>NC_035109.1:211359997-216266689 GCF_002204515.2 Aedes aegypti
TTGAAAATAAAATTTCTCAATTGAACCCTGGCTCTAAGCCCTTTTGGAAATTATCTAAAATCTTGAAAAAACCTCAGAAGCCAATACTGGCATTGAAAGAGGAAAACAAATTAATACTAACTAATTACGAAAAAGCTCAAAAACTTGCTATGCAGTTTGAAAGTGCGCACAATTTCAATTTAGGACTTACTAGTCCAATGGAAAATCAAGTTACTCAGGAGTTCGAAAATGTTCTCAATCAAGAGAACGTTTTCGAAAATGTCTGGGAGACTGATTTGGAAGAAGTAAGAACTATTATTAAAAAAATCAAAAATATGAAAGCTCCTGGCGATGATGAAATTTTCTACATCCTCATCAAGAAACTTCCAGAAAGTAGCTTATCATTTTTAGTTGATATATTTAACAAATGTTTTCAATTAGCATATTTTCCTGACAAATGGAAAAATGCTAAGGTTGTTCCAATTTTAAAACCAGACAAAAATCCTGCAGAAGCTTCTAGCTATCGTCCAATCAGTTTGCTTTCCTCCATCAGTAAACTTTTTGAAAAGGTTATTTTGAACAGAATAATGGCCCACATCAACGAAAATTCAATTTTTGCCAATGAACAGTTCGGATTCCGCCATGGGCATTCAACCACTTATCAACTTTTACGTGTAACAAATTTGATCCGTTCCAACAAATCTGAAGGCTACTCTACTGGCCTTGCTCCTCTAGATATAGAAAAAGGATTCGACAGTGTTTGGCATGAAGGTTTGATCGTAAAATTAAAAAAACTTTAATTTTCCAACATACATTGTTATAATAATTCAAAGTTATCTGTCAAATCGGTTAATAATCAGAACTCCAGGTCTGAAAGACTTCCTGTAAGAGCTGGTGTTCCTCAAGGCAGCATTTTGGGACCAATATTACAATATTTTCACATCTGACCTACCTGAGTTACCTCAGGGATGTCAAAAATCCTTGTTTGCGGATGACACAGGCCTCTCCGCCAAAGGACGAAGCCTGCGTGTCATCTGTAGTCGATTGCAAAAAAGTTTGGATATTTTTTCTTCATACTTGCAAAAATGGAAGATTTCTCCTAATGCTTCCAAAACTCAACTAATAATATTCCCACATAAACCAAAAGCTCTATATTTGAAACCTTCAAGTAAACATGTTGTCACGATGAGAGGGGTTCCAATAAATTGGTCAGATGAAGTTAAGTATCTAGGGCTCATGCTAGATAAGAATTTAACTTTCAAAAATCACATTGAGGGCATTCAAGCCAAATGTAATATATATGTTAAATGCCTCGATCCCCTTATTAATAGAAAATCAAAACTTTGTCTTAAGAACAAGCTTTTGGTATTCAAACAAATTTTCAGGCCAGCCATGTTGTACACTGTACCAATATGGACTAGCTGTTGTAATACCAGGAAGAAAGCTCTGCAGAGAATTCAAAATAAAATTTTGAAAATGATTCTGAGGCTTCCTCCCTGGTATAGTACCAATGAGTTACATAGAATATCCAATGTTGAAACATTGGAACAAATGTCAAATAAAATAATTAATAATTTCAGGCAAAAATCGTTACAATCTTCTATTGACACGATTCATGCGTTATATGTTTAGGTTAAGTTAGGTTAAGTAAATTGAAAACGTTTTTTTTCTCTTATAAGCAGGTGAAATCAACTCGCCTGTAAAAAAACTGAACTGCTACGGCAAATGAAATGTAATATGTTGTTAACAAATTGTTAATAAAATCTTAGATTTGTGTTACCAAATTAGGATGATAGTGTTGTCTAATAACACATAACATCTAGATATAAGAAATAATGAATGTAATGTTTGGAATGATACTAATAAAGAAATTTAAAAAAAAGTGTTGTCTTCTGAGGAGTTGAAAAAAAAAACTTAAATTTGCTCATGCCAGTGGTTTTCGAAGCTCCCATGCGAAATTTTGGCATTAGGACATATTGCTCAAAATAATTGTAGTCTAAGTTTCATTTATTTTCTTCTTTCTGGAGTTACGTCCCAATTGGCACAGAGCCTGCTTCTAAGCTTAGTATTCTTATGAGCACTTCCACAGTTATTAACTGAGAGCTTTCTTTGCTAATTGGCATGGGTATATCGTGTAGCAGGTACGATGATACTCTATACCCAGGTAAGTCGCGAAAATTCACTTTACGAAAAGATCCTCGACCGATGGGATTCGAACCCACGACCCTCAGTTTGGTCTTGCTGGGTTCCTAATGTTTGTATCAGCAACAATTTGGAAAATATGGCTTATTTATACATTTGTAGTTTGAGTGGAAATTATTGGAAACGACGGGCAAGGTGAAATTTGAAAACTGAAAATACAGTAGAAATTTGAATTATTGAATCAACTCGAGTATTCAATTTTTCCTTATATGTGTTACTTTTTCTTATTCTTGGCGTTACGTCCTCACTGGGACGGAGCCTGCTTCTCAGATCAGTGTTCAATGAGCACTTTCACAGTTATTAACTGAGTGCTTTCTTTGACAAAGTGGCCATTTTCGCATTCGTATATCGTGTGGCAGGTACGATGATACGCTATATGCCAAGGGAAGTCGAGGAAATTTCCATTACGAAAAGATCCTGAATCGACCGGAAATTGAACCCAGACACCTTGCTTTGTAGCCGCGGACTCTAGCCACTCGGCTAAGGAAGGCCCCTGCCTCATATATACTCAATGATTAAATACCTGTCTTTCATTACTTCTCCACAAAGTTATCTTGCATCAGTATTCCTACTTAAAATATACAAAGGGGTTGCTTCACGAATCGTCCTAGGAATTCTTTGGTACAATATACTGAGAAGTTTATGAGAAATGCTTCAAGTATTTGCATAAGATGGTATCTTTAAAAGTAATTCTACACAATCTTCTCAACGCATTCACTCATTTTGAAACCAATTCAGGATTAACGTCTGGAATTACTTTTTAGTAATTAGGAGGCCTCAAAGAAGATATACCGTAAAACTGGGTAACTTCGATAATGCTGGTACAATGGTATTGCCGGACCCACCACATACAAAACGAAATAAGATGATATCTGTTAATAAGTTGAGCAGAACGAATGCACAAGCAAGGAATATTAGTATGACACTCTGACATGGAGTTTTCATTATTTTCATTTGAATCGCGAACATTTGAGACTAAATATACGAATATTAAAACTTGATGCAACTTTAGCAATTTCGAAACGTTTACGAACAACCTGTTCTACAAACACTATTTGATGTAGTTTTAAATAGTTTTTCACTTATATTTGGCAGCCTAGTAATAAATCGAACTTGAATATGGTCTCAAATCTCTTAGCGTGAACCATTTTTACAAACTGGGACCATTTTGGTAAGTCAGAAATTTTCATTTAACGATAAACGCTTAGAGGTATGCAATGTCCTTAAAATTTTGTTTGATTTATGCTCCATTATCAAAGTTACCGTAAAACGGGGTAACTTTGATAATGCGGATAACTTTGGTAGTGCGAGACCCACAACATACTAAACGAAATAACAAAGTTTCTATTAATCAGCTACGCAAAACGAATGCAAAATTAAAAAGTATTAGTATGACACTTCACGTCAAAGCTATTTTCGTTGGAATCAAGTATATTTAAGGATTTATATTCGAATATTGAAATTTTATTAGATTTTAGCATTTTTTTGACGTTGGATAACGTCTTACGGCAACATACTGGGGTACAATTTCGAAAAACGAAAAATCGCTCGCGTCACGAAAAGTGGTTAGATTTTGACTGTTAATAACTTACTAACGCTCGGATAGATTTTTAAGATTCTTGCACCAATCGCTTGGAAATCTTTCTACGAACCGACTCCAATAATGAAAACTATTGATTTTCATGACTGAACTTTTGAAAAGTTGGTAAATATCGAGGCATGTCTTATTTTTCATAGAAAAGCACATTTTTCTTGCTGTTATACGGTTTTGACGTTTTGAAGTTAAAATGTACCGTAATTTCGGGTAAAATTGATCATTTTCACGGTTTTTCGGGTCTGCTTTCTTATATATTATTGATACCGTAATCCGGGGTAACATTGATCAGCGGGGCAACATTGATCGCAATGACCCTCCTCGTAAAAAGTTCAATTCAACATTTATCGATGAAATATTTTCAATGCATGAATGGTGATTCCCTACCTTCTATTCATGAGCTAATGTACATTTGGGTTTTTGCAAAAATTGAGATGTGTTTATGCGAAAAATTTTCAACTTTTGGAAACAATGATTTTCATGATAATGGTGTCGTCCATGTCTTACATGAATTTTGATAACGATATGAGCAGAAGAAATGCAGTTATTACTGAAAGTGACATCGCTGAAAACGATTCCGTTGTCAAAACTTTTACATATATGTTCAGTTAAGCATAATTCACAAAGTACTAAAAAGAATGCAAATAGTCCTTAGGATATTGCCTACCTTTAGGCGTATTCCACAATTAAAGGTGTTTTTATTTTTTAAATAACTCGAAAAGTAAATGACTTGTAAGAGTTTGGCCTCCATATTCGGCTTCAGGGACCATGATTTTAGTAAGTAATGATATTTTCAACATTACCGAACGTTGTTTTGCATGGGTGATCAATGTTACCCCATATCTGCTTAACAAAAAAATCACATAAAACATTTTTTTAAACATGGTTTAAACTTTTAGAAAACAAAATACAGTATATAGACACGAGCATTGAGTGCCAGTACTTGTTTTAAAAATATAAAACTTGCCACATATAGAATTTCAAATTAAATTTTTAAGAAATATCCAAAAAAATGATCAATGTTACCTCGGATTACGGTACCATACAACTAAATGCAGGAAAACAAGTATCGTAAATTCGGGTGAAATTGATCAGTAGGGTGAAATTGATCACTGTGTCACACGATCTTATTTCCCTCTAACAGAGCACAGAAATCAATGCTACCTATGTAAATGAACGTTGTTTGTCTTAACTATTGTCGAATTGCATGTTGTGAAGCTTTTTGTGTTAAGGAATGTTTATTTCAATGAAAATAATAGAAAATTCCATAATCGTGTTCTGTGTGGTTTTGACAGACATCAGTAAACTTATAGTTTTAAACAAGGATTTGGACATGGTGTCACCCTGAAAATTTGTAAGGACGCTTGAAATATATCCCCAAAACGAATCTTATCATCAAAATTCGTACCATTTTGCTCATTTTGTTGTATCAGAAGATTCCTTCAGAAATTGCCTACATTTAGGCGTTTTCTGCGGTATTGTTGAAAATTAATTGTTTATTATTTCCATAAATTTTGCATTGTTAAGAATTTGGCAAGCATATTTGGATTCAGGAGGACCAAATTTAATAAGTAAAGTTATTTTCAAAACTAACAATAATTGTTTTGAAAGGTGATCAATTTCACCCCGAAATGGAATTCCTTGATTTATTATTTTAGAGACGATTTTCAGTACTAAAATCACAACTGTATGAAAAATTGAGTATATAAACCAATGAGGCTCACCGTCATACTTGTTCTCCTGCATTAAGTTGTTTGGAATTGGCACCATCATAGAAAACAGACATGGAAAACAGTGAAAAGTGATCAATTTCACCCGAAATTACGGTACGACGATGATCCTTATTGGCTTATGTACCTAAAACAAAATCATCTCTTAAATAACAAATCAGTGGTTACCATTTAGGAATGAAATTGATCTCTTGTGAATGTGATTATTATTAGTTTTGAAATCAACTCTACAAACTTAATTTGAGTCTCCTGAATCCGAATATGCTTACCAAATTTTTAACAAGACTTGGAAATAATCAATAATTAAATTTCAAGAATACAGCGGTTAATCGATGAGAATTTCGGTAGTAAAATCTGCTTTGGGGATATATTTTAAGCATCATTACAAACACCATGTCCACATGCTTGTTTATAACTAGAAGTTTATGAATGCCTTTTAACAACACACAAAACATGATTCTGGAATTTTGCATTATTCCCATAGAAATAACCATTCTTTGACATAAAAAACTTCACTACACACAATATTTAAGACAAATGACGTTCATTTACTACAGATTGCATCAATTTTAGTGCACATGAGTTAGGCAACTTGCTTCCTGAAGGACCATGACGGCCGAGCTCTGGAATTTTGCAGATTTGCCTCTACATTTCCCGGATACCACGACGAAGCAGAAGCAGTTCTTTATGGTGCGGAGCTTCTTCGAGTATCAAAACTAGATCATGCCAATCATCGTGACTGGCAACATCGATTTGACCACAAAGTGGAGAACATTGAGTTCGCGGACTTCTTGGAGAAGTACTTCAACCTCAAACTGGCTTCGGAACCCACTAAAGCAACCAATCTAAAGCACCGTAAAACGGGGTATCTTTGATAATGCGGGTAACTTTGATAGTGTGTAACCCACCACATACTATAAGGAAATATCATAATTTCTGTTAATCAGTTAAGCAAAATGAATACAAAACTAAATAATATTAGTATGACACTCCATGTAAGAGCGGTTTTCATTTGAATCAAGAACATTTGAGGCTTTTAATACAAATATTAAAAATTGACACAATTTTAACATTTTCGAAACGTTTACAAACAATCTCTGACAGCCTAGTTATCATATTACTTGAATACGGTCTCAAATCTCTTAGCGAAAAGCATTTCCACAAACTGGGACCATTTTTGTAATCTAAGTCAGAAATTTCCATATAACGTAAAACGCCTAGAGGTATGGTACAAATGTTCGTTATTTATTCAATCTTGTTCGATTCATACTCCATTATCAAAGTGACCCCAAATCAGAAAACCAACTTTCGATTATACGAAAATTTATATATCCATTCAAAATAAATCTTTTGGCAATCTATCGACTGCAATCGATAGCTAGGATGCCAGTACTTGTTTTAAAAATATAAATTATAATTCTTTGAAACAACATGCATAAATATTCAAGTTTTCTTCGAAAAAACTATCAAGATTACCCCGTTTTACGGCACTAACTAAAGCAACGATCATGCGTGGACTTAACGTTCGACCGGAATATTTGTTTGAGAAGCAAGATTTACCGTTCATACTTCTTCCATCGACCGATTTTATCGGTGTTGAAGTGTTAACCGAATCAAGCAAATAATAACACACAATTTCCATAATAGGGAAAGTGTACCAGTTATGGCCATAGTGGTTCCCTATTTGGTCATATGCAAAATATGGATAACTTTTACATTTTTAATCTTTCTGAATGTTTTTAAATCAAGATTTATCCTTTATCTTAGTGCTAAAACACAAACGATTTTTCAAAATGTGAAGGCATTCAAGATATCACGTATGGGGTACACCTACTTTAGGTCAGAATTGACATGTAACAAATAGTACGAAAAATGATTGAATTTTTATCAGTAGAAATCTTTCATGAGTTCGTGACGGTCTCAAGCCATGAAATAGAAGAAGCTAACGTTATCCAACGTCAACTTGGCGGTTGTATCTCGGAAACAACCTCTTACTTTTTAAAGCTCACAAATAATCTGTTTTACGATTACTATTTGATGAAGCCATAATGAGCTCGTCGCATTTCCTTGACAGCCTAGTTGTAGTAAAACATGAAATCGTTCTCAAATCTCTTAGCGAATACCATTTTTACAAACTTGGGACCATTTTTGTAATCGAAGTCAGAAATTTCCATATAGCGTTAAACGCCTAGAGGTATGCAACGCCCTATAAATGTTCCGTAATTCGTTCAATTTTGTTCGACTATTAAAGTTATCCCAAAACAGAAAACCGATTATATGAAAAATTATACATCCATTTAGAATAAATCTTTTGGCACTCTAGCAACTTCAATTGATAGTAAGGATACCAGTACTTGTTTTAAAAATATAAATTATAATTCTTTGAAACAGCATGCATAAATATTCAAGTTTTCTTAAAAAAAAACTATCAAAATTACCCCGTTTTACGGTAACAAAAATCTGTAGATAAGTGATCAATTTGTCCCAGATTTACGGTATCCAGCGAACTTTCTGCAGGGCAGAGCTAATAGTTCCACCAGATAAGCCCACAAGTCGCTAATAATAGGTCACCGTGGGCGTATAAATTAATATAACTGCAGCTTGTCATTATCATATCGTCTGTAAACAAATCGCGTGCAAACACAGCACCGCAACTAATGAGCTCCGGCTATTGTTATAGTGCCTTTTGGTTTTGCTCCTATGGAACAAGTAAGCGAAACAGGCGACTTTGCTGTGATAATGTACTTGTTGAAATGAGCTGACATGGAAGCCGTCCGTTGACATGGCTCGCAGCATTAGGAAGGAATTATCGTCATCATCCCACAGGAATGCATCAAGCTTCTAACATTATCGTTCCCCGCTCGCAAGGATTAAGTAGCTGCCATGCCGGCAAGCGTACGTTGTGCTGAATTAATTACATTGTTTGCTGTCGGGAAGCAATCTGAGCATATGCAAAACTGTTAATTTACTTAACTAAATAAGAACAAGCAATCCAGCGTTCTTGCCACCGAAGGAAACATAGTCAACTCTAGTGTCAAAGTAAAATTTATAACGTTTTGACTTCCTCGTAAAGTGGCTGTTTTCAGAACAAATACTCAATTGAAGGAGAGTGAAGGCTTTGAACATATTTTATATACCTTTTACATCTTCTTGGAATTACGTCCTTACTGGGACAGAGCCTGCTTTTCAGCGTAGTGTTCTTATGAGCATTTCCACAGTTATTAACTGAGAGCTTTCTTTGCCAAAGCTGCCATTTTCGTATATCGTGTGGCAGGTACTATGATACTCTATGCCCAGTGGAGTCACGGAAATTTTTATTACGAAGAGATGGTCGGTCCAAGAATTGAACCCAAACACCTTCATCATGGCTTTGTTTTGTAGCCGCGGACTCTAAACACTCGGATAAGAAGTGTCCCGTTATTACGCAACTATTTTAAAATGCGTAATAAGTCATTAAATTAAAAATTTCATAAATTTCGGCAACTCTCCTTGGAAAAATGCATGACTTGTGCTGTAAAATTGTTGCATATTATTCTGCATTAGTCTGCACGTTAATTAAGCGGAGGCTATGGTAGATATTTGATACAGTGAAGAAAATTATTAAACATATCGATCATATTACAAAACTGCACCCCACAATAACAGAAATATATTTTCGCGTAAAAATGAACGTTCACAACTTTCAGTTCATTCATTCTTTTTAAATAAAAGTTTCCAAAAAAAGTCTTCTATTCAGGCTGTGTAGTCAAACAAAAAGTTGACGTCCAAAACCATTGACTGACGCAAAGCGAGAACGAAAGCTCCAGCCATCGTCAAATATCCTCACCGTCTACTCAAAAACCTGCGGTTCGAGCGAAATTTAAGTGGGAAGTGAAAATAGAAATGGCTGGTCAATATCCGATCCCACTTGGCAAAATTGCAAAAACGATTCGGAAAAGTTGCTTTTGAGCTCTTCACCGATCAAATAGGACGATGTGTTCATTCGCAGTTAACAACTCGAGAAAAGAGGGGACACATAAGACGACCGAAGACGATAACGGAAGTAAAAACACAACATAAATGGGCCACTTTCGGAAGGGAGCAATTTCTCGGGAAAACAACGTTCCTGGAAAATGTTCGTTTTGTGTGGATTGCTTTCGGTTGATTTCCTGCTTTTCACGAATGTTGGCCCTGGAGAGGATTTTCGAGCGGATGGGATTTGCATATGAATCTTCTTATGCGGAATGAATTCATAATCGGATGATGTGTCTTTCTGAAGTTTCATTGATAAGATACTCTCTGATCTCTTTTTTCGACCGTTATTGGGAGATCGTAAAAAATAATCAATGTAAATGATAAAACGACACAAAAATGTGTCCTTGAAGATGTATTGAACAAAAAATGTAATTTTACACGTTGAAGGACACGAAAACGATGTCACTATGATCGGCATTTCCATCAGAAATATTAGTAGTAGAACGCTAGTGGCGCTGTTCTCACAAAACTGATTTTAATTATTATTACCTTAAATTATTTTTTTTTATTGTTTGTTCAATACCATATCGTTGTTTTGGTTTTTATAATTAATTTGACACTTTGATGCCCGGTACTCACGCTGTCAGTTCGTGGCAAACTAGATGTTGATAACACGAACAGCAGCGACATTAGCATTCTTAGGTTAATGTTTCTACTGCATTTCCCGAATCAGACGCTATGGTATTTAAAATGTGGCATAAATTCCCGTCATACGTCTCGCTTCTTTTATGTGCATCCAAAAGACGTAAAATCACATGATTTTTTTTGTATCTTTGTTAACAACGTTGGTCGTGAAATACGGAGACGTATTATCAGAGGAAGTTGGACCTACTATGGGTTCCAGAAAAAGTTGCTATCGAGAAAGATTCACCCTCGCGGTGTGCAGGTATATGGCGACCGAGAATGAACCACGAGCTTGCCAGGCTTTATGGCGAACCCCGTATCCAGAAGATGGCGAAAGCCAGAAGGGTACACTGGTCAGGACTACAACCCTGCAAAATTGATGTTCGCATCGGATCTGGTTGGTACAAGAAGGCGTGCAGCAGGATCAGGAGTGCATGGGGCAAAATCGAAATTAAGGAAATGCAACCATAGATCGAGTGGGACTCCCGTTACGTGTGCTTAACCACTAGAAACCTTCCCCACTGCTCCTATGCCTTGATCTCCCAGGGAACGATGGCTTTGCTCATGCACTTCGTTTTTTCGAGCTCTTGGTTGACCAGTTGGATGCCGAGGTCGGACCAGCGATTCCAGTTGGAGGATGGTTTCCGGTTCACTGGCGCCCAGCACTAATTTGTGACGATTGATGCTACTTGGCCTAGTCCCCGAAGGTGAATCTAGCCTATTCCAGCTAAGCGTTTCTGCATGCTTCGATACTGGCTGGTAGAATGCCGAAGTCGGTCCAGCGATTTCCGTTGGAGGATGGTTTCCGGTTCATTGGTGCTCCGACGACTCAAACCGGTTCCTTACTGGGACAGAGCCTGCTCCTCAGCTTAGTGTTCTTCTGAGCACTTCCACAGTTATTAACTGAGAGCTTTCCTTGTAAAAGTTGCCATTTTTGCATTCGTATCTCGGGTGGCAGGTACTATGATACTATATACCCAGGGAAGTCAAGGAAATTTCTATTACGAATAGTTCCTGGACCGACCGGGAATCGAACCCAGACAACTTCAGCATGACTTTGTAGCCGTGGATTCTAACCACTCAGCTAAGGAAGGCCCCTTTTCAGGTTGCAGAGAGGATGCATCCTCTCGTAAGGAGTCGTCCACTAATTACTTAAGGGTTCATGGGGGAAGGGGGCTTATGAGATTTCTTTCACGCCATACAAATTATTTTTAACTATCATATAAAAAACCCTACTTCGGTCGGAGGGGGTCTACAAACCGCCATAATTGTCTTACGCTATTGAACAGTCCTTAATTTTCTTGTTTTGACGTTGGATAACGTCTTACGGCAACATACTGGGGTACAATTTCGAAAAACGAAAAATCGCTCGCGTCACGAAAAGTGGTTAGATTTTGACTGTTAATAACTTACTAACGCTCGGATAGATTTTTAAGATTCTTGCACCAATCGCTTGGAAATCTTTCTACGAACCGACTCCAATAATGAAAACTATTGATTTTCATGACTGAACTTTTGAAAAGTTGGTAAATATCGATGCATGTCTTATTTTTCATAGAAAAGCACATTTTTCTTGCTGTTATACGGTTTTGACGTTTTGAGGTTAAAATGTACCGTAATTTCGGGTAAAATTGATCATTTTCACGGTTTTTCGGGTCTGCTTTCTTATATATTATTGATACCGTAATCCGGGGTAACATTGATCAGCGGGGCAACATTGATCGCAATGACCCTCCTCGTAAAAAGTTCAATTCAACATTTATCGATGAAATATTTTCAATGCATGAATGGTGATTCCCTACCTTCTATTCATGAGCTAATGTACATTTGGGTTTTTGCAAAAATTGAGATGTGTTTATGCGAAAAATTTTCAACTTTTGGAAACAATGATTTTCATGATAATGGTGTCGTCCATGTCTTACATGAATTTTGATAACGATATGAGCAGAAGAAATGCAGTTATTACTGAAAGTGACATCGCTGAAAACGATTCCGTTGTCAAAACTTTTACATATATGTTCAGTTAAGCATAATTCACAAAGTACTAAAAAGAATGCAAATAGTCCTTAGGATATTGCCTACCTTTAGGCGTATTCCACAATTAAAGGTGTTTTTATTTTTTAAATAACTCGAAAAGTAAATGACTTGTAAGAGTTTGGCCTCCATATTCGGCTTCAGGGACCATGATTTTAGTAAGTAATGATATTTTCAACATTACCGAACGTTGTTTTGCATGGGTGATCAATGTTACCCCATATCTGCTTAACAAAAAAATCACATAAAACATTTTTTTAAACATGGTTTAAACTTTTAGAAAACAAAATACAGTATATAGACACGAGCATTGAGTGCCAGTACTTGTTTTAAAAATATAAAACTTGCCACATATAGAATTTCAAATTAAATTTTTAAGAAATATCCAAAAAAAATGATCAATGTTACCTCGGATTACGGTACCATACAACTAAATGCAGGAAAACAAGTATCGTAAATTCGGGTGAAATTGATCACTGTGTCACACGATCTTATTTCCCTCTAACAGAGCACAGAAATCAATGCTACCTATGTAAATGAACGTTGTTTGTCTTAACTATTGTCGAATTGCATGTTGTGAAGCTTTTTGTGTTAAGGAATGTTTATTTCAATGAAAATAATAGAAAATTCCATAATCGTGTTCTGTGTGGTTTTGACAGACATCAGTAAACTTATAGTTTTAAACAAGGATTTGGACATGGTGTCACCCTGAAAATTTGTAAGGACGCTTGAAATATATCCCCAAAACGAATCTTATCATCAAAATTCGTACCATTTTGCTCATTTTGTTGTATCAGAAGATTCCTTCAGAAATTGCCTACATTTAGGCGTTTTCTGCGGTATTGTTGAAAATTAATTGTTTATTATTTCCATAAATTTTGCATTGTTAAGAATTTGGCAAGCATATTTGGATTCAGGAGGACCAAATTTAATAAGTAAAGTTATTTTCAAAACTAACAATAATTGTTTTGAAAGGTGATCAATTTCACCCCGAAATGGAATTCCTTGATTTATTATTTTAGAGACGATTTTCAGTACTAAAATCACAACTGTATGAAAAATTGAGTATATAAACCAATGAGGCTCACCGTCATACTTGTTCTCCTGCATTAAGTTGTTTGGAATTGGCACCATCATAGAAAACAGACATGGAAAACAGTGAAAAGTGATCAATTTCACCCGAAATTACGGTACGACGATGATCCTTATTGGCTTATGTACCTAAAACAAAATCATCTCTTAAATAACAAATCAGTGGTTACCATTTAGGAATGAAATTGATCTCTTGTGAATGTGATTATTATTAGTTTTGAAATCAACTCTACAAACTTAATTTGAGTCTCCTGAATCCGAATATGCTTACCCAATTTTTAACAAGACTTGGAAATAATCAATAATTAAATTTCAAGAATACAGCGGTTAATCGATGAGAATTTCGGTAGTAAAATCTGCTTTGGGGATATATTTTAAGCATCATTACAAACACCATGTCCACATGCTTGTTTATAACTAGAAGTTTATGAATGCCTTTTAACAACACACAAAACATGATTCTGGAATTTTGCATTATTCCCATAGAAATAACCATTCTTTGACATAAAAAACTTCACTACACACAATATTTAAGACAAATGACGTTCATTTACTACAGATTGCATCAATTTTAGTGCACATGAGTTAGGCAACTTGCTTCCTGAAGGACCAGGCCGAGCTCTGGAATTTTGCAGATTTGCCTCTACATTTCCCGGATACCACGACGAAGCAGAAGCAGTTCTTTATGGTGCGGAGCTTCTTCGAGTATCAAAACTAGATCATGCCAATCATCGTGACTGGCAACATCGATTTGACCACAAAGTGGAGAACATTGAGTTCGCGGACTTCTTGGAGAAGTACTTCAACCTCAAACTGGCTTCGGAACCCACTAAAGCAACCAATCTAAAGCACCGTAAAACGGGGTATCTTTGATAATGCGGGTAACTTTGATAGTGTGTAACCCACCACATACTATAAGGAAATATCATAATTTCTGTTAATCAGTTAAGCAAAATGAATACAAAACTAAATAATATTAGTATGACACTCCATGTAAGAGCGGTTTTCATTTGAATCAAGAACATTTGAGGCTTTTAATACAAATATTAAAAATTGACACAATTTTAACATTTTCGAAACGTTTACAAACAATCTCTGACAGCCTAGTTATCATATTACTTGAATACGGTCTCAAATCTCTTAGCGAAAAGCATTTCCACAAACTGGGACCATTTTTGTAATCTAAGTCAGAAATTTCCATATAACGTAAAACGCCTAGAGGTATGGTACAAATGTTCGTTATTTATTCAATCTTGTTCGATTCATACTCCATTATCAAAGTGACCCCAAATCAGAAAACCAACTTTCGATTATACGAAAATTTATATATCCATTCAAAATAAATCTTTTGGCAATCTATCGACTGCAATCGATAGCTAGGATGCCAGTACTTGTTTTAAAAATATAAATTATAATTCTTTGAAACAACATGCATAAATATTCAAGTTTTCTTCGAAAAAACTAACTAAAGCAACGATCATGCGTGGACCTAACGTTCGACCGGAATATTTGTTTGAGAAGCAAGATATACCGTTCATACTTCTTCCATCGACCGATTTTATCGGTGTTGAAGTGTTAACCGAATCAAACAAATAATAACACACAATTTCCATAATAGGGAAAGTGTACCAGTTATGGCCATAGTGGTTCCCTATTTGGTCATATGCAAAATATGGATAACTTTTACATTTTTAATCTTTCTGAATGTTTTTAAATCAAGATTTATCCTTTATCTTAGTGCTAAAACACAAACGATTTTTCAAAATGTGAAGGCATTCAAGATATCACGTATGGGGTACACCTACTTTAGGTCAGAATTGACATGTAACAAATAGTACGAAAAATGATTGAATTTTTATCAGTAGAAATCTTTCATGAGTTCGTGACGGTCTCAAGCCATGAAATAGAAGAAGCTAACGTTATCCAACGTCAACTTGGCGGTTGTATCTCGGAAACAACCTCTTACTTTTTTTCCATATTCTCTATCTTGAACCTGATTTGTGTTGCAGTGTAACAGGGTAACCAATGCCAGAGGTTATAACCTCCTGGATGCTCTAGCAAAGCTAAACGTACGATTATGCAACGAAGGCACCGGCTGTAGAAGACGAAGGCTTTCGACAAAGATCTTTTCGTTGAAACACTTCGCACCGACAGCGATGCCCTGAACATGGATGCGGTATCGATGACTCGCGTACTGATGGAACGAGGCACTCAATGCCCTCCGCGCTGCTTCCTTTAAAGCCAGGAGGCGTTACCAGAAAGCAAGGAACGTAGAAGTCAAAGAGGAGCGAAAAATCATATCCCAAGCAGCCAGAGCTGCTTTAAAACGCGAGATAACACAGTAATTCTGAGTGCTACAAGTAGCTGTGCCGAGCAACTGACGCGAACCCCTGGGAGGATGCATATCGAGTGGTCATGGCGAAAGTCAAGGGTCCGTCACTGCCGGTTGAAACATATGCTGAAAAGCAGTGGGTTATTGTCGATAATCTCTTCTCAACGCATGATCTGGTACCGTGGACACCCACACCGTATGTCGACGAGGAAGAAGCAAACGCCGAAGATCACCAGGTCTCCAATGACAAGTTTGTAGCAACGGCTAGTTCATTGGAGGTGAAAAAGGACCAGATGGAATATCGAATGTGGCACTTAAAGCGGCGATCCTAGCGTACCCGGATATGTTCCGGAAGGTGGTGCAGAAATGCCTGGATGAAGGACACTTCCCAGAAGCAGGTGTTGCTACCGAAGCCAGGAAAACCGCCCTGTATTTCATAATCTTACAGGCCTATATGCTTGCTGGATACTCTGGCAAACTCTTGGAACGAGTCATCCCAAACAGGTTGGCTAAATGTACGGAGAGCGAGAACGGACTATCAGAAAGACAGTTTGGATTCCGGAAGGGAAAGTCGACGGTAGACGCAATTTTGACGGACCTTGAAAGGGCCGAGAAGGCATCGATGCAAATATGAAGAGAAAATCGTTACTGCGCCGTAGTTACGATAGACGTTAAGAACGCGTTCAATAGCGCCAGTTGGGAGGCCATCGCCACAGCGCTGCATAGAAAGCGGGTTCCTGACTATCTGTGCCGGATTCTGCAGAGCTAGTTTGAGAATCGGGTGTTGGTGTAACGGCTGGAGTTCCGCAAGGGTCCATAATGGGTCCGACGCTGTGGAATGGGATGTACGATGAGGTCCTATCAATGAAGTTACCCTTGGGCGTCGAGATCGTCGGCTTTGCTGATGACATCGTCCTAAAAGTAATGGGAGGAAATGGGCACGGTCGAGAACTGGATGAATGAAGTCAAGCTGAAGATAGCCCGCCACAAAACGGAGGCTACTAGTTAGCAATCGGAAAGCGGTTCAACACGCTGAGATTACTATCGAAGGACATGTCAAAGAATCACAGCGGTCGCTCAGATACCTCGGCGTAAAGATAGACAATCAACAAACCTTAAAAGCCACGTCGACGAAGGTGGCAGAGGCGACCAACGTACTTATAAGGATCATACCGAACGCTCATGGTCCGAGAAGCAGTAGCAGGCGTCTTCTGGATAGCGTATCATCGTCGATACAGAGATACGGAGTTCCGGCCAGGGGTGCAGCACTGCAAACAAAGCGCAATCGGGAGCACCATCAGTACGGACGTCTCCTCAACCGATACTAGTGAGAATCTCCCCCGCCATGGGAAGCCAGGAAGAGAACGAAGTTGTAGGGAAGAAGAGGATGAACGATGGAAGGAGACAGTGAAGCAGAGGAAGATGTGTACCGTTCCGTTCTGATACGCTTAGCAATTGGCTTAAGCACAACCTTCCAATTAGAAGGACCGTTAGCTCTTTCAAATACCCGGCATGAAACTACTCTCTCAGGGCAGGTCAACCTAGTTTATAAGAACCGATGTCGCACTTAACAACCCAAACGTCTCTAACAACTAACCAGAATCAATTCAAAAAAATATCAAAACTACCGGAACCGGGAAATAAATTCAATAAAAAATATTTCAAATTTATGTTCAATTTTCATATAATCTTTGAGCCAATTGTTATTAAATATGAGCCTATTCCATCGCCGAATGTCCCACGTGATTAAAACTTCACGTTCACTTGCTCACCAATTGCTGTGGGTCAAACTTACTCCATCGATTGGTAAAGCTAACATTTGATTCGCGCGTCGGTGTCGATTACGGGGTAAAGGCGTTCGCTTGTAGTGGAGTTAAGAGCTTCGAAATGGAACGATGCAGATGCTCACGCCGGACGACTTATTGGCCAGCGAAATGTCACACGTCGAAACGTTGGTAGTCGATGTTGCACAATTAATTCGGTGACCAGTGGCGTTGTTAGGAACTCAGCCTCTTGGTGTCGGTCGATAGTAGTCCCAGCCGTATCCGAGGGAGGGCTTCTAGATTGTACTATTGGGCAAGGAGGGCATATTTAACGCGAATTCTCAATTAATGTGCTCACTAATTAATCTAATTAGGCTTACCTGAATTCATATTAATCAAAACTCATAAAATATCAGGAACTTTTTCACAAACATCCAATTTTACTCGATAAAGCTCACATTCCAACGTCTCCGCAAATTATTAGATTAGGCTGGTGCAGTTTTTAAAAAAGTGTCTACAGCGGAAATAAAGTCGCGTTCTGCAGAAATGAGCATGCTGATCGAAGTAGCTTACAGCTGCTTAATCAAGGATGGATGATCAATTTGGTGAGCTCGTTTCATGCTTTTATTTTAAATGTACAATATATTATAAAACATATTTTTATCATGACATCGGTGGGATGTAACTTAAATGAATTGATTTCACAAAATATAAACAGATCGTCGCTGTAATAATAGACATAAAGTCTTATACATTTGCATTATAAACCGCATATTTTTCCCTCTACTTTTCTTCTTCTTTCTTCCTGATTTTTATCATCATTAAAAAACAAACTTTGAATGGTTCGACGCTAAAAGTGTCGACTTATAGAATGTTCACGTTGTTTTTAGAGTACTGATAGGTAATTTTTTGATATGAGGTTACATGAATCACATCATTTACCAAGGTGAATCCTGATCATGCAGCTATGATCCCTCTCCACTAACAAAACTCTTTTCCCTGACAACTATGGAGATGCGGAGGTGATCTCCGATATCAATGGATATCACACTAACATTCCTTCCTTTCCCAGATGACCGTAAGGATGTGGCCGGCGCCGTTATTGACTTTTTAATGTTTGGAGTTCTCGAAAGTGTACACTGAAGATGGAAACCCAGCAAACATATTTGTTCACATAATTGAGATTCAACTCAGTAAAGCGAACGCTTATTCGGAAATAAAAGATTGTTGCACAGATTCCCTCTATGTGAACAAATGTGAAGGCCATATACGTACATTCCAGAAAATGCAGTGTGGTGAATACAACTTCAGACGAGTTCATTTGAAGCTTTCTACAATTTAAAATATAATACTATTTTGCACTTTATATGACTTTGTTTTAACAAACAAACAAAAATAAAAAAGATAAAACAAGTTAGCTGCAAGCCTCCACGCAATGATCTTCAGATCGCTAATCAAATTGGCTACTACTGCTCCGTTCCGTCACTATGGAATGACACGGAAATCTGGCAAATATAAATCCAACAATATAACTCACGTACGTCTACCCCCCATCCATACTGCCACCCAGGTTCAAATGAGTTTGTCGTCGGTACTTCTTGTAAATACATCAGTACAATACTATAATTGTCACAGCTTTAACATGTTCTAAATAATGAGCTTGTTTCTCATTAGAAAATGATACATTAGCCGTTATGATTATTTATCAGTCAAAAAATTTGTTCACATAACATACATTGCATGTGCGGTCCTCAAATTATTTAAAATGTACGATTTTTCTCAATTCGCGCAAATTTGGAAGCCATATTAGGCAATTCATCATGGCCAATACAACTCTAGACAAGTTGATTTGACGTTTACTATAACTAACGTGTATGACAGAGTATTGCACTTTATGTGATATATTTTTTACAAACATAAATAAAAAATTGAGACAGGCTGAAAATTAGTGATCATCAGTGATTACAATAAGTGCTCTCTCTTCTCATTAGCCAGAACTCTGAATCATTTTTCTTTTGTGATTTCGATGGAGTGCAGCTAAAACAGCACCGTGAGTCTGGGGAATAAATACGGCCCGACTTGCTCACTCAGTAAGGTAAATAGGTAGAATACGCACCGCCTAAAGAAATATTGCTCTATCGCAGTAGCAAATGCATTACTTCAATAGTTTTTGATGCCAAGGTGTTATTTATTTAGTTGGTCATGTTCTGCATGTCGCTTTATTTTACCAGATAGTTTCTAAGAAGGGTACAAGATGCTTTTGGAACGTTTACCAAATCTTGACGTTCCAAAACAATCTGGAAACATGCCTCTCCCGTAGAAAAAGGTCCACAGCGTTGTAGAAATGTTTCGAAGGAGAGTCGTCTTCCGGTAAAAGTTTTTGTAATCAGTAAAAAAGTAAAGAATGAGTTACACTTATTGAGGCTTGCCTATCGGACGCAATAATGCGTATATAAAGTGATGTCACTGTGTTTTGTGAAACTGTGAAAAACATATTATTGTTCGGATGATGCTTGGTGTTTGAGTTGCATCCAGCGTTGTGTACTCTTCCCCTGTATGATTTTATATTCACATCAGATTAACTCATATCTAATCTCACATTCAAGATTGCAAATGAATCAAATCAAGTGAAGTAGAAATCGCAAGAAATGAACTGCAAATTTATATAATTCGAAATAAACATCCTTATATGATCTCTGGTTTGCTGGGAAGCTACTTCTAAGCTTCATCTCTTGGTTCCTTGTGCAACTTCGATTCTTCTGGTCAATCACGGAGTATCAACTACGAATATTACGGTCATCAATGCTTATAGTTCAGTTTTACTCGACAAATTCAAATATCTAATTGATCAACCGGAAACACAAATTGTTCAACGAATTAAATTTAAATTGATACTCCCAAAACTTACTACGACTTTAGTTTGAAAACCGAAATCAGTACTCAAATAATGACTTATATTATCTGCGATTAACTTTCAAAATCACTCCGACAACTTGCGATCTATCCACTTCGACGCACTTCACTAAAATCCTGACTTAGAGCTGATTTAGAGAAAACGCAATTTACACCCGAATGCGTATAAAGGGTTGTACTATATTATTTGGCTTATTTGGGAATTTTTATATAAACCTACCGGTGCAATTTAGTGGAAGCGACGAGAGAAATTCTGGGTAATTCTCTAAGATGCAAGAGATTTGAGTAGGGCGATATTAAAAATAAAAATGCAATAGATGACTCTGTTTCAGTGGTAGTAAAAACGAAATCCTGAAGCACAGAAAGCACCACGGATTATGAACTAAACACAAAAAGTTATCTATTCACATTACGTTTGATTTATAATCACTACTTTTTCGAACCAGTTCCTTAATTGCAAGTAATTTACGTTTTTCATTAACCTCCATACGTATTGACAGTTCTCGACTACCATTCTTCCATGCGCTTGTGTTGGAAGTTTGAGGAACGAGCGTAGCGCGATCAGTGAATAGAATGCAAATATCAGTATCGCCGCTCAACGGCCAGTGAGAGAAACTGCATGTTTGAAAGTTTGTTGTCTGTACTTTTTGCCGCTGGCGCCAACTGTTATCATTTTAGAACAATGTAAACAGTCGTTACCCTATTAACGAAATGTTTCTGTAGTTCTTTTTCAATTTTCATAAATGGCATTTTGTTTTTTGTTGGACCCAGGGTACCGCAGAAAGTGAGGACTAGTTTTTAATGGATAGGCACGCAAGTGAATCATACACAAAGTAAGTTTTCTACAGGCCAAGTTTTTTAAACTGTATAATACCCTACTGTAATAAAAAAATGGCAGTGTTGCCAACTACTATAATATTGTATCACCATTTACCCTGTATGGCATTAAATATTCTTGACATCTCGTTCCATTTAAAATTCCCCTAACATTTAAATTTGACGTCTTGCGGTAGTTTCAAATCAAACTGCGGTTCTATCACGGACTGCAGCTGATGAAGTTCAGTTGGACTTCCGATTCGTTAAGATACATTTAAAACCATTTGAACAGTGTTGCTATCTAACAGAATTAACATTTATCGTGTATGGCAACTTAGGAAGGTCTCCAAGTTTCCATACAACTTGGCACGGAACAGCATAACCTCCCATTTTAAAAACTTGTCAAGACATCTATTATTTATTGATGCGCTCGTTAATCTGAATTTTGTAAAACGAAAGTGTAGTGTAAAAATATGGTATTGCGATCGATACTCTGAGTTCTGAGAAGCTGCAGAATAAATGATGCGTTGGTGTGCAATGCCAAAATAAATTATAAATGTGTCCTGTAGACAAACCTTCTCCAAATTACCTTAACATTTCTGAGAATACGTTAACTGAATAATTTTATTTGTAAATTATTTAATTAACTGTGCTAAATTCACAGGTATAACGATGGCATTTACTATCCGGACGCTGACCGAGGCATGCACCGATCTATGAATGTTCCTCCACCGCATTATTCTAGCCAGAATGTGGCGGGAGGTCGGGGCGGCGACCGATTCCGAGATCCGAGGGCACAAATGGACCGGGAGCGCGTTTATATGGACCAAATGGATGGTTATGGTGATGAGGAATTTTTGTCCACTCCCCAACAAATGAAGCGCCATATGCGAGCTGAATCGATTGGACGAGATATGGGTCATAACAGGGGATCGCAAAATTCGCGAAATTCCGATGGCAATTACCCGGGAGGCTATAGGAATAGCATGCAAAAATCACCAGGTAATTTATTCTAGATGAGCATAATTTAAATGTCACACTTTAAATATAGTTTTCTCAGCAGCTGCAAACAGGGCACAATCGTTGGACCGCCGCATGTTCCGCCGTGATCCACAAATGGTTGACTTTGACGAAGAGGTTGGTCCCGGTAAGACACCCATTCTGTGTAACAAATATGCCCTGGAGGAGATGGAAGAAAGGAGCAGTCCCGGTGGGCCACGTGGCGGAACAGGAAATGACCGCCGATCACCGATTAACCCTCGCAGTCAATCAATGCCTCGCCAATCACGATACGGAGACCGTTTGATGCCGGACCGAATGCCTTACTATAACGAGGAAAACGAAATGGCAATGCAAGCCGCTCGGAAGCAACCGCCGCCCCATCCGGCCGTGGGAAGAAGACGTGAAATGCGCCCTGGTAATTCCCCTGTGTTTGCTAGGTTAATAGTCGTAAATTTTTGTCGTCTCCTCCTTGGCTTGGTCGAGAAAGTTTGTATGCCGTGTGTAAGAACGCATAGTGGACAATGGACGTGGACATCCATGAGCTAGTATTTGGGAAAGCGATAAGTTGAAAGAATATCTTTCTTCGTACTTATAACATTTGCATGTTTGTTTATTTTGAGTTATCGTTGTTTACCATCATCAACACTAGATCAGTATATGATTTCAAAAATGCTGTTAGTGTTTTTGATGTTTAGGACTGATATGAGGTTATACCTTTTTTTTATAGATTAGGGATAAAGAGTGAAAATACAAAAGGTTGAAAATTATTTGCTTGGTAGGATAAGACCAATTCCGTGAGGCCTTCAAATCTACAAGCATAAGCATTGATCTATCGAAGGATTATAAACAACGTTGATAACCATAAGTACAACGATTGTTTAAAGTTATCCAAGAGCACCATAATGGGCTAAAACTTTTACTTGTGGGTGGGTTAAAGTAGTTCAAACACTCTTGTTCACTATTATCATCACAATTAATTTACGCATCTGTTAACACTCCCATCGGAATCTTTGGAATTTTTAAAAAATGCTTGACATTGCCAGGACAGTTCCTGCAAATTCTGATGTGAATCTACAGATTTTCACTGACAATTTTTGAAAATTTTTGAATTTAGTTGTAATCTATTGGATTTTTTTAAAACTTTTTATAGTAGTTCAAGTTTACTCACGATAGAACTATTTCGGGATTGGGGAGTAAAAAGGAATAATGTGCTTCTAGGTTGAGCGCCAGATCAAAAGTGATCAGACGACAGCATATCACGATACAGACATTTCTATAAATTCCGTATATTATAGCTCTTTCCCCTTTATACAATTTTTAGGTAATTCACATTAATTCATAATGACATTATTCAACGTTATATACAAGAAATTCACTTACAATTATTTCGAAATCAGATAAACTGAAATTAATAATTCATTCATAATCAAAATCATTGTCACGTTTCAAAGTTCTCTTACGTTTCGAAACACAGGGTGAGTTGTCCTGCAGGTTAGCTGATAAGGTATCTCGTTTACGACTTCCATTGCTTCGAGCGGGTATAACTGGGAATTCAGCTTCAGAGCTGCCCATTGGCAGTTGCTCAGCGTTGTTTATTGGGATGACCACATTAGGAAGCAATGAAGCATTGACGGTACTTCAACCATTTTCAGCAGAGCCCAATGAGCCATGATTGTTGCTTTTCCAATGATAATCTGAGATGTTTTGCTCGAAAATCTTTTCAGAAAGATTGCTTTCAGCCAAAACCCTGCCTGTGGTTTCTCTCACTCTGACGCTAGAGGCAATAGTTTACTTGACTTCTTAGAGGACAATGCTATCGTTATTCTTAATAACGGCTCACCCACGTATTTTAAAGGGCATTATTCAACGGCAATCGACGTTTCAGCCTTTACTCGGTCGGAGGCTCAGCGATCCCGTTGGAATGTTAATGCTGACCCTCACGGAAGCGATCACTATCCTATACAAATCTCAGTAGCTGCTGAGGCTCCCACCACAACTAGAAGACCCCGCTGGTTTTATGACCCGGCAAACTGGGCCTCTTACAATAGCAACATAAATGTATCCTCCCACACTCAACAGCCGAGTAGCATATCCGCGTTTTCCACCGTCCTCACCCAAGAGGCAAATGTTTCGATCCCGAAATCTGGATGTCTCCAGAGATAAAAAGAGCTATCAAAGCTCGCAGAAAAGCTCTTCGTGCCGTCAAAAGAATGGAGCCATCCTTATCGAGATGCGACGCTTGTCAGATATCGTTCTCAGAGAAACGAATGTCGGCAAGTTATACGGGACGCCGAAAGAGCTTGTTGGGAAGACTTTCTTGACAGTATTAATGCAACACAAACAGCCGATCTGTGGGCCAAAGTCAATGCCCTTAGTTGGTTTAGGGACGAAATGTCGAAAGACAAAACGTCGAAACCCAAAACGTCGAATGCCAAAATGTCGATCCCAGAACGTCGAAAGGGACAAAACGTCGAATGGCAGTCACTTTTCAAGCGATTATAACGTTGTCAAGGAAAATATGGTTGCGATACGAACGGCGTTGGATACTGCAAAATTTGCAATGTTTATCGAAGTAAGCATGGATCAATTTTTCACAAAAATGTTCACACCCATTTCGGACTATAGAAGAAGCACTGCAGCACCTCAAGAAGAAAATTGAAAATGAAGCCTGAGGTAGAAGTAGCAATGATAAAAGTTTGAAAAAATCAAGCCGTTTAGCATTCTTTCGCCGCTACTCTGGACTCACATAACGGCAGAGGAAATGCACTTTTCATTTTTTTCTATTCTTCGTAGGTAAACAAAATCCTTTTTTTCCACCAGATGCATCAGAATGTGGCAACTCCAACAATTTTCTATATGAAGCTTAAATAGTTTTTTGGTGTATATTTTTCAATTAAATAACTTCTTTAAATTTTTTCACAATCTTACAACTCAATTTGTCCAAATTGACTTTTGTGTCTACGACCTTCAGGTATTTTCAAAACACCGTCGGCTGGTTAAGCCGTAATAGACATGACAACCCTAGTTGAGTAAATTTGAGCGGCGATCTCTCTATCGCAAAAGGGGTCGATATGACGAGATACGACCACGTCGAAAGCCGGACCCATACTAACCATCTCATTGAGCCAATGTTGGCTAATGAGTAGTGTGGCACAAACAAGGCAACAGTACGACGCTAAAAATAAAATCTCTCACTGTTGTTCGTAGGCACGCTTAGCAGAGTCGAATTGGGCATCTCAGAGAGCCGAAGGAGGTGTAGGGTTGTGAAGGAGAAAATGGGGTCGTGACGGACTTTGGTTTCAGGTTGGCCGATTGCGCTGCAGAATCGTTACCCGTTCTGTGGCGTACTTGGTTAACGCGCCCAGTCTAGCGTATTGGGAGTCGTGGGATCGAAGCCCACCAGAACGATTCTATTATTTTTCACAATCTTACAACTCAATTTGTCCAAATTGACTTTTGTGTCTACGACCTTCAGGTATTTTCAAAACACCGTCGGCTGGTTAAGCCGTAATAGACATGACAACCCTAGTTGAGTTCTTTAAAATCGTTGGATATCTGTTTACAAATATTGTATGTTTTATTCTTTTGATATACAATCATTCTTCTAACAAATTAAGAACTGGATTTTTGGCAATTAGTAAATTCTTTATTAAAAAAAATATTCGTTCTTCTCTCGAGTGAGAATAATTAACTCGATTTTTTAGTCGCTTCCGAACCCAGCTAAAATTAGAATTTCACGATGATAACATTGAAAATAATGGACAGAATAAAGTACATATTGGCCATTTTTCCATACAAAATGGTCAAGTTTGGAAACATGGATATCGGCTTCTAGTGGAATTTTCACTGTAGTTCAAAATTCAGAACATGTCATAATCAAACTTCTGAGTAATTGCAAATCAGCAATTTCAACAAAAACGATAGAAGTCTTGAGGTGAAAATAGTTTTCAAATGTAAATACTTAGCGCTATATGCACTTCTGCAAAAAAATGTTTCATTTGATAAGCCACACAAGTTTGTAAAATAAGATTTTTGAGTAAAACTGATGATGATTGAGTAAAACTGGTGAATTTTGTTTGTCAATTATTGTGGTTTTACAATTAATTGAAATTCATATTATTTCAGAACTGCTGTGAAAATGTCATGTCAATAGGACCATTAGAAACCAAGATCTATCCATTTTGTATGAAAAATGGCAAATTTGTACTTTAATCTGTCCAATACAGTATTTTACACTGCTTAACTGCTCAAAACATTGTTTAGAATTTGGATTTTTCGTTACATTTTTATTGGCACTCGGCATTTTGTGTTTCGACGTTTTGTCCTTTCGACGTTTTGGCATTCGACATTTTGCCTTTCGACGTTTTGCCACCCAACCCTCTTAGTTATGACGATTGTGCTACTTTTACCCGTATGTAGGTTCCCCGAACACCAGTTCCCCGAATGACTCTTTTCCCCGAATGAGCCAGTTCCCCGATAAATGGTGCAGTTTAGTTTTTAGTGGCAGAATGGTGAACTAGATAGAACGATAAGCAATCAAAAGAAGGAAGTATTTGCTTATTCTCGACTATACACATGTTGCCAAAAATGCTGAGGATGGTAAAACTCGTAAGAACCGCTAATTAAATAAAGAAGGGTGCATGCCAGATGACCAGTACGACATAGTCAACATCAACGTACCTGAGAGCAACACCCAACCTTTCATCAACCAACCATTCTCGGTAAGAGAACTGCAGTACGCATTTAGCCGAAGTAAAGGCAAGTCTGTTGGTCCTGATGACATTGGCTACACTATGTTGAAGAGGCTTGATGGACCAGGGAAACTAGTACTGCTCGAGCTGATTAACAACCTGTGGACTTGCAACACTTACCCGGTTGAATGGCGTGAAAGTCGTGTTATCTTGGAGCCCAGAAATCAAATGCGAGTAGTAGAGAGGATGCTAAACCGCCGACTAACGCACCACCTACAGCAACATGGTCTATTCGACCACCGGCAACACGCCTTCAGGCCGGGGTATGGAACTAATACCTACTTTGCGGTTCTTGGCGAGGTCTTGCAAGAAGCGAAAGATAAGAACTATCACGCTGAGATGATCTCGCTTGATATCTCGAAAGCCTTTAGCCGGACTTGGACGCCTTTCGTGCTAGAAAAGCTGGGCACCTTTTCTAAGGGCCTAATCGGTCATATTCCGCATTTTATTCGAAATTTTCTAACAAACCGTTCCTTCAGGGCAGTCATAGGGGCCACAAAGTCTGCATTCTTTAAGGAGGAAACCGGTATTCCACAGGGATCCGTCATATCGGTTATTCTGTTCCTGATTATCATGGATGGTGTTTTCGAAAATCTCCCTACCGGAGTCCAAATATTTGTATACGCGGACGATACACTAAAAGTAGTGTCTGGACCGACAATCGCAGCCACACGCAGAAAAGCCCATGCAGCCGTCTCCAGGGTAACCAATTAAGCCATTGTCTTCCATTTATAACCGCTACGTACGAATAGTTTCGGGTCTCCTCCCGTCCACTCCGGCCGACGCAGCCAGAAATCATGAAATTTGTACTTTAAATATAAACAATGAAATGCAATTTATTTTTATATGCAAATGGGTTACATACATAGCCTGATTCACTACTCACCGCATAGTAACGCACATGCGCTAGTGTCTATGCACGAAAAATCGCTAAAAATTAACGCGAAAAATATTGGTATGGCGAAAAGCATCTAACTAACTATTTCTTAAAATTGCGAACTGTTTTCGAAAAAAATATTTGGTATCGACTGTACGTGGTGATAATGACTGTCACGCCTACCAAATATTTTAATGCTTTCATTTAAGAGAAATTTGAAGTTAGATGCCTTTCCTTATACAAAATAAAACTAGAAAGCTTCTGCTAATCAACTGTGGACAAGAGCAAAGCAGGTAATCTAAAAGATAAATTAAAATCAAAATTCACATACTAGTCGGTTTTCTCCATGAACCAACAAACTTATACTCCAGATTCATACAGGATCCATACAGATTGCTGTAACTATTTGATTTCTGATCGGAATTTATGAAATCTACAAATTTAGCTATAGTCAGAGTCCTAGCACAACTCTGGTGAAAATCAGAATCTTCATAGTAGGTGTTCACAGGTAGACATTTTCACAATATTTTAGCCAAAGTTGATCAATACAGGATACGGAAAAACTTCTTCTTCTTTCTGGCGTTACATCTCCACTGGGACAGAGCCTGCTTCTCAGCTTAGTGTTCTTATGAGCACTTCCACAGTTATTAACTGAGAGCTTACTATGCTGCCCATAACTGCATAACAGTCACATTCGACATTTTTGACAAATTGGAGTTAATACCATGGAGAGTCATTAAATGATAAATACTTTCGATCAACTTAATGAAATCTGTGAGATTGTTCTAGAAAATTCGAGAAAAATACCAAGTTGTTTTGTCACATTGGTAATTATAACCGCATAACAGTCACATTGAGATTATAAATGAGTCTCATAATGTAATAGCAATGAAATTTGTATCAGAATTATTTTCTGACTATTCACCTAGTATGCGATATGAGTTGTACAAAATATCAGCCTCAAATAAGCACTTTTGAGTTCCTGATAATTTTTTTGAAATTTTAGTTTCCTCCCATACTGCCATGAAATGCACACTTGGAATTCAATTTACTCAATGCCTACTTTTGTCGAATGTTACAAATATGCAGTTATGGGCAGTATGCCAATGACCATTTTTGCATGCGTATATCGTATGGCAGGGTACGAAGATACTCTATGCCCTGGGATGTCGAGAAAATTTCCAACATCTTTTCCTCGACTGGTGGGATTCGAACCCACGACCCTCAGCTTGGTCTTGCTGAATAGCTGCGCGTTTTCCGATACGGCAATCTGGGCCCCGGACAACATTTATATTATTTTCAGCTCATGATTTAGTTCAGAATTTTCTCATGACACTGTTGAAATCTTTCTCTTGATTCTGTTCAGAAGCTTCCAATGATTTGTATTTGTCCTGTACTCAAGATATTTTTTTCAATTCCTGCCACTATTTTGCCCATAATTAATTTAAGATTCTGAAGATTTTGTTTAGCATACTAACTCACCGGTTCTAAATTTGAACCCTTCTAGATTTAGATTCTTTCTTAGATAATATTCAGTCCAGAATCTTAAAAGGATCCAGTCCGAAAAAACATACATTTTTGGCTCAATGTCTTTGAAACTGGTTTAAAAAGCTGACAACATACTAATTGAAAACTCTTCAGAATTCTGGCTAGAAAATAAAACATAATGCAGATCTTAACACAGAAAGAAATATCTATGTAAATTTCAACGTAAAATCATGCACATGATGGGAATGCCAGATATGTCGCAAATTTGTCCGTCACATCGTGTTCCGCTAAACATCGTGTAATCTAGCATGGACTCTAACCGATTACGCAACAATTCGCATAAATTTACATGATGTTGATGTAATTTTACACGATATGTCATGTAAATTTGCGACATATCTGGCATTCCCTTTATGTGCATCATTTTTCGCTGAAATTTGCATGGATTTTTCTTTCTGTGAATTTATACTTATTTTGTTATTCTTTATTCGTTTCATTTATTTAGTTAACATTTTAATAGATAACACTGAATCAACAATTTAACGCATGTCATTCTTTATATGTTCAATTTGGAACAAACAACAGGCTATGAAAACAAATGTGAAATTTTGTGTAGAAGTGCAAAAATCCTGTACATTGAGTTTTTTTTATTTATTTTTTTTATTTAATTGGTGTCCCGCATTGAAGTCAAAATTATCTGGTCACTTTATGCTACACTTTGTACGAAAGCGGTCGCTTTTGCAAAGGGGACCGCTGGAAACGACAGAACCCGCCTCTTAGAGGAGGCCGACATCCTGCTGGACAGCATAGCCGGCGTAAGGAGCGTCCAAGATCCAGTGGTACGGTGAGCGCGACTGTCGCCACTCTTTCAAATTCAACGACAGAATAAAGGACAACTACAAGACAGGCAGCAATCCGTAGCCAGAATCCTTCGATCTGATTATACAACACATCAGCGGCGTTATACAGATGGTTCCCTCGCAACGCAAGAGGTTGGAATAGGTATTGCGGATGACGAGCTCGTAGTAAGCTTAGGTCTTTCCAAACAGTGTTCAATATTTTCCGCTGAAGCAGCGGCTACCAAGCCAACCTCCCGCCCGATCGTCATAATCACTGACTCAGCAAGTGGCTACTTCGCTCTCTTATCGGAAGCTCCTCGTCATCCGTGGATTCAGGGGATAATCCGACACAAACCACCCGGGGTTACTATCTTGTCTGCTTGTATCGTCCGTTCTGAACATTTATTTTAATTCATGTGTTTGTATTCAAGTAGCTACCCTCAGTTGTTGTGATGTAACTTTTAACATGTAGCTATTGCTTTTTATACGATCCCGTGAAACAGTCTGCTAAGAAATAACTCGTTAGAATCGAAGAAATATTCCAAACAAACTGGGAATGAACCTGCCCACGACAGAACATCCCTAAATAAAAAAAAGAAAAAAAATATCTAATTTTTGATTTCAGAAACTACAGGAATGATATCAGAATCGTACCGGAATCCTAAAATCGTATCTATTACACTGCGGAACACGATTTTGTCTCAAGCATCAAAATACCGCTATTAGCTTAACTAAGGGTTGCTGAGTCTATAGCCGTTTTCAAAAATATCATAGCACATCTAGTTTTTGAGATATTGGCTGTTGCAAAATGCATATATCAGCCAACTTGCATGAAGTTTGACAGCTTGTATGGCAATTTATATTTGCTTAATTTGCCACAGAACTCATGTGTTATTTATTTATTTATTTATTTCGTCAATCAATAGTAGACTACACATTTGCTTAATTCTATGTTGTATTATATCTTAAGGAATGAAAATATTGTCTTAGCTTTGTTCGCGACATGGTCAGATCAATTTCTGTGCAATGCTGATTATAAAGAGACATCATTCGATTCATTGGGCCGAATTTTGCATAGTTAGTTCGATGATTATTTGATGCAAACAAATTCCGATTTCTTAACTGTCTAGCGGGCGTGTAGAAATTCAAACATGATAAAAGATTGGTGGAATCAATACGCTGCGATACAATATCATTGATTAATGAAATCATGGCTATTTCACGACGCTCATTTAAGGTTTGAATATCGATAAGCATACATCGAGCCTCGTATGATGGCAGTGGAAACGTTGTCCAGCCTAATTTGCGTAAGGCATATAAAAGAAATTGCTTCTGTACTGATTCGATTCTATCACCATGTATTTTTATATGCGGAGACCACACAATACTACAATATTCTAGAACTGATCTTACATAAGCAATGAACAAGGTTTTAATCGTATATGGATCCCAAAAATTGTAGCTAAAACGCTTAATAAAACTCAACATATTGGTGGCTTTATGGATAATCGTATTATAATGATCAGTAAAGGTAAGTTTAGAATCTAATATGACACCTAAATCTCTAATCTTATCGCACTTTTGAACAATTTGATTTCCTAAAGAGACAGTAATCTGTGGTGTATTCTGTTTTCTGCTATATGTGATTAAATTACATTTTTTGACGTTTAATTGAAGTAAGCTTTTGCTACACCATTTATCAAATATACTTATTTCATTCAGATAAAAAACTTCTTCACTTTTAATTTTTTCATTCCAACTAGTTTCAGTGCCCATAACAACTGAGAAGGATGAAGTTAGAATTCTTTTATAAATTTCGTTCATTTTAGATGCACTCTTCATGCGATTAAAATTTTGGCAATATACTAAAATTTCGGTAGCATTTGCTTCTGAAGAAGTTGATGGTAACACATCCCTTTGCATAACATTATTTGAAACTTCAGATCTATTATTAGATACATTGTCATTATTTAAAATATTACCAACTAGTTGTTCATCAGCCACGATTGGATCGTCAGGGTCTACGTCTGAGGACTGCGTCAAGTTGATCGAAAACACGTTTTTTCACAGGAGCACGAGGAACAATGCTGCGAAAAGGAGTTTCTTAAGGCAGGACCAAACAACCAGTTCGAACTAGATGTTGAGCACGAAGGGAATGCATCATCGACAGGATACGGATTCAAAATTTCGCCTCTCTGAAATTTGATCCCACGTTGCTTAACTGGAGGCTTGGAAAAAGTCAGCTTTGCTGCTGCGAGTAAATCCTTATCCGAGGGAAGACCATTAGAAACCGCTCCATTGCTTCTGCGCTTCATGTTGCTATCGTTGTAGTTGAACCATTTTTGGTTGGTTGGTTTGACTTTATTAACGAGATTTTTAGCCCTGAGCTAGTTCATCTCGGGACCAACGGCTTTACTTCCCTTCCGAAGGAAGTCGTCACTATAACTTTTTACGTCATAAGTGACTATGTCGGGGATGGGATTCGATCCCAGGTCCTTGGCGTGAAAGGCGAGTGTTCTAACCACTACACCAGGTCCGTCCCCAAAAACCATTTTTGTGAAGTATTGTTTTTCATATTTTCGCGTTCATTTTTACTTCTGATGTGCTTGGAGGGAGTTTTTGAAAAAATGGTGTTTGTTTTTCGATTGGTACTGTTGTTATGGCCTCTGTGTTTATTCGCTTTCTTCCGTTTTTGGGCCTTTTCCTTAGTTTTTTTGCTGCGATGCACGACGCTGCTGACGATTGTCATATTCTGTCCAATCAGAGCGCCAAACCTTTTTTTGTTCCTAGCAAACGCCAACCTGCAGTGCCATTCGAATTTCGGCCCGGGTTCAAATTAACAGTTTCGATTCCTTGATCAGCCAACTCATCTAAAAGGCTAGGGGCCCGAGCAGAAGAAAATAACTACTGAATACCAAATTGAGGTATTCCATACCAGATAATTTCCAATACTTACAACCTGAATGAGGTATGAATGAGCCCTGCATAAGAGGTAAAATACCTCAAATAATACCTTCTGCATATTCTACAAATACCAAGCTGATAACTAGATCAGGTATTGTAATACCTAAATAATACTTGATGGATTTTCATATAAAAGTGAAATTTTTCAATACTAGTTCAATACCTCCAGCAGTCCTCAATAGCTGTCGAATACCAAAATGAAGTATTTTGAATTGTTTTAAACATTTTTTTCAAATATCATTATAATACCAAAATGAGGTATTGATAACTGAACAATACCTAAATGTGGTATGATACCAAAATATGGAATGCATAAGTTATTGGCGAGTTATTCTTTCCTCCTCGGGGGGTGACTCAACTTCCACGAATCGAACTGCGTCAATGTTGGTTTGTGGTGAGTTAACAGTATCGATTAAAACTTTAACTTCACTCAAAATTTCATTGCCGATCGATTGCATTTCAGCTATCGCATCCGTTGTCATGTGTGGTTGACTGGCATTATGATCGTTGCAATGAGCAGCCATCTCAATGGTTAGACTGCTCAGTGACTGGACTTCAGAACAGATCTTTTTTAGTTCGCCGGTTAGATCTGTAGTCAACGTTTCAACAAAATCTTCAATGTTCTGTTTTGAAGATTTCATTGATATGTCCAAAAGCCCGGTCAAATGATTTTTTATTGCAAGTAAATCACTGTTGGGCGTATCATTTTTTATTGTTGAGTTTTTTTCAGCCACACGCGATAATGCCGACACAGCATTCGAAACGATCGACGATGTGCTGTTGTTAATACTCAGTACCGATTCCTTTAGTTGAAGCTCAATTTGGTCAAATAAATCCCCCATTACACTGAACTTTTTTAGATCGGCGGCTACTCGAAGATTGGCGTCAGTTTGTGCCCTAATAGGGTCCTAAAGCCCTGTCTCAACTTTATTACCAAACGCTTAAGTTTAGGGCAGAAACACATGTTTACTCAATTTTCAAATGATTTTCATTGGTTTAAGTTCAAAAAACATTTTTTTATTATTTTTGAGATTTTGTCACACCCCTTGGTTTAAACTCGAATTTTGGGTATATTTTGTTTTCCGTGTCCCTTCCGATATGTCAGATAGGAACAACCCCAGTGTTAAAACTATATGCCCTGTGGCATTTTTGTCTAAAAAGTGAATGTCAAACAAGATCACAAGTGTCAAGGTTGATATTTGGAACCATTTTTAAAATTGAAGTTAAAAAATGATATAGCCATTATTTGAGCGGGAAAACTTGCTAAAGTAGTTGCAATAACATGCTCTTTCGTATTATTGAATAAAAACGAGAATTCATTAAACATTTTAGGACCCAATTGAATCGATTAGCTGCTGCTGTTGATGGAGCACTTTGCGGGTGTCAATTCCAGTTTTCAAATTATGCTGGCAATCGCCGCAGAGAGGTACCATAAATGATAAAATAAAACTCTCCTGATGGCGTTGCACCCCAATGCATGCCGCGTGGTAATTTTTGCAGCAGAACTCGCACTTCCATAGGAAGCGATCGTCACTGATATTGCATGATTCAACACTACACTGCATTTTTACCGGTCGCGCGCGATGTTTGTAAACAGCAAAAAAAAAAAATTAATTTAAAATAACTACGGAGCGCTTAAAAATGCGTCTACACCCGACGACTGACTCAACTTCTAGTGTTAAACAACACGTATCATAAGGAATCATAATATTGTCGGTGCCCAAAAGTTATTTTTTAATGGTTTTGAAAATAATTGTATTGTGCCATATAAGAGAAACGAAGAATTTTGTATGGAGACTGCAAGCATGTTGAAAAAATCGATTTAATCTAAATTTAACCGTGCCAACCAACCGTGTTTAACCAAATTATATCTAAAATGAAATTTAAAGTCCTATTTTGCATGCTTGGTGGTTAAGATCACAAAACAGTTGGTAAATCATACTTTAAATTTCGAGTAAATATAAAAAAAAACAGTGTTTTATTCAACTTTGGCGACCTGTAGCTAAAAATTGTGTCGTGCTGGAATATTTCTGAGAACGGCATTAGATCCACCAACCCCGAATCTGCTAGAGACACATAATTTGGTTCTTAAGACAAGCAAATATGTCATTTTTAATACGCTGTGTTATTGGAACAAAATTTTATTTCGAGGAATTCCAGGGACGTTGTCTCGTAGAAGTAGTAATAGGGGTTCACGGATGAAATTCTGGGCATTGTGGCTCCACGTACACTAGAGGGAGGCGACGAACGCCGCACAAGAGAGATTTTGGAAAGTATAACGGTACAACGTGAATATGGTCACCAAAGTAAATGACATCTCGGTCAACGGAATGCTACTGAAGGGTCCAGATCTTTTGTGGCTACTGCCAAAGCTGTTGTATCAGTTTCGTCAGCCGGTAGTGGGAGATGTATGAGAGATGTACCACTATTTTTTTATCCGGCAAGTTGATCGCTCTACGCAGTGTTTTCTTTGAAGTATGGATGGCATCGCAGGGGCCTTCCTTAGCCGAGTGGTTAGAGCCCACGGCAACAAAGCAAAACCATGCTGAAGATGGCTGGGTTCAATTCCCGGTCGGTCAGGATCTTTCCGTGATGGTAATCGTCCTAAGCACCCGACGTTCGAAGACTTCAAGTGCTTGCAGGTCCTCCTCGAGCATCGTCCTAGATTCATGCCCGTAGAGGACTACCAGCCTTATGAGCGTTTTGTACATGGTACATTTGGTGCGGGCGTGAATCTATTCTGACCGCAGCTTCTTCTGGAGGCTATAGTAGGCCCGACTTCCACTGATGATGCGCGTCCGTATTTCACGGCTAACGTTATTGTCTGCCGTCAGCAAGGAATCAAGGTAGACAAACTCGTCGACCACCTCGAAAGTATCCCCGTCTATCGTAACACTGCTACCTAGGCGAGCCCTGTCGCGCTCGGCCCCACCAGCTAGCATGTACTTTGTCTTGGCTGCATTCACCACCAGTCCAACTTTTGCTGCCTCGCGTTTCAGGCGGGTGTACAGGTCTGCCACCTTTTCAAATATTCGGCCGATGAAGTCCATATCATCCGCGAAGCAAACTAATTGACTGGAGCTCGTAAAAATCGTACCCGGCTCTCCGCATATCATCTTCTAGCGCAATATTGAACAACAGGCACGAAAGCCCATCACCTTGTCGTAGTCCCCGGTGGGATCCAAACGAACTGAAGTGTTCCTGCACACCTTCCATCGTCGCTCTTATCAGTCTTGTGAGCTACCCGGGAAAGCTGTTCTCGTCCATGATTTTCCATAGCTCTACGCGGTCTATACTATCGTATGCCGCCTTGAAATCGATGAAAAGGTGATGCGTTGGGACCTGGTATTCACGACATTTTTGGAGGATTTGCCGTAAAGTAAAGATCTGTTCTGTTGTCGATCGGCCGTCAACGAAGCCGGCTTGATAACTTCCCACGAGCTCGTTTACTACAGGTGCCAAACGACGGAAGATGATCAGGGATAATCTGGGATGGTGATCGCCAGAAAGTTCTCACAATCTAACTTGTCGCCTTTCTTGTAGATGGGGCATATTACCTCTTCCTTCCACTCCTCCGGTAGCTGTTCTGTTTCCCAGATTGTGCCTATCAGCCGGTTCAGACTAATGGCCAGCCCCTCCGGACCCATCTTTATGAGTTCAGCTCCGAGACCATCCTTACTAGCAGCTTTATTGTTCTTGAGCTGGTGAATGGCATCCTTAGCCTCCCTCAAAGTGGGGGTTGGTTGGTTTCCATCTTCCGCAGTACTGACGAAGGCATTTCCTCCGTTGTCCCGTCCTTCATTGACTGTGCTCTCAGCGCCATTCAGGTGCTCGTCGAAGTGCTGCCTCCACCTTTCGATCACCTCACGCTCGTCTGTCAGAATGCTCCCATCCTTATCCCTGCACATCTCTGCTCGCGGCACGAAGCCGTTGCGGGATGCGTTGAGCTTCTGATAGAACTTACGCGTTTCTTGAGACCGGCACAGCTGTTCCATCTCCTCGCACTCCGTCTCCTCCAGGCGGCGTTTTTTCTCCCGAAAGAGGCGGGTCTGCTGTTGCCGTTTTCCGTTTATAGCGTTCCACGTTTTGCCGGGTCCCTTGCTGCAGCATGACCGCCCGAGCTGCATTCTTCTCCTTCAAAACCTCCTGGCACTCCTCGTCGAACCAATTGTTCCGTCGACTCCGTCCCACGTACCCGACGTTGGTCTCAGCTGCATCGTTGATGGCTGCTTTTACTGTTCTCCAGCAGTCCTCAAGAGGGGCTTTGTCCAGCTCACCCTCTTCCAGTAATGCAGCCTCGAGGTGCTGCGCGTATGCCGCTGCGACATCCGGTTGCTTGAGCCGCTCTAGGCCATACCGGGGCGGCCGTCGGTACCGTACATTGTTAACGATGGAGAGTTTTGGGCGCAGTTTGACCATCACCAGATAGTGGTCAGAGTCGATGTTAGCGCCACGATAGGTCCTGACGTCGATAATGTCGGAGAAGTGCCAATCATCAATCAGAACGTGGTCGATTTGCGATTCTGTCTACTGTGGCGATCTCCAGGTGTATCGGTATGGAAGGCTGTGCTGGAAGTAGGTGCTACGAATGGCCATATTCTTGGAGGCGGCAAAATCAATTAGTCGTAGGCCTTTTTCGTTCGTCATCCAGTGAGCGCTGAACTTTCCAATCGTCGGTCTGAGTTCCTTCTCCTGGCCAACCTAAGCGTTTAGATCTCCTATGATGATTTTGACGTCGTGGCTTGGGCAGCTGTCGTACTCGCGTTCGAGCTGCGCGTAAAAAGCGTCTTTATCATCATCAGTGCTTCCGGAGTGAGGGCTGTGCACGTTTATTATAAACTGACACTTATATTGAGCTGTTCGGTAATCCAATCTACATGGTTATTAAATTAATTAACTCATTACGCGTGGTAAAGATGGACAAATTATGCTGTAGTTGAAGAACCGGCCTTTGAGCCTCAACTTGCACATTCTCTCATTGATCGGCCACCACCCGATCACGCACCTCTGCATATCACCCATCACTATAAAAGCTGCTCCCAGCTCGTGTGTGTTGCCGCAGCTCTGGTAGACGATGTGGTTACCTCTAAAAGTTCGCACCATTGATCCCTTCCAACACACTTCCTGCAACGCTACGATACCGAATCCGCGGTCCTTTAGCAAGTCGGCGAGTATGCATGTGCTTGTGATGAAGTTGAGAGAATTACAATTCCACGTACCGAGCTTCCAATAGATAGTCCCTTTACGTCGCTGTGGTCTTCGCCGATTGTCCCGGTTCGTATTCTCTCGTTGATTATTCGTTTCTTGATTGTGTGCTGGAATGAGTTGGTCGGAACACTTGTTGAAGTTCGACTGTATGATTCGTGAGTTGAAGGAAAGTGGTGCGGCGGTAGAAGAGTCGGATGCAATTTAATTTGTCATTTGCTATTGACATTGCCATCTTAGTTCGATTCAGTGGTTACCACGATCGAGACGCTTACCGGCGGCGTGACAATGGATTTTGTGAAGAAGTGCTTGCTTGATGTGGAATTGAAGAAGAGTCAGTTAGCCCCTGATGGTGATAATGAGGGTGTTGCTATGAAGAGCAGGCAAATTTGGCATAAAGTGAAGTGATTTCGATGCGGGAAAATCGGACACCGAAAAAACGATTGTCGTGAGTCAGTGGTTCCCAAACCAAATTTCAACGGAAAAGTGAATTCGAAGAATCGTAAAACTGACAAAGTTGTTGAAGACAATAGTTCCTCGGAACGTGCGGAGGCTGTATTCCTGGCGTCGAAGGATGAATTGGTGAAGATAGAGTGGTTCCTGGATTCAGGTGCCACGGACCACAAAATGAATGATTCGGGTTTCTTCACTGAAATGCGGTGTTTAGGGATTTCATCAGAAGTTCCTTTAGAGATTGTACTTGGAATTCCTCCAGGGATTCTATTAGGAGTTCCTTCAAAGATTCCTGGAACTCCTCTAGGGATCCCATCAGGAGTTCCTTTAGCAATTCCATCAGAAGTTTCTCCAGGGATTCTATTAGAAGTACTTTCAAAGATTCCACCTGGAATTCCTTCAGGGGATTCTATCAGGAGCTCCTTCAGAGATTCCTGGAACTCCTCTAGGGATTCCATCAGGAGTTCCTCTTACAATTCCATCAGAAGTTTCTCCAGGGATTCCATCAGGAGTTCCTTCAAAGATTCCATTTGGATTTCTCTAGGGGATTCTATAAGGAGTTCCTTCAGCGATTCCACCGGGAACTCTCTAGGGATTCAATGAGGTGTTCCTATAGCAATTATATAAGGAAATTTCATCAGGAAAATAATCAGGAATTCCTCCAGTTTGTTAAGTTCCAGAGTTTATTTTACGGAATTCATCCAAGAGTTAAAACTGGGAATATCACTAGAGTGTCGCCACAATTTCCACCAAAAAAATCTACCAGAGTTTCGCCGGAAGTTTTTCCAGAAAATATTTCAAAGCTTTCACTAGGATTTGTCTTCTGAAATTTTTTTCAGGGCTATCAGAAATTTCTCCAGAGAATTAACCATAAAATTTTCTGAAGAGTGCACTTCAATATTTTTTTTCTGAAAAACCACAAATATTTCCGCGAGAGAATCTACCAGAAATTCCGCTAATGATTAAACTTTAAACTTGACATTTTTCCTCACTCTATTCTAGGGATGTCATCAGGAAGTTTGTACAAAATTCCAAAACATTGTTCCTCCAGGGTTTCCACTGAAATTTGTTTAGAGGATTAACCAAAGCATTTTTCTGAATGCCTTCCGGTTGAATCTCTAAAAAGACACCTGGAAGATTTTTTGAAAAAAATCCGTGGAAGTAGTTTTTTGAAAAAATCTTGGAGGAAATATCAAAGAAATCACTGGAGAAATTCATAAATATATCTCTGGAAGAACTTTTAAAGTAATCCTTGAAGAAGCTTCTAAAGGATTTTCCAAGGTAATTCTTGGTGGATTCCTTGAAAAAACTCTTCCAAGAAATACTGCAAGGAATTGGTGTACAAAATCCTATATGAAACCCTGGACGAATATCTGATAGCTTTTTCAAGTAATTTCTGAAGAAATCCCAGGACGAATGTCTCGTAGGGTCCCATCAGGTATCAGGTATCAGAATGCTGGCTCCAGAGGCACGTTCAACGCCATTTGGGAGATTTGTGCCATCGCCATATTTGAGCCTATTTCATCATCTACCCGATGGGAGAGGAAAGGGAAGGGAAAGATGGGAGGAAATAGGAGTGGGGTCCCTTGAAGAGGGAAAATCGCATAAGCGAATTGAGAGCATGTAGCTCCATACCACAATGGGTTCGAACAGCGCCCTAAGAGGACACTGCAAAACGCATGAGCGTAAAGAGAGCCTATAGCTCATTACCACAGCGGGTTAAGAATAACAGAATGTCCTGAAGATTCAGGTTTCTGAAATCAGTTTCACTTAATAAGTGTTAACCAAGTAATTGGAATCGCAATTACGCGAAGATTGGATAGTTACATATCAGGTGATAAGAAGTTCCATAATCGGAATCACAACTATCACACACAAATGTATCAACACACTGAATATTTGCCATGTGATATTTGAGTCGGCAGTGGCCATTCAAGGTTGTAACCAAGCGACTGCAATTCTGCTTTGACAGATTTGTTAAATACTTAGCCACCTTTGGGATGGCTCAGTAATGTACAGACGTCCACTCGTCTCGCGAAGGGAGTTGTGAGGAACATTTCCTATAAGCAAAGTGGCAAGCAATTTTGAGATCACTCGAAGCAAGGACAATTGTGTCCCAATTCACCGGAAGTGGAAACATCCAAATCACTAGGATTTTCAATGGACGGGGAAAATCCATGGAATTTGGTCACAACCAATTCCCAGTTTGTGGAGTATAACAAATGCAAAGTCTGCGAATTTACATTCTTATGTTCATATAGAGATGTAGGCCATTTCCTACAATAAGTAATCCAAGATTTGAACTACTTAAGCATTCCATCAGACTGGAGCTTCTCAAATTGATATCTGAGCTGCTCCAGATGATGTGATGAATATCAGCATCACTGCCCACAATCAGCAGAAGGCCTTTTCATAGGCAGTGAACGACAACTCGTTTTAAATCATCCATTGGGGATGGTTAATCATGTGGTAAATACACCACAAAACGAAAGACGTATTTCCTATTGAGGTCACATACAGAAATATCAATTGTGACAGCACATACATCTCTGGTTGTTAACTCAGAAATGAGTGTAGCGACGTCAGCGCTATTTACGAGCACGCATGCACGAGGCATGGCACGCGAGTATGCCATTTCATGTTTCTGAAAGTATCAAAAACTGGGTCCACTAGGTTACCTAGATAAAAGTTCACAAAAGTAAGGTTTTTGAACTAGCGCCACTTGAGCTGTACCATTTACATGAGTCTACAAAGATTAATCGTTGCTGACATTTTATGCTGGAGATTGATCTAATTAAGCTATCCTAGCCGTAGCCACTACCCAAACTAGGCAGGGTTAAGCTTTTCGCAATCTCAGAACGAAAAAGATCAGCAGCGAACAAAAACCAGATCGGTATCTCTTAAAAGTCGCCAAAGGCGAAAAGCACAGAATAAACTGCGTAAAACGCATAATGCGAATCCATAGAGGTGAAAATTTAAACTAAAATTCAATGTATTAATAATCCCACCCTTATTTAGCCTCAGGCTTGACTGAAGAAGGGCAGCCGATTATCTTGGAGAAACACAAGGTCACCTGCACCATTGCTCCGGGTAGCACAGGAAGGGCATAATACTGTAGAGGGCGCCCTAGAACTCCACAGGCTCCGTTTGCGGGTAGGTTTTATTTAGACCCCCCTAACCATTCATTCTTAGGCACGGTAAGCTTAAAACCGTATGAATTAGGGGTCACCTGTGAGGTGGACTCTTACCACCGGAACAGGCAGTCCGTAGTGTTAATTCTTAGCCAGTTGAAACAACCGCTACCGACACTACGCGGCTATCTTGGCTGATTGGGAAAGTTAACATTGATGGTTAACTCCTGACGTGCCCAAACAGCCTGGAAGTTTGTACAAAAATCCAAAACATTGTTCCTCCAGGGTTTCCACTGAAATTTGTTTAGAGGATTAACCAAAGCATTTTTCTGAATGCCTCCCGGTTGAATCTCTAAATAGACACCAGGAAGATTTTTTGAAAAAAATCCGTGGAAGTAATTTCTTGAAAAAATCTTGGAGGAAATATCAAAGAAATCACTGGAGAAATTCATAAATATATCTCTGGAAGAACTTTTAAAGTAATCCCTGAAGAAGCTTCTAAAGGATTTTCCAAGGTAATTCTTGGTGGATCTCTTGAAAAAACTCTTTCAAGAAATACTGCAAGGAATTGGTGGACAAAATCCAATATGAAACCCTTGACGAATATCTAATAGCTTTTTCAAGTAATTTCTGAAGAAATCCCAGGACGAATGCCTCGTAGGGTCCCTTCAGGGATACTAGAAAGGATCTTTGAAGGAAACACTATGGAATTCAGAAAACAATTTATTGAATATTCCCTCAAAGAATCCCCGGAAGATAACCTGGAGGAATCTGTCAACAAATTGCAAACGGAATCTCTAAAGAAATTGCTGATGAAACCCCCATTGAGGAAATTTGGTGAATTCGTTTGCAGTATTTCTTATTAAATTCGTAAAGGCTTCCTGGTGGAATCCTTGGAGGCATTTCCTGAAGTAATACCTTGATAAATCCTTGGAGAAATTCTAGGTAGAATCGCTGTAAGAATCTCTGCAGTGAGTCTCTGTATGAAAATCGAGAAGGAATCCCTAGCAGAATATTTGTATAAATTGCTGAAGGATTTTCTGAAGGAAGTCATAGAGAAGCAGTGGGAGATTTTTGATAGGAGGAATTCCTGGTTGAATCCCTAGAGAAAGCCATGAATTCTTGGAAAAATTTTAAAGTAGTAGTATAAGAGGAAACCACTTACAGATTCTGTATAGCATGTATGGAGAAATTCCCACAGCCATTGCCATATCGATGACTGTTCAGAATAATCTCCGACAGAGACCCCTCATAACTTTAGAGTATTATCGGAATTTTTCGTGCGAATTATTAATGGAATTCCTCATCAATATATATTTCTTCCGGTACTTAAATTTTGAAGGTTCTGTTTTCCTTCCTTTTTGCCCAACTTGCAAATCTTGCAAAAACAGACACTGAATTCGGAAAAATAAGAATCACATATCCACTAGGTTTGCTGAGATCATTCAGAACATGCAAAGAAATATAGTGTCGCTGCAACGAACTTTGACAATCGGTAAAACGGTTGCATCAACATGAATCAGTTTGACTAACTGGGGGGCGGAATCAATGTTGGTCAAACCGTCTGAACATCTGTGAGCTGCATTAGAGCAGATAAGATCGGGATATGGAAACGAAGCGATCAGCGAAGTGGAAAAGTGCAGTCCGTTGAGGAAGCTATCGCAATTCATCGGTGAAGGTGACGTGCGCATGGGCGCTCGCATTGGAGCTTCGCCGTTAGCTACGTACATCAAATTACTGACATTATCATCGACGAATACCATCGAATGTATGGACATCAGAATGGGAATTCCACGGTAAACGAGCTCAGAAGAAATATCACATCTCGAACCTGCGCGCGATATGTAAACTTCATGATCTTGAACGAAAAAACTTTGCATAAAAATCATTCTTTCTTTTTGTTCGGAATATCGGAACAAGCCTGTACCGCCGAGCTTACCGATTCCCCTGTTGAATCTACAACGAGTTGCGACCGACGACGAGACAATCGACGTGCGTCAAACGATCCGTCAGCAAGGCTACCTATACACCCTTGATATGCAAAAACTGATACGACGTTTAGAAAGCTAGAATTGATTAGTCACGTTTTTCTGAATATTACTACTTTATTGAACTTTATTTAACCCTTCAGTCGTCGCGCGGTTTGCCAGCGTCAGAACCACCACGCTGATGCTGTGTACGATAAGCGAGGTTTTTTCACCACTGTTGTACAAAATACAACAGCGCGACGACTGAAGTGTTAAGTATAATTCCCTATATTTCAATGCTCATTTATATTTCTTCATTGTTATGATGGTTTAATGTAAGTTTTCATGCAACATATACTAAATTTTGTGAATTTCATTATAAATTTGTTATCCCACCTAAACATTTATAATTTGATAACCTAGATTGAACTTATTCACACTGAAAATTGTAAAACGGTTGAGATTTCTTAAAACTAAGATCCTTAAAAGCAAAGAAAGTCTATACAACATATGTTATCAAAATGATCCACTGATCTTACGTGTTCTTAAATCTATAAAGGTCATTTGGACGACCTATCAACCAGTGTTGGGAAGTAACTCTTGGCTGCCTGAGGAAACTAGAAGAAAAACTTGTTGTAAGTTTATATACATTGAGTAATAGATGAAATTATCTAAAATAAATCTAATTACAGCTTCAAGCTGTCAACAACAAGACTGCTCTGAGGACTGTTTGTAGTTCTATCCGAACACTTTTTCACTCTTGCACAAGATTTGAAAACAACACGACCAGGTCAAGTAAAAATCCCATATAGAATCAAAACAGTGCAGAGCCCTATAGTTATCATCATTACGCACAACTGACACAAAATAGTTCCCAATTTTGAGAAATAATTCGTCAGATGCATTTTACCATACATATATTTTCCGTGTTACCGTTTAGAGAATTTCCGTGTACAGACTCTAGCGCATGTGCCTTACTATGTGATGGGGAGCTAATCAGGAGATACATGTATCTCATTATGGATTGTAAAATTACCAAAAATGAAGCAATTTTAATTTAATTCTCAACCATTAAGATAATTTCACCATTTCATCTGTTCCCACTGTGCAGCGGCTTGTCACGCGGCATCGCGACGGCAATATATCTGTGAGTAATTTAGCGTTCAGAATTGATCCCAAGCCAAGAAAATTAAATACTAGAAGCTATAATTTAACGCTGATTATGCGTTTTTAATTAAAAAACTCTTGAAAATTTGCCTGCTCTATAGAGGATAATTTAACCATCTGAAAATTATTTTCTTCCCTCTTTCTTCCGTTTCTCTTTCTCTCTCCGTTAAAAACACTGTGAAACCTGCCATGTGCAATGTGCATATTTGCAAAACTGCTCGGTGCATCCGACGAAACGTGACCAAAAGTGCCATCGCCATCACCACGCATAATGTCTCCCATGGGATTTGCGGTCCACCGACAAGCGCGTCATCTCCAGAACGTAATCGATGACAGTTCACTGTATGACGAAGACTGGGACATCCGCAGCGGGGAGTTGCCGCCCTCTTCCATCGTCCGCCCGGTGCCCATCTGGCTGTGCGTCTTTCTAGTTGTCAGCTACATCATTGCCGGGGCTTTCATGTTCTCCAAATGGGAAGAGTGGTCTTTCCTCGATTCGGCTTATTTCTGTTTCATCACACTAACCACCATCGGTAAGTATATGTAGGGGAAGATGGTTCAAAATTCACACTTATGCTTAGTCGCATTTAACAGAGTTTTACCAGAAACTTGTAACGTAGCACAGTAGTTAACAAAATTGCCATATTGCAGAATCAAACAATTTTCCAGAAAAACAGCCAATAAGACGTAAAATGTTGATTTTTATGAAGCATTCAAAAATAGCATTTGTTAAAACATTTTTAGTTATAAAGGAAAACGGGTTGACATGAATACCGTTTTGATACATATTACGGACAGATTTTAATTCCGGACACTCTTCTTTGTATGGGAAACATTTCACACGAAATGTTTCAACTTTTGCCGTTCAAAAGTTTGAATTTTCGAAGCTAGTTTTAATAATCATTTTTATAAATATCCATGAAAATTTACAATGCCCAACTGCCTTAGACGTATGTTTAGTGGTTTGTCGATTTCAATCGATCATTTGACTTCTCTATTTATGATTTTCATGAGCTGTCCGGAATTGGAATCAAAGTGTCCGGAAATCAAGGCAAAAGTAATGAAGCGTCCGGAATAAGAATCATGGGAAGTCCACACATTTTCATTCAATTTAAAATTATTAATGTTGCGGAATCAAAATCTTCATCCACTATTCGAAAGCTAAGGGTTTTCAAGGCTCGATGACGCGGAGGAATCCTACAAACTGATTTATTTTATATGCGTTTCGATGAGTAACACTCCACTGAGGCCTTAAGTGTCCGTAATATGAATCAAAACGGTACATACGAAGAATTCCATTCAGAATGAGTCAAAAAAATAAAAACGGTGCTCGATAATCTTCGATTTGCACAAAATTTTGCGCATGTTTTCAGTATGGTAGAACAGGGGCCGTCCATTAATTACGGGGTAGGGGGGTTTGATATTTCCTACGCGCCATACAATTTATTTTTTGTTTTCATACAAAAAAATCTTATCATGGAGGAAGCGGGAGGTGTTGATAAATCCCGGAAATTGTCTTACGTAATTAATGGGCAGTTCCATAAGTGTTTTCTATAGAAAAATCGATCATTTTGACTCAAGAACAACTTTTTTAAATGACCTATATGTTTTTACATGCAAATTATTTGAAAAATTCTAACTCCGAAACTGTTAATTTTAGAGAAAAATGTTCTAAGAAGAAGTTGTAGCGAACTATTTGGACTACAAGCAAAACATAGACCAGGACATAGCGTATCTTTATATGTTCCTCACAATATACACATATACTCTTTAGCACTTCCTCCGGGAGGTGGCCGAGCGTCTGGTCCATCTGACCAGGGGCTCAAGTATGGTCTACCTAGGATGTGGAGGGGGTTCAGCAATGGGCTCTGATGAATCTCTATAAAAAACACATATCTGCAAGTAACTAGCGACCTGATACCGCTTTCAAAGTATCTTAGCCCTCTGGAGTGCTTCGAGAGCAGCTAAGAAACTGGTGGACGAATTGCACGAATTCGTCGATAAAAGAAGCAATGTGCACAAAAATATAAAGAAATTGGTGCTGAAGATGCGAGGGACCCTTGGACTAGCTGTCAAAGAATGGGCGGCCATTACACAGAAAGTGGAATCGACTGAGAAGGAGTTATCGGCGGCCAAGACTGCCTTATAAATAAGGCAAGCTTGCCTTTCACGCCGAAGAGGCCAATATCATCACCAGGAGATGCAAGACCGAGTGGTTCCTAGGAGTACAAGGACGCTCGCGTCAACGAGACCCGAAGCTCGAACAGCTAGGTGCAGACGTGCGGAAAGACAAGCGTACCCGCACCGGAGATATGATCCTGGAGCTAAACAGAGACAAGCCATGGGTAATACGGTAGAAGTGAGAGCCGTGTGTCCGGAGGCAGTCCTTGAATGCAAGAACTTGGACGCAATCTCTACGGACGAAGATGTTAGGGTTGCCATGAAATAGCAGTGCAAGCTAGGGCAAGTGCAGATGCAGATCCGCATGAGGAAGGGGCCATCCGGAATGCTAATAGCTCCAATCGAAGTGGCCGTCAAGGCACTAAAAATGGAGAAGATCAAAGTAGGCTGGTCGGTATGTCCACTGAGTGTCTCTCAGAAACCGAAAGCATGCAGCATATGCCACGAGTACGATCATCTTGCTAGATTCTGCAAAGGGCCTGACAGAGGTCATATATGTAGGAGGTGCGGAGAACAAGGCCACAAGGCGTAAGCCTGCCGTAAAACTTCAAAGTGTATGATCTGCGCTAACGGAGAGAATAACAACCACGTTACAGGAGGTCTGCGATGCCCGGCCTTCATAAAGGTGACTTCATTAAAGTTTACTGTAGGCCTTAGCTAGGCTAAACGTAGATGTTGCCAACGATGGTACTACCAGCGCATACCGTCGGGATGGCCGAGAGTCAATTATTGACGTAACCTTCTGTAGCCCTGGACTGTCAGGAAGTTTGAACTGGCGAGTGAGTGAGGAGTATACGCACAGTGACCACCAAGCGCTTCGGTACACTATTGGTAGTGGAGGTGGAAGACGTCGCAGTTTGACAAGGAGGTGTATGTTGAGGCGTTGCGACTGGAGCGCAAGGCTCAGCACTTTACTGCAAATAAGTTGACACTGGAACTCGACGATTGCCCACCTGCATGCAAGCTGCTTTCGGGCTAGGAGAAGGATGCAGAGAGCCCAAAACGACGCTGAAAGAGCAGATTGAAAACCAGCGTACAAGGCGGCAAAAATCGCTCTCAACAAGGAAATCAGGCTAAACAAGAGAGCCACTCCAGTCTGGAGGAGTTCTGTAGCAATGTCAATTTAAATCCGTGGGTGAAGCCTACACAGTCGCAATGGCGAAGTTGAGGGGCCCAGCTGTACCACCCGGTAGGTGTCCGGAGAAGATGAAAACCATCATTGAAGCGCTATTCCCGCGACACGACCGTACGAGCTGGCCGTTCACACCGTACGGAGCTCAGGATGACGATGAAGAAGAAGCTAAGGCAATGAATGATGAGCTGGTCACAGTGGTGAAAGCCTTAACAACCAGGAAGGCTCCGTGACCAGACGGAATCCCCAACGTAGGTCTGAAAGCAGCAATCCAAGAAAACCCGGATATGTTCAGGGTCGTGCTGCAAAAATGTATCGAGGAGGGTACCTTCCCCGATATTTGAAGGCGACAAAAGCTGGTGCAGCTGCCGAAAAGCCTCCTGGCGATTCTTCAGCATATAGACTGATATGTCTGCTGGACACAGTTGGCAAAGTGCTGAAGCCAGTAATCCTAAACAGGCTTACAAAATACATGGAGGGAGAAAACGGCTTGTGTGACACGCAGTTCGGCTTTCGAAAAGGTAGATCCACCGTTGATGCCATCCAAACGGTCGTGGAAGCTATGGAGACGACTGCGAAAGCAAAAGAGGAGAGGTACAGTCACCCCACAGTTATGGATAGAACACAGATATGGATCAGAGTTGGCTTGAACGGAGAATATCTCATCAAAAAGAGTTGCAATTACGCAGAACACATTTTACCTACGTGATCCATAAATCTGTACAGCATCGCAATCAATCATAACATGACCTAGCATATTGTTTTCGTCCGTATGAAATAAAATATAATCCGTATTCCCAGAAGCGTTGATTCATAACTGTGGGGCATTGAATGCCATATCACAGTTATGAATCAACAATAAGATGATTCCGAAAGAAACGCCGAAACGTATGCTTTCACTAACACACCATTTTCTTTTAACTCACAGATAAATTGCTTTTATAGTGCTCTGATCCATAATATGAGTCGATTTGATCCATTATAAGGAACCGCCTCTTCCACTGATCCACATCTGTGGGAAGGACATCGTTTGAAATTTCTATCGAAATCGACACTTTTCGTAAAGAACCGCGAATTTGGATGTGTATTCTCGAACCAACTATATTTTGCATTGCCAGGGAGGTAGTTTTGTTTTGTACAACGTCAAAATGATTTTTAATCATAACTTATTCTGAAAAATGACCTTTAGTTGATCCATAACTGTGGGGTGACTATAATCGGTACTGTGGAGTGGTCACTCTGGAAGTAAAAAATGCCTTCAATAGTGTCAGTTGGACTGCGATCGCCGAATCGTTGAACAGATTGGGGTCCCCGAGTATTTTTGTAAGATTTTGAGGAGCTACTTTGTGCACAACAATGGCGGCGGGCGTCCCACAGGGTTCTATTCTTGGCCCGACTCTCTGGAATGCTCGTGGCTATTCTGCGCGGCGTGTGAGGTGACAATTGTCGACTCGCTCCCATTTGATTAACATTAGTCGTCTCACGTCACTCGCGGCGAGAGTGAGTCGTATCGACTCACACGCCGCGCGGAATAAGCATAGCTATGTATTACGGAGTAATGAAGCTGAGGGTGTGGAGATAGTCGGCTTCGCGGATGACATGGTGCTCGTAGTCATCAGCAAGGAGATAGAGATACTTGCTACTGAGGCAGTAGACGTCGTGGAAGAATGGATGCGAGGGAAGAAGCTTTTGTTAGTCCATCACAAAACCGAAGTAGTGATGATAAGCAACCGAAAGGCAGTGCAGCATGCGAGAATCTCGGTCGGACAGTGTATCATCGACTCAAAGCGGGAAGTCAGACACCTGAGAGTGATGATTGATGATCGGCTGAGCTTCACCAGCCATGTCGATTATGAATGTGAGAGGGCCGTGATGGTGATATCAGCTCTATCCCGGATCATGCTCAACTATTCAGCAATCAGCAGCATCAAGATGCGACTATTGGCGAGCGTGTCTACGTCGATACTCAAATATGCTGGCCCGGTATGGGTGACAACACTGCAAACGAAGAAGAACCACTCCCGGCTAAACAGTACGTTCAGATTGATGGCCATGCGTATGTCGAGTGCGTATCGTATGATATCATCGGAGGCAGTCTGAGTGATTTCAGGATTGATCCCTATAAGCCTTCAACTCGAAGAAGTCAATGAGTGCTACAAGGACCGAGGCACTCTGAGAATTCGGAAAAGTGCCCATGAGGAAATGGCAACAGCAGTGTGACTGCGCTGAGAACGGTAGATGGACCCACCCACTAATTCCGTGCCTGTCGATGTGGGTAAACAGAAAACACGGAGAAGTGAATTTCCACTTGACGCAGTTTTTGTCTGGTCATGGCTGCTTCAAGAAATACCTGAATAGGTTTGCATACGCAAGATCGCCGTTATGCAACGGGTGCGGCGATGTTGACGAAACCCCCGAGCACGTGGTTTTCGAATGTCCACCCTTCGAGCAAGAGCGAGCCGAGATGACATCCGTCGTCGGCAATGACGTTAATGTGTACAATAACGTCCAACGAATGTGTGCTGACGAAGAGAAATGAGACGTGGTAAACAGGACTGGAGCTGATGTCTCTTTTACAACGAAGATGGCTGAGTGGAGCAGCGGCACTCAACACAGCGGACAGCACATGGCTCTGAGTCGTTGGAGCAGCCGGAATCATCGGACCGACCTCGGCACTTGACAAGTCAGTCTGTTTAAGCAAGCATATGAAGGAGATCAACGGGCGCGATCGGAGTAGGCTAGATCCTCCACCGGGGACTATACCGAGTAAAGTGGACGTAGCGTAGTATAAGTAATAAGTTGTCAAGACGCCTGCCAAGCGGAAGTCATCCTCCAACCGGAATTGCAGGAACGACCCTGGCACTTAACCGACCAACATCGCATCTATGTCCTTCCGACGGGGACTAGCTGAGTAGATCACGAAACAGCATTGGCAAATGGTCGTCGGGGCGCCTATGAGCCGGAAGTTTTCCTCCACCGGAATTACAGGACCGACCTCGGAATCTGCCTGGATAGCATCGGTTCGGAAGATCTTCCGCCGTCGGGGAAATTTTCGTCGGAGTAGGATTCGGGGTCTACTCTTAGTAGTCCGTAGCAAGTCACCGGCTCAAGTCGTCGGGGCACCAGTGAACCGGAAGCCATCCTCCAACCGGAATCGCTGGATCGACTTTGGCACTTCACCGGTCAGTAGCAGTGAAGCGGGAACAAACGCGTTTCGTTAACGGTTTCGGGAGATATTCTTACGTCGGGAACTCTCCGCTGGAGTAGGTTAGCTCCACCGTTGGGGACTATGCCGAGTATCGATCGTGACAAACCACCAGTTTTGCGTCGTCGGGGTGCCAGTGCACCGGAAGCTACCCTCCAACCGGAATCGCTGGATCGATCTCGGCATCCAATTGGTCCAACCTGAAGAGCTCGAGAATCAGTGGATTAGTAGCAGGCGCAAAAGTTGCGTAGGGCTCTGGTGAGATGCCAATCACAGAAGCGGCAAAGTAAACTGGGTCATTCTACCCCATGAGTGCATTTTAAATAACTCTGCCCTAGTCACTAGTTTTCCATCCTACTCATGCACTTATGCACATTGCAATTCCACGAGGGTTACGGATGCGGCTCAATTATACGCTCTATCCGTACGCATCCCATCGTATATCGTATCGCATTTGGATCGAACACAAGGTGGTAAATGGTTATTGATCAGATTAGCTGCTGCAATGACAACCACATGATGGGCGACAGATGAAAGGATGCGATGAAATGATTGCCTGTTAGTTGATTAACTAAGAGGTTTGCTACGCTACGAGTCGCATGTACTGGAATTGTATTGCTCTCGCGAGATGTGATTATAATTGCGCTATCGGAGCTAGCTGTGTTCATTATTAATTTTGTGATAAGTGCAGCGGTTACATTCAAGATGGATTGGATCACAGATCTGTTTAAATTTTTCCAAAAGTCAAACTAAAAATTTAAAATTTGAATGAAAGTTTTTAAACTTTAATTCAATACTCTATATGGTTTAAGTCACCGTCGATTGTTATATTTGAAGATTGTTGATATTTTTCGGTGATTACTACACACTGAAACACGATTATAACGTTTTGGCTTACAGTAATAAAACCACACTGGTGGTGAACGATCGATTTAAAGAAATCTGATGATGGCTGAAAATCAGTAAGCCGAAACGTTATAATCGTGTTTCAGTGTGTAGTAATCACCGAAAAATATCAACAATCTTCAAATATATTTAATTCAATACATCGACACATATTTTGAGATGTTCGGTAATCCAATTCACATGGGTTTTAAATTAATTAACTAATTACGCGTGGTAAAGATGGATACATTATGGGTGAAATTATAAAAAAATCTACGTCCAGGGTCTGCGTGATCTGTGGGGATTTGAATTCTAAACTTGTAACCTTCTAAGTTATATGGTCACCAAGTGGCTAGGTATCTTAGTTGGTAAAGCATACAAGAGTCCTGGGTTCGAATCCCAGCCGAGCACGTGTATTTTTTTTTCATAATTTCACCCACAATTTATCCATCTTTACCACGCGTAATGAGTTAATTAATTCATTTTCAAAAGCTATTCTTGAGAAGAAATCATTGATTTATCTATGGAAAACACTTATTTTAACAACCCAAAAACATGTGAAAATACTATTGGAAATCGAAGACGGTCGAGTTCTGTGACTGAACGATTTGATATGGAATTCGCCTAGATTTAATTCTACATGACTATCTCGACTGATGGATAAATGGAAGTTAACAGCCAAAAATGTTATTTTCAATGAGAATTTCTTATTCGATTGCAATAATATTTCCGTAGATACACTTTTGCCTTTATAATAGAAACGATCACATCACAGAACATAACGAAGAGTATAACTTTCATCGCAAATAAAATTATCTTTTTCTGACAAACAGAGATATAACTCTTCTGTAAGAACTTCTATGCATAATATTTAAAACAGTTCATTTCATCTCTCTATTCTTTACGTGATTTTTTTTTCTTTCTCTCACAGGATTCGGCGATTTCGTCCCGGCGCAAGGAGTGAAAAACGATTCGGAAATTTCCATCGCCCTGTGTTCGCTGTATTTGCTCTTCGGTATCGCACTGCTGGCTATGAGCTTCAACCTGGTGCAGGAAGAAGTTATCTCCAACGTGAAAAGCGTGGCTCGAAGGCTTGGCATTCTCAAGGAGGAAGAGGTGGACGATTGAAAAACTTCCTTGATTCTACCTTTTATTTTTTCTGCGTGAGCGGAGGCCAATCCAACCAGGTCTGCGAGGGACTTGACTACGGAAGACAGCTTAAGAAAGTGTTTTCTTTTATCTTTCCTCGCGGCATTTGTTTGTTTGATTCGACTTTCAGTATGGTTTTATATATTTTCCGACTATGAACATTTATTTTGATAATTTAGATAACAAAAAGTGCAGGTACAATAGATTTGAAAATAAAATTGCAGAATAGTATGGTAAAAAGGAGATTTCATTGAAAGTATCACAATCATAATATATTTCCGATAAATTATTTGAACCTCATTTGGACAAAATGACTTAATCAAGTATACGGAATAAGAACATGATGGAGGAATTATGTAAAGCAAATCAAAGAATTGCAAATATGGGCTTTAGGACATTTGGTCGACAGACATTTGATCGAATGATTTAAGAATATTACAAAACGCATTTTGATAGGATTGATCAAAAAATACTTTAGTTCAACAGATATAAAACCAAACTAGAATTTTTCACAATAGATGGAAATTGGATCTTAGGTTTATTTTGGACAAACATGCTTTTCATCAGAAGTCAATAACGAATTATTCTACATGATAATTATTACCAACACTTTACATCGGGGTTAGTATATGTACTAGTGTATATATTGGATACATTATTCTTGTCAATGTGCTTATTCTTCAGCAGTGTTTGGATTTGAAGACGAGACTGTTCTATTCACCCACTTTTCAAGAAGTTCATAGGTAATTAAAAAAAATCTATAGAATTGTTTTCAACGTTTGTCGTAATATTTGGCTGTTTTGAATTTTCTTTGTTCTGTGGCGTTTATTATTGTTTCAAAATATCATCATTCTTCAGAAAAATGCCTCGCAAATATTTTCGTTGCTCAGTTATTGAAATGTAAGCATTGTTGAATTTATTATTCTTTCAAAATGTCATAGTTTTTTTATAAATAGTCGAGCTTGGGTAGGAAATTGAAATGCGAGAACCAGTATTGATGCGGTTGGGCATAGAACAACTGAGTCACCCCGGATTGTCTGCATGAATGAACTTTTACACGTAGGATTCGTAAGACATTTCAATCAACTTGGCTTTTAGGAAACGACTGTTGACGAAATGCATCCAAAAAATCCGTCTGGAAACGTTTTCCAACTCATAGTGAATCAGTTTATGTGTCTTCAATCTTAATTACATTCGTTGCGCAAACATGTTTTGATGACGAGTCCATAACTTCGGTTGATAATAAGTCGATAATTAATTCAGTCGGTAATAATCAAACAAAAACGTGTGTTTATCCTGTATCGTGTGAAATGATACGAGCCGACTTAGGTGACGTGCTTTCATTTTAGATCAGCTTTTCGTGATTCATCTGACTCTCAGAATTAGCCTGAATAAAAGAATGACATCAAGTAATGTCAACAACGCAAGGGGTCAATCGATAATTTAGGGGTGTCTGGGTGATCAACTGGAAGCCCACAATATTAAAGCATGCTTTGGAAAATTTAAAGAACATTGACACACGAGACATTTATTCACCTGGACGCATGACGTGATTTTTTTCAGCGACAACGACAAGCAATCGTCGCGATTTCGTTGTTGAGTCGCTCCAAGCACTCTTATATGGAATTATCTAGACTGACGTGACAAAAATCGCTGCGAAAACGCGTCACTGTGGTTTAGACACGCTTATCAAACTGTGCATGCAGCGAAACATCATGCGACTGTTTGTCGCTGTCATTGTAAAAATTGATTTGATATTTTGGCGCCGAACTCTGTGTGTTACATTCGCTGACTCACTCCCATTCTGTACAAGAAACAGAGGCAAATATTTCCCATTTTCTGTGCAACGAAAATGGTGTTCGGTGATCTAATAAATTATAATTAAGTTGTTTAAGGTTGCATTACCGGAATATATAAAAGTTACTACTGATTTTATGCAAAACAAAAATCACCCGAATGGCTCGATACCGTGTGTTGTTGCTGCACTTGAATCATCAAAGCTCATAATCGCAATTTATTTCATTTTGTATTGGAAATATGTTTTTTGGTCAAAATCTGGGAGGGAGAAACCAATACAAAATTTCTGTACGTCATAGTGAGCCGAGATTCCGCTGTCACGAACTGTCACTGTGAGCCCAGATCTCAAACATTGGAATAACATGGAAAAAGCGCGCAACTGATTAAAACACATTTTTGCATTTTATCAAAAGTGACAAAAATTGGAATGAAAATCAATTCATGCACATAATGCAAGTAATGTCACGTGAGCACCTTTCAACTGATTGAATATAAAGCATTGAAAACGCATCGTTTTACTTTTTCCAATGAAAATTAATATTTAGTGCATAGAAAACTGTGGCCCTTTTTCCATGTTTGTCAGGAAAGATCGAAAGTACACAACAAAAGAAAACTAGCGGTTTTCCCCAAGCCTGCCTTGATTGTTGTTGGCAAGCTGGAGTTATCTTGCAGTTCAAACAAATGTTGTTCGATATTTCGTGTGTAGTATCGGTGCCTCCCTCCCAGGTCAAAATCATAAACATTTTTCGCACCACGCGTGATTTTGTTTACCTTTTTTGATTTCTATTCTCGCCTTTCACAGACAAAAAAGTTGCTATCAGTTCGCATTCAAATTGTAATGTCAATTGTAGTGTATAATATCATATATTCATTTTTTCTGTCAAATTGCGTCCACTATTGTTTTTCTCACGCATTAAAATGTTTTGCAACACTTGTAACATTGTGTACACCTTTTGAGTGTTTTGAAATTGTAGAATACATAGTTGAAGCAAGTGTATAGATATTCATACAATTTAAATCCCAAACATAAAAACTGACATCACTTCCAATCAGTGAGAATTGTGCGCTCTATTCGTAAACAATGTTGGCGCAGTGAGTTCGCGTTCCGGTGCTGTTTCTCGAGCACAAATTGATAAATATAAGTGATTCATTGCACGGTGCAAGAAAAATCAAAGCGTTCCAATAAACGCATCATTTTTTTTTATTTTAATTTAAATCACGTCGATTCACAAATATTGTGTACAATTACAGATTCCAAACGTACAAAATCCCGTTGCTGAAATATGGTTTAATAATCGATTGAACCGTTTAAAATAAGCATAAACATAAGCATAGATGACCGTACAATTCATAGTTGCCACTCCGTTATTGACTAGAACAATCCAAGTTGCACAGAAATTTAATGAATGGGGCTTGGGATTAGCTTACCATTCTCAATGTGCACATATCGACAGCTCAAGTTTTATAACGGCACTGGCTACGTCCTTATGGTCATCGGGGAAGGGAAGGAATGTTAGTTCGACAACCGCTGTTACTAGAGACCGAGATCACCTCTGCATCTCCACAGTTGTCATGGAAAGGATATTGGGTTAGTGGGATAAGGTAGACATCTAGGAGTCACCAATGTTTGGTGATGCGATCTTTGATATAATTACGCCTTATAATTCACGAAATAATTCGATAATCTCATTGTACGCTGAACAAGTGTTCGTCACTCGCCCACGCAGGAGCAAGCGACGCGATCAATAGATCAAACACTACTAACGGACCGCGCACTTTTTCTCTACTGTACTACTGACGCGTGACATGTTTGATCCAGTAATTGATTGTACCGTTTAAAATATAAAAAAAATAATCGTGCGAGTGAGAAGGCAGGCTAATTTTAGTTTTTTACTGAATAAAGTCATGATTGCAATGTTTTTATCCGACCTCACATAAAAACATTAGGGTGCGATTTTCTATGATAGTGGTGAATACAAAAAAATTATAAATAATCACAAGAGCACCAGACATACCTCCTTTTATGACATCTGCGCGCAGCAATGAGCTGATAACTTTATTTATCTTTTTATTAAAAGAGATTATTAGTTCACTCTTGATGTATAAAGTCCTACCGGAACTGACTTCAGGATATCCGCATGGATCCAAGTTTTCCATTTGGCTTGTGTCATGGTGCCTCTTCAAAATAGTATGAAAAATCAATACTATGTGTCGAAAACTCTATAAGGATCCTTTTTGAAGCCGGAACCGATATCGAAACCACCGGATATGGCCATGTCCTGTTATTGGCAAGGGATTGCTACGATGATCTCTTTTTGTTGTCTCTTATAAAATGATTGCAGAGCTCACCCATACTAATGTGCACATCAACAAAGTAGCTGGTGCGAATGTGGGAAATGAATCATGGCTGATTTCGTTGCTCTCCAAGCGTTTTGTACTGTTTTCCCTCGTTGGGAAGGGTAAACATCTGAAAAATATACGTGTGTGCGTGGAGTTTGATATTGGAGTATAAATTATGCTCCAGATAAGGAGGCACAGCTCAACTTGTCAAATCTTATAGTGAAAAAATAGGACGTCATCCCACTGGTTATTAGTCTATGGTACCATGTCCATTTGGGGCCATCCTTAGCCAAGTGGTTAGAGTCCGCGTTTACAAATCAAAGTCATGCTGAAGGTGTCTGGGTTCGATTCCCGGTCGGTGCAGGATCTTTTCGTAATGGAAATTTCATTGGCTTCCCTAGGCATAGAGTATCATCGTACCTGCCACACGATATACGAATACGAAAATGGTAACTTTAGAAAAGAAAGCTCTCAGTTAATAACTGTGGAAGTGCTTTTAGTACACTACACTGAGTAGCCGGTTCTGTCCCAGTGGGGACGTTAATGCCAATAGGAAGAAGAAGACCATGTCTATTTACATATAGATGAAAAATCATAAACTTTTAGCTATTGAATGCTACCAATATGTAAAATACCCTGAGTGACCCCTTAGGTTCTCTATCGGAACTTGTACCATAAAACTATGTGGCCACAATGGTCCTATATGGTCTCAAACTGCTCATGACAGCATCTTTATATCGAAGTTTTAGAGTGGCTCAATGTATTAACGTAAGTTTTAAAGCGCCTCTTTTTTCTCTATAAATGGGGCTGTTCATTGTCCCCGTTTTCTTTTAGAAGGGAAGTGGTCTAGCCACGAAGGAGAAATAATAATGTTCATTATATAGGGCCGTGAGGTTAATGTAAAATTTCTATGGCACTAACTTATATCAAAGGCAACACAATATTTGTGTGTTTATAACGTCACGGCATATCATCTAGTTTATCTGATTATCCGTTTTGACAAAATAAACACCGGATCTGCGGAAACCAGTAGAACTGTGTCAACGTTCCTTCTCCTAACTTTCTCAGCATCGAGAAACCCATTGAAATACACTACCTGTCATAAATACGGACTCACTAAAATAAGTATTGCAACACTCAGCTGAATATTGAATCACCCTGAAAAGTTTAGCATCACCTCAAAACAGGTAATTTCACATTGCTATATCTCGAGATCCATAGGACTTGCAAAGAAGCGATCTTCAGCAAAGTTGCTCAGGGGTTCAAGGACATCCGGGAAGCGATCAGTTTAGTTCGCGATTTTGCCGCTGGGTGGCGCTAGTGAGCATGTAAAATTGAGCATTTTGAACTAGTTCTAGCTTGTGATCCATAAGAGATAGAAAGTTCGGGTCTTCGGCAAAGTTGCTCAGGGGTTCAAGGACATCCGGAAAGCGAATAGTTTAGTTCGCGATTTTGCCACTAGGTGGCGCTAGTGAGCATGTAAAATTGAGCATTTTGAACTAGTTCTAGCTTGTGATCCATAAGAGATAGAAAGTTCGGGTCTTCGGCAAAGTTGGTCAGGGGTTCAAGGACATCCGGCAAGCGATCAGTTTAGTTCGCGATTTTGCCGCTAGGTGGCGCTAGTGAGCATGTAAAATTGAGCATTTTGAACTAGTTCTAGCTTGTGATCCATAAGAGATAGAAAGTTCGGGTCTTCGGCAAAGTTGGTCAGGGGTTCAAGGACATCCGGCAAGCGATCAGTTTAGTTCGCGATTTTGCCGCTAGGTGGCGCTAGTGAGCATGTAAAATTGAGCATTTTGAACTAGTTCTAGCTTGTGATCCATAAGAGATAGAAAGTTCGGGTCTTCGGCAAAGTTGCTCAGGGATTCAAGGACATCCGAAAAGGGAACAGTTTAGTTCGCGATTTTGCCGCTAGTGAGCATGCATTCAAAAATGAAGTGTCACATGACATGAATCATTTGGATATAAAGCGACTCATATCTGAATAAATTGAACAAGAATGTAATCGGTCCTGAATTACTTGTGCATGAAGTGAATATTACCTTAAACACTTGACTATGAAGTGAATCAGACATGAATCACATGAAGTGATTCTCACCTGAAACTCTTGAATATGAAGTGAATTGGACATGAGTCTCTTGGATATGGAGCTAGTCAAATCTGAAACACTTGAATATAAAGTGAATGAGACCTGAATGCCTTAAATTTGCTTCAAAAATCAAACATCAATCAGTTGGATATTGAACTTATCAAATCTGAAAAACGTACATAAAGTGATTCAAATCACTTCAACTTCCAAATGTCAAAGGATTTCTGAACAGCATTCTGGAAATTCTATCTTATCAAATTCATAATGTTTAGGTACAGTCATCCCTCCAGAGTAAACTGTTTCCTGGATGCCCTTGACTTTCCGAACAACTTTGCCGAAGACTCAAACTTTCTATCTCATCTGGCTCGAAATATAGTATTTGTTTCATATACAGTAAGGACCCGATTTTTTCAGCCCCTCGATGAATTTTAGGCTGACAAAATGGGGAACTTGACAAAATCGGGTCATCTTATTTTGTTCCTGTTTTTCAAATTCTCACATGTTACATTAAAAGGGTGATGGACATGAGCGTAGCCAGTTTTTTTGATCAGGGGCTCCACCCTCCCTTGTATTGGTAATATCAATTTTTAACACTTAATAAAAGGCATTGCCATTGCCCCATCTTACTACGCCCATGTGTCCATGACATCAAACATCATCATCAATTTTAATGTAAACGTGGTAAAACATGATGATAACAAATTTTTGACAAATTTGACAAAATCGGGTCAGGACTGTATTTAATTAAATATGCGTACTAGTGTAACCTAGTGCCAAATAAGGAATCAAAAAATTTGATATTTGGATGTCCTTTACTTTATTTCTGTTCTTTACTTACTGAAGATTCGAACTTTCTATCCCTTGTGGATCGCAAGCTAGAACTAGTTCAAAATGCTCAGTTTTACATGCTCACTAGCGCCACCTAGCAGCAAAATCTTGAACCAAACTATCTGTCTTCCGGATGTCTGAACAACTTTGCCGAAGACTCGAACTTTCTATCTCATGTGGATCAAAAGTTAGAACTAGTTTGAAATGCTCAATTTTGCATGCTCACAAGCGCCACCTAGCGGCGAAATCTACAACCTAACTGTTTGTCTTCCGGATGTACTTGGCCTTCCTAACAACTTCGCCGAAGACCCGAACTTTCTATCTCTTATGAATCACAAGCTAGAACTAGTTTGAAATGCTCAATTTTACATGCTCACTAGCGCCACCTAGCGGCAAAATCGCGAACTAAACTGATCGCTTTCCGGATGTCCTTGAACCCCTGAGCAACTTTGCCGAAGACCCGAACTTTCTATCTCTTATGGATCACAAGCTAGAACTATTTCAAAATGCTCAATTTTACATGCTCACTAGCGCCACATAGCGGCAAAATCGCGAACTAAACTATTCGCTTTCCGGATGTCCTTGAACCCCTGAGCAACTTTGCCGAAGACCCGAACTTTCTATCTCTTATGGATCACAAGCTAGAACTAGTTCAAAATGCTCAATTTTACATGCTCTTTAGCGCCACCTAGCGGCAAAATCGCGAACTAAACTATTCGCTTTCCGGATGTCCTTGAACCCCTGAGCAACTTTGCCGAAGACCCGAACTTTCTATCTCTTATGGATCACAAGCTAGAACTAGTTCAAAATGCTCAATTTTACATGCTCTTTAGCGCCACCTAGCGGCAAAATCGCGAACTAAACTATTCGCTTTCCGGATGTCCTTGAACCCCTGAGCAACTTTGCCGAAGACCCGAACTTTCTATCTCTTATGGATCACAAGCTAGAACTATTTCAAAATGCTCAATTTTACATGCTCACAAGCGCCACATAGCGGCAAAATCGCGAACTAAACTATTCGCTTTCCGGATGTCCTTGAACCCCTGAGCAACTTTGCCGAAGACCCGAACTTTCTATCTCTTATGGATCACAAGCTAGAACTATTTCAAAATGCTCAATTTTACATGCTCACAAGCGCCACATAGCGGCAAAATCGCGAACTAAACTATTCGCTTTCCGGATGTCCTTGAACCCCTGAGCAACTTTGCCGAAGACCCGAACTTTCTATCTCTTATGGATCACAAGCTAGAACTAGTTCAAAATGCTCAATTTTACATGCTCACTAGCGCCACCTAGCGGCAAAATCGCGAACTAAACTATTCGCTTTCCGGATGTCCTTGAACCCCTGAGCAACTTTGCCGAAGACCCGAACTTTCTATCTCTTATGGATCAAAAGCTAGAACTAGTTCAAAATGCTCAATTTTACATGCTCATTAGCGCCACCCAGCGGCAAAATCGCGAACTAAACTGTTCGCTTTCTGGATGTCCTTGAACCCCTGAACAACTTTGCTGAAGATCGCTTCTTTGCAAGTCGTAAGGATCTCGAGATATAGCAATGTGAATTAACCTGTTTTGAGGTGATGCTAAACTTTTTGGGGGTGATTCATTATTCAGCTGAGTGTTGCAATACTTATTTTAGTGAGTCCGTATTTATGACGGGTAGTGTACGTTCCACCACCCGTGAATATTCGTATCAACAATCACCCGATCGCCGGTAGGCGGCGAACAAAACGTAAAATCTTGCAAAACATGTGAGTACCGTAATCCGGGGTGACATTGTTCAGTTTTACCGATAGGTTCAAAGAAACTTTTCGAAAACGCAATACTTTTATTTAAAAAAAAAAATACATGTTCATCGTTACCAGTTTGTAATAATACTTAGAACCAGAGCGTTAATGATTAATCATAAATTTAATCATGATTAATTACACAGCGTAACAAAAATGACATTTTTGCGTGTCTCAAGAACCAAATTATGTGTCTCTAGTAGATTTGGGGTTGCTGAATCTAATGCCGTTCTCAGAAATGTTCCAGCACGTCACAATTTTTAGCTACAGGTCGTCAAAGTTGTATGAAATACTGTTTTGATTGATGTTTACACAAAATTTAAAGTATTATTTACCAAACTTTTTTGTAATCTTATCCACCAAGCATGCATAATAGGACTTGAACTTTTATTTTAAATATAATTTGTTTGAAATTGAACGATTAAATTTAGATTTAATCGATTTTTTCAACATGCTTACATTCTTCATACAAAATTCTTCGTTTCTCTTCTATGTAAAAATATAACACTTTTATAAACCATAAAAAATAACATTTGAGCACCGAAAATATTATATACTCTTTTGATAAGTGTTGTTTAACACATGAAGTTTGAATTCTGTGGCAAATTAAGTAAATGAATTGCCATACAAGCTGGCAAACTTGCATGCAAGTTGGCTGATATAGTCAACTTTTGCATTTTCAACAGGGATTATCTAAAAAACTAGACGTGCTATGACATTTTTGAAAACGGCAATTGATTCAGCAACCCTTTATTAAGTAAGTAGTGGTATTTTGATGCTTGAGACAAAAACGTGTTCCGCAGTGATATATATAATCATTAATAATCAAAAATGCGAATCATGAATAAAACAAAATAAAATCATTGCAATATTATGTTTTAATCAATAATCATTAATCATAATCAGAAAGAGCGCTTACTTTAATCAGTAATCATAATCTTAATCACACGTCAAACATATAATCAATCATAAATTAATCATTGTTCAAAATTTAACAAATTTTACAACATTGTCTTCTAGTTAGAGTGTCCATTACCCGGCCATTTTGCTCGTCGGAATTCGGGACAAAAATCTAAGCCAGTCCCGGGAAATCCCGTCATCCCGGGATTTCTTAAATTTTTTATAAAACTTATATATTGATTGCAATATAAGTACAAATTCAACAATACAATGTTTTTTCATTGAAATAAAATGAATTCAATTTTTCAAGATATAATTAACATATTACAAGTCTCGCGTAACATTACTAAAGGACCTATGTACAAATGAGAGATTCTCTCCTCTCTCGTTCTCTTTCGATTATAACAGTGGAACACTAAAGATTTTAGGAAGTTTTTCACTATAGATCGAAAGTCAATTTCCTTGACTAGCGTTTCATACAAAAAACGCAATAGATGAGATTAATGTGACTCAGTTATTAATGAAAGAGAAAGTAAACAAAGAGAGCTTCTCAATGTTAGATAGGTCCTTTAGTAATGTTACGCGAGAAGTGATTGATATTATGTTTGATGGCGCGTTAATCGTGGCCAACTCCGGTCGGGTCGGGTGAACTGTATATTTCGGGATGAAAGGAACAACACTACTGATTCTGCTAGTCCACTGTACTTTATTTACACTACACTACACTACTGTTCACTATTTACACTACTGTTCACTGTACTTTCACTTTTGGGACACTTCACTCGATGTATAATTCGCGGCGGTTAAAACAAAACTGATTCCCATGGTGGAGCGGTCGTGTATTTATATCAGTGCATTCCTGTTTTAGAAGATTCGACGGTTCTCATTCTCGAAGGTGCTCATTCTCGAAGCTTCTGGAACAGCACTCACTGACGGAACTCACTGGAACTCTCGTCGGGGATACACTCATAGGGAACTCATGGCACTTGAGTTCCTGTTGGTAACTCACATGGTACTCACGCTCACTGTTGATACTTCTGCACTCAGTGACGTAGTCAGGGTGGGTCGAGAAGGGGCCACATTCGGATGCACTTCGAGTCGCACATGTTTATGGCTCGTTCCGTACGGAACAATGTTAATTATAACAAATCACATTTCATCTATAACTTTCTTATTCTGATGAAGTAACTTAACAGAAATCAATAATTAGCTTGAATGATTACGGGTTTGCTACAGCTTTTTTTAAAATTCTCTCTAACATTTATGGATGGAAGTATGGTAAAAAAATTAAGTTTGAATGTCATCAACATTTTGGAACCTAATAAACGATTAAAAATCCATGTTTTAATTATGAATCATGGTTTACGGCTAACCAGCCGAGTGGAAGTTTAACAACTACCGAAAAGCTAAACATTACATATACTTTGCAATTGGATTAAATGGACAAATTGATGTGAAGTTTTGCGAAAAAGTCACACGTCTTCTTAGTGAGAATCGAACTCACGACTCCCTGATCTCTAGTTAGGGCGCGTTACCCCTACGCCATGAGAGGACTCATGAACGCAGAAGTTAACCTGAATTCGATTTCAGGTCAATAATCACGTGGTCTTTTTTCGCAAAGTGCATCTCTTTCGGTTGTTTCTGTTGTTCAATATTGCGCTTGAAGGTGTCATGCGGAGAGCCGGACTTAACGGTCGAGGCACGATTTTCACGAAATCTGGACAATTTGTTTGCTTCGCGGACGACATGGATATTATTGGGAGAAAATTTGAAACGGTGGCAGATTTGTTCACCCGCCTGAAACGCGAAGCAACAAGAGTCGGGCTAATGGTGAATGCGTCGAAAACAAAGTACATGCTGGTTGGCGGAACTGAGCGCGACAGGGCCCGCCTAGGAAGCAGTGTTACGATAGACGGGGATACCTTCGAGGTGGTGGACGAGTTCGTCTACCTCGGATCCTTGTTGACGGCTGACAACAATGTTAGTCGGGAAATACGAAGGTGCATCATCAGCGGAAGTCGTGCCTACTATGGGCTCCAGAAGAAACTGCGGTCAAGAAAGATTCACCCCCGCACCAAATGCACGATGTACAAAACGCTCATAAGACCGGTAGTCCTCTATGGGCATGAGGCGTGGACTATGCTCGAGGAGGACTTGCAAGCTCTTGGGGTTTTCGATCGCCGAGTGCTAAGGACGATCTTCGGCGGCGTGCAGGAGAATGGCGTGTGGCGGCGAAGGATGAACCACGAGCTCGCTCAACTCTACGGCGAACCCAGTATCGTGAAGGTAGCTAAAGCTGGAAGGATACGCTGGGCAGGGCATGTTGCAAGAATGCCGGACAACAACCCTGTAAAGATGGTGTTCGCCACGAATCCGGTCGGAACAAGAAGGCGTGGGGCGCAGCGAGCTAGGTGGATTGACCAGGTACACCAGGACCTGGAGAGCGTGGGTCACAGTCGAGGATGGAGAGAAGCGGCCATGAACCGAGGGAATTGGCGAAATATTGTTGGCGAGGCATTATCAAGATAATTGATGTAAAGCCAAATAAATAAAAAATAATCTCTTTCGGAAGAATTAAGATGCCCATCCAAATACAACACTTTCTATATTCATCCAATGCCTAGCCCGAGAGCGCATTGTTTTTTAGGTATTGAAATAGCACACTACACTAGCCAGCAACTGCACTGGCTGAGGTTTCTATTGTGTGAGCTTCCAATGGGTTGCGAATTTCTCAAAGATATTATAGAATATCATGCTAAAAGTTGTTTACTGAAAATTACTGACTGATTTTTAGGTGTACTTTCGAAAATGCTTTCTCAGCCTAGGCTTATAAAAACGGCTAATGTTGAAGAGAAAAGCATTAACACTTTGCAACAAGACAAATAAAAATATGTTTTTACTTGGTACATTGATCTTTACATTAACATAATTACCCGTTTATTCACTTATTCACAATGCTTTTCTACTTTATCGAATAAGATTTTATAGTGAGTATAAAAGTCATTGTTTTTCATTGAAATTTAATCGAATCCGGGGATGTTCCGGGATGGACACTCTACTTCAAATGCATAAATTTAATATTGTGTGGCCAAGGAAATTCCAAATCCAATTAAGTACGGCATGGTTATGCCCAGGCTTGATAATTCTCCTCAACATCATCAGAGTTCGGTGACATACTCTAGAGCAGCGTGCTGCCTTTGCCTCTTTGCAAGGGAGCGAAAAAATGCTAAGCAGAGAGGCAACGAAAAATGAACGAGGAAGATGCAGCACAAAACACAACCGAGTAAAATTCCATCAAAAAAGGGTGCTCTCACAACTCCCCGAGGACTGTCTGTTCGGGCGGCAGACTGAAGAGTTCGTTTGAAGTGTGAGTGATGGTGAGCATCGCAACGAGAGAGAGAGAGAGTGCCTGAAAAAATCCTCGCATTTTTCTGCACTCTCATTCGAATCGCTTGAGGATCTGTGTTGAAAATTTTGAGTTTATTTTTTTCTCCTCAGAAAAACGGCAAAATCGCCTCCTCTTTGCATCGCAGAGGAGTTTCTATCAAGCCTGGTTATGCCTGATACAACGCATAACGGACGTTACCATAAGGGTAAGAAAGACTCTTAAGTAGAGTTACATATCTCTCAGGAGCACATAAATCTACTAACGAGCCTCCAACCAAACCGTTTTTCACCTCATCGGAATCCTAGTGTGCTGTGCTAGACGGAGGCTCACGAAAATTCTGAAAGCGCGCGCAAGGTGATGTGTTCTAGGGGAGACTCGTCTCATGCGCTGCTCGTCAATGGTCTCCAAATTGTGAAACAACTGCTTAGTAACGAAGAGCCTCTACAACTATTTTCGCCTCAATATGCAGGTGTCTAGATGGCCTACATGATATTGTCGATAACTCGCAATCCAAGAGTTGCAATTTCGATCCTCATTGAAAACTTTTGTAATCACTTCAATTATTTTAATCAGCGCATGTGACGGAGCGCATAAGATTGCGCGGTGCCCGAATCAATCCTGTTTTTAACAATTAATCATAATGATTAATCATCTGAAATTTAAGTTCAATCGTAATCATTAATCATCTTCTTCTTCTTTCTGGCATTACGTCCCCACTGGAACAGAGCCTGCTTCTCAGCTTAGTGTTCTTAAGAGCACTTCCACAGTTATTAACTGAGAGCTTACTGTGCCAATGACCATTTTTGCATGCGTATATCGTGTGGGAGGTACGAAGATACTCTATGCCCTGGGAAGTCGAGAAAATTTCCAACCCGAAAAGATCCTCGACCGGTGGGATTCGAACCCACGACCCTCAGCTTGGTCTTGCTGATTAGCTGCGCGTTTACCGCTACGGCTAACTGGGCCCCACCCATTAATCATACTTTGGAATTGAATTTAATCATTTATTACTTATGGCAACCATGGAGATGCAGAGGTGATCTCGGTTTCTGATAATGGATGTCACACTATTATTCCTTCCCTTCTCCGCTTACCGTAAGGACATGGCCGGCGCCGTTATCACTATGTTTGGAGTTATCGAAATTATACATTGAGGATGGTATGTTACTCTCAAGCTACATATGTTGGTTTCCTGTACAATTTTGATTATTCTGGTCAATCAAGGAGTAGCAACTCCGAATTGTACGGTCATCAATGCTTATGCTTAAAAAATGTTTACTTAGATGTTCACAGTTTTTTAGTTGGAGAATAAAAAAAAGGTGATAGCAAGGAATATCACTGTATAACAGGTAGTTTATACATAGTGTAAAGCAGCTTTCTACTTCTTATACTTGGCAATACGTCCTCACTGGAACAGAGCCTGCTTCTCAGCTTATGAGTTCTTATGAACACTTCCACTGCCAAACTTGTCATTTTTGCATCCGTATATCGTGTGGTAGGTACGATGATACTATATGATCTATTTTTATTTAGCTGAATAAGAACAGCATCAACAATTTTTATTGCATTAGGACATCAAAATGTGAAACATTGACAGAATTGGAGATTTAGGAGTAGTTTTAGACTCGAAGTAAATTAGTCTGGATCATTATAACACAATCATTTACATGACTAGAAATATGCTGGGCTTCATAAATAGGTTCTGTTACAACTTTTATGACCCATACAAAATTAAACATTATATAAAGTACACACTAAATTTGTTCGGTAAAAATAACTGGGTTTTTGAACTACTGAAAAAGTCAGTAAACTAAAAAAAATTGTCAGAATTCGAAAAACAGAGATTTTTCACTGGAATTTTGCAGAGAACTTTCTTTTTATATTATATAAAACATGGTAAAATTTACTTTTCAATTAGGCGTGGCGACAGTTTTCATTTTACTGACTTTTTTGGTAGTTCCAAAACCCAGTAAAATTTTACCGACCCCAGTAATTTAATCTAAGTGTGCATATGATGACTAGGATACACACTTAGATCAAATCACCGAACTCGGAAATCTCAATACCGAAACAGCTGAATGATTGATAACCAATTCGGTAAACGCAAACATTCACCGAAGATCTGTAGTTTCGATGCACTGGATTTTTCCTCCGGAACAGACACATTTTTGTTAGGAAAAAAGACAACTTAGACCTGAATTTCAAAATGGTTCACCTTTATTTTATCTTAGAATACTATAAAAATGATTATTATCAGGCATCTAGCAGCATAAATCAAACCATGCAATATTATGGGGACTCGTAGTGGGCCGCGGTAGAGCTCCGGTAAAGCAAAGATCGTTTCATTCCTGCCGCAAATAATTATGTGTTCATATATGAACTCCATCACCTCTATCGGATTTCCATATCGAGTGAATTGTTAGAACACATGTTACATCGAAATAACTGGAGCATGTACTCCACCAACAATTCAAACAGGACGACAGACAAAAAAAAACGTTAATTATTTGACACAGTCACTCTACCGAATTACTGATTTCGGTAATTTGACCCATAGTTTACCGAAGCTTCAGTTATTTTTTTTATCGTTTTCGGTAATACTGTAAATTCACAGTAGGTTCGGTGATTTTTTTGACAGCTAAACAAGAGATCACCGGAGATCGGTAATTTCATTTCTAGTGGGCTGCCAAACACTCATGGATTTCTGAAACATCGGTGTTTCTGTGAATTACAAATCTGTTTCGGCGAATTTGTTTACCGAACTCTCACTATTTGTTTGAGTGCGTAGAGCAGCATCGCATGGTCTCAATTTTCAATTACACACCAAGATCGAACTGAATCTGCTACAAATAATTTCTTTTGTATGCTTTTCGAAAATTGGGTTGGACATCTCTTCCACTCATTGGTGTAACGAAGGGGAGCGGCTAGGACGTTTGAACCTAAGCCCCCCTAGAAATGTTGTAGCCCCTCTATAAATTTAAACTTTCAGGCTCAAATTATCTTTTTCTCTTAAGGTGAAACAGTTTGGAATCTATCTTCTTAGATTGCACTAAAACTTTAAGGCGAAGTAGGGTAGATGTACCAAACGTGGAGGTACTAAGCACGACTAAACTTCATTTAACCAGCTAAATTCAAGAAAGGCAATTAATGCACATATTATTGTTTTAACAGGAAGTAACGACCATTAACTTAATGCGAACAATGATTTCATCGCAGTAACCTACGGCATGTCAGTGAAAAATAATACCTCCACTGTTGGTACACTGTTCCTTTAGTTGAGGTTTATTTGTAATTTGTGTTCCTATAGATGCGGTATCCGTGGTTTACTTATGGGATCCTCCACTATAGGAACACTTTACCGCAACTATTGGTACAAGTAAGAGAAGTTTTAGCAATTTTAGTGATATTTCATCAGTTTTAAAGCAATTTGAACGCTCTTTTCAGTGTCAGTGTTGTGGCTAATGTAATGAAATCAGTAAAAATGATACTACCGCAACTATAGGAACATCCACAACTTCAATAACCTAGGCCGTCATTGAAATTTGTACCGATGATTGTTGAAATTTGTATCGATGATTGTGGCTAATTCGTCTCACAATTGCAAATTGGCTTGTTTAGGGGTACCATCAGTGTACCAGTATCCGCTCATGCCCCTATTTCAGGATAGATAACGAATTCGAAGTAATGCATTTTTCAGTAAGTTCGTCCCGAAATCTGTTTAACGTGAGCGGAAATAGGAACACTTAGATGCAGTAACAAATGCAATTCAATATTTTTTTATGAAAGTTTTTCAAATTCTTTTTACTTTGCCCCTGATTACCTATACCTATTGGAGCTACATTGTGACATGAAAATAAATTGAAAGGTCGTTGAGTCGACGTTATGAAATCTTTGAAATTTTTTTATCAAAAACTGTGAATTTTTTATCACTAAACAACCCAATTATAGAAAATTACTTGGTTTTGCACTGACCTAGCTGAAAAAGTATCAGCATAATAGTGATAATTTTCTGAATCAATATTTCGTATATTGACTGAGTTTTATCACTTTGAAATCGAGAGCTGTAAAATCAACACAACATGGCTGCCAAAACGAATAACAGGCTACTTATCCTCAAAAGCATCAACACCAGTTTGCCCAAAATGAACATCTTTCGTTAAGATACATTATTAGTACAGTTCAGTGCGCATCGTACCTTCGTGCTGTGCGTACACGAATTCTCTCTGCTCTTGGAAGTTTTCTTAAAAACTACCTAAAGCAATAAAACAGTACTTTTCAGTGCTACAAAAACAGTACTTTTCAGTGCTAAAATTAAAAACGGTACTTTTCAGTGCTACTAAAACAGTACTTTTCAGTACTATTTTTTCTACTATTGATCCCTTTACGATCCTTGTTTGGACCCGTGCCTTCGATTTTTCGTTGGACCCGTTGGCGAAAGCTAGCGGTGGTAATCCTTCTTGGACACCGTCTTGGGAAAAAACCTTTCGAAGGTCACGTCTTCTTTCGTTTATTAATTAAACATGGTATCAACAACTAACAAAAGGAAGGGTGAATCTCTGAATTCACTACTTCCTTCCAAAAAAGTGGGTTTTAAAACTGTCACTACACGTGGCAAGAATGGAAAAAAGGACGTTTCCCCGGAATGCGAACTTTCTTTCAAGGGTGAAATGAATAATTGTATCGAAATGAGCAATCAGTTCGATGCTCTAGACAAATTTTCCGAACACCAAATCGAAGCAGCCTCTAGCCCAGGCTCTTTGATTCAAGTGAGGAAGCAAAGAGTGCCGCCTATCGTGGTCAGTTGTTCCGAATTTGGGGGATTTAGGCAGGAGATCTTGAACTCCATTAGGGGAATCAAGGTTTCCTTCCAAATCGCAAAGAAAGGAGACTGTCGCGTTTTGCCGGAAACTCTTAAAGATCGTGAACTTCTTCTCAAACATCTTGAGGAGAAGAAGCACAAATTTTTTACTTATGACGACAAAACTGAACGTTTGTTCAAAGTTGTCTTGAAAGGTCTCTCAAGTGACTATAAATCACCTGAAGAGATCAAAAATGGAATAAATGATTTACTTGGATTTTCCCCTGTTCAAGTAATCATTATGAAAAAGAGAACCCAATCTGGAATTGTTCGGAAAGGGCTTTCTCAAGAATTTTATTTAGTTCACTTTAACAAAAAAGAACTAAATAATATTAAAGCTTTAGAAAAAGCAAAACTTATGTTCGATGTCCGTGTGACATGGGAACATTTCCAGAAACCTGGAGGAAATTACCAGAACCCCACTCAGTGCCGTCGGTGCCAAAAGTGGGGTCATGGTACAAAAAATTGTCGCATGGATGCTAAATGCATGATTTGCGGAGGTTCTTCTCACGCCAAAGACGTCTGTCCAGTGAAGGAAGATACCACCAAATTCATATGTTGTAATTGCGGGGCTAACCATAAGTCCAATTTTTGGAATTGTCCTTCACGCAAAAAGGTCATTGAGGCTCGTGCCAGGCAGATGAAAGATAATATCCGTTACGATAACGGTCGTTTCCGGAATTTGCCTGGTAGAGTATCGAACAATGCTCATTTTTCAGTTAACGATCGCTTGATCATGAATCATACCCATCAGGAAGATCATAATCATGCTCATTCACAAACTAATTTTATTCCGTCGGGTAGCCGTTCGAATCTTTCTATTTCGAATGTATCTACCCACGGTAAATCCTTTGCCGATATCGTAGCAGGAAATTCAAACTCCTCCCCTATTCGATCCATGGGTACCCATTCTACTTGTTTCAAATCAAATGGAAAAAACCCTACCGCCACAGGTAACTCCGCTTCTTCGTCTACCGGATATTCCAATGGGAAATCACATGACATGTCTGCCTCTGATTTTAATTTTCTAACTGAACAATTGAATCTAATGATTGATGCAATGTTCAAAGCCACCACTATGACTGAAGCAGTCCAAGTAGGTGTAAAATTTACTAATCAAATTGTTATTGGATTACGTTTTTCTAATGGATCCAAATAATAATTTAAATATTTTAAATTGGAATGCTCGTTCTCTGAATGGTAAAGAGGACGAGCTGTTTAATTTTCTTACGGTTAATAACGTGCATATAGCAGTTATTACCGAAACGTATTTAAAACCTGGATCTAAACTCAAAAGAGATCCTAACTTTTTTGTTTATCGTAATGATCGACTTGATGGGGCATGTGGGGGAGTTGCAATCATCATTCATAGGCGTATAAAACATCAACTGTTTTCATCATTTGAAACTAAAGTTTTTGAAACTTTAGGTGTTTCTGTTGAAACACAGTTTGGTAAATATACTTTCATAGCTGCCTATTTGCCTTTTCAATGCTCTGGGCAGCAAGTTAATTTGCTCCAAACTGACTTGCGTAAATTGACTCGCAATAAGTCAAATTTTTTTGTCATTGGTGACTTTAATGCCAAACATCGGTCATGGAATAATTCTCAAAGTAATTCCAACGGCAGAATTTTATTTGATGAGTGCTCTTCAGGCTATTTCTCAATTCAATACCCTGATAGCCCCACATGTTTTTCCTCTTCTAGAAATCCATCTACGATTGATTTGGTCTTAACCGACTCTAGTCATCTTTGTAGCCAAATGATTACTCATGCTGATTTTGATTCTGATCATGTCCCTGTTACATTTCAAATATCCCAAGAAGCGATTCTCAATCCTATCAGCTCCACTTTCAATTATTTACGAGCCGACTGGAATATATATAAAACGTATGTTGACTCCAATCTTGATGTTAACATTTCTTTAGAAACTAAACTTGATATTGACAATGCTCTTGAAACTTTAACAAATTCCATTTTTGAAGCCCGGAGCATTGCAATTCCAAAATGTGAAGTAAAATTTGAATCCGTGATTATAGACGATGATCTTAAACTCTTGATCCGTCTTAAAAACGTGAGGAGAAGGCAATTTCAACGCACTCGCGATCCTGTTATGAAAATTATATGGCAGGATTTGCAGAAAGAAATCAAGAAACGTTTTGCTCAATTAAGAAACAAAAATTTTGAAAATAAAGTTTCTCAATTGGACCCTGGCTCTAAGCCCTTTTGGAAATTATCGAAAATCTTGAAAAAACATCAGAAGCCAATACCGGCATTGAAAGAGGAAAACAAATTATTATTAACTAATTGCGAAAAAGCTCAAAAACTTGCTATGCAGTTTGAAAAAGCGCACAATTTTAATTTAGGACTTACTAGTCCAATTGAAAATGAAGTTACTCAGGCGTTCGAAAATATTCTCAATCAAGAGAACGTTTTCGAAAATGCCTGGGAGACTGATTTGGAAGAAGTGAGAACTATTATTAAAAAATTCAAAAACATGAAAGCTCCTGGCGATGATGGAATTTTCTACATCCTCATCAAGAAACTTCCAGAAAGTAGCTTATCATTTTTAGTTGATATATTTAACAAATGTTTTCAATTAGCATATTTACCTGACGAATGGAAAAATGCTAAGGTTGTTCCAATTTTAAAACCAGACAAAAATCCTGCAGAAGCTTCTAGCTATCGTCCAATCAGTTTGCTTTCCTCCATCAGTAAACTTTTTGAAAAGGTTATTTTGAACAGAATGATGGCCCACATCAACGAAAATTCAATTTTTGCCAATGAACAGTTCGGATTCCGCCATGGACATTCGACCACTCATCAACTTTTACGTGTAACAAATTTGATCCGTTCCAACAAATCTGAAGGCTATTCTACTGGTCTTGCTCTTCTAGACATAGAAAAAGCATTCGACAGTGTTTGGCATGAAGGTTTGATTGTAAAATTAAAAAACTTTAATTTTCCAACATACATTGTTAGAATAATTCAAAGTTATCTGTCAAATCGTACACTTCAGGTTAATTATCAGAACTCCAGATCTGAAAGACTTCCTGTAAGAGCTGGTGTTCCTCAAGGCAGCATTTTGGGACCAATATTATACAATATTTTCACATCTGACTTACCTGCGTTACCTCAGGGATGTCAAAAATCTTTATTTGCGGATGACACAGGCCTCTCCGCCAAAGGACGAAGCCTGCGTGTCATCTGTAGTCGATTGCAAAAAAGTTTGGATATTTTTTCTTCATACTTGCAAAAATGGAAGATTTCTCCTAATGCTTCCAAAACTCAACTAATAATATTCCCACATAAACCAAAAGCTCTTTATTTGAAACCTTCAAGTAGACATGTTGTCACGATGAGAGGGGTTCCAATAAATTGGTCAGATGAAGTTAAGTATCTAGGGCTCATGCTAGATAAGAATTTAACTTTCAAAAATCACATTGAGGGCATTCAAGCCAAATGTAATAAATATGTAAAATGTCTCTATCCCCTTATTAATAGAAAATCAAAACTTTGTCTTAAGAACAAGCTGTTGATATTCAAACAAATTTTCAGGCCAGCCATGTTGTATGCTGTACCAATATGGACTAGCTGTTGTAATACCAGGAAGAAAGCTCTGCAGAGAATTCAAAATAAAATTTTGAAAATGATTCTGAGGCTTCCTCCCTGGTATAGTACCAATGAGTTACATAGAATATCCAATGTTGAAACATTGGAACAAATGTCAAATACAATCATTAATAATTTCAGGCAAAAATCGTTACAATCTTCTATTGCCACGATTAATGCGTTATATGTTTAGGTTAAGTTAGGTTAAGTATATTAAAAACGTTTTTTTTTCTCTCTTATAAGCAGGTGAAATCAACTCACCTGTAAAAAAAAACTGAACTGCTACGGCAAATGAAATGTAATATGTTGTTAACAAAATGTTAATTAAATCTTAAATTTGTTTTACCAAATTAGGATGATAGTGTTGTCAAATAACACAGAACACCTAGATATAAGAAATGAATGTAATGTTTGGAATGATACTAATAAAGAAATAAAAAAAAAAAAGAAAAAAAAAAATTAGTACAGTTCGAACGGAAACTCGGTTTTTTTGTTATAAAATATAAATTATATTAGGGAGAAAATCCTACAATTGTTTTCTTTGTATTAGTGTACGATATATCGGAAGGAAATATTGATATTATCGATATACTGAATAGGAAATATCGATAGCAAAATATCGAATATCGAAAGCAAAATATCGATATTCCGATATATCGGAAGTATCGGAACATCCCAAGTCGACCATTATGACGGCCATCTGAGAGATTTAGAGATGTTTCACCTTAAGAAATTAGGCAATTATGTTTACGATAGTCAAGTTACGTTGCTTCCGCTTCCAATCTACTAAGCCCGCTGCATAATTGTTGACATACAATCCTTTAAAAAACGGTGTGAGATTGCAATGATTTCATTTGTAAACGATTGTTTGCTATGTTGGCAAAATACAATGCAACATGTACTGATGTGAGACAGTTATTGAAAGCATAAGCGAGTAGTCGAATCCAGTCCTTGAATTTCGCTACAAGACTAATCAGGATTCAACAAGGCCTAGTAAAATTTTGCTGCCTAAAATGGATATAGGCCATTTGTGCGATCAACGTTGCGAATACCATTATGGAGATTTGAACTTGAATAGTTATGATGATATGAATCGTTTTGGGATAATCAATTATTCGCTGAAACAATCTTTAGCTGTAATTATATAAAAATGTTGGCAAAAGTAAAAACCCGTAGATAAAAAAAAACTGCAAATATGTGCAGCGAAATTGTTCACTATCTTTAGTATACATCCTAAAGTAAATCCTAAATAAATTTTAATTTCAGAGTAAAATTTATTTTTCAGTGTAGTACACACATAAACTTGAACTAAAGTACACTTTTATTCTTTATTTTGCTTTTCTGAGATATTTTTTTAAGCGAACTTTCAATTAGTTAAAAAATAAGGAAAATCTTAAGATTTTGCAAGCATTATATTTGATTCAACGTATTTCCTTTGAATTCTTTGTATTTATAAACAAAACTCTTACTTCGACATACTGTTTCAACAAAATATCAAAAGATCTTGCTTCTTATTCCAGGAATATTTCAACAGAACTGTTTACTGCGGAATAATTTAGAATGAAACCTGTCAGAACAAGAATCTCTTTGAATATTGCCCATCTGATCGACCATAGTTCAATTACGTAATCGAAACATCTTCTTCTTCTATCTGGCAACAGAGCCTGCTTCTCACCATACTCAGATACTCTATGCCCTGAGAAGTCGAGGTAATTTCCTATTACAAAAGATCCTCGACCGATGGAATTCGAACCCACGACCCTCAGCTTGATCTTATTAAATTGCTGCACGTTTATTGCTCTACTAAAATATTTTTTATGCAAACAGCCATACTAATCAAAGTTACCCTGATTTACGATATCAGAAACATCGTTTACAGTGTGCGTTTGCTACTGTAGATACATATATCAAGTCATATATATATGTACATACAGTATGGATTGTACATCGACCATATGTTCTGTGATTGATACTTCTCACTGTAGTTTCTTTGAATTTCTTCCTAGAAACTAGTTGGGAAAGCTGATTCAAGACTTTCGTTCTCAGAATACAGTACTAGTTAGGGAACCACTGCAACGGCTGCTATCATAACGATCGTGTACTTAAAGCGCTATTTCCCATAATGAGGCCTGTGTTCAGTGCACGGTGCGACCACTCTTGGGTTAAACAGTTGACGGGTGTTCTAATTTTAAGACTCGTTAGTAGAACTTTCCGGCTCGGTTGTTCACTTACCGAGTGGCGTGAACCATTTGGCGGCAACAAAGACATTTTGGAACAACATCGCCACCGACAGCCAAATATATCATGTTCGCTCTGAGACGAAAACTGTCAATGATGTTGCCATTTGGTGAAGATTGTATGTTTTCAGTAAACTTTTCGCTCTTGCGATGAAACAGGTCGGCGAGCTGCTGAAAAGTGTTTCTACTTTGTGGTGTTTATTTATTTGGAGCAAACGATGTACGTAAGAGGTTTCTGTAACGAAAAACCAGACCGAACGTTGCCACACCAGAGTTCAATTGGATCATTTGTCAGATGGGTGAAGTACTGCTTCCACACTCATCAACGGTCTATCGTTTGACTGCGAGACAGACTTGAGGTCGGTTAAATCCGAGCTATGAAATTTATTATTTTCGCGATGCTAATGCTGTCATAAATTCAAGCTGTGACATTTTCAACTCAAACCATGACTCACAAATGCCCGATACAAACTGAACAACAAAGAAAAATTTGATGTGCACTGACACATAAATTATTCAGGTCTGCATGTGTAATTAATTTTAATTTTGCAATTTAATCTACCTAACATTTGCGCATCGCGGATGAACAATTGCTTGATTGAAACTAGTAAATCTGTCGGCGACAAATGATGATGAAAAAATTCTGTTTGTAATATGAGCAGTGATTTGTGGTATAAAAGTGATATCTACTAGCAGATATTGTTTGTCAACATGCTGCTTTAATTTCCGAAGGAAGTCATCACTTTAACCTTTTGCTAATGAGTAACAATCTCAGATGTGAAATTCGAATCCAAGTCCTTGGCGCGATACACTCCCGTGCAAAAGTTTGGGTTCACCACCCTAAGAACATACAAAAGAGTTTTGTCCATATCTCTGTAATTACACATCTAATTGAAACTCTCTATGGCATTCGAAAGGCAATGAGTTATTATTACGTCGTAGGTATTTTTACAAAATCTGAATTTTGTAAACTAAATTTTTACTTAAAGTTGTGACATTTTTCAAAATATATATTAAAAAACGTGGCTGATTTCCTCAGCATTGGATTGACGCAAATTGTAAATCAATGTGTAATTAGAGTCGTAATATTATATTCTCTTAAGAGCATTCACGAAATTCTGAAAACAATTCAAAATCAATAAAACAGTGATTCAAGTCATTGTGCTGCATTGGGTTCACCAGAACTTACTCAAACACGAAAATTCTATGAAATCTCAAACCGGATTTTTTTGCGTTTGAAAAAGCAAATATACAAATCGAACTACTAATTGAACTTTAACACTTCATGTCACATCTGCAAAAAAGTGTAGTATAAAAATAGGTTGAAAAATCGCAGAGATATTGACAAAAATTATTTGCGTGTGGCTCAGGTGAACCCAAACTTTTGCACGATGACTTGAATGACTGTTTCCTTGATTTTGAATAGTGTTCATATTTTTCCGCCAAAATTTCGTGCTCTTCAAAGATTCTAGTGACACTTTGATTTAAAATTTTCAGTGTTTTTTTTTTCGAAAATGTCACAACTTTAAGTAAAAGAGAGTTTTTTAGTGTGGGATTCACTTGTGCACCTACCCACTAAAAAACTCTCCTAGGATCCTTTTCACCTGACTTCGCCTCCGGCACCACCTTGCAGTATTACTTCGAAGGAGAGGTGTTATGTGCTGTTTGTACCGCTTTGTTAGTTTTTGACGGTAGGTCCACCTTCCATTCGCAGCGACATCCCATTCCTGCTGCCACTTCTTCATTCTGTAGATTCTTGCAGTCTTTCGAACTCCTCTAGTGTCCTCGTAGCACTCACAATCTTCTTACAAAACGTAGCCAATAGGGAGCATGTCGGTTATAACACATACCGCTTCCGACGATATGGTGCGGTAGGCACTGGCCATCAGCCTGAACTTACTGGCAAGCCGAACTCGTTTCCTCTTTGTTTTCAGCGCAGCTACCCACGCTGGACCAGCGTACCTAAGGATGGATGAGGACACGCTAGCCAATAACCTTCTCATGATCCTTGACAGAACCGTAATCACCTTTTCGCAGGCATAATCGACAGTGGTATTAAAGTTGAGCCGATTATCGATCATTACGCCGAGGTATTTCAGTTCACGTTTTGAGGCTATGATGTATTCTCCAACTGTGATTTCAGCCTACTGGACCATCTTATAGATGAGCAACAATTCAGTTTTCTGGTGAGCTATGGTCAATTTCTTCTCCCGCATCCAGTTTTCAACTATGTCCACTGTTTCAGTGGCAAGCATCTCCACTCTTTCCAGTGATTCGCCAACCACTACCAGCATTACTAGTATTGTAGCTCAGTGTTCGATTGTCAGAATAACTTCCAAGAATCCTGCACAGATAGTCAGGAACCTTCATCTAATGCAGTCATGCAGCAATGGCTTCCCACCTTGCGCTGTTAAATGAATTTTTCACAATTTACATCGATCGTAACGACTACACAAAAGCGGTTGCCTCGTCGTTTTGTCGTCCTTGCTTTGTCGGCTGTGTCCACCACCCTTTTGATTGCATCTATCGTTGACTTCCCTCGTCGAAATCCGAGCTGCGTCGCCGACAGTCCATTTTCGCCTTCTGTAAATGCCGTCAGCCTATTAAAGATGATCCTCTCCAGAAGCTTACCGAGTGTACCTAGCAAGCATATTGGTCGAAACGACTCTAGTTCACCGAGGGGCTTACCTGGTTTTAGTAGCAGTACTAATTCATGCCTTTTCCAGTGGTACGGAAAATACCCTTCCTCTAAGCAGATCTGCAGTGATTTTCTGAACATATCTGGGATGGCTTCTAAAGCTACTCTCAACGTTACGTTGGGGATACCACCCGAGCCGGGCGCTTTTTCGCTTTCATTTTCTTGACCGCCTCTGCATTGATAATGTTTACCATGTCCTCGTCTTCCTGGCCGTACGGAGTCGCAACCCATACCATCGGCTCGTGTTGTGGGAACAATTCATCGACGATAATCTCCAACTTCTCTGGGCATGTTTCAGCGGGCAATGCTTGTTCTATGATTTTGACCATCACAATGCTGTAAGCGTCTCCCCATGGGTTTGTATCTCCCTGAAGCAAGTATTCTTGCTTAGCTTGATTTCTTGCTTCAATGTTGCTGTTGCTGTTCGTAGCTCTAATTTCCGTTCTTATCTCTCGATTTCGGTTTTAGACCTTTGCATTCGCCTCCTGGCTCTGTGCTACCTTTTATGGAGACTGCGAATTGACTCATTACACCAATAAGCTGGGCGACGTCTTCGATTCGGCTCGATCTTTCTTGACATGGTTGTGTCGCATTCACGCACCAGTTCAGTATCGGAACTTATCTTCTGAGTGCTTCACCAAAAAGCTCTTTATGGAACTGCTTCGTCTTCCACATCCTCTCATGTGGTTGCCTTTCGCTCTGGATATTTTGTGTCCGTTCACCGAATGTGTATGATTGGACTTCCTGGTGGTTACTCTGGGTATATCCGTCGCAGACTCTCCAGTTCATGCTTTTCGCTAGCACTGTCACAGCCTTGTCAGGGCTTCGAGCAGACTACGACCTTTTGGGTTGGTACGACGATTGCCCCACTCTACCGGTGGTATCCGATCAGTTAGCTGGCCAGTTAGTTCATCCAGCATCTGGTTGAACTGTTCTATTGTCCATCGAGCTGGTGCGTAGCAGCTTCACACTATTACTCCATTTATTTTGGCTATTACGAAGCCTTCATTCGCCTGGAGCACAACTTCTTGGATAGGATACTTCCCTATCGTCCATATTGCAGCTGTCTTCGCTTTATCTGCGCTTAGCTTACCGTCCCCATGTGGTATGCGATACGGCTTGGACAGGATAACTTTTTTAGGGGATGAACCAAAACTTTTGTGCGGGAGTGTATACTGTCTATCGAATCACCTGACGTAGCAGGAGTGTCGACTACTTCTTTCGTTCCTGTACAGTTGTCTACATTCTGAAGACCAGTATCATCAACAAGCACTGACAAAGCAGGGGTGTCAACTGCTACAGAACATCTAGTAGAACAGCAGTTTCAGTCAAAAGGATTTTATGAAACTACTTCAGATTCAGGGAGAGGGTTGTCAGATTTGAGCAATCGGCAAGCTATATCATTTTGTGAATCGCATCGCAAATCATTTGAATCTATTTGAGAAACGTAATCCAATAACAATATTATTAGTAAATTTTTCACCAAATATCAGACTTCTCCTGCCATAGTGGTGGTTTTGTAGATTCCATCAATCATTAGGTTCAATTATTCGATTAGTAAATCAAAATCAGAGGGAGACATATTACAATAAGTAGATAGGGAAAGTGTACCAGTTATGGCCTTAGTGGTTCCCTATTTGGCCATATGTGAAATTTTGATAACTTTCACATTTTTAATCTTTTTGAATGTTTTAACATCAAGATCTATCTTAAATCTAACTACTACAACACACACAAATTTTCAAAATTTGAAGACATTGAAGTAATCACGTATGGCGAAATAGGGAACCATTATGTCCATAACTGGTACACCTACCCTACATTATCTATTGATTTTGTGTTGACATTTTCCGTTGATGAAGAGACCGAATAGATGTTACCTGCAGCGGCATAAGCATGGGTATTTCTAATTAATTTGAAACAAGTTTAACGTTTACCCGAAGGAAAAATATTTGAAGAGGAGGAAATGAAATTACCTGCGACAATATTGGCATTGGAATTTCCTTGAGCATATCTATTCGAAATTAAAAGATTCGAACGTTTACCCGATGGAAGAAAATTAGCTTGTGAGTGAGCATGAGCCTCAACGATTCATTTCTGTGAAGGGCAATTCCAAAAGTTAGACCTATAAGTAGTTGCCCTCGCAATTTCCGCATATAAACTTTTTGGTATCTTCCTTCATAGGACAGACGGCTTTAGCATGAGAAGAACCTTCGCAAATCATGCATTTAGCATCCATTCAGCAATGTTTAGTACCATCATGACCCAACTTTTGGCATTGACATCACTGAGTGGGGTTCTGGAAATTTCCTCCAGGTTTCTGGCAATGTTCTGACATCGACATTCTTGCTTTTTCTAAAACTTAACTATTATTCAGATCACTTTTGTTAAAGTGAACTAAACAATATTCTTGAGAAAGCCCATTCCGAAGAATTCCAGATTGGGTTCTCTTTTCCATAATGATTACTTGGACTTGGGAAATTCAAGTAAATCATCAATTTCAGTTTTGATCTCTTCAGGTGACTTATAGTCACTTGAGAGACCATTCAAGACGACCTTGACCAAACGTTCAGTTTTGTCGCCATAAGTAAAAAATGTGCTTCTTCTCCTCAAAATGATTGAGAAGAAGTTTGCGATCTTTAAGAGTTTCCGGCAAAACGAGACAGTCTCCTTTCTTTGCGATTTGGAAGGAGACCTTGATTCCCCTAATAGAGTTCAAGATCTCCTGCCTAAATCCCACAAATTCGGAACAATTGATTACGATAGGCGGCACTCTTTGCTTCCTCACTTGAATCAAAGAGCCTGGGCTAGAGGCTGCTTCGATTTGGTGTTCGGAAAATTTGTCTAGAGCATCGAACTGATTGCTCATTTCAATTATCAACATTATTCATTTCACCCTTGGAAGAAAGTTCGCATTTCGGAGAAACGTCATTTCTTCCATTCTTGCCACGTTTAGTGACAGTTTTAAATCCCACTTTTCTGGAACGAAGTTGTGAATTCAGAGATTCACCCTTCCTTTTGTTCGTAGTTGCAACCATGTTTAGTGAATAAAGGGAAGAAGACGTGACCTTCAAGAGGTTTTTTTTTTTCCCAAGACGGTGTCCAAGAAGGATGACCACCGCTTGCTTTCGCCAACGGGTCCAACGAAAAATCGAAGGCACGGGTCCAAACAAGGATCGTAAAGGGATCAATAGTAGAAAAAAAGTGCTGAAAAGTTTTGTATTAGAATAATATCGTTTTTTATTTTAGCGCTAAGAAGTACAGTTTTGTTGCTTTACGTAGCTTTTGAAAGCTTTCAAGAGCAGAGGAAGTTTGTATGCGCACTTAGTCATAAAATATCTTCAATCTGAAGACTCCCCTTTATTGTTCCATTAAATCCCACAAACCAAATTAGTTCACTAGGTCAAACAACTCCACCGCGCTATTCCGTTTGATTAACAACTACACCGTTTGGCAGTAGTTGATGCTGCAGCTCACGGGTGGCACACATAGGGTAACAAATATTTATTTGACCATTTCAAAAGTTTTTTCTAGTTGTCACGAAGCTTAATCAACATTGTATATAGGATAAAGAGACTACCTTTATACGATGATTATTTAAACAAGTACAGACAATATAATCTTAACAATCCTCAAAACCTATGATAAAGAGAACGATGATACTAGAAAGGCATAACGTGTTGTTATGCCTTTATTGTTAAAGTGGCTGATCGACAAAAAATACAAAAGTGCAAAGGTTTCAACTTTACACGTGAATAATTTCAAAATCTTAAAATATTGGGCATTCTGCTTAAAATGGGGTTCTAAACCAAATCGTTTACCCTGTTATGCAGCGATCCAAAAAAGTGGGAATCCAGTTAGCAAAAACCATATGTTCATTGATGTGCACTGAATGCAGAAGCTGTTAGTTGGTTAGTCGAGCAGGTTCCAATGTCGGTTGTTTAGATGTGTGCCACCGCAGAACTGCATAGTGTACAGTGCATCCGATTCATCTACCGCCCACAAATGTAAACACCGCTTAAGCGTCAGCGTCATCGACAGAGGAGACCCACCATGGAGGAGTGCCGTTTTTCACTATTGTGGCCAGTCCGGGTTCCCTTTGTTGGTGTTTGTGCCGAACGAATCCGTTTATCCTACATATGCAAATTCGGTGAACTACCTACCGGCAAAGGTTCGATGTTTTTATTTAACTGATCTTCTGGTTTCAAATCGCGGAGCAGTTTGTTTTTGAAAATTTGCAAATGTGTCACAACTCTTGTGAATCGGACTTTATTTACACTGGAATTTTAATTTAAAAAAGTAGATGGGGGTTCGTAAATTGAATAATTTCGTAAAATAAGGAAGATTACTTCGTAAAACCAAAATTTTACCTTTGTTGATATTAGTTTTGATTAATTTTCAATATGACGCAAGCCATTATTTACCTGTTCATATCAACTAACAGAGCATTGTATTGGTTTGTACCGATGTGATGTCCTTGGTTTTTCAAAAGCTCCATGGAATATAGACCTTAGGATCTACGGATAAATTGTTGTATATTGATAGCATTGAATTTTGGCATGGACCCCTTAATATAAGTAAACGGAATGTTGTATTGATTTGTACAGATATTCTATTCGAGTTCGATATTGGAGCAACTGACACTGTCGAAATACGCTTATCTGTCAAAGATTATCAATATAGGTGGAATTAACCCGCATAGGCCTGAGTAAAAGCAAACATACTAAAACCCCCACCACTCAGCGAATACTTAACGGATTGAAATAATTCCACATATCTAGTTTCTAGAAATGGCCGGAGGAACTTGGGATTACTCCTGTAGCCGGAGCTATTGCGGTAGGTCACTGGGTCAAGTCGGGTAGAAAAAGGCGATTTTTTGAGACATGGCAAGTTATCTTTATTTGTTTTCAATGGCAATAATATTATTTTGCATAAATCATCAAGATCTGATATTCAACATTATAAATGCGTCGTTTAATGTGTACTAGATTCGGCCACTGGGGCTTAATGTCCTGAAGAACCGGCTCTACATTTGTTAAGTATTAAACCGAGTCAAATCTCTAAAAGTATAGATCGAATAGTACACTAAAATGCGTTCTCATAAGCTTGATACAGATGTTAAGATACAAATTGTGCACTTTATCATAAATTTGAGGAATCCCCGGGACTCGAAAATGGTTATTTGTAGGATCAATCAAATGCAGATGACATAATTATTCATTTTAATTGATTATCATAAGGCTTACGTTGATGCGTTTTTCTTTAAACTCCTTGATATAGTGGACACATTATAGCCGATTCTGGAAATTATCCGTGACATGAAATTTTCCTACCTCCAGGGGCACAGAAGCACAAAACCCTTGTCACTCGACCTGACCCAGTGATCCACCGCAATAACTCCGGCCACAGGAACATTCCCGAGATGCTCTTAACACTTTTAGAAACTAGATATTTGTACGAGTACATATACTGACAAAAAATAATTGAAATCCGTTAAGTATTCGCTTAGCGGTGATAGTTTCAGTAATTTTTCTGAATATAATCCGACTTAGAACCTCTGATGTACTTATTAAAATAAGCAGTCAAATTATTTCAACCTTTCTGAGCATGTATCGCATTCAAATTTCTTCAATAAATAACATATTGAGGTCACAGATTTCAATACGCCCATTTTAGGAAGTTCTTGGATGAATCAGGTTAAACACAAGAATTTTTATTCAACAAATTCAATCTTGATTTCATGAAATTCACTCCATCTAACTACCATGAGCTACAATTATAATGAGGAAGTTTTTGTATGAATCAAATTGTTAACGAACTACGCCACGAACAATTCTGACATTGCATTGGGCCTTTGGCCACCCTTTTCGATGCATCTCATGGCTAGTACAGCAGTCAAAGAACTAATCCATGACTATCCAGTGACTATTTATAACGTATTCTTGAAGTTTGCCACATTTTTTTCATTTTTTTGGCTTTAGTTTGTTGTAAAAATCTTGGCCCAACCCAAAGTCACCCCGCACTACGGTACTCATAATACTCAATGTACATCCAAAGAACTTTTTCCTGTTTAAATGCACGACGTGTGGAAATGCTTTTAGAATAAATCAAACATTTTTTTTCAATCAGCATTTATGCTAGTAGATCTTGTAGATCATAGGACTAACTTACTTGATACTTGATGAGCAACAATTCATTACGATGAATCTATTCTGAATGTATTCCTTCTTCTCCACTGGGCTCGGTTCTGGGTCTGTCGCTTCCAGTCGCCCTGAATATTAATCCATATCCCACAGAGTCACATTTTTTTTTCAAATGATTATTGTGAACGTTACATTCAACTGATTTATCCTCCTGTAATATTGTGATATCGTGGGGCAACCGATTGCATTAGAGGTCACTTTATAGTCCTCCGGAAAATGAAACACACTCGTAAAAGTGGAGTTAAGATTTTTTTCAAACTACAATGATTGACTTCAAATTAGCATATCATCGTTGCCGAAATTCAAAATATCTATGGCTCATTCGAAAACTCATGCAAATGGCATCTCTTGGAATGCCATATTGTTTTTACTATGGATATTTTTCTGTCAAGAAGTACGAAATTGTTGCAAAACTTTTATGTTTAGAATTGCGTCAAACAAAATGTGAAATGTTTTTTAAACTTCAATTTTTAAACTTTTTAATTTTCAGAATTGATGCTAAAAATCTATGACACCTCTATTTTCATAGGGATTCTTCCAGGAATCCAGGAGTTTTTCAAGAATTCCTCCTCCGTAGAGTTTATCCGGGGATTCCTCCTGAAGTTCACGCAGAGATTCGTCAGGAATTTACCCAGGGACTCTTAAAGGAGTTCATCTAGGATTTATTCCTTTTGATCCTCCAGATATTCCTTCAGGAGTTTCTCCTCCAGGAGTTTTTTTTTAAGGATTCTTCCAGAAGATACTTTAGGGATTACTCCTGAAGTTCCTCATGGGATTCCGCCAGGTGTTTCTTCAGGAATTCTACAAGGAATTCCTCCAGTGATCCTTTAAGGTGTCTCTCAGAGATTTCCTAAGGAATTCTTCCAGGCATTTTTTTTAGAAATTTTCAAAGGAGTTCCTCCATAAATTCCTTTAGGAGCTCCTTAATGAGTTCATTCAGGGATTTCTGAAAGAGTTTTTCAAGAAGTTACTCAAGGAGTTCCTTCAGATATTTCTCCAGGAGTTCCTTCTGGAATTCCTACAGGACTTCCTTCAGAAATTCCTTCAGGAGTTCCATAAGGATTTCCTCCAGAAGTTCCTTCAGAAATCTCTTCAGGAATTGCTCCAGGAGTTCCTTCAGGAAAATCTCTAGGAATTCCTCCGGGAAATTCTCCAGGAGTTCCTTCAGCAAATCCTTCAGCAGTTCCTTCAGGAAATTCACCTGGCGTTCCTTCAAGATATCCTCCAGGAGTTGCTTGTTCTTTCAGGAATTCTTGCAGCAGTATCTTCAGGACTTATCGTACGAGTTCCTACATGAATTCTTCCAGGAGTTCATTCAGGAAACAATTAAGGAGTTTCTTCAGGAATCTCTCCAGGACCAGAAGTTTCTTTAGAAATGCCTTCAAGAGCTCCTTTAGGAATTCCTTCAGGAGTTCCTCCAGGAATTCCTCCAGGAGATCCTTCAGGAATTCCTCCATGAGTTTCTTCAGTTTTTCCTCCAGGAGTTCCTTCAAGAATTTCTACAGGAGTTCCTTCAGGAATGCCTCCAGGAGTGCTTTCAGGAATTCTTCCAGGAGTTTCTTCAGAAATTTCTTCAGGAGTTCCTTCAGGAATTCCTCCAGGAGCTCCTTCAGGAATTCCTCCAAGAGCTCCTTCAGGAATTCCTCCAGGAGTTCCTCCAGTAGTTCATTCAGGAGTTCCTTCAGGAAATCCTCCATGAGTTCCTTCAGGAAATCCTCCATGAGTTACTTGAGGATTTTCTCCAGAAGTTCCTTCAGAAATTCCTTCAGGAGTTCCATCATAAATTGCTGCAGCAGTGCCTTCCGGAATTTATTCAGAAGTTCTTTCAGGAAATCCTCCAGGAATTCTTCCTGGAGTTCCTTCAGCAAATCCTTCAGCAGTTCATTCAGGAAATTCACCTGGAGTGCCTTCAAGATATCCTCCAGAAGTTGCTTAAAGAAATCTTCCAGGAGTGCTTTCAGGAAATCCTCCAGGAGTTCCTTCAGGAATCCCTCCAGGAGTTTCTTCAGAAATTCCTTCAAGAGTTCCTTCAGGAATTCCAACATGAGTTCCTTCAGGACTGCCTCCAGGAGTTCCTTCAGAAATTCCTCCAGGAGTTTCTTCAGGAATTCCAACATGAGTTCCTTCAGGATTTCCTACATGAGTTCCTTCAAGAATGCCTCCAGGAGTTCCTGGAGGAAGTTTCTTCAGAAATTCCTTTACGAGTTCCTTACGGAATTCCTCTAGAACAGTGATCCTCAGCCATGTTTTTTCAACCATTTTTATTTCTGATAGTAAAAAGTTTTCGTAATAATTTAATTTGGTGTTCTTGATAACTTTGGGAGTAGAACAACTTCCCGAAGAAAAAAGTTGAGGAACTTATCAGATTCAAGGGATACAAACAGCACGTGCGGCCCGCGGGCTGCACTTTGGTGACCACGGCTCTAGGAGTTCCTCCAGGAAATCCTCCTGCAGTTTCTCAGAGAAATCCTCCTAGAATTCCATCAGCAAATCCTCTAGAAACTCCTCCAGGAAATTCAGCTGGAGTTCCTTTAAAAAATCCTCCAGGAGTTTTTTCAGGAATTTATCCATTTGTTCCTTCAGGAATTCTTGCAGGAGTATCTTCAGGAGTTACCGTAAGAGTTCCTTCATGAGTTTCTCCAGGAGTTAATTCAAGAATTCCTCCAGGAGTTCCTTCATGAATCCTTCCTGGAGTTCCTTCAGGAATTCCTCCAGGAGTTGCTTCAGAAATTCCTCCAGGAGTTCCTTTAATAGTTCCTTTAGGAGTTCTTCCATGGATTCCTCCAGGAGTTCCTGCAGGAGTTTTGCCAGACGTTCCTCCAGAGATTCCTATAGAAATTGCTAAAATGTTCTTCTAGGATTTCCTTCAGGAGTTCTATTTTGTATTCCTTCAAGGATTTATTCACGCGTTTCTTCAGGGATTCCTTCACACGTTTCTTCAGGGAATCTCTCAGAAGTTCATTTATAGATTGATTCAGGAGTTCCTTTAGGGATTCTTCCAGGAGTTCCTACAGAGATCTATCCTGGAGTTTCGTTAGGAATAATTCCAGAATTTCTACCAGAAATACCGCTAGGAGCACCCTTAGGGGTTCCTACCAGCATTCCTACTGAATTACTGTAAAAATTTCTTGGGAAAATTCATGACGAATTGTCAGGAGGTCTCCCTGGAAGAAATCCTGGAAAAATAACAAAAAAATCTCTTTAGATATTTCTTGAAGAACTACTGGAAGAATGCCTGCAGGCACCATGAAGAAGGAAATCACTGAACTCCGGATTTGCAGGAATTTCATGTCAGAAATATATCTGTATAGTAATTTTCCTCGATGGGCTCCTAGCAAAGAGAATTTCAAGAGAATAACAAACGGTCCTTCTCTACTGCAAAAAGCCATCGTGTGCTTGTCGTTCCTCCGGCATACGAGCAACGCGACCAGCTCAACGCAGCCTACCGTGCTTTATATGCTTGATAATATCCACCACTTTATACGCTTGATACAACTCGTGATTCATGCGACGCCGCCAGATGCAGTTTTTTAATTTACCACCGAGTATTATTCGCAGCACGTTAAGTTCAAAACCCTGAAAGCTCTCCAGTTGACTTCTTTCAATGTCTTCGATTTATGGCCATACAGGGCAACCGAAAGGATTAGCGTCGTATATAACGCGAGTTTTATTTTTGTATACGGGACTTCAGCTGGTAACGGAGCATGTAGAAAGCTCGGCTGGGAGCTTAAATACGTCTCTTCACCTCGCGGACTACATCATTATCGCTCGTAACTAGTGTTTCAGGATACACTAATTCTTCGAGCACTCAAACTTCTTACCACACAGCACCATTTCGCTACTACTATCATGGCCGGGCGCACGTTGACCACCTGCTATTATTGTACTTCTTCTTTGTGGTGTTGATTGTAAGTCTGATCCTCGCTGTCTCCCTCTTGAAAGGCACGGTTTCGATACTTCAAATGTTGCACGAATCAATCTAATCGGATTCGCCAGAAAGCCTTGTTCGGACATAATTTAACACAAATCGTTTCTCTTCACAGAGTCATACGCTGCGTTGAAATCTACAAACAAGGTGATGAGTGTGCAAGTTGTACTCCGGCACTCCGGGATTTGATGTAGGTCGGATTTGACGCAGGGTAAAATTTTGATCCACCATTGATTGGCCCTCTCGAAACCAGCTTGGTATTCTTCAACAAAGGACATCTCATGGAGTCTCAATTTGCTAAACAGAGTTCCAGACATGATGTCATGTCGAAGGAATTCTGTTATTGACGCACTTCAATCAATTCCCCTTCTTGTATAGAAGGTAAATGAGATCATCCAACCAGCTATTAGACATTTATTTTTCCTCCCATATCTTCGAAATGATACGATGATTGATTTCTTGCTTCCTTTACCTCATCCAGCGTTTGAAGCTCCACTGCCTGTCCATCACCATGTTTCGAAGTACTTTTTCCACCTGGCGGCCATCATTGTTGCTGACGGATAAGCACCGCGCTGATTTCCTCCGCACAGAATTGACAAGTTCATAGATGGTACCTAGTCCGCTGCTACACACTGCACAATCTGCTGACAGACGTTAGATATTGAAACGCACCTATTGCCGATTTCTATAGGTCGAAACGATTGATAACCACGCTATAATTTTGCTTACAACAAGATAGTGGTCTGAGTCGATAATACGACCCCTGAAAACTCTAATATCTATGACGTCGGAAAAATGTCGGCCGTCCTCCAGAACATGGTCGATTTGGTTTCAAAGTTCGCCAGGTGTGGACAGGATCTTAGGACTTATGAATCGGAAAATTCTTTGATGTTCATTGTGTACATCAACGTGTGCAGCTATATTTTTTTTTAAATTCTGTTGATCATATTTCAATCGCCAAACTCTTCAACAGATAACAATTTATACTCATAGGTATAAAGATCAATATTTCAGGAAATTATGATGTCCACGAACAAATTTACCATCAAATTCTATCCAGGTTACAAGAAACAAAACACTTGCATCCAAAAAACTTACTGTTACGGTCAAGGATGGAAATCTAGAGATCATCACAAAATCAATGATGCATCGCGGTTGTTCTTTATCGTGCAATCATAGCAACAACGATAAACCATTGGTCGTCAAGTCCTCACAACCAGGGTTGGGAAAAAATCTGAAACTCTCTCTACAGTAGCCAAACAAAGCCAATCACAGTCAGCGAAGCCAGTGAAACTCACGCCCATCGCTGCTGCAGGCAAAATGCCTTGAAAATTGCAAAACACCCGTTGCTAAGGGCAACCCGAAATTACTGTAGAAAAATGTTCTATTTCCCGCTCCATTTCCCGCATTTAGAGCCTTCAATGACACTCATGATTCAGAAATTTCGTGCACCCAACAGAGGCTACTTGATGATATTCACGTTTTTGAACTACTGTATTGGGTGAGCCACGTGATTTTCGCGAAAAGTCAAGCCTACTACTATTACCATTCCCAACACAGCTCACAACAAACTACGCTCCGTGAAAAATGAATCGCTCGGCATGTGTGCTGACGATCAATTGTTCGAATTGTTCGAATTCACAAGTTTTGGAGGATTTTCACGCTATCACTCTGCGATATGACTTCTAGCATGCATACCATTTTTGATCTTAAAGTCAATCGGGAATGGTTTGGGCAAAAATTAACATCGTAAATGCGTTCTGATTCACATTAATCGCAACATGTTACAACATCTGACAAACGGTTTGTCCCACGACGAACAGTTTATATGATGCTCCATATATCGGTTCAACGCGCGCGGAATAAGGTATCGCAATCATGCTTTTGCAAGAACGACGGCCCTCTTAGATCATTCGAATACTGTGTTATTTGTCGCTAGAGATGATTTTCTTCCATCCTTGGTTACGGTAGATAGCGCCAGTCCCTCGAGTACCTCTCGGATTGATAGAAGCGTGTCGCTTCAATCTTCTACGGTTGTCAAGACTCATGTTGAAGCGAATGTCAAACCGTTGTTGAAACGTTTCTCGCAGTGGACGCGTTTGTGGCGTGCAACAGCGTACGTTCATCGCTACGTGGGTAACTTGAAATGCTAGGTGAAGCAGAACGAGTTGCAAGTCGGTCCTTGGCGACTCTGGTTGCAGTAGCAGAGAGTACAGTGAACTCGAGACCATTGACTTTTATTGCACTCGAGTAAGAACAGCAGGAGGCGCTTACGCCAAACCATTTTCTGTTGTTAAATTCAAATGATGTAATGCAAACCCCAAAAACGTTGTTGGACTCCAGAGAAGCCTGCAGGAACCAATGGTACATTTACCGAACCATGTTGGACCAGTTTTGTCGAAGATGGGTGCGGGAATATATGCCGGATTTGAAGCGTCGAACCAAGTGGTTCGAGGACGTGCCCCTTATCCAACCGGCGAACCAGGTGATCATTGTAGATGACTAAGTACGCAACGAGTGGATCCGAGGACGAGTCGTACATGTGGTAGAGGGAAGTGATGGCCGTATTCGTCAAGCTGTGCTGGAGACTGCGACAGGGTTAATTCGACGACCGATTGCTAAGTTGGCGCTTCTGGACATTAGGGTGAGGCTTATTTTTCAAATGTTCTCAAATCCAAAAATTTGTATGCTCCTAAGAATTCAAATCACATTTAAAAAGAAACCTCAGGGCTTGAGCTAAATATATCAAGATTTAGAGGTGACGCAAGCATTTTGAATTTTCAAGTTATAAAAAATGGCCTTCAGTGGAGTCACTTTAACTTCGATAATTTCTAACCAATTTTGAAACTTTTAGCATCATTATCTTCAAAACTAAATTTATGAAAACTTTGTAGAACATCAAATTTGTATAAAATCGAAACTAGTCTTAGTTAAAAATAGTTATCTCCAAATGTTTCTTTGTTTTACTCAAAAATAATATTTGTTTGACCATAACTTCATAAATACTTAACCAATTCCAATTCTTTTTTCAAGTTTTTGAAGCAAACATAGTTGTTTCCAAACTGTTTATACAACACATTTTTCTAAAAAAATGTTTCGACTTAGTTATTGAGCATGAGCATGAGCATAAATGACCGTACAATTCGTAGTTGCTACTCCGTGATTGACCAGAACAATCGAAGTTGCACAGGGAATTTATGAATGGAGCTTGGGATTAGCTTACCATTCTTCAATGTGCACAAATCGAGAGCTCAAATTTTAAAAGTCAATAACGGCGCTGTCATGGAAAGGATATTGGGTTAGTGGGATTAGGTAGAGATCTGGGAGTCACCAATGGTTGGTGATGCGATCCATGATATAATAACGCCTAATCGGATTCGCGATGTATTTCGATAAACGCATTGTACTCCGAACAAGTGTTCATCACTCGCCCACGCAAGAGCAAGCGACTCGATCAATAGATCAAACACTACTACCGATCCGCGGCGCTATTTCATTTCACTACTCGACCGACTCGCGACATGTTTGATCCTGCCGTTGTCACCCGCTCCCGCAGAACCAAGCATCAAGGTCGAAAGATCAAACAGAACTAAACGATCGCAGCACTTTTTCACTTTACTTGACCGACGCACACTGGGGCAGAATTGAAAAAAACGCGGAAACAACCTGTAGTTCTTTGGAATTAAGAGATAGACGTTTGGTGTCTTCAGCGAAAATGATCCTTTCAATGAGGCCGATGTTTCGAGATAAAGTCATATTTTTTAGTGTTATTCGCATAAATGACTGAAATGCCATTTCGGTCAAATGGCAGTTTAGGTGTATGGTTTCTTCGGCAAAGTTGATCATTATTTGATGCTGAAAATAATTGCTGAAGACGTCAAATTTCCAAGGCCTACTATTTTTGAAATATAGACATTTATTTAAAAAATGTGCTAAACCGAAATATTTGAGTTTTGCTTGCAATTTTTCAATTAAAATTCCATATATCGCCTATGACTATGTCGTTAATTAACATAAAGCAGGTCTGGTGAAAATTTGATGGTCAAAATAAAATTTTGTTCGATCTTTTAAATAAAATTTTCAAAAAATAGGGATATTGCGTATAGGCCATTCTTGCGATCGGGCAAGTTCGGGCAGGTGTTTTCATCGCCATCCACTTACGAAAGGTCAGAGCATTCATGTCTAATTTTTCCAAGGATATGATATTTAATATATTTTTTTTATGTGATCTGAAAGTATGCTAAGCTTATAAAAAGGTTCAAAATTATGTTACATGACGATGTAATAGTTTTACAATATAAACAAAAGTTCAACATAGTCATAAATATTGTTGTGGTTTATTGGTACCCATATGTACTTAACTATTTGCTTGTTACATTGCTTGTATATTTGATATTCGCAAAAACGCCCTAAGCGCCAGACTCATTATGTCAAATCATTTCGGTTGAATGGAAATGTAGGTATATGATTCCTTCGGCAAATTCGATCGTTATTTAAAGCTAAAAAACAACGGGAGGGCTGTTTAACTGACAAACAGTGAAAAAAAACTGGAATTTTTCGATAAAAAATCATATTTTGGTGCAGTTTTTGTTGAATAACTTAATCAAAACAATGTTCAAGTGAAATGTGGTATTCAACAGTTTGAAATCATTTTGATAAGTTTCAAAAGCCTGCAAAAAGATAAGGAATCAGTTGAGTATAAATGGAGTTGTGGTCAAACAAAGAAATTGTTTTTAGTAAAATGAGGGAAAATTTGGAGTAAACTGCTTTTAATTAAATTTAGTTTTGTATTTGGACAGATTTGGTGTTTAACAAAGTTTTTATTCAACTAGGGTTGTCTTGTCTATTACGGATTAACCAGCCGACGGTGTTTTGAAAATACCTGAAGGTCGTAGACACAAAAGTCAATTTTGACAAATTGAGTTGTAAGATTGTGAAAAATAATAGAATCGTTCTGGTGGGCTTCGATCCCACGACTCCCAATACGCTAGACTGGGCGCGTTAGCCAACTACTCCACAGAACGGGTAACGATTCTGCAGCGCAATCGGCCAACCTGAAACCAAAGTCCGTCACGATCCCATTTTCTCCTTCACAACCCTACACCTCCTTCGGCTCTCTGAGATGCCCAATTCGACTCTCCTAAGCGTGCCTACGAAGTTTTTATAAATAAAGTTTTGAAAATAATGTTGCTAAAAGTTTCAAAGTTGGTTAGAAATTACCGAAATAATGATGACTTCTCTAAATCTTGATATGTTTAGCTCAAACTCTGAGGTTTCTCTTTAAATGTGATTGGAATTTATAAGCGCACACAAATTTTTGGTTTTGAGAACTTTTGAAAAATAAGCCGCACCCTACTGGACATAGATATGAGTAAGGTGGCGCTGGAAAAGCCGGAGCAGCTTACGGGTCGGGGAGATGTTACGGTAGATAGCGCCGGTCCCTCGAATAACTCTCGGATTGATAGAAGGGTGTCGCTTCAATCTTCTACGGCTGTCAAGACTCCTGTGCGAGTGTCAAACCCTCTATCGGTGAGCAAAACAAAAGAAAACCTAAAATTGATCTGGAATAGTATAACGAGTAGATATTTCGGAAATTGATTTATTGTAAGTATTATGTCATAATAATGAACAACATAAATCTAACTCCGAACAAATTTGAATATCTAGCTTAAGGATCTAATCGGTCAAACTGGAAGGCTGTATGATTCAGTAACATAGGAGTTTATAGAAGTAAGTAACCTGAAACTTGAGCTTTGTGAAGAGGTTCATTAAATAGCATTGAATTTGTAGCTATTCGTAGACTTTCACATAGTATTTCGAATTGTATAATTGGTCGAAAATAGGAGAACGACAACGGACTAAATTGTGAGTAGTTCTCAAACTGTTTCTAAAATTGAAACATTAATAAATTGAAGCTTTAGCGCTTTCATTACCCAGAACAACGGCGTTGCTGCACAAGAAAATCCGAATACTCCTACGCGAACACTTAATTTATTGAATTACCATGAGGTTGCATTTAAACAATGTATCACTTATAATGTGTGTAGATCTAAATTCCTAAACTCTACAAATTTCTTTTGGCGGCTGTTTGGGCACGTCAGGAGTTAATCATCAATGTTAACTTCCTTTTCCCGATCAGCCTAGATAGCCGTGTAGTGTCGGTAGCGGTTGTTTCAACTGGCTAAGAATTAACACTACGGACTGCCTGTTCCGGTGGTAAAAGTCCACCTCACAGGTGACCTCTAATTCATGCGGCTTTAAGCTTACCGTGCCTAAGAATGAATGGTTAGGGGGGTCTAAATAAAACCTAACCGCAAACGGAGCCTGTGGAGTACCAGGGCGCCCTCTACAGTATTATGCCCTTCCTGTGCTACCCGGAGCAAAGGTGCAGGTGACCTTGTGTTTCTCCGAGATAATCGGCTGCCCTTCTTCAGTCTCAAGCCTGAGGCTAAATAAGGGTGGGATTATTAATACGTTGTAAGTTAGTTTAAAATTTCCACCTCTATGGTTCCGCATTATGCGTATTACACAGTGCAGTCTGTGCTTTTCGCCTTTGGCGACTTTTAAGAGATACCGATCTGGTTTTCTCGCTGCTGGTCTTTTTCGTTCTGAGATTGCGAAAAGCTTAATCCTGCCTAGTAGTGGGTAGTGGCTACGGTTAGGATAGCTTAGTCAGACCAATCTTCAGCATAAAATATCAGCAACGATTAATCTTTGTAGACTAATGCAAATGGTACAGTTCAAATGGCGCAAAAACCTTACTTTTGTGAACTTTTTTGCTAGGTAACCTTGTGGATCCAGTTTTTGTTACTTTCATAAACATGAAATGGCAAACTCGCGTGCCATACCTCGTGCATGCGTGCTCGTAAATAGCGCTGACGTTGCTACACTCATTTCTGAGTTAACAACCAGAGATGTATGTGCTGTCACAATTGATATTTCTGTTGGTGACCTCAATAGAAAATACGTCTTTCGTTTTGTGGTGTATTTACCACATGATGAACCATCCCCAATGGATGATTTCAAACGAGTTGTCGTTCACTGCCTATGAAAAGGCCTTCTGCTGATTTGTGGGTAGTGATGATGATACTCATCACATCATCTGGAGCAGCTCAGATATTAATTTGAGAAGCTCCAGTCTGATGGAATGCTCAAGTTGTTCAAATCTTGGATTACTTATTTTAGGGAATCGCCCAACCTTCATGGTATCTGCTAGAGAAGAAGTGTTAGACATAATGCTCTGCTTGAACAGAATTAGTCACGAGTTGACGAATTGTCATGTATCAGATGATGAATCATTATCTGATCATCGCTACATTTCTATATGAACATATGAATGTAAATTTGCAGACTTTGCATTTGTTACTCTCCACAAACTGGAAATTGATTGTGACCAAATTCTATGAATTCTCTCCGTCCATTGGAAATCCTAGTGATTTGAATGTTTCCATTTCCGGTGAATTGGGACACAATTGTCCTTGATTCGAGTGAAACCCACAATTGCTTGTCACTTTGTTACTCACAACTCCCTTTGCGGGACTAGTTGACGTCTGGCTATTTGTAAAGGAATATGTCAGATAGTCAGGCTGCTTTTAAAGCTCTTGCTTCGGCCAACTCAAGGTCTAAGCTTGTTATCGCACGTCGAACTCAATTTGAGGAACTGAATTCAGTGAACTCTGTTAAACTTATGTGGGTCCTTGCTATTCTTCCATTGCTGGGAATGAATTGGCTTATGAATTAGCTCGCAATGGAGCATCGCATGACTTCATTCGCTCTCAGGCAGCTATTCCAATTTCGATGTGCTGGGTGAAGCTTCAGAAATTTTTGGGCGGCAACTCAGCACAAGCAATATTGGAATAATTTTGAGTCATGTCGTCAAACAAAATTGTACATTACTGAGCCATCCCAAAGGTGGCTAAGTATTTAACAAATCTGTCAAAGCAGAATTGCAGTCTCTTGGTAACAACCTTGACTGGCTACTGCCGACTCAACTATCACATGGCAAATATTCAGTGTGCTGATACATTTTTTGTGTGATAGTTGTGATTCCGATTATGGAACTTCTTATCATCTGATATGTAACTATCCAATCTTCGCGTAATTGCGATTCCAATTACTTGGTTAACACTTATTAAGTGAAACTGATTTCAGAAACCTGAATCTTTAGGACATTCTGTTATTCTTAACCCGCTGTGGTAATGAGCTATAGGCTCTATTTTCGCTCATGCGTATTTGCAGTGTCCTTTTTAGGGCGCTGTTCGAACCCATTGTGGTATGGAGCTACATGCTCTCAATTCGCTTATGCGATTTTCCCTCTTCAAGGGACCCCACTCCTATTTCCTCCCATCTTTCCCTTCCCTTTCCTCTCCCTTCGGGTAGATGATGAAATAGGCTCAAATATGGCGATGGCACAAATCTCCCAAATGGCGGGGAACGTGCCTCTGGAGCCGGCCTTCTGATATAATGTGTGTAGATCTAAATTCCTAAACTCTACAAATTTCTTGGATAACATGCACCATTGTTTGAATATAACACATCTACACAACAATAATGAATTTCAAAACGACACGAATGCACCTTAAAGGTGTAAAGTGTCGAAAATAAAGAAAAAAAAAATAAAATAAAATTGTTGTCTGAACATGTCTAAAACAAATTAAAAAGCTAGTAAATCATCATTCCATTACCTTCAATCACGGTGCTCCCCTGACCGTTATTATCAGAAAAACATCTCCATCAAATCTGTGTTCACCAGTCGTTTTCTATAGCTATGCTGCATATCTCTGCAAAATTTTTAAAAAATCGTAGGGCCCGTTTTGAAGTTACGCCCTTTTAATTGTATAAGTCTACAAATTCAAAGAAAATCTGAGATATGTGAACGGATTCTTATTGGTCGTGATTATCAGAAGTACTAAACCATCTAAATTTGGTTAGAAGTAGGTGTTTTTATTTATTTGTAACCTCTGGGCAGAGTTTTGAATGCGAATATTGACGAAATTTTAAGTTACGCCCTTTTTAAAGAGTAACTATTAAAATCACTTATCTATCTATATAAATAAAAATGGAGTGTTGTTTGAATGATAATTTCTCCGGTTTGTTCCTCAAAGGTTCCGACGTGTTTGTATGTATAAAAATCCTAGGATATTCACCGGAAAAGTGGGGAAAATGAGAGTGAATGGAACTGTCATTTTGTATGGGACGATCCATAGCGTTTTTCAACAGCCTACTTGATGGCAAGACGAAGTTTGCCGGTACCACTAGTTTTAAATAGATTAATTAGGCATTCTAATACCGGTAAGCATGTTCAAAAGTTTTCAATGACACATTGCAATTACATGCCGTCAAAATCTTTCATAATTGATCGAATTTCCATAGGCTCAAGCGATCAAGGCATTACGGATCCAATTTTGTAATGTTATCAATAGTCATAAAATATTGTAATAACCCAACAAGCTGCCTCCGGCTATTCTGGCTAACTTTGTACTGCCCCAGAGCTTAAATCTCAATTACTGAGTACTGCAGTATTGGCCCAACTATGGCACTGAAGACCACTGTCAATACTTTAGTCATAGACAAATAGACGTAACATTTCTAATATTTTCATCGCACAGCCAAATAGTGCCCAATTCTAATATTTATTAGTTGGCCGACGGGCAACTCGTGGCGCTCACATCGCTTTTGTTCGAGTTAAACGCTTGCTCACTACCGCCACCTGAATCGTGGTTGGCCAAATGAAGTATTTTTAGCAAGGGCGTATATGTTCACGTGACTATGTTTTAATTTGATATATATTCTAGCTGTTACGTCAGTGCTTTTGTGATCATTTGTGGCATACATTACAACATTTAAGCATTTCACAAATCTTCAATTTTATCTGTGGCCGGTATTTTCGATCTAAAAAAAACACGTAAGATTCCTGGATAAATGCAATAGTGAAAGAATTGTATGAATCAATCAACTCGTTCTGCTGAAACATCAAACAAGTCTACTTGTGGATTACGTGCATTGAATAACAATGCAAAGAATTTGGACAGCTTCACAAACCAGCAACAGTTTTTCGTGTGGAGCAACATTGCACAACAATCAAACAGTTTTTTTTCAAACTCAAATTATTATTAGTATACCATTTCATAGAAACATCTTACGGAAGTACAAGGGAGTTGATGGATCTCAAAATGATCGGGACTATGACGTCAACAATTTGGAAAACTGCCTGAAATCTATTAATAGCGGAATGTCGCACCGAAAATAAATTATTTCCGAAGGTGTAAAATTATCACGTTTTCAGTGCACTTTTGGGGAAACTGAATAGACTATATTTTAATGAAGATAAGACTCCAAAGACAAATCAAAGATAAACAACAAGAGAAATTATGTAAACTTGACGATAAATGCTAACAACCCTAAAATTTATTAAATATAATTAATCTAAATAAAGAAACAAATATTAGTGTTCTTCCATTATGCAAATTAGGGCCTAAAAGAGTTTTAAATTCCCTATGAAGAGTTAATAAAATATTATTTCAAATAATTTGTAATCGATTAGGTATTAATCAGTAAGTTGAATCGTAAGGGAACATTGGACCAGTAACATTTGTTTGGCCATATCTTTTCAGCACGATGAACTACAAGAAAAATTTTATGTTTTCGTGAAAGCCTCATTCAACGCGCACACGTTTCATTCAGAGAGTTTTGTTATATCTCCTACCAGGACATGACTAGACATGTTTGAACAAAATTCTCTAGAAGGTCCGAATTCGACCAACCCTGTTCCAATTCGGACCCCCCATATTCTAATTTGGACAACCCTATATATTATCGTTTTTTGCTAAGGTAAAAATAAGCATAAAAATAAACTCAATGCGCGACAAATTACATTTTAATTCGAGTCAGAACTACCTCTGGTAAAATATGAATTTCATTAAAAAAACATAAATAAGTGCAATTTGCTGGTGAAGCTGGTTCAAAACTAGGTACAGTCAACTCTCCCTACTAGAACACATATTTTTAAAACTTTGGAGCTTTTTGTTATATTGACAAAATATATTCGAAAGGTCATTTCAATGTAGTAACATTTCAACACATTAAAACTTTGCATGAAACTATCGGCTTAAACAGTTGAACTTGTATGGGGCACTGAAACAGACAACATCGAGACTCAGGACATAAATTTGGAGAAGTATGGACTTTGATATAGGAGTCAAAATACCCTATATTGAAGGGACTGCGCTTTCTTTCGAGCTTGCGAGCAAAAACACAGAATACTGGATAAAGGAAAGATGACTGTATTTTCTTAGTACTAGTAAATGTTTTTATAGCGTATTGCCAAACTATTTTGGGTACAGCATGGCTGTTGTATTCAGGCCTGGATTGGGGGAGGGGGGGGGGGTTGCCGAGGGGGCAAATGCTAAGCCCCCCCCCCCCCCCCCCCCCCCCCCCCCCCGATGAAGGGGGCCCCCCGAGAAGTGAATACTGTTCAATGAATTATTTTTACATTAATGATTTAAGATTTTAAATTGAAAATATAAATCCGATACCATTTCTAACAGAGATATTATGACATGAGATTATGTTTTTTTTTAGTGAGTAGCTAATTCAATACTCTCTGATTAAAATCATCAAGGTTATATCAAAAACTTTGAAACTTTTCGCGGGTTAATAATAGCAAGCTGTCGCAACTTTTTGGAGAGAAACTGTCAAAATTACAGTGCTCTTTGTCCTGGAATGTTCTTGAAAAGACGAAGATACTCGACAATTTGTGGATTTTCCTGATTTCGCTATCACGATACTAAAGCAGCTATTCTATCTGAAATCCTACCGGAATTTCGATATTTCCATATTCTACTGTAGTCTTTTCCATTTGTATTTGTATATATTTGTATTAATATTTTCTTTGTTTACTTGTAATATATCAAATTTTATTAAAAGCTTAGAATTAACTACAGTTTTGACCCAAATCTACATATTTCGTTTGAATATAGCAATATTCACTAAGAGTTTAGAATATATCATAATTTTGGCCATAATCTACAGAATTTTTATACAATTATATTTTCCCCGATTCTTAAATTATTAGCTTATAGATTATCAAGGTAATTTTGCTATGGTCTTTGCAGGATTTCCGCTTGATAGGCTATTTACAGATACTACAGCATCATCTGCAAGTTATCTAAGTGTCCATAGTTCTTCCAAACTGTTGTTAATATCGGGAACATTAAAATAATAAAGCAAGTAACTAAGACTTTAGCCTTGGGCACTAGGCCATCCCTTATTTTTCGAAAATGCGAAATGTTTTTAGTTCGTTATTGTAAAGCGCTCGTTTTGGTAAGAAAAAAAAATCAGGTAAAATTTTGAAGTCCCTACGTGGACGCTAAGTAGTCCCCCAGAGGCCTTAAAGGTATCAGGTGTACATGAGCCCCGTGCGCAAATCGAGCTCGCTGCTCTAGTGCACGCTTCGTGACTACGTTTGTTTTCTTTGTAGTTGTTGATTTGATTGTCAGCGTGCACTGTATTAAAGATGTACAAAGTATAAAATATTATTATAGTAAGTAAGTTCCTGTCAATTTGTCAAATCAGGTAAAAATAACCTTATTTTTCTTTATTGTCAACATTTACCCTACTACGTGGTACTGGCCAAACTAATATCTTGTTTTAAACAATAAAAATCTATTTAACAAAGCTAGTTGATATAATATTCACAATTACAAAGGAAATAAACTTTTATTATGACTATCAACGCGCACAGGAGAATGTGTAACTAGTGGCTGTTTATACCCATGTAGCGTGCAATAGAGCAGCAAGCTCGATTTGCGCACGGGGTTCATGTACATGCTTTCCAAATATCTTATTTTCGTAATACTAAGCTTTCCCGATCATTTTGTACCAAGGGCCCCCGTAAAGAGATCTGACCCGGGCCCCCCGAAGCCCAAATCCGGCACTGGTTGTATTGATAGATATGCTTTTCAAATAGCTGATTTATTGGTTCCTTTAGTTTTTGGTGATCTATCGTATTTCTTAGATTTTTTTCGAAGCCAATTTCTTGGCCGCAACAGAAACAAAGGCACCATTGATCAATATTACAACTGCTGTGATTTTCTACCAAGTCGAGAAGACTTTCACAGGGTGGTGCTCGTGGAGTAGACTGAGTACACGTTGAAAATCAAGAGGTCCATATTGAACCATCTCAAAAGGTCCGGATTGGACCAACACACATTATGTGATGTTCGAGCTAGTTGAGCACAAACAGTGCAAAGACATATCAAAACCATTTGGTCAGCTGAAAGCTTAGGCTGTGGGGATTCCATTATAAAATAACACAGAAAGATTGGAGAATTACTGTCGCTTTAAGAAGCTTGGAAATAATTCAAACAGACGGTACACTAGAGCACTTCAAAACAACAAACTAATATAAAAATCAAACGAAATACTGAAAGGCGTCAAATGTATTGTGTTAGATCTAAGCCGGAAGGTGGGTGCAAAAACGATACACACGATCTTTACAATAGCCTCAGTATTGAGAAATGGATGGTCCGAATTAGAACAGCGTCCAAATTGGACCAGGCTCCCCTACTTTTAAAAGGGTTTGTCATGCTTGTGAAACATCTGAGAAGTCATTTCGTTTTGTTTGCATCGTATTTCATCAATATTTTTCAGCTTTGAATGGTTTCGAAAGCATATCCTCAAAAACAAGTTATTTCTGTTACAGTGTCACCCCGTCTATGGAGTGAGGTTGGGTAATTTTTCATTCACTTGCAATGCTGTTGTGCATACATGTTTTTCTTTTTTTTTTTTTGTACAGTTGTTGATGTATTATCAAAGTGCATACACACCAGATTTGAAGTTAATTGGAATTAAATTGCGATAGTTATTTAATAAATAATTCGTACATATCCTTTTTTTTGACCCATTCTCACCCCCAACGACGGTAGGTGACAAGAACAAATATTTAAAATTAGGCTCTGTAATGTAGCACTTACAAATTCTATTTAACAAAATGATAACAGATGTTCTATACTTGGCATTATTTTTTTCCATTTTGTATCGCTGCTTTTTACTTCGTTAATTTCATTTTATTCCATACCCTGCTACCCATAATCGAAAATTGAAGCCCGAAAGTCTTCTCTGACGTCAACTTACGCTTCGATTTACAACTTGAATTGCATGTTAAATAATCTGAATCGTGAGTTCATTGCTTCAACTATCCAGAATATTGTTGTACGGAAACTAATTTGGTTACATGATGAAATTGGCTCCGTAATAAGTGCTTTAATGGTGAAAATTCAGTGAATTTCGTTCAAATTAAACTTTATAGAATCCAAAACATCATGGCTGCGAAGAAATTATATGTTGCATTTCATTGTGTTGTAGTATTTGTGTTTTGCTCTCTACACCAAATCGTTTGTAGCGCACAACAGTGTCACAAGGGGAACAAGTTGCGTTGCACTAGTGAGTTCCTGAATGTATCATCTGCGTCGTTTTCTCCGAATCGCACATGATGTAGTGGCGTGAGTAGAAATAAGGGCGATGCCATAGTGAATGAGTCATGTGACGCATGCGCGTATGCGCAAAGCAAAGCAGAATATCAATAGGGAATCCTTTGAACACAACGCATTACTATGTAATCAGCATAAACCAGGCAGCTGAGCAAAGATGCCTTTTCATGCCCGCGGAATAAAGCTTATTCGTTAATGGCGCAAAGTTATCGTTACCTGCCGCTGTTCAAACAAGTGTCGACAAAAATCATCATACCACAGCTAAGTCCAATTTTATGTACTTGTATATTTGTAATTTTAATTGAGGGCGTACTAGGGTGATTATTGATATAATCGTTCCAGTTCATTGTTTCTTAAGGACGTGTTACTGTTTTCTTTTTAAATGCAAGCGAAAATTTTCTAGTTATACCGTACACACATGATTATTATGGAATATTCATTCATATTTTCTAAGATTAAAATTAATGCGTTATTTTTTGTGTTTATCTCTTTTCTGAACAGCAGATTTTTAAACACTTTTTTCATTATTAATATTTTCCGTAATTCTTAAGTTGTTTATTTTTGCGATTTTCATTATACCTAGTTGATAGATTGTATAGGAGTAGTGTGTGATCCTTTGACCGTGACGCTTGCTCCTGCCGGGGCTGGTAATGCGGTCAGAATCGATCATGTTACGTGTGTAATGTAGTGAAAATGTGTAGTATTTTGCGGTAAGCACAGTGCGGCGACGGGAGAAACAGCGTTACATCCTGGTAAATTCATTCTTTATTATTATTTACTCACCTATTACCCTATAAAATTAAATACGTGCCAGGGTCGAAAATTTAATTTTCGATTCGGGAAGTGTAAAAACATTTCAGATATCCATATGATATCTGGGTGTTTTTATGCGGGGCTTACTGTATATGAAAATGACCTCAGAATGTGTGTGTATTTACTGCCATTCTTGAAATGGGTCGTTGGAATTTCAGTAGAGCTATCACCTTTCATCTCCTGGGCTAAAATTGTCTGCAGATATAAAGATATCGAAGGGTATCAATAAATACATGCATACAATTTTCTTCCATAAAAGCACTGCCGGTCAGTGGGAGGTGGATTGTATACACACACACACACACACACATGATGAAATTGGCTCCGTAATGCCTTATAGCACTTGAGCCTATAAAAAATCAGTTAATTGTGAGGGGTTTTTGCGGCATGTAAGAGCAATGTGTCATTGGAAACATTTAAACGTGCCTGACGGTATTACAATGCCTAATTAATGTGTTGAAAATTAAAGTCTTTAATGGTTACACCTTCAAAAGGGGGTATCTCGATATTTTGTTGATCTTCTCATTCAAAACTCCACCTAGAAGTTACAAATAACTAAAAACACTAAATTTGAACCAAAGAACGGTTGATGGTATGTTTCTTCTGATAATCACGACAAATAAAAATTGTTTAAATATCTCAGATTTCCATTGAATTTTTAGACTTATACAATCAAAAGGGCGTAACTTCAAAACGGGCCCTACGATTTTTTTTAAATTTTGCCCAGACATGCAGCTTAGCTATAGAAAACGACTGGTGTGCACAGATTTGATGGAGATTTTTTTCTGATAATAACGGTCAGGGGAGCACCGTGTCAATACTTTCCATTGCTTAGTACTCAATGAATTTACGACCTTCGTTAAAGAAAAGTTTTGAAAATTGGATTAACGTTATAAACGATTTTGTAATACAATGCACATTGAAATGTTGAGGTGTATATGAATCTACAAAGACTTTCAAAACTGGGGTTCATCATCAAAACAAGGCATAAATTGTATAAGCAATTTGTGGCTTCATCAAATCTACTGACTCTATTGTCGTCAATTGCCTCCGGTTCAATGTTTATAATTGCAATCTACTGTGAATCAAAATGTATTAAAATACAATCAAAAATCAATTTATTCGCATACATTAAGATGCCATCAGAATATTTTGCTGCTCTTCGGTGGCAACGTTATTACACTTGAGATTCAAAAACGGAGAAGTAGTAGAGTCGTCATCACCATACAATATTTTCCGCGTAACATTTGTTGAAGGCCTGTTTTGAGCGGATCTCATAGGCCTTACGATTGCAGAGCTCGTAGGCCTTTGTCACAAGTCACGACCGACTTCTGCTATCGATTTCCCAACAATGGTTCTCATTACATAGCAACTGCGTAGCTTTACCGTTTCTATGCTCGTAATGTTCTGTGTTGTGGTTGGTATCTACAAAGGTACACTTTTCCGTACAAATATCAAAACCCACCCGTAATGTGATCTGCTCTGGCGAAAGGTGAACGAGTTGACAAGTCAGTCAATATCGGCATCATTTTTTTTGTGGTACAAATTTCCCCATGCAATATGTATGAGGGTGCCGTTTGAACGCCTGATTGGAACCGTCACTGATTGCCGACCGAAGCCGAGAAGGCAGCCTCGAATTCTCGCAAAATGTTTATTGGAATATGAGCACAACTCAGCAGCGTTCAGTTAACATATTTTTCCAGCATGTCGATTTCTCTCAATTGCATCGGCAGTGGGGTTGGTAGGTATACATAGTTGTAAGGCATAGTGGAGCACACTACATACTATACACAGCGAAGATCATGGGAATGGCTCGAAAGATAGAAAAAAAAAAGTTCAACGAGCATGAAGGCTTGATTTGACTATGTGATGCTGTTGCTGCTTTATTTCCGCTGACATGTGACATAAACATACATTTTTATTCAATTCAACTGACATCGGCGAAGATTGGAAGAGGTGGAACTCTCCCAGGCTGTGTTCAATGTAAGCACTAGCGGGTGAAATTATACTTTCTTCCATCCAGAGCACCATGAGACCTAATGAAAAATCGTTCAAAACTCTAAGTATTTTGAAAACTACCGTCATAGAACACGTTTCATTTGTGTTCGTACATGGAACGCGTGGTCAAGTTTGCTTTGGATTCATCCGAAATTGTAACAAAAGGGGTATATTTGATGAACATGGGAAACTGTTATATGCTTTCTTTAATTAATTATTGAATATAAAAGATTTTCTTGAAGTTTTCTCGACTATATCTTTTTGAAATAGGTACAGAAACACTTTAAGAAATTCTTCCAGAGCAATTTTTAGAAATTTACTCAAGATTTCTAAAATTGGTTTCAAGTTTGGTTCCTGTAGCGTTGGTTGAGACTTCCGAAAAAACAAAATATTACGAAACTCTGAGATGCTTTTGGATCATTTTTTATTTCTTGTAGAAAACTTAGGAGTCTTATATTATTTCTGAATTGTTGGTGGAGGCTTATTTCTTTTAAAAGATTATCAATGAAAATGAGACTATTGAAGGCCTTCCAGAAAGTCCTTAAATTGTTTCACATTGTTTCACTTACAGTCACTATACTATACTATATAGAGGTGAAAATGTGAAAACATTATCATAAAAAATATGCAAGCCATAGAATAATTAGATCAAAAGAAACAAAGTGAAGATAACTGGAAATACTCGGATTTTTTTTATGAACGTCATGAAAATGCTGGGCATGGCGTACCTAGCTGCGGCAACACACGTGAGCTGGGAACAGCTTTAATAGTGATGGGTGATTTGCAAAGGCGTGTATCGGGCGTAGAGAACACAGGCACAGAAGGTCAGGGCAGTGAAGGTGATGGCAACGTCAGCACAGCGAACAGTGGAAACCAACCAGCTCCCACGATGGGGGAAGTTACAGGTGCCATTCAATAGCCCAAGAACGACATGGCCACTGGCCAGGATGGTATCGGAGCCGATCTCATCAAGATGGGCCCGAAGAGGTTGGCCTCTTGTCTGCATCGGCTGATACTCTAGGAAACGGAACATCTACCGGAGGAATGGAAGCAAGGCATTACATGCCCTATCTACAAAAAGGGCGACAAACTGGAATGTGAAAATTACCGTTCAATCACTATCCTAAATGCCACCTACAAAGTGCTATTTCAGATTATCTTCTGTCATCAATCACCTATAGCATGAGTTCGTGGGAAATTATCAGGCAGGTTTCATCGATGGTCGCTCGACAATGGACCAGATCTTTTCCGTACGGCAAATCTTCCCGAAATGCCGTGAGTACCATGTCCCTATGCACCATCTGTTCATCGATTTCATTTGATAATTTAATATTGCGCTTGAAGGTGTCATGCGGAGAGCTGGACTTAACAGTTGAGGCACGATTTTCACGAGGTCCGGACAATTCGCTTCGCCAACGACAGGAATATTATTGGGAGAAAATTTGAAACGGTGGAAGATTTGCTCACGGATTTGCAGACGGAGATACCTTCTAGGTGGTGGATCTCGGATCCTTGCTGATGGCTGACAACAGTCGGGAAATATGAAGGCTCATCATTAGTGGAAGTCGTGCCTACTACGGGTTCCAGAAGAAACTGTGGTCAAGTAAGATTCACCCCAGCGTCAAATACACAATGAACAAAACGCTCATAAGACCGGTAGGCCTCTATGGGCATGAAACGTGGACTTTGCTCGTGGAAGATTTGCAAGTTCTTGGGGTTTACGAACGGCAGCGTGCACGTGAACGGTGTATGGCGGCATAGGATGATCCATGAGCTCGCTCAACTCTACGGTGGACCCAGTATCCAGAAGGTGGAAAAACTGGAAGGATACGCTGAGCAGCCTTGTAAAGATGATATTCGCTTCGAAGCCGGTCGGAACAAGAAGGCGTGGGGCGCAGCGAGCTAGGTTGATTGACCAGGTGCACCAGGACCTGGAGAGCGTCGGTCGAAGTCGACGATGGAAAGAAGCGAGTGAATTGGCGTAATAATGTTGTCTAGGTACCCTGCCCCCCTCCGAAGTGGACACTGGAGCAGTACACCCATATGTTTGATGTGTTAACCGACAAGTAGATCGGTCGAACGCCGCTAATTATCGGAGGAGACTTCAATGCTTGGGCCGTGGAGTGGGGTAGCAGACTGAGCAACGCGAGAGGATACAGTTTGCTGGAAGCTTTAGCGAAGCTCGATGTAAACGTTAAGCTGTGAAACGACGGTCTTGCTAGCACATTTCACAAAGACGGTAGGGAATCCATCATCAGCGAGCCCGTCGCTGATCACCAATATGAACTGGAGGGTTAGCGAAGAATACACACTTAGTGAGCATCGAGCGATCCGCTATAGAAGTTGTGCACTATGGCAGAGGAGGGATAGAGAAAGATTGTTTACGCCTAAACGTGAGCAACGACTGACAGCCGCCAGTCATCGAGAACGAATACCATGTTGCACAATCATTCGAAGTTAGCCCATCTGGCGTGCAACGACACGACGAGAAGACAACCAGATGGAAGAAGAAACAACAACGACCGGAAGAGTATAAAACCATCGCAGGTAGCGTTGCGCATATCAGTATTTAAAAAAAAAATCGGAGTGTAAACATCGGAAGAATAAAATGTCTAGTTAAGTGAATTTAAGTGCCTAGTTTCCTTTGGCGTCTTCCTTGAGTAGCAGACCATCCGACGAGGAGAGCTCCTGCAGTGTTTACAGTCCACCAGCGATCGAGTTGTTGGCTTCGACGGACTTGTGGACCCAATCCGTCCTTTTCAGGACAAGACGAGTTGTTTGTTCCCTCCCCCCACAAGCTCCCGAAAAGATCACTCGCCCTCCCCGGCTTCCCGCTTGAGCGGCACCTTCTCCTTTTCTGACGTGTTTCGTCATGTCGCAAGAGAGCATGGAAGTCCATCGTGCTTTTCGCGGAGCCTAGTACGGCCCTGACAAGGACCATTTCGTCGAAGGACCCAGATATATGTAGGCAGCGTTGCAGAAGTGTTTAGCGGAAGGCTGTTTCCCAGGCTGATAGAAGGTGGAAAAGCTGGTGCTGCTACCAAAACTGGGAGATACTGTTGAAGGATTTGTAGTGTCTCGCCCTTTACTGAAGTTGAAACGTTATGCGATAAGTGTTCGACCCCTAAAGATCAGAAACGTCATTGAGTTCGCGCGCTTACACAAGTGTTGTTGTAGTCTTGTGAGAGATAGTCGAGATTGAAATTCTTTGCGTTTAAAGTTAAGTTGTTTAACTTTGTTCTAGTCCGGTCTTTTCAAATATTTTCAAGTCAGAAACCGCAAGCGTTCTAAATCCGGACAAAATCATGCAGAACATGTGGCAGTATGACCACCTCCATTCCAGCACCTGGAATACAGTGAACAGGGGGATAACGCAGATTATGTCGTTGCTGCAAAGGAGATGGCGTGAAGTCCAGATAGCTCCAGGTCACGATCCGAACAGGCTATATCCTCCGTCGGGGACTAAAGTAAAGCGAGGCGTAGTAAAGCGGGCGTAGCGTAGTATCGGTAATAAGTCGTCGGGGTGCTTACAAATCGGAAGTCATCCTGCAACCGGAATTGCATAACCGACTCTTGCACTTGGCCGCCTAACGTTGAGTCGGAGAAGGCTGAGTCCAACACCGGGGTCTAGCTGAGTGATTCGCGAAACGGGCACAGGAGCAGTAGGGAAAGTTTTTTAGTGGTTAAGCACACCTAACGTGAGTCCCACACTGTGTCAACACACAACAAGCCAGGCTTTTGGAACTTTTCTGTACCTTACCATAAATTAAAAAAGCGTGTCCAATCAATCCAATCAATGCATAAGACATGTCCCTGCATCATAAATTTCACAAGAACACTTGTGAAATTTATGATGCAGGATGAACACATCGAATAATTTAATTAACGACCTTCTTTCCAAATTTATAGACACACAGGTTATTTGGACAACACTATGAATTCGGGTTTCGTCACTTGAAAACAAAGCTCAAATATCAACGCGGAACACTCTAGGTAGTTTGGTTGTGCCTAACCCACATGCTATGCTATGCTAGTCAGCAATATGGCAAGCAAATATAAAAAGGTTCATGTCGCAAGTGTTGGTTAATCGGTTAACCAAAACATCTGTTCCAACGTCTACTCAAAGACGATTGGCTATTTGTATTTTTGTCAAGTGTATCCAAGCTCCTCCCATCCGTGTAGACTTAAGCTTGAGTGTAGAATTTAAGGTTTGATGTAAGTTAAAAGAAAGTTACAATACAGATTGATTTGGATCATGTACAGAAACGGATGTGTTTCAATTAGATATCACCACATATAGTTTATCTGTAACCGATTCTAGTCGGCGCGCCATATGCGCTGCAATTCTTGCATTATGTGAGTGTCTCACCGGGAGAAGTGCCCGGAAGGGGGAGTCTAAGTACGTCATCGTACATCGCATTCCATGACATCGGGTCCAAAATTGAACCTTTAGGTACTCCCGTGGTAATTCGAACGCTTTTCTGCCCTCCTCTGTGTCATACAATAGAATCCTATATTGACAATAGCTTTCTAGAAGCTTTCATTACTGTCCGGTATCTTGAGGCGGTAGAGCGCATGTGCTATTGCTTCCCAGCTTGCGCTGTTGAACGCATTCTTCACATCCAGAGTGATAACCGCGCAGTAACGGATGCCGCTTCTTTTATGCTCGATTGCACCTCAGCTAACTGAAAGACCGACTAGATTGCGTCCAGATTAGATTTACCTTCCCTGAATCCAAACTGGTTTTTGGATAGGCCGTCGACAGCTTCCGTATATGGTGCTAGCCTGTTGAGAATCAACCTCTCCAATAACTTGCCCGTTGTATCTATTAGACAGATAGGTCTATACGCCGACGGTCCTGGTGGTTTCTCCGCCTTTAGTAGTAGCACCAATTTCTGTCGCTTCCATACATTCGGGAAGATTTCTTGATCAACGCAGCGTTGCATCGTGGTTCATGTCCGGATCCATATCTACGCTTTTAATGCAACATTCGGGATACCATCGGGTCCCGGTGCCTTGTTTGACGCGAATTGTTTCAGGACTTCTGCCAGCTCTTCGTTTGTCTCGCCAATTCTTCTCCTTCATTTGGAGCATACGGCGCTGGGGGCTATGGGCTTATGGGATGGTGCGGGAATAGTACATCGATTATCGATAGCAGCAACACGGGCGACTTCTCTTGGGGCGCTATAGCACCTTTGGTCTTAATCATTACCAGGGAGGGAGGCACCGATATTACACACTAAATATGACACAAAGGCATTTCGAACTGCAAGAAAACTCCAGCTTGCCAACGACAATCAAGGCCGACTTGATGAAAATCGTTAGTTTTCTTTTGTTGTGTTCCTTCGATCGTTCTGGATAAACGGTCAAAGTTTTCTATGCATTTCATTTTCGTTTTTATTGGAAAAAGTAAAATTATGCGTATTTGAATACTTTATATTCAATGAGAATAAAAGGTGCTATTATGACATTACTTTTGAATAAGCATGAATAGCTTTTCAATCGATTTGTTTTTGTTACATTTGATAAAATGCAAAGATATGTTTTAATCAATTACGCGCTTCAATCATGTTTGTTCATTGTTTTAGATCTGGGCTCACAGTGACATTTCGTGACAGCAGAATCTCGGCTCACCTTGACGTACATAAATTTCGTATCGGTTTCTCCCTCTCAGGCCATTACCACTCTGTAGTCGTCACCCCATGGACTAGAATTGGCACTCTCGCATATACTATCAAAGCATGCCCGTTTTCGACTCTTGATTTCCTCTTTGAGAGTCAACTTTGCCTCTCTGAATGCTGCACCGCGTTCTTCTCTTTGTGCTTCTGTGCGTGCGCATTGCATTCTTCGTCTAGCCCGAAGGCAGATTGATCGAAGATTTGCAATTGATTCGCACCACCAGTACACCGGCGGCCTGTTCTCTCTAGGAGGGTCTTTTCTCGACATGGAAGCATCACACGCTCGTGATATCACAGCAACTAGCTCTTCCCCGTTTAGGTTCAGAGTGTTCCGTTCACGCCTCAGGGCTTCAGTGCATACTGCGTACACGGCATAAAAATTAACAAGGCAGTCTCTTTACTGATGTAAATATCAAGTTTAATTGTAAACATGTGACGTCACTCCTATCGTACCATATACCTTCCGGACCACTAGATCATTTTTTTCGAAAATTTGTTCGAGGTGGATAGGAATGACGTCGTCAAGTAGCTGTCAGTTTTCGGAATATATCACCTTCTTAATTTTAGTACAGCGTGACTGCGTATAACCGTCATCAACGCGCCATTTCATGGTACCTAAAAGGTTAGGACTACAAAACGTCACATCGATACTCGATTCTGCACCATTTCTGCGGAAGGTACTCGCTGTACAAATTTGCCAATTCTACATTTAATGTGGCCAGGGATTCCAACAATAGCTGGCCTCTTTGGTTGGTGCAGCGGCTACCGACACCACTGCCCATTAGTGTGGGACAAAATTTAGATTTTCGCTCCAGACCACTTTTTAGATTGCATTTGGGTCCCATAACAACTGTGCAAAATTGCAAGCATGTATGGGATTTACCATGGGAAAACTTATTTTTGCAACGAAAAATCGCCAGAGGTCACTCATTGACCTCTATAAAAATTCTGAACACAGACCTCGATAGGTATTTTTACGATGAAGAATATTGCCGAAGACCGCGAAACAATCCGACACTAAGTTTTCCCATAGTAAATCCCATACAAACTTTGAACGGCTGGCGCTAAAATATAGTTTCTCCGATCGAGCTGAAATTGTGCACAGTTGTTATGGGACCTAAATGCAATTCAAAAAGTAGACTGGAGCGAGAATCTAAATTTTTCATATAACCGTGTCCCAGGCTACTGCCCATGCATTAAAGTCACCAGCTATCACTACTGGCTGCCGATTAGCTAGTTCGGCTATCATCCTGTCAACCATGTGGGAAAATTCCTCAATCGACCACCTTGGGGGCGCGTAACAACTGTAATAGTACACGCCGTTGATTTTTGCTATCGCAAAATCGTCATTTGAGATAGAGACTACTTCTAGGATTGGGTATCGTCCTGTCGTCCCTATATCTGCTAGCTGTTGAGAACTATCCGCCACCCAGTTCCCATTGTTGGCTGGTATGCGGTATGGGTCCGATAGTAACACCACGTCAGTGTTGGTGACGTGAGCCCATATAGGCATCAACATTCTTCACAATACTTCGAAAACTTACTTGTTACGCTTGTAGACCTAAAGGCCTATACGAAAATGAATGTTTGTATAATCTTGAACGGTCGTTGAACTTAAAACTGGACAGAATCGATTTTTATTTATTGAAACATTTGGATATTATTTATTTTCATAAGTTTAATTATTATACTCTCCTTATAAGGCATGAACAAAATTCACAAAATTAATCTTTTATAGGTGGATCCAGCATTTCTCGTCGACATGATTGATAGTAGCTAAATTGGTTGCAAACACAGTTGATACCTTGTCCTATTGGTACAATTGAGTTTGGTTTGCTACATGTTTCACCCAACGGTTTTCCTTTTATTGCTTGGGGAAGTGAATCTGATGGGATATTATGAAACACAATTATTACAGATTATGCTCGAGTATGATGCTCGATGACCTACAAGTTACACTAAGCAGAACAAGCAGAACTCCGAGCAGAATGGTGGCAACCTGTTTCATCTTTCACAGTTGTTTTACGTGCACTGATCCTTAGTCCACTAGAAAGCGAATCCACTCGGTAGAGACATTATATGAAATCTGATTTGAAAGGCATGCAAACTGATTACGGCCATGTACTCAACCACATCAAATCAAATTTAATTTGCTTAATGCTTGTTAATCGTCTGGCGATTTGAAAGAGCGATAAAACATGATGGCAGTTTTAACGACTCACCATTTAGTTGTCTGAAACGATGTTCCAAGTAACGTATTTGCCAACTCTCCTAATTATTGTGCTATTTTTCCTAGCAGGTAAATACCTAGATGCACGTATAAGAGCGTTAATTTGGTGACATTAGCAATTTCAATTACTTATAGTGCCATCATATACCGCAAAAAAGCTGGCATTGCGTCTAGATGGGTTACCTTGTACGGATTTGGACCAGCAGTTCGATCAGGATGGAAACACTTGTTTTTGTTCTTCGTATGGCATCACCCTCTATTGCCAGCCCGAAATTGAAACCGTATTGAAGTGAATTAATCGTGTACAATTGTCCCTTCGTTCTAAGTCATCTGATGGTACACAATTTCCTAGCCACGTGCTTACTCCCCCAATAATGTAATTAAGAATGTTTAAAATTAATCCTTATGAAATCCTTCGCGAAATTTCTAGCAAAAAAACATTCCCATCATATACACACCGTATCCAATGTACTCTGATACATATCCGATGCACAATTATTTCACACTAGTCTAACTGAAAACATTTTGATATTGTTTGAAATATATACCACACTTTCCACAATTTATGTTAAGCGGTGCACTCATAATCATAGCCAAATTCAATCTGGGACCATGTTCTTGTATTACTGTACATAGTAGTTTGATTATCTAATTTCAAATCTTAAAAATGTAAAGAATTTTAATAATGTTTGAAATCAACTCTATTAATACTAACGAACTAATTATTTCAACAATTGAAATGTCTAAGATCAATCTATGAAAATGTGAAACATAATTGCATTGTATAAAAATAACATTGAAATGAACTAAAATTAACTCTTAAAAGCAAAAAAAGAAGGTTTGTATCATCCCTTCCGTCGACTCACTAACAACCACGCCTATGATTCATGAGCAAGCAGTTCCACATTTATTTCGCACACATCCATGTTGAAAATATGGCAAACATATAATAAACCATTCTGATGCAGCGTCCCTATCAATCTCCCTCGAACCCCCTTCAGGTAGAGTAGAAAATGAAAAATGTTATCCTCGTCAAATGTTACCTTGTTTATAAAACCACTAAATTACGGACCAAACGAGATTAGCTTTTCCACTCGAGCGTGGCAAAAATAGTTTTCCACAGAGCATTCCTGTCTCGTTTGATGAGAGCATAGTAAAATACCGTCCGTTGCATTCTGCGTTAGTAAGGAGATAACCGTTGGTCTCCCTGTCTAGCACCAAGAACCTGACTGCACTCTGGTTTGACCATCACAGATCGCATCTTGCGTACCTATCTACTGGCTGCAAGGTGCTCCCCAGACCGTTTATCTTCAGAAAAAAATATTTAACGAGTTTTCAACAGGACAATTGTTTTGGAACAATAGGGTTGCAGACCAGGTGGTTGGGTGACAAAAAGTCGAAAGGAGAAAATAGGAAGGAAACGCAAATTTCTTGGAAGTATAATTCTCTTTCAAAATAATATATAATTCGACATATTGTCCTTTCGACTAGAGTCAATGAATAAAGAGTTGCGCGAAGAGTGAAACCATATCTGCCTATCGAACTGTCAAACGTAGGTAGAACAACAAAACAGATAGGGTTTTTTTTTATTTTTAGCATTCAACATTTGGCCTTTCAAAAGTTTGTTTCAAAATCATTGTCGGAATAGTTATTATACATAGGTTTTCACAGAAGACACATTTAACAAAATTTATATTTTTCCTACTTTTTGACGCTCTTATCTCTCGAATGTTCAAGGCAAACTTATACAAGAAGATTCTTCTCTTAACAATTTCATGGACTTAAAAGAGCATCTGAGAGAAATTCTCCGAAAAAATATAAGAACTGGTAAGAAACTTTGCGTTTGTATCGACTATTTGGAAGAGTTGCTCGTTGTCACTATCAACGCTTAAAATTTTCTGATTTTTCTGGCCGACTGCGATATAATTCGGATTATTATATATCACATCAACATCATGCTGTATTGCTGTGTGCGTTTGAAGTGCTAATATCAAATGCGGGAACAGCAAACGCGGTAAGATTTTTCACAAGGAAGGCGAAGTCAAAAATGATTTTCTTTGCTGGGTTGGCGGTGATATCGATCATGGTTGCTAAGTATCCTTTGATTAGTTTATGTTACCGCGTTTAAAGCTCAGTTAGACATATTTAGCACCTCAAACGCAATCAGCAATATACTCCATCAATGCACAGATGGCGATAGACTATGGATATAACTGATGGGTGACGTTTAGCCATAAATTAAGCAAATCAAATCTCTATTCGTGATCTCTATCGTGATCACTCATTCAGCAGTGATTATGATCTAGAGTGCGATGTCGCATCACTGCTGTTGGTTGTCAAATCAAAGTGATATTGATAGCTTGCAAGTGATATTGATAGTTTTAGTGCATCAGCTATCAGCTGATATGACTGATATTGAGCAACTCTGCTATTTGGACGGTGAAAACTGGATCACTTGCACAAGTGTTCGTCATGTTTTAATTTCAGTTTTTGAATTCGTCACTGATTTGCTATGGAGAGTGGCGAATAAAGGAACACCATTGCGAAATAGGGTACAATGGAGCTAAAACTTGGAGCTTTTCGGAGTTTAGAACAAAAATTATTAACAAAATTTTGAGTTATAGCTGCTTTTATGCATAACCATTTGAAGAATTGTTTTCAAATAGAATAATTTGGCATTCTTAAACTATTCTTCTTCTTCTTGGAGAGAAACGCTCTAAGCCAAACTATGCAATATGGTCTTCCGAACATTTAGGGGGAATGGTCTTCCGGGATCTGCGATCCGAACACTTGATTTTGAGCCATCCAGCTTAGCACATATCATCCTAATTAGTTTCGCCGGAAAACCATGTTCAGACATTATCTGCTACAGCACATTTCTTTTCACTGAGTTGCCGGGTCTATTCCCGTAAAATCAATCCGTTTGCTCTTCTTTTGCCTTTCTTGGCTGGTGAAGAGTCTTCGATAGGCCACCTAACCAGGGTTGTGCTACCTACATCCTGCTAGAGAAGCTGACACGATACAGCATTGTCCGATTGTTCTTTACAGGATGACCACGGTTATAGCCATCACAACCATCCACCTTTATCAGGGCTTTGGATTTGTAGCTCTGGTTCTCAATAGCTTCAAGTTCTTTCGGACTGGTGAGCCGTCATGCGCTAGCGGTGTTAACATTGCACTCGAGGGTGCTATTAGGAATTCTGGCGTGCAGAGAGATGGCACTGTTATCACAAGGTTGCACATGCTCCTTGGCTTTGCGGACGATATAGACCTAATTGGAATCGATCGCAGGTCAGTGGAAGAGGCCTTCGTGCCTCTAAAGAGGGAGTCAGCGACGGTAGGCCTGACCATTGATTCTACCAAAATGAAGTACATGGTTGCAGATAAAGATAGAATCAGGCTTGGTGGTGTAGGTGCTGAGGTAGTACTTGATGGAGATGTGTTTGAAGTTGTTGAGAATTTGTTTACCTTGGATTACTTGTGACATGTGACAACGACGTTTCCCGCGAAGTGAAAAGACGTGTTGCGGCTACGAATAGGACCTTTTATGGACTACGTAACCAACTTAGGTCCCGCAGCTTTATTTATTTATAATATTACACCAACAGACAACAATTGTCCCAATGATGCCTTAACCTAAACATATTTTTTTCACAATAAAAAATATAACTCATAAGGATATCACTAATCGTCATTTAAATTGGAAAATAGTACACAGAAATTACGACGAACAGTTTCACGAGACAAAATAAAATCAAACACAGAAATGGCCCTTTTGAACGTCCGTTGCATGCCTATTATTGCGCTGTGCTGTCCGTAATTAGTGCATTGGAAAGGTAATCTTAATAACGAATTATTTCGAAGCGTTCTAGGACGAACTTTCAAGTTCACCGCCCCTAGAATATCTAGGCATCAATCCGGCCTTGTAAAGTATCAGCTACAAATAGAGCTCTCGAAACGTCCTTTCGCACTTGAAGTGAGTCGATATGTATTATTCGACATCGACTTTCATAGCTCGGTAGATAGAATGGATCACGCCAAGGAAGTCGACCAAGAGCGAACCGTATGAAGCGACGTTGTACTGATTCGATCCTATCTATTACATTTTGATAGTAAGGATGCCATACGACCGAGCAGTATTCGAGATTGGATCGAACTAGCGAGCAGTACAACGATTTAACACAATAAACATTCGTGAAGTCTTTTGCGTAGCGAAAGATAAACCCTAACGTACGCGATGCCTTCTCTACGACATATGAAACACGCCGTTTGAACGTTAGCTGGTTGTCTAGAACTACACCTAGATCCTTTGCATAATTGTTATTTTATTTAGATGGTGTTACATCAATTAATTTGATAAAACCTCGTTAACGATGTTAGGCCAATTTACTCCGTCCACGGCTGCGTCTCTCTAACTTCGATTTTGGCCCACATTCTCCAGATCTTGTTGCACCTGACCAAGCCACCTCACTCGCTGTGCTCCCCGCCGTCTTGTGCCAACCGGATTCGACGCGAACACCATCTTTGCAGGATTGTTGTCCGGTAGTCTTGCAACATGGCCTGCCCAGCGCACCCTTCCGGCTTTCTCAACCTTCTGGATACTGGGTTCACCGTAGAGTCTAGCGAGCTCGTGGTTCATTCTCCGCCGCCACACACCGTTCTCATGCACTCCGCCAAAGATCGTCCTTCTCAGACAACCAAAATGTACGCATAACGAAATCACTTGGAGGCTTTGTATGTGCCAAATTTCACTTATAAGATGTAACGAAAAGGCCTTCTACGTACAAAAGTGGAGGCGATATGCGTGCATATTAGAGTGATGCAAATTTTGAAATTTTGGCTCCCCTATGCTTAAGGTGCAAATAAAAATGGGACAAAAGTCAAAACTGAAAAAGCAGTTTTCTTTTTTACAATAGACAAATCGAAGAAAATAGAAACACACAGCTCTTTTATTTCCCAAATAAAACGGCTGTGTGTTTTTATTTTCTTGGATTTGTTGGTTTGTAGGGAGAAAACTGCTTTTTCAGTTTTGACTTTAGAACAATTATTACTTGGGCCTTAAACGGCTTAAAAAAAAAAGTAAACTGGGTATGCATTTTGCATGCTGAACCAACTGCCCGGCTGGCAACAGTGGTGCTCCTGGTGGGTGGAATTGATCAAAGTAATCCAGGCTACTATGTTCTACAACAAAAAAGCAGTGTTGCTCTGAAAGTAAGTAAATGATCATCTCAGCATGATTTAGACTTTGTTATCAATAATAACAAATTATTCTTACGTCCCATCAAAATGTGGTCTTCGGCAAAGTTGTAGCTGGGAAGATTTTACATGAAAAGAGTTTGTTCACTTTTACATTGATTATTATTTCGAGCAGTTAGAGGACTGAACACAAAAGCTTTGCCTTTTTAATAGTAATTTCCAGATAAACTGCAAATTGCGTGTGCACAACCAAATTTATTCAAAACCACTTCAAATTATGGGAGAATGATTTTCATCATAATTGACATCGTTTGAGCATAGGGGAGCAAAAGTTTCAAAATTTGCATCAGTCTAGTGCATATATTATGTGATGGTTAATTAAATACAATGCGAGTGTATAAATATTCTCCCGAACTAACCTGTTATCTTTTGCGACTTAACTTATGATAACAGATGTTGATTTGACAGCTGCTACGGATTGATTCGACTTACTTTGTAAGAGTGTACGGGACGAAACAAAATGTACAAATGAACTCAGAAAAAAGTGTTTTATGCGAGGAAGCTCATCAATTTGACGAGTTTATCCACGGTGTTTTGCGGGTTTGATGTAATTAGTATGAATAAACGAGTTGTAACGTGAACTTTCATGCGATTTCTGGTTGTCTGTGTTAGAACTCTTCACTCGAACACTCCAAGTACTTGCAGATCCTCTTCCAGCATGGTCCATGCTTCATGTCCATAGAGGACCACGGGTCTTATAAGCGTTTTGTACATGTTACATTTGGTGCGGGGGTGAATCTTTCTCGACCGCAGCTTCTTCTGGAGCTCATAGTAGGCGCGACTTCCACTGATTATGCGTCTCCGTATCTCACGACTAATGTTGTTATCAGCCGTTAACAAGGATCCGAGGTAGAAGAACTCATCAACCACCATAAAAGTATCCCCGTCTATCGTAACACTGCTTCCTAGGCGGGCTCTGTCGCGCTCGGTTCCGCCTATCACGTTCGGCGCAACTGGAGAAGTTTCGTCCAAGACCAAAGAAATTGGAGCACTACAATGCACCCGGCAATTGCGTGACGCTACGCTGTAGCCATCAAGGTATCAAGGTAGGTAGGTCCTCGGGAAATCTAGGGGGTTGGTGTCAGACCCTGCAAGCCAGCCGTAAAAAATCAAACAATGGATAATCAACGAGAGAATACGAATCGAGACAATCGGTGAAGACCACAGCGACGTAAAGGGACTAGCGATTGGAAGCTAGGTACGTGGAAATGTAAATCTCTTAACTTCATTGGGAGCACACGTATACTGAATGTGCTGAAGGACCGCGGATTCGGTATCGTAGCTATGCAGGAGGTGTGTTGGAAGGGTTTAATGGTGCGAACGTTTAGAGGTAACCATACCATCTACCAGAGCTGCGGCAAGACACACGAGCTGGGAACAGCTTTCATAGTGAGACATGGTACACAAACTATGTAACGCTAAAAATCGTTTTCGTAGCCTCCCCTACAATTATTCAACGCTTACACAAACTCTACCCCCCTCCCTTATACATAAGAAATATTGTAAAATTAAGGTTTGATTAGAAATTTTAATTTCTTGGTTTCTAATAAGAAAAATCTCCTTTTCCCGATTAGTCAAAGCATTTTCTACGGCACGTGCGTTGGATGTTTCCAATTTTGAAAATTTGTTACGTAACGGTTACCAGAAATCCTCATCCCTCTGTTGTAACAATATGTACCGGAAGTTTAACTCCCCTCCCCCTTCTTTATGTGTTAAGAAATTTGTGTACGATGCCCAATGGGTATGTGCAGAGGCGCGTGATCGGGTGGTGGCCGATCAATGAAAGAATGTGCAAATTGAGGATCAAAGGCCGGTTCTTCAGCTTCAGCATAATAAACGTGCACAGCCCTTACTTCTGTACTGGTTTACGACACAAACCAGGGACGGATGTCAACCGAAGTAACTGTGGGAGTTCCACAGGGTTGGGTCAACACTGTGGAATATGATATACGATGGAGTGCTAACCTTGACACTGCCGAATGGAGTCGAGATCGTTGGGTTCGCAAATGACGTCGTAGGTGGAGATGACGGCGGAATCGCTTGACACCATTGAGTCGTGGAAGACTGGAGTCAAGCTGCAGTTGGCTCATCATAAAACTGAGGAGATGATTGTCAGCTGCAAGGCGGTTCAGCAGTTCGAGATCAACGTCGGAGGACACGTAATATCATCGAAGCGCTCCCTGAAAGCTACTTCAAGTAATGGTCGACGACAGGCTTAACTTAGTCAGCCACGTAGATTACGCCTGCGAAAAGGTAGCGAAAGCAGCTAACATTGTAGCTACGATCATGCCCAACATTGGAGGACCAAGAAGCAGTACAAGGCGTCTTCTGGCGACCGTATCATCGTCCATACTGAGATACGGAGTCTCGGGTTGGGCTGCAGCGTGGACAGGCAGTGTGCGTTATCGTCGGAATAATCCCCATCTGCATCAATCTGACTGAGGACATTGTATTTTACCAGCAAAGGGACATTAGGAATGTGAGGAATATCATCTGATTGGTTACAACTGGCAGCAGGAGTGGAATAACCCGGAGAAATAAAGGTGGACTCACAGGCTCATTCCTATGGCGCCATCCACAAATTACGTAACGCTTTAGGGGGAGGGGAGGAGTTGGCTCAAGCGTTACGGGTCATACAAAAATTTGAAATTTTCCATTCAAAAAGGGTTATGCAATCTGAAATTTTTCATTCAAAAAGTGTTACGGACGGGGGGAGGGGGACGAAAATTGACAATTCTAGCGTTACATAATAAATGGATACCGCCTAATGTGTCGGTGTGAACGATCAGAAGACATGGGGAAGTTAATTTTCCTGGCCTAGCTTTTGTCAGGCTATGGATGCTTCCGGAAATATCTGCACAGATTCGGACACAATATCGAGGAGACACCGAAGCATGTTATATTCGATTGCCCTGCGAAAATGACAACTTTGGCATAAAAAGCTCTCAGTTAATAACTGTGGAAGTGCTCCTCATAAGAACACTACGCTGAGACGCAGGCTCTGTCCCAGTGAGGACGTTAATGCCAAGAAGAAGAACCAGAAAGCTCAAAGTCGCGATCGGAATAAGCTAGATCTTCCGTCGTAACGTAGTATCGGTAATAAGTCGTCGGTGCGCCTGCAAACCGGAAGTCAAAACTGACTCTGGAACTTAGCCGACCAACGTCGAGTCGAAGTAAGCTGAGTCAACCGCCGGTAATTAATTCTCGAAACAACACCAACAAATGGTCGTCGGGGCGAAACCGGAATCCCAGAACCGACTTCGGCATCTGCCCGGATAGCATCGATTCGGGAGATCTTCCACCGCTGGGGAAATCTTCATCGGAGTAGGATAGATCCACCACCGGGGACTACTCTGAGTAGTACGTAGCGTATCACCAGCTTGAGTCGTCGGAGCGCCACTGGACCGGAAGCCAGCCTCCAACCGGAATCACTGGACCGACTTCGGCACTCCACTGGCCAGTATCGAAGTATGAAGAGGCGTGTAGCCGGATGAGGCTGGCTCCACCGTCGGGTACTAGGCCGAGTAGCATCGGTCGTCACAAAACAGTTTTGGGTCGTCGGGCGCCAGTGAATCGGAAGTCATCCTCCAACCGGAATCGCTGGACCAACTTCGGCATCAAACTGGTAAACCAGGAGAGCTCGAATAGCAGCAGCGGAGAACGAGGCATCGTATAGCAACGAAATGCAATGAGCGTCCAGTAGAAGTCTAACAGGGCTCTGACGCGAGGCCAGCCCAAGGGAAGTATGCGGCGTGGCACAGAAAGCTGTCCAAAGTCTCGGTGAGATCTTTAACCGCCAATTGGGCAAAACGAGAAGTCACAGACACACCCTAGAAATGTCATAATGAACAGTGTTTTGACGACCTTAAACTCCAACAGCGAACAAGCAGAACAGCTAGTGACTGAGACTGACGAAGTGCAGCCCTCCATCGATGAAGTTGCATGATGTAGTTCCAAGGGAGATCGAGGCACCAAAAAAGAGCAATAAATATAAAAGGCCATCACTCCGGAAGCACTGATGATGATGATAATGGCGCTTTTTACGATACTAAATCATTATTTATTTATTTATTTATTTATTTATTTATTTATTTCGTCAAGCATAGGTAGACTACATACAATAATTACAATACTTTCTTACATGCTATGGATTACTTCTATTGTTCTTTAGCTGTGTTTTAAGCTGCTCTTTGGACATAGTAATGCCAATGAATTCGCAATGTACATTATACTGACGCATCATACGGTTTATTGGTCCGTTTTGAGCATAATGCGTTCTGCATGATTTTTCTGAAAATAATTTTCTTGTTCTTAAATTCCGAGAGGTTGTGTAGAAGTTTAGTTGAGAAAGAAGTGCAGCAGAGTCTACACGGTTCGAAATAATGTTGTTTATAAAGAGAAGCATTGCGAATTCCCGGCGTTGCTTAAGTGTTTCCAAGTTGATGAGCATGCAGCGTGCTTCATACGACGGAAGTGGCAGTACAGTCCAATTCAATTTCCGAAGGGCGTATAAAAGGAATTGCTTCTGTACTGATTCTATGCGTTCTTCGTGTACGACATGATACGGGTTCCATACTAGGTGACAGTATTCCAAAATTGGTCTTACATATGTAATATACAATAGTTTAATAGTATATGGGTCTTGAAAATTGTTACTGAACCTCTTAATGAAGCCAAGCATGCTGTTTGCTTTGTTTATTATGGAATTATAATGTTCTACAAAAGTGAGTTTAGAGTCTAGGATTACGCCCAAATCCCTAATAATTTTACACTTCTGCACTACTTGATTTCCTAAAAATACTTCAATTGGTGGTGTTACATATTTTCGACTAAATGCTATTGAATTACATTTTTTGATATTGAGCTGAAGTAAACTTTTTTGGCACCAAGTGAAGAATAAGTTAATGTCATTCTGGAATTCTTCTGCTTCGCTAGAATTACTTACTTCCATGAAGAGCTTCATGTCGTCTGCATATATAAGAAATTTTATTTTTCTAAGTAAAAAGGAAATGTCGTTTACATACAAAATAAAAAGAAGTGGGCCTAAATGAGAACCTTGGGGTACTCCAGAGGTTACAGAAATGGGTGCTGATAATTTATTTTGAAAGCGCACAATTTGTTTCCTTTGTGATAGATATGACTGGATCCAACTCAAGAGTCCTGGCTCCATTCCTATTTTTTGCAATTTGAAGATTAATTATGGTAAGTCGATTCGGTCAAATGCCTTACTGAAGTCAGTGTAGAGGGCTTCTACGTGCTTGCCATTGTCCATTGCGTTGAGAATAAAAGATACAAATTCTAGCAGATTGGAAGATGTTGAGCGGCCTTTAAAAAAGCCATGCTGCATACAAGTAATTTGGTTTTTTACTTGCTGGAAAATTTTGTCGTTTACGAGAGATTCAAAGAGTTTGGGAATACATGAGATAATGGCAATTCCGCGATAGTTCCGTATGTCAGATTTTGTACCTGATTTGAAAACAGGCACCAAATATGAGGATTTCCAAGCTACTGGGAATTTTCCATTATTTAGAGACATGTTGAAAAGGCGTTCTAAGGGAAGGGTAAGTTCTTCTGAGAGATTTTTGAAGAACACGGGTGCAATGCCATCCGGTCCTGCTCCCTTAGTTGCGACCAGGTTTTTTAGTGCCGATAAGATTTCTTGTTGTGATAGTTTTTCAATAGATATACTATTAGAAATTTCTGGGAAAAAAGAAAAGAAACTGCGGTCGCGGTCTTCTTCGGAGTAGGTGGTATACACTTCTTGGAAGAAATCTGCAAAGAGGTTGCAGATATCGGAAGAGTTTTCACCTACGTTTCTGTCAAAATGCATTCGCGAAGGGAAATTGCTACTTTTTAATTTTGTGTTTACATAATTAAAAAAGTTTTTAGGACATGATTTGACTTCGGATTCGACCTTACGATTATATTTTTCATGTGCGGAGTTAATGGCAGAGTTGAGTTGGTTACATATGTCATGATAATTTTGTAAGTTGGTGGCAGTATTTCCTTTTTTGTATAATTTATGCGCTTTCTGTTTCTTGTTCTTTAGGTTTTTCAGATGTGGGCTAAACCACACCGGTAATTTGTTATTTTGTATACTTCTTTTTCTTCTTGTTGGCACAGTTTCATTAATTATTTGTTGAATAATTGAATGGAACTTGTCTACTTCGGTGTCGACATTCCCTTCAATACTTATGATATGTTGCCAATTAATTGTACATAGTCTACGTTTGGCTTCTTTGTAATTTGCCTTATTGTATTCCGGCACTTCCTCGTACTCCCAGTCGTTAGGGAGAGAAGTTTTATGTATGAAGATTGAGTATTCAATTGCTGTGTGAAATACCTCATTTTTCCATAGAGGTGATAATGATGTATACACACAGAAATCTTCAGTGCAATTTGTAAATAAGAGGTCCAAGTAAGAATTTTGCTGGTTTTTTACGTGATTAATTTGATTTAGGCCAAAATATGATGTTTTGTCGAATAAAAATTGTAAAGTACTGTCTTCGCCTACGGCTGGGAGTAAAAGTGATTCATTTTCATTGTCTGCAATAAAGTCGGCATTGCGTTGGTTGAAGTCGCTATAAATATGCAGTTTTACTTCAGGTTCCATATTTGAAATAATAGTTTCGACAATTTTGAAAAATAATTCAAAAGAATGTTTGTTAGCGTGTTCAGGTGGAAAATACACGGATGAAAAAATATGCGTTTCCCCATTAATTAGAGCTTTAGCCCAAACATTTTCGAATTCTTTGTGTTTGAAAGTTTCAATTTCTTCAGAAGTAAAGTCTGCATTGATGGCTATGAGAACTCCACCACCGGACTTCTTATTACAGTGTTGCAAATTTCGGTCGTGCCGAAATACATTGAAATTGTTTCCAAAAATTTCTTCGCTTCTTACGCTTTCGTCCCAGCTAGTTTCAGTTCCAAGAATTACATTGAAAGAAGAAGATAACAGTTTTTGTTGAATTTCCTTCATTTTGGCTGAGCTTTTCATGCGATTGAAATTTTGGCAATATACCAGAATTTCAGTCGCATTCTGTTGAGAAGACGAAGAAAGTTTTGGATTATTTGTGATACTTACATTACTATGTGCGTCAGGTAGCGTGTGTAGGGTGGATGTTGTGGAGACGTCAGTGATGTCTGCTTCCAAGGAATGCGTCTTTATTTTCGAAAATTTTGTAAGCCGGTTGAGTAAAATTTATTAGCACTCTCCCTGGTAAGCTGCAGTCGCTGTATGCGCTCGCTGGATAAGAATGCCCGGTACGACTTCAAGTCTTCTAAGGCGTCGCTTCGCGAAATTCCGAGTTCTTCGTGGACGTCCAAGAAAATTTCGCGCAAGAGATTAGTGTCCGCTGGTAGTCCTTCTGCAGCTAATGTCAAAGATGCGCTAGTTTTGGTAAGTCCACGAATACATGTTGAAGGGGTCTGGTCATGCAAGAATGAAAGATAGGTCCGCACTATGTCCATGATTTTTGGGTCCCGTAGACGTGCTTTCAGGAAGCGTTGGTCCTCGGCTGCAGATTCTTCCGTGAGTCTGACTTTAGGTGGACGCATGGGGTCAAAGAGTGGAGGGTTTTCAAGCCTGGCAGGTTTTTCAGGGCGATAAGGGTTGATGGTTTCCCCTTTTTGGAAATTTATGAATTTCGGTCCATTGTCCTTCATTGGCGGCTGAGAAAATTGTACACGTGCCGCTGCCAAAAGTTCTTTGTCCAATGGTAATGACGAATTTGCACGCACAGAATTCATGTGCGTTGAAGTGATTTCTGTTTTGTTAGTAGTACTTTTGTCGATATTGTGGTTGTTGTCGTTGATGTTGCTGATGGTACTGTTATTTCTGCTATTGCTATTGTTGTTGATGTTACTGATGCTTCTGTTGTTGTTGTTTTTGTTATTGTCATTGTTGTTGTTGTTGTAGTTGTAGTTGTAGTTGTTGCTGTTGTTGTTGTTATTGTTGTTGTTGTTATTGTTGTTGTTGATGTTTCGGTTGTTTTGATTCCTGGCGTAAATTTCCTGGCGTTGTTTCCTCCTTCGTCTGGCCTTCTTTTCCTTCTTTTCTTGTGTACGACGTGAACGCTGTTTAGCGTCATATTCAGTCGAGTCATGCTTCCATACTTTTTTATTGCCTAGCATGCGCCAGCTGGGGGAGGGTTTGATGATGTCCCTCAATTCATTGGCTAAGTTGTTTGCCATTATTGGTTCACATGTATGTGTATGTGTCGCCGAAAATGTTTTTGCCATTTCTTCGATGTGCGATTTTACATCGGAAGCTAGAATGGCATTTTTGTCGACCAAGTCATTAATTAATTGGGGCAGTTGGTCATTATAGGAGATCTAAGCGCTCAGGTTGGCCAGGAGCTGGAATTCAGACCGACTATCGGAACGTTCAGCGCTCACCGGATGACGAACGAAAACGGCTTACGACACCTCCAAGAATATGGCCATTCGTACCACCTACTTCCAGCACAGCTTTCAATGCCGATACACCTGGAGATCACCACAGCAGACAGTACCACAAATCGACCACGTTCTGATTAATGAATGGCATTTCTAAGACACTATCGACGTCAGAATCTATCCTGTCGCTAACATCGGCTTTGGTGATGGTTAAACTGCCCCCAAAACTATGCGTCGTTAACAGCGTAAGATACCGACGGCCGTCCCGGTATGACCTAGAGCGGCTTCAGCAACTGGATGTTGCAACCGCATACGCGCAGCATCTCGAGCCATCAACGATGCAGCTGAGAGCAACGTCGCACAGTGGCGCATGGCTGGACAAAACCTCAAACATTCTTGTTCTTAAAACCACTTGTTAATATTTTTATAGGCTTCTTTACTATTGAGTGACAATTTCTCAAAATATGAGATTGATCTGTATAGTTTTTTTTGGCAGCATCATAAGTGTGGAAAAGTCAGCAAGTACATGCCAAGCCGAGTGCAACAGGGCTCGCCTAGGTTGCAGGTAGTCGGATTTACGTTCGATGTGGTCGACGAGTTCGTCTACCATGAATCCTTTAGACCGCACTGGACGGTGTTTTAATCACCCTCTCCATTTGAAGAAGCAAATCTCAAGTACCAATCAATATATCGATGCGAAAACTGCATTACTATAATTATATATATAATGCACAACCCAATGAATATTCAGTTTAATCGGTTCACTAAAACTAAAGATTTTCTTCTGCAAAGTTTTGATGATAATTGTTAGAGTGAGACAAAAGCTAGAGAAAATAACACGGTCTTCCGTGTCACCTTAATGACAGCTGATAATAACGTTAGCCGTGAAATACGGATGCGCATTATCAGTGGAAGTTGGGCCTACTGTGGCCTCCACAAGAAGCTGCGGTCAAAAAAGATTCACGCCCGCACCAAATGTACCATATACAAAACGCTCAAAAGGCCGGTAGTCCTCTACGGACATGAAACATGGACGATGCTCGAGGAAGACCTGCAAGCACTTGGGGTTTTCGAACGTCGGGTGCTTAGGACGATCTTCGGCGGTGTGCAAGAGAACGATGTGTGGCGGCGAAGGATGAACCACGAGCTCGCCCAACTCTACGGCAAACTTAGTATCCAGAAGGTGGCCAAAGCTGGAAGGATACGATGGGCAGGGCATGTTGCGAGGATGCCGGACAGCAACCCTGCAAAGATGTTCGCTTCGGATCCGTTTGGTACAAGAAGGCGTGAAGCGCATCGAGCAAGGACGGCGGATCAAGTGCGTATTGATTTGGCGAGCGTGGAGCAGAACCGAGGATGGAGAGATGCGGCCACGAACCGAGTATTGTGGCGTGAAATCGTTAATTCAGTGTTATCTGTTTAGATGTTACTAAATAAATGAATGAATTCAGAGCTGAATGATGACATCATTTGCGTTGGTGGCCGGCTTAAGCACGCCGATATATCAGCAAGTCGTAAGCATCCGTACATAATCGATCACCGACACACGGTGTGCTGGAACACACATATTATCGAACTTTCATGAACCTCCGATCATTTTTCATTAAAAGTTTGCCTTGGTAGACAAGAAAAGCATGCGGCATTCAAAAAAATCTTTCATCGGCAAAAAAATTAAAAAGTCGATTTTTGTGTTTTTGTCCTCTCTTCACATTTGGGTTCATAGAACAATAATAGAATTACACTAATTTCGATGAATTTTAACGCTTGAAGTCCAATTTGACACATCATGAACCCACATAATTTATGAAATGTTCTAAATTTAGCGTCATTTTAACATACACCCACACAATATGAGCAGCCCATGGCAGTATGCCGCATTTTATGTAATCAAAAATTTCTCTAACCACATTGCAGCAGCTAGGATACCGGTACCTACATTATTTACTACTGGTGCACGTGTTCCAATAGTTTGGATAGAGCTCCAGTAAAAGACTTTGGGAAGTGGTGCAAAAGGTTTCAAATAAAGTAATAAATTAACACGTAAGTTAAACATTTTTGTAGTAGCAGTCATTTAAATCTTTTGAATTTTGCGTACAAATAATCTCTAGAACTCAACTTTATTTGGAGGTGAAGATGCAACGAAGCCACACCTCAAATTTCCTGGAGCACAAATCACCACCAGCGAGTAATCAATCGATCAAGTTTTCAATTCAAACCCCTGACACATATTCTAGATTTGGGCTGTTGAAAATTTGAGCAGCAGCGGCAGCACAATAGCAGTCCAGCTGATAGATCCCAGTCATCCAGTCCGCCGACTGTTTTAGTTTTCAATGCGTTATTTTTATATCTAGTATATAAGTCAGAAATAGTCTAGCAAAACAAAACAGTCAATAGCTAGAGCAATTAGTAGGGCAGGTGTACCAGTTATGGACATAATGGTTCCCTATTCCGCCATACCTGAGTAATTCGATTATCATCAATTTTTTAATAACTTTGTGTGATTAAGTAGTTTCATTTCAAATATATCTTGATGTTAAAACATTCAAAAATATTCAATATGTGAAAGTTTTTGAGAAAACCCATATGGCCAAATAGGGAACCACTATGGCCATAACTGGTACACTTTCCCTAGTTGAAATCAGAACATTTTAAGGCGGCCGGCAAATGTTGAAGCCAAAAACAATCACTACTGGCCGACCGATGGGTTTATATTTACGTTATGCACAATTTCTTTGCGATTGCTTCTCGATCGTCAGCCAGCCAGCAATCAGCTGGTAGTTGAAAATAAATCGTCGTGCGGCCGTATTAGACGGCAGAAAATTACAGTTTTGTGTTCGCGTTATACAAAGTGTAGTTCTGTTCTTACGTTAAATAAACTGTTTGTGTGTTTATATGTAGAAACGAGTACTTTAGTGCAGTGTCCGAAAGTCCGTTTATATGCGCGCAAACAATCACTTAATAAATTGGAGAAATTTTCGGAATAATCGAATCAAACTTTTATCTTTTGATTCCTATTGGGTTACGTTTTGCTTTTGTGTTTCCTGTTTGGTCTATTTTAGGAATCTTTTTGGCGTCCTGCAAGCTAGATGCCTCTAAATTTAGAGTTTGTATATTCAAGGCACTTAAACACTACCAACCTTGCAGTGTTATTGATAGAGTCATCTAAAAATTAATTTTTAAATAATTTAGCTCTATTACTTGATCTGCAGATCTATAAATTACATTCGTACCTAGACTTTATCATCGTTGGGAAAGCTTTCGTTACAGTTGGAAATGTCACGTTAGAAAATCGTCAGGAATTTAAACAAAAAGAGTTGCACTCAACTTGTTTATCCAAATTATTTTTTAATCTTTTCGTTTCTCATGAAGTCAACAAAATCCCATTCTAAGTGAACTGATATTTTGTTTTATGAATTTCATTCGACTTTATTAGCATAGGATTTCTTTAAAAATCAAAAGAGTATGTACTATTGCATTGATTCTAATTACACAGTGCTGGGAATGGTAATAGTAGTAGGCTTGAATTTCGCGAAAATTACGTGGCTTTCCCAGTACAGTAGTTCAAAAACTTGAATCTCATCAAGTAGCCTATGTTGGGTGCATGAGTTTTATAAATTTTTCATAAATAATTTTTCTACAGTAATTTTGGGTTTGCTGTTAGCAACGGGTGTTTTGCAATTTTCAAGACTCTTTGCCTACAGCAGCGATAAGCGTGAGTTTCACTGGCTTCGCTGACTGCGATTAGCTTTGTTTGGCTACTGTAGAATGAATTTCAGATTTTTTCCCAACCCTGTAATTACATATTTGTAAAACTTTAACTACATGTATGTTTGTCAATATTTGTTGACCACCCACCATTCCCTCGTAAATGCGGCCCTGTGTTCGAAACTGGGGGACAGGAGGAGCTACACCAAAATTGATTCTACCCCATTACCCCGAATGCCATTACCCCGAATGCCATTACTCTGAGATCCAAATCCCCGAACGACCCATAACCCCGAATGACATTACCCCAAATTCCAATATCATTAGAAAATGTCATCAATGTCATCTCGTCAATATAATTGTAAATTCAGGGAAATAGCATTCGGGGTGACGGAATTCGGAGAGATGGCATTCGGGGAAATGAGATTCGGGGGAAATGGTGATTCTACCCCAAATAACCAATATTGTATTTTGACCAATTTTCGCTCAAATATAGTACAAAATACATTCTTACGTTCAAATTATGATGTTTTTTATTATGCTTCCAAAATCCGAATTATTTTTCCTTATTTATAATCATTGTTAAATAAGTACAAATTTTAGGTTATAGGGTGCAGAGCTACTTGGGCACTTCCATGATTCAATTTGGCATGGGGGGTTTTCTTGTCTGAAACTTTGCAATAAGAAGCGATACGATTCACATTGTGGCCAAATATGAGCTCAGTAGCTTATAAAAAAACTCCGCTGCCGAAGTGCCAAGGATAAGATCCGGCTCCCTACGTCAAGTTTATATCGATTTTCAAATATATCTATTTTTCCAAAAAAAAAAGAAAAAAGCGTGCATATTTTAAGGATATGTTACTCTACCCACCCAACGATGTCCGGTGTTGGGTGTCTGGGAAATCTCCCCCTACCACGAAAGACGGATGTAAAATCCAGTTGGTGCGTGACGAAAAGATCCCGAGAAAGAAAATGACTTACCAATGAAAAAAATATTTATCCCAGCGTGGCCAGCCGGCCCTTCGAAAGCGTTGAATGAATCGTGGAACGAAAGGCACCTAGTGAGGCCGGCAACGCTGGTGGTGACCAATCGATCAAGTTTTCAACTTCAACGGCTGTTGAGTTCTCTATTTTTTAACTCTTGAAAATTTGAGGTTTGGCGTCGACGCATCTTCACCATAATGTTTTGGTGGTTACCACATTAAAACGGCGTAATTCAAAATTTTGTTGATCTGCACTGCATTTTATTTCAAACTTCTCCCACGAGACTACTGTTGACATTACAAACCAAATTTGAAACATTCCAACGGTATATTTCTTTTGATAATAACCATATCTTTAATATCGTAAATGATTTCCTTTGAATGTGTGAGCATATATCACCTAAAGGGCGTAACCGCCTAGAAAGTCAAGATTTGATGGAGATTTTTTGCTGATATAAACGTCTTGAAAATCACCGTGAGTTGGTGATGGTAACGCATCAACAGAGCATCATTCAAATAGCTTCAACCGCTTATTTTTTTTCTCTGTCATGAGGTGAAGACAGCGAGCAATTGTGAATGTGAAGATCGGAATTCGAAACCAGCAACAAACTTATTTTCGAATAGGTAGGTGCAAAGTCACTCTGCTCTAAATCTCTGATTTATCGATGGACTGTCATTCACAAACGAATAAGGGGAACGAACGTTTGCCACTCGTAAATTTTCGCATATCAAGAGAAAAGTTCCCCAACACTAATAACTCACATTGACATACTGTTGTTTATTTGAGGCTAAGGCAGGTATAAAAATACACCACCTCTATGAGTGTACGCAATGGAAATTACTGCCGGTGAGGTAGAACCTGATGACCGCGTAGGTGTCTTGCAATGGCATGTGTGAAACGCTCATGTGCTCATGGCGAGAGTGAAGACAAGTATCACAGAATCGATCTTTGCCGTGGTTTAGAGTTCCATTCTCACAAGTGGAGCTGTTCGAATAGTTACATTTATATTGAATAATTCACCTAGGAGATAAACTTGTTGCTTTTTTTTTTCTGAAATTGAAAATCTTTTAATATGCTATAGCTCAATGAAATTTAAATTAAAGTTCCAACGTGGTTCTAATCCGTCGTTATCTCAATTGAATTCTAAATTAAATCCTTTATTTACAAGTTTAACCACTCCGAAGCCATCATCATTTGTGTAACTCCTGAAAAAAAACTGAAACTGCAATAACTTCTTTGTTTTTTTTTTTGGTTTATGAAGGAATAATTTCACATATAAGTTTTAATCAGGTGGATCATCGCTGCGGCAATTCTGATAGCAATGTAAATGATCTCAAAAGAGAAAAAAGAAACAGTACACTGCTAAAAAAAATGTTGTAAATTTAAGTTTATTTTCATGCACATCTTTGTAGCATCAAAATAAGTCTAAATTTCAACGGCCAATCCATTATTTTTCAATCGAATTTACTCTATATTTTTACGATCATGTGATATCCAAGCATTTTTAGTTGAAAATTGAATTAAAAAAAGACACTTATACGTTAATGCTTCCAGTGGGCAATTTGCCCTTTGAAGGAAGCACCACAGTGGCACAGTCGGAAAACATTCCTCTCGAAAAGTTTTTCGGCCTTAGCGGGAATCGAACCCACACTCCTTAGCACGATGTGGCTAAATGCCTCGGTGACACTAACCGCACGGGTACGAAGCCCACAATGGTATATTCATTGTATTCAATTGTATATTCATTTCAGTTTACATGATGCCGTAACATCACACGAATTTGATTCATTTTTACAGAAGTTTTCAGTTTACACTACATTGAAATTTAAATATATTTTTCTGTACAAAAAGAGTGTCTTTCCAACCGTGAGGAATATAATATCTTATTATCTCTGTTAGCAGGCCCATTATCAGTTTCAGACTGATTCGTCTCTTCAAATAACATTCTGAGGACAGCCGTTTTTCTTCATCATCATCTTCTTTATGGTGTTACGTCCCATCTTGAATGGAGCCTGCTGCTCAGCTTGATTTTCTTATGAGCACTTCCACAGTTATCGACTGACAGCTTTCTTTGCCAATTGACCATTTTTGGATGTGCAGTACGAAGATACTATATGCTCTGGGAAGCCCAGAAAGTTTCCATCTCGAAGAGATGCCCTGTGATATTTGAACCCACGACCCTCAGCTTGGTCTTGCTAAATAGCTGGGCGTTTACCACAACGGCTATTAGGTACAGTCGTTCTGGTCACTTTAACACCCGACAGGACCTCTGTGAGTTGGGGTTTGCCCAGGATGTGGTAAGGTTCACAGTGCACAACGGACCGAATCAACAATTTAGCCGGAAAAAGAGTTTCCTCTTTTCTCGTCGATTTCAGACCTTCGATGTCTTCAAGAAGTTATTCGTAATTGAGTTTTGCATCTTTAAAAAAAAAAAGTTTAAAAGGGTGGCCCTTATTTAAGTTAAAATTTTGACTCAAACTTTTTGCTGAACATTGCAAGTTTGTAATTCTTGTAATGTTGAAGTTAAAAGTAAATTTATGTGAAAAACTATGAAATCTTTAAATGCCCAATACTCATGGAGTTGGTTTGATAAAAAAAAAAAAATTAGTGGCATTAGAAAGGCCACATAATAGGCTGCAAAAACTGTGAGAACGTTATTTTTGTAAATTGAGAAAATTCACTTCAAAAATACACTTAAAAACCTCGAAATTCGCATGTAACTCACAAGTTTTTAAGTTAACGGCATGCTGTTTTCAGCAAAGTTACCAGAGTACCCCAGCCCAAACCAATAGGAGTGCCAACTGGCACACTTCAGGATTGATGCCAGTAAGATCTTGATAATGACATAGAAATGAAACTACGAGTAGGAGTGCTTCGAGCACATTGGAACCAACGCCAGTACGGCCCTAAATATGTATAATGGCAGCGCACGACCATGGAGAAGTAGCGGTATATGCATAGGATTTTGGTGGGTAAATGGCTGGGCAAGGAGTACCACCTGCAGGAATAAAAAAGACCCCTTTGTGTGGTCCTTAGCCTCTTGCCCAACAACTCCTATCCCTACCTCCTCGCGGTACTGACCGGGGTACGAGTATCCTTAGGAAAGATCGGGTAACCAACCCCGGTGGGAACTTGGGTCGTATGCTGGCAGGGAAGGGGGGGTTTGCTTTTGCTTTTGCAAACCTGGAGCGTCTGTACTCCATGTTAGGAGCGGCTCACAACAGCGTCTGTTCCCCATGTCAGGGGCGGCTGATCATCGTCCGAGTGCCAGAGAAGGACTCTAAGCTAAACTACGCACTATGGTCCTCCGAACTTTTAGAGGGAATGGTCCTCCGGAAATCTAAGGGGTTGGTGTCAGGCCCTGCAAGCCAGCCGTAAAGAAATCAAGCAACGAATAATCAACAAGAGAATGCGAACCGGGACAATCGGCGAAGACCACAGCGACGTAAAGGGACTAGCGATTGGAAGCTCAGTACGTGGAACTGTAAATCTCTCAACTTCATCGGAAGCACACGCATACTCGCCGACGTGCTAAAGGACCACGGATTCAGCATCATAGCGTTGCAGGAAGTGTGTTGGAAGGGATCAATGGTGCAAACTTTTAGAGGTAACCATACCATCTACCACACATGCGGCAACACACACGAACTAGGAACAGCTTTTATAGTGATGGGTGATATGCAGAGGCGCGTGATCGGGTGGTGGCCGATCAATGAGAGAATGTGCAAGTTGAGGCTCTAAGGTTGGTTCTTTAACTTCAGCATAATAAACGTGCACAGCCCTCACTCCGGAAGCTTTGATGATGATAAAGACACTTTGTACGCGCAGGCCAAAGGCGAGTACGACAGCTGCCCAAGCTATGACGTCAAATTCATCATAGGAGATCTAAACGCTCAGGTTGGCCAAGAGGAGGAGTTCAAACCGACTATTGGAAAGTTCAGCGACCACCGGCTGACGAACAAAAACGACTTACGACTAATTGAATTCGCATTGTTCCATACTGATACACCTGAAGATCACCACATCAATCAATATCACAAATCAACTACGTTCTGATTGATGGACGGCACTTCTCTGACAAAATCGACGTCCGAACCTATCGAACCTCTTACCACTATCTGATGAACTGTGCCCGGTACTCTCCGTCGTTAAACACGTACAGTACCGACGGCCACCCAGGTATGACCTGGAGCGGCTTAAACAACCGGATTTCGCCACTGTATACGCGCAGCACCTCGAGGCTGCATTACCGGAAGAGGGTGAGCTGGATGAAGCCCCTCTTTAAACTGTTCGAGTACAGTGGAAGTAGCCACCAACGATGCAGCGCAGAGCCACGTCTGGTACGTGGGACGAAGTAGAAGGAACTTTGCAGTGCGAGCGGCCATGCTATAGCAAGGGACCCGACAGAACCTGGACTATTATAGACGGAATGGGCAACAGCAGACCCGCCTCTTTCGGGAGCAAAAACCGCCGCTTGGAGAAAACGGAGTGCGTGGAGATAGAACAGCCGTGACGGTCTCAAGAAACACGGAAGTCAGAAACTCAACGCATCCCGCAATGGCTTCGTACTGCGAGCCGAAATATGCAGGGATAAGGATGGGAGCATTTTGACTGACGAACGTGAGGTGGTCGAAAGGTGAAAGCAGCACTTCGACGAACACCTGAATGGCGCTGAGAGCACATGAAATGAAGTTCGAGAGAACGGAGGATACGTCTCCGTTAGTACAGCGGACGGTTGAGACAAATCAACCCCTACTTTTAGGGAGATTAAGGATGCCATTCACCAGATCAACAATAAAGCTGCTGGTAAGGATGGTATCGAAGCTGAACTCACAAAGATGAGCCCGGAGTGGCTGGCCATCTGTCAAATAGTATTGTCACATTTGTTCATATAAATCAACAATACAAAATCAACTAAAGCTTTCAAAACTCCAAACTTTTCCTTCATTATTCCTCCAAAAAATGATTGATTCTGTAAAATCTTATGCTGAGATATTTTGCGGAAAGATTAACTAGATATTTCACTGTGAATTCCCTTAAATAGTTTTCACAGAAAAAAAAAAAATTACAAAATCTTTTTTTCAATTTTTCATAATAATTTTTGTTTTCTGGAAATTATGCTTCAAATTTCCGGATTATACAAGAATTACTTACGAAAAATGTTTTTGAAATGTCTCTTGCCTTCGAATCTGTAGAGAAAATTTTGCGAAACAATACAGGAAAATGTTTATTTCTGAGATTATGATAGCGAGAAAGAAATTTGTAGAGAAGCATTCAGCAGAATATCTGTGTAGTGGAAGGGATTTATTAAGATATTTATACAGAACTTTGTGAGAATCTTCCTTCAAATATTTCTTTAGAAACAATTTATATAAAATTATGGGAAATCCGAATGTCAAAAAAGGAATTTTGCAATATTGCAAGAATTGTTTTTAAGAAGAATCTGATATATCCTCTTGAGATTTTTTTTATTTATAAGAGTGCTTTTAATTATCATGTAATAATTCACTTCTAGAGAAAAATAACAATTACTTCTATTTTGCTGTCCATCTGCTTCAACATTTTGTTGTTTGTCTGAAGCATTAACGCTTTTTTGATGAGTTTTCTGTTCATACTCCTGAAAGCAACACTATAAAGAATCTAAAAAATAGGTAACTTCTAGAGGTTAGCATTAAGCATTTAACACAAATTCGTAGGTGGTACAGTCCTAGACCATTGTATGAGGGTTGCCTCCTTCCCATCCATTACCAAAGTCCGAAATTTGGGACTAACTCCAAACTCTTGGACAAGATTGACGCATCCTCCAATGATCGAGAGCTGTTGTGGCCACGTCCTTGTGAAAGCTGGGGAAAAGGATGATTGATTGAACACCTACTTAAGAAAGATGCAGAGAACTCTACGACCTCTCATAGGTGTTACGGGATGTTTTGGAATGTTGATGGAAAGGGTAATGCCACAGGATACGTTTGATAGACGTTCTGGCCGACCAATATTTAAAATTTACGCATTGAGATCTTGCGCTGCTGATCAGAACAAACTCACAAAATTCGTTTTTCGAAACTCCTCTGCAATCCGTTGCTTCTCTAGCAATGAACACTACATAACATAAACTTACACGCTTGTTAAAGCCGTAACTTGGCACTGCCCATTTAAATGCACGCACCGCGTGAAAAATCGATACAAAAAACTCCCACCTCTAACCGTGCATCCAGCAACCATTCAATTTTTAAATCAATATGCTTAACACACACCGGAGATGAAAAACGAGTCGTGTGAAACGAATTCGGCTCGAATAAAACGCGCGAAAATCGAAAAAGAAACACAAACCCCACAAATTGTCTTCAGATATAACCTCCAACAAGAAAAAGCACTTTTTTCACTTTGAAAAACATGTTTCTGCAGATCATTTGCAGTTGGCATAGCACCATCTGCCGAATCTTATTTTCAAATTTGAAAACGGACCCGAACAATTTTCGATATGAGAAGAGTTTTGAATGGCACACACGCAAGTTATTTTATGCCAAACGTCCATTTTGCGTAATGTCTTTATGCCTAACGTCCATTATGCCTAACATACTTATGCCTAACGTCCTTATGCCTAACGTCTTTATGCCTAATGGGGTATACTCAGCGGTAAGTGGTGGCGAAGGATGAACCATGAGCTCGCCCAACTCTACGGCGGACCCAGTATCCAGAAGATGGCCAAAGCTAGTGCTTTTGCGCGTTTCTTTGGACAGGCACATTTTGCTGTTTGCTAGGTCTCTCGCTGCAGCATGACCAAAGCTACATTCTTCTCACTCAGAATCTGCTTGCATTCCCAATCAAACCAATCGTTCCGAATACTCTGTTCAACGTACCCGTCAATATTTTCGCCTGTGTCGAATCATCTTCTATGGCAGTCTCAGCGTACTCAAGCATGTATTCTTGTAGATTAGACGTACATATAAGGTCATCCAACCATCCAATGATCATTTCTTACTTCACACTTCCTCACATATCTTCATAAGTATTCAATTAACGTTTGATACAGCTGCTCATTTCCGTGTTTTTCGACCGCAATACAAAGCAGTTATTCTGTTGAAGAAAACACGACATTCTTGCAAAGAGAAACATTTTGATTTCACACCATTCTTCAAACACGGCAAACGGATGACGATATGTCGGTAGTCGGATCAAACGAGTCCGAAACTTGACGGTAGTTAAAAATACATTAGAAGCTGGTCTAAAAAATATTGCTGTTGGCCTGCGTGTCAGATGTCACTTAAAGTGCGGTTGGCTGACTGTCAGTCTGTGCACAAAAAAAACTTCCGCGTCAACTCCACGCACCACATTTCACCTGTAAACCACACTTCATATCGGTTAACCCTGCACGCGAGCGAAAAGCGTTGAACATCCGTCCGTCACACGTATGTATAATCCGCAATCGAATGGAAGATTGTGGTCAATTCGCATCAGAAATTCACACCATCTCTCCACTATGTGGAAAAAAGGAAAAAAAATCAAACCGATCTGAAAACCGCTGCCATCTCCAAACTACTCGTCATCAGCCTTAGGAGCATCATCACACAAATCGTCATCGGCCAACCAGGCAGCAGGTCATATCGGAGGATAGGAAAAGCCGCAACAAAAATAAAAAATGTAAATCGAAAAGTCCGTCCCGCCTCAAATAAGCAATGGATGTCAAAACAGCAATATTTCCTTCACGTCTGTGCTATTTTTGGTGTGCGGGGGTGGCGGCGTGCGCTGGTCTGGGGCGAAATTCTCACTTTTATTTATCGCCGTCGGTCGCCGACGTTTTAAATATAGTTTTTGGCGTGTACCAACTACAAGGCTTCGGCTTTGTATTTTGTGACTTCCATGCCCTCTTTGCGTTTCCAATGTCGGCACGGAAGGCGGAACACTTTTCATACTTTATGCAAGCAACGTTGGGATAGGGTGATAAAATGGTTGAAATGAATCGCAACAGAAATTGATTTCGGCTCTTTTGAAATATCAATTGCATAAAAAATGTCATCGATCATAAAAATACTAAACAACACTTTAGCAACTACATGTATTCAATTACACAATATTATATTACTGAGCAAATTTATTGACAGGCATTTATTTGGAACCCCTCTAATCATGACAACATGTCCATTTGAAGGTTTACAGAGTTTTTGGTTTATGTGGGAATACTATAAGTTGAAATTTTGGTATGAAGAAGAAATAACCAGATTAACCTCAATGCCCAATGAATTGAGAAGGCAAATAGGCAGCTATGAAAGTATACTTAACAAGCTGAATTTCAACAGACCCACCTAAAGTTTCAAAAACTTCGGTTTCAAATGACGAAAAAGGTTGATATTTTGTACGCCTATGATTGCAACTCTCCCACATATCTCTTTAAATCATTACGATAAACAAAAAGTTTGGATCTCTTTTTATTTTGGATATATGTTTCAAATAAATTTCAGTAATAACTGCTATAACACCGCAAGCGCATGACGGCTCACCAAAGTAGCATGTCCGAAAGAACTTGAAACTATTGAGAACCAGAGCTACAGGTCCAAAGCCCTGATAAAGGTGGATTTTTGTGATGGCTATGACCGTGGTCATCATGTAAAGAACAAACGGACAATGTTGTATCGTGTCAGCACCGAGGAGGCAGCCCCTTTAGCACGATGTAAGTAGCGCAACCCTGGGTAGGTGGTCTATCGAAGACTCTTCACTAACCAAGAAAGGCAAAAGTAGAGCAAACGGATTGATTTTACGGCAACAGACCCGGCAACGAATAAAGGACACGATTGGAAAGTTGGATCTTAGAACGTGAGAACTTTGAATAAACCCCGTGCGTGTTGGACTCCTGGCTCGTGAACTGCGGAATGTCGACGTAGACGTGGAAGCTATCCAGGAAATACGCTGACCGAGAACCGGAGAACGTGAATTCCGAGTGGTGGACCCCATCGCCAACACTTCATTCAAGTACCACATCTACTACAGCGGTGGCTAGTGTAGAACTAGCCCTCGTGTGTTAAAATACACTCAAATAAAGATTTAAAAAAAAAAAAAAAAATACAGCGGTGGCGACAGTGCAGAACGTGGCTTCATAGTGATTGGGAAGCAGATGAAGCGAATTATTCGGTGAAAACAGGTAAGCGACCGAATCTGTGTGTTAAGAATAAAAAGAAAGTTCCTCAACTACAGCCTGATCAGCATATATGCGCTAACGAACGATAAGCCCAATGGCATGAAGGATGAGTTCTATGAGAGCCTGGATAAGGCCTACGGAAAGTGCCTAAAACAAGACGTCATGATAGTCATCAGCGACGCAAATACGCAGATCGGGAAAGAAGATTTCCGCTGACCCGTCATTGGAACGGAAAGCTTTCATTCCGTTACCAATGATAATGACCTGCGGCTGGTAACCTTCGCTGCTGCTAGAGGGATGGTAATTAGCAGTACCTACTTCACATGAAAGAATATCCACAAACACACCTGGCGACACTCGAATGGCGATGCTTGCTCCCAAACAGACCACGATGGGTTGATGGGCGACATTTTTCAGATGTCGTGGATGTCAGGACCTTCCGAGGTCCTAATAAAAAAAAAAGTTTCTGAAGGGATGAACGCCTTAGCGTAACTGTGAAAGTGGTCCAGTTTTTAGTTGATTATATCCTGCTCCCGTTCCGCCTTAAACCACCCAGTGCCCATGATACGGTGAACGAAACAGTGATTTGAAGTTTTATCATTGAGTTACCTGAATATCGTTCGCGATCGTCTGCTAAAAGCTATATTTTCGTCGCGATCAACGATAACGTTCCAAGCTAGACCCCTTCAGAATATTATCTTTCTGCTTCCGTTGTTCAACGTCAAAATCCAACAAAAGCTATTGCGATATGAACCAAAAAAAAATCAGCAAAAACAAATCCATCGATCACTTGATCGGTTTCTACATCGTCTGTGTGCAGCGAAGGGAACAATAATAAACGACCAAGGGATGACGACGATTCTAACTGCGATATGCTCGACAAAATACAGGAAATGTTCTCTGCTTCTAACGCTAACAGTGATCTTATTATCTCCGGTATTCCCTATGCCGTCAATGAAAATCTGGTGGAGTCGTTCTACAAGCTTGCCGCGATCCTGGGTTACAACGAAGTGGATCGACCCATAGTGGACTTCAGTTGGTTGATGCGATCTCCGATTCCAGTCGGTGCCACTCCACCAACTGTTTGCCAGTTTGCAATGAAAAATGCAAGGGATGCGTTCTACGGACGTTATCTTAGAATGAGAAATTTGTTGCTACGTCATCTGGGCTTCGATAGTAATCAGAGGGTGTTCCTGAATGAACTCACTTAACATGCCAGGGATATCCGAACTGCTGCAACTAAGCTGAAGAAACAAGGAGTTCTCAAAAAAGTTTTCACACGTGATGGGATTGTATGCATTCAACGTGCTAACGGATCCAATGCAGAATCAGTCGTCGATTGCAAACAACTGTCAATTCCGCAGTACTCAACCCTTTCCAAATAGTTATTCTCTTCCTCTCCTCAGTTATCCGTGCCTCCTTTCATGAATAGTCCATGATTCCAACCACTCCTGAAAGTTAGTTTTCTTTGAATACAACCTTATCCAAATAGTTTTTCTATCCTTAATCTTCTACCATGACTCTTTCCTTCGGTTATTCCTTTGACTTCTGCCACTCCTAAAAGTCAATGCTGTCATCAGTAATCTGTTGCTGTTGCTGTGGCCTGTGGGGAACGTGGCTGCTCTTGTCGAGAGGACGTTGCTGTTGAAAAGGCGCTGTTGCTGTCGTTGAGAGGATGTTACTGCTGCTGCTGCTTCTGCTGTTAGGAAGGCGTAAAAGAATTTTATTGTTTCTGTTCCTTTACTTGCATACTGTTGATGGTATTTAAATTAATAGTTTGAATTGAATGGGATAATAATAAGCAATGAATTAACTCTGATTCGCAAACCTCAATGAAATGTTTATGTTAGTAAATAGTAAATTTTCTTTTTTGATGTTCAATATTGCATGTGGTATGGGTTCTTTTAGCGGATTTTCTTCAAAGCGGAGTTGCACCACTTTTTTTGATAATGGATAAAGTTCCAGACGAAAATGCTTCTCTGAACACAATGATACAAAGGATTGTTATGAATGCTGCATTGAACAATGATCACTTAAATGTCGCTCATATCAATGTACAAAGCCTAATAGCCAGGAATTTTACGAAATTTCATGAACTTCGAATGAGTTTTTCCGACAGTAAGGTTGACGTAATATGCTTCACAGAAACATGGCTTAATAGCACTATCAGTGATGCCATGATTCATATCGAAGGGTATAAATTAATCCGTAATGATCGAAATAGACACGGTGGAGGTATTTGCGTGTATTTGAGAAAAAGTTTCGGTCATCGTGTAATAGAAAAATCGCAGTTTTTGGATAACAATCACGGAGAAATTGAATATTTAGTTGTGGAAATCAAAAATAGAACGGAAAAAGTCCTACTTGGAGTGCTTTACAACCCCCTCAATAATGATTGTACTGACACTATAAGTAATTTACTAGGAAATTTTACTGTGCGATATGAAAGTACCTTTTTTATTGGAGATTTCAATATAGATTTACTAAATCCCAATCGTTTACGAAAGTTTAAAAAATGCTAGACAGCTTGTCATTTGTTTGTATTAATGCTGAACCTACTTTTTTTTCCATAGAACTGGTTGTTCTTTACTCGATCACATTCTAACCGATTCTCCAGAAATTGTCTCAAAACTAGATCAGCTCTCAATGCCAGGGGTTTCCAACCACGATAAGATATTTTGTTCTAAACGATTAATCCAAAAAAAATGCTGAACCTGTTGTCACAACATTGATTGGGATACTTTTTTATGTATGACTGATCCTAATGATTTGATTGATTTCTTGAATTACCATTTACTTTTGCTCCATGATAATTATATACCTTTAAGGTGCAAGAGAAACAGTTCAACCCCATGGTTCAGTAATGAAATTTCTTCTGCAATTGTTAACCGTGACTTAGCGTACGGTTCAAAACAGAAAACTATAGAAATAATTACAAACGACTAAAAAATAGAGTTAATACAATGATATCTCAAGCTAAAATTAATAGTGACAGACTCAAATTCAATGCCAATTTGCCTAATAAACAGCTTTGGAACAGTATTAAGAAATTAGGAGTTACTAAAGATTCCGCTTTTTCAAATGATGATTTTTCAGCTAATGATATTAACGGCTATTTCACTTCAAACTTTTCGAATGATGCATCATTTGAATCAATAACAACCAATTCTCAAGGGTTTAGCTTACTTCAATTTTCGGAACACGGCATTGTTAACAGTATTTTTTCAATAAAATCATATGCAATAGGACTTGATGATATACCAATTCAATTCTTAAAACTTCTATAACCCTTAGCTTTGCCACTCGACTCAATAATAAAACCTCAATTTTCCCAAGAGCTTGGAAAAGTGCTAAGATTATTCCTATTGAAAAGAAAGGAAATTGTTCTACAATTGGTAACCTTCGTCCGATTAGTATTCTAAGTGCATTTTCTAAGGTTTTCGAAAAGTTAGTAAAATCTCAAATTTCTAAACATGTTGTTGATCATAATTTGCTGCACCCACTTCAGTCAGGACTTCGAAGCAATTTTAATACAAATACCACATTGATCAAGGTCCACTATGATATAGCCCATGCAGTGGATAAAAGAGGCATAGCTATACTTTTGCTGATTGATTTCGCCAAAGCGCTCGACCGAGTGTCACATAGTAAACTAGTTAGAAAATCAACAAATCTGTTCGGATTTTCTCAGTCAACTGCTAATCTTATTAAATCTTATTTAACGGATAGATATCAGGCTGTATTATATAACAATGAGTTGTCATCCGTTAGTCCAATTAGATCTGGAGTCCCTCAAGGATCTGTTCTAGGACCTTTATTATTTTCCTTGTTTATCAACGATCTTCCGAATAGCTCGCGTTTTTGTTCGATTCACTTATTCGCCGATGATGTTCAAATCTATTTTAGTATGACTGGGAATTTCAGTATGGCTGAGGAAGATTAACCATGACTTGAATTGCATCTTCCAATGGTCGATAAATAATTTGTTGGCTGTAAATCCATCAAAAACGAAAGGTATGATTATATCAAAACTCAGAAACCTTCCCGTAAAACCAGAGCTTTACTTTGATGGTCAAAGAATACAGTTTTACGACAAGATAGATAACATTGGGGTTATCTTTACATCCCACTTGTCATGGGATGCTTTGATAAATTCCCAATGTGGGAAAATATACGGTTCACTCAAGAGGTTGAATACTGTGAGCAGGCATTTTGAAATTTCAACAAATATCAAACTTTTTAAGTCGTTGATACTTCCCCATTTTATGTACGGCGAATTCGTTTACAGCAATGCATCTGCTGCTTCACTCAATAAATTAAGAGTTGCTTTAAATTCGTTTATTAGGTATGTGTATAATTTATCTAGATATTCCAGTGTTTCACAATTTCAAAGTTCTTTAATCGGATGCAAATTTGCCAACTTTCACGCATACAGATCTTGTACACAAATGTATAGACTAATCAAGTCTAAGGAGCCGCCATATTTATTTGATAAGTTGCAATTCCTTAGGAATACCAGAACAAATAGCTTAATCATTCCTCAGCATTCAACATCGTTCTATGGTAATTCAATGTTGTTGAGAGGCATTTCACTTTGGAATAGATTGTCACCAAATAATAAATTATCTAATAGTTTAAATAGCTTTAAAGAGGGTCTGCTTGAAGAACTTGAACGCATGCTATAGATGAATTAATATTATGATAAACAAATTCAGAAACTTTGACTTAGAGTAAATAAATTGTTTGCAAAGCTCACATCCACTACAGTGTAATTAAAAAAAGGACTTATCTATACGTTACATAAATCCAAATAAATATATAATATCGACTCGGATCATTATTTCGTTGTAGCTCAAATTCGTGCGCTGCGCCTCAATATACAAAACACAGATGGCTCAAAACGCGAAAAACGCTGCGAATATAGCGTGGTATGTGATGAACATATCATAAGAAGGCGAATTTATGGGAACAGCAGCATATATGCAGCCGAATGTGCAGCTCTAAAAGAAGCGTTCCAACGGATAGTCAACAACAAACACGTTGGAGCATACTTAATATGTACTGATTCGCTCAGTGCAGTTTCAACTTTAGAAAAACACAAGATTAAAAATAAGTGGCATGATGAAATGATCCATCTTTATCGTAGTATCAGGGAAACAGAAAACGACATTAAAATTAAGTGGATTCCCAGCCACATTGGAATAATAGGCAACGAGAAAGCAGATTGCGAAGCAAAACGTGCACTGGGTGACTCTTACGAAACTGTAACATCAATTGACTACAAAGAAATCAAAACCGTCATTAAAAACCAGATCATTCTTCAGTGGCAGGCCCTCTGGTCTGCGACAAGGGACAATAAGTTACGCGAAGTGAAACCCTCTGTTAAACCCTACTCATCAGCATTCTTCAGAAATCGGAAGGATGAAGTAGTTCTGGTCCGCATTCGCATCAGACACACCAAGATTACTCATCAATACTTAATGAACAAGGAGCCTCCACCAAACTGTCAGTTCTGTATTGCGTTATTAACTGTGAGACATTTTGTCACAGATTGCCCAGTATTAGACGATGAAAAACAAAAATCAAACATATCGTCCACCAGCCTCCAAAATGTTTTGAAAGATAGTTTAGATTAAGCGAAAAATGTGATTCAATATCTTAAAAATATCGACATGTATAAACAAATTTGAAATTATTAGCGATATGTACAAGATGTTTGTAATTTTAAACTTCAGTGGATCCGAATGACAAAAGTTAAAAGATCCACTTTAATCAATAAATAAAAAAAATATTCAAAGCTTGTCGACTAATGGGGTAGCTGTACAGTACTGCCAGCAGCTAGACGATCAGTTGGGAGGAATCAACGTTGCTGGAGATGTCGACAGCCTGTGGGACCCTATTCACGAAGCTGTGACAACAACGGCGCGCGAAGTGAATGGCACTGGTCAACGACGAAGACGAAACGACTGATTCGACGAAGAGTGCCAGAGAGTGACAGACATGAACAATGTCTCCAGAAGCCGTGTGCTTGTGGCCCGTACTCGACAGAACAGAGACCGGTACAGGGCAGCGAGAGCTGGAGAAAAGCGAATCTACCGCAGAAAGAAAAGGCAGCACGAAGAAAGTGAAGCTCAAGAAAGCATGAACCGGAATGCTATGCGGAGATTCTATGCAACGGTCAAGGGTACGCGGCACAATACCGTATCAGTGCCCGCCATATACAATGATCGAGAAGGGAATTTGCTGATTGATAAAACGACGGTGGCACTTCCCGCAATTGTTGAACGGTGAAAATGGAAATGTAGTGCGGAACAGGATGAATATTAATGATGACGACCAAACTGTGGACCCACCGACCATAGGAGAAGTTTAAAAGGCTATCAGTGAGTTGAAGAACTGTAAGGCTCTTGGGAAGGACGAGATCCCGGTCGAGCTTCTCAAGCACGGAATTGAACAGCTTTATCAGTCGATCCAACGAGTATTTCTGAAGGTATGGGAGAACGAAGAATTGCCCACTGGCTGGATGGATGGCCTCATACGCCCAATTTATAAGAAAGGGCACAGGCTGGAGTGTGCCAATTACAGAGGAATTACCCTGATGAATTCGGCGTACAAAATTCTGTCGCGCATCCTGTTTAACAGACTAAGATTGCTGGAGGAGTCCTTCGTGGGCGAATACCAAGCTGGTTTTCATGAGGGCCGTTCAACAACGGACCAGATGTTTAGCTTGCAAATGATCCTAGATAAATTCCGGGAGTATAACTTGCAGACTCACCATCTGTTTACTGATTTCAAGGTGGCGTACGACTCAGTGAAAAGAAATTAGCTGTGGCAGATAATGTCTGAACATGGTTTTCCAGCGAAACTAATTAGGCTGATAGGTGCTACGCTGGATGGCTCGAAATCAAGTGTTTGGATCGCAACCGAGGTGTCAAGAAGAAGAAGCTCCGCCAATTATACTTTTGGCATCCATGTGATAATGTTTTGTACCATTACCCCACTTTTGACACTGAGTGTGGTTCTGAAAACGAATGTGCCATAAAAGCTTCGTGAGCACATTTCGGAGATACAGAAGGGAATCCATTATTCACAGTCAGCGAATATGAACTGGAGAGTTTTGGAGGGGTACACCCATAGCGCCCATCCAGCGATTCGCTATCGCACCGGTCTACAGAACACTGCACCAACAATAGGAGGCTAGCTGACGCAAAAGATGGTACCGGCTTGTGACGCAACTATGCCGTGAAAACTGCAGCCGTGGAGCAAACGGCGACCAGCTCACTTGTGGAATGACACACTCAACATGCTTTGCACTGCTTTTCTCAGAGCCAGAAGGCGGGCTCTGAAAGCAGGGACGGAAATGGAAAAAAGGAAACGAAGGACGCCTCAAGCTAAGTAAATCTTATTGCTACAAGGAGCGGTGCCAAAACGCAGACACCAATCCGTGGGGTTATGCGTATCGAGTCATTATGACAAAAATCAAGGGCCATTCGACACCAGCTGAGATGTGCCCAGGCAAGCTGAAGTTGATCGTGGAGGATCTCTTCCCGAAGTACGATCCTGCATCCTGGCCACCAATTCCGTACGGTGAACACGCATAAGCAATCGCTGAGGAACATCAAGTGTCTCACGACGAGCTTGTAGAAGCGGCGAAACGACTAAAGTTGAAGAAAGCCTCTGGTTCAGATGGAATACCGAACGTAGAGCATGAAGCTTCCATCCTGGCATATCCGGACATGTTCAGGAAGGTGTTTGACGTTCCTTGACGAAGGTAACTTTCCATAAATATGGAAGTTCCAAAAACTGGTACTGCTGCCAAAGCCAGGGAAGCCGCTGGGAGATCCAGCTTCGTCTAGGCCCATTTGCCTGCTGGATATGCTGGAAAAACTGCTGGAAAGGATCATCCTTACCAGGCTGGCGAAGTGTAAGGAGAGTGAGCGCGGGTTTTTAAAAATGTAGTTTAGATTCCGCAAAAGCTTATCGATGGTGGACGCAATTTGCAGTGTGCTGAACAGGCGTCGAAGCAGAAACTAAGAGGTGATCGATACTGCGCCGTGGTCACGATAGGTGTGAAAAACGCTTTCAACAGCGCCAGTCGGAGGCCATCGCTGCAGCACTGCACAATTATATGTGCAAGATCCTGCAGGTTCCCAATTATATGTGCAAGATCCTGAAGAGCTACTTCAAGAGCAGAGTCCTGATATACTAAACAAATGAAAGGCAGAAGACAATGCAAGTGACAGAGGGCATCTCTCAAGGTTCCACTTTCGGTCAAACTCTTTGAAACGGGATGTACGACGGAATCTTGAAACTGCAGCTACCCAGGAAGATGATGATTGTTGGTTTTGCGGACGATGTGTCACTAACGGTGATGGACGAGACTCTGTAAGAAGTGGATATGTCAGTGATGAACAATATTGACGCAATTGAGGGCTGGATGAGCGGAGTCAAACTGCAGATAGCTCCTCACAAAACAGTGGAATTGCTAGTCAGCAACTGCGAGGCATTTCAGCAGATGGAGGTCAACGTAGGAGAGTATGTGATTGCACCGAAGTGCGTGTTGAAGCACCTGGGAGTAATGATCGAAGATCGGCTGAATTTCAACAGCCACGTTGATTATGCTTGCGAAAAGTCCTAGAAGGCAATGAACGCAATAAGGAGAATCATGCCAAACCTAGGTGGTCCAAGCAGCGTACTAGGCGTCTGCTAGCTGACGACTCGTCATCGATACTGAGGTATGGAATTCCTGCTTGTGGAAAGGCACTAGAAATAAAGCGGAACCGCGAAAAGCTGAATAGAGCGTTTCGACTGATGGCAGTGCGAGTCGCGAGTGCATATAGTACGATATTGTCAGATGCTGTATGCGTTATACTCTGTACGATCCCTATTTGCATCACTTTGGCGGATATCGAGTGCTACCAACGAAGATACGTCAGAAACGTATGGAAAATGGCAGCATGAGTGAGACTGCGCGGAGAAAAGAATAGTGACCCACTGGCTCATCCCAAACCTGTCGAAGTAGGTGACTATCTGACACAGTTCCTATCAGGTCATGGATGTTTCAGAAAGTATCTCCATAGATTCGTGCACGCAAAGTTGCCACACTGCCCAGACTGCCCAAACATCGAGGAGACACTTTAAAGTGTAGTTTTTAACTGCTCAAGGTTCGCGGAAGTGCGGAACGAAAGGCTCGGAAGCAGCGACGGGGATATAAACCCCGAATGTATCAACAGTGATAACGCATATCATGTCGTCGCTGCAACAGATATGGCGAGAAAACCAGAGGGCGTCGGGCCGCGATTGGAGTAGGCTTGATCCTCCGTTGGGGGCTGGGCCGAGTAGTTCGAGCATCTCGGTGATGGGTAGTCGAGGCACCTGCGTATCGGAAGCATTTCTCCACCGGAAGCGCAGGACTGATCTCGGCACCATACCGATCACCATCAAGTTGGAGTAGGCTAGATCCTCTGTCGGGGACTAGCCGAATAGAACAGTACTGGCAAATGGTCGTCGGGGCGCCTGTGAACCGTAAATTTCCCTCCACCGGAATCGAAGGACTGACCTTGGCATCTGCCCGGATAGCATCGGTTCGGCAGATCTTTCGCTGTCGGGGAAACCTTCGTCGGAGTAGGATAGATCCACCCTCGGGGACTATTCTGAGTAGTTCGTAGCGATTCATCGGCTTGACTCGTCGGAGCGCCAGTGACCCGGAAGCCATCCTCCAACCGGAATCGCTAGGCCGACTTCGCTACTCTAGCGCCCAACAACAGAATAAGAAAAACGCGTAACGTTATCGGTTTCATGAGATATTCCTCTGTCGGTGAACTCTCCATCGGAGTAGGCTAGCTTCAACGTCGAAAACTACGCCGAGTAGTATCAACCTCGACGAAGTTTAGCTAAGAGTCTTTCTCTGGCACTCGAACGACGATCCCCAAACAACCAGAAGTAGCATAAAAGTTTACGTAATAACTCATTAATTCATACAAATTGCATCATTTACACAATACACGGTGGATAAAATTGTCAGATTGATGAGTTTCCTCGCATAAAACGCTTTTTTTTCTGAGTTCATTTGTACATTTTGTTTCGTCCCGTACGCTCGTACCGTTTTGTCTCAAATTCCAAACAGACTCATATTCCGAACACTCGGTTTTTGTATGGCGGTTTGGTTGAAATGTTTCGCTGAAATATGTCATCAAATGGCAAGGAAATTGACGGCAATTAAAATTCCATTTTAACGTCTTCTAATCTATTCTATACCTCGGGAGTAGTCATGATTATCTAGTTCGAGACCAGTATAACCAGCTCAGATAAATTTATTTGCGAAATTATTCATTTGAATACGATTTATTCGTGCTGTTCGGAATTTGAATCAAGGTGTTCGGAATATGAGACAGAATGAACACGGTGTTCGGCATTTGAATCAAAATGTTGTTCGATACTTTTACGTAAAAACCATACTAAACCAGTTTAAACAAACAATTTTATCGGCACATCTAAAAGCTAACAGTTAGATTTTGCGGAGAAATTATAATTTTCACAAATATCAGCTTATTTATGCCTTTCAGATGCATTTGAAGTCACGGTTGGCCTTAAGTGTTCGGAATATGAGTCAAAACGGTAAGTCAAATCAATCCGTAGCAGCTGTTACATCAACATATGTTATCATAAGTTATGTCGCATAAAATTAAAGGTTATTCTGGTAGAAAATTTATACACTCGCATCCCACGCTATTTTTCATCACATAATAGATGCATGTATATCGCTTCCACTTTTGTACGTAGAAGGCCATTTCGCGACATCTTATAAATGAAATTTTGCACATATAAGGCCTCCAGGTGATTTCGTTATTCGTACATTTTAGTTGTCTGGGTCATTGATCAGCCGCCTCCTAAAATAGGGAACAGACGCTGATCGCAGTGATGGAAAGTGGCGAACACTTCTTCAGAACTGGAACAAAAACAAAACCAAACGCTCCCGAGCGTCAGAGCGCTGGTTTACTCGCATCTGTCGGCTCCCGAGTAACTGAAGCTAAAAGTGATTCGCGAACGTGTTCGGAGCTGTTCAGAGTCATATTGTGCTTTTGGGAAAAAAGCTGCTTCCCCTCCGAGATTTATGGTTTTCAAGGGCTTTTGACTACAAACTAGTAGTTTACTGTCGATATGATGGTTATACAATTAATTTCTCTGTCAAAACCATAATAAATCACACCTTGCTCGGTTACTCGCGAGTAAACGCTCCCGAACTTGTTGCTACTTCTTTTGACATGTTCTCCCGAGCAGACGGGTGCGGACTTACTCACACCTAGCCAGTTCTCGAGTCTGTGATGTTTGTTATGCGTTGGTATACACTCGTGAGCTGCTTCGTGATGCGAACTTTTCCAGCACTGCGCTGAAGTGACACGTTTCTATAATGTCATACAGATGCTTCAGGTTTGTGTAAGCAAATATCCCCTTTCTCCGTCGGTATGCTATCAAAGTTTCCACCTTAAACTTCCATAAGGATACTCGTACCCTGGCCGGTACCGCGAGGTGTTAGGGATAACAGTTGTTGGGTATGCAAAGAACCAATAGTATGCCACGCCCAGTATTTAACAGCCAAGATATAAATGTTGCTGAACTCCAATAGGTTGTATTATAGTTGCAACATAGTCTGAAGTCAATGAATGAAGAAATTTATTTTGGGTCCTCCATTCAACATCTTCCGCTTGTTTTACTGACCTTTTCTGTATAACAGCCCAAACACTGTGATTGATGTTAGTGCTTATAAACATACAAAATATCATGTTTTAATTAGACCGTAAAATTTAAATAATAGGGTATATCAACGCTTTACATATCTGCCCCTGTATGTCACTCTAACCGAAAGACATTACGCATCCCAGAATTTTCAATTAAGTAGAAGTAATTTTCAACCATGCGAAAAAATTTCCCCTCAACGCAATATTTAGACGCCCATCGCAAAATTCTTTTCTTCTCAATGGCTCAAGCCAAGAAGAGAAGGAAACCCATTCGTAGCGTAACATCGTTTCGGAGATATTTTTCATGTACCCAATAAAGTAAGTTGACCGAACTGCCAGAACCGAAAAAGCGAATAGAATCCGTACTGAATCCAATGGGAACCCACCAAGAAGAGCAAGAAGAAGCCCCAAAATATCTTGTCTAATTATCTAGAAAACGACATGCCAAGAAGCGAGATATAAAACGTGCTAAAAGCGAACAGCGTCGTCCCCAGTTGTACGTAGTGTAAAATTTTCACCATCAATTTTAAAACAACAACAAGATTTTCGCTGACGCTGAACTGCCGCCAAGTGTTACAGTATATGGTATTCGGTCGGGTGCCATCAGTCGCACAGTGAAATGAATGCTCAAAATCATGACCTTTCTTCAGTAGTACCAGGTCCGTCGCACTCGGGCTCAGATTGGGTACCACTTCTAGTACTGCATTTGGTCCCTCGGTAGTGCAAAAGGTACCCAAGTTTGACACATCGTAGTACACTTTTCACGGCATTCTAGATTACCTTATGAGCCATAAAATTTTGGGCATTTGCAAGGGACATGAAGGTCTTTAATTTGTCTTTGGTAGTACTCTTCAACAATTTTCATTTTCACAGTTAACGAACGCAATAATCATACCCATCTGGTAAATTGTAATCATGCTCATTGAAATTTCCTCGTTTGGATAGTTATGGCTGCAGACAGGACCATAAGAATATGAAATTGAATTCAGTTTGAATTAGAAGGGTTTTATCTGCATACAATTACTTCCATAAAAGAGTGTGATGTTGCAATCTGTGATTGACCAGACCAATCGAAGTTGCACAGAGATTTAGAACCAAAACATGAAAAATTAATGTTTTCAACAAATAATAGACCACACATATTCCTTGTTTGCATTCTGGAATCATACTCATCCCCACAAAGTTGTTTATTTAGACTATGTTCAAGTTTGTAGAACATTGTTATCATTGAAAACTTTTTTAAATATTTTGATACAACGATTGTTTAGAATCCTTCTAAAAGTAACTCCTGTGTTTCGTTCATCCAAAGACCCTAAGCACGTTTTAAAGCGTTACTCAGATATGGCCACAATTTTCAGCTTTTGTCCCACTTTGCATCGGCCGCTGGCCAGTGACAAGATTTGGCATGTGCCATGTGACGGTGGCCAGAAGATCCATCCACGATGTGACCCGACCAGTTAGTGGTTAGTTTTGTTCTATGCCCGAGTTGGTCTTTGGACAATTTTGCCCGCTTGCCACATCGTATAAAACGTGGGAAATTGCACGATCATCAGTCATTTTGTTGCTTTCTTCCCGATGATGTTTTGCAAGTTTTATTTTTCAACTTTCAACATACCGTGTCACGTTCCCGAACGTTGGTTGGTTGCCTGCTTTCTACGGTGGGTGGACAGAGATTGGACGCTTTTGGCTTATTTCATAAAACTGACCGCATCTATGGCAGTGAATGGCCATTGGCGTAGGGAAAAGGGATCGGCTGGGCTAAGCCCTTTCTCAAGTTTTTTTTTGGATGCTGAACATGAAATGGATAAAAACAATCAGATTTATTTGTTTGCTACTGTTTAGCTCCATATTAGATTTTAGCCCTGCAAGCTTCTGCAAAAAATCCAAAACAAAATGAGCTCCAAAAAGACTTGTTTCTTCAACAACTTACTCAATAGGGCTAGGAAAATAAGTTTACATTATGAGATAATAAGAATAACATACTGTTCTTATGTGTTATGGAATATTATTTTAATACTATTTTTATTTTTTATTTTTTTAATTATTTTAATTTTATTATTACAGTCGACTCTCCATTTCTCTATGCTCTACATCTCGATATCTCTCCCTTTGTCGATGATTTCATAAGTCCCTTCAGTCTGCATACATTTTCACTCTCCATATATCGATATCCTCCTTATCTCGATATCTCCATATCTCGATATGGATGTGTTTCTATTGATTTTTTGTTCTCAATTTTCTCTCCGTATGTCGATATGACCAATATCGAAGGTTACTAGACTAAAATTTTGGGATTCAAAACAAATTAGGAGCGCGAAATGACGTCTGTTTGTGTATGGACCAACGCACAAGTTCACTAATTTGACGTTTGGGCGGTGCCGAATTCACTCGTTGCCATGGTCACATAAATAACACGCCTCCGCTCAAACGTCAGATAATAAACTCGTGCATCGGTCCATTACTTTCTTGGCAACGGAGTGTTTCTCAATCTAGTATTCATCAAAAATTTGTTCTCTGTCTCAATCTCTCCCTATCTTGATGGTCCCTGCGATATCGAGATGTGGAGAGGCGACTGTATTTTGGAATTTTCATATAAGCCTTTATCGCTTTTGGACCATCTTTGAATCACCACAGAAAAAGCTGAACGTTTCACAGATTACTATTTTTATCGTAAGGATGGTAAGATATGGGAGATTGGATTTTCAAACTTTTTTAATTTTCCAACCGTTCTAGTGCACAGTGATCTAAAACACTACGATAGATTCACGTAAATCACAAAAGAGTACAATAACTAGAAAACAGCGAAAACTACATCCCCGACACCAGAATACGCTGTCCCCTCCAGGACTCTTTCCAGAAAAAATCCTAGCTACGCCAACGTGAATGGCAGACGCGCTAGGTGGAGTTATGTCCCCCTTAGTATTTATGGCATGCTTCTGTCACCTGTGGTGTCTCCGAATGGACGGAATGAACTTTATTAAAACGTATAAATTTGTTAGCTTGTGGTTCCCATTCTGGCTCAACTTCTGCTTCCAACCCAAATCGGTCCGGTCCAGGTGTTGAAAGTTTGGTATACTTATGAATGCAATAGCAATCATTTTTTTGGCACTGCAAATAATGGAATGTTAGCATCGCAGCTTAAGAGGATGTTTGCTTTATTGGATGGTAATTTTGAACCAAGAAGGGACTAAAATGATGCAAATTAATGAAGTAGCCGTGCTTGGGTTTGTCGGGTGGGTACTATTCCTGCTTCAGTCCGGAGAACTTTCGCGAGGAATGTTTTCAGATTGTATCACTGGTCGTTGAATGCTAGCCCGTTGTCTTTTGTGGTGCTTGGATGTGCACATGCGTCATTTAATGCTTGTATGCAAACTTCTATGACAAAAGCTAAGAATTTGTATGCCGTCCTCTAGCTCTATATAAAAATATTCTTTGAAAAAGTTTGCTCTTTTTTCCTAACGAAAGTTTTTCTTGCTACAATTTAGCCGGAGACCAAATTCTGATTGAGCATCTGGCTCTTTAGATGTTCAAATATATTAAAATGTTTGGCTGTTCGGTACGCAATATGCGTTTTACACAGTGGGTTCTGTACTTTTTTACATTTGGCGACATTCAATAGAAACCAATCTATTTTTCCGCTGCTGGGATTTTTTTATGCTGAGCTTGCAAAAAGCTTAACAGTCATTAACATAAAAGAACAGCAACGATCATTTTTTACAAACTCATGTAAAATAGTACAGCTTAAATGGCGCTAGTTCAAGAACCTTACTTTTGTAAAGGAAACTTCTATCTAAGCAACCTTGTGGCCCCCGTTTTTGATAATTTCAGCAAAAATGGTACTAGTTCATTTTTGCTGAAAGTTTCCAAAACTGAAGCCACAAGCTCGTCAATAGAGCAACCTTTTTTACACTCAATTCTGAATTGTTTACCAGAGATGTCCAGGTTGGGAGCAGTAGCATAGCTGGGGGGTGCGGTGGGTGCGGTACGAACAGGGCTCTGAGCTCCTAGGGGCCCCAAAATCGTAGCTTGTAGGTAACTGGCAATTTATAGAATCCCAAAAAGAAAATGAGCGTGGCAAGCATAAGTTTTGTTGGATACTTGGATCAGCGATTATTTTGATTATGGCAAAATAGTTTGGATCACGCAAGCATGAAGGACCTTTTAGATCGACATCTTGTAAACTAAGTAAAACTAAAATTGTTCATGTAAATGTTGCAAATGCAATAAATTGGCTATGGAATTCTAATATCAATAGAAATCGAGCCATTTCCAGATAGTGTCCGGCGTTGTTAGCCGCCTTTTATGATTGGACAATTTGGTACTAGAATACATCATCAAAATATGATATAAAAATTCATACTTATTTTCCCAAATTTATTTTGTACCCTACAAAAACTGTAATATTTATCAAAAATAGATAATAATGTGACATAAACCACTATGTTTTAAATTATAAAATTAGTGGTTTGAATGTCCGGTTCCTAGTATGTAAGTGAGTCATTGTAGTCATTGTATGTAGTGACTACATTGTAGTATATACAGCTCGACGAAATAAATTAATAAAGTCACTTGATAACTCTTTTGCCAATTTGAATGAAACATCAACAGACAAATGAAATATTATTGTTTCGTCTTTAATGTGCCTCCATTTTTCATAAATTATTAGAGCAGGTCAAAATAAAGAATTGCTTCCCCTATATGATTTATGAATTTCAATCGCTTCACTGACATATCGATTGAATCTTGAATACGATGTTGAAATGTACCAATTTTTGCAATGCACTTCCAATCAATAATTGCAACAACCAACAATGCATCTCGTTTATTGGTACGTCTGTGCATAGTGCGGTGAACAAAAAAATAAATACTACCGTTCGATATAGTTCGCATGTGTTGATCTGCGAGACAAACAAAAATCAAATATTGGTGCACATTCCCGTCCAGCTTGAGCTGACGGTTTCGATTAGAAACAATAACTACCCATCGGTTGATCGAAACTTAATTGAATAAACAAAAAATTTACATTTTACGCATACGGTCACGAATCATATTGCGAACCATCCAATCAGCAGTCATCCAGCCAACAGCGCCAAACTGACGAACAAATCACATAATCCTCTTCCGTGTGCTCAAAACTTCCTGTCGCTTTGCTGGGCCACATAGGTTTTGGGAAAAAGGTCCTGTCGGTTTGCAGCTAAACTGTGGGGCGCTATGGGCCAGAATTCTGAACTTCGCGACAAAATTCAAGGATTTTGAATTATAGACAAAAATTAATTAAAAATACCTAATACAAACAAATATACATCTATAAAAAATGCTTAACAAAACGAGTCTCCAAAGTGGGACTATTGATTAGCAAATATTGAAACATTTAGTGTGAAATGTTTCCCATACAAAATATAGCATCCGGAATTTGAAGCTGTACGGAATTTGAATTAGAACCATACATTGTAAAATCAATGGTAAAAATTAAAATGTACATTACTTTTAAATCATATATGCAAAACATGCTCAGTGCGCTTTTCAAAAACGTACACCCAATGATAAACAATTTTCATTAAATTAAAATTCAACTCTAAAAATTGTTTTGAAATTCTGTAATAAATTATCGTTCACATTTTCTCCATAATAGGGCATTCCTCTAATATAATTCATATTGTATACAAAGTTTTGGCTTTTGTCGCGGAAACTTGATTTCTGCCCCATAGTGCAGACATAGGGAGATAGAGAGCGAATACAAGCGAGGTGGTTTTTCAACTGGACAGACTCAGCCAGTTTCAATATTTGGTGAATCGATTTTTCAATTATTCATAAGCTGAACTGATCCGACAGGCAGACAGTCTCTCGCGCAACCCTCCGCAGTTGAAACGCATTGGAATGTCACAAAACCTTCCGAAATCCTGCGGAAAACTCCTCCGCAAGAGGCAGCGAAGTGTGATGAAATGTACCAAGGAGGAATAAAATAATCAAATCATTTCGACCGATGATTTTCCTCATTCAAGGGCCCTAGCTTTGAAATGGGATATGTTTGCGCCCGAATCTGGACAAACGAAAGCTAATTGAAAAGACATTTTTCTATCTCACTCCCAAGTCCAAGCGGTTACGGAAAAATCTTTCGTGAGCTTAACCCGGATTATACAGCGATAAGAAGGGAAAATGGTAATAATAAGAATGGGGTTGGAAAGTATGCTAAACATCAATTTATTTTTAAGGGTTTTGATGAAGGAGGTTTTTAATAAATATGAAAACGAGAGGTTTTAAAATTGTAAATTAAACTCGAAGCGAAGCTTTTGATGGAGCAACAGAAATTTCCATTAGAAGTAAACAAAAGACCACGGTAAACGACTTCTCGGAGGTTGTATTTTGCAATATAAGAGAAACGAAGAATTTTGTATGCCGTGAAGCACAAGTCAGCATCATCTGCATTTTCGTCAAAATTGAGTTGTGTTTAGTTTTCAATATAACTTCCAATGATATTTCAGTTGTACCAATGAGACAACATATTTTGTTCGGACATAATAGAAAAAAAAATACCAAGTCGAATTATCACATAATGATATAAAATTGCTTAATTCAAATTAAAAAATGTTTCAATCTCCTGGATTTTTTCGAATATTCGTATAAAAAACGAATTTGCAAACTTCACAGCCCATTTTCTCAGTCCTTACTTTTTACAGATGGGACTGACTTGCGATTCACAACAGTGCAAGCATGTTTAATAACTCGATTTAATCTTAATCGTACAATTTCAATCAAATTATATCTGAAATGAAATTTGAAGTCACGTATTGCATGCTTGGTGGATTAGATCACTAAAAAGATTGAAAATCATGCTTTAAATTTCAGGTAAACGTCAATGAAAACAGTGATTTATACAACTTAGGCGAGCGATTCTACCCCACTAACCCCGAATGCCAGTTCCTCAAATGCCATCACATCGAATGCCATTACAACGAATATACCATCAACCCAAATTCCATCACCCTGAATGCTATTTCCCCGAATTTACAATAATGAGGTAGATATAATTTGATCCTTGAGATACGTAGAAATTTCATTATTGTTACGCTGTGTAACAGGATAATATAGCATTGATAACATGATAATATGTTCATTAGCCTGGGACACGGTTATATGAAATATTTAGATTCGCGCTCCAGTCCACTGGTTTGATTGCATTTAGGTCCCATAACAACTGTGCAAAATTTCAGCTCGATCGGAGAAACTTCCGTTTTGACTCATATTCCGAACACTTAAGGCCAACCGTGACTTCAAATGCATCTGAAAGGCATAAATAAGCTGATATTTGTGAAAATTATAATTTCTCCGCAAAATCTAACTGTTAGCTTTTAGATGTGCCGATAAAATTGTTTGTTTAAACTGGTTTAGTATGGTTTTTACGTAAAAGTATCAAACAACATTTTGATTAAAATGCCGAACACCGTGTTCATTCTGTCTCATATTCCGAACACCTTGATTCAAATTCCGAACAGCACGAATAAATCGTATTCAAATGAATAATTTCGCAAATAAATTTATCTGAGCTGGTTATACTGGTCTCGAACTAGATAATCATGACTACTCCCGAGGTATAAAATAGATTAGAAGACGTTAAAATGAAATTTTAATTGCCGTCAATTTCCTTGCCATTTGATGACATATTTCAGCGAAACATTTCAATCAAACCGCCATACAAAAACCGAGTGTTCGGAATATGAGTCTGTTCGGAATTTGAGACAAAACGGTATATTTTAGCGGAAGTCGTCCAAAGTTTGTATGGGGTTCACTATGGGAAAACTTACTTTTGCAAACAAAAATCGCCATAGTTCGCCCATTATCCTTTATAAAATTTCTATGATAAACAACATTGCTGAAGACCGTAAAGCAATCCGATGCATGTGAAAAAAGTTAATAAGCATAGACTATTCGGAAATTTTGCATTTGGGCCAATATTTTGTAAATGGAAGGTTAAAAATATTCTGTCGATGTTGCCACATATCAATCTAAGTTTGACTTTTTTCATCCAATATGGCTCTCACGTAGGATAAAATAAGTTTGGACGCCGGGGAACTGGGATCGAATCCCATCCCCGAGATAGTCACTTATGGCAAAAAAAGTTCTAGTGACGACTTCCTTCGGAAGGGAAGTACAGCAGTTATTCCAGAGATGATCTAACGCAGGGCTAAAAATCTCGTTAATAAAGGTAACAAAAAGTTTGGATTGACTGGCATATAGCTCTCAGTGAGTACCGCTTTGTCTCAAATTCCCAACAGACTCATATTCCGGACACTTGCTTTATTATGTGGCGATTTTGTTGAAATATTTCACTGAAATATGTCATCAATTACCTGAAAATGGCAGTCGCTTGCAATTCAATTTTACGTTTTCCAATTTATTTTATACGTCGATAGTAGTGTTGATTGTCAAGCTTGAGGTCGTAAAACTAGCTCAGATAAATTTGTTCGAAAATGATTTACGATACTGTTTGGAATTTGAATCAAGGTGTTCGGAATATGAGACAGAAGGAACACAGTGTTCGGCATTTGAATAAAAATGTTGTTCCATAGTCTTACGTAAAAACAATTCCAAACAAGTTTAAATAAACATTTTTATCGGCACACCAAACAGCTAACAGTTCTTCTTCTTCTTCTTCTTGGCATTTGCGTCCTCACTGGGACAGAGCTTGCTTCTCAGCGTAGTGTTCTTATGAGCACTTCCATAGTTTAACTGAGAGCTTTTTTGCTAAGTTGCCATTTTCGCATTCGTATATCGTATGGCAGGTACGATGATACTCTATGCCCAGGGGAATCAAGGAAATTTCCTTTACGGAAAGATCCTGGACCGACCGGGATTCGAACCCAGACACCTACAGCATGGCTTTGCTTTGTAGCCACGGACTCTAACCACTCGGCTAAGGAAGGTCCCAGTTAGACAGCTAACAGTTAGACCTTGCGAAAAAAAAACAAGTATTAGCTAATTTCTGACTATTAGATGCATTTGAAGTTACTTTGTATATCAAAATCCAACAAGAAATCCAATTTTCACCGGCAGAATATTTTTGACTTTCAGTGTATAAAAGTAAACAAACAATTACTTATCCTAAAAAGAAAAAAAAATCTGCCACAAAACCTACTATTTTAGCTGACTATCCCCCTTCTTAAAACTACCATGTAATGTCAGAACAATTTGCTATGTTTATAGTATATTTCACAACCTTACTGGTACATTTGACAAATAATTTTCTTTTTTCTAATTTCGATTATAAACAAGGTCAAATTAAGCGCAATTCTGGTCTACTGAAAATTGTCGGTGCGAGCAGCCCTGTCGTCCTGCTTAGTCGGACTTAGTCGACGACTAAGAAGCTTTTCTGAATTTTTTTCTTAACGCCCTGTAGGACTTCAATTGAAAATTCAAGCTGTATCATCGACCAGAAGTAATTTGACTTTGCTTAATGTTGATCTGGTGCAACCTAACGCCCTGTAGGACATCAATCGAAATTGTCGACATGTATCTACGCCCTGACATTACATGACCTTGTCTCAAACAGATCAGCAGCATCTAAACGCCCTGCAGGGCACCATTTAATAATTCCAAGCTGTATAAACGCCCTGAGGTAGTTTGACCTTGTACTATGTAGATCAGATGCATCTTAACGCCCTGTATGAAATCAATCTATTAAGGTTTTTCAACGCCCTGGGGTGATTTGAGTTTATTACACATAGATCTTTGCGAGATCTGTAGCATCTTTACACTTTGGAGAGAATCTATTGAAATTTTCGAGCTGTATCAACGCCCTGGCGTTTTTTTACTTTATCCTAGATCAAGTGTATCTCAACGCCCTGTGAGACATCAATTGAAAAATCCGAACGTTATCAACCCCCTGGAGTATTTTGACATTATTCCACGTAGATCAGATGCATCTTATTTCTAAGCTGTATCAACGCTATCCTGTATAGATTCAGTCCATCTCAACGCCCTGGAGGACATCAATTGGAAACTCCAAGCTTTATCAAGGCACTGTAGTATTTTGATTATATTTCACGTATATCAAATGCATCTTGAGGCCCTATATGACATCAATCGATCAAGCTGTATCAACACCCTGGAGTAATTTGTGTTTATCCCACATAGATCTTTGCGTGATCTGGAGTATCCTTACGCCCTGTAGAAAATCTGTCGTGATTTCCCAGCAGTATCAACGCCCTGTAGTATTTTGACTTTACCGTATGTAGATCAGGTGCATCTTTACACCCTGTAGGACATCAGTTGAAAATACCAAGCTTTATCAACGCCAGGGAGTAATTTGACATTATTCCACGTAGATCAGATTCATCTTAACGCCCTGTATGACATCAATTGGTCCAGCTGTACCAACGCCTTGCAGTAATTCCCCCTTATCACAAATAGATCTTTGCGATCTGGATCATCTCCGAACTGGATAATCGCACTGAAGTTTTTTGACTTATCCCATGTAGATCAAGTGCATCTTAACGCCCTGTTAAACATCAATTGAAAATTTCAAAATTTATCAACGCCCTGGAGTAAGATCTTATTTCATGTAGTTCAGATGACGCTCTATTTGACACCAATCAATCGAGGTGTATCAACGCCCTGGAACAAATCCTATGTAGATCAGGTAAATCTTAACGCTCTGTTTGCCATCAGTTACAAATTCTAAGTGGTATCTACGCCCTGGAGTAATTTGACCGTATCATACGTAGATCAGCTGCATCTTAACGCCCTGTATGATATCAATCATAATTATCGAGCTGTATTCACTTCCTGGAGTGATTTGATCTTGTTTCATGTATTCATCATCTAAATTCCTTGTAAAACGCCCTTAACCTTATTCCACATAGATCAGGTGCATTTTAACGTTCTGTTGGACATCGATCGACACTTTTGAACTGTATAAACATCCTGGAGCATCTTAACGCCCTGTAGAAATCAATCGAAATTTCCGACCCGTACACCCTCTTGTCACCAATAAATTCTGATATTCTGGTATTAATTACCTTTTCCACGTGGAAAGCAAAATTATGTAGAAATTGTTACGTTAACTCTAGCATGAGCAAAATTATGTTGAAATTGTTACGTTAACTCTAGCATGAGTGAAATAATATCGACAAATTATCCCGAGCAACTCTTGAAGTTTGATGAGATATATAAAAGTTTGGAGCTGAAAACAAATTTCAAAACATAATAAACATAGTAAACAGTTTATGGATTTTAAGTTAAATATCTCAAAATTAAGTTTTTGGCGCTTGGTGCAGTTTTCACCGATCATATGTTCTAAAGACAGTTAGTCAATATCCTTATTCATTTTGGACCAATAATTTGTAAATAATCGTGACGAAAGGGATGAGTGACAGTGGGCTTCATGGCCGTGCGGTAGTGTCGTCAGGCAGTTAAAGGTATCGTGTCATGGGGTGTAGGTTCGATTCCCGCTGTAGTCATTGAAGCTTTTCGTCAGGAATGTTTTTCGGCTGTACCATTGGAGCATGGTTGTCCGTTGCGTAGTGTTAAGTTACAGGTTGTGCAGCTAAATGGCTGAAGATGGTGGCCGTGTCTTTTAAAATAAGAAAGTTTATTATCAAGCATGCATCAAAACCAGCATTTTTGTTTTTTATTTGATGAAATGAGTTTTAAAGCCACCTCCCTGCCCTTAGGTGATGGGATTGACGGTGATTTATCAAGTGATTGCATATTGTTGATATTGTGAAAAATTACTCTAATGCTAATATATTGATCGCGAAAATAATCGTTATTATAACTTATAAAATGTAAGCTAGTCTAATAGTTTTAAATTAAATAATGACATGTGTTTCAATGCTTAAATATATTTTACACTTGATTTATCACACCTTCAGCATGAGTTTAGTTACTGTCGCATGATCTAACACCAGATAACTACGCGTAATGCTGGAGGGACCGGCAGGGCTCACTACCAGTCTCTACTAACACTCAAATCACTAACAAGACTGGGAAACTAACGATCACCTCCATCAGTAGCACTATTTCTAATAGTAGTATTAGTTCAATATACATAAATCTTTTTCAGTAGACCACGAGGCGCAAGAGTGGATGCGGGTGGTCTCTGCGTCTCACAGGTCATTGAAAATAGACATTCATGTTAGGTTTACTAACAATGTAGTAATTATTACCTTAGTAATACCGTAAGGTGCCGTAATTCAGCGCATCGCCTAAATCCGCATATTTGGTCCAAAATTAATCGAAATTTAAGAAAAAATTTGAAATTTGTCCATACCGCTATTTGTATATGCTTGTAATGCATCATAATTCCAATTAAAATTGTCATTAACAATAATTTACGATTTTTGAGAAATACTTCAAAATGTTCTGAATTACGGCATTTTACGGTATTGCGTTATTTAGTAAGGTAGGTTGTAGCGGTATTAGAGATAGTTTAGTAATGTTACTGATGTATGTATAATAATTAGAAAACTGATGGCACTGTTGTTACTGAAATGTTTCATTTTTAAATATCTTTTATAATATAATATAATATTGTTGAACAAAATGCTGTAATTAATAACTTATTTAATCCTCTACGCTTTTTTGCACTACTTTGCATTTATCACACCAACACTGGCGACAATAGCGTTCTTTGGGTAGTATTTCTGTTATGTAGTAGTAACCTCTATCGTTTTTATTCTAACGATCATAACATAATTATCGTGAGCGTAGTAGTGGAAATAACATAGAAGTAGCTTTTGTATTCGTAATTAAGGTATCATGGTATTAGTTCCCTGTCCTTTGGTTCAGAAAGGGGTATGGGCGCGTTCTGCCAACTCGGTCGAGGCAGATTTCTTGTGTGAACAAGTTACAACATGGACGTTCTAAAGTTCCAGAATGAAGTGTTGTGCATTTGAAGATGGGATGGATTCGCGTTTGTGCTTTACTGCTGCTTATCTATAAAGTTATATGCGATAACCTACCCTTAGCTTAACTATTTAAATTAACAGTTGCAAATATAATAATCGTTTTGAAAATATAATATAATATATAATTTTGATTTTGATCTTTTATCTACATCCGTCGAACCATTCTGAATGGCCGTTGTGAGAATATCACCAAGAACTTCTCACATGCAATAAAGCTGGATTGTCATACATTGAAACATCAAGGTTCTCGCTCTTTCGTATTCATTTTTTGTTGTTTATCATTAGTTTCAGGGATTGTTATCGTGGGAATCCAAAGAGCAAATTTTGTATGACTTCAATGTACGCCAATACTGCCATATAGCATGTAACAATCACTAACATTCCTTCTCTCTTTATCCTTGTTTTCATATCTATCCCGCTTCGAGGAATAATTCATCGAAGAGGAAAGGCATCTCTTATCATGGCAGCGTAATGGCCGAGAAAACGACGGTTTGCGGTCGCATCTCTCCATCCTCGGTTCTGCCCCACGCTCGCCAAATCGATACGCACTTGATCCGCCCACCTAGCTTGCTGCACTCCACGCCTTTGTTAAGTATAAAGTTTCTGTAACCATTGAATACTAATTGAAAGGTAAATCAAATGAACTTATTATTTAACTAATAACAAATTTGTTCCACAGAGCGATTTACAAAACACCACACAAAATCCCTCCTTTCACATATCCTTAGGCAAAACACTTCACTACCGTTATATGTATGACTGATTCATGTTCTTTCGACCTTGCATCATTCATACGTGTAGGGGAAGTCTAGAGTAACAGCAAAATTTAAAGAACCTTCTGGTCAAAGATGTTGCGTTGCCTACTTCCCAAACTCCAAAACCCCCGGTGTATTATGGAAGGTGTGAGTTTTTAAACTTATGCTGGAGACTTGGCCCCTGACCCCCTTGTACATCAATAAAATAAAATAAAATAAAAACATTAAGGAGCATCATGGAGTCTACATATCAGATATACCAACTAAACCACTGCTCTTCATTTTTCAGCATGTCGTTCTTCCCTATGTATATGTATATCGTTTTTACTTTGAAGGGCACTTAAGGAGGTTAAATTCATCACGTCTGTTGAAATAACTTTAAACATCTATATCAACTATCTATTAACATGATTTACATTTCATATATCTTATTATATTCATTTCGATTGATTATATGTTGGGATTAGGGAGGGTGCATCAGTGCATCATCGAAGTTGCAGCTGGACAATGGAGTGGAGTGCCACCCGGATTTTAGGAGAAAATCCAAAACTCAAGCTAGGATGGTGGCTATCTACATACATACATACATTGACATTGTTTTTTTTTTCAGGCTTGTTGGAACAATCTGTTATTTGGTTTTTAATATTAATCATCTTTCATTCATAGATTCTAGGTCAAACCATCGAGTTATTACATGATTATCTATATTTTTATATTTTAAATTATTATATTTAATTTTATTAAATAAAAATCATTTAATTGAATCATATGTTAAGTGAAACCGCATGCAGAGCAAGACTCAAGCTAGGATGGTGGCTACCTACATACATACTATTATTTTATTTTCATATTTTATTACCATATTATTATTATATGAGCAATTCTCGCTGAAACCAGGCCGCCATCGGCACCCATCGTTAGATTTCCAATTTTATGTCACTGATCGCTAGCTTTCGATAAAACTTAAGGGTGGTCCTTTTTGTTTTCTCAAATTGGTGGACCCCTCGTACGCCAGCTAGCTAAACAGTTTGCAAAAAAGCCCATTTTTTGATAAATCTTGGGTATTTCTTCACGTGATATGTCTCATATTTCCCTTGGAACACATACCAAACTTAATGGCATCGTATAGAGAAAGGATATAGCTTTCATTTGAAGTTAAAAAAAATCCTGCGGCCATTTTGAATTTGGCCGCCATCTTGAATTTTGTTAGAAAAATCGTTTTTTCACCATTAGCGCACCGCTCGTTTTGAATTCTGAGATCACCATCAGAAAGCTGAGGAAAAATTGCGTAAGATAGGCTACAGAAACTAGGTGTGCAATGGTATTTACCCTATGAAATGAACGATTTTCTAAAACATGTTCCACGATTTTGACGTATATGGCGAGTGCAATCAATGCAAACATCATTTTTTGTACAACAAAGATACAAGTTTTCAATAGTTGGTGTATTTTTCGAGTCAGATGAAGAATAGGAGTATTATTTAGAGTGATAAAATCTGGCAGCCATCTTGGATTTTGACGCCATCTTGATTTTGACTAGTAGAATGAATTTTTCACGTTGATAGCACTCAGCATGTCGAATTTAGAGGTTACCAATAAAAACAAGGTTACGTATACTCTTCTTCTTATTATGCTTCATTTTCCTGACGTTACGTCCCTAGTGGAACCGAGCCTGATACTCAGCTTTATTAGTTATAAATACAGGTTATTAAATAGGAATTTTCTTTTATAATACGATTTTTAATAACAGAATATTTCTTCGACGTATCTTTGAATTCAGTTATTATGAATAAATAAATTTAATGAATAAAAACCGTCCAAAAACATTGATTGAAAAAAAAACAACCATACGCTTTTTTTGTCATCGAATGAAGTTTATAAATTGTGCTTTGGGACGTTAGTAAGTTTTGTGGTAATATCTGTAGTTTTAACGTAAAACATTTCCAAAAGTGCATTTATTTAGAATGGAAATCTTAAATTTTTAAGCAAAAAAAATCCTTGATTTTCTGAATCATTAATTATTGTTTTTACTAACACCCAACATGCATGTGAAAAATAGCGAAATTGAAAGGTGAGAAGCAGGCTTTGTTCTAATGTGGACGTAATGCCGAAACTCAGGTGAATCATTTTGAGTTTGGAAAATCTGGTAGCCATCTTGGATTTCGACGCCATCTTAGTTTTTAGCAGTAGAATGATTTTTTACCATCTCAGCGCTCTTCATGTTTAATTAATTAAAGATCTCCGTTAAAAAACAAACAGATTCTTTATGTCTTATCTTATTTTAGCTGTTCAACAGATTGTTCATTTCTATCAATGGTTTTAGACCAAATAAATGAAAGAATTAACGCTATTTTTCAACTCGCAGATATGCAGAACAATCATTCAGGTGGCAAATAAGCGTTAAAAAATTCTACTTGTTAATTTATTTTTGAAGCTTAGGGGCTGGCTCTATTCCAGTAGGGACGTAACGTCAGGAAAAAGAAGAACAAGAAGAATAGTAAGTGTAACGGTGGCATTAAAATGCAACATGTTGAGTGTTATCAAGGTGAAAACTCATTCTACTACTTAAAACCAAGATGGCGTCAAAATCAAGATGGCCGCCAGATTTTTTCACTCTAAATAATACTCCTATTCTTCATCTGACTCGAAAAATACACCAACTATTGAAAACTTGTATCTTTGTTGTTCCAAAAATGATGTTTGCATTGATTGCACTCGCCATATACGTCAAAATCGTGGAACATGTTTTAGAAAATCGTTCATTTCATAGGGTAAATACCATTGCACACCTAGTTTCTGTAGCCTATCTTACGCAATTTTTCCTCAGCTTTCTGATGGTGATCTCAGAATTCAAAACGAGCGGTGCGCTAATGGTGAAAAAACGATTTTTCTAACAAAATTCAAGATGGCGGCCAAATTCAAAATGGCCGCCGGATTTTTTTTAACTTCAAATGAAAGCTGTATCCTTTCTCTATACGATGCCATTAAGTTTGGTATGTGTTCCAAGGGAAATATGAGACATATCACGTGAAGAAATACCCAAGATTTATCAAAAAATGGGCTTTTTTGCAAACTGTTTAGCTAGCTGGCGTACGAGGGGTCCACCAATTTGAGAAAACAAAAAGGACCACCCTTAAGTTTTATCGAAAGCTAGCGATCAGAGACGTAAAATTGGAATTCTAACGATGGGTGCCGATGGCGGCCTGGTTTCAGTGAGAATTGCTCATATATTATAATCTGATCTACTATATAACATGTCACTATAATTGAATTTACCATGTTTTGGGGAGGGAGGGAGCATCAGGGCATCATTGAATTTACAACTGGACAATGAAGTGGAGTGCCAATCGGAGTCAGGAGGAAAAGTGTTAGTCGTTCGCGTCTAGTATTTTTCTCTCCAACAGTTGTAAAAGATTTGACGCGCCCTTTTTCTAACAAACCTTTCCGTGGAAAGCTCGACAAGTATTGCAAATTCTAATGCTCAATCGGTTGGATCATATGGCTGGAAGGAGATTCTCTATTTCCCGCGGGTTTCGCGTGAGTGTTTCTGCTTACGGGTCCGCCACCCCCCTTTTGGCCCTTCATACAGCGGTATGTTGAATGCAGATTGGTAATAAAATTTGACCTTACTGTTGAGTGGAGCCGCATGCAGAGCAAGACTCAAGCAAGGATTGGTGGCTACCTACATACATACATACAAATGAGTTTTAAAGCCACCTGTAGAAAAGTTGTCAATTCTAAAATCCACTAAAAGATTCAACGCAAAACTACAATACAAAACCATAGCGAAATACATTTATATCCAAAGCAATTGACAAATGTTTTGCACTTTGATATCACTTCAAGAGCAGACACAATCAAATCTCAAAAAACTCAAAAAATATATAATAGGGTGCAAAGCTACTTGGGCACACCACCATAAAGCTAGCTAAAAAAAATAAACAATTTTTTTCGAGGATAAATCATCTCCAAATTAGTTGATATGCAAAATTTTTGCATTCAGGGTGGCCACAGAATCGGGAAAACCGGGAATGACGGGAATTGGATTCCACCGGGAAAACCGATAATTGGAGATAGTAACCGGGAACATCATTTTGAACGAACATTTTCGAGCTATAAATCTACAAATCAGAAATTGTGGAAAATCATCATGTTTGAATGTATTGTAATTCAGCATTTGTGAATTTGAGCAAGTAACTGGCTTTGATTATTTCTACTTTAATACACTCTTCTTCTTCTTTCTGGCGTTACGTCCCCACTGGGACAGAGCCTGCTTCTCAGCTTAGTGTTCTTTTGAGCACTTCCACAGTTATTAACTGAGAGCTTACTATGCCAATGACCATTTTTGCATGCGTATATCGTGTGGCAGACCTGTACGATGATATTTTATGCCCTGGGAAGTCGAGAAAATTTTCAACCCGAAAAGATCCTAGACCGGTGGGATTCGAACCCACGACTCTCAGCTTGGTCTTGCTGAATAGCTGCGCGTTTACCGCTACGGCTATCTGGGTCCCTACACTGAGCATTTTAAAAATGTTTCACTTTTCTCACAACATCGTTAGCCGTATTTCGAAATAATATTTTAATCTTTCCACTACTATCATGATTTTTTTAACTTTTCCCTTACTGTTTTGACCTAATGTTTTAAGTCAATATTAAATAAATTTATTTAGAAGATTCTGGCAATAAAACGTTTTGGAAAAATACCTTCAGTCACTGAACATTTATATCACAATTAAGCTGGACATGTATGTTGATTGATATGGGGCCCACATAGCCGTAGCGGTAAACGCGCAGCTATTTAGCATGACCATGCTGAGGGTAGTGGGTTCGAATCCCGCTGGTCGAGGATCTTTTCGTAAAGGAAATTTTCCTCGATTCCCAGGGCATAGAGTATCTTCGTACCTGCAACACGATATACATATGCAAAAATGGTCAATCGGCAAAGAGAGCTCTCAGTTAATAACTGTGGAAGTGCTCATAAGAAAACTAATCTGAGAAGCAGGTTTTGTCCCAGTTGGAACGTAACGCCAGAAAGAAGAAGAATGTATGTTGATTCCCGGGATTACAAACTAACTATCCCACAAACTCATTCGGATTATGGCACTGAAACATCCTTTAATACTGATCAATGTATTTGTGCACCGATCGTGCGCACTCTAACTCAACTACTGATCCTGTTCACACAATTCAAATTTAGATCAACCGTACTATCCGATTTAATTTCCGTACATTAGACATGTTCACTTTGGAAATCCAACATGTATTATTGAAAACCAAACCTTGACTTATTAAAGTATAAGAGTAATTCTCTAAAAAAGTGTTGAATAAATAAGGTGCTTCTACTGTCTACACATGTGGCTTTGTTTCATTTTTACCTTGAAGTTATTTGCTTTAGAGGTCCCTTTATTTTCATGAAAAAAATTGAGAGATTTTAGATAAGATATGATTAGCGAAATAAAAACACGGGACAAAAGCGGGAATTTCAAAATTTTGTGGCTTACCTGTGCTTTGTATCTGATCAAAAAGTCATATAAATAATTAGGTTTTCGAAAAAAAAATAGTTTTCTTTCATCAGTAGTTACCATCGTAATGCAGTAGTCGATCAACCAATGGAAGAAGTCCTTAAAATAGATATATAAAAATGAAGAAAAGTCCTAGATATGACCTTTATGCTTCATTTGAGAGATTTCAGTAACTGCTACGAGGGAAAATTACTGAAACACGCGTACCAATTGTAGATCAAGTGATTTCATGTACAAAATAGTAGTTTACGTAACAAGTTGCAGAATGATGATCTTTACAGAACTAACCGTATATTTGGTTAATTTCGACGAATGCTGTAATAAAGAATTCCATAACGAGTTGCATACAACATTTTTTGCAATTCGGTAGAAAACCACTTGAGGATATCAGATATCATATTGGGACGTACTTACCATTATTTTGCAAATTTTGAGAATTGTCTTCCGAACTTTCGAGGTGGTGCTTGTCCTGCTCACAACGCGTTGTAGTTTCATGTTATTTATTGTACTTCTATCTAGGAGAATAATCAGATAATGTATACTAAATTATATTCATTTTAAACTAAAATATTTATTATGAATTTAAGCACCTTCCATTTAACATTGACATGTAAATAAAGCGAGCATCTGTAGCAACTTGTACTAGCTGTGGGGAATTTATGGACCCATTTTTTTTAAACAGGAGAATGTTCAAGCCCATGTACTTGGTCTCGTCGTTCCAAATTTCAGTTGAAATGAAACACAAACTAAACACGTGCAAATACATGATGATTCTTGTGTGTTTGGAATACATATTTAAGTATTTGTGACAATTTTTCTTATGAAACACCCTTATTAACGCTTGAGAGTTGAAGCGCCCTCTGGGCTATAGCAGCGCGCCCCTCAAATGGAGACGACTAAGAAGCTCAAATTTTACGACGACAGGGCTGGGCGCGAGCGCTTAAGTTAGGCCCCTTAGCTAATAGTTTATACCACACATTATTTTTGCATGTAGTTGAAAACAATCTGAGGTTCATGGAATTAAGATTAAAATTAAAAGCCGTCATGATACAGTCATATTTTACGGGTTTTATTAAAGGTCATGAATACACTACCCGTCATATATACGGACTCACTTAAATAAGTATTGCAACACTCAGCTGAATATTGAATCACCCCCAAAAAGTTTAGCATCACCCCAAAACAGGTAAATTCACATTGTTTTATCTCGAGATCCTTACGAATTGCAAAGAAGCAATCTTCAGCAAAGTTGTTCAGGGGATTAAGGACATCTGGAAAGCAAATAGCTTGGTTCGCGATTTTGCCGCTAGGTAGCGCTAGTGAGCATGTAAATTGAGCATTTCAAACTAGTTCTAGCTAGTGATCCACAAGAGATAGAAAGTTCCAGTCTTCAGCTAGAAGAGAACAGAAAGAAAGTAAAGGACATCCGAATAGCAAATTGTTTTTATTGCAATTTTGCCACTAGGTTGCACTTCTACGCATATTTAATTAAATATATGAAACAAATTCTATCTATTGAGCCAGATGAGATAGAAAGTTTGAGTCTTCGGCAAAGTTGTCCGGAAGGTCAAGGGCATGCAGGAAACAGTTTACTCTGAGTATGGAGGGATGACTGTACCTAAACAATATGGATTTGATAAGATAGAATCCCCAGAATGCCGTTCAGAAAGCTTTTGGCATTTACAAGTTGAAGTGATTCGGGACGGAATCATATTAAATTAAAGTGATTCAGGTCTGAACAATTGTATCATACTTACTTGATACTTGATGGGCTACAAATCGCTACGATGAATCTGCGCCGAATGGATGAGTCTTCTTCGCTGGGCTCGGTCCTGGGACAATCGCTTCCAGTCGCCCTGAACGTTAAGTGCCCTTAAGTCCTCCTCAACCGCAAAAAGCCATCGTGTGCGCGGCCTACCACGAAGTCGGCGGCCTCGTCCGGGTTCTCTGTTGAATATTATCTTTGCTTGTCGTTCTTCCGGCATACGGGCAACGTGACCAGCCCAACGCAGCCTGCCGTGTTTTATGCGCTTGACAATATCCACCTCATTATACACTTGGTACAACTCGTGATTCATGCGACGCCGCCAGATGCCGTTTTCTAGTTTACCGCCGAGTATTGTTCGCAGCACTTTACGTTCAAACACCCCGAAAGCTCTTCGGTTGACTTCCTTCAATGTTCATGATTCATGGCCATATTGGACAACCGGAAGGATCAGTGTCTTGTATAACGCGAGTTTTGTTTTCGTTTGCAGGCTACGGGACTTCAGCTGGTTACGGAGCCCGCTGAAAGCCCGACTCGCAGCTGCAATACGTCTTTTCACCATGTTCGGACATAATTTACCACAACTCGTTTCTCTTCACTGAATCGTACGCTGCTTTGAAATCTACAAACAGATGATGAGTCTGCAAGTTATACTCCCGGAATTTATCTAGGATTTGACGCAGGGTAAACATTTGATCCGTCGTTGATCGGCCCTCACGAAAACCAGCTTGGTATTGACCGACAAAGGACTCCTCATACGGTCTCAATTTGTTGAACAGAATTCCAGACATGATTTTGTACGCCGAATTAAGGAGTGTTATCCCTCGGTAATTGGCGCACTCCAGTCGATGCCCTTTCTTGTACAAATGGGAAATGAGACCTTGCAATCAACTTGTAGGCATTTGTTCTTCCTCTCATATCTTCGAAATGATACGGTAAAGGAGTTCGTGCAGCAGTTCACTTCCGTGTTTGAGAAGTTCGGCCGGGAGCTCGTCCTTCTCTGCAGCCTTGTTGTTCTTCAGCCCATTGATAGCTTTCTTTACCTCATCTAGCGTTGGAGGTTCCAATTGTATCATATCTGATTCATATTCTAGTGATTCTGGTATGACTTACTCCATGTGCGAGTGACTCAGTCAGGACTCATACCCATTAAATCAAATCATTCAAGTCAGAATCTATCATATTCAAGTGGTTTAACCTTCGGGCTGTCGCGCTGTTGTACTTTGTACAACAGTTGTGATTTATATGCTATCATTTTGCAACAAAGATATCTATCGACACCAAACCAAAATGTATTCCTCAAGAATCTTCTTAAGAACAATACTCGACAGTTTTTATTTACAGTATGACCCTTTTATAATACGGTTAAATCAACAAATGTACATGGAAGTCGCATAATAATGAATGCACTATGTACGGTTCGAGGAAACCACAGTTTGAAATCGTCATATCTCGAAATCCAGATAATATAGAAACTTGGGATCTTTAGTAAAGTTGTTCTGGAGGTGGAGGAGCGCTATCTGATGGTACCTTATTTAATTCGGGATTTGACCGCTAGGTGGCACTAGTGGGCATGGAAGTTTTGCTTTTGTTTTGCAGATTTTTCAGGATCCTGACCATTTAGAAGGATGTCGTCTTCGGCAAAGTTGTTAAGTAAGTTAACCCATTAACGCCCGAATTATTTCACATTTATAGTAATCACCTGATTCTTTCTGGAGTATCGCATTATGATAAGAGAATACTTAAACCGTCATTTAAATGGAAATCTACGGTCACATTTTGTCACAGTACACAGTGGGTCATATGTACGCAAAATATTGAAAAAAATTAAAATACTTGATTATTTTTGCAAATGTTTGAAGGTGGTATGGTGCATTAAAAAGTGACAAGATATTATGACAAACATTATGTAAACGGTAAGAACATGATACCATAAGTATAAATAACAAAACGAGGCTTAATTGAAAACTACACCCCAGAATGATGCTGAATGTGACACGCGTACGAAACACACACACACGATCACATATACGTACATGCACAACACAAACTTTTTTGTACATACAAACATGCATACATTCATACACATATAGCCGCAGTAGTCGCATTTTCCTCCTTTATTTTACGCCAGGCTCGTTTGTATCAAATGGTTACGGGGTACACACTTATACAAATTTCCACGAATATGATATTTTTTGTCGTAATAAAAACCACTCAGGATTTAGCAGGATTCTCAACAATTACATATTGTTTCTACAGAAATCCTGAAGGCTTCGCACAGAATTCCAATAGGATTCCCTCAGGATTCTCGAAGAATATCACAAAATCCACATTGCATTAATTCCAGGATGCTGAATTCTCTTAATGTTGATAATTCCCGCAGTATTTCTACACAATACCCAAATAATTCTTACAATTGACTCTTACCAATAAGACCAATCCAAATTCCCAAAGTATTTCTACGTGATTCTCTCAGGAATACTAACTGTTTGCCATATAACTATAAGACAAGATTTCAACAAGCCATCACAAGAATCTCAGCATTCTCGTTAGATTCCCAATGTTTTTGCTCACTATTTTCGCAATTTTTTTACAAAATTTGCACAGACTGCATAACTCCAACAGGATTCCCTCAGTATATCATTGGGTTATCATTTAACAATTCCCACTGGAATGCCAGAATCCTCACTGGAATACAAGCATCTGCACTAGAATCCCAAAATCCACACTAGAAATCCATGATCTATGCTGGAATCCAAAGATCCACGCTGGAATTCAAGAATCTACACTGGAAACTCAAACTCTTCACTGGTATCCTTCAATGAAACCCTAGGATCCACATCTGAAATCCATACTGGAATATCCCAGCATCCCCAGTGAATTTCAAAGATCTACACTGAAAATGCATTATCTTCATTGATGTTCAAATATCCACACTGTAATCCTAAAATCCACACTGAAATCCCAGCATTCACATTGGAAACCAAGGACCCATGTTCTAATCCTGCGGTTCACACTAAAATTGCAAGGTCCATCAATCCTGAAAACACAAGGTCCCTACTGAAATCTCAGGTTTCACATTGAATTTACACGACCCATGCTACAATCCCAGGATCTAAACTGGAATTCACGGATTCAATTCCAGGAATTTCAATATCCACAATGGAATACCAAGATTCGGAACAACAGTCCCAAGATATACACAAAAATACAACAAACCTAGTGGAATTCTAATATCCACATTAGAAACCAGGGATCCACAATGCAGCAACACAATCTACACTAGAATCCTATGATCCACACTGAAACACTTGGAATCAGACTGGAACACCAGGATCCACATTGTAATTCCAGGATCCACACTGGATTCCAAGAATCAACACTAAATTCCTAGAATCCACACTGGGTTTCGCAAAATCCACACTGGATTCCCAGAATCCACATTGTATTTCCAGAATCCACATTGTATTCCCAGAATTTAAACTGGATTTCAAGAATCCACACTGGATTCCCAGAATCCACACTGAATTCCCAGAATCTACACTGGATTCCTAGAATCCACTCTGGATTCCCAGAATCCACACGGGATTCCCAGAATCCACACGGGATTCCCAGAATCCACACGGGATTCCCAGAATCCACACGGGATTCCCAGAATCCACACGGGATTCCCAGAATCCACACGGGATTCCCAGAATCCACACGGGATTCCCAGAATCCACACGGGATTCCCAGAATCCACACGGGATTCCCAGAATCCACACGGGATTCCCAGAATCCACACGGGATTCCCAGAATCCACACGGGATTCCCAGAATCCACACGGGATTCCCAGAATCCACACGGGATTCCCAAAATCCACACGGGATTCCCAGAATCCACACGGGATTCCCAGAATCCACACGGGATTCTCAGAATCCACACGGGATTTCCAGAATCCACACGGGATTCCCAGAATCCACACGGGATTCCCAGAATCCACACGGGATTCCCAGAATCCACACGGGATTCCCAGAATCCACACGGGATTCCCAGAATCCACACGGGATTCCCAGAATCCACACGGGATTCCCAGAATCCACACGGGATTCCCAGAATCCACACGGGATTCCCAGAATCCACACGGGATTCCCAGAATCCACACGGGATTCCCAGAATCCACACGGGATTCCCAGAATCCACACGGGATTCCCAGAATCCACACGGGATTCCCAGAATCCACACGGGATTCCCAGAATCCACACGGGATTCCCAGAATCCACACGGGATTCCCAGAATCCACACGGGATTCCCAGAATCCACACGGGATTCCCAGAATCCACACGGGATTCCCAGAATCCACACGGGATTCCCAGAATCTACACTACAATCTTAGCGTCCACACTGAAACCCTACGATCCACACTATAACTCCAGAATTCACACTGGAATCCCAGGATTCTGCAATGGAAACCCTGGATCCACATTGGCATCCCAGGATATATTCTGAAATCTCAGAATTTACTCTGGAATCCCGGAATCCACACTGACTTCCGGCACAGGAACCATTCTATAATTGTTCAGGAATCTCTGATTTGCAAACCACGCTTATGGTAGTATAAGACGAGCGTGGTGATGCCGACAAGAGCTGGTGACAAAACAGAAATGTTTCATGCTGATAGCGCAACCTAGAGGAAGAAATATGAATTAAAAAACCTGTCATTAGACTGCCCATAATATCTTTCACAACTTTGTCAAAGATACCAACCATCCATTTTGTCTAAAAAATTAACTGTATTCAGAAATGTTACTGATCTCAAAATAGATCACTGGGCGTTCGAGGCATCTGATCTCAAAATAGATCACTGGGCGTTAATGGGTTAAGGACCATCATTTTTCGAGCTAGTTGATTCAAAATATTGCCAGTAGACGGCGCTAGTGTGCATGAAACTTTTGTTTGCAGGTATTTCAGGAGCCTGACCACTTAGAAAGATGATGTCTTCGGCAAAGTAGTTTGGTAGCTCAAGGGCTATCATTATTTGAGCCAAGAAATACGATATTTTGCCATCAGGCGGCGCTAATGTGCGTGAATTTTTTTTGCGGATCCTGCAGGATCTGGACTTTTTAGACAGGCACCTTTGGCAAAGTTGTTCAGAAGCTCAGGAACTATCATTATTTTAATAAATCTCTAACTTTTAGGATTAAACAAAGAAAGAATTTGAGCTACTGAACAACTCTGCCGAAGACATTCAAAGTGATCAGGCTCCTGAGATATTTGCGAAACAAATGTTTCTTGCTCACTAGCGCCACCTAGTGGCAACATTTTGAATCAACTAGCTCAAACAATAAAAGTCCTTGAGTTACCGAACAACTTTGCCGAAGACGCCATCTTTCTAAGTGGTCAGGATCATGAGATCTGGGAAACAAAAGCTTAATTCTCATTAGCGCCGCCTAGTGGCAAAATCCCGAATTTCTTGGCTATAATAATGATAGCCCATAAGCTACTGACCAATTATGCCGAAGACGTCATCTATCTAAGTGGTCAGACTCCTGAGATATTTGCAAAACCAAGGGTATTGTACAAAGTACAACGCGCGACTACTCGCGTTACAAAAATTCGCGCGACGACCGAAAGGTTAAGTTTGATTGACTTCATATCCAAGTGATTGATGTCTGATTCTCTTTATATTCTTTCGGGTTTGATTCTTTCTATATTCAATTGGACTTAAATATGGAGTAAAAAAAATCATGTCAAATTTACTCCATGTTCAAGTAACTCAGGATTAATTTAATTTATATTCAAAATATGCAAGTTTTGTTCTCTCCATACCCGCAAGTATTTCACGTGAGATTCACTTTATTATTAAGTGATTCAGAATTGATTCATTTCATATTCAAGTGATTCAGTTCGCTTCATATCCTAGTGATTCTTATCTGATTCACTCATATTCGACTGTTTCAGGTTTGATTCACTTATGGTGGTAAGCTCCTTTGAAGTTAATACGCCAATCGTGTATTATCCTCGATTTTACTATAGTAAAATCGAGGATAATCGCGGTTGGCGTATTAACTTCGATGGAGCTTACCACCATTAATGTTCAAATGAATTCAAGTGATTCATACTTGATTCACTTCATTTTCAAATGTTTCAAATTTGATTCACTTTATGGACAAGTGATTCAGGTCTGACTGTTTTCATATTCAAGAGATTTAGGATTCATTTCCAGTGATTTATGTTTAATTCACTTCATATCCAAGTGATTCATATATTCAAATGATTCAGGTCCGATTCACTTCGTTTTCAAATATTTCAGTTTTGATAAGCTCATATTCAAGTGATTCACATCTATCAGCTCATTTATATTCAAGGGTTTTAGATCTAGTTTACTTCATATTCAAATGTTTCAGAGATAATTAGTTCAATGTCGATTCATCTAATATCAAAATTCATCTTCATATTCAAGTGAATCGTGTCTGAGTTACTTCATATTCAATTGATTCAGGTGTCATACATTCAAATATCAGTTATTCCGGTTTGTTTCTTCTCGTTATTCAGTTATTAAGGTTTATTTTAATTTACGTCTCAGTACTTCAGAGCTCATTTACTCATTTGAAAGCAGTTCATGTATGATTAATTTCATATTCAAGTGTTTCAGGTTTGATTCACTTAATATTCAAGTAATTCAGGTCTGATTCACTTAATATTGAACTAGTTTGAAATGCTCAATTTTACATGCTCACTAGTGCAAAATTGCGAACCAAACTGTTTGTCTTCCGGATGTCCTTGATCCTCTGAACAACTTTGCTGAAGATCGCTTCTTTGCAAGTCGTAAGGATCTCGAGATAAAGCTATGTGAATTTACCTGTTTTGAGGTGATGCTAAACTTTTCGGAGGTGATTCAATATTCAGCTGAGTGTTGCAATACTTATTTGAGTGAGTCAGTATTCATGACGGGTAGTGTATATCCAAGAGTGCAGAACTACACTTATAATGAAAAAATTCGAAACTCGTTCAGCTGTTCAAACTCAAAACAATAGATTGAAAATTTTCCAACCAATGCAATTCTGCCGTTTCAAGCCACGGACTTTGAAATATTTGACGAAAAAATAAATACAGTATCATTCGTATTCAAGCCAAGACTTTTGAATGTTAGACGTAACAAAAAAAAAAATGTTTCATATAGATGCTCCATTGTCATAGTTATAGAAAGTTTTCCAATCGAGTTAAACAAATCTCTTAAAATTAGAATGAAAGTTTAAAAATAAAATAAAAATTAATGAAAGATTGACAAAAGTTAAAAACAAGATACAAAATAACAACTAAAGGAGATTTGACTGTAGTTATATAGTTCAAGTAGGCGTAGAGACATGTAATGTCTTTATTTTTTTAAACACTACACTGACTTCATATGTTTTCCACAATTTTTCCAAACAATGCTTGTTATGGAAAGAGTATATGTTGCGAAATATCTGAATACAGATATGGAAACAACCGTCCATACCCAATTCAAATGTTCGAAGTGCGTGAGAAAAGTTTCTATTTTTATCGGCTAGTGTACTGTATAAAACAACAATATTGTACTACACAAAAAGGTAGAAAAATTTCCAAGCATATTCGCATGATGTTTCTTAGGTCGTAAACATTTGTTGTACAATCTCAAATTCGCTAAAATTGGATGTCCATGTCGTCGTCGTCCCGAATCTGTGAAACGTTCATCGCAACCTGACTCAATATCCAAAGTCGCAACCCTTGATGGTTCGTTTGTTTGGGATCCCATCTTGCATACAGATTGCCTGAGCTCAGCTCAGCTCAGCTTCTGTTGCCAGTCAATCGGTTCGCTAGTTTCGGTTGGAAGATCGGTGGCGTCATTTCGAACACGTGTGAGCTGATGATCCAAATTATGCGCGCACTCAATCTACTTTCGCCTGCGGTTCTCTGACTCTGACTCTGACAAGAGTGGACACAGTCAGCTAGCAGAGGCCGATGAGCGTTCTGGTCTGGATGGATGTGGATTACGGGTTTTGCCAGTCGTCGTCGTCGTCGATTCTCTTGAACGTCATTACTACCACACTGTCGAAGGCGGGAATTGCGGCATTTCGAAGTCTTTTACCGCATCACCGTTGCACACTGGGGCAGATCGCTGTTTCAGATGGCAAAAACCTCTAATTTTCTGGATATGCATCCTACAGGTTTGGTGTCTTCGACAGAGTTGTAATAATTTGAATAATTTGTATCGTAAAACGGTATAACTTTGATATTTTTGGTAGAAAATTTGCATTCTGTTTTAAACAAAAACGGGGTATCTTTGATAATGCGGGTATCCTTGATAGTGCGTTACCTATCACATACTAAACAAAATATCATAATTTCTGTTAATCGGTTAAGCAAAACGAATGCAAAACTTATGAATATTTGTATAACACTAGATGTAAAAGCTGTTTTTATTTGAATCTAGAACATTTGAGGCTCTAAATATCGATACTTAGGATGCCAGTACTTGTTTCAAAAATATAAATTGTAATTTTTTGAAACAGCATGTATAAATATTCAAGTTTCCTTCGAAAAAACTTTTAAAGTTACCCCGTTTTACGGTACTGATATTTAAGTTATCGATTGTAGTTGAAAGCTTGCCTAACGATTTATTTTTACAATTTGGAAGAATAATTTAAAAGAAGATTTGGTAGCATGCTCAGTTGTAAAATACAAAGATGAAAAAATGTGTGTTTCTCAATTAATTAGAGCTTAAGCCTAAATATTTTCGAATTATTTGTATTCGAAAGTTTTAATTTCTTCAGAAGTAAGTCTGCTTTGATGACTATAAGGACTCCACCCCAAATTTCTTTTTACAGTGTTGCAAATCTCGGTCGTGCCGAAATTGTTTGTGTATTTTTGACGCATTCGTCCAAGTCCCAAGAATTATATTGAAAGGTAAATATAAAAATTTCTGTTGAATTACTTTTATTTTGGTTGACGTTTTAATGCAATTGAAATTTTGACAGTATTCCAGAATTTCAGTCAATTCAGTTATCAATGAAAAATCCCTAAAAATCGATAGTTCATTAGTAATTCTAAGTAATCAGTTGATAATAAGAACATCAAATTGACACTTATTTTGTTATGCTATATATTGTTTTATACTGTTTGGTAATCAAATCCGCATGGTTATTAAATTAATTAGCTCATTACGGTTTTGGCCGTCGAAGGTTGAAAACGGCGATCGGCCCCAGTGTGCGTCGCGAGATCTTGTTGCTACAGAATGGATGGCGGGTGAAAAACACCGGGAGACGAGTGGTCCATTGAAAAAACGTGTTCGAGATGGTGTGTCGGTCGAATTTTCGGCCTCGGTAGACTGTTATTGTCGGTACGTGCCCCTTGAGTTAAACGAGAGTTAACGTTTCTTTGGACGTTGAGGAAAATGAGAGGAGAGCCAACAAACCATGCACTGTTTTGCGGCGGCTTAGATTGAATTTTCTATACAGTTTTGTCATAAAATCCGTCGAGTAAGGAGTGACGCGTCGTTTCACGGGTGAAGAGTGAAAATTTTTCGAACGTGTGTTGTTTTTTTTTTCTGTGCTACTCTTTGCCGGAGATATATTTATCTCGGTTCACCGTGAAGAAGCGGCATTTTCCTCTGGGAGCCACTCATATCGTGCCTTGGTTGAATGCGCAAGCTGTGGTAATAATCGTGAAAATGCGAATGAATGTTACTTGCTGTGATAATGGAATATACAGTGCAAGGAAATTACAAGAATATCTACTGTGAATGGAAGAAATAATGGATAATGAACCGAATGGATTCATTTGAATTGGTCGATAGTATAGCTTTCAGATTCGATCAGATATGGGAGAAGAAACGTCTGTTTTCAACATACTGTGAGTTGATGTGAAATGATCGTGTATAGTGTATAGAAATCGTGATAAGTGAATCTCCAACAAGAGATTCGAATTAATATGGTATAGTCAATGGAGCAGACATGGATTCAGCGAACTACTTATCGAATAGAATAATTAAAATATCCCTCATATGATAATACCAGGCTTGAACGAGAGCAATTCAAAGATGTTCACAGCAGCACCAGTTCGATCAAAAAAGCAATAGCATAGCTTGATCAAAAGGTTTGGTTCATTGAAAGTACAGACGCAAAAAGGATTTCACTCATTATTCGTTTTAAAACCAGCTTTGCCGGCGATAATCAGATCAGACATGTCAACTGGCATAAATAGATAAGTTGACGATAAAAAATCTATGATTCAGAGATCTCTGGATGTTATTCGACCCAAGCTTTTTTTAAACTAATAAACTCGTCCATCATTCAAGATATATTTCGGATTGTCCAGTATATTCTCATACAATCATTTGGCTGTAATTTGTCTGACAATATTGGTGATTTTATTTATTCAAAGGCCTTAAAATACTGATTCACAATATATTAGAAATATTTCATTAATTAACAAATTAAATTAAAAAAAAAACCTTTCGACGTTTGTTTTAAGCGACACGCCAATTGGTGGTGGTAGTCAATACCACCACTTGATTGCACTCCTCCAATATACTCATACATCAGGTTTTGTCTACCCATTACAGATCGCAACAAAAATGACATATTTGCGTGTCTCAAGGATCAAATTATGTGTCTCTAGTAGATTTGGGGATGCTCAATCCAATGTTCTAGCACGACACCATTTTTTAGCTATATGTAGTTGGCCGAAGTTGTATAAAACACTGATTTAATTGATGTTTACATAAAATTTAGAGTACGATTTATCAAACTTTTTGTGATGAAATCCACTAAGCGTGCAAAATTGCTCTTTAACTTTCATTTCAGATATAATTTGGTTGAAATCGCATGATTAAATTTAGACTAAATTTTTTCAACATGCTTGCAGTCTCCATACAAAATTTTTCGGTTTCTCTTATATGACAAAATACTATACATTTCTAAACCATCAAAAAGTAACTTTTCAGCATTGAAATTATTATGAACTTGATAAGTATTGTTATACACACGTCGATCGAATTCTGTGGCGAATCAGGCAAATAAATTTCCATACAACCTGTCAAACTTGCATGTAAGTTGGCTAAAATATTCATATCTAAAAATTAGACGTGCCATGATATTTTTAAAAATGCAATGGATTCAGCAATCCTTAATTAGACAGATGGATGTAGTTTGATGCTGGAGACAAAAACGTGTTCCACAGTGTTACTATTGGAGTCTTCCATATTCCATATAAAATATTTGTAACTTTCTTTAGTGAATAATTTAACATTGAGAAATTTCTCTTGAAATTTGACCTGAAATAATTCAAGCAACACTTTAAGAGCGTTTTAAAAAAATATTCAAGATCTACCCAATTGGTACCAATAGCGTTGGTCAAGGCTTCCGAGAAGAACATTTTGAAACTCTGAGACACTTTCTGAATCATCAATGACTTCCAGCAGAATATTTGGTGAAAGCATATGATTTCAAAACGATATTAAAAAAAAAAATGATTCTGTTTTAGGACCACCAAAAATTTGAAATAGTTTCAGAACAGTTAATTTATAGCTTTTAAACAGTGCTTCCCAACTTTTTTGAAGTTGTGGACCCTTTCAAGTTCTACAAACATTCCGTATCAGGTATCAGGAGGAGGGACTGCACGAGCAAAGGGATGGGAAATAGGAGTGGGGTCCTTTGTAGAGGGAAAATCGCATAAGCGAAGAAGCATGTAGCTCCATACCACTATGGGTTCGAACAGCGCCCTAAAAAGGGCACTGCAACTCATGAGCGTAAAGGGAGCCTATAGCGGGTTAAGAATAACAGAATGTCCTGAAGACTCAGGCTTCTGAATTCAGTTTCACTTAATTAGTGTTTACCAAGAAATTGGAATCGCATTTGCGCCAAAACTGGACAGTTACATATCAGGAGATACCAAGTTCCATAATCGGAGTCACAACTATCACACACATATGGGTCAGCACTGAATATATGCCATGTGATAGTTGAGTCGGCAGTGGGCTGTCAACGCTCTGACCAAGAGACTGCAATTATGCTTTGACAGATTTGATGAATACTTCATCACCCTTGGAGATGGCTCAGTAATATACAATTTTGTTCGACGACATGACTCAAAATTATTTCAATATTGCTTGTGTTGAGTTTTCACCCAATAATTTATCTGAAGCTTCACCCAGCACTTTGAAATTAGGATAGCTGGCACAGGGTCAATGAAGTCTTGCGATGCTCCATCGCGAGCTAGCTCATCAGCCAATTCATTTCCAGCGATGGAAGAATGGCCAGGTACCCATACAAGGTTTACAGAGTTGACTGAATTCAGTTCCTCAATTTGAGTTCGACATGCGATAACAAGCTTCGACCTTGAGTTGGCCGAAGCGAGAGCTTTTATAGCAGCCTGACTATCTGAACAGAAGTAAATGACTTTACCCATTACGCGCTGCTGAAGTACTGATTGCACTCCACACATAAGAGCAAATAATTCCGCCTGAAAAGCGGTGCAGTTTCTACCAAGTGAGTAAAACTGATTCAGCCTTAGGTCACGAGAATATACTCCTGCACCAGCTCTACCTTCAAGAAGGGAGCCATCAGTGTAACATACTATATTGCTTGATATACTTCTTTCCAAATAGCCCGACGTCCACTCTTCCCGTGAAGGGAATTGTGTGGTAAATGTCCTGTAAGGAAAGTGACAAGCAATTGTGAGATCACTTGTCCCAATTCACCAATTTTGTCCCAATTCACCAAAAGTGGAAACAACGAAGTGTGTGTAGATCTACGATTTACTGGATTTTCCTTCAGTAGATCCAGTACCCGGTAAGAGCAAGAAAGTTCTTCTTGTTTAAGATGTATGTGTAGTGGTGCAACGTCAAAACGGGCCTCGGGCGCTGCTGTGGGAGTTGTAGAGAATTTCACGTCGCTCATTTGCCAACAACATGAAACATCCATATGCCAATATTGGTCGAACAACTGTTGTGTAAATCCATTTGATATACTTGGGATTTAGGCCTCAAGTTTTATCAAAGGTTCGCCGAAGGCTATTCAAGCTTTTTTAACTCCGAAATCAATATGAGGTGTTCCTAAAAGTTTGTAATCAAGAATGACTCCGACATACTTTACTTAATCAGTCACATTAATATCAGTGCCAAAAAGACGTAAAGGTCGAATTCCATCGCAGTTTCGTCTTTCTGTAAAAAGAACAATAGATGTTTTATTTGGGTTAATCGAAAGGCCATATTGGCGACACCAACTCTCGACTACCTTAAGAGCACTTTGAATATATTAAATGACCTACAGGGAAATTTTTCTAACATTGTTAATCTCTTACCAATTTTGAAACTCTTAGCATTCTTTTCAAGATTGAAGAAGATAGAAATTATGAAAAATTCGTTGAATAGCAAATTCATCTAGCCAAAACTAATCTATGCGAAACGTAGTTTCTTCAAGTTTTTCCTTATATTACAAAAAATTATCAACTTTGTTTGACTATAACTTCATGGAAACTCAACCGATTCCAAGTATTTTACCATGCTTTGAAAAATAATTTGGCTGCATTTTAAAATTGTGAAATAACTTTATGAGCTTTTTGGCGTCAGTTCGACAAAAACTGTCGAAAGACACATTTTTTCGACGAAGAATCACAAATTTAAGGGAATGTATCGTTAATATCAATACTGGCTTTCCTTAGCCGAGTAGTTAGAGTTCACGGCTACAAAGCAAAGCCATATTGATTGTGTTTGGGTCCGATTCCCGGTCGGTCCAGGAAACTTCCTTGACTTCCCTAAGCATTGTGTATCATCGTACTAGCCACACGATACACGCTCAAAGCTTTTTTTCTGGAAAACGTAAACTGTCAAAAATACACCGTGAACTACCATGAACGTTCTCGTATACATGATCTTGTTCACGGTGTATTATTGCTTGTTGACGAGTTCACGCCTGCTGTTCACGGATACGAGAACGACTTTTTTTCTGTGTTCGAAAATGGAAACTTTGGCAAAGAAAGCTCTCAGTTAATAACTGTGGAAGAGCTCATAAGAACACTAAGCTGCGAAGCAGGCTCTGTCACAGTGAGGACGTAATGCCAAGAAGTATAAGGTATACACATTTTGTAATTTTCGACAAAAACTTTAATATTCTAAAGATATATTATTTTTTTTATTAACATTTCTTGTTTTTGTTGAATAACAACAGTGGCTACTTTATCATGAATCACACACTGTTACGGGACAAATGCATTCTAATTACATGTGGAACATTGTGACTAATTATCGTGATTAGGTTACCATAATAGTGTAGGTAGTGCAAATCAAAGCCATTTATCAATTAAATATGTTTTCTGCACAGTTTGACAACAACTTCAAAATTGACTGTGAACGTATGTTTAAAGATTTAGAATCGGTTGAGTATTGTTGAAGTCATGGTTAAATAAAATTGTATAGTTTTTGTAAAATGAGGAGAACATTTGAGAAAACTACTTCAAACTAAGATTAGTCTTGATATACTAATGCCTTTCATAAATTTAATTTTGAAGAGAATAACGCCATTTTTTCCAATACAATTAGGAAAACAACAATGTTGCAAAGACTTCACTGTAGATCATATTTTATAACTTAAAAATTTACCTGTAAGCCGCTTAGGCCACCTCTTAATCTCAAGATTGTTGGCTCAAACTATGAGGTTTGTTTTTTAATGTGATTTGAATTTAGAAGAGCATACAAATTTTTCGTTTTATGAGTTTTTGAAAAATAACCGTACCCTAATAAGTATCAATCAATATCTATGCAAAAAAAAAAATTATACAAATTCCTCTAGATTTATAACGTGTTTATTCCATCTTAAGAAACTTACATACGTGATTTTTTCCTATAAAATCTGTACTTTGATGAATAAAATCTAATCTACGTTCTCTATTTTAGTTGTGGATTTATATGTGTTTATATACCCTCTATCAAAGTTATCCCAAAACCGAAAATAATAAATAATAAAAAAATAATAAAGAAATATACATACTTTCTTCCAAAAACTTTCAAAGTTACCCCCTTTTAGGTACCTTTTGAGAAACGAAAGTAATGCAAACTATTGATTCGTATTTTAGCACATAAAAACTTATTTCTGAACTAAATTAGGAAAACATTTTATTCGTAGTCAATTGTATGAACAAAGAAGAAGGGGGAAGAAGGTCTAAGATCTCGAAAAAATGGCTACGTGATTAATGGACGACCCCTTACAGAAGCCTGAACAAATGTGAATTAAAAGAAAACTTCTCAAAAAATACGAAACGTCCAGAAATATTGATTAACCATTCAATTTTAGCTGACGCTGCCAAATCCGTATTTAGAACTCCGCTTCACAGAACTTATCTCCAATCAACCATTTTCATTGGAAAATGACCGCCTGGCGTTATAAAAACCATTTGTCATCACCCACTCGTGCCAAGTGATGTTTTACATGCTGCGATGATTAGCGCGATGGCCTTGATAAATACGTCATCGCCCTGTTTCCCGATAACCCGGGCGATAAATCTTGGCCTGACCTCGCCGGAGGCCAACTATAGAAGAGCACCGACCGCTGGCTGCTGTTTGCATTATTCACCGGGATTGAATAATTCACCACGCTGCCAGTGGGTACTGGAATAATTGCGCACTTGTCGGGTCATAAATCGATAAGAATTGGTTTAATTTCAAAGTAAGTGTGTAATGCCCTCTGCGCCATAAGCATTACCTAAGCATAGAACGGCACCCGGTTGAGCATTGGCGAAGTTAGGATTTCTATCAGAGGAGGTTACATTTGGCTTGAATGCCCTTAATATAATTTTTGAATTTATTCAGCATGAGCCCTAGATACTTAACTTTATCTTACCAATTTATTGGAACCCCTCTCATCGTGACAACATGTCTACTTGAAGGTTTCAACTAAAGAGCTTTCAGTTTATGTGGGAATATTATTAGTTGAGTTTTGGAAGCATTAGGAGAAATCTTCCATTTTTGCAAGTATGAAGAACATATATCATTTTTTAAAATCTAGTACAGATGACACGCAGGCTTCGTCCTTTTCCAGAGAAGCCTGTGTAGTCCGCAAAAAAAAAAAAAAAATTTGAAGCAATTCCGGTAAGTCAAATGTGAAAATAGTGTATAATATTGGTTTCAAAATTCTGCCTTGAGGAACACCAGCTCTTACAGAAAGTCTTTCAAACTTGGAATTCTGATGATTAACCTGAAGTGCACGATTAAACAGATAACTCTGGATTATTATAACAATTTACGTTGGAAAAATAATGTTTTTTAATTTTACCATAAATTTTTCATGACTGTCGAATGCATTTTCTATGTCTGAAAGAGCAAGACCAGTAGAATAGTCTTCAGATTTGTTGGAACGAATCAAATTTATTACACGTGAAAGTTGATGAGTGGTCAAATGTCCATGTCGGAATCGGATCTATTCATTGGCAAAAATTGAATTTTCGTTGATGTGAACTATCATTCTGTTTAACATTACCTTTTCAAAAAGTTTGCTGAGAGGAAAGCAAGCTGATTGGACAATAGCTGGAAGCTTCTGCTGGATTTTTGTCCGGTTTTAAAATTGATACAGTCTTAGCATTTTTCCATTTGTCATGAAAATATGCCAACTGAAACAAATGTTAAATATATAAACCAAGAACGATAAACTACTCTATGGAAGTTTCTTGATAAAGACGTAATAAATCCAAGGGCTTTTATATTTTTATTTATTTATTTTTCAACCTCTTCCAACTAAGTCCTTGAAGAATTGAAGATATACTCTTGATTGAAAGTGCTTTCGACATCCTGAATAACTTGATTTTTAATTGAACTAGTGAGTCCTAAGTTAAAATAGCATAGCAAGTTTTTGAGCTTTTCGTCATTAGTCAGTTATAATTCGTTTAACTCTTTCAATGCCAGAATTGGCTCCTGAATTTTTTTTTTCTAAATTTAAGATAATTTTCAAAAGAGCTTAAAGCCAGTGTCCAATTGACAGATTTTATGTTAATTTTTTTTTGTTTCTCTTTGATGTAGTCATGTGATGATTAAACAAAGGAAAAAAATAGTTTCTTGATTGAATGAAACGTTTTTCATTTCTTTTTGCAGATCCTGCCATATAATTTTCATAGCAGGATCGCAAGTGCGATTTTATTGCCTTTCCTCACGTTTTTAAGAAAGAACAGGATTTGAAATCATCGTCTATAATCACGGATTCGAATTTTACTTCACATTTTGGTACTGCAATGCCCCTTGCTTCAACAATGGAATTTAATAAAGTTTCAATAGCATTATCAATATATTTTTTTTTGACAAAGAAATGTTAACATCAAGATTACTATTGGTACTGTAACATTCTTTGAATGATTGCTGTTGATATCTTTGACAAAAACATGGTTTTTAATTGGACTTCAAGAATTATCGAGAAAAATGTCATTACTCATTGATCTTCGTAACAAAGTAGTTGAAAGCCTCCCACCTGGCTACACCCATTCAATTCAGTTGCGGTTGAAGGATCTGCTGGATTGCTCTCGATGGCGGCGGCAGGCGAAACCAGTTGAGTGTGGCAAATTGCTCCACCACCTAGTGCGTTATTTGAATTATCTGTGAAATGTGTGTATCCGAGCGATAGCACCACTCAGCAAACATTTGCCTGCCGGATATGGCGAATGTGGAAATTGTTTAGTGAAACATAATATAAATCGATCCACGTGTTGAGGCAGTCTCCGATCCATGACTAAACCGTTGGCGTTGTGTGTGAAGCGAAGAGCAGCTAAAGGGCCGGATTATCGGATTGAAGAGGAACACTTTGCTATGTGTTTTGCACCTTCAAATTGAAATTCACAGCTTTCACCAACGTGAATACCGAAATCAATGCCGTTCAATGGGAGAAGACAGCTGTATCTTTCTATTGTAGTGCAGAGTTTTTGGCAATGGCATTAAAGACATCGTTGTTTGATGTAATCAAAATCTGTTAAGATACAGCTAGAGTACCGTTTTTTCTCAAATTACGAACACTCAGTTTTGATTGGTTGCGACCAAATTTCATGGATATTCTCCGTCCATTGAAAATCCAAGTGATCTGGATGATGCCGTTGATACTACAACATCCTAAATTATGGAAGCTTTTGAAGAAGCATGTCCTCTGCGGTCTGTAAAGACTACAAGAGGGACCCCATGGTGGAATTCCGATCTGACTAGACTCAGGAAACAATGTAGAAGGAGTTGGAACAGACGCCGTTCAGCTGGATCAGAGTCGTTCAAGTCAGCTCGCAAGGCTTACAAGAAGGCTCTTCGTTCTGCTGAACGATCCGGCTGGAAAAACCTTTGTACAAATGTTTCCAGTTTGAGTGAAGTCAGTCGGTTGAACAAAATTCTTGCAAAATCTAAGGATTTCCAAGTGAACGAAATTCGCTTACCTAATGGTGACTTTACTTCTTCCGATGAAGAAGTTTTAGAATGTTTATTCAATACACACTTCCCCGGATGTGTGGACATAGCATCTACGGATGAACCAAATGTCTTTTCATGTAGTTACGAGTCTCTGGCCTCGGCTCGCAGTATCGTAACTACTGAATCGATTCAATGGGCACTTAATAGTTTTGCTCCTTTCAAATCTCCAGGAGCGGATGGGATTTATCCTGTTCTGCTCCAAAAGGGATTTGAGTCTATCAAACATGTTTTGAAAAAGCTACTTGTAAGCAGTTTTGCTACCGGGTACATTCCCAAATCCTGGCGTGATATTACTGTAAAGTTTATCCCAAAAGGAGGACGTGCGTCGTATGAGGAAGCGAAGAGTTTTAGACCAATCAGTCTGACCTCTTTTCTTCTGAAATGTCTGGAACGCATTATCGATCATCACATCCGTGATGTTTATTTGGCAAACATGCCTCTTCATGTGAATCAACGTGCTTACCAATCTGGAAAATCCACTGTGACTCTTTTACACAAAGTTGTATACGATATCGAGAAAGCATTCGCTTAGAAGCAATCGTGCTTGGGTGTTTTCTTGGATATTGAGGGTGCCTTTGATAACGTGTCTTTCGATGCCATATTGGAAGCCGCACGAAACCATGGGCTACCTACAATGATTACCAATTGGATTCATCAAATGCTCAAAAACCGACATCTCTTCTCGACATTGCGTCAAGCAGCGATTCGAAAATTGAGTGTTTGTGGATGCCCCCAAGGGGGAGTCTTGTCACCACTTTTGTGGAATTTCGTAGCAGATACGCTATTGAGGCAACTCAATAATTGCGGTTTTCCAACTTATGGATTTGCCGACGACTATCTAGCTCTGATAGTTTGCATGTATCTGGGCATGCATGGGGCCCAGATAGCCGTAGCGGTAAACGCGCAGCTATTCAGCTAGACCAAGCTGAGGGTCGTGGGTTCGAATCCCACCGGTCGAGGATCTTTTCGGGTTGGAAATTTTCTCGACTTCCCAGGGCATAAAGTATCTTCGTACCTGCCACACGATATACACATGCAAAAATGGTCATTGGCATAGTAAACTCTCAGTTAATAACTGTGGAAGTGCTCATAAGAACACTAAGCTGAGAAGCAGGCTTTGTCCCAGTGGGGACGTAACGCCAGGAAGAAGAAGAAGTTTGCATGTGCATAAGCACCCTATTCGACCTGATGCAAAGTGCTCTTCAGGTAGTCGAGAGTTGGTGTCGCCAATATGGCCTTTCAGTTAACCCGAATAAAACATCTAGTGTTCTTTTTACGGAAAGACGAAACCGCGATGGAATTCGACCTTTACGTCTTTTTGGCACTGAGATTGATGTGACTGATCAAGTAAAGTATGTCGGAGTCATTCTAGATTCCAAACTTTTATGGACAGCTCACATTGATTTCAGAGTCAAAAAAGCTTGCATGGCCTTCGGTCAATGCCGGCGAACCTTGGTTAAACTTGGGGCCTCAAACCCAAATATATCAAATGGATTTACACAACAGTTGTTCGACCAATATTGGCATATGGATGTCTTGTGTGGTGGCAAAAGGGCGAAGTGAGAACAATCCAATCAAAATTGGGCCATCTCCAAAGGATGTGCTTGATGGCGATGTCTGGTGCGTTCTCTACAACTCCCACAGCAGCGCTCGAGGCCCTTTTCGACGTTGTGCCACTACACATATATCTTAAACAAGAAGCACTTTCTTGCTCTTACCGTTTATGGGTACTGGATCTACTGGAGAAAAATCCAGTGAATCGTAGATCTACACACACTTCGTTGTTTCCACTTTTGGTGAATTGGGACAAAATTGTCCTTGCTCCAAGTGATCTCACAATTGCTTGTAACTTTCCTTACAGGACATTTACCACACAATTCCCTTCACGGGAAGAGTGGACGTCTGGCTATTTGGAAAGAAGTATATCAAACAATATAGTATGTTACACTGATGGCTCCCTTCTTGAAGGTAGAGCTGGTGCAGGAGTATATTCTCGTGAGCTAAGGCTGAATCAGTTTTACTCACTTGGTAGAAACTGCACCGTTTTTCAGGCGGAAAAATTTGCTCTTATGTGTGGAGTACAATCAGCACTTCAACAGCGCGTAATGGGTAAAGTCATATACTTCTGTTCAGATAGTCAGGCTGCTATAAAAGCTCTCGCTTCGGCCAACTCAAGGTCGAAACTTGTTATCGCATGTCGAACTCAAATTGAGGAACTGAATTCAGTCAACTCTTTGGCAACTACTTGGCCATTCTTCCATCGCTGGAAATGAATTGGCTGATGAGCTAGCTCGCGATGGAGCATCGCATGACTTCATTGGCCCTGAGCCGGCTATTCCAATTTCGAAGTGCTGGGTGAAGCTTCAGATAAACTCTTGGGCGGCAACTCAGCACAAGCAATATTGGAATAGTTTGGAGTCATGTCGTCAAACAAAATTGTACATTACTGAGCCATCTCCAAGGGTGGTGAAGTATTTAACAAATCTGTCAAAGCAGAATTGCAGTCTCTTGGTAAGAGCGTTGACAGGCCACTGCCGACTCAACTATCACAAGGCAAATATTCAACGTGCTGACTCATTTGTGTGTGATAGTTGTGACTCCGATTATGGAACTTCGTATCACCTGATATGTAACTGTCCAGTTTTTGCGCAAATGCGATTCCAATTACTTGGTAAACACTTATTAAGTGAAACTGAATACAGAAGCCTGAATCTTCAGGACATCCTGTTATTCTTAACCCGCTGTGGTAATGAGCTATAGGCTCTCTTTACGCTCATGCGTTTTGCAGTGCCCTTTTTAGGGCGCTGTTCGAACCCATTGTGGTATGGAGCTACAAGCTCTCATTTCGCTTATGCGATCTTCCCTCTTCAAGGGACCCCATTCCTATTTCCTCCCATCTTTCCCTTCCCTTTCCTCTCCCATCGGGTAGATGATGAAATAGGCTCAAATATGGCGATGGCACAAATCTCCCAACTGGTGGGGAACGTGCCTTTGGAGCCGGCCTTCTGATAACTGATACTCAGCAAACATTTGCCTGCCGGATATGGTGAATGTGGAAATTGTTTAGTGAAACATAATATAAATCGATCCACGTGTTGAGGCAGTCTCCGATCCATGACTAAACCGTTGGCGTTGTGTGTGAAGCGAAGAGCAGCTAAAGGGCCGGATTATCGGATTGAAGAGGAACACTTTGCTATGTGTTTTGCACCTTCAAATTGAAATTCACAGCTTTCACCAACGTGAATACCGAAATCAATGCCGTTCAATGGGAGAAGACAGCTGTATCTTTCTATTGTAGTGCAGAGTTTTTGGCAATGGCATTAAAGACATCGTTGTTTGATGTAATCAAAATCTGTTAAGATACAGCTAGAGTACCGTTTTTTCTCAAATTACGAACACTAAGTTTTGTGTAAGGCGATTTGGTTGAAATGTTTCGCTGAACTGTGTAATTCAAATTACCAAAAAATGACAGTCCATTGAAATTAAATTTTAACGACTTCTTATTTGTTTTATACCTTGGGAGTAATGATGATCCTCTAGTTCGAGATTAGTAAAACTAGCGCACATAAATTTATTTGATAAATTATTCATTTGAATACGATTTATTCGTGCTGTTCGAGATATGAGACAAAATGAACAGTGAACACAAGCTTCGGCATTTGAATCAAAATGTTGTTCCATTCTTTCACTTAACGGGTCGTCGAAATATAACGTCCATCATTTGGAGGAGAGGAGGGGTCTACGAAAGTGTGACAGTGCATGTATTAGGTATTGGAAAAAGTGTGACAGAGGGGGAGAGGGGGTCTATAAATCCCGAACGATGGACGTCATATTTGAATCGTCCCTTATGAACAATACTAAACAAGTTGAAATCAACATTTTTAACGTCAAACCCAACAGCTGACAGTAGAGACTTTGTAAAAAAATTGAAATTTTCACAAATATCAGCTATTTAAGCCTATCAGATGCTTTTGAAGTAACTGTTGGCCTTAAGGACATATCCCTTTCAGTACCAAAATGGCATCTAATATGGCACCTCTCAGTGTTTCGGAGAGCGATCACAAAAATGATTATTTGAAGCTACTAACCTTATTGTAGAGCGGTGGTTACTTAACTGAAAGCATTCTATAATGTGTTTTTCAGAAATCACCAGTTTTTGAATGCAAACACGTAGTTATTGCTGTGATTTGTGTTGTAAAATACCACGCACTACCGTATCACTTCTTCTTCACGCACCGAGATATTGTTTGCTGGCTTTTCGGTGCTCGTTCTAAAACTCACTTTTAATCGTATTTCTACTCATCGTAACAATTCAAAAATCTAATTCGAAACTTGAAATACTTTGATTATTCACGCACGATGCTCCTGGGAGCAATAAATCACTTGAATTTATCAATTTGTGCTCGAAAACAGCACCGGAACGCGAATTCACTGAGCCAACATTGTTTATGATTCGAATGCGCCGCTCTCACTGATTGGAAGTGATGTCAGTTTTTATGTTTGCAATTAAATTTGTTACGAATATCCAGTACACTTGCTACAACCACGTATTTCACAATTTCATAATGGCAACTTTCTCTGTCCGTGAGAAGCGAGAAAAGAGAGGAGAAAGCTGCCAAAAACAGTAAACAACACACGCATGGTGTAAAAATGCTTATAATTTTGGTTAAAAAACATGTTTTCACTACCAAATGAAATAAATTGTGATTTTGAGCTTTTATGAAGTTGTTGATGAATTCATATCGACAATAATACCTTTGTATGAAACGTGTGCAAGTAATTCTGCCTACATAATTCTGTGGGTGGAGGTATACATGAAACATGATGATTCATTTTTAACCGACGCACATAACATTGTGCTCCGCCTTGTTGGGTGGCTCGAGAGGGTGGTTTAGCGGGTGGCTCGAGTGGGTGGCAACATTATGTTTACGTGCTCAATGAACTTTCACCTTAAGTGTTCGGTATATGAGTCAAAACGGTAACAATAATGTCTTCAGCAATATGTTCATACTGTGGACTGATATGAGGCAACGTAAAGCTAAAATTGACAATTTTACAAACGATTGTGAATCTGCAACATCTGCAAAGCTAACATCTAGTCCGTTGTTGATCAGCCATCACATATGTAAAGAGAAGACTATTTAAGCGATTCGATAAACACGCAGCATATTCAGCATGACCATGCTGTAAGTTCTAATCTCACCGATCTTAAATCTTTTCGGAAAATAACATTTCTCGACTCCCAGGATAAAAGTTTGCAGTGTTTTTTTTTTGGCTCACACAACAGATACCCTGTATGGGTTTGACACCTTGTTAGGTCAATCTTATAATATGATTGATTGTAGAATGCATTTGTGTTGAAGTAAAAATTTAAATACTTTTAGTAGAAGACGTTTTTGTTGTAACCTCGGCTTAGGGACGAAGGTTCGCACTAATTTGACACATTTATGTAAGAAGACTACTGTAAATGGATGGAATACACACAACTAAGAGATAGAGCATTATGCCAGGGAAATTCAACAGTAATTTGGGAATTTGTCGAAAACCAGTATGTGTCGCTTTTGGAACGTAATTCCAAATGTTCCTTTTCAACGTTCCGTAGACAGTAAACAGTGTAGAAAGTGTCAGAAGAGTTTTCACAAGCAATTTGCACGTCATACCCTTGTCATTTCCTCAATGCGAACTTTTGCCCCCACTATGGCGAAAAAGTTCACATTTACGATGTAGCACTGAATATTATATTTCTCGAAACACAAATGTAACTTGAAATAATGTAGTACTAAGTTTTAAAGGTAATATGTATAACATACCATACAAGCTTAAATACTTTTAATTCAATCGTTATCTTCTGAGGAATGCTAGGTGCGAATATTTGCCCCGCATTACTCTACGGATGCAGCAATGCTCAATTTGCAAAAAAAGCTCATAGATAATAAGTGATGAAGTGATCATAAGCAGGCTTCCCGAAATCTCACGACCCCACCGATGAGACCGTGAGCAATGCGATCGGCTGTCGCATTTCTCTTTGTATTATGGAGAGCGAAACAAACAGAGCATACACAACTAAACTGTTATGAGTGCGACAAATCGCATGCTCTCAATATTCCGATGTGTCGCACGAAGTGAAATCTCATCGCAACATTGTCGCAATGTGTACACGAGCTTGACTGCACATGTGCTGTTTCATGCGCTATCCGATATGTGACATGTCTCATGCGCTGTTCATGCGATAGGTACTGGTTTCAAAGCTCCAAAAACTTAGCGCGTTATTTTTGTTTTACAACGGTTTGAACTGCATGGGGCTCTGCACTGTTTTGATTTTGTATGGCATTTTGACTTTTACTGGCCTTGGAGTAGTGTTTGATCCTTCGACCTTGACACTTGCTCCTGCTGGGGCGGGTGATGAGGGCAGGATCAAACATGTCGCGCGTCGGTAGTGAAGCGGTGAAAAAGTGATCGGTTCGTTAGTAGTGTTTGATCCTTCGACCTTGACACTTGCTCCTGCTGGGGCGGGTGATGAGGGCAGGATCGAACATGTCGCGCGTCGGTAGTGAAGCGGTGAAAAAGTGATCGGTTCGTTAGTAGTGTTTGATCCTTCGACCTTGACACTTGCTCCTGCTGGGGCGGGTGATGAGGGCAGGATCAAACATGTCGCGCGTCGGTAGTGAAGCGGTGAAAAAGTGATCGGTTCGTTAGTAGTGTTTGATCCTTCGACCTTGACACTTGCTCCTGCTGGGGCGGATGAGGGCAGGATCAAACATGTCGCGCGTCGGTAGTGAAGCGGTGAAAAAGTGATCGGTTCGTTAGTAGTGTTTGATCCTTCGACCTTGACACTTGCTCCTGCTGGGGCGGGTGATGAGGGCAGGATCAAACATGTCGCGCGTCGGTAGTGAAGCGGTGAAAAAGTGATCGGTTCGTTAGTAGTGTTTGATCCTTCGACCTTGACACTTGCTCCTGCTGGGGCGGGTGATGAGGGCAGGATCAAACATGTCGCGCGTCGGTAGTGAAGCGGTGAAAAAGTGATCGGTTCGTTAGTAGTGTTTGATCCTTCGACCTTGACACTTGCTCCTGCGGGAGCGGGTGATGAGGGCAGGATCAAACATGTCGCGCGTCGGTAGTGATGCGGTGAAAAAGTGATCGGTTCGTTAGTAGTGTTTGATCCTTCGACCTTGACACTTGCTCCTGCTGGGGCGGATGAGGGCAGGATCAAACATGTCGCGCGTCGGTAGTGAAGCGGTGAAAAAGTGATCGGTTCGTTAGTAGTGTTTGATCCTTCGACCTTGACACTTGCTCCTGCTGGGGCGGGTGATGAGGGCAGGATCAAACATGTCGCGCGTCGGTAGTGAAGCGGTGAAAAAGTGATCGGTTCGTTAGTAGTGTTTGATCCTTCGACCTTGACACTTGCTCCTGCTGGGGCGGGTGATGAGGGCAGGATCAAACATGTCGCGCGTCGGTAGTGAAGCGGTGAAAAAGTGATCGGTTCGTTAGTAGTGCTTGATCCTTCGACCTTGACACTTGCTCCTGCTGGGGCAGGTGATGATGGCAGGATCAAACATGTCTCGCGTCGGTAGTGAAGCGGTGAAAAAGTGATCGGTTCGTTAGTAGTGTTTGATCCTTCGACCTTGACACTTGCTCTTGCGGGGGCGGGCGATGGGGGCAGGATCAAACTTGTCGTGCGTCGTTCGCTCAGAGAAATGAAAAAGCGCCGCGGATCGCTAGTAGTGTTTGATCTATTGATCGCGTCGCTTGCTCTTGCGTGGGCGAGTGACGAACCCTTGTTCGGCGTTTAATGCGATTATCGAATTATTTCGCGAATCCGGTTAGGCGTGATTATATCATGGATCGCATCACCAAACATTGGTGACTCCCAGATCTTTACCTTATCCCACTAACCCAATATCCTCTCCATGACAACCGTGGAGATGCAGAGGTGATCTCGGTCTCTAGTAACAACGGTAGTCACACTAACATTCCTTCCCTTCCCCGATGACCGTAAGGACGTGGCCGGCGCCGTTATTGACTTTTAAATTTGAGCTCTCGATTTGTGCACATTGAAGAATGGTAAGCTAATCCCAAGCCCCATTCATTAATTCCCTGTGCAACTTCGATTGTTCTGGTCAATCACGGAGTAGCAACTACGAATTGTACGGTCATCTATGCTTATGCTATGCTTATGCATTTTGACTTTTACTGGCCTTGTTGTTTACTAATTTCATGAAGGAGCGAAGGAGAGCGAATAATTCTTGTGCAGAGCCCCATTGTACGAGACGTTCCACAGTGCGTTGAATGCAAGGAGATGCGAGACAAAAATAAAATCTGTAAAATCAAGCCATTTTAACACCTCGGTATGGAAGGGAAAGTTGTTCTTAACTAAAAGAGCTGTAATTTACATAAATGACATATTATATAAATATAATCGCAAAACTGTCTCAAGCACCAATTTCATTGTTTTCCATGAACAACCCTGTAAAATGTACTTAAATTGCTCATAAAGACGCAAGAAATTACAGTACTGACCCGGTTTTGTCAGCTCCCGATTTTGTCTACCCCCGATTTTGTCAGCTTTTTGACCCGATTTTGTCAGCCTATTTTAAATTTGTCAAAAAAATGTAATCGTCATGTTTTACAACGTTTACATTAAAGTTAATGATGATGTTTGATGTCATGCACGCATGGGCGTAGCCAGAGGAGGCAATGGCACTGCCTTTTATTAAAAGTGAAAAAAATCGATATTACCAATATAAGGAAGGGGGGAGCCCCTGATAAAAAAAAACTGGCTACGTCCATGTCCATTGCCCTCTTAAAAGTCCATGTAACCATGAAACACGTTAAAAATTTGAAAAACAGGAACAAAATAAAATGACCCGATTTTGTCAGGTTCCCCATTTTGTCAGCCTAAAATTCATCGAGGGGCTGACAAAATCGGGTCCTTACTGTATTTGCAAACATGTCACTTTTACTTTTACGCCTTTATGCTAAAAAATCGTATATTTTCCGGTTTTCAATATAAAAATTGAATAAAATATTGGGAACTACACATATTATGTTGTATCATTTTTGATACAAATTTGCTCTGGTGTAGAGTCTGGTAGCCGATACAACATAGGATTAGAAGATTTTATGTTTTTTTTTATTGCATAAAACCCATGTTTATACTTGTGCTGGTTAAGGACTGTGCTGCAAATATTCAAAAATCTTTAAAAGTTGCAGTTAGTTGCAACTGTATCTTTCAGACCTCTTAAGGAACATACTTAGAAGCAAGTCCCGAACAAAGCTTGAGATCATTGTGAAAGCTTATTTTCATGTTGTAATGTCGCGGATTTTGATCACTTAGTTGGTTGTCATTTTGGTCGTTTTAACGGTTAAAATATCAAAACGGAGAGCAGAAATATGTTCCCATGAAATCAAATTGAAAACTATTTTTGCTATCAGTAACAGCAAATTGAAAACAATTCTGCTATCATTGAGGACAAATTGAGAACTTATTGAGATATTAATATTTTTGTTTGATACCAAAACAAGCCTGCAAAAAGAAGAATGCAGTATATTGTATATTATCATAGCTTTTAAAGATGAAACAGTAATAATATATAATTATATTAAACTGTTACATAAAAAAATTAAAAGATAACAAAACGAAAACAAAATATGATACCGAATATAATAATGTTAAATTGATATCAAATTTTGACATCAACTCCATGCTGAAAACAGGATATGTTTTCGGCTTGCTTTCTTTTCGATGTTGGACTTTGTTCCGGGTCTGTGCATGATTTAGCGTGAACAATGTGAACAATTTTTTGAATCGATAATTCAATTACACGTTAGTTTTTCATAACAAAATCAACGTGCTGATTCTTCAGATTCAAATACAAATTATGGTGTTCTTGTCTCATATAATATATTTACTAACCTTCAGCCATGTTTACTTAAGATTTTAGTTGAATAGATTAGGACGCAACAATTGAAGTACGTTTCGTCTTTCAAGATTGTTCCGTTTTTTGTTCTTCATTTGTCCCGTTTTTATCCGATTTGCTTATGATCAGCCTAGCCACAGTTTCGTTACTCGAGAAATTTGATGTTAGATGCTTTTCTCCATACAAAATAAAATTAATTTACTTTTGCTGATCAACTGTGGACATGAAAGAAAAATGCAATCCATTGATGAAATCTCATAAGACAAATTGCGGGCCAAATCGCAGAAACAATTATGTGTAGCGAGCTACTTTTTTAAGTGCACAAATGTTCGCATGAATTCTGATAAAAGTTAATAAATCAAATTCTTGAAATTTGACAAAATCTTTTTTTTTATTCAGCCATCCTATGAAAAACCGATCTAGTGGGTCACCGAACTCCGTGAAAATTTGATATTTTGTTCCTTATCCGAAATAAGGATACACGTGTTTTTGGATTTTTTTGATTAGGGTGACCTTTTCCGAAATAGGGTGATCAGGAAAATCGCGATTTTGCAAAATTTTTATTTTAAATAAAATTATAACTTTTGAACCGTTCGACCGATTTTCAAACTTTTGGGACGAAATGAAAGCTAAAGAATTTGACTTTTCATGAAAAATATAAGATTTCACAAAAAAAATGTTTTTTTTTACATGAAAAAAAATCAATAATTTCCGTTATTTAGTGTTTTGAAGGCCTCGGGACCAAAGGGGCTATTGCTGTTCTCATTTTTTCTTGAAAGTTCAAAAAATTTTACGTTTACTGTCAAATTTTCAACGATGTATGTTTCTTAGTATTTGAAATATATTTTTTTTTTGAAAATAAAAAAAAAACAGTCATTTTTCATCGGCACACACTGTAGGCCTCAGCGCATTAGATTTTTTATTTTTAAAAATATCATAACTTTTGAACAGCTCAATTAATTTCCAATCTTTTTTTATGAAATTAAAGCTTATGATTTCAACTTCTTAGACAAAATTGAAAAATCTAAAAAAAAATATAAAAATATTATATTATATGAAAAAATATAAAAATTCAATTTTTTTTTCTAGAAATTTCCATTTATTTTAATGTAAAAAATATATATTTTAAGTTTATATTTTATTTTGAAAAGTTGAAATCTAAGCTTTATTTCCATGAAAAAAGATTGGAAATCGGTTAAGCTGTTCGAAAGTTATATTTTTTTAAAAATAAAAAATTTTATGCTACACTTTTTTATATTAAATTTAGGGGAGGGATTATTAGAGTATGTTTAAAACTACAAATTGAACTTTAACACTTCACTTTTTGCAGAAAAATAAAATACTAAAATCACTGTAAGGCGAGCAACTACCTTTAAACTCTAATATGTGTTGCTTATCTTGACAGATAGGCCTATTTCGTCTGCGACTTACAGACTTCTTCAGTGTCGAGTGCTCGACTTCTAATGCGCTGAGACCTACAGTGTGTGCCGTTGAAAAATGACTTTTTTCATTTTCAAAATAATATATCTCTAAAACTAAAAAACATACATCGCTGAAAATTTGACAGTAAACGTAAAATTTTCTGATCTTTCAAGAAAAAAATAGAACAGCAATAGCCCCGTCCCGAGGCCTTCAAAACACGAAAAAACGGAAATTATTGATTTTTTTTTTTTTGTAAAAAAAAATATATATTTTTCCTTAAAAGTCAAAATCTTCAGCTTTCATTTCATCCAAAAAGATTGAAAATCTGACAAACGGTTCGAAAGTTATAATTTTTTTAGAAATAAAAATTTTGCCAAATTGCGATTTTTTTGGTCACCCTAATTCGGAAATGGTTACCTTAATAAAAAAAATCCAAAAACACGTGTATCCTTATTTCGGATGAGGATGACCCACTAGATCGGTTTTTCATGGAATGACTGTTTTATTCGGAAAAAAATTGCTGCTAAATATTCTGACGCTGGATATTTCAAAAGTCCCTTTCGAAATTATATAACAATCTCACCAAGAATATTTTGAAGGATCTATCGTAAATTTTTTGTGGACAGTGAGAATGATTCCTAAGATAAAAAAAACATATTCAGAATCCGACTTAGTATTATTCAAAATCCAGCTTAAGATGTTGTGAGAGCATGACTCAAAATTTATGAAAATTGTCATCACCTTTGCGAGTATCCTACTTTGAAAATATTAAAGAAGGCTTCTATCATTTAAGATTCTATCAAAATATTGAATAAGATTACAATCTTGCACAGGATTATAAAAAAACCGTTCGAATCCCACCTGAACACGTGGATTTTTTTTTCATGATTTCACTCATAATTTATCCATAAAAATCCACGCGTAATGAGCTTCTTCTTCTTCTTGGCATTAACGTCCTCACTGGGACAGAGCGTGCTTCTCAGCATAGTGTTCTTATGAGCACTTTCACAGTTATTAACTGCTTTCTTTGGAAAATTTATGCCATTTTTCGCATTCGTACATATATCGTGTGACAGGTACGATGATACTCTGTGCCCCCCCCCCTCTTTACGAAAATATCCTGGACCGACCGGATGTTCCGGATCTTCCGGTAAACCCCCAAGTGGCCATAGCTGATCATAAAGCGTTCGAAATATTAGTTTCGTCTTTTAATGTAGAAAACTAGTGAAATTAAAAAACAACGAGAATTTCCAAGACATCTTCCATGATAAGGCCAGTTTCAAGGACGTTCCGGATCGTTCGGGGGACCATACAGTAGGCAACAAGAGTCACATGGTGGCCTAAATACCGATACTGTTTATGGCAAGAGAAAACAATGAATTTTCAAAAATTGCGGTGTTGTGGGATAAATCACGCGGATTGTCCACTTTTCCGGATATTCCGGTGAGCACCCAATGGCCATATATGGTTTTATGCACTCAAAGCATTGGCTATGTCTATGTATGTTGAAAACTAATGAGATTGAAAAAACCGCGGCTTTCCAAGTTATTTTTAACGATTTGACCACTTTTACGGATGTTCCGGATCTTCCGGAAAGCATATTTCAGTTTTTAAAAGAAGCTTCCCTGAAAGTGACTCCTTAAATCACTTGAATATCTTTCATGTTGCACGATTGTCTGTTCCTACAAAACATGAGTTGTTAAATGACAGTTTAGTATTATAAAACTGCTCGGGAAAGGAAGTTGATCAATTTTTTACCCGACTCGATCCAGGAGGACACCGGAATAACTCCGGCCACAGGCAAAATTTTGGACCACTTTCCCCAGCATAAGAAAAAAGAAGAGTTTGGATTTCATATAGTGAAAAAAGTTTGCAAATTGAAAAAAAATAGCTTCACGAGAATTTTTTGATTTTCTTTTTTTCATAACCCGGTCGGATACGGGTTGAAATCATTAATATTTGATTTGGAAAAAAGGTGTAAAACTAAACTTAAAACTAAAACAGATTGGAAGAATAGTGAACGGGTCAAACATAAGAAATGTGTTCGAGATCTTCGCGGCCGCACGTAATTAAGTCGTGGGTTAGACGCGGCCCGCAAGCCGAACATTGGGCAGTAGCGTGGGACAAAATTCAGATTATCGCTTCAGTTCACTTTTTGGATTGCATTTGGGTCCCATAATAACTGTGCAAAATTTCAGCTCGACCAGTGAAACTATAATTTAACGCCGTTCAAAGTTTATATGGGATTTATTTTGGGAAAACTAACGTTTACTAAGAAAAATCGTCATCTATAAAAATTCTAGAAATAGCCCTCGATAGGTACTTTTACGATGAAAAACATTGCCAAAGACCGCGAAACAATCCGACACTTGTGAAAAAAGTTATTCCGAAAATGCTCCTAGAATACCGATCGGCAGTCGCTCTCCGTATACTACACATTTACGCAGCTGCCTCGTACATATGGAAGCCTCATGAGCTAAGTCTCATGAGACGATACATGCGCTACGGTGACATGCGGTTCACAAATTGCTAAATGCGACAAACGATGCAGTCGCACAGCGCTCGGGTTTCCTATGTACGTGCGATGCGACAAACAATAAAAGAGAGAGGCGAGAGAAGTCTCATTTCAAGCGCACGTCAAAACGATGATCGTGTGCTTCTTTTCGGTGAGTCTCACAAACAAAGTCTCACGCACTTGAAGCCTGATCATAAGACACTAAACTGAGAAGCAGACTCTGTTCCAGTTGAAGCGTAGTGCGTGATAGAAAATGACGAATATCCCTCTGTAATTCACGCAATTCAGCCTATAAACCTTCTTAGCTTAGCTTAGCTTAGCTTAGACTGACTACACATATCAATGGTTGCTATTCCGTGATTGACCGAAGTCAGTGAAAATGCACAAAGAATCAACTAGAAGTTCGGCTGGGATTGGCCATAATCTTCTTCAGTGTGCATAATTCAGTGCCTCCATTTATACATGTTCAATAACGGCGCCTGTCACGTCCTTGCAGTCAGGTGGGATTGGGGGAAGGAATGTTAGTGTGTAACCTTTGCTATTTGGAGACCGTGTTTGCCTCTGCATCTCCACAAAGGTTACTGGGAGGGATGTTTGTTAATGGGAAGGATCGTTGGGTCACAGGATTCACTTTGATAAGCGATTAGACCATGATAAATAATTATTTGTGAGATGTAAACATTATATGTAAATATAATATATTCGTTTGATATGAACAATATTTATGTGGAGAAAAATTATGCCGACACTTGAGGTGACGAACCTTTCAAAGTTTGTTGAATAATTCTAATTGCACACCGGTTATCTCTGATCTCGGCGGAGGCCTGCTTAGGTCTGGAAAACGACGAAATCTTGACCCATCAAGAAAAGAGAGAGCAACTATGAGCACTGAGTCAGCAACACCGTGTACCCCTCGAAAGTCTGCCACTGTCGCCAGAATAGAACAGACAGTCCTGCTTAGACCGAAGCGCAAACAAACATCAGAAATCACACAGAAAGATGTTCATCGTAAGTTAGACCCAGCAGAATTCTTAGTCAAATCAGCGTTTTTTAAAGAAGATGGCGAAGCTGTGATTAGATGTGAAACCAGCGAAAATGCTCTCAAGTTTGTTAATGCTGCTACCAAGATGCTGTCCGAAAAATACGATATATCCGTACAGAAACCTCTCAAGCCTCGCATCAAAATTTTTGGAATATCTGAAGATTTTACTGCTGAAGAAATACTCACCAAGATTCGTAAACAGAACAACCTTCCCGAATCCTCCGATGTTAAGATAGTTAAACTGCAGAAAGCCAAATCCAGAAAATCAAATCCTGTCGATGCCGTTTTGGAGGTTGATGCGAAATCGTTTGATTACCTGATTAAATTGGAGCGGGTCAACATTGGATGGAACCGCTGTCGAGCCATGGAGATGGTTAATGTTCTTCGGTGTTATAATTGTTCAGCTTACGGCCACAAGGCGTCTTCATGCAGTAATAGTGTATGCTGTCCTAGATGTTCAGGTGACCATAATGCTGATGAATGTGAAGCAGAATACGAAAAATGTGCTAACTGTGAGCGGTTAAACAAGGATCGAAAATCAAAAAATGATGAACTCCTCGATACTAACCATTCGGCATGGGGAACTGACTGTCCAATCTACCAAAGGCGCTATAAGTTGGCCAAAGAACGAATCGATTATTCCTAGCAATTAATGGATAGATCAATGAAACGACAGGAGCAACATAATGCTTGTTCAGGTAATTTAGCTGACAGTATATGTCTTGCCGAAGTTACCGTAGATACTGCACCCAAATCAAACGATGGTCACCGTTTTCAGAAGCCTTCGACAATACGGATCTATCACGATCTACCATTAGACGACCAGCAAGGGCCATCCCAACGTGTAAAAATCATCGACCAATGGAATCAGCAAACTGTTTGTCCAGGTAATTTAGCCGGCAGTATATGTCTTGCCGAAGTTACCGTGGATACTGCACCCCATTCAAATTGTGGCGACCGGTTTCAGAGTAACTCAACGCGGCCCTACCAATGTACGACCATAATTGACGAGCAAGAGCGACATCATCCCGTCGCCCACCAAGTGAATAACTACGATGAGCAACACTCTGCTCGTGCAGGTAAATCTATGCTTAGTATATGTCGCGCCGAAGCGTGGCAAGATACTACACACAGCTCAAGAGACTTCCATGGCTTTCAGGATACAAATCAACAAGCAAGAACCGACGAAATCAACAACTGTGAAACCAACACACCTGACGATTCACCTGCTGCCGCTCATGCATCGTCTTCATCGCCATCTGATCATTCGATAACTTTCTATTATCAGAACGTCAGAGGGTTGCGTACGATCATCGAAGACTTTTACCTGACCGTAATGGACGCCGAGTATGATATTGTTGTACTGACAGAAACATGGTTGAACTTGGAAATTCAATCCCCACAATTATTTGGACAGCTGTATACTGTCTACCGACAGGATCGCGATTCATCGCGCTGTGGAAAGTCTAGAGGTGGTGGCGTTCTTATTGCCGTCAACAACAGGCTTGCTTCTTCACGTATCGATATCGCTCGTATTGATACAATTGAGCATCTATGGATCAAAATTGAAGTGTCTGCTAGTACAACTTATGTCGGAGTCGTCTATATACCACCAGATGTTGCATCTGACTCAGGTACTATTAGCACTTTGGTCAACTCTCTCGAAACAATTGTTAATGCATCTGGGCTACATGATTCACATATGCTGTTTGGTGACTTCAATCAACCGAGCTTGACATGGTGCCTTTCCTCCGGACACGGTTTGATTGTGGATCATCAGCTTTCGACTACCACCGTGACTAGCGCAATCCTGCTAGATGGACTTTCATTGCTGAATATGACGCAAGTCAACCCCTTTAAAAATGCTCTCAACAGAACTCTGGATCTTTTGCTCGTAAACGATGATATCGCGGAAAAGTGTATCCTATATGATCCGCCTGAACCATTGACTCGTGTGGATCCGCACCACCCGCCGTTTTTAGTCGTCTATCATTGTCAATCTGTTACACAATTCAGAGATATCGTTGAGCTTGCTGCGTACGATTTTAACCGAACCGATTTTGAAGAGCTTAATCAAGCATTTCAGATAACTGATTGGACTCCTTTGTATGCGGCAGAAAACGTTAACGCTGCGTTGGATTACTTTGTCAGTACACTGACTGAACTGTTTAGACTCCATGTTCCACTACGCCGATCACCTCGTAAGCCGGTGTGGTCAAATGGAACTCTTAGAAGATTGAAACGTCAGAGGGCGGCAGCTTTACGAAAGTATTCAAGACACCGGAACCCATTTACGAGAAGATCATTTATTGTTGCGAGCACCAAGTATAAATGTTACAACCGCACATTATACGAAAGACACGCTAGACGTACGCAAACGAACCTTAGGCAGAACCCAAAACGATTTTGGTCATTCGTGAATGAGAAACGTAAGGAATGTGGATTGCCAACCTCCATGTTTTACGAAAACGATTCTTCAGACTCTCTTGATGGTATCTGCAATTTATTTGCTAAACACTTTTCAAGTGTTTTTGACGACACCACTGCTACTACTGAACAACTTGATGACGCAATCAGATATGTACCTGAAAATATACTTGATTTCCACACTTGCGATTTTTCAGCTAACGATATTTTATCAGCATTGCGCAAAATAAAGTCCTCAACTGCGGTCGGTCCAGACGGAATTCCGACGATTGTGCTGAAAAAATGTTCAAATGCACTATGCGAACCACTACGCTACATTTGCAACAGCTCTATCCGGCAATCTACGTTTCCCAACCAGTGGAAGGACTCTGTGATGTTTCCTGTGTTTAAAAAGGGCGATAAGAGGGACGTGGCGAACTATAGAGGAATAACTTCACTCTGTGCTGGATCTAAGTTGTTGGAAACTCTAGTAAGCCAAGACCTTCTGCGCGCATCAAAAGCTTATATTTCGCCGGACCAGCATGGTTTCTATCCTAGAAGATCTATTTCAACGAATCTAGTACAATTTACTTCTTTCTGTATCACCAATATGGGAGAAGGTGCTCAAATTGATACGGTTTATACGGATCTGAAAGCTGCATTTGATCGAGTCAACCATCAGCTACTGCTCCGAAAAATACATCGACTGGGATCACCGACGGATTTTGTGCAATGGTTGAAATCGTACCTCGTGAATCGACAGTTGTGTGTGAAGCTGGGCAATTGTCAGTCAGTTGCGTTCACTAACCATTCAGGCGTTCCTCAAGGAAGCAACCTTGGACCGTTACTCTTCTCATTGTATTTCAATGATGTGTGCCTTGTTATACCTGCTGGATGCCGATTAGTATATGCGGATGATTTGAAAATATTTCTTATCGTAAAATCTGCAGACGACTGTAGGCAACTACAGAGACTCTTAGATTTGTTTTCCCAGTGGTGCGAGGCCAACTTTATGTGCATAAGCGTTGGAAAATGTGCTGTGATATCATTCTCAAGATGTAGGAATCTTTTGATATGGCCTTACACAATCAGAGGAAATGCGATTGAAAGAGTTGCAAGCTTTAGAGACCTCGGGGTGATTCTTGATAGTCAGCTTACATTCAGAGAACACTACTCGTACATTATTGCTAAAGCCAACAGGAGCTTAGGATTTATCTTTCGTCTGTCTAAGGAGTTCACCGATCCACATTGTTTAAAGGCTCTCTACTGTTCTTTGGTACGTTCAACACTTGAAACCGCTTCAACAGTGTGGAGTCCGTACCACGACGTCTGGATAAAGCGAATCGAGTCAATACAGGCTAAATTTATCCGGTACGCATTGCGGTTTCTTCCATGGAGCAACCCTGATGAGCTTCCTCCATATGAGAACCGATGCCGCTTGTTGGAACTGGACACACTTGAAAAACGGAGAAAGATGATGATAGCCGTTTTCGCTGGAAAAATCATTACCGCGAACATTGATGCTCCTTTTATTCTATCCAGAATCAATTTGAATGTAGTACCCAGACCCCTACGTACTCGAAATTTCCTTAGGCTGGATTTCCAACGAACTGACTACGCTCAGCATGAGCCAATTCGAAGAATGTGCGAAGTTTTTAACTGTGTGTATGACCTGTTTGATTTTAATATGAGTATTGATGTCTTCCGTAATCGTTTATATTCTAGAAATTTGTGATGTTTAATGTTAAAATTAAGAATATTCATGTAGACATTTTTGTTCGATGAATTATGAAATAAATAAATAAATAAATAAATAAATAAATAAATAAATTGAACCTTTCGCAAGTCTACACTCGTAGTGTCGAACCATTCAAAGTTTTTTTTTTTAATTACAAAAATAAAGGTGTTAAGAAAAAAAATAGACATAAATAATTTATGTATCAGAGTTTATACCGACACTCACAGTGACGAACCATTCATAGTTTGTTGAAAAATCATATTTACGTCTCACCGTTGTAACGATTAAAGGTGCAGTCATACATATTTTATAGATTACAAATAGTAGCATGAAACGAGCTCACCAATTGATCCGTCATCCTTGAGCAGCAACAATCCACTTTCAGCTTCACTCGTGTGCTCGGCCATATAAAAACACTCAGAGAAAGTAGGCGCGCGACCCGAGAGGGAAAACAACTGACGACTGCTCGGGCTTTCTTGACGCACTGCCCAGAAGCAAGCGTAAACGTCGGAAGATCAAAAAGGACTAATCGAACGCGGCACATTTTCACTTTACTCGACCGACGCGCGACATGTTTGATCTTGCCCTCATCGCCGGCCCCCGCTGGAGCGAGCGTCAAGGTCGAAGGATCAAACACAACTCGTTCTCAATTCAGCCTATAAACCTTCTTATAGATAAAGCCAAATATCCAACTGTTGGCTTCGTATAAACATAATGAGCTGGACGATTTCGTCCACCGCACTTGAGTACTTCACAGTAGTCTTGTAGTTTTTCAGCTCGCTCATCATCATCAACGAATCTGTTTCTGTTCGGGATGAACCACTGCGACCAGTTTTCTTTGATCTTTTGTGGTATACCCGTGTCCTTTGTTTAGTGCATGTCGTTCTACTCCATTACTATTGAGAAATAATGAAGTAGTCGTTTTTTATTCAAATATCATTCTTTACCATTTTGCATAGAGCCTCTTTAGAAAAAGATACCGCTATTTATACCTTTTGTCGTTATAACAAGCTTCGACTGTATTACAAAGTTGTTGGATATATTAGAATGCGTGGTTGTTCTTTTGATCTTCGACACACCATCTTGCAGAACAATTGTGAATCACTTTTCCATAAATTGCTTAAAAGATACTAACCAAATTACTTGATTTTTGAGTGATTTTTATTTGATTTCTTTTTTCAAATAATAAAGAACAAACTGATTTATGGTATACGGAAATTTTCTGTTGGTTGGCATGTCTGATTAAATAATGAGACAAATAAATCCGATTGCAATGAGCAGTGAGGTAAAATGTAAAACAAATTTTTTCAGCAGCCGACCCTGTCATTTAAAAACGGCAAGACTGGATGTGAGCAAGTGGCAGTGAGATACTGAATTTATGTTTATGCTAATTAGTTCGATTATGGTCAATAACAGAAACAATCTAAAGTGGCGCTAATTGGCAACTGGGGGTCGGATAGTGAATGTAGTTCGTAGTAGTAGTAGTAGTAGTAGCATTGCAGGAGGATTCATCACTAACTGTGTAGCAGGCTGGAGTGCCATCAACATGTTTAGGTGCGTGGGATAATTTATGCCATCGAGATGATAACTACACACCCGTTACGTTCCTTGATTGGGGACACATCGGGAAGACACACCTAAACCTACATACAAAATCAAGATTCCGAGCGACATGGATCAAGCAGGATGAACTGGATGTCTTCGAACAAGAATGGTTTATATCATTTCAACTCCCGAGTGGAAGCATTTCAAGGAAAGCTGAATTATAGAAAATGTAAATTTTTGGCACACCGCGTTTGTGGAAATTCAAGCGATGATTCCGATGTACCATGCCCTAAAGCTCGTTAGTGATGACTCAAGCATGGCGTTCTAGCACTATCGTAGGTGCGAAATTCAAGTAAGGAGATGCTAGAAGCAACTCATTCACAACCAGTTTGATTTTCAAAAATGTATTATTGAATAGGATCGATAACTGTTCTTTACTCTCCTGCCAAAATACTATGAACACATTAATTTGATCGTTCTTTTTTCGAATTTATTTCATTTTGAAATTTTGAGAGCTAAACATACGATGAGTTGCAAGTTGCACTACTGAACAATAAAATTGAGATGGTAATTCATTTGAAATTTGGAACATTTGAAAGATGGAACATTTGAATTTATATATGGAAGATTAACTGTGGTTTTTAAGTCCATTATTGATCGGGCAGGTTTGTAGTGAAAAAAACTAATAATCAATTTAGATTTATAATTATTTAAAGCATTTTGAATAAGTTTACTGGTATGTCATTAGTAGTTATCATTGCAATCAATATGTGTGTTTTTTTTTTGTGATCGATGTAAGTCTCGAAGCTGCAAAATCCATATTTCCACTTGAATGCAGGACATGTTGCTCACGCACTTCATCAAATCAACACAACTCCTACCGTATGTGAGAGCATAAATTCACCACATCCGCAGAATCCATCAACAACAACAAAAAAAAAAAACAAAAACATGTATACAATCAATTCAGCGCTCAAATAATTTTTCCACCGCAAGCTCCATCCATTTTTGTTGGGCGCCATAATTTATCCACAATGGCACCTGCGTCATCCAACCGGCGCGTTGAGTGTTGAAAAGCGTCACGCAAATAAACCCAACACGTGACTATACTGGAAAAAGGGCGGACGGGAACAGGTCAAAACTACCGCAACCTATCGTCACATAAAAAGAATCATATTTTTCAAAAGTGACGTCAAAAGAGGGAGATCACAGCTGTTACCTTTGTCGACGAGGATTGCCATTTCGTTGGCGTCGTTACGAGGTGAATAGAACTAGTTTTACGAGCTCGTTCAGAAGACTGTCAGCTCTTCGTCGAAACGTGATTGAGAAGGTGTTTTTTGGGATGTTTCAAACAACTGTTACAAATGGTAAATGTATCCACTGTGATGATGTGACAACCGAGCATGATTAGAAAGACATCGACATTTAATTAGGAATGTAATTCGGTTGATGTTATGACCATTCCGAAGCATATGGCGAGGTCACGGTGGGTCTGAAACCGCTTATAATGAAAAAATGACCAGCAGCTCTCTGCCCTTCTACGCCTACTTGCCCCATGTTCCATGTAAACCTTATGGACCGCGGGGCAAATATGCGTAGAACGGCAGCTCTGTACCCACCATTCGCAAGATATAATATCCTAGCATTCTCCCCGTAAAATCAAAAGTGTTTCATCGAGGAAGGTGTAAATCATAGTGATTTGAATATATCAGTCTATTCTCAAGATATATAGTCATGTTTGAAACAAAACCTGTACTCTGATTTATTTATCATTTAAAAATAAATAAGGGGTAAGCGGGGATTAGTGAGCAGGTGGGGCATAGTGCATTATCACCGTAAGTTTCCTTTCAGACACACCGTGTAGTAGTTTGTGCACTGTACGTCATCCCTAGAGAAGGGTCTGAGAACGATGAAGGAATGACTTTTTCTTTTATTAACATGTGCAAAACGAAGTGAGTGCTGCAAATGTCTTCGACTAACCTTTCGGCTACTGCTGACTGATGACGGGTTTCAGTATGGCGATGATAATATTTCATTCTCAACACTAATGCGACAGGGTGGAACATGTTGGTGGCATTGACTGAGGTAATCTGTTACCGATTTTATGGTTTATGGGGCTCACGCATAAGGGCATGGCAAACACATTTGGATGACCCGCACGAGAGAGAAAAATAAGTACGTGCTCGTAAAAATGTCCAACGATAGTGGATGTTTTATTGCGACACATTAGAAATGATGCCGAAATTCGCAACCTTGCCAGATGGGTTTGTGATTGATTAGAGCTTCTCAAATTTCAGAGAAAAGCAATCAGTGTGGTGTTAAGAAACTTATTTGATTTATTTTTCTTCTTTCTGGCACTACGTTGCTACTGACACAGGTCCTGCTACTAAAAAGAAAATTTAAATGGACAATACAATGTTTTTTCGTTTTGCCAAAAGCGAACGGGTATTTTACAGTGTTATATAGGGTGTCCCAGAAAGTATGGACACGACTTCATCATACTGCCATTTCAAGACCAGTGAAGATACAAATTTGATTTTTACACACTTGATTACTGTACCCAACAAGAGCAGATTGCAATTTTTTAATGAATAATTGAATTATAAATGTGTTGATTACGTAACATTTCCTTGAAGCATCTCTTATCAGTCTTGCACAAATCGCGTTATTTTTGAGCGACTTTGTTTTACAAAATTTGTTCTATGTCAGAAAGTGCGTACAGTAAAAATCTGAAAAAATATATTTATCAGCGACGATATGATAATTGAGCGGACTATCACTTATTGGAATTAAAATTTTAAACTTAAGCATGTAAAATTTGTACTGGAACTGAAAAATCCGGTTCCAGCCGTGGTCGATTTGAAAATGGTCAATAAACCAATCCTTATATTTACGTACAAACAATAATAAATCGAAAATTAAAGTTGTCTATTCAAGAGAATAGGGATTAACCTTTCGTTAATCTGAAATTTATTATTTTTATTACTACTTATAATACCTGAAGAGTTATAACTTTGTAATGTTGTCTTATGTGGAGAGAAAAATACGATATTTTTCGATTTGTACCATTTACTCAAGTGATCTCTAACAAAACCAAACAAAATTTCAAGCAAAAATTTATGTAAAACATTTTTGATACAATGTACTTGAACTCACCACGGTGAAAGATTTTGATAAAAACATATTTTACTAGTTAGTTTTCAACAGAAACAAAATGTAGGGTCTGTGCTGACTAGATCAGAATTGATTTTCTAAAATCAAAATTTTCAATGTAAACAATTATTAAGTCAAACAAATTTTTCATAGATGCTGGTTGAAATAGCCTATAGAAAAATACAAAAATATAAAAATATTTGATTGTTAGGAAAAGTACTATGATTTTCATTATCAAAGTCGTGCCCATACTGTCTGGGACACCCTATAACCAATTTCAAAGGCAATCACAACTAAAAGATTTTAATGCTATCCTTAAAACTAAAAGTATAATAAATTTTGTAATCACGGAATCAACATTTTTCCTAGGCCTCTGCCAGAATTTGAGATACTAGGTGGAATCGTTCGAAATAACAGCTGTTTCGAATTTCTGCGAAACATTTCAAACCAAAATGTATTTATTTGTATAATGCATCGTACACAAATTACGTAACGCATGAAGAGGGTGGGGGAGAGGGATTAAGCCCTCGTAAGTTATTGTTACGATAGGGAGATGGGGGATTTGCTAACCGTTACGTAGCAAATTTCCGCGATTGCAATAATCAAATGATTTTGTTTCTACACGCTACTACGTTTACTGGAACAGAAAACGAGATGTTTTTTTTTCACCCCGATTAGGTCTTAAACCTAACTCTTTTTAAGGTGACACATTACGGAATTCAAACATGGCAGGTGCAATGGCCGGCTTGTGCCCCTACTCACGATTTCAAAGGCACTAATCTGTTGAAATTATGGACGTACAAGGTCAATCTTCTTATTTTAAACTTTCTGCTAGTGCACGAAGCTAAAATAGGAATTGCACTGTAGTTTGATGCCTCTTTCGCGAGATTTGTGCCTTCAAATTTTTGGTACATTATTGAATTATGATTCCAAGCTGTTTCACCTTAATGTTGAGGCAAACATTTTCAAAGCTTAACGATCACTTGGACATCTGGTGGCTAGTAGGAGAACCGTCAAAAAAGAGGTTGTGTTCAGAACGCACCGTGTGCAGCATATGAAGGAGCTCATAATTTGCACTTTTTCTCGGAATAGTTATTTTTTCGACGATCAGAGAACATTGAAAAACATGATTTTTTTTTTCCTTCGAAAATGTACAGATCCGGTTAGTGCTCATGTACGATAGGGGTACCCGGGGCAGTATGGACACCCTAAGGATTTTGCCTTTTTTTACATACAAAACAGAATATTACAGTTTTTAACAGCTAACATCTTTGTTACACTAATTTAGCAGTTGTTAGTATATAGAGCACAATTATAAAATAATAAAAATCAAATTTTAATTGCGACCGAAAATTTCTCATATACCTTGATCTTCGTCAAGGTAACGGGGCAAAGCTGACACCATAAGTGTTTTTTGATTTACGTTCAGAATGTTATCTTAAGAAACTGATTGTCCGACATTTCCCCGAAAACCATTTCCCCGAATGATTTCTTCCTGAAAGATTTTCTCCCGAAAACCATTTTCCCGAATGAACTGTTTCCCCGAATGTACCGTTTCCCCGAAACGAATGATTCTCTTATGAATGATTTAAATCGAAAAAAGAAAGATGAGATATTTGGAGTGAAAATCAATGACAGTTTTTACTGGCAGGTCTGCTTTTAAACATATGTTAAAAAAGTTAAGTTCGGTATTCAAATTTTATCATGCTAAGAATCGTATTAAAAATACATAAAATGTTTCTAAAGAACATTCAAGAGATGAACAAATCTGACGCTTAATGTTGTTTGTTCGAACATAATTCATCTTAATGACATCTAGCTGAACAGGCAAAGGCGGAATAATGAAATAAAGTTTGACTGGTTGAAAACAGTTTGCAGGATTCAAAGACGTGTCCCTAATGAGACCTTCACTCCATGAAAACTTAGAAAGAATGAATGAGTCACTAATGTCGTTTTCGTTTTTAGGAACTGGGTCAGTGATCAACACATAAACAAACCAACGTCAATCAAATTGTAGCTCGGTCAAACCTGAATCGGGTTGGAGTTGTAACTGTGAGTCAGAGCGACCAGTTCCAAGTTTCGCCAGTTCCAACCTAGGCTCAAAAACGAATTTGACATTAGTTGATATGGGACGTATTTGACAGTCCAGCACACCGTGTCCAGGCTATCATTCGATCATTATTTCCGTGTTAGTAGATTGTGTTTCTTAAAACATAAGCAGATTTTTTTTTAACTACAACTGAAACGTAAAAGGCATGTTTTCAATTATATAAAAATCCCTTCTTTAGAACGTAGGCTGTTCTTTAAAGCTTTGTTGGTTTGATATTGTTCTGCTTGCAGCTGCTACTGATTTCATCATAAATTTTCCCTTCTTTTATTTGAAGGCTGTTCTTTATAGATAAATACATATATCCATATAAATTGGCAAAGCTACTGAAACTTTAATCAGATTTTTTTTTCTGGTTATTACATGCTACTAGTTCAAATGGCATTTTGAGAATTAATACTACAGATTCTAATATTTTGATCCAACATTTTCAAATGCTTTCGATCTACTTAATGAATTTAAACTTAATTACTTCTAATTACTTAATTTAATTAGCAGTTTTTTTTTTCAAATAGGCGATTTTTTCTGTTTAATTAGTGATTATTAGCACTTTTAGTATTCATTACTAACTTGTTCTCTTTATCCAACGTTTTCGACTAGATGACCCATTTGGAAAAATTGACGTTCGGGAAAATTGTTGTTCCAAGGCATAAAAAAAAAATTATCTGGAAAACTAATATTGATTGTCAGGAGGAGAAAAAAGACTAGAAGGGAGACTCAAGGTTTAATTATGTAGCGCAAGATAAAATAGATTCTAAGGATCAATGGTTTCACTGTAGCTAGTCACTAAGTGTAATGAAATTAAGTTTAACCTAGTGGACATACACTACCCACCATAAGTATGGAATCGCGTATTGTAACACTCATACTGAATATTGCAGCACCTTGAAAAGTTTAGCATCACCTAAAATGAATATTATCTCGTGATTCTGAAGTACAAGATCAAAGTATTTTTGAGGTCATCTTAAAGAATACGTCTTTTAGCCCCTGCGTTTTTTTTATTCTCATTGAAAAAAAATGTATCACTGGATTTTGGGTGATGCTTGACTTAAAAGTGCTGCAATACTCAGTATTGCAACGATTCCATACTTATGGTGGGTATTGTATGGCACGAATACGTTTGGCCAAATAAGGCATCTTTGTGTAATAATGCGAAACAATGTGAAAGAACAGCCTATTATTATAAGAAGGGAAATTTAAGATTATCACCTAAGTGTCACTGAATGTTGGAACAGTATGAATATAAAGAACAGCCTATTATTCTAAGAGAGCAAAAACAAAGCCGAATGTTCATTCGTCCAAATGTTCATAAGCCAAATGTCTACACTCCAAAGATACCGCTTCAAATAAAACTGCCTATGTGCTCGCTTTTTTCATCAGGGTAAAAAATTAATCTAAGTTGTTTTGAGCCAAATGCTCGTGGCACGTTGTTTTGAACATCTGTAACTTTAAACACATGGATTTTTATAACAAATTAATCAATTTTCGTCTAATCTTACATCAGCTAACACGTCAAATACTTTTTGGCAGCAGGAAAATGGATAGCTTTCAGTATGTCATTAACAAAACGATTTTTTCGGGGAAATTGTACATTCGGGAAAATAATTTTCGAGGAAATAGTTCATTCGGGAAAACGTCATTCGAGGAAATTGCATTCGGGGAAATGGTTTTCGGGGAAATGTCGGACAATCTAAGAAACTTGCTTTTTAATGGAGAAAGATAAGCCGTAAAGAAATGCTTGATATGTGGTATGTGATTTTAGTTCAATTTATTTCAATTCATTTTTTTTTTAACGTAACAATGATCAAACAAATGAAAATTTCCAATTCAAGATATCGAATAAACATAAAAACTTTCAGTGACAGGAAGGGCAACGGGTTTCCTTGCAACCGTGAAACCATGTACTGCAATCCGAGCATTTGTGCCATCCAAATCCTCCATCAGAAGCACTGAAAACTTCACCGCAAAGATCACAAAGGGAATCTTGAAGAAGATCTAACTTTTTCATTTTCACACCTTTGGGACGTCCTCGTCCTCGTTTCGGTGTTTCGGAAACTGCTTTGGAAGCTCCGCTCACTTTCTTTCGACGTTCTTTCTGAAGCTCATTGATTTCCTTTGAAGCCAAATCCTTTCGTAGATCATCCCGGTATGGACTTGCTGTTATATTGGCTGTCTTCCCTCTTTTCCGGTTCCGCGTGATTTTTCGTGTAGTAGTTTTTGGTAGAGGGTAGATCGCATCTGGCGAAACTTTGAATGTTTGCGCAGTTGTTAGTCCACTAGTTGAGGGACAGGCATTCTGGCAATCCATCACCGTGTCATCTTGATGCGATTCAATTTGACCGACAGAAGTTGATGGATCTTCCGATTGCATGTTTACCGGAAGCGGCTGGAAAGATGAACTTCTTTCCTCAAAACTATCCTCGAATCCGAAAAATGGGCCATCTGAATCTTCATCCATTGGAACGTCCGTGACCATAGAAGGTGCAAAGTCATCATCGTTAAATGTGAACCTATTTAAAGGTACAATGCCAGCTTTTCTGAAGCCGTTGATAGCGGTGGTCGGCACAGCTGTTTACAAGAAAGCAGTCCAACCAATCTGCTGATGTCGTTCAAAGTTACCACCTTTCCGGGATTGGTTTTGAGATAGTTCTCAACCGCCTGGGACAGGTTTGTTTTGAGCGGCCCCATAAAAGACACATCCAACGGCTGCAGCTTATGGCTGCAGTGAGGCGGGAAGCATATTACTGTTACGTTGTTGCTTCGAGCTTTTTCAATGAACGTCAAGTTCTTAACATGGGACGCATAGCCGTTCAACAACAGCATCACAGTGCTTTGTGGAGACGGCCGTGTGTGTTCCAGAAAATGGTTGAACCAGATATTGAAATCCGGAATGGTCATCCAACCTGATTTGTTACAGCTAAAAATGCTGTCTGCTGGTGCCCCTTTCTTCAGCTGTTCGGTTAGTCGTGTTCGAGGGAAAATGAACATGAGCGGCAGGAAATGTCCAGTAGCCGAGACACACATGCATGCCGTAGAAAGGATTTTCAGCAGACGTAATACAACCTACTTGCCTTCTTCCCTTCAGTGCAAGGATTTTCGACCTTTTAGATTGTACCTGTAAGTAAAAATCAATAATTAACGTGATTTCCGGATTGATTCAATACTCATCTTACTGTTACAACCGCTGTTTCGTCGACATTGTAAATGCGACTCGCAGGGAACTTGTCCGTAGCCAGCTCTTTTTCTAGCACTTCAAAAAAACTATTTACCGAAACTATTTACCGATACTCGGTTGAACCCCTGCGCTCGAGCAGCGGATGTTTCCTCTGGCAATCGTAGCGATAGTTCAGGGTGCAGCTTTCGGAAAGATTGTAGCCAATCGGCACCAGCTAGCTCTGTTTTCTTGCTGAATGGATGATCCTTTTGGTTTCTTTCCGCGAGCTGATAAGCCAGACCCCTCACATCCTTTGCAGTTAATCCGTAGCAAGTTGATTCCATAGCGATTATGTGGTTCACTAATTCCAGTTCCTCAGCTGGAGTGAAAACCGGCCCGAACGCTCCCAACTGCAATATCTCCTCCTCCCGTCGTATCAAAGTTGGACGGGGAATTCCATACGCTCGTGCCGCTGCCTTTTTAGACGAACCTTCGAGCTTGACCGCATTCACTGCCGCCTCTAAGGCAGTTTTAGTCCACTGTCGTCGCTTTTTGGCCGGTTTATAGTTCCGCACCATGATTACCGTGGCAAACTTGTGACCGAAAACAATAATTAACGTACTCGATAGTTTGGTTTGTTTTGCACTTGAGGTTATGTTTGTTTCTCTTTAAGGTGTCAGTTCTGCCCCATCGAACGGTGTTCATTCTGCCCCAACGAGAGAAGATTTTTATAAATTTGTTTTTATCATAACAATTTAATGATCATAAACAGGTAAAAACGCAAGCTTACATCGAAAAGAGTTGAACAGTGCTACGATAACCGAATTTCAAGTAAATTTGCTGTAATTTGTTTGTTAAACGTTGTTTGGCTAATAGTAAAAATTATAAGTTTCTGGCATCAATAGAGCGTGGATATGTTTTTTTTTGTCAAAAATCGATTTAAATTTGAAAATTATCATATATTTTCTTTGAAATAACATGTTTAAATTATGGTTGAAACATTGGTAATATAGAAACCGAAAAAGAGTAGGCATATGTTAAGATACAGGGGGTGTCCATTCTGCCCCGTGTGTCCATATTGCCCCCGGTACCCCTAAGTGGGATAAAATATGGAAATTGGTGTTTGGCAACATAGGTTATACACTTCCAGAATCTTTGACAGTGGTTAAATTTGTTATGAAATCACGCGTATCGTAAGAATAAAGGGTCAAAATGATTATGCTAATGGAAAAAAGTTCAATAATAAATCAATTATGACCTAATTCTTAGGTTGAAAAATTGAATTTTGGACGTAAACAAACATTTTCAATGATATTTCTTTCCTTCTTTTCCAACGACCTCTATACGCTTCCAATCGCGAAACGCAACATACTGTTAGCCATCTATATTTTGGTAGCGCAACTAGTCAGTGGATGAGAGATTTCAGGATATGTGAGGTTAGTTTCATTGGAACTTTCGCCTGAGCGATTTTTGCACTTGAATAAAACACGTTTCGGAACATTCTCCGTTGACTCTAAAAATACCATTGGATAGAGAAATGAGTTTTCTACCATTGGATCTCATTTAATTTTACGCATTACTTCACTTAAGCGGCAAAAATAAATATTTTGTTCTGAATGTTTTGAAACCATAAATGGGTTTGACATTGCTCTCGTGAACCATAATCATGACGACAGCAGCACACCCCAGCGGACGAATTGTCGTTTTGGGAGCGAATGATGGTGGAATGATGGTGGCGCAGGATATTTGCCTATTCGAATCCTCTGAGCAGAATCTCAAAAGAGAAATAAAAGAGTAAATCGGAGTACCTTTTACCCTAATTCGGTGTAATTAAAAGATACAAGGTACTCCAACCTGTTTTTTGTTTCTCTCTTAAACTGTAACAAATGTCTATGTTACATAAAGTTATGTAATAAATTAGTTATTGATTATTTGATCAATTTATTTAAACTTCTTATAATTTGTTTATCAATTTTAGCGTGTTATGTAGCCGCTTTGTAGAAGGCAACATTATTTGTGATGTATTAAGCCACCTGTTGTCAAGTAGCCTCACTACGGGCTTAGTACCAAAACGATAAATGTCTGAGATAGGTGGGTTGCCTACTCACAGGCGAAATCATGTGCGAGCTCCTCTTGGGTGCTCGACTAAATGTGGAATAAGCTTAGGAGTGCTAGAATTTTGCCATTTAGCCCGAAACCGAAAACTTTTTTCCTAGGCAATCCAAATTCATCTAAAAGTTGAAAAAAAAAAACGGAAACCATTTTTGGACCAATCAGAAAACAGGGCGGTATACAATATACAGTTGTGGGCAGATCTTATACAAGAGGGTCGAACGAGCTTGTATCACACAAATTTGCTCATTTTGGTGGAAACCGTGGTGAAGAAAAGTGGTTGATTCTAAAGTTAAAGTTATTTCGAATGTGATTGATTCTAAACCTGATATTAGGCTTAATACGATGAAGTGATTAATTGTTAATCGTTTTGTGATAGTAAATATTAATTCTAAATGTTTTTTCAAAGTTATTGTACTAGTTTGTTTTCGGAAGTGGTTCTTAACGTTAGAAAGAGTGTGAAGCAAAATCGGTCGTACTTAAAGGATTTTTTTTTTAAATTGTGGTGAGTGCTTGGGCTTAAATTATGTACGTAGAATAGGAGGCTAAACCCATTCAACGTGGGTGTTTGTCTAGAGCCCATTGTAAGTGTCCGTTCGTCGCAAGGGGGGCAAGCAGCCGTCCACCACCCTCGATTCCGGAACGCCAATGTACCGGAAGAATCTGCTGTGCGGCCTCCCTAGAATACGACGATTCTCGAACCTCTCCGAAGAACAAGTGCATCGACGCCACGTGAAGCCAACCGTCTTTGGAACCCAAGCCAGCTGGCCAGCAACCCGAGCAAAGTTGAGTAGCAACATGATAATAAATCTTGTTACCTGATTATCATCATTTGATAACTGATTTTGTTATCATCTTGGCTGAATTAACAGCCAACATAACAAAAATGAGAACTCAAATTTGTTCGTCGAATAACAAAGTAATAGTAAATTTTGTTATCACTGAGTTCAAGTTGATAACTAAATTTTCATCATTATATTTTTGTTCAAAATTGTAGTCATAAATCACGGAAAACTTCTGAGAAATGAGTATTTTGGGTTAAACTTACGCTCCAAACAATTTTACAAAATTTTGCAAGACGAGGAATCAACTTTGTTTATTAGCACACGTTTCATAAAAAATGTGATGGGAAAAATATGTAATAACATATTTTGTTATCAAACATGTCTGTCACGGATACAATGATAACAAATTGTGTTATTATTCGGTTATCACTGATAACAAAATATCAAAATGATAACAGTGATAACAAAAGTTGTTATCAATTTGTTATTATCCAGTTATCCGGCTTTACTTGGGAAGTAAGCCCGTTCTTGTGCACTCTTTGACTCGAGCTCTGAAAAGATTTTTTGAGAAATTGTACATAAATGTAAATAAAATTAGTAGATAGCTATTTTAGTTTCTAGTTTTGCTCTTACACTCTTTCGTTGAAAATTAAATTCTTTAACTTGAATTTGTGCTTACATTTTTTTTAATTACTTTGGGAAGCGTTATAGAATTATGTTTTGAATTTGATCTCTCATTGCTTTATTAGAATTAGATATTTCTTTCGTAGTAACTCTTCTAGGTCTAAGTAATTAACCATCCGCCTCCATCAGTGCTCGAATGTGTGATATGGGTTCGAGTAGTTTATTTAATAGTTTGGTTCATTGTTTGGTAGTTTTCTGATTGGTTTTTATGGTTGAATTTTGGTATTGAATTGGAAGTGAGTTTACGGCGATTGGGAATAACTACCTGCCCTCAGAAAAGAGTTTTGGCCGGACATTGACGGTACTAGTGATCCTTCAGTTGAAAGTGGCGCTCACTAGCGATATGTAACCAAACACGTGGCTTACGACTACTTCCGATCGATAAGACAACTCTTAGGTAACAAAACCTAGTTTAATTATATGGGTAAACGTGATTTACGGCTTAGGCGAAGGTGAAGAAATCGGCCCTAAGAGTAATTCGGGACAGAAGTTCAGTTTTTTTTTCAACACACGAGAAAGAAGCCCTATGAACGATGTTTGGATATAAACAAAAATAATTAATTCAGTGTACCACGATGTTATTAATAAATTTGTTTTTTTTTTATCGTTTTGACCTTATATTTAATTGTTCGATAAGAGTTTTGAATTATACAAATATGAATAAATCTAATATATTATTATTATTATTATAGCTTTATTAAGGAGATTTTCAGCCCTAGGCTCTAATATATTGTAGTAACTTTCTGTGCTATATAATGATTGATTGTAAGGTGCATTAAATCTGACGTAAAATTAACAAATTTTTTTTAATAACAGAGCAAAACAGTGTTATATAATGATTGATTGTAAGGTGCATTAAATCTGACGTAAAATTAACAATTTTTTTTAATAACAGAGCAAAACAGAAGCTACTTACGCTTCTGTCAAAAGTTTGCAGGCATCATGGGACAACGTTTTCCCTAGAAAACACATTTAAAATATCTTGAACTGCTTCAGTTTATGATATAAATTCAAGAAAACTACTATATTTAAGGTTTATACAGTATTGGACAAAACATTTGCAACTTTTTCGATTTTCCATACAAAATAACCAACTTTGGTAAGCTATATCTCAGTTATTTATGGACCGATTCGAATGAAATTTTGGCAAAACATCAGACATAATTTGAATTTTAACATATATTTTTGGATGATTTTTCCAATTACAAGTTTAAAAGCAGTAACGGTTTAACTGAAGTGCATTTTATGATGATTTTTTATAAATGACATCGACATTTTTTATAAATGATCGTCTCCCCGCTTCCAGTACATTAACGATGTCCTCTGTACCCATCGCATCGTATTCGTACCGTTCATCATGCTCATCAACATCTAACCCGGGACGCTCGACACTAAGCACTATGGAAGCCCCTGGTCCACCTAGCTCAGTCGCGCCTTCGAGTGTCGTCGAAGAAACGTTGCAGCAATGTCGTTCGTGCCATCCAAGTCGTCCCGGCCCTGAGTCTAGTGTTGGTGAAGGGGTCTTCCAAGCCACCTGCGATGGCAAGTATCTATCCAATAATGGTGTGTCTTGTCCTGACGATTCTTCAATCCCTAGGGCCGCAACCAATGCGAGAAATGATGCGTCGGCTCCTACCAATATTCTAATGTACTATCAAAATGTTGGCGGGATCAACAGCTCTCTTGCCGAGTATCAGTTGGCCTTCAGTGACGGTTGCTACGACATCTACGCCCTTACCGAAACCTGGCTTAACGGAAATACTTCTACTAGACAACTGTTTGACGACTCTTATTACGTCTATCGACAAGATAGGTCATCCTCGAATAGTGATAAATGCTCAGGAGGTGGAGTTTTGCTAGCCGTTCGTTCAAACTACAAATCCCATGTGATAGATCCTCCTGGAAGTTCGATGGTTGAGCAAGTTTGGATCGCTATCAGCACTGTTGATGCAATGCTATATTTATGCGTGGTCTATATTCCACCAGATCGTGTAAATGACGAAATTGTGATCGAAAAACATCTCGACTCCCTGAATTGGGTGGTCTCACAAATGGGACCAAGAGACAAACTTGTTATTCTGGGTGACTACAACTTAAGTGCGATCTTTTGGCAACGGAATTTTCACGGTTATCTTTTTCCCGTCGCAACCCGATCCTCGATTAGCCTGGCTTCGCGGAAACTTCTTGACGCGTATAGTACCGCTAGACTCCGCCAGATGAATGATGTGGAAAACGAAAATAATCGCATACTGGATCTGTGCTTTTTCATTGAGGAAATACAAAACGACTGTGTGGTAATGCAGGCTCCGTCCCCACTCGTAAAAATGTGTAGGCACCATCCACCTGTGCTGACGAAAATTGCGATAAGACCACAACTACGCTTCCGTGATACAACTGAAGGTGTCAACTACGACTTCAGCAAGGCCGATTTTTCCGGAATGAATAATTTTCTTGCGAATGTTGACTGGGACGAAGCGCTCCACGATTCTGAAGCTAGTCTCGCTGCGTCGACCTTGTCTGGTATTCTGATGTACGCTATTGACCAGTTCGTTCCAGTCAAGCTCAGGCGCGATATGCCCAAGCCAGCGTGGTCGAATACCGGACTTAACCATCTGAAAAGAATGAAACAATCAGCTCTTCGGCGACATAGCAAGTACCGTACAGACTCTACGCGAGCAACATACATGGAAGTGAATGCCGAATACAAGAAACTCAATAATCGTCTGTACAACTCTTTCCAAAACCGTTTGCAAAACCGCCTCAAAACTAACCCTAAAAGTTTCTGGCGTTATGTAAATGAGCAAAGAAAGGAGGTCGGATTGCCCTCTACGATGACCGATGGCCTGAACGAATTCAATTCCACCATGGACATTGCAAATCTTTTTCGCACCCAGTTCAGCAACGTTTTCATCAATGAGCATCTCCACCCTCAAGACATAGCCAATGCCACCACAAATGTTCCTCGACTACCTGCATCAGTAGAGCAGTTCACTATCACTGACAACATGGTCATCGCGGCTGGAAAGGAACTGAAATCGTCTACTGGATTTGGCCCTGACGGCATACCCTCTCTAGTCCTCAAACGCTGTATGAATTCACTAGCATCGCCGCTGGCAAAATTATTCAACACATCTCTAAGTACTAACGTTTTCCCGGACTGCTGGAAACACTCCTATGTTTTTCCAGTGTTTAAAAAAGGATGTAGACAGAGCGTTTCGAATTATCGTGGAATTGCTGCACTGAGTTCAACATCTAAATTGTTTGAGTTAATTGTTCTTCGCAAACTAACTCAGAGCTACTCTCATTACATATCGCCAAATCAGCATGGCTTTATGTCTAGACGTTCAACGACTACCAATTTGACTTGCTTTACCTCATTCGTGATACGCCAAATAGAATCTGGTCACCAAGTAGACGCGATACACACCGATTTATCGGCAGCGTTTGATAAGATGAACCATCAAATTGCAATTGCGAAATTTGACAAACTGGGCTTGAATGACAACATGCTTCTCTGGCTGAAATCCTACCTGACTGGACGAAGCATGTCCGTCAAAATTGGCGAACATGTTTCAATGCCTTTCTCGGTCTGGTCTGGCGTACCTCAAGGCAGCCACCTCGGGCCTTTCTTGTTTTTGCTCTACATGAACGATGTCAACTTTATTCTGGACTGCCTAAAACTTTCTTACGCTGATGATATAAAGCTTTACTGCACAATCAATAAACCGCAAGATTCTGAGTTTTTGCAACATCAGTTGGAAATATTCGCAGAATGGTGTAATATCAACAGGATGTCCCTAAATGTGTCCAAGTGCTCAGTGATTTCATTTGGCCGCAGACGCACACTTCTACAGTTTAATTATGGTTTGGCTGGTGTCGAACTGCAACGTGTAACTACGGTGAAGGACTTAGGCGTTCTATTGGACACTAAGCTGACTTTTAAGGATCATGTTGCTTACATCGTCTCGAAAGCTTCTGCGCAGCTGGGTTTTCTGTTCCGCTTCAGCAAAAAGTTCACCGATGTGTATTGCCTGAAAGCTTTATACTGCTCAATTGTACGCCCTATCCTGGAATACTCATCGGTTGTATGGTCACCATTCTACAGGAACGAGATTCAACGAATTGAGGCCATTCAACGCAAATTCGTGCGCTTCGCCCTTCGCCGACTTAGGTGGAGAGATCCACTGAACTTGCCAAGCTATGAAAGCCGCTGCAAACTTATTGATCTGGACCTTCTGGAACCTAGACGCAATGTAGCAAAGGCGTGCTTCATCTCTGACCTTTTGCAAGGATCGATAGACAGCCCTCTGCTGCTCAGTTCATTGGACATCAACACTCGTCGCCGAAATCTCCGGTTTCATCCATTTCTGAACATTCCTTCCGCCAGAACAAATTATGGCCTTCACGAACCAATGCGTAGCATGTCCCGTGTGTTTAATAGTTGTTATCATGTGTTTAATTTTAATGTGTCGCGTGGAACAAATAAGTGTAATTTTAGACAATTTTTATGTTAATTCATGTGAAATGTTTGTTTTGGTTTTTTTGCTTTTAGACTTAAGATCAATTGTCATTGGGGTGGGAACTTCACCTGTTGACTAAAGCAGTAAATAAATAAATGAACTTAACATATTGAAGGAATAGCTTCATGGTATCTTCAGCAAAGTTATAGATTTCAACGAGATGAACAAGTTTGCTGTAATGCTATCAGATTTTGAGATAAATCGTTTTGAATTTATCGTCAAAAAAAAAATCCCCTATTAACACGATCCGCGATACCGTGGTACGCGAACGACACGCGAAATGTTAGATCCTGCTGCCGTCGCCTGCCCCCGCAGGTGCAAGCAACCAGGTCGAAGGATCAAACACTACTCTTTAACATAGATACACATAGATATAGTCTAACAGAAGACAAACTATTACGAAAAACGAAAATATTGTCACAAGGGTATTTGTTTGTACATTTGTTCACACCAGAAAAAATACAGTTTTTATTCAATTCTATGAAAATGTACTAAAAAGTACTCTTAGCCCATCCTGGAGAATTGTTTATTTTATTAGTATCATTTCAAACATTACATTCATTTCTTATATCTAGGTATTCTGTGTTATTAGACAACACTATCATCCTAATTTGGTTAAACAAATTTAAGATTTTATTAACATTTTGTTAACAACATATTACATTTCATTTGCCATATGCAAATTTTGAACCCAATAGTTTGAAAACCACGCCCATGACGAAGAGAACAAAGCTGTCGAAAATACAACAAATCACCCTCAGAATTTTGCTGAATTGTCAATCAGAAGAACCGAAAAAGTAAATTAAAAAAATTTAGATCCGAAAAAATATTACAAGATTTTTGAAATTTCTTGTCGTAATAGGCTTTTTTTCATCATACCAATCTGTCATGAAACAGCATAATTTCCTGAACTGAATTATATAGTGTTGTAATAGTCATCACGCAACTGAAATCAGTCACATAATGATAATTACGCAACGATTTTTCGTTACGCAACTGTTTTGAGTTGCGTCATTAATCACGACAATTTTCAGAAATTGCAAAATAATGGTGGATGCAACCCGATATGATTTATGATACTTTAAAGTACGGAATTGCAACTCATTGCAGAACTCGATTAAGGTTTGAAGAATGAGTTTTCAATATGGAATTATAAGTTTCTATTTACATTACAGTACTAGCGTGTTTGGAACATTTCTCAAAATTTTTTCATATGAACCTACATTGCCTTTGAGACACCTTCAAATCACCACCTAGAAAGCTAAAAATTCCACAAAACACTATTTTTATGATAAGGATGGTAAGGAGCATATGAAAGATTGCATTTTCATACATTTTTAAAATTTGAATCGCCCTACTGACCATGGCTCTTATTATTCAATTATGTGTTTCAATATACCATTCCTAAAAATTTAACAATGTTTGAAATGGGTTTTGATGGTGCAAAATATCATTTTCTGTCACAAAAAGTCAGGACAGAACAAAAAATACAAACGAGCATTTTTGAGGAATGGAATTGTACTACTTAAAATCTTAATTATAGGTATCTCACCATTCCCAATCAATTTTGATACCAATCCTATCATTATCATCCTCTCGTTCCTGCATGCGAATGCAGGTTTGTGGTTATTGTTTTTCAATTAGTAAAAATGGCAAGCATTGGTTTTTCGAATCAGAGAGCACATGTATATTCTGCATCCGCTTTGTGGCCAGTTCCAAACTTGAGCAATTTACAAAAATATACAATCCCAACCTGCTGGATTTGGTCAGATGTGTGCTCCCATCAATGTTCGCCAGATTCGTATTTTGACCAATTTGATTAAAAATAAATGTTCGTACTATTTCTATAGTTGCTCGTGCCAGCAGCAAGCGATGCATTCAAACATTTGCCTCCTAGCAGTTGGATGACAACACGTCGAACGACAAAACGTCGAATTGAAAAACGTTAAGAGTTTAAAAGGTCGAAGGGGCTAAGCGTAGAAAGGACAAGACGTCGAAAGGACAAAACACCGAAAGAAAATATGGAAAGAAACGAACATTTCTTGGAAGAATGATTTTATTCCAAAGGAATAAATAATTCATTTTAAGTCAAAAGTAATATTGCATATTTCATTGATTTTTATATTGCTGTTCTACGATGAAAACAAACGCTGCCTGCAAAATCGAACAAAATCAGTGCTAACGTTGAGTTACTTTGCCTAAATATACGGTTCGGGGGAAGTCAGTCTATCAGCCAACCATACAGAAGGGAATTTTATCCCGCCAGGAATGTGTGCAATTCAAAGCAAAGTCTGGAACGATGCGTTCCCCATTCCCCGAAAATCTCGCGTGATGTGCCAAATCAACTGCTGCAGCTCTGCAAGGATATTGACTGGAGAGCATCCGCCAAGCAAGCACCGGCGTTTTTTTCCTCGCTGCATTTCCCAAAATGCTGACACGGAAAAGCTGGTTCAAAATTAATTATCGAAGTGCGTTCCAATTTGTGGAAGCGCAGACGTTTGATTTGTCCTGTCAACCGTTCGTTGTGCTGAAAAGTACTTTTCGTCGAACGGTTTGCCACTTATCCATTGGCATCGTTTCTGCGCTAGGATTGACATGGGAACGAATAAAATCATTGGCAATATATCAAAGAGGTGATTCTAGAAAACTATGTGAATTACTTCAGGGTTGGTAGCGGGAATATTTTTCTAGGACTTGACTGTTAACAAGAACTTACTGTGACTAACGTATTTTAGTATATTTTAGTATATTTATTTAGTATATTTTAGAAACACGATTGATGACGCTCACAAACTTCTGGCTCAAGACATGGATTTACATACGGAAACAGCCTGAAAAAAATAGAAAATGGTTTAGCTATTCTATGGGTTCGAAAGGCAAAACGTTAAATGCCAAAACGTCAAAGGGGCAAAACTTCGAAAGATTTTTTTTATTACGAGAACATCCTGGGCCGACACCTCTCGGCTAAGGAGGGCCCGTAATGTATTTCTAACATGTGAATGCGTTTTACTCAAGACGAATCTTTAAATACTAATTTGCTGAGTAGAACAACGTACAATCAAATTGGCTACAATTGGCGCTATGGCCAAAACTAGTGCCTGTACTAGTGCCTAGAGTTGCTATCGAAACGAACGATCATTAAATCGACGGGTGATAAATTTCACTCCAAAATAAGATTCGCCGTTGTGTTTGTTTTCCTGTAGTTTATTTGCAAGTAGTTTATTGATATTTATAACTTTGTGAATTCCACAGCCTGTAAATTGAGGGTAATCAATTTTACCCGCAATTACAGTGCCCCTAAAAATTTAGTATTACTTTCTTGGATTCTTTCAGCATATACTTCTCCCGGATCAACAAATATTAATTCATGATTTTTTTCTAGCATGATCTTAGAAATGCTTACAGTAATTTTCTAGGAATCTTATTTTCCGACAATTTTGAGCATGTCTCTAGAAATTTTCCAGCCGAATATTCATTTAGAGATTTGCCAGTGATTTTATACCAACCGACCAAAAATTCCAACAAGTTTTCATGTGTGTTTGCCATTTACAGGTATTTCAATTTTGGGATATATTCCTACTGTATTCTTAGAATGATCTTTGCCAGGAATCTTTCATGTTTTCTGAAGAATACCTTCGACGAAATCGTCAAGAATCCCCTGGAGAAATTCCTGCTACAATCACTTAAATTACTCGAGGAATGCCAAAAAGAATCCGGGAGAGCCGACCGGAAAATTATTCAAATTAACCATTTCAAAATGTAATAAGATATGAAGAAAGAATGCCGAAAAGCAAACCCGGAGTATGAATAACAAAATCAATATGATTTTTATTAAGAGTCGGAATGCTTGGAGTTATCTATCACAAAATTCTTAGTTACATCACAAAATTCCTGGTCCTATCACAAAATTCCTAGTTAAGCTGAAGGGCTGGCTCTGTTCCAGTAGGGACGTAACGTGAGGAAAAAGAAGAATAAGTGTAACGGTAGCATTGAAATTCAACATGTTGAATGCTAACAAGGTGAAAACTCATTCTACTACTTAAAACCAAGATGGCGTCAAAATCCAAGGTGGCCGCCAGATTTTTTCACTCAAATTTATACTCCTATTCTTCATCTGTCTCAAATAATACACTAACGATTGAAAACTTGTTTCTTTGTTGTACAAAAAATTATGTTTGCATTGATTGCACTCGCCATATACGTCAAAATAGTAGAACATGATTTAGAAAATCGTTCATATCATAGGGTAAATACCATTGCTCACCTAGTTTTTGTAGCCTATCTTACGCAATTTTTCCTCAGCTTTCTGATGGTGATCTCAGAATTCAAAACAAGCGGTGCGCTAATGGTGAAAAATCGATTTTTCTAACAAAATTCAAAATGGCGGCCAAATTCAAAATGGCCGCCAATTTTTTTTCAAGTTTAAATGAAAGCTATATCCTTTCTCTATACGATGCCACTAAGTTTGCTATGTGTTCCAAGCGAAATATGAGACATATCACGTGAAGAAATAGCCAAGATTTATCAAAAAATGGGCTTTTTCGCAAACTGTTCAGCTAGCTGGCGTACGAGGGGTCCACCAATTTGAGAAAACAGGAAGGACCACCCTTAAGTTTTATCGAAAACTAGCGATCAGTGACATAAAATTGGAATTCTAACGATGGGTGCCGATGGCGGCCTGGTTTCAGCGAGAATTGCTCAATGTTTATCAAAACATATGTTTGGTTATATGTCTTATTTCGGTTGTTTCAGACTTGTACGAAAAACATGTTATTATTATTAGTATTATTTTGGTATTATTATTACATATTTTTGGTATTATTTAAAAGAAACGAAATTTTCGCCTTTTTCCAATACATTCGTCATGCAGTGAATCAAAGGGACCATCATTATTTCATTAATTTTACTTTCAATACTAATTAAAACTATGAGATTTGTGGTCCCAAGTTTTGATAATAGTAAATATAGTATAAAAAATTGATGTATTTTAGTAGAAAACGAAATTAACGAATCAATTTATTGAATGTGATGATCTCTATTTTCAAATAATCACTTGGTCTGATATACCATGTTGTATGCTGTACCAATATGGACTAGCTGTTGTAATACCAGGAAGAAAGCTCTGCAGAGAATTCAAAATAAAATTTTGAAAATGATTCTGAGGCTTCCTCCCTGGTATAGTACCAATGAGTTACATAGAATATCCAATGTTGAAACATTGGAACAAATGTCAAATAAAATAATCAATAATTTCAGGCAAAAATCGTTACAATCTTCTATTGCCACGATTAATGCGTTATATGTTTAGGTTAAGTTAGGTTAAGTATATTAAAAACTTTTTTTTTCTCTTATAAGCAGGTGAAATCAACTCACCTGTAAAAAATCTGAACTGCTACGGCAAATGAAATGTAATATGTAGTTAACAAAATGTTAATAAAATCTTAGATTTGTTTTACCAAATTAGGATGATAGTGTTGTCTAATAACACAGAACACCTAGATATAAGAAATAATGAATGTAATGTTTGGAATGATACTAATAAAGAAATAAAAAAAAAAAAAAAAAAAAAAAAAAAAAAAAAAAAAAAAAAAAAAAAAAAAAAAAAACTTGGTCTGATATAACAAAATGTTTTTCAAATGATTTATAAAGGCGAGCTGTTTTTTTTTTTCAAAGCAAAAAATGTATGTTTTACAATAACTTTTGATTGGCACATGAATTTACTGTTAAAGAACAGTTTTCTTCATTCGTAATCCTGTAATTAAAAATGAAGGCTTTTCAATGTTTGCACTTTAACATTTTTCATTGTCGACATCCCAATACATCTACAACATTAAATGTTATCAGCTTTTTGTTGCGTTTATGGTTTGTTGAACAAAGTAGAATACATATTTATGTATACCTAAACTCATATGATACATAATTTTGACAACAAAATTATGTTGCATCTCTGCGCTTTTCCAGTCATATATAAGTATAAATAGAAGTTTTATCGCCATGAAATAGAATTTTTTATTAGTCATGTTGGAGTCATTGTTATTTGTATGAGACATGTTGTGTTACTTGGAGTCTTGAGTTTAGATTTATCAGCATTTTTGCTCCGTTTACTGAGGATTTTTAATAATAGTCCATATCGAATTCAATACTTGTCACATTTTCAGCCATAAAAATGACGGGCTGCATATAACGTTTCGTGACGGCGGCATCTGGGCTGCATATGGTCGGCGTTAAGTCAGAGTGAACCAAGTGACATTTTAAATATTTTGTAATTTTTGAACTCGTCAATATTTCGGTTCAATATTTCTACACATCTTTGTGTTGCTTTCAAACAATCTTCTTCTTTCTGGCATTACGTCCCCACTGGGACAGAGCCTGCTTCTCAGCTGTTCTTATGAGCACTTCCACAGTTATTAACTGAGAGCTTACTGTGCCAATGACCATTTTTGCATGCGTATATCGTGTGGCAGGTACGAAGATACTTTATACCCTGGAAGTCGAGAAAATTTCCAACCCGAAAAGATCCTCGACCAGTGGGATTCGAACCCACGACCCTAAGCTTGGTCCTGCTGAATAGCTATGCGTTTACCGCTACGGCTATCTGGGCCCCATAATGGGCATACTGGGCAGCGCATAATCACAATGCGTAAATACTAACCATTTGTCGGCCAGAATGTCTGCCGAACGTATCCTATGACACTACCCTTTCCATCAACATTCCACAACATCCCGTAACACCTATGAGAGGTCGTAGAGTTCTCTGCATCTTTTTCAAGTAGGTGCTCAATCAATCATCCTTTCGTCCTTTCGCAAGGACGTGGCCAGGACAGCTCTTGATTATTGGAGAATGCGTCAATCTTGTCTAAGAGTAAGAGGAAAATCCCAAACCTCTGATTTTGGTAACGGACGGCAAGGAGGCAACCCTCATAAAATGGCATAGGACTATACCACCTACGAATTTGTGCGAAATGCTTAATGCTAATGCTAATCTGTCCAAATAAAGTAAATAGTCAAAAATCAAATTCAAATGCATCGAATAAAGTAATATTTATAAATTTCTATTGATGGATGAGAAAATTAATCCTTCGATGTGAAAAAATATGTCAAACCTCATGAAATGTGTTTCATTTCCTTGAATTCCTCAGCGCGCTGATCATTTTCGCTGTTATGGTAATCAGCACTTGGTCCACTCTGACTGCATACTTTTATGGATTTGTTTTGATCATCCAAAACAATTTATTACATTATTTTTACTCGTTGAAATTTTGGTTCAAATTTCTACATATCTTTGTGGTACTTTCAAACAATATAATGTGAAGTGATAATCATGAAAAATCATTGTCCAAACCTCTGATAGAATGATTTTCTGACTGAACTAAAGACCAGGGGCCCAGACAGCCGTAGCGGTAAACGCGCAGCTACTCAGCATGATCATGCTGAGGGTCGTGGGTTAGAATCCCACTTGTCGAGGAACTTTTCGTAAAGGAAATTTTCTCGATTCCCAGGGCATAGAGTATGTTCGTACCTGCCATACGATATACACATGCAAAAATGGTCATTGGCAAAGAAAGCGCTCAGTTAATAACTGTGGAAGTGCTCATAAGAACACTAATCTGAGAAGCAGGCTTTGTCCCAGTTGGGATGTAATGCCAGAAATAAGAGTAAAGACCACCGTTCAGTGAGTTGGTTCATTCTGACTGAACAATTTCTAGGAAAATAACAATCATTTAATAATTGCATGGTCAAACTGGGTGCATATCTTCAAGGTTAACAGATTAGCAACATCGTTCGACATCAGTATCGTGAATTCTTCAATAATCCATATCCTAAAACTCGAAATCAGTGGAATTACGATAGCTTGGAAATTATGGTTTCGCAAGGTCAGAAGATATGCACCTGAAGACCATAAATATTCAATATGCATTCAGTCAGAGTGGACCAAGTAAAAATCTTCAGTACCGACCACTGGACCAATAAGCGGGTTCTAGGACATTCCATAAATAAACCATAGAACTACCATAAACTGCTACCGGATTCTGAAATCGACTCAAAAAATGCAATAATCAATCAGCTTATTGCTTTTTTACACTTGGTCCACTCTGTCTGCACAGAAATTAATGCAATTTCTGACCACCCATCCAAATATGGTAAATGGTCAAAAATCAAAATCAAATGCATCAAATTAAGTAATATTTATAAATTTTCATCGATGGATGAGTAGAAAAATCATTCAATGTCGAAAAATCTGACAAATCTTTCGAAATTTCTTACATTTTCTCGCATTCCTCGGCGCGTTTATCATATTCGCTGCTATGGTTATAAGCACTCGGTCCACTTTGACTGCATACTTTTATCGATTTTTATTGATCATCCAAAGTAAATTTATAACATATCTCTCGCAGTGTACAGCATTCATCAAATCTGATCAAAGTGAAATGTAGGTAAGGTAATTTCGCATCTCATGAAAGAATAATCCAATTTTACCAAGTTTTGAACTTGGTCCCCTCTGACTTAACGCCGACCATGTGACGTTGATATTTTTCTTCTTCGCGAGTCTCTCTTAGGTTGGACTGTAAAAAATCTACCATGACAAAGACATTTCATGCACTGCCCTTCTACGCCTACTTGTCCCACGTTCTGCAAACCTTATTGACCGCGGAACAAATATGTTTGTTATAAACTAGTTTACCGTTTTGATTCATATTACGGACACTTAAGGCCTCAGTGAAGTATAACTCATCAGAAAGCGTATAAAATGAATCATTCTGTATGATTCCTCCGTGTCATCAAGCCTTCAAAACAATTAACTTTCGAATGGTGGATGAAGATTTTGATTCCACAACATGAATAAATTTAAATAAACAGAAATGTGTGGACTTTTCATGATTCTTATTCCGGACGCTTCCTTACTTTTGCCCCATATTCCGGACACTTTGATTCGAATTTCGGACAACTCATGAAAATCATAAATAGAAAAGTCAAATCATTAATTGAGATCGGCAAACCACTAAAGAAGCATTTAAGGCAGCTGAGCATTATAAATTTTCATAGATATCCATGGAAAATGTTAACTAAAACGAGCCTCGAAAGTGAGAACTTTTGAACGGCAAAAATTGAAACATTTCGTGTGAAATGTTTCCCATACAAAGTACAGTGTCCGGAATTTGAAGCTGTCCGTAATATGAATCAAAACGGTATTTTGAATTTATTTTCTGATTGATGGGAGGTGAGGTTTGAATCGCCCATGATATTATACAATATTTGTAAATATTCCATACAGAAAAGACTTAAAATCTTTCAACTGCTGGTTAGGTTTTGGTTTTATTTCACCTACGTGGTTCAACCGTGCAAATGTAAGATATTGCAACAAACTTTCGGAAGTCGCCTTCCAATTCATCCCTGGTGCCCTCAATAGTCCAACTATCGGTCACCATGTCGGACACCACCGGTTTCGAAAACGAGCCACTCTAATCGTCTCGTCTAGTGCAAAGGATGTCCATACATGTTTTCCATTACCATATCAAGAATATTTCCCTGTCAACGGTTTGATACCCTATTTCGCTTCTCGCATTGCTGGTTTTGACTGACACGATGATACCTACAACGAGAGACTAGACGAAGGATTCCCTGCTGCACTCTGTGTACACATCTGATTCATGCTCGTGTGCATGGGATGACCGTTCCACAGTGGCACACGTTCATTCGAAGGTTGGACAAAATCTGAAATATGTCTCGAATCGATTGAAAGTGGTAATCGATCTTTTTTTACCTTATAACGTCAACTTTTCTTCTATAATGTTATAAAAAAAATAAAAAAATGCGTCATCTCCAATAGCTACCTTTATACCATGAAGTAGCGTTTCGCAATTGCCGGGCGTATTGTAGAGCCCTGCATTTGTCGGTCTTGGGCGATACTACTCTAGGTGCCCCGAACGTTAAGGGTCACCATGTTCACTTCCACTGCGAACAGCCAGCGTATTCGTAGTCTGCCACGATGTCGTTAACCTCTACCAGATTCCCTGCTGAATATTATTTTCGCAATTCTAGAAAGATTCGCGAATCAGGCGAAACTGACAAAATGTACACAATATAAGAAAATATAGCGTTGAAATTGCAGCTCGATTGTCTATTCACTGTACTTGAACTTTTCCCCTATCGATAATTTAACTATTCAAAAAACGCAAATTTGTAGAAGACGAAACTTCACCTGGTGCAAAACCACACACTTTATTGATTACGCCTGTGTTTTTGTTTATCGAAGTGATGGGCGCATCTGAAATCGAAATCAAAACACGGCGAGAGTAAACGGCGACACTGCAAACAAAAAATAAACAAGGCGTACATGGCGGGCTTAATTGAAATCAGAATGTAAACACATCGCAAAAGTAATGGGCGACACTGAAAATAATATCGATTACAGGCTAATAACATTGGGCGATACTGGCATTCTTGAGTGCGTTTAAGGCGAAACCTTATGATATTTTTTTTTGGTACGAAATAGCTAGGGAAATTGTAGGAGATGTGTGTGGTATTGATGAGGATTTTAAAACTAGGTTTATAAAATGTGTATTAAAGTGAAAATGTTAAAGTTTGAGTATATTTCCTCCAATTGGGATTAAAAATTGCACATGAGAATTTCATTGGTTATTTTCTCATTGTTATTGAATTGTCAGATAGGCCCTTATCGCAAATCCCTCTAGAATTCTTTTTTCCGACATTCGCACTAAGTGACCAGTCCACTGAAGTCTTTCGTATTTCACACGCTTGATAAGATTGAATCGCAGGTCAGTTGAGGAGGCCTTCCGCACGAAGGCCTCCTCCACTGACGTGCGATCGATTTCAATAAGGTCGATATCGTCCGCAAAGCCAAGGAGCATGTGCGACCGTGTGACAATAGTGCCGTTTCTCTATATGCCAGATCTCCTAATAGCAACATCGAGTGCAATGTTGAACAGTAAATTCGAAATTATATTCGGTTACAGAATGCAGGCTTTCCGGCTTTTTAAATCAAGCATTTCGAGTCCAAATTGATCATAATTTCGTTGAGATACAGCTGTTCGAAGTTTGCTAGGTGGAATTTGTGTTGGTAAACAGAGCCGTAGCGTTGTCTCATGGCGCCTTTGGCGAACCTCTGTTTGCGCGCCCCTAGTCAAAGTCAAAATTTAACTTTTTTTTTTCTCATGAAACACGTTAAACTTACCATAAAAATTCCCAAAGGTTCATTTTCAATTTTTTTCAGCGGCTTCTATATGAACTCATTTTTGAAAAAAAACAGAAGAAGTGTCATGCTAAAGCTTAAGTGTTCACTTACATTTAAAAAACATGAACTGTTGATTGATTTTAAGAAAAACCCTTAAATTTGTTTTTAGATGAACTGTCTGAGAATTGTGTTTATAATACATTTGTTGATGAAATTCCATGATATTAGCATGAAAGAAATCGGTGGAAAAATAATAAGCTTTTAACAATGTTAGCATATATTAATAACAAATCTCAATACTATGGAGTTCAATTTTTTGAATTGTGTGTGATAAGTTCGTCTGAATGAGTCATTCTTATTCCATATTTTCTTAAGTCAAAATTGGTGTAAGTGTATTATTCTGAAGATAAATTTATCAGGTCCCTGTAGAGGTTTTATCTACGATTCTGCCAGGGAATTCTTTGAAAATTGTATCCAAGACGGTATGATCATTGCAGTGATGAATTTTGTAAAATCATACTCAGAATGCAATCAAAAGTATTCTGACTAGTATTCAATCAAAATGACACCAACTACATACTTAAATTATTTTACGGATTCCTGTGAAATCTCAACAGCTGAACGGTTCGGTAAAATATATTAACGGACTACGATAAATTTTCACAGTATTCGGTAAAAATTCACCGAAATCCGTAAAATTCCGACACAATTATGGTGTTTTATTTCACCGAACTGTTCAGCTGTTGAGATTACGGTGAAATTCACCATAGGAGCTAAGTATGTATTCTGTTAAAATCCAGATCTATGTCCACGATTTTCTGTGATAAGATATGTTGTTTTCAACAGCGTTAGTATTGTTGTAATGAACAGTGTTTAAAACAGTCTTAGTTCTAAATTCGTATGAAATTTTTTCTCACAAAAATATATCATTCAGCTAAATGTCAGAATGTTTAACTTCAAAAAACATTTCATTACAAATAGTAAAAACTGCAGTAAATACTCATGTTCTCCTAAGATCCCAATTATGTGTGAATCCTGTCTATAAATTCTGTGGAATCCGCTACTTAAGATTGTATAACAACGGTACCCTATTCACATAGAAATATTTTCTCAGGGTGTTCTTCCTGGATTTTATTAGTTGTGTTTGGCGAACTTCACTGAAGAGCAATAGTTTTTCTCCAGGTTTATTAGAAATACAGTTTAGCTTTCAAACAGCTTAAAAGGCATGGGAGAGGAAGCGTATCTTGTGATGCTTATATTTTTACTAATTCACAAAAAAAATTGTTTATTCTCGTTTTGAATCCTTAAACAATTTAAACAGTTATGAAGGATTTTATAACAGAAAAAAAAGAAAAGTACTTAGAACCTGGCTGCCAGACATACTTGTACACTAGTTTTAAAAAATAGAAATAAATTTCAAAAAATAACTAGCAAATTTTAAAGTAAATTTAAAGATTTTTAATTTTAAGAACTCTTGCCAGGAATCTTCAAGTTCCGAATACTGAAATCTTTTGAGATGCTTTCAACACATATTGTTAAAATATCACAAATGTGTTAATTTTTCCACTTTGAATTTGACACTTATTGGCTATGACTCTTCCAAAACTTTGCCAAGTGCGTCACGCATTTTGGCGCCCCCTGAGAGCTGGCGCCCCACACGCTACGGCACTGTTGGTAAATTTAAAGAAGTCGCAGTTGTCTGATTTTGCCAAACTTAAGAAGCTGCAAAATATCAAATACAAAACTTAAATCAAAAAAGAAGTCAGTTTCAAATTTTGGAAAACTGTCACTGCTATGGAAGTTCATACAAACCGATTTTGAGAACCCAAGTTTTGTCTGGCCATTCGCCACTGTGCACCCTGTGAAATAGTGCTACACTGCAGAGATCTACTGCAAGGACAGGACAGGAACCAGCATCGGCTGCTTGTCGCTAGTATCGATCACAAGATGCAAACTATTCATGTCATACGCGTATTTAGAGATTCTCTTATCACACTAGCCGAACAGGCACTGTCGAGTGTCCTACTTTCTTCAGCTCGTACAGCACCAAGTGAGGAAGACATTAGACCACACATGAAAGTGACATCGAGCAGCACAAAAACCGAATCGTTGTCAACTGATTAAAACCTGATGTTTGCGTTTGCATTTATGCTACGATGGATGATTTTCGGTTCTGTCTGATTGCAGGTTATTGCAATCGATATCTGATTGATGGGAGTTCGTCTCTGAAAATGTGTGTGTTTCTCTTGCTCAGGTCATAAAATGTGTTTCAAATTGGTGCACATTTCGTATTCAATGAGTGATTACCATTTTTCCTTCTCACTTGGCATCGATTCGGGTCCGGTTGCACTTTACATTGACTCAAATCTGGTGTTAGATGAAGATGGAAGACCGTGGACGTAGACAGGCTAAAGGGGCGAGTGACCTTAAAAGTTCATCTACGAATTTCATGCAAAAACGATCATTATACATGTTAGTTTACCGAGTTTTTACCACCCAATATGCGGATTACGATATCGAAACATAACTCAACAAACACAAAACCGACACCGATCGGTTTGACTTCAGATCAACAACTATCTCTTTATTCAATTCAAAGCAATATATATATATACATCAGTTCACCACATTTTATTAGGCATGTTCAATTCTTAAATCTAACATAAATAATAGATATTCGTAATAAATGATTTACTATGAGGCACATCCAGCCTCCTTCGTTGACAGTGATCGAAGTGCAGTCTGTTGTTATTGTCTGACTAACGAGTTCATGCAACGGCTTGAAAAAGCCCGAAAATTCGGTTGAAAAGATGCTAAATTAAACACTGCTTAGTTATTAGTTCCGTCAAATATTCCCTTAATTAGATTCAATCGGCATTTATTCTGGTAGTAATAACTCCCGTCTCGAGATTCCTGTGATGATATTTTCAGAAATTGGTTTTAAGTTTTCATTCGGATACTTTGCACATTATCTGCGTCGCAAATGTGATGCAATATTACCTTTCATAAACATATGAAAGTTATGTAGATACAAATTTGGGAAATGTAATATAATAAAAAAACATAAAAAGATGTAATAAAATACTTACGTAAAAAGCTACCAGCTGTATTTAATTCATATATATCGTTTTCTTATTCAGTTTTTTTTTTGTCAATTTGCACATTTTCACTCCAGTAATCAGTGCAAGAATTTCATCAACCCAATCCAATGATGGAAGGATTTAGTTGCAAAAGCATTTACCTTGTAAAAACCTAGCCTCCAATTGTAAGAACACAAAAAATACTCACGAAATCGATTACATAGTTACATGATTACATAGTGTGCATTGAGGGTACAATATAAACCCATGGCTTTGAAATGCTCTCAAACATCCATTTTTGAACCGATTCTCGTTCTTTTAGCATTATAAATACATATGCAATCCTGAACATTTTTAGTGGATATGGATACAAGAGCATCAAGAGGACCAACAACAAGATTTGGCCGGATTTGGTCGAAGTATTGCGAACCCGTTCCGGTAGGGTGTGATCTGGACATATTCAGAATATCACATAAACCCATCATGACTTTTCATCCAGATCTAAATCGGCACCATGCCAAAAATCAAACATAAAATTCTTCTTGTTTTTGGAGTAACGTCCCAACCAGGATAAAACATACTATTCGGCTTAGTGTTCTTATGAGAACTTCTACAGTTATTTAATAAACGTCTACAGTTATTCCCAAACGTAAAATTATCATACTCGAATATCATTTCCGTTACGGCCAAATTAGAAGAAAAATGTAAATGTAAAAAAGGCAACACAACGTTTCTAAAAAAAAGTCTCAAGACCTCTTGGGACCTTTTCAAAGGTTTGTCCAGAATTATGAATCAAACAAAAACCTTCACTACTTCTTAATAGGGATCAAGGAAACGGACAGTCAAGGCTGTTTAAGTTAAGTAAGAAATATAAACGAGCTTGAATACATAGGTAGATAGTTAGGGATTTGTATAGTCCTAGGTAGATTGATTGTGTAGGGACTTATCTGGTGTTAGTATTTAAGTTGAGAGATGCGACGATTTCTTCAGTGGATACGAGTAACTGACACTGAAGAAGACTGCAAGTGGTAGTCGAAATACGCGTATCTGTCAAAGATAAGCATTTAGGAGCGGAATTGAAAGGTACACGGTACTCCATCTACTATTAAGTTTCTCTCTTTGAGATTCTGCTCAGAGGATTCGAACATTCATTAAAGAGTATGAATCAAATGTCGTTTTCGTTTTTAGGAACTGGGTCAGCGATCGACACATAAATAAACCAACGTCAAGCAAATTGTGGTTCGGTCGAACCTGAACCGGGTTGGGGTTGAACCTGTGATTCAGAACGGGTTGCGCCAGTTCAAAAACGAATTCGACTAAAGATAAGACTATTCCAAAAGAAACCCCTAAACGTATGCTTTCCCTAACACACAATTTATCTGTGAGTAAATTGCTGTTAAAGTGTTCTGATCCATAATATGTGTCGATTTAATCCATAATACGGAACCTCCTCTCCTACTGATCCACATCTGTGGGATGGACAACGTTTGAAATTTCGATAGAAATCGACACTTTTCGGTAAAAAAAAATCAGGAGTTTTGAGGTGTATTCCGGAAAACAACTATATTGTGCAGTGTGCGGAAGAGTAATTTTGTTTTGTACAGCGTCACCATGATTTTAAATAATGTCTTCTTCTGAAAAATGACCCTTAGCTGATCCACAACTGTGGGGTGACTGTATAAGTAAAACGACATTTTATTGCTGACGAAAAAGAACTTTTGGCAGCAATCGCAATTTTGTGACCAATTCAAATGGGGCTTCTTCAGGAAAACTTCCAGAGATTCCTTTCAAAAATTCCTCCATTATAATCTCTACCGTAATCCCTACAGCTTAATTTCTAGGAATTCCACCAGGTCTTTTGCTAGATATTTGTTCAGAAACAAATTTTGTTCACCATGAGACATTTAGGGCCGGTTCTGATAGGGATCCAGAAATATTTTCAGCAATTCCAGGAGTTTCTGCAGAGATATTGCTACAGGGATTCCTTTATTCATAGACTTCTTCAAGGATTCCTTTAGAAAAATTTCTAAAAAGATTTTTGCAGATATATCTTCAAGATATTCACCAGGAATTGTTCAGTAATTACACAATCTCTCAATGATTACTCAAGATATTACTTACATGTCAAGCGTTATAATAAAACCGAGAAACGAACGAAGCAGAATAGGGGAAAAGAATCGATTCTTCCTTCTTCCGGATTACTTTTTATATGATCCGTACTGATCATATGAACCGACTCTCGTCAAAAAAGAGCTATAGATCACTCGTTCTTTCATTCTTCAGAAAAATATCTACCTGAAATTTCTCTAGGGATTCCACCAGCAAAGTCTCTACAGTGATTCTTTCTGGAATACTTCCAAGGATTCTCCAGGGATCCTTTCAGAAATGCCTGCAGGAGTCTTTCATTAATTAACTTAGATAATCCTTCCTACAGGAGTTTCTTTAGAGCCTCTTCCAGGGGTTAATCTAGGAAAATATCTACAAAACTTCCTGCAGAGATTTCTCTAGCTTATTATATATGAATTTCTCCAAGGATTGCTCCAGAAAATCTCAAATGGTTTCCTCTAGAAACAGTTCCAGGGATGAGCTGGTAAAGAATCGACTGTATATTTAAATTAAATATTCTTTTCGTCTACGCAATCTTTATTATAAAAAGCCGTTAAAAAATAAAGATTGCTTTAATTTTGTTTCTCGAAGAAACGTTGTTGATGGTGCAACTGTGTTGCTAGTAGTGTGCGCACTCATTTTTAAGAGTATTCAAATCATCATTTAAGCTAAAAACCATAAAAAAATAAAATTGTCTAAATTATTATGTTTTCATTAAAAACCGTTATAGAAGGTTTGACTGTTTTGTCCAAACCATTCCATATTCACTCAAAAACTAAATATGTAGTAGTTTAATGACGACATAACAATAAATCTAATATTACCGAATAGTTTCATGCCTTTTACACTAATGCACGGTAATAGGAACCATATGTATTGAAAAAGGTCCATTCACCGTGCATTTGGGTTTCGACTGAAACAAAATAAAAAAATCTAAATTGACGTTACCTATCGACTGAAAACGTATAGTCATACGGTTTAAGGTTCTTTCGGCCTTTGCAGTCTTAGACGTCAGAAAAACGGTTTTGCCTTAATGTCCGACGGTTTCGGTTTATATTAAACCTTCTTCAGGGAATTCTACAAATAAATTGAATAGTTTCGTTTCAAATTTTTGACGGTTTTTAACTCTAACCCTAACTACTTACAAAGGCTCGTTTCTTTGTCCCTATACATAGTAAAAGCCCACGTAAACTTGTCCAGCATTTGTAGATGGCGCCTACTTTGGCTGTGGGTAAAATTCTTGGATCACATTTTTGGTTTTACAAGTTTTTTGTGTTTTACTCACTGCGGTTGTGCCGCTATTTGCGTAGCACACTGTTGTGGTCTAAAAGTTTATAGCGAATAGCTTTTAGAGCTCACTTTTTCGCTTTCCGCTTAACTTTTATGGTTTTTATCTCCTACACTTTTTTCGACACCTGCTTTGGTTGCCTACGCACTTACTTGTTAGTGTGGATGAGGTAATAGAAGATGTTTGTGGTTTAGTGGTGGACATTTACAAAGATTTTTACATAGTTGTGTTGGGTTGTGTTTGTGTAATGTTTACATTTTCATTTTCATTTCTGTTTTCTGTTCGTGTTCTGCTTTTCTCTACTTCATGTAATATTCCAGCGTAGATTGCATGGAGTCCATCTGTATCAGTTCGTTTGTTGATACTTAGCCTGTTGCTCGCGATGTGACACATTTCTAAAAATGGTAATGCTTGTGTTTTGTTTGCCCTATCTAAAATTTTTACTTCTTTCAGATCAAATCGGTGGTTCTTGGTGATGCTGTGTTGCAATAATGCTGTCCTTTCACTTAGTGATGATATGCGGGGATCTGATGCGCTTGCTCCTTGTTGATGTAGTCTGTCCATGGTATTGTAGAGTGTTTTGTGCCCGCTCATCCTGGTTTTCAGGCGATTTTTTGTCATGCCGATATAGCACGCTGAGCAGTTGGAGCATGGAACCTGATATACGACGTTCGATTGATCTTCTAAAAGAATGGGATCCTTTACTTTAGAAAACATTTTCCCGACCGTGTTCACGTTATATTTGGCGAGTGTTATGTTGGGGTATTCTCGCTTTAATGCTTTGTCGATCCTTTCGGTAAGGTTCGGTATGTGCGGGATTGAACGGTACGTATGCTCTAGGTTTTCGTCTGTTGGTTGACTCCCAATGGCATGTTGAGTTGGTTGAGTTCCAACGGCGGTGTTGTTTGTTCTTTCGTTCATGCGGTTTGCAATTCTTTTGCTTAATGGACGGGGGTATCCATTCAACTTTAATTGTTCCTCGACGATAGTCATTTTCGCTTGTACATCGAGATCTGATGATAGCAGATGAACTCTTCTGGCAAAGTTTTTAGCCATATTTAGCTTTTGTTTTAGCGGGTGGAATGACATGTAGTTTAGAAATCTACCGCTAGCGATTGGTTTTTGGTACCATCTAGTTTTTACCTTCTGGTTTTCTTGACGAATCAAAAGCATGTCCAGATAGGGTAATTGGTTGTCCATTTCCATTTCATAAGTGAATTGTATATGGACGTCATAGCTGTTAAACACGTTTAGAACGTGTTGGAGTTTATCTAGTGGGAAAACAAAAGCTAAATATGGCTAAAAACTTCGCCAGAAGAGTTCATCTGCTATCATCAGATCTCGATGTACAAGCGAAAATGACTATCGTCGAGGAACAATTAAAGTTGAATGGATACCCCCGTCCATTAAGCAAAAGAATTGCAAACCGCATTAACGAAAGAACAAACAATACCGCCGTTGGAACTCAACCAACTCAACATGCCATTGGGAGTCAACCAACAGACGAAAACCTAGAGCATACGTACCGTTCAATCCCGCACATACCGAACCTTACCGAAAGGATCGACAAAGCATTAAAGCGAGAATACCCCAACATAACACTCGCCAAATATAACGTGAACACGGTCGGGAAAATGTTTTCTAAAGTAAAGGATCCCATTCTTTTAGAAGATCAATCGAACGTCGTATATCAGGTTCCATGCTCCAACTGCTCAGCGTGCTATATCGGCATGACAAAAAATCGCCTGAAAACCAGGATGAGCGGGCACAAAACACTCTACAATACCATGGACAGACTACATCAACAAGGAGCAAGCGCATCAGATCCCCGCATATCATCACTAAGTGAAAGGACAGCATTAATGCAACACAGCATCACCGAGAACCACCGATTTGATCTGAAAGAAGTAAAAATTTTAGATAGGGCAAACAAAACACAAGCATTACCATTTTTAAAAATGTGTCACATCGCGAGCAACAGGCTAAGTATCAACAAACGAACTGATACAGATGGACTCCATGCAATCTACGCTGGAATATTACATGAAGTAGAGAAAAGCAGAACACGAACAGAAAACAGAAATGAAAATGAAAATGTAAACATTACACAAACACAACCCAACACAACTATGTAAAAATCTTTGTAAATGTCCACCACTAAACCACAAACATCTTCTATTACCTCACCCACACTAACAAGTAAGTGCGTAGGCAACCAAAGCAGGCAAGCTTCCGAATTCTCACTCACTCTCACGATAATGGATTTCTCCATCACCACAATTTTCAGCGAAAAGCTGCCTTGCGAAATTATCCGTCTACAAAACAAAGCGAAAATAGATAATGGCACAACTCCACAGCTGTGAGAATTTTATTTTATCATTCTCCTCTCCATGGAGAACTTTTCATGTGTCCATCACCACAAGCAGCAGTTGCTTTTATGCATCAAATTAACTGCTGCTTTCGTCAAGTTGATGTGGTAGCATGGATAGAGTGCACGCATCGCGGCTGTTTTTAGCAATGTTGTAGGTTCGAATCCCGTCGGCGGCACCAGTTTTTGTTTATCCACATAGTGATAATTCTCCGGAGAAGTTGGTGAGCGAAAATATGATGGGGTGAGAAAGAAATTATCCCCGGAGTGGAATGATTTTCGGTTATCCTCCATCGTAACTCTAGGGAAAATAAGTGTGAGCGAAAAAAGATATTCACGTGAGGAAGCGAAAAAGCATTCTCCTTACGTGCGAAAAATCGTAGATTTCGCATCATTGATACGATAATTCAGAACCCTGAAAGCAGGTGTCGAAAAAAAGTGTAGGAGATAAAAACCATAAAAGTTAAGCGGAAAGCGAAAAAGTGAGCTCTAAAAGCTATTCGCTATAATCTTTTAGTCCACAACAGTGTGCTACGCAAATAGCGGCACAACCGCAGTGAGTAAAACACAAAAAACTTGTAAAACCAAAAATGTGATCCAAGAATTTTACCCACAGCCAAAGTAGGCGCCATCTACAAAAGCTGGACAAGTTTACGTGGGCTTTTACTATGTATAGGGACAAAGAAACGAGCCTTTGTAAGTAGTTAGGGTTAGAGTTAAAAACCGTCAAAAATTTGAAACGAAACTATTCAATTTATTTGTAGAATTCCCTGAAGAAGGTTTAATATAAACCGAAACCGTCGGACATTAAGGCAAAACCGTTTTTCTACCGTCTAAGACTGCAAAGGCCGAAAGAACCTAAAACCGTATAAAAAATTCTAATTTGCATAAAATCTTATTGTTCATACGATGAAATACATCTTACTAATAGTATCCACAGTGAAAACTTGTTGAAATTAAAAAAAAAATCATACTCTTTCGTAAAATGAAAATATGTGATTTTTTGGCGTTTTTACTAAGAGTGTTGAAAAATATCATTATCAAACAGAATTACATGATTTTGACTACATAAACTAGGTTTTTCAAAATGCTTTGTGATAAAAATTACTTCATTTCATCAGTTTTATCTTATTTTGCTGACAAAAGAATAATTTGTGAAAATTGTATGAATATTCTGTAGGAATTTGTATATGTGCGCGGTGACTGGTGACTTAACGGTGAAAATCATGCATGGACAAACAATTCGATTTCATAACAGCAATGTTGCCAATTTTGATGTTTTTTATTATGCTTTTATAGGTATTCCAAATTTGATGCATTCCATTCTCTATTGTTCTCTAAATATGACTTGGGGACTATATAAGAAAGTCTTTGAAGGCGTAGGTTATTTTGTATATAAAGATTATATTAGTACTTCAGTTAAAACGTATTTTAAACCTCAAAATGCTGTTCCTTTTAAAATTTTTTTTTAAAAGACACGGACGCCGTCTTCAGCCATTTAGCTGTACAGACTGTAACTAAACACTAGACAACGGACAAGCATGCTCCAGTGGCACAACCTAGAACCATTCCTGACGAAAAGTTCCAATGGCTGAAGCGGGAATCGAACCCACACCCCATGACACGATGCACTTGAATGCCTGACGACACTAACCGCTCGGCCACGAAGCCCACCAATTAGAAATATTTGTTTTTCTAAAAATCGGTGGAAATTGTTATTATGATATCTTTAAAAGTCTTACTCCGAAATACTTGTTTTTTTAAGGAAACTTCTTATTGATGATGCTTTTGAAGAATAAACCCTTTTTATAAATACAAAATGTAGATTGATTGTTAATTTGTACCAATGATCTTCAAACATATCTGGCTATGTACTTAATTGAAAGACCATCAATATGTTATAAATACACTTGGATATTTTAAGACCTATATTTCAGGATGCTCTTCAATTGCACTACAAAGAGCACGCAATGCATCAATAATAAATCTGTCAACGTATGTACATTAGAGTGATGCAAATTATGAAATTTTAGCTCCCCTATGCTTAAACGGTTTTAATTATGGTAAATAGCATCCTGCCAAAGTTTGAAGTGATTTGGAAAAAAATTGACTGTGCACACGCCATTTGAAGTCTATATAAAGATAACTATGGGAAACGCCATCTTTTCCAAATTCTTCTAATGTGAAATCCTCCGAGCTACAACTTTGCCGAAGACCACTTTTTGATTGGACGTCGTGATAAATTGTCATTCATCATCATAAAGTTGGTTTGCATGTAGCATGCTTCACCAAATGTTCGGCAGGCAACAGTGGTGCTCCTGACGGAAAAAATAGATCAAAGTAATCCAGGCTACTATTTTCTACAGCAAAAAAGCAGTGTTGCTCTGAAAGTAATTGAATGATCATTTCAGCATGATATAGACTTTGTTATCAATAATAGCAAATTATCCTTACGTCCCATCAAAAAGGGGTCTTCGACAAAGTTGTAGCTGGGAGTATTTCACATTAGAAGAATTTGTTCACTTTTCCAAAAAAAAATTATGACGAAGAGATAGAAGGCTGAACACAAAAGATTGGAATTTTCCTTAGTAATCTCCATATAAACTTCAAATGGCGTGTGCATAGTCAAATTTCTTCCAAATCACTTCAAACTTTGGGAGGATGCTATTTACCATAATTTAAATCGTTTAAGCATAGGGGAGCAAAAACTTCAAAATTTGCATCAGTCTAATGTACAGTTCTTGGTTCGCTAATAACATCTATTAAATGCAACAGGAAAGTAAACTCAGTAAGACTCAGAACAACATATTGATCTGATTTTTTTTTCAAATGTATCAAATGTAAGCACTTTCAAAGGTTCATAGATCACGCTTGTTCTTCTTCTTTTTCTTGACATTATATGCTCACTGGGACAGAGCCTGTTTCTCAGCTTAGTGTTCTTATGAGCACTTCCACAGTTTAACTGAGAGCTTTCTTTGCCAAGGTTGCCATGTTCTCATTTTCTCATTCGTATATCGTGTGGCAGGAACAATGATACTTTATGCCCGGAGAAGTCCAGGAAATTTACATTACGAAAAGATCCTGGACTGCCGGAAATCGAACCCAGACACCTTTAGCATGGTTTTCCTTTGTAGCCGCGGACTCTAACCACTCAACTAAGAAAGGCATCTATCACGCTTGTAAAACTGGTGAATATATTCTAGATTTTTCTGGAGTTAGGGGCAGATGCAACTCACAATCGTAGATTAACACACCTGAGTTGAGTTACAAAGCAGAAATTTAAAACAAATCACACTATTTCCAATGAATTGTCTTAACCCGGTTTACGAACTTCGTAAAAGAAACCGGCAATCCTTGGCTACGCTAATGTGAAAGACAAAGTGAAAAATTATCTGAAAGCTATCTCGATCTTGAAAGTACTATACGACCGAGAAAACCTCAAGAACGGTTGAGTTTAATTGGAAGAAAACCCATTAAAGAAAATGCATCTGCGAACATAAATTGCTAATTGTGTTGTGTCAATTTTCTCTTTTCTACTATCCCCTCCAGGAAAGGCAGCCCGAGGCAGTTGTGTGCGAGTGAGAGTATAATCGCTGAGTGAGTGCTTGGTGGATAATTCTCGAATGAAAATGAAGCAAATCAACGCAGCGGGAAAGTGTTTCAGTACTTTGCTGTGATTGGATCGTAAATTGAGAAGAAAAAAGTGAGTGCCCCAGAATAAAATGAAACCGGAAGAAAAATGAACGAAAATAGTGGAGGCTACAGAAACAGGCATAATAAAATTATCGCAATTCTAATAAAATAGTTTTTGATGAGTTGTTTCTACTGGCGCGAATTCGAGTGCAATACAGTGAGCGAGCGGTTGCACGGTTGTGCATCCGCAGAGTTTGTTCAACAGTGGCGCGGTTTGTAGGGAGCGGATCGAAGAAAAAAAGTGTGGTGTAGATTCGAGCGGAAATCGGCCGTCGGAGTAGAAAATAGCTTCCGGCGAGGCGCGACCGTTCCGGAGAGAAACCCGCCGCCGGTGGTCCTGACGTTGGGTTCCCAGACCGGTAGTATCGTATTAGTGGCCATCGACCGGGAAGCGGACAGCAGCATAGCCCTACTATGGAGCGAAAACGTTCGATCCGGAGGCGACAGAAACCACCGTTTGCAGAGCGGTTGAAAGATAACTGCCGAAATTTCACTGCATTTATGTTCAGTAATGTGGGAATCATTTTTTTAGTCGTCCTTTACATGATTGCGGGTGAGTATTAAGTATTTGTTAATTACAATTGGATTGTAATGATACCGTAGAACGGGGTATCAGCGAGGTAACTTTGATCGGTTTAATCCTACTGGAGAAAGTTCAAATCAAAATTTTTAGATGAACTATCTTCTTATTCTTCCTGGCGTTACGCCCTCAGAGCCTGCTTCTCAGCTTAACCCCTCTACCGGCAGCTTCATTTTTTACCGAAGGAATTTTGGAATATTTTCAAAACCAGACGACCAATAATCAATATCGACATGGATCCTAAAACAAGAAGAGTTTTTAAGAGTTTGTGAAAATATGGTGCAAAAATATTGGAAAACAACTTCCACATATTGTGTGCTCCCTTATTTATTTATTTATTTATTTATTTATTTATTAGTCAACAGGTAAAACATTACCCCAATGACTCTTGTTCCTTAAACAAAATACAAACACTAAAATATTCAAACCAAGATTACAAAAATTAGCACAAAACTCGACGGTAACTAGACTTATTAGTTTCACGCGACACATTAAAATCGAAAACATGATAACACATATTGAATACTCGGGACATGCTACGCATTGGTTCCTGTAAACCGTAGTTTGTTCTGGCAGAAGGTATGTTGATGAACGAATGAGTTCGAAGATTGCGGCGTCGTACGTTGATGTCCAAGCAACTGAGCAGTGTGGAGCAGTCGATGTTACCTTGCAGGAGATCTCCAACAAAGCAGGCTTTGGCTACGTTGCGTCTCGACACCAGTGACTCCAATTTGATTAGCTGACATCGGCTACCATAGCTGGGCAGGTTAAGCGGATCTCTCCATCTGAGGTGGCGTAGAGCAAAGCGGACGAATTTGCGTTGAATAGCCTCAACACGTTTGATTCCATTCTGATAGTACGGAGACCAGATAATTGACGAATATTCCAGAGTAGGGCGCACTATCGAACAGTATAAAGCCTTTAGGCAGTACACATCCCGAAACTTTTTGGCATACCGGAACAGGAATCCCAGTTGAGATGAAGCTTTGGACACAGCATATGCAACGTGGTCTTTGAATGTCATTTTTGAGTCCAGGAGAATGCCCAAGTCTTTGACTGTTGATACGCGCTCAAGTTGCGTGCCTGCTAGAAAATATCCGAAATGGAAAGGTGCATGTTTGCGGCTGAATGATATAACGGAACATTTTGACACGTTCAGCGACATTCGATTTATTTGACACCATTCAGCGAAGGCTTCCAACTCATGTTGTAGAAAAACTGCGTCTTCCGGTTGCTTTATCGTCCAATACAGCTTCAAGTCATCGGCGTATGAAAGCTTCAGGCACTTAAGCTTGAAATTAACATCGTTCATGTATAACAGGAAAAGAAACGGACCGAGGTGACTACCCTGAGGAACTCCGGACCAGACTTTAAAGGGTGATGAAACGTGATCTCCAATTTTGACGGACATATTCCGACCGGTTAGGTACGATTGGAGCCATAGAAGCATGCTGTTTCCCATACCAAGCTTATCAAACTTGGCCACTGCGATTTGATGGTTCATCTTGTCAAATGCAGCGGAGAGATCCGTGTAAATGGCATCGACTTGTTGACCAGCCTCCATTAGGCGTAAAATAAACGAAGTGAAGCAAGCCAGGTTAGTTGTCGTCGAACGTTTGGGCATGAATCCATGTTGATCAGGCGATATGTAATGTGCATAGCTTTGGACCAATTTTTGCAGAATAATGACCTCGAACAGCTTCGAAGTAGCGCTCAGCGCAGCTATTCCACGATAGTTGGAGACTAACTGTTTGCTACCTTTTTTGAAAACTGGAAAAACGTACGACTGTTTCCAGCAATTCGGAAACACACCAGAAGCCAGGGATAGGTTAAAAACCCTTGCAAGCGGGGCTGCAATTGTTTCTGCACAACGTTTGAGAACAAGAGAAGGAATGCCATCCGGACCAGAACCTGTGGACGATTTCAATTCCTTGCTTGCTGATGCAACCATATCGTCAGTGATTATGATTTGCTGCACGAAGGTGGAAAGCCGGGGAACATCTTCAATTGCATCTATAACAATGTCTGGATCGACGTGTTCATTGGTGAAGACGTTACTAAATTGCGTGCGGAACATATCAGCAATGTCTTCTTTGGAATCGGCCTCACGTAAGCCGTCGGACATGGTAGGGGGCAATCCAGATTCTTTCCGTTGTTCATTAACGTGTTTCCAGAAGCTTCTAGGGTTTGCTTTGAGGATGCTTTGCAAATGGTCCTGATGAGCGTTGTACAGACAATCATTCAGCTGCTTATATTCAGTATTCGCTTGCATGTACCGTGCTCTCGTAGAATCTGTACGAAACTTACTATGACGTCTGAGAGCTGCTTTCTTCACCCTCTTGAGATTTTTCAGTTCGGAATTAGACCAGGCTGGTTTCGAAGGTTCACGTTTGACCTTGACGGGAACGTACTGATCTATGCCGTACAACAAGATAGCAGAGATTGTCGAGGCAGCCAGATTTGCATCAGAATCTCGAAAAACGTCGTCCCAGTCAACATTTTCGAAGAAATTGTTCATTCCGTTGAAGTCAGCGTTACGGAAATCGTAGAAAACACTTTCGGAAACGTCGTGGAAGCGTTTTTGTGGACATATCTCCATTTTCAGCAGTATGGGAGGATGATGCCTGCACGTTTTAACAAGTGGCGATGGGGCTTGCATTACCGTACTAGCATCTCGTAATTCCTCGCTGACGAAGCACAGGTCTAGCACTCGGGAGTTTTCATTCATAATGCCGACAGTCTGTCGGAGGCAGGCAGTGCTGTACGCGTCTAGTAGCTTTCGGGACGTCAGGCTGATCGTTGATCGAGAGGCAACCGGAAAGAGAGAACCGGAACAGTCGTACTGCCAGGAAATACCACTCAAGTTGAAATCGCCAATAATCATAATGCTGTCTCTTGGTTTCAATTGAGAAACCACCCAATCCAGCGAGTCAGTATGCTTTTCAATCAGAGACTCATCGTTCACCCGATCAGGGGGGATGTAAATCACACACAGGTAGAGCGTTGCGTCGACAGTGGTAATAGCAACCCACAATTGCTCGATCGATGATCCGTTAGGAGAATTTAGCACACGAGATTTGAAATTCGATCGAACAGCGAACAAAACGCCGCCTCCGGTACGTTTGTTGCTATTGGAAGCCGACCGGTCTTGACGGTACACGATGTACGAGCTGTCGAAGAGCTGATTCGACAATGTATTAGCGTTGAGCCAGGTTTCGGAGAAAGCGTAGACGTCATAGCAACTATCACTAACGGCCCGATTGTATTCGGCGAGCGAGCTATTGATACCGCCAACGTTTTGGTAGTACATTAGGATGTTGGATGAAGCTGGTGCAGCTGGTTGATCAACACGTACAGTCCTAGAGGTTGAAGAGTGGTCAGGCCAGGAATTACTGTTACTCAATGGGTACTTGCCGTGGTAGGCAGCTTGGAAGCCCCCATTGCCAGCACTAGACTCAGGGCCGGGACGACTTGGATGGCAGGAACGAGAAACCGGCGGCTGATTGTTGATGACGGCAGACGGCGCGACTGAGCTAGGCGGATTCGGGGCTTCCATACTGCTTTGTTTCGGGCGTCCCGGGTCACATACAGCTAAGCTTGATTGGCAGGAAGATGATGCGTTGGAATTTGGTAGAGATGTATTTGTCGATATAACAAAACTAGCGGTAGCGGCCGCCTCGATAGCTGCCACCGGAATACTGGAATCGGAAGGGCCATCAGGAAGTGGAATGTGTCGATAAAAAACGTACTTGCCTGGTAAAGCAGGCTGGAGGACCTCGACTACAGACTCGACAGCAGGACCGCGACGGCTACGATGATCGCTGGCAGCGGATGGCCCGACTGAGTCGAGCTGAGACGAGGCCTCCATAGTGCTTTCTAACATGCGTCGCGGTGATCCATCATTTCGGCATCGTCCGGTGATGAAACATCTATTACCGTATCTTTCTGATTCAGCGTCAACCAAGCATGATTGGCAGGAAGACGATGCGTTGGAATTTGGTAGAGATGAAGATGTCGGTATAAAGCTAGTAGCAAAGGCCGCCTCGGCAACTGCCACTGGAATACTGGAATCGGAAGGGCCATCAGGAAGTGGAAGGTTTCGATAAAAAACGTACTTGCCTGGTAAAGCAGGCTGGAGGACCTCGGCTACAGACTCGACAGCAGGACCGCGACGGCTACGATGATCGCTGGCAGCGGATGGCCCGACCGAGTCGAGCTGAGACGAGGCCTCCATAGTGCTTTCTAACATGCGTCGCGGTGATCCATCATTTCGGCATCGTCCGGTGGTGAAACATCGTTGTTTGCTGTGCCTTCCTGGTTTGGCGTTGTTTGTGGTTTCCAAAAATTCGACTTCACTCGATTATCAATAAACTCGCGGTAGTAGATTCCTTTAGGCCATGTCGAAGAAGACAGTGCATTGGCCTTGAGATTAGCATTCACCCCAACTTTGAATGAAATGAACGAGAGGGTGCTTATATCGCGTTGTTGGCCGACTAATCTGACAACTTCAATGTCATCTGTGCCAAGACGACGCGAGGCCAAAGCTCGCACTTGCTCAACGGTAACGTCACGAGAAATGCGGGATAAATATAACCAAAATCTTTGCGTAGGCGCGGCGGCAACAATATTCCCCAGGGAAGGTGACAGTGACTCAGAGGTTCCATACATAAGCGGTTTGGGTTGACGTTTTTCGACGTGAGACTTTCCAAAAAGTCGGCGACGTCTGGTTGAGATAACAGCCGACGCTGAGTACTTTGATGTTCTAGGCGTCAATGAGCTTGAATTGAGGAGCGTCGAAAAGTTGGTCTTAATTTCTTTTTTTAGCTCAATCAATATTTCATGCTTCAGGCTTTCGACCATTTCGTTGTGCGAAACAAGAACTTTTTCCTGGCCCGATTCGTAGGCAGCGCGAAGAGCCTCTCTCGTGTGAATATTGTTCATAAGAGATGCACACTCCTTGCACATCCAAAATAGCTGTTCGTTTTTCATCACATCATCAAATACTGATGAAGGAATTCCGCAGCAAGTTGGGTGGAAAACCGCCGTGCAAAAGCCATGACAATTAACGTATGTTTCCGTAATTTCCTGAGCACACGATCCACAGGATGACGTCATTCTGCGCAAATTCGTGTAGCAAGACGAGAGCGATGAGATGAAAAATACGCCTAAAGGTCCGCAGCGGTAGAGCAGGCCAACTTGTTTGCAAGCTATATAAGAATTCTCGTTCGTGATGACTGGATGAGAGCGGGTCGGGATGTGGAGATGGATGAAATATCGTTGAATTCCAATCGATGCGAAGGTGTCACAAATAATAACCGATTTCGTAACTAACAGCACATATAACGATTAACTTTCACTGACATACGCGGCAATTAGCATTCAGATAGACCGACGAACTAATTAAAATATGTTCTGAAGGCTATGACATACATAAAAACGGTATCAAAGTGGCGCGGTAATTTCACAATAACAAATCAAAGATTAGACCTGTTCATTTGTTCATTCATTATTTAAAGGTAGAACATTACTGGCAATATAAATAACAAACATTGAAAATCTAAACATTACATTCAATATTGTGTACTGACTTCCTTGCAGGGTACAACATAATCACCATGTCCTACTCGGACACATTCTATCTGCTTTTATCTAAATCTTCCCTTTAACTGCCATCTTTCGCCTGGTGAACGGCTGTTTCGTGCTGTCGTTCTGTTCATTCACCGCCCCTCAAAGTAAGACCTATGTGTGCTCACCACTTGTTCTCATCTATTATGTATACTTCAATTACAGGTGCGTTCATGTTCATCGCGATCGAAGGTAATGAAGCTTTAGAAAGGTTTGCTCAAATACCGTCCAAGAGAATCGAGACTGCCATGCGACTTTGGCAGATTTCCTGCTGTGAGGTGAATGTGTTCAACAAAAGCGTGTTCGAGGAAAGGTGAGTAATTTTCCATCACTCCCCAGTTGCCATTTATCCACTCGACGAATGTAGCCTTTTATAACCTTTTCCGGCGGCGGCTTTATTCTTTTGTTCCATACCCTTTCCCATTTTCCATTTTCAATGCGATGATGGTCTTTTCCAAATGAGACATTTTTCCAACGCTATAGTCTTCAGACCAATTCACACCATTCAACCGGCATGGTTTCTGCTTTCGCTCACTTTCCCATTGCTTCGTTTTGGGCAGAATTATTCCGTTTAAATCCAGCTTAATTTGTTCGGCTTCATCCATTCGACCTGGATTTTCCTTGCATAAATCATCTATAAAGACCGGTGCTGCTTTAATGCTACAGGTGTTAATTGCTTATTGTAACGACCATGTATTTTGTTAAAGCACGATTCTGAAACAAAGACCTGATTTTTGGATGAATGGAATTTGTTAGGATATTGTTTAATCTGAAAGTAATTTATCTAATGCTGCACTTAGTATTGATATAGTATGTATCGGTAGACAAAATGTGTATTTTTTATTATAGACGCTTTAACAATAGCAGCTTAATCACGTCTGAGAAAATGAGCATACGTTCTATTCGGTTTCTCAAAAAAAAATCTTTGTGGGCAAGGGAATTTCCTCCATTAGGAGGTCAATGTTTAACAATGTGAATGACTTCGTTAGCATAGTTTCTTCATTATTTGATGTTTCAAAACTATTTTTAAAAGCTAAAAGGAATAACTGTGGCAGGAACGAAGATATTTTATGCCCTGGGAAACCGAGAAAATTTCCTTCACGTTTCTGGACCGGCGGGATTTGAACTCCCGACTATCAGCTTGGTCTTGCTGAATAGCTGCGAATTATAAGAATAGGAGCTAAATGGGCTCATTTTGAATCGACATCAACCACCCCAAAATGATCCTTGACATTTGAATCCAAGTTCCTCGAAGTATTAACATCTTTCACCCACACTTGCTCCCAGCAGATCACCCTTAATACTCACATTGTCTATAGTGACCTTCCCCACTTCGGCTTACATCCGTCGAGTGAATACCGATAAAACCCTAATTCAATTATCGACTGCTTTTCTTAAGAAATTTATTTTCGTACATTTTGTTTTCTTGCCGGTTGCCTGCTTTCCTTTCTAGAGTAGGAGAAGAAATTCGCGCCTACCAGGAAAAGATTGTTCTATGGGCCCGTCGCGGATGGCAGGGGAGTGACATCACGCTGGAAAGCGAGACGCAATGGTCCTTCTCCGGAGGATTCCTGTATTCCCTCACAGTCATCACCACCATCGGTAAGTGCTTTTCTGTTCGAGTTTTCTTTTTTTTTTCTCATTTCTCTGTTCCGCCACAGATCAGGTTTACTTTTGCACTTTTTCATCGCTAGGAAGATTTGGGAAATACTGAGTAGGGTGGAACTGCAGTGGTTAGTCCTATAGTGCACGTTTTATAACCACAGTATTTGAATCAGAAATAGTAATAAGTTTGCAGCATCTTTTGGCGAAAATGTCACACAGAAAATATATTGACAGACTACACTGCGGAACACGGTTTTGTCTCAAGCACCAAAATACCGCTATTTACTAAATTAAGGGTTGCTGAGTTCATTGCCGTTTTCAGAAATATCAAGGCACGTCTAGTTTTTGAGATATTGACTGTTGAAAATGCAAAATATGACTGTTTTAGCCAACTTGCATGCAAGTTTTCCAACTTGTACGGTAATTTATTTCCTCAATTTGTCACAGAATTCAAACTTCATGTATAGAACAATAATTATCATCAAAGTTCATAATATTTTCGATGGTAAAATGTTATTTTTTGGTGGCTCAGAAAAGTATTGTATTATGCCATATAAGAGAAACGAACAATTTTATATGAAGACTGCAAGCATGTTGAAAAAAATCTATTTAAACTAAATTTTATCATTAAATATCAACTGATTTGTATCTAAATTGAAAGTTCAAGTCCTATTTAGCATGTTTGGTAGATCATATCAGTATGTAGTATTTCGGGGGCCCAGATAGCCGTAGCGGTAAACGCGCAGCTATTCAGCAAGACCAAGCTGAGGGTCGTGGGTTCGAATCCCACCGGTCGAGGATCTTTTCGGGTTGGAAATTTTCTCGACTTCCCAGGGCATAGAGTATCTTCGTACCTGCCACACGATATACACATGCAAAAATGGTCATTGGCATAGTAAGCTCTCAGTTAATAACTGTGGAAGTGCTCATAAGAACACTAAGCTGAGAAGCAGGCTTTGTCCCAGTGGGGACGTAACGCCAGAAAGAAGAAGAAGAAGGTAGATCATATCACAAAAAAGTTTGATAAATCATACTCTAAATTTCATGTAAACACCACTTAAACCAGTGTTTTATACAACTTTGGCGACCTGTTGCTAAAAATTGTGACGTGTTGGAACATTTCTGATAACGGCATCAGATTCAGCGACCCAAAATCTACTAGAGACACATAATTTGATCCTTGAGACACGCAAAATTGTCATTTTTGTTACGCTGTGCTATTGAACATTTCGTGAAATAAGCATACTTTTTTGACTTATATTCCAAACACTTAAGGCCAACAGTGATTTGAAATGCACCTGATAGGCATCAATCAGCTGATATTTGCTAAAATTTTAATTTCTCTGCAGAGTCTAACTGTTAGTTATTGGGTGGGCTGATAAAATGGTTTGTTTAAACTAGTTTAGTATTGTTTTTACGTAAAAGTATGAAACAACACTTTGATTAAAATTCCCAACAGCACAAATAATGCATATTCAAATGAATAGTTTCGCAAATAAATTTGTCTAAGCTAGTTTTACTGGTCTTGAACTAGAGAATCATCACTACTCTCGACATATGAAATAGAATGGAAGACATTAAAATTGAATAGATTGATTGACAGCCATTTCTCTGTAATTTGATGACATATTTCAACCGAATCGCCATATAAAAATGGGGCTTTAGGACATTTCGTCGAATGACATTTGGTCGAAACGACATTTGGTCGAATGGACATTTGGTCGAATTGCTTTAAAACATTTATTTTGGTCGAATGGCGTTTAGTTGAACGGAAATTTGGTTGAAAGCTTATTTTCAAATGTTTTATTGAAAGATCATTCGGTAAAATTGATTATTGTTTTCTATGTTTTGCAAAGTTGGTGAGATTATTTTTTTGAACATTCTGAATCATCCACTGTTTTTGAATTAAAATGAAACATTTTATGTAGTCTTATTTTTAAAATTATATACATCTTTTTATTTATAAGTTGAAGTTATGCCACAATCTAGTATTTCGATGATTATCCAAATGAACAAGTTTTGTTGTACATTGGCTGAAATATTTCATACTAGTGAATTTATTATTCTTTGAAAAATTGCTTAACATTACTCAACGATGTATTATGTTGTTTTTAGTAATCATTATTCTTTTGAAATGCCATCGTTTTTCTTAATAATAAGCTGATCTTTATCTGATAGAAGCATTTGAAGATAGTGCTGGGGATCTTTCTTTGAATTCCGGGTTTTGCAGCTTACGGATTCGGGTTAGAATTTTGAATGCGGAAATCAGAATTAAAACGGCAGGAAAAATTTGCTTTAAGGAAAACCTTTATGGCAAAGTGAATGTAACGTGTCGGTAACTCTACTTATGACCAATTGGCTTGCTGTGACTTCCGGATTATTAACATTCCTCAAGCAAATATATAGCTTTGCTGACAGTGTTGATGACCTCGGGTGAACAACATAGTTTGCAGTAGAAGCTTTGAATCATTAAAAATGAAAATTGAGCTTATTCTATGTATCGGGAGAGAAAAGACAAGTTGACTGAGGCGACAAAAGTCGGCTTGCTTCCATTAAAAATAAGCTTATAAGACTCGGACACCGTCTTCAGTCATTTAGCTGCACAGACTGTAACTTAACACTAGACAACGGACAAGCATGCTACAATGGCACAGCCGAGAAACATTCCAGACGAAAAGTTTTAATAGCCGAAGCGGGAATCAAATCCACACTCCTTGACTCGATGCGGCCGAATGCTTGGTAACACTAACCGCACGGCCACGAAGCCCAAACAGTCCATCTCGAATCGCAGAACATGCCTGATCGAAAAAGCACAATGAAACGTCAAAAACGCAAGAAGTTGATAAATATGTTGGGAGAGCGTCCATCAAATTGAATAATAAAATTTTGCTAATCGCATATACATTATTGTTAAAATGGCTGATATTTTTCAAATTATTCAATTACTCTTGTATTAGCGACAAAATGCTACTCTCAACGGTCAGACTAAACGTAAAACTTTTTTCCATACTATTTAGTTTCGACCACTATCTTTTATACGAAATGTTGGTTCGACCAAATATCATATACATTCTGTGAATCTATTACATTTGGTCGAAAGACATTTGGTCGAATGACAAGTAGTCGAATGACGTTTGGTCGAAAGTACATTTGGTCGAACGGACATTTCGTCGAATGGACATTTGGTCGAAAAGGTTTAGTTGAAACAGAAAGCATATAATATTTGGTCGAACCGACATTTCGTGGAAAGAATAATGCTCGAGTCTAAACAGTATTTAGCAAGAAAGATTGAATAATTGAAAAAGTTTCAGCCATCTTACCAACAATCTATATGAGATTAGCAAAATTTTGATATTCAATTTGATAGATGCTCTTCCAAGGTATTAATCTACCTCTTGCGTTTTTTTATGTTTCATACTGCTTTTTCGTTCAGGCATGTTCTTAGATTCGAAATAAGCTGATCTTAAATGGAAACAAGCCATCTTTTTCACTTCAGTCAACTCGTCTTCCCTTAACCGATACATATAATTAGCACAGTTTTCATTTTTTATAATCCTAAGCTTCTACTGCAAACTCTGTTATTCACCCGAGGTCATCAGCACTGTCAGCAAAGCCATATATTTGCTTGAGGAGTGTTATTAAGCTGGAAGTCACAATCAACCAATTGGCCATAAGTAGAGTTGTGATTTCCGCATTCAAAATTCTTATCCACGTCCGTGAGCTGCAAGAACTTTACTTTACCAATTTAAAGAAAGATCCCGAGCACTCTCTTCAAATGCTTCCATGAGATGAACTGATTTTCATTACAAAGAACGATGATGTTTCAAAAGAATAATAAACGAAAAATAACATTATGTTCACATCGTTGAGTAATAGCATAACTTGTTGAGCAGTTTTTCAAAGAATGATGATATTTTAAAAGAATAAAAAATTCTCTAGAGCTAAAAATTTCAGTCAATGGACAAAAAACTACTAAAAACTACATTTGAATAATTATTGAAATCCTAGATTTTGGCATAACTTCAAAATACAAATAAAAAGATGTATTGAATTTAAAACTAAGACTGCATAAAATAGCCCATAATTTGTTCAACAACAGGTAATAATTCAGATTATTCAAAAGAATACGTTATCTTATCAACTTTGCAAAACTTAGGAAACAATCATCAATTTTACCAAATGATTCCGTTCAACTAAACATCATTCGACCAAAATAGATTTTCCAAAGCCATTCGACCAAATGTCCATTCGACCAAATGTCATTTCGACCAAATGTCCTTTAGACCAAATGTACTTTCGACCAAATGTCATTCGACCAAACGTCATTCGACCAAATGTCATTCGACGAAATGTCCTTAAGCCACTTTCGAAACTATGGCATTTGGTCGAAAGACATTTGGTCGAATGACATTTAGTCGAATGACATTTGGTCGAAAGTACATTTGGTCGAACGGACATTTCGTCGAATAGATATTTGGTCGAAAAGGTTTGTTTGAACAGAAAGCATAAGACATTTGATCGAACCGACATTTCGTGGAAAGAACATGTGGTCGAATCTAAGCAGTATGGAAGCAAAGTTTTACGTTTAGTCTCATTATCGTCGTGAGGAGCATTTTTCCGCTTATACACAGAGTGATTGAATTATTGAAACAGGTATCAGCCATTTTACCAACAAACTATATACGGTTAGAAAATTTTGTTATTCAATTTGATGCACCCTATTCTCCCATCATACTGATTAATATGCTGCTTTTTCGTTTTAACTGATCTTAAATAGAGACAAATCAACTTTTGTCACCTCTGCCAAATCGTCTATTCTTACCCGTTACATAGAATAAATACAATTTTCTCGTTCAACTTTTCAAAGCTTCCACTGCAAACTCTGTAATGCACCCAATGTCATCAACACCGACAGCAAAGTCATAAATTTGCTTAAGGAATATTATTCAACTTTTTTTCCTTGAAGCAAATTTTTACTGCCGTTTTAAGTCTGATTTCCGCATTCAAAAATCTTACCCACGTCCGTGAGCTGCAAGACCCGAAATTGAAAGAAAGATCTCGAGCACTCTCGCCGAATGCTCCCAGCAGATGAAGATCAGCAGTTCATTACGAAGAACGATGACATTCAAAAAGGATAATGATTTCAACAAATTATCATGTTCACATCGTTGAGCAGTTTTTGGCAAAGAATGATGGTATTTTGAAAGAATAATAAATTCACTAGATTTAAATATTGCAGTCAATGTACAAAAAACTACTTCTAAAAAGATCATTTGAATAACCATCGATATCCAATGCCGTTTGAGCCTCTTATTGTTAAGATTGTTTATTTTGAAATGTTTTTAGAGAAGATGAAGAGGTTTTTTGCCTTTTTGAGAAAGATTTCGGTTAGAAATCACTCAAAGGGGTTTTTCCATCTTCCAAAATTTCAAGTTAAAAATAAATAAATAAATAAATAAATAAATAAATAAATAAATAAATAAATAAATAAATAAATAAATAAATAAATAAATTAATAAATAAATAAATAAATAAATAAATAAATAAATAAATAAATAAATAAATAAATAAATAAATAAATAAATAAATAAATAAATAAATAAATAAATAAATAAATAAATAAATAAATAAATAAATAAATAAATAAATAAATAAATAAATAAATAAATAAATAAATAAATAAATAAATAAATAAATAAAAAAATAAATAAATAAATAAATAAAAAAATAAATAAATAAATAAATAAACATCGATATCTTAGATATTGGCATAACTTTAAATCATTAACAAATACATAGACGTATGAAATTTAAATATATGACTACAATACAGGGTGTCCGCAAATTATCCGTACAAACTTTGAAGACCTGGCTCTATACAATCAAGCATAATAAATTCAATATTCTTGCATGGTTTTAAACATTGGCTTATTATATTCTTAAAAAATAAGTTTGACACATTTCCGATTTCAAATAATTGCAAAACCAACCCAAATGTATTGAGGTGTCTTAAAGGGAGCTGTTTTCCGAGGTTTATGACGGAAGAGAAATGTCCATAGAACTCACTGGATTTGAACCGTACAATTTTCTATTTCCAGTCTAACTTGAAGCCACTAACCTGTAGATTACTTCAAATAATATAAGGACATTTGGATTCATCTCTGTTAGGTTTTAGGGATAACACATCCCCAGTATGACTAGCGGCCCTCAGAAAAAACGTCTCCGAAAAATTTAAATTTGCCTATCTCAGTAACAAGCAATCATTTCGAAATTTTCTAAAGTTGTATTTAGTGTTAACATATAGATGTATTATAAAAGGTACATGGACATTGATTTTTCATTGTTTTCAATGTGAGATCATCTTTCCAATATTTTGCTGTTCGGATAATTTGCGGACACCCTGTAATGTCCCATTTTTCATTCAACAACAGGTAATAATTCAGATTATTCAAATGAATCCGTCATAGTGCCAACTTTGCATAACTTAGAAAACAATAATCAATTTTCCCAAATGATCTATCAAAAACTATTTCAAAATAAGCTTTCGACCAAATGTCCATTCGACCAAATGTCCCTTCGACCAAATGTACTTTCGACCAAATGTCATTCGACGAAATGTCCTAAAGCCATCATATTTGGTCGAACCGACATTTCATGTAAAGGATAGTGGTCGAATCTAAATAGTATGGTATGGCATTTTGTCACTAAAAGAGTGATTGAATAATGGAAAAAGGATCAGCCATTTTCCCAACAATCTCTATAATTTTTGTTAAATATTGTTATTCAATTTGATGAACGTTCTCCTAACGTATTGATCAAGCTCTTGCGTTTTCAATTTTTCATGTTGCTTTTTCGTTCAGGCATGTTCTGCAATTTGAGATAAGGTGATCCTTAATGGAAGCAAGCCAACTTTTGTCTTCTCAGTCAACTAGTCTTCACTTACCCGATACATAATATTAGCATAAATTTTCATTTTTTATAATTCATAGCTTCTACTGCAAACTCTGTTTTTCACCCGAGGTCATAAACAGTGCCAGCAAAGCTATATATTTGCTTGAGGACTATAATTAAGGTGCAAGTCATAATAAGCCAATTGGACATAAGTAGACTTACCGACACCTAACAATCACTTCGTCATTTTCCTTAAAGCATATTTTTTCCTGCCGTTTTAGTTCTGATTTTCGCATTCAAAAATATTGCTCACGTCCGTAAGCTGCAAGACCCGGAATTCTAAGAAAAATCCCAAGCACTCTCTCTGAACTCTTTCATCGGATGAAGATCAGCAGTTCATTACGAAGAACGATGACATTTAAAAAGAATAATAAATAATGAAAACATCATGTTCACATCGTTGAGTAATCAAATAAAAACTTGTTGAGCGGTCAAAGAATGATGATATTTTCAGTGAATAATAAATTATAAATTCACTAGAGCTAAATATTTCAGTCAATGTGCAAAAAACTACTTCTTAAAAGATCATTTGGATAATCATCAAAATCCTAGATGTATGAAATTTATAAATTTAGCTACATAAAATGTCAAATTTTTTATACACTAACAGTTAATGATACCGATTATTCCAAAGAATACGTTATGTTACCAACTTCGCAAAACTTAGAAAACAATAATCAATTCTACCAAATGATCTTTCAATAAACCATTTGAAAATAAGCTTACAACCAAATTTCCGTTCAACAAAACGTCATTCGAGCAAAATAAATGTTCCAAAGCAATTCGACCAAATGTTCTTTCGACCATATGTACTTTTGACCAAATGTCATTCGACCAAACGACATTCGACCAAACGACATTCAACCAAATGTCATTCGACGAAATGTCCCAAAGCCCTCTTCCGGTAATACAGCCTCGAGGTGCTGCGCGTACGCAGTTGCAACATCCGGTTGCTTAAGCCGCTCTAGGTCATGCCGGGGAGGCCGTCGGTACCGTACGTTGTTAACGACTGAGAGTTTTGGGCGCAGTTTAACCATCACCAGATAGTGGTCAGAGTCGATGTAGGTGGTACGAATAACCATATTCTTGGAGGCGGCGAAATCAATTGGTTGTAGGCCTTTTTCGTTCGTCAGCCGGTGGGCGCTGAACTTTCCAATAGTCGGTCTGAATTCCTCCTCCTGACCAACCTGAGCGTTTAGACTTCCTATGACGCGAGTATGCGTGTGTTCCCGATAAAGTTGAGAGATTTACAGTTCCACGTACCGAGCTTCCAATCGCTAGTTTCTTTACGTAGCTGTGATCTTCGCCGATTGTCCCGATGTGTATTCTCTAGTTGATAATTCGTTGCTTGATTTATAAACTTCATATCAATGCTTGTTATTTTTTTAAATATTTTTAGCATTTTTGAAGAATTTTTAAAATATTATTTGCGAGAGTGTTTAAGCGTAATGCGGGAAACAACATCAAATTGATTCTTAGAGAAATGGAAAGAAATAGGATCAGTGTTCCCTTAGTAGACAGTCTCCTATAGTCGCACTAGTGGCTTTTTGCGGTCGTTTCGCTATAAATCGTTCCAAAATATGTTTTTGACACGAAGGTCAGGAGCTACTTATCTAAGTACCATTGATACACAGCTTGATTTTGTTCAAAAATGATCGAAATAATTAGTTTTCCTTAAAATTTAAGCTCCCTTGCACCTATACTAGACCTATTGTTCCTATAGTAGCACTACTGAGAGAAACTATTTTTTTATCATACGAAATTATTGATGAATTAAGAACTTTTTACATAAAACGAAAGCTATAGATCCGAACTTTAAAGGAAAATATGAAAGTTTCGTTAATATACGATTTTGATTTGTATTTTGCTATCGCCATGATGCTAGTGCTACTATAGGAACAGAAATTATAAATAGTACTACTATAGGCACATGTGTTCCTATAGTGGCACAAGCGATAATAAAAACAAACACATGAGTTTTGGTAGTTTTCATATTTTTCCTACAAAACCAAGATAGAAAGCTTTCAGATGATGTGAAAATAATGACGCTAGTGTTATTTTTCGATTTTATACGAATATTTGTTCTTAGGTGTGCGGTTATTGGTATATCGACCCTACCAAGAGAATTTTCTGTAAAAAAAGATAGATCTGTAGAGTACTCTCTGAGAAATCACTAGATATATTCCAATTGAATCCAGTATAATTCCTCATGCAATTTTGTGGAATATTAGGAGGAATACTTAGAGCAACAACTGGAACATTTTTTTGTAGGCTGTCCTGGATAATTTTTGCTTCGAACTTTTCAATCAATCTTTGCAGAATGTTCAAGAGATTTTCCTAGAACTTATTGAAGGAATCTGAAGAGAAGGTTTTGCAAGAGCATCAAAGGTAAAGTTGGAAAAATTATTGACGAACTCTCCGAAGAATTTGTGGGAAGAATCCAGATGATTTTGAAGACATTTTTGGTAAAACCCCTGGTATGTATTGTACTACTTCTTGAAGAATTATTTATTCCAGAAAATCCTGATAAAACTGTTGCTGAATAATTGCATGATATTTAAAACTAACAATTGGAATTATTAAGTAGAAAAAACCGTTTTGACTCATATTACGAGCACTTAAGGTCAACAGTGACTTTAATTGTATCTGATAGGAATAAATTAGCTGATATTTGTTAATTTTTTTATTTTTCCGCAAAGACTTACCGTTAGCTGTTGGGTGTGCCGATAAAAATGTTTATTCAAACTTGTTTAGTATTGTTTTTACATAAAAGTATGGAACAACATTTGGATTCAAAAGCCGAACACTGTGTTCATTCTGTCTCATATTCCGAACACCTTGATTCATATTCCGAACAGCGCGAATAAATCGTATTCAAATGAATAATTTCTTAAACAAATTTATCAGAGCCAGTTCTTGTAGTCTCGAACTAAAGAATCATCAGTATTCCCGAGGTATAAAATATATTGGAAAACGTTTAAATTGAACTGTAATTGACTGCTATTTCCTGGTAGTTTCATGACATATTTCAGCGAAATATTTCAACCTAGTCGCCATACAAAAACGAAGTGTTCGGAATATGAGTCTGTTCGGAATTTGAGACAAAACGGTATATCCAAGAAGGAGAGATGTTTACAAAAAAAATTTAAGGCATTCTCTGTCAGAATACTTTAAGAAATTTTGATAACCAATTTGAAAAAGATTCTCCGAGAACCTTTCTGTTAAGATCAGAAAGTCAAAAGACACTTCTAAAAAAAACTGTTGAATACAGTAATGACCCGATTTTGTCTACCCCCGATATTAGCATCTTTTTTGACCCAATTTTGTCTACGCCCGATTTTAGCATCCTTTTTGCCCAATATTGTCAGCCTTAAAATTGATATTTATTTTAATCAGGGTAAGCTCGTCTTAACTGCTGCATAAAGTCAATTATGACCTTGGCCACGTCCATACAATAATCTAAAGACCAAAATTTTGAAATCTGAAATTTTCAATAATTATTCATGAAACTGATCAATGTTACTTTGCATCACGGTACATAGAAATTTGAAGTAAAAAAACACAATGTTTATATTAAAACTAAGTCCTTCAGTTAAAATTAAGCTTGAAACCATTCGAAAATTTGTTTCCCGATTTAGCTCTTTTCCGATTTTGTCAACCCTAAATTCAGCAAGGGACTGACAAAATCGGGACATTACTGTATTAATTTTCCATGGGAATCGAAGGAAGAACTCAATGAAAACTGGGTAAAAAGTTTTTGAAGGAAGCACTGAAAAAGTACGGAAATAACTCATAAAGGAATCTGAAAATTCTCAGAGGAATCTTTTAAAAGCACATGGTTTAATTACTGAAAAGTTCGTTGAAAACCACATAGGACATTCCTCGCTAGTTCTTTCGATGAATTGATGAGACTTTATTTACTGGATTATTTGTGTAATTCAAATCAATATTTTCTGTAGTGAAAATTCAAATTAACAAATGTCACTAATGTGCAGCGATATGAAACAATATCACAAACAAATGATATCAATACAAATCTATACAAACTACGAAATTGGTTCAAATCGTGTTTACTGCGACCATTATGACTTCTCTTAAACATAAATTTGCTAGGCTTTCCCTTTCCATGAAAAACACGAAGCCCCCTCCAGAAAAAAAATCCATGCTACACCAATGCTTACGGTACATGTTCTATAACAACTGATTATGAAAACAAATCATTTTAGAGTAATACATCCTGCTATAAACTTGTCTCTTTCGTCTGGTTAGGAAGAAAGCTTCCGGTCCAATTTCAAGACTCAGCAAAGCGCTTGCATGTCGTAATATAGACGCAAACCCATGAAAAACGACCCAAAACGTTTCTGTGCTCAGGATCAGGGCTTCGAAGATTCCGCCAAGAAGATGCTCGAAGTGAACGAATCATCGAAGGTTGATCCCTAAGCATGGAACGACGATATGGCCACCAACACTCCGAATTTTCAAAATATCAACACCCATTCTAATTAAAATAATCATAAGAGTAAACATCACGCAAACTGCATTTATGTGATGTAAACATAAAGTAGTGTGAATTTAGTTTTCAAAACTTGAACATTTATGTTACACTCCAGTGCAAAAGTTTGGGTTCACCCCCTCAACAACAGAAAAAAGTGTTTTGCCAATAACTCTCTGATTACACATCTAATTGAAGCTATCTACACATTCTTAAGTAAATGATCGTAGATATTCTGACAAAAATATTTTTCCAAATTTTGTGATCTGAATTTTTCCTTGGTAGGTTGACAAAAATTTTGATTTTAGCGTTACACAATAAATGGACGCAGACTCCTAACATGACAACACTATAGTAATTCACAAACATGATTTTATGGATATGAAGCAAATAAAAAAAAGCAATTATGTTCAGTATTTTTCATAAAACTTCATAACAATAAATTAACGATTACCAAAGTTGATCCTAGAAGTCGCACAATTCAAGGATAGGCTGCTTGGACACGCGAAGCTATGATGTAGTAAATCTTCATGAAAAACACGGAGTGTATCACAGTCGATGAAATATGTATAAGTCAGTTTAGGAATTCTATTCAGCGCACAGATTATCCCGGGGGAAGCTCATAGACATACCTTTGTTGGCCGAAAGGTATATGACCTATGCCGCCGTATCAGCCACCCAGTACGACGATTGTGCACCAGTTGTGAAGGGAAGACGCTCCCACCCAAAGATCCCCCGTATCATCCATCTCTCCCACTTCGGAGATAATTGAAATTCTATAAATGTCGCTCGTTGGGCATGGCAGGAGAACATGGAAAAAATGAAACTACTTCGTCACGGCTGTTGACAAATTCAATAACGGAGACGGTTCGATGTAATGTTTTGCTACGTGGAAGAAATCTAAAACTTTTACAAATATTCTAATGTGGTAGGGCTCTTCAGTATATTTGAGACAAAACTGTTTTGTCCTACTGCCATAACGGGAAAAAATAAGGTTGCGAATGCACAGTCCAAAAGAAAGCTGAATTACCCTTGGGTTCTATGAGTAGAACGATTCATCCCATGTTGGAATAAAATTTACCCAAAATATATTTTTGATTTTTAACACCTTCCTTAGACGAGTGGTTAGAGTCCGCGGCTACAAAGCAAAGCCATGCTGAATGTGTCTGGGTTCAATTCCTAGTTGATTCAGGATCTTTTCGTAATGGAGATTTCCTTGACTTCCCTGGGCATAGAGTATCATCGTACCTGCCACACGATATACGAATGCGAAAATGGCAACTTATTCTCAAAAAAGCTCTCAGTTAATAACTGTACTAGTGCTCATAAGAACATAAGCTGAGCAGCAGGCTCTGTCCCAATGGGGACGTAATGCTAAGAAGAAGATGATGAAGATATTTTTGATGGTGGGCTAGTTTTTTTAATAGTAATTTCCAAAATTATTTCCCCGACCTCAACAAAATGAAACGCCGAGAACCGAGCAGCTGAGAGCTCCATCATTTTCAACACCGAATCTCGGTACTTGTTTTACCAAAATCTTCTATTTTCTACCGAGATTCGGTAAAGGTTTTTCGAGAATCGGCAAATATTTACCGACATATCAGATGTTGGATTGCCCAATTTTCAAATGGTTAGTCTAAATTTAAGGATAAAGATAATATGATAAAGATAAAATGTACATCTTTAGGTATAAGATCCGAAGGAAATCAAATAAAAATTGTCGACCAATATGATACATTCAAATTTCTAGGATCCTGTCATGAACACAATAGCACTTTTCCCAAAAACTGACAATGATTTAAAGTTCTGGCTAAAAATTTTAACAATTTCCATTTCATAGCAGCAGCTATTCAAAATACATCCTAGAATTAAATGCGGTAGCTACTCTCGTAGGTGCTGACGAACAAATACATATCCTGCATCGTGAGTGGAAACCCAAGATCCTGCAACGAAATCTCGAAAATATTTTCCTACTCGTATCTCACTGCATTTCGTACCGGTACAATTGCAACAAAAAAGATTCCAACAACCAACTCCAATGCCATTGGATCTTCTTGCTCGTTGGAAAATGCTGACATGTGGCTGGGTGATGGGGAAACAACGTGGAACAAGTGGTTACAAGTGTTTTGTTTTCCCGTCTTGGGGCATTTTATGCTGCGCTGATCCCACTTGTTCCAATGTAGCCTCCCAGCATCGAGTTGTCGGTAGCCTTTGTTTCTCTTTTCCGCTCGAATGTCAAGCCGTGTAATTTAATACATATCTACCACTCACTCTGTTCATATTCTTTCTCTCTCTGTTTCATGGTGAAGGACAATTTGGACCTTGGAGCTCACCGAACACAACAAGTAGACGAGTAGAATTATGAGTCCCCATTGTGACCAGGTGATACAATGCTTCAGGTGGGATGTATCCAGTTGTTGGAGAAAAAGGCATTGAAAACGAGGGGTGATGATAGCTACCAAATAATGGTTAAGAACCAACGGCTTAGTTTATGTGAACTATCACGCAATACTTATCGAAATATATCCTTATAAACACCCATTAGTATCGGCACATACTTATTAGCAAATTTCTTAGTGTTTTAGTCTATTCTTTGCAGACAATACTTTCATCTACCACACTATAAATTATCGTAATTATTTTCTTTACAGTACAATTGGTGAACTTTACTGTAATAACAATTGAATATACTGAAACAATATAAATTGAATGAATCATTTTTGTAGCTTCACATAAGATACAAGTAACGGATCACTTAAACTCAGAGGCTGTACAGACAAAGAAGCCATGATAGTATGGTTTCGGTTTTTGTCACGTCGAAAACAAAAGCTCAAATTACACTTCAGTCTATTTTGGTATTTGCTTGCCTCACATGCAAGGATAGTCATCAATGTGACAATACAGAAATGAAAATATGTAGCGTGTTTTGATGACTTGATTTATTTTAACACCTTAGAAAAATCTTTAAAAGCGGATCCGTAGCTTCAGCTTAACCCGTATAGGCCTGAGTGAAAACAAAAATACTGAAACCCTCACCGCTCAGCGAATTGGATTCAACGGATTCAAATGATTTTTTGCCAGTTCACTGGCCCACATATCTAGTTTCTAGAAGTGGCCAGAGGAACTTGGAAATATTCCTGTGGCCAGAGTTATTCCGGTGTTCAATGGGTCAAGTCGGGGAAAAAAGGGCTATTTTTTGGGACATGCCAAGTTACCTATATTTATTTGCAACTAGTAGTCCCGGCTAACTTCGTCTTGCCATCAAGTAGGCTGTTGAAAAACGCCATGCAAGCAGGGCTGGGAATGGTAATAGTAGTAGGCTTGAATTTCGCGAAAATCACGTGGTCTTCTCAGTACAGTAGTTCAAAAACGTGAAACTCATCAAGTAGCCTATGTTGGGTGCATGATTTTTCTAAATCGTTAGTGTCATTGAAGGCTCTAAATGCGGGAAATGCAGCGGGAAATAGAACATTTTTCTACAGTAATTTTGGGTTGCCCTTAGCAACGGGTGTTTTGCAAATTTCAAAGTTTTTTGCCTACAGCAGCGATGGGCGTGAGATTCACTGGCTTCGCTGACTGTGATTGGCTTTGCTTGGCTACTGTAGAGTGAATTTTAGAATTTTTCCCAACCCTGCATGCAAGTCTCGTGTAGAAAATGTCAGTTTCTTTTTCTCCCGTTTTCTCACTATCCCGATGACTTTCCCAAACTTTTTCTTCGCACAAACACGTCGGAGCTCTTGACGAATTCAACAGTGAAAGAATCATGTAAGTTCAATCACCCGTTCTCAAGCCATTTCGTGACATACGAACACCATTCAATTTTTATTTATATAGATGACAATCATTTTAATTTGCATAAATCATTAAGATCTGTTATTTGTTTTTTTTTTTATAACTAACACCAGCTGTACTGAACTTGGAAGCACCTATCACTAAGATATTCTTCATTGCAAGCTCTCATCCGATTACCGAAGTGAACATGATCGAGTTGGTTGAGTAAATGCGGTCGCCAGGCTTGGTCATATAGAGCGAATTCAAGATTAGCCTCTGTTCATTTTGCCTCTTCGATGATTTGGTTCAACTTAGAAAAATATGACAAAGTTCTTCTGCCGGCTCGGAACGCATGCTGCCCCGGATGGAGAAACTTGCTTTTTTCGAGGAAAGTTTTCAGACGATGATTCACCATGCGTTCGTTTATCTTTCCAATGCAACTCAGTAGAGTGATTGGACGATAATTCTCTACAGAATTTGGTTGAACACCAGGTTTGGGAATTAGAACAACAATCTCTTCTCTCCATAGAGAAGGAAACTTGCCTTCAGCCCTGACACGGTTGAAGCTTCGTAGCATTTCCACTTTTCCGGAGATAGGTGGATGGCGAATCGTAAAAGCTCTTGGTAACTGAAGTCACTGTCCAATGCACATTGGTCCCAAAGCCGTATCTAGGAAGACAAAAATGATTGCGCCTAAACCGTCAATTTTAGATATATAGTGGCTTCGGCAAAGTTTCTCCATATTTTTCAGTGATGTTAAATTAGGGTGGCCCACATGGTTTACGAGATCAGCATATAAACTTTTTCGCTGACGCATTTAGGCCTACATAATGTTCTACAATGTTTAAAAAGAACCAATTTGGAGCGACTTTGCCGAAGAACCCAAATTTCTATCTCTTATGGTTCGCGAGTTATGATTTTTTTAAACAACAAAGTTAGGGTGGTAATTTAAAATCAGTTTTTTTGATAACTTTTTATACGGTTATTTCAAACAATAGTAGATGAGATTCCGGTAGAATCTTACAAAAAATTCTGGTAGAATTCTGAGAATGATTTTTATGTAATTCTTAGCAACATTCTCAAATAATGGTGAAGAATTTGTAAAAGAATCCTGGGCTTGATTTAGGTGTAACCATAAGCAAATTCTCACAGAATTATCGAGATTATCATAGCAGTAAATACTATCGATAGTTTTCCAAAAGTAATGTTTGTAAATTTTATTTCATCCCACCTCTTTATTTTTCTGCAACAAAAAAGTTTGGCCCGCCACACAATATTGTTTCTGAGATTTGGCCCGTGGTTCGAAAAGATTGGGCAGGCCTGGTTTAGGCGCAATCATTTTTTTCTCCCTAGATATGGCTTTGGGACCAATGTGCAATGGACTCTTCTGTGGGGAATTCAATGGCACCGTGCTGCATCAATACCCGGACGCTTAAGCAGGGACCAATGTTCAAATTCTATTTTGAATAGATGTTTTCTAGAAATATATAATGTTCTGTGCTGCTACACATTCATTCAAATCTTATGTAAGTGAAGATAATGAGTGTTTGATTGAAAATGAAGATTTTATCATTTAAATAGTCAAATTAATGATGCTTGTCTTATCCTTAAATCCGGACACTTGGAACAAGCCTTGTTTTTAAATCCGGACACTTGTGAACCAAAATCCGGACAGCAGAATTGCATAATTAAATATTTTGTGAAATAGGTAATAGGCTTACCTGAATCCAATTAAACTTCACATTGTTACGCTTTTGATGCACTCATTTATTCTACGTTGCTCAAAATATGTGAAATGTATGTAAATTAGTGTTTTCATTACCTCAATCGAAGTCATAGATATCCTGTTAGATGCTTGTGTCTTTAAATTGCAGCATTACATGAATCGCACATTTTATTTTAAAATTAAAACGAAGTGAATGATCATCTAACACTTTTATAAAATAAGCTTCAAGTTTTCTCTTCATATTACTTTGAAAATGTTCTTTAACACATGCAAATTAAGGAATATTTTATCGCGTCCGGATTTCGAGCCACTGGTCTTCAATCCCGGACAGTCTATTCCAACACTTATAAAGTAGTATTTTCTCCATATTTTTCCATTTTTGTGTCACTGTATTGTTAATGAATAGTCCCGTTTGCACTTATACTAAAAACTCCATTGAAATAATTGAAATTAATCACAATATTATCAATCCGAACTTGATGAAGCTTCCATCGACGCTCAACCGAGAAGAGCTTGAACTGCGAAGAAAACGTGTCTGACTGGAACAACTGTTCTGTTTTTATTTTTAACAATTGTTTGGCAATGATTACTAGATCACAAGTTTCATGAAAATGATATACAATGTTAAAGGTAAAAGTGAAGCACAAAATTCAACATTATCACATATAACTTTTCCTTCATTTAATCAATATTATCACAGTGTCCGAATATTGGTACCGTCCGGAATTTGATTCATCACGGTACACGCCTGCTTTCTGGTTCCAGTACTTCCTCCTGACTGTGATATTAGGAAACAATTCGGGATGATTGGACCAAAGGCTGCAAATATTCCATTGGAGGAAAAACATCTTTCTGCTTGCGTCACCGAAGGTCGAGTTGCTGAGAGAGTCCTCATCGTTTTTTTGAATTTTCGTCATGATGAATTGTAGCCGCTTGAAGCTCTAGATTGTTGGAAAGACCAATGGAGTTTGACTGCTGACTTTGAGATATAAAAGCTTGAATACTTACCGAAGATGATGAAGTTACCACGCCGGCTGCCACCAGAGGCTCTTCGGACAAAACCGGAACATTCCTGGTCAGGGTCGACGCGGCAGGCCTCGCGATTGGCGAAACGTGATTGAAGATACCGTTCGTGCGATCAATGATGAGGTATCCTTCTGTATTGCTATTAGGTCGTATGCTTCAGAATCCCAGAGTGTTTCTTTCGGAAGTGGTGTTCGACATAATTGATGATGTATTCCTGCGACCGAGCTAGGAAATCGGCAGTCAACGGGTTGAAGAGAGACGTCCCGGGTTGCCTCCTTGCCTATACTCGCTCCGTGTTTGGAAGTGGGGAGGGTACTACACATTCCCCTCCCTCAAATTGCAATTTTACATTTGTTATTTTTTTTCTCGTTGCGTGTTGTTGAGGACAAGTTTATAATCGTAGTCCATTTGTATGCGAGGGTCGTTTGCTCAGTTTCGAGTTTTGCTAGTACGTTGTCCATATCAGGGTCCGGATTCATTGCAGGGTCGGTATTTTCAGAGGCGTACGAGGGAGAGTTACTAGCGGTCATCATTGTAATCTAGGTGCCTTCGTTTTTTACGGTCCCGATCCGGAGGGGAGGTACTGATACGCTTGTCACTTCGGCTTCGGTTTTGCAGTTCCATATTGTAAAACATTCTATTGTTCGTGCTGTGGGAATAGTCTTTCGGAGGCGACATTGATTGTCTTTCCGAGATTTTCTTCCGGTAGTTGCATTTACGCTTGTCCGAGTTTCAGTCATGGTACTAAGTGCGGATGACGACGGCATTTGGCTGTAGTGTCAACTACCTTAACAGTGGGATGCTGTTCTGCGCCACATTTTCAATCTCTGTTTCGCCGTTAGGGCGGTTCGACAGCGAGGTTTCTTTCAGAGTTTTCAATTCTGCTCTAACGGCTAAGAGTTCTTTAAGGTCACATCATTAAAGCGCGAGTGGATTGGATGATTTGCCTTACAATGCAAACAAAACGCAGGGTTTGTACCCCATCGGAAAAATGTACTTCTTGAGAACAGCGTAGGCAGATTGATGCTTCTTTACAGGCTTTTTTAGGGTGTCCGTAGATTCCACAATTGTAACTCAGAAGAGGCGATGGATAATACGTACGCATTGGAACTCGTAGTAATCCGAAATATATGAACTGGGGGAGTACCGCGCCTTTCAGAGACAATACAAGCAATGAAGTGTTCCGAAGAGTTCCATTTACCCGTTTCCGAATACGTCGAACCTTTGTAACCCCCTAAGTCTTCAAGTAGTCTAGAATATTGTCTTCATCATCGTTTATTGAATCTGACTAAACCACACCTTCAACTGAATTGATGGTTGAGTTGGGAACAACTTCCACAAGTGTCCCGCCTACCGGATATTTGATGGTTAGAAGCTTTTCGGCAGTTGGACGAGAGTTCGTGCGAAGAAGTTATTTCGTACCTCTACCTTCTCTGGAAGCGACAATTTCTCTAGCTTTTTCAGTACCAATCACTTGCTCTACTGACAATCTAATCACAATCGGGCTGGGAAGACGGGGGTTGATTTCCTTTCTCTCGAATCTAGTTCACGGCGGACTTGCATTACGAGTATGATCTGGTATCCTATCTCGTCATTGCTGGCCATGCGCCACTGTGTGACTGATTTTAGTTCTTCGATTCAAAAAACTTTTTTTATTTGTTTAATTGGTATTTATTGGTATCATCTAGATCTAGCTATAGGACTTAATTATTAATATATTTATTTTGAAAATTACTTCATCGATCACTTTGCAGACCTGGTAGCATTTAAGTGCCTTGAATGTAGGAACTGTAGAGAAATCCTGCATGAAAAAATGGACCAAAAAGAGACCAGACAGAAACCAAAACGAAACCAAAATGGAAAACAGGAATCGAAATTTAACCAGAAAAAATAAGAATCAGGACAGACATTTCTCTTTTTTTGTTATTCTTGTAATGTTCGTATTACTGTATGTATTTTTTCATGTTTTTTTTTTCTGGGAATTTCGTGAGAATTTAAGTATTTTCCCAAAGATTCACAAAAAAAAAATCGAAAATTAAGTTATTATTTCCAGTCAAATTCCTTCAAGAACTTTTCTAAGAAATTTCTCCAGGAATTTTGTTTTGGATATCTTAAGAATATAACCTGGATTTTAACAAAGATAACTATAGAAATTACCAAGGATTTCTCCGAAGATTCTTTTCGATATTTTTCAAGGAAGGCCTAAACCCTCCATGATTGTATCAGGTGATTCTTCCATCGGTTTCCTTAGTAATAACTGTAGAATTTAGTTAAAGAATTAGTGGGAAAATATCTTGAGGAACTCCTAGTACAGTTCGGGGTAATCCCTGAGGAAATAACTGGATGTGAATCGTTGTAATGTGTCTTTCTTCAACTCAAAACTGTTAAATAAATCTGTTTGTTCAATAACTTGAATATAAAACATGTATATGATAAGCAAATTTGAATTAAAGTACACCGGGGCAAGTTGAAACGGCTTGGGTGAGATGAAATGGCAAGGTATCATAATAAAATTTCATAATGATGAGAAATTCAATTCCAGAAATATTAAGTTAACAGATGGAACAAACTTTTAAGGAAAGAATATCTGCTTTCATTTAAAAATATCCTATTGAAAACTTTGCATTTCATCTTGTCCCACCCGTTTCAACTTGCCCCGGTGTACCTTAAGCTACCCATAAGAAAAAAATCATCAATCGAGTTTTGTTGTTGACGAATAAGCCACAAAAACATTGAATTCAACTTGTAAACATATTAAATCTTAGATGTTTTAAATATTTCAAAAAAATACATACATTAATTGAAATTTGAAATTGGTTAACGTTCATAGGGGATTTGAAGTATTTTTTAACGTTATGAAATAGTTTGACTCTGGTAATGAAAACATTAAAAATATCTAGTATATGCAAAGTATCAGGGGCTTTCCTTAGCCGAGTGGTCGGAATCCGTGGCTTAAAAGCAAAGCCATGCTGAAGGAATCTGGGTTCGATTCCCGGTCGGTCCAGGATCTTTTCGTAATGGAAATTTCCTTGACTTCCCTGGGCATAGAGTATCATCGAAACCTGGCACACGATATACGAATGCGAAAATGGCAAATTTGGCAATAACTATGAAAGTGCTCATTGAACACTAAGCTGAGAGGCAGGCTCTGTCCCAGTGAGGACGTAATTCCAAGAAAAAGAAGAAGCTATGATGAATAGAGTTATGAAAATATCGACTTATGAAAAACAAAACAAGATATGTAGGTGGGAACGGACCTGGTGTAGTGGTTAGAACACATGCCTCTCACGCCGAGGACCTGGGATCGAATCCCATCCCCTGCCTAGATAGTCACAAAAAAATTCTGTGATGACTTCCTTCGGAAGGGAAGTAAAACCGTTGATCCCGAGATGAACTAGCCTCGTTAATAAAGATAGAAAAAAAAAGATATGTAGGAATTGGAAGGAGCCGATACATTCATCTAGATATAGAAAATATTGGATTATATAATATCAAATTGTGGAGCGTTGACTGTACAGTTATTGATTTGTTCATATATGTTTACAACACTTATTATTATTTCAAGTATTAAATTTGAAACTGTACATTCCTAGTTTTACCGGTAACTGCGATTCCAGATGATGTTCGGTGCATTGCTAATAATGCTTTTCCGGATACCTTTGAAATTTATAAGTTAAATTTGTAGAACAAGTGAATATTTCTACTGTTGTTGAACACCTGGCATAAAATGAAACTGTTAATCATATTTTCAGCTTAACAGCTGCTGTGTCAAAATGAAACGATAGGTATTATCTTTCGTCGTGGTTACTAAACTTTCAATCTACGTTTATGAATGCATTCGGAAGACTAGCGAAACAAAAGGAGAGCTATTTCGGGTTTCCATGCAGTCCACAGACTAGCTGTTTTGTTTCCTCCTCGAAAAAACTATTTTGCTGACGGTAGCACGAGCTGGTTATTACATTTAAAAGTGGCTGAACAAGTTTAGAAAATGTACAAACTACTTTTGAACTTTGCAATTTCTCACTGCATTACTTTTCAAAAACTTACCATGCTGCATATTTCTTTTTCCCTTTTCCAGGTTATGGCAACATAGTTCCTCGAACAGAGTGGGGCAAAATTGCAACGATATTTTACGCAATCATAGGAATGCCACTATTCCTTCTCTATCTTTCCAACATAGGTAAGTTGCTTACATTCACGGAGCATTTCCCATTTTCCAAATGGAAGAAGAAACTTGCACAAGAGTTCAAGTAGGATTAAACTGTTCGCTTTTTTGTCGGTATCTGTTTTCAACTATGTGCCTCAACCACCTTCCTGATCCCATCTTCCCGGAAAACGACACTCGTGCGCCAGGTGATATTTTGGCTAAATCGTTCAAATGGATCTACGCCAAATTCTGTTTGTGCAGGGTATGTCCAGGTGTTGCTCGACGGCGTGCCCTCAGAGCTAGACGAAGAGCAAGGACTGAGGAACGTGACTACCAGGTAAGTGTGCAGCACTGCAATGCCAAACATAGGTTTTGCCTGCCAACCGCAATGTGCAATGCAAAACCGGAAGCAAAAATCTCTGCATGTGTAATGTGATGCCGAATAAACAATTTTATTAATTTCACTTCAACCGCTTACACCTGTCCTGGCCTGACAGAAGCATATTTAGCACTGTTGCTTCTTTCACTGCCTCTTTGCTTTCAATTTCCACCGCCAGCAGCTGGCTGAATAATGTTTTAAACAGTATCTGACTAGCCTCGGAATGTGGGCAGCCAATAAAGGGCCAGGGGGTGAGTGGACAATATCAGTTTGTAGTTGTTTGAAGTTTCCTCAGTATATCCAAGTGAAAAAATATTATTTAATTATGTAATATTCGTGAAATGAGATCTTTGGTATGTTATCTAAAATTCATGAACTCATTGGAGTAAAGGCTTTTAGATTCTAAAGAATCAACCAGTTCTAAAAACTATAAATTGCTGTGCAAACCACACAAAAATGTTTGAGCCAAAAATATTAAGATTTAGAGGTGACAAGCGACTTGAAAGTGAATTTTCTCTACAAAAATTAAATGTATCTAGGTGATTATAGAACGAAGCCACACCTCAAATTTTCAAAAGCACAGGACTTGAGAACCAAACAGCGCACCGCGTTGAAAATCTATCCCATTGGTCATCACCAGCAATTTGATTGGTTTTCAACGTGAACTGCTGTCAGATTCTCTCGTCTTGTGTAATTGAAAATTCGAAGTTTGGCTTCGTTTTATAATCACCTTAAAAGTTTATCTCCAAAGTTTAATCACCGTATGGCTTTATCATAATGGGCTTTTATTGGCTTTTATCGGTGAAAGCGATTGTGTTGTTCATATATGGCCCTAGCTAGTTTTATTCATTGCTTTCGTTGCTCGCTTGCGATTCTATCCATCATATTCTTTTATTATTTTCCTTGCTTCCTTCACTTTGAGAAGTATCGCTTTCACCGATAAAAGCCAATAAAAGCTCTTTGTTTGTTGAAACTCAAATTTGTCTCAAATAAAAACAAGTCTAAAAGTAGTTTTCTCTAAATGTTTCCTCTTTTTACAAAAACAATTATCTTTGTTTGACCGTAACTTTATGCATCCCCAAATAAAAAAGACTTGAATATTTTGGCAACTGTTTGAAGGTGGTATGGGGTATGAAAAGAAAGGGTGCTTTAGCGGGTGGCTCGAGTGGGTGGCAATGTTGAAACATGTTTTAAAAATGATTAGAGTAAGGTGGGGCAAAAGTTCGACCTTAGTGGTATAATCAAAGTATACAGAAAAACAATAGCAATTGAAACAAAATAAATACCATACAGTGAACCTTCAACACATTGGCTATAATTTTGCTGAACATACTTGTGTCAAAATATTAACTCATTTTTAGTTATATCATTTTCAAAATTGATTGTTTTAAACGAAATTTTGCCCCACCGGTGGTGCAAGAGTTCGAATCTAGTGTGGGGCAAAAGTTCGCTGGCTAAAACACTAAATATTGATACTTTTATGACAGGCATACTTTAAAGCAGCCGTAAACTTATGTTTGCCGGAAAACACACACTAAATTTTCGTAAAAAAATGCCCAAAACAGGGTTAATTTTGATATACCCAAAAATAACAGTTTTTCTAACAAATTAAGTGAAAATATAAAATTTTGGTAACATTTTTCGCACGATCAGGCAAATTTTGCTAGATTTGAAGATAATGTATGGATTTTGGGCAATTTAAATTATTTTCCGTGATTTTATACATGGGTTGAACTTTTGCCCCACTATGGGCCAAAAATTGTTTCCAAGCATTTATGCAAAAACTAATACACCTCAAAGCATCCTTATGGTAGGTCTAGAAACGCCCCTACATAAAATATTGAAAAAGATTTTATTTCTATTAGGTTCCGTGATACGAAAGTTTGAACAAAAATTACAACATTCACTTAAAAAAACAACAACTAGCCATAAATTTTACAAATCTCAACCGATTTTTATGATATTTGGAGTGAAAGTCTCCTACTTAAAAAGCATTAGAACCACCATGACATTTATAAGTTTTGTTTTGAATTGAGTTTGAAGTCTTAAAAAGAAACTCTTACCCCACGAACTTTTGCCCACTTTACTCTAGAATATTCTATAGAATTTCTGTAGATTTTTTTTGTAAAGTCCTTAAAAGAAAGAGATCTACAAGTGTGAGAAAGGGATCTACCAATGAAGGTACAATGGCGTTGTACCTTCTTTCGCCTCATCTTGGGTATAAAAGATGGACTGACACAAGATGAAACCCTCTTTCTGCTGCAATCCGGGTGACGTCATAGAAGTTGACTACCCAATATACCGTGCAAGTTTTTTTGATTTAGAGTGTTAAGAGTGCTCTCGATGATTATTCGTTGCTTGATTTTTTACGGCCGGTTAGCAAAGCCTGACATCAACCCCCTGTGAGCCGCTCCTAACATGGAGTACAGACGACAAATTAATCTCCCCTGAGGAAGAAACAATCCTCGTGTCGAAATGTTGGGTTAACCCGTTAACGCCCAAGGTATCTCACAATTGGAATTCAGCTCCGTTTTTGTTATTCATAGTCGTATTCCCATAAATTAAACCTTATTTCACCAAAAAAAAATCAAGTCTATGGTGGGGATCCAAAAAAATTCTTGAAAGTGTGTCGTCCATATCTAGCTGTTCTATAAGTTTATTTTCGAAATTAATCAAATATATTTTCATGCAGTTCGACCCATTACAATGTAAACAAGTTTGAAAAAAAAACTGCTGGTGAGAGGTAATTCATAAATTACGTCACGTACAGAAGAGGAAGGAGGGAGTTACAATGAAACGTGACTACCCATATAAAAATTGGAATCCATACAAAAAGTGTGAAACAGAGGAAAATTGAGGAGGATGAATATGGCAAAACTTTTCGTAACGTAATTTATGGACGTACCCTGATAAAGAAATTGCAACATAAAGAATAAAAATTTCAGAGGCGAAAGGTGTATGCCAGAACTAAATCATTTAGTGACTTCAATTCAATTTTCTGTTCTACCGCGTAAGTAAGATACAGACATACATACATTTCCATTTATGTACATGTACAATTATGCACACTTAAACCATTTATACCAAAAACAAAATAAAATCTTACATCAAATATTTTGATTTAACCAAAAACCTACAGATGTTTCAGAATAGTCTTCAAAAAGATTATATAAAACTTGCCAGCTGATAATGGAAACATAACTATCAAATGTTTTTTTCCCAGTCAAGTTATAAGTATACAATGTGGCTCGGCTCTGACAGCGATCCAAATCCTTTATATTTGAAAATATCAAAATTTCGTTAGTGCTAATCAAAAGTTTGTCGTTCAGTCCAATGACAGTCAAATATTGGACTCCGACTATTACATGCTGTACAGATGTGAATATTTGAAGCCAACATTACTCGGCTATAACGTTGAAGTTACTGCAACACTAATGCATATAGTCTTATTGGCCAAAATACCTGGGCAGCATACTGAAACGTGCCCGCTCAAAGGTCACAATTCTTGGTCCGAGTGAGTTCAGCAAGGAAGGCTCTTTACTGCTCTCAACGCGTCGCTGGTTCTAAAAAGTAAACAACCATACAAAACTACGACCAAACAATGGTGAAGGCGTAATCAACTTTCTCGAAAACATTCATTTTGAGAATTAAGTAGAATTTTCTGATTAAATTGGCAACAACGCACTGCAGTAGCGCGTAGTAAATAACTGCTTGAAACAATATCTTTCAAGCGCATTTATTACCTGTAATTTTGCGAATGATATTTTTTACTTTTCCACGTTTCAGTCATAAAACTGGTTCTGTACTTAGGTTGGCGGCTTTTCAATTTTACTCTCATTTGACAGCCGCCCTTCACCCTTGGAGTTCAGTTCATGGATGGATAGGGGAACACGGGGCAGTATGGACACCCTAAGGAATTTTCCAATTTTGACTGTAAAGACACGAATATTATACAGTTTTCAATGTGCAGTATGCTTTTTAGAGTTCTCAAGCATTTGTTAAACATTGTTGCAAAATTTTGAAAAAAAATATTTTGTTAGCAAAAATGGGTTTAAAAAAAGCTCATATTTGGTAGTCATCATCAAGCTAGCGGGGCAAAGTGGACACCCCCATGGGGCAGTATGGACACCTTAACGTTTATAGGAAAATTGTCCCACGATCATTCCCAAACTTCTAAAAATGAAGTACACATTCAGGAAACCATAGCGATAGATCACTGTGCCACTGAAAACATGATTAAAACCAATTTACGACATTTTTTCGTAGTGATGCCTTAAATATTGCCTCCAGATTAGTTTTAATACAGAACTGACGATTTTTAACCGATTTGTGGTTCCGAATCATTCATTGCATTGCATGCTTAATTGTTTTTGGATAGTTTTGTGTATTAAGTTACATTTCTTTTTCTTTAAAGTGTCAGCTCTACTTTGTCACTCGGTGTCCATATTGCCCCAACAGTACAGGAAATTTTCATATAAGTTTTTCAGTGTCTCAAAGTAGCAGAAAAAAATCTACTATATTTTTGAATTGAACATAAATAATTGAAGATTCAGTCAAGAGCTACATTTTCGGTCAACTTGCAGTCATTTGCCTCTGAAACCTTATTTGGTGAGGTGTGAATGTTATAATTTTTAAACCCAATAAAATCATGCTCCATTTTTTGGTTCAAAATCAATGTATAAAACATTTTTTCTGAAATTTTAGTGGACAACTTACTCTTTCGATAGGCAACTGAAATATTGTTTGCATCTAAAGTGTAAAATTATTCGCATATGCGAATATACAAAGGGTGTCCATTCTGCCCCGGGTGTCCATACTGCCCCCGGTACCCCTAAGTCAATTTGTCGGTTTTTTCGTTCTTCACTCCCTTCAAAAGATCAAAAGATCTAATCGGTGTCAAGGTTCATCTAAAAATGTAAGGAGCATTGCATCCGAAATAAGCGATTGTTGCTCGAATCGATAGTAAGTATCCATTGTTTTGATCTAGGCAGACCAATTTCTTATTGGTTGTTTCCTTGATGGCAATTCCCAACTAATATGTTTTTTGCGAAAATATCTCCTTTAGTTGATCATCGTTTTCAAGATACCAAATTTTTCATCACTGGACTTCAATCATGAGAATGACTTCCGAACTAAGAAGGTTTTAGGCGAATAATTTTCTTTGGATTTAATCAGTGGACTGATATATAAGCGAATAAAATGTGTGCCCAGTAGTGCCATTTAGGTGATTTCCGAAGTAATAAGTTTCTAGGCGAATAGGTCTCATTCAGATCTCCAACTTTGTCAAAAAAAAAGCAGATAATATGTTTGTCTACTAGCGCCACCTTGGGAGAATTTTCCAAACTACTATGTTTCTGGGCGAATAGATCCCATTTAGTTGAACACTTTTGTCGAAGATACCAATTTCGAGAGTTCGATTTTTTTCAGTCTCATCGCTAACCTGATATAGAAAAAATAAAATATTTGACCACTAGCGCCACCTTGTGAGTGTTTTTTCGAACTAATATGGTTTTAGGCGAATAGGATTCATTTAGTTGTTCAACATTGTCCATGACACAAACTTTGTATCTAATCACTTGACTGAGATATTAGCAAAAAAATCTTTGCCCACTAGCGCCATCTTGTGAGTGTTATAAGGTTTTATGTTACTAAGTATCATTTAGTTGTTCAACATTGTCGAAGACAACAATTTTGTATCTCATAACAGAACTTAGATGCAAGCAAATACAATATTTGCCCACTAGCTCAATCTAGTGAATGTTTTCCGAACTAATAAGTTTTCGGGCGAATAGATCTCATTCAGTTGAACACATTTGTCAAAGACACCAATATTTTTTTTTTTTAATTTTTTTTTTAGTATCATTCCAAACATTACATTCATTTCTTATATCTAGGTGTTCTGTGTTATTAGACAACACTATCATCCTAATTTGGTAAAACAAATTTAAGATTTTATTAACATTTTGTTAACAACATATAACATTTCATTTGCCGTAGCAGTTCAGATTTTTTACAGTTGAGTTGATTTCACCTGCTTATAAGAGAAAAAAAAAACGATTTAAATATACTTAACCTAACTTAAAGTAAACATATAACGCATTAATCGTGGCAATAGAAGATTGTAACGATTTTTCCTGAAATTCTTGATTATTTTATTTGATATTTGTTCCAATGTTTCAACATTGGATATTCTATGTAACTCATTGGTACTATACCAGGGAGGAAGCCTCAGAATCATTCTCAAAACTTTATTTTGAATTCTCTGCAGAGCTTTCTTCCTGGTATTACAACAGCTAGTGCATATTGGTACAGCATACAACATGGCTGGCCTGAAAATTTGTTTGAATATCAAAAGCTTGTTCTTAAGACAAAGTTTTGATTTTCTATTAATAAGGGGATAGAGACATTTTACATATTTATTACATTTGGCTTGAATGCCCTCAATGTGATTTTTGAAAGTTAAATTCTTATCTAGCATGAGCCCTAGATACTTAACATCATCTGACCAATTTATTGGAATCCCTCTCATCGTGACAACATGTCTACTTGAAGGTTTCAAATAAAGAGCTTTTGGTTTATGTGGGAATATTATTAGTTGAGTTTTGGAAGCATTAGGAGAAATCTTCCATTTTTGCAAGTATGAAGAAAAAATATCCAAACTTTTTTGCAATCGACTACAGATGACACGCAGGCTTCGACCTTTGGCGGAGAGGCCTGTGTCATCCGCAAAAAAAAGATTTTTGACATCCCTGAGGTAACTCAGGTAAGTCAGATGTGAAAATATTGTATAATATTGGTCCCAAAATGCTGCCTTGAGGAACACCAGCTCTTACAGGAAGTCTTTCAGATCTGGAGTTCTGATAAATAACCTGAAGTGTACGATTTGACAGATAACTTTGAATTATTCTAACAATGTATGTTGGAAAATTAAAGTTTTTTAATTTTACGATCAAACCTTCATGCCAAACACTGTCGAATGCTTTTTCTATGTCTAGAAGAGCAAGACCAGTAGAATAGCCTTCAGATTTGTTGGAACGGATCAAATTTGTTACACGTAAAAGTTGATGAGTGGTCGAATGTCCATGGCGGAATCCGAACTGTTCATTGGCAAAAATTGAATTTTCGTTGATGTGGGCCATCATTCTGTTCAAAATAACCTTTTCAAAAAGTTTACTGATGGAGGAAAGCAAACTGATTGGACGATAGCTAGAAGCTTCTGCAGGATTTTTGTCTGGTTTTAAAATTGGAACAACCTTAGCATTTTTCCATTTGTCAGGAAAATATGCTAATTGAAAACATTTGTTAAATATATCAACTAAAAATGATAAGCTACTTTCTGGAAGTTTCTTGATGAGGATGTAGAAAATTCCATCATCGCCAGGAGCTTTCATGTTTTTGAATTTTTTTATAATAGTTCTCACTTCTTCCAAATCTGTCTCCCAGGCATTTTCGAAAACGTTCTCTTGATTGAGAATATTTTCGAACTCCTGAGTAAATTCATTTTCAATTGGACTAGTAAGTCCTAAATTAAAATTGTGCGCACTTTCAAACTGCATAGCAAGTTTTTGAGGTTTTTGGCAATTGATTAGTAATAATTTATTTTCCTCTTTCAATGCCGGTATTGGCTTCTGAGGTTTTTTCAAGATTTTAGAAAATTTCCAAAAGGGCTTAGAGCCAGGGTCCAATTGAGAAATTTTATTTTCAAAATTTTTGTTTCTTAATTGAGCAAAACGTTTCTTGATTTCTTTCTGCAAATCCTGCCATATAATTTTCATAGCAGGATCGCGTTGAAATTGCCTTCTCCTCACGTTTTTAAGACGGATCAAGAGTTTAAGATCATCGTCTATAATCACGGATTCAAATTTTACTTCACATTTTGGAATTGCAATGCTTCTGGCTTCAACAATGGAATTTGTTAAAGTTTCAAGAGCATTGTCAATATCAAGTTTAGTTTCTATAGAAATGTTAACATCAAGATTAGAGTCAACATACGTTTTATATATATTCCAGTCGGCTCGTAAATAATTGAAAGTGGAGCTGATAGGATTTAGAATCGCTTCTTGGGATATTTAAAATGTAACAGGGACATGATCAGAATCAAAATCAGCATGAGTAACTAATTGGCTACAAAGATGACTAGAGTCGGTTAAGACCATTGTTATTGCTTTAGGTAGTTATTAAGAAAACTTCCAAGAGCAGAGAGAATTCAACACCAATGTTGTAACTCATCACTGAACTGAGATATAAACAATCAAAATGTTCGATTGCTAGCGTCATCTTTTGAGTGTATTACGAACTAAAAAGGTTTAAGGCGAATATGTCTCATTAAGTTGATCAACTTTGTCGAAGACATCAATTTTGTATCTAATAACTGGACTGAGATACAAGCAAATAAAATCTCTGCTCACTAGCGACCAAGTCAATCGTAGATGGATTTCTAGGATAAACATATAGGGCTATCAGGGTATTGAATTGAGAAATATCCTGCAGAGCAATCATCAAATAAAATTCTGCCGTTGGAATTACTTTGAGAATTATTCCATGACCGATGTTTGGCATTAAAGTCACCAATGACAAAAAATTTCGACTTATTGCGAGTCAATTTTCGCAAGTCAGTTTGGAGCAAATTAACTTGCTGCCCAGAGCATTGAAAAGGCAAATAGGCAGCTATGAAAGTATATTTACCAGACTGTGTTTCAACAGAAACACCTAAAGTTTCAAAAACTTTAGTTACAAAAGATGAAAACAGTTGATGTTTTATACGCCTATGAATGATGATTGCAACTCCCCCACATGCCCCATCAAGTCGATCATTACGATAAACAAAAAAGTTAGGATCTCTTTTGAGTTTAAATCCAGGTTTTAAATACGTTTCGGTAATAACTGCTATATGCACGTTATTAACCGTAAGAAAATTAAACAGCTCGTCCTCTTTACCATTCAGAGAACGAGCATTCCAATTTAAAATATTTAAATTATTATTTGGATCCATTAGAAAAACGTAATCCAATAACAATTTGATTTGTAAATTTTACACCTACTTGGACTGCTTCAGTCATAGTGCTGGCTTTGAACATTGCATCAATCATTAGATTCAATTGTTCAGTTAGAAAATTAAAATCAGAGGCAGACATGTCATGTGATTTCCCATTAGAATTTCCGGTAGATGAAGAAGCGGAATTACCTGTGGCGGTAGGGTTTTTTCCATTTGATTTGAAACAAGTAGAATGGGTACCCATGGATTGAACAGGGGAGGAGTTCAAATTTCCTGCTACGATATCGGCAAAGGATTTACCGTGGGTAGATACATTCGAGATTGAAAGATTCGAACGGCTACCCGACGGATTAAAATTAGTTTGTGAATGAGCATGATTATGATCTTCCTGATGGGTATGATTCATGATCAAGCGATCGTTAACTGAAAAATGAGCATTGTTCGATACTCTACCAGGAAAATTGCGGAAACGACCGTTATCGTAACGGATATTATCTTTCATCTGCCTGGCACGAGCCTCAATGACCCTTTTGCGTGAAGGGCATTCCCAAAAGTTAGCTTTATGAGGGCCCTTGCAATTGGCGCATTCAAACTTTCTGGTATCTTCTTTCACAGGACAGACGTCCTTAGCGTGAGAAGAACCTCCGTAAATCATGCATTTAGCATCCATGCGACAATTTTTTGTACCATGACCCCACTTTTGGCACCGACAGCACTGAGTGGGGTTCTGGTAATTTCCTCCAGGTTTCTGGAAATGTTCCCATGTCACACGGACATCGAACATAAGTTTTGCTTTTCTTAAGCTTTAATATTATTTAGTTCATTTTTGTTAAAGTGAACTAAATAATATACTTGAGAAAGCCCTTTCCGAACAATGCCAGATTGGGTTCTCTTTTTCATAATGATTACTTGGACTGGGGAAAATCCAAGTAAATCATTTATTCCATTTTTGATCTCTTCAGGTGACTTATAGTCACTTGAGAGACCTTTCAAGACAACTTTGAACAAACGTTCAGTTTTGTCGTCATAAGTTAAAAATTGGTGCTTCTTCTCTTCAAGATGTCTGGGAAGAAGTTCTCGATCTTTAAGAGTTTCCGGCAAAACGCGACAGTCTCCTTTCTTTGCGATTTGGAAGGAAACCTTAATTCCCCTAATGGAGTTCAAGATCTCCTACCTAAATCCCCCAAATTCGGAACAACTGACCACGATAGGCGGCACTCTTTGCTTCCTCACTTGAATCAAAGAGCCTGGGCTAGAGTGTATTACGAACTAAAAAGGTTTAAGGCGAATATGTCTCATTAAGTTGATCAACTTTGTCGAAGACATCAATTTTGTATCTAATAACTGGACTGAGATACAAGCAAATAAAATCTCTGCTCACTAGCGCCTAGTGAGTGTTTTCCCAACTAATAAGCTTTCGGGTGACTAGATCTCATTCAGTTAAACACATTTGTCGAAGACACCAACGTTGTATATCATCACTGAACTGAGATATAAACAATCACAATGTTCGACCATTAGCGCCATCTTTTGAGTGTTTTCCGTACAAAAAAGGTTTAAGGCGAATAGTTCTCATTTAGTTGATCAACTTCATCGAAGACACCAATTTTGTATCTCATAACTGAACTAAGATATAAACAAATAAAGTTTTGACTCACTAGCGCCATCTTGGGAGTGTTTTCCGAATTTATAAGGTTCTAGGCGAATAGGTATTATCTAGTTGTTCAACTTTGTCGAAGACACCATTTTTGTATCTCCTCGCTGGAATGAGATATAAACGAATTCTGAATTAAAATAGTTACCAAGTGGAAGTCAGCAGTCCTGTGATCAACTTTGCAGAAGACAGTTTTCTCCTAAACCTCTTTATTTTCAAGATATTTGCACTACAAGTACTGTCCTATTTATAGGACGCTGGGCGTTCGGGGCTTCTGTCCTATTTTTAGGACGCTGGGCGGATATGGGTTAAATTGAAACTCGTTTTAATCATTCCAAGACTGCGTAACCGTCAATTCCACAATTAAAAGATACAATCGATTCCTCCACAAAAATTATATTTTTGTTTTGTTTATTATTTTCTTTTAAGTATTTTACAACAAATAATCAATTTCACTATAACTTATATATGTTGCAAACAGACTTCGCCTCTTGCGCTTTTTGCGTTGCTATTCAGTGCAATTGTAAGTCATATTTTCAACAATTGACAAATCTGATTAGTTTCAAGAGATAATTTTATTCGTGAGTTGAAACAAACTGAGCTGCTTGGGAAACCCTCCCTTCCCTGTCAGCATACGACCAAAGTTCCCACCGGGATTGGTCACTTGATCCTCCCTAAGTTTGGATCAATCCTCGGCCAGTACCGTGAGGAAGAAGAAATAGGAATTGCTGTGCATTAGGCTAAGAATCACACAAAGTATCCATTTTTTTCCTTCAGGTACGCGAGGTACTTGCTAATGGCCAGCAAACATCAATTATGGTTTGTACGTACATGTAACGAATATTTCCAGAAATTATTCGGTATCAGATGTTCAGAATCAACTGATTCCAATTAGTCGACTAGTTTAAATAATTCCGTAGAAATCATAGGATGGTATTTTGTTTGCAATAATGTTCAAAAAATCATTACCGTACCATATGGTACGCCACCTTTCAAATACCATTCATTATCCATCAACCAATCCCAGGGCAAAATACAACCTCAATCCAGCCCAGACTGCTCTCTCACCCCAATTCCATAGCAATATTCCGAATCATCGTTTTTTTTTTTGCGTTCCCAATGCAGAATGCTGTCAGAGTCAACATTGTTGTTTGTCTTGTCTGTTTCCCTGCACTGAATCTACCCCTCTCTCGTCTTATGGCCCGGTCACGACGCACGGCAGGACAGGTGGTTTGTTTTAGAACACCACTACTGCCAGGAATTTTTTGCTGTGTAATTGAAAATTTAAATTTATTTTGCACAAGGATTCAGATTTTGTTTCCGAAACCGGACACTTCACCGAAGAACAATTTGCATCCGTTTCTTGGTCGTTTCGTTTTGGATAACACAATACACCATTTGGTCGTTGGATGCGGTTTGGTTGTTTTTCCTTTTTGCCCGAATTGCAAACCACTAGTTACTAGCGAATGGTGGGAAAACACTCTTGCACTGCAGCAGATCTGCGTCGTTTTCTTTCTCGTCTTGATAGTGAAGGACTGGGGTACATGTTGCCAGCACGTGACCTTCGCCTTATGCAAGCCCATGCAATTCCGCAGTTAACTGGCGAGGGTCATAAAAGATGCAGTGTTAGATCTTGGAGGCATTTTTCTGATGGTGTATTGTATGGAGTCGTTTCTTTGTCACTGAAAACTTTGAGCTTCCAAATCAATTTGGTCATCTTTGATTGAACGTGTTTTAATTCTATTCATCTTACTTGCTTGAAACAGTATTGCCGCCTATTCATCAACAATCGATTGCGTTGGTCGACTTGTGGAAGGTTGCTCTCTGCACCTGACCATTTATCAAGCTGTAATGGTGGTGCGAACTGTGTGTTATTTCTCACCTCCCACACAGACACCGAACTGCTTTTGTGGCAAAGACCGAGAAATTGCACAAACCAAGGACCTGCGTTGAATATCAATGACAAGAAATCCAGGCGAAGGCGTCGTCGATGGGAATAGTGTTTCCTTATTTCCCATTGTTGCACTGCTTTTTCATTCTGCACGTTCCGCTCCTCCTTCTATTATTGGACGGGCTGTTATTTCCGAAACCAGCTTCCGCAAAAAGAAGAGCAAAAAAACATTCAGACGTCTCGTTGCACTCTCTGCTCAACAGTGCACTGTTGCTTGCGAAAATGCACACATTTAAATTTATGTTGCAAGTGGTAACAATGGCGTGAGAAATGGAATCACCAGATCACTGTGCATGAAAATGCGAAAAATAACGTAATATTTCTAGTTCATTTTGTAAACGTTTGTCATTTTCGGTTATAAGTAAAATGCAAAAAAAAAAGAAATCATTTGCGTTTTTCTTATCAGCGAAGTAACAGCACGTTGCGTCAAGTTAAAAATCATGTGGTGAAATACTGCCGATGCTTTATTTTGAGGGTAGGTACCTTGAAGGATGCCTCAGATCAAAATGATTTTTTCACACGGTATAATGTCCGTTTCTAATTTTAGCAATTGCTAGAACATACGGATGAGCGTGAAGTGAGTTAAGTGAAAGAATAGATTGCACAACCATGACACATTAACAAAATAGTCTACCTAAAGACTAAACCCGGGAATGAACCCATAATCTACTGCTTACAAAGCATAAGCGGTAGTCATTAGGTCACACGGATAAAAATCTGATCCCCACACCATCATTTACAAATCATGAAATTCATAAATTGGTTAGGTCATAATATCAGGATCACAAATCATGGTTCCTGGAGTCATAATCATGATTCCTCATAAGCGTAACATCCAGTGTGAAAACACTAAGCGGCGCACTTTGCTTCATCTCATTCGTATCGATCACTCTAAATTCAAGATGACGAAGTGGTTGAGTGCTAGAGTACGTGGCTCACAATCAGAAGGTTCTTGGCTCGAATCTCAATGTATGCTGTTTTTAACTTTTTTTTTATTTTGTCGATCATAAACGGATGCGCGACTCAGCATTTTTGGAATTTGAATCATGATTCCGGGCCATCAGCTACAAAAACCTAACGCGTGTGTTGCGTTACGGCAATCTGACTCATGATATCATGAGTCCAAATCATGTTGTATTTTCTTAAGACGAAAACACGCTGAGTCATAATCTTGTTTTTGGATTCTGATTTCTACCCGTGCACGAAGCCCCATATTCTATAAAACCTTATACCAAGGCCCAAACTACAAAAATCGCTATAGTATAAAAGGCTTATCATCTTTGCTACACCAATACTGCGTGTATTTTACTATGTTCCAAACTCGACAAATTATGGATGGTGAGCCTCACACCGTCATAAAATCTTCTGGTACTCTTAGTGCACTTCTCTTCATCGTAATGACATACGTATATCATGGATCGTATCATCAACTGACTCTTCATTAATAACTGTGGAGATACAAACTTCTGTATCTCTGAAGGTCTCTAGTATCAATGTAAGTTAGACAACACTAACATTCCTTCCCTTTCCCTGAATCTCAAGCATGTTACCGCCGCCGTTATAGACTTTTAAATTTTGAGCTCTCGATTTGGGCATATTTAAAGTGGATTCCCAAGCCCCATTTATTGAATTTCTGTGCAACTTCCATTGTTTTGCTCAATCACAGAATAGCAACTACGAATTGAAGCAATACTCAAGCTCTTGCTCAATCTGGGGCTTCGAATATATCAGAGCCATACCAGAAGTAGATTCAAAACTTACTAGCAATACACGGATATAAGGGACTGTCCATTAATAAATCTTTGACAAAAGGTTGAAAGGACAGAAGGTCGATGGGCAAAAGGTCGAAAGAAAAAAAGGCCGAAGAACAAAAAAATTGGACAAAAGGTCGAAAACTGTTTTCCAAAGAAGAAACAAATTCCTACCTAGCAAGACGTTTTCGACCTTCTGTAGTTCGACGTTTTGTCTATCAACCTTTTGTCCATAAGCCCCATTAATTTCGTAAGGGTTTATGGGGGGAGGGGGCTTCGATATTTCTTACGCACCATACAAATTATTTGTATGTTTCTAACAAAAATCTTACTATGTGTAGACGAGGGGTTGAAAATTGACCAAAATTGTCTTCCGTTATCAATGGAAGGAGGCTAATGCAATGGAATCTACAAATTGTAGGCATGGAAGTTGGACCTCAACTAATAAAGAATGGCCTGGTGAAGCTGACCATTAGTCTGCACTGGCTGATAGGCACAATCTGGGAAACAGAACAGATATCGGGGCAGTGAAAGGAAGCAGATTGTGCGAACTATCGAGCGATCACCATTCTAAACGCAGCCTATAAAGTATAATCCCAGATCACCTTCCGTCGTCTACGACCTGTAGTAGGTAAAAGAGTTCGTGGAAAGTTATCAAGCCGACTTCTTTGACGGCCTACCGACAACGAACTTGATCTATAATGCACGGCAAATCCTCTGAAAATGTCGTGAGTACCAGGACCCAACTCATCACCTTTTCATAGATTTCAAGGTGGCATACAATAGTAACGATCGCATAGAGCTATGGAGAATCATGAACGAGAACAGTTTTCCCGCGAAGCTTACAATACTGATAGAGCAATGATGGAAGGTATGTCAAGTAGTATGAAGATTTCAGGCAAACATTACAGTTCGTTCGAACTCCTTCGGGGACTACGGCAAGGTGATGGACTTTCGTTTCAGTTGTTCAATATCGTAGTAGAAGGTGTCATGTGGAGAGCGGGGCTTAACAGCCGGGATACGATTTTCATGAGATCCAGACCATTTGTTTGCTTCACGGATGATATGGACATTGTCAGCCAAATATTGGAAAAGGTGGCAGATCTGCACACCCGTCTGAAACGTGAAGGAGAAAAAGTTGCACCAGAATGCGTCCAACACAAAGTACATGCTAGCAAGTGGAACTGAGCACGACAGTTCTCGCCTAGGTAGCAGTGTTACGATAGAGGGGGAAACATTCGAGGTGGTGAACAAGTTTATCTACCTTAGATACTTGCTGACGGCTGACAATAACGTTAGCCGTGAAATACGGAGGCGCATCATCAGTGGAAGTCAGGCCTCTAATGGCCTCCACAAAAAGCTGCGGACAAAAATGATTCACAACCACATCAAATTACAATATACTCATAATACCGGTACTCGAGCATGAAAAGTGGACGACACTCGAGGAGTATTTGCAAGCATCTTTGGTGGTGTGTATGAAAACGTTGTGTGGCAGCGAATAATGAACCACGAGCTCGCCCCACTTTACGGCGAACCCAGTATCCAGAAGGTGGCCAATGCTGAAAGGATACGATGGGCAGGGCATGTTGCAAGAATGCCAAACTGCAACCCTGCACAGATGGTGTTCACTTTGAATCCGATTGATACAATAATGGCGTGGAGCGTAGCGTGAAATTGTCGATTCAGTGTTATCTGTTTAGATGCTATTTTATTAAATGAATGAAATAATGTTGAAATGAAAGGAAGTTGCATGAAGGCTCAAGAATCCATCATTCAATCATCAGCAATCATCGAAAATGAAAAACCAGTCTTTTCGTTCAAATGTAAATATATCCTCATGAAAATCTATCACTGCATTACAGATAGCAAGTGTAATGCAATGATAAATTATCATAGACATTGCTTTGGTTTTGAGGAAAAAACTGGTTTTGAAAATATGTAAAACGATGATGGTTATTTTCCTCTGAAGTTGATTGGGTTACTCGATCCAGATAGGCGTAGTTCAATCCAACGTTGTCACGCATCACACGCCGCCTATTCCAACCCATTCATCGCAGTTTACACTGATATCCGTTTCAACAGCTACCGTACATGGGTTTCAGCTGGCACGAAGCTTTTTTCAAACACTCGTTATACCAATCACGTCGCTGTCAGTGCTCTATCTGCAACCTTATCCAGTGATAATCGCTTCAGCAGGCAACGAAATCAGCCAATCACATCCTCATTCGCATGCACTCGGATCATTCGTAGTCCCAGCAGTACTGGACACCTATGAGTTAGCAGCGAGACATCCTAGTTAAAGATACGTCCAAATTTAGTGGTCGTCCGGAGGACTGATCACTCTTTATCATGAACTTCGAGCAGTCAACGATAACGTGCGGATATTCCGATGTAATAAATCTTATCCTCCTCAAGAAATGCCTGGAATCCGTACGTAGTAAGCTTATTACTCCCTCCAGTGTTCCAGATGTCGTTCAAACTTTACGCACTCTTTACGGCAGACCCGAACTGCTGATTCGGTCCTTGCTAGAAAAATAATCATCAAGGTCCGACTTCTCAGCACGACCGGCTGAAAGCGGTGAAGATAAACGAGCGAAGGCACATTTAGAGTCCACCTGAGGGTAGGAGAGAGGGTAGCCCAGCAAATACGCGATTACGTACAGAAGTGATATGCGTGTAGAGCTACAGAACAAGAATTGGCGTCCAGTGATACCAAGCAAATTTGGTATCTTCTTCTAGGGATTGTTGTCAACCCAAAAAAAAAACAACAAGCTTCGATTTGTATGGAATGCAACGGCAAAAGTCAGCGATAATCTTCTCAAAGGCTTTCCAATTCTTTTGAAGTACTGCAAAGGAGTGAACAACGACTAGTAGAAAGTTCCAAAGACCTGTTGGTAATACGCGGCGAACTAACGGAATAAATTCTCGGAAAGCGGTGCATACCGACGGAAGACGTGATCATTTACTTTGCCCTACGTGCTGATCTACAAGCGGTGCTGGAAGAGAACCACGAACTGGCAAAGCGAGAGGTCCTGAAAGTGGTGATGTGCTTGTTTGGTCCGCTTTTCCATGATCCACGGTAAGGTGCTGTTCTTGGAACTCTTCTGGAATTAATTAGAGCACATCACACTATTCCAATTGCAAAATCTTTCTTGTGGAGCGATTCCAAAGCAGTACTTGCGTGGATTCAGTCGGAACATCATCGCCAGTGGCGTGAGAAGTGGGTAGGACAGGTAGGACATGTACTACGCACAAAAATACCTGGGTAGGACAGTTAAAGGGTTGTCCTACCCACGATTTTACAAAAAAAATATATCAGCAGAAAGCTTGAAAAATAAATTATATTATTCATCTTCTGTTGATATGATAAACTTGATAATCTTTTGGAATTCTCATGATTTTATTTTGAATACTTTCAGGGTCTCCTATTGGGATCTTTTCAGAAATTCTTCCAGATATTTGTCTACCAACTTTTGCTAAGAAGAATTTATCCTGAATTTGCCCCAAGAAATCCTTGAAAACTCCAAAGCTGCTACTTCTAGTTATTTGCTCAGTTATAACTTTGATTTTTTTTTTTTCAAAACTGTCCTAGAATCTCATTTCGATAATTTTCAACTAATCCTTCATAATTCCTCCAATCTAGGAGATCTGCCAAAGATTTCTACATCTGTATTCCTTCAAGAATTCATCCACGCTTCTTCGCGGAAATCCAAAATTTCTTGTGGGTTTTTCGAATAAATCATCCAAGTATTACTCTTGAAGTTTTACCAAACATTTCTTAAAAAGGTCATAACAAAATGCCCATTCACTCTTCATTTACTTTTAAGTTTTGTCACCAGTTTATACTGCAGTAGTTTTTCCAATCATTTCTCCGATCATTTGTACACAAATTTCTATAGAGATTCTGTCGAATGTTTTTAGAGTTTTCTTTGAAAAGTCCTGTGGAATACTATCCCGAGATTCGATGATTTATTTCGATTATGTTAGCAAATTATCTAGCAAATCTTATATACATAACTTCCTCAAGAGTCCAGGTGCTGTTTCAGAAATCCTTGTTTATTTAGGGAGCTTTTCAAAATGAGACTAGTTTTATCAAATGATTTTCTTTTTGAATTTTCACCAAAATTTCCTTGGCATTTCCAAAAGAATTTCCGATAAAAAGCTTCCAAGACTTGCTCGAAAAAATTTCAAAGAATTACTGGAGGAAGTTTTGTGGAAATCTTAGAAGAAATCTCTGGAGCATTTGCTGAAGGTATCTTAAAAAAAATCATATTTGAAATCTTAGATAAATCTTGACAGACAATTAAATAGAAAACCTGAGAAGTTTCTGGAGAAGTTTTTGATCAAATTAGAAGATGTTTTGACCGGGCATCTTGGAGGATGTTCCAGGGAAATCGATGGATCAATCATTCGATAAAATCTTGGAATCACGACTTTCTTGAAAAACTTCTCAAGGATTTATTGAAAAAAAAAAAATAAGATGATGATCGTCTTTGGAGAAATTTGATTTCTATGATTCTCCTTGGAAAACTTCAGGTTGTATTCTTGAGTTATCCTGAACAAAATTCTTGGAAAAATCCCCTAGGATAGTTGGTGGAAAAATTCCTTGGGAAATTGGTATATGAATCAATTTCTGATGAAAGAGAAAACAAGAAACAACACAACAGTAATACTTGACGTAATATCGCGAGGGAAAAGGTCTTAGATGTTAGATGAAAGTCTGCTCTGATCCTATGAAGAATCAAACTCGTATCTCCTGGCTCCTATTAGGTTGAGCTTTGTTTTCTTGGTTCCTATTTGGTCTCTTTTCGGCCTCATTTTGGTTTAGTTTTTTTTTCTGGCAAGACGTCTTAAATTTCCTATTTTTAAGGCACTCAGTCGCTACCAGCTTACTAAAGACGAAAAGCTTTTTTAGTCTTGTGGTAAAGATTGGCAGGAAATGAGAGGTTATACATAAAGGTGTTAATGACAAAAAAACTAGTTTTAAACAAATCTATTTTGAAGTCTTTTTAGCCTTTTTTTCAATCTACACAAATTGTATGGGAGTCAGTACAATAAGCCAGTCTTCTAAGAATTATGGTATTTTTTTCTGTTGAGTACTTGCAAGTATCGTTAGAACGCTTGGAAACAGTAGAGTTTGCTAAACTCAGCTCAACTCAAAACTGAACGGAATTTCACTTACGTCACTTGCGTTTCAGCCTCTTAAATATAGTAACTTTCAAATTTCAGTCCAGGATTACAAGTTTTCTTAGCTTCACTGTGCACAAATTATTTGCCAACGTTTTTCCTACCCACGCTTTCAAATGTGGACGCGCCTCTGATCATCCCTATCACAAGTTCGTTGTGATTGGTGTACTACTCTCTACCCGAGCAGAAGAAAAGTGCTACTGAATACCAAATTAAGGTATTCCATACCAGATAATTTGCAATACTTAATGCTTAAGGAGCATATTCAGAACCTTTAGATGCTTTGATCACTTTATAGTAGGTTCCCGGTGCACTGAGGGAAGTAACCAATTAGGAACATACCTGGAACCATATCAATATGAGCATCAAACTTCAAAACTTTTAAAGGTGATGCTTCCCGAAGCATTTTCAACACTACCGGCTGCCATGATCACTCTAGGTTAGGTTCCAGGTGCCCCGTGGGATATGGTCAATTTAAAACATGTCCGGAAACACATCAAAATGGGTATGGAGCATCAAGAAAGCATTTACAGAGCAACTAATTTCTTTGACCTCTGTATAGTAGGTTCCAAGTACCCTGGGGGAAGTGGCAGCCGGTGGTATTGAAAGTGCTTTCGGGAGAATCACCTATCAAAATCTTGATATTCGATACCCATATTGATGTAATTTCTGACATGTTTTGAATTGACGACATCCCACGGGGCACCTGGAATCTAGCCTAGAGTGGTCATGGCAGCCGGTAGTGCTGAAAATGCTTCGGAAAGCATCACCTTTAAAAATGTTGAAGTTTGATGCTCATATTTCGATTGTTCCAAATATGTTCCTAATTGGCCACTTCCCCCAAAGCACCTGGAACCTACTATAGAGTGGTCAATACGTCTAATGGTTCTGAATAAGCTACCAGAAGCATCTTCTTGAAATTTAATGCTTATTTTGATAGCGCCGGATAATATACAAACGGGGGTGACCCATTTCGCATAAAGACGTTTCGCATAAGGACGTTTCGCATACGGACGTTTGGCATAATGGACGTTTGTCATAAAGCACTTTCATGCAAGAACATGTAGCATTTTAAAGAAGGCATATAATTCTGATTATGCCAAACGTCCGTATGCGAAACGTCTTTATGCGAAATGGCCCACTCCCTATACAAACATGGTTGACAATATTCTCCGAAACCTGTTTTACGGAAATAATCATATTTATGAAGATTTTCAACGAATCTTAATGCGTCCGGCAGCATTCATTTTCCTTTAAGTTCTAGTTTCTAGGAAAATTGTTAACATCTGTACAACTTCACACCACACAAAAATACTAGTGACCTAAAAAATGCCATTTGGACGGGACCTCGGAAAATCCGGAACATCTACAGTGTCCGGTGGCCAATATGCATGGCCATGTAAGTTCCTGGCACTACACCAAATTTGTCGTCGACTGCTTCCGGTTGCATCCAATTTCATCCATTTTTCATAAAATTATGATCAAACTCAAACTCGGAAAAAAATTGCCTATCTCTATCATTTTGCCTATCCCCTGTATGCCTACTATATAAACTGCAACTGCTTATTGGGCTCAAATCTTAGCAAGGCGCCGTTATAAGTTATATCTTATAGTTCGTAGAACATTCTAAACCTGGAAGAAATGTTGTAATTATGTTGAAAAAACATACTTTCAATGGGCTTTATTTATTATTTCTTGTAATGTAATACAGTTATGAACTAAGTTTAGTTCAAAATCGTTTTTTTTACAGCTTTTATGAAGATACCAGGTTAATTTGGACAAAGGTTCTAAAAAAATTGCTTCTGGCCTTACTAACTCCTGATCATAAACCATCGAGAAATCCAGAGAATATACTGAAGAGAACAACTTATTTATAAGAGAAAAATGTACGTCATCGGTTTTTTTTTAATTTTGTCAACCAGTTTGTTGCCTAAAATCAAAGTAATGTTTATAAAAATCTGCACTTGCTAACTAGAATTTATTCACGATTTCTGCTTTATATGTTGGTTGCTCCACAGACTGAACTTCTTTTGTCCTCTGCTATTGAATGATGAACCATAATGCACCGGAAAGCAAATGTTCCATTCACACGCGCTTTGGCTCCGTGGCGAAATGAAACAAAGTGCGACAATAAATTTTTATTTTCGGAGGTATTTTTCAACGAAATTCACTCCTTTTTTCTCCTTTTTTATTTCTTTCCACAACTCATGTCTCGAACGTTGCCCTTCGCCCATCAGTCGGAGCTGGGTGATAACGGGTTCGATACTGCCACCATCACCACTTCCAACGTCGAGGACGAAATCGAGGAAGAAATCACTGCCGAGACGAACACCGTTACCGTTCCAATTACAATTTGTATAATGATAATGATCGGGTGAGTAATTGAAGTGCTTTTTCCTGAAGGATCCCTCATTGCGCTGAGCTTTCGTCAGCCTAGCTGTTGAAATTCAAATGAACGTTCCTTCAAAAGGTATTATTTTTCTTCTTCTAATGCGTGATTTTTTTTTCTTCAAGATATATATTTTTTGGTGCTCGACTATTTGCTGACTGGGAAAACTGGGACATCCTGGATGGGAGCTATTTTTGCTTCATTTCGTTAAGCAGCATTGGATTTGGAGATATAGTGCCTGGTGCTTCGGTAAGTTTATGTGAATAATATAACAAAATCATCATCTAACCAGCTCTACAAAACGGCGAATTCTGGAAAGGAGCATTTCTAGTTGAAACCAGCCGTCATTCGCACATATCGTTAGTATATGGTCTTCATTTTATCTCGTTTTCTTTTGTATTTTAACCTTCCTTGTGCATTGGGGTCATTTTTGGCCAATCGGTACGGTAAATAAGCTGTAACTTTGTAGAGAAAAGAGATATAAATCTGAAATTTTCTGACTTTTCCTAACTTTTGAAAACGAACATTTTCGTGCTAAAAGAAGCTTTCAACGACCTCTAGGAGCGGCGCTACAAAAAAAGTGACACATTATGCATTAAGGGTCAAAAATGACCCATGGCTTTAAAACGCTCTCAAAAATCCATTCTTTAACCGATTTTCGTTCTTTTAGCTTTATATGAAAGATATGGAACTCTAGAATAGAATCCTGGAAATTGTTTGTCAGTATGGCCATTCTGGGCACAAGGGCAAAAGGGAACCTGGAACCTGTTTCAGAAGGAACTAGCGTATATCATATTCAGCAGTTCATACACATGTATATAACGACGGTTCAAATTTCATGGTTTTTCATTCCGATTTACAAGAGCACCAAGAGGACCAACATTTAGATTTGGCCAGTATTTCGGAGTATTCCGGAACCGGTTCCGCTAGGGTGTGATGTGGACATTTTCAGACCATCATATAGTACCATCATGCGACGGCTCAAAATACATGATTTTTCATCCAGATGTAAATGGACACCATGCCATATACCTGGAGTTACGTAACTAGTGGAACAGAGCCTGCTTCTCAGCATTTATTAACGGAGAGGTTTGCCATCTGACTTTTTTTGCCTATGTATATCGCTTGGCAAGCACGATGATATTGTATACCTGGGAAGTCAAAAAAATTTCCAACCCGGAAAGATCCTCGTCCGGTGGGAATCGAACCCATGCCCCTTAGTTTGGTCTAGCTGAGAAGCTGTGTGTTTACCGCTGGGCTTCCCAAACATAAAAATATTATATTAGAATATCATTTCCGTTACGGCCAAATGAGAAAAAAATGATTATACAGTCAACTCAGCATAACTGAATTTTGAACGGATCAGAGAACAAGGGAGGTATACAGTATAAGCTAGAGTAACCTGACCAGTGGATTACAACAGAGTTGAAACAGATTTTGTTATTCCGTTAGCGCGTTTTTTCTAAAATAGTATGTTATAATTTTTAATGATTAGTAGTTAAAATAATAAAAATTATAACACAATTTACTCTAAACTAAACTAAACTGAAACAAATTATGTTATAATTCAAACAAAAGTGTAACTCATAATATTTCTAATCAACACAAATATAACTCATTTTGTTATTTTCCATTACTGAATTATAGCAAAATTTGTTATAAGCAATTGCTTTCACAAATTTTATGAAAAATGTGTTATAATCATGTTCTATCCAGTAACAAATTTGAAGCAGCTTTTGTTAATATAACTCGTTTTGTTTCAATTATAATTTAATTTCTTCCACGAATTCAAAGTACTTCTAGCAAAAATGAAACAAAATTTGATATTTGTAATAAATCTTTATATATTCGTGCTACAATATTGTTGTAATCCAATGGTCGGTAGTAGATAAAATAACAAAAAATACAATACAATTTCCTCTATACTAAACAAAATTGAAACAAAATATAATGTAATTTAAACAAAAATGTAACTTATTATGTTTCAAATCAAACAAAAATATAACTCAGTTTGTCATTATTCATAACTTAATTATAACAAAATTTGTTATGTTTTTACATGAATAAAAGCACACATGTATATGTAACTTCCCTCAGATTTTTTTTATCACGATTTGTTTTATAATTATGTTATAAATTTGAACAAATTTAAAATAGCCTTTGTTATTATAACTGATTTTGTTTTAATTATGTAAGGACATTGTTACAACTTAACGTGCATGAACAAAAATGAAATAAAATTTGATATTTGTAACAAATCTTGATATAATTGTGATACAATTTTGTTGTAATCCACTAATTGCATTCTGTGCACGTGCTGCAGCCTTATGTGCAGGAGCCACAAGCGGTTACCCTGAGATTTCTCCAAGAAACAAAATTTTGTTCGCTACCAGACCGTTTCCGATAGAACTCCAGAAATACCAGCAATTCCATCAGGAATATTGCCAGGATTTTTCCAAGGATTATTCCAGGAATTTCTGCAGGGATATTTGTACAGGGATTTCGCCAAGGCTTACTGCGGGAATGTCTCCAGTGATTCCTCCATAGATTCCTCCAGTAAAATTTCAACTACAATTTCTCAAGGAATTTCTCGAACGATTCCTCAGGGAACTTTTTCAGCTATTACTTCTGGGCCACTCAGGCTTCTCAGACACCCGTCTTGAATCACATAACAAGATTATGACATATTGTAACAAAAGCTGTTAAATTAACAGAAGTTCATATAACTTTGTCAAGATGGCTTTGTTCTTAACTTGTCACATTTTTTTGTATCAGATTAATTACATGACATTTGTTATATTTCTTATATTGCATGTGTAAAATGGTATTAAATAATATCTAAAGTTATGAACAATAACAAAATTTGCAATAATGTTTGTTTTGTTGTGACATGTCTGTAACACGTATTGTAATCATATTGGTATAATTTTAATAGGATTTGTTATATTCTATATTTATTTTACGTTAAATTTGTTATTCCAACTACTAACGGTATATGTTTTATAACAACTGGTCTTATAATAAAATCATATAAGAACAAAACTGTTATAATCTTGTTCCTTCTACTCTTCTTAGCATTCCTCCAGGAATATTGCTACAAGGATTTATGCAGTGATGTCTTTAAGGCTTCCTCCAAGTTACAATACAACGATTTCTTGAAGCATTACTCCAGATATTTCTCCATTTGTTTGTCCAGAATATTCTCGGGTAGTCTTCTCGAGATTTTTCTACGAATTATTCCTGAGACTTCCTCCGGGATCGCTCCCGAAATTCTCCTAGAGAAATTAATCTAAGGATTCTACAATAAATAACTTCTTGAATTCCTATAGGGATTCCTCAAAAGTTTACTTTAGGAATTCCCTCAGGCATGCATCCAGGAAATCGCTACATGAATTCTTCAAAGGATTTTTTCAGGTAATCTTCCAGGAATTCCCCTTCAAATTTCTTTAGAGACTCGTTCTGGGCCTCCAAAAGCTCCTCCGGGCAATTCTTCGAGAATCCTCTATAAATTCATACATAAATTTACCCATGAATTCCTCCGAAGATTTCATCAAAATGAATAATAATTCATCCTGAATTTCATCTGCAATTTTTTTAAAGATTCCTCTAGGAACTCTTTTTTTCAAGAAGATGTTTGAAAGAAAAAATCTTAGATGAGGTTCTGAAAAGATTCCTAGAGCAATCCCTGGAGAAACCTGAAAAAAAAAATTCACAATCGAAACACGTTCCTGACGAAAAGTTTTCCTAACTGAAGCGGGAATCGAACCCGCACTCCTTGGTCGATGCGGATAAAAGCGTTGTAATTCTAGAAAAAAATAGAGTAATCCCTTGAAGAATCCCCGGTTGAATTCCTGGAAAAATGTCTGAAGTAATTCTTGCAAGAGCCAATCGAAGGATTCTTAGAAGAATTCTCTAGAGGAATGCATGAAAAAATCTCTGGAACATAAAATATGCTTTTTGGCTCCGCTTTTTATTTTTTAAGCGGCTTTTTTTTATAATAAAGACTCCGTAGACGAAAAGCATATTTCATTAAAATGTGCAGTTGATTGTCTACCAGCCCATCCTTGGACAATTTCTAGAGGAAATCATTAAGAATTTTTTTCAAGCAATCCTGTGTGATATTCCTGATGAAAAAGCTGAAGAAATCCCTGCAGGAATCGCTGTAGAGATTTTACTAGAAAAAATCATTGGATGAGCCTCTGGAGATACTCCTGTAGGAATTTCTAAAGGGCTTCTGGAGGATTTTTGGAGAATCCTTGGAGGTGTCCCACGACAAATGCTGGTAGAATTTGTAGAGAAATCCCTGGAAAAAACCCCTGTAGCCTTTGTTTTGACTCTTCTGGAGAAATTCCTGGAATAATTCTTCAAGAAATCTCAAAAGAAATCTTTGGAGGATTACATGAAGAGATTTACCAAAAAAATCAATGTAGAGCTTTTACTGGAGGAATATTTGTAGAGATATTCGTAAAATAATCCCTGAAGTAGTTCTTAGCATAATGTATGACTAAATTCCTGCAGAAATTCATAGGAGAATCACTGAAGGAATTTCAAGAAGAACTCTTAGAGGACTCCCTGTTGGTGATTCAGAACGAGTCCCAGTTAGTCTGGAGAAATTATTAAAATAATTCATGTCGCGATTTTTCTTATGATATCTCTGGGAGAATTCCTCCAAAAAATTCTATAGGAATTTGTAATTTGAGAAACACCTGTAAAAATTCCTGGTAGAATCCCTGGAGTAATCCAGGGAGGAATCCAAGAAGAAATTTTCGGAATAATTCCTTGAAGCATCTTGAGAGGACTACTTGGAGATATCTTTGTATGTTTCCGTGGAGGAATCATCAGAGAAAATTCTGAAGAAATCACTAGATAAATATCTTGAGTAACCATTGAAACAAAATGTCCTAGTGTAACTCTTAGAGAAATTCCTGGGGGAAACCTTGAAAATATGAATATTAACATACTCGAACAATCCCTTCATAAAAAAAATGTTGCCTTGATTTTCTAGAGGAATCTCTGAAAGAATACCAGAAAAAATCGCTTAAACATTATCTGGAGAAATTACGCAGCTTTCCTGAAAGAATTCCTGGAACAGATCTTGGAGGATTTCTGAGAGAAACTCCTGGAAGAATCCCAGGAAAAAAATTACTTTAGTAATCACTAGAGACATTCTTGCAAAAACTCCTTGCGAAATCTCTAAAGGAATCCCTGTAAATGTCTTGGCTGTCTTGGTAGTGTTATTCGAACAACACGCCAAGCCGTTCCCATAGGGGACGTTAGCCAAAAAGAAGGACGTTTCGAGTAATACTGTTCTATATGGTAGGGGAACTGTGGGTAAAATGAAGGGGGGGGATAAAATGAACACGTTTGTGTTTTACGGTAATTATGCTTTAAATCTAAAAGTAAACAAAAACAAAGTACGCCTCTCCGTTTTCTCATATGATGTAAGTTTTCACTCGCGGAATTCAAGGTTTTTATGACTAAAATCATCGATAATCTTTTGAATCGCGCAGCACATCATATCTTTAAGGTATTTATGATAAGTAGACGGAAATTTAAATTACTTTTATCTTCTAATTTCTTAGAACAAATGATTTGAATAAGTTGATTCTTTGGGGGTAAAATGAACCACTCGAGATGGGGGTAATATGAACACCATGGCAGGGCGAATACTACCGGATTTTATTTCAGATGCCGAGAGTTTTCCGGAGAAAATACAAAGACAGACATGGACCGCCATCCAAATGGTCGCAGCTAAACGTTCCATCGATTCCGGAATGTCTGTGAGATATGCATTGATCATGTACCAGATGCCGAGAAACATACCGCAACCCGTTCAATTTGAATGGTGTTCATTTTACCCCCACTGCATGTTCATTTTACCCCCACTACATGTTCATTTTACCCCCATTACATGTTCATATTACCCCCATTGTATGTTCATTTTACCCCCAACATGTTCATTTTACACACATGTTTGGAACATTGACTCTGTGTAAAGAAATTTTCAAAATTATAATAATGTTGATAAAATTCTATTTTGATCACAATATTTGAACTTGTTACGTTGCATAAACATCTTTCTTCAATTCTAAGCTATTTAAAAATAATGTGACAGCTTCATAAGCAAGAAAACATGAAAATTGCTTAGGGTGTTCATTTTACTCCCAGTTCCCCTATGCCCTCTCCAATATCTAATCCAATTTCTCTCGCCTATCGTACCTATCCATCTAGTATTCATTGCTTTCTTCTCCATGCTCCCTCTTACTTCAAGTAAAATAGACTGGTATGCCGGTAACCAAATTAAATGCCTGTAAATATTGTTTGCAGGAATCCTAGGATGAATTGCTTATCGAATCCCTGGAGAAACTCCAGGAGGAATTGCTAAGATATTTAGCCTATCAAGAGCCCTATCAAAACTGGTCTAAAATGTATCATGGGAAACAATAGTTCTTCCTGGAGCAATCTCTGGCAAAAGCCCTAGTGAAGAAATTGCTGTAAGAATTGCGGTAGAAATTATTCGTGAAGGAATTTTCGAAATAATTCCTGGAGAATTCTCTGGAAGAACCTCTGGAGATATTTAGAGAGTGATTCTTGAAGTAATATCTGAAGGTTTTCCTAAAAGGATGTCTGGTGCCTTATTTGAGCAGGTCTCAAAATTGCGATTGATGTCAAAAGTTATAATAGTTATAAGTTAGAATTATGTCGAATGATTTCGATTCCTTATATTACATTTTTTACTAATTTGGTAATAACGGAAATAAAATTCAAGTATGATAACTTTATGTTTAAGAGACCCATATAGCCTCAGCGGTAAACGCGTAGCTTTTCAGTAAGATAAAACTAATGGGCATGGGTTTGATTCCCAACGGTCGAGGATCCTTTCGGGTTGGAAATTTTTTCGACTTCCCAGGTATACAATATCATCATGTTTGCCAAGCGATATACATTGGCAAAAATAGTCAGATGGCAAACCTCTCCGTTTATAAATGCTGAGAAGCAGGCTCTGTTCCACTAGGTGCGTAACACCAGGTATATGGCATGGTGTCCATTTACATCTGGATGAAAAATCATGTATTTTGAGCCGTCGCATGATGGAACTATATGATAGTCTGAAAATGTCCACATCACACCCTAGCGGAACCGGTTCCGGAATACTCCGAAATACTGGCCAAATCTAAATGTTGGTCCTCTTGGTGCTCTTGTAAATCGGAATGAAAAACCACGAAATTTGAACCGTCGTTATATACATGTGTATGAACTGCTGAATAAAATATACGCTAGTTCCTTTTGAAACAGGTTCCAGGTTCCCTTGTGCCCTTATGCCCAGAATGGCCATACTGACAAACAATTTCCAGGGTTCCATTCTAGAGTTCCATATCTTTCATACAAAGCTAAAATAACGAAAATCGGTTCAAAAATGGATTTTTGAGAGCGTTTTAAAGTCATGGGTCATTTTTGACCCTTAATGCATAATGTGTAACTTTTTCTTAATGCATTAGGAAGGTTAATTTTAAAAGCAGCGGTCTGTGCTATTTCTTCTAGCTAGGTGGCCAAGTTATCTTATTGTGCTTACTCCTTCACATAAAGAGTAACTACGCCTCAAGTTTTATGACGAGCAATAATGAATTATATATAAACGAATACAGTTCACAATAAGATAAGGAATGCCCAACAAACGTCACGTAATTAATCGAAGAATTCAACTCTTATCATTCGTGTCTGTCTGATTCGAGGAGATGCTAACAAATTCATTTCCAGCACTTCTCCGGTGGCACATAAAATAAGTTGATGTCTTGCATCATAGATGACAGACGATGACTTTCAGTCAGAGCACAAATCAAAACCGGCTATAATATGTTGGCAACTTTGAGATTGGAATTGTGGAACTAGAGGAAGGTGGACTAATAAGTCTTCCCAGTATTTAATTTGATAAGATTTTATTTAATTTTAATTTTAAGGGTAATGCGTTTGAGCAGTTCCAACTTTGAGTACCTCAACATAAATAATTGCAAAAGTTGTTGGATAAAATTCATCATAACTCTCATTTGTGGGCTTCGTAGCCGTGCGGTAAGCGGCTTTTAGGCGTATTGTACTACGGAGCGTGGGTTCGATTCCCTCAGTTGTAGGAAACTGTTCATCAAACGAATATTTCTTCACTGGTTCACTGGTTGTTACGTGCGTCCGTTGTCTAAAGGGTGTCCACGATGAAATTGCCACACACAAAATTGATTCGCAAAATTCGAGTTTTCATCCGATTGCCATCACATTTTCAGGGATTTAAAAATAACTATTAAACTTCATTTTACCATTTTACTCGTATTTTATTTACAGTCCATTACGCAAATGCCCGCACCTTGGCCTTAACCCCGGCCATAAGCTTCTGCACAACCTGTGAATCAACCGTTTTTTGCATGTAAACCCATACTTTCTTCAGTTCCTCGACTGTCTTCACTACCTTAGGTCGTTTAAGAAGGTGCTGCTTCATAATCGTCCAGTACTTTTCGATGGGGCGGAGCTCCGGAGTGTTGGGAGGGTTGAACATTTTCGGCATGAAATTGACCTTATTGTCCGCATACCACTTCAGCACGTCTTTGGAGTAGTGGCCTGAGGCCAAATCCGGCCAGAAGATTGTTGGGACGTTGTGGGCCTTTAGGAGAGGAAACAGCCGCTTCTGGAGGCACTCTTTCATGTACACCTGTCCGTTCATCGTGTCCTGGTTCACGAAAGGTGCACTCCGCTTCCCGCACGTGCAGATGGCTTGCCAAACCAGGAATTTCTTCGCAAATTTGGACATCTTCTGAGTGCGGAACTTATCCTTGGCCGTGAAAAACAGGTTGCCGGGGATCTGTTTGAAGTCGGCCTTCACATATGTTTCGTCATCCATGATGCAGCATTCAACTTTCGTCAGCATGTTGAGGTACAACTTCCTGGTACGGGTTTTGGCGGACTTGTTCTGCTTCTCTTCTTAGCCACATCCCGAACGGAGGCGTTCGGGTTTCGGTTGAAGGCCCCAACTACGCGGTTGTGATTTTTGGTGTTGTACGGAGTACTTTTTCCTTCACTTCTGGGCTTCCGATCGGTGGTCAATCGTTCCTCGAACCGCTTAATCACTCGCGACACCGTGGAATTCGCGATATCCAACGTTTTAGCGATGGAACGATGCGAGAGATCCTTGTTCTCGTGATGAATGCGCAAGATTTTATCACGCACGAGCTGTTCTTTCGACTCCATTTCCGCAAGTTTCGATCGCATGACTTTAAAACTCGCAGGATGTAAATAATGCACTATGAACTAAATCCACCTAAATTTTCATTAAATTCTACCCAACGGTTAAAAAGTTAGAGCAATTTCATAGTGTGGCAATTTCATCGTGGACACCCTTTAATGTAAGTTATGATCAATCTGTGCTATCTTTGACTGAAGACTATGTAAATTTTCTTTTTTTTTTGTACCTGGTGTAATAAGTCGATACTGTTTTTTTTCGTACAAGTATTATCTGCATCCAAGAAAATATCAAATAATAACTCAGCAAGCTCTACTTTGGCATAGGTCAAATGTCTTAAAGCATAAAAATTATTTGGCATCATAATCGTGTTCGTATAATATATAAATTGGCAATTAGTCTTAAAGCATTCTTGGTTGATATTTCATAATATCAAGATTCTCTTTGATTTTACTTAAGATTTATTTGAAATGATATCAAATGTTTTCCGATTGTAAAATTTTAATATATGTAGTGTTTCATATGTCATGTTGATAAATATGATATGTTGATGCATCAATTATATCATTGCATACTAGTTTTGACACTAATAAGACAAAAAATAGGTATCCAAGGGAGTCAGATGCAAATAATGTGTAAGTGACAAAAGTCTAGTTTAAAAAATGACTTTAAAGTTAAGTTATTTTTAGCAATTATCCATTCCATACAAATTGTAATTATTTTTTTAATTTGGTGTTACATCAATTAGTTTGATAAAACCTCGTTAACGATGTTACGCCAATTTACTCGGTCCATGGCTGTGTCTCTCCAACTTCGATTTTGGCCCACGCTCTCTAGATCTTGTTGGACCTGATCAAGCCACCTCGTTCGTTGTGCTCCCCGCCTTCTTGTACCAACCGAATTCGACGCGAACACCATCTTTGCAGGATTGCTGTCCGGTAGTCTTGCAACATGCCCTGCCCAGCACCATTCCGGCTTTCGCAACCTTCTGGATACAGGGTTCGCGGTAGAGCCTAGCGAGCTCGTGGTTCATTCTACGCCGCCACACACCATTCTCCTGCACACCGCCAAAGATGGCCCTAAGCACCCTTCGTTCGAACGCTCCAAGTGCTTGCAGGTCCTCTTCCAACATGGTCCATGCTTCATGTCCATAGAGGACCACCGGTCTTATTAGCGTTTTGTACATGGTACATTTGGTGCGGGGGTGAATCTTTCTCTATCGCAGCATCTTCTGGATCCCATAGTAGGCGCAACTTCCACTGATGATGCGTCTCCGTATTTCACGACTAACGTTGCACCAAGCAGTTGTCAGTTGTGGTCAGCCATTAACAAGGATCCGAGGTAGACGAACTCAACAACCACCTCAAAAGTATCCCCGTCTATCGTAACACTGATTCCTAGGCGGGCTCTGTCGCGCTCGGTTCCGCCTATCAGCATATACTTTGTTTTTGACGCATTCACCACCAGGCCGACTTTTGTCGCTTCACGTTTCAGGCGGGTGTACAGGTCTGCCACCGTTACAAATGTTCTGCTGGCTGGATCTTGTGAAAATCGTACCTGGGTTATTGAACCCGGCTCTCCGCATGACACCTTCTAGCGCGATGTTGAACAGCGGGCACTAAAGTCCATCACCCAATGTTCGCCCGAAATCTTCACGTTATTTTGCACACCGTCCATCGTTGCTCTTATTAGTCTTGTGAGCTTTCCGAGAAAGCTGTACTCGCCCATGATTTTCCATAGCTCTATACGGTCAATACTGTCGTATGACGCCTTGAAATCGATGAACAAATGGTGCGTTGGAACTTGGTATTCACGGCATTTTTGGAGGATTTGCCCTAAAGTGAAGATTTGGTCAGTCGTCGAGCGGCCGTTGATGAAACCAGCTTGATAATTTCCCACAAACTCATTTGCTATTGGTGATAGACGACGGAAGGCAATTCAGGATAGTGATCGCACGATAGTTTTCACATTCCAGTTTGTCACCCTTCTTATAGATGGGGCAGATGATTCCTTGCTTCCACTCCTCCAGCAGCTGTTCCGTTTCCAAGATTCTGACAATCAGCCGGTGCAGACAGGCGGCCAACCTCTCCGGGCCTATTTTGATGAGTTCAGCACCAATACCATCCTTATTAGTGGCCCTGTTGTTCTTGAGCTGGTTGATGACATCCTTAACATCCCTCAATGTAAGAATATATTGGTTTCCTTCATCCGCCGTGCTGACGTAGTCACTTTCTCCGCTGTCGTGACCTTCTGCGCCTGTGTTCTCCATGCCATTCAATTGTTCATCGCAGTGCTGCTTCCACCTATCGATCACCTCACGTCCGTCCGTCAAGATGCTTCCATCCTTATCCCTACACATTTTGGCTCGCGGCACACGACTTTTTCGGGATGCTTTAAGCTTCTCGAAAAACTTTCGCGTTTCTTGTGAACGATGCAGCTGCTCCATTTCTGAACATTCCGCTTCTTCCAGGTGGCGCTTTTTGTCCCGGAATAGTCGGGTTTGCTGCATCCTTCTCCTCTAAAACCTGCTTGCATTCTTCGTCGAACCAATCGTTACATGTCCTCCTTTCCACGTACCCAACGATGCTCTCGGCTGCGTTGTTGATGGCTGCTTCTATGGTACTCCAGCAGTCCTCAAGCGGGGCTTTGTCAAGCTCGCCCTTTTCCGGCAACACTACCATGAGATGCTGCGCGTATTCGGCGGTGACGTTCGGTTGGGACAGTACCGAGGCAGGCGCTGATACCTTACATTGTTGATGACGGATAGTTTTGGGCGCAATTTCACCTTCATTAGATAGTGATCAGAGTCAATGTTAGCGTAACGATAGGTTCTGACGTCGGTTATATCGGAGAAGTGCCGTTCATCGATCAAAACGTGGTCGATTTGTGATTCCGTCTGCTGTGGTGATCTCCAGGTGTACAGATACGGGAGGTTGTGCTGGAAGTAGGTGCTGCGAATGGCCAGGTTTTTGGAGGCGGCAAAATCAATCAGTCGTAGGCCGTTCTCGTTCGTCAGCAGGTGGGCGCTGAACATTCCAATCGTCGGCTGAACTCCTCCTCCTGGCCAACCTGAGCGTTCAAATCTCCTATGATGATCTTGACGTCGTGCCTTGGGCAGTTGTGTTTCTCGCGTTCGAACTGCGTGTAAAATACGTGTAAAATCATCAGTGCTTCCAGAGTGAGGGCTATGCACGTTTATGATGCTGAATTTGGAGAACCGGCCTTTGTGCCTCAACTTGCACATTCTTTCGTTGATCGGCCACCACCCGATCACGCGCCTTTGCATATCACTCATCACTATAAAAGCTGTTCCCAGCTCATGTGTGTTGCCGCAACTCTGGTAAATGGTATGATTACCTCTAAACGTTCTTCCGTGGCTGCTTGGGCACGTCAGGAGTTAATCATCAATATTAACCTCCTTTTCCCGAGCAGCCTAGATAGCCGCGTAGTGTCGGTAGCGGTAATTTCAACTGGCTAAGAATTAACACTACGGATTGCCTGTTCCGGTGGTAAAAGTCCACCTCACAGGTGACCCCTAATTTATGGTGTGATGCGTACCGTGCCTAAGAATGAATGGTTAGGGGGGTCTAAATAAAACCTAACCGCAAACGGAGCCTGTGGGGTACCAGGGCGCCCTCCACAGTATTGAGTCCTTCCTGTGCTACCCGGAGCAATGGTGCAGGTGACCTTGTGTTTCTCCGAGATAATCGGCTGCCCTTCTTCAGTCTCTATCTTGAGGCTTAATAAGGGTGGGATTATGAATATGTTGACATCTAATTTAAATTATCACCTATATGGATTCGCATTATGCGTTTTACACAGTGTATTCTGTGCTCTTTCGCCTTTGGCGACTTTAAATAGATACCGATCTGGTTTTTTCGTTGCTGGTCTTTTTCGTGCTGAGATTGCAAAAAGCTTAATCCTGCCTAGTTTGGGTAGTGGCTACGGTTAGGTTAGCTCAGATCAATCTTCAGCATAAAAGAACAGCAACGATCAATCTTTGCAGACTCATGCAAAATGGTGCAGCCCAAGTGGCGCTAGTTCAAGAACCCTACTTTCGTAGAGGGAACTTCTATCTAGGTAACCTTGTGGACCCAGTTTTTGCTACTTTTAGCAAGCTTGAAATGTCAAACTCGCGCTCCATGCCCCGCGCATGCGTGCTCGTTAATAAAGCAATCGTTGCTACACTCATTTCTGAGTTAACTACCAGAGATGTATGTGCTGTCACAATCGATGTTTCTGTTGGTGACCTCAACAGGAAATACGTCTATTGTTCGGTATATTTACCACATGATGAACCATCCCCAACGGATGACTTCAAACGAGTTGTCGTACACTGCGTAACAAAAGGCCTTCCGCTGATTGTGGGCAGTGATGCCAATGCTCATCACATCATCTGGGGCAGCTCGGATATCAATTTGAGAGGCTCCAGTCTGATGGAATACTTAAGTAGTACAGACCTTGGATTACTTAACATAGGCAATCGCCCAACCTTCATGGTTTCTAATAGAGAAGAAGTGTTAGACATAACGCTCTGCTCGAATAGAATCAGTCACGAGTTGACGAATTGGCATGTATCAGATGAGGAATCATTATCTGATCATCGCTACATCTTCTTTGAACATTCAAATGTAACTGCGCAGACTTTGCGTTTTAGGAATCCCCGGTCAACAAACTGGGAACTCTACATTGAATTGGTTGCGACCAAATTTCATGGATATTCTCCGTCCATTGAAAATCCAAGTGATCTGGATGATGCCGTTGATACTACAACATCCTACATTATGGAAGCTTTTGAAGAAGCATGTCCTCTGCGGTCTGTAAAGACTACAAGAGGGACCCCATGGTGGAATTCCGATCTGACTAGACTCAGGAAACAATGTAGAAGGAGTTGGAACAGACGCCGTTCAGCTGGATCAGAGTCGTTCAAGTCAGCTCGCAAGGCTTACAAGAAGGCTCTTCGTTCTGCTGAACGATCCGGCTGGAAAAACCTTTGTGCAAATGTTTCCAGTTTGAGTGAAGTCAGTCGGTTGAACAAAATTCTTGCTAAATCTAAGGATTTCCAAGTGAACGAAATTCGCTTACCTAATGGTGACTTTACTTCTTCCGATGAAGAAGTTTTAGAATGTTTATTCAATACACACTTCCCCGGATGTGTGGACATAGCATCTACGGATGAACCAAATGTCTTTTCATGTAGTTACGAGTCTCTGGCCTCGGCTCGCAGTATCGTAACTACTGAATCGATTCAATGGGCACTTAATAGTTTTGCTCCTTTCAAATCTCCAGGAGCGGATGGGATTTATCCTGTTCTGCTCCAAAAGGGGTTTGAGTTTATCAAACATGTTTTGAAAAAGCTACTTGTAAGCAGTTTTGCTACCGGGTATATTCCCAAATCCTGGCGTGATATTACTGTAAAGTTTATCCCGAAAGGAGGACGTGCGTCGTATGAAGAAGCGAAGAGTTTTAGACCAATCAGTCTGACCTCTTTTCTTCTGAAATGTCTGGAACGCATTATCGATCATCACATCCGTGATGTTTATTTGGCAAACATGCCTCTTCATGTGAATCAACATGCTTACCAATCTGGAAAGTCCACTGTGACTCTTTTACACAAAGTTGTATACGATATCGAAAAAGCATTCGCTCAGAAGCAATCCTGCTTGGGTGTTTTCTTGGATATTGAGGGTGCCTTTGATAACGTGTCTTTCGATGCCATATTGGAAGCAGCACGAAACCATGGGCTACCTACAATGATTACCAATTGGATTCATCAAATGCTCAAAAACCGACATCTCTTCTCGACATTGCGTCAAGCAGCGATTCGAAAATTGAGTGTTTGCGGATGCCCCCAAGGGGGAGTCTTGTCACCACTTTTGTGGAATCTCGTAGCAGATACGCTTTTGAGGCAACTCAATAATTGCGGTTTTCCAACTTATGGATTTGCCGACGACTATCTAGCTCTGATAGTTGGTATGTGCATAAGCACCCTATTCGACCTGATGCAAAGTGCTCTTCAGGTAGTCGAGAGTTGGTGTCGCCAATATGGCCTTTCGGTTAACCCGAATAAAACATCTATTGTTCTTTTTACGGAAAGACGAAACCGCGATGGAATTCGACCTTTACGTCTTTTTGGCACTGAGATTAATGTGACTGATCAAGTAAAGTATGTCGGAGTCATTCTAGATTCCAAACTTTTATGGACAGCTCACATTGATTTCAGAGTCAAAAAAGCTTGTATGGCCTTCGGTCAATGCCGGCGAACCTTTGGTAAAACTTGGGGCCTTAAACCCAAATATATCAAATGGATTTACACAACAGTTGTTCGACCAATATTGGCATATGGATGTCTTGTGTGGTGGCAAAAGGGCGAAGTGAGAACAATCCAATCAAAATTGGGCCATCTCCAAAGGATGTGCTTGATGGCGATGTCTGGTGCGTTCTCTACAACTCCCACAGCAGCGCTCGAGGCCCTTTTCGACGTTGCGCCACTACACATACATCTTAAACAAGAAGCACTTTCTTGCTCTTACCGTTTATGGGTACTGGATCTACTGGAGAAAAATCCAGTGAATCGTAGATCTACACACACTTCGTTGTTTCCACTTTTGGTGAATTGGGACAAAATCGTCCTTGCTCCAAGTGATCTCACAATTGCTTGTCACTTTCCTTACAGGACATTTACCACACAATTCCCTTCACGGGAAGAGTGGACGTCTGGCTATTTGGAAAGAAGTATATCAAACAATGTAGTATGTTACACTGATGGCTCCCTTCTTGAAGGTAGAGCTGGTGCAGGAGTATATTCTCGTGAGCTAAGGCTGCATCAGTTTTACTCACTTGGTAGAAACTGCACCGTTTTTCAGGCGGAAATATTTGCTCTTATGTGTGGAGTGCAATCAGCACTTCAACAGCGCGTAATGGGTAAAGTCATATACTTCTGTTCAGATAGTCAGGCTGCTATAAAAGCTCTCGCTTCGGCCAACTCAAGGTCGAAGCTTGTTATCGCATGTCGAACTCAAATTGAGGAACTGAATTCAGTCAACTCTGTAAACCTTGTATGGGTACCTGGCCATTCTTCCATCGCTGGAAATGAATTGGCTGATGAGCTAGCTCGCGATGGAGCATCGCATGACTTCATTGGCCCTGAGCCGGCTATTCCAATTTCGAAGTGCTGGGTGAAGCTTCAGATAAACTCTTGGGCTGCAACTCAGCACAAGCAATATTGGAATAGTTTGGAGTCGTGTCGTCAAACAAAATTGTATATTACTGAGCCATCTCCAAAGGTGGCGAAGTATTTAACAAATCTGTCAAAGCAGAATTGCAGTCTCTTGGTCAGAGCGTTGACAGGCCACTGCCGACTCAACTATCACATGGCAAATATTCAGCGTGCTGACTCATTTGTGTGTGATAGTTGTGACTCCGATTATGGAACTTCGTATCACCTGATATGTAACTGTCCAGTTTTTGCGCAAATGCGATTCCAATTACTTGGTAAACACTTATTAAGTGAAACTGAATACAGAAGCCTGAATCTTCAGGATATCCTGTTATTCTTAACCCGCTGTGGTAATGAGCTATAGGCTCTCTTTACGCTCATGCGTTTTGCAGTGCCCTTTTTAGGGCGCTGTTCGAACCCATTGTGGTATGGAGCTACATGCTCTCATTTCGCTTATGCGATCTTCCCTCTTCAAGGGACCCCACTCCTATTTCCTCCCATCTTTCCCTTCCCTTTCCTCTCCCATCGGGTAGATGATGAAATAGGCTCAAATATGGCGATGGCACAAATCTCCCAACTGGTGGGGAACGTGCCTTTGGAGCCGGCCTTCTGATACCTGATACCTGATAAAATCATCAGTGCTTCCAGAGTGAGGGCTATGCACGTTTATGATGCTGAATTTGGAGAACCGGCCTTTGTGCCTCAACTTGCACATTCTTTCGTTGATCGGCCACCACCCGATCACGCGCCTTTGCATATCACTCATCACTATAAAAGCTGTTCCCAGCTCATGTGTGTTGCCGCAACTCTGGTAAATGGTATGATTACCTCTAAACGTTCGCCCCATCGAACCTGTGTAGCACATCCTCCTGCAGCGCTACGATGCCGAAACCGCGGATTTTCAGTACATCAGAGAGTATGCGTGTGCTTCCGATGCAGTTGAGAGATTTGCAGTTCCACGTACCGTAAAACGGGGTAACTTTGATAATGCGGGTAACTTTGATAGTGCGAGACCCACAACATATTAAACGAAATAACGAAGTTTCTGCTAATCAGTTAAGCAAAACGAATGCAAAAGTAAAGAGTATTAGTATGACACTTCATGTCAAAGCTATTTTCATTGGAATCAAGTGCATTTGAGGCTTTTTATACGAATATTAAAAATTGACACAATTTTATCATTTTCGAAACGCTTACAAACAATCTGTTCTACGATCACTATTTGATGTAGTTTTGAATAGTTGGCCACTTATCTTTGACAGCCTAGTTATCATAGAACTTGAATACGGTCTCAAATCTCTTAGCGAATGGCATTTTCACAAACTGGGACCATTTTTGTAATCTAAGTCAGAAATTTCCATATAACGTTAAACGCCTAGAGGTATGCAATGCCCTATAAATGTTCGTTATTCATTCAATTTTGTTCGATTCCTACTCCATTATCAAAGTTACCCCAAAACAGAAAACCGACTTTCGATTATATGAAAAATTAAATATCCATTCATAATACTAGCATTTTAATCGTCAATCAAAGTAGACGTGTTTTTTATTCGCTGAAACCCGCGCGCGACTCGATTTTGTTTTAATTATTCTATTTTTTTGCGTACGTCATGAACTGCGAAATTTGTGCTTTGGACGCTTCTGCCGACTCAGTATTGTGGACATGTGCGGGGTGTCCACGTAAATTCCACGCCGCGTGTATCGGTGTTACGGTGCAGCGGAGTTCATTGAGGAGGAAAGATAGAAAATTGATTGACTTCACCTCATATGTTTTGCCTTGCTGTGAGTCTTGCCAAGAACTCTTACAAGCAAAATTGGACATAAAAAAGCTGAATGAAGAGCATAAACTTCTAACAGAGCAGCTCCATGCTAATACAGAAGTGTTGCATCGCTTCAATTTAAATAATGAAAAACCAAGCATAATCAACGAAGCTTTTGAAGGACTTGAGATTCTGATGTCTGCAATAAAAAATGAGCTGGCTATTATTAACAAGTCAAGTAGCTTGGCTGGAAGCGTTGCAACTATAAAAAATCATATAACGACGGTTCTTGACATAGTTGCCCAGAAAAACAATGATTATTTGACAAATACGTTAACATCATTTAAGTCCGATGTATCCACTGAGCTGCGGAACATAAATGACGATCTATGTCAAATAAATCAGCTGCAATTGGACATGGCCGCCACAACGTCTGCAAGTATGAACCCAAATTTATTTGTGGATATTGTCGACGAGCTGAAAGCATGGTCAGCAAACATGTTGTCTACAAAAAGCATTGAACCGTTGACACATGAGGCGTATCCTAGTTTAGAAGTTGAAATGGAAAAGTCCGAAGATACTTCAGGATGGCGTTTATTAGGTGACAAAAAAATATGGAAGGCCGATTGGACTTCATATGATGCGCGCAAAATGCATCGCGAGCGGCAGCAAAAACTGGCTGAAAAGGCCAAGCAAAAACGTAAAAGGCGAAACAGATTGCCACAAAACACACAACAACCCGCAAGGAGTAAATATATGAATAAAAGTCACCCGCGTCCAACCACCGTTAATGGAAGAAACTACAATGAGCCGAGCTACAACAGATGTTCCATCATCCATCAGAGAAATACCAGTAGGAACTGTTACAACCGTAGCAATACTAATGCCGCAGGAGATATTGACTTCAGAACAAATACTCCTCTTCTAGACAGAGAATTACTAGCAGCAGCGAAGGAAAGATTTTCGAGACCACCTCCCACTTCGTATCGTCCAACCATAGCATTCCAGAGAGGAGAAGTGCTGAACCCGTACCCTAGCGACAGACAACCGAATACGCCACACCGAACAAATGCCGCACCAGCACGTTTGAATGGAAGGTGCTCCTGCCAGTGTTTTTGCCAGAATTGACGCACTTCACAGAGGAAGGTAATATTAGTATCTTAACACGCAATGAATGTATTGCTAATAATTTAGGCTATGACGAAGGCTCAAATGACTGCGGCAACCATTCGAGTTGTGATAGGAATTGTATAAATTTAAATGATGAACACTTAAATGAATCTGATAATGCAAGGCATGATGTAGACCTTCCAAAAGCTTCCGAGGCTCTTGTTTATTGTCAGAATTTCAATCGTATGAGAGGATCTTCAAAAATCAAGCAAATCCATAAAAACATATTAGCGTCATCTTTTTCGATCATATTAGGCACAGAAACAAGTTGGGACGAATCTATAAAAAGCGAAGAAGTTTTCGGATGTGATTATAACGTTTTTAGAGACGATCGCGATTTTCTTATGTCACAAAGAAAATCAGGAGGAGGGGTCCTCATTGCAGTCTCTTCAAAATTTAATTCTGAAATTATTTGTTCTTCGAAATTCAAAGAGTTTGAACATGTTTGGGTGAAAGTAAATATAGAAAACGAAAAACATGTATTTGCATCAGTGTACTTTCCACCTGATCATGCCAACAAACATGCTTACGACTCCTTTTTCAAAAATGCTGAAGATATCATATCTGGTCTTCCCCTGAGGTGAAAGTACACATATATGGTGACTTCAACCAACGCAATGCTGACTTCATTCCTGATTTTGAAAATGAGGGCATCATGCTTCCAGTGGTCGGGGAAAATGAAACGTTACAATTAATTTTCGACAAAATTGCAATTTTGGGCTTGAACCAAATTAATCATGTAAAAAATCGGCAAAATTGTTACCTTGACTTTCTATTGACAAACATCCAAGAAGATTTCTACGTTACTGAAAGTATTGCACCCTTGTGGAAAAATGAAGCATTTCATACAGCACTGGAATACTCATTATTTATTCACAATAACTGCAGACCCACAGTGTGCGAATATGAGGATATCTATGAATACGATAATGCAAATTATGAAAACATAAAAAATAGAATAAACTTAATTGACTGGCAATCACTGATCAGAGAAGAAAATAATGTCGAAAAAGCTGTTGATATATTTTACAGTTTACTAATGGAAATTATTCGTGAAGAGGTACCTCTGAAAAGGAAAAAACTTTTTGGTAATTCAAAAAATCCCATCTGGTTCAATAGAAATATCAGGAATTTAAAAAATCGAAAGCAAAAGGCTCACAAAATTTATAAAAAACATGGAAGTGATGATAATATGCAGAAATACCTGGACTTATGTGAACAGTTGAACATTGCTATAAATTCTGCACTTGAAGAGTATAATAGAAAAATTGAGAGCGATATAAAGTCATGCCCAAGAAGTTTCTTTAATTATACTAAAACAAAATTAAAATCAAACAATCTACCATCAAAAATGCAACTTGACGATAAAGACGCTAACAACCCGGAAGAAATTTGCCACCTCTTTTCAACGTTTTTCCAAGAAATCTATACGACATTTTCAGAAGAGGATCGGGACCAAAATTATTTTTCATTCTTCCCTGCCCCCTCAAATGACATTAGTGTGCACCAGATAAGTGTACAAGACATCTTATCAGGCTTGAAAGGATTGGATGCCACAAAAAGTGCAGGACCTGATGAAATCCCTCCAGTATTTATGAAGAAGCTTGCTGTTGAATTAACATCTCCTTTGTTTTGGCTGTTCAATATGTCACTAAAATCCGGCAAATTTCCTAAAATCTGGAAGAAATCATTCTTAGTACCTATTTACAAATCAGGGAAGAAAACTGATATTCGTAATTATCGTGGAATTGCTATAATTTCCTGTATTCCAAAGCTCTTTGAATCCATTGTTAATAGAAAATTGTTTGGGCAATTAAGGAACAGAATTACAAATGCACAACATGGATTTTTTAAAGGCCGTTCCACTTCTACAAATTTACTAGAATTCACCAATTATACTTTGAATGCTATGGACAATGGTAACTATGTAGAGGCTCTGTATACTGATTTCAGCAAAGCATTTGACCGCATTGATATCTCTATGTTACTCTTCAAGTTAGAAAAAATAGGATTTGATAAACCATCTTTAAACTGGATACAATCATATTTAACAAATCGGCAACAAATAGTGAGATATAATGGTAAAAAATCGAATCCTATCCAAGTTACATCAGGAGTTCCTCAAGGCTCACATCTAGGACCTCTTCTTTTCATATTATATGTAAATGATATTTCCTACATTCTTAAGCATATAAATATTCTTATCTATGCCGACGATATGAAGTTATTCATGGAAATCAAGTATTTTTTTTTTTTTTGAGTTAATTATAGAGGTTTTAAACCTCGCGGTTCATTCACCTCTGAAATCAAGTATGCTAACGACATTGACATCTATCTGAGTGAAATATCTATTTTTGATGAATGGTGTAGTAAAAGCCTACTTCAGTTAAATGTTAAAAAATGTAATTTAATTACTTTTAGCAGAAAGCGAAACACAGAAGAAACAACTGTAGTTTTAGGAAATCAAATCGTTGAAAAATGCGATAGGGTCAGAGATTTAGGCGTAATTTTAGACTCAAAACTCACTTTTATCGATCATTACAACACCATTATACATAAAGCAACAAATATGCTTGGTTTTATCAAACGCTTTGATTCTAACTTTAATGATCCATACACTATTAAAACTTTGTACGTCGCTTACGTGAGGTCTATATTAGAGTATTGTAGTATTGTATGGTCTCCTTTTATGAAGACGCATGAAGAACGTCTTGAATCAGTTCAAAAGCAATTTCTGTTATATGCTCTTCGTAAATTGGGCTGGACATCCTTCCCTCTTCCATCTTATGAATCAAGATGCATGCTCATTGATATTCAGACATTGAAAAAGCGCCGCGAATTCGCTATGGTTTCATTCGTGAACGATATTGTTTCGCATCGTATTGATTCTCCTAACCTATTAAACAGTTTAAATTTTTATACTCCTTCCCGGCAATTGAGGAATCGTAACTTGTTTTGTATTAATCACCGTCGTACTAATTATGCAAAATTTTCTCCTCTAAACCGAATGATGAGTTTATATAATCAACATTGCGAAACAATAGACTTAACAATGTCGCGTAGTAACCTAAGAATATACTTTAACTCTGTAAGATATAGCAGTATATAGATTTAAGTGTTAACATGTAGTCTACTTTGATTGACGATAATAAATAAATAAATAAATAAATAAACTAAATAAATAAATAAACTAAATAAATAAATAAACCTTTTGGAAATCTATCGACTGCAATCGATAGCTAGGATGCCAGTACTTGTTTTAAAAATATAAATTATTATTCTTTGAAACAGCATGCATAAATATTCAAGTTTTCTTCGAAAAAACTATCAAAGTTACCCCGTTTTACGGTACCGAGTTTCCAATCGCTAGTCCATTTCCGTCGCTGTGGTATTTGCCACTTGCTCCGGTCCGTATTCTCTCATTGACGTTCCTGTGCTGATGTGTTTTTACAGTTGGCTTGCAGGGCCTGACACCAACCCCCTAGATTTCCGGAGGACCATTCCCCCTAAATGTTCGGAGGGCCATAGTGCGCAGTTTAGCTTAGAGTCCTTCTCTGGCACTCGGACAATGATCAGCCGCGCTGACATGGGGAACAAACGCTGTTGTGAGCCGCTCCTAACTTGGAATACAGACGCTCCAGGTTTGCCGAAGCAGAAGCAAAAGCAAAGCCCCTCTTCCCTGTCAGCATACGGCCAGAGTTCTATTTTATTCCTGCAGGTACGCGATGTACCCAGCTATTACCGTACCACGCCATTTACCGTGGCACCTCGTGTACCTGAAGGAATTAAAAATACCCCTTTGACCTTTTCCTTAGCCTCTTGCCTAGCAACTCCTTTCCCTTCCTCCTCAAGGTACTGCCCGGAGTACGAGCAACTTGAGGGAAGATCGGGAAATTAATACCGGTGGGAGCTCTGGTCGTATGCTGATAGGGAAGAGGGGGTTTGTTTTGTTTTTGCTTCTGCAAACCTGGAGTGTCTGTATTCCATGTTAGAAGCGGCTCACAACAGCGTCTGTTTCCCATGTCAGGGGCGGCTGATCATCGTCCAAGTGCCAGAGAAGGACTCTAAGCTAAACTGTGCACTATGGCTCTTCAAACATTTAGGAGGAATAGTCCTTAGGTACGAGCTCTAAAGAAAACAACAAACCAAAAAAAAAAATGGCCCTCCGGAAATCTACGGGTTTGGTGTGAGGCCCTGAAAGCAATCCGTAAAAGATCAAGCAATGAATAAACAACGACAGAATATGAACCAAGACAATCGGCGAAGACCACAACGACGCAAAGAGACTAGCGGTTGGGAGCTCGGTACGTGGAATTGTAAATCTCTCAACTTTATCGGGAGCACACGCATGCACTCCAATATGTTGTGTTGAAGAGGAATAAAGGTGCGAACGTTCAGAGGTACCGTCTACCAGAGCTGCGGCTGAGAACAGCTTTTATAATGATGGATGACATGTAGAGGCGTGTTATCGGGTGGTGGCCGATCAACGGAAGAATGTGCAAGTTGAGGATTAAAAGCCGATTCCGCAACTTCAGCATACAGCTCTCACTCCGGCAAATAGTCATCGCCTGTAAACCGGAAGTTTTCCTCCACCGGAATCACAGGACCAACCTCGGCATCTGCCCAGGTAGCATCGGTTCGGAAGATCTTCCACCGCCGGGGAGATCTTCGTTGGAGTAGAAAAGATCCACCGTCGGGGGCTATTCTAAGAAATACGAGCGTATCACCGGCTTGTCAGTGAACCGGAATCTCTGGGCTGACTTTGACACTCTACCGGCCAACAACGGAGTATGAACGTTATCGGTTTCGGAAGATATTCCTTCGTCAAGGTACTCTTCATCGGAGAAGGCTAGCTTCACAGTCGGGAACTACGCCGAGTAGTATCGATCACGATGAACAGCCGGCTTTGGGTCGTCGGAGCGCTTGCGAACCGGAAGTCACCCCTTAACCGGAATCGCAAGACAGACCTCGGCATCCAACCGGTCCGCCCGTAGAGTATGACGAGCAGAGTAATGAAGTCAAGCGCACCAACAAACACTGTAGCATCTTGTAACGGTTACCCGTTGCAGTTTGTAAATAAATCTATCTGTTAATATTTTCTTATTTAATTTTGTAAATAATTCAATCTGTAAATATTACATAAACTTCATATAGGATGCGTTAGAAACTGCGCGAATAGCAATAATAAATTTACGACTGACAGCAAATTAAAATGCATCCAAATCATGCTAGGCGCCTGCGCGTAGGCAATCAGTAACAATCTTAAAATACCTATGCCAGAATATGCTGAAGAGGAGTGGTATCACACCCGTTAAACCTCTCGCGAGAATTAAATGCTTGTCGCGATCGGGCCAAGAAAACCGAAGGTCACGTTCTGCGAAAGACCTTGAGGATTGGGGAGGAGAGCATGAATGTCGCATTTGATGATTACTGGTGGGAGCGAGATACCGAAAAACCGGAAAGGGAATAAGAAAGCCGACCCGAACTGTTCGTTAGGAGTTGTTAGTTTGTCCGAGGTTTCCTATCTGAGGACTATAAGATCCTAGATCACTTTGCCTGGACAATCGTAACGATTAGAAAGTGTTTCTCCCGTGTTCCGTAAAATCCATAGTAGTGAGTCTGATAAGCTAAAGTATATTGCTCAGTGAATTGATTGCCTTAACCATTGCAGGAAAGAAAGTTATTCCCGTGTGCAAAAGAGTGGTAGAAGCCTGTGCTTAATATACTTTTAGTGCAGAGAAGAAAGGTATGAAAGTCGTGCTTGATAGGTTGCGTTGCGCTCTTAACCCCTTTTATTGTGTAGCCGTGCGACGGCTCTATTTTGTTATCTTTAGAAGCCCGCTTCTCCCAGCTAGCAACGGTGATCGACAGTCCAGCAATCCGCCGGCCCACGCCGTTCTGTTGCCGAAGGGGCCGCGCCGTCAACATCGCGCCCAGCATCGATCGTCTTCAAGTAGCGTTGGACCAAGCACGTGACCAATAATTGGATGGTCAGAAAGTTCCGTTCGCCCTGGTAGGTGAATTAGCCACGCTCGACCCTCTTTCGTCGTCCTTCATCCACGCGGTTGAAATTTTGGCAATCGAGTCAGCCCAAGCCGACGAACAATAGGCTCAAGCCACGCCGACCAACAATAGCGGCCGCCGTCGCTGACCACCTCGCCGCCTGCTGACGCAATCAGCGTAGGTACACCCGATAGAATGCAGTAAAAGTGAGTAGAAATCATGTGCACATGTAAAACGTTTGGGGAAATGAAATTCTGTGAGATTTGAGTAGGGGAAAGAGCACGCACGCATAGGAAGGATTAGGCCTAGATAATAGTTTCGAAGTACTAGGAATAAATGTAGCGTTGTAAATATGAACATATGTGTTATGCAAAACCCCCAATAGAAACCCCTAGCTGTGGTGTAATGTTCTCTGGTTGTCGGTTCACTTGAGCAATCTCCTTTTTGCGCGCGTTCGTAGTTCCATTGAGTAATGTGGTTGAATGATGGTAAACTTTCTGGTCGGTGTCGCCATCTCTGGGACGGTGTCGGGACTTCCAATGATGATAAAACTTTAAATGTGGAAAGCTTCGCTTCGCACGTGCAACTAGGGTCGAGTAAGTAATATTCGCTTTGGGTTTATTCGGAATCTAGTAAGTCGGACGCTAGGAAAGTGGAATAGACGGGATTATTCTTCGAACCTTTTTCCAAGGTTCTTCAATGGACCAACTTAGGTGGGTCTCAGACCGGGCAAACTATTAACGTGAGCGGGAGGTCCTCTAACGAGGTGGCGCTTAAGCTTCTCGCTTTACAAGGAATGATCGCGTTAATCCACGGTGGCGGCAATTGAATTCCGGTTGTATTTCGGCCGACCACGAACTCTGTAGTTCGTGCGGCTACATTTGGCGCCCAACTGCAAGTTTCGAACCTAGGAATGCTTGAATAAATTATAGGATATTTCAATTTATTACGAAAAATAATTAATGTGGATTCGTTAAAGTCGTTTCTTCGGGATATTTAGGAAATCTAGTTATTGTGGAATTTTTGAATTGATTTTCGGATTTTTTCTTCTTGCTTAGGATAATTTATTTAGGAAATACTACATTTCGGATATTCAAAATATTGAAATTGTTTATTTATTAATTGGAAGAACATTTCTTGAATTTTGTATATTATTTTTTCTTTTTGCTGTATATATTTTTCTTAGATAAGCCTACATTCGTTGAATTTGTACTTTGAATTATTGTTTTTGCCTTATTTTCTTTTATCTTTATTTTTTCTCTTTGCTTACATAATGGATTTGTTAAAAGTAAACATGAATTCGAAATTCCCGTATGCGGGTCATTTAACTAACGATGAAATTGATTATGAACTAAAATTACGAAATTATACAGAAGACGTGGAGAAGGAATTGAACTTCAAACAGAGACTACTCAGGAGATTATTCAATGAAGATGAACAAGAGAATCGCGATTACCGAACATCCTTGACAATTGACCAAGAGTTTGAGTTTGTCGCAGGACGTGTTAACATGATTAGAGGTTGTTTGGCTAAATCATTCGACATTAAATATCTGTCGCGTTTGAAACACTACCACATGCGAGTGCAGCGTTGTATAGCAGGTGACGTAGAAGCGAATAAAATGAAAGAGCTCTTATTGGGAAATATAGCGACTCTTCTTGCGAGCCAAAATGCACTTCAATCGAAGATGCAGGCGAATCCAAAGGACTTGTTGGGGGAAACAGATTCAGATCAACATTGTTCTGAGAACTCAGAGGGAGCTAAAAGTTTATTGAACCAGCTTCCGTTTTTGTTACCCGCTATGGAACAATCGGAGCGAACACAAGGGAAAGAATCTGGACATACTGATCAGGATATAAGAAATTTAGGAGCCTATAGGAAAAGCGAAAACAAAATTACTCAAGAGAGAATTCAGGACAGAAATGAGAATAGTACAAGCCGAACAAATAATGGTTTACAAAGCGAAATTGCCACACCTGAACAAAACAGATCAGATGAAGTGATTGGTTTGCAGGCTAAAATGGACCAATTAGAGTTACAAGTTAGTAGATTGACATCTCTGCTCATGGCGTCCATCCCTAACTTGCAACAACAACAAGAAACAGGGTATAGTAATTTTTGCGAACTTCCAGCAAATGGATATAATCAAACCAATCAGGACAATCAAAGAACAAGAAGATTCGAAGGGCTTCCAAACATTAATTTGGAGCCTCAAAACGTGGGAAGTCCAAGAAGCAATGTAAGACAAAACGGAAACAGAATAAGATTCGAGGACAACAGTAGCGAGGATGAAACGCCAGTAGATTATCCCCATCTGAGAGAACGTGCAATACATAGAGAAGACAGGGTACAATATGATAGGAAAATGGAGAAGTGGAACCTGTTCTTTACGGGTGACTCCAGATCGACTTCCTTAGAAGATTTTATTTTCAAGGTCAAGGTGCTAGCAAGTATGAATAGCATACCAAATGCAAAACTGCTAAGCAATATACACTTGTTATTACGAGGGGAGGCATCGAATTGGTTTTTCACCTACTATCAACCCTCATGGACCTGGGATATCTTTGAAACCAGAATAAGGTTCAGATTCGGTAACCCAAACCAAGATCAAGGCAATCGCCAAAGGATCTATGATCGAAAGCAACAAAAGGGTGAAACCTTTATTGCCTTCGTGACCGAAATTGAGAGAATGAATAAGTTGCTCACCAAACCGCTTTCGAATACAAGAAAATTCGAAATAATTTGGGAAAACATGAGACAACATTACCGCTCAAAACTTGCTTGTTTTTCGGTATCGAATTTAGACCAACTCATCCAAGCAAATTATCGAATTGATGCTAGCGACCCGACGCTACATCCAGTGGGTCCGAAGCTCTCAGTTCACAACATCGAAGGTGAAGAAGTAGAAGGATCAGAAGACGAAGAAGTTAACGCGATAGACAGAAGGCAGAATAGAGGTCAAAATCAAGGGCTAAACAGAAATGGGCAAAATCCTAGGAGGGAAAACCAAGAAGCAACAAGAGCACCAATGTGTTGGAATTGCCAACAGCAAGGGCATTTTTGGCGAAATTGTAGGGAGATGAAAACGACATTTTGTTATGTTTGCGGCAACCCAGGAAAAATTTCCTCGACCTGTGACAAACACCCTAGACGATCTTCTCCAAATCAGGCGGTTGAATCCCCTTCTAGTTCGGGAAACTAGATTTGGGATGCGGTAGAGGGAACGCTGGCATCCCAAAGAAACAAGTCGTTCCAAATCCAAATGCCGTTCCCTATGTTGACCCTCTAGAAAGCCTTTTAGAGATAAAAATACAGACAAGTCGTTGCCCTCACGTCCAAGTTCGAATATTTAATGAAGAAATGGAAGCTTTACTGGATTCGGGCGCAGGAATAAGTGTAACCAACTCGAAGCGACTCATTGAACATCATGGGTTGAAAATTTTACCGTCGCCGATACGGATTTGTACGGCTGACAAAACCAGGTACTCTTGTGTCGGATACACTAACTTGCCAATAACGTTTAAAGGTATTACTCGGACAATTTCAGTAGTTATTGTACCAGAAATTTCAAGGACTCTAATTCTGGGCATAAATTTCTGGAAAGCGTTTGACATCAAACCAATGATGCAAGGCATTAGTGGTCTAGAAGAAGTGGCGGAAATTGGTCAGGTTGAAGAAACTCTTGGAACTGAGTTGTTTCACTTCTTCATCCATCCGATTGAGACAATTCCCGCAATCGTGCCTTCTTTACCAGATAAAACACTTGACATTCCAGAACTGGATTTACCAGAGGCCTCGGAAACTACTCCCGAAACTCTAGAAATTGAACATGACCTAAACACAGAAGATCGAAAGGAGCTCGAAGATATTATTCGACAATTTCCTTGCACAACCGAAAATTGTTTAGGACGTACAACTTTGCTGCAGCATGAAATAATTCTTAGAGAAGATGCAAAACCCAGACGGCAACCAATATACAAATGTTCACCAGCTATACAAGCGGAAATGGATAGAGAAATTGAGCGATATAAGAAGTTGGATGCAATCGAAGAATGCACAAGCGAATGGGCCAATCCTCTAGTTCCGGTTCGGAAATCGAACGGAAAACTTAGAGTATGCTTGGACTCACGCAGAATTAATGCTCTAACTAAAAAAGACTCTTATCCAATGCGGGATATGAGGAGCATTTTCCATCGCTTAGGAAGCGCAAAATTCTTTTCTGTAATAGATTTAAAAGATGCGTATTTCCAGATTCCTCTCAAGGAGGAATCACGAGATTATACGGCTTTTAGAACAGCTACAGGACTCTATCGATTCAAGGTTTGCCCGTTTGGATTAACCAATGCTCCATTTAGTATGTGCAGACTGATGGATAAGGTGATTGGTTTTGACTTGGAACCCTATGTATTCGTCTATTTAGACGACATAGTGGTTGCCACAGAAACACTCTCAGAGCATCTAAGACTTTTGAAGCTGGTAGCGGAACGCCTACGAAAAGCAAATTTGACTATCTCGTTAGATAAATCAAGGTTTTGCCGAAAACAAGTAAGCTATTTGGGTTACTTACTGACTGAGAAAGGAGTAGCAATTGACAGTGCCAGAATCGAACCGATTTTAAACTATACGAGACCCAAAAGTGTGAAAGATATTCGTCGTCTGTTAGGACTAGCAGGATTTTATCAAAAATTTATCAAAAATTACAGTAAAATCGCTGCCCCAATATCGGACCTTTTGAAGAAAAACCCGAAGAAATTCCTATGGACAGAATCAGCTGAGGAGGCTTTTCAAAACCTTAAATCAGCCTTGATATCAGCACCAATACTGACGAATCCGGACTTTTCTTGCCCATTCATAATTGAATCCGATGCGTCGGACAATGCGGTTGGTGCAGCATTAGTCCAAAACATCAACGGAGAAACAAAAGTTGTGGCTTATTTTAGTAAGAAGTTGAGTAGCACTCAGCGGAAATATGCAAGTGTAGAAAAAGAATGTCTTGGCGTATTGATGGCTATTGAGCACTTTCGTCATTTTGTAGAAGGAACAAAGTTTAAGGTAGTCACAGATGCTCGAAGTCTACTTTGGCTTTTTACTATTGGCATTGAATCAGGGAACTCGAAGTTACTTCGATGGGCTCTAAAGCTTCAGTCGTATGACATAGAGTTAGAGTACAGAAAAGGAAAATTGAACGTAACAGCGGATTGTTTATCACGGTCCCTGGAAGCCATAACTCCAATTGACCCCGATTATGAGGATTTGATAAAACAAATTATCAAAGATCCACAAAGCTATCCCGACTTTCGAGTCATAGATAATCGAGTTTATAAATTGGTGAAAAATCAAGGCAAGATTGAAGACACTCGATTCCTATGGAAACAATATCTTCCAATATCTGAGCGAGAAAGTGTGATCAAAGATATCCACGATAAAGCTCATTTGGGGTTTGACAAGACTCTAACCGCGGTGAGAGAAAGGTTCTTTTGGCCACGCATGAGTACTCAAATCAAGACATTCTGCCGTAATTGCTTAACTTGTCAGACGAGCAAAGCCACTAATATCAATACGACAGCTCCTATAATGGCCCAGAGAAAGACGGCTGATTATCCCTGGCAGTTCCTAACAATGGACTATGTAGGGCCTCTGCCTGTTTCAGGGAAAGGAAGAAGTACGTGTCTGCTAGTTATCACAGACATTTTCAGTAAATTCATACTTGTTCAGCCTTTTAGACAGGCGACGGCCGATTCTTTAGTCCCCTTCGTTGAGAACATGGTGTTCCAGTTGTTTGGAGTCCCTGAAGTTATTTTAACGGACAATGGGACTCAGTTCCTGGCCAAATCATTTCAAGACCTACTAGAGCATTACAATGTAACACATTGGCGAACTCCTAATTACCATCCGCAGGTAAACGATGCGGAGAGAGTAAACCGTGTCTTGACAACGGCTATACGAGCCTCAATCAAGAAGGATCATAAAGATTGGGCCAACAACGTACAAACAATTGCCTGCGCAATCAGAAACTCGGTGCATGAAGCCACCCATTACTCACCCTACTTCGTGATGTTTGGGAGAAATATGGTCTCAGATGGGAGAGAATATCGGTACCTGAGGGACAATGTAGAGGCAAATGACTCTACCAACATAGAAAGGGAAAGACTGTACTCAGAAATAAGAGAGAACCTCAAGAAAGCCTTCGAAAAACATTCAAGGTACTACAATTTGAGAGCGAATGCCAACTGTCCTACATTCTCATTGGGGGAGAAACTATTGAAGAAGAACACAGAACTATCAGATAAGGGAAAAGGCTATTGCGCGAAACTGGCTCCTAAATACATCCCTGCTATTGTAAAAAGGAAAGTTGGGGAACACTGTTATGAGTTGGAAGACGAGAAAGGAAAGCGTCTTGGAGTGTACAATTGTAGGTACCTGAAGAAGCTCACCTCGTCTTCATAATAGAAATGTCGATCAAGCTATGCAACCTTTTAAGGCAACGATGCGTCTTTGAATGCACAAAAATACATGTTTGGTATCTCATCTTGCTCTTCGCGAACGAGTTGAGACGTTGGTGGTTAAGCTATGGTACCTTTTTGGAAAGGAAACTAAGCTCTAATTTGTGAGCAATAAAATCAACCTAGTTGCATAGCAGACAGTCTCCTCGTAGATCGAGTCGAGCCATTTGGTAAACAGCTATGTATACTCTAAGAGTGGACCACGCAGTTAACACCTGCACCAAAATACAACCAGCCTTTCTTGAAGTGCTCCTCAATGAGTCGAGCCGTCCCACAATAACAATCAATCTACTGGTGACGAACTTCAAGAATGAGCATGGATAAATGGACACAATTGAAGTGTGAGTGGGAGGAATAACGGGAAGCAGTGTTTTCCAGAAAGCTATGTACTACTCGGGACAAATAAACAAGGAAACCCTGACGAGGTAACGTTTTATGAACGGAAATGACCCAATTTGACGAAGGAAAGGTGAAGGAATGAGCCCTGCCTAACCTGATTTAGTCCGAATATTAATCGTTAGTAATCCTATCCTTATTCTATGTTAGTTCTTAAGATTATTGTTAGTCTTAGAATCTAAAATGCTCACATGTTGGTTTAGTTTGTAAATATTCCATGTTTTTCGTTTGTGAACTTCAGCGGCGACGTTCCTGTTGGACAAGATCCGTTGAGCCAGTGTTTGTGAACCACTGCTTTGTTGTAAATAGTAGTCCGTAGTTTCATTCAAGACCCATTTCCATTCATTGTTGGCGAGAGCTGTTGTTAATGATCCTTGTTGTAGTGTTCTGGTATCACAGCGATTGTCCTGGGGTCCCATTGATAACAATACGTCCAATATTTCATATACTTGTCTTGTCCATAGTAGTTTCTCCTTGTTATCCAATAGTAGTTCGTTAGCCAATCCATCAACATCCAGTAGTAGCGTCCAATAGCCAATTCCAATTAGAAAATTTTGCTCAGAATCCATAATCTCCATTGAATAGTCTTCCGGTAATAATTACTCAATCCCACGTCGCAGCAACTGAAATAAAGACACAAAGCACTTAATTCTTATTTTGGGGAAAGTATTGATAATACTCCCCCCGTAATCTATATCCAATTAATGTTTCTGCAGGAAAAACTCAACAAATTCAAGAAAAACGTTTACATTTCAAAGAAAGCACACTTTCACTTTCAATCTTCCACTTTGTTTTGATCAGTTTGACAGTTCGTTTCGAGTCGGTATCGCGCGGTGCGTTTAGTACTCGGGTACGTATGAAGTTAGTGTGAAGTGAAGTGTGAAGGATTTGCTTCGAGGGGTGTTTAGAGGTTTCGGCTCTTTTCAAATTTCGCTTATCAGATTTGAATCTGGTGTGAAATGTGAATAAGACAATGTGGTTACGTTCTATGAGAGAGATGGACAATTTGCCTGAGGAGAAGCTTCGGGGTGGGCCATTTCTCCATAGAGCAGTTATGTTTGCGGTGAATTCAGCAAAAGGTCGGTGCTCAACGTTATGAATGAGGTAGACCTGGAGGCTGAATGAGCCTGTTTCAGGGTATTCATGAAAATTTCAATTGTTTTCATTCTGTTCCAGGTGAACAGTTTTGAAGACTGATTATGGGTGATTGTTTGAGGATTATTGTAGGGAGTACAAGACAAGCCGTTTCGCCGCCACTTGAACGAACTTGTCAAATTTTTTTTCTGCTATACAGTGAGTTAGTTGTAGAATAAATGTTCTGTTGTTTTTTTTTTGTATTATATAGTAATGTCCAATAGTTTGAATATCCGTTAGTTAATTGTAAATGTGATTTGTAGCTTTATTGATGAAAGTAACAGATACATTCGCTGGAGACCGGAGTCAATTGACGTTGATGGTCAGTAGTAGGCACGGTCCGTGATAGATCGTGTGCTATAGATAGAGGAGGAGTTGACCTTCGCGGTCGACGATGATACCATATGACCCCGAATGGAAAGTTGATTTCAGACATTTAGTTGCTTGTCTAGAATATAATGTTGTATATAATATTGAATTAACTAGTATTTTCTTATGAAAATTTAGTTGAATCAATTCAACTAAATTTTCATACTCTAAGCAGGGAGTGATGTAACGGTTACCCGTTGCAGTTTGTAAATAAATCTATCTGTTAATATTTTCTTATTTAATTTTGTAAATAATTCAATCTGTAAATATTACATAAACTTCATATAGGATGCGTTAGAAACTGCGCGAATAGCAATAATAAATTTACGACTGACAGCAAATTAAAATGCATCCAAATCATGCTAGGCGCCTGCGCGTAGGCAATCAGTAACAATCTTAAAATACCTATGCCAGAATATGCTGAAGAGGAGTGGTATCACACCCGTTAAACCTCTCGCGAGAATTAAATGCTTGTCGCGATCGGGCCAAGAAAACCGAAGGTCACGTTCTGCGAAAGACCTTGAGGATTGGGGAGGAGAGCATGAATGTCGCATTTGATGATTACTGGTGGGAGCGAGATACCGAAAAACCGGAAAGGGAATAAGAAAGCCGACCCGAACTGTTCGTTAGGAGTTGTTAGTTTGTCCGAGGTTTCCTATCTGAGGACTATAAGATCCTAGATCACTTTGCCTGGACAATCGTAACGATTAGAAAGTGTTTCTCCCGTGTTCCGTAAAATCCATAGTAGTGAGTCTGATAAGCTAAAGTATATTGCTCAGTGAATTGATTGCCTTAACCATTGCAGGAAAGAAAGTTATTCCCGTGTGCAAAAGAGTGGTAGAAGCCTGTGCTTAATATACTTTTAGTGCAGAGAAGAAAGGTATGAAAGTCGTGCTTGATAGGTTGCGTTGCGCTCTTAACCCCTTTTATTGTGTAGCCGTGCGACGGCTCTATTTTGTTATCTTTAGAAGCCCGCTTCTCCCAGCTAGCAACGGTGATCGACAGTCCAGCAATCCGCCGGCCCACGCCGTTCTGTTGCCGAAGGGGCCGCGCCGTCAACATCGCGCCCAGCATCGATCGTCTTCAAGTAGCGTTGGACCAAGCACGTGACCAATAATTGGATGGTCAGAAAGTTCCGTTCGCCCTGGTAGGTGAATTAGCCACGCTCGACCCTCTTTCGTCGTCCTTCATCCACGCGGTTGAAATTTTGGCAATCGAGTCAGCCCAAGCCGACGAACAATAGGCTCAAGCCACGCCGACCAACAATAGCGGCCGCCGTCGCTGACCACCTCGCCGCCTGCTGACGCAATCAGCGTAGGTACACCCGATAGAATGCAGTAAAAGTGAGTAGAAATCATGTGCACATGTAAAACGTTTGGGGAAATGAAATTCTGTGAGATTTGAGTAGGGGAAAGAGCACGCACGCATAGGAAGGATTAGGCCTAGATAATAGTTTCGAAGTACTAGGAATAAATGTAGCGTTGTAAATATGAACATATGTGTTATGCAAAACCCCCAATAGAAACCCCTAGCTGTGGTGTAATGTTCTCTGGTTGTCGGTTCACTTGAGCAATCTCCTTTTTGCGCGCGTTCGTAGTTCCATTGAGTAATGTGGTTGAATGATGGTAAACTTTCTGGTCGGTGTCGCCATCTCTGGGACGGTGTCGGGACTTCCAATGATGATAAAACTTTAAATGTGGAAAGCTTCGCTTCGCACGTGCAACTAGGGTCGAGTAAGTAATATTCGCTTTGGGTTTATTCGGAATCTAGTAAGTCGGACGCTAGGAAAGTGGAATAGACGGGATTATTCTTCGAACCTTTTTCCAAGGTTCTTCAATGGACCAACTTAGGTGGGTCTCAGACCGGGCAAACTATTAACGTGAGCGGGAGGTCCTCTAACGAGGTGGCGCTTAAGCTTCTCGCTTTACAAGGAATGATCGCGTTAATCCACGGTGGCGGCAATTGAATTCCGGTTGTATTTCGGCCGACCACGAACTCTGTAGTTCGTGCGGCTACAATCTATCGGAAAAAGTCTCACATGGCCCAGGCGTGTGGCCGGCTCCTAAATGTAAGTGACGTTGAAAAACAAACTGCAGTAAGATCGAATAGAGCAAGAGGCGACGAAAAGGCGTATAGACATCAACAAACCCTCCGCCCCCTGAAGTAGTACCAAGAGGTAGTTCCAGGGGGGAATCGGACTTGTAGCCCAAGCCAAAGAAAGGTGGCGTGGTACAGAGTTGTTTTCCCCTTTTTCTCTGTTATCACATTCGAGACATACATCCGTAAAATATACCGTTGAGTAATATATTGTAAAAGACCATTGAGTGAGAACCATTGAGCCTAAACCCCATGAGCTCCCCAGATAGCCGGGTTAGATGCAAGTGTCTAGCTTTGCTAGAAGTGCAAAAACTCTATTAAAAAAGCTCTCACTACGGAACCATATGGAAACAATATCGCTTATGCAATCTCACACAAATTTGATTAAAAATGATCGCAATGCACTAAATGATTTGAAGGATGCACGTTATGTTAGTTAACCCTACGAAACGATTGGAGGAAGAGAAGACGAGAGCCAAACAATCACCATAAAATGCAGAAGCATCGCAAAATACAGCAGATAAAGGCGTTTTTCAAGTATGGCGAGCTTTGTAAACGCTTTTTTAATGATCTAGACAAGGCAGTTTTAAGCAGGAAGGAAGTTAAATAAAATTCTGCCATCGTCGCCGTCAACAGTATGGGTACTTCTGCCATCACGCCCAACTGTCCGTGATGAAAAAATACGAACGTCAAACAATGTAAAGGCGATTTCGAAGTCACCTTCAACCATCTCGTAAATATCTAGCCCATCATGGTTAACCGATGAGAGCAAATGTTGAGTGGTTTCATGCTTTAGTGCGAGAGAACGTGCGGATTGGCAGAAGTACCGTAGACCGGGGCAAATTAATCAAAATTTTACAGTTTCTTGTTATTCAAATATTGTCAAACTAGTTTCGACAAAACCAGTACATTGATATCTATCGGATTATCGAATTTTCATGAGAAATAAGTGCTTCTTTATGAATCGTTAAAAAATTGAAAATTACACGCTAGGGCGATATTGATCACCATATAACAAAACAGGTTCATGAACAAAAATTTTCTCTTTCTTGGGTTCCCTGGAACTGCAAAGAATATCAAAATGTTTACAAGTTGTGTATTTGATCATTTTATTGCAAAATTTTACTTGGAATATCAGCAGACCACCATCCTTGCGAGGAAATGCTGCTTGATACCAAGCTGATCAAATTCACCTCAGTTATCAAATTGACCCCGGATTACGGTACACCCTGTTAAACACAGCAAGTAATGGTCACTATTTTACATAAATATAAATTGTATGAAGATCAGAGCATGCCTCCCGGAACGGCATGGTGGATAGTATCATAATCGTATCCATTTTCTGTGGCTGAAAGAGTTCGGGAAAGCTTTTGCGGAGTGCTTTTTAACCCAAATATAGTGCGCGGTGTGCTCGTATAGCACCAATAAAAGAACTGCTCCACGCAAAGTCCCTACCCAGGACAGGCGAAAATAAAAATGCTCGTTTTATATCCGCAAATAAAAAGCTGCGTGTGTGCATAAGCACGCGATGTATAAAATTATATTAAATATAATAAAACTTCATGCTTCAACATTATTCGATTCACTTTGGCGCTGACACGTACCACATTAAAATACGAAAGGTTTTATCTGGCCGATTTTCGGCAAATTCAGTGTACAGATTGGAACCTTTCAAATGATCAGGGCCCATGAGCATCCATTACAAAAATGGTATGCTGCAAGAAACAAGAAACAAGACCTTCCAGGATTGGTCAAACGAAATGTGAAAATAATCATTTAGCAAAGGACGCATCTTACTCTCGTGCTGTGCATACACGCTGACGGAATTTTTGAGACTACCAAAAGATTATACCTAATCCTTTTTGGACACCGCCATAGAAAAAAAAACCTCTTAGGGTCACTTCCTAATATTCACTTGCTGTTAAGAACAAAACGAAAAATAAATCTTTGGATTCACAACTCTTACTGAAAAAAGTGGCTTTTAAAACTATAGCTAAACATGTCAAAATATAAAATATAAGTTTCCCCTGAATGCGCCCTTTTTTTGCAAGTGCGAAACAGATTAATGTTGATAATTGCATGGAAATGACTAAGCATGTCGACACTAATAAACTGCTTTGATTATTTTTCAAATAGCTAATCGAATAACGTTCTGGCCCAGGCTGAAAAAGCAAAGAGTGCCGCCAATCGTTTTTCCGAATTTGAAGGTTTTGGGCAGGTGGCCTTTTACTGTTTGAAGACAATTAAGGTTTTCTTCTATATCGCCAAGATAGGAGAATACCGCGTTTTGCCGAAAAAAAAACTGAAAGTTTGCGAACTATTTTCCAAACAATTAGAAGACAAAAGGCACATATTTTCACCCAAGACAACTAAACAAAACGGGAATGAACCTGCGCCTCTGACACCGAAGACCTGGTTATCCAATCCCATGCTCGAGATGTCATTTATTTATTTACCGTCAAACGGGGTAACTTGCAACAGGGGTGAAACTTGCAACACGTCGACATTGAACCGAATTATCGTTTCGTTCAGCACTGAGTTGAATTATTATGATTTATTCCGCCATTTATTGACCTTAGGTTTTCAACAGAAGATTTTGGCAAGGGTTTGAACATTTTTTCGTTTTTGGTTGGTTTGCTGGAGGTGAAAATCATATTACACGTTGGGTTGTTTGAAATTCATGCTGAAAAACGTTCCTCGTACCACACGAATGGTAGAAATATGTCATTTGAGGCATTTGCTATCAGTTACAGTACTTGGTAGTGTACAAATTGACAATATAAAAGTTTTGATAATTTGATGCTTAAACACTATAAAAAAATCAAAAACGTTTTTGCCTACCCTTGTGGGGTATGCTAGAATTTCCCCTTGTGGACACCCTCTGCAATGCCAATGGAGTATTCAATCGATGTGGTTTAATACTCATAATTCAATCAATAATAATCAGTTTTCTAAGAGTAGAACAGCCTATCCCTGGTTATTGTCATGCTTTTACTGCAGATAATTTATAAATGATCATGATAACACGATAAAGGTTAAGTTTTTAATAATTTACTTTAGGTAGCACTGTGTGTTGCATGTTACCCCACATCAGGGGTAGCATTAAAAATGTATACTTTTCGTCTCTCCTGATTCCAGAAAACCAAATATTGATAAAATTAATACCGCGTGGTATTCTTTACTTGGCGATTAGGGTACCAGATGGTTTTTCTTGGTCACAGCTGAGTATTGTTCGCAACACTTTATATGGGCATAGCCAGAGAGGAGGCAAGGAGGGACCGATGAAAAAAAATTATAATTGATTTGCTTTAAAAACTAATTCAAAGTCTGTAATACAAAAATAAATCTAATGTTTGAACATCACCTGTGAATTCTCTGACCCCAAGTATTTTCTATTAGAAAGGAAGAAGAATTGTTGTAGACGTTCTACGTAATTGAACTGTCAATTGGTCAATTGGTCAAATTGGTCAATTGGAGTTTATAGTCAATCGTAACTTTCAACTTGATATTGATGATTACGTTTGCAGATCCGAAATTGTTTTTTTTTCAATAGAGCTCTTGGATAACCTTACACATTCATTGAACTCAAGATGGTTATGGAATGAAGCCAAATCTCAAGAGCACTAATCCAGAGAACCAAACATTGCTCTGATCTGAAAATTCGATCGGTTGATCATCTCCAGCATGCAACCAATCGATTAAATTTTCAAAATGAATGGATGTCAGGTTCTCTACCTCTGTGAACTTAAATATCCGAAGTTTGGCTTCGTTTCATAGACACTGTAAATACGACTTGTACATATTTTATTGCGCTTGAATTGGTATGATCTTAACTTGTTAACTTACAAAACATCACCAGCTATTTTTGTAGATCTGAAACAGTGTTGATAGACTCACACTCAAATCTCAATTAATACGCTCTCCCTTGAGAGCAAACTCATTAGAGCAGCGGTTCCCAAACTTGTTAAGGCCATGGCGCACTTGGAAGTATTTTGGAAATTTCGCGGCGTCCTTAGGAATAATCACAACATTTTTTTCAATTTTTTCTAGGTATAACATTTCAAACATGATATAAAAGACACGGAGAATATCATAGAAGTATCAATAAAAATGGGAACTATACAATGGTGGGTAATCTTACTTTTACGAAACTAACAAAAATGCAGAAGACTCTTCGCTCTCAATCATTTTTATGATATTGAATGAGTTTTACAAAGATATAATGTTGCAAGTAGAAATCTTGAACTTTGTCAATGAATAATTTTTAATCTACTTTAAGTGATTGTTTACCAAATCATATGGATTTCAAAATATACATAAATGACGGGTCCGCATACAAAAAGGTGTATGTTTTTTGTTTCCATTTGATTTGTTGAAAACAGTTGAAATTAAAATTTTAAAACGTTTTTGATAAAATTAGCTATTATACACTTATATCAATTCTACTTCTAACCTGCATAATTCATTTTAAAATCATTAAAATATGCTGTTATCTTTTCCATGCAAAATTCTATTCAGATAACTATTTTTTTATAATGCGTATAGGCATGACTTTCATGAAAATCCTGGTTACTGGCAAACCCTGATTATCGATTCGTCATTACAGACAGTCAGGGATATTCAAGATACCATAAGAAGTCCAGAATTATACTTCAAGCTTATAAAGATTAACAAAGATTTCGACATTGACGTTTAAATATTTAAATAAAATATTGTGCACATTTTCGGTAGTGTGTAACATCAAACTGTAACTGGTAAATCACTCATCACAGGTAGTAAATCAATAGTTAGAATAGAAATAGAACAGAATAGAAACAATCATAATGGTAAAATGGTTGAAAAAAATCAGATAAAAATACAGTTGGAAAGCTTAAAATCAGTAGATAGTAGCATTTGGGCAAAGACAAGAACACAGAAATCAGGACAAATAGCTGAAATCCTTCGATGTTTTACTAAAACATAAATAATAATTGATGTTATTCCACATATAACACACAATCTGTTCCGTGGTTCATAAGGTTTACGAAGAACAAGGGTAATGTAGGAGTAGAAAGGCAGCAAATGTCTTGAAAGGATAAAAATCATCCACTGTAAGCATTAACATTTATTTATATGTTAAAATTCTTTGTGAAAGAATAAATGAAGATCAGTGAATTTAAAAATGTATTCCATAAATATGAGCTGATTTCCATGTTATTTATGAGTTAATTCGCGGCGCCCTTGGTTCAGTGCTACGGCGCACCAGGGCGCCGCGGCGCACAGTTTGGGAAGTACTGCATTAGAGGTTCACTTCGGAAATCTCATGCTTGAGATTTAAATGCAAAACTCCATCAACTCAAATTGTATCAAATGATTCAATCACAAAACCCGTAAAAAACATGATACTCGAATGCTGTTGTTTATATTAGAAAGGATTACTATAATTCTACCAGACTACCAAGAAATTATTGCCGTGTGCAAGTAAACTTTAAACATATGTGACAATGAGTCAAACAGGTGAGCCAACTTATCCATGATTTTTTGAAGTTGTGTGAATTATGAGAAATTGAGTTTTTCACAATACTGATCTGAAGGGCTTTACTCAAAGAGTTCAATGAAATGATAACCAGATAGCGCAATCGGAACCAAAGTTTGGTGCAACATCATCGTATGGGCCCACATGATTTTAAAACTGATTTATTAATTTTCAAGAGATCACTGGTAACGTTTAATGATCCACTGGCCTGTAATCAGCAAAGTTCTTGAGATACCCTAGTCAGCTGTTGTACTCAATACTTGATAGATTATGTTTGTTTGAGTCTCAATGAGTACCTTATTCATAAATCTTCGAAAGATCTCTGGTTATGCCTGCTGATACAAAGGCCTTAGCTCAAAGATGTTTTTAGAACATCGCTAACTTTTTAATGAAGTCTTGTTTTTTTTGGATAACGTGATAGAACATGGTTTTGCAACTACTATTTTGACATTATAATTTACAACTAAACTTTCATTTTAAAAATCTTTGAAGTATGAGCTTGCACACTTTTGGTTATAGCTCACTTCGTCAATGTTTTGCTTATTGATTCAAGGGTTCCTGTATGGCATATCGAACGTTACACGCAAAACATAGTTCACCAAAAATCAGAGTTTAATTCTTAGGTTACGGCACAAACTCAAAAACAAACGAACTTTTTTTAGCATAAACCAATAATAACCATCAGAAAATTAAGCAAACGTGTATTTCTTACGTAAGTTAAAGCTTTTAGTGCAAAATAGAGACAGGGATTCAGACTCTATTGTTGAAATCGAAATTTGACAGGACATGTTCCGTTGAGCCTGTTTGGATTTCAACCTTATTCGTTAACATAAGAAAGATCACACTGGGTTCGCATATAGATCTGAGGCCCTCTATTAAGTTTTTCAATTCCACGGAAAACTGTTTTTATTATGGGTTGTAGTTTTCGGTAATGCAGCAATTGAAAATTGGTTGTGATATTCCTACTGAGAGTCTGTCATGAACATATGAATGGTGGTAGGTCATATGGCATAAAGCCATTTGGCATAAAGTCGTTTGGCATAATTAGTCTGAAACCACAAATTTCTTAAGATGACATTCGTTTTTATGTTTCTATTGAATCTTTCTGATGACATTAGGCTTGTTTTGGAGTCAATTGTTGCAAAATGGCACCTTTTTTCAACAATCGTATGCTCTTGAATAAACTGAATCATATTAGTAAAATTTTTGCCAATAGAATTTTATAATTTATCCAGAAATTACCATTCTTCCAAATATTAATGTTTTTTTGAGTTTCGCTATTGGAATAAATTTTTGCACTTGAGATTTTGATATACTTAGCACAATTTTACCCTTCTTTCAAGCATTTTTTTTTCTAAATATGATGTAAACTTAATTATAGCATAACATAGCAAAGTATGGCATTAACGACTGTACAAATCGTGGGTGGCTGTACAATGTTCAACTCTATCGATTTTGAGAAATCTATATGTAGTGTCGCAAAAACACGGTTTGGGATGAACGTAAACTACCCACCATAATCGTTGCAATACTGAGTATTGCAGCACTTTTAAGTTTAGCATCACCCAATATCCAGTGATAAAAGTTTTTTCAACAAAAATAAAAAAAACGCAGTTGCTCAAAGACGTATTTTTAGGATAATTTCAAAAATACATAGACCTAGCTTTTCAGAATCACGAGATAATATTCATTTTAGGTGATGCTAAACTTTTCAAGGTGCTGCAATATTCAGTATAAGTGTTGCAATATGTGATTCCATACTTATGGTGGGTAGTGTATTTTTCAACATAATAGAAATTAACAAAACAAGCATCACATTGAACACCTGACTACGTCTTACAATCGCTAGGGGAAGGGAAGGAATGTTAGTTCAACGTCTATTTAAGAAGATACAGGGAACCCCCAAACTATCTTCATAGACGTCACGGGATAGCGATATTGTGTTAGTAGGGTAGGGTAAATGAGAGGATAAGCTCAATAGTACAATTCAGAGCGATATTGGTAACGTATGAAAATAAATACATATATAATAATTTCTTGAATTTATTTCAGTATTGATTGGAATATATCAGTCCAATCAATACTGAAATAAAATTTTTAATTAGTAAAACATAAAAGAAAACTAGTTTTTACTTCCGAAAAGCTTCCACTCGGCTGGTTAGCCGTAAACCACGATTCATAATTAAAAACAAGTAAGTTTTCACTGCACTTCGCGAACAATATACTCAACGGGATTGATCTACTGAACCACATTTCACTTATCGCGTGACGCGCATTTCACACTTCCTGATTTTCCGCCCGCCCCCGCTGGAGCGAGCGTCGCGCTGGAAGGATCAATCACTACTCAAGGGTCAAAGACAACTAACGGATCGCGGCACTTTTTCACTTTCACTCGATCGACGCACGACATGTTAGATCCTGCCCTCATCGTCAGCCCTCGCAGGGGCAAGCGTCAAGGTCGCAAATATGATGTAACCTTAATTATAGATATAAAATTGTTGATTTAAAATTTAAATAAATTTCACCTTCTTTTATACATAGGCTGTACTTTGAAGCTATATTTTTTAGATATTTTTTTTGTTTTCAACTGACAAAAGGGCGGCAATCATTAACATTGAATCTGCTCAAGTTATCAGTGAAAAGAGAAATCGATTACTGCAGATACTTCGATTCGAAATATCCTGTTCCCCGATTAGCCTACTTCCCCTAAAAGTGTTTGATACCCCTAATCGTCGTAACTCTATGCATTTCAGGGTGGTTAACGAACTGGCCATCTAATATGCACCCTTCTTTATTAATTTGGCGATTCTTTCGAGTTTAATCGAAGTTTCGTTCGTCGAGTTTAATCGAGTTTCATCGTCTTCAGATTTTTTGTTAACATGTGAATAGCCGAGAATGAAAGAATACCTCCTTCCTTTGATTGCTTATCGTTCTTTCTCGTTCACTATACAGCCACTACAGACTATTATAGCACCTGTTTAAATTTCACCACTTTTCGGGGAAAAGGGTCATTCAGTGAACCGGCATTCGGAGAACCGACATTCGTTGAAACGACATTCGGGGAAAAGTAGCACAACCTGTTCGATGGTTCTGAACGCATTTTTTTATGCCTTTTCGTTTTATTATGCCGCAATAATTTTTGGCGTTCAATCTACTATTGGTTCAATCATGAATTTCGCCTTCTTTTAAAAATAGGCTGTTCTAAGTATTATTATTTAGTTAACCATTTTTATATTTTGCTGTTTTATCATTTCTCGCAAGATATGATGTTAGAAAGATAATTACTTTAGAACATGCCAATGTTCAACATATTTTTGTTTTCGAGATATGCTGGAAAAAATATTATTTCAATCACAAATTTTCCCTTTTTTCGATAACAGACGGCGTTTTCGATGTAACTTCCATAATTAAAATTCATGTTGAATCGTTCAAAAGTTTTGCCACACATATTTTCTATAAAAAATGTGTTGTTCATTTGAGTTATACTGTGAGAAGATTTTTTTGCGGTAGAGCCTTAAACATTTTAAACGAAAAGACTATTTCTCTCGTATATAGGCTATTTTTGCATGATGCTGCAATAATAGATCTTTGGATTAGAGCATTTAATATTTTGCCAATGAATTTTCCTTCTGTTAATTTTCATCAGTAATTTTCATCAAGTGTTACGTTCAAACTAGGACAGAGCTTGATCTGCAGCGAAATATTCTATGAGCGTTTCTTTTATTATTAACTGCGAACTTTCTTTGCGAATTTACTATCTTCAAATATGTATATCGCAACAAGTTCAAGGATTTTCTATGTTCTAGCATGTAGAAAACATTATTATTCCGAATAGATCTTCCACCAGACCCGTCACTAGTTTTATTTAGTGATGCTCTCTAATGTCACAACAATTTTTGACACTCATTGCTTGAAAAACTTCTGAACGAACATCATGCTTGTTGAAAACCTACCATATAGCTTTCAAAATGCCGATATTCATTCTAAGTCAATCATAATGCCAATCGGCCATTATGCCAAATGACCATTATGCCAAACGGCCATTATAACAAACGACCAAGCTGAGAAGCAGGCTCTGTCCCAGTGAGGATGTATTGCCAAGGAGAAGCAGCAGAGGTTAAGTGAAGTGTTGATGTTTTTGTTTTCTTATAAGCAGGTGAAATCAACTCATGTGTCAAAATTATGGAATGCTACGGCAAATGAAATGTAAAATGTTGTTAGCAATTTGTTAATAAAAGCTCAATTTAGTTTTACCAAATTAAGATAATAGTATTTTCTAACACAGAACACCTAGATATAAGAAATGAATATATTTTTTGGAACGATACTAATGACGGATTAAAACAAAAGTGTGTATTTTTGCTTCTAGAAACATCTGAGCTGATAAGCAAGCTTTATATCGGCATAACGGCTGGTATGTAAAGCCAAAGAAAGTGCTTTCCAAATTTAATTTCAGACGGTTGGTCCCTTAGCCTCCACAGAGTTACCCAATCCCAAACCTGAGATTTATAAGAAGGTCAAGGTGAATCCTGACCGTTCCTTATCCTATTGCTTATCGTACATCTGGTCCCAAAGCACTGTCCTTTGTTATGCCTTTTTTAAGCTCGTGAGTCAAATGCCTCCCACGCTTTTGCCTTCGGGGCCCTGAAATGCTTTGAACAAATACAAAAAAAAAAGATGGGACATATGCGAATCTGCTTATCTTCGTTTTATGATAAGCAGGATATTCTGTCACACGAATCAAAAGAATTCCTCCATACATGATGAGAAAATTTTCCAGGTACCACCATACAATCCTTGGCGTACATGAGACTCACCGGATTATATGGCATGGGGGCACCGAGGCTTTTCAAATGTATTTCATATCTGAATATTTTTTTCTTCCTTTCTATTTCGTTCTCATTTCATATCTTCCATTGCCCAAATCTGTGTGCCGGAACCGCAGCTGCAAACGAAAGGTGACACAAAGATGGAAATCAGCTTTATCCTATGCGCCATTTATCTGCTGCTTGGCATGGCCCTGATAGCCATGTGCTTCAATCTGATGCAGGTAAGTTTTCTCATAATAAACTGTCACCCAGTGGGGGGTGAATGTGGGACTCAGTTTGAAAGGACATTTATTTGGCTTGAACGCTCACTAGTACCGAGTCAATTTTCAATTCGTTCTTGAATTTCCAACGGGGTGCCACGTCGTCAGGCTCAAACAAATGTCGTATTACGAGCCATAATGGAGAAGCTAGAATTGTGGGACTAGGCTTTGATTTTTCCGTTCCGTACAAAGAGTCACATGTTACTGTCGAGTGTCTTAATATTATTTCAATTATCTTGCCTTCCACCGTAATTTGCATTAAGAGTAAGATATTCCAGCCAAATCATCGATCTGTTCGGATAAACTTGTATAAACGCTTGCGTTTTCTGCGATTCCAGACAATTACTAGTCCAAAATGCCGTAAAACAGAGTAATATTTTTCAGCGGGGTAATATTGATCGGAACGAAAACTAAAAAAAAGGCGCAATTTCATTTTTTGGGAACAGACGAGATTGCCCATACTCGCATAACAGTCCCATTTATAAAGGAAATCCCATAGAATATGGGACTGTTATGCGAGTATGGGTAGAAGATTAAGAGTAAATTATCTCCTTAGCTACTAAATTTTAGTCCTTCATATTTCAACACAATGTAAAACAATTGGTTAATTGCACCTTACATAAAAAACTTACATAATACGCCCAGAGGTAGGCAATTTCTTCTAAGCCTAAATATATTCAAAAGAGATTTAAATAGTTCATTGAAAGGAAAATATCGATATTCTGATATATAGAATCAAAAATCAAAACGTCTCTACAAATAACTCTAAGCTGAGAAACAAGTTAAGGATGTAACGAAGAATAAAAAATAAGTAACAGATAATATGAACATGTACATGACAACGGATGTATCTCAGAAAGCAAGAACTGGTAATTGAACTATTAAACTCGCCCTTACCAAATTCACATTCCATTGGAAAACATGCAGTGGAAAACCACATCGTCTGGATAATCACATTGGTTTGAAATTGTTATGACCTCTGCTGCAGCGTGTGTACAATTCCATTTCAGCACTGCTCCAGGTATTATGGCCATAATAGCTGCAGCGGTCTACATTCGTTAGGTGGGATGCACTAATATTATCATTATGATTTTGTTCCTTCGCCATTAACAAGGTTTTCATTTCCACTAACAAACATTTTTCGTTTTCATTTCTTCTTTCAACAGGAACAAGTCATCTATAAAATACGTTCCTTGAAGAAGTGCGTCCGTGGATGTTGTCAGTGCAAGAAAAACGTCCCACCACCAAGTGAGGAGGAGTCCGAAGGCTGAAAAGGACACACGGTTTCATCGAAGCTAGTGAAGTGCTCTGGGCCCTCAATTTCCGTAAACGAATTCTAACCCCTAGGATGTAAGATCACAGCGATTAAAGACAATGCGAGACAGTTGTTAAGTTTTTGTTTAGTTGATGTAAATAATTCTCAAACCATCTTACTTTTTCTAATCAACTTTTCAGAGTGAATAACTTAAGTCCATTCGTTGTAAGGGAATTCGGATCTTAACGATTGTTCAACATTCCAAAAGAAAATGAAGTTTATTCACGTTTATTGTCTTTCATTGTTAGTGATTATCACAATTCCAATTGAACTACCCACATTTTGTCATAAACGTGGTCAAAATACACCTTTCATACATCGCCGCTGTTTTATTTCGAATGTACATTACTAAATATTATACACCTTTATAACCGAAAAAGCGCAGACGATGAATGATTTAAAACATCTTTCATAGTCCAGTTAGATGTTTTAAAATACCTACTTCATACTTCTCATAGCATTCTGATGTGTTATATCGAAGTTATATCATACATCATTATAACCAATAAGTTGTTATCAAGTTATCAAGACGTGATTTTCCGTATTAGAATACAAGTGCATTTTGTGTATTAGGTGTTTGAAATGTTTTGACAGCTCAAAAAAACAAAAACAAAAAATATCATCCATTGACTTCAAATGGTGCAAATAACGTGATGAAAAACAAGCATCTTGCTGCATGAGATTTACTTGGGATATTTGTTTTTGTAAGCTTCGAGTTTTAAAATACAAAGTAATATTTGTGCATGTATGGTGTATGTTTTTTTCGGTGCCGTATTAGATTTTAGGAGAAAATGATTGGTTGTACTCCTTGTTTATTGACGCGCCATTTAAAATATGCGCGCAATTGTAACTTAAGTTCAGTGAAATATATCCGATTGTGTGATTTTTTTTTCTTTGGAGGAACAAGCGAAAAACATGGTGGATTCAATTATATGCCTACAGGGTAGGTTAAAACTTTTTGGAATGGTTATTGGATTAGGTACCTAAAAATACAATGTGTTGATGTGTTTTTTTTTTCAATAGAACGTAATATTAAAAAAATCAAACTTTTTAGCTGAGTCGAACCTATTCCTGGCGTTTCGTGCTGAAAACCGTAATTCAGCTAAATGTCAATTGCTTGCAATGAAAGCTCTACAGTTATTAATTTTTCTGATCGGTGCTGTAACATGGCATTGCTTTGAAAAAAGTAGAAGACACGAAAGTTGGAAGCAATTTTGTGTTTGAATGAAGTTATAACTACGTATTCAGTACGTGTTCAAAATAACAAACATAAATGCTGCTCAATTCATTGAAAATGTCAAATTTCGTCGTTGAGATGAAATGCTTGTTGTCATTGGATGTACGAAAGATGTATTCAAAAGCAACTTTATAACTAAATTAGCATAAACTGAAGTTTGGTTATGGGGAGTGCTTTAATTAAGTAATATATACGATTGTCTATCAGGAATATAACATAAACATTGGACCTGAGTTTGCAGAATGGATATGTTCTTCTAAAACATCTCGAGAACGGTTTTAGAACGGAAGATGCATTGGATTTCATCTTTAACATCTGATTACAACATCATTTTTGGATAGCTCACTGAGAAGATGTTTTCTGTGTTACTTGGGTAATAGGGTGCTGGTGGCAATAGTGGATAACCTAAGCAAAAAAAAAAAACATCATAACATAATAACCAAAAATCCTGAAAGAGAACTTTTAGCGTCAATCCAATGATTTCAGCCTCTATACTATAAGTAAAAAATATAGATAGAGTGATAACATTGGGTGGTTTGAATGAAATATAGTAAAGTTATGTTTACTACATTCTCGGTAGTAAACGCTACATGTGGAACGTGAGTGGAATATGTTTGTGTCATTTTTCTTTCTGCACCTTTCGAACATACTACAAACAACGCGTTGGTATGAACAAAAATAGCATTTACTACAAAGCTACTTGTAGTTAGCTTCAGAGGTTGCTTTGCTACTCATGCTTTGAGATTGTTGAATTGCATTGAATAATTGAAATGTGAGATATTTATCTGAGATTTCAAAAAGAGTTTTGTGATTCCGGTAAGATTAGCGAAGGAATTTTGAATTTTTGGCGTGAATTTTGGCAATATAGATATTTATAAAGTAATACTAAACTTTACGTGAGAATTGCAACACCAAAGATTTCCTTTGAAATTTCACGATTGTTGTAAGCCTTTCTGGGATTCTTGTGACAATATAAAAAGTCCGGCATATTTTTCGGTTATTGATCGTTTGAAATTATTTTGGTGTCTTTGAGAAGGTATTTCTGAGATTTTCGGATTTTACATCAGAATCGTAGTACTGGAATCCAAAAAAATTCTAGTGATTTTATAATTTTATGTTGCTGTTATTGCAAGATCATCCGCCGCAAATAGAAGCTACTCCATCCCGTCATTGCCAAAATCGTCTAAGTTGTGCCCTTAATGGAACATCATTTTTTTCCTGAAGAATCTAGCCGATCTTAAACTTGAACTTGCCGTTCTGGTGAGCAACGACCCTCCTTGGATCTTGGCACTCCAGGAAGTGAATCGTGTAACAATCGAGCAGTTTAATCGTTCCCTCGGTGGCAAATACATGTGGACCTCGAAACCGAAGGTAACATCCGCCGTTCTGTCGCTCTCGGGATTTTAAAGGCCAACCCGTTCACCTTTCTTTACATTGATTCTCAACAACTAGTTATGATGGATGATCTGCTAATCGGAGTGCAGATTTTCGTCTATGCGGACGATATAGTAATCGTAGTATGTAGATCAACATTCGTTGCTACACGCAGATAAGCACAAGCCTCTCGAGTGGCCAATTGGGTTGTCTCCGTAGGCTTCTCCATGTCGGCATCTAAAAGTATTCGATGTCATACATGCAGTGGCGTAGCTAGGGTTTTCGGGGCCCGGTGCGGAGTCAAATTCGGGGGCCCTTCCAAATAAGGACGTGTGCCAATTGACTAGTCAATAGACTGATGCAAATTATGAAGTTTTTGCTCCCCTATGCTGAAACGATGTCAATTATGATGAAAATGATCCTCCCAAAATTTGAAATGATTCGGAACAAATTTGGTTGTGTACACGCTGTTTGAAGTTTGTATGGAAATTACTATGGAGAAGGTAAACTTTTTGTGTTCAGTCTTCTAACTGCTCGTCATAATGATCTATGGAAAAGTGAACATACTCATCTCATGCGGAAAACCCCCAGCTACAACTTTGCCGAGGACCACATTTCGATGGGACGTAAGGATAATTTGATATTATTGATAACAAAGTCTAAACCATGCTGAGATGATCATTCAATTACTTTCAGAGCAACACTGCTTTTTTGCTGTAGAAAATAGTAGCCTGGATTACTTTGATCTATTCTTCCCGCCAGGAGCACCACTGTTGCCTGCCGAACAGTTGGTGAAGCATGCTATATGCAGACCAACTTTATGATGATGAATAATAATTTATCCTGAGGTCCAATCAAAAAGTGGTCTTCGGCAATGTTGTAGCTGGGAGGATTTCACATTAGAAGAATTTGTTCACTTTTCCATTAAATATTATGACGAAGAGATAGAGATCTGAACACAAAAGATTGGCGTTTTCCATAGTAATCTCCATATAAACTTCAAATGGCGTGTGCATAGTCAAATTTCTTCCGAATCACTTCAAACTTTGGGAGGATGCTATTTACCATAATTAAAATCGTTTAAGCATAGGGGAGCAAACAATTCAAAATTTGCATCACTCTACTAGCCAATTAATGAAACAAAAATATACTTTCAATCATATTTGGGATCGAAAATAATGGACCTTGTATTCATCTATTGTTTGGTCGTTTTCAATTTTTATTTAGTATCCAAACTGTATCAATCAATAATACAGCGATACGACCACTTCAGGGCGCGCTAAGTGTCTAAAAAAAGGAGCTTAAGAGAACTTATGCCTGAAAAATGAGCATGAACACCCAAGTAACAATTCAACAGCAATTTGACTTTCGTGTTGATTTATTATTGTTTTATGACAGTAACGTGAATGCTATAATAGTTAAGAGCGACATTTAACGTTGCCAAAAGATGATGTTTTGTTATTCGGCTCTTGGCTGTTTTCAAAACATTTTAGAGCCAAAATATAAAGTCAAAATTTGTTGGCTCTTATTTGTTACGGCTATGATGGCCTTCCTTAGTCGAGTGGTTAGATTCCGCGGCTACAAAGCAAAGCCATGCTGAAGGTGTCTGGGTTCGATTCCCGGTCGGTCCAGGATCTTTTCGTAATGGAAATTACCTTGACTTCCCTGGGCATAGAGTATCATTGTACCTGCCACACGATATTTTTTATTTATTTGATGAGCTACAATTCGCTAAGATGAATCTGCGCCGAATGGATGAGTCTTCTCCACTGGGCTCGGTCCTGGGCCAATCGCTTCCAGTCGCCCTGAACGTTAAGTGCCCTTAAGTCCTCCTCAACCGCAAAAAGCCATCGTGTGCGCGGCCTGCCACGAAGTCGGCGGCCTCGTCCGGGTTCTCTGTTGAATATTATCTTTGCTTGTCGTTCTTCCGGCATACGGGCAACGTGACCAGCCCAACGCAGCCTGCCGTGTTTTATGCGCTTGACAATATCCACCTCTTTATACACTTGGTACAACTCGTGATTCATGCGACGCCGCCAGATGCCGTTTTCTAGTTTACCGCAGCACTTTACGTTCAAACACCCCGAAAGCTCTCCGGTCGACTTCTTTCAATGTCCATGATTCATGGCCATATAGGACAACCGGAAGGATCAGTGTCTTGCATAACGCGAGTTTTGTTTTCGTTTGCAGGCTACGGGACTTCAGCTGGTTATGGAGCCCGTAGAAAGCCCGACTCGCAGCTGCAATACGTCTTTTCACCTCGCGGGTAACATTATTGTCGCATGTCACTAGTGTTCCAAGATACACAAATTCTTCCACCACTTCAAACTTTTCACCACCTAGCACCATTTCGCTACCACTAACACTACCGGACCCACGTTGACCACCAGCTATCATGTACTTCGTTTTTGTGGTGTTGATCGTGAGCCCAATCCTCGCTGTCTCCCTCTTGAAAGGCACGAACGCCTCTTCCACTGCCCGACGGTCAATCCCGATGATGTCGATATCGTCCGCAAAGCCAAGGAGCATATGAGAACGTGTGATAATGGTACCGCTTCTCTGCACACCGGCTCTCCTGATAGCACCTTCGAGCGCTATGTTAAACAGCAAATTAGAAAGAGCGTCACCCTTTTTCAATCCATCTAAGGTTACGAACGATGACGAAATCTCGTCCACTACCCGCACACTTGATTTTGATCCATCAAGCGTTGCACGAATCAGTCTAATCAGCTTCGCCGGAAAGCCATGTTCGGACAGAATTTGCCACAACTCGTTTCTCTTCACTAAATCGTACGCTGCTTTGAAATCTACAAACAGATGTTGAGTCTGCAAGTTGTACTCCCGGAATTTATCTAGGATTCGACGCAGGGTAAACATTTGATCCGTCGTTGATCGGCCCTCTCGAAAACCAGCTTGGTATTCGCCGACAAAGGACTCCTCATACGGTCTCAATTTGTTGAACAGAATTCCAGACATGATTTTGTACGCCGAATTAAGGAGTGTTATCCCTCGGTAATTGGCGCACTCCAGTCGATGCCCTTTCTTGTACAGAGGGGAAATGAGACCTTCCAACCAACTAAGGTCTGTTCATTTAAAAAAGTGGACACGTGGTTTTTACAGTAAACTGTTTATTTTCGAACAAATTCATGAGTTTACCTAAAATACATGGAAATCAACGTAATTTCGATCAATTTCACATAAATTTGAACATTTATTGAGCATTGCTCGAGAATGCTCTTACTTTTCTCATTATACCTCCCATAAGGATCTGCACAACTTTTTTCGGAACTTTTCGTTGTGCTGCTGTTCGTTGTGACCACATTTTCTTGAAAAAATCGATGGAGCTTGCAACGTAAACTTCCATCCTTCTTAAGATGTCGTTCGATTATTGCCCAATATGTTTCAATGGGGCGGCAATTTGATGGATTCGATCATTTTTCTACAAATTCGACTTTTTCCTTCTTGAGCATCTCAAAAGTAGCTGAAGCATAGTGAGCCGATGCTAAGTCTGGCAAAAACAATGGAGGCATGGTATGCTTTCAGTCCTTAGTAGGCATTTGTTCTTCCTCCCATATCCTCAATATGATACGGTGAAGGAGTTCGTGCAGCTGCTCACTTCCGTGTTTGAGAAGTTTGGCCGGGAGCTCGTCGTTCCCAGCAGCCTTGTTGTTCTTCAGCCCACTGATAGCTTTTTTTACCTCATCTAGCGTTGGAGGTTCCACAGCCTGTCCATCGTCATCGAATTGAAATCTGCTACCAGATCCACTTCCATTATCTCCGTTCAACAATGACTCGAAGTACTCTTTCCACCTGGCGGCCACCATTGTTTTATCCGTCAGCATGTTTCCTTCGCGGTCGTTGCACATGGCGGGAGACGGCGCTGTTTTTCTCCGCACACCATTTACAGACTCGTAGAACCGTCGCATGTTGTTCTGTTCCATAGCTTCTTGCGCCTGAGCAACTACTGCCTCTTCATGCTCCTTTTTCTTTCTGCGATGGATCCGATTTTTCGGCTGCCCTTGCTTCCTTGTACCACCGTTGTCGTTGGTAACAGAGTGAAGGCTCTCTTTACCAATGATAGGGCGGAAGAAGTCCTCTTTTCCGACCTTCTCATTAGCGTCGCCGATGACAATTTTCACGTCGTGTTTTGGGCATTCTCCATAGGTCTTGTCGAGACATTCGTAAAACGAGTCCTTCACGTCATCGGGTTTGTCGTTAGTCGGTTATACGTTGATCAGGCTGTAGTTGAATAACTTGCCCCGAATCCTCAATACGCAGATCCGCTCGTTGATCGGCTTCCACCTAATAACGCGCTTCATCTGCTTCCCAATCGCTATGAAACCGATTCCGTGTTTAGCTTTATCGCCACCGCTGTGGTAGATGTTGTATTTGAAAGCGGTGTTAGCGATGGGGCCTACCGCTCTGAATTCACGTTCTCCAGATCTTAGCCAATGCACTTCCTGAATTGCAGCCACGCACACGCCAACTTTTCGCAATTCACGAGCCAAAAGGCTCACTCGTCCAGGTTTATTTAAGGTCCTGACGTTCCAGGTACCGAGTTTCCAATCATAGTCCTTATTTCGTTGCCAGGTCGGTTGCCGAAAATAACGTTCGTTTCTTCTTCTTTCTCCATTTTTCGTGGTGGATAATGAATTCGGTATGCTACCTTACCGGGGTTGCGCTACCTACATCACGTTGATGGGACTGCCATCTTAGGTGTAGCTGACGTGATACAGCGTTTCATACTCAGCCGCTGGATGCCAGAACAGACGCTGTTTGAGCCGCACCTCCTGGTGTACTGACGCTCAAAACGCACCTCCTCACTCTAGCTGATGTCAGAAGGACAACAGGGCCCAGGCTGCACTACCAGCTAAGTACGCAACTCTTAGCTGGCGGTCTTTGTCATCATTTGACCCGTGGAAGCGCGAGGTAGGAACTTGTAAGGGCCAGAGCTGTGTTGGTCGCTCCTTCCTGACTGTCGACTCACCATTTTGCAGCCCACACGATATACGAATGCGAAAATGACAACTTTGGCAAGGAATGCTCTCAGTTAATAAATGTGAGAGTGCTCATAAGAACACTAAGCTTAGAAGCAGGGTCTGTCCCAGTGAGGACGTAATGCCAAGAAGGAGGATAATAAAACACTCATATAAAACACCTTGTTGTCATAATAGCTGCTTTTAAACTACATGACTTTCTATTGGCTTTTGATAACTTACGTTATTTATACCTCTCAAATCAGTATTTGGCTCCTAAGATAAGAAAACACCATTAGCATTGCAAATTCATTTCTCGGCACACCAATTTAACATAACTAATATTGGGTTATTACTAAAGAACACTTATTCATTTTTTTTGCGTATATTATTCAAAACAGCACCCTCAAACTGTCAAACGTTGTTGAATGCTGCTTGGCCAGCATAAAAAGCGAAAAAAAGCTGGATCATCTTCAATCAGCATTTATTGAGACCATTTGACATCCACAAATGCCGAATAATAACAGTGTGCCCTTATGTGTGTATTTATGATGACAAAACAGCATTTGTTGATGCACGCTGTGTCCAAACCAACAGATTATAAAAATTGAATATACCTCGGATTTTCTTTCCGCTAGAGTTTAGTATTTTGGTTATATTTTCGTAATCGGAAGGCTTTAAAATTTTTCATCGGTAAAATTTTGACTTCTTCCATTTTTTAGCTATTTTTTCATATACAGCCCATGAAAACGTTTTCCTATGCATTTCGGCCCATACTAAATGTGTGGAAAAAATTTCACCGATAGTATATTTTTAAAACCTTTCGATTATGAATGTATACCAAACATTGATCCCTAGCGGTAAAAAAATCCGAGATACATTCAATTTTCATAATCTGCTGGTTTAGACATAGCGTGTGATGGCAATCAATCAATTATGGCTCCAACTGTCGTAGCCACCTGAATTTAATAAAATCTCTTTCAAGACCACACCACAGCAATAATCGAGCTATAAGGTTCCTTCCTTAGCCGAGTGGTTAGAGCCCGCGGCTACAAAGCAAAGCCATGCTGAAGGTGTCTGGGTTAAATTTCCGGTTGGTCTAGGATCTTTCCGTAATGTCCTTGACTTCCCTCGGCATAGAGCATAATCGTACCTGTCACACGATATACGGATGCGAAAAATGGCAACTTTGGGATAGAAAGCTCTCAGTTAATAACTGTGGAAGTGCTCATAAGAACACTAATCTGAGAAGCAGGCTCTGTCCCAGTGGGGACGTAATGCCAAGAAGAAGAAGAAGTAAGGTTCCGTGTCACTGCAGCGCTAATTGATAGTCGGGAGTTTAAAGACTCCTCCAAATCAACGCGATTTTTTCAGCGACAGTGACAAAAAATCGCCGCGATTCCGTCGTTGTGTCCCTGCAAGCACTCTTATATGATACTATCTAGACCAACGCGACGAAAATCGCAGCAAAATCGCGCCTCTGTGGCTTGGGCACGCTCATAAAATTGTGCAGGAAGTGAAGCATCAGCGAAATCGCGGCGATTGTTTGTCGCTGTCGCCGTAAAAAATCGCCCTGATTTGGGGGAGCCTTAACGGTCTAGTCACTTTAGCGATGAGCAGACTTATTGACACACTGTCTCCCATCAATATTCGGTACGTTAGGATAGTTTGCACGAATATGGCCGCCTTTGCAGAGAAATCTGCTGGAAATGCTAGAACCCGCCTGCTAGAAGAGGCCGATAACCTGCTTGACAGTAGAGCCGACACCAGGCTACGGCGATCGTGACTGGCGCCTCTCATCCCTCAAATTCGATGGCAGAATAAAAGTCATTTTCAGAACAGAAAACTCGTTAACGCGGCTGCGCAAGGGGTTGGAAAAAGCATCGCGAACGACGAACTCGTGGTAAGCCTTAGTCTTCCCGGACAATGTTTGATTTTTTCCGCCGAAACCGCGGCTATTTTCTTAGCCGCAACTAAACCACTGGCTCGATCGTCATAATTACCGACTCAGCAAGTTGCTATATCGCCCTTAAATCGGAATCTCCCTGTCATCCGTGGATTCAGGGAATAATCAGACATGCATAGGGGTCACCGTCATGTGGATTCTAGTGCACTGGGGCGTTCCGAATAATAACACACCCGATCACCTAGCAGGATCCGATTTCACTCCCGCCGATATACAACAACGGTACCCCTGGTCGACATCCGACGTTGACATGATGAGCATGACAGACAGAATGGACTAACTAACGGGGAGCCTTCCTACGTAATACGAAACAAAGCGTTGATGCTAGGACGGACCTTAAATCAATGAAGGATCAAAAACAAATCTCCAGGTTTACACCTGGTCATACGAGGATTTCCCACAACCCAGGAGGGGTACCTTTCCACCGGGTCTACAGCGCAAATAATTCAGTCAAGTACGTCATTTACGTATGCCCGCTGTACGAGCATTCGAGACGCCCTTCAAGAAAAAAAATCAGTGGAAGAATTAAATTTGTTTCATTTTGAGGAATCTACCAGAACTGCGGCAACACACATGAGCTGGGAACAGCTTCAATAGTGATGAGTGATATGCAGAGGCGCGTGATCGGGTGATGGCCGATCAATGAGAGAATGTGCAAGTTGAGGCTCAAAGGCCGGTTTTTCAACATCAGCATAATTAGGGTGAAGATGAATCGAAGCCAAACTTCAAATTTTCAAGACCACAGATCTGGAGAACCATACATCCGTTTAAGCTGATAATTTAATCGATTTGTCACTCGCTGGTGATGACCAATCAATTAAGTTTTCAGCTCTAACGGGTGTTCGATTCTCCAGATGTGTGCTCTTGAAAATTTGAGGTTTGGCTTCGATTCATCTTCACCAGAACGTGCACTGCCCTCACTCCGGAAGCACTGATGATGATAAAGACGCTTTTTACGCGCAGTTCGAACGCGAGTACGACAGCTGCCCAAGCCATGATGTCAAAATCATCATAGGAGATCTAAACGCTCAGGTTTGCCAGGAAGAGCAATTCAGACCGACGATTGGAAAGTTCAACGCCCACTGGCTAACGAACGAAAACGGCCTACGACTAATTGATTTCGCCGCCTCCAAGCATATGACCATTCGTAGCTCCTATATCCAGCACAGCCTTCCATACCGATACACCTGGGGATCACCACAGCAGACAGAATCGCAAATCGACCACGTTCTGATTGATGGACGGCACTTCTCCGACATTATCGTCAGGACCTATCGTGGCACTAACATCGACTCTGACCACTATCTGGTGATGGTCGAACTGCGCCCAAAAACTCTCCGTCGTTAAAAACGTACGGTACCGACGGCCGCCCCGGTATGACCTAGAGCGGCTTAAGCAACTGGATGTCGCAGCGGCATACGCGCAGCACCTCGAGGCTGCATTACCGGAAGAGAGTGAGCTGGATGAAGTCCCTCTTGAGAACAGCGAAAGCAGCCATCAACGATGCAGCTGAGAGCAACGAGGGGTATGTGGGACGGAGTCGACGGAACGATTGGTTCGACGAGGAGTGCCTGGAGGTTTTGGAGGAGAAGAATGCAGCGCAGGCGGTCATGCTGCAGCAAGGGACCCAGCATAACGTAGAACGCTATAGACGGAAACGGCAACACCAGACCCGTCTCTTTCGGGAGGAAAAACGCCGCCTCGAGGAGAGGGAGTGCGAGGAGATGGAACAGCTGTGCTGGTCTCAAGAAACGCGTAAGTTCTACAAGAAGCTCAACGCATCCCGCAACGGCTTCGTGCCACGCGCCGAGATGTGTAGCGATAAGGATGGGAGCATTTTGACGAGCGTGAGGTGATCGAAAGGTGGAAGCAGCACTTCGACGAGCACCTGAATAGCGCTGAGAGCACAGGCAATGAAGGACGGGACAACGGAGGAAATACCTTCGTCAGTACTGCGGAGGATGGAAACCAACCAGCCCCCACTTTGAGGGAGGTTAAGGATGCCATTCACCAGCTAAAGAACAATTAAGCTGCTGGTAAAGATGGTATTGGAGTTGAACTCATAAAGATGGGCCATGAGAGGCTGGCCATTTTTCTGCACCGACTAATAGACACAATCTGGGAAACAGAACAGCTACCGGAGATGTGGAAGGAAGGTGTAATATGCCCCATCTACAAGAAAGGCGTCAAGTTAGATTGTGAGATCTTTCGAGCGATCACTATTCTAAATGCGGCCTACAAAGTATTATCCCAGATAATCTTCCGTCGTCTGTCACCTGTAGTAAACGAGTTCGTGGGAAGTTATCAAGCCGGCTTAGTTGACGGCCGATTGACAACGGACCAGATCTTTATTGTACGGCAAATCCTCCAAAAATGTCGTGAATACCAGGTCCCAACGCATCACCTTTTCATCGATTTCAAGGCGGCATACAACAGTATCGACTGCGTAGAGCTATGGAAAATCATGGACGAGAACAGCTTTCCCGGGCAGCTCACGAGACTGATAAGAGCGAGGATGGAAGGTGTGCAAAATTTTGTGAAGGTTCCAGGCGAACACTTCAGTTCTTTTGGATCTTGCCGGGGACTACGACAATGTGATGGACTTGTGCCTGTTGTTCAATATTGCGCTAGAAGGTGTTATGCGGAGAGCCGGGCTTAACAGCCGGGATACGATTTTAATGAGATCCAGTATTTTTTTTGCTTCGCGGATGATATGGACATCGTCGGCCGAACATTTGAAAAGGTGGTAGACCTGTACACCCGCCTGAAACGCGAGGCAGCAAAAGTTGGACTGGTGGTGAATGCGGCCAAGACAAAGTACATGCTAGCTGGTGGGGCCGAGCGCGACAGGGCTCGCCTAGGTAGCAGTGTTACGATAGACGGGGATACGTTCGAGTAGGTCGAAGAGTTCGTCTACCTTGGATTCTTGCTGACGGCTGACAATAACGTTAGCCGTGAAATACGGATGCGCATCATCAGTGGAAGTCGGGCCTACTATGGCCTCCACAAGAAGCTGCGGTCAAAAAAGATTCACACCCGCACCAAATGTACCATGTACAAAACGCTCATAAGGCCGGTAGTCCTCTACGGGCATGAAACGTGGACGATGCTCGAGGAGGACCTGCAAGCACTTGGAGTCTTCGATCGTCGGGTGCTTAGGACGATCTTCAGCGGTATGCAGGAAAACGGTGTGTGGCGGCGAAGGATGAACCACGAGCTCGCCCAACTCTACGGCGAACCCAGTATCCAGTAGGTGGCCAAACCTGGAAGGATACGAAGGGCAGGGCATGTCGCAAGAATGCCGGACAGCAACCCTGCAATGGTGCTGTTCGCTTCGGATCCGGTTGGTACAAGAAGGCGTGGAGCGCAGCGAGCTAGGTGGGCGGATCAAGTGATCATCGATTTGGCGAGCGTGGTAGAAGGAGGATGCGGCCACGAACCGAGTATTGTAGCGTGAAATTGTTGATCAGTGTTATCTGTCTAGATGTTAACTAAATAGATGAATGAGGAAAAATCATGGGATTTTGAAAAAACTGCATGTTATTTACAAATCAATCTATCTTCTATATAAATAAAAATGGAATGGTGCTTGTATGTCACGCAACGGCTTACGATTTAAATGATTCTTTCTCCGTTTTGTTTGTCAAGGGTTCCAACGTGTTTGTGTGTGTGTAAAAATCCCAGGATATTCACCGGGAAAGTTGAAAAAGAAAAAAAAACGAGAGAGAACGGAATTGTCATTTTGTATGGGACGATCCAAACCGTTTTCCAACAACCTACTTGATGCCAAAACGAAGTTGGTGTGACTACCGAAAAGCTAAACATTACATATACTTTGCAATTGAATTAAATGAACAAATTGATGTGAGTTGGAAAGTCACGTCTTCTTGGTGGGAATCGAACCCACGACTCCCTGATCTTTTGGGAGGACACTCAGAATTTGATCTAGAATCGAATGAGCGGTTTAGAGCAAAAAAGATTTTTTGAACCACCCTAGTGCCCATAGCAGGTCCTACCAGAAGCGCTCTCTGAATTAAGATGTGCCCGAAATGAGCAATTCTTGCTAAAACCAGGCTGCCATCGGCACACATCGTTAGAATCCTAGATCCACATCGTTAGAAACGTTAAAATTTTATGTCACTGATCTCTTGTGTAAGCTAAAACTAAAAGATGGTCCTTTCGGTTTTCTCAAATTGATAGACCCCTCGTACGCCAGCTTGCTAAACAATTTGCAGAAAAGTCATTTTTTTTTATATAAATCATAGGTATTTTTTCGCGAGACATGTCACATATTTCATATTTTTATATATAAGGAGGAACTGACGGTTCCATCACCTTCCAACTTTTCTATTTGATACTATTAACCCCTCTACCGACAGCTTCATTCGTTACCGTCAAAAAAAAAATTCAAATCGCGATAAATTTTTTGTTTCTCAATTTTTTTGCACCAATTTTTCAAAATTTCTCAAAAACTCTTTTAAGGCAAAGTAGCCCGTCATTCGTTTTGGCAACAATGATGACTTTTCAGCTTGCATTTCAAAGTGATAGAACTCAGTCTTGATAGTTTATATTGTCTTGAAAAAGTATCACTGTACACGCTAACATGCATAAAGTATGCTGATACTTTTTCAGCTGGGTCAGTGCAAAGCCAACTGATTTTCTTTGATTCGAATTCGTGAGAGAAATTAGCAACAATCATCAACGACGCGTACAAATTTCAATGATGGCCTACTTCGCCTTAATTTAAAAGTCCGTGTCGATATTGATCATTGGTTAACTGGTTTTGAAGATATTACGATGTTCCTTGGGGGACCTTGGAGAATTTAAAATGTCTTTGGTGGTCATTTTGTTTTACGCCAATTAATTAAAAAAAAATAAAATATGGGCTGTATAATACCAGTTTATAAGGAGCTACTCTGGAAAAATCATTCAAATCGGTTGAGTATTATTGGAGATATCTGAATATTATAGTCGTTATATTAGAACTGCTGCACCCAATTGCTTAATTTTTTCACAACACACTCTCATTAATTTACTTTTTCGAAGAGTGAATATCCGAATACAAAAAAAATTCTGTAGCCTGAGATTATCACGTGGGCTTTGGCTACGCGTCGGTCCCCCAAGGAATTTCGGAATATGTATCTCCGGATCTAGATAATTAATTACCATTTTCGACACAGAATATAAACCTAGAAAAGTTGAGAACTTGTGAAAAAATGCTAAAATATCTAGAAACAAAAAAATTATCCTGATTTGAATATTCTTTTGACAGTAAAAAATGAAGCTTCCGGTAAAGGGGTTAAAGGTTTTCAAAGAAAAACAGTGAGGGAAATACGCATCTTTGATTACAAGCCTTGTTCCAGACAAAACGTAAGGGATTATACCAAAATATTCTGAAACGTGCAAATATCTCACTTCACATCTAGTGCTTGGATAGACTTTACTACGTCGAAGATAAGGAATGGTTTAATACTGCACACTAAGCTTTTACGGTGAATTTCACCGTAATCTCAACAGCTGAACAGTTCGGTAAAATAAAACACCGTAATTCCGTCGAAATTTAATAGGATTACGGCGATTTTTCACCGAATACAGTAAAAATTTACCGTACTCCGTTAATTTATTTCACCGAACTGTTCAGCTGTTGAGATTTTACAGGAATCCGTAAAATAATTTAAGTGTATGAGCTCACATTTCCCGTTCTGTTAAACCCAAGGCTAGGATTTCAAAATGCCATGAAAACATCCCCAAAATTGTTGATGCTGGATGGCAATGTTTATGTATTTTAAATTTTCCATACTCCTCTTTAGAGGGCGAAAAAAATCGTATTCCATTAAACATGTGGCCGTTCTGCATGATAACATGATACTATGGTGAATGCTGCTGTTGGCTAAAGCCAGAAAGCTATAAGTTTGGTTACAATGTGGGTTGATAACTTCTGTCTTCTCCAAACGGCCCAAAACGATGCATGAAAACTAACATCAAAGCATAATAAACAACTGCCAACAAAACATCATCGTTTAGGAATGTACGGAAATGGAATGCGGAAATAAGGCTACGGGGGATTCTTGTCCGGTGCATAGTTTGGTCCTCTTGTCCGGGTATGCCGTTAAAAGCAAGCTTAAGATTCCATTTGAAATGTTATGGAATACATTTTCATGCTTCTCACATTTCCGTGTGTGGGTTTTAAGTGTGCGAAAATGGGTTTAGCCTCGTCAAAACCATTTCCATTGCGTGGGTTGGAGGCAATGGGAACTTTACACTGATTCAAATTTGAGACACGTTTTTATTTTATCAGGTCTTTTAGCAGCATGTTCTACACTTAATTTATTTTGTAGGACATGGATATAAAAGTACGTTGAAGCTCTCACGTTTCAACACTTAATTTAAGAACTTTCCATCTTGTTCAATACGCTATTCAAAAAGCATTATTGAATAGTATCAGAAGGGAACGTTATTCATACAAAAATTAAAACAATAACATGCATAAGTATAGCAGTAATCACTGAAAAGTATTTGAAACCTGGATCCAATCTCTTTCTAATACCTAAACTTTGTTGTTTATCGTAATGATCGACTGAAAGGAGCATGTGGTTGAGTTTTTAGGCGTATAAAACATCAATTTTTTCCGTCTTTCGAAACCTAAGTGTATGACTCTTATACGCAGGAGTAATCAACTCACCTTTAAACATTCTGCACTGCAAATCATTTCCAGCTCATCATTTTTGAATGAATATTGAACAAATTATCTTATTTTTACATTGCTAGTGTAGGAAGTGCGGTACAAAGTACTATTGATTTGGAGTCGTAATAATGATAATTTGTCATTTCTACTATTGTCAAAAATATAAGGTTAAGGTATAGAAACGCCGACAGTAATTCATCATTTCAGCTCATTGTCACGCTAATGATGTCACTCGCATTCATTGCTGGCGGTGCTGTAATAAGGATGTCTTCATTTAAAAAGTCTAAAATATACGGCACCTCCAAAGAACATGTTTCGCACAATGAGAACACATGCATATCTCGGGATCTACATCTCAACAGCCCGAACGAAAGCCAGACTCGTGTGTCACATGATGTTTTGGGGCGACTGCATCGGTACGGGAAAACGTTCCACTGCCAGGAATCCGGAATCAGCCTAATAATGTGATTACCGCCTTTTCTTATTATTAAAATACTTCGCATATCATAATGAGCTTTTTGCATCGTGTTCCGCCTCATGCAGGTTCTCCTTTGTTAGGTTTGCTGGAGAATCCTCATTCGTTTGTGGTTGTGACGATTCCCTTTCCCGCAGATAGTTACCAGGAATTGCTTTCTTCTGTGTTCTGCTGACACTTTGCCGCTTCGACTACATTTTCATTATGCGCATATAGAAAAGGGAAAATTTTTGGCGGCTTGCCTTGGCTGACGAGCACATTCGCCAGTATGAACTACCTTTGGAATGAAAGAAATTTTAACCGGTGGTTACCATGCATATTGGCCGTTCTTCGAAAAGTGGGAAATCCAGATGCATCTAGATGTACATATGCTCATCATTTAGAATTAAACTAAAGATTTAGAAATTTTATCGAAAATAAGGTGAAAATTAGTAGTTAAAGATGAGTCCTCCGAAGAGGTGATTTAAACATCTCGTTATTTTTCTTACTTATCTGAATAAGTAATCTAAACATGCAAGAAAACTAAACAGTAAAGATTACGAGAAGACAGTGTAATATGTGCCCGTTATAGAAAAAAAAACTATTAAAATTGAGTTGTGAGTTCCGTCAAAAACTGTATCCAATTGGGTTCACATGGAAGTCACAATTACTAAAAACAGTTATTGGATTGATGCAATCATAAATAAAGAAGCATTTCATCCCCCGTCATGCACCCTCAGAGTAGTCAAAATAGATTTTGATTTATTATTTGTTTAACCTTGAAACAATAAAAAAACAATTATTCGAATCTGTTTGTCTGTAGCTCGACATATAGAAAAAGATTATTTTGTTCTGCCTAAGAAACTGCGAAATACCTTGTTTCAAGACCCTGTTTGCTAATAAACCAAAGTAAACCAAATTCAAAGCAACTTCCGTTTTCTATTCAATCATCTGCACTTGACACCGACAATAAAATGTATATCGAAAAGACTATACGTCATTGTTTTAATGTGATTATAGAGCAAAGCCACACCCCAGATTTTCAGGAGCACAAGGGCCAATAAGCGCTCCGCGTTGAAAGTTTATCCCATTGGTCAACACCTGGGAGGGAGGCACCGATACTACACACGAAATATGACACAAAGTTATTTCAAACTGCAAGAAAACTCCAACTTGCCAACGACAATCAAGGCAGACTTGATGAAAATCGCTAGTTTTCTTTTGTTGTGTACCTTCGATCTTTCTAGACAAACATGGAAAAAGGGCCAAAGTTTTCTATGCAGTTCATTTTCGTTTTTATTGGAAAAAGTAAAATTATGAGTATTTGAATATTTTATATGCAATCAGAGTAAAAGGTGCTACCGTGGCATTACTTTTGAATCAGCATGAATAGCTTTTCAATCGATTATTTGTCACGTTTTATAAAATGCGTTAATATGTTTTGATGAATTGCGCGCTTTTATCATGTTTGTCCATTGTTTAAGATCTGGGCTCACAGTGACAGTTCATGACAGCAAAATCTCGGCTCACTGTGACGTAGAGAAATTTTGTATTGGTTTCTCCCTCCCAGGTCAACACCAGCAAGCAAGTAATTTGATTGATTTTCAACGTGAGCTGTTGTCAGATTCTCCAGTCTTGTGCATTTGAAAATTCAAAGTTTGGCTTCGTTTCATAATCACCTTAAACTCTATGTTACAAGCGAACAGGTTAAAATCAAATTCTGAATACAATCAAACATTTATGTTTCTACTTCTTCTTCTTTTTCTTGACATTAACGTCCTCACTGGGTCAGAGCCTGCTTCTCAGCATAGTTCTCAATGAGCACTTCCACAGTTATTAATTAAGAGATTTCTTTGCCGATGTTGCCATTTTCGCATTCGTATATCGTGTTGTAGGTGCGATGATACTCTATGCCCAGGGAATTCAAGGAAATTTCCATTACGAAAAAAATTCTGGACCGGCCGGGAAGCCTTCAGCATGACTTTACTTTGCAGCCGCGGACTCTAGCCACTCGGCCAAGGAAGGCCCCTTTGTCTACTCAAACATGTTCACTTTAAATCTACAATCAATTTATTGTAAAAAAAAAACTACACATCATCGCTTAAGATTTTGACTGAGAAGCGTACATGTTGAAAAAAAAAATAAAGAAATATAAATTTTGAGTGTAATAAAATAACAATTTTAACTCAAAGCAAAGTTAAACCAAATAAATCAAATTTCGCTGCTTTGAATTATGATAGAAAGATGCTCAGCATTCTTTTTTTTAAGTTTCTTTGGTTAAATAGTTTTGAGTGTAATCAAAAATATGTATTTCTCCTTAAAAATATTCACATCTATAAGCAAATTTATGTCGAAAATTACAGATCATGGTGCTTAATTCAAACATACAGGCAAACATGCTCATGATATAGGGGTTTTCGAAATTTCTTTGGTAAAATATTTGCAATTTGCGTATAGTCAAGATATTCTTTATTTTTTTTTCTCAAACATACTCACTGTCTCACTGTAAATACATGAGAAATCCAGTTGATTTACGAGTATTACCAATAAAAATCTCCAATAAATTTCAAGAGAACAAATTTTGATTTCACGAAGAATAGCGGACCCGACCAGTGGATTACAACAAAATTGTAACAGATATTGTTACTCAATTAGTGCATTTCTTGTAACAAAATATGTTATAATTTTGGCTAATTAGTAGTTCAAATAACAACAATTATAACACAATTTCTTTACACTAAACAAAATATATTATAATTTAAACAAAAATGTAACTCATTTTGTTTCAAATCAAACAAAAATATAACTCTTTTTGTCATTTTTCAAAACTAAATTAAAACAAAATTGATTATTTTCACCGCTCTCAGATTTTTTATAACTAATTGTGTTACAATTCAGTGTTGCAGTGTTACAAAGCAGCTTTTTTTATTGAAATTGTTTTTGTTTTAATCGTGCTACAATTTCCTCCATCAACTCAAAGTGCTTCTAACAAAAATGAAACAAAATTGGTTATTTGTAACAAATCTTGATATACTTATGATATAACACTGTTCGACAAAAAAAAATTTTTGGCTGGATCAGGGACGCGGTTATATGGGTCTTGAAGTGCAAGAAAAGTGTAGAAAGATGCCGTTTTCAAATGATTTGCAGCACCCCTGGATTAGTTTTTGACAAAGTTTGAAAATTTTGCATTTTTCATCAAAAAAAGCGTAATAAGCAAAATATCAATATATTTTCAAATTCAATTATTCAACCATTGAATTAGTCAAGTCAATATTTTTAGCCCTAGATCGCTTCAGGGAAACGTGCACCATTTCAGAAGAATATTGGCATCATTTTTATATATGAATTTGGAATGTTAACGATCATTAAACAAGCATACGAGGATGTGCACCATATAAATACTACTTATTTTTCTATTCCACACATCTGGTTCATTATATAATAATTATTATAGGTTCAAGAAGACGCTTGATTATGTTTTATTTCTTTGCTCCATTTTATAAAGCAATGAGCAATGCAATCCAGTAACATTTGAGTTCAACAAGGATACGACTACGGAAAATTGATGTGTCTGTGATGTGATGTGATGTGAATATATGGGCTGGTTGGTCTAATAAACTCTCAGCAGAAATACAAAATTTATAAAGGTTGGAACACTGACATGTAAGTGGTCTTACATACGCTAGTCGGTTTATCAGGAGACGATGTCTGTAAAAAAATGTGATAACATTGTTATTTGCAATTTCTACATCTTTCTATAGGTACTCATTAATAATTGTTTACTTATCGTGACATTCATTTTCCTCGGAATATCCCTAGGAAAATTACAGAATAACATAAAATAGCAACAAATAATTTAGTAATCATCATTATCACATTTTTTGCGAAAGCCGCTCAGGCAGGCATGAGCTCTTTTTGATTCAATCTGTGCCCAATACTAATCATTTGTGAAAATTGATTTAGTGGTAACATGCCTGCTTCTTACTTGTAAGATGAAACAATTTCTGGTTAAACCATTTCCGATATTTTTTTATTTTTCGGTTCTAAATTTCACATGTTTTTTGGCAATTTTAATTAAACTTTCAGTTTTGAGATTTGGAATGAATTTCACAAATAATTGCGATATATTCAAAATGAGTAAAACACTTGTTTTTCTATGTCTTCTTGTTTATAGAAAGAAAAATAGAAATTACGTGAAGTTTCGCAAAATTGTTTATCACAAATGTATGGATAAAGTATTTCTTCACTTAATTGAAAAGCATTTTTACTCGTTTCGAGGATATGGGAATGGGGGCTCATAAATGGACACGTTTGTCCTTATATGGGAGACGAGTTTAAAATTAACTTAAATGGTCGACTTCTTTATGTTTCCAATATGCTTACAACTAAACCCATTTAAAGAAAACATCTCATTGAACAAGAAACTAACGCTCCATTTGAAAGTTTGATTAAAATTGCTGAAAAATATGTAAAATGTAGAACAAACAAAAAAATCGGAAATGCTTTAACCAGAAAATGTATCATCTTACAAGTAAGAAGTAGGCATGTTACCACTAAATCAGTTTTCACAAATGATTAGTATTGTGCGCAAACTGAATCAAAAAGATCTCATGCCTGCCTGAGTGGCTGTCAAATGATGTCACAAAAAAAGTGGAATTGTTGATTACTGAATTATTGGATGCTATTTTACGTTAGTCTGTAATTTCTAGGGATATTCTGATAACAAATGGACCTCACGATAAGTAATCTATTCTTAATGAGTACCTTTAAAAATCTTTGGAAATCGCAAATAACATTATTATGACATTTTTCACGGACTTCGCCATCGGCTCCTGATAAACCGACTAGCTCATGTAAGACCACTTACATGTCAGTGTCCAACCTAATTTTGTATTACTGCCAAGAGTTTATTAGACCAACCAGCCCATATAAACATAACAGACACATCAATTTTCCGTATTCGTATCCTTGTTGAAATCAAATGTTACTGGATTGTATTGCTCATTGCTTTATAAAATGGAGCAAAAAATTAAATCCTAATCAAGCGTCTTCTTGAACCTATAATAATTAATATATAATGAACCAGATGTGTGGAATAGAAAAATAAGTAGTATTTATATGGTGCACATCCTCATATGCTTGTTTAATGATCATTAACATTCCAAGTTCATATACACGGAGAAATATTTTTACCTAATTTTTGAGTTTGATTTACCCAAAATTAAGTATATCGATTAAAGTTTCAACCCAAAATCTCTCGGTTTTCTCTTTCTCCCACACGAATGTTGTCAAAAATAGAGAGAGCTGCATCTACCCAATTGGGGTACTTTGGCCCAATAAGCCAAATTTGGGTAAATGCAGCTTTTCTTATGTTTGGGTCGAAAGAACTCAATTTTGCGTTAAATCAACCCAAAATTGAGTATATTTTTCTAATGGAATTAAAGCCAAAATACCTAGTGGGGACCTTGGAAATTTAGCCAAAATTGAGTTATTGGGCTCAACTACGGAATTGCGTTGAAACAACCCAAAATTGAGTTGAATTCCGTCTCCGTGTATAAAAATGATGCCAATATTCTTCTGAAATGGTGCACGTTTCCCTGAAGCGATCTAGGGCTAAAAAATATTGATTTGACTAATTCAATGGTTGAATAATTGAATTTGAAAATATATTGATATTTTGCTTATTACGCTTTTTTTGATGAAAAATGCAAAATTTTCAAACTTTGTCAAAAACTAATCCAGGGGTGCTGCAAATCATTTGAAAACGGCCTCTTTCTACACTTTTCTTGCACTTCAAGACCCATATAACCGCGTCCCTGATCCAGCCAAAAAAATTTTTTTGTCGAACAGTGTAATTTTGTTGTAATCCACTGGTCGAGGATATTCCATGATGTTTAATTTATCGCATATTCTGTTTGGCACTGTTTGTGTTTGCAAGAGATGACGATGTTGCCAGGTAAAAAGGGACAGATTTTTCTACCAATTGTAATATGTTTGTTTTCAGAACATTTGCTGCAATACTATGAAAACCGTTTCATTCTGCAAAAAAGTTTTTCAACTGATTTAATACACGTTCAATGGTTTTCATTATCAATTCTCATTCATTGCAACGATTTTGCGGATCGCAACTCTGACATCACTGCGAAGCATGAAGGAAACGTGTAGGAATCAAAGCATGATTGTCACATTAACCGGTTTGTGCCCCTACCCACGATATTAAACATGAGTAAAATGTTGGCAAACAAATCTATGAGTAACTTTATTGAAAATTCTTGATTATATCTAAAACAAAATTCTTGGATAGATTGCTAAGGAAGTCCGTAAAAATCACTAAAAGAACTCCTGATGAATATCTGAAGAAAACTTTAGGCAGTTACCGTTGAGATCTCAGCAAGCCGAGAGCGCGGGCGGCTGTGTTTTGAATTTTGTGTCTTTGCTTTTTCTTTTTTTTATAATTCGGCTTGTGAAAATTAAATTCCGCGGATGGTGCTATGCCACGTGCAAATGTTCTGTGGGAACATGTTTTCGATTTGCTTGCGCTTTGCTCGATGGTGCTCTCCAACAATTGAATTCGTTTCGCGCGACTCGTTTTTTTTATCTCCTGTGTGTGTTACGCGTGTTTATTCAAAAATTGAATGCTGAATTGAATGGTTCATGAATGCGCGGTTCGGGATGGATTATGAACTGCAGTTTTTGGTCGATTTTTGGTGTGGTGAGTGCATTTTGATGAGCTATGCTTAGTAATGGCTCACGCTGTTGTTCATTATTAAAGGACCGACGGATTTCAGAGGAGTTTCCAAAAAGGAATTTGATGAGTTTGTTCTGAACAGCAGCGTATGATCACATTGCATAAATATTAACCATTTGTCGGCCAGAACGTCTACCGAACGTATCCTATGGCATTACCCTTTTCATCAACATTCCACAACATCCCGTAACACCTATGAGAGGTCGTAGAGTTCTCTGTAGGTGTTCAATCAATCATCCTTTCCCATTCCCCAGCTTTCGCAAGGACGTGACCAGGACAGTTCTTGATTGTTGGAAGATGCGTCAATCTTGTCTAAGAGTTAGAGGTTAGTCCCAAATTTCTAACTTTGGTAACAGACGGGAAGAAGGCAACCCTCATACAATGGTCTAGGACTGTACCACCTACGAATTTGTGCGAAATGCTTAATACTAATGCTAAAACTTTAGGCAGTTACCGTTTTGTCTCAAAATTTCGAACATGGCTCATATTCCGAACAGAGGTGATTTCAAGATAAGAATTAAGAGAGTAGGATCCGTCATTGATTTGAGAATTTTCAAAAGCAGTTTTTTCTTTCAAATTCAAACACACAAAAATGTGTCTATTGTATTATATTCTCCAACCGAAACACAGTGAACACAATTTAATCGAATAAGGGGGCTGAGGACAAGAAGGACCTTAAGATATATGGATTCAAATCATGGCGAATCGATGGTTTTAAAAATATAAGAAATTCATGTTAATTTCAGATTTTTGAGAATGTCACTTCTTAAGAGTGTTTTTTACAAGACATGAGGCAAGAGTGCCACTCGTATGGGACAAGAAGAGTAAAATGCAACAAATCATACATATTTTTGTTTCTTCGCCTAAGCGGTACATTCTAGAGTAGGGCTGCCCAACGTATGGCCCGCAGGCTGCATTCGGAACGCGAAGAGTGTGGAGGAAGACTCTTCTCATATCTGGCCTGTTGGCTGTTTTACTCATTTAAAGTTAGAGCATACAAAACATCAATGGGGGGGTAAAATGAACAGGTTTGTGTTTTACGGTAATTATGCTATTAATCTATGCAAAACATAGCACCATCCTTAATCCTCTGACTAAGAAACTATTTCGACAACTCTAGCATGATCTAGAACCACTAACTTTGATGTGAAGTTTTGCGAAAAAGTTACACGTCTTCTCAGTGAGAATCGAACTCACGACTCCCTAATCTCTAGTTAGGGCGCGTTAGCCCTACGGCATGAAAGGACTCATGGACGCAGAAGTTAACCTGAATTCGATTTCAGCTCAATAATCACGTGGTCCTTTTTCGCAAAGTGCACCTCTTTCGGAAGTCCTCTCACGGCGTAGGGGTAACGCGCCCAAACTAGAGATCAGGGAGTCGTGAGTTCGATTCTCACTGAAAAGACGTGTAACTTTTTCGCAAAACTTCGCATCAGTTTGTCCATTTAATCCAATTGCAAAGTATATGTAATATTTAGTTATTCGGTAGTTGTCAAATTTAGGCTGTACCCTCATCAAACCCCGTGCGGAAGCGGCAAATGTCGTATGAGAAAAACATTATACTATTGATAATCGTTTATCGTTGTGTCTAATAAAATGTGGCTTAATTATCTAACAATTACAGAAACTGGATAATGTAATACGCACTTAACATCAAATTGATTAGTAAAATAGGAATGTCGCATTCGAAAACTTCCTTTGGCGGGTTTTGGATCGCCAGAACTTTCCGACTCGAACGGCTGAGCAGTATCGCTGGTAGGGAAGATATTAGCCGCGGGCAATGAGCACATTACCTGTCAATCTATTTCAGGGAACGCACAACCCAAACGCACTTTCCTAACTTGAACTTTGGAATCGGAACTAACAAAAGAAACAATGAACAATTAGTCTAAATAAATATGACCACGTTATTGTCACTCACATGAAACGGCTTTTCGACAAAGTAAACCACGACACTTCTATACTAATCTGCGGATCGAATGAAAGTGAGATGAAACCGTGATCCTCAGATAAGGGAACGTGCCTTTGACCGAACTCAACGGAAGTTCGATATTTCCCACGAATTTCTTCGAAATAATTCGGTAGTGCCACGGTTTATGTTGAATGCTTGCTCAAGTTCGGCTTCGGCCGCGACTCATTCTTTCCCCTAATTTCTCCGGAGATTCCAAATTTCCTTGACCTTCGGAGAACTCCTTCGTGGCCGTTTCAGAGCTTATGAGCTTTTTATGGCTGAGTACCTAGCTTTCGGCGTTAAGGTAATTCATAATTAAAAAAGCTTTGGCGTACCACAACCTTACCTGTTTTATAGGTCTCTTTCTATCTAATCTAATTAATTTATTGGTTTCTAACTGAATGAACTGATTTACCATGGAGCAACGGCTACAACTACCATGACTTGCTTCAATATTTGAATGAAAAAACTGAACTTCAAGCAAGCTTACAAGCTATAATGTGAAAAGGTTAAGTCAAACAAAATAATTTAACGGAAAACTGAAGAGTAGAATTCTTTGAACATCTTTGACATGATTCTTATATACAATTTTGAGCAGGATTTTGAACGATTCCTGAACTAAATTCTGACATAATCTTGAACACACAACTCCTTCGCAACATCATTATAGAACACTGAGTGTGATTCTTACACTCACTGAATCCTTAATATGATGTTCAAAAATAATTACTTAAAAAAAGTAAGAGGTTGTTTCCGAGTTACAACCGCCAAGTTGACGTTGGATAACGTTAGCTTCATCTATTTCGTGGCTTGAGACCGTCACGAACTTATGAAAGATTTCTACTGATAAAAATCCAATAATTTTTCATACTATTTCTTGCAAGTTAATTCTGACCTATTACGGATATTGTGTGTTACTATTTGGTTGGTTTGGTTAAAACTTCAACACCGATAGAATCGGTCGATGGAAGAAGAAGCATGAGTGGTAACTCTTGTTCTCCAGACAAGTATTCCGGGTGAATGTTAGGTCCACTAAGATTGGTTGCTTTAGTGGGTTCCGAAGCCAGTTTGAAGTTGAGGTACTTCTCAATGAAGTCCGCGAGCTCCATGTTCTCCTTTTTGCTCAAATCGATGTTAAAGTTGCCAATCACGATGATTGGCATGATCTCCTTTTGATACTCGAAGAAGTTCCGCGCCATGAAGAACTTCTTCTGCTTGGTCGTGGTTTCCGGGGAAATGTAGAAGCAAATCTGCGATTCCAGAGCTCGATTGTCATGGTCCTGCAGGAAGTGAGTGGCCTAACTGATCGGTTTGTTTGAGGATACCAACCTGTGCGCGATCCACGCCAACGTGTCAGCATCATGCCGAAGGACATCCAGCTGACTCGTCGTATTCGAGGAAAAACTACTATTCATCATTTATTTAAATATTGCATTACTAGCTTACCCGACGTGGCTAGCCACGTTCCAACGAAATTTTAAAGTTAAAAGCTAAGTATATTATACGTACCGTAATCCGGGGTAACATTGATCAGCGGGGTAACATTGATCGCAATGACCCTTCTCGTAAAAAGTTCCACTCAACATTTATCGATGAAATATTCTCAATGCGTGAATGGTGATTTCTTTCCTTCTATGCACGATCTATTGAACATTATGGTTTTTGCAAAAATTGAGTTGTGTCTATGCGTATTTTTTTCAATTTTTGGAAATATTGATTTTCATGGATATGGATGCAATGCTCAATGAATCATGTCTCGCATGAGTTCTGAAAACGATATGAGCAGAAGAAAAGCTTTTGTTACTAAAAATGACATCGCTGAAAACGATTCAGTTTCCAAATTTTTTATAAATATGTTCAGTTAAGCACAATTCACAAATTACTATTAAGAATGCAAATATTCCTTAGGAAATTGCCTACATTTAGGCGTATTTCACAATTCAAGGTGTTTTTTTATTTTGAAATAACTCAAGAAGTAAATGAATTGAAAGAGTTTGGTCTTCATATTCGGCTTCAGGGACCATGATTTTAGTTAGTAATGATGTTTTAAATAAAACCGAATGTTGTTTTCATGGGTTATCAATGTTACCCCATATCAGCAAAATCAAAAAAAATCACTTAAAACATTTTAATCAACATGCTTTAAACTTTGAGAAAACAAAATACAGTATATAGACACGAGCATTGGGTGTCAGTACTTGTTTTAAAAATATAAAACTTGCCACATATGCATTTTCAAATAAAATTTTTAAGAAATATCAATGAGTACAAAATTGCCTAAATTTATGCACTGGCCATACTCCATCGAGCACGTGGCCTACAAACTGTTGTAGTGTTCTAATCTGAAATAATTATAGCCTTATATGCTGTTGTAGTGTTTTTTCTGTTGTGAAATATTTCAAAAGTTCCAGAAAATTCTATAATTTAGAGAGTAGAATCTTACAAAAAATTCTAGCATGTTCTCCCGAATAGTTGCCGCAGTTTAGTATGATTCACTGTCATTTTCCAAAATCACAGTTGTGGTGAAAAGACTATCGACTCAAGGAAATATCGAGTCATGGAACAGGAATGTTTTGGAAAGCTGTTTTAAGGGATCATCTTAGTAAGCATAAAATCTTGTTTTTTTTTAGTATGCATCCATGAGTCGATATCGAGTCGGAACATCGACTCATAGAGGTTCCACTGTAAATTAATAAATCTCGAATATTCGGCGCACATTCATCTCATTCATGTTTATCTTGCTTTTATATGTGTCGAGCTCGTTTTGAACCTGAGCTGGAACTGTGGAAACCTATTTTACATTTTCAACTCCAACCCGATTCAAGTTCGACCGATTTACAATTTGCTTGAAGTTGATTTGTTCACGTTTTAGTCACCAACCAAATTTTTAAACAGACGACAATGACGAAGGGTTCGAGAATATTCTACAAATTGAAATGAACAAAGTTCCAGAGAACTCCAGAATATTCTGTCAAAGAGCTAGTGTAGTGCTCTACAATTTGCAATTGTAATGTTCTTACAATCAAATATACTGTTGTAGTCCTCTAAAATTGCTGTTTTAGCGCTCAGTGAAACTTTTCGGTGAAATATTTCAAAGCGTTACTGACAGACAGACAACTCTGGGATTTTGTATATATGATGAAGAATTTAGCAAGCATATTCGGATTCAGGGAGCTCATATTTATTATGTAGAGTCGTTTCAAGAAATAACGATAATCGCACTGACAAGTGATCAATTTCACTCCGAAATGGGATTCCCCAATTTTTTATTTAAGGGATAATTTTTAGCACTAAAAACACATTTGTTAGAAAATGTTGGCACATGAGCCAAAAAGGCTGACCGTCGTACTTGTTTTCCTGCATTCAGTTGTTTGGCATTTTCAACTTTATTGAAAACAGACAAGAAAAACCATGAAATGATCATTTTCACCCGAAATTACGGTATATATACGTTAAAACCTTATAACAGCAAGAAAAATGTGCTTTTCTATGAAAAATAAGACATGCTTCGATATTTCTCAATTTTTCAATAGTTAAGTCATCAGAATCAATAGTTTTCATTGTTGGAGTAGATTCGTAGAAAGATTTCCAATCGATTAGTGCAAGAATCTTGAAAATCTATCCGGGCGTTAGTAAGTTATTAACAGTCAAAATCTAACCACTTTTCGTGACGCGAGCGATTTTTCGTTTTTCGAAATTGTACCCCAGTATGTTGCCGTAAGACGTTATCCAACGTCAAAAATATTTTTCTTATTCGTTTAAAAAAATTTTGGAAATGTTTTGGCCTGCTGCCAAATATTATTTCTGAGATATTGCCCGCGGATCAAAAACGTTGGACAGGCCGGTTCTGGACTATCAGGTATCAGAAGGCCGGTTCCAAAGGCACGTTCCCTGCCAATTGGGGGATTTGTGCCATCGCCATATTTGAGTCTATTTCATCATCTACTCGATGGGAGAGGAAAGGGAAGGGAAAGATGGGAGGAAATAGGAGTGAAGAGGATAAATTGCATAAGGCGGCTTCCACAAATTACGTAACGCTCTAGGGGGAGGGGGAGTAGGCTCAAGCGTTACGGTTCATACAAAAATTTGAAATTTTTCATACAAAAAGCGTTACGGAGGGGGGAGGGGTCAAAAATTTCCAATTTTAGCGTTACGTAATAAATGAATGCTGCCTAAGCGGAATGAAAGTAGGTAGCTTCATACCACAATGGATTCGAACAGCACCCTTAAAAAGGCACTATAATACACATAAGTGAGAGCCTATAGCTCATTACCACAGCGGGTTAAAATTACAGAATTTCCTGAAGAGTCAGGCTTCTGAATTCAGTTACACTTAATAAGTGTTTACCCAGTAATTGGAATCGTATTTGTGCAAAAACTAAACAGTTACTTATCAGGTGATATGAAGTTCCATAATCGGAGTCACAATAAATGAAGCAGATTTATTGGGTTTTGAATTTTATACAGCTAATTGAGTGGACCGTTGACATGATTTTTCAAGATTATGAATATTTGCAATCCATCTTTCACAAGCTATTTATGAATTTAAAAAGAGCTCAAGCCGCAATGGTATCTTCAGAGAAGTTGTTTGTATATACATAAAGTACACCTGAGTTCATAAAATTCATACAAAGTGAATTGAAGTTAAAATTGTTCAAAAACCATATTATTTTTTAGAAAAGTACCCTAAGACATTAGTAGCCCACGAATGCCCGCGATGAGAATAGGTTCATTCGAAAGCTAAAAACAAGAGCTTTCAAGTACGGTACAAATTATTTTGCGAAAACTTGCAATAGACCACTTTCAACGCGTTTGAAGGTGTACGGAGTGTAATTCTAAAGCGAAGTATGCACTTCAACAGAAAAGTTATCGCCTATCTCGAAGCGTGGGAAATTTCTTGCAAGAAATGCTCAAGAAAAGCATTTTTCTTTTATCGCAGTACGCTGTTGAAAAGAAATGTCAATTCAAATGGAGCTCACTGTAGAAAATTTCTTGACCATTTCTTGAGCTGAACTGCATACTTAGCTTAATAAAATAATAATAATCCTGTGATACGCTAGTACGTGCATTGCAATCGCAGTACCGTAAATTCGGGTTAAATTGATCAGTAGGGTGAAATTGATCACTGTATCACACGATTTTATTTCTTCCTAATGGAGCACAAATATCAATGTTACCTGCAGTGAATGAGCGTTGTTTGTCGTAACTATTGTCGAATTGTGTGTTATGAAGTTTTTAACGTTAAAAAATATTTATTGCTATGAAAATGACGAAAAATTTCAAAATCATGTACGGTGCAGTATTGGCAAACATCCATAAACTTTTAGTTCTCAACAAGGATTTGAACATGGTATGAACCTGAAAGTTTGTGAAGATGCTTAAGATATATCCCTAAACCCGATTTCATAATAAAATTCGTACCAATTCGCTCATTTGGTTGATATAATTGAATTTCTGTTAGATATCAGGGAATTCCTTAGGAAATTGCATACATTTAGGCGTTTTCCGCGTTATTCTTGAAATTTAGCTATTCATTATTTATATAAATGTTGTATTGTTAAGAATTTAACTAGCATATTCGGATTCAGGATGCTCAAATTTATTATGTAGAGTTGTTTTGAAAACTAACAATAATCGCATTGACAAGTGATCAATTTCACCCCGAAATGAGATCCCCCGATTTTTCATTTTAGAGATAGTTTTTATCACTGATTTGACATTTGTTAGAAAATTTTGGTACAAGAGCCGATAAGGCGCATCTTTGTACTTGTTTTTCTGCATTTAGTTGTTTGATACTGCCAACATTAAAGAAAACAGACAAGAAAAACCGTGAAAAATGATCAATTTCACCCGAAATTACGGTAGCCATGAATTGCATACCGAGAAGAAACGAAAAACTCGCTGCTATCTTCTTCTTCTTTTTTCTGGCGTTACGTCCCAACTGGGACAAAGCCTGTTTCTAAGCAAGCAGGTGTTCTTATGAGCGCTTCCGCAGTTATTAACTGAGAGCTTTCTTTGCCGATTGACCATTTTTGCATGTGTATATCGTGTGGCAGGTACGATGATACTTTATGCTCTGGCAAGTCGAGAAAATTTTCTTTACCAAAAGACCCTCGACTGGTGGGATTCGAACCCACGATTCTCAGGTTGCTCTAGCTGAATAGCTGCGCGTTTACCGCTAGGACTTTGGGACCCTACGTATACAATATTTTGATATTATACCTTAATTAAATATTGTCCACACCTATATTTGATATTATTGGGGTATTGAAATACTTTGAATTCAAATTTGAACTGTCACTATATAATAAAACACAAATGTGGGCTTCGTAGCCGTGACATTTAGCCGCATCATGCTAAGAAGTGTGGGTTCGATTCCCGCTGCAGGCCGGAAAACTTTTCGTGAGGAATGTTCTCCGACTGTACCATTGGGCGTTGCATGCTAGTCCGTTGTCTAGTGTGGTGCTTCCTTCAAAGGGCAAAATGCCCACTGGAAGCATCGATGTGAAGCAAATATCTCGGCTTATTTAAATGGTTGAACGAAACTTTTTCCTTCGACGTGCAGTCTCCAGATAAAATGAAACTTATTGGAAAAATCATTCCCTACGTGGACTTGGTTTTGCTTTTAAAACAAGTATGATGATAGACTGAAGCTATAGACATGACAATCATGCTGAAAATGATTAAATGGATGATACTTGCATCAAGGCAGGGTTAGATCTGAAATATGTATGGACAAATATGCATGAAATTTGCACATATTTTTCAGACATCATATGAATTTCAACATATATTTTTGAGTGATTTTTTCAAGTGATTTATTTTACAAATCTGAAAAATTGGCGTAATAAATATATAAGGTGGACATTTAAACGATCATATTTACTTATGATGGTTTTTGTGTAGAGTTTCCATATCTTTGGATGAATAGTTTATATTTTTATTGTCAAAAATTTCACTTTAGTCTAGTTGTTTTTACTATTGGAGTTGTGCATGGAAAAATTACTCAAAAATATATGTTGAAATTCAAGTAATGCCTGACAATCCATCAATAAATAACTGAGAACTAGCCTGTCCAAGTTGACCATTTTGTATAGAACATTGAAAAAGATAAAAATGTATTGTCCAAACCTGAATATTCTAATTATCAGTCCAAAACAAGAAAAAAAATTGAAAACAAAAGTCCATAATAGTTAAATATGGCATAAAATATGTGAAATATTTCATCTACATAAAAGAGAGTTTGAGGTTTAGTCCAACATTTGCTCTAGATCGAACCACTGTGCAGTGGCCTGTCAACGCTCTGACCAAGAGACTGCAATTCTGCTCTGACAGCTTTGATAAATACTTTGCCACCCTGAGATGGCTCAGTTCTTTTTCTTTTAATTTCTTTATTAGTATCATTCCAAACATTACATTCATTTCTTATATCTAGGTGTTCTGTGTTATTAGACAACACTATCATCCTAATTTGGTAAAACAAATTTAAGATTTTATTAACATTTTGTTAACAACATATTACATTTCATTTGCCGTAGCAGTTCAGTTTTTTTTACAGGTGAGTTGATTTCACCTGCTTATGAGAGAAAAAAAAACGTTTTTAATATACTTAACCTAACTTAACCTAAACATATAACACATTAATCGTGGAAATAGAAGATTGTAACGATTTTTGCCTGAAATTATTAATGATTGTATTTGACATTTGTTCCAATGTTTCAACATTGGATATTCTATGTAACTCATTGGTACTATACCAGGGAGGAAGCCTCAGAATCATTTTCAAAATTTTATTTTGAATTCTCTGCAGAGCTTTCTTCCTGGTATTACAATAGCTAGTCCATATTGGTACAGCATACAACATGGCTGGCCTGAAAATTTGTTTGAATATCAAAAGCTTGTTCTTAAGACAAAGTTTTGATTTTCTATTAATAAGGGGATAGAGACATTTTACATATTTATTACATTTGGCTTGAATGCCCTCAATGTGATTTTTGAAAGTTAAATTCTTATCTAGCATGAGCCCTAGATACTTAACTTCATCTGACCAATTTATTGGAACCCCGCTCATCGTGACAACATGTCTACTTGAAGGTTTCAAATAAAGAGCTTTTGGTTTATGTGGGAATATTATCAGTTGAGTTTTGGAAGCATTAGGAGAAATCTTCCATTTTTGCAAGTATGAAGAAAAAATATCCAAACTTTTTTGCAATCGACTACAGATGACACGCAGGCTTCGTCCTCTGGCGGAGAGGCCTGTGTCATCCGCAAACAAAGATTTTTGACAACCCTGAGGTAACTCAGGTAAGTCAGATGTGAAAATATTGTATAATATTGGTCCTAAAATGCTGCCTTGAGGAACACCAGCTCTTACAGGAAGTCTTTCAGATCTGGAGTTTTGATAATTAACATGAAGTGTACGATTTGACAGATAACTTTGAATTATTCTAACAATGTATGTTGGAAAATTAAAGTTTTTCAGTTTTACGATCAAACCTTCATGCCAAACACTGTCGAATGCTTTTTCTATGTCTAGAAGAGCAAGACCAGTAGAATAGCCTTCAGATTTGTTGGAACGGATCAAATTTGTTACACGTAAAAGTTGATGAGTGGTCGAATGTCCATGGCGGAATCCGAACTGTTCATTGGCAAAAATTGAATTTTCGTTGATGTGGGCCATCATTCTGTTCAAAATAACCTTTTCAAAAAGTTTACTGATGAAGGAAAGCAAACTGAATGGACGATAGCTAGAAGCTTCTGCAGGATTTTTGTCTGGTTTTAAAATTGGAACAACCTTTGCATTTTTCCATTTGTCAGGAAAATATGCTAATTGAAAACATTTGTTAAATATATCAACTAAAAATGATATGCTACTTTCTGGAAGTCTCTTGATGAGGATGTAGAAAATTCCATCATCGCCAGGAGCTTTCATATTTTTGAATTTTTTAATAATAGTTCTCACTTCTTCCAAATCAGTCTCCCAGGCATTTTCGAAAACGTTCTCTTGATTAAGAATATTTTCGAACTCCTGAGTAACTTCATTTTCAATTGTACTAGTAAGTCCTAAATTAAAATTGTGCGCACTTTCAAACTGCATAGCAAGTTTTTGAGCTTTTTCGCAATTAGTTAGTAATAATTTGTTTTCCTCTTTCAATGCCGGTATTGGCTTCTGAGGTTTTTTCAAGATATTAGATAATTTCCAAAAGGGCTTAGAGCCAGGGTCCAATTGAGAAATTTTATTTTCAAAATTTTTGTTTCTTAATTGAGCAAAACGTTTCTTGATTTCTTTCTGCAAATCCTGCCATATAATTTTCATAGCAGGATCGCGAGTGCGTTGAAATTGCCTTCTCCTCACGTTTTAAGACGGATCAAGAGTTTAAGATCATCGTCTATAATCACGGATTCAAATTTTACTTCACATTTTGGTATTGCAATGCTCCTGACTTCAACAATGGAATTTGTTAAAGTTTCAAGAGCATTGTCAATATCAAGTTTAGTTTCTATAGAAATGTTAACATCAAGATTAGAGTCAACATACGTTTCATATATATTCCAGTCGGCTCGTAAATAATTGAAAGTGGAGCTGATAGGATTTAGAATCGCTTCTTGGGATATTTGAAATGTAACAGGGACATGATCAGAATCAAAATCAGCATGAGTAACTAATTGGCTACAAAGATGACTAGAGTCGGTTAAGACCAAATCAATCGTAGATGGATTTCTAGAAGAGGAAAAACATGTGGGGCTATCAGGGTATTGAATTGAGAAATATCCTGAAGAGCACTCATCAAATAAAATTCTGCCGTTGGAATTACTTTGAGAATTATTCCATGACCGATGTTTGGCATTAAAGTCACTAATGACAAAAAATTTTGACTTATTGCGAGTCAATTTACGCAAGTCAGTTTGGAGCAAATTAACTTGCTGCCCAGAGCATTGAAAAGGCAAATAGGCAGCTATGAAAGTATATTTACCAGACTGTGTTTCAACAGAAACACCTAAAGTTTCAAAAACTTTAGTTACAAAAGATGAAAACAGTTGATGTTTTATACGCCTATGAATGATGATTGCAACTCCCCCACATGCCCCATCAAGTCGATCATTACGATAAACAAAAAAGTAAGGATCTCTTTTGAGCTTAGATCCAGGTTTTAAATACGTTTCGGTAATAACTGCTATATGCACGTTTTTAACCGTAAGAAAATTAAACAGCTCGTCCTCTTTACCATTCAGAGAACGAGCATTCCAATTTAAAATATTTAAATTATTATTTGGATCCTTTAGAAAAACGTAATCCAATAACAATTTGATTTGTAAATTTTACACCTACTTGGACTGCTTCAGTCATAGTGGTGGCTTTGAACATTGCATCAATCATTAGATTCAATTGTTCAGTTAGAAAATTAAAATCAGAGGCAGACATGTCATGTGATTTCCCATTGGAATTTCCGGTAGACGAAGAAGCGGAGTTACCTGTGGCGGTAGGGTTTTTTCCATTTGATTTGAAACAAGTAGAATGGGTACCCATGGATCGAACAGGGGAGAAGTTCAAATTTCCTGCTACGATATCGACAAAGGATTTACCGTTGGTAGATACATTCGAAAGAGAAAGATTCGAACGGCTACCCGACGGATTAAAATTAGTTTGTGAATGAGCATGATTATGATCTTCCTGATGGGTATGATTCATGATCAAGCGATCGTTCACTGAAAAATGAGCATTGTTCGATACTCTACCAGGCAAATTCCGGAAACGACCGTTATCGTAACGGATATTATCTTTCATCTGCCTGGCACGAGCCTCAATGACCCTTTTGCGTGAAGGACAATTCCAAAAATTGGACTTATGGTTAGCCCCGCAATTACAGCATATGAATTTGGTGGTATCTTCCTTCACTGGACAGACGTCTTTGGCGTGAGAAGAACCTCCGCAAATCATGCATTTAGCATCCATGCGACAATTTTTTGTACCATGACCCCACTTTTGGCACCGACGGCACTGAGTGGGGTTCTGGGAATTTCCTCCAGGTTTCTGGAAATGTTCCCACGTCACAAGGACATCAAACATAAGTTTTGCTTTTTCTAAAGCTTTAATATTATTTAGTACTTTTTTTGTTAAAGTGAACTAAATAATATTCTTGAGAAAGCCCTTTCCGAACAATGCCAGATTGGGTTCTCTTTTTCATAATGATTACTTGGACTGGGGAAAATCCAAGTAAATCATTTATTCCAGTTTTGATCTCTTCAGGTGACTTATAGTCACCTGAGAGACCTTTCAAGACGACTTTGAACAAACGTTCAGTTTTGTCGTCATAAGTAAAAAATTGTGCTTCTTCTCTTCAAGATGTCTGAGAAGAAGTTCGCGATCTTTAAGAGTTTCCGGCAAAACGCGACAGTCTCCTTTCTTTGCGATTTGGAAGGAAACCTTGATTCCCCTAATGGAGTTCAAGATCTCCTGCCTAAATCCCCCAAATACGGAACAACTGACCACGATAGGCGGCACTCTTTGCTTCCTCACTTGAATCAAAGAGCCTGGGCTAGAGGCTGCTTCGATTTGGTTTTCGGAAAATTTGTCTAGAGCATCGAACTGATTGCTCATTTCGATACAATTATTCATTTCACCCTTGGATTCCGGGGAAGCGTCCTTTCTTCCATTCTTGCCACGTGTAGTGACAGTTTTAAAACCCACTTTTTTGGAAGGAAGTAGTGAATTCAGAGATTCACCCTTCCTTTTGTTAGTTGTTGATACCATGTTTAGTTAATAAACGAGAAAGACGTGAACTTCGAGAGTTTTTTTCCCTAGACGGTGTCCAAGAAGGATTACCACCGCTAGCTTTCGCCAACGGGTCCAACGAAAAATCGAAGGCACGGGTCCAAACAAGGATCGTAAAGGGATCAATAGTAGAAAAAATAGTACTGAAAAGTACTGTTTAAGTAGCACTGAAAAGTACCGTTTTTAATTTTAGCACTGAAAAGTACTGTTTGTGTAGCACTGAAAAGTACTGTTTTATTGCTTTAGGTAGTTTTTAAGTAAACTTCCAAGAGCAGAGAGAATTCGTGTACGCACAGCACGAAGGTACGATGCGCACTCAGATGGCTCAGTAATGTACAGTTTTTCTTGACGACACGACTCCAAACTATTCCAATATTGCTTCTGCTGAGTTGCCGCCCAAGAATTTATCTGAAGCTTCACCCAGCACTCTGAAATTGGAATAGCTTGTTCAGGGCCAATAAAGTCATGTGATGCTCTATCGCAAGCTAGCTCATCAGCCAATTCATTTCCAGCGATGGAAGACTGGCCAGGTAACCATACGTGGTTTACAGTGTTGACTTAATTCAGTTCCTCAGTTGAGGGCTGTTTGGGCACGTCAGGAGTTAATCATCAATGTTTACTTCCTCTTCCCGATCAGCCTAGATAGCCGCGTAGTGTCGGTAGCAGTTGTTTCAATTGGCTAAGAATTAACACTACGGACTGCCTGTTCCGGTGGTAAAAGTCCACCTCACAGGTGACCCCTAATTCATGCGGCTTTAAGCTTACCGTGCCTAAGAATGAATGGTTAGGGTGTTACCAAAAATTTTGAAGTAATGCCGACAAAATGTAGCAATCATTTCCCGCAGTGCGTTTCCTATCAATAAATGCTATAAATATTACGAAACAACAGCCGTAGCTCCTCTCTCGCACACTTCGGATACTAATCCGACAACTCCAAAGCCATCCTGCTTACGCGAACAGCAGCCCGAAAGCAATCAAGACAATAGCACTATAGCACAGTCATAGTGGCTGAACAGAAGTTGGTGGTCGGTCGACGAGTCTAAGTCTCATGCAAGAAAGTGAATAAAAAGTGCATGCTAGTTTGCAAATATATTCGTTGTGCATATTTGCGAATCTCCAGAAGGTAAAAGGGAAAAGACACTAAAGTATGTTCAGTTCAGAACTAATTCCTTCTCATATTAAAGTGACGAATGCGCCACGTGCAAGACAACTCTCGGTGCCAGTTGTACCCCACGGATTCTACACTGCACGATACTTTGCATGATTGAGCAGGTAACATTAGGCGTATTTAGACCTTAAAACCCAAATGTACCAACAGCTTCTTTACCCGACTCCCCCAGACTGACCAGACCAGACCGAAAATACCGACCGGGACATTACCAGGCATCGCAACCACCCGCCACATGTTCGAACAATAGGTAACCATGTTCAATTAATGGTCCCATTTTGGCTAGGGTTCATAAAAAGTGCTTTCAGTTCCACTCACCCTTGAACGATCGGGATTTACGGGAGCTCAATAATCTGAAGCTGGGAAAAGGCCCTTCACCAGGTAAATGCTTTACAATCTGACCTGAAGAACGACGATGGAACTAATTTCCCCTCATCTCTCCTAAAGAGAAGGCCTTTTGTCCATAGCCTAAAGACTGTGCCGTCGATCACGACCGGCTAGCACACAGCGACACCGTCTCGGATAGTCCAAGCCAGCCCATCACCTCATTGAGCCTTCGTCATTGGACGATTATTCCAACAAAAGCACTCGTGATCTGTGTGGCAAGCAGAAGTGCAATATCGTCTCGCCGAAGAGAGACGTCGCGCTGGGACTTTGTCGCGCTGGGACTTTGTCACGCTGGGACTTGTCGCGCAACATCTTCGGTGCGAGAGAGTGAGGGCGTGTCGCAGTGCAGCTCGCGACGCAACCGGTCGATCGCTTGTGACATCGAAGATGCAGTCAGCGCAACATCACGGGGCCCCCAACGAGTATTAACAGCGATGGATTATGTAGGGCAACTTCGAGCGTAGGAGATAACTGTATGTATACGGTAGATTAAACATGATTAAGGTGAAGATAAATCGAAGCCAAAATTCAATTTTTCAAGAGCACGGATCTGGAGAACCAAACACCTGTTTGAGCTGAACACCTAATGGATTGGTCACCACCAGCTAGTGACCAATCGATTAAGTTTTCAGCTTAAACGGATGCTTGGTTCTCCAGATCCGTGCTCTTGAATATTTGAGGTATGGCTTCGATTCATCTTCACCTTAAAATATGATGATTTAAAGCAGCAAAACATTCTCGTTAGATGCTGTAAATCCTTATGGGATCATTATTGTGCCTGATAGTTTAGACAATACTTTATTGATGGTGCGCACTAGTTAGTTATGCATCACGTATTGGTTCAATCGTAGATTAGAACATAGCCATTGTTAGCGTTCAGAATTTCCATTTAGACAGTTTCCTTAGCCCAATAGGAAAACTGTCACATTGGCGCCCAGACTGAAAAACCCACGTTCGCGTTTTTCGTTTTCTGCCAACGCGTTTGTCAAGTGAGTGATAAGTGATTTGGACAGTGCATCAACAGTGTGCAAGTGCAAGTAATATTTCAAAATGGATTGGAATCACCTTACACCGGAGGAGATTGACTTTGAGCTGCTGTTACGCAACACCACTGGTATTCGAGGCAAGGATCGAGATTGGAAAATTTCAAGACTGCAACAGCTGGTAGACCGCGAGCGAAATGGAACACCGGCACCTACATATTCGTCTCACGTTGTATCGGACATGGACAGCATATACCACTGTCAAACAACACTTTCTCCAATCTTCCACGCCCTGAACACAGCTATTCAGCAAGGAAACAAATCCCAGATCACATCGTTGAGATCAAGGCTTCTGCATTATAAATTCAGGCTTTCGCTAATCTCAGACTCCATGATCCTGGAAAACGCTAAAAAATCGTCAGTGAAAATTTGCAGCGCACTGCGACAAATTGAAGAATCTTTGCAGGACAATGTAGTGGGCGGTCAGGATGGAAAGGAAGATCTGGAAGATCTTCCAAGTGACCCGGAAACATTGAAGCGCTTGAAAATTGCTCAGCTTCAATCAAGTATCGACGAAGCAGGGAAACAACAGAAAATATTGGAGCAAGAGCTTGAACAACAACAACAACAACAACAACATGAGAAGATTCCTCAACAGCCTTCACATCAGGAAAAAGAGATTCCCGATACACATCAACGACAACAGCTCCACGATCAAAACCTACAAAAATGGCATCAGCAGCAGTTCCAGCCGCAGCAACATCTTCAGGAACCTTCCGAACAGCGTCAGCTTCCAAACCGTCAAGATCAACGCCTACAGCAGGATGAACAGCAAGGGTTTCAACAAGAACAAAGCCTTCAGCTGCTTTTGAACCAAATGCAACTCCAGCAGCAACAACTAGAGCAGCAACTTCAGCAAGAACAGTACAGACGACAGCAGTTAGAATGGCAATTACAACACCAGCAACAGCAACATAGCATGGCAGCGGCGCAGCAACATGCAAACTACGTTCCAAACAACACCTTTGGATCAATATCAGGATACTGGGATCCGCAAATACAAAGAGAATCCGGAATGGCTCAAGTTCCACGCAGAAACGTTCAAACACCAACGGTGGACGTCTTGAATAGGCCAAATACACCCAGGTCCAATCAACAAACCAACTCCAATCGGTTTTTGCAACCGGTGCATAAGTGGCCTTTTGAATACGCCGGAGAAAACAACATCGTGAAGCTAGGAGAATTCCTCAACCATGTAAACACTTATGCGGTTACTGAAGGCATGGATGACCATTCCTTACTTCGTTCAATCAAGCATCTACTGAAAGGTCGTGCTCTCCAATGGTACACACGTTCATTCCTCGATCTCACAACATGGGATATCTTCAAGGCGGAGATCAAACAGGAGTTCTTGCCGCCAAACTATTCGGAGATCGTGAAGCAGGATCTGTATTTGCGATTTCAAGGACCGAACGAGCCGTTCACAAATTTTTACAGAGATTTGGTTGCGGCATTTGAGATCGTTGAGCCAGCAATATCAGAAGCCGAAAAACTGTTCATCTTGAAATCACATCTAAACTCGGATTTCTCCCCGATCGCTGCAGCTTCGCGATCCGCTACGGTCAGAGACCTCGTCACGGTTTGCAAGGATTTTGAAGTCTCCAGGCCCTACTCAACACGGGGTCGTACCCCAGCGACCGCAAGGACATTCACAGCTCGTCCAGAAAACCCCCCACTACAACGACCAATCTACAATAGGATGGATGGAACAAATCGCCCTACGCTGAACAGACAACCATATGGAACAGCTCAAGTGAATATGATGGAACTAAACCAAGAGGTGGAAGACGAAATAGACCCGGTGAATGTTATGGAGAGAGAGGCATTCCAGCTAAACTTAGCTTTCCGCAATGAATCGGCGATGAATTCCATTGATGAAGTTAATGCTCTGCGTGCGCAGACAAACTGGAGACACGGATCGTCGGACAACGCACCCCAAGCCTCGGCAGGAGATATCACCAATAGGAATTCGGCAACAGCAATTGTTTGCTGGCAATGTGATAGTCCTGGACACACGTACCTGAGATGTCCCAACCCAAAACGTTTCCTTTTCTGCTATAGTTGTGGCAAGAAAGGTTGTACTACACGTAATTGCGAATTCTGCATACTACGGTGGCGACAACTAGATGCAAATAATGGATCTCAGGCTCCGGGAAACCGGAATTGGGAGAACCCACAATAAAGGGTGTGGGGTCTCCCAAGAATGTTGACGTTCCCTTACTCAACAACATTCCTGCTTTCCAAAAGGCGAGTTCGATAGTCATAAATGCAGACAACAATGACAACCGACCATATGCTTCCATATCGGTACTAGGTCGTCAACTACGAGGACTTCTTGACAGTGGTGCAACCTGCAGTCTCATTGGAGGCTCATTATCGAAGCTTGCCGATGAGCTTGGCCTGCGTAAATTTCCAGTTATAGGAGAAGTGAAAACAGCCGATAATTCACCCCATGTAGTATCATTCTACTCACACGTACCAATCACTTACAACAACAAAAGTACTACGTTGCCTATGCTTTTCATCGAATCTATGCCGCCAATACTGATTCTCGGAATGGATTTCTGGGGTAGATTTGGCATAAAACCGGTAATTTGTGGAATCACGGATCACACCAATTCGAAAGAATCGATTGTGGAGTCTTTGACGAAGCAACAACAAGAAGAGTTGCACAAAACAGTGCAAGCTTTCCCGACATCACAAAACCAAGGTCGCCTTGGCTGGACGGACCTTTACTGCCACAAAATAGACACCGGGAACACACCACCATTCAAGCAAAGATACTATCCAATGTCGAAATTCGTCTTGGATGATTTAAACAAAGAAGTGGACAGGATGCTGCAACTGGGAGTAATAGAAGAAGCAGTTTGCTGTCCATGGAATAACGCCACGGTCGCTGTAAAGAAAAAGGACGGGTCAATGCGGTTATGTTTGGATGCCAGAAAGTTGAACTCGGTGCTAGTCCAAGAAGCTTATCCTATTCCACAAATCGCCTCAATTGTCAACAATCTAAGTGGTTCGAAATACTTATCCTCGATCGATTTGGAATCAGCCTTTTGGCAGATACCTCTAGAAGAGGAATCCAAACAAAAAACAGCCTTCACCATCCCTCAACGCGGCCATTATCAGTTCACAGTGGTGCCATTTGGGCTATCAACAGCCAGTCAGGCACTGTCACGCGTCATGAACCACCTGTTCATAGACCTCGAACCAAAAGTATTTGTCTATCTGGACGATCTAATACTAGCGACCGAATCCTTCGAGGAGCATGTTGAGCTCCTACAAGAGATAGCTAGCAGGTTAAAGGCAGCGGGTTTGACCATCAATTCGGAAAAATCTGTTTTCTGCCGGAAAAGTTTAAGATATATAGGTTACGTGCTGGATGCAACTGGCTGGCACGTTGATGATGACAAGGTAGCGGCAATCAGCAAGTTTCCAACGCCAACTACTAAAAAAGAAGTGCAAAGATTCATTGGTATGTGCGGTTGGTACCGACGATTCATAAAGGACTTCTCGAAAACAGCTGCTGCTTTAACGGAACTAACGAAAGCCAAAACCAAATTCAAATGGACGGAACAATGTGAAAAAGCCTTTCAGGCACTAAAATTACATCTAGTTTCTGCTCCAATACTGGCCACGCCTGACTACTCTCAGCCATTCGCGATTGCTTGCGATGCCTCTGATGTCGCTATAGGAGGAGTGTTGATGCAAGAAATAGCTGGGGTTGAAAAGGTTATTTGCTACTTCTCCCAAAAACTTTCGTCATCTGAACGTCAATATTCAGTGACACAAAGAGAGTGCTTGGCCGTAATACGCTCCATAGAAAAATTTCGAGGATATCTTGAAGGAACGCATTTTACGGTCTACTGCGATCATTCAAGCCTAACCTACTTAAAGACGATGAAAAATCCAACTCCTCTTCTTGCTAGATGGATTTTGCGCATGAATGCTTACTCGTTTGACATCAAATATCGCAAAGGAATTGCTAACGTTGTGCCAGACTGCCTTAGTCGAGTGGAGATAGTCAACACCATCAATACCACTTCTACGGCGTCTGACCCCTGGTTCTCGAATCTATTGAAGGGGGTAAAAGCGGATGGCGACAAGTATCCAGATTTCAGAATTGTTGGAGAACATCTCTACAAAAATTGTATGGTAAAGGATGAAACAGGAGCCAGACATCATCGCTGGAAAAGAGTGATTCCCACAAATCTTCGATCAGACCTTATGCATCGCTTCCATGACGTCCCTACAGCAGCTCATCTAGGTTATGACCGTACGCTCAATCGTATTCAAAAAGACTATTACTGGCCCCAAATGGCGACAGATGTCCGAAAATACGTACAAACTTGCGAAGTTTGTAAAGCTTGCAAGGCACCAAATACGACATTAACTCCAACTCTGGGAAATCCCAAACCAGCTAAGCTGCCATGGGAGCTTATATCAATCGACTGGATCGGGCCAATTACTAGGTCAAGGAAAGGAAATACGGTACTCTTAGTGATTGTGGACTGGATTACTAAGTTCGTGATCTGCGAACCATTTCGTACAGCTAACGCTCAAAAAATGGTCATGTTCCTAGAAAATTACGTATTTCTCAGGTTTTCAACACCACGGATAATTGTTTCAGATTCTGGATCGCAATTTCTGTCACACGTCTTCCAATCTCTTCTGAAGCGGTACAACATTATCCATATGAGGACGGCGTTCTACACGCCTATGTGCAACGCTGCCGAAAGGACCAATCGGACTCTAGTAACGTGCATACGATGTCTACTCGATGAGGACCAAAGAGACTGGGATGTCCACATCCAGCAAGTGGTTTGTGCAATAAACACAGCGAAACACGAAACGTTAGGATGCACTCCCTACTTCTGTAACTTTGGAAGAGATCACATCCTTTATGCGGACCAATATCCATTAGCAAAACTGAATTCGGATGAGGACACAAGAACAGCCCAGAAATCGAGGATCAAAGCCGCACAAAACATCCAACATTTTGTCTTGACTAAGATCAAGGCTGCACATGACGACAGCAAAAAACGTTATGACCTAAGGGCACGAAGCAGAACATTCTCAGTGGGTGATATTGTCTGGAGACGTTCTTTCGAGCTTTCAAGCGCAGCAGATCATCGGACTAAAAAGCTTGGTGCAAAATTTATCCCTTGCGTCGTACGACAGGTTCAAGGCTGCAACAATTACCTGTTGGAAGATGTGAAAACTTCGAAAACCGGGGTTTATCATTCGAAGGATATCAAATCAGATTAATACTAAACCAGCTATGAACATGACTACAGTCTGACCAGGAGCGACTACGCCAAAAAACTCGTGTTGCTGACTGACTCGTAGGCCCAACAACTTTACAGAAACCTCGTCGTCAGCAACTACTCCACCACAACAAGACCTTGCCTTGCAGTTAAGGCACTTAAAGGCTCAGCTATGTCCACAGCAGCTGGTTGGCTGTCAACAAAGAGCACAATCGCCAAAACAAACATCGTGTCCGGATTACTTTAGACCAGCATCACTGGTCTAATCCTCTGGAGATCTGGAGACGATCAACCACTATAACCAACTTGGGCAAGCATCTGCAGATCGGCTAGTGTACCATCGACGCCCAACAGATGTCCAGCTATGTACGCAGAGTTTCTGTCCGACCATGAGCATACAGCCAACAAAACATGCATGCTGTTGATTTGAAGAACCAACAACTCAAAAGGAAACCTCGTCACAGCAAGTTATTCTTCGTGTCTCTCAACCTCGATTTGTTAAGTTCAACGCCAAAAACCGCTCAACATGACTTCAACAAATCAACGCAATAGAGAAGCAGAAGCAGGTCGACACTACGCCATCCAGTATACGTCGACCACTGTCCCAATAAAAACAACAACATGATAACAATCCATGATCACTCACTAGTCTGGTAGAACAAAATCGCCAAAATGAACGCTAATATCATGAGCTAATCAGACCCAAATCACCAATTCAAATTTATTCATGCTGCTTAGTTAAGGCCCTCAAGAAGAATTTCTCTAATGTATTTTCTCGGCAAAATTTCTGGCGCCCAACTAAAAATGTAACTCAGACGTTGAAGACAAGATTGAACCTAGCATTAAGATAGAGTAAGGGAAGATGTGCTTAGATTTTCCGCAATACTGCGGTGCATATTAGGTTCTTGAAAAGATCTGTCACAAGGAGTGTACCAAGAACGATACTATCGATACCGTTAGCTAATAAGAATTGTAGTGAAGTACCGTTACAAACAAGTAGGGCGAAATCGATGTCCAATAAGGAGAAGATCTGATCGATATCGTTTAGTTTAAAAAGCAATCATACTCTTCAAGGTCTTATCATCAGATAAAGAACGAAATTTTTGCGAACTAGGCCATTCGCAAAAATTTCGTTGGCGTTTGAATGATGTAGTGTTACCAAAAATTTTGAAGTAATGCCGACAAAATGTAGCAATCATTTCCCGCAGTGCGTTTCCTATCAATAAATGCTATAAATATTACGAAACAACAGCCGTAGCTCCTCTCTCGCACACTTCGGATACTAATCCGACAACTCCAAAGCCATCCTGCTTACGCGAACAGCAGCCCGAAAGCAATCAAGACAATAGCACTATAGCACAGTCATAGTGGCTGAACAGAAGTTGGTGGTCGGTCGACGAGTCTAAGTCTCATGCAAGAAAGTGAATAAAAAGTGCATGCTAGTTTGCAAATATATTCGTTGTGCATATTTGCGAATCTCCAGAAGGTAAAAGGGAAAAGACACTAAAGTATGTTCAGTTCAGAACTAATTCCTTCTCATATTAAAGTGACGAATGCGCCACGTGCAAGACAACTCTCGGTGCCAGTTGTACCCCACGGATTCTACACTGCACGATACTTTGCATGATTGAGCAGGTAACATTAGGCGTATTTAGACCTTAAAACCCAAATGTACCAACAGCTTCTTTACCCGACTCCCCCAGACTGACCAGACCAGACCGAAAATACCGACCGGGACATTACCAGGCATCGCAACCACCCGCCACATGTTCGAACAATAGGTAACCATGTTCAATTAATGGTCCCATTTTGGCTAGGGTTCATAAAAAGTGCTTTCAGTTCCACTCACCCTTGAACGATCGGGATTTACGGGAGCTCAATAATCTGAAGCTGGGAAAAGGCCCTTCACCAGGTAAATGCTTTACAATCTGACCTGAAGAACGACGATGGAACTAATTTCCCCTCATCTCTCCTAAAGAGAAGGCCTTTTGTCCATAGCCTAAAGACTGTGCCGTCGATCACGACCGGCTAGCACACAGCGACACCGTCTCGGATAGTCCAAGCCAGCCCATCACCTCATTGAGCCTTCGTCATTGGACGATTATTCCAACAAAAGCACTCGTGATCTGTGTGGCAAGCAGAAGTGCAATATCGTCTCGCCGAAGAGAGACGTCGCGCTGGGACTTTGTCGCGCTGGGACTTTGTCACGCTGGGACTTGTCGCGCAACATCTTCGGTGCGAGAGAGTGAGGGCGTGTCGCAGTGCAGCTCGCGACGCAACCGGTCGATCGCTTGTGACATCGAAGATGCAGTCAGCGCAACATCACGGGGCCCCCAACGAGTATTAACAGCGATGGATTATGTAGGGCAACTTCGAGCGTAGGAGATAACTGTATGTATACGGTAGATTAAACATGATTAAAATATGATGATTTAAAGCAGCAAAACATTCTCGTTAGATGCTGTAAATCCTTATGGGATCATTATTGTGCCTGATAGTTTAGACAATACTTTATTGATGGTGCGCACTAGTTAGTTATGCATCACGTATTGGTTCAATCGTAGATTAGAACATAGCCATTGTTAGCGTTCAGAATTTCCATTTAGACAGTTTCCTTAGCCCAATAGGAAAACTGTCACAAGGGGGGTCTAAATAAAACCTAACCGCAAACGGAGCATGTGGAGTACCAAGGCGCCCTCTACAGTATTATGCCCTTCCTGTGCTACCCGGAGCAATGGTGCAGGTGACCTTGTGTTTCTCCGAGATAATCGACTGCCCTTCTTCAGTCTCAACCCTGAGGCTCAATAAGGGTGGGATTATTAATACGTTGAAATTTAGTTTAAATTTTCACCTTTATGGTTTCGCATTATGCGTTTTACACAGTGTATTCTGTGCTTTTCGCCTTTGGCGACTTTTTAGATATACCGATCTGGTTTTTTCGCTGCTGGTCTTTTTCGTGCTGAGATTGTGAAAAGTTTAATCCTGCCTAGTTTGGGTAGTGGCTACGGTTAGGATAGCTTAGTTAGACCAATCTTCAGCATAAAATATCAGCAACGATCAATCTTTGTAGACTCATGCAAATGGTACAGTTCAAGTGGCGCTAGTCCAAAAAACTTACTTTTGTGAACTTTTATCTAGGTAACCTTGTGGACCCAGTTTTTGCTACTTTCAGAAACATGAAATGACAAACTCGCGTTCCATGCCTCGTGCATGCGTGCTCGTTAATAAAGCAATCGTTGCTACACTCATTTCTGAGTCAACTACCAGAGATGTATGTGCTGTCACAATTGATATTTCTGTTGGTGACCTCAATAGGAAATACGTCGTTCGTTTTGTGGTGTATTTACCACATGATGAACCATCCCCTATGGATGATTTCAAACGAGTTGTCGTCCACTGCCTATGAAAAAGTCTTCTGCTGATTGTGGACAGTGATGCTGATACTCATCACATGATCTGGAGCAGCTCAGATATCAATTTGAGAAGCTCCAGTCTGATGGAATACTTAAGTAGTTCAAATCTTGGATAACTTATTATAGGAAATCGCCCCACCCATGGTACCTGCTAGAGAAGAAGTGTTAGACATAATGCTCTGCTCGAACAGAATCAGTCACGAGTTGACGAATTGGCATGTATCAGATTTTGAATCATTATCTGATCATCGCTACATCTCTGTATGAACATATGAATGTAAATTCGCAGACTTTGCATTTGTTATATTCCACAAACTGGGAATTGGTTATGACCAAATTCCATGGATTCTCTGCGTCCATTGAAAATCCTAGTAATTTGGATGTTTCCACTTCCGGTGAATTGGGACACAATTGTCCTGCTTCGAGTGATCTCACAATTGCTTGTCACTTTGCTTATAACAAATGTTCCTCACAACTCCCTTCGCGGGACGAGTGGACGATTCCAATTACTTGGTAAATACTAATTAAGTGAAACTGATTTCAGAAACCTCAATCTTAATGACATTCTGTTATTTTTAACCAGCTGTGGTAATGAGCTATAGGCTCTCTTTACGCTCATGCGTTTTGCAGTGCCCTTTTTAGGGCGCTGTTCGAGCCCATTGTGGTATGGAGCTACATGCTCTCATTTCGCTTATGCGATCTTCCCTTTTCTAGGGACCCCACTCCTATTTCCTCCCATCTTTCCCTTCCCTTTCCTCTCCCATCGGGTAGATGATGAAATAGGCTCAAATATGGCGATGGCACAAATCTCCCAAATGGCGGGGAACGTGCCTCTGGAGCCGGCCTTCTGATACCTGATACGTGGTTTACAGTGTTGACTTAATTCAGTTCCTCAGTTGAAGAGCGGTGCTGTGTCTACCAAGTGAGTAAAACTGATTCAGCCTCACCAGCACCAGCTCTACCTTCAAGAAGGGAGCCATAAGTGCAAGAGAGTGCTTCTTGTTTGAGATGAATGTGTAGTGGAGCAACGTCGAAAGAGCCTCGAGCGCTGCCGTGGGAGTCGTAGAGAACGCAAAAGATATCACCATCAAGCACATCTTTTGGAGATGGCTCAATTTTGATTGGAATATTCTCAATACGAAAAAGCACATAATACACTGTGTAAAACGCATAGTGCGAAACTGTATAGGTGATAATTTAAATTATATAACAACATATTCATGATCCTACCCATATTTAGCCTCAGGTCAGAGACTGAAGAAGGGCAGCCGATTATCTCGGAGAAACACAAGGTCACCTGCTCCACAGGAAAGGCACAATACTGCAGAGAGCACCCTGGTAGGGGGACATGGGGCAAGAGTGACACCCAGGGCAAAAGTGCCAGCTCTATTTTCACGTAGTTCAAATCATTTTTTTTATGTTTAACCCAGGATAAGTATAAATGGTGTAATAATTGAGGGTTGTGTAAATATTACAGTTGAAAATGTTTGCTACAAAAAAAAAATAGCTTTAACTCGCCAATGCGAAAAATGCGAAATATTTTATTAGAATGTAAGACTGGAAAACAAGGTTTAACTCCCAATAAATCCTAAACATACTGATTTTTCCGCATAGTATTGATGATTTACGATTGTTTTATATAGCTTTGAAGAAATGTTTTCGAAAAATTTCTTTCGACATTGAGTTTTGCATACATAAACAAGTATGTTTCATGGGGCAAGAGGGACACCGAAATTTTCTCATATGAAATCTAATGAAGTTTTATTTGTCTTGTTTAATATTGCATTATTTAAATCAATGTTTCTGTTTCTTGCTGAATAAAATAAAAATAAACGGTGTTCGGCCGTTTTGCCGATTGGTCGAACGCCATTTGGCCGAATGCCATTTCGCAGAACGAGTCGTTTGGCCGAATTACGAATAAAGAAAATAATTTGCTTTAATTCTGATGAGTAGGATTCATAAGTGTAGCCCACTAACTCATCAGCTATTGTTTTTTTTATTTAATTCTAATGATGTGGCCGAACGTCATGTTTGTCGCTTTATTAGTGCTCCAAGATAATAACTAGAACGATCTGAAAATTCAGGACAAAGTTGTGAACTCGTTTCAAGGCTCTAAGCTGGGGATAGGTTCGTTTCTGGGTTAGCAGTGGTGTGTTAGGGTTTAGAATGATTTTCATTAACAATTTTTCCTGCTTTTGTGCTGGTGCTATAACTATTGGCAATAATTAAGTTTATATTTCCATTGGGAATTTCACCTTCTTCAATCAATTATTTGAACTTGACTTGCTTATATTTATATAAGAAAAATATTTATAAAATGGAATGATTTAGCAACATACCAGCAGTGCTGATTTTGCTTGACGTCGAGAATAATATTGTAACACGGATCTGACTTCCTCATTGCTAAAAAGTGGATTTTGTTACGTTATAGATATTTGAGCTACATTTCCAAACTAATATACAGCAGAAAAATCAACAACTAAAAATCGTATTGACAAAATTTAAAAAAAGTGAAACATTTAATATTTTTTGCCCCATGTAAAACAACTTTTACCAAAATAATTTCAAGCGGATTACATTACTCTTCAAGAAACGTTTAAAACAAACATAACGCATGTTCGTTTGGCTCATGCTTTGACAGCTCTCGCAGCTCGATTGGCTCACACTTTGACAGAAATGACAGTGTTGCCACCTCGAAGCAGAAACAGGGATTTGCAGATCTTTTAGCTGTCCAATGTAGTTTATTGACGATGCTTTTAAGCTAAAATGTATAATCGGTTAACAAATGTCCACATAATCTATTTTCATACAAACATTACTCACAATTAGATAACTATTTCCAGTCGCTTTGTGTACTTTAATCAATAAGTTCAATAGCTTTAAGTTCTTTAACCTGAAAGTTCACGTAGGTTTAATATTTTAGATAGTAATTCATTATACTGACTTTTAAGGCACTTACAACGTAAATTAATTGCTTTTGATTATAAATACCGATAGATATAAAATATTATTTGTAATTGCGAAAACTCAATTTATCCAACAAAAAACTTCATACATGGCATGGTTCTAGATAAATACTTCCTACACGGCATTCTGTCGACTCATCTCCCTCTGACAATTACCTATCGTTCTTCACATTCATGTCATCTTTCAATACGACAACCTTATCGATACCGAGTGATCGTTTCTGTGCGACAGTCGTAGCAGGTTTAGCAATGTGTGCTACGCTCCTGCTAACATTCCTCCCCTCGTAAAGCTGCCTCGGTTCCTCAGCTTTACTGTCTGAACGAATATCTATAACCGCTAGCTTTGAAACAGATCTACGAAAAGTTCCGGTACATGTCCGAACTACTGCTTGTCTGACTCGGCCATCTTTTCCTGGGAACACTTCTGTTACCATTCCGCGAACCCAGCGATTTCTAACACTTCCGTCCACGATGAAGACGATATCACCTACTTCTATCGGTGTTGTTTCCGCGAACCATTTAGTCCGTCTTGTGATAGTTGGCAGATACTCACGGACCCATCTGCTCCAGAACTGATCCAGGATGTGTTGACAAAGTTTCCAGTCACTTCGATGAACTGCTTTAATCTCCGTCGGTAACTTCTCAGTTTGTTTCACTCCATTTGAGCTGAGAAGAATGAAATGGTTCGGAGTGAGAGCCTCCTGATCCGAATTTTCCAACGGTATGTAGGTTAAAGGTCTAGAGTTTACCATGGATTCGGCCTCGCATAAAACGGTCTGGAATACTTCTTCCGTTGGAGATCTTGGATGGTTGATAGAATTCATGGCCGCCTTTACCGCCCTGACCATCCTCTCCCAAGCACCACCCATGTGCGGAGAGGCAGGTGGAATAAAATTCCACTTAGTGCTTTCGTTTGTGAAACTCTCCGCCAACTTCTCGTTCACATTTTGCAATTGCTTCGCCAACTCCCGTTCGGTACCGACAAAATTAGTTCCGTTGTCGGTGAAAATCTGCTCAGGTGCGCCACGTCTTGCTATGAACCTACGGAGAGTCAGCATGCACGACTCTGTTGACAGAGATGCAGCAATCTCCAAGTGTACAGCTCTAATTACAAGACAGGTATACAGCACGACCCACCTTTTCACCAAACTTCTACCGATTTTGATTTGGTATGGACCGAAATAATCGATGCCAATCTTCGAGAACGGTCGAACAAATGGTGTAACGCGCTCTTCGGGCAGTGGTGCCATCCGTGGAATTTTCGGTTCAGCTTTGTAAGTTTTACACCATTGACAAAGCTTGCCGACCTTGCGGACTTCTGTGCGCAAGTTCGAAATGTGGTATTTTTGCCTGATCTCGTTGACCACAGTTTCTCCATTTTGATGTCCGTACATTCTGTGGTATCTGTCGATAATAAGTGTGGTAATTCGATGTCCTTTTGGAAGAATCACTGGGTATTTTGCATCGTACGTTGCGAATGGAGAAGCACCAATACGACCTCCCATGCGAAGCTCACCACCCTTGGCGATGAACGGTGATAGTTTCCTTAAGACACTGTTCTTCGAAATTCTGCTTTCGTTCCCTGCTCTGATCTGCCTCAGTTCTTCTCTGTACTCGTCCTTTTGGGCAGTTTGCCACAGAGCGTATTCTGCATTCTTGAAATCCTCTCGATCCAACTCTCCTCCAATATTTGATGATTTCGAAGAGTTGCGACAACATCGAATAAACAGAAACACGTACGCAGCTGTCCTGAGGATGCGTTCCCATTTAGAGAATCGGTTGAATTCGATGAAGCTGACACTGACATCTTCTCGATGAACATGAACCACGCGCAACTCGTCCGGGATTTCAATTAAAGCTACCTTCTGTTGAGGCCAATGACTCTCTTGTTCATACAAGAAATCTGGTCCCGTAAACCATCGGTTAGCAGGTCGTAATTCTGGATTTCCTTTCCATTTAGTCGCATCGTCGGCTACATTTAGCGTTGACGGTACGTATCTCCATTCCTGCATCTTGGTTTCATCGAGAATTTCACCTACTCGTACTGCAACGTACTGTCTGTATTTTCTGGCATCCGAACGTATCCACAGCAAGACAGTGTTAGAATCGGTCCAGATGAATCGTTTTTTTATTTTAACTGAATGGCTGTCGACGATAGACTTCATTAGGCGGCTTCCCATTACAGCCGCTTGGAGTTCCAGTCGCGGAATCGAGAGCGGCTTCAGAGGTGCTACCTTAGCCTTCGATGCTACCAATGAACACCGTGCTTGCCCACAATCAATTACACGGAAAAAGGCTACACAGGCCATAGCAGATAAACTTGCGTCTACAAACATATGCAGCTCCAATGTTTCGTAGATGTTTTTCTCATAATCTGGAAAATAGCATCGTGGTACGCAAACTTGGTTCAGTTCACTGAAAATAGTTAAGAACTTTCTCCAAGTCTCGCTGACTTCTTCGGGGATAGGATCGTCCCATCCGACTCCACATCGCCACAGATCTTGAATGATGATCTTCCCATGTATGAGGACGTGCGAGATTAACCCTATTGGATCATATAGGCTCATAATGAATTGCAAGATCTTCCTCTTCGAAGGAGTAGACTCTCCTGTTACAAGTCGCTGCAGACTATCCGATAATGTTACTCTGAAGGTGAATATGTCCTCATCAGGAAGCCAAGTCATCCCCAACACACGCTCAATAGGGCTAGTCTTATCGCTGACAAAATCCTTCCGTTGAGTTATGTCTTGCTCTCCTAGATGCGCTAACACTTGCCCCGAATTTGATAGCCAATTCCTGAATCCGGCCTTTGCGTGCACCGTTCGCACATCTGTCGCCAGTTTCACCATTTCCTCCACCGTATCTCGGCTATCTAGGTAGTCATCCACATAGTGGTTTTCTACCATCGCTAATGCTGCTTCCGGAAATTCTGAGGCCCAATTTTTGGCGTTCATGTTCTTAATGAACTGTGCCTGACACGGAGAACACGTAGAGCCAAAGGTAGCAGCATCCATGATAAATATCTCCGGTGGTTGAGATGGATTTGCACTCCACAGGAAACATTGCGCCGAACGATCTTCTTCACGGATGAAGAACTGATGGTACATTTCGCGTATGTCTCCGACTACAGCTATCTGTCGCTGGCGAAACTGAAATAATACCTTCGGCAACGGGGTCAATAGATCCGGTCCTTTTAGCATCATGCCGTTGAACGAAATACCGTTCACTTTCGCAGCGGCGTCCCAAATCATGCGGACTTTTCCGGGTTTCCTCGGGTTAAGCACAACCCCTAACGGTAAGAACCAAGTCCGTTTTGAATTGAACTTTTGCATCTCTTCCTTGGACGCCTTGTGTGCGTATCCTTTTCCCTGGTAATCCGTTATTTGCGTCTCCAATTTCGAGAGCAATTCCGGATTGGACTTCAGTCGACGATGTAGACAGGACAATCTTCTCTGAGCCATAACGTAACTTGGCGGGAATTGCACATCGTCGGTACGCCACAGTAACCCAGTCTCAAAGTGACCATCTTCCCGTTGAACTGTCGTCTTTTCAAGTATCTCTCTTGCACGGCGGTCTTCATTTCCCTCGAGTGTACGTTGAGCTGTAATACCCATACTTTCTTCGGAAAAGAAATTTTTTACTAACTCATGGACTCCTTGTAGTTCCATGCATTCACAAATGTGGAACGATGGCGATACATTCACATTCGCTGGATCTCCTACGCAGCCGAACACAGTCCAGCCCAATTTGGTTTTCGTAGCGACAGGTTCTCGTGCACCACGCTCCCTTCTTCGCAAGGAAAGAGAGAGATGAATGTTGTCCATCCCTATCAAAATTCTTGGAACCGCTTGCTCGTAGTCCTTGATCGGAAGCCCTTCCAAATACGAATACTGTCTTACCAACTCGCTGTACTGAAGATTCTGCGTCGGTAGAGCCAAACCTTCCACAGTGCGAACATCGTCCAACTTGAACTTCGTATCACTTGATGAACCAGAGATTTGCAAGCTAACTTGCTGTGATGCTGCTTCTCGTCGCTTTATGTTTGCCGTCCAGGTAAGGCACAGCGGACGTACTTCTCCGACGATGTTCAGCTGATCTGCGATGTCGGCATCCATCAGGGTCAATTGCGAACCCTCATCGAGAAATGCGAAAGTTGATATCTGCGTTTCCTTCCCATAAAGGGTGACCGGGATAATGCGAAATAGGATCGTACTTTGTAGTTGGCGATGCACAGAGACGACCGCCGGTGCACTGGCTCTGGAACTTGAAGGCTCCTCAGGCTGACCCGGATGTAACAACGTATTATGCCCTTTAGAACAACCCCCAACTTCACACACTTTGTTGGATTTACAAGACCACTTGCCGTGCGACACCAAACAAATTTTACAAAGTTGTTGCGTACTGACTAATTTCCAACGTTCCCCGACAGTTAAAGTCTTAAATCTAGGACAGTCCCTAATTCTGTGCTTCAAGCTTTGACAAACATAGCACGGCCTGACTTTATCGTCTACTAGCTTACCTCCGACGGTCCCTGACTTACGAACATCCGGTAAGGAATGCGTGTTCATGAATGCCTTCTCCTTGGGACGCTGCCTGTCGCTTCGGTTGGCTCGGTGGACGTCCTGGTCGCTGAACTGCTTAACATCGCTGGCTGCTGAAGTTATAGCCATCATATAGTCGCTGAAGGATCCTAAATCGACGAATCCGGCACGCTGCTTGTGGAGTGCCCAGTCTAGACGGATGTTTGCCGGTAGCTTTTCGACCAGCTCGCTCAGCAGTGACGGGTTCATCAGATGGGCCTGCTGGTTTGCTCCTTTCAGATGTCCTACAAGATTTTGCACGGTGATGCCGAAGTTGACCAATGTTTCCAGCCGTTCTGCCTTCGGTGCTGGCACATTCCGCACCTTGTTCAACATGGTCTGCAGTAGTCGGTCAGGGCTCCCGAAAAGCGTCTCTAATGTTGCCATTACTTGAGGAACCGACGAAGGCAACAACAAATTACTGCGGACGGCTTCTAATGCACTGCCTTTGAGGCATCTTTGCAGCCTCATGAGGTTTTCAGCATCTGAGTAACCACACATCGCTGTTGAGTTCCGATAGCTACTTACGAATAGCGGCCAGTCCTCAGGATTCCCAGTGAACACTGGAAGCTCTTTCGGGACCACTTGTCTAGCCGCCAGCTGCTGCTGGAACTGGCCCCATACAACTTGGGATTGATCGGGTTGAAACGGTTGCGTACCGAGGAGCGGGTTACGATTTATCTCAGAGTGGTGGAACCCGGGCTGCGGATTAGTTTGCTGTTCCCCTGGTGCATATTCAGCATTCTGTGGGTCAGATATCGGATTCCGGATTGGTGGATACGGGATCGTACTCCGATAAGGTGGTCCATCTTGACGGATTGTCGAAAACAAAACTGATGGCTTATTTGGAGGCCATGCTGTCGTTTGTTGCAATTGTTGCTGATCCGATTGGGAAACCAAGCATGGCGTCGCTTGAGAAACCGGATGATGCTCCGATTGCTGAGGATGGTTGCAAACTAGCTTCAAATTCGGTTGACGCGATTGTGTCTCTGGGTGCGATACGGCTATTTTACTTTTCGGTTGTATAGGAACATTCTGCATTTGCCAGAATGATTCCGGTGGTCCCATATGGTTTTTCTGGTTCGGAGTCGATGTATTCGTGGCCTGCTTCAGGGACACCGGTTCTTTCGGTACGGCGCCTTGAGATTTACCAGCTTTATCGCCCAACGATGTTAGTGGTGTTGCCAAATTCTTCGCTCCATTTACACCCTTGTCAGTTGATTTGGCTGGTGGTTCATTTAAGCCTTCTCTTTTCTTTGCTTGATCGGTTTGTCCGCTGCGATCGGCCAGCATGCCAGCGTGGTCCATTATCCACCTATTGACTTTGTCTTTGCTGCTCACTCGACTCCTACGACTCTTGATGCTCTCGTCGTCATCTTCGCTCGCCTCTGCAATCAGCAGAGCGTATTTCTCATCTCGGAATTTTTTCTCCATGGCTGCTTTCTCAAGCAAGACCTTTTCTTGGCGCTCTTTTTCTAACTGCTGTCGCTCCATTATCAGCTTTTCTTCGGCCTTACGCTCCTCCTCAATCTTCATCAATTGAAGCTGAATCCTTATCGACCGATTGCTTTGACCGGATTTACTGGACTTACCGGATTTTGACACGTCATCAACGACTATGGCAGAGGCACATTTGCTGCATGACCAACATCTATCCCGGATACCGTCGTCAACCGAAGCGCATGAAAAATGGTACCGATCCTTACAGGCATCGCAGGCTACCAAGTTTTCTTCCCGATCCGGTTTATTACAGGCAATGCAATTCTGCAGATCCGTATTTGATGCCATCGCAAACTATCTCTCCGATGATTCTTCTCGAAGTCCGTGTTCGACCGTCGTATTGGTCAGAATTCTTAAAAGATTGTTGCCACCTCGAAGCAGAAACAGGGATTTGCAGATCTTTTAGCTGTCCAATGTAGTTTATTGACGATGCTTTTAAGCTAAAATGTATAATCGGTTAACAAATGTCCACATAATCTATTTTCATACCAACATCTTACAATTCTGGTAACCCTTTTCAGCCTTAACTACTCCGAGTCAACAAATAGCTATTCCAAACCCCTGTGGACTAAATATAAAAGTTAATGGAATGGTGTAATAGCTAATAGAAACATTACTCACAATTAGATAACTATTTCCAGTCGCTTTGTGTACTTTAATCAATAAGTTCAATAGCTTTAAGTTCTTTAACCTGAAAGTTCACGTAGTTTTGATATTTTAGATAGTAATTCATTATACTGACTTTTAAGGCACTTACAACGTAAATTAATTGCTTTTGATTATAAATACCGATAGATATAAAATATTATTTGTAATTGCGAAAACTCAATTTATCCAACAAAAAACTTCATACATGGCATGGTTCTAGATAAATACTTCCTACACGGCATTCTGTCGACTCATCTCCCTCTGACAATTACCTATCGTTCTTCACATTCATGTCATCTTTCAATACGACAACCTTATCGATACCGAGTGATCGTTTCTGTGCGACAGTCGTAGCAGGTTTAGCAATGTGTGCTACGCTCCTGCTAACAGACAGCTTCCGCGAATCTCTCTTATAAAGGATTACTAGTTGTTCTTTCATATTTGAATATTTTCATAGTTCATTGCTTATAAAGAGTCTCAATAAAAACATTTTTTTTAATATTTAGGTGAGATGCCATTCTCCTCCAAGACTATTTTTTTTTGCACCGTTACTTGCGTATATCAGTGAATTGAACGACTTGGTGAACACTAACGTGAAATAGACTCACTGTTTCTCCGTGTGTGCGTTCGGCCAAACGGCATTCGGCCAAATGAATTGGAACCAAAATAAACCATCTTGAACATTCAAAAAGGTTTCCGAATTTTTTTTTCTATTATTTCGACAGTCAAATAAGATGAAAACTAAATAAATTTCGTTAAATAACAATTTTACTATAAAGTCAACATTTATCCCTTAGTTATTATCCTTACTTACTCTAGAATGTACCGTTTAGGCGGGGATATAATAATAAACCAGATTTGCTTCATTTTGCTCTGTTGGTCTTCTTGCTCCATACGAGTGGCACTCTTGCTCCGTGCCTCGTTGAAAAACCTCATAAGAAGAGACATATCCAAAAATCTCAAACAAACATGTAATTCTTATATTTTTAAAATCCTTCCCCTACATTGGAATTATCTTCAAAAATTGTGCTAATCAGCCATGATTTGAACCGATATACACCCAATTCAGTTTTTGCACGGATTTTTTTACACGGCCGTGCAAAAAAACTTTCCGTACCTTGTTTTTGCATGAAACGTCGAGAAATGTTATTACTTTTTTGCACGGTTTTTTAAAATTTTGAACTGAAAACTTTTTTGCAGGGTATGCAACGCATCCCCCGTAAAGTGTAGAACTAGCCCTCGTGCGTTAAAATACACTCTAATAAAGATATAAAAAAAAAAAAAAAAAAAACGCATCCCCCGTATAGAAACAGAATCGGGTGTTTCTTAAGGGCTCCGTTAGCGGTTAGCTTTTATTTAGACCTCCCTAACCATTCATTCTTAGGCACGGTACGCATCACACCATAAATTATGAGTCACCTGTGAGGTGGACATTTATCACCTGAACAGGCAGTCTGTAGTATTAATTTTTAGCTGATTGAAACAACCGCTACCGATACTACGCGGCTATCTAGGCTGCTCGGGAAAACGAGGTTGATATTGATGATTAACTCCTGACGTGCCCAGGCAGCCACAAAACTGTGTGAAGTTCTGGGCTTTAGAGACCTTTAAAGACGACCTTGAACAAACGTTCAGTTTTGTCGTCAAAAGTAAAACATTTGTACTTCAAGATGTTTAAGAAGGAGTAGACGATCTTTAAGAATTCCCGGCAAAACGCGACAGTCACCTTTCTTTGCGATTCAGTAAACTCGATATTAGTTCATTACACATATGTTCATAACTGAGTCGAAGCTGCTCTTTTTTTCTGACAAATTTGCTGTTCCGGAAGAGGCAAACAAAGGTAGGAACTAAATACGGGATGTCTCAAATTTGAGTTTTTAGAACTAGTTTTCCGTAGTCTGATATCACCGCGTCGGTTTCATCGATTTATCTGTCAGTTAATAACCGTGGAAGTGCTCAAAAACACTGAGCTAAGAAGCAGACTTTGTCCCAGTGGGGAAGTATTGCCATAAAGGGATGGTACACAAATGATGTCACGCTAAATTTTAACTTTTTCGACCCCCTCCCCCCCTTTGTCACACTTTTTGTATGAGTCTTCCGAAAATTTTGTAAGGCTTGTCACGCTTGGCTCGACCCCCTCCCCCCCTTGGAGCATGACGTAATTTGTGCATGACCCCAAAGAAGAAGTTGTATTCAAAGTTCGAAATGTGACGACTGTGAAACATGACGCAAGTCAACGAGATGCTCTAAGGGAGACGAAAACTTTTTCAAACCAAAAATTTCCTAACATCTCAGGGTCTCTTATGAGTTAAGTCCCACTTTCACTAATATGAGTTCGATGTGGATCATTGATTAATTAAAGCGATTAATTCAAATATCCCACAGTGATTAATGGCGTTTTCCCTAACCAAATAATAATCGAATCAGAATTGCCCAAATCGATCTGCCCTCTATGCCCTTAAATCAATATGATGGTGCTCTGCGTGGCATTATCGAAGTCCTTATACTGGCCTTGTGTTGACAAAACAAATAAAAGCAAAGAAGGACACAAACAAAAGTGTGTCAAGTTTCTCTTCAGGGTGATCGTCGATTGATGATGTGTGTATTTATGTGACTGTGTTCGGGACAGATTCAAAGACAACTCACAGGATACAACGAGAGGGAGTTTTCCAGCCAAAGTAGCATTTTATTATAACGATTTATCGTATATCCGCATTGAGTGGGCAGACGAGCAGACGGGAAATATAATGACCGCCTTCTGATTGAGCTGACTCAGCCGGGGCACAGAATCTCTATCGAGGACGATAGAGTGAGGTGGGGCTAAAGTTCGAGAATTACAACAATTTAAAACAAGTAAATACCACACAGGGAACCTTAACATATTGGGTACAATTTTTCTGAGACTCTTATTTGATTGGCATTTAAAAAAAAATTAAAAAGAGACCCTTACCCCACTTTACTCTATGGCTCTTGTGAGTGAGCCTGCTCCTGCACAATTGATTCTGCTCCCCATTTGACCGTGTTGTTGAGGCAATTGATTGCTGGATGGATTGCGGCCGGCAGCAAGTGATTCCATTTGATCATTTCAAGTTTGCTTCTACACTTGAGTTTCCCATCGATTGGCCAGCAAACCTGATTATTTTGATACAGTCTGGCAGTAGTGTCTTGGTGCGCTCGGAGACTGATTGAAAACAATAGCGAATAAATATGATTTGCATTGAAAGTAGTCCTTTCAAGCTTTGAATCAGTTAAGCAGTGCATGTGGAAGTTTTAGGCAGTGTTCGAAAATTCTTTCGTCTTTTCATGCATTTTTGGGTAATGGTAGAACTACCATGATACTTCCCAGACAAAAAACCTATGCTCGCTAGTCGTTTTATAAAGTAGAGTATTTAAAAAAAATCGTAGGAATCGATTAGAAGCTCTGCCTTTTTTGTTTATCGTAATAATCGCCTGGATGGAGCATGTGGTGGAGTTGCCATCATCATTCATAGGCATATAAAACATCAACTTTTTTTCTGTTTCAAACCAATGTGTTTGAAGCTTCAGGTGTTTTTTGTTGAAATATAGCTTTAAACATATGTTTATATCTGCCTATTTGCCTTTTCAGCAAGTTAATTTGCTTCTAACTGACTTGCAGAAATAGACTCGTAATAAGTCATTTTTTTGTCATTGGTGACTTTCATGCCAAACATCGCTTATGGAAAAATTTCAGGATAATGCTCAATACAATACCATGATAGGACTCCTGTTTGTCCTCTTCTAGGAATTCTTCTACGATTGATTTGATCTTAATCGACTCTAATCACCATTGTAGCCAACTGTTTATTCATGCTACCTTTGATTCTGCTCATGTCCCTGTTACATTTCAAATATCTCATGAAGCAATTCTCAATCATACCAGATCCACTTTAATTATTTACGAGCCAACTGGGATATATTTGAAACATACACCGATAATACTCTCCATGTTAACATTTGTTTGCAAACGAAACTAAAATTCGAATCTGTGAGTATAGTTCACAGATCATGTGTTGGTCTACCATAACACTAGAATGCGAAGAAGGACAAGATAATTTTTGACATTTTCATAAAACGTGTCCACTGCATAACTGATTCCAAGCTTGATCGGTTTGTGAAAATCGTATAAAGTCAGAAAATCATAGAACACATGCAAATCACAACGTTCATACATTTTTTTCTCGCCATATTTTGTGCCACATGCCAGCGCTGAAATCTGTCGCCTGCAGGTCATGCCAGAAGCAATGTAGCCTCGTTGAAATATAGAGTGTGGAAGAATGATACATTAAACTTGCAACTTTTGTGTCACATGGGAAATTAGCTTTCAGCAGAACAGAACCCCTCATATGTCAAATGACAGTGAAAGCCACGGTTCGCGTTCTAATTTTGCACTGAAATGTGTGCCGAGAAGCAGCTCTGCAATTTTGCACCGGCATGATCCAACCACCATCGAACATATTTTGCTTCATCGGGGAAGAAAGTTTTGCCGACCAAGATTGAATTAATTAAGCGCAGTCTCTTGGAGAAATTGATAAGCTCGGCTTAGAAGACGGACGCTAACCGAACATCTTTCGTACCTAACTTACAAAGTGTGGCTGACTTACTTGGAAAGGTTTGGCGGTGATATCCCATTTGAATACATTATCCCTTTATTTAACAGCGTTAGTCAAAATCTATGAACGTAAAGCAGATTTTGATTAAACTGCAGCATATCAAGGATTCTGTGACTTAGGCAAGCCCGCTGCAACTTTGTCAATTTATGTAATTACATGAGATGGCTGAGAACTGCAGCTTAGAAATGGGTGGTCGAATGAGCCCCAACGGCATCGGTTTAACATTCACACAACTTTCATTACAATCCGATTGGTTTGATTTGTTCCGGGCTTATAGAAGCATCTTAGTACGCTTTTTGTAATCTCATTATTAGTCCCGAATGGATTTTCGTTATTCAGAAATGGTAAACGATAGCAAAAGTTACATGAAATTTTTTATATCAAGTGTTAGAACGTAAACAAGAGGATTTTTTTATTTTCTTTATTAGTATCATTCTAAACATTACATTCATTTCTTATATCTAGGTGTTCTGTGTTATTAGACAACACTATCATCCTAATTTGGTAAAACAAATTTAAGGTTTTATTAACATTTTGTTAACAACATATTACATTTCATTTGCCGTAGCAGTTCAAATTTTTAACAGGTGAGTTGATTTCACCTGCTTATATGAGAAAAAATAATAACGTTTTTAATTTGCTTAACGTAACTTAACCTAAACATATAACGCATTAATCGTGGCAATAGAAGATCGCAACGATTTTTGCCTGAAATTTTTAATGATTGTATTTGACATTTGTTCCAATGTTTCAACATTGCATATTCTATGTAACTCATTGGTACTATACCAGGGAGGAAGTTTCAGAATCATTTTCAAAATTTTATTTTGAATTCTCTGCAGAGCTTTCTTCCAGGTAATACAACAGCTAGTCCATATTGGTACAGCTTACAACATGGCTGGCCTGAAAATTTGTTTGAATTTATAGGTTTAGCAAACATTCCAAATGACACCCCCCATTCACCATTTGCCTTGCTACGACTCTAATTGATATTTTTCCCAGCATTGCTGGTCTTGAATGTTTCCAACGGTGAAATAAAATTATGATATTTTTGTCTTATGGCTAAATATGAGCTCTGAACCATTGTAACGCTCTGTATTTAGGAAGACACCTCCCTTAAGACTCTTTATCCCTTGCTACGATTATGTAGAATATTTTTATTTATTAGTTGAAGAATCAAGCTTTAGGACTCTGAAAGAAAATTTGTAACCGAATGACTAGTTTAAGAGTAATGGCTGTGCAAAAATCCGTGTAACGGTAATTTTTAGCCACCTTTTCCTGATAGTTGAGGGAGATTTTGCCCTAGTGTGATTTTGAAATCAAAGTTTTAAGAATGATAGAGATTCTTTGCTTTGCTGCTAATAAATTCAGGGGAATTTTTCGTTAACAATGATGCCGCTTGTATAGGGGTTAATATCAAATGTCCTCCTAGCGTCAATATGAACAATCGATATTGTTAACAAATGAAATAAACTTTTAGAAAAGAAACATTTTCTAAAGTGTATTGGCATCAAACTCAAAACCTACTTTACGATTTCTCCTACCGGTTTTATCTTGCTCTATAGCTTCCAATGAACCTATAGAGTAGCTGTCCACTGTATGAAGACACCTTTTCATCTAATCACTTTTGAAAGACAGGTCAAAGAACGGTTAAGTGTACAGTCTGGTATCCCATAATACGTGCAGTTTAGGAATGTTTCAGAAACCTGTATTAAAGGAACACCATAGCTTGTAGCTTATTGTTAATATTTTACTACATAAAACTCAACTTTTGATTATTTTCTGATTTTTCTTTGATTGTAGCTGTAATGTGCAACTTTTCATCTTCAACTTCAACTTGTTTCTACGATGACAAAACTAATGGGGAAGCATGGTGGCTGATAATTTTACAAGCTATTTCAATATACAAATCGTTAGCAACTCATCGCATCGAGATAGAGGCTCTATTGCAGAGATATATTACATTTACCATTGCGACAGAATATCAAATACAATTTTGTCATATACAGTAGACTATACAGTGGCGCTATCAATGCTTTTCATACCGATCATTCTGGTTATTTTAACCTCCTGGTTGTTACACGGTTGGCCACCGCTAGAAACAACAAGCTGATGCTATGTACGACAAGCGAGGTTCTTCTACATGTGTTGTATTAAATACGATAGAGCGATTATTTAAATATAGAAAATTAATTGAGAGGTAAAATTATACAAAATTCATGAGGTGTATATACATTTGTTTTTGTAAATATAGTTATACATATATAAAAATAAATGAAGATGTAAATACCTACAACGTGAATTACCTATTTATCTGAATCCGTGTTATAGAAGACCTAACTATACTTGGCATCGTTTCAGCGTATTGCCTACCACATTTCTATTGATGGTGGCTGATAATTTTACAAGCTATTTCAATATACAAATCGTTAGCAACTCATCGCATCGAGATAGAGGCTCTATTGCAGAGATATATTACATTTACCATTGCGACAGAATATCAAATACAATTTTGTCATATACAGTAGACTATACAGTGGCGCTATCAATGCTTTTCATACCGATCATTCTGGTTATTTTAACCTCCTGGTTGTTACACGGTTGGCCACCGCTAGAAACAACAAGCTGATGCTATGTACGACAAGCGAGGTTCTTCTACATGTGTTGTATTAAATACGATAGAGCGATTATTTAAATATAGAAAATTAATTGAGAGGTAAAATTATACAAAATTCATGAGGTGTATATACATTTGTTTTTGTAAATATAGTTATACATATATAAAAATAAATGAAGATGTAAATACCTACAACGTGAATTACCTATTTATCTGAATCCGTGTTATAGAAGACCTTACTATACTTGGCATCGTTTCAGCGTATTGCCTACCACATTTCTATTGATGGATAGGGTAAATTATGTATTTTGGACAGGCTAAGGATATGGTTGGAAACAGCGATCGATTAACTGCATAAGATACTAATATTTTAATACGTAACGTTACTTATATGCTTGATGTCTTATTGTGCTTTGAGTTTCTGGGGAGAAAAAGCTTACAAACTTCAGCATTAGCTGCCAAAATAGCGTTTTTAGCGGCCTCTCTGTTATACATTTCGGACATCAAATATACATTTTAGACACCCTCATGTGAATATAATTTGGACAGGGGCGTTATCTCAATATCTATTCAATTGTTTTTTTTTTTAAGACGGTCATATCATAATGTTTTAAAAGTTTACATGTGACTTATGATTTTTTTTTGCTTATTGAATGTGTATAGTGATAATCAATAATTTCATTTAATGCAAGCAAATATCATCAGATCTACGAAATACGCCTGCAAATATGCATGCATTCGACATTCCAGTGCGTTTCATCAGATGGCCAAATTATATCAACTGAACAAAAACTGTAATCTATTTTGGACACCACCTGATTTATGCCTTATATACTTATGTTAAGATTTTAGATGAACATAGCTTCAATTTTAGACATATTTTATCATATTGCCACCTTTAAACTTTTTATGAATGCGAATTCTGAGCGCTATTATTGCTTTTAATGTAAGTTCTCAACATGTACATCCTCTTGCATTCGTAGGTTTCACAGATGTTCTTTTGATACAATTTACAAATTTGATATTTTTGAAGCCAATTTGTAATTGTTGTAAAAACGGCCATCATTAATAAGTAGCATGGTGTATTAATAATGCAATACATGAATTTCCGTACATAAATATCTCATCATCTCATTGTAAATGAGCATAGAAAGACCAGCCTGTCCAAATTATATGCATGTCCAAATTTTATACGTTACCCTATGCTCTTAAAAGCAAACAAAAAAAAACTCCGTAAAACAGTTTTGTTTACATAAGCAAATTGCACTCCCGGAAACAGCTGACTTTGCGACGATGACGATGGCCACACTTCATGTCCATGGCCGCCCACATCCTTGAATAGTGCGAAACTTGTCATGGCCGTCAGAGTGCTATCTACTAGATAGATAGATACCTAGATGCAACACCCAAAGAGAAATCAGCGACGTTGGCAATTCATCGTGATGTTTATGTTTCCCTCCTCTCTATACGTGAACTAAGGGCAATTTAAGTTCGCCAACACACAACATCGTTTGAAAAGTGGACGCTGGCTGGCTGTTGTGTCCTGAGGTGTGGAAATTTACCTTCGCACATTCGTTGAGAACAGATGCTTCTGCTGCTGCATTCCGACAGAAGCTTTTCAAATAGACCAATTCTGAGCAGAGACTTACTATGAAACGGGTTGAACACAGCGCCAGCCATAGGAATGAGAAAAAAAACCTACAAAGTGAACGAGGATGTAGCTATTGGAGATGGCCAACATGAACAAACATCATTTGAGTGGTTTATTTGTTTGAGCTGGATGATGTATATTACGGATTCGTACCAAAATGAAATGCATCCAAACTGCTAAGTCAACTTTACTTGAAGATTAATGGACGCAAATCCATCCATTACAATTTTTAGTTTAGTAAATTGATTAATAGGAATTTTGTGCAATGTTTTGTATGCAAAATATATGAAATCAATTTAATCAACTGAAGTTTGTTCCACATAAAATTTAGCCGCACGAAATGAGTGATTTCTCCAAGAGAAAAAAAAAAAACATATAAAAATCTCATTCCCCCATTAAACAAGTCTATAGAGAAATGTATATTATGGGTATAGACCCAGGCATCGAAAACGGACTAACGAAACTCGGATCATGAAACTGTATGAAACTGTACATTGATTCAGGTTACTACCTTGTGATGGTTAAAGTGCACCAAAGACATTTCGTTGTGAACAACATTCGGTACCAACGCCCGTGACGGTAAAATCTGGAACGATTCAAGCTACCCGAAGTCGCAACTGATTACGCGCAAAGCCTTGAAGCAGCGTTCTCGGACGAGGAAAAGCTCCCCGAAACCCCTCTTGAGGACTGCTGGACTAGTGTCAAACCAGCCATTAACAACGCAGGTGCCTTTGGGTTCGTGGAAGGAAATCGACAGAACGGTTGGTTCGACGAGTACTGTCAGACAATTTTGGACGAGATGCAGCGCAGGCGATTATACTGCAGCAAGGCTCCCGTCAAAACGTGAAACGATACAAACAGAAGCGAAGACAGCAAACCCATGTATTCCGGGATTAAAAGCGCCACCTGCAGGAGTTGGTGTGCATAGAGATGGAGCTGCTGTATTGTTCTCAAGAAACTTGTAAGTTCTACAAAAAAAACTCAATGCTATCCGCAAAGGCTCAGTGCCGCGAGCTGAGATGTGCCAGGATAAAGATGGAAGTATCTTGATGGACGAACGTGAGGTGATTGAAAGGGAAGACCAAGACAGCAGGAGAAAGGGCTTAATCGGTGTCGACTCCAACAATAAGTGAAATTAGGAATGCTACAAAACAGCTCAAGAGCAACAAAGCAGCTGTGATGGTATTGCAACAGAACTTATTTAAACGGACCTACAAAAATTTGGTCCTTGTTTTCACCGATTGATAGCCAGGATCTGGGAAACAGAACAGCTACCGGAAGAGTGGAAGGAGGGAGTAACATACGGCAATAAAATGACATTTTTGCGTGTCTCAAGGATCAAATTATGCGTCTCTAGCAGATTTGGGGTTGCGGAATCTGATACCATTCACATAAATGTTCCAGCACGTCACAATTTTTAGCTACAGGTCGCCAAAGTTATATAAAGCGTTGGTTTTATTGATGTTTACATAAAACTTAAGGTGTAATACGTCAAACTTTTTCATTGTAATCGAATACACCAAGCATGCAAAATAGGACATGAACTTTCATTTTAGATATAATTTGGTTGAAATTGCACGATAAAATTAAGATTAAATCGATTTTTTCAACATGCTTGCTGCTTCCATACATAATTTTTCATTCCTTCAATATGGGAAAACACAATACATTTTTAACCCATGAAAAATAACTTTTCCGCATCGAAAGTATTATAAACTTACTACCTGAAAGGGTTTTCCATCTAGCTTGCTTAGGCAAGTTTAATGATAATTTAAACACTGAACGTACCCTGTGTGATAGTCATTTCCGTGTCCTCAACTCAACTCAGCACACTATGGAAGAACATCCCCGAATTCCCATATACCAACTACCGGAGATCATCGCGGATAGGACGCCAGAACGCACTGCCTGTCGCACAATGGAAGCCCCTGATCTCCTCAACTCAGTCGCGCCTGTTGAATCCTGCCATCTTAGTCGTTCTGGCCCTGATGTTGAGGATAGTGACGGGGTCTTCCAAAATCTCACCTCAGGCAAGTATGAATGCATTCGAAACAAATCGGTACCTGTGTTGTGTTCACGTTCTAGCCCTACCCAAATTTCTGATGTCGCCAACGCACACTGGTCCAGGAAGCTAATTTAGGCGGACATGAGGTTTTCGTCAAGATTTATTGATTTTAGAGTCATAGTTTCTTCTGAGAATATGTTCAGAATTTTCAGTACTACAAAATGTACGGATCAAAATTTGTTTACGGTGATCGCAAGAGTGACGTATACGCCAACTTTTTTTATTTTAACGAATCGTAAGTTGGTATGTTCAGCAAAGTTGTAGCAAATGATCATAGAAACAACTTTGCCGAACAAACTTTTTCTCGATTTTGCTCAAGAGCCAAGATAATTAAGTATTTTTAATAAAAAATCGTTTTTTGCTCTTATGTGTTTTATTTTTTAGTTTTATCGGCCTACTATGTTCTACAAAGTTTTCATACTCATCATTTGCTACAACTTTGCTGAACATACCAAAGTTGTATTTCTTATGGTTTTCATGTTATTTGAGTTTTTCATCTTAAAATTAGCTATTTTGTATGCCTTGTATTTCAACTATGAGCACCTCAAAAAAATATATCTTTCCACCAAATGATTTTGCAGTCTTTCAAGTACCTGTGAGCAAAATTTGGAGAAGATGATATTTTTCTATTTCGTTTAAAATCGATTTTACTAATAGACGATATGAGATAAATCCATATTTATTGAATATTCATACATGTTAAATTCACAAAAGTCATGGCTACCTAAGCATATCAAACCAAATGTAACACGTGTATTTATATATAAATATAAAGTACATCGTTTTTCAGTTGTTTTCGATTAACTTGGAAGCTTCTGCAAGAAATTCAACGTCTTTTCCTCTACTAGTATTTAATCTATTCCTAAGCAAGATCACCGGGTTGGAATTCAACATAAGCCGTATAAAATACATATACAAAATTTACAGTCCGATCGAATTCTGTGGCATGATTTTCCCAGAATCTTCTGATGTGCTTTATATTACTATATAAATACACGTGTTACATTTGGTTTGATATGCTTAGGTAGCCATGACTTTTGTGAGTTGAACATGTATGAATATTCAATAAATATGGATTTATCTCAAATCTTCTACTAGTAAAATTGATTTTAAATGAGATAGAAAAATATCATCTTCTCCTAATTTTGCTCACAGGTACTTGAAAGACTGCAAAATCATTTGGTGGAAAGATATATTTTTTTGAGGTGCTCATAGTTGAGCATAGTTGGCATACAAAATAGCTAATTTTAAGATGAAAAACTCAAATAACATGTAAACCATAAGAAACACAACTTTGGTATGTTCAGCAAAGTTGTAGCAAATGATGAGTATAAAAACTTTGTAGAACATAGTAGGCCGATAAAACCAAAAAATAAAACACATAAGAGCAAAAAACGATTTTTTATTAAAAATACTTAATTATCTCGGCTTTTAAGCAAAACTGAGAAAAAGTTTGTTCGGCAAAGTTGTTTCTCTGATCATTTGCTACAACTTTGCTGAACATACCAACTTACGATTCGTTAAAATAAAAAAAGTTGGCGTATACGTCACTCTTGCGATCACCGTAAAAAAATTTTGATCCGTACATTTTGTAGTACTTAAAATTCTGAACATATTCTCAGAAGTAACTATAGCTCTAAAATCAATAAATCTTGACGAAAACCTCATGTCCGCCTAAATTAGCTTCCTGGACCAGTGTGCAACGGAATAAGCAACACCGACTCAACTGTTCAGCCAACTGAATTACCGATACCCGAATTGCGTTTTTATTACCAAAACGTTCGGGGTCTTAAAACCAAGATTACGGATATATTCCTTGCATCCTCTGAAAGCAACTACGATGTTATGGTCTTTACAGAAACATGGCTTGATAATCGAATCAATTCTTGCCAATTATTTGGTGATGAATATAACGTCTTCAGGTTGGATCGTTCATCATTCAACAGTGTTAGAACACGCGGTGGAGGCGTGCTGATAGCTGTATCAAACAAACTCGAAGCAACAGATGTGCAGCTCTCTTTTGATGTTAGAGTGGAGAACATCTTCGTCAAGATTGGGACCGGTTCAAGTTCCATCTTTATAGGCGTTTCATACATACCACCAGAGAAATCAGCTGATTGTGAATGTATCCAGTCCCAAGTAGATGTTGTTTCGGAAACCAGTGAGAAGTTGAGCATCAACGACGGCCTCGTCCTATTCGGCGATTTCAATCAACCCCGAATCGTTTGGAAATCAACAAACAATGTCGTAGCATTTGCCGACCCTTTATCATCGAATCTTACGCAAGCTGGTCGAACTCTTTTGGACAATTTCGCATTCAGGGGACTGAAACAGAGAAATTTATTGCGAAACCATTTAGACAGGACGTTAGATCTAATATTCACAAATGATGCTATCACAGATTGCAGTTCAGTCGATGAAGCCTGTCAGCCGATAGTGGATATTGACCCGCATCACCCAGCCTTTGTACTCACAGTAAGATCTCCGACAATAGTTCCTTTCGTAGAAGTTAGTATTTATTTATTTTTTGCTTTCGAGAGTGGACTGGTCAACTGTCTATCAATGCAACGATGTGGATAATGCGGTGAGCATCTTCAATGGGAAACTACACGAATGTTTCACGCACTGTGTACCGTTAGCAATGCCGCGACGCAAACCTGCGTGGTCTAATGCACGCTTGTTGTATCTCCGACGGAATCAATCCAAGATGCAGAGACGATTTTCAAAAAGAAAAAAACGATTGCAACAAGCTGGCATTTAATCGAGCGAGCCGCAGTTATCGTTACTACAATCGATACCTCTACGGTAAATATGTAAGGCGTGTTCAGGACAATTTACGAAGACATCCAAAGCAGTTCTGGAGTTTTGTTAATTCAAAGCGACATGAAACTGGGCTGCCATCATTTTTGAGCTTGAATGGCCACTCTGCTTCCTCGGTCGAGGGCAAATGCGAGCTTTTTGCATCATGGTTTGCGAGTGTCTTCGACACATCGTCTCAATCTCAAGCGGATCCCGATGCTGCGTAACAATCGTTACCTACTGATATTATCGATGTTGACATCTTCGAAGTTAGCTATATGATGGTGGAGGAGGCATTGAAGAAGCTAAAACCATCCATATCGCCAGGCCCTGATGGTATTCCTGCATGCATTTTGAAACATTGCAAGGCGGTGTTAATTGCTCCGCTAAAGGCTATATTCAACCTCTCTCTCCGATGTCAGCAGTTCCCTAAAGCATGGAAAATGTCTTATATGCGACCGATCTTCAAGAAAGGCAGTAGAACGGAAGTATCGAACTATCGTGGAATAACCTCCCTTCCAGCTGGATCGAAATGCTTCGAGATAATAATGAACGATGTTTTATTGCAAGCCTGCAAAACATACATTTCACAGAATCAGCATGGATTCTTCCCACAACGGTCAGTAATCTCAAATCTATGCGAGTATACGTCATTCTGCATCAAAGAAATGGATAAAGGGGGACAGGTCGACAGTATTTATACAGATATAAAGGCCGCATTTGATACAGTTGATCACAGTATTCTCTTGGCAAAGTTGAACCGTTTGGGTGCTTCTTCGAGAATTTGCAGTTGGCTGTATTCCTATCTAACTGATCGTCAACTACTCGTTAAGATTGGAAAAGTTGAATCATTTGAGTATTAGTGTGTCTAAGTGCTGCATCATATCCTTTCGTAGAATGAAAAGTCCTGTTCTGTACAATTATGCCATTAATGGTACCATACTGAAGGGTGTGGATAATGTTAAAGATTTGGGTGTTTTACTAGACCATCAATTGACATTCAAAATGCACTATTCAGAAACAGTCGACAAAGCCAATCGTCAACTTGGATTCATCTTCAAGTGAATTCGATGACCCTCTGTGTCTAAAATCATTGTACTGCTCGTTAGTCAGATCAATTCTAGAGTTTGCTTCTGTAATCTGGTCGCCAGTGTGGATTGCTAGAATCGAATCGATTCAGCGTAGATTCGTGAGATGCGCATTACGTAGCTTACCCTGGTCTGACCCATTACGGCTACCGCCCTACGAGCATCGATGCGCACTGCTGGGTATCGAAACGCTAGAGGAGAGGCGAAAGATTAAACAAGCCGTCTTTGGTGCTAAAGTTCTTCGCTCCGAAATAGACAGCCCAGCATTGCTTCGCCAGCTTAATATATACGCTCCTCAACGTGTGCTGCGTTCTAGACAACTACTATATCAACCACCGAGGCGAACTATGTATGGATCCAATAATCCCATTGACACGATAAGCCGGAGATTCCAAGATAATTACAATTTGTTCGATTTTAACATCTCAACTAATACCTTCAAAAATCGGTTACGCAATCGCCAGGTCTAATGTATCCTGTTAAGTGTTGTCCAAGAGTTGATGCTTAGTTTAGTTTAGTTTTAATTTTATTCATTAAGACCATGATGTCGGATGAATCTTCAATACAAATACAAATACAAATACAAATACAAATACAAATACAAATACAAGCTGGGAAACTTGCATGCAAGTTGGCTTAAATAGTCAATTGTTGCATTTTCAACTGCCTATGCCTCAAAAACTAGACGTGCTATGATATTTTTTGGATTCAACAACCCTTAATTGAGTTTATAGCGCTATTTTTGGCGCTTGAGGCAAAACGTGTTCCGTAGTGTAATACACAAAAAGGGTCACAAGTAAAAACGTGAGAACTATCGAGCATTCACCATTCTTAACGAAGCCTATAAAGCGCTTTCCCAGATCAACATCCGCCGTCTATCACCACTAGCACTTGTGATAAGTTATCAAGCCGGTTTCGTGGTCGGGTGATCGACAACAGACCAAATCTTTATGTTGCGGCAGTTCCTCCAAAAGTGTTGCGAATATCAAGTTCCCACGCACCACCTAATCATCGATTTCAAAGCGGTATGACCACGAAGAACTATGGAAAATTATGGACGAGAACGAGTTTGCCGGGAAACTGATTAGACTAATCAAGGCAACGATGGATAGTGTACAGTACTGTGCGAAGATGTAGGGTGCATGCAAAGGACTTCGACAATGCGATGTTCTTTCCTGCCTCCTGTTCAATATTGCGCTAGAAAGTCTTATGAAAGCTTGCACATGAGGGGCACAATCTTCAATAAATCTAGCCAACTCATCTGTTTCGCTGACGACATTGACGTTGTCGTAAGAAAGATCCTGGTAGTTGCTGAGCAGTATACCAGGCAGAAACGTGAAGCAGAAAGGGTCGGATTGAAGGTAAATACGTAGAAGACGAGATTGTTAAACTTGTACATTTTACATCCGCACTAGGTGTACCATGTACAAGACGCTTAAAAGACCGGTAACAATGCTCGAAGAGGACCTGGAAGTTTTTGAACGACGTGTGCTTAGGACGATCTTTTGCGGGGTATGTGAGTACGACGTATGGAGAAGAATGAATCATGAGCTTGCACTTCCCAATATCCAGAAAGTCGCTAACGCTAGAAAGGTACGCTTAGCGGGGCGCATTGTGGAAATGCCTACCAATAATGGTGTTCATTTGGAATCCTGCCGGTACAAGACGAAGAGAGGCTCAACGAGCTAGATGGTTTGACCAAGTGGAGCAGGATCTTGAAGGTGTGCGACTGTCCAGAAACTGTTGGCAAGCAGCCATGGACCGAGTTTGTTTGCGTAACATAGTGGCGCAGGTAATGTATTGAAGGACGTAGCGCCATCAAAAGTAAAGTATGTAAGTTAAGAGTTGCAGTTATCCATAAGGTTAATGTTGCGGTGAATTCCGTAGCCGTTGATAAGAGAGCGATAAGGAACGATTTAACTCTTAGTCGACCCGAAAAACATCATCACATGTAGGCATCTATCGAAGTTGGATCACTATGATAGGGGTAGTTAGAAGTAATCCAACAACCCACCTATCGTGAGTGGAGGCTGCGCGTGAATTTGTGTATTATGTGTTAGGATTAAGATCGGCATTAGAATATAAGCAGAAATGTTAAAGTTCCGCGTAAATGATCATGTACAAAATGTTGTGTTCAGTAAATGTGTTTTTCATAAATGTCACGTGTGTGTCAATTGTGTTGAGATCCCAAAACACCCTGAATACTACAGTAAAGTAGTTTGTAGTGGAAGCGCTCTTATTCTTTGAAACCCCATTATTTATTGAGTGTGAAGAGCCACCAATGGAATAAGGCTATCAAAGACGATGAAGTAAATTAGCTCCCCACCACAATCGAAATATCGCATTATCAAATGATATATATATAGCGCTGGATGACCGCGCCCAAATTTTAGCAATAACGAGATAATGATCCCAGTCAATATTCGGACCTTAAAAGGTCCTGACATCTATAGCATCTGAGAAATGCCACTCACCAACCAGCACGTGGTCTATTTGGAAACAGGCATCACCATTCGGGTATCGCTAGGTGTGTTTGCGGATGTTTTTGCGTAGGTACTGCTTTTTTACCGAATATTCTAAAAATGGCTATTTTTGATTTTATTTCTTTGAGTTGCTGCCTTGATGTACATAATTATAATCTGTATATTTTTAAACGTAACACCCTCTAGAAGCAGCGAACGTTTCAAACCGCAGTCCATTTTTATTGGTAACAGAACGGAAGCATTTCATTCCAATGACAAGTCGAAAGAGAACTTTTTTCTGAATTTGCGAATTTGCATCGCCGATGACTATCATGACATTTGGTTTTGGATTGCCTCCGTAGGCCTAATTTAGGCTCTCATTGAAATCTTCTTTCATGTCATCGGACTTATCGTTCGTTAGGCTGTACTTGAAGAACTTTTCCTTCATTGTCAACACACAGAATAGGTCGCTTACCTGTTTCCATCGAATAACTCGTTCCGATTTTCGGCCAGAATATTTTCTGGATAGCTTTGCCACATTCGCGCCGTTCACAATTCAGGTTCCTAACACACGCGGGTTCAATCAAAGCTTTCGCTTGCCAAGATCCTACTTTCCATTCGTTATCTTCTATGCGTCGTCTACTTTTGCCTTTTCTGGTTTATGAAGAGTCTTCAATAGGCCACCTCACTAGGGTTGCACTACCTACATCGTGCTACAGGGACTGCCTCCTCGGTACTGGCACGATACAGCTTTGCCCGATGATCACGGTCTTTACATGATGATCACGGTCATAGCCATCACAACCATCTCCCTTATCAGGGCTACAGCTCTGGTTCGCAATCAGGTTGGCCAAGAGTAGATGTTCAGACCGACTAGTGGAAAGTTCAGCGCCAGTCAGCTGACAACTACAACAGCTTTTGACCAAATGATTTTTTTGCTTTGAAGAATATGGCATTCGTAGCATTAAATCCATTTCAGCCATTACATGAGAGAAAACAACGAATTTACCGCCTTTTTATAGAGCGCATCTTTCGTGGTGTGAACATTTAATGTGAATACTATCTGATAATTGCTATACGTCTTCTTCTTCTTCTTGGCTTTAACGTCCTCACTGGGAAAGAGCCTGCTTCTCAGCATAGTGTTCTTATGAGCACTTCCACAGTTATTAATTGAGAGCTTTCTTTGCAAAAGTTGCCATTTCCGCATTTGTATATCGTGTTGCAAGTGAAATGATACTCTATGCCCAGGGAAGTTAATGAATTTTCCATTTCGAAAAGATCCTGGACCGGCCCAGAATCGAACTCAGACACCTTCAGCATGGCTTTGCTTTATAGCCGCGGACTCTAACCACTCGGCTAAGGAAGGCCCCCACACTATGCGTAATTTGGGCTTAAAACTGTCCATTACCAATAATGTTGGATACCGACAGCCACTTCGGTATGACCTAGAGAGTCTTAAAATCGGCATTGTCGGCAGCAACTCAAGCCAGCATTAGAGGGTCAGCTTATTGGACCTGTTATTAAGAAACGCTGATATATTAACCAAACAACTTATAGCAACATCAGGTGCATTAGATGGAGTCGACGAAATGCTTGATTTGACGAGAAGTGCGTGTTGATTATGGAGGAGAATGATTCAGAACCGGCAATACTGCTGCAGAAAAATAGACGAAAGCGGAAACTGCAAACTGGTAGGATTTCATTTATATAGTAAACATCTAAACAGATTACACTGTATCAACAATTTCATGCCACAATACTCGATTCGTGGCCGCATCTCTCCATCATCGGTTCTGCTCCACGCTCGCCAAATCGATCCGCCACTTGAACCGCTCATCTAACTCGCTGCGCTCCACGCCTTCTTGTACCAACCGGATCTGACACGAACACCATCTTTGCAGAGTTTCTGTCCGGCATTCTTGCAACATGCCCTGCCCATCGTATCCTTCCAGCTTTGGCCACATTCTGGATTCGCCGTAGAGTTCGGCGAGCTCGTGGTTTATTCTTAGCCGCCACACACCGCCAAAGATCGTCTTAGGCACCCGCCGTCCGAAGACTCCAAATGCTTGCAGGTCATCCTCAAGCATCGTCCACGTTTCATGCCCGTAGAGGGCTATCGGCCTTATGAGCCTTTTGTACATGGTATATTTGGTGCGGGTGCGAATCTTTTTCGACCACAGCTTTTTGTGGAGGCCATAGTAGACTTCCACTGATGATGCGCCTCCGTATTTCCCGGCTAACGTTATTGTCAGCCGTCAGTAACTTGTTGACCACCCCGAACGTATCCCCGTGTATTGTAACACTGCTACCTAGGCGAGCCCTGTCGCGCTCAGCCACACCACCTAGCATGCACTTTGTCTTGGTCGCATTCATCATTTTTGCCCCCTCGCATTTCAGGTGGGTGTACAGGTTTGCCGACAATGTCCATATCATCTGCGAACCAAACAAATTGACTGGATCTAGTGAAAATCTTACCCCGGCTATTAAGCTTGGCTCTCCACATAACACATTCAAGCGCAATATTGAACAACAGGCACGAAAGTCCATCCTTGTTGTAATGCCCGGCAGGATCCAAACGAACTGGAATGTTCGCTTGAAACCTTCGCACAATTTTGCACACCTTCCATCGTTGCTCTTATCAGTTTCGTGAGCTTCCCGGAAAATCTGATATCGTCCATGATTTTCTATATGTCTACACGGTCGATACTTTCGTATGCCGCCTTGGAATCGATGAAAAAGTGATACGTTGGGACCTGGTATTCACGACATTTTTGGAGAACATTTTATTGTAGATGGGGCATATTACCCCTTCCTTCCACTCCTCCGGAACCTGTTCTGTTTCCCAGATTGTGCCTATCAGCCGTTGCAGACAAATGGACAAACTCTTCAGACCCATCTCTATGTGTTCAGCTCCAATACCATCCTTACCAGCAGCTTATTGTTCTTGAACTGGTGAATGACATCCTTAACCTCCCTCAAAGTGAGGGCTGGTGGTTTCTATCGTCCGTAATACTGATGAAAGCATTTCCTCCGTTGTTTTGCCTGTGCTCAGCGCCATTCAGATGTTTGTCGAAGTGCTGCTTCCACCTTTCGATCACCTCACGCTCACCCGTAGAGATACTCCCATCCTTATCCCTGCACATCTCGGCTCGCGGCACGAAGCCAACCGGGATGCGTTGAGCTTCTGATAGAACTTACATGTTTCTTGAGACCGGCACAGCTGTTCCATCTCTTCGCACACCATCTCCTCCTGGCAGCGTTTCTGTTCTCCCGAAAGAGGCGGGTCTATTGTTGCCGTTTCCGTCTATAACGCTGAACGTTCTGCTGGGTCCCTTGCTGCAGCCTGACCGCCCGGACTGAATTTTCCTCTTCCAGTATCTTCCTATATTCCTTGTCAAACCAATCGTTTGGTCGACTCCGTTCCACGTACCCGATGTTGCTCTCAGCTGCATCGTTGATGTCTGTTTTCACTGTTCTCCAGCAGTACTGAAGAGGGACTTCATCCAGCTCACCCTCTTTCGATAATGCAGCCACGAAGTGCTGCGCGTACGCAGTTGCGACATCCGGTTGCTTAAGCCGCTCTAGGTCATACTGTGGTGATCTCCAGGTGTATCGGTATGGAAGGTTGTGCTGGAAGTAGGTGCTACGAATAGCCATATTCTTGGAGGCGGTGAAATCAATAAGTCGTAGGTTGTTTTCGTTCGTCAGCCGGTGGGCGCTGAACCTTCCAATAGTCAGTCTGAATTCCTCCTCCTGACCAACCTGAGCGTTTAGATCTTCTATAACGATTTTGACGTCATAGTTTGGGCAACTGTCATACTCGCGTTTGAGCTGCGCGTAAAAAGCTTCTTATCATTATCAGTGTTTTTGGAGTGAGGGCTGTGTACGTTTATTTTACTGAAGTTGAAGAACCGACCTTTGAGCCTCAACTTGCACATTCTCTCGTTGATCGGCTACCACCCGATCACGCGCCTCTGCATATCAACTATAAAAGCTGTTCCCAGCTCGTGTGTGTTGCCGCAGCTCTGGTAGATGGTATGGTTACTTCTAAACTTTCGCACCATTGATCTCTTCTAACACACTTCCTGCTACTACCCGCGAATCCGCGGTCCTTCAGCACGCCGGCGAGTTAGCGTGTGCTCCCGATGAAGTTGAGAGATTTACAGTTCCACGTACCGAGATTCCAATTGCTAGTCTCTTTACGCCGCTGTGGTCTTCGCCGCTTGTCACGGTTCGTAGTCTCTCGTTGATTATTCATTGCTTGATGTTGCTTGACTTGCAGGACCTGACACCATCCCCCTAGATTTCCAGAGGATCGTCCCCCCTGTTGTGAGCCGCTCCTAACATGGAGTACAGATGTTTCAGGTTTGCACAATCAAACTTCCCTGTCGGCATACGACCAAATTTCCAACGGGGTTGGTTACCCGATCTTCCCTAATGTTGCTCGTACCCCGGCCAGTACCGTGAGGAGCTAGGGATAGGAGTTGCTGGGCAAGAGGCTAAGGACCGCACAGAGGGGTCTATTTTATTCCCTCAGGTACGCAAGGTACCAGTGGTACGCCATGCCCAGCATTAACCAACCAAACTGGTAGGATAAACATTACTTAAACAATGAGAAATGCAAGAAGATGCAGCAGCTCTTCAGTCATCAAAACGGAAAACCTATCAGATGCTCAACGCAACGCTTGACAGACAAGAAAGCAGCATTACGATGAACACCTTAATAGTGATTATAATGCAGGCAATGAGGGTCAAGATAACTTAGTATATGTCGGCGTTAGTAAACGGTCGGTGGAAACTAACCCGCCTTCGTCTTGAGGGAAGTTGAGGATGCCATTCAACGGCTAAAGAACATTAAGACAACTGGTAACGATGGCATTGGAACTGAACTCATCAATCTGGAAAAGCTGGCCAAGAAAGGAGTGATATGCTCCGTAAGGAAAGATTTTAAGTTTGAATATGGGAACTTCCGAACAATAATCAATCTAAAAGCGGCCTACAAAGTGTTATAACAGATTATATTCCATCTGATATAGGTATGTAAGCAAATACGTTCTTGGATAAGTTATCAAACGCTGGATGGATACGTTGGGCACGACACGTTATATGAATGCACGACAGCAAACCTACGAAGTTAGTGTTTGCCTCGTTTTTTACATCAAATCATGGAGCGCGACGGACTAGCATAACTTACCGAGTGCGTAACGCTTTGGCGAGCATGGTGTATAGTCGAGGGCGGAAACATGCATCCGCGAACCTCGTAGTATGGCTTAAAATTGATGCTTCAGTGTTATCTGTTTTCAGATGTTATTTAAATAAATGAATGAATGTGTTTCATATTGGATTACTCAAATCCAAATTGGTGGAAAAAGCCAATTCTATTTGTTGTTAGCATACGCACGAATATCTATCGCATTCTCACACATACCACTGCTATCTGAGTTGCACCCAAATGTGGTGGCATTTTTCACTAGATGACTTCTGTTTCCAAATACAAGAACCCATCCCATCCACCCCATTGCTTCACGGTCTCAGCTGGTGTCCCCGCAGGCAGCATCCTGGACACTTTCCCAAGCACACATGTGTGCATTTTCCTATCACACTTTCTTCTTCCCCCCTTTGATTCAACCGACAATCTCGCATTAGTCTGATTCTCCGCTGATGTTGGCCGTTCTCACTAAAATAATCACCTTATCCCCCTTCTGCCAACAGTCTTGTTCTCTCTCATATGCTCTCTCTCATAGTTGCTCTCATAACAGCATCTCAGCATGTGGTCCTTTCTCTTCAGCACTGAATGGCTCCATCAGTAATGATGATGATGGTGATGATAATCATCGTTAACATCGTCCGCCCTACCGATAGTCATTGTCATCACTATGCCGTTTGCCGATTGAAGTAGCGATGATTCGAGTCATTCATGAAAAATCATCGAAAAACGCCAGCAGCCAGCCAACAGTCGGCTCTCAGTCGGAAAAACATAAAGCTTTCACTGCCGCATCTTTTTGCTGCTTCCCATTTCTCACTGCATTTGGTCCGGTTGTAATTTTTTCCCTCGTCGTTTCCACTGCTTTACAGATTAGATTCTGCAGGATGACTCCATGGCGTATAAAAATAGGACCTACGACTGACAAAAAACATGCAAACTGTATTTGGAGATACGAATGCCTGCGAGCCAAAAAAAAAAACTGGAGAAAGGATTTTAATTTCATATGGGATTGGAAAAATGAAGGATAACAGCTACAGCTTGAACTATTTTCTTTTAATTGAACACAGATGCTTCTAATGGACTGAACTCTTCAAATGGGTTCCATTTCAGATATAGAAACGGAGGGAGGTGATGGATCAATGTATCAACATCAGTATTACATTTGACTTTGAGCTTAGATCATCTTCATTTTCTTCTTTATTCTGGGGTTTCATTCTATCTGGGACAACTTGTTTTTTAAGCTATGAGTACTTCCATAGCTTCTATAGTGAATTTACCATTGTTGTATTTTTCTATCGTGTTGCAAGTGCGGAAACACTCTATGCCTTGGGAAGGTCTTTTACCTGTGGGGTTCGAACCCAGTATAGTCTTGCTGAATAGCAATGCATTTGCCGCTACGGCTATTAGGGTACCATATAACAAGAATACATCAAATTCACTGTGGGCAGCGCCACCCACCTATCGCATTTTCCTAGATCAGCTGTCTTTCAATCATTTTCGTTTGGTAACATAGCATATAACAGACACTAACCCGACTCAAGGACTAACCTCACATACAAGAAAAAAAATCAGTTTAATTGGATGCAGAACAGCCGAGAAATTGCAGTGGGTGGATTCGAGCTTTGATATGCAAGCAGTGTAGGTTGAGACGCAGAAGCGGAAATATGTAGATGTTTAGTTTCAAGAAGTACTGTAATATCAAATAACAGAGATTCTACTTATGAAGAATAGAGTCTTGCACAGCTCTAGGTAATGAATGATGCCAAGTAAGGGAGAGGGACAAGAGTTATAATTTCAATCAATAACTTTAATAGGATGGCAATGAAAACTTTAAAGACAACACAAGCTTCATCAGTGGTTGATTAATCGGTGTTTCATATTAGAAAAGATCTATGGAATATTAACTCTACAAACTTTTTTTTATTTAAAACCATTCTTAACTCCTTGTTTGTATTTTGTTAATTCCTTTTGATGGTGTTTTGGTATGAGTTTGTATGTGTCAATAAAAATGTATGCAACGAGTTACACAAAAAAAAAACATTTTTTTGGGACGGGTCGTACAATTATCAACCAGGCTTACCTGGTCTGACAAATAGAACGAGTGCTGCAAAAATCGAGTTTTGCAACGAGTCAAAAACAATTTTTTTTTTGCAATTAGGAAAATTGTTATTTGTTGGATTGTTTCTGAAGCATCGTTCCTATTTTCACTCAGAATCCTTCACATGAGTTGAACTCGGATCGTCCGTATAATCAGTTGACTAAGTCATTGAGAAATGCAGTGTAATTCGATGAACGCACTCAAATATTTATTAACCGATTCTCTAAACAGAACTGATACTACTACTTTTCTGACGAGGTTTCGTTCGGATTTAACGGCTACGCAGTCTTGTAAGCGAATAAAACGAGGCATATTTGTTTTCACCTAAAGAAGACAACAACCCCGTGTCGAAACGTTGGGCAAGTTTTAAACCTCGGTTAATTCTCTAACAATACTGCGTAGCCGTTGAATCTGTACTACTTTCGACAGTGATGAAAGATAAAAAGTAGTCCGTAATGAGGAACACTAAGCATCCAACATAGAATTGCAAAACAGTAATATTAGAAATATTAATTACATTATACTGCCTATAAGAGCAAAACTGTTCAATATAAAAAGTAGGCAATAGGGCATAAAGTTTGAAGATTGTCTTCTCATTCAAATAATACATTTCTTCAAGTTATTGCTGTTTGCGTTTGACGTGCAAACCTTGTTCAAATGCGTTCCAAACGCGGTAACACAAACTAATCAAAGGACTCTTGGCAACCGCGATACATATCACTGCCAACCTAGCAATAAAAAACTATCTTTGACTTCGCCTTCCTTGTGAAAAATCTTCCCGCGTTTGGTGTTCCCGCATTTGATATTTGCATTTCGAACGCACACAGCAATACATTCATTCGACATAATTGCACAGCTTGTTCTTCTACACAATTCACATTTTGAAGTTGTTTTTTGAGTTAAAAGTTCATATAGAGACTAATATGCCTTTATTTTTCAATGTGGGACTGCACTTAATATTACTCCACAACACATCGAAAAGAAGTGTGTTAATGATATAACAATTAGTGAAGTATATATAATAACATGAAAGTTACAATATAAAAAGATGTTTTTTTCGAAAACCCATATAATATATGCAAATATGTGCAGCTTAATATTTTACGATTCTTTAGTTTACATTTTTAACTTAACTTGGATATTAATTTTAGCCTGGGACAACTTGGGACAAAAAAGTATGGGATGTGTAAAGTTTCAGTAAAAAAATAAATATGTAATTTAAAGTGTAGTCTCCACATTTACCTAAACTAAAGTACGAATATTTATTTTGTGTTATTTTTCTAAGATACCTTTTTTAGTAAGCTTTCGAACAGTGTATGGATTTTTTTTATTTATTAAAGAGGCTTTAAAATACAATTCATTCACCTGATGTGTGTGTATGGAATATTACGATTCTGCAGAATATTCCATCAAGCATATACCTTATATTTGTACTGAATTCTTTATTTTTCTTAAAAACTCTAACTTTGGCATACTATATTAATCAAACTACAAAAGATTTTGCTCTAGTATTCCAGAAATATCTTAATATAAGTGTTTACTATGTATTGATGTACCAGAAGAACCTAACAGAACAAGTCATCTTTTCGATTATTGGCCACCTTACCGCCCATAGTCATCCCGTCGACCATGTGAGAAAGTTCCCTTATCGGCTACCTTGGGGGCACGTAACAGCTGCAATAGAGCACGTCATTAATTTTTGCTATTGTAAAACGATCAATTGAGATAGAGACTACTTCTTGGATTGACAAAGTGCATGAGTACAGCCTTCCCTCCATGTAGATATTTGATGTTATTCCTAGGACGTTCGAGACATATGAACAGCAGGGAGTGATTTTCGCTAGCTAAGCACGCTTCTTTTGAGTCCCATATCGCGCCAACTCACTAAAATTAAGCTTTTGAAGCTTTTATCGTTCCCAACTATTAAAAAAAAAACTTATCAGTTTGGTGATGATGTAAAAGTAAGATTTCTTACTACAGGACTAAAGTCTATCTACATCAGAAAGGACCTACGGGGATGCAAGGTGGCGGCGATCAGGCTGCCAGTTGCTAATGTCAACAAAGCGATGAACTCTTCATAAAATGGACCTTTGCAAGAGTTCACTAATTTGACGTTTGAGCGGTGCCGAATTCACTGGTTGCCATGGTCACATAAATAACACGGCACCGCTAAAACGTCAAATAATGAACCCGTGCATAGGTCCATACTCAAGTTAGTCTGGTCGAAATGCATACTGAACATTCAGCAGCCTTCAGAAGTTTGATTCAAGTGTCTCAGAAAAGGACATAAGATTTGGAAATGTAATAGCTCCGGAAGTAAGCTGTGCAGGAGATCGAGGCTTCGACGCATCTTCACCTTAACAAGAGGGCCGAGACATCTGGGCTTAAGCGAAGCATCAATGCAATCAAAACGGAAGTAATAGTTGCATTTAACATTCCAGTCGTCGCGTGGTTTGACACCATCAGAACCACGACTAACGTGATATTATAGCATCCACAGTGCCGTAGCGTGCGGTTGGCCAGGTTGGCACCCGCCAAGGGCGCCAGCCTACAGGGGGCGCCAAAATGCGTGAAACACTTGGTATTTATTTTGAAGATATTAAATTAGGGAATATTGAATATTGAAAAAATCTTATCAGTAATAATTTCAAAAGAATTATTGGACATAATATACAAAAATATGAAAGTCGCTTGCGCTACCTCAAAATCTTAATATTTTTGGATCATATTTGAGGTATCCCTTTTCACGTGATTCAAATCCAGAAGAGCACATGAATTTTTGGTTTTGAGAACTTTCGAAAAATAAGCCGCACCCTAATGTGCATGAATCTAATATAATCCTGAGCGGGATCCACGAAACTCTGGGCAGATTTTCAACAGAACATTGGTCAAGATTCTCTCAAAATCAAGGACAGGATTCTAAGCAAAGCTCTCGCTTCGTATTGATCGGTCTTACACATAATTTCAAGTGTCATTCTGAAAAAATGTTGAGTAATTTTTAAATCTTCATTTGATTTTTACTGCTCGAAAATTCCCACAGCAGACATAATTTTAGAATCTATAATACATTTTTAATAACCTAAAGAATGTTCTATACAAGCTGAAACTCGTTTGGTGTTCCATAAAAGATTGTAGTAGAATGGTTGAATGTTACTTTTCGCACCTCTTCGATATTTTTTAATAAGATTTGGCCTGGCAGTGATTGAGATTTTTCATGTTTATTTGTTTTTTTTTTTCATCGAAAGTATATATGGTTAACTTTCTTCTAATAGATCCTCGATTAACCTTCTCATCCACCGTGGATTTCAATTAAAAGGTTCTTAAAAAACTTAAAATTTTTGTAAATACTTCCTTTTTATTTGGTATCTTACTGTGAAAACAGCTTTCAAAGACAATGGTTATATCGATTATCATTTGAATAGAAAATTGAGGGGCTACTCTTTGATGTATTCCAAGTAATTTACTATTGATTAGTTACAAAATTTGTGATTTTCACATTGCTGTTTTGCAATAACACTTCTAGAGGAAAACTTGACTAAATCTACGCAAAATTCATAAAAAAAAGTTCTTTTCAAATCTTAAACAATTTTCTTCGGTTCCTGTACAAATATCTTGAAAAAAATGAAATATATTTGAATTTTTTTCTTTTCGAATTCTATTTCCTATATGAACTATAAATTTCTTCGGAATTTTTCAGAGCACCTTTCAGATAACATTCAAAAGTTCTCAGAAAATTTTCATTGGACAAATAAAAAAAATAAACATATTTTCTTGGCAGATTTTAGTCAATAGTGTAATGCGTTCTTAAGAAAATATTTTAACTAATTATGAATTTTTTGATGATTTTCATAAAAATTCTTGTAGAAATCGCTCAAAGTGTTTCAAAAATAATTTTTGATGAGTTTTGATTTAGGGGCGCTAAAATGGAGGTTCGCCAAGGGCGCCATGATACCACGCTACGGCTCTGAGCATCCATACAAAAAGTATGATATAAGAGGGGATGTTGAAAATGAATAAACCTTGCGTTTGCAATACATAATTTATGGAAGCTCCCTTATCATTGAAAAACGTTACCATCGAGCCGGCGAGTTCACCATGAATGCTTCATTCATTTCGGAAGCCCGTCATATGTAGGCCACTCATCTCCACAGAATAGGGCACCGAGTCAGTGGTGTGTGACCAGAAGCCTTATCGTGTCTGTGGAGCATCCTATTCAGAATAGGGTGTTATTTGAGCGAAATACGTGCATTCAGCACCTTTTCTCCCAATTCAGAAGGATCTCCCAGTGATGCTCTTGTAATGACGGATCATGCGCACTCCGGATGCCTCTCAAACGCCCGTTTCACTCTTAGCCCTAATGTGAAGTACCGTCATGTCTGAATTTCAAGATAATTTTCCCACTGCATCCATTTTACATCCTCAGTGAACCGCGAGACGTCAACCGAGTAGTAGTCCTTACTCTTATTGGGTGGACATTCCCCACTGTTGAAGGGTGTTATTCATCTCTGTGTGTACAAGGTTGGCTGGCATTCGATGTCAGTGGACTGATATCTCTCTCTGGTACGGCTTCAGCTGGTGGATTTCTTTTTCGTGTGTTTGCGGCTTTTAGGGCACTCGATTTGGCTCCAGGCGGGTGGTAAATTTTGTGGCTTCTGACCTATGGTAATTGGAAGGTGTTCGATCCTGATAACCTACTTCCACGTGTGCTTGAACTGAGCGTTCGAAGGATGCTGGGGATGATGTGAGTGGAAAATCAACCGGGGAAGGGATGTTTTGAAGCTAATGAAAGGGTCGGAAATTCCTGTGAAGTGAAAATAGTTTTGCGTTTGTGTATACAAACTGATGGTGAAATACTTGGTAATTAGTTTCTGAATAGGTGGCCAGAGTTGTGTGAAATACAGATATGACATGAAAATCACATGCATCCCGTTGGATTATCCGTTTATTCCAGTGCAGCAGATGGTGTGTAGTTGAAATTGATACAGCTGTGTTGATCCTTGGTCGTTGAATAAACACCAATCCAAGGCTCGCTAATTTCACGAGGATTACATTTAAGCCTAGTGTCGGGTGGTCAATGCGGCAGAACGCCTGTCTTGGTGATGAATACTAAAGTGGAACGGTGTTATTAGCACTCGTCGTCGGAGAGCTGTAAATGTGATTGATTATAGATAGCAGCAGCGAACGAGGAATAAATTATTAATCATTACCAGACCATGAGGCGACAGTGCTTGCTAAGTGTATTGTATAGTGCTGAGGTAGTGAAGTGAGGTGGTACCTACTAGAAAGACCGACAGTTGCCGCTGGATGATGTTCCGTGGAATCCGTGGGAAACCCATGTGCCAATATTCTAGTTTGATAACATCGGATAACACGGTGTGATGGTTATTTAATAGATGGGAGCTCTCTAATCATCGGCAGTGGCTAACCAAAAAGCAGGTAGGAGGCAATATATTATTCAGTGGCTTGAGTCTAGTAATAATTATTTACTGCCGTTAGGCACTGAAACAATTTTCATTCTCTGAAGTGGGGATTGCTTTCGGGCGCATTTGCTAATGAATGGGCAATCAAAAACGTGTTTATCGATGGGGCTCCAGATGTTGGAATATATTTATAATTGGTGGTTTGCATGCAGTAGCCAACAATGTAATATAACATATCTGTCTTCACAATAATTAACTTTGCGCAGCTGGATATAGGTCAATTGCTCCAGGCTTGAGTAGAATTTGATTTCACGCTGACTGGTACCATGAACGGGATAACTTTGATAGTAGACCAAAACAAACTAATTGAATTATAATGTTAAGCAGTTAAGAACGAATGCAAAAAAGAGTTTTAATATCACACATCATTCAGAGCTGTTTTCATTTGAATCGAGAACATTCGATTTTGGCTTTATTAAAAACTATTAAAACTTGATGAGATTTTAGCATTGTTGAAACCTCACAAACAATCTGTATTAAAGTCATTATTTGATGAAGTTTTCAAGAGTTTGTCACATAACCTCAACAGCTCAATTATAGTAGAATTTAAATTCGATCTCAGATCTCTTAGCTCAACGCATTTTATCTTCCATTTTGATTTATACACTCCAACCTCTATGAACGACTGTTTTTTTACCGACGGTTCGATTTACGACCACTTTTTTACGACCGAAATTCAGATTAACGACCGTTCTTATAAATGACCAATATCTTAAAAAGTATTCAAAATAGTGGATCATGATGTTCAGCAAAATTGTTCAGTAGTTCAAAGGCTAACATAAGGAGGTCATTGAATTGCGGAATTGTGCTACTAGGTGGCGCTAGTGGCATCGAAATTTTGTTTTGCGGATATCTCAGGATCCTGGCCACTTAGAAAGATGGCGACTTCGGCAAAGTTGCTCATTAGCTAAAGGACTATCATTATAAAAGGTAGTATGAGATTCAAAATGTTGCCACCAGGTGGCGCTAGTGAGCAAAGAACTTTTGTTTTGCGGATAGTTCAGGATCCTGACCACTTAGAAAGATGGAGCCTCCGGCAAAGTTGTTCAGTAGCTCAAGGACTATCATTATTCTAGCCAAGAGATTCGAGATTTTGCCACTAGTCGACGCTAGTGAACATGAGACTTTTGTTTTGCGTATATTTAATAAGAAGGCGTTTTCGGCAAAGTTGTTCAGTAGCTCAAGCGCTATCATTATAAAAGCTATGAGATTCAAAATTTTGCCACCAGACGGCGTAAGTGAGCATAAAACATTTGTTTTGTGCCAAGTCTATGTAGTCAGGATCCTGACATATCCGCAAAACAAAAGTTTCATGCTCACTAGCGCCGTCTGGTGACAAAATTTTGAAACGCATAGCTGTTATAATGATAGCGCTTGAGCTACTGAACAACTTTGCCGAAGGCGCCATCTTTCTAAGTGGCCAGGATCCTGAGATATACGCAAAACAAAAGTATCATGTTCACTAGCGCCGCCTGGTGGAAAAACCTCAATTCTCTTGACTACAATAATAATAGCCCTTGAGCTACCGAACAGCTTCGCCGAAGACCTCAACTTTCTAAGTGGTCAGAATCCTGACAAATCCGCAAAACAAAAAAAAAATCGTGCTCACTAGCGCTGCCTGGTGGAAAACCTTGTATCTCTTGACTAGAATAATGATAGCCCTTTATCTACTGAACAACTTCGCCCAAGGCGTTATTTTTCTAAGTGGTCAGGATCCTGGGCTATCCGCAAAACAAAAATTCTATGCTCACTTGCGCCGCCTGGTGGCAACATCTCGAATCTATTGGCTAGAATAATGATAGTCCTTGAGCTACTGAACAACTTTGCCGAAGATGCCATCTTTCTAAGTAATCAAGATTCTGAGATATCCGCAAAACAAAAGTTGCATGCACACTTGTACTGCCTGGTGGCACAATTCCACTTAAGCAGTGTTGCCAGCTTCGGCAAAATTTTGAACCCTTCATGAAAAACTGGATTACAGTTGAAGAGTATTGCTATATTGCTAAGCATTATACTTTTCTGTTCCGCTCATGTTTTATGGTTTTAATATTTTATTTATTCTTCTTTAATAGTGTTGCCAGCCACATGAACATTTGTGATTTGACCGACTGTATGGCACGCAACACTTCCTTTAACTTTGGTGAACATTCGGTATCGTTATCCTTAAAATGTTTTGGTATTTGCATATCACACCCCCATAAAATTGGCTCTCTTGATAACAATCGAGCAGTGTTGCCATCTATTACCAAAATATGAAAACTTTAACGGCCATTTTTAAAACCCATGCTTCAATTTTGCCGAATATCTCGAATCAGTATTTCCGCATTTTTCAAAAGCATAATTATAACCCCGATTTTTTTACGCCCGTTTTTTACGACCCCCCGACAACGGTCGTAAAAAGAGGTTGGGGTGTATTACGGATTGCATCGTATTTTGGACACTCTACTCTGTATGGGAAACATTGCAGATGAAATTTTTCGAATTTTGTCGTTTAAAAGCTCTCACTTTCGAGGCTTGTTTTTGTACGCATTTTCTTTAGATATCATAAGAATTTAGAATGCCCAACTTCCTTAGACGACTCCTTATAGATTTGAGGATTTCAATTGGTTGTATGACATATCTATTTACTATTAAATTTAGCTGTAATCTAGCTCGAAATATGGTTCAGATTAAATTGATTTCAATTACTTCATCATTATTATGGATTTTTTTCCAAAGTTCTCCCAAGCATTTAAAATACGATCTCATGAAGGATTTGGCGCTGATCTTATCAGACATGAAAAACATATGAAGGAGCCTGTTTAAAATTTAAGTGAAACAATTGAATCAAGAGATGCCTTTAAAAGGGAGATCACGTCTAGAATACATGTAATAGATCTTGAATGATCCTCTATGGAAATTCACTGAAAATCAAGCCAGGAATTCACAAAACATCTTTCTAAAGAAAATCCCAATGGTATTTTGCACAATTTCACAAAAGCTCTGCAAGTTATGAAAAGACTTCTAATATTTCCTCCAGAAAGTCGTCATATATTTTTCCAGGAATCCGTTTTAAAGAACTACTCGATAAATATCATAATAGGTTTATCAAAATTTAGAAAGTTGCCGCAGGATTTCACCAGAAATCTGCAAAAATCTTGCTGCCATGAAAATTTCCAAAGATGTTATTAGGAATCCCACAGATAAGCTTTTGAGGGCTGCTGTAAAACTTGCGAATTTGCTTCATAGCTCAATTGGAATCATGAGAGTAATACGTTATGCATTTCGTCTTGAATTAGTCGTTAACCTTTGAATTTTCTATTAAAAGCTCAAGATGAACATTGATTTTTTTAAATGGCCACAAGTCGGTGACTTTGAACAAAAAAATTTTTGAGACATTCCCCTTGACACCTTTCCTTTTCTACATAACGGAAAAAACATGGATACGAGAGGTCAAAAATTGTCCCCAAACTTATACATATCTCAATATTCAAATTAGCTAGGCTAGGAAAGTTAGTGCATGGGTTAGTGTCTTCAGCAAAGCTGTTCAGCAGATCAATAGCTATCTGGCGTTGAAGAGTCTGATTGGGAAGATATATTCAGTCTTCTCTACCTCAAGATTGTGTCCGATTATTTGGCCGAATGCCATTTGGTCGAATTAGGAAAAATATAATCAATTTTTTCCAACGCTGATACATAGAATTCATAAGTGTGGCCCAAAAATTGATCAGCTAATTAATTTGTTCATATCCAGTTTTGTCGCAATATAAGTGCTCCAAGAGAAAAACGATCCGTACATTCAGGACGAAATTGTGAGCGTCAAGACTGTAAGCTAATGAGACGCACCTCTGGGCTTGCAATGGTGTGCTAGGGTTTGAAGTGTTTTTGATAATTGTATCAGGCATTTTTCCTTTCTTTGAACATAAGCTATACTTTCGATTTGTACTGGTTTCTTTATTATTGGCAACGATTTAGCTTAAATTTTGATAGGGGATTTTACCTTCTTTAAACCATCGGCAGTTCTTTGTGGTTAAACTGCATTTTGCATTACACTTGCTTCAATTTCTATAAGAAATTTGGTCGGCGTTAAGTCAGAGGGGACCAAGTACAAAACTGGGGAAAATTGGATTATTCTATCATAAGATGCAAAATTAATTTACCTCCGTTTCACTTTGATCCGATTTGATGAATGCTGTGAACTGCAAGAGATATGTAACAAATTTACTTTGGATGATCAATAAAAATCGATAAAAGTGTGCAGTCAGAGTGGACCAAGTGCTTATTACCATAATAGCGAAAATGATAACATAATAACGAAATAAAAACATTTTAAGAAATTTGTCAGATTTTTCGACATCGAATGATTTTTCTACTTATCTATCAATAGAAATTTATAAATATTACTGAATTCGATGCATTTGATTTAGATTTTTGACCATGTACCATATTTGAATGGGTGGTCAGAAATTGCAACAATTTCTGTGCAGACAGAGTGGACCAAGTGTGGAATAGCAATAAATCGATTGATTATTACATTTTTTGAGTCAATTTCAGAGTCCGATAGAAGCTTACGGTAGTTCTATGGTGTATGTATGGAATGCGCTAGAACCCGCATATTGTTCCAGTATATTTTGGTCGGTACTCAAGATTTTTACTTGGTCCACTCTGACTGAACACATATTTGAATATTTATGGTCTTCAATGCCCTGACCCTGCAAAACCTTAATTTTCAAGCTATCGCAATGCATCTGATTTCGGTACTGACGAATCAATTATTGGAGAGTTTACGATACCGGTGTCGAAGGATCTTGATAATCTGCTTCTTCTTCTTCTATCTGGTGTTACGTCCCAACTGGGACAAAGCCTGCTTCTCAGATTAGTGTTCTTTATGAGCACTTCCACAGTTATTAACTGAGAGCTTTCTTTGCCGAATGACCATTTTTGCATGTGTATAATCGTGTGGCAGGTACGAAGATACTCTATGCCCTGGGAATCGAGAAAATTTCCTTTACGTAAAGATCCTCGACCAGCGGGATTCGAACCCACGACCCTCAGCATGGTCATGCTGAATAGCTGCGCGTTTACCGCTACGGCTATGTGGGCCCCGTTGATAATCTGCTTATCTTAGAGATATGCACCTAGTTTGACCATGCAAGCATTAAATGATTATTATTTTCTTAGAAATTGTTCAGTCAGAGTGAACCAACTCTCTGAACGGTGGTCTTTAGTTCAGTCAGAGTGGACCAAGTACACATAATCTATCAAAAAATCGTTCTATCAGAGGTTTGGATTATGATTTTTCATGATTATCACTTCACATTATATTGTTTGGAAGTAACACAAAGATGTGTAGAAATATTGAACCAAAATTTTAACGAGTTAAAATATTACGGAGCGTTAGACTTCAAACTCATTTTTCTCAAAACACGAAAAATGTCACTTGGTCCACTCTAACTTAACGCCGACCATATCTGAAGATGATTTGTGGAGTTTTGCTCGAGAATGCTTTGCGATGACTCCAGCAATTGAATTCGTTTCGCGCGACTCGTTTTTTTAACTCCTGTGTGTGTTAAGCGTGTTGATTCAAAAATTGAATTTCGTAGACGCTCGGTTCGGGATGGATTATGAACTGCAGTGCTAAGTTACGGCTTACGCTATTGTTCATGATCAGAGGAGCGACGGATTGCTGAGGAGTTTCGAAAAAGGAATTTGGTGAGTTTGTTCTGAACAGCAGCGTATGATCACTCTGCGAAAATAATGACCATTTATCGGCCAAAGGGCCGTATTAACGGGGAGTCCAAGGGGGTCATGGCCCCTGGGCCCCCGCAAAATACGACTAAAATAAGCATTATTTAACATTTAAAAAGTATTACAAAAACCGATGAAATGGGGCCAACTTTTTGAATCACATCGAAAGATTTGAAAATGTAAGGTTTCTCATTTTAAATAAGAGTGTAATGCTCTGGCTTGCAACCTAAATGTTTTTTAGCCTTATTTGTAGTGTGCAGTATATATACCCTTTTGTTTTTTATCTGAGTTTCAGTTTTTGTTTGTTTCTAGGAGTTTCAGTATGTACTCTTTTACAAAAATCTTAAAATGTATTAAAATGAGAAATTAATGTTGGTCATTGCGGGGAATATATTTCTTGAACATTGAAGAAAAAGTACGTCTAATTGTAAGGAAATTTAATATTAGTTTGATATATTCCCAATAAGTTATAAGTTAGGAGTGCAACGTATTGAAAAGTGACATTTTGGTCGATATTGAGTTTAGTGTATTGAAATATTGTGCTCTTTCAAGCATTCTAACAGTACTTTGAAGTGACATTCCCTTTCAAAAATATCATAACTCGTAGAAGACATGCTTGTTTTTTGGCTCTCATACCATTTGTACAGAGTAAAATAAAATGCTGGAACAGCTCCAAACCGTTTTTCTCACAAGCAGGGTTTTCTGATGGCTCTAGCGCTCTTCAAATTTAACTTCTGTTAATTAAAACCTCATCCAGAACATTGAGCATCAAAGTTATAAGGTAAATTACCAATTAGAAAACACTTAAGCATCAAAGTTGATTTCTGGGAAAAAGGCCCCCACAAGACTCTGGCCCCGGGGCCCCTACATTTGTAAACGTATCCTATGGCGTTACCCTTTCCATATACATTCAACAAAATCCCGTAACACCTATGAGTGGTCGTAGAGTTCTCTGTAGGTGTTCAATCAATCATCCTTTCACATTCCCTAGTTTTCGTAAGGACGTGGCCAGAGCAGCTCTCGATTATTGGAGGATGCATCAATCCTGTCTAAAAGTAAGAGGTTTGTCCCAAATTTCTGACTTTGGTAACGGACGGGAAGGAGGCAAGCCTCATACAATGGTCTAGGACTGTACCACCTACGAATTTGTGCGAAATGCTTAATGCTAATGCAAATGCTAAATTAAAAAATGTTTCTTTTTCCAAAATAAGACGTTGTATGTTTATAAAACATTCAAAAATCTTGTTTTAGCAGGATTTTAGAACTTAAGGCCCAAGTAAAATTTGATCAAATGTCAAAACTGAAAAAGCAGTTTTCGGCGTTGAAAACTCCAAATCGAAAAAAAAAACACACAGCTGTTTTCGGTAATTCCAAAATAAAACAGCTGTGTGTTTTTATTTTCTTTGATTTGGGAATTTTTAAGCAGAAGATTGCTTTTTAGTTTTGACATTTCCTTTATTTTTACTTGGGGCTTAAAAGGCGTTGATCACAAATAATGCTTTATAGGAGAGATGGAATGGCGTTGAGCATTACGGACCATACAATAACTATATAATGTTTTATACTTAGTTATTTATTTTAACGTTTTGCAATGAATGTATACCGCCAAATATTGAAGAAGCTGCTGCTTAACCCATAAATTGGATACAAAATTCACTAGCCCTCTTTTTGTCGCGTGACCTTCAAGCACCGCGCTGAGCCTGTGTGCGAAGAGCGAAAGTTTCCCACCTGTTTGTGCTCAAAATACAATAATGCGAATACTGAAGTGTTAATATGACCAAAACAAGAAGAAGGAACGTACGTTGGCTATAAACATGTTCAGCAAAGTTAATTGTGTTGGTTAAGAACATATTTTTAGGGAAGGCAGACATACTAAGATTTGAAGGGTTTATGAATAATGATGAATTAATTTTGTGAAAAACTGCCATTTCTACGAAATTTTAGCAACAAAACAATTCAAAAAATGAGAATTCCGTCACGATACGTTCACAAAAGTTGTGCCTTTTGTTGTAAAGAATATTTCGTTCAAGGACTACAATGAGAAATTTCGAAAAGCTTGTGAGCTAAAGCCGTATTGAGACGTAACTCCGAATTCCGAACTGACGTATCATTTGTTCACTTATTTTTACACCCCTTTCCCCCTTGTAGCATTCGGTCGCAACCACCGATATTTCCCTGGAAAATACGTGGCATAATGAACACCTCCCCTCCTCCCCCACCTTGCAATTTTGCTTATTTTTTTCTCAACGATTCATTGCGTAAGAAAAATAGAAAACACATGTTTTATGTTCAAACGACTAAAATGTTACGTGTTTTTGCTAGTGAGTCAGGTATACAGTTGAATATTAAAAAAAAATAATAAAACAAAAATTTGATTGGGTAAATTGAGATGGTGTCAGGTCATTAAGTCGAAGTACGTAGGTCCCAAGTACGTTAGGCCGAAGAATGTAAGGCTAATCTGATCATTAGACCGAAATTTTCAAAAACTCGCAGTAACCAGAAATATTTTCTTCGTTCATTCTAAGCTATTCTTTCTGCGTTTCAATTCATTCGGCCTAATGACACGTTCGGCCTAACGTACTCTGGCAATGGCCCAGCACTAATCAAGATAACAGTAAAAAGTTAAAATACAAAACATTAATGTCTTCCGATGCAGGGGCCTTCCTTAGCCAAGTGGATAGAGTCCGCGGCTACAAAGCAAAGCCATGCTGAAGGTGTTTGGGTTCAATTTCCGGTCGGTCCAGGATGTTTTCGTAATGGAAATTTCCTTAACTCTTCTGGGTATATAGTATCATCGTACCTGCCACACGAATGCAAAAATGGCAACTTTTGCAAAGAAAGCTCTCTGTTAATAACTGTGGTCCGTGTCATAAGAACACTAAGCTGAGAAGCCGGCTCTGCTCCAGTGGGGACGTTAATGCCAAGAAGAAGTAATGTCTAGTTGTAATGTAAGTAGTTGGTAAGGGAATTTTGCTGCTAGTAGTGTGCGCACTCATTTTATGTTACCCTTAATCTTAAAAAGACACCAACACGTTAATGCTTCCAGTGGACGGTTTTGCCCTTTGAAGGAAGCATCACACTATACAACGGACTAGCATGTAACGCCCGGTGGCACAGTCGAAATATTTTCTGACGAAAAGTTTTCCGGACTGAAGCGGGAATCGAACCCACAATCCTTGACTGGATGTGGCTAAATGCTTGGTAACACAAACCGCACGGCCATGAAGCCCACCAAATCTTAATCTATATAAAAATAGAGTGGTGTTTGTATGTCACGAAATGGCTTGAGAACGGAAGAATGGATTCATGTAGGTACGTTTTTCACAGTTACACTTGAGAAGGTAGAAGATTAATGTGTCATATTGCATGGAGGATAACATGACGTTTGACAACAGCCTACTTGATGGAAAGACGAAGTTTGCCGGGACCACAATAGAACTCATGGAAGTTGAAAAAATGGCTAAATAATCATTTTTTCATCAAAATAGTTATATGAAGTTTAACTGTATTGTCCAAACCATTTCATATTCACTCAAAAGCTATATATAAAAAAGTTTAATTATGACATAACAATAAATCCAATATTGCCCAACAATTCCTACCTTTTACACTAATGCACAGTAATAAAAACCATACATTTTAAAAAGGACCCATTCGCCGTAAAATTGTTTTTCGACTGAATTTAATCTCATGCACAACGCTCATCGATGAAATACAGTAAGATGTACAACATCAGTAGTAGTATGCAGTAGTACAGCAAAAACTTGTTAAAATTGTGAAAAAAAAAATAATACTATATCGTTAAAATGAAAAATGGAAAAATTTGGCGTTTCTAATAAATGTGTTAAAAATATCAATATTGTACAGAATTCACATGATTTTGACAGCATAAACTAAGTTTTTCAAAATACATTGTGACAAAAACTACTTTATTTCATCAGTGTTATCTTGTTTGGTCAACAAAAGAATAATTGGTGAAAATTTAATGAATGAATATGTAGGAATCTGTATTTGTACACGATGAATGGAGGCCAGACGGTGACTTGTGACTTGACGGTGTTTACACAGACAAACTGACGTAATAGATAGAACAATTATCGATGTAAAACATAGTCACATGAACATCCCATAATTCGTTCGTTCGTTTTTAGAGTTATCAATAAATTTGTTCCAAAGACTATTACAGGAGTTCAATCCAGAAATTTTAGGAAGTTGTCTCAAGAAATTCTGATAGGATAGGAGAGATACGAAAATCTAAGGATACTTAGCATATTTGAAAAGTCAAGTAGAAGAAAAAAAAATGTTGAATACGGTTCTGCCACTGGAATTTATCGACAGCTCTTGACTGCGTCGATTAACAAAATAGCCCTCATAATTTATCTTATTTACGCTATCTTGATAATTATTCTCTTAAAACTACCTTTTAGCCTTCTAAAGATCGCCTCACGCCCTATGACATTACGCCTTTGGACTTTCCGAAAAGCAATGCAGAAACCATAATTAAAAACATGACAAGGAAAAATAGGGCAACCGCACGAGGAGCACAAAATGTGGTGAACAAAATCTGGTGCAACGCCAGAATCAGAGTGTATTTTGCTACGATGCGCGAATTTTCATCGAAGCGGCAAAAATCCTAATTTATCTTCGTTATGTACCAACGAAGCTCTTTGGGCCTGGAAGAGACAAATGCCTGAGAAGCTTTTCGCTGATTTGCCTCCCGTGGCGATGCCATCACATAGCCTCGTTGCTTTATTTACCTCATAATTTAATCATCTTCGGTTTCCAACGATCTCATCTCATGCTCAACGGAAGCTCAAACGCAAGAAGCCTCGAGGACGAAAACTATGCCGCTGAGATTTGTTGGTTTTAGTTACCGGTTAACGGTAGCATCTCCCAGGATGACTATCATCAGGAAGGCTGCTCTGTGCACAGCGCCAATTCTCTGGATGACAATTTTCCAAAATACAATAGCAACAAATGCATATAATGAAAAATAAAATCAACCCTTGTGCTCCATTTGCTGCCGAGCCATACACTGCAAAAATCTGTGGAACTAAGGAAGAGAACTTTGAAATTTACGACACATTAGGTAAACAGCGGCAATTTATAACTTTGCAGTGTCATGCTCTTAATGACTACATGGAAAGAAGAGACAGAGCTGGATTGAAGTCCCCAGAGAATTTCTTGTGCAGTATTCTTCACTCATTAACCTTCCGAATCGCGAAAAAAGTAGTTACGATGTCTGTGTTTTGAGTTTTTATTGACTTCAAATTTGTAGTGTGATGGCTTTAACAATGGATTCATATTCACCCTTCCTGGATCACTCTGAGCAGTTTCCATATCAACTGGCGGCCAAAACTATTTTTACCATCTCATTGTATATTTATGAGGTTTGTGGTAAAAATATAATGTAATCATTCAATCAACAAATTTACGAGAAGAAGCTTATGAATACAGTATGGCCCATAAAAAAAATGCGAAAATCCTCATACCATGTTTTATGATAGTTTTTATATAGAAAGTGTGAACGAAATATAAATTCTATTCATTTTTTGTATTGTTCAATCTATTTAAACTCAGTTTTTCGCATTGGACTTGATTTTCATCTGTTAATTTCACCATACAGTATGGCTCATAAAAAATGCGAAAATCGTCATATCATGTTTTATGGTAGTTTTTACATAGAAGATGTGAATGAAACATAGAGTAAGGTGGGGCAAAAGTTCGACCTTAGTGGTATAATCAAAGTTTCCAGGAAAATAAAAGCAGATGAAACAAAACAAATACCACACAGCATACCTTCAACATATTGGCTATAACTTTGCTGAACAAACTTGTGTCAAAATATTTACCCATTTTTAGTTATAACAGTTTCAAAATTGATTGTCTTAACGAACTTTTGCCCCACCGGTGGGGCAAAAGATCGAATCTAGTGTGGGGCAAAAGTTTGTTGGCTAAAACACAAAATATCAATACTTTTATGCCAGGCATACTTTATAACAGCCGCACACTTATGTGTGCCGAAAAATACACACTAAATTTTCATCAAAAATGCCCAAAACAGGGTTAATTGTAATACACCCAAAAAATAGCAGTTTTTCGCAAAACTAAGTGAAAATGTAAAATGCTTAAAAAAATCATAGCAAAAATTGTCCAGGGTTGATTTATTCAGATTACTCTAAGGATTCCTCGTAGTTTTACACAAGATTTTCTTAAACAATTAAATAAGATTTAATTGGGAAAATATTTTTCGAGATTTCTCAGAGAAGTTCCCCACAGATCTATTTGCATTTATTCACAGAAAATTTTCTAAGTGTTTCATTACATTAATCCTAAAACCAATTCAAGCTCCTCGCATTCCTTCGAAGTTCTCTTTGGAAAATTTCTTCAAAAATAACTAAAAAACAATTCAAAATAAAACATTCGTATAAAGTTTCTTTTCCGCGAAAACTTAAAAAAAATCCCGAGTGAATTGTATAGGGATTATGTCGGAGAATTATATTATTATTTCTCTAGAATGTCGTCCTATGATTCCTCCAAAAAAATCACCAGAGATGCATCCAAGTATTTGTTACTCTAAACTGCATTAGCGAATCTTCTGGGGGTTTTTAGAAGACATTTTTTAACACATTTACTGAAAAAAATTTCACATTCATTCTCGAACTTCTCGAAAAATATCTTTAGTAATTTCACCAAGTATTCTTTCAGGTTTAACAAATCACTCCATATTTTTTTCCGAATGTTAAATCAGGGATTCTTCCAGAAATAATATATAGGAATCTATCCACTCCCCATATTTGATTCAAAAACTGCTCCAGCAATTCCTGTTTTTTGGAAGATTTCTTCACAAATTACTCTACGAATCACTCGATGTCAATATTCGATTTGGAAAGCCTTTTTTTTTTTGATAATTTCAGCTTAAATTAAATCTGAAAAAATATTAAATTATCGTCTGAAAATTCAAGGTTCAACTTAGAATTTTTGAATATTTTTGACGAAATTCTTGACGGTGTACAACACAGAAGAGCTTAGCTGGTTTTTATAAGATTTACAATTTATTTTTTCAAACCAATTTACGTTAAAAAGGATGGAGTTTTTACTGAAAGTATTTGTACCGATTTCATCCTACTTGCAGAAATAACAAACAAACTTTTCGGAGGGACTAACTATTGCGCTACAACTGCAAAAGTTTAACGTTAGTATATTGCCATAGATGTCTTATGGGAAAATTCGTAATGTAAGATTTTACCTAATATAAATCTTTGAGGAAATTTTTTTTATTACAGTCATCTCTCCCTAACTCGATATTGAAGGGACCATCGAGAGGTATCGAGATACAGAAAACATATTTTCAAATTTGCGTAAACATTCAAATTTGTTATTTTAACGTGAAAAATAGTAGCATTTTGACACATTCAACTACTTTACACCTTTTGAACAGTCAACAAAAAAATAAAAGTTTTACCACCCTGAAATAAGTTTAAACCCATAATATAACTGTAAGCATCATCATATTATTAACATTTATAACATTTATTTACATTTGGAAGGGGAAACTCAAACAGATCGCATCGAGTAAGAGAACATCGAATTAGAGAGGTATCGACTTACAGAGGGATTGATGTATGCTAAATTGAAGAGACCGCACATTCCATCGAGTTAGGGGGAATATCGAGTAAAGGAGAGTTTACTGTACTTTTAAAGTTTGTTGAGAAATTCCTGATGGACTTTCAGACATCGGTAACCATACGTATAAAAATTCTGCAATTTTTAACGATTCCCAGATTTTTTTCTTTAGATTCTTCAAAATGTTGATTTTCAGAGTATGAAAAAAATTTGGTCGAAGTTTTTTTTTTTGTCATGTGTAGGGAAGATTGATAAAAAATGTCGAAGCAGGTAGAAACAACAGAACACTCTAAAGAACCTCTCTAATGAGTTGAAAAAAGCTCCATAAGAATCTTTTTTTGAAATTATCCTTGAAATCTAACAGATTTTTGCTTAGAATTCTGGATTCTTCAGAATTCTGCCAGAAAGCCTCTTGATATTACGTATTGAAATTAGCTTAGCTTAGCTTAGCTTAGACTGACTACACATATCAATGGTTGCTATTCCGTGATTGACCGAAGTCAGTGAAAATGCACAAAGAATCAACTAGAAGTTCGGCTGGGATTGGCCATAATCTTCTTCAGTGTGCATAATTCAGTGCCTCTATTTATACAGGGTCAATAACGGCGCCGGCCACGTCCTTGCAGTCAGGTGGGATTGGGGGAAGGAATGTTAGTGTGTAACCTTTGCTTTTTGGAGACCGTGTTTGCCTCTGCATCTCCACAAAGGTTACTGGGAGGGATGTTTGTTAATGGGGAGGATCGTTGGGTCATAGGATTCACTTTGATAAGCGATTAGACCATAATAAACAATGATTTGTGAGATATAAACATGCTTATACGTAAATATAATATTTTCATTTGATATGAACAATTTCTATGTAGAGGAAAATTATGCCGACACTTGAGGTGACGAACCATTCAAAGTTTGTTGAACAAATACCTAAATGTAACATTCCTACAGCTGTCAGGACGAACGCATGTGTTATTATATTTTACTCATTTGAAAAGAAACAAAAAACTCGATTGGTTGGGACATCATAGAACACTCTTATTCTTATGCCGACACTTACAGTGGCGAACCATCCAAAGTTTGTTGAATAAAGTGAACCTTTCGCAAGTCTACACTTGTAGTGTCGAACCATTCAAAGTTTTTTTAATTACAAAAATAAAGGTATATAAGAGGTGTTCTGGAAAAAAAAAAGTTGAACATAAATAAATCATGAATCAGAGTTTGTGTCGACACTCACAGTGACGAACCATCCATAGTTTGTTGAAAAATCATATTTACATCCCACCATTGTAACGAATGAATGTGCAGTCATACATATTTTATAGATTAGAAATAGTAGCATGAAACGAGCTCACCAATTGATCCGTTATCCTTGACTGAGCAGCCACAATCCACTTTCGGCTTCACTCGTTTGCTCGGCTATAAAAAAGCACTCAGGAAAAAAAAAATAAGCGCGCGATCCAAAAAGAATAAAAAAAAAAACTGTTCGGGCTTTCTTGACGCACTGCCCAGGAGCAAGCGTCAAGGTCGAAGGATCAAACAGAACTAACCGATCGCGGCACTTTTTCAGTTACTCCAACCGAACTTACCGATCACGCCACTTTTTCACTTACGAGACCGACGCGCGACATGTTTGATCCTGCCCTCGTCGCTTGCCCCGGGAAAAGCAAGTGTCAAGGTCGAAAGATCAAACAGAACTAACCGATCGCGGCACTTTTTCACTTTCTTCAACCGAACTCATCGATCACGCCACTTTTTCACTTACGAGACCGACGCGCGACATGTTTGATCCTGCCCTCGTCGCTTGCCTCGGGAAAAGCAAGTGTCAAGGTCGAAAGATCAAACAGAACTAACCGATCGCGGCACTTTTTCACTTTCTTCAACCGAACTCACCGATCACGCCACTTTTTCACTTACGAGACCGACGCGCGACATGTTTGATCCTGCCCTCGTCGCTTGCCCCGGGAAAAGCAAGTGTCAAGGTCGAAAGATCAAACAGAACTCTATTACGTATTGAAATTGTACATGAATTCAATTCCAGAAAATATATGATTGGCAAAATTGACAAAACTAGTTCTAAAGAAATGTTTCAAATGTTTTAACAAATTTCTTTATGAATTTTTTAAGGTGAAGATAAAACGAAACATGAGTAGAAATCTAGAGAACCAGACGACGCTTTGAGATAAAAACTTGATCAATTGGTCACCATCAACAAATGACCAATCGATCAAGTGTTCAGCTTGAACGGTTCCAGTATTTTGCTAAATGTTGGTCAGCAGATTCATTTACCGCTATGATAATTATGCAAAAGTATGCCTGGGGTTTTCCAACAAATTTAATCTGAAGATTCGAAGGCAACAGACATTCCAAAAATACTTCTCGTAGATAATTCCTCTATAATCCGGGAATTTGAAGTATAATTTACAGAAAAAACACAGTATTATTTGTGATGTATTTTCAAAATTTTTGAAGGACTGTTGATAAACTTCGCGATATAATTTTTAATACATGGTTTTGTGAAACTATATGGAAAAAAATGACAAAATCAATTAATTTTTGGAGAATTTACGAAGGAAAAGTTCCATTCCATTTGTGGATAAAAAGTAGACATAGGAGGAATGATTGTCCTCTAAGAGGAATTCACGTTTGAAGTATGAACTAATCGCACATTATTATTTGACTTATTTCCGAGAGATTTGTAGCAAAATTTATGAATCCACTCTTCGATATTCCATGAGAAATTACACGTAGCCAAGAGTTTAAGCAATAAGTTTATTCATGAGAAATTATTTTAAAGAAATGATGCGAAATAAAAGAAAAAAAATTAGTGCTGGATAAAATAATTTGGCTGATTTTTTTTGGACTTTTCTCAAAAGTCTTAGCTAAATTGAAATTCCTTGAAAAGATCTGTAACGAATTCACCAAATATCACAAATATTTTTTGACTGAGAAGCTCCTGTAGTAATTTTGCTTATTTTTCAATAAATTTTATCGAACATTATACGAGTTGTATACAAATTTCCAGGATACTGACGCATATTAGTATAACAGTATTTTGGCATCTCGAGAATTGCGCTTATCGCACATAACATTAAGCTGGTTCTATCGGTTACCAATTGAGCGACAACCGGATGATTAATATTTCGGTTGTTCCGCAATTCACCGAAGTCAGAACCGCCACACTGATGCTGTGTACGACAAGCAAGGTTCTCCCACTATTGATGTACAAAATAAAAGAACATAACTACTGAAGAAAATTTATTATTTATTTATAAAGGTTTTTCTTCACGATAGAATCACGTTATATATTTACTTTTAATGTTCATATGTTTTATCATCCAAAATCTATTTCTCTCTTATCTTGCGATGATGGAATTTTCTACATCCTTATCAAGAAACTTCCAGATAGTAGCTTATCATTCTTAGTTGATTTATTTAACAAATGTTTTCCTGACAAATTGAAAAATGCTAAGGTTGTTCCAATTTTAAAACCAGACAAAAATCCTGCAGCAGCTTCTAGCTATCGTCCAATCAGTTTGCTTTCCTCCATCAGTAAACTTTTTAAAAAGGTCGTTTTGAACAGAATGATCATGGTCCACATCAACGAAAATTCAGTTTTTGCCAATGAAAAGGATTCCGTCAAGGACATTCGACCACTGATCAACTTTAACGTGTAACAAATTGGATCCGTTCCAACAAATCTGAAAGCTATTATACTGGTCTTGCTCTTCTAGACATAGAAAAAGCTTTCGACAGTGTTTGGCATGAAGGTTTTATCGTAAAATAAAAAACTTTAATTTTCCAACATATTATCAGAAATCCAGTTCTGAAAGACTTCCTGTAAAAGCTGGTGTTCCTCAAAATAGCATTTTGGGACCAATATTATACAATATTTTCACATCTGACTTACCTGAGTTACCTCAGGGATGTCAAAAATCATTGTTTGCAGATGACACAGCCCTCTCCGCCAAAGGACGAAGCCTGCGTATCATCTGTAGTCGATTGCAAAAAAGTTTGGATATTTTTTCTTCATACTTGCAAAAATGGAAGATTTCTCCTAATGCTTCCAAAACTCAACTAATAATATTCCCACATAAACCAAAAGCTCTTTATTTGAAACCTTCAAGTAGACATGTTGACACGATGAGAAGGGTTTCAATACATTGGTCAGATGAAGTTAAGTATCTAGGGCTCATGCTAGATAAGAATTTAACTTTCAAAAATCACATTGGGGGCATTCAAGCCAAATGTAATATATATGTAAAATGCCTCGATCCCCTTATTAATAGAAAATCAAAACTTTGTCTTAAGAACAAGCTTTTGATATTCAAACAAATTTTCAGGCCAGCCATGTAGTATGCTGTACCAATATGGACTAGCTGTTGTAATACCAGGAAGAAAGCTCTGCAGAGAAATCAAAATAAAATTTTGAAAATGATTCTGAAGCTTCGTCCAATGAGTTACATAGGATATCCAATGTTGACACATTGGAACAAATGTCAAATAAAATAATTAATAATTTCAGGCAAAAACCGTTAAAATCTTCTATTGCCACGATTAATGCGTTATATTTTAAGGTTAAGTAAATTGAAAACGTGTTTTTTGTCTCTTATAAGCAGGTGAAATCAACTCACCTGTAAAAAATCTGAACTGCTACGGCAAATGAAATGTAATATGTTGTTAACAAAATGTTAATAAAATCTTAAATTTGTTTTTCCAAATTAGGATGATAGACACAGAACACCTAGATATAAGAAATTAATGTAATGTTTGGAATGATACAAATAAAGAAAAAAAAACAACTGTAAGCTTCATTAACCCAAACGAAGTATTTCGTTCCGGTCAAATTGGCCCACGATAGACTGTAAACTCGTTAACGACACTAACACACTCTACAAATCTTGTTGCACTTGATCAAACCAACTTGCTCGCTGCGCTACACGCTTTTTGATACGAATCGGATTTATCATGAACGTCAATTTTGCAGGGCTGTTGTCCGGTAGTCTTGAAACATGCCCTGCCTGGCACACCATTCCGACTTTCACCACCTTCTGGATACATGGTACGCCGATTGTTTGGCGAGCTCGTGGTTCATTACATTTTGCACTAGAACCGATGTCACTTTGTTCTTCTTATTCTTCTTCTTCTTATCATTACGTCCTCACTGGAACTGAGCCTGCTTCTCAGCTTAGTGTTCTTATGAACATTTCTACAGTTAATAATTGAGAACTTTTTTGCCAAACTTGCCATTTCGCATTAGTCTATCGCGTGGCAGGTACGATGGTACTCTATGCCCAGGGGAGTCAAGGAAATTTCCATTATGAAAATCCTGGACCAACCGGGAATCGAACCCAGACACATTTAGCATGGCTTTGCTTTGTAGCCGCGGACTCTAATCATTCGGCAAAGGAAGGCCCCATTTCACTTCGTTGGAAGGTTGGTTTTTGGTGTCCCCTAATTGACAACCAGTTGACTTTTGAATTAATCCAAACTATAGAAGTGAGTCAACTATACAATCTCAAACAAAGTCATTGCGGTTGTGCTCCTATCAAGCATGAACTCTGGAACAAATTCATGCCATTTATTAAGTACGTGACTCCAGTTCGACACTCAGAATGCGAACAACTATACTGAAATAAGTGAAGCGAGCTATTAGAGGTCTTGGATGGTTGCGCTTTTGTTTCATTTGTCGAGCTTAAGCTCGGAGGCTTAAAAATTCAATAAAACGAGTGGGAAATAGAACATTTTCCTGCTCACTCACTCATCTGTCTTCCCTCTCTGTGGGTGCTCAAATTGTGTATAGTCCGATGCTCTGTTGGTTTCCCCCAGATGTCAAAGCGATGCTTATTTCACCGGAAGGAAAACATTTGAGCATCGCCGGGACATTCCTCATCACCAACGGAGCACGAAACGAGGACAGTTTTTAAGATGGGAGGCACATCACCAATGGCAGTATATGGAATGGATGGCAGCGAAGACCACGGATAGAACGTGTATTTCTAAAGTGGCGGACAGTATAGAAAATGGCGAGGAGGAAGTTTTCAATGCAAAAACAATTAAACGTTGATTCAACGAGAAATGAAATATGCTTCTCCTGGCAGGACGAGGGGTCGTATCGAGGAAAAACGCTAATGGCATTTCTGGCATGCTTGCGTCTTTTGTCTGGTTGTGGTGTTTCCAACAAATTGGCTTGCCATGTCGATGTACATTTTAATTTAATTGCGCGTCACTTCACTGAAATCTAATAGAGCCGCAGAGAACATTGTTCGATTCACAGTTACTAATAGCTACCGATGCCACAAAGCACACCATCATCACAGAGTACGACGAATAAGGCTAAATGCCAATATTAGGGCTTACAATTTATATGTATGATAATATTGAACAAACACAGCATGCACCGTGTGGGAGTTACTAGCAAACACGTTTAAAATGGGGCCTGATTTTTTTAATAGCCTCGGGTGATAAATCTGATTCAAACTTTCTGACCCAGATTGTTGAACCTCACACAAACGAGTTGATCTGAATATGACCATTTGAAACAAATAACGCAGATATCAAAAGTGCTTATACCTTTTCTGAATTACATCAAGTGATTAAGGGCATTAATGGACACATCAGACTACCAAAATGATCGTATAATAAAATCACCTTTTTGCGTTATGCGAGGCTTGCATGTGCAAAATTCCACGTATGAGATGTTACGAAAAGGCCTTCTATGTCTAGTGGAGGCGATATACGTGCATATATTATGTGGTGAAAAAAAAATACAATGCGAGTGTGTAAATTTTCTATCGAACTACAATAAGTGAAGATGTTATGTTATGTCATGCTTGCATAGTTTTCAAGTACAATGTTAGTACGACGTGCTACATTCATTCATGTTAATACAAATCATATCAAATGCAAAAAAAAAAAGATAGAAAATTGGATCCAAAATAAAGCTAGTAAATAGGTACCGGGGCTATATGATCACTTTCGTGGAATTAAGTGAATACAACATTATTAATACCTGTTAACCGTACTAATATGTAAAAGGGTTCCCTCACAATCATACTAGCAGGAAAAAATTCTATTAGTTTGTTACTGTACTCAAAATTTACATTCAAATTTCAAAGGAATATTGAAATAAAAATAAATCTTTATATAGTCAAAAAGTTTATGAACAAAATAAGTCTCATGCAGTTAAAATTAAAAGGTTTTCCAATAGTATATTCATATTATTTTTCTGTTCGGCATGAAAAACATCATTATTCGTAGATATTTGATTTATTTCTTCGATCATCGTAATCTAGAATAACATTGAAAAAATTGATTAACGTGAAGATGAATCGAAGCCAAACCTCAAATTTTCAAGAGCACGAATCTGGAGAACCGAACACCCGTTTGAGCTGAAAACTTAATCGATTGTTCACCACCAGCGAGTGACCAATCGATTATGTTTTCAGCTTAAACAGATGTTTGGTTCTTCAGATCCGTGCTCTTGAAAATTTGAGGTTTGGCTTCGATTCATCTTCACCAACCCCATATCAACTAAATCAAAAAATCACTTAAAACATTTTTTTAAACATCCTTAAATCTTTCAAAAAACAAAATACAATATATAGTCACGAGCTATGGGTGGCAGTATTTGTTTTAAAAATATAAAATTTGCAACGTTTGCATTTTCAAACGAAATATTTAAGAAATATTCAAAAAATATCAATGTTACCCCAGATTACATGTTCATATCAATAGTTTTGAAACTACAATGAACATGTTTGGAAGTTGACAAGAAATTTTTGTTCAACACTCTTGAGCGTGCAACAGAGAGAGATTGTTATTTGAAGCGTCGATACTGTTCTTACGAAGTGTTGAATTGGGCATCTAAGAAAGCCGAAGGAGATACAAAGTTATGTGGGTTCGTGAAGGACTTTGATTTCAGGCTGGCCAACGGCGCAGCGAAAACGATTTCGACAGGACACGAGTCCTGTTCTGTGGCGTAGTTGGTTAACGTGCTGGGAAGATTTCACATGAATTTCTATAAATAATTATGACGAGCTGTTAGAGGACTGAACACAAAAGGTTTGCCATTTCCATAGTTATTTCCATACAAACTTCAAATGACATATGCACAACCAGATTTCTTCCCAATCACTTCAAATTATGGGGATTGATTTCCATCATAATTAACACCGTTTAAGAATAGGGAAGCAAAAACTTTAAAATCTGTAGCAGTTAGTGAAGGACCGATTAGTTAACAAAGGGGACATATGTGACATCTGCAACGCAGACGTCGTCGAAACCCTAGATCACATTACTCGCTTGCATAAGACCTCACTGAAAGTCAAACACCCCATCGATTTGGCAATGAATAACGTTCCCACGAAAATGAACCTCTTTCAGCATTCGAATGCATAAAGTCGTTCAATGACACGATTCCAATTGCAGCCAGGGACTCTAACCCGTCATGCTCATATTTCAATGTGACTATGTCGTGTTTGTTGCCAAGGCCACAATCGGACTCCTCCGACCATCCGTTCTATCTCTTTGCTCTCTCTTGTTTAGTCTCCCGTACTCACCATATTGATCACTGATTGGTGATCGAGTAAATAGCATTCACATAAGCGTAAACTTCAACTGTTTCCAGTAGGTTGCCTGTAAACCAAAAATTTACCAATAAATCAATCAAGTCCGTACCTTCAAAGAGTGCGGTTGTTTTTTAGGATATCACATCCGTGATCTGGAACCACCAACCGCGTCACATATGAGCTGATTCCCCCATAAAAAAATATTGGGTCCAAGTCGGGCTTAATTGTACCTGGTGTTACGGCTCATTCAGAATTTGTAATATATTCATACAAAAAGCGTTACAAGGGGGTGGGTGGGTGTCGAAAATGGCCATTTTTGGAGTTATGAAATTTGTGAACAAACCCTTATGATATGCTAGAATTTCTCCGTGTAAACAGCCTATCAACTGCCAAAAGAGTTTTCAATCTAATTGGTTTAATACTCATAATTCAATCATAAATTATTATTTTTCCAAGAGTAGAGCAGTGTTGTTCAGACTCATTTCCCGAAAATAACATTTTCCGAACTACGAAGCCACGAACTACTACAACCATGCTCTATCCTCCTAAGATAGAAAAGCAGATGGTTAAGCTTGAGTACTGGAAACAAAATCGATCAATTTTGATCCCAAAGAGCCATAATTCAAGTTTCGGTGAAATGAAATGAGTGAGTGAGTGAGTGCGAATCATTTCACCGAAACTTGAATTGCGGCCCACCGAGATCGAAACTGTCGGATCCCATGTGCAACACTCAAGCCCAACCACCTCCCCCTCCATCTCAGGAATACAACGCACAGTTATAACAGTTCATGGCTTCACAATTCGAATATCGGGGAAATGAGTCTGGTCAACACTGGAGTAGAGTAGCCTGTTTCTGATTATTGTCATGCTTTTACCACAGAAAATCATGAAATGATCATTATAACACGATATAGATTAAGTTTTTAAAAGCGTACTTTAGGTAGCACTATATGTTGTAAATACTAATTAATATCGCGTGGTATTGTTGACGTAGCGATTAGGGTACCAGATGGTTTTTGTCTCAAATGTATACTCAAATTTTCCATCCATATAGTTTTGAAGTTGAAAACTGTTGCAAGTTACCCCCTTTGACGATACATTTCATCTTAGACGTTCCACAAGAATTATTGTTTAATTTTTTTGGCTTTGCTAGAAAACATTTGACAAATTGGAAAAATTCTGAAAAATCGCAATTTTTTTCTCTTCACATACGATGATTTCACGAAATTATAGCTTTTAAGGTATTTTCAATATAAATAAAATTATTCCTTATCGAACTTACTTATTTCAAATATCTATACTTTTGGATAGGCACACAAATTTTTACATGTTTTATTGGATAAACACGGGCTTGGTTTTGACCCTTTCAAAAATCGACCACATCTGAAATCGGATTTTTAGTTTTTTAACTTTTCATATACTTAAGATTATAATTTCCAATAAAATAAGTGGCAGTCTGATCATTTATCGTATCAGCAATGATAAATATACTTTTTCAGATTCTTATTGTACGTACTTTATGACCCAGCACAAATTTCGTACAACAAAGTTGCTCAGAAATAATGCGATTTGTGCAAAATTGATAAGAAGAAAATGTAACACCATCAACAAGCAAGTAGTGAAAATATCGTTAAAAATTCCAAATCTACTCTTGATAAGTAAACCCAGTTAACACAAACTTGTATACGATAGCGCATAAGAGTACAATGATGGAGGCGATATACGTACTTGTGCCATAAGGCTGCATGCAAGTTGTACGTATATCACCTCCACTTTTTACTCTTATATACAATCATATACGATGGTGTGTTTACTGGGAAATAATAAAATGTGTGAAAATAAGATTTTTATCTGCATAGTCTCGAAATGGCAGTATGGTAAAGTAAGATTTAAGAATCATTTTACCAAACAAATGATTCAACATCCAGGTTAAACAATGTACAATTCATAAAACATTATACTTTTTAGAATCACAGTGAATTTATGTAGTTTTACGCAAAATTATGCACAGAAATCGTGGTGCTCGCTTTTACCTCGTAGGTGGGCGGTTTTAACCCGCCTATAAAAATAACCGTGGTAAGTAATCACTTTTTCAAATCTCATGAAATGAATACATATTCACGAATACCTATGATGATTTTTGATCATGCCGAAGCAATAAGCTGCATCGAAAAAGTTTTCATTTATTTTTGATTTTGACAAATTGATTGAATTGCTTAGGTAAGACCGCCCTTACCCCGTCTTCCAATAAATTTAGTTTTCGGGCTAAAATTATGGCCACCATAAAACATAACTTAGTATAAGAAAACATGAGAAAAAAAAACTCCAAAGACATATGTCATTGTTTGGGTGAATGGTGTTCAGAATCATAAGAAAGATGATACACAAAAACAAGCAAAAGGTCGACCAAAAGTGTCATTCTTCCGTTCAATGCCATGACTAAACAGAATCAATAAGGGAGAAGCTTAAGCCCAAAACACCCATCTAACGGGAAAATTGATTGAGGCCCTGCAATGAGCTTTCCTGCCTAAGCCCCGTAAAAGAAGTGCTGGGTATTAATGGCATCCACACCACTACACTTGTACAAGTCGAGGGCCATTAAATGCTGCCATCATCAGAAACAATTTCCCGTTGAAATTGGCGACGCTCATCCAACGGAATCAATCATAATTCAGAACGCAAACTGCGCTTAAAGAACCCATCTGAAGGGTTGTTAAGAAGAGCTCATTCTCGATGAATGAGTAATCGATTTTTCCCACCATCACACTATGGGCCAAATGTCAAAATTGCGCTACAAAAGTCCAAAAATGATAATTTTATACCAAATGAGAAAAATTTATCAACATTAACAACATGTGAGTGATTCCTGATGATACCGGCACACTATTTACACTTGGACTTTTCAAATGTTACATGTCATGCTTGTTGGAAAGTTCCTGTCGAGTAAATAAAGAAACTGCATTGGGTTGATCAAATTGATGGACCAGTCGGTAGTTATATTAAAAACCGTTTTTGACAATTAAGTGAGCTATAAACTGCCAAAACTCAGAAATATCTTGGACAACCCCTTCACGATATATTTTTTTTTTTTTTTTTGAAAGGAGAAAACATAGCATGTAACTTGCAACAATAATTGCAAATTTGACAGTATTTGTCTATCTGTAAACGAGCACGCTCAATAATGTCAACTATATGTCGTTGGATTTGGTTTTCCTTTCGCATCTAATCTGAAATTGATTTTGAACATACATATATGTTCGTACCAGTAGCGCAACCAGGTTTTAATTCTAGGGGGGGTTTTACAAATTTCAAAAGACATTTTAGGAATGGATTTATTTGGATTGTAAAATTAATATAGAAAAATTACAATACATAAGTGTGATACCATTCCACCGCTCTTCTTCTATCTTGCGCTTTAATTATGTTTTGGAGATTTTTAACAATGAAAATTAATTCGAGAATAATCGCTGAGCGCAGCAATTTTTAATAGAAATCATTGACACTATTGTTGCAATAGGTCGAAAATGGATCAGCATTTTAAAACTAAACAGCCGGAAGCCCAGATAGCCGTAGCGGTAAACGCGCAGCTATTCAGCATGACCATGCTGAGGGTCGTGGGTTCGAATCCCACTGGTCGAGGATCTTTTCGTAAAGGAAATTTTCTCGACTTCCCATGGCATAGAGTATCTTCGTACCTGCCACACGATATAGACATGCAAAAAATGGTCAATCGGCAAAGAAAGCTCTCAGTTAATAACTGTGGAAGTGCTCATAAGAACACTAATCTGAGAAGCAGGCTTTGTTCCAGTTGGGACGTAACGCCAGAATGAAGATGAAGAAGCCGGAAGTAGACTAATTGTTACATCTTGCAGGATTGACATCCTAGAAAATCGATTTCAAAGGTTAAAATCAGTTCTGCTTTCATTGTGAAGATTTTATGACCAAATATGTGATTTGTGATACCTTAGATTTTTAATACGAACATTAAACTTTGTTTTTGGATGACTTTGTAAAAAAGCATATTGATTTACTATTGCAGTGGGACGCCAATACGTTCATATTTTTAATGGGCACATTTTTCCAACTTCTTTCGAACGAACCCCCGATTTGTATGGTTTACAAAAATAAATTGAACGTAATTCATGATCCACATCCATCTCAAAATTGTTTGAAATTTGTTACGGAACCGAAATGCATCCACCGGCAGATAAGTACTTCAATAGCATTCGCTGATATGTTTTTCTCCTTTTTATATAAATCAAGGAATTCGTATGTTCCAACTATTGGCACAACGCTTTCAGTTTGATTTAAAAAGGTTAGAAATTTTTGTTATTTATAAGCATGTTATAGTAGTATTTACCAGTTAATTTTGGTTTTTATCAAACTCCACAAAGAGTTTAAGAATAAAACCACACAACTCAAAAGTACACTACCCGTCATAAATACGGACTCACTCAAAAAAGTATTGCAACACACAGCTGAATATTGAATCACCCTGAAAAGTTTAGCATCACATCAAAACAGGTAATTTCTCATTGCTATATCTCGAGATCCTTACGACTTACAAAGAAGCGATCTTCAGCAAAGTTGTTCAGGGGATCAAGGACATCCGGAAAGCGAACAGTTTAGTTCGCGATTTTGCCGCTAGGTGGCGCTAGTGAGCATTTAAAATTGAGCATTTTGAACTAGTTCTAGCTTGTGATCCATAAGAGATAGAAAGTTCGGGTCTTCGGCAAAGTTGCTCAGGGGTTCAAGGACATCCGGAAACGGAACAGTTTAGTTCGCGATTTTGCCGCTAGATGGCGCTTGTGAGCATTTAAAATTGAGCATTTTGAACTAGTTCTAGCTTGTGATCCATAAGAGATAGAAAGTTCGGGTCTTCGGCAAAGTTGCTCAGGGGTTCAAGGACATCCGGAAAGGGTACAGTTTAGTTTGCGATTTTGCTGCTAGATGGCGCTTGTGAGCATTTAAAATTGAGCATTTTGAACTAGTTCTAGCTTGTGATCCATAAGAGATAGAAAGTTCGGGTCTTCGGCAAAGTTGCTCAGGGGTTCAAGGACATCCGGAAAGGGTACAGTTTAGTTCGCGATTTTGCCGCTAGATGCCGCTTGTGAGCATTTAAAATTGAGCATTTTGAATTAGTTCGAGCTTGTGATCCATAAGAGATAGAAAGTTCGGGTCTTCGGCAAAGTTGCTCAGGGGTTCAAGGACATCCGGAAAGGGTACAGTTTACTTCGCGATTTTGCCGCTAGATGGCGCTTGTGAGCATTAAAAATTGAGCATTTTGAACTAGTTCTAGCTTGTGATCCATAAGAGATAGAAAGTTCGGGTCTTCGGCAAAGTTGCTCAGGGGTTCAAGGACATCCGATAAGGGAACAGTTTAGTTCGGGATTTTGCCGCTAGGTGGCGCTAGTGAGCATGCAAAATTGAGTATTTCAAACTAGTTCTAGCTTGTGATCCATAAGAGATAGAAAGTTCGAGTCTTCAGCAAAGTTGCTCAGGGGTTCAAGGACATCCAGAAAAGGATAAGTTTAGTTCGCGATTTTGCCGCTAGGTGGCGCTAGTGAGCATGCAAAATTGAGCATTTCAAACTAGTTTTAGCTTGTGATCCATAAGAGATAGAAAGTTCGGATTTTCGGCAAAGTTGCTCAGAGGTTCAAGGACATTCAGAAAGGGAACAGTTTAGTTCACGATTTTGCCGCTAGGTGGCGCTAGTGAGGATTTTAAACTAGTTCTAGCTTGTGATCCGACAGAGATAGAAAGTTCAGGTCTTCAGCAAAGTTGCTCAGGGGTTCAAGGACATCCGGAAAGGGATCAGTTTAGTTCGCGATTTTGCCGCTAGGTGGCGCTAGTGAGCATTTAAAATTGAAAATTTTGAACTAGTTCTAGCTTGTGATCCATAAGAGATAGAAAGTTCGGGTCTTCGGCAAAGTTGCTCAGGGGTTCAAGGACATCCGGAAAGGGAACAGTTTAGTTCACGATTTTGCCGCTAGGTGGCGCTAGTGAGCAGTACGGTACATGCTCACTAGCGCCACCTAGCGGCGATATCTACAACCTAACTGTTTGTCTTCCGGATGTACTTGGCCTTCTTAACAACTTCGCCGAAGTCTCGAACTTTCTATCTTTTATGGATCACAAGCTAGAACTAGTTTAAAATGCTCAATTTTACATGCTCACTAGCGCCACCTAGCGGCAAAATCGCGAACTAAACTGTTTACTTTCCGGATGTCCTTGAACCCCTGAGCAACTTCGCCGAAGTCTCGAACTTTTTATCTTTTATGGATCACAAGCTAGAACTAGTTTAAAATGCTCAATTTTACATGCTCACTAGCGCCACCTAGCGGCAAAATCGCGAACTAAACTGTTCGCTTTCCGGATGTCCTTGAACCCCTGAGCAACTTCGCCGAAGACCCGAACTTTCTATCTCTTATGGATCACAAGCTCGAACTAGTTTCAAATGCTCAATTTTGCATGCTCACTAGCGCCACCTAACGGCAAAATCGCAAACTAAACTGATCGCTTTCCGGATGTCCTTGACTTTCTGAGTAACTTTGCCGAAGACCCGAACTTTCTATCTTTTATGGATCACAAGCTAGAACTAGTTCAAAATGCTCAATTTTAAATGCTCACTAGCGCCACCTAACGGCAAAATCGCGAACTAAACTGTTCGCTTTCCGGATGTCCTTGAACCCCTGAGCAACTTTGCCGAAGACCCGAACTTTCTATCTCTTATGAATCACAAGCTAGAACTAGTTCAAAATGCCCAATTTTGCATGCTCACTAGCGCCACCTAGCGGCAAAATCGCAAACTAAACTGTTCCCTTATCGGATGTCCTTGAACCCCTGAGCAACTTTGCCGAAGACCCGAACTTTCTATGTCTTATGGATCACAAGCTAGAACTAGTTTGAAATGCTCAATTTTTAATGCTCACTAGCGCCATCTAACGGCAAAATCGCAAACTAAACTGATCGCTTTCCGGATGTCCTTGACTTTCTGAGCAACTTTGCCGAAGACCCGAACTTCCTATCTCTTATGGATCACAAGCTAGAACTAGTTCAAAATGCTCAATTTTAAATGCTCACTAGCGCCACTTAGCGGCAAAATCGCGAACTAAACTGTACCCTTTCCGGATGTCCTTGAACCCCTGAGCAACTTTGCCGAAGATCCGAACTTTCTATCTCTTATGGACCACAAGCTAGAACTAGTTCAAATGCTCAATTTTACATGCTCACTAGCGCCACCTAACGGCAAAATCGCGAACTAAACTGTTCCCTTTCCGGATGTCCTTGAACCCCTGAGCAACTTTGCCGAAGACCCGAACTTTCTATCTCTTATGGACCACAAGCTAGAACTAGTTCAAAATGCTCAATTTTACATGCTCACTAGCGCCACCTAACGGCAAAATCGCGAACTAAACTGTTCCCTTTCCGGATGTCCTTGAACCCCTGAGCAACTTTGAAGAAGACCCGAACTTTCTATCTCTTATGGACCACAAGCTAGAACTAGTTCAAAATGCTCAATTTTACATGCTCACTAGCGCCACCTAGCGGCAAAATCGCGAACTAAACTGTTCGCTTTCCGGATGTCCTTGATCCCCTGAACAACTTTGCTGAACAACGCTTCTTTGCAAGTCGTAAGGATCTCGAGATATAACAATGTGAATCAACCTGTTTTGAGGTGATGCTAAACTTTTCGGGGGTGATTCATTATTCAGCTGAGTGTTGCAATACTTATTTCAGTGAGTCCGTATTTATGACGGGTAGTGTATATAACTGAAAATTACTAACATTCACATTATTCATACGAATTAAAATAAGATATTGCTTTGTAGTTGTAAGATGTGTAGTGCTGAATTTCACAAGAATATTTAGCAATTCAAAATTTTTCGGCTCTGGGGGGGGTTTTGACCCCCAAAACCCCCCCTTGGTTGCGCCACTGGTTTGTACTATTCTTAGGCTGATTTTTTGTTTATTATGATTGGATTTTTGTCGTGAAATCTGGATTTCTAGCCCATAGTGCATCAGTGGAAGTGGCGAAAAGCGGTGGTTAAAGTTGATGTACATGTTCCGGTCCTAGTTTACGCGTCATTACACCCACGTTAATGAACCGCGAGGCCCGTCAAGCTGGTGTGAATAATTTGTGCGTCGGTCGCTGTATTTGGCAATGGGTACAACTTTGGTGCTAATTTGATTAACGCAGAGTACCGGACACCACGAACGTACACACACCGATTTGAATCCATTTGCGGAAGTTTTCACAGAAGTTTCGAGGCGATGATGCGCAGAGTTTTCTAAGTCACGATCGATAATGATATGTAGTAATATTTGAATATGAAACAGGTTTTGCATAGTATGTTAGCACATATGATTTTGAATCTTACATTCAATATCGACCACGATGCTTCTTTTTTTTCTCTATAGTTTTTACTGATTCATTATAGTGTTGTGCCCATTCCAATTCTCTTTCAGGTAAACACCTTGAACTCTCCACGAAAACAGGACAACGGAAGCAATCCTTCGACGTTACATCTAATGGATGTGAACACATTTTGCTTTATCGTTCGATTCCATTTGTTTTGATAGTCAGTGGGATGATGATGGAAATAACGGTCCCTGACTTAGGCTAGATATGTACAGAAAAAAGCCTCCTAACGGTAAGTGTCACTACTTTGTTTCAATTAGGCCCACTTTGCGATTCAGGAATGGAAATGGTCTTGTTCTATTTTTTGAACTTGTTGGCCAAAGTCCCATGTCACCGAAGCACAATACGAAAATAATCCTAAGTAATCACTTTGCTGATATGTTTTCTTTTCCCTTCATCGCCGTCATCGAGGCGAAATACAAGATGAGATCTCTTACCTCCCAGGAAAACTAACCAGAATCACTTCGTCTGGGAAATGATTGCCCTCTGAGTGGCAGGATGGACAGACGAATACCGTAGTGGGATACAAATCGAACATAAACACAGACAGAAAACCGAAACTAACGACCGAAAGTTTGGTGAAAAGTGTTCCCTCTTGGGACCCATCCATATCTTTTGGACTAACACGATGACCGAAAGAGGAACAACGTTAGTTTGTGGAGTTTTGTACATGCCGTCCGAATTTCGATCCAGGATAGGAAAGTGCTAGTTTATATTATTTTTATATTGAAGAATGCTCTGATCTATTTATTCCCAGTGGCTCAGAAGAACGGTTTATATTTTTTATTTATATGTCAGTTGCATTGTAGGTATCAACGATTCTCAATCACGTACTCAATTCATATATTTTAGAGCAGCGAGTTATTTATCACTTGCTAGCTGAAATGTTCCATTCTCACTATTAAGCACAAAATTCGCCGAGCGATATTTTCTCTAAGAGTAAGGTGAACAGTGAAACTTCAACATATTGGCTACAATTTTGCTGAACAAACTTGTGTCAACATATTAATTCGTTTTTAGTCATTAGAGCTTAAAAACTGATTGTCTTTAACAAACTTTGACCCCACCGGTGGGGCAAGAGTTCGCGCGCTGAAATACAAAGTATCGATACATTTATGACAGTCATACTTTATACCAGTCAAGAACTTTTTTTTTTCTATCTTTATTAACGAGATTTTTAGCTCTGGGCTAGTTCATCTCGGGACCAATGGCTTTACTTCCCTTCCGAAGGAAGTCGTCACTGAAAGTTTAAGCGACTATCTCGGGGATGGGATTCGATCCCAGGTCCTCGGCGTGAGAGGCGTGTGTTCTAACCACTACACCAGGTCCGTCCCCAAGAACTTGTTTTTTTTTTATTTTTTTATTAGTATCATTTCAAACATTACATTCATTTCTTATATCTAGGTGTTCTGTGTTATTAGACAACACTATCATCCTAATTTGGTAAAACAAATTTGAGATTTTATTAACATTTTGTTAACAACATATTACATTTCATTTGCCGTAGTAGTTCAAATTTTTTACAGGTGAGTTGATTTCACCTGCTTATAAGAGAAAAAAACGCTTTAAATATACTTAACCTAACTTAACCTAAACATATAACGCATTAATCGTGGCAATAGAAGATTGTAACGATTTTTGCCTGAAATTATTATTTATTTTATTTGACATTTGTTCGAATGTTTCAACATTGTATATTCTATTTAACTCATTGGTCATATACCAGGTCTATACCAGAGAGGAAGCTTCAGAATCATTTTCAAAATTTTATTTTGAATTCTCTGCAGAGCTTTCTTTCTGGTATTACAACAGCTAGTCCATATTGGTACAGCATACACCACGGCTGGCCTGAAAATTTGTTTGAATATCAAAAGCTTGTTCTTAAGACAAAGTTTTGATTTTCTATTAATAAGGGGATCGAGGCATTTTACATATATATTACATTTGGCTTGAATGCCCCCAATGTGATTTTTGAAAGTTAAATTCTTATCTAGCATGAGCCCTAGATGCTTAACTTCATCTGACCAATGTATTGGAACCCTTTTCATCAAGTCAACATGTCTACTTGTTGGTTTCAAACAAAGAGCTTTTGGTTTATGTGGGAGCATTATTAGTTGAGTTTTGGAAGCATTAGGAGCAGGGTTGGGAAAAAATCTGAAATTCACTCTACAGTAGCCAAACAAAGCCAATCACAGTCAGCGAGGCCAGTGAAATTCACGCCCATCACTGCAGTAGCCGAAAAGCCTTGAAAATAGCAAACCACCCGTTGCTCAGGGCAACCCAAAATTAAGGTAGAAAAATGTTCTATTTCCCGCTGCATTTCCCGCATTTAGAGCCTTCAATGACACTAATGATATGGACCTATGCACGGGTTCATTATTTGACGTTTCAGCGGTGCCGTGTTATTTATGTGACCATGGAAACCAGTGAATTCGGCACCGCTCAAAAGTCAAATTAGTGAACTCGTGCATCGGTCCATAGAGAAATTCAAGTACCCAACATAGGCTACTTGATGAGATTCACGTTTTTGAACTACTGTACTGGAAGAGCCACGTGATTTTCGCGAAATTCAAGCCTACTATTATAATCATTCCCAGTTTTGGAAGCATCAGGAGAAATCTTTCATTTTTGCAAGTATGAAGAAAAAATATCCAAACTTTTTTGCAATTGACTACAGATGACACGACTTCGTCTTTTGTCGGAGAGGCATATGTCATCCGCAAACAAGGATTTTTGAAATCCCTGAGGTAACTTAGGTAAATCAGATGTGAAAATATTGTATAATATTGGTCCCAAAATACTGCCTTGAGGAACACCAGCTTTTACAGGAAATCTTTCAGACCTGGAGTTCTGATAATTTACCTGGAGTGTACGATTTGACAGATAACTTTGAATTATTCTAACAATGTATGTTGGAAAATTAAAGTTTTATAATTTTACGATCAAACCTTCATGCCAAACACTGTCGAATGCTTTTTCTATGTCTTGAAGAGCAAGACCATTAGAATAGCCTTCAGATTTGTTAGAACGGATCAAGTTTGTTACACGTTAAAGTTGATGAGTGGTCGAATGTCCATGGCGGAATCCGATCTGTTCATTGGCAAAAATTGAATATTCGTTGATGTGGTCCATCATTCTGTTCAAAATAACCTTTTCAAAAAGCTTACTGATGGAGGAAAATAAACTGATTGGACGTCAGCCAGAAGTTTCTGCAGAATTTTTGTCTGGTTTTAAAATTGGTACAACCTTAGCATTTTTCCATTTGTTAAGAAAATATGCTATTTGAAAACATTTGTTAAATACCAACTAAGAATGATAAGCTACTTTCTGGATGTTTCTTGATGAGGATGTAGAAAATTCCATCATCAGGAGCCAGGAGCTTTCATGTTTTTGATTTTTTAAATAATAATTATAATAGTTCTCACCTTTTCCAAATCAGTCTCCCAGGAATTTTCGAAAACGTTCTCTTGATTTAGAATGTTTTCGAAGTCCTGAGTAACTTGATTTTCAATTGGACTAGTAAGTCTAAAATTAACCCTTCAGTCGTCGCGCGGTTTGCCACCGTCAGAACCACCATGCTGATGCTGTGTACAATAAGCGAGGTTTTTTCACCACTGTTGTACAAAATACAACAGCGCGACGACTGAAGTGTTAAAATTGTGCGCGCTTTCAAATTGCATAGAAAGTTTTTGAGCTTTTTCGAAATTGGTATCTGTTTTTTTTTCAAAATTTTTGATAATTTCCAAAAGGGCTTAGAGCCAGGGTCCAATTGAGAAAGTTTATTTTCAAAATTTTTGTTTCTTAATTGTGCAAAACGTTTCTTGATTTCTTTCTGCAAATCCTGCCATATAATTTTCATAGCAGGATCGCAAATGCGTTGGAATTGCCTTCTCCTCAAGTTTTTAAGACCGATCAAGAGTTTAAGAACATCGTTTATAATCACGGATTCGAATTTTACTTCATATTTTAAAATTGCAATGCTTCTGGCTTCAACAATAGAATTTGTTGAAGTTTCAAGAGCATTGTAGATATCAAGTTTTGCATATATAGAAATGTTAACATCAAGATAAGAGTCAATATATGATTCATATATATTCCAGTCGGCTCGAAAATAATTGAAAATGGAACTGATAGGATTGAAAATTGCTTTATAAGATATTTGAAATGTAACAGGGACATGATCAGAATCAAGATCAGCATGAGTAATTAATTGGCTACAAAGATGACTAAAATCGGTTGAGACCAAATCAATCGAAGATGGATTTCTAGAAGAGGAAAAACATGTAGGGCTATCAGGATATTGAATTGAGAAATATCCTGAAGAGCACTCATCAAATAAAGTTCTGCCGTTGGAATTACTTTGAGAATTATTCCATGACCGATGTTTGGCATTAAAGTAACTAATGACAAAAAAATTTGACTTATTGCGAGTCAATTTTCGCAAGTCAATTTGGAGCAAATTAACTTGCTGTCCAGAGCATTGATAAGGCAAATAGGCAGCTGTTATTTTATTTATTTTATTTTGTTGGTGTTACATCAATTAATTTGATAAAACCTCGTTAACGATGTTACGCCAATTTACTCGGTCCATGGCTGTGTCTCTCCAACTTCGATTTTGGCCCACGTTCTCCAGATCTTGTTGCACCTGATCAAGCCACCTCGCTCGCTGTGCTCGCCGCCTTCTTGTGCCAACCGGATTCGACGCGAACACCATCTTTGCAGGATTGTTGTCCGGTAGTCTTGCAACATGTCCTGCCCAGCGCATACTGGATACTTGGTTCGCCGTAGAGCCTAGCGAGCTCGTGGTTCATTCTCCGCCGCCACACACCGTTTTCCTGTACTCCGCCAAAGATCGTCCTAAGCACCCTTCGTTCGAACACTCCAAGTGCTTGCAGGTCAACGGCAAATAGGCAGCTATGAAAGTATATTAACCAAGTAGTGTTTCAACTGAAACACCTAATGTTTCAAAACCTTTAGTTTCAAATGACGAAAACAGTTGATGTTTTATACGCCTATGAATGATGATTGCAACTCCCCCACATGCCCCATCAAGTCGATCATTACAATAAACAAAAAAGTTAGGATCCTTTTTCAAGTTTGGATACATGTTTTAAATATGTTTCAGCTATGAGAAAGTAAACAGCTTGTCCTCTTTACCATTCAAGGAAGGAGCATTCCAATTTAATTTATATAAATTATTATTTATTGGATCCATTAAAAAAACGTAATCCAATAACAATTTGATTTGTAAATTTTACACCAACTTGGACTGCTTCAGTCATAGTGGTGGCTTTGAACATTGCATCAATCATAAGATTCAATTGTTCAGTTAGAAAGCTTAAATCAGAGGCAGACATATCACTTGAAGTGGGTACATTTGATTAGTTTTCCGAAGCGGAGTAGATGTTACCTGTGGCAGCAGGGTTTTTTTTTTTTTTTGATTTGAAACAAGTAGAATTGGTACTCATGTTACGAATAGGGGAGGACTTCAAATTACCTGCTATGATATCGGCAAAGGATTTACCGTAGGTAGATACATTCGAAATTAAAAGATTCGAACGGCAACCCGACGGATTAAAATTAGTTTGTGAAAGAGCATGATTCTGATCTTCCTGATGGGTATGATTTTTGATCAAGCGATCGTTAACTGAAAAATGAGCATTGTTCAATACTCTACCAGGCAAATTCCGGAAACGACCGTTATCGTAACAGATATTATCTTTCACCTGCCTGGCACGAGCCTTGACAACTCGCCTACGAGAAGAGCAAGTCCAAAAATTGGACTTATGATTGCCCCCGCAATTCGAGCATGTTAACTTGGTGGTATCTTCCTTTAGTGGACAGACGTCCTCAGCATGAGAAGAACCTCCACAAATCATGCATTTAGCATTCATGCGGCAATTTGTTGTACCATGACCCCACTTTTGGCACCGACGGCACTGAGTGGGGTTCTGGTAATTTCCTCCAGGTTTCTGGAAATGTTCCCATGTCACACGGACATCCAACATAAGTTTAGCTTTTTCTGAAGCTTTAATATTATTTAGTTCTTTTTTGTTAAAGTGAACTAAATAATATTCTTGAGAAAGCCCTTTCCGAACAATGCCAGATTGGATTCTCTTTTTTATAATGATTACTTGGACTGGGGAAAATCCAGGTAAATCATTAATTCCATTGTTGATTTCTTCAGGTGACTTAAAGTCACTTGAGAGACCTTACAAGACGACATTCAGTTTTGTCGTCAAAAAAAATGTGCTTCTCCTCTTCAAGATGTTTGAGAAGAAGTTCGCAATTTTTAAGAGTTTCCAGCAAATCGCGACAGTCTTCTTTCTTTGCGATTTGGAAGGAGATCTTGATTCCCCTAATGGAGTTCAAGATCTCCTGTCTAAATCCCCCAAATTCGGAACAACTGACCACGAAAAGCGGCACTCTTTGCTTCCTCACTTATATCAAAGAGCCTGGGCTAGAGACTGCTTCGATTTGGTGTACGGAAAATTTGTCTAGAGCATCGAACTGATTGCCCATTTCGATGCAATTATCAACATAATCCATTTTACCCTTGGAAGAAAGTTCGCATTCCAGAGAAACGTCCTTTCTTCCATTATTGTCACGTTAAGTGACAGTTTAAATCCCACTTTTTTGGAAGGAAGATGTGAATTCAGAGATTCACCTTTCCTTTTGTTTGTAGTTGCAACCATGTTTAGTGAATAAAGGAAAGTAGACGAGACCTCCTAAGAGGTTTTTCCCAAGACGGTGTCCAAGAAGGATTACCACCGCTAGCTTTCGCCAACGGGTCCAACGAAAAATCGAAGGCACGGGTCCAAACAAGGATCGTAAAGGGATCAATAGTAGAAAAAATAGCACTGAAAAGTACTGTTTTAGTACCACTAAGAAGTACCGTTTTTAATTTTAGCACTGAAAAGTACTGCTTTTGTAGTACTGAAAAGTACTATTTTATTGCTTTAGATGATTCTTAAAAAACTTCCAAGAGCAGAGAGAATTCGTGTACGCACAGCACGAAGGTACGATGCGCACTGGCTCAATCTTCATAATTTTGTAAACCTTTGATTCTTCTAGTTCAATTATAGGTGAATGACCAATCTGGCTAATTGTGACCATCGAAATAACCGAAAAAATAAGGAGACGACTTCCATGTCAAATCGGCCAGTCACAGAACTTGACCATTTTCGATTTGCAGTAAATTTTGAACATGTTTTCAGTATGGTAGAATAAATGTAGGGTAACTTGGTGTTATACGCCCCAACGGGTAAATACGCCCCTCTTCATTTTCACGGGATTGAGGCTTCTTTTAAACGTTAATATGATAACACATCTTAAATATTCGCGAAAAAAATATATATGTTCTTTGAGAAGTATAAACAATCAATAGAAATTCTATATATATTGAAAATCAGGCTTTTGGTTTATTTTTTTTCTGAAAAGCAAGCCTCAGGGTGAATGCAACCCATTCTTTACTATTGTACTTATTACAAAAAATTTTACCTGAAGACGACTGCTAATGGACCTTTTTAAGCTAAGTAGGTGGTGGAATTCTCCTTGGAAACATTTCTACGACGCTGTGGACCTTTTTTCTATGGGAGGGGCATATTGCTCTGGTTGTTTTGAAACGTAAACATTGGCACCATTCACAAAAAAACAACTTGTGCACTTTTTAGGAGGCAACATGGAAAGAGAAAGTTGCGTGCAGAGCATGACCAACTAAATAAGGAACACCTTGACATAAAAAAAAAAACTTTAGTGCATTTGATGTTGTGAGTTCAAGTACATTGTATCTAAGACGATTCACAAGAATTTAAGTTTAAAAATTCATTTGGCTTTGCTAGAGAACATTACACAAAAAAGGAAAAGTTCTAAAAAAATCGCTTTTTTCTCCCTACATACGATAACTGCACGAAATCATGGATTTTCAGTTATTTTCAATAAAAATAAAATTACTTCATTTCCAATTCACTAACGTCAAATATACATTTGGATGGGCAAAAAACAAATAGAGTTTTACATGTTTTATTTGATAGACACGGACTTGTTTTTGATCCTTTCAAAAATTGACCACTGCTGAAAAGGAATTTTAAGTTTCTGCTCGCATTTCATATAACTAAGTTTAAATTTTCCAAAGAAATAAGTGATAGTCTGATCATTTAAAATATCGGCAATAATATATATAACTTGCCAGATTTTTGTTGTACGTACTTTATAACCCAGCACAAATTTCGTACAACAAAGTCGCTCAGAAATAACGCGATTTGTGCAAAACTGATAAGAACAGCATCCAGAAATGTAACACAATCAAACAAGCAGCGGAAAAAATCGCTCAAAAATCAAAATCTACTCTTTATAAATAAAAGAATAAAATGTATGAAAATCAGATTTTTTTGCATTAGTCTCGAAATGGCAGTATGGTAAAATCGTGCCCATACTTTCTGGGACACCCTATATATTGTGGGACATTTCAGGTTTTGTACCAAAACTAGATATGCGACGGCTCATTTTTTCTGGTTTTCTGAGCACTTGACCCATCTCACACAATAATGAATGGATGGCCAGTCTGGTCCGGTCACTGAAATAACTCAGGAACAAAGAAACCCGTATTATGAGGTACATTAGTTTTTGTACCATAACAAAACATTCAACGGCTCAATCTCCCTGGTTTTTCGGGAATGTCACTTTTCTCACACAATAATAAGTAAAAGACCACTCAGGTCCTCAGGTTTCAGGTTGGCCGACAGCGATGCAGTACCGTTACCCGTTCTGTGGCGTAGTTCGGTCACTATTAGCCAGATTAGTCATTCATCTATAGGTGAACTAGAACAGTCATAGGGATTCAAAATCATGAAGATTGACTCGTCGCATGACTACTTTTGGTGCTAAAACTTAGTGGTTCCATATTAAGAGTTTCCGGGTGGCCATTCCAGTGCTCCAAAAGGACCATAATAACCATCCATTTATAATGTTACCAAATACATCCGAACATAAACTATTGCAAAGAATTGGACACAATCCATTTGGTTTTGGGGCAGAAATCTGAGTAATTACATCGAATTGTCCAAATTGGCAACCTTACGGGACTCCAGGAATAGCTTCCGCATGGACCATACTGGACCGAATTTTTCAGAAGATGTGCGCCGGTAATTGATTCCTTATTATAGAGAAATTGTAGGCCAAATTATCCATCAACCGAAAAGTATCGCAGTGAATTATAAATATAAAACTGCGATGGAACTTACTTTTTGATGTACCGGGTTTGAATAAGTAGATGATTTGAGAATCTCTATTCACAGTCCACGATAATACCTATTTAACAATATGAGGACGGTTCAGATTACTAGTTTAGTTAGGAAGCTACAGGTTGTCAAAGTAAGGGTCTCTAAAGGGATTTTTTTTCATGTGTAACAGGTTCCTGGTGGCTGGATCTCAAAAATAAACCCTTGCCCCACTTTACTCCACGTAATGTTGCCGTATTTATTCATTCACATTTTTAGAAACTTAAATAGTTTGATCATGTATCTCAATGAAAAATATCATGCAAAATGCAAAGTTTTCGTTTGAATAACAACTGTTCTGAAGTGGAAAATTTTGATTTGAGTAAAATACGGCATACTGCCATGGGCTGGTCATTCAATATGAGTGTTGATAAAAGCTATGCTCAATATAAAACATTTGATCTTACAATTCTGTTTAAGATATCTCAAGATTGGTCTATAAGCTGTTGAAATTCATCGAAATTAGTATAACTCTATTATTCTCCCAAAATGAATCCATAAGTATGTATATGAAAATGAGATAAAAATACATAAATCTACTTTCTCAAATATTTTCAATATTTTTTTTTAGATGTCGCCAGTGTTTATCAAAGCTTAGTTTTAGTGGGAAAAGGTAGAAAGTTCCTTAAGGAGAAGATGAAATGAAGCCAAGCTTCAAATTTTCAAGAGCACAAATCTGGAGAACCGAACACCCGTTTGAGCCGAAAACTTAATCGATTGGTCACCAACAGCTAGTGACCAATCGATTAAGTTTTCAGCTTAAACGGATGTTTGGTTCTGCCAATTTGTGCTCTTGAAAATTTGCATTTGAGGTTTGGCTTGGATTCATCTTCACCTTAAGTCCGATAAGGTGCACACCGTGAGCTGCGGAAGCATGTGGTATATGTACTGTGGGTAAATTGATCTCATTAATAAAATAAATCATATTAATTTTAGATTTTTGTAATTTTTTCAGATGCCTGTTGGAGTGCTTCTAAGAAGACTCATCTGAAAAGCAGGTTCAGTGTCAGAAAGAAGAAGTACAATTATCCAAATTGACAGTGGCTACAGCTAACAACTCGAAATAGCAAAAATCCATATGGACAAAATATTCAAAAGTTTTCCTTTTTTTACGGAGTATAAACCTCCATGGACGTTCCACAGAATAATGTACATAGATTCACAAGGGCTAGGAAAAAGCGGTCAGCGTTTGTCTATGCATGTCGAAACTGCTCGAGTGGTGTCCCTCCTCGATCGGGTCAGTCAATTTGCATTTAAATCAGGAACACGTACGGCAAGCAGCAAGCAACTTTTTCCATTTCGTTTCCTGGGAACCCTTTTAATTCTCATTAGACTCAAAACTTGATTCACGGGAAATCCTTGCTTTGTGGCCTTGTCCGTGCTTTGTTAGATCATGTGTTCGGATTCATAAGCCGTTATGTCCTATTACACTAATGTGACTGTTATTCGACATGAATAGCGCACCTACCTATGGTCATTTTGACCCACTATCTCCAACGAACAACGGTGAGTGCGAAAGGAGTGCACTCATTTGATAACAACCTGTTGCAGTAAAATGAGTGATAACAGTAGACAGAAAACAACAAAGCATACGCTAGATAGAGTTTACAGTTAATAAGTAATTTAATGATACGAATTGCCAGTGAACTTAGAACTTAAAAACTACAAATACCGGTAAGCTGAATTCATATGGATAATAGCAGTCGTGAAATTAATATTCGCTCATTAGATTAGGATATCGTCGTTGCCAGCTGTAGCTGTAGCTGTACCATAGCAGCATAGCCATACCATCTACATACCCCATAGTGAGATCAAGATCGGTAAGGAGTTAATAGAATATCATGTATGCCATTGATTATCCCTACAGCAAATTATATGCTAATTAGATCTAATTGCCCGATCCCGTGAACGCAAAAATCGCCCGACTCAGTTAGTGACCGTAGCGAAGATCATTGAGGAGACTAAACGTAAGTTCATTATCATCTTAATGCACATCTATAGACAGCTATATTTTATTATGCTGCGACCGGTGTCAGGGGTTCGCAAGGTTGTTAATACGGATCAGTCTGAACAAAACGAAATTGCATGAATTAAAGATTCACACTGATTGAGAATTCCCTTAATGTAGTGTAGTAATAGATTTTTTTGTATGTCCTTTATAGGAAAATTATATTCTCCCATTCATTAACGGATTACGTGCGTTTTAATTCATTTCCGTGACGGAGAATTATAATTTCGGAACTTTCGTTGAACCTAAGTTCAACATCATATAATTTTCGTTTATTGCAACTGAGGAACTGAGCGTGATGCCTAGTCGCGGATGTATCAGGTCAGGTGCGAAGGGTGATAAAGGCGCGCGCAAAATGTCAGATGAAGGTGGTGCGGTCGGTGGTCAAAGTGCTGGTAGTGAGCTTCCTGAGGTGCTAGTTGTAGATGAAACTTTGGAAGGATATACGTGTAAGACGTGCAGAGGAGCGGACTCCAAGGAAATGGTGCAATGTGATAAATGCGACGGGTGGTTCCATTTCGCCTGTGTGGGCGTTTCCGAAGATATCGCCGACAAGAGCTGGAGTTGTACTAACTGCGTTACCGCGACATGGGTTCAGCGAACTAAGGCAGCTTTGGAAAACAGAACCAAGCGGAATGATGATAACCAAGATCGCAAGTCAACAAGAAGCCAGCCAATCGGGAGCATCGCTACGAGCACGCGCGCCAATCTTGTGATTCCTTCCGAAGTTCCCAAAACTGCCCCCCTAGGTCGAAATTCCGTCAACAGTGTGCGGAACTCTCCAGCAGAAGTGACGACCGGTCAAACCGAGACTGATCAGCAGGCACAACCGGGCAGGAACAGTCGAAATGCAGATCTTTCGGTTGTAGACGCCGCGAAAGCATTGTCTGAAGCTTCCCTCTCTTCGTCGCAGAAGTCAGCGGTGAGCCGCGCAAAGTTGCAGTTGATGCGGCTACAGGAGGAAAGGGAATTCCAGCAGCAGCAAGAAGAGCGGCGAAGAATTGCCGAAGAAAAAGCAGCGCAAGAGCATCAAAAGTACCTGGAGGAGAAGTACCGGTTGCTTGAAGAAGCATTGAGCGAGAAAGGATCACGAAGGAGTGAAAGAGGATCGAAGAGTCGCAGTGAGGCCTCAAGCCGCGTGAGCGAATGGGTACAGAGGGCCAGTCAGGTGCAGCAGATCCATCCAGAATTGGATGTTCTTCGCGGGAATAATCCACAAATTCCCGTTGGTAACACGGAGCCTACCCACGCTATTGGGCGGTTTGGTCAGCAACGAATTCGCTTCGAACCAAGCACCCAAACTGGCATAGGCAGTCAAACTGGTTACCAATTCAATCATCCATATCATTCAGCAGCAGCAACGGCAGCTGCAGGACAGTCATCGCAGTCCAGATTGTCTAATAACCTCCGTCAAGGAGTGCTGCCAACGAATGCCGTCGGAAATCCATTCGCATCATTATCTAGGCCTCCATTCAACTCCACTACTTTTGATGGACAGGTCCTAGCCCCACCGGCCTGTTCTACCGGTGTTCACCAACAGAATCTTCAAATCGGTAACCGCGCATCCCACGGATCGTTTCAAGAGGAGTCTCAAGATGAATTCCAGCTTTCCCGGTCGCAAGTAGCGGCCAGACAAGCAGTCCCGAGGGATTTGCCAACGTTTTCCGGAAATCCGGAAGAATGGCCAATATTTCTGTCGATGTTCAATCGTACTACTACGATGTGCGGGTTCACGGAGGAGGAGAACCTAGTACGGCTGCAGAAAAGCCTAAAAGGCAAGGCCTATGAAGCAGTAAAGAGCCGTCTGATGTTTCCCGGAAATGTTTCAGGCATTTTGTCGACCCTGAGGATGCTGTTTGGGCAACCCGAAGTCATCGTGCAGTCGCTGATCGTTAAAGTCAGCTCTCTACCAGTCATTAAGGAAGATAAGCTGGATTCACTGGTTGACTTCGCCGTACACGTGCAAAACTTCTGTGCTACCGTAGAAGCGTGTGGACTGCAGGAGTACATGTACAACGTCACGTTGCTTCATCAGCTAGTCAGCAAGTTGCCACCATCACTCAAACTCAACTGGGCGCAATATCGTCTAACGATGCCTGCCGCCAACTTGGCGACCTTCAGCGGCTGGATCTATGCCTTAGCAGAAGCTGCCAGCGTCGTTACCTTTCCGTCGTTGGGGCAACCTGAAAAACCTCAAAATGAAGCCCGGGGCTCCAAGAGCGGAAATGCATATCTCAATGCCCATTCAGAGACACCGTCTTCTGAGGCGAGCATAGACACCTCACCAAAGGCATCCTTGAACTCAAAACCAGCGCCGGCGAAGCAGGTCTGTCCAATTTGTCAAGGCAGCTGCAAGTCCGCCGACAAATGTAAGCGCTTCGTGGATCTCTCCAGAGAATCGCGATGGGCTGCAATAAGGGAGTTCGGCCTATGCCGTACCTGTCTGCGGATGCACAGAGGAAACTGCAACGCCAAGCCCTGCGGTAAAAATGGGTGTACCTTCCGACATCATGAGTTGCTGCACAACGAGTCGAAGGAGAAACCTCAGAACACTGCAGCCCCAGTCGTAACCGGAAACGAAAGTAAGCCAGCTGCCCTACCCTGCTCCAACTCCTCCGGATGCAATACTCATCGGTCAGCTACCAGTACAGTGCTGTTCCGCTACCTCCCTGTCGTAGTATATGGCAAGACGACCGTAGTTCGCACGCACGCTTTCTTGGACGAGGGTTCCGAGCTTACCCTGCTGGATCAAGAGATCGCTGATGCATTAGAGTTGGATGGTACCGAGCAACCACTATGCCTGCGGTGGACCGGAGGAACTGAACGTTGTGAACCGAATTCCCAAGCTTACAATCTTCAAATCTCGGGAGCCAAGGAAGGAAGCAAGCAGTTTGATCTTCACGATGTGCGAACGGTTAAGGAATTGCTGTTACCGCAACAAACGTTGGACATGGCTAAATTCTGCAGGGAATACCCACACCTCCGAGATTTGCCGATAGATTCCTACCGGGATATACGGCCACGTATTCTTATCGGAACCAAACACGCTCATCTTGGCCTCGTTTAAAAAGCCGAGAAGGAGAATTTGGGCAGCCAATCGCAGTCAAGTCAAGGCTGGGATGGGCCATTTGTGGAGGGCAAGGTGCTGATCGCGGAGTAAATCTACACCATTACAGCTTCCACATATGTCCGTGTAATCCCGAAGACGAGAATCTTCATCAGGCAATGAAGGACTACTTCTCCCTCGATAGCCTTGGAATTACTAAAACGGAAAAATCGATGCTATCCATTGAAGATCAACGGGCCATGATGTTGCTCCAATCGCTTACGCATCGCCGGGATGATCGGTATGAATCCGGCTTACTCTGGCGATATGACGACGCTCGTCTACCGGATAGTCGATCCATGGCGCTGCGGCGATTCCAATGTTTGAGAAAGCGTATGGAAAAAGAACCGGAGATGCAATCGACTCTACAAGCAAAAATCGATGAATACCTAGCAAAAGGCTACGTCAAACTGCTCAGTCAGGAAGAAATAAATAAGAAAGTGCCTCGCCGGTGGTATCTACCGGTCTTCCCCGTAACCAATCCAAATAAACCTGGAAAGGTACGTATAGTATGGAACGCAGCAGCCAGCGCCCATGGCACTTCTCTGAATTCGGCTCTCCTCAAAGGACCAGATCTACTGTGCTCTCTCCTCACCATTCTGCTTCAGTTTCGAGAACGACGCATCGGACTGACTGGCGACATTCGTGAAATGTTTCACCAAGTATTGATTCGTGCAGAAGATCAGTTCTGTCAATGCTTCTACTGGATGAACCAAAATGGGGAAACTCAAGTGTATGCCATGCAGGTGATGACCTTTGGAGCATGCTGCACACCAACCACTGCGCAGTTCGTGAAAAACATTAATGCTGATCGATTCGCAAACGATTATCCCGCGGCGCATCAAGCCATTACAAAGTCCCATTACGTGGACGATATGCTTGTCAGTCTGGATACTGAAGAGCAAGCAATCCAATTGGCCAAGAATGTTAGACATGTCCACCAGCAAGGCGGATTCGAGATTCGGAACTGGATCAGTAACTCGAGAATGGTTCTGGCAGCGTTACAGGAGGAAAACACCGAAGAAAAATGCCTAGATTTGTCTTCCGAACTGGCTACGGAAAAAGTTTTGGGCATGTGGTGGAATACGTCCGAAGATACTTTCACCTACAAAGTGGGATGGAACCGCTACGATCCGGCGTTGTTGGGAGGTGAACGAAGGCCAACGAAACGAGAAGTCCTTCGCGTCCTTATGACCATTTTCGATCCGCTAGGGCTAATCTCCCACTTCTTGTCCTTTCTGAAGATTTTACTGCAGCAAATTTGGCGCTCCGGTATACAGTGGGATGAGGAAATCGACGACGACGCCTACGACAAGTGGCTTACATGGCTGAAGGTGCTTCCACGCGTCGAACAAGTGAAGATTCCACGATGTTACAACTCCAAGTGCCTCATGAGCGAAACCGACGAAGTACAGCTGCATACAATGGTGGATGCAAGCGAAAACGGAACAGCCGCTGTTTGCTATCTCCGCGTCATGCGAAACGCATCTATTTCCTGTTCCATTGTCGCAGCTAAAAGCCGAGTTGCTCCGCTTAAGTTCACCTCGATACCACGATTAGAACTTGAAGCTGCCATAGTTGGCGTCCGGCTGTCTCACTCCGTTCAAGAGTCTCTGACCTTCAAAATCCATCGGAAGCTGTACTGGTCCGATTCCAGAGACGTTCTCTGCTGGATCAACTCGGACCACCGACGTTACAGCCAATACGTTGGCCATAGGATCAGCGAAATTCTTGACACATCCGAGGCGCAAGAGTGGCGATGGGTCCCGAGCAAGCAAAATCCGGCCGACGACGCTACGAAGTGGAACACTTTACCAGAATTGTCATCTGAGGACAGGTGGTTCAACGGTGCTGACTTCCTTTGGCGCCCTGAAGCAGACTGGCCGATAACGCACAGCCGCCAAGAATCGACCGACAACGAACTACGTCCGTCGCTGCTAGCTCACCACGTTCTTCCGGAATCTGTGCTTTGCGTCAACAACTTCTCAACTTGGGAGAGATTGTGCAAGGTTGTCGCTTACGTCCACCGATTCATTAATAACTGCCGTCACAAGCACCTAGGAACAACGACAGAAACAGGTGCATTTTCGGCAAAGCAGCTTTCCACGGCCGAAATTTCCCTGATTCGACTCTGTCAACAGGAATCTTATCCTGACGAAATTGCATTGCTTCAAAATACACCACAACGCCCCGAATCCGCGATAACCTTACCAAAATCCAGCGCCTTATACCAGTTGACACCGTGGCTGGACGGTGACGGAATCATGCGCATGCGAACCCGCATCGCTGCATGCCACTACGCCACCGATGATGCCAAAAATCCAATTATCCTACCGCAAAAACACCACACCACCCATCTGATCGTTGCACACTACCACCGCAGGTATCATCACCACAATCACGAGACGGTGATTAATGAAATCCGGCAGAAATTCCGAATTCCCCGCTTGCGTGTTTGCTACCAACGAGTGCGTAAGGACTGCCAACAGTGCAAAAACCAGAACGCAGCTCCGAATCCACCATTTATGGCTGACCTTCCACCTGCCCGTCTTGCAGCCTTCGCACAGCCGTTCACGCACGTCGGAATCGACTACTTTGGTCCAATCGAAGTCACTGTCGGCAGAAGAGTTGAGAAACGATGGGTACTGCTTGCTACATGCCTCACTATTCGAGCAATCCACCTAGAGGTCGCACACTCCCTCAACACAAGCTCATGTATCATGGCCCTACGAAACTTCATGGCCCGTCGTGGTACGCCGCAAAAAGTCCACAGCGATCGTGGCACAAATTTTGTAGGTGCAAATAGAGAGCTGATGGAGGTTAATGAAGTCATGAACGAACGCGAATTCATGAAAGAGTTCGGGAAGGCTGGAATTGAGTGGGTCTTTAATCCGCCTCTTACACCGCACATGGGCGGTAGCTGGGAGCGACTGATACGAACCGTGAAAAACAACCTTACAGTAGTGTGTTTGTCAGCAAGGCCATCGGACGAAGTATTCCGGAATCTGTTAACTGAGGTCGAGAACACTGTAAATTCACGACCCTTATCTCACGTGCCGATCGACGATGATTCGGCACCAGCGCTGACACCAAACCACTTTCTGCTCGGCTCATCTAACGGCTCGAAGCCGCTAACCGAAATCGACGACAGCGGTGCTGCACTCAGACAGAACTGGCTCACATCCCAAATCCTGGCAAACCAGTTTTGGAAACGCTGGGTAACGGACTACTTGCCTGAAATCACCCGTAGGAGTAAGTGGTTTCATCGTCCTCAGCCTATTGTAGTCGGAGATATCGTGGTCATCACCGACCCGAAACTACCACGCAACTGTTGGCCAAAGGGGAAAATCATTGCCACAAAAGTAAGTAAAGGAGATCAGGTCCGATCCGCAACAGTAAGGACGTCGAGTGGAATCTACGATCGCCCGGCAACGAAGTTAGCAGTTCTGGACGTTCGGTGCGACGGTGAGTAAGTCAACCTGCAGTTGGCGTACCCGGGGGGACTGTTATTCGACATGAATAGCGCACCTACCTATGGTCATTTTGACCCACTATCTCCAACGAACAACGGTGAGTGCGAAAGGAGTGCACTCATTTGATAACAACCTGTTGCAGTAAAATGAGTGATAACAGTAGACAGAAAACAACAAAGCATACGCTAGATAGAGTTTACAGTTAATAAGTAATTTAATGATACGAATTGCCAGTGAACTTAGAACTTAAAAACTACAAATACCGGTAAGCTGAATTCATATGGATAATAGCAGTCGTGAAATTAATATTCGCTCATTAGATTAGGATATCGTCGTTGCCAGCTGTAGCTGTAGCTGTACCATAGCAGCATAGCCATACCATCTACATACCCCATAGTGAGATCAAGATCGGTAAGGAGTTAATAGAATATCATGTATGCCATTGATTATCCCTACAGCAAATTATATGCTAATTAGATCTAATTGCCCGATCCCGTGAACGCAAAAATCGCCCGACTCAGTTAGTGACCGTAGCGAAGATCATTGAGGAGACTAAACGTAAGTTCATTATCATCTTAATGCACATCTATAGACAGCTATATTTTATTATGCTGCGACCGGTGTCAGGGGTTCGCAAGGTTGTTAATACGGATCAGTCTGAACAAAACGAAATTGCATGAATTAAAGATTCACACTGATTGAGAATTCCCTTAATGTAGTGTAGTAATAGATTTTTTTGTATGTCCTTTATAGGAAAATTATATTCTCCCATTCATTAACGGATTACGTGCGTTTTAATTCATTTCCGTGACGGAGAATTATAATTTCGGAACTTTCGTTGAACCTAAGTCATAATTTCTGATTTTCTGTAATTTTCGCGGGATACTAAAGTGAAATATGCATGTGAAGATGATAGGATTTAATGCCACCCATTAACAGATATGAATGTTGTGGAAGTTTCCATTTGAAACTAGAATGACCGCTGGGAATGAGATATTCGTTTAAATTTATTGTTTCACAACTCTCATTTCCACTCGCACTCGCTTCTTGATAATCAAAGCTCAATATAAAGTATGAAAATCGTCCCATTCTCACACCTTCGCAAACAAATATTTCCAACATCTCTGAGATAACTAAGATAAGTCATATGTGAATATATTGTAGAAAATTGGTTCCTTAATGCTGTTACGAGGAATATCAGCTGTTATATCGAATATTCCCGTTGGTTTGACAGCTTTTAATCTGAAGTGAAACGTTGTGGGAAAGTTGTGAAATGGGCCTCAGAATCAAAACAATCTAGTCTAGTGATGTGACAAGAAACATATTTTTTAAGCATTAGAACTTCAATAAAAATTAACCCCGATGGTAAGCATGGTGAGGAAATATTTTAGCGGGGTTGCACGGTACATGATATCTATGATATCTTGAGTGCAATCTTCCAAATGAACATCGATCACGTTGCTTCCGGCGGTTTCGTACTCTCCAAGAACTCTGCTTTCGTGTTCAAACTGAAACACTCGAACCTGAACCTAAGCCTCAACAAGTGTAAGGCGAACATCGGTTCGAACACCAGTTCAAACGCCGGTTCAGTTGTACCTCGGTTACAACCGTTGTCAAAATATTGATACAATTTCTCGATTGCTTTCGAGGTTGAGAATGATAGTACAAAACAACCAGACACAAAAGAGTTGAAACCCACGCTTATCAATTTCTACTTATCGTGTCTTTTTGTTTGCTATAGTTAAATCCTTCGTTTTCTTATAAAGTTAGCGATAAATGTTACTTACAATATTCACCTGTTGATCCGCTTAAGTGAAACATGCATTAAAGCCTCAAGAGTCTTGCAATTTTCGTAGAAATCTATCCGCAAAGATTTCAACAGTTATCTGTCTGTCTGCTTTGTGCCAATATTTGCACCAAAGTCAGAACCGATGTTTGAGTCGAAGTACACATGTACACTGGTTTAAAGATAAAGCGTGTTCACCGTTCAACACAAGTTGCAAGGTTTGAACAAAAATTGAACATCGGTTTTGTCCATGTGAAGACTAGTCTCAACCATCAAATTTATGACTCATTGGATGTCTGTTACAGCTCTGATTATATCAGGGGGATGACAATGCATGTTAAAACCCATCGTAACATGCTCAAAATATGGGGGACACTATTGCTGTCATATGTTCGGAGATTATTTATGATGCCACTAGAGTAAAACACCTACCCCCAATTGTAGATTAGCTAGAAAAGGGCGTTTCATTATCGCTATTTCTTTGGGGCTCTTCTTTTCTTGTTTCTGGCGTTACGTCTCAACTGGGACAAAGTCTGCTTCTCAGATTAGTGTTCTTATGAGCACTTCCACAGTTATTAACTGAGAGCTTTATTTGCCCATAGACCATTTTTGCATGTGTGTATCGTGTGGCAGGTACGAAGATACTCTATGCCCTGGGGATCGAGAAAATTTCCTTTACGGGCTCTTCTTCGCCGCAATTTTTTATTAAGCTTGTTACATCTTACAAAACATTGCCGATCATGGACCGATCAGATTCGATGTTTTTCTTCGCTTCCTCTGATCGTGCTCCAAAATCAATTGGGAACGAATTCGGCAATGCCTGAAAATCAGAATTTTATACAAGTTTGTTAATATGTTTCTCAAAACTGTGACGGGCTAGAACATTTCTGAGTACGGCTTCAAATTAATTCAAAATAATTCTTCAAATTAATTTCTGAGTGTGGCTTCAAATTAATCAACATACTAGAGACACGTGATTTGAACAATCAAACCTTACTGCCAAACAATATCGAATACTTTTCTAGACATATGTAGATAGCCCTACCAGTAAAATACACGTAAAAGTGATAAGTAGTCGAATATCTATGTCGATGGCTGAACTGTTCATTGTAAAAAAAATGAATTTTCTTATATGCAAACCATCATTTGGTTCAATACCACTATATCAAAAGGTTAACTGAGTAAGGTAGAAAAAAGGGCAAATTGACGAAATTTCAGAAGAATTTTTATCCGATTTAAAAATAGGTACGACTTTGGCTGGAAGATATGTCTACTGAAAATATTTGTTAAATTTATAAACTAACAGTCTTTAAGTTTCTCGATGAGGATGTGAAAAATTAGATAATCGCCAGGGGCTTTCATGATTTTTCATTAGTATTTTTAAAAATAGTTCCCAATTCTATATAATCAGTTCTCCTTGAATAGTCGAAAGCCTTCTCTTGATTGAGAGTACTTTCGCAAACCTAAGTAATTTGATTTTCAGTTGGATCTTTTAATACCTGAACTGAAATTGTGAAGCTAGAAGCCAAGATTTTACTATCAAAATTTTTATTTCTCAATTAAGTTAATACATGTAGTTAGCTAACTCTGAAAATTTGCATAGCAGGAACATGAGTACGTTGAAATTTCCCTCTGCTCAGATTTTTGAGACGGTTCAAGAGTTGAATCGTCATCTATAATAACATACTTGAATTGATCATGACGAATTCCATGTGAAATCGGTCAGCCACAGAATTTACCAATCTTCGATTTACAGTAAATAAATAAATCGATCATTTTGACTTAAACATAACTTCTGAAAATGGTATTTGTGTTTTTGCATGCAATTTACCTATTTGATAAATTCTAGCTCCAAAACTGTTGATTGTTGAAACAGACATTTTATGAAGAAGTTGTGGTGAACTGTTTGGGCTTCAAGAAAAAATATACACTAAAAAATTTTTTTTTGTTCTGAAAAACATAAAAATAAAAAATAAAATATCAAATTATAATAAAAAATCGACTTTTTAAATTTTCATCGCTTGATGGGAAACAGATGTTTGAGACAAAATTTCATGATATAGACATTGATGATAAAAATATTATTCTAAGAACAACTTTTAGTCTGTTCAAAATTTGGTTTATGTTAAAATAAATACGTTTTGATGATAAAATTCATATCTCGAATTTATTCTGAACCATAATGATGATCATGATTACTTCTCTAAATTCTGCAATTTTCTAGTTTTTTTTTCAAGTTTAATGCAGTCAAGTTTAAATTGCCAATTTAATAATGAAATAGGTCATTTTCATTAGTTGGTTCTTGTTCTATGATTCGTGGGTTGAGCGAATTACCTGGGATTTCTGTGGTTCGACCCAACGTTCACCTCTGTTGTGGGAGTTTCTTTTGCAGCCCAATTTCCTTCGCAACAAACCGGAAAGTTGTCCAAACAACGATTGATCCTCCAAAGTCCTTGTCCTTCCTTTCCCAATTCCTTGTCCTTAATCCTTCAAAGCACTCCAAACTTCTCTAAAACTTCACACTTTATTGAAGAAACTGATTTATTGATATAGATGTAAGTTCACTTTATATGTTCGTTTTAGAAACTCGCGCGCGTGGTGGTTGCGGTCTTTATTGCTTGCTATGCGATTGCTGACTGACTGGCCGGTAATGTTTATCTTATCGTCTAAGTGTTGTACATAGGTAATCGATCTTCGGTTTTGTTCGTGTTATCAGTATAGTTACTTAATGTGTATGTGTTGTACAATTTTAGGGTTGTTCCATTTGATTAAAGATTGTGTATAACAGTTTAGTTGATAATTGATGTTCTATGTTTAGATGATAATTTAGTTATTTAAGCTTAATCGTAACACAACATACCGGCCCCCTTGAACTAGTTTCAACAATTTACCAACATATAAATGGTTCAAATAATAACATTATAATATTACATCTAACATCGATTCAGTCTTACATACTACTTGAGGATCCCTCCTCGATGACGGTCTCCTTATCTGGTGGTAATGGACATATTCGGCAAATGGGTCGCTTATATATTCCGCTAACTGTTTTAACAGTGACTACACGTACGACTCCTTCAGCACTCGGATGAACATCTACGATTCTAGCCAACGGCCAGTACAACGGAGGCATGTTGTCTTCACGCAATACTACCAAACTTCCAATGCGTATGGGGCTGGGTTGAAGGTTCTTGCTGGTGGTTTGTAGCTCGGCGAGATAATCTCTGCTCCAACGGTCCCAATATTTTTGGAACATTTGCTGCTGTTGTTGGTGTTGGCTAAGGCGATTTGCGGGAATGTTGAGGAGATCTCTTTCGGGCAAGGCATTCATTGGGGCACCGATTAAGAAATGGGATGGAGTGAGCGCATTTAAATCCGACGGATCATCGGAGAGTGGGATTAACGGCCTCGAGTTCAAGGCTGCGGCTATTTGGACAAGCAATGTGGCGAAGCTTTCATAACTTAGCTGATGAATTCCAATTTCCTTCTTAAGAGCTGTTTTAACAGACTTAACCGCAGCTTCCCAAAGTCCTCCAAAATTGGGAGCTCTAGGGGGAATGAACTTCCACGTCCTTGAAGGGACAATTCGTTCCCAATACGTTCTTGGCTGGATTTATCATTCAGGATGTTGAAAAGCTCGTTTAGCTCATTTTTTGCACCAGTAAAGTTTTTGGCATTATCTGAATGAATCTCGAGCGGTATTCCATGATGCCCAACAAAGCGGTAGAGTGCAGCGAGAAATCCAGTGGTTGACAAATCGCTTACAATTTCTAAGTGCATAGCCTTCGTCGCAAAACAGACAAATACTGAGATATAGGCCTTTGGCGGTGCAGCTCGGCGGTGAGGAGGCTTCAGATAAAACGGACCACAGTAATCCACTCCCGTTATAGAGAACGGTCTGCTCGGACGAACACGTGTGCTTGGTAGTTGACCAGTTGGCTGTTGAACTGGTGTAGGGTTGACGCGAAAACAGCGATAACACTTTCGAAGAACTCCATCGACCACTCGTTTGCCATGAATTGGCCAAAAATCTTGCCGCATAGTGGATAATGTCAACTGTCGTCCACCGTGGATAGTTTGGCGATGGTAATAATTGACGAGAAGATTGGTAAACGGGTGCTTGTTTGGAAGAATTGCAGGGTGTTTAGCAGTGTATTCTTGATCCGAATGACGTAATCGACCTCCAACTCTAATAACGTGATCCTTATCGAGGAATGGAGAAAGGCGTCGGAGTGACGATTTACGACTCACATTTCCATGCTTGTGCAAATCTTGAAGATCGGTGTAGAAAGATTCAGTCTGAGCCAGTTTCACTAAGGCTAATTTAGCGGACGAGATCTCTTCTACGGTCAGATATGGTGTACGATTTTGTTGATCAGGCAATCGACAATTGTGACAAAATCGTAAGCAGTAAGCGACGATACGCAGCAGTGTCTCCAAAGAAGAGCGCAAAGAAAAAATAACGTTGGGTTCTAAACTAACATTTGTGGCGTATGACACAACTTTTCTGGATTCTAATTCTTCATCGGTGAAATTTATCTCTTGCGCTTCAGATGGCCATGTTTCTTCTGGAGTTCGCAACCAAGGTGGACCATTTCTCCATATCTGACTCTGAAGAAAGTCGTGAACGGTCATACCTCGAGAGACTAGGTCTGCCGGATTTTCCTTTCCAGCAACGTGTTTCCAACGATGACCTTGAGATAGAGCTTGAATAGCGGAGACTCGATTGGTAACGAATGTTTTCCAATTATTGGGTGGAGTTTCTAGCCAATGCAGGACAATCGTTGAATCCGACCAAAAGGTAGAGCGAATCTGGCCTAGATCAAGTGCCTTGATAACCTTCGAATGCAGATTAGCAGCTTCCTTAGCTGCACATAGCTCTAAGCGTGGAAGAGTCAACCTTTTCAATGGAGCTACACGGGATCTTGATGACAACATCTCGACGTAAATATTACCAGCTTGATCAATTGTGCGAACATACAAACATGTTCCATAGGCCAGTTCCGACGCATCAGCAAAACAATGTATCTGTACATCAACCCATTGAGGAATGAAAGCGAATCGCTCAATTCGAAGCTCTGAGAGCCTGTTCAGCTGTCCGTAATACTCAGTCCATTTGTTCTCCAATTGAATTGGTACCGGATCATCCCAATTAGTCTGCAGTAGAGCAAGTTGTTGCATGATAATCTTAGCGTATACGACAACTGGGGAAATCAATCCCAAAGGATCAAAAAGCTTGGCGATACAGGATAGAATGCATCTTCTGGTCCAAACTGTTCTCCTGTCTTCAATATCAACGCTAAACCGAAGCTTGTCAGAGCTGGGTTCCCAGGTAATGCCTAATGTTTTGATCTCCTCATCTGGATTTAATTGAAAAGTAATCGAAAGATTGGTACCCAATTGATCTGGCGGAACGTCTAACAGCACCTCGGGACGATTGGAGCACCATTTCCGTAGCACGAATCCTCCTTTCGACATAAGGCGCGTCAAGTCTTGCCGGAGCTGGATAGCTTCGTTGACATTGGAAGCTCCACCAATGTAATCGTCTACATAAAAATCATGAACCAAAAAAGCACTAGCAACAGGAAAGTCAGTCCCCTCGTCTGCTGCCAGCTGATGTAAAGCCCGGATGGACAGGAAGGACGACGGTGTTAAACCATAAGTAACAGTAAGCAGTTCATATTCGCTAACTGGATCGACCGTGGAAAATCTCCAAAAAATCCGTTGAAGGGGAGTATCATCAGTGTGTAGTCGAACCTGTCTATACATTTTTCTACGTCTCCAACTAGAGCCACCTCGTATTTACGAAAACGTAGTAAGAGACTAAGAAGCTCATCTTGAATTATCGGGCCTTTCAATAATGCGTCATTCAATGAATAGCCACTATCGGTGCGTGCTGACCCATCAAACACGACGCGCACTTTCGTTGTGGTGCTCGATCCTTTAGGACTGCATGATGCGGTAGATAAAAGGTTTTCCGTGCTTTCGAATGACATGTTGCTTGTATTTCGTCGTCATCGAGCTTTCTCATGTGGCCGAGATCCAGGTATTCCTGCATAAAGGCATGATATTGGATTTTCATCTCTGTGTTGCGTTCCAACCGTTTCTCCATTTTCAAAAACCTGTCCAACGCCCTGGAGCGTGAATCGCCTACCATCCTGTCAAAGTTGACGTGTTTCGGAAGACATACAACATATCTTCCGTCCTCCAAACGAGTGTGAGTTTCCTTGAAGTGTGTTTCACAGTCCTGTTCCTCCTTAGAGTAAAGGCATTGGTCTTCAGTAGTTTCCACCTTCCAAAATCTTTCAAGCGCTCCTTCCAAATTTTCCGTTGACGTTGCTAAACAGCAGTTGATCGGTTGATTTTTTGCTACCGTATGTTTCCCCGTGACAACCCAACCAAAAACTGTTTCTACCAAGATGGGAAGCCCTGGACCCAATGAGACTCGCTTCATTTCACGCTCGTACAAAAATCGATAAAAGTGTTCCGCTCCAATTAGCAGATCGATCCGGTTGGAGTTGTTGAAATTCGGATCTGCTAAGCGTAAATTTTCCGGAATTTTCCATTGTGATATTGATACAGTTGTAGAAGGTAGATCAGATGTCACCCGTTGCAGAATTAAGAAGTCCACACCAACTGAGAAGTCTGTCACTCTCGAACTGATGATCGTACTAACTGCATGTCTTGCTCTAGTTTCAGATTCGCCAACTCCACAAACAGGTACATTTACAGAACGTCGCTTCAACTTGAGGATTTGACTCATCCGTTCAGTCATTATATTTGCTTCTGATCCATTATCCAACAACGCCCTCGCCAACTGCTTGTTCCCATTTTGGTCCAGAATTGTCAACACGACTGTCGAAAGAAAAACGCTAGAGTTTACTCCTTTGGTTCCTGCATTGTAAGCTCCTACTGCTCCTTCTTGTTCTATTTCACACTGCTCGACTTCAGATCCATTAATAACGACGTTTGTTGATGCACATGGAGTCTCGGAATTTTTCGCTTGTAGGCCACCAGACTTGCCATTCGAAGTTGTTCCATTGCCAGGAGGAAAGCCAGGGTGAATCAACGAATGATGTTTCCTACTACATGTACGACAGCTGAAAGTTGAGTTACAATCGCGTACCCAATGACCTGGCCGAAAGCAATTGCTGCACAGCCGCTTATTGTTCACAAACTCCAGTTTTTCTTTCAAGTCCATGTTCAGAAATTTAGCACATCGAGCCATGTAGTGGTTTTCTCCACAGCACGGACACGCCACCGATGAAGATGATCGTTCTCCTCCGTTTCTGGTAGCAGCATGAACCATTTGTTTCGAATATTTTGTTGACGCTTTCTGAGATGATTTGCTCGATTCCGATACGTTCGATGATACAGCCTCCAACACCCGTGTCCTTTTCTCCAAGAAGTTCACCAAATCCGTGAAAGTTGGTTCATGTAACGAAGCAGCATGATCCTCCCATAGTTGCAACGATTGATCATTGAGCTTTGAACACATCCAGTGTACTATCAACGCTCCCCAGGTGTCGGTCTTTTCTCCAAGCTGCTTAAGAATTTTCAAACGTTGCTCAAACTCATCTACTAATCCGTGGATTGCAGTTGCCGATTCCTGCTGGATTTTGGGATATTCCATGAGTGCTTGTAGATGTCGCTTTTTCAAAAGATATTCATTCGAGTATCGCTTTGTGATAGTTTCCCAAGCAATCACGTAGTTTCCGCTAGTGATCGTTAATGAGTCAATCAGTTTCGCTGCTTCTCCCTTGAGTGCTGATTTTAGATAATGGAACTTCTGAACGTCACTCAGTTCCGTCGACTCATGGATCAATGATTCGTACGTCGATTTGAACGAGAGCCAATTCCGATAATCTCCATTGAAATCTGGCAACGATATTTGTGGTAAACGAACACCGGAATGGAAACCTGCTGCTGTTGTGTTCCTCAAGACGGTCGCATCCAACGGCGGTGGTGTAATAACCGGTGGTGCAATCTTCATCAGTAGGGCTCCACGAATTGCATAATACTGATTTTCGAATCGTTCAGCAACCATGTTGCTCTCCTCCTCGTATTGCTCATTATCGTCCAGATCTGCTATTTCCTCTTGAAGTTGCTCGAACTCTGCCAGTTTGTCATCCAATTTGTCCAGCCTGCTTTGTACCTGCCCACTTTGAATTTCTTGATTATAGCTCTCTAGAAATTGTTGATGCCGTTTGAGCGATGCAAACATTCGCTCTCGCTTTTTTATCTTTTCCTTAATCAACCGCTCTGCCATGCCTAACACCTGACCAAATCAACACGTCGAAACTCCGTAACCGGGAAAGAAAGAAACCACACGGAACCAGGAAGTACCGCAAACCGAAGTATTATATTTTGGACAGGTACTCACCTGAGGCCTGTCCAAAATAGGCCTTGTAAAGAATAAATGCAGCTTCTGGTTCCGGAAAATCGGCCTCGACGTGTGGTTTAATTAACGCTTCGTGTGGCGAAATGTCGTTCTCAGCAGAAACCGAAAAGGAATAAACGCATAAGCGTACCAGTAGAAAATATGTATGGATTGGAAGGCCACTCACCTGTGGCCTACCGAATGTAAGCCTTGTATATTTATCCAAATTCCGTTCAGCAGACTTTCAACGAGCAGCTCACCAGCCTTGTAATGTTGTCACCGTTGATGTCGTAGATCAAATAACACCGAAATTTTGCGTCGTTTAATTGTACACAGCGTTCTCCAAGCGTATATAGCCGCCAATCCGTGATTGCGTCAGAAGTAGTCCTCCTGAATCGACTCCGTAGCAGTACAGCAATGCATAGGACGGGAAAAAGAAGAACCACGTAACACCTCAAAGGCGAATGAAAAGTGATGGACAGACACTCACCTGAGGTCTGTCAATATAAGACCTTGTATATCCTTAAATCCACCAAACGAGCCCCAGTTCGAATACGAACACTCCTTGTCGGCATATAAACGTCCTTTGTGTCCGAATCACGCTATTTACGACCGATAGATTTCTCTGGTCCGAGAGTCCAATCCAATCATCGACGTTGCTCTCCTCGCATCGATCGTGTTGAACACAGAAAGAAACAAAGATATCCAAGTAGCACCGAAACGTACAGTAAACCCTTTGGAATGCCACTCACCTGGTGGCCTGAGGGATAAGGCCTTGTATGTTGGTCCAATAACGCTGGATAGATTGGGTACAATCACCACTCTGTGTTACAACTGATTGCTAGTCGTTCTTCTCTGGAGTGACGTCAGATGAGATAGATGATGTGATGGCTTCGCTCGATGTTGGATTGGTGCTTGAAATATTTCGAGTGATACTTATGGCGATGGAATGGCTATCTCCGACTGCCAGCAAAATGACGAACTCTATGCCACGAAACCGCCAAATTCCGAACAATGATCTCCTGTACAATGGCTCCTTTCTCAACCACGCATCCTGGTCACGGCACAATAATGTTCTATGATTCGTGGGTTGAGCGAATTACCTGGGATTTCTGTGGTTCGACCCAACGTTCACCTCTGTTGTGGGAGTTTCTTTTGCAGCCCAATTTCCTTCGCAACAAACCGGAAAGTTGTCCAAACAACGATTGATCCTCCAAAGTCCTTGTCCTTCCTTTCCCAATTCCTTGTCCTTAATCCTTCAAAGCACTCCAAACTTCTCTAAAACTTCACACTTTATTGAAGAAACTGATTTATTGATATAGATGTACGTTCACTTTATATGTTCGTTTTAGAAACTCGCGCGCGTGGTGGTTGCGGTCTTTATTGCTTGCTATGCGATTGCTGACTGACTGGCCGGTAATGTTTATCTTATCGTCTAAGTGTTGTACATAGGTAATCGATCTTCGGTTTTGTTCGTGTTATCAGTATAGTTACTTAATGTGTATGTGTTGTACAATTTTAGGGTTGTTCCATTTGATTAAAGATTGTGTATAACAGTTTAGTTGATAATTGATGTTCTATGTTTAGATGATAATTTAGTTATTTAAGCTTAATCGTAACACAACAGTTCTAATTCTCCATCAAGGGCGATATATTTTCAATAGTAAAGGTCATATTTTTTTCTGATTTTTTTTTTCTCGATAAAAAATCGCGAACTACTAATATAAATGTCATATTTTTTTACTTCATGATATGTTGTGTACAACAATTTTAAAATAAAAAAAAATCAGCATGTCTGGATACATGTCCCCTTTCATTTGCAACTAAAATAAAAAAAATCGGTCAAGAGAGTCTAGCTAGAGCCATATTTTTTTTATTTTTTTTTCACGGATTTTGAGATGTACCTTCATATAGAAATTAAAAAAATGGTGGTCCACCGTCACTGTACATGTAAAGTAACAAAACGTACGCAATGATGTAGCAAGTGGATCAATTTTGGAAGTAATACTTTAATCGTAATAAATTGTAATAAATAGGGTCCTAAAGCCCTGTCACAATTTTAGTGCCAAACGGTTTAGTTTAGGCCAAAAACACATGTTTACTCAATTTTTTAATGTTTTTCGTTTGTTAAAGTCCAAAAATCATTTATTTTTATGTTTCTTTAGATTTAGAGGTGTATTTTGTTTTCCGTGTCCCTTCCGAAATGTCAGATAGGAACAACCCCAGTGTTAAAACTAAAAGCCCTGTGGTGTTTTTGTCGACTAAGCAAACGTCAAATATGATCAAAAGTGTCAAGGTTCATTGATGGGCCCAATTTTGAAATTAAAGTTTAAATATGATTAAGCCGTTATTTGAGCGGGAAAAAATGCTAAAATAGTTGCAGTAACATGCTCTTTCGTGTCATTCAATAAAAACAAGATTTCATTAAACATTTTAGGACCCAATTGTTCATCTCTACTAAATGTATATCGTCCTTAATTTGGATTTTGCTGAATGAGGTTGATTGCATCATATTCACCCAAACTTTTGCACGGGAGTGTATGCTGAAACCATGAATAAAATTCATGGAAACATAAGCACTAATCATGGATTTAAACATCTGTCATTTATGATTCCTACTTTTGATATGAAAAGTGGCAATTTCGGTCAGGAAATCATGAAGTAGGATCTGATATCATGAACACAGTTCATGAAAACATAAACACTATTCATGTATTCAGATGGCTGTCATTTATGGTTCCGATTTTGGTGCTGAAAATTGGAAAGTTGAGTCATGAAATCATGAAGCAGGATCCCTGAATCATCATGAACTCATTTCATGAAAACGGAACATTATACGTCAATTTAGATCCCAGTTTATATTTGCTATTGGTAAACAAATGAAATGAAAATTAAAATCGTTGCGACTTTTGTGCCGGTAGTTTCGTAATTAACCGCGAACACATTCCACAATTGTCAACCTAACGAGTGCCAAATCTTTAGCAGGATCGCGAACATTCAGTGGTTAGGTTTGTATGCAAAATATTGTTTCGAACATCAATTGATTTGACAAATGGTCCCTGGGCTCACAAAAAGCTGGTGATTGCATGGAACACTCCTTAACAACACTGTGGATGTGGAATGTGAACTGGAACATCTGGCTGCCGAAGGCTTTTTGTGAGCTGCTCTGCTATAGGACATAGGGAAGGCATCACATCCGAACAGTTAAAATCGCCGACGAGTTTGTGAAGCGAAATCTTCACTCAAAGTCAAACATTGCTCGGTTCTGCAAAATCAGGATGAAGGCTTGTAAGTGTATTTTGGAACATCTAACAGCTCCGGCAGATTGGTTGTGTCGTGACATAATGTGGGAACTTACGGAAATCTCGCCAAGAATGTCATCGATACGATGGCAAGGTTCCGAAGAGCAGTCTTCAATTTAAACTTTTTCAAAAACAAAACTTTTTTCATAATCTCACTAAAAAAAATCACCGATCGCCATGAGACGCGTTGACTAAGATGAAGAAAGTGATAGTTAGATTTGTGTAACGTCCTGAGCATACAAACTCTTGCATAATACTAAACTCTGACTAAACAATTTCTAGAAAAAAAGACAATCATTTAATGCTTGCATGGTCAAACTAGGTGCATATCTTCAAGATAAACAGATTATTAACATCCTTCGACATCATTATCATTAAATTCTTCAATGATCCATATCTTCAATCCCAAAACCAGTGGCATTACGATAGCATGAAAATTAATGTTTTGCAGCGTCAGGGCATTGTAGACCAGAAATATTCAAATATGTGTTCAGTCAGAGTGGACCAAGTGAAATCTTGAGTGCCAGCCAAAATATATTGGTCCAATGAGCGGGTTCTAAGACATTCCATGCATACACCATAGAACTACCAAAAACTTTTATCGGACTGTGGAATCTACTCAAAAAAAAAAAAATACAATAATCGATCAGTTTATTGCTTTTTAACACTTGGTTCGCTCTGCCTGCAGATAAATTATTGCTATTTCCACCCATCCAAATATGGTAAGGGGTCATGCACAAATTACGTCACGCTCCAAGGGGGGGGAGAGGGTCAAGCCAAGCGTGACAAACCTTACAAAATTTTTGGAGGACTCATACAAAAAACGTGACATAGAGGAGGGGGTCAAAAAAGTTCAAATTTAGCGTGACATAATTTGAATACCATCCCTAAATGGTCAAAAATGAAAGTAAAATGTATCAAATTAAGTAATATTCATGAATTTCTATTGATTAATGAGCAGATGAATCATTCAATGTGAAAAAATCTGACAAATCACTTGAAATGTTTTTAAATTCTCGCATTTATCGGCGCGCTGATCATTTCTGCTAGCACTTGGTTACCCTGACTGCATACTTTTATGGATTTTTATTGATCATCCAAAGTAAATTTATTACATATCTCTGGCAGTTTATAACATTCATCAAATCTGATCAAAGTGATATGGAGATAAAGCAAGTTCGCATCAAGTAATAGAATAATCCAATTTTCCCAAGTTTTGTACTTGGCCCACTCTGACTTATCGCCGACCATTTGTTGCAATTATTTGAATATGAAATCAAAATCAGAAGCATACCAGCCAGAACTGCATTTGTCAATTATTGCGGAGAAAACTCCTTTTTCATTTTTGACGAGTGTTTTAGTTTTACGTGGGCCTTAAGGAATTGTGCTGTATTAGTTTTCAACCAATTGTGCTAGAATTTTTTAGAAGAAACTAAGAATGTAACCTAGAATTGTATGAGTTGTGTGGAGCAAACATAATATTTAGAATCACCTTTTTGGAATGTGTAATAGCTTATGCATGATTCCTATATACATTTATATTTGCAATAGGGTAGGGGAAACAAAATGCCATATTGCTATCTTTCATCTGAATTATGTGTGGGATGTATTTTCCTCTTAGCATTTATTAAAGCCCAAATCCAGATTAAAAAGAACCATGATTTATTACCGAATTTGATCGATGTTCTTACCTGCCAGCTAAGTTTATTGATGAGGTCCATACCGGCCATTGACGCAGCAATAACGGCTCAGCACATTTCAATATTGTATATGCCGCGCCAAACCCATCGAGTTCCAAGTAAATGTGTTCAGGCATATTGTTTCTGGTGGATTTGCGGATCAGTGTGCTGTGAATACCGGCAGTTATCAAATGAATGTCTGTGAATTATTTTATCTCACAGAAATTCTTGTCAAATTCATTAAAATCTGTTTTTACGCATTAATTATTTGAACGTATATTTGTTCATGTGCTTGTAATGGAATCTTGTAAATCCCACCAAAAACAAATAAAAATCCTATCACAATATTTATAATATAATCCCCACTATAGCGAAATGCTGCCACTCACAATTTCAACGCTCCTTTTTCGTCTTGAACTTACATCCATAAATTAGAATACAATTATCTGACGTGAGCTCTATTCGAAAAGCCTGTCATAAACGGTGAGTGGCATATGACCCAATGTAAGCACGTCATTTCGTTTTCCAATACTTACGGTGAGAGTTTCCGAAGACAAAGCAACTGAGTCAACGGAACCCTAAATTACACACCAAATTTGCGTTTTTATCCGCAAAATGATGTAGGTTCATCATTTATCATTCGAGTGTTTGGGATCGCCAATCGGGAATCCGTATCAGACAAAAGCTTTTGTGCGGCGTTTGTTCACTATACCTATGGCGTTTTCCTTTGTTGGGAACCGGGGATTGTGAGAAAGGTTGGACAGTTGGCATAATTACTTTTTGCTGTAGAGCATCCATGTGGGGGGTTAAGGTTATATGTACTCGAAATGGGATTTTCAATTATGAATACAGATTATTTAATTACGTTACGCACTTCACGAGTGCACTTCTATTATTCAGCACAATGAGATAGTCAATTAAGCATCCAACTCAATTTAATAGCTCAATTCTCCTCTCTTAGCCTTGAGGTAAATTCAGTCATGTTGATAGTGTCTAGGTTGGATTTCAAAAAAAAAAAAGATCTGTTCGTAATGGAAATTTTCCTTGACCACCCTGGATACAAAGAATCATCATGCCTGTCACATGATACATAAATGCAAAATTGGCAACTTTTTAACTGATCTCTTCCGGAACTTTATCACGCAACTTCATCGGGGAAGGGTTGTGCTCATGCTCGGGGCTTTGCACAGCTTTTGTGTGACGACGCATTCCACTGCACTGGGCTGGCCTTATGTCAGAGCCCTGTTGAACTTCTACTGAACGCTCAAGTGCACTTCGCTAATCTACGACGACTAGCTCTCCGCTGCTCCGCTCCAGCGATTGCGGTTGTTGGATGACTTCCGGTTCAGGGTCCACGTCTGCAAAGCAAAGCCATGCTGAAGGTGTCTGGGTTCGATTCCCGGTCGGTCCTGAATCTTTTCGTAATGTAAATTTTCTTGACTTCCCTGAGCATATATTATCATCGCACCTGCCACACGATATACAAATGCGTCAACTTTGGCAAAAAAAGCTCTCAGGTAATAACTGTGGAAGTGTTCATAAGAACACTAAGCTGAGAAGCAGACTTTGTCCCAGTGAGAACGTAATGCCAAGAAGATGAAAAAGAAGAAGAAAATTATCTACGGTTCACTGGCGCCTTGATGACCCAAAACTGGTTTGTGAGGATCGATGCTACTCGGCCTAGTCCCCGACCGTGGAGCTAGCCTACTACGGCTACGCTTTTCTTCATGCTTCGATACTGGCCGAAGCAAGTCCAGCGGTTCCGGTTCACTGGTACTCCGACGACTTAAGTCGGTGATAATTTACAAACTACTCAAAGCAGTCCCCGGTGATGGGTCTATCCTTCTCTGACGAAGATTTCCCCGACGATGGAAGATCTCCGGAAACGATGCTATACGGGCAGATACCGAAATCGGTTTTGTGATTCTTGTGGAGCGAGACTTCCGATTCACAGGCGCCCCGACGACCATTTGCCGGTACTGTTTCGCGAATTACTCAGCTAGAACCCGGTGGAGGACTCAGCCTCAGACTCAACGTTGGTTGGCTAGGGTCTGTCAGGTTGGAGGATGACTTCCGGTTTGCAGGCTCCCGACGACTTATTACCGATACTATGCTACGCCCGTCTATCCGATCTCGTCCCTGGCGGTGGATTTAGCCTACTCCGATTGCAGCCTGGAAATCTCTGGTCTTCACGTCACCTCCTTTGTAACGACGACATACTCTGCTTTATTGATCTGTTCACTGAATTCCAAGTACTTTCATGTTGGCACATGTTCTGCACGATGTTGCCTGGATTTAGAACGCTTGTGATTTCTGACATCAGACATCAGCTTGCAATCGAATATAACAAACTCCTGTGTTGCCTCGAAATTTGCACAATGGATGCTGTCAATAACCGGGTCAGGAAGATGTTAACTTCCCCATGTTTTCTAGTCGTCCACACCGACACGTTAGGAATGAGTCTGTGGGTTATCCGAGTTCTTAAACTCCTGCTACCAATTGGCCATTGTACAGAATCTGATGGTATTCCTCACATTTCTTGTGTCCTTTTTTGCTGGTAGCATGCTATGTACTCATCCAGAGTGATGCAGATGGGGATAATTCCGGCGATAACGCACACTGGCTCCGACGATGAGCCGGAACGTATCTGCCAGCTTCTTTCGATTGCGTTTGGTTCTCAATACTGCAGTCCAAGCCGGGACTCCGTATCTAAATATGAAGGAGGGTACGGTCGTCTGAAGACACCTTGTACTGCTTCTTGGTCCTCCAATGTTGTGTATGATCTGTAGCTGTGTTAGCTGTTAGCTGTAGAGTGTTAGCTGCTTTTGCTACCTGTTCGCAGGCATAGTCTACGCAGCTTTTAATGTTTAGCCTGTCGTCGAACATTACTCCAAGGTGCTTTAGAGAGCGTTTCGATAAGATTGAGTGTCCTCCACCGTTGATCTCGAACTGCTAAACCGACTTGCAGTTGCTGACCAGCACCACCTCCGTTTTGTGATGAGTCAACTGCAGCTTGACTCCAGTCATCCTCGATGCAATGATGTTTAGCGATTCCGTCGTCTGCATCTCCAGCTTTCCGAAGACTCGCCAGTTATCATAATAACGACGTCATCTGCGAACCCAACGAGTTCACCTCAATTTGACAGTGTCAAAGTTTGCACTCCATCGTACATAATACTCCTCTGTGTTGGACTAAATATGAATCCCTGTGGAACTCCCGCCGTTACTATGGTTGACATCCGTCCCTAGTTTCTATCGTAAACCAGTACCCAGTTCTGACAGTAGCTTTGCAGTACTTTACACATATATTCGGGGACCCGTATTCTATGTAGGACTTCGGCGATAGCCTCCCAACTGGCACTGTTCAACGCGTTCTGCCTTTTCGACAAACCGTTCTCGTCTACCTATAGATCGTCAACCTGCCGAGAATGACCTTCTCCAGAAGCTTACCAAGAGTATCCAGAAAACATATTGGTCTATATGAAGCAGGATCTCCTGGCAGTTTGTCCGGTTTTGACAGCAACACCAGCTTCTGCACCTTCCATCTGTCTGGCAAGCAGCCTTCTGCTAGAAACTTCTTTAACGCTGTCCTAAATAGATCTGGGATCGCCAGGATTGCTGCCCTTAGTGCTCTCAGTTAGGGATGCCATCTGGATCGGGAGCTTTGTTCAGCTTCAATACTTTCGCGACCGTTACCAGTTCTGTGTTAGAAACTAGGGTATTGACATTTTTTCTTCTACGTCAGCGTACGATTCCTTGGCTGCTGATTCCTTGGCTCAAATTTTCTCGGCATTGTTGTGTCACACGCTCTTGTCAATGTTTCTATCAGCTCTCCTTCATCTATGTTTAGAGTCGCTCACTTTCCGAGCAGAATTTCTTCGTCGAAGAGATCGTTGTCAAAATGCTTCGTCTTTCACCTACATTCTCTATTACTACTCTGCCACTATGGATGTATTCTTCGCTAATTCTCCTGTTCATATTGTTGATCAGCGACGGGCTGCAAAATATCACGTCGATGAAGGATTATGTGCTAGCCAGACCGTCGTAATCCAGCCTTACGTTGAGCTTCGCTGAAGCTTCTAGCAAACTGTACCCTCTCGCGTTGGTCAGTCTGCAATCCTACTCCACGGCCCAAGCATTGAAGTCTCCTCCGATTATTACCGGCGTTCGACCGATCAGCTTGTCGGTTAGCACATCCAACATCTGAATGTACTGCTCCAGTGTCCACCCCGGGTGGGGGGGACCGTTGTCTCTGATCTCTCTGCTACCCAATTGCTGTTATCGGAAGGAACCCGATGCGGTTCTGCAATGATCGCAATGTCACACTTTGTTTCTGTTGTCGACTGTCAGAACAGCTGTTGTGCGGCGTCCCAATGATTGAGGCTCACCTGCGTTATCTTCATCAGCATTACTGCCTTGCCTTCGCCTTCTGATATTTGGGGCATTTGAAGCCACCCGTCGTATGGGCGTTACCTTCCTCCACCTTACACAGCATGCACCTACAGGTGTCTTCAGGCAGTCCCTACCAACGTGACCTTTTTCACCACATTTCCTGCAGTGTTCGGACCTGTCCGGGTCTTTGCAGTTTATTGCCCGGTGGCCGAAACCCATGCATTTGAAGCATCTCTCCACCGAATTTGTCTCCCGAGAAATCAGTTTCAGCGGTCAAACCGACTATCCCACCTTACTAGCCTCGACGAGTTTTTTGGCTGCTGCGACAGGTAATCGGATTGTCACTGTCGGCATATCCCCGTATGCTTTTCTCAGCCGGATGGACTACGGTGTTTGTGCAAGGTTGCATTGAGACAACAGTGCACCCCTCACGTCGTCTTCTGTTGAGATCTCGTCCAGTGCTCTACATTCGATCACTGCCACCTTGGATATGGGTCTCACACTTGCCTCGTTTTCCAGCGACTTCGTGACGAGCTCCCGACTGACCGAACTCTTGTTAGACGGATCTTTTTTTTTATTCGAAGAGCATATCACCTCTCTGGGTGCACCTGGTTCTCATCACGTTTTCACCAAACTCCTTCAATTCTGGATCCTCCCTCACTCTCCTGAGAATCGCCGAGAATTGCCGCTTGCCTCAATGATAAGAGCATCGCCCTTGAACCTCTCATTAGGTGACCGTCTCTTTTCCTTTCTTCTTTGATTCCTTTTTTTTTGTATTCCTCTCATAACGGGCTTCATTCTTCTGGCTTTTTACGGTGTGCTATTTACTGCCATTATTCAGCTCGCTGACGCACTCATTGTAGATTCTCTGTTTTTAGAGATCTTTCTGTTCTACTGGTGTATCCCTCGTTCTTTTCTCCGAGCGGGTGATTGTATTGCTCGTAGGCGGCTCCTGTTAAAAGGCTGTTGCATTCACCGGGATCAATGCTTGTTCGGCTTTTTGCGCTCTAATCTGCAATTTGTTCTGTCTGTTTTCTGCAGACTGTAACGGTGGACTTGATGTTCGAAACCAGCTGATTGATCCTGAGGTGAACATTGTTTTTGGTCTCGACGAAATCTATGAGTTCGTTGACCTTACTCTCTCCATCCATTGACTCCGACTTCTCATGCTGCCGATCGTCTTGAACAGTGATACTCCCCAACTTTGGTGTGAACACTTGGCTTATGAAGCCTGCATCCCACTGGATTTCCGGTGGCTCACTTGGTGAGCTTTATCTGCTAGTGCTGACTGCTACCGTTTGTGGTATAACTGGCTATGGGCCCGTTCACAAATTTCATACCGCTGAAGGGGGTGGGTGGGTGTCCTCGTATTGTTACAGCTCATACAAAATTTGAAAAAACTTCATATAAAAAGCGTTACGAGGGGGTGGGTGGGTGTCGAAAATGGCCATTTTTAGCGTTATGAAATTTATGAATAAACCCTTATCTCTGCTTCTTTCCGCTCCATGCGAAAATTATCGCGTCTTCGTTTTCTCTACTAGATTCTTCATCCGAATCGATTATTTGCTCCATTTGATTGGGTCCTCCCTTCGGGCCGTTACCCTATAACATGGGTACAGTCGAAGCTTGTTATAACGACATGGCAAGGGAGCGTCATAATAGAGAAATGTCGTTATAGAGAATAGTGATAACATTAAAATCTTTTTCAAGTGTCCGAAAAATGTCGCTATAGAGCTTTTGTCGCTATTAAAGTGGTCGTTATAACGAGCTTCGACTGTATTTTCAAAATGGGACCAATGAGTAGACGGCGGAAATCGATGTCCGACCCGACGTCATGTTGGAATCCAAGATGGCGATTTCCGGTTTGTGAAAATCATTTATCAATATGGCGCCGGACATCGATTTCTGTTATCCACTCAACGGTCCCGTTTCGAAAATACCGTATTACTGTAATATTGAACCATTAACAGTCATGTCAACAAAAGTCAAAACGGTTTGATGTGAAACTATTCTCTCAAACAGTCGCTCTAGGTACCGGCGACTAGGTTTTGTAATCTTTTGCTCACAGCAATTGATCCATAATAATCGGCTTTCTGGCTCCAATGCATTGATGTTTTTAGCATTCATATTTCATAATACCAAAACATGATGATTAAATATAGATTCGATGCAAAATAAATCAAGCATAGTAAAACCGTCGTTTGATTTATTGGCTTGCAATAATCACTCTTAGCGCATTGTTCAGCATTAGCGGCATAGTTTCCAGTCCGATAGCTAGCTAACGTGTTGGTGTCCCCAATGCATGCATTGATTTCCCTTTTATTAAATGTTAATTCCACTGTAAATTCCGCTGTATAGTAGAACACGAACTGAATTGTATATATTTTCTGCCAATCCGAAGTATTCCTTTTGGATGCTGAGCCCCGGGCCATATGTTCCCATGTTCAAGCGTCCCTTTTCACTATTTAGTAGGTGTATTGCCATTGATTGCATTGTTGGCGTAAGTGCTTGCAGTATTGACATTTTGGTTGTTACCCTCATCTATGTATATCCTGTACATTTAGATTTAGACATATCCTACGGCTCAAACAACGTTCTCGGAGTTCTCCCACAGTTATTGGGAAACTTTATACCTACCACTGAAAACATTCAAAGGGTTGATTCTCAAAGGGTTTGAATACGTGTAAAAATAAAAAATAACTGCATTTACCTGGTACAATGAAATACCCACGAGTCAATGTTCCATGACTCGATATCGACTTATGGAACCATACAAAAGTTTAAAGTTACTATGATGGTTCCCTCAAACAACTTTCTAACGCCTTTGTTTCCACGACTCCATATTTCCATGAGTCGATGGTGCCTTCAGATATCGACTCATGGTGGTTTGACTGTACTATTGGCATTCATAATCAAATAGTAGGTTGTAATTTATATCCAATAAAACCATAAATATTCGAACCCCAGAAATATAATCATTATTTGAATCCAGTTAACTTATTGCATTTTAGAATAAAATGTGTCATTGAATATGTTCCCTCATTCCACCAAACAGAATAATATTGAAAAGTTTAAAGTGGAGTTTACGCCAACTATGCGACAATAGGCAGTACATTTGGAGTGTACATTTGTGCGTTCCGTCAGTGTTTGCCAAGCGAGGTTTGAATAAATGAAGCTTTCATCAAAATATGCAGAACATTGCATGGATGAATGCGTAAACACGCTTTAAGCCTATCAGCACATAAATGGTAATAAGGTTACACAACTGTGACATATGCACATATGGAAAGTACCACCTAGCAGGCAAAGTTCAGTCCTCGCTGTTGGCAATGCGGGCAACGATGCACAGTGCTTCGAACGTATGGCACTTGGGGACAAAAGTCAGAACTTGATGTTTAATGCGGTTTTGCGAAGTTGAGGAGAAAGTTGTTATACACAAAAAATCTCATTATTGGCATGAATGACACATATTACATCAGTAATGGCATAAGTGGCTTATACGTCACTTTTTACAATTGACACCATAGAACAGTGCTCGATTTCAAATAAATGTTTAAAATAAAAACGCATGAAAACGTACTTGAGTCGTTTGCATAAACGATGTATGTGGTATGCGTAAATGTAAAAGTGTCCCAATACCCAAATTTTTATAAACATATTAAAGCACGGATTATTCCAAAATCAAACCCAATAAAAAAGGTTATATAAAATTTATTTTTATTAGCAATACAATTAATTTACCAGCTATTAATCATCCTAAAACATATCAATCGAATCATTATCTTCTTTTCTACAAAGATAGTTGAAATGTCGTGGGTTTCTGTTTGATGATTATTAGAAACAGTTTGATACATAGGCTACGAACGCGAGCTCTTCAAGTTCATTATTGTTGATAAGATATATATAGGTTTTTCTTGAACATTTATTGAACGGTATGAAAGGCCTTCCCATGCCAGCTTTAAAGCCGAATAGGAAAACACTGCATCGCCAATTTTCTGTTGGCGCGGAAGCAAAACTGGCTTTGTTAATCAGTCGGAGTTTTGCTTCACAAAAATATCGTGAGATCTTCTAAATTTACCTTATTTTTGGTGTATTTTGCAGCAATAAAATTTGCTAAACGTATTTAACTTGTTTTAAAATATCTAGGAGAAAGAATTAGTGCTATAACAACCGTACATGAAATCCACAACATGATTTTTTCGAATACGTGGATTGGCAGAATACCATGGCTTGAAACAATCTTTATTGATGATTGTGGCAGCATAACTTAAAAATCACAAAATGACATACAATCGGCAAACATATGCAGCTGGAATCACTTTCAGAATTTGAAAAATACTTCAAATTTTATTTTAAAGTGGATTTCAGAAAGGTACTTTGAGGTACTTTTTTGTATGGGCTAGAGGAAGATAGGAGTTTTAATTTTCTTCTGTATTAAGGAGCTTATTGTTCAGAAGCATATTTTTCTACAATTTTTAAAATATATCACAGAAAATTAAACGGAATGACTCCTACTTACTTGTTTCAACACGATCCTTAACGACTTTCACTTTGAAAATGTGATTAGTATGGGAATAAAGCAAATTAAAAAGGGATTGGATTGACACAAAAACAATAAATTATATATAACGATGAAACAACTTGTCAACACCTGGTGTTTTGGTTTGTTTTGATAAGCGTACGGACGTTCTAGTATCTGTATTACACGCTCAAAATATATGTCAACATCATGGCCTACTTGATTCTTTCGAATATGAAAGTTGATTTTTTGACTTTTGTCCAAGGGACGAAGCACTGTGCGATGGCAGCAGCTGGTTCCCCAGTCAAAGCGACATTTTAGCACCGAATATGAGAAGTGAGGGCATACGAATGCGATTCAAATAGGAACGAGGCCAGCAAACTGTTATTACAGGCATTTGACCGATGGACAGTTACTGGGACTATGCACTATAAAAAAGAAAATGGAATCATATCGCACAAAATAGTAAACGAAATCAGTAGAACGGTGTTTGATACGTCTAAATTATGTCCTATTTTTGCTATAATCAGTGAATCGTTAGTTTATAACTTGAATTCAAAAATACAGTGCTACACAACAAAACATCAAAAAAATATAATGTGTTATCAATATATGCAATTGAACAAGGAAGGTAAGGAAGGAAAGGGAAGCTTTAAGGAAAGGAGCTTCCTTAGTCGAGTGGTTAGAGTTCAGAGCTACAAAGCAAAGCCAGGCTGAAGGTATCTGGGTTCGATTCCAGGTCGATCCAGGATCTTTTCGTAATGGAAATTCCCTTGACTTCCCTGGGCATAGAGTATCATCGTATCTGCCACACGATATACGAGTGCGAAAATGGCAAGTTTATCAAAGAAAGCTCTCAGTTAATAACTGTGGAAGTGCTCATAAAAAAACTAAGCTGAGAAGCAGGCTCTGTCCCAGTGAGGACATTAAGTCAAGAAGAAAAAAAAATGAAGCTGGAGTGCATTATGGAGATCGTGGAAGAATCAACGATCAATCATTAAATTTGACTGTTTACAAAACCTTAGCTCGTTCAGGTATAAGAGAGTAATTACGGATGTTTTTTTACTGTGTTGATTAAATTGTTTGCATTATCACACTGTATATATGCAGATGAATGCCAGTAATCTCATCATTTATACGTTTAAGCCGAGAAAAGACTATTCAATTCATGCATCTTATTGGTGATTTATATATTTCTTTATTATTCCAATTGCAATCAATTGATAATTTTTCATCTAATTTTAGGCAATGTTGACAGAATAGTATTATTTTATTTACTACATTATGATTTACTTAATATTACATCAAGTAACTTAATTAAACCTCTTTGGAGAAACAGTAAACGTAAAATGCTAGTAAAAAATTGTAATTTTTCCATATAAAATGTCCAAGTTTAGACATAATTCTAGCGATTCGAATTTGCTGAATTTGAATGGCGATGTACTGTAGGAGAATGGGTGGTAAAATGAACACCCGAAATCATTTTGTTTCTGATAGAAAATCGAGGAATTTGTATAGTTCTATCACACATCAAAAATAGGGATGTTATCTATAGCAGCGACATGGATTCAGACTAAAATAGCTAAATTTTCACATATTTTTATCGCAACCAGAAAACGATGGAAATGTTCATTTTACCTGCACTATGTGGGTAAAATGAACAGCGGTTGGTGGTAAAATGAACACCATGCAAAAAACGTGAGAAAAACAAAAATCCCTGAAAATTTTCATTGCCCCACCGGAAATACATCCATTAATGATTGTAACTCATTCAAAAAGAATTCTAAAGGTATCAGATTTGACATCATATCATAACGATATTCACCTCACTGAAAAACCTCAAGTCTTCCAAGCTTAAAGTTACGGCAGTTCTAATTTTCAAACGTGGTTTTCTAAAATCTTAGTTTTCGTTGATATTTTCACTTCAATTGACCTACGTATCAACTCGAACACTCAGATTTATGCTTTTCTCGGTAAAAGGCACGGTGTTCATTTTACCACCCCTGTTCATTTTACCACCACTTCCCCTACGTACGTAAAATTAATCCTCCTCCACCAAGAGATCCTCGATTCATTGAAACATCGAGCCGAGGAACAGATAAAAAGGCAGCTACATATTTGGCGGTCATCGTAAAAAAATCTTATTATAGTTATTTATTATGCCTGTACTATTCACAAAAAAAGTACAACCTCATATTCCTCCTAGAGTTTCAATAAATCGTCATCATCTCTGGAATGCAGTCTCCATGCTTTCATCCCCAGTTTTAATACTGGGTGATATGAACTCACATGATACTGGATGGGACGAACCTTATGACGATTACAGAGCGGCTATTTTCAATGACTTTTGCGACAATTTCAACTTGAACATTTTGAACACAGGTGAAGTGACACGTATTTCATCCGACGGCAAAGAAAGCCGCATTGACCTATCTTTGGGTTCAAGTTCACTATCATTTGATTGCATGTGGAAGGTGATAGATGATCCTCATGGTAGTGATCACTTGCCCATAATAACCTCAATCAGAAATAATTGTGAAATGTCAGAACAGTCAATTCAGGTTCCTTTTGACCTTATAAGGAATATCGATTGAAAAAAATTTGCATCAGCGGTAACTTTTGGTATCGAATCAGTATCGATTTCTAACAAAAGTGCATTAGAATCTCAAAAGCAACGAGTTCCATGTGCATCTTTCAAAAGACGACCAGCTACATCTGGTTGGGATGATAAATGCACTCAGTTGTATCGAGAAAAGTCAACTGCCTTTAAAGTTTTTCGAAGATATGGTACCTCAGAACTTTATTTAGAGCACTCGAAATAAAGCTGAAGAATCTAATCAACGCGAAAAAGCGTAATTATTGGCGGCGTTTCATTGATGGCCTCTCACGAGAAACTTCAATGTGGACGCTTTGGAGAGTGGCTCGCAACATGCGAAACCACTCAACTTTTTTTTATTATTGTTATTAATAATAATATTATTATTAGAACAGGGAAAAACCGTTGGGAGTGAAATTCCTATTGAACCACTTCTCCTAAAGGCACAAAATCCACCCTTCTTTTCAAATGTATTTACCAGGGTTGGGAAAAATTCTGAAATTCACTCTACAGTAGCCAAGCAAAGCAAACCACAGTCAGCGATGCCAGTGAAACTCACGCCCATCGCTGCTGTAGGCAAAAAGCCTTGAAAATAGCAATACACCCGTTGCAAAGGGTAACCCAAAATTACTGTAGAAAAATGTTCTATTTCCCGCTGCATTTCCCGCATTTAGAGCCTTCAATGACACTAACGATTTAGAGAATTCATGCACCCAACATAGGCTACTTGATCTGATTCACGTTTGGAATTACTGTACTGGCAGAGCCACGTGAGTATCTCGAAATTCAAGCCTACTACTATTACCATTCCCAGCACTAGTATTTACAGCTAGTGGTCCCGGCAAACTTCGTCTTGTCATCAAGTAGGCTGTTTCAAAACGTCATGTAATCCCCCATACAAAATGACACATTGTTCTTCTCCTATTTTCTCGATTATTTTGGAGAATTTCCGCAACTTTTTCCTCTCACGATCTTGTCGAGTGCAATAGTGGAAAACTTACGTAAATCCGTTCATCCGTTCTCAAGCCATTTCGTGACATACAAACTTCACTCCATTTTTATTAATAAAGAAGAAGATAGAAAAAGATATAATTTACACTTCCAGTGAGAAATGATCTCTTTCAAGGAAGTGCATTAAATGTATAATCCAAAATAATTCATGTAACAAAAAAAAAACAAAAAATTAAACAATGTTTGCTGATACAGGTCGGACTCGATTATCCGGGATTCGATTATCCGGAATTTTAGACTCAATTATCCGGAATTTGTTTTTCAATGTTTTTGTTTTTCAATTTTATGCATTAACTTAAGTTCTTTTATCGAAGATTTCAATTTTTTTCTTAGTGATTCGATTATCCGGAGGATTCGATTATCCGGAGTGAAAAAAAAATCGATACTCCGGATAATCGAGTCCGACCTGTGAACCTGTGTGAATTACAAATTATATTGCAATTTTAGGGAAAACTTTCTGTTTTACGGTTCAACGAAAAGCTACCGCAGCTGATTTCATCATCACTGATTTGCACTGGTAAATCATCAATAGGCTTCAATGATACCTTGGATACCGTCTTGATGATGGTTGTTTGTTGCTATTTTTCATAGCGTTTTCTCTTTCAAGCATACTATGATTGAATTTGGTGGAATGATTTCGAAGCCTGCAGTAGAACTTTGACAGCTGCGGTAGAACTCTGCGGCTACCGCAAACTGGAAAATTTTCTTAAAATCCGTCATATGTGGATTTAGATGTTATGTATATTCAAGGATCTGCTGTTTCTACGAGGCCAACAAGCCTTATAGGACCGCCACGCTGTATGGTGTTTGTTGCACATGCAGAAAAGGATGTCACGGGGATGATGAAGCAGCAGAAGCGGTCGACGTATTTCCTGGAAGCATTTGAAATATTCTTGACATGCGTAGTATCACTGGCTTAGGCCAGACATATACCAGCCTATTACCTTAAGGAACTGGCATTTTTACGAGGCCAACAAGCCTGACAGGACCGCCTGGTTTGATGATAGAGCAACAGTACTAAGAGACAGCATTCGGGAGACTTTCCATAGATGCATGCAGAGGACGTCAAGGCGGTAATGGATCAGCAGATGCGAGGTGCAACAATTTCTTATAGGACTGCTTGGTTTTATGGTATCACGGCAATGATGAAGCAGCAACAGGAAACAGCAACGTTGCTGAAGGAACTGGCATTTTGACGAGACCAAGCATGTATTCTGAAAGAACTGGCATTTTTACGAGGCCAACAAGCCTGACAGGGCCACCAAGACTCTAGGTGTTGGTCGTAGATGCACGACGTTGATGAATCAGGAGAAGCGAATAGCAACAAACGCTATTATCGGTTATCGTATATGTGTTCTGGAAACGTTTGGAGGATTTTTGAGATGCGTAGTAACTCTGGCTTCGGCCAGACATATACCAGCTCATTACCTGAAGGAACTGGCATTTATACGAGGCCGACAAGCCTGATAGGGCCACCAGCGAGGAGCGACAATTGTTTATGGGACCGCTTGGGTTTATGATATTACAGCAATGATGAAGCAGCAACGGGAAGAGGCAACGTGCGCGGTATGGAGAATCCGAAGTCATAGTCGCAGAAGAGTTAGATGTATCGCTGCACTCGGCTTCTAATGAGAATTTTTACGGCTTGCTTGAATGTTCTTGCATTTGTTTCGGATTTCAAGGCTAAAGGTAGTGCATTGAAACACTTTCTACTATAGTACGAGACAGCCATATTTCTTAGCCATTTCCGTATTAGTTCGCGTCATAAACAAAACTGAGACGTTTCGTAGTGCGTATCTTCGTGATGGTCGCTCAAAGTTTTGATTGTGGTGCGCTTCTTGATTCCCAGACAACCAGAAGTCGCATCAAAGTTCACGTAATAACTCGTTAATGCATACTAATTACATCAAACCCGCAAAACACGGTTGATAAAATCGTCAGATTGATGAGTTTCCTCGCATAAAATGCTTTTTTTCTGAGTTCGATTATACATTTTGTTTCGTCCCGTACACTCGCACAAAGTAAGTCGCATCAATCCATAGCAGCTGTCAAATCAACATTTGTTATCATAAGTTAAGTCGCATAGGATCACAGGTTAGTTCGGTAGAACATTTATACACTCGCATTGTATGCTATGATTCATCACATAATATTTGCACGTATATCGCCTCCACTTTTGTATGTAGAAGGCGTTTTCACGACATCTTATAAATGAAATTTTGCACATATAAAGCCTCCAGGTGATTTCGTTATACGTACATTGTGGTTGTCTGGGTTGTACATATTATTGTGAATCTGCTACAGGCATTAGAGTTCTCGCAACCCGGATACTGGTAGAATTGATGGAGGACTATTATTGTATAAATCAACTTGCAACTTATTTCCTCAATCTTCGCTCCATCCATCCACTTAATCAGAATTTTTCCATTCCTACCCGGCTACACATACTTGAAGTGCATAGATAGTTACAGTTGCTTTGCGTCACGGTACAAATATCTTGCGAAAGCTGTTAACTCGTCTCGATTTATTACTCGATTAGAAGATCTATGCTTAGAGTCGCAAAGTTTGGAAACCTCCAATGCACAATGGTCGGGCTCCATATAAAGGGGCGGCCAAAACTACCAAAAACTTTTTTGAGATTTTTATGATTTTTTTAATTTTTAAATATACCTCATGTGTTATATTATTATGATCTTTAATTGAAATTGAACTAAAATTTAAATTTCTTTGACTTTTATGACGGCAAAAAATAGAAAAATGTAACAATAAAATAAAGCACAAAATTTACAATTTAGGAATGCAATATTTCCCCAAAGTTACCCATTATTTGAAAGCTTATGGTTCAACACTTTTATCAAGCATGAGGATTGAAAAAAATATTTGGTTGATGTTTTAATACTATGCAATATTACACTTTGGTAATTTTGATGATTTTGAACATGAAAAACAACTCTTGTCGCGTCATGTCGCCGCCATTTCGAATATTGCACATCAAAAAGCATCCTTAGATCTTACAAAAAACCTTTAAAACTTTTGCAGAAATTTGCTGATTTGCAAGTTAGAGCTATTTGAATAACTCAATATTTTACATATATTTTGACGATATTTTTCATACAAAGTTTATTCAAAACATTTTTAACCACTATTTATTCACATTTTGATCAAACTCGATCAATTATAAACAAAATTGTGCTTTCAGCCCTGTTGCGGCGTGCAACTGGGACTTTGGCTCGGGTGAGCGGGAACGGAAAGATCTGTTGAACTTCCGTCCACCTGTTGCCGGGAGCAACAGGGCACAGGACCGATAGCTCGACTGGAGGGGGCTCTTGCAACTCTAGCCTTCAAAAAGGCTGTTTGGCTTCCACTGGTGGAGGGAAAGGCGGTTTGGTAACTTTAACTTAAACTTCTATATTATTCCTCTTGATGTTTACAGAATGGTGGTTGAAAGAAAACTGATGTTAACTCAAACGAAACTGATACTAAACTGAATCGAAACTGATTGAAACTGAATCGAAAACTGATGATTTGCTTGCGCATGCAAGCTACTTATATAGGCTACAGGTAAACAGGAACGTTGCATGCGCAGCCGTGTGGGGATGATGGAAACTTCCACTGCCTGGACGATGCTGCAGTGGGTTCGATGATGATGATGATGGTTGTGCAGGTGATGGTGCAATATGTCTGGTTGGCTGGTAAAACGAATGAGCAGAAAAGAGATGCTAATTGTACTTTGCGCGACAACTTGGTACCAATGGGGTATTTTCCGCTCCCTGTTTTGATGCTGCAAACCAGGTAGCGAAATGCAAGGATGTTGATGATGGAATATTCCGCTGCTACCTGCTGCCAGCGCTTCTCGAACTGAATTTGTGACGTCGGGACGGAACATTCTCCCCCCGGTTGAGACCTCGTATCAACAATTTCTTGCAGCAAAAGGTTGATGTTGTTCTCGATGGGAAGGATTGTTGATTGCTCGATGAAGTGTTGATCCGTTGGCATAAACATCGCTGGTCTGACTCTCTTGGATGAATTTCTGCTGATGAATTGATGGCTGTCTCTGTAGATTGACGTAGCTTGTAGGCGGTGAGATTGTTCCTTGCCCACAGTCGGTTGACCGTGGTTGCGGCAATGTTTGATGAAACGTAGCTCATGAAGCATTGAGTTGAGCTGAAATGATGGACGAACTGGAATGACTCGCATCTGAAGGCTGGTGTTGCTTGCTTCCTTTGTTAGGACTGTACTCGTTGAGTGGTACTTGCTGCTCACGATCCTCGGTTGGTATGCTCTGGATGATCTCTCGGTTGCTTGGGTGGATGCGTACGGAATACGCACTCCGGGATGGCTTCGCTGACTCGACATTGCATGGTGGATTCATCTGGTGGTTTCTCCTGCCTTGAGTTGATATGGGGGTGCTTGAACCACTAGTCGGTTTGACCGGTGGCATCAACTCGATCGATCTCTGGTACGGAGCTTCTCTCAATACCGGACGTAATCTGGTGGGCATCAGGATTGTCTCCCTCACCGGACGGATTCCGGCTGTTGTTGGGATTGACATCGAGATCGGTGGAATCGTGGTTGAACGCTGGATCAACTTGGATACCGGATGGCTTCCGGTTGACTCTGGACACGACTTCTTCGCTGGATACATCTCGTTCTTCTTCGGGATTGGCTTGATCTTCGGAGAAATGCCGGCTGACATTCGATGATTCGGCTGGAGACTCGCAGGAATTTGCTTGGGTACCGGAGGAATACCGGTCAGCAACAGGAACGTCTTCAGCAATGGAAATATTTCGGTTGGCGACCGAAACGGCTTGGAAACCGGAAGAGGGATACTGGTCGAATCTGGAGGCTTCTCTGGAATGGGATGGGTTCCGACAATACACGGGAACTGCTTGGGCACCAGTTGGAACTCGCTTACAGCTGGAAATCGCTGGGACATCGGCTGGTATCTGGTCACACTGGGATGCTTCGACACTGGTTGGAATCTTGCTACACGCTGGAAAGGCTGCACTACCGAATTGGATTCCGTCAGGCTGGATGAAAACTTCAGTGCCGGAATAGATCCGGCCACACATGGGAATCGCTGCGGTGTTCGACGAGATCCGGTCAAACGGGATGATTGCTTCGACGCTGAACGGAATCTGGTCCTACATGGAAATCGCTTCGCGACCAGACACGATCCGATCGCACTCGGGAACTCTTTGTTGATTGAGCGGAATCCAGTCACACAAGGGATCCGCTGGAGCACCGGACGGGAACCGGTTGCGCAATGGAACGAACTTACTGCTGGATACTGGATTAGCTTGGGCACTGGAAGTACTTCTGTTGGCATTGGTGCCAACCTGGGCGTTGGATGGAAACCGGGTGGCACGCTGAATGTCTTCGGCAACGCACCAAATCCGGTAACTCTCTCGAATGTTGTCGGCCTCGGATGGATTCCAACCTGGCTGATTGGAATTGGAAACGTGTTCGTCGCTTGATGATCTGCTGCTGAATCATCATCGTATGGTTGGTTGCTTTCACATGATGGAATGTTGCGCTCGCTGTCGACAAACATGGTTGTCTCATTGCCGACGTTGAAATCCGCTGCTAGTGTCGGATTTGCTGGATTAGCTTGATGCTCATTCTGCTTGCTTGGAGGGTTGGACTTGTGTTGGTAGGCAACTGTTGTCACCTCTACACATCTCCTTGGCACTTTTCCACGGTGGGTGGAATCTTCATGGGTTGGTAGCTTTGGTAGCTCACATTGGGTTAGCACCTCTCCTTGTTGGATTGGCACACCTGCTCGTTGGGTTGATACTTTCTCTCGTTGTGTTGCTTTTTCTTCTCGATGGCACTTCTGAGCTATTGGAGCAACAGAAGACAGGACAATCGGCGTTGGTGCCGACTTGCTTTCGATGACCTCGGCGAGATCACCTTCGGAATGGACCAGGGCTGCTCCACACACAGGATTTAACTTCATGGATGAAGTTTCAGCGCTTGGTGGCTGCACGGAATGGATTGGGTTGATGTCAAACTGGCTCACCTTCAACTCGTTGGCTTGGGCTGGGAACAGCTGCTCTGGGGACATCTCTCTCGGTGGCGACGTGTTTGGCTTCTCCATCACGTCTGGAATCGGAACGGACTGTTCCGTCGGTGGACTCGGTGATCGGCTTCGAATCAGTGGGGTGCGCCAACGTGGCGCAGTGTTCGCAGCGAAATAGTTGGATGATGGCAAACGATTCATCTGATACCTGTCACTGGTGCTCGGGAAAGAAAGTAACATGGTCTCCACCAGTAGGCAAGCATCGTCGTGGAGGTCATCGAAGCGCTCATAATCCTTATCCACATCCGAATACCTCTCGACTGGGACTGCGGACAAGATCTCACCGTTCACTCGTTGGTACTGCTTGTAGAGGAACTGGAGTTCTCTTTGATACATTTTCACATGTACCAAACTCGGTTGATCGTTACTGTCTCTCACTAACTGCTGCTGGATTTTCTTCACTTTGGCCTCGACGAGGCTACGTTCGGCGAACAGCCTTTTCACGTTGGCCATTTCGGAACACTTCACACGCGCACGTCTTGTCTTGATTTGGACTTTCTTCACTACTTCACTACCACTTTGCTTGCTTGGGAATTTCGCTTCCTCTCCGCCAATAGAAACCAGAAATATTCTCTTCACTTTGGGTCGAGCTACCGGGGACAGGAACTACAGCAATCCTCTCGGTAGGAATGCTGATTGCTATCGGCGATAGCAATTGGGAATGATTTGTCTCAATCTGCTGATTGACGACTGACTCTGCTGCTGTTGCAGCCTCCACGGAACTGTATCCGGCTCGAAGGACCATATGTTGCGGCGTGCAACTGGGACTTTGGCTCGGGTGAGCGGGAACGGAAAGATCTGTTGAACTTCCGTCCACCTGTTGCCGGGAGCAACAGGGCACAGGACCGATAGCTCGACTGGAGGGGGCTCTTGCAACTCTAGCCTTCAAAAAGGCTGTTTGGCTTCCACTGGTGGAGGGAAAGGCGGTTTGGTAACTTTAACTTAAACTTCTATATTATTCCTCTTGATGTTTACAGAATGGTGGTTGAAAGAAAACTGATGTTAACTCAAACGAAACTGATACTAAACTGAATCGAAACTGATTGAAACTGAATCGAAAACTGATGATTTGCTTGCGCATGCAAGCTACTTATATAGGCTACAGGTAAACAGGAACGTTGCATGCGCAGCCGTGTGGGGATGATGGAAACTTCCACTGCCTGGACCAGTGTTGTTCAGACTCATTTCCCCGAAAATAACGTTTTCCGAACTACGAAGCCACGAACTACTACAACCATGCTCTATCCTCCTAAGATAGAAAAGCAGATGGTTAAGCTTGAGTACTGCACACAAAATCGATCAATTTTCATCCCAGAGAGCCACAATTCAAGTTTCGGTGAAATGAAATGAGTGAGTGAGTGAGTGCGAATCATTTCACCGAAACTTGAATTGCGGCCCACCGAGATCGAAACTGTCGGATCCCATGTGCAACACTCAAGCCCAACCACCTCCCCCACCAGCTCAGGAATACAACGCACAGTTATAACAGTTCATGGCTTCACAATTCGAATTTCGGGGAAATGAGTCTGGTCAACACTGGCCTGGACGATGCTGTAGTGGGTTCGATGATGATGATGATGGTTGTGCAGTAGTGTGGGACAAAATTTAGATTCTTGCTCCAGTCTACTTTTTGGATTGCATTTAGGTCCCATAACAACTGTACAAAATTTTAGCTCGATCGGTGAAACTATATTTTAGCGCCAGCCATTCAAAGTTTTTATGGGATTTACTATGGGAAAACTTACTTTTGCAAAGAAAAATCGCCAGAGGTCGCCCATTGACCTCTATAAAAATTCTGAATACAGACTTCGATAGGTATTTTTACGGTGAAGAATATTGCCGAAGACCGCGAAACAATCCGACACTTGTGAAAAAAGTTATTCAATGAAAACCTATTGGCAAGGCGACGCTGATTAACACGTAAAGGAATAACAATAATAACAAAATCGGGCAAAATTTCCGAAAAATCTATGCTTAATAACTTTTTTCACAAGCATCGGATTGCTTTGCAGTCTTCGGCAATGTTGTTCATCGTAGAAATACCTATCGAGGTCTGTGTTCTGATTTTTTATAGAGGTCAATGGGCGATCTCTGGCGATTTTTCTTTGCAAAAGTAAGTTTTCCCATAGTAAATCCCATACAAACTTTGAACGGCTGGCGCTAAAATATAGTTTCACCGATCGAGCTAAAATTTTGTACAGTTGTTATGGGACCTAAATGCAATCCAAAAAGTGGACTGGAGCGAGAATCTAAATTTTTCATATAACCGTGTCCCAGGCTATTGTGCAGGTGATGGTGCAATATGTCTGGTTGGCTGGTAAAACGAATGAGCAGAAAAGAGATGCTAATTGTACTTTGCGCGACAACTTGGTACCAATGGGGTATTTTCCGCTCCCTGTTTTGATGCTGCAAACCAGGTAGCGAAATGCAAGGATGTTGATGATGGAATATTCCGCTGCTACCTGCTGCCAGCGCTTCTCGAACTGAATTTGTGATGTCGGGACGGAACAAGCCCAGTTTCATAAAAAAAATTATTTTTTAAAAATCTTTTTTATTTAAGTTACGTAAATTGTGAATAACCTCTTCTGGAACAACGAAAACGTCAAATAACATATTCAGATTACATATTTCATCGATTAAGGCGATAAAAATAGTTCTGGCCAAACTTCACTTTTTTCCGACCATTGTGCAATGGCCCAAACGATCGTTTCATCTTGATTTCCACTGGGCTGAACGAAACGATGATTGGCGTGCGTTGACTATTGCGTATCTTTCCGAATAAACGACGAACACTTGTAATGCCACAACACCATTTCTCGACGTTTCATGCAAAAATAAGGTTTTGGTGGAAAAAGTGTATGGAAACTTTTTTTTGCACGGCTGTGTAAAAAAAACCGCGCAAAAACAGAATTGGCTGTACCGTTTTGTCTCAAATTCCGAACAGACTCATATTCCGAACACTCGGTTTTTGTATGGCGATTTGGTTGAAATGTTTCGCTGAAATATATCACCAAATAACAAGTAAATGGCAGTCAATTGCAATTCAATTTTAACCTTTCCAATATAATTTTCACCGCGGGAGTAGTGATGACTCTCGAGTTTGAGACCAGTAGAACAAGCTCAGATAAATTTATTTGTGAAATTATTCATTTGAATACGATTTATTCGTGCTGTTCGGAATTTGAATCAAGGTGTTCGGAATATGAGACAGAATAAGCAAATGTTAGGCATTTGAATCAAAATGGTGTTCCATACTTTAACGTAAAAACACAGAGAACAGACGTTCATCTTTAATCGTCAGCGTGTGTAAAGTTTTGTACGGGACCTTTTAAAGTATGTCGTTATGCTCCTGTTACGCGGCGCTGTGATCAGAATAAAGGAGCTTCAATTTTGCCGCTTTTTACATTTTGGCGCTAGTGTCACCATAAAAAATTGCCACTTGTCGCTAGCGTTGCTTTGTGTGCCAATGAATGTTGACGTTTACTAGCGCCATCGTGTGGTCGAAACGAGTTTGTATGTCGCACTGTCTGCGTTGGTGGCGCTGATGATTGACTCAAACCTTTACACATGATTTTGATGGAATTTTGTTCGAGCCTCTATGTCTGTTCTCTGTGGTAAAAACAATACTAAAACTAATTAAATCAACATTATTATTGGTCCACCCAACAGCTAACAGTTGGACTTTGCGAAGAAATTAAAATTTACACAAATATCAGCCAATTTATGCCAATCAGATGCATTTGAAGTCACTGTTGGCCTTAAGTGTTCGGAATATGAGTCAAAACGGTACTCAGTTTGGCTTTCGCAAGGGTAAAGGAACAAATGATTCGCTAGCATTGCTTTCTTCATATATTCAACTAGCGTTTGCAGAGTAGGAAAAACTGGCTTCAGTTTTTCTGGATATTAAGGGCGCTTTTGATTCAGTTTCCATAGAAATATTAGGGGGATTCACGGCATAAATCCCAGCGTATATCGCGATTTATTGCTTTTCTTAAATCTTTCACGAATTTGAGTAAATTGTGGATGAAATATTTCAATTTGCTGAAACTCGTCAGCTAACCAACCCAAGAATGCGCTGTTTTCTATATAGCAATTGGAAAATAATAACCAATCCATCAAAGTTTGAAAACGAACTCAACGAAAAAAATCATGATTAGGAATCTTGATTTTGTGATCTGAAATGACTGCACTAAATTTGGCAAATAATTTGGTGGACTTCGTAGGACGCGGCCTGAGAACAGAGCGGATAGTGATGGGAATGAAATTAATGGTATTTTGTTAAGAACGAGTAGTGGGGACCCAATAAAGCTTTCTGTAACATACAAGACATTTTATTCAAGTCCCTATGTTGAATATACTGGATTGAAGAAAACAAATTAATAATTCGGTAACAATTTGGGGAGCCAGAAAACCTAAAAATGGGCCTTCCTTAGCCATGTGGTTAGAGTCCGCGGCTACAAAGCAAAGCCAGGGTGAAGGTGTCTGGGTTCGATTCCCGGTCGGTCCAGGATCTTTTCATAATGAAAATTTCCTCGACTTCCCTGGGCATAGAGTATCATTGTACCTGCCACACGATATACGAGCTGAGAAGCAGGCTCTTTCCCAGAGGGGTCGTAATTCCAAGAAGAAAAAGAAGAAGAATGGGGAGCCGGATCCTATTCTTGGCACTTTTGATTCACTTCGGCAGTGGGGGTTTTTGAGTGCTACAGAGCTAATATTTGGCCACAACAAGCGTCGTACTAAAGCGCTTCTTATTGCAAAGTTTCATAGATTTCGGCCGAGAAAAACCCCTCATGCCAAAGTGAATCAAGTAAGTGCCCAAGTGGTTCTGCACCATGTTGCTTTTATGTTTTTGCTAATATTTAAAGCCATTTTACTTGAACCATTTTGGACCCAATTTAACAGAGTATCATCATTCGCATCCCAATTTTAAAACAAAATCAGTTCCAGTTACTTGAGTATTTTGGATCGTAATAATTGAGCAACTATGAAACTCCACATACCTTGATCATGTAAAACTTAGAATTACTTTTTTGTTAAATCCTACTAGATTAAACATTCACATGCATGCTTTTCAATGATTATTGGGAACATTTTGCCACACATAATATTGCCAAATCCACAATAGACACATTCAACCCTATTCAACCTTGAATTGAACCACTTTTACGAGAATAGCAGTTTATTTAGCCTGGCTTTCGAAGTAATCTGCGAAAAAACGCTTAAATTTGAAACTCCCAAAAGTGGAAGCTCAAACAATCTTAAAATGCCATCTTTTTGTGATAGGTAACTAGATTTTGTGTTCCTCATTTGACATCGCACTGAGTCACAATAGGAATATTTCATTTGAAATATTTCATTACTCATTTAACACAAGATTTCTCGCATAACTTCTGATCTCGCCCTAAAAGCCGTTGGTAACCATGTGTGTAGCTCGTTGTTTCTGAGCATTTGAATGGATTTTCATGTTATTTAACAACACTATGTGGAAGAAAGGATCATTATCTACCTGCCCGTGATGTTGGTTTGGATGCTTATTCTTTCATTTGCTCAGAAACAACGAGCTACACAGGTGGCTACCAATGGCTTTTGGGGCCCTATCTCAGAGTATGCGAGATTTCATTTTACGCCGCTTTAAGGCGATCGTCTAATGGGTTTGAGCGATTTGAAATTTGTATGGGAGCGAAGGCGTTATGCTGACTTTAGACCATTGGGCTGCTTAAACCTGGCCGAATTCGGTCATATAAAACCTTTCACGCTACGAGGGATCATGTTTCCTTCAAATCGTGGAAAAAAGTTTTCCAGAATTTTCCTTGGTTTTTCCAGCTTACTTCGGCGAAACAAGCAAAGTCGGGAAAATTTTGCCATTGAATGACTTTCCACGTGTATTGCTCAAAAATTATCGCGGTGACCTATATATTTTTAGACATGAAATAGTTTGTATGAATCATTGGAAGCTGATTGATGAGTTTTCTAGAGAAATAGATATAGTTTTCCCGGAAAATTCATGGTTTTCCATTGCGTGCCAAAACGAGAAAATACAGCATATATTGATACTAAAAAGTTTAACACAATTGCCCAAAACAGAAATTTGAAGTATAAGCATTTGATATCAAATGAAAACTGAACCGTATTTTCAGCTTTCCTCGTGGTTTTCCACGATTTTCCCAAATAAGAGTAATATTTTTTAATCATAACTCCTGCCTGTTTGTATATGTGAGTAGTGGTACATGGTCTTTGTCCATTGATTTCTCTGAGAAAATACGATATTTGATCGAAATTTTTTCGATGTTTCCATCGATCATAATGTCCTCCACAAGACTGTGGCGAAAAACCTGTTGGTTGCATATAAAATATAGCTGAAAACATTAATCATAATATTGTGCAATTTTTTCGCCCATGAATTTATTTACGAATGGGAGAATCAAAGCTGAACCATAAAGTAACGCCCGTTTGTTGCGCGACAAACCTCACACGTATTGGTATATACGAGGGGATGCCTAATAGTATTGCGCTCAGAAACAAATATTTGGAACGCAGTCATGACTTTCTGTGCAATACTTGACATGCATAAGAGATGCTTTATTGTAATCAGACTCCTATATCAGGTTGAATTGAATTGTACTTTGCAGTCATCCAAATAGTGGATCGATATTGACCTGAATATAACATGTAAAACCCATTTTTTTTGTCAAATTTTGGTTGATGGATTTCTGCTAAAATATTGCAGCTTTTGACTGCCTTATCTTTCACAATATGATAACGAAAAATTGATGGACTGGTTTTGTACGTATTGTACGGTTACATTAAATACATTGAAACAAATTTGTCATACATAGTCATGTTGTTGTTGTTTATGCTTATGATTTGTGTCAAACCAGGAGCTAATGTCATTGACTCAACGGAAACTCGTTTGTAAAGATCAAGAAACACATGTTTTTGATATGTAATTATTTGTTCGCCAGTATTATAAATAATCCATCAACTCACCCCTCATATGCTGCATTATGTTGCATACATCCGCTGCGACATCTCGATGCAACGGCTTTTGTCGCACGCAAACAACCATACAAAAGAAAGGCATCTCCTTTCATATGGGCCTGACTCATTTTGTACAATATGTTTGCTATATTATGAACAATTATTTTTCAGAAATTGTGTCGTAGAAGTGAAACAATTGATAATTATTATCGTTAGTGATGTTTACAGGGTTATTCTTATCAGATGAGATAATTTTGTATAGGCATTGACAGGAAATTGTTAAAATAAATTACGTCCTATTCATATTAGCTACTGCAATCGTGTCCTGTGCTCTACGGCATGGCAATGACACGGCATGGCACCGCGAGATACATCGCTCGTTGAAGCTTTTTCGTACTTTAGAAAACATGCTTTCATTTTCATTTCAAACTATACGCTTAGAAAAATATACCACCGCGTTTGTTATTTTCGCTCAGAGATAAGTAAATCCATATTTGGGGTTGTGATGTGAAAGAACAAAATAATTCGCCTCGTTCTGAGTGAAAATAACAAACTCGATGTGTATATGTTTGGGAGGGTGTGCAAAATTCAATTTCAAATATATCGTTTCTTGTTAAAATCGCAACAGAGCAATAAAATTGACAAGCTTTTTTTCGTTTGCTTTAGTGTTTCGCAGTTATTGATTGAAACCTGTCTGTTACAAAGTTGCCTTTTTTGCGTTCGTTCAACGCTAGAAACTGATTTCTAGGAATTGCCATTACCAAAATACTCTAGGGTATAGACCATCCGGGGATCGAACCCAAACACACTTTGCTTTGCGTTATATACGCGAGCGTAGACTTTTAATAACTAAGGAAGATACTTCAATTATTATCAGACTTCTACAATTTATTCAACTATTTATCAATCGAAATCCTTATAGAAAAGCCAGTATGTCAGTAAATTGGACTTTGGATTAAAACGTATACCTATCTCCGATGAATACGACATGTTTTGTCGCATAGATAGCCTCTAGTTTAGCCAATTTGTCAAATTTCAGCTTCAAAGTGATAATATTGAGAAGTCAAATAAATAACTAAGTTTACGCAAAACAAATAGCTCCCTTATATTTTTCCTATTACCATTGATATCATGGTCTTTATCTGTTTGTTTCCATTTCTACATCGATGGAAATATATCTTCCGAGGATTTCTGGAATACTTTCATTGTTGCGGACTTCCACTAACATATTCTATATTCATGCAAACAGTTTATTTCTATAACGAAGTATGAAGAAGGACTGCTGGAGATCTTCACAGCCATATCTGACAACAAAAAACTGGTGATATTCACAAAAATGTGGTTTTGAAATACCAATCATTTCTTTTCTCTTTTTCTGAATTTACGAAATACTGGTAAAAGCTGAAGAGTTCTATAACATATTTGAGCAGGACGGGAACTTCTGAGATTATTGAAGTTTTTTTTTGGCAAAGGGTCCGTTCATTAATTACATGTTTTTTTCTATATTTAGACCCCCCCATCATCTCGTGGTCTATTGTACTTACGAGTAAAAAAAACAAATGTGTATGGAACGCGGTCTTTGGCCAGATCCCTTACAACCCTTCTCTCGATAAATGACCGAAATTGAATTTGTCAATGTATATTTTGACGAAACCCAGCTCTGGTCATCCCAATCTACATGTCATATCTTCGACATAAATTGTACCTGTTATTCACGACAATAGCCTGGTTTGAGATTCTTTAAATCAAATTTTACGTCATATCTAATTTATCTACGAGTAAAAGTTCAATTCTATATTGAATCCACAGGTGATCCATAAACCACGTGATTATTTAAAGGGTATTGGGGCCTGAATAAAGATCACGATCCATTTGAATTTAAAGGCTTTGTGTGATCAAAAGAACACAGGGAATGCGGTTCCTGGCAGAGTTCATTCATTGTGGAATTGTCTGACTTAGGAATTCTTGACGTTTTGCGTATTTATCTCTGCGTAGTGGTGGAACTTGTCGAATAATTTCCAGAGGAATTACGACCTAGGAGACGGACTTAGGAATACTTGATGGAATTCCCGATGAAAAAAATTTGAGGATCTCCTGCGAATGAAATCCTCAGAAATTCTTGGAGGATCTCCTTGAGAAATTAATGGAGGGGGAATTCCTGGAGGAACTCCGGTAGAATTCCTGGTGCAACTGCCAGCGGGATTCTTGTAACAACTCACGGGGAAATTCCTGAAGGAAGTACGGTGGAATTTCTGGAGGAACTCCGGAAAAAAAATCCGTGAAAAACTCCGGATGAATTTTTTGAAAGTAACTTCTGAGAAATTTCCGGTGGAGCTCCTAAGGAATTCCCGAAAGAACTTCGAAGCATTCACGGCGGAGCTTTGAGCAAAATCCCAGGAGGTATTTCTACTGCAATTCCCCTGAGGTATTTCTGGGGAAAATGTCCGAAGGAGTTCTTGGGGGATATCTTCGGAGGAATCCTTGAAATTCCCGTAGGAAATCCTGGAGAAGAGGAAATCCCCGGAGGAAATACCGAAGGAATTTCTTAACGAAATTTCCCGAGGAATTCCTAAAAGAATTGCTAGAAAGAATAGCAGTTGGTAATCCCCTGAGGAATTCCTGGCGAAAATTTCCGGAGCAATTGCTACTGGAATTCCCTGAGGAATCATTTAAATCTCCGTAGGAATTCTTGGAGGAAATCTCCGGAGAAATTCCTAGTGTAAATTCCCAGCGAAATTCCGAAAGGAAAACTCAGGATGAGACATTCCGAAGGAATGTCTAGTAAAAATCCTCTTAGGAAATCCCCGAAAGATTTTTTGGGCGAGATCCCCAGAGAAATTCTTGGAGAGAATCCTTGAATGTTTTTTGAAGGAAAATCTCTGAAGGTATTCTTGGAAAAATCATCGGGAGAATCCTTTGGAAAATCCCCTAAGAAATTCATGGAGGTAATCCCCGGAGGAGCTCTTGTTAGAAAATCCCGGAAAAATTCATAGAAAAAAATCTTCCGAAGGCATACCCGGATGAACGCCAAAAGAATTCCCGGAGGAATTCCGAAGGAATTCTAGATGGAGCTCCGGAGACTTTTTCAGAAGAACTGCTAGGAAATTCCCGGTGTAGCTCCAGAGAAATTGAAGAAACTCTGAAGAAATTTCCGGGGGAATTCTGTACAAAATCATATAGAAACTCTAAAACCATTCCTAGAGGAACTCCGGATGCGTTCCTGAAGAAACTCCGAGTGCGTTTCTGTAGGAACTCCAGAGGCGTTTCTAGAGAAACACCGAATAAATTCCTGCAGATACTAGATACGAAATACGAAGGAATTCCCGGTGGAGCTCCAGAGGAACTTTCCAGGTATTAGCGAATGAAATCGAGAGGAATCGCTGGAAAAATTCCAGAGATGTTTCTACAAAAACTCCAGAGGAGTTTCTGCAAGAACTCCAGAGGAGTTTCTGAAAGAATTTTCGGTCGAAATCCGGAGGAAGTTCCAAGGAATTGCTTAATGAAATACAGAAAAATTCTCGCGGAACATTACTAAAGGACCTATGTACAAATGAGAGATTCTCTCCTCTCTCGTTCTCTTTCGATTATAACAGTGGAATACTAAAGATTTTAGGAAGTTTTTCACTATAGATCGAAAGTCAATTTCCTTGACTAGCGTTTCATACAAAAAACGCAACAGAAGAAGTTAATGTGATTCAGTTATTAATGAAAGAGAAAGTAAACAAAGAGAGCCTCTCAATGTTAAATAGGTCCTTTAGTAATGTTCCGCGAGAATTTCTCGAAGAACTTAAAAAATCCAGGAGGAACTCCGAAGTAATACCACGAAGAACTCCGGAGGAATCACAGGAGGACGTCTAGAGGAATTTCCGGAGGAATGAATGAGAAATTGCCTAAAGAACTCTGGAGGATTACCCGGAGGAAATGTATAGAATTTTCAGAAGTAACTCCTGGAAAATTTGTAATTGAACTCCGAAGGATCCCAAAATAATTACTAGAGGAACTCTGAAGAATTCCTGCAGAAATTCTGAAAAAAATTCAGGAGGAACTACAAAGGAAATTCGAAAAAAGTAGCGGTGGCGTTACAAAACAATTCCCAGATGAACTACGGAGAAATTCCACGAGGATCTCAGGAAAATGTTTTGAAGATTCTCCAAAGGAATTCCTACAGGGACTCCGAAGCAATTGCTAATTCCTCCAGCAATATGTTTTTATAGAAACTCCGAAAAAAAATCCCGCAGGAAATCCCAAGAGCAATTTTTGGAGGAAATCTTGTGAGGAATTCCTGGAGAAAATTACCAGAGGAGTTCCCCGGAGGAATTTCATAATGAAATCTCCGGAGGAATTCCTGTAGGAAACCCCCGGAAGAATTTTTAGAGGGAATCCACAGAGGAATTCTTGGATGAAATACCCTGAGGGATTACCAGAGAAAATCCCCGGTAAAGTTCTTAAAATTTCCGGAGGAAATCCCCGGAGGTATTTTTGGAGAAAACTACTGGAGGAAATCCTGAATAAATTCCTGGAGTAAATTTCCGGAGAAATTGCTGGTTCAACTCTTCTATGAAATTCTGGAGGAAATCTCAGGATAAAATCTTTGAAATAAACGGAGAAATTTCCAAAGAAAATCCTCAGAGAAATTTCTCAATCTCCCTGGAGGAATTGCTATTGGAAATCCCCTGAGTAATTCCTGAAGAAATACCCCGGAGGAAATCCAGGAAAAAATCTCAGGAATAATTCCTGGAACATATCGCCAGAACATAAAAGGCCTCTAGAGGAGTTCTTGCAAGAAATTCCTGGAAAAAATCTCCGGAGGAATTCCTGGAGGAAGTTTCGAAGAAAATCTCGGAGAAAAGCTCCAGATAGATTCTTTAGAAAAATCGCCGAAGAAATCTCTGGAGAAAATCCCCGGAGGAATTTCTAAACGAGATCCCCTGAGGAATTATTGCACGAAATCCTCTAAGGTATTACCAGGGAAAATTCGCGGTAAAGATTTTGAAATTTCCGGAGGAAATCCTCGGAGGAATTTCTGGTGAAAATTATGGAGAAAACTCCCGGAGGAAATCTTGAAGAAATTCCTAGAGTAAATTTCCAGAGAAATTCCTGATTCAACTCTTCTATGTAATTCTGGAGGAAATCTCAGGATAAAATCTTTGAAATAAACAAAGACATTTTTAGAGAAAATCCTCGGAGAAATTTTTGAATATCCCTGGAGGAATTGCTATTGGAAATCCCCTGCGGAATTCTTATAGAAATTCCCCGGAGGAAATCCTGGAAAAAATCTCCGGAATAATTCCTGGAGCAAATCGCCAGAACATCAAAGGTTGCTAGAGGAGTTAATGCAAGAAATTCCTGGAAGAAATCTCCGGAGGAATTCCTGGAGGAAGTTTCGGAGAAACTCCTGGAGAAAAACTCCAGATAAATTCTCTGGAATAATCACCGAAGAAATGTCTGGAGAAAATCCCCAGTGGAATTTCTAAATAAAATCTCCGGAAGAATTCCTGTAGGAAATCCCCAGAAGAATTTCTAAACGAAATCCCCTGAGGAATTCTTGCACGAAATTCTCCTTCTATGTTATATGTTACCAAGAAAAATCCGCGGTAAAGTTCTTGAAATTTCCGGAGAAAATCCTCGGAGGAATTTCTGGTGGAATTTATGGAGAAAACTCCCGGAGGAAATCCTGAAGAAATTCCTAGAGTGAATTTCCGGAAAAAATCCTGATTCAACTCTCCAGGGAAATATGATTTTCTAGAGAAAATCCCCGGAAGACTTTCTTAATATTCATGGAGGAATTGCTAGTGGAAATCCCCTGAGAAATTCCTGAAGAAATTCCCGGAGGAAATCTTGGTAAAAAATCTCCGGAAAAATTCCTGGAGCAAATCGCCAGAATATAAATGGCGTCTAGAGGAGTTCCTGAAAGAAATCCCTGGCAGAAATCTCCGGAGGAACTCCTGGAGGAAGTCACCGAAAGAATCTCTGGAGAAAATCCCCGGAGGAATTTCTTAATGAAATCTCAGGAGGAATTCCAGTAGGAAATCCCCGAAAGAATTTCTGGTCAAAATCCCCAGAGGAATTCTTGGACGAAATACCCTGAGGGATTACCAGAAAAAATCCCCGGTAAAGTTCTTGAAATTTCCGGAGGAAATCTCCGGAGGTAATTTTGGAGAAAACTATCGGAGGAAATCCTGAAGAAATTCCTAGAGTAAATTTCCGAAGAAATTCCTGGTTCAACTCTTCTATGAAATTCTGGAGGAAATCTCAGGATAAAATCTTTGAAATAAACGAAGAAATTTTTAGAGAAAATCCTTGGAGAAATTTCTTAATATCCCTGGAGGAATTGCTATTGGAAATCCCCTGAGGAATTCCTAAAGAAATTCCCCGGAGGAAATCGAGGAAAAAATCTCAGGAATAATTCCTGGAGCAAATCGCCAGAACATAAAAGGCCTCTAGAGGAGTTCCTGCAAGAAATTCCTGGAAGAAATCTCCGGAGGAATTCCTGGAGGAAGTTTCGGAGAAACTCCTGGAGAAAAACTCCAGATAAATTCTCTGGAATAATCACCAAAGAAATCTCTGGAGAAAATCCCCAGAGGAATTTCTAAAGGAAATCTTCGGAGGAACTCCTGTAGGAAATACCCGGAAGAATTTCTAAACGAAATCCCCTGAGGAATTCATGCACGAAATCCTCCTAATATGTTATATATTATCAAGGAAAATCCCCGGTAAAGTTCTTGAAATTTCCGGAGAAAATCCTCGGAGGAATTTCTGGTGGAATTTATGGAGAAAACTTCCGGAGGAAATCCTTAAGAAATTCCTAGAGTAAATTTTTTGGAGAAATTCCTGATTCAACTCTTCAGGGAAATAGGAATTGCTAGAGATCCTCGGAAAAAATTCTTAATATTCCTGGAGTAATTGCTAGTGGAAATCCCCTGAGAAATTCCTGAAGAAATTCCCGGAAGAAATCATGCTGAAAAATCTCCGGAAAAAATCATGGAGCAAATCGCCAGAATATAAATGGCCTCTAGAGGAATTCCTGAAAAAAATCCCTGGCAGAAATCTCCGGAGGAACTCCTGGAGGAAGTCACCGAAAGAATCTCTGGAGAAAATCCCCGGAGGAATTTCTTAATGAAATCTCAGGAGGAATTCCAGTAGGAAATCCCCGAAGAATTTCTGGTCAAAATCCCCAGAGGAATTCTTGGACGAAATACCCTGAGGGATTACCAGAGAAAATCCCCGGTAAAGTTCTTGAAATTTCCGGAGGAAATCCCCGGAGGTAATTTTGGAGAAAACTACCGGAGGAAATCCTGAATAAATTCCTAGAGTAAATTTCCGGAGAAATTCCTGGTTCAACTCTTCCATGAAATTCTGGAGAAATCTCAGGATAAAATCTTTGAAATAAACGTTCTCGTTCTCTTTCGATTATAACAGTGGAATACTAAAGATTTTAGGAAGTTTTTCACTATAGATCGAAAGTCAATTTCCTTGACTAGCGTTTCATACAAAAAACGCAACAGAAGAAGTTAATGTGATTCAGTTATTAATGAAAGAGAAAGTAAACAAAGAGAGCCTCTCAATGTTAAATAGGTCCTTTAGTAATGTTCCGCGAGAATTTCTCGAAGAACTTAAAAAATCCAGGAGGAACTCCGAAGTAATACCACGAAGAACTCCGGAGGAATCACAGGAGGACGTCTAGAGGAATTTCCGGAGGAATGAATGAGAAATTGCCTAAAGAACTCTGGAGGATTACCCGGAGGAAATGTATAGAATTTTCAGAAGTAACTCCTGGAAAATTTGTAATTGAACTCCGAAGGATCCCAAAATAATTACTAGAGGAACTCTGAAGAATTCCTGCAGAAATTCTGAAAAAAATTCAGGAGGAACTACAAAGGAAATTCGAAAAAAGTAGCGGTGGCGTTACAAAACAATTCCCAGATGAACTACGGAGAAATTCCACGAGGATCTCAGGAAAATGTTTTGAAGATTCTCCAAAGGAATTCCTACAGGGACTCCGAAGCAATTGCTAATTCCTCCAGCAATATGTTTTTATAGATACTCCGAAAAAAAATCCCGCAGGAAATCCCAAGAGCAATTTTTGGAGGAAATCTTGTGAGGAATTCCTGGAGAAAATTACCAGAGGAGTTCTTGGGGGATACCCCCGGAGGAATTCCCGGAGAAAATCCTGGAGGAAACCTCCGGATAAATCTCGAAGGATTTTTTGGAGAAAATGTCCAGAAAAATTTCTTAATGAAATCCCCAGGAGAGATGCTGGATCTTCTTCTTCTTGATATTACGTTCTCTCTGGAACAGAACCTGCTTCTCAGCTTAGTGTTCTTATGATCATTTTCACAGTTACTAACTGAAAGCTTTCTTTACCAAATTTGCCATTTTGCATTCATATATCGTATGGCTAATACAATGATACTCTATGGGTTTATTCACATATTTTATAACGCCGAAAATGGTCATTTTTGACACCCACCCACCCTTTCGTAATGCTTTTTGTAACAATATTCTACAATTTTTTTATGAGTCGTATAATTGCAAGGACACCCAACCACCTCATTCAGCGTTATGAAATTTGTGAATGAACCCTATGCCCAGGTAAGTCCAGGAAATTTCCATTACGAAGAGATCCTGGACCGACCGACCTTGTAGTCGCGGATTCTAAGCAATCGTCCATGGAAGGGAATCTCCGAATAAATTTTACGAAAAATCCACGATGGAATTTCTGCAGAAAATCCTCGCAGGAAATGCCCGTAGGAATTCCTGGACGATATCCTTAATGGAATTTCTTGGAAGAGTCCCTTGGAAAAATCCCCGGAATAATTCCTGGAGCAAATCGCCAGAATATAAAAGGCCTCTGGAGGAGTTCCTGCAAGAAATCTCCAGAGGAATTCCTGGAGGAAGTTCCGGAGAAATTCATGGAAAAAGCTCCAGACAAATCTCTGGAGAAAATCCCCGGAGAAATTTAACGGAGAAATAATGAAATCGCCGGAGGAATTCCTGTAGGAAACTCCCGGAAGAATTTCTGGTCGGAATCCCAAGAGGAATTTTTGGTCGAAATATCCTGAGGGATTACCAGAGAAAATTCCCGGTATAGTTCTTGAAATTTCCGAAGAAAATCCCCAGAGGAATTTCTGGAGAAAACCCACGGAGGAAATCCTAAAGAAATTCCCCGAGGAATACCTGAAGAAATCTCCGGAATAATTCCTGGAGCAAATCGCCACAATGTAAATGGCCTCTAGAAGAATTCCTGGAAAAAATCCCTGGCAGACATCTCCGGAGGAACTCCTGGAGGAAGTCACCGAAAGAATCTCTGGAGAAAATCCCCGGAGGAATTTCATAATGAAATCTCCGGAGAAATTCCTGTAGGAAATCCCCGAAAGAATTTCTGCACAAAATCCCCAGAGGAATTCTTGGACGAAATACCCTGAGGTAAAGTTCTTGAAATTTCTGGAGAAAATCCCCGCAGGTATTTTTGGAGAAAACTACCGGAGGAAATCCTGAAGAAATTTCTGGTGTTAATTTCCGGAGAAATTCCTGGTTCAACTCTTCTATGAAATTCTGGAGGAAATCTCAGGATTAAATATTTGAAATAAACGAAGAAATTTCTAGAGAAAATCCTCGGAGAAATTTCTGAATATCCCTCGAGGAATTGCTATTGGAAATCCCCTGAGGAATTCCTGAAGAAATTCCCCGGAGGAAATCGAGGAAAAAATCTCAGGAATAATTCGTGGAGCAAATCGCCAGAACATAAAAGGCCTCTAGAGGAGTTCCTGCAAGAAATTCCTGGAAGAAATCTCTGGAGGAATTCCTGGAGCAAGTTTCGGAGAAGCTCTTGGAGAAAAACTCCAGATAAATTCCCGAAAGAATTTCTGCACAAAATCCCCAGAGGAATTCTTGGACGAAATACCCTGAGGTAAAGTTCTTGAAATTTCTGGAGAAAATCCCCGCAGGTATTTTTGGAGAAAACTACCGGAGGAAATCCTAAAGAAATTCCCTGAGGAATACTTGAAGAAATCTCCGGAAAAATTCATGGAGCAAATCGCCACAGTATAAATGGCCTCTAGAGGAATTCCTGAAAAAAATCCCTGGCAGAAATCTCCGGAGGAACTCCTGGATGAAGTCACCGAAAAAATCTCTGGAGAAAATCCCCGGAGGAATTTCTTAATGAAATCTCCGGAGCAATTCCTGTAGGAAACCTCCGGAAGAATTTCTGGACGGAATCCCCAGAGGAATTCTTGGACGAAATATCCTGAGGGATTACCAGAGAAAATTCCCGGTATAGTTCTTGAAATTTCCGAAGAAAATCCCCAGAGGAATTTCTGGAGAAAACCCACGGAGGAAATCCTAAAGAAATTCCCTGAGGAATACCTGAAGAAATCTCCGGAATAATTCCTGGAGCAAATCGCCACAGTATAAATGGCCTCTAGAGGAATTCCTGAAAAAAATCCCTGGCAGAAATCTCCGGAGGAACTCCTGGATGAAGTCACCGAAAGAATCTCTGGATTAAAATCCCCGGAGGAATTTCATAATGAAATCTCCGGAGGAATTCCTGTAGGAAACCCCCGGAAGAATTTTTAGAGGGAATCCACAGAGGAATTCTTGGATGAAATACCCTGAGGGATTACCAGAGAAAATCCCCGGTAAAGTTCTTAAAATTTCCGGAGGAAATCCCCGGAGGTATTTTTGGAGAAAACTACTGGAGGAAATCCTGAATAAATTCCTGGAGTAAATTTCCGGAGAAATTGCTGGTTCAACTCTTCTATGAAATTCTGGAGGAAATCTCAGGATAAAATCTTTGAAATAAACGGAGAAATTTCCAAAGAAAATCCTCAGAGAAATTTCTCAATCTCCCTGGAGGAATTGCTATTGGAAATCCCCTGAGTAATTCCTGAAGAAATACCCCGGAGGAAATCCAGGAAAAAATCTCAGGAATAATTCCTGGAACATATCGCCAGAACATAAAAGGCCTCTAGAGGAGTTCTTGCAAGAAATTCCTGGAAAAAATCTCCGGAGGAATTCCTGGAGGAAGTTTCGAAGAAAATCTCGGAGAAAAGCTCCAGATAGATTCTTTAGAAAAATCGCCGAAGAAATCTCTGGAGAAAATCCCCGGAGGAATTTCTAAACGAGATCCCCTGAGGAATTATTGCACGAAATCCTCTAAGGTATTACCAGGGAAAATTCGCGGTAAAGATTTTGAAATTTCCGGAGGAAATCCTCGGAGGAATTTCTGGTGAAAATTATGGAGAAAACTCCCGGAGGAAATCTTGAAGAAATTCCTAGAGTAAATTTCCAGAGAAATTCCTGATTCAACTCTTCTATGTAATTCTGGAGGAAATCTCAGGATAAAATCTTTGAAATAAACAAAGACATTTTTAGAGAAAATCCTCGGAGAAATTTTTGAATATCCCTGGAGGAATTGCTATTGGAAATCCCCTGCGGAATTCTTATAGAAATTCCCCGGAGGAAATCCTGGAAAAAATCTCCGGAATAATTCCTGGAGCAAATCGCCAGAACATCAAAGGTTGCTAGAGGAGTTAATGCAAGAAATTCCTGGAAGAAATCTCCGGAGGAATTCCTGGAGGAAGTTTCGGAGAAACTTCTGGAGAAAAACTCCAGATAAATTCTCTGGAATAATCACCGAAGAAATGTCTGGAGAAAATCCCCAGTGGAATTTCTAAATAAAATCTCCGGAAGAATTCCTGTAGGAAATCCCCAGAAGAATTTCTAAACGAAATCCCCTGAGGAATTCTTGCACGAAATTCTCCTTCTATGTTATATGTTACCAAGAAAAATCCGCGGTAAAGTTCTTGAAATTTCCGGAGAAAATCCTCGGAGGAATTTCTGGTGGAATTTATGGAGAAAACTCCCGGAGGAAATCCTGAAGAAATTCCTAGAGTGAATTTCCGGAAAAAATCCTGATTCAACTCTCCAGGGAAATATGATTTTCTAGAGAAAATCCCCGGAAGACTTTCTTAATATTCATGGAGGAATTGCTAGTGGAAATCCCCTGAGAAATTCCTGAAGAAATTCCCGGAGGAAATCTTGGTAAAAAATCTCCGGAAAAATTCCTGGAGCAAATCGCCAGAATATAAATGGCGTCTAGAGGAGTTCCTGAAAGAAATCCCTGGCAGAAATCTCCGGAGGAACTCCTGGAGGAAGTCACCGAAAGAATCTCTGGAGAAAATCCCCGGAGGAATTTCTTAATGAAATCTCAGGAGGAATTCCAGTAGGAAATCCCCGAAAGAATTTCTGGTCAAAATCCCCAGAGGAATTCTTGGACGAAATACCCTGAGGGATTACCAGAAAAAATCCCCGGTAAAGTTCTTGAAATTTCCGGAGGAAATCTCCGGAGGTAATTTTGGAGAAAACTATCGGAGGAAATCCTGAAGAAATTCCTAGAGTAAATTTCCGAAGAAATTCCTGGTTCAACTCTTCTATGAAATTCTGGAGGAAATCTCAGGATAAAATCTTTGAAATAAACGAAGAAATTTTTAGAGAAAATCCTTGGAGAAATTTCTTAATATCCCTGGAGGAATTGCTATTGGAAATCCCCTGAGGAATTCCTAAAGAAATTCCCCGGAGGAAATCGAGGAAAAAATCTCAGGAATAATTCCTGGAGCAAATCGCCAGAACATAAAAGGCCTCTAGAGGAGTTCCTGCAAGAAATTCCTGGAAGAAATCTCCGGAGGAATTCCTGGAGGAAGTTTCGGAGAAACTCCTGGAGAAAAACTCCAGATAAATTCTCTGGAATAATCACCAAAGAAATCTCTGGAGAAAATCCCCAGAGGAATTTCTAAAGGAAATCTTCGGAGGAACTCCTGTAGGAAATACCCGGAAGAATTTCTAAACGAAATCCCCTGAGGAATTCATGCACGAAATCCTCCTAATATGTTATATATTATCAAGGAAAATCCCCGGTAAAGTTCTTGAAATTTCCGGAGAAAATCCTCGGAGGAATTTCTGGTGGAATTTATGGAGAAAACTTCCGGAGGAAATCCTTAAGAAATTCCTAGAGTAAATTTTTTGGAGAAATTCCTGATTCAACTCTTCAGGGAAATAGGAATTGCTAGAGATCCTCGGAAAAAATTCTTAATATTCCTGGAGTAATTGCTAGTGGAAATCCCCTGAGAAATTCCTGAAGAAATTCCCGGAAGAAATCATGCTGAAAAATCTCCGGAAAAAATCATGGAGCAAATCGCCAGAATATAAATGGCCTCTAGAGGAATTCCTGAAAAAAATCCCTGGCAGAAATCTCCGGAGGAACTCCTGGAGGAAGTCACCGAAAGAATCTCTGGAGAAAATCCCCGGAGGAATTTCTTAATGAAATCTCAGGAGGAATTCCAGTAGGAAATCCCCGAAGAATTTCTGGTCAAAATCCCCAGAGGAATTCTTGGACGAAATACCCTGAGGGATTACCAGAGAAAATCCCCGGTAAAGTTCTTGAAATTTCCGGAGGAAATCCCCGGAGGTAATTTTGGAGAAAACTACCGGAGGAAATCCTGAATAAATTCCTAGAGTAAATTTCCGGAGAAATTCCTGGTTCAACTCTTCCATGAAATTCTGGAGAAATCTCAGGATAAAATCTTTGAAATAAACGAAGATAGTTTGAAAGAAAATCCTTGCAGAAATTTCTTAATATTCCTGGAGGAATTGCTATTGGAGGAAATCGAGGAAAAAATCTCAGGAATAATTCCTGGAGCAAATCGCCAGAACATAAAAGGCCTCTAGAGGAGTTCCTGCAAGAAATTCCTGGAAGAAATCTCCGGAGGAATTCCTGGAGGAATTTTCGGAGAAACTCCTGGAAAAAAACTCCAGATAAATTCTCTGGAATAATCCCTAAAAAAATCTCTGGAGAAAATCCCCAGAGGAATTTCTAAAGGAAATCTCCGGAGGAACTCCTGTAGGAAATACCCGGAAGAATTTCTAAACGAAATCTCCTGAGGAATTCTTGCACGAAATCCTCCTAATATGTTATATATTACCAAGAAAAATCCCCGGTAAAGTTCTTGAAATTTCCGGAGAAAATCCTCGGAGGAATTTCTGGTGGAATTTATGGAGAAAACTCCCGGAGGAAATCCTAAAGAAATTCCTAGAGTAAATTTTTGGAGAAATTCCTGATTCAACTCTCCAGGGAAATAGGAATTGCTAGAGATCCTCGGAAAAATTTCTTAATATTCCTGGAGGAATTGCTAGTGGAAATCCCCTGAGAAATTCCTGAAGAAATTCCCGGAGGAAATCTTGCAGAAAAATCTCCGGAAAAAAACATGGAGCAAATCGCCAGAATATAAATGGCCTCTAGAGGAATTCCTGAAAGAAATCCCTGGCAGAAATCTCCGGAGGAATTCCTGGAGGAAGTCACCGAAAGAATCTCTGGAGAAAATCCCCGGAGGAATTTCTTAATGAAATCTTCAGAGGAATTCCTGTAGGAAACCCCCGGAAGAATTTTTGGACGGAATTCACAGAGGAATTCTTGGATGAAATACCCTGAGGGATTACCAGAGAAAATCCCCGGTAAAGTTCTTAAAATTTCCGGAGGAAATCCCCGGAGGTATTTTTGGAGAAAACTACTGGAGGAAATCCTGAAAAAAAATCCTGGAGTAAATTTCCGGAGAAATTTCTGGCTCAACTCTTCTATGAAATTCTGGAGAAAATGTCAGGATAAAATCTTTGAAATAAACGAAGAAATTTCTAGAGAAAATCCTTGGAGAAATGTCTTAATATCCCTGGAGGAATTGCTATTGGAAATCCCCTGAATAATTCCCAAAGAAATACCCCGGAGGAAATCCAGGAAAAAATCTCAGGAATAATTCCTGGAGCAAATCGCCAGAACATAAAAGGCCTCTAGAGGAGTTCCTGCAAGAAATTCCTGGAAGAAATCTCCGGAGGAATTCCTGGAGGAAGTTTCGGAGAAACTCCTGGAGAAAAACTCCAGATAAATTCTCTGGAATAATCACCAAAGAAATCTCTGGAGAAAATCCCCAGAGGAATTTCTAAAGGAAATCTCCGGAGGAACTCCTGTAGGAAATACCCGGAAGAATTTCTAAACGAAATCCCCTGAGGAATTCTTGCACGAAATCCTCCTAATATGTTATATATTACCAAGGAAAATCCCCGGTAAAGTTCTTGAAATTTCCGGAGAAAATCCTCGGAGGAATTTCTGGTGGAATTTATGGAGAAAACTCCCGGAGGAAATCCTGAAGAAATTCCTAGAGTAAATTTTTGGAGAAATTCCTGATTCAACTCTCCAGGGAAATAGGAATTGCTAGAGATCCTCGGAAAAATTTCTTAATATTCCTGGAGGAATTGCTAGTGGAAATCCCCTGAGAAATTCCTGAAGAAATTCCCGGAGGAAATCTTGCTGAAAAATCTCCGGAAAAAATCATGGAGCAAATCGCCAGAATATAAATGGACTCTAGAGGAATTCCTGAAAGAAATCCCTGGCAGAAATCTCCGGAGGAACTCCTGGAGGAAGTCACCGAAAGAATTTCTGGATAAAATCCCCGAAGGAATTTCTTAATGAAATCTCCGGAGGAATTCCTGTAGGAAACCCCCGGAAGAATTTTGGATGGAATCCCCAGAGGAATTCTTGGACGAAATATGATAAAATGATCCACTTATCCCGCTGGTACACTTCCCCCGGTGTACCCCAATTTAATATTTTTATATAATATATATGGAGAGGGATCAAAAGTTACACGCATATGGATTAACCATGGTAGGTAACGCGATTCATCAGCCTTTGAAAAAAATCGTTAAAACAAAATATAAAAAATAACTAGGAGAAAAGTGTGTATATTTTGATTTCATGTAAAACATGTCAGCTCATGTAGTGTCGATCCATTGGAAACCCCGTCAAGAATAATATTGGTACCATTGGGGTGTTACACGACGTACATAATTTGGCCACCTGCATTTGATTTTGCTGTAAATGGTCGAATTATATACGCGTAACTGTCTGCCCAAAATACTTTGATCATCCTATCAGGTTTAAATATTTTTTATCATATTTCACTCATATGAAACTAAAGCATGAATTACACTCATCAGTTGATGAACCATTCTAGAATTAGCAGCCATAAACCACTTTCGAAATTTTCAGCAACACACACGATCAAATATAGAATAAGGTTGAAGACTGAAGAACATTTTGAAGGTATGCGAAACTAAACACGATTTCTTCAGCATCTATAAAACACTCCGTAGAGTCAAATATTCTTCATGATTTTAAACATCCTCAAATAAATAAATGCCCAGAGAAATTCTCTACAGTCATGATTGTTCAAAATGACAAATTCAATTTCGGGCCGTCCAATTTCGGACTTTCCCCGAGAGAAGGGTTGGGAGGGATCTGGCCAAAGACCGCGTTCCATACACATTTGTTTTTTTACTCGTAAGTACAATAGACCACGAGATGATGGGGGGGTCTAAATATAGAAAAAAAAACATGTAATTAATGAACCGACCCTTTGCCAAAAAAACTTCAATAATCTCAGAAGTTCCCGTCCTGCTCAAATATGTTATAGAACTCTTCAGCTTTTACCAGTATTTCGTAAATTCAGGAAAAGAAAAAAGAAATGATGGGTATTTCAAAACCACATTTTTGTGAATATCACCAGTTTTTTGTTGTCAGATATGGCTGTGAAGATCTCCTGCAGTCCTTCTTCATACTTCGTTAAAGAAATATACTGTTTGCATGAATATAGAATATGTAAGTGGAAGTCCGCAACAATGAAAGTATTCCAGAAATCCTCGGAAGATATATTTCCATCGATGTAGAAATGGAAACAAACAGATAAAGACCATGATATCAATGGTAATAGGAAAAATATAAGGGAGCTATTTGTTTTGCGTAAACTTAGTTATTTATTTGACTTCTCAATATTATCACTTTGAAGCTGAAATTTGACAAATTGGCTAAACTAGAGGCTATCTATGCGACAAAAAATGTCGTATTCATCGGAGATAGGTATACGTTTTAATCCAAAGTCCAATTTACTGACATACTGGCTTTTCTATAAGGATTTCGATTGATAAATAGTTGAATAAATTGTAGAAGTCTGATAATAATTGAAGTATCTTCCTTAGTTATTAAAAGTCTACGCTCGCGTATATAACGCAAAGCAAAGTGTGTTTGGGTTCGATCCCCGGATGGTCTATACCCTAGAGTATTTTGGTAATGGCAATTCCTAGAAATCAGTTTCTAGCGTTGAACGAACGCAAAAAAGGCAACTTTGTAACAGACAGGTTTCAATCAATAACTGCGAAACACTAAAGCAAACGAAAAAAAGCTTGTCAATTTTATTGCTCTGTTGCGATTTTAACAAGAAACGATATATTTGAAATTGAATTTTGCACACCCTCCCAAACATATACACATCGAGTTTGTTATTTTCACTCAGCACGAGGCGAATTATTTTGTTCTTTCACATCACAACCCCAAATATGGATTTACTTATCTCTGAGCGAAAATAACAAACGCGGTGGTATATTTTTCTAAGCGTATATTTTGAAATGAAAATGAAAGCATGTTTTCTAAAGTACGAAAAAGCTTCAACGAGCGATGTATCTCGCGGTGCCATGCCGTGTCATTGCCATGCCGTAGAGCACAGGACACGATTGCAGTAGCTAATATGAATAGGACGTAATTTATTTTAACAATTTCCTGTCAATGCCTATACAAAATTATCTCATCTGATAAGAATAACCCTGTAAACATCACTAACGATAATAATTATCAATTGTTTCACTTCTACGACACAATTTCTGAAAAATAATTGTTCATAATATAGCAAACATATTGTACAAAATGAGTCAGGCCCATATGAAAGGAGATGCCTTTCTTTTGTATGGTTGTTTGCGTGCGACAAAAGCCGTTGCATCGAGATGTCGCAGCGGATGTATGCAACATAATGCAGCATATGAGGGGTGAGTTGATGGATTATTTATAATACTGGCGAACAAATAATTACATATCAAAAACATGTGTTTCTTGATCTTTACAAACGAGTTTCCGTTGAGTCAATGACATTAGCTCCTGGCTTGACACAAATCATAAGCATAAACAACAACAACATGACTATGTATGACAAATTTGTTTCAATGTATTTAATGTAACCGTACAATACGTACAAAACCAGTCCATCAATTTTTCGTTATCATATTGTGAAAGATAAGGCAGTCAAAAGCTGCAATATTTTAGCAGAAATCCATCAACCAAAATTTGACAAAAAAATGGGTTTTACATGTTATATTCAGGTCAATATCGATCCACTATTTGGATGACTGCAAAGTACAATTCAATTCAACCTGATATAGGAGTCTGATTACAATAAAGCATCTCTTATGCATGTCAAGTATTGCACAGAAAGTCATGACTGCGTTCCAAATATTTGTTTCTGAGCGCAATACTATTAGGCATCCCCTCGTATATACCAATACGTGTGAGGTTTGTCGCGCAACAAACGGGCGTTACTTTATGGTTCAGCTTTGATTCTCCCATTCGTAAATAAATTCATGGGCGAAAAAATTGCACAATATTATGATTAATGTTTTCAGCTATATTTTATATGCAACCAACAGGTTTTTCGCCACAGTCTTGTGGAGGACATTATGATCGATGGAAACATCGAAAAAATTTCGATCAAATATCGTATTTTCTCAGAGAAATCAATGGACAAAGACCATGTACCACTACTCACATATACAAACAGGCAGGAGTTATGATTAAAAAATATTACTCTTATTTGGGAAAATCGTGGAAAACCACGAGGAAAGCTGAAAATACGGTTCAGTTTTCATTTGATATCAAATGCTTATACTTCAAATTTCTGTTTTGGGCAATTGTGTTAAACTTTTTAGTATCAATATATGCTGTATTTTCTCGTTTTGGCACGCAATGGAAAACCATGAATTTTCCGGGAAAACTATATCTATTTCTCTAGAAAACTCATCAATCAGCTTCCAATGATTCATACAAACTATTTCATGTCTAAAAATATATAGGTCACCGCGATAATTTTTGAGCAATACACGTGGAAAGTCATTCAATGGCAAAATTTTCCCGACTTTGCTTGTTTCGCCGAAGTAAGCTGGAAAAACCAAGGAAAATTCTGGAAAACTTTTTTCCACGATTTGAAGGAAACATGATCCCTCGTAGCGTGAAAGGTTTTATATGACCAAATTCGGCCAGGTTTAAGCAGCCCAATGGTCTAAAGTCAGCATAACGCCTTCGCTCCCATACAAATTTCAAATCGCTCAAACCCATTAGACGATCGCCTTAAGTGAATCCCCCTATTGTCAGAAAGCCTGCACAATGGACCGATGCACGCGTTCACTATTTGACGTTTGAGCGGTGCCGTGTTATTTACGTGACCATGGCAACGAGTGAATTCTGCACCGCTTAAAAGTCAAATTAGTGAACTCGTGCATTGGTCCATAGTGGACTACCTGGAATAATAAATATTTTTATTGAACAATGGACCGATGCACGGGTTCACTATTTGACTTTTGAGCGGTGCCGAATTCACTCGTTGCCATGGTCACGTAAATAACACGGCACCGCTCAAACGTCAAATAGTGAACTCGTGCATCGGTCCATTGTTTGTCAGAAAAGCACATGAGCTTCACTCTTGGCAAACTGACAACTTCCAGAAATAGCTGCATGTGCCTTTCTCAAGGCGCATGCCTAAGTCCCTTGCTTTATACATTTTATGTTAAAGATATTGACAACTGTCTGGAAGAACCATGCACGCTGCGACAACTAACAGATGATGCTGTGGTCTGTATCAAGGGTCCACGACCAGCAATTTTGCAAATATCATTGCAAAATCCCGTTGATAATCTATCCACTTGGGCTAGAAATTTAGGGATCGAGTTTGCCCCACAAAAAAACTCAACCGGTCGTATTTTCTTGAAAGCGGAATCTAGCCCAACTAAAGCTATATTTTGACAAAAAAAACCATTCTCTCTGTTCCAGATAATGGCTCTTTCTGTTTTCTCTCAGCAGCAATCTGCTACCTTATTTAATTGGTTCGAATTCAATATCATTGTTTGCGTACCGCCTTAGGATGTATGCACGTGACACATAATGCGAGCCTAGAGGTTCTGGCAGGGGTTTTCCCGCTACAGAACCGATTCTGGGGGCTCGCGCTAAGAATACTGATTAGTGTGGAACGAGCAACAGACTCGTTTACAAAAGCTTCGCAGAAATGCTCAAACTGAATACTCAGTCAAAATTCATGAGAGTTTATCTCTATTACATGCCATCTGACATAAGTCTGTACGCTTCATCAATGACAGTTCCTCTGTTCAATATGATCTGTCCATGAAACAAGCTATTCATGGAATTCCAGATCAACTTTGATGTACAACTATCCCACGTGTTTTCAACGCAAAGTACCAGAATGTAGGCATCGACAGGAGATATTTCACTGACGGGTCCCGCATCAATGGATCCACTGACTTCGGTGACCTCAATGAAAACTCTTCCGCCTTCCGAAAACTTCAGGAACATTGCACGGCTTATGATGCTGAGCTGGCAGCAATCAACTTCGCTTTGGGGATGATCTCATACATGCCCGCAGACCACTTCTTAATCTTCTCGGATAGCCTCAGTTCAATTGAGACTCTTTTATCGATGAAATCTGTAAAGCATACATCTAAATTTCTTACAAAAATAAGAGATGTGTGCACTGGTCGAAAAATCATCCAGATTACCTTTGTGTGGGTCCCCTCACATTGCTTAATTTATGGCAATGAGAAGGCAGACTATCTCGCAAAGGTAGCCCGACCAGAACCACATAACAAGATAATAACAAATTCCTATCAACAGCAGTTAAAAATAACAGAACTTGATAAAATTCTGCTATTAAGATGGCTTTGTTCTCAACTTGTTATATTTTAAGTAACACATTTATAACAACATTTGTTATATTTCTGACATCGCATTTATAAGTTTGTTGCAAATAACATCCGATGCCATAAACAGTAACATAGTTTGCAATAATTTTGTTATTTTGTAACATCCTTGCAATACATTCTGTAATAATTTTGATATAATTGTAACAGGGTTTGTTATATTTTAGTTTAATTTGGTGCAATTTTTGTTAGAATTTTTGTTATTTTAACTACTAATGGTACATGTTTTGTAGCAACTGGTGATATAAAAAAATCATATCAGGGGAACACATTCTGTTATAATCTTGTTTCTTCCGTCTGGTCGGGAGGCGCTGAGAAAGGTGAGATTTATGATAGATGATTTTCACACGATGAGTTTTTTTTTTTTTTTTTTCATTTAGTACGTCACAGTTCTCTTCGCGGTTGGCAAAGCGATTAGCTAAATGGCCAACTGGGACGGTGGTTACATTCCATATTTCATAGAATTTCCTTGCGAGCCTGTTGGAAGGTTTGGACGTAAATCGAGATTTCATTCGCATGATGTCAAGACTTATGTCCAACCATAACTCGCTAGATGCAAATTTGCACTGGATTAACCTCCCAGTGAGCATAGGTGTAGTTCCGGTTATGATGACATCGATCACGTAGTTTGGAAATACCTGAATATGTACACCTCCAGAGCGAAACTTTTGGATACTATTGCGGCCCAAGGTAGACAACCCTATGCTCCAGTTAGAAATGTGTTGGGCTCCCAAGATCTTGTCTACCTGCAGTGTTGTGAAAAACTCAATTTTTCACAACTCACGCTTGAAATTGTTCATGCGTGAGTTGTCAATCACGCAACTCAGCAATCAAAAAATCATGAATCAGTTGCTCACCTTTTTGAATCATTGTCTCGTATTTTTACAGTTTACTCACACACGGCAATAATTTCTTGTTAGTGTGGTAAAATTATAGTAATCCTTTCTAACGTAAACGACAACATTCGGGATTCACAAGTTTTTGCCGGATTTTAAGACTGAATCATTTTTTACGGTTTGAGTTGATGGAGTTGATTTTGCATCAAAATCTCAAGCGTGAGATTTGCGAAGCAGATCTCTAATGAGTTTGCTCTCCCGGGAGAGCGTATTGATTGTGATTTGAGTGTGAGTCTATCAATACTGTCTACATGATGTCGATTTGCGATTTTCTTCGCTTGTGTTGTATAAAAGTTTAATTATCTTGTGTTCTCTTCCCCATTATTTTTATGTGTGTTGTCCCCTTTTTTGTTGGAATGAAGTTCCTGACCATCCGGCAGTCGAAACCCCCGAAAGAAGTTGGTACCAACGCCACGATGCGACAATTGAGTTGCCTCGATATACCTGCCGAATGAGCTACAGTGAACTCCGGTACCCATTTCCCACGAGTATACCCCATTAGGCATAAAGACGTTAGGCATAAGGACGTTAGGCATAAGGATGTTAGGCATAATGGACGATAGGCATAAAGACATCTGGCATAATGGATGTTAGGCATAAAATACGTTAGGCATAATGGACGTTTGGCATAAAATAACTTCTGTGTATACCATTTGAAACTCGTCTTATATCGAAAATTGATCAGGACCATTTACAAATTTCATTCCGCTGATGGGGGTGGGTGAGTGTCCTCAAGATGTAACAGCTCAAAAAATTGCAAAATTCATACAAAAAGCGCTACGAGGAGGTTGGTTGATTGGGTGATCATAAATTAATACGTACGATGTAATGATATTTGCCAATGAACTCATTATGGATATGGATGAAGGTTGTTGTCATGATCATTATTATCATTATAAAATGCAGCTTAATCCAGTTTTGGAAGTATGAATTTATATTTACGATGTGCAATCAAAATGTTTTTTTTTTTTTTTTTCTAGAAATAATTAAATATTTTGGAGATTATGTGATATTTTTTCATTTATCTTACATAATTACGTTAATTTTGAAGAAGGTAAACGTTCCATATACATGTTAGTACGAATAATGCAAAAGATTTACTTGAAGACAACAATCAAGAGAATTTGTCATATTTTTGCTTATGTCTCAACCATATTCTTGGCGTTACATTCCCACTCCGAGTTTCAATTTAATGTAGTGAGAACAGTTCATTTGCCTTTTCTGCAAACAATTTTCGAAAAATCAATTTTGATCAGCCGCATATGTAAGTTTCACCGAAAGCACTATGAAAATATTCGAAATTCTTCGAGTTTGAAAAGTAAAATTGGATTAAGTTTTTATTTAAGATACAGAAGCCAAATTCAAATTTACCATCAGTGCGGGGAACGTAAATAGTAGTAGCTTTGAATTTCGAGCTACTCACGTGGCTCTCCCCAGTACAGTAATTCAAAAACGTAAATCTCATCAATATTTTGGGTGCATGAATTTTATAAATCATTAGTGTCACTGAAGGCTCTAAATGCGGGAAATAGAACATGTTTGTAATTGTTGGTTGCTATTAGCAACGGGTGTTTTGCTATTTTCAAGGCTTTTTGCATATAGCAGTGACGAACGCAAGTTTCGCTGGCTTCGCTGACTGTGATTTGCTTTGCTTAGCTACTGTAGAGTGAATTTCAAGATTGTTTTCCATAGCGCAGTATTCAGCATGGCGTGCCTTCAGGTTCAAAATAGTATTCCCAATTTTATTTCATAGAGCCCCCACAACTTATCTTGTTCTACTTAACCATTCAAGAGCAAGTCGAAACGAAAAAAAATATGGAAGTATTTATATCTACAATTCCAATAGATATGAGAACAGCAATAATCCATAGAACAGCATAGGTGATTTTCCAGCCTTTTTCTCCAATCATTAAAAAAAACCCGTATAAGTATAAAGAATAGCCTATGATTTAAAGAAGGAAAAATGTATGATGGGCATATTTAAGCAGTAATGACATTAATTTTTGAATGAGCGAAAACTAGCTTATTTTTTAGAAGAAGAAATATTTTCTGGTTAAAACATTAGCAGCAGGAACTCCAATAATTATATCGACAGTATAAGTATAAAGAAAAGCCTTCAATTTAAAGAAGGGATAATCTCTGATGAAATATTTGCCAGTTATATGTGTACAATCAAACTCGAAAGATGAGCAGCAGATCATGTACAGCGTCGTTCTTATTCTTGGCATTACGCCCCGACACATAATCGTAGCTTTGTGTTCTAAGAACACTTCCACAGTTATTAAACAAAAGTTTGCTTAGTCAAAATAGCTATTTTGCATTCTTATTTGTGCACGATACACTAACACGATTTTATTTCATGGACAAAGAAATGAAAAAAGGAAAAGATTCTAACTAAGATACCTTCGGCATGGTTTTGCTCTATGGTCGCAGAAGCTGCAACAAAGCTAATGAAGGTCCTTTACAGCATTGTCATGTTGATCATTTAACAAAAATTTCGTTGAAATTTACCTCAAAGGATTCACAATTAATTGCATTTAAAAGGACTCATTTTTGATCTTTGAAACCCTTCACAATTGTTAAAAAAGTCAGCTTGCATTTCGCATAAAAGAATTCAATTTTTATTTTGGAAATTATGCCTATCGTCCATTATGCCTAACGTCCATCATGCCAAACATCCATTATGCCAAACATTCATTATGCCAAACGTCCATTATGCCTATCGTATTTATGCCTATCGTACGTATGCCTAACGTCCTTATGCCTAACGTATTTATGCCTAACGTCGTGCACCCATTTCCCACCCTGCCCATCCTAAAAAATCATGTGACCATTGTCACGAGTATCCTGGCTCCATCCCGTACTAACTTTGATAACTAAGAAATTATAAAATTGTTTACAAATATAAAAAAAAACGGCTTCGTAAAGCGTCAAACGCGATTGAGCCTTTGATAAATGAAATTATAAAAAAAGTACAAGATGCATTCTTTCATGATTAAAATCTATGTAAGTGTTATGAATCTGTTATGAAAATTTAATATAAGTAGCGATAATTTGTCGTATATTTTCCAAGTACACTTCTTATCGAAGAGTTATTCAGAAAAAAGTTAAATACAAAGTTTGTGAAGAAAATTTACATTTCTTTTATTTTCAACCATCCTAGTACATTAATAAATTAATTTAAAATAGACCTTCTAGGATCATGGTCTAGTAATCAGTGTCATTTTCACATAAAAAATAAGGATAAAAATACAATTTTACATTATCGTAGACTCTTCCCCAAACTGTTTTCCTGATAGCTCTGTCAACTGTCATTCGTAATGATTTCTGCTTTGCCTTGATTGTTGAAACAATTCCGTCTTTTCATTTGAGGCGGTTCTGCCAGTAGAAGTCCCGCAGAGTAATTGAACCAAACCCACAGATGAAATTGTTTAATTTAATCCTCCCACCTCACCCGCCTTCTTTCCTTCTAGCAAACCAGCCATTGCCCAGCGTTAGGCATCTGCTTCCAACAGTGAGTCTACGGCAAGAAGAATTTACAATTTCCAAACACACACATATGTCTTCATTTCTTTCTCACTGGCACAATTTCCGGAAACTGGTCAACTCTTCAACGCTCCCTCGAGTGTATTGGAAAAGCAGCATTTGCCCCGGAAGGCAGGGCTGGTAGTTGGTCTCTTTTTAGAGGCTTGATCACTGCTTAAACGCGGGTCTCTAAGAAGTCTCTATTGTCAATTCAATTCGATGGATAGCAGAAGAGATATTCATGACTTTGTTTGCTATTATTTAGCTAAATATGGAATTATGGCCCTGCAAACATGTACAAAAATCCCGAGCATAATAGGCTCAAAAGGGATTTGTTTCTTCAGCAACATCCTTCATTAAGGTTTGAAGAAGGAGTTTTCAATATAGGATGATAAGTTTCTACAGTACTTGCGTGTTTTAGCATTTCTCAAATTTTCTCCATAGTAATTTCCATATAAGCCTACTTTGTCTTTGGGCCACCTTTAAATCACCATCTACAAAGCTGAAAATTTCAGTGCGCATCGTACCTTCGTGCTGTGCGAACACGAATTCTCTCTGCTCTTGGAAGTTTTCTTAAAAACTACCTAAAGCAATAAAACAGTACTTTTCAGTGCTACAAAAACAGCACTTTTCAGTGCTAAAACTAAAAACGGTACTTTTCAGTGCTACTAAAACAGTACTTTTCAGTACTATTTTTTCTACTATTGATCCCTTTACGATCCTTGTTTGGACCCGTGCCTTCGATTTTTCGTTGGACCCGTTGGCGAAAGCTAGCGGTGGTAATCCTTCTTGGACACCGTCTTGGGAAAAAACCTTTCGAAGGTCACGTCTTCTTTCGTTTATTAATTAAACATAGTATCAACAACAAACAAAAGGAAGGGTGAATCTCTGAATTCACTACTTCCTTCCAAAAAAGTGGGTTTTAAAACTGTCACTACACGTGGCAAGAATGGAAGAAAGGACGCTTCCCCGGAATGCGAACTTTCTTCCAAGGGTGAAATGAATAATTGTATCGAAATGAGCAATCAGTTCGATGCTCTAGACAAATTTTCCGAACACCAAATCGAAGCAGCCTCTAGCCCAGGCTCTTTGATTCAAGTGAGGAAGCAAAGAGTGCCGCCTATCGTGGTCAGTTGTTCCGAATTTGGGGGATTTAGGCAGGAGATCTTGAACTCCATTAGGGGAATCAAGGTTTCCTTCCAAATCGCAAAGAAAGGAGACTGTCGCGTTTTGCCGGAAACTCTTAAAGATCGTGAGCTTCTTCTCAAACATCTTGAAGAGAAGAAGCACAAATTTTTTACTTATGACGACAAAACTGAACGTTTGTTCAAAGTTGTCTTGAAAGGTCTCTCAAGTGACTATAAATCACCTGAAGAGATCAAAAATGGAATAAATGATTTACTTGGATTTTCCCCTGTTCAAGTAATCATTATGAAAAAGAGAACCCAATCTGGCATTGTTCGGAAAGGGCTTTCTCAAGAATTTTATTTAGTTCACTTTAACAAAAAAGAACTAAATAAAATAAAAGCTTTAGAAAAAGCAAAACTTTTGTTTGATGTCCGTGTGACATGGGAACATTTCCAGAAACCTGGAGGAAATTACCAGAACCCCACTCAGTGCCGTCGGTGCCAAAAGTGGGGTCATGGTACAAAAAATTGTCGCATGGATGCTAAATGCATGATTTGCGGAGGTTCTTCTCACGCCAAAGACGTCTGTCCAGTGAAGGAAGATACCACCGAATTCATATGCTGTAATTGCGGGGCTAACCATAAGTCCAATTTTTGGAATTGTCCTTCACGCAAAAAGGTCATTGAGGCTCGTGCCAGGCAGATGAAAGATAATATCCGTTACGATAACCGTCGTTTCCGGAATTTCCTGGTAGAGTATCGAACAATGCTCATTTTTCAGTTAACGATCGCTTGATCATGAATCATACCCATCAGGAAGATCATAATCATGCTCATTCACAAACTAATTTTAATCCGTCGGGTAGCCGTTCGTATAAAACATCAACTGTTTTCATCATTTGAAACTAAAATTTTTGAAACTTTAGGTGTTTCTGTTGAAACACAGTTTGGTAAATATACTTTCATAGCTGCCTATTTGCCTTTTCAATGCTCTGGGCAGCAAGTTAATTTGCTCCAAACTGACTTGCGTAAATTGACTCGCAATAAGTCAAAATTTTTTGTCATTGGTGACTTTAATGCCAAACATCGGTCATGGAATAATTCTCAAAGTAATTCCAACGGCAGAATTTTATTTGATGAGTGCTCTTCAGGATATATCTCAATTCAATACCCTGATAGCCCCACATGTTTTTCCTCTTCTAGAAATCCATCTACGATTGATTTGGTCTTAACCGACTCTAGTCATCTTTGTAGCCAACTGATTACTCATGCTGATTTTGATTCTGATCATGTCCCTGTTACATTTCAAATATCCCAAGAAGCGATTCTCAATCCTATCAGCTCCACTTTCAATTATTTACGAGCCGACTGGAATATATATAAAACGTATGTTGATTCCAATCTTGATGTTAACATTTCTTTAGAAACTAAACTTGATATTGACAATGCTCTTGAAACTTTAACAAATTCCATTGTTGAAGCCCGGAGCATTGCAATTCCAAAATGTGAAGTAAAATTTGAATCCGTGATTATAGACGATGATCTTAAACTCTTGATCCGTCTTAAAAACGTGAGGAGAAGGCAATTTCAACGCACTCGCGATCCTGCTATGAAAATTATATGGCAGGATTTGCAGAAAGAAATCAAGAAACGTTTTGCTCAATTAAGAAACAAAAATTTTGAAAATAAAATTTCTCAATTGGACCCTGGCTCTAAGCCCTTTTGGAAATTATCGAAAATCTTGAAAAAACCTCAGAAGCCAATACCGGCATTGAAAGAGGAAAACAAATTATTACTAACTAATTGCGAAAAAGCTCAAAAACTTGCTATGCAGTTTGAAAGTGCGCACAATTTTAATTTAGGACTTACTAGTCCAATTGAAAATGAAGTTACTCAGGAGTTCGAAAATATTCTCAATCAAGAGAACGTTTTCGAAAATGCCTGGGAGACTGATTTGGAAGAAGTGAGAACTATTATTAAAAAATTCAAAAACATGAAAGCTCCTGGCGATGACGGAATTTTCTACATCCTCATCAAGAAACTTCCAGAAAGTAGCTTATCATTTTTAGTTGATATATTTAACAAATGTTTTCAATTAGCATATTTTCCTGACAAATGGAAAAATGCTAAGGTTGTTCCAATTTTAAAACCAGACAAAAATCCTGCAGAAGCTTCTAGCTATCGTCCAATCAGTTTGCTTTCCTCCATCAGTAAACTTTTTGAAAAAGTTATTTCGAACAGAATGATGGCCCACATCAACGAAAATTCAATTTTTGCCAATGAACAGTTCGGATTCCGCCATGGACATTCGACCACTCATCAACTTTTACGTGTAACAAATTTGATCCGTTCCAACAAATCTGAAGGCTATTCTACTGGTCTTGCTCTTCTAGACATAGAAAAAGCATTCGACAGTGTTTGGCATGAAGGTTTGATTGTAAAATTAAAAAACTTTAATTTTCCAACATACATTGTTAGAATAATTCAAAGTTATCTGTCAAATCGTACACTTCAGGTTAATTATCAGAACTCCAGATCTGAAAGACTTCCTGTAAGAGCTGGTGTTCCTCAAGGCAGCATTTTGGGACCAATATTATACAATATTTTCACATCTGACTTACCTGAGCTACCTCAGGGATGTCAAAAATCTTTATTTGCGGATGACACAGGCCTCTCCGCCAAAGGAAGAAGCCTGCGTGTCATCTGTAGTCGATTGCAAAAAAGTTTGGATATTTTTTCTTCATACTTGCAAAAATGGAAGATTTCTCCTAATGCTTCCAAAACTCAACTAATAATATTCCCACATAAACCAAAAGCTCTTTATTTGAAACCTTCAAGTAGACATGTTGTCACGATGAGAGGGGTTCCAATAAATTGGTCAGATGAAGTTAAGTATCTAGGGCTCATGCTAGATAAGAATTTAACTTTCAAAAATCACATTGAGGGCATTCAAGCCAAATGTAATAAATATGTAAAATGTCTCTATCCCCTTATTAATAGAAAATCAAAACTTTGTCTTAAGAACAAGCTGTTGATATTCAAACAAATTTTCAGGCCTGCCATGTTGTATGCTGTACCAATATGGACTAGCTGTTGTAATACCAGGAAGAAAGCTCTGCAGAGAATTCAAAATAAAATTTTGAAAATGATTCTGAGGCTTCCTCCCTGGTATAGTACCAAAGAGTTACATAGAATATCCAATGTTGAAACATTGGAACAAATGTCAAATACAATCATTAATAATTTCAGGCAAAAATCGTTACAATCTTCTATTGCCACGATTAATGCGTTATATGTTTAGGTTAAGTTAGGTTAAGTATATTAAAAACGTTTTTTTTTTCTCTTATAAGCAGGTGAAATCAACTCACCTGTAAAAAAAACTGAACTGCTACGGCAAATGAAATGTAATATGTTGTTAACAAAATGTTAATTAAATCTTAAATTTGTTTTACCAAATTAGGATGATCTTCTTCTTCTTCTTTTCTGGCGTTACGTCCCCACTGGGACAGAGCCTGCTTCTCAGCTTAGTGTTCTTATGAGCACTTCCACAGTTATTAACTGAGAGCTTACTATGCCAATGACCATTTTTGCATGCGTATATCGTGTGGCAGGTACGAAGATACTCTATGCCCTGGGAAGTCGAGAAAATTTCCAACCCGAAAAGATCCTCGACCGGTGGGATTCGAACCCACGACCCTCAGCTTGGTCTTGCTGAATAGCTGCGCGTTTACCGCTACGGCTATTTGGGCCCCCCAAATTAGGATGATAGTGTTGTCAAATAACACAGAACACCTAGATATAAGAAATGAATGTAATGTTTGGAATGATACTAATAAAAAAAAAAATAAAAAAAAAAAAGCTGAAAATTTCACAGAACACTATTTTCAAGGTAAGGTTGGTAAGGAGCATATGGCAGATTGGATTTTCAAATATTTTTAAAATTTGATCAGCAGGGATCACGATAGGCGGCACTCTTTGTTTGATGTTCGGAAAATGTGTCTAACCAATTGAACTGATTGCTCATTTCGATGCAATTTCCAACATTAACATTTTTACCCTTGAGAGAGAGCGCGCATTTCAGAGAAATGTCCTTTCTTCCATTTTTGCCATGTTTAGTGAAGAGTTTCAAAACCCACATTTTGGGAAGGAAGTTGTGAATTCAGAGATTTACCCTTATTTTTGTTGATGGTTGCAATTATGTTTAGTGAATAAACGAAGAAAGAAGTGTCTTTCTAAGAGGTTTTTTCCCAAGATTCGAGTCCACACAAGGATCGAAACGAATCAAAGGGTTGAAAAAAGTATCACTGAGAAGTACTGTTTTTCCCTAAAATCCTATTTCCAAAACAGTCAGTCAGTACCATCCCTGCATCAGTAATAAACCTTACGGAGCAGAAAGGGGCAGACTCGCACAACAAAAAGCACCCATAAACCACAGGGTCCGATAAATCAACAAGACTTGTGTAAGGAGTGACGCCGGGCTCTAGCTCTGAATGCTTATAAGAAGAAGTAAAGTTAACCATAAACTTCGAGGCGGAAGTGGACCAACGGTGTTAACGGGAATCTGTCTTAGGGTGAAGACAAGTGCGGGCTCTGGTCAAATATTGGCAACATTTGGTGCTACTAGGAAAAACAGAAAATTGAATATTTCATTAAATTTGTTTCGATTAACGTCGCAAAGGGAGGGCAAAAACATTGCCATTTGATCCCGCACAGCACTTGTCCCAGACAATACAAGTAAGGAGAAAAAGAAAAAGCAAAGATGGCTTTTATCTTGCTCCTGAAGTGGAAGGATAGCAGCCATGCATAATTTATCCTCAGCGATATTGATGTGCTTTCCTGTTCCTCGTTTCGGATTTTGGACAAAATGTCACCTTCTTGGAATCCAACGCTTGTTACAACCACCCAAATCGGACGTTCGATCGGTCGGTCTTTCGGTTGGCTGGGAGATGTGAAATTTCCAATCCGCATCTAAGCTGATTTTGTCGAAGTTTTGGGAAAACGATTACGCTAAATGGAAAACGATTTACTTTCAATAAAATGGATTTACGATTTCCTTGTTTCCAAGGGATGAAAGGATAATGCCCTTGCAGCTAAATGGATTGTGTGACAGAGTTGGACATTGATTTGCAAATGTCACGAGGTTTTGTTTCGATATCAATTTTGTGGCTGTCTGCTTCCGATGTGGTTAAGCATCTGCCTCCAGACGTTATCAATCAAATGTGAGGAAACGAAATAAATTGGTTTGGGTAAGCAACTTTGTGATCTCGTAGCAACTGGTAACTGTCATAAACCAAATATATATATACTAGCACTAGCTTTGCATCACTTTTCCAATAATTGATACTTTGGGATCAGAAATGATTGCAAAGAATAATTATTTCTGATCACAAAGTATTGACGCAATTATTAGTACGATAGTCTTGACAATAGAAAAAAAACTGTAGGGTAAGTGATCCATTAGCTCCCAAGTAACAATTTCAATGCTCTTTGATCTTAGATGTTATTTATTGAGGTTTTATTATAGATGCATTTAATCCCATCAGATTTAAAAATGGATTTGAAAGTGCTAAACGATCTTTCCAGTTAAAACCACTTTAAATTGCTTTGTAGACACCTATAAGTGCTTATGTTAAAACTTGTATGCTAGTTAAATTTGTTAATAATTAATTGTATGTTGAAGGAACTGTATAGTGTCTATTGAAACCTATACTTAAAACCTCAGTTTGTTTGTCTTACAAAGACATCGATAAAACTCCTTAGACTGCACTAAGTCATGTTAAAGTCTTCTTAAAACTCAAATGTCTGACGCAAGTTATGGTCTGCGTGTGGTTACCAATATCATTATGTGGATAATGATAATCATATAAAGAATTTTTAAACACGAATGTAAAGAATCATAAAACGCAATAAACTGGCAAACATTCCACACGTAGAATTATCTGACTACTGTGTGTAGCATATTTTTCCCATGCTTGCCTGAACTTCCCTTTCTCGTGGGACAACTATGCTGCACACAACAGCTGAGCTACTCGAAAAAAGCTTTCATTTTAAGCTACTTATAACTTACTGTTTTCTGCATCAGCACAATCGATCAACCACGGGCTTTACCACAATAATTCATTTCAGTAACAGTATAATAACAACACGAATTAGTTCATTAAATTATACCCCAAAACCTAATCTTCCGATTTGTTTACCATTTTGAGCGCAATAAGTTTAAGCCAAGGCTCCCAAAAAACCTATTTGTCTTACTGTAGAAAAATAATCCGATTTAAGAATAGAATGGCCAGAGGAGGATTTTGTGTAAGGATTCTTAAGATCAAAACCTCTCATGAATGATTGTGTTGTACGGAATAATCACTAATTGATCTTAAACCATCCCAGACAAGACCAGCAAAATTTAACTGGATGAAATCCATTTTTATTGACGCCGTTTCGGGTTCGTAATTACAATATGTGTGGGAAATTTTAATTAACGATTGAGATGAGCATAAAATCATTCTAAAAAAGTAATGGAATAAAATATAAGATATAGGCAATTATGATGTTGTAATTGTGGCGCGTTGTTGTAAATAGATTTTTTTGTCATTCCACCAGTAAATTTTCTTTGGCATGAATTTCACGCGATTGCAAGAAAATTTACTGCCACGCAAAAATGATTATTTTAATTTATTATTGTGAGTTGGCAGTCATCATGATAGTTTCAATATTATAAAAAAATTTTTTTGATTAATATACAACTTGTTGGCCGATGGCTAACAACAAGGCTATACAATAGCTCTTATGTATGTTTTAACGTACACTATAAGGATAGATGTATTCATACTATATTGCTGTGTGCGTTTGAAATGCAAATATCAAATGCGGGAACACCAAATGCGGTAAGATTTTCCACAAGTAATGCGATGTCAAAGATGGATTTTTCTTACTTGTACCAATAGTTGCGGTAAAGTGTTCCTATAGTGGAGGATCCCATAAGAGAACAACAGATACCGCAACTATAGGAACAAAAATTAAAAATATACCACAACTAAAGGAACAGTGTACCAATAGTAGAGGTATTATTTTACACTGACATGCCGTGGGTTACTGCGATGAAATAATTTTTCTCATTAAGTCAATGATCGTTACTTCCCGTTACAATATTAACATGTACATTAATTGATTTTCTTGAATTTACGCGGTTGAATGAAGTTCAATCGTGCTTAATACCCCCACTATTGGTACATCTACCCTATTTAAAATCCGTGACATGTTCACAATTTAACAGACCTTGGTAATAACAGGATATAATATATGTAACGAAAAAGTCACAGGTACAAACAGTTGTTACAATTCAGATATCTTCTTCTTTCTGGCGTTATGGCCCAACTGGGACAAAGACTGCTACTCAGATTAGTGTTCTTATGAGCACTTCCACAGTTATTAACTGAGAGCTTTCTTTGCCGATTGACCATTTTTGCATGTGTATATCGTGTGACCTGTACGAAGATACTCTACATTACATGCGTTTTCCTTATTTATAACTGATTTTTTTTAACTAATGACACTTCACACCAGCGGGGTGCATTCGTGTCAGACTAAGATGATGACTAATTCACTTTTCATTGAACAATTAATGATACTTCCTTCAAAGTTGTTTGAATATATTTGTTTCGTGTAAAAACTTCTGCAAATTCTTCATGGCGTTTCCTTCATCTGCTAGGGCGTCTCTCAAACTGATTGTGCTAACATTGTTCTAAGGGTATGCGAAATATCGAATGATTCCGTCAAACACGCTTCGAAACGAAATTCCACGGAACTCAAACAGGCGGAATTTTTATTTTACGATTTCGTTTCGCCAAATTGTAAAAATATCTCCACGGAAAATTATAAATCAACGAAATAAAACGGAAATTCGCGAAATTTCAAGTTGAATTTCGAACATAAATGGCATAGCACACGCTTCTACTCCTCTCCTTTGTATACCGACCACACACATGTAAAAAAGCCTTTTCGCAAGCAAGAGTCATCAATGGTCACTATCAACAGTTCAAATTTTAAAAGTAAATAACGACGCTGGCCACGTCGTTACGGCCATCGGGGAAGGGAAGGATTGTTGGTTAGACAATGATTGGTACCAGAGACCGAAGAATCTTCTGCATCTCTACAGTGGAAAGGATTTAGGTTAGTGGGATAAGGTAAGGATCTGAGATCTATGGTTTGCGATGCGATCCTTGATATTCAAGCCTAATCGAATTCGCGATTTAAATCGATAACAGCATTGTATGACAAACCACTGTCTGGTTATTTAGATTTATGCTTTTGAAATTTTGATGTATGGTTTCGATTCATTTTCACCTAAAGCGAAGAAGATGCGTATATTATTTTATACAAAAAAGCTATGTTTATTCACGCCTCCCTCACCCTCTTACACACTTAAGTTATTTCACTGACCTCAGCAAAACGTTTCACCGAGAACCCAACAGCTGAAATTTTGGTAATTTTCAATACCGAATATTGGTACTTATTTTACCAAGGCGATTTCCTGCATTGCATAATCAAATGTCACTGTTGATCCGCAATATTTGCAAGTTGGTTCTCTTTTCTATAAAAATATATGAGTAAGCCGCGTCTGACTGATCCTCAGCCGTGTTAGCACGCTGGTTGGCTGTGCTATCACGATCTGCCCTTTCGAAGCGCATTCTCTCCTGGGAAGGGGTTTTGATGGCCGCCCAAGTAACCACTAGCCCGCTTATTCGCCTTTTTGGGTTTATTGGGCTGTTATACGGCTAATATAGAGCAAGTCAAGTCTCTTTTGAAGTCCTATATCAACACGGAGGGCGAATTGAAGTAGTATTTGGTTACTTGGGTGGTTGTCTTATAATCTCGTTGGTTAGTCGGTCGGCTTCGCTGTTTCCGCTGATGCCTGCGTGTCCAGGGATCCAACGGAATCTTGGTCCTCGCTACTTGTTCAACTTCGATCCAAGGATGTTTGGATTTGTCCGCCTCCAGTGTTGGAGGCAACTTTCTGATTCAGTAATGATAACCATCTCTCTAGCCACGTTCGGGATTGAGACTGCCATTTTTATGGCGTATGCTTCCGCAGAAAACTCGCTGCACTGCTCTGGTAAAATGTACGTACAAGCCAGGCCTGGCCAGGTGGCTCCTACTGTGTTTTCGGACTTCGAACCATCCGGGCGGATTTTTTCCGGTGTATCACCGGCTCTAATGCTCCTCTTCGCATCCCAAACTACCGTTGATTTTCGCTTGTGCCACTCGTGGTTGCTCTGTCTTACAAGGTTACTAACAGTAGGGACAGCGCCCCTGTATGTTCGACCAGACGGTCCGAATTACGTCGGATCAGAGGAAGGTTGGAGTTTTCTCGACTTTTTGCTGCAATTCGAATGGCCGTCCGCGCTGAGGACTGTCCAAGTAACATTGCTAGCTGTACAACAGCTTTTTCAGTTAAAATGCCGTTTATACAGTCTATTTTCAACTGATTAAGCTGTTATTCAGCTACCAATGATACCTGGGTGTGCCGCTAGGAGGTCAAATGGTAGCATGTCCGCCTCAGCCATGACCGAGATGATTGGCTAGTCACAAACGCTTCGGAAGCAAACCGAATCCTTATGTTGTAGGCCGGGCGAGAATTTGCAGAAATGCTGGTTCTCCTTGGCTCACTAGGCCGATCATGTAGATCAGTTTCGAAGTGACCAGTGCAGACCCAACCTGCAGAAGGGAGAACGATTGCCACGGGTAAGCTAGGAACCGATCATTTGCAGTATACGTAGTCGCGATTCGCACGATTTTTTACCGCTGTAAAGTCTAACATTTAATTTAAATCTCGGCGTGCATTCGGACTACAATAAAAGCAATGCGACTTCATTGCATATATACCGAAACCCACGCTCTTTGCCCACTTGTCAACCGCTTTCACACGGCCTGTAGTTTTCGATGCAATCCCTTGTTTTAAGCTCCTCCTACAACGATGAGGATCAGGGACGTTCTCCGACAGCAACCTGAAAGTTTCGCTCCGAGAGGAAGATGTGCAGTAGGATGCGGTTTTTTTTATTTTAAAGTTCTCAAAACCAAAATTTTGTGTGCTCTTATGAATTTAAATTGCATTGAAAAAAAAACCCTCAAAGTTTGAGCCTTGAAAATGAATTTTCAAGTTATGAAACAAGGTCTTCAGTAAGGTCCCCAAAAACTTCATTAGTTTCTAATCAATTTTGAAATTTTATACACCAGTCTCGTTAAAATTAAATTTGTCAAAACTTTTACCAACGTCAATTTTGTCTTAAATCGAAACTAGTCTTAGTTAAAAATAGTTTTTTTCAATTTTTTCTCATTTTATTAAAAAAAACGCTTATGATAAATAATTAACCGATTCCAATTCACAATCACACGACGCGACGCGACGCGAGACAGGACACAACACTTATGGTTCTAACAAACGTTTGTAAGAACCATAAGTGTTGTGTCCTGTCACGCGTCGCGTCGTGTGATTGTGATATAGTTCTAACGTTGCACAAAACCCAAAATAATGAGCGATTCCAATTCCTTTTACATGTTTTTGATGAAAATTTAGTTGTTGTAAAACTGTTCATACAACACATTTTTCTAAAATAAATGGGTTTGACTTAGTTATTCAACAAAAACTACACAAAAACGTAATATTTTTAAATGAAAATATTGAATGTCTTTGGTTTATTTCAGTTTTCCGCTGGAAATTGCATTATTTATATTAAACTGAAGTTCATAAAACATCTTGTTTTAAAAGCAAGTTGAATAGTGCACATATTTTTAACACTTGCAAAAATAGTTTGGTTTTAATATAATAAAAAAAATGTTTCAAATTCCTATTCATGGCTGTAACAAATGAGAAAACTCAGTTTCAGCTTTAGAGATAATGTTTAAGCAAAAATTGAAAAATATAACCTTTTTTAAAAAAAACATGTTTTTATGCAGTTTAGGTTGAATAACTTGGTTAAAAGAATTTTTAGTAAAATGTGTTGTATGGACAGTTTGAGTACAATTGAATAAGCTTCGATATCATGTAAAAAGATAAAGAATCGTTTGAGTATTCATGAAATTAAAGTCAAATAAAGATGAAATTTTTAGTAAACTGAGGAAAAATTTGGAGGAAACTACACACTACAAGACTAGTTTTAATTTTAGACGAGCTAAGTGTTCTACAAAGTTTTCATAAATTTAATTTTGAAAAGAATGATGCTAAAAGTTTCAAAATTAGGTGAAAAATAACAAAGTAATGTAAACTTCACTGAAGGTCATTTTTCATAACTTGAAAATTCACCTTTAAGACGCTTGTGCCACCTTAAATGTTAATATTTTTAGCTCAAATTTTTAAGTTTCTCTTTTTAAGTGATTTAAATTCAGAAGAGCACGCGAATTTTTTGTTTTGATAACTTTTGAAAAAATAAGCCGCAACGTACTGTGCAGCATGTTGATCATCCGACCTCGTATTCGCCACGATTTCAGTGTCCGTAATATGCCGGGTCGCCAGTTCGTACCGTACGCTTTTGACAAGCCGAGGGAAGCTATCAAGCAGTGTTCTTCGATGTTTAGCAACGATATCTCCAGCTCGGCAAAATATGTGTCAGTGCTGGACTTTAGCTCCGTAATCAAATGGCGGTTTATGATGCGCTCAAACAGCTTCGCTATGCAGCTGGTGAGTGAGATTGGCCGAAAAGAGGTCGGCCCGGATTCCTGACAATGCGGTTTCGGAATTGGGAACGACGATAGCATTCCGCTAACTGTCCAAAAACTCACCACTCCGCCAGATTTTGTTGAGGATCTCAAGAAGCGTCATCTTCACAGATAGAGGGAGACTTTGAAGAAGAGGGTACCCTATTAAATTGACACTTGTTGAGGCACCTCGCCCTTTGTCGAGAGCTCACAGAAGTTCGGAAGAACGATGGATGGTAGCTTAAAGTCGCCGATCTCTCGCTGTAGTACTTAGCCAGTTATTTCGCCGCTTCTTCAGGATAGACTGCAAATCCGTTCGTCTTCTTGAGTTTCACCGGTCGCTTTTGTCGATTGCCGCGTAATGTATTAACCGTACTTCACAGTTTGGTCGACGTATTGTTGGGTGATATTTGCGCCACGAAATTTTCCCACGATTGCTGCTTTGCTTGGATGATCGCTTTTCTCGCCGCTGCTTTAGCTTCCTGGAAGATCAACGCGAACGCCAATGCTTCGGGTTGGTTCGGATCGCACTCATTGGTGTAAATAGGGAGTGGCCAAGTGTCCTGTTACAAAAACCATCCCCCACCCACCCTTGAACCCTTGAAACGAGCCCTCTTTTTTTAGAAAAATAAATTATGAGATATTTAAGCCGCATGTTGAATATATATTTTTAAAATTTCTGGATCATCATTGTTTAACGTGAAAAAGCATTATGTAGTTTTAAGACTGCTACTACCTGCTACCAACTGCCAAACCCTTGTTTAGCATTTATGTTCTAAACGATGCAATTCACCGAGGCATATTTTTCAATTGGGAAAATCTGTTTGATCTTTTTGAAGTCGTATTATTAGTTGGAAAACTGGACTTGTTACCAGCTGGGAGCTCTGCTGGGTGAACGCATACTGACTGAGTTGTCGTCGAAACCTGTCAATGTGAAACTGCACTCATTAACATATGTAAACTGAAATCGATCAGGAGTTGCGTAAGGAGATCAATTAATTGTCAATTGAATTTGTTGCTAAAACTTATTCTTTATTTCTAAAGTTGCTAAAAATCTAATCACGCTATCTTGAAATTCGGCTTAAATCTAAAAGTATCACAGTTTATATCACAAAAGAAGTAATTTACACTGAATTTGAATCGTCGTACTGTTCCTAACCTAAAAACAAAATCACAGATTGGAGTAAACGTGCTTAAGGAACTATAGGGCATCATCAAGGAACTGAAATTACGCTCTAGACTGAAAAATGTAAGCTACACAAATATTTATACCATTATAAACTAACACTAATTCAATAAAATTTATAGCTTATAACTGTTTCGCACAAAGCAACGTGTTTGCGATCTGCTAATAGAATCGGTGAAGAGTCCTTGTTCTTCGAAACAGAACTCTTTATCTATTAAGTATGATTGATTGTTTTATAACAAGCTTCGAGATTTTGGAAATAATAGGTGCTGTTTGGACATACACTCCCGTGCTTAAGCTTGGGTTCACCCCCTAAAAAACATACAAAAGTGTTCAGTCCATATCTCTGTGATTACACGTCCAATTGAAACTCTCTAAGCCGCATTCGTAAGGCAAAGAGTTATTCTTACTTCGTATTTTTTTTAAACATTATTTAAACTTTGTAAACTAAATTTTTACTTTAAGTTGTGACATTTTTCAAAAAAAAAAAACTTAAAAAATATATAGCTAATTTCCACAGCATTGAATCGACCAAAATTTTAAAGCATGGTATCATTAGACTCGTAATCTTATATTCTTTGAAGAGCACTCACGATTTTTTTGCGGAAAAATCTGAAAACTATTCAAAATCAATGAAACAGTAATTCAAGTCATCGTGCAAAAGTTTGGGTTCACCCCTCAGGATGGTGTATCGTGCAAAAGTTTGGGTTCACCTGAACCTACTTGAAACACGAAAAATCTGTGAAATCTCAAACCAATCATTATTTGCGCTCGAAAAAGCTTTATATTATTAAAATCGGTTGAAAAATGGCAGAGATATTGACAAACATAATGTGCGTGAGGCTCAAGTGAACCCAAACTTTTGCACGGTTTGCATCATACTGAAGGGTGAACCCAAACTTTTTTTTTTTTGTCTTTATTAACGAGATTTTTAGCCCTGGGCTAGTTCATCTCGGGACCAACGGCTTTACTTCCCTTCCGAAGGAAGTCATCACTGAAATTTTGGTGACTATCTCGGGGATGGGATTCGATCCCAGGTCCTCGGCGTGAGAGGCGTGTGTTCTAACCACTACACCAGGTCCGTCCCCAACCCAAACTTTTGCACGTACAAAGTAAATAGAATCAATCCGTAGCAGCTGTCAAATCAACATTTATTATCATAAGTTACATCGCATAAGATCACAGGTTGGTTCGGAAGGAAATTTATACACTCGCATTGGATGTTATTATTCATCACACAATATATTCACGTACCTATATCGCCTCCACTTTTGTACGTAGAAGGCCTTTTCGCGACATCTTATAAGTGAAATTTTGCACATGCAGTGCCTCCAGGTGATTTCGTTATACGTACATTTTGGTTGTCTGGGAAGCTACTTAGCCTTTCTATGCTACAGCCCAGCGGTCATCCAGATGGATCAGATGGCGACCGTACATTACCGTTACTGCAAATAAAATATATGCGAGGAAATTAGGTAGCAGTGGCTTATGGACTTGATAAAATAGTGTTTTTGAAAATTTCATTATTTTTCATTTCATAAGAAATTTCCCTTCTTTTTAATATAGGCTGCTGTTTGACGCATTGCTCTCATACATATTCAAATCATAATGCCGTAATTGGTTGTGCAATTTTTTAACATACGCTGAAGTCTCGACAATGAAAAGTAAAGTAGTGTGTGATCCTTCGACCGCGACGCTTGCTCTTGTGGGGGCGGGTGAAGCGGTCAGGATTAATTGGGTCAGTTGTGTCGTTCGCGTAGTGTTGTGGAATACTGATAGTGCATTGTTGGCGTAGTACAGTGAAATTATATGTGTTTTTATATCTAACTAATCGAAACTTTTATTTCAATAATGATTCGAATCTATCAGCTAAATTCAAAATTGATATTTATGTACCTATTATTATCTTATTTATTTTGCTCTAAATTGTAAAATTGAAGAATAGTTTGGGTTCCCTGTATCTTCTTAAGTAGACGTTGAACTAACATTCCTTCCCTTCTCCCAGCGAGTCGTACGAGGCTTGACGAGTTGGATAATTATGACGAGTGATGTGAAAATCGAGTTCTGCAACGAATTGCACACAACATTTTTTGCAATTTCGTAAACCACCACTTGAGGGTATCATATATTATATCTAAATGCGTCCATTATAATTTCAACAATTTCTGAAAATTGTTATGTGATGATTCATTACGAAACTCAAAACAGTTGCCCAATAAAAAATCGTTGAGTGTTAGCCATAATTATGACTATTACCACACTGCATAATTCAGTGCAGGAAAGTAGGCCGTTTTACGACAGGTTGGTGTGGTGAAAAACAGCCTATTATGATGAGAAATTTCAAAAAAAAATTAATTTAAACCCGCCTTTTGAGTCACAAGCACAAATATACTCCATGCTTTCGATCGTCGGTTTTGACAGTATAAGCATTAACCTAAGAATGTTAATGTCGCCGCTGTTCGTGTTACCAACATCTAGTTTGCCACGAACTGACAGCCTGAGCATCAAAGTGTCAAATTAATTATAAAAACATAAACAACGACAAGGCATTGAACACACAATGAAAAACCATAATTTAAGTTAGTAAAAAACAAAATCAGTTTTGTGACAACAGCGCTACTAGCGTTCTACTACTAATATTTCTATTGTTTTGAACCTGTTACCCTCAGCATGATCTTATTGCGCGTTAAGAGCTATGCCTGTTTGGGATCCAAAGGAATATTGTTTACTGATCGAAATTCCACAACACAATAATCCATCTCAAAATATTATGCTTTCGGGGTAATATCATTCGGGGTAATGACGTTCGGGGTAGTGTCATAAAGTCTCATTTTAAACATTCAACCAACCAAACATATAAAACTGCATACTGTTTTATAATTCTGTTCAAACTTCAGTCAAAATAGGTAAACATAATTTCCTCCAATTAGTTTCATTTTAAATCTTTGTATTTTATTTGAGTTCTATGTAGTTTCATCTGATTGGGAAAGAAAGCGTTATCTTGGCAAAATATACCGAACTTATTAATTTTAATATGGTGGCAGTATAAATTAAAATGGCAAGAGATGCCTTTTTTCAGATATATTAAAATCGAAAATTTGAAGCGGAAAAGCGTTACGGAAGACAATACTAGCACATAATGTTACCTATTGGCACTTTACTTGATTTTTGTTCTTTTTTTCAATATAGCATCTTATTCTGATTCTCGTTTTGGCTGATTTTCCATTCGATTTCACAGTTCTCGCCTACCATTCTAACATGAGCTTGTGGTGAAAAGTTCTAAAAACTTGAAAACAGAGCGTAGCACGGTGGATGAGTTGAATTCAAACTCCTGTGTCGCTGCTCGACAATTGGTGATGGAATATGAATGCTCAAAAGGTATTGGAATGTTATGTAAATCCTTAACGATCCACAATAGACATAAAAAACTATAAAAGACGAATGTCGCTGCTGTTCGATTTGTTCTCGCTTGGAAACATGTCTATACTTCAGAGCACCACCAAGGAACCGATTTCGGTCCAATACGTCCATTGGTCCGCGGTATAGACTTCTTTGCTGCTGCTGCTATTATTTAATTCAATTAAAATGCTTTCAGTAAAAAATTATAACATGGACAAGGGCGTTATCTCATTATACGTAAAAAGTTTTTTTTTTTTAATTTAAATAAAATTATATCACAAAGTTTTAAAAGTTTACGTGTGACTCGTGTTTTCGCTTATTGGATGTGTAAATTAGTGATAATCAATAATCTCATTTATTGAAAATAAATATTTGTCATGAATTAGTAGCATATCTGAGCAAAGTTGGGTAGCAAAAAGATAACAAGTTGTGTTATCCGATAACAAGCATATGATAACTTAGTTTGTTTTCATTTTGATTGAATAAGCAGGTAACATACAAACGTGATAACAAAATTTTATACCAATGATATAATAGAGTAAGATGGAGCAAAAGTTCGATCTTAGTGGTATCATCTAAGTTTCCAGACAAACAATAGCAGTTGAAACAAAATAAATACCGTAAAATGGGGTGAGCGATTCTGTTCTATAATCCCTAATAGGATGCATGAATTATCATCCACATATTTTTAAAACCTGTACTGGTCGGATGTTCATCGAATTATACAAACGAATTTTGTACGAAATTTTATCATAATAATAAAAAGAAATTTTAGAAATCAAAAAGTGGAATTTTTTATTCCGGGGTGAAATTGATCAATCACTGAGATAGGTTTCCTAAAATAAAGAGATATGCCATTTAAAAAATTTGGGGTCACCGATTCTTAATCAATTTCCAAAAATCTTACAACTTGTTGATAAATCGATCAATTTTAGAATTGAATTTTGTAAATTACAGAATACACCACATTAAACGCCTAAAAGTATGCAATTTTCTTTGAAAATAGCAGTCCGCTCACAAAAAGAACATTTTTTTCTCTGAAAATGATTTTTTATCATCAATCGCTTCAACAGTTAATCAAACATTTTCTTAAAATCTGTTTTTCCATTGTATACTTATCTTGAATGGCAAACCGAATTTAGAAACATCAAAATCAGCTGTCAGATAATGCGGTGTCATAGAAATTGTGATAATTGAAAACGGAGCATAGCTCCCTTGGCAGTTTATACATGTGGGTACGGGAATGATCAACTTCTCCCCACTGATCAACTACACCCCGAATTACGGTACCATACAGTAGACCTCCAACATATTGGCTATAATTTTGCTGAACAAACTTCTATCAAAATATTTACCCACTTTTAGTTACAACAGTTTCAAATTGATTGTCTAAAACAAACTTTTGCCCCACCCGTGGGGCAAGAGTTCAAATATAGTGTGGGGCAAAAGTTCCCTGGCAAAAATACAAAATATTGATACTTTCATGACAGGCATACTTTACACCAACCCTAAACTTATGTTTGCCGACAAATACACACTGAATTTTCATCAAAAAATTGCCCAAAACAGGGTTAATTGTAATATACCCAAAAAAAGCAGTTTTTCGCCAAACTGAGTGAAAATGTAAATTTTTGATAACATTTTTCGCATGATCAGGCAAATTTCGCTAATTTTGAAAATTATATGTGGATTTTAGGCAATTTGCAAATTTTTCCGTGAGTTTATACATAGGTCGAACTTTTGCCCCGCTCATTCGGACTTTTGCCCCAATATGAGCCAAAAATTGTTTCCAAGCATTTATGAAAAAACTAATACAGTTCAACGCTTCCTTATGGTAGGCCTTGAATCACCCATAAGTTTTCCAAATCTCAATCGATTTTAATAAAACTTGGAGTAAAAGTCTTCTACTTGAATAGCATTCGAACCACCATAACATTTATAAGTTTTGTTTTAAATTGAGTTAGAAATCTTGAAAAGAAACTCTTGCCCCACTCGAACTTTTGCCCACTTTACTCTATAAATATCTCATTGCGTTATCATTTGAAACAAATTGATAACAAGTTTTGTTATGCAGCAAATTCTTTCACAGATAACTTCTTATGATGTCAATTATTTATAAAGATTGAATTACGATAACAAATATTTAACGTCATTCACGCGAAGATAGCATCCAGGATCTGACAGCTCAAAGTTAAGTAAATTACCGTTTACGCAACATAATTTGGAAACGTGAAAAAAATTGATTGTATTTATTTGATTTAAATTTTATGGGTAAACAAATTGGGAGCATAAGCAGAAATTAAAAAATAAAATAACAAAATATTGCAATATGATGTTTACTTTTACAGCCAAATGCACAATGCTTGTCAGCCCACAAAGTTGGGCGCGTACATGGTTATTAAAAAATAATAATACGTAGTCATCATATGCAGGTTGCCATGTATAGAGACCTCAAAATTGATTTTGGAATTTTTTTTATCAAAACAGATTGTCTATTTACATATAAAGAGTTTAGAAACGTAAGATCATTTGTAGGAAACTGAGAATGGACCACGGAGCAGTGCTTCGTGGAGCACGACCTGAAAACCACTGGGCCAAAACTGAACAAAATACAATTATAGCAATAATTATGTCATGTCCGTGTTACAATATTATGCTCAACGTTTAAAAAAACTGCCCGTCTGTTCCCAAATCATTCCATTTGTTTTCGCTAATTTCTCTTATAAATGATCCTTGCTCTTTCCTATTCAAAGAACAAGCTGTTCAAAAATTTATTTGAATTTATAGGAAAAACGTTCTCCAATTTGAATTTTATTAGCTTCTTTTGTATTTATTTTTCTTAATTTATTTCATCTGATCTCTTTGGTCTTAACGAAAATTGTTTGCGATAGGGAAAAGTTCCCATAAGTCAGCCACATTATGCCGGAAACAATTTAACGTCCAATTGGACAGCTTCAACCGTAGTTGCGGTTTTAAACATTTAAGTGCCGTTCTATTATTGCGGTATACAAGAAATCATAGATTTCTAGCATTAAAACTATGCTCCCCCAGGTTAATGACACTGCACGGTACTGTCAGTTTGTGTGACTTTGGACATATCTATAAAGAAAACTAATTCATTACTTTACGTCACGATCCGAAAACAAATCAACAGAATCGAATGATTTTCTGGTGGTTTCGTCTCTTCTTCCGTCGTAGCTGGACAATGTTAATGAAAGTAGACAAGGTTCTTCCATCTGAGACCAGACTAGTCGCTATATAAGAAATGTATTTGTTGACTCAAGTATAACCACAATTAAAAATATTTTTTCACTAGTTTTCACCAATCCAATGCAATTTTTAAAGATTGCTTCCTTGCGATCATCTTTTATCTTAGTTTTTCATCGCATATTTGGCATGTGTTACGAATTTCAATCAGTTTACGTGATTTTTCGGTAAAACATCGATTTTATTTACAATATATTTGTAAATAAGAGCAACTGTTGGGTACTCAAACTCTCAATACACTCAGGAGGGAAATCGTCACACTTACCTCGTGATCGAGCCACCAACAGCCGTGCACATCACAGCCACAAGCAGTCCGACGCAGACGAGATTGCCGACAACCGTGCACGTCACGATCACCAGCGCAGGAAACACACCACCAGCAGCCGTGCACGCCACAGCCACCAACGGAATGCCGACAACCGCACACGTTGCGGTCACCAGCACAGGAACACTCCGACGAAGGACCACGGCAAGGATGCCGAAAACACGTTCACACTTCCAGCTTTGTGCCTCACACTTTCCAATTTCGGGTCGTGATCGCTTGCTCGCTAACGATAAATCACCAGGAGTGTAGCCTAATCGTGAAAACGACTCTATAATATTATCTTAGCAACTCCCGGCACACTCCTGTGAATCGTCGCATTAGCAATTTCGACCGAACAGCACCACCACAGCAGCTTCGCTTCACTGGAACAGCACCGCCGCACACCAATCGTTTGACGAACGAAGAAAAGAGGAACGCCGAACAAGACGCAACACGTTCACTGTCTTGCTCGACAACGCCGGCTCGGATGAGCGGCGCACACACACACTCTTCGCGATGACTCGCCAACGCTGACTCGAAAGGGAGAGAGACACAGGCACACTCGTCGCCGTCTCGGCTCACGATCTCGTGGAAGCAGAGAAAAAGGAAAGGGAAAAAATGCCAACCGATCGCCTCGTTGACCGGTCTGGCTCACTGTCACCACACTCTTCGGCTCTCGTTCAGAAAAGACTTTTACTTTTTGATGTTGTCGCGGGAATGGTTTTATTAAGACTGAATGAATATTGAAACAATGAAAGCGCTTATATATTTTTCTCTACGGCTGTAACAGCCAATCAAGTTGAAGCCCAAGCTCCACCCATTCGATGCACAAGTTGGTGGAAACCGTCTCGTTGCGTTGTTCGCTGGTATAAGATGGGCTGGTTTGGATGGATTGCTTGCATAGCTTATTCTGCACGCGTAGGGCGCGTACATACTCCCGCCGGTTGGAATGCAATTCCAAAAGCGGAAATCCTCTGCTCGTCATTATCGATGATGGGTAAGGGCGCTAACTTTCGGACGGAACGTCGAAACACACCCACGGCAGTCTTCACGTCGGCGACTCGGATCACTTTGTCTTTCCCCGGGTAAATAGCAACGATTTTTCCCAGCCTCCAAGATTGAACCGGTAAATTGTCCTCCATCAGTAGTACAATGGTACCCATTTTCACATTAACTTCACTTTTCGTCCATTTTGCCCTTGATTGAAGCGATGACAAATAGTCTCTTGACCACTTAGCCCAAAACTGTTCACGCAAATGGTTCATATACTGATGACGGGATAAACGGTTCACTGGTATTCCGGTATACGATGGCTTCACAATCGGCTCCAATGGTCTTCCAATCATCAAATGAGCAGGAGTTATTGGAAGTGGATCGTTTGGGTCGTCAGACATTGAATACAACGGCCTCGAGTTCACAACGGCTTCAATGTGAGTTAGAACCGTTCCAAACTCCTCAAACGTCAAAATCGCGTTTCCCAAAGTTCGATGTAGGTGGGACTTGATAACCTTGACACCTGCTTCCCATAAACCCCCAAAGTTTGGGGATCTTGGCGGAATGAATTCCCACTCTATGTCACGTTTGAGCAGGAAATCGTCGATCTTTGCCTTCTCGGTTTCATCACGGAACATCAAGAACAGCTGGTGGAGCTCCTTGGATGCGCCGACAAAATTGGTCGCGTTATCTGACATCATTTTGCGCACCAGTCCACGTCGGTTGACAAAACGATCTAAGGCTGAAAGGAAAGCTTCGGTTGTCAAATCCGAAACTAACTCGAGGTGGATAGATTTCGTCGCAAGGCACACAAAAAGAGCGATGTATGCCTTGATTTGCTTCGGCTTGTATCTGCCTTCTTTCACTGTTACCGGACCGGCGTAATCTACACCGGTGAATTCGAACGCTGCTGCTGAATTCACACGTTCTTCCGGTAGATTTCCCATTAAGGGTTGAACATCTCGTGGCTTAGTCCGGAAGCATTTTACGCAGCTGCGTGTCACCTTTCGAATGGCGGATCGAGCGTTGACCAGCCAATACTTCTGCCTTATTGCTGCCAGTAGACCGGATGGTCCTTCATGAAGTCTGTCCTCGTGGTACTGACGAATCAGCATCTCGGTCACTCGATGATCTTTTGGAAGTAACAACTGGTGCTTGGCGTCAAATGGTAACTTGGAGTTCTGTAGACGCCCGCCAACGCGCAAGAAACCTTCTTCATCCAAAAATGGTTGCAGATTCGCAAGCTGTTTCGGCAATTCCTTGCGCTGAACACACTGGATCTCTTGCCTTAACTCACTTTTCTGCAAAACTCTCACTATATACTGCATTGCCTTTCGCATATCGTGCACGGAAACGTAACGGAAATTGATGCGGTCCTCCTTTTTCACACGTACCAGTCGAGTAAATCGCACCACTTGTGCCAGTACACGTTGCAGTTTGAAAAACGTGCCACATCGGTCGAACACTGGCTCTTCTTCTACCTCGTTTGCTGGATTACACACTTGCACTTCCTTCATTTCCGGTAATTCTTCATCCTTGATCGCTGGAGTCTCCTGGATCTCGTAATCGTCAGCTTGCAGAAATAGTGGGCCGTTCCACCAAATTTCGGAACAACTCAACACTCTTGGGTAACATCCTCTGGACACCAGGTCTGCCGGATTACTCTCCGACCTGACATATTTCCACTCATAGTCACTGGTCAGTTTGTTGATCTCTGTTACTCGGTTTCTGACGTAGATTTGAAGTTGTTCGGGACTCTTCTTTATCCATGCCAGAACAATCTGGCTATCAGACCACAATCGGATATCGTCGACTTCGAGTTTCAATATAGGCAACACTACGCTGATTAGTCTGGCCAGAACGACAGCGGCACACAACTCCAGTCTGGGCATGGTGAGACGACGCAATGGAGCAATCCTCGATTTACTGCACAACAATCTAACAGAGACTTCTCCATTCTCTTGGACACAGCGCAGATAAAGACATGCACCGTAGGCAGTACCTGAGGCATCACAAAAACCGTGGATCTCAATACGATGCGCTCCAGGAATCACAACACATCTCGGCACTTGAATCTCGTTGAGCTGCACAAGTGACTGATAAAAGGTCATCCACCTATTTAACAACTCGTTCTCAAGTTTCTCGTCCCAGTCCAAACCATCTGCCCATAGCTGCTGCATGATAGACTTGGCCAACACAATTACCGGCGATATCAGGCCGAGAGGGTCGAAAAGCCTTGCTATTTGAGAGAGGACATTCCTTTTCGTTACCTGCTCGTCGGGTTGTATCGATTCCGGACTTCTCCAGAACAAAAACTTATCACTTTTGGGATTCCACAAAACACCAAGGGCTCGAATAGTTTCGTTGGCACCAGACTCCTCAATACGAACTAGCTTCTCTCGATCCTCATCCGGAATTCCTTCAAGCACCTCATCATCGTTTGAACACCACTTTCGGATGGGGAATTTGCCTTTCATCAGAAGATCCGCAATATCGCATCGCAGCTGCCTTGTGGATTCTAATGTTGAAGAGCCACTCAGAATGTCATCCATATAACAATCTTCTAGTATGGCCTCTGCAGCTTCAGGAAAATTGGTCATTTCGTCTCTCGCTAGTTGAATCATGGACCTCACTGCAAGGAAGGATGCTGGTGCCGTCCCGTAGGTCACTGTCGATAACTCCATTACTCGTATCGGTTCCGTTGGATTGTCACGCCAGAAGATGCGCTGGTAGTGCGTCTGGCTTGGATCGATCTTCACTTGCCTATACATTTTCTCAACGTCTGCTGAAAATGCATAGAGATGCTTTCGGAATCGCAGTACGATGGAAAATAGATCACTCTGGATTTTGGGGCCAATCATCAACACATCGTTAAGGGATAGCCCGTTAGACTTCGCCTTGCCATCGAACACAACACGTAACTTTGTGCTGGAACTCGAAGGTTTGAGTACAGCATGATGTGGAAAATAATAATTCTGTTGAGAAGGGTGATCATCTTCCTCACGAATCTCATGGCAATGACCAAGACCTTCGTATTCCTTCATGAAAGCTTGGTACATCTGCTTCGTCTCTGGTTGGTTGGCTAGACGCTTCTCGCTTGCTAGAAATCTCTTCATTGCTAATGGTCGAGAGTTTCCTAGCTGATTGACAGACTCGCGGAACGGTAGCTGAACCACGAATCGGCCATCCACATCTCGTCGATACGTTTTACGGAAATGATCTTCAATCTCCTGCTCTTCACTCGTTGGCACTTTCACTTCTGGAAGTTCTTCTTGCTCAAAAAATCTCTGGATACTTTTCAGTAACGGGTCCTCACTTGTGGCACACAACACGTTAACAGCCTCATCGCCGGACTCCTCAAACGCACCGGCGATAACCCATCCAAACTGGGTCTCATAAAGTGAAGGTAGTTCTTCCGAAAGTTTCAGTTGTGCTTGCTTCAGGATACGGAAAAATAGCTCGGCACCAATCAACAAATCCACATCTCTCGGTTCGTTGAAATTGGGATCGGCCAACACAATGCCAGTCGGAAATTTCCACTCAGAAACGTTTACCGGAACGGATGGGATCCGTCCAGTCACCTTCGTTGTCACTAAACAGTCCAAGTCTCCTTCAAAGTTGGCGTAGTCGGAAAATAGCTTCAGAATCACACGATGGCGGATTTGAGATTTGGCACCACCTACTCCTACAACTGGTACATTGGCGGGGTACTTAGGCAGCCCTAGCAGTTTAACAGCAGCCTCGGATACTAGGTTGACCTGGGACCCAGAATCGAGAAGGGCACGCAGCTTGAACACCTTTCCACTCTTTGAAGCTACGCTCACCAACGCCGTCATCAGGAACACATGCTTTGCTCGACGCTGAACACTGGAACACGCTGTAGACACAGGTTCCTCGGGAACAGCAGACGCTACTGCCGTCTTCACTTCTGGTTGCTGAGACGATACATTCAAATTCTGCGGAATCGGTACTGGTTGGGGCACTTGCTCGAAATGCAGCATGGAATGATGCCTTTTGGAACACTTCGAGCATGACTTATCCGAAGGACAAGCCTTGATTTGATGGCCTTTCCGGAGACAGTTGAAACACAGCCCGGATTGCTTCACTTTGGTAACACGCTGATCAACACTCATACTCAAGAAGGACGGACACTTATAGTTGCAGTGCTGGCCTTGGCATATCTCACACATGTTCTCCACTGGAGTCGAAGTTGCAGGATGGGACGATCTAGGCGAAAAGCTGATCTTCGCCATCACAGGTGGTTTGGCGATAACTTTGGAAGAAGGCATCTTGTCGATTTCACACCTCTCAAGGACTTGGCAGTAACTTCTGAGGAACTTCATGGTCTCGTCAAGGTCAGGCAGTTCTCCATGATCCATGGTTAGCTCCCACTGCTTCCGCGTTTCACCATCAAGACACATGGACAAAATCTTCACCACTATCAAGCCAGCTGTTCCGCTGACTTCTTGCTCCAAAAACCGCAATCCTTCCACATGACGATTGCAGGTATCGACGAGGTCTCTCAGCTCCTTGTAGCTCTGCTTGGCAATCGGTTTCATCGACAACAGCCCGGAAATATGGGTGTCGATAATTACTCGTGGGTTCTCGAAACGATCTTCCAGCAACTGCCATGCTTGCTCGTAATTGTTGTTGTTGATGATCTTCGCATCAAGAATGCCGGAAGCTTCACCAATCAACGCTTTATCCAGGTACTGCAGCTTGGTTGCGTCGGAGTCACCACATTTTCCAACCAAATCGTTGAAAAGGGCTTTGAATTTCGGCCAACCTTCGTACTTCCCATCAAAAGTTGGGATTGGGGTTCTGAGAGGTTGCTGCGTCACAATCACTTGGGGAACTCGATTGTTGGCGGGTTCGGCACGGAAGTAATCCACTAGCTGATTAAGCTTCACTAGCGCGTCAGTATGCAGCTCATCAAACTCCTCTAGCTTCTCATCTTGTTCTGCTACGCTCACATTCGGACACTGAGCCATGATCGAATCATGCTTCGCCGAATACTCCGAATAATGCAACTCCAACTTCTTCTCAAAAGCTTTCAACTGGGAGGCACTCGTCGTTTCGGGATGCTCGATAGCTTCGTTCAGCTTCTGAACGATCGTCGTCACACGCGCTTTCACTTGTCCACGCTGGTGGATCAACTGCTTCAGGTTTTCCATGGTCACACTATCACTGTTTCACACTTTCACAGGGCTATTTCGCTTCAATCACTTCACTTTAGTTCATTCACAGAGGGCTCTTACTTTTCACTACACTTGGGTACCACTGTACTACGATTCACTATTGACAAGAGCGCGCTTGACAAAGGTCTCAATGGGAGGGCTCACGAATGTTCGCGAAGGACACAACTCTCTTAATTCAGTTCGAAAGGGTCACGAATTTATCACGGTAGGAGGAACACAGTCTCGTAATGAAGGGAAACACTTTCTTAGTCTCGAATGGACGTATCACTGATTATTATCCGGTTCGATTCGGACCAAATGTTGGGTACTCAAACTCTCAATACACTCAGGAGGGAAATCGTCACACTTACCTCGTGATCGAGCCACCAACAGCCGTGCACATCACAGCCACAAGCAGTCCGACGCAGACGAGATTGCCGACAACCGTGCACGTCACGATCACCAGCGCAGGAAACACACCACCAGCAGCCGTGCACGCCACAGCCACCAACGGAATGCCGACAACCGCACACGTTGCGGTCACCAGCACAGGAACACTCCGACGAAGGACCACGGCAAGGATGCCGAAAACACGTTCACACTTCCAGCTTTGTGCCTCACACTTTCCAATTTCGGGTCGTGATCGCTTGCTCGCTAACGATAAATCACCAGGAGTGTAGCCTAATCGTGAAAACGACTCTATAATATTATCTTAGCAACTCCCGGCACACTCCTGTGAATCGTCGCATTAGCAATTTCGACCGAACAGCACCACCACAGCAGCTTCGCTTCACTGGAACAGCACCGCCGCACACCAATCGTTTGACGAACGAAGAAAAGAGGAACGCCGAACAAGACGCAACACGTTCACTGTCTTGCTCGACAACGCCGGCTCGGATGAGCGGCGCACACACACACTCTTCGCGATGACTCGCCAACGCTGACTCGAAAGGGAGAGAGACACAGGCACACTCGTCGCCGTCTCGGCTCACGATCTCGTGGAAGCAGAGAAAAAGGAAAGGGAAAAAATGCCAACCGATCGCCTCGTTGACCGGTCTGGCTCACTGTCACCACACTCTTCGGCTCTCGTTCAGAAAAGACTTTTACTTTTTGATGTTGTCGCGGGAATGGTTTTATTAAGACTGAATGAATATTGAAACAATGAAAGCGCTTATATATTTTTCTCTACGGCTGTAACAGCCAATCAAGTTGAAGCCCAAGCTCCACCCATTCGATGCACAAGTTGGTGGAAACCGTCTCGTTGCGTTGTTCGCTGGTATAAGATGGGCTGGTTTGGATGGATTGCTTGCATAGCTTATTCTGCACGCGTAGGGCGCGTACAGCAACTATAGGGTAAAAATGAACATAAACCTTTTGTTTGACTAAATAAATGTATGAATAACTCAAAATTATGTCCCTTATTAGTATCCTAATAATATAATTAATGTTTCCAGCAATTACATTTAAAATGACTATTGAAATAACGATTTTTTGAATGGGATTTACAGATACCGCAATAATACGCAAAAAGCTATTTTCATTGTCCTATTATTGCGGTATATGCTTTTTCTCAAAAATATAAAACTTTTATTCAAAATTCAATATCTATCATGTAACTACATCCATACTGAACTGATATACCCGCTACATACAATTGTTTTGGTTCTACACTTAAAAATTTAAGCTTATGAAAACCCGCCCGTAGATAGAGAGACTGGTTAAAAATATAGGCTTTTCTTGATGCATCATTTGAAACTGTTCTTCCAACGATCAAAATCGTTTAATTTTCAAAGCTTTTATCTGGTACAGCTTGGGAATACTATAGGCTTTCATCATCATCGATAATATCCATAGGAAATAGAGTTTTCGATTGATAATGAGGGTTTAACTCTTATACCGCAATAATAGGGAATACCGCAATAATGGGCAAATTACCCTATGTACAAAAAAACAACACTGAAAAGTACTGTTTTTGTATCGCTAAAGAATTGAAGTACGTGAGATGCAAAATTCAAATGATTCACCATACTTGAGCGGTATCGTGGAAACTCTAGGCGTCAGCAATAAGTTGTGAGTTTCTTGCCCCTTAACTTCTCGGTATCGTCAAAATCAAATACAGTGGTTACACTATTACGGGTCACCCACTATTATGGGTCACTTCCATTTAAATTGCATGCACAACAAAGTAACTAATAATCGTGAATAGGTGACCCATAATAGTGTGATCAGTATACACGTGCAATAAATAAACACAATTTCAAAGTAAAATTTTCTCTTAAGTAAGCAAACATTGAACATTTAAATATTTCATTCTAATTACTTATTTTATTTATTTTCAGGCTTCTGCTTAACGGAAAACAGGTAATTTATCACCCGATCAAATCTGCGAACTAATTTCTAGGAAATATCGCCGGGTAAGCAAAACTGAAGCATCCATCTCAAGTTTCCGTTGTCTCCATTAATTACCTTAATCAAGATTTTCATTCAACCATGCCGGGAAAACAAATCCGAGCTGGGCATCGCAAGATGAAATGTCTGCGTTTCGAAATCGATTGATTAAATTTCCTAGCACCAAAAAAACGACCCGTTTCATTGCAAATGCCCAGATTGTGTATGCTGTCCAACCAGTAAGGTTCCAAAAAAGTTTGACTTTTGCTAGTACCGAACCAATTACAATTAATCATAGCGGGAAAATAATGAGGTATGGAGATAAATATCATTTTTCATGGTTGATGGTATCAAACCAGGTGGGCGAACCTTTCAGCTGTCATCGATTTATATACCAATGTTTATTGAAATTTACGTAATCAACACTCTATATATGTACTACTCTGAGAACAATAAAACTGGCAATATCTATTGAAACATTAACGAAAAATATCACAGAACATGTAACATGATACTTCAAAATAGAATTCCGTAGATACCGTGTTGAAAATCCTAGAAAACTTTTTTCAATATGTTAATCAAAAGCTTCTCGATTGTTTTATAATAGCTTTCTAAAAAGTCGTTTAGAGATAAAAATGATGGAGTCTGAACCTATTGATTTGGGTCCTAAAATGTTTGATGAATTCTCGTTTCATTTAATAATACGAATTAGCATGTTCTTGCAACTACTATTTTTTCAGCTCAAATATTTAAACTATAATTTAAAAAAATGGTTCCAATTATGAACCTTGACACTTCTGATCATGTTTGACGTTCACTTTAGCGACAAAAAAAAGCCACAGCGTTGCTAGTTTTAACACTGGGGTTGTTTCTATCTGACGTTTCGAGAGGGACACGAAAAACAAAATATACCCAACATTTGAGTTTTAACCAAGGGGTGCGACAGTTTCTCAAAAACCGTAAAAAATGTGTTTTTTCCGGGGCTTAAACCAACGAAAATCATTTAAGAATTTAGTAAACATGTGTTTCTGGCCTAAACTTAAGCGTTTGGACTAAAATTGGAATTGCGCTCTAGTCTTAAGAGGCGCTTATAACTCGGGATGTAAAAAGGGTCACACCGTGGCAATAATTAGAGAGCGCTAAATTGGGCTTGATGGAACTCATGGATTACCTGTACAGACCTTCGCAGTGCTGTTGTGCAGTTAGGTCTAGTTATTTAAAGTTGCTGACGTTCTTAAAAAAATATGAAATAGTTTTCCATTTGGATCTTATGAAGGTTGAAGAGTTCCTTCAACCAGTCGAACAGTATCAATTTTTCTATGTACACAAGCCCATTGTGTTTTTCTACTACTTCCTATGCCCTAATTAAGTATACGCTTTAATGCCCCGATGTGATAGCCAGCTCCCGGACTCGGATTCAACTGGGCGGCCATCCTTGCTATGTAGTCTACGAAATTAGTAAAGTTCTAAAACAAGGACAACACCATTATTTTGGTGGAAGGCGAACTCGATTAGCAGAATCCAGTAAGGCGCTGTTGTTTGCCATTTTCAGCAGTTATATCATTGTTCTATATCTCTGTTGAGCTCTGTGCCAGTTGCAGGGCCGGATTTGGAGTTGCAGAGGGCAGACAAAGAATTAAAAAAAACATCTTGTTTTGAACAACCATACAATCATTTCAGGCAATTGGTTCTATTCTTGGCAATGATGACTTTCATTTATACCAGTTGAAATTCGTAAACTCGTTTATGTAAATTTTGAAACTTATTTCAAACCTTTCAAAAAACATTAAATATTTAATCACAGAGCAGAGCATATCGAGAAGCTACTGATGAAATTCCGAAGTCGTGGGCACAATGTCGTGGGAGGATTTTAGAAAAATAACGCAGTTTCTTGGATAAAAACAATAAAATACTAACATACTTAAGAAACATACCGTAATCCGGGGTAACATTGATCATTTTTCTGAATGTTTCTTTAATATTTCGTTTGTAAATGCAAATGTTGCAAATTTTGTATTTTTTAAACAGGTACTGCCACCCATAGCTCGAGACTATATACTGTATTTTGTTTATTGAAAGATGTAAGCATGTTAAAAAAAATGTTTAGGCGATTTTTTGATTCAGCTGATATGGGGTAACATTGATCAGCAATGTAAACAACGTTCGGTAATACTGAAAATGTCGTTACTGTTGTTACGTCGTTAAATGTTGTAACTTACTTAAATACCCTGAAGCCGAATATGAAGGCCAAACGCTTACAAGTAATTTACTTTTTGAGTTATTTTAAAATTAAAAACACCTCGAACCACGGAATACGCCTAAAGGTAGGCAATTGCCTAAGGGAATTTTACATTCTTTACAGTAATTCGGTAATGTTGCCTAATTGAGCAAACTTATAAAAGTTTTGACAACGGAATCGTTTTTGGTGATGCCATATTAAGTAAGAATCACATTTTCCTCGCTTCTAACGTTTGTAGAACTTGTGTGAGACATGAATCTTCGGTAGTGTCATCCTTAGCAATTAAAATCATTATTTCAAAAAGTTGATAAATTTACGCATAAGGTAAACTCAATTTTCGCAAAAATATTAACTTTTTTTAGCTCATGAATATAAGAAGGAGAAGTACCATTCATGATTTGGAAATGTTTCATCAATAAATGATAATACGTACTTTTGATGAGATGAGTCGTTCCGGTCAATGTTACCCCGCTGATCAATGATACCCCGGATTACGGTACTTGTAATTCCTTAAATTCTACCGCACACTTGACTTCATTTCTTTATTTATTTATTTATTGCATGTTTTGAATTTTAAAAGAGGGAAAAGCGTAATTTCACTTGTGTTACCGCATATGCCTATTTTACTCTATATTAATGGAGTCTATGATGTTAAAGCGGATTGGAATGATAAAATTATTCAGTTATTGTTCTGTGACTTTATAAGTTTCCACGATTTTTCCGGGGGTCCCCTTCATGGGAACTGACACGGGTTCTTCGAAGACCAGATCCAGCCCTTGCTAGTTGGTATCATATTTGCCCAGGGGTGGAGTTCGCCGTGGAGAAATATATTAGATTTTCGCTTACCCATAACGGGGAGTTTTGGCAAGTTGGCACCGTCGTGGATGTGATTGCGGAAAGCGAAAAGGATGTTCCTAATGCTGGAGGGGGTTTTCTACCTTCAGCCTGACGGCCATCGCGACCCACACACGTGATATCAAACCCAAGCAAACGGTCAGAGAGCAGCTGCTTGTTGTTTGCCAGTTGTTCTGGTTGGAGGATCAGTAAAATTGTTATTTGATTGCGGTCGTTATTCCGAGAAATCTGCGACTGTTCATTCACAACGCGATAAGCATGCCCTCGATAAGGAAGCCCTAGCTGTGTGAAAATGGAATTAAAAAAAAAGTTCCGTGCTTCGAGGAAGGTTGCTCGTTAGAGATGAGCTAATTTGCGGCATGAGTTTCTTGCTGTGATTTGGCCCGAATATGGAAATCATAATACGCTGAGTGATGTCCTACTAGGTTTAACCTGAAGCATAGCATTTTCAAGAAATTGCTGCTTTGAAATAATATTTTTCCCATCATGCAATACAGATTTCTAAAAATTGCACCGCGAAATTGCACCTTAATCTACTATACATTTTTCTAATTATCAGAGAGTTATGGCCTGACTGACTTGAACTTGAACTAGAACTTGACGGACAAATTGAATTGAATTTTGCTCGTCATTTAGCAAACATCAGCATCAAATGTATGCAGAACGACCTCGAACGTTGTAAATTTATCAACTAAACTATTTCACGGAGGAAATAGAGGGCAGATCTCTAACATGATAAAAGGAGCGTGTGGTTGATGCTGCTCCGTGGTCTCACTAAAACCAGATCCATTTTCTGCATGTACATATAAAATGCACCAAAGCCGTTTTCCCATACAAAATGGTCAACTTCAGAGTGCTATATCTCCACCGTTTCTCAACCGATTCTTCTCATTTTTTTCTGTAAAGAACTATAAATTACTTCAATTTACGAAAACTATTAAAAAGTTGTGTGAAAACTATTGATTCAAAAGTTACAGATAGGTTGAATTTTGACATAAAAAATGCACCAAGACATGAAGTGCTCTTGCGGAAAAACCACGCGTCGTATCTTTTCGATGTCTTCAGCGCATTTGTTCATTGAGTGATAAGTTCGTCTCAGAAAAAACGAGAAGAAACGGTTGAGAAACGGCGGAGATATAGCTCTCTGAAGCTGACCATTTTGTATGGGAAAAACGGCTTTGGTGCAATTTATATGTCCGATACTGTACGCGTACAGAGAATAGGCCTTACCCTAGGGCCTAGATCTCTGATACTTTCTCCCAGAACCTCCTTACGGTATTACTTCAAGAAGAAGCTATGCGCTTTATCAAAAGTAGCTTAGGAAAGCTACTTCTCCTAGGCGATTTTAACATTGTTACAGGGGACCAGACTCGACACGACTAACTATCTAAAACCGCCTGAACTTGTGCAGGAACTGCCAATACTGACCATGTACCAACAAAACCTGCGTCGGGTGGAAGTTCACTTCTACCTTTGGTATTAACCGATAGGTTCATCAGACTTCGGTGAAGTGATCCCCTTCATGCTGCCAACCTCTAAGCGTTACCTGTTTACACGAGTTGCGGACTCCTCTGATACCTTATTCATTGCAGCATTTTATATGCACTTTTGCTCTTTGGAAACCGTTCGGTATGCGCGTGATCCTTTTAAGCAAACAAGCCTATATCTGTTTTCCAACCGCAACCAAAGTATGGATAGCGTCACGCCTATCAGGAGCTTACGCTTGCTGGTTACAGCAGAACTGTTTTACATCTTCCTCAAAATCGCTGCAATAGCCATGGATGCTATTTACAGGCATATTCTACGTGGCTAGTGCAGCTAAGCATGTCATCAATCATTACCCATAGATCGCTAAGGAATCACTTTGATTTTGTGTTTCAATACGATATGCGCTATTCACACAGACTTCAGGTTGTTGACCTCCACTATATTAAACTAATGGTGAGCTAGTCCCAGAATCCAAGACTCAATCCATTTCTTAAATATGGAATAGAGTGCGCCTCGGTCAACTCCTTTGCATAGATCTCCACAGCAATCGGAATCACAAATCAAACACGTTTTGATCAATGGACGTCACTTCTCCGACGCCAAGACATGTTTTACGCTAATATCGACTACGACCACTATCCGATGATGGTACAGCTGTGCCAAAACATCGCCTACATCGTACGGTAGCAGCGCTCGCTTACGCAAAGCATAACGAGCCTTGCCGGTAGAGGGTTCACTTACTGGACCACAATTGTGACGAATGCGAGAGTACAAAACAGTAAAAGTAGCTATCAACGCTACTGGACATAACATTGTCGGACGTTGAACGAAGTTGACGTAAGTATTGGTTCGACGGGAAGTGAAGAATGATTCTAAATGAAAAAAAAGCAGCGTGAACAGAAATATCGCAACAAGGTACTCGGCAGAACGTGGAGCGTTCTATGGAGAAGCGGAAGCAATAGACCCATCAGTTTTCAGGAAAAAAAAAAACGAAGTATGAAGAAAATAAAGTTGTTGTTCCGCATTGAACCTATCTTGTACCTTGATGGCTGCAGCGTAGCATCACGCCATTACCGGACGCTTTGTAGAGCTCCATATTTGTCGATCTTGGACGATACATTTCCAGTTGTTCTGAACGTTTAGGGTCGCAAGGTCATCTTTCACTGCGTACAGCCAGCGTTTTTATGGTGTTCCATTATTTTCGCAATTTTTTCTTCGAGCATTCGCAGTAAGTGACCAGCCCTCTGAACTCTGCCGTACCCTACACGCGTAATAATATTTTTATATTTATACACTTTATACAACTTGTGATTACTGCGTCTGCGGCACACAACATTTTCAAGCATCCCTCCTAGTATTTTCCGCAGCACTTTACGCTCGAAAACACAGAAGGCTTTCCAGTCTGCTTTTTTCAACGTCCACGTTTCGTGCTCGTAGAGAGCCTCCAGAAAAATCAATGTTTTATACAGGGTGAACTTTGTTTCCATTTGCAAGTTGCGGAACCTAAGGTGGTTACGTAGTACGTAAAAGGCCCTATTCGCATCCGCAACACGACTTTTTACTTTGCGGGAAACGTTGTTGTCACATGTTACAAGTGTTCAATGGTATACCAATTTTTCAACAACTTCAAATATACCCCATCAAGCCTACCTTAGCACATCCACCACCAAACCTACCTCTATATCTACCTGCAATCATGTACTTCATTTTGGTAGAATTAATGGTCAGACCTATCCTCACTTTGGTCGTCAGAGGCACATAGGTCTCCTTCATTGACCTGCGATCGATTCCAATAAGGCCAATGACGTCAAGCCAAGGAGCCTGTGCGGCCGTGTGATGATAGTGCCATTTCTCTGCACGCCAGATCTTCTCGAGTGCAATGTTGAACAGTAAATTCAAAAGTGCGTCTCCCTGTAACAATCCATCCAACGTTTTCCGAACCCTTGATTTTGAACCATCCAGCGTTGCACTTATCAGCCTAATTGGTTTCACCGTATAACCATATTTATATGATAATAAATCTTCGAGCTGTCTAGTAGAATACCTATAAGTAGATGAAAAAACCGAATTTAGTACTATACCATTTAATTCCACTAGAGTTCTAGTGGAACTCTAGTGGAATTAAATGGTATAGTACTAAATTCGGTTTTTTTATCTACTCATGTTCATATATTATCTTCCACAGCTCATTTCTTTTCACTGAATTGTACGCCGGCTTCCTTGAAATCAATAAACTGGTGAGTCTGCAAGTTGTCCTCCCGGAATGAAAAAAAAAAAAATAAAAATAAAAAAAAATGATGACAACCAGGTAACAAGATTTATTATCATTTTGCTATTCAACTTTGCTCGGGCAGTCTGTGCCCTTTCTTATAGATTGGGCGTATGAGGCCATCCAACCAGCCGGTGAGCAATTCTTCGTCCTCCCATAGCTCCCGTGCTTAAGAAGCTCGATCGGGATTTCGTCCTTTCTTACCCGAGCAGAAGAAAATAACTACTGAATACCAAATTGAGGTATTCCATACCAGATAATTTCCAATACTTACAACCTGAATGAGGTATGAATGAGCCCTGCATAAGAGGTAAAATACCTCAAATAATACCTTCTGCATATTCTACAAATACCAAGCTGATAACTAGATCAGGTATTGTAATACCTAAATAATACTTGATGGATTTTCATATAAAAGTGAAATTTTTCAATACTAGTTCAATACCTCCAGCAGTCCTCAATAGCTGTCGAATACCAAAATGAAGTATTTTGAATTGTTTTAAACATTTTTTCAAATATCATTATAATACCAAAATGAGGTATTGATAACTGAACAATACCTAAATGTGGTATGATACCAAAATATGGAATGCATAAGTTATTGGCGAGTTATTCTTTCCTCCTCGGGTATAGTTCTGCTGCTAGTGATGTTGGATAACCGTACCCGAATTTCAGCGCGTTTTGCTCAGGAATACCGTTTTGATTCATATTACGGACAGCTTCAAATTCCGGACACTCTACTTTGTATGGGAAACATTTCACACGAAATATTTCAATTTTTGCCATTCAAAAGTTGTCACTTTCGAGGCTCGTTTTAATAAGCTTTTTCCTTAAATATTTATGCAAATTTGTAATGCCCAACTATCTTAGACATCTTTTTAGTGGTTTGACGATTTTAATTTATGATTCGACTGTTCTATTAATGACTGTCATGAGATGTCCGGAATTCGATTCAAAGTGTCCGGAATATGAGGCAAAAGTGAGGAAGCGCCCGGAATAAGAATCATGAAAAGGCCACACATTTTGATTTATTTAAAATTATTCAAGTTGCAAAAGTGTACTCTTTACCCACCATTCGAAAGTTAAGGGTTTCCGACGCTCGATAACGCTAAGGAATCATACAGAATGATTTATTTGGTATGCTCTATGCTGGGTTATGCTTCACTGAGGCCTTAAGTGTCCGTAATATGAATCAAAACGGTATCTAAGATAATCAATTGGAATCGGAAATATTACTCTCGTGTCCACGTTTTTTTGTTACCCCAAAAGGGGGAGGGGTCAGGGGGGATGTCCCACCCAAGGATGGCAAGACCAATTAATTGCATCAACTTGATAATTTATTTCAAATTAATCAACTTGATCGACCCATCTTGCTCGCTGGGCACCGCGTCGTCTTGTGAAGCTCTGATTGTTTTCTAGAACCATTTTCACCGGGTTGTTATCCGACATTCTGGTGACATGCCCGGCCCACCGCAGCCTCTCAATTTTTGCAAGGTGGACGATGGATGGTTGCCCCAGGAGCTGGGGAATTCATCATTCATCAGTCTTCTCCACGTTCCGCTTTCCATCTACACTCTGCCACACCAAGGGCGCGATGATCCTCTGCACGTAGGGCCCATGTTTCGTGCACATTAAGGAGTATTGATCTAATAAGCGTTTTATAAATGGTAAACTTCGTGCGATGGCGAACTTTGCTCGATCGAATAGTTCTGCGGAGTCCAAAGTAGACACAATTTCCAGCATCGATGCGTCTCTGGATTTCTCTACTGGGGTCGTTGCTGGCGGTCACCAGTAAGCCCAAGTACACGATTTTTTCGACAACCTCGATTTCGTCACCGTCAATATGAACTCGAGGTGAGGGGCGTGCCGTGTCTTCTTTTGAGCCTCTCGCTATCGTGTACTTCGTCCTCGACACATTGATGTTCAGACTGATTCGCCTAGCTTCAGCCCTTAGTCAAGTATACGTACCCGCCATCGTCTTAAAGTTCCTTGCTACAATATCAATGTCGTCGACGAAACCAAGTAGCTGGACGGACTTTCTAAAGATCGTGCCATTCGTGTATATCCCCGCTCTTCCTATCACACCCTCTAACGCAATGTTCAATAGTAAACACGAAAGGCTTGCCGTAACCCTCTGTGGGATTCGAAGGGACTCGAGAGTGTCCCATATACTCGGAATACACACATCACTCGTTCCATCGTCACCTTGATCAATCTTCTCAGTTTGTCCGGGAAACCGTATTCGTGCATAAACTGCAATAGCTGTTCTCGATCGATTGTATCATAGGCCGATTTAATATCGACGAACAAATGATGTATTCGCGGTTTTTCTGCAACACCAGGCGGATAGCGAATACCTGGACCGTTGTTCCTCGTTCGCCCATAAATCCTGCCTGATATTGCCCAACGAATTTTCTAGCAATTGGTGATAGACGGCGGCATAAGATTTGGGAGAGTACCTTGTAGGCGGCGCTCAAAATTATGATCGCACGATAATTGGCGCAATCTAACTTGTCGTCTTTTTCATAACACGACACCTTCCATCCACTTATCGGACAATACTTCCTCCTCCCAAATGTTGGAAATATCCCAGTCCAGCGATCTTGCCAGTGCATCATTCAACCTCCGTTTCTACCTCTTGGAGATCTGAAGGCGGAAGTCTGTTCCGTGCCTGTTTATACCGTGCCTCGTTCGCTCTCGTGCGGTGTTGCAGCATTCTCGCACATGCTGCATTCTTCTCATTCTTCAACTGCTCGCATTCGCCGTCGTATTAGTCGTGTCTCTGATTCGGGGCCGCTGGATACCTATGACGGTTCGTATGTGCCACCTCTTCCAACTGCTGCGCGTATTCTCAGGCATCTTCTGAATCCCGTAGCCGCTCGATGTTGAGCCGCGGCGTTCGGCTTCGACGCGAGTTGCTCACCGTCGAAAGTTTTGTACGCATACATACAGCAACTAAGTAGTGCTCCGAATCTATATTCGCGCTCGTATGATTATCGGTTTGAATATTGGGTGATCTCCAGGTGGTTTTATGGATATCCTTGAGGGGGAAGAAGGTGCTTCGGACTACCATACCACGCATACCTGCAAAGTTGACGCATCGTTGGCCTTTGTCGTCCGATATGGCGTGCAGGCTGTTCCGCCCTATCACCGGTCTGTACATCTCCTCTCGTCCTACCTGTGCTTCGACAACCAAAATGTACGTAAGGAGTGTATCGAAAAGTAGTCGCAAACATTCAAAACGGTATATCTCAGAGCATAGTTCATCTTTTTAAAAACTTTTTTCACTAAAATCTTCATCATGTCATCAAATATTGAAGCAACTAAAAACATATTGAATAACATGCAGTCTTAAAATAAATACAACTAGGTTTATAAAGCATAGAAAATAAAATCTTGCACAAAATTATATTTTTCAAGTGTCTTCTGAAGATTCGATGATTTGTTTTGAACAAATTGTATATCAAACAAAATAGGTTGAAAAGCTTATTCTATCGGAAAATTTGTTTACTTCACACAGCACGTAAAACGGATTTCAAAAAAATAAATTATTGCTCCAAGAAAGCCCAATTATTGGAATAAGGTCGGTTTTAGTAAGTCATTTTTGTATAATCAACTTTTGAAGCTCTGTCATATACAGCGAAGACTATAAAGAGTTCCAATTTTGGCTTACGTTACTTCATAAATATGCAAAGAAACTTTACCAATAAAAAAAAAATACTCGTTAAAATCGTTCGATTTTTCCATTAACGTGTAGAGAGAAAAAATCCAAAAAAGAGGTCCTAAAAAATCGACTTTTTCAATTTTTGTATTTTCTCTCAAATGCTTGTTAATGTATTTTACAAAATATTGTTTACACTATGTGATGAGAGTTGTGGCACAGAATATATTGGCATAAACAAAACCCATTTTTTCTTGAAATTAAACACATTTATTAACATATCATTCATCATCATCTGTTAGTAATTTGCAAAATTATCATACAAAATGCCTCTTTATTGAAACAATATCACTGCATTATAATTTTTAAATACATTGTAAAGCATTTCTGATCAAAAAAATGTTTGTAAATTCAACCCATTGTTTTTGACTGTTTTGAATGTTTGCGACTACTTTTCGATACACTCCTTATAACGAAATCACCTGGAGGCTTTATATGTGCAAAATTTCACTTATAAGATGTCGCGAAAAGGCCCTCTACGTACAAAAGTGGAGGCGATATACGTGCATATATTATGTGACGAATAGTAACATACAATGCGAGTGTACAAATATTCGACCGAACTAACCTGGGATCTTATGCGAAATAACTTATGATAACAAATGTTGATTTGACAGCTGCTACGAATTGATTCGACTTACCTTGTACGAGTGTACGGGACGAAACAAAATGTACAAATGAACTCAGGAAAAAAATGTTTTATGCGAGGAAACTCATCAATCGGACGAGTTTATCCAAGGTGTTATGCGGGTTTGATGTAATTAGTATGAATAAACGAGTTATAACGTGAACTTTCATGCAACTTCTGGTTGTCTGGGGCGTTCATGTCGCCAACAACAATTTTCACATCACGCGGCGAGCATCCGTTATATGTCTGCTCCAGCTGCACGCAAAACGTCTCCTTCTCGTTGTCGGGTCTCCCTACGTTGAAGATGCTGTTGTTGAAGAAACTGCCTTTTATCTCATTTTGCATTGATCAGCTGCCAACCGATAACGCGTTGCCGCATCTTGCCTAACACTATGAAGCCAATTCCTAGCTTATTTGTGGTGCCACAGCTTTGGTAGAAGGTAACCGTTCGATGCCCGCTTTTTCACACCTTCTTTCCAGTCCAACAAAGTTCCTGCAGCGTTACGATATCGAAGTTACGGGGATGTAGTTCGTCATATATTAGCCTGTCGCAACTTACGAAACCAAGTGACTTGCAGTTCCATGTTACAAGTCTACAGTCGTAATCCATATTTCGTCGCGTGGGTCTTTGCTGATTGTTCCGGGTCGTATTATCTCCTATGTTAGTCGCAATAAGCTTACATTATATTCCATTATAACTAAATTGTAACGAGATTAGTCATATTTTTTATAACATGATGTGTAATAAAATTAAGTGTTACATATTCTCACATATTATTGTTACGACACATTGAAAATTTTGTCATATCTAAATTATAATAACTGTAGATAACTATATCTCAATAGTTAGGAAGCTGTGATGAAAACTAACATAATATGGTTTGATGTGTTGCCAAACTAAGGCGTTGTAAGTTGTTAATTATAATCTTATACGGAATTTATCTAAAAAAGTTTATGGCAACCTTTTCAAAGACCGCAAAATTATCCAACGCTTAAGGTGAAGATGAATCGAAGCCAAAGTTCAAATTTTCAAGAGCACGGATATGGAGAACCAATCATCCGTTTAAGCTGAAAACTTTATCGGTTGGTCACTAGCTGGTGGTGAAAATCTAATTTCAGCTTAATCGGGTGTTTGGTTCTCCAGATCCGTGCTCTTGAAAATTTGAACTTTGGCTTCGATTCACCTTCACCTTAAAAAAGTTAAACCTGTTTCGTCATATTAACATTTTTTGAGTTTGATCTCTTTCACACAGCACTTGCACATCATACATTTCAGAGTAAAATCAATAATTTAATTTACTTTTAACCCTGACTTCGTCGTGTTGAATCATAAAAAGGCACGCGAAGAGCCGGAGTAAAACCATCGTTAGAATGACACCTACAGGTTGTTCCCAATGGTGCACTGGCAGAAATGAAGCAAACTCAGACCTCCTCTCTGGTGTGCGATTCCTCAGCACCCGAGAGGTATGAATATTTAATCAAATTTTGAAATACGTTTGATGAATATTTATCCCATTTTCAACGACTGTAGGCACGGCAGCACCACGGATGTTAAGCTCCCATCCTGTGGAAGAGAATATGAAGCATAAGTGCGTTGGATTCAAGAAACGACTACTCGTTGAATTTCCCTTTATTATGGTGAACACAAAAAGAGCACAATTGTGCTGCTTTATGTGCTTGGCCAGAAAGTAGCGAGAAGGAGGGAAATCTTTTGTAATTCTACATGGATCCAAGAGCAGTCCTTTGATATAATTTCCCCTTTTATACGGTAAAGTTGCGCTTGTTTAAGGCGAAGTATTGCCGAGTCTTTTGTGAATGCGAAAAACAGGATAAAGCGAAGTTTTTTTCTCTCTTCATTTCTAGTTTACCTCCTTTGAAACAATGACAGTCAGTGTTAGGAAAACCCAAGAACAACTTTCACAGCAATAAACTTCCTTTTTCCGTACCGAAAATCTCGTTATCAAAGCATCCGTCAACATGGTCCTGGCAGGAGGCCCTTTTCTTAATGAAAGTTTGCTGATGGCACCGAGAAAAGGCATAACATTCGTCCTTGCCGCAGAAGTGGGAGGGATTTCGCATGGAAACTTCAACACACGCCACTGCCAGTTTTGCCAACTTTCATAATGGAAAGTGAAAAGCATGCGAACGGACACTATCTAGCCGGGGGCTTCACTTTGCTGCACAATGAAATTCGTAGTTTTTAATTGGAATGCAAATGCTGTCCGGTGGACAAACAAAAGTCTCTCGAGAATTAATTTCATCGTTAATTAGTGTACATGCCAGCAACAGTGCAGAGGACACGCATATAAACAATCGACCAGAAGCGATTAAGTGCGCACACAAAACCATAGACAGATTTTTTTCTTCCGGAGAACGAATGCGGTGGTGTAGCTCCTAAAGCAAGTCCATTTTTCTTGTTTCCCACAATTATGGCTCAACTGGGGTTTTAACTAAACTAAACTCTCAATTTTCAATTGAGGACCAAGAAGGCGGGTCCAAAGACTTGATAAAGATTCATGGTCGTGATGGTTATGACCGTGGTCATCATGTCCTTCAGTCCATCCAGCATGCCATATTCACTTCATTTCATTCATTTAGTTAACATCTAAACAGATAACACTGAATCATGGCTGCATCTATCCATCCTTCGTTTCACTCGCCAAATCGATACGCACTTGATCCGCCCACCTAGCTCGCTGCGCTCCACGCCTTCTTGTACCAACCAGATGCGAAGTGAACATCATCTTGGCAGGGTTGCTGTTAGGCAGTCTTACAACATGCCCTGCCCATCGTATCTTTCCACCTTTGGCCATCTTCTGGATACTGGGTTCGCCGTAGAGTTGGACGAGCTCGTGGTTCATCCTTCGCTGCCACGCACCGTTTTCCTGCACACTGCCACCGTTCTAAGCATCCAACGTTCGAAGACTCCAAGTGCTTGCAGTTCCTTCTCGAGCATCTGTCATTGTTTCAAAGGAGGTAAACCTTTCATGTCCGTAGAGGACTACCGTTGAGATTAAAATTCCCGGCGGGTGTGGTAATCGTTGGCTTTGCCGACGATATTACGCTGGAGGTCTACGGTGAATCGATTGAAGAATTGGAATTGACTGCAGCCCACTCGATCGCAATTGTGGAAGAGTGGATGAGCTCCAGGAAACTGGAATTGGCTCACCACAAAACTGAGGCGGTTGTTGCCCGCGTTTCCGCACAATGCGTGACCGCATGTTTGCCACATGCGGTGGGGACACGACTCCGGACAATCTGGTTCAGAGCATGTGTGAAGACGAGTTTGGCTGGAATGCCGTTTCATCGGCTATCACCCACATCGTCTTGGAACTACAAAGGAGGTGGCGAGTGGACTCGAGGAGTGGCTAGTGCAGACGCTAAACAACAGGTGGTCCAAGGGTTTGCAGTTGGCTACATAGGTCATACCGGTGCCCTATGGTCGAAATCGACCCTTACAGCGATTAAGTGGCCGCGGGGAGAACATCCTGGTAGCGTTGCTGTCGTGGCGCCGGCCTACTGGGTTGGATATGAGCCTCTGGTTGTTCGGGGCAGATGGAGGCCCTTTCGTCAGCAATCCCAGCTGGTGCTAGCTGATAGGGCCAGAGCCTTCAGTGGCTCAAATTGCGAAGCCCGCAGTATCAGTTCTTGATACCTGCGGTGCAGCTGGGCGCAGGCGTTGTGGTCGACCCTGCCCGCCTTCAGCGGACAATGGGAGGTAAGGATCACCTGGGAAGCTGGCAAAGCGCCAGCATGCTACCTTCGTGGACCCCTTTAAGCGTGCCATCGATGTTCGTTGCTGCATGGCTACGTAGCTAACCTGGAGGTTGCGATGTGCAATAGCCCCTCTCCGAAGCAATGCCTTCTTGGTGGTCCCGAAGAGACGAAGGGTTTGGCGGCAATGGGAATGGTTTAGTGGGTCGGGGATGTAGTCCTGTTTACTGCTTGCATGTAGTAAATGGTCCCCAACCCTACACTCCCGGACCTGACTTCCACAGATAATGAGCCTCCGTATTTCACGGCGTAGACGAACTCGTCGACCACCTCGAAATTATTTCCTTTTTTTTAATGGGGGGATAATCTTCTCAACAGACCCCGGACCAAGGTCCGGGAGTGTCGGGTTGGGGACCATTTACTACATGCAAGCAGTAAACAGGACTACATCCCCGACCCACTAAACCATTCCCATTGCCGCCAAACCCTTCGTCTCTCCGGGACCACCAAGAAGGCATTGCTTGTGCGGAAACGCGGGCACACGAACAAAACGTGTTCCGCCGTTTCCTCTAAACCTGCACAATTTGGACATTCGGGAGAACCCGCATGACCGAAATGGTGTAGATACTGTCTAAAGCAACCATGGCCCGAAAGGACCTGTGTCAGGTGGAATGTTAGTATCCCCTTCTATCGTAACAATCGTCGTCTTCAATCTCCCATATATTTTCTACCATGTCAACCATAAAAATTGTGTTCTGTGAAATTTTAGGCTTCCTAAATGGTGATTCAAAGGTGGCCCAAAGACAATGTAGATTTATATGGAAATTATTATGGTGAAATTTTGAAACATGTTCCAATCACGCTAGTACTGAAATGTAAGTATAAAAATATAATCTTATATTGAAAACACATTCAACACGCTTAGATACAATCGCATGCCCTCTGATATTGACCATTATTTGCTGGACCAAATTGCTGGAAAATATTGCCGATAGTTACACTGCAGCCGCAAAACTAATAATGTATACTATACCTTCCTGGGCATCCACAGTGTAAAGACTCCGCCATACATCATGTTCCAAATAGTTGGACCAATAACGCCCGCTGTCACTCGCATTGACTTCTACCCTTAATTCACATACTGCTCCAAAAAAGGCTTTTAGGGATTTAACATAATCGGGGAACTGTATTCGGTGCAGTGCTGCAATGATGGGCCGTTGCAGAATCCAAACTGCATTTTGACAATCCCCGTTCACTCTCCTTGCGTTTCATCATTCTGCCAAGGATAATTATTTTCGAAAGTTTTCCAAGGCAGGCAGGATCTCCTCGTAGCATCTTCGGGATCTTCCATATATCTGATAGCTACTTTTCTCAAGACATATTAGGACTACATTATTATGAAAAATAAATAAATAAATAAATAAATAAATAAATAAATAAATAAATAAATGAATAAATAAATTAATAAATAAATAAATAAATAAATAAATAAATAAATAAATAAATAAATAAATAAATAAATAAATAAATAAATAAATAAATAAATAAATAAATAAATAAATAAATAAATATGAATTTGTCCGGATATGGCTGGATGGCAGCTTCCAGCGTCATGTTCGGTATTTCATCCGCACTGGGAGCTTTCTTTGCTTCTCGCGGCGTTTCGCGTTTGTTGAATACACGCTATGTGATTGTTACTACGTCTAGTCTGTAGCATGATCACTTTTTTGTAAATATTATTTTAAGATTTATTCATCATAAATGTAAATGTACATAAATCATATTATTTTTTCATGTTCTTCGATGTTAGTTTATTATTAGTGTTAATTTATTTATCATTGTGTCATTGTTGTCAAAATTAACTAAAATTCAATAGTTCATTTAAATATATGCGATATTCAATATCACAGTTGAAAATGAAATGCACCCTCCGAAAACCGCATTCAAAGCTTACATAAAAGTGGCCTTCTACAAATACTCTATCAATTGAAAGTCCCTGTCGCATTACACACTACACCACGAAACACGAATAACCTCAAGGTTGAAAGTTCAACCCGAACGTTTACGATCGTTAAAAACGGATCGGAGTCCAAAAATATACGGAACGATACAAGTAGCTCAGATGGAATGGTAGCGAAAGAGATGGCGCCTCAATCGGTTCTCATTCGTAGTTGATGAGAATCGTCATTTGAAAAGGTCGCAAAATTACTTCGGTAATTTTACGTACTTCCGTCCACGAAGATGTAAAATCACACCTTATCTGAGGACTTTCAGAATTTCTATTCGTCCATTTTGACCTGGAACGTGGTAAAGGCGAGAGTGCGTGGTAATTCGTTGTCGCGGTGTGTTTGATTTGAATAGAAAAGTTCCATAACCTTTGTCAAGAGGTTAAGTGCGGTCAAGTTAGTTTGTGTGTGCATTTTATTTAGGATCTGCGTCTAGCAATCTACGGCGCAAGCTCGGCACACCGCATCCACTCGCTAAACGCTATTCTCGACCCCAAGCTTCAGCATTTGAAAGTCCCGGTTTGAGGGGAAAGCCGGAAGGGAACAAACTGTTCCGACAGAGCGGCCACCACTACTAAATCCGGAATCCGCATTCATCGTCCGGCACTTTTGCTTTGCCGGCGCATTCATCACTGTCACTTCTGCTTTGCCGGGGGCATTCATCGCAGCTTCTAAAAGGGTTCGTGAGTAGAAAACAAACCAACTAACCATGCACGCTGTGAACTAGACTATCGAAATTCATTCATTTTGCCTTATGAAAGGTGGAACGAATATTGCAATACGAACACTTTATGTACCGTTTTAGCATCACCTCACATCAAGTCGTCGATAGCCCGTGCGTACAGCACGCCTATCGATCGCAAGGTCTTTGGTTCGATTCCAGGTTGCCGCGAAAACATTTTTTGTTTTCAAATTTTGGTTTTATAAGGCAAAGCAATGATTTTCAAACCCGATATATTGTGGCGAATTTTCATAAGTGATTCCTATGTATTTCAATAGTCCATATCGTTTCCTAAATAACTGCTCGCCCTGAGGTTGGGTTTTTGCCGGGCAAACATAACTCGACAGACGGTCCTCTTCGGTGGTGGCGCTTAAGCCGTCTGTTTTTTGAGCCAGGGAACGGAACAGGAGACGGAAAACCTTTGGCCGTCTTTTTGCGTGCTTCAAGTCCTTATAGTGTTGGTGGCCAGTTGTCTCTGTATATCTCAAGTGGCGTCGAAGATTGCTATGCTATAACAACACGGTACGCCTTACTTCAAGAATTGCTGTATACATCTCAATACAGCTTATGGTAGCAATAAAATTTCCTAATCTTGACCTCGATATTGACTTTATGCGGCTTTCTTTCTTCTAAAAAGCTGTATTTCGCTCTTCTGTACCCATATTCGTTGCTGATATCTGAGCCCGCCATCTGGCTCTGATACAAGCGGCGCGTAGCGTGATATGCGTCTCATTCCACCAGTAATGTAGATACCATCTGTTCCTCGGATTCAGTTTTTACGGCATTACCCAAGTAACAATGATTGTTGAATAACAGCTTATTCAGCTTAAATGTGGATAATACAGCTTTTTTCAGCTAAATTAACTGTTATTCAGCTACCAATGTTACCTGGATATTGCATTACAAACTGTCGCTTTTCTTCTTGATAGCTTGGTGGCGTCAATATTCTACACAGCAAATATTTGTGAGTATTAAGCATCACGCAATTTGGACATCGACGGAAAATTGTGACAGGCATTTGAATATTACAAGTGTTAGCCAACAGCTGAAGCAAATATGACCATCTGTCAACCAATCAGGGCCCTTCCAACTATATTTCAGTTGAATCCGCTAGAAATGTACATGAATCTGCCACAAAACAAACCCAGCCACGCGACCAAGAGAACGCTCCGCATTGTTAACTGGTCTTTCAATCACATCTCGATGAAACCGCCAACCGTCGAAGCGATTCTGTGATACACTCATTTTATGCAGAACCTGTTCAACTTTCCTCAGCCATTAGCTAAGGTGGTGCGACAGCCGAGAGAGCTCGGGCGTGTAGCTATCGCTCCAGAGGTCGCGAGTTCAAAAACCGTTTAGAACTTTGTTTACATATTCATCCAGTTTGGTAGCTAATTATAGCTCATTTTCAAACTAGCAGCAATGTAATTTTAAGATCGCACATAAATATCTACCATATATGATGGAGTCCTTTTATTACATCTGACTCGCTATAATTTTATAGGTTTCGTTCGTACTGTGTAGTTACCACTGACTGGCCTCAACAAATAGTTTTTGTGTGAAATGCTCCCGTCTTCCTTTGACATTCGATAATTATTCTATCCGCAGGGATTCATTGGCCGATTCAATAGCATATCGCCTAGTGATCGCTTTGAGTGTACTCCTTAAGCTTAAGCTCCAGTTTAAATCCGCCTAAATAGGCTGCGGAGCGTGACATCCCTGATGAATACTCTTTCGTTTCTCCAAAATGTACTAACGGAGCCTCCATTTCATAATCGTAGAATTGTAGATTCGTTGATTACTCTGCAGCCCCACACCACAATCATGGTATTGAAATTTCTTGCGATGATTATTGATCTTCGTTCAATCAATTTGTTGATCATCCACCAACCGGATAAACTGCTTCACTGTGTACCGTAATCCGGGGTATCATTGATCAGCGGGGTAACATTGATCGGAATGACTCATCTCGTAAAATGTTCGCATTATCATTTATTGATGGAACATTTCCAAACCATGAATGGTGCTTCCCTTTCATATATTAATGAGCTAATAAAAGTGAAGATTTTTGTGAAAATTGCGTTTACCTTATACTTAAATTTAGCAACTTTTCGAAACAATGATTTTAATGGTTAAGGATGATACTACCAAACATTCATGTTTCACATAAGCTCTGTTAACTACATGAGCAAGGAAAATGCGATTCTTACTAAAAACGACATCGCCGAAGACGATTCCGTTGTCAAAACTTTCATAAGTATGTTCAATTAGGCAACATTACCGAATTACTGTTAAGAATGTAAATTTCCCTTAGGAAATTGCATACCTTTAGGCGTATTCCGTGGTTCGAGGTGTTTTTAATTTCAAAATAACTCAAAAAGTAAATGACTTGTAAGCGTTTGGCCTTCATATTCGGCTTCAGAGGCCTCGATTTAAGTAAGTAACGATATTTTGAATATTATCGAACGTTGTTTACATAAGTGATCAATGTTACCCCATGCCAGCTATATCAAAAAATCGCTTTAAACATTTTTTTAAACATTCTTAAATCGTGCAAAAAACAAAATAAGGTATATAGTCACGAGCTATAGGTTGCAGTACTAAATAAAATAAGGTAAATATAAAATTTGCAACATTTGCATTTCCAAACAAAATATTTAAGAAACATTCAAAAAAAAATGATCAATGTTACCCCGGATTACGGTACCTCAGAGTAGCGTAACAAGCTTGCCACTAATTTGTCTATCACTTGCTAAATAAGGACACCACCAAGTTATCGTTAGTGATCAGGGTTATCATCTCCATTAGCATAATAAAGGGAGACTTAGGGCACCTAGCTCACTAAACCCCACGCCTTCCTGTTTCGACCTGATTCGAAGCAAACACCATCTTTACAGTACCGTAAATTCGGGTGAAATTGATCACTGTGTCACACGATTTTATTTCCCTCTTATAGAGCACAGAAATCAATGCAACCTATTTAAATGAACGTTGTTTGTCAAAATGCATGTTGTGAAGTTTTTTGTGTTAAGGAATGTTTATTTCTATGCAAATAATAGAAAATTCCATAATCTTGTTCTATGTGGTATTGGCAGACACCAATAAACTTATAGTTTTAGACAAAGATTTGGACATGGTGTCAACCTGAAAATATGTAAGGATGCTTGAAATATATCCCCAAAACAAATTCTATCATCAAAATTCGTACCAATTTGTTCATTTTGTTGTAACAATTGATTTTTTCATAGATATCAGAAGATTCCTTCTGAAATTGCCTACATTTAGGCGTTTTCTACGGTATTGTTGAAAATTAATTGTTTATTATTTCCATATATGTTGCATTGTTAAGAATTTGGTAACCATATTTGGATTCAGGAGGCCCAAATTAAATAAGTAAAATTGTTTTCGAAACTAACAATAATTGCTTTGACAGGTGATCAATTTCACCCCGACATTGATTTTTTGTTTTAGTGACGACTGTATGAAAATTTGAGTATATAAGCCAATGAGGCTAACCGTCGTACTTGTTTTCCTGCGTAAAGTTGTATGGAATTGGCAACATCATGAAAAACAGACATGGAAAACGGTGAAGAGTGATCAATTTCACCCGAAATTACGGTAGGGGGAGATCCCCCAGTGCCGGACAGCACCCAATACCGGACAAAGTCGAAACATTGAGAAATCATGGTCCAATCAAGATGGTGTATCAATAGAAAAGAAAGCTATTATGCAGACTAATGTTTGCGTAGAATAACACATCCTTGAAATATGCATGCTTTTTTAAAAAAAGTAGAAAAGTTTGAAAATCTTTAAAAAAATTACGTATCCCCTTAATTTTGAGCCTATTCAGTAATTATTTTGAATATGAAAAAATACTTTGGATCCCGCAAACATGATCGAACATAATCCTAATTTGATAGTATGAATGTATTTTATACCATAATTGAACTAAATAGGGCCAAATTACAATTTTGGTTAAGCACCTCCTGTCCCTTAGTTTCGGACAGCTTGATTTGTTATACGATATCTTTGTAATTATTGCATCAGTGTTTAAAAATACTTTCATTTTTCATGGGTTCCGTCGATCATGGTATCAAACATGCAATAAAATTAAGAAGAATGAACATACAGAACAACATCGTAAAATGTGCTATTTTTCATCATATATGAAAGAGGTTTTCGATAGGCATCTTGCAAACTACGAAAATCTCACATTATTCTTCTAAATGTTGCAAATGCATTTAATTGATAATTTTAAACTATTCCTATAGTGTACACATTCAATGATGTTCAAATTTACAGAATTCGAGGCATTTCCAGATTGTGTCCGGTATTGGGTGCCACCTTTCAAGATCGGCCAATTTGGTACTAAAATACATCATCAAAATGCAATGTCAAAATTCATATTTATATTTTCGAATTAATTTTTGTACACTATAAAAATGATAATATTAACCTTAAATGGGTAACACGAGCCAATAAAATCAATATTTTTCGAATTATGAATTTAGTGGCTTAAGTGTCCGGTACTGGGGGATCTCCCCCTACTACTGTCTGTCTGTTCTTCACAGAAAATAATATTTAAATTTCAATGTGATGTAAACTGAAGTCTAATGTAAAAATAAATCAAATTCGTGTGTTGTTACAGCATCATGTAAACTGAAATGAATATACATTTAATTTTCAACTAAAAATGCTTGAATATTACATGATCGTGTAAATTTGAAGTGAATTCGACTGAAAAATAATGGATTGGTCGTAGAAATTTAGGTTTATTTTGATGCTCCAAATATGTGCATGAAAATAAACTTAAAATTACAAAAAAAAATAAGCTGTGATACTACATGCCCTGCCCATCGTATCCTCCGGATTTAGCCACCATCAGGAAACTGGATTCGACTTCGGTAGAGCTGGGCTAGCTCCTGGTTTATCCATCACCGCCACACAAGTCCTCCTCGAGCATAGTCTCACGCCTGAAAATGACTACCGGCCTAATGAGTGTTTTGTACATTGTGCTTTTGGTGCGAGGGTGAATCTGTCTTAACCACAGTTTCTTCTAGAGCCCATAGTAGGCACGACTTCCACAGATGATGGATCTTCGTATTTCTCGATTAACGTTGTTGTCAGCCATCAGAAAGTTTCTGAGGTAGATGAACTCATCCACTACCTCGAATGTATCCCCATTTATCGTGACACTGCTTCCTAGACGAGTCCTGTCACGCTTAGTTACACCTACCAGCAAGTACTTTGTTTGTGATACATTCACCTGTCACTGTTTCAAAATCCGATGCAAACCTCCGGCCCATTTTTATGAGCTCGGCTCCAAACCATCCTTGCCAGCGGCTTTGTTGTTCTCAAGCTGTTGAATGGCATCCTACACTTCCCTCATCGTAGGAGCTGCTTGGTTCCCACTGTCCGCTGTTCTGGCATAGCCATCACTTTCGTTGTCTTGACTTTCTGTACCTGTGTTCTCTCCGCCATTCATAAGTTCATCATAGTACTGCTTCCACCTTTTGATCACCTCGCATCCGTTCGTCAAGATGCTGTCACCCATATCCCAGCACATTTCAGATCGTGGCCTTTGTGGGATGCGTTGAGCTTCTGATAAAACTTCTGCGTTTCTTGAGAACAGTACAGCATTCCACCTTGTCCAAGCGGCTCTTTTTATCCCAGAATTGTCGTTTCCGCTTCAGTCTGTATCGTTCCACGATTTGCCGCTTACCATGCTGCAGCATTGCAGTCCGTGCTGTATTTTTCTCCTCCAAAACCTCCTGGCCCTCCTCGTCGAACCAATCCACTTTGTTCCACGTACCTGACAATGCTTTCGGCATCGTCGTTAATATCTGCTTGGCTGTCCTTCAGCAATGCTTAAAAGGGATCCCATCGACCTCGCCTTCATCCCGCAACGCTGCCTCAAGATGCTACGCGTACGTATTGGCGACATTGCACAATGGTCGGGCTCCATATAAAGGGGCGGCCAAAACTACCAAAAACTTTTTTGAGATTTTTATGATTTTTTTAATTTTAAAATATACCTCATGTGTTATATTATTATGATCCTTTATTGAAATTAAACTAAAATTTAAATTTCTATGACTTTTATGACGGCAAACCGGCTGAAGTCAAAAAATTGAAAAATATAACAATAAAATAAAGCACAAAATTTATAATTTCGGAATGCAATATTTCCCCAAAGTTACCCACTATCTGAAAGCTTATGGTTCAACACTTTTATCGAGCATGAGGATGGAAAAAAATATTTGCTTGAAGTTTTAATACTTTTCAATATTACACTTTAGTAATTTTGATGATTTTGAACATGAAAAACAACTCTTGTCGCGTCATGTCGCCGCCATTTCGAATATTGCACATCAAAAAGCATCCTTAGAGCTTACAAAAAACCTTTAAAATTTTTGCAGAAATTTGCTGATTTGCAAGTTAGAGCCATTTGAATAATTCAATATTTTACATATATTTTGACGATATTTTTCATACAAAGATTATTTAAAATATATTTAACCACTATTCATACACATTTTGATCAAACTCGATCAAATATAAACAAAATTTGTACTTTCAGCCAAGTTTAATAATAATTCATATTCATTTTTAAAGTTACGTAATTTGTGAATAACCCCTTCTGAAACAACAAAAACGCCAAATAACATATTCAGATTACATATTTCATCGATTAAGGCGATAAAAATAGTTTTGGCCAAACTTCACTTTTTTCCGACCATTGTGCATTGGGTTGTTTCAGTACAGAGGTGGGCTAGCTAGATTGTACAGAGGTGGGCGTCGGTACCGTACATCGTTGATGATGGATAGTTTTGTGCGAAACTTCACCACCTTCACCAGGTAGGGGTCGGAATCAATGGTAAAGCCATGATAGGTTCTAACGTTTGTTATGGCAGAGTGCCGTCCATTGAGCGCGGTCGTTTTGCGATTTTGTCTGCTAAGAGGCGATCTCCAGGTGGGATACGATAGAACTTGCTGAAAATGGGTGCTTGTCCTATTCTCGTTCGTCAGACGGTGGGTGCTGAATTTTTCCAGCGTCGGTCTGAACTGCTCCTCCTGGCCCACCTGAGCGTTCGAATCTCCTGTGATGATCTAGACAACGTGTCTGGCGCAGTGGTTGGTTGTAATTCCGATTACATGTACCTAAATATAAGTTAGATCTGTCAATTCCATAGTCAGCTTACATGATATCAAAAAGTTAAACAGCTTAACCTACCAAATGAAGACAATAAAAACAATAATATTAAGTGCCTTTGCTTAAATCAAATAATCTCAATTTACTGATAGCATTCAGCTAAAGCGTCACAGTCAATGAAACTCGTTTCGTACCATTTATAGTGGCTTTCCAAGAACTTCACTGTCACGTCCTAATCAAGTGACACGAGCGAAAAAAAAATCGCTATACAACTGTTGACCCTCACCGATTGCCCTTGAACGACACGGAATCTAAATGAAAACTCCCGATCAATCCATCTAATGATTTGGGGACCTCACTTATAGTTAGCCAATTCAAAAGCTCTGTTATAAAGGTTAAGATTCTTGCCAATGTAAAACAGTACAAGATGAACATTTCTTTGAAACCAAAATTCTCAAAAACTATACTATGCATTCATTTATGAATTGATAAGTTAGCCTTTCAACACAGCTCGCTGTATAAAAATAAACAGAAACGCCATCTTTGTGCCATTTTCCATCCAACATCTTTCGTACCTTCCAGCTACAGCTCCAGCTCGTCGAGACGAATAAAGAATCAGACTGGAAAACAAAGGTCTCCTCTATCTATCGTCTCTCGTTCGCCTCCATCTTGGGAGCGCCTCAAGAGCGAAATATTCGTTTGTTGCCGTCGGCGTTCCGAAGCAGCAGCCATCGCAACACAACGAGGGTGGTAATTTGTGCGAAACTTGATCAGAAAATTAATTTTGAAATCGTTTTAGTGGCTCTTGGCGGAAGCAGCGAAAGGGGATGGAAGTACGACAATCGTTTTTTGATTTAATTTAAGGGAAAACAATTTTCGCCCATGTTGAGGATTCTGCTCGGCAGTAGATTTTTGTACCCTTTCGGGTGAACTTGTTTCGACTTCAACGTAGGTATCGCGTTGAATTGGAATGGGTTTACTTGAGCGCTTCATTTAAGGAGCTCTGGCACTACCGAACCCAAGTAGCAAAGATTGTCAGAATAATATAATTTTGCCATATTTTCATGATTGGCTTTTAATTAGTTAGATATCAGTTACTGCGGCTGGATTGTTAGATGTTGCTAACGAAATTAAGATATTGCTGTTTAGCTACACTAAAAATTACCATTTTTTCTCTTATTCTAAAACATAACCCATAATATTATCAACCGGAAATGACATTATAACCCTTGTATCATTTACCGGGAAACTTTATCTTCCATTTTCGACGATCGTCATCACTAAATTTCATTACAATTCCAATCTTTTTTTTTATTATGTTTTAAGGGTATGCGAAATATCGAATGATTCCGTTAAACACTCTTCGAAACGAAATTCCGCGGAATTCCACGGAACTCATTCAAGCGGAATATTTATTTTACGATTGCGTTTCGTTTCGCCAGATTGTAGAAATATCTCCGCGGAAAACTAAAAACAAGCAGAAAAAAATGGAATTTTGCGAAATTGTAGTATACTGTATTCTACGCATATTTGTCGCGCGGTCCATAAGAATTACATAGAACATGGGACAAGTAGGCGTAGAAGGGCAGTGTATCGGCCACACAAAATGTCGCGGGCAAGAGTCCTCAATGTTTGAACATGAGCATGAACACCATGTGCACAGATGACCTTACAATGGACCGATGCACGACGTCTGACGTTTGAGCGGTGCCGTGTTATTTACATGACCATGGCAACCAGTGAATTCGGCTCCGCTCAAACGTCAAATTCGTGAAGCAACTGTAGCAACTACGAATGGACCTGTGCACGAGTCCATTCGTAGTTGCTACTCCGTGATTGACCACAACAATCGAAGATGCACAGAAATTTGATGAATGGGCCTTGGGATTAGCTTACCATTCTCAATGAGCACATATCGAGAGCTCACGCCAGCCACGTCCTTACGGCTATCGGGGTAGGGAAGGATTGAGAGTTAGACAACCATTGTAATTAGAGACTTAAGAATCTTCTACATCTCCACAGTTGTCACGGGAAGGATATATGGTTTGTGGGATAATGTAAGGATCTATGAGTCACCTATGGTTCGTGATGCGACTCATGATATATTCACGTCAAACCAAATTTGCGATATAAATTGATAACAGTATTGTACGACAAGCCACTGGTTATTTATATTTGTGCTCTTGAAATTTAAAGGTATGCCTTTGATTCATTTTCACCTTAAGGTGAAGATGTATTGTAGCCAAACCTCAAATTTTCAAGAGTACAGAGCTAGAGAACCAGACAATCGATTATGCTGACCACTCGCTGGTGGTGATCAATAAGTTAAATTCTCAGCACAAACGGTTGTCTGGTTCTCTAGATTTGTGCTCTTGTAAATTAGCGGTCTTCGATGCATCTTCACCTTAATCGAGGAATATATGTACATCATTTTATATAAAAAAATCGATTTATTCACGGTCCTTTATCCTTTATGGTCCAAATTTTATGTTGTCCCTAGGGTATTTCGAAATGGCACAACAGTACTTTTTCCAATTGTTCACGTATCTGAACCGCGAGAAATCAATATATAAGGTAAACAAAAATTTAGCTCATTGAAGGATCAGAACTTTTTCATAATTTTCAAATAATTTATAAAATACTTTCGAGGCTAGAAATTTATTGATAATTTGATTTTTTTAGTCAGTTTTAAACTAAGAATCTTAAAACGAAACAATCTCAAACCCCCTTAAAAATCAAATTCCTACAAAAATCGTCCAGAAGTTCCTTCATAGTTTTTGAATACAATCATTTCTCCAGTATTTGCTCAAGAAAACCTTCGGAAATACCTCCAGTAATTTCTATATGGACAACTCTTAAATTTTCCTTTCCAGGGATTTTTCCAGAAAATAAACTTTTGCACGATTTGCATCATACTGAGGGGTGAACCCAAACTTTTGCACGATGACTTGACTGACTGTTTCATTGATTTTGAATACTTTCCAGATTTTTCCGCCAAAATTTCGTGGGGTCTCTTCAAAGATAACGATTCTAATGACACTTTGATTTAAAATTTTGATCGATCCGATGCTGAGGAAATTAGATATGATTTTTCAGTGTGTTTTTTGAAAAATGTCACAACTTTAAGTAAAAATTTAGTATACAAAGTTCAAAGAATGTTTTTGGAAAAATACATACGAAGTAAGAATAACTCTTTACCTTTCGAATGCGGATTTAAGAGTTTCAATTGGACGTGTAATCACAGAGATATGGACAGAACACTTTTGTATGTTTTTTAAGGAGTGATCCCAAACTTTTGTACGGGAGTGTATGTAATTATTGGACAACCCAAAAAATGAAGAGAAATCGATGATTACAGATAGGCCCTTATGGAAAACCAAAGCTGAAATTTTCTCTGAAGAGTCGAAGCCAAAAGACATTCCAAAAATACTTTTCTTAGATAATTCCTGTATAATCCGGGGATTTGAAATATAATTCACAGAGAAAAACAACAAGGAGACGAATTTACGATGTATTTTGGAAATATTACTAAAGAAGTTTTGATGAACATCGCGAAAAAAGGTATAATAACATTTTTGGGAAAACTATATGAAGAAATTTGACAGAATCAATGATTTTTTGAAAAAAAAATGCTTTGGCAAAGTTTGAGCTTTTGAAACGCTAGTATTGTTTTAAGTTAAATCTGGGAACACACGCGGGATAAACGTGAACATGTACAAATCTCACTATATTTTTTGACTTATTTCTAAGAGATTTGTAGCAGAAGTTATAAAGCCAATCTTCGATATTATTAACGAATTTGATTAAACTGAAATTCCTGAGACTATAATTTTCATATTTGCTAAAACGTAGTTTAGAGTTTCAGCAATTCATGCGTAATCATTTGAAATAAAAAAGGGAAGCGAAAACAAAGAAAGGACGTATTACAGGAATGAAAATTTAAGGCCGATTTTTTTGAATTTTCATAGAAGCCTTAAGGTGGAGATGAATCGAAGCCAAAGTTCAAATTTTCAAGAGCACGGATCTGGAGAACCAAACATCCGTTTAAGTTGAAAACTTAATCGATTAGTCACTAGCTGATGGTGACCAATCGATTAGGTTTTCAGCTCAAACGGATGTTTGGTTCTCCAGATCCGTGCTCTTGAAAATTTGAACTTTGGCTTCGATTCATCTTCACCTTAACCAGGATGAAATTCCTTGAAAAGATGTGCTATATCTAAGAAGGTCCTTCAGTAATTTTTCCCATTTATTTATTTGCCGACAGTTTTTTATCAATTAATTTTGTCGTAAATTAAATTACTTAATGAATGGATTTCTTTAAATCTTATAAGGGCAGTCATTATCACCGCACACCTCAATCAGGGCACGCGCCTAGAACATAGGAAACCATTATGTAGTTAATATGCTGCTCCATGCTAAAACATTTGAAATAGTGTTGTTTGCACTATTCACAAAATACGAATTTCCAGGATACTTACGCTTTTTACTATCACAGTATTTTTGCAACTGAGATGTCGAGTGACAGTCGGACGATTAAACTTTTGATGGTCTCACGTATCAAAAGCCAGATTGTTTTACTATGGTTTAACAAAGTAAAAGAACGTAACTATTTCCATTTAATTAAGAAAATTTCTCTCTACTTTAGAATCATTTAAATAATTGTGTTTTATTTTTTTTATATATTATCATCCAAAATTCATGGAAGCCTGGATGACTGTTGGGGGAGGGTTGGCCAATGTTGGTTTTTTAAAACATCTGTAAGTAACAAGAAAAACAAGTTATTATAGAGTTCAATGTTTGTGTAGAATAACACATCCTTGTTATATGTAAGCTATTTTGGAAAAGATGTTAAAAAATGGCAGACAATTAATCGTTCCATAAAAACATATAAAATTTCCATAAAAAATGCAAAGTTTGCCAGTAAACAAACAAGGGTACAATCAACAGAAAAGTTAAAAATTTACATAAAAAATAAAGAAGTGCATAGAAAAAACAAAATTTTCCATAAATAAAAAAATTGAGCAATAAATAGATTCAAAAGTGCAGTAGAATTGACAATAATCTCACTAAAAAATATCGAATTTTACATTTAAAAACCTTAAAATGTCCCTATTTTCTTACAAAAAAGCATGAAATAATTATAAATTTTCCACAAAAAAAAAAAGCCAAAATTTGCAATAAATAAATAATAATTCGCCCACAATAAATCAAAAATTTCCATTCAAAAAACCAAAAAGAGCAATAGCAGTAAATGCAAAGTTGCAATAAACAAACCCAGCTGAGCAATTCAAAATGACAATCAATACATGAGAATGTTGTAAAAAATTCCAATATTTAAGTAAAACTTTCCATAAAAATAACGTAATTTTCCAATAATGAGTAATAATGTGTGTAATGGATTTCATAAATTTTCAGTCAAACTAAAGCATTGTTTTCACAATTGGAGCTAATTAGTCGTCGTATGTAGATGTAGTAATTGCATAACTAATCGATAATTTATTACGTAAGAATTTAGCGGAGGGGAGAGCGGGAAGATTGGCCGGGTTTGAAAAAATATTTCTTGCCATATAGAAAAAAATAATGTTTCATACAAAAAATCATACATGGAGAGAAGGCGAGGTTTCGAAAAATCACAAAAAAAATGTTTTTAATACACCCCATCGTTAGGCGCTACAATTTTAACTTTTTCGGCAAAGTTGAAATGAAACATGGAACATGGGATATCTAATCTTCCAATATTAGGAACACTTATGTCACTGCTTGGGTTATGTCCAACTACATTGATGGTAGAAGCTTATGCTCATGCCCCACCAGCCAGGGAACTGGTGTTTGCAAACTTTGTGGCAACACTTTATGCGGCATGATGGAACTTTGCCGAGCGCGCTAAGTGTTGTTAGATCACTGACGTAGTTGCATGAAGTGGGTGATGAGGTACAAAAGTACGTTATCCATTACACACATTATTACTCATTATTGGAAAATTACGTTATTTTTATGGAAAATTTTACTTAAATATTGGAATTTTCTACAACATTTTCATGTATTGATTGTCATTTTGAATTGCTCAGTTGAGTTTGTTTATTGCAACTTTGCATTTACTGCTATTGCTCTTTTTGATTTTTTGAATGGAAATTTTTGATTTATTGTGGGCGAATTATTATTTATTTATTGCAAACTTTGGCTTTTTTTGTGGAAAATTTATAATTATTTCATGCTTTTTTGTAAGAAAAGAGGGACATTTTGAGGTTTTTAAATGTAATATTCGATATTTTTAGTGAGATTATTGTCGATTCTACTGCACTTTTGAATCTATTTATTGCTCAAAATTTTTTATTTATGGAAAATTTTGTTTTTTCTATGCACTTCTTTATTTTTTATGTAATTTTTTAACTTTTCTGTTAATTTTACCCCTGTTTCTTAACTGGCAAATTTTGCGTTTTTTTTTGGAAATTTTATATGTTTTTATGTCACTTTAATATTTAAGCCTTAAAAAATCGATGAAAAACTAACGTATCGCCTTAAATAAGAACACAATTAATAACGGTTTTAAATGTGAAATAAATATTTGGATCACGCAAGCATTTTCGAAAACAACTTTAATGCTCACGCACGCATATGGATTGTTTTCATACGGAAATCGTTTCCGTATGAAAACAACAAATAAAAAATGGTAGAAAGAAAAGCGAGTGAGAGCCTTATACTGTCCACCAGTTCCGGACAGACTATTGTTGTAAATTTATGCAAACTGTCACGAAATCGGTTAGAGTCCATGCTGGATAACACGATGTATAGCAGAAATTTACATGATGATATCGTTATTTTTTACGATGTGTCGTGAAAAACTGCAGCTGATCGGGCATTTCCTTCATGTGCATGATTTTACGCTGAAACTAACTTGGATTTTTATGTCTGTTTGAAAAATTTCCAATATGAAATTGATGTACGATTTTTGAAGAACAACGGACACAGAAACATAAAAATCCCATTTAATTTCAGCACAAATTGATGCACATAAAGGGAATGGCAGATTTGTCGTAAATTTACAATACACATTGTGTAAAATTACATCATCATCATGTAAATCTATGTTAATAGTCACGTAATCGGTTAGAGTTCTTGTTGGATTACGCGATGTGTAGCGGAAATTTACACGATGTTGATAAATTAACAACAAATCTGGCGTTCCCTTTATGCGCATCATTTTACACAGAAATTTACATGGATTTTTCTTTCTGTGGAGCTATTATGTTGGAAACATCTTCCAGTTAGCTGTAGAAAGAGTTATTTAAAGCATTCACTGTGAAACAAATTTATTCCCAACTGGCATGCCAAGGAAGAAGCAAACTTTCCTAGCAATATCCTAATTTTGGTGTTCTTGTTTATTGCCAGCAGACTTCATCTGGTTTCTGAAAAATCCAGAAAACGAATTGCACCCCTTCGACAACCAAACAGCTACATCAACGATGGCGTATCTTCTAAGGCCAAACAAACATCATCTCACATCTGCCATGTAGGGGTAAAAGTTGCGCTGTTTAACGGATTATTATTGAAAGCGATTCAAAGCCGAGGGCCGGGGATGAACACCATAAAACCAATCCCGGTTCGCAATAGAGCACATTTTGCAGATTAATATAATAACACCAGTTTTTTATTTATCCCATCAGATTGATTAATGTGGAGATTTGCGCCGCCAGCACTTTTATCGCTTCCCGCCCAATTTTCCATGCTCTGCTCTGCTTGCTTGTAAAAGTTGCTTTGGAAATTTAATTCCACTTATTCTCACATCCACATCAGAAATTTTCCACGGGATTTGTAAATGTATACGCCATCATCATCAATTCCAAGAACAAAGGCAATTTTCCAGCAGCGTGAAGTAAACAATAAACGACTTCAAAAGAACGATATAATGTTTCCGAAACATTAGTGTCAATAAAGTCGTTCCGAAGGAAGGGTGCCACAACCATTAGCACAAACATTGTCGCCCTCAGAGGTCCCGAAGTAGTTCTCCGAAGTGGCAATCAACAATTAAGACCTGAATGCAATTTGTATACCCTGAATCCTAACAGGAAAGAACGTCTTTCAAAGTTTAAATCGCTTTCTCGGGAAAAGGTTTCTGACTTTTCAGCTCAAATTGATCCTATCCGCTCCTCAGCCCGAGTGTGGAAATTACATTGCAAACCCATGTTGAGCCAAATCGTTTCTTTGGATGAACTTTGGTATCTCATATAAAGAAGGAGTTTTATCACCGCCGCAATTGTGTCATTTTGGCGACCCAAGGCCAAAGTGTTGAAAATTATGAACGGAAGCCAGAAGATCCAATTTACGAAATGGCATTTCATTTAACCTTTGGCCATCGGAGTCCGCCAAAATGACTGTTACCAGTAGTGGCCTGGACTGTTTCTCTTCTGGCATTTCATTCCCTGGATAGTAATGAATTATAATTATGAGGGTGTTAAATTCCTGAACAGCGTTGATATTGAACAATTACGATGGAGATAGGAATGCGAGTTTGCGTCCACTTTGATGATAAAATTCAGAGAAACTGTAACCACATGGCGAATGCTATACAATTTTTTCCTAGTGGTAGTATTATAGACAGTTTTATACGTCCGTATAATAACTTCTATTTTTTGTCTCGACAGCATTATACTGCTACACAGCTAAAAATATGTTGTAAATTTAAGTTTATTTTCATGCACATATTTGGAGCATCAAAATAAACCGAAATTTCAACGACCAATCCATTATTTTTCAATCGAATTCACTTTAAATTTACACAATCATGTAATATTCAACCAGTTTTAATAGAAAATTGAATGAACATTCATTTAAATTTATATGATGCTGTAACAACACACGAATTTGATTTATTTTTACAGTAGACTTCAGTTTATTTCACATTGAAAATTAAATATTTTTTTCTGTGTAGGAATTGTGTTCCATACACAGTGACGGCCATAATAACAACACCACCTCCATGCATTTATATATTTCACATGTAGGGGAAGAGGTGGTAAAATTTGTTACTACAAACACCAACTTCAAATTTTTTTCACGCACGGAAGTTTTTGTGCATAAATTAGAGTGTTCGCACTGATACGGAGGTCAATTGAAGTGTAAACATCAGCAGCGCAAACCTAGATTTCAGACAAACTTGTTGAAACTTTTTAATTGCTGTATTTTAGAATTCGAAGGTCTTGACAATGTTGAATGAGGTAAAAATCGTAATATTATGATATCAAATCACATATCTTAAAATTATTTTTCGAATAGGTTGCAACCATTTATAGATATTTTCGTAAATGTAATACAAATTTTCAAAACTGTTTGTTTTGCTCACGTATTTTGTTTGATGTTCAGTGGTAAACTGTTTATTTTACCCGTAGAGTACAGGTTAAAACAAAATTAGCTGTCTTAGTCTCAATTCGTGTTGTTACATTTGATAACATCTATAATTTTGATGTTGTGCGTTAGAACAAAACAAATTCATTTTTTTTTTTCATTACATACAAGATGATACTATGTATTAAGGTTGTCACTTTCTATATTTTTTACACTGTTAGGATAAGAAAACAGTGGTGATTGAACGAAAGGAAGACTTTTTTGTAGTACCTATATCCCTAAATACCTATGCTAATTTGGATTGCCAACTGGTGAGCTCGTTTCATGTTTATGATAATACATTTTCATCTTGGCAACGTTACGTTAATGCTATTTTCAAACAAATTCAGCATAATCCGTCACTACAAATGAGCATGAGCATGATTGACCGCCCGCAGATGCTACTCCGTTATTGTAAGAACAGCTGTATTTACACAGGGAACCAACAGACACTATTCGGGATCAGTAGAATCCTCAATGTGTAAGAACTGGTGCTCTCATTATTATAACAAACAATAACGGCGTCGGCTGCGTCCGATGCAGGTCAATTTAGGGATGGAAAGCAAATGTTGACGTGTTACTTGCTTTATGGAAGCCGAGGAGTCCTCTGTACTTCCACAAGTAAACACTGGGAGTTTGGATATGGGAAAGGTTTGGGTAAAAGATTCGTTTTGGTAAACGATAAATATATAATTTGAAATGAATGCGCCTAACCGGAATCACGATATTACTCGATAAAAGCATTGAACACCGAACAAGTATTCGTCGCTCGCCCGCTGTTGTGTCTACTGTGGCGACAAGATCAAAGGATCAAACACTACTAACGAACCGATCACTTTTTCACTACTGTACTACCGACGCGCGACATGTTTGATCCTGCCCTCATCGCCCGCACCCGCAGGAGCAAGCGTCAAGGTCGAAGGATCAAACAATACTCGGTTGATAATCCTTTCTAAATGAATATCCACAAACTACATTCATTTTTTCATAAACACGTTTAACACAGGCTGGATTGCTGGAACCATCACAAAGCACTCTCCTGCTTGGGTTCTACCTAGCGCACTCTCTGGATAATCCGTCACTACAAATGTTGACAAAGTCCCTTAACTCTGTTTCATATAACTTTAATTTACACATGCTTTTTTTCGTCATTACTCAACAATGCATTTGGATATAGGACGAAGATTTACACTGATGTTTGAGAGCAATTTTTTTTTTGCTTCAAAGCTGAAAGTATTCAGTGGACTCTTCAGTCGTTCTGTCCCCATATCAACGTTTCAGTATTCAGACTATTCTGGCCTCTGTAACTAGAGAAACGATCATGAATCTAATCTGTATTGAAGGGATTTAGATCCCGCTTTCTGAATAATGTGGTATACACCCTAGTTGTCAAATTCACTTCGCGATCAATGGCTCACGGTATGTTTCGTAGAGCAATTTCAAAACAAAAAATTCGGCAAATTCAAATCATTGTAACTTTTGATTGAAACAACTTATTATTTTTGTGGGATTTTATTTTTGAGGAAACAAAAGTTTTGAATGACCCATAGGGGAGCTTCTATAAAAAAAAGTACAAACTGTGACTTGAGGTCGTTTTCGACACGGAAATTTAAACAGCTTGAAAAAATCAGTGTGTTGACCGAATTTAGTTCTGTTGAGCTTATATGAAAGGTACACATGCCTAGTTTCAGAAACCCTTCCGGAGATCCGGAATTGGGTCGCTTTGGCCACCGGAAACTTGATACATCTGAAAATGTCCCTTAAGAGACCCTTACTTTGACGACCTGTAGTTTCGTAACTGAAGAAGTAATCTGAACCGTCCCCATATTGTTGAATAGGTAGTCACTTGAACTATGATTAAAGATTCTCAAATCATTTACTTATTCATACCCGGTTCTGGAAACCCGGAACATCCGAAGAGTAAGTTTCCATCTCAGTTTTGTATATGTAATTCATATCGGTACTATTCGGTTGATGGACATTTTGGCATAAAATTTCTCTGCAATAAGGAATTAAATACCGGCTCACATCCCTTGAAAATTTCGGTCCAGTTTGGTTCATGCGGAACCCGTTCCTGGAGTCCCGGAAGGTAGTAAATCTGAACAATTCGATGAAATTACTCGAATTTATGCACCAAAACCAAATGAATTGTGCGATTTATTATGTTTGGATGTATTTTGCCAAAAGAATTAATGGATGGTTATTCCTTTTGCTCCTTTTGGAGCACTGGAATGACCACCGGAAACTCCGTAATATGGGGCCACTAAAACTACCAAAATTGCATGCGACGGCTCAAACTTCATGATTTTGAATTCTGTGACTCTTCTAATTCAATTATAGCACCAGCTCGAACGTCTTTTGATGGAACATTAGCATCAAAAGTCGTTCGAGTTGGCGCTTTCATTATTTTTGAACACAACATATAAACGAAACATAGTACTTGAGATCTGCTGGATATAAATGACAAACAAGTTTGTATGCACTAAAGATCACCGTTTTTGGCTCGTTTTGGAGTAATCGGATAGGTACTCTTACGATTTGCCTGAGATATTTGTTAAAGCTTCGTATGATTTCGTTATTAAGCTAGCAAAATCGTAAAGTTACTAAGTAACATTTTCAAAGCTGATTGAATTTATTTGTTTTATGTATTACTACTGTATTGTTTTATGAATTCCGTACAACTCTAATAAAACTATGCTAAAATTGAACATTACAGCATCTTATTGAGATCTCTAAGCAAAATGCCACGATCACACCATCAATTTTTCACAGGTAGATTTGTTATGAATGAAACCTATCGATTTTTGTTTGAATTCATTAGCACTTTTCTGCCATCAATTTAACAAGGACGTGTATATTTGCCAGCATTATTATTAATATTCTTATCTTTATTTAATAGATTTTCAGCCCTAGACTGGCTAATCTTAAAATATTTGTCAGCAATCCTGTATGTTTTTCCATCGCAAACAAAAGAAATGTTCTGTCAATCATCATAACCAGCACATGAACAATAGTGTCAACATTATACTGCTATTGCATTTGGGTTGGAATATTGGATTTATTAAGTGTTATTTTACGTCTGTCCAGGGCTGTGCATTTTCGAAAGCATTTTGTGAAACACGAAGGTTTGGTTGCGTCGTCTCGATGGTGACGAACAACTGCGTCGCTTCGTTCTTTTTTCACCACTCATTCTTTTTGTTACCTGATTGAAAGCAGCGAACAAGAAAGGTGAAATGAAAGAGTAAGAACTTCGTTTCATTTGATCTCATTGAAATCTTTCAAAATGTTTCAAATTGGATTTTACCTATTTTTTGAAATAGTAATGTATATAACTTGTTAGGTAATAAATTAAGATAGAGAAAGTATGCGGGCCACCATGTCGTTCATTTGAATTAATCTGCTCCTAAAGTTAGAGACTACAGATTGAAAGACCAGCACGCTGCGGTGGGCTCTGATATATGGCGCGCGACGCACAGGCAGCACGAAAGAAATGAAAGAAACGCTTGCTGCGATTAAAGGGAATGTTTGTCGGATTGAAACGAAACAGTAGAGTTTCAATCGAAAGGGAAGCTTGGATCAGTCAATTGGGGACTGAAAAGGCTTTCAATGAATTGAAAATGGAAGGCCCTGCATCTGTCATTGGCACAAATGTGAACTTGTCAATATTCTGGAATCTATGACATAAGGTCGAAAGGGCAAAAGATCGAAGAGGAATAAAGAGGGGATAAAAGGTCGAAGATCTTCATTCAAAGATGATTAAATTTTCCGTTATGCAAATCACTTTCAACCTTTTGTCCTTTTGCGTTTTCGACCTTGTCTCCCAACCTTTTGTTTTTCGACTTTTTGTCCTTTCGACCTTTTGTCTTTCTGTCGTTTGTTCCTAAACCGAGTCAGAAAGATGAATATTGCTCTTGAGTTACAAATTAAAATTGAAAAAAGGTTGTTTGACATACTTAGTTGTAAAAGCAATGCAAATTTCAACAATGAATAAAGCAAAGAAGAGGCAACTCGGACCCATGCCTGTAAATGTGTAGGTGTAGAGCTGTCTAGAATATAATCTACAAGATTTTTGCACCATTTTCATCTAAATCCGTTATAACAGTTCACCTCATCAAAATTTATTAATTTACGGTGCATGTAAAATGATATCACAAACAACAAAACTTCAAAAAAATAAGGTGCACTAGACCCCCCGATGGATTATTTTGATTTTAGCAGCAAATGAAAGAGGAAGGTCTTGCCTTTCATCGGTCCAAATTTGAGACATGCCAATTTTTTTGCTATAAAGTTACATGAAAAAGACACCGTAGGCTATTTAGACTACCTATGGAAACATAATATAAATGATATGTTGCATCGTTTTACACACTATTACCTACTTCTTAATCGTGGACCGATGGTAGTTCCCAAATAGTCTTCCAAATTCTAGTAAAAAGGCCACAAATGTCCCTTACATACCATCTGAACTTTTCCAATATAACTACAGACATTTTTCCAGAGATCACATCATGAAATACATCATAGATCATTCCATGTTTTTTCCAGCGTACCCTTGAAAGCAATCTATCAATTATTTCTTGGAATGATTTCGGAGAATTTCTAAAAATTTCCTCGTTTCGTTGTTATTTTTCACGTTTAGTTTTCAGGACCGATTTTCCAAGTTAAACGAATAATCGTGACCATGAATTCGAAAAGCCAAAAAATCTCACCCTAGCGTATAAAAAAGATCTTTGTATTTTTTTTTTTTATAAAATCTTTATTTGGTTCAGTTAATACATTTATACATTTAAGTAATTATATCTAATTATATACTACAACTTCTATATTATTTCCTAACAAGGACCGCAGTGCAGTGTTGTCAATATTGCTATTAAACTCGTTAATATATATGACATAGTTTACAAAAAGCTTCAATATCTTGATCTTTTTAACTCTATTAATTTTCATTCATGGTCGGATCAGCTCCTCGACGTTGAATGTCTTATCAGGGTAGACTTTTGAGTCTCTTGCTGGAGAATCCAAAGCCAAACAATTTGGACATATTGCAGAGTCTACCCTTTGCATTCTGAACAATAGTTCTGCATGATCATTTTTTTCATTCACGAGGATATAATAGAAACTTCTTTCGAGTGATGATAGCTGACTTGACTTGATGTTCCACCAAACCGCTACCCAGTTGCAGTTTTGATACTTACTTACCACCTTAGGGCAGTCCATCTGGTTTAAGAAGTAGATGTGCAATGCTTTCGATGTCGGATTATCTCTTATCTGAATCAGAAGTTTGTAATCATATAGAGAGTCGTCAAAAATGATCCTCTCGAAACTTACGGTTGCGTCGTGTTTTGGAAGCATTGAAGTTGTCCACATAATCAGTATGTAGAAAACCACTAACTTTTTTCCAATAATTTTATGTTGAAACAAATCCAAGCAAAGTGCCTTATAAGTTTTTACTATAGAAATCAATGATTGATTCTCCCAGAAATTTCAACAGATACGTTGAATTCAGGCCTGCCCAACCTTTTCAAGTCGCGGGCAATTTTTTGCGGCGGTCCAAATGTTTGCGCTACAAAAAAAAGATCAACTCCAATATTTGTGGAAAATCAATCAGTTATTTTTTTAATGAGGTGTAGATTAGGTAATTTCTGAAGAATTATTCTGTAGAAAATCATCTCAAATTTCAATAACAATTTTGCTCCGGTATCTGAGAGTTATGAGCACTATTAATGTCAACAACTGCGAGAATAATGTCAACAATTTCATGAATTCTCACTTAAAATTTTCTCTGAAATTCTCAAAGAATATTGTCAGTATTATAAGAAAATTTTACAGAGTTCTTTAAAAATCTTGAGAAAGTTTTTTAAGAATCATGCGTAGAAGTTTTTATGAATCGTGCCTTGAATTTGACCAGAATCTCGGAATTCTGCTAACAATGTTGTGAAAGTCTTGCAAATGTTTTGGCAAAAAAATCTGCCACTTTCTGCGAAAACCCAGCAAATGACTTCCCTTAAAACAATCTCAAGATTGTGTAGCATTCATATCAAGAAATTAGTGGAAATCCAGTAAAAGATCATTTAGATCCCAAATGATCAACAGTAATCGGAAGAATTGGATAAAATTAATACACATAATAATTAAAATAAAACAAAAGCTTAGAACTGCATTAAAGTGGAAATAATTAAATTATTTTCAAGTTGGCAGAGCAGTCATTGGGGCGGATACAAGAAAAAGTTTCAATCTCTTCGCGGGCCGCTCAAAATGAGGTCGCGGGCTTCGCGTTGGGCAGCTCTGCGTTACATGAAAGTCCTGCATGGATTCCTTCAAGTAACTATTCAAGTATTTGTCCAGAGATTTTGCTAGGGTTTCTGTAAATTATTATTCCAGGAACTTTCTAAAGGAAATACTTTCAATTATTATTCTAGAACTTTTCAATGATTTTCTTAAATGACACTTCTGAGAATTTCTTCGTAAAATTTGCAGTAGCTTTTTGCAGAGTGTTGAGGAGAATTCTTCGTATGATATAATTGATTTTGTTAGACAATTTTGTCGGTTTTTTATCCCCCTCCAAGCACGAGAAACACTCATTCATTTATTGCGTTTCCCTCACTCACTTCCATGCACAGTCGGGAGCGAAAAAGCCGAAACTATGCCAAACGTTTCAATTTCAAATGTCCATTCTGCTTCTTCGGCGAGCACTAAGCGAAACAAAACACGGCAACTGATTGAGTCGCTACCGATTCTGAAAGCCGAATGCAATACCAAATGATTCTCATTCCTTTCGAGCGGCATTCGGATTGGAGTGCTGATAAGCGTTCAGTGATTGGCAATCTACACCACGGAATGATTCAGTGAGTGGGAATCCGCTCAGTCAGTTCAATGCATTCGGCGAATGGATGCTAAATGCGTTCACTCGTGCTCTGCAGATACAAGTTATTGGTATTCACTTCTCTTCGTTTTCCTTCCGATTCTTGCTTTTACACAATCGGTTTCGACGCTTTCATCACAGGCTCTGTGCTTTCATGCTATTCTCCACCCAGTGAGATTCTGCTATCACTGACTGTTCGATTGACTGTTTAACGAGTAACTTGCGACGATCGACGCGCTACCATAATCCATATAACGGAGGGTATTAGAATTGACTTGGAGGTTATGATTTCACAATTTGGAGGTTTAAATCACCTCCAAACACTAGCGATTTTGCGGTGGGATGTTGACGTTTGATCACGAATAGCAGCAAAATTTTTGCTATTTATTTATCGGTGGCGTTCGGGTGAGTGAGTGAATTTTCCCATGCTTGTCCCCCTTCCTGCATGGTAAGGCTTCTTGTATTAACATTAAAAATAATTTTTGCAATTCCGTTGCAAATCAATCAACTTTTCATGGAGAAGTTGATCAACATAACGGCCTACTTTTCCTACCAAAAAAACAGTGCTGAAAAGTGCTACTTTTCAACACTCTTTTCGGTGCTGAAAAGTAGCACTTTTCAGTACTGATTTGGTAGGCGTCAACCGAACAACCCAGTCTCTTCATGTCATTTGTGTTCATTCTGCGCGGCGTGCGAGTCGTTCTCACCTCGGGTGACGTGAGGCAACTAATGTTTATCCAATGGGAGCGAGTCGACAATTGTCACCTCATTCGATTCAGCTCGCCTCACACGCTGCGCAGAAAAAGCACAATTGCATCTGATTCTATATCCGTTGTGAGATTTGGTTCCGACGCAGGCTAGCTGGAATCGAATCGTCCAGAGACGATGATGTTGTAGCATTTGTAGTTAGCTGCTGCTTGTGCTGTCTTACCTGTTCTTTCCTCCAATAGCGAATAAAGATCTGCATAATACCAATGGGAGCGTGAAAAAATGTGACATTCATGAGTAGTACTGTTTCACAGCCTACGTGATTGAAAAATACTACCTTGTAACTACGCATGGATGTATGCCCATTAGCCTGGGACACGGTTATATGAAAAAATTTAGATTCTCGCTCCAGCCCACTTTTTAGATTGCATTTAGGTCCCATAACAACTGTGCAAAATTTCAGCTCGATCGGTGAAACTATATTTTAGCGCCAGCAGTTCAAAGTTTGTATGGGATTTACTATGGGAAAACTTACTTTTGCAAAGAAAAATCGCCAGAGGTCGCCCATTAACATCTATAAAAATTCTGAACACAGATCTCGATTTGTATGTCTACGATGAACAACATTGCCGAAGACCGCAAAGCAATCCGATGCTTGTGAAAAAAGTTATTAAGCATAGACTATTCGGAAATTTTTCTCGATTTTGTTATTATTGTTATTCCTTTACGTGTTATTCAACGTCGCCTTGCCAATCGGATTTCAATGAATAACTTTTTTCACAAGTGTCGGATTGTTTTGCGGTCTTCGGCAATATTCTTTATCGTAAAAATACCTATCGAGGTCTGTGGTCAGAATTTTTATAGAGGACAATACGCGACCTCTGGCGATTTTTCTTTGCAAAAGTAAGTTTTCCCATAGTAAATCCCATACAAATTTTGAATGGCTGGCGCTAAAATATAGTTTCACCGATCGAGCTGAAATTTTGCACAGTTGATATGGGACCTAAATGCAATCCAAAAAGTGGACTGGAGCGAGAATCTAAATTTTGTCCCACACTAATGCCCATGTGGGTTCTCTTGAAAGATTTGTTTGTGCTTTTAGAGTTCATCCAGCTGAAACGGCATTTTTCGAAATAGCAAAAAATGTTGTATGCAACTCGTTGCAAAACTCGATTTTTTCAGCACTCGTTGTATTTATCCAACTCGGCGAGCCTCGTTGGATAAATGTACAACTCGTGCTGAAAAAAACATCATTTTGCAACTAGTTGCATAAATAACTATTGTATGACGCATAAGAAATCACACACCCCTCTTGATCCATAAACATTTCAACTGGATAGCCCTTGTATTCATGCTAGAGTTTTTTCAGGTTCTTTTCAAACATTCTTGAATCCTAATAAGACTGTTCTATTTCAGATATTACCGAAAACATTCCTATCTCCTTCAGGTTACTTCGAAATATCATCTACAGGGGGAATGGTTTGGCCATATACCACGGCCCATACAAATTTCAAAACGTTTGTATGGACAAACGTTCACAAAGCGTGAAGGAGGTGATGTTGAAAATCAAAAATAAATGACCACATGGTTCATGGCCAGACCCGACCAAAATCTTGAGGGAAAACGCTATTCGAAAGCTGTGTAACAATTTAAAAATATGACTGTACTACTTTTCCTAAATGCCAGCTCTCCGATTGGCCTTTTTCGTCGGAAGCGATTTACCCGAATAACCTGTTTTCCCAAAAAGTGATGCAGATCAAACAGAGGCGATTTAGATAGGCATCTTTACTTAAGATTAGATTAGATCATCAGAATGATAAGCAATCAAAAGAAGGATATATTGAAGAGTATAAGATAATGCTCGACGGCGGACGGAGGACAGCGAAACTCAAAACCACTTGGCCACTACTATGCCGAGGATCATATATACAGAATCTATTTATATCCTAGTTCTTATTGCTATTTCTCTCATACCGAGTAGCGGATAGTGCTGCCGTTGGTCCAATCCATATACATATCGAAGTCCATTGGTGCGCGGTGGTTCATTTTGCCATGTATATGTGTCGTGTGAGGCAACAGCCTACAAAGAGGGTCAGTGTGTCTCAGTCACCATCCGATACTGACGAAGGATGGATATGTTCCCCTATACACAGTCCTTCGTGCGGCGTCTTCTGGTGGCTGGACGGAGTTTTTTGTGTGGGGCGAACCCATGACCTTCCGCTTACGAAGCGAAACTGTAACCTCGAGGCTACGAGACCCCCCTAAAACTTTATAGTGATCCGGGCTATTCAGAGAAACTGGGTATTCGGGAAACTGGCGTTTGGGGAAACGTTATTCAGGGAAGCCACATTTGGTGAAGAATAGCACAACCGTTCAAAATTTGTTGAAGGAAATCTTCCAAATGAATAGAGAGGGGTCCAACAAATTGGTCAGATGAAGTTAAGTATCTAGAGATTATGCTAGATAAAAATTTTACATTCAAAAATCAAATTGAGGGCATTCAAGCCAAATGTAACAAATATGTAAAATGTCCGTATCCTTTTATTAATAGAAAATCAAAAATTTAAGAACAAGCTTTTGATCTTCAAACAAATTTTCAAGCCAGCCATGTTGTATGATGTACCAATATGGACTAGTTGTTGTAATACCAGGAAGAAAGTTTTGAAAATGATTCTGAAGCTTCCTCCCTGGTATAGTATCAATGAGTTACATCCAATGTTGAAATATCGGAACAAATGTCAAATAAAATAATTATAATTTTAGACAAAAATCATTGCAATCTTCTATTGCCACGATTAATGCGTTATATATTTAGGTTAAGTAAATTGAAAGCCTTTTTTTCTCTTATAAGCAGGTGAAATCAACTCATCTGTTAAATAATCTGAACTGCTACGGCAAATGAAATGTAATGTGTTGTTAACGAAATGTTAATAAAAGACTTAATAATACTTGATAGAACTCATTCATTACATTAGATAATAATAAAGTTGAAATAAACGATTAATCGGCTTACATCCCATCGACCGTCTCTTGACGTAAAATAAAAACCAATATGAGCTATACTGCCCATAAACGCATAATTGTCCCATGTGAATAGGAAATCCAGCAAGCGTGAGACTGACATGCATTTATGGGCAGTATATTTCTGTGCCGCAAATATACCTTATATGTACGTTGGTATATTCACGCTTCTCTCTATTTTCACCCACCACAAACATATGAAGCATATCTTGCAGGCCTATAGGCTACTGGCTGCTCATCAAAACGATCACAATCACTGCCTTCTGAACTGTCACTGGCAAAGACAGGCATCGGGCAGGAAGACATTCGCTCATATTTTGCGATTCACCATTCAGCCACCGGAACATTTTTGATTGACTAAGCAATTCTGCTATCAAAACATCACAAATCAATACTTCTGCAGTGATGAGCAATCTTCGGAACCACTCAATAAATGTAGCATTCCAACAGAAACGGCTCGTGGCCCGAAGGCAGCACGAAATAATCATATGACGATGACGTTGGAAACGACTGCTAAGAGCCAAGCCAAGCCGGGAGCAGTTTCTTCCAAGAAAGCACAATCCCCTTTTCCGTGTAAATGATTACGGTTTTCGGTGAACTATGAACGGTTTCGTTAGCAGCAAATATGAAAAACATGTTTTCAAGATGTACGCCTCGTTCTTAATTCCAGCGAAATTTATAATTGGGTGAAAGTTGTTTTATTCAGAAATGGTGAGAAAACTAAATAGTTTTCATCGGTGTATTTGGAGAATCATTGAAAAAATTATTTTTATTTGAATTAGTTGGGTCTCGCATAAGCGTATGCAATATTTCGAATCATTTTATCAAATAGCGCTCAAAACCAAATTACGTGGAATTTCACTCAATCTAAAGAAGCAAAATTTATGTTTTTATGTTTAGTTGATTTCAATTGATTGTATTTTACCGATATTTTTCTACAACAAACATTTCACTAAATATCGAGTTGATTTAAGGGGCCTTCCTTAGCTGAGTGGTTAGAGTCCGCGGCTACAAAGCAATGTCATGCTGAAGGTGTCTGGGTTCGATTCCCGGTCGGTCCAGGATCTTTTCGTAATGGAAGTTTCCTTAAGTCCTGGGCATAAAGTATCTTCGTACATACCACACGATATACAAATGTGAAAAATGGCAACTTTGGCAAAGAAAGTTCTCAATAATAAGCTGACAAGCAGGCTCTGTCCCAGTGAGGACGTAATGCCTAGAAGAAGAAGCATATAGTATTGCTTAATACATTTTCAACTTTTTCGATTTTTAAAACAAAATGATCATCTTTGATAGTCTAGATCTCATTTGTTTGGGTGTCAATTTTATTGAAATTTTTACTGTACATCTGACTAAACTTGAATTTCAGTATTAGTTTTTAAGGGACTTTTCCAATCAAGAGTTTGAAAGTTAATACGATTTGACTAAAGTGAAATTATTGACGAAAAATTACAAACGGTTTATCACATAATGGGAAGGCCCTACACAAACGCTAGCGAATTTGTTCATCTTCACTAGTCCTTTTATGTTTCAAGTTATTTCAAAGAACTTTAACGGTTTTAGACGAAGAATAATGCAAAACATTCTGATAGAATAGCATATCATTGAAAGAAAAGAAAATTATAATTGAAACAATACCAGCTGCCAGTGTTTATTATCATAGTATAATTCAAAAGAAAAAAAACTTATTATTTAAAAGAGCAAGCAAGTCCTTCAGTCACAGTCACAGACTGAACAATTTCTAGGAAAATAACAATCATTTAATGCTTGCATGGTCAAACTGGGTGCAAATCTCTAAGATCAACAGATTATCAAGACCCTTTGACATCAGTATCGTAAATTCTTCAATAATCCATATCGTCAATACCGAAATCAGTGGCATTACGATAGCTTGTAAATATAGGTTTTGCAGGGTAAGGGCATTGAAGACCAGAAATATTCAAATATGCGTTCAGTCAGAGTGGACTAAGTGAAAATCTTGAGTGCCGACCAAAATACACTGGTCCAATAAGCGGGTTCTAGGAGATTCCATACATACACCATGGAACCACCATAAACTTCTAACGGACTCTAAAATTGACCTTAAAAAATTCTGTCTGCACAGAAATTGTTGCAGTTTTTGACCACCCATCCAAATATAGTCAATGGTCAAAAATCAAAATCAAAAGCATCGAATTAAGTAATATTTATAATTTTTTATTGATGGATAAGTAGAAGAATCATTCGATATCGAAAAATCTGACAAAGCTCTTGAAATGTTTTTCATTTCCTCGCATTCCTTAGCACGCTAATCATTTTCGCTGTTCTGGTAATAAGCATTTTTATTGATCATCCAAAGTAAATTTATTAAATAGCTTTCGCAGTTTGCATTAAATAGCTTTACGCAGTTACGCATTCATCAAATCTGAACAAAGTGAATCGGAGATAAAGTAATTTCGCATCTAATGAGAGAATTATCCAATTGTCCTAAGTTTTGTACTTGGTCCCCTCTGACTTAACGCCGACCATAATCATCATCGCTACAACTTTACAAACTTCAATAACAACAAATTCAAGAAACAAGAATAAGTTTTAACCCGTAGTTTATTGTTACATATGTTGTAAATCAAAATGCCAACATTTCATTTGTGTGTATGAGGAACGTATTCACATTGGACGTCTTACACATTACCTTGCATCTACAGTACTGAAAGACTGAACTGGGCTTGTATTTAAATTACATCTGAATAGAGAGCACACTGCATGAGACTACGAGTTTTGTGGAGCGAAACAGCTGGAATCATAGCTTGCTCGTTGAAAGTGTACCAACACTGATTAAATTTGCATAATCAGACACAACAGTGAATTGGAAACGTGCTAATATTCAGCCAACTGCGGTGATTTCATTTAGTTTCTAACTCGATCATCAACCTGGTGCGAGTTAAAGTTGTTTTTGTGGGATATGTAATGAAATCTACTTATTCGTAATGAATACTGGGAAAATGATAAAGTTAAAGCTTATTCTTCTGCTCTCAAATCATATATCCAAGATACCGTAATCCGGGGTATCATTGATCAGCGGGGTAACATTGAACGGAATGACCCATCTCGTAAAAAGTTCGTATCGCTATTTATTGATGGAACCTTTTCAAATCATGAACGGTTCTTCTCTTTCTTATATTCATAAGCTAATGAAAGTGAAGATTTTTTGCGTAAATTGCGTTTACCTTATGCGTAAATTTATCAACTTTTCGAAACAATTATTTCAATGGGTAAGGATGACACTACCGAACATTCATGTCTCACATAAGTTCTGCAAACGATATGAGCAAAGAGAATGCGGTTCTTACTAAAAATGGCATCGCCGAAAACGATTCCGTTGTCAAAACTTTCATAGCTATGCTCAATTAGGCAACATTAACGAATTACAGTTAAGAATATAGAATTCCCTTAGGAAATTGCCTACCTTTAGGCGTATTCCGTGGTTCGAGGTGTTTTAAATTTTGAAATAACTTAAAAATTAAATGACTTGTAAGCGTTTGGCCTTCATATTCGGCTTCGGGGGCCATGATTTAAGTAAGTAACGACATTTTCAATATTACTGAACATTGTTTACATAGGTGATCAATGTTACCCCATATCAGCTATATCAAAAAAGCCTTTAAAACAAAATACAGTATAAAGTCACAAGGTATGGGTGGCAGTACTTGTTTTAAAAATATAAAATTTGCAACATTTGCATTTTCAAACGAAATATCTGAGAAATATTCAAAAAAATGATCAATGTTACCCCGGATTACGGTATATGATAAGCATTCAGAAAATTTACTAAAAACAACAACTTACTATGGTAAAAATCTGTTAAAATGGATAACGACTGTACTCAAAAGCCCAGAACAGCAGTTTCCTACTAAAGGCAATCAAATTCCTATCCCAAAAAGGTACCTATTTTTGGATCCAATCGTACTTTAGTCATAACGTTTTACACTTTTACCGTTCCGGAATGAAAGGAAAAAATCCTCGTGTTTATAACGTTATGGGTCTGCAAACGATTTTCACCTTTGCGTCATCATCACAACTCGTTTATCAATAATCAGGTTGGCGTAACAACATGACTTAAACATTTTAATGGGAAACAATAAAGCCATGCCCTACTTTGCCAGCTTACTGTTCTATGGAAAGCCAAAAGCAATTCATCCGCCGGTCTTATAATAACCCGAGAGCTGTCTATCACCGGAAAGATGCAATGGCAAATGTAATCAAGATTATTCGCTAGAGAAACTCCACCATGGCTACAGCGCTTCGCAAATGGGAAGCTTTTACTAACATTTTCACATCGAGAATATGCCGGAGCGAATGTAAATAGTTGCGACAGACAACGTGAACAGTGGACGACTAGCAATCGTCACAAACATACATTGGAATTGGAACTAAAGCTTCCGAGAACCCTTATGTGGTAATGTTTCCTATCATATTAATTTCACGGCTGTCATTTGAAATTATCGTTTTGTCACAAATTACGAACAGATTCGTATTCTGAATACTCCGATTTTGTTGAAATATATCACTACAATATGGCATTCAATTTCTAGGAAGTAGTTTTCCATTACAACTTTATTTCAAACTATTTAAGGACATTTATATTCTGGCAGTTGTAATAACACAGTTTTTTGTCATTGAAACTTGCGCTGAAAAAAAATACTTGTGAATTCGTACAACTTAATTTAAATTATAATTGCTTTTCAAGGTGTTCGGAATATGAAACAAATCAAGCAACGTTAATTCCATTTATTAAGTTAATATCTAAACAGACAGCACTGAATCAACAACTTCACGCCACAATACTCGGTTCGTGGCCGCATCCCTCCATCGTCGGTTCTGCACACGCTCATCAAATCGATACACACTTGAACCGCCCATCTAGCTTGCTGCTCTCCACTCCTTCTTGTACAACACCATCTTTGCAGGGTTGCTGTCCGGTATTCTTGTAACTTACCCTGTCCGACATATCCTTCCAGCTTTGGCCACCTTCTGCAAACTGGGTTCGCCGCAGAGTTGGACGAGCTCGTGGTTCATTGTTCGCCGCCACACACCGTTTACCTGTACACCACCATAGATCGTCCTAAGCATCCGACGGTGAAAGACTCCAAGTGCTTGCAGGTTCTTCTCGAGCATCGTCCACTTTTTTTTTCCTGGCCAACCTGAGTGTTTAGATCTCTGCCCTTCTACGCCTACTTGCCCCATGTTCTATGTAAACCTTATGGACCGCGGGACAAATATGCGTAGGTCGGCAGATCTTCTATGATAATTTTGACGTTGTGGCTTGGGCAGCGGTTGTACTCGCGTTCGAGCTTCGCGTAAATAGCGTCTTTATCATCATCAGTGCTTCCGGAGTGAGGAATGTGCATGTTTATTATGCTGAAATTGAAGAACCGACCTTTGATCTTAAACTTACACATTCTCTCATTGATCGGCCACCATCCGATCACGCGCCTTTGCATATCACCCATCACAATAAAAGCTGTACCCAGCTCGTGTGTGTTGCCGCAGCTCTGGTAGATGGTATGGTTACCTCTAAACGTACGCACCATTGATCCCTTCCAACACACTTCCTGCAACGCTTCGATGCCGAATCCGCGGTCCTTCAGCACTTCGGCGAGTATGTGTGTGCTTCCGATGAAGTTGGGAGTTCCACGTACCAAGCTTCCAATTGCTAGTCCCTTTACATCGCTGTGGTCTTCGCCGATTGTCCTGGTTCGTATTCAATCGTTGATTATTCGTTGCTTGATGTTTTTACGGCTGGCTTGCAGGGCCTGACACCAACCACCTAGATTTCCTGAGAACCATTCCCTCTAAGTCCTTTTCTGGCACTCGGACGTTGATCACCTGTCCCTGACATGGGGAACAGACGCTGTTGTGAGCCGCTCCTAACATGGAGTACAAAAGCTCCAGGCTTGCAGAAACAAACGCCTCATTCCCTGTCAGCATATGACCAAAGTTCTCACCGGGATTGGTTACCCGATCTTCCCTTAGGTTGCTCGTACCCCATGTACCGCGAGGAGGTAGGGATAAGCGATGCTGGGCAGGAGGCTAAGGACCGCACAGAAGGGTCTATTTTATTCCTTTAGGTACGCAAGGTACGCCAAGCCCAGCATTTATCAACCGGCCTTCATAACAAGCTGTGGTCAAAAAAGATTCACCTCCGCAACAAATGTACCATGTACCATGTTATAACACCGCTAGTCCTCTACGGGCATGAAACATGGATGATGCCTGCGGAGGACCTGCAAGTACTTGGAGTCTTTGAACTTCGGGCCTTAGGACGATCTTTTGCGGTGTGTAAGAAAAAGGTGTTTGGCGCCAATGGATGAACCGCGAGCTCACCAAACTTCCCGGCGAACCCAGATCTATAAGGTGACAAAATTGACAGGATACGATGTGCAGGACATGTTGCAAGAATGCCAGACAGCAACCCTGCAAAGTACTGAGTATGGAAAGATACAGCCACGAACTAAGCGTTGTGGTGTGTAATGGTTCTGTTCAATGACTACGGTCCATGAGGGGGGAGAAAAGGTTTTGATAATCCAAAGAAAATGACCAGGGGGTTAATCGACACATTTCTTGGCCACATTTCGAATGATGTTGAAATCATACTTATGATACAATATACTACCCGATTTTACAAAACAAGTTCATTCAAAGGCCACTGTCAAGAATATTCTAGTGCCTAGCACACGGCCTTACAGTTGAGGTCGAAATAAACGTATCTTTCATGTGATACTAACTCTAGTTGAAATTAATTGATATAGGACTACGATCGATTTTCATTTACTTACAGGTATTCCACTGAGCAGCCCAGATTTTCGGAATATACCTTTCTTTCTAATACAGCATCTTGATTGGATCATGATTACTCTATTTTCCAACGGGAGCTGTCCGGTAGTATGGGATCTCTTCCTAGCTGCATTTACATGAACATAACGAAGTCATATTTTTACTAATTACGTTCTCTATATAAATCGCTTTAAAACTTACTAGAGCCAATATTGATACTAATAATGCATGTCTTACAACGCACGACGTCCTGAAATTAACAAAAGATGTTAAACAGTAATTAGTAGAACCAGTAATTGTGGAAAGCTTACATCATTAAAATAAAACAGAAAAAGTAATTGGTTCATTTGCTGCACCTAAAAGCTAAGCCCATACTCACGATTTATATCCCTTCGCAACCTTTTTCCTGTTTCTTTTTACTTTTCTTGCCGGAAAAAAATCACGCGAAGCTGAAAACCGACCAAAAACTTTTTTCATTTCGATTCCTTCCGTCTGCCATAGTTTAAGGATCGAGGTCGATAAACTTCCCAAGTGACATTATTACACAAATTTGCTCCCATAACACTGGGCTCCGGCTTCGAGGCTTATATCAACTACAAAGAGAATGGGGTAAAACTTCAAAAATTATGGAATTGTTCCATACATAGCCGATGGATTTATTTCTCTGGACGCAAAGTTGCAACTGTTGATGGTTATGCGGTTTCGAATGATTGGCATGTTTTGAATGCAGTTGGAAATTGAACTCAACACTGAAGTGAGCGAAACTTTTTACGATCAAAATATAGGATTTAGGGTAAAGTGGTTCAAAATGGCACATGAACACTGCCTACATTTATCTTCTTTATAATCAACATTTAATGACATTTAAAACAGACAAACATAATAACGGGTGTTCAGTAAAAACCCGGAAGATGGACGTTCATCGCTCTTGTGACAGCATCGCGACTAAGTTGCGTCGTACGGCTGATCACGTCCCCCTCTACAATATTCACTGTTTAATTTGAAAATAAACACATGTTAGGTGATATCAAGCTTTTCTTGTCAATAAATTCAATACCAGCAAGCTTTTGTCAACTGTTCTATACTTCATCCAATATGATTTCACAGCGATACATTTATATCACTTTCTACCAATCATACTTTTCCAACAGTTCCATTGTTGCCACCTGCTCGAACAACGAACGGAGAATTTGACACAACGAACGACGACTTGCATATCAAACCGCAAACGGAAAGTAACTTTCGACGTGGAATAAATTTTGAAATGCGGAACAATTGTCCTAATGGACGTTCCATTTGTAGCTCCATATTCCATTTTGAGGATAAATAATTACAAATCATCTCAGACATACCTGTTGGAGCAAATGGATTCTGAGAAACCCAAGCCGACATAACCATGGACACTTATCGGAAATAAACGTTATTTGACTTATTTTCAGTTATGCTGCCTTGTAGCGTCCATTATTTAGAACATGCTTCTTAAGCTGTTGGAAATTGCTTTCAATAAAACCTCAATCGCTTTTCAACCTGCCTGACGTTTCGGAAAGGCCGATAGGAACAAACTTCTCGGATAAAATGTGCCTGCATGTACCTACCTTTTATGGTCGGCATAATAGTCAAAACCCGCCATAACATACCAAAGTCACGCACTTTGCAAATAAACAATCTCACAAAAATGTCTTCGGTAAACATTTTTTTGTTGTGCCATTCCATTCTAAAGAAGGTCGGCCATGCCTTTGCAGGAGAACCCGATCAGAAGAGAACAACAAGTCTATAATAAAACTGATTATAAGTCAGACTTCGACTTATTTTTGAATTGCTACAATTCAATAAGAAACTTTTTGTTATGCATTCAGAATCGGAGTACTTCATCTTGCTATTATGCAATTGTCATTAAAAGAATATTTTGTTATTTTGCCTTTTAAAACAACTTTATGAAGAGCATTATAAAGTATGCTGGTATTTTAATCTCAATACCGTGATATGGTATTCGTTTGCCATGCTTTTGTGCACGGGAACCCTATGAGCCTGATGCCAACGTATGAATGTTTGATCCACCTTCCTCTCACACTGGAAGGCTCTTTGGAGATCAGTGACATTTTCATGGAACTCGTTACAAAAAATACCCTTTAAGCTGATGAAAATAACACCCGCACCCAATCTAATGCGAATCCTGGTTGTGCCTTTGTTTGCATTAATGTACCAAGGCGCACAGCACAGCTGGTATGGAAGGTGTACTCCATTGTTGGTCGGAAAAACGAATGAAAAACAGATTTTCTCTGCTGAAAGCTGCTGAAGCATTGCGGAAAATAAATCATATTTTCTGTAAGCAGAAGCTTTTAGGAATTGGGTTGGTGTAGGTGTTCATGAGCTTCAAGAATTTCGATGAAAAACTGGCATACGGATGTAAGCATGGTTGAACAATTCCATTTACATCTGTTTCGATGTCTGCAGGTTACAGATAAACGACATTGCTGAGAAAATGTACAATATTTGCAGTTACCGTTTTGATTCATATAATGGACAGCTTCAAATTCCGGACACTACTTTGAATGGGAAAAATTTCACATGAAATGTTTAAATACTTGCCGTTCAAAAGATCTCACTTTCAAGGCTCGTTTTAATGAACATTTTCCATAGATATCTATGCAAATTTATAATGTCCAACTACCTTAGACGTCTCTCTAGTGGTTTGACGATCTCATTTAATGCTTTGACTTTTCTATTTATGATTTGTTTGACGTGTCCGAAATTCGAATCGAAGTATCCGGAATGTGAGGCAAAAGTACGGAAGCGTCCGGAATAAGAATCATGAAAATTCCACACATTTCTATTTGTTTTAAAATAATCATGTTTCGGAAACAAAATCTTCACTCATCATTCGAAATTACAGGGCTTAAAAAATCGATAACGTGGAGGAATCATACGGAGTAATTTAATTTACATGCTTTTTGATGAGCTTAAGTGTCTGTAATATTAATCAAAACGGTAAATGTTTTTGATTGAATGAATGAATATCATTATAATGGAGATTCACTGTTTGCATCACGCTTTATCTCTAGACTTGTCTTTCGAACTTTTAAACTACCAACAAACGAAATAATTTTCTGTTTCCGGGATTCCCGTTTTACCGGAATTTCCATGTTTCCCGGGTAGTTCTATGAAAAACTAATAGTTGACCATCTATTTTCATACAACAATCATCGCACAATTAACTTTTCATATCATTCTTACCAATGACCTTACTAGTGCTTTGCAAAGGCCAGAGCAGAGTGCGTGGTCTTTTGATTCGGGGGCATGTTCCGGTGGGACGCGCAACGGAGTCAAGACCAATCGTGTTCGGTTCGTGTTGATCAAGTGCGAAAAGCTTCGTGTTCAGCCGAGGATATGAAGTACTGGTGAGAACGTTTCATGCTTATAATAATTCATTTTTATCGCTTCTATAAGTAGCTTTTATTTTATTTTCAAACAAGCTATGAATGGTTCGTCACAAGTGTTGACCTTTTCACGTTTCATTTAAACTTAATATACCATTATGTTTTCGTCATTGGTCCAAATAACCTTTGAATAGTTCGACATTATGAATGTAGACGTAAGACATTTTTTTGTTGCAACGTAACTTTTTTTAAATTTTATTTTAATTTTCAAACATATTTTGAATGGTTCGTCATTACATGTGTCGACAATACCCTTATTTCTGTTATATGCACTTTTAAAATACGCAATCCTTTCTGTCTTCTTCATTACTAAAAATAACCTTTGAATAGTTCGATATTATGAATGTCGACTTTCTTTTATTTTTTTTTCAATTTATTTTCACTGCGATCCAAAAATGCAACACTAGTTTTCAGTTTCGTATTTTCCCTCCTAATCCATAGATCGCATCGCCGACCAAAGGTGACTCCCAGATCTTTTTCCTCCCTCACTAACCACACCTGTCCCGTGATGATTGTGGAGATGCAGAGGTATTCTCGGTCTTTAGAAGCAACGATCATTACACAATAACGTTCCTTACCCTTCTCAACTGACTGTAAGGACTTGGCCGGCGCCGTTATTGATCAATAATATGAGAGCTGCTAAAATTGCACTTCGGGAACATGCGGAAAATCCCATTCCTTATTCATTTGGATCGAAGTGCAATTCTTACCGGTTCGGATCAATCACATGTACATGACATGTACAGTCAGTCTATGCTATGCTATTGTTACCAATGACCTCACTAGATCACTAGTTATTTCTATGCTGAATTGTTGTTTTACGTTATCAAATAGTTATTGATGAAATGGATACCTTTTTGGCATTATATTTTCCCAAAACAGATTATATGCTATACAGAATAAAAGATTTTTCGAGGGTTCTTTTCCATGAACTGAGTAGGCTTATAATGTTTTCATGGATGTAACAGTCACAATTTTCAACAAAAGACTCTTGTAGGTTTTTATTATAGTGCTTGAAAGGATCGATTAAGGCGAAATAGGCCGTCATTGAAATTTGTACGCGTCGGTAATGATTGTTGCTAGTTCATCTCACAATTTCGAATCAAAGAACATCAGTTGGTTTTGCACTGACACAGCTGAAAAAGTATCAGCATACTTTATGCATGTTAGCGCGTACAGTGATACTTTCTCAAGTCAATATAAACTATCAAGACTGAGTTTTATCACTTTGAAATGCAAGCTGAAAAGTCATCATTGTTGCCAAAACAAATGACGGGCTACTTAGCCTTAAATTTTGCTAAATATTATTTGAACTTCATACGATTTGTCAAGAATAAGCACCACATGGATTTTCGCTTAATGTTATAAACTTTCATGTTTTGAATCCTAAAAAAAGAAGCCAACATGAATTAATTACTCACAAAAAAGATAAATAACAATACAAATTTACTTATTCAAATAAATATAGATGCAATACATGGATAATTCCAAAAAAAAAATGCTTTATTTTCAAGTATTTTTTTAATTTTTCTGGATCCCGGGATTTCCAGGGAAATGGCAACTTTATTTCCCGTTTCAAGGGAAATCAAATCCCGGGAAAAATGGAAACTCTAATCTGAGCTCGTTTTGACGATAATTTGTTTTATTAGCCTTTTTATACCTTGTTGAAGTTTTCTTCAAACAATTTCTTGTTTTTGGTCAAATCAACGCTTAACCCTTTTTAAAGTAGGATGATTTGCCGAATGTCCGACATTTCTCCGAATGCACTTTCCTCGAATGATCTATTTCTCTGAATTACCCCCCCCCCCCCCATTTCCCCGAAAAAAAATCGTAATGTGATTGACATACTGAAAGCTGTTTATGATCCTGCCACCAAAAAAGTATTTAACGTGCTAGATGATGTTTGGCGTATATATTTGGCGTTTGGTCATTTGGCCAAATGACCATTCGGCATAGTTTTGCCTTCTTAGAATAATACGCTGTTTTTTTATATTTATACTGTTCCAATATTCAGTTGCACTTAGCTGAACATATTTCAATTTGGGCTGTTCTTTCACATTGTTTCGCAATATTGCACTAAGATGGCTTATTTGGACGAACGTCATTATGGCATGTGTTCACTAGGTTAAACGTATTTTTATTCATAATGCTTAGTGACAGTAGCTACAGTGAGTTCATTGATCCTTAGAATCTTTTATATCTTGCACTACATAATTGAACCTCGAGTCTTCCTTCTAGATACTTTTGAAAGACAACATGTTTCTGATTAAAGTCTGGTTAAAGTTTCAGTAGCTCAGTTAATTTTAATTGATATTTTTATAAAGAACAGCCTTCTAATAAAAGAAGGACAACTATCTGATGAAATCAGTAGCAGCTGCAGGCAGAACAAAATTAACACAGCAAAGCTTTAAAGAACTGCCTACGGTGATAAGAAGGCGAAACTAGCTTTAAGGTGAACTCTTTAATGAATGTTCGAATCCTCTGAGCAGAATCTCAAATAGAGAAACTTTAAAGTAGATGGAGTACCGTGTACCTTTTAATTCCGCTCCTAAATGCTTATCTTTGACAGATACGCGTATTTCGACTACCACTTGCAGTCTTCTTCAGTGTCAGTTACTCGTATCCACTGTGGATCCACTGTGGATACGAGTAACTGACACTGAAGAAGACTGCAAGTGGTAGTCGAAATACGCGTATCTGTCAAAGATAAGCATTTAGGAGCGGAATTAAAAGGTACACGGTACTCCATTTAAGGTGAAGATGAATCGAAGCCAAACCTCAAATTTTCAAGAACACGAATCTGGAGATCCAAACACTCATTTGAGCTGAAAACTTAATCGATTGGTCACACCCAGCTAGTGACCAATCGATTAAGTTTTCAGCTTAAACGGATGTTTGGTTCTCCAGATTCGTGCTCTTGAAAATTTGAGGTTTGGCTTCAATTCATCTTCACCTTAAGTTATTAACTAGTTTGAAGCCAATGATTATTAGACCAGCAATATGAGAAACCTATGCTCTAAAGAAAAAATAATTGAAAAAAATGAAAACAAGCCATTTTTACATTTGAAATTGTACTTAAAAATAACTATCTGCTTATGTTTTACGAAACACAAACTACTAACGCGGAAGTAATGATCGAATGTTAGCCTAGACACGGTGTGCTGAACTGTAAGATACGGTCCAAATCAACTTAGGGGCCGTCCACTAATTACTAATTACAGGATTTATGGGGGCAGGGCGGTATAAGATTTCTTACTCGCAATACACTTTATTTTTTATGTTAATTAAAAAAGTTTTACCATGAGAGAAAGGGGGTTTGAAAAATGCCAAAAATTGTATTACGCAATTAATGTACAACCCCTTGGTGACTCATTTATTCTTTCTAAGATTTTATGCAGAGAAAATCGTTCTTGGGTCACGTCATGCAAACTGTTTTCAAACAATCAAACTTTTTTTATAATTCTGCCGTTGCCCGTTTAGTCAGATGTCATTGAGATAAATTATGTTCAGACAAACTACATCAAGCATCAGATTTGTTTATCTCTTGAATATACTTTAAAAACCTATCTTCTAACTTTAATGCATCTTTATTACAATCCAAATATCTCATTTTTCGTTTGTAGATTCAAATCATTCATAAGAGAATCATTCGTTTGAAGCGATTATCAAACTTGCTAAATATACCTTGCTAAATATTCTTAATTACGAATAATAAATAAAAAATGTATTTGGAAAAAGCTTTCGGGGAAACAGTGCATGCGGGGAAATGATTTTCAGGAGAAAATCCTTCGGGAAATGTCGGACAATCTGATTTGCCCATTATTGCGGCATTCCATATTATTGCGGTATAAGATTCAAATCTTTACTAATCATCAAAAACTCTATTTCTTGTGAAAATAATGGATGATCATGAAAGCTTATAATATTTTTAACAAGTTCTTGTTTTTACCGAATGCATATCATAAGCATAAATTCTTAAGTATAGAACCAGGCATTTCAGAGTTCACTCTCATTCGTATTTGAAGCACAATCAAAGCAAGCGACAAAAAAACGCATCTGTATCGATCCATGATCGGCAGTTGTTACAAGCTTGGTAAATAGCAGCAGCGAAGGAGAGCCCCAAAGAAAGAGAGCGGTGATAAAACACATTTTTCTCGCTTATTTACCATTGTGGGTAGGTGTTTTACTTTGCTGACATGATAAACAATCTCCGAGCAGCCTATAGTAATTGTGCCCTCTAAGTTTGTAGCTTGTTTGGATGCGTTTACCATGCGCTGTTATCTCCCCAATATAATCAGAGCTGTAGCAGTAGCCGATATACAGACTCTCATGATGTGTGGCGGGATCATGATTGTTACAGAGAGCGTTAAGTGAGGGATACTCTCATTTTTCTCAGAATTTAACCCTTGATCGTGACATAAGATCATCAAATCGTTTTATTTTATAGATAAGACCAATGTCACACAAACTGACAGTGTAACCTCATTTAGAACCCTATTCGTAGTTTTCGTTCTCATTGATCAAAATTTGTTTGTATTTGTTATGTATACTAGAGTTCATCGTGAATGTCGTAAACTGACAGCATAACTTCAAGTTTAGTCTGAACACCAACCCAACAAGACGCCACCTATGCACATTAAAAAGAACTAAAGAAATATTTCGTAAATTCAAATCTGTTGCGTCTTAGAGAATTGACCAGAATTTCTCTCGTCGCTCCTACTAAATTGCGCCGATGGGCTAATATGAAAATTCCCAAATTAGCCAATTTAAAAGAAAACAATAGTACAACCTTTGTACGCATTCGGGTGGAAATTGCGTTCATCTAAATTAGCTCAACCCTTTTTTAAGTCTGGATCGCGATTGTTCTCTCATTATAGTGGAGTGCGTCAAAGCGAATAGATCGCAAGTTGTCAGAGTGATTTCTAAAGTTAATTCAAGTTAATTCAAGTCAGTTTTGGAGTAGTGAGTTCAATTTAAAACTAAACTCGAAGTAAGTTTCGGGAGTTTTAGATTTATTTAGTATATTCATTTCAGTTTTTGTGTCTTTTTTGTTGAATGTTTAGAACTATCGAATTTGTCGAGTTGATTTGAGATTTTATTTGAAAGTGCCTGATAATCAGTGTGTGTCAGCTAATAAGAATTCAGGTAAGCCTAATTACATTATTAAGTGAGCAAATAAGTGAGAATCCGCGTTGAATAGGACCTCCTTGCCCAATCAACGTGGGCGGCTAATCTGGGCTGGTATCTAATAGAAGCCCCCCCTCGGATACGGCTGGGACTACGATCGGCGGCCGCCAAGAGGCTGTAAGTTCCCGAGAACCGGTCCCTGAAATTGCTGTGCAACATCGGCTACCAACGCTCGTGTGACATTTTGCTCGCCAATAAGTCGTCCGACGTGAGCACCGTTCCAAAGCTCTTGACTCCACTACAAGGGGACGCCTTTGCCCCTTATGCGACGCCGACGCGCGAATCACATGTTGGCTTTACCGGTCAATGGAGTAAGTTTGACCCACAGCTATTGGAAGTTTTGCAATCGGTAAACCGCATGGGACAACCGACGAGGGATTGTCGCCGGGAAAAATAAGGTCCGATCTGACTATAGTAAATAAGAATTGGCGCAGATAAAATCAAAATTGATTTAAATCGTGACGTCACAGTAGGGATTAGGCTTGTTTGAATTTCAATAAATAATTACCCGTTAAATTTAAGGCAATCGATTTGAACTCGAAAAATTTGAAGTTTTATAAAATAAAGTAACTTCGGTTTGAAGTTTTGATTTAAATAAACTTACTTCTAGATTAGTTAGATTACTCCACTAGTTTTATTACGTCACGAATTGGTATTTGGCTAGATTTAAGATTGGTGTTTGGGTTCTTTTAGTGAATAAGCATTTCCCCCATTGGCTAATTTTGGATTTATTTTTCGGTTTCGATATTTTTTATGATTTGGAATTGGTTCTGGTTACTGTTACTAGTTACACTGTGCAGACTTGGGGTTTGGAGGTAATTCAAAAAATTCCGGCGATCTGATTGTTCACGAATGCATAACATGATAGACAGAAAATTTTGAAATATTGTGATGGAAGAAACGGGGACAACCGTACCAACCGTTCCATTAATGGAGATAGGCAAAATCGTTGGAAGTGGCGTTGCTAAGAAAGTTAATGCGCACTTCATTAATGTTTGTCCTATTCCTAGGATGGGACACAAGTATGTCTCCCGTATGTCCTGGCTCTAAAGCCTGGGCTTAAGCACCCTTACTTGCACTTTGAAACGAAAAACAGCAATTTATGAAGCTTCTGGAAAACTTTGTTGAAGATTTCAACTTTAAAGGCAGTAATTATCTTTTGGATTTTCTCTCTTCTTACAAGGATTTTAAGAAATGTTGTGACTCTACGCTGGAAGACTATTCCTTCAAAATTTTTTGGTGGTTTTCATGAAAACCTCTATGGTCCCTTGGACCACATTTGCACTGCTTTTGTGTTCTGCAACTGGATACCTCCCTAACTTCAATATCAAGTTATGGAGAGATGACTGTACTGCCAATGTTCGCATGGTCGACGTAACCACGTAATGCGTTTATGTGTTCCCAGCTGCATTCTTAAATCTTTTAACAGTTTCGGCCAAATATTCTGTACATTTACTAACGATTGAAACTCAAAAGATGACTGGGGTAAACTTTTTGATTAATTTCATGTTTTCGTCGTCTGCAAACGCAGACGTCATTGGATAAATTGGCGGAAACAATTGGTCAACTCGGGTATTGAAATACTAGATGATGCGATTCCATTTATTAACATGTGGTTAGTGTTAAAATGAAATTAATGAAAATTAAGAATGAAATGTACTGTTACAAAAATTAGAACATATCATAATCTCCAAAATAAACCTCTCTGAAATTTTAATATTTGCTTCGTCTAGTGTAATTTTATAATGCCTCAAAAATTGGATTTGAGCCTTTTCGAGCTTTTTTTAGATATTTGGATTCAAAATATGTTTTAATTTTGAAATTTTTCTTCTTTTCCAAGTTTTGTAGTTTAATTGATACGGCTATTTATAAACCAGGTGGTACAGATTTAGTACATGTTTGGACTATGTATTGAAATAAAATCTCGTTTTGCGAAGTTGCACGTCACGTTTCCGGATGTTCTCTAGGAGATTTTAGCGCTTTCCATCGTTTCAACGTCATTTCCAACAATTTTCTTTCACATCGGAAGAGACATCCGAACTTCTTGTTTCGAAGTTTATTTTGAAGGTTTTGTAGAGTCTTGAATGCCCTCAGGAATCTCTGAGAACACATAAGAACCTACTGGGTAGCCTTGATGACTCCTGTGAACCCATAGGAAGTTTTTTGTAACACTTTGGAAACCCTTGGTAATTTTTTGGAAGCCCCTGATATCTAACTGACTAACTAAGCTTTCCAATGAACACTGATGCTCGTATACACAACTGATCAACCATTTGGCTCAATTTGGTTGAATTGACATTTGTGTTTACGAACATTAACTGTTTCGTAAAAATGACATTTCTATCCTAAGTATTATTATTTGAATACATATTTTCGAAAATTTCATCTATGGCTGTTATCTAAATGTAGATTGGAGATAATATCCATAACAGTTTTTCATTTACATTCTATTCAATCATCCTATCCAACAAAATGGAAAAAGAGCCAAACAAACTCAAAAGCTATAAAAAAAAATCGGTATAAATAAGCCCCAGCACGCACCCTAATGCAAATAAAAATTGATGGCGCATACCATCAGTCACAGTTTTGGCAGGTTGGCTTTAATAGCTTGATTCATATTGTTCGCATCGTATCTACTAACAAACGGTTCCTACTTTCCTCCTATTCAACCCATGTTTCGATTCCAAAAACATTGAATGCCTCCAGTCGTCAAAAGTAAACGCTTTCCCTCACCCAACGAATACCACAAAATAAAGTACACCTGCGGATGTATAATATATAAGGCATATACATCACTTTCGCTGACAGCTGCCGAGACCAGGGCTGTTAAGTATCATGACCGGCTTGCGACACTGACGAAACGAGTCTTCTCACTGTCGCAAGTCGAAACTATATTTCATGTGCTCACTTCGTCAAGTCGCAATGACAGAGCTCTCACGACAGCAATTTTACTGTTGTTTTGCTATTAAAATTTGTATCTCATTTTGGAGAATTTCGGGAAGCAAATGTGCTTGAAACGTTAAGTGGATATCTTTCCTTGATTCCAACGATATAAACATCAATTATACCAGATAATTAACTAAGAATAGTCAAGTTTGCGATTCCGTCACAGGCCGTAGTGACGGAAAAATGAAAGAGAATTTAGAGAAAATCTCTGTCATTGTCTCGCCGTCCGATGACAGTGAGGTAATAAACTATGTAAAAGTCGCGCGAAACCCTGTCTTGACATTGACGCTTTCCAGCCCTGGCCGAGACGAACGCCATTTAAAGCTGTGTAGGGAGTGCTCTGTTCAAATAAGTGTAGTAAAATAAGTTTGCAATAAAAAAATCGATTGAATACAATACAAGAAGAAAAAACATTGCAATATGTACTAATATGTTTTAAACAAGATGATTCAAAATCGTGAATTGAGAACAGGATTTATATGACAGGTAATTACATATATATCGCATTTTGACTGAGTTTCTGTTGAATACATCTCTATTTGCTTTTTCAATGAGCTGGACAGCAAGCTCATCTGCTTCAAACTGACTAGCGGAAATTGATTGGTAATAAGTCTAACGTTTTATAGTTGGAAACATTGATACCAATCATCGCTCGTGGAACAATTTGCAAAGCAATTCCAACGGCAAAATTTTGTTTGATGAGAGCTTTTCAAGATATTTCTCAATTTTATACCCTGATAACCCAACTTGTTTTTCCTCTTCTTGAAATCCTTCTACGATTGATTTAGTCTTAACCAATTCTACTCAACTTTGTAGCCTGATAATCTTGATATTAGCATTCCTTTACAAACAAAACTTGATATTGACAATGCTATTGAAACTTTATCATATTCTGTTGTTAAAACAAGGGGCATTACAATATCTAAATGTGAAGCAACATTCGAATCCGTGATTAATGACGATAATCTTAAACTCTTGATCCGTCTTAAAAACGTGGAGAGAAGGCAGTTTCAATGCACTCACAATCCTGCAATGAAAATTATATGGCAGAATCTGATGATGAAATTTGAAAAAAAAAAAAAAGATTTTCACAATAAAGAAACAAAAATTTTGAAAATAAAATTTCTTATATGGACTTGGGCTTAACTTTCGGAAATTATCTAAAAATTTGAAAAAAAAAACCAGAGGCCTCAGAACTAATTGTAGAAAAGCTCAAAGTGCAGCTGGTATGTCGTTTCAAAGCGCGCACAATGATATCTTAGGAGTCACTAGTCCAATTGAAAATCAAGTTACTCAAGATTGAAAGTATTTCCAATCAAGAGAACGTTTTCAAAAATTCCTGGGATTTGGAGGAAGTGAGAACTATTATTTAAAAAAAATCAAAAGTATTACCGCCCCTGGCGATGATGGAATTTTCTACATCCTGATCAAGAAGCTTCCAGAGAGTAGCTTATCATGGTTGATATATTTAACAAACCTTTTCAGTTGGCATAACCCAAAAATCCTACAGAAGCTTCCAGCTATCGTCCAATCAGCTTGCTTTCATCCTTTTTGAAAAGGTCATTTTGAACATAATGATGGTCCACATTAACGAAAATTCAATTTTGGCCAATGAACAGTTCGGATTCCGCCATGGACATCGACCACTTATCAACTTTTACGTGTAACTTGATTTGTTCCAACAAATCTGAAGGCTATTCTACTGGTCTTGCTCTTCTAGACATAGAAAAAGCATTCGACAGTGTTTGGCATGAAGGCTTAATTGTAAAATAAAAAAAACTTTATTTTCCCAACATGCAATGTTAGAATAATCCAAAGTTATTTGTCAAATTGTACACTTCAGGTAAATTATCAGAACTCCAGGTCTGAAAAACTTCCTATTAGAGCTGGTGTTCCTCCAGGCAGCATTTTGAGATCAATATTATACAATATTTTCACATCTTACTTACCTGAGTTACCTCAGGGATGTCAAAAATCTTTGTTTGTGGATGACACAGGTCTCTCCGCCAAAGTGCGAAACCTGCGTGTCACTCGTAGTAGATTGCAAAAAGGTTTGGATATTTTTTCTTCATACCTGGGAAAATGAAAGATTTCTCCAACTCATCTAATAATATTAACTAAATTAACTAGGTGTAAAGTTGTCTAACATTGAACATTAATATGAAAACATTAATGCGTTGTTTAAAATAATAATAACAAAGAAATAAAACACATGAAATTAAAAAAATAACAGGACATAAAATATTCAAAAATAACAAAGAAATAAAACACATGAAATTAAAAAAATAACAGGACATAAAATATTCAAAAATAAGTCAGATTAAAATTACACATAATTAATTAATTATCAAGACGGTAAATTTAAAATTTATTCGTATTATTACCAAAAAATTATGGATAAATAAAATTGGTCGCAGTAGCTGAAACAATTATAACGGATTTTAAGTAAATTACTTATTAACTATAATTATCATACAAGTAATGTAAGGTGAATTCGAAAATAAAACCAGCATGTAAAATTCTAAACGCATACCTATCTCATGAATCAAACGTTCACCCACAGCCATGCCATCATCGAATGCGTTTCCACCGGAAATCGTAAATCGGATAACACAACTACCATTCACTTGGAATTGCCGTCACGAAAGCAGGCGTCAAAAGGCACAAGTGTGATTTCCATACCTACTTGTTCCCTTCCTTGAGCTTATTTGCCACAGGGATTGAACTTGATTTCACTCCCGACTACTCGGAACGTGGAGTAAATATTGAGCAAATTGATATCCAATCAAGTGCAAACTTCATCAACACTCCTCCCCCCTAGTGTTCGGATTGGTACACAGGTCCTAGCCCGTTTCTGCGGTAGGAAGACATGTCCTGATGTGGAAAGTTCGTTTCGACAGTCTCGTGAGTAATCGAGCAAGCGCGGGCATTCCATGCATAAAGTCGTGATCCGAGAGTCCAAAGAGCATTACTTCCTCCGCCGAGTTTCTCCTCAGAAAAACCGACCGACGGAGGCATCGTCATGACAAGCAAAACATGAAATATTGAATGCTCAGCATCTTTACACAAAACCGAACATAAATCAACACCGTGCGATTGCTTCGCCAATTCCGGCTTTCATTTGATTTACCTTTCTTATGCAAACGGTACTGGAATTGTGAGAAAATTTTACCTACTAAAGTAAAAACTAATAAGTCAAGAGAAATGATATGAATCGAATTAGATCACAAGACACATAACTGCTCTAAAGTATATTTTTGAATATTCAATTTGTTTACAGCTCTCTTGGCATGAGTAAACCCATATAACACAAAACACGTACCGTAATCCGAGGTAACATTGATCAGCGGGATAGCATTGCAAATATTCAAATTATGAATGGTACCTATCTTTATTACATTTATGAGCTAATAAAAATTGAGGTTTTGCTAAAATTTCGTTTCTTTCATGTGTAAATTTGTCAACTTTTTGAATCAATGATTTTTATCATTATGGATGACACTACCGAAGATTCATGTCTCACATTTGTTCTGCAAATGGCATGAGCAAGGAAAATGCGATAGTTACTAAAAATGGCATCGCTTAAAACGATTCTGTTGTCAAATCTTCCATAAGTTTTTTAATCATGCAACATTAACGAACTAAAATTAAGAATGCAGAATATCCTTCAGAAATTTCTTACCTTTAGGCGTATTCCGCGGTTCAATGTGTTTTTATTTTTGAAAGAACTTAAAAAGTAAATGACTTGTAAGAGTTTGGTCTTCATATTCGGCTTCAGGGACCATGATTTAAGTAAGTAACGACATTTTCAATATATCCGATCGTTTTTCCCATAGGTGATCAATGTTACCCCATATCAGCTAAATCAAAAAATCACTTAAAACATTTATTTAAACATACTTAAATCTTTTGAAAACCAATATACAGTATATGGTCGCGAGCGGTGGGTACCAGTACTTGTTTTAAAAATATAAAACTTAGGACATTTGCGTTTTCAAACGAAATATTTAAGAAATATCCCAATAACTGATCCATGTTACCCCGGAGTACGGTAATAATTTATATTTCCCTAAGTCAAACTGTTTGTTTGAAGACACATTCTTCTTGATTTCCCTTGGCGCGATGTTTATTTCCAGTTTTATTTAACACACTTATGTCTGTGATTACACGTCTAATTGTAACTCTCTAAAGAGCATTCGAAAGGCAATGAGTTTATCTTACTTCGTAGGTATTTGAACAAAAATATTTTTTTTTTAATGTTGTGACATTTTTTAAAAAACCATGGCTAATTTTCTCAGCAATGGATCGAGCAAAATTTTAAAATAATGTGTCATTGGAACCGTGCTTTTATATTCTTTGAAGAGCGCTTGCAAAATTCTGACGGAAAAAATGAAGACTAATAATAAAACAGTTATTCAAGTCATCACGCAAAAGTATGGGTGCGTAAAATTAAGGGTGTGCAAATATCGATATCATTGATACTCCCGGGCCCGATTTTTTTCCGCTATCGATAACACTGTAAAACTTCGACAATTAACAAAAAATTCATAAACCGTTTATGCAAATAAAACTGATTCGGAAAACATTCAATAACTGCTGAGTAGAGCATGAAATGGAAGGAAATCCATAACGCTGAAAATGTTGAAGACCATGAATGTCAAATATTCACCAAAACTTGGATTTTCACTTTTGGTCGGCGTTAAGTCAGGGTGGACCAAGTGACATTTTTCATATTTTGAGAAAAATTGTTTTTTAAGTGTAAAGCTCTGTAAATGTTGGTTCAATATTTCTGCACATCTTTGTGTTACTTTCAAACAATATAATGTGAAGTGACAATCATGAAAAATCATAATCCAAACCTGTATTAGAACGATTTTTTGATGGACTATGTGTACTTGGTCCGTTCTGACTGAACTAAACATCACCGTTCAGTGAGTTGGTTCACCGTGACTGAACAATTTCTAGGAAAATAATAATCATTTAATGCTTCAATGGTCAAACTCTAAGATAAACAGATTATCAAGACCTTTCGCACCAGTATCGAAAATTCTCCAATAATCCATATCTTCAATACCGAAATCAGTGGCATTACGATAGCTTGAAAATTAAAGTATAGCTGGGTCATTGCATTAAATACCAGAAATATTCAATTATGTGTTCAGTCAGAGTGGACCAAGTGAAAATCTTGAATACCGACCAAAATATACTGGTCCAATAAGCGGGTTCTAGCACATTCCATACATACACCATAGAACTACCATAAACTTCTATCGGACTCTGAAATTGACTCAAAAAATGCAATAATAAATGCTTTTCAACACTTGGTCCGCTCTGTCTGCACAAAAATTGTTGCAATTTCTGACCACCCATCCAAATATGGTAAATGGTCGAAAATCAAAATCAAATGCATCGAATTAAGTAATATTTATATTTTTCTATTGATGAATGAGTAGAAGAATCATTCGATGTCGAAAAATCTGACAAATCTCTTGAAATGTTTTTCATTTCCTCGCATTCCTCAGCGCGCTGATCATTTTCGCTGTTGTGGTAATAAGCACTTGGTCCTCTCTGACTGCACACTTTCATAGATTTTTATTGATCATCCAAAGTAAATTTTTTACATATCTCGCAGTTTACAGCATTCATCAAATCTAGTCAAAGTGAAACGGAGGGAAGGTAATGAGAGAATAATTCATTTGTTCGAAGTTTTGTACTTGGTCCCCTCTGACTTAACGCCGACCAATTAATGTTTGTTTCAATTAATTATTTACTTTTGATGGCACTACGTCCTACAAAACATGACGTGCGCCACAATATTACGCCAACACACTCGGTCCATGATTTTTTGATCGCCCCACATTTCCAAGATCCTGCTACACTTGGTCCAAACCACCTAGCTCGTTGCGCTTCCTTTCGTCTTGTACCGGCTGGATTAGAGGTGAACACCATTTTTGTGGGATTGGTGACTGGCATTATCACAACGTGTCCCGCCCATCGTACCCTTCCAGCTTTGAATACTGGGTTCACCGTAGAGTTGCGCAAGCTCGTGGTTCATTTTTCTCCTCTATACGCCATTCTCACATACTCCGCCAAAGATCGTCCTAAGCACACGTCGTTCAAAAACTCCTAGCACTTGCAGGTCCTCTTCGAGCATTGTCTACGTCTCATGCCCGTAGAGGACTACCGATCGTATCAGCGTCTTGTACATGGTACACTTAGAACAGAAGTTTACCAGGTCTTGTAGAGTCCGTAGTAAGCACGACTTCCGGCAATAATACGTCTTCGAATTTCTCTGCTGCAGTTGTTATCCGACGTTATCAATGATCCGAGATAGACAAATTCGTCCACCACCTCGAACTCATCCCCGTCGATCATCACGCGTCTGCAAACGTGAGTTCTATCGCGCTCGGTTCTTCCAGCCAGCAGATATTTCGTCTTCGATGATTTTACCTTCAATCCAACCCGATCTGCTTCACGTTTCAGCCTGGCATACTGTTCAGAAACCACCTAGAACGTTCTTCCGATAATGACCATGTGGTCAGCAAAGCAGATGAACTGGCTGGATTTATTGAAGATCGTGCCCCGCATATTGTAGCCCACCCGTTTCATAACACCTTCTTGCGCAATATTGAACAAGAGGCAGGAAAGACCATCGCCTTGTCGAAGTCCTTTGCGTGTTTCAAACGGGTCCGATAATGCACCCGATATCTTCACACTATCCATCGTTGCTTTGATCAGTCTACTGTCTAGTCAGTTTCCCGGGAAAACCATTCTCGTTCATAATCTTCCATAGCTCTTCGCGGTCGATGGTATCATAGGCCGCTTTGAAATCGATGAATAGGTGGTGCGTAGGGACTTGATATTAAGGTGATTAAAGAACGAAGCCACGCCTCAAATTTTCAAGAGCACAAGACTTGAGAATCAAACAGCGCTTCGCGTTTGAAATTTATCCCATTGGTAACCACCAGCAAGCAAGCAATATGATTGATTTTCAACGCGAACTGTTGTCAGATTCTCCAGTCTTGTGCACTTGAAAATTCAAAGTTTGGTTTCGTTTTATAATCACCTTAACGACACTTTTGGAGGATCTGCCGCAACATAAAGATTTGGTCTGTCGTCGATCGTCGGTCCACAAAACCGGCTTGATAACATCCCACAAATCTGCAGCTTGAAGTGACGATAGACGGCGGAAGATGATCTGGGAAAGCACTTTATAGAAGGCGTTAAGAATAGTGATCACTCGACAGTTCTCACATTCTAACTAAGGTGATTATAAAACGAAGCCAAACTTTCAATTTTCAAGTGCACAAGACTGGAGAATCTGACAACAGTTCGCATTGAAAATCAATCATATTGCTTGCTTGCTGGTGGTGACCAATGGGATAAATTTCAAACGCGAAGCGCTGTTTGATTCTCAAGTCTTGTGCTCTTCAAAATTTGAGGCGTGGCTTCGTTCTTTAATCACCTTAAGGGATTCTGACATATTTGACAGCCAAATTACTGCCACTGCTTCCTTAACCGTGCAATAATTGGCAATTTACCCTACCTAGCGGATGAATTTCCAATTAGATTTTCTACCACCCGTTTGCACTTGATCTGCTGTACATCTTTACCGAAAACATCCCAACTTTCTAGCAAATCAGGATCTTCAGATACAAAAGATTGGAATAAAGGTGTTACCAGTGTCATCTAACGAATGAATTCTCAATTACACTTTTCACTGTAATTTTTATAGCAACCCACCATTAAAAATAAAACAGTGCCAGTCAGTGCGCCGGTATGTGCCATAGCTGCGCTAGGCACACAGCGTAAAGTGACCACTCCCTTGGATACCGTTTTGATTCATATTACGGACAGCTTCAAATTACGGACACTCTACTTTTTATGGGAAACATTTCACACGAAATGTTTAAATTTTTGCCATTCAAAAGATCTCACTTTCGAGGCTCGATTTAATAAACTTTTTCCATTAATATCTATGCAAATTTATAATGCCCATCTACCTTAGACGTCTCTTAAGTGGATTGACAATTTCAATTTATGATTCGACTGTTTTATTAATGATTATAATGAGCTGTCCGGAATTTGAAGCAAAGTGTCCGGAATATGAGGCAAAAGTGAGGAAACGTCCGGAATAAGAATCATGAAAAGGCCACACATTTTGATTTATTTAAAGTTGGTTGGTTGGTTTGACTTTATTAACGAGATTTTTAGCCCTGGGCTAGTTCATCTCGGGTTATTTAAAGTTGTTCAAGTTGCGGAAGCGTATTCTTTACCCACCATTCGAAAGTTAAGGGTTTCCGACGCTCGATAAAGCTAAGGAATAATACAGAATGATTGATTTTGTATGCTCTATGCTGGGTTATACTTCACTGAGGGCTTAAGTGTTCGTAATATGAATCAAAACGGTATATACCGTATTGAATCATATTACGGACAGCTTCTTATTCCGGACACTCTACTTTGTATGGGAAACATTTCACACGAAATGTTTTAATTTTTGCTGTTCAAAAGTTCTCACTTTCGAGGCTCGTTTTAATAAGCTTTTTCTATAGAAATCTATGAAACTTATAATGTCCAACTGCCTTAGACGTCTCTTTAGCGGCTTAACTACTTCAACTGATGGTTTGACTTTTCTAATAATGATTTCCATGAGGTGTCCGGAATTCGAATCAAAGTGTCCGGAATATGTGTCAAAAGTGAGGAAGCGTCCGGAATAAGAATCATGAAAAGGCCACACATTTCGATTTATTTAAAATTATTCAAGTTGCGGAAGCGTATTCTTTACCTACCATTCGAAAGTTAAGGGTTTCTAACGCTCGATAACGCTGAGAAATCATTCAGAATGATTTATTTTATATGTTCTATGCTGAGTTATACTTCACTAAAGCCTTAAGTGTCCGTAATATGAATCAAAACGGTACGATTAAAGGAAAAATGTTACTGGCGCCGCCTAGCAAATGAACTCTACTGAACAACATTACCGAAGGCATCAATTCTAGCTCATCGAGATTTTGACATATCCGTTGAATTGACGATAATGAAAAAAAATGGATCCCAGAAAAGTGGAAGGGGTCAGAAGGGATGCCTCACCCGAGGATTGTAAGATCAACTTATCGAATTGACTTCAAAATTTATTGAATTTAAAGTCTTTAATGGTGGCCATTTGGAAATTCAAGGGTCGTCCCGGGCTTTTGAGGGTTAATCTGGATCACTTCTGCAAAATAACATTGATAAAAAGGGATATAGAACTGTGTGATCATAAGCATATTTTTTTCTATGAATCGTGACCCCACCTGTCGTTTGGAAGATTAAGAAAGATTCCGCATTTCCCACGGTGATTGAAAATCAGATTATTTTTTTTTCTATCTCAATAGCTGTACCCTTTGCCCTGGTGAAGAACAGTCGCTCTTTCCATATATCCGGTGACGATGGGACTGTGCAAGTGCAAACAACGATGAAAAGTACTGCGGGGAAATAATAAATCAAACAAGATATCGTTATCACCAAGCGCTGGGGACGAACGTGTGAAGATCTGTAGAAAACAGCACACTAACATGTGTACTGAAGTCGGGTTCACGTCACCAACCCTGCCAGCTACTCTACTAGCTACTGTGGTCCGTAGGCGGAGGAGGGATAAAGATCTGATGCGCATGATAGTGAGATACCAAGTTTATTCAAAATAAACATTGGAGCGTGAGCTGACAATTCCCAACAACAGGGATCTGCACTGTTATGGAATGTGACAGAGCCATCAGAGGAAATAGTTGATAACTGTGTCAGTATCAGCTACATCAATTCTATTATAAATACATGGATTAAATTACTACTTGAATAGATTGAATAAACAGATTGTAGCATTATTGTGTCCATACAGGATGAGTTGAAGGTCAAAAGACAAGGGTTGAAAAAATCAAAGATCGAAGAATAATATAGGAAAGACAGAAGATTTAGAGTATTTTTTTAGGAAGAGAGAATTTTCCAAGAAGCAAATCGTACCCGACCTTTTACCCTTTCGACCTGCTGGTTTTTGACATGTTATCCTTCCAAAGTTTTGTCTTAATGTAAATTTAGTTAACAAATTATCAGTTTGGTAACCGAATGCAATGCACTGCTATTCGGCATTATTTGCTGTGATAATAAAAAAAAAATGTTTGCTGACCACTTAGCTGTGCAGATTTCGGTTCAATTTAATTAAGATTAGGCATGAAAATCATTGATTGAGCTAAACATTATTCAGAACAAATATGTCTTGTTTATTGTTAGGCCGATACAAATTTGAATTTGACTTGTTGTTTAGACTGTCACGCTTGGCTCTACTTACTGGTAGGGCAAACGTTCCCTTAGTGGAGGTAGCTCCAATAGTGGAGGTAGTGTGTTTTGGCATGTTTCGCGCTAATAAATGATTATGTGATATTTTTGTATTACGTACGATGCGAAAATGATACAAGTAATCGAATAATATTCATGAAATTTAACCGTAAAACTATTTAAAACAATTATTTTGCTTAATTTTTTTGCTCCTTTGCACCTATAGTGGTGCATCAGTACCCATAGTGGAGGGTCCCATAAGAAATCAATGGTTTGCGCCACTAAAGGAACCATCCTTAAAATATACCTCCACTAAAGGAACAGTGTTCCTATTATTGGTGCAAGGCTTTTTGAAGGGAAATTTCAAATGAATCGTGATTTTTATACATTTGAATGATAGAAGGATTTGAGATCTATCGAATGATACGTTAAAATCATATATTTCATGATCTTAACACCGTGTTTTAGCAGTTTTCCCTTAGGTGCACCACTAATGGTACACTTGCCCTATATACTTTGTCTTTGATGCATTCACCACCAATCTGACTTTTGCTGCTTCCCTTTTCAGGCCTTTTCAAATGTTAAGCCATTAATGTCTGTATCATCCGCGAAGCAAACAAAATCGATCCTCAGCTGTTGATACCATCTACCGCAATGTTGAACAATATGGACAACAGTAACCTCAATATACGATTATTTGCCTTAGATTTATGTATGCAGAATTTAATTTCGCCTATATTTCCAAACAATTGTTGTCCTACGCTGCTTTAAACAAAAACTGAAATTATAATGTATATATATTCTTATATACACATCTTCTTTTTTTCTGGCGTTACGTCCCCACTGGGACAGACCCTGCTTCTCAGCTTAGTGTTCTTATGAGCACTTCCACAGTTATTAACTGAGAGCTTACTATGCCAATGACCATTTTTGCATGCGTATATCGTGTGGCAGGTACGAAGATACTCTATGCCCTGGGAAGTCGAGAAAATTTCCAACCCGAAAAGATCCTCGACCGGTGGGATTTGAACCCACGACCCTCAGCTTGGTCTTGCTGAATAGCTGCGCGTTTACCGCTTCGGCTATCTGGGCCCCTCATATACACATCACGACTGGAAATGTCTGTCTGGTTACCCGATTATTCGATAAATGTTATAGAGAAGCAAACGGCAGGCATGGTATGCATATGTACAATAAAAAGAAAAGGTAATTGACAAGAATCGTGCAGAAAGGTAATTTAATATCTTTTATACTCAGTTTTTCTATCGATAGGTATGTTTTCTTTAGAACTCACGTTTCCACATTTCCTGGGAAAGAGGGCCGTCTACAGCTCAAACACCTTCGAACATTCTCGAAAGGTGACAAACCGTAAATGGAAAAAATCGTCAGCAAAATTGATAGCTTGACACTTGAAGCAAAGTTCTATTTCTTATAAATTATAGATTGAAATCTGTCAACTGAATCACCTTCGGTAGGTATCATATCATTCCATGCAACGAACACACGGTGACAAAAAACTCAGTCGAAGAAAGCTACCGTTCTGCAGATTGAGCTTGTTGTGGGGCACGAATCTCGAGTCGGGGCAGTCAGTGGACGGAAGTGAGAAACAAGTTTTTAAAATAAATTTTGCTCGCTCCGTTTTCCCTTGTTCCCCGAACTACCACAGTGCGTTGAATGAAGGTATCCTTCTACGAATTGATTTATTTTTTCTGCTAGCCGTAGAATGTTTTGCGCAGAATTTTGCCCCACAAAGTTTCGTCCTGATGCCATGGATATCATCTAGCTTTCCGTTGTGTTTTTTTCTGTTTCTATCCCTGACACGAAAGACCCGAAACGTAATCAATTTTTAATGACGAAAAAAGTGTGGAATAATGATTAGCTAAGAGACTTGTTTTCGTGACCGTTGCGGTGGCCGGCGAAGCTACTTAATAATCAAAAAAGCTACATTTGCGTTAATTGCTTCTCATCAATGTTTCGGATTTCCCTACCTTGGTCAGGATTCAGAAGAAACCGACAATTTTTTTAGATGTTTTCGGCACATGCAGTAACATGACAAAGCAAATTGATATATCGCAAATCAAATTACCAGGAAAATTGCTCTCTTTCGGTACATGACTTTTTACGCTCCTTGTGGATCAACAGAAAATTCCATTTTGCAACGTATGTTTTGCCATTCATACACTTTAGAGCAGACAGGCATTGATCCATAGCTTATGAGGGAAAAAACAATCCTTCTGAGTACCACACACGTGTGACTTAGGAGAAGTAGAATACAAGTTACCCGCACGGTAGACTGATGCTAATTCCGATGTTTCTATGCAAGGTTCATTCTAGGGAATTTGGTAGATTTCGTCGTTTTTTTTCTGTGGTTCTACGAAATGACAAATTTTGGTGTTTTTTATCAAGAGTGATAAAGATTAACAGAAATGAGTCATTTCTTCTTCATTAAGGTGTTCCGACAAGTGGATAACAACAAAATTGTATCACAATTGCATCAAAGTTTGTTACAATGACAAATTTTGTTTCAAGCAGCACTCTGAGCAGCTTGAAGAATCTAACTATAACACAATTAAAACAAATTCAGTCATAATAACAAAGTCTATTCAAAATTAGTTTTATTTCACAACATAACTATACCACAGTACAGTTTGTTATAAGTAATCTATAAGCAGTTTAAAATCGAATGAAATAACAAATTCTGTTATAATTCAGATATGGGATGTTACACAATTAGTTATATTCTTGTTTACTTTAAGCTGCAAAATTATGAGTCGACAACTAGGAAGGAGCGTCCAACACAGCTCTGGTCCTCACAAGTTCCTACCTCACTCTTCCAAACGATGACAAAGACCGCCAGCTAAGGGTTGCGTACTTAGCTGGTAGTGCAGCCTGGACACTGTTGTACTTCTGACATCAGCTAGATTCAGGAGGTACATCTCGATGTCTGCTGAATCGCGCCCAGCTAAATCCAAGGTGGTAGACCCACCAGCGCGATCGTCCTAGTGTTAGTTGGGACGTTAAACAGAGCTGGCATGATGGCGTTCCGGCGAGACATGAGTGTTGGCGTAGGCCCAATAAGCCACTCGTACTAAAACTTATTGCGAATACCGTACAAGATAATACGACCCGGAACAATCGGCAAAGACCCACGTGGCGAAATAAGGATTAGGATTGGAAACTTGGAACATGGAACTGCTACTTTCTTGGTTTTGCAGTTTGCGACAGGCTAATCTATGACGAACTACATCCCCGTAACTTCGATATCGTAGCGCTGCTGGAACTTTTTTGGACTGGACAGAATGTGTGGAAAAGTGGACATCGAGCGGCTACCTTCTACCAAAGCTGTGGCACCACAAATGACCTAGGAGCTGGCTTCATAGTGTTGGGCAAGATGCGGCAACGCGTTATCGGGTGGCAGCCGATCAACGCAAGGATGTGCAAGATGAGGATTAAAGGTCGTTTCTTTAACTACAGCATTATCAACGTACACTGCCCACACGAAGGGAGATGCGACGACGTGAAGGAGACGTTTTACGCGCAGCTGTAATAGATATATGACGGATGCTCGCCGCGTGACGTGAAAATCGTTGTTGGTGACATGAACATACAGGTAGGAGAAGAGATGTGCAGACTGGTGATCGGGCGGAACAGCCTGCACGCCGTATCGAATGAAAACGGCCAACGATGCATCAACTTTGCAGCCACTCGTGGTATGGTAGTCCGAAGCACCTTCTTCTCACGCAAAGTTATCCATAACGCCACTTGGAGATCACCCGATAACCTAACCGAAAACCAAATCGACCACGTTCTAATCGACGGAAAATTCTTCTCCGACAACACCAATGTCCGCACATACCGCAGTGCGAATATAGATCCATAACATTACCTAATTGCTGTATGTATGCGCTTAAAACTTTCGACGGTGATCAATTTGCGCCGAAGCCGAACGCCATGGCTCAATATTGAAAGGCTACGGGACTCAGAAGTAGCCCAAGATTACGCGCAACTATTGGAAATGGGCCTACCAACGGAGGAACAGCTTGGCGCCGCCACTCTTGAAGATGGCTGTAGGCCCATACGATCTGCCATAGATAGCACAGCAATAGCAGCACTAGGTTCAGCGGCACGGATTCAGAGAAACGACTGGTACGACGGCGAATGCGAGCAGTTGAAGGATGTTAAGAATGCAGCATTGAGCTCTCGCCGAGCGGTGTCACGAACACATGCGCAAATTTTCTGGTTGAAAATACTGCCGTTTGATTTTGTTAGGAACAGCTGATCTTTGTTTATATTTTCCACCAGCACTCTTTAAATAGTGTTGGTGACATGTAACGTATATGCACACGAGCGCAGAAACCACTATGGGCGAGAATGCCGCAACACCGTACGAGAGCGAACGAGGCACGGTATAAACAGGCAAGGAACAGACAAAACTTGATCTACCGGAGAAAGAAGTGCCAACAAGAAGAACGAGATCGCGAAGCGATGGAAGAGCTGTTCCGCACTAAAGACACACGAAAGTTCTACGAGAAGCTGAACCGTTCGCGCAAAGGCTTTGTGCCATAAGCCGATATGTGCAGAGACTGTGACGGAAATCTTCCCACGAACGAACGTGGGGTGGTCGAAAAGTGGCGGCAGTACTACGACGAGCACCTTAATGGTGATGTGGCCAGTAGCGAAGGTGGCACGGAAAACTTCGGGAGCACGCGTGGACGACGAAAGACTTCCGCCTCCAGATCTCCAAGAGGTAGAAACGGAGATTAGACGGTTGAAAACAACAAAGCCGCTGGAGAGGACCAACTACCGAGCGGAGTTGCTAAAATACGGTGGTGATGCACTGGCAAGAGCGCTGCACTGGGTTATTTCCAAGATTTGGGAGGAGGAAGTATTGCCGGAGGGGATGGAAGGTGTCGTGTGTCCCACCTACAAGAAGAGCGACAAGTTGGATTGCGCCAATTATCGTGCGATCACAATTTTGAGCGCCGCCTACAAGGTACTCTCCCAAATTCTATGCCGCTCTCTATCACCAATTGCTAGAGAATCCTTTGGGCAATATCAGGCAGGATTTATGGGCGAACGAGCAACAACGGACCAGATATTCGCCATCGGCCAGGTGTTGCAGAAATGCCGCGAATACAATGTACCCACACATCATTTATTCATCGATTTTAAATTGGCCTATGATACAATCGATCGAGAGCAGCTATGGCAGATTATGCACGAATACGGTTTCCCGAACAAACTGATAGGATTGATCAAGGTGACCATGGAGCGAGTGATGTGCGTAGTCTGAGTATCAGGGACACTCTCGAGTCCCTTCGAATCTCGCAGAGGGTTACGGCAAGGTGATGGCCTTTCGTGTTTACTACTCAACATTGCTTTAGAGGGTGTGATAAGAAGAGCGGGGATAAACACGAGTGGCACGATCTTCAGAAAGTCCGCTCAGTTACATGGTTTCACCGACGACATTTATATTGTTACACGCAACTTTGAGACGATGGCGGACACGTACATCCGACTAAGGGCCGAAGCTAGGCGAGTCGGACTGAACATCAATGTGTCGAAGACGAAGTACATGATTGCGAGGGGCTCAAGAGAAGACACGGCACACCTCCCACCTCGAGTTCATATTGAAGGTGATGAAATCGAGGTTGTCGAATAATTCGTGTACTTGGGCTCACTGGTGACGCCGACAACGACACCAGCAGAGAAATCCAGAGATGCATCGTTGCTAGAAATCGTGCCTACTTTGGACTCCGCAGAACGCTCCGATCGAGCAAAGTTCGCCATCACACGAAATTAAACCATCTACAAGACCCTAATTACACCGGTACTCCTGTATGGGCACGAAACATGGACCCTACGTGCAGAGGATCAACGCACCCTTGGTGTTTTCGAACGGAAGGTGTTGCGGACCCTCTACGGCGGAGAGCAGATGGAAGACGAAACGTGGAGGTGGCGACTGAACCATGAATTGCATCAGCTGCTGGGAGAACCAACCATCGTCCACCTCGCAAAAATTGGGAGGTTGCGGTGGACCGGGCATGTCACCAGAATGTCGGATAACAACCCGGTAAAAATGGTTCTCGAAAACAATCCGACCGGCACAAGACAACGTGGACGATCTGCGGACCCTTCGAAGAATGCGTGGCTGGCGACGGGCAGCCATGAACCGAGTCGAATGGAGACGACTCCTACGTATAGCAGAGGCCACCCAGGCCTTAGCCTGACTGGTAACATGCTACCAGAAGTAGATACACTTTGGGGATTTTCCATTGATAAGTTGAAATTATGTACGTGTATCCATAGGGACGTTGGTGTAAGTAGCTACGTTCAGATTGACAAAATTCGAAAGGTTACCTACCTAGTAACGCTAGACTAGGAACAAAATTGTCTTGTTGATTAGCATGATTAAAATTAATTCGATGATGATTGTGATGCTCAATAAAAACAAAAATTTTGATTTCCTCAAGCATAAAGCATAATTGTGGTAAGGATGGCTCTCTGATCTTCAAGCTGAAAAGCAAATTCTATCTCAGTGGAGACGATACGGCAATAAGAAGAAGATTTTCCACCGGACAAACAAATGTAATATCATGTTTCATTAATTGCATAACAACATCCGAGTACAGCAAATATAAAAACCAGATATCCGTAGTTCTTATTTAAACAATGTAACAACCGATACAGATTCCTGTAAATTATAATTCAGATCTCATCCAATGATACCAAGCCCCGCGCAAAATATTTGACTGGAGCAAACATTCTTTCCAATAATGGCTGGCATGTTTGAAAGCAGTCACCGCCCACAACTCCAGTCCATTGCCACGCCAATACGCGATAAATGTGGTTCTTAAAATAAGTCATGCCACCCGCCAGTCGGATGGTTGGCTGGTCGATGGGTATGACAAAGCATTCCACATTCCCACCAGCCAGCACGATCAACATAAACTGTCCGAAAATACCTGAACCGAGAGAGCAATTTCACAAATCTACAAAGTAAAAAAGTTAAATTCCATTTTTTTTTGCTTTCCATATTGCCACATTGCCACCATTAATGCGCACGGTGGGGAGGATTGAACAGAATTGGATAATATTGAAGAAAAATATATTTTTAATCTTGTGGGGCAATTGAATCTCAAACCTGATACACTCAAAATGTTTGTGGTTCCAATTGTTCTGTTAGCATATTTCATTGATTATTATTGAATTAATTATTTAATAGGTGTAGCGGTAAATACTTACTGTGGAGTGGCAGAAAGTTTCAATCAGTGGTTCATAAGTTATAGCAACATGTAATCTAACGGTAAAAAAAAATTAAAATGCCTAATATTTTCATTAATTTTATCGAAATATGCCTGAATGTGAAAAATGTCACCAAAATTCCATAATACCAGTAAGTTTCGCGAAACATTGCTATTTTTGGATACATTAGTGTGTTTTTTTTTCTGCAAACATAAGTGTATGGCTGATATAAAGTATGCCTGTCGTTAAAGTATCGATATTTTATGTTCAGCCAGTAAAATTTTGCCCCACATTAGATACGAACTGCCCCATCGATAGGACAAAAGTTCATCTACAACAATAAATTCTAAAACTACTATAACTAGAAATGGGTAAACATTTTTACACTAGTTTGTTAAGCAAAATTTGTAGCCAATATGGTGAAGGTTCACTGTGCCTTATTAACTTCTTTTCTACTGATACAGTTTTTTTTCTGATAATTTTGATTATTCCACTAAGGTCGACTAAGGTCCACTCAGATTGGTTTCAATATAAAAATGTTCTGCTAACATGTGATAACAAATGTTATTTAAACAAGAAACAAAAATGGTCTCTAACAGACGATCTAACAAAATGTTCAAAAACATCATCCCACAGTGAGCCGCCAAGCTATGAAATCGTGGTCTCATTGCGACCGATGGAGCTTTTTATGAGGGAAAAAGGATCAGAGGTTGTGTGGTCGACCATCCTTTTAGCCCGTCGCCTTACCCAGAACCGGTATCCGAATAAATCACCATAAATCATTTTTTCTCAATGGCTCTTCCTTCCTTTTCTTTTCTGCTTTTGCTTCAGATTCATCTCGGATTCACATTGGCGAGATTTTGAAAGGACTACCTTACTGGCAACGTAATCGCGTTCAGCACCTCGCTTAGCCCCTCAACACGGACTCCACTCAGAGACTCCACGGGGACGGAGAAAAGGCGGGAAAGCAACGGCATTAATTCCCAACGCAAAGGATTATACCAATTGAAAGTCAGAAAAGCGACGGAAGCGTAAGCATCCGAAACTGTTTCCAAAAGGTAAGAAACCGTGTAATGATTCGTTTTATGAGCCGAACGTTTTTGCACTTAGTCTGCCACTTTTCGAGAGAAATATGACACAGCCCATATGCACGTGCAACGACCATGACGTATAAAGTTAAGAAAATTACTTCCTCGCTAGACACAATTTGCTTATATTAGGACAAAGTATTTCTATCGTTGGCAACACAGAGCAGTCGAAACGTTTGGATGTAACAAGGACGTTTGTCTGTTAAGTGGAACCTATTTATTTTTTTATTTCATTTTACAACATTTTTACGTTTTCTTTTGGGACAGCAAAAAACAGGAGACATGATTTAAAAGGGATATTGTAATTTTGTAAACACATCACAAACCACCTCTTAGTATTTTCAAAATAATTTTAATCCATTCATTAATTCCTAAGGGTCAAAACAAATAGAAAACATTATGTTTTAAAATACTGTGAAAATCAATTTGAAATTCCAGATTAAAACAGCGAAACAAGATTTGTCTCTCTAGCACCTATTTACTGATGACAAAAGGTCGAAAGACATAGCGTCAAAATATCAGAAGTCAGAAGATTGAATGTCATGCAAAATGTTGATTGAAGGGAACAATAATCTACCCACTAATAAATATTCCCTACACTGATATCATCGATGGAGGAAACCTAACAAATAGCTCAAGAAGCCTCAGGTGTACCCGTAATCCGACAATATTTTCTTTCATACATGAACAAATTGAGCCTCACGATATCATATTCTCCCAATCAGTACAAAGCCAGAACATCGGCATCCTACCGCTTGGCAGCAATTTTATGGTTCCATTACTCTGATTGACTTAATTAATTAAGGTAAAACAAATTCCTTGAATGGCACCCGAAAACAGCTACCAGATTCTCCCACAATGACTGCCGGGCTAAACACCCAGGGTCAAGCAAAAAGGGGAAATTTAATTTAATTATGTCACTTTTTTACGGCTAGACTCCTACGTTTCTTGGGCAACTTCTTTCACTGTTTCTCATTCATTCCGGACTGCCAGGTGACAGAGTGACGATGAATAAAATTGAAAGCAATCAGTATAGTGACAAAACTAAATCGGTAGCTATATAAATTACGGCCCCTGAACGCATGGTGAGCTCCAATATATCGAACTGGATTATTGCATGAGAAAATTGTATGAGAAAACGACAAAGAATAATTGAGGTACTCAACCAGCAATGTTCTGCAGCAAATATATTTGTCCCATCTGTGCAATAAGGAATTGATTAGTTTATTTATAGCAACGCAAGGAAGCTCGATCTCAGGGAGCATTACCTACATTCATCAGCACAGCTCGAGTCAATAGAGTCTCCCTGGAATTAGGACGACGAAGTGGTGCACAGCTGTTTCCCATCACAACACAATCAGTCGTACGATGTGCTGGTAAATCCATACCATTAACGGCAAAATAAATCTCTTGTCAATCATTCCGCGCTATTTAATTGCACAATGTGCACATTCGAGAAAATGGATTGTGAAGTGCTTCGCTCCGTAGAGGCTACATCGCTATTGCAACGGTGCGCTGTAAATTCGCTTACCTATTACTTTTACTTGCGATTGGTCTTACTCAATCCAAATAAATAGATTCGAACCGAAAAACTATTTTTAATTATATTTCATCGACTTTCCAACTATGTTTCTAGATAAATAATTAGTGATTTTTTCTTTGTTTGTCAAAGTATATAAATGTACCTTCCTCGCATCTTTTCAACTAAGGTAGGTGTACCAATTATGGATGCAATATGTTAACTGGATGGATAAAAATCAAGTTTTAACCACGTTTCTAAAATGTAAGCATGACTTGTTGGCGTAAATTACTAGTTTGAAGCCTTGCGAAACAGAGAAATAAATTGTAGTTTAGTACTAAATTGACTTTTAGCTTCTTAAAATTGGTTTTAAAAAGCGTTGTCTTTGTACCAATTATGACAATAGTGTTCCTAGCATTCGACATAAAAGTGTACCAATTATGGACTATCGAATATTTGCACGAAATTAACACAAACGCTATCCAGAGCGAATGATAATGCAACGCTAATATGCAATGAAGTGATTGCTCATAATTTTTTCCAAAACATGTTCATGTGAGCAAATTAATTTTTGAAAAGGAGTCTAAATGTGGTGAAAATGCAAATTATTGTACAAAACAGCATTAATGAACTCATATTACCTTTCCAGCGCCTAATTTTAACGAAAAAATAGGGAAAATTCAAAAATTGAGTGTCACTGAAAACCCCTCTCTACCATGAAATTAGCATCTTCCGCTTGCGAACATTTTCAAACGTGTGATTGAAAAATCTTAGTAATCGAATACAAAACATGAAGATAATGTGTTACTGAACCGTCCCGTCGTGGAAGTCACTCGTAAAATAGCTTTACTTCTTTTATTTCACTGATCAAAAAATGTATACAAAGCGCCTCCAGGTATCGCCATAATTGGGCTCTCATACACTTTTTGTACCAGTTACACAGCGTAACAAAAATGACATTTTTGCGTGTCTCAAGGATCAAATTATGTGTCTCTAGTAGATTTGGGGTTGCTGAATCTGGTGCCATTCTCAGAAATGTTCCAGCACGTCACAATTTTTAGCTACAGGTCGTCAAAGTTGTATAAAACACTGGTTTTATTCATGTTTACATGAAATTTAAAGTACGATTTGTCAAATTTTTTGTGACCTAATCCGCCAAACATGCAAAATAGAACTTGAACTTTCATTTCAGACATAATTTGATTGAAATTGCGCGATTAAATTTCGATAAAACCGATTTTTTTAACATGCTTGCAGTCTCCATACAAAATTCTTCGTTTCTTCTATATGGCATTCTCTAAACCATCAAAAAATAACCTTTCCGCATCGAAAGTATTACAAACTTTGATAATAAGTATTGTTATACACATAAAGTTTGAATTCTGTGGCAAATTAAGCCAATATATTACCTTACAAGCTGGCAAACTTGCATGCAAGTTGGCTGAAATAGTCATTTTTTGCATTTTCAACAGTCAATATCTCAAAAACTAGACGTGCTATGATATTTCTGGAAACGGCAATGGATTCAGCAACCCTTAATTAAGTGAATAGCGGTATTTTGGTGCTGGAGACAAAAACGTGTTCCGCAGTGTTATCGACATAGTGGAAATAGATTTGATTGCTCACCAGTTAAATCTATTCGTTTGTTTTCACTAGGCAACATAAGTTTATCGGTTGAAGCCGTTTTTCCGGAAGAAAACATACATTTTGTAACGGGTGTTCTTTAGCAAACTGCTAAGAAGGTGACATATGTGTAAGGCAAAATTTTCAAATGTGCCTTTTTCGAAGCTTATTTCACAAGTGATCTCATCAAGGCTTAGTTACCATCAAATACAAATAGGTTTATCATTCCTGTGAATATTAATTGTTATATTCTAGTGAAACAATAAGAAAAATCTCTTTTTGTTCCCACTATTGCCATAATTGGTGCTATAGCCACAATTGGTACTTCTACCCTATATTGATACATGTCATGGTTCGATGTATTGCACAGCTCAATCTTTATTAGTTTTCCATGATATCGAAACATCATGGTCACACATCACGTCACAAGTTTTCCAAGGTAAACAACAGTCTCATCAAACTTAACTTCGGCACCAACATCACTAAACCTTCCTCTATCTCTCCCAGCAACCATGTATTTCGTTCTGATAGAATTATACAGTAAAGATCTCATACGACGTCTATCAGCCGTCAACAAATCCCGTTTGATAACTTGATAACTACGAACTCCTTCACACCAGGTGATAGACGGTGGAAAATGACCTGAGATAGCATTGTAGGCCGTATTTAGAATGAAGTTCTCATTCTAACAACTTTCAACAACTTTCCGAGATGCTCCACGTTATCTGTGGCTCACGGCACAAACCTTAATGAGATGCGTTGAGCTTCTGGTAGAATTTCCGCGTTACTTGAGACCGGTACAGCTGCTCCATTTTCCTCTTTTTGCCGGGTCGTTTACTATAGCATTACCGTTGCGTTCTTCTGCTCCAGAATCTACTTGCACACCTTGTCAAACCAATTATGCCATCATCTTCGACTCACGTATTCGACGTTGCTCTCAGTTGCATGTCGAAGACGTGTCATTCATTGAGCAGGACGCACTTAATTTATGAAGCTGTTTGTGGTAATTCCCAAACCCCAAGTGTATGGATATGAAGGCATATGCTGGAAATAGGTGTTACTAATACTCTTGCAGCCCCTGTTGTGAGTTTCGCCGGTATAGTAGTGTCCTTCCTCTGGTTCCCTCGATATACCGCATCGCACACTTCAGGGCCTGCCAGTGTTGAATTGTTGATCAGTCGGGTTTTGCTAGAAATGAACCAAGCATTCAACCGGAAAACAAATATCTGGCCTTTGAACGGTTCTTGCGTAAGCTTTTCCTCACGTGTCAATCCTTTCTATATTGGAACACTGACAGGGTTGCAGTTATCCATCTCGAAACGTTTCAGCAGACGATCGAACAATTGCATTTATATTTATTTTTATTTATTTATGCCAACAGCTAAAATATTTACCACAGTGACTAGTTTAGCACGACATTAAAAGTAATATAAGAAAAATAAGAACAGGAAAAATAAAATTTAACACAAAATTCTACGGAATAACATTGATGGAAAACACGGCACATGCTACACATAGGTTCATGCAATCCGTAGTTCGTCCTGGCTGGAGAAGTGGTCAAAACCGGCTTCGTGAATATAGTCAATCTTATTTTCTTAGAAGTGACGCAGCTCGCCACAGTCGAACATCTCAAATAGTTTAGTCAGGTTTTACTTGAGATCCTGGATCAAGAGAGCTTCCGACTCGCATATGGATCACTTCATCACCGGGAGCTAGCTTCTCGTGGAAGGTTTGTGTGCGCTTCCGTTCGCTGCCTCTCACTGGCGTTTATTCCATGGATACGCAATGTTCTAAATGAGAAAGAGGGGTGCCGGTGTTGAGCAAACGTTTTGCGTTTCTTCGTTATCATCAGGTCACTGGCCATCTTTTTCTCTCAAATCGTTAACAGGATCTGCTTTATCCAGTTGAATATTCTCGTCATTGGCCGTAGCTTTTATCACTTGAGCATTTCTCCCTCTTGTTCAACCATGTAGACTACCAACGGACATGCGATGTTTCATCGGATCGGCAGCATAGGGGTATCGTGTATAGTCAAAATTTGCATCACTAGCTACGATGATCTTGCTATTCTTGCTTTCATCTAGCCATTCGGTGCATATCCCATCACTTCCTTGATTTTCGGATCAATCTTCTTTTTTGATTGGCTTGGTATCCAGGCAAAAGCCTTGCGGACAATAAAATAAACCTTCTCTGGATTCTTAACAAACCTTCCTCTATGATTTTTTTCAGAATCACTTTCTGACTCACTATAGTATCGTCTACGCCTAGACGAAATCCCTATTCCTCTATTTTCTTCCCTATCTTCTATTCCTGTTTTATTTAACCGTGTTCCTCTAATATCCCCCACCAGACTCAGCGTTCAATCAAGTAATGATCTTTCAAATCTACTGTCTCGGGTTTCTGTGGATTCGGTATCTACAAACCGGTAAATCTCCTTATAATCGCTCGCATCTCCGATCTTGCATTTCTTACAAATATCTATGTTTGCCTTCTTCTCTTCTCAAAACGAATCTTCCTTTCTTACTATCATTTTCTGCTGATTCTTCTCCTTTATTCTTACCAAAATCTTCATGATATTCCCTAGAATTCGTTGAAAAATTTCCTCAAGTTTATCAAAATGGAGGAAATTGAAAGAGCTTCGAATCGACCTCCGTGGAGTCTTTAAAAGAGCACCAGGATTGCTTAAACGATATTTCGAATCTTTATCCCTACCCTCTCCTAACTGCTCCTTATGTTTGAAATATGTTTTTTCCTTTCATGATCTTTACTGCAGAGTTTGGATCTGGATTTCTCCATGAATCACGAGGGTTACCCATTTCGCATAAAGACGTTTCGCATAAAGACGATTCGCATAAGGACGTTTGGCATACTAGACGTTTCGCATAAAGCAGTTTCATATAAGAATAGGTAGCATTTCAAAGAAGGCATATGATTCACTTTATGCCAAACGTCCATTATGCGAAACGTCCACCCTTAATATTATGCGAAACGTCCTTATGCAAAACGTCTTTATGCGAAACGTCCCACCCCCATGAATCACTACCAGAACCTTTCCTTCCTGTATCAGTATCTTCTTTAACGATTTCTTCTCGAACGTGCTGACCTAATTCTATGAGAATCTTCTCAATCTGTTTACAAGCTTCTTTCCCTGCACTTGCTTCTTCTTCATTTTCCACCCATGAAATAGACACCCGAATCAAAAAACGCCTTAATCTCGATACACATGCTCTATCAAATTTCTTTCGCAATATCCCACTATTTCTTCTACCACTTTCGCGATCGTTTTAAACTCTTCTGAATATTTGATTACGCCTTCATCAACGACATTATACTTCCTCTCTTCTTTGAACAACCTCTTCAACAATATCTTCTTGTCTTCTAAGTTCTCTCTTCTATCAACCGTTTGTTTGACGAAACGTAATTCAAAAGCTACTTCCTCCTCCAACAACTGATCAACTGTTGGTCGAATATAAGGTCCTGTCATTTTCAACTCCCAAACTCAATTCAAAATTCACAAAACTTAATTATTTTCCAATGAAAGATTTCAGTTCGATAAATGAAAAAAAAAACAAAATAGATTTTCGTAAAGTTTAGAAAAAATCAGGATCAACTAATATATAAAAGTAATAAAACAAAATACCTAGACCAGACAATGAAATTTCCATAACAAACAAAAATTCACTTCAAACTTATAACAAACAAAAATTCACTTCAAACTTATAGCTAAAAAAATCAATGTAAAACAATAAAAATTCAATTTCAAAATTTCTTAGAGAATAAATTAGAATTCAACTTTATAATTCACTTGTTTCAAACTAAAATAGTTTTTGAAAAAAAAAAAAGCAACGTTTAAATCTTTTTAGTTGGGCGCCAATGTAACCGTTCGTAAAACTATACTAGAGATTATTAGCAAACTCGGTGGCTTAAGCGTCACTCTCAATGAGAGACCACCGATCGTGTTCAGATTTGCCCGACGTTTAGAGACTTTTTCTCTCTGGGAGAGTTTTGAACGGTTCTTGGTAAACAACACTAGACAATCAAACGCAAGAATGACGTTTACTCCTCCACAGCAGTGAAGCTTTATGGAATTCAGAAGAGGATGCCTACTCAAATGTGCTAATAAATGGAACGAAACCCCACTCCGACAGAACACACTTTCCCAAAAACGCAAAAATGCCATCCTTCGGGCGTCGTCTTTCGCCCGAGAGAACACGAGCCTGAGCCCTAAGGGGTTCATAGGAGATCAAGCAACCCGAGCTGGGTCTCTTCTGTTTGAGTCGTAAACCAAGCCAGTCATGTGTGCGGAAAATATTACCCAGTAAAAAAAAATAGTGGTTTGAGCGAATTTGAAGTCCGGAGGAGACGAAAGTGTCCGCCCTTTGGGAGCGTAGTAGACCGGGTATAAGGTGGAAGAAGCCCTAGTGATCTCACCGGCAAAGATCCTCGGTTGAGTTTACCCCCGGGGGAAGTGGTAGAAACTAAGTAGTACCATAAGTGTTCGCGGTGGTCCGGTCCGTATGGTGATTTTATGAAATCCCGCGCAAAACCATTACTGCATTCCTCCCCACCGGGAGACCGGGGTCCGTGCTGCAAATTGGCGGGCAGCAAAGAAGTCGACCAGCATGCAAAATGGCCGAAAGAACGTTGCGGAGGGAGTGGCGGCTGGAACGGAAGCTTCCGATTTCGGATCTCGATAGTGAGACGGCGATTCGTTTCAACTAACCACACTCTCAAAAATTGGTCCAAAAAGGGATAACGTAATGGTACCTGTACTTTCGGTAATTGGGGTTCGAAGATGTAAATTCGCTACAGAGAATTTTAGCGACTTCACTCACGCCTCCATTTAACTACCTGATAAAGGCGGGCCTTTGGCACTGCACACGGGTCTCGACGATAACAAAATTCTCGATGAACGGGCTCACAATTCAGCGGTGATGGATGTCGAATACCAACGGAAAGGAATCCCGCCGTACGGAAAAAGCGCAGAGCGCTGTATGTCCAACGCGAAACCACGTTAGTTTTTAAATCGTCAATCAACTAATTAAATATAATTTCCTTTTTCCATGTAGATAAACTGAATAAAACTTTTTGTGCAGAAAGGCAAATAATTTATGGATCTCGGTCCTCTAAAAACGAAAGAAATACACAATCGTTTAACATAACTTTTCACACCTACTCACTCACTTACTTTTACATTCAATTAAAAAATTAAAATTCAAATTTATCTTTACACCAAAATAAATTCTTACTTTTAAAAATCACTTAAGCTCAACGTATCTAAATCACTCTTGTTTGTCGCTGTCGCCATAAATACTTACTTTACTTTTGCTGGCTCTACCTGCGCCACAATGTTACGCCAACTAACTCGGTCCATGGCTGCTATCCTCCAATTTCTCGATCGCCCCACACTTCCAAGATCCTGCTCCACTTGGTCAAACCACCTAGCTCGTTGCGCTCCCCTTCGTCTTGTACCGGCCGGATTTGAGGTGAACACCATTTTTGTGGGATTGTTGTCCGGCATTCTCACAACGTGTCCCGCCCATCGTACCCTTCCAGCTTTGGCGACTTTCTGGATACTGGGTTCACCGTAGAGTTGCGCAAGCTCGTGGTTCATTCTTCTCCTCCATACGCCGTTCTCACATACTCTGCCGAAGATCGTCCTAAGCACACGTCGTTCAAAAACTCCTAGTGCTTGCAGGTCCTCTTCGAGCATTGTCCACGTCTCATGCCCGTAGAGAACTACCGATCTTATTAGCGTCTTGTACATGGTACACTTAGTACGGAAGTGAAGTTTACCAGACCACAAGGTCTTGTGGAGTCCGTAGTAAGCACGACTTCCGGCAATGATACGTCTTCGAATTGCTCTGCTGCAGTTGTTATCCGACGTTATCAATGATCCGAGGTAGACAAATTCGTCCACCACCTCGAACTCATCCCCGTCGATCACCACGCGTCTGCCAATGCGAGCTCTATCGCGTTCGGTTCCTTCAGCCAGCAGATATTTCGTCTTCGACGAAATATTCAATCCAACCCGATCTGCTTCACGTTTCAGCCTGGTATACTGTTCAGAAACCACCTGGAACGTTCCTCCGACAATGTCCACGTCGTCAGCAAAGCAGATGAACTGGGTGGACTTATTGAAGATCGTGCCCCGCATGTTGAAGCCCGCCCGTTTCATAACACCTACTAGCGCAATATTGAACAGGAGGCAGGAAAGACCATTGCCTTGTCGAAATCCTTTGCGTGTTTCAAACGGGACCGATAATGCACCCGATATCTTCACACAGCACTGTACACTATCCATCGTTGCTTTGTCCCCATAAATGATCATTTTAATTTGGGGGAGCCTTTATGCTAGAATTGCAGCGCCTATGGCGCACTGACCAAGAGTTGCCTGCAGAGGATTAGCTCTGCCGAGGCTGGTCCCTTGTAACATTGTTTAAGTCGGCTAGGAGACGAAGCATGCCCAGGCTTCTTGTGTTAAGTGCTATATGCACTGGACCCTCCCCGAAGAAATATCGTAAGGTGGATCCAGGAAGATAATGGTCTGAGGCCAAGAGTAATGTCACTACACTGTACCGCTACCACTTGAGCAATTCAACAAGAATTGCCCAAGTACAATACATGGGCCGGTATTAGTGATGCGGTATCCCCACACTCCCTGAGTTCTCAGGCGTTTGTTTGAAAATCCTCCTTCTAAAAAAATGCCTTTCTTATCCACGATGAGTCTGCAAATTGCCTTTCCATTCGCGATGTGGCCATTACTTTGAATTCACGGTACTTTTCGAAAACCTGGGACTTCTCCTCATTAAGTATATCATCGAGAAGTAAGTACAGTCATCAATCAATGAGATGAAGTATTTGAATCCGTCCCACACCGGCGGATCTATCGGACTACAGGTACCAGAATGGATCCGTACCTACACCCAGGTTACTCGTTGCTTGGTTTAAGTGAATGGTTCGCGGCACCTTATTGAATTGGCACATTACCTTGAACATATGAAACGGAGAACCCAATGGATTTAGGATTTAAATTGACTCCTCCAACCATGTTGTACTGTACCACCCTTACCATTGACTGTTCGTTGATGTGCCCAGACCGGCAATGTCACAACCAACACGTTTAGCTCGACATGCGTTCGCTACTGGCGAGTCCATGCTGATTTCCAGCTCGCACATGCTGCCCAGGCATTGAAGACGTGTGCGAGCTTGATAAGCATGATCATTGAACAATCAAAGCGACCTTATGCTGCTCAGTTAGGTTGTAGTTAGCGATCATGGAAGCTCACTGTAGGGATAAACAATGAGCATGGAATATCACTATGCAAACTATGAGGGGCCCAGATAGCCGTAGCGGTAAACGCGCAGCTATTCAGCAAGACCAAGCTGAGGGTCGTGGGTTCGAATCCCACCGGTCGAGGATCTTTTCGGGTTGGAAATTTTCTCGACTTCCCAGGGCATAGAGTATCTTCGTACCTGCCACACGATATACACATGCAAAAATGGTCAATTGGCATAGAAAGCTCTCAGTTAATAACTGTGGAAGTGCTCATAAGAACACTAAGCTGAGAAGCAGGCTTTGTCCCAGTTGGGACGTACCGCCAGAAAGAAGAAGATGGAATATCACTTGGCAACCCCAAAGTGTATGGCTACTGTGTAGGACGTTGAAATCAAAGCAAACTAAATTGATTTCTGAACTTCAGTGGTTTTGAAAAGACTGGTTTCAAAGGAGTTCAATTTATCAAAATCGGCATTGATTTCAATTTATTATCCTACGGGCTTCAAGATTACGCCAAACATTACAACAAACTATTCCAAATATAAGCTTGTCATCAACGCAAACGAACCTCATGCGTGTTGAACGCTCCTGCATTATTACATACAAAATAATGAACTGCAATGGATTGTCCGACATTTCCCCGAATGATTTTTTCCCGAAGGATTTTCTCCTGAAAACCATTATCCCGGATGAACTGTTTCCCCGAATGTACCGTTTCCTCGAAAGCTTTTTCCAAAGACATTTTTTTATTTAAAAAAAATATCGGTGAAGGTGAAGGAGTAGGCTTAAACGTTACGGCTCACACAAAAATTTAAAAATTTTCATACAGAGGAGGGAGGGGGTCACAAATTTCCAATTTAGGCGTTACTTAATAATAATTCAGCAAGCCTAATAATTGCTTCAAACGAATGATTCTCTTATAAATGATTTGAATCGAAAAACGAAAGATGAGATATTTGGAGTGAAAATCGATGACAGGTCTGCTTTTAAAAATATGTTAAAAAAGTTAAGTTCGGTATTCAAATTATGCTAAGAATCGTAATAAAAATACATAAAATGTTTCGAAAGAACATTCAAGAGATGAACACATCTGACGCTTAATGTTGTTTGTTAGAACCATCTTAACGCTCAACGCTCCGTCATCGTAATCATCGAAACTTCAAAAGCAGTTTTTCTGTTCAAACCTGAAACTTATTCGACGAAAATGTGTTCACCGTGTTGCGGTAGGAGAATTGAATACAGTGAACACTTTTTTCTGTAAATTTTCTTGACTTTGAACAAAAAAACTGCTTTTGAAAATTCCGAAATCGATGACGGATCCTGCCCCCTTAATGACATCTAGTTGAACGGGCAAAGGTAGAATAATGAAATAAAGTTTGACTGGTTGAAAACAGTTTGCAGGATTCAAAGACGTGACCCTAATGAGATCTCCACTGCATGAAAACTTAGAAAGAATGAATTAGTCACTAATGTCGTTTTCGTTTTTAGCAACTGGGTCAGTGATCAACACATAAACAAACCAACGTCTAGCAAATTGTAGGTTGGTCGAACCTGGATCGGGTTGGAGTTGTAACTGTGAGTCAGAGCGACCAGTTCCAAGTTTCGCCAGTTTCAACCTAGGCTCAAAAACGAATTCAACATTAGTTGATTTGGGATGCATTTGACAGTCCAGCACACCGTGTCCAGACTGTCATTCGATCATTATTTTCACGTCAGTAGATTGTGTTTCTTAAAACATAAGCAGATGTTTTTTTTTTTAACTACAACTGAGAAGGTAAAAGGCTTGTTTTCATTTTTTTAAATCCCTTCTTCAAAACATAGGTTGTTCTTTTTTATGTTACAGGTTGGCATCAAAATAGTTGATAATTTTAAAACTCTCACCTTCTTATCATCGTAGGCAGTTCATTAAAGTTTTGCTGGTTTGATATTGTTCTGCTTGCAGCTGCTACTAATTTCATCATAAATTTGCCCTTCTTTTATTTGAAGGATGTTCTTCAAAGATAAATATATCAATATAAATTAACAAAGCTACTGAAACTTAAATCAGATTTTTTCTGGTAATTACATGCTACTAGTTCATATGTCACTGTGAGAACGAATACTACAGATTCTAATAATTTTTATCTGGAAAACTAATATTGATTGTCTGGGGGAGAAGAAAAACTAGAATGGAGACTCAAGGTTTAACTATGTAGCGCAAGATATAATAGATTCTAAGGATCAATGGTTTCACTGTAGCTAGTCACTAAGTGTAATGAAATAACGTTTAACCTAGTGAACATATGATTCTGTAGTAATAAATGAGTATGTAGCTATCACAGAAGGCATTGACTTAGGCTAGACATTAAATAAATTGTAACGACTGACATTCAATAAACTATTCCCAAACTGATTAGATGTGTTTCCTTCAGACTCAAAGGCGTTTAGCTAAATAAGGCATCTTTGTGTAATAATGCGAAACAATGTGAAAGAACAGCCGATTATTAAATCAGCTAAGTGTCACTGAATATTGGAACATTATAAATATAAAGAACAGCCTATTATTCCAAGAAGGCAAAACTAAGCCGAATGTTTATTCGTCCAAATGTTCATAAGTCAAATATCTATACTCCAAAGATATCGCTTCAAATGAAACTGCCTATCATAAGCTCACTTTTTCATCAGGGTATCACAAAAATTAATCTAAGTTGTTTTGAGCCAAATGCTCGTGGCACATTATTTTGAACATCTGTTACATTAAACACAAGGATTTTAATAACAAATCAATCAATTTTCGTTTAATCTTACATCAGCTAACACGTTAAATACTTTTTGGCATCAGGAACATGGATAGCTTTCAGTATGTCATTTACATTACGATTCTTTCGGGGAAATAGTTCATTCGGAAAACGTCATTCGAGGAAATTGCATTCGGGGAAATGTCGGACAATCACTGCAATGTTTGATAATTAACAAATGTTGATAAGGCAGCATCCATCTAAAAAGGATAATTTTACATCCCCTCCCCGTAAAACGTTTTCTATAAAAATCTTTAAATTTGTTTATTAGCAATGACTCTGAAGCCTATATAATCCTTTAACCTAAAATATTTCGGCTTAGTCACCTGGGTTGTAGTTTCAATGCATAATAATTGGGTAAATCTAGAAACGAAATTCGTGTGGCGATTAACATTCTCACTAGGTACTTACATCAATACAACAAATATGTATAATCTATATAGCAAGGACTAGTTTTCTCATAGAGGAAACAGCTTAGAAGTTAAGAAGTCTTAAGACTAAGTAGCCCGTCATTCGTTCTGGCAACAATGATGACTTTTCAGCTTGCATTTCAAAGTGATAAAACTCAGCCATGACAGTTTATATTGACTTGAAAAAAGTATCACTGTACGCGCTAACATGCATAAAGTATGCTGTTACTTTATGAGGCATGTCAGTGCAAAACTAACTGATTTTCTTTTATTCGAAATCGTGAGTTGAATTAACAACATTCATCAACGACGCGTACAAATTTCAATGACGGCCTATTCGCCTTAACTTGCCACTTTAGTCCTATATAGCATTGTAAATGCCTTACATACTGCAACCACTTATGAACAATTTCAATTTGACCAATGATATGCCTCGCTCAGTTGGTTTTTGATGCTGATCTGTGCTGATCAGGCAGAGGGTTAATTAATGATCGTCAACGCTCAACGAGTTTGACGAATCATATCCTACCCCTTTGTTGAGCATCAAGTTACCCTAAAATGGGCTGATCTTTGCTCATGAGCTGAGCATTTTCAATGCCTGAGCTGCCCTTCAAATATGCCGTTACAATTTCCTGGTTGTCCTTCCGCAGTATCGCTTAACGCCCACGGAATAGCAATTCTGACGCTTGTCAACCGTTTTACGGACATCAGATTATCCCTTCGATCAAGGATGTACAACACGTCATTGATATTTACCAGCACCCCTTTATTGCAACACACACCTTTCGTCTTTGCAACAAGAGACTCCCCGTCCTTGGTTACTGGAATGTTGATTGGCTTGGCCAATCTTGATGATGACAAAAAACGCCGATTTACTCGTACAGGTAACGATATTATACATAAGGTTTTTATGCAGAATTGTATTGAAATTTTGCAGCCCATAAAAGGGTGTTATTGGATGATCTTTAGCCTTTTGGATGAATGAAATGCAAAGTTCACTGTACTATACAAACTACAGCATCGCGACCACTGATGGATTAATAACTCGTTTAATGAGCCGAACAGAAACAGCATTGGAACGTATAATAAGCGTGTAGGTACTTGCGGCAGGATGGAACAAAACGCCAACAGTGTACCCCTCTAGCCTACATCACTCGACCCTGACTGCTATTCATCCTTCTTGGAATTTATCGCGCCACATCAGCAACATTGACACTGCCATCCACTCACCAAACTGCTCCCTAGCCTTTATATCATTAAAATTGATCGGTATGTAGTTTGTTTCACAATTTCCATTACCTCACGGTCAAATCATCACAAATGAGACAATTATTCTTTTTAATTGATGCATAGGGACACATATCCTACTGTAGGCGCGATTGACTCACTTTGCCATATGGCTTTTTTTCGGGTTCGGATTGGGTTTGAAAGCTACAAAATTCTCGGGTACGGGTCGGGTTTGGTAAGAATTGGGAACAGAGTAACAACCTGAAAGCTTCCCCATGCATTAAAAAGGATGAAATTATCATCTTTTCGAATTCGGATTTTTCTTGTAAAAAAATTGAAAGGTCTAAAGTGATTTGCTAAGTGGGAAAGTTTTCGTTCTTTAGAAAAATATATTCGTCTTTTTGTCCCTTCTTTATTGTTCTACAACGTTTCATCAACTTCTTTTTTTTTTTTTTGAATTACACACTTAAACGGATTCGCCGAGAACCCAACAGCTGATATCTCGGTAATAATTTGACGATTCTCGGTAAAACTTTTACCGAGATCTCGGTAAACGTTTACCAAAACTCGGTAACGTTCGCCGAGATCTCGGCAACAAATTTGGATTGCCGAAATCTCGTTAAAATAAGTACCGAGATTCGGCATTGAAAATTACCGAACTCTCAGCTGTTGGGTTCTCGGCGAAAATTTTATCTGAGGTCGGTAAAATAATTTAAGTGTGTACGTCCCCACTGGGCCAGAGCCTGCATCTCAGCCTAGTGTTCATATGAGCACTTCCACAGCTATTAACTGAGAGCCTTCTTTGCCAATTAAACAATTTTGCATTCATATATCGTGTGACAGGGCAGGTACGAAGATACTCTATGCTCAGGGAAGTAGAGAAAGTTGCTTTTATGAAACGACCGGTGGGATTTGAACTCACGATCCTCAGCTTGGTCTTGCTAATTAGCTGCGCGTTCACCGCTACGGCAATCTGGGCTTCAAAAAATAAACTTTCGACCTTGTGTCCTTCAGACTTTTTGTCTTTCGAATGTTTGGCATGGATTCATTTTAACCATTCTACACACCCATGTGCTATATACTGAAAAATTGTCCAACTTCAACACCATGCACGATATCCGTTCTCTTAGCTCAGTTGAGCGAAAAATACGATCCTGAGCACACATAACAAAATTCGTATCAGCCATTAAACGTCGTCCCTTCGCTTTCAGTCGTTCTCAGCTCATTTCCCACTACTAGTGTATCCTATGATAACAATACATTCCAAGTTGTTCCCGATGACTGTAAAATTTATAATACGTACGTATTCCATAAATAATGATTATTTTTAATGAACTAAAAAATATGCTCCCCTTGCTCGGTGCAGACCGGAAAGAAGAAGGCACCACCCAAACAACAAGAGCTGCTCTGTCAAGGAGGATAGCTATGGTACCGTAAATTCAGGTGGAATTGGTTAATAGAGTGAATTAATCGTGTATCGCTGATATAATTTCTTTTCTTATAAATAAAGCAACAATATCAATTGAACCAATAGGTAATTAACGTTGTTTATCTTAACAATTATTAAGTTGTGTCTTGTGAAATTTTTAGTGTTGAAAGTGTTTATTTCAATTAATAAATTGTAAAATTCATGTTCGGTATGATAATGACGAAAATTCCGAAACTTGTGCTTTTAAACAATAATTTAAACATGGAAACCCTCATGGTGAGTCTTGTAGTTTGTGAGAAAGCTTTAAATACACCCCCTAATAAAAAATCATCATACTTTTTTTTCCGATTTAATAATCAAATTCCAGTTAGTTACGAAATTGCCTACATTTAGGAATTTACGCGATATTCCATACCTTTTTTCTTTTCATTATTTCCATAAATATTGAATTGGAAAGAATTTGATAACTTCACTCAGAAGAGATCTACTGATTTTTTTATTTTAAAAATAATTTATGGCATATAAATAACTTTTGATAGAACACTTCCAAACATGAGTCAATGAGGATAATCGTCGTGCTTGTTTTCCTGCATTCATTTTTGAAACGTTGATAGAATTACAAGCATGAAAAACTAAAAAAAAGTGTTCAATTTCACCCAATAATACGGTACCACGGAAACAGGACTCTCCTACACATCGTATTAAAAGGTACATAGTGAATCATTGCTCCAATTCTGTGCGAACAGCAGCGCAGCTTCTTTTCCCGACTGTAATAAAATACTCTCGGCATGCGGACAGAGGCAAACAACTTGTTTTTCCACTATGGCTGCAAGTTTGTAGAAAAGCTGAGGAGAGCCAGCTACGCCACGCCTCCCTGCCTACTGAAACGGATGTTACGACCCTTCTAGAGTAAAATCCGTGTTAGTTTAAAGTATTTCCGACTGAAAATTGAAAACTGGTTCTTACGCAAGCCACCTTGCCGTCTCACGTCAAATATAAGACTCTTAAATTTTGAACAACATGTTTTTTTCTCGACAGGTATACTCCAGTAAGTGAAGTTGGGTATGGGAAGCCTTAAACTGTGGTTGGTTGCGGTTAAAATATTTCCATTCCATTGGAAAATCAGCAAATGCAATGATCCAAACACAATTTTTCTCTCGAATTGCATTCTGAAGCCAACGTCAAACGAGGAGTCCCACACTCCAAGTATAGTCGTATAGTCCATTAGAAAAATATCGAGCAAGTGTATGCATACACAGCTAAAAATATGTTGTAAATTTCAGTTTATTTTCATGCACATATTTGGAGCATCAATATAAACTGAAATTTCAACAACAAATCGCTTATTTTTCAATCGAATGCACTTTAAATTTACATGATTATGTGACATTCAAGCATCTTTAGTTTAAAATTATACGTGATGCTGTAACAATTTATAATAAATTAGATTTACTTTGACTAACTCTTCTGTTTACGCCACATTGAAATTTAAATATTTTTATCTGTGTGCTGTTCCATATTAATCTATATTTTACCTATTTACGGCGTTCTAACAAAATAATAAAAACTCGTGAAGTGTTCTACTCGACAAATTAAAGATCTGATTAATTACTACTGAAAAAAAAAACATTTTTAAACTACGAACGAACTTTTTAAATTTTACGATGTTGCCTAATAACGTTTTTGGATAATATCAGTGTAAACTAAGTCAGTTCAAAATTTAAATAATGTGTTTCAATCTAATCTCCCATTTCTTCCTTATCATCCTTACCATAAAAAAGTGTTCTGTGAAATTTTCAGCTTTTTCGGTGACCCAAAAACAGAATTATATGGAAATTTCTATGGAAAATTTTAGAAAAATGTTTCTAACACTTTAAAACAAACCGCAAATGTTGCTCCTGTGGGCCCATTTATAAACTACGTAGACAACGGAAGTAAAGATCAGACCAAAGTCTACGCTCCACACATTTTTTTAAATGAATAACAGTCTACAATCGGGGAACAAGAGGGCATCTTAAATGTAAGTGCACTATTATTTTGGTCCCACAAGGTGCAACGGTGGTCCTTCATAATATGATGTATCGAACAACGCCAGGAGCTCGTTATTTTTCCATTTGTTCGAAGTTCAGTGCCTTGGCCCCACATTATTTTTCATCTTTCTCGCCCGGTGCTGTTCCGATAGACGCTGAAGGCGATGATTCATAGTTTTCTTCCCACCGTGACCTATATTTCATCAATTACCACCAGAGCATCTCTCTTGTTACTCGGTTGAATGGTCACGTGTCGAAAGTTTCTCCATCTTCGCCGATGCCATTGCCAGAAGCATATCATGCAAAGAAAATCTAACGATGAGTCAGGCAGTGTCGATCTCGGAACATTGCGATTATCAATCAATTGGTTAGTGTGCATTCGAGAGATGCAACCACACCGCCGTCATCGTCGACCGGAAGATGCACTCCTAACTCAATCTTCCGAAGTCTGTTGAGAGCCGTATTCTTCCGAAATCATTTCCAGTACCTAGATCCAATCAGAGTGCAGCATTCCATCGATAGCTTGCGAGGTAAGAAGATATCTTTTGGTGCTGCCTGCCTACGAGCGGCAGAGGAAAATACCTGTATTGCCTGGATTGACGGCAAAAATATATGAATGGCAAAAGGGATCAATTTATTAGAAAATTTATTACCATCACCTGGATCAGCTTCGAACGGTATGTGTTCTCATTTATTGCTGGAGAGAAATGAAGTATAACTCATTTTATATTCCTATAGATGTTTATACACATAGGGGAATGCAGTAACAATTCGATCGGCGGCTACATTACAATTTTGCGTTTTGTTGGACCATGTGGTGTATTGAAGAATTATTGTTTGATTCATTTGCAGAAAAACCAGACATCAGTCGGTACCATCGGTTAAGACTTCATAAATGAAATATGATGTGAACAATTACTATAAAACTAAACATTACATATTCACTAGATAGTGCGTTTAACCCCTACACCACAAGAGGCCCATGGACGCAGATGCTAACCTGAATTCGATTTCAACTCAATTATCACGTGGTTTAAGCTATGTTTATACGGTAGTTGTTCAAATTTCGACTCGGTAAATCATAATTTGAAAAATAATAGTATAATAGTAATAATGTCTTTGAATATTCCTTACTACTATATACAACGCTGCCTTACGCTAGAGTTATTGGGGCCTTACGCTGTGAACTATTTTGGGCCTTATATTTTTTCATTCATTGTCATGTACTACTTTCGGGACAAAAACTTACTTCGGTTGGCCAAAATCTCTAGCTCTTTGGGGATGCGTCCTATAGTTTCTATTTTTGCTAAAATTATCTTGAGGAAATCAAAGCTTTATTTTTGCGAGATGGAGAATAGAAAACATACAACTAATCTATATTAGTTCTATCTTTTGATAGGAGCGTCCCCGAAAAACACTTTTTTCTATAAAATTCAACAAAACATTTCAACAAACATTTCTCTGATTCTGATTTCCTATCTGAACAATAACAAAAACAATTGATGCAATATTCAAAACCGCAACAATGGCTGAATCAGCATAAGTTTGAGGGAAACTTACAAGCAAAATACTTATTCAATTACAGTATTTAATCTGAATAAACTTTGGACATATTGAGATTATAATGCTTGTTTTGTAAAAAAAAAGATGTAATATTTTCGGGCACGTAAAAATGTGAATATTGCAAATATTATTTAAACATGGACGCTAAAAAAGAACCAAACTTTTTGATTCTTATAAATGATTGCCTGGATGGACCATGTGGTGGATTTACTATCATCATAAATAGAGATATACAGGGTGTCCGCAAATTATCCGTACAAGCTTTAAAGGTATTATTCTATGCTATCAAGCGGAATAAAGTCAGCATTATTGCATGGTTTACTATCTTGACTTATAATATTCCTAAACAGTAAGTTTGACACATTTCCGATCTCAAATATTTGTAAAACCAAGCCAAATGAGTTGAATGGTCTTAGTGTAACGATTGTCTTCGTTACATGAGTTGAATTTGTGTAATAAATGTAAACACAGTTGATATGTTAAAAATAAATATACATTCCATGAAAAACCGATCTAGTGGGTCCCCGAATTCCGTGAAAATTTGATATTTTGCTCCTTATCCGAAATAAGGATACACGTGTTTTTGGATTTCTTTTATTAGCGTGACCATTTCAGAAATAGAGTGACCAGAAAAATCGCGAGTTTACAAAATTTTTGCAGTCATCTCTCCCTTACTCGATATTGAAGGGACCATCGAGTTAGGGAGGTATCGAGTTACAGAACAAAAAAGCAGTGTAACTGCGTTCCAAGGGACCATCGAGTTGGCCATGAAAACCAACTTTTACTATGGTTCTCTAACTCGATATCGAGTAAGGGAGAGTTAACTGTAGTATTAAAAAAATATATAACTTTTGAACCGCTTGTCCGATTTTCAATTTTCTTGGACGAAATTAAAGCTAAAGATTTTTGACTTTTCAAGAAAAATATAAAATTCCACAAAAATTGTTTTTTTCGGGACCAAAAAGTGTTTTTTTTTTACATGAAAAAATATGAAAATTTCCTAAAAAAACTATATTTTTTTATATATAATTGTTTTCTTTTGCAAAATATTTTACCATTAGAATGGCGTTCAATTAAAGTAGTTAGTATACTGAAGCCTGGTAAAGATCCCTCGCTGGCTGATAGTCGTAGACCAATTAGTTTACTGTCTTGCCTTCGTAAACTTATGGAAAGAATGATTCTAAATCGCCTTGAGTTATGGGCTGAAAAGAATGAAATTCTATCCACTTCTCAATTTGGTTGCAGAAAAGGTCGTGGAACCCGTGATTGCACAGCACTTTTAGCATCTCAAGTTCAATTATGTTTCAATAGAAAACAGGATGTTATTTCCACTTTTTTGGATGTATCCGGTGCATACGATTCCGTGCTTATTGATTTACTTTTTCAAAAAATGAATGATTATAAAATTCCTCCCATTTTATCTAATTTTCTCTACAATTTATTTTCATTCAAAATAATGCATTTTTATCATAATGGATCTTCTAAAATGGTTCGTTTTCGTTATTTCGGTCTACCTCAAGGTTCTTGCTTAAGTCCTTTTTTATATAATTTATTTACTAGTGATATATCAGCTGTAATTCCAAATGGATGTTATTTTTATCAATTTGCAGATGATAAGGTAATTTCCGTTAGTGGAAAAAACAGAGAAATTATTCGACATTACATGCAAATTTGTTTGGATAATATTGGATTATGGGCTTTTAATAATGGTTTAACTTTTTCAGTTCCAAAAACTAAATTTATTATATTTTCACGTAAATATTCCACCATAAGTGTAAATTTATACCTTAATGGATTTGAAATTGAACAAGTAGATGAGTATAAATATCTTGGTATTTGGTTTGATTCTAAATTGAACTGGAATTCACATATCAAATACATTCAGAAAATTTGTTCGAAAAGAATCAATTTTCTTCGTACCATTACTGGCACTTGGTGGGGTGCCCATCCTTCTGATATGATAACTCTTTACAATACTACAATACGCTCAGTTTTGGAGTATGGATGTTTTACTTTTGGTTGTGCTAGTCAAACATATTTTTCAAAACTTGAAAAAATTCAAATTCGCTGTTTAAGGATTTGTTTAAAGTTAATGAATTCCACTCATACTAAATCTGTCGAAGTTTTAGCGGGAGTTGTTCCTCTCAAAATTCGTTTTAATGAATTAAATTGTAAATTCCTTGTTCAATGTTTTAATAATAATCATCAAATAATTACTATACTAAAAGATTTACATGAAATCAATCCCACATGTAAAATGATAACAGCATTTGATTATTGCTCTACGCAAAATATTGTTCCATTTCATTCCAATATTTTTCATAATTGTGATATAAATGTTCATTCTTTTTACAAATGGAATTAAAACAAATTCCAATTAATGAGTCTTCGAGATTTGCTAAATTATTATTTGAGCGAAAGTTTGATGGTTTTGATTCTCAATGTATGTTTTATACGGATGGATCTTTTATTAATAATAATTCTGGCTTTGGAGTTTATCATGTTGAAAACACACATTTTTTTAAACTGCAATCTCCTTGTTCTATTTTTGTAGCCGAATTATGTGCTTTATATTTTACATGTAATTTAATTAGGGTATGCTCTCCAAACATTTATATTATATGTACTGATAGCTTGAGCTGCTTGAATGCTATCAAATCCGTTAGTTTTAATTCTAAATCACATCATATAATTTTAATGTTGCGCAAGCTTTTATATGATCTGCATTCTCGAGGATTCATCATTTGTCTGGGTTCCAGCTCATTGTCAAATATTTGGTAATGAACAAGCCGATTCCTTAGCTAAGTTAGGTGCTTCTCGTGGCATTATTTTCAACCGTGACATATTTTATTCAGAATATTTTACTAAATTAAAAAGATATTCTATCAACCTTTGGCAAAATTATTGGAACTCAAGTGATAAAGGTCGTTGGTGTCATTCCATATTTTCAAATGTAGATAAAAAACCCTGGTTTAAAAATTTATCTGTTGGCAGAAATTTTATTTGTCTTATTTCAAGACTCATGTCCAATCATTATATTTGTAATAGTCATTTATTTCGTATTAATATTGTAGATTCTAATCTATGTGAATGTGGTGCATCTTATCAAGATATTGATCACATTGTTTTTCATTGTCAGACGTATGCTATGCCAAGGAGAAAAATTATTGATAGTTTTCTAAAATTAAATCATTCTGTACCTACATCGGTGAGAGATATTCTTGGTAGTAAATCTCTTGTTATGATGAAAATTCTTTTTGAATATTTAAATGAAATTCGTTATATTATTTGATATTGCCTTTCAAGAAAGAAACATATTTGTCCCTCAACTATTGCAGATCGATGTTTTTCCTTCAAGATATTGGCTCTGTTATGGATTGTTTCCAGTTGAGCCTTTAGTATTAATTTTACATATTTTATAACGTATTTCGAAAAGATGAAGAGGTTTTGCGCCCTTTTGAGAAGTATTTTGGAAAAACAAATCACTCAAAAGGGTTTTTCCCTCTTCCAAATTTTTGGTAAAATAAATAAATAAATAAATAAATAAATAAATCATGTAAAATTTTGTTTAGAGTTTTATATTTTTCGAAAAGTTAAAGTTTTAAGCCTTCATTTCATTAAAAAAGATTGGAAATCGGTTAAGCTGTTCAAAAGCTATAATTCAAAAAAAAAATTTATTCCGCTGAGACCTACAGTGTGTGCCGATGAAAAATGACTGATTTTTTAATTCAAAAAAATATATCTCAAAAAATAAAAAAACATACATCGCTGAAAATCTGACAGTGAACGTGAAATTTACTGAACTTTCAAGAAAAATGAGAACAGCAATAGACCCTTTGGTCCGGAGGCCTTCAAAACACGAGAAAACGGAAATTATTTAAAAATTCATTAAAATTTGTTTGATTTATGATCCATTATCAAAGTTACTCCAAAACAGAAAACCGACTTTCGATTATATGAAAAATTATATATCCATTCAAAATAAATCTTACGGCAGTCTATCAACTGCAATCAATAGCTAAGATGCAAGTACTTGTTTAAAAAATAAAAATAAAAAAACTTTGAAACAGCATGCATAAATATTCAAGTTTTATTCGAAAAAAATAACAAAGATACCCCGTTTTACGGTACCCTATTTTGGAAATGGTCTCCCTAATAAAAAAAATCCAAAAACACGTGTATCCTTATTTCGGATAAGAAACATAATAGCATTTTTTCACTGAATTCGGTGACCCACTAGATCGTTTTTTATGGAATGGCTGTATATATGTATGTTATATTTAGTCCGTTATATCAGACAAGACGATGCATACCGTCTTTAATTATGTGGCCCATATGTTGAACTTGTCGTTCAATGTGAATAGGTACTGCATACCTAATTTGCACTCCACTCAGCTTGATTCGAGCTCAGCTCGACAACTCGAGAAATTTGAAAATCCTTAAACAGGAAACCCTTTTTCCACCAATGAAAATTCACCAATCTGAATAGAAACCGGAAACCAAAATCGAACCAATCAAAATTTAGTTAATTAAAACAATAGACTCCACTAAAAGGGGGTTGGATTGACTTGTCGATGAAATTTGAGTTTTTTTCTGGTGGTTCTAAGTGTCAACAGAAAAGTACACGTGTGTGACATCTGAAATACGCTGAAGTTAGTTCTAATCAGTTTTCAATTTGGATCTCTTTGGCTAGTTTTCGGTTTGTGGTTCATTTACGTCAAAATAAGAGTGTCAGACAAAATCGGTTGAACTATAAGGTAAGAACTTTATTGAAAAAGTGATGAGAGTGCTCGGACATTACAAGTGTACGTTGAACAGGTGACAACCCCATTCAACGTGGGTGTTTGGACTGGATTGTCAAAATCCATACCATCGGAACACGCGATCGCCGCTAGGTGGCAAGCAGCTACTCCACCGCATTACAATTCCGGGACGCCGAACAACTCGTCAAAACGTTGTTGAAAACGCTACACTCACCGTCCCTGAAGCGCATCCTACGTTGGATATCTAAGCCATAAGCCCTCTGGCGACCAAGTAAGCTTGTCCTAAGTGCACTCCATGATTCGAGTTCAAAAGGCCTGTAAATATTGTAAAAAGATAGCTGATAGGTAGCAATAGTTTATAAGTTTAGTTTCACACTCTTTCGGAAATTAAATCGTTGGAAGTTTTGTTTCGTTAGAACTATTTGATTCATTTTGGATATTTTTTTTAGAATTTGGTTTGATAAAAGTAAGTATTTTGAATTGAATTACAGCTACTTAGCGGTCTACTTTCGAACAACCGTGAAATACCATGCGTCTCCACCATTAACTCGAATTTCATCATCTATCAGTTTCGAGTAGTCACTTATAGTTGTTAATTATGATTCGATTAAGTTGCAAGGAGTAGATTGGTTGACTTGAATTCGATTGGTCGAGTTATACTACGTATTTGGAAAAACCAACCCGCCCTGTTTAACCCATCAGTCGTCGCGCGGTTTGCCACCGTCAGAACCATCATGCTGATGATGTGTACGATAAGCGAGATTTTTCCATCAGCATTATCTCAAAGACTGATGAACCCTATGCCGGAAATAGAAAAACCTGATTTAGTAATTGAAAATATGAAAATTTTATACAAGAGGCTAGCTCTTGAAGACATCCGATCAAGTGAAGAATTAGCTCAAAAAATGTTAGCGCTATGACGCCCTTGAATCGAATTTACGAATGCCGAAATTCACGCTGTGAGCGTCAAGGATGAGGAATTTAAAGAGGAGTACATCAATGCCCTTAATGTCAAAGAAGGTCGTCGAAATACGAGACTGATGGACCACAAGTGTCTTGATGAACAAAATACCGGAGAAGTACCAACAGGGATACTTTGTTGGAATTGTGGTGGGAATGACCATATTTGAAAATTTTGTCCTGACGAGAAACGTATTTTTTGCAATGTTTGTGGATACGCTGGGAAAACTTCGTTTAGCTGTCCCAACAATCATCCAACTAAACCTGCCCTTACCAAATGGGCAAAAAACGAATGGAGGGAGAATGTTTAAGGAACCAAACGTCTCCCCTTGATTCGACAGTGGTTCCCCATACCGAACCGACTAGTCCGTTCCTTAAGTTTTGTGAGGTATTTGAAAAACAACTGCAACCACATCGTTACCCTAAAATAAGGGTTCAAATTCTTGGATTTGAAATAGACGCTCTAGCATATACCGGGGCTGCGCTGTCCATTATTAATTCCAGAGATATTATCGACCAACTGGGGTTAAGAATTCACAAAATTAACCTTCGGATTAAGACCGCATATGGAACTGCCCATGAATGCTAAGAAGGGGTGCAGGTTCCTTACACTTATGGTCGCATTACATAAGTGGTCCCAACCGTGATTGTGTTGGAAATCTCACAGCCTTTAATACTAGGGATGAATTTTCCAAACCAATTTGAATTTGAATTACTTAGCCCTCATGATCCCCGTCCTAAGAATAGTGATTCAACCGGAAATCCGGTGAACACAGTAGACCTCTTTTTCGTTGAGCACTATCTTGCAATTAATTCGAATCCCATCGTTTTCAATTTGGTTCCGGTCGAACCCTTTGTCGATGAGGTCAGACAAAACTCGTCGGTGGAGTCTATGATCCTAGTCTAGATGTGCCTACTATCGACTTCCCTCAGATTCCAGATCATCCAGACGACATTATCACTGAACACCAGCTTTGTACAAAACGAAGGTTGAAGCTATTCGAAGTGGTCAAAACTTTGCCCTGTACTCGAGAGGTTCATTTATAAAAAACAAAACTGCTCGAACAGCACACTGAGATGCTTCCAAATGCATCGCTTCGAAGAAAACAACCAATATACAAACATTCCCCGATTGTAGAACGTGAAGTGTATGCTGAAAAAGAAAGAATGAAAAAGCATGGAGTAATTGAAAAGTGTAATGGATCCGTTGGTTCTCAATAGTTTCAAATTCTTTCGGACATGCTACTATGGTGAGCCGTCATGCGCTAGCGGTGGCAAACTCGAAAATGGTGTGTGGCGCAGACGCATGAATCACGAGTTGTATCAAGTGTACAATGATGCGAATATTATCAAGCATGTAAAATACGGCAGACTTCAGTGGGCTGGTCACTTAGTACGAATGTCGGAAGAAAGAATTGAGAAAATAATATTTAGCAGGGAACCAGGTAGAGGTCGGCGGCTTCTGACGGATAGACCGACGAAGATGGAGCTCTACAATACGCCCGGCAATGACGTGACGCTACGCTGGAGCTATCTAGGACCCGTTGACTTCTTAACGCTCAACGCTCCGTCATCTTAATCATCGTCATCATCGAAACTTCAAAAGCAGTTTTTCTGTTCAAAACTGAAAATAATTCGACGAAAATGTGTTCACCGTGTTGTGGTAGGAGAATTGAATACAGTGAACACTTTTTCCTGTAAATTTTCTTGACTTTGAACGAAAAAACTGCTTTTGAAAATTCCGAAATCGATGACGGATCCTGCCCCCTTAAACCCAATACTTCCGTTTAAGATGGCTCTGTTGAAAAAATGTGCTACGAATGGCCATATTCTTTGATGCAGTGAAATCAATCAGTCATAGGCTAGTGAGCGCTTTCTAATCATCGTCGATCTAACCTCCTCCACATGGCCTAAGCGTTCAAATCTCCTGAAGATGGATTTCACGTCATGGCATCGATCGTACTCGCATTCAAGTTCATCAGTTGTTATCACCAGTATTTCCGGAGTATTGGCTGTGTTCGTTTATTACGATAAAGCTGGAGAACTAACTTTTTATCCTCAACCTGTACATTCTTTCATTGATCGACCATCACTCAATAATGCATTTTTGCATGTCACCCATTACCAGGGATTGAATCCTGAGAAAATTGAGAGAATCTCTCACGTATCGCTCTCTGTAACTATCATAACATGCTGCACATTATGAGAGACTGTTTATCGTATACTGCTACAAGTTTGATCAGATTGGGGGGATATTAGTGCATGATAAAACCCCTCTAAACATGCTCCAAGCCTGGGGGACACTGTTGTTATTGGAAGTTCGTGGATTGTTTATCGTGCCAGTAAAGAAAAACAACTATCCCCAACGGTAAACAAGCGAGAAAAATGGATTTTATCATCGCTCTCTCGTTGGGGCTCTCGCTCGCTGCTTCCATTTATCAGACTTGTTACACCTTGCGATACAATGACGATCGTGGACCGCAACAGATGGGATGTTTTTCTTTGCTTGCTTTGATCGTGCTTCATTCTCAAATGAGAGCGAATTCTGCAACGCCTGCCCATTACTATTGGAGCTGTTCGTTAAAATTGTTGCCAAAGCTTTGGCAGATGATATGGTTACCTCTATACATTCGCATCATTGGTCCTGTCCAGCATACCTCATGCTTCGGGCCGATGCCTAATTCACAAGTCTTCATACATCTGAAAGAATTTGTTTGTACCTAATAAATCGAGAGGTCTGCAGGTCCACGTCCCATGTATCCAATTGCAAGTCCTTCTATGTCGCTGTAGTCTCCGTTGATTGTTCTGGCTAGTATTTTCTCGTTGTCATTCCAATAGAGCATGAGCATGAGCAAAGTTGACCGTACATTTCGTAGTTGCTACTCCGTGATTGACCAGAACAATCGAAGTTGCACAGGAAATTAATGAATGGGGCTTGGGATTAGCTTACCACTCTTCAATGTGGACAAATCGAGAGCTCAAATTTAAAAAGTCAATAACAGCACCTGCCACGTCCTTACGGTCATCGGGGAAGGGAAGGAATGTTAGTTAGACAACCGTTGTTAATAGAGACCGAGTATACCTCTGCATCTCCACAGTTGCCATGGATAGGATATTGTGTTAGTGGGATAAGGTAAAGATCTGGGAGTCACCAATGGTTGGTGATGCGATCCATGATATAGTCACACCTAATCGGATTCGCGATATAATTCGATGATCGCATTGTACGCCAAGCAAGTGTTCATAACTCGCCCACGCAAGAGCAAGCGACGCAATCAATAGATCAGACACTACTAACGATCCGTGGGGCTTTTTCATTTCACTACGCGAAGAACGCGCGACATGTTTGATCCTGCCCTCATCACCCGCCCCCGCAAGGACAAGCGTCAAGGTCGAAGGATCAAACACAACAAACTATTGCGGCACATTTTTCAGCACTCATTCTCGTTGTCATTCCACTAGAATAGATCTTTTTACACCTGGATTGCAGAGCTTGACATCAACCTTCTAGAATTCCGGAAGATCGTAGTACGCAATTTTGCTCAGAGTCCCTCGCCTGCATTCGGACGGTGATCACTGATCACCTAAAATTAGGGAGCATACGCTCTTGTGAATTGCTCCACATGCTCCAGGTTTGCAAAGAAACCCCTTTTTTGTGTTAACTCACGACTAAAGTTCTCCCCAAGGTATGTAACCCAATCTCCTCTAAATTTGGCCATACCCATGTCGGTACCACTAAGAAGTAGGGATAGGAGGTTCTGGACAGGAGGCTGAATACGGGGTCTACTTTATTCATTCAGGTATACGTAGTACCAATGTTACAGCAAACTCAGCATTCACCTGGTTTGGTTGTATTTTTTTAACATAATTTATATTTTCAAAATTATGTTGTTCTTGAGCACCCCAAATGAACTCTCCATCTCCTTTTATAGAAAAACAGCACATCTTCGAGAGTGGACTCAAGATTTATGAATTTTGATTAGTTCCAATTAGAAAATATAAAGCTGCAATGCTCTACCTCCCATTTCGAACTTTTCCTTTGCCTATCAAATCGTACTGAAGAGGCACATACCACAGTCTTCGTGTGAATCAAGTGAAGCTATACTAATTCTTCGAATCATTCATCGCCACACGTGTTATTTGCATTCGTTATTCTTAGAAGTGCCATCAATTCAGAAAGGGGTACCCAACTTATACATTCAGGCTTTCTACGGCTCGATAATGCCATGCCAATGGGTTGGAAAAGTATCATAAATTTGTACGAATTTCATGATTGAATTCCTTTTGTGATGTTTTGTGTGCAAGTTTTAACATATGTTAGGCGACTTGGCGAAATAGGTTTTGCCGTTGGAATATATAATTTTGCGATGATTCGAGTCCTGGGCAGAAACATATGCATAACAAGCTTACTACTTTGTAGAGAGAATGCTACCCCTGGCAAGCGCAACGGTTCGTAAATAATAAATTTCTTCAGCCCGGGATCCAGCCTTTTATCATACGTGTCCCGGGGAGTAATGATTTTTTATGGACGTCAGATCATTTATCACGCACACGATGTAGTCCCCACGGTCAATCTAGTTTTTGATGGAACAACATTTGTAAGGTTGCGCGCGTGTGATATGTATGGTGCACCGGTAATCGTGATTGTGTACTTTAGAAGAATGCCGAACAAGATGACTGGTTTGTTGTGGGCGGCCATGTTAACTTGCAAACAATTCATGATTGATGCCATCAAACTGTGATACTTTTGATAGAATTGTCTTCTGTACGGGAGGATTTACGATAACGATTATCTACTGTTTTAGGAGTGCCAGATTGGAAGACTTGACTTGGGACCATTGGGAGACATCTAAGTAAAGCAAAACTATTTGGAAGATGAAAGATATTGTTAAGACATCTAATAATTTGAAAAGGCATTTGAAAAACAGATGAGAAGTATTCTACAGAATTTTACCTGTAGCAATATGCGAATTCCATCAGATAAACTCCATAAAATCCATTAGATATTCATATAAAATTTCTTAAAAGGGTTCTGTTACAAAACAGAGATTTCTTATGGAATTATTTAAGTAACACATTCAAGTCTCGCGCAACGTTTCTAAAGGACCTATCTAACATTGAGAGGCTCTCTTTGTTTACTTTATCTTTAATCAATAACTGAGTCATATTAACCTCTTCTATTGCGTTTTTTGTATGAAACGCTAGTCAAGGTAATTACCTTTCGATTTATAATGAAAAACTTCCCAAAAGCTTTAGTATTCCACTGTTATAATCGAAAGAGAGCGAGAGAGGAGAGAATCTCTCATTTGTACGTAGGTCCTTTAGTAATGTTTAGAGAGAAGTATTACTTTAAAGAACTTATCTTGCGACTCTTAAAAGATTTATGTTGAAATCTTATTCAATGATTCTTCTAGATATGTTTCTTTGAAATTCTTGCCGCATGGATGCTTAATGCATGTTTTGCGGAAATTCTCCTCATGCGAAAGACGTCAATCTTGTTAAAAAACATACCAAAAAGTTTGTATGTTATGCCAATACAGACTAACGGTTGTACTACCAGGAAGAAAGCTCAACGAAGGATTGAAAATAAAATTCTGAAATTATTTGAAGCTCCCTTCCTAATTTAGTATGAATGAATTACATTAAATATCCTATGTTAAAACAAATGTCCAATAAAATTAATAATAACTTAATAATGAAAACATGGCTGCAATCGTCTATTGCTTTATATGATTAGGTAGAGTTGGTTGTTTATTGACAATCTATATTTTATATTATATGTAGATAAATTCAATTCACCTGTAAATATTCTTAACCACTACGGCAGATGAAATGCAACATTATTGTTAACAAAATGTTGATAACAACTTAATTAGGTTTTACCAAATTTCGATGATAGTGTTGTAAAGTTTGTAAGAACACAGAGCACATGGATAAAAGAAATTAATGTAATGTTTAAAATTATATTCTTAAAGAAATTAGAAACAAAATGTATTTTCTAAAATGTTTGTAACTGTGTGTCATTTTCCGCACACTTTCAACATCATTTTACATTTGACCGGCTATTAAATTAGTATCTAATGTGTTAAGACAAAATCTGGTGTGTTCAATGTCCTCCACAGGATTATGCCTTAGGTACCGAACATCGTATTATATGTGCGACGTCAGAGAAATCTAGAGAAGTCATCAACAATACCAGAGCGGTGATGATGCTTGGCCTTGATACCTAGCAACAGCAGCAGCAGCAGTGGAGCACTCTACGGAGATGAAGGCACTTTTGTATAATCACCTAACAATGCAAACTTGACATACATTATTCGAGCGCAATGGGGACGTCATATTCTCTTTCGGCTGTGTCTGTGTGGTTCATATTGTGCTACCCAATAACTCTATATAAATATGCAGTGCACACACATCTTCCTTTGTTGGCAATATGCTATTCAGCCGAGCCAATCTCGCATGTGGTGAGCGAGCGAACTTTGTAAATTATACGTACATCGTTATACCCAAGGTTGCATATTCAACATCAGCCATCATCATATGTATAACTGTAGCGTCGGTTTAGTTTGTCAAAATATCTAACTACCTACAATACGTTATATAATGTTCCCAAATAATGCTCCGTTTGACGATCTCTTGAAATAATATGAACATGAAGGTATCTACTTTGAGCCCTGATGCAATAATAGCCAATTTTAAAATAAGTAACGTTGTTCCTGTAGCTAATGTGAACTAATACAAACTAGTTTTACGGAATTTAAATATGTACAAACTCATGCGTGGAATTAAAACATAGGATTACAAAAAACTGCAGCGCTCAAAGTTATTTTTAATAACAGCATTGGAGCATTTAAAATTCGGGTTTCCAAATAAGATGAATATAACAATCCGAAATAACAATCATATACCTGAATGAATGTATAATGAATAAAAACATGAATTATAACATCACATCAATTCAGCAGCACATCATTTTCGTCGCAAATATGGTGTACAATTTCATGTTTTGAATGTATAAAACCAGCCAACGACTGCTGGAAATTGAGATCTAGTATTCGACATTGAGATAATCGTGTTGAGTTCACAACAAAAGAGGCTTAAAGATTAATTGTAATTTAAACCTATATCTAGTGAATGAGAGTCGCGTTCGATTCGCGACTACGAAACAAAAAGAGATTTACAAAGCACTCGCACTTATAGAAAACCTCGTAAGGAACTGTCATCGTGTGCGTGAAAAAAGAGCAAAAAATATTTCTCTCACAGAAAACCGAAAAAAATATCAGCAGCTTCGTAGTCCCAAATATCATTTGAAACGATTTTTTTTGTGGAGTATTGTTTTAATATGGAAGTGATCGAATTCACTTTCGTTCGAATATTGATATAATAGTCAAAAATTACGCCAGCGAATATTTTTGCGGTGTATGATACATTTTACACATATCAACTACCACTATTTTTCATAATCACGAAACGGCTGATTCAAGTGTAGTTTTATCAAATTTATTTATTTGTTTCGAAGAGTGCGATTAGAAATCGATCCATTTCTCGCATAACCTGTGATTTCGCCGTAAATCCATTGGTAACCGAGTGTGTTACTTATTGTTACCGAGCAAACGAATATTCAACAATGCTACGATGAAGAGAAGATCCTCATCTATCTCCCAGTGGTGATAGTTTTCATCCTGGTCCATTCATTTGCTTATAAACAAGGAGCTACACATTCGGTTACCAATGGCTTTTGGGGCGAGATCACAAATTATGCGAGATTTGTACTTTTCAATTAGTTCGATGTGCATGTAGAAGTGAATTGAAATGTACCGTAAGTTGTTTGTTAGTACCTCGAGTTGATCGGAAGTGCAAGTGGTCACTTCGTTTAGAACCGTTATGAGTTTGCAGCTTGTGTTTTTGAGACATAAACCTGTAAAACTGACAACTAATATAAACCAGGCAGTGCTTATTCGCTTTTCAAGTCGATTGGTCTCTAGAGGTCCTAATGTTCGTGATGCTGAGTCAAATACAGCATTTCGACTTCTTCTAATTTGGTGAGATCTTTCATATTTATACTAATATTTTCAAAAGGTTTAATTGACGTGGTATGCACGCTGCAAATATAACTATGTAAGTTTGTTCAGATATGAGTTGGACGTGGTTTTTAGTTAAAACACCTGATCCGGTCCGACTAAAAATAAGTCAATTGTTGTTGTTACAATGGATAAATCTACGATTTAATACGTTTTGCAGTAATGAAAAAGAGAAGGGGGGACTTAACCTCGATATTTTCTTTTCGTTACAGAGAGCGAGTAACGGCGCTTTAGCCTAGGCTTCCGAGCCAGGACATAAGGAAGAAATACCTGTGTCCCATCCCTGGAAAGAAAGCACCAACAACAATGGAGCGTTCATTAACATTCTTCGCAACGCCACTAATCTGATAGCCGTGAACTTTTGAGTTATCTTCAAAACCAAGTCTGCACAGTAGGCCTGGTCATTTTATTATTTATATCATATTAATGATATGCTGCAAATATTAATACTGACAAGAAAACACTAGAAGAAATTCTAGTATTTCTAGGATGCTTTTCAATATTGGCTGTGCAAGCGCTTAGATTAGACTAGATTAGATTAGATATCAACTACCACTATTTCGCGATTTCAATTGAGCCTCAAATAAATGAGCTAGATAGAAAATAAATAGATATGGAGGTATTTAATTAGTTGGCTTTAATTCGATTATCGACGTCAACAAATCCACACCATACCGCGCGGTACGCGGCTGCTTCCCTCCATCCTTTGCTGCGGCCCACATTCGTCAAATCTTGCAGCACCTTGTCAGCCCACGGTGCCCGCTGTACTCCTCAACTTCTTGTACCAGCCATATAAGGAGAGAACACCATCTTCACAGGGTTGTTGTCCGGTAGTCTTTCAACATGCCCTGCCCAACGCATCCTTCCAGCTTTTGCTACATTAAGGATAAGTTTGCCGTAGCGTACAGCGAGCTCGCAGGTGCTTGCAGGTTCTCCTCGAGTATCGTACTTAACACTAGCTCTCCGCATGACACCCTCTAGCGGAATGTTGAACAACAAGCACGAAAGTAAGTCCATTCCCTTGTCTTAGCCCCGGACGAAATAGAACAATCTGATGTCCTGTATGCTTCCAGGGAAAACTGCTTTCGTCTATTATCCTCCAAAGCTATATGCGGTCAATACTGTCGTATGTCGCTTTAAAATCAATGAACAGATGATGCGTTAAACCTGATATTACCCGACATTTTTGGAGGATTTGCGTTCTGAAAAGATCTGGTCCGTCGTCCTGTGGTAGTTCTTTAAGCCAGCTTGATAACTTCCCACGAACTCGTTTGCTATTGATGATGGACGACGGAAGATGATCTGGGATAACACTTTTTTTTTTTCCTCATCTGTAGAGCCTTTTAACCACTGCGTCCATTATTTAGGAATATTGTGGTATGACCCATATTTTATTTGGTGCTCATCAAATATCCTTTCACAATTGAGATGTGATAGACATTGGTTGATGTGTCACACTGTCCCAACTGGGCACAACTCGTTTTATAAAGTCTATTACCCTATTAGGACTACCTTGCCAAATTTCCAAGGGCTCTAGTAACCCTTTTCCAAATGTTAACGTTCTTTGATTAAGCAATGCTCCGCAGTTGCAGAGTAAATGCTCAGCAGTTTCGTCTTCAGCTTGACAAAAACGACACTCAGAGGATTGTATTTTTCCTATATTTTTAAGATGATACCTACTTGGGCAGTGACCGGTCATCAGGCCAGTTATTACCCTAAGATTTCCTTTATTAAGATTCAGTATAGCCCGGGCTTTAGCTAGACTGGGTTTTATGAATCTTTTCGCTTGCTTGGATGTATCCGTGGCGTTCCAATTGGATTCTACCATGGACATTTCCCAATTTTTCAGTTTCATCCTGAGAGTGCACTCAGGAATACCACAGAACGGTTCAGGGCCGACAAAGCTCGAAGCTGCACCCTGTCTTGCTAGATTGTCGGCGATTTCATTCCCCTCAATTCCACAATGGCCGGGCACCCAGTACAATGTAACTTCGTTCCTACTGGCCAATTGCTTCAAAGAAAGAATGCATTCCCACACTAACTTTGATCTACATGTGAATGCCTTTAGAGCATTCAAAGCTGCTTGACTGTCTGAGAAAATACAGATCTTTGCAAACCTATAGTTTCTTTTGAGACAAACATTTGTACAGTCAATGATGGCTTGTATTTCAGCTTTGAACACAGTGGGACTGCGCCCCATAGCGATTACCTTGCTGATACCAGGGCCGAAAACTCCAGCTCCGGTATTGTCGCCCATCTTTGACCCGTCGGTATAAAACACAATAGAACCTGCACGTAAACTTGGCCCACCAGAATCCCAAGTATAGCGGCTTGGTTTAACCACTTTAAAGGGAACATCATAGTTGGTCTTCGTTGTCATCCAATCTTCTATTGTTTTGTTATCTGAATTCAAATTGAATTCCTTGATGATTTTCATGTGACCAATCAAATCACCATCTAGTATTTTATTATAACGAATAAACTGCAAGGCATTTTTTGCAGCTTGCAGTTTAATGAATTGATGCAAAGGCAGTATATTAAGAAGGGCATCCAAGGCAACCGATGGTGTACTTTTCATTGCCCCTGTCATTGATATACAAGCAAGTCTCTGCAACTTAGCCAGCTTCTTCTGAGCGGTTACCTCATTTGTCTTGGGCCACCATACCAGTGAAGCATAACTAATTTTTGGTCGGACTATTGCTGAATAAATCCAGTTTACCATATTAGGTCGCAGTCCCCAAGTTTTTCCTAGGGCTTTATTGCAGACCCATAGGGCATTAGTACCCTTACTTATGACCTTGCTCAGATGAGAGTTCCAGTTCAATTTCTTATCCAAAGTAACACCAAGGTGTTTAACTTCTTCCGAAAATTGAATTTGAACTCCATTCAAAGAAGGCTGTATAAGCTTTACCTTTTTCCTTCTGGTAAAAGGCACGATAGTAGTTTTTGAAGGGTTTACGTTTAACCCCTCTTTCCTACACCATTTGAGAGTAATGTTTAACGCAGTTTGCAACCGATCGGAAATCGTGTTATCAAACTTTCCACGAACTAAGATGGCCACATCGTCGGCATATCCAATTACCTCAAAACCTTGATCTATTAAATTTCTAAGGAGTCTACAGGGGGGCCTGGCCCCCTCCGGAATCATCCAGGCCCCCCCAGAATTTTTGATGACAATAAAACAAAAATAATCATGGAGCTAAATCTTCTGAATCAATGTACATGACTCTTGTAATAGACAAAAATTTCTTCATTAGTTACGTTATTTTATGTTGTACAGCACTATAGTGAGAAAACCTCGCTTGTCTTATATATCATCGGCGTGGCGGTTCTGATATCGGTGAATTGCGCGACAACCGAAAGCTTAGTCGTCCGGCTGTCGATCGATTGGTTACTGTTAGAACTAGCTTCTTGCTGTATGCGATAAGCGCAATTTTTCGACATCTTCGTTTCAAACATTACCGTGATACAAAAAAGCGGAAGTTTGATTCCAAAAATTGTTTTTTTTTTCTAAATGTTCTAAACAATGCCGTTTCAGCATAAAACAGAATATTCACTGCATTCTACTTTTTCATGTTTTTGGAGGATACCCTAGTCGAGGTGTGTGGTGATGATTACCCTTATGAGAATTCACAAAAGAAATCTATACATTGACTTCATCTCGTATAATGTCCGAAAAAAAAAAGAAAAATTGACGGGGTTGGTGGTCTGATGGCTACCGCTTCTGCTTCATATGCAGAAGGTCATGGGTTCAATCCCAGGCCCGTCCCTTTCCTCGTACTTTGTAGTTGTATATCTCTCACTTGCTTCTATCTTCCATTCTAAATATATCACACTCAAAACTATTCGTTCATAGCAAACGCTAGAACCAGAGACGGACAAGAAACCGTTTCCCTAACGCTTCCTACTTCCACGCGCACGCCTTTCTTACACCTGATACATAGGGGCAGTCTGCTAACCACAAAAGCAAACCTCTCTGCCATGCCTTTCCCCCAATCCATACACTCCCGCATGAACTGACGTGGATGCAGTGGAATATACGGTCTACGTGGGAGTCAGTTCAATGCATCATCAATTCCTCCCCCTTCCCCTCATTGGTCTGCATTCTGACGTGGCAGGTGCCATTGTTGCCTAAAAATAGAAGATCACCAGCACTTATACACTGAGGATGCCTGTTAGTCCCAAGCAGTCATTCGGTTAGTTCCTTGTGTAAGTGCAGCTGATCTGGCGATACTGGAGTGCATCCACGGGCGGCCAATCAAGCCCAAGCTCAAGCTATAATGTCCGAAAAAAAAAATAATTGGAAATATAAACAGAACTACTATCTCTGACAGAACTTATAGGGAATTTTCGTCGGAAAATGAGGCTTAACTTTCAAGGAATATCGGCATGGCCAAAATTTCTTTAGATGAATGCCAGGAACTTAATCTGGTGCAAAAAAATGTAACAAAATCGATCATAGTGTTTTATTCCAGCTCTCTGTAATGTAGATTTGATTTTTGAAGTGTTTTCGCATGAATAATTTTATTGCTTAAACTTGCTATATTGCTAAATTGCTATATTTTTCTAAGAAAACTTAATGTTTCATTAATTATTTGATTAATTTTCAACAGATTGGTGGCAAAAATTTTTAAACATCGTTCCGATATTCATTGTAGAAACAAATTCCTCGAGGAATATTTAAGGGTGGCTTCAGAATTTTTGCAAATCTTTTCGAAATTAGGCAAATGAAATTGTGGGACTTGTTCATACTTTCAAAGTGAATTCCTCTTGGTGGACATCCATTCCCTCTATACATTTTTTTAGCAAATTGATTCCGGAAATGCTCCCGGATTTACCTGAATAATATTACTTAGAGTAAAGTGGGGCAAAATTTCGAGTGGGGTAAGAGTTTCTTAAAGATTTCTGGCTCAATTCAAAACAAATCTTATAAATGTCATGGTGGTTCGAATGCTATTCAAGTAAGAGACTTTCACTCTAAATATCATAAAAATCGATTGAGATTTGGAAAATTTATGTCTATTTGTTGTTTTTCGACGTGAATATTGTAATTTTTGGTCAAACTTTTGTTTCATGGAGCCAATTGAAGATAAAATCTTTTTCAATATTTTATGTAGGGGCGTTTCTAGACCTATCATAAGGTTGCTTTGAGGTGTTTTAGTTTTTGCATAAATGCTTGAAAACAATTTTTGGCCCATAGTGGGGCAAAAGTTCGACCCATGTATAAATACACGGAAAAAATTGCAAATTGCTTAAAATTCACATACTATCTTTGAATTTAGTTAACTTTATCTGATCGTGGGAAAACTGTCACCAAAATTTTACATTTCCACTAAGTTTTGCGAAAAACTGCTATTTTTGAGTATATTACAATTAACCCGATTTTGGGCAATTTTTTGATGAAAATTTAGTTTGTATTTTTCGGCAAACTTAAGTTTAAGATTAAACTTTTAGTTTAAGATCGATATTTTATGTTTTAGCCAGCGAACTTTTGCCCCACACTAGATTCGAACTCTTGCTTGCTATTGCGAATTATGCTATGTTTTTCTTAGAAATTTTGTTTCAAATCCCCGGTTTTAAAACGGTTTTTGAAATGTCTCTTGCCTTCAAATCTCCAGAGGAAATTTGTTGGAAAACCCCAAGAAAACTTTTGCTTCCGAAATTAGCATAGCGGTAAAGGAATCTGTTGGGAAACATGAAGCAAAATCACTGGAAAGGGTAAAAGGTTTATTATGATATTCATAAAGATATTTGTATTGATTTCCCTTAAAACACTTTGAAAATTGTACCAATTATCTATTGGCAAAATCCATATTTTTGGTTTGAAATTGTGTACGATACGAGGGCGGATTTCTAGAAGCATTCTGGTAGAATTCTAGAAATAAAAAGATGTCAAGGAAGGATAGATTTAAAGGATAATTTCTAAAGAAGATTCTGATGGACCTTCTTGAGAAACTTCTTAATCCTGTAATTTACTTCTAGAGAAAAGATTATAAATTATCTCTCATTGTACCATTGCACATCTATCGTTCTACCTGCTTCAACATTATGTTGTTTCTCCTTCCTTCGCATGACGCTTTGAGGAACTTCGTACAACAATTTGTCCTTACAACAAAAAGCAACATTTTAAAGAACCTAAAGTATGGTAAATTATGGGAGTTTTGAAAATATTGCAAAATTCTTATAAGTATGATTCCTGATTTCTGAAAGTCTATTAAAAATTCCTCAACAAATGTTCAAAGTGATGCAAAAGTTACCACTAAGATTTAAATTCATTAAAATCTTACATTTTCACGTCAAATCTCTACAGTAATACAAAATAGTCGATAATTACTCCTTCAAAAAGTGCTTATTGCGATTTAAAGTAAAAAAAATCTCTGAAAAATGCTTAGATAAATCTTTGGTAAATTTTTCGGAAGAATGTTAGGGAATCAATAACATAATTTCTAAGAAATCCCTGAACAAATTACTCGGGAAATCTGGGAAATCTTTGAGTATTTTTGCGGAAGAGTTTTTGAAAGAACAGTTGAACGTATTCCGCTACGAATTTTATAGGAATATTAGAATTGTTTGAGCATTACTTAGTTAGGCATTTGAAACAAAATAATAATAATTTCGAGTTTTGAAAGAATGCGAGATCGGAGAACTGCTCTGAGAAATCATGAATAATATTTTCCCAATGGAAATCTTTTTAATTGCTTTTAAAATTCTTGTGAAATATTACGAGCAATCCTTAAAGTAACACCTTTAGTCATATAGTTTTTTGGCAGGAAGTCTGGATGATTTTTGCTGCGATTTTTTCAAACAATCCTGTAGAGAAACTTTAGAAGAAACTTCAAAAGCAAAGTTGGAAAAACTGTTGACGAACTCTTTGAAGAATTCGTGAAATGAATCCTTGCTTGGTGATTTTGAAGACGTTTTTGGTGAGACTCCTAGATTTTTTTGTACTATTTTTTGGAGAAATGTTTAGAAATTCCTGAAAATCATAAACAAACTATTAATGAACACAGGAGGATACTTTAAACTAGCAATTGGAATTTATATGTACTAAGTACCTAGAGGACATTCCAGGAGAAATGACCAACAATGCATTCTCTGGTGGAATTCTTTGAGAGATTTTTCAAACAATTCGATAGAGATTCTTCGAGAAATTTGCTGGAGAAATCAGAAAGTCTGGGAATAATTTTCCGTGGGAATCCCAGAACGAACTCAGTAAAAACTGGTAAAGAAGTTCTTGGAGAAAGCACTGAAAATTTGCTTCTCATAGAAATCTCTTAAAAGGATATGGTTGAATAACTGAAAAATCAAGCAAGGAACACAAAGAACATTCCTTGTGAGATTTTTTGCTAGAATTCTTGAAACATGTTTGACTGGGTTATAAAGAGAATGAAGCTTTTTCGTAGCGAAAATTTATATTTACAAATATCACTGATGTACCGCGAAATGGGACAAAATAACAAATTAATGAAATCAATACAAATCAGTCAAAACTACGAAATTTGTGTAAATCGTGATTTTTGCGACCGACATTACTTATCTGTAAAACAAGTATTTGCTAGGCCCCCCTTAGGCCCCCTCCAGAAAAAAAACCTAGCTACGCCAATGAGACCCATACACTATTAAGCTATTGTATATTGCATATGTAAGACCAATTCCGGAATACTTTTTTTTTTTTTCACGTTCGATATGGAGGCTAGTCATATCGAATTCGTCCATCGTGCGCCAGAGTGTCGGACTCTTTTATACCGACTAAAGTCCACCTTCGCCCACGAGCCATTCCCCCCGGAACTGCCTCTTGGCATTACTTCATGGAGGAGGCTATTGTGCTAACCACTGCACTGCTCCTTGCTTCTTACGCTCCTGTACTTCCCTTGCTCTCTTCGTACTGCTGGCATCACGCCAGGGCCATGTTTCTACTGCCGCTTCTGTCATTGCTACGCTTCGTTGCTCTACTGCGACGTGTTTGGGGCTGGCATCTCGCCAGAGCCCTGCGCAACTTTTGCGCCTGCTGCTAATCCGCCGATTCTCGAGTTCTCCAGGTTGGACCAGTTGGATGCCGAGGTCGGTCCAGCGATTCCGGTTGGAGGGTAGCTTCCGGTTCACTGGCGCCCCGACGACCCAAAACTGGTGGTTGTCACGATCGCTACTCGGCATAGTCCCCGACGGTGGATCTAGCCTACTCCAGCGGAGAGTTCCTAACGTAGGAATGTCTCCCGAAACCGTTAACGTTACGCGTTTGTTCCCGCTTCACTGCTGCTGACCGGTGAAGTACCGAGGTCGATCCAGCGATTCCGGTTGGAGGATGGCTTCCGGTTCACTGGTGCCCCGACGACTTAAGCCGGTGACTCGCTACGGACTACTCAGAATAGTCCCCGACGGTGGATCTATCCTACTCCGACGAAAATTTCCCCGACGGCGGAAGATCTCCCGAACCGATGCTTTCCGGGCTGATGCCGAGGTCGGTTCTGCGATTCCGGTGGAGAGAAACTTCCGGTTCACAGGCGCCTCGACGACCATTTGCCGGTGCAACTACGCGTTCTACTCAGTTAGTCCCCGACGGTGAACTTAACCTACTCCGAAGCTGACCGGGCAGATGCCGAGGTCGGCCCTGCGATTCCGGTGGAGGGAAACTTCCGGTTCACAGGCGCCCCGACGACCATTTGCCGGAGCTGTTTCGCGATCTACTCAGCTAGTCCCCGGCGGAAGGACATAGCCTACTCCGACGCGATGTTGGTCGGTAAGTGCCGAGGTCGGTCCTGCAATTCCGGTTGGAGGATGACTTCCGGTTTGCAGGCGCCTCGACGACTTATTACCGATATTACGTTACTCCCGCTCTACTCGGTCTAGTCCCCGGCGGAGGATCTAGCCTACTCCGGTCGCGCCCGTAGGTCTCCTTCATATGCTCGCTTCAACAGGCTGGTTTGTCAAGCGCCAAGGTCGGTCCGCCGATTCCGGCTGCCCCGACGATTCAGAGCCATGTGCTGTCCGCTGTGTTGAGTTCCGCTGCTCCTCTCGCCATCTTCGTTGTAAAAGAGACATCATCTGAACGATAGTCGTGTTTACCGCGTCCCATTTCTCTTCGTCGGCACACATTCGTTGGACGATATTGTGCACATTAACGTCATTGCCGACGACGGATGTCATCTCGGCTCGCTCATGCTCGAAGCGCGGACATTCGAAGACCACGTGCTCAGGGGTTTCGTCAGCATCGCCGCACCCGGTGCATAACGGCGATCTTGCGTGTCCAAACCTATTGAGGTATTTCTTGAAACAGCCATGACCAGACAAAAACTGCGTCAAGTGGAAATTCACTTCTCCGTGTTTTCTGTTTACCCACGTCGACAGGCACGGAATTAGACGGTGGGTCCATCTACCGTTCTCAGCGCTATCCCACTGCTGTTGCCATTTCCTCATGGTTTCATCCCGGGCTCTTTTCCGAATTCCCCGCGTGCTTCGGTCCCTGTAGCACTCGCTGTCCTCTTCGAGTTGAAGGCTTATAGGGATCAATCCTGCAATCACACAGACTGCCTCCGATGAAATCGTACGATACGCGCTCGCCACACGCATGGCCATCAGTCTGAACGCACTGTTCAGCCGGGAGCGGTTCCTCTTCGTCTGCAGTGCTGTCACCCACACGGGGCCAGCGTATCTGAGTACCGACGTCGACACGCTCGCCAGTAGTCGCTTCTTGCTGCTGCTGATCGCTGAGTTGTTGGGCATGATCCGGGATAGAGCTGATATCACCTTCACGGCCCTCTCACATGTATAATCGACATGGCTGTTGAAGCTCACCCGATCATCGATTATCACTCCTAGGTGTCTGACTTCCCGCTTTGAGTCGATGGTACACTGTCCAACCGAGATTCTCGCCTTCTGCACTGCCTTTCGGTTGCTTATCATCACAACTTCGGTTTTGTGATGGGCTAACACAAGCTTCTTCCCTCGCATCCATTCTTCCACGGCGTCTACTGCTTCGGTAGCAAGTATCTCTACTTCCTCTAGTGATTCGCCGATGACTACGAGCACCACGTCTTCCGCGAAGCCGACGATCTTCACACCCCGGGGGAAGCTCAGCTTCAACACTCCATCATACATAGCGTTCCAGAGAGTCGGGCCAAGAATAGAACCCTGTGGGACGCCCGCTGTGACTGTCGTGCACCTTTTCCCAGCGTCTGGTTCATAGATCAGTGTACGATTTTGAAAGTAGCTCCTCAAAATCTTACAAAGGTACTCGGGAACCTCCAATCTGTGCAGCGATTCGGCGATCGCAGCCCAACTGGCACTGTTGAAGGCATTTTTTACGTCTAGAGTGACCACACCGCAGTACCGATTTCCTCTCCTCTTTTGCTTCCGCGCCGTCTCCATAGCTTCCACGACCGTTCGGATGGCATCAACGGTGGATCTACCCTTCCGAAAGCCGAACTGCATGTCGCACAGGCCGTTTTCTCCCTCCGTGTATTTCGTAAGCCTGTTTAGGATTACTCGCTCCAGCACTTTGCCAACTGTGTCCAGCAGACATATCGGTCTATATGCTGAAGGATCTCCAGGAGGCTTGCCTGGTTTAGGCAGCAACACCAGCTTTTGTCGCTTCCAAATGTCGGGGAAGTTACCCTCCTCGATACATTTTTGCAGCACGGTCCTGAACATATCCGGGTTTTCTTGGATTGCTGCTTTCAGAGCTACGTTGGGGATACCGTCTGGTCCCGGAGCCTTCCTGGTTTTTAAGGCTTTTGCCACCGCGATCAGCTCATCGTTCGTTCAATTCCGGAATACTGTCGCTTAGTATGGAACCCGGACCATGTCAAACACGACAAGCACATAGAATCTGTACAGATTTTTTTTTTTAATTTATTTGGTTTTACATCAATTAGCTTGATAAAATTCACTCGGTTTATGGCCGCTTCTCTCCATCCTCGACTGCGACCCACGCTCTCCAGGTCCTGGTGCACCTGGTCATTTCACCTAGCTCGCTGCGCCCCACGCCTTCTTGTTCCGACCGGATTCGTAGCGAACACCATCTTTACAGGGTTGTTGTCCGGCATTCTTGCAATACGCCCTGCCCAGCGTATCCTTTCAGCTTTAGCTACCTTCACGGAGGTTCGCCGTAAAGTTGAGCGAGCTCGTGGTTCATTCTTCGCCGCCACACGCCGTTTTCCTGCACACCGCCGAAAATCGTCCTTAGCACTCGGCATTCGAAAACCTCAAGAGCTTGCAAGTCCTCCTTGAGCATAGTCCACGTCTCATGCCCGTAGAGGACTACTGGTCTTATGAGCGTTTTGTATATCGTGCATTTGGTGCAGGGGTGAATCTTTCTTGACCGCAGTTTCTTCTGGAGCCCATAGTAGGCACAACTTTCACTGATGATGCGCCTTCGTATTTCCCGACTAACATTGTTGTCAGCCGTCAACAAGGATCCGAGATAGACGAACTCGTCCACCATCTCGAAGATATCCCCGTCTATCGTGACACTGCCCTGTCACGCTCAGTTCCGCCTACCAGCATGTACTTTGTTTTCGACGCATTCAACATTAGCCCGACTATTGTTGCTTAGCGTTTAAGGCGGGTGAACAAATCTGCCACCGTTTTAAATTTTCTCCCAATAATGTCCATGTCGTCCGCGAAGCAAACAAATTGGCCGGATCTCGTGAAAATCGTGCCTCGACTGTTAAGTCCGGCTTTCCGCATGACACCTTCAAGAGCAATATTGAACAACAGGCACGAAAGTCCATCGCCCTGTCGTAGTACCCGCCGAATCTCGAACGAACTGGAGTGTTTGCCCGAGATCTTCACGCAGTTTTGTACACCGTCCATCGTTGCTCTAATCAATCTTGTGAGCTTTCCGGGAAAGCTGTTCTCGTCCATATTCTTCCATAGCTATACACGGTCGATACTATCGTATGCCGCCTTGAAATCGATGAACTGATGGTGCGTAAGGACCTGGTACTTACGGCATTTCTGAAGGATTTGCCACACGAAAAAGAACTCGTTTGCTATAGGTGATAGACGACGGAAGAGAATCTGGGATAGCACTTTGTAGGCGGCGTTAAGGATGGTGATTGCACAATAATTTTCACTCTCCAGTTTGTCGCCTTTTTTGTAGATAGGGCATATTCCACTCCTCCGGCCGCTGTGCCATTTCCCAGATTCCGACTACCAGCCGATGCAGACAAGCGGCCAACCTGTCCGGGCCCATCTTGATGAGTTCGGCTCCGATACCATCCATGCCAGCGGCCTTGTTGTTCTTGAGCTGTTGAATGGCATCCTTAACTTCCCCCATCGTGGGAGCTGGTTGGTTTCCACTGTCCGCTGTGCTGACGTAGCCATCGCTTTCGCTGTCTTGACCTTCTGTGCCTGTGTTCTCTGCGCCATTCAGGTGTTCATCGTAGTGCTGCTTCTACCTTTCGATCACCTCGCGTCTGTCCGTCAAGATGCTCCCATCCTTATCCCGGCACATCTCAGCTCACGGCACGAAGCCTTTGCGGGATGTGTTGAGCTTCTGATAGAACTTCCGCGTTTCTTGAGAACGGTCCACCGGTGAACTGTCCAACGGTTCCAGGTGGCGCTTTTTGTCCCGAAATAGGTGGGTTTGCTGTTTCCGCTTCAGTCTGTACCGTTCCACGTTTTGCCGCGTACCATGCTGCAGCATTGCAGCCCGCGCCGCATTATTCTCCTCTAAAACTTCCTGGCACTCCTCGTCGAACCAATCGAGCTCCGTTCCACATATCCAACAATGCTTTCGGCAGCATCATTAATGGCTGCTTTGACTGCCCTACAGCAGTCCTCAAGAGGGGCCCTATCGAGCTCGCCCTCATCCGGCAACGCTGCCTCAAGATGCTGCGCTTACGCATTGGCGACATCCGGTTGTTTCAGCCGCTCGAAATTGTACCGGGCGGGCGTCGGTACCGTACATCATTAATGACAGATAGTTTTGGGCGCAGTTTCACCATCACCAGGTAGTGGTCGGAGTCAATGTTGGCGCCACGATAGGTTCTGACGTCGGTTATGTCGGAGAAGTGCCGTCCATCGATCAAAACGTGGTCGATTTGCGATTCTGTCTGCTGAGGTGATCTCCAGGTGTACCGATACGGGAGGCTGTGCTGGAAATAGGTGCTACGAATGGCCATGTTCTTGGAGGCGGCAAAATCTATCAGTCGTAGGCCGTACTCGTTCGTCAGCCGGTGGGCGCTGAACTTTCCAATCGTCGGTCTGAATTCCTCCTCCTGGCCAACCTGAGCGTTCGAATCTCCTATGATGATCTTGACGTCGTGGCTTGGGTAGCGGTCGTACTCACGTTCGAGCTGCGCGTAAAATGCGTCCTTGTCATCATCAGTGCTTTTGGAGTGTGGGCTATGCACGTTGATTATGTTGAAGTTAAAGAAGCAGTCTTTGATTCTTAACTTGCACATTCTTCCGTTGATCGGCCACCACCCGATCACGCGCCTTTGCATATCACCCATCACTTTAAAAGTTATTACCAGCTCACGTGTGTTGCCACAGCTCTGGTAGATGGTATCATTACTTCTAAACGTTCGCACCATCGAACCTGTCCGGCACACCTCCTGCAGCGCTACGATGCCGAAACCGCGAATCTTCAGTACATCGGAGAGTATGCGTGTGCTTCCGATGAAGTTGAGAGATTTGCAGTTCCACGTACCGAGTTTCTAATTGCTAGTCCATTTCCGTCGCTGTGGTCTTTGCCGATTGTTCCGGTCCGTATTCTCTCGTTGACGTTCCTGTGCTGATGTGTTTTTACGGCTGGCTTGCAGGGCCTGACACCAACCCCCTAGATTTCCGGAGGACCATTCCACCTAAGTGTTCGAAGGGCCATAGTGCACAGTTTAGCTTAGAGTTTTTCTCTGGCACTCGGACAATGATCAGCCGCCTCTGACATGGGGAACAGACGCTGCTCCTAACATAGAGTACAGACGGTTCATGACCCCCCCCTTCCGTGTTAGCATACAACCAGAGTTCCCACCGGGGTTGGTTACCCAATCTTCCCTTAGGTTGCTCGTACCCCGGCCAGTACAGCGAGGAGGTAGGGATAGGAGTTGCTGAGCAAGAGGCTAAGGGCCACACAATTTTATTCCTGCAGGTACGCGAGGTACCAATGGTACGTCATGCTCAGCCATTTACCATGCCAATTGCTGAGAGTACGGTAAATTCGGGTGAAATTGACCAGTAGGGTGAAATTGAGCACTGTGTCAAACGATTTTATTTCCCTCTAATAGAGCACAGAAATCAATGCAACCTATGTAAATGAACGTTGTTTGTCTTAAATATTGTCGAATTGCAGGTTGTGAAGCTTTTTGTGTTAAGGAATATTTATTTCTATGAAAATAATTGAAAATTCCATAATCGTGTTCTGTGTGGTATTGGCAGACATCAATAAACGTATAGTTTTAAACAAGGACTTGGACATGGTGTCAACCTGAAAATTTGTAAGGATGCTTGAAATATATCCCCAAAACGAATTTTATTATCAAAATTCGTACCAATTTGTTCATTTTCTTGTAATAATTGAATTTTTTATTGATATCAGAAGATTCCTTCGGAAATTGCCTACATTTAGGCGTTTTCTGCAGTATTGTTGAAAATTAATTGTTTATTATTTCCATAAATTATGCATTGTTAAGAATTTGGCAAGCATATTTGGATTCAGGAGGATCAGATTAAATAAGTAAAGTTGTTTTCAAAACTAACAATAGGGGTTTTGACAGGTGATCAATATCACCCCGAAATGGAATTCCTTGATTCTTTATTTTAGAGACGATTATCAGCACTAAAATCACAACTGTATGGAAATTTGAGTATATAAATCAATGAGGCATGCAATAAGTTGTTTGGAATTGGCAACATCATAGAAAACAGACATGGAAAACAGTGAAAAGTGATCAATTTCACCCGAAATTACGGTATCTTTAAGAAAAATATATTAAAAAGTTACTTGAAAAAAATATTGCGACAAATCTCTTAAAATATTTCTTAACATTTTTGACAAATCACGTGGATTCATTTCACAATTTATACATTGATTTTTACATTTCACACATGTGATGTGCGTACATATGATCATCAAAGCATTCAGAACAAACATTCGGAATTACCTGCCGAAGGATGCAGGTCATTATTATCTCTTTTTCATGACATGGCACATCAATGAAAATGGTTTTCTTGGAAGTCATTCTTAAAGAAAATTACTCAGCTGGACAAATGCATTCGAAGAAATAGATTTCAAGGAAATATCATGTCAGACATACATTGACTTCTCATGTATTTTGTGTGTACTTGCATTGCATTGCATGGATTGTACTATTTGAGCATACATTTTTTGCTCATGGATGTGACCACGTGAAAAAGAATTGCTCAATAAGATTGCTTGGAAATATAAAAGCAATAACATAATGGCTTTTCAAGTAGGGTAACGTAGAATATAGTTAAGGTAGACTTTGAAAATTATTAACGTTTGCATCGCTTTTTATTGCCTGTACAAGAGATTGCAAATTATTTGACATCAGAGTGATTCCAAGCAACAGCACCAAAATTTGGTAAATTTTTTAATTCATTTTTTTTCTATTGAGCTGAAACTTTGCACAGTTTTCCAGTTCTATCTAAATCGTCATTTTCCGATATCAAATCTTCAAGTTGAGTCACGACTAACTTTTCAAAAGGGTGTATGTGAAAATGGTTCAAAAATATTCAAAACGCTGCACAGCAAAAACGGTTCGTTCGATTGTTAGACAACTAAAGAAACAAAGTTAGACAACTAAATAAAGATTCCAAAAAAAATACACACAGTAAAAAAAAATTTTTTTTGCATTAAAAAACATAATTTTTGACACAAAAACTCAAATATCTCAAAACCCTATCGGAATACCAATGTAATTTTTTGAGGGAAAACGGTCCATTATATTAGCTATCTACCATAAAAATTTGGTGATGGTAAACCAATAAACAAAAAAGTTATGACATTTCAAACATGTCACAATTTTCACATTTAGTAGAAAAAAACATTTTTTTTTTTCGGTGTAAATTATCACGGGAACCGCAGTTTGTTGCTGATTTTATTGTCAAGGGCCTTGCGTGAATTAAACAAGTCGTTTTCATGTATTCATTAGGATTATGTATATTATATGTATAAATATTATGTATATGTATAAATATTATATGTATATGTATATACACTCCCGTGCAAAAGTTTGGGTTCACCCCCTAAAAAACATACAAAAGTGTTCTGTCCATATCTCTGTGATTACACGTCCAATTGAAACTCTTAAGGCCGCATTCAAAAGGCAAAGAGTTATTCTAACTTCGTATGTATTTTTCCAAAAACATTTTTTGAATTTTGTATACTAATTTTTTACTTAAATTTGTGACATTTTTCAAAAAACACACTGAAAAATCATATCTAGTTTCCTCAGCATTGGGTCGACCAAAATTTTAAATCAAAATTTCATTACAATCGTAATCTTATATTCTTTGAAGAGACCCCACGAAATTTTGGCGGAAAAATCTGGAAAGTATTCAAAATCAATGAAAGAGTCAGTCAAGTCATCGTGCAAAAGTTTAGGTTCACCCCTCAGTATGATGCAAATCGTGCAAAAGTTTGGGTTCACCTGAGCCGCACGCACATCATTTTTGTCAATATTTCTGCCGTTTTTCAACCGATTTTAATAGTTTAAAGCTTTTTGAGCGTAAATAATGGCGCGTACATGATTGGTTTGAGATTTCACAGATTTAAGTAAGTTCAGGTGAACTCAAACTTTTGCACGATACACCATACTGAGGGGTGAACCCAAACTTTTGCACGATGACTTGACTGACTGTTTCATTGATTTTGAATACTTTCCAAATCCGCCAAAATTTCGTGGGGTCTCTTCAAAGAATATAAGATTACGATTCTAATGACACTTTGATTAAAAATTTTGGTCGACCCAATGCACAGTGGGCAAAAACCGACCCAAAATCGCACTTATTTCGTGCCGCTGATTTCAGGAGGTGGACAGTAGCTATTTTCATTGAAAAACATGCGAGGAATCGAATGGCGCCATTTTCATTCACCGCACGCCATCGGAAGTACCTCATTTTACCCCATTTTCATCTTTCTGATATGAAAACTAGAGTTTTAGGAGTTTGTTTGCTTCTGCTGATTAAAATCGATGAATTATATAATTGAAAAACCATCGGCAAACCAAATATGTATATGAAAAATAATATTTTTGGACAAACTTGACTAATGTACCAGTTTACCCCTTTTTCTCCTATAATTTAGACATTTTGATAGTTTCAATAAATTCCTCAAAACTGACACATGATTTACAATTCATAACTCGCAAACCCTTCCATTAAAAGTTTGCGAAATGGACTGAGGGATATATCGAATTATGCAGGCCACGACAAACAGCTCATTTTACCCCTTTTCCCCTAATATTTCTTCATATATGGCAGTTTTACGATATTTCATATTAGGGGGAGATCCCCCAGTGCCGGACAGCACCCAATACCGGACAAAGTCGAAAGATTGAGATATCATGGTCCAATCAAGATGGTGTATTAGTAGAAAAGAAAGCTATTATGTAGACTAATGTTTGCGTAGAATAACACATCCTTGAATTATGCATGCCTTTTTAAAAAAGTAGAAATGTTTGAAAATCTTTAAAAAATTGACGTATCTCCTTAATTTTGAGCCTATTTAGTAATTATTTTGAATATGAAAAAATACTTTGGATCCCGCAAGCATGATCTAACATAATCCTAATTTGATAGTATGAATGTATTTTGTACCATAATTGAACTAAATATGGATAAATTACAATTTTGGTTAAGCACCTCCTGTCCCTCAGTTTCGGACAGCTTGATGTGTTATATGATGTCTTTGTAATTATTGCATCAGTGTCTCAAAATACTTTCATTTTCCATGGGTTTCGTCGATCATGGTATCAAACATGCAATAATATTAAGAAGAATGAACATTCAGAACAACATCGTAAAATGTGATATTTTTCATCATATATGAGAGAGGTTTTTCATAGACATCTTGCAAACTAACAAAAACTCAAATAATTCTTGTAAATGTTGCAAATGCATTGAATTGGTAATTATAAACTATTCCTATAATGTACACATTCAATGATGTTCAAATTTACAGAACTCGAGGCATTTCCAGACCGTGTCCGGTATAGGGTGCCACCTTTCAAGATCGATCAATTTGGTACTAAAATACATCATCAAAATGCAATGTCAAAATTCATATTTATATTTTCAAATTTATTTTTGCACTCTATAAAAATGATGATATTTATCATACATGGGTAACACGAGGCCATTTTTCGAATTATGAATTTAGTGGCTTAAGTGTCCGGTACTGGGGGATCTCCCCATACTGCCGCCAGATTTTCAACTCAAACTACCAAATCCTTTCGCAATACAGTAAGTAAAAACAACATATGCGTGAATCATGATTTACGAACCATGGTAAATAGCTCATTTTGCCCCTTTTCCCCTATAATTAGCTATATACGAAGGTTTTACAGTTTTTCTGAATACTGCAGTTAGATTTTAAACTTTGAACATATAATTTATTTTGTAAAATAGTATGGGAATTTGACAGATGCATATATCAAGCTTAGCATACCATGGTGAATAGCCCATTTTACCCCTTTTCCCCTACACTTCGATACATATGGAAGTTTAACGATATTTCACATTACTGCCGCTAGATTTTCAACTCAAACTACCAAATCCTTTCGCAATACAGTAAGTAGAAGCAACATATGCGTAAATCATGGTTTACGAACCATGGTATATAGCTCATTTTTTCCCTTCTCCCCTATAATTAGCTATATACGAAGGTTTTACGGTTTTTCTAAACACTGCAGTTCGATTTTAAACTTTGAACATATAATTTATTTTGTAAACTAGTATGGCAAATAGACAGATGCATATATAAAGCTTAGCGTGCCATGGTGAATAGTCCATTTTCCCCTTTTCCCCTATACTTCGGTATATATGAAAGTTTTACGATATTTTACATTGTTGCCGCTAGATTTACAACTCAAACTACCAAATCCTTTCGCAACACAGTAAGTAAAAGTGACATATACGTATATCCTATTTAACCAGTAAAGGAAAATAGCTCATTTTGACCTTTTCCCCTCATAATCCTCAAAACTGACGCTACATTTTACTCCAAGCTAATTTCTGAGAATATGACAAGTTATGCAAAGAAGGCTGCATATTTCAGAAGTCATCCGTCGACTCCCATAGTAATCCCGTCACTTTTATTAACAAAACCTCGAGTGACAGAGCCGTGTCGAGTGATTTTTCGACGGTTAATCCAGTCGAGTCGTTTTGGTCGACTCGAGTTACAAAATTCGCTCCATGAAATCTAAACTGGAAATTCCTTAAGTAATTTCTTGAGAGAAATAAATAGTATGCTCCCAACAAATATTTTTGTCGAATAATAGCTTAACGCTACGTTCACACTAAGCTCTATATCAAGTAATATATTGTGCTCTGCAAGAAATAACCACGAAACGCGTTTATCTTAAAATGTTCATGGATAGTCGCAGTGATAATAAATGTCTAAAAGTTTACCAAATTCGTGAAACATGAATCATTTATGTCTTTGCAGAACAAATAAATCCAAGTCTACTGGAATTTTGACATTGCGATTGAATTGCGCCTATCTCCTCTGTATGTTATCGCCGCCACTGAATGTGGATTTATTATAAGCGCCGCAATAGGCAAACTTGATATCAAACATCATACTAGTTATTTCCTGTGAAAATTAGATACATGATCTCCCATGTCAAGAAAGCTTATATTTCTTAATAAAGAGGGTAGTATGAACATAGCATCAAGCAAACTTTCACCGAATATTCTGCTAAAAGTATTACTTGGGTAGGCCTAAACGGAAAAGAATTTCTTTATGTTGACATTGCAATAAAAATTTCATTAGGAGATTTTTCCTAATTGTAAAAATATTTTGATCATTATTCGCTACTCCTTTCGATTTTACTAGGTTTCGCTACAATATGGTCAAAAAATGTGAATTAGTCATAACTTTAGAGTGTTTGGGGGACTGTAGTCTTTTGAGGCAATTTCGTGAAATTTACAGCAATTTTAAAGGTACCACTCCTGAGCACCGCAAAATCAAGCACTCCACACTGAACTAAATAGAACTGGCCAACTCTTGTACTTGTCAGCAAACTTTGACAATTTTTAATTTTAAAATAATCGTCAAATTTCCCTCGTTGAATTGCAGTATAAAAAGTTAGACCAGAAAGTCGTTTGAAGTGTGCTTCAACGTCATCGAACATCCATCATCATTAGTTTTTTCACGCGTTTGTGCAAAATATTTTTACGCACTTGATGTTCTTTCGGCGTCATTTCGAAAACTGCAACCGAATGCTAAACCGATATATTTTTAGACGTTCAAACACATTATGACCTTTCGTTTTTTTCATTGTTTATAATTGTACATTGAGAATTTTAAAAGATTGAGTCTTAGAATTTTAAAAGATTGGGCCTTAGCCGTGGCTAGATTGCTGTACACATATTTTATTACGAAAGGATTTTGTAGTTTGAGTTGAAAATCTAGCGGCAGTAATGTGAAATATCGTTAAACTTCCATATGTATCGAAGTGTAGGGGAAAAGGGGTAAAATGGGCTATTCACCATGGTATGCTAAGCTTGATATATGCATCTGTCAAATTCCCATACTATTTTACAAAATAAATTATATGTTCAAAGTTTAAAATCTAACTGCAGTATTCAGAAAAACCGTAAAACCTTCGTATATAGCTAATTATAGGGGAAAAGGAGCAAAATGAGCTATTTACCATGGTTCGTAAATCATGATTCACGCATATGTTGCTTTTACTTACTGTATTGCGGAAGGATTTGGTAGTTTGAGTTGAAAATCTGGCGGCAGTAATATGAAATATCGTAAAACTGCCATATATGAAGAAATATTAGGGGAATAGGGGTAAATGAGCTGTTTGTCGGGGTCCGCATAGTTCGATATATCCCTCAGTCCATTTCTCAAACTTTTAATGGAAGGGTTTGCGAGTTATGAATTGTAAATCATGTGTCAGTTTTGAGGAATTTATTGAAACTATCAAAATGTCTAAATTATAGGGGAAAAAGGGGTAAACTGGTACATTGGTCAAGTTTGTCCAAAAATATTATTTTTCATATACATATTTGGTTTGCCGATGGGTTTTCAATTATATAATTCATCGATTTTAATCAGCAGAAGCAAACAAACTCCTAAAACTCTAGTTTTCATATCAGAAAGGGGAAAATGGGGCAAAATGAGGTACTTCCGATGGCGTGCGGTGAATGAAAATGGCGCCATTCGATTCCTCGCATGTTTTTCAATGAAAATAGCTACTGCCCACCTCCTGAAATCAGCGGCACGAAATAAGTGCGATTTTGGGTCGGTTTTTGCCCACTGTGCAATGCTGAGGAAATTAGATATGATTTTTCAGTGTGTTTTTTGAAAAATGTCACAACTTCAAGTAAAAATTTAGTATACAAAGTTCAAAGAATGTTTTTGAAAAAATACATACGAAGTAAGAATAACTCTTTGCCTTCCGAATGCGACTTAGAAAGTTTCAATTGGACGTGTAATCACAGAGATATGGACAGAACACTTTTGCATGTTTTTTAGGGGGTGAACCCAAACTTATGCACGGGAGTGTATGTATAAATTAAAATGAATTAACAGATTACACGAAAATAATTTTTTTTTTACCAGGATATTTTTTTTTAGAGTATGATCAATGAGTTTCTAAATGTTATATATAAACTTTAAAAGTTTTGGATTTGGGTATGCATTATGAGATCATGAAAACATTTTATTAATACTTATTTATTTATTTATTGTTATTCAATTTTTTTACAATATCGAACACTTTTGCATCATTATCAGTACAGTTCGAGTATAGTTTTGCTTTAATTTTATTTTCTGACAATGGAATGAAACAGTGAAATTTTTGGGTTCCTTGGATCGTTTTCGCGTTATTATATTGCTCGCTGAGCTCTGATGCCGTTAATTCGTACTCTTCAGTAGTAGTAAAACAAAATGATAATTTTGTTAAATCTTCTTCTTTTCTGCGATTCGCCCAATCAAATAGTTCTTTTGCAGTTTTAATTGGATGCTCACGTTCTTTGGCTAAACTTGCTCTTGTGGCCATGCGCTTTATGGTTCCTCCAATAGCATCACAAGGACCTTTGCCATGTGACGTAGCAAAGAAATGCCATTCTGCATCAATTCCGTACTTTGATTTAAATTGACATAGGCTCGAAAAATTCTTACGGTTTTTGTACTGCGATGCTGCTCCATCAGACATGAAATATATCTTTCTGATTTCTTTATCCTTATCAACGCGTAAAAAGTTAATCATTTTGGCAATGAACAAATTTACAGATACTGAGTCGTGTCTTAAATCTACGGAAATTACAATAAAACTAAAATGTTCAATTTGCGTACTTCCATTGAAATAAATAACAAATGGATGAATTGTAGCTTGTTGTACGTTCCAGTGATGGGACTGCACTTCATCTTGCAATACAAAGCTATAGTTTTCAGAAAAATCACAAATGACTAAAAATACACCATCTTGTAATGTATTTTTCGTATTTTTAAAAAGCGGGATTGCTCTGTTTTAATAAAGTCGTGAGGAATTAAACTTTCTAATTTCAAGCAAAAAAATGACACAAACTCATCTACAGGTTTTACAATAGTTTCTAGGTCACACCTATCCGTGGTCACCCATTGCTCAAATGATAACTGATCAATATAATTTTCTTCAAACTCAGCGAATAAAGTATTTTCCAATGATGAAGAATCTGGACAATCCGAACAAGATCGTAGATAGCAATTTGATGTTGTATTTTCACACAAAAGACTACCAGTTAACATTTTAATATCCTTTGATAAATTGATTCTTTTCAAACTATGTAAGATTAGGTTAATATTTTCGTGTGTTGTGCACACACAAACATTATGTGTTCCTGAATTGGATAGAAGCTTGCATTGCCTTGGACGAAGGCTTGCAAATGAGGAAAAACCTATCTTAATATTTTCGTTAATTTCCTTGAAGCGTTTATACGCTTCTTTCAAAGTAGTCATCATTAATCGTTTTTGGATTGCTTGACGCTTTCCATCTTTTTTTACAGATACATAATCTTTTTCGCCAGGCATAGCTCTACTTACTTCATCGTCTTCAAAATATTGAATTATTTTTTCTTTTGTCTCATCTGTTAATGAAGTACTCGACCTAGCATTTTTGGTTGCAAGACAGTTATTTTTGAATTGTTTTGCCTCTTTTGCTGTATTTCTATTGGTTTTGAACTCATCAATGGCGTCTTGAATAGACCACGAGCTTGGCAGCATCGACAAAATCAATAATTTTTCTTTCCTTGTCGTGGCTAGATTCTTCATATTCATAATTAACTCATCATCATAATTACCTCATCGTAGTCTGTATTTTCCACATCCTCAGGTCCTAATTTGAAGAGGTTTCTTCGTACAGCTTCGTTGATTTCACGGTATTTTTTCTCGGGATAATTGACGTAACCCATCTTCGTCCATTTAATCGGAGTCACTTTTATTCCAGCTATCCCTTCGTTGAAGCGTTCGATGTTGACCTTCTGGATGCACTCATCTTCTGATTGATTTGTTGAAACAGATGTCGCTGATGGTACCGTGGCAAGACTATCTGCACTTGGTACTTCTGGTAACTCCTCAGTTGTTGTCGGTGCATCTAGTAATTCCTCAGTTGTTGTTGTTTTCGAACTTCCTGCAACCTGATCCACCGATGATGTACAGATTGCCCGTTTGTCAACGTTTAAACGGCAGGACGTACAAATGCGTAAATTTGTATTCAATGTAGACATTGGAGCATAACCAGCCGCTTTCAGTTTATCTATGGTGCTTTCGGTGAGATTTCGTAGCTCTTTCGAACACTTTTTTTCTGCAAACGGCCTGCAACAGTTGAGAAAGCGACTACTCATGTTGCTCGTTAGATTTTAATAAACAAAATCACTTTTAAGTTTTTACTGACTAGTTTGGTGTCGTTTGCTTGACTGAAGACAAATTTTACAATTAAATCTTTTATAACCATAGTGGTAGTATATTTTTAGCTTTTTCGTGAGTATGTTCATGGTATGCACCTATCATGTTTTTGATGTTGTTGAAGTTACTCGCTTTCTCCCAAATATGATTAACAAAGTCTATTCTCTACCAAGGCGGGTCTATACCCAGGTGTAATCAGATTTTAACTTTGTGGAGAAAACCAGCGCCGAGAAAACCGACCTGCTTTACGTATACTAGATCACCTGGGTATAGACCCGCCTTGTTCTCTACGAGGTAAACTTTTTGCAGGTAAACTAGTCGTATACCTGTATAGAAAACTTTTTTTGTAGCTTTTGTCTTCAATATTAGATTTCTTATAGGTTTCTTTTATCAAAAGGTTTCAACACTATTGAGAGAATTTTTCTTCAGTTACGTACAATAAAAAATATGACACTATCAAGACTTTAGATCACAACACTGGATCGCGTCTAACTTTCTAATAGATGCTATAATAGTTATGAATAATTAAATAAAAAATCATGAAAACAACTTGTTAACCTCATGTGGCACCCTTAACAAAAAATTCAGCAACAAACTGCGGTCCTAAAGAAAATTAACAATGAAAAAAAAAATTCACTAAGTGTCAAATTTGTGAAATATTTGAAATGTCATAACTTTTTTGTTTATTGGCTTACCATCACCAAATTTTTATGGTTGATAGCTAATATAATGGACCGTTTTCCCTCAAAAAAATACGTTGGTATTCCGATAGGGTTTTGAGATATTTGAGTTTTTGTGACAAAAATGATGTTTTTTAATGCAAAAAAAATTTTTTTTACTGTGTATATTTTTTTTGGAATCTTTATTTAGTTGTCTAACTTTGTTTCTTTAGTTGTCTAACAATCGAACGAACCGTTTTTGCTGTGCAGCTTTTTGAATATTTTTGAACCATTTTCACATACACCCTTTTGAAAAGTTAGTCGTGACTCAACTTGAAGATTTGATATCGGAAAATGACGATTTAGACGGAACTGAAAAACTGTGCAAAGTTTCAGATATTTTTGAAATGGTCGATCAGAATCGACTTGCATGCCTCCGTGGAATCCCTCATCAGTCATTTAACTTAACGAATTACTGCATGAAATCAAATGCCTCAATAAATAGCTAAAGATTTATATGAGAAAAATGTTATCAATTTATGGAGAGAATCGATGAGTTCATGTTCTGAGTTTCTGGTGGTACAAAAGTCTATATTTTTTCTAATTGATTCAATTGAAAATTGTTTTGTAACTTTCTCTTATCCTTCCGAACATTACCCACAAGTATCAACGAGAACTGCAACAACAAGAGTTTCGTGATGCGTTACGATATCTTGGCCTCATAACGCACCATGAAATGTAATGTAATTATTCCATAAATTAGAGAGTTTGATTGACTAAATCGCCATGAACATGAACATGAAACCATCGATTTTCCCCATACATTTGTCATTTTTGTTTCTTATAAATTGAAAGAAATTTGCGAAAGCATGCACGATGCAAATGCGATTGAAATTTAAGGCAGTGATGTTCGTGATCCAAATTATTGTTGAAATATGCAAGATTTGAAATTCTCAGATTTACCGTATACGTCTGGACAACTTTAGCATACACCTAGATATCCAAAAGTTTAAAGTTTTGAAGATGTTGGAAAAGCTTCACGAAAAATTGACGACATGAAATAAATTTCAAAGAATATGCTATCGGTAAAACATGTTATATATTACTTTATGATGTCAATACACATTCACTCCGATTTCCTCACCATGAAAGTGCCGAAAACGCTGCATGGAAAGATAAAACGGCAACGTGTTGCGTTCGTTTATCGCAGCGCAAAGGGATTTCAATATCGCACAACACTCGACCAACACCACACTCATTAATTACTTGCCGTGAAATTAAATTGCCCAACCGCAATGCCAGAAATTGATAAGGGACCACTCGGCTGCATTTATGATGATAAAACCAGAATCTGATATGTTTTTGGGCTGTTTCCAGGAACGACTTTCCGGTAGGTCAGCCGCTTTTGAATTGGAATTTATGCATACGATCGATATTAAATTTCTTCCCAACGAGTGTTTTCCGGTGTTTTCGACAGAGGGGCAAAACTTTTCACCGCTGCTGCTTCGTTGTACATCGAAAACGGAAAATCGAAGCATAACCAACAAGAACACTAGCGGAAGACAACGAGCCCTGTGTGAAGTGCGGTGGTGAGACAGATAAGAACTTTCACAGCTTCTTCAACATGCACACTCGTATACATAATCGAAATACTCATATTTTGCTGTTCGTAGCACATGGGTGTAGGTTTCCAGGAAGACAAAGAACGAATGACAATTCTAAAAGTTTTGTTTGCAATTTCAAATAGGGGAAAAAATCTTATCGAAATTCATGAAAATGATTGATGATTTTATTAATAAGGATTGCTTATGAATAAATTTCAAGAGATTATCATATTGAAAAAACTCAAACCATATGGGCCATAAGTGTTAGCAGAAACTTTGCAGGTTTGTGAATCTCTTGAAATTAAATCATATATGGGTAAACAACATTTGAGTGATAGTCTTTTAAATATGTCTGGGTCTAGGGTGACTACAAATGCTCCAATTGCTCCAGGGGTGGCTCATCGTGTATATGGCACTGGAATGCCAGAAGTGTATCAACTTCATGCGACCTATAACCGAAACATGGCTGAGTCCCCTTCCGGAAGATCTGGTCAAGCTTCTTCTTCTTCTTTCTGGCGTTACGTCCCTACTGGGACAGAGCCTGCTTCTCAGCTTAGTGTTCTTATGAGCACTTCCACAGTTATTAACTGAGAGCTTACTATGCCGATGACCATTTTTGCATGCGTATATCTTGTGGCAGGTACGAAGATACTCTATGCCCTGGGAAGTCGAGAAAATTTCCAACCCGAAAAGATCCCCGACCAGTGGGATTCGAACCCACGACCCTCAGCTTGGTCTTGCTGAATAGCTGCGCGTTTACCGCTACGGCTATCTGGTCAAGCTGTACCGAACGATTCTATGACATTTCCCGGAATGCCGTTTCCCGGAATCCATTTCCCGGAATGCCACTTCCGAAATGCACCAAAAATAAACTTTCACGGATTTTATTGCGATGTGAAAGTCAGAACTGAACAGCTCACAAGAGCCCTACACGCAGCAAACTGGGATATAGAAATTCATACATTTTGCCTTATGAAAGATGTAACGATTATTGAAATACGAACGCGAGTGATGTACGAGGCGAATGATGTACGCTCAGGCCAGTCGAACGAATGGCCCTCGGTTCGATTCCAGGTTACCGTAAAAACTGTTTTTGTTTTCGAATCTTGGTTTCATAAAGCAAAGTTCTGTGGCCGTGTCGTTTGCTCCTGCGGGGGCGGGCGATGCGGTCAGGATCAATCGTGTTGCGCGTCGCTCGCGTAGCACGATAGAGCAGTGTCGCGCATCGCGGATAGTGGAACAGGTTAGTAGTATTAGATCCTTCGATCGTATCGCTTGCTCTTGCGAGGGCGAGCGATGAACACTTATTTGGCGTAAAATGCGTTTATCGAAAAATATCGCGATTCCAGTTAGGCTTGATTATATAATGGATCGCATCACCAAACATTGGTGACTCCCAGATCTCTACCTTATCCCACTAACCCAATATCCTATCTATGACAACTGTGGAGATGCAGAGGTATACTCGGTGTCTAGTAAGGCATCGTTCATTTATTACGTAACGCTAAAATTGAAAATTGTTGACCCTCTCCCCATTACCTTCGTAACGCTTTTTGTATGAAAAATTTCAAATTTTTGTAAGAGTCGTAACGCTTGAGCCTACTCCCCCCTCCCCCTTGAGCGTTACGTAATTTGTGGATGCCGCCTAACTAACATTCCTTCCCTGATGACCATAAGGACGTAGCCGGCGCCGTTATTGACTTTTAAATTTTGAGCTCTCGGTTTGTGCACATTGAGAATGGTCAGCTAATCCCAAGCCCCATTCATTAGAACTCTTTGCAACTTCGATTGCTCTGGTCAATCACAGAGTAGCAACTACGAATTGTACGATCATCTATGCTCATGCTCATGCTCATGCTCAAATCTTGGTTTCATGAAGCAAATAAATGAACTGCAATCCGATTTCTCGTGTCGAATTTTCATAAGAGATTGTTTGTATTTCAATAGTATATTTGAGTGTATTAGAGTAAAGTGGGGCAAAATTTCGAGTGGGGCAAGAGTTTCTTTTCAAGATTTCTAAGTCAAATCACAACAAAACTTATAAATGTTATAGTGGTTCGAATGCTATTCAAGTAAGAGACTTTCACTCCAAATATTACTGAAATCGATTGAGACTTGCAAAAGTTATGGCTATTTGTTTATTTTCGACGTGAACATTGTAATTTTTGGCACAAGTTCGACCCATGTATAAACTCACGGAAAAAATTGCAAGTTACCTAAAATCCACATATTATTTTCAAATTTAACAAATTTGCCTGATCACCTAAAAGTGGGTAAATATTTTGACACAAGTTTGTTCAGCAAAATTATAGCCAATGTGTTGAAGGTTCACTGTATGGTATTCAATTTGTTGCAACTGCTATTGTTTGTCTGGAAACTTTGATGATACCACTAAGGTCGAACTTTTGCCCCACCTTACTCTATAGTATTGCTTGACTGTAATATCTGTACCTTAAGTTTGAAGGAAGGGAAAATTTATGATGTTCAATATTGGCAACCTTCTCGCCAAAAATTTTTCTGTCGGTATAGTTCGGAAGAACGGCAAATATTCTAAAGAAGGGAGTTTCTCTATGAAAATGATAGTAGCTATAGTTGTAATTCATGTTTGTATGAAACAAGGGCAATTATCCAATGAAAATATAAACAGTATGGGCAATAATAACTCTACCAGAATAACACGAAAATAGACCAGCTGAAGAGTTTCTCATAGACTGCACATAGTACTATAGTGCAGGTGTATATAGAAATGTCATGAGATTATTTAGTCTTCAAGTAAGTCTACAGTTGGAAGGGATATGAGATCTAGAGATTTGGTCTACATGATATATAAAGAGACTAAACTTAACTAAAAATCGGATTGTTTCGAAAAAATTATCCTACCCGTAAAAGTTCTCGATCTAATAAAAGTATCTAGCCCAACCATTAACTTCGCGCACTACCTTAAAATATGGTGGATTGAATCATTATAACTGCAAATATTTTTCTCAGGGGATTAGCTGCAATATGTCTTACTAATTTGCTACTAAATTAGCCAGGGACACTACTTTACGAATCAGAATATCAAATAGAAGGACAAAAGTTAAAAACACGTTGCCTGTTGTTTAATTGACATTTTTTTTAAATGCAGTCAACTCTTCTTTACTCAATATTTCGTATCTCGATATCGAGTTAGAGAACCATCGTAAGACTAGATTTTCATGGCTGCCTCAATGGTCCCTTGGATCGCAGTTGCACTAGATTTGTGTTCCGTTACTCGATACCTCTCTAACTCAACCCCTTCAATATCGAGTAATGGAGAGTTGACTGTATTTGAATTCGACAGAAAAAAATATAGGATGCAATTAAGGCTTAGTAGCCCGTCATTCGTTTTGGCAGCCGTAATGACTTTTCAGCTTGCAATTTCAAATTGATAATACTCAGTTGTGATAGTTTATATTGATCTGAAAAAGTATCACGGTACGCGCTACATGCATGAAGTATGCTGATACTTTTTAAGCTGTGTCAGTGCAAAACCAACTGATTTTCTTCAAATCGGATTCGTGAGATGAATTAGCAACAATCATCAACGACGCGTACAAATTTCAATAGCGGCCTACTTCGCCTTAAGATGGATTTTCTAAACGACACATCAATGAAGTATTACCGGCGTGCAGGGTGACGTTGGACTTAGGGGGTGACTTTGACCACCCTTATCGATGCATCTTCATGGCTATAACAATCTAGTGGCTATTTACAAAGAATGCTTGAAACTTGCCTCATTTTTTCATGTTTCTGATATTATTTAGTGGCCCAAAGTCACTATTTTGGCCCAATGTCACCCCAAAAGACGGAACATCATTTGTTTGAAAGTTTTCTTTAACGTTGAATATTTAAGTTATTCTTGAATATCTTTCCGGGAAATGGGGTATTCTTGGAAATGGGTCATTCCGTGAAATGGGTCATTCCCTGAAATGGGTCATTTCGGGAAATGTCTTTCCGGGAAATGGGGTTTCCAGGAAATGATTTCCGGAAAATGGTATAGAACCGTACCGAACAAACATACTTTAGTTATTAAAATACGGTAACCCTCGTCTAACAAGTTGAATAAAGTTGAGGCGGAAATACATGTATCTGTAAAAGTATACAAACTCCAGTGGAGTTAAATGATACAGCACTAAATTCGAGATTCATTTACTTATAGGTATTCCGCTTAACAGTTTGAAGGTTTATTGTCATGATAACTCTTGTTTCTTGAACCTGGAATTCAGAAGTTCTATCAGAAGCTCAAAGCATCCCGCAAAGGCTTCATGCCGTGAGCTGAAATGTGGAGTGATAAGGATGGGAGTACTTGGCGGATGGACGCGAGGTGATCGAAAGGTGGGAGCAGCTCTACGATGAACACCTGAATGGCGCAGAAGACACAGTCATAGAAGATTAGCACAGCGGACAGTGGAAACCAACCAGCACCCACGATGGGGGAATTTAAAGATGTCATATAAAAGTTAAAAAAAACAAAACAGTCGCTGGCATGGATGGTATCGGATCCGTACTCATCAAGATGGGCCGAAGAGATTGGCCGCTTGTCTGCATCGGATGATAGTCGGAAATGGAAAAGCTACGGGCATGGAGGAATGGAAGTAAGGCGTTATATGTCCCATCTACAAAAAGGGCGACAAACTGAAGCATTAAAACTATCGTTTCATCAACGCCCGCTCGACAACGAACCATATCTCTTCCGTGTGGCGTTGATCCCCCAGAAATGCCGTGAGTACCAGGTCACTACGTACTACCTGTTCATCGATTTAAAAGCAGCATACCACAGTATTGACGTGTAGAGCTATGGAAGATCATGGACGAGAACGACTTTCCCAGGAAGCTCACAAAATTGATTAAAGTAACGATGGACGGTATGCAAAACTGCGTGAAGATCCGGGCGAACACTCCGGATCTTTTGAATCCTGCTGGGGACGACGACAAGGTGATGGACTTTCGTGCCTCCTGTTCAATATGGCGCTTGAAGGTGTCATGTGAAGAGCCGGACTTGACAGTCGAGGCACGAGTTTCACGAGATCCAGACAATTTGTCTGCTTCGTGGACAATATGGATATTATTGGGAGAAAATTTGAAACGGTGGCAGATTTGTTCACTCGTCTGATACGTGAAGCAACAAGAGTCGGAATGATGGTGAATGCGTCAAAAACAATGTACATGCTGGTAGGCGGAACAGAGTGTGTCAGGGCCAACCTAGGAAGCAATGCCACGATAGACGGGGATTGTTTCGAAATGGTTGACGAGTGTATTTACCTCGGATCCTAGCTGACGCCCGTGAAATACGAAAGCGCATAATCAGTGGAAGTCGTGCCAACTATGGGCTCCAGAAGAAACTGCGGCCATAAAGATTCACGCCAGCACCAAATGCACGATGTACAAAACGCTCATAAGACCGGTAGTCCTCTACGGGCATGAAACGTGGACTGTGCTCAAAGAGGACCTGCAAGCTCATGGGGTATTCGAACGCCGGATGCTTAGCAACGGTGATCTTAGGACAATCTTCAGATGAGTGGTGGCGAAGGACAAAATACGAACTCGCCCAATTCTTCGGCATACCCAGTATCCCGAAGGTGGCCAAGGCTGGAAGGATACGCTAGGCAGGGCATGTTGCAATAATGGCGGTAACAGTCCTGTAAAGATAGTGTTCGCTTCGTATCTGGTCAAATCATGAAGACGTGAGGCGCAGTGACCAGGTGCACCAGGACCTGGAGAGCGTTGGTCGAAGTAGAGCATGGAGAGAAGCGGCCATAAACCGAGTGAATTGGCGGTATATTGTTTATTTATTTATTTACTGATTCAACGGACTTATACGGTCTAATTGAACGATAAAACTTAATCTTAATATTACATACAACAGAACCAATTAGCTAAACAGTAAAAGAACAAGCACAACAAGCATTCTAAAATCATCACAAACTACATATTCATGAACAACACATATACATCGCATCTAATTCAATCAATCACAGTGGTTCCCAAAGATAGTCACGGAATTCTCTAAAACTTAATCCTGCCGGCCACGTACTCGGCAGAAGTGCGGTCGATTTAAGACGGACGTTGACTCCGACTTTAAACGAAATGTAGGGCAATGATGTCGAATCTTTCCAAGCGGGAACAAGCTTCTTGATCACGGCATCCTTCGTGCCTAGCGAATCGTTGACTAGCTTCATAATTTGTTGCTCAGTAACGCAGTTTTTCACTCTAGTTATGAATAACCAGAATCGATCATTGGGCGACCTTTCTTCCTCTATGCTGTCCAGACAGTCTACGGGTTTTGCACTCGGCTGAGTTTCAGGTAGAGACAATAGGGATGACTCTGCAAGCGGACGATTCGTGTTTGATTCCTCATCGATATCACTGGTTTCGGTACGGGTCGCAGTACCATTCAACAGCGATTGATGTAAAGCTACTATTTGCTCCTTCAGTTCGGCAATTTCACCATCGATGCGTGCTATCTCGGTTGGTTTCGGTGTAGTAGGTTTTACTGTCTCACTGTTGAGATTATTGCGACCATTTCTCATTTTGCGTATGGTACTGATACACTGATCACACATCCACCAAAAATTTGAAACTTGGCGGTATTGTATGAGATCCTCTCGACTCAATTTCACACAAGCAGCGTGGAATATATTGTTGCAGAAACCTTCACAGCCAATGCAATCAGCACCATGGGCGATAGCTTCTGAGCACTGTTTACATGTCGATGTAGTTGTATTTGAAGACATCTTGGATTGCAGTTTTCGATACCGAATAACAGTAGTTTTAGTTTATAGCATGCGTTTTCGCAAAATTATCGTATTGACGTCTCAACAAAGATTGACTAATCTAACGTTTCATACACTTATTGCGATTATTGACGGCAAGAAACACGCGATAATGAGGAATTTAGGCAACGAAAAAGATCAACTACGCGATCACAAGACGCACACTCACATTTAATTGTTGTTGCTCTTGTTTCTTGTTGAAGCCTAGCGGTAAAATCCACATCTACATATAAAAGAAAGTACCTGAGTTTAATTCTCGGTCGGTCCACTTTTTCGTAATGGAAATTTCCTTCACTTTCTTGAGCATAGGGTATCTTCGTACCTGTCACTCGCAAAATGTCGTCCATCAACCAACACGTCATCTACTAAGGAGCAGTCATCGCCACTTAGAGGTTATCAGGTGTGATTGCGGGATAATCTTACATGCAAAGCAGGTATTACTGATTGTTACACAAGTTACATTAGGAGCGGAACAACAGTTTATAAAACTGAAATAAGTTTAAGAGTGATATAACCAACTCTTATTCAGCGAGTTGTGTTTGATCATTCGACCTTGACGCTTGCTCCTGGGCAGTGCGTCAAGAAAGCCCGAGCAGTCGTCAGTTGTTTTCGCTCTCGGGTCGCGCGCCTATTTTCTTTGATTGCTTTTATATAGCCGAGCAAACGAGTGAAGCTGAAAGTGGATTGTTGCTGCTCAAGGATGATGGATTATTTGGTGAGCTCGTTTCATGCTACTATTTCTAATCTATAAAATATGTATGACTGCTCCTTCAATCGCTACAACGGTGAGACGTAAATATGATTTTTTAACAAACTTTGAAAGGTTCGTCACTGTGAGTGTCGACATAAACTCTGATTCATTGATTCATTTTTTTTTTTCAAAGCTCCTTTTTTACCTTTTTTTTTTGCAATAAAAAAAACTTTGAATGGTTCGACACTACAAGTGTAGACTTGCGGAAGGTTTATTCAACAAACTTTGAAAGGTTCGTCACCTCAAGTGTCGGCATAATTTTTCTCTACATAGATATTGTTCATATCAAATGAAAATATTATATTTACATATAAGCAAGTTTATATCTCACAAATAATTATTTATCATGGTCTAATCGCTTATCAAAGTGAATCCTGTGACCCAACGATCCTCCCCATTAACAAACATCCCTCTTATTATCCTTTGTGGAGATGCAGAGGCAAACACGGTCTTCAAATACAGTGATACCTCCATGAGTCGATGTTCCATGACTCGATGTCGACTCATGGAACCATACTAGAAACAAAATTTCATGGTTACTATGATGGTCCCTCGAAACTGTTTTCCAAAGGATTTCTGTTCCATGACTCGATATTTCCATGAGTCGATGGTCCATTCAATATCGACTCATGGAGGTTTCACTGTAGCAAAGGTTACACACTATCATTCCTACCCCCAATCCTGCAAGAACAAGGCCGGCGCCGTTATTGACCATGTATAAATAGAGGCATTGAATTATGCACACTGAAGAAGATTATGGCCAATCCCAGCCGAACTTCTAGTTGATTCTTTGTGCATTTTCACTGACTTCGGTCAGTCACGGAATAGCAACCATTGATATGTGTAGTCAGTCTAAGCTCTAAGCTAAGCTAAGATATATCCAACTCTTATTCAGCAAAAATGTTTGTTGGATATTCTGCTATCAAAGGTCATAAACCATAGTAACGAACTGGAAGCTTTCCGTTCTGTTCCATTGATGGGTCGGAAGAAGTTGTATTTCTTACTGTCTTAACATCTCCTTTTGGCACTCATCGTATGCCTAAACTAAGCTTTCATAGAACTTATACTTCATGTCATAGAGGGACTGCTTCTTCGTTGCTGACACGGTACATCATCATGACCGGGATATAGATAGTACATATCGACCATATCATGTAGGCCATCTAGACACCTGCATAATGAGGCAAAAATAGTTGTAGAGGCTCTTCGTTACTAAACAGTTCTGTGCTGTTACTTCAATAGGGCCTACCTGACATGAGCAATTTCTCTTCATCGATCCTCTATTTCGCTAACAACTTCGCTAAATTAGATGAATATGTAATATTTCTTGTAAATGAAGCAAGATATATTGATTCTTGATCATACAGCACAAAAATATGTTACGAAAAGAGAATCAGTTTTCTGCAATAATGCAAAGAAAGCAACGATGAAGAGAAATCGATGAATGCAGATTAGCCCTTATGAAAAAACAACACAGAGTTCTTTCACAACAAATAAACAGTTGTTTTACAGTCCGCGTCACATAAGAACGTCAACAACCGATTGCTGTGATCAATCCTCATGGCATTTACCAACGCAATGGATTCTGTATCCCACAAATCTCATCCAGTAGCTTTTGTTGGGTACATGAATTTTCTAAATCATTAGTGTCATAGCAGGCTGCAAGCTGCGATAAATGCAGCGCGAAAAACATATTTTTACTATGGACCAATGCACGAGTTCACGATTTTGACGTTTGAGCGGCGCCAAATTCACTAGTTTCCATGGTCACATAAATAACTCGGCACTGCTCAAACGTCAACAAGTGAACTTGTGCATAGGTCCATGGACCAATGCACGTGTTTATTATTTGACATTTGAGCGGTGCTGTGTTATTTATGTGGCCATGGTAACCAGTGAATTTGGCACCGCTCAAACGTCAAATTCGTGAACTCGTACATCGATCCATAACTAGAGTTACATGGTTGTCAGGAGCACATAAATATACTGACGAGTCTCCAACCAAATCGTCTCTCAGCTCATCGGAGTCCTAGTGTGCTGCGCTAGCCGGAGTCTCACGGAAACAAAAAACAAAGGGATTTGTGGGATACAGAATGGCATGGGGATTGATACAGCAATCGGGTTTTGACGTTCTTCTGTGATGCGGACTGTCATATTGTCATCATTGATTCCTGACTAACATGCGGAGAGATACCTGGCATTTATTTTCATATTTAATGGGAGGAAATACCGTGCAGTGTTGCTGGAGTGAAAAAGTGGAGAGTGTGAGAATACTAATTTTGTTCTCGGTTCATAAAAGTTCCCTGGTTGAAGAAAATCGAGAGTTTCGGTGGTGTGCTAAGAAAAGTGACCAGAGCAACAGCATGTTGTCGTGAGGGAAGAGAACACCGGCAATGTCCGCTAACGAAAAGCTAGAATAAATTGATCTTGTTGTTTTGCCATGCGCAAATATTTTCCACTCATCTACTCTTGTGAAGTTCCCTAGAATAATGAAGTTTGCCTGGTTATAGCTAGGGAAAGTGTACCAGTTATGGCCATAGTGGTTCCCTAATTGACCATATGCGAAATTTTGATAACTTTCACATTTTAAATCTTTTTGAATGTTTTAACATCAAGATATATCTTAAATCTAACTACTACAACACACCAAAATTTTCAAAATTTGGAGACATTCAAATAATCACATATGACGAAATAGGGAACCACTATGTCCATATCTGGTACACCTACCCTAGTACCAAATAAAAATGATAGGAGGTTTCTAAGATTGGTTAAATGGTTGACCAAACCTAAAAAGAGTGAAAATTTGATAAAAAATGGATGTATGACCAGTATTACACGATAAATGTAAATATGTCCCAGGACATAGCGGTGAAAAGCACAGTTAAAACTAGAGATTGACGATATGAATCAGTTCAGTTTACGGCTCTGGATCCTTATGAAAATATTAAGTTAATAGCAAAAATTCATCTAATAGCATAATACTATTCCATGTTTGGTAATACTTTGCGTAGTATAGAGTTTTGTTTCTTCGAAGTTGTGTGTAAAAGTATTGTTTACAAGTACATTACAAGTATTCATGATATGATTTTTGTTAATAGAACATAGGATATGGATGATTTTCTATGGCGTTAGAGAGTCATCAAAATAACTCTATGATTCATGCAATGCATAGTTATCTCTCTAAAATGCAAAAAAAAAAAACCTTCAACGAATACACTGATTGAAATAAATTACAATGGAAAAATTATGTTTTTAGCAAGAATTATTTTTCTTTATCAATTTTTGAGCTTGAGCTTGAGCTTGAGCTTGATTGGCCGCCCGTGGATGCTACTCCAGTATCGCCAGATCAGCTGCACTTACACAAGGAACCAATCGAATGACTGCTTGGGACTAACAGGCATCCTCAGTGTATAAGTGCTGGTGAACTTCTATTTTTAGCGACAATGGTGCCTGCCACGTCAGAATGCAGACCAATGTGGGGAAGGGGGAGGAATTGATGATGCATTATACTGGCTCCCACGTAGACCGTATATACCACTGCATCTACGCCAGTACATGCGGGAGTGTATGGATTGGGGGAAAGGCATGGCAGAGAGGTTTGCTTTTGTGGTTAGCAGACTGCCTATGTATCAGGCGTAAGGAAAGGCATGCGCGTGGAAGAATGGAAGCGTTAGGGAAACGGTTTCTTGTCCGTCTCTGGTTCTAGCGTTTGCTATGAACGAATAGTTTAGAATTTAGAATGGAAGATAGAAGCAAGTGAAAATTATACAACTACAAAGTACGAGGAAAGGGACGGGCCTGGGATTGAATCCATGACCTTCTGCTTATGAAGCAGAAGCGGTAGCCATCAGACCACCAACCCCGTCCTATTTTTCTTTATCAATTTTTGAAAAAAAAAAAGTTAAATTTTAATTTGAACAAATTCAAATTTCTTTGGAGTAGAGGAAGAATGTGGGATACGGAATCCACTTCGTTGGTAATGTCATGAGAATTGATAACATCAATCGGTTTAGACGTTCTTCTGGGATGCGGACTGTCATGTTGTCAATTTTAGCATCCATGACTAACACCATACTGTCACTTGCACAGTAGATGTATTCACACTCTGCTGCGTAAGTTGTATGAGCATCACGTGGAGGGTCATTCCTTTCTCGCTAATAATCCAAACTTCACAAGATTCACACTAGTATTCACATGTATGAACTACTGAAATCAGGAAACCAACGAGAATTTCGCTAAATATAAGCCTACTATTGTTACCATTCCCAGCCCCACGGCATAAAAATTAACAAGGCAGGCTCTTTTTACGAGTGTAAACAACAATAATTATTGTAAACATGTGACGTCATTCCTATTGTGGCATATACCATCTTAACTACTAGATATTTTTTTTACAAATTTGTTCGAGGTGGATAGGAATGACGTCGTCAAGAAGCTGTCAGTTCTCGGAATATATCTCCTTCTTAATATTGTACACCGTGCACAGCCCTATTGCTGACCATTAATTCTACCAAAACGAGGTACATGGTTGCAGGTATATATAGAGGTAGGCCCAGTGGTACTGGTGCTGAGGTAGTGTTTAGTGGGGATGTGTTTAAAGATGTTGAAGAATTTGTTTACCTTGGAACATAAGTAACATGTGACAATAATGTTTACCGAAAAATGAAAAGACGAATTGCGGTAGTATCAACGTCGGCAGGTCTACTCAATTAAATGTATGACTTTTCATGATTTATAGAAATTATAATTCCGAAAGTTTATCTTTTCCTCCAGCTTATTAAGTTTGAGGACACAGAGCCCACCACTTTCGCATTCAAAAGATGCTGCAAACAAAATTAAATAAATAAGAAAAAATATTGCTTTTTGAAATAACGTCTAACTAACTGAAATGATCCCAAACACGCCTTAAATGTATCCGAAAATAAAACAAGGAGCGTCGCATCCTGCGTCACACATGTTTTTGAATTTATATCTGTATCATTCTTATTAATTAAGGGTTCCCCAATGGCATTGTACATTTTTACTCTAATACTCCGTCCCCCGTAAGTCGAAACTGCAATAGCAACCTAATAAATTGTTGCATATAATTAAATCCTAAAACAATGTCGCACCCCCCTTCCGCTTATAAGAAAGAACCCTTACGCCAATGTTCATGTGAACATGAGCAAATTCTTCATGAGCCCGACCTGCGTCGGAAAATTCCTCACTGATTGAAACTCACACATTGGTGGCGAAAACGTTGGCATACCCTAAAAGGATGAAAGAGCTCACGAAAAAACGAGGTGTATCGCTAGCAAGCAACACAAAAGCCGAAGATTCGTGCACTAAAAGTATGTCGTAGCCATCGAAGAAATGTGAAAGCACGCCAAATTTCAGAGCCAACTTTTGCCAAAATCTCAAACACTAAAAGATGTGGAAACAATGGGGATGAGGTTCAAGTGATATTCCATTCCAAGGAGTACCTATGGCACAAGACGACGCCTTTTTCCTTGCGTTCTCACATCGGAGAGAACGTGATTTCGATGCTTAGAATAACGAGGCTGAAGAAATTCACAGATTGCTCTAAGCCATTGTTTGGAGTGGTTTTGGATTGGGTTTTGCGTGTAGGAGTCGCCGAGTACGTGGGGAAATATCTTTATTTCGTGGCAAATTGCATGTAAATAAGCCTTACACGTATATCGCAACGACTAGATAAGGGAAATGGGTTAATTGTTTGGCTCAAACTGGCATTTGCAAGCGAATCTCCGTCATAACAGGAATGTGCTTTTAAGGTCTGATAAAATTGGATAAAGTTTGTTACTACCGAAGCGAATCATCGAAACGTAATCAGATGAACTTGCTGTTGTATACACGTATTTTTTAATGAACATTTTACTCAAGAACTATTACGAGTAAGAAGGAGTTAATAGATTGTTGACTCTTAAAGGCAAGCTTTCCGGATCTTCCGGTAAATTGAGCTAATTGTGTTGTTTTATTATAGCAGATCATATTATATTCTATAACATTGTTTCCTTACCTTGAATTAAGCGACCAATAAACATCTTAGCAAGACAAATTAGGTAAACAATAATTCTCTCCAGGCAAGTAGTTTTACCTCAATATTATAACGTTTAGTTCATTAAGATTGACATGAATATTGCCGGAGGGATGAACTTTTCAGGAATAACTTCAAGAAGTGTTTTCTTCGACTTCTCGCAAAATTTATATATTTTTGCACGGTGCTCTTCAGTCCTTGTTGCGTGCTCGATGATTGTTTGATTGTTTTGTGTTGCCGCATTTGGAGCACATTCAGTCAAGCTTTGCATCTCAAATGCGAACAGCAATACATTAGAAGACGCTATAAAAATTGTTCAGGGTATGAGTTAAAACGGTATTCATTACTCGTGCTTTGCAACATCATCCCAACAGCAGTTTATCCACCTTCTCCAAATAGTGCAAAGCTTTCCCTAACATCTGGACAGGCTGCTGCACAGACCCATTAATAAAGGTCATTCCTGGGAGACGCACTTTCGCCCGTAGAGAAGCGCGTTTCAGAGGAAAAAAAAATATGAAGCAATTTCTCACTCGTTATCGTAACTGGAAGCATGCAAATAATGCGGCACCGCATCGTTCGAGCTCACTACACGGAAGCTTTTGTTTCGCTTTCATCTGCAGTCAAAAACACATGCTTTTCGTGTACAAGAAGCCATGCTCCGGTGTACATCTAAAATGCATATCTAACGTCATCACAGCCACCATGGACGCACAGAGAGTGTTGGATCTGAGAATAGTGGATAAAAATTGCTATATGGAGGTACTTCTATATGGAACAAGTTTACCAGACTTTTTAAAGATGAGCTTTCTGCATTTTTGAGCCCTTCCTTAGCTCAGTAGTTAGAGTCTGCAGCTAAAAAGCAACCCGACCAGTGGATTACCGCAGAGTTGTAACAGATTTTGTCACTCGGTTAGCGATTTTTTTCAACAAAATATGTTTTAATTTTGGCTGGTAAGAAGTTAAAATAACAAAAATTATAACACAGTTTCCTCCACACTAAACAAAATTAAAACAAAATTTGGTATAATTTAAACAAAAGTGTAACTTGTAATGTTTCAAATCAAACATAAATATAACTCATTTTATGATTTTCCATAAATGAATTATATTAAAATTAGTGATAAGCTATTTCTCTCAATTTTTCATAACAAATTTTATTATAATTTTGAAACATTTTAATTTTGTTATAATTTCCTCTATCAACTCAAAGTGCTACTAACAAAAATTAAACAAAATTTGTTACTTGTAACAAATCTTGATATAATTGTGCTCCAACTTTGTTGTAATCCAATGGTCGGGAAAGCCATGCTGAATGTGTCTTGGTTCGATTCCCGGTCAATCCAGGATCTTTTCGTAGCAGAAAAGTCGTATGAAGTACACATAATATTTACCAATCAATCCTTTCAAGCACTACAATGAAAACCAACTAGAGTCTTATGTTGAAAACTGTGGCTGGTGCATCCATGAAAAGTATAAGGCCTACTCAATTCATGGAAAACATCCCTCGGAAATTCTTTGTTTTGTATAGCATTTAATTATTTTTGGGAGCACATAATGACAAAGAGATAACCATTTTATCAACAACTATTTGATTACGAAAAACAACAACTAGTGATCTAGTGAGGTCATTCGTTAGAATGATAAGAAAAGTAAATTGTGCGATAGTTTTTGTTTGAAAATTAATAGGATGCAGAGCTACTGGGGCACTTCCATGATTCACTTTGTCATGGGGAGTTTTTCTCGGTCAAATGGGCTAAAAATTTGCAATTAGAAGCACAACGCATACAACGCATAAGGAGTGTGTCGAAAAGTAGTCGCAAACATTCAAAACAGTCTAAAAATATTAGGTTGAACCGAAAAACAATGTTTTGATCAGAAATACATACTTGTTTCTTTTTCTTTTAGGGAAACAAAAGTAATTCTCCCCATAATAAGCATAATGAGCGATGAGCGCAATACATGTGCATAATAAGGGATTCAAGTTATTTAAAACTAACTGTTTCATCTATAAATCCCTTCCAAAAATCAAACAATCTGTAAGCGTTTAAATAGAACAAACGCCAACAAATACATTTAGCGTATTACATACAAAACAGCCAGTTGACTAGTAGAGAAAAATAAATGCCTATAACGGGCAAGAATGGTATTCGAAACACAGCTCCGTATCACTTATGAATTCACCCTCAGTTTTAAGTTGAACCGTTTAAAAGTTGATTGAATTTCTGTCATCGATTTATTTGGATTATTACTATGTTTATTTGTTGAAATTGAAACAAAGTTCACAAAAATGGCCTTTGTGACAGAAATAAAAGATCAAATCAACTTTGTGATTTTATTTGCAACTAGTGGGCCCGGCAAACTTCGTCTTGCCATCAAGTAGGCTGTTGAAAAACGCTATGGATCGTGCCATACAAAATGACAGTTCCGTACACGCTCGTTTTTCCGACTTTCTCGGTGAATATCTGGGATTTTTATACACACAAACACGTCGGAACACTTGACGAACAAAACGGAAAACTAATCATTCAAATCGGTTGACCCGTTCGGAAGCCATTTCGTGACATACAAACACCACTCCATTTTTATTTATATAGATGAAGCATCTTTGAAAACACTCATAACATCTAGTTTGATCATAAAAAATGCACATAATTTGAATAAAAATTGTCCCTACCAGGTTTTGACGGTCTGAACAATTTGACAAATACACTAGTTGCCTATCATGCTGATAGGCGGAACCAAGCGCGACAGAGCCCGCCTGGGAAGCAGTGTTACGATAGACGGGGATACTTTTGAGGTGGTTGATGAGTTCGTCTACCTCGGATCCTTGTTAACGGCTGATAACAACGTTAGTCGTGAAATACGGAGACGCATCATCAGTGGAAGTCGCGCCTACTATGGGCTCCAGAAGAAGCTGCGGTCGAGAAAGATTCACCCTCGCACCAAATGTACCATGTACAAAACGCTAATAAGACCGGTGGTCCTCTATGGACATGAAGCATGGACCATGCTGGAAGAGGACCTGCAAGCACTTGGAGTGTTCGAACGAAGGGTGCTTAGGACGATCTTTGGCGGAGTACAGGAAAACGGTGTGTGGCGGCGGAGAATGAACCACGAGCTCGATAGGCTCTACGGCGAACCCAGTATCCAGAAGGTTGCGAAAGCCGGAGGCGAGGAGCACAGCGAGCGAGGTGGCTTGATCAGGTGCAACAAGATCTGGAGAACGTGGGCCAAAATCGAAGTTGGAGAGACACAGCCATGGACCGAGTAAATTGGCGTAACATCGTTAACGAGGTTTTATCAAATTAATTGATGTAATACCATCTAAATAAATAATAACTTGTTGCCTATCTTATGAAGATCTTGGCCGTCTTTATCATATGCATCGACGTTTTAATGTATGGAGATCATGAGATAGAAAAGTTAAAAAAAAAATCAGGGTTTGATCACAATAGAGGAAAATATATCCGCCTGAACAATTCTGCAAAAGAAATCAATAAATCAGTAAAGTAGATATCAGAAGCCCAGATAGCCGTAGCGGTAAACGCGCAGCTATTCAGCATGACCATGCTGGGGGTCGTGGGTTCGAATCCCACTGGTCGAGGATCTTTTCGTAAAGGAAATTTTCTCGATTCCCAGGGCATAGAGTATCATCGTACCTGCCACACGATATACACATGCAAAAATGGTCAACCGGCAAAGAAAGCTCTCAGTTAATAACTGTGGAAGTGCTCATAAGAATACTAATCTGAGAAGCAGGCTTTGTCCAAGTTGGGACGTAACGCCAGAAAGAAGAAGAAGATATCAGAAGTAGAAGTGGAATAGAATCTGAACTAATTTTTTTTTTAATTTCTTTATTAGTATCATTCCAAACATCACATTCATTATTTCTTATATCTAGGTGTTCTGTGTTATTAGACAACACTATCATCCTAATTTGGTAACACAAATCTAATATTTTATTAACATTTTGTTAGCAATATATTACATTTCATTTGCCGTAGCAGTTCAGTTTTTTTTACAGGTGAGTTGATTTCACCTGCTTATAAGAGAAAAAAACGTTTTTAATATACTTAACCTAACTTAACCTAAACATATAACGCATTAATCGTGGCAATGGAAGATTGTAACGATTTTTGGCTGAAATTAATAATTATTTTATTTGACATTTGTTGCAATGTTTCAACATTGGATATTCTATTGGTACTATACCAGGGAGGAAGCCTCAAAATCATTTTCAAAATTTTATTTTGAATTCTCTGCAGAGCTTTCTTCCTGGTATTACAACAGCTAGTCCATATTGGTACAGCATACAACATGGCTGGCCTGAAAATTTGTTTGAATATCAAAAGCTTGTTTTTAAGACAAAGTTTTGATTTTCTATTAATAAGGGGATAGAAACATTTTACATATTTATTACATTTGGCTTGAATGCCCTCAATGTGATTTTTGAAAGTTAAATTCTTATCTAGCATGAGCCCTAGATACTTAACTTCATCTGACCAATTTATTAGAACCCCTCTCATCGTGACAACATGTCTTCTTGAAGGTTTCAAATAAAGAGTTTTTGATTTATGTGGGAATATTATTAGTTGAGTTTTGGAAGCATTAGGAGAAATCTTCCATTTCTGCAAGTATGAAGAAAAAATATCCAAACTTTTTTGCAATCGACTACAGATGACACGCAGGCTTCGTCCTTTGGCGGAGAGGCCTGTGTCATCCGCAAATAAGGATTTTTGACATTCCTGAGGTAACTCCGGTAAGTCAGATGTGAAAATATTGTATAATATTGGTCCCAAAATGCTGCAGACCTGGAGTTCTGATTATTAACCTGAAGTGTACGATTTGACAGATAACTTTGAATTATTCTAACAATGCATGTTGGAAAATTAAAGTTTTTTTAATTTTACAATCAAACCTTCATGCCAAACACTGTCGAATGCTTTTTCTATGTCTAGAAGACCAGTAAGACCAGTAGAATAGCCTTCAGATTTGTTGGAACGGATCAAATTTGTTACACGTAAAAGTTGATGAGTGGTCGAATGTCCATGGCGGAATCCGAACTGTTCATTGGCAAAAATTGAATTTTCGTTGATGTGGGCCATCATTCTGTTCAAAATAACCTTTTCAAAAAGTTTACTGATGGAGGAAAGCAAACTGATTGGACGATAGCTAGAAGCTTCTGCAGGATTTTTGTCTGGTTTTAAAATTGGAACAACCTTAGCATTTTTCCATTTGTCAAGAAAATATGCTAATTGAAAACATTTGTTAAATATATCAAGTAAAAATGATAAGCTACTTTCTGGAAGTTTCTTGATGAGGATGTAGAAAATTCCATCATTGCCAGGAGCTTTCATATTTTTGATTTTTTTAATAATAGTTCTCGCTTCTTCCAAATCAGTCTCCCTGGCATTTTCGAAAACGTTCTCTTGATTGAGAATATTTTCGAACTCCTGAGTAACTTGATTTTCAATTGGACTAGTAAGTCCTAAATTAAAATTGTGCGCACTTTCAAACTGCATAACAAGTTTTTGAGGTTTTTCGTAATTAGTTAGTAATAATTTGTTTTCCTCTTTCAATGCCGGTATTAGCTTCTGAGGTTTTTTCAAGATTTTAGATTATTTCCAAAAGGGCTTAGAGCCAGGGTTCAATTGAGAAATTTTATTTTCAAAATTTTTGTTTCTTAATTGAGAAAAACGTTCTTTGATTTCTTTCTGCAAATCCTGCCATATAATTTTCATAGCAGGATCGCGAGTGCATCTGAACTCATTTGATTTCTATCTACATCCTAGATGTGTGGATAAAACCTAACAATATGAACATTAATAAAAACAGCTTATCAGCCTTGATATACAGACATGAGAATGTAATTTTTTACTAGTGTTTCACAGCGGATGGATCATTTAGGGACCGTCCATAAATGACGTAGCATTTTAGGGGAGAGGGTGGAGTCTACGTTGTTGTGACGAATCATGTATTTGATATGGAAAAATATGCTACGATGGGGGAGTGCGTAACGTTCTACTTTTTTAAGTTGAAAAACATAAATAATAAAAAAAAAATTATAAAAAAGGGGATTTCATTTTTTTAACGTCTAATAATAATATTTTGCTTGCGTCCGTAAAAGCTTATGTGGATTGCGTTTGCCATAAGAAATGGTGAAAGTTTCGCGTTTTAGCAAACCGCCATGTACAATGCAAAATCATTTGGCGCGATTTTCTATAATAACTGGTTTTTGTTTGAATAGTTGGACGGTTAGAAGAGGCAGTTTCTTGGCGCAGGAGTTTCTTCGACTCGTTCAAGCAGAAGTGCACGAGTCGAGTATACTGAAACGTTAATGTGAAGTGAATTTAAAGTCAGAGTTGATTTTTTGGTGAAAAATTAATTTGCGATTTGAGGTAAAATTTAGTGAGTGAGCTTGTGTAATAAATTGTGTTAAACGTTTGGTGTTTCATTCATATTTCAGAGGACCGAGGTCCATAAATTATTCGCGTTTCTGCGCAAAAAGTTTTATTCAGTTCATTTAACGGAAGAAGGCAATTATTGATTCATGAAATTAAAAGCTTAAACTAATGTAAGTAGATGAAAAGCCGAATTTAGTTTCTCGGTGGTGTTCTAAATACGGTTCAAATACGATGACGGTTTATATGGAAATGAATAGTGAGAAATTTTGGGATAGTTTTGAAACACGTTGGAAGTGTAAGTTTAAAATGATCATCGTGAAAACTAATTCTTGGAAGCCGAAAAAAGAAGTTGTTGAAGAAAGCAGGAATTATTGTAGCAATCCCTGAAAGAATCCACAGATAAGTAACTTGAGAAATCTCTGAAAAAAATATTTTACAAATACACGGAGAAATTTCTAAAATAATCCTTGAACTTTAGTCAGATATTGATTTTTGAAGGAATTCCAGTAGCAACCCTAGGACCTTATTCTGACGAGTTCAAGTAGGTTTTCTTAGTGCAATTCATGGAGGAAATTTTGGAGCTATTTTGAGTGATATCAAAAATTTCAATTTCTGCTCAAACATTTACAAGAAAATTCATGCCGAAGAAACTATATGTCATAGCCTTGAGTTCTTATTTTCAGGCGAACAAACTCCTGAAATATGTTGTTTATGTTGTTAGTTAGCTAGAAACAATGTTGAGTGAAGTCAAACAAATATTTTTTGGCTGTATAATATTTACTTGACCTCTGCAAATAAATTCATGCCGAAAAATCTACACGTCATAGCCTTCAATTTTGATTTAGAGACAGAAAAGCACAGGAAATACGTTTTTTGTGCGGTTTTCTGGGTAAAACTGATTTTGAGTATTATCAGAAATTCATTTTTTACTCAAACATGTTTACTTGATTTTTACAATCAATTTCATGTCGAAAAAACTGTATGTGTTCGCTTGGAATTTTGAGTTGAGTTGAAATTTCAATTTCTGCTCAAACGTGTTCACTACACTTAAAAAAGCAAATAAATGTCGAAAAAACTGAATGTCATCGCTTTAAATTTTATTTTATCGTTCAGTTTGTGAAAACAATGCGTTTTTCAAAAAACTAAGAAGTGCCTTTTGCTTAATATCTTTGTGTAGACGCATCTATTTCAAAAACCTAGAAACTATCATCAATCTTAAATAGTGTCCGGTTCTATCGCAGAAAAAAAAATTGAAAATCGCTTCGAAAATGACAAAGATATGCATGGTCCAAGTTTCACTTCTGACTCTCTGAGGGGGGTTGGGAGTATAGGTGTTAAAGTAATCCTAAAAGGACTTCCTAGACTTTCTTGTAGGTATCTCAAGAAATCACTGGAAAAAGTTTGCAAGAATTCATGAAAGAGTCCCTGTAGAAGTGTTCAAAGCAGTCTCTGAATAAATTGCTAAGAGGACCCTTAAAAAATTCTAGAAGGAGTTCCAGAATGGAGGAATCTTTAAAGATTTTAAGATATATGCATGGAATAATTCCTGGAGATACTTATGTAGTTTTTTATTTATTCTCGTTGAAGCTACTTCATACTTTGGGCAAGTAAAGTGTTCCTTCAAAAAAATCAAATGTTCCTATAATAACTCAACTAAAGAAAACTACAAAAATTCTTAAGCGGATTGCCACAAAGATCAATTCAAGGGTCACGTAACAGCCCACAAGAGAACTTCTTGCAGGTGTAGGATGATTCGCCAATTGTTGAATGGTCAAAATGCTCGCTAATTGTTGAAAACGCCATAAGAAACACACGGACTGTTCAACAATAGGCGACGTTTTTAGCCGTTCAACATTAGGCGGCCAATTCGCCAAAAATTTCTCCGAAATTCTTCATGGATTATTATCTTCGATTTTTTTTTTTACGATAGTGTTCCGGGAAGAATCACTGATAGATAAATAATTTTATATTCTTCAAGTTTTTCTTTAACATTTCATTTAATAATTTTTCAACAAAAATTCGTTTGAAATGCTCACTGGAACAACTCCAGGAAATTCTACAAAAAAATCACCAGAGATTTCTTCAAAACTTGGGTCATCTGTTCCCGTTCCTGTTATCTTAAAGTTCAAACTGATTCTTCAGATATTTTATCAGGATTTGATGTGAAATAAAGATTGTTGCAAAAACTATTAAGCGAAATGAAACATAGATTTTCTTAAGAATCAAGGAGCAATCATATAGGGATTCTTCTTGTAAATTCAGTATGCAATAATCCCTTAAGAAATTCCTGTCATATTGTCAGAAATGAAGATGAAATGACGCATGTTGAAGATGACATGGCGCATGTTGAAGAGCGAATTCATTGTCCCTCCGCTTCTGCACGACCGACATCTGTCGTCACGGTTCAATTCATTCTCACGCCGAGGCATCAATTAACGAACGGACGAATGAATAGGGTGACCAACGATTAGTTTTTTGATTTTATGCTGTTTGGAGCACAACTTTCAAAGTGATATTGTGACGAATCTACAAAACATACAATGTTGCTCTTAAAGACACTTTTACAGCTTACAAGATAATGCATATTTTGTAAAAGAACTTTTTTAAATGAACTTCCAAAATCATATTTAATTTCATGAAAACACCTGAAAAAAAGGCAGATTTTTTCGTCAAATTTTGCAAATTTTTCATACTTTATGCCTTTTAACAATTTTCAATAAAATTCATGCCAAAAAAGCTAAGAAAGAAAAAGTTATAAACTTTCGATTCGTGCGCTGAGGTTGACTTATAGTTTATTAGTTATAAAGCGTCAAAGATTAGCAAACTAAAAAATGTGATTCACTTAGCAATGATTTCCGACCCTATGTTTCTTAGGCACTTTTTCATATCTCGAGAAGACCTATCTACCCTAAAAATATCTGCACTCCGGGATCAAACACCCTTTATATTTACAATCCAGTGGATTGTCTAGGACTAAGAGATCTATCCTGGGGTTCATTTGTATTATACAATATGTACAGAAAGTCTACACAGTAGACAATAGATATTCCTTATAATAGCTTATTCTCTATGGTGACATCTGTGTTCAGTTAGAGAAACAATTATAGTATCTTTGCTATAATAGGGATTTCTGATACATTACACTTATGAAGCAGAAACGGTAGCCATTAAGCCACCAACCCCGTCAAGAATTCAATATACTGGAACCAGCCTAAAAACATGACCTCACTAAACAAACAATGTTCCTATTATTGGTGATAGGATTTTTGCAGGAAAATTATGAAAAATTATTTACTATTTTTGTCTAATTGGATGATGGACTGAGTTGTAATCTACCGTCTGATGTATTAATACTTCATATTTCGTGATATTATCAGCATATTAGAGCTGATTTCCTTTAGGTGCTCCACTACTAGTACACTTACCCTGTGCAATTTATTAGCAATGCAATGTCTTTGAGAACGAACCATATGAAACAATTTAATATTTTTCGATGGTTGGCTGCTAGTTGCTGAATTTGTCTAAAGCTGAATCAAATAATAATTTCGCATTAGATGCGAATCTGTGGTTTCCACAGCTTTTCACCGTATTTTACGTCAATTGCGTCGCTGTGCATCGTGAGTAACCGTGGAAACGTGGCATCAACTTCAGAGAAACGGATATGATCACAATTCGCCGGCACGAGTCGGTACCCAACCTACCTCTTCCGGAGAAACTATGCTACTGCAAGTATGCACAACAACGTTTTCATGTAAAATTTAGAAAGGTAATTTATTTTCAAATTGCGAGTCCGTAAAACTTGTTTTTCCTTACGAGAATTCCAAACACTTACTGGAAGGACGATGGACTTGGAGAATGCTGAGCTCTGTACCCTGTATGGCTGCAGTGCTTTTGGTAGAGAAAACGTTGCACTCACTCATTGAGGAAGGATATGATAAATGTTTTCTGCTTCACGGCGGATGGTTCGTCGCCTCTCAAAGCTCACAGCATTCATCTATGTCGTCTACGTTTAAGTTTGTTTCGTATGTGTATGATGGTGAGAGACCGTCCGTATGTGGACGGTTTCGAAATGGCCATGGCAATTATTATACACGGATGAGAGGAACTACTGATGGATATGTGGATGAGCCATGGTGGAGTTACTTTAGGAATTTGCATGAGATGTTTTGAGTTCCGACCGGCAAAGTTGATTACTACTGCGAGAATTTCTCATTCGTTTTACAGTAGAGTGACACATAAAAAATAAACTTCTATTTCAAATAGCATAGAGCATCCACATTTCATACAACATTTAAAATTGATTGACTTGTAATTGAAGTCATACACATGCATTGCATTTTATCTTATCATATGATTCTCCAAGAGAAATGTGGATTGAGTGATGAGCAATCATCTTAGCGTTCTTCGATCGCTGGTTCAATGATATCTCACCCACATTCTGTTTGGTAAAAAATACTGGGTTCTTAGAAAAACAATAAACTATAATATGTAAATGTAAAAAGTTACACTTATGATTGTCTCCGCAATTTGTGCATACAAACTTTTTGGTATCTTCCTTCACTGGACAGACGTCCTTAGTATGAAAAGAACCTCCGCAAACATACATGTAGCATCCATGCGGCAATGTTTTGTACCATATCCCCACTTTTGGCACGGACGGCACTGAGTGGGGTTCTAGAAATGTTCCCATGCCAAATGGATATCGAAAATAAGTCTTGCTTTTTTTTAAGCCTAAATATTATACAGATCACTTTTGTTAAAGTGAACTAAATAATATTCTTAAAAAAAGGCCCTATCCGAGGAATGCCAGATTAGGTTATCTTTTTCATAATGATTACTTGGACTGAGGAAAATCCAAGTACCGTAATCCGGGGGCAAATTGATCACTGGGGTGAATTTGATCAAGTCGGTAACGAAAAGCATTTCCTTTCAAGGATGCTTAATACTTCGTTGCCATCACATACATTCCATGTTTTCTAGTTTAAAGATGTCTAATGATGATTTAAAACTATTTCATTTTTAATAAGGTCTGTTTTGCATAGAAATATTCACATTTTTTTAAGGTTTTAGCAATACTGTTAGAAATGTCAGTACTAAACAATTCGGAGGTGCTAAGCATGCATGTAAACTTTCAGTGTTAAAAATGTTGTGTAAGCTTCAGTGTGAACTGCTGAACTTATTTTTGAAACCGTACAGCATTACATCCCAAGTAACATTTCTAGTTTTTTCATTTACTACAAGCTGTTGTTACCACCATATCGTTAAAACTCATTTTAGAACTTATTAGTCTTAATAACCTTAATAAACCTTTGATAAAACTCCGATAAGCCCGAAAAGGCCCACACTACAGGAGGTTGTTAAGACTATACCTTAAAACCGTTTCTAAACTTCTTAGTTTTGTATCGTATGAATACATCTACCCTTGTAGTATGCTATAAAACATTCATAAGAGCTATTGTATAGCCTTATTGAGCTCAACTAGCGGTATTAAATCTTTTACGATATCCTAATACACGGAATAAAACCAATGTTAAGAGCTTATGATTGAACAAACATCAACCGATAAGCTGTTTATAAACCATAGCCTTTTTTTCTAAATTGAAACCATCATGATGTCTGCCGACTCATAATAATCAATGAAAACAATATTTTTTGCGTGGCAGAAAATTTCCTTACGATCGCGTGAAATTCCTGCCAATAAAAAATTACTGGTGAAATGACATACAATTTTTCGATTTACAGCAACGCGCCACAGTTACGACATCATTATTGGCTATCTAATATTTTACTCCATTCCATTTTCAGAATGATTTCATACTCATCTTTCCCACGCATATTGTAATTATCAATCCGAAACGGCGACAATAAAAATGGATTTCATCCAGTTAAATCTTGCTGGTCTTGTCTGGGATAGTTTAAGATCATTTGGTGATTATTCTGAACAATATAATCATTCATAAGCGCTTTTGATCTTAAGAACCCGTGCGCAAAACCCTCACTGGCTAAAATATTCCTAAATCAGAATATTTGTTCTGCACTAAGACAAATAGGTTTTTTGGGAGCCTTGATTTAAACTTAATGCACTCAAGAAAACTAGTGCTGTCAAAAAGGTAAACAAATAGTAAGATTCAGTTTTGTGATTCAATTCATTTTATTGAATTTGTGCCGTTATATATCTAAATGTTTTATTGGACTGGATTGATATAATGAAACCCGTCGTGCTTGATCGGTTGTACTGATGCAGAAAACGGAAAGTGATAAGTGCCTGAAAAATGAAAGCTTTTTTCGTGTAGCTCAGCTGTTGTGTGCAGCATAGTTGTCCCACTAGAACGGGAAGTTCAGGCAAGCATGGGAAAAATATGCTTTATGAGGTAGTCTGTTAATTCTTCGAGAGGAATATTTGTCATTTCTATGTGTGCGTTTTGATTAATCCATAATTCACTACATGATTATCCTTATCAACATAATGATTTTGATAACCACACGCAGATTGCTTTCCAATAACATGCATCAGACAGTTGAGATTTAAGAAGGCTTTACCATGACTTAGTGTAGCCTTAGAAGTTTTATCTATGCCTTGACAAGACAAACAAGATGAGGTTTTAAGCATAGGTTTTAATAGACACTACTCAGCTCCTTCAAAATATAATTTATTATCAATAAGTGTGACCAGCAAATAAGTTTTAACGGGAGCTTTTGTAGATATGTACAAAGCATTTTAAAGTGGGTTCTACCGAAAAGAACGTTTGGCACTTTGCAATGCTTTATTAAAACTGTTAGGAATGTATACATCTCTAATAAAACCTCCATAAATAACATCTAAGATCAAGAAGCACTGAAATTGTTACTTGGGATGAATAGTTTATTCACCGTAAAACCGTTTATTGTTGAATAACGTGCTTATTTCTAGGAAAATTGCATACATTTAGGCTTATTATGCAGATTTACAAAGTTTAATTTTGCAATAAAATGATGATATACACGAGTTGTAATAATTTTGACATCATTTTCAAATTCAGACGACCCAAATTTAGTAGATAGGAAAATTTTACATTTTAAAATATGCTTTATTATAAAGTGATCAATTACGCCCCAATGTGTCATTTTCAATTTATGATATTAAAACTAATTTTATGAAATGTTAAATTTTATTTCATAAAAAATCGATTACATAAAATGATAGAGATCAATGAAGTACTGATTTTACCGACAGAAATTTGACATTTTTTCAATTCCAATGGAAAACATGACCATAAGTAGAGAAATAGTGATCAATTTGCCCCCGGATTGACTTTTCAGTCACATGAAGGACATTGGAACAAACGTTCAGTTTTGTCGTCATTGGTTAAAAAATGTTCATATTGAGCATTGTGCATTTTGAAGACAAGTACGATGAGCATTGATGAAATTTTACCCTGTTTACTGCTATCTCTCTCTTGCTTACAATTATTTTCACTCAGTTTTTTGTATCCCAATAGACCAAGTTTTCACAAATTCATGTGTGTTTTATTCCGTGTATAATTACATATAAAAATATTTTCAACTCAAAATATAAGGACTGTTCGTTTTATAAAGTGGACACCTTGTACATGTTGTATCTTTTTAATTTATCAATGAAATTTCAATCGGTTTTCTGTACATCGTTCGACTAGCATTGTACAATGTTCTAATAATAAAATTTTCTCCAAAATAATTTAATTGCACACGAAAATGGAACAACGTTTAGAACGGTCGATTTTTTGAGGTCATCAAAATTAATGATTGTTGCAGATTGGCTGGAAAATTCGACAATCTATATTTTGTATTTTCAAAAAAAGGCTTGTTCTTCAAAAGTAACATCAATCAGAAGCCTGATGGTAAATCAAGTTATTTTTGCAGCAACAATTTTACAGATATAATAAAATCATTTTTCCCCGATATTCTTGAAGAAAAATACTTTAAATTTGAAGGGAACTGATATGAGTAGATTTTTTTGGATTAAAGTACGTCCGGACGGAAGTTCTAATATAGTATTAATATTAGAAATAACTTACGCCTTCATAGGGTTACTTTATTAGTCCTCACGTCACATTTAAAGCACAATAGAAAAACAATTGCTTTATTTTAGAAGACTTTTCAAAGCACTAAGACGATCATCAAAATTGGCAACACTGCTGTAATAATATCGATTGTATTTTCCACATATTATTGTCATAATATGTTATTCTGCGACTACCAATCGAAATATTCGGAGAAAAACATTTACAATTTGCTGTAGATCGATAAAAAAGCGTACATGATTTTAAAAGTATGAGACTTTTTAGAAAAAAGACCATAAAGAGTAAAATTTTTACTTTAGACTGTGGTTTAAATTCAAGATTTACCTCTCGTTTATACAAATATAGTTTCTTTGCTAATCTAAACTCGTTTCAAACACGCTTTTTACTTTTCTCTTTTGCTGGGAGTCAAAGGATGGTGTATCAACAATTTTGGGCATAAATGGATATATCACTAATGTTACCTAATGTCAGTGAATGGTGGAATATAATTCATTTTTTTTTCAAAGCTACACCTTTAGTAGAATAGTAAAAGATACAATTTGTTCATAAAAATGAGGATTTTTGTTTTGAAAAAAATAATGTTAAACTTTGACAATAAGCTTTTCTTTAGAGTTTTTGGAAAAACTTTTTAGCTCTTCAACCAAAAGCATTTTCTAAGATCTTATATTTTTAAAGCATTGTAGAATAATAGTTGAACGATGCACAGAAAACCGATTACGATTTTATCAATAAATAAAAAAGATATAGCATAAACAAAGTGTCCACTTTATAAAATGAACAGTCCTTAGTTAAAACTTAAGTAACCAGCTACAAACTATTTTTCCTATTCATGTTCTCAATATTTTCCTCTACATCAATTATAATGCATATTTTTTTAGAGTTCAGTAGTAACTGTAACATAAATTGAGGCAAATTATCCAAACCACATTTGATTGCTTTGTGTAGAACATGGCGATGAATATTGCTATATAATTCTCAAATTTCCCCCACAATAAAGCCCCCTTTCGTCAGTTCCGCTCACACTTCCAAACTAGACCACAGGAACGGGAATGAATTAATACACATCAAAAGAGTCTGAATAATTTATGGCTGAACTTCTCCGGTGCGTTTCGGTCCACTAGACACCATTTCCTGTTCTCCCCAAGGCCCATTTCGGATGGATTCACATTCCACATATCGATTTCCCATTTCCCAATTCATATCTGTGCTTTCGATTTAGAGTAAGACAGCTTGATCCATCATGGAGAAACCAAAACCCATCCTCGACAAGTTTGGATAGGCGAAGATGTTTCAAAATGCCAACTTGAGCTCAATCGCTTTTTACTGAAAAACAAGGTTTTATTATAATCTTTCAACGTAACACAGTAATTTACAAGTTTGCTTAATGCCGAATAAAATATTTGTTTCAATAAAAACATTTTACACTGGGGATTTTCTTAGCGGCTTTCAGTCTCAACAGCAACTGGTTGAGACTGAAAGCCGCTAAGAAAATCCCCGGTGTAACTCATAACAGTCGAAAACATCCAACTAAAAACATTTAATATGACGTTAAACATGGATTTTATTGTATTATTCAAAACAGTACTCAATGTTGCTGAACAGCGATCGGAAACGCGAAGCACGATGAATTTTCGTCGGCATCAAAACAGAATCTGCGAAAAAACACTAACAACCGTTCGGGCGCTTCATTCGTTCGTGTTTCATTTTCGGATCGCTGTTTCTCCCGACGGTATCATCGGGTGATTTTCCATCGCTCGGTAATGTGAACGGTACGATCCACGCTGCCTGTTCTTCGCGAAGAGCAGGAAAATATTCATTTCGATCATCTTCAAACGGGCTCGCAACAATCACGCTAAACAAGCTCCGCTCAAAAATGAGTGCCGAGCGCACAAAATTGGCCTCTTTTCGTGCAGCACAGATTCTGTACAAAGAGGCTGTACACAGTTTTGTGCAAACGGTGGTAAACAATACTGAATGAGTGAAATGAGCACAGAGCTTGGAATGCGGAATTCAGTTCCAATTTTGAAGTTTTTAGAGATTTTTTCATTTGAATAGTCGAAGTGGAAGCAAATGCGGAAAAAACTTTCGCATTTGCGACCATCTTCCGGCTTTTCGCTAGAAAAAATATCAAAAAACTCCCATCTTACCAACGGTTAACTGTTTGCTGCCGCGCGGGAGATCATTGACAGTTCCGTTTCCATCGATCCCCGCACAACCGAAGGCCAACACGTCGGCAACTCACAGAATGAGTGCGACCTACACGGAGAAATATTTTTACCTAATTTTTGAGTTTACTTTACCCAAAATTAAGTATATCGATTATAGTTTCAACCCAAAATCTCTCGGTTTTCTCTTTCTCCCACACGAATGTTGTCAAAAATAGAGAGAGCTGCATCTACCCAATGGGGGTACTTTGGCCCAATAAGCCAAATTTGGGTAAATGCAACTTTTCTTATGTTTGGGTCGAAAGAACTCAATTTTGCGTTAAATCAACCCAAAATTGAGTATATTTTTCTAATGGAATTAAAGCCAAACTACCTAGTGGGGACCTTGGAAATTTAGCCAAAATTGAGTTATTGGGCTCAACTACGGAATTGCGTTGAAACAACCCAAAATTGAGTTGAATTCCGTTTCCGTGTAGACAGAATTTTCACTCAGTCAGCCAGTTCTTCATTGGTTGCCTCATTCTGTGTAGTTTTAATACATGCGCTGCGTGGAGCTGGCTTAGCGTGGAGTGTTTGCTTGACTTTACGAGAAGAAGCAACCTTGCAATGAATCACCAGAATGAACAGCGCGTGGATAAATGATTCCTACGAGTGGAAAGGCTTCGCGAACCACTTATCGGTGTGTTCGTTTTGCTTCTGCGGCGTTGCATCCGTTCGCTTTTTGCGATGCTCTTCGTGACTCAAAAATGAAAAATGAATTTTGGCGAATGTTGGATCGCGAAGATGCGTCGATCATTATTCACGAAGAAGATCCATCGCAACACTGAGTACTAATTAAAAATACCAAATGAAGAGGAATGCTTCATCACATTGGGGTAGGACAAACAAAAAAATTGTGATAAGACGCAAAAGGCAATAGATGGCTCATTTGCAGGGATTGAAACCTGAGAAAATTGAGAGAATCTCTCACGTATCACTCTCTGTAACTATTATAATATGCAGCACAATATGAGAGGCTAGAGTGATGCAAATTTTGAAATTGTTGCCGCCCTATGCTCAAACGACTTATTTACCATAATAGTATCCCCCCAAAGTTTGAAATGATTTGGAAGAAATTTGACTGTTCACACTGCATTTGAAGTTTATATTGAGATTACTATGGAAAACATCAACCTTTTGTGTTCAGTCCTGTACCTCTCCGTCATAATATTTTATGGAAAAGTGAACCAACTCTTCTCATTTGTAATTCATTCAGCTACAACTTTGCCGAAGACCACATTTTGATTGGAGGTCAGGATAAATTGATACTCATAATCATAAACTGGGTTTGCATTTTGTATGCTTAACCAACTGCTCGGCAGGCAAAAGTGGTGCTCCTGGCGGGAAGAATAGATCAAAGTAATCCAGGCTACTATGTTCTACAGCAAAAAATCAGTGTTGCTCTGAAAGTAATTGAACGATCATCTCAGCATGATTTAGACTTTGTTATCAATAATAACAAATTATCCTTACGTCCCATCAAAATGTGATCTTCGGCAAAGTTGTAGCTGGGAAGATTTCGCATGAGAAGAGTTTGTTTACTTTTCCATAGATTATTATTATGAGCAGCTAGAGGACTGAACACAAAATGTTTGCCTTTTTCAAAGTAATTTCCATATAAACTTCAAACCAACCACAACCACTTTCATCCAAATCACTTCAAAAATTGGGAGAATGATTTTCATCATAATTGACACCGGTTAAGCATAGGGGAGCGAAAACTTCAAAATTTGCATCAGTCTAATGAGAGACTGTTTATCGTATACTGCCACAACTTTTATCAGACCGGGTGGATAGCAGTGCATGATAAAACTCCTCGTCCACTCTTTGAGGCTTTCGTTCGCTGCTCCTATTTATCAGACTAGTTACAAATTTTGATACATTGTCGACCACGAACCGCAACATACGGGATGTTTTTTTTTCGCTTGCTTTGATCGTGCTTCAAAATCAAATGAGAGAGAATTCCGCAATGCCTGCTCATTGGTATTACATAATTATATAATTTGTATTATTTAAATATGTATATTCAAGTAGTATTCTGGTACTTGAAAGTGTAAAAAGCGAAATTTTAGATCTATATTTTATACAAATTCACCAAATATTTTTTGTTGAAGTTGAATAGCTAGAGACCAAAGATCAAGTGATGATATTATACCACCAATGGAGTAATTTTAAACATTTCCTAATTGGTTCCATTCCTAATAATGTATATATAATTATTTTCATTTAGATGTGAACATTTTACCGTATGAGGGCATTTTGAACCACTTTTCCCTAACTAATCTCACCACCAACAGCAGAGGAGCGATTCTAACTCAAACTGTTCCGTGCTTCATTGTCTCGACTTCGCTACGGTCTGGAGCAGCCAATGTGCGAGTCGAGCAGAAAGTGGTCTCAATCCACTCTTGTCTCGAAGCCGAAAGGATACTGTATGGCGCAGACCACCACGTTCGGAATCGTAGATCCGATCTGTATGCATAGAGCATATCGATATTAAGTGTACTCCTTCGGGAAAGAGGAGCTTTGCTGGAGTCGATTGACCACCTTAGACGGAACATTTATTACCGGCACCAATGGGGGAACGAATTGGCTACATCCTCATGCGGGCGCATAACCTTTTATCAAACACAAATGGTTTGAGGTGTGATATTGGTCTCTGATCGTGTGTCCAAAGTGAACGATTATCTGGCTTGAAATGTAGCAGTTCTAAAATCTGCTCTTTGTACGTGAAAGAGATTCGAAGTTAAATGAGATTAATACGCTATCAATTTGCTTGACTGGTATCCTTGGTATCGAAAAACGGGGGTAACATTGATCAGCGTCGATAGGAATGACCCTTTTCATGACAAGTTCGAATCATATTTTTCAATGGAACATTTTCAATGCAAGAATGATGCTTTCCTTTCTTATACACATCAGCTTATGAAAATAAAGGCTTTCACAAAAGTTAACATGAACTGAACATGCGTCCATTTTCCAACTATAACGCAACCAAAGATACATGCCTCACAACAGTTCAGCATCGCCGAAAACGATTCTGTTATTCAATGTTTTATAAGTGCCGTTATCCAGGTCAACATTGATCGGAATGACCCATCTCGTGAAAAGTTCGAATCAACATTCAACTATGGAAAATGTTAAATGTATATATGGTACTTCTCTTTCCTATATTTATGAGTTAATGAAAACTGAGGTTTTTGAGAAAATTGAATTATGTTCATACGTAAATTTTTCAGCGTTTCAACACAATGGTTTTTATGCTTATGTACGACACTACCGAAGATTTATGTATCACATGAGTGTTGCAACGATATGAGCAACGAAAATGCAATAGTAACTTAAAATGGCATCGTTGAAAACGATTCCGTTGACAAAACTTCCATAAGTATGCTAAAATTTCATCAATCTTTAATACTTTCACCAACTTCAAATAGCTCTGACAAGAAGCGTCATACTAAAGCTCTCTTCACGGTGCTCCCCTGTCCGTTATTTTCAGAAAAAAAAATCTCCATCAAATCTGTGCTCACCAGTCGTTTTCTATAGCTAAGTTACATGCTTGGGAAAAATCAAAAAGGTATTCGGGGTAAGGGACTTGAAAGTTAAGTGGTATAATTTTAAAAAGCTGTTAACAATACTATAATAACAGTATTGTTTATAGATTCTACGTAAATTCCAGATTTGGTTACCTGAAAATTGTATATAGTTCTGTTACCCTATTGATTATCTGCTGGTCTACTTACCATAATATGGTTTGAATCCTACACAAATTATGTTTCCAAAGTAAAGGGTCACCAGCTGCTATGACCCTTCACAAACGAAAAAAAAGCTATATAAAGTTTTCCAAACTGACAAAGGCAAACATTTAAAATTAAGCTCTGTGAATGCTACGATTTTGTATTCCATTGAAAAAAATAATAACGGATGTTCTTTGTATTATTTTGTTCCATTTTGTATCGCTGCTTTTTACGGGGTTAGTTTTGTATTCCATACACGGGAAAAAATTCTGTGGTAAAAATAACTATTTTAGCTGACTACGCCCATTCTTAAAACTACCATGGAAATTCAGACCAATATACTATGTTTACGGTACACCCCGCCGCATTACTGGTACATTTGACAGAAATAATTTACAACAATCTGATTTCAACTACCGTGGTGAATCAAAATCCGGACAGTACCAATATCCGGACACCCCAGTGAAATTCATTGATTGAAAGTAAAATGTATTATTATTACGGTAATTTTTACCTATAACTTCTACTTCCAACAGTTCCCAACATATTACTATAAATTACAATCTAGTTACCATTGCTGATAATTATGAAAAATAAAATAAAAACAATCAGCTGCTTCAGAAAGACGTCATTTTCCTGTACTGCAAGTTTTTTGGTGATAGCGTCGCGAGCTTACCACAAGTTTTAGTTAGCGATAATGTGTGAAAAAATGTAATATTTGAAGAGCTTTTCAATGCAATTGTTCACAGAAAGGTAGTTTAACAGTTCTGAAACTCGGAAGTAGTGAAATATGGTGTAAATATGCTTTTACAGCGTTAAAAGAGACTGTCCGGGAAACTATGGAAGTGTCTTTAAATCCGGACATCATTCTAAAGCCTTGTTATTTATCTATGTAAGTAAAACTAAAGAAACTTGATAAAATCATCTGATAAGAAATATGTTTAGTGTTCATAATGCCTTTAATGCGGAAAAAACTCCATATTCTGGCTGTATTTTGGATCACTATCAGCTGGTTGGATACACAGTGGGATTCCGTTTTTGGCAACAAAGTTGAAATTTTCAGTTGCCAAAAACGGAACCGTGCCAAAATCGGAACCCATATTTCAAATTTTATTTTTCGACTATTGGTTTTGAAAGCATCATCACAATGTTAATGCATCATTTTTATGGAATCATAAGGCGTTGAGACTTCGAAAAGGTTCACTTCGAAGCATTTTCCCGAAGGGTTATACTATGCTATGAATCTATAGCTCCGTAATATTAAATCTGGCAAACGATTTTCTGGTCGCGTTCTTACGCCTCAACGCCTTCAATTATTTTTTAGAAGCTTTATGCATAATTTTTGTATAAGAGGGCCTTGTAAAACCAATAATCGCATAAGTGACTTTTATTGAAGAACTGGACATTTTCTTAAAACTATGAGAGAAAACGAAAACAAAAATGTTTTCTTTTAAAGACGTATTTGCGAATCAAAAGCGCTGGGTATTGCAAAACGGCATGACCTTTTTTTCTAATTAAATGAACATTTAAAATCAGTTTAACTTTTGGACTTTAGCATAAAATCTGAAAAATTCGGTAAGTTTAGATTTGCTCCTTCAATTTAGGTTTCTGATAAAGTAAAGCATTTTATAATTATAATGAATGGTTGACTGTATCAAAAGGGTAAACATAAACATGAGAAGATGCATAAATGTCTTGTAATGTAGAATTTAATTTTTACTTGAAATAATTTTTAGTTCAGCTTGATATATGTTTTACACCTGCCTTATGAAATCAACTGAAATTTACAGGACGCCCTAGAGTTTATTAGGAATCACCAGATTTTGGACATAATCCTCCATAACCAGTTATACACTCTAACGATTCCTCAAGAAGCTCTCAGTGTCCACTTGGAATCTGCAGATATCCTCATGAATTCGTTAAAATTTCTGAAAAGTCCCATAAGAACGAATCCCTTAAGGATTCTCCAGGGTACAGTTAGGAAACTCATAGACTCAGCTCGTAAGGAACATTTTGATGATGTTGAGACCCGTATCCTTGATTAACAATCTTGTACAGAATTCTGGATCGTCTCTTAACAAATCTAACGCCTTATAGAGTCTATAGAAAAGAGAGAACGTAGCTTTAAATAGTTGACGCAGAAAGATCAATATACACAACAATACCACAGACAAAAAGACACTCTCAGTCATATTTATCGCACACTTCAATGGTATAATTGAAAATAAATTGTAGTTTGGACTGTATTCGCATTTGTCATGTTATTTAATGAAATTTGCTGTACATATTTGTATCTATTATTGCGGTGTGTTTTTACATACGCAATGTATATAAATCCATAATAATAAAGACAGCGAGGTAAGATTTATGGTTGTAACTCTGTGTGAGTCATAGATTTTTCGTTGCTCTTATGTCGGTGCTGGTGCTTTGTTCGAGCAAGCTGTTCCAAATTTGAAGAACTGTGTTTTTTATTGTATCACCTACTGGCAGACTCAAGTGGACTGGTCACTCAATATGAATGCCTCTGAAAAAAGAATGGTCTTAAGTTGAGATACTGGTGGAGATTTTTGGTCTCATGAAACGTTGCCTATGTATGACCAATGACCATTCTGAAGTAAATAAGCACGTACGCAAGTCCTTAGTAGTTGGTGAGATTTGGGGAAACATCGACGAAAATGGAGATCTGGAATGTAATCGGTGTGGAGTTGACATGCTATTCAAGTGACTAAAGCAACAGACACGATAATATTTCCAAAAATTTAAAAATTTTAATGGTATTGAAAAATGTTGCCAAAAACGGATCCATTTTGTTGCCAAATTCGGGGGGTGCCAAAATCGGAGCATGCCAAAAACGGAATCCCACTGTATCTGGGCTGCACTTGAGGTAAGCTATGTGTTTATATACATATTTTTCATAATACTACGCACCATAGAACACAAGTAAGCATGGAAATCTTATAAATGTGATAATTAATTCGATCAGGGATATAAACCAGTTTTATATGGATATATTTTAAATGGAAACAACTGTCCGGATTTAAGAACAAAGATTGCCTCAGGTGTCCGGATTTAAGGACAAGACATGCTTTTGTATTTTAATGATTTTCATAGTATAATTGTGATTTTTACCATTAAATTATTTATTAACCCGTATAGGCCTGAGTGAAAGCAAAAATACTAAAACCCTCACCGCTCAGAGAATTCTTAACGGATTCAAATTAATTTTTGACAGTTTATTGGCCCACATATCTAGTTTCTAAAAGTGACCAGAGGAACTCGGAAATATTCCTGTGGTTGGAGTTATTCCGGTGGGTCACTGGGTCAAGTCGGGTGAAAAAGGGGTATTTTTTGGGACATGCCAAATTACCTTCATTTATTTGCAATGACAATCATTTTAATGTGCATAAATCATTAAGATCTGATATTCAACATTATAAATGAAGAGCTTTGCACCGTTTACAATATACTGGATGTCGCCATTCAGACGTAATGCCCGGAAGAACCGGCTATAGATTTGTTGGATACTAAACCGTTTCAATGCTCGAAAAGTAGATTTGTTGGATACTAATCTCGAAAAGTAGAAATCAAACGTAATTGTCTACTCAAATGCATTCCCATAAGCTTGGCACAGATGTTCAGATACAAATTGGCCACTTTATCGTGAGTTTGAGGTGTCCCGGGACCCGAAAATGGTCATTTGTAGGATTAATCAAATGCAATACTCATAGTTATCAAATTCAATCGTTTCTCAAAAGGTTTACACTGATGCAATTTTATTAAAATTCCGTCATGTAGTGGCCACATTATAGCCGATTCCGGAAATAATCTGTGTCTTGAAATTAGCCTACCTCCAGGGGCACAAACGGACAGTACCCTTTTCACCCGACCTGACCCAGTGATCCACCGGAATAACTCTGACCATAGGAATATTTCCGCGTTCCTCTGTCCACTTCTAGAAACTAGATATGTGTGCCAGTATACTGACAAAAAATCATTTGAATCCATTAAGAATTCGCTGAGGGGTGAGAGTTTTAGAATTTTTGCTTTCACTCAGGCCTATACGGGTTAAAACCATAATCTGATTTAAAACTGTTGGTAACATAAGGTGACTTCATTTAAATCCAAAGCAAACAACCTAAAATTGAAGTTTAAACAATTGTCGCTGCTTAAGCGTCCGGGTATTGATGCAGCATGGTACAGACATGGTAAAATCAAGCGCATTTCTGGTCTGCTGAAAATTGCCGGTGCGAGCGCTTAAGCTAACCCCCTAGAATGGTAGTTTTTACCGCACAATTTTTAGCGTGTACACTACTACCCATAATCGAAAACTTCACGAATACTTCGCTTGGATATACAACAGGTAGCAATCAGTTGCATGTAAAATAAACTGAATCATGCGTACATGGGTTCACTAGCGTAGCTAGGGGGTGCGGTTGATGCGGTCCGCACCGGGCCCCGAGTTCAGAGGGGCCCCAAATTATGGTGAGAACTTCAATTAATATAATGATGTTGATTTCTAGACAACTAGCACGTAAGCAAGCAGATAACCTTCAATAAATAACATTCAGTTTGAAGGTAACCTTGATTGCCAATGTGTAGGGGCCCCATGTTCAATGTTATTAGTGATTAGAGTAGCCAAAATATCTATCCTAAATTCATTATCGATAACTCTATCTACGGATCTACTTATGCGAGGTTCTTAATTATATCTGGAAATGATTTGGAGGTATGTTACAGACCATATTCATAAAAGAGCCGATTTTCATTTCAATTATAGTTGAAAAAAATAAATCAGTTTCCTTTTTAGAGACATGATTAATTTTAGAAGTTGAGTCGCTATTTCAATGCAAGTCTCTATTTTTAACGGTAGGTCTTGAAAGTCTCTGTTTTAGGAAAAATTGTCTTTAAAGTCTGCTTGCAGTAAACCTTGTGTCAAAAAGTTTCAGAACTATCACGCGATTTTTTCACAAGTTCTTCAGGATTTTTTTCAGATTTCTCGAGGAAAATGTTAAGGAATTCTTTTAGTGATTTATACAAATATCTCTTCAGCTATGCTTCTGGGGTCTCCTTCAGAAATATTTCAATTGATTTCAACACTCCCAAAAAAATCTGCCAGCTTTGTTTCACGGGACGGTTAGGAAATATTTTTTGTAATTTGCTCCGGGAAATCCATGAGCACTACAGCTCTTTTCTTGACTATTTTGATTTCTCCAATTGTAACCATAGAAGATCTTCCAAAGTTTCCTACAGAAGTTATCGTATAAAAAATCATTGTACAGTTCTTAATGAAATTTGTTTTGAGGATTTTTGCTGGAAGATCTACGAGAACTCATATCCAGTTATCCTTTAAGGAATTATATGGATTCCTTCAAGTATCCATCCACATTTTCCCAAGACGTTGCTCCTTAAATTCCTCCTGGGATTATATGAGAATATATATAGTATTAGCCGTAGTGTGGAACTTCAAATGAGCTTTTGAAAAAGCCATGAAGATTTTACTTGAAAAATTACACAATAAATTGTTTGGAAGAACTGCAGGTGTAATTTCGCATGACATGTTGGGGGAATCTTTACAGAAATTTTTGAAGGAGCTTCATGAGGAATGCCAGGTCAAATTTGAAGAGAAATCCCTGGAAGAGTATTAATTACAGTAAAAATTCTAGTAATTCCAATCATCTTAGCAAATCACTTACGAAATCCTTCGAGACTTCCTCAAGAACCCGGCAGTTCTTTCAGAACAGTTCTTCAAACTTTGTAAGAGTTCATCAAGGAATACTTTCAAACTAAATCGAGTTTCATCAGATGTTACTTTGAGATTTTCTTCTGAAATATTTTCAACAATAATTTCAGAAAAAATCCTTGATCTCTTTCTAAAAAATATTCCTGATAAAATGACTAGGGAAAATCTTTGAAGACTTTGATTCTTCATAATTTCTAAAATAGTTCCTAAAGGCATCTTAGCAACAATCACTGGAGTAATTCCTGAAAGAATTCATTGGTTCAAATCTGAACGATAATTTTGAAGTAAATTCAAGAAAATTCCTGTAGAAAATAAAAGTTAAAATCTCGAAGATATTGTAAACGAGAATCTTGATGGAAGTTTTTTGAAAATGATGGTAAAATCATTGGATACATTTCATGAGAACTGATTGATTTTCTTGATCAAGTTCTAAAAGAATCTTTGAAGGAATTCAATATGAAATTTCTGAGCTGAGCTTCTATGGTCACCCTTAGAAAAAATTTGAGTTTTTGAAGGTCTTAGGAAGTTCGTGAAAATCAAAAAAATGAACTCCTGAAGAAATCATTGAGGTTCATTTGGTAATTTATTTTAAGCAAACCTTGGGCAAATTTATCGATCTTAAAAATATTTCTTCCATCAAGAATTTCAAAATCAATCCCGACTCAAAAACACAAAATGGAGGAAATGTCGAAACTTTACTCAGAATACCTTATTAAAGCTGTAATGAATCATTGCCTCCCAGCGCTGCTTCGCCAACTAATATTTCCACTCCCATGTCAATTCACTAGATATCTTCTCATTAAACTAATGTGTTTCTAAACAAGAATTAAGAAAAGAAGAACTGTAGGTTCATCAATTGACATTTTTGCCATTAAACTACTACAACAACATAAGTTCCACCTCTTCAGTCATAATTCTACAAAACTATTTGTTCAATGTTTATTTCAACAGTCGGTTTCACACTAGCGTCTTACATTTAAACGGCCTTAATTTTGAGGGCCCATAAATCGAACTCCGCACCGGGCCCCAAAAACCCTAGCTACGCCACTGCATGGGTTCACAAAACAAGCCGAAATATTGAAATTAGCTCCTTAATACCTTGAAGCTCTTGAGCCTATGAGAAATCAGTAGATTGTGAAAGACTGTTGTGTCATGTGTCGTCGAAAACATTTGACATGCTTAACGGTATTAGAATGCCTAATTATTCTATTTGAAATTAGTGTTTTTAATGGTTGCACTTCCAAAAGAGCGTAACCCCATTTATTTTTTATCTACTCATTCAAAACTCCTCTCAGAAGTTACAAATTACTATATTAATCAACTTTGATTAAATTTTAATGTTATATTTTTTCTGATAACCACGGCCAATGAAAACCCCTTCAAATATCCCAGATTCCCTCTGAATTATAGGACTTACACATTCAAAGGGGCTTAACTTCAAAACGAGCCCTACGCTTTTTTTATATTTTTCCCAGACATGCAGCTCAGCTATAGAAAACGATTGGTGAGCAGAGATTTGATAGAGATTTTTTTTCTGATGATAACGGTCAGAGGAGAACCGCGCTCTTCTTTTGCATTTATTTTTCTTAACTGATTAAGAGAAAATATGTCATTTAGTTTAGTAGGTTGTGCGGGTCGCACTATCAAAGTTTGCGCATTATCAAAGATATTCCGTTTCACGATACTTTGAATGACATTGCCCGATATTGTATAATGGGATTCGGGGTAATGGCCTTCGTGTTAATACCATTTAAGGTCATGAGATTTTGGGTAACGGGGTAGAATCATAGTGCATATATTGTTTAGCCAAAATGTTTTTAGCACGTAAAGAATGTAAATTACGTCAGTAGTGTAAAATATCATATCAAAGATGTGATAATAGCTGTATGCAATGCATATAACTATAGAGACCATCTCTCACCACCTATTCATCCTCTACCATCTAGCCAATCAATTCAACTTTGGAATAGGGTACATGATTAACTTCTTTCAAGTGAACTAGTGCACTTTGTGATGAAAATGTATGTATGGAGTTTGTAGCTCCAAGCTGCACCAGAACCACACTGTACGCGAGTGATTCAGTTTCAATTAATTTGAAAACTTTTTCTATCTAACCATGTATTTTCCCGACAATGTATACCAGTCTGTCAAAGTTGTACGTCAAATATTCATTCGAATAAAATTAAAGGCACCAATTTCTAAAACCACCTCATCTTTTTTCTCTACGTTTCCTCCACAGGTCAAACTTTGTCTTTTGTGTTACGTGTTCTAGTCAATGGAGGTCCGCCATGGCAAATATGAATATTCAATACAGACCTTCAATAAAATAGTCGGGAACGAGGTCATCAGAAAGTGGTTGCAGATTGCAATTAGTCATCGTCCTCCAAAAGCATGAAGCAACCCGAACGGCACAGGAACAGCGCCACTTTCCTTGGTAGATCTTGGACCGAACGAGAGGTTGTGAATATAAAGTAGTTAGTGGAAATCGAGTTAGACAACTGATTAAATCAAATTAGCCATGTTGCTTGAATAATCCCGTTCTATGTGGTTTTCCGCTTCCTGTGCAGCGAGGCGTAACAGAAAACCATATTGCGAAAGCAGGAAGTGAACAAACATCCTTCGGTTAAAAAGTGTGAAATCAAGGACCAACTCAACTAAACCAACGGACAAACGAACAAGCACAAAGACAAAATTAATCTTCAGCGCCCCACAGACAAATATGAACACAAAGCCACCTCTCCAAGTTCCTAACTTTATCGGTAGTAGCACCTCATCGAGACCACAAAGTCCATCCCTGTGCTTTTCGACCGCGTCGTCAAAGGCGGAAAAAAATGAACCGGTGACACTGTGCGGCTGCCGTCGAGCCCCGAGATCACAATGCTTCTCTGCCATAGGTAAGTGTGTTTCATATAAGCTCTTCATATTAATTCATGCAATTTAAATCTCGGTTAATTCGGAGCGAAAAATAACACTGCAATATGGCAAAGTTCATTAACCTTCTGTCTGTGCTAAAAAAAAGTTTACTCATCTGTGCCTCGAAATCATATTGATCCCAAATTCAAATCGATACAACATCGCGAAATTCAAATTAATTTTCATATATTTTTGCTATTTTCAAAAGAAATTTTGATTCCGTTTTACTTATAAATAGGGTAAATGTTCCCTTAGTTGCGGGTGTTCCTATAGTTGCGGTAGTGCCGTTTTCACTGATTTTATTACATTAGCCATAGAACCGACACTGCCAATCGACGTAATGGCTTGTTGATACACGGAATAGTTGAAAAGAGCGTTCAAATTACTTTAAAACTGATGAAATATCACTAAAATTGTTAAAACTTTTCTTACTTGTACCAGTAGTTGCGGTAAACTGTTCCTATAGTGGAGGATCCCTTAAGAAAACAACGGATACCGCAACTATAAATACACAAATTAAAAATATACCGCAACTGAAGGAACAGTGTACCAATAGTGGAGGTATTATTTTTCACTGACATGCCGTGGATTACTGCGATGAAATCATTTTTCGTATTAAGTCATTAGTCGTTACTTACCGTTACAACATTAACATGTACAATAATCGTGCTTAGTAACTACACGATTGGTACATCTACCCTAGATATCATGAAATTCAAAAAAGGGTGGTTATTTGCGGGGAGGGATAATTGCAAAAAAAAAAAAAAAAATAGCAAAATTTTGAAACTGTGAACAGTGCTTATATATCAGGAACATTGATATTTAACATAACATTTCCCAGAAACCCATTAAATTAAAATTAAAGATTAAGTCTAAACTATGAACGGAAAATATTGAATACCCTTTTTTAAAGGGTAAGTTATTCCAGTAGACACGGAAGTTTTCCGGTAAATAAATCTTCAAAATCTTCTTTCTTATCTCAGATATTTAAATGACTAGCTCATGGCTTTCATATGCAGTTCACTGTAATGATTTCCGGGATGTCTGGGGTATTCCGCAAGATGGTACATTTCGTGGAGGATTCCAGAGCATTTAGAGCAGCTCGAGAAAAATTGCATTTGGAAAAGGACTGAAATCTGGGAGCATCGCAACAGCAAGCAAAGCATACCAAGATAAACTAGTATTTTTAAATTATTAATAGTACGGTGTAAAATACAAGGAATAAATGTATTTGCGTTAATTTAAATCGTTGAAAAATTATTTTCTGTATATTTTGGGAATTCCTAACCTCAAACCCCAGAAGCATTCATAAAATAATAGGGGCTTATTACCCATGTTTGAACCAAAGATCAAGGGTGAAAAAACCCATCAATTAAATACTCGTGGGCTTCGTGGCCGTGCGGTTAGCGGCGTCAGTCGTTTAGGCGTATTGTGTCATGGGGTTTGGGTTCGATTCCCACTCCGGTCGGTGGAAACTTTTCGTCAAACGAAAAATTCATCACTGGGCTACTGGGTGTTATGTGTTGTCCGTTGCCTAATGTTAGTGATCCGTTCCGAGATGAGCCAGCCTCGGGCTGCAAATCTCGTTAATAAAGATACACTGATAGGCAAAATAAAGTGCCCACCTTACCAGTTTTCGAATTTCTCTCATTGATTTGGTTCAAATTAAAGTTAACACACCTAAATCTTTTGTGATATTTTATTTTTGATGTTCTTTTAAAGTTGCACTTACGAAATTTTGATAAAAAAAGAATTTTACTCAAAAAAAAAGAAAATCAATTTGTATTGAAAAAAAGTAGTGACAAAAATAAGTGCCCACTTCCTTCTTGGCCCCAGAAAAGATGATTTAAGAAAAATAAAAAGCAATTTAATAGTTAATGTGTCGTCCTTTGGCCTTAAGGACTTGCTGGAGGCTCTTCGGCATGCTTTTCACCAGGTTTTGTAGGTGTTGTGGATCTAGTTCTTCCCAGGCGCGCTCCAAGGCTTCAAAATAAATATTTTTGTTGGTAACACCAGTTTTGTCAACCCTGGCATCGAGAATCGCCCACAAATTCTCGATGGGGTTGAGGTCTGGGCTTTGTGGAGGCCATTCCAGCGGTTTAATCCGACAAGACCGGAAGAAAGACTTGGTCTTCTTTCTAGTATGCTTCGAGTCGTTGTTCTAGAGAAATATGAATTTCTCTTCAAGGCCCGTCTGGATCAGCGAAACCTCCAGATTTTCCCGCAAGATGTTAATGTAGGAATCTGCCGTCATTATTCCGTTGATTTTCACGAGGTTTCCTACTCCACCCCATGAAAAACACCCCCAGACCATCACATCACACCTCCATGCGTCACCGTTCCTTGGATGTGGCGCTCTGCACCACACACGAGCCCGCCGCTTTCGGTTAGACAGCTCGAGCTTCAGGAGCGCCACATCCAAGGAACGGTGACGCATGGAGGTGTGATGTGATGAAATGTGATGGTCTTTGGGTGTTTTTCATGGAGTGGAGTAGGAAGCCTCGTGAAAATCGACGGAATAATGACGGCAGATTCCTACATAAACATCTTGCTGGCAAATCCGGAGGTTTCGCTGATCCAGACGGGCCTTGAAGAGAAATTCATATTTCTCTAGAACAACGACCCGAAGCATACTGGAAAGAAGATCAAGTCTTTCTTCCGGTCTTGTCGGATTAAACTGCTGGAATGGCCTCCACAAAGCCCAGACCTCAACCCCATCGAGAATTTGTTGGCGATTCTCGATGCCAGGGTTGTAAAAACTGGTGTTACCAACAAAAATATTTATTTTGATGCCTTGGAGCGCGCCTGGGAAGAACTAGATCCACAACACCTACAAAACCTGGTGAAAAGCATGCCGAAGAGCCTCCAGCAAGTCCTTAAGGCCAAAGGACGACACATTAACTATTAAATTGCTTTTTATTTTTCTTAAATCATCTTTTCTGGGGCCAAGAAGGAAGTGGGCACTTATTTTTGTCACTACTTTTTTTTCAATGCAAATTGATTTTCTTTTTTTTTTTTGAGTAAAATTCCTTTTTTATCAAAATTTCGTAAGTGCAACTTTAAAAGAACATTAAAAATAAAATATCACAAAAGATTTAGGTGTGTTAACTTTAATTTGAACCAAATCAATGAGAGAAATTCGAAAACTAGTAAGGTGGGCACTTTATTTTGCCTATCAGTGTAATAATAATGTTAGTAATCGTTCAGTATTACAGCCTTTGGCTGAAGACGGTGTAAATTGTCTCTTTAATGGGTAAGTCGACTTTACTCTTTTAAAGAGTTGAGCTACTTTACTTGAAAATGGGTACTTTTTTACCCATTAATGGGTACTTCCCAGTAAGCGTGTAGAATAAGTTTTTCACCTTATTAGCACTCAACATGTTGAATTTCTAGGCTAACACCAAAAACAGATTACGTATACTCTATTTTATCGCGTTGCATCCCTACCAGGACCGAGCATGCTACTAAGCTTAGTTCTCGCATAACCTGTGATCTCGCCCTAAAAGCCATTGGTAACCGAGTGTGTAGCTCTTTGTTTCTAAGCAAATGAATGGACCATGATGAAAACTATCACCACTGGGGGATAGAGGAGTATCTTCTTTTCATCGTAGCATTGTTGAATAATATGTAAATCCATTTTTTTGCTCGGTAACAAGCTACACACTCGGTTACTAATGGCTTTTAGGGCGAGATCACAAATTATGCGAGAGTTAGTTATAAAAACAGGTTATTAAATAAGAATTTTCTTTTATAATGCGTTTTTGATAACAGAATGATTCTTCGTGTTATCTTTGAATTCGGTGTCCGGCCATCTGGTCGAATTCCGTTTGGTCGAACGGGTCGTTTGGCTGAACTACGAACAAAAAAATCAAAAGGCTACAATGCTGATGTGTAGGATTGATAAGTTTGACTGATCAGCTAATAAATTTGATGATTTTTTATGTGATGGGACGTCATGTCTGTCTATAAAGAAATCATAAAATTGACCCGTTAATTCAGGACGAAGTTGTGAGCTCCCTAAATCACGTCAAGACTGGTTGATTTGTCTCTGGGTTACCAACGGTGACCTAGGGTTTCAAGTTTTTCTCAAGTGTTTTTTTCTTTCAAGTGACTTTATCAGATTTTTTCCTTCTTTTAAAGTGAAGATGAATCGAAGCCAAACCTCAAATTTTCAAGAGCACGAGTCTAGAGAACCGAACATCCGTTTGAGCTGTAAATCTTATCGATTGGTCATCACCAGCAAGTGACCAATCGATTAAGGTTTCAGCTTAAACGGATATTCGGTTCTCCAAATTCGTGCCCTTGAAAATTTGTGGTTTGGCTTCGATCCATCTTCACCTTAAACATAAGCTATTCACGCTCAAAAAAGAGTTCTGGAAAACGTGAACTGTCAAAAATACACCATGAACTACCATCATGTTTACACATAAACATGATCTAGTTCACGGTGTATTTTTGCTTGTTGACGAGTTCACGTCTGCTGTTCATGGATACGAGAACAGATTTTTTTTTCTGTGTACTGGTTTCATTACAATTGGCAATAATTAAGCTTATATATTGATTGATAATTTTTCCTACATTGAATCATCGGCAGTTCTTTGTAGTTTTACTGATATAACGATAATTTGCATCACACTTCCTCAAGTTTTCATAAGAGCTTTTTCCTTCTTTTGATTATAGGCTGTTCTTTCAAGAGTGAAGTATTTTTGAAAGTTATTAGAATTAAGGCTTATAATACGTATACAAAGATTCCTACTTAAAACATATTTTTAGCTCAATGGTTAACTTAGGCAAGATGTCATTCACCTCAAAGATCAAGATTGCAACGTGTGGACCGAACTCTACACCATTGCTTGCGTCTAGCAGTATTCTGAACGACTCGGTGAAAACTTAGGGAGCCGGATCCTATTCTTGGCACTTTTGATTCACTCCGGCAGTAGGGTTTGAGGGCTTGGTGGTCTAATGGCTCCGCTTCTGCTTGGTAAGCAGTAGATCGTGGGTTCAATCCCAGGCCTCCTCCTTTGGTTTTTGCTTTTTGCTAAGTTTAAGCCAATTTGGTAGAAAAAAAGCTGACTACAAACGCTATGCTGGCAACTATTAACGCTAGAAAAGAAGTGAAAAATTGCTTACATTTAGGATGTTCTTTTTTCTGCTATGACTGTTTTTTGAGCTAGTACTAAAGAGCAAATTATTTGTAAATCAATGATGACTTATCCTTATTTAAGAATAAGCTGAGAAGTTCTTTGAAATTCAGCTTTGAAATTCATTACAAATGCATGCCAACTATAGTTCACTGTTGTTTTTAATTTCGGCCAAACGGTATTCGGCCATATGACCCTTTCGGCCATATGGCGTTCGGTCAAACGGCATTCGGTCAAATGGCATCCAGCCAAATGACCCGGAACCCTTTGAATTCAAAATTAATGAATACATAAATTCAATAAATGAAAACCGCCTAAACCATGGATTGAAATAAACAAACATTTTTCCAACTATTTACACACTCAGTTGAGCTTGGCTAATTTTCATTCTTTTAACGAGATCTGCACATCCGAGTGGTCAGCAACTGAATTTTAACTGATACGTCAGCTAAAAATCAAGTTTGTTTATAGCAGCACCTTTGGGTAGCGCTGACATCAAACGTCACTTTTGCTAAGATGTCAGTAAGCAGACTTTAGCAGATTTGCACAGCTGAGATCGGCATTCTTGTGGTAATATCTCTAGTGTTAACGTTTAACGCCGTTGAAAAAACGATTAGGTTCTTCAATTTTTATCTTACTTCAGCGGTTCATTTGACTCTCCAATCAACGGTTCAATGTTGCTGAACAACGATCGGAAACGCGAGGCACGATGAATTTTCGTAGGCATCAAAACAGAATCTGCGAATAAACACAAACAACCGTTCGGGCGCTTCATTCGTTCGTGTTTCATTTTCGGATCGCTGTTTCTCCCGACGCTATCATCGGGTGATTTTCCATCGCTTGGTAATGTGAACGGTACGGTCCACGCCGCCTGCTCTTCGCGAAGAACAGAAAAATATTCATTTCGATCATCTTCATGTGGGCTTGTAACAATCACGCTAAACTTGCTCCGCTCAAAAATGAGTGCCGAGCGCACAAAATTGGCCTCTTTTCGTGCAGCACAGATTCTGTGCAAAGGGGCTGTACACAGTTTTGTGCAAACGGTGGTGAACAAAACTGAATGAGTGCATTGCGCACAGAGGAGGAACGCTTGGAATGCGGAATTCGTTTCCATTTTTGTTCCACATTCCAATTTTAAAGATTTTCAGAGATTTTTTCATTTTCAATAGCCGAAGCGGAAGCAAATGGGGAAAAAACTTTCGCATTTGCGACCACCTTCCGGCTTTTCGCTTGAAAACATCTCAGAAAACTCCCTATCTAACCAACGGCCAACTGTTTGCTGCCACGCGGGATATCATTGACAGTTCCCTTTCCATCGATCTCGGACAGCCGAAGGCGAAAACGTCGGCAATTCACAGAATTAGTGCGACCTACTCAGAATTTTCACTCAGTCAGCCAGTTCTGTATTGGTTGCCTCATTCTGTGTAGTTTTAACACATGCCCTGCGTGGAGCTGGCTTAGCGTGGAGTGTTTGCTTGACTTTACGAGAAGAAGCAACCTAGCAATGAATCACGAGAATGAACAGCACGTGGATAAATGAATCCTACGAGGGGAGAGGCTTCGCGAACCACTTATCGGTGTGTTCATTTTGCTTCTTCGACGTTGCATCCGTTCGCTTTTTGCAATGCTCTTCGTGACGCAAAAATGAAAAATGAATTTTGGCGAATGTTGGATCGCGAAGATGCGTCGATCATTGTTCACGAAGAAGATCCATCGCAACCCTGCAACGGTTTTATACCAAATAAATGAAAGAATGAACTCGACTATATGCTGAAGATTCATTCTGATACCAAATCATCAACATCCAAGATGGCCGCCAGATTTTGTCACTGAAATGAATATTCTTATACTTCACTCGACTCGAAGAAAACACCAACGATTGAAAACTTTCGTCTTTATTACATAAAAATATGTTTGCATTGATTACATTAGTCATATACGTTAAAATCGTAGAACATGATTTAGAAAATCATTCATTTATAGGGTAAATACCATTGCTCCCCTTGTTTTCGTAACCTCATTATTACTCATTTTTTCTCAGCTTTCTTATGCACAGAAAAAAAAATCCGTTCTCGTATCCGTGAACAGCAGACATGGACTTGTCAACAAGCAAAAATACACCGTGAACTAGATCATGTTTTTGCGAACGCGTTGCCTAGTTCCGAGAACGTTCATGTAAACATGATGGTAGTTCATGGTGTATTTTTGACAGTTCACGTTTTCCAACTCTTTTTTGAGCGTGTGATGATCTCATAATTCAAAACTAAAATCAAGATGGTGGCCAAGTTAAAAATGGTCGTCATATTATTTTTTATATCCGATGCCACTAAGTGCTATGTATTTCAAGGGAAATATGAGACAGCCATTAGAAGCCTTTCTAGATATTTTAAATACGGGTGACACAATTAAGTCCATTTTAAGCTTTGTTCAGGTACTCTGGAATTAAGTTCCGGAACACAAATATTTTTAGGAAAGAATTATCTTGTAGTACAAAAATGCAAATTTGAAGGATGTTCATCTTCTTCTTCTTTCTGGCGTTACGTCCCCACTGGGACAAAGCCTGCTTCTCAGATTAGTGTTCTTATGAGCACTTCCACAGTTATTAACTGAGAGCTTTCTTTGCCGATTAACCATTTTTGCATATGTATATCGTGTGGCAGGTACGAAGATACTCTATGCCATGGGAATCGAGAAAATTTCCTTCACGAAAAGATCCTCGACCAGCGGGAATCGAACCCACGACCCTCAGCATGGTCATGCTGAATAGCTGCGCGTTTACCGCTACGGCTATCTGGGCCCCTTAGGATGTTCATCATGCGAAATAAAAAATACAATTGTTTAGTGAAGGTAAAACTAACGGAAGCTAAATAAGAATATTCAGGATAGGATCGAACATTATGCCGAAACTCAGGTTGAGTAACAAACCCGACCAGATGCACATTTCAAGAATATAATAAAATTTTATCAGTTTTTGATATGCATATCTTATTATGATATAACTTTTGTCTAGTGGTCTGAAAACAATAATGAAACAAAAATATAACATAATATATTATATTTATTGAATATATTTATATTTGTTCTTTTTTAGCAATTTTATAATAAAGTTCAATAATTTATAATACTTGGGAATATTCCATTTTTTCTAGGCTTACGATTACTGTTTTTTTTTCAGATGTGTTTTCATCCAGATCATTTTAATCAACTTGAGTTTTTGATTTACAAAGTGAAATATGTTTTTTTTTATTTGGAGAGTTTGAAAGAAAGTCTCTTGGGTTTGTCAACCCGACCAGAACCACATAACAAGATTATAACACATTCCTATCAGCAGCAGTTAAAAATAACAGAAGTTGATAAAATTTTGTTATCAAGATGGATTTGTTCTCAACTTGTTATATTTTTAGTAATACATTTATAACAACATTTGTTACATTTTTGACATCGCATTTATAAGTTTGTTGCAAATAACATCCGATGTCATAAACAGTAACTTAGTTTGCAATAATTTTGTTATTTTGTAACATCCTAGCAACACATTTTGTAATAATTCTGATATAATTGTAGCAAGTTCTGTTATATTTTAGATTAATTTGGTGCAAATTTTGTTAGAATTTTTGTTATTTTAACTACAAACGGTACATGTTTTATAACAACTGGTGATATAAAAAAAATCATATCAGGGGAACACTTATCTTAATTTAATTATTGACTAATTGTAGGTGATTGAAAATTGACTTGTTGTGACATAAACCCAATTTGCAATTGCTTGTTTTATGTAAAAAGATATACAGTGGGATTCCGTTTTTGGCACCCCCGGATTTTGGCAACAAAATGGATCCGTTTTTGGCAAAATTAGCTAGCTCAGACAGAGCTTAAATCACTTTTTTAGCTAGTTGTTTTTGTTTTTATGGAATATCATACATACACGGGAAAAAATCTGTAGTTCAATTTACTATTGTAGCTGACTCCGCCCATTTTTTAAATAATCATGGAATTTCAGAACAAAATGTTTATGGTATACCCCATTACATTACTTGTACATTTGACAGAGCTCATTTTTAGACATGGTAAAATCAATCGCATTTCTGGTCCGCTGGAAATTGCAGGTGTGAAAGCTTAAGTTTACCTCCCCAAAATGTTAGTTGTTACTGCAATTTTTTTGTTGCGTGTATCGTGTGTAAAAATACACCGCAGTAATAGAAACAAATGAAGTAAAAAGCCACATATCTTAAATTTTAATTGTTTTAATATTGCGTAAATTGCGTTGACGTTTTTTTTTTTTGGAGACGATTCTATACAAAATTGTCAAATGTTCCTTACTAGCTGGGACTATGAGTTTCCTAACTATACTCTGGAGAATCCTAAACGGTTTCATGATTTTAGGGGCATCTCAGACATTTCATTTGGAGGATTTTGGAGGATATCTGTAGAATTCTAGTGGACACTGGGAATTTCTTGCGGGACTCTGAGAATGTGTAATTGGTTATTGGGAAGTGCTTTGCGAAATCTGGTGATTGCTAATAAACTCTTACAGTTTCTAGGGCAATTTTATAACATATATTGAACACAAACTGTTAAACACAACTAATGCTCATTCTAAATAAAAATTATAATAAGCTTGTTTGCGTATTCTACGAAATCCATGCATGCGATCGTGTTGTAGTTGTTCTTCCTTGCCCTTTAGACTGCAGTCAATTATTCATTGAGATGATTTACTTTGTCAGAAGGATAAATTATTGAAGCCATTCTTAACTCACCGATTTTGTTTTCAAAATTTTACGCTTGAGGCTTAAACTTAAACTTATTTTTAACGTTCATCAAATCGAAAAACTTATAGAACCTACAGTTTTGTAATATCCAGAGCATGTTTTTCTTACAAAGTCGTAAAGAATATGTTTCATTGTTTTTTTTTGCATCCTTACACAGATTCAAGGAAATGTATAGTTATTGAATAAAAATCACTTATGCGATTATTCACTTCACATGGGCCGCAAATATAAATAATGTGCATTAAGCTTTTAAAAAATCAGTGAAGACATTTGAGCTATTAAAATTATATAGGACGTATGTCATAATTATCATTAGGAGGCTATAGATTCATAGCATAGTCCAATATTATAGAATTCTGGTTCGAAATGGACTGCTCCGAAGTCTGAATGCTATGGTTCCATAAAGATGCTGTAATAACATTCCAATAATGTTTCTTAAAGCAATAATTGAAAAATAAAATTAAAAAATGGGTTCCGATTTTGGCACGGTTTTGTTTTTAGAAACTGAAAATTTCGACTGTGTTGCCATAAACGGAATCCCACTGTATTTAACTGTTGATTGCTCCAAATATAAAGTATTGTTAGAATTTTCATATAATTGATCTGAATGTATTATCCCGTATATCAGACAGTATTATAGTTCTGATACTTTGTATGCCTTATGCCTAACGTCCCCTTAGTCCTACCCAGAAACTCATATCCCTACCACCTCGCAGTACTGGTCGGGGCAACCTTAGGGAAGATCGGATTACCAACCCCGGTGAGAACTATGGTCGTATGCTGACAGGGATGGGAGGTTTGGAGCATCTGTACTTCATGTTAGGAGTGCCTAACAAAATAGCGTCTGTTCGCCATGTCAAGGAAGGCTAATAATCGTGCGAGGACTCTGAGCCAAACTGTGCTGCTCGATGACCCTCCGAACATTTAGGGGAATGGTCCTCCGTAAATCTATGGGATTAGTGTCAGGCCCTGCAAGCCAGCCGTATAAAATCAAGCAGATCAATTGGGAGATTTCTTGCGCATACAATTTAGTTCTAATGTCCACACAAAAAATCTTACCATATGGTGAGGGTGGTTAAGCATCCCGAAAAATATTTTTCAAAGGACAGCCTCCTAGCGCCATCATGCGGGAGAAATTTCCATCTAACCAATTTGTATTACAGCAGCCCTTTTCCTGTTGCATACCTTTACTCAAGAATGTTTGATTCTATATGGTGCTGTTGCTGAGGTATCAGGGTCTTAAGTCCCAAATTTCGTAAATTTTGGATCATCTTCCATAAAAACTCATTACCGTGCCGCACCATCCTCCTTTTGAATGTTACCATATATATGTTTTTATGAAAAAAATAAATTTATGCTTATATTAAGCTGTTCGGTAATCCAATTCGCATGGTTATTAAATTAATTAACTCATTACGCATTATAAAGATGGATAAATTATGGGTGAAATTATAAACAAAAACCCAGCCGAGCACGTGGATTTTTTCATAATTTCACCCATAATTTATCCATCTTTACGACGCGTTTAACGTTTAATGAAAAAATAGCCAAATTTCATTTATGTGACTTCTAGCCACAGAAAACGTTTATTTTTAAAGTTACTCGAAAATAGATTTTTTTTAAATCCATTTGCAAAACATTAACGCAAACGCTCAAATGTGAGAAAAACTCTGCAAAGTGCTCTTATGTCATATGGATCCCAGAACACAGACAAAGTGTTCGTTGAAGAAATATAACTCCTACGTTATACGAGCCTTTGGCCTAATTTCATACATAGCATATTCGAATAGATTGAAAAACTTAATAATTTGTTTTGATGTTCATTTCACTTTCTTCAAGGTGTGCTGATACTGGTCCTCGCGTACACGGCGGTGGGCTCAGTGCTGTTCGTGACATTGGAAGGAGACGCCGACGAAAGCGACATGATCGAAAGCTCGGTTGCAGCATCGAAACCATATCCTAGACATGACGTAGTTAGTTCAGAGCTAAGATTAAAGTAAGTATAAATGAGTGCAATCCTTCTCTAATTGGTATCCCTGCGTTTGCCTCTACGTCGATGTCTTACAAACGAGGATCCAATCATAAAAGTATTTTTTGTTCCGCCTGTTAGCAAAAAGTAATAGAAAGTAACTAACCGGTTCGATCATCAGTCACGAAGCAGTTTTATCGTGTACATAATCATTAGCACCCAGTAACAATTTTCCAAAGTACACAATATAGTAAGTAGTTTCCATAAATTTGAGCACAAGTCTGCAGATAACGTTTCCGTTTTTAATTGCTCACCAACCCTTCTTTCAACCCGGTCGGTGATGGTTCTCACACTTGGGATAGTTTTCTCTACATATTTCCAAGAAGCAGAAGCACCACCGTGAGGAAGTTTCAGTTTTAATTGAGATTTCTGTCGGAGCAAGTTTTGTGCAGCTTGAGAATTTTCACTAACCAGATAATGAAAACCTGTGAAAGAAACACCGAGGAATGCATTTTTCAACAATTAGAGTTTAGTGCTCTCATTCGACCTCCTCAGCGCGACTGCCAATGGGTAGCGAAAATTATTCCCAAAACTCTCGTTAACAACCCGCAAACAAACAACTTTCGTGAACAGTTTTCGCTCATTTTTTCTTTTATCCATTTCTTCTTTTGCAGAACTGTAGATCGGCTGTGGTCCATAACGGAAGATCTAAACATATTATACAAGGAAAATTGGACACGACTGGCGGCCCAAGAAGTGCAACATTTTCAGGTAAATACTTGCAGCACAACTTTTCAATTACATCCATCCCCAGAGGCATCTGAACAAAAACTTCCCTCGGTGAAGACGGGTCGCATTAAACTGGTTCAACTCTTATGAACAGGGTGTCCGTATATTATCTGAACAATATCCAAACCAAACAACAAACCATTTATAAACATTCAGGGACGTTATAACCGACGGACACTAACCGTTTTAGTTATATTAACCCCCTATATTCTAAAATTAGTTTTTGTTTATCTTTATTTGAGTGGCTTTTCGCCTTTGGAAAGTTCGCCACTGAAGAAAAGCACCAATTTTTGACCCATCACTAGTTTTCGACCCAAATCCGAAAATTGGCACAGAATTACGATCACATAAAACGCGACGCGAGACGGAACAGAGTTCGGAACCAGTTTACATAAAAGACTATTTTTAATATCCTTTTTATTTGTAAGAACAATAAATGCTGTGTTCCGTCTCGCGTCGCGTTTAATGTGATCGTAGTGGAAGTTCTTACGTTAGCACACCCCAAAAAATGTAAGGTGGCACAGCATTCTTGTGGATCCATTTTTTACTAATTAAATTCTAAAAGAGATTAATTTAATTGTCCTTTTTTATATATGAAGTGATTATTGGATTGTTTGGATTTCAATAGGCTGGAAACAATTCAGTAGACAAGGAACATTTTTCTTCTGTCAGAAAGCTGGGAAAGCTGAAAAGTTAAGCTGGAAAACCCTTTAACTAATTTGGCTTGGCTTTACAAATATATGAAATCAGAAATGTGTCAAGAATCCAATGTCCAATTGAGCATTCCCAATTTTTTCAGCTCGGACACCCTGTATCTCAAACTTTAATATGATAATAGTATGGTTCGGCGTTTATAAAATACCCGAGTAGAAATCAATTTCTTACTTGAAACTTATATTTATGTAGAGTAAAGTAGAGCAAACATTTCTAGCTCAATTCAAAACAATTTTAACAATGTCGCGATGATTCAAATGCTATACAAGCCTACCAGCATGTAGGGTAGAAGCACTAGATTTCGCCCCCTAAACCATGTAATCGCAGGAATTATTAATTTCTGACTCTAATAACCAATATCAAATAATGTTATTGGGTTTATGCAACTATTCATCTATTATTTTACGATGATCAAACTGCAGAGTTATCCAAAATAAAGTTTTACCATTGAAAAAAGTATAATTTTCGGATTGATGGTGTGCTTTAATTTTCGTCCCCTCAAATTGAATCTTCGCCCCACCCATGCTCTAATCTTCGCCCCCATTATTTGAAGTACAGGTTTTCGATAGTTTAATCAAGTACTTATTATCTTTCTCACATTTTATCTTCACTGGTACTTATCCTGCCTATTTTCACTATGTCTTCTTCTTTTTGGAATTACGTCCACACTGGGACAGAGCCTGATTCTTAGCGTCCACTTCAAATTTTTACCTGATTTTTTTCTTACCAAAACGAGCACTTTACAATGACGATCTTATAACATTTCGCATTTTCGACCTACTGTGCAAGTGCTCATATGAATACTGTTAATTATATATAGCTGAGAACAGGCTCTGTCCCAGTGGAAACGTAATACCAAGTAGAAGGAACTATTCGGCACATTAAGAAAATCCTTCAAATTTCCTGTAAACTCCTGTAAACAGGTTAAAAATCAATGAGTTTGTTTTGTTTTTCGTAACAGTCATTAAATCTTTGCGTTTGTTCATTTTCATCAGGAGGAGACAGGATTAGGAATGCCAGAATACTTGACAAATATTATTGAACGAGGACGAAATATTCATACGCATCAAACTAGACGAAATTATGATCTACGTGTTGTGCCGTTTACTATGACAAGTACACAAAAATCAATATACTATAGAGGAATAAGAATTTTTAATGAATTGCCAAATGAAATTCAACATGCACAAAGTATCGCTGAATTTAAAAGAAAATGTTCAAATTGGATTAAAAATAGATATAGATAATAAGATGATGTTTTGTACTCCGTATTTTTATTTGTAAATTGTAATTATCAAAAGAAAAATAAATGAACTATTATTATTATCGAATCTCTATACTCTGGAGATTCATGTTCAGTCGTATTATTACTCCGTTCAAGAAAAGAGGAGCATGAACTCTGATTCAAAGTCTTCTTTTTTGACGAACGTGGTACCTGATACTTTTAAAGAAGATTTGAAAACGAAACTAAATACACTCGTTCATCTACATCGTATGAAGAGTTTTTAGGCATTTGCATGTACTGTGAAAAAGTTATTGTTCTTGAATGCTGCTTCATTTGCAACGCCGTTGGCCTTTTTTGCTTTGCCCTAACAATTGAAAACCGATTTTCAAGACAATCTTGCGTGAATCGCGATGTATATAAAATGGTATATCCTGTGGAAGATAAGTATGTTTGTAATCTAAGTATAGCTTTGGTCGCCATAACTGCAGCAGATTGCCACGGTTTCCAATGGCCCTTATCTCCTACACTAACATCACTGAATAACATACACATAATGGACAAATGATCTATGGCTGAATCATAATCGTTTTTACTTGCTGGTTTTAATGCATGAGAATCATCACGGGAGTTTACTATGTCGTACCATTTGGCTAAATCTCCCATGTAAGCAGCTGTAGCCTTAAGCTCTACCTGACCTGTTTTTTTTTTTTTGCAATAACCTCGAGAGCTGCCGCAAGAGTTTGATTACAAAATTTTGTAGCGTTCGAAACTTTCATCTTGTCCACGTTTGAGAGTGGTTTCGTATCGAATTCAACGTCAACTGCTGTTAACCGACCGGCGAGTTTGTAGAACATAGGTTGGTTACCATCTTCATTAACTAAAACTTTAAGATGATCACGATCTACTATATTTGACGAAAGACCTCGTTTTTCAACGCACCAATCGGGAAGAACAATCTTTTATTTGGATATCCATCCATGCACTGAATTTTTAAGCACGTGTACAAGGTCAGCGATAAACTCAAGCTTTCGACTTGGGTCAACAGGATGTTGTATGGACAGAATGTCATGAAGGGTATCCTTCCGAACATTCACACCAAATTCAACCCACATGGCTTTATTTGCCCTACCACAATCCGAAGTTACAAAATGGACATGCAAATTATGTGCTTCAGCTTTCTCAATTATTTTCTGAACAATCGATTTAAGATTGCTGCCCGGAACAGAATTTCCGGTGAATTCAAAGGCAACAGTTTGCTTCCACCTCTGTTCGATTCCACCGAGCATAAATACGAGCCCCTTAGTAGCCATACCTTCCGAAGCAGGAAACGTGATGTTATACCATTTCTTCACATTCGGACACATTTCCTTGGCCTCATCTATGCTCATTTCGTCAAGAAAAAGGCCACACTCCCTTGCTCTATCATCCATCGTAGATAGCTTTTCATCCAACAACATAATCATTTCCTCGAGTATGCCTACGTTAAAAGTAAAAAAATACAAAAATATCTCAAATTGAACATTAATTTTGAACAAAAATACAGATCGACCAAGAGATCGACATGCAAAAAATAGTAAAATCAATAATTCCATCCTGTTCCTAATTTCTTTGTTTAAGTCCAAGTTATTTATACAAAAACCATGACATAGATGGGGGTGCGCTATGTCCGAACCAGCAGATAATAAAATTCTATAAAATCTAAATTTTTACTAGAGATTAGTATTCGAGCAGTATTTTCACAATCGTAACATTCAAAAAAGTTCCCGTTTTTCAAAATGTATGAAATGGTCTAAGTCATATTTTAAAATAGAAATTCAATGGTTGTCAATTTAAAAACCAGATTAAAAAATGCGAAAATCAAAATTGCACCAATAAAACTATTTGATACCTGAAAAAGGCCGATGTACATTTGATTCTCATAATGTGGTTACAGTTGGTGCAGACATAGCGGGGGGGGGGGGGGGGGGTGTCTATCGAGGGTGTGGCTTGAGGTGTTTGTATTGAGAATAACTAAACTTTGCTTGGAATAATTTCTGGACGACCCCTGCGCAGTGCTTGATCGTCTAAACAAGTTCATAGCAAGTTCTCAAGATCGACGCGAGAAACACTTTCTCACAAAGAGCACAATGCTCCTGCAAAGTAAATCAGAATGCACAATAGATAATACGAACCTGTATCGAACGGAATACCCTGAATATGCTCAAGGAGTGTTCGTGTTGATGGGTACGGCTGGTTTTGTTGTCACAGATACTCGTATCCTTTTCCGCAGGCAAACTTTGTCTTCAAGCCACGCAGAATAGTTGCTTCGGACCAGCGCTTAATTATCTTTCTTCATTCGTCCCAAAGCTACATGATCGCCGTTAAATACTTTGGCGAGTTTTCGTGGCGTTTCAAACTGCTTGTTCAGTTTCAGAAATTCGCTTTTCCAGTGCTGCGCTCGTCTTCGTCAAATGTTCACTTGTCTAAAAATAAGCTTGTTTCAACAATTGCACTACATATAAAGAAGGATAAGTACCTGAGATTCCGTGCACAACATTTTTTATCCGAGTTGATAGTGCAGTTCTTCTTGCTGTATGAGCTTGAGCTTGAGCTTGAGCTTGATTGGCCGCCCGTGGATGCACTCCAGTATCGCCAGATCAGCTGCACTTACACAAGGAACCAACCGAATGACTGCTTGGGACTAACAGGCATCCTCAGTGTATAAGTGCTGGTGATCTTTAATTTTTAGGCAACAATGGCACCTGCCACGTCAGAATGCAGACCAATGAGGGGAAGGGGGAGGAATTGTTGATGCATTGAACTGACTCCCACGTAGACCGTATATTCCACTGCATCCACGTCAGTTCATGCGGGAGTGTATGGATTGAAGGAAAGGCATGGCAGAGAGGTTTGCTTTTGTGGTTAACAGACTGCCTATGTATCAGGCGTAAGAAAGGCGTGCGCGTGGAAGTAGGAAGCGTTAGGGAAACGGTTTCTTGTCCGTCTCTGGTTCTAGCGTTTTGCTATGAACGAATAGTTTGAGTGTGATATATTTAGAATGGAAGATAGAAGCAAGTGAGAGATATACAACTACTAAGTACGAGGAAAGGGACGGGCCTGGGATTGAACCCATGACCTTCTGCATATGAAGCAGAAGCGGTAGCCATCAGACCACCAACCCCGTCTTGTGCAGTTCTTCTTGCTGTATGCAGGAGAAACATCCGGAGCAATACTTTCACTGTACGATTCCTCCTGGTCGCCAAAATAATCATCCGGATTAGGATCTTCTTTAATCAGATCCGCGTAGGTGTGGTGTACAGTGGAAGTGATCGAGAAGCTGACGTCATTGGTGGTTTCGAATCTGATTCAGATTCGTTTGTGCCGATGTCATGCGGTTTGATGGTACAGTCACCCCACAGTTATGGATAGCACACAGATATGGATCAAAATTGGCTTAAGGTCTCGGAATCCAAAGATGGCCGTCACAATGGCCGACTTGAGACCCTACTCGTGTTTTCAAAGGCACAAAACTCGAGAAATAGAAAGCAAACGTTCCTGATCTCCTTATTTTAAGCTTTCTGCTAGTGTACAAAGCCAAAATAAAAAGTGCACTGTTGTTGGATGCTTTTTTAGCGAGATTTGTGCCTTTGAAGTTTTAGTGCAATTTTAGTAGTTGATTTCAAACTGTTTCACCTTAAACGGAGAATATCTCATCCAATAGAGCTGCAATTACGCAGAATATATTTTATCTACGTGAACCATAAATCTGTACAGCATTGCAATCAATCATAACATCTTCTAGCATATTTTATTCGTTCGTATGAAATAGAATGTTATCCGTATTCATAGAACCGTTGATTCATAACTGTGGGGCATTGAAACCCGTACCACAGTTATGAATCAACAATAAGACGATTGCGAAAGAAACGCCGGAACGTATACTATCACTAACACAACATTCGTTTACTTCACAGTTAAATTGCTTCTATAGTGTTCTGATCCATAATATGAGTCGATTTGATCCATAATAAGGACCCTCCTGTTCCACTGATCCACATCTGTGGGATGGACAACGTTTGAAATTTCTATCGAAATCGACACTTTCTCGTAAATAATCGAGATTTTTTATGTGTTTTCTCGAAAACAACTATATTCGGCATAGCCAGGCGGGTAATTTTGTTTTGTACAAGGTCACCATGATTTGTAATCATATTTTATTCAAAAATTTAATCCTTAGCTGATCCATAACTGTAGGTATCGAATTTTTGCATCTAATTAGCTTGCCAGCATGATTTTTCCGATAAGCTACGGTCTTATCAAAGTGGTCCTAGAACAAAATGGTAATATGATATGTGAATAGATAGCTAATAGATGTTTTACTGAAATACTTACGCCACAGATCCGTGAGTTGACCGTCAAGTGCAAGTCATCATTAGCACAAAATTTGAGCGGAGAATAAAGTCAGTCGGGAACCGGTAAAAACTCACATGATCCTTCCTGCTGTTCTTCCGGCAACCTTTAACCGCGCACCGCATCGTAATCCACAAGTTAGGGGGGTCGAAAAACAGATAGCTAGAGAAGTTGATTAAACTTTCCGAAGAGTTTCACTCGAACTAGGAGCTGATCGAGTCGAAATGTAAACAAACTTTGAGAAAGTCATGGGTGTTTGAACATATTCAAGCTCTCCAGAGAGAGAGATCGGAGAGCAAAACTTGGAATGACGTTTGCGGAATCAATACGACAAACACAATTCACCACAAGAAACATATTTCAAGATTTACTTGAAAAGAAAAAGGGGTCCAGTTCGCGGTACCGTAATCCGGGGGAACATTGATCATTTTTTGAATATTTCTTAAATATTGCAAATTTTATATTTTTAAAACAATTACTGCCACTCATAGCTCGTGACTATATACTGCATTTTGTTTTTTTTTTTAAGATTTAAGCATGTTTAAACAAATGTTTTAAGTGATTTTTTGATTTAGCTGATATGGGGTAACATTGATCACCTATGTAAACAACGTTCGGTAATATTGAAAATATCGTTACTTACTTAAATCAAGCCGAATATGATAGTCAAACGCTTACAAGTCATTTACTTTTTAAGTTATTTTAAAATTAAAAACACTTCGAACCACGGAATACGCCTAAAGGTAAGCAATTTCCTAAGGGATTTCTATATTCTTTACAGTAATTCGTTAATATTGCCTAATTGAGCATACTTATAAAAATTTTGACAACGGAATCGTTTTTGGCGATGCCATTTTTAGTAAGAACCGCATTTTCCTTGCTCATATCGTTTGCAGAACTTATGTGATTCATGAATCTTTGGTAATGTCATCCTTCCTGATTTCAATCATTGTTTCGAAAAGTTTACTAATTTACGCATAATGTAAACGCAATTTTCGCAAAAACCCTCATTTACATTAGATTATGAATATAAGAAAGAGAAGCACCATGCGTGATTTGGAAATGTTCCATCAATAAATGATGATACGAACTTTTTACGAGATGAGTCATTCCGATCAATGTTACCCCGCTCATCAAAGATACCCCGATTTTGCCCAACAAATTCTCTAGCAATTGATGATAGTATTGAAGAGCTAGTCCGCTAAGACCACGCAGATCCTAGCGAGGCTAGACCGTCCACATACGATTGCAAATCATAAAGAAATACAATACAGTAGATGTCTCCTTCAACTGGGCAGATAACTGACTGATACCTCAATCAGCAGCTGCAACTCTCTTTATTCATTCCAGGTATATATTTACAATTCATTCACACTTATCCAAATATCGTACCTCTCGATAAATCTTCCACACTTTTACCTACGACGACGCATGCTTCTCAACCGACGATTCTTCTAACTGAGGTGCGACACTACCTCTATTCCAACACTCCTCCTTAGGGTCGCAACCTCGACTCCTGTCTCTAAACTCCTCCTCGTTCCGAACTTCGTGCATGCTCCACGCGGCTTATGCGGCCAATCCTCCTCCAGAACGATACATGCTGTAAGAACACGTTCCTGGGCCCATAACCTGTTGAAAAGCTAGTCCGCTAAGACCTTGTTGTTCTTGGAGATCTGGAGGCGGAAGTCGTTCGTCGTCCGCGCGTGCTCCCGAAGTTATTTTCGTGCTACCTTCGCTACTGGCCACATCACCATTAAGGTGCTCGTCGTAGTGCTGCCGCCACCTTTCAACCACCTCACGTTCGTTCATGAGAAGATTTCCGTCAAAGTCTCTGCACATATCGGCTTGTAACACAAAGTCTTTGCGCAAACGGTTAAGCTTCTCGTAAAACTGCCGTATGTCTTTAGCGCGGAACAGCTCTTCCATCGCTTCGCGATCTCGTTCTTCCTAATGGCGCTTCTCTCTCCGGAAGATCGAGTTTTACCTGTTTATACCGTGCCTCGTTCGCTCTCGTGCGGTGTTCCAGCATTCTCGCACATGCTGCATTCTTCTCATTCTTCAACTGCTCGCATTCGCCATCTTACCAGTCGTTTCTCTGATTCGGGGCCGCTGGACCTAGTGCTGCAGTTGCGGTGCTACCTATGGCCGACCTTATGTGCCTCCAGCCATCTTCAACAGTGCTGCTCTTCCGTTGATAGGGCCACTTCCAACAGCTGCGCATATTCTTGGGCTACTTCTGAGTCCCGTAGCCGCTCGATGTTAAGCCACGGCGTTTGGCTTCGACGCAAGTTGGTCACCGTTGAAAGTTTTGAGCGCATACATACAGCAACTAGGTAGTGATCCGAATCTATATTCGCACTGCGGTATGTGCGAACATTGGTAATGTCAGAGAAGAATTTTCCGTCGATTAGAACGTGGTCGATTTGGTTCTCGGTTAGGTTATCGGGTGCATAATATCCATGTCGCCGAGAAGCAAACAAGTTGTCCGGATTTCGTGAAAATCGTGCCTCGACTGTTGAGTCCGTCTCTCCGCATGACATCTTCAAGCGCAATATTGAACAGCACTCACGAAAGCCTTTCGCCCCGCTGAGTGTCGGACGAACTGGAGTGATCGCCCGAGATCTTCACGCAGTTTTGCATATCGTCCATCGTTGCTCTAATCAATCTTGTGAGCTTGCTGGGAAAGCTGTTCTCGTCTATGATCTTTCATAGCGCTACACGATCAATACTGTCGTATGCCGCATTGGTGCGTAGGGACCTGGTACTTACGAAATTTCTGGAAGATTTGCCGCACGGAAAAGATCTGGTCCGTTGTTGAGTGGCCGTCGATTAATCCTGTTTGATAACTTCCCACGAACTCGTTTGCTATAGGTGATAGACGACGGAAGATAATCTGGGATAGCACTTTGTGGGCATCGTTTAGGATGGTGATTGCACGATAATATTAACGCTCCAGTTTGTCGCCCTTTTTGTAGATAGGGCATATAATGCCTTGCTTTCACTTCTTTGGTAGCTGTTCCGTTTCCCAGACGCGCTTGTCTGCCCGTTGTCGGCCAGCAGGGCAGGGATCGGGGCGGAATCCTCCTTTTGTTTGCGGTTGCGACCCATCACTATGGGCAGCGGTTGGTCTGCTGCTGCTTGCAGAGATGCTTTCTGGCTAGCCACCCCAAGGTGGTAGGTTAGCGCCGGAGAGCAGTCGCGGGAACGGGAAATCGCGACTGGGGTGCACTTCGCACATGAACGGGAAAATTCTAACTTGTGTTTAACGACTCAATAACACGCCTGTTCAGAACGGTAGTCCGAAACAGAATGAGTCGGGTGACTGGATCGTGTTCCCTTTTTTAGCACTGGGAGACAGAACGAATGCTGTGATTGGCTCTTCACAAACGGAGGGGAAAAGCGTTCAATTCACGCACACTGAGGCGTTGGCAAAAGCGTGTGTAGAATAAAAAGCGGAGAACGGTGAAATACTTAAAAATACCTCGAGTAACTTTCTAATAGAGTGGAAATACATTTTGTGACGTAAACTAAATGTATTGAGATGAAATTGCGAGAATTCTATCAACTTTATTTCGAACCTACTACATTTCAACTTTATTTCGAACCTTGATTTATCTACTACAATTGCTTTCAGGCTTCTGAACAACTTTGCATAAGACACGAACTTACTAGGTGGTCAAGATCATGAACTCGAGTATTCTGGAATATAACCAAATTACGTGCACACTAGCGTCACGTAGCGACAAAATTGCTAACTAAATAGTGCTGCCTCGAATTAAATTCAAGCTTCTTTACAACTTTACTGAAGACACGAACTTTTTAAGTGGTCGGGATTATGAGCTAGTGTTCTGGAATATGCCCAAATTACTTGCACGATAGCGCCATTTAGCGGAAAAAATACGCTTTAAAACGCATTTCACCTAATAAACGCAATAAGGCTTCTGAACAACTTTGCTGAAGACGGCAACCTTGTAGGAAATAAGGGATTCGAGATATTATGTCATAAATATTATAGTTTTGGGTGATGCTACACTTTCTTAGTGTGGGACACATGGTTTAGTGAAGGACACCTTGGGCGTTAACTGGTTAATAATGTTCATTCTCAAGTAGGCTCAAACAAATAAAATATTGCTCAAACAACCTGATGTTTTTAATTGCATATTTCTCGTAAAAAAAGATAATTACAATTTTAGCTGTTTTACTTTGTACCAGTCTGCGGTCTTACCTATTTCTGCCGTTGGATCGAACAGCTTCTTTGGAATCGTACAAAAATCACACGAGCACACCGGGATAAGTGGTTCCCACGAGCAAACCACGTACCACTTTTCCATTTCCGCTCCTGGTAATAGCTTCATTTCTTCTTCAAGTTTACATTAGCGCGTCCATCCGTTGTGCTCCTTAAGTGTTGGGCGAAGAATCAGACCTTGGGGTGTTGTTGACCACGTCGACCTGGCGGTTGTGACTCTGTGTGTGCCACCCTGGCCATTAACTACGCGATGGCCAGAGAGCGGAAAAAGACACATCCAGTGCTGCTCACCAAATGATGATGATGACGAGGAGCACCCCCAGCATTGCAGCGTGATTCTCTTTCCGAGCACGATTTTGGTATAAAATAAATTTTATGCTCCAATTCCTACAGTCTTTTTCGTTATCAAAATCCACTATATGAGGATTTTTCTGCTAATACTAACGGGCTGTGAAACTGTATCCGGGAGTGTGATAAACTTGCTGTTTACTGCAAATGAATATTTCGAAATTCATGCTTTGCAGATACATGATTAAATCATGAGGTTGGGAAAGCATGGGAATTCAACTGATAAATGTTGACATGATGGTTATGCGATGGATGTAAAACTGTATGAAAACCTTCCTGATACTTGTGCGGCGACTAATGTTCACATCATACAACCCGGGTAGAGGAGAAAGGAAAATGAAAATCAAATTTTATCATTCAATGTTTCAACGTCAAAATTAGAAACAAGAGTTAAAATGACAAAAATAATAACTCAGTTGGTATGGCCATTCTACTCTCGGAAGTTTTTAAAACTACCTAAAGCAAAAAAAAACAGTACTCCCCAACGCTACAAAAAAGTAATTTTCAATACTATTTTCGTACCTATTGTTCCTTTTTCGATCCTTGGTTAGAACCTTGTCTTCGATTTTACGTTGGACCCGTTAGCGAAAGCTAGCAGTGGTTATTCTTCTTGGACACCGTCTTGGGAAAAAAAAAACTCTTACTAGGTCACTTCTACTTTTGTCACAAAATGTGACAAACATGTAAAGAAGAACGTTTATCTAGAATGCGCGCTTTCTTCCAAGGCTGAAATGGTTATTGTCGATAATTGCATCGGAATGAGCAATCAGATCGATGCTTTGGACAAATTTTCCGAACATCAAATCGAAGCAGCCTCTAGCCCAGGCTCCTTGATTTAAGTGATGAAGAAAAGAGTGCCGCCTATCTTGATCCTTCTTCTTCTTTCTTTTCTGGCGTTACGTCCCCACTGGGCCAGAGCCTGCTTGTCAGCTTAGTGTTCTTATGAGCACTTCCACAGTTATTAACTGAAAGCTTACTATTCCAATGACCTGTTTTGCATGCGTATATCGTGTGGCAGGTACGAAGATACTCTATGCCCTGGGAAGTCGAGAAAATTTCCAACCCGAAAAGATCCTCGACCGGTGGGATTCGAACCCACGACCCTCAGCTTGGTCTTGCTGAATAGCTGCGCGTTTACCGCTACGGCTATTTGGGCCTATCGTGATCCGTTATTCCGAATTTGAAGGATGTAGGCAGGAGATCTTAAACTCGATTAAGGTGTCGCGTGTTGCCGGAAAGTCTTAAAGATCGCAAGCTTCTTCTCAAACTTCTTGAAGAAAAGAAGCACATTTTTTTACTTATGACGATAAAACTGAGCGTTTGTTCGAGGTCGTCTTCAAAAGTCTCTCAAGTGACTACCCGACTAAGGGTACATAACAACATTATATCAGCATATGTTATTGTGTTATAAGTTTTTTTTTTTCGAACATAGGTTATCACAAACGTGATGCATGATGTTGTTAAAATAACTAAAATTATAACAAAAAGTGTATGAATAGTAACATAAACATAACAAAATGTGTTTTAATTGTATCAATAATATATCAAACTAAGTTATAATGTTTGATACAAAGTATCAAAATTATAATACTGTTCGATATACGATAATATTGTATACTAGTGGTGCCGGCAAACTTCGTCTTGCCATCAAGTAGGCTGTTGAAAAATGCTATGAATCGTCCTATACAAAATGACAGTTTCTGTTCGCGCTCGTGTTGTTAAAAATGAACAAAAAAATATCTTAAAGGGAAATAAAACACATTATGTTATATTTCTGTTTTATTATGTTCTGTGGATAACGGAGCCTAACGAAGTTATATCATAATATGATAAGCATATCATATTCTGATAAAATTTTATTATATTTTTGTTACAAGCCTCTAGTCGGGTATGAGTCGACTGAAGAGATCAAAAAATGGAATAAATGATTTACTGGGATTTGCACCAGTCCAAGTAATCATTATTTAACAAAAGTGATCTAAATAATATAGAAGCTTCAGAAAAAGCAACACTTCCCGACCAGAACCACATAACAAGATTATAACACATTCCTATCAGCAGCAGTTGAAAATAACAGAAGTTGATACAATGTTGTTAGTAAGATGGCTTTGTTCTCAACTTGTTATATTTTTAGTAACACACTTATAACAACATTTGTTAAATTTTTGACATCGCATTTATTAGTTTGTTGCAAATAACATCCAATGGCATAAACAGTAACATAGCTTGCAATAATGTTGTTACTTTGTAACATCCTTGCAACATTTTCTGTAATAAATTTGATATAATTGTAACAGGGTTTGTTATATTTTAGTTTAATTTAGTGCAAATTTTGTTAGAATTTTTGTTATTTTAACTACTAACGGTACATGTTTTAGAGCAACTGGTGATATAAAAAATCATATCAGGGGAACACATTCTGTTATAATCTTGTTTCTTCCGTCTGGTCGGGTTATGTCGATGTGTGACACGGGAATATTTCCAGAAAGCTGGAGGAAATTTCCAGAACCCCACTCGTTGCCGTCGGTGCCAAAAGTGGGGTCATGGTAGTAAACATTGCCGCATGGATGCTAAAAGCACGATTAGCGGAGGTTCTTCTCAGGCTAAGGACTCTATCCTGTGAAAGAAGTTACCAAAAAGTTTGTTTGCGCAAATTGCCAGGGCAACCATTAGTCTAACTTTTGGGATTGCTCTTCGCGAAAGCGAATCGTTGAGGCTTGTACTAGGAAGATCAACATCGACGTTTTTCGTAGCCATAACTACCCGACTATGGGTACATAACAACATTATATCAGCTTATGTTATTATGATATGAAGATTTTATCGAACATGAATTGTTACAATTTTGATCCTGCATCAAAATAACTAAATTCATAACAATTCATAGAACTTGAATATGAATTGTAACATAAATATAACAAAATGTGTTTTAAATCTATCATAAACATATCAAGTCCAGTTATTATTTTTGAAACAAAATATCAAAATTATAATACTGTATAAAATACAGGGTAACTCATTAAGTCACGAGCTTTTTGGTCAATTATATGAAAGTTCTAACAAAACATGATATTCCGTGCAATAGACAGAAACATATATGGTCTAGTACACGACACTGAAGACGGCCTTACAGTTGATGTCGAAATACGCGTATTTGTCAAAGGACACAAACTCTAGTGGAATTTAATGGTATAGGAGCAATTCTCGCTGAAACCAGGCCGCCATCGGCACCCATCTTTGGAATTCCAATTTTATGTCACTGATCGCTAGTTTTCGATAAAACTTAAGGGTGGTCCTTTCGGTTTTCTCAAATTGGAGGACCCCTCGTACGCCGGCTAGCAAAACAGTTTGCGAAAAAACCCATTTTTTGATAAATATTGGGTATTTCTTGACATGATATGTCTCATATTTCGATTGGAACACATAGCACTCTTAGTGGAATCATATAGAGAAAAGATATAGCTTTCATTTGAAATTAAAAAATGTTTGTCGGCCATTTTGTATTTGGCCACCATCTTGAATTTTGTTAGAAAAAATCGTTTTTTCACCATTAGCGCACCGCTCATTTTGAATTCTGAAATCACCATCAGAAAGCTGACGAAAAATTGTGTAAGATATGCTACAGATACTAGGTGAGCAATGGTATTTACCCCATGAAATGAACGATTTTCTAAATCATGTTCCACGTTTTTGACGCATATGGCGAGTGCAATCAATGCAAACATTATTTTTTGCACAACAAAGAAACAAGTTTTCAATCGTTGGTGTTTTATCAAGAGAATAAGAGTATTGTTTTGAGTGATAAAATCTCAGGTTATTAAATATGAATTTTCTTTCATAATGCGATTTTTAACAACAGAATAATTCTTCGACATATCTTTGAAATCTAATACTAATGAAGTACATAAAACATCCAATGCTGAATCATTAGAACAAATGTCGAACACAACTATCAATAATTTTAGACAAAAATCATTGCAATCTTCTATGCTTCACATATTAAGGTACAGATAGATTCAGTTTTGAAAAGCGATTTTTCCCTCTGCTGAATTCAATTCACTTTTAAAAAACCTGAACTGCTACGGCAAATGACTTGTGACATGTTGTTGCCAAAATATTAATTATAGCTTAATTTAGTTTCATCAAATTAGGACGATAGTGTTGCTTAACACAGAACACCTAGATACAAGAAATACATGTAATGTATAATAATAAAGTATTAAAAAAACGATTTCTCGAGAATCATTGAATTAACAGGTAGAGCTAATCCTCTATTATAGAATTGTGTAGCAAATTTTGAAAAATATGCTAGAGTGGAAGGTTGTTCTGTCCCTTTCACATTTTAGTCTAGAAATACTATGGAAGAACGGATATATTATTCAAGTAAACGAACATTATCCAGAGAAATATATTCGAGTCAACATAGACGTAAAAACGACTTCCTTCCGTCATGGAGCACCATTGTGTATAATTGAAAAAGTAGCTGGTCCATGGAGAGTTCATTGGAAACCAGAACTGAAAATGGCCTTCAGGTTCAACTAAAACGAACACAACTTTAAATCAGTTAATAATTTATTACAAAAGGAAACCCAAGCTAGATATTTTTCCCAGTGTGATTCCGTGCAAAAAAAAAAAACCGTTCTCTTCTTAGTAACGAACGGTCCTAGCGAGTGAGCGTGAATCTTTCTTACGTAACGGCAATGCTTCACTGTCCCATAAAACTTTTCTCCAAAATTCACCCAGCGCTTTCATTACGATTGTGCGCTGAACGGGGAACCGCAACGTAAAATAAAATCATCCATGCAAAACCCACTGACTGCCATCGTGTACCAGAACCAGTATTAAGCCAGCAGCCGCAATGGTAACCAGCCTGAGCGTGATAGATCTGGAATTTATGCTACTAGCCATTATCCATAAAACATGTAATCCATTAACTTTTTTGTTCAAATGAACCTTTTTTACGTCGGGTCGCTTGGCCTCAACTGACGTTGTATGCTGCTAAACACTTTTCCACGGCAGGCAACTCATTTTATGCACACCCCGAGGACTGTATTTAAATAGTTTTACCCTCATGTCGATTTCCATGACAAACGATATGATTCTACTGAATCTACTACCCCAGCGCAATCTAGATAAGGAATAACGATAAACAACTCCTAGCTCAAGGACGTGCAGATGTGGAAGGAAGATACATACATCGATACTCTCTACTAGTTTTATTTTATTACCAATGTTTACATCCCTTTTTGGAACGATGTGGCGATGGCTGAGAGAGCATTTTCCAATAAATTTATCCTCCCACCACATTTCACGACCTCATTCGACAGCATGATTCAGGACAAAATATCCTTCTCTCTTCTATATTTGGCAGGACACCATCTTGAGAGCAGTGCGGGCCTCCAAAGCACAGCAAGTGACGAATGTCCAGAGCAACGCCAAACCCTACAAATGGACGTATGCTTCGGCATTTCTATATTCGCTGACGCTGATCACCACTATCGGTAAGTTATACATAGTCATTGTATTTTTTTCCCCATGGGTTGTAAGAAAACTGACAAATAGAACAATGCGGCTTGCACACAACTAAGTTAGTCTGTTTGGGGTTGAAAATCCTGTTCTATACTATTTGACTATAGGGTTAAGCAGTACTTGGGCAGTTCTACGATTCACTATAGAAAGGGAGAGAAACCAGACCAATTTGTGGACAATGTGATAATAAGTTATTTACATTTTAATTTGATCATATCGTACCTAATAATGAGACGAGAAGCTTCTAGGAAATCTGCATGATGAAGTGCAAACACATTCTCTGGATTATATTGTCAGGCGACGTGTCACTTCCGCATGTAGCGAGCATGGGATCTCTCAAAACAATGAAACGGGGGCAATCGAAGACGAAATGTTATCCCATTCCTGCTGTCAACTTCAGAGCGTTGTCTCTTTACACGCGTTGCGGACTCCTCTGGTACCTCATTGAACATCTTCCTTGATTATAAGCGTGATGGGCGTCGAGTATGATGCATTGCACACGACCTCTTTAGATCCCGTTCGATAAACGCTTGCTACTGCTAAGCACATGATCCTATACATGCTTTCCAACCGCTTTAGGTTTCTGCTCGTTCTGCTTTGGCGAGATTTGTCCTCTATATCTCAGTATGGATAGCGCCACGTCTACCAGTAGCTTTCGTTTCTATGATTCAATTTGAAAACATACAGTTGGGACGGACCTGGTGTAGTGGTTAGAACACACGCCTCTCACGCCGAGGACCTGGGATCGAATCCCATCCCCGAGATAGTCACTAAAATTGTTCAGTGACGACTTCCTTCGGAAGGAAAGTAAAGCCGTTGGTCCCGAGATGAACTAGCCCAGGGCTAAAAATCTCGTTAATAGAGATAGAAAAAAAACATACAGTTTGCTCGTTATCTGAGAAGAAATCTTCTGCTCTCATGAGCGGTTCTTCATGCCTATCGAAAGTTGGATTCTGCTCTTGGGTTGAACTGGTGTTTTCTGGAATTCCAGGTGCCATCAGTTTAAAATCGAATGTGTTCAAGAAATCTATACCTAATATCAAAGGTTTTGAGATCTCAGGAACTACTATTGTTGGCACTACACATGTTCTTGTTCCGTATGTGTAAGGGATATTTACGTATCCAAGGCAGGTGTACCCCGTGTTATCGGCGGTTTTAATGCGAATGTTACATTTTAGGATTTTCAAACCTAATTTTTCAATTAAATTGACAGAATTGATTATGGTAACTCCTGCTTCAGTGTCAGCCAATCCTACTATTTCCTCATCTAAAATTTTGACTCGTAGATGTGGACATCATCTGAAGCAGGTGTTAATATTATAACTGTGACAGAAGTATTCAAACGAACGAGGGGAACAGTATCATCGGTGTTCTCAGGCGATTTTTCCCGTGAATCCCTGGATCTACTAGTTTTTTTGATTCCTTGGGTGATGAGTCTCGACTCGAGGTTTCAAATTATGGTTCTCTGGACAGCGATATTCGGTAGTGTCCTGTGTCCCGAATATATTGCAGAAAATTCCTTTTTTACGATCACAATCGCGCCACATGGGTCCACTCTTGCGGCAGTTCCAACAAAGTAATTGATTACTTTCCTTCCCAAGTTTTCGTTTAGATGTTGGACCGCTTGAACTGTTTTTCTTGTATTTTTTTTTTTTTTTGTTTTTTTGTTCTCTGTCCAATTCATCATCATAACCTATGGCATTCACCGCAGGTTTTAATACAGACCTCGGAGTGTACAAATTGGCCTCTAAGGCATCGAACCTGTAACACAATTGTGCCAGATGTGCAATAGAGTTGACCGGTTCTAAGGTCAGCCTGCGCTTATATGAGAGCTTCATATTCTTCACTATAATGTCGAACTTTTCCTTATTAGTCATTTTACGCGTCATCCTTTGCGACATAGCCTCTAAATCGGTCAAATAGGCACTGAACAACTCATTAGGCCTCTGTTTCCAATTCCTCATTTCTTCTCGAATAAAACGATTCCTATTTGGGTTGTCATACCTCATATTAAGATACTAGGAGCATATCCCAAGTTGCCAGTTGACTTTCGTAGGCCGTGAACCATACATAGGCGTCATCCTTTAAAAGCATGCATTCGAAGCACATCCGGCGTTACTTGACATGAACTGCCCATAACTGCATATTTGTAACATTCGACAAAAGTAGGCATTGAGTAAATGGAATACTAAGTGTGCATTTTATAGCAGTATGGGAGGAAACGAAAATTTCTAAAAATTACCAAGAACTCAAAAATGCTTATTTGAGGCTGATATTTTGTACAACTCATATCGCATACTAAGTGAATTGTCAGAAAATAATTCTGATAGAAATTTCATTGCTTTCACATTACGAGACTCATTTATAATCTCAATGTGACTGTTATGCGGTTATATTTACCAATGTGACAAAACAACTTGGTATTTTTTTCGAATTTTCTAGAACAATCTCACAGATTTCAGTAAGTTGATCGAAAGTATTTATCATTTGATGACTCTACATGGTATTAACTCCATTTTGTCAAAAATGTCGAATGTGACTGTTTTGCAGTTATGGGCAGTGAACCTGTCGCAAAAAATCGACGACTGGGACTGGATTAGAATCCCCGGAAAACTTCGGCCAATTCTCGATAATATTACACGTGTGGTGTGGCAATCTTCGACGCGACCCAGAATTAGACCATCCACCACCTAACTGGTCATTAGGACCCCATCGGTTCGCCTGAGGAAAGAGTGGCTCGACTCCATTGTTGAACAGAGATATAAGAGGGGGTGCAGATTGAGATTAACTCAACCCTACGCCGGAAACAAAATATATCTTATTCATTCCAGCATCACCACTCGAAGGAATTCTCCCTGGCTGTGGTATTTATGGATCCAAAGTGCCTTCCTGACGTAGGTCGATTTCCCATGATATCTGGGAAGCCTCCGTGTCATATCCCAATATTGGCAATTCGGTCGACCAAGGTATTCACAATCGGATGATTCATTCCATGGTAACGGCGTTCTGGAACGAAAACCTGATTGAGGTATACCTTGATATACCCTTCAATCTCCGATTTATGCACAAACTCATCCATCTCTATTTTCCCGTTGGCCGGATTCCACGTCGGTTATGATGGATTCGATGCAGTTGGCAGTTGTAGCTCTGGGATTGCCACCTGTTTTCTGCAATCCCAACAAGCTATTCGGGATGTTGCTTCTATGTTCTGGAGTCTCCCACATACAATCTAGGTGAAGTGGCGAAAACGGAGTCCGACACTCGCTGGTACCGCTTGGCATACCAACTTTCACTCCGTCTGCAGGGACCTTCAACAGTAGACCAACATCTCGAATTCATTCTACTTACCTCGTACTACGGCTGGACGTACACTCTCTATTACATCGCCCAGACCAGCATCTCTTTGACCTTCATCAATTCGAGATTGCTTAGTAGACGCTCCTGTTAACGATTCCTTGTTGGTCCGTTCCTTTGGAGTTCCTTGAGGACAAGCTAGAGTACGTTTATCGTCGGAAAAACTGATCAATTCCTCCGCATCCTGAGGAAAAGAAAGATTGGACAATTGGTTCTTCACGGGAGTCTCGATCAAAATAACCTCGGTATCCATAACAGGTTTTTCCGTGGCTTTTTGAGAGACAGGTGAACCCTTGGACTGGACCCCACTGGCGGTAGCTCCCATGGCCTCGGGTCGGGGAGTCGCCAATCGCATAACAGGAACCTGATCAGTTGCGGTTGGAAGGTCAATGTTATAGTACTTTCGAAACATTCGAACGATGACGTCAAGCAGCTCTTGTTGATTGCCATCGGTGTCCGGAACATACCGTCACACTCTTTTATGATAATGAACAAGTCACGAAAAGCACTTCAAATCATCGGTTTCTAACTGGGCTTCAATTTCTTTCAACTTTATGGGGTCAACTACAAAGTCACCGAACAAAGAATACTCAGTAGCTAATACAGCGTCTCCATCTTCTGGTTGACGTAAGGCCAATCGTAAGGACCTATAACGAGTTTCCAGTGGACCTTCTTCGTGGATATCCGAATCGTTAACTCATAGTCAACCTCATCCTCCTCCAAATCCTTCGCGTAAATTCGGTAGTTTTCCATCATAATTATTAATAATAAAAAAATAATAATTATAATTGAAAAATTCTGAGAAATTTAAATTTTTTTTCGAAAATCAAAACTAAAACTGAGTTATTTCAGACCCAGAACAAAATATATGTACATTTAAACCTAATTCTTGTAGCTATTTGTTTTTTTGAATCTCAACCAAAACTTAACCAAAATAAAATTTGCAATCCAATTTGTTTCTAAACTTTCAAAGCCCACGCCCACGTTGGGCGCCAAAATGTAACGTAATTTTTCTTGCTCAACACAAACAGCAGCTAATGCGCCACTTCCTCAACCGAGGAAGACTGCTGATGCTGTTATGGCCCCGGATTTGAGACCCTCCTCTAGGGCGAGTTAGTTAAATGGCTCAAACACTACGACACATCTTAAATCCATTCGCTGACCCAACTCACCTGATAATTCCCTCCCGGTTAACCAAGAAAACTTTTCAATCTACTTTCCCAATTCACCAATTCAATTATTTATTAAAATTATAAAAAAGATCACTCCAATAAGGATTTCAACCAATGCAAAAAACGTTAACGATGTGCCTTATATTGGGACCTTTGCACGAGATAGTTTCAAATTTATTTATTGGTCCAATTATGATCGTGCACATTAGACCATTTCACAAAAATCGAAATTTCTGGGATTCAACCAGTCATCCTCTGGTCCTAATTGCAATACTAAAATAAACTACCAGCCAAATTTTCATCAAATTTGAAGAAGATTAGGAGGTGCCTCAAGTCGAATTTATGTTTTTTGGCTATTTTTTACATTCGAAAAATTCTAACGAGAATTTGGAAAAACGAAAATCAAAATAAATACCACCAGTTGAACGTATTATTAGTACTTTACAACTTTTGAGAACAGTGTATGCCAATTGGAGATGGTTTTGACCTAATAAAATTGATTTCTGTTCATTGAAATACCTGTAAAACATACATTCCTCTACAGTTTTTCTTCTACGAGATTCTCCACCCCATGCCTAATAATAAAAATTCAACCGTAGTATCATTCCTTTGCCTTTTCTGTACATTATTGTAGTACATCATTTTTGCATCCGAATTACAGATAAATTGTTAAAAATCGTCGGAAATACGACATTCCTCATTTCCCGGCATTTAGAGCTGCTGCCAAATGGCGCAATTGCTGACATGTTACAAAATTGAACATAGTAGCTTTGCTTTTTCAATGATGGATGATGATTGAAGCAAACAGCTAGCAAATGCCATCAATGCAGTCGTGGTTCAAACAACATTCGCATTTTATGTTAAGCAGTTGCATATGTGATATAGCCATGATGTTTAGCTTCTCGACTTCCAGTCTTAAGGATCGGAATTCGATTACAGGAGTTCTTGTAATCCATACTATACTGTACTTCTGTACAGATTAACTATAGCTTAACGCATCCACACTGGTAGGAAATCGATACTCAAGTGAGCTATTGTTGGTTTAGCCAAGCGCCACTACTTATTGTTTTAACAGAAACTGCCTAATCCATGCAGAACAAAGAATCCCCTTTGGTTTAACATTTTTGAAGCCATTTGAGAATCCGTGAATTTGCAGTATGCAAAGATTAAAGGCGCAATTTAAACACCAGGCAAAGCACTCATGCGGATAGAGATTAAGAGAACGGAAGAGTGGAGCCAATTTCAAAATCATTTTACCGAACGCACTCAGTAATTTTCCTTTCGCAAAGAAGGGCGAATAGAGGTTGTTGTCCGTGCTGAGATTTTGTCATGCATTTAGCTTTGCGATGTTGGCGATTGAGCATATTAGTGTAGTAGAACCGATTGATTTAAGAACAAATTGGATCATTTGTTTTTTTTATGACTTTACAAATTTCAGCAGAGCTGTTAGACATAATCCTCGAAAACGCATCTATAGTCGTAGGTGCCCTTGTATTTGAATGTTCATCGTAGCTAGCGAAGCTCAGCTTGTCAACGATCATTACCCCAAGATGCCTAAGGGATCGCTTGGACTCTATGGTGCAACCACCTACCGAGATAAGCGCCCGTTGCTCGGACTTGCGGTTATTGACCACCACCACCTCAGTCTTGTGACGGGCCAGCCCTAGTTTAATAGACTTCATCCATTCCTATTCTTAGGAGATAGAGTGTGCTGCTGTCAACTCTACTTTCTCCATCGATTCACCATAGACCTAACCAACTATCTTAACACCCGGAAAAAGACAGCCTCAAAACGTCATCATACATCGCATTCCATGAAATCGGGCTCAGGATTGAACCTTGAGGTACTCCCGCGGTGATCCTTACGCTTTTCTGCTTCTCCTGTGTCATACAGTAGAATACCTTGCCAAATTGTGCCTTGTCTTTCTCGTAGTCCTGCTTTACAGCTAGAACTGATTGTCGCAATTATAGTAGACTTGTTTTCAAGTCTTTGCTGGTATTGCTTTTGCTCTTAATAAACTCGATGATGACATCGAGTTGCTCAGCAGCTACATGCATTTTCGGGAGGTACTCCCTATTGCGATCCATGACCTCGATTAGTCCCGGGCCATCGATCACCTCACATGTTGCACTGGAGCGGCCAGAGCCTGCGTCGTCACTGTGTCAAGGCTTTTGCCCACACTGTTCTCACTTAAGTAGATATTGTTCACCTCCTTTCTTGGCGGGAACCTTAGCCGGTTACTGATAGGTGGTTATCTGAGTAAGCAGGGAGCCCATTCTAGGGTTGACATAGCCCTTCATTGGGTACTATGTTCAGAGCCGGATCGGCGCAAGTCAGGTAATGGCATCTGAGCCTACTCCCGTCCAGTTGGAACAACCAGGTGACGGATTTGGAACGTACTCTAAGGCCTGCCTCGGGACGTAGGCAGCCTGCACCATTAGCCCACTCGCCGTTTCAGGCCAGCGTCACCCGACCCTACTAAGGGAGTAGGATGTCACCGCTGTCTTAGTCGTGCGCCGACAGCATACATAATTGGAGCTGTACATGCGTTGGTTCCAATTTGCTCAAGCACTCTCCTCCTCGTAGTTCCATGCCTTGCCCGTTTGTATCGCGACCAGCATGACATAATCAAGATCTTACTAGCATCAATCCTGATCTGCTGGTTGGCACTCCTGTTAGTTTGGGCTAGGGTGCTTTGATACTTCAAGCGGCACCGGTCGCTTTGACAGAGTTGTATTCGGATTTTTGTGGTTTTAATGAACGTTCATCAGAGCCCACTGTGAACTCCACCACATCCTGGGCAACACCCCAACTCGCAGAGGTCCTGGGACGGGGGTCCGTTAATCCCCTGGACTTTCGTCCCTGATGCCCCGATAGATTTTACCTCAAAATGTACCACGTAAAGGTGATTTACCTGCGTTACGGGATGTAAAAGTACTCATAAAACACTAAACGCTAGAAGCTGAGATGTATGATCTGTCACAGTTGGGACAACAAGATATTATAAAGTAAAAAGTGAAATTCTTGATTATATAAAATACGGCATACTGCCATGGGCCGGTCAATAAATATGTTGCTTTATTTAAAACATCCACTAAAACGTAATAATTTCCTGTTCAATATATGTCAAATTGCTGTTGAAACCGATGAAATTCACCAAAGTGTAACTCTATCCTTAGCCTTCCTTAGCCGAACGGTTAGAGTCCACGGCTACAAAGCAAAGCCATGCTGAAGGTGTCTGGGTTCGATTCGTGGTCGGTCCAAGATCTTTTCGCAATAGAAATTTTCTTGACTTCCCTGGGCATGGAGTATCATCGTATACCTGCCACACGATATGCGAAACTAGCAACTTTGGCAAAGAAAGCTCTCAGTCAATAACTGTGGAAATGCTGTTAATTGAACACTAAACTGAGAAGCACGCTCTGTCCAAGTGAGGACGTAATGCCAGGAAGAAGAAGTGTAACTCTACTATTCTCCAATGAAAAAGGACAAAATACAAAAATCGGCTTTTTCAAATTTTTGTCAATGAAAGATGTTTTTTACTACCAAGGCTTACTCTTAGTGAAAAAATCGGAGGTTCATGCAAACTCGATAATATGTGCGTTTCTGCACGACGTGGTCATCGTACAACACATTCCATTACACCGGGCCCAGAAAAAAACTAGAAGATTATTATCTAATTCAGGACCCTATGCTAAAGGGTTACTATCAGAAAATTTTCACTCACTTTCAACTACGGTTACTGTACCGGTTGCAAATCTCATAGCATTTCCGTCATATAATGGCCGCCATAAACGAATTTCGCTATTCTTCCACTCCATAAAAAGGATCTACAAAACTTCCTTCCCTCCATTTGGAAAAGTAAGCACCACATGTCGGGAACTCAGCACCCTTCGCCGCTGCGGCTAAGTAGCATTAACAAGAAACTTTATATAGTTTGTCACCGAGCAAGAGGAGAAAAATTCTGTCTACTGAGTAGACACGAGCCCAGCTAATCCGCAACCCACGGCGTGTAGAAGTAGCGAAACTTTTATTTCAAGCTTCACACTCAACTTTCACACGACGACTCCCGTCATCTTTGGGATCAAAATAACCAACAGAAGGAGGTGGGAAGATTCTCCCGTAGTGAAAACAAGTACCGGAACGAGCGGCAGCATTTCTAATGAAATGGAAAAGTGGGGCAAGAAGTTCTGGCCGTCTTACATAAGTAGCTTATCTTGAGCTCGTGACACACAACAAGCACGGGATGATGGTCGATCTTAGTTCTCGACAACCTGAATGTCGACCACCACCCACGGAGTGATCCCACACACTACAACCACAGACAAACAGGCGTAACACATGGAACTACATATGTTGCACCAAGCAGCATGATGCACGTAATACTGTTTTGTGCAATAAGACCTGCAGATGTCGGAAGTATGAAACGTCATACATGAAGAAAAACGATGCATGCGCCTCTGGTTGTGAGATTTGAAACGTTGTAAATTTGAAATGATCATGAAACAAGTGGACGAAATTTATTCAGTGTTACATCTGGTTGTCTGTGCTACAACAGTGAGTCCTACCGACGAAAGGGTGTTTCACTTGGGCACCGATTCTTCAGGGAAGAGCGTCAAGATTTATGATATCTCACCAACCATCAGCGTTCCGATGTACAGAGATGTACTATGCTAAGTCTTAGAAGCTCATCACGTGCATTTGCACGTATTGCGAAGGAAGAAAAATTAATTATGTAGAACTATCACCGTAGACCTGGTCGTATAAAGTTGTCTTACTTGCATATTGAAGCACTTTGTATAAGACCAGTGGATACTTGGAGAAGAAAATATTTATAATTTTGCTTGTTTTTCAGGGTAGGGGAACAAATTTTGTCCATATCATTGATGTTGTTCTGTTTCTGTTCGGGATGAACCACTGCGACCAGATTTCTTTAATCTTTTGCGTGTCTCAAAAACGAAAGTATGTGTCTCTAGTAGATTTTGGGTTGCTGAATCTGATGCCGTTCTCAGAAATGTTCCAGCACGTAACACAATTTTTAGCTACAGAAAGTTGCATAGAACACTGGTTTTATTGATGTTTACATACATTTTAAAGTGTTATTTATCAGAAAAAAATGTGATCTTTTCCACCAGGCATGCAAAACAGGACTTTGATTTTCATTTTAGATGTAATTTGGTTGAAATTGCACGATTCAATTTAGTATAAATCTAAATTTTTCCAACATGCCTGCAGTCTCCATACTAAATTCTTCGTTTTTCTTATATAGCATAATACAATACTTTTCTAAACCACAAGAAAATACACTTTTAACATCGAAACTATCGTGAACATTTATGAAAAGTTTTGTTATACACATGAGGTTTGAATTATGTGGCAAATTAAGCAAATAAATTGCCATACAAGCTGGCAAACTGGCTGAAATAGTCAAATTTTGCATTTTCAACGACCAATATCTTCAGCAGTGTAATTATACCTCATACAAAGTGAATATCAAACATCAAGAAACTGTCTCAGGAGTTCATTTATGGTATTTCGCAGGTAATCAAAAGTGATGAGAGTGGATAATTATTTACCAATAACCAATACGGATATCGAACTTCTTGAAATTGAATCAGCAGATTGTATCTGGCTTTATGATGTGCTGACCTAGAAGTATCCATGCCCTAGGAATAATTTTTATATCTCTCAACAGAAAAACAACCAGTTCGTTTCAGTTTTTTTTTCTTGATTTATTTGTTAATTCGATTCTATCCCCATGTGTTTTCATATGTGGAGGCCACACAATAGGCGCCGTCCCCACATTAAGTAACGCTCGAGGGGGAGGGGGGAGTAGGCTCAAGGGTTACGGCTCATACAAAAATTTAAAAAATTTCATACAAAAAGCGTTATGGAGGGAGGGCGCGGGTCGAAAATTTCCCATTTCAGCGTTACGTAATAAATGAATGCCGCCATACTACAATACTCTAGAACTGATCTTACATAAGCAATGAACAAGGTTTTAATCGTATATGGATCCCGAAAATTGTGGCTTAACATAGAGTAAAGTGGGGCAAAAGTTCGAGTGGGGTAAGAGTTTCTTTTTAAGATTTCAAACTCAATTCAAAACAAAACGTATAAATGTCATGGTGGTTCGAATGCTGTTCAAGTAGGAGACTTTCACTCCAAATATCATAAGAATCGGTTGAGATTTGGAAAAGTTATGGCTATTTATTGTTTTTTGACGTGAATATTGTAATTTTTGGTCAAACTTTCGTTTCACCGAACCAAATAGAGATAAAATCTTTTTCAATATTTTATGTAAGGGCGTTTCTAGGCCTACCATAAGGATGATTTGAGGTATATTAGTTTTTGCATAAATGCTTGGAAACAATTTTTGGCCCATAGTGGGGCAAAAGTTCGAATCAGCGGGGCAAAAGTTCGACCCATGTATAAAATCACGGAAAAAATTCAAATTGCTCAAAATCCACATATTATCTTCAAATTAAGCGAAATTTGCCTGATCGTGCGAAAAATCTCACCAAAATTTTACATTTTCACTTAGTTTTGCGAAAAACTGATATTTTTTGGTATATTAAAATTAACCCTGTTTTAAGCAATTTTTTCATGAAAATTTGGTGTGTATTTTTCGACAAACATAAGTTTACGGCTGGTATAAAGTATGCCTGTCATAAAAGTATCGATATTTAATCTTTTAGCCAGCGAACTTTTGCGCCACACTTGATTCGAACTCTTGCCCCACCGGTGGGGCAAAAGTTCGTTTAAGACAATCAATTTTGAAACTGTTATAACTAAAAATGGGTAAATATTTTGACACCAGTTTGTTCAGCAAAATTATAGCCAATATGTTGAAGGTTCACTGCATGGTATTTGTTTTGTTTTAACTGCTATTGGTTTCCTGGAAACTTTGAATATACCACTAAGGTCGAACTTTTACCCCACCTTACTCTACTGATTGTTTTAAGAATAATGGTACTATAACGGTCAGAAAAGGTTAGTTTAGAATCTAATATAAACATCTAATCTTATTGCATTTTCGAACAGTTTGATTTCCTGAAGAGACAGTACCCTGTATTGTTTTTTTTTTGTTTTCTGCTATATGTGATTAGATTAAATTTTTTGACGTTTAAGGGGGCAGGATGCGTCATTGATTTCGGAATTTTCAAAAGCAGTTTTTTCGTTCAAAATCAAGATTTGCTGGAAAATGTGTTCACTGTATTCTATTCTCCAGCCGAAACGCAGTGAACACATTTTCATCGAATAATTTTTAGATTTGAACAGAAAAACTGCTTTTGAAATTTCGATGATGACGATGATTACGATGACGGAGCGTTGATCGTTAATTAAAGTAAGCTTTTGCTACATCATTTATCACATATACTACATATACTACACATATATATATACAAATAAACGTCGCTATTTTTTTGGCTTCCATGTAAAGTTTCATAACGTCAGCATAAATGAGAATTTTAAGATGTTAAAGAACATAAGACATATTGTTAAAAAAAAACGATATGAACGACAATGAACCTTAAAGCTAACCTTGGCTAACTCCTGAATCAGTCCAGATGTAATGTGAACAGGTTTAGACATTTTACCCTCAAATTTTACTATTTGTTGGCGATCTGTTAAATACGATTCAATCCGGTTGATTAATCTCGTTGCAATATCCATTTTATTGCGCATGAAAACCAACACAGGAATGAATGTCTAATCTGTCAAATGCTTAACTAAAGTCATTTTAAAGTGTTTCGACGAGGTTACGATACTATTTAAAGCAGTGATTCCCAAAGTGGGCGAATTCGTCCCCCTGGGGGCGATTTTCAGGCTCAAGGGGGCGATAATTTGTAAAACAGAATTTGAGGGGCGAAAAATCCAGAAAGGGGGCGAAAAAGCTAACATGGGAGCATTTGAAAATAGTTACTCATAGCTTTTGGAGGACACACATCTGAAGATTAATCAATTCCAAACTTAGAGTAAGGTGGGGTAAAAGTTCGACCTTAGTGGTATATTCAAAGTTTCCAGGAAACCAATAGCAGTTAAAACAAAACAAATACCATGCAGTGAACCTTCAACATATTGGCTATAATTTTGCTGAACAAACTGGTGTCAAAATATTTACCCATTTTTAGTTATAACAGTTTCAAAATTGATTGTCTTAAACGAACTTTTGCCCCACCGGTGGGGCAAGAGTTCGAATCAAGTGTGGCGCAAAAGTTCGCTGGCTAAAAGACTAAATACCGATACTTTTATGACAGGCATACTTTATACCAGCCGTAAACTTATGTTTGTCGAAAAATACACACCAAATTTTCATGAAAAAATTGCTTAAAACAGGGTTAATTTTAATATACCAAAAAATATCAGTTTTTCGCAAAACTAAGTGAAAATGTAAAATTTTGGTGAGATTTTTCGCACGATCAGGCAAATTTCGCTTAATTTGAAGATAATATGTGGATTTTGAGCAATTTGAATTTTTTCCGTGATTTTATACATGGGTCGAACTTTTGCCCCGCTGATTCGAACTTTTGCCCCACTATGGGCCAAAAATTGTTTCCAAGCATTTATGCAAAAACTAATATACCTCAAATCATCCTTATGGTAGGCCTAGAAACGCCCTTACATAAAATATTGAAAAAGATTTTATCTCTATTTGGTTCGGTGAAACGAAAGTTTGACCAAAAATTACAATATTCACGTCAAAAAACAATAAATAGCCATAACTTTTCCAAATCTCAACCGATTCTTATGATATTTGGAGTGAAAGTCTCCTACTTGAACAGCATTCGAACCACCATGACATTTATACGTTTTGTTTTGAATTGAGTTTGAAATCTTAAAAAGAAACTCTTACCCCACTCGAACTTTTGCCCCACTTTACTCTAAATATTTTACCTTTAGATCGTTATATCTCTAATCATGATCATTTTAAAATTATTATAGACAACATTACATGATTGTCAAACACAAAATATTTGTGTTATTCATTGAGCTTTTTAAATATCATGTGAGTTTTAAAGATGGTCAGCATTTGAGATTTTCATGAGATTTTGCAGATTTCAAATATATATAAGGATCTTTTTTGTATGCGAACTTTAAGGTTTGGATTGGAAGTTAATATTTCTGGCTTCCAGCTTTTTACAAAAAAATCTACAGTACCATTTGTGTTGTTTTTAATCACTTTATAAGCAAATTTTGGAAAATTTAGCCTACAAAAATCGCGTTCCAACGATGACAAAGACAAAAAAAAACTCTATTTATAAAAAGATTTGAAGAAATTTCAGAGATGCGTTGGATTTATACCTCTAGAACGTCCGCAAATTCGAGTTTTTCTTGGCGTTAGAAAAATACCCTCTTGATAAATTGAACTGGTTAATGAGTTGAAAAACATTCTGGATTTTCATATAATTTTCCGGGTTTTTGGATAAAGAGAAGTGTTAGAAACGTCAGGCATTTATTACTCACAATTTCTGAAAATTATTCCAGTAATTTTAGAAATAGCAGATAAATTACAATTTACGGTGTGAGATCTTTCAAAAACGAACAATTGCGAACAGAATAATTGCAGTTCACACAAATATGACATATTCATGTAAAAATAAATGCGTTTGCTTGGAAAACATTGCATTTGGTGCAGTTTTGGAGAACTTTGCCCCCAACTACCTCACAAAGCGCCTATGAATACATTACATTTGTAAAGTTGAAACTGGACCAAATTTTTACCGACTAAATCAGTAGCCTGTAATGTACGCAAGATATTTTTAAAATCGATATTATAATTTACAGTCCAGGTTACCGATATTTAAGAAAATATTTTTAAATGTACATAATAGTAATTGTATTATGATTCTTTGGATATGCGAGTCGAAAACATATTTTGTCCTTTATTAAAATATTTGAATCACATATCATGGGGGCGATTCCAGATTAATATTGGCCTCAAGGGGGCGAAAGTTGAAAAAGTTCGAAAACCACTGATTTAAAGTGTAATTTACAATTGTAGTATAACGATGTTGTACATTCGTTATTTGGGTAAACATATTTTTATTTATGATTGATTCAAATAATTTTGGATTATATGAAATAATAGCAATTCTACGATAATTTCGATAATCAGATTTTTAGCAGATTTTTTAATGGGTGTGGAAAATGCATATTAGCCTACTTTTTATCAATAACGTCGTATTTATACAACGCGGCAAGCCTATTTCATCATCTTGCAACTTGTTTCATAAATACCTATTATCATGCTTTTAGAAGTTTACCCGTTTTCAAGTGTCAAGTTGAACAACCAAAATAATTGGCTACCATTGGCTATTTGTTCAATAAAACAGGTGGAATTTCATCTGGTCCTGATCCTTTGAATTTACATTGTATGCTTACTGTACTGATGATTGTTACGGCTGGCTTGTAAGGCCTGCACCAACCCCCTGTCTCGCCGGAGGATCATCGTGCACAGCACTGTTTAGAGTCCCACGCTGGCACCAGGACGATGATCAGCCGCTCCTAACATGGAGAACAGACGCTGTTTTGAACCGCCCCTAACATGGAGAACAGACGCTCTGATAAGCTACACCCTCAGAAGAAAAGGCCCCCCTTCCCTGTCAGCATACGACCAAGGTCCCACCAGGGTTGGTTACCCGATCTTCCCTACGGTTACTCGTTACGAGTTACTGGACAAGAGGCTAAGGACCACAAATGGGGTCTATTTTATACCTGCAGGTATGCGAAGTACCAATGGTACGCATTGTCCAGTCATTTACCACCCGTAGCAAAAAGATCGCAGATGATCTTCTACTACCACCGTTTATGAAACAAAATCTTTTTCAAGATCTCAATGCTAGTAGTCGACATCTGAAAATCTTTAGTGAGGAAAATGGGTAGCAGCGTCCAAAACTTAACTTTACTACATCCTTATTTTGTACATATTATAGCTATCCTTTTTATAATAAATTCACCCTTCTTTTCGAAATAGGCTGTTTTTCAAAGCAATGCAGTGTAGCCGTGTTAATTTCATCAAAATTATAGGACAAACCCAAACAAAACTTAGAATGTAAAACCTTTTTTATAAAAATATAGCTCCGTTTTTCTCTTCTAATATTTGAAAAATTCATTGTTCAGCTAAACCTGTCATAAGGAATTGTACAATTTTCTCCCAACCTTATAATTAGAATTAGTCTCAAAATGTTATGGATTCGGGGTAATGGTTTTCGGGGTGCGAAACCGATGGGATATTACCATTTATTTTTGATGTGCAGATTTTTAATTAATATTTTCAAAATTGTAAGCGCACATTTCAGAAGATTTTGGATTTTGAATCATTAAGATGAACCATATTAAATCAAACATATATAATAAAACAGAATAAATGAAAAATTCTGTATAAAAAGCGTAGATATCTTGTTCAAACACGGTTCGGCTACCGTCAGACTGTAATAAAACCCATATCCAGTGAGGAAAAAATGCCAATTTAACCGATCAAATGAGTAGAACGAAAACATAATTGGGAAAAGCGAAATTTAATAACGGTAATGGTGGCAAAAGCCGATTTACCGTGGCATCAGTACAGCGTCAGGCCACAGTGAACGTAGCGTAACAAATTAGTGTTGCACCAAAATCCTTTTAGCATTGGGGCCTGAGCAGCTTCGGTAGGCAGGGCAGGGGGCTTGGTTCACCAGTGCTTGGGCAGGCACAAAGGCACGTTCCTGTGCATGATGTACGTGTTGGACTAGATGAGTGAGGAGGCGGAATCACCGTGTCATTGACAGTAAGCCGGGTGTGTATGTCCATACATGGTGCAACTGTGAAAATAAAAAAAAAATGAACCAATTACAATTCCAAGTAGCATCCGCCCAACGCTTTTTTCCAGCTTTTGCTACCTTCAGGATGCTAGGTTCGCCGTAGAGTACAGCGAGCTCGTGATTCATCCTTCGCCGACACACACCGTTTTCCTGGAAACCGCTAAAGATCGTCCTAAGCACCCGACGTTCGGATACTCTGAGTGCTGGTCATACTCGAGCATCTTCCACGTTTCATGCCCATAAAGGACCACCGGCCTAATCATCATTTTGTACATGGTACATTTGGTGCGGGACGAATCTTTTTTGACCGCAGATTCTTCATAGTAGGCACGACTTTCACAGATGATGCGTCTCCGTATTTTGTCCGCCATCAGCAAGGATCCGAAGTAAATGAATTCATCTATCACCTCGAAGGATCCCCGTCAACCGTACACACTTAATTTGTTTCGCCGAGGCCGGTAAAAATAATCGCCGAGAACCCAACAGCTGAGATTTCGGTGAAAATCTCGGTAAAAGTTCAAAGTGCCGATTGTGCTGTAAAATGTTTATCAACCCTGCTGTCAAAATTCGACGAAGAGATCGGTAGTCCATTGCCGAAAATCTCAGCACACTTTTACCAAAATTCGGCAAATGATTATTTTTCGATTGGATGAAGAACAAGAAAAAAAGCAACACATAATTTTTAATAATAAAGACAAATTTATTGGAACTAAATGTTTTATTGCGTTGAAAAAGTATATACCACCGCCATTGTGAACATCTCACTTTTTACTTAATATGAGGAATGTTGGGCTTTTCCGTTTAAAGCAAATACCGAGTAACGACACGACCACTTTCGCTGCGCACTTTCATTGTGAAGAGTAAAAGATCCAGGGAATATTCCTAAAAATGTAAAAAAGGCTTTAATTATTACTGAATTGAATGAATGATTTATTTGTAGGCAACATTATATGCCATAATACAATAAATTATGTAAATACTTACATGTAGGCGCTCTTCCGAAGAACGTTTCAATACAATCCGAGCACATGTTGATAACTGCAGCTCTGTTTTTTTTCGGTTTTGACAGATGCGTTTTGCCGAAATTCAGTAAAAAACATGTTTGCTGATTTTTGTGGCAAAACAGATTACCGAGACTCAGTAATTTATGTAAACTACCGATTTTCGTAAATTTGCATCTGTCAATGTCGCTCATCTGTCAAATATGAACGATATTTCAGTAAAAATATGTTTTACCGACTGAATTCGTCGTTTAAGTTTACCGAAATGAAATTCTACGATTAAGTGTGATTAGCAAAGCAAACAAATTGACTGGACCTAGTGAATATCGTGCCTCGGCTGTTAAACTCGGCTCTCCGCATGACACCCTCTAGCGCAATGTTGAACAACAGGCACGAAATTTCATCACCTCTCATCACCATCAGTCGCTCTAATAAGGCTTGTGAGCTTCCCGGGAAAGCTGTTCTCGTCCATGATTCTCCATAGCTCTATGCAATCGATACTGTCATACGCCGCTTTAAAATCAATGAACATGTGATGCGTAAGGACCTGGTATTCCCGATATTTTTTGAGGATTTTCCGTACAGTAAAGATGTGGTCGTCGTTGAGCGGCCGTTCATGAATCCGGCTTGATAACTTCCCACGAATTCAATTGCTATTGTTAATAGATGACGGAAGTGTTTTTGGGATAATACTTTGTAGGCGGGATTTAGACTAGTGATTCTAGCTTGTCGCCCTTTTTTTCTTCCACTGAATTGAACCTCCGTGCCTGTGCTCTTAGCGCCATTCAAGTGTTCGTCGTAGTGCTGCTTCCACCTTTCGATCAACTCGCGTCCGTCCGATAAAATGTTCGAATCTTTATCCCTGCACATTTCAGCTCGCGGCATGAAGCCTCGGCGGGATGCGTTGAGTTTTTGATTCGATTGCATAATGCATCCCACATGACATTTCATTCTTTATCGATTCTACATTTCCAGCAGACCACACCAGTGGAACCATGCCGAGAAAGACAATTATACCCAGCGTTGAACTTTCAGTTAAATACCTGCACAATTTCCGTCAGCGTTTATAACGACAAACAAAAGTGTCGTTTTACAAATTTATTAAACCACGCTGTTACCAAGTGTACAGTCGTAGAATTTCAAGAAATATATCTTTCTCTTTTCCGCATGGATAACGATCGTTGATTGATGATCGATGTCGATGACCTTTACATGTATCGGTGCTTCAAATGTCTCCAGCAGGACATTGTAAGAAACATCAATATGAAAGTAAATGCATTCAAGTACCAACTTCAATGGGGTGAAGTTCGTTTCAATTGATATCACCTTCGCCGAACGTTACATGGCGACCGTGACAGGACATGACTATAACATAAATTGACTTGACCAAAAATAAGTCTACAAAATCGCAATTAAACCAAAACTGTTATTAATTGTAGAAACTGTTACAACTATAGGAAATGTATGTGTAAAAGTAATTTTCAATCTCATATTTAACCTTTTCAATACCCCACTCTGTACTACCAGCGTTCCATGAGTGCTTCTGGGACACACGCCGACGACTCTTTTTTTTCTCCCATCATTCCCTAGTGAGTGTTCTCTCCCTTCCGGTAACATGACAGTCGATTTTGGTCTCTGATGTGATATGCTGGCTCCGTTTGCCCACATGGCACATGGCAATATGATTGTCTACATGTTCGTCAGTGGTGGCTGCGAAAGATACCTACAACTTTCTGGAAGCGGAATGTTGATTAAAATTTAATTTAATTCCCGTCTGCATCCTCCGTCTGGGCCTCGGTAGCGCCAAATCGTATGGTCTCCCCCCGAAAGCCATCCTTAAGCCTTCCACTTTTCTCCAAAAATCGCGTTATGATTTTAAACAGCACGGGAGAATTCTACACACAGGTTATAAGAAAATTGCTTTCGCCTGGGTTGTTGTGGTCCAACCACAACGTTCAAATGTTGTTAAGACTGGATACCAATGCTTTCGCTTTTACATTGGTTTTGCTCAGATTTAATATGTTATTATGGCCTTGGACACGAAACACTTTAAATTTGTTAGTAATTTAAGGACTGTTCATTTTATAAAGTGGACACCTTGTGCATGCTGTATCTTTCTTATTGATCAATGAAATTTCAATCGGTTTTTTGCACATCGTTCGACTAGTATTGTACAATGTTGTGATAATAAAAATTCTCCAAAATAATTAAATTTCACACGAATATGGAACAACGATTAGATCGGTCGATTTTTTGAGGTTATCAAAATCAATGATTGTAAGAAATTGGCTGGAAAATTCGATAATTTATATTTTCTATTTTCAAAAAAGGCTTGTTCTTCGAAAGCATCATCAATCAGAAGCCTGATGGAAAAAATCAAGTTATTTTTGGAGCAACAATTTTACAGATATAATAAAATCAATTTTCCCGTATATTTTTAAAGAAATTTTTTTTTAAATTTGATGGGAATTGATATGAGTAGAATTTTTTGTGTAAAAGTACGTCCTGACGGAAGTCCTTCTTCTTCTTCTTTCTGGCGTTACGTCCCAACTGGGACAGAGCCTGCTTCTCAGATTAGTATTCTTATGAGCACTTCCACAGTTATTAACTGAGAGCTTTCTTTGCCGATTGACCATTTTTTGCATGTGTATATCGTGTGGCAGGTACGATAATACTCTATGCCCTGGGAATCGAGAAAATTTCCTTTACGAAAAGATCCTCGACCAGTGGGATTCGAACCCACGACCCTCAGCATGGCCATGCTGAATAACTGCGCGTTTACCGCTACGGCTATCTGGGCCCCTAACGGAAGTCCTAATATAGTATTAATATGAAAAATAACTTACGCCTTCATAGAGTTACTTAGTAAGTCCCCACGTCACATTCAAAGCACAACAGAAACACAATTGTTTTATTCTTAGAAGACCTATCAAAGTACATTGACAATCATCAAAATTGGCAACACTGCTGTAATAAAATCGATTTTATTTTCCACATATTATTTTCATAATATGTTATTCTGAGATTACCAATTAAAAAATTCGGAGAAAACTGTTTACAATTTGCTGTAGATCTATAAATATGCGTACATGATTTTAAAAGTATGAGACTTTTTAGTAAAACTACCATAAACAGTAAAATTTATACTTAAGACTGTAGTTTAATCTCACGATTTAGCTTTCGTTTATACTAATATAGTTTCTTTAGTAATCCAAACTAGTTTTGAACATGCTTTTTACTTTTCTCTTTTGTTGGGAGTGAAAAGATGGTGTATCAGCAAATTTGGCCATAAATGGGTAAATCACTAAAGTTACCTAATGTCATAGAATGGTGGAATATAATTGATATTTTCAAAGCTTTACCTTTAGTAGAATAGTAAAGGATACAAACATACAATTTGTTCATAAACATAAGGATTTTTGTTGTGCGAAAAATAATGTTAAACTTTGACGGACAGCTTTTTTTAAGAGTTTTTGGAAAAACTATTTAGCTCTTCAACCAAAAACATTTTCAAAGATTTTATATTTTCATAGCATTTTAGAATAATAGGTCAACGATACACAGAAAACCGATTACGATTTTATCAATAAATAAAAAAGATATAGCATAAACAAAATGTCCACTTTATGAAATGAACAGTCCTTAATTATTCGTAGGTTTATGATTTCTGCAAGGATTGAGACACATCATAAACTACAGCAGAAGACATAAAGACTAAAAAGAGCTACTACCTCATGAAATCCTATCCTTTGCAATGATTTCTGGTAATAACAGATATTCATTGGTATATTCTTTTTTTACAATTTCGGAAGAAAACGTACATTAAGAACAAGTAGACTAAAACGTAATTTGAAAAAGAATACTTTCGCTGAACTTGTTTTCTTAGATTATATTGCATGCTTTTATACGTAGCTCAGGTTTTATTATACAGTTTATTTAGGAAGCGTTCAATCAATCAGCCTCATTCACTTTGATTTTTTTTTCTTTATTAAGTACCATTTTAAACATAACATTCATTTCTCATATCTAGGTGTTATGTGTTATTAGACAACACTATCATCCTAATTTGGTAAAACAAATTTAAGATTTAATAACATTTTGTTAACAACATATTACATTTCATTTGTCGTAGCAGTTCAGATTTTTTACAGGTGAGTTGATTTCACCTGCTTATCAGAGAAAAAAACACGTTTTTAATTTACTTAACCTAAATATATAGCGCATTAATCGTGGCAATAAAATATTGTAACGATTTTTGCCTGAAATTATTGATTATTTTATTTGACATTTGTTCCAATATTTCAACATTGGATATTCTGTGTTACTCATTTGTACTATATCAGGGAGGAAGCTTCAGAATCATTTTCAAAATTTTATGTTGCACTCTCTGTAGAGCTTTCTTTCTGGTATTACAACAGCTAGTCCATATTGGTACAGCATACAACATGGCTTGCCTGAAAATTTGTTTGAGTATCAAAATCTTGTTCTTAAAACACAGTTTTGATTTTCTATTAATAAGGGGATAGAGACATTTAACATATTTGTTACATTTGGCTTGATTTTTGAAAGTTAAATTCTTATCTAGCATGAGCTTTAGATACTTAGCTTCATCTGACCAATTTATTGGAACCTCTCTCATCGTGACAACATGTCTACTTATTTTTTTTTTTTTTTTTTAAGGCACTCCGTGCTCGTGGCCACTACTGTGCCCTGATTCCGATAATCTGATCTGATAATCTGTATCTTCCTTACCGATACAGTTCTATTTTTAGCTAATCTATATTTACATCTGCTTTCACTCTCTTCTGCTCTTTTGCTCTCACACCGAGCAGGTAGGAGAGTGCTCTGCTGTTGGTCCAATCGATTTCCATAAGCCATTGACTGTTTAACGATAAACTTGCGACGACCGACGCGCCACCGTATTTCATATAACGGAGGTTATTAGAACTAACTTGGAGGTGATGATTTGGAGGTTATTTGGCAATTTAGAGGTTAAAATCCCCTCCAAACACTAGCGATTTAGCGGTGGGATGTTGACGTTTGATCACGAATAGTCAATTGCTCTTGCGGTGGTTCGTTTTGCCGTGTTCACTCAGTCACCATCTGATACTGACGGAGGATGGATGTGTTCCCCTAAGCACGGTCCTCCGTGCGGCGTCTTCTGGTGGCTGGACGGGTTTTTTTTTTTTGGAGGGGCTGGGAATTGAATCCATGACCTTCCGCTTATGAAGCGAAAGCGTTACCTCAAGGCTACGGACCCCCCTAACATGTCTACTTGAAGGTTTTAAATAAAGAGCTTTTGGTTTATGTGGGAATATTAATAATTGAGTTTTGGAAGCATTAGGAGAAATCTTCCATTTTTGCAAGTATGAAGATAAAATATCCAAACTTTTTTTTGCAATCTGTGGTACCGTCAGTGTTAATATGTGTACCAACTTCGCCGCCTTCTATCAACCCGACTACCGTCGTTCGGGATGCGTCGTGATTCACCTAGTCAGTCTTATTTCTGCTTTGCACTAGCGTGGTTCGTTGGCCTCCACAGCGCGTGTGTCATGGATCATGGATTGATTATTTGAGTCGTTACCACAAAATGGCGACGAGGATGGGATCCTCATTGGGAAAAAAAATTGTTTGAACATAAGATGTATAGAGTGCTGTTGATTATAAGAATAAAACAAAATAGTTGAAATATAGAAAAAAGAAAATGTGTTCAAGTGAAATGCCAGCCAAAAAGCTGTTAAAACTCAGTGTCTTTATCTCCGTTGTAAAAAAAAAATAATTTGCCGATAGTCAAGTAATAAGCTGTGTAGTGGACGGGCGCAGAAAAAAAATATGTGTGAAGAAAAAAAAATCATGTGGTGGTGAACTTCACCGGAGTTTGAAGAAGCCTCGTTGCGATTGACCTTGGAAGAACAAAGCGGCTGTGGTCAGCCGATATTTCTATTTGTTTTATTGCTTTCACTATTGTGCCTGCTGTTGCGAGTGTTCAAGGTCGCGCTTGGGTTTGAAAGTGAAAGATAGAGCGTACCGGTGGATCAAAGAATATCGGTAAATGATGACGATGTGTATATTGTTTAGAATACAGATGTTTGCATGGTTCGGAACTGAGATGCTGGAAATCAAGGTAAGCCTTTTCACATCTGTTCTAAAGCGCCATATGCTTGACCATTGAGAGCAATTTGGTCACTAGTACCAATAGTCTAGTAGTCTAGTCTAGTGGACCCAAGGATGCAAAACTATTACGATGCTATACAACGTAACGTTCCAGAAAATGGGGTTTTGATTAAAAAAATTAAGGAACACGGCGTGTTGTAGTGAATCATGTCTCTCACGGTGGAGATAACTCTAAACATGTCTTCCAGTGATCTTCTTACAGCAATATAGTATTTATCTGAAAGTAAAATAGTAACTGATGCAAAAGTTAAAAGAATTGTACAATGAGAGATCGAAACAAGTTGCAATTACTTGCAAGTTTGTATTCGGTGTCATTTAATCACAATTAATTTCGAGTTGCTGTAAGCGAGGAAAACATCACCGAAGTAATTTCAGCAGGTAAAAATTGCTCGTATTTTAGAAAATTATTCAGACTAACAGCAAATAGAAAAATCAGAAATCAATGAGCGTGTGAATATTTCCCAAGAACAAATTGAAAAAATCAATAATCGCTACTTTTTATTGAGTTATGATAAACGTTGAACTGTTTTATTTTATTTACGAGCAAGTACGAGGAACTGTTTGCAAGTAAAGTCAATGATCAGTCTCGAAGTAATCGTTATGTGGTACAGTAAAAATAAAATGAACGTTATATTTAGTTTGTGACAAATCTGTTGATTTTCAGCGCTGTATGATATGAAAGTTCGACAGATCGTTATTGCATATTGAGTTGTATGATAATCGCTCTTAGATGATGCGAAAAACAAAATGGTTTTTGATGGTATAAAAATCAGTGACCAATATTGCAGACACCGATAAGCACTCTTGGTTGTTGTGAACGTCGAATGATCACAAATTGAGGATGTAAATAATCATTTCTCGCATACTCTGAGATAACGCCCTAAAAGCCATTGGTAGCCACCTGTGTAGCTCGTTGTTTCTGAGCAAAAGAAGGAATAAGCATCCAAACCAACATCACGGGCAGGTAGATAATGATCCTTTCTTCCCCATAGCGTTGTTAAATAGCAATAAAATCCATTCAAATGCTCAGAAACAACGAGCTACACACATGGTTACCAATGGCTTTTAGGGCGAGATCAGAAGTTATGCGAGATTTGAAATTTCTAATGAAGGATAAAATGATGATCGCTCTTGAATGTTGCGAATAGACCTGTGCGCCGCCGCGCCACGCCGCCGCCGCCGATCAATTTTACGTCATGCCGACGCCGAATGAGGCATCGGCGGCGCGCCATACGCCGATCAGCACTTCGCCGCCGATTTTGTATTTTCACGCCGATAAATAATTCGACTCGTAAAATTTGATAATTTCATTTTAAAAAAAAATGCTTTACAAAATAATTCAAAAATGCTTAATGCTACCATAGGGATTCTTACAGAAATTCATCAAGGAAATAATCAAAAAAATCCTCTATGTATTTCTTTGGGAACTTCAGGAATTTATCTATCAGCTCCATCTTGAAACCTTCCAGAGATTCTTCAGGGATTTATCCCGGAATAGATACACTGATTTCTCCTTGAACTTATTCATAGATTTATGTACGAATTCCTTCAGATTACTTAAGAATGCTTACAAGACTAGCATTTACTCTAAGAGTGCTTACACAGATTCCATCGGTAAGCTTTCAACGAATCTCAAAAAAATCTTCGATAAAAATAAATTGTTTTTTTTTTTTCAGTAGTTCCTCCAAGACACTACTCGGGGAACTTTATAGTAGGATTATCAAATATTTCTCTAATAATTGAAGCAAATATATGCCCAGGAATAATTGCCAAAGAAGTTTTTTTTTTAAGTTTTCTCTTTATGCTTGTTTTAGGGAACCCTCCAGTGATTTCTTCCTAAATAATTTGACAGATATATCTAAGGTTCCACTGGCGTTACTTATAGAACTGATTTGAGATGTTCTTTTAATTCCTTCTCGGAAATTTTATTTTTCTTTAGATATAGATATAGGATACCTACATTTCTCAATCGCATTTGTGAGTATGTAATCCGTTATAACATTATAACGTTGCTTATAAGGATTACTATTGAAATTTGTTCAGAGCATTTTCAATCGAATCTCTCAGAGTTTCTCCAGTAATTTCCACATGGATTTTCTCCGTCGACTTCTCCCGGAATACCACCGAAGATGAAGATTTCAAAAAATTTCGTAACGATTTTTGAAGAAACAATTGATTTTTGTATGGTTGCTATGTAAATTTCTATAAGCGCAACTGTATTTACAATGTAAATTTTTAATGAATCAGAAAAATGTAACAACAGTGTTTTCACAAGCTAAAAAATACCACTTTTTAAACCCAAAAACATTACGTTATGCACATTTTTATCGTTCTTTCCGAGCGGTTGAATGATAGATTTCTAAACTTGTTATTGACTTGGTTTACTTTTATTGAATTAGAAATTCTGTTAAAAAAGAAAATAATAACAATTTTTCTATAAAATAAATTGATAACCAAGTCAATAACTGGTTCAGTTTTTCATTTTCGCAAGAGTTTCGGTTGTTTTCCATAGTTAGTATACTGTAATTAATACAGTATTATTAGCTTAATTTTAATCGGCGAAAATATATTGTGTTTGATGGAAAAATGGTGTGCTAATTGGAGATCCACGCACTACAGATATTCCTCTTAGAGCTCCTGCAGAATTGTTTCCAGGATTCATGCAGCTAATTTAAAAATTTCTTCACCTTCACGTGCATAAGCAAAATATCGCTCATAATACCGCATGTAAATCTGTTCGAAAATGATCCTAATGCACTAGTTCATGAATTACTCAACATTAATACTTCAAAAAAGTGGAAACTACGTTCCTTCACCAAGTATTCTTTTTTTCAATGGAATTTTTTTTTAGAACTGAACCAGAGATTCGTTTAAGAGCTGCTCCAATAACTGCTCAAAACATTTTCTAGGGATAAGGTACCGTGGGGGAAGTGTAGCAGTGGGGTAAGTGGATCATTCGTTCGTAATAAGAATAAATACTTTAATATTCCGAATGTTTTCACACCTTTGCTTCATTTTAGGTTATATTCTCACGTACACACTGATACTACTGCAAAACTGATACTACAGGTGCACTAACACAAGCAAACTTGATGAATGCAAAAATCAATTCATTTTAAGTTGTTTTCTGTCGATAAAAAATCCATTGTATCTCTGCCTAAAATCGAATACTATTAGTTTTTTCAACACATGGTGAACATTTCAGTTCTAATTGTATGAATCACAATGAAAAAAAAATATATTTTTTGTTAATAAATACAGATATATTGATCATGGTGCACTTACCCGCACTCTTTAATGGGATGGGGTAAGTGGATCAACTATTGTTATCAAATATTGGCAGATTACTTACGCGGATTTGAATAAGCTTTAGTGTCATCAAGTGTTGTTTTTCTTTAATATTTTTTATTCCTAGCTTGAATTTGCCAAATTGACCTGAGAAAATTTCAATTAATCCACCTAAAAGTGTTGTATAGTCTTTCTAGTACAAAAAATTGAAAATTGAAAAATTCAAACAAAATTTTTCTAGGTTTTTCTAAGCTGAAATTCAAAAGAGCATAATATACAAATTCTCCACCTAAATGCATACTATCGTACGTTTTTTTGATCATATCGATTGTTCTAGACAGATGATATAAATATTTACAAAAATATAATAAAAAGATTTCAGTATGTTAAACAAAAGAAAATGTAATTAACATTTTTTAAACTACGAGTGTCTTTCGAAAACATCGTTAGGAATAATCCTCAATTCTTTTGTATAATTCTGGTGTATAAAATGGATTAATTTTCTCCTAAATATTCTAGTTACAGTATTTGTTTTTGTTCGAATGAGTGTAAGCTAATGTACAAATATTTTTCATAATATTTTGATAAAATATAGATTTTTTTTAAATTTTAAAGCTATCAAAATATATAACATAGCACAAATAACAAGAATGACAGTAATATCATTCTTACTATACATGATTACATCACATTTGTTTTGAGAATAGAGTTTTTTTATATGTGATCCACTTACCCCACCATGGTAGGGCAAGTGGATCATTTGGCGCAAATTTTCAAGTCCTTCATGCTCAATAGATAACAATCATAAAAATCAAAATAATTGACGATTTGAAGTATAATAGTCCCTCATTTGTCATGCACAGAAAAAAATTTGAATTACATCATTAATGTTAGCTGTACATAACAATGAAGTTGACTATTGATTTTTCTGTATCCACTTACCCCACGGTACCTTACTTAAATATATTTTTTTAGGCAATATTCCTGAAGATCTTCCAGCAAATTCTCAATGCGTTTCTTAAGAGATACGTCCAAAAACTATTCTAGGGATTCTGCAACGATTACTTCTAAAATACTAGCTTAGGATTTGACCTAGAACTCCTTCAGTAATACTTATAATGTGGCGCACCAGATTTTTTCTTGTATTTCTGAAGGCGTTCCTCCAAAGTTTTCTTTGGAGAACACCTTCCAAGCAAGTCTTTACTAGCACATATATTTCTGTTGGAATTGCAATAAGGTCCTTGATTTTTTTTTCAGGATTACTTTGAGAATTCTTCAAACATACGTGCAAGAGTTCTTCGAATAGTTTTCCCAAAAGTCCAGCGAAAAATTTCCAAAGTTTCCCCTTACACAGCTTTTTGAGAAATGACACACATTTTTCTGTGGTAATTTCACCAAACATTCTTGTGAGTTCCTTTCTGGTTCGTCGAGTATTTTTCCTGATTCCAAATTATTTTCCCAAGGTTTCGTTCAGGAACTATTTTTAAATTTTATCCAAAGATTAATAATAATGAATTTTTCAAATACACTCCCGTGCAAAAGTTTGGGTTCACCCCCTCAAAAACATACAAAAATGATCTGTCCATATCTCTGTGATTACACCTCCAATAGACCATTTCCGTCAGATCTAACCCCCAGTTTTTGTATTTTTCTTCGAAAGACAATCATTTTTAATGAATATTAACGCTTTCAGATTTTTTTTATATGCACTCCTGATTCTCTTACAAATTTTTGAAAACATGGATACTCACCACATTTTGAAAAATAATTCGAGATGCGGCACAGTTTGTTCAACCCTATGGGTATCAGCGTGGTGATTTTGCAACAGTTTTTCGATTCCACCCCTGCATTGGGATGCTTGTTTACATTTGCAAACGTCAAATCAGGTGCGCGCTAAAACTGACCGTGATCCCGGTCAGGGCGCCCCAAACAGGAGCGCCACCGAAACTACTCAAACAATCGTTTTTAAACCAGGTTGGAACTGGCGCAACCCGTTCTGAATCACAGTTCCAATTCCAACCCGATTCGTCTTCCTTTAGGATAACATATTTTCCTCCACAGATTCATAATTCAAAACCACCCCCTAAACAACAAATCTCTCATCCACTCAGCAGTTCTATTAGAGGCTATTTTTTACCATTAATGCCGACAAATACCTTCATCTATCTGTTGTTGTTGATCCGGAAGATTTCCGCCTTGAGGCAGCAACAGTCGCGCAAGGAAATTTTGAGCGGCTGTTGCTGCCTCTAGGCGGGAATCTTCCGGCATATTCGATCCCTTCAATCCTCGTCGGCACAAAGCAGAGAGATCAGGCATCTATCGACTACAATCCTTGCGTTACAGAACCGTGTAGTGTTTGCCGGGTGCGGTCATAACCGGCCGAAGCGGCGTAGGTGGTTTCCGCGGTGATTACGGAGACTTCAGGAGCCGTGAAGGAAGGAGGGAACGAAACCGCTACGGATCCCATTATGATGAATGAAAACATAAACAAAAATCATCTGGTCATGCCAGCTGATCGTAAATTCACCACAACGTGGTGGCAAAACCATAGGGGAAAAAGGGGTCTGCATTTTTTCGAGGTGAAACAAATTGTAGGGGACCGAGGGGTGCACTAACGTGCCGCAAGTTTTTCATTGTTTTCTTACAGTTAAAGGCTCCAAAACATATCGGTTCCTTAGGAAAGTTTGTTCAGTAAATTGACAGAAAGCATATAAGCCAATAAAAATTTTTCACGGAAATGGTCTATTGAAACTCTCTAAGCCGCATTCGAAAGGCAAGAGTTATTATTACTTCGTATGTATTTTTCCAAAAACATTTTTTGAATTTTATATACTAAATTTTTATTTAAATTTGTGACATTTTTCAAAAAACACACTGAAAAATCATATCTAATTTCCTCAGCATTGGGTCGACCAATATTTTAAATCAAAGTGTCATTAGAATCGTAATCTTATATTGTTTGAAGAGACCCCACGAACTTTTGGCGGAAAAATCTGGAAAGTATTCAAAATCAATGAAACAGTCAGTCAAGTCATCGTGCAAAAGTTTGGGTTCACCCCTCAGTATGATGCAAATCGTGCGAAAGTTTGGGTTCACCTGAGCATCATTTTTGTCAATATCTCTGCCATTTTTCAACCGATTTTAATAGTTTAAAGCTTTTTTGAGCGCAAATAATAACATGTACATGATTGGTTAGAGATTTCACAGATTTAAGTAAGTTCAGGTGAACCCAAACTTTTGTACGACACGCCATACTGAGGGGTGAACCCAAACTTTTGCATGATGACTTGACTGACTGTTTCATTGATTATGAATACTTTTCAGATTTTTCCGCCAAAATTTCGTGGGGTCTCTTCAAAGAATATAAGATTACGACTTTAATGACACTTTGATTTAAAATTTCGGTCGACCCAATGCTGAGGAAATCAGATGTAATTTTTCAGCGTGTTGACACAACTTTAGGTAAAAATTTAGTATACAAAGTTCAAAGAATGTTTTTGGAAAAATACATACGAAGTAAGAATAACTCCTTGCCTTTCGAATGCGACTTAGAGAGTTTCAATTGGACGTGTAATCACAGATATATGGACAGAACACATTTGCATGTTTTTTAGGGGGTGAACCCAAACTTATGCACGGGAGTGTATATTAGGTTAGTATCCTACGCGGGGGATGTTTCAGGTATTTGACACCAAAAATATTTCCATAAGTTTTCTTGAAAGTATTTCACCATACATCTCTCCATGTTTTTTTTTTTTCAGGGTTTGTTGAAAATATTTTTTCAGAGATTTTTAAAGATTATTCCAGATAAGTGCATATGGGACAACAATTTCAATCGCTATAATTTATATTATTGTGATAATGCATTAACTGACCCATAACGCGGGTAGATCACCTTTTCGTGGTGCGTTATGGGGTAAAGATCTACCAGTGAACCCTAGTTCTGACTGCTTCAAAAGAAGAGAACAGGATATTATAGTAATCAAAGGAACACTTTTAGTCCTTGTTACATTTTAAACCTTGTTGAAAGTGACAAGTCTCGGTTTTCCCAGTTGCCGAGAATGATCTTGAGACAAGGAAAAAAATGAGCCGAATTCAACAATTTGTTTTCTAATCTTTTATTTATTTCGTTCTCTAGTTTGAAGAAGTAAGGACTAGGATTCTGATGCATAGACAATATCGGTGTAATTTCTTGGCTTTATCGAGGGATCCGATTTTGCCTGATAAAGGGGCGCGCCTGTGGAGAGTGCATGCACCACACTCTTCGAAGGGTAGGAACCTTTCAGTTAGAATCCTTACCTGTGATTAAGTTAGGTGTTACAACTGTAAGAAAATCGAATGCTTTATCACTTCTCGATAGTGACAAAGTAAAACGACATGCATAGCATAAGCATAAGCATAAGCATAGATGACCGTACAATTCGTAGTTGCTACTCCGTGATTGACCAGAACAATCGAAGTTGCACAGGGAATTAATGAATGGGGCTTGGGATTAGCTTACCATTCTTCAATGTGCACAAATCGAGAGCTCAAATTTAAAAGTCAATAACGGCGCCGGCCACGTCCTTACGGTCATCGGGGAAGGGAAGGAATGTTAGTGTGACTACCGTTGTTACTAGAGACCGAGATCACCTCTGCATCTCCACGGTTGTCATGGAAAGGATATTGAGTTAGTGGGATAAGGTAGAGATCTGGGAGTCACCAATGTTTGGTGATGCGATCCATGATAGAATCACGCCTAACCGGATTCGCGAAATAATTCGTTAATCGCATTGTACGCCGAAAAAGTGTTCGTCACTCGCCCACGCAAAAGCAAGCGACACGATCAATAGATCAAACACTATTAACGATCCGCGGCGCTTTTACATTTCTCTGAGCGAACGACGCGCGACAAGTTTGATCCTGCCCTCATTGCCCGCCCCCGCAGGAGCAAGCGACAAGGTCGAAGGATCAAACACTACTAACGAACCGATCACTTTTTCACACTTCGCTACCGACGCGCGACATGTTTGATCCTGCCCTCATCACTCGCCCCCGCAGGAGCAAGCGTCAAGGTCGAAGGATCAAACACTACTCCCAAGTGACAAAGTAAAACGACATGCACTACACAAAGGACACGGGATACACTACAATAGATCAAATAAATGGTCGCAGTAGTTTATGTTCCGAACAGAAAAAAAAAAACATTAACTTTCTCATCGTTTTAAGTGTAGTTTATATTTATGCAAACAAAATTATCTAGCATTCAACGCGAAAATATTTAGCATGATCTTGAGGTTTGGGTTGTGGGTTCGAGTCTAGAGGGTTTTTTACCATTTTAGGACATAGAGTATCATGGGCCATTCTTAGGCTAATGGTAATATCCCCGCCCAACAAGTTCAGGATTTTTTCGTATATTAGGAAATAGCCATACTTTTCTTGGGCATAAAGTATCGTTGAACCAGCTACACGAAACACTAATACCAAAAAAGGGAACTTTCGCAAGGAAAACTTTAACTTACCAACTATGAAAGTGCTTGTAGAAAACCAAGCTAAGAAGTATGCTCTGTTCCAGTAGAAACGTAACTCCGGAAAAAAATATGACAAACTCAAACATTTTGATGTCCAATTTTTCCACGCCGCCGCCGCCGAAACTTGTTAATGGCGTGACGCCGATGACGCCGCCGCCGCCGGTATAAAAATGCTCTTACGCCGCCGCCGATTTAAAATATTTTGGCGCACAGGTCTAGTTGCGAAGAAGTAGTTGATCAATCTTTAATAAAATAAATAAAAGACAGACTATCACTGTTGCTTGTTGCGAAGATTCTGCTGATTGCTCTAGAATAAAATGAGGGCCATGTGCTCATTCTTGCAAGATGTGCTACATTCAGAAGATCGCTCTTAAACGTAGCAAGGATTCCAATAACCGCTCTTGAATGATGCGAAAGCCTGATGGTTACTCTTGAATGATGTGAAAGAAAAAAAAAATAGACGATAGTTGTTGGATGTATCGAAGACTCAGATAGTCGCTCGTAGATGATGCGAGTACTTGAAGATCACTCTTGAATGATGTGATACAATCAAAAGATCGCTCTTAAATGTAGCGAAGACTATGATGCGAAAGGCTGATGATCACTCTTGAATGATGTGAGTAAAATCAGACGATGATTGTTGGATGTGTCTAAGACTCAGATAATCGCTTTTGGATGAGGCGAGAACTTGATGCACTCTTGGATGTTGTGTAGATATCAGATGGTCGCTTTTAAATGTTGCGAAGACTCAAAAGATTGCTCTTGGATGATGCGAGGACTCAATGATCACTCTTGGACGATGTGAAGAGATCCGATGGATGCTTTCAAATGTTGCGAATACTCAAATGAGTGCTCTTGAATGATGCGAAAAACTGATGCTACTGAGGGTATGAGACGAAGAATCAATTGATTACTCTTGAACAATAAAAGAAATGAAAAGATTGCTCTTAGATGATGCCAAGAAACAGTTGATCACTCTTCGATGATGTGAAAATTGTATGATCGCTTTAAAATGACGCGAAAATCGAATGATCGATTTTGATGAAAACAAATGCTATGGTTTTGATAATGGAAAAAAAGTTTTTGTTTCAATGACTGTTAATATATGTTGAAGTTTTATTTGTTCCCTATGAAACGATGCGAAAATCAACAAAACATTACTGAATAATGCAAGCACATGTGCTGCTGGTAATGGGGTGAAGTGAATACACTCCATCATTCGATGCTTGACAAAGTACTCATTGATATAAATAGAAAAATGTATTCTTTTTTATTGTGTATACCTTGTGAGAGTAGATGGGAATTGTCATGTTGGATTAAAGGAGAATGTGCATGTGTTCATATAACACTAATGCAAGAACTGTTATGAAATGTGGTTCAATTAATGTTTCAATTGTCAGTATCACCACAATGATCAGTGCAGAATCAATTAGAATGTCAACAAGTTGTTTTATAATGCCTTTTTAAATTTGAAGAAAATTCGTCGATTGAAGATAATCTATAGAATTGAAATAGTAGTTGCAGAATGATGATTTTTACAGCACGAGTCGTAAATTTATCCTACGAGGCTTGCCAAGTAGGATAATTACGACGAGTGCTGTAAAAATCATCATTCTGCAACGAGTTACGTACAACATTTTTTGCAATTTCGTAGAAGACCACTCGAGGGTATCAGAAATTATCTCGGAATGCATTCACCATCATTTTACAATTTATGAAAAATGGTTGTGTAATGATTCATTACGCAACTCAAAACAGTTGCGTAATGAGAAAGCGTTGCGTAATGAATCATTAAAGCACTGGTTTCAGTTGTGTAATGACTATTCCCGCACTGCATACTTCAGTGCAGGTAAGTAGGCCGTTTCATGACAAATTGGCGTGAGGAAAAACAGCCTATTACGATGAGAAATTGCAAAAATATATATTTTCCAGATTACTTATTTCAAAATAACGTCGTGATTGCAATGAAATTTTGTTTTTTGAGTCATGTTTTAGTGCAGTGATTTGGAAAGTGTGTCCAGAGTAATACATCCAGAACTTTTGAGTAGCAACTCAAAGAAGGTATAACGAGTTTTGTAACAAAGTGGTAGACTAATCTAGTAACATTGCAACACTCGAGAAGTGAAAAAAAAATCTTTCACGTCATACTGTGTTCAATAAAATGTGCTTATAATCAGAGCATGCTAATTTTCAACAATTTATAAAACACTGACTAAGCAAGGTGGTTTTGAGTGTTCTGTTAGTTGTTGGTTATTGATTTAGACGGTATTTGTTCTTTATGTTATTTATTGTGTAAAAGCATTATTAATCATTGTGTTTAGCATCGCTAATATTGTCTGTCTCAAGATAAATCCAATTATGTTTCCAAATATGGACGCAGTAGTCACTGAACATAACATAATCTCCAACTATGAAACACAGCATAATCATACATGAACTATCAAGCGAGCACATTTATGTTTAGTTGTTATTAATATCCGTCACTTATACATAGAAAAATTTTTGTCATTTTCCGAAAACCACGTGCTTTTCATGTAGCGAGAAAATTTTCCCATGCATTATACTCTGCGAGTGTGAGTTCGCTGTAACGACGTCGGGCATACGACCGCTGCCGGACTCTTATGGCCTTTTCGGTTTTAAACCTGGGCTCACATCTGATTTGACTCGCAATAAACGATCGAAAACGGATCCAGGTTCGATTCGACTGTGTCATTCCTACATTTGAACTGTCCACACAGTTTCATCAAATTTCACTTCGTATAGCACAAAACCTGCAAAAGGAAGTCTCATCAGTAACTTAATGAATAATGCCGAATGCTTTCTTTACCATCTCTTGTTACTAATATGCTTCTATACTGGTTGATTTTGATAATTACAAAAATGTAAATTACCATTTTTGACAGTTGGACCCCGCTCAGGTAACATCGCAAAAAAAAAACGGTAGAGCGAACCGTTGTTTTCAGGTCGAACCTGGGTCGGATCCGGGTCCGACCCGACCCAATAAAAAACGTTTTGACAGCTGTTAGTGCGAACCCAGGGCGAAACTAGGTTTCCTCCAGAAATAAACGAAAACGCCATTAAATAAAGATAAGACGATCAATACGTAAATTATTGAACAAACGATCAGTATTTTTAAACTAAAGAAGCTGAGGAGCTAGAACACTGATACTATAAAGGTGTGTGTAAGGTAGTTGACGTACAGCAACTATTGTTAACTAACGTTGACTGGTTATAACAATTGTTATTTGTCACTTGCAGCGTCCAGGTTTAAGTTATGTTTAGTTGTTATTAGTTAAATAAATATATATGTTCAATCTTTTCTGATGGGGATAAACTAAAACAAGTTAGCTAGCTGGCTACTTTGAAGCAGTTTAATTAAGTATGAAAATTTTACATCACATGGAAGAATATAAGTCATACAAGTATCTTGTTGAATGATATTCAATAAGTTATTGCTGCACAGTTCAGTAAATATATGAAAGTAGAAGCTTAAAATAAATATTTTGTGTAATTTTATTGGCTGAAATTTATTGATATACAATATTTTAATAATGTTATCGAGTGTTGCTTGAAAGACTACTAGTAAGAGTTAGATTCAACAGAACATGTTTGTAAAAAAAAACTGATCTTCTAAAATGCAAGTGAGAAGGAAGTAGCAAGAATATAGAGAACGACATTTTGATCAATATTATTAGGCATATGAATTAGAGTTTGTAACATAAACAAAACCATGTTGCGTATATTAAAATAATAATATTGTGCTCTGCAAGAAAAATTCACGGAACGAGATTATCTGAAAAGATCAATATACCGCCGCAGTGATATAAAAAATCATCAAATGTTGCTGATTCAGCAAATTTGAAACTTTCGCGTCCTTTAAGAAGGACAAGTTTCAAGCATGCTTGAATTTCTACGTTGCGTTTGGATTGCGTTACAGCCTAACTAAATCTAACTGAAATCAGAAAATTGCTTTTGACACACAGTGTATGTGATGATGGAGTTAAAGTGGCAATAGTATTTGATTTGAATAGTTATATTAGAGAAATTTGTTTCAGAACTTATACCATTTATTGATGTCATCAGTATCTAAAGCAAATTTGAATTGAAAGAAGTAGGTCATTTCAAAGACTTAACATGTCATCGCACGATAGTTCCAGGAGTCGATGGTCCCTTTAGTTTCAACTCGTGGAGAGTTAAATTTGTACAATCGTGTTTTAAGTACATTCTATTCACCTGGATATGATTTAATTTGAACAATCATGAGGTACTCCATGAATCAGAAATATGATCATTTATAGATCCTTTGAGTGTTTAACTTCTATGCCAGCAGTTAATGATAGTTATACAATCAAACATTAGTCAAATAAAACAGCTGAATAAAATTTAAAATATTTTCGGTTTACCAATCAAAGGCTCAACTGTTTAAAATTGAAACAAGTACAAAAGACGATACTCTTAGAAATGTACTAAATAAGTTTTCAAAATCTTTTGAGAAGGAAAAGGGGATGTGGTACCGTCAGTGTTAATATGTGTACCAACTTCGCCGCCTTCTATCAACCCGACTACCGTCGTTCGGGATGCGTCATGATTCACCTAGTCAGTCTTATTTCTGCTGGTTCGTTGGCCTCCACAGCGCGTGTGTCATGGATCATGGATTGATTATTTGAGTCGTTACCACACAATCGACTACAGATGACGCACAGATTTCGTTTTTTGGCGGAGAGGCCTGTGTCATCCGCAAACAAGGATTTTTGACATCCCTGAGGTAACTCAGGTAAGTCAGATGTTAAAATATTGTATAATATAGGTCCCAACATGCTGCCTTGAGGAACACCAGCTCTTACAGGAAGTCTTTCAGACCTGGAGTTCTGTTAATCAACCTGAAGTGACAGATAACTTTGAATTATTCTAACAATGTATGTTGGAAAATTATTTTTTTTTAATTTTACGATCAAACCTTCATGCCAAACACTGTCGAATGCTTTTTCTATGTCTAGAAGAGCAAGACCAGTAGAATAGCCTTCAGATTTGTTGGAACGGATCAAATTTGTTACACGTAAAAGTTGATGAGTGGACGAATGTCCATGGCGGAATCCGAACTGTTCATTGGCCAAAATTGAATTTTCGTTGATGTGGACCATCATTCTGTTCAAAATGACCTTTTCAAAGAGTTTACTAATGGAAAGCAAACTGATTGGACGATAGCTAGAAGCTACTGCAGGATTTTTGTCTGGTTTTAAAATTGGTACAACCTTAACATTTTTCCATTTGTTATGAAAATATGCTAATTGAAAACATTTGTTAAAAATATCAACTAAGAATGATATGCTACTTTCTGGAAGTTTCTTGATGAGGATGTAGAAAAATCCATCATCGCCAGGAGCTTTCATATTTTTATTTTATTTTTTTTTTAATAGCTCTCACTCCTTCCAAATCAGTCTCCCAGGCATTTTCGAAAACGTTCTCTTGATTGAGAATATTGTCGAAGTCCTGAGTTACTTGATTCTCAATTGGACTAGTAAGTCCTAAATTAAAATTGTGTGCGCTTTCAAACTGCATAGCAATTTTTTGAGCTTATTCGCAATTAGTTATTAATTATTTGTTTTCCTCTTTTAATGCCGGTATTGGCTTCTGAAATTATTTTAAAATTTTAGATAATTTCCAAAAGGGCTTAGAGCCAGGGTCCAATTGAGAAATTTTACTTTCAAAATTTTTGTATCCTAATTGTGAAAAACGTTTCTTGTTTCCTGCCATATAATTTTCATAGCAAGACGCGAGTGCGTTGAAATTGCCTTCTCCTCACGTTTTTAAGACGGATCAAGAGTTTAAGATCATTGTCTATAATCACGGATTCAAATTTTTGCGGAATTGCAATGCTCCTGGCTTCAACAATGGAATTTGTTAAAGTTTCAAGAGCATTGTCAATATTAAGTTTTGTTTGTAAAGAAATGTTAACATCAAGATTAGAGTCAATATATGTTTCATATATATTCCAATCGGCTCGAAAATAATTGAAAGTGGAGCTGATAGGATTGAGAATCGCTTCATGGGATATTTGAAATGTAACAGGGACATGATCAGAATCAAAATCAGCATGAGTAACTAATTGGCTACAAAGATGACTAGAGTCGGTTAAGACCAAATCAATCGTAGATGTATTTCTAGAAGAGGAAAAACATGTAGGGCTATCAGGGTATTGAATTGAGAAATATCCTGAAGAGCACCCATCAAAGAAAATTCTGCATTTGGAATTACTTTGAGAATTATTCCATGACCAATGTTTGGCATTTAAGTCACCAATTACAAAAAAATTACTTATTGCGAGTCAATTTTTGCAAGTCAGTTTGGAGCAAATTAACTTGCTGTCTAGAGCATTGAAAGGGCAAATAGGCAGCTATGAAAGTATATTTACCAAGCTGTGTTTCAACAGAAACACCTAAAGTTTCAAAAACTTTAGTTTCAAATGACGTTTATGTTTTATACGCCTTGAATGATGATTGCAACTCCCCATCAAGTCAATCAAAAAAGTTTCAGAAACTTTAGTTTCGAATGACGAAAACAGTTGATGATTAATACGCCTATGAATGATAATTGCAACTAGCCCCATCAAGTCAATCATTACGATAAACAAAAAAAAGTTAGGATCTCTTTTTAGTTTAGATCCAGGTTTGAAATACGTTTCAGTAACAACTGCTATATGCACGTTATTCTTAATAGCTGTAAGAAAATTAAATAGCTCGTCCTTTTTACGATTCAGAGAACGAGCATTCCAATTTGAAATTTTTAAATTATTATTTGGATCCATTAGAAAAACGAAATCCAATAACAATTTGATTTGTAAATTTTACACCAACTTGGACTGCTTCAGTCATAGTGGTGGCTTTGAACATTGCATCAATCATTAGAATCAATTGTTCAGTTAGAAAATTAAAATCAGAGGCAGACATATTAATTGAAGTGGGTACATCATCTGATGATTTTTCGTTAGAATTTTCGGTAGACGAAGAGGCGGAGTATAAGTTTCCTGTGGCGGCAGGGTTTTTTTCCATTTGATTTGAGACAATTAGAACGGGTACTCATAGTATGTAAAGGGGAGGAGTTGAAATTACCTGCTACGGCAAAGGATTTTCCTTGGGTAGATACATTCGAAATTAAAAGATTCGAACGGCTACCCGACGGATTAAAATTAGTTTGTGAATGAGCATGTTTATTACCTGATGGGTATGATTCTTGATCAAGCGATCGTTAACTGAAAAATGAGCATTGTTCAATACTCTACCAGGGAAATTCTGGAAACAACCGTTATCGTAACGGACATTACCGTTTATCTGCCTCGCACGAGCCATTACGACTCGCCTACGTGAAGGGCAAGCCCAAAAATTTGACTTATGATTGCCACCGCAATTGGCGCATATGAACTTATCAGTATCTTCCTTCACTGGAAAGACGTCCTTAGCGTGAGGAGAACTTCCACAAATCATGCATTTAGCATCCATGCGGCAATTTTTTGTTCCATGACCCACTTTTGGAACCAACGGCACTGAGTGGGGTTCTGGTAATTTCCTCCAGGTTTCTGGAAATGTTCCCATGTCACACGGACATCGAACATAAGTCTAGTTTTTTCTAAAGCTTTAATATTATTTAGTTCTTTTTTGTTAAAGTGAACTAAATAATATTCTTGAGAAAGCCCCTTCCGAACAATGCCAGATTGGGTTCTCTTTTACATAATGATTACTTGGACTAGGGAAAATCCAAGTAGGCATTTATTCCATTTTTGATCTCTTCAGGTGACTTATAGTCACTTGAGAGACCTTTCAATACGACTTCGAACAAACGTTCAGTTTTGTCGTCATTAGTAAGAAAAATTGTGCTTCTTCTCTTCAAGATGTTTGAAAAGAAGTTCGCGATCTTTAAGAGTTTCCGGCAAAACGCGACAGTCTCCTTTCTTTGCGATTTGGAAGGAAACCTTGATTCTCCTAATGGAGTTCAAGATCTCCTGCCTAAATCCCCCAAATTCGGAACAACTGACCACGATAAGTGGCACTCTTTGCTTCCTCACTTGAATCCAAGAGCCTGGGCTTGGGATTTGGTGTTCGGAAAATTTGTCTAGAGCATCGAACTGATTGCTCATGTCGATACAATTATCAACATTATTATTTCTTCCCAGGACGGTGTCCCAGAAGGATTACCACCGTTAGCTTTCGCCAACGGGTCCAATGAAAAATCGAAGGCACGGGTCCAAACAAGTATCGTAAAGGGATCAATAGTAAAAAAAATAGTACTGAAAAGTACTGTTTTTGTAGCACTGAAAAGTACTGCTTTATTGCTTTAGGTAGTTTTTAAAAAACACTTCCAAGAGCAGAGAGAAATCGTGTACGCACAGCACGAAGGTATGATGCGCTCATCTTAAATCCACATTAAGCAGTGAGGGTAAGGCGCAGAGAAGACAGGCGTGATACAAATGGAACATCAAAATTCTTTATTTTTTGTTCATTCCTCGAGGACACAAATATTCCAAATTTGCTAAATCCACAAAATTTTGTTATTTTTATTTTAACTGCGACGGTACATCGACATTCTAAATAATCGCGTTTTGTGGGTTTTTCCTGCCAAGCACAATATCAACTGAATAAAAAACTAAACGATCTGAAATCAGTATCGGGAGCCCCACCATTGGGAGGACTCAATTAGCGTGGTCTGCAGGCTTTGTGTTGTTAGTGCTTTATTAGTTTCGCATATGTGGGCGGTCGGTTGGTATGTATGTATGCAAATAAGCAGCCTGGTCCTGTCCACTGGGGACGTTGAATAGTGGGGTTGGCATTTTCAGCTGAAATATTCACTCCCTGTGGTCTTTTTGATAAGCGGAAATTGTCAGAAAACGTAAAAACAATGAGTCGTGTGTTATAATATGGTATTAGAAGTACGCGATATGTTAATTATTTTCAGTCAAATGGGAGGATCTGGTTGCAATGCCAATCCGTTTTTTTGCATGTTTAACATGACAATTGAAATAGTATCCTTGTGGGTGTGCTGAGGTCCAATTGACTTATGCATGGAATCGGCTGCACACTCCCAGAATACATATAATGAAATTCAATAAAATCTATCATTGGGTTAGTTAGTGAAAAAGTGGCTTAAACTATGAGTTTAAAATTCATTATTCATGGAAACCAAAAGCTAGTTTTTGTCAAGATGAGTGGCCCAGCCTCATATGGAAAATTAGACATGTTTTTTCATTGCGTGTTCGGGTATTTCATAAATACCACTTTCTAAAAATTTCACTATACAAGGCCTACGAGAAGTGCCTCCACAAATAGCATATGAGAAAAATCAACTAATTGGATAACAAAAGTGTCGGTTTTATGTATTGTGAAATCGTCTGAATGAACGTTTAATTGATGTATATTTATTTTTAGACTTAGGACTAATGTGTTTTCTTTCCTTCCGCTCCTCCAGGGGCTTTCCAAATCAGTTTCCAAGAAATTTTCGGAAACGTTCTTTTGATTGAGAATGTACTTGAATTTAAATTGGACTAGTGAGTCCTTAATTTAAATTGAGCGTGCTTTCAAACTGCAAAGCAAGTTTTGAGCTTTTTCGCAATTTGATCTTCTTTCAAAACCGGAATCAGCTCCCGAGTTTTGTTTTTTTTTAATTTTGATAATTTTGAAAAAAAAAAAGGCTTAGAGCCAGGGTTCAATTGAGAAATTGTGTTTTCACAATTTTCGTTTCTTAATTAAGAAAACCGTTTTTTTATTTCTTTTTGCAGATCCTTGCCATATAATTTTCATAGCAGGATCGCGAGTGCGTTGGAATCGCTTTCTCCAACTGTTTTAAAGGCGGATCAAAAGTTTGAGATCATTGTCTATAATCACAGATTAGAATTTTACTTCACATTTTGGAATTTCAATGCCCTTTGCTTCAACAATGAAATTAGTTAAAGTTTTGAGAGTATTGTCAATAAGCAATTCTCGCTGAAACCAGGCCGCCATCGGCACCCATCGTTAGAATTCCAATTTTATGTCACTTATCGCTAGTTTTCGATAAAACTTAAAGTTGGTCCTTTCTGTTTTCTCAAATTGGTGGACCCCTCGTACGCCAGCTAGCTGAACAGTTTTCGAAAAAGCCCATTTTTTGATAAATCTTGGCTATTTCTTCACGGGATATGTCTCATATTTCGCATGGAACAGAAAGCAAACTTAGTGGCATCGTATAGAGAAAGGATATAGCTTTCATTTAAACTTGAAAAAATTTTGGCCGCCATCTTGAATTTTATTAGAAAAATTGGTTTTTCACCATTAGCGCACCACTAGTTTTGAATTCTAAGATCACCATCAGAAAGCTGAGGAAAAATTGTGTAAGATAGGCTACAGAAACCAGGTGAGCAATGGTATTTACCCTATCAAATGAACGATTTTCTAAATCATGTTATACGATTTTGACGTATATGGCGAGTGCAATCAATACAAACATCATTTTTTGTACAACAAAGACACAAGTTTTCAACCTTTAGTGTTTTATTCGAGTGAAGTAAAGAATAAGAATATTATTTTTAGTGAAAAAATCTGGCGGCCATCTTGGATTTTGATGCCATCTTGATTTTAGGTAGTAGAATTAATTTTTCACCTTGATAGCACTCAGCATGTCGAATTTAGGGGCTACCAATAAAAAAAGATTACGTATACTCTTCTTCTTATTATTCTTCATTTTACTGACGTTACGTCCCTACTGGAACCTAGCCTGATACTCAGCTTTATTAGTTATAAATCCAGGTTATTCAACAGGAATTTTCTTTTTTAATGCGATTTCTGACAACAGAATACTGCCGTTATACGCATAACTGTCCCATGTTCCAAAATATGCAATCGAGAAAAACGCGTTTAAAGATTTTAACACATTTAGGCCTCGTATTGACCAGGTGTGTGGTAAATTAAATTAAAATCATTACAATAGTATAAAGAATAGTGTGTTCATTAGAGTCAAGAGTTTGGATTATGGAAATAAAGTAAATTTAGCTACGAAATTCAAAGTGGGGCTGTTATGCCTAGAAACACGAAGTTTTTGGTCAATTTCTACGCATTTTTTTTTTTTGTTGGGTATATTATCACTGCGACCACTAATTGATCTTTTGTGATACACAACCCTTTTTAATGTACCTTGTCAAAGTGAAAAATTACTATAAAAGTAATTATCAGCGCATGACTTAGGTATTATCCCAATTAGGTATAATGTGACGTATGAAACGCACAACCTTACCGGGAGGCAGAGACCATATTTCAAAGGGCTGTATATCTCCCTTGTCAAAAAACTTTACTCTTCTTTGAAAAAGAGCATCACAACTACATAATAAATGTTCAGAGGTTTCACAACTCTCTTGACAAAAACGACAAATATCATCTTCAACCTTTCCCATCAGTCTTAGGTGATATTTGGCTGAACAATGCCTTGTAATCAGTCCTGTGTATGTGCACAGGTCTTTTTTAGACAAAAATAATAACTTTTGTGTATTCGAAGCATGCGGCGTTATGAACTGTTTTGACTGTCGAGCCACAGCAGTTTTATTCCAGTTTGTAATCACCATCGACTGTTTCCAGTTCCTTAGTTCCATTTTTATGGAGCATGTTGAAACTCCACAAAATGGCTCTGGACCTAGAAATTTTTCGGTTGATCCAATCCTGGCTAATTCATCAGCCTTTTCATTGCCATCGATTCCACAATGTCCAGGAACCCAGTAAAGATTTACCGTATTATTAATACAAAGTTGTTGGAGCAAGAGGAAGCATTCCCATACAAGTTTTGACGTGCACGTATACGATTTCAAAGCAGACAAAGCTGCCTGACTATCAGAGAATATACATATGTTAGAATGTTTATATCTTCTTTTTAAGCAAATAGAAGCACATTCCAAAATCGCTTGTATTTCTGCCTGGAAGACGGTTGGCCATCTACCCATTGAAACTGAAAGGTTAACACCAGGACCTGTTACACCAGCTCCTACTTGGCAATTTTGTTTTGAACCATCGGTATAAAAAATGATAGATCCTGATCGAATTTGTGGTCCTCCCATGGTCCAAACAGTACGATCTGATTCTACCACATTGAACATACGGTTGAAATTGAACTGTATTTCCATCCAGTCTATGTTGACTGTAACTAATGGATTAATTTTGATATCATTTAAGATGCTTAAATGTCCTTTGATGTCACCACTAAGAAGAGGTTTCCATTGTTGAAATCGAAGAGCACTTTTTTCGGCTTCTAATTGAATGAACTGATGTAGTGGAAGAAGATTTAAAATCGCATCTAAAGCTTTTGTGGGTGCGCTGCGCATGGCACCTGTAGTACACATTGTTGCTAGTCTTTGAAGTTTTGCTAACTTCTGTATGGCGCATTTTTCCTTAGTTTTTGTCCACCACACTAAAGAAGCATATGTTATTCTGGGTCTAATGATGGTCGTATATATCCAGTGAATCATGATCGGCCTCAGACCCCATTTATTACCAAAAGTACGTTTACTTAACCATAGCGCATTTGTTGCTTTATCTATGATTTGTTTCAGGTGTGAATTCCAGTTTAATTTACAATCTAAAATAATTCCTAGGTACTTAACTTCTGTAGAAAGTGTCATTAAAGTTCTTTTCATATGAAGCCCAGAAATTATTAATTTTCTTCTTTTGGTAAATGGAATAATATGCGTTTTTTGAGGATTTATGTCTAATCCTTCTGTAATACACCATTGAATCGTGTAGTCTAAGGCTCGCTGCATTCTGTTGGTGATGACAGAATCGTATTTACCTCGGACTATTATAACAATATCATCAGCAAATCCTATTATTTCGAATCCTTGTGATTCTAGGTTTGTCAGTAGTTCATCTACCACTAACGACCACAGAAGAGGCGATAATACGCCTCCTTGTGGACACCCCTTTACAGCTTTTACGGATACAGATACGCTACCGAGGTCGGCTGTTATTTCGCGTTTTGATAACATTTCACTAATCCATTTTACGATGCATATGTCAAAACCATGTTTTAACATTGCCCTCGCCATGGATTTATGTGATGCATTATCAAAAGCTCCTTCTATATCAAGAAAAGTTGCAAGCAAAACTTCCTTTGCTTCAAATGTTTTTTCTATTTTTGAAACAAGTGCGTGTAACGCAGTTGTAGTAGATTTTCCAGATTGATAAGCAAACTGATGAATGCTTATAGGATTTTGTTTAAAGTAAGCTGTTTTAATGTAGTGATCAATAAGCTTTTCCATAATTTTCAGCATTATTGATGATAGACTTATGGGTCTGAACGATTTTGGAGAAGTTTTATCTTTTTTGTTAGCCTTCGGAATAAACACAACACGCACTTGACGCCATGACTTTGGAATATAACCGAAAACTAGACTTGCTTTAAACATATTCGAAAAAGCTGAAGTCATTACTCCATTGCTTTTTTGTAAAAATGCAGGATATATTCCATCCTTGCCAGGAGATTTGAATGGATCGAATGAGTTAATGGCCCATTCTACTTTGTTTTTTGTAAAAATTTCATCAGCTTTTTGAGCAGCCATATTTAAGATTGGTAGTAAGTCTGAGTTATCCTTACTATCCTTACTATGGATTTCGCCCAGAGAAGTCATCCTAGATAATTCGTTACTAGTATTGTCTTCTGTAGCATTTTCATCGTAATTTCTACGCATAACAGTCCCACTAAAAGTAGTGACCAATTATGTGCTAAGCATCTGCTGTAGATGACCGTTCTTACGTATGTATTGTACCGAATACAGTTAACGTATAACCTCAGGACTATGTTAAGGCATCTAATGAAGGCTCAAGTGACATGTGCCAAACGGAGCTACGTGTGGGGAAGTGAAGAAATACGATTTTAAAGTATGGAATGGAAAGCAAAGTTTTCTGTATGTGTGATAATGAGAAAATGTATGAGTTAGTTATAAAAAGAGTGGATGTGTAAGTTAGAGAGTTCTTTCTTCTTCTTTCTGGCGTTACGTCCCCACTGGGACAGAGCCTGCTTCTCAGCTTAGTGTTCTATGAGCACTTCCACAGTTATTAACTGAGAGCTTGTAACCCGACAGCCTTGCGAGTTTCCCGGGAACAAGTAAAAATGGCTTACGCGCCACTCCCGAGGGAGACCACTTACCGAGATTGAAAGGTTGCCCGACCGAACTGAGACCCTTCAGGGGAGGGTTCTGGTTTTTCCCAAATGAATGGGCGGGAAACAAGCTGGCTGATCAGGGAAACGAAATGCTTCACGACCGAAGTCGTGCAAATAAAGAAACTAGAGTGCGTAAAGGTGATTTTCGCCGACGACAAAGTAGTGCTCGCGATGGTTATCATCACGGGAAAACAAGACTCAAACACCTCGAACGAATCTTCGTTCGATTAAAGAGCTGTCCCTTGGTTGAATTCGGAGTCAACCTCTCCAGTAAAATATCCAAAAAAAATGACCAAACACAAAACTACCCGAAACGTGAAAATCCCTCTACATTTACCTTTCTAGACTTCTCCCAAGAAAAAGCTATTCAAACACTTTTGGACTATAGTGTACTCATTTATTAAAACACCGCCTCTTCAAATTCAAACTTCCTCCCTGTCGTTTCATGCTATATTAAATTCATTTCTTACTTCTACTTTATCGACAATTCAGTTTCTCTTCATATTTACAATCTTAAACTCTAGGCCTATTCTACTACTGCATTCCCTCTTTACTCTAGCTATTCTCTTTCTCTCGTCTGTGCGGTTAATTCATTTGTGTGCGGTGCGACGGGTGGTGTTCATCGGGGATTCAATTTATGTTGCCGACTACCGACGCATAAACGGAACGAACGGTAGGGCCGAAATGAACGGTGTGGCCACGCTAGCGGTTTAACTCGGGCTAGGGGCGAAATTCACCATGCGCATGGGATAGAAAAATGAGTACTCACGGTTTGAACGGTTACTTGCGTGGAGGCATCGGCGGTTGCTTCTGTTGCTGCGGCACCTCACGTGGCCGACACGCGGATCTCCTCCGGACTTCGCTTCTTCTACTTGCTCATCAGGTTGCCGTTCCCAACGGCGCCTCACACGGGATTCGTGGACTTGCTCGACGGGGTACAGCCGTCACATCGGTGGTCGTCACCAACGATGGCTCAGTTGGTAGCGTGCGTGACTCTCACGCGGGGGTTACCGGTTCGAAACCGGTTCGGGACGCTCGACGGAACTTTGCTGGTTGTTCTCACGGAAATATGCTGGGTTGCTGACTATCGGTCTGAAACCGACTCGCTCGTTGTTGCTGCCCTGCCAAGGGCGCGGGTTGATGGTACGCTTGCCCTCTCCGGCCCACGTGTACCGCCGGGAAAACTCCGAAGCTGGAAAGCGGGGTCGAAAACGGTCGCTAACTTGGGGGTGTGGTGTGACGGACCTTGCAACTTGCCACAAATCTGTATTAAGAATACGGTCACACGACGAGTGAGTTTTAGCAATTGCCCCCTAAGCACACTATTAAGCACCAAAATTACCTGTCGCATCAACTACTCGCACTAAAACCGCCAACTCGCACAAATCGCTACTAACGCACTTGACTTTGCCTTTCTAAGCTACTTGAGGGATATGGAAGAAATCTAAATTAGTAAAATTCAAAGGCTTTTCACGTTCACTTGTAGTTCACCTGAACTATCACACCACGGCGCGGTTAAACTAAACTTGGACCGCTCTCGCCTCTTCCGCAGACCAGAACGAAGTGAAAGAGTCAAGTTCAAGGATCCTCAGAATAGGCGCGAGATTTGCAAATCTTCGTCGCCGGAAATTACGCGAAATCTACGAAGTAGAATTTCGCGAAGGTCAAAAATCGCCTTCACGCATACTACTTTCTCTACCCGTCGGGAGAAAGCATTCAATTTCCCTAAGTGGGCACGATCATCCAACTCGCTGCCCACCCGAAGTTTTATAAAAGACTTAAGGGGTCAACGAAACTTGAACCCAGGTCGATGCCCGAGCCTCGAACCGAGATCACGGTCTTCTGCAACAGGATCGCTTGGCTGTCGATTTACGCTCAGAGCCAGAATCGAACAGGGAACTCATTCTACAAATGGTATGCGGAGTGGAGCAAATGAACAAATGAACTCGAATTCAGTATTTCACTCAAAGTGAGTGGTCTATATGCAGGGGGTAATTCAATGGTATAATTCAACATACGGAAATTATTCTGTACAACTAATATTCATTTTAAATTCAATTATTCGTGGTACCGCCACATCATTCCTCACTAAATTTTCGAAAATTTGATTGGAGTTGAATAAAAAGGTTCAAAAACCAATCAAATTTTCGAAGGTCATTTGATACTGCTTCTGTAGTTACTTAGGACCTCCGGGGTCATATGTGTTCATCGTCAGAAATTTGACTCAACCTCTATTTACAAGTCATGAAAGAATTATCATGCCTGCCACTGACCATCAACGTTTTACAACTCCGGTCTCCAGCAGAAATCTCCAAATAAATTCAAAAGCAAATCAAAACCTTAAACTAATTTCTAATTTTAATATTTACAAGGAAATTAAAAACAAATATATACAAAAGCAACTCTCAAAGCAAAAAGAAACAACTATCTTGATCAAACAATTAAACTGAAACTACTCATCAGGCTGTAGGCAACACAATCATACATTTATAAAATAAGCTAAAACATTCAATAATCCACATCAACGAGAAAATCTCAAAAATCTTACATCACAAACAAAAAAAAACTAAAAACGAAAATTCAACACCAACCTCAGTTTAACAACTAAGAACACGGTGTGATTTCTCCCGAAAAACTATCACCTCAGTGAAAAACGTTATCTAACTGGTGAATTTTAATGCAATCCTTACCCCAGGTCTCTACCCGAGAACGAACGGATTCACAAAAACTCACCTTAAATGGGGGGTCGGTTTCAACTTACGATCAACTACCCAGAACTTTTCCCAGAAAGCGTTGACCATAAAATTGAAACTCAAAACATAAACTGGGAACTTTCTAACCGTCAGAATTCGACCGACTATGAAAATAACCCGAAAAAGACAAAACACATAATTTACCATCTATGCACCCCTCGCGCGCAACATACATTCACCCAAACATTCATCACATTCATTCATTTCACGCATTCTGCCAACACTGCCGATGAACCAAAACAAAGTTTGACGGATCGGTGAAAAAATTAACGTGGAAAACGGTCTCGGTGTGAAAAGTTATCGTGAAAAGTAGTGAAAATCGGTGCGAAATTTGAAGAAAATGTGTGTAGCTGTGCAGATGAAACATGGAAGGAGAGTTATATCATCGTCGTTCCATCGAAGATGTAAGTATAAGGAGTAATTTTTGTGTTTCTTTCGTTCGCAGGTTCGCCATACCAGCTCTCGACGGAGGTGTTCGTTGCTGGGGAAAGAGCAATGAATCGACCGGGACAACCAAAACACACGATCGATAAAGAAGGACTCGGTGGAGTGCCTAAAAATAGACGGGACATAGATGTATCGGCAAAGGAGAGAAGCTGGAATCAAAACAAATTTAAGGATGATCGGTCAAGGAGGATATCCGATGGGAAAGGAATTGGTGGAGGATAACTTAGATAAAATTCGATTACGGAGGTGGAAAGGAACTACTGACGAAGGATAAACTCAACTAATCTGGAAAGGAGATGAACTGGAGGACTGTTTGGACGGCGGAATAAATCGAAAAAAGAGTGCAACGTTGGAAACTGCCAACTATATAAAAGGTAAATAAAAGTTCTAATTAACATATTTTACCATAAATTTCTCAAAAACTAATGCTTGATTTCGACTTTTAGGTAAAAATTCAACAAAATGATGGATACTTACGAACTATGGAATAAATTCGAAACGAAAATGGTAAAAATTCAATGAAAAATCGTGAGTTATTTTAATTATCTAATACTAATCTAGCCTAAGTACTAACTCTAGATTTAATGTAGGACGAAGCGTAGGACTTCAATCACTAACAAAATATACTAATCTACTATATACAAGAATATTTACATTGAAACGTATTGTTTCTCGTCTTGTCAATTGCTAAAGACGAATTTTCTACCCGTAGTTGGTCTTTTTAGGGGAAATTTGTTTCTCGTTGTCACTCATATGAGATTTTTCATAGCTTTTGATTAAAATTTCGAAAATTTGTCGTGATTTGGACATCACTCAAAGTACTTTCGGTTTGGTTTTGACACCTCTCCGATTTCCTCGTCGTGGTTCGACATGATCGAAGTAAAATTTTGCCCTTTTGGTGTTTTATTTTCGATTCGTACTCATCGTAATCGGTAGTTGCTCTTAAAGAGGCACATAGCTTGATCTACTGTTTTTAGTTTAGGTGAGACGAGGCTGCGTTCAGCTTTTTCAGCTGATCCGCAAAGAAAACACCAATCCTTTTGCCTGATTTGTCCTCCAGCTCATAGGTGTGGGATCCAAGAACCTTCCTTACAACACAAGGCTCGAACTTAGGAGCAAGTTTTTTACAAAACCCTTTCCCTTTGTCCGAGAGGTCAAAGGTCTTTTTCAATACCCGTTCCCCAGCAACATATTTAGGACAGCTTACGTTAGAGCGCAGATTGTAGGTCTTCTCATGCTTTTTGTAGGCGGCTGAGAGATTCGCTTTTACCTCTGCGAACAGCTTCTTCCTTTCTTCCGCTTCCTCCGTCTCATTCGTCTCGCTCGGTTTGTAGTTGTCTCGTATTTGAGCATACTCTCGTCCGTCTGACACCTGATTCCTCCCGAACACAACAAAGTAGGGGCTGTATTTTGTGGAATCATGGACGGCAGTCCGGATCGCATTAGCGATTCCCTGGATTCCTTCTGCCCAATGTTTATGATCCTTTTTCAAGGTCGCTCTTATTGCCGTCGTTATCACCCTGTTGACACGCTCAGTGTTGTTGACTTGGGGATGATAAGCGGGAGTTAGCCAATGGTTGACGCCATACGCCTTTAAGAGGTTTTTGAACACCTTGGACACAAACTGTGTCCCATTGTCCGTAAGAATTATCTCCGGAACACCAAACAGCCGGAAAATCATATTTTCCACAAATTCTGCTAACGGTTCTGCCTTAGCCTCTCGAAAAGGTTGCACGAGCACAAATTTGCTGAAAACGTCAGTAGCAACTAGCAAACAGGTGCAACGATTTTTGCCAGATGCTGGTAAAGGCCCAATGTAGTCCAGTGTGACGAATTGCCACGGGTACTCCATCGGCTTCTGTGACCCCATTGGTGGTGTCACATTCTTGTTCCCTGCTTTGCTTGTTTGGCAACTCAAACATTCTTTGCAGAACTTGCGGATTTGCTTGTTCATCTTTGGCCAAACGTAGCGTTCCTTGATAGCAGATAAGGTTTTATCAAACCCGAAATGTGCTTTATCATGCTCCTCTCGAATAATGGCGAGCCTCTCTGCTTCATCTGGCAACTTCTTCCACGAAAACCGTGGATCGTTTCGACGGTTTGTACCTTTCGTGTACTTCCAGATCTTCCCGTCTATTACCCGGTATTCGCCGTATTTCACCGGGTTGGCTATAATGTCCGCAGCTAGCTCTTCGTAGTCTGGATTCGGCTGGATCACCATAACTGTCTCGATCGATCTGGACAAGCAATCGGCGGTTATGTTGTTCTTCCCTTTGCGGTACTCGAGTTCGATGTCGTAGGATTGGATTCGAAGGGCCCACCGGAGGAGTTTCGAATTCCCTGATTCTGCTCCGATTTTGAAGAGCCACAACAGACTTCTCGCATCCGTCACCACCTTGAATCGAGTGCCTTCCACGTAGTGCCTGAAGTTGTCTATTGCCAGTAGGACTCCGAGACACTCTTTCTCTACTGCCGAGTACTTCCGCTGGGTGCAACTGAGCTTCTTGCTGAAATATCCGATTACTCTCGTCTGTCCTTCCTGCTCCTGGACTAACGCAGCTCCTACCGCATTCTCTGAAGCATCAGACTCGATGGAAAATGGCTTGGAGAAATCCGGATTTGCCAGAATCGGAGCGGATATCAAGACAGATTTCAACTCATTGAACGCTGCTTCCGCTTCTTCCGACCAGGTGAATTTCTTCTTGTCTTTCCTCAAAAGATCCGTGATAGGCGCAGTCACTCTGCTGTAATTCCGGATAAATTTCTGGTAAAATCCAGCTAGGCCCATTAACCTCCGGATGTCCTTGACTGATTTGGGCCGAGCGTAGTCCAGAATCGGCTGAATCCTGGAACGATCGATGGACACGCCACGCTCTGTCAGCAGGTATCCTAAATACATCACCTGTTTCCTACAGAACCTAGATTTTTCTAGTGAAATGGTTAGCTTTGCCCTCCTCAATCGTTCTGCCACTATCTCTAGGAGTCGAAGATGTTCCTCCAGAGTTTCCGTGGCGATCACGATGTCGTCTAAATAAACAAAAACGAAGGGCTGAAGATCAAAGCCAATGACCTTGTTCATCAAGCGACACATAGTGAAGGGTGCGTTGGTCAGGCCAAACGGACACACCTTGAACCGGAACAGCCCTTTCGACGTTCGGAATGCAGTGTAATTCCGGCTTTCCTCCTTTAAAGGGATTTGGAAATAGGCATCCTTCAAATCTATAATGGAGTAATATTTTGCGCGGCCCAGCCTGTGAAAGATGTCCTGCATGTTCTGCATCGGATACGCGTCCTTAACGGTCATCGCATTGATCCTACGGGAGTCAAGGCAAACCCGAATCTTCCCGTTTGACTTTCTCACCGGGACCAGCGGATTAGTCCACTCGCTGTAGCATTCTTCAATCACGCCAAGCTCCTTGAACCGTTCAATTTCCGCGTCTATCTCCTTCTGTATGAAAGGAGAACACTTATAGATCGGCTGATTCCTTGGCCTCGCATCGTCCTTGAGTACGATCTCGTGCTGGATTTGGTCGGTTCGTCCCAGCTTACCTGGTGCTGTGAACTCGAACTTTTTGATGGTTTCAATCAGCCTCGTTCTTTCTCTCTTCGTCAATTCATGTTCTGTCTCGATGTTCTCTGGTACCGGCTCTGCTGGCACCTCAAAAGTCGGCAAGTCCAGGGTTTCATCCGGTACTTTCTCCTCCACTTTTGGCAGTTCACCGGATGGCTCTATATTAAAGCAGAGGTACGGTCCTGCTACCTCGTTGAGGGTTTCGATCCTCTCTGGCCCGTTCCCTACGTCAATCATCGGTTGGATTCCGAAACTCTCCCAAAAATCAGCTCCGAGAATCAGCGATCTGGAGATTTGGGGAACGATTATCGTAGGAACAACCTTAGTCATTCCTTTGTACGTGAACGGTATGTTCAGGTACCCCAAACATCGGTACTCCGTCCCGTCCGCTGTACTAACACGTACGGCTGCCGGTTGAACTTTCAAGCCGTACTGTTCTGCCAAACTTGAAGAGTTGATGACACTGATGCCGGCACCGGAATCTAAAAGTGCCTCAATCTCTGTCTCGTAAACCTGCACTCTAATGTGAGGACATTTCGTCACACTCACACGAATGTGGTGGATTTGTTTCATAGGGTCAAAATTAGTCTCGTTCGGATTGGGAACCTCTTTGATTTGAGAAGCGGTTCGATTCCCTTCTCCACTTCTCGAACTTAGTTTCCCTGGTTCGATGTTCCTGAACACCGTTCGCAACAACGGATCGTCCTCCCAAGATTTCCACAGCCGTAGCAGAATATTACCTTGGGTCTCGGACAGTCCCTCCATCCATGACCGTTCTGCTGGCAATTCCAGCAAGCTCGTTGTGGAGGTTGGGCCACAGTATTGGACACCGATTGTCCGGGGTTGTTGTTCTGCAGTAGCTTCGGTACACTCTGGGTTGGTTGCCTGCTCTCTCTGGTTGGACGCGGTCGCATTGCGTTTATCGTTGTTGACTCATCGCTGTTGTAGTCCGATCCATCCTCAACCTCTACGTTGTGAACCATACGCCGTGGTTCACCGGTCTGGTGCAGGCCTGGATCTGCTGCATCGATCCGATGGTTCAGCTTGACCAATTGCTGTAAGTCATTCACGTCAACAATGGATATCTTCGACCGGTAGTGCTGCCTCATGTTGTCCCAGATGACTTCGAATTTCCTCGTCTTCGACAACGGCTTAGAGAGCATTCGATTAAGCTTCTCGATCTCGGTGACGAATGCTATGAATGACTCTCCTCGTTGCTGTTTCCTTTCCTGGATTCTCTGGCGGATTCCCTGATCCTGATTAGGGTTCCCGAATCGGAACTTGATGAGCCTCTCGAATGTCGACCAATCCTCGAACTCGTCCACAAAGGTGAAGAACCAGTCAGATGCGGGGCCTTCTAAAAGAAGATGGATGTCCCTCAGCAGCTGTCGCTCCGGAACTCCCTCCAACTCCGCGATTTTGTTCAGTTTATAGAGGAAGTTCTCTACGCTAACGGACCTCGAGTCACCGCTGAATCTGAGTTTCCATTTCTCCACTCGGTTCAGGTGGTCTCTCATACCCTGGTCACGTCCTCGATCTCGCCTCCAAAAACCTTCATTCCTGCGTGAGGTAAAGCTACTTCCGTCTGAAACCTCCGAATCGTCCTGCTCGTCTCGCGCTCTTAGATTTCTCCTGGTCCTCTGCTGACCTCGAGCCGTTTCGTAATGCCGGCTGCTAGGCCTCATACCTCTTACGCTCTCTTCGTCCGTTTCCTCCGGTTCTACAGGAGCAAACAATCCGGAAAGCCTGGGCCGAATCGTCACACGCTCTGCTTCCGGTTCTCTCCTCTGTTGCATTACTTGTGCCTGCCGTTCGCTCAATAATCTACTGACGTTTTTCAGCAAATCAAAAAGCTCGTCTTCTGCTGGGCTGGTTGGAATCGTTTGTTGTGGTGTCGCTGTGGCACTTACCACTTTCGGTGGTCGCGTTGTTGCCTCTCTCGGCGGCAATGTCGCATTCGTCCGCGTCATCGGTGGCTCTCGCTCCGTCAACATTTTCGTCACACTTTCGAGCATCCTCTCCAAGTGGTTCATACGTTCGTGCATCTCATCCTCTTGCCCACTCGACTTTGCTGCGCTGTTCGGAATCGGGTCGTCTAGAGTCATCTCCGGTGCCTTCGGTCTGGCACCGGTTGCCTTAGGGGTGCTGCTGTTCTGTAGTCGCTGTTCGGTATGACCGGAACTACTTTTAGCTGCCTCGTTAAGCATGTCGCTGATTTGCTCTACGTACTGAAACGCTGGGGGCCCTACTTTGTACTCTTGCATACATTCTTCGATGCGACGAACAAGCTTTCGCTTAAGTTGCGTTTCATCCTCTTGATCAGCCAAACACCTTTTTGCACGGTAATAGTAATGCAACAACCGAGAAATGTACCGTTGTTCCACACCATAGCGCTGAAACGCGTGTTCCAAATCCGTTATTCTACCATCGATATGGTCATATTCGTCCGAAACGCTATACGGAGAGGAATAATTTTTCAAATTTTTTACATCTGCTTTAAACAAAGTCCGCAGATACCTTTGTTTAGCTGCCAGATCAAGAGCTGCAACTTTATCATCTAAGACGCCTCTTATGAGAAGCTCATAGTCGACTTCTTCTAAAATCAAATGTTCGGCGTACGGAAATTTGTCCATTTTAGAACTTTTTATTTTGACTGTGAGTGGAAATTTAAAATCAAAGTTAAACAAAATTGAGGAATGCTGCTTCAGCACTATACGATTACAAAAAAAAAATAAAATTAATTCGAATTCAATGAGAATTTATTGCTAATTTAACCTAAAATGTACAGAGAAAAAAATGAAATGTCATAGAAATTTTGCTCAGACAAAAAAAAAACCGCTACCAAAATGAGTTGTGTTTTGCCAATTCTGTTGGGCGCCAAATGTAACCCGACAGCCTTGCGAGTTTCCCGGGAACAAGTAAAAATGGCTTACGCGCCACTCCCGAGGGAGACCACTTACCGAGATTGAAAGGTTGCCCGACCGAACTGAGACCCTTCAGGGGAGGGTTCTGGTTTTTCCCAAATGAATGGGCGGGAAACAAGCTGGCTGATCAGGGAAACGAAATGCTTCACGACCGAAGTCGTGCAAATAAAGAAACTAGAGTGCGTAAAGGTGATTTTCGCCGACGACAAAGTAGTGCTCGCGATGGTTATCATCACGGGAAAACAAGACTCAAACACCTCGAACGAATCTTCGTTCGATTAAAGAGCTGTCCCTTGGTTGAATTCGGAGTCAACCTCTCCAGTAAAATATCCAAAAAAAATGACCAAACACAAAACTACCCGAAACGTGAAAATCCCTCTACATTTACCTTTCTAGACTTCTCCCAAGAAAAAGCTATTCAAACACTTTTGGACTATAGTGTACTCATTTATTAAAACACCGCCTCTTCAAATTCAAACTTCCTCCCTGTCGTTTCATGCTATATTAAATTCATTTCTTACTTCTACTTTATCGACAATTCAGTTTCTCTTCATATTTACAATCTTAAACTCTAGGCCTATTCTACTACTGCATTCCCTCTTTACTCTAGCTATTCTCTTTCTCTCGTCTGTGCGGTTAATTCATTTGTGTGCGGTGCGACGGGTGGTGTTCATCGGGGATTCAATTTATGTTGCCGACTACCGACGCATAAACGGAACGAACGGTAGGGCCGAAATGAACGGTGTGGCCACGCTAGCGGTTTAACTCGGGCTAGGGGCGAAATTCACCATGCGCATGGGATAGAAAAATGAGTACTCACGGTTTGAACGGTTACTTGCGTGGAGGCATCGGCGGTTGCTTCTGTTGCTGCGGCACCTCACGTGGCCGACACGCGGATCTCCTCCGGACTTCGCTTCTTCTACTTGCTCATCAGGTTGCCGTTCCCAACGGCGCCTCACACGGGATTCGTGGACTTGCTCGACGGGGTACAGCCGTCACATCGGTGGTCGTCACCAACGATGGCTCAGTTGGTAGCGTGCGTGACTCTCACGCGGGGGTTACCGGTTCGAAACCGGTTCGGGACGCTCGACGGAACTTTGCTGGTTGTTCTCACGGAAATATGCTGGGTTGCTGACTATCGGTCTGAAACCGACTCGCTCGTTGTTGCTGCCCTGCCAAGGGCGCGGGTTGATGGTACGCTTGCCCTCTCCGGCCCACGTGTACCGCCGGGAAAACTCCGAAGCTGGAAAGCGGGGTCGAAAACGGTCGCTAACTTGGGGGTGTGGTGTGACGGACCTTGCAACTTGCCACAAATCTGTATTAAGAATACGGTCACACGACGAGTGAGTTTTAGCAATTGCCCCCTAAGCACACTATTAAGCACCAAAATTACCTGTCGCATCAACTACTCGCACTAAAACCGCCAACTCGCACAAATCGCTACTAACGCACTTGACTTTGCCTTTCTAAGCTACTTGAGGGATATGGAAGAAATCTAAATTAGTAAAATTCAAAGGCTTTTCACGTTCACTTGTAGTTCACCTGAACTATCACACCACGGCGCGGTTAAACTAAACTTGGACCGCTCTCGCCTCTTCCGCAGACCAGAACGAAGTGAAAGAGTCAAGTTCAAGGATCCTCAGAATAGGCGCGAGATTTGCAAATCTTCGTCGCCGGAAATTACGCGAAATCTACGAAGTAGAATTTCGCGAAGGTCAAAAATCGCCTTCACGCATACTACTTTCTCTACCCGTCGGGAGAAAGCATTCAATTTCCCTAAGTGGGCACGATCATCCAACTCGCTGCCCACCCGAAGTTTTATAAAAGACTTAAGGGGTCAACGAAACTTGAACCCAGGTCGATGCCCGAGCCTCGAACCGAGATCACGGTCTTCTGCAACAGGATCGCTTGGCTGTCGATTTACGCTCAGAGCCAGAATCGAACAGGGAACTCATTCTACAAATGGTATGCGGAGTGGAGCAAATGAACAAATGAACTCGAATTCAGTATTTCACTCAAAGTGAGTGGTCTATATGCAGGGGGTAATTCAATGGTATAATTCAACATACGGAAATTATTCTGTACAACTAATATTCATTTTAAATTCAATTATTCGTGGTACCGCCACAAGCTTACTATGCCAATGACAATTTTTGCATGTGTATATCGTGTGGCAGGTACGAAGATACTCTTTGCCCTGGGAAGTCGAGAAAATTTCCAACCCGATTCTCGACCGGTGGGATTCAAACCCACGACCCTCAGCTTGGTCTTACTGAATAGCTGCGCGTTTACCGCTACGGCTATGTGGGCTCCTTAAGTTAGAGAATTTATAAGATGTAATAAATTCCTATATCGACTCTTCCAGCTACAGGCTTGACAGAAACTCATCTGCGAATTCAAGGTTATTCTGCGGAATTAATATTTAACTCAAAATTCACGATACAAATCATCACACGATTTGACATTTCTTTGGACTTGGTTTGCAAAATCATGATATTTGATACATCGCAAATTAAGTTTAAGAACCGCCAACATATTTGCCACTTGCACCGAAGAACCAGTTATCCGTAATAACCCAGTATGTGGTCAGGTCATCTAAAACCTCTTGAACTATTCTTCTTTTGACTTCTTTTGACTTCTTTTGAAATTCATCATGTTTGATATGTCGCAAGTCTCAGAACCGCCAATATAATAGCCACTTTCTCTGGGGAACAGGATATCCAAAACAACCTGGAATGTTATCAAGTCATCTAAGAACCTTAGTGTTACACTTCATGATTTGGGAATTTATGAAGTTTAATGTTGCCAGTTAGGTTTCAAAACCGACAGTTTAGTGGCCATTTTCCCCAGGGAACCGGGAATTCGGAACAATACGACATGTGGTCAAGTCATTCAAATACATTTGAACCACCTTAAGACTTGATTTGAACCACCTTTGACATTGATAGGTCGCAAGCCAGGTTTCAGATTCGCCAATATAATGGCCACTTCCGGCCAACCGATATTCGGAACAACCCAGCATGTGACCAAGTCATCCAATGTAGGTCAAACTATTTTTATTTAGACTTCGTTTGCTAAATCATGAAGTTGGTATGTCGAAAGCCAGCCACTAGAAATTAAAGTGGTTACTGATTCTTCAAGTGGGATTATTTCAGTACTTCCCGTGATGAATCCAAAATAACGATAAATTTCTAATCGATGACCGCGGTTCCAAAAACTAGAAGAATTTTGTGATTGACCCTGAAAATTCAACTGAAATTCATTGAAAAACGGATGGGAAATAATATTTTGATATTGAAAATTTCAATCAAATTTGACGTCAGGCTCGCATGAATGATGAATGCATCCCGATAATTCAAACACATAAAACGGGTTGTGTTCCACATGGGATGTAAAGCCAACATAAAAAGATGTTCAAAACGATTTTCCCAAACACCAGCTAATTCAAAACTGCCTACTGAATATTTTGCTCGAGTTCAACGCAGCGAATTGTATAGTGTGACAGTTATGCGTAGAAATACAGTAGTGGGACAGTTATGCGTGGAAATTCAACAATGGGGCAAAATGACTTGGCTTGCTTTTTATTGAGTTTCCGAACAAAGTTAATTTTTGGTGGGTGTTTTCTAAAACTATACGTAAAAATAAACTGTTCGATGACAAAAAGTTAAAATGCACAAAAAGTAACATGGGACAATTATGCGTATAACGGCAGAATAATTCTTCCACGTATCTTTGAATTCTGTAATCAAGTGCAATCAATACAAACATCATTTTTTGTACAACAAAGAAACAAGTTTTCAACCTTTAGTGTTTTATTCGAGTGAAGTAAAGAATAAGAATATTATTTTTAGTGAAAAAATCTGGCGGCCATCTTGGATTTTGATGCCATCTTGATTTTAGGTAGTAGAATTAATTTTTCACTTTGATAGCACTCAGCATGTCGAATTTAGAGGCTACCAATAAAAAAAGATTACGTATACTCTTCTTATTATTATTCTTCATTTTACTAACGTTACGTCCCTACTGGAACCGAGCCTGATACTCAGCTTTATTAGTTATAAATCCAGGTTATTAAACAGGAATTTTCTTTTTTAATGCGATTTCTGACAACAGAATAATTCTTCCACGTATCTTTGAATTCTGTAATAATGAATAAATAAATTCAATAAAAGAAAACCGTCAAAAAACATTGATGGTATTTAACAAACATGTTTTTACCCTATGTTGTTGTTCATTGTATGAAGTTTATAGATTGCGTATCGGGACATTAGTAAGCCTTATGGTAATATCTGTAGTACTAACGTAAAACATTGACAAAAGTGCATTAATTTATAATGAAAGTCTTAAATTTTGAAGCAAAAAACATCCTTGATTTTCTAAGTCATAAAGTATCGTTTTTAGTACCGCCTAACAAGCATGTGAAAAATAGCGAAATTGAATGATGAGAAGCAGGTTTTGTTCTAATGTGGACGAAATACCGAAAGGCAGGTGTATAATTTTGAGGTTAGAAAAACTGGCGGCCATCTTGGCTTTGGACGCCATCTTGGTTTTAGGCAATTGCATGATTTTTTACCATCTCAGTGCTCATCATGTTGAATTAAAAGGCCTCCGTTAAAAAAAAACTATCAGATTCTATCTTTCTTATCTTATCTCAGCTGTTCAACTGATTGTTCATTTGTATCAATGGTTTTAGACCAAATAAATGAAAGAAATAATGCTATTTTACAACTCGAAGATATGAAAAAGAATCATTCAGGTAGCAAATAAGCGTTAAAATAATCCTATTTGATAATTTGTTTTTAAAACTAGTTAAGCTGAAGGGCTGGCTCTGTTCCAGTAGGGACGTAACGTGAGGAAAAAGAAGAACAAGAAGAAGAATAAGTGTAACGGTAGCATTGAAATTCAACATGTTGAGTGCTAACAAGGTGAAAACTCATTCTACTACTTAAAACCAAGATGGCATCAAAATCCAAGATGGCCATCAGATTTTTACACTCAAATTAATACTCCTGTTCTTCATCTGTCTCAAATAATACACCAACGGTTGAAAACTTGTTTCTTTGTGTTTTAGTCTTTATTAAAACACATGAATTAGCGAATTCATTAACTTTATTCTCTGCGATCTTTTCACTGCCGCGCACTCAATCAAACTGAACTCTCCTCTGTGTCGAGAAGGTAGGGGTGGCAACGCTTGTATAAATTCAACTAATAATTAGGGGTGTACATAATAGAACATCCTCCCCACTTTAAAAATAAGTATTGTAACATCAATTCAAATCATAATCTTTCAACTTCTCTGGAATTTTAATCACCCGTTTCGGTCTGGTAACCTTGTCACTTATTGATGGAATCCGACTCTCGGTGGGCTTCACTGTCGATGTTGATAAAGCTGACAGCGACGGTGACACTGACAACGATGACGGCGACAAAGCAGGCGGCGAGCAAATTGTGTTAGGAACTTCAGAAGAAACTTCGTCGTCAATGTTGTTGTTTGTTCGCTGACCCATAACAGTTCGCGGTTCTCTTGGCACAATTCCTTCGTTGTCCTTGGGAGTGATTGCAGTACGAGCGGATGGAGCGGTTTCTTCAATTCGTGGCTTTATGTGTACAAGGCTACGGCGATATTCCTTCCCTTTTGCTGCAACACAGTAGGATCTGTCATTCAACCGCTTCGAAATAGTACCTGGAGTCCAAATCTTGGATGTGTCTGGACTAAGCTGCACGAAGACAGGAGAACCGGTTTCCATATCTGGTAAGTGGCGCGTTTTCTGATCGTACCTGTGTTTCACCTTCCTTCGGTTTTCTTCGATACTTTCAGGGACATCTTTAACAATTTTCGGCAGCAAATTAGCGGCAGAACATGGGACACTGCAACGTGTTGAGCGGGAAAATAAACGGGCAGACGGACTCGAACCAATCTTGTTGGGAATATTTCTCCAATGTAGCAAAGCATACCAGAAATTAGTTCCGGTTTCAGTAGCTTTTACTAGCAAACGTTTTGCTATTTTGACGGCGGCTTCTGATTTTCCATTTGCTTGCTGGTGGTACGGCGCTGAAGTCACTAATTCAAAATCCCAATGTTTAGCGAACTCGACCATCGGACGATTAACGAAATTCGTAGCATTGTCCGTCAAAACTCGCTGTGGTGTTCCGTGACGAGCAAAGTTTTGTTGGCATGCTGATATGACGGAATGAGGGGTTAGATCGCGTAGGATGTTCACCTCAAAAAAATCGGAATAATGATCCACAGTGACTAAAAGGGCTCGCTTGCGTCCTTCATATTCTGCAAAGAACACGTCCATGGATATCAGCTGGAACGGATGGATCGGAATGATATGGCTTTTCATGGGTGGGTTAGCTTGCGATGCGGAAAACTTTGCGCACACGTTGCAGCTTTTCACTACTTCCTTTATTTGCGAGTTCATGCCGGGCCAAAACAGGTTTGCCCGGGCCAGCTTGAGAGTAGCTTCTATGCCGTTATGGCTTACATGACAGCAATCAATTACCGTGAAGGCCCCATACTCTACGCACTTAAGGCTTTTCAAATTTCAAACAGCTGTAATTAATTGAAAACAAAAAACAATATTCTGAAATTTTGGAAGCAAATACTTATTGATCTTATGTATAAGGAAAAAATATAAAAGCTTCACTAAGTAATGATTTTTATTGCAAATTTTTAATTTTTCTAAAGGGTGTCCGTGTTCCTAACTCTGCGCACTGATTTTTGCAATGCTCCTTATTCTGCGCATTTAGGTTCCTAACTCTGCGCACTCGATAAATTCTTTATAACAGTTGAAGTGTTTTTCTAATAGCATTACTAGCATTTAAACTCCAAATTTCTCTTCATTTTCTTGCTTCATACGGCTTTACGTCCCCAGTGGAGCGTGGAATGTCTCTAACATAAATTTACTAAGTGAAGTGTATTTTATCTATAATTCAATTGAATGCCATTAAGTGCAACTTTCAAAACAATCGAAATCATCATATGATTTCCAAAACATGTAATTAACTTAGTTTTCTAAAACCTAAACCAACATACACAAAGGGTACAAACTATGTCTTTTTTTGCGTTCACAATTGGCGTGTAAGGGAAAATAAGCTTTGACTGTTTATGCATTTTCACTAGCAAATATAAAACAAAACATTTCTTCGGTTCGGGTCCGGGTTTAGTATCAAATTATTGTCTCGATTCGGGTCGGATCCGGGTTTGAAGAAAATAAATAAGAACCTGGTGCTGGTTTGCTATATGTGAAACCTGAACATTTCTACTAAATACGAAGAATAGTTTAAGCGTAAGGGTATATCCATTCTTAATGTAGTGTTCATCACTCAATCGAAAAGTATCGCCGCTCTGTATAAGCGTGACGTAATTAATGAACGATTCCTATTGCAGATCAATAACAGCACTTTATTGGCGTTTCTATGTTGCAAATGCGATTAAACCTCGATGTCCCATTACTCGATATTGAGTCATGAAACTATACAAAAAATCAAAATTATTTTATTGCATGGTTAGGGAGCATTTAAAAATTACGTCCATAGTTCACGGGCAGGTGGAGTCTATGAAAATGTGACAATGCATGCATTAGGTACTGTAAAAATCGCGACAGGGGATTGAGGGGACGGAGTGTAGAAATCCTTTGAATATGATGGAGGTCATTTTTTAATCTTCCCTTACCATGATGGTCCTCTCAAACAATTTTCCAAAGCATTTCTATTCCATATCTCGATGGTGTCGACAAGTCAATGGTTTCCTTCAATATCGACCTCTGGAGGGTTGATTGTATGTTGAAAATAACGTTTTATAACTGCTGCGCATAGTAAGGAACATAGTTGAAAAATGGTTCCTTACTATGCGCACTTAAGAAGAATAAGAAAATGGAGGGAAAATAAGTTGCACTTTATCAGTGATGATTGCTCGATAAATAAACTAGAGCCTACGTATTAAAAATCGAAAATATATTCTCTTTAATTTGCTTCAAATGACTTAAGTGATGTGGTACTCCCTTAGCATTTTTGCTAACGGGCAGTCAATTTGGAAGTTTTTCATTATTTTCAAAGCCATTTTATTTTTTCTTAAAGTAACAAACGTAAATTTGTCAAGAAAATTCTTCGTGTGCTTTTTTATTACTATTGTAGCAATATATGAAAAATAAATTTTGAACAAAAATTTAAGTATTTTACCAGATTTTGGTGGATTTTGGTGAAAGTGCGCAGAGTTAGGAGCTGCGCAGAGTTAGGGGCCTTCACGGTAATTTACGACGAAGTGCATACGGTACTACTATTCGGTCACCTCTGAAAACGATTCCACTTTGGGTAGCCAACTCATCACGATAGCTGTAGTAAATTTTCACGTTATCGGGCACTCGAGTGATTGAATGTGGCCAACCATGATTCACATAATCGATGATCTGCTGCATTGTTGGATCTTTAGCTGTCTCGTCCATTATTTCGCTCAATCGACTATCTGAGATGCTTAAATACTGATTCAGCTCCACGTCTTCAATCTCCCTGAAGATCTTGTAGATGCACAACTTTTTGTATCGATCCGTGGGTTGGTCATCTGCTATAGGTGCTCGCGACAACGCATCAGCGACGACATTTTCCTTTCCAGTAACAAATTCCATTGAAAGGTTGTACCGCTGAAGGCTAAGTAGCATGTGTTGTAGTCTGCGTGGTGCAGAAAGCAGAGGCTTTTCGAAAATATTGAGCAGCGGCTTGTGGTCGGTCTTAATGACTGCTTTTGGATTTCCAACGATTAGTTGATCAAAACGGATGCACGCAAACAGAATAGCCAGCAACTCCTTTTCAATTTGGGCGTAGTTACGTTCCGTCGCAGTCAGGGTTCGAGAAGCATATGCTATAACTCCGCTACTTTGGTACACAACAGCTCCCAAACCAAAACAGCTGGCATCACATTCGATGGTAATTGGCTGGTTTACGTCATAATACTGGAGCGTCCCAATATCCGATACCAAAGATTTGACTCGATGAAACTCTGCTGCTTCTGTTGGTGTCCATTTCCACGGCTGGGATTCTGAGATGAGCTTTCGCATGTTGGTAAGATTGGCACTCAGATTCGGAATAAATCTGCTGAGATAATTCACCATGCCGATGAAACGATGTACTTCTTTGCGGTCTGTAGGTGTCGGGTAGTTACGAATAGTCGCAATTTTGCTCTCATCCGGTTGAAGACCCTTATCCGTTAGGATGTGTCCGTAGAACTTCACTGAAGTCTGACATAGTTTAAGCTTTTCACGATTCAACTTTACGTTGTGTTTTTCCAACCTGCATAATAATTTTTCTAGGCACAAATTGTGGTTGGATAAAGCTTCCTCCAGTGAATCTCCTATGCCGAAAATCAGAATATCATCTGCTATGCATTCAACACCTTCGAGGTCCTGTATGGTTTCTTGGAGCTTCATCTGGAATATTTCGGGTGCCGGTGCAATACCAAATGGTAGCCGGGTCCAGCGGTATCGCCCGAAAGGCGTCCAGAACGTTGTTAGTTTACTGCTCGCTTCATCCAAGACAACATGCCAAAATCCTTTCTTGGCATCTACCGTTGAAAAAACTTTCGCCTTGCCCAGCTCTGGAAGAATTTCATCAATGGTGACAAACTGCAAGTTCGGCCTCTTCAACGCCTTGTTCAACGGAACTGGGTCCAAGCAAACACGAATACTCTGCTTAGCAGGATCACCACGCTGCACAATGAGAATGTTGCTAACCCAGTCAGTATGAGTTGTTTCCTTTACGATGATTTCTTCTCTTTCCAGCATTTCAAGCTCCGCCTTCAACTTGCTGCGTAATGCGATCGGAACTCGACGAGGAGTTTGAATTGATGGGGAAATTGAATTGTCGACCTCCAAGGATACTTCGCCGACCAGTTTTCCATATCCCGTGAACAATTCCTTGTGGGTGTCCACAATCTTTTGAGCGTGAACACGGTAAACTTTTAGCAGGTTTTCCGATGATACAGCTGGATTTGGTCCACCAAATGTGACTGACTTGCAGAATTTGACGAATCCGAGTACTCTGGATGCTTTTGCAGACAGTAGTGGACAATGGTCTCCTTCTACCACCTGCAGTACCAAACTGTATTTTCTTCCTTTACGCCGACAGGGTACTTTTACTTGCCCTAGCACTTTGATAGGACTTCCACCAAAGCTCTGCAAACGTAGCTTTGATGGAAGCATCACGAGATTTTCTTCTTTATCTTGTTTCACTAGATAGTTTTGTCCTATGAGACTGGTGTTGGCACCAGTGTCCAGTTCACACTTGATTTTCTTCCACTTTTCACAGAACTTTAACTCCAACTCAGCAACAACACATCCTCCACGCTCGGAACAGTCGAAAATTTTTCCGATCTCATATTCCGGCTCACTATCTTCAGATGATGCGTCGTCTTGGGAAGCAGATGACTCCTCAGACTCACTGCTGTCGTCTTTAATCTCCTTGACTCTTCTGGTGCCTCTGTACGATTTACGTTTGGCTTTGCACACTCGCTCAAAATGATTTCTTCCCTTACATCGATTACACCTTTTACCAAGGGCAGGACAAACACCTTTCGAGAACTCGTGCTGATCACCACAGAATTTGCAATGGAGCGTCTTCGGCTTGGGCATGGATTTGCTTTTTCTGACTTTCTTAATCTCAGATTCGGATTTTGAATCCATAGATTGGATTGCCAGATCCTGACATCGTTTGGTGGTGATTTCCTCCGCTCTACACATGTCGACTGCTTTGTCAATGGTGATGTCTGGTATAGCCAACATTTTGGAACGAATCTGTGGCCATTTATTGGCTGTAACGAGTTTGTAGGTAACGAGTTCATCCATTAGGTTACCTAGTTTAGCACCATGAGCTAGTATCTTCAGACGGGTTGCAAAATCGTCGGTAGACTCACGGGAAAACTGAGTGGCACTAAAAAATTCCAGTCGATCCAAAATAACGTTTCGTTTCGGTGTTACTTTGTCTCGAATTGCTGTTAAAGCTGCATCTGGATCATTACGCTGAGCCTCAGTGAGCTCGAAGTTAAAGAACTTTTTTCGGGCTGGTTCCCCAATCACAGAAAGAAGAATGCTGACTTTCTGCTGATTGTCGATGGCGGGCCACGAGTCCATCTTTGTAGCTTTCACATAATTGTTCCAGCTTTTGTCGAAAAAATCCATGTTTTCGGTCATGTCGCCTTCCAATACGAGCGGTGAAGGTAGAGGCATTTGTGGCACCTGTGGTGTGGCTGGAATCTGCGTGGCAGCCCGTGCCGCTATCGTAGCGGCAGTCGCATTTAATCCTTGCATCAACTGCGTCATCATTTGAGCCTGATGCTCCATGAACGCTTTGAACTGGTTTGGATCCATTTCATGAGGATTTACACTGAATCACACTCGGAAAATAGCAATGGCGGCACTTTTTACCGACGCGAACACTTCTCGAACGATCACCCGGGAAACAAAATGGCGGCTCACGGTAAACTATCGTGACCACTTCTGTCCGGTTTTCTACATTAAAAACGTTATCCGCGATATCAATGACGCCGGAAAACACAACAGTAGTCCAGGTTTACTTCTGACACCATGTTTTAGTCTTTATTAAAACACATGAATTAGCGAATTCATTAACTTTATTCTCTGCGATCTTTTCACTGCCGCGCACTCAATCAAACTGAACTCTCCTCTGTGTCGAGAAGGTAGGGGTGGCAACGCTTGTATAAATTCAACTAATAATTAGGGGTGTACATAATAGAACACTTTGTTGCACAAAAAATTATGTTTGCATTGATTGCACTCGCCATATACGTCAAAATAGTAGAACATGATTTAGAAAATCGTTCATATCATAGGGTAAATACCGTTGCTCACCTAGTTTTTGTAGCCTATCTTACACAATTTTTCCTCAGCTTTCTGATGGTGATCTCAGAATTCAAAACTAGCGGTGCGCTAATGGTGAAAAATCGATTTTTCTAACAAAATTCAAGATGGCGGCCAAATTCAAAATGGTCGCCAAAATTTTTTCAAGTTTAAATGAAAGCTATATCCTTTCTCTATACGATGCCTCTAAGTTTGCTTTGTGTTCCAAGCGAAATATGAGACATATCCCGTGAAGAAATAGCCAAAATTTATCAAAAAATGGGCTTTTTCGCAAACTGTTCAGCTAGCTGGCGTACGAGGGGTCCACCAATTTGAGAAAACAGAAAGGACCACCTTTAAGTTTTATCGAAAACTAGCGATCAGTGACTTAAAATTGGAATTCTAACGATGGGTGCCGATGGCGGCCTGGTTTCAGCGAGAATTGCTCAATATAAGTTTTGTTAGCAAAGAAATGTTTATATCAAGATCACTATCGACGTATGCTTAATAAATATTCCTGTCGGCTCGGAAGTAACTGGAATTAGAGCAGAAATGATTGAGATTCGCTTTACGTGATATTTGAAATATAACAAGGATATGATCAGAGTCAAAGTCAGTGGAAGTAACAAGTTGGCTACAAAGTTGACTAGAGTCGGTTTAGACCAAATCAGTTCTAGAAGAAGAGAAACAAGTACATAGAGCTATTAGGGTATTAAATTGAGAAATACCCTGAAGAGCACTCATCAAATAAAATCCTGTCATTCGAATTGCTTTGCGAAATGTTCCACGAACGATGTTTGGCTTTAAGGTGAAACATCTCGGAATCCAAAGATGTCCGGCACAATGGCCGACTTGTGCCCCTACTCACGTTTTCAAAGGCACTAAACTGGAGAAATATTTGACAAACGTTTCTGAACTTCTTATTTTAAGCTTTCTGCTACTGTACAAAGCCAAAATAAAAAGTACACTGTTGTTGACTGCTTTCTTCGCGAGATTTGTACCTTTGAAGTTTTAGTGCAATCTTAGAAGTTGATTCAAAACTGTTTCACGTTAAGGTTTGGCGTATAATAACTAAAGACATGCTCTAACAACAACTTACCAGAAGAACGTGGCTTAATTAACATAGAGATCCATAGGTAAATTTACCTTCTAACGAATGAACTGTGTCGACAGGGTACCACCAACTTTGCCCTATCAAATTACTCTTTTCTTACCGCGCCTTTAATGAGGGTGCCATATTAACCCAGAAAAACATGAAAAATCTTTTGTTGGATTCTTGTCCAGAAAGGCAAACTCTAAACCTTTTTTTTTCATTTTCGCTGTCTCTTTTCAGGCTACGGTGGAATTTCGCCTCGAACGCAATGGGGCAGGCTAGCGGCGCTAATTTATGCCCTGTTTGGCATTCCGATTATTCTGCTGTACCTCTCGGCGATGGGAGAAGGCCTTTCGGCGGCCATGCGGTGCCTATTTCACCGCATTAGACCATCGTCACATTCGTCATCATCAAATAGCGCCAGCACTAGTTCAAGTCTAAGTGGAAACTCGGCTATAAACAGTAAATCATCTAGCTCTGAGCTACAGAAACGATCCCAACAGCAGCAAAGTACCAGTTACCATCAGACATGGACTGGAATCCACGATCCACATGGTTACGGAGGAGTCGTCGGAGGAGCATTAGGAACTAGTAACATGGGAACCAATGGAGGAACTCACACGGTAAACAGCGGGAGCAAACATAATCAATCAGTCGTACCAATATCAATCTGTATTATGATACTGATTTGTTACGTCACATTCGGCGCCGTTCTGTTCCATAAAATTCAGCCCTGGGGGGTGCTAGAGAGTTTATACTTCTGCTTTACATCCCTCGGCACAATCGGCTTTGGTGATCTAATGCCAGCCGGGAATATTGCACAATATGCTGCCTCAGCATACATTGTAGTCGGGATGGCAGTTGTGGCCATGTGTTTCAGTCTCATACAAACGGAGCTAATAGTATGGCTGAAGAAATTCGCCACTCCGGAATCGATTCCCTCATCAACCGAGGACGTAGCGTTGGTATCGGTGGCAATGACTCCAATAAAATCCTGACAAAGGCCTAATGACATACTGCCTAATGAGTATAACTCATTGCCACGTCGTTCAAGTGCATTCCAGCGAAATACGCCAGCCCGACGCTCGACTGGGATAATGGAAAACCATGTAGAGTACTTTGTACCGAGGAGTGTGAGTGAATTCAATCTGTCTGGCGTGGGCGATCTGGCGCTTCCGCCAACCAAGCGCAGTATGATAACGCACGCTGGAAGTTCGACAATGATTGCAATTCCGACGAAGCCACGGGAAAAAATGGTAACGTTCGAAGATGAATCAAAATGCCCCCACGGGCTGCCGACCACGCCCAGAAAGTCCACCATGGCCAACGACGTGTTCATGTGACGGGAGGGTTCCTGAGAGGAAAATATTCAATGCCCCGGAGACATTATCAAAGTCTGATAGCGAGCGTCATCTCTATCCCCATCCTTCATTTCCTCAGCGTGATGGGCATTGATATTCAAAACGATTCGTTAGGGTGTTTCAAAATTTCGAAATTTTCAAGGTTAATTTTATAACTGTGCGATGCATAATCCATACCATACAGTAATTCTCTAATTTGAACACATCGTTTATTCAGTTACACATTTTAATAAGTACGAGTGCAAAATATTTAGCATCAATGGCTTTAATCCCCAAAATATTGGAGCAAGACTTGATTTTTTTCGTACTCGGAAACTTTTCTACCTATTTACAATCTCTCTATTTTTTTCTAGGCGAAGAGTGAAGCTAAAAGATGGTATGTCGGGGATACTCTTTTGAGTTTTATTTTTTGGGGCGGATATAAGGTATAATTTTACCTAACTTTGAATATTTGAACATGACTACAAAAGATCATAGTTTTTCAGGGGTGTTATCAAATGACTATACTTTGATCATCGAGAACATCAGGACTGGTTCTGAAAGTAAAAAAAAAAATGCTAGGGATGATCTCCAGGGAAGTGGCCACTTTTCGAATGAATTGGTTTATGCTACACCAAACATCATGGTTTTCATGAACAAGTTCGATACATAAATGGCTTCTGATGATATTGGCCACCTCCTGGCATATTCCGGGAATATGGTGCACTTATGAAACTAACCTATTTTTGAATAATTTTGAAACCTTTTCATGATTCTACGTAATAAGCCCTTCAGGGGACATTTACTCTCTGAAGTATTTGCCACTTCCTGAGATTTATTCAGAAACCTCATGGAAGTGGAAATCATTATCATTCTTGTTAGAGTTTGTAACTTTCTCGGGATTTGACTTCCCGGAAAACGGGAAATAAAATTGTAATACCGTAATTCCCGTAGCATTTTCTTTTAATTTCTCGATATTTATGTATATTATTTTGATAATCCGTAAATTTGTATGTTTGTTTCTCTTTTTACTTATTTATCTGTCTCCTAAAAAAAAAATCTTGGCTTCCTTTTTAACTAAAGGCTTCGCAACACAAAAGGTTTGGGAAATTAAGCAAAATAACTAAGAGAAAAGCTTTTTCTTTACAAAATTAAATCAATTTAATCAAGCACTAGAATAGGAACCATGAGTCTATGAGTCTTACGTTGAAGTTGTGACTGTTACATTGAACGAAGAATCCATGACGAACTTAACAAGTCTACTTAATTTATGAAATTATTGAAGGCTGCTTGGGCACGTCAGGAGTTAATCATCAATATTAAACTCCTTTTTCCGAGCAGCCTAGATAGCCGCGTAGTGTTGGTAGCGGTTGTTTCAACTGGCTAAGAATTAACACTAAGGACTGCCTGTTCCGGTGGTAAAAGTCCACCTCACAGGTGACCCCTAATTTATGGTGTGATGAGTACCGTGCCTAGGAATGAATGGTTAGGGGGGTCTAAATAAAACCTAACCGCATACGGAGCCTGTGGGGTACCAGGGCGCCCTCCACAGTATTGAGTCCTTCCTGTGCTACCCGGAGCAATGGTGCAGGTGACCTTGTGTTTCTCCGAGATAATCGGCTGCCCTTCTTCAGTCTCTATCCTGAGGCTTAATAAGGGTGGGATTATGAATATGTCGACATTTAATTTAAATTATCACCTATATGGATTCGCATTATGCGTTTTACACAGTGTATTCTGTGCTCTTTCGCCTTTGGCGACTTTAAATAGATACCGATCTGGTTTTTTCGTTGCAGGTCTTTTTCGTGCTGAGATTGCAAAAAGCTTAATCCTGCCTAGTTTGGGTAGTGGCTACGGTTAGGTTAGCTCAGATCAATCTTCAGCATAAAAGAACAGCAACGATCAATCTTTGCAGACTCATGCAAAATGGTGCAGCCCAAGTGGCGCTAGTTCAAGAACCCTACTTTCGTAGAGGGAACTTCTATCTAGGTAACCTTGTGGACCCAGTTTTTGCTACTTTCAGCAAACTTGAAATGGCAAACTCGCGCTCCATGCCCCGCGCATGCGTGCTCGTAAATAAAGCAATCGTTGCTACACTCATTTCTGAGTTGACGACCAGAGATGTATGAGCTGTCACAATTGATGTTTCTGTTGGTGACCTCAACAGGAAATACGTCTATTGTTCGGTATATTTACCACATGATGAACCATCCCCAACGGATGACTTCAAACGAGTTGTCGTACACTGCGTAACAAAAGGCCTTCCGTTGATTGTGGGCAGTGATGCCAATGCTCATCACATCATCTGGGGCAGCTCAGATATCAATTTGAGAGGCTCCAGTCTGATGGAATACTTAAGTAGTACAGACCTTGGATTACTTAACATAGGCAATCGCCCAACCTTCATGGTTTCTAATAGAGAAGAAGTGTTAGACATAACGCTCTGCTCGAATAGAATCAGTCACGAGTTGACGAATTGGCATGTATCAGATGAGGAATCATTATCTGATCATCGCTACATCTTCTTTGAGCATTCAAATGTAACTGTGCAGACTTTGCGTTTTAGGAATCCCCGGTCAACAAACTGGGAACTCTATATTGAATTGGTTGCGACCAAATTTCATGGATATTCTCCGTCCATTGAAAATCCAAGTGATCTGGATGATGCCGTTGATACTACAACATCCTACATTATGGAAGCTTTTGAAGAAGCATGTCCTCTGCGGTCTGTAAAGACTACAAGAGGGACCCCATGGTGGAATTCCGATCTGACTGGACTCAGGAAACACTGTAGAAGGAGTTGGAACAGACGCCGTTCAGCTGGATCAGAGTCGTTCAAGTCGGCTCGCAAGGCTTACAAGAAGGCTCTTCGTTCTGCTGAACGATCCGGCTGGAAAAACCTTTGTACAAATGTTTCCAGTTTGAGTGAAGTCAGTCGGCTGAACAAAATCCTTGCAAAATCTAAGGATTTCCAAGTGAACGAAATTCGCTTACCTAATGGTGACTGTGGTAACCGCGTGTTCATAGATCGAGCGTGTATACCAGACTGAATGCTGCTGTACAGAGCATGTGCTAGGTATGGCACTATTCAGTGTGTACTGTATGAAGGGTATAATGTATATGACTGTGAATGAGTAGAGCGCTCATCACCACATCCCCTTTTCTTTAATCTTAATTTGTTCTTTGGCTTAAATTGTTTGAATTACAAGATAATGTTAACTCTAAGACATTACACAAATTAGTTATAGTCAACCAACGATTTAGTACAAATTATTATAAGGTACCGCGGGGCAAGTGGGTAAATGGGGTAAGTGAAAATAATGTGTATATTTTACTGAATATGTGAATTAACGTTTCAAAATCATGCGTAAACCGCTGAAGCCATTCAGAACAGTACGGTAGGTAAGAGATTCCTGAGATTTTTCAACCATTATTGCATAATAGAGCAAAAGATTGTTAACCTGTTAACTGTTACTCCGTAACAAGATGGCGGCGTGCAATATTATTTTAATATTTTCAGTAGAAAAAAGTAGCGGAAAAAAATATTCTGTACCACTTCTAAGTTGTCCCCTCTGACAGTTTCAAACTGCAATAAAAAAAGTTTTAGAATTAATTTGACATAGACCTAAAAATAACTAAATTGAAACACCGTCAATTTTCCAATCACGTGGGGCAAGTGAAAAGTTTCTCATTAGAGATTGAATTTGTGTTTTCTCTCTAGGTAGCTATAAGTACACAAGGTTCGCAATTATCATAGAATAACAGAACGTGCTTATAATTCAAGAAACACTATACTAAAAGCGTTAAAAGCTATTATCATGGCCAAATCATGGAACTTCTCTAAAAATAAGGTTGCCAAATATTACGATATTAATATGTTTACTTCGGACAGCCGATTAAAAGGAAGACGTTGATTGGAAAGTTCCAATATAAGACAACGCACGAAAATCTCGTGAAATGTCTATGCAAAGCTAGCTCAAAACATAAAAGTGGGTTATAGGTGTATCCACATTAAAAAGTTTCTAAATACTTTATTGAAGTATTCCGTTTGATTTCTTTTGAAAAGTTATCCGACGTCATATCCGACTTTCTTAGAAACAAATAACGAGCGGTGGAAAATCTACAGAGCAGAAATGCAATTGCTGTCCCATGATGTAAAAACTAACATTGGGAATATTGCAGTTACAGTGTTGTCGAATCATTTCAACAAACATAACTGAACAGAAGAAAATTCAAGTAACAAAAATAAAATTTTCTTTGTTTACATGTTACTTATGTTATTGTTCATTGGGACGCCTTAACAAATGTTAAAGGTAATAGAAATCGTGAATGTAACTGTTAGTTTTAGAATTCATTGTTCAAAACGATAAACTTTTCACTTGCCCCACCTGTGGGGCAAGTGAAAAGTAAAGAGACGTTTTTCATAAACTTTTTCTGTACTTTTTTCTTCAATTTTACATAAAAATCAATTTCAGTATACTGTTTATATTTGGTGGGAGTCAAGCTAAAAAATATACACGACCTCATATGTTTCAATTTAAGGTCTCTGGAATTTGAAGAATCCCAACTATGCAAAATCCATTACCCACTTGCCCCACGGTACCTTATTGAAGTTTCAGTACATATTTGTTCATCATTAGACGTTAGGCTCCGTGAAGTTCTTCGAATCAGTAAATATTCACCTCTAGAATATTCAAATGATTGTGACCATTTATTTAATTATTATTATTTTTATACTCTCGACTATCATAAGATGCACATGTACCAGCTACCTCTCCCTTTTTTCCGCCAAACATAATTTTGCTATAAGATTGTGCTTCTTTCATATGTACTGCATCCAAGTAACTAGTATCAAAAATAGCATCCATTATGTCTAGAAAGTCAAAAACGTCAATAAAATAAATCTCAAGCCCATCGGAGGCGCATTAATTTCCATTGCATTGTGATCCTTCTGTACCGTAAATTGGAATTATTCCTGCAATTTATAATTTAGTTATTCCACTATCCTTGTTCTTACCAATATCCTTTCTATAACGTATATATATATTTTTGAATAATAAACTGTTCATAGTAATCCTTCTATAGGGTTTAAGTCACCGTCGATTGTTATATTTGAAGATTGTTGATATTTTTCGGTGATTACTACACACTGAAACACGATTATAACGTTTCGGCTTACTGATTTTCAGCCATCATCAGATCTACAATATATTTAAAAAATGAATTTGTTTACAATTTTCGATAGCTTTTCATCAAATTTTTCTTCCACCCACTTGTTCAAATCGATCGTTCACCACCAGTGTGGTTTTATTACTAACCCCCTTTCCTGCTATACATCTAACATTCTTCGCATTGGTCACTGTACGTCATCCATCTTGGTGTTGGTAGCGATCGGATTTTACCCACTAGACCGTTGTATGTAGAGTCTATACCTCCACACTCACGCTGCATATTGACTACTCTGTCGTCACCTAGTAGCTTGATGTGGAAGGCCTCTGCTATGGTTCTGCTTGCCTGGTTCTCGATCCTTTCCAGAATTTCCGTTTTGTCGAAATTGAAGTTATGTCCTTCCTCTAGATGATGTTGCGTTAAACCTGTTTTTGCTTCCTTCTTCCTCATGTTGTTCCGGTGTTCATTAATTCTTGTCTCCAGCATTCTTCCCGTTTGTCCAACGTATATTTTTCCATCGTCCGTGCCGCATGGTACTGCATACACTACATGTTTCGTTTTCTGTTTTGGGATTGTATCCTTCAGTTTGCTGAAAACTGTGTTCTTTATTTTGTTTCGTGGTTGATGTGCTAGTGTAATGTTATGCTTGACGAGGATCTTCGACAGTTTTTCGCTTAGGCATGGTGTATAGGGAGCTGAAACGTATTTTGTTTCCTTCTTTTCGGCTTCTTTCCGTAAGCTGTTGTAGTGTTGGTCGGTCCTACTCTTTATCAACCTGTTAACAAACCAAAACGGGTAGTGATTTTTTTGCAGAATATTCCTCACTAATGTTATTGCTTTTGGTCTATCTGCGGCATCAGTGAGTTTGATCGCGCGATCTATGAGTGCGATCGCCGTGTTCCTTTTATGCTGAAATGGGTTCTCTGCATTGAAATCGAGATATCTTCCGTTCGATTGTTTGGGTGTCCAAATCTTCGAGATTTTACCGTCCTTTCTTAAGAGAGTTATGTCAAGGAATTTGAGTTTGTCATTTTCCTCTCGTTCTACTGTGAATTGCAATTTGTCATGAAATTCATTGAAGACGGTCACAATTGTGTCAACGTCTCTTTCATTTGCGATGCAAAAACAATCATCTACATAGCGACGATAGACTCTGATCGGTATTTGTTTCTCCTCTAACGTGCGCATGCTCTCTTGTTCTAGTCGTTCCATGACTAGATTTGCTACGACAGGTGATAACGGAGAACCCATAGGAACCCCAAATGTTTGTTTGTAGAAGACTCCTCTATACACAAAAAACGTGGAGCCCAACACAAGTTCAACAGCAGATACGAAGCTATTTCTGTCGATTGGTGTGTGATCCTCGATTTCATTCCAGCGTCGACTAATACACTCTAGTGCGTATTCTATCGGTACGTTCGTGTATAATGACGTGACGTCAAGCGAAAACATTACCTCATCCTCGGTTATCTGCGTTCCTGGTATTTCAGTCGCAAACGTGAAGCTGTTGATCACATGGTTTTCCGTTTTTCCGACGATTTTCCCAAGGATATTGGAAAGATATTGCGCTAGTTTGTATGTTGTGGAACCGATGGTCGACACCACTGGGCGTAATGGCCTTCCTTGTTTGTGGACCTTTGGAAGTCCATATATGCGGGGTGGGTTGCAGTTCGACACATTCAGTTTTCGGTGGGTTTTAGTGTCGATGTACCTGTTGTCCTTCCACGTATCCAAGATCGTTTTTATTTTTCGGGAAACTCTTGCTCTTACCGATCAGAGTCTATCGTCGCTATGTAGATGATTGTTTTTGCATCGCAAATGAAAGAGACGTTGACACAATTGTGACCGTCTTCAATGAATTTCATGACAAATTGCAATTCACAGTAGAACGAGAGGAAAATGACAAACTCAAATTCCTTGACATAACTCTCTTAAGAAAGGACGGTAAAATCTCGAAGATTTGGACACCCAAACAATCGAACGGAAGATATCTCGATTTCAATGCAGAGAACCCATTTCAGCATAAAAGGAACACGGCGATCGCACTCATAGATCGCGCGATCAAACTCACTGATGCCGCAGATAGACCAAAAGCAATAACATTAGTGAGGAATATTCTGCAAAAAAATCACTACCCGTTTTGGTTTGTTAACAGGTTGATAAAGAGTAGGACCGACCAATACTACAACAGCTTACGGAAAGAAGCCGAAAAGAAGGAAACAAAATACGTTTCAGCTCCCTATACACCATGCCTAAGCGAAAAACTGTCGAAGATCCTCGTCAAGCATAACATTACACTAGCACATCAACCACGAAACAAAATAAAGAACACAGTTTTCAGCAAACTGAAGGATACAATCCCAAAACAGAAAACGAAACATGTAGTGTATGCAGTACCATGCGGCACGGACGATGGAAAAATATACGTTGGACAAACGGGAAGAATGCTGGAGACAAGAATTAATGAACACCGGAACAACATGAGGAAGAAGGAAGCAAAAACAGGTTTAACGCAACATCATCTAGAGGAAGGACATAACTTCAATTTCGACAAAACGGAAATTCTGGAAAGGATCGAGAACCAGGCAAGCAGAACCATAGCAGAGGCCTTCCACATCAAGCTACTAGGTGACGACAGAGTAGTCAATATGCAGCGTGAGTGTGGAGGTATAGACTCTACATACAACGGTCTAGTGGGTAAAATCCGATCGCTACCAACACCAAGATGGATGACGTACAGTGACCAATGCGAAGAATGTTAGATGTATAGCAGGAAAGGGGGTTAGTAATAAAACCACACTGGTGGTGAACGATCGATTTGAACAAGTGGGTGGAAGAAAAATTTGATGAAAAGCTATCGAAAATTGTAAACAAATTCATTTTTTAAATATATTGTAGATCTGATGATGGCTGAAAATCAGTAAGCCGAAACGTTATAATCGTGTTTCAGTGTGTAGTAATCACCGAAAAATATCAACAATCTTCAAATATGTTCATAGTAATGCCTGTGAAGCAAAAACTTATTTCATTTGTTGGTGATATTTTCTTCCTTAATACATTATACTGTTATACTGCAATAACGTTCTATTTTACCACAATAAAATCACTGAATAAAATAACTAGTATTTTTTTCTTTTCCTGGCTCATTGCATTCTTAGATATAAGTTAAAACAATTCATTTTGGGAGTGTAAACTTATGGCCTGTTACTTCTGTATTTGTTTAATGACTCTGACCGCCCTTTTATGTATTCAGTTTGATGATTATGGTTAAGTATTCTGCGTTATTTTTTTTAATAGCAGATGAGCAGAAACACACATTTACAATACACGACGCGAGACTGGACACAACACTTATTGTTCTTACAAACATAAAAAGGATTTAAAATTTACCTTTTCCGTCGACTGGTTTCGGGGTCGATGTTGCCCATCTACAGGACGATGTCAAAATAAGCACCCTGGAACCTGGTTTGTCCAGAGTTACTAACTCTGGATAGATGTTTATTTGCTATGATTTAAGGTATATTAACAACATATTTTTTTTTTCCTAATTTCAATTAAAGATCAGATCATAAGCAGGAGATTACAATGAGCAACCAGTCGTTGTTTATATGATTGATTGGTGAATTATTTCGGCTGCCCATGAGATTTATCAAGTCGTACTGCCGTCGGCAATCGAGAGCGATCCTAATTCACACATACCTACATACTCCCAAAAAATCATGTGATTTTACGTCTTTTGGATGCACATAAAAGAAGCGAACCAAATGACGTAAATTTGTGTTAAATTTGAAATACGTAAGTGTCTGATTTGGTGAATGTCGATCACTGTGCTATCGTTTTCGTGTCCTTTGTCATGTAAAATTACATTTTTTTGTTCAATACATCTTCAAAAACACGTTTTTATGTCGTTCCATCACTTACATAATGTGTCATTCAGTCATAACGTGGATTACGTCCACAGATATTTTCATTATTTTTAAGAGTATAGAGAAATGTAACGTTTGTCAGTCTTCGTAAAATACATACATTCCAACATTCATTTCAAACCTTCTTTCTATTTCTGGGCTTATGCCCTTACTGGGACAGAGCCTGGTACTTAGTTAAGTGTTCTCATGCGTACTTTCTATGTTATTTACTCAGAGCTTTTTTTTTTTCAATTGACCATATTGCAAACCATATTGTGACAGGTACGCAGATACTCTATTCTCATGAGAATCTAAAAAAAAGTTACCTCTCCGAAAAGAACCGGCGGAATTCGAATACTCTCAGTTTGGTCTTGCTGAAGAGCTACGCGTTGATCGCTACCGCACCTATTGTATTGTTTTAAACACCAAGATGGTCATAACTTACCAGCAGTGCAAACGCCACGTGCTATCGCAGCAACTTTTTTTTTAGCTGTACGCAAAATATTTCAATGAATATTTGTTTTACAATTTCTCCGAAAACTTCAGGTTCAGGCTGTTCCGTAAAGCTTTCATTGCGCCTGTAATGTTTATAACTCGTTGATTTTATTAAATCTAACAAGTATTGTTTAACCGATTGTTTTAACAGAAGTAAATTCAGTAATAAATTAAATCAAAGTGTCTTGTCAGACAGCAGAATATGCTTTATACAACACGATAACTATCTATGTATTCTTTCCCATTTAATTGCCAATTTTTTCACTATTCAAATATGCGTTGAATAACCTCGTCAAATGGATTGTGTTATTATTATTTGTACAGAAATTGGGCCTTCTTGCTTCCGGTGTTTTTTTCCGCATTGCTTTCTGTAAATCTACAATAATTAAAAAGTGTTTCTCAAACTTTCAATAAAATTTATTATAACAAATGAAGCATTTTAAACTGTTTGTGATCATTTTTTTTATCGAACTGAACTTTTTTCAAATGCTTCATAGACCTTAACTGTTTAATGCGCGTGTAAGGAATTGATTAACATTTTATTACCTACAATCCTCATAAATATTATAACAGAGTTTCTCGTGCTCTTTTGATGAATTCAATCACAGGTTCCGTTTTTTTTACTTGTGAATTGAATTTTACCATGGCTATATAAGTGACATTACCTGCAACGATTCTTGTGTGTTCTTAATAAACAACATCTACTTATGCCTTGCCAAACAGTGCTACAATGTATCCATAGATTAAAGGATTGCCGGTTCAACATAAATTCATTTTATTTTTTCCAGAAATTTAATCATTGTCAGGTAACCAACAAGCACACAGAGTCTTATATATCGCCAAACTGGGCACATAGTACCATCACCGAACCATATCACCTACCGCAATGCATTTGGAGCGTTAAACGTTTGGTTGTTACTTAGGCTGTTTTCTTATTAAATTCAGTTACAACTGATTCTGGTGTCCAGTCAATTCAATTCCTGTTTTTTTTAAGTGAATTTAATCACCGTGCATTTTTTCGCTCTCAGTGAATCAAGTCACAACTGCTTTTGATGTCTAGTGAATTCAATCACTGTTTCCGATCTCAGTGAATTTAATCACAGTGCATTTTGGCACTCTCAGTGAATTGAATCACAGCGCTTCCTTTACGCTCTCAGTGAATTTAATCACAGCGCTTATTGTGCGCTCTCAGTGAACTTAATCACAACTGCTACTGGTCTTTCGATTTCAATCGATTATTTATGGCTCAGTGAATTTAATCACAGTGCATTTACACACTCTCAGTGAATTTAATCACAGCGCTTCCTTTGCGCTCTCAGTGAATTTAATCACAGCGCTTTATTAGCGCTCTCAGTCAATTTAATCACAACTATTCCTGATGTCCATCGATTTCAATCGCTTTTTTTGTCTCAGTGAGTTATCACATTGCATTTATGCACTAGCAGTGAATCTAGTCACAGCACTTACTCTGCGCGCTCAGGGAATTTAATCACAGTCCAACACAACAATCAGTTTTGTGTTCTCTCGGTGACTCCAGCACAAGATTTCATTGATTATGCTTACAACATCAGTTTACATAATTCGATTGAGCTCATGGACTTTATTGCCACCATTATTTTAATTATTCTATTTAGCTCAAAATCCAATCCATCATTTTATGTGTCTGTGTGTGTGTGTGTTTTTTTTTAAGATCTTTCATCTCTTGTCTTCGAATCATTCTATTTCTTATATTAGTTATGCACAAAGCTATAGGTTTTCGATCAATACATTTTTCCTATCGTAAAACATATTTACGAATGAATCAAATTTGTGTGAACCTCAAGATTCAATCATTGGTCATTTGGCTTTTTATTTTCAGTCGTATCCCCACTGTCTTCTTCTTCTTTCTGGCGTTACGTCCCAACTGGGACAAAGCCTGCTTCTCAGATTAGTGTTCTTATGAGCACTTCCACAGTTGTTAACTGAGAGCTTTCTTTGCCGATTGACCATTTTTGCATGTGTATATCGTGTGGCAGGTACGAAGATACTTCTATGCCCTGGGAATCGAGAAAATTTCCTTTACGAAAAGATCCTCGACCAGTGGGATTCGAACCCACGACCCTCAGCATGGTCATGCTGAATAGCTGCGCGTTTACCGCTACGGCTATCTGGGCCCCCACTGTCATCTAATTTGAATACACGCCATATTTTTTTTTCTGTGTCACATCTCTTTCCTTACAGAAGATCGTTTTTTCCTATCTTAAGCTCAAACTGCATAGTTTTGTAAGTTTTTAGAACTGTGACTTTTAATTATTACACTTGTTTCTCGACGGACATCTATCAGCACCTCAAATACGCACAGTCTCAAAAACAAGCATACCAACTGCCCCCTTCGAAGCAGCACACATCACTTCGTCATCCTTCATAAGCAACATTCGTTGTATAAAACCAATACCTTCCCATTGACCTTCTTCGCAGTGTTCGAAATAAATTTCTTGTGCTCTGCAAGAGAAATCCACGGAATGCGTTTATCTGGAAATCTCGATATACCGTCGCAGTGGTGATAAAAATCATTAAATGTTTCAGATTTGGCAATTTTGGAACATTTGCGTCCTTGAAGAACGGAACAATCCAAGCCTACTTGGAATTTGACGTTGCGTTTGAATTGCGCGCATATTATCTGCGAGTTACCGCCGCCGCTGGATGTGGATTTAAAATAAGCCGCAATACATTATTTATATATCGAACGCTTTGAGCCGCCTCGATTGCCTATTTGGGGACAGATGCGTTCATTTCGACTTCCACTTGCAGTCTTCTTCAGTGTCAGTTACTCGCATCCACCTTCAAAAATTAAGCTCTTTAGCCTGGGAAATGAAGTTATAGATGAAACAAGACCAGGAGCTTGAATTATAATTGCAAACGTTATCTAGCCTTAGGAATATTAAAGCCATATCAGTCGCTGTAGATCAGTGGACAAAACGACTGAAAAAATAGAGGTTCATTGGCGAAGACGGTTTCTCATAACATGCATGTGCCTCTCCACCGTGATCAATCAGTGCAGTAGCGTTCAACAGCGAACCGTCCTTGTCCTCCTTTTATCAACTTAGTGGTCTCACCCTGTGCAATACTTGTGTAAAACCTCGCAGTGTACTAGCAAAAATATGCCGTAGTTCTGGTCATATTCATGCGTCATTAGAAAAATTAAACACTCGAGCTGTGTTCCCTATCATTTCCTGCGAGTCCTTTTCAAAGTTTTTTTTTTAGTGTGATCACTGTAGTTGTCCCGATTGAACCATTCACATTAAAACCCACATCAAGTTGTTCAAAACTTGAAATTGAACACAACATTAATGAACACTTATTAATGGTTCAACTTTAGGTACACTTTTCATCCTGCCCATTGTGGCCAGAACGCACCGTACATACCTTATACCACCAGATATTGTCTCACCATGCTTTGAATGTGCTCCGAACGCTGACCTTCGCACCATCGACACAAAATCACAATAGCGCTTTCACTTTTTTCGCACTCCTTTCTCATTTGCTTTGTCAAGGTCACCGATTGCTAGCCAAATGCCTCTGTTTTCATCACACTGCTTATCGAACAATTTTAATTGCCACATAATCAAAATATTATTTCTTTCGCACTCTTGATTCACATTTGCGTGTTTGTTCACGAAAACTAAACTTTAACCGCACCATTTTCCACAGAACACTACAAACAATATTTTGTACTTCCTAACCATTTTTCACCTCGTCGCCACTTGTGGTAACCGCGTGTTCATAGATCGAGCGTGTATACCAGACTGAATGCTGCTGTACAGAGCATGTGCTAGGTATGGCACTATTCAGTGTGTACTGTATGAAGGGTATAATGTATATGACTGTGAATGAGTAGAGCGCTCATCACCACAGTGACTTTACTTCTTCCGATGAAGAAGTTTTAGAATGTTTATTCAATACACACTTCCCCGGATGTGTGGACATAGCATCTACGGATGAACCAAATGTCTTTTCATGTAGTTACGAGTCTCTGGCCTCGGCTCGCAGTATCGTAACTACTGAATCGATTCAATGGGCACTTAATAGTTTTGCTCCTTTCAAATCTCCAGGAGCGGATGGGATTTATCCTGTTCTGCTCCAAAAGGGGTTTGAGTTTATCAAACATGTTTTGAAAAAGCTACTTGTAAGCAGTTTTGCTACCGGGTACATTCCCAGATCCTGGCGTGATATTACTGTAAAGTTTATCCCGAAAGGAGGACGTGCGTCTTATGAAGAAGCGAAGAGTTTTAGACCAATCAGTCTGACCTCTTTTCTTCTGAAATGTCTGGAACGCTCGATCATCACATCCGTGATGTTTATTTGGCAAACATGCCTCTTCATGTGAATCAACATGCTTACCAATCTGGAAAGTCCACTGTGACTCTTTTACACAAAGTTGTATACGATATCGAGAAAGCATTCGCTCAGAAGCAATCCTGCTTGGGTGTTTTCTTGGATATTGAGGGTGCCTTTGATAACGTGTCTTTCGATGCCATATTGGAAGCAGCACGAAACCATGGGCTACCTACAATGATCACCAATTGGATTCATCAAATGCTCAAAAACCGACATCTCTTCTCGACATTGCGTCAAACAGCGATTCGAAAATTGAGTGTTTGCGGATGCCCCCAAGGGGGAGTCTTGTCACCACTTTTGTGGAATTTCGTAGCAGATACGCTATTGAGGCAACTCAATAATTGCGGTTTTCCAACTTATGGATTTGCCGACGACTATCTAGCTCTGATAGTTGGTATGTGCATAAGCACCCTATTCGACCTGATGCAAAGTGCTCTTCAGGTAGTCGAGAGTTGGTGTCGCCAATATGGCCTTTCGGTTAACCCGAATAAAACATCTATTGTTCTTTTTACGGAAAGACGAAACCGCGATGGAATTCGACCTTTACGTCTTTTTGGCACTGAGATTAATATGACTGATCAAGTAAAGTATGTCGGAGTCATTCTAGATTCAAAACTTTTATGGACAGCTCACATTGATTTCAGAGTCAAAAAAGCTTGTATGGCCTTCGGTCAATGCCGGCGAACCTTTGGTAAAACTTGGGGCCTCAAACCCAAATATATCAAATGGATTTACACAACAGTTGTTCGACCAATATTGGCATATGGATGTCTTGTGTGGTGGCAAAAGGGCGAAGTGAGAACAATCCAATCAAAATTGGGCCATCTCCAAAGGATGTGCTTGATGGCGATGTCTGGTGCGTTCTCTACAACTCCCACAGCAGCGCTCGAGGCCCTTTTCGACGTTGCGCCACTACACATATATCTTAAACAAGAAGCACTTTCTTGCTCTTACCGTTTATGGGTACTGGATCTACTGGAGAAAAATCCAGTGAATCGTAGATCTACACACACTTCGTTGTTTCCACTTTTAGTGAATTGGGACAAAATTGTCCTTGCTCCAAGTGATCTCACAATTGCTTGTCACTTTCCTTACAGGACATTTATCACACAATTCCCTTCACGGGAAGAGTGGACGTCTGGCTATTTGGAAAGAAGTATATCAAACAATATAGTATGTTACACTGATGGCTCCCTTCTTGAAGGTAGAGCTGGTGCAGGAGTATATTCTCGTGAGCTAAGGCTGAATCAGTTTTACTCACTTGGTAGAAACTGCACCGTTTTTCAGGCGGAAATATTTGCCCTTATGTGTGGCGTAATGGGTAAAGTCATATACTTCTGTTCAGATAGTCAAGCTGCTATAAAAGCTCTCGCTTCGGCCAACTCAAGATCGAAGCTTGTTATCGCATGTCGAACTCAAATTGAGGAACTGAATTCAGTCAACTCTGTAAACCTTGTATGGGTACCTGGCCATTCTTCCATCGTTGGAAATGAATTGGCTGATGAGCTAGCTCGCGATGGAGCATCGCATGACTTCATTGGCCTTGAGCCGGCTATTCCAATTTCGAAGTGCTGGGTGAAGCTTCAGATAAATTCTTGGGCGGCAACTCAGCACAAGCAATATTGGAATAGTTTGGAGTCATGTCGTCAAACAAAATTGTACATTACTGAGCCATCTCCAAGGGTGGCGAAGTATTTAACAAATCTGTCAAAGCAGAATTGCAGTCTCTTGGTCAGAGCGTTGACAGGACACTGCCGACTCAACTATCACATGGCAAATATTCAGCGTGCTGACTCATTTGTGTGTGATAGTTGTGACTCCGATTATGGAACTTCGTATCACCTGATATGTGACTGTCCAGTTTTTGCGCAAATGCGATTCCAATTACTTGGTAAACACTTATTAAGTGAAACTGAATTCAGAAGCATCAATCTTCAGGACATTCTGTTATTCTTAACCCGCTGTGGTAATGAACTATAGGCTCTCTACGCTCATGCGTTTTGCAGTGCCCTTTTTAGGGCGCTGTTCGAACCCATTGTGGTATGGAGCTACATGCTCTCATTTCGCTTATGCGATCTTCCCTCTTCAAGGGACCCCACTCCTATTTCCTCCCATCTTTCCCTTCCCTTTCCTCTCCCATCGGGTAGATGATGAAATAGGCTCAAATATGGCGATGGCACAAATCTCCCAACTGGTGGGGAACGTGCCTTTGGAGCCGGCCTTCTGATACCTGATAAAGGCTTCGCAACACAAAAGGTTTGGGAAATTAAGCAAAATAACTAAGAGAAAAGCTTTTTCTTTACAAAATTAAATCAATTTAATCAAGCACTAGAATAGGAACCATGAGTCCATGAGTCTTACGTTGAAGTTGTGACTGTTACATTGAACGAAGAATCCATGACGAACTTAACAAGTCTACTTAATTTATGAAATAGATCCCTCGACAGATTTGAATTGTATATAAAATTTCTTGGAAAAACATATCGTCGAAAAGATATTCATTTTATTAAAAACTATTTGACTACAAAAACAAAAACTAAACATTGAAATACAATTAGTGATCTAATGATGACATTGGATGCTATGAAATGAAAAATAAATTGTGCGATAATTTTGTTTGAATTAATATTGACAATTCTTTAATTGAATGGAACTTCCCGGGAAATATGGAAATCCCGGGAAATACGAGAATCCCAGGAAACAGAAAACTATTCCTCGGGAAATGAGAATCCCGCGGAATCCTTCCCGGAATGGAAACTCTAATTCTTGTTCACGGCGGATCCAAATTTCGATCGAATTCTAATCGTTCGAATCAATGGCACACTAGATTTTGCTGACGTAAACGGGAATGCGTGAAGGTTTTCGATCGAAAAAACATTCGAACGTAAACAAAAATACTGGGCAAACATTAGAAAAGGGCACATCTACATTGGTATACAATGACATTGTCAGTCGCTGTTGAGTCCAGTTTAACTCGCTCACGCTCACCAATACCATTATTAGCAACAATTAACACTCATCTTCTTGATAGTGGTGTTAGTTTGCATAGGCGAGCTAAATTGGACTCAACTGTAATATTCTCTTAGAGAATAGAGGTGAATATTTCGAATGATTCTTAAACCTTTCTTGCGACACATAAAGCTTCAAAGGTTTTACCAAACAAACTTGTTGGGCCTAAAAATGTTTTGTCTTGTTTGTTAGCATTGACGACCTCATGAGATGTTCCAGGCTTTAGGACATTTGGTCAAATGACGTTTGGTCTAAAGTACAGTTAGTCGAAAGGACATATGGTCAGAAATCTTTAGAATATTTTGTTGACCGATTTTTGGTCGAATGACGTTTGGTCGAATGGATATTCGGTCGAAAAATTTATTTTGAAATGGTTTATTGAAAGAACATTTGATAAAATAGATATATTGCCGAAATGCTACTTTTGCACAATGAAATACACGGTTTGAATTTTATGACATTTGATTAAAAGTTTACTGAGCATAAGCATGAGCATGGATGACCGCTTCGTAGTTGTACTCCGTTATTGACCAGAGCAATCGAAGTTGCACAGAGATTTAGTCAATGGGACTAGGGATTGGCTTTCCATTCTCAATGCGCACAAATCGAGAGTTCAAAGTTGAATAGTCAATAACGGCGCCGGCCATGCCCAATGCGGTCATCGGGGGAAGGGAAGGAATGTTAGTTAGACAACCATTGTTACTAGAGACCAAATATCTGCATCTCCACAGTTGTCATTCTTCGTAATAAACTAGTGATTTTCAGCCAAAAAAACGAAATCGGAGACAGTGCTCGGAATCTTTTTTTTATTTCCGAGTTTTAACGCTTACCGTTATGAGTGACATTTTGAATTGCGGAAATCAGACTTGAAACGGAATACCTTATGAAAAACCTTCACGTTACGATGAAAGCACCGAAAAATAGTTGAATCGAAAAACTAAACAGGTAAATTGTGCTTATACTGCATATCTGGTGAGGTAGGACGAGTTGGACTGAGATGTCAAAAATACCGGCTTACTTCCATTTGAAATCATCTCGTCTCGACTCACAAAACAAAACTGAACGAAAAAAAAACAGCATGAAACGTCATAAATGCAATATGCTTAGGGAGTGATTACATGGATTGTACATTTTCAATGATTCAATCGCTCTATGTATTAGCAACCAAATGCTACTCTTAAAGGAAATCAGACTAAGCGTTTAACTTCGTTTGCATACTATTTATATTCGACTAATTGTCTTTTCCAAGAAATGGCTATTCGCCAAATTTCATATGCTTGCTATTGCAATTAAACGCGTTTCAACCAAATTTTCGTTCGACCAAACATACGTCATTCGACCAAATGTCATAGATTCGGTGCCCATTTTTTCACCTGATTTGTGACACAACCAACTTTATAGTTTTGCAAAACATATTAATTTTAAGAAATTTCTACAAACTACTGTTGACATTGGCGACACCATGAGGGTTGTGCTACTCTTCCCCGAATACCAGTTCCCCGAGTAATCCGTTTCCCATAATAGCCTAATTCCCTGAAAAGTTTTTGGAATTCATGACTGTCATAACTATGAAACTAGAACGACCAAATTGCTCCTACTTTTGAATGCTTTTTGTTCTTTCTAGTTCACCATCCAGCCACTGAAGCCTATTATATCACCTATTTGAACTGCATCACATATTGAGGAAACGGGTCATTCGGGATAATAGCGTTCGGGAAAAGGGTCAAGCCCCTTGGAACATCTTGAGACATTGATCAAGTATTTGGATATATCAGGAATTTAATGCCCTCACATAAGTAGCTGCTTCTTTATTGATCCTCAAACATTTCAAAATAATGTTTTGAGTCCTCTGGGGAGCTTTCTTCCTGGTATTACAACAGCTAGTCCATATTAGTACAGCATACAATATGGCCGGTCTAAAAATTCAAAACCATGTTCTTTAGACAAAGTTTTGATTATCTGTTAATATGTGGATACAGACATTTTATGTATTTGTTATATTTAACTTGAATGCCATCAATGTGATTTTCGGAAGTTAAATTTTTATCTAGCATGAGCATACTTAAAACTTCATCTGATCAGATCAATGGATAATGAAAACACTATTTAACGTCCATTTTTCTGTTCCAAGATTTGACAGAAAATGTGTTGATAGCATACTAAAACTGAATACTGCATTTTACATTTTTTCAACAAGTGGTATAAAACAAGTTGATTTTGTATGGGTTTCAATCCGGTCCGGATGACTTTACTCGAAATCAATTTCTCTCAAAATATATTGATGCCTTACAATACCTACTAAAAAGTCGGTTTTATTCTTTTTGATATGTTTCTTCTTCTATTAAGAAAAAAAGGTTTTAATTGGTTTGTTATAAGTTTTCCACAAAAGCATTCTATTCCTCAAAAATTTTGAAACACCCTACCCATCCCAACATTCAACACGAGAGTGAAAAGAAAAAAAATCGAAACAGCGTGTGGCCAAAATAAGCAGCTAAACTTTTCAAAACCCCTTCTAGCGTAAGGAGGAAACCCATTGAGATAGAAGAAAATATTCAACTCATATTACCATAAGCAACATACGAACAAGAAAAACAATTTCCTTTCCTCCATGGCTTTTTTAATGTAGTATTACGAAGGGCGTTTACGATGTTTTGATATGTGACTAGATTTTAAAACATAGAACAAAAGGAGAATGTAAAAAAAATATGGCAAACAAAACGAAGTCGGTTAGATAAATCAACAGGGAGGAACAAAAGACATATTGTACACTTGACCCCTCGTCGAACGAGCGAACTTAAATAACGTCTAGGATTACATTTTATGATTTTCTTTATCGATGATCATTTTCCAAACTACTGTCAAACTGATAAACCATTCCCAGCTCAATGGGTCAAGCGTGGAGTATACATATAATAGTCAAGAGGAAACAACTTTGAATAAATCGCAAGTGACAGAATTTTTTTTTCTTGTTTTTTTGGTTGACGCCGTATTCTATACGTATCCGAAGTCCGAGGTCGAAAGTCTAAGCGCGTCTTTCAAAATTCCAAGACATGATACGCATACATTGTCTGAGGTATACAGCTATCCCTCCTAGTGATACAATAATTGGCAATATTGGTAGACTTCTTACGCGAATTTGAATAAGTTTTAATATTCACAAATGTTGTTTCTCTTTATCTTTGTTTTCATTTCTAGCATAAATTTGTCAAAATGACCATAGAAAATTCAAACTAATCCAACTATTTTTTTTTTATTTATGAATTTAATTAATTTTTGTTGCAAAAATATTAATCTGAGCAATTTTGTATTTTGATGATGTGCGAAAGAATTTCACAAATTCCTCGTTTTCCTATCAGAAACAAGATGATATCCTTAAGGTGTTCATTTTACCACCCCTTCCCCTATGCTCTACCACTAGGCATGAAATTGTTTTGGAACAACATCAACAACAACAGGATAAACAAGAAAACAATTCTGAAAAGTCCATGTAAATATTCACAAGGTATTATAAATAATATAAAACATTGGCTATGCAAACATGGTTTGAATTTTTCCCAAGTCGTGGAAAGTTATTGGGAGCATAAAACACTATCGAATCGTTATGTTTCATAAAAAAAAATTGATAGTGTATTGCTGAAAATTGCTGTTTTATTAAAATATTTGATCAAAGGTTTTATATTAATGACTGTTAATTAATTATAATGTTTTGGTTTGTATATTTTACAGCATAAAAGCATATAACAAAAGTAAACTTTTACTCCTTTACGATCTTGCAAAACTTTACTTCATAGATTGCATTGCAAATGAAAACTATTTTTTAGTTACAGGTATTAATATGATCCTTCTACACATCGTTCCTGTTATATGAAGAAGAATAGAAAATACAGTTTTTGTACATTACTCATGAATTAATCATCGCAGTACCACATTGCAGTAGTTACATCGTTCGTTTGTTAACTTAAAAATCTAGTACTCTTAACTAATAGTTCCATTTAAAAGGAAGTTAAAAGTTTAAGTTTCATACTTCAAACTGAAAATTGTGAATAGGGCAAACGCTCCCTTAGTGGAGGTAGCTCCAATAGTGGAGGTAGTGTGTTTTGACATGTTTCGCACTAATTTATGGCTATGTGATATTTTTCTATGATGTACGATGCGAAAATAATACAAGTTATCGAAAAATATTCATGAAATTTAACCGTTAAACTATTTAAAACAATTGTTTTGCTTAATTTTTTTGCTCCTTTGCACCTATAGTGGTGCATCGGTACCCATAGTGGAGGGTCCCATAAGAAATCAATGGATTGCGCCACTAAAGGAACCATTCTTAAAACATACCTCCACTAAAGGAACAGTGTTCCTATTATTGGTGCAAGGCTTTTTACAGGGAAATTTCAAATGAATTGTGATTTTTATACATTTGAATGATAGAAGGATTTGAAATCTATCGACTGATACGTTAAAATCATATATTTGATGATTTTATCACCGTGGTTTAGCAGTTTTCCCTTAGGTGCACCACTAATGGTACATTTACCCTAGAATGTTTAGCTGAAATTAATTGTTATATATGTTTTCGAGCTTTGTAATTTTCTAAATTATATTTATCAATGAAAAAACGTTCAATAACATCACAATGGACGATAAACTATAGAATCAGTTTGAAACTTATTAGGAAAAATAATTTTCTTGTCAATTTGTGAAAATTTCTAAAAATGTTTAAAGTAGCCCCTTTTTTGTCTTGAAGGACACATTTTCTTAGCTATTCAAGCATTTTTGTTATTTTTTGATGGATTTGCTTCATATGTTGCACTTTGTTACGTACATACACAACTTAAATATATGCATGAATTATCAATATCTATCCATAATTCTACATAAGAGTTACAAATCATCAAAGTTGAAGAATGTGGAAATAATGTCCGCAAGAGAATAAGAAGCATGTAATGTATTGTATTTTTAATATAGTTTTATGCTGTAGAATGTCTTTGTCAACGGGGCTTCTCGTTTGACGGTACAAAAATATTAAAGAATGAAGATTCCTAAATTCAAATAAAACTTTTCGTGGTTTATCTAAGCTGAGTTGCACAAGAGCAAAATATACAAATTTTTCAAGTGAAAGCATATTATCGTACCTTATTTGACCATATAAATTATTCTAGACTGAAATAGAACAAAAATATTTCAGTTTGTTAAACAAAAGTAAATATAACTAATATTCTCAAACAACGAGTGTTTTTTTAAAGCATCGTTAGGAATAATCCAACAATACCTACTTATGTATAACTTATGTGTAATAATGGACGAATTCTCTCCAAATTATTCTAGTTACAATGCTTTTTTTCCAATTAGTGTGAACTAATGTTGAGATATTTTTCATAATATTTTGATAAAATAAAGGTATTTTTTAATTTCAGAATACCAAAATTTAACATAACTAATAACATAACTTGTTTTAAGAACATACTTTTTTATTGGTGCTCCACTTACCCTACCATGACGGGGCAAGTTGATCATTTTCCGCAATTTTTCAAGTAACAATCAGAAAAATCGAAATAAATGACGATATGAAGTATATTAGTCCCTCATTTATTATAAAATAGAAAATAGTTTGAATCACATTATTCGAGTGAGCTGTACATAACAATGAAGTTGACTATTAGAGTGGTTCAAAAAATCGTTTTTGCTCCACACCGCTCATTCGATTCTAGATCAAGATCTGAGTGTCCTCTCAAAATTTGAGCTCATTTGGATGAAAACTGAGACTGCACAAGCCCTTTAAAGTTTATATGGGAATTACTATGAGAAAAGCAAGCAATTCATTCAATCGGTCATAGTGTTTACCCATGTGCTCTTGGGGATTAGAGCTACGTTGATACTGTTAGATTCATTCATCAGCTACAACTTTGCCGAAGATCGTTTTCAAATCAGACGCCTCAGTAATTAGTTATTAATTTATATCCAGTCACAAATTCTTCAGCAGTGCTCATTTAACTTCTGAACAGGCAACATTGCTGCACCTGGCGCGAAAGATAGCACGCAAAAATCATTGTTACTCACGGTAAAAAATTAGCACGTTCGATTTAATAGATTGATCACTTGACTCAATTCAAAACACCAATCCCCATGATTTGAAAGGTTCTAACCTTGGATCTGCTCTACTGTCCCTAGAACTAGACTCTGAAGTGAAAAGTAGTTGATTTTGAACATCATGTCTTTTCTATGAAAGCAATCATTGACAGCTCGTTGTAGAAAGTGATTGAGATCAACTCAACCCCTTTCAACAGATGCGAGTTGGTGTCGAGGTAAGACACTAGACTTGCACTCCGAAGATTGGTGGTTCAAATCTGGGTCAGGCGGAAATGTTCATTTTAACTTTTTTTTTATTTCAAATCAAAACATGCAACGTTGAATTCAAGTGCTGTTACCTTGAATTTGTCAAGATTCAACAGAAGTGCAAATCCAAGTGCAGAACTATTGATAGCATGGTGCTTATTTTTTACCGTGTATATGTTTTACTGCTTATATCCAGTGATGCCTGCAGAACAGCCCAATAATTATTGCCAAAGTTTTACAACTCATTCAAAAATCAATAGCTAATGACTGGGGCGTCCGATTTGAAAACGGTCTTCGGCAAAATTGTAGCTGATTATTGTATCTCACAGTATAAACATAGTTCTAGTCCCCAAAAGCACATTGGCAAACACTATGACCGATTGTATGAATTGCTAGCTTTTGCCATAGTAATTCCCATATAATCTTCAAGGGGCTTGTGCAGTCTCAGTTTTTATCCAAATGAGCTTAAATTTTGGGAGAGCACTCAGGATTTGATCTAGAATCGAATGAGCGGTGTGGAGCAAAAACGATTTTTTGAACCACTCTATTGACTATTGATTTTTCTGTATTCACTTACCCCAATTTCCGTCAATTGACACGAAAATAAGTGTAAGAAACATGTTCAAATTTGGTGTTGTATGTACGAAAAAGTATTTTTCTAGTACTTCAGGTAAGAAGAAGTAACACCTAGTAAGTTGTTCTCAACAATATTCTCATGGTTAGTATCATCATTGTGACGTTGAAGGCAATTTTTCATGCTACTAATGCTATGCACGGCAAAGAAAGTCTATTATGTTTCATAATCCAAACGCCTCAGTTGCTTTTTTATACCCTTCTTTTATGCATCTATAAGAAGCAATATACAAAACATAATAAACGGGATAATCCAAAGCTATACTTTTCAAAGCTGATGTATACAATGTCTAAATGAGAACTGAACGCGAGTTCAGTATCATAGTGGTAGAATGGCAGTGCTTTCTTTTCGCGCATTTTCTCTTTTAATTATCATGCGAAATTCGTTTAGTAGGTATTCGCAAAATTTCAAGTTGCAATACGATGAATCATAACTATGATTTCCCACTGAAACAACAGAGGTAATCGAAAACATTTTCGGTCGCTCTAGTAAATAAACCAATCATTGCAGAATCATCATTATGTTGCAAAACGCAAAAATAGCAAGATAGGTAGCTTATTTTCATTTTTTTGTCAACATATTTTTTTACACTATTCGTTGAAAAAAAAAATATAGCGAGGGTTTGGGGTCTCCAAAACGCTATGGTTCATGAACTTATGAAAAGTATCGTTCTTTTAAGAAAAATCTGCATTCGTAACAGTGATTTATTGATTTCACTGAACTTAATTATACATTTGAACATTTTTATAATGAATCGTTCATTGAGAATACCATTCTAAGTAATAGAATAAAACTGTGTGAAATTTTGATAAACTCATTAATGATAACTTTCATATAAATCATCAAGAAACAAAAAATCAAACATATATGAACTGAAATGTCAAAGGCATTCGATTTGATATGCCTATCAATGAAAAAACAAGTAACGTGCTAGGGTGATGTGCTAGTATCCATCGTATTAAGCATTGATCAGTGAGAACTGCAATTTTCCCAGTATTGCAGTGAATGATGCTGATACAAACCGATGCCAAACAATTCTTTCTCAAAACGGCTTCAGCATTGTACAATAACATTTTGATAAATCTTGATCTGTTTTTGGAAATAATGCAAAGAAAATGCATCTTATCGTATTCTCAATCCGTCGTATCGTTTTGACTCCGTCGCAATCAGTTTCCATATTCGTCTCACAACTTACGGCTCACTGTGATGTATTGAGTGGTTGAAACACAATATATCAACGCTATAATAGAATGTTTCACTAGATTATATAGATCTACGGGCATCTCCCTCCATTCCTTCAGCATGTTGGAATATACTAATTTCCTTTAAAATTAATTGTTCGTCATCAAAATTCAGCCCAAACATATGAACACAATTCCTTTTGACCGTACAATTATGGCATTTGCTCACAGTACAGCGAAAACAACACAATCAAAGGAACCGTATTTTTACGTCGAGCGTCGCGCACACATTGATGCGCACAAGCTTTTTTTTTTTCTCAGTACGACGGATAGAACTTTGTTTACATTCTCAATCATACGCGGCGGTTGAGGAAATTTCGTAAAATTTGGTTATTTATGAGCCATTTTACGAAGCAGGTCAAATGACAGGAGACCTGGGATTTTTCAATCATCGTCGTCAGTTATAGCGATGATGATGGTTGATGATAGAAATCCTTTATAAGAGAGATTCGCGGAAGCTGACATTTTTGTCAAAGTGTGAGCCAAACGAACATACGTTATGTTTGTTTTGAACTTTTCTTGAGGAGTAATGTAATCCGCTTGAAATAATTTCGGTAAAAGTAATTTTGCATGGAGCAAACAAATGAAATGTTTTACTTTTTTGAATTTTTGTCAATGCGATTTTTAGTTTTTGATTTTTTCGGCTGTTTATTAGTTTTGATATGTAGCTCAAAGATCTATAACGAAACCAAATACACTTTATAGCAATGAGGAAGTCATGCCCGTGTTACAATATTATTCTCGACGCCGAGCAAAATCAGCACTGCTAGTCTGTTGCCAAATCATTCCATTTTACTTCCGCTTATCTCTCTATAAAGGATCACTAGTTGATGACTGTGCTCATTTCAAGCGTAGCTTTTCATACAGGCGAAAACATGAATGGAGAAAAAATATTAAAATATTTCTGATCACAAAAATGCCTTTTTATGTGAAATATAGGGGACCGTCCATAAATGACGTAGCATTTTTTCGCTGATTTTTGACACCCCCCCCCCTCCCCTCGTAGCATTTCGTCACAAATGCTGGTACTCCCCCTGGAAAATACGTAGCATATCGAGCATCCCCCCCCTCCTATATTTTTTTTATTTGTTTTCCTTAGCGACTGGGTTAAAACAAAAAATTGGAATTGAGAAGTTCAATACTAAGTTTGAAATTAATTACTGACTGAAATGAAAGGATAATCTATTCTAACAGTTTGATATACAGTAGCGCTCAAAAGTAATTTGGAAAAGTTTTAAATAAACATTTTCCTTGGTTTGGTGTCCAGTTTCTTATAGACTAAATTATATTACAATTGCTGTTCTTACCATAAAAAACAAGTTTACTGTAAAAAATGTGAAAAAAAATTGATTGGATTGATGAAGCTCGTTACTATCGAGTTAGGGTCCAATATATTTTATGATATATTGAACAAAAATTTCGTTATATTAGAGGATTGTTTTTTTTTAATTATTCGTTGTTAGGAAATAGATTTCAATGAAGATGATCAAGAAAATATATTAATTTAAAATGAATCATCGTTAATATTATCCAATTTCAAATCATTTTAGCAAACAGTGGCCAGATACATAAAAGATTACAGTTGAAATATTTGGAATGTTTAGAAAATTTTAGCAATTATTATACAAATACAATAATCTCTATTGATATTTCAGTTGATTTTCATTATCGTTTCCATACTGAAATAATCTTACACAACTTATAATGAAACCGTTAAATAATAAAAATTCTTCAAATTACCGAGTTATTAACAAAATTTAATGATAGGGCCATTTTGTTAACACTCGAATCTATTATCCTTATCAATATTCAAGCTATTCCATCAAGAGCATTGATATATCAAAACAAATGATGAGTTGATTGGTTGGAGATCTCCTGCAACATTGAAGGCATAATTCACGGAATAAATATCTTGTACTCCAAGTAAAAAATGTACTACAAGTTTTTAGAGCATTGATTATTAATCATTTCATTAAACTTGTTTTGTTTATTTAAAAATTTATTAATTTGGACACGAATATAAAATAATATTCACATAATTATTTAAAGCTTCAAAACATCTGTTTGATTGCATTTATCAAGATAATCTAAAGTTTCATAGATACTTTTTCAATCTTGTCACATGAATGTTTTGAATAACCCAAGTTTATAAGTAAAAAAAGAAGTTTCATAAAAAATAATTGTATGCAATTTTTTTTCAGTGCCTTTCTTTTTACGGACTTGATTTAAAATGCTACGTCCACTAGCTAGGACCCCTCCCTCCCCCTCGTCACACTTCGTCACAAATTCGTGAAGACCCCCCTCCCCCCTAAAAAGCTACGTCATTTATGGACGACCCCTAGGTGAAAAAGAGGTAGCTGATACAATAACTAAGTGTAAAGTTGCAGTAACAAACATTTTTGGATCTCTTCTTTGTCATTTTCTTCATGTCCTCGTTTGGTAAGATGAGGCGTTGTTAAAAATCACGCTGGATTTAATCCCATGTCTCCTGTCAATTGACGCCGTTTCGGCGATCAGCTGTTCCGAAACGTCTCGTAAAATGGCTTATTGGGGGGCTGTTTGGGCACGTCAGGAGTTAATCATCAATGTTAACCTCCTTTTCCCGATCAGCCTAGGTAGCCGCGTAGTGTCGGTAGCGGTTGTTTCAATTGGCTAAGAATTAACACTACGGACTGCCTGTTCCGGTGGTAAAAGTCCACCTAACAGGTGACCCCTAATTCATGCGGCTTTAAGCTTACCGTGCCTAAGAATGAATGGTTAGGGGGGTCTAAATAAAACCTAACCGCAAACGGAGCCTGTGGAGTACCAGGGCGCCCTCTACAGTATTATGCCCTTCCTGTGCTACCCGGAGCAATGGTGCAGGTGACCTTGTGTTTCTCCGAGATAATCGGCTGCCCTTCTTCAGTCTCAAGCCTGAGGCTAAATAAGGGTGGGATCATTAATACGTTGTAACTTAGTTTAAATTTTCACCTCTTTGGTTTCGTATTATGCGTTTTACACAGTGTATTCTGTGCTTTTCGCCTTTGGCGACTCTTAAGAGATACCGATATGTTTTTTTTTCGCTGCTGGTTTTATTTTTCGTTCTGAGATTGCGAAAAGCTTAATCCTGCCTAGTTTGGGTAGTGGCTACGGTTAGGATAGCTTTGTTAGACCAATCTTCAGCATAAAATATCAGCAATGATCAATCTTTGTAGACTCATGCAAATGCTACAGCTCAAATGGCGCTAGTTCAAAAACCTTACTTTTGTGAACTTTTATCTAGGTAACCTTGTGGACCTAGTTTTTGCTACTTTCGAAAACATGCAATGGCAAACTCGCGTGCCATGCCTCGTGCATGCGTGCTCGTAAATAGCGCTATCGTTGCTACACTCATTTCTGAGTTAACAACCAGAGATGTATGTGCTGTCACAATTGATATTTCTGTTGGTGACCTCAATAGGAAATACGTCTTTCGTTGTGTGGTGTATTTACCACATGATGAACCATCCCCAATGGATGATTTCAAACGAATTGTCGTTCACTGTCTATGAAGAGGCCTTCTGCTGATTGTGGGCATTGATGCTGATACTCATCACATCATCTGGAGCAGTTCTGCTATCAATTTGAGAAGCTTCAGTCTGATAAAGTGCTTAAGTAGTTCAAATCTTGGATTACTTATTTTAGGCAATCGCCCAACCTTCATGCTTTCTACTAGAGAAGAAGTGTTAGACATAACGCTCTTCTCGAACAGAATCAGTCACAAGTTGACGATTTGGCTTGTATCAGATGATGAATTATTATCTGATCATCGCTACATACACTGGGAATTGGTTGTGACCAAATTCCATGGATTCTCTCCGTCCATTGGAAATCCTAGTGATTCGGATGTTTCCACTTCCGGTGAGTTGGGACACAATTGTCCTTACTTCGAGTGATCTCACAATTGCTTGTCACTTTGCTTATAGGAAATGTTCCTTACAACTCCCTTCACAGGAGAAGTGGACGTCTGGCTGTTTGTAAAGTATGTCAGATAGTCAGGCTGCTATAAAAGCTCTTGCTTCGGCCAACTCAAGGTCGAAGCTTGTTATCGCATGTCGAACTCAAATTGAGGAACTGAATTCAGTCAACTCTGTAAACCTTGTATGGGTACCTGGCCATTCTTCCATCGCTGGAAATGAATTGGCTGATGAGCTATCTCGCGATGGAGCATCGCATGACTTCATTGGCCATTCCAATTTCGAAGTGCTGGGTAAAGCTTCAGATTAATTCTTGGGCGGCAACTCAGCACAAGCAATATTGGAATAGTTTGGAGTCGTGTCGTCAAACAAAATTGTACATTACTGAGCCTTCTCCAAGGGTGGCGAAGTATTTAACAAATCTGTCAAAGCAGAATTGCAGTCTCTTGGTCAGAGCGTTGACAGGACACTGCCGACTCAACTATCACATGGCAAATATTCAGCGTGCTGACTCATTTGTGTGTGATAGTTGTGACTCCGATTATGGAACTTCGTATCACCTGATATGTAACTGTAACGATTCCAGTTACTTGTTAAACACTTATTAAGTGAAACTGAATTCAGAAGCCTGAATCTTCAGGACATTCTGTTATTCTTAACCCGCTGTGGTAATGAGCTATAGGCTCTCTTTACGCTCATGCGTTTTGCATTGCCCTTTTTAGGGCGCTTTTCGAACCCATTGTGGTATGGAGCTACACGCTCTTATTTCGCTTATGCGATCTTCCCTCTTCAAGGGACCCCACTCCTATTTCCTCCCATCTTTCCCTTCCCTTTCCTCTCTCATCGGGTAGATGATGAAATAGGCTCAAATATGGCGATGGCACAAATCTCCCAAATGGCGGGGAACGTGCCTCTGGAGCCGGCCTTCTGATACCTGAATTATTATACAAATACAATAATCTCTATTGATATTTCAGTTGATTTTCATTATCGTTTCCATACTGAAATAATCTTACACAACTTATAATGAAACCGTTAAATAATAAAAATTCTTCAAATTACCGAGTTATTAACAAAATTTAATGATAGGGCCATTTTGTTAACACTCGAATCTATTATCCTTATCAATATTCAAGCTATTCCATCAAGAGCATTGATATATCAAAACAAATGATGAGTTGATTGGTTGGAGATCTCCTGCAACATTTAAGGCATAATTCACGGAATAAATATCTTGTACTCCAAGTAAAAAATGTACTCCAAGTTTTTAGAGCATTGATTTTTAATCATTTCATTAAACTTGTTTTGTTTATTTAAAAATTTATTAATTTGGACACGAATATAAAATAATATTCACATAATTATTTAAAGCTTCAAAACATCTGTTTGATTGCATTTATCAAGATAATCTAAAGTTTCATAGATACTTTTTCAATCTTGTCACATGAATGTTTTGAATAACCCAAGTTTATAAGTAAAAAAAAGAAGTTTCATAAAAAATAATTGTATGCAATTTTTTTTCAGTGCCTTTCTTTTTACGGACTTGATTCAAAATGCTACGTCCACTAGCTAGGACCCCTCCTTCCCCCTCGTCACACTTCGTCACAAATTCGTGAAGACCCCCCTCCCCCCTAAAAAGCTACGTCATTTATGGACGACCCCTAGGTGAAAAAGAGGTAGCTGATACAATAACTAAGTGTAAAGTTGCAGTAACAAACATTTTTGGATCTCTTTTTTGTCATTTTCTTCATGTCCTCGTTTGGTAAGATGAGGCGTTGTTAAAAATCACGCTGGATTTAATCCCAGGTCTCCTGTCAATTGACGCCGTTTCGGCGATCAGCTGTTCCGAAACGTCTCGTAAAATGGCTTATGAGCCATTTTACGAAGCAGGTCAAATGACAGGAGACCTGGGATTTTTCAATCATCGTCGTCAGTTTTCGCGATAATGATGGTTGATGACTGTGTGCATTTCTAGCGTAGCTTTTCATACAGGCAAAAATTGAAATGGAGAAAAAAATTTAAAATATTTCTTATCACAAAAGTACCTTTTCATGTGCAATATGGGTAACAAAGATGTAGCTGATACAAGGGAGAGGTCACTCTACGCCCTTCATTCGGCACAGTTGTGCCTTCAGAGCGCCAAAGCGTGCCAAGCTTGCTTAAATACTACACTGCCGTTATACGCATAGGCCTATTCACATGACGTTCCAAAACAGCTGATCGGGAAGCTCTTTGACAGTTTTTCTATGAAAATGACAGCCTCGTGTATGCACCGCTCCTCCACCGATGTAAACAAATGCATAGACGGACCTGTCACATGAAAAGGCCTATAATTGACCCATGTTACTTTTTGTGCATTTTGACTTTTTGTCATCAAACAGTTTATTTTTACGTATAGTTTTAGAAAACACTTATCTAAAATTAACTTTGTTCGGAAAAATCAATAAAAAGCAAGCTAAGTCAATTTGTCCCATGAGCCATTTTACGAAGCTGGTCAAATGACAGGAGATCTGGGATTTTTCAATCATCGTCGTCAGTTTTCGCGATGATGATGGTTGATGACTGTGCGCATTTCAAGCGTAGCTTTTCATCCAGGCGAAAACAAAAATGGAGAAAAATTATTAAAATATTTCTGAACACAAAAGTGACTTTTTATGTGCAATATGGGTAACAAAGAGGTAGCTGATACAATAATTAGGTGTAATGTTGCAGTAACGTACATTTTTGGATCTCTTTTTTGTCATTTACTCCATGTCCCCGTTTGGTAAAATGAGGCGTTGTTAAAAATCATGCTGGATTTAATCCCAGGTCTCCTGTCAATTGACGCCGTTGCGGCGATCAGCTGTTCCGAAACGTCTCGTAAAATGGCTCATTGAAGTTTTACGGCGTGTGATTGGAATGAGATCCTTCAGTAAAGAAGTACGAAGGTTTTCCATAGTGAAAATAAGTGCCCGGCGAAGTAAGTCACCCACGGGGGCAGCAAGAAACTTGTGTTGGAAAGTGGTGTGACTGCTGTCGATCTCTGAGCATTTCTCTCAAATCGTGTTCGTCCATGCGATTTCGGTGAAAAAGTGTAAAGTGGATAAATGAACTGAAGATATTAATCGAAATACATTAGTTTCATTGCATTTTTGGTGTACAGGTGGACGAATCATAAAAGCTTTCACAAAATTACATTTGGAAAATGAATCTATGTTGCAGGTAAGTTGGAATATCCGCCGTATTGGAAAATTTTTAGTTTGATACGACGAATAGTAGCTCTTACGACGAAGTAGAACGAAACCCTATGTAGAAGTGAGAAAAAATCAAATCCGAAGATAACAGAACATTTCCGAAGAAGCTTACGATGGCGACAACTCAGAACAATCATCCAGGAACGGTATCTAAGCATAAGACCACCACAAAGTGGCTGTTGAAGCTTTGTCATGGCTATACTGAGTATAGATATGAAAGGCTAGGAAAAATTAATTAAATTATGTACACGTCATTCCGTGCATAGAAATAAGGTTCGTCATAGAGGAAGGTAGTGATGTTAGAACCAACCAGCCAACGTTTCATAGAATCATACCGATGTGCCACAAAAGAAAACTCCACGAATTCATACGTGCACCACATATAATTAGACAAAGCTTTGGTACGTAAACATGAAGCTAATTTATGTGCTGACAGGCGAATTCTCTCATCTTGCTCGAGCAAACCATGCGGAAAGCGTGGAACGATAGTTGTTGTACATACATGCCAGACAATCAAGCCATGCCAAGTGCAGGAACGTGATGAATTCTTGTCGTGATAAAAATGATCACGTCTCCAGTTTCCCTTCAACGCCGTTTTTCCGGGATGCCGGTGTCGAAAAGAAGAAGAAGGTGACATTAGACATTTATTCCAGTGCATGGCTTTAACTTCTCATAAGCAGCTCTACGGAAGGATTTCTTAACTGAACAGTTGAGTCAGATGATTGATGAAATGTTCAAAACCGCAACTATGGCTAAAGCTACTCAAGTTGGCGTGAAATTTAAAAATAAATTGCTATACTTTTCTCTAACTAATCCAAATAAATTTTTGAACATGTTATTTTGGAATCATCCTTCTTTGAATGGTAAATAGGACGAGGTCATATTCTCATAAATAACAGTGACATGTAACAGTTATTACAGCATTGGGCAAACATTTGCAATTTTTTTATTTTTCACACAAAATTATTAACTTTCGTAAGCTTCTTACGTTTAATTTTGATTTGCCGCAAATGCCGTCGTTGTCATCTAATTTATAAGTTATCATGTTAGTAAAATATAAATTCCGATAAATATGATGCAAAATGGAAAAGCAGTTGAGCACCCCTGTCAGACGTCTCTACACATTCCATCCATTCACACCGAAGCACAAATCCAATACAACACGACGAGGGAGAGGGCGATTGCACTTGCAGTCGGCCTGTGTTTGGATTTTGATCCGAATAAGCCGATCAAACCATATTCGGAGAGTGTAACAGTTCGCGAACCATAACAGTTCATGGCACATTGCATTCGGAGAGCCCTATGAATGTAAACATTCACTCTCTCGTTTGGTACGTGGCACGAGAGCGTTCAAGAGCAGCAACTCTCACAGACTGCAACAGTATCGAGCCATTCGGGTGATTTATGTTTTGAATAAAATTGGAAATAACTTTCATATTTTCTGGTTATGCAGCCTTTAAGAACCTAATTATAATCTATAAGGCAATCCATGAGATAGATGCGATCAGCTGGTTTTTTGTTTACCATGAGTTTTTGACATTTCGCGATCGGAGTGACCGTTCGATTACAAAGGAAAATGTTAAGCTCTGGTAACACTCACATGTTTTGTTTACTCTTGTTTCGGTTGCATCCACACTATTAGCTGTCAGTCCTATCGTGGAAAGTCCTCATGGATAGCCTTATTGGACCACTGAGCAACCCTCTGGTAGCAAACTTAGCACAGAAAATAAAAAAAATATTCGCCTCTATTTCTTGATTAGAATGAGTCAAAATGGGTCAGCGAATGTTACAAGTATTGATCATTTATTCTTATTAAGGATTACAAGTGTTGACACACAATGATCGGCGTCAAACAGTGGGTGGTGTGTGTCTGTCTTGTGTTCGTTCATGGCTCGTTATCTTCCACGAACGATATATGTCATGCGTGTTGAATGCAGGCGGATAAATGGGATGAAATTATGACTTGTGTGTCAATGATCGTTAAATTTTCCAAAGCCTGCAGGTCATTGGCGATAAAGTGCAATCAGGTAAATTTCACAAAGCAAGTTTGCCAAACACGTGCTAAAACAATGGCGTTCAATTAGGGTGTCGACGGACAATCCGTTAGAACCGAGTGCGGCACATCCCGTTCCGCTCCATTGGCATACGATGGACACGAGACGCCACGAAGAAAAAGTGATTGAATCGCAGCAGCCGACAGGAAGCGCAAAGCAGATCTCCTATGCAGTTGGCGTTGGTTAGCGAGGAAGCTTTAGGTGAGTTAAAAACAAGATGGCGGTCGACCAGCTTGGGCTAAAATGTGGGACAATTGCAGCGAACCGGCCTGTGGAAGACCGACGCCGAGAGAGACCGACCAATAGCTCGTGGGAGAAGAAACATCGAAGGGCCTTTTTAAGGGTGAGTGAGCGAAAATGATTTCGAATAAAGCACATCCGACTAAAAGCGTCATCACATCGTTACAGGGTTTTTGATTTTCAACTTCTGGAACCACTTTTGCTGTCGTTTGAGCAGTCGCTAAGGCCGTCCGAGGATTGGGTAAATTTTCTTCAGCGGATTCGAGGTGAGGAGAACTCCATCAACACAATTCCGAGTGACATTGTGCGCTCAGCTAACAACGGTGGATACGGTCAGAAACGCTTCAAGATGAATGTGGCCAGTGGCCGAAGGCAGCGCAGGAATGAAGAGTTGGCAGGATGGTGCATCAGTCGGAAGCGTCCGGCTGGTGATAGTGCAGAGAAGCGGTGCCGTGAGTACCAGCGCATAGATTAAGCCAAGTTACGATGTTTATAACACCCCCCTTTCGTTGAACTACATATAAGACAAGTGAAGCTAGAACTAGGGATCAGGTGTGATGCAATTATGATCAGGGTGTCTACTACCTGGAAAAACCTGGAAAACCTGGAATCATCAGGGAATTTTATTCAACCTGGAAAAACCTGGAATTCTCAGGGAATTTCGGCCATAAACAGGGAAATTATTTTGAATCAGTAAAACAAGGTAGAATATGTTCTTCTTGTGGTAGAAAATCTTTTCAATCATAAAAATTTTCGGCTGCGCCGCTGTTAAGAAGCTACAAGAGATGTTCAGTCCTTAAATTGTTTACAGATTTTTATTTATCCAACATAAAACATGTTCAGATAATTGCATCCTTATCTTAACTCGTTAACTAACTCTAATCCTAACTTAATATTAGAAAGTTGGTAAAGACAAGTACAGTTCCCATTTACAGTTGGGCGCCGTTCATGAGCATATGAAACTTGGTTGAAAACCTTCTAAATTTGGTTACAAAAATGTTTTTCGACTATTCCATAAGTTCTGGAGGACATTTCAAGGAATTATTCAGGTATTCTAGTGATTCTTTCTTAAACACCTTTATGAACTTCTGAAGGGATGCTACCAGTAATTTTGCAAGGAATACTCAAATGAATTCCCTCACATCAAGAAAATCGTAGAGCACTGCAACATTATTACCTCCAGTATATTTCACATAAATCACTCTGAAAAAAAAATTACAGTGATCATTATCCCAGGATTTCCTTCAAATGTTTCTCCACTGATTAATTCACCGGTTTTTCCAGTTATTACTTCTATGAGATTTACAACATATCCTAACGAAGTTCTTCTACAAAGGTTTATTCCATAGTTTCGATTACACCGATTTTTTTCATTTTTCATATGTATTCTATAAATAATTCAGTGACGATTACTTTCAGAAATTGCTCAATATGGCTTCATTCAGGCATTAATCGATGGAATCTTTTATGAACTTTTCCAAGGATTCCTCAAAAAATTTGACCTGGAATTCCTCATTAAGTTCCTCCAGAAATTTCTCCAGCATTTCATCAAAATATCATTGCTGTGGTTCAAACATTTTTCTAATAATTTTTCAAATAATACTTCCAAACTCCATGGATTCTTCAAAACTAAATTCAAGGTTCCACGTCAGTTATTAGTCATTGTTACAATTATTTTTCTAATTATTCATACCTATTGTCAAGGAAGTCTGTCCGAATTTTCTCCCAACAGTCTTGTAGGACATTACACAGAGATTCGATGTTTTTTTTTCAGTTATATTATCATTTTAACAAGAAAATCCTAAGTAGAATTTCATCAAGAATACAGTAGTTTTTCCAGAGATCCTCGTAAGAATCCATCGAGACACACTTAGAACTCACACAAAAAACTTCTCTAATTCCACGCGGGTTTTACTCAAAATTTCCTCCAAAAATCTGAATCAAATCCTTGACATTTCCCTTGAGAAAATTCTGGAAGAATGACTAGGAAATTTGCTTGACATTTCTTTGAGAAATGAAAAATAAATAACAGGGATTCCTGAATGAATTTTGAATTTTGGAGATGCTTTGAACGGGAATGCTGGAGAAAGTCCTAGGGAAATCAATGGAAAAAAATGGATATAATTCTTGAGAACATAAAACTTCCTTTGAAAATTTCTTCAACGGTATTTGGAGGGATTTCTGACGGAATCTCCGAAGTAGTTTCTATGGTTATCACCAGAAAAAACTCCAGATTGAGTTCTTGGAGGTAAACTAAATTCTTGGAAGAATTTCGTAGATACTTCTTGAAAAATCCCAAAACAAAATCCTGCACAGTTCGTTAGACTAAGATGTGGAAGAAATCCACATTAAAACTAGCAGTAATGCTTGTCGTAATGTCATGGGACTCCAAAAAAGTCTTAAAATCATTCTTAGAGGAATGTCCGTTCAAATGAGGAACCAAAATTTTATGACGTGGTTCATGTTGGGTTTATTTTTGTATTCATAATTCATGTATGGTCTCTTTTTGGTTCATGTTCTTTTTTTTTCAAGCAAGAGGTATTTAAAAATCAATTTCTAAGACGATCAAACGCTACCAGACCCAATTCCCGCAAGACAAAATCGAAAAAAAAATACAAAACGCCTTTTAGACAAATTTTGTAAGTGTATCGCTGATGTCCATAATTCAGAATACCATTTCAGGGAAAAGGTTTTTTCCTTAAGTTCAAGGCTGGTAGCGAGTCACTTTTTAGTGACTTGGTCACTTTTTTTAAGCCAGTCACTTTAAAGTCTCTTTTTTGAAGCCATTTCAACTAAAGTCACTTTTTTCGTCAAAAAGTCACTTTTTTCAACTATTTTGAGCTAAATTTTCAGGAGAAAATTATGAATCGGCCTTTTTTTAATAAAGGCTAAATTTGTAGTTAGGTCATTACCAAAACAACTTCATGTCAGTCTCAAAATATTGGTTCATGGTTGTCTTGTGAAAATAGCTTGAAAAAAAAAACGCAATCTTTCATATAGTTCCACGTAACTTGTAATATGTTGTACCTAAGTTATTATTATCATGGTGTCGTCAGTTCATTGTTATAAAACTGAAGGTTCAATGTTTAGTAAAGCACATTAGAGCATTAAAATTTGACAAAATTTAAAATACAGGTATTTAACACTGAAACGCGAAACAAAGCATAATTATTTAATGTTCTATTTGAGAGTAAACACTTATCATACTTCTTATGACAGACTTTATTTGCAAACCAAATCTTTATAAATTGCCGGATAGATCATAGCTAGAGTATACACTGATGTTTTTGCTAGAGTATACACTTGTATTTTTGGACGTTTCATAACCATACGAATCCTAACAAAACATTGTTTTACACAAAAAAAAATTGCTTAGGTTTTTTTACTTCGTTTTTGAAATAACGCGGATTTTTTATGCGAAACCGCGTAAAAAATCAGCGTACTTCCTTTTTTATTATGAAAAAAAAAACTCGCTTTTCATTCACAACAGCAGCGTGGTGGTTCTGACGGTGGCCAATCACGTGACGACTGGAAGGTTAAGCATATATTTAGGAATGTATTGTAATGTAAAGTGACCAGACGTCCCGGATTGTGCGGGACAGTCCCGGATTTGAGCAACCTGTCCCGCATCACCAAGCGTCCCGGAAAACGTCCCGGATTGTGGGGATTACACAAAAACTTTGTACTTGAAACTTGAACAATGAAATGTTCTTAATTGTTATATAGAAATTCAAAATCTTCTATCACACATTGGTCGGCTTTCTCCAGGGAAAAAGAAGCTAAATTCGAACAGGATTTTGTTCTTATTTTTACAAAATTCGTGCTGATTTTTTTGCAAAATATTATTGGAATCTTAACCTAATTCTATTCGCACTCAAAATTAATTAAAATATCTGATTTATGATCTAAATTTATTGAATCTACAACTATTCCTATTATCAGAATCCCAACAAAATTTGGGTAAAATTTAAAATTTTCACAAAATTCACAAGACTTGTTCACTATATTTCAGCCGGAGTCTTGAAAAACTACTAATAACTATACTTTCAGTTCATGATGTGTGATTGGCACTGTTAATCTCATTGTTTCTGTGGGCCCTTTTGAGACATACCTCGTTCAAAGTAGGTAAATTCAATTCGTGGTCATTATTACGGGGATAAAAGTTTTAATGGAATCAACCGTTCGATTTTGGCACGTTTCAATTCAGGGAACATGGAAATGTTTGTCATGTTGGTAAAATCGAACCGACATTGTATTTTTAGTATTTCTTGCAATAATTTTCATAAGTTTACCATTTTTGTCCCGCATTGAAGCCAATCACATCTGGTCACTTTATTGTAATGTACAGTATTTCAATCATATTCGATCTCCTATCATCATTTCTAATTTGAAATATTGATTAATGCCAAAGTATTACATTTTCCGTAATCTTGATCTAGTTTTAGTTTCACAAATATTTCAAATTCTTATTAAAATTAAAAAAAAAATACTTGGGTGATATAAAAGACACTAAATTTTTAAAATATTAAAAATCTGTTAAAAAAAGGATTATTTTTCTGCTTGAAAAAAATTAATTAATTTTTCTGTTTGTAAATTGTAACTATTTTTTCTGTTTGAAAAAAAAATGTGGAAGTACAATAAAAATTTCCAAATATGGAACACAAGTTGACTTACTACATCATGTTGAATATTCCCTATCATATTGGATATTGATCGTAAAACAGTGTAATAATATTAAAATTGAACGAATTACGGTTAGATTTTCAAGTCCCTTTTAGTCACTTTTTCGAGAATCGAAAGTCACTTTTTGGTCACTTATTTCTCATATCTGGTCACTAAAATGACTTTTTTCTGTACCACTTTTTGCTACCAGCCCTGACTTAAGTTCGAATAGACTTTTTTCTTCGTATCTGATCATAATGATTAAAGGCGCTTTCAGATCATTTAATTTGATTTGGATGATTGTTTTTTTTTTTTTGTGGAGATCAAAAACAAATCATCAAGTTTTATTTTTTTCTGATGTTTTTTTACGTTTAGAACAAACTGATAATAATAAAATGTTTGTTTATTAAAATTAAAAATACTTTGAAATTTATCGTTTTTTTTTTGTTCAAGTGCTTTGAAGCACTTTTTAAAAATAAATTTGTGGTCATGAAAAATGAAATATTCGCCAATCATTTATGTATTTTGAAAAATTCCTACAACCCTGAATTGTTTTTATTTTTACCCTGGAAAAACCTGGAAATCTCAGGGAATTTCATTTCTGTTAATGAGTAGACACCCTGATGATGGTATCCAATATTGCGGGGAAATTTAAAAATTTGTATTGCTTCGCGGAAATAACGCGCAGCAAGCAATCCCCGCAAAGGAGAAACGAACCACAGCAAGCATTGCAGGCTTTAGGAGATAAGGGTCGTTTCAATCTGATAGAGACTCGCGAAGAGGAAAAATATCAACGTCATATGCAGCCCAGATTCCCCTCTCACGAAACGTCAAATGCAGCCCACCGTTTTTATGGCCGAAAAGTGGAAAGTATACTGTAGTATATGCCTTATAAGGCAAGTAATGTCACGTGAGCACCATTTAATCTGATTGCATTGAAAAACGCATCGTTCTACTTTTTCCAATGAAAATGAATATTTAGTGCATAGAAAATTGTGGCCCTTTTTTCATGCTTGTCAGGAAAGATCGAAGGTGCACAACAAAAGGAAACTACCGATTTTCTCGAAGCCTGCCTTGATTGTTGTTGGCATACTGGAGTTATCTTGCAGTTCAAAATAACGTTGTCTTATATTTCGTGTGTAGTATCGGTGCCTCCCTCCCAGGTTCAATACAACAAAATTTGCGTTGCGCTGCGTGGTAATGGAGTATTTCGTAGATTGCATACTGAAAACTGCACATGTTATTTACTTTACCACTCTTATTCCAATTCCTTTGAAATCAAATTGAAATCTTGTTAAAAACTACTACAAACAGCTATTCAATCGGCCACGCCCATCTTCACCTTTACCATAAAAATAGAGTTCTGTAAAATTTTCAGCTTTCTATGTAGTGATTTAAAGGTGGCCCAAAGACAATGTAGGTTTATATGGAAATTACTATGGAGAAATTTTCAGATATGTTCTAAACACGCTAGTACTGTAATGTTAGTACAAACTTATTATCCCATAGTAAAAACTCATTCTTCAAACCATAATAAAGAAAGTTACTGAAGAGAGAAATTCAATCCGACGGATAGCAGAGAAGATATTCATGAGTTTGTTTGCTATTATTTAGCTTAATATGGGATTATAGCCCTGCAAACATGTACGAAAATCCCAAATAAAATAAGCTAAAAAGGATTTGTTTCTTCAGCAACATCTTTCACTATGGTTTGAAGAATGAGTTTTTAATATGGGATGATAAATTTCTACTTACATTACAGTACTAGCGTGTTTGGAATATTTCTCAAAATTTCTCCATGGAAATTAATATAAACCTACCACATCCGGTACATTCTAAACGGTCCATAACTCTTTATTAATAATGTTGAATATCAGATCTTAATGATTTATGCAAATTGTAATGGATGTCATTGCTAATAAACAAAGATAACTTTGCATATTCCTAAAAATAGCCGCTTTTTACCCGACTTGACGCAGTAACTCACCGGAATAACTCCGGTCACATAAATATTTCCGAGTTCCTCTGGCCACTTCTAGAAACTAGATATGTGATAGGATGCCGGTACCAATGGTTGTAATGAACCAGTAGATTGGACTATGGAATAAAACATACATTTTTCGATAAAAATGACATGTGTTATTTTTGGTGGATAGATCGCCTCTAGTTTAGTCGATTTGCAAAATTTCAGCTTTTTATTCTATCAAAAAGTCATATAAATAATTAAGTTTACGCAAAAAATTTGCTCCCTTGCACCAATAGTCGCCGTCGTGTTCCAGTAGTGGATAAACGGATGGAAGCAGTTTTTAAAATGGATGTACAAAAATGAAGAAAAGTCCCAGAGATGTACTTTATGCTTCATTCGAAAGATATTAATTGCTGTTTAGAGGGAAAAATGTAAAAGCTATGTAAAAATTTACCATTTTGTTTAAAATTCCTTGTATCAATCCCGAACGTCTACTAGTGGAGCACTAGCGGAACTACTGGAGCACGTGTACCAATAGTGGCTCAAGCGATTTTATATTAAAAAAAATAGTTTTATCACTCTTTTTATATTTTTCCCATATAGTAGAGGTTGAAATCTTTCTGTTGACGTCGAAAGATCTCTGTTAAGGCTTTTCGTTATTTTGTTATGATTTTTTAAAGCTTAGGTAGTCCACTAATGGCACCGGCACCCTACTGTGTATGAAAAACGATGTTTTCTAAGAGGGTTTCCCACATATGCTGTAGAGTAAGGTGGGGCAAAAGTTCGATCTTCTTCTTCTTCTGTCGGGTGTGGGATCACTGCGTCCATTTTTTAGGACTATTGTGATGGTACCCTATTACTCTATGTACACAATGTTTTCCAGTAGCAAATGTGCCTCCGGAATACTTTGCGCATTTGACTGAACTTTGAACCATCTGCCATTGATGGGCAGAAGTCCTAGGTTGCAGTGTTGTAGTTCCCCCAATCTGGCGTGATCAGCCTAATAAAGCTAACCACCTCCCTGGGGGATGCGTTCCAAATATCAGCTGGCTGTAAGTAGTGCTTGCCAAATATTTTGAACCTACGATGGATGTGTGCACTTCAAGAGCAGAGAAGGTGTTGTGAGGTTTCGTCCGTCTCGTCATAGAAACGGCAATTTGTGTTTTGGACGACACCGATCTTGTATAAGTGGTATCTGCTTGGGCAGTGACCTGTTATTAGACCGATGTATGTTCTGAGATCCCTTTTGTTGAGACCTATAAGTTTTTGTGTTTGTGTCGTATTTATTGTTACGAACCTTTTGGACTGATTCGCATTGGAAACTGTATTCCAATTTGATTGAATTTGACCGAACAACCAGCTGTTCAATTCCGTGTTTAGTGCAGAGTTTGAAATGCCAAGGAATGGCTCTGGACCAATGAACATATTGGTTGATCCATTCCTTGCTAGCTGATCGGCAATTTCGTTACCCTCTAGACCCTATGTCCTGGGATTCAATATAGTTTAACTCGATTGCGTTCAGCTAGGGATTTCAGTGCAAGAATGCATTCCCACACAAGTTTTGAGTTGCAAGTGAAAGCCTTCAAAGATTGAAGCGCTGCTTGACTATCAGAGAAAATACAGATGGTGGCATGTCTGTAATTTCTTTTCAGACACAGCTGCGCACATTCCTTGATTGCATAGACTTCTGCTTGAAAAACTGTAGGCCACTGTCCAAGAGAGACAGAGATTTTGGTTTTCGGTCCGTATACTCCAGACCCTGTCAAATTATTCATTTTTGAACCATCTGTGTAGAATTTAATAGATCCCGGTGAAATGGTGGGTCCACCTTATTCCCATTCCTCACGAGAAGGAAAGACCACCGTGAATGGCGAGTAAACTATGACTCGACCAATGATGACCACTTTTTCTATCCAGTCACTACATTTCTCAACAATAGGATTAATCGAAAATTCGTTTAATATACTGAGGTGACCTGTTAAGTCCCCTGACAGTAAGACTGTTGATTGTTTTAGCCTAAGAGCACTTTTCTCAGCATCCAGCTTTATGAATTGATCCAGCCGGGGCAGATTGAGTATAGCATCTAGGGCAAACGAGAGGGTACTACGAACTGCACCGGTTATGGCAATACAGGCAGTTCGCGAAGCCCAAGCAGGACAGTTCGGTGTTGCGTCATCCGATAGAATTAGCTCACGGTTTGGCGTGTGTTTTCGGTGCTGGAGATTTTTTTTCCTGTATTGGAGCGTCTTGCTGGGTAGTGCTTCGCGAAGCCCAAGCAGGACAGTTCGGTGTTGCGTCATCCGATAGAATTAGCTCACGGTTTGGCGTGTGTTTTCGGTGCTGGAGATTTTTTTTCCTGTTTTGGAGCGTCTTGCTGGGTAGTGCTTCGTGAAGCCCAAGCAGGACAGTTCGGTTTTGCGTCGTCCGATAGATTTGGCTCACGGTTTCGCGCATGTTTTCGTCGCCGGAGATTTTTTTTTTTTTTTTTTTTTCCTGTTTTGGAGCGTTTTGCTAGGTAGTGCTTGTGAAGCCCAAGCAGGACAGTTTTTACATTCAGAAATGGAATAGTGAAAAGTGAAAAATGAAAAAGTGATTTGTTTGATTTGTGTCCTCAGTACTGTTGGTTTTTGGCTGCCCTCAATTCACCGAACCATCCGGAAGTGACAGGCAGCACATAAATTTGGAGAATCAATCCGGTGAGTTTGTTCCAGTATGATAGTTTTTCTTTTGTGAGCCTTCCGGATCGTTTTTGTCCGCGTCGTGGAACTTCTGATCGTTTCTTGAACGGAAAATGTTATTTTCGGAGTTTGATAATTATGTTCAGATTGCGCATTCTGTCCGGGCGGGTGTTACGCAACTAACAATCGGTTGTGGATGCTTTTTAACCGTTCGATGACCCTGGAGGGATCGATTCTGCTTTTCGTATAATTTTGAGCAGAAAAACCGACTGTGTTATCCTAGGGTGTTTAGTTCGAACGCGCTTCCTTTCCTTTTTCGATTATCTAAAAATACAGTACCACCCAGTACAGTTTTTCAATGGGTACAGTACAGTTTTTCAATAGGCGTGATTTTTTTTTTTTTTTTTACGCGTATCGTTATTTTATACAATCCGATGACCCTGGAGGGATCGGTTTTGCTTTTTACTGGTTATTGAGCAAACAAATATTACTGCACAATCGACAAGCATTTCGCGAAATACTATTTATACTATAAATAAGCTATTGTTTTCTCTTTTGATTGCCGGCATTCAAAAGATTAATTTGAAAACGCTTAAACAACAAATATTTATGGTCTATCGCCAGCTTTCTAGGCGAATCCTAACAATATACATTCCCCAACCTCCAACTCCGTAGCACTTATGAGGGTGTCGCTGAGTCGGTGGCCTCTCATTAAGTAAGTGCTACATCAACATTTCCTTCCCCTATCCCAAGTTACGGTAAAGATGGGCGTGGCCGGGAATAGCGATATTCATGCTTTTAGTATTCTTGTTTATGATTTGAACAAGGTATACTCCCCTGCCTTGTTCTTGAAAGTAGTCAGGATGAGATTATTAAAAAGAAACATGAATGTTGCTAGTATCCAATCTACGAAGTATACCGTAACTACGCTAACGCTAACGCTAAGATGTTTTCAAATGTAGGCTTATCACCGACATTGTATATGTCAATATTTTTGGAGGAAAGAAACTGCAAAAGATGCTCATCTCTGATATTTGTGTTTGTACTTCCCCATACAAGATGATGAGCATTGGCGTCACAACCGATGACGAAGGGGATGTTGTGTTTTTGACTGTAAGAGACAAGAGCAGCCATCTCTGGAGGAGGAATGTCTTCTGCGTCGCCAGGGAAATACGCCGAAATCATAATGATCTCAGTACTGCCCCTAGCAGTAGAAACCTCCATACTGACCGCCACGATGTCCCTTTTGATGAATTCTGTAATTGGAAAACATTTAGTATCATTGCGTATTAGAATAGCTGCTCTGGGAGAGAGCTGGCTGTCATCATATACCAACCCACACGAGTTTAGTTGAATACCTTGTATTCGAGTTTTGTTGACCCATGGCTCTTAAATCAGTACCACGGAAAGGTGTTCTTTTGTGAACCTCCTGCAAAGCACATCTGTTGCGCACTGAGCATGATGGAGATTCACTTGGAGGATTTTAATCATTGCTGAGGCGTTCCGCATTTTCCGGACGTTTGCTGTCCTTCTTTGGATGTTGCGGATCATCAACTTTTGATCTTGGGGGATGTCTTAGATTTTGGTTTTTGTCCTTTCCCTTACCTAGGCCTGCTGGCTTATCCCCTGTGGTCAATTTTACACTTTTGACATTTCCACTGCCCTTATTGGGAGCCATTGAGGTGACACCGCTTGGGCCAGGAAGTGAGGTCAAACATGCATCTTTTCCATCAGAGGAAGACAAGCTAGCCTGTATGGTGGGAGTTGGTTGTGGGATGCTACTAGAGGCCTCCTCAGATTTCTCTTGGGTCGGCTGTCCAGTTGGATTGTCATTGGAGTTTGGGGTTGTGCTCTTTACTTTCCTCAACTGTATTTCTCCAAAGCGGTAGTTGAGGATGAACTTGGATTGAATGAGTTTTTCCATGGACGGTCCATCTACATTAAAGACCCACACCACATGCTTGTTGTTAGGAGTGAGCCGTTGCATGACACGCCAGTTGTTGTTTATCAGATCGTTCTGACTCTCGATGAGAGCTTTGATACGATCATCGGTGTATTGTGCGCTTTGAGGGAAGAAGGCTCGAATCAGTTCTGGACGTTGAATCTTATCCTCATCCATTGCAACCAACTCAACGCCTTCCAGATTTAATGCAGGTGTTATCTCCTTCACCCATTCCGCAGTCTCCTGATCCTTACAAATAAGAACCATATGGCCAGACTTGTAGATAAGGTTAGAGAACTTGGGCTTCATTGTCGCGTTCCGTTGTTGTTCTACCCGAAGCAGCAGTGCCTCCTGGAGAACGTCCCACAGTGGTGGTCCTTCATACAAAGGTCGGACAAAACCTCAAATACGTCTAAAATTGCTAGATAATAGTTATCTATTAATTATCTTGGATACCTGATATCATCCCGTTGGAAATAACAGTCAAATTGAAAATTCGATTTTCTAGTGAAATTGGTCCAAATTCATCCAATCGTATAAAAAGGCTATCACTACATTTTTTTTGTTGTAATGCAGAAATTTTTGCATAAACCTGAACTAGAGGTACAAATTTAACTTCCTTTTAGAAATTCCACTAAAGTTTCAAACGAATTATGACCAATTATATAGATTTGAATGATGAAATCGATAAATTATAATGAAAAATGAAAATGGAATTTTCACCTCTAGGGGCAAAAAGGGGCAAGAAAAACGATTGCACGTTTGAAAGTAAGGATGATTTGCTGCTCCATAGTGAGTGACTCATTTTCCCGAAACTCTTCACATAAAACGTACGAAGTTTAGAAAATTTAACACAATTTTGGAGAAAGATTATTTGAAACATTTTTTGCTACAAATAACAAATAAGGCTTATAATCACGCTTTCAAATGGAACCTATTGAGCTTAAATCGGTTATGATTTCGTTGAGATACAGATGTTTGAAGTTTGCTAGGTGAATCGAAGTTGATGAATTTCGAGCAGTCCGATTTTGCTGACTTTCCCACACTTACGATGCTGCCAAAAATCGAAAACAGAACAGGTCAATCTAAAATTTTGAGAAATTGTCGCTCAATAGTAAAGAAGTCTATAAAAAATATTGACGAGTGTTTTTGAGAACATGAGTTTTTGAGGTTTTGTCCGGCCATGCGCCACTGTGCGTCCAGCTGAGTCGTTGAAAGTTGGGTCGTGGGGAAGTCTTTTGGGATTATTCCGACTCTCCTGCGACTGGTAATTTCACCGTAGCTTAGACTAGTCTGTTTTTTATCTTCTGGTGGGGGTTTGTTGATCGTCGAGGCTGTTGAGTTGTTGGTTCCTGTTGCCCAACGCGCTTTCTCGGATTCATGAGTTGTTTCATCCGTTTCTGCTTATGTTCTTCTTCAGCATTTGTAGACTTGTCAAGGTCCTGCCGAGTGCGTTTCGAAGGAGTTGACACCATAGCCTCACCCCCCGTGATTCTGGATAGGGCCTCGGGCGGCTTAAGCCACTTTGTCGGAGTGCTTTTAGCTGCTTCCTTTGGCTCCGAGTGATCTTTTTGGTGCCAGTAGGTTTTTGTTTGTTCGCGTCATCTGTTGGATGTTGATCGGTCTTCCCATCAATAGGACCCGAGGTGACGTTCGATCCTGTGATTGATGGCTGCGATCCTGTCAAGTTTATTGTGACTGCAATTCCATCCTCTTCGTCCATTGGTTCAACCGAAGGATGGAGTCCTGAGTCGTTCGGCAGTGTCAGAGGGGGGTCGGGTTCCATGTTTTCATGCGAACTACTAAGAAGCTCATCTTCGGTCGGTCCAGACTTACCAAAAGCATTCTCTGTTTCCGTTTCGTCCGACTGGGAGAGGCAGTCGTCACCTTTTTCGAACTGAGGGAGGCAGTCGACACCTTTTATTTTGGTTTGATTATTTGCACTCATTTTTTGGTCCCACGAGTCGCTGGGGAAAGACGGTCCGCTGCATCATTGCCTCGCCCTAATGCAGTAAGAGCTACATACTGTAGAGTTCGCCCTGGTGCTCTCCAGGCTCCGTTAGCGATTGAGCATATTTTAAACCCCCTCAACCATTTATCCATCAGCACGGGTCGCCTTGGGATTGGGGTTACCTGATTAGTAGATTTTTACTACAGGATCAGGCAATCCGTAGTATTATTCTTAGCCAGTTGAGACAACCACTACCGACACTACACTACAAGTTCGACCTTAGTGGTATATTCAAAATTGCCAGAAAAACAATAGCAGTTCAAACAAATTATATACACTCCAACCTCTTTTTACGACCGTTTTTTTTACCGACGGTTCTTTTTCCGACCACTTTTTTACGACCGAAATTCAGATTAACGACCGTTTTTATAAATGATCATTATCTTAAAAAGTATTCAAAATAGAGGATCATGATGTTCAGCAAGATTGTTCAGTAGCTCAAGGGCTAACATATGGTGGCCATTGAATTGCGGAATTCTGCCACTAGGTGGCGTGAGTGAGCATATAAATTTTGTTTTGCAGATATCTCAGGATCCTGACCACTTAGAGAGATGGCGCCTTCGGCAAAGTTGCTCAGTATCTCAAGCGCTATCATTATAAAAGTTATGAGATTCGAAATTTTGCTACCAGGCGGCGCTAGTGAGCATAGAATTTTTGTTTTGCGGATAGCTCAGGATCCTGACCACTTAGAGAGATGGCGTCTTAGACAAAGTTGTTCAGTAGCTCAAGGACTATCATTACAAACGCTTCAGTAGCTCAAGCGCTATCGTTACAAAAGCTATGAGATTCAAATTCCGCCACCAGGCGGCGCTAGTGAACATTGAACTTTTGTTTTACGGATAGCTCAGGATCCTTACCACTTAGAGAGATGGTGTCTTAGACAAAGTTGTTCAGTAGCTCAAGGACTATCATTACAAACGCTATGAGATTCAAAATTTTGCCACCAGGCGGCGCTAGTGAGAATGAAACTTTTGTTTTGCGAATATATCAGGATCCTGCCATTAACACTTCAATGTGTCGAATTATATTCAATGCAGCAAAAATAATGAAATACTGTAAAGAATGCAGAAATTATATTGGATTATTGCCTACCATTAGGCATATTCCACGGTACGAGGTGTTCTTCATTTTGAAATAAGAGTGAACCTAGAAGCGTCCAAATTTAAACACTTCTTTCAATGATTATTGTTGCATGAAGTTCTTTGGGATCCTAAATTATAAAAAAAAACACACAATTACTGAAAATATGACACAAGAATTTATTACTATCTAGCTTTTGTCGCAGGTTTAGCCATTTGAATCATGTTTTTACAAGTTTTATATTTTTGAATCTATACGCTTAAATTAAAATATTATTTAAAATCAGAAAGGTCTATTTGACTTTATAATGAAGCAACTTTTCCTTTACAACTGCTTCAATATTCAGCAAATACTTCAATCGGATAAGATTCTCCTTTGCTTCATCCAAGTTATTCTCTAAAAAGCTTTTGTTTAGCTGCTCGTACAGCTCATCTATTTCCGCCTTAAGCGTTTGACCAATTTCATCCAAATCGTCATAATTCGAAGCTTCTTCAACGGCCTCATTCTTGTCCATCATGTCCATCAGGAATTCCGGATCGACTGATGTATTTTCCTCGGAAATTAGTATACCGTTCTGTTTAAGTATATATCGGCCTCGTTGCAGTGGCGTATTCAGCGTTTTGTATGCCTTGTTGACTAGGGAACTCCATTCCAGTGAGTTGGTTTTTTCTTCGTTGGACCTTCGACTGAATTTATCCGGATGGAGCATGCTTTGCAGACGTCGGAAATTGGAAGTCAACGCAAAAGGATCCAAATCGAATTCGTTCGAAACGTCTAGCAATTTGAAATAATCCTAAAATGAGGAAAATAGTTACAGATATACTATTACTATTATTAAAGACGAGTAGGTGTGTGAACGCCGCGGCACTTCCATGATTTATTTTGGCATGGATGGATTTTCTCGGCCGAATTGTCTGAATCTTTGCAATAAGAAGCTCTTCGATACAACGCATATTGTGGCCTAATATATGCTCAATAGCTTTCAAAAAAAACCCACTGACGAAGTGAATCAAAAGTGCTAAGAATAGGACCCGGCTCCTTACCATGTGCATGTAAATTTTATTCATCTATTGATATACTGATTCATGCAATACGACGTCTGTTTCTCTCGTTTCTTTCAACATGTTCAACCAGCCACTTGAACAGGCTGAGAAAGATGATAAAAGCTCAAGAAGAATGTGGGTATTTCAATGAAACTGAATAGGGTAGCGCATTCTTTTTTACTTCATACCGTAAAGTGCTGTAATTCAGCGCACCTAGGACCCTAATTCTACGCATTTTGGAATATATCTAATAAATTGAAAATTATTGTTTGTTAATAATAATATTAAGTGCAATTGTGATGTATTAACAAAGTATACAGAAAGCGGTACGATAAAGTTTTCATAAATATCGACAAATTTCAGACCTAATGCGCGAAATTAGGTGATGGTTGTCGATAGAGATTTGGTAATGAGAGGAACCCACTAGATTTTTTTTCAGAGCAGCGCTATTTCTCTTTGATTTTTAGTACCATATTTGACTATACTGTCCTTCTACGCCTACTTGTCCCATATTCTAAGTAAACCGGGACAAATATGTGTAGAACGGCAGTGTAGCTTGATTGAAGATTCCTAATGGATTGTTTGATCAACTTTGAAGAATTCTTGGTGACATCCTGATCGATTTTAATGGCTGTTTTGGCATAATTTATGTGCGTTCCTCTGCAAAAATTCTACGAAGTACAGCTGGGAATAAAGAATAAAGTACGCATATGTACCAGGAAATTGTAAAAAAATCATCGATCGCTGCAGCCTTCAGTTAATTTTTTCACATTGGTACATTTTGTTATTTCTGATGAGTTTTATAAGTTTTTACCACTGTTCAAATAATCAATATAAAATATATTTAAAAAAAAAAAAAACAAGTTGAACAGCTGGTTGGTTTGGGCACATAACGCCTGTGAACACATGAGTTATTGGAGTAACAATAAACATGTTCATTATGTACTGCGAGTGGTAATAAATTTTAATTTACATTGAAATTCGAACCAAAATATTCATTAAGGTGAAGATGCAACGAAGCCAAACCAAACATCCGTTTAAAATGGAAATTTGATCGATTGGTACCATTTTTCTCAAAATATGAAAAATGTCACATGGTCCACTCGATTGGCCCATTTTTCTCAAAATATGAAAAATGTCACATGGTCCACTCTGACTTAACGCCGACCAATTTAAGCTGAAAACCTAATCGATTGACCATCAATTTGATCGATTGGTCTCATACTGGTACCAATCGATCAAATTGATGGCCAATCGATTAGGTTTTCAGCTTAAATTGGTCGGCGTTAAGTCAGAGTGGACCATGTGACATTTTTCATATTTTGAGAAAAATGGGCTTACAGTTTAACACCTTGCAATTTTTTAACTCAATAAAATTTTGGTTCAATATTCCCTGGGCTTGGGATTATATTTTCCAGGGAGCGATGAATTTTGATAATTGATCGCTGTTGTTAGTAGTTTTGATTAGATGTTAGGTAAATTTCAAAGCAATGGCAACCTTTTTATTACAAAATTTAGATTTCATCTTCTGACCTAAAGATTCTGGTTAAACTACTGTACTATGCAGTTGGGCTGCACTACGCTATCACTCATCAAAATTACTTTCACTTCGGGAAAATATAATTTCAAACTGGCGAGAAGATTACAGACTGAGGGTGGGTTAGGAGCACAATCAGACCCTTGAATGTGCAATGTGGGGTAGTAATTGGGAATGCCATTGACGGTTTGTAATCTTCTACGAGGTTTTCGAAAACCAACAGGGCGCGTGCACCGGGTTGCGGATAGGAGCAAAGGGAGATCAATAGCATCTACCTAAAATAATAGAGCAAAAAGCCGTTCCATGATTAGGTAATGTTTAGCGATCTTCTATGGTGTTCTAGTACTATAAAATTCTTCACTCACTGGGAATTCTGGCCTTGATAATATCAATAGTGATAAAAACATAAAATAATACCTAATACTTAATAAGTACAATGTAGCTTCAATGTAGTAATAAATGAAATAAAATTAATTTTCTATACTTGACAAGGTTTTGAAGACAATCAATGAGTGAAAGAACTACCTATTCGAAAAGCCACATCAGCTAAGTCTATACATATACAAATGTTGGTCATAGGGTCATGGCGAGCATTCGGTATGTATGTCTATGACTGATTCTTATCTAATAGGGGCACTAGAAGACCACGCGGACAATTTCGAAACAAATTATTTTTATACATCGGTCTTATGTTCCGAAAGGCTCAGCTACGCTGCAAAGTAATTTTATAAGCTATTCATTACTGCTGTTTAATTGTTTATAATTCTAACAAAACTACATAATTAACTCATTACTAATCACTGTTCCTATATTCTCTTTTCTCTCCTTCTTATCTGTTGCATGATTATGAGCATCACTGATATAATGCATGAGCATGCACAATAAGAATAATTTCAGGATTGAAAGCAGTACATGGATACCTGGAAAGAATAGCTTCGAAAAGGGCGCTCAAAATATAATATTTCTGGTCAGGGAAGTATTTTATCAAGGGTATGTAAATTTTTTCCATTATTAACACCTAGATAACACAAACAAATGAACTAATATCAAATATTTTTAAAATATTTTTATATAAATCAGCATCGTCAATCAGTGTAAAAACAGATAAAGTTTGTAAAGTTATTACCATCGATTAATTTGCGCTCTGTATAGTAATGTTCAATCAGTATCAAAATCTCCTAAAGCGTCGCATTGTGCCATCAGCAGCCCTTAGCATCACTCTCATATTGTTATTATTTTGTTGTTTATAAAATTTCTAGAAAGCGATCAGCATATTCTTTCTTACTTGTAAAATGGCCGATCTATTTAGAATTTTAATAAGTCAAATCAAACTTCAAAACTCAAATTAAATTGCTTTCAGCACATTTACATTTTGCAGCATTAATCGCATTACTGTGCCAAGTCTTCTCCATTCCCTATACCCTACCCCAACCCTTCTTATCCTTTCCGATGGTGTTCAAGTGGTCCGCATAGACTATTACGGCCATTACCTATCCCTTACCCCGGCTTTGGACTGACTTGCGCTCTCATTGCCCCACCAAACGCTGCAAAATGAAAATGAAAATGAAATAAAATTTTGGTTCAATATTTCTACAAATCTTTGTGTTACTTTCAAACAATATAATGAAAAGTGATAATCATGAAAAATCATAATTCAAACCTCTGATAGAACTTTTTTTTTTGATGAACTATGTGCACTTGGTCCACTTGGTCACACAATTTAGTGGAGATAAGGTAATTTCACATCTTTTAAAAGAATAATCCAATTTTGTACTTAGTCCCCTCTGACTTAACGCCGACCAATTGATGATCGGTTTTCCAGATTTGGGCTATTGAAAATTTGAGGTTTGGCTTCAATTTATCTTCACTTATGCCTTTTGACATTAATCTCATCACAGATATTTTCTAACGTAATTACACAAGTAACAATAGTAACATTTATATCCTTAAGTTTTTTTTTTCAAAGAGCTTTGTTGATGATATGAGAATCCACTAGGGTCGATGTACCAATAGCCCCATAGCTAAGACCGAATATTCGTATAAAATCGAAAAATGAAGCTATGATTATGATTACTTAATCTGAAAGATTTTTATCTTGGTTTCGCGGAAAAAAAAATGAAAACTACGAAAACTCATATGTTTCTGTTTATTATCCCTTCTGGGCATTTTTTTATTATCGGACAGGTTTGGGCCGGAGGTTCTCCGATTTGTATGAAATGTTTACCAGAGGTAGAGCTCGTGGATACATAACCAAAAGTGAAATTCAAAAAAAATATAGTGGCTTATTTTCCAGGAAAACTCTAGATGAATTTTCACGATTTCCATATATACCTGAATCTGCAAAAAATCATATCTCCTGAACTATGCTTCGTAGAACAAAAGTCTTTTTGTGAAATCGAAAGGAAATTTTCTCAGCAATCTATTTAAAATATAAAAAGAAAAACGTTTCCCGGGAAATTTTTCACCACGGAGAAAATTGTCCCAAAAATAGCGGAAAAACTATCGCCTGTATTATGAAAATTTTTCGAAAAAATATGTTTTGTTATTCAATCCATACTCTAACTTTCGTCCATAGACGCCAAGATGGTATCTTTTACCGTTTAAGCGACAGAACTGAAAACCGGTGACCACCCACACGCTTCTCATAGGAATATGTGTTCTATCGTGGGCCTCATAACCGTGTGCTAACAGCGGCAGTAATTTACACGCATTATAAGTGTAACGCAGTAAACCATCCTTCCCTTTCTAGTCATAAAAAGCTTTCCGTCAATCGGAGCACTCTCCATTGGTCTGTTGGGTGTTTTGTGTGCCCCTTATCAGCTACGTTATTTAGTATTAAAGCTAACCCTATGAGAGCTGCACGGGAGGTTCTTGTAACAATCAATCATTATGCTAACTTTTGAAGGATCAAATTCAAGATCTACTTTCTTTGAAAACTTATCAATATATTTTAAATATGTTGCTTCGGCCAGGACATCTTTCCAACGTTGTGTCTTTGGACGACAAATCAAACGAACGACTTTCAATTTAACTGATTTATTATCACTGAGAAGCAGCATGCCTACTCGTTGGGGAAACGAGAGAAACTACATTGTTACAAGTTAATTGGGAGCGCCTTATATAGGCGCACAATACAGACAAACAAAACATACAATAATTCTCGAAAACTTATTCAAACAGACTCATGTAAAAAAAATAACAAACTTACTTTATCAATCCTACGTGTTTTTGCAGACGTTCTACACGTTCCGCACTAAACCAACTTGATTTTTCACTTTTGGAACGCTTAATTTCAGAATTTACAAAACGACGTAAGTAAAATTTTCAACTTTCGCAACCTAACCATTATTTTTGCCGCTCCGTTGTATGGAGAGTCAAATTGACTTAACCACGAATCAAAACAAAACACTATTTGAGTCGATTTTACACTGGTACAAAAACGTCGTAAGTAACTGACTAAAACGGCTTAGCATTTTGTCATACAATTTTTGTGGGAAACGATAGAAAGTATACCTAGTGTTTTAACGCGAGCTGATTGGATGCAAAATTTAAGCAATGTACACGGTAAAAAGATGTTAAAAAGGAGATTCATTTTAAAACAGTTAAGACAAGTTGTAATTCTTTTTAATCACCTTTCTCGAATCCGTATGAAAGTTACTTACGTCGATTTGAAAAAGTAATCGAAAATTATTCCTTACGCGCGTTCGCTTTTCAATACAGTTTGACGCGCTGTTGTGTGGCGCCAACTGTAGAGGCTGCACGCTGACTGGAAGTGGAATATTCCACAGCAGCCATCAATGGATAGATAGCGTCCCTGACTGTTATACAGTTGATTGATATAATATACATGCAAAAACCATTAGCGTAACTTGAACTCAAACCTAGAGGGGGCTTGACCCATTCGAGCAAAAAAATCATCATTTGATATATTGACAAAAATTAAAAAAAGCAAGTAAATTACAAATAGCAATTTATGTATATATAAACATTTTTTGTTGTTCGGCAACTACTTGATACTGAGGATCAGTACCTATTACTTATATAATTACCAATATTATTTAACATTAGGCCAGAACAGATATTAAAATCTTCTTTTGTCACCCTCCATCAAAATGTGTCGAGGGGGGGGGACAAAAAATAATAAATTGGAAATTCAGGGAAATTCATCATTTTTTATTCTATATATTATTTTATACCATGTTTTGCCACATATATCCGACAAATTAAAATGTTTGAATAATTAACACGACATTTTTTTTTATTGTTCGTAACATCGATCGCATAACATTTTTCATAAAACGCTTAATTAAACAATTTCAAGAAGACTGCAAACATGTTGCACTTATATGCAACTTGAAATCATATTTAGATTGTATCAACTTGGCCCAACATGTATGTAACATTAAGACGATTCAAATTTAAAAAATGTTTGAAAATCCATTTTCCCATATCTTTCTTATAATCTTCACCATAAAAATAGTGTTCTGTGTTCAACTTTCTAGGTGGTGGCCCAAAGACGATGTAGGTTTATATGAAAATGGAGAAAATCTGAAAATTGTTCTATTCGCACCCTTCGGATGCGGGTAACGAACGACTTCCGTTTCTTTTCCCCACTTCGTCAGATCGTCCGCTGGATTGCTCTTCGAGTTGACCCAACGCCAATCTTCTGGATTCGTGGTGCTGATGATCTCTCCGATTCGATAAGCGACGAACGGTCTGTATCTTCGTTGATCGGACTTCACCCATGACACCACTGTATCTGAATCACACCACAGGAACCTCTTCATCACGGGAAAGGAATGATTTTCGCAAATCGACTTCATCATCCGAGCACCAAGAATAGCAGCCTCCAACTCCATCCTCGGGATAGACAAGTACTGAAGTGGAGCCACTTTCGCCTTCGCCTCGATGAATGCGCACTGAACGACTCCGCCGTTCTCGAACCTGAAGTAGGCAACGCATCCATAGGCCTTTTCTCCGGCGTCGGTAAACACGTGTAGCTGCACTGTCTGGTACGCCTCCGACTCTAGTCCACCGAGATAACATCGTGGAACTCGTATTTCGTCTATCAGGTGGAACAGGCTTGTCCACTTCTTCCATCTCTCATAATGCTCTTCGGTGAGCTTATCGTCCCAGCCGATGCAGCTACGCCACACGTCCTGCATGATGATCCTTCCCTGTATCAACAGGGGAGCGAGAAATTGCTTCGGGTCAAACATGCTTGCAATACACCTCAATGCAATCCTTTTCGTAGGCCAGGCGTTTTCTCGGATGTAGGCCTGAAGGTCTTGTCGAATCTCCGTTGAAAACACGAAATTATCTCCTTCCGGGTCCCACAACACTCCGAGAACTCTCTCCGTGGGGCAGTTCTTGTCGACTTCTAGCGGCTTCGCCGCACACTTTGGCTCTCCGAGCTGCCGCAGAACTTCCTCCGAATTACTGACCCAGTTGCGAATCTCGAAACCTCCTTTGGCATGTACTCGGCAGACGTCACTGGCCTTTCTAACTGCTTCCTCTTCGGTGTCGGCGCTGTCAAAATAGTCGTCGACGTAGTGCTTCCGAACAATCGCGTCCGCTGCTTCTGGATACTGTTCAGCATGTTCTTGAGCATTCAGATTCTTCACGAATTGCGCAGAGCAAGGCGAACAACTCGATCCGAAAATCACCACATCCATCACGTAGATTTCCACTTCTCCATCCGCACCAGGGAACAGGAATCGTTGTGCTTGACGATCATCCGGTCGCACCAGTGCTTGGTGAAACATTTCCTTTATGTCACCGCCGAATGCTATCCTTTTCTCGCGAAAGCCGTTAATCACCGCTGGTAACGAAATAATCATGTCCGGTCCTTTCAGTAGCATATCGTTCAACGACACTCCATGCGCTTTAGCGGCTGCATCCCAGGCTAATCGTACCTTGCCCGGCTTTTTAGGGTTCGTTACGTAATTCAGCGGCAAGTACCACTCTTTACCTTTCGGCGTCTCGTTCAACTCTTGCTCAGTGATACGATGTGCGTAACCCTTGACCAGATAATCTTCCAACTGCTTCTCAAGAATCTGACGAACTCCAGGATTCCGATTCATTCGCGCCTCCAAACTCCGCATCCTTCTCAAGGCCATGTCGAAGCTTTCCGGAAATGTAACATCATCTTCCTTCCATAACAGTCCGGTCTCGAACCTTTCGCCAACCCTCCGGGTAGTCTTCTCCAGAATCTCGCGTGCTCTGCGATCTTCATCCGACTCCAGGCGAACAGGGGAAACTCCAATTTCTTCCAGCTGGTAGTGTTGTTTCAGCAGCTCATCCAACCCTTTATCTGCCTTGCTACACTCTTCGCACGAGCATCGATGATGGCCCAAGAAATGGACTCTGTCTACGACCTTCGCTTGCTGTCCATACACTGCCCAACCAAGCTTGCAAAGCACGGCAACTGGTTCGCCGCATTCTCCAATCCGCGAATCTAGCGGAGCGATCACATGTAGGTTGTCGATTCCTAACATGATCTTCGGTACACTTCTGCCATAGCTGGGAATATCGATGTGGTCTAGGTGCCTGAACTCATCCACTAGCTTTCTTGCGTCCATCTTCTGTGTAGGGAGGTCTAACCTATGCACCGTGTGGGCTTTCACCAGCTCATACCGCTCCCTCGAATTTATGGCGGATATCTCCAGCACCACCTTCTTGGATTCATGTTCCGTACGCTGCACACCGTTCGTCCATGTCATCTCCAACGGTTCTATCGGCCCGTCAACACCTAGCGTTTTCGCCAACTCACTGTCGATCATGGTAACGGACGATCCTTCATCGATCAACGCAAGCGTGTCGACCTTCTTCTTCCCATTGTACAGCATTACCGGAATCATCCTGAACAACACTGCTCGGGTTTCATGGCGATGACTGTTGCACTGTGCTTGAACTCTCGATGCTTGTTTTCGACGTCCATGTAGCAGAGCGTTATGGCATTCTTGACATCCTTCCACCTTGCACTGCATCCTTATACGACACGATCGCTGGCCATGGTCGTACAAACAAAGAGGACACAGCTTCAATTTCTCGACCGTCTTCCACCGCCCTTCCAGGTCCTGTTTCAGCAATTCCTGACAGTTTCTCCCAAAATGCCCGGGTTCTTGGCAAACCGAACATTTCAAGTCCCGACGAAGAGACTGAGGCGGCAAATTCGACTCTGATTTCTCCGATACGCTCTTTTGACCGGATTGAGTGCTTCCTCCGTCGGTGGCGTGAACGAAGGCTTTCGTCCTCGACTTATACCGCGATTTGGAACGCTCGATCTTTTTTTTTTTTTTTGTTTTTTTTTTTTTTTTTTTTTCGGACCCTTCGGATGCGGGTAAAATCAATCTCACAGTATGTCGGCTCGCAACAAACTCAACTAGAAATATATTTACAACATTTACGTTTCGGCTACAATTGCTCCTCTTACTCTACCTCCGGGTGTGCAGGGTAATCCTATTGTACAATGACCAACATTAGCACATACGACACACATTTAACAAACATAATCTTACGGTAAACAACGGTGACGAATAACTAACGTCACTACTTGGCTACAGCTCGCCGATATTCTATATTCCACAATCACAATCGAACGAACAAATCACAAAACTTCACTGGCAAACACTAATTGCTGATGGAGAAAACACCATCTTCCACCGCAGTTGCCTTTCTAAATCGATCACCGATCAGCTGCGATGGCTGTTTTCTCCCTCTTTTGCACTCTCTATTAATCAACATTTATGCTGCACAACAACAACAAAACAGAACACGTTCACGGTTGTGCTCTTTCGCAACAGTGGGCCGCGGCGTTGTAATTGTGAACAGTGGGCCGCAACATCCCCCCACCCGTAAACCCTGTGGCTGCTTCTCGGGTGCGGAACAGGGGTTACTCCTCCGAGTCGATCTCCAGAACGGCAAGCTTTGCTACCGGCCTAGTTTTCACACCTCTGCTCGTCTGCACGTTCGCCGAACGAATCCGCCCGTCCTTTCCGGTGAACACTTCCTTCACAATGCCTCGCTCCCAACTATTTCGCTTGTCACCTTCAGCAACAAACACCAAGTCTCCGACCGCCACTTGTCGCCGGTCGATGAACCATTTCGTCCTCTTGTTCAGCGTCGGCAAGTACTCCTTTTGCCAACGGTCCCAGAAACCATCCGTCAGAAACTGGGCTCGATTGTAACTGCTCCGCAACGTATCGGCCAAATCTACGGGATCTCTTGACGGCAGACACTCCAAAGTCGAACAGCCACGCAGAAAGTGGTTCGGTGTTAGCGCTTCCTGGTCCTCTTTCATGTTGGTGGACACGTACGTCAATGGACGCGAGTTCACCAGGTATTCTGCTTCTACCAACACCGTCTGCAGGATTTCATCCGTCAGCTTCCGTCCGTCGGTGAACGCCTTCAACGCCTCTTTCACCGAGCGCACCATTCTCTCCCACGCACCACCCATATGTGGTGCTGACGGTGGATTAAACGTCCAACGGGTCTTCGAACTGGTGAAGGTATCTGCACATCCCGCGTTTATCTCTCGAACTAGGTCTCGGTTTGCACCCACGAAGTTAGTGCCGTTATCCGAAAAGATCTCGGTTGGACTGCCACGTCGCTTTACGAACCTCCTGATCGCCATTTTGCACGACTCAGTCGTCAGGCTATACGCCACCTCCAGATGCACAGCTCGCACTGTCATGCAAGTGAAGAGTGCCACCCATCTTTTCTCCTTCCTTCGTCCAATCGACACATCTAGTGGGCCGAAGTAGTCGATACCGACGTAGGAGAACGGATCGACCTTCGCTGCTAAACGCTGTCCTGGTAATGGTGCCATTCTCGGCACAGTTGGCTTCGCCTTCTGAATCTTGCACCACATGCATCCACGTATCACCTTGTCGACCTGCACTCTTAACGTCGGGATGTAAAACCGCTGCCGGATTTCATTCACCACGGTTTCTCTGCTGCTATGGCCAAACTGCCGGTGGTAATGCTCCAACAGTCTCTTCGTCACCACGTGGTCCTTCGACAAAACGATCGGGAATCTTGCATCGAACGCTGCATACTCCGCTGCTCCGGTTCGACCTTCCATCCGAACGACTCCGTCTTCATCCAGAAACGGTGCCAGGCGAAACAACGAACTTGACCGTTCGAGAGGTATCGCTTCCGATAACGGCAACTCCTTGTTCTTCAGCATTGTCCTCACTTCATCGGCGAACTCGTCTGCTTGAACCGCCTTCCACAAGAGGACCTCCGCCGCATGGTATTCTTCCTGCCGCAACGGTACTTCATCGCTCGAGATACCTCCACCATCGGCTTTCCGCAATGCTTCAATCGGCTTCTTCTGAATACGACGACGACAGTTGGATACGAAGCGGAACATCGTTGCTATCGTCCGGACCATCACCGACCATCTCGAGATGTGTTGCATCCTCTCCATCAAACCTTCGGGCAACGCAATGTAATGGAACAGCACACTTGCTCGAAGTTCCTCGGCGACCTCTACTCTCGGACGGTTCTGCTTCGGCCAAATTTCCTCTCCTTGATACAGGAATTCCGGTCCTTTGTACCATCGGTTGCTCGACTTTATTTCCGTTTCTTTTCCCCACTTCGTCAGATCGTCCGCTGGATTGCTCTTCGAGTTGACCCAACGCCAATCTTCTGGATTCGTGGTGCTGATGATCTCTCCGATTCGATAAGCGACGAACGGTCTGTATCTTCGTTGATCGGACTTCACCCATGACACCACTGTATCTGAATCACACCACAGGAACCTCTTCATCACGGGAAAGGAATGATTTTCGCAAATCGACTTCATCATCCGAGCACCAAGAATAGCAGCCTCCAACTCCATCCTCGGGATAGACAAGTACTGAAGTGGAGCCACTTTCGCCTTCGCCTCGATGAATGCGCACTGAACGACTCCGCCGTTCTCGAACCTGAAGTAGGCAACGCATCCATAGGCCTTTTCTCCGGCGTCGGTAAACACGTGTAGCTGCACTGTCTGGTACGCCTCCGACCCTAGTCCACCGAGATAACATCGTGGAACTCGTATTTCGTCTATCAGGTGGAACAGGCTTGTCCACTTCTTCCATCTCTCATAATGCTCTTCGGTGAGCTTATCGTCCCAGCCGATGCAGCTACGCCACACGTCCTGCATGATGATCCTTCCCTGTATCAACAGGGGAGCGAGAAATTGCTTCGGGTCAAACATGCTTGCAATACACCTCAATGCAATCCTTTTCGTAGGCCAGGCGTTTTCTCGGATGTAGGCCTGAAGGTCTTGTCGAATCTCCGTTGAAAACACGAAATTATCTCCTTCCGGGTCCCACAACACTCCGAGAACTCTCTCTGTGGGGCAGTTCTTGTCGACTTCTAGCGGCTTCGCCGCACACTTTGGCTCTCCGAGCTGCCGCAGAACTTCCTCCGAATTACTGACCCAGTTGCGAATCTCGAAACCTCCTTTGGCATGTACTCGGCAGACGTCACTGGCCTTTCTAACTGCTTCCTCTTCGGTGTCGGCGCTGTCAAAATAGTCGTCGACGTAGTGCTTCCGAACAATCGCGTCCGCTGCTTCTGGATACTGTTCAGCATGTTCTTGAGCATTCAGATTCTTCACGAATTGCGCAGAGCAAGGCGAACAACTCGATCCGAAAATCACCACATCCATCACGTAGATTTCCACTTCTCCATCCGCACCAGGGAACAGGAATCGTTGTGCTTGACGATCCTCCGGTCGCACCAGTGCTTGGTGAAACATTTCCTTTATGTCACCGCCGAATGCTATCCTTTTCTCGCGAAAGCCGTTAATCACCGCTGGTAACGAAATAATCATGTCCGGTCCTTTCAGTAGCATATCGTTCAACGACACTCCATGCGCTTTAGCGGCTGCATCCCAGACTAATCGTACCTTGCCCGGCTTTTTAGGGTTCGTTACGTAATTCAGCGGCAAGTACCACTCTTTACCTTTCGGCGTCTCGTTCAACTCTTGCTCAGTGATACGATGTGCGTAACCCTTGACCAGATAATCTTCCAACTGCTTCTCAAGAATCTGACGAACTCCAGGATTCCGATTCATTCGCGCCTCCAAACTCCGCATCCTTCTCAAGGCCATGTCGAAGCTTTCCGGAAATGTAACATCATCTTCCTTCCATAACAGTCCGGTCTCGAACCTTTCGCCAACCCTCCGGGTAGTCTTCTCCAGAATCTCGCGTGCTCTGCGATCTTCATCCGACTCCAGGCGAACAGGGGAAACTCCAATTTCTTCCAGCTGGTAGTGTTGTTTCAGCAGCTCATCCAACCCTTTATCTGCCTTGCTACACTCTTCGCACGAGCATCGATGATGGCCCAAGAAATGGACTCTGTCTACGACCTTCGCTTGCTGTCCATACACTGCCCAACCAAGCTTGCAAAGCACGGCAACTGGTTCGCCGCATTCTCCAATCCGCGAATCTAGCGGAGCGATCACATGTATGTTGTCGATTCCTAACATGATCTTCGGTACACTTCTGCCATAGCTGGGAATATCGATGTGGTCTAGGTGCCTGAACTCATCCACTAGCTTTCTTGCGTCCATCTTCTGTGTAGGGAGGTCTAACCTATGCACCGTGTGAGCTTTCACCAGCTCATACCGCTCCCTCGAATTTATGGCGGATATCTCCAGCACCACCTTCTTGGATTCATGTTCCGTACGCTGCACACCGTTCGTCCATGTCATCTCCAACGGTTCTATCGGCCCGTCAACACCTAGCGTTTTCGCCAACTCACTGTCGATCATGGTAACGGACGATCCTTCATCGATCAACGCAAGCGTGTCGACCTTCTTCTTCCCATTGTACAGCATTACCGGAATCATCCTGAACAACACTGCTCGGGTTTCATGGCGATGACTGTTGCACTGTGCTTGAACTCTCGAACTGTTGCACTGTGCTTGAACTCTCGATGTTTCGACGTCCATGTAGCAGAGCGTTATGGCATTCTTGACATCCTTCCACCTTGCACTGCATCCTTATACGACACGATCGCTGGCCATGGTCGTACAAACAAAGAGGACACAGCTTCAATTTCTCGACCGTCTTCCACCGCCCTTCCAGGTCCTGTTTCAGCAATTCCTGACAGTTTCTCCCAAAATGCCCGGGTTCTTGGCAAACCGAACATTTCAAGTCCCGGCGAAGAGACTGAGGCGGCAAATTCGACTCTGATTTCTCCGATACGCTCTTTTGACCGGATTGAGTGCTTCCTCCGTCGGTGGCGTGAACGAAGGCTTTCGTCCTCGACTTATCCCGCGATTTGGAACGCTCGATCTCTCCCGACTTCTCAAAGGTTGCCTCCAATGCCTTTTCCACCAGACACTCCATGAACGCGCCAAATGTTTCGAGGTCAACGGCTTTGGCTTGTCGCTTATACTCCACCCACTCCATGGCGTAATACGATGGCAGTTTCTGGACCAAACTCTGCATCAAAATCGGGTTTTTCAGGTGGTTCACAAGTCCTGCCGCCTTCAGGTGTTGGGTGAATTCTTCTACGGCACTCCCGAACTCTATCACCGACTCTAGACTCTCGACCTTCGGTCCTTCAAGTTGCTGAATCCGATTTGCCAACCTCGTCGACAAGACTTCTGGATTTCCGAACCGCTTCTTCAGCTTCTCGATTATCAACGGGACGTTCTCCGGCAGAAGCAGTCGATTTCGGACCGTTTCCAATGCTTTCCCTTTCAATGCTTCCTGTAGACGGACCAAATTCTCAGCATTGGTGAAACCGCAGGACTCATTTGCTTGTTCGTAAGCGCTGATGAATATTGGCCATTCTTCGGCAGCGCCATTGAACTTTGGGAGGTTCCTTGGAAATGCCTGCCTCGAAGCAATTTGAAGCCGCGATGGACCTGGCTCTGGCATCTTGATCCGACTCAAACTGCGTCCGATAGCGCCTCGCTCTTCACTACACTCTCCGTCGAAAGCAGTATGACGAACACCTAATTCTTCTTCAAACGACGGCCTTGGAAGTCTGACGTCCAACTTCTGGGGTTTCGGTGGTCTCGTGTTCTTCCGACGCTGTAATGGTCCAACATCCTTCGGAAACATTTCCAGTTCTTTCCAGACGTTGACAACGAGAGCATCCTGCTGCCAATATTTGGAGAAAATGAGGCTTTGCAATTTATATGTGATACATCGGCAAGTCTAGGTCTAAACCATATCAACCACGTTAAAAATCAGCAGAACTGTTATTTAGATCTCTTAATGACCAATACTGATGAAGATTTCTGTGTGGTAGAATCATTGACTCCCTTATGGAAAAACGAACTTTTTCATACAGCTATTGAGTTTTCTTTATTCGTGCATGGAAATAACAGACCTAAAGATTGCGACTTTGAAGAAGTTCATGATTATCGTTCAGCAAATTATGACAATATAAGACAGAAAATCAATCAAGTAAGTTGGCAAAATGTGTTAAGAAACGAAGAAAATGTTGAATCTGCCGTTAAAATGTTTTACAAAATTTTAAACGACATAATACACGACGATATACCCTTAATAAAAAGAAGAAGGAATCATAACTCAAAGTATCCTATATGGTTTAGTAGAGAAATCAAAAATTTAAAGAATCGTAAGCAAAAGGCACATAAAATATACAAAAAATGTAAAAATGATGCAAATTTAATTAACTATTTAAATATTTGCGATCAATTAAATCTTGCCATTGATACCGCATTTGAAGAGTATAATGAACGAACTGAGCGTGAATTGAAATCATGTCCTAAAAATTTCTTTAATTACGTTAAAACAAAAAACAAATCTAACAACTTTTCATCTGAAATGCACCTAGATGATAAAATTGGTGTGAACCCTGAAGAAAGCTGCAATCTGTTTGCAACATTTTTTCAAGACGTTTACACTACTTATTCGGAAAATAATCGAGATCGTGAATATTTCTCATTTCTTCCAGAAATCCCAAATGACATTTGCGTCAATCAAATCAAAGTACATGATATTGTAGATGCACTAAAAAGTCTAGATGTCTCCAAAGGTGCTGGACCGGACGGGATTCCACCTGTATTTTTGAAAATGTTATCAATCGAACTTGCATCTCCGCTATTTTGGCTCTACAATATGTCTCTGCAATCAGGTAGTTTCCCTGAAACATGGAAAAGCTCATTTTTAGTGCCGATCTTTAAAAGTGGCAAAAAATCTGACATACGTAATTATCGTGGGATAGCCATTATCTCTTGTATTCCAAAGATTTTCGAGGCAATAATAAATAAAATTTTATTCGATATGGTTAAAAACAGAATAACTCATACTCAGCATGGTTTTTTTAAGGGACGCTCAACATGCACAAACTTGCTGGAGTTCATTCATTATTCTTTGACAGCCATGGATAATGGAAATCACGTGGAAGCTCTCTATACAGATTTCAGTAAAGCTTTCGATCGCATTGACATACCAATGTTGCTTTTTAAGTTAGAAAAAATAGGATTTCAACCGGACCTTCTTAAATGGGTAGAGTCTTATCTTACTAATCGTCAACAAATAGTTAGATACAAAGGAGTAAAATCTATTCCAATTAAAGTTACATCGGGAGTTCCTCAAGGGTCTCATTTAGGGCCATTATTCTTTATTTTATACGTTAACGACATTTCCTTCATTCTGAAAAAAGTGAAAGCTCTCATATATGCTGATGACATGAAACTGTTTCTTGAAATAGTAAACGATGAAGATATACATACTTTTCAAAATGAAATTGATATGTTTTACAAATGGTGCAATAAAAGCCTTCTCCAATTGAACGTGAAAAAATGTAATTCAATATCCTTTAGCAGAAAGCGTAGTATACCTAACACAACAGTCTACCTAGGGAATCAACCAGTAGAAAAATGCATAAGAATAAGAGATTTAGGAGTGATTTTAGATTCCAAAGTTACTTTTATAGATCATTATAATACAATTATCAACAAGGCAAACAAGATGTTAGCATTTATAAAACGATTTAGCTATAATTTTCACGATTCATACACTATAAAAACATTATACATAACCTATGTGCGTTCAATTTTAGAATACTGTAGCATAGTTTGGTCACCATTTTCATCAACCCATGAAAATCGTATAGAATCAGTTCAAAAACAATTTCTGTTGTTCGCACTTCGAAAATTAGGTTGGACAAGGTTACCTCTACCATCTTATGAAGCACGATGCATGCTCATTAATATTCAAACATTGAAGAAACGTCGCGAATTTGCAATGGTCTCGTTCGTAAACGATATAGTTTCGCATCGTATTGACTCGATGACACTTTTATCAAAATTAAATTTTTATGCTCCTTCAAGACAACTGCGAAGTCGTAGTATTTTTTATACAAACCATCACCGCACAAATTATGCCAAATTTGAGCCTTTAAATCAAATAATGTCTGTTTACAATAAACATTGCGAAACCATTGACTTTACTATGACGAAATTGGAACTAAAACAAAAATTTATGTCATATCAAAATTCGAACTAGATTAAGAAAATAACGTTTTCAAACTATATAATATTAAGTGTAAAATTGTAACAAAATGGTCTACTGCTGATTGACGACATGAAATAAATAAATAAATAAAATAAGTTCCAGGTCCTCGTCGAACTCAACTGCAGCCTCCATTTCTGGGAATTCATCCTCGTTGAACACGAATTCTTCCACCTTCCTTCCCTGGTCGATGATTTTCCGCAATTCCGACCTTCTTTCCAGCACTTTCTTCTTGCGGGCTATTCTCTTCCGCTCCAGCTCCAGGATTTTACGCTGATTCTCTTCCTCTTGCTCTTCCAATCGGTTCCACTCCTCGAGTTCTTGAAGTTCTCTCCACGCACGGGTACGCGTCGACTCCGGCGACGACACTCTGGCACTCAAACTGGCACTTTTCTTGACACTCTCACGAACACGATCGGGCTTCTTCACAGGAACAGACTCTGAACGCTTGACCTGGTTGCAATAACGACCGAATGCCTCCGTCAAAGCATGCAAAAACGCGTCGCGGTCATCTTTATTTGCTTCTTCTTCTTCTTCTTGCTTTCTTTCTGAATCTATTGTCTCCTGATCTTCTGCTTGAGTTGAGTTGCCTACTTCAACATCTTCGACAATCTCATCCTGCGCTTGGTCCCTAGTGATGCGACCTTTAGTCTTGCTTCTCGTCGACTTACCGATACCTGCCCTATCACCCTCAATCTGCCTGGGATGGTTGAACACCACTGGAGATATGGCGGTGTTGCCTGGGGCACCCAACGAAGTACGGATGTCTCGATCCTCTCCTAGGCAGGTCCCACAGTACCAGACAACTTCGGCGACACTATCATCCACGTTCACGCAGCAAAAATGGTACCATTCTTCACACCTTTCACAACGAACGCTGGCATCGAAATCCTCCCCTTCATCGCAGCACGGGTATTTGTAGGCCATGGTGGTAGATAGATTTTGAGGAATATTCGCACCCTTCGGATGCGGGTAAAAACAATCTCACAGTATGTCGGCTCGCAACAAACTCAATTAGAAATATATTTACAACATTTACGTAAACCTTATTTACAAACAATTAAATACAAATGACTTACAATCTAGTTTTTTCCCTTCGGCTACAATTGCTCCTCTTACTCTACCTCCGGGTGTGCAGGGTAATCCTATTGTACAATGACCAACATTAGCACATACGACACACATTTAACAAACATAATCTTACGGTAAACAACGGTGACGAATAACTAACGTCACTACTTGGCTACAGCTCGCCGATATTCTATATTCCACAATCACAATCGAACGAACAAATCACAAAACTTCACTGGCAAACACTAATAATTGCTGATGGAGAAAACACCATCTTCCACCGCAGTTGCCTTTCTAAATCGATCACCGATCAGCTGCGATGGCTGTTTTCTCCCTCTTTTGCACTCTCTATTAATCAACATTTATGCTGCACAACAACAACAAAACAGAACACGTTCACGGTTGTGCTCTTTCGCAACAGTGGGCCGCGGCGTTGTAATTGTGAACAGTGGGCCGCAACCTAAGACAAGACGTGACAGGTCAAAGTACAAAAATGAAACCAATTGCCTGTCAAAAAAGACCACTTCTCATTGGTCGTTTTGGCAAAGGCCTACTTTCACATCGTTGAGTTGGATTGCAACAGGGCACTTTGTTGCTAGCCTGGCCGTGTTGCTAGTTCGTACAGTAAAGTTTTTATGAAAAGTTTGGAAATTTTTAGTGAAATCTTTTCGTTTCAAATCTATTCATATTCGATGTTAAGTTCAAAGCATGTGCTCCTACAATGCTAAAATAAATATAAAATTCCTAATTAAGACCAAAATAGTGGAAATTGTGTCAATTGTCTTTAAAAATATCACCGGTTTTAAATTTCAACCTAATTGTTTGAAAATATAGCATCCTCTATTGCGCTAAATGAATAAAGCGTGCGAGAAACATTCAGATTATGAGCCTTGATATTTGAATTTATTCACAAGATTTGCATAAAAAGGATACTGGTAACACTGGTTTTTGTATCGACAAGGTTATCGACGTAAAAACAACAGGGCAGTCTTAGTTGAGCTGTCACGTCCTGTCCTAGGCCGCAACATGTTCCTAATATGTTAGTACTGTAAGTACAAACATATCATCCCATTGTGGTTATCACGCCCAATGGTATGGGTGCCCTAGTGTAGATGTAGTTGTGAACCTTAGAGGTAAACAATATGTACTGTCTCGAAAAAGACCCAGAATCCGGGTATAAATTTTTGAAATTGGGTAATATTTCCATATGCATTTTGATGAGTCTAGAAAGCGTTTGCAAGTTTCTTTGAGGAAAACAAAAACAAACTGTGTATGACGAACGTATGCTAGTCTACGTGTGTTCAAATGTCACTAAGCTCAATAGGGAAAACTTATTCTTCAAGTCTTAATGAAGGAAGTTGCTGAAGAAACAAATCCGTTTAGAGCAAATATTGTTTGCGATTTTTGTAGATGTTTGCAGGGCTATGATGCTAAATAATTGCTAACAAACTCATGAATATCTTTTCTCCTATCGGTCAGATTGAGTTTCTCTCTCTAGCAAACTTCTTTGTTATGGTTTGAAGAATTAGTTTTTACTATGGGATGATAAATGTGTACTTACATTCCAGTACACGTGCATAGAACATTTTTCAACATTTCAGCATAGTAATTTCCATATATACCAACATCGTCTTTGGGCCCCTTCACTTTTAAATCACCACCTATAAAGCTGAAAATTTGCATGAACACTATATGTATGGTAAGGATTGTAAGAAAGATATGGGAGATTGAATTTTCAGCAGGCTCTGTCCCAGTGGGGACGTAATGCCAAGAAAAAAAAAGAATTCAAGTTAATCATTAAAAAATCTATTTTTATAGGTCACACTATTACAGTAAAAGAAACAGATTGAGTACTTGTAATCCAATAACACCTGTTATCTCAGGACTTCGAAAATATTTTCAATCAAGAGAACGTTGTCGAAAATTCCTGGGAAGCTGATTTGGAAGAAGTGAGAACTATTAGGGCCCAGATAGCCGTAGCGGTAACTGCGCAGCTATTCAGCATGACCGTGCTGAGGGTCGTGGGTTCGAATCCCACTGGTCGAGGATCTTTTCGGGTTGAAAATTTTCTCGATTCCCAGAGTATCATCGTACCTGCCACACGATATACACATGCAAAAATGGTCTATCGGTAAAGAAAGCTCTCAGTTAATAGCTGTGGAAGTAGACCTGTGCGCCGCCGCGCCACGCCGCCGCCGCCGATCAATTTTACGTCACGCCGACGCCGAGTGAGGCATCGGCGGCGCGCCATACGCCGATCAGCACTTCGCCGCCGATTTTGTGTTTTCACGCCGAAAAATAATTCGGCTCGTAAAATTTGATAACTTTATTTTGAAAAAATGCTCTACCAAATAATTCATTGTTGCTTAAGAAATTTCTATAAGGATTCTTACAGGAATTCATCAAGGAATTAGTCCAAGAATTCCTCTATGTATTTCTTTGGGAACTTCAGGAATTTATCTATCAACTCTATCTTGAAACCTTCCAGGGATTCTTCAGTGATTTATCCTGGAATACATACACGGATTTCTGCTTGAACTCCTTCAGAGTGTCCTGTATGAATTCTTTCAGATAATACCGTCGATGGGGGGATAATGGGTCTAGGGGGTGAGATTGGGTCAAAACGGAAAAATATGATTTATGAAATATTTCTGCTAATAACGCTGATATTTCTAAAATTTATAATTCATATGTTAGAGAGCATATTTAACACATAATTAATCACAATATACATTTTTAGAAATAGTAGTTTTTGTTAAAAAATCAACAAACTTGTATGTTGTAACTAGAAAAAATTTACAACATTTAAATTCTTCTGTACAAAGTATCACGCATGTACTTTTACTTCTAGTATTATGTTAGTAGAAAGTTGAAAGTCTATTCAATAAACTTCATTCGTATTTTCCGGAATCTATTTGATTTTTCCATATTTTTTTCAGTACGGTGTCTAAAACATTAAAAATAGGGGTGAGATTGGGTCATATAAGAACGATTGTGAATGAATTCACAAGTCTACATTTTTGTCGTTTTACGGTGCTGTGTACTCTTTTATCATTAAAATGTTTTAAGTCTTTCTCAATACAGCATCACATAAACATCAAACAAGTCTACTTGAGGATTTCGTGCATTGAATAACAATGCAAAACATTTTGCCAACTTCTCTAACCAGCAACTGTTTTTCGTATGCAGCAACATCGTAAAATTTTATCAATTGATTTGTTTTTTATTTAATTATTTGTTAGTATTTTCATATCATTGAAACATTTCACGGAAGTACAAATGAGTTGGATCGCTGAAATACCGAGATTCTGACGTCAACAATTTCCGGAAATATTTTGATCGTGGTATGTCGCATCATAATTCAACTATTTACGAAGGTTTAAAATAATCACATTTTCAGTACACCTTTGGCTTTTTGGCAGTTGGAATGAGATTTCGAAGACAATTTGAAGGAACAAAACAATAAAATTTATGTAAAATTGACAATAAATGCTGGGTTTACATAATTTTTTTCATAGCTCTTCAATTCTTCGGTAAAATCGTACTTTTAAGTGGTTTTATCATACTTGTGAAACAAATTAGATGCCTTTTCGTTTTTTTGCATCGTACTTCATCAATATTTTTCAGCTATCAATGGTTCTGCAACCATATTCTCAAAAACAAGTTATTGCAATTACAGTGACCCAATGTCACCCTCTCAATGGGGTGAGATTGGGTCATTTTTCATTCACTTGTAGTGCCGTAGTGAATTGAAATTTGTCTTTGATTTCTTTTCTTTGACGGTTGGTAATGTACGATCAAAGTACATACACACCAAATTTGAAGTTTATTGGAGTTAAATTGCGATAGTTATTCAATAAATAATTCGTACATATCCTTTTTTGACCCATTCTCACCCCCAACGACGGTACTTTAGAATTCTTACAAGACCAGCAATTACTCTAAGAATGCTTACACAGATTCTATCAGTAAGCTTTCAACTAATTTTAAAAAATCCTCGATAAAAATCAATTGATTTTTTTATTTTTTTCCTGGAGTTCCTCCAAGACACTACTCAGAAATCTTTAAAGAAGGATTATCAAATATTTCTCAAATAATTGAAACAAATATATGCCTAGGAATTATTGCCAAAGAAGATTTTTCAAAGTTTTCTCGTGTTATAACAAATAGTGCAACAATTTATTTGAAAAAAAACCTGGAGGAATTCTTCTATAAACCTACAAAAAAGAACCTATGCGGGATTTCTTCATATGTTTCTGCACTAATTCCTCCAATTATTTGTTTAAGAAACACTTCAGAAAGTCCGTTGGTAATTTCTTCGAATGTTGTTATAGGGATTTATCGAGAAATTATTGCAAAGATGCCTTCAAGATTTCTGCCACCACTTTGGAATTTCTCCAAGGATTACACGCATATAGGATACCTACATTTCTCAATCGCATTTGTGAGTAGGTAAACCGTTGAGGATTACTCCTGAAATCAATTCAGAACTTATAGAAGATACTTCATTGAGTTTATCCATCAATTCTCGCATAATCTGAGATAACGCCCTAAAAGCCATTGATAACCACCTGTGTAGCTCGTTGTTTCTGAGTAAATGAATGAATAAGCATCCAAACCAACATCACTGGCAGGTAGAGAATGATCCTTTTTTCACCATAGAGTTGTTAAATAACGTGTAAATCCATTCAAATACTCAGAAATAACGAGCTACACACATGGTTACCAATGGCTTTTAGGGCGAGATAATAAGTTATGCGAGAAATGTTCATTTAAAAAACTTTCCAAAGAAAATACTTTAAAGCTTGTTTAAGGACTCTTGGACTGTCAAGTAAATTTTACTCGATTTTCCAACCTGTACTTTAAAAAATTCCTTTGCTAATTTCTACAAGAATGCTTTCAGTAAATTCCGTAACGATTTTTGAAAAAAAAAAATTTTAGTATGGTGGCAATGGTAAATTTCTATAAGCGCACCTGTATTTTCGATGTAAACGTTTAATGAATTGTTAACTAAATAAGCAACCATTGCTAAAGAAAGTAATTCACCAAACACAGCAGAAAAATGTAACAAAAGTGGTTTCACAAGCAAATATACCTCTTTTAAAACCCAAAAAAAAAAACACTTTATGCACATTTTTATCGTTCTTTCCGAGCGGTTGAATGATAGATTTTTAAACTTGTTATTGACTTTACTACTTTTATTGAACTGTAAATATAGAAAATAATATCAATTTTCTTATGAAATAACAAGATTACCAAGTCAATAACTGGTTCAGTTTTTCATTCTCGCTAGAGTTTCGGTTATTTCCCATAGTATGTATACTGTAATTAATATAGTATTACAGTGTCTTACCGATTTTGGCAACAAGGCTAGATTTTTATGTTGCCAAAATGGGGATGTTGCCAAATTCGGGAATTTTGAAATGCTTATGTTTTTATCATTCTAATCTCTAAAAGAATCAGAAAATACATGGCATGGTAAATTTCTATATCAATCATGTGAAAATTGTCTGGGACCCTTCTTCAGTTGAGCTTTTGATTCAAAAGCAGAAACATCATGTACTGATTATACGCACCATCTGAAAAGCACACTTGTTGTACACAGTACAAGCGTGGTACTCTCAGTGACCATTTGCGACTGTCCTAGAGCGCAAAAGTGCAGTTTTAAAGCCAGACCATATTGAAAGTAGCAGATTATGAATACAGGTTCGGTTGAGGATTCTTTCGAGTGGCTTTATTTTAGGGATTCCTTGAACATAGAGCGCAATTTTGGTGATCATACGTCTTAATAGTGAACAAGGTTCTAGGTGGAAAAAAGTGGAAGTTCTTCTAAATTGCTTCATACTATTACTATCAATATTATCACGGTTGAAATGTAATGCCAGCTTTTTTATCGAGACTAGCACCCATATGCACCCAGAAATAGAGTTATTGACGAGTTCTTTTCCTAGCATTATGCTTATTTGCTGAGATTCGGGAAAAATCAAGCTGAGAGTTGCAAAATTTGGAATAAACAAACTTTCTTGATGTTTTCCTCAACAACTGTTACTAAAATGACTACAGAAATACCTAGAAGAAATCACTCATCAATTATTCAATAAAATATTTCAAAGATTAAATTATTATGCCTTTTAAACAATGTAGCAATTATTTATACAGCTTGCCTGCTTTATGAGAATTCTCCTATACGTTAAACAATAACTTTGAAATATACGCGTTTTACTTATAAGTACGTTCAACATTAGTTTTCTTAGCTCGCAATGGCCAGCAGCATTTTCATTTTGACTTATTTTCACTTTGTTTAAGCTCACAATATTAGGTTTCAGTACTTAATAATAAATTGATAATATGTTTCAATGTGTTGCCAAAATCGGGAAGAAAATGTTGCCAAAAACGGGTGTTGCCAAAATCGGAGGTAGACAAAAGCGGATGTTGCCAAAATAGGGAAGGCACTGTATTAGCTTAATGTTATTCGGCGAGAATATATTGTGTTTGATGGAAAAGTGTTGTACTAATTGGAGTTCCACGCACTACAGGTATTCCTCTTAGAGCTCCTGCAGAATTGTTTCCAGGATTTATGCAGCTAATTCAAAAATGTCTGGAACTTTCACGTGCGTAAGCAAAATATCGCTCATAATACCGCATATAAATCTGTTCGAAAATGTTCATAATGCACTAGTTCATGAATTACTCAATATTAATTCTTCAAAAAAGTGAAACCTATTTAATGTTTCTCCAAATATCCTTCTTTTTCTTTCGGGAAATTTATTAAACAATCTTATTAGTATTTTTTGTAATACTCCTGAAGATCTTTCAGGAAATGCACAATGGGTTTCTTCAGGCTTACGTCCAAAAATTCTGCAACGATTTCTTCTAAAATACTTATTGAGGATACGACCTAGAACTCCTTCAGTAATACTTACAATGATGCGCACCAGATTTTATTCTTGTATTTAATATAAGCAAGTCTTTACTAGCACATATATTTCTGCTAGAATTTCAATAACGTCCTTTTTTTCAGGGTTACTTTGACAATTCTTCAAACATTCGTGCAAGAATTCTTCGAATAGTTTTCCCAAAAGTCCAGCAAAAAATTTCCAAAGATCCCTCTTACACAGTGTTCCTATAAATCACACACATTTGTCTGTGGAAATTTCACCAAATATTCTTGTGAATTAGTTGTCTTAAAAGGATTTCACCATAAATTTCCCCTAGTTTTTTTTCAGGGTCTGTTGCATTTTTTTTTCAGAGATTTTTCATGATTATTCCAGATAAGCGCATATGGGACAACAATTTCAATCGCTGTAATTTGAATTATTGAAATGGTGCATTAACTGCTTCATCGTTTTAATTGTCGTTTATATTTACGCACCCAAATTTATGTAGCATTAAACGCGAAAATGTTTAGCATGATCTTGGGGTTTGGGTTGTGAGTTCAAGCCCCACAGCCAAAGGGTTTTTTGACGTAATTTTCTTGACACTTCGCGACATAGAGCATCTTGGAGCCTTTTTTAAACCTAATGGCAATGTCCCGGCTAGTTCAGGATTGTTTCGTATATTTCGATTCTCACTTAACAATTGCTAAGCTAAGAAGTAGACTCTGTCCCAGTAGGAACGTAACGCTGGAAAAAAGAAGACAAACTCAAACATTTTGATGTCCAATTTTCTTCACGCCGATGCACGCCGCCGCCGCCGCCGCCGAAACTTGTTAACGGCGTGACGCCGATGACGCCGCCGCCGCCGGTATAAAAATGCACTCACGCCGCCGCCGATTAAAAATATTTCGGCGCACAGGTCTATGTGGAAGTGCTCATAAGAACACTAATCTGAGAAGCAGGCTTTGTCCCAGTTGGGACGTAACGTCAGAAAGAAGAAGAGAACTATTATTTAAAAAAATCAAAAATATGAAAGCTCCTGGCGATGATGGAATTTTCTACATCCTCAACAAGAAACTTTCAGAAAGAAGCTTATCATTCTTAGTTGATATATTTAACAAATGTATTCAATAAGCATATTTTCCTGACAAATGTAAAAATGCTAAGGTTGTTCCAATTTTAAAACCAGACAAAAATCCTGCAAAAGCTTCTAGCTATCGTCTAATCAGTTTGCTTTCTTCCATCAGTAAACTTTTTGAAAATGTCATTTTGAACAGAATGATTGTCCACATCAACGAAAATTCAATTTTTGCCAATGAACGGTACGGATTCCGCCATGGACATTCGAGCACTCATCAACTTTTACGTGTAACAAATTTGATCCTTTCCAGCAAATCTGAAGGCAATTCTACTGGTCTTACTCTTCTAGACTTAGAAAAAGCATTCGACAGTGTTTGGCATGAAGGCTTGATCGTAAAATTAAAAAACTTTAATTTTCCAACATACATTGTTAGAATAATTCAAAGTTATCTGTCAAATCGTACACTTCAGGTTAATTATCAGAACTCCAGGTCTGAAAGACTTCCTGTAAGAGCTGGCGTTCCCCAATTATGGGACCAATATTATACAATGTTTTCACATATGACTTACCTGAGTTGCCTCAGGGATGTCAAAAATCCTTGTTTGCGAATGACACAGGCCTCTCCGCCAAAGAACGAAACCTGCGTGTCATCTATGGTTGATATCTAAAAAGTTTGGATATTTTTTCCTCATAGTTGCAAAAATGGAAGATTTCTCCTAATGCTTCCAAAACTCAACTAATAATATTCCCACATAAACCAAAAGCTCTTTATTTGAAACCTTCAAGTAGACATGTTGTCACGTTGAGAGCTAGTGATCAATCGATTAAATTTTCAGCTTAAACGGATATTTGGTTCTCCAGATTCGTGCTGTTGAAAATTTGAGGTTTGGCTTCGATTTATCGTCACCTTAAAAGTAGGATGCTATTATTCTCCCTTTGCTCCTTTCCGCAACCGGGTGCACGCGCCATTTTGGGTCTCGAAAAACCTCGTAGATCACAAACCGTCAATAGCATTCCCACACAGTAACCCACATTCAGCCTTCAAGGGTCTGAAAAAAAAATAAAAAAATAATTTCCTGACTCTCCAGGTTTTTCCATGTAATCGACACCCTGTAACCTAAATCTTCGAAAGAGGCTACACAAGTAATTCATAGATGAAATTCTTAAGAAATCTTTGGAGGAACTTCATGAGAAATCCCTGGATGAATTTATAGGGGAATTTCTTGAGCAATTCCTAATAGAATTTGTGAAGTGATTATTGCATCCAGAGTGGATCTAGATAAGAGTGGCGTCAATGTCAAAATTGGAACAGCGGCGAACTGTCATTTCCATACACATCCGCGTTCCAATCCAGCCTCCTGACACCGCCTATACAACCCCATTGGAAAATAACGAGCAAACATCTCTGGTTCCCACTGGGAAGTGGTTCCCACTGACAACTCAATGTTTGTAAACAAATAGTCGTTTAAAGACTAACAATCGAGGAAGGCGAAATCTTTTTTGCCGAAAATTTTCTTTTCTCACAACAACAGTTATATAAGCACAAATAAACGATTGCAAACTTTTCGTTCGCAGTACAGCAAGTTAATTAGAGTTGAAATGGTTAGCGTGAAACACATTTAAATATCGGAGAAAAATTTCCCCAATATAATTACGCCAATGTACGTTGTTGTTCTTGAGTTTGATGCTGAACTCGAAAACATGGCTGTATAGCATCGGGCTGTTCCAATCGAGCAGGAGACCTGTCAAAACTGGAATATGACGTCACTCTTGTTTACAGGCACTCTAATTGCATCGATGTCTGTCAAAATAGTTGGAAAAATAGAAGAACTCTTGGACCAATTCTTGTTACATTTTGATACTCTTACTGAATGTATGATTTCGGTGATTAAAAAAAAATCCGCGCGTATGGTCGAAATCAAATGAGCGAAATCCGCGGAGGCGTAACAACCCCGTAAATACAGTAATTTTTGTGTCTTACCACTTCTTCAACTCGCTGCAGTGATCCACAAGAGCCACAAAAGAATTTATCCTTCTTCACCAATGGTTTCGAACAGCTCCAGCAAAATTTAGCAGTTGTACAGTACATTCTTCCGGTGGTTCCGTTGTTAGCAGTTTGCCGCACCAAAAACGATAAATATCGCATCACTGGTAAGCGGATCATGCTGATAAAATTTCGGTTTCTGTAACTAGGAAAAGCACCGAAGAAATATTCATATTTATGCACAATTTATGCTTAAATTTTATGGACAATTACCTAATGCAAAATTCGCAAAATTGCTTTTGTGTGCCGCAAAGCTTTGTTTACAAACATGACAAGGAACAGCTGAGTTTGTTATCAGTGCCATAAACGATCAAGAACAGACAGACGTTACCTATAAAAGTACAGCACAAAACAATGTTTTGAGGACAACACTCAGAAATAAAAATAGTCACCGAATTACTAAACTTGATGCATTCGTAACTATTTTCTATATGTATCTTTTTGATTTTGCAGTAAATTTCAACTGTCGATTTGCCGACAAGCACATTGTAGCTCATGCTGGCGAACCGGTTCCGCTTTCCGTTGCCGTTCCGCTATCATTGCGTTTGGGCCTTTACTATAACATCATCAATTATAGTTTACAAAATTACAAATACATTTAATGATCTGATATGGTATCCAACCAGGTTGAAATATGTCCACTATATCACAACCTTTTTGGTACCTTACCAACTTTGGTTTACGGATGGATAGCAGCCGCTTCTTTTTTTGTCATCGCATTGTTTTCATCCGCTCGTTTCATCGATCTTCTCCAAAGTAAAGTAATTTTCACCTATTATGTATTGCAGATTTTTCAACTTTTTTTTTGCGATTTCAACTTTTTTGGCCAAATCACCTCTCCCTTGTCACATATTTTGTATGAGTCCTCCGAAATTTTTGTAAGGCTTGTCACGCTTGGCTTGACCCCCTCGCCCCCCTTGGATAGTGACGTAATTTGTGCATGACTCCCAATGCCAGATTTTCTCGGAAAAATATCGCGGATGTAGACAACATTGGCAGCAGGAACAGTAGCGGATATTCAGAATGTGGACCAGATAAGTTGAGTCCAACTGCGCCCCGGGCTTCAACCGTGGAAGCGCTTCGGAAAAAAAACAACAACTATGAAGCGGCACCTAAATTTACCCCCCGTGCACTGACGAATGTCCTACATGCCGTTCTGCTGGATCCTTTCGGCCACTTTAGGATTTTATACCTACACGGGAAAAAATTCTGTGGTAAAAATAACTATCACAGACAAACAGACGTAACACTTAGAACAAATCTCGATCAAAATCATAGTCACGAGGACATGTGCGCCCAATGCTAAAATTATTGTATTTGGCCGACGAGCCAACAGATGGCGGTAGTGTGCAAACGTCAAACGCGAACAAAAACGATGCGAGCGCTGCAGGTGGTGGATTGGCCACCTACCATATTTTTGAATCGACCGTTAAAAAGGTGGTCGATGGACAATGATGAGAGTGTGACGTCTGTTTGTCTGTGTAACTATTTTAGCTGACTTCGCCCATTCTTGAAACTACCATGGAAATTCAGACCAATTTACTATGTTTACGGTACACCCCACCGCATTACTGGTACATTTGACAGAAATAATTTACAACAATCTGATTCCAACTACAGACATGTTAAAATCAAGCGCATTTCTGGTCTGCTGAAAATTGCCGGTGCGAGCGCTTAAGTTAACCCTCTAAAATGGTAGTTTTTACCGCACAATTTTTTTGCGTGTATATGTTAGCTATATTTGGAAAAAGGGAATTGTGTTGCAATAAATAAGCTTAAAAAGTAAATAAACTCCGAATGCTCCAATTATATTGTGATTCGATTTTGTTTCAGAAGAAAAAAGAAAAAAAACAACAACATGAACCATATTACCAAATGTTTGTTATTATTTTGTAGGATCGTACCCCAACTATACTTTCAATTCTCTGGTAGTAAATTCTTCTCTCTTACTAGGTATGCTCCCGTTGTGGTTGTCGTATGAAATTTGCTTGAGAAATAATGAATTTCGGAACGGTGAACATTCTTAACCCGTATAGGCCTGAGTGAAAGAAAAAATTACTAAAACTCTCACCGCTCAGCGAGTACTTAACGGATTTAAATTATTTTTTTGTCAGTATACTGGCACAAATATCTAGTTTCTAAAAGTGGCCAAAGGATCTCGAGAATGTACTTGTGGCCAGAGTTATTCAGGTGGGTTACTGGGTCAGGTCGGTTGAAAGGGTACTGTACTGCTGTGCCCCTGGAGGTAGGCAAATTTTAAGTTACAGATAATTTCCTGAATCGGCTATAATGTAGCCACTATATCAAGGAATTTTAAGAAAAACGCATCAGCGTAAACCTTTTGAGAAACGATTTAATTGGATAACCTTGTGCCCTGCATTGGTTTGACCCTTGAAAGAACCATTTTGGGTCCTCAGGATGCCTCAAATTTACGAGAAAGTGGTCAATTTGTATCTAAACATGTGTGTCATGCCCATGGGAACGTATTTCAGTAAATTATTATGTTTAATCTCTTCTGTTAGAGAATTGAAACGGTTTAGTAACCAACACAACTCTAGCCGGTTCTATAGAGCATTGAGCCCGAGTGGCCACATCCAATACATTCTAAATGGTGCTTACCTCTTCATTTATAATGTTGAATATCAAATCTCAATGATTTATGTAAATTAAAATAATTGCCATTCCAAATAAATAAAGACCTGACCCAGTGACCCACCAGAATATCTTCGACCACAGGAACATTCCCGAGATCCCTTGGCCACTCTTAGGAACTAGATATGTGGGCCAGTATACTGACAAAAAATTATTTAAATCCGTTAAGTATTCGCTGAGCGGTGAGGTTTTTAGTATTTTTGCTTTCACTCAGGCCTATACGAGTTAACATCCCGTTTATCGTATGGTCGGATCTTTGAAAACCTTAGCTGTTATTCGAAACATTACCCAGCAATACACGTAAAAAAATTGTGAATTGATTTTCAACCGTTTGTTGTCGACTTTGTTGAAATGCAAAAAAAATGTTTTGATCCATTACGCGCTTTTATCAAGTTTGTCCATTCTCTAAGATCTGGGCTCACAGTGACAGTTCGTGACAGCAGAATCTCGGCTCACTATGCCGTACATAAATTTTGTATAGGTTTTCCCCTCCCAGATCAACACCATTGATGCAACATTGCTTTTATTCAACAAATTTCAAGAGCTGTCAAGCAATAAAGCATTAACCCTACGTTACATATGTATCAATGCACTAACATCACTTTATAAATTGTACTGCTGCATTAATATTACTTTATAAGTTGCTTCATTGCTTTATCGTCCTTTTTGCATTAATTTAACTGTAAAAGTGTCCTTTTCCACTTTTAAACTACTCTAATGGTAGGCTTACGGCAATGCAGCTGCATTATATATGCAATTATATAATGCTCCATGGTTACTTGGGTACGTAACTGAAAAAGATTGAAAGTGAACCATAGACCATATTCAGTGAGGTTTCGATGTGGTTTGGATTTATGCGGGTATCCGTGTATCTGAGTAAAAGCTCTTCGTACACGGGAAAAATTCTGTAGTAAAAATAACTATTTTAGCTGACTTCGCCCATTCTTGAAACTACCATGGAAATTCAGACCAATTTACTACACGCAAAAAAATTGTGTGGTAAAAACTACCATTTTAGGGGGTTAACTTAAGCGCTCGCACCGGCAATTTTCAGCAGACCAGAAATGCGCTTGATTTTACCATGTCTGTTGTCGAAATCAGATTGTTGTAAATTATTTCTGTCAAGTGTACCAGTAATGTGGTGGGATGTACCGTAAACATAGTAAATTGATCTAAAATTCCATGATAGTTTCAAGAATGGGCGTAGTCAGCTACAATAGTAACTTTTACCACAGAATTTTTTCCCGTGTATGTTTACGGTACACCCCACCGCATTACTGGTACATTTGACAGAAATAATTTACAACAATCTGATTCCAACTACAGACATGTTAAAATCAAGCGCATTTCTGGTCTGCTGAAAATTGCCGGTGCGAGCGCTTAAGTTAACCCTCTAAAATGGTAGTTTTTACCGCACAATTTTTTTGCGTGTAGAAAAAAAAGATATCTTGGTCAGGGTGGGTGTACGGCTGTCAACTACAAACAAAGCTCGCCTAACAATCATCTCTCGGGCGGGCCGGCCCAAACAGCATCATCTCTCACGCGGGCCGTCCCAAACAGCACAGGTCGAAATTCGGGTCATGCCAGGCAGCAAATGCTGATGCATTTCAACACTCAAACAGCGGGATGCCTAGCAGCGTTGTGAGCCAAACGAATACACCCACAAAACATGAACGGTAGGCGTTCCTCGTTGCGTATACCCCCCCTGATCTTGGTGGACTGGTCAATAATTTTTTTGGGACATAAAATTCGATAACACCTTTCATTTTTTATAGCAAACATTTAAAGGTCCCATTTTGATTGTGTGAGTTTCATCTCAGCAATCACGTAATCAGCGCATGTTGTTGACTGTGGAGACAGCGGAGACAGTTACTGTCACCAATTCGTTGTCTCTTCCTCGTTTTTCCTCGTCGTTTCGATCCGGGAAAACTATCACCTCTGGAATATTTTCAGTGAAAACTGTGCAAAAGCGGACGCATTTCCAGCAAAATGGTGCAGAAGAACAACAGCTTCATTGCCTTCTTCAAGAACATCTATTACGATGACTACAAATGGTAAGTTTGTTTGAAAAATTGTTGAGATTGCGTTCAGCTGTCAGGTGAAAGACGTAATCGAAAAACACATCAAATTTTGATTGTCATACATTTTTGTTCGATTTCAGGGCACTTGTGAAGAGCGCTTCTCTGTTTCTGGTCGGGGTTCGCATCGCCAAAGAGTGTCAAGGTTTGGAGCTGATGCCCGCGGTTCCGCATTAATCCGGTCCCTTGTTGAGCAAACTCTAATTCCGTTAAAAACTATCCATACTACTGTTTAGAATAAGATGAGTACCGGTGTAGTTCTGAAATAAAATTTCGCGCAGTGGCTCTGAAAACAAAATGGAATCTCTTCTCAGAATATCACCAATCATAATACTATCGGTTCTTGCTTTGGCTGTTCAAGCTGAGGAAAATGCTCCCAACATTGTACTCGTTCTTACCGATGACCAGGACGTAGTTCTCAAAGGATTGGTTTGTGCATCTTATACAATTCACTTAGGTAAGCAATGATCATATGAAGTTTCTTTATGTTACAGAATCCAATGGTCCAGACGCAACAACTTATAGCTAATAGAGGAGCAACATTTATGAACGCTGTAAGTAATCCAGAAGATGAATCTTCCGGGCAGTCATATCTTCAGGATTGCTAGCAAGTGGATACTCAGTCTTAAAAAATGGAACTTTTGAGACCTCTTGCCTACAAATATACCAAACAGAAACCGAATAGGTATCACGAAAACAAAAAAAGTTTTACCAGACATTTATCTAAGAATATTTTTTTTCGAGAATTCTTCATTACATTACAATACACCTTGCATTACTGTTCGTGTATCTGTATGTTTTTTTTCTCGTTATTTTTCTCAAGTACTTTTCCAAAGTTTCCAAAAATATTACATTTTTTACTCATCTCGTTTATTTGGCAGGCTTAGGCGCCGTTGGGCATAACAGAACCGAAATCTTTTCTTTTTTTTACATTTACATTTTGAAATTTGTACTTATTTTAAAAACTATGTTAGTTTTGGGAAGTTTTAAGGTTAGGGAATACATTTGTAACAGGAAAGAAAAGGATTTTTCGGGATTTCTTAAGCTACTTATAAGCGGTTTCTTCACCACCGCTTAGGCCTTAAACCTAGTTTAACCGTATGGGTAAACTTGGTTTATGGCTTAAGTGAAGGTGAAGAAATTGGCCCTTAGACTACTAAGCTGATTAAGCTTGAAGGGACATGATGTCCAGATCTGTAATGAAACTAAACAGAAACGGTTTGTGGGACACACTACGAGAAGAGGACAATTTGAAGGGAAAAGAAAGACAGGAGACGAACGACAATCAAACTCGGATATTGATACGCTTCAAAACAGATAGATTAAATTCATATATTCTAAATCAAGGCCCGCCAACACTTTCCTGACTGGTTTCTGCTGTTTTCCTTGGATCCGGAGAGTTTCAGTCAGTTCAGATCTGATGCCACTATGCTCACTGCATCCTCATACGACATGTTCGGTATCCTGGTAAGCCACGCCGCAAGCACAGAGATTACTCTCTGAGAGCCCAATACGATGGGTACGCGCTGTAGTAACCGAAAGATGCAATAATAAAATTCGCATTTAACGAATAGTGATTGGACGTAAGCCGACACATGACACGAACGAAATCACGGCTCATGCCCAACCCTTTAAACCATGTTTTTTTTTCGAAACCTGTGGAAATATGGAATGCAGCTATCTACCCATTTCTCCGTCTCTCCATTTCTGTTGTCTGCTGTGAGCTGATCAAGGTCTACCGACGGGCCGATGCAAAAAAATCATCGAAGGCGATTTGACACTCGTAAACATCACCTTCTTTAACGCCAACCTTAGCCAGACAGTCCGCTTTCTCATTGCCCGGAAAGGAGCAATGAGAAGGGACTCAAGCTAGGGTAATAGTGTAAGAGCGATTTGACAAAGCACTCAATGCTTGGCATATTCCATTCAGGAAGTACGCTGAGTGCTTCACCGGCACAGTTAAATTTAAACCACTGTGACGCAGCCCAGCAGCTGCGGAAACCAAGACTGACGTGGTGTTACTATCGGACCCATACCGCATACCAGCCATCAACGGGGACTGGGTGGCGGATAGGTTTTAACAGCTAGCAGCTATAAGGACGACAGGACGATATAAAATCCAAGAACTAGTCTCTAGCTGAAATGACGGTTTTGCGATAGCAAAAACCAACGGCGTGTTCTATTGCAGTTGTTACGCGCCCCTAAGGTGGTCGATTGAGGAATTTTCCCACATGGTCGACAGGATGATAGCCGAACTAGCTAATCGGCAGCCAGTAGTGATAGCTGGCAACTTTAATGCACAGACAAACAGACGTCACACTCTCATCGCTGTCCATCGACCAACTTTTTAACGATCGATTCGAATACATGGTAGGAGGTCAATCGACCACCCGCAGCGCTCGCGTCGTTTTTGTTCGTGTTTGACGTTTACACACTACCGCCATATGTTGGTCCATCGGCCAACTACAGTGCTTTTAGAATTGGGCGTACATGTTTTCGCGACTATAATTTTGATCGCGATTTGTTCTAAGTGTAACGTCTGTTTCTCTGTGTTTAATGCATGGGCAGTTAAGTTGGGTAGCCGCTGACCCAATCAAAGAGGCCAGCTATTGTTGGAATTTCTGGCCGCATTAAATGTAGAGCTGGCAAATGTGGGTACAGTGAGTACCTTCCGCAGAAATGGTGCAGAATCGATTATCGACGTGACATTATGTAGTCCTAACCTTTTAGGTACTAGAGATGGTCGGGTCTCGGGTTTTCAAACCCGAAACCCGACCCGAACCCGAACCCGACGGGTTCGGGTCGGGTTCGGGTTTGAAAATTTTAATTTTTTCGGGTTCGGGTTCGGGTCGGGTTCGGGCTTACAAAAAGTCGGGTTTGGTGAGAAATGTGGTCAGAGTAACAACCTAAAAGCTTCCCTATGCATAAGAAACGATGAATTTACCAACTTTTCAAACTCGGGTTTAATTCGGGTTTTTCTTACAATTTTTTTTCGGGTTTCGGGTCGGGTTCGGGTTTACACAGCTAAAATTTTTCGGGTTCGGGTCGGGTCCGGGTTTGCTTTTCAATTATTGTCTCGGGTTCGGGTCGGGTCCGGGTTTGAAGAAATAAAATAAGTCGGGTACGGGTCGGGTTCGGGTTTTAAAAATGTGAAACCCGACCATCTCTATTAGGTACCATGAACTGGCACGTTGAATACGGTTATACTCATAGCCAGAGGCGTCTCGTGGTCTTCAGCTCTACCTGTTCCTTACATCATAGCAGTGGATATTAAAGAGTCCACAGACTCATAGAAATACTGAGTTATGGAACACAAATGCTTAGGTTTCATTCTAATAAAAATTTATGTATTTTGCATTCACTCATAATATATTTATTGTTTTTTTTTTTAATACAATAGTGGAATGCGTTTTTGAATACGATTGCTAAATAAATCAATTATATTATCATGGAATGTGCTCCTTCTTCTTTACCAACCATTCGCATAAAAAAAATCTTTCCTCCCCCAAACCGCGGATGCAATCAAGCAGCGTTTTCCCTCCAACGATCTCATAGAAAACGGCTTTTCCAACAAACTTTCAATAACGCAGTAGAGCACAATTTACCTTCTCCATTTAAAATAAGTGTTGAAACGCGCTTATTTTAGATGGAGAAGGTAAATTGTGAGAGCTACAATTGAATAATATAAAGCAAATGTAATTTTATCGTTTAAACGATTCACAATTGGTCGGTGTTCAGACAGACCGGACTACATGAAATTTGGGCCTTGTACAGAGTAGTCAAGAACACAAACAATTCTGATCTTTTTGATACTATTTTTATACAGATGATTCATCCAATAGATAAGTTTCAAAATGACAGCAAATAATGCAAAAATTTTATTATTCCGAATACTTTGAGTACGTTTTACTGAAATCATTAAAAAGCACTTGGTCCAGTCCGACTAAACACCGGCCAATTGATCACGTTTTTCAGCGGAGTTGAACAATTTAAAAAACAATGTTATTCTGCTTCCTGTTTCAACCTCATGTAGAACGAAAAAATGACGTGAGTAAGGCACACATCAAGCTTCTATTCATTCATTCTGAATGAAGTTGAACATTTCTGCACACATGCAAGCTTCCCATTGAAGACACCTTTTCGTGTACATGTGTAGCTGTGCTTCGAAGTGTTAAAAATCGCTCACACAAACCCAACTTTTCTTTGGTGTATTTAATGTTTGATATTTACACAGTTTACTCTACAATTTAAATTCAGAAAAATATATTTGTTTGTTTTGAATTTTTTCCCGACTGCTTTATAACTGCAAAATATTTTACGATCTATATTGTTTCACACTGCAATCAATGCATACTTGTGTCATCTATCCTTAGCGTCGACGCGTGTCGAGAATACGAAGGAGAGGCAGAACTACCAATAAAATGCTGCATCACTGCTGATGGTTCTACATTCGAGGAGAACGTACACGCTAAGAAAATATTATACTAAATGGCTTAAATACCATTCTAAAACCATATTCGGTCTATTCACTCGTTGCTATGCATTTTAGCTTATTAAGCTTGGCTAGTATAAACAGGTATTATATTGATAAATGATTATTCGGGAAATAAACATATAACGTATAAAGTTCCAAAATCATGTGCTATGAATAAAATTAGTAATTTTTCTTTATTTACGGTAAACAAAGGCCAGAAAAACTTAACAATGTGAACTTTGTATATTGCGCATTTATTTTCATATCCTTGGTCCAAATTTCCCACATTTTCATATAAAATTGGTGTTATTCTGAATTTGCTGCAGATGAACTTCCACATGCTCATCTCAGCGGATGTTTGGAGGCGTACATCTGTTTTTCAAAGTCACTTTAAACGGTGCGGAGAAACCCGTTGTAGGTTGAAGATCCTTACCGGAAGTTGCGCTTGATAAATGGGGGATCATCCACGAAGTCGTACAGATTCCATCGGTGGTGTTCCTGGATCAGTGTTTTGCATTTGAAGATGGACGAATCATATTCTGGGGAAACGTTGCAATATTTAGAATATTTACATAGTTCCACAGCCGGGATGTACTGTTTGGGGAATAAACTTACCAAGTGTGATTTGTTTTGTGTTATTTTGATACAATAAACAGCAAAATAGTGAAACGATAACACTAGACCCGTGCAAGAAAGAAACTTTTTACAATGCAGCTGGAAAACGACTGAAAGCGAGCAACGTGCAAATTTTACAAAGTCCTCAGAGCAATATCGGACGATCAATATGTTTAGCTAATAATATTTCTAAATTATGCATAGAAAAGCTTAAAATGAATCTGTTTTCTAAGCTTTGCAATGAATAAAATGTACAAATGAGTTCAATCGCATATAAAATATATTAACTAGAATTTTCCATTCTCTCCGTGTATGGAAGATAAACTAGAGTAAAATGAACTCGGATGAATGCTCAATTTGGCAGTGCAATAGAGATAGAAAACTATAGAGGACGAATGTCGCTGGTGTTCCCTTTGTTCTCGCTCAGAAACATGTCGTGTACATAACTGTCAAACTGCATACATTTCCGCGTTGACATTTATGTTCCGACAGCGACGCCAGCGACATTCTTCCTCTATAATTTATTGCCTCTATTGGCAGTGTAAATGCCAGCACAATCTGGTTTTTGGCAACCATTCCTGTTGTTCTAATGAACTGTGGAACGGGTAGAATGAGAATGGGCCGATGCACGAGTTCACTAATTTGACGTTTGAGCGGTGCCGAATTCACTGGTTTCCATGGTCACATAAGTAACACGGCACCGCTAAAACGTCAAATAATGAACCCGTGCATAGGTCCATGGACCGATGCACGAGTTCACTAATTTGACGTTTGAGCGGTGCCGAATTCACTAGTTGCCATGGTCACGTAAATAACACGGCACCGCTCAAACGTCAAATAGTGAACTCGTGCATCGGTCCATAGGCCTTTTCATGTGACAGGACCGTCTATGCATTTGTTTACATCGGTGGAGGACCGGTGCTAACAAGGGCCTGTCATTTTCATAGAAGAACAGTCAAAGTGCTTCCCGATCAGCTGATTTGAGACGTCATGTGAATAGGCCTATTGCTAGAAATAAAGGTAGAGAAGAAAGAAGATCTATGGAGTACCGTAGGTACCGTACCGACTCGAAACACGTCGCACGCTTTTGCTTCATATGCATGTATTTAGTGCTCGTGGTAGATTGATTGATTTTTAAAGGTGGCTTCTTGGGATGTTCGTTTTATATCGTTCTCCATGAACATGGAACGGGCGGGGATACAACAAGCGGTCAAGTTTAGGGGATATGTACGTGTATGATTCCGCTGTATAACTGAGATTAAATACTTATCAGTGTTTATTGTTCATATTCCATATAATTATAATTTCATTTCAAATACGTACCTGTTCCAAGAACAGGTGGAATAGACGTCTCTGCTCATAGCGATCATTAATTGATTCCAGGCTGGTGGAAGGCAGCGCGATGTAACTCAACCCAAGTCCGAGGATGTAAAACAGCGCGCTTCGACGGCGAAGTATTCACTGAAGCCCTGAGACGCGAACGCAACACTCTGGACCTAAACGATGAAGAGCTAGTTGCTGTGATATCACGAGCGTGTGATGCTTCTATGCCGAGAAAAGCCCCTCCTAGAGAGAACAGGCTGCCGGTGTACTGGTGGTGCAGCATTCAGAGAGGCAAATTTGGCTCTCAAAAAGGAAATCAAGAGTCGAAAACGGGCATGCTTTGATAGTCTACTCGAGAGTGCAGAAGTCATGAAATCATTTGCGTCAAACAAGGCACCGGGACCCGATGGTATCCCGAAAGTTGCCTTAAAAGCGGCAGTGAACGCGGTTCCGGACATGTTTAGAACCACGGTGCAACGCTGCATTGATCAAGGAATCTTCCCGGATGTATGGAAGCGACAGAAATTGGTGCTACTACCAAAGGCGGGGAAACCACCAGGTGACCTGTCGGCGTATAGACCTATCTGTCTACTAGATTTCGCCCGTCGTGAATTATTGGAGAGGTTGATTCTCAACATGCTAGTATCGTATACGGAGAGTGCGGACATGATGAATCGATGAAGGAAGTAGAGTTGACAGCAGCGCACTCTATTTCCATAGTTGAGGAATGGATGAAGTCTAGGAAACCTGGAGTGGCCCGTCACAAGAGTGAGGTGGTGGTGGTCAACAACCGCAAGTCCGAGCAACAGACGCTTATCTCGGTAGGTGATTGCACCATAGAGTCCAAGCGATCCCTTAGGCATCTTGGAGTAATGATCGATGACAAGCATCGATTCAGCATCGATATGCCACGTTGAATATGCATGTAAAAGGGCATCTACGGCTATAGCGGCGCTTTCGCTCTGCTGTAATTGCCAGCAAACGCAAGCTACTGGCAAGCGCTATCCATACTAAGGTATGGAGGACCAATCTGGTCAAAAGTGCTTAGAACAAATAGAAACCTAAAGCGGTTGTAAAGCACGTACAGGATAATGTGCTTAAGAGTAGCAAGTGCGTATCGGACGGTATCTAAAGAAGCCGTGTGCATCATAGCCGGGATGACGTCCATCGGGCTCATCATCAAGGAAGATGTTCAATGCTTTAACCAGAGGAGTATGCGACACGTGTAAAGATGAAACGCTCAGAAGCTGGAAGCAGGAATGGGATAACTCCACTAAGGGTAGATTGTCCCATCGACAAATGTGTCAGATTGATATAGTAGAAACCATGGAAAAATGAACTTCCACCTGACGCAGTTTCTGTCAGGACATGGTTGCTATAGACAGTACCTGCATAGGTTCGGGCACTCAGAATCTCCTGGGGCACACCTGTGCTGGTGTGGAGGAAACAGCAGCGCATGTCGTATTCGACTACATGCGGAGGGGACACGTCCCCCGACAATATATTTAATAGAGAGAATGTGTGCGGTTGCCCAGTGTTGGAATGCAGTAACTACGGCTGTCACTCACATTATGTTAGAATTGGGTCCTAAAATGTTTAATGAATTCTTGTTTTTATTTAATAATACGAAAGAGCATGTTATTACAACTACTTTAGCAAGTTTTCCAGCTCAAATAACGGCTATAACATTTTTAAACTTCAATTTTAAAAATGGTTTCGAATATGAACCTTGACACTTGTGATCTTGTTTGACATTCACTTTTTCGACAAAAATGCCACAGGGCATATAGTTTGAACACTGGGGTTGTTCCTATCTGACATTTCGGAAGGGACACGGAAAACAAAATATACCCAACATTTGAGTTTAAACCAAAAGGTGTGACAAAATCATAAAAAAATGTTTTTTGTACTTAAACCAATGAAAATCAATTAAAAATTGAGTAAACATGTGTTTCTGCCCTAAACTTAAGCGTTTGTTACTAAAATTGAGACAGGGCTTTAGGACCCTATTGCAGCGCCTATGGCGCGCCTACCAAGAGTTGGCTGCAGAGAATTAGCCTGCCGAGGCTTATCCCTTGTAACATTGTTTAAGTCTGCTAGGAGAAGCAGCTTGCCTAGGTTACTTCTGCTACACGTGTTGTGCTATATGCACAGGCCCCTCCCCGAAGAAATACTGTAAGGTGGTTCCGGGGAGATAAGGGTCTGAAACCAAGGGTAATGTCGATGCACTGTTCGCCACTTGAGCAATAGAGTCCGAAAGCCCTGTCCCAATTTTAGTGACAAACGCTTATGTTTAAGGCTGGTTTGATACTGACAAGAAAAGGAATCGCCTATCTCGATGCGTGGAAAATTTCTTCCAAGAAATGTTCCAGAAAATCACATTTTCCTGATCGCAGAACGCAGTTGAGAAGAAATGTCATTACAAATGGGGCTCTCTGTAGAAAATTTCTTGACCCTTTCAGTCAAGGAATTTCTTTACTTTTCTCGAGCGAAACAGCATTTTTAGCTTTAGGCCAAAAAACACATGTTTACTCAATGTTTTAATGTTTTTCATTTTCTAAGTACAAAAAAAAAATTTTTTTAATGTTTTTAAAGATTTTGTCTTAAACCAAGGAGTTTAAACTCAAATTTTGGGTGTATTTTGTTTTCCGTGTGCCTTTCGAAATGTCAGATAGGAACAACCCCAGTGTTAAAACTAAAACCGCTGATGAACTCTTGCAAAGATTTATTCAATTATCAATGACAACATCCAGCAAAATTGTCTGAAAATTTAAATGCTAGAGTTAAATCTCACATAAAATAAAAAAAAAACAATGGAATATTACTTGAAAATGCAAAAATGGTCAATTTCCAAGTAATCAAAAGTTTGGATAAAAGGTCATGTTTTGGCTTAATCTGCTTGCTTCTTGAGTAGTTATCCGAACTTCAGTTTACATAAAGTTCGTTTAAGTTGCTTATAGGAATAACATATTTACCTTCAAGTAAGAATGAAGTTCAATTCAAACTTGTTCTGAACTTTCTAGTTGTGGACGAGTTACTTTTTTGAGAATCAAGTTCCGTTAATATCCGTAGTGTTCTCTTAATAAGCGAAAAAGTTTCACTGAAACTAAATATACACCAAAAGCGGACTTTGGAGTTCATTGTTTAAGTACAATCCGAACTATCGGTTGTCAAAGAAAGATCTCAGTGGAAGTGTTCATAAGAACACGAAGCTAATCCATTATCTACAGCAGGTTCTGTCCCGGATGCGACGCTAACGTCAAAAAGAAGAAGTAGAATATTACTTGATAATATACTCGAGAAATATTTTGAAGAACTGCAAAAGTAGTTTCTGGATGAAATGTTGGGGAAATTTTTGAAGGAAACCCTAGTCGAATTCATTTATGAAAACCTGAAAAAGTTTCTAATAATTTCCTGATATAATATCTAGAGGATTTGTTTTTTCAAAAACAGAAAAAAAAACTAGGCGTTAGGATCTTTGGATGGTCTGCTAGAGTAAGTATTGAACAAATCGGTGGAAAAATGTTAGGATAGTTTGTGGGAAATTTTCAGCGTATTCGTAGTGAAAACTACTTGAGTTGGTTCCGGTAGGATTGCTGGAGCAAATTCCTGGAGTATTACTTGAAAACTCTGAACGAATTTATGGGAGAATCAATAGGATAATATTTGGAAGGATGCCAGAAGGAATAACCGAAAGCATTCCAGAAAAAATCAGGAGAAATAATTATAATAATGTTTGAAGCTGTTGCTCAAGGAATCTGAGCAGTTCCTGAAAGATCTGTAAAATAGTCGCGCAAAAGTCTCTAAAACTTCTAGAATGTTGTACCGGGGTTCACTTCAAGGAGAAAGGGAACCCTTCATTCATCATTTCAGTTAAAATTAAATACTTTTTAAGAAGCCCTAATCCTGCATATTTCTGGTGATCAATTTCAGTTCACATCGTCTCCCATTTGCTGCCCATCGAGAAGCTCTCTCTTAACGGGACAATATGCGCACAACGTAAAGACTTTCAACAACTCCCAAACGGGAGGCTGCTACGGGACCCATTGGCGCGAAAAAGTTGAACCATCCACATTCCCCGTTCTGCTGCAGGAGGCAGGTTACCGAACTTTCTACGCGGGAAAATATCTCAACGAATACTACTCGAAGGAAGTGCCACCAGGCTGGAGCGATTGGCACGGTTTGCATGGAAATTCCAAGTATTACAACTACACCCTTAATGAAAATGGACAAATCGTATCGTTTACAGAAGAGTATCTGACGGATGTTTTGGTGAGTAAATTTTCTTTGAAATCTAACTAGAATTTGAAGTACTAATCCCATTTTGCAGAGCAATCGCACTGTGGATTTCCTGTCCAAAGCCGAACAAGGAGTTCCATTTTTCGCAATGGTCGCTCCACCAGCTCCGCATGCTCCGTACACTGCTGCCACGAGGCACGAAGACACTTTTGCCGACGTTAATGCGCCGAGAACTAAGAATTACAACCTGCCATGTGGACCGCTAGGTAATTATATTTGCTGCCACCTAACAGTGGTTCGTATACGAAGAGTTGGTGGCAAGTCTATTTTTAAAGACTTGATCACTAGTTTCATGCAAGTTTCTGAAAAGTCGCTATTTTTAATTGAAGGCCTGTAAAGCATTTTTTAAGCATAATTGTAAGGTACCGCGGGGCAAGTGGGTAAATGGGGTAAGTGAAGACAATTGATATATTTTACTGAATATGTGAATTAACATTTTAAACTCATGCGTAAATCTTTGAGGCCATTGAGAACATTACGATAGGTAAGAGATTTCTAAGATGTTTCAGCCATTATTGCATATTAGAGCGAAAAATTGTTAACCTGTCAACTGTTACTCCGTAACAAGTTGGCGGCGTACAATCTTATTTTAATATTTTCAGAGGAAAAAAGGTGTGGAAAATAATTTCCTGTACCACTTCTTAGTTGTCCTCTGAGACAGTTTCAAACCGCAATAAAAAAAGTTTTGGAATTAATTCGACGTAGACCTAAAAATAACTAAATTTAAACACCGTCAATTTTCTTATCAGGTGGGGCAAGTGAAAAGTTTATCATTAGAGATTGAATTTGTGTTTTCTCTTTAAGAAGCCATAAGTGAGCATGGTTCGCAATTATCATAGAAAAACATAACGTACTGATAATTCAAGAAACACTATACTCAAGCGTTAAAAGCTATTAGAAATCATGGAACTTCTCTAAAAGATGATGCCAAACATTACAATATTAATATGTCCACTTCGGGCAGCCAATTAAAAGGAAGACGTTGACTGAAAAGTTGCAATATTATATAAAATTTATATTTTAAGAGAACACACGGAAATCTCGTGGAATGTCTATTTAAAGCTAGTTCAAAACATAAAAATGGGGTATAGGTCTATCCACATAAAAAAGATTCTAAATACGTTATTGAAGGATTCCGTTTGATTTCTCCCGTAGAGTTATCCGACGTCATATCCGACTTTCTCAAAAACAAATAACGAGCGGTGGAAATTCTACAGAGCAGAAATGCAATTGCTGTCCTATAATGTAAGAACTAGCATTGGAAATGTTGCAGTTATAATGGTGTCGAATGATTTCAACTAACATAACTGAACAGAAGAAATTTCAAGTGAAAAGAATAACATTTTCTTTGTTTACATGTTACTTATGTTATTGTTCATTGGGAAGCCATAACAAATGTTGAAGCTAAAAGAAATCGTGAATATAACTGTTTGTTTTTGAATTTATTGTTCAAAACAGTAAACTTTTCACTTGCCCCACTTTTGAGGCAAGTGAAAAGTAAGGAGACACTTTTCTGAACTTTTTCTGTATTTTTTTCTTCAATTTTTCATAAAAATCAATTTCAGCATGCTGCTTATATTTGGTGGGAGTCAAGCTAAAAAATATACACGACCTCATTTGTTTCAATTTAAAGCCTCTAGAATTTGAAGAATCTCAACTATGCGAATTCCATTACCCACTTGCCCCACGGTACCTTATTTGAGGTAACTTTGTTTAATCCCTGTAGTTGTGTAATTTTTTTAGGATTGATTTCTATGAGGCTATAGTTTCTTCAGGAATTCCTTCCAGTGGCGATTCTCCATCCTCAAATATCATATTCAATATATTCAAAGACTTCTGCATGAATCACTCCAGATTCCTTCAGCAAATCTCCCAGGTATTCATCTTGACCTTACTCTAGTGACTTCTCAAGGGATGAATTTCTCTAGACTTGCTCCAGGAAATCCTTCAGCAGTCCAACGCTGATACCTACAGCGATTTCCCCAGATATTACTCTAAACATTTTCTTAAGCCATATCACATGATTTCCACCAGACATTCTTCCTGAATTCTACCGATTTGGTACAGGTGAGTTTCTGGAACATTTCCCAAAAAATCTTCCAGAAATTCTTTCCGGAAAATCTACAAATATGTATTTGTTTCTCAGGAACTCTTGTAACCATTTTCATTTGGGATATTTTCAAGAATAGATTCTTCCAGGAATTCCTCCTATGATTATTCTACGAAATCTACTATTTCTCCCATGAATTCCTCAACACATTGGACCAGGGATTTCTCACGAATTTTCCATTGATTCAGGAAAAGTTTTTTTACTATTCCTCACCAGGTAGATTATTCCTGGAATACCTTCGATTATGTCTGCATACATTTCTTCAAAGATTCCATCCGTGGTTTTTCAGAGATCCAGTTATTATTTTAGCAAATTTCCTGCCGAATCACCCAAAACTCAAAAATACAAAAGATCCATCGAAGATCATTAAAAAAATTCTATCCTGTGAGAGTTCATCATGTATTTAGCGAATAGAAATAATAAACCATAGAAGAATAATGTCGCTGGTGTTCCCTTTGTTCTTGCTCCGAAACATGTTGGGTACATAAGTGTCAAACTGAATACATTTTCGCGTTGACATTTATAGCCCCGCCTATCTCCGCCAGCAAAAGATGTTCCGACAGCGACGCCAGCGACATTCTCCTTCTATGGTTTATTACTTCTATTATTTAGCGAGACTTTCATCAGCATTAAGATTTCCTTAAGTAACAAAATCCAAGACTTCCAATGATTTCTGAAAAATGCAATTGCTCGAAAGAATCGTGAGACGATTACTGATTTGAATTATGTGCTTGTAGAGAAACACTGGTTACTGACCATGCCGCCGTCACCACTGCCGGCGGACATCCTTGCCAGCATAGACATCATCTACCGCAAACGTTGGCAATCCCTCATGGCTGTGGACGAAATGGTAGAATCTATAGTGGCTACTTTGGAGAAGCGAAATATGTTAACCGACACGTACATCATCTACACATCCGATAACGGATACCACATGGGACAGTTTGGATTACCGTACGACAAGCGCCAACCATACGAAACCGACATTCGAGTTCCGCTTCTCATGACAGGACCGAAGATTCCTCCGAAAACGCTTGTATCAGCTCCCGTGGTTCTCATCGATATTGCACCAACTGTTTTGGAGTTGGCTGGTTTGGATATTCCCGCCGAGGTAGATGGTGCTTCCGTTCTGAGTAAACTGTCCCATACGGCGCCCATCGAAGAAAGACAGATTTTGGTAGAATATTGGGGAGAAGGAACCGTGGAAACGCACAATCCAGAGTGTCCTTGGCAGAAAAAGGACAAATTAATGGTAAGCTTGAATGGGAGGAATCCATATGGCATAAAGCCGTTAAGCATAATTATTTTGAATGCTGAATGGCTGCTTAGCATAACGGTCGTTCCACAATGATTGAGCAGTTAAACTCCTTATTTAATAGTCATTTCTTCATGTTATGCCGAAAGGTCATTGTATCAATCGGATATTATGACAAAATGACTCTTGATTTTTTAATAAGTTATGCCAAACGATTTTATACCAACTGATCTTATCGACTTTATGCCATTAAGGTAGCCCCGCATAAATGAACTGGTCATGGATGGGTTCATAATTATTATTTTCGCTTAACTAGCTTTGCACACTGGACGCTGGATGCCATTGCCAGGACGCGTGGAACAATACGTACAATTGTGTTCGTCATATGGCCAACGATTTAGATATGGTCTACTGCCAATTCAAGGATAATGAAGTACGTATCATTCTATTCTCAAATATGCTGGCTATAATTGCTAATAAATGTGTTTAAATTTCAGCATTTCATCGAGGCGTACGATTTGAGCAATGACATGTATCAAATAGAAAACGTTGCTTACGATTTGCTGCCTTCCATACGGGCAAAGTATGATCTCGCTATAACCAATCTCACGGAATGTTCGGGGCCTACCTGCAGACGTATTTATTAGATTTGAATTATTCTATGCATTACTATTTGGATGAATATATGTATACACTTATGCATTAATCAACTGTTGAGTGATAAGCAATTTCTTTTGTCTGGGTTCAATTCCCGGTCGGTCCAGGATCTTTTCGTAATGGAAATTTCCTCGACTTCCCTGGGCATAGAGTATCATCGTACCTGCCACACGATATACGAATGCAAAAATGGCAACTTTGGCAAAGAAAGCTCTCAGTTAATAACTGTGGAAGTGCTCATAAGAACACTAAGCTGAGAAGCAGGCTCTGTCCCAGTGAGCACGTTAATGCCAAGCAGAAGAAGAAGACAATGATGAGTGTGACGTCTGTTTGTCTGTTTGTCTGTGATAACAGTTCCATTGTCTTTTGGCAATTTGGAGGTTAAAAACGCACATATACACACGCATTTGTTCTATTTTTTTGTTCTCATCTGTAGAGCCTTTTTACCACTGCTTCCATTATTTAGGAATATTGTGGTATGACCCATATTTTATTTGGTGCTCATCAAATATCCTTTCACAATTGAGATGTGATAGACATTGGTTGATGTGTCACACTGTCCCAACTGGGCACAACTCGTTTTATAAAGTCTATTACCCTATTAGGACTACCTTGCCAAATTTCCAAGGGCTCTAATAACCCTTTTCCAAATGTTAACATTCTTTGATTAAGCAATGCTCCGCAGTTGCAGAGTAAATGCTCAGCAGTTTCGTCTTCAGCTTGACAAAAACGACACTCAGAGGATTGTATTTTTCCTATATTTTTAAGATGATACCTACTTGGGCAGTGACCGGTCATCAGGCCAGTTAATACCCTAAGATTTCCTTTATTAAGATTCAGTATAGCCCGGGCTTTAGCTAGACTGGGTTTTATGAATCTTTTCGCTTGCTTGGATGTATCCGTGGCGTTCCAATTGGATTCTACCTGAGACGAGACTCGCGAAGACGGTGTTCTTTGTCTGTGATTGCTGAATTTTTTTTTATTCCACTTAGTGTTTATACCAATTATGCGCATGCTGTTCAAAACCTCACATGAACATCTCAGCAAAAAATAATTGAGTTTGCATCACACCGAATCATAAATACCCGTTTGAGAGAAATTTCATGCCAGCAAACGTAGCAGACATTAGAAATAATTAATCTTTTGCTTAGATTTATCAGCAACTTTGGAAAAAACTGCTCCGCCGACTGAGGTTTTTAATAACATTTTACTTTGAACACAATACTTTTCACTTTTTCAGCCATAAAAGTGGTGGGCTGCATTTGACGTTTCGTGAGAGGGGAATCTGGGCTGCATATGAAGTTGATATTTTTCCTCTTCGCGAGTCTCTCTCACGATTCTACCATGGACATTTCCCAATTTTTCAGTTTCATCCTGAGAGTGCACTCAGGAACATCACAAAACGGTTCAGGGCCGGCAAAGCTTGAAGCTGCACCCTGTCTTGCTAGATTGTCGGCGATTTCATTCCCCTCAATTTCGCAATGGCCGGGCACCCAGTACAATGTAACATCGTTCCTACTGGCCAATTGCTTCAGAGAAAGAATGCATCCTCACACTAACTTTGATCTACATGTGAATGCCTTTAGAGCATTCAAAGCTGCTTGACTGTCCGAGAAAATACAGATCTTTGCAAACCTATATCCAATCTTCTATTGTTTTGTTATCTGAATTCAAATTGAATTCCTTGATGATCTTCATGTGACCAATCAAATCACCATCTAGTATTTTATCATAACGAATAAACTGCAAGGCATTTTTTGCAGCTTGCAGTTTAATGAATTGATGCAAAGGCAGTATATTAAGAAGGGCATCCAAAGCAACCGATGGTGTACTTTTCATTGCCCCTGTCATTGATATATAAGCAAGTCTCTGCAACTTAGCCAGCTTCTTCTGAGCGGTTACCTCATTTGTCTTGGGCCACCATACCAGTGAAGCATAACTAATTTTTAGTCGGACTATTGCTGAATAAATACAGTTTACCATATTAGGTCGCAGTCCCCAAGTTTTTCCTAGGGCTTTATTGCAGACCCATAGGGCATTAGTACCCTTACTTATGACCTTGCTCAGATGAGAGTTCCAGTTCAATTTCTTATCCAAAGTAACCCCAAGGTGTTTAACTTCTTCCGAAAATTGAATTTGAACACCATTCAAAGAAGGCTGTATAAGCATTACCTTTTTCCTTCTGGTAAAAGGCACGATAATAGTTTATGAAGGGTTTACGTTTAACCCGTCTTTCCTACACCATTTGAGAGTAATGTTTAACGCAGTTTGCAACCGATCGGAAATCGTGTTATCAAACTTTCCACGAACCAAGATGGCCACATCGTCGGCATATCCAATTACCTCAAAACCTTGATCTATTAAATTTCTAAGGAGTTCGTCTACTACAAGAGACCACAGTAAGGGCGATAACACTCCTCCTTGAGAACATCCCTTCGTAGATGTTATAGATATTTGTGCACCTCCTAGATCAGCAGAAATTGTGCGATACATTTGTTCTATATATGTAGACTTCAATGCAACGGTACTCAGACGTCAAAGTCGGTTTAACATTTTTTGTTGACATTTGAGTGCTTTTTAGTTGGAATATTTTCCAACTAGCGAAAATCCAAGCATTGACTGTTTAACGATAAACTTGCGACGATCGACGCGCCACCATATTTCATATAACGGAGGGTATTTGAACTAACTTGGAGGTGATGCTTTGGAGGTTATTTGGCAATTTGGAGGTTAAAATCTGAGAGAGACTCGCGAAGAGGAAACATATCAACTTCATATGCAGCCCAGATTCCCCTCTCACGAAATGTCAAATGTAGCCCACCGTTTTTATGGCTGAAAAAGTGAAAAGTATTGTGTTCAGAGTAAACTGTTATCAAAAACCTCAGTCGGCGGAGCAGTTTTTTCTAAAGTTGCTGATAAGTCTAAGCAGAAGAAAAATTATTTCTAATGTCTGCTACGTTTGTTGGCATGAAATTTCACTCAAACGGCTATTTATGATTCGATGTGATGCAAACTCAATCATTTTTTGCTGAGAGGTTCATGTGAGGGTTTGAACAGCATGCGCATAATTCAAGACCAACAATTCAAAAGGCCTCAAGTCTAAAATGTAAACAAATCGGTTTTCGGCTGATTTCATTGTATAAGAGCCTATTCTTACTAAAACATACAATAGTCATTTAAAAATATGCATAAAAGTTGAAAAAATAACATTTTTCTAAAAGGCCCCATCTCATTTTCCGCTAACCAGGTTATTCATCGCAAATGCGGCCTTTTCTCAAAAAGGCCTCATTTCTATATCTGACGGAAACCGAGTTGAGGCCTGTTAAACAAACATCAAAATTGCAATGTAGATTGCGAAAAACGTTCCAAATTCACTAAATAGATGCAGGTTATACTACGGAGCGACTGCTCCTTGTATTATTTTATACAGTGGTTGTCTAAACGGCGAACATTATCGGGTTCCTGTAGACTGATGTATTTTGTATCATACTACCTAATAATACCTGTGTCAGCCTGTCTGTACTTCACAAATTATCAACAAAAACACGATTTGGTTTCAATTGCATGAAAAACAACGTTCAATTGCAATATTATTTCAATTGAACCAACATTTCCATACATTTTCTCGACGACAAACTCGCGTAGCACATACATAATGTTCATGGATGACGAAGGGTTCAATCAATCACATATTTAATCGACCGCACGAATCTTCTCTTGCTGTAGGGATCTCCATGTAATTTACTTCACCACTTAACACTCTTCTACACTTCAAATTTCTTATTTCATCATCAATTTTGAATGATTTTCAAAAGGCCACATCAGAAGATGATGAAAAAACAAGCCACAACTAGAAGGCCTCAACACATTTTAGAGTAAACAAAGGCGTCAACTCACAGGCCTCATCAGCGTCGGCCGGCGTCTATGGCCACAAATGAAAAGGGCTGCACAGCTTTTGGTGAAATAAAAGCCTCATTTCCTTTGACTCGTTTTTTAGCAGGATTTTTTGCTAAAATGATGGTAATGAATATTCATAGCTATAAATCAGTTTATCCATCGACTTTCGGGACGATAAAATAACATACAATGCTTAAATTCATAATTTAAATTTGATTTATTGTTTGACAAAACAAGATTGCATTTTTCTCATTGTTTACTTTTTGGAGATGAGGCCTTTTGAATTGTTAGTCTTGAATTGGTATAAACACAAAGTGGAATAAGAAAAAACTCAGCAATCACAGAAAAAGAAGACCGTCTTCGCGAGTCTCGTCTCAGGTTAAAATTTCCTCCAAACACTAGCGATTTTGCGGTGGGATGTTGACGTTTGATGACGAATCGAATCATTACATGTAGCGGACCCCACGAGCGAATCCCCACTGAAAATACTATGGGTCCATTCATAATTTTCATTACGCTTCAAACCCCCCATAGCCATAAAAACAACGACGCTACTGGCAATTTATAGCATCAGCCTCGTCTACACCAGCAAAAGTGCGCACGGTGCTGAATGTTTTGCGCGCTGCCCGCCTGCTCTGCCGCCGCACTTCTGTCAAACCAGCAGAAAAAGAGCACGATTACAACCAAAAGAATCTGCCGTGCGCGAATGAAAAAGGCATCGGAAAAGTGCAAATTTAAAATCCGTGAATTTCCTGTGTAAATCGCCGTACCGCTGTTGTGAATCTTCGCTCGCCGGATTTAGCGTCTCTGTCGGCCCCTGCGGTACCTGAAATCGTCCACAAAAGGTAGGAAATAGTGCGGGTTTTGGGTGCGAAAAGTTATGCCACACAGCGCTTGGTTTTTCCCGAAGTGTCAAATTCGCATTTTACGGTCCCGTCTTTTTGTTGTTCTGCTTCTTTCTAACCTCCGATGGCGTTTCCGATATCGATGGAGGGAAATAAGCCAGATGAACGCTTTTGCGAGATTAGAAGTTGAGATTTACGCTTCAGAATCGAAATAACTTTCTTCCGGTTCCGAGGAGTCTTCATTTTGTCCCTAAATTTGAGTTAATGTATCATCCGGTGGTTCCTTCCGGCAAAGAAAACATTGCGCTTACCTGTTTGATTATCTACGCTTCTAAATATTTAAATTGATATGTGGACGATTTAGATTACGTTCAATGCATTTTTTTTTCTCGGCAAATTACATTAAACATTTCGTTCTTTACCGGACAAGACTTCTATTTTGTGGAATGTTTGGAATACAAACCCTGCTAAACCCTTTCAATGTGCATTCCAGTGGTTCCCGAATCAAGAAATTCTGCGGTTCATGGGGCTTTGCATTGTTTTGAATTTAGACGGGAGTTTGACGTTTACTGGCCTTGTTTACTTGTATTTCATCTAAGGGCGAAAAAGATCATCCATTTTATGCTGAACTACAGTCCACTCTTCTTAGTTTGATTTTGAAGGGACCTTCGGCCTAGGGAAGTAATTTATGTAGGTACAGAACACATTTTTAAATTTTTGATCTTATTATTTTGACAAAATTCGCTACAAAATATGTTAATACAGGTCGGCAACGATTATCCGGAGACTCGATTATCCGGAATTTTAGACTCGATTATCCGGAGTATGTTTTTTTTTAATATTCTTGTTTTTAAGTTATTATGCATAAATTTAAGATAATTTAGCATTGAAATATACAATATGGATGGCTTAGCAGTTTTGGACGTAGTTAAAAAAGGGGTGTTTGAAAATGTTTTATTTTTGTGTTTAGCGATCATTTTTTTTTGCTTTTCGAGACCCCTAATGTTTCTATAAATAATTTCTTGCTACGCCATTTCATCATATAAATAATAACCAAAAAGATGATATTTAAGCTCGGTGCTCCAGATAATCGAGTCCGACCTGTAGTAGTAAATAGTAAAATTTTAGGATATTGCAGGTATCTTAGAAACCTGGAATTATCAGAAAAATTTATTGAACTTGGAAAAAACTTGGAATTCTCAAAAAATTTCGGCTACAATCAGAGAAATTAGTTCAAATCACAATAGGTGAGGGAATATGCCCATTAGCCTGTGAAACGGTTACACCCGATTCTGTTTTTGCACGGGGATGCAAAAAAGTTTTCAGTTTAAAATTTCAAAAACCGTGCAAAAAAAGTAACACCATTTCTCGACGTTTCATGCAAAAATAAGGTTTTGGCGAAAAAAAATGTATGGAAACTTTTTTTGCACGGCCGTGTAAAAAAAAATCCGTGCAAAAACAGAATCGGGTGTATATGAAACAATTAGATTCTCGCTCCAGTCCACTTTTTAGATTGCATTTAGCTCACATAACAACTGTGCAAAATTTCAGCTCGATCGGTGTAACTATATTTTAGCGCCAGCCGTTCAATGTTTGTATGGGATTTATTATGGGAAAACTTACTTTTGCCAAGAAAAATCGCCAGAAGTCGTCCATTGTCTTGTGAAAAAAATCTGAACATGAAACTCGATAGGTATTTCTTCACAAGTGTCGGATTATTTCGTGGTCTTTGGCAATATTCTTCATCGTAAAAATACCCATCGAGGTCTTTGTTCAGAATTTTTATAGAGGTCAATGGATGACCTCTGGCGATTTTCCTTTGCAAACTTAAGTATCCCATAGTGAATCCCATACAAACTTTGAACGGCTGGCGCTAAAATATAGTTACACCTATCGAGCTGAAATTTTGCACAGTTGTTATGGGACCTAAACTGCCCATAAAGGCATAACTGTCCCATATGGATAAAGTAGGCATAGAGAAATTAACTCCCAAAATTTTATGTTTGTCATTTCATACAAATATTCATATTTTTCTAGTACATTTCTGCATACCATTTTTCAACTAGCAGCACGTCAGAGATATCTTATTTTGAAAAAGCGAAAAATATAAACTTAAACATAATTCAGCTTCTGCAGTTAGTATTTCAGTGGAAAGTTCATATAGAGACTGTTATGCCTTTATTTTCAATATGGGACTGCACCAACTTCATATTTTTCCACAACATTTTGTATATTTGTATATGCATAGTGAAGTATAAATTAAATCATAAAGGTTGCGATGAAAAAGGGTGTTGGTTCGAAAATCCATAAGGGACAGTTATGCTTTTATGGGCAGTAAGGCTGATACAAATATTAAATTTCTTTTATGTCCGAGACAACTTGGAAGGTACGAGGGGGGGGATAAAAATAAATAAGGAACAAAAAAACTAATATGAAAAAAAAGTTATATTTTCGAATTTTTTTATTAACGATAATTGTTAAACTTTTTTCAAACGTCCTCTGGATAATTATTTTACTTGTTTTTTACTTTAAAAATTGAAAAAATCTAACTGATGTCAAACAAATGATGAAACTTTTTTTTTCTCCCCTTCAAAATATTAGGATTTTTGAAGGGGGGGGTGACATAAAAGAATATTAATATTTGTATCAGCCTAAATGCAATCTAAAAAGTGGACTGGAGCGAGAATCTAAATCCATCCTACACAAAATCCAATCAATCGCAAAAAATGTCTGCTATGCCGCTACCTGGATTGTTTTTCTTATTGTACAGTGACTTAAAAGTATTTTTTTTTTTCAGAGAAGAAACATGGTTGAGAACATTCTAAAATTAAGTCCTCTAAACTTAACTAGTTTGTTAGAAATGAAAACAAACAGCAAAATCATTTTGCTACCCGGCTCAAAGTTCGGGACAACTGTTTTTTAAATGGACATCCTGTAAATTGCTTTATTTCCTTGTTAACTTTAGAGTTGCATATTATTTCTGATGAAATTTCAAGAATTTATGCGATTTTTAGCTGGCATTCATTCCACCCCATTGGCGAAACTGCCCCGATTACCACTATCTGCAATGCTGGAAGTTCTTCTCTTGCATTGTTATCCAGAAAAATATTAGTATTTTGAAAGACGTGTTTCGAAATCTATGTTGTTTGAAAATTTAGTGGAATTCCTGAGCAGACTGATGCACTAATTTTACTTTATTACTTGATTGCTTTATCGACGTTCTTGCATTATGTCGACTGTAAAAGTGCCCTTTTCCACTTTTAACTGTGTGTCGTATTTCTCATGTATAGCTAAATGAGCTAGTGTGCCATGCGATATATCATATCGCAGCTAAAGATTATGTGAAACACGAAATGTAGATACGTACAAAATATTTCTAAGTGAGCGAGTCCTAAGACAAGACGTGACAGGTCAAAGTACAAAAATGAAACCAATTGCCTGTCAAAAAAGACCACTTTCCATTGATTGTTTCGGCAAAGGCCTACTTTCACATCGTTGAGTTGGTTTGCAACAGGGCACTTTGTTGCGAGCCCGGCCGTGTTGCTAGTTCATAGGTTATAGTTTTTATCAAAGTTTGTAAATTTTTCATGAAATCTTTTTGTTTCAAATCTATTTATATTTGATATTAAACTCAAAACATGTGCTCCTAAAATGCTAAATGAATTTAAAAATACCTTATTGAGTCAAATTTAATGGAAATTGTGTACATTCTCAAAATACCATCGATTTTGATTGTTAACCTGATTTTTTTTAAATGTAGCATTCTCTATTGCACTATATCAATGAAGCGTACAAGAAACAATCAAATTTTGATCCATGATATTTGAATTTGTTCACAAGATTTGCTTAAAAAGGATACTGGTAACACTGGCTTTTGTATCGCGTCAATGTTATCGACTGAAAAACAACGGGGAAGTCTTAGTTGAGCTGTCACGTCCTGTCCTAGAGCGAGTTTCATGAGACATCTCGTGAGGCTCGTCACATGCGCTTACTAGGATTACTTTCATGCTGTTATGTAGTACAAAAAGCCCACGGAAGCATATGGCTTCGGTCTATGTATATGCCTCTTCGGTGGCCAGCACAAGTTTTTCAATTCAAATGCTAGAATCTCAACCGCGTTGAACCGCGTCAGTCTTTTCAAACTGCCTGTGGGAAGTATAATCCATGATTTGATCCCTTTCCCTTGCTTCTGAAACATTCGCCTGCGAGTCTCAAATGCACTGTCACATTGAGATTTTCTCATGAAACGACGCATGAGCCAGTGCAGATGTAATCGTTTGAGCTAGTACATTGCTACATGAGATCTAAAAAGTGTGTCTCACCATAGCACCTACTCAAGCGTGCGATTATTTTTGTGTGCTCATGGCAAGCTGATCTCAAGCTCTCGATATGAAGTGCTTATACATGATGTCTGCTTTTAAAGTATTGCTGTTTGCGTTTAACTTGCAAATACTGTCTAACTGGACTTCAAATGCGGTAACACGAAGTAACCAAAGGATACTTAGCTACCATGATCCATATCACCGCCAACCTAGCAAAGAAAATCAATCTTTGACTTCGCCTTCCTTATTAAAAATCTTACCGCATTTGGTGTTCCCGCATTTGGAATTTGCATTTCAAACGCGCACAGCAATACTTCAATCCGTATAGGTGCGAAAGAAATAATACTAAAACACTCTCCGCTCAGCGAATACTTAACGGATTTCAACTGTCAGTATATTCGTATATATAACTAGTTTCTCATAAAAGTGGCCATAGGATCTCGGGAATGTTCCTGTGGTCGGAGTTATTCTAGTGGGTCACTGGGTCAGGTAGGGTCGAAAAGGGTACTGTGCTTCTGTGCCCCTGAAGATAGGCAAACTTTAACTCACATACAATTTCCGGAATTGGCTCTAATGTGGTCACTATATCACGGAATTTTAAGAAAAATGCATCAGCATAATCATTTTGAGAAACGATTGAATTAAATAACAATGAGTCCTGCATTAGATTGACCCCATAAATGATTATTTTCGTGTCCCCTGATCGCCTTAAATTTACGATCAAGTTGCTAGTTTGTATCTAAACATCTCTCGCATAATCTGAGATAACGCCCTAAAAGCCATTGGTAACCTCGTATGTAGCTCGTTATTTCGGAGCAAATGAATGAATAAGCATCCAAACCAACACCACTGACAGGTAGAGAGTGATCCTTTCTTCACCATACAGTTGTTGTTTAACGTGTAAATCCATTAAAATGCTCGAGAACACATGGTTACCAATGGCTTTTAGGGCGAGATCATAAGTTATGCGAGATCTGTGCTAAGCTTATTATCGAAAACTGAAATTGTTTTGTATCCATCAAAACTATAGCAGGTTCTTCGAAGTATTGAGTCCGAGTGGCCACATCCTGTTCATTCAAAATTGAACCTATTCATTTGTAATGTTGAATATAAGATCTTGAATATTTATTCAAATTAAAATGATTGTCATTGCAAATAAATAAAGATAACATGACATGTCCCAAAAATAGCCCATTTTACCCGACTTGATCGTGCGACCCACCGGAATGCGTGCCCCATGAATATTCCCGAGTTTCTCTGGCCATTTATAGAAACTAGATATGTGTATCAGTGTACTGGTATACTGACAAAAAATTATTTGAATCCGTTAAGTATTCGCTGAGCGGTGAAGGTTTTAGTATTTTTGCTTTCACTCAGGCTGATACAGGTTAATGGTAGGCTTGTTTTTATTATATTTATATATAAAGTATAATGCCTTTTTTGTAGGGACTCATTATAAAACGGCTGCTGATTTTTTTTATTGATGGCATCCAGTTTTTAATGGATTTGTTTTACACTACTCATTTTGGTGTTTTATAAGTACAACTAATTTAAAAAAAAATTCAGGAACATTTGGTGGACAAAAAATGGCGACAATGATAAAACCACTAAATGTCAAAAGCATAAAGAACCCTATTTAAAAAGGCCTTAAAAAAGGTCATTAAAAAAGTTACCACCCCTTCAACCTTCCCGCATGAACTGGTGTAGACCCAGGGGCATATACGGTCTACCGTGAGAGCCAGTTGAATGCATCATCAACTCCTTCCCCTTCCCCTCATTGGTCTGCATTCTGACGTGGTAGGCCCCATTGTTTCTTAAAAATAGACGACCGCCAACACTTATACCCTAAGGATGTCTGTTAATCCCTAGCAGTTATCTGTTTGGTTCCTTGTGTAAGTGCAAGCGATACTGAAGTAGCAACCATGGGCGGCCAATCAAGTTCAAGCTCAAGCTTTCAAAATTATAGTTTTATGGCTGTACTGAAAAGTACACTAATAATAAACGTTCAAATACATCTCGGTTAGATTTGTTGATACCAAATACAATCAATGCAAATGACAGATATTGCATGACTAATGGATATACGAGTCGAGGACAATTTTGCCATATATATGTAAATGCTTCAAAATCACACATGATGGACACTGCCCATACTCGCATAACAGTCCCATATTGTATATTTAGATTTCCTATATAAATGGGACTGTTATGCGAGTATGGGAAGGACATTTTTGTCACAATTAAAGAAAAGCATCTTTTTATTTTGAATTATTCCTGCACGCCTGTGATCAAAACTTCAGCGCAGTTTAGCGCTCAATAAAAATAAATGTACTTCAGAGGCGAATTCGAATAACATCAATCTCAAAAAGGGTGGAAGTCAAAAAAGTTTGGGGAACACTGCTCTAGAGCCTCAATAATTTTGCACCAAGATTCACTGCTTCAGCATGAGCATGAGCATGATAGACCACCCGCAGTTGCTACTCTGTTATTGCAAGAACAGCTGTACATACACAGGGAACCAACAGACGCTACTCAGGATCAGTAGTATTCTCAATGTGTAAATTCTGGTGCTCTCATTATTAAAACATACAATACCGCGCCGGATGCGTCCGAATGCAGGTCAATTTAGGATGTGGAGGAATTGTTGACGTGTTACTTACTTTATAGAAACCGAGGAGTCCTCTGCACTTCCACAATTAAACACTGGGAGTTTAGATATGGAAAAGGATTCGTTTTGGTAAACGAAAAATATGTAATTTGAAATGAATACGTGAGCATACACGGACGAGAAATATCGATAATGCGGTTGCTAAGCGAGCAAGACACGATCCGGATTCCGTCGCTCGCCCACAAAGGAGCATGCAACAGATTCAACAGATCAAACACTACTCTTTTTGCACCAAGATTCACTGCATGCAGAAAAAGGTAAAAAAATGAGTGGTCCCACGATTACTTTTACTCCAAAAAATTTCCAGTATATAAAAGGAACTTTTTCTGAAATTCTTTATTAAATTTGACCTGGGATGACTCTTCATGACTCCTTAAAATTTACCTAGAAATTTCTCCTACATTCCAGCCAAGCAGCTTTTTCATATATTTGTAGAATATTTTCTCAAGTAAATTCTCCATGGAGTTTATAAGAGGTGGTTTCACAGCCTAGCTATCTAATATTAACTATTCACTGGTCATTTATTTAACTTATAGTGGTAAGCTCCATCGAAGTTAATACGCCAATCGCGTAGTGTTTTTCTAAATCTGCTGGTACTATTTTGTAAAACCTGGAATTATGGAATTTAATTTCTGTGGATTGTGGACACCCTGAAATATTAATTGGATAATTCGTGATGTAATCAAGGAATTCAAGCGTGTGCCAGAATAAGGGCATAAGTCGCATGATCGATTTCTTTTCGTCGATTCTCGCTTCTATGAATAAAGGTGTTAAGATGCGGGTTTGTCATCATTTTTTTCAACTCAGAACGCACTTTTATTAACAGAAGAGAGGATCGATGAAGAGAAATCGATCATGCGACTTACGCCCTTATTCTAGCACACGCTTGAACTATTGTATTTTTTTCTGTGTTTAAGCTCCTCAGTAGTTTTAGCACATTATCAAATGAGCTACTCAGTGGTTAATGTATTGAAAATGCTTACATTTAATTATATTCATGGCAAAATACTTAACATACATACTACGCTTTGCGTACCCCCATGAATTCACTTATTTCTTCTACTGATATTTTTTTTCGTTGCAGCTAATTTAAACTGGAAGCAGCCATGAGCAAGAAAGCCCCTGCGAAGAATGATGGACCAGTCGAGCAGGAAGGAGAATTTTCTGTTGAAAAGATTCTCGATAGGCGAGTTGTCAATGGAAAGGTAATTCATTCCCAGTGGGTGAAGATAACTGCATATTTTTCCTGTAGATTGGAATCTTGTGCTTGTATTATACCTAGATACAAAAAGTAAACTCATGAACTATTTTAACAATTTGTTATTTATTAATGTAACAATGTTTTTTTAAAACCCTAGTAATTTACTTTAAAAGGCTCAATATAAAAAACACGTAGATTTTAAAGGAAAACATCTCTTCTACATTTATTTCCTTTGCAAAACATTTTGTTTTAAGGTGGAGTATTACCTAAAATGGAAGGGATACTCCTCAAACGATAATACATGGGAGCCAGAAGAGAATTTAGACTGCCCAGATCTGATTCAAGCCTATGAAGAGTCCAGAAAGAAGAGAGAAAAAGAAGGTGAATGAGAATTGAACTTGTAACTGTTGAAATCCCGCTTTACTTATTCGTTTGTTTTGTGAACTATACATAGCTAAAGAGGAAGGGTCCAGCAAAAAAGGTCGCAAATCTACAGCTGACGATAAAGCACCCGCAGCAAAGAGGAAGTCAACCGGTGGGGAAGATAAAAAGATTGGATTCGATCGGGGCCTGGAGCCAGAGGAAATTCTTGGTAATTTAAAAAAAAGTGTCACGTTTGGGACCCTTGCCAACTTTATTTCTCTTCTCTTAGGTGCCACTGACCATAACGGACAGCTGATGTTCTTGATGAAGTGGAAGGATGCGGCCAATGCGGATCTCGTACCGGCCAAGCAAGCCAACGTCAAGTGTCCGCAAGTTGTAATTAAGTTCTACGAGTCGCGCCTAACTTGGCAGACGTCCGAGAAAAAGAACGATGCAAAGGACGACTATGCCTAAATACAAGTATCAAATATTACTTAGATACAGTTTAATGGTAAGAATATCGATAATGTGAATCTATTTTAAGTATCCCGTTTTTCTGACCGACTTCAATTCAGACAAGTCTGAAAATATTCTCTTTTGATGCCTAATTGACGAGTAATCTGCTGTTACACAAAACTTTTATATTCATCCTTTCAAATCCAATGTAGTACAGATGTTAAACCTGGCTATCATGAATTTTGTTATTTTAGTTTATCTCAATCATATAAGTTTGTTATTTTTCATGCAAAGTTTTGTGCAGTTTTTGTAAAGCAAAAATATCTACAGCTTTCTCTTTCATAACTGGTTCAGTTGACTCGTATCAATGTCAGATAATACGTTTTACTTTAGAATTGCCTAGAATTGTACGAATAAAATAAAATTTGTGAAACGACAAGGGTAGATGAAATTGTATTCGTCTATGAGAAAAGCAAACCTGGATTATGTGTAAGAAAGTGAACATTTAATAACTAATATCCAATAAAATCCTAAAAATACACTCTTGTGCGTGGCTCTATTTGATTTTTATCCGAAATCGTTGAATTTGTGTTCCATGAGCACTTCCACAGTTATGAACTGAGAGTTTCCTTTGTCAAAAGTGGCCATTTTCGCATTCGTATATTTCGTAGACACAGTCCGATATAAAATACAGGGCTGTTACAACAGGCGCGAATTTCGCGATTCTCGCGGATTTCGCGATTTTCGCGGATTTGTAGCGGATTTGGCCAGCCAAGCGCGAAAATCGCGGGTGAATAAAATTCTGTCGCGAAAATCGCGGATTTCCCAAATTATGCAACAAAAATTGCAGTTATATACATAAGTCGTGATTTCATAATTAGAAAATTTCTATTTAAAACAAAAAATTCATGTCTCTTTTTGAGAGCACTAAAGTTCAGTTAGTATAGTCACTGATATCGAAAATGTTGTTCAGGGAAATATAAAAAACAGTAAAATTTTATTTGTAAACCATTCTCATTTTGTTTGAAGTCATATTTCTCGAGGGTCGCTAGGCAATCAAGAGATCGTTCTTCCTTAAATTCTTAATGACACTAATCTAATTTTTTTATTTGTGTTTACGGCGATCGGTAGGTTTTTGGTTAAATAGGTTAAACTGGAAATAGAAAATTTTCATTTCTTTCTCGTCAAAAATCTTAGAAAATGGCGCTCATTTGGCTTGGTTTTTCAAATATCTGAAATCAGAAATGAATGAATATAATATGTCAAGACATTAAACCATGTAGGAATTTGTGCGGATAATATGCGGACACTCTGGCTGAGTTTTGGCGCTGCAGTCATAGTTGGTTACCCTATGAAATCTTATCATCAATAGAAAAGTTTAAAACAATATATAGCTCCGCAGTCAAATTAGGAGTTTTGTCAGTGAAGAGCATTGTAAATCTAGAAGATAAAAATTACTTGAAGTTAAGGGGGCAGGATCCGTCATTGATTTCGGAATTTTCAAGAGCAGTTATTTCGTTCAAAATCAAGAAAATTTACAGGAAAATGTGTTCACTGTTTTCTGTTCCCCTACCGAAACACAGTGAACACGTTTTCATCGAATAATTTTTAGTTATGAACAGAAAAACTGCTTTTCAAGTTTCGATGATGACGATGATTACGATGACGGAGCGTTGATCGTTAATAGAGAGCAACACTGAAAATTGTATGTATAATTAATGCAATAGTGGATGTAAATATAACTAAATAAAACCTTTTGCAGTTTAAGCTGATCACCATAAAACCGTTTTACGATCTGCTTTGAAAACCAGTACAACGATTGAATCACCACCACAGCACACCAGATAGAAAGTTAACATCTGTTGAAATCGCCAAATTTATAAATTTGTAGGGGTACGGGGGCAGTATGGACACCCGGGGCAGAATGGACACCCCCTGTATCTTTGCATAAGCGAATACTTTTACACTTTAAATGCAAACAATATTTCAGTTGCCTGTCGGAGGAGTAAATTATCCACTAAAATTTCAGAAAAAATGTTCAGAACATTGATTTTAAATAGAAAAATTGAGCATGTTTTTATTTGGTTCGAAAATTATAACATTCCCACCTCATCAAATAAGGTTTCAGAGACAAATGACTGCAAGTTGACCGATAATGTAGCTCTTGATTGAATCTTCAATTATTTATGCTATATTCAAAAATATAGTAGATTTTTTTCTGGTACTTTATGACATTGAAAAACTTATATAAAAATTTCTTATACTGTTGGGGCAATATGGACACCGGGTGACAAAGTAGAGCTGACACTTCAAAGAGAAAAAAATATAACTTCAAATACAAAATTATCCAAAAATATTTAGCATTCAATGCAATGATTATGAAGCGGAACCACAAATCAGTTGAAAATCGTCAATTCTTGATTAAAACTAACCTGGATGCAATATTGAAAGCATCTCTACGAAAAATGTCGTAAATTGGTTTTAATCATGTTTCCAGTGGCACAGTGACCTGTCACTATGGTTTCCTGAATATAAACTTCATTTTTCGAGGTTTTGCGAACGATCGCGGGACAATTTTTCTATAAACATTAGGGTGTCCATACTGCCCCATGGGGGTGTCCACTTTGCCCCGCTAGCTTGATGGCGACTACCAAATATAAGCTTTTTTTAAACCTATTTTTGAAAACAAAATATTTTTTTCCCAATTATGCAACCATGTTTAACAAATGCTTAAGAACTCTAAAAAGCATACTGCACATAAAAAACAGTGTAATATTCATGTCCTCACAGTCAAAATAGGCAAATTCCTTAGGGTGTCCATACTGCCCCGTGTTCCCCTAACTCTGGAAGAATTTTTTTTTACTTAAACGTTTATTTAACAGGCTCAAGCGGGTGGAAGAAATTGTTGAACGCCGATGAGTGAAGAAAAATTTATACACACTTGGAAAAAATCATTGAAATTTATGTCATATATGCCCGACATATTGAAGCAAGAAAAATTAGGTAAAGTTAAGTCACAAATGACGTAACTTTCCGTCATAATGGACTAAAGATTATTCGAATCACAAAAGTTTTTTAGTCACGCTAGATGTAATTTTACAAGTATGACGTATTTTTAATTTCTAATGCCATCAAACTTACGTTACGTAGGTAATATTAGTTTATTCTTAGTGTGCAGTACTGTGACAAATTTAATGATAATAAAATTGAAGATATTTAGGGTTCTCCGTCAAAATTTCATGCGTTTTGCTCAAAGGAGAACAAAGTTTTAGCATGTTAAAGTTGAACATTCTATATGGAAATTGGCTTTCACTACTATCAGTTCAAAAATTTGAACTCAGAAGAGCTGAAAAGTGAACGCGAAAGGAAAATTGTTTCATTTTTTTTTTTCAAGGCACTCCGTGCTCGTGGCCACTACTGTGCCGGAATCACCTGATCTGTAGCTTCTTCTTAACCGATACAGATCTATTTTTAACTTATCTATGTTTACATCTTATTTTCACTCTCTCCTACTCTTTTACTCTCACACCGAGCAGGTAGGAGAGAGCTCTGTTGTTATACGCTGTTTCTGTGCTTTCTGTGCTGTAGGGATTCGGAAACATTAGATTCATTTGTGTTTTGGATAGTTTGTTAATGCTGTTTACAGCACTGGCTCGGAACATAACTATTCCGAAAATAAATGTTTGATATATGGAAACAAGTAATTTTTTGGGAATAATTGATACCATAAAATATGTTTCGTTATTCAATAAAATATATTCAAAATTCAGAATTTTCATACTTCAATACTTTAAGGACTTATTTGACTTCAACGATCCTCTCTCTGGCTAATAACTTCGCCAAAACTCATACATCAGCAATGTTTGTAGCTCACGATGCAAAAGGTGAATCAGTTTATTTTGTAATAATGTGAAGAGAGCAACGGAAAAGAACATTGCATTAGAAACTCAATTAAAAATTATTATCAATTTCTCGTCAATCGACTAGTTTTGAAAAATATAGAATCAGAGATTTTGTAATCCGTGTTCAAAATATGGAAACATACAGCTCTAGCCGATGCTGATTCTATTTTGTTGGCACTCATGAGCGAATTTCGCAAAACTTGACTGAGATGAAATGTTTTTAACGTAGTGCTGGCATAGATGTAATCCAAACATTTGAAAGAAGAATTTCATTTTCTGACATAAGCTGTAAAAGTTTCTACTGATAAAACATACTCATACATAATAATCTCTTATTATTATTTTATAATCTGTATTTATTTATATTAAAAATATTCAATTCTGAAATAAATCCATTTTTGTCCCCTCAGCCGAAAATGATCGCAAATGAAGAATCTTGCTTACCGAAAGCAAGAAAACCTACCAAAACGACCAAAACAAGAATGCCACTGACAGCTAAGAACCAAATATGTATTGGTAAAAAGAGTGCATTACCTGCTACACCCATCTCAATCAGGGTGTAGGATTTTCTGCACCGGTGGCGATCGAGTGTAAAAACGGTGTGCTACCTGCGGAATAAAAGAACGGTTTGGGTGCAACTTTTGCTACACCGGTGGGAAAACGGTGCAGGCGGTGCAAATAAATAAAAACGACATCAGTCACCATCTGATACTGACGGAGGAGGGATGAGCTCCCCAAAGCACGGTCCTCCGTGAGGCGTCTTCTGGTGGCTGGACGGGTTTTTTTTTTGTGGAGGGGCTGGGAATCGAACCCATGACCTTCCGCTTATGAAGCGAAAGCGTAACCTCAAGGCTACAGGCCCCCCTAAAAAAATTGTTTCATGGCGGATTAAAAACAAATTTAAAAGCAGAAAGATTTTCTGAAGCTGTGAGGGACATTTAATGTTCCATACATTGTGCGTGATATGGACTCAACATAGTTTAAAGAAGTGTTTCTTTGGTTTTGTGCTTCAAAGTGCATTTTAAGGTGAACGGGCATGTATAGTCCAATGTACTGCCAATGACTAATGAATATTACTGAAAAAAAATGTATTGCTGTTAGCATTTGAGATGCAAATGTGGAGTAAACGTCCTCCAAATGCGGTAACACAAAGTAATCAAAGGACACTTAGCAACGATTACATAAATCACCGCCGCCCTAGCAAGCAGTGTAGCCACATTATTTTCGAATTTCATCTTTGTTTAAGGTTGAAAAATTTTTTTTATTTTAAATCAACCTCCAAAAATCTTGGTAAAAAACTGTGTTGCGCAAAAATTTGAAATTTAACTTTTTATTTCAAAAAGAACCTTTACAAACTAATTCTGGCTGTTCTTGGCATGTCAACAATTTTTGATTTGAAGTTATTCTACTAAAACTAAGAAGAAAATGCATAATTGTTCCTAAAAATTTAAAATTCTAAAGAATTCAAGAAAAAAAAATAATCAGAGTTATGGCATTTTTTCTCAATATCTTCCACATCCATGTCCCAAACTTGTGTAATATCCTAAAATCTTTATCTAAAAAACCTGTGATCTTTGATCACAGATATTTGTAGGCAAGAACAAGTAATAATATGTGTAGTTACAGATAAATCTGTTTATGTAGCATCACTGCTAGCATGAAAAATCTATCTTTGACATCGCATTTCTAATGAATAGTCTTACCGCTTTTGGTGTTTCCGCATTTGATATTTGCATTTCAAACGCACACAGAAATAACAATTTTCATAAAAACAAATTTGTTAAAAATATTAAATTATCACAACAATCTTAAGAATTTTTACCTCAAATTGATTGAACATTAATACTTGAAGTTTTATAAAAATAAAAACAGTCCACATCCCATAAATAAAACAATATTTTTGCAACATTATTTTCTTAAACATTATGATGGTGTGTGCTCGGGTGTGTGCCTATCCGCAGACAGACGTTCAAGTTAGACTCAGCCACTTGTGTAAAAACATGGCCGCCACAAATCGCCAAGTGGCAATCAGCTAACAGATGGCGTTAGTGGCGTATGCGTCCCACCACCACCCCGATCACATTTCGTTGACAGCATGACACACAACCGCTCCCACAGCCGGCGAGCTCAACGCTAAAAACTATGCACCTTTTTTTTGCGCTAGGTGGGTGATGTTCCCTTTTGGATCTAATTTCTCATGTAAAAGTTAATTAATTCTTTTGTGATTCATACTAGTATAATAACCTTGAATGATCGTTACTCACGTAAAATAAAATGGCGTGAAAGTATCACAATTGTGTGAATCATTTTTAAAGTGATTGTTTTGATAGTTTTGTTCAGTGGGTGGTGGATTGGGTGGTAAGCGAGAAGTAGATGCCACCTGAGAGAGAGGAGACAGCTTACTGACAACTGGCTTGTTTTCTTGGCTTCTTTGATTTCTTCTTCTCATGTTTGGGCTATGCACAATGGTTCGGAGAGTACAAACTGGGTCAAAACCATTTTCGCATTCCATTTGATATCAAAAAGATCATAAAATTTAAAATTTGCAATAGCAAATGGAGTCCAATCGACAATATTTAAATATTCAACTATTTTATATTCGATAGCACAGGAAAACAACCTAAATTTTCAATTACATCCAGTTTTAGTTCGGTTAAATTTTGACGGTTTTTCACGTTCTGCCCTTCGAATGTGCGGTTTTCCAGTGACAGTTGATGACAGGTTTCCATGACTTTTGGGAGCTCGCAATCTAATGTCGTTTTTCTTTATTTGCACCGCCTGCACCGTTTTCCCACCGGTGTAGCAAAAGCTGCACCCAAACCGTTCTTTTATTCCGCAGGTAGCACACCGTTTTTGCACTCGATCGAAAACGGTGCAGAAATTTCTATACCCTGATCGAGCTGGGTGTAGCAGGTAGTGCACTCTTTTTACCAATACATGTATGGTTCTTAGCTGTCAGTGGCATTCTTGTTTTGGTTGGTCGGTAACGAACAAGCAAGGTTCTACATTTTCGCTCATTTCCGACTGAGCGGATAAAATGGATTTATTTCAGAAAGGATCCTTTCAGAAAGAAAGAAATATTCTAAGCATTTATAAATGAACATCACTACAATAAATACATATTACATAAGTATAATATGGGAAACTATGAAGCTGGAGTAAAAAATAAATATATGAGTTAATTTCAGAAAATTCAACTGAAAAAAAACAACGTGCCAAAAGATTCAGCAGCGGCTGGAGCTGTATGTTTCCATATTTTGAACTCGGATTACAAAATCTCTGCTTCTATATTTTTCAAAAACAGTCGATTGCCGAGAATTCGATATTGATTTTTTATTGGCAATGATCGATTTCCATTACTCTTTTCGCATTATTAAAAAATAACGGATTAACCTTTTACATCGTGAGCTAGAAACATTACGTAAGTATAAATGTTGATGAAGTTATAAGCCAGAGAGAAGATCTGTGAAGTGTTGATATATGAACATTCTTAATTCTAAATAAATTTTCTTGAATCACGTAACATAAATCATGGTTATAAATTCCCAGAGAAAATAAATTTATTTTTGTATACCAAACATTTGTTTTCGTACACGACATAGTAATGTTTTCATCCAGTGCTGTAGAACCGTTAACAAACTATCCAAAAAAAATGAATCTAATGTTTTTTAATCCCTTACAGCACATCACGAAACAGCTGTTCTATCTGTTTGGAAATTGATATTTTGTTTTGATTGACGCCTTCACTAACACCATCATATGCTGTCAAAATATTGCACCGAAACCGTTCTATTTTCCGGTGTCAATTGTTACATTCGCACGGTGCACCGTCGAGAATAATCGAAAACGACATAAGCTAGCTGTCTCCTCTCTCTCAGGATGCCACGTGCTTTTACGAACTGTCACTGTACTGCAGCAATTTGCTCCCTAGGTGACACCACGGTAGAATTTACACAGGAATTTTGAATAAATTTGTTCCTGCTTAAACGTCTGTCTGCGGCCTATCCAAGTATTGCATGAAAAAATACACTATTGACGATCTAATTTTATTAATGGCAATCTTTTCGCTCTCGATAACATAACCACTTAAATATAGTCTGAACTTAGATGAGAGAAAATTGTAAAATTAATGTGTACCTTTTTCTTCTTAAGTTATCATTAATAACTTCATTTTGCATCTCCTATTGTATGCAAAGATCATATCGAATTGTGTTAAGTATAGTTGCAAACTAGGCCTCCTCTCTGCTTGTAGTGACGCTACCATTTATTGAATTGCACGATTTTCTACAAAAAAATATATAGATAGGGTGCAGAACCACTTGGGCACTTCCATGATTCACTTTGGCATGGGGGGCTTTTCTCGGTCGAATTGTCTAAAACTTTATAGTAAGAAGCACTTTAGTATGACGCATATTGTGGCCAATAATGAGATCTGTAGCTTTCAAAAAACCCCACTGCCCAAGTGAATCAAAAGTGCCAAGAATAGGATCCGGCTCCCTATGTTGATGACAAATACATTTCGAGTGATATTGTTGAATTCGATTTTTCCGATGTAAAACTCTAATTATTGGATTTTTCTACAACTTGTTTTGCTCAATGGTAGATACTTTAAGATAAGGCGAAAATATTCACTTTAAGTACCATTAAAAACTAGTTTTTGATCATGCACGTTTTCGCATTTTTTTTATAATGAATAGTAAAGATGTCAATGAAACAGATTTTTTTCGACGCTGATTGGTGTTTCTAGGCTCGGATCGAATTTCTCCAGTCGCGATTTTCGCGGATACGATTTTAAGATTTTTGTAACAGCCCTGAAAATATATATCAATCTTTGATTCGATAAGATTTTCGAACCAAAGTACCGATACCACCAATACATTGAATGTCAAAACTACTATTCGAATTCCTTGAATATGTAAAAGGATTGAGTATTTGTTGGAAAGGAAAATTTAAGGAAAATATATGGATTTCAGGGAAGGTTCAAGATGCTGAAAAAAAATCGCATATTGAAAGATTTCCTTTCAAGAATTTCTGTAAAATTTTTCAGACAATTTCTGAAGTTTCTCCCTTGATTCCTCCAAAAAGTATCAAGAATTCATTCAGGAATTCTGCAGGAAACTGTTTCAGAAATGTTTGTTTAAATTTGCCCAGGGCTTCGTGGCCGTGCTGTTAGTGTCGTCAGGCAATTACACGTATCGTGGCATGGGGTGTGGGTTCGATTGCCGCTGCAGTCAATGAAACTTTTCGTCAGGAATATTTCTCGGCTGTACCTCTGCACTATGCTCCAGAAACCAGATTTTCGCGGAAAGATGCATTTTGAGCCTTAGAATGAAACATTTGACGAGAATGGTCTTCCCCAAAGTTGTTTGTATTAGTTAGGCCCTTTGTTTGGAGTTATTGAAAATTAGGGTGATCCATGTTTTCATAGAAATGGTGTAACTAACTTTCTTATTTGCTTCAGCAAATTTGTAGACCATTCAATTTCAAGCAACTTTCCTAAAAAAAATGTGTCTCAAATTGACCGATTTAGAGCTTTTTGCCTACGGTAACTTAGGGTGGTCAGAACAAAACTGGTTTTCTGGCTCTAGCGTTTTCAATTCAAATATCTCATCACACTTTTAGAGCTTTGAAAAATGCGTAATTTGGTGAGTTTATAAATTCGCTAAAAAAAAGTTACAGTAACAGTTCAAGTTACAGGCTCTGCAGCTAAATTTCATGTCCTAAAAAAATATATATATTTCAGGAGCTTATTCACACCCTTCCTAAAAAAGAACCTTCCTCAGATGATTTCTTAGAACATTTTTTTGTTCAACCAGGAAATCCTCTAATAAATCAATCCAAAAAAATCTCCAGTGATGTGTTCATTAATTTATTTGCATTATATCTAGGGATTCTTCCAAATATTAGTCATAATTATGATGGGATTCCTTTAGCACTCTAAAAAGCATTCATTCTGAAATTCAAATAATGAAAATTTCTATGTGTTATTCCTAATGTTTTAGTAGTTTCTCCAGAGATTCTTTCAATCATTTTTCAGATTCCTTCTGGAATTCCAAATGGAATATCTTCGGAAATTGTAGCAAAAAAAAAAGCACAGAACGTTTCTCAAGGTGAAGATGCATAGAAGCCAAACCTAGAATTTTCAAGAGCATAAATCTAGAGAACCAGAAACCTTTGTGCTGAAAAATTCAACTCACTGATCACTCGCTGGTGGTGACCAATCCATCAAATTTTCTGCGCTGACGATTGTCAAGTTCTCTAGATTTGTGCTCTTTAAAATTCAAAGTTTGGCTTCGATGCATTCTCACCTTAAGCTTTCTTGATATTTTGATTATGTTCTGCACGAATAATGCGCCAAGAATTTCACCAATATAATTTATTTTGAAGTGGTAGTGTTCTCCAAGAATTTTGCACTAACTTCACCATATGTTTACGCTTTTTTACTGATTACTGAATTTATTTAAAGATTTCTTCATGCATTCTAAAAGATTCTTCATCGATTACTTTTCTCTTTCAAGAATTTCGCCAACGAATTTCCTTGAAGCTTTCTGATAAAATGCATTCAGTGATTGCTTCAAAAATTCTTCCATAGATAACAAAATACGGGCAAGAATCCTTTTAGGTATCCCTTTTTATTTAAGGCATTTCTTGAGGAACTGTTTGAATTTTTACACCACCAGCTATTCCAGGAGATTATTGAAACAATCAAGTGTTTCTAAAGTAATTTTTTTTTCAACTTTTAATGAATAACACCATGATATTGTTCATTTTATAAATATATCAATCCTTTCTGATATTTCTCCTGAATGTTTGTATTTGTGATTCCCTTCCCTTATTTATTGATTTATTTAAAAATTGATTTATTTCAAATTTGTTACGAAAATATTCTATGATTTATTACTCCTGGGGTTTTTAGAGAAAACTTCTCTAAGTGGTCCAAAAATTTACCGATCTTTGGAAAATTTCACCAGAAATTAAAAAAAAAATTGTAAAACCATTCTTAAGTAATTTAAGTAAGCACGTCTGGAAAAAGGATATTTGATAAATAGTTGCAAATCTTCTGGAAAATTTCGAAAACTTAGAGTAATATTGAAAAAATGACTGAACTCTGAGATGAATCCTTGGAGAATTTCCACTAATATCATTAGTATTTTCACTTTTATGATCAAATTACTCTTGTAAAGTAGTAACGTTCCGAAATGAATAAAAGTCTTCAACAAATGTTGACGTAACTCATTGTCGATGGAGAATTGAAAAACTACACTGCACCAAAATAAACTTATACAAATTGAGCATAAGTTTAACTTATTATGACAACATAGTATACATCATAAACTGAGCCATACATAGACGTCGGATATGACAAATTTGTTTAAGATTTAAACTTAAGAAGTTTTGTAATATTTCAGAGTGAAGTCGGAGCGAAACTATAGGCACGGTGCAAAAAAAACGTCCATCAAATCTGAGTACAGGGCTCGATTCCTTATATTGTTCTTCACCTCTGGGCCAATTTAAAAAAAAAATCTCTAGGAGGAATCTCGAGAAATCTTGATTTGAAGTTTTTGACTTAAAATTCCAATATAAACCATATTAAAATTACGTAAAAGCACTGAAAAAACATACAAAAATGCAGAAAAATGTTGGCCAAACTGTTCTCAACAAGTATGCAATTGTTACCGTTGTTATAATTAGAAATATTTACGACTGAAGCAGTGGAAAAACAGCAGACAACGAACCAAACCGATCGTGTGGCCATGGTTGCCAGAAATTCGATACTAGGAATGATTCTGATTGGAAAATGTATTAAACTCGTTAAAAAGAAAATGATATGTTAATTATAATTTAGTTACTTTTCAACTACAGACACGAATGCACTGAATAGTGTAAAGTGTCTTTAATAAAGAAAAAAAAGACATAAGTTTCAATATGATATTGATGTTATATTCGATAAACGTGAATTATTCAATGCTGAATATTATTTATTTACAGCCTATTTTTCGACTTTTCCACTAAATGACCCGCCCACTAAAGTCTGCCGTATTTATTTTGCTTACTAAAATTTGCTTCTCTTTAAATCTGGTACTACAGTGATACGTCCATGAGTCGATGTTCCATGACTCGATATATACTAAATATATACTAAAAACATAATTTCGTGGTTCCTATGATGGTCCCTAGAAGCAGCTTTCCAAAGAATTGCTGTTCCATGACTCGATGGTCCCTTCAATATCGACTCATGGAGGTTTCACTGTACTATTGATCTTTACGTTTAGTTTTCTACCGAGTATTGCCCTCAGCATTCTACGTAAAAAATATACTGTTCTACATTCGAGCCAGCCAAGGGCTGAAAGTCTCGATAATAAAGACAATTTATTCATTCATTCATTCATTCTCAGCCACAACAGAATTTGAACTACACCGAACTCAACTTCAGACTCAACTTCAAAGAAATCCTCAATAAGTACTACTTAACAATCAACATCACTAGGACTTCCATTATCTTAACCTGCAACCATTTACTTCGTTTTAATAGAACCCATCGTCAATCTGTTAATTGATTTCTAGGTCACGTTCGACTCAGTTACGAAAATCTAGTGTGAGAATTGTTGATGAGGTGCCTACTTTTTTCAAAATTACATGGAATAAAAAGGATATGAGTTTCCAAATTCATTGTGCAATATTGCGTTTTGTCGCATATACTCCTTGATGACTTTATTTGAATCGATCGCAGTGAAGTATCACAGGGTTTCACTATTTTGAAGAAGAACAACTAGGATAAATTGCCATTTACTCAATTCAATCGTATATGGTTGCATGTGGATAAATAAACAGCCTCAGTTGTGTTGGTACTGAGACAGTACTTGATGGGGATTGAAGTTGTTGAAGAGCCATAGAACACTTCTGACCTTTCACGGGTTTCGTAACCAGCTTAGGGACCCGCAATTTGCAAAGAAAAAATACGTTTCTACACTGTTGCACTGTTGGGGCCTCGATAGCCGTAGCGGTAAACGCGCAGCTATTCAGAAAGACCATGCTGAGGGTCGTGGGTTCGAATCCCACCGGTCGAGGATCTTTTCGGGTTGGAAATTTTCTCGACTTCCCAGGGCATAGAGTATCTTCGTACCTGCCACACGATATACGCATGCAAAAATGGTCATTGGCATAGTAAGCTCTCAGTTAATAACTGTGGAAGTGCTCATAAGAACACTAGGCTGAGACGCAGGCTCTGTCCCAGTGGGGACGTAACGCCAGAAAGAAGAAGAAGAAGACTGTTGCATGATAAAGGCTTATCTGACTTCATAGATCCAGTCTTTCGTTAATAACTTCGTCAAAACACCTCTCGATCCTTTCTTATACAACACTGAAAAGTGTTTTCAACAATAATACCAAAAGAGCAACGATGAATGCAAGCATGCCCAAATTAAACATCATTATCAATATAACGCTAATTCATGACTTTCTAACCACACTTATTTAAGATCATGGGCAAAGACTATTAGGAGAATAAAATACGGTAAACTTCAGTGAGCTGGCCATTTAGTGCGAATGCTTGCTCTAATCGACTATATCGTGTTCACATGCCTTATCTTTTGATTATTATTGTGCTACATTTATTCTAAGATCCTCTTTTTCGAAAAAAGAACATTGTTAATTGTTAATTTATTTGTTTGAATTTGAAAGGTAAATTGGCGTAACGTAGAAAACAACAATCAATAGGGTCCTAAAGCCCTGTCCCAATTTTAGTATCAAACGCTTAAGTTTAGGGCAGAAACATAAGTTTACTCAATTTTTAAATGGTTTTCTTTGGTTTAAGTACAAAAAAACATTTTTTTATGATTTTTGAGATTTTGTCACACCCCTTGGTTTAAACTCAAATTTTGTGTATATTTTGTTTTCCGTGTCCCTTCCGAAATGTCAGATAGGAACTACCCCAGTGTTAAAACTATAAGCCCTGTGGAATTTTTGTCGAAAAAGTGAATGTCAAACATGATCACAAGTGTCAAGGTTCATATTTGGAACCATTTTTAAAATTAAAGTTTAAAAATGTTATAGCCGTTATTTGAGCTGGAAAACTTGCTAAAGTAGTTGCAAGAACATGCTCTTTCGTATTATTAAATAAAAACAAGAATTCATTAAACATTTTAGGACCCAATTATACGCCCAAGGAATTTGTTTCGAAAAGTTCTGTTTGTTTCTGCACAATTCTCGCATAACTTGTGATCTCGCCCTAAAAGCCATTGGTAACCGAGTGTGTAGCAGTGCTGGAAAAGTTCGCATCACGAAGCAGCTCACGAGTGTATACCAACGCATAACAAACATCACAGTCTCGGGATCTGGCTAGGTGTGAGTAAGCCCGCACCCGTCTGCTCGGAAGAACATGTCAAAAGAAGTAGCAACAAGCTCGCGAGCGTTTACTCGCGAGTAACCGAGCAAGGTGTGATTTATTATGGTTTTGACAGACAAATTAATTGTATAACCATCATATCGACAGTAAAATACTAGTTTGTAGTCAAAAGCCCTTGAAAACCATAAATCGCGGAGGGTAAGCAGCTTTTTTTCCCAAAAGCACAATATGACTCTGAGCAGCTCCGAACACGTTCGCGAATCACTTTTAGCTTCAGTTACTCGGGAGTTGACAGATGCGAGTAAGCCAGCGCTCTGACGCTCGGGAGCGTTTGGTTTTGTTTTTGTTCCAGTTCAGATGAAGCGTTCGTCACTTTCCATCACTGGTGTGTAGTAGAGATGATCGGGTCCCGGGTTTTCAAACCCGAAACCCGACCCGAACCCGACGGGTTCGGGTTTAAAAATTTAAATTTTTTCGGGTTCGGATTTGAAGGCTACAAAATTTCGGGTACGGGTCGGGTTCGGGCTTGAAAAAAGTTGGGTTTAGTCGGGTTTGGATCGGGTTTGGTGATAACGGTGAACAGAGTAACAACCTAAAAGCTTCCCTATGCATCAGAAACGATGAATTTATCATCTTTTCAAACTCGGGTTTTTCTTAGAAAACTTTTTCGGGTTTCGGGTCGGGTTCGGGTTTGAACAGCGAAAATTTTTCGGGTCCGGGTTTGCTTTTCAATTACAGTCTCGGGTTCGGGTTTTAAGAAATAAAATAAGTCGGGTACGGGTCGGGTTCGGGTTTGAAAAATGTGAAACCCGACCATCTCTAATTCCTGGCCTTCCTTAGCCGAGAGATTAGAGTCCGCGGCTACAAAGCAAAGCCATGCTGAAAGTGTCCTGGTTCGATTCCCGGTCGGTCCAGTATCTTTTCGTAATAACAATTTCCTTGACTTCCCTGGGCATAGAGGCAAAGAAAGCTCTCAGTTAATAACTGTGGAAGTGCTCTTAGAACACTAATACGCTTAGTAGCCGGCTCTGTCTCAGTGGGGACTAGACTGATGCAAATTTTGAAGTTTTTGCTCCCCTATGCTTAAACGGTGTTAAATATGATGAAAATCATTCTCCCAAAAGGAGATTGGGCAAAAATGTATGGGGTTTGCTCCCGGAATGTACACGGATGATTCATATATCATTTGAAAGATCTAAATGAGACAAGAAAAAGTTGATATGGGGCCAAAAATATTCGTCATGGGAGAAAAAAGTTATGTAAGCTGGAAAGATGTGAAAAGAGATATGTTTTGAACAGTTTTCTATTAAATAATATTTTCTTGCGCAAATGTTTTGAACTCGTGCGTATGTTTGTACTTATGCATGTTTTTATTTAATCCCGTTTATATTTTTCAAATATTGTGATTTGACACAGAGTTCAGGACGTTTTGTATTGCTGCAATGTTAATATTAAAAACATACGGAGATAAAATAATAAGGATATAGGTATGTGCGTTTGACAAACACGTCGCTTTAGGTAACAGTTGGACACAAATATCAAATCGTATTATTCAAAAGATATTATAGTACAAGATAGAGATTGTCGCTAGTGTTCCCATTGTTTGCCTTGCCGAACCATCCTTGCATCTGGTGGGTACACAACTGTCATGTTCAAAAGCGAATGTGTTAAGGTCAAACATTTTGTTACTCTACAGCAATCACTATGATACTCCGCTTACGCTCCTGTTTACGACACAAATCTCAATTGTGATTGAAAATTTGCATTTAATATTAGTTTTAATTACTTGTTATACAATTTACTTATAGAAAGAAAACAAATAAACTCTTTATATTGCTGTTTTTGTGACGATTTGTGGTTTTGAAAACGGCGCGCAGCAGTGACAGTGTAAACATTTGGACTCTACACATTTTGACCTTAAAGGCGGCAGCGGAGCTTCTCTTTTTCAGACACGCTTAACAAGATCCACACAGCGCATATGTTCGAACTTCACAGAATGAGGCAACCAATGCAGAACTGGCTGAATGAGTGAATATTGTGTATAAGTCGCACTCATCCTGTGAGTTGCCAATGGCCAACAAGCAGTGTGCGGATCGAAGGAAACGGAATTCATCGGTCATCTCATGCTCGGCAGCAAACAATTGGCCATTGGAATGATGAGAAGTTTTGCGGGATTTTTTCTGAAAAAAAAGCCAAAGGTCCATGGTTTTTTCCCCAAGCGGGGAAGTGCTTCGACATTTTTAGTTGGAAAATCTTCGAAAAAATGGAATTTTTCAGAGGCATGTTCGTGATATTCAGAAGCAAAATAAAAATGTGTTCTCGGCTATCATTTTTGAGCGGAGCAAGTTTAGCGTGAAAGTACAAACCGTTTGACAGTTATCGCCCCGGCATGTTTCGGACAGCGACGACAGCGACAATCTCTATCTTGTACTATAATATCTTTTTATTATCCTAATCCAGTGTTCTAGTAATATGTTTGTATAAACCAGCGGTTCAAGTACTCAGGAACGAATTTCCACACTATATCCGTTTTAACATTACAGTGATTGCGTTGTTGGATTCTGTTCTATGCTGGTGGAAATACCTCGCTTGTCGTACACAGCATAAGCGTGCTGGAAATCTGCGCGACAGTTACAAGACTTCTATCTTTGATATCAATCCAGCTTTTTACGAGCGCTAATGGCTGCCGCCAACAGGCTCACTTTATAGTAGGGATAAGTCGATTTGACGTTTGGCTTGGGTTGGCTCAATATAAAATGACCCAAGCCAAACGTCAAATCGACCGATCCCTGTTTGACTGTTCGCTGTGAACAAACTGCCAATAATCCGAGCAGAATCATTTCAGTTTGCTATCAATGTCAGTTCCATTGGCGACGCCTAAGCACATGTACCTCCTCAAATGCTTCGCTAAGATCGCTAAATACTCATGAGGATATCAATAATGTTAATGTTCAGAAGTAATCACACTTGAGCTGGGAACAACTTTCATCGTGATGAACGACATGCAAAAACATAAAATCGGATGGTGGTCAATCAACAAAAGAATGTGCAGGTTGAGGACGCCAAGATTAGAAATAGAGATGAACGATTGGGAAGATCAGTGCTCTCCGACTGGCGAACATGGATGTCCTACGCTTAATTGTTTTGCCGTCTCCAAGAATATGGTGATATGGTCATTCGCAGCACCTACTTCCAAGATAATCTCCCGTACTAATATAACTGGCGATCACTATTGCAAACGGACCCGAATCGATCAGGTATTGATGGATGGATTGCACATGTCCAACATAATCTACGTCAGAATCTATCGTGGTGCTTACATTGAGCCTACCCTCTACCTGATAGTAAGAAAACTGCGCTTAAAACTCCATGTCATTTACGACGAACGGTACCGACGCCAGTCAGCGTCACCTTCAGCGATTGAAGTAGAAGGATTTCGCCACAGCATCGCTCCACATCTCGAGCAGTCGTTACCGGATTTGGTTTTGCTGGCTGAGACCCTTCTTGGTTGTTCTACTACAGTGAAAGTAGCCATCAACCCACAGGTATAATCATTGTGCGTTGATCATTTTGCTCCGCGTTTTTCGTATACCAACTCGTAAAATGATAATGATTGACATTTCAACTTAAGACTGGTAGGATAATTTAGGAGTACATGTGACACTAAACATCCACGTATGCAGTATACAGTGTGAGATGATTTATACTAGCTAGCTAGATTGTCATTGTTTAAAACACATGAAATCCTAAAACTTCGCATATGTTACTAATAGGTTCAAATAAGCATTTCAATTCACATTTAACGTTTTTTAAGGCTGATGATGTTGTTCATTGAGGTTGAGCTGATGGTTTTATTGATCTCTTTGCAAAATTTGTTCTGGAGAAATATGTACTTTAGCTAAAACAATTACAGTCAGTTCTCTTATAAGACACCACACACTTTCTTTCACCACTGTCTCCCAATTGTTTTTCATCGAATGAAGCTGACTTTTTTATTTGAATATACAAGTCGTAATGTTACCTTATCGCGAGAAAAAAAAAGGATTGGTCGGTCAAAAAACTGCAATTAGTTTAATGTGACTAGCAGGGTCTGGTAGAAAACTTAACTGAATATACGTACATATTTTATAACGATTTTAAAGTTATTACGGTCTAACATCACCATGTAATATTTTCATCTCTAAATCAAAGCTCTAATTCACTCCTTTAAAGCATAAAGCTTTTCATCATCATATAGGTGCTGAAAAAATATATGTTTTTATTTTTAATCGATAAAAAATACAGCAAAAAAAAAATAAAAAAAAACATAAAAAATCCATCTTAAACCATGCGGAATAACTTTTTTCTCCCACGACGAACATTTTTGACCCCTTACAAACTTGTTCTTGTTTCACTTAGATCTTTCAAATGAGATATGAGTCATCTGTGTACATTCCGGGCCCAGATTTGCCCAATCTCCTTTGAGAGGATTTGGAAGAAATTTGGTTGGGCACTGGCCATTTGAAGTTTCTATGGAAATTACTATGGAAAAAACAAAACTTTTGTGTTCAGTCCTCTAACTGGTCGTAATGATAATTTATGAAAATGTGAACAAACTCTACTCATGTGAGACCTTCCCAGCTACAACTTTGTCGAAGACCACATTTTAATGGGACGTAAGGATAATTCGTTATTAGTGATAACAAAGTCTAAATCTGCTTTTTTGCTGTAGAACATAGTAGCCTGGATTACTTTGATCTATTCTACCCGCCAGAAGCACCACGGTTGCCTGCCGAGCAGTTGATTAAGCATGCAAAATGCAAACCTAGTTTATGATTAAGAATAGCAATTTATCCTCAAGTTATATCAATATGTGGTCTTCAGCAAAGTTGTAGCTGAAAGGATTTCACAGGAGCAGAGGTTATTCATTTTTCCATAAAATATTATGTCGAAGAGATAGAGGCCTGGACACAAAAAGTTGGCGTTTTCCATAGTAATCTCCATATAAACTTCAAATGGCTTGTGCACAGTCAAATTTCTTCCAAATCATTTCAAACTTTTATAAGATGCTATTTACCATAATATAAATCGTTTAAGCATAGGGGAGCCAGCATTTCAAAATTTGCATCACTCTAGTGGGGACGTTAATGCCAAAGAAGAAGTAACATTTCTGATAATGGTTCTGGTGGAATTAGAAAAAAAATCTTAGTGCTGATTCACGATTTATTCCCAAATGAACACCGTGAAAATGTTGCTACATAGGATTTTTTTTAAACCCAATTAAATTCTTTTAGAAATGACTGACAAATTTGTGAAGTGTATGCTTCATTGCTAGCACATGTTATGCAAAAGTATAGTAAAAAACCCGAAAGAATAAAGAAAATCTTAGAATGTTTCATGGACATATTCTCAGACAGATTTTTAAAAGAATTCCTCGTTATTATTTATTAAGAATGCTTGGTGCAATTCACGACAGATTCACATTAGATTTCAAGAGAAAACAAATAGATACATTTTGTAATTGATTCTTGAAGGATCTTCGAGAGTAGTCCATGAAAAATCCTTGGCCGTATTCCTGAAACATTCACTAGAGAAATTGTGGACAAAATTATTATTTCGAACAATATATTGTGAAATCAACAATATTTATAGTTGTCTCTAAAACAACCTAAAATTTAGTTAATTCGACCGGACAAATGATTACGGACACTATATTTTGTTCTCCGTGTTTGCTTGACATATGCTACTGTAAAGCATTTTTACATCAAAGATGTTTTATTTTTTTAAATTCTTTATTTTAATACTAATTATATTCACATTCATTCATTTTTTATATCTAAGTGTTCTGTGTTAGAAAACACTATCATCCTGATTTGTTAAAACTAAAATAAGCATTCATTAATATATTGTTAACGATAAATGTAAGAATTCTACAGAGGACTGGCACGGCTGTCATCCTGTTCGGCTCTTCCTCACATCGTTTTGGTACTTCGCGTTTTGGTACCCACTTTCTGGTCGGTTTGCCCTAACTTGCTCCTGATTTTCGAGTATACGGCTCATGTGCTGCTAGTGCTAGTTTCTGGTAATTAAGTATATTGGGTTGAATCGTCGTATTTGATGACGCTTTTCCTCTTTTCGACATTTTTTTTTAATGTTTTACGCATCAGCGAGGTATCATTGATGTCTCCTATCCAGAAAATCATATTTTGCATCCGAGTAATCGCTGCAACGTCGCTCAACTGTCGCGTCGCTGGACTGTTGAGCGCTTTGCAGTTTAGTGCTCCAGCGACGCATTGAAATAGCCTGTTTCGCTCGAGCACTAACATGAAAAGGTCGCCAGCGACCAGCGACGATTTGGTCGCGCGAAATAGTTGAGCGAAGTTAGTGTTCGTTATTGATTATGTCTGCACTGACAATATGTTTTGTTAGTCCCAAAAGAATCAAAACAAATACACTGGACACCATGTTGAATCAATGTTGGATAGTTGGATAGCATTGGCTCATTTCACCCCCCTGGAATTCTACGAAAGGTGGTGGGTGCCAACTTCTTGGATTTTTTTTTCGTTAATAACGGAAACCGTTTCTTTAGGCGCCGTGAATGGGTAATTTTTCCTCAGCGTAGTGTATTTTTAATCATAAGTTGAGATATTTAACTACATCGGTAGAAATTACATAAAAATGTTGCGTAGGATCGGAAAACCGCTGCCTTTTATGCAAATTCTGGTGTTCGAGTCTTGTGGATTGGACCACTGTGCAGCTTTTTTATGACGTCCTACACTGAGAACAGCGAAGCGGTCGAAATTACTATATCAGAGGGCTAAATTAAATACACAACGCCACTTGATTTGTGCAGACTAAATACGCATTTATTTTGAATATTTGTTGCATTCAATTTTACCATGGCACCATTTGGACAGTAAAAATTACTATATCATGGTTAAAAACTTGCAGTAGACCAGAATCGAACCGAGGTTCTAGTGATTGTCAAGCGCCAACGCTTACCACACGGCTATCAATACGGTTCGATTGAGACGGAACAAAACGCAAATAAAAAACGTTCGTGATAGCTCAATCGTGGTTGGAATAGTAAATTTAAAAACTCGTTCATGGTTCTCATTACTTCAACGCTTGTTTCAGTGTACTTTACACGGGAAAAAAATCTGTGGTAAAAATTACTATTGTAGCTGACTACGCCTATTCTTGAAACTACCATGGAATTTCAGATCAATTTACTATGTTTACGGTACATCCCACCACATTACTGGTACACTTGAAAGAAATAATTTACAACAATCTGATTTCGACAGACATGGTAAAATCAAGCGCATTTCTGGTCTGCTGAAAATTGCCGGTGCGAGCGCTTATTTAACCCCCTAAAATGGCAGTTTTTACAGGGTGGGTGTACGGCTGTCAACTACAAACAAAGCTCGCCTAACAATCATCTCTTGGGCGGGCCGTCCCAAACAGCATCATCTCTCACGCGGGCCGACCCAAACAGCACAGGTCGAAACGCGGGCCATGCCAGACAGCAAATGCTGATGCATTTCAACACTCAAACAGCGGGATGCCTAGCAGCGTTGTGAGCCAAACGAATACACCCACAAAACATGAACGGTACACAGCAAAAAATAATGTAATCCACATCGATGTAATCCATGTCGATGTATAAAAAATCCTATGTAACCGCTAATTTCATATGCAATATAGCATATGTTTGATGTTATATTACATCGCCTTCAAATTACACAGAAACAACATAACCATTTTCTATTACATTGAATTTGTGTAATAATCACATCGACACAAAACAAATATTACACAGAAACAGTTGCAACCAAGTCGTTCCAGCCTATTCGAGTGATATTACACAATTTCGATGTCATTTTGCATTCAACACCAATGCAATGATACATCTAGCAACACTGCCCATGCTTTGTTTTGGTCGGTGGTTAAGATGGCCGACGTCGCAAAAGTTCGCAATCGCGATGTATTGCGCAGATTTATCGTAGCCAAAATCTCGGAAATCCTATTTAAAGTATAGAAAAAAGTGTTTTTATGTACAAAGAAATCATTATTAGTTTATAACGGATGCAATTTGTGATGTAGTGAAACGAGAATGTGTATAATTCAATGAGCCATCAAAGCGGAGCCAACCCCCCAGCAAAATTACAATTTCCTCCTGGCCAGTGGCACACAGCGGAGTTCAACCAAGCAGGCAAACATCAGCGACCAGTAATAGCCGAATCCTATTCACACTCCTCGGAATTCGTAGGAGGATCATTGACTGAGTGCTACAATCATAAAAGCGGTTCCGGCGACCTTCCCGTTGATGTTGCGAGGAGAATCAAGTACCTAAACAAATAGCTGCTGAGCCTGTTCCAGTCCATCGGATTTTCCCATTGAATCACAGCTTCCGTTAGGAATGGAGTGCTGTTCCTTCGTAGCCGTAAGCATACATGGACCCAATGTACCAGATCATCCGCAAGGCACACTGCAACGGAGTGGTGCTTCAAAAGTGTGAACGCTCGATTCAGTATTGGAACGGCGACTACGGATAAACGGGTAACTATAAACTGCTTTTATCTCCTATGAACACCCTTTCATGTTAAAAAAATGTGTTAGCCAGCGTGTGTGAGCTTATATCACACCAGTTGTTTTTTATCGAGGAGTATTCTGCGAAAGATTACATCAACAGGTGATAATCTACGATAGATTGGGCCTAATTAGCCGTAGCGGAGCCTTCCTTAGCCGAATGGTTAGAATCCGCGGCTACAAAGCAAAGCCATGCTGTAGGTGTTTGGGTTCGATTCCCGGTGGGTCCAGGATATTTTCGTAATGGAAATTTCCTTGACTTCCCTGGGCATAGAGTATCTTCGTACTTGCCCCACGATATACGAATGCGAAAATGGCAACTTTGGCAAAGAAAGCTCACAGTTAATAACTGTGGAAGTGCTCGTAAGAACACTAAGCTGAGAAGCAGGCTCTGTACCAGGGAGGACGTTAATGCCAAGAAAAAGAAGAAGCCGTAGCGATACACGGCTGAGGTTGATGGGTTCGAATCCCGTCGGTAGAGCATTTTTTCGGGTTGGAAGTTCACTCCAATTCCTAGGTCACATAGTATCTTCGAGCCCGCCATACGTAGGGTGTTTATCTATAAGGGAAAAACCTGAAAAATCCGGGAAATTGTAGAACATACCGGGAAAAAACACTACAAAATTTCGCCAAGGGAGTTGCTAGAGCGATTGATAACGGTAGCAAGGTTTTCATGAGATGCTTTAGGAATCAATTATTGACCAGTTAGGATGTAGAGCTACTTGGGCACTTCTATGGTTCACTTTGGCATGAGGGGTTTCTATCGACCGAATTGATTGCAACTTTGCAATAAGTAACACATCAATATGACGCACATTGATACCAAATATGAGCTCAGTAGCTTTCAAAAAACCCCACCGCCGAAGTGAATCAGAAGTGCCAAGAATAGGATCCGGCTCCCTACTTGGAAGTTCTTTGAAAATCACTAAAAAGTATTAGTGCATTTCAAATGAGAGTTTAAGTGGATTCTGGAGTTTTGGTGGAGTCTCTTGAAATTTCAAGCAAATTATTAAACCTGAGATTTTTTCCTAATGAAATTCAGAACACATTAATTAAGAATTGATGGATTCCTAGAGGAACTGATACGGATTCTTGAAAAATTCTTGTTTAGATTTCTAACTAACTAATCCGTTTTCTATGACAAAGTGCTAGTAAAGTTCCTGACGAGATTTGGTATGGATGTCTGCAGATGAATTAATGAATTCATGCAAAGCTTTTTGATGAAATGGCAAGATCTTTTAGGTATTCTCGGGGATTTTTGTTTACTTGACAAAATATTTGATGAATTTCTGAGAAGATACTTGTTTGGAGTTATGACATTATTTTTTGCAAGGAAGTAATGAAATGTTTTTTTGCGAAATATACTGCTTCGCGACTTAAAAGGGATGAACCAACATGCGAAGTTCGAATTTTGACCAACTTCGCCGCGTCGCGAGTCACTTCGCTTTAGTGCGCATCTATGCCCTCCGCCGTGTTTTTTTTTTTTTTTTTAAGAGACTTTCAGCCCGAGGCTGATTTGTCTCTAAATCCGCCGTGTGCCTTATGCGCACTATTGAGAATCGAGTTGCGACGCGGCGAAGTTGGTCAAAAATAAAACTTTGCACGTTGTTAAACCCATTTTCTAACGCGAAGCAGTATATTGTTTCTGTTATAAAGATCTCTCCTTACATACAACGAGAGTTGCGCCAAAATCAAGAATTTCTGGACCATATTTAACGCATAATTTTGAAGGCATTTTTAGAGGATGGTTTGGCCGTTATAAAAATTGTTGATTTGTGGAACAATGATCTGAATTTAGATGCACAGATCAGGTTTATATATAACTCCAGAATTTCTTATGAAATCTAGGGGATGGTACACAAATTATGTCACGCTAAATTTCAACTTTATTGACACCCCACCCCCACTCTATGTCACGTTTTTTGTATGAATCCTCCGAAATTTTTGTAAGACTTGTCACGCTTGGCTTGACCCCCTCTCCGCGTGACGTAATTTGTGCATGACTCCTGAGTGTACAGCATTTTTCGCAGTTTGGTCTTTTCGATTGAAATAGTACTGACATACTAGAAGGTTATTTCTATTGGGTCCCAGATAGCAGTAGCGGTAAACTTAAAGTTTTTCAGCAAGACTAAGCTGCGGGTCGTGAGTTCGAATCACATCACTTAAAGATCTTTTCTTGATTTCCTTGGGCATAAAGAATCTTCGTGCAAAATCAACTATTTTTTAGTAATTCGCATTAAAACGAAAATTTTGAAAGTTAAATAAAATATTAAAACTTTGTTCTAAAATCAACACTTAACTTACTTAACACCAGAAGGAAAAACAAGATTTTTATAGGGAAAAAATTCTGTGGTAAAAAATACTATTTTAGCTGACTACGCCCATGCTTAATCCTACCATAGAATTTCATGCAAATTTACCATGTTTACGGTACATCCCACCACATTACTGGTAAATACGACAGAAATTATTGCCACCAATCTGATTTCGACTACAGACATGATAAAATCAAGCGCATTTCTGGTCTGCTGAAAATTTTCGGTGCGTGCGCTTAAGTTAATCACCTAAAATGGTAGTTTTTACCGTACATTTTGTTTTTGTGTAGGAGTACAGTGAGCCTTTGTACGTGTCATAAATCCATTTGTTCTTTGATTTTTACTGTGCACCGTGTGTTGCTGCTGTCTCACTCTCTCGCACGGGCAACTTGAAAACAGAGCGCACAGTAAAAGTCAAACGATTTATAGCATGCATAGGTTCGTGACCTATTGCTCAATGAAATATGTTTACATTGCAATTAGCAAATACCATTCGTTAATTGCAATGCTTATACATCGTCAAAGTAACACTAAAATGCATTTAAGTGCATTTATCATTAAAGTTTGACAGTAAATTTACTATTGGATAAGTTAATTATAATTTTTAAGCTTTTCGCAATTGCAAAAAGCGTTGAACAAAATTTGTCATTGAATTTGTAAATTTTCAGAAAATATTGTGGAATTAATTCAATTATTGGAATGAATGAGTGTGGATTAGTGGATTGCTGTAAATGTTAATAATTTTCGGTATATTTCAACATTGGTATTTTGTTATTTAAAACTAAATTTTTGTGTTGGACATTTGTAGTTACTGAGAAAAATAGCCAATTCTTAGAAATGACTGAAAAAGGCTAACGGTTTCTAAGAATGTTTATTATAATTATTATTATTATCGTTATTAACGAGATTTGCAACCCGGTCATCTCTAAGACATTTTTTTGTAGGGTTTGAACATTTCTGAATTACAGGAGAAATTAAGATGATTGTTTAACCCTCTAATACCCAACCCCGCCTTTAGACGGGGTACACTTTGGAATTTTGTGTATTTTTTTGTAGCTCTGAAATCAAAATGATTTTATTTTTGGCTTATACCTTGACTCATGACACGCATATAAGAAAAGTTTTTTAAGACTTTTGAAATTTTTTTGTATTTTTAGAAATTGTTTGAAAAATTGCATTCTTATATAACCTACAAATGCCTGGGCTTCATTTAACGTGTAATATAAAAAATCGTACCTTTTATATTTTTCTACGATTAACCTATCACAAACGAAGAGCCTGGTGGTATTAAAATCATTTCAAACCTGTTTTTCCGTTAGTTACACGGAAAATAAAATACGCTCCGAAAAAAAAAAATAAAAATTTAATATTTTTAAAAATACCGTAACAATTTAAATTTTTATTATTGCCAAAAATCAACAACTAGAAAAGGCTTCAAGAAAAAATGAAAAAAGCTAGGGATGTTCAAAAATAAAAATTATAAAAATCAAAAACCAAAATTTAAAAATTTGTGAATAAAAATAAATAAATGCCCAAAACGTGTTTAGAACGATTTTAGATAACGAAAAATAATACTTAAATCGAAAATAAAAATTTGGGTATTAGTGGGTTAATAATATTACGGATTTTATTGTATGAGTTTATATGATAAAAACTTGAAAACTTTCACGAATTATTTGAGTAGGCCAAGAACAAATAAATTTTTGGGAATATTCAAACATTGTTAGAACAACAAATACATCTTAAAAATGTTCGAACATTGTTACAGGTTTTTGATAAAAATTGCGTTTTTTGTGAATGTTTTAGTGAATTTCGTAAATTTTTGGTAAATATTTGGATCATTTACGAAAATTTTAAAGTTGTTAGAAATTATTGTGTAAATTCCAAAATTGTTAGGTTTTTTAAGAAATAAAAAATAGTTATATTTAGTGTTCAAATTATTTAAGAACGCTGAAAGTTGTAGAAAAAAAATACATAAGTGAGCATATATTGAAATCTCTCTAATTCTGCTAAAGTTGAGTAATTCTGGAAATGTTGACGGTGTTAAGACTATGTTATTACTGATATTATTTTTGAAATATTGAAGAAAATTACATAAAAAAGATCTTCTTTCTGATGTATGTACCAACTGAGACAGAGCCTGTTCCTCAGATTAATATTCTAATGAGTACTTTCACAGATATTCACTAAAAGCTTATTTTGCTAATTGAACACTTTTGCATTTGTATATCGTGTGGTAAGCATGTAGGTACTGTATGCCTTGATCCTGGAAATTCTACAACATTCCAACACTACTATATTGTCCATATTCGCATAAATGTTCCAAGTTTTTTTTTGTGATTTTCTATATACTTGGGACAGTGCTGTTACGAGCAGTATACTTCGTTTAGAAACTTTCACAGGGATTATTTCCAAACATTATTTGTTATTTTTTCAGTTATTCTTACCGTGATTTCTTTAGGTGATACTCTACACTAGTGTTTCCCAGAGTGGCCGAATTCGCGTTTTTCAGGTCCAGGGGGACGGAAATTTGTAAACCTGAACCAATTTATTTGACACCTATCTATTTCATCGTATGTTAGTTGTACAAGCTCTTTTTTAAATTATGGTAGCAAATAACAAGCTCGTTTTCAAATTATGATAGACAACACTTGACGATTTTCATTAAGATCTGAATGGTTTTGCCAAACAAAACATTGAATATATTTATAAAGAAGAAAATATATGACAACATTTGGCGATATTTGAAATTTATTTCAAAATCCAAAATAAATATTGATGACTTTTGTTAGGGGATATTTCCCATTTGTTACTCAACTCATTGGTACCTATAGTACAAATGATTTAATTAACAAATCAATGTGATTTTGATGGGAAAATCGAGTTCTAATGATAAAAGCACTAAATGTCACTTACGGAAATCACCTCACTTAAAAATTGGCCTGATGGCACAATTGTATAGATTAAAACATCAGAAAACAACTAAATTGCACTGAATTAAAATTTAAAACATCTTTTTAACGTTATACACTAGACCCACAGTTATGAATCATTTAAGGCTCTGCTTAAATTTGAAAAATTCTAGAAAGCAAAATAAACAATATTTTTAGACGAAATCAATGCCAAATGGTAAAGTGGGATATACACCTGCAGTTCATGCACAATGTTGTCATTGAAATTGTTGAAAACATTTGAAATTTGCATTTACTTGAACATGGTCTAAAACCACAATTTATGAATCGGCTAAAAAGTTGTCCACAAATATGAATCAATATGAACACGATTTATGAATCAGTTGTCACTTTCAATTATTTTGCAATTAAATGCAATATAGTTCATATGTTTATAAGAACACCTCCTCGGACAACATTAATTATATCCGGGGGGTGAACCGGAACCAAGTATTTCAAGAATCTGCATGACATTGCTTGACTTTTAATTTTGCTACTGAGCGGGTATATGAACATTGAATTTGTTGATTTATTTTGTAGCATGTTCATCTGGAGGATGATGGCAGGTAGTGTAATTATACAATCATTAGATCTAGATGGCAGAACTCTTAAATGCTTGACTCTTCGACTGCCCTTACTGATGATTCCAATATTATATGGCGATTATATGGCGACACATTACATACGTGAAAAAAAAAAGATTTTTCAAAAGTGTGAATACCTTTTACTTCTCCATGTGTCTGATAGAAGAGACAACAGTTCAGCCTGGGAGTTAATCTAAAGAAACATACGTGCAACATAAGTGATCATAAAAAATGACAAACAATTGATATCGATATCAATCAGGGAGGATGCAAACCAGTTTTTTTGTTTCCCACTGGTTGCTTTTGGTCCTTCTGCAGAAGCAATACCCCGTTTTTATAGCAAAATTAGGAAGAATCTATCAGGTGTAATTAAAAAATTCTTTACATTTTTTACATCTATTCTGTTTCATTTTGTTCCTCACAAATTTAAGATTTTTTATTTGTCCACAAATTATTCAACATAATTCTAATAATCTTATAATAGGCCTTACATAAACCACGTCCACAGTTTTTATGGTCAAATAAGACTATAATCCCCATAAATAACTTTTTTCATAAGAATTTGTTTTTTTTTTTCAAAATCATGAGAATTCATTAATACCGTAAACCGGGGTAACATTGATCAGTTTTTTGAATATTTCTTAAATATTTCATTTGAAAAAGCAGATGTATCAATCTTTATATTTTTAAAACAAGTACTGGCACCAATTATTCGTAAAAGTATACTGTATTTTGTCCTTTGAAACATTTAACCACGTTTAAAAAACATGTTTCAGGCAGTTTTTTGATTTTGCTGATATGAGGTAACATTAATCACCCATCAAAATAATGATCGGTAATATTTAAAATGTCATTTCTTACTGAAAGCATGGCTCCTGAAGCCGAATATGAAGTCCAAACCCTTAAAAGTTCTTTACTTTTTCAGTGATTTTAAAATTTAAAACTCCTTGAACCATGGAATACGCCTACAGGTAGGAAATTTCCTACGAAAATTCAGCATTCATTATAGTTATTAATTAATTCAGCTTAGTTGAACATACTTATGAGGGTTTTGACTGCGGAATCATTTTCGACGATGCCATTTCTAGTAATATCCGCATTTTCTTTGACTGTGTCGTTTACAGATCTCATGTGAGACACGAATCATCGGTAGTGTGATAGAATTTGATAGAAATCATTGTTTCGAAAAGTTAAAACACCATTCATGGTTTGAAAATATTCCATCAACAAATGTTGAATCGAACCTTTCATGAGAGGAGTCGTTCCTATCAATGTTACCCCGCTTATAAATGTTACCCCGGATTACGGTATGTTCAGATTCCTTTTCCACAAATTATTTTTCCGTAGTTTATGAACAGTCCCAAACCAATTTTAAATTAAACTTTACATTGGGAATTATTTGAAACTTAAAATCATTTTTAAAAATACTAAGTATTAGTAGTTTAAACGCTGACTCATAAATTGTGACTGGTGTGTATATTTCCCACAATTTATTGATCAAGTATTTACTCAAAAATCTCAGGCAAATTCGTATAAATCCGCATTTTTCTCTCATAGCTATGTTTATTGAATCTAAAAATGTTGTCTGGGGCTCATTCCCTCACAAAAAATCTTTGAAACAAAACTTTAAAACGTCGTTTTTAGCTAGGCGTCAAAGTTTGCCAAAAATGCAGCCCAAATAGCTACAAAAAGAATTTAGTAATATTGTTGGTTCATACCGCGATCAAAAGCTTTTTTTTTTTTTTTTTTTTTTTAATTAGTATTAATTTAAACATTAAATTCATTTCTTATATCTAGGTGTTCTGTGTTATTAGACAACACTATCATCCTAATTTGGTAAAACAAATTTAAGATTTAATTAACATTTTGTTAACAACATATTACATTTCATTTGCCGTTGCAGTTCAGTTTTTTTTACAGGTGAGTTGATTTCACCTGCTTATAAGAGAAAAAAAAAAGTTTTTAATATACTTAACCTTACTTAACCTAAACATATAATGCATTAATCGTGGCAATAGAAGATTGTAACGATTTTTGCCTGAAATTATTAATGATTGTATTTGACATTTGTTCCAATGTTTCAACATTGGATATTCTATGTAACTCATTGGTACTATACCAGGGAGGAAGCCTCAGAATCATTTTCAAAATTTTATTTTGAATTCTCTGCAGAGCTTTCTTCCTGGTATTACAACAGCTAGTCCATATTGGTACAGCATACAACATGGCTGGCCTGAAAATGTGTTTGAATATCAAAAGCTTGTTCTTAAGACAAAGTTTTGATTTTCTATTAATAAGAGGATAGAGACATTTTACATATTTATTACATTTGGCTTGAATGCCCTCAATGTGATTTTTGAAAGTTAAATTCTTATCTAGCATGAGCCCTAGATACTTAACTTCATCTGACCAATTTATTGGAACCCCTCTCATCGTGACAACATGTCTACTTGAAGGTTTCAAATAAAGAGCCTTTGGTTTATGTGGGAATATTATTAGTTGAGTTTTGGAAGCATTAGGAGAAATCTTCCATTTTTGCAAGTATGAACAAAAAATATCCAAACTTTTTTGCAATCGACTACAGATGACACGCAGGCTTCGACCTTTGGCGGAGAGGCCTGTGTCATCCGCAAACAAAGATTTTTGACATCCCTGAGGTAGCTCAGGTAAGTCAGATGTGAAAATATTGTATAATATTGGTCCCAAAATGCCACCTTGAGGAACCCCAGCTCTTACAAGAAGTCTTTCAGATCTGGAATTCTGATAATTAACCTGAAGTGTACGATTTGACAGATAACTTTGAATTATTCTAACAATGTATGTTGGAAAATTAAAGTTTTTTAATTTTACAATCAAACCTTCATGCCAAACACTGTCGAATGCTTTTTCTATGTCTAGAAGAGCAAGACCAGTAGAATAGCCTTCAGATTTGTTGGAACGGATCAAATTTGTTACACGTAAAAGTTGATGAGTGGTCGAATGTCCATGGCGGAATCCGAACTGTTCATTGGCAAAAATTGAATTTTAGTTGATGTGGGCCATCATTCTGTTCAAAATAACCTTTTCAAAAAGTTTACTGATGGAGGAAAGCAAACTGATTGGACGATAGCTAGAAGCTTCTGCAGGATTTTGGTCTGGTTTTAAAATTGGAACAACCTTAGCATTTTTCCATTTGTCAGAAAAATATGCTAATTGAAAACATTTGTTAAATATATCAATGATAAGCTACTTTCTGGAAGTTTCTTGATGAGGATGTAGAAAATTCCATCATCGCCAGGAGCTTTCATGTTTTTGAATTTTTTAATAATAGTTCTCACTTCATCCAAATCAGTCTCCCAGGCATTTTCGAAAACGATTGAGAATATTTTCGAACTCCTGAGTAACTTCATTTTCAATTGGACTAGTAAGTCCTAAATTAAAATTGTGCGCACTTTCAAACTGCATAGCAAGTTTTTGAGCTTTTTCGCAATTAGTTAGTAATAATTTGTTTTCCTCTTTCAATGCCGGTATTGGCTTCTGAGGTTTTTTCAAGATTTTAGATAATTTCCAAAAGGGCTTAGAGCCAGGGTCCAATTGAGAAATTTTATTTTCAAAATTTTTGTTTCTTAATTGAGCAAAACGTTTCTTGATTTCTTTCTGCAAATCCTGCCATATAATTTTCATAGCAGGATCGCGAGTGCGTTGAAATTGCCTTCTCCTCACGTTTTTAAGACGGATCAAGAGTTTAAGATCATCGTCTATAATCACGGGCTCCGGGCTTCAACAATGGAATTTGTTAAAGTTTCAAGAGCATTGTCAATATCAAGTTTAGTTTCTAAAGAAATGTTAACATCAAGATTAGAGTCAACATACGTTTCATATATATTCCAGTCGGCTCGTAAATAATTGAAAGTGGAGCTGATAGGATTGAGAATCGCTTCATGGGATATTTGAAATGTAACAGGGACATGATCAGAATCAAAATCAGCATGAGTAACTAATTGGCTACAAAGATGACTAGAGTCGGTTAGGACCAAATCAATCGTAGATGGATTTCTAGAAGAGGAAAACAAGTGGGGCTATCAGGGTATTGAATTGAGAAATATCCTGAAGAGCACTCATCAAATAAAATTCTGCCGTTGGAATTACTTTGAGAATTATTCCATGACCAATGTTTGGCATTAAAGTCACCAATGACAAAAAATTTTGACTTATTGCGAGTCAATTTTCGCAAGTCAGTTTGGGGCAAATTAACTTGCTGCCCAGAGCATTGAAAAGGCAAAAAGGCAGCTATGAAAGTATATTTACCAAGTTGTGTTTCAACTGAAACACCTAAAGTTTCAAAAACTTTAATTTCAAATGACGAAAACAGTCGATGTTTTACACGAATGATGCTTGCAACTCCCCCACATGCCCCATCAAGTCGATCATTACGATAAACAAAAAAGTTAGGATCTCTTTTGAGTTTAGATCCAGGTTTTAAATAAGTTTCGGTAATAACTGCTATATGCACGTAAATTTTACACCAACTTGGACTGCTTCACTCATAGTGGTGGCTTTGAACATTGCATCAATCATTAGATTCAATAGGGTCCTAAAGCCCTGTCTCAATTTTAGTGCCAAACGCATAAGTTTAGGTCACAAACATATGTTTACTCAATTTTCTAATGTTTTCCGATGGTTTAAGCCCAAAAAACATTTTTTAAGTTTTTTTTTAAATTTTGTCACACCCCTTGGTTCAAACTCAAATTTTGCGTGTATTTTATTTTCCGTGTCCCTTCCGAAATGTCAGAAAAGAACAACCCCGGTGTTAAAAAGTTGAACCCCTGTGGTATTTTTGTCGACTAAGCGAACGTCAAACATGATCTCAAGTGTCAAGGTTCATTTATGGATCCAATTTTTAAATTAAAGTTTTAATATGATTTATCCGATATTTGAGCGGGAAAAAATGCTAAAGTAGTTGCAGTAACATGCTCTTTCGTAATATTAAATGAAAACATGATTTCATTAAACATTTTAGGACCCTATTGACCAGTTAGAAAATTAAAATCAGAGGCAGACATGTCATGTGATTTCCCATTGGTCATGGAATAATTCTCAAAGTAATTCCAACGACAGAATTTTATTTGATGAGTGCTCTTCAGGATATTTCTTAATTCAATACCCTGATAGCCCTACATGTTTTCCCTCTTCTAGAAATCCTTCTACGATTGATTTGGTCTTAGCCGACTCTAGTCATCTTTGTAGCCAACTGATTACTCATGCTGATTTTGATTCTGATCATGTCCCTATTACAATTCAAATATCCCATGAAGCGATTCTCAATTCTATCAGCTCCACTTTCAATTATTTTCGAGCCGACTGGAATATATATGAAACATACATTGATTCTAACCTTGATGTTAACATGTCTTTACAAACTAAACTTGATGTTGACAATCAGGGTGTCTACTACCTGGAAAAACCTGGAAAACCTGGAATTATCAGGGGATTTTATTCAACCTGGAAAAAAACCTGGAATTCTCAGGGAATTTCAGCTATAATCAGGGAAATTATTTTGCATCTGTAATACAAGGTAGAATATGTTCTTTTCGTGACAGAAAATCTTTTCAATCATAAGAATTTCGGCTGCGCCGCTATAAAGACGCTACTAGAAATATTCAGTCCCTATTTTTATTACCGATTTTTATTTATCCAACATGAAACATAAACTTAAGACTGGAAAGTTGGTAAAGGCAAGTACAGTTCCAATTTACAGTTCGGTGTCGTTCATGACCGTATGAAACTTGGTGGAAAACATTCCAAATTTATTTACAAAAACGTTTTTCGACTATTTCACAAGTTCTGGAAGAAATTTGAAAGAATGCTTCAGGTATTCTAGTGATTCTTTCTGGAATACCTTCGTGAGCTTCTCCAGGGATGCCGCCAGCAATTTTTCAAGAGATGCTTAAATGAATTTCTTCACAAATTTTGTCAAGAAAATCGTAGAGCACTGCAACATTATTACCTCCAGTAATTTTCACATAGTTAACTCTGAAAAAAAATACATAGGATTTTCTCCAGATGGTTTTCCACTGATTCATTCACCGATTTTTCCAGTTGTTAATTCTAGGAGATTCACCACATATTCCTTCTTTGCACAAATGTACATTCCATAATTTCGATATTTTTTTAAGAAATCCTACAATGATTCCTACGTCGTTATTTTTTTTTATTTATTACATGGATTCTATAAAAAAATCATCCACGATTACTTTCAGAAAATGCTCCGAAAATTTCCTCAGGCCTTATTCTGATGAAATCTTTTATGAATTTTTCCAAGAATTCCTCAAAATATCCGACCTAGATTTTTTCATTAAGTTTCTCTAGAAATTTTTCTCAGAATATCTCCAGCATTTCATCAAAACGATATTGCTGTGGTTCAAACATTTATCTAATAACTTTTCAAATAATATTACCAAACTTCGTGGATTCTTCAAAACATCATTCAAGGTTTCACATAAGTAAGCTATTCTAACAAGTATTTTTCTAATTGTTCATACTTAAATTTCTTCAGGGAGTCTCTTCGAAATTCTTTTCGAGGGTTTTTTTTTCAGTTATACAGTCGATTCTCCATATCTCGATGTTCTACATCTCGATATCTCTCCCTATGTCGATAATTGCTTCGGTCCCTTCATTCTGCATACGATTTCTCTCTCCATATCTCTTTTTTTTTTAATTCGTATCATTCCAAACATTACATTCATTTCTTATATCTAGGTGTTCTGTGTTATTAGACAACACTATCACAGACAAGCAGACGTCACATTCTCGTCATTGTCCATCGACCACCTTTTTAACGGTTGATTCAAAAATATGGTAGGTGGCCAATCAGCCACCAACAGCGCTTGCATCGTTTTTGTTCGTATTTGACGTTTACACCCTACCGCCATCTGTTTGGTCTGTCGGCCAAACACGGCGGTTTTAGCATTGGGCGTACATGTCCTCGTGACTAAAATTTTGATCGAGATTTGTTCTAAGTGTTAAGTCTGTTTGTATGTGACACTATCATCCTACACGCAAACAAATTGTGCGGTAAAAACTACCATTTTAGGGGGTTAACTTAAGCGCTCGCACCGGCAATTTTCAGCAGACCAGAAGTGTGCTTGATTTTACCATGTCTGTAGTTGGAATCAGATTGTTGTAAATTATTTCTGTCAAATGTACCAGTAATGCGGTGGGGTGTACCGTAGACATAGTAAATTGGTCTGAATTTCCATGGTAGTTTTAAGAATGGGCGTAGTTAGCTAAAATAGTTATTTTTACCACAGAATTTTTGACCGTGTAATTTGGTAAAACAAATTTTATTAACATTTTGTTAACAACATATTACATTTCATTTGCCGTAGCAGTTCAGATTTTTTACAGGTGAGTTAATTTCACCTGCTTATAAGAGAAAAAAACGCTTTGAATATACTTAATCTTACTTAACCTAAACATATAATGCATTAATCGTGGCAATAGAAGATTGTAACGATTTTTGTCTGAAATTATTAATTATTTGGTTTGACATTTGTTCCAATGTTTCAATATTGGATATTCCCTGGCCACGATCACAGGGTTTGACGGTGCCAAAGTAGAAGGTGCACCATAATAATACCCGTCTGTGAAACATATCACCTTACCAATACTTTGGCACACCTCTAACGGTTCATGATTTATCATGAAACGGCTGCATTCAGGCGGAGGATCTGTTAATATGTTTCGGCATATTATCAGGTCCTCTTCGAACGGAGGGACCGCCAGGGCTCATTAGTTACTTTTAAACCAGTGCTGGTTGTTGATGGTTCAGTTCATTTACCACGAGCTGTAGCATCCTTTGTACTAATCAGTAATGGTTGTTAAGTTTCGAAGCTAACGTGTGATCAATCGTTTTATAATGCAGCATAAGAATGGGTGTTTGGTGGAACTGCGCGTAACACTTGTTGTTTTTAAATTTAGTGATTGTGTTGGTGCTAATGGTGTGTTTATAATAAAATCTATGGTGATGAAAATTTGAAAATGAAATTGGAAGTGATTCTGATAGTTTTGTTAGAAATATAATAATGATGATATATAATGATATGAACTCTACTAATTTAATAAAGGCCATAATACATTTTGCCATCATTTCTATGAATATAAACATTATTGCCTAGTTCTTCAAACATGCATGATAAAAGTGTTAATAATGACAGCGAGTGCAGGAAAATGGATCTAAGTGATTTAGTTTTACTGTAACTTTGTTGATAGTGCTAAATTGTAGTTTGAATAGTAATGACTCTACAGCAACAAAAATAATGAAACATTTTAATTGAATATCTTTTAATTACTTAGTAATGCTAACAGATGGTAAATGCTAATAACAATGAATTTATATGAAAATGGTGTGATGTGAAAAGTGATATAATGGAAAGTATATCTGAAGTGTATTACGAAAGTTGATGAGTGATAATCGGTGAAATACGTGATAGTGTCGAAAATAAAAGTGACGATAGTGAGTGATGAAATGAAATGGGGAATGAGGATCTTTTAATAAAACTATTTCGTTCTTCACTTTAACCACTCTAGTAGCATTTCAGGCCTTATCATAGTTTGATAGTAGTCTGAACTACTAGACTGCAAAACTACGGTAAGGGCTGATTGCTGCTAGGGTACACAGTGACCATTTGAGCAACATTGCTCAGGAACGTCTGTGTGATGAACGCAATAGAGGCTTATAAAAGCAAATGCTGGGAAGGAGCTTAGGGCAGATTAAGAGTGCCAGTACTACCCCTATCGCTACCGACAAAAAAAAAAAAAAAAATGTTTCAATATTGGATATTCTATGTAACTCATTGGTAATATACCAGGGAGGAAGCCTCAGAATCATTTTCAAAATTTTATTTTGAATTCTCTGCAGAGCCTTCTTCCTGGTATTACAACAGCTAGTCCATATTGGTATAGCATACAACACGACTTGTCTGAACATTTGTTTGAGAACATGTTACTCCTTTCGAAAATGTCTCTAAAGGTCTTTGGAGGGATTCCTGATGGAATCACCGAAGTAGTTTCTATGGTTATCCTCAGAAAAACTCTAGATTGAATTCTTGAAGGTATCAAAAACCAAATCCTTGGAAGAATTTCTTATAAAGTTCTATAAAAATCACAAAACAAACTCCTGGAGAGATCGTTTGAGTAATATGTGAAAGAAATCCACGGTAAAACGAGCAGTAATACTTGTCGTAATGTCGAGGGACTCCGACAAGTCTTAGAATGAGGAACCAAAATTTCATGACGTGGTTCATGTTGTTTTTTTTTTGCGAGAGGTATCTAAAATTCTTATTTCCAAGGCTATCAAATGCTACCAGACCCGATTTCCCCAAGATATCATCTTGAAAAAAAAAAAAAAAAAAATGCCCTCCAAAGAAATTGAGTGTATCGCTAATGCCCATGATTCAGAATTTCGTTTTAGGGGAAAGGTTTTTTCCCTTATGTTCGAATAAACTATTTTCTCCATCTGATTTTGATGATTGAAGGCACGTTCAGATCATTTGAAAAGAACAATTATTTTTTGTGGAAATCAAATAAAAGTCATTAAATTGTTTTTTCTAATGTTGAATAACTGAAAATAAAGTTTTTGTTTAAAAAAATGAAAAACGCTTTTATGTGTTATGTTTAAAAAATGTTTTTAAATTTAAGTATTTTTTGTTTAAATGCTTCGAAACACTTTTTTGAAATAAGTTTTTAGTAATGTAAAATAAACTATTCATCAATCTTTTATGTATTTTGGAGAATTTACAGAGTTTTAAATCGTTTTTTAAACCTGGAAAAACCTGGATATCTCAGGTAATTTCATTTCTGTAAATGAGTAGACACCCTGACAATGCTCTTGAAACTTTAACAAATTCCATTGTTGAAGCCAGGAGCATTGCAATTCCAAAATGTGAAGTAAAATTTGAAACCGTGATTATAAACGATGATCTTAAACTCTTGATCCGTCTCAAAAACGTGAGGAGAAGACAATTTTAACGCATTCGCAATCCTGCTATGAAAATTATATGGCAGGATTTGCAGAAAGAAATCAAGAGACCCCAAGTAACCAATAAGCCTAAAAATCGGTCCCAAGTTGGTTCTATAGTCGATTTAAAAGCTTGGCCGACAGGGCTTATTGGAACCTGAGACGAGACTCGCGAAGACGGTCTTCTTTTTCTGTGATTGCTGAGTTTTTTCTTATTCCACTTTGTGTTTATACCAATTATGCGCATGCTGTTCAAATCCTCACATGAACCTCTCAGCAAACAATGATTGAGTTTGCTACACATCGAATCATAAATAGCCGTTTGAGTGAAATTTCATGCCAGCAAACGTATCAGACATAAGAAATAATTAATCTTCTGCTTAGATTTATCAGCAACTTTGGAAAAAACTGCTCCGCCGACTGAGGTTTTTAATAACAGTTAACTTTGAACACAATACTTTTCACTTTTTCAGCCATAAAAACGGTGGGCTGCATTTGACGTTTCGTGAGAGGGGAATCTGGGCTGCATATGACGTTGATATTTTTCCTCTTCGCGAGTCTCTCTCAGATTGGAACTATATCGTAATTGAGGGCTGTTATAAAGCCACTTTTGGCGAACTATTTGGCTGATAAACAGCCTACTCGTATCGTGTCTCTGAAATGAGTGATGTCAAATTTTTATAGCAGGTGGCAAAAAGAGAAAAAAAAGTTGTTTATCTTTCGTTTGTTTTTCTTTTCTTTCATGCTCCCTTTGAGCACGTGGTTTTCTTTTTATTTCGTTGCGTGGCCCAGGCCTAAACTGTTGTCGTCCAAGTTCCTATTTATGATTCCCGTCGCATTTCCCATCTGCTCCATTGTTGCACGAGTGGATTGGTATGCTTAACATCATATTTTAAAAAATAAGTTTGTAGCGGTGTGTCTATTTTTGTCCTGCTGAATCATGAGTGATGCCGGCATGGCATTTGACTATATAGCTATGTGCATAGCAGCGCAGAGGAAGCAAAATTCACAAAACAACCAATCGCTAATCAACATCACCCTACCACAATCTTTTACAATCGATCTACTAATCGGATCACATCTTAGATCGTATTATTTATATTAAAACATTCATGGTAACGACGTTCATCGCAGATTTGGTTAAATTTCAATACATACAAGGTCCTCATTTGTTTTATTTTCTTGGGTGAGAGAAAAAGAGGCAGATAGATGTGTTTCGCTTTATTACTCGCATGTTGACATTTGCGTTCGATATTTCTCATAGGTGCAAGCGCGATATGAAATCTCTTTCATCTTATTAATACCGATTCAGTTTTGTTTTGGTTGATAAACGTCATGGAACTAGGCCGTTTTAAAGCATTGACAGACGTTGTGTACGGCTCAGTGGCACAGCACTAAAGCGTTATATACTCATATACGACCAATATGAGTGCCTGAGGGTCACAGTGCCTATAAGCAATTTAAAATGTTTTATGAAGCTAATAGGCACTGAAAAGCCGTTAAATGGCTCATATACCGCTTATAACAGTGCTTGTTGGTTACCTCCCAAGTAACCACAAGCATTATACCATTGCATTAATTTAACTGCAAGTCAACATTTTTTGCATTAATAATGTTATCATGCATTTATTCAACAACTGTCAAGCAATGATCCATTTGATTAACATTATAAATGCTTTGTAGCATTATTTCAATTCAGCATTATGTTTAGCGTTTAGAGTGAATATACAGTTATTCTGTCATACAAGATTACGTAACCTCATTGAACGCACACGCACTCGCTCATTACGTTTTGTGGGATATGGAAGAACAATTTTTATAATGAAATGACTTTCTTCCATCTCGAACCCCCATTTCATGATCTAAGGATATATATTTATTTATTCAGAATTATGTTGTATTTTATCTATGAGCGAGAAGAAATGTCGATCAATTTCTCTTCCTTGAAATCTTTTCAATGCGCTAGGGCTTTGTTTTGTGGGTTGAGTCCTGTTATTTCCTCTATGAGAAAGAATGGTGATCCAATTTTTTTTATTGATGTTTCATTTGGTGAGAAAAGGAAATCACTGTTGTTCAATCGCCTAAGAGAATTCTTTCTATTCGTCAATAACTGGGCGAATAGTAATGGTTAACACACACAGTGGCTTCGATTATAAAGAACTTTTATTCTACCTTATCACATCAGCAGCTTTAGCATAGGACACCAACGCGCCAGGCATCCAGCACACCATCATCCTAGTTTTGGGTTCGAATCCTGATTCCAACAAAAAAAAATCATTGAGATGTTAAAGAAAACCATTGAAAGGTAGCCAATGGGCTCATTATTTTGTTTACTTTTAACGCATGCCCTAAATATACATTATTTTAAGCTAATATACATCTTGAACCCTAAAAATACAACACGGTGTGCCAGAAACCGTTATTAACAGAAAAATGTCCATGAATTTGGCACCTACCATTCGAAAGATATAGTATTCAAGCATCTTCTCCGTGAATTTGAAAATATTATAACGAGGGAATCGAAAGTTATCGTGATTTGAAAGTTTTGAGCTATTTTGGAAGGGAAATTCACATGCTTATAAATATTTCCCAACGGTGCATCATTATTAACTTGTAAACCAGCCAAGTTATCACCAGATTTGAATTGAGCATTCAAAACATGTGATATCCAAGCACCTTCTCTGTAAATTTGAAATCATTTCGTCAAGAAAATCTGAAGTTACAGTGATTTGTATTTTTATGATTATTTCTGTGAAGTTTAAATTAGGGCTGATTTATATGCCTTTGTTATGAAAGTGTACGTAAGTTGCTAATTAAAATGTCTATAGGACTGACCATCGGCATTCAAAAAATATAGTAGTTAATTATCTTCGGAGTTAGTTTGAGATTATTTTATCAATAAACAACATAACTAGAGTACTTTGAAGTTTGGGAGTCATTAAGATTTTTTTTAATCGTCTAAAATTTTGTTCGCAACACGCATTTGATAATTTCGACACATATTAACTTAACAGATTTGCATTCAACTTATATCTTACATTGAAGAAATGCAGTGTTTCGTTAAACCATAAGCAAATGGGTTCGTTTATGTGAATTTTGTTTCATTTCTGCGCGTTTTGCGGGGTAGTGTTTCGTTATGGCCCAAATAAGTATATTGGCGAACCTGAACAATTTGAAAGTGGCACCATGTTGCTCAGTCGAGGTTGGATTATCAACTAGGGAGGTCGTTTTATGCTAGTGTTTTAAATAAGTTTAATATGATGGTGCACATTTCGTTCATGACAGCGAAGGGGATACGTTTATATATGTGTTTGTTCAATTTATAGTTAGTATGAGTTTATTGTAGAAATTAACCTTGTTTCATGTTTTGCAAAATATGTAAATGCAACAAGCCTTATATTTTGTTTAGTTCCTAGAATTATTGGATACCATAAGCGTCGACTTTTCCTTTAGATACTGATAGATTACTTTTTGGATTAATGCTACATGATTTGCGAAATCTTTGAATAGTTCGTCATCAAAGGTATCGATCATACATTGATTCTGTCATGTTTTGTGCATATAAAAGGATTACTATTTATGTTATTTTATTCATTATGTTGATGACTTCATTATGTTTTAACAGAGGTATAACAGGGTATAACCAGTGAAAATGATGTGATGATCCCTAGGACTATTGAAATTGAGCGTTTTGTTTACCAAGACGAATCTGTAATATAACCACTTCCAATTTTCCAAACTCCCATTGACTTCTCGTGGAAGTGCAGAGGATTCCAACGGCTTTCTCAAAGATAGTATCACGTAAATACTTATTCCATAACCCCAATTGACATGTATTCGGACGCAGCAGGACGCGGTATTGCTTAGTACAAGGAATGAGAATTCCATTACTTACACACTGAGAGTGCTGCGATTAATCCTAAGTAACTTCCGTTGATTCCTTGTGCATGTAATAATGCTCTTGTAATAACGGAGAGTAGGCGGTCAATCACGCTATTAAATCACATTGATCAACATATTGATAAAAATTTGTTGCAATTAGTAGTGGTAAAAACATTCATCCAAAACTTCAAAGTATTTTAGTAGTGTTGTCTATAGATAAAGTATTCTCAGACTAGCTGCGAAGAGGCTTGAATAATCATCTTTTGAATGCCGAGTGTCAGTCATGTGGACATTTTTATTTGTAAATTCTGTGCACTAATATAAAAAAGACATAAAAAAGCTCTAATTTAGACTTCATAGAAATAATGGTATATATACAAATCACTGTAACTTCAGATTTAGTAGACGTTATGATTTCAAATGTACAGGGAAGATGCTTGGATATCACATGTTTTGAATGCTTGATGCAAAGTTGATGGTTACTTGCCTTGTTTACAAGTTAATAATGATGCACCGTTGAGGAATATTTATGAGGTTGTCGAGCCAAGCGTGACAAGCCTTACAAAAATTTCGGAGGACTCATACAAAAAGTGTGACAAAGGGGGGGGGGGGGGGGGGGGTCGAAATAGTTGAAATTTAGCGTGACATAATTTGTGTACCATCCCTAAGCCCTTTTGGAAATTATCTAAAATTTTGAAAAAACCTCAGAAGCCAATACCGGCTTTGAAAGAGGAAAACAAATTATAACTAACTAATTGCGAAAAAGCTCAAAAACTTGCTATGCAGTTTGAAAGTGCGCACAATTTTAATTTAGGACTTACTAGTCCAATTGAAAATCAAGTTACTCAGGACTTCAAAAATATTCTCATTTAAGAGAACGTTTTCGAAAATGTCTGTGAGACTGATTTGGAAGAAGTGAGAACTATTATTGAATAATTCAAAAATATGAAAGCTCCTGGCGATGATGGAATTTTCTACATCCTCATCAAGAAACTTCCAGAAAGTAGCTTATCATTTTTAGTTGATATATTTAACAAATGTTTTCAATTAGCATATTTTCCTGAAAATTGAAAAATGCTAAGGTTGTTCCAATTTAAAAACCAGAAAAAATCTTGCAGAAGCTTCTAGCTATCGTCCAGTTTGCTTTCCTCCATCAGTAAACTTTTTGAAAAGGTTATTTTGAACAGAATGATGGCCCACATCAACGAAAATTCAATTTTTGCCAATGAACAGTTCGGATTACGCCATGGACATTCGACCACTCATCAACTCTTACGTGTAACAAATTTGATCCGTTCCAACAAATCTAAAGGCTATTCTACTGGTCTTGCTCTTCTAGACATAGAAAAAGCATTCGACAGTGTTTGGCATGAAGGTTTGATTGTAGAATTAAAAAACTTTAATTTTCCAACATACATTGTTAGAATAATTCAAAGTTATCTGTCAAATCGTACACTTCAGGTTAATTATCAGGACTCCAGATCTGAAAGACTTACTGTAAGAGCTGGTGTTTAGGTTAAGTAAATTCAAAGCGTTTTTTTTCTCTTATAAGCAGGTGAAATCAACTCACCTGTAAAAAATCTGAAATGACCGTCATGCCAAATTTCCCTCATGTCAAATGGCATTATGCAAAATAACCATAGCCAAATGGCTTTGTGCCAAATGGCCCGCTCCCGTGCGACGGCTATGATGTTCAGGATAAAAAATCATGAATTTTGACTCGTCGCACGATATGAGTGAATAATATTACTTAAGTGTCCCTCTGAGGCCCTAATTTGGCCCACGCTTCAGTAGGTTTTCAAGACTATTTTTTAATATTCTCCTAAATGTTGGCAGGAACCTCATAATGGTTCATAGTTTTATATCTATGACGATCTGCATGAAAAATCATGAATTTTGAGCCGTCACACGATAGGAGTGAATAATATTACAAAAGTGGCCCACTTAGACCCTATCAGAACCGATTCCGGGGTATCCCGAAGTAGTCAGAACCTCTTATTAGTTCGTGGGATTATTGCTATGATGTTCAGGATGATACGTCATGAAGTTTAAGCTGTGTCGCACGACATGAGTGAGTAGGATTACAAAAGTGTCCCTCTGAGGCCCTGCCGGAACCGATTTCGGGGTATCCGGATGTGGCCAGAACCTCATTTTGGTCCATGGCATTATATCTATGCTGTTCAGGATAAAAAATCATGAGCTTCGAGCCGTCGCACGATACTATTCTTCAATTTTCAGAATATGTCCTATTGAGTACATTCAGGAACCGGTGCCAGATGACCAGGTATCCGAAATGGCCAGAATCGATGAGAAACAATGTCATTCGACCTTCTGGCAGCTTTTTACTTACAGAAAGTACACAATTAATAATTTTTTTACCGCTTATCTTGGAAAAGCTTCGTAAACCATCACTTCCGGTACGAATATATCCCATTTGAATCCGGAATAACTCCGGAACCAAGTGACCCATCCCATTTCTTCTGGAACATAATAAGTCTTGAAGAGTATACAGTTTGTTTGAGACCGAAAGATGCAAAATCAGTCTGTAACTGGCCAAGTTATGATTTTTAAAAGCTCAGTTTTAATGAAAAGTCAGACGTTGCGGGTTTGAGAGTCTTAAAAATAATTTTATTGATTAGTCTACGGTTCTACCGTTGACGTACTAATTCCTTCATTTGACAAGAGTGTATGAAATTTATAAAATAATTATCATGCAAATCACCTAATATAATATCCTGTGCTAATATTATAAATCAGAGGGTTTACATGAGGGATGCATGATAAAAATATATCCCGGTGTTTTGAATAGAAACTCTTTTTATCAAATCCCTGAATATTTACTAGACATCTATTGATATAGAATATTAAAACGATAGATGTGTATTATTATTGAATAATATTTCCTTGTTTTTACTTTTCATTTTAGATCGGCGCGAATGATGTGAACCAGCTCTGTGGATCATTGATGAGAGGTTTATCGCCTACGTTAGGCGTCCTAGCCAATATGCTTCATCGTTGTTATCATTGTAAAATTGTTTAGGACAATAAAAATATAATAAATAATTTAAATTTAGTATATTTTGTTTGTTTGTTTGAAACACTTTTTATCTTGTTCCCATCAAATTCTCTCAATGGTTGATTGAATTGCTTTTATTTATTTCAAAATCATAAAACTCAATAAATCCTACTTGTGAGGAATACCCGATCGAACATCATAATTAGGATTTATGAGCAAAAAAGCAATTTAATCAACCATTGAGAAGAACATGCGATCGTTTTTATTTTGCTTGATTACATTGTTTTCATATTACATCGCATCGATTACATCGTTTTGTGTACGTTGTATCGATTACATCGGAGAAATTACATCGGTCGCATTTATTACACCAATAGCCCGCGAGTACGTCGGACTGTGTAAAATTACACAACCGAGGGAACGACTTGGTTGCAGCGGTTTCGATGTAATATTCAACAACTTTTTTTGCTGTGTAGGCGAACCTCGTTGCGTATACCCCCCCTGAGTTTTTATCACACATTTTTTTTTTGCGTGTAACGACATGTTTACGCGCCCAGACAACGTTTCCACTAAAATAAACCACCGTTGTTCGCCTGCACGAAGTTTGACATTTCCCGACGGGCGAAAATGGGATGCCGACGTCGCATCGCGAAAGCGCCCCTTTCTGTTCAGAGACGTCAATCGATTTTCCTATGGTTGAATCGGTGTGAATCATTTTCTGTGAATTTCATTAGGAAATACTTGTAAGTTTCGGATTAAGTGCAGTTTGGTGGTGAGATTTAAGCATATTTTACCTTGTTCAAGTGCAGTGCATAGGATTTGAGTGAATTTGATCGTTTTTGAGGCATTTTCTCATCGGGGTAAAAACTGCGTGGCAGCATCTGTCGCTTTTTGGGATGACGGCGAGTTACAGAACACGGGCGAACAGTGGCCTAACCTCAAAACTGGATTTGTTGTTAATTTTATGTGGATGTTGCAATCAGCAGGGCTGGTAGCAGGACTCTTTTTAGCGACTTGGTCTGCAACTCTATTTGTGAAGGAAGGTATTTAAAATCTCTATTGCGACCAAAATGGTCTCTGAAGTCACTTTCAGTGAATCCTGCTGCCAAATTTGAATGTTTCCAAAGAAACTTTCAGAGTATTACACGAATATTTCACAAGTTCGTCATGAATTTCTCCTCAGATATCTCGAGGAAAAGCTTCAGGAATTCCGCTAGTAATTTCTTATGGCATACTATCAGGAACACTTTCAGAGATATCTTAAGAAATTCCTCAAGAGATTCCTACACGAATTCTTCCATTTTTTTCAGCAGTGCTGCAAAAGATGCTAATAGGATATATGCTTCAGGAAATCCTTGAGCGCTCCAGCGCTACTACCTTTAAGGCCCAAACGCAATGATAGCGGAACGGCAACGGAAAGCGGAACCGGTTCGCCAGCATGAACTATAATTTGCTTGTCGATTCAGTGTTGGCTCACTTTCATCCATTGACAGCTCAGTCGAGATGGTGTGATTCTTGCTGGCGAACCGGTTCCGCATTCCGTTGCCGTTCCGCTATCATTGCGTTTGGGCCTTTAGTAATTTCTTAGATACTATCTCAGGGTCCAGTTATTTATTGACTAATACTCTTAATATTAGAGCAACTATGTAACAATGAAAATTTATCGCGCTTTCTTTCGATTATAACAGTGCAATGCTAACGCTTTTGGGAAGTTTTTCACCTTAGGTCGAAAGACAATGTCCTTGGGTAGCGTTGCATGCAAAAAATCGCAACAGAAAAGATTAATGTGGCTCAGTTAGTGATTAAAAAGAAAGTAAACAGTGAGAGCCTCTCAATGTTAGATAGGTCCTTTTGGAAAGTTACGCGACAATTCTTGCAACGGTTTCCCCAGTAGTTGTTACATGAGATCAAAAGAAGTTTTTCCAAATAAATCTACAAAGGCTCATTTCAGGGTTTTTGAAGAAATTCTTTTCTACAAGATCAGCCAAAATTCCTTCGCCATTTTTTCAGTTATCCTTGCAGGCATTTTCATGTGTATTCCTATAAGAAATCATCCACATTTACTCCCAGTAATTGCTCCAAAAATTAATCCAGTGATTATTCGAGAAAATATATTCAAAATGCTTTTAAGAATTCGTCAGTATTTTCGACCTCTTGAAGTTATTGTAGGAATTTCTCCAGCATCTCATTTAAGTATTACTCCTGCGGTTCTTCATTACAATTTCTCGAGTTATTTCTCTGATAAAATCTTCATGGATACTTCAAAATTAAATTTAAGGTGTCACATCAGTTAATTACAGTAATCATTGCTGTCATTCCTCCGATCATTTTTTAAGGAATTCTTCCAGGATTATCCACCGATGATTCCTTCAAAATTCCCTACAATTTGTTCAAAGTATCCCCCAAATATTCAAAAAAATAAATACCTGAATAAGTTTTTAATGGAATTTCTGAATTTTTGTTGTTGAGAAAATATCAGTAATATTTGTCGTAATTCTAAGAAAGAAAAAAAAAACTGAATACTCCCATCCTCGGTTCCTGTTGGGATTAATTTTGTTCCTGCAATATCTTTTCCTAGTCACTGTTTGGCTCCTGTTTGGTCTCTGTTTTGAGCATTAAGCGCCAATTTCATCACCTTCGCTTAAGCCGTAAACCACGTTTACTCATATGAATAAACTAGGTTTGAGGCCTAAGCGAGGGTGAAGCAATGTGAATGTTGCAATCAGTTGGATTTTAGATGCAATATTGATATTTCTACTGCTTTCTTTATTTCACAGGCGAGCCCGTACACGGAAAACTATTGAAAAATGTCTCGTTTCTTCGCCGGTGGTGGTTCGGACTCCGATTCCGAGAGCTCGTCTGATAGTGAGGTCGTAGCACGCCCAGCAGCCCCCCAATTCACGGTGAGTACCCTAACAGTACCGTGAATTCGAGTGAAATTGATCAACGTGTCTCACGATTCTATTTCTTAGCACCAATATCGATGTAATCTGCAGGAAATGACTATTGGTTGTCTTAACCATTGTCGAATTGGTTGTCCTGAAGTTTTTGTGTTAAAGTATGCTTATTTCTATGAAAAAAAAAGATGCTTAAAATATATCCCCGAAACAGATTTCATCGTTTAAATTCGTACCAATAGCTTATGTTGTTAATATAATTGAATTTCTGTTAGATATATGTAAAACGTAACATTGATAATATTTTGGATGAAAACCTTAAGTATTCTGTATTATTTTTTAAAAATATTTATTTTATATTTTTAAAACAGGTACTGGTATTTTGGCTACCGATTCATTTCCAACCCCGTTAATTTGAACGTTAATTTGAATTTGCAAACCATCGGGGTTCATTTTTAATTTGAACATCTAGTCACCCTAAAAACATGTATCTGGTTACCTGTCTTACTGTTTTGTTTTGAGATTCTGCATTCTGTTCCACAGCGTTCCATTCCACTTTACTCCGTTCCATGAGCGAAATGACGTTTAAACCATTTTTAATCTGAACGATGTGCAAATTAGCGGGGTACAAATTAAAAAGTGCTCAGATTAAATGTGGTCAAACCATCGGGGGTACCCGGTAATCCAAAGTAGATTTTCAGTTTTGGGGTAACTTTGATAATGGGTGACATGGACTTTAAAATAGTAATCCATAACCAAAATGCTGTTTGATATCATTGCAGTACACTGTGTTTTATTTTGTCGCGTTCGTGCGCTTTTCAAATAGCGCCTAAGCCGTTAATTTAGGCTATATTATGATTTTTCTATCTCTTGTATCTCTTTGAGATATACACCGTTGTATGAGAATGGCTCCTAACAATCAATCGTAACTTTTTTCCAAGATTCTTTTACATTTCTTATGTTTTCTACAAAGTGACATAAAAATCCGTTTTTTTTGCTGAACATGTCATCACGCTATCTTTTGAAATAACAAAGTTAGCATTAGCATTAAGCATTTCGCACAAATTCGTAGGTGGTACAGTCCTAGACCATTGTGAGGGTTGTTTCCTTTTCGTCCGTTACCAAAGTCAGACATTTGGGATTAATTACTAACTCTTAGACAAGATTGACGCATCGTCCAATAGTCGAGAGCTTTCCTGGCCACGTCCTTGCGAAAGCTGGGGAATGGGAAAGGATGATTGGTTGAACACTTCTTAAGAAAGATTCAGAGAACTCTACGACCTCTCATAGGTGTTACGGGATGTTGTGGAATGTTGATGGAAAGGGTAGTGCCATAGGATACGTTGGGTAAATGGGGTAAGTGAATATAATTGGTATATTTTACTGAATATGTGAATCAACGTTTTAAACTCATGCGTAAACCTTTGAGGCCATTGAGAACATTACAATAGGTAAGAAATTTCTGAGATTTTTCAACCATAATTGCATAATAGAGTGAAACATTGTTAACCTGTCAACTACCACTCCGTAACAAGTTGTCGACGTGCAATCTTATTTTAATATTTTCAGCGGAAAAAAGTTGCAGAAAATAATTTTCTGTACCACTTTTAAGTTGTTCCCTCTGACAGTTTTAAACTGCAATAAAAAATGTTATGAAATAATTCGACATATACCTACCTAAAAATAGCTAAATTGAAACACCATCAACTTTCTAATCACGTGGGGCAAGTGAAAAGTTTCTCATTAGAAATTGAATTTGTGTTTTCTCTTTAGGTAGCTATAAGTATTCAAGGTTCGCAATTATTAGAGATGTACCGAATATTCGGCCGGCTGAATATTCGGGCCGAATATCTCGATTATTTTGATTTTGCCGAATATTCGATCTGCCGAATAATGAAATCTGTTATTCGGCCGAATAGGCCGAATAGTGACCGAATAATAACAAAATAAAATAAATTGTAACAAAACATTATGTTTCAGACGAAGGAAAATTTAAAAAATACCATTAATTTATTCAAGTGATGATACATCAAATTTTCCTTTTGATGGATTCCATGGATGCTAAATGTTTAAAAATGTGAGAATTTTTCCGTTCTACGGCATTACGATGCTGCTCAATATACAAACCATTTAATATTTCACTCATCTTGCATGGATTGTATTGTGGCATTATTTTTACGTAATCTGAAAGTGCTTTTCATCTTGGCTTTGTAAAAAAATATGGAAACATATTTTTTCATTTATTATCGCTTGTGCCACTATAGGAAAACATGTGACTATAGTAGCACTATTTCTAATTCCCGTTCCAATAGCTTATAGGCAAAACAAAAAAAAAAAACAATCGTATTTTTACAAAACTTTTAAATTTTTACTTTATAGAAAGGCTGTCGATTAATTCCAAAAAGTTCTTAATTTTTCATTCATTCTCAATTCTTTATTCAAAAATAAAGAACAAAGTTTCTCTACTATAGGAACAATAGGTGTACTAAGCAAAAAATCATTTCTTGAACAAAATCGAGCTGTGAATCAATGGTACTTAGATAAATAGCTCCTGACCTTCATGTAAAAAAATATTTTACAACGATTTATAGGAAAACGGTCGTAAAAAGCTACTAGTGCGAATATAGGGGACTGTCTACTAAGGGAACACCGACCCTATGCGATGTATTTGCTCCAATTAATATGGAGCACTTCCAGAAGTCGGATGAGAAATAAAGCGACGTATTAACCTAGTTCCTTAAAAAGTTGAATGGATCAAAACTGCAATCAATAAGATACAAATCCCTTACTTTAGAAATATAAATCCTCAGAACTTTTGAATTTTGTTTTTTCTTCACACGGTTTCAAAAGCTTAAAACGATCATTCCGATCAATTCTTCACCGTGGAAGCTATCCCTATTTAAAAACTAGGTGTTATTCGACCGAAATTAAGGGTTTTATTCGGCCGAATATTGAGTCATTATTCGGCCGAATGTTCAGCCGAATATTCGTTTGGCCGAATAATAATTTCTCAACTATTCGGTATTCGACCGAAAGCCGAATAGTGCTATTCGGTACATCTCTAGCAATTATCATAGAACAACAGAACGTGCTGATAATTCAAGAAACACTATACTCAAAGCGACAAATGCTATTATCATGGTCAAATCATGGAACTTCTCTAAAATTAAGGTTGCCAAATATTACGATATCAATATGTTTACTTCGGACAGCCGATTAAAAGGAAGACGTTGATTAAAAAGTTCCAATATAAGAGAACGCACGGAAATCTCGTGGAAAGTCTATGTAAAACAAGTACAAAACATAAAAAATGGGGTATAAGTGTATCCACATATAAAAATTCTATTTTTTTTCTATCTTTATTAACGAGATTTTTAGCCCTGGGCTAGTTCATCTCGGGACCAACGGCTTTACTTCCCTTCCGAAGGAAGTCGTCACTATAACATTTATGTCATAAGTGACTATCTCGGGGATGGGATTCGATCCCAGGTCCTCGGCGTGAGAGTCGTGAGATCTAACCACTACACCAGGCCCGTCCCCCATATAAAAGTTTCTAAATACTTTATTGAGGGATTCCGTTTGATTTCTCTTGACGAATTATCCTACGTCATATCCGATTCTCTTGAAAACAAATAACCAGCGGTGGAAATTCTACAGAGTAGAAATGCAATTGCTGTCCCATGATGTAAGAACTAACATTGGAAATGTTGCAGTTATAATGTTGTCGAATCATTTCAACAAACATAACTGAACAGAAGAAAATTCAAGTAACAAGAAAAAAGTTTTCTTTGTTTATATGTTACTTATGTTATAGTTCATTGGGACGCTTTAACAAATGTTAAAGGTAGTAGAAATCGTGAATGTAACTGTTAGTTTTTGGATTTATTGTTCAAAACGATAAAGATACATTTTTCCCCTGGGCTTGAGATTATATTTTCCAGGGAGCGATGAGTTTTGATAATTGATCGCTGTTGTTAGTAGTTTTGATTAGATGTTGGGTGAATTTCAAAGCAATGGCAACCTCTTTATTACAAAATTTAGATTTTATCTTCTGACCTAAAGATTCTGGTTAAACTACTGTACTATGCAGTTGGGCTGCACTACGCTATCACTCATCAAAATTACTTTCACTTCGGGAAAATATAATTTCAAACTGGCGAGAAGATTACAGACTGAGGGTGGGTTAGGAGCACAATCAGACCCTTGAATGTGCAATGTGGGTTACTAAATTGGGAATGCCATTGACGGTTTGTAATCTTCTACGAGGTTTTCGAAAACCAACAGGGCGCGTGCACCGGGTTGCGGATAGGAGCAAAGGGAGATCAATAGCAACTACCTAAAATAATAGAGCAAAAAGCCGTTCCATGATTAGGTAATGTTTAGCGATCTTCTATGGTGTTCTAGTACTATAAAATTCTTCACTCACTGGGAATTCTGGCCTTGATAATATCAATAGTGATAAAAACAAACATGAAATAATACCTAATATTTAATAAGTACAATGTAGCTTCAATGTAGTAATAAATAAAATAAAATCAATTTTCTATACTTGACAAGGTTTTGAAGACAATCAATGAGTGAAAGAACTACCTATTAGAAAAGCCACATCAGCTAAGGCTATACATATACAAATGTTGGTCATAGGGTCATGGCGAGCATTCGGTATGTATGTCTATGACTGATTCTTATCTAATAGGGGCACTAGAAGACCACGCGGACAATTTCGAAACAAATTATTTTTATACATCGGTCTTACGATCCGAAAGGCTCAGCTATGCTGCAAAGTTTTTGTAAGCTATTCATTACTACTGTTTGATTGTTTATAATTCTAACAAAACTACAAAATTAACTCATTACTAATCACTGTTCCTATATTCTCTTTTTCTCTCCTTCTTATCTGTTGCATGATTATGAGCATCACTAATATAATGCATGAGCATGCACAATAAGAATAATTTCAGGATTGAAAGCAGTACATGGATACCTGGATAGAATAGCTTCGAAAAGGATGCTCAAAATAGAATATTTCTGGTCAGGGAAGTATCATCATCAAGGGTATGTAAAAATTTTCCATTATTAACTAATAGATCACACAAACAAATGAACTAATAATATCAAATATTTTTATATAAATCAGCATCGTCAATCAGTGCAAAAACAGATAAAGTTTGTAAAGTTATCACCATCGATTGAATTGCGCTCTTTATAGTAATGTTCAATCAGTATCAAAATCTCCTAAAGCGCCGCATCGTGCCATCAGCAGCCCTTAGCATCACTCTCATATTCTCATATTGTTATTATTTTGTCGTTTATAAAATTTCTAGAAAGCGATCAGCATACTCTTTCTTACTTGTACAATGGCCGATCTATCTGGAATTTTAATAAGTCAAATCAAACTTCAAAACTCAAATTAAATTGCTTTCAGCACATTTACATTTTGCAGCATTAATCGCATTACTGTGTCAAGTCTTCTCCATTCCCTATACCCTACCCCAACCCTTCTTATCCTTTCCGATGGTGTTCAAGTGGTCCGCATAGACTATTACGGCCATTACCTATCTCTTTCCCCGGCTTTGGACTGACTTGCGCTCTCATTGCCCCACCAAACGCTGCAAAATGAAAATGAAAATGAAAAACGATAAAGAGACATTTTTCAAAAACTTTTTCTGTACTTTTTTCTTCAATTTTACATAAAAAACAATTTCAGTATACTGCTTATATTTGGTGGGAGTCAAGCTAAAAAATATACACGACCTTATTTGTTTTAGTTTATGATCTCTAGAACTATGCGAAATCCATTACCCACTTGCCCAACGGTACCTTACTTGGGTTAGTTTGACATTCAACTTAAATATATCATGATATTTTTTTTATTTTAGATATTTTATGATATGTTTAATGAACTGTTGAAGGGTTCTTCGCTAAACAATCGCATATTGCCAAGATCATAAAAAGACACCGTTTAAAATAACTGGTCAATACCACCTTCAAAGAAAATTACCTACCTTCAGACGTTTAATGTGATTTATTCTGTAATCCAAAACATTCAATTTTGAAATTTACCGATTTATCAACCTGTAAGATTTAGATTCAGTGATCGCAAATTTAATGAGTAGCATATCTCTTTAGTTTTGGAAACCTAACGCAGTATTGACCAACTTCACCCCGGAATCAAAAACTTCAGTTTTTGATATCTAAAAAAATATTGTTGTTGCTTTGAAATTTCGTCAAAATTTCATTTACATAAATTGATAAACATCTAATCAGTACAATCAAGTTTTCAAAAATATTTGGAAGATAATATATTAATCCTACCTGTTATTATAGAACATAATTACTTAACAGTGATCAATTTCACCCGAAATTACGGTACTTAAAATCATAGAAACCAGTTCATGCTAATAATTCTATTAAATTTGCAGTTCAGTGATGAGGAAGAGGATGTCAAACGCGTCGTCCGCTCGACGAAGGAAAAGCGTTACGAAGATTTGTCCAACATCATCAAGAACATCCGTAACTACAAGAAGATCAAGGATATGTCCAGCATGCTGACCAGCTTCGAGGAACTGACCAGAGCCCATACCAAGGCGCTTCCCGTGATCACCAAGGTCGAGAATGGCGTCACTCCCCGGTTCATCATCCGTGCCCTGGCCGAGCTGGAGGACTTCATCAACATGGTTTGGGAGGACAAAGAAGGAAGGAAAAACTTGTCCAAGAATAACTCCAAGTCGCTGGGAACGCTGCGCCAGAAGTTCAGGAAATACATCAAGGACTTTGACAGCGATCTGAAGAAGTTCCGTGAATCTCCGGACGCGGCCGATGACGATGAGGAAGAAGAGGAGAAGAAGGAGGAATCTGAGTCGGAAGACGAACAGCATGTTGCACCAGCAGCAGCTAAAGCAGTTAGCTTCAAGAAGGAAGTAAAGCAAGTGAAGGTCGAGAAAGATGACGACGAATCGGATGATTCTATTGATTGGGACATGGATTCCGATTCGGATGAAAGCTCGTCGGATGAAGAAACTCAGTACACCAGCATCCGTGAGCGTTTCTTGAAGAAGGCCGAAAAGGACGACGGGGAAGATGCCGAAAACAAAAAGGAAAAGAAGAAGCTCCAGAAGGATTCTAAGGATAGGCTTAAGAAAAAGCGTGCCGAAGATGACGATGAAGGGTGGGAAGTGGTCAATGGAAACCGATCGACAAGTGCCGAGCAGCCTAAAATGTTCGCTAAAGATGCCGAGATCGATGTCAACGTAGTGATCAATAAGTTGAATGAAGTGATGGCCGCCCGTGGTAAGAAGAGAACCGATCGTAAACTGCAGATCGAATTCCTCAGGGAACTGCGCACCATTGCCGATACCCATAATCTGGGAGATGCCGTGGCCGCTAAAATCCGTTTCAACATTGTTTCGGCCATTTTCGACTACAATCCAAAGGTCTCGGAACCGATGAAGTTGGAGCACTGGTCGAAGTTGCTTGAGGAAATTCAGGCACTGATCAAGCTCCTTCTGGCCAACGATGATATTGTCTTGTCTGAAACGATTCTGGAAGAGAATGAAGAGTACGAAACGGCTCCCTACAAGATTCGAGGTTGCATTCTGACTGCCGTGGAAAGACTTGATGATGAATTCACCAAACTGCTGAAGGAATGTGATCCTCACAGCAACGACTATGTCGATCGTTTGAAGGATGAAGTTACCGTTAGCAGCGTGATTGAGCAGGTGGTGAAATACATTGAACGCCTCGGAAACGACACGGAAACCTGCAGAGTCTATTTGCGCAAGATTGATCACCTGTACTACAAGTTTGACCCTAATGTGCTGAAAAAGAAGAAGAAGGAACTCCCGGCCAGCACTCTGACTTCCGTTGATGAGATGGATCGCCTTTGTCGCTTTGTCTACGCCAAGGATCAAACTGATCGCTTGCGAACTCGTGCCATCCTGTCGCACATCTTCCATCACGCTTTGCACGATAACTGGTTCCAGGCACGCGACTTGGTGTTGATGTCCCACTTGCAAGAAACCATCCACCATTCGGATCCGCCTACCCAAATCCTGTACAATCGTACCATGGCCAATTTGGGTCTGTGCGCCTTCCGCCACGGCAACGTTAAGGATGCCCATCAGTGTTTGGTGGATCTGATGATGACTGGCAAGCCGAAGGAGCTGCTCGCACAAGGTTTGGTTCCTCAGCGTCAAAACGAACGCTCGTTAGAGCAGGAGAAAGTGGAAAAGCAACGTCAGATGCCTTTCCATATGCACATCAATTTGGAATTGCTGGAGTGTGTGTATTTGGTATCGGCCATGCTGCTTGAGATTCCATACATGGCTGCCCATGAATTCGATGCCCGTCGCCGTATGATTAGCAAAACCTTCTACCAGCAATTGAGATCCTCAGAGAGACAATCTTTGGTTGGTGAGTATTATTTCAAGCCTAGTAAAATCTTGAGAGTATTATTAACTTGCTGAGAAACGTCAGGGTAAAAAAATGAACGGTAAACATAAGACGAGTACATATTTTAGTATAGGTATTTTTTGCACCCTTGCAACTACCTACTATCCTGGGAACGTTTAGTTTAGACCGATTGATTTTTTGCATTCGATCATGATTCGGTCATGAATTTCATGTCGTTTTCGATTATCCCGACGGTGCACCGCGCAAGTGTAACAATTGACACCGGAAAATAGAACGGTTTCGGTGCAATATTATGACAACATATGATGGTGTTAGTGAAAGCATCAATCAAACAGATAGAACAGCTGTTTCTGTTATTAATGATGGGTTGTAATGGATTCGTAAACATTAGATTAATTTGTGTTTTGGATAGTTTGTCAACGGACTTAGAGCACTGGCTGTTTTCACCACACATTACTATGCCGTGTACACAAATGTCAAAATTAAAATTATTTCCCTGGGAATTTATACCATGATCTATCTTTCGTAATTCAATAAAATTTATTTAAAATTCAGAATTTTCATATTTCAACACTGTAAGGATGTCATCGATCCTCTCTCTGGATAATAACTTCATCAAAGTTCATATTTGCGCAATGAATCTAGCTCACGATGCACAAGGTGAATCAGTTTTTTTTTTGAATAATGCAAAAGAGTAATCGATCATTGCATTAGAACCCAATGAAAAATCATTGTCGATTTCTCGCCAATCAACTGTTTTTGAAAAATAAAGAAGCAGGGATTTCAGGATGCATTTGGGAACATACAGCTTCAGCTGCTGCTGATTCCTTTTTGTTGGCAAATGTTCTTTTCAGTCGAATTTTCTGAAAATTGTCCAAAAAATGTTTTTTTATGTAGTATACTTTACCGAAATGAAATTCTGAGATTAAGTGTGTACCTATACTGGTAAACATGTAATCAAAATATCTGGATAAAGATACATACTGATAAAACATACTATTATATGTATGTAATCTGTATTTATTGCAGCGTTGTTCATTTATAAATGCTAAAAGTAATTCTTCCATTCTGAAAGAATTCTTTCTGGAATAAATCCATTTTATCTGCGCAGTCGGAAATAAACGAAAATAATGAATCTTGCTTCTTTTGTTTCACAACAAAACCAACCAAAAACGACCAAAACAAGAACGCCACTGACAGCTAAGAACCATACATGTATTGGGAAAAAGAGTGCATTACCTGCTACACCCAGCTCGATCAGGGTGTAGAAATTCCTGCACCGTTTGCGATCGAGTGCAAAAGCGGTGTGCTACCTGCGGGATAAAATAACGGTTTGGGTGCAACTTTTGCTACACCGGTGGGAAAACGGTGCAGGCGGTGCAAATAAAACGACATCAGTTATAATTCACACGAAGTAGGGGAATGTGGGGCAAGATGAGCACCCGGGGCAAGATGGGCACCCCTAGTTTGTGTCGTTCCTACCGATTTTTTTCAATACATTATTTGGGGTTCTGATGAATATAATTAAAGTGATATGATGGCCACAAATTTCAGCAAAAAAATCAACAGCACAACGTAAATATTGTCCAAAATACATAGAAGTCCAAAAATTTACCTTTGTAGTATGAATACTTTCATACTGCAGTGTTGCTTGCGCAACATTGTGCTTACAATATTTTACCCATGCTCAGTTGTTTAATTCGCCGGTATAAACATCCGTCGCGAAGTTAAACAACATAAGCATATTTTAATCAGGTCACCCAAGTTGATGACCACACACATTAACTCCGCGTTCCGTTCTCTATGGGTCTCGACAAACCAGTTGAGAGAATAAAATATCATTCGACAACCTACAGTCAAGGCGTGAAGTTCATTCTATATCACCCGTACAAACGAACCTATTATATGGCTGACCGTGCCATGGTTCAAGTGAAGTGAATAAAGCCTGGACTTACTACAAAAAGTAAAAATGGGATGGTTTTCAAGTGATGAAATCATCACGAACTCTTCGACAGAGAACCATTACCACTATGCGCAAACTGTTGCGCTGTGTGCACTAGCAGCCGTGGCTGTTGGGTACGTTTTGTTAAGATCGTTGACAAAAATTCACCGCGCCCACACCGAACGTGTGGCAGAACGAGTCGCCAGAGTTGCCGCGTCACCAGCGTAAACGTTGAAAAGTTGAAAAGTGCACCCGTCAATGGGAGAGAGAAGTGACTATGTGAAGCAAAAACTCAACAAAGTGTTTTATGAGACTACACCTGTCAAGTGCGGAACACCTAGAGAAGAGAAAAGTAAAAAATGCGGAGCAGCCGGAAAATGCGGAACACCTGGAGAAAAGAAAAGTGAAAATACGGAGCAGCCGGAGAAGAGAAAAGTGCATCCCCATAGTTGGGTAAAAATTAATAAGCAACGAAGCAGCAGCCGACGAGAGATGCAGACATTCAGCAAACAACAAAGATGCAACTCGAACTGATGTAACTGGACCTGGACCGGGAATCAACGAGTATTAAAGGTACATAAATAGATTTAGATAAATAGTTTAGATAGAAGTGAAGTGAAAATATCTTTCAACGAGTAATTTCAATAATAAGTTTAGATGGAGGTGAAGTGAAAATACCTTTCAACGAATAATTTCAATGAAGAATATTATAAAATAAACCACGGTGATTAAATCAAAAGCTATTTCAACGGTTATGGTCGAGGAATTGAATAGTTTATTAGCAATAAAAAAGTTTCTTTTGGATGATTCCAATTTAAGGAAGTCACCGAGGATAAGAGCGCAAAAATTTGAACAGGCCGTACTTTTAGTGGCCATAATCAAAAACAATTATAAGCTAGCCATTAAAAATTATAACATCGAAGTGTGGCAAAAGGCTATCGATATTTTTAGAGATATAAAACAATTGCAAATAATGCCGTTTGATTTGAAATCGGCAACATCGATCGTTCTGCCGTACGATGGATCGCCAGAACTACTTGAGTCATTCGTTGACTCAGCAACTTTTTTAGATGAGTTGACCGAGCCAGCGAATAAAGCAGTAGCTCTAAAGTTTTTAAGGACAAGGCTCACTGGCAAGGCCAGATTGGGTCTAAATAACAACTATGCCGATATCACAGCATTAGTGAATGATGTCAAGGCCAAATGCGAACAAAAAACCTCTCCTGAGGAGTTATTGGCAAAATTAAATGCCATCAAAGAGAGGGACCATGAAAAGGTTTGTGACTTGGTTGATTCTTTAACAGCTAAGTTGTCGGCTCTGTACATGGCTGACAATATTCCCGCCGACGTTGCTCATAAAATGGCAACGAAAGCAGGCGTGGACACCCTTCAAAAAAAAATCACTAATCATGACTTAAAAATAATCTTGAAGGCTGGGTCATTCACAACGGTACAGCAGGCCATCCAAAAGGTGCGTGAAAACGCCATTTTGGATGCTCCCCAACAAGTTTTATCGTACCGAGCAAACACCAGAGGACGAAGGAACGGACCACCGCAGCAGCAAAGATATGGTCCGCCACAGCATCAAAGATATCAAAATCACTCTGGAAACCGTGGACCAAGGTTTCAAAATTTTGGCAATCGCGGCGGTCGAGGATCCCGTTATCAATACACGCGTCAAAATTTTGGCAACAACAACCATCGGCAAAATTTTCCTCCGCGTAATAACATTTACTATGCGGAAATGGGAAACCATCAAGCCCCCCAACTGGGTGGAGTCGGGGGACCGTTACAAACTCAAAACCACCCGACACAAATGCACAACCAGAATACGCAAATGATGCCACAGCCAGGTCAGGTGTCAATTGCACACATGTTCCAGCGCCAGTAAAAATTTACCAAATCGAATCGAATTGTTCCAATTTCGTGTACATGAAGTTAGGACTATCCGATACGATGAACTTATTACTGGTCGATACCGGAGCAGAAATTTCTATATTAAAACCTGGAAAAATTAATTCAAATCAGATCGTTAACACTAATGAGAAATGCACTATAACTGGAATCAATAATCACACGGTAGATACATTTGGTACTGCCATCACTTCAATCAGAATAAATCCCCAACATGAAGTTATGCATAAATTTCAAATTGTTCATCAAGAATTCCCCATAGCCACTGATGGAATTCTTGGGCGTGATTTCTTCACAAAGTTTCATTGTAAAATCGATTACGATGCATGGATTTTAACTGGAAATGCTGATGGTGAGGATTTTGAAATCCCTATCGAAGATCGAATGAACGGAGAATTTGTTTTACCTCCACGATGCGAGGTGTACAGACAAATTCACGTTGCAGCCGATAGAGATTTTGTTATGCCCTCACTACAAATTAAACCAGGAATATTCTGTGCTAATTCTATTATAAATGCAAGTAACCAAATTGTAAAATTGATAAATACCACTGACGAAGTGGTGAAAATTGACAGCAAATTTTATGATTCGATAATACCGCTGGAAAATTTTCACATTTTTACTTTAGGTTTACTGACAAGATTGACCGAAATGAAAAATTGGAAAAGGAGTTAAATCTTTCAAACACTCCTGAGGAATGTAAGCCACAGCTTGTAAATTTATGCAGAAAATATAATGATATTTTTGCACTAAAAAGTGATGCATTGTCGTTCAACAATTTTTATGAGCAAAGAATTAACTTAACGGATTCCAGCCCGGTATACATAAAAAATTATCGGACTCCTGAATCACAACGTGAAGAAACGTCAAAACAAATTGACAAAATGCTGAAGGACAAAATAATTGAGCCTTCAGTTAGTCCGTATAATTCTCCGATTTTATTGGTGCCAAAGAAATCCACAACATGTGACCCTAAATGGAGACTTGTTGTTGATTTCAGGCAACTTAATAAAAAAATAGTTGCGGATAAATTTCCACTACCTAGGATCGATGAAATACTCGATCAACTAGGTAGAGCCCGATATTTTTCAACGCTTGACTTAATGTCAGGCTTTCATCAAATCCCCCTGGAAGATAATTCCAAACAATATACGGCCTTCTCCACAAGCAACGGTCACTACCAATTCACGCGTTTACCGTTCGGCCTGAATATTTCGCCGAACAGTTTTCAGCGCATGATGACAATTGCTTTAAGTGGATTACCACTTGAGTGTGCTTTCTTGTACATTGATGACATTATTGTCATAGGATGCACAATTGAACACCATTTGAAAAATTTGGAACACGTCTTTGAAAAACTAAGATACTATAATCTAAAGCTGAATCCATCGAAATGTAATTTCTTCTGTGCTGATGTCACTTTTTTAGGACATCACATTTCCGCGGATGGTATTCAACCAGACAAAAGCAAATATTCAGTCATTTCTAAGTATCCTACTCCTAAAAATGCGGACGAAGTTAGAAGATTCGTCGCATTTTGTAACTATTATAGGAGATTCATCCCATATTTCTCAGAATTAGCAGCGCCTCTCAATAAATTGCTGCAGAAAAACGTAAAATTTGAATGGACGACACAATGCAATGATGCATTTGAGTCGCTCAAGGAAAATTTATTAAAACCACAAATATTGAAGTTTCCAAACTTTAGCAAAACTTTTATACTATGTACAGATGCCTCCAAAGTAGCATGTGGCGCAGTTTTGTCGCAGTTACATGGAGATGTCGAATTACCCGTAGCATACGCGAGTAGAACGTTTACCAAGGGTGAACAAAATAAAGCTACGATCGAACAAGAATTACTAGCCATTCACTGGGCTATCACACACTTTAGACCGTACCTTTATGGGCGACGATTTCTAGTAAAAACAGATCATCGTCCACTGGTCTATTTATTCTCCATGAAGGATCCTGCTTCGAAGCTGACAAGAATTCGAGTAGACCTTGAAGAGTACAATTTCGATGTCGTGCATGTTAGTGGAAAGGAAAATGTTGGTCCTGACGCACTATCACGCATAGAAATCGATTCTGAACAACTCAAGAATTTATCCGTTTTGCCAGTTCAAACGAGATCCATGTTAAAGAGAAAAACACCCGGATATGACGCTACACAGAACCATACAGTGAATGAGACTGATCACCTCTGTGCTTATGAGTCTGTAAATAACTTGGATGCATTCAACATGCCTAAGTTAATCTTTGAATTTGACAACAACCTAATAAATATTAGAATCATGAACAAAAATATGAAAAATGATTTTGCTCTAGCGCAAATTCATTGCTACACAATCGATATCGAAATATTAAAAACATGTTTAGAAAACGTGGATATAATGGCCAAAAATTTGAATATCAAAAAAATCGCAATTGCAAACAACAACCTGATATTTCAACAAGTAAATATGCAGATTTTTAAGGAAATCTGTAATAAAACCCTTAAATTCTCAAAAATTGTGCTGTACACAGCTGCACAAATTATTACCAACGCAGAAATCATCAATAAGCTTATTAAGGAATACCACGATACCCCTACTGGAGGACACGTTGGTGTTTCTAGATTATATAAAAGGCTACGTTCCAGATATTACTGGAACGATATGCTAAATAGTATTAGATTTTATGTTAGAAATTGCATTAAGTGCATAAAAAATAAACACTATAGACACACAAAAGAAGCATTCACTAAAACAAATACACCAATGAAATGCTTCGATACAATTAGCATTGATACAATAGGACCTTTCACAAAATCACAGAGTGGAAATCGATACGCCCTAACAGCTCAATGTGAATTGTCAAAGTATATCATAATCACAGCGTTACCGGACAAACAGGCAAAAACATTAGCCAAAGCATTTGTAGAAAATTGCATTCTTGTGCACGGATGCCCGAGACAGATTAAATCTGACATGGGATCAGAGTATAGGAATGAAGTTTTTGAACAAATCAATAGACTATTAAACATAGAGCACAACTTTTCCACAGCTTACCATCATGAAACGCTTGGAAGTTTAGAAAGAAATCATAGGTGCTTGAATGAGTTTTTACGTGGCACCGTCAATTCAAATCAAGATGATTGGGATCAATGGCTCCCATATTACGCATTCAGTTATAATACCTCTCCACACTCAAGCCATCAATTTACTCCGTTTGAATTAGTTTTCGGTCACCAACCAAATTACCCTTCTTCTGACTTCAGTTCGGGCGATCGTTGCGTTAAGAAGTGTTCACGTCGGTCCGTCTTTCGGTTTAATTTATCGCTGCAAAGTGAATGTGAATAGCTAAAATTTATAAAATTACACATCCCCGGTGTGCTGTTGTTGTGCAAATTATACAAACTGACGAAACAAGTGGATTTCTTTCATGAAAAAGCGAAAATTAATTTCCGATTGCATTTGGAGATGAAAGGTGAAGTTGTTGGTCTAATTGGAAATATCGCTGTGTGAGTGGTAAAAGTGTTGTCCCCCATCAAAAGAATGCCAACGTCAATGTGTGAGTGTTAAGTCTGCGAAGCTTTTCGTGTTTACGTCTTGCAGCAGCGGAAGCCGACGAAGCAACGGGATAAAGCAAAAAGAAAAACGTAGTGAAAAAAATACAAGTTTTTAGTTTTCTGCTTTCGCACCGCCGAGTCAATGCACTTGTATGGGAAAAATGATATCTACATCAAAGACGTTCAATCGGGGTGCTAGCTTGCTGTAAAAGTTTTCTACTCGGTAATGAGTGCTGAATGAAGAGATAGAAAAGAGGAAGGCGAAAAAATCGGTGCGTTCTTGCCTTTTTTCTTTATCATCGGAGAAGTTATGAATAGAATGAGTGGCAGTTAACGGATTGAAGTCAGGTGGAACTAGGTGAAGGATATTAACGGTGGCTAAGTAGAAGGAAGCGAGCGACTGTGCTGGCGAGAGGCGGCAAAAACATCTGCTAGTGCACGATACTGGAATTGATAGAAAAGTACCTGTTTTGTAACTGCATTCATTAAAAAGTGATCACCAGGAAAACGTCAGCTATATTTTTAATTAATTGTAAGTAAACAGTAATTCAAAAATGCCTAAGCATATATTTTATACAGGGTTTTAAACATTATTTTAAGGTATTTAAAAATTGTCGATAAAATTAAATAATTGTACATAAAATCGAAGCATTTTTTTTTATCTCACTTTGGTTTTCTATTAGTGAGAATAAATGAACAAATTTAGCTGGCTAGCAATCAAATCTACTGTTTTATGTTGGAAATCGTGTTATTTCCACTATGTCGATAACTGGCACAAAGAGTGTATGAGAGCCCAATTATTCCGATACTCTGGAGGCGGTTTGTTTATATATTTTTGATCAGTGAAATAAAAAAAGTACAGCTGTTTACGGGTGAATTCCACGACGGGACGGTTCGGTAAGGCATTATCTTTATGTTTTGTACTCAATCACTAAAATGTTTCAATCACGGAATTTGTTTTTTGATGTTCTTGTTTTTCAATATTTATGCATAAATATAATATAATTTGGTATTGCAAGATACAATATGAATGGTTTTGCAGTTTTGAACGTATTTAAGATAAGGGGGGTTTGAAAAAGTGGTTTGTGTAGGTTGGTCAAACATTAATTTTTCTTGTAAAGACCCCTACTGTTCCTAGAAGTAATTTCTGGCTACGCCACTGCATCATATAAATAAAACAACAAAAAAGATAATATTAAAAGTTCTGTTATCGAATATTTTAATTTTTTCTTAGTGATTCGATTATCCGGAGGATTTGATTATCCGGAGTGAAAAAAAATCGATACTCCGGATAATCGAGTCCGACCTGTACCATCTATTTAACACAATTATTTTGGAAAAATTTATGTGCAATCTCTTCATTAAATATTAGCGTTGCATTATCATTCGCTCTGGATGGCGTTTGAGTTCATTTCGTGCAAATATTCGATAGTCCATAATTGGTACACTTTTATGTCGAATGCAAGGAACGCTATTGCCATAATTGGTACAAAGACAACGCTTTTTAAAACTAAATTTTAGAAGCTTAAAGTCAATTTAGTACCAACAATATTTAATTCAACTGTTTCTCAAGGCTTCAAACTAGTAATTAACACCAGCAAGTCATGCTTACGTTTTAGAAACGCGGGTCAAATTGGATTTTTATCCATACAGTTGACATATTGCATCCATAATTGGTACAGTATTTTTTGCAATTTCTCATCGTAATAGGCTGTTTTTCATCACGCCAATTTGTCATGAAACGGCCTACTTTCCTGCACTGAAGTAGCAGTGCGGGAATAGTAATTACCTAACTGAAACCAGTGCTGTAATGATTCATTACCAGCCTCCTGACACCGCCTATACAACCCCATTGGAAAATAACGAGCAAACATCTCTGGTTCCCACTGGGAAGTGGTTCCCACTGACAACTCAATGTTTGTAAACAAATAGTCGTTTAAAGACTAACAATCGAGGAAGGCGAAATCTTTTTTGCCGAAAATTTTCTTTTCTCACAACAACAGTTATATAAGCACAAATAAACGATTGCAAACTTTTCGTTCGCAGTACAGCAAGTTAATTAGAGTTGAAATGGTTAGCGTGAAACACATTTAAATATCGGAGAAAAATTTCCCCAATATAATTACGCCAATGTACGTTGTTGTTCTTGAGTTTGATGCTGAACTCGAAAACATGGCTGTATAGCATCGGGCTGTTCATTACGCAACGCTTTCTCATTACGTAACTGTTTTGGGTTGCGTAATGAATCATAACACAACAATTTTTCAGAAATTGTGAAATAATGGTGAATGCATTCCGACATAATTTCTGATACCCTCAAGTGGTCTTTTACGAAATTGCGAAAAAAGTGGTACGTAACTCGTTGCAGAACTCGATTTTTACAGCACTCGTCGTAATTATCCTACTCGGCAAGCCTCGTAGGATAATTTTACGACTCGTGCTGTAAAAATCATCATTCTGCAACTTGTTCCGTAAACTACTATTTCAGTCCTTTTTTTCTACTATTGATCCCTTTACAATCCTTGTTTGGACCCGTGCCTTAGATTTTTCGTTGGACTTGTTAGCGAAAGCTAGCGGTGGTAATCCTTCTTGGACACCGTCTTGAAAAAAGTCTCGTCTTCTTTCGTTTCTTCACTACAGGTCGCCAAAGTTGTATAAAACACTGGTTTTATTGATTTTTACATGAAATTTAAAGTACAATTTCCCTGGGCTTGGGATTATATTTTCCAGTGAGTTTTGATAATTGATCGCTGTTGTTAGTAGCTTTGATTAGATGTTGGGTGAATTTCAAAGCAATGGCAACCTTTTTATTACAAAATTTAGATTTTGTCTTCTGACCTAAAGATTCTGGTTAAACTACTGCATAGTACTATCACTCATCAAAATTACTTTCACTTCGAGAAAATATAATTTCAAACTGGCGAGAAGATTACAAACTGAGGGTGGGTGAGGAGCACAGTCAGACCCTTGAATGTGCAATGTGGGGTAGTAATTGGGAATGCCATTGACGGTTTGTAATCTTCTACGAGGTTTTCGAAAACCAACAGGGCGCGTGCACCGGGTTCTACTTAAAATACACTAGCATCTACTTAAAATAATAGAGCAAAAAGCCGTTCCATGATTAGGTAATGTTAAGCGATCTTCTATGGTGTTCTAGTACTATGAAATTCTTCACTCACTGGGAATTCTGGCCTTGATAATATCAATAGTGATACATACATAAAATAATACCTAATACTTAATAAGTACAATGTAGCTTCAATGTAGTAATAAATGAAATAAAATCAATTTTCTATACTTGACAAGGTTTTGAAGACAATCAATGAGTGAAAGAACTACCTATTAGAAAAGCCACATCAGCTAAGGCTATACATATACAAATGTTGGTCATAGGGTCATGGCGAGCATTCGGTATGTATGTCTATGACTGATTCTTATCTAATAGGGGTACTAGAAGACCACGCGGACAATTTCGAAACAAATTATTTTTATACATCGGTCTTACGATCCGAAAGGCTCAGCTATGCTGCAAAGTCATTTTATAAGCTATTCATTACTACTGTTTAATTGTTTATAATTCTAACAAAACTACATAATTAACTCATTACTAATCACTGTTCCTATATTCTCTTTTTCTCTCCTTATCTGTTGCATGATTATGAGCATCACTAATATAATGCAGAGTTGTGTTTGATCCTTCGACCTTGATGCTTGCTCCTGCGGGGGCCGGCGATGAGGGCAGGATCAAACATGTCGCGCGTCGGTCGAGTGAAAGTGAAAAAGTGGCGTGATCGCTTAGTTGTGTTTGATCCTTCGACCTTAACGCTTGCTCCTGCGGGGGCCGGCGATGAGGACAGGATCAAACATGTCGCGCGTCGGTCGAGTGAAAGTGAAAAAGTGGCGTGATCGCTTAGTTGTGTTTGATCCTTCGACCTTGATGCTTGCTCCTGCGGGGGCCGGCGATGAGGGCAGGATCAAACATGTCGCGCATCGGTCGAGTAAAGTGAAAAAGTGCCGCGTTCGATAAGTTCTTTTTGATCTTTCGACGTTGACGCTTGCTCCTTGGCAGTGCGTCAAGAAAGCCCGAGCAGTCGTCAGTTGTTTTCCCTCTCGGGACGCGCGCCTATTTTCTCTGTGTGTTTTCATATAGCCGAGCAAACGAGTGAAGCTGAAAGTGGATTGTTGCTGCTCAAGGATGACGGATCAATTGGTGAGCTCGTTTCATGCTACTATATCTAATCTATAAAATATGTATGATTGCACCTTTAATAATTTTTAAACAAACTATGAAATGTTCGTCACTGTGAGTGTCGACATAAACTCTGATTCATAAATTATTTACGTCAAATTTTTTTTACTCAAAACACCTTTTTCCTTTTACTTTTATTTTTGTAATTAAAAAAAACTTTGAATGGTTCGACACTACGAGTGTAGACTTGCGAAAGGTTCACTTTATTCAACAAACTTTGATAAGTTCGTCACCTCAAGTGTCGGCATAATTTTTCTCTACATAGATATTGTTCACACCAAATAGAAAATTTTATATTTACATATAAGCATATTTATAGCTCACAAATAATTATTTATCATGGTCTAATCACTTATCAAAGTGAATCCTGTGACCCAACGATCCTCCCCATTAACAAACATCCCTCCCAGTAACCTTTGTGGAGATGCAGAGGCAAACACGGTCTCCAAATAGCAAAGGTTACACACTAACATTCCTTCCCCCAATCCCACCTGACTGCAAGGACGTGGCCGGCGCCGTTATTGACCATGTATAAATAGAGGCACTGAATTATGCACACTGAAGAAGATTTTGGCCAATCCCAGCCGATCTTCTAGTTGATTCTTTGTGCATTTTCACTGACCTCGGTCAATCACGGAATAGCAACCATTGATATGTGTAGTCAGTCTAAGCTAAGCTAAGCTAAGCTACCAACCAAATTACCCTTCTTCTATTCAACAAACTCAATCGGTCGAACCAGTTTATAACTTTGAAAATTATGTATCTGAATTAAAATTTAAATTGCAAACCATAGCAGCCAGAGCAAGTAAATTATTGGATTCCGTAAAATATAAAAGAATTGCTAATAACCAACCAACTACAAACCCAATAATCGTTGAAATAGGTGATACCGTTTGGCTCAGGAAAGAAAACCGTAGGAAACTAGATCAGGCATACAGTGGACCTTTCAAAATTATCAACCAAAATCACCCAAACGTAACAATAGAAGATTCTACAGGAAACAAACAAACAGTACATAAAAATCGGTTAAAAAAATGATTATACAAAAAGAAAAGGAAAAATAAGCATGAAATGTAATGTAATTAAATGTAAGAATACCAAGAGATTCATAGAGAAAGCGTTTAAAATGTTCACTAAGGAATAATTTCGATCTGCTACATTATTCCTCCCGAAGGGGGAAGGTGTAGTATGAATACTTTCATACTGCAGTGTTGCTTGCGCAACATTGTGCTTACAATATTTTACCCATGCTCAGTTGTTTAATTCGCCGGTATAAACATCCGTCGCGAAGTTAAACAACATAAGCATATTTTAATCAGGTCACCCAAGTTGATGACCACACACAGTAACTCCGCGTTCCGTTCTCTATGGGTCTCGACAAACCAGTTGAGAGAATAAAATATCATTCGACAACCTACAGTCAAGGCGTGAAGTTCATTCTATATCACCCGTACAAACGAACCTATTATACCTTTTCATATAAGATTTGTTAATTTAAAAGTGATATTTTTGTTGCGTAAACAAATTAATTCATTCGTTTTTGACCGTATAGCTATAGAATAATCTTCTGTAGATAATCAGGAGCAAAACTTTTTATCAAATTTAAATAATATTTCAATTGTTTTGATTATATTAATAAATTTACACCCTTGGGGCAAGATGAGCACCATGTTCAAAATTAGGTAAAAGTGTGAAATTATAGAACCACATTTAGCTGTGGGCTTGACTTACGGTATCTTCTTTGCACAAAACAATTTTCTAAAAAATATACAAACAAACAACAAATTTAATCGTTTTTTTTTAAGTAAAATCTTAGCAATTTATGAAAAGTTATTTATTTTCTGATAAAAGTTTTAAAAACTAAGCTAGTTGAAGATAAATATTATCTGATATTAAAGAAAATATCTCGGGATATTGCAAACATTGAAAAATAACAGTTTTCTTTAGTAAATTGCATCGTTTAATAGGGGTGCCCATCTTGCCCCGCAGTTTTTTTGACCGATGATAAAAAAAAGCTATTTTTTAACGTGTTATTTGGAAAACTATTTATCACTTTTTAAAACTTTTAATGGTTGGAGGTCAAAGTAATAATGTAAAAGATAAGGATGGTTACCAATTTTACCAAAATAATAACGTTTAAGTAGGCTTAAATCGCGCTTATCCTTAGGGTGCTCATCTTGCCCCGCCTGACCCTATTCTTCCAGAAATTCTTTAAAACATTAGGGAGTCCACTACCGGGAAAAACCTGTTAAACCTGACATTTTCGGAGAATTTTATAGAACCTGGAAGAAACCTGGAATTTGGGGGGAATTTCGGCTTCAGAGATTATTTTAAAGCAGTAATACATGGCAGAATATGTTATTTTTTGTAACAAAAAATCTATTCAATCAAAACAATTTTCGGCTGCGGCGCTATCAAAACGCTACTTGATTAACATCTCAAAGTCTCGCAATTTTTTAAATGATTTTTATACACTCAGCATAAAACATGTTAAGACGAGGAAATTGAGATTGCCAAATACATTCTTAATTAGTAAAGGCAAGCTCAAGTCCCAGTTCCAGTCGCTCATGAGCATGTAAAACACAGTTGAGAACATTCCATTTTTTACAAAAATGTATTTTCGTCTGTTCTACAAAACTATTAAATTTTGTAGAAAAAGAGCAAAACTTACAGTAGATACGAAGAATACTATATTTCTCATGTAAGCAGGTCTCTTGTTAGAGTCTTGGGAGACTATTTCAATGCATGTACCTATTTAGTTTTGGTTAAGGTTTCCAAAGACATTTTAATCAAAATGATGTCTAAAGTCATTCTTTGCCTTAATGCAGTGAGGCCCTAGAGAATCCTTTAGAGACTAATGCACAAGATCCTAATGATATTTTCCTTAGATCCAGAGGAATGCTTCAGGAATTTCACTGATTTTCCAGAGATTCCTGCTGGAATACTTAAGAACTCTTCCAGGGATGCTACCAGCGATTTTCAATGTGTGCTAAGAGGAATTTGGTCCAGAAAATCCTGGAGTACTCCAACGATACAACCTCCAGTGATTTTCACAGAGTTTACTCTAAAAAACCCTCCAGATGTTTTTGTCCTGATTATTTCGTCGTTTTCTCCGGTTATTACTTCCTGGTACCTATCTTTGAAAATAAATTGTTATTAGTCTTAAATTAACTATTCGTAATCATATATGTATTTTGAAGAATTATTTTTTGAAACCTGGAAATACCTGGTAATTTCAATTCTATAAATGTGTAGCCTAGGGTAACAGTAGTATTTTGGACCCCCTAAGGAAGTGATTTTGGTAGTTTGTCACAATTAATTAATTGCACAGCGTAACCAATTCAAAAAACATGCTACAATGTAGAGAAAAACTTCCTTTACGAGATAAAAATGCCCACACGGTCATGTAGGATCCAAAATACGTCGAAAATAATAGAATTGCGAAGCAGTGTTTTTCATTATTTTGGACACACCAATACTTTTGGACCCTCAAAGTATATATTTTGGACCTCCGGCATTTATTATCGATTGGGGACAAAGTCTACGATACTGGTTGTATAATATGCTTTCCCATAGTCTAATTAATCGATTGACAATGGATAAGCGAAGAAACTACGCTTTTAGTCCAGAAATTTGAAAAAAGTTTTTGTTTACATTTCAAAAAATTCTGACGGCTTCTTTTTCTGTGTGTAACGTGTTGTAACGGTTGCAAGGAGGACCTATTCATTTTAATTAATTTCAGATAAAATAAATACATTTTCCATGTACACACGGTTGATGCAAGTGCGAAATAGTCCTATCTTTCTGAATGACTTGCGAATTGATTTGGCCTTTTGATTTAATCTAGGAAATTTGTAGGAAAACGGCCCAGGGGGTCCAAAATATATTGGTTACCCTATATTCTGACCTTGTAGGCGGGAAAATCCTGCTTGATCCTTGCAGGAATTTCACACAACATTAAGTCCCACGATTTTCTTCAAGAATAGCTCCAGAAATCCACTGAAGACGGCCTTACAGTTGAGGTCGAAATACACGTATCTGTTAAAGGATACAAACTCTAGTGGAATTAAATGGTATAGTACTAAATTCGGTTTTTTTCATCTACTTATAGGTATTCTACTAAACAGCTCGAAGATTTATTATCCAGAAATCCGTTCGGAACATCTTTTCAGTGGCCTTTAAGGCCTGCAAAGTAATGCTAAAGGGGTCTGGGTTCGATTCCCGGTCGATCCAGGATCTTTTCGTTATGTAAATTTTCTTGCTGTCTCTGGGCATATAGTATAATTAAGCCTGCCAACGAATTCCTTTAGATATTATATCGGGAATTCTTCCTTAAACTCCCATATGAATTTCTCTCTAGCATTCCTTTGGGAATTTCCTAAAAAAATCCCAGGGGTTCGTTCAGGAATTTAGCCAGGGGCCCAGATAGCCGTAGCGGAAAACGCGCAGCTATTCAGCATGACCAAGCTGAAGGTCGTGGGTTCGAATCCCACCGGTCGAGGATCTTTTCGGATTGGCAATTTTCTCGACTTCCCAGGGCATGGAGTATCTTCGTACCTGCCACACGATATACACATGCAAAAATGGTCATTGGCATAGTAAGCTCTCAGTTAATAAGTGTGGAAGTGCTCATAAGAACACTAAGCTGAGAAGCAGGCTCTGTCCCAGTGGGGACGTAACGCCAGAAAGAAGAAGAAGCCAGGGATATTTTCAGTAATCCACCCATGAATTCCATTAGCAATTAGTCCAGGGATTCCTTGAGGCATTCCCTTTTATTCTTCCAGGAACCCCCTCTAAGATTCCTTTACTAATTCTCTCAAGGATTCCTTCAATTAGGCCCCCAATTACTACTTCCGAATTCCCCGGAAATATATCTTCAGAAAATCTTTCTAAGGTAATAGCTTCAGAAATTCCTCTAGGGATCTTCCGGAAGGCATCTCTCTTAGCAATTTCTTCAGGATCTTCCCAGGGATTCCTTCAGATATTTCTTCAGAACTCCCAAAAATTCCCTCAAAGATCCCTTCAAGAATTCTCCTAGGGATTCCTTTCAGAATTTCCTCAGGAATTTGTCCAGTAATTTCTTCAAGATTCATTCAGAAAATCCCACAGAGATTCATCTAGGATTTCTTCTTCCAGAGATACCTTCAATAACCCTTCCAAGGATTAGGAGTTCCTCTATGGCGTCTTTAAGGTATTTCTCCTTGGATTTCTTTCGGTTTTTTTTCGGGAATTCTTACAGAAATTCCTCCTGGAAGTTTCCTAGGGAATTTCTCCATGATTTCATTAACATAACCATTAACAGATTCCATCAGGATTTTTTCAGCAATACCCTTAGAAATTCCCGTAAAATTTGCTTCAGGAATTACTCCAGGAAGTCGATCCTTTCAGGGATTTCATCAAGAATTGTTTTATGGTTTTCTTCAAAAGTTCTTCTAGGGATTTCGATTCATCCAGGACATCTTCCAAGCTTTTAAACATTTTTCAGTGAAATTTAAGTTTTTTTCGGGGAACCTGTGCTGACACTTCAGAACTTTCTCGGAGACAGAAATTTCCTATCTCTTTAAGATTCCGAGATATTCTCCCATTACTTCGTACTGAAAGTATTTACGTACAATAGCTCCACATTGTGGATGAATTTAGAACTTTTTAGGTTTACACGAGAAAGGTTCCGTGTACTCTGGAAAACCGCTCGATTACATAAATTTCCTAAAGTCGACTCTCCACAACTCGATGATATTTTTGGTCCATTCAAAATTTCATACATCATACATTCATAGATCTGTAACTCGTTATCTTTACTCGATGTCACGTGTAATGTTCTAGGTATGACTAAGTATGAGTAGTACACCTGATTAAAAAAAATTTAAATCCATACACGGAGAAAACGAAAAACCCATATTTGAGTATTTTTCAACTTAATTTTGAGCAAGGCGGGTCCAGCTCCCAAAAACTTAACCTCTGTGCGTTACCTCAAATTTGATTAAGTGGCATAGTACTGGAAGTTGATTTAGGCAGCATCCATTTATTACGTAACGCTAAAACTGGAAATTTTCGACCCCCTCCCCCCCCTCCGTAACGCTTTTTGCATGGATTTTTTTTAAATTTTGTATGAGTCGTAACGCTGGAGTCTACCCTCTCCCCCCCTTCGAGCGTTACGTAATTTGTGGATGCCGCCTTATTTGATCTGACGGTTGAGTGAAAAGAACTTAGTCAGTAGGTTTTTTTTTTGGCATGGCTGCAAATGAAAACAACTTCTACCCCATCAACTCAAAATTAGGTTAACGCACGAAGCCCCGGAATTGAGTGAAATGAACTCACTTTTGAGTACTTCATTTTCTCCGTACAGGCACAATGACATATTGATTCACATGACAGCTCATCCCGAAGAAATTGAAGAGTGTACCAAAAATGATTTCCATATTCATTACAAATGCGTTTTAAAAATAGTTCTAGAGCACTATCATTATTGAAAACGTGGGTTGTGGCTCAATGTTTAACGTAGATTCGGAATATATTGGCGAAGGGAACTTTCTCTGTACCGTATTTATGCGGTTAGCTCTAAGCAATGATTGTATAAAGTCCGGGTTAGTAAGTGGTGGCAGTGGTTTATTAAGGATGAAAATTGAATGATTATTAGCTGAGACATGGAGGTGTAGAATATTAGGTTCTTTTTCTGGCTCTGTCGGTACTTTATATTACAAATATGTACCCCTATGCAGTGTTAATGATTTTTTTTACGTAATTTACAGGTCCACCGGAATCCATGCGTGAACATGTAGTTGCTGCCGCCAAAGCAATGCGCCACGGAAATTGGAATGCTTGTTCCACCTTCATCGTCAATAAGAAGATGAATGTTAAAGTTTGGGATCTGTTCTACGAAGCCGATCGCGTTCGTGAAATGCTGATCAAGTTCATCAAGGAAGAGTCGTTGCGCACCTATTTGTTCACTTATTCCAATGTGTACGCTTCGATTAGTGTGCCTTACTTGGCGGAAATGTTTGAACTTCCCAAGAGCAAGGTCCATTCGTTGATCAGCAAGATGATCATTAACGAAGAACTGATGGCATCCCTGGACGACCCGACCGAAACAGTGGTCTTGCATCGTTCGGAACCTTCACGCCTACAGGCTCTGTCTATGCAGCTCTCCGACAAGGTCACAAACTTGGTCGACTCCAATGAACGTATCTTCGAAATGAAGCAAGGCAACTTCTTCCAACGTGGTGGAAATCAAGGTTACAACCGTGATCGCCAAAACTACCGCAACCAAAACCAGAATCAAAACTGGAGCGGCAACCGCCGTCAGGATAACCGAGAGAACCGTGGTAACCGTAACCAAAATCGCGATCGCGATCACCGTAAACAGCATCGTGTTGAATTCGAAGAGAAGGCTGAGTAATCGGCTAGGGAACGCCGGATTTGTATTCCTAGTGGAATATAAGGAGCAGGGAGGTATTAGGCGCAACAGCATCGTACATTTAAAGAAAACATTTGCCTAAGTGTAGCAGTCTTATTAATTTGGCTAAAGTATAAATATCCAGCAATAGAATGAATGCAGAAATATACAAGTGTTGGTTTCCCGATCTGGATGCTGTTTCTCGTTTGAGTACTTTGCTTCCAGATCGGGAGTATCAACGCACAAGAGAGGGGAATTACTGTTCGTCTGATTTCTTTTTTGATGACATGTCACAGTTATTTGATTAGAAACGCTATTAGGCGACCCACCATGAGTTGGGTACATTAAAAGATAGTGAGCGGGACTTTCTCTAGGCACGGGCATACACCCCAACCTCTTTTTACGACCGTTATCGGGGGGTCGTAAAAAAATCGGTCGTAAAAAAAATCAGGGTTACAATTATGTTTTTGAAAAATGCAACGTCTAGATGCGGAAATACTGATTCGAGATATTCGGCAAAGTTGAAGCATGGGTTGAGAACTTTCCAAAATGGCCGTTCAAGGTTTCATATTTTGTAATAGATGGCAACACTGCTCGATTGTTATCAAAAGAGCTAATTTTATGGGGGTGTGATATGCAAATACCAAAAAAATTTAAAGATAACGATACCGAATGTTCACCAAAGTTGAAGGAAGTGTTGCGTGCCATACAGTCGGCCGAATCACAAATGTTCATGTGGCTGGCAACACTGTTTAAGAAGAATAAAGAAGGAATCAAAACCATAAAACTTGAACGGAACAGAAAAATAGAATGCTAAGCAACACATAGCAATACTCTTCAACTGTTATTCAGTTTTTCATGAAAGGTTCAAAATTTCGTCGTAGCTGGCAACACTGCTTAAGTGGCAAAATTTTGAATCACATAGCTTTTATAATGATAGCGCTCTAGCTACTATACAACTTTGTCGAAGGCGCCATCTTTCTAAGTGATTAGGATCCTGAGCTATCCGCAAAACGAAAGGACTATGCTCACAAGCGCCACATGGTGGCAAAATCTCGAATCTATTGGCTAGAATAATGATAGTCCTTGAGCTAATGAACAACTTTGCCCAAGGCGCCATCTTTTTAAGTAGCCAGGATCCTGAGATATTCGTAAAACAAAAGTTTCATGCTCACTAGCACCGCCTTATGGCAAAGTCCCGAATCTCATAGTATTTATAATGATAGTGCTTAAGGGGCCCAGATAGCCGTAGCGGTAAACGCGCAGCTATTCAGCAAGACCAAGCTGAGGGTCGTGGGTTCGAATCCCACCGGTCGAGGATCTTTTCGGGTTGGAAATTTTCTCGACTTCCCAGGGCAAATAGTATCTTCGTACCTGCCACACGATATACGCATGCAAAAATGGTCATTGGCACAGTAAGTTCTCAGTTAATAACTGTGGAAGTGCTCATAAGAACACTGCTGAGAAGCAGGCTCTGTCCCAGTAGGGACGTAATGCCAGAAAGAAGAAGAAGAAGTGCTTGAGCTACTGAACAACTTTGCCGAAGACGCCATCTTTCTTAGTAGTCAGGATCCTGAGATATCAGCAAAACAAATGTTTCCTGCTCACTAACGCCACCTGGTGGCAGATTTTTGAATCTCATAGCTTTTATTATGGTAGCGCTTAAGCTACTGAACAACTTTGCCGAAGACGCCATCTTTCTAAGTGGTCAGGATCCTTAGCTATACGCAAAACAAAAGTTCTATGCTCACTAGCGCCGCCTGATGGCAAAATTTTGAATCTCATAGCTCTTATTATGGTAGTGCTTGAGCTACTGAACAACTTTGCCGAAGACGCCATCTTTCTAAGTGGCCAGGATCCTGAGATATTCGTAAAACAAAAGTTTTATGCTCACTAGCGCCACCTGGTGGCAGAATTTTGAATCTCATAGCTTTTATTATGATAGCGCTTGAGCTACTGAACAACTTTGCCGAAGGCGCCATCTTTCTAAGTGGCCAGGATCCTGAGCTATACGCAAAACAAAAGTTCTATGCTCACTAGCGCCGCCTGGTGGCAAAATCTCAAATCTCTTGGCTAGAATAATGATAGTCCTTGAGCTACTGAACAACTTTGCCGAAGACGCCATCTTTCTAAGTAGTCAGGATCCTGAGATATCCGCAAAAAAATGGTTCATGCACGCCGCCTGGTGGCAGATTTTTAAACAAAAGTTTTATGCTCACTAGCGCCGCCTGGTGGCAGAATTTTTAATCTCATAGCTCTTATTATGGTAGTGCTTGAGCTACTGAACAACTTTGCCGAAGACGCCATCTTTCTAAGTGGCCAGGATCCTGAGATATTCGTAAAACAAAAGTTTTATGCTCACTAGCGCCGCCTGGAGGCAGAATTTTGAATCTCATAGCTTTTATTATGATAGCGCTTGAGCTACTGAACAACTTTGCCGAAGCCGCCATCTTTCTAAGTGGTCAGGATCCTGAGATATCCGCAAAACAAAATTTCGATGCTCACTAGCGCCACCTAGTGGCAGAATTCCGCAATTCAATGCCCACCATATGTTAGCCCTTGAACTACTGCACAATGTTGCTGAACATCATGATTCTCTATTTTGAATACTTATTAAGATATTGATCATTTATAAAAACGGTTGTTAATCTGAATTTCGGTCGTAAAAAAGTGGTCGTAAAACGAACCGTCGGTAAAAAAACGGTCGTAAAAAGAGGTTGGAGTGTACTACCAAGCTGTGGACTTGCTCGCAAGGTTGTGAACAATATAGAGATTACACTGAGGCAAAAATATCGCATGATTTTCATAAGATCACACTAATGAACGCGTTTTTTATTATTTTTTGTACACGCACGGGAAAAAATTCTGTGGTAAAAATACTATTTTAGCTGACTACGCCCATTCTTGAAACTACCATGCAATTTCAGACCAATTTACTATGTTTACGGTACATCCCACCACATTACTGGTACATTTGACAGAAATAATTTACAACAATCTGATTTTGACTACAGACATGGTAAAATCAAGCGCATTTCTGGTCTGCTGCAAATTGCCGGTGCGAGCGCTTAAGTTAAACCACTAAAATGGTAGTTTTTACCGCACAATTTTTTTGCGTGCGGGAAAAAATTCTGTGGTAAAAATTACTATTGTAGCTGACTACGCCCATTCTTGAAACTACCATGGAATTTCAGACCAATTTACTATGTTTACGGTACATCCCACCACATTACTGGTACATTTGACAGAAATAATTTACAACAATCTGATTTCGACAACAGACATGGTAAAATCAAGCGCATTTCTGGTCTGCTGAAAATTGCCGGTGCGAGCGCTTAAGTTAACCCCCTAAAATGGTAGTTTTTACCGCACAATTTTTTTGCGTGTAGATTCATAAGACACTTGTGTATTTCATACGACGCTATTGAGATTTATACGACTAGTATAATGTTTTCATAACTATTCATTTTCAATGTTATAAGAACGCTTATGAACCCCATTGCTCATCAATGTGAAAAACCACGAGAGGCAAATTTTCTCGGTACAGGCATTTCACTATCAGAAATTCAATATGGCTTCCGAAATTGACACGTGTTTGCTGATTTTCCGCTTGCTAATTGCGTTTTAAATGCATTAAAGAATAAATATTTTCTATTTGTCATCAAATCCACTGTTACTAATACTTTATTTTGAACAGATTGTGATATTAGATCCGAGCAGCAAGATTGTTGTATGAAAATTGAAGACAATTTGTATAACGCGTAAGAAATCCGAAACCCCCCTCATCAATCAATCCCTTCGTAATTCATTGACCACTCCTAACGTAAAACCTGCACCAATTGAAGCGTTCTTCACAACTTTTCTCAACATTTTTTCGCGACTATGATATGTTAAAAATAGGTGAGCCAACTCGAGAAAATCGAATTTTCATCCACTTTGTCGTAAATCGCAACTCGATTCTTATGCTTACAGTAAAGTGCTTTAATCGAATTCCGGCGTGACAATATGGATGAAAATTTGAATTTTGCAAGTTGGTTAACCTATTTTTCAACGCGGATTAGTATAATTCATATATTGAAATTTATAATCTTAAGCTCAAATTACACAAGATAAGGCCCAAACGCAATGATAGCGGAACGGCAACGGAATGCGGAACCGGTTCGCCAGCATGAACTACAACAAGCTTATCGACTCAGTGTTGGTTCGATTTCATTCGTTGTCAGCTCAGTCGAGATGGTGTGATTCATGCTGGCGAACCGGTTCCGCATTCCGTTGCCGTTCCGCTATCATTGCGTTTGGGCCTATAGTCTTATGAAACCAAGAATGGAATAGAACGTTAATTTATAAGACTATCTATAGATATATACAGTCAACTCAGAAATTATTTCTAGGAACGGTAGGGGTAGAAAACATTTTTTTTGACCAGCATACACAAAAACCATTTTTTCAAACCCCCCCTGTTCTTAAATACGTTTAAAACTGCAAAACCGTTCATGTTGTATATTGCAATACCAAATTATCTCAGATGTATGCATACACTTTGAAAAACAAGAACATCAAAAATCAAATTCCGGATAATCGAGTCTAAAATTCTGGATACCGGGTACCCCCGTTGGTTTGACCACATTTAATCTGAACACTTTTTAATTTGTACCCCGCTAATTTGCACATCGTTCAGATTAAAAATGGTTCAAACGTCATTTAGCTCCTGGAACGGAGTAAAGTGAAATGGAACGCTACAAAGTGTCCGCAAATTATCCGAACAGCAAAATATGGGAAAGATGATCTCGCATTGAAAACAATGAAAAATCAATGTCCGTGTGCCTTTAAGAATACATCTATATGTTAACAGAAAATACAACTTTGGAAAATTTCGAAATGATTGCTTGTTACTGAGATAGGCAAATTTAAAATTTTTGGAGACGTTTTTCCTGAGGGCCGCTAGTCGTACTGAAGATGTGTTATCCCTAAAATCTAAAGGAGATGAATCCAAATGTCCTTTTATTATTTGAAGTATCCAACAACATAATGGCTTCAAGTTAAACTGGAAATAGAAAATTATACGGCTCAATTCCAGTGGATTGTACACATTAGCGTAACTTGAACTCAAATCTAGAGGGGGCTTGACTCATCTGATCGAAAAAATCCCTTAAGTAAAGTGTATACCTAGCATAAGAGTTGAAATTTTCTAGGGGGGGCTTGAACTTTTCTAGGGAGGTCTAAGCCCCCCCTAGCCCCTCCGTATTTACGCCAATGATTGTACAGACATTTCTCTTCCGTCATAAAGGTCGAAAAACATCTCCCTTTAAGACACCTCAATGAATTTGGCTTGGTTTCGCAAATATTCGTAATCGGAAATGTGTCAAACTTACTTTTTATAATAAGCCAATATTTAAAACCATGCAAGAATATTGAATTTCTTATGCTTGATTGTATAGAGCCATGTCTTCAAAGTTTGTACGGATAATGGAACGGAACGCAGAATCAAAACAAAACAGTTAAAGAGGTAACCAGAAACACAGTTCTAGGGCAGAGAATTTGTTTATTATAGAGAAGCGCGAATTCTGAAACCAAAGGTTCCAATCGAACCGTCAAACGTGGTTCCAATCGAGCAAATTCAATGCGACTCAAAGAGATGTTACGCAAAAGAGACGATGGATGTGTGTTAGTGAAAAGCGATACAAAGATGACGTCATTGATAAGCTTGGTTTCTTATGGCGACTGACAGGATGACACGCACACTATAATTTTGTTTGAATGACCTCAATGGACCGATGCACGCGTTCACTATTTGACGTTTGAGCGGTGCCGTGTTATTTACGAGACCATGGCAACAAGTGAATTCTGCACCGCTCAAACGTCAAATTAGTGAACTCGTGCATTGATCCATTGTTGATTGTCATTGCAAATATTGTTTATAAACAAAGTCAAAATCCTCTCCGCGTTTCTCTAGTATAATCATATTTTCTGTTCTAGGGTGACTAGATGTTCAAATTAAAAACGAGCCCCGATGGTTTGCATGAGGTACCGTTCAAATTAGCGGGGGTACACGGTAATCGAATCCCGGATAATCGAGTCCTACCTGTATAGACTAACGCGCTGGCCTAATGGGGTAGGCCTATGCCAACAGTAAGAGATATGTATAAAATATTAAATGATATAGGACTTCATGATATTTAACACATTTTATACCTTGAAATCAATCTCTAATTATTTTGAAGTACAGCAGCTCCTGGGAAAGCTAGCGGCTACCATCTTTGTTTTCGAGTTCAACAAAGAATGAACGCGATATGCCGTGTGCACCAGTATGAGAAATATTCTTATTTTTATTTGGTTTTGTATATTTTATTTTTTCGAGTAGATGTTTTAATATGGCTTCATGAACTAATCTACGATGACGTCACGCCGCAACTTCCAGCGGGAAGAAAATTTTTACTGCGGGCCGTGTTTACAAAAATGAACACTATCGCTGCACATTCATCCACTCAATGTTCATCCGGTGAACATTCATTCACTGGATGTTGGTCCGGTCAGTGCGCATCGTACCTTCGTGCTGTGCGTACACGAATTCTCTCTGCTCTTGGAAGTTTTCTTAAAAACTACCTAAAGCAATAAATCAGTACTTTTCAGTGCTATATAAACAGTACTTTTCAGTGCTAAAATTAAAAACGATACTTTTCAGTGCTACTAAAACAGTACTTCAGTACTATTTTTTCTACTATTGATCCCTTTACGATCCTTGTTTGGACCCGTGCCTTCGATTTTTCGTTGGACTCGTTGGCGAAAGCTAGCGGTGGTAATCCTTATTGGACACCGTCTTGGGAAAAAACCTCTCGAAGGTCACGTTCTCGTTTATTAACTAAACATGGTATCAACAACTAACAAAAGGAAGGGTGAATCTCTGAATTCACTACTTCCTTCCAAAAAAGTGGGTTTTAAAACTGTCACTACACGTGGCAAGAATAGAAGAAAGGACGCTTCCCCGGAATGCGAACTTTCTTCCAAGGGTGAAATGAATAATTGTATCGAAATGAGCAATCAGTTCGATGCTCTAGACAAATTTTCCGAACACCAAATCGAAGCAGCCTCTAGCCCAGGCTCTTTGATTCAAGTGAGGAAGCAAAGAGTGCCGCCTATCGTGGTCAGTTGTTCTGAATTTGGGGGATTTAGGCAGGAGATCTTGAACTCCATTAGGGGAATCAAGGTTTCCTTCCAAATTGCAAAGAAAGGAGACTGTCGCGTTTTGCCGGAAACTCTTAAAGATCGTGAACTTCTTCTCAGACATCTTGAAGAGAAGAAGCACAATTTTTTTTTACTTATGACAACAAAACTAACGTTTGTTCAAAGTTGTCTTGAAAGGTCTCTCAAGTGACTATAAGTCACCTGAAGAGATCAAAAATGGAATAAATGATTTACTTGGATTTTCCCCAGTCCAAGTAATCATTATGAAAAAGAGAACCCAATCTGACATTGTTCGGAAAGGGCTTTCTCAAGAATATTATTTAGTTCACTTTAACAAAAAAGAAATAAATAATATTAAAGCTTTAGAAAAAGCAAAACTTATGTTCGATGTCCGTGTGACATGGGAACATTTCCAGAAACCTGGAGGAAATTACCAGAACCCCACTCAGTGCCGTCGGTGCCAAAAGTGGGGTCATGGTACAAAAAATTGTCGCATGGATGCTAAATGCATGATTTGCGGAGGTTCTTCTCACGCTAAGGACGTCTGTCCTGTGAAAGAAGATACCAGAAAGTTTGAATGCGCCAATTGCAAGGGCCCTCATATAGCTAACTTTTGGGAATGCCCTTCACGCAAAACGGTCATTGAGGCTCGTGCCAGGCAGATGAAAGATAATATCCGTTACGATAACGGTCGTTTCCGCAATTCGCCTGGTAGAGTATCGAACAACGCTCATTTTTCAGTTAACGATCGCTTGATCATGAATCATACCCATCAGGAAGATCATAATCATGCTCATTTACAAACTAATTTTAATCCGTCGGGTAGCCGTTCGAATCTTTCAATTTCGAATATATCTACCCACGGTAAATCCTTTGCCGATATCGTAGCAGGAAATTTGAACTCCTCCCCTGTTCGATCCATGGGTACCCATTCTACTTGTTTCAAATCAAATGAAAAAAACCCAAACGCCACAGGTAATTCCGCTTCTTCGTCTACCGGAAATTCTAATGGGAAATCACATGACATGTCTGCCTCTGATTTTAATTTTCGAACTGAACAATTGAATCTAATGATTGATGCAATGTTCAAAGCCACCACTATGACTGAAGCAGTCCAAGTAGGTGTAAAATTTACAAATAAAATTGTTATTGGATTACGTTTTTCTAATGGATCTAAATAATAATTTAAATATTTTAAATTGGAATTCTCGTTCTCTGAATGGTAAAGAGGACGAGCTGTTTAATTTTCTTACGGTTAATAACGTGCATATAGCAGTTATTACCGAAACGTATTTAAAACCTGGATCTAAACTCAAAAGAGATCCTAACTTTGTTTGTTTATCGTAATGATCGACTTGACGGTGCATGTGGAGGAGTTGCAATCATCATTCATAGACGTATAAAACATCAACTGTTTTCATCATTTGAAACTAAAGTTTTTGAAACTTTAGGTGTTTCTGTTGAAACACAGTTTGGTAAATATACTTTCATAGCTGCCTATTTGCCTTTTCAATGCTCTGGACAGCAAGTTAATTTGCTCCAAACTGACTTGCGAAAATTGACTCGCAATAAGTCAAAATTTTTTGTCATTGGTGACTTTAATGCCAAACATCGGTCATGGAATAATTCTCAAAGTAATTCCAACGGCAGAATTTTATTTGATGAGTGCTCTTCAGGATATTTCTCAATTCAATACCCTGACAGCCCTACACGTTTTTCCTCTTCTAGAAATCCATCTACGATTGACTTGGTCTTAACCGACTCTAGTCATCTTTGTAGCCAATTAGTTACTCATGCTGATTTTGATTCTGATCATGTCCCTGTTACATTTCAAATATCCCAAGAAGCGATTCTCAATCCTATCAGCTCCACTTTCAATTATTTACGAGCCGACTGGAATATATATAAAACGTATGTTGACTCTAATCTTGATGTTAACATTTCTTTAGAAACTAAACTTGATATTGACAATGCTCTTGAAACTTTAACAAATTCCATTGTTGAAGCCAGAAGCATTGCAATTCCAAAATGTGAAGTAAAATTTGAATCCGTGATTATAGACGATGATCTTAAACTCTTGATCCGTCTTAAAAACGTGAGGAGAAGGCAATTTCAACGCACTCGCGATCCTGCTATGAAAATTATATGGCAGGATTTGCAGAAAGAAATCAAAAAGCGTTTTGCTCAATTAAGAAACAAAAATTTTGAAAATAAAATTTCTCAATTGGACCCTGACTTTAAGCCCTTTTGGAAATTATCTAAAATCTTGAAAAAACCTCAGAAGCCTATACCGGCATTGAAAGAGGAAAACAAATTATTACTAACTAATTGCGAAAAAGCTAAAAAACTTGCTATGCAGTTTGAAAGTGCGCACAATTTTAATTTAGGACTTACTAGTCCAATTGAAAATGAAGTTACTCAGGAGTTCGAAAATATTCTCAATCAAGAGAACGTTTTCGAAAATGCCTGGGAGACTGATTTGGAAGAAGTGAGAACTATTATTAAAAAATTCAAAATATGAAAGCTCCTGGCGATGATGGAATTTTCTACATCCTCATCAAGAAACTTCCAGAAAGTAGCTTATCATTTTTAGTTGATATATTCAACAAATGTTTTCAGTTAGCATATTTTCCTGATAAATGGAAACATGCTAAGGTTGTTCCAATTTTAAAACCAGACAAAAATCCTGCAGAAGCTTCTAGCTATCGTCCAATCAGTTTGCTTTCCTCCATCAGTAAACTTTTTGAAAAGGTTATTTTGAACAGAATGATGGCCCACATCAACGAAAATTCAATTTTTGCCAATGAACAGTTCGGATTCCGCCATGGACATTCGACCACTCATCAACTTTTACGTGTAACAAATTTGATCCGTTCCAACAAATCTGAAGGCTATTCTACTGGTCTTGCTCTTCTAGAGATAGAAAAAGCATACGACAGTGTTCGGCATGAAGGTTTGATTGTAAAATTAAAAAACTTTAATTTTCCAACATACATTGTTAGAATAATTCAAAGTTATCTGTCAAATCGTACACTTCAGGTTAATTATCAGAACTCCAGATCTGAAAGACTTCCTGTATGAGCTGGTGTTCCTCAAGGCAGCATTTTGGGACCAATATTATACAATATTTTCTCATCTGACTTACCTGAGTTACCTCAGGGATGTCAAAAATCTTTGTTTGCGGATGACACAGGCCTCTCCGCCAAAGGTCGAAGCCTGTGTGTTATCTGTAGTCGATTGCAAAAAAGTTTGGATATTTTTTCTTCATACTTGCAAAAATGGAAGATTTCTCCTAATGCTTCCAAAACTCAACTAATAATATTCCCACATAAACCAAAAGCTCTTTATTTGAAACCTTCAAGTAGACATGTTGTCACGATGAGAGGGATTCCAATAAATTGGTCAGATGAAGTTAAGTATCTAGGGCTCATGCTTGATAAGAATTTAACTTTCAAAAATCACATTGAGGGCATTCAAGCCAAATGTAATAAATATGTAAAATGTCTTTATCCCCTTATTAATAGAAAATCAAAACTTTGTCTTAAGAACAAGCTTTTGATATTCAAACAAATTTTCAGGCCAGCCATGTTGTATGCTGTACCAATATGGACTAGCTGTTGTAATACCAGGAAGAAAGCTCTGCAGAGAATTCAAAATAAAATTTTGAAAATGATTCTGAGGCTTCCTCCCTGGTATAGTACCAATGAGTTACATAGAATATCCAATGTTGAAACATTGGAACAAATGTCAAATAAAATAATAAATAATTTCAGGCAAAAATCGTTACAATCTTCTATTGCCACGATTAATGCGTTATATGTTTAGGTTAAGTTAGGTTAAGTATATTTGAAGCGTTTTTTTTCTCTTATAAGCAGGTGAAATCAACTCACCTGTAAAAAATCTGAACTGCTACGGCAAATGAAATGTTATATGTTGTTAACAAAATGTTAATAAAATCTTAAATTTGTTTTACCAAATTAGGATGATAGTGTTGTCTAATAACACAGAACACCTAGATATAAGAAATGAATGTAATGTTTGGAATGATACTTATAAAGAAAAAATAAATGTTGGTCCGGATGTCATTTTATGTAAACATGGCCAGCATTTACAGCGGAAAAGAAAAAGAAAGTCGACAATAAAAGAAGACCGTGGATAAGTCCATTGATTAGACTTTCAACCAGGGTTGCCAAGTCAATTTTTCAAAAATCTGGAAGATTTTAAAAATTTGTCTGGAAAAGTCTGGATCACGTATATCGTACATGGAGAACCTTACAAATTATTTACCAAACCTTACAAATTTATTTCAAATTTTATCTGGATCTTCCAGATTTTTGTAAAATGGGGCCTCAAAAATCTGGAATATTCCAGACAAATCTGGAAGGTTGGCAACGCTGCTTTCAACCGAACGCTAGTTTAAACATTGGAATTCGTAGGGCGACTTACGGTTTCGGCAACCAAATTTTAAACGCCAAATACACAGTTTTATTCTATTAAAACATTCAGATGACTCTTTGTTTTGTCAGCTTCCCGTTGACGAGATTTCTATACAAACGCTATTTCGCAAGAAATGTCATCAATTCAAATGAATAAGCTCCTCGGCTGATTTGAAGCTGCCGAAGAGATTCGCCTGCAGTTCTTATGGGGAAGTTGCCGAAGAAAACGAGATAGCCGACAATAGTCACACTGACAAGAGATGTTTGCAGCGTTGTAAAAACGTTCCCAAAAACATTTTAACAAGTCTGTCAATATGAATCGATAGAGGATTGAGCAGCGCATAAATGTAAACAGACAAACACGTAACTTTTCTGCTGATATCCGAGAAAATTACAAAAGAAGCGCGGCATCGACTTAGACTGCCGGGAACACGAAAGTTCCCTTACATGAGATTGATAAAATCCGATATATTTAATTTCAAATATTTGAAAAAAAAATCGAGGAATGAAAAATGTTTACAAGCATGAAAAAGTATCAATCCAAATGATAATCTTTCGCAGAGTACATAAAGGATCTGATAGAAATGCTTTTATCTAGTAGTTTTGTAAAAACTTGAAAAAATAGGTTTGTAATAATTTTCCTTACTCTTTCAATATTCGAAAAATATCCGTTCAAAGTGGATGAAAGTGTTTTTAAATCTCAAATTATAATCTACCACCTCTTTTAATTGTAAAAACCTATTCATATGATAAGGTTTTTCAAACAAATATAGCGGTCCAATTCGTACAGGACACTGACGTCACATCAAGTAAGTAAAAAAAAACTAATTTAAAATTATTAAATGATATACTGAGTTTGAAATGCTTTATCTATATTGATGGCTATAGGAGTCATCTATTATTTACCAGTCATAGAATGTTTTCTTTGACATTCATCTTTTAATCAATAGAAAAGTATTGAATTTGTGTCTAAAATTCACCCAATCCCATATATGTACACCTATCAAAATTTAAACGTACAACATTCAAAACTGAATTTCAACGCTCTATTGGATTGCTCAAGTCCTATATTACGTTGTTCAAACGTAGTAGAGTACATTTGGACAATTTATAAGCGGTCATATATGGAACTTAGGTAAAATTATTATAAATACCAGTTTTTCAATGATTTTTGCTATAAAACCCAATCATTACAACAAGAGCTTTTGTTTTTGTTGTTGGATTCAAACCAAAAAAGTATATTCGTTACCACTTACCTTTTTTTGTTTTAGATTTTTTATGAATGTTATATTAAACAAGATTGTAAAGTATGAGATACCGATATCCACTCGTAAGTACTCTAAAACTGATTATAAGTTTTTGAAACTCGTTCAACATTCGTAGTAATCATTGTTAAAGAAGTGAACTTGACAAAAAATTGCGACATTTTTCGACTTAGTGCATTTATTTATCATAAAACATTGAAAAAGTGGTATTTTTCTTAAATTTATCTAAGTTTCAAGTATGTCCGCTTATATTTTTTTCAAACATAATCTACTACATCCGAACAACGTGATGAAGATATTGAACAACCAGATGATCAGCACATAAAAAAAATAGTTTTGAATGTTGTATGTTTGATTTTTGTTTTTTTCAATTCAATTCATTTATTTCACATAGATTCACACTTAGTCTATTATACACAATCCCTAATGAACCATAGTTCTTTTAAAGGGTCGTTATGATTTTCTAGCGAACTAGCTGTGGAATTCTAACTTCTAGCGTATTATAAAGTAATTTATATTATTTTTAATGTGAATTCTTAAACATTTCCTAAACATATTAATTGAATGAGAATTTTTTATACTTTCTGGTAATTGATTATATATTCTTGGCCCCATATTCTCAAATCTCCTCCTCCCTATCTCAGTTCTGAATCCACTTCTTTGTAATAGATGAGCCTGTCTGGTCCTATATTGGTGAGCAGCGGTATTGAAAATCCAGTTGTGGTGCAAGTTTATGTTGTGAACTATCTTGAACATTATTATTCCTGCCCTCATTGTGTAAAGTCCTGCTATCGGAAGAATATTGTGCTCCATTTCAGTGTACAGAGTGTTTGTAGGCTGCAAATATGGCAATCTGTAAATGGCTTTCATACATCGATTCTGCTGTATCTGTATTTCCTTCAAGTACGTATTGTACGTTGAACCCCAAGCAGATATACCGTACTGGTATCGGCTGTGGATGAAGGCGTAGTACATCTTCAAGAGAACCTGTTGTGGTACAAACGATGATAACCTTCGAAGAATCCCACATAATGATGAACACTTTGCAACTACTTCACGTATATGGGCGTCCCACTTCAACTGGCTATCAATTAGCACACCCAGATATTTGAATTGGTCTACTTCTTCAATAACGACTCCATTAATAGTCAAAACTGGATGCCCCTGAGTATCCTTAGCTCCAAATAGCATCGTTTTGGTTTTTTGTAAGTTAAGCGCTAATAGGTTGTTTTCCAGATAACTGGTAACTATATGTAGATCAGTTGACATATCCCCGCTCAACTCGTATACATTGGTTGCTTCGTAAGATATCGCTGTGTCGTCCGCAAACAGTCTTAGTTTTCCTTTTAATTCCAGCTTTGCTATATCATTGACGTATATCAAGAACAACAATGGCCCAAGATTGCTGCCTTGTGGGACACCGCAACTAATGGAACAGGTGGTGCTTCTTATTCCAGATACTACAACTTGTTGTTGGCGGTTAGTCAAATAGCTGCGAAGATAATCATTTGCGGCTCCTCGAATACCATACGCATCTAGCTTCTGGAGAAGAATGTGATGATTTATCGCATCGAAAGCCTTTGAAAGATCTAAAAAGACGACTCCGGCAGACAGTTTACGATCTATTGAACTAGCAATATCATCAGCCAATTCCAATACTGCTACTTCCGTTGACGATCCTTGACGAAAACCAAACTGGCGCTGATAGAGCAATCCTGTGGCATCCATGAAGCTATTCAAACGCATCGATAACAGCTTCTCGAAAACTTTGTTGATGGACGGTAGAACAGAAATTGGTCGATAGTTTGTTGGATTTTTTGCATTTCCTCCTTTGAAAACTGGAAATACAAGCGCCTTTTTGAGACAATCTGGATAGATTCCCATAGAAATACTGTCGTTGAAGCAATTGCATATTATAGTGGACAACACTACGCCATTTTGTTTCAATGCCATAACCGAGAAACCGTCTATTCCAGTAGCTTTTGACACATCTAGCCCAGATATTATGGTAGAAACTTCCACTTGCGATGTTGGTCGAAGGAACATTGTTCTGTTAGATATTGTCATCGTGTTGAACTTATTGATGTTTCCATCTGAAACCAAGCTGCTAGCGAGACTTCCCCCGATGGAAGAAAAGAAGTTGTTGAAGATGCGTCCAATGTCATTTGGGTTGGTGGTTTCGACGCCCTGGGTTTCTAAAACGGGTTTTTTTTCTTTGCTTGAAGTATTTCCGATAAGTTCGTTTATTTTACTCCATAGTTGCTTAGGGTTGCTAGAGGAAAAGATTCGTTGGTAATAAGCTGATTTGGCTCGATGTTTGGCTTTAGCTAACATTTTGTTTGCGTGATCTAAAAGGCTTCGTAGTTGTGGATTCAGCCTATCTCTTTTCCATCTTTGAAACAAATTGTTCGAGATTTTGCTTAGTTTCCAAATGTCGAAGTTGTACCAAGGACAGGTAGTGGTTTTAACTTTGACATTAACTGATACTGTAGACGAGAAACGATTTACCAGATGCGCATAATGATCAGTAATAAGCGATATACGATCATTGGGATTCAATGAGTTGAAATCGAATGATTGGAGAAACATTTGAAAGTTGGAGTTGACTAACCGATGATTCACCATTCTTTTGTTCAGCGTTTTGCTAGTCTTGTGTATTTTGGTACTAAACTGAGTCAGAATGTAGCAGTGGTCGCTCAGATTACAGTCAATTGTGAAGTTTTTGACAAATTCGGAGTGGTTGGCTTGAGTAATAACATGATCGAGCAGGTTATTGCTGGCAGGACGTGTCATGTGCGTGTTTGTAACGATCATATCATAAGATGATAATAGTTGTAGGTATCTCTGTGTCCCCAGAGACTCCACATCATTGACTGCTACGTTCATATCCCCCAGTATGAAGCAGGGACATTTGGAATCCACCGAAGATAGAATATTTTCCAAATTACTAACAAAGTGATTAACATCATAGCCAGGAGGACGATAGATGCCATGTACGATAATACGTACACTAGACAGTAATTCAACTGCTATATGATGATACCCGTTATCCGTAGAGTTATTCTTAACATGGAAGTTTAAACCATCTCGAACAAATATAGCTAGGCCACCGGATGAGTTGTTGCGACAAGAATAGGTACTGTTATAACCAGGAATGTTATAAAAATTTGATCTGCCTTGTTTGATCCACGTTTCTCCTATTACCAAGACGTCGATTGTTGAACTTATGTTTCGTAGAAAAATACATAGCGAGTCTAACTTTTCGTAGCTGTTGATACCACGTATATTAATTTGTAACATAGTGATTCCTACGAAGGAGGCAATCGGTATGGATGCGTTGTCTAACTGTTGATTTATGGCAAGATTGATTTGCTCCATTTGTTGTATTAGTCTATGTCCAACTGGAGCGTTGAAGGAATTACAGCTTGTTGGTCAGAAGCTTATTCAAATTATTGTTAGGTGTACGAATATGGGATTGGCTTAATTTTAAACACAAATTCAATACTTTTCCATTATTCCAAAGATTATATCGAATAAATAGAGTTTATGATTTTCGAGCAACAGATGACACCTACGACCTTCGTAATTGATAAAGTATATCGAAGTCCGAAAATCATTTAATAGTAGGGTCAGGCGGGGCAAGATGAGCACCCTAAGGATAAGCACGATTTAAGCCTACTTAAACGTTCTTATTTTGGTAAAATTGGTAACCATCCTTATCTTTTAAATTATTACTTTGACCTCCAACCATTAAAAGTTTTAAAAAGTGATAAATAGTTTTCCAAATAACACGTTAAAAAATAGCTTTTTTATCATCGATCAAAAAAACTGCGGGGCAAGATGGGCACCCCCATAAAAAGATGCAACTTACTAAAGAAAACCATTATTTTTCAATGCTGGGAATATCCCAAGACATTATCTTTAATATCTGATGGTATTTATCTTCAACTAGCTTAGTTTTTAAAATTTTTATCAAAAAACAAACAACTTTAAATAAATTGCTACGATTTTACTTACAACAAGATTAAATTTGTTGTTTGTTTATATATTTTTTAGAAAAATTGTTTTGTACAAAGAGGATACCGTAAGTCAAGCCCACAGATAAATGTGGTTCTATAATATCACACTTTTACTTAATTTTGAACATGGTGCTCATCTTGCCCCAAGGGTGTAAATTTATTAATATAATCAAAACAATTGAAATATTTTTTAAATTTGATAAAAGTTTTGCTCCTGATTATCCATAGAAGATTATTCTATAACTATACGGCCAAAAACTTATGAGTTAATTTGTTTACCCAACAAAAATATTACTTTTAAATGAACAAATATTATATGAAAAAGTAAATTTTTGGACTTCTATGTATTTTTGACAATATTTATGTTGTGCTGTTGATTTTTCAGCAGAAATTTATGGCCATCATATCAATTTAATAGTATTCATCAGAACCCCAAACAACTTTTTGAAAAAAAAATCAATAGGAACGACACAAACTTGGGGTGCCCATCTTGCCCCGGGTGCTCATCTTGCCCCACATCCCCCTATTGAACCTACTTGATGTGAAAGTGCCCCACGAAAATGAGTTTGAGTCACTGTTTGTAACAAAGCCGATATTAGCAACTGTGAGGCGCACTTTGTTTAACCAGAAAAATGCTTTGATGATCTTATTTTCTCAGAAATTAGTATCTGAATAACCGCTATGAAATAGGTTGCTCCGATATAATGATAAAACTTAAAAAAAGACAATTTCGTTTGGGAAGCTATCATCTGCAACGATTGATTAAAAAAATGATGAAACCTATAAGTTTTGGTACAGATATTTGACCGTGTTACTTTTCCTTTTCTTACAAATCAACGAGTGAATTTTTGAAGGTTTATCAAAATTAGGATTATATTTTCATGTTTGTTCCAGGGCGCCGCGGCGCACAGTTTGGAAAGAACTGCTCTATACCTTCACAAAAGCTTCAGAAGTGGATATTGAAAAACGTAGATGTGTATCATTCACAATGATTGTCTTTTGGAAAAAATATAAAACGTGATTATTAGAAATGTAGAATTGCTTGAAACTTTGTCAAAACTAAGAAAAAATATTTACAATATTTCGTTCAAAGAAAATAGTTATATTTTCAAAATATTTTCTATAACTTAAAAATTAGCTTACTACCTTTCTTTCTTGCAAAAACTTGTCCATATACACAATTTTAAAAATGTATCAAATATGTTTTAATTCTTTTTATTTTTGCTATCGCCCATATTTTGAAGATTTGCACCAAGTTCAATTGTAAAGTAGGTGTCCACGCAAGGGAACCCTCGTCGACAGGTCCTTTGCCTACAACGGCGGAGCGGAACATCCCGGGATAGGTCACTGGTTCACTGGGGGGAAGCACTGCACTGTGGGGTTTTCGGTCGAGAGAAAACTGAACTTCACGTCGTCAACTTTCTACAACGGTGTATATTTCTTTTTTAAATATTATTTTTTTTGCTTCATATTTCCATAGAGAGACTTACGGCTTCGGCACCATTCAATTATTATCGGCAACCAAATTTCAAACGCCAAATTCACAGTTTTATTCTATCAAAACACGTCATTGAAACCATTCAGATGATTCTTGGTTCTGTCCGCTTCCCACTGACGAGATTTCCGAGACTGAACAAACAATACCACCAGAGATGTCATCAATTCAAATGAACACGCCTCAAAATGCGACTGATTTGGAGCTGCCGAAGTGATTCACCAGCAGTTGTTATGGGAAAGTTGCCGAACAGAATGAGGCTGCCGACAATACACAGTGGTCCAGGAATCAGTTTTACGCGGAAAGATGCATTTTGAGCTTTAGAATGAAACATTAGACAAAAACGGTCTTCTACAAAGTTGTTTGTATTATTTAAGCCCTTTGTTTGGTGTTATTGAAAATTAGGGTGGACCACATTTTCATTGAAATTGTGTAACTAACTTTCTTATTTGTAGAAATTATATTATACATGCTTCAGCAAAGTTGTAAACCATTCAATTTCAAGCAACTTTGCCAAAAAAAGTTTTTTTGTATCTCTTAAATTGACCGATTTAGAGCTTTTTTCCTGCAGTGACATAGGGTGGTCCGAACAAAACTGGTTTTCTGGCTCTAGAGTTTTCAATTCAAATTTCTCATCAAAGTAGTCTATGAAACACTTTTAGAGCTTTGAAAAATACGTAATTTGGTGAGTGAAGAAACTCGCTATCTCCTTCCGTTTAGGAGTTATTGTTGTTTTTCTCTCAAAAACATGCCTACTTTGATTGTGAATATCTCTGATTGGGGCAAATATAAAAAATATCTTTTGACGGCATTTAAAAGACAAAATAAAATTGTATATTATATCAAAAAATTACAGATGTGTTATTTCTGTAACTTTAATAAAATGCCTTGAAAAACAAAGGATTTTAAGCAGAAAAACTTTAATAACTTTTGAACTAAAATAGATATCATCAATATTTTTGCATGGAAATTTGCGTTTTGCTAAGTTCTTAAAGTCGTTCATAAACCGCTTTGACGAGAAATCTGAAATAAGAAAGATAGGGCTCTAAAACTATTTTGAAGATTTTCATAGTATGTATTTCTTTATTATTTTGCATTTTGAGCATGAAAATTAAATTTTAGACAAAAATGATCTTCTACAAAATTGTTTCTAAAAATGTAAGCTTTCATACTGTGTCATTTGAAACTAGGGTGGTCCACAATATCACACATATCATATAACCAACTTTTTTATTTGCAAAAATACTGGTATATGCTCTTAGGCAAAGCGGTAGAACTTGAAATTTTGATCAACTTTGCCAAAAAAAGTTTTTCTGTAGCTCAAAATTTGACCAATCTAGAGCATTTTTTCCTAATCATCGCAGGGTGGTCCAACAAAAATAAGTTTTTCAACTCTAGATTTTTTAATATTATTTTCTCGTCAAAGTCGTCTATGAACGACTTTTAGAACTTCACAAAACGCAAATTTTCATGCAAAAAGATTGTTGATATCTATTTTAATTCAAAAGTTATTAAAGTTTTTGTGATAAAAAATATTTGACTTTCAAGACGTTTTATTAGAGTTACAAAAATAACACATCTGTAATTTTTTGATATAATATACAATTTTATTTTGTCTTTTGAATGCCGTCAAAAGATATTTTTTATATTTGCCCCAATCAGAGATATTCACAATCAAAGTAGGCATGTTTTTGAGAGAAAAACAACAATAACTCCTAAACGGAAGGAGATAGCGAGTTTCTTCACTCACCAAATTACGTATTTTTCAAAGCTCTAAAAGTGTTTCATAGACTACTTTGATGAGAAATTTGAATTGAAAACTCTAGAGCCAGAAAACCAGTTTTGTTCGGACCACCCTATGTCACTGCAGGAAAAAAGCTCTAAATCGGTCAATTTCAAAGATACAAAAAAACTTTTTTTGGCAAAGTTGCTTGAAATTGAATGGTCTACAACTTTGCTGAAGCATGTATAATATACTTTCTACAAATAAGAAAGTTAGTTACACAATTTCTATGAAAATGTGGTCCACCCTAATTTTCAATAAAACCAAACGAAGGGCTCAACTAATACAAACAACTTTGTAGAAGACCGTTTTTGTCTAATGTTTCATTCTAAAGCTCAAAATGCATCTTTCCGCGTAAAACTGATTCCTGGACCATAGTGCAATAGTCACACTGACAAGAGATGTTCGCAGCATTGTAAAAACGTTTCCAAAAGCATTTTGACAAGTCTGTCGGTGTGAATCGATAGAGGATTGAGCAACGCATTAATGTTAACAGACAAACACGGAATTCATCTGCTGATGTCCGAGAATATTATAAAAAAGCGCGGCATCGGCTTAGACTGCCGAGAATACGTAAGTTCCCCTACATTCTTTCAGTTTTCTTTACGTCTAAAAACTAACCGCTTACAATTATTTTTGTCTACAGAAAATTACAATACTTTCCATATTGAACCGAACGGGTCAGAAGTGCGATATTAACTAACTGATTCTGATCGTTATGCGATTGAACGATCGATGGGATGCTAGTGGGTACTCTTAGGGAGATATTGAGTGCATGTGTAGAGTGTGAGATCTGACGCAGGTGATTTAGTGTAGTGCAGTTACAAATTTTGTTGGGGGTTTGTCGCGCATTCTATTGCGGTGGACGCAACAGTAAGCTTGCAGCAAAAACAACAACTACATACTATAAAATATTATAAAAAAAGTCTTCTCAGGTCTCATCACCTAATTTCACGAAAAAAATGGCTTTAGGTAATTGATATGTCACGGTAATGAGGTATGCACCAGAAAAGAAAAGTAATCGGTAATCGCTTATCTTGTTGCGTGGGAAATTTCCTGCCAAAAATGCTCAAGAAAAACATTTTTCATTGATCGCAGTATGCAGTTGAAAAACATGTAATTTGATAGAGAGCTCACTGTAGAAAATTTCTTCACCAATTCTGCTATAGAAATTATTACTTTTGTTGAGAGGAACAGGATACTTAGCTTAAAAATTTATTAAAAAATGGATTTTGAATACAATTTAAATCGTGTGACAATCAGGTTTATCACATATGATTGGTAATCGACTATTTTTGTAAAACACCGTAACTTCGTCGAAATTTAACGGATTCCGGTGATTTTTTACCGGATACTGTAAAAATTTACCGTACTCCGTTAATTTATTTGACCGAACTGTTCAGCTATTGAGATTTCACACGAATCCGTAAAATAATTTAAGTGTGTATGGCACATTATGAGCCACCCAACGGCTACTTCATTTAATCGCATATTTTTTTATTTAAAATCAGATAGAGAATAGCTAATGATAAACTGTACAATATTGGAAAGAAAATTTTAGTAGCTTTGCTGGAAGCTATAATTCTAGCGGCATATTTTTGATAATTACATAAGACATAGTAATCCAACTATGTAGTTCTAGCATTAAATTGCAACATTAGGATCAATCTATGTTCTAGCAAAGTATGGAAAAATGGAATGGTGCACCAAGATGACTATGCAGTAAACAAAAAATTTAGTATATTTTGTCAATGATTTTTTGTGTTCAAAATATCGTTTTTCTAGCTTTGAATGTGGCTTATTTTGCCCCACCCCTTCACTTTTTAAATAGTATTATGTTTTCTAATAATGTTGTATACGAACAAATCTAGTTTCGCGCATGAATTATTTAGTATTATTTGAAGTTTCAATTGATTAGTAAAACTTGCCAGAATAATAAATATAATTGTCTTATAAGCTTAATTGAAAACTGCCAAAATTATAAGCTTTTTATGACAAAGGACAAATTCGAACATTTTTGTGAATATTTCGAGTGTTGAAACAAATTTTCTTATGGTTTTTATTGTGGTGGCTATTTGAAGCATCCTTTAGCAGATCAGAATGACACTAGACATTAAAACACTGTTTTTGTGGTCAAATCCAGGGTGGCTCATATTGCACCCATTGCCCCTACGAGTTTCAAATTAATTTGCGGTGCCCTTGGAAAAGTACTGTAGCGCACCAGGGCATTGATATTGAATGATATGCCAAAATTGTTAGCATTGCTTTAAGACTTCATTCGAATTTACTTCAGAAAACTATATTAACCCAGAACCAATACAGCCGGAATGCATTTCGGATATATTCAAATGAAGATTAACAGATTTTGTTGTCTAATTTTTTTTTATTTTAATATTCTAAGCTATATATTGTATATAATTGTCATACCAATAAATCAATTCATCTGATAAATATTTGTGTGGTACCGTTTCTACTCTGTCACAGTTGACTTACATGTGAACAACTAATAGTTCATAAAATGAAAATTTGTTATTTGCTTTTATTACTTTGATCCACAAGAAATTTCATTTTTTTATTTATTATTTTGTGTTAGCTTAGTAGGTGGTGGAAATACATTTTGTGTTCGTAGTTACATAGTTAAGTGTATATCATTTATTCCACGTTAGCAGTAGCAGACTTTTCGATAAATGCAACGTATAAAACGAAAGATTGTTCATTTTACAAGAGGTCGTAGAACGACCGATCGCTTTAAATACAACTAAAAACCTTTTTTTTCGTGAAATGTACTGTACTGTTGAAAAACGACGTATGTCGTCTTTGGGTGTATCGTGCAACATTTGATAAATTAGTCTGAGCATTGATAGGTATGGATATAGTAATTATTGTATCTATTTGTATAAAGCAGAGATGAAATAATGATCTTTGAAATAAAATGTATGCATAATCGGATTATTCAATAGCATTTTATAACATACTACTCCACATATGTCATTACCCGACTAATGCTGATTATTATTATGTTCAGTTTAGTGTGACTGACTGCTCAGTACAATTGTGTCTGGGAAGCCACAATGCAACCCGTTTTTTATTAGTTTCCGTTTTCCCGCTGGCGCACGTGTTAATGTGGATGTTGGAGTTCCTTGATATACTGCATAAATTATTGTCCATATTGATGCTTTAAAATAAATGTCCTTTGATCACATTTTGACTTTATTTGCATATTCATCATATTTTTCCTATTATGCCAGTTGCTTTGTATAGCATGTGCACAAACGATGGGATTGATCAGCGCAGTATTCTAAACATAAAATAGAAGCTTTTGATGTTTAGGTGATTAATTATGCAAGCAAATCACCATATGTATTACGGTTTCAAATTGGATTGAACTGTTGCACTTTGCTTTTTAAATTTTCCTTGCCATTCTGAACGCGTCATGTAAATCCAAATTATTTAAAAGAATGTTTTTTGATATTTTTACACTGTTGCCTGGTGTAATCAGTTCATAGCAAAATATTCTCCGATTCGAATTACGCTGAAAAAAATCAAACTGGAGAAAAATATGCAATCGTTTGTTTAACTACATGTCGGTCACGGGGTTTAATGTGTTACTTTGGTAGTTTTAGACTGTTATCAATAATGCAGGATATTTTTATAATTGAGTTAACATATTAATTGCAAATATATTTCTTAAAATTAAACTTTGAGCAACATTACTTGAGTACTTGGGTCTCAGCTACATAGTTCTATCTTCTAGTGTAACATATTTCCAACTGACTACAACTTAAAAATTCTGGTAGCACACACGAAACTGGTAAGCTCTTAATAGGTTTGTTTAAGCTGTTGAATGAGATTTTCTTTTTGTGAATAGCCTAAATTAAAAAGTCGCAGGCTACCGTCGTTAAAGTGACAATGGGTTTTAGGGAACGATAGATTGGTTCTGTGTTGTTGCTATTTTGAAGCATTCCCTGTTCCATTGACCGAATTTCAATCGATCACCCTCTTAAAAGGATGACAGTGGGCAATTTTCTTTTACAAAAACAAATGCTCAAGCTCAGTTGATTATTGAGGTTAAATTACTAAACAATCAAATAGATAAATCGTATTTTTAACCCATTCTCACCTCGAACGACGGCATATGTTTGAATATGTCTACCTATTTAACAAATACATCTATGTATTTCATGCATTGTAGTTAGTTGCTTCAGCAGACTAAGGGGTTAAAGAGTTTAGTTAACTCTTACTCAGACCTTACGTCTGATTATATAAAGTTGTTTCCCTTTATGTAAAGATAGGAAGCAGGTGTTTTCTTATAAATTTGCTACCAGACACTTCTGTTAATGATAATTTTTCTCCGTTTTTTACTCATTCTTCTACCATTCGTGCTTATCTCGACTTTATGTTCCCTAACACCATTTGTTTGTCTCACCTTTTTGTATTAGCCTGTCGGTTCTCAGCTCTCGAGTACGACATCCAGCGTCTCCATCTCTGTCGCCTTCTAGTGATATAATTTCACTCGCCTCCACGTGTTTGTCTTAGATTGAGTCCATTTTTTGCTTCGTTATAAACACATTCTTCCGCGTATTGCGCTTTGCTGCAAGGCTATCCTACTGAGGTGAGCTTCGGAAAAGCGTTTTAAAGTTTTTTATACCAGTAGAGATAATGTTCACCATCTTCCACCAGAAGTTCATCAACGCCTAAGGTATAAGTCCAATAATAGAGGAAACGGAAGGAAAAGAAAATAAATAGTTTTTAAAGAAGGAAGCAGAGAAGTTAACTAGCGTAAGTTTAATTACTGTCAGGCAAAGTTTGGATCAGCATCACTATCAAAAGAGAGGTGGTAGGTAATGAAAACTTTTGATATGCTAACAAACTAATCTGTTTTAACAGCAATTTCCAATTATTACATAAAAACTTTGCTAGTCGACGTTATTTTTTTGTCTTTAGTCTTTAGTCGACGTTATGATAGACCGGATAAAAAAAATAGCGGAACAATAACTGACTAATAGACTGACATAAGTTTCACGATGGCTAGTTGTTTCCACAATGCATATTTTTAATTAAACAGTTTCAAATTAACTTGGGTTTATTGAATTATGCATTATATTTATTGTCATAATATGAGATGATCAGAACACGCTCGAAAAAGAGTTCAGGAAAACGTGAAATGTCAAAAATACACCGTGAACTACCGGTACGTTTAGGGTGACTATATCCTGAAGATTCAAAATCAAGATATTTTGAAATTTTCACAATTTTCCTGTAAGTTCCTTTTTGTCTAAAATCCGAATATAACTAATTTTCCAAACAGCAGCAATTTCGAAGGCGTTTTTAAATTTTAAATTTGAGAACTATAGATGTAAAAGATTCGATAATTTTATGGTGAAATTTGAGGGATTTTCCGTTCAAAGATGAGAGCGCCGTATATTTGGAATATTTGGAAACAACACAAATAAAAGAAACTGTAAACTAGCGTGTGCACAACCAAATTTCTTCCGGATCACTTCAAATTTTGGGAGGATCATTTTCATCATAATTGACATCGTTTAAGCATAGGGGAGCAAAAGCTCCAAAATTTGCATCAGTCTAGTGTGCCAGTATACTGACAAAAAATAATTTAAATCCGTTAAGTACTCGATGAGCTGTGAGAGTTTTAGTAATTTTTCTTTCACTCAGGCCTGTACGGGTTAAAAAAATATCGTATTTCTCGGAAGATCTGGAGAAGCTGCTATTCAGCGGGTATGAGTATTAACGGGTGCACGACGTTTGGCATAAATACGTTAGATATAAGGACGTTAGGCATATGGACGTTTGGCATAATGGATGTTTGGCATAATGGATGTTTGGCATAATGGATGATTGGCATAATGGACATTAGGTATAATGGACGATAGGCATAATTTCCAAAATGAAAATTGAAATTATTTGTGCGAAAAGTTAGCTGACTTTTTTGGTAATTGCGAAGAACTTCAAAGATCAAATGTGTGTCCTTTGAAATGCGATTGCCTTGCAGTCGTCCCATAGTTATGAATCCTTTGAGGTCAATTTCTAGGACAAAACTTGATTAAACGATCAGCATGAAAATGCTGTAAATGCTTCATTAGCTTTGTGGTAACTTTTGTGACTATAGAGTAAAGTCATGCTGAAGGTGTTTTAGTTCGGTTCCAAGTTGATCCAGGATCCTTGACTTTGACAAAGCAAACTTTTGATTAATATCTGTGGAAGTGCTCCTAGAACACTAAGCCAATAACTGTTACCAATTGGATGGTTTACCCTATAGCATCACCACTGATCAGAGAAAAGAGCAGAAGCAATGGAGGTCTATACTGCTGTTCAGTGTGAACAGGATGTACCGCTGCATATATACATGCTATAAAACAATAATCACTATTGCATAAATCACATTCTTTTGCCTCAATTTCCAATAAGAACAATTCTCGATGTTAGATTTGTAGTACTAGATTCCAAAATATGAATAAAATAACCCTTTCAAATATAATTATAAGATAGGCATGCAAATAAATAAAACACTCCTAAGAAACGGTCAAATTAAATAACACAGAACACAGTTTGTTAAACACTAGGTACACTTCACATACAAATCATACCAACTGGATCGGATTAAAAAGAAGATATGTCGAAAATGAGGGAGACAATACCTAAAAAAAGGGAAAATCAAGGGTAATTATTGGGTCAGAGCCAACTAGAAGGTCTTTTCCACACGGACAGTGAACGAAGTCAGTTCGAAACCAATTAATAGAGACCAGTTAAAATTAGTAGTTGTAGTTATCTGAACAAAGTGGAAGAGTTATATAAAACCACAAAGAACCCCCGTTTGAATCAGGTAAACCCAATAATCTTACCCTTACGCGAATGTGCTAAGTTTGTCCTCATTCCCCTCAATTAGGACCCATTAAGTTATAGACTCCGCTGTAAAGCGTTGAGCACCCGTCGGTCCTCTAGTACCGTCGGATAGATTGCCAAGCACGTGGAGGCATCGTGGCTTCCGAAATACGATTGTAGCCGTTAGTCATCTCACATCCGAGCGTCAAGGCGGCGCTGAGAATTCCAATAGGACACACGTCGGTATCCAGTTCGTCATCCAGCGGTTCCCGATCATCTAAGCCGGCCGGCCAACAATACCACCCCACACACAGACACACACCTCATCAGTAGAGTAAGTAGAAAGAATAAAGTGTTTAAAATTGAAGACTGTTGTAGTTGTTGAGCTTTCTGATCGGCCTGCGTGTCTCTCCGTTGTCTAAGCCGACCCTGAGAAAAGAGGCGGGTGTAGCCCACCCCAGACGGCTTCCGTGGCTTGACCAGAAGTCAGGGGAATGCTTGGTCAAGATCCTTCAGGTCTTGGCATTCCAGGAATTGTTCTCCAGTAACATAAATTTGGTTGAGGCATAATGCCAAGAATAAGAACAACGTAACTGTCGCTTTCTCATTTCTCATAAGAGATTATCCCTTCTTTAAATTGAACAGTTGACAGTTATACTGTCGACAAAATTATTGGATTTAGTGCTGCTAATTTTTTAATCAGCAGATTTTTCTTCTTTTATAATTAAACTGTTCTTATTCAGTATTTAATGTCATTATTGCTCTTAATACTTCCATCACACATTTTTTTTAAATCATAGGCTGTTACCTATGTGATAGGTCACAATCTTGTATTTGCTTTTTGTATTTTTTCTTTTCTTTTTGTTGTATTTTTTTTTCTTTCTTTTTTTTGTAAATATTTGTACTAGGTTTATATTTTTATAATATTGTAATTACTTGTATATTTGTAAATAATTATTCTCTAACAGTAAGATTCCTCAAAATAAAATTGTAAATAAGTAAATGAAAATTCCTGAATTTCCTTTCCTTCGATTCAAAGCTCTCTAAATTATAATGTAAATAAATAACAAAACATCTTCATATAATTTCAAATTCAAATTTAAATCTTATCCTACTGTCAAAAATCCCCTTGGTATCATAGCAAATCCACTCCTTTTATCCTTTGCCCGTCAGCACCTCTCTGCAGAATGACAACTGCGCAGAGAAAAATATAGAATGACGTCATGCCGACAAGGATTCTGCTTGGTCATGAATCCAAATAAAAAGGGATGCTTGAGTAGACGAAGGGCTCTTTTGGTAACAAAAATTCCAACAGTAAATGTGTTCCGCGGTTTCAAACCAAGAATCAATTTATTTCTCAGGAACAACGCGCCGTGAGTGCTAAGGTGAAGTGACCTGTTATCACCCGTGATTAGTACGTTCCCGGTCACTTTAAGCCGGACTAGGAGAAAGGCACAATCCTGCGTGAGAGACACCCCTCTGGAGATGCCAAGACGACACAAAGTGGAAGCAACCTTTACGTCGACTACCCAAGGCCGAAACCCAAAAACCGATAGGTTCACCGTTTTGCCAGCAACCGCCGCCTTCAGGTGAAATTAAGGTGCAATATATCCCTTTCCTAACCCTTAAAAATCCCCATATCCAATAAATAATAAAATTAACCAGTGTATTGAAATTGAATTTTAGTGTTAGTTTATAATTATTTAACGGGCAATTCCCTATCCGCCACCTCTTAAATTGTGAAAAATGAATTCGCGACACAAGTGTGGGAAGTGAGTCCGCCCCAGTGATTCTCCCGGATAGACCCTGAGAGGGCTTAAATGTAAATAGTTCAGCAAATTATTAGTTTTTTGAATTGAAGTTTTTTTAAAGTTTTTTAGTTTTCTAGTGTAGTTCATTTCTTATTATTTTTATTCTTAAAATTTATATTGAAATTACAAAGTGAATTAGTATAGAATTTGCCGCAAAGTAACAAGGCTGTTCTAATTTTACTTTTCAAACTCGACGAGTTTCAAATATTTTCAAATTGCTTTCGGAAATGCTTATATATGTGGCTAATCAAAATTGTTTGGAAATCATCGAAAATTGTTGACAGAAGAGGCAAAAGAACTGTTTTTACTACATTAAATTGATGAGCAGACAAGGAGTGGGAATGTAACGCTCTTCTTGGAGCCACACTAGCATAATATTACCATTGAGATAATGTCACCTATCATAACATGAATATTTGACTTGACTCTAGATTATTGTCTTCAAGTTAATCATTTACAATATAAGTACTAGAAATTATATGGAAGATTTCCCTTTTTTTAAATTAACGCAATCATATACTCACCAAAATAAACATCTCTAGAAATAAATAACACTTGCATATCGCAAATATAAATGGATACTTACGATAATTGATTGAGCTGGACTTTAGAATAATAACAATGATCATGACAACAATCTTCTTCCATATGTTGCGATAATGGAATCATTGTCAAATTTCGTAACACCAAAAATAGTAATTTATAATTAATCAATAACCTCGTAACGCCTTTTGTGTGAATTTTTCACTATTTTTTATGTGCTGTTACATCTTAAGGACATCCACCCATCCCATCAACGTAATGGAATTGTTAAATGGACCGGAATCATTTTCGATATGAAAATAATTTTGAATGGCACACACGCAAGCTATTTTATGTCAAACGTCCATTATGGCTAGCGTATTTTATTCCTAACATCCCTTATGCCTAATGTATGTATGCCTTACGTCCATTATGTCTAACATGCTTATGCCTAACGTCCTTATGCTCGACGTCTTTATGCCTAATAGGGTATACTCAGTATTAACTATAAAATAATTGCTTTTCTGAAAAAATTATCTATATCTTTTTCGAAGCCATTCGGATGATACGCCAAAAAACTTGCCAGAAAATACTCATAGGGCAGCATCCATTTATTACGTAACGCTAAAATTGCAAATTTTTGACCCCCTCCCCCCCGTCCGTAACGCTTTTTGTATGGAAAATTTTATTTGTTTTGTATGAGCCGTAACGCTGGAGCCTACTTCCCCCTCCCCCTAGAGCGTTACGTAATTTATGGGCGCGCCTAGGTATCATTTGAAATCTGCAAAAACCCACAATAGGAAGCCTCTTTGCCAAACTGTCGCTTGAAGTTTTACAAGCGTATACCTCACAAAAAATCCATCTTTATGAATTTGCTGAGCGTCTCAAAATATCAATTTATGTATCCAAAAACATCCTGCAATAATCTCGCCAACAATTTACCGAAGATTTTTGAGGGAAATCTGAATAATCTTACGATTTTGAGAAGCATTTGTCAAAGATCACTCCAAAAACTCATGTTTAGTCATGATGTTAAGTACGGGATGCTGCGCGGTCTTGCATTCCCTGATCAAATTTAGTACTATTTAAATTTATAGAAAATAATCGAAAGTACTAAATTTGATATACATAGGAGAAGGATTCGACCGTGATTGTTTTGTATTATTTTTGTTTTATGGCTGTAGCGGTCATGCGACTCAAAGGTAAAGGAAGTCTATAGAAGCAAATGATTGAAACGAATAGGTGCATAGGCGTCGCAAGGAAGCAACAAGATTGAAATTTAATAAGGTGGTGAAAATTTGAGCAAGCCATTTTAAAAGTCAGTAAGCATCGAAGCGTCCTGTATTTTGTCTAGCTTCTCTACTGGAAAAGGGTTGGCTCAAAGCTTTGAGCTTTGCTACCACACAGGCAAAATACAGGAGGCTTCAATGTGCTTTTATACTGACGGCAATCAATCGAACGGTTCTATCGATCGATGACTGATATTGGGAATTGACATGCGGTCAGAGAATTTGTCTCTTTCATGTGTGCTCTTCCCGCCAGTCACTCAAAGCTTTGAACCAATCCTTTTCCAGTAGAGAAGCTAGGCAAAATACAGGACGCTTCAATGCTTACTGACTTTAAAATGGCTTGCTCAAATTTTCACCACCTAATTAAGTTTCAATCTTGTCGCTCCCTTGCGACGCCTATGCACCTATTCGTTTCCATCATTTGCTTCTATAGACTCCCTTTACCTTTGAGTCGCATGACCGCTACAGCCATAAAACAAAAATAATACAAAACAATCACGGTCGAAACCTTCTCCTATGTATATCAAATTTAGTACTTTCGATTATTTTCTATAAATATCGTCTCCATTTAAATTGCAAATTAAGCTTTTTGAGTACATCAGTGACAGCAATTGTACAAACTTTCTCATTCGATACTTTTTGGAGTCTAATAGATTGCATTCAAATGAGGGGATGCATCCTCGCCATGCATCTATATAGGGTAATTTGCCCATTATTGCGGTATTTCCTATTATTGCGGTATAAGAATTAAACCCCCATTATTAATCGAAAACTCTATTTTCTATGGATATTATTGATGATGATGAAAGCTTATAGTATTCCCAAGCTGTACCAGATGAATGCTTTAAAAATTAAACGATTTTGATCGTTGGAAGAACAGTTTTAAATGATGCATCAAGAAAAGCCTATATTTTTAACCAGTCTCTCTATCTACGGGCGGGTTTTCATAAGCTTAAATTTTTAAGTTTAGAACCAAAACAATTGTATGTAGCGGGTATATCAGTTCAGTATGGATGTATGGATGAATTTTGAATCAAAGTTCTATATTTTCGAGAAAAAGCATATACCGCAATAATAGGACAATGAAAATAGCATTATGCCTATTATTGCGGTATCTGTAAATCTCATTCAAAAATTCGATTTTTCAATAGTCATTTTAAATGTAATTGCTGGAAACATTAATTATATTATTAGGATACTAATTAGGGACATAATTTTGAGTTACTCATACATTTATGTAGTCAAACAAAAGGTTCATGTTTATTTTTACCCTGTAGTTACTCTTATTTACAAATATTCTGCAAATAAACACAATGTTTTACCAAAAATTCACGTGAACTGACTGAAAACCGGAACACATGCCAAAAATACGTTGAACAACTAAGATATAAGATGATCGTAAGGAAGCAATCCTTTAAAATTGTGTTGCTTGTGGGAAATATTTTTAAAAGCATCGAAATTGTAGGTTATACTTAGGTCAACAAAGTCATTTCTTATATAGCGACTAGTAGTCTCAGATGGAAGAACCTTGTCTATTCACTTTAACATTGTCCACCTACAACGAAAGAGGAGACGAAACTGGCAGAAAATCATTCGATTCTATTAATTTGTTTTCGAATCGTGACATACAGTAATGAATTAGTTTTACTCATAGATAGGTCTAAAGTCACACAAATTAACAGTACCGTGCAGTGTCATTAACATGGAGGGAGCATAATCTGAATGCTCGAACATTGTGTGGTATTGAATGTAATAAAATCTATGATTTTTTGTATACCGCAATAATAGGACGGCACTACCGCAATAATAGGACAAAATACCGCAATAATAGGACAGAGGAAGAGCTTCAGATTTATGTCAAAAAAATGTAGAGTAAGGTGGGGCAAAAGTTCGACCTTAATGGTATAATCAAAGTTTCCAGGAAAATAATAGCAGATGAAACAAAACAAATACCATACAGCGAACCTTCAACATATTGGCTATAACTTTGCTGAACAAACTTGTGTCAAAATATTTACCCATTTTTAGTTATAATAGTTTCAAAATTGATTGTCTTAAACGAACTTTTGCCCCACCGGTGGGGCAAAAGTTCGAATCTAGTGTTGGGCAAAAGTTCGTTGGCTAAAACAAAAAATATCAATACTTTTATGCCAGGCATACTTTATACCAGCCGTAAACTTATGTTTGCCGAAAAATACACACTAAATTTTCATCAAAAAATGCCCAAAACAGGATTAATTGTAATACACCCAAAAAATAGCAATTTTTCGCAAAACTAAGTGAAAATGTAAAATTTTTGTGACATTTTTCGCACGATCAGGCAAATTTCGCTAAATTTGAAGGTAATATGTAGATTTTAGGAAATTTGAAAAATTTTCCGTGGGTTTATACATGGTTCGAACTTTTGCCCCTCAGATTCGAACTTTTGCCCCGCTATGGGCCAAAAATTGATTCCAACTATTTATGGAAAAACTAATATACGTCAAAGCATCCTTATGATAGGCCTAGAAACGCCCGTACATAAAATATTGAAAAATATTTTATCTTCATTTGGTTCCATGCATCGAAAGTTTGACCAAATATTACAATATTTACGTCGAAAAACAACAAATAGCCATAACTTTTCCAAATCTTGATCGATTTTTATGATATTTGGAGTGAAAGTCTCTTACTTGAATAGCATTCGAACCACCATGACATTTCTGAATTTTGATTTGATTTGAGCTAGAAATCTTAAAAAGAAACTCTTGCCCCACTCGAACTTTTGCCCCACTTTACTCTATGTATTATTCCAAAAACTACTTTTTTACTTCACGATGCTCCAGATAAAGGATAGTTTTAACACTTAACATTGTGAAATACTATAATATTTAGATTTTGGACACTGCAATACGATTTAAATTTCAACACCGTGCTTAAGTCCTCCATAATAGGACGGATACCCTAAAATAACTCAGGAAACCTTAAAAGAATCTCCAGATCTGCTAAATCAGGACGGATGGTAACCCTAGGTACGTTTTCATGAAGAACGTTCAAGAAGAACAACCAAGCAACACATTAATCTAAACACGATGTATTTTTGATTGTTTTTCAGTTCATTACAGTTGTTCACGGATACGAGAACGGATTTTTTCTGTGTAGAAAAACGGCACCTTTCAAAGTAGAACTAAGTAGATGAAGGTTGAACAAACTCTTAATTACAATTTACTTGTTCGGTACTTTCCATACTGGGCAATAACCCCTCTACCGGCAGCTTAATTTTTTACCACAAGATAAAAATTCAAATCGCGATAACTTTTTTGTTTCTCGGTATTTTTGCACCATTTTTCCACAAGTTCTCAAAAAACTCTTCTAGTTTTAGAATCTGTGTCAATATTGATCATTGGTCATCCAGATCCAGAGATATTCCAAAATTTTTTGGGGGACCGACGCGTATCTATAACTCAGGTAAACCTCACAGGCTACAGATTTTTTATCGTATTCGGATATTCATTTATCGGAACAATACATAAATGAGAGTATGCTGTGAAAAAATGAAGCAATTTGGAGCAGCCGGCTTTGAGTAATGAGCATTTATGTTGCTGGTACCACGCTGGCCAAATAAAGATCTTGAAAACTTCAAAAAACCTCATATCGTAATTTTTAGATATCTCTAGGAATACTTTACCAATTTGTATGATTTTTTCAGAGTAGCTTCTTATTACAAGGCATTGTATAGCCCACATTTTAGTTTTTAGATCAGTTGACGTAAAACAAAACGGCCGCCTAAGACATTTTATATGGAAAATTTCGGTCCCCCAAGGAACATTGGAATATCTTTAAAACCAGACCACTAATTATCAATATAGACACGGGTTCTTAAACTAGAAGAGTTAAGTAGATGAAAAATCGACTTTAGTACTATACCATTTAATTCTACTACAGTTTGTATCCTTTGAAAGATATGCGTATTTCGACCTCAACTGTGAGGCCGTCTTCAGTGTCGTGTTCTAGACTCGACACTGAAGACGGCTCGAGTCGAGTCTAGTACACGACATTGAAGACGGCCTTACAGTTGAGGTCGAAATACGCGTATCTGTCAAAGGATACAAACTCTAGTGGAATTAAATGGTATAGTACTAAATTCGATTTTTCATCTACTTATAGGTATTCTACTAAACAGCTCGAAGATTTATTATCCAGAAGAGTTTTTTTTGAGAATTTGTGGAAGAATGGTGCAAAAATACCGAGAAACAAAATCGTTATCGCGATTTGATTTTTTGTCTTGTGGTAAAAATAGAAGCTGCCGGTAGAGGGGTTAATTGTGAAATATGAAATATACGGAATTGATGAATTGCTGCAAAATTAATTATTTCAAAAATCAAAACATGAAGAGCATAAATGCCATGTTGAACTGTAAAAGCCAGCAAAAATTTTCTTTTATTTTTATTGACTGATTCGATAATTTTCGTACGTCAATATATATTTGGGATTTTCGCTAACGGTCTAATCCGTAACCAAAAACTCAGTGACAATTTACCGAAGTCGGTAATTTGAAATAGTTGTAAATTCCACTCTCCAAATGATAGTTTATTAGTTTATTACCTTACCGGCTGATGTTAACCGTCTATTTCTTGGCATTATGTCCTCACTGGGCCGAAGCCTGCTTTTCAGCTTAGTGTTCTCTTATATGCACTTCCATATTTATTAATTGAGAGCTTGTTTACCAAATTTGCCATTTTCGCATTCGTATATCGTGTGGCAGTTACGATAATACTCTATGTCTAGGGAAGTCAAGGAAATTTCCTTTGCGAAAAGATCATGGACCGACCGGGAATCGCACTCAGACACCTTCAGCATGGCTTTGCTTTGTAGCCGTGGGCTCTAACCACTCGGCTAAGGTAGGCCTCCTGATGTGAATCATACATGCTTCGAAACTATTGTTGAAGACTTTCGGTTATATTTAATGATCTTTCAAAACCGGTACAACCAAAAGTAATAATTGAGCTGAAAGAACTCTCTGATTGCTCGGATATAAATTGGTGTCTAAAAAAACTTTGAGTAAGAGTTTTTCAGGGGTTTACAAAATAACATGTTGCAATTCAAACTATCCGAAACTGGGAGACAGGACCATATCAAATACCTAGACCATACGAGCCACCGTAATGCTTTGGGGTTGATTTTTGAAAACGTATTTTTGTGATAAAAAAAAAATTTGGGGTGGGTAATGTCTATTACATTACCGCGGGGTTGACGTAGAACTACGATGATTAATAATTTGATTTGTCATGTGTATGAGTTTGTAAGTGTACTAGTTTTGTGTTGTTATTGATCGGATGAAGTTTTCAGAAGTTAACTCTTTTTGGACTCATTTTTTTAGTCCTAAAAAAAACCATTTGTCGTTCTGTGGTTCCGAGAACCAGTGTTTGGTGTTCCAGGAATAATGCCAGATGATTGAATTTGTTTGTTTGGTCGTTGCTTCCTTGTGTTGCTTGGTTGGGTGATCGGTTTCTGGCTCCAGCTGTAGTTCGCCAAACTCCTCCAGTAGATTAGATGTTTGATAGCTCGGGTGCTTCGATTGTAAGAATCGATAGAATCGGTCCAGTGCTTTGGTCTGTAGCAATATCCATTGTATGAGCATTTAGTATTTCATGCAGTTTGTCTCAACGCGTCACTAATCGATGATTGCCTAAGCGCTGCAGCTCATTCCTTAAGTCAACCCTCTTGGGAGAATTGCTGCCTTTGGCGTGATGGAACTTGAAAAAATTGGTAGAGTTTGTCAAAAATAGTCCTTGCAGTGAAGTAACCCGCGACAAACCAACATACACCAATTGCTGATCCTGGCTTTTGTCATAGTCGTACACGACCTCGGGGAAAGTTCCACTTTGCGACTTATGAACAGTAAAAGCACAGGCACTAGCCATCGGGAACTGAATGCGTTTGCATTTGATTATGCCGCACTGTTTGAAAGTTAAATAAAAATTCTCTATACAGGAGTGAATTTGGAATTTCAAAACCAAGAGCCTTACGTTGGCTTGAAATATTTTGAACTCTTATAACTGTTTTCTGGTTTAACGAAATTCCTTGAATGGCACCTCAATTGAAAGACAAGACATCAAAGGGTCATGTCGTTTACTTACTGAATCCCACATACCTGTCCAAATAGTTTTATTACTGTTTTAAAAGAGAACGTTGATTCAAGCAAATTTATAAATAGGGGTGCTAGAGAAGATTTGACGTCATTTGCTTTCCATTCTCCGCATGGATCGCATCTCAGCAGGCAAAAGATCGTCTGGCTCTGACCGGGCGTGCTTCTCAGGCACAGACATCGATAGCGAAGGACCTCCCCGTTTGTCTTGCTTCGCTCAAATCAAACTGTCGAGCGAGCGAGAGAAGATGCCGTCCGAAGCCAAAGCCATCAGCGCTGCCACCGCCAAGAAAAAGAAGAAGAAGAAGAAGAGGAAGCAGTCCACAGGAAAATTTGCGGTCGAACTGTGAACACGGTTGGGCAAGTCATTCTCGCTTTGTGCTTCACCGCTTGTTTGCGTTCACCCAGCCAGATTTAAAAGAGAAATATTTCCGACTTTATATATGACTTCTTATATTCCTAAATCAATTTCACAGCTTCATACAAAATTTCATTTGTCATGAATAATTTATGACTAAACATTTTGAGACTGTAATCGCGGACGCTGCTGCAGTGCCGTCGGGGTGAGTGCTCAACATTCCACAACGATTGTAAAATAGAGTGCCATTTCCAACAGCGTCTTTGATGTTCCATATTTTATGGGAACACTTTGATTAGCAAAATTATCACATGTAACAAAATTGCGACATATTAAGAATGCATTTGAAAAGATATTCTCATTGAACAATTGTAATAATTTTGGATCAGAAATTTACCTTCATAATAAGGAAAACTATTGATTATCAATAGCTCGTATTGAATATTTAGTTAATGTCAACCCTTCCAGCAATTCATGTTCGACCAATTTCTCACGCATTAGCATTCTCCGCAATTTTCAAGTAATTCCAAGCCCAACACATTATTGGCACATAGCCATTTCCCAGATTGGTCGATCAGAAAGCAAAGAGCACAAGAGGAAGGAGCATCATCTTCTATTCTGAGGTTATAAAACATGCTTCCTTCGTCGGATTCAGTATCATTCCAATTCCGCTTTCGAGCTGTTAAGAGCTACTCCGAACTTGCTCAGCGAGATTTACCTCGCTGCTAGAAATCTGCTGAGCTGTTAATCTTCAAGCTGCCAATCCAGCATCTGGTTTGTGAAATCGCTCAAGATTTCTAGGTTGACCGATCCGCGCTTCTAGATTTCGACTCGTGGTCACAGCATCCAAGCTCAATTGGCCCTTTTCAGGGCCAACATACGTTCATAAAAGGGTTTATTGGATGATATTTACTGATTTATCTATAATGATCTAAATATCGCGGTATACTACAATTTGGTTCACATAATTTACCCCACAAAATTACATGAATTTGAAAATTTACCGCTGCAGCGCCGTCGGACCGTAATAACATCATACTACTCAGCATTGTATGATATTTCTAACAGCATCGTTGATTTATCATATAATAGGGGAACACTTCCTAAATTCTCGAGTATGGAAATTGGAAAATGTATTAAAATTGCGACAGATTTTAAATACTGTTCAATAAACTGTTTCCTGACCAATTGTAATGAGCAACTATTGATCTGAATTTTTTCTACATGTTAGTCTATTGCAAATGTCATAGTATATAAATCAGAACACATTGAACATTGATCAGAAATATTTAAAATTTGCACGAAATCAAAACATGCATGGTTTTTAATTTATTGTAAGCTACTAAAATAATGTTGATATTTTTACTGTCCATACGAACGCGCATGTGAATTTTCGAAGATATGTAAATCTCTAACCAAGACATCAACTTCATGTATCTTATCCTAGATTGGTCAATCAGAAGAAGGCGAAGAATACGAAAGAAAGGAGCATCGTCTGCAATTCAAGTTATGTAAAACATACTATCTTCGACAGATTCGGTTCATTTAAGGGACGAATGACCTTCGGATTAAAATCCCTCTGTAACAACAACAGGATTCGGTTCATTTCATTTACACTTTCGAGCTAGTAAGAACTTCTCGTGATAAACACAGTATAGCTAGTAATATTTCTTAATGTGCTTACCACATACTTGCTATAATATCTTAATTCATCTCGTAGCATCATACAATATCTGATTTATCACGAATAATCGACAATACGACAATTTGAGGATGGTCCGAGAACGCAATAGACAACATGTAGAAAAATCAATTCAGATCAATAGTTGCTCATTACAATTGGTCAAGAAACAGTTTATTGAACAGTATTTAAAATCTGTCGCAATTTTAATACATTTCCCAATTTCCGTACTCGAGAAATTTGGAAGCGGGGGCCATGACTGGTCCTGGCTGGAAATATTCGTGGGGAGAAACTCGGCTCTTTGCTGCAGGAATTTCATTAACAACTCTTTGGCAAAGCATACATTTTCCGAGGAAAGTTCTGCTAAAAGTGAACTTTTTCAAAACAACTCTTTTTGATTGGAATATTTATCAACAACTCTTTGTCAAGTAAAATCATCCTAAATAACTCTTTGCTCCATCGCCAAACCAAACCATTTCATTGAATTCATCAAGTACAAGAATATGAATGGTAAGGAGAGGCAGATGGTGTGTATTTCGCTGGCGTTAGTTTCCAACAGGTCGCCGGTTGGCGCTGACTACTAATCCGTCCACTGAATGTTTTTCAGTTGTTGCTTTCGCTTCGTTGCTCTCTGGTTCCGTTCGCTACTCGCACACTGCTGTGGCTTTCACGTGCTCTTCTTTGCTGCTCCGCTGCTTGATCCGTTCGTTATGCCGTTCGATTTGTGAATGAGCTGGGAGCAGAACAAACAGTGGTTTTATTTGCTCGAGCTCCGTTCACCGATGGCGAGTGGTGGGGTTCTCGCTTGGTTGTTTCGTCACACCGTTCGCTACTCGCACGCGATTGGTTATTGCTTTCGCGCTATTTTCGTTGATGGTGTGATTCTTCGCTGAGTAAAAAACTGCAACTCTTTTTTTTCATGCAAAATGACCAACTTTAATAAACTATATCTCAGTTATTTATGGACCGATTTGAATGAAATTTTCACAGAATATCAGACATAACTTAAATTTTAACATATATTTTTGAGTGATTTTTCCAATCACACGTTGAAAAGCAGTAACGGGTTTGACTTAAGTGAATTTTTTGACGTTTTTTTATAATTGACATAACTAAACATATTGAAGGAAAAGCTTCATGGTATCTTCAGCAAAGTTGTAGATTTTTGACGAGATGAATAAGTTTGCTGAAGACAGTTTTTGTGTAAGGCTATCAGATTTTAAGATAAAGTTTTGAATTTTTCGTCAAAAATTACAGTTTAGTCAAACCGTTATTACCTATAAACTTGTGATTGGAAAAATTATTCAAAAATATATGTTAAAACTCAAGTTACATCTGATGTTCTGTGAATGCAAAAATGGAAACTTTGGCAAAGAAAGCTCTCAGTTAATAACTGTGGAAGTGTCATAAGAACACTAAGCTGAGAAGCAGGCTCTGTCCCAGTGAGGACGTTAATGCCAAGAAGAAGAAGAAGAAGAAGAAGAAGAAGAAGAGTAAGAAGATGTGAATAAGTTCTCTGTTTATTCGACAAACCAGCTGAATATTTCATGGGTGCACAACAGAAACAGGGTAGCGGATCACAGGGATTTAGTTGAAATCTGGAAACGTAGCTCAATCTTGAAATCTTGAGCGATTTCACAAGCCAGATTCTGGATTAACAGCTCAGCAGGCTTCTAGCAGCGAGGTACTTCTCGCTAAGCAAGTTCGGAGGAGCTCTTACCAGCTCGAAAGCGGAAATGGAATGAAACTGAATCCCTCGAAGGCAGCATGTAACCTTGGAATAGCAGATGATGCTCCTCCCTTTTGTGCTCTTCGCTTTCTGATCGACCAATCCGGGAAAAGGGTATGTGCTAATAATGTGTTGGGCTTGGAATTACTTGAAAATTGTGGAGAATACTAATACGTGAGAAATTGGTCGAACATGAATTGTTGGAATGATTGGCATTCCCTAAATATTCAATACGAGCTATTGATAATCAATAGTTTTCTTTATTATGACGGTAAATTTCTGATCCATGGGTGCCAAAATTATTGCAATTGTTCAATGAGAATGTCTTATCAAAAGCATTCTTAATATGTCGCAATTTTGTTACATGGGATAATTTTCCTAATCAAAGTGTTCCCATAAGATATGGAACATAAAAGGCGCTGTTGGAAAAGCCACTCTGTTTTACAATCGTTGTGAAATGTTGAGCACTCACCCCGACGGCATTGCAGCAGCGTCCGCGAGTACAATCTCAAATGGTTGAGTCATAAATCATTCATGACAAATGAAATTTTGTATGAAGCCGTGAAATTGATTTAGGAATATTAGAAGTTATAAATAAAGTCGGAAATATTTCTCTCTTAACTCTTTTCCACAAATTTGATGGCTCTGAAAAGAACCGATGGCTTTGTTAGCTTCGATGTTGTTACGGATAAATAACACTGCTCGGACCAGCAAAACTCAGGGGGCTTCTGGTATTTGCTCCTATCGGGATTGCTTCTTGACCACCAATGATGATTTCATCACGAGTCGAAATTTTGATGCGCGGGTCAACAGCTCCTCGGCCGATAATTTGCGGCGGCGATGACGATGGCTGGGTGAACGCAAACAAGCGGTGAACCACAAAGCGAGAATGACTCGCCCGACCGTGTTCACAGCTCGACCGCAAATTCACCTGTGGACTGCTTCCTCTTCTTCTTCTAGGCGGCGGCAGCGGTGATGGCTTTAGCTTCGGACGACATCTTCTCTCGCTCGCTCGACAGTTTGATTTGAGCGAAGCAAGGCAAACGGGGGGGCCCTCGCTATCGATGTCTGTGCCTGAGAAGCACGCCCGGTCAGAGCAAGCCGATTTGTCGCCTGCTGAGATGCGAGCCAATCGGAGAGTGAAAAGCAAATGACGTCAAATTTTCTCTAGCCACCCCTATTTATAGATTTGCTTGAAATCAACGTTCTCTTTTAAAACAGTTATTAAACTATTTGGACAGGCATGTGGGATTCAGTAAGTAAACGACATGAAGCTTTGATGTCTTATCTTTCGATTGAGGTGCTAATCAAGAAATTTCGTTAAGCCAGCGAAAAGTTATAAACGTTTAAAATATTTCATGCCAGCGTAACGCTCTTGGTTTTGAAATTCCAATTTCACTCCTGTATAGAGAAGAAAGACGTACTTCTACGTCAAAATTCGAGTTGAAGAATTTTAGTATACTTCACTTTTTTTAAATGAATAGTAAAAAGGTGTCGTTAATAAACCACGCGTGGTCATTTATGGGAGAGAGGGGAATCTGACCAAATACAAATCATTTATAGGGGGAGACTGGAATCTAAAAAATACATATTAAAAAAATGTATGGACAAAAGACCACGAGGGGGATGAGAGGTCTGAAAAAAAAGACCACGTGGTTTATGAACAGCCCTAAAGGGTTAAGCAAAATTACAATACATTAGCATGATACCATTCAATCGCTCTCCATCTGTGTTGTTCTTTAACCCTTAACCGCTCTACGAACTACAAGCGAGGTGACTGAAGACGCATATGTGTTAAATAAAAAAACACAATGCTTTACTACCAGTGGAAGAACAATTTTACCATGTTACAGAATCGATAATCCTGAAAATCGAGTCTTGAGAAACCATGTTCCAATAAAGATGGTGTATTAGAAAACAATAAAGCTATTGTTGAGAGCAATGTTTGCGTACATATCATTGAAATATGAACGGGTTTTTGAAAATTAGAGATGTTTGAAAACCGATGAAAAGTTGACGAGTTGTCTACAATTTGATCTGGATTAATAATCAATTTGAATATGAAAAAAATATTTGAAAGCATATAAATCTTCATTGTACCAAATTTAAACTAACTGAAGACAAACTACAATTTTAGTCTATCACCTCCTGTCTCCCAGTTTCGGACAGCATGATATTATACGATATCTTTGTCATTTTTGCTCTAGTCTCTCAAATACGGTATTTTCATGGATTTCATCAATCATGATATCAAACATACGAAAATATTAAGAAGAATGAACGTTTCAAACAACATCGTAAAATGTGATATATTTTACCTTATATGAAAGAGGTTTTTGATGGACGTTTTTCAGACTAAACAAAATTCAATTTACTTTTCTTATTGTTTCAATTGCATTGAATTGGCAATAAAAAAATAATTAACTCATTACGTGTGGTAAAGATGGACAAATTATGGGTGAAATTATGAAAAAAAAACCCACGTGCTCGGCTGGGATTTGAACCCAGGACTCTTGTATGCTAGACGAGCGCTTTACAAACTAAGCTACCGAGCCACTTGGTGACCCAATAACTGAGTTGGTTACAAGTTTAGAATTCAAATCCCTACAGACCACGCGGACCCCTTTCATAACCCATATCCATCCATCTCATGTTCGTACACACGCGGGAAGAGCGAGTGCGATTTATTTAGTGTTGAAACTGGCAATAAAACGTTCAATGATGTACAAATTGATAGAATTCGAGACATTTTCACCTTTTTGTACTAGAATGTTTCTTTTAAACGCTACCAAAATGATGTTTAAATTATGAATTTAGATTCTGTGGAGCATTATAGGCGATCAATTAGAGAGAAAAGCTAAACGCTCAACAAGCTAGAATTATTAATGTTCTCACTTTCCCTCTCAATTAATATTAGTTCATCAAATATAATGATACGAAATAGTCCCACTACTGCCGAATTTTGCCCACTACTTACCTAAAGGCGCGATTAACTGATTACCAGGAGGATTCTTCGTGTCCGGTTTCTCCGGTAATCGGTACAACAGCCAGTAGTGGTAGCTATTATCATAAACGATTAATAAAATGAAATTGAGGCACGTCGTGCTCGTGAACAGATCTTACCTTTTCGGCTCCTCTTTCATTTCGGCCAGCGTGTGAACGTAATGTCCGTTGGGCCACTCTCGGGCTTCGAATTCAAACCTGGATAAATGGAAACCATTATTGAGGATGATGGAAAATATTAATTACGTAGTCAGCAAGTACGTACTTCGGGTCTATTTCCTTCGCTTGCTTCATAGCTTGGAAAAATGTGGTGTTTTTTGGGGATGTCAGATCCAGGGAATATTCCTGGGTTACATTGGTGTCCACCCAGAGCGTGTAAGTGTAAGATACATTCTTGGGCTCTGCTTCTTCCACTGATGACGTTAAACCAACCGGAGCGGCCAGTTTTTGATCCCCATTTTCATAATAGTTATCGTTGGAATTATCTCGTATCACGTGATCACATTGCAAGGCACGAACGGCCCCTAACCCTTTCCATCCGAGGGCGAGCGTTATATCTGCGGTCAGTCCGACTCCTATGGTGGCATCCTGTGTGAAGCATTAGTGAGAAAACATTTGCAATTTGAATTGACCAATAATGCTTTTTACCTGTCCATCCTGTAGTGGCTCTTCCGTCCAGCCACCATCCAAACGCTGTTTTGACAGCATCCATTCCGATGCTGCTGACCGGTTCCACTTTCCTGCTGGATCCGGTTCCAAATCTTGTAGGGCTTGCATGGCCAACGCAGTACTCCTCAGCGAACCAAAACTGCCCTGTGGTCCTTGGAGGCTAGCAAGACCTCGGGCTGGCCTCCTTATGAAATGCTGCAAATGTCGATGACGGTGGTCCGTCACGATGCACCGGAGAGCCAAAAGTACCATGGCAATGGTATCTGAAATATTCAGCACAGTAATTTGAACAATTTTCGTCGTAAAACTTGAGTAGAATGCAGAAAAATTACAGACTTTTTTACAAATTAGTTAATTGGAAAAATATTGTATGGTAGATGTACCAGTTATGGCCATAGTGATTCCCTATTTCGCCACATGGGACTTACTTGAATGTTTTCACATTTTGAAAGATTTTTTGTGTTGTAGTAGTAAGATTTAAGATATATCTTTATGTTTCAACATTCAAAAAGTTTTCAAATGTGAAAGTTATCGAAATTTCCCGTATGGCCAAATAGGGAACCACTATGGTCATAACTGGTACACTTTCCCTATTCCATATAAGAATTGAACTGTTGAAGCAACAGGACAACAAGGTTAATGACGAGACGACTGGTTCGGTGAAGAATGCCAGAGAGTGACAGACGTGAAAAATGTCGTCAGCGAGAGCTAAAAAAGCGAATCCACCACAGAAAGAAAAGGCATCACGGTGAAAGTGTGATGGCTGGAGAAACTGTGCGCTGCACAATACCGTACCAGTACCCGCCCTGAGGAATAATCGAGGGGAGAATTTGTTGACCGATAAAGGGCCGTTCTCATTGCGCCGTATCGGGCCGGGGCTGAAAAGTTTGACGGGGTTTTTCGTTCAGTTCACACTTCGACCGTGCTTATCGGGCGAGTACCGGATTTCATGAAGCAAGATTGCACGCAAACTACCACGAAACTGTAAAATGGTTCTGTTTTTTGCAGTAAACCTGCCCATAAATGCATAACAGTCCCACGTGAGTTTTCGTCAATTTTTTGTTAGTTACGGGAAACTTCATTAAATTGTATGTACTTTCATGGTATTATAAGAAAACAGTACGTTTGTTCTAGAAATGTGAAAAACAACATCGAACTTAGTCTGTCCTACGTTACTAATAAACGCATGTCAGTCTCGCGACTTGTGTGATAAGGACTCGCGAGCATTTGTGTTAATAAGGAAGTCAAGTAAGTGAAATATATTTACCCACAATTCGTCCCCTTAATGCTACAACTTTTAGAGTTCAATTTGTCGAAACATAAATCATAATTAAATCTTGCAGATATTCACAGATCATAAGCGTGTGATTTTTTCTTGTACTTGTAGCGATGCCGCCGTCTTTGAACATCCACTTGTTTCACGCTCTGGCAAATATAGCTGGTTTGCTCTCGTGAATCCAATGCCCAGAGCACCGTGTTGAGACGAATACGGTGGTCCTTCGAGATGTTAAGCCCGCAGTTCATTATACACCCATAATCGACAAGCATTAGTTGGTGTGATGAAAGGCGCTTATTGGTGACGGTGTATCTCGCTTTCAATTCTTTTTTTGTTCTCTTGCGTTTTTGGCGAGTTCATCAATGGCCGTATAACTTCCGTCTGAGTCCATTTCATCAGTCCCCGCCGCATATTCGGTGTCCTCCAAAGATTTCAAATAGCTTACCCAATGTTCAGGGTACGCCTTCGGTGGAAACTGAAAGGTGTCGTCGCCACCAGCATTGCGGTCACAGCCGTCCTTACTGTTGAAGCCAGCGCAGTTGTCTTCTGAGCCCACGTCATTGTCCAACGGGTCGCCATTGGCCAATATCCTGCACTCATCCTCGGAACTAGCAGAAGTACCACAACTTTTCAAATAATCTAGAGCAAACATTTCCGCGACTTTTAATGTGGACACTAAACTGTCAAAATAACAATAATTCACATGTGAAGACCGATGCATCATAGTAAGCACTGATACCGTTATGCGTTTATTCTCGTACATTCAAGAGCAAATAAACGCATATTAGTCACGCGTACATTTTCTCGCAAATCAACTAATTATTTGAGAAAATTAATAAACAAAATGTATGTAATACTGTAATCAATAGTTCATTGCACCATTTGAGTGCAAATTTGGGTGCGAAATATCGTTTTTTCAACTTAATTGGAGTAAATAGAGCAAAAAAGTGTTCACGACTTCTATCGCGTTTTTCTTAGGTGCGTTGTTTTGCTAGTGGGACTGGTATGCATTTATGGGCAGTATAGATTGAGACTGATATACAGTTCTGGTATGAATGTTACTGTGGAAATTTAGAGAAAAAAGAATTAATGCAAAATTTTTATAAGATTTTCATTAGTTATTCGATCAGGGAAACGTGAGGGTGGTTCTCATTTCTTAGAAAAAAAACGAAAGCCAAAAGTTGGTAGCAATATATGCCTAGATTAGTGGGAGTTCCTGGATCAATCTGAGTTCCCTCTAGTTAGCAACTACTGGATTGTATAAGGGTCGCATACAGCTTCAATAAAATTTCTACAGCCAAACTTTTAGATTTTGTTTTTCCAAAAACACTCTAGCTTTCCTTTGTAAAAAATAATTGGGCATCCCTGAAGTAGTTTTTTATGGGATTGTTAACAGCATTTCAACAGGTACCTTTTCTCTTCTAGAAATTCCTCAAGAGATTACTTGAAATTTTTGCTTCAAACACACTACTATATGATTTGATCTTGTATTTTATGCAATGATTCCATCATAAACTAATCAAAGTGTTTCGTCCAGGTTTGACCAGGCCCTACGTTGTGTTTCTATTTTTGGTCCCGAAGGGGCAGACGAATGAACGAACTACGACTTGACTTCTACTAATTTATTGCCCACCACCGAGAGGCAGTGCTCCTGCTCGGTGGGGGATACTATGGGTAACGATCACAACTTACAACTAATATCAACAGTGAACGGTGCCTCTTATATATGTGAGAGGTAGTACGGATGATCGTAATGTTACAATGGTTTATTGCGCCGACAGCTAGCATCACGCAGCCCAACGCAAGAGCATCAAAGCAATTGGGCTGCTTGCTGCTAGCTGGGGCGAAAGAAGAGAAATTGAATATGCACTGCTGCGCTGCTGCTGTATCTTACTGCGCCTTGTAATGGGTGATGGCTGTGGTGAGACCGAACACAAAGGTTTTCTCAAAATAAAGACTCCTCTATTATTTCTTCTAAATATTTGTTATCTGAGGTTGGACATTTCCTGCAAAAATCGTCCAGATAGTAACAGCTACATTTTAGACAATTCTTCGAGTTTTTTTTTCAGAATTGTTTCTATAGTTAAACTTCAGGGATTAATCCAAAAATGCTTTAGGGATTTTACCAAGAAATCTTTCATGCGTTGAGATGTAATGAATTCCTCAAAAAATCTTCCTGTCATTCGAATTTCTTGATTTCTTAACTAATTTTTGAGGATATTTTCAGAGTAATTGATTAAAAAAAACACTAAGTAATACCTAAGGAAATTATTGAAGTAATTTTTCAAGTAATTATCTTTAGACTTCCAGATTAAATACTTAGAGAATCATTAAGAAGCATCTAAAAACAGTATGAAGATTTTTTTGAAGTGCAGTGAAAGGCTTCCATGGTGTAAGTTTTAGTTGGATGAATTTTGAAAATGGAAGGCAGTTATAGAAGATTCTTTGGTCGATGTTCAGACAGACCGGACTGGTTGATATTTTGGCATTCGAAAGATACGTGAAGGACTCTTTAAACTTCGATTTTCCATATGCTGCTTTGATCTGATCTATTTCATAAAATTGATAAGTTACATTATTACAGCGAATGATGCAAATATTTCTACATTTCGAATGCCTGGGTACGTTTTCCTGAAACGATTAAAAAGCACTTGGTTCAGTCTGTCTGAACACCAACCATTTGTAAGAATTTACAAAATTTATTTGTGAATTTCAGGAGAAAATTATGGATAAACTCTTAAATTAATTCGCGAGGTAACTTCTTGTAACAATCCGGTAAACAATTGAAATCGAATACTTAGTGGAATACTTGAATAATTCCATGTGGAATCCCCAGAACTTCTGGTCAAAATTTATGATTATTTGAAATAAATATATTTTTTAAAATTTGAATAGTCTTCTTATAAACAATTATAGATTTTTTTCGGGAATTTACAATTAGACTCAATTCAGAGATTCCCTAACTGATTCCTATAGAAATTTCTTAGGAAATTTATTGTGGGAAATTCTTTGAGTATTCTTCGACAGTCCATCGAGGCAGTGGCGCAATCAAAAGGGGGGGGGGGGGGGATTGGGGGTCAAATAATAAGCCGATTATACGACCTTTAGGGCACGTGAATTGTTGTAGAATGCTCTTTTGTTTTCAATGACTATGAATGAAATCGTAGTCCAAGAAAAGCTCAAAGGGGATGGCAGTTTGGTTTATAAGCTGAAGAATCACAAATCCTCTCTTTCACTAAGAACTTTGTCAAATAAAAAGAAATCCCTAGTGATTTTATATCCTACAGCACGAAAACATATTACGAAAAGTGAAACAGTTGTCTATAGTAATGCAAAGAGGGCAACGATGAAGAGAAATCGATGAATGCAGGCAAACCCTTATGAAAAATCAATGTCGAAATAATCGTTGACAATCTGGGAATGTTCCAAAATCGGCAATGTAAATTTTCCTTCGACCAACTGATAATAATAATTGCAACATTTTCTTTTGTAACTCAAGATGCTGAAAAATCTTACTCATTGTTGAAAAACTTGAAAACGTATTCAAAGAACAAAATAGACGAAGAAAGATTGAACGCTATCACTCTAATGTATGTGCATCCATATATAATTATGAGTGAAGAAACAGTTTTGGGTGAACTTTCGAACAAACCACAATGAATAAATATTTGAATCGTTATCTGTACATTTGAACTTCATATGGGGACCAAATAGCCGTATCGGTAAACGCTATTCAGCAAGACCAAGCTGAGGGTCGTGGGTTCGAATCCCACCGGTCGAGGATCTTTTCGGGTAGGAAATTTTCTCGACTTCCCAGGGCATAGAGTATCTTCGTACCTGTCACACGATAGCTCGATAAGCTCTCTGTTAATAACTGTGGAAGTGCTCATAAGAACACTAAGCTGAGAAGCAGGCTCTGTCCCAGTGGGGACGTAATGTCATAAAGAAGAAGAAGAAGAAGATGAACTTTTTTAACTATTCATTTTGAATCTATACCAATTTTTCGAAAAGGAATAAATATCCTGTGGGAACGAAGCTTCTTTCATCCACCACATTTTGAAAAGTTTAGAAAAATTACGTCAGTTACAACAGAATCCTTTTAACTAGTGGTGTAAATTCATACAAAAAGGTATTCCTGGAGCGGATGAGAGAAACTGAAATTTGAAAATGTTGTTTCGTCCTTTGGAAAAGTTTGTCTAGAAATTGATTTTTTCTACTTTGATTTTATCGCCCAAAACCCTCCCTAGAGCCAAATCCTGGTAGCGCTACTGTGTCGATGGATTTCTACAGAGAGCTTTCCTAAAAATTTCTTGGTGGATCCCTCCGGGAATTTCTCTGGGAAATTCAATGAGAATTCTTTCAAAGATTGCTACGAATATTCCTTCATGGTTGAAAGATTTCCTACAAAAATTCCTTCACGGATTCCTATGAAATATAGAATTAGAGAATCCTCTGGAAATTTATCTAGAAATTCCTGCAGTAATACTTTTGAAATTCCTCTGGGTTCCTAGTAATACCTCAAGATACACCTGAAGAGATTTTTTGGTAGAAATTTATTGATTCAGGGATTCCTCCAATATTCCTCTAGCAATTCTTTCTTTCCTTCTTTCTCCAAAATTTCTGCGGCAATTCTTTCAGATTTTCCTCCTGGAGTGTAAGAGTTTTGTTCAGGAAGTCCTCCAGGACTTCCTCCAGGGTTTCCATCAAGAAATCCTTCAAATTTCTAGAAGAGTTTCCTGAGAAATATCCTGCGGAGGGGGGCTGCCTTTGCCGAGTGGTTAGAGTCTGCGGCTTCAAGGCAAAGCCATGCTGAATGCGTCTGGGTTCGATTCCCAGTAGGTCTAGCATCTATTTGAAATGGAAATTTCCCTGGGCATATAATATTATCGTACCTGCCACACGATATATGAATGCGAAAATGGCAACTTTGGCAATGAAAGCTCTCAGTTAATAACTGTGGAAGTGCTCATAAGAACATTAAGCTGAGAAACAGGCTCTATGCCACTTGTACGTTATGCCATGAAGAAGAACTTCGGAATGTCTAAATGAATCCCTTTTGAGTCGCTGGAAGGATTGTTCCAAGACTTCAAGGATTTCTACGGTAGTTTCATCGTCTTTTTTGTAAGATAACTTGAAGGAATTTCTTAAGAGATTCCCAAAGTAATACCTAGTGGATTTTTTGCGGCATATTCTTCAGAGATTTTTTCCTCCATGATATTTCAGGACTGCTTAAGAGATTAATCATAGCATTCATCCACGGATTGGTCACTTACTGTAGGGTACTAATCGATCAAGCTGTCAACATAAAGGACCAAATATTTGATCTCCTGATTTGTGCTCGAGAAAATTTGGGGTTTGGCTTCGATTCATCCCCACCTTAATTTTGATTTTATTTTATTTGAAGCTATTAATTTGAATCTAAAACGATTTGTTTTATTTGATAGAGCAACCCTTTTCATGCCTAAACTGTGACACTTAGTCGTCTGTATTTGGGTTTTCGTCGAATGACTCGTGGCTTGAAAACTGCAGAATTGCTCTGTTTAGGACATTTTTGATCTTTTGTTTTAATTTCAAACAGCTGAGCGAGTTTTTTTTGCGAAGTATTTCTTTTTTCAATCTTTATTAATGTGTTTGAATGATCTGTGGGGTGATTTTGCACTGGTTTTGTGTTTTATAACTCGATACATTTCTAACTCGATGGTACCTTCAATATCGAGTTGATGTATTGATAGTTTTAATAAAACTCGTGAAATATTCCTAATTGTGTGTCACGATTGCATGTTCCTCAATTTTTTTTTAAATTGGATAGGTATCCTGATTAAATATTGACACCCTGAAAATTTCAAAATATTCTGAGGAGAAAAATTGATTTCTGGATTTTCAAAAGTTGTTTTCCATTCATCCAATTGGAGAAAACGCAATTTTGCAGCTCAAGCTGTCCCAAATAAACGCAATTTTTCTCGGCAGAATATTTTTGACTCTCTAATTACAAAATCTTAGCCCAAATGTTAAACGTTTTTATAAAAATTTCAAGGACATGAAAGTTTAATGATCGAATCAAAAACATCATAAGGTGAAGATGAATAAAGGTGAAACAGATTGGAGTCAACTTCTAAGATTGCATTATAACTTTGTAACATGCAGGCCGTATTACTACCAGTCTAGATGAGACCCTTGCTTCAAAGCCTAAGGGTCGGTGCTACGCTCGTGACACTCCGCGAAAGAAAACACTCATAGAAAGACTCCAGTGAAACTCCCTTTATTTTGTGGTCTCGTGTACACTTGTATATCCACTCTACTTCTGACTTCTTATCGTCATCACTGCCCATCCGTCCATCCTCAACACCGGACAACGCCTCCCACTTTCTTATTGCTACTCCTACTTGAGGTACGTGAGGTGAGGTACTCTACGTTCTTCGGGGCCCGGTGCACTGCAGCACCTTCTCCGCTGCTCATTCACTGACCACTGGAACTACTTCCACTATCCGGGCCAGGAGGCGGACGACTCCTTCCTTCTTCTTTCTCATCCGTCGTCTGCAGCCTCTCGTGAACCTGCTGCCTAACCTGTGCGCCCCTCGAGTATGATGACGGACCGTGGATTCATTGGAAAGCCTGGGTTCCCAAGCGCACTCGGTTGTCGTACTGGGGTACAGGTCTTCACTGACTCACTACTTAATTGGCGAGTAGGGTCAATGCAGGAAGGTTACGGTGGTAACAAACCAAACCGCGATAGCGTTTTTAAACAAAAACCACGAGGTCCTGGATGTCCAGTTTCACTTTCATTTCCTTTCTCCTTTCTCTATTACTTATAATTTTTAGGGATGCACAAATGCTGTCTTCAAAGATCACCAGGTTTATGAAGTCTCGTTCTGATGATTGTTGACCCCGAACTTTTAGTCGTTGACCCATCCTTGTCCATGACATAATACGCCTCATCATGGCCACCCATTTCGCCACCACTATGGCTGCCCATTCGTGTGGTTTAGCGCCGCTCTGGTGGTGACTAGTGGCACTACTTACGTCCCTTATATAATAAAGGTGGTACAATGCCGTTCGTGGGAGTTTCTGGGACGTTCTACTTCTACAGATCTACATCTGTTTTCTTAATTTACAAATTAATTACGAAACTACACACGACAAATCTCACCAACATTAGACATGACAAAGACACTGTATTCCGAGTTGTTTCACCTTAAAACTAGCTCCAAATTTTAAGAGCACAAATTTAGAGAAGAAAACAGTGGTCTTGAATAAAAATTCGATCGATTAGATGTAACAAACAGATTACTAATCGTTCAAATTTAAGGTATGGCTTGGTTTGGTAAAAGCAAAAAGTTAAAATATTTAAAGGCATTGGTACAAATTTTCAAAACTGTCGCGGAGCACCTGCTAAGACTTGGTGCTCCACGGAGTACGCTCTGAAAACCACTGCATTAGGAAATCCACAAGGATACCATAGACGAATACCCAAAAGAATATCTGGAGCATTTTCCGGAGAACTACTTGGAGGAATTCCTGGGGGAGCTCTTTGAGGAATAACTTGCTCTGTATTAATCCCCGTATGAATCGCTGGAAGGATTCCTCCAAGAATTCCTACGGGAATTTCTTCAGGGATTCCTCCAGGATTTTCCGGAAGAATTCTTGAAGGAATTCCTCAAGAGGTTCTCGAAGAAATTCTTGGTGGTTCATTTGATGGAATCCTTGATGACATCCCCAAAGGTACTCCTGGAGAAATCCCCGAAGGAGTTCCTGGAGGAATCACTGAAGAAACTCGTGGGGAATCCCTGAAGGAGCTCCTGGAGGAATTTCTGAAGAATCTTCTGAAAGAATACTGGGAGCAAATCCTGAAGGAACTCTTGGAATTATTCCTGAATAAAATCCAGGAGAAATCCCTATGGGAACTCTCGGAAGAGTTTCTGGAGGAATCCCTAGATGAACTCCTAGAGGAATCTATATAGGAGCTATTGAGAGAATCCCTGGAGGAACTCGTGAAAGAATACCATAATTCCTGGAGGAAAGTCCTGGAAGAACTCCTTAGGAATCTCTAGAGGAATCCCTCAAGGAACTCGTGGAGTGATCCTTGTAGGAACTCCTGGGGGAACTCCTGGAGAAATTCCTGGAGGAACTCCAGATGAATACCTGGAGGAATTTCTGAAGGAACTTATGGAGGAATCCTTGATGGGAACTTCTGGAGGATTTCCTGAAGAAACTCCTGGAGGAACTCCTGAAGGAACTTCTGGAGGAGGAAAGATGGTAACTACAGGTAGCAGTTTCAGCAGTTTTTGAACGGTGAAAATTGAATTGTAGTATGATGACGGTCAAGCTGTGGATCCACCGACCATAGGAGAGGTTCAAAAAGACTATAGCGAGCTGATGAATTGTAAGGCTTTTGGAAAAATGACAAGATCGTGGACGAAGTTCTCAAATACGAAATGGTAAACTTTCGTTCTTTAGAAGTTCGTCCGCGATCTCGTCCTTTTTCCTAAAGCATCAGCTCGATTCATCGAAAATTTCTAAATGTATGGGACGAAAAAATGCCTACCGTTAGGTGGAAGGGCTCATATGCCACAGGACACAGGACACAGACTGGAGTGCATCAATTACAGAGAAATTTCCTGCTGAAATATGCGTATATAATATTACTGTGCATTTTGTATAATATAAATACTGAGACCGTTTGAAGAGCCCTTCGATGGTGAATACCAGGCTGCTTTTGTTGAGGGTTGCTTGACAACGAATCAGGTGCGAAAGATCTTAAATACATTCCAGGATTATAACATGCAGAGTCTTCATTAATTTCAAGCTCAGTGTAAAGAAATGAGCTTTGGCAGATAATGTCTGAACCTGGTTTTCTGACGAAACTAATTAGTGTCGTGCACTAGACTCGACTTGGTCTTGTCTTCACGGTCTTACAGTTGAGTTCGAAATACAAATATCTGTCGGAGGGTACAAACTGTAGTGGAATTAAATGGTATAGTACTAAATTCGGTTTTCGTTTATTTCTAGGTGTTCTACAAAACAGCTGGAAGATTTATTATCAGCAAGAACCTGTTTCTCCGTAATTTCCAAAATTGTCCCACTTTGTTCGGAGAATACTTTAACCATTATAGAAGAACGCAAAACAAACATTGTTAAACTTACCAACATCATTAACTTCGCCACTGGCAATGTCCAGCAACCGCCGGATCTGTCGTTTTCGAACGTGTGTTGCTGAACTGCACACTGCGAGTGCCGTCAACGCGAACTCGTACTCTTGACCTTCTTCGTGTTCATGGTGCTCTAGAATGGCTACCAAGTCATGTCCATAGAAATGACGAGCATCCTTACAGAGTGCTCCCATCGCCAGAATGTATTTAGCAATTCGATCGGTATTTACAGGTTTTGGCATAGTATGATGTCGATCGACCATTGTCAGCACTTCGATTTCCATTTGCTTCACTGACAACATGTTCTCTAAGTCGGAGATCTCCTGAAGATGATTATCGTTATCTGCAGGATCTCGAGGACCCGACAATTCTTTGGCCAATATAACCATGTGCGTATCGTTACCCCAACTGTAGTCAGGAAGGCGCTTTTCTCGAAGCCAATCAATAGCTTTTTGTATTGCAAGACTTTCTTTTTGATCTGGTCCACCGGGACCAATTTCTATCGGCTCAACAGCAATCGGATCGAGCATGTCCTGTTTTGTTGTCATAGAGGATGGAGACAATGATGGCATTTGTGGAATCGTTGAATAGTTTGATATGTAAGTTGGTGGTAATGTTGGCATTGTTGTCTGTTCTGACGCTGTCACTGTAGTGGATATTGAAGTCGTTCCGGTTGATGAGGTCAGCGTGCTTGTTGAAATGCTGTCTGGGGGTTGTATCGATGTCGATGCCAGCTGCATTTGGCGTGTCGTTGACTGCAGTTGTTGTACCGTGGTAGGTTGTGTAGTTTCTGGTGAACTTTGCACGGTAGAGGTGGTTATCGTTGTTGTGTTCTCTCCAAGTGATTTACTTAGAAGTAGGAAGGCGACGTACAAGAACAAGTTGAGCTGGAGCTGTGGAGTCATCTTGATCTGTAAATAGGATAGTAGTAAACATTTCATTAAAAAGACTAATAGTAAATTAAACAAAATTAATGGAATAAAAATAGACAATATATTTTATAAAGTGTTGAATTTAAAGTGTAAAATTGAAAAGCCGCCAATCTATGTCCAAAAATCATTATTCGCAAAATTACAGGTAATCAATGCGCTTTAAATATATTGTTTGCAAGTAGTTATTTGCTGGCGATTTAATCAGCAAATTCTGCTAAATTCCCAAAAAGGATGTTTACGATAAAATTGATTGCGCCTTCTCATTTTTTTTTCGTTATTGTGTATGATTGTTTACATTTTAGAACCAGCGACAAGTTGAGGTAGCTATAAAAAGCCGCCAGTAGCTCCATTAACATTGGACGGAGATCCATGGAAAACCGATATTTTTTGGGAGTGACTGATAGGTGACTGATATGGTCCTCCGGAAATCTAGGGGGCTGGTGTCAAATCCTACAAGCCAACCGTAAAAAAACACATCAGAATAGGAACGTCAACGAGAGAATACGGAAAATAACAATCGGCAAAAACCACAATGACGGAAATGGACTAGCAATTGGAAACTCGATACGTGGAGCCACAAATCTCTCAACTTCATCGGGAGCACACGCATACTCGCCGATGTGCTGAAGGACCGCGGATTCGGCATCGTAGCGTTGCAGGAAGTGTGTTGCAAGGGACCAATGGTGCGAACGTTTAGAGGTAACCATAACATCTACTAGAGCTAAGGCAACACGCATGAGCTGAAAACAGCTTTTATAGTGATCGATGATATGCAGAGGCGCGTGATCGGGTGGTGGCCGATCAATAAGAAAATGTGCAAGTTGAGGCTCAAAGGCCGATTCTCTTCAACTTCAGCATAATAAACGTGCACAGCCCTCACGTGCACAGGAAGCACTTATGATGATAAAGACGCTTTTTACGGGCAGTTCGAACGCAAGTACGACAGCTGCCCAAGCCACGACGTCAAAATCATCATAGTAGATCTAAACGTTCAGGTTGGCCAGGAGGAGAAGTTCGAACCGACTATTGGAAAGTTCGGCGTCTACCGGATGACTAACGAAAACGGCTTACAACTAATTGATTTCGCCGCCTCCAAGAATATTTTTAGCACCTTTATTCGTAGCACCTAGTGATCCTTTATAGAGAGATAAGCGGAAGTAAAATGGAATGATTTGGCAACAGACCTGCAGTGCTGATTTGGCTCGGCGTCGAGAATAATATTGTAACACGGACATGACTTCCTCATTGCTAAAAAGTGTATTTTGATTCGTTATTACATTACTCTTCAAGAAAAGTTCAAAACAAACATAATGCATGTTCGTTTGGCTCACACTTTGACAGCTCTCGCTGCTCGATTGGCTCACACTTTGACAGAAATGTCAGCTTCCGCGAATCTCTCTTATAAAGGATTACTAGTAGCACCTACTTCCAGCACACAGCCTTCCATACCAATACACCTGGAGATCACCAGAGCAGACAGAACCACAAATCGACTACGTTCTGATTGATGGACGGCACATCTCCGACATTATCGACGACATGACCTATCGTGGCACTATTATCGACTCTGACTACTATCTGGTGATGGTTAAACCAAAGACATATTAGTTAAACTGCGTCCAAAACTCTCTGTCGTTAACAACATACGGTATCGACATCCGCCCCGGTATGATCTAGTGCTGCTCAAGCAACCGGATGTCGGAGCTGCATAAGCGCAGCACCTCGAGGCTGTATTATCGGAAGAGGGTGAGCTGGATGAAGCTCCTCTTGAGGACTGCTGGAGAACAGTGAAAGTAGTGATCAACAATGCAGCTGAGAGCTACGTCGGGTACGTGGGACGGAGTCGACGGAACGATTTGTTCGACGAGGGATATAGGGAGATTCTTAAGGAAAATAATGCAGCTCATAGGCAGCCCAACATCCGATGAGTTGCCATCCCGCGCACGAATCTCTTGACGTCACCGTATGGTTTTGACCAGATACCACGTACCAATTTTCCGTCGGATCACCCATCGGCAGCCGGCTTGAAGAACCCACCAGCCATAGTGGACTTTGGGGCAAGTGTGCCATAGGGGCAAGTGTGCCACCCCTGCTTTTTATAAAAACTACAATATATATTTTCTCTTTGATCATAACAATATGTTCCTTTATAGTTCACTATACAATGATCAAAATATGATGGAAATTGCTCTGTTTTTCACGTATTTACATCGACTTTTGCAAAGACAACCAAATTTTAGTGGATTTTTATAAGATTTCGTTGTTTCTAAATAGCATGGTAAAAGGTAAATTATTAACAGATTTTTCTAACGTACTGTACATCGTGAAACTATTCAAATACTTACACATTTGTGGCATTTGAACGAAAAAAGCATTTAGTTTTACATCCGAAATCCAGTTTGGTTGAAATGTATACTTATTGGGGCAAGTGTGCCACCTATTTGGTAAACCAAAATTGTTGAAGTGAAATTTATAAAAATGTAAACATCATCAACAAAATCATAATAATAAACTAAAATCAGGCACCGGTAGTGGTTTCTGAAGGATAGTAGGGGAATAACTGACATGTTTGCCCCCTAAAGTGATTTTATCTCAAAATATTTAATAATAACATGTTTTTCGGCCTATTAAGTACCGTTATTTAGTGCTGATTTAGTGTAATATTATACATATTCGCCGTAATATAAGGGTTCTACTTATATTTATTTAATGGAAACAAAATAACCATTTTAGTTATTCGAAGGAGTACCGTGTACCCCCGCTAATTTGAACGGTACCTCATGCAAACCATCGGGGTTCGTTTTTAATTTGAATATCTAGTCACCCTAGAACTGTGTTTCTGGTTACCTCTTTAACTGTTTTGTTTTGATTCTGCGTTCCGTTCCATAGCGTTCCATTTCACTTTACTCCGTTCCGGGAGTTAAATGACGTTTGAACCATTTTTAATCTGAACGATGTGCAAATTAGCGGGGTACAAATTAAAAAGTGTTCAGATTAAATGTGGTCAAACCAACGGTTGTACCCGGTAATAGAGAGTTACGCATGTTTTGAACCTTGTTATACCGGGTACCCCCGTTGGTTTGACCACATTTAATCTGAACACTTTTTAATTTGTACCCCGCTAATTTGCACATAGTTCAGATAAAAAATGGTTCAAACGTCATTTAGCTCATGGAACGCTGTGGAACGGAACGCAGAATCAAAATAAAACAGAGAAAGAGGTAACGTCTATTTTTTAAGTAATATTAATAGGAAACAAAGAAAATTTCATTACAAGTCGAATTACATGCGATGTTCATTCGGTGGCCGTCTTGCCCCATATGGGTGGTACACTTGCCCCATAGTGTCGAGAAATAGATTATTTTGGATTATATTTGAGAAGCTACAAAACTAATACTTTTCTACATTATTTTTTTCTCAAATGGCACAGTGGTTATGAAAAGATGTGAAACTAACATCATGAGGCTAAATTGTTGGATTCCGAAAAAAAATGGAAAAAGTTAAAAAAAAAGGCTAATTTGAACGCAAACCATCAAGGTTCATTTTCAATTTGAACATCTAGTCACCCTATAAACGTGTTTCTGGTTACCTCTTTCTCTGTTTTGTTTTGATTCTGCGTTCCGTTGCACAGCGTTCCATTTCACTTTACTTCGTTCCATGAGCTAAATGACGTTTGAACCATTTGAACGATGTGCAAATTAGCGGGGTACAAATTAAAAAGTGTTCAGATTAAATGTGGTCAAACCAACGGGGATACCCGGTATTATAAAACAGTCGCATATGCTGAATGATCGTACAATTATGGAAGTACAAACTTATCATCTCATCGTGAAATAGTAGTTTACGCAACATGTTGTAGAATGATGATTTTTACAGCACTAATCGAGTTGCATAATTACGATGAGTGCTGTAAAAATTGAGTTCTGCTCGTTGCACATTTTTTTTTTCAATTTTGTAGAAGACCACTTGAGGGCATCAAAAATCAAATAGGGATGCATTCATCATAATTTATAAATTATTGTGCAATGATTTATTACGCTACTCAAAGCAGTTAAGTTAGAAAAAGTGTTGCGTAATATTCATCACGTAACTGATTTCAGTTGCGTAATGACTGTTACCGCACTACATAATTCAGTGCAGGAAAGTAGGCCGTTTCATAATAGACAGGCTTTGATGATAAATTGCAAAAACTCATTTTTCAAACTGTTCCTGCTTATTGCATCGCAGTAACCGACTATGTTTATTGTAGCAACCAGCTGTCCTAGTAGTCCAGAAACAACGGAGCTAACATCCAAGTTTGCTATAAATACTGCTCAAATTTGAACTAAAGGGTTATTCAAACCACCAAAGCGAATACATCCACAGTTAAGGCGAAGTAGGCCGTCATTGAAATTTGCACTTGTCGTTGATGATTGTTGCTAAATCATGTCACAATTTCGAATTAAGGCCTTTTGGTGCGTCATCACAAAATGGCTTCTTCCAAAATCATTAACATATTGTTATGATAGGATTGATATTTGCAACATCGATGAAATATAACTGCTTATCACCTGATTTAATGGATAATTTATGCGAAGAAAAATGCTTCAGGTGGTATTTCAATATTTAATCAACACTTTCAGGTACAGCATTATCAATTTAGCGACAATATACATGAGATTTATATTCTAAAAAAAATCTCCGATTTTATGCCGCATTTCATTGCCTCACACAACTACACTTGTAAATAGAAGGTGCTTACCTTTTCCATTGTAATTCTGCAGCAAACATTTGTGTTTTGGATTTCAAATTGCGTTCACTACACTTCCACTAAACAAATCTTTCATTTACTTCCCTTAAAGGAACAAATTTCAAACGGGAATCAAATATTTATAAAGTTTTATCAGCCGCAACACTCAAAACTATTATGGCGGTGGTTTTCACTTGCTGCGAATCGACGCCGCCACCGAACACTGAGACATGCCTGTGTTTATAGTCTAAAATATCCAACTTTTTTTCTGTTGTATTAATTTTCAGTGCAGATAGGTTGGGCAAAGCATAGAAACTTGAAATTCATACGTTGTTTGTTTTTCGATTCTCTCAAATTACAAAAACCATCTCTACGAAGCATAAAATCATACCAATAGTTTATCAATTTGGACCACCCAAAATAATTGAAAAGCTCCACAGTGCGATGCGTCGGGATGCGTCGGAACGCGTCTATCGTGTGTGCACAATCATCGCGATCGTTGAGCGCAGTGATGTCAGAGTTGCTATCTGTAAAATCATAGCATTTAAAGTGAATTGATCACAAAAATCACTAAAATTTTATTAAATCAGTGATCTTGTGATGGAAAACTATTTGCAAAATGATAAGTTTTTATGATATGCAGCAAATGTTCCGAAAACAAGCATATAAAAATTGCTAGAAAAATCTGTCACCAATCACCTGGCAACACCGTCATCCCTTGCAAACATAAACCGTACCGATGCATAACAAAAATATGAGATAAATCCAATTAAAAACTGAGAAATTTCGTTGCCCTTCATTAAATTGTAATGTTTTCTTTTGATATGTACGATTGAAGAGTTGATTTTGATTTCCAATACTCGTCAATCTACTAAATTTCCCATGTGTTTACATAAAAATATGCTTAACACAAATGTTATATTTTTTGTTTGTTTGTTTTGAAAATATACATGGAAAGGCGACACTACTACTATTACATCAATGATGATTCTAATGATTCTTTGACTTACACGCCGCTTCACCTTAAAGAAAAATACTTTCTGCGTGGCAGCGCATATATTGATATTTTTGCGGATCAATTTGGTCTATGTATGAGGATTAAGATTTATCACTTTGAAATTGCGAGCTGCTATATCAACTTGGCTGCCAAAACGAATGACGGGCTACTTAGCCTTAATACAAATTCAAAACGACTTCAATTCATCTCCGCTATCGAACACAAACCTTAAGGCTGGTTTGCTGTTGACAAGAAAAGTAATCGCCTATGTCGATGCGTGGGAAATTACTCGCCAAAAATGTTCAAAGAAATCAGTTTTCTTTGATCGTAGTACTCAGGTGAAAAGAAATGTCTTTTCAAAAGAAATATGTAGAAAATTTCTTGATTCATTCGGGCAAGAAATATTTATACTTTTCTTGGGCGAATACTTATACTTAATAAAAGAAGTTTCTGAAGAAACAAATCTATTTTGAGTTTATTTTGTTTACGATCATTTTGCAAAAGTGTTCAAGACTATAATATGGAAGTAAATACTAACAAACAAATTCACTAACGTCTCTTTTTCTATCCGTCGTATTGTATTGCTCTCTTCACCAATAGGCCCGGATCCTATTCTTAGGACTTTTGATTCATATTGGCAGTGGGATTTTTTGGAAGCTACTAAGCTCATATTTGACCACAATATGCGTCGTATTGAAGTGCTTCTTGTCGTAAAGTTTAGGATAAGAGAAACCCCCCCCCCCTGAAGAAAAATGAATCATGGAAGTGCCCAATTAGCTCTGCACCCCATCCTTTATAAAAGTTTGAAGAATTAGTTTTCACTATGAGAAGATCATTTTGTACTTCCATTACAGTACTTCTTATTCTTTCTGGCGTTACGTCCCCACTGGGACAGAGCCTGCTTCTCAGCTTAGTGTTCTTATGAGCACTTCCACTGTTATTAACTGAGAGCTTACTATGCCAATGACCATTTTAGCATGTGTATATCGTGTGGCAGGTACGAAGATACTCTATGCCCTGGGAAGTCGAGAAAATTTCCAACCCGAAAAGATCCTTGACCGGTGGGATTCGAACCCACGACCCTCAGCTTGGTCTTGCTGAATAGCTGCGCGTTTACCGCTACGGCTATCTGGGCCCCCTGCATTACAGTACAGTACAGGTCCATTACAGTACTAACGAGTTTGAAACATAACTCTCAATTGTAATTTGTATATAAATTTACATCGTCTTTGGGTCACCTTCAAATCATCGCTGAAAATTCAACGGAAAACCATTTTTATCGTATAGAAGATTGAGAGAAAAAGAATTGATTTTTAAAACTGTCCGTGTGACAAGCGCAAAAGGATCTGCTATAAGTACTTAATTATATTTCCATAATGTCTGTCTTCTCATTTTTGATCTTTAAAAGCAGAGACGTGGTTCGCATGGGCCTTCACTGTTGAAATAAAAATAATTTCTGTATTGATTGTTTTGAAGAGACATAAATGGTTCAATACTTTAGAACGCCTGTTCGTTGTGCGTTTCCTGTCTCATCCATAGCATTTCTCGGCTGTTGGTGTCTTTTCCTTTAACGACGGGTGTCTGGCATTTTTTCCCCGGCTTGACATTATTGCCACCGTCATTAGTGTCGATGTCGAAGCATTTCCAAGAAATTCCCCCACATCCATTCATTTCTGTGCTCACACTCCTGCCATAATCAGGACGACGGCGCTCGCTGGGGCGCATTTTCCTTCTGCTATTTTCTCTCAGTCCACCATCTCTCATCGTACTTATCGTCATTCACATCTCATATCTTGCCGGTCGTCTTCGGAAAACGTGTTTCGATTTTTTACTGCTTGCCATTTTCGTCTTTGTCGTCAGCACCATCAGCGTCATTATTGTGCATAATATACATATTTCTTTGTATAGGAACAGGACCAAATAAGCCAACATCAAGCAAAACGGACAAGATAGTAGTGCTCCGAGCCAGTACACGTGATAATGTACGAAAATGCTCTGAACTCTAGAATATGTTTGCCTATGGGAATTATATAGGTAAAAGGCTTTTTTGGAAGCATTCGTCTTCTTTATTAAACTATTTTAGAAGTGGTGAAATTATTTTTACTGTGAGCCACATTCACATATCGTCATTCAGGACAAAGACAAATTTGACGCAGTAGCTTCACTAATACCAACTTAATTCGTCTACGGGAAGTGTCTCCTCAAACAACTCAAAGTTTCTGTAGGAAAGTTGTCAAAATATTGGGAAAAGCGTTGGTCTAAGCTTATTAGGGTGGCCCATTTCAGCATTACCAAAGTGCTGAAGTTACATCCCTCCCAAATTGGATCATCCCAACTCCCAGAAGCTTGGGTGAAAATTTTGTAACTAGTGCACAATAGTCGGAAAAATATGAAGTTTGGCCAAAACTAGTTTTATCGCCTTGATCGATGAAATATGTAATCTTAATATGTTATTTGGAGTTTTTATTGTTTCATAAGGGGTTATTCACATATTACGTAAAAAAAGTTTTTTTTTTAATTATAAAAATGTTATTAAACTAAGCTGAAAGCACAGTTTTTGTTTGTATTTGAACAAGTTTTATCAAAATGTTTATGAACAGTGGTTAAATATATTTTAAATGAACTTTGTATGAAAAATATCGCAAAATATATGTAAAATATTGAATTATTCAAATAGCTCTAACTTGCAAATCAACAGATTTCTGCTAAAAATTTAAACGTTTTTGTGCTTTTTGGTGTGCAATATTCGAAATGGCGGCGACATGACACGACAAGAGTTGTTTTTCATGTTCAAAATCATCAAAATTAGTAAAGTGTAATATTAAATATTATTAAAACTTCAACCAAATATTTTTTTACATCCTCATGCTTGATAAAAGTGTTGAACCATAAGCTTTCAGGTAGTGCATTACTTTGGGGAAATATTGTATTCCAAAATTAAAAATATTGTAATTTATTTTGTTGTTAAATTTTTTAATTTTTTTACCTCAATCGATTTGCCTTCATAGAAGTCATAGAAATTTAAATTTTAGTTCAATTTCAATAAGGGATCACAATTATATGAATCATGAGGTACTGTAAAATGGGGTGTTAAGGGATGAAAAATAATTTCGACTCGAATTTCAAGCAACTTCTAGTATGTCAATAATTGAACAAAAGACAGTCCTACCATTCTCTCGTCGTCTATATCAAAAGCCAAATACAATGATGAGGATACTCTGACAGATTTCAGAGATACCAGAGACGGACAAGAAGCCGTTTCCCTTACGCTTCCATTCATCCACGCGCATGATTTTCCTTACGCCTGATTCATAGGCAGTCTGCTAACCACAAAAGCAAACCTCTCTGCCATGCCTTTCCTCTAATCCATACACTCCCGCATGAACTGGCGTAGATGCAGTGGTATATACGGTCTACGTGGGAGGCAGTATAATGCATCATCAATTCCTCCCCCTTCCCACATTGGTCTACATTCTGACGTGGCAGGCACCATTGTCGCCTAAAAATAGAAGATCACCAGCACTTATACACTGAGGATGCCTGTTAGTCCCAAGCAGTCATTCGGTTGGTTCCTTGTGTAAGTGCATCTGATCTGGCGATACTGGAGTAGCATCCACGGGCGGCCAATCAAGCTCAAGCTCAAGCTCAAGCAATAACTTTGATGCTTTCATTCAATTTCATAAGTTATGTTCAACCTTAATCAGATAATACATCAATATTATTGAACTTGCAACCCCTGCAAACGCAAACCGTTTTACTTTAACTGTTATGTCTTTCATAGTTGATTTGACTACAGTGGCCCATTTTGAGTCTACAGTTACTTTATTTACGACAAGGCATGAAGAAAGAGCCGTCGCATGATATGTTTTGGTGTAAAAACAGAAATGTCCCCAATGACAGGTTCCTCCGGGAAATTCCGGTGGTCCCAAAAGTGGCCACTGTAGTCAATTATCCATTTTAGGTCTACAATAGCCCTATTTAGCACGAGACAAGAAAAATGAACCGTCGCACGATATGTATTGGAGTTCAATTTCAATTGTCCCAACTTACAGGTTCCCTCGGGGATATCCGGTGGTCCCGGAAGTAGTCACTGTAGTCATCCATTTTGAGTCTTCTTCTTTCTTCTTTCTGGCGTTACGTCCCAACTGGGACAAAGCCTGCTTCTCAGATTAGTGTTCTTATGAGCACTTCCACAGTTATTAACTGAGAGCTTTCTATGCCGATTGACCATTTTTGCATGTGTATATCGTGTGGCAGGTACGATGATACTCTATGCCCTGGGAATCGAGAAAATTTCCTTTACGAAAAGATCCTCGACCAGCGGGATTCGAACCCACGACCCTCAGCATGGTCATGCTGAATAGCTGTGCGTTTACCGCTACGGCTATCTGGCCCCATTTTGAGTCTACAGGTGCCCTATTTACGACAAGATATGAAGAATGAGCCGTCGCATGATATGCTTTGGTGTCAAAATCGAAATGTCCCCTATGCAAGGTTCCCCCGGGGCACATGGCGGCGCCATGAGTGGCCAAATCTGTACAAGACTCATTTTCAATTTATAATAGGGTATTTTATGATAAGCTAGGGAGAAAACAATATTGCGCGACATATTTTGAGTGAATAAATTGTTTGATCCCAATTCGGATCCACTACCGGCAACCGATTCCGGGTAAATGGCCATATCTTGGTTGTTTCTGGACCGATCTTAATACTTGGCGCACCAATCGCTTCAGAATTTGATCTTCTATCTTCATGTGTAGTAAAATTTTGATTTTTTAGCCGAGACCTTTGCTAAAAACACGTCATAATTTTACTGCATAAGACATGCTTCCGGATATCCGGATTATCACCGGTATCCGGTGGTCATAGTTCATCTCCATGGAAGCACCTCAAAACTAGATTAGTTGACCCGTCCATTACTTCTTAAAGTATTGAAATCGGTCAATCTTTGTCAAAGTTACAGCATTCCAAAGTTGGCCCAATTTTTGCCTGTCCCTGTGTGTTTGCCTGTATGTTTGTTATTTTGACGGTTGTCAAATATATCAAATATTCCATCATTTGCGATACTTTAAAAATGGGGAGGGTACAAAAAAGGGCGGAGAGCTCCCTGCAAATCTTATTACTACTCTTCATATTGTATTTAAAGTTGAAAACACTGTGTCGGTTTATTGATTAGATTAGATTTTTAAATAAAAAATGCAAAAAGTTCAAGTATATTTTAAAAATGACCTGGGGCAGACACAAACGTTTTGAAAACGCCATTATTTTTGTTTATTTTTATACTTTCAAGCCCGGGGTGTCCGGTCTCTGTGCATTCTGATCGACTTATTTTGTCGAACAGTTTAATTATTGTTTACCAGTTCATAGGATTACCACTAAAAGGAGCAATGGCTTCAAATCCATTTCCAAATAAAAGAATTATTTGGAACATTTTACCAGTGTGAGCGAACAAGTTTTGGAAATAGTATCAAGAAAAGTCCCATATTTACTTCAATACGTTGTTAACTATACTTTCCTACCAGTTTTACCGATTTTCGAGATTAGACATTTTGGTGATAATCAGTAACAAACTAAATAGACCCCTTAACTTTTAAAATGCAGTTTTGATTCACGGAACAATCCAAAAGTATATTGGAATATATTACGGCATAAACCGAATGAGTTTAGTAACTTGGACAAAGTAGAATAGATATTCCTCTAACACCCCACTTATTTTTAAAAAGAGACTTTTTCCATAAGCAATATTAAAAGTCGAAATCTAGATAAAATTTTCAAAAGTTATTGTCTGCGTTGTGATCTTAATTAAATATACTTATCTTCTAAGTTACTCACTTGTTTTTCTTAATATTGTTTCATAGTTTTGTAGTTAAATGTATTAAGCCAATAAAATTGGAACAAAATGTTTTGAATCGTTTTCAACATCTAGACTCTACAATACTTGGTTTTAATAGACATCCGCTATCACATAATGTAGCCCACAATCCTCCGAACAAATCAAGCATTTCAGATGACTGATATATTGACTTTTGACGTTTTTGTGACTTGTCAAACTTGATGGAGAAGTTCAATCGCTTAAAACCCCACGAGTCCTTAACACCCCACTTTACGGCATGTTTTAAAATGATAAAAAACATCAAAATCCATTGTGCAGTGTCAGTGTGATGTCTAGTGTTCATGAGATTTGTCGCGTTCAGTTTCGTAAATATATTGTAAAAAAAGAAAACGTTTGTAGATAGGTTCCAATTTAAAAGGAACCCAAGTAAGCAATTGTATCACGAGAAATTTTTTAATAGTTTTTGGAGTCTTTCCAATTAACAATTTAAGTTTTATGAATTACTTTCAGGATGCCATCAATAAACGTCCATAAAACCACGATCAAGGCACTGTTGCCCTCATCGCATCCCACAAAACCTATTGTAGATTAGAACGTGACTAGTTGGCCCACTCTGGAAAAGACTATAAAGACTATGTCACACAAATAATGCAAAATAGCATTAATGGTAGCTATTTTGAGGCCACCTGTTCTAGGTGAATGTCACTTCATCTTGAAAATGATTTTGCCATATCGTCAATCATGCCGAATTTATTTCAACGTAAACAAAACAAAATAAGATTGAAAACACGTCTGTCTTGTTAAATATTTGTAGTGATTTATTTAGATATAGTGCTCAAATCTTTAGTGCCGAGTGAGATTTACTGCGAAATGTGATGAAAAATAAGTAAAATAGCGTGTGCCCCCTCTGAAAGCGTATAGTATATTTCTTGTTATTTAGCATTTGATAAAATTTGATAATTGTGCTTCAAATTATATTTAGTCAGTTTAATCATCATACCATAGCATCTTATGAGCGAATTCATGGAGATAATTTGATTTTGAAATAGATAAATTGTGGCAACTGGAGTGAAATTAATATGGCGGAACCATAATTGAAAGATTTCATCGGTAAATGCTGTTTGGTCATCATGAATACACAAATAAGGGCACACTGTTATGATTCGACATTTGTGGATGTAAAATTGCCTTAGATGATTAAGCTTTTTTTTTTATCTTTTTATGGTAATTAAGCCGCATTCAACAAAGTTTGACAGTTTGGGCGTGCTGTTTTGAAGAATATAGGCAAAAACAATGAAAACGGATATTTGTTTTGCATTTCACCATTAGAATAGGAATCAGTGCTTCTTTTTTAGTTATAGCGCAATATTAATACTGATTTGAGAGGTATAAATAAGGTAAGTTATCATAAACCAAGTGGAAGTCATGTTGTTTAAAAGCAGCTTGTATGACAACAAGTGAGTCTTTTATCATAGCTGTAACAAATAAGAGTCGTTCGGCCACGGCAAGTTTTGTGGTTTTAGTTGAAATTTGGGCCAGCCTAACGTATGGTTGCGATGTTTATCATCGCTGCCTTGCACCAGCCCTGTGAATTGTGTGTTGTCTGTTGTTTATTTTACGTTTTTTTTGTACTAAACCGACCGCCGCGACGAGCAAACGCAACTTTGTGTCTTGTGTTCTTTCACTGTATCGCGTACCGAAATTCCCCCGGTGGTTTTGTCGGTACCACTGTGTACCTGGTGGGTGTCCGTAGTTAAGCCATTCCCACAGGTTATGGACCCAGTGTAGTGAAAGAACCGGAAAGTTTGCCTCGGAATGTCGTGGAAGGTGAAGATCGAAATGTTGTTGATCAGTGTCGATCTGTGGCATACGGTTCCGGAAGAAAAACCGATGCCAGGTTCGCGATCGAGGAATTATTCGATCGGCTGTTGTGTGCGGGGCAGTGGTGTATCACAGTCTGTTGGAATCGTACAACGGATTGGTGACGGCATTAGAGAGCCGGCCTGATGACGACCAGACTCTGGAATTTGTAAAGCAGCGGCTGATGGACGTATACCACCGACGGATGGAGAAGATTGACGTGTCCGGTGAGCGCTGTGATCGTGCGCTGGGAGCGAGTAACGAAGGCAGAGGACAAAGAAGACAGCGAGTATGCTATTACTGCCGGAAACCAGGTAACTTCCGGAGAGATTGCCGAATGCTGCGTGAAAGGGAATAAAAAGGGCCGCAAATGAAGCAAGCTGTGTAGAAAAACCCCGGAATCTGTTTTGGAGTTGGAGTTCAGCGGAAGCGGAGCAGCTGGTATGTGGACAGTGGCTGTTCGAGCCACATGACCAGTGATAGGAAGTTCTTCTGTAAAATCGACGAAAGTGTGAAGGTCGACGTGAACTTGGCGGATGGCTCGGCGCTGAGATCCGCCGGAGTAGGAGAAGGCTTGCTGCAGTGCGTCACCGACAAAGGAAAAGTGAATAGAGTTCTGGTGAAAGACGTGCTGTACGTGCCGCAGCTAGACAGTGGACTCCTTTCAGTCTGAAAGCTGGCACAGAAGAGAAATCGAGTGAACTTTGTGAAACCCAGGTGCCAAATTATAAGTCGTAGTGGAGAAATGCAAGCTATGGCAGAACTTTGTGGAGAGCTATACGCTGTGAAGACTGCAGAAAGTGTTGTGGAGAGCGGCAACCGCCGGAAAACAGCAGCTGGGCATCCCGTTGAGGAGGAGTGCTGCCAAGAAGAATACTTTTACGACTGCCTTGACGAGGGAAACCGATGCTAAGTGTGATATCGTGTATAGACTGTAAAATCTTTGTGAACTTTGTGACTTTGTGGTTGTTAAACTTGACGAAACAGGAGGGCGTTGTGTGCAGGAGGAGTAAGACTCGTAGGTCGTGTATCTTAGTGTAGGCTGAGCTGCCCATTGAGAATTTAGTGGACTTAGTGATGAACACATCGAGGAGGAGTGTTGAAATTTGGGCCAGCCTAATGTATGTTTGCGATGTTTATCATCACTGCCTTGCACCGGCCCTGTGAATTGTATGTTGTCTGTTGTCAGGGTGTCGACTCAATTTTGAAAACATAGTTCCCTGACTTTCCCTGACCTTCCAGTCGTTTTCCAGAAAAATTCCAGCTAACTGAATTGGTTAAATTGAAGTAGGCTTTGTACAAGAAGATACATATCCAAAGATTTGCACGATGTATAGTTTATGTTATAGGTCGAACGTACCCAGTAAACACACGATCGTATATCATAGGATATAAATAAAAATGGAATGGTGTTTGTATGTCACGAAATGGCTTACGAACGGGTCAACGGATTTGAATGATTCTTCCTCAGTTTCGTTCGTCAAGGGTTCCGACGTGTTCGTGTGTATAAAAATCCCAGGACGAGAACGAGCGCGAACGAAACTGTCATTTTATATGGGACGATCAAAAGCGTTTTTCAACAGCCTACTTGATGGCAAGACGAAGTTTGCCGGGACCACTAGTAGGATATAAGAGTACAAATGTGGAGGCGATATACGTACATTTTACATGCAGCCATATGGCGCATGTATGTATATCGCCTCCACTGTTGTACTTTTATGCGCTATCGTATACGAGTTTGTGTTCACTGGGTACAAACTGAGGAAAAGTTCAACTTTACTGAAATATACCTGTCAGATAACATTCTAGAGCGCTTATTTTAGTTGATATGATAAAACTGAGCAATTACTTTCCAAATTTGAAAATTCGTATGAACAAAGATGTACTCAGCTACTAAACTACCTCAGATATAATTTCACAAATTTCAGGCATAAACGACAATTTTGCACTCCTTCCTGCCTAAACATTGTTATATTTTTTTATATAATACGCAACACTATTACGATCATCCACCATGCTTTTTAGTGGAAGAAAGTTATGCTAAAATTTGGCCATTTTTTTCAGGTAAAAAGCTAGCCATTGCCAAAGAACTTTCTTGGAGGATTGCTTCAAGGAGTTCCACATCGATGTCTAACAAATTCCTATCGAAATTCTTAAACATATATTTCCAGATATTTCTCCGTGAACTCTTTTAAGATTTCCTCTAAAAGCTCCTCATCTCCATGATTCTTTCAAATTGTTAGAGAATTTCTTTCAGTCTTGAGTTTCTCCAAGAATAGCATTTGCACGGTGCTCCAATTACCGTTATTATCAAATAAAATATACCATCCAAACGGCAGTCAGCAGTTGATTACTGACGTTGTTCTGCACCTCTGGGCCGAATTTGAAGAAAATCCTCAGTCAGAATTTTGAGTTACGCCCTTTTGAAGTTTATATGATAAAAATTACACGAAATATGCCACTTTAACTTGTTTAAACAAAGAAATTATAATAAAGCTTTGTAGCTTTAATTTTTTATATGGTTTAAGATATTAAAAAACAAACATGTTTCTAAAATTTTTCTCGACCGACATTTGAAAAGGGCCAATGCTATGTCTAATTATTACTAATAAGCCAATACACGAAAAATGATATGGAGGATTCTGCTCCTATCTATAATCAACGGTTAGCTAGGTGCATACAATATCATTACACCTTTGCGGTTATTCATATTTCTTTCAATTTAGCAAGTTGCATAGAAAAAATATAATGTAACGCAGAATTTTCCAATTTGAGACCCCCTTTTCTCCCCCACGTTATAGCTTTTGTATGGAAAATGTATGAACCGTAACACTACCGAACCCCCTCGTTACGTAATATCTGAACGATTCCAAATTTACACGTACACATATTGTCTATACTGACATTGAAAAAGGACCAACATATAATGAAAATATACGCATTTCAATATAGCTGAACAATGACTATATCAAAGTTGACCGAAACACTCGAACATCACTTATCTGTACGTATATTATACGTCTGTATTCTATTCCATTCTATTTAATTCTTTTCTGTTTTAATCTGTTCTATTCTATTCAATTATACTGTACTTAAATTTATTCTACTCTGATCCACCCTTCTTGTTCATATACATATTTTTACAAATGGACACTGTATTAATTAACAACTGCGAGCAAAAGATTTGAATGATACACTTTCGATATTTGTACGGCTTTTTAGCACTCCCAGCTCTGTAAACAATTGCTCTGCACAGATTCTGACTCTGAATTATTATTTCACAGTAAGTCCAAATAAGGGTTTACAACTTATATATGATAGTTTTTATGTATTTTAAGGAATGATGCATTTTGTATTAAATGCTTTTCATTTGAGCTGGATCCTTGTTTTAAAGGTAATTTGAACAAGTTTGTCGAGAGCTGGGAAGAGCAGAGTCTGACAAAATCTTTGAAATATCATATCATCAAGTTTCATGTAAAAGGCTTCTGCAATGCGACTGGTCGAGGACTAGGCTGATATAATGAGCTGGTGTCGGAGTCTGTGCACAGCGCTGTTTCACAGACCTGTCAGCGCTATAAAGTCGAACAAACATCGAAAGTGTACCGTTCAATTCTTTTGCGCGCAGTTGTTGATTACAACATTGGCATTTGTAAAAATATGTATAAGAACAAGTAGGGTGGATCAGAATAGAATAATTTCAAGTAGAGTAGAATTGAATAGAATAGAACAGATTAGAATAGAAAAGAATTAAATAGAATTGAATAGCATATAGAATATAGAATTATGTAGATACAGATATGTTATGTTCGAATGTTGCGATCAACTTTGATGTTCAGCTATATTGATGTGTATATATTTCAATTGTACTTTGGCCCTTTTCTAATGCCAATCTAGACAATATGTGTACGTGTGAATTTTATGCAACTTGCTAAATTTAATGAAATAAGAACAACCGCAAAGGTGTAATGATTATGTATGCACCTAACCGTTGATTATAGATGGAACGGAATTCACCATGCAATATTCTTTCCATACACTTCAAAAGGGCGTATCTGCATATCCTGTCCAAGAATTATTCATTCATATTTTAATGCTTTGGAAAATTTCCTAAAATCACTATCAGGCATTAGATTGTTAGATATAATTGTTCGTGTATTGGTTGATAAGTAATAACTATACATAGAATTGGCCCTTTTCAAATGTGTCCTAGATTTTTTTTAGGAAAATATGTTTTTCAATATCTAAAACCAGATAAAAAGTCAATACTACTTATTTTTGTATAATCTCTTTGTTTAAACAAGTAAAAATGGCATATTTTATGTGATTTTTATCATATAAACTTAAAAAGGGCGTAACTAAAAATTCTGACTAAGGATTTTTTTCAAAATCGGCCCAGAGGTACAGAATAACGTCAGGAATCAACTGCTGACTGCCGTTTGAATGGTATATTTTATTTGATAATAAAGGTAATTGGAGCACTGTGATTTGGAATTCGTAGAATTCAGGATTTTTCAGGAATCACATAGAATTTTTTCCATTTTTTTTTTCATTTTTCTTCTTAAGGTACTTTCAATAATTGTTAACGATGTTTCGTTACAGGTAATTTGTTGTTAGTTATTTTTTTAGGATTCCGATATGAATTACGTAGGTTTTCTCCCGATTAAAGGATTGAACAATGCGCTAATAATAAGTTTTCTGATGTTCCTCTTGAATTTGTCGTGCCTTCAGAAATGGTCCGAGGTACTCCTCTAACAACTTTTGCATGAGTATCTCCAAGTTATCTCACCAAATGCCAATAGATTATCGAGGTGATTCTTTCATAGAACATTCCTGAAATTTCTGCTTTTCAATGATTTTTTGGATTCCCTGATGAAAATCAAGGATTTTCGAGAGGTATCCTCAGAATTTCTCGAGAATTTCCTGAGTATTGGGAAAAAACTCGGCATATCTTTAAGTAAGCTCCTGAAAAAATCAGGAAATATTCTGTCCATACCCTTATATCTGAAACATAGGCATTTTTGTACCAAATTTTTCATTTATTTTTTCATGCTTCAACCGAAAAAATGTACCATCATCAGGAGCAAAATCAAGAGAACCAAACAGCGTTCAGAGCTGAAAAAATTATCGATTGAGCGCCACCAGTGATTAACCAAAACCTTGTTTTTTTTTTATTTTTTTAATAAATGATTGTTTGATTCACCAGATTTGTGCTCTTGAAATTTTGAGATACGGTTTTTATTCATCTTCACTTAAATACTAGAATCCTATTTGTTTTTCTCTATAAATAGTTTCACTTGGATAGCTAACTTGTAAAGATTGACATGATTGGATGGAGTTAATTCCCTTTTTTAAGATTTTGAGCAAAATGCGCGAAACTAGGCAATGAGTTGGTCTAGGAAACTTAAGAACAAAATATGTTTAATCCACGCCAATTTCGAAGTAGTTGTTCGTAGAGAACTGTTAAAAAGCAAATAATTTTGAGTATAACACCTTGGACAGATAACCTGATACATATACCATGGACAAGTCGTCAAGAAAATTATTCCAAGGCTATCCTGAATGAAGACAATTATCAGCATGGAACTCATTTCAAGATAATTTTACCATGGTACGTATACCACAAATGTGTCATAAGTATGTATAAATATATGCAATAAAGTACAGTTTACTCTAATAAGCATAATAGCATTTTCTCAATGGTGAACTGCTATTTTAAAAGATTAATTGCACATTTTCTCGATATTTCGTATTGATAGTGAACATCATGATTATTAACTTATTGCTGACTTTTAATGTTGTAGTATTGATATTTTTTCCCTGACCTCAAATGAAATTCCCTGAATTTCCCTGACTTTCCAGGTCAAAAATAGAATTCCCTGACATTCCCTGACTTTCCAGGTTTTTCCAGGTAGTCGACACCCTGGTTGTTTATGTTATGTTTGATTTGTAATAAATCGACCTCCGCGACGAGCAAACGCAACTTTGTGTCTTCTGTTCTTTCTTTGTCGGTACCACTGTGTACCTGGTGGGTGTCCGTGGTTAAGCCATTCCCACAGTTTTGAAACACAACATTTTAGCTTTTCGTTTTGACTCTAAAAGGTTTCGAAAACAGCCGAGAGCTGAATTACAAAATATCATCTTTTTTCAACGTAAAATGGCCTCTTACTATTAAAGCATTAACGTAACTGTTATAAAACATGAATAAATCATCCACCTGAAAACCAAGCTGCTGTTGAATTGTTGCTTGGGTTACTTGATACTTGATCGGCTACAATTCGCAACATTGAATCTATGACGCTTCCAGTCGATCTGAACGTTAAGTGACTATAAGTCCTCCACAACTGCTAAATCCAACATGTGCGCGTCCTACGCGAAGCCGTCTGGGTTCTTTACTGAATGTTATTTTTGATTCTTGTCGTTCTACCGGCATTCGTATCACGTGACCAGCCCAACGTAGCTTGACGTGTTTTATGAGCTTGACAATATACACTTCTTTGTATACTTGGTACAACCCATGATTCATGTGGCGCCACCAGATTCCATTTTCTTGTTTACCGCCGAGTATTGTTCGCAGCACTTTACACTCAAAAACTCCAAACGCTTTCCGGTTGACATTTTTTAACATCTAGGATACATAGCAACCGGAAGGATTAGTGTCCGATATGGTGCAAATTTTTGCAGGCTATGGGACTTCAGCTGGTTACGGAGCCCATGAAAAGCCCTATTCGCAGCTGCAAGACGCCTTTTCTCCTCACGTGTAACATCATTATCACACGTCACTAAAATAACCAAGGTACACATATTCTTTCACTACTTTAAATTTTTCATCACTCAGCATCATTTCGCTATCAACATTTTGATTGGAACCACGCTGTATACTGGCGGTCAGGTAATTTATTTATTTATTTATTGGGATACATTCATCGGAACACGCCCTAGTGAATTTTTCTATTCTTATACAAGACCTTAACTTATTATTACGGTAGTCGCTGAGTGACAATCTTCCTCTTAAAACTAGTTGTCGACATATTAAAATCAAAAAATTGTTGTACTAAATTAAAGTGGTTTAACATGGCAGGAAGTGGAGCATTAGCACCATAGTTAGTCCTATGTTGACCGGGGCGGAGTAGCGTATGATTGCGTAGCATTCTCGATGGAACATGCAGAGGCAGCAAAGAAAGAAGATTTGGGCAATCAATCTCCCCTTTTAAATGTTTTGCGATAAAAACTGCTTGGTTGACATGTCTTCGTTGTTCAAGGGTGTCCATGCTCAGTAACTGACAACGCTCTCGGTAAGGTGGCAGATTATCGGGTTCTCTCCATGGCAAATTTTTAAGCGCATGCCGTAAAAATCTCTTCTGGATTCTTTCTATTCGCTCAACCCATGTGGAGTGGTAAGGTGTCCATACAACAACTGCAGTTTCAAGCAACGGTCGTACCAGTGAACAAAACAAGGCTTTCAGGCAGTAAGGATCAGTGAAGTCGCGTGAAATCTTTGAGATAAAGCCAAGCTGGCGGTTGGCCTTATCAATGATAGAGCTCCTGTGATGGTTAAACGAAAGGTTGTCGTCCAACATCACACCTAAGTTCTTTATAATGAAGTAGATTTTAAGGTCATCTGCGTATAATAATCTGCATCCTTTCGGTAAAAAGTTGGTGACATCATTGAAGAAGATAGTAATTTGTTTTGCTGGCGTTAACGGTAAGTCCAATCCTCGCTGTCTCCATTTTAAAGGCACGAATGTCTATTCTACGGCTCGACGATCAATTGCGATTATATCGATATTGTCTGCAAAACATACGAGTGTATGCCTCCGGGTGACTATGGTACCGCTACTTTGCACGCCTGCTCTCCTAATAGCTCATTCGAGGGCAATGTTGAACTAAAGGTTCGAAAGCGCTTTTTCTTGTTTCAATCCATATAAGGTTGCGAAGGAGGTCGAAATTTCATCCGCATCCTGTATACTTGATTTAGATCCAACTAACGTTGCACGAATCAGTCTAATCAGTTTCGTCGGAAAAGCGTGCTCCATCGTTATCTGCCATAACTCATTTCTCGTTACTGAATCGTGCGCCGCCTTGTAATCAATGAAAAGATGGTGAATCTGCTAGTTGCATTTCCAGAACTCATCAAGGATTTGTCGCAAGGTAAACATTTGATCCGTTGTTAACATGTTAACATGTGTGTTGCTCGGGTGTGACCCTTCTTAATCGCTGCAAAGTATCCAGCTGTTTTTTGTAAAAGCACCACCCCTAATTAATGCAATAATATTACTCAGGGATAAATCTACTTCTGAATATCTGGATTTTATGAGAATAATGCCCATGATTTTTTTTAAATAATAACGTATCGAAAAAAATATATTCTAAAATTAGATTCCGAGAGTTTTATATATATCTAACTACGTAAAACGCATTATAACTGAAATTGTTTGTTGTGCTTCAAAGCAGTTACACTCGTACTGCTTCCGAAAAAGCAATTTCCCATAGGACATCTAATTTACATTTCAGTGTCCCACCACTACAACCTCTAAATACAATTGCTAATGAAGCGGCTATGGCGACAGCAAACCAAACATCTGAAACCGTAATAAACATGCTCTGCACTCTGCTATCACCCGAGGAGGAAATTCCACTGGAATGGCATTCTACGGCTTTGTACTCACCCAAAATGATTCCACTGTTTCGTGGATTGCAGCAATGTGTGGAAAATGGTACGATCCATTAACAAATGATTTCGCAATTAAATCATGTGGTTGAATAACGCGTGCTTATTCAATGTACACATTGTATGTATGCGGATTGTCGTGATACAATTTAAGTGCGTACATAACGGTATGATGGTCACATTCTATAACGGTATATAGTCATTTTCAAAATTCGAATGATATTTTTGATGTTATCTGCTAGCAACCTTTTAAATCATGAATGAAAATCAAGAACCAAACGTGACTTCAAGTATGTGTTCACTTGAGGAACAGATCCTGTGTAAACAGAAATTAATTTATTCAAATTCCTAGCCTCGCAAAGCAATAAACGTTCATCAACCAGCTGCCATTCCAGATTCTCTGTGGCCGACACTTTACATTGCCTCTGGCAGAAACCTCGAGAGAGCAGAAAGTTAGTACCTCCGTTCCTTTGCTATGTTAAAAGCAATGACAAAAAGCTATAGATGACTATTATGTTCATACATGAGTTCAATGACAGGGTCGGCACAAATATGGCCATTCTATGGAAATGTATGCCAATTGTAATGCGTAGACGAACGCATATTTATTTATTTATTTTTATTTATTTATTTATTTGACACCGTCTTGGATTCCTTTAATGTCCCACAGAATGTTCTTATTATCTAATATTCTTAATTCTACGTTTAAAAATCGTCTTGGACACGTTGAAATCAAATTGATCGTTTACATCATTGAAGCACTGGATGCAACTAGTGAAGGGACTGTTTTGACCGTAACTGGTGCGGTGTGCACCCGTCGTTAAGAGATATCTTCCACGTAAATTTCGGCTCGGTGCAAAGAACATTACACTGTTGAGAAGACCAGAGCAGTCAATGTTTCCGGTTATGAGGTCAAATACGAACATTTGTTTCAACTTAGTTCGTCTTCGTGATAGTGTTTCGAGATCGATCAGTTTGCAGCGGCTCTCATAATGAGGAAGATTTTGCGGATCATTCCATGGAAGCGATCTGAGGGCGTAACGAATAAAGCTTCGCTGTACTTTCTCAATGCGAATTTCCAGTGTTGTATGGTAAGGCGACCAAACACATGCAGCATGTTCCAGAATGCTCCGAACCAAAGAGCAATACAAAGTTTTCAACGTGTACACGTCGTGAAATAATTGTGAATTACGCCGTACAAAACCAAGAACTGACAACGCTTTGGCTGTTATGATGTTGATATGTTCGTTGAATTTCAGCTTATTATCAATGATGACACCCAAGTCGTTAATCGTATTGACACGGTCTAAGCAAATACCATTGATTTTGTATTCAAATGGAAAGCAGGATAGGCGACGTGTGAAAGTGATGGTTTTACATTTGCTAATGTTAAGCTGCATACCATTTTCCAAACACCAGAGATGAAGTTCGTCGATGTCAGCTTGGAGCTCGCAGCAGTCCAAGGTCGAGGAAATTATCCTATACATCTTAAATATCATCACGTATCATTTAAATACATTCTTTGTGACTATGCACTTTTTCTATTTTATATAATTTTCAATGCATCATATCGGCTTTCAACAAATTTCGTTAAGTTTCATCACTGGATTGGAAAGGCTTAACTTCGTTCCAAACTATGTAGGCCTGTGATTGGCAAATGCTGGTCATGATTCACCATTGGTAATTCGTTTACCTGAAGTATTGAAATAGATCCCTTTGTATAGTGCTTAGCCTTATGCCCAGCAACTTATATATCTACCTCCTCGAGGTGCCGGCCAGGGTATGACCAACCTTAGGAAAGATTGGGTAACTAACCTAAGTGGGAGCTTTGATCGTTACTCCTGCAAATCTGGCGCATTGGTTCTCCATGTCAGGGGTGACTAATCATATTCCATGTAACAGCGAGGAACTCTATGCTTCATTTAGAGCTCGTAAGCCAGCCGTAAAACAATCGCAATCAAGCAACGAATAATCAATTAGGCAATATGGATCGGGACAGTCGGCGAAGACTACAGCGACGAACAGTCAGACTAAAGGGACTAGCGATTAGAAGTTCGGTATGTGTTGAAAGGAATCAAAGGTTTGAACGATTATAGGTAATGTAGCAGAGTGATTCCAAGCAACAGCACCAAAATTTGGTAAATTTTTTAATTCATTTTTTTCTATTGAGCTGAAACTTTGCACAGTTTTCCAGTTCCATCTAAATCGTCATTTTCCGATATCAAATCTTCAAGTTGAGTCACGACTAACTTTTCAAAAGGGTGTATGTGAAAATGGTTCAAAAATATTCAAAAAGCTGCACAGCAAAAACGGTTCGTTCGATTGTTAGACAACTAAAGAAACAAAGTTAGACAACTAAATAAAGATTCCAAAAAAAATACACACAGTAAAAAAAAATTTTTTTTTTGCATTAAAAAACATAATTTTTGACACAAAAACTCAAATATCTCAAAACCCTATCGGAATACCAACGTAATTTTTTGAGGGAAAACGGTCCATTATATTAGATATCTACCATAATTTGGTGATGGTAAACCAATAAACAAAAAAGTTATGACATTTCAAACATGTCACAATTTTCACATTTAGTAGAAAAAAAAAATTTTTTTCGGTGTGAATTATTACGGGAACCGCAGTTTGTTGCTGATTTTATTGTTAAGGGCCTTGCGTGAATTAAACAAGTCGTTTTCATGTATTCATTAGTATTATGTATATTATATGTATAAATATTATGTATATGTATAAATATTATATGTATATGTATATATGTATAAATTAAAATGAATTAACAGATTACACGAAAATATTTTTTTTTTTTACCAGGATATTTTTTTTTAGAGTATGATCGATGAGTTTCTAAATGTTATATATAAACTTTAAAAGTTTTGGATTTGGGTATGCGTTATGAGATCATGAAAACATTTTATTAATACTCATTTATTTATTTATTGTTATTCAATTTTTTTACAATATCGAACACTTTTGCATCATTATCAGTACAGTTCGAGTATAGTTTTGCTTTAATTTTATTTTCTGACAATGGAATGAAACAGTGAAATTTTTGGGTTCCTTGGATCGTTTTCGCGTTATTATATTGCTCGCTGAGCTCTGATGCCGTTAATTCGTACTCTTCAGTAGTAGTAAAACAAAATGATAATTTTGTTAAATCTTCTTCTTTTCTGCGATTCGCCCAATCAAATACCGTTTTGATTCATATTACGGACACTTAAGGCCTCAGTGAAGTATAACCCAGCACAGAGCATACAAAATAAATCATTCTGTATGGTTCCTTAGCGTTATCGAGCGTTGGAAGCCCTTAACTTTCAAATGGTGGGTAAAGAATTCGCTTCTGCAACTTGAAAACTTTTTAATAAATCAAAATGTGTGGCCTTTTCATGATTCTTATTCCGGACGCTTCCTCACTTTTGTCTCATATTCCGGACACTTTGATTCGAATTCCGGACAGCTCATGATAATCATTAATGGAATAGTCAAATCATTAATTGAAACCGCCAAACCACCAGAGAGACATCTAAGGTAGTTGGGCATCAAACATTTTCAAAGATATTTATGGAAAAAGCTTACTCAAACGAGCCTTGAAATTGAGAACTTTTAAAACGGCGAAAATTGAAATATTTCGTTTGAAATTTTTCCCATACAAAGTAGAGTGTCCGGAATTTGAAGCTGTCCGTAATATGAATCAAAACGGTAGTTATTTTGCAGTTTTAATTGGATGCTCACGTTCTTTGGCCAAACTTGAACAAATTTACAGATACTGAGTCGTGTCTTAAATCTTCGGAAATTACAATAAAACTAAAATGTTCAATTTGCGTACTTCCATTGAAATAAATAACGAATGGATGAATTGTAGCTTGTTGTACGTTCCAGTGATGGGACTGCACTTCATCTTGCAATACAAAGCTATAGTTTTCAGAAAAATCACAAATGACTAAAAATTCACCATCTTGTAATGTATTTTTCGTATTTTTTAAAAAGCGGGATTGCTCTGTTTTAATAAAGTCGTGAGGAATTAAACTTTCTAATTTCAAGCAAAAAAATGACACAAACTCATCTACAGGTTTTACAATAGTTTCTAGGTCACACCTATCCGTGGTCACCCATTGCTCAAATGATAACTGATCAATATAATTTTCTTCAAACTCAGCGAATAAAGTATTTTCCAATGATGAAGAATCTGGACAATCCGAACAAGATCGTAGATAGCAATTTGATGTTGTATTTTCACACAAAAGACTACCAGTTAACATTTTAATATCCTTTGATAAATTGATTCTTTTCAAACTATGTAAGATTAGGTTAATATTTTCGTGTGTTGTGCACACACAAACATTATGTGTTCCTGAATTGGATAGAAGCTTGCATTGCCTTGGACGAAGGCTTGCAAATGAGGAAAAACCTACCTTAATATTTTCGTTAATTTCCTTGAAGCGTGTATACGCTTCTTTCAAAGTAGTCATCATTAATCGTTTTTGGATTGCTTGACGCTTTCCATCTTTTTTTACAGATACATAATCTTTTTGGCCAGGCATAGCTCTACTTACTTCATCGTCTTCAAAATATTGAATTATTTTTTCTTTTGTCTCATCTGTTAATGAAGTACTCGACCTAGCATTTTTGGTTGCAAGACAGTTATTTTTGAATTGTTTTGCCTCTTTTGCTGTATTTCTATTGGTTTTGAACTCATCAAAGGCGTCTTGAATAGACCACGAGCTTGGCAGCATCGACAAAATCAATAATTTTTCTTTCCTTGTCGTGGCTAGATTCGAGAACCTTTCCTTCATATTCATAATTACCTTATCGTAGCCTGTATTTTCCACATCCTCAGGTCCTAATTTGAAGAGGTTTCTTCGTACAGCTTCGTTGATTTCACGGTATTTTTTCTCGGGATAATTGACGTAACCCATCTTCGTCCATTTAATCGGAGTCACTTTTATTCCAGCTATCCCTTCGTTGAAGCGTTCGATGTTGACCTTCTGGATGCACTCATCTTCTGATTGATTTGTTGAAACAGATGTCGCTGATGGTACCGTGGCAAGACTATCTGCACTTGGTACTTCTGGTAACTCCTCAGTTGTTGTCGGTGCATCTAGTAATTCCTCGGTTGTTGTTGTTTTCGAACTTCCTGCAACCTGATCCACCGATGATGTACAGATTGCCCGTTTGTCAACGTTTAAACGGCAGGACGTACAAATGCGTAAATTTGTATTCAATGTAGACATTGGAGCATAACCAGCCGCTTTCAGTTTATCTATGGTGCTTTCGGTGAGATTTCGTAGCTCTTTCGAACACTTTTTTTCTGCAAACGGCCTGCAACAGTTGAGAAAGCGACTACTCATGTTGCTCGTTAGATTTTAATAAACAAAATCACTTTTAAGTTTTTACTGACTAGTTTGGTGTCGTTTGCTTGACTGAAGAAAAATTTTACAATTAAATCTTTTATAACCATAGTGGTAGTATATTTTTAGCTTTTTCGTGAGTATGTTCATGGTATGTACCTATCATGTTTTTGATGTTGTTGAAGTTACTCGCTTTCTCCCAAATATGATTAACAAAGTCTATTCTCTACCAAGGCGGGTCTATACCCAGGTGTAATCAGATTTTAACTTTGTGGAGAAAACCAGCGCCGAGAAAACCGACCTGCTTTACGTATACTAGATCACCTGGGTATAGACCCGCCTTGTTCTCTACGAGGTAAACTTTTTGCAGGTAAACTAGTCGTATACCTGTAAAGAAAACCTTTTTTGTAGCTTTTGTCTTCAATATTAGATTTCTTATAGGTTTCTTTTATCAAAAGGTTTCAACACTATTGAGAGAATTTTTCTTCAGTTACGTACAATAAAAAATATGACACTATCAAGACTTTAGATCACAACACTGGATCGCGTCTAACTTTCTAATAGATGCTATAATAGTTATGAATAATTAAATAAAATATCATGAAAACAACTTGTTAACCTCATGTGGTACCCTTAACAAAAAATTCAGCAACAAACTGCGGTCCTAAAAAAAATTAACAATGAAAAAAAAATTTTTTTTTCACTAAGTGTCAAATTTGTGAAATATTTGAAATGTCATAACTTTTTTGTTTATTGGCTTACCATCACCAAACTTTTATGGTAGATAGCTAATATAATGGACCGTTTTCCCTCAAAAAATTACGTTGGTATTCCGATAGGGTTTTGAGATATTTGAGTTTTTGTGACAAAAATGATGTTTTTTAATGCAAAAAATTTTTTTTTTTACTGTGTGTATTTTTTTTTGGAATCTTTATTTAGTTGTCTAACTTTGTTTCTTTAGTTGTCTAACAATCGAACGAACCGTTTTTGCTGTGCAGATTTTTGAATATTTTTGAACCATTTTCACATACACCCTTTTGAAAAGTTAGTCGTGACTCAACTTGAAGATTTGATATCGGAAAATGACGATTTAGATGGAACTGAAAAACTGTGCAAAGTTTCAGATATTTTTGAAATGGTCGATCAGAATCGACTTGCATGCCTCCGTGGAATCCCTTAGCAGAAGAGGCCTAGACAAACTGCTTCTCCAAGCCGATCTAAACAATGTTACAGGAAAGCAACCTCGACAGGGCCAATCCTATGCAGCCAATTTTTGGTCGGCGCAATTTTACAATAATTGCAGTGATAGCCTTCGCATGCGATCTCACGGTAATGAAACGCGGACAATCGAACATGACATGCTCCGTAGTTGCCTCCACACCAGCACAATTGGGATACGCAGGAGATTCTGAGTACCCGAACCTATGCAGGTACTTCCTATAGCAACCATGTCCTCACAGAAACTGCGTCAAATGAAAGTTTACTTCTTCGTGGTTTCTTTTAACCCTCTAATACCCAAATTTTTATTTTCGATTTAAGTATTATTTTTCGTTATCTAAAATCGTTCTAAACACGTTCTGGGCAATTATTTTTTTTATTCGTGAATTTTTGAATTTTGGTTTTTGATTTTTATAATTTCTATTTTTGAACATCCCTAGCTTTTTACATTTTTTCTTGAAACCTTTTATGGTTGTTGATTTTTGGCAATAATAAAAATTTAAATTTTTGCGGTACTTTTAAAAATATTAAATTTTCAATTTTTTTTCCGAGCGTATTTTATTTTCCGTGTAACTAACGGAAAAACAGGTTTGAAATTATTTTGATACCATCAGGCTCTTCTTTTGTGATAGGTCGATCATAGAAAAATATAAAAGGTATGATTTTTTATATTACACGTTAAATTAACCCCGGGCATTTATAGGTTATATGAGAATACAATTTTTCAAACAATTTTCAAAATTCATAAAAAACTTTTCTTACATGCGTGTTATGAGTCAAGGTTTAAGCCAAAAATAAAATAATTTTGATTTCCGAGCTACGAAAAAATATACAAACATCCAAAGTGTACCCCGTCTAAAGGCGGGGTTGGGTATTAGAGGGTTAAACAAATTTGACACATTTGGTATTAGCCGATGGGTCCATCTACCTTTAGTGGAGTTATCCCATTCCTGCTGCCAACCTCTAAGCGTTGTCTCTTCACACGCGTTGCGGACTCCTCTGGTACCTCCTTGGATGAACCCTTGAACATCTTCCATGATGATAAGCCGAATGGGCGTGATCTCGGCTTTGATGCACACAGCCTCTTTAGAAACTATTCGGTATACATGATCCTATAAAGCATTCCAACCGCTTTAGGTTTCTGCTCATTTTAAGCGCTTTTGACCAGATTGGTTCTCCGTACCTCAGTATGGATATCACCACACATGCCAGGAGCATGTGTTTGCTGGGTGGTGCGGGAAGAGTACATTGATCATAGATTGCAGCAGCTCGGGCGACTTCTCTTGGACGCTATGACACCTTTGGTCTTAGCCATTACCACTCTGGCATAGGCGCTTGGCACTCTGGTAGAGGCTATCAAAGCATTCTCGCTTTTGACTCCTGATTTTCTTTTTGAGAGCTAACTTTGCCTCTGTAATTGCTTCACCGTGTTCTTCTCTTTGTGCTTCTGTGCGTGCGTGTTACAATCTTCGTCTAGTCCGAGGACAGATCGCTCGAAGATTTGCTATTGATCCGCACAAAAAGTACACCGGTGGACTAGTTGGTGGCCTGTTCTCCCTGGAAGGGGCTTTTCTCGGCATGGAATCGTCACACGCTCGTGATATCACATCAATTAATTCTTCAAGGTTTAGATCCAGAGTATTTCGTTCACGCCACAGAGCTTCAGTGAATACCTCGCTTTCGAAGCGCGCTGTTTTACAACCTCGTATTTGGGTCGAGTTACATTGCGCTACCTTCCGCCCGCCAAACATTATAGAGTAAGGTGGGGCAAAAGTTCGACCTTAGTGGTATAATCAAAGTTTCTAGGAAAACAATAGCAGCTGAAACAAAACATATACCATACAGTGAACCTTCAACATATTGGCTATAATGTTGCTGAACAAACTTGTGTCAAAATATTCACCCATTTTTAGTTATAACAGTTTCAAAATTGATTGTCTTAAACGAACTTTTGCCCCACCGGTGGGGCAAGTGTTCGAATCTAGTGTGGGGCAAAAGTTCGCTGGCTGACACACAATATACCGATACTTTTATTACAGGCATACTTTTTACCAGCCGTAAACTTAAGTTTGCCGAAAAATACACACTAAATTTTCATCAAAAAATTGCCAAAAACAGGGTTAACTGTAATATACTCAAAAATAGCAGTTTTTCGCAAAACAAAGTGGAAATGTTCAATTTTGATGACATTTTTCGCACGATCAGACAAATTTAGCTAAATTTGAAGGTGATATGTGGATTTTAGGCAATTTGCAAATTTTTCCGTGAGTTTATACATGGGTCGAACTTTTGCCCCGCTGATTCGAACTTTTGCCCCACTATGGGCCAAAAATTGTTTTCAAGCATTTATGCAAAAACTAATACACCTCAAAGCATCCGTATGATAGGCCTAGAAACGCCCGTACATAAAATATTGAAAAAGATTTTATCTTCAATTGGTTCTATGCAACGAAAGTTTGACCAAAAATTATAAAAGCATTCGAACCACCATGACATTTATAAGTTTTGTTTTGAATTAAGCAAGAAACTCTTACCCCACTCGAACTTTTGCCCCACTTTACTCTACTATAGCGAATTGTTTGATGATCGCTATGAGTATAACCGTCATCAACGCGTCAGTTCATGGATTTCATAAGGTTAGGACTACAGAACGTCACGTCGATAATCCATCGAATGTTTCCACATTCGCGAGAGCTACATTCAATGCGGCCAGGGATTCCAACAACATTTGGCCTTCTTGGTTGGTGCAGCGGCTAAACCACTCCACTACCCATGCATTAAAATCACTAGCTATCACTACTGGCTGCCGATTAGCTAGTCCGGCTATCAAGCTGTCGACCATGTGGGAAAACTCCTCAATCGACCACTTTGGGGGCGCCTAACAACTGCAATAGAACACGCCGTTAAATTTTGCTATCGCAAAACCGTCATTTGAGATAGAGACTTCTTTCATGGATTGGGTATCGTCCTGTTGTCCCTATAGCTGCTAGCTATTGAGATAGACTACAGACTAAAGGAACTATTTCTCTATACATCACCCAGTTCCCGTTGTTGGTTGGTATGCGATATGTGTCCGATAGTAACACCACGTCGGTCTTCGTTTCCGAGACTGATTGCCAAAGCAGCTGCTGGGCTCACAGTCAGTTGTTTAAATTAAACTATGTTACTTCCCTTTTGGCTGCTTTGATACTCCGCTTGTTTCCGGACATTTGGGTCCACCCGTTAAGTGTCCGTTGTCTGCTCTGTTGACACATATTAGGCACAAAGCGATTTGCTTACAATCGCATTTTCTGCACAGCTTACTTCTGTCGGGACCACTGAATTTTCACGACTTATGGCCCTTCCCGGAACACTTGAAGCACACTTCAGGAGGCTGTTGTATGCTCAGCCGGCAAACCGACCAGCATACTTTGAGTATGTCCAAGTTCTTTGCTTTGTTGGCCTTTGCAGCCAGCAGCCTTATCGACGCCAGCTGGGTGCCCTGCGGGCCTTTTCCAAGGTAGATGGCCTTACTGGCTACGTCGATGTCACACTGGTCTTTGAGGGCAGCAGAGACCTTTGCTGCATCGCTGATTTTATCCAAATTTTTACAATGGAGAGTCGTTTCTGCAGTTAGGGATTTCACATCAACCTCGTCGTTGAGTACTTCTTGTGCTAGTTGCTTATAAGCTGCATCCTTTTGTTTGGCATCTTTCTTCAAGATTAGGGTCATTTCACCAATCCTAGTCCGCCTTATGCTCCGCACATCTGCGTCCAACGGCGATAACTTCTCCGTGTTTCGCATCGTCTTCAAAACCTCGGCGATTTTCGCCTTCTCCGTTTTGATAACGAGGGCCTCGCCTAAGTTCCAACGTTTCACTGCTTCGGTTTAGGATTCTCCTTGGTCGGCGTTTCCAGTTTTCTCCTTACTTTTTTTCAGCTCATATTTACGGGTTGCTATTGCCCGTGGTGCACTGCCTGGTTTTTTTTTCTCAGCTATCTTGGCCTTACACGACTCTTTTTCTTAGACATGGTGGTCGCTCCACTGTTGTTATGTCCTTTTCATCGCTGAGCTTTGCTCGTGCTAGTTTTTCCGCTGTAGAGGACAGCCACGTAGGTCACTTTTCCTTTAGAAATTATGCGTCTATTTAACACGTATTCATCCTGGTAACGAGAGGTTGAAAATCAATAAACGTGCACAGCCCTCAAACGCGAGTACGACAGCTTCTCAAGTCACAAGAGATGGTATACAAATTATGTCACGCTAAATTTCAACTTTTTGACCACCTACCCCCCCCCCCCTTTGTCACGTTTTTTGTATGAGCCCTCCGAAATATTTGTAAGGCTTGTCACACTTGGCTTGACCCCCTCCTCCCCCTCAGAGCGTGACGTAATTTGTGCATGACCCCCAATGTCAAAATCGTCATAAGATCAATACAGCAGACAGAATCGCAAATTGATCACATTTTGACTGATGGACGGCACATTAGCACCTATCATGGTCAGCGCTAGTGACTGTGATGATTATCTGGTGAACTGTGCCCAAACTATCCATCATCAGCTATTTTCGGTACAGACAGCTGCCTGGGTATGATCTAGTGTGGCTAATAAAACTGGATGTCACATATGCGTAAACGCAGCATCACGAGGCTGCATTACTGGAAGAGTATAAGCATGATGAAGCACCTCTTGAGGACTGCTGGAATACAGTGATAGCAGCCATCAACAATACAGCTGTCATTAAACGTGAACTATACTCGAAAAGGAGGGCCGGCAAGCTCTTAGGATGTTCGCTCATCCAACTGTACGACGAACTCAGTACTGATAAGGTAGCGAAAGCAGGAAGGATACGATGGGCAGGGTATATTGCAAGATTACCAGGTTAAAAACTTGCAGATATGGTGTTTGTTTTGGATTAGGCTGGTATAAGAAGGCGTGGAGTGCAGTGAGCTAGGTGGGTGTATCAAGTGATTACATGAGCGTGGGGCACAACTAAGAATGAGGAATTGCGACCACAAACCGAACATTATGGCGTGAATTTGTTTATTTAGCATTTTCAGTTCGCATGTTAAATAAATGAATCCAATTAATGAGAATTGAACTAACCCAGACAACCAGCAGTTGTATAACAGTTTACGTGAAAAGTCGTTTAATAATACAAATTGCATCACACCCGCACTACATGGTGGGTGAAATCGTTCGATTGATGAGTTTTCTCGCATAAAACGCTATTTTATGAGTTCATATGTACAATTCGTTTTGTCCCGTCCAGCAGTTGTCAAATCTTTTTTGTTATGATAAATCAAATCGCATAAGAGTACAGACTAATTCGCAATAAAATCTGCACACTCGCGTTACATGCTATTTTTCATCATATAAAATATTTACGTATATCGCCTCCACTTTTGTACGTTTAAGGCGTTTTCACGACATCTTATATGTAAAACTTTGCATATATAAGCATCGCATAACGCAAAAGATGATTTCGTTGTATGTACATTTTGGTTGTCTGGGAACAATGCATTGCATGCTATTCCGTTGTCTAGTGTGGTGCTGCCTTTTTTTCCTTCTAAGCAATGGGGGGATGATTTGCTCAACAGACTCCGGACCGAGGTCCGGGAGTGTGGGGTTGGGGACCATTTACTACATACAAGCAGTAAACAGGACTACACCCCAACCCACTAAACCATTTCCATTGTCGCCAAACCCTTCGTCTCTCCGGGACCACCAAGAAGGCATTGCTTCGGAGAGGGGCTATTGCACATCGCATCCTCCAGGTTAGCTGCGTAGCCATGCAGCAACGAACATCCATGACACGCTTAGGGGGTTCCACCAAGGTAGCATGCTGGCGCTTTGCCAGCTTCCCAGGTTGTCCTCACCTCCCATTGTCCGCTGAAGGCGGGCAGGGTCGACCACTACGCCCGCGCCCAGCTGCACCGCAGGTATCAAGAACTGATACTGCGGGCTTCGCAATTTGACCTACTGAAGGCTCAGGCCCTATCAGCTAGCACCAGCTAGGATTGTTGACGAAGGGGCCTCCACCTGCCCCGAACAACCAGAGTATCCAACCCAGTAGGTCGGTGCCACGACAGCAGCGCTACCAGGATGTTCTCCCCGCGGCCACTTAACCGCTGTAAGGGTCGATTTCGACCGTAGGGCACCGGTATGACCTACGTAGCCGACTGCGAACACTTGGACCACCTGTTGTTTAGCGTCTGCACTAGTCACTCCTCGAGTCCACTCGCCACCTCCTTTGTAGTTCCGAGACGATGTGGGTGATAGCCGATGAAACGGCATTCCAGCCAAACTCGTCTTCACACATCCTCCGAACCAAATTGTCCGGAGTCGTGTCCCGACCAGGGATTGAATCCTGATAAAATTGAGAGAATCTCTCACGTATCGCTCTCTGTAACTATCATAACATGCTGCACATTATGAGAGACTGTTTATCGTATCCTGCTACAACTTTGATCAGATTGGGGGGATAGTAGTGCATGATAAAACCCCTCTAAACATGCTCCAAGTCTGGGGGACACTATTGCTATTGGAAGTTCGTGGATTGTTTATCGTTCCTGTAAAGAAAAACACCTATCCCCAACGGTAAACAAGCGAGAAAAATGGATGATATCATCGCTCTCTCTTCGGGGCTCTCGCTCACTGCTTCCATTTATCAGACTTGTTACACCTTGCGGTACAATGACGATCGTGGACTGCTACAGATGGAATGTTTTTCTTTGCTTGCTTTGATCGTGCTTCATACTCAAATGAGAGCGTATTCTGCAATGCCTGGTCCCGACCGCATGTGGCAAACATGCGGTCACGCATTGTGCGGAAACGCGGGCAAACGAACAAAACGTGTTCCGCCGTTTCCTCTAAACCTGCACAAACTGGATATTCGGGAGAACCCGCATGACCGAAACGGTGTAGATACTGTTTAAAGTAACCTGTGTCAGGTGGAATGTGAGTTCCCCATGGCACCTATTGACCCAGATATCTAACCTCGGAATCAACCTGTGAGTCCACACTCCCTTGGTGGAACTGTCCCACGCACGCTGCCATTTGACCATAGAGGCCAGTCTGGCAGTCCTGCGTATGCCTCTTGTGCCGCGCCTTTCGAAGCACTCTATGTCTTCCATGATAAGGATACCAATAGGCACCATACCGGTGATGACGCAGAGTGCATCGTGTGACACGGTACGGTACGCGCTCGCAACCCTCAGGCACATTAGCCTATAAGTACTCTCTAGCTTGCTACGGTAGCTATCGGTACTCAAAGCCGTGCCCCAAGCCGGGCCCCATACCTCAGTATGGACGAGGCGACACTGGCCAGAAGCTAACGCTTACTGGCGTACACCGCAGAGCTATTGGACATCATCCGGGACAGTGCCACAATAGCTGTGGAGGCTCTCTTGCAGGCATAATCAACGTGGCAACCGAAGGTAAGCTTATCGTCGATCATCACCCCCAAGTGTTTGACGGAGCGCTTCGAAGTGATCGTGCAGTCGCCTACACTGATCACCGCTTGCTGCACCGACTTTCGGTTGTTGACAACAACAGCCTCAGTTTTGTGGTGAGCCAATTCCAGTTTCCTGGAGCTCATCCACTCCTCCACAATTGCGATCGAGTAGGCTGCAGTCAATTCCACTTCTTCGATCGACTCACCGTAGACCTCTAGCGTAATATCATTGGCAAAGCCAACGATAACCACACCCGCCGGGAATTTTAATCTCAACACCTCGTCGTACATGGCATTCCATAACACCGGGCCCAGGATGGAACATTGCGGGACTCCTGAGGTTATGTGAAAGCACTTCCGACCCACCTCTGTGTCATAGACTAATACCCGATTCTAGAAGTAACTTCCGAGAATCTTGTACAGGTACTCGGGTAACCCCAGACGCAGGAGCGCATCAGCAATAGCCGCCCAACTGGCACTATTAAATGCGTTCCTTACATTCAGAGTCACTACTGCGCAGTAGCGAATCCCACTCCTCTTACGCTGGAGTGCTATCTCAGCGATTTTCTTAACCGTTTGAATAGCGTCTACGGTGGACCTCCCTTTCCGGAAGCCGAACTGGTTGCTTGAGAGACCATTTACACCCTCAGTGTACCTTAACAGTCTGTTGAGGATGATCTTCTCGATCACCTTCCCCACCGTGTCAATCAAGCATAATGGTCTGTACGCCGACGGGTCACCGGGTGGTTTCCCCGCCTTTGGCAATAGTACCAGGCTCTGCCTCTTCCACGCATCTGGAAATACTCCCTCGTCCAGGCATATCTGCATAGCAGATCTGAACATACCGGGAGCCTCCAAGATTGCGACTTTGAGGGCCAGGTTCGGAACTCCGTCCGGACCTGGTACCTTCCCCATGCTTAGGAATTTTGCAATCCCTACAAGTTCCTCATCGGTTACCCTATCATCATCGCCAGCCCCAATCCCCGGCTGTCCTACGAAAGGAGGCCTTGGGCTAGGGTTGTGGCGCGGAAAGAGCCAATAGAAATATTAGTAACAGAACGCTAATGGCACTGTTACCACAAAACTAATTTTAATTTTTTATACCTTCAGTTGTGTTTTCACTGTTTGTTAAATGCCAATGATTTGTTTTGGTTGTTAAAATTGATTTGACACTTTGAGGCCCGGTACTCAGGCTGTCAGCGCGTGGCAAACTAGATGTTGGTAACACGAACAGTAGCGACATTAGCATTCTTAGGTTAATGCTTCTACTAAAGAGCCCCTCGATGATCCCCTCCAGCATCTCTGGAGATTGCTCTGTAGGAGCCATTGCACCTCTTGTCTTCGCCATAACGATCCTGTTGACATCACCCCACGGAATCGCGTTGGATTTCTGACAGAGTCCCTTATCTCGGACTTTAGCGCGACTTTGGCAGCGGTGAACACCGCCCGTCGTTCTTCACGCTCCTGCTCGGTACGTGATCGCTGCATCCGTCTCCTGGCCCGTAGGCAGGCACTGTGCAGGTTCGCAATTGCTTGAGTCCACCAGTGCGTCGGTGGTCTCCCATTCCTAGGGTGGACTTTTCTAGGTATGGTCGCATCGCATGCACGCGAAAGCACCACCAGTTCGTCCCCGCTTAGACCGAGTAGGTTACGTTCACGGCGGAACGCCTACCTAAGTACTTCGTCATTGAAGTACGATGTCTTCCACCTACGAGGGCTTGGCCTTGACCTAGCCGCTTCCTGCTGTTGTTGTAGTCGATACTGTAGCGAACCGCCAGGTGGTCGCTGTGAGTGTAGGCATTGTCTACCCTCCAGTTCGAACTACTCGTTCGGCCAGAACTACAAAAAGTAGCGTCGATAGTCGACTCCGCTCCGTTTTGGCTGAAGGTACTTTTGGTACCAACATTAGCCAGATCGACATCTAGCACGGCCAGTGCCTCTAGCAGGATTTGACCTCGCTGGTTCGTGATACGGCTTCCCCATTCCACGGCCCAGGCATTGAAGTCACCCGCTATTACTACTGGCCTTCGCCCTGTCAGCACGGTCGTCATACAGTCCAGCATCTGCATAGCAGCTACAGAAGAGGACCCCGTTTACCTTGGCGATCACGAAGCCCTCGTAAGGTAGTAGACACCAACTCCTGGACGGGTATTTATCCGTCGTCCATATCGCCGCCATTTTTCCGGATCTATCCACGACCCAGTTGCCGTTGCTGGCGGGTACTCGGTATGGGTCCGATATGATGGCGATGTCCGTCCCCCACTCAGCAACTGACTGATACAGCAGTTGCTGAGCTGCGTCACAATGGTTCAGGTTCAGCTGCGTTACCTGCACTGTGACTTTTCGTTTATGGCTCTTTTGAAGGTCGGGCACCTTGAGCCTCCCGTTGGATGCTTGTTGTTCACGGACTTCCCGGAACAAATCAAGCACTTGGGAGGGTTCTTGCAGCCTAGTGCCTTATGACCTCCCTCACCACAACGCCTACACAACTTCGTCCCATCAGAGCCTTCACAGCCCCAGGACTTGTGTCCTGGTTCCCTACACCTAAAGCAGATCACCGGTTGCTCATGTATGTTCAGTGAGCATACTGACCAACCAACCTTGATCTTACCTACCTTGGCGGACTTTTTTTTTTTTTTTTTTTTTATAGCAGGGTACAAAAAAACTTCAAAAGCCAGGCCTGTTGTGTGTTGGCACGGTGTGGGACTCACGTTAGGCGTGCTTAACCACTAAAAAACTTTCCCTACTGCTCCTGTGCCTCGATCCCCCCCGGAACTACATCAGGCAACTTCATCGGGGGAGGGCTGTGCTCATGCACTTCTTCAATCTCAGCCTCTAACTGTTCTGCTAGTTCGCTGTTGGAGCGTTTTGCCCAATTGGCGGTTGAACATCTCGCCGGGACTTTGGACAGCTTTCTGTGCAACGACGCATACTTCCCTTGAGCTGGCCTCGCGTCAGAGCTCTGTTGATCTTCTACTGGACGCTCATGTGCACTTCGTTGCTCTACGACGACTCGTTCTCCGCTGCTGCTGTTCGAGCTCTCCTTGTTGACCAGTTGGATGCCGAGGTCGGTCCAGCGATTCCGGTTGGAGGATGACTTCCGGTTCACTGGCGCTCAGACGACCCAAAACTGGTTTGTGACGATCGATGCTACTCGGCTTAGTCCCCGACGGTGGAGCTAGCCTACTCCGGCTACGCGCTTCTTCATGATTCGATACTGGCCGGTGGAGTGCCGAAGTCGGTCCAGCGATTCCGGTTGGAGGATGGCTTCCGGTGCACTGGCGCTCCGACGACTCAAGCCGGTGATACGCTACGTACTACTCAGAGTAGTCCCCGGCGGTGGATCTATCTTACTCCGACGAAGATTTCCCCGGCGGCGGAAGATCTCCCGAACCGATGCTACCCGGGCAGATGCCGAGGTCGGTCCTGCGATTCCGGTGGAGGGAAACTTCCGGTTCACAGGCGCCCCGACGATCATTTGCCGGTGCAACAACGCGACTAGTCCCCGGCGGTGGACTTAGCCTACTCCGAAGCTGGCCGGGCAGATGCCGAGGTCGGTCCTGCGATTCCGGTGGAGGGAAACTTCCGGTTCACAGGCGCCCCGACGACCATTTGCCGGTGCTATTTCGCGAATTACTCAGCTGGACCTCGGCGGTGGACTCAGCCTACTCCGACTCGACGTTGGTTGACCAATTGCCAGGGTCAGTTCTGCAATTCCGGTTAGAGGATGGCTTCCGGTTTGCAGGCGCTCGGACGACTATTAACCGATACTACGCTACGCCCGCTCTACTCGGTCTAGTCCCCGACGGAGGATCTAGCCTACTTCGATCGCGATCCGGAGCTCTCTGATCTTCACGCCATCTTCTTTGCAGCAACGACATAATCGCCGTTATTCCCCTGTTAATCGCATTCCAGGTGCTTTCATGCTGGAACATGTTCTGTACGATGTTGTCCGGATTCAGGACGTTTGCGGTTTCTGGCATCATCTCGCTTCGTATATCCGTGAATCGAGGGCAGTCGAATTTAACGTGCTCCGGTGTCTCCTCGATATTTGGACAGGCCGGACAATGTGGAGATTCTGCGTGTCCGAATCTGTGCAGATATTTCCGGAAGCATCCATGGCCTGACAGAAACTGGGTCAGGAAGAAGTTAACTTCTCCATGTTTTCTGGTCGTCCACACCGACACGTTAGGAATGAGCCTGTGGGTCCACCTTCCTTTCTCCGAGTTATCCCACTCCTTCTGCCACCTGGCCATTGTGTCCAACCTAATGGTATTCTTCACATTCCTGGTGTCCCTTTGCTGGTAACATGCGATGTCCTCAGCCAGAGTGATGCAGATGGGGATCATTCCGGCGATAACGCACACTGCCTCCGATGATATAGTGCGGTAGGCACTCGCAACCCGTATAGCCATGAGCCGGAACGTACCTGCCAGCTTATCTCGATTACGTTTGGTTCCCAACGCTGCAGCCCAAGCCGGGACTCCATACCTCAGTATAGACGATGATACGGTCGCTAGAAGACGCCTCGTGCTGCTTCTTGGTCCTCCAATGTTGGGCATGATCCTGGCTACGGTGTTAGCAGCTTTCCCTGCCTTTTCGCAGGCATAGTCTACGTGGCTGTTGAAGTTTAGCCTGTCGTCGACCATTACTCCGAGATGCTTTAGAGAGCGCTTAGATGGGATTGCGAGCCCTCCGACGTTGATTTCCAACTGCTGTACCGCCTTGCAGTTGCTGACCAGCACCACCTCCGTTTTATGATGAGCCAACTGCAGCTTGACTCCAGTCATCCACGATTCGATGGTGTCTAGCGATTCCGCCGTCAGCATCTCCACCTCCTCCGCAGTCTCACCAGTTATCGCAAGAACGACGTCATCTGCGAACCCGACGATCTCGACTCCATTTGGCAGTGACAAGGTTAGCACTCCATCGTACATCATGTTCCACAATGTTGGACCAAGTATGGATCCTTGTGGAACTCCCGCCGTGACTTCAATTGACATCCGTCCCTGGTTTGTGTCGTAGACCAGTACCCGGTTCTGAAAGTAACTTTGCAGAACTTTACATAGATATCCTGGAACCCGCATTCTGTGTAGGGCTGCGGCGATAGCCTCCCAACTGGCACTGTTGAACGCGTTCTTGACGTCTATTGTTACCACTGCGCAGTATCGATTGCCTCTCCTCTTCTGCTTGGACGCTTTCTCCGCGCACGCGATGACTGCCCGAATAGCATCCACCGTCGAAGTCTTTTTACGGAATCCGAACTGCCTTTTCGACAATCCGTTCTCGCCTTCCGTGTAGATCGTCAGCCTGCCGAGGATGACCTTCTCCAAAAGTTTGCCAAGAGTATCCAGCAAGCATATTGGTCTATATGAAGCAGGATCTCCTGGCGGTTTTCCCGGTTTTGGCAGTAACACCAGCTTCTGCACCTTCCATCTGTCTGGGAAGCAGCCTTCCGCTAGACACTTCTGCAATGCTGTCCTGAATTTGTCTGGGAACGCCAAGATTGCTGCCCTTAGCGCAACATTAGGGATACCATCTGGTCCGGGAGCTTTGTTCAGCTTCAATCCATTCGCAACCGTTATCAGCTCGGCGTTAGACACATGTATACCGGCATTTTCCTCATCTACGTCAGCGTACGGTGTGGGCGGCCTCGCTGTTGGAGCATGCGTAGGAAAGAGACCGTTCACTATCGCCTTCAGTTTGTCGGGACACATTTCAGCTGGGGTAACTGGGCCCTTGATCTTCGCCATCACTACTCGATAGGCGTTGCCCCAGGGATTTGCGTCAGCTTCCCGGCACAACTCTTTGTAGCAGTTCGTTTTACTCGTCGATATTTCCCGTTTGAAGGCGGCTCTGGCCAGTCGGTAGGTCACTTAACGCTCTTCCATGCTGGCTTCGGATCTAGCTCTCTGTACGCGTCTTCTGGCTCTTAAGCAGGCTGCGCGAAGGGTGCTGAGTCTGTCGTTCCACCAGTATGCAGGACGCCGTTGATTTCTTGGCTCCAATTTTCTCGGCATAGTTGCGTCACACGCTCTCGCCAACGCTTCTGTCAGCTCTCCTGCATCCATGTTTGGAGCGTCGCTTACTGCTCGGAGTGCTTCGACGAAAAGATCCTTATCGAAATGCTTCGTCTTCCACCTTCGTTCTCCATTCCTCCTCTGCCATACTGAACAACTTCTCTGGCCAACGCAGTAGTGGATCGCCTGATGGTCACTGTGGGTGTATTCTTCGCTAACTCTCCAGTTTATATTGGTGATCAGCGACGGGCTGCAAAAGGTCACGTCTATGATGGACTCCCTACCGTTTTTGCGAAATCTGCTAGCGAGACCGTCGTTGCACAGCCTTACGTCGAGCTTCGCTAGAGCTTGAAGCAAACTGTAGCCTCTCGCGTTGGTCAGTCTACTACCCCACTCCACGGCCCAAGCATTGAAGTCTCCTCAGATTATTACCGGCGTTCGACCGATCAGCTTGTCGGTTAGCAATCCAACATCTGGGTGTACTGCTCCAGTGTCCATCTCGGGGGGGCGTAACAGCTACACACGAAGATTTCGTTAATTTTAACGATCACGAAGCCCTCGTATGAGCGTTCGACTACTTCTTGGATAGGGAATCGGCCCATTACTTGAATCGCCGTCGCCTCTGCTCTGTCTGCTACCCCATTGCCGTTATCGGGAGGAACCCGATACGGTTCTGCAATGATCGCAATGTCGCACTTTGTTTCTGTTGTCGACTGCCACAACAGTTGTTGTGCGGCGTCGCAATGGTTGAGGTTCACCTGCGTTATCTCCATCATCATTACTGCCCTGCCTTCGCCTTCTGATATTTGGGGCACTTGAAGCCACCCGTCGTATGGGCGTTACCTTCCTCCACCTTACACAGCATGCACCTAGGTCCCCGGCAACGTGACCTTTTTCACCACATTTCCTGCAGTGTTCGGACCTGTCCGGGCCTTTGCAGTTTATTGCCCGGTGGCCGAAATCCATGCATTTGAAGCATCTTACCTCCGTAAGCTCTCCTCAGCCGGATGGACTGCGGTGCTTCTTCCAGGTTGCATTGGGATAACAGTGCACCCCTCACGTCGTCTTCTGTTGTGATCTCGTCCAGTTCTCTGCATTCGATCACTGCCTCCTGGGATAAGGCTCTCACGCTTGCCTCGTTGCCCAGCGACTTCGCGACGAGCTCTCGGCAGGCCGAACTCTTGATCGACGGATCTTTTTTAAGCTCAAAGAGCATTTCACCTTTCTGGGTGCGCCTGGTTCTCACCACGTTTTCACCCAGCTCCTTAAGCTCTGGGTCCTCGCTCACTCTCCTGAGAATCGCCGCGTAGCTTGTCTTATCGCTTGCCTCAATGACAAGAGCATCGCCCCTGAACCTCTCGCGAGGTGACCGTCGCATTTCTTTCTTCTTCGGTTCCTTTTTTTGCCGCTTCCTCTCCTTACGAGCTGTATTCTTTTCCTTTTGACCTTTCACGGTGCGCCATTCACTGCCGTTCTGCTCACTGACGCACTCATTGTCGCTTCTCTGCTTTTTGGGATCTTCATCCTCTCCTGGTGTATCCCTCGTCCTTTTTTCCGAGCGGGTGGTCGGATTGCTCCTAGGCGTCTCCTGTGCAACGGCTGTTGCATTCACCGAAGTTAATGCTTTTTCAGCTTTTTCCGCTCTACTCCGCAATTCCTTCTGTCCGCGTTCTGCGGCTGTAACGGCAGACTTGATGCTAGTGACCAGCTGCTTGATTCTGAGGTGGACGTTGTTTTTCGTCTTGACGAACTCATAGAGTTCTTTGACCTTCCTCTTTACTTCCGAAAGCTCCGACTTCTCATGCTGCCTGTCGTCTTGAGCGGTGCTACTCCCCGATTTTGGTGTGAGCACTTGACTCAGGAAGCCTGCATCCCGCTGGTTTCCCGGTGGCTCACTCGGTGTGCTGCATCTGCTAGTGCTGGCTGCTACCGTCTGTGGTATCACTGGCGATCTCTGCATCTTTCCGCTCCTTGCGAATACTATCGCGTCTTCGTTCCCTCCACTAGATTCTCCATCCAAATCGATTATTTGCTCCATTCGATTGGGTCCCCCCTTCGGGCCGCTATCTCTACTCGTTGTAAATAGTCGCCTCTCGTGATCCCATGGTTGTCTATGCAAGCAGGGAGGCCATGCTAGGGTTGACACAATGCTTCATGGGGGTTGTGTTCAGAGCCGGATCGGCGTAAGTCAGGAATGTTACATCTGAGCCTACTACTCACCGAGGTTGGTGACGAGTTTCGAACGTACACGAAGGCCTGCCAAGGTTTTATCAGGACGGAGGCAGTTTCCTCATAGTCCTATTCGCCGTTTCAAGTTGGTGTCACCCTTCCTTACTCAGGGAACAGTAGAGTACGCTGTCAGCCCACGACTGTTAGTCGACGTATCCAATCCGTAATCCGTGTCCTGTCCGTTGTTCTGCGTTGTGACCAGTATACCATAATCAGGATTTTACTGGCATCCTTCCTGATGTGCCGGTTGGCACTCCAGAGGGCTAAGGTACTTTGAAAGCGGTACCAGGTCGCTTGTTCAGGGTTACTTGCAGATATGTGGTTTTTTGTAGAGATTCACCAGAGCCACTGATGAACCCCCGCCACATCCTAGGTAGACCATGCTTGAGGCCCTGGTCAGATGGACCAGACGCTCGGCCACTTCCCGAAGGAAGTACTAAAGGTGGTATTCCATACGGCTGTATGTACGAGTTTCGCTTGGAAAGGGTAAAAATCCCAAGCTCCCACCTGGCACCTCCTCACTCTAGCTGATGTCAGAAGGACAACAGTGCCCAGGTTGCACTACCAGCTAAGTACGCAACCCTTAGCTGGCGGTCTTTGTCATCGTTAGACCCGTGGAAGCGTGAGGTAGGGGCTTGTGAGGACCAGAGCTATGTTGGACGCTCCTTCCTGGTTGTAGACTCACCATTTTGCAACCCACTTATTTGCGTCTGCCACAGGTAGGTGTACTAAGGCCACCTGAGTACCTGCCGGACCTGTGGTGCTGCCTTCAAAGGGACAAATGACCACTGCATTAACGTGTCGGTGTCTTTTTTTAGATTACCTTCCTGAATACTTTTTAAGAAAAACAATTTCTTCGAATCTTAAAACTTTCATAAAAAGAAAAACTTCCTATAAACGTTCAAATTTAATGATTCGGCTCTGTGCCGAAACAAACACGTGCACACGAACAAACATTGACGCCACCAAATGCCTTGGTGGCTTTTGTGGTGTCGCTTGCTCCAGAGGATAGGGTCAAGATATAGAGAATAAACGCAGAGGACAACAACACTGTGATTGGGGTAACTATCTATATGAACGATTCGCACCAAAAGCGTTGCTTCACATGTTTATAGGTAGCATGCAGAGAAATCAATGTCAACGCTCGTTTGTGGGCCGTGGACAAGCAGACCGATGGTGTAATATCATTATGAAAATTAACTAAACGATACCCATAATGATCTTAGGAACTATAACAATGCAATCATCTCGGTAGTGTCATATGATTATGATATTTCATTACAATTATTTTTATTTCTCTTGTTATTTCAACAGTTTTTTTTTGAAGTACATAGTAAATGAGTGTATTTTGGTGATCTAGAACTTGACCTTTCTTATCACTTAAGGTGATCTTATGCCGAAACATATTCACATTGGAGAAATCGTCGAAAGAGTCATTGGAAAAATCTCTAGCTGAAATCTTGGGATAATGCCTGACAAAAATTTTAAGTGTAATCCCTGAAAGAACTCTGGGGAATTTTCGCGTAAAATACTGAAAATACAAATCGAGTTAAATTCTGGGACAAATAAACGATTGAAATATTATCTAGATAAAACACTTCAAACACTATCACACTGTGTATCATCTGTAGTAGATTTCAAAACAGTTTGGACATTCTTTCTTCATACTTGCAAAAATGGACGATTGCTCCGAATGCTTTTAAAACTCATCTAATATGTTCCCACACGAACCAAAGCTCTTTATTTGAAACCTTCAAGTAGACATGTTGTCAGGATGAAAGGGGTTCCAATGAATCGGTCAGATGAAGTAAAATATCTAGGGATCATGTTAGATACAAATTAAGCCTATATAGTACTAATATGTTACACAGAATATCCAATGTTGAAACATTGAAATAAATGTCAAACAAAATTACTTATAATTTTAGACGAAATTTGTTGCCATCATCTATTGTCACGAATAATACGTTATATATTCAGTTTAAGTTTTTTTTACCAAATAGTGTTGCCTAACACAGAGCACCTAGATATAAGAAATAAATGTAATGTTCAAAATGATACTGATAAAATATTAAAAAAATATTGTAACATAACAAAATATTTAATATTAGTTTCGGTAATAATCGTATGTGGATCTCGTTTACATCAATGTTTAGTACTATGCCAAAACTCATCAGAAATTGTAACATTATAGTTGAATAAATTATCGCAGAACTGTAGACCAGATAATGCGTGTGACCTTTTCAATATTGAGTTAAATTGGCTATGGACTATAATAACGTGTAAAAAAAACTCAAGATTCAATCATTTTTTATCAACGACATTTTCTTGAACTTAAGCCATTTCTAACTATGTTCAAAAACTTGGCATTTATTCAAGAATGAGGAGGACGTAGAGGTTGATCATACACCTATGTTGACTGGAATGAAAATTGAAAATGCTTTCTATATCACATCACAAGCAGAAACGACAATGCACCACTTATGGCTGGCAGCATACCCCATCTGAACTTTCTTCCATGACATTTACTCCCATCCACATCCTGTCTGGCTGGCTTTGTAGTACACTTTGCATCACCTTTGCATGGGCTCAGATCCGAAACGGAAGATGTGAAGATTAGGAGCCCTTCTATGCCACAACCACACAACAAATGTCGCATCTGCTTTTTCTATTGCTAGTGCCTGTACCGCAAGATAGTGACAGCTTTCAAAGTGACACACCTCATCATTGAGTTTCTGCACAGAATCGTTGATCAAGTTGAAGTGTGTCAAATACTTGACACCAAGATTGAGCACCGTAAATTGGACATATTTGCAATGCAGACAATTGTACCTTTTTATAATATGAAGTGTTCGTGTGTATAAACGACAAAAGGTTTTAACGACAGCAAGAAAATGAAAATGCTCCATAGTGAGTCAAAAACTGCTCCTTGATAAATGATGCTTTTTACCATAATAATTAATATCACGTTCTATGAATGAAATTGCGTTAAAAATTCAGTGTTACCGTAATCCGGGGTATCATTGATCAGCGGGGTAACATTGATCGGAATGACTCACCTCATCAAAAGTTTGTATTATCATTTATTGTTGAAACATTTTCAAATCATGAACGGTGCTTCTGTTTCTTATATTCATAAGCTAATAAAAGTTAATATTTTTGTGAAAATTGCGTTTACCTTATGCGTGAATTTGTCAACTTTTCGAAATAATTATTTTAATTGTTAAGGATGGTTCTTACTAAAAAGGACATCGCCGAAAACGATTCCGTTGTCAAAACTTTTATAAGTACCGTAATCCGGGGTAACATTGATCAGTTTTTAGGATATTTCTTAAATATTTCATTCAAAAATGCAATTGTTCTGAGTTTTATATTTTTAAAACAAGTACTGCCACCCTTAGCTCGTGACTATGTACTGTATTTTGTTTTTTGAAAGATTTAGGCATGTTTACGAAAATGTTTTATGTGATTTTATTCATTTAGCTGATATGGGGTAACATTGATCATCCATGTAAACAACGTTCGGTAATATTGAAAATGCCGTTACTTACTTAAATCATGGCCCCTGAAGCCGAATATGATGTCCAAACGCTTACATCTCATTTACTTTTTGAGTTATTTTAAAATTAAAAACACCTCGAACAGCGGAATACGCCTAAAGGTAGGCAATTTTCCTAAGGTAATTCTGCATTCTTGACAGTAATACGTTAATGTTGCCTAATTGAACATACTTATAAAAGTTTTGACAGCGGAATCGTTTTTGGCGATGCCATTTTTAGTGAGAACCGAATTTTCCTTGCTCATATCGCTTACAGAGCTTATGTAAGACATGAATCTTCGGTAGTGTCATTCTTAACCATTGAAATTATTGTTTCGCAAACTTGACAAATTTACGCATAAAATTAACGCAATTTTTGAAAAAATCTTAATTGTTAAAATTTTATAAACATAAGAAAGAGAAGCAACATTCATGCTTTGGAAATGTTTCATCAATAAATGATGATACCAACTTATTACGAGATGAGTCATTCCGATCAATGTTACCCCGCTGATCAATGATACCCCGGATTACGGTATGCTCAATTAGGCAACATTACTGAATTACTGTTAGCAATGTAAAATTCCCATAGGAAATTGCCTACCTTTAGGCGTATTCCGCGGTTCGAGGTGTTTTTAATTTTAAAATAACTCAAAAAGTAAATGACTTGTAAGCGTTTGGTCTTCATATTCGGCTTCAGGGGCCATGATTTAAGTAAGTAACGATATTTTCAGTATTACCGAACATTGTTTATATAGGTGATCAATGTTACCCCATATCAACTAAATCAAAAAATCGCCTAGAACATTTTTTTTAACATGCTTAAATCTTTCAATAAACAAAATACACTATATAGTCTCGAGCTATGGGTGGCAGTACTTGTTTTAAAAATATAAAACCTGCAACATTTGCATTTTCAAACGAAATATTGAAGAAACATTCAGAAAAATGATCAATGTTACCCCGGATTACGGTAACGGTAAAACCTCAAATTTACCAGTCGAGATCATTAACGGTAAAGTTGCTGAAAGTTGATTCCATTGGCGTAGCTGGGATTTTCTGGAGGGGGCCTAAGGGGGTCTAGCAAATACTTGTGTTACAGAAGTAATGTCGTTCGCAATAATCACGATTTACACAAATTTCATAGTTTAACACAGGTTTGTATTGATTTCATTTATTTGTTATTTTGTCTCATTTCGCGGCAAATCAGTGATATTTGTAAATTTCAATATTCGCTACGAAAATTAATTCTTTTTATAATCCAGTCAAAAATCTTTCAAGAAATCTAGCAAAAAATCTCACATGGAATGTCTTTCGTGTTTCTTCTTTTCAGGTATTCAACCATGTGCTTTGAAGAGATTCCTCTGAGAATTCCTTAAGAATTTCTTCATGAATTATGTTCGTAATTTTCAGTGCTTTCTCCAAGAATATTTTTTTTGTCGATTTTCACTGAATTCGTACTGGGATTCATGCGGAAAATCATTTCCACACTCTCTGATCTAACCAGAAAATTTCTCGAAGAATCTCTATCGAATTGCTTAAAAAATCTCTTGAAGAATTCCACCAGAGAATGCATTAGACATTTTTTAAACATTTCTCCTGGAAGGTCCTCTAGGTAGTTAATACATATGAATTCCAATTTTTAGTTTGAAGTATCCTCCAGTGTTCAATTATAATTTGTTTAGGACTTTCAGGAATTTTTAAACATTTCATCCTAGCGGAATACGTTCAACTGTTCTTTCGAAAACTCTTCCGAGAAAATACTCTTAAAATTTCCCGAGTAAATTTTGTTCAGGGATTTCTTAGAAATTATGTCATTGATTCCCTAAGATTCTTCCGAAAAATTTACCAAAGATTCATCTAAGCATTTTCGGGAATTTTTTTCTTTGAATCGCACTAACAATTCTTTTTTAAAGAAATTTTTCATCAGGTTTACGAAGAGTTTGCAATTTATTCTTTAACTTCTCACGAAAATTCTCCAGAAGTCTCATCTAGTATTCTTTCAAGTTTTATAGATAACTCAATTTTTTGCGAATGATAATCTCAGGATTCAAATAAAAAATTATGCACTCTCCATTTTTGGTTAAAAAACTCCGGGAATATCTCAATATTTTTAGGGATTGCTATACGAATCACTCCATATCAGATTTGTAAAGAAACATGTACAAAGATAGGCTTGAAAGAGCTTTGTTGGTATTGTTTGAATAATTGCAGCTTAAATATAATACGAAAAAATCTACTTAATACCTGTCGTAAAATTCAAGAATTGAAGTCTTAAAGCAGAATGTCTGAAGCTTGTTGACAATGTTCGCCACAGAAAAGCTTAAATGGTCCTTGTAGGATTGACTACAAAAATTCTTGTTCTTTTTCCTACGTTTTTTATAATAGATGATGATTTTTTTAATCTTGAGGAATTCTTGATGGATTTGTAGGAATCAGGAACCATACGTATAAGAATTCTGCAATTTTTCTTATAACTTACCTTATTTTAGATTCTTTGAAATGTCATGCGAAGGAAGGAGAAACAACAAAATGTTGAAGCAGGTAGAACAATAGATGAGCAATGGTACAATGAAATTTGATTTATAATCTTTTCCATAGAAGTAAATTACAGGATAGTTTAAACCTCTCCAATGAATTAAAAAAATAAAACAAGTTTCTCAAGAAGGAGCATCAGAATCGTCTTTAAAGATTATCCTTGAAATTTATCCTTCCTTGACTTCCGGTTTTCTAGAATTCTACCCGAAAGCCATTAGAAATCTGCCCTCGTATTGCACAAAAGTCAAACCAAAAATATAAATTCTGTCAATAACTGGTTGATCGCGCACGGGAGGACCCTTCTAAAAGCACGTTGTGATTCTGATGATAAATAAAACACAATCGATTCGCAGCCATCCTGCCATGATGGAGGCACAAGGAATACTAACATTTATCAGTCTTTATTTGTATTAGTATTGATACTTATTATTCTAGGGTAAAACGGTACATAATTCACATTTTGTACGAACACTGGTAAAATTTTTAAATGTTCTAAGGAAGATTAAAACAAATATCTTTTTGAATACCTCAATAAACCTTTTCCCCTTCCCAGTGATTTTGCTACATGTTTCTTTACAGATTCCTTTACCGCTATTTCGGAAGCAATAGTTTTCCGAGGGGTTTTCAACAAATTTCCTCTGAAGATTCGAAGGCAAGAGACATTTCACAAATAGTTTTTTTTCCAATTCTTGGACTATGCAAGAATTGGAAAAAAAACTTTAAGATTTTAAGCGAAATTTCTAAAAAAACGTAAAGAACTTTTGAATTTGTGAAGTATTTTGGAAATATTTCTTAAGGACTTTTGATGAACTTCGCAGAATTTTTTGGGAAAACTATTGTGACCAGTCGATTTACTCCGTTCACTGCTTGTTTGACGTTGGGTCCATAAAGGGTAAATTATACGGAAAAACTTTAAGAGGTAAAACCACACAAATATAACATAGCTAGTAGGGAAATATTAGACTTTAAGATATAAAATACAATGCAAATTTACTCTACAATTAAATAAATAAAAACCAAGTTGAAACTAGATCTTATCAAAAGCTTGATAGACGGATGGCATAACGTTTAAATTGAATAAACACCTAGGCATTATATACAGTAGGTAACACTAGAAATCCTTTATAAGAAATATTTGCGGAAGCTGACATTTCTGTCAAAGTGTGAGCCAATCGAGCAGCGAGAGCTGTCAAAGTGTGAGCCAAACGAACATGCGTTATGTTTGTTTTGAACTTTTCTTGAGGAGTAATGTAATCCGCTTGAAATTATTTCGGTAAAAGTAATTTTGCATGAAGCAAAAAAATGAAATGTTTTACTTTTTTGAATTTTTGTCAATGCGATTTTAAGTTTTTGATTTTTTCGGTTGTTTATTAGTTTTGATAATGTAGCTCAAAGATTTAAAACGAAACAAAATACACTTTATAGCAATGAGGAAGTCATGTCCGTGTTACAATATTATTCTCGACGCCGAGCAAAATCAGCACTGCTGGTCTGTTGCCAAATCATTCCATTTTACTTCCGCTTGTCCCTCTATAAAGGATCACTAGGTAACACTATACATAATGTCAGCACTGGTTGACAGTGTGAACGAGGCTGAACAGTGTTGGCCAAATTTCTCCGTTTGGGAGGTTCCGGGTTGATTACACCTATACAGTCTCAAAGGAACGCCTTCGAATGAGCGGCCGAAGGTCCCAGAGCCAGAAATTGTAAACCACTCGTTCACTTAGTTTGAGAACGCGAAGCCAATCAGAAGTGTCCGAAAAGGATTATAGAAAACCCAATATCAGTGAAAAGTGACAAAGAATCTCAACCGTAGAACCGGTTGTAGAGGTGTTGTATTCCCGGTGTTCTGTCACCATTCCGGATTACCACTTCAAGACCGGACACCTTGTGTACCGGGAGGCGCCACACGACACTACGAAAAGACGGTTGTGTAAGCCGAAGCAAGTAGCCTGCTGTATCGAACACGGACTAGTTCAACCCAAGGCCGACGACGTGTGCAAGCCCGTTTGGAAGAGGGTTCCGAGCCGGAAGCCTGAGACCGACCCCTGGTTCCGAGATATCCTTGAAGCGATCCGGAATCCGAAGGCACGTACCATCCAAGGCCGCACGAGGGAGGACAGAAGTCCGGACTGACCGACGATCCGCCAACCGGAGTGCAGCGTACCAACGAGACTACACCCACACACACACACACACACACACACACACACACACACACACACACACACACACACACACACAATACCACCTTTAGTACTTCCCTTGGGAAGTGGCCGAGCGTCTGGTCCATCTGATACCTAGGATGTGGCGGGGGTTCATCAGTGGGCTCTGGTGAATCTCTACAAAAAACCACAGATCTGCAAGTAGCCCTGAACAAGCGACCTGGTACCGCTTTCAAAGTGCCTTAGCCCATCATATGGAGTGCCAACCGGCACATTAGGATCGACGCCAGTAAGATCTTAATTACGGCATACTGGCGGCATGGACTGAGGAACTGGAACAAGGAACACGACATATCTACGCTACAGAGCTGACAGCCGCACTATTCTACTCCCTTAGTAAGGATGGGTGACACTTCCCTGAAACGGCGGGTGGGCCAATAGTGCGGTTGCCCCCGTCCCGTTAAAACCGTGGCAGGCCTTCAAGTACGTTCGACGTCTGTCCATCAAGCGTGATGAGTACATAGGTTCGGATGTAGCATCCCCGATCTACGCCGATCTGGCACTGTACCCGGCCCCCATAAGGGTCCGTGTCAACCCACGCATGGCCTCACTGCCTACAACGCTCATAGGTACGAGATAACCATGGGATCGCGAAGGCGACTATGTACGACGGATGAAGATAGCGGCTCGGAGGGGGGACCCACTAAAATGGAGAGTATTGATGACACCAAGGCAGTTGGAGAAGACGCGAACGCGTTCGCAAGAAGTGGTAGGGTTGCGAGATCACCAGTTACACCACTGGACACCGTAGCGAGTACTAGCCAAGTACATAGTGAGCCACAAGCAACACAGCAGGAGAGGACGTTGCTAAACCGCGTGTTCACACCCAATTCGAGTAGCAGCACTACCCACAACGAGTCGCGACTAGAGAAGTCGAGTTTGGCAGACATTAGGAGGAAGGTTAACGAGCTCTACGAGTTCGTGAAGGAGAGAAATAATGTGCACTTGAAAATTAAGCACATGGTGACGAGCATTAGGTCCGCCGTATCAGCAGCTGAGCGTGAGCAGAATGCGCTCAGAATGCGAGCGGAAACGGCTGAGAAAGCTCTTACGGAAGCAGCGGAACGACCTACGACGGATGTTCAGGAGACGCCGAGAAGTCACCAAAATACCCGCTCGGAGAAAAGGTTCAGGGAATCACCTGGAGAACAAGAGGATGCAAAGAAGCACAAAAACGAGAAGAAAGGCGTCAACAACCAGAGAGATGCTGGAAGTGAAGGTGAATGGCGTATCGTCGGAAGTCAGCAGAAGAAGAAGAAAAACCGGAAGGTGAAGGAAGGAAAGAAGCCGGAACAGAAGAAGAAAGAAACACGTCAACCTCCTAGGCTGAGGTACAAGGGTGATGCTCTGGTCGTGGAAGCGAACAACAAAACAACGTACGCTGCGCTCCTCAAAAGAGTGAAGGAAGATCCGGAGCTAAAGGAACTGGGCGAAAACGTTGTCAAAACGCGGCGCACGCAGAAGGGCGACATGATCTTCGTTCTGAAGAAAGACCCCTCTGTCAAGAGCACGGCGTACAAGGAGCTCATCGCCAAATCCTTGGGTGACGAGGCCAACGTAAGAGCTCTTTCGCAGGAGGCAGTGGTCGAGTGCAGAGATCTGGATGAGATCACGACGGAAGAAGACCTGAAGTGGGCACTGGCCGAGCAGTGTAACCTAGAAGGACAGATGTTTATGCGGTTAAGGAAGTCGTATGGAGGCACACAGACGGCGGCAATCCGGTTGCCAGTGGATGCTGCCAACAAACTGGTGGCGCTAGGCACGATCAAAGTTGGTTGGTCGGTGTGCCCGCTGAGATTGGTACCTAGAGTCGCCAAGCAAATGGAGAGATGCTTCAAATGCAGGGGATTCGGCCATCAGTCAAGAAACTGTAAGGGCCCGGACAGGTCCGAACTATGCTGGAATTGCGGCGGAAATGGTCACGTTGCTCGGGACTGTACAAAGCGGACTAGGTGCCTGCTATGCATGCCGGAGGACGGAAACGATCATCCGACGGGAGGCTTCAAATGCCCGGCGTATAAAAAAGCGAAGGCGGGCCAATAAGGATGGAGATCATGCAAGTAAATCTCAATCATTGCGACACTGCACAGCAACTGTTGTGGCAGTTCACGACAGAAACCAAGTGCGATGTAGCAATAATTGCGGAGCCATATCGGGTTCCCCTCGAAAACGGTAATTGGGTGGCTGATAGAGCAGGTATGGTGGCAATACAGGTGATGGGCAGGTTCCCCATTCAAGAAGTAGTCGATAGCTCACACGACGGCTTTGTTATTGCCAAAGTCAACGGAGTCTTCGTATGCAGCTGTTATGCGCCTCCGAGATGGACAGACGAAGAGTACAATAGTATGTTGGATTTGCTCACAGATACGCTGGTGGGAAGAACGCCGGTAGTCATAGGAGGAGATTTCAACGCCTGGGCCGTAGAGTGGGGCAGCAGATTGACCAACGCCAGGGGGTACAGCTTACTCGAAGCTCTGGCGAAGCTAGATGTGAGGCTGTGCAACGAAGGGGCTGTCAGTACATTCCGTAAAAACGGTCGGGAGTCCATCATCGATGTTACGTTCTGTAGCCCATTGTTGTTGGATGACATGAATTGGAGGGTGAGTGAGGAATATTCCCACAGTGATCATCAGGCGATTCTCTACAGCATCGGCCGGCGAATCTCCCCAGCGCCGATGAGAATGAGGACATACGAGCGGAAGTGGAAGACAAAGGACTTCGACAAGGAGGTGTTTATTGAGGCGCTTCGAACATACAGCAAGGCGAACTTTGACGCAGAAGAGTTGACAGAAGTGGTAGCAACGGCTTGTGATGCATCGATGCCGAGAAAGTTGGAGCCTAGGAACCGAAGGCGCCCAGCGTACTGGTGGAATGAGACGCTTAGTACCCTCCGTGCTGCATGCTTCCGAGCCAGAAGACACCGACACGTTAATGCTTCCAGTGGGCGATTTGCCCTTTGAAGGAAGCACCACACTAGACAACGGACTAGCATGCAACGCCCAGTGGCACAGTCGAAAAACCTTCCTGACGATAAGTTTTCCGGACTGAAGCGGGAATCGAACCCACACCCCTTGACTCGATGCGGCTAAATGCTTGGTAACACTAACCACACGGCCACGAAGCCCACAAGACGCGTCCAGAGAGCAAGAACCGAAGTAGAGAGAGAGGAACGGAGAATCGCTTTCCGTGAAGCTAGAGCTGCTTTCAAACAAGAGATTAAGCGGAGCAAGTCCAGCTGTTACAAGGAGCTATGTCGAGAAGCCGAAGAAAACCCTTGGGGCAACGCCTACCGTATTGTGATGGCGAAGTTTAAGGGTCCGGCGACACCAGTCGAAACATGTCCAGACAAGTTGAGGATTATCGTGGAAGGTCTGTTTCCGCACCATGACCCAACAGTTTGGCCGCCTACGCCATACGAAGACGAGGAAGAAGAACCCGGAGGTGTGCAAATCTCTAATGAAGAGCTACTAGCAGTGGCGAAGGGTCTGAAGGTGAAGAAAGATCCCGGTCTGGATGGGATCCCCAATGTAGCACTAAAAACCGCGATATTGGCGTTCCCGGATTTGTTCAGGACGACGCTGCAGAAACTCTTGGATGAAGGCTGTTTTCCAGACAGTTGGAAGGTTCAGAAGCTGGTGTTGGTGCCAAAACCAGGGAAGCCACCAGGGGACCCAGCATCGTATAGACCTATATGGTTGCTGGACACACTTGGTAAGCTCCTGGAAAGGATCATCCTTAACAGGCTGACACAATGCACAGAGAGCGAGAGTGGCTTATCGAAGAGACAATTCGGATTCCGGAAAGGGGTCTCGACGGTGGATGCAATCCGCACAGTTGTACAGAATGCGGAGAAGGCATCCAAACAGAAGAGGAGAGGCAATCGGTTCTGCGCCGTAGTGACGATTGACGTCAAAAATGCTTTCAACAGCGCCAGCTGGGAGGCTATAGCCTTAGCACTGCATAGAATGTGAGTTCCTGGCTACTTGTGCAGTACGCTAAAAAGCTATTTCCAAAACAGAGTCCTGGTATATGAAACGGAGTTGGGTCAAAAGTCGATCAGGATCACGGCAGGAGTGCCACAAGGCTCAATCCTTGGTCCAACGCTTTGGAACGCGATGTACGATGGAGTATTAATGCTGGTGCTACCTAACGGAGTGGAAATCGTTGGATTCGCAGATGATGTCGTTCTAACGGTGACTGGCGAGACGTTGGAAGAGGTCAAAATGCTGACGACGGAAGCGATTGACACGATTGAAGCGTGGATGACTGGAGCAAAACTGCAGCTGGCTCATCATAAGACGGAGCTAGTGCTGGTTAGCAACCTCAAAGCTGTTCAGAGGGTTGAAATCAACATCGGTAGACAAGATATTTCATCAAAACGTGCTTTGAAGCATCTGGGGGTGATGATAGATGACCGTCTAAACGTCAACGTTCACGTGGACTACGCCTGCGAAAAGGCGTCGAAGGCGGTCAACACGATAGCGAGGATCATGCCGAACGTCGGAGGACCGAGAAGTAGTAAGAGGCGTCTCCTAGCGAGTGTAGCGGTCTCTATTCTCAGGTATGGAGTCCCAGTCTGGGCCGCAGCGGTAAAGACCAAGCGTAATCGGAGGATGTTGAACAGCACATTCCGGCTCATGGCCATACGAGTAGCGAGCGCCTATAGGACGATTTCATCGGAGGCAGTATGCGTTATCGCTGGCATGATGCCCATCTGCATCACCCTGGCCGAGGACGTGGAGTGTTATGAGCGAAGAGGCACCAGAAATGTGAGAAAGATCGTCAGAACGGACTCGTTGGCTAAGTGGCAGCAAGAGTGGAACAACGCGGAGAAGGGAAGGTGGACTTACCGTCTAATTCCAAATGTGTCACTGTGGGTTAATAGGAAGCATGGAGAAGTGAACTTCCATCTGACGCAGTTTCTGTCCGGACTCGGCTGTTTCCGGAAGTATCTGCATCGGTTCGGACATGCTACTTCACCTTGTTGCCCGGATTGCGAGAATGTGGAGGAAACACCGGAGCACGTAGTCTTCGAATGTCCTAGGTTCGAAGAAGTGAGGAGGGACATGCGAGGAGTCACTGTCGATAACGTTGTCGAAGAGATGTGCCGAGAAGAAAGCATTTGGAACGCTGTCGATAGCACGGTATCGAGAATAATGTCCGAGCTTCAGAGGAAGTGGCGTAGCGACCAACGATCTGCTAGCTAGAGTGAACGCACGAAAAGGAAGAATGGCTGCTCGGTTTCGGGAGATATTCCTTTGCCGGGGAACTCTCTGACGGAGTAGGCTAGATCCACCGTCGGGGACTAGCTGAGTAGACGCGGCGTTGCACCGGTCCCGGGTCGTAGGAGCACCAGTGTACCGGACGATAGGCTTTACCGGAATCGCTGGACTGACTTCGGCACCCTACCGGTCGTCCCGTAAAAAAAAGTGAAGATCAGCAGTAGCAGCAGCAGCAGCAGCAGCAGGAGAATCGGTCTCGGGAGAACTTCCATCGCCGGGGAATTCTTCGTCGGTGTAGGCTAGGTCCACCGCCGGGGACTAGTTGAGTAGATGTGTCATAGCGCCGGTTTTAGGGTCGTCGGGGCACCAGTGAACCGGAAGCTAGGCTCCACCGGAATCGCTGGACTGACTTCGGCACCCTTCCGGTCGGCTCGAAACATAGAAAAAGAAGAATCGGTCTCGGGAGAATTTTCACCGCCGGGGAATTCTTCGTTGGTGTTGACTAGGTCCACCGTCGGGGACTAGTCGAGTAGAGTACGTCGGGACGCTGGTAATGGATAGTCGAGGCGCCTACGAACCGGAAGTTATGCTCAACCGGAATCGTTGGACCGACCTCGGCATCCTACCAGCTGAACAAAGAAAAGGAGAAGGTCGTCGTAACTGTGTGAGTACGCGCCCTGAATGAGTGCAGAGTAGTTTACAAACTGGAGCCGAAGGGCTCAGAATGTTGCATGTAGGTACTAACAAATTGACGGGTCGAAAATAGGTACTAATAAATTACTAACGTGAGGAGCCGAAGGGCTCAGCATGAGGCACAACGTTGAACGGTTTTAAAACTGCTAACAGGAGCCGAAGGGCTCAGGAGCCAAAGGGCTCAGGAGCCGAAGGGCTCAGGAGCCGATGGGCTCAGCACGTAGAGTAACAAATTGAAGAGGTGAGCTCAGCACGTTAGCCTCCCCTCCGAAGTAATACTGGAAGGTGGTTCCGGAGGGTTATGGTACTAAACCTAGGAGAGTGTTTTTAGTGGGGAAAGCACTTTGTGGATCCCACACCGCGCCAAAAATTACACTGGCATGAGCATGAACATATACAGGCCAGTCTATGAAGATTTTTAAACTCCTAGTTGCATGAAAAAAAAAAACACACACACACACACCCACCCACACACACCCCACACCATTTTATTGTGTTATTTACTCAGATACGCTGGCCCCGTGTGGGTGATGGCCATGCGTGTGGCGAGCGCGTATCGTACGATTTCATCGGAGGCAGTCTGTGTGATTGCAAGATTAATCCCTATAAGCCTTCAACTCGACGAGGACAACGAGTGCTACAGGGACCGAAGCACGCGGGGAATTCGGAAAAGAGCCCGGGATGAAACCATGAGGAAATGGCAACAGCAGTGGGATAGCGCTGAGAACGGTAGATGGACCCACCGTCTAATTCCGTGCCTGTCGACGTGGGTAAACAGAAAACACGGAGAAGTGAATTTCCACTTGACGCATTTTTTGTCTGGTCATGGCTGTTTCAAGAAATACCTCAATAGGTTTGGACACGCAAGATCGCCGTTATGCACCGGGTGCGGCGATGCTGACGAAACCCCTGAGCACGTGGTCTTCGAATGTCCGCGCTTCGAGCATGAGCGAGCCGAGATGACATCCGTCGTCGGCAATGACGTTAATGTGCACAATATCGTCCAACGAATGTGTGCCGACGAAAAGAAATGGGACGCGGTAAACACGACTATCGTTCAGATGATATCTCTTTTACAACGAAGATGGCGAGAGCAGCAGCGAAACTCAACACAGCGGACAGCACAAGGCTCTGAATCGTTGGGGCAGCCGGAATCGGCGGACCGACCTTGGCGCTTGACAAGTCAGCCTGTTGAAGCGAGCATATGAAGGAGACCTACGAGCGCGACCGGAGTAGGCTAGATCCTCCGCCGGGGACTAGACCGAGTAGAGCGGGAGTAACGTAATATCGGTAATAAGTCGTCGAGGCGCCTGCAAACCGGAAGTCATCCTCCAACCGGAATTGCAGGACCGACCTCGGCACTTACCGACCAACATCGCGTCGGAGTAGGCTATGTCCTTCCGCCGGGGACTAGCCGAGTAGATCGCGAAACAGCTCCGGCAAATGGTCGTCGGGGCGCCTGTGAACCGGAAGTTTCCCTCCACCGGAATCGCAGGGCCGACCTCGGCATCTGCCCGGTCAGCTTCGGAGTAGGTTAAGTTCACCGTCGGGGACTAACTGAGTAGAACGCGTAGTTGCACCGGCAAATGGTCGTCGAGGCGCCTGTGAACCGGAAGTTTCTCTCCACCGGAATCGCAGAACCGACCTCGGCATCAGCCCGGAAAGCATCGGTTCGGGAGATCTTCCGCCGTCGGGGAAATCTTCGTCGGAGTAGGATAGATCCACCGTCGGGGACTATTCTGAGTAGTCCGTAGCGAGTCACCGGCTTAAGTCGTCGGGGCACCAGTGAACCGGAAGCCATCCTCCAACCGGAATCGCTGGATCGACCTCGGCACTTCACCGGTCAGCAGCAGTGAAGCGGGAACAAACGCGTAACGTTAACGGTTTCGGGAGACATTCCTACGTTAGGAACTCTCCGCTGGAGTAGGCTAGATCCTCCGTCGGGGACTATGCCGAGTAGCGATCGTGACAACCACCAGTTTTGGGTCGTCGGGGCGCCAGTGAACCGGAAGCTACCCTCCAACCGGAATCGCTGGACCGACCTCGGCATCCAACTGGTCCAACCTGGAGAACTCGAGGGCGGATTAGCAGCAGGCGCAAAAGTTGCGCAGGGCTCTGGCGAGATGCCAGCCCCAAACACGTCGCAGTAGAGCAACGAAGCGTAGCAATGACAGAAGCGGCAGTGGCCCTGGCGTGATGCCAGCAGTACGAAGAGATCAAGGGAAGTACAGGAGCGTAAGAAGCAAGGAGCAGTGCAGTGGTTAGCACAATAGCCTCCCCCATGAAGTAATGCCAAGAGGCAGTTCCGGGGGGAATGGCTCGTGGGCGAAGGTGGACTTTAGTCGGTATAAAAGAGTCCGACACTCTGGCGCACGATGGACGAATTCGATATGACTAGCCTCCATATCGAACGTGAAACGCTGGGTTAGTCGTAAATGTAATTTACCACCTTCTAAAACTAAAAAAAAAAAACACACCCCACACCACGTGAGTACTCTGTACCTGGTAGGTTATAGCTAGGGAATTAGGTGGTTAGAACCGATAGGGCAATTATCCCGATAAACGTACCATCACATTAATTCCTGTGGTTTTCCCTCTTATCCGCGTCTCCTCAACGGCAAGGAATTGAGCCGACCCTGAGTGTTCCTTAAGGTTCATGCGAGCTAGCGGGCCGTGTAAAAAGGCTGTTACACTTTTTAAAGAAATTTACAGAAAAAAATCTAATAGAACTTTCGGCGAAATATCTCTGTATTCGATTTGACAGAATTAATGATTTTTTGGAGGAATAATAAGGGAAACAGGAACTTAAGATTAAGTAACATTATTCAGATAAATCTGGGAACATTTCCGGAACCAATTTGTAAATAAAAAGTATAGAAGGAATGGATGTCCACCAGGAGAAATTCGCTTTGAAGGTATTAACAAGTCTTTTCACTTGATTCATGGTGGCCAGCTTTTAGTTATTCTCAATGATGCGAACAGTAAAAAGGGACATGCCACAAAAGTTCAATCTCATGGACGCAGTGGCTCTACCAACCCAATAAAAAAAATAATTAACAAGTCCCACAATAATTTCGAAAAGATTTGCAAAAGTTCTGAAGCCACCCTTTAATATATCTTATGGAATTTGTTTGAACTAAAATTCTACAAAGAATATTGAAAAGTTTTTTGAAAAATTGAAGCAAAATCTGTTTAAAATAATTAAATAATCAATGAAATATTAGGTTTTCTTGAAAAAACATAGCAATTAAGCAATATAGCAAGTGTTAGCAATAAATTTATTTCTGGGAAAACATTTTCAAAATTAAATCGAAAATAAAGAGAGCTGGAATAAAACACTATGGTCGACTATGTTACATTTTTCCATACCAGTTTAAGTTTATGCCATTCATCTGAAAAAATTTTTGCTATGCTAAAATTCCTTGAAAAATAAGCCTAATTTTTCGACAAAATTCCCGCTATGCACAGTCTAAGAAAATCCTTTAGTAATTTTTGTTTTCTATTTTTTCAATTATTTTTTTCGAATTATATGAGTTGAATTTGGAACCTTCCTTAGCCGAGTGATTAGAGTCCGCGGCTACAAAGCAAAGCCATGCTGAAGGTGTCTGGGTTCGATTCACGGTCGGTCCAGGATCTTTTCGTAATGGAAATTTCCTTGACTTCCTTGGGCATAGAGTATCATCGTACCTGCCACACGATATACGAATGCGAAAATGGCAACTTTGGCAAAGAAAGCTCTCAGTTAATAAATGTTGAATTGCTAATAAGATCATTAAGCTGATAAGCAGGCTCTGTCCCAGTGAGGACGTTAATGCCAAGAAGAAGAAGAAGAAGAAGAAGAACGAGTTGAATTTAATGTATGCATTTATTAAGTGAATTCTCATAAGGGAAATCATCATCATCACCACACACCTCGAGCAGGGTATGCTTCAAAAACATAAGAAAGTAGAATGCAGTAAATATGCTGCTTTATGCTGAAACAGCATTATTTGGAATATCCAAGAAAAAAACCAATTTTTGGAATCAAACATTCGCTGTAATCTTCACAACTGAGATGTCGAAAACTTGAGCTTATCGCATACAGCAAGAAGCCATTTCTATCAGTAACCAATCGATCGACAGCCGGACAATTCGGTTGTCGCACGATTCACCAAAGTCAGAACAGCAACGGTGATGCTGTATAAGACAAGCGAGGTATAACGTAACCACTGAAGAAATTTTTGTCTATAACAAGAGTCATGTACATTGATTCAGAAGATTTTGCTGCATATTATACGTTTTTTATTTATTTTTTATTGTCATCAAAATTTCTGAGGGGTGGTTGTTTCTGGAGAGGGCCAGGCCCCTGCCCTCCCCTGTTCTTACGCCAATGGTTGATTCAATGAATAGCGTTGGGCAAATTTGACCAGAACATCGATGTTACTGAATCGATTCAAATTCGATATGTCGAATCGATTCACCGATTTAATCGAATCAATTGAATCGATGTTTTTGAATCGATTCGATTTTTAACGTCATATGAAAATGTACAAAAACAAGCTCTTAAAATAAAACGAAATTCAATTATTAAATTCCATCAATATAAAAACGTTTGAAATTGAAAATTATACATTGAACGCTTCAAAGCCAGTTCATCTCATCATAAATTCTAATCAATTTCATCCTTCTGAATCTAAACAAAAAATCGAATGAAGAAAATCGATTCACTCGATTTTAAGTTGGCCTAACATCGATTCAAAAAATTGATTAATCTAAACGAAAAAATCGATGTTTGCAACATCGATTCAAAATCGCCCATCACTATGATTCATACATTTTATATTTTGTTCTTTCTTTTTTAGTTTTTGTTAGACTAGAACCATAGAAGAGTAGTTGGATTTAAAAAAAATCTAATAGGTAAATACTTGTAAAATTTCTGGGTTTCTCAGATATATTTAAAGGCCGAGAAATGATGACGGTTTCCTTTCAATTTATAATGCCTTTCCAATTGCTCAGCATAGAAGAATGCAGTGAACCCTTCAGATAGAATAGTGGGATGACGCAATTCCGTCGACCACTGAACAGCACCATTCTCTGGATGTTGGTGGTGTGCAGAGTATAGGATTTACGCTTGGTCTCAGACCCGTTTTCTGCCACGGGACCAACTTACGGCACTACTTCGACCAGTGGCTAGTGCACATAACACTTAATCTAAAGTAGTAGAAAAAGTTTGTTACCAAACATTTCAAAATTTTTACATGTACTGCCGTTGGACGCATAAGTGTCCCATGTATGTCATTAATTCACATGTATTTCCTAAATACGCCAAATTATCCCATTTTAAGAATGGACTCGAGTCCCACTGGAAAAACTGACGCATAATGCCCGACCAACCAGTCTTTATAATTCTTTATAGATCTTTGACCAACGATGGCGATCGCTAACGGTTCAAAACGAATCTATATCGATCGCTATCGAAAATCACTGACTGGTTGACCGGGTGGTACCATCATGGTTTTTTATTCATGCTTCTTAAAGGTTAAACAGTAATTGCTATACACATTTGCACTACTGAAAATTTGTATAGCAATTACTGTTTAACCTTTAAGAAGCATGAATAAACCACATACATATGAGCTTTGATAGTGTTAGTAGGGAAAAGCATTCGATGAGGATAAAAGTATTATCACAGACAAACATTTGTCACAGTTTCTTTGCTGTCCATCGACCACCTATTTTCATATGCTAGGTCATCAATCCGGGTGGTAAATGACTGGACAATGCGTACCATTGGTACTTCGCGTACCTGCAGGTATAAAATAGATCCCATTTGTGGTCCTTAGCCTCTTGTCCAGTAACTCCTATCCCTACCTCCCCGTGGTGCCGCCTGGGGTACGAGTAACCGTAGGGAAGATCGGGTAACCAACCCTGGTGGAACCTTGGTCGTATGCTGACAGGGAAGGGGGCTCCTCTCTTCTGAGCGTCTGTTCTCCATGTTAGGGGTGGCTCAAAACAGCGTCTGTGTGCTCCATGTTAGGAGCGGCTGATCTTCGTCCTAGTGCCAGCGTGGGACTCTAAACAGTGCTGTGCACGATGATCCTCCGGCGAGACAGGGGGTTGGTGCAGGCCTTACAAGTCAGCTGAAAAATCATCAGTACAGGAAGCATACAATGTAAATTCGGACCGGAACAATCGGCATAGACCAGGCATCGAAAACGGACTAACGATTGGAAACTCGGATCATGGAACTGTAAGTCTCTCAATTTCTTGGGAAGTACCCGCATTCTTTCCGAATTATTGAGGGTCCGCAAGTTCGACATCGTAGCGCTGCAGGAGGTTTGCTGGAAAGGGTCGACGGTACATACGTATAGGGATGGTTATACCATCTACCAGAGCTGCGGCAACAGACATGAGCTGGGCACAGATTTTATCATGATGGGCGAAATGCATAGGCGCGTGATTGGGTGGTGGCCAATCGACAACAGAATGTGCAAGTTGAGGATCAAAGGCCGTTTCTTCAATATCAGCATAATCAACGTGCACAGCCCTCACCTAGCAAGTGACGATGACGATAAGGACGCTTTCTACGCGCAGCTGGAACGTGAATACGACGGCTGCCCAAGCCATGATGTCAAAATCGTTATCGGAGATCTCAACGCTCAGGTTGGCCAGGAGGAGGAATTTAGACCGATTATAGGGAAGTTCAGCGCTCACCAGCTTACGAACGAAAACGGCCTTAAACTGATTGATTTCGCCGCCTCCAAAAACATGGCCATACGTATAACCTACTTCCAGCACAGCCTCCCGTATCACCCCAACAAACTGAATCGCAAATCGACCACGTTTTGATTGATGGAAGACACTTCTCGGACATTATCGACGTCAGAACTTATCGCGGCGAAAACATCGATTCGGACCACTACCTAGTGACGTTTAAAGTGCGCCAACGACTCTCTGTTGTGAACAACATTCGGTACCGACGCCCGCCACGGTACAATCTGGAACGACTCAAGCTACCTGAAGTCGCAACTGATTACGCGCAAAGCCTTGAAGCAGCGTTGCCGGAAGAGGGAGAGCTCACCGAAGCCCCTCTTGAGGACTGCTGGAGTAGTCTCAAAGCAGCCATAAACAACGCAGTGGAAGGTGCCATTGGGTTCGTGGAAGCAAATCGACGGAACGGTTGGTTCGACGAGGAGTGTCAGACGGTTTTGGACGAGAAGAATGCAGCGCGGGCGATGATGCTGCAGCAAGGCACCCGTCAAAACGTGGAACGATACAAACAGAAGCAAAGACAGCAAACCCATCTATTCCGGGATAAAAAGCGACGCCTGGAAGAGTTGGAGTGCGAAAAGATGGAACAGCTGTATCGTTCTCAAGAAACACGAAAGTTCTACAAGAAACTCAATGCATCCCGCAAAGGCTTTGTGCCGCGAGCCGAAATGTGCCGGGATAAGGATGGAGGTATCTTGACGGACGAACGTGAGGTGATTGAAAGGTGGGAGCAGCACTACGATGAACACCTAAACGGCGCAGAGGAGGAAGATCAAGACAGCAGGAGGAATGGCTTCATCAGTACGGCGGATGAGGGAGACGTGCCAACTCCCACAATAGGTGAAGTTAAGGATGCTATCAAACAGCTCAAGAACAACAAAGCAGCTGGAAAGGATGGTATTGGAGTGGAACTTATTAAAATGGGCCCGGACAGGTTGGCCACTTGTCTACACCGATTGATTGCCAGGATCTGGGATACAAAACAACTACCGGAGGAGTGGAAGGAGGGAATAATATACCCAATATACAAAAAGGGTGACAAGTTAGAATGTGAGAACTATCGAGCGATCATCATTCTTAATGCAGCCTATAAAGTGCTTTCCCAGATCATCTTCCACCGTCTATCGCCACTGGCAATCAGATTTGTGGGAAGTTATCAAGCCGGTTTTGTGGATGGGCGCTCGACGACAGACCAAATCTTTATGTTGCGGCAGATCCTCCAAAAGTGTCGCGAATATCAGGTCCCTACGCACTATTCATCGATTTCAAAGCGGCCTATGATACCACCGACCGCGAAGAGCTATGGAAGATTATGGACGAGAATGGTTTTCCCGGGAAACTGACTAGACTGATTAAAGCAACGATGGATAGTGTACAGTGCTGTGTGAAGATATCGGGTGCATTATCGGACCCGTTTGAAACACGCAAAGGACTTCGACAAGGCGATGGTCTTTCCTGCCTCCTGTTCAATATTGCGCTAGAAGGTGTTATGAAACGGGCGGGCTTCAACATGCGGGTACGATCTTCAATAAATCCAGCCAGTTCATTTGTTTCGCTGACGACGTGGACATTGTCGGAAGAACGTTCCAGGTGGTTGCTGAACAGTATACCAAGCTGAAACGTGAAGCAGATCGGGTTGGATTGAAGGTAAATACGTCGAAGACGAAATATCTGCTGGCTGGAGGAACCGAGCGCGATAGAGCTCACATAGGCAGACGCGTGACGATCGACGGGGATGAGTTCGAGGTGGTGAACGAATTTGTCTACCTCGGATCATTGATAACGTCGGATAACAACTGCAGCAGAGAAATTCGAAGACGTATCATTGCCGGAAGTCGTGCTTACTATGGACTCCACAAAACCTTGAGGTCTGATAAACTTCACTTCCGTACTAAGTGTACCATGTACAAGACGCTAATAAGACCGGTAGTCCTCTACGGGCATGAAACGTGGACAATGCTCGAAGAGGACCTGCAAGCGCTAGGAGTTTTTGAACGACGTGTGCTTAGGACGATCTTCGGCGGAGTATGTGAGAACGGCGTATGGAGGAGAAGAATGAACCACGAGCTTGCGCAACTCTACGGCAAACCCAGGCGATCGTGGAATTGGAGGTTAGCAGCCATGGACCGAGTTAGTTGGCGTAACATTGTGGCGCAGGTCATGTCTTGAAGGACGTAGAGCCAGCAAAAATGAAAAAGGTCATCAATCCACCGCCGATGTTAATAATTTCCCAAATTGTTCTAAGTTCTATTCTGGGGCCTTCTGGGGCCTTTACCAAATGTTTAGAGTCCGCGGCTACTAAGCAAAGCCATGCTGAAGGTGTCTGGGTTCGTTTCCCGGTCGGTCCTGGATCTTTTCGTAATGGAAATTTTTTTGACTTCCCTTTGCATAGAGTATCATCGTAACTGCCACACGATATACGAATGTGAAAATGGCAACTTTGGCAAAGAAAGCTCTCGGTTAATAACTGTGGAAGCGCTCATTGAACACTAATGCTTTCGAGCTAGATAAGAATTCTCGATTATTTTTAATTTACAAACAAAAAATCTTACTATGGGTGAAAAAAGGGTTAAAAACCTCCAGAATTATATATATATTCATTCAGGGATAAATTTCTAAGGTATAATGTAAACGTAATAGCATGCGTTGCAACGCTTCGTAATATCTGAAAGTACATGTGTTATATTATTTTTTTGTGAGTCAATACACAACGATGTTATCAACCCAGGTTGTGTGGCTCAAAAATCAGAAATGCTCGACGTTTTTTCCAGCCAAAACTTTTGAAAAATTTCAAAGTTCGAAAGAAAAAATAAGTATGTCTCCTTGAACTTCATGTAGAATCCTTCTGAGCACTCTATAACGAAAACAGGTCATACTTGACTATAATCGTTTTACAAGACAATAAGCACAATCTCAGTCTTTGCTAAAAGTGAATAATTAATCTTCATTTCACCCTGTGCTGTAACCAACAAATAGCAGAGGGAATGTTTCCGACCGAAAGCCACGGTAGTAAAGAAGTCGATTCTGTAGCAGCTTGTTTCCTTCCGATACGCTCTCCCTGGCCTTTCTTATGTCTTGATTTATTACAAAAGGTAAACCCGGTTGGCTTTTCGAGTGCTTCGTATCCTTGTTTTACGCTATTTATTATCATCAAATACTTGACAGAGTCCATCAAGAGAGATGGTTCTGAAACGGAACGCTTCGCTCTTGAGAAGAATTGGAATCACAACAAGCACCGGAGAGTTATAAATCAATAAATTGGTGAAAGCTGACATCGGAACCACAGGACGAAAAGATTGCATGATTTACATCCCACATATTGATCACTGGAGCCAGGGGAAGACATCGGTGTTGAATAATAAACCTACATATTTCTGCCAAGAAACCGCATAATAAATCACCTGCCGGTCAAATGTCTTTGCTTTTAGTTATAGAAGACATCGTATGCTGTTCATTATTGTATATATCAAAGGAAACATATACATATGTAGGTACTCTATCGTATGGGAACAAATGTGAGACATAATCAATAGTGACTAATTTGGGGTGTCGCAGAAGGTATAAGAATACACAACTTAATGGGGATTAATGAACCAAAAAATATGATATAAAAATTCTTATATGTTTATTTTTATTTTTATTTTATTTGTTCCACCGTCTTCGACTACGAGTCGTACAGACTGTAACTTAAAATTATTTATCTAACATACATTTTGCATTTATTATCATCACTATACATTTTCAATACTCATTTACACTGGCCAACTCTCATAAAACAAATCATTAAATTATATACAACAAATATTAACGAACAACATCTTATGCACTTACAAATATCAAAACAAACAAAACCAATTGACATGTTTTTACTTTATGAAAGTATAATTTTGAGGATGTTGCTCCTGCTTCCGAAATAGAAGGGCATTGGTTGAAGATTGATCGTCAACTACTTGGTCACAGCGCAGAACAACGGACAGGACACGGATTACGGATTGGATACGTCGACTATCAGCCGAGGGCTAGCAGTGTACTCTACTGTTTCCTGAGTAAGGAAGGGTGACACCAACTTGAAACGGCTAATAGGACTATGCGGAGACTGCCTCCTGACTTACGCCGATCCAGCTCTGAACACAACTCTCATGAAGGATTGTGTCAACCCTAGCATAGGCTCCCTGCTTGCATAGACAACACGAGATCACGAGAGGCGACTATATACTAGGAGGAACCAAATCGACTGGAGCAAATAATTGATTTGGACGGATTATATAGTTGAGGAAACGAAGACGCGATAGTATTCGCAAGGAGCGGAAAGATGCAGAGATCGCCAGTGATACCACAGACGGTATTTGCCAGCACTAGCAGATGCAGCACACCGAGTGAAACACCGTGAAACCAGCGGGATGCAGGCTCCCTGAGTCAATGATGATGATGATGTATACTACCATCTACACTACCATCTATTGTAGCATGATTCCTCGTGAGACAAATTCGGTGGAGAGATGCTACAGATGTATGGATTTCGGCCACCGGACATTAAACTGCAAATACCCAGACCGGTCCGAACACTGCAGAAAATGTGGTGAAAAAGGTCACGTTGGCAGGGACTGTCTGAAGATGTATGCTGTGTAAGGCGGAGGATGGTAACGCTTATACGACGGGTGGCTTCGAATATCAGAAGGCGAAGGTAGGGCAGTAATGATAATGAAGATAACGCAGGTGAAACTCAATTGCGACGCCGCACAAAAACGGTTGTGGCAGTCGACAACGGAAACAAAATGTGACATTGCGATCATTCCAGAATCGTATCGGTTCTTCCCGATAACGGCAATTAGGTAGCAGATAGAACAGAGTCTTTGATAGATAGATAGAACGGAATCTTTGTGTGTAGCTGTTACGATACCAACCCCCCCCCCCCCCTTCACTACCCGTCAATTGAAGTGCCCATCTATCAGTAATGGCTACCGATTAGCTAGTTTGACTATCATCATATGGGAAAGCTTATGAATCGACCACCTTGGGGGCGCAGTTAATTTTTGCTATCGCAAATTCGCAAAACCGTCTCTTGAGATTAGAGTTACTGTGCACGTGCTGCAGAGTAAGGTGCAGGAGGCCTCATTGCTTGTAAGCGCACGGGTGCGCTGTACATTGTGAGACTTCTTTTGGTGTGCTTCATTTTTCTTGAGATGTATCTCAACGCGGTTTCATGCGTTCCCGACTAGAGGCTTGTAACAAAAATATAATAAAATTTTATCAGAATATGATATGCATATCATATTATGATATAATTTTGTTAGGCTCCGTTATCCAAAGAACAAAATAAATAGAAACATAACATAATGTGTTTTATTTCCCTTTAAGATATTTTTTTGTTCATTTCTAACAACTTTATAACAAAATAAATAGATTATCGTATATCGAACAGTATTATAATTTTGATACTTTGTATCAAACATTATAACTTGGTTTGATATGTTTTTTATATAATTAAAACACATTTTGTTATGTTTCCGTCACATATGCTGTTTCTTCACCGAGGATCGAAGCTGTAACTCTTAGATCGCGAGTTTTCGACCATATCATGTAAATCATCTATCATTTATATATTCTATAGAAAACTGCATACTGGGGCAAAAATAATTGTAGAGGCTCTTCGTTACTAAGCAAACAACTGCTTGGATACGGATGATGAGCCGTAGCACCGAGAAGCGCATGAGACGAGTCTCCCCGGGAGCACATCACTTAGCGCGCGCTTTCAGAATTCTCGTGAGCCTTCTGCTAGCGCAGCACACTGCGAATCCGATGAGCTGAGGGACGGTTTGGTTGGATACTCGTCAGTGTATTTATGTGCTCCTAAGGAATATGTACTCTTCTTGAGATAGAGTCTACTTCTTCGGTTGCCAAGCACAGTATGTCATGTTTCATAATAGACCATCCATATACCATGTGAACACAAAAAAATATCCCAGTTAGATTTCTAAATGTAAACGGTTTGGTATTACTTTTATTGTGATAGTGTTATTAGAAATTGTTGTTTAGTAACATCAGAGTGCAGCAATCCAATCCTTTTCTATAAAACTGGATAATTGACAGCCAAAACATGTAAAAGTAAAACTCTATATTATGTAAACTAATTTTAGTTCAATATAAATTTGTTCAAGCTTTCCTCTCACACGTTTATTTACTTTGGCTTAACGATGGAATCTGGATCAATATAATGAAATCGTTCTGCATTGTTCTTCCTACAATGCATAATTCATCCTAACTGCTCCCGTCGAGCAGAGGTAAAACGTCTACTCTATGGCGTGCTACCCTCAAATATGTCGGGGTTATATTGATGTATGGAGGTGGAGTCACTCATCGGAAGAAATATGTGCAGTTGCCTTACAGTAGCGTTTGGTTACTTTGAGCTGACGAAATCTGAAATGTATTGGACATACTATTCTCTTTATGTGGATTACATTTTCCTTTAATAGCATTATAAACGTCAGAATTGCTATGGCTGATCTCAGATGACCATTTCTAATAAATGGAAAGGATTTAACTAACAATTTTAAACAACCAAATCTAATCAAGACAAATAATCAGTAGAATTACTTTTGATTTTGAGATTATTATCGGTTAATATTTCAAAAATATAGTACGATTTTGTTTGCTTCAAATAACAAGCAAGATATTGACAATATTATTATCTGAATCTTATTTGGTAGATGCAATCCTCAACATATTTATTATTTTTGATGCTTCATAGAATAGTCAAGCTCTTGTTACATTTCTAATGTATCATAAAATTCCACCAAGTAAAAATAAACCATACATAGATTACACTAGAAGTTAAATTTATTATTTTGAAAAAACTTGCCTATCAACACGCCGTCGGAAAAACGTCCCTAGCTCAGTATCCCCCGCTGTTCTAAAACCCCACTCGCGATACGACTACGGATGGGCGAGAATGGGAAGGCCAAAAAGTTAGACCAAGTGATGCGGTTTCCGATTTGATGGGGAGAATAGAAGATCGGTCTCTTGGTGCTTGCGACTCGAACTAGTAAGACGTGTTTCGTGACCGGTTTTTGCTCCTGGATATTCGGTGTGTGTATCCACCTGAGAAGTGGTCCATGTGGGTCTTTGATAAGGCTCAAGACTCCTAAAAGTGTCGTAGAGAAGAATAATTGTAACCTTAGTGAACATTAAAATCTTCTGGTGATTCGCGTGTGCTAGAAAAAAATAGGGTATATCGCTCACGTTTAAAGCCCCCTAAAAGCGCGACTGCGCCCATATAGTGTGCGCAAAAATTGGCCAGAGTTGTGCTTTAGCGCTCAGAAGAAAACGAAGTTCGAGTCTCCAATTCCGAAAACTTCAATTACGGTAGAAGAAGTGCGGTGCAAGGTCGCCGATAAATAGTACCCGCGAGGTGAAGTGGTGTGAGCAAAGGCGTCCAGCATCCGGCGGCTTAGGCCGTCGTAACGTTAGAAACCGTAGGCTAGGCAGCCCCTGGGGAATAAAAAGGTAAGTCCGCATGCTCTCTTTGGCCTTTGGCAAAAACCATAACTTATATTTGACGATCCAACGGAAAATTGGCCTACAGTTTTCTGAAAGTTGATTTTTTTTCATTGGACGTTGAGGGAAGTTCCTTTGGTGTTTGACTAGAGAAAAAAATCAACTCTCAAATTGCGAAATTTAATAATTTGGTTCACACTGCTTCATTCGTTGGTGGTATCGCATTTCACTACCCACTATCCGTTGATTCATTGGGCAGCGTAGAGTATACTCGTGCGCGCGCATATAGCTAGGTTATAACCAATTTCTATAGAGTGGAAGATAAAAGGCACACCAGCAGTAGCCAAAAAGTTGTTTGTCGGCCGAGCTGAGTCAGTGTCAAGGCAATAGTTGTTTTTCAAATTTCTACCGTTCCTTTTTTGCATGATCGTTCCTGCAACAATATCCAATAGAATATTCAATTTGATTGAGGGTTGTAGTTTAGAGGTTTGAGAAGAGCTCTGATTTTGGCAAAATGAGCTACGATTTCGAGAAAGCGTACCAAAATGAAATGTCGGTTACATTTCTAACCGATGATGAATTGAAATTCGAGTTAGAGATTAGAAATATGCATTTCGATAGACAGAGTGCTATCACAGTTCAGCGTAGGAAACTGCGAAATGCGATACGGGAAGAGGTAGAAGGGCTCCAACGTGTATTCGTGTACCATCGGAGAGCGCGCGAAGAGCTGAGTATTTGTCAGCGTAGGTTGGAGAGAGCGTGGGTAGAGCTCCAGTTGGAAGATGTTGTAAAGGAGATGTCGAAAACGGGATTATTACACCTGTACAACCGTTTAAAGTTGTTGAAGAGAACATATGCCACTCGAGATTGCGTTAATGAAGCAAATTGGATCTTTTCCAATGTGGTCCAAACTTATTTAAATAATTTCGTGGAGGATGTTCGTTTTCCAACTCTCCCCGACTCGCCGAATTTAGTTGATTTGGAAGGTGCAGCCAGCCTAGGAGCTCAGGCAGCATTAGAAAGTGATTTAATAAATTTAGCGCCACTTGTAGGGGCAGAAGCGAATTTAGCAACACCGGTTAGCTCGATGCAGAGCCGATCGGAGCAAAACGTTTTAGGATATGTCAATTTACGTTCGAATTCAATTGGTACGGTTGAAACGGATTCGCGAGTGTACGATCGAGTAGAAGTGGTGCCGGTTGTGACCAATGCCGGAGCGATTCCGCGAAGCACACGTTCTGATGTTCCGTCGACAGTAGTAGTTTCGTCATCGTTGCCTACGATGGTGACTACGTCATCGACAAGTGTTTCTTACGTGAGTGTTACTTCATTAGGACAGATGCCTCCCATCTGGTCCACTCCGCGGTATCAAGTGTCGTGCAGTGTTCAACAATCGCGGCATGTTCGGTTTGATTCAGTGCGTTCTTTGGAAGAGGATCCAAACAATTTGATTTCATCAGCACCTGAAATCCGCGTGTCCAGACCAGCTGTGTCGGATACTCCCAGAGTCGGTGAGATATATCGTAGTGAACCGTTCGTGTTTTCACGCTGGGACGAATTTCGTGAGAACCTTCCCACCGGTTCAATACGAAACAGCGATCGTCCTGAACCAAGAATGAGTCACCCAAGTGAATATTCTCAAGCTCGACATCAGTGGTCCGATCCTTGTGAATTTTCGCATATTCCACACCAACCCTCACAGAGCAATGCGAATTTTTCGCAAACAAATCAATATGACATTCGTCATCATGGTGCTCGAAATATTGACAATTTTGGAGATAACTCCCAGTTTAACCCTTTCATTTCACAAAGGAACTATGTGCCGTTACTTCCACAGCCAGCACCGTATTCTATCTCACAGCCAATGCGGAGCGCGGCCTATTCAGTGCCCCATGCTCCCCATCAGGGATTTTACAGTAGTAATCTTCCCCCTGTTGGCCTGTCGGGAACAAGCTGGAGAACACCCCCTCCTCCAGTGCACACTCCCGCTCCTAGCATAAATCCTTTCGAAGAGTTGGATTTCAATCCAACGACCAACCGAGTGAAAACAATTCCGGTTGTGAAATGGCCTATGAGATATGCAGGTGAAGACCGTGGAATGGGTTTAAACGACTTTTTGTGGGAGGTGAGTGATTGGACGAAGTCAGAACAAATTTCTGAATATGAGCTTCTGCGCTCATTTGGGAATTTACTGACAGGTCGTGCCAAATTGTGGTTCACTAGTAATAAGCACCGATTCAATACGTATTCGGAGCTCATTGCTAATTTGAAGCTCACCTTTAGGCATCCAGACCTGGATCATTTTATTTTACTGGATATTTACCAGAAAAGGCAGCAGAAAACGGAGACATTTTTGGAATTTTTCTTGGACATTGAAAAGAAATTCAAAAGTCTTACAGCCCCGGTGTCGGAGATCGAGATTGTACAAGCTGTGCGACGCAATCTACGTCCAGAATACAAACGTGCATTGATTGGTAGAGAGCTGTTTGACCTGTATTCATTACAGATGGCAGGACAGGAAATAGACGCTACCAATACATATTTGTTTGTAAAACCACAAAATTCCTCACAGACTAATGCGGTTCAGGTTGCTGAAAAACGTTCCGGGGGGAATAATAACCAGTCAGGAAAAGGTCCGAATCCGAACCATTTTCAAAATAAGGGTCCGAATAATAACCCAAATTACACGCCACGCCAGGGTTATGGGCCTAATCAGGGAAGCGGAGGTGGAAAGCCGTGGACGCGAAAGGAACCCGGCACGGGAAATCCTAATGCCAAGGTTCCGAATAAAATTGCCACTGACGAGAAGAAGACATCCGCTGACAACGTTAAAGGTGATTCGAAAACACCAATGAACATGGAGTCTAAAACACAAGACTTCACTCCACTCAATGACCAATTTGTGTGCTTCAATTGTCGTAGTCAGGAGCATCTGACACACCAGTGTACGAAGCCGTACAAGGGACATTGTCAGGTGTGTGGGTTCAGCGGTTTTCCAACCCATCGTTGTCCCTTCTGTGCAAAAAACTCTGCGCGCCGGAGGGAGACCGGCCCAGCGAAAGAGCACTGAATACAATTGATGAAATTCTATTTGCGCTTGGGTACGAGCCGATGCTCAACGGCGACGCTCTGTCCAAGCCAGACTTGAACCCGAACTCCATTCTCTCTGTGTTAACTGACAACCGACCATTCATAAATATATCTGTTTTCGGTCGTTCGGTTAAGGCGCTTCTAGATAGTGGCAGCCAAAAGACCTTACTTTCCGATAAAACATCACCCATCTGGAGGTTGTCAAACACTAAAATCTTCCCTTCAAATTTGACTCTAACAAGTGCTTCTGGCGACCCCTTGCAAGTTACTGGTCGAGTTTACCTCCCATTCACAGTAGGGGATAAAACCAGAGTCATGGAAACCACTATTGTAGAAGATCTACCTGTCGATTGTATCGCAGGTATAGACTTCTTTGATGCATTCGACATTCACATTTCAATGGACAATATGTTTTTGTTCCAGATAAATGCTGAAGAATGCCTCACATCCTCTCCTGATCTCGTCGAGCTTAGCTCCGAGCAGGATCGAGAGATAGAACATGTCAAGAGACTCTTCAAGCCCGCTATGTCAGACCAGTTAGAGATAACCTCGCTGGTCCAACACACTATAGAACTGAAAGACGAATTTAAGAGCGCCGCTCCAATTCGTGTAACACCCTTCCCATACTCTCCATCAATTCATAAAGCACTTAACGAAGAGATCGATCGGCTTCTCGCTCTCGGTATCATCGAAGAGTCAAACTCTGATTGGGCTCTTAATGCGGTACCAATAAAAAAGCCGAACGGATCTATTCGGTTATGCCTCGATGCGCGTAAGCTTAACGCGCGAACAAAACGTGATGCGTATCCACTAGCACACGTGGGGAGAATACTGGGACGATTGGGAAAAACACGTTATTTGAGCACAATCGACCTTAAAGACGCTTTTCTCCAAATACCTTTAAGTCCAGAATCGAAACCTCTGACAGCGTTTTGTATTCAAGGCAGAGGTATGTTTCAATATACTCGCCTTCCCTTTGGTCTTACCAATAGTCCGGCCACACTTTCCAGGCTTATGGATAAGATACTTGGGGCGGGTGCGTTAGAACCTCAGATTTTCGTGTACCTCGATGATATTATCATCGCCAGCGAAACCTTCGAGGAGCACATCAAACTTCTCGAGGAAGTAGCTAGGAGGCTGCGAGAGGCGAATCTATCGATTAACTTACAAAAATCGCAATTTTGCCGTTCAGAGGTTCCGTTTTTAGGGTACCTCCTTTCTCGCGATGGTCTCAAACCCGATCCCTCGAAGGTACAAGCAATTTTAGATTTCGAAGCTCCAAAAACCGTCCGCCAAATTCGCCGTTTCTTGGGAATGGTAAATTATTACCGGAGGTTTATTGGTGACTTCAGTGAAATCACCGCTCCGATTTCAGACCTTTTGGCTGGAAAACCTAAGATTGTTCGATGGACAAAGGAAGCCGAACGGGCCTTCAAAACAATAAAGGAACGACTTATCACTGCTCCAATCCTTTCTAATCCCGACTTAGATATGGAGTTCACTGTACAAACAGACGCCAGTGACCGTGCAGTCGCCGGAGTGTTGACGCAGCTTCAAGAGGGTTCAGAGAGAGTGATAAGCTTTTTCTCGCAAAAGCTAAATTCCGCCCAGCAGAACTACTCCGCCACGGAGAAGGAAGCTTTAGCGGCGCTTCTTGCGATTGACAAATTCCGTGGTTACATCGAAGGATCACACTTCACCCTAGTCACGGACGCGTCGGCCCTTCAATACATCCGCAACAACAAATGGCGCCCTGCTTCACGATTGAGTCGTTGGAGTCTAGATCTTCAACACCTAGACATGACAATAGTGCACCGTAAGGGTTCAGAAAACATAGTCCCCGATACACTATCCCGTAGCATTTGCTCCGCTAGCTCGTCTGAATCCCGAGTATCCTTTGATGAGTTGATACGAAAGGTTCAGGATGACCCCGAGCAATATTCAGACTTTCGATTCGAGGAAGACCAATTGTGGAAATACGTCGGCGTTGATGATGAACCCTTCGACGTAAGGTTCGAGTGGAAGTTGGTCCCTCCTCCTGCGAATCGAAACCAAATCATCGAGAAAGAACATGTGGAAAGTTTTCACCTTGGGGTGGAGAAAACCCTGTCTCGACTAAAACTCCGATACTACTGGCCGCATATGGCGTCGGATACTAGAAAATTCGTCCAGAAATGCCAAACCTGCAAAGAAAGTAAGCCAGCATACGTACCCACAATACCGACTATGGGAAAGCAGAAAGTGGCAGACCATCCCTGGCAAATAATCGCCATGGACTATGTGGGTCCACTGCCTAAAAGTAAATCAGGATACATGCATATCCTTGTTATACAAGACTTATTTAGCAAGTGGTGCCAACTGCATCCGATGCGACGAATAGAGTCAGGAAGTCTGTGCAAGACTTTAAGAGAAGGTTGGTTTCTTCGGAATTCCATCCCGGAAATAGTACTAACAGATAATGCCAGCACATTCCTATCCAAGGAGTTCAAGGCTTTGTTAGATAGGTTTGAAATCAAGCATTGGACCACCGCTAGGCACCACAGCCAAGGAAACCCAGTGGAGAGGCTGAACAGGTCAATAAACGCCGCAATTCGGACCTACTGCAAGCAAAATCAACGTTGCTGGGATCTGAACATACCAGACATTGAACATGTGTTTAACAACACCGTTCATTCTGCGACGGGATTTACCCCCTTTTTTATAACCCACAACCACGAGATCGCTGTGACTGGCACAGATCACCAACGAATACGTCGAAAGGAAGACTATTCATCCGGGTTATGTGCTGATGAGCAAAAGCAAATCAGTGGTGAAATTTACAACCTCGTAAAGAAAAGCTTGTTAAAGGCGTACGAAACAAGTGCGAACCGATACAATCTCCGAAAAAGAGCTCGCCCTGAAGAGTTCAAACCAGGACAATTGATCTACCGTCGTAATTTTAAAGCCTCTAATGCGGGAGAGTACTACAACGCGAAGCTTGCCCCAATGTACCTTCCTTGTCGTGTCGTCACTAAGCATGGAAGCAGTTCCTACGAGCTGGAAGACGAAAATGGTAAGAGTATAGGAGTATGGCCAGCTGAGCATCTCAAACCCTGAACTCTCTCGAATTATGTTTATCTCTCATTGTTTATTCTTACAGTCAGGTCTCCTATTAGACACATGGTTGGGGGGCGTAATATGAATCTACGTTATAGGAGACCCAGGGCTTATGGGATTTCATCACTTTGGGGGTGTTGTTGAATATCTCGTATGCCAAAAGAGATAGCACAGTACTGTCTTCGGCGAAGTTTCAGTGCTAAGTACGATCTACCTTTAGGAGTTGAGGATCATCCTTTTAGTTGAGAACTTGGCCGGTAGGGGCGCTTTTTCTGATTTGCACTATATGAACCATGAGGGATAAGAATGCAAAATTTTGTATCATATGATATCTCTAGATCCTGATGTTTTGGAAGGTTGGTGTCTTCGGAAGAGTTGTTCAGTAGCTCAAGGGCTGACATGCGGTGGTCATTCTGATACGGAATTACGCCACCAGGCGGCGCTAGAGGACATGGAATTTTTGTTTTGCGCATTGCTCAGTAGCCTGACCACTTAGAAAGATGGCGTCTTCGGCAAAGTTGCTCTGTATCACAAGGGCTAACATAATTTGAGCCTAAAGTTTCGAAATTTTGCCACAAGGCGGCGCTAGTGAGCAAAGAATTTTTGTTTTGCGCATAGCTCAGTAGCCTGACCACTTAGCAAGATGGCGTCTTCGGCAAAGTTGCTCAGTATCACAAGGATTAACATTATTTGAACCGAAAGTTTCGAAGTTTTGCCACTAGGCGGCGCTAGTGAGCAAATAATTTTTGTTTCGCGGATAGCTCAGTAGCCTGATCACTTAGAAAGATGGCGTCTTCGGCAAAGTTGCTCGGTATCACAACATTATTTGAGCCCAAAGTTTCGAAATTTTGCCACTAGGCGGCGCTAGTGAATAAAGAATTTTTGTTTTGCGCATAGCTCAGTAACCTGACCACTTAGCAAGATGGCGTCTTCGGAAAAGTTTCTCAGTATCACAAGGGCTAACATAATTTGTGCCTAAAGTTTCGAAATTTTGCCACTAGGCGGCGCTAGTGAGCAAAGAATTTTTGTTTCGCGGATAGCTCAGTAGCCTGACCACTTAGAGAGATGGCGTCTTCGGCAAAGTTGCTTAGTATCACAAGGATTAACATTATTTGAGCCGAAAGTTTCGAAATTTTGCCACTAGGTGGCGCTAGTGAGCAAATAATTTTTGTTTCGCGGATAGCTCAGTAGCCTGACCACTTAGCAAGATGGCGTCTTCGGCAAAGTTGCTTAGTATCACAAGGATTAACATTATTTGAGCCGAAAGTTTCGAAATTTTGCCACTAGGTGGCGCTAGTGAGCAAAGAATTTTTGTTTCGCGGATAGCTCAGTAGCCTGACCACTTAGAGAGATGGCGTCTTCGGCAAAGTTGCTCAGTATCACAAGGGCTAACATAATTTGAGCCTAAAGTTTGGAAATTTTGCCACTAGGCGGCGCTAGTGAGCAAAGAATTTTTGTTTCGCGGATAGCTCAGTAGCCTGACCACTTAGAAAGATGGCGTCTTCGGCAAAGTTGCTCAGTATCAAAAGGATTAACATTATTTGAGCCGAAATTTTCGAAATTTTGCCACTAGGAGCGCTAGTGAGCAAATAATTTTTATTTCGCGGATAGCTCAGTAGCCTGACCAGAGAGATGGCGTCTTCGGCAAAGTTGCTCTGTATCACAAGAACTAACATTATTTGTTAGTTCTTGTGTTTTTAAGTTTCGAAATTTTGCCACTCGGCGGCGCTAGTGAGCAAATAATTTTTGTTTCGCGGATAGCTCAGTAGCCTGACCACTTAGAGAGATGGCGTCTTCGGCAAAGTTGCTCAGTATCACAAGCACTAACATTATTTGAGCCTAAAGTTTCGAAGTTTTGCCACTAGGCGGCGCTAGTGAGCAAAGAATTTTTGTTTTCCGAACAGCTGAGTAGCCTGACCACTTAGAAAGATGGCGTCTTCGGCAAAGTTGCTCAGTATCACAAGGACTAACATTATTTGAGCCGAAAGTTTCGAAATTTTGCAACTAGGCGGCGCTAGTGAGCAAATAATTTTTGTTTTGCGGATTGCTCAGTAGCCTGACCACTTAGAGAGATGGCGTCTTCGGCAAAGTTGCTCAGTATCACAAGGGCTAACATAATTTGAGCCTAAAGTTTGGAAATTTTGCCACTAGGCGGCGCTAGTGAGCAAAGAATTTTTGTTTTGCGCATAGCTCAGTAGCCTGACCACTTAGAAAGATGGCGTCTTCGGCAAAGTTGCTCAGTATCACAAGGATTAACATTATTTGAGCCGAAATTTTCGAAATTTTGCCACTAGGAGCGCTAGTGAGCAAATAATTTTTATTTCGCGGATAGCTCAGTAGCCTGACCACTTAGAGAGATGGCGTCTTCGGCAAAGTTGCTCTGTATCACAAGAACTAACATTATTTGAGCCGAAAGTTTCGAAATTTTGCCACTCGGCGGCGCTAGTGAGCAAATAATTTTTGTTTCGCGGATAGCTCAGTAGCCTGACCACTTAGAGAGATGGCGTCTTCGGCAAAGTTGCTCAGTATCACAAGCACTAACATTATTTGAGCCTAAAGTTTCGAAGTTTTGCCACTAGGCGGCGCTAGTGAGCAAAGAATTTTTGTTTTCCGAACAGCTGAGTAGCCTGACCACTTAGAAAGATGGCGTCTTCGGCAAAGTTGCTCAGTATCACAAGGATTAACATTATTTGAGCCGAAATTTTCGAAATTTTGCCACTAGGAGCGCTAGTGAGCAAATAATTTTTATTTCGCGGATAGCTCAGTAGCCTGACCAGAGAGATGGCGTCTTCGGCAAAGTTGCTCTGTATCACAAGAACTAACATTATTTGTTAGTTCTTGTGTTTTTAAGTTTCGAAATTTTGCCACTCGGCGGTGCTAGTGAGCAAATAATTTTTGTTTCGCGGATAGCTCAGTAGCCTGACCACTTAGAGAGATGGCGTCTTCGGCAAAGTTGCTCAGTATCACAAGCACTAACATTATTTGAGCCGAAAGTTTCGAAGTTTTGCCACTAGGCGGCGCTAGTGAGCAAAGAATTTTTGTTTTCCGAACAGCTGAGTAGCCTGACCACTTAGAAAGATGGCGTCTTCGGCAAAGTTGCTCAGTATCACAAGGACTAACATTATTTGAGCCGAAAGTTTCGAAATTTTGCAACTAGGCGGCGCTAGTGAGCAAATAATTTTTGTTTTGCGGATTGCTCAGTAGCCTGACCACTTAGAGAGATGGCGTCTTCGGCAAAGTTGCTTAGTATCACAAGGGCTAACATAATTTGAGCCTAAAGTTTGGAAATTTTGCCACTAGGCGGCGCTAGTGAGCAAAGAATTTTTGTTTTGCGCATAGCTCAGTAGCCTGACCACTTAGAAAGATGGCGTCTTCGGCAAAGTTGCTCAGTATCACAAGGATTAACATTATTTGAGCCGAAATTTTCGAAATTTTGCCACTAGGAGCGCTAGTGAGCAAATAATTTTTATTTCGCGGATAGCTCAGTAGCCTGACCACTTAGAGAGATGGCGTCTTCGGCAAAGTTGCTCTGTATCACAAGAACTAACATTATTTGAGCCGAAAGTTTCGAAATTTTGCCACTCGGCGGCGCTAGTGAGCAAATAATTTTTGTTTCGCGGATAGCTCAGTAGCCTGACCACTTAGAGAGATGGCGTCTTCGGCAAAGTTGCTCAGTATCACAAGCACTAACATTATTTGAGCCTAAAGTTTCGAAGTTTTGCCACTAGGCGGCGCTAGTGAGCAAAGAATTTTTGTTTTCCGAACAGCTGAGTAGCCTGACCACTTAGAAAGATGGCGTCTTCGGCAAAGTTGCTCAGTATCACAAGGACTAACATTATTTGAGCCGAAAGTTTCGAAATTTTGCAACTAGGCGGCGCTAGTGAGCAAATAATTTTTGTTTCGCGGATTGCTCAGTAGCCTGATCATTTAGAAAAAAAAGTTTTCAGAAAAGTTGTCTAGTACCACAAGCACTAACATTATTTGAGCCGAGAGTTTCTAGATACAGTAATGTCCCGATTTTGTCAGCCCCATGTTGCATTTAGGGTTGACTAAAACGGGAAAAAGCTAAAATAGGGAAAGAAAATTCGACTACTTTTTATATATATTCTCATCCATAGACTTCGTTTAATGTTTTTGTTGATGTTTACAGCGTTTTTTTTTATATTTTTGTTTGAACCGTAATAACATACAAGATCCCTAACGTAACTGCATTCTGTGACAACTGTGATACAAAGTGAATTCATACTTTGGATGATCGTATAGACGTGGCCAATGTCACACCTGACTTTTTACAATATGGTTGTACCTAATATTTCCACATTAAAATAATGTATTTTTTGAAGGTTGACAAAATCGGGTCAAAAGAGTGTTAATATCGGGGGTAGACAAAATCGGGTCTAAATAGGTGCTAAAATCGGGGGTCGATAAAATCGGGGATAGACAAAATCGGGGGCAGACAAAATCGGGTCATTACTGTATTATATATACGAAGAAATCGGGAGAAAAAGTTTTTTTTATAGAATTGAATTATCGTTATGAAAAAGAAGGATTATATTATAAAAATATTCAAACAAGAGTGTTGTGTAACTGAAGAGATAAGGCCAGTCCTAGTTATCTCATGAAGATTATTAGCGAATTGATTTCCCAATTTATAAGTAATGACTGACATTCCAGCCTAACTTCGTTTCTATCCAATCCATATCTTGGAAAATGTGGAGTTCTTACAATGACGAAATAAAAATAAAAATACATGTTTTTTCTTTGGTTCATATAAATAGCTAACGATCACACATTTAAGTAGTAAACGGATCCTCGCTCTTTCTCATATCAAAAAATTGAACAAAAATTCTCCCAATCCGTCGAAAATACTAGGAAACTAGCCACACTTTTATCCGAATGTAAAATATAATAATTGTATTTTTCTCTAGGCACTTTTACTTAAACGTGACAATGTCAGAAAAGTCGATAGCCCTTGTCATACTGAACAACTTTGGTCAGGCTACTGAGCAATCCGCAAAAAAAAAATTTGCTCACTAGCGCCGCCTAGTGGCAAAATTTTGAAACTTTCGGCTCAAATAATGTTAGTCCTCGTGATACTGAGCAACTTTGCCGAAGACGCCATCTTTCTAAGTGGTCAGGCTACTCAGCTATGCGCAAAACAAAAATTCTTTACTCACTAGCGCCGCCTAGTGGCAAAATTTCGAAACTTTCGGCTCAAATAATGTTAGTCCTCGTGATACTGAGCAACTTTGCCGAAGACGCCATCTTTCTAAGTGGTCAGGCTACTCAGCTATGCGCAAAACAAAAATTCTTTGCTCACTAGCGCCGCCTAGTGGCAAAATTTCGAAACTTTGGGCTCAAATAATGTTAGTCCTTGTGATAATGAGCAACTTTGCCAAAGACGCCATCTCTCTAAGTGGTCAGGCTACTCAGCTATGCGCAAAACAAAAAATCATTGCTCACTAGCGCCGCCTACTGGCAAAATTTCGAAACTTACGGCTCAAATAATGTTAGTCCCTGTGTTAATGAGCAACTTTCCCGAAGACGCCATCTTTCTAAGTGGTCAGGCTACTCAGCTATGCGCAAAACAAAAATTCTTTATTCACTAGCGTCGCCTAGTGGCAAAATTTCGAAACTTTCGGCGCAAATAATGTTAGTCCTTGTGATACTGAGCAACTTTGCCGAAGACGCCATCTTTCTAAGTGGTCAGGCTACTCAGCTATGCGCAAAACAAAAATTCTTTGCTCACTAGCGCCGCCTAGTGGCAAAATTTCGAAACTTTGGGCTCAAATAATGTTAGTCCCTGTGATAATGAGCAACTTTGCCGAAGACGCCATCTTTCTAAGTGGTCAGGCTACTCAGCTATGCGCAAAACAAAAAATCATTGCTCACTAGCGCCGCCGAGTGGCAAAATTTCGAAACTTTGGGCTCAAATAATGTTAGTCCTTGTGATACTGAGCAACTTTGCCGAAGACGCCATCTCTCTAAGTGGTCAGGCTACTGAGCTATCCGCGAATCAAAAATTATTTGCTCACTAGCGCCGCCTTGTGGCAAAATTTCGAAACTTTGGGCTCAAATAATGTTAGTCCTTGTGATAATGAGCAACTTTGCCGAAGACGCCATCTTTCTAAGTGGTCAGTCTGCTCAGCTATGCGCTAAACAAAAATTCTTTGCTCACTAGCGCCGCCTAGTGGCAAAATTTCGAAACTTTCGGCTCAAATAATGTTAGTCCTTGTGATACTGAGCAACTTTGCCGAAGACGCCATCTTTCTAAGTGGTCAGGCTACTGAGCTATCCGCGAATCAAAAATTCTTTGCTCACTAGCGCCGCCTAGTGGCAAAATTTCGAAACTTTCGGCTCAAATAATGTTAGTCCTTTTGATACTGTGCAACTTTGCTGAAGACGCCATCTTGCTAAGTGGTCAGGCTACTGAGCTATGCGCAAAACAAAAATTCTTTGCTCACTAGCGCCGCCTAGTGGCAAAATTTCGAAACTCTAGGCTCAAATAATGTTAGTACTTGTGATACTGAGCAACTTTGCCGAAGACGCCATCTTTCTAAGTGGTCAGGCTACTGAGCTATCCGCGAAACAAAAATTCTTTGCTCACTAGCGCCGCCTAGTGGCAAAATTTCGAATCCTTCGGCTCAAATAGTGTTAGTCCTTGTGATACAGAGCAACTTTGCCGAAGACGCCATCTTTCTAAGTGGTCAGGCTACTGAGCAATGCGCAAAACAAAAATTCCATGTCCTCTAGCGCCGCCTGGTGGCGTAATTCCGTATCAGAATGACCACCGCATGTCAGCCCTTGAGCTACTGAACAACTCTTCCGAAGACACCAACCTTCCAAAACATCAGGATCTAGAGATATCATATGATACAAAATTTTGCATTCTTATCCCTCATGGTTCATATAGTGCAAATCAGAAAAAGCGCCCCTACCGGCCAAGTTCTCAACTAAAAGGATGATCCTCAACTCCTAAAGGTAGATCGTACTTAGCACTGAAACTTCGCCGAAGACAGTACTGTGCTATCTCTTTTGGCATACGAGATATTCAACGACACCCCCAAAGTGATGAAATCCCATAAGCCCTGGGTCTCCTATAACGTTCTGGTGTGTCTTATAGGAGTGAGCGTAATAGGAGTGCACGTTATAGGAATGCGTTTAATAGGAGACCCGACTGTAGTTCATTCATGTTATTAATAGGTTCATTAATCTAGCCTCCGGTGAGAGGACAAGCTCTCACTTGCTCACCAATCCACTGGTGAATTTTCTCTCTCATGAGCTCTGAGAGAGGTTAATTGCATGCTGTGGATTTGTTGTTTCTACTCTGTGATGTCCAGTGTCTCTCTCAGCAGGAGTAGGGTGTTTAGGAGAAAGCATAGGAGAAACAACCGTTCAAAGAAGCAAAAAGGCTTCTCATTCTTAAAAATCTCGCGCGAGTATTACTGAATGATCTCAGGATCGAATGTTGATCACATCTATATGGCCGGCCAACCATTATGTGTATTTAATAATGAATAGATCGTTAGAATCCAGGTGTGTCTTTCGGTAGGAAAGATAGTTTACTAGGGATTCCTAATGCATCATAAGAAGTGACCAGAGGGATGTTTGTATCATCCTCCGATTGCAAGCAGCGTGAACCAAAATTGTCTGATATTTGTATGTCCACCTTTGTGAACTTCATTTGTTCGGTGTTTGTTTAGGTTGTAAGAAGGTATGAGGACCTACTAGCTTAGGGTTAATTCGTTGACCAGCGCAGCTCTCATTGAGTGCAGAGCATTACGAGTGTTCGGGGAGTCCGACCAGAAAAATTTGGACCCACCGTGATGGCGTGCCAGATCACGGGAGTCCCCCAAATGCGCGAACCTCAACTCGAGCACTTTATAAATAAACAATTTGTTCAATTTGTAGTAATAATCATTTTGTTTCCATTAGTTGTTTTCATTAATTCGTTATTATTCATTATATTTGTTCATTGGTTTTTTCTTTGCTTATTCAAAAAAATATATTTCATACATTTTTTTATTGTGCCCCGGGGGAAATGTTACATTTCTAATGTATCATAAAATTCCACCAAGTAAAAATAAACCATACATAGATTACACTAGAAGTTAAATTTATTATTTTGAAAAAACTTGCCTATCAACACGCCGTCGGAAAAACGTCCCTAGCTCAGTATCCCCCGCTGTTCTAAAACCCCACTCGCGATACGACTACGGATGGGCGAGAATGGGAAGGCCAAAAAGTTAGACCAAGTGATGCGGTTTCCGATTTGATGGGGAGAATAGAAGATCGGTCTCTTGGTGCTTGCGACTCGAACTAGTAAGACGTGTTTCGTGACCGGTTTTTGCTCCTGGATATTCGGTGTGTGTATCCACCTGAGAAGTGGTCCATGTGGGTCTTTGATAAGGCTCAAGACTCCTAAAAGTGTCGTAGAGAAGAATAATTGTAACCTTAGTGAACATTAAAATCTTCTGGTGATTCGCGTGTGCTAGAAAAAAATAGGGTATATCGCTCACGTTTAAAGCCCCCTAAAAGCGCGACTGCGCCCATATAGTGTGCGCAAAAATTGGCCAGAGTTGTGCTTTAGCGCTCAGAAGAAAACGAAGTTCGAGACTCCAATTCCGAAAACTTCAATTACGGTAGAAGAAGTGCGGTGCAAGGTCGCCGATAAATAGTACCCGCGAGGTGAAGTGGTGTGAGCAAAGGCGTCCAGCATCCGGCGGCTTAGGCCGTCGTAACGTTAGAAACCGTAGGCTAGGCAGCCCCTGGGGAATAAAAAGGTAAGTCCGCATGCTCTCTTTGGCCTTTGGCAAAAACCATAACTTATACTCTAGATTTTTTATTTTTGCTCAGTAACTTTAAATCCACATTTAAATCTCCTCAGCATATTTCGACATCAAAAGTTGTGTGATTTTTTTCATTTTCTTTCTATTTAACCAACCTAGACTTTACTGCCAAACAGACTCGTACAAATATTTAGTTTCAAAAAACAAGTGACTGTATTTAACACAAATTAAAAAACCTCAGAAAGCCTTTGGAATAAGGTGACCAAAAGTTACAATCATTCTAAATGGCTGGGCATGGCGTACCATTGGTACCTCGCGTACCTGAAGGAATAAAATAGACCCCTCTGTGCGGTTCATAGCCTCTTGCCCAGCAACTCCTATCCCTACCTCCTCGCGGTACTGGCCAGGGTACGAGTAACCTTAGAGAAGATCGGGTAGCTAACCCCGGTGGGAACTCTGGTCGTATGCTGACAGGGAAAGGGGGTTTCGCTTTTGCTTTTGCTTCTGCAAACCTTGAGCGTCTGTATTCCATGTTAGGAGCGGCTCACAACAGTGTCTATTCCCCATGTCAGGGGCGGCTGATCCGAGTGCCAGAGAAGGACTATGAGCTAAACTGCGCACTATGGTCCTCCGAACATTTAGGGGGAATGGTCCTCCGGAAATCTAGGGGGTTGGTGTCAGGCCCTGAAAGCCAGCCGTGAAAAATCAAGCAACAAATAATCAACGAGAGAAAAGAACAGCTTTCCCGGGAAGCTCACGAGACTGATAAGGGCAACGATGGAAGGTGTAAAAAATTGTGTGAAGGTTTCAGGCGAGCACTCCAGATCGATTGGATCCCGCCGGGGACTACGACAAGGTGATGGACTCTCGTGCCTGTTGTTCAATATTGCGCTAGAAGGTGTTACGCGGAGAGCCGGAGTACGATTTTTACGAGATCCAGTCAATTTGTTTGCTTCGCGGATGGCATGGACATTGTCGGCCGAACATTTGAAAAGGTGGCAGACCGGTACACCCGCCTGAAACGCGAGGCAGCGAAAGTTGTACTGGTGGTGAATGCGACTAAGACAAAGTACATGCTAGCTGTTGGGGCCGAGCGCGACAGGGCTCGCCTAGGTAGCAGTGTTATGATAGACGGGGATACGTTCGAGGTGGTCGACGAGTTCGTCTACCTTGGATCATTGCTGACGACTGACAATAACGTTAGCCGTAAAATACGGAGGCACATCATCAGTGGAAGTCGGGCCTACTGTGGCCTCCACAAGAAGCTGCGGTCAAAAAGATTCACACCCGCACCATATGTACCACGAACAAAACGCTCATAACGCCGGTAGTCCACTACGGGCATGAAACGTGAACGATGCTCGAGAAGGACTTGCAAGCACTTGGAGTCTTCGAACGTCGGGTGCTTAGGATGTTCTTCGGCGGTGTGCAGGAAAACGGTGTGTGGCGGCGAATGATGAATCACAAGCTCGCCCAACTCTACGGCGTACCCAGTATCCAGAAGGTGGCCAAAGCTGGAAGGATACGATGGGCAGGGCATGTTGCAAGAATGCCGGACAGCAACCCTTCAAAGATAGTGTTCGCTTCGGATCCGGTTGGTACAAGAAGGCTTGGAGCGCAGCGAACTAAATGGGCGGATCAAGTGCGTATCGATTTGGCGAGCGTAGCGTGGAGCAGAACCGAGGATAGAGAGATGCGGCCACGAACCGACTATTGTGGCATGAAATTGTTGATTCAGTGTTATCTGTCTAGATGTTAACTAAATAAAAGAAATTCTAAAAATAAAACTATAAAAAATGTGCAACAGCACGCAAAAAATAATACCTAATTCAAGTTATTTCTTCAAAAAAATATGTTAAAGTTCATACAAAAATAATTGAACATAATATCTATATTATCGAAATCAGTAGGGGAACTGGGTGTGAAATGCGCCGTTGGGGTAAAACGCGTCACCCTTGTTTTGAACGAACGACGTGCTTTGGGACGCTGTTTTTCACCCGAGATAATGGAAAATGTATTAAAATGCTTCTCTCTATATATTTTTAAGTGTTTTCCTGGCAAAAATCGTGAAAAACTCAAAAAAAAAAACGTTTTCCTCTGTTTTCGTTGTAATTTTGTGTTATTTTATAGGCCATTTTTCAGGCCGATAAACAACAAAACTTTTGAATCTATCACTTTAATCAACTCGTGGGACAAACGGCTACTCCTATTTCATAACACCAAACAGCCGTTTTAATTCAAATTCCAGCAAACGTAATGCCAAACTGTAGTTACGTGCCAATTTGAACCTTACAAATGTACATTTTTCGAATCAGCATATATACTATAATCGAACAATAACATCTGATCAAACGCCCTTATGTATGCAACGTATTTGCAAGCATGATTGCGCGTGCGTGCACGCGAACGCCGAGATCAGGTGGCGCGTTTTACCCCGAAAAAATAAAAATGCAGATAAGCAAGCATTTATAAAAATTGATTTATTAACTCCATAAAATAAGAAAATGGATAGCCGTTTCTACTATTTGATAGAAAACATGTTTGTCTATGAATAAAAATATGCTTATAATAATGTTCTTCATAGCTAAAAACGCTTCCTTCCTAAAAAGGCGCGTTTTACCCCAGTTACCCTACTTATCTGTGTGGTATTTGTTATTTCTTGAATGCATTATTAGGTTCCGAGGCTCAGAATTAGTGCCGGCTTACCCTCTTTTCATGTCATTGTTTTAACTTCCATAATTCTTCTTCTTCTTGGCATTAACGTCCACACTGGAACAAAGCCTGCTTCTCAGTTTAGTATTCTTATGAGCACTTCTACAGTTATTAACTGAGAGCTTTCTTTGCCAAAGTTGCCATTTTCGCATTCTTAGATCGTGTGTCAGATACGATTATACTCTATGCCCAAGGATGTCAAGGAAATTTTCATTACGAAAAGATCCTGGACCGACCAGAATCGAACCCAGACACCTTCAGCATGGCTTTGCTTTGTAGCCGCGGACTTTAACCACTTGACTAAGGAAGGCCCCAAATTAACTTCATAATACATAATAATATAAAAGATATTAGTTTGAAAATTGGTTTTGTTATACAAAACGAAAATGAAATCAAAATAAATGTACACAAAACAACCAAAGCACGGTTTCATGAATCGGAATGCATGTCATATTCCACATATGCATAGATATGTAGAGAGCACCGGCGACAGAAGGAACAATAAAACGGCGGATATTTTGTACGATCCCACAAAGCGGCATTAAAAATGCATATAGATATGTGTCGTGGAGGAAAGTTCCGCATGAGGACACTGGTTTTATTCATTTTATCCAGTCTTAACATGTGAGGTCTTAACGTTTGTCGACATAAAAATGACTTTGCCGTTGAATTATTGTTTAGTTTTCAACAAAAAAAAACGCTTGAACCATACAAAGACTTGACCGGAATTCAAATGCAAACATACTATTTTGCTGAGAGACGTAACGTAATGATGAATAGAGATTGTACATAAAACTTCAAATTTCGTACCTTACATATATTTCGTATAAGATAACTAATCAATCAATCGAATTCCTTTGTATTATTTTTGTAGAGTAAATATTGGCATTTGATATGTGATAGATCTCATCGCTATTTGTGTGATTCATCGCACTCCCTACGAGCTCTTTGATGCCATTTGAGAGAAAAAGACCGTGCGTCTCCATGGATTTCAAACAAAGTAAATGTTGGTAGGAAAATCATTTTACATTCTTATTTCAATTAAATAATTATAGTTAAGCGACTGGATTACATTACAAATATATGGGATTACAGCTTATAAGCTTATTATGCAGATATTTTCATGCAATATTATCTTGCGAATGAATGAACCAAGTTTCGACGATTGAGAAATTAAAGTCGCTGTGGCTCGGTAGTCGAAGAGCATAACAGTCTCATGTAGATTTTCGAAATCATATCTTTTTCATCGTAAAAATTCGAAACTATTACTATTTCACCGTAAAATGAACAGGACAACAACAACAACAACAAGGCAAATTAGGACAGGACGAAGGTTGTCGAAAAGCTGAACTTCCCATGTTTGCAAGGTCGACGTAAGCGTCAATGAAGTTTTCAGCTAATAGGGTCCTAAAATGTTCAATGAAATTTTGTTTATATTTAATAATACGAAAGAGCATATTACTGCAACTACTTTAGCAACTTTTTCCCGCTCAAATAATGGCTATATCATATTTTAACTTCAATTTAAAAATTGGGTCCATATATGAACCGTGATACTTTTGATCATGTTTGACGTTTGCTTAGTCGACAATTTTATTTGGCTGTAAAATACTATTCCTGGCGTAAAAACATTCGATCATGCACAAATTTACAGAAATCAAGCCTGGGTATATTTTTTTATGGCAGATAGGCTGGCTGTTAGGTTAGTAGACTGCCTAACAGGCGCAAGGAAAAGCGTGCTATAATGATGGAAGAATGGAAGCGTAGGGAAACGTTTTTTTTGTACGTCTCTGGTTCTAGCAAATGCTATGAACTGTGATATATCAACTGTGATAGATCATCTGTGATAGATTAAGAGTTTTTGTAGATGTTTTCATCGGCTTTTTTCGGTGAAATTAAAGTTAAAATTTAGCATTTACCGAACGTTTCGACCTACTTATGGATTCGGTCATCCTCAGCGGTTCCTTAAATATTTATTTCTTTAGCAAATTATAAAATAATCGTTTTTTTAAAACTTACATGCTATAGAGCAAGTCCTATACCACCATCTACCTGTTTACTTCTGTTTTTATCAATCATTCGTTTTGTGTTGTGAGTATGCTGGTGTTTTGTACATTTTGTTTTCCTACTTTCAACTTATCTATCAGACCATTGTATGCGGACCTGAACTTGATGGAGTCTCTTTGTAAATTAACAGTATTCCCTTCTCCTTTAATTTTAATGTAGAATGTTTCCGCTATTAATCGTGTGTCTGTTCTCGGTATTTCGTTCAGTATTTTGGTCCTATCAAAATTGAAGCAATGTCCTTCGTTAATTGTATGTTGAACTAATCCAGTGCTTCCTATTTTTTTAGTTTTTACATCATTTTTGTGTTGTTCTAATCGTTTACTTAAAAATTGACTTGTTTGACCAATATATGTTTTGTATTCACACACTCCACAAGGGATTTCATATACTACATTTGTTCGTTTTTGTTTATCAATTTTGTCTTTTAGTTTGGTAAATACATGGTCTTTTATTTTATCTATAGGTTTAAAAGCAAGTGTAATGTTAAATTGTCTTAAATATTTAGCTATTTTTTCTCCCAGTCCTGGTACATAAGGTGTTGATATGAATTTGTATTCTAGAGTTACGTCTACTTTCTGCAATGAGTTGTACATATTATGAGTTCTCTTTTTAATTGTCCTTTCAACTAATGCTTTTGGGTAGTTATTGTTATTTAAAATTTGTCTAACCGTATCAAGGGAGTCAGGTCTGTATAGTGAGTCACTAAGTTTAATAGCCCTATCTACTAGTGCAATAACAGTGTTCTTTTTGTGCGTGAAAGGACTCACTGATTTAAAATCAAGGTATCTTCCATTTATGTCTTTAGGAGTCCATTCTAATGTTAGCCCTTCTTCGGTCCTTCGTACAATTGTGTCCAAAAATTTCAAGCGGCCTTTTTCTTCAATCTCCATTGTAAATTGAAGTCGAGGATGATAGCTGTTGAACACTTCGACAACTCTATCGATGTCTTGACGTCGTATACCCAATAGACAGTCGTCCACGTATCTTTTGAAAAAAATCGGTGATATGTTTTCGTGTGTAAGCCGCATTAGAGCGTTGGTTTCGATTCGTTCTAACGTGATGTTTGCTACCACTGGTGAAAGCGGTGATCCCATCGGTACTCCGAACTTTTGGTTGAAGAACTGGTTTTGAAATTGAAAGAACGTTGACGACAGCAATAACACGAGCATACGTTCGAAATGTTCCTTCGGAATATTCGTAAATTCCTGAACTTCTTCCCATCTTAGCATGACACTTTCCACGGCACTGATTTTAAATCAGTGAGTCCTTTCACGCACAAAAAGAACACTGTTATTGCACTAGTAGATAGGGCTATTAAACTTAGTGACTCACTATACAGACCTGACTCCCTTGATACGGTTAGACAAATTTTAAATAACAATAACTACCCAAAAGCATTAGTTGAAAGGACAATTAAAGAGAGAACTCATAATATGTACAACTCATTGCAGAAAGTAGACGTAACTCTAGAATACAAATTCATATCAACACCTTATGTACCAGGACTGGGAGAAAAAATAGCTAAATATTTAAGACAATTTAACATTACACTTGCTTTTAAACCTATAGATAAAATAAAAGACCATATATTTACCAAACTAAAAGACAAAATTGATAAACAAAAACGAACAAATGTAGTATATGAAATCCCTTGTGGAGTGTGTGAATACAAAACATATATTGGTCAAACAAGTCAATTTTTAAGTAAACGATTAGAACAACACAAAAATGATGTAAAAACTAAAAAAATAGGAAGCACTGGATTAGTTCAACATACAATTAACGAAGGACATTGCTTCAATTTTGATAGGACCAAAATACTGAACGAAATACCGAGAACAGACACACGATTAATAGCGGAAACATTCTACATTAAAATTAAAGGAGAAGGGAATACTGTTAATTTACAAAGAGACTCCATCAAGTTCAGGTCCGCATACAATGGTCTGATAGATAAGTTGAAAGTAGGAAAACAAAATGTACAAAACACCAGCATACTCACAACACAAAACGAATGATTGATAAAAACAGAAGTAAACAGGTAGATGGTGGTATAGGACTTGCTCTATAGCATGTAAGTTTTAAAAAAACGATTATTTTATAATTTGCTAAAGAAATAAATATTTAAGGAACCGCTGAGGATGACCGAATCCATAAGTAGGTCGAAACGTTCGGTAAATGCTAAATTTTAACTTTAATTTCACCGAAAAAAGCCGATGAAAACATCTACAAAATCTCAAAAGCGGTGATGAAACTGACGTAACAATAGATTAAGAGTGGAAGATTTGCGATGACGAAGGCAATTACCACAGTTGACCCTATGCGTGAAGCTCCGATTTCTTTACATGGCAAAGCATAGGAAGTCAATTTTCAAATGCTTCTAAAAAATTCAAAACAAAATTTAATTAAATTCTGTTAAGTGTACGGTGTTAGATATATGATAAGCTATAGAATCCGCATAATATTGAGGAAAAAATATAAAAATCAAAATAATGTGTCTATAATGTAGCCCATAAATAGTCTATCAACATGTTCTGAAAAGAATTTAAATAGCTATTGTGATTAATTTTATATTAGCATTTGAAATTTCACTTCCTATACCTTGCTGGGTTAAATTTTCGACGCTTCACGCATAGAGTGATGTTCCCAGATGGCAGCACCGTACCTTCGTTAGAGCGGATAGAAGCAAGTGAAAGATGCAACTACAGAGTACGATAAAAGAGATGGGCCTGGGAGTGAACCCATGATTTTCTGTAGTAGCCATCAGACCACCTTAAGACGCGGTTTATATTTCTATCAGGTGACGATGAAATTCACCAATTTCAAATTGCATTTGCAATAAAATCTGCTGTCATTTTAAGGCTTTAGTACCAATGCATTCAAATGTCTCAACATTTTGTTTTAACGTTCAACGCTCCGTCATCGTAATTATCGCCATCATCGAAACTTCAAAAGCAGTTTTCTGCTCAACACTAAAAATTATTCGATTAAAAAGTGTTCACCGTGTTTCGGTTGGAGGATTGAATACAGTGAACACATTTTCTTGTAAATTTTCTTGATTTTGAACGAAAAAACTGCTCTTGAAAATTCTGAAATCAATGACGGATCCTGCCCCCTTAAAAAACACTTTTAATTTACCAAACTAAGAATATACAAGAGTTAAAAATTAGAGAACAAAACAACCGATCGTGTTGTAAATTTGATCGTTTAGTAACTCGTCGAATGCGACCAATTGATGTGTGCTTTTGAACCTTCAGAAGTAGTTTTCATTCATCTTCACTCTATGCAGATGACGTTATGGTGGATGAAGAAGCACATTTTACGAGTCCTTATTTATGTTGATCTGTCTAAAAACAACTAGGGGACGAAAGTGCTAGTATGGAATTGAAAGCAATGGTTCATTACACTTGATAAAAAACACTTTTTTTTAAGAAATAATAAACTCTATCTATTTTACATCTACTTGTATCATTCCTCTAGCATATTTCTTTTTAAATCATGATAGACAAAACATGAGGGTTGTCAAAAACTTCCTTTTGTTTTATGCCTTACATTTTCTTCCATTTTATGAGAATTTTAAAACATAAATCGGCAACTGATGTTTTCTCGAAGATAACATAGTCAACCATGATATTTGAAGTATTTTCGAATCATTCTGTATTGTAAAAAACAATGAGGATTATTTTTTGAATTGATTTCGAAGTTTAAAAGAAATGATGACTTGCTTTACTATTCTTGGCATTCGGTTTTTCATCGGCAAATTTTTCGACGCTAATCATTTTGATATTTTGGTTACAATTCAGTTCAGAACCAGTTTTACGGAAATGTTGATATATCTGAAGATTTTCAACAAAACTTAATGCGTCCACCGGCATTCAACTTCCTATTAGTTTCAGTTTCTAGGAAATTTGTGAACATCTATACAAGTTCACACCGCACAGAAACACAAGCGACAGAAAAAATGCCATTTGAACATGATCTTGGAAAATCCGGAACATCTCTGGTGTTCGGTGGCCAATATGCATGGCCAAGCAATTTCCTAAAACTAGACCGAATTTGCCGTCGTCTGCTTTCAGATGCATCCAATTTGATCCATTTTTCATAAAGTTATAAGCAAGGCAAAATTTTACCTATCTCAATCATTTTGCCTATCCCCTGTATACCGTTTTGTCTCAAATTCCGAACAGACTCATATTCCAAACACTCGGTTTTTGTAAGGCGATTTGGTTGGAATGTTTCGTCACCAAATAACAAGTAAATGGCAGTCAAGTGCAATTTAATTTTAACGTCCCCAATATAATTTATACCGCGGGAGTAGTGATGATTCTCTAGTTTGAGACCAGTAGAACAAGCTCAGATAAATTTATTTGCGAAATAATTCATTTGGATACGATTTTTTCGTGCTGTTCGGAATTTGAATCAAGGTGTTCGGAATATGAGACAGAATTAACACAGTGTTCAGCATTTGAATCAAAATGTTGTTCCATACTTTTACGTAAAAACAATACTAAAACTAATTAAATCAACATTATTATCGGTACACCCAATAACTAACAGTTAGACTATGCGAAGAAATTAAAATTTACACAAATATCAGTTAGTTTAGGCCAAACAGATGCATTTGAAGTCACTGTTGGCCTTAAGTGTTCGGAATATGAGTCAAAACGGTACACGAAAATTGATAAATATGATTAAATGACTCTTTTATGAATGTGCGATACGAGAATGCTTGGTTTTGCCTTTATGTATGCTGCAAAACTACATATTTTTAGCATGTTTATTACAATTGAAGTACGACATAAGTTTTACTTTATAATTTGACCAATTTGTATAACAATAGTCATAAATATGTATGAAAATTCCATCAAAGCAAAGCGTTTCATACAAATATGTATATCATATACCAGGGGGGCGATTCCAAAATATATTGGCCTCAAGGGGGCGAAAATCGAAAAACTTTAGGAAACACTTTTCTAAACGGTCCAAAACTCTTCAATAATAATGTTGGATATTAGACCTCAATGATTTATGGAAATTTAAACCAATTTTTATTCCAAATAAATAAAACTATATCCCAAAATAGTCTTTTTTACCCGACCTGGCCCAGTAACCGACCGAAACAACTTCGGCTGCAGGAATATTCTTGAGTTTCTCATATATATGTGTACCAGTATACTAACAACAAAAAATTTGAATTGGTTAAGTATTCGCTGAGCGGTGAAGGTGTCAGTACTTTTGCTTTCACTCAGGCCTATACGGGTTAAACATTTTATTCAGGCGAAAATTTTCCAATACATTTTCAAGGGACAGTTTTAGCAGCAAAATTGGATTTTCTTTAATTTAGTATGGAAAACAACCCTTAAAGTCGAGGAAATATAATTGCCCCCGACAGAATATTTTGAAACTACCAGATAGTGAATGTTTTGTCGGGATATGTATCCTCATTAGTGATGGGCGATTTTGAATCGATGTTGCAAACATCGATTTTTTCGTTTCGATCAATCAATTTTTTGAATCGATGTTAGGACAACTCAAAATAAAGTGAATCGATTTTCTACATTCGATTTTTTGTTTCGATTCAGAAGGATGAAATTGATTAGAATTTATGATGAGATGAACTGGCTTTGAAGCGTTCAATGTATAATTTTCAATTTCAAACGTTTTTATATTGATGGAATTTAATAATTGAATTTTGTTATATTTAAGAGCTTGTTTTTGTACATTTTCATAAGACGTTAAAAATCGAATCGATTCAAAAACATCGATTCAATTGATTCGATTTAATCGAATCGATTCGACATATCGAATTTGAATCGATTCAGTAACATCGATGTTCTGGTCAAATTTGCCCAACGCTAATACTCGTCAAAAGAAATATGATGTTAATGCATCTTCCATAACTGTCGAAATTTTTGAACCGTGAATTTAGGAATATTGAACGAGATTTATCAACATTTTGAATCATTTCGCTTGCGGTCATATAATCCAATTTCAAACACATTCATAAAGGCTTAAAAAAGAAATACTCACTGCAGATACTAACTCAGTTGTTCGAATGCAAAAAATCTGAAAATTTACTAACCAAAACAATTTTGCCTTTTTCAAGCCAAGAATTTTGAAAATCCTGACGAAAAATCAAATATAGTTTTATTTAAAAGCCTTACTGTCACAGTTTAATTCTGTAATAAAAAGCTTGCTCATGCAAATGAAACAAATCTTTTTGGACTCAAATTAAAAGTTTAAAATAAATCGCTGTGCTCCACACAACTATTTTATATCTAAAAGTGCTCAGCGAGCGAAAACTGTTGAAAATCCCTAATATAACTTAAATTAATTGAGAATATCATGAGGAATTCATCTGGAAAGAAATTCGATGGCAAATTGCTACTCTGTTATTGAAATAACAGCTGTACTTACACAGGGAATCAACAGATGCTACTCATGATCAGTAGCATATTCAATGTGTAATAAACTGGTGCTCTCATTATTATAACAAACAATAACGGCGCCGGATGAGCCCGAATGTAGGTAAATTTGGAGATAGGAGGGAAATTTTGACGTGTTAATTGCTTCATAGAAGCCGAGGAGTCCTCTGCACTTCCACAAATAAACACTGGGAGTTTTGATTTGGAAAAGGATTCGTTTTGGTAAACGATAAGGATATAATTTGAAATTAATGACGGAGAATTCATCAAGTCATTCGTGACAAAAACTTGGAAGAGTTTATATCAGAAATAGTGCCCATGTTCTATGATATACCCTAAGGATATATCAATATAACTGTTAAATGAGTTCTGGAAGATATTTTCGAAAAGATCCTACAGTCATTCCTAAAATATAAAATGTATCCATTAAATAATCTTTACACTTCTTGGAGGAATACAATTGCAAATACCTAAAAGTATCTGTAAGAAAATCCTGGAGGATTCACCAGTGGGATTCTTAGACGAATACTTTGCGCAGTCCTTGGAAAATTCCAGAGAAAATGCTTAACATAGTTTATGGTGAAATGTTTGCCAAACTTCCTGAATAAAAAACTGATTAACTAAACCTATGATAGAATAATTTAGTGTCATGAAGAATCTTAAGTTTATGTATACCTGAAAGAATTCCTGAGTATATGAAATCTGATATGTATCCTGAATAGTTCATTGGAATCTTCATACAAAAATCGTAAGATAAGGTATAGAGCAATTCCAAATGGATTTTTTTTTTCAAGATCCGAGCAGAAATTCTGGACTCTTACTGGATACTATCAAATCATAAGACTTTCTCAATCCGTCCAAAACCGTGAATTGAACTCGCTACGTAGTCGAGAAATTGAAATAGGTCGCCTTTTGGACTTCGTTTTGTCCACTGTAATTGAATGAAAACGGTTTACGTCTTTCGTAGGGTTACGTTTGATGGGTAAGTTTAGTATATAATCGCACAATAAGGCCGCGAAAGGTGAGAAAGTTTATCATCAGCAAAAAAAGCACCACGGTGGCTCGCTTTCATGCGAAGGTCGAACAAACCCTCAAATGCATACCAAATCACCTGATTATAATTCAAAAACTTTCTTCGATATCCACTATTATCTAGTAGAGTTAAAAATTCGATTTTCTATTGAAATTAGTCCATATTAAGCTTTTTCTTCCAATCAAAGGAAAAGGCTATTGAAACATAAAATTTGAATTCATTTTCTCGAAATAAAAAATAAGTTTTGAAAATAATCAAAATTTTGAACAAAGGTTGCAAAAAACATGTTTTGTTATAAGTTACAACATAACATATTAAATAATGAAAAAATAAATAGTTAGCGCTCTATCGAAAAATACATTTTCTAATGACGCCTATTGAGTTCAAATCGGTTATGATTTCATTAAGTTACAGGTTTGAAGTACTAGGTGAAATATAGTTGATAAAATTTAAGCAGTTAAACTTTGTTGACATTTTCAACTCATCATGCTACAAATAAAATCAAAAACAAAACACATCAATCTCAATTTTTAGGAAATCTTCACTTAAGAGTGCAGAAGTCTATAAAATATATTAACCAGTAATTTTGAGAACATGAGTTCTTTAGATTATGTCCGGCCATGCGGCACAGTGCGTACCTCGCACTAATTATCACAAACAATGAATAATTACAACAAATTATTAGTTGTCCTTTGCACAAAAACTTCAATAAATGTCGGTTAGATCAACAGTGTGCCCATCAGATTCGTATTTTATGATATGCAATTTATAGGATCTCGCTCGCTCGCTAATACTGCAAAGGAATGATAACGTCGGAATGTAAATTACCTTCCCAAAGATATATAATGCCTCATTAACCTTTTGATATCAAAATCTGGGGAACGTTGTGCTGGAATAATTTAACGGATCGGGATGTTAGGGTATACTATTTTTATAACGCTGTTTCACGCTATTCTGACCGATTTAGCTATGCCTTGACAAATCCTCAACAGAAATAGTCCGGCGCTCCCACCTCCTTGCTGAGCAGCATTCAACACCTACCGCATTTTCGTGAATTTTCCTACCCACTTGGTCAAACATATCGAACGAAACGGGAAAAGCAGGACCAAAAGCCATTCCGTGCAAAGTAAATCATTAGAAGTGGCATCCATTTCTGTCTGGATTCCTTTTTTGGAAGCTATACTTAATATACAATTCGCTTCCACGTTTTCCCATTCTTCTGAATTGCTGTTCACCATATAACGGAAATGCTCGGTCCAACCGAGTCGAATTAGCAAGGGAAGAAATGGAGAAGCCACACTGGGAAACAGATCAACAGCATCCAAATGCCGAGAATTGGCGTCTCCTGGGCGGAAAGAAAACCGAAAGTGCTACAAATAGAAGAGCCTTTTCACACTCATCACCAAGAGTTTTATATTTGCAGAGAAGATTATTCCAGAACGCAGTGAACCATTTAAGCGTTTCCGGCAAATTTCAGCCTTCCAAACTTTATTCAGAGTAAAGGCTTTTCGATGGGTGTTACAGTGGGGGACCGAAATCCATACTGGCTCTAAATCCGTTCGCTTCATACAAAAAGTAAACGTTTTATATGGACGGATTTAGTTTTATTTCTTAAGATTTTGAAATGTTTTGTCACTTACTTGTTGTAGTTCTGGTAGTCCGATAAGAGAAGGCAAAACGTATCTGGAATTGAAACGAAAATCACTGCATTAGATATAACTGGGACACTACTGATTTCCTTGATTTCTGGAGGATAGACAAATAGATCACAGACAAACAGACGTAACATTGAGGAAATTTACATCGCCCGCTCATTTAACGATTACTCTAAATCGGCTATGTTACAAACCTCACAACCAGAGGCGTACGCATAGTTTTTCTTCATGTTTTAAATTTCACACTACCGCTATCTGTAGGTCTTGCTGCACGAAACAGTATTTCGTGCAACATGCTCACCAGATGATGATGGCGTGATCTAGGTGATGGATATAAAAGATGTTTTTGTAAGTGTTTCGTCTGTTTGTCTGTGGCTATGGACCAGTGCACGAGTTCACGAATTTGACGTTTGAGCGGGGTCGAATTCACTTGTTGCCATGGTCAAAAAAATAACACGGCACCGCTCAAACGTCAGATAGTGAACTCGTGTATCGGTCCATAGGTTCATTTATTTATTTATTTAATCTATCGACCAGTGCTCGAGTTCACTAATTTTAAATTTGAGCGGTGCCAGATTCACTGGTATCCATGGTCACATAAATAACACGGCACCGTTGAAACGCCAAATAAATTTTGTTTCGTGGTCGCATCTCTCAAATCTCTGTTATACCCCAAGCTCCCCAATTAGTTGTGGATCACACGTGTACCAAGTTCAAAAATCAGTTGGAGCTGTTCGTAAATTACGTTGAAGAATCGTTTCCTGTAGCTCATCAAGATGACGTTGAATAGCGATATTCCATGATTTTGTTTCTCGCCTTTTTTTTTAAATGCCTTCCTGGTTTATGAACAGTCTTCCGTTGCGTAGCGTAGGTATATCAGAAAATATAAGATTTTCACAAAAAAAGCATCACTTTCGGTGTTTCAACGTAGAAGGGCATGCGTTTCTGTTGGCTGTAGGGAAATGGGCTCATCGTGAAGATAACATAGTCAAATTGTGTACCTAGCGCGTGCCATAAATCAAAAGTGATTTATGCCACAGTAGAGGGCTGAGGAATTTTTAACTTGTTTTGGGGCCGGAGGAACATGTGGTATCAGAGTTGTAGATAATTCAAGCCACCTAACTTTTTAGCTGCTGTGATTTGTGTTTAGGATACAACGTATCGGAATGGCCGATTTCAAAGATACTTAACAAGAGAAATATTAAATCATCGGACCCGATACTTATTTTAATCCTTCTGCTAATAACCACAACATGGGTAGAAGAAAATTGCTTGCCAATGGCAAATTTGATATTTAAATAAAATAAGGGTAAATTCTGACATAATTTGTTTGAAGTAAGTGCCAGAAGAGCAAAAATAATAAGGTACCGTGGGATAAGTAGTTACAGAAAAACCAATAGTCAACTTCATTGTTGTGCACAGCCAACGTTAATAATGTAATTCAAACTTTTTTCTGTGGATAACAAATGAGGGACTAATATACTTCAAATCGTAATTTATTTCATTTTTTCTGATTATTATGTTTTGAGTATAGGGGACTTGAAAATTTGCGCCAAATAAACCACTTATCCCACCATGGTGATCACCTAGAAAAAAAACTTTATTCTCAAAACAAATGTGATGTAATCATGTATACACACACTCAATCAGACTCTCTGAGTTCGGTAACTTTTTTTTACAGATTTGATTCGGTGATCAAGTAAAATACAGATGCTTCGGTGATCAACAGCTTATTTACCGAAAACTGTTAATAAAATCGCCGACTGTCAGTGATTCTATTAAGATTTGACGAATACGGTAAATATTTTCACTGACAAATCAATAAATGGGTTGAAACACTGATGTCGGTAAAATATAAAGCTGATTTTTCGGTAAACAAAGCTCTGATTACCGAATTCGATAACGTAGCAGCACGAAATGTCAAATCCGCCATATTCGTTTTTTTAACTGGCAGTGTGAATCCTGTAGTGAGGAAGTTTCTACCGAAAATTGAAGAATGTGTAGTTTTAAATGAAGCCAGTGCTGAAATATTTACGCGAGATGAATGGGCACATTTCGCGAGGAAGAAATGTCCCCCCCCCCTCTATGAGGAAATTTTCCGGATGCGTCTGATGGATGTATGGTATGCTGAGGTTTGATAGATATTCGTGCTGGAGGTGACCTAAAACTGCATTTGGCTAGGCATTTGGCGTAATTACAAGCATCAACAGATTGACTGTTGGACAACCGGAACGGATTTATAGCATGGATTACAATTTTTTTGTTTTGTTTGTTTTTATTAACGACACTTTACACCTACGTGGTGCATTCGTGTCGGATTTTAATATAAATTCATTAAATAATTATTCTATCTACCTAATTCAATCAAATTCAAATATCAACTTTCCTATATTTCCTAGACCTAGTAATTCTCCAGCCTGAATCGGGAGACTGATTCCCTTCTACTTCTTTTTCAGATTCTTGGTCCGGACTGCGTGTGTACGTTCCTTCATTCTCTTCGCTCGATGGTCTTGTCGACAGCCGCCGTTTCGTGGTGGATTCCAGTTCGTTGTCTTTTTCGCAATCGTCGTTTTCGTCATCGTCCTCGTCGTGCGGTGATTGTGATTGTTCGTCGTTGTTGTTGGCTTGGTTCGTTTGATCTACAGCAGCCGCAGATGAAACAGCAGCAGAGTTGGACGTTTGCTCATGACGTGGATTTTTATCACCTCCTTTCTTGTGCCGAATTGTTTTTGGTTTGTCCCCTTTGGAATAGGTGACGAGTGAATGTTGACCGTCGATTGTTATGTGCGATGGCACCGACTTCTCCATCCTCATGCGCACAACTCTCACACCGTTTGGAATCCCTGCAAAATACTTCCTCCATAGTTCATTGTGGATAGAGATGACTTTGCCAAACTGTTGCATATAGTCAGAGATGGTGGTGTTAGACATCTGCGGTGGTAAATCGTGGATTCTAACAGTCGTAGTTGGACCATCCACGTACATCGGGATGTAGTATAGTATCCCCTGATACTCCAGGTAGTGTCGCAAATGATGCTTTTTTGCCAGGCGTGGGGGTACGCCTGCGTCACGCATTTCGATGTACAGGCAGTTGTCAAGGTTGTGCAGCTGGACGTTCCTTACATCGGCCATGTCGAGCTTAACGACATCCTTGAGGAACTCCTCCACCTGATCTGTTAAAATACGACGCGGCAGAACACTGAAATCCACAACAAGAGTGTTTTTTCGATGCGAAGACATCTTGTGTTTCGTAGCAGTGATCGTGGGGTACCAGTACAGCGAGAGCTATGAAGAGCTCTGTGAAAATACGTCTATCGCGCACGAAAAGCGGCTGTCAACTGATGGATTACAATGAACGAATACTACTGACATGGTGTTTTATTCTATGAGTGCGAAGTGAATTTGATTAAAACAAATCCATAGGTTAAAAATAAAAAATCGATTATCTTAACAGAATACATATCTTTTTAATATCGAATATACCTTTGAAAATATCATAAATTATTCGGTGGGTTGTAAAAATAACAATTTATTTTGTTTTACTGATCCCTGAGTAATGATTTGAAAATTGCAGACTTACGGTAAATTAAATTACAGTGCATTAAATTACAGTTTATCCTTCTAATCCAAATTACTGATTGATCGTTTTTTTTTTTGTTTACCGAACTGATTACCGACCGATCAGCTGTTGAGATTTCGGGAAATGAATTACCGAAGTCGGTAGTTTTTCCAAGTGTGTAGTAAGAATGATATAACTGTCATTCTTGTTATAAGTGCTATGTTATATATTTTGATAGCTTTAAAATTAAAAAAAATATTTTATCAAAATGTTATGAAAAATATTTGTACATTAATTTACATTTATTCGAACAAAAACAAACACTGCAATCAGAATATTTTGAAGAAAATTCATCCATTTTATACATCTGAGTTAAAAAGAAGTATTGATGATTATTCCTAACGATGTTTTTGAAAGACACTCGTAGTTCAAAAATATTAATTACGTTAATTTTTTTTAACATACTGAAATCTCTTTATTCTATTTATGGAAATATTTTTATCATCTGTCTAGAACAATCGATATGATCAAACAATGTACGATAATATGCTTTCAGTTTGAGAATTTGTATATTTTGCTTTTTTTGCATGTCAGCTTAGATAAACCACGAAAAATGTTATTTGAATTTTTCAATTTTCATTTTTTATACTAGAAAGACTGTACAACACTTTTAGGTGGATTAATTGAAATTTTCTCAGATTTATTTGGTAAATTCAAGCTAGGAATGGAAAATGTAAAAGGAAAACAACACTTAATGACACTGAAACTTATTTAAATCAGCGTAAGTTGTCTGCCAATATTTGATAACAATACTTGATCCACTTACCCCATCCCATTAAAAAGTGCGTGTAAGTGTACCTTGACCAATATATCTGTATTTATTTACAAAAATTACATTTTTTTCCTTGTGATTCATACAATTAAAACTGAAATGTTCACCATGTGTTGAAAAAACTAATAATATTCGATTTGAGGCAGAGATACAATGGATTTTTAATCGTCAGAAAATAACTTCAAAATGAATTGATTTTTGAAGTCAACAAATTTGCTTGTGTTAGTGCACGTGTAGTATCAGTTTTGCAGTAGTATTAGTGTGTACGTGAGAATATAATCTAAAGTGAAGCTAAGGTGTGAAAACATTCGAAATATTCAGGTATTTATGCTTATTACGGACAAATGATCCACTTACCCCACTGGCACTGCTACCTTAACTGACTTTGTTCGACAGTAGTAATTACTAACTCTGTTCGAACAAAACAATGTCTACATTTGACATCATAAGTACCGTAAAACGGGGTAACTTTGATAGTTTTTTCGAAGAAAACTTCAATATTTATGTATGCTGTTTCAAAGAATTACAATTTATATTTTTAAAATAAGTACTGACATCCTAGCTATTGATTGCACTTGATAGATTGCCAAAAGATTTATTCTGAATGAATATATTATCTTTCATATAATTAAAAGTCGGTTCTGTGTTTTGGGGTAACTTTGATAAGCGAACAAAATTGAATGAATTTCGGAACATTTATAGATCGTTGCATACCTCTAGGCGTTTAAAGTTTCTGTCTTAGATTACAAAACTCGTCCCAGCTTGTAAAAATGGTTTTCGCTATGAGATTTGAGACCGAACAAAATAACAATATCTGTTTTTTCTTTGTGTTGACCGTCCTGGACCGAGTAAGGGCACTGACCCGAGTAAGGGCCCTTGGACCTAAGCTTCAGATCCAGGTAATAGGGTAAACAGCTATAATACGTCCCCCTTAAGAAAACCCCGCTCTATCGCAGTAGCAAATACGTTACTTCTATCGTTGATGTCAAGGTGTTATGTTGTAAGTTGGTCATGCTCTGCATGCAACTTTCTCTTGCCAGGTAGCTTCTGAAAGGAGTACAAGACGTTTTTTTTTGTAAATTTTGACGTTTCAAAACAATATGCCCCTCCCACAGAAAAACGTTCCACAGCGTTGTACAAATGGTCCAAGAGAAATTCCACCACTTGCAAAGCATGAAAGCAATCGTCTTCCGGTAAAAGTTTTTGTAATAAGTACAATAGTAAAGGAAGGGCTTCATTTACAACGAGGCTTGCTCATCGGTATAAAAATTTTACGCCAAAGAGCAGATTTTCGAAATTTTTGAAATATCTATTGGTTTTTCATACTTTTCAAAGATCTAATATGTGCTATATATTTTTTTTCGTGGATATTTAAGATATGTAATTATATTTACGTGTTAAAGAAGCCTCAATCCTTTGAAAATGAAATGGGGCATATTGCCCGGTAGGGGCGCTTTATCCCAATTTACCCTACAGGGGAAATACCTTTGTTCCATCCTAGGAAAAGCACCAAAAACAACAATGGAGTACGCATTAACAACGCCACTCGCAACGATTTTGCCTATCTCCTAAAACGGAACGGATGGTGTGGTTGTCCCCGTTTTTTTTCCTTCACAATATTAAAAAAAAATCCGTCTGTCATGTTATTCATTCGTGAATAATCTGATCGCCGGATTTTTTTTTTAATTACCTTCAAACCCAAGGTCTGCACAGGGGGCCTGGCCATTTTGATATTTATATCATATCAATGATATGCTGCAAATATTAATGTTGACAAGAAAATAATGGAAGGAACTTCGGTATTTCCATGATGCTTTTCAATATTGGCTGTGTAAGCACTTAGAATAGAATAGACTGTCTAAGAATTATGTGGCTTGTTAGGGGGAGGGAACCCGAGTAGAAGTGAATATCAAAATAATGATAAAATAAGAGCAAATTTTGCAATCATATCAAGTTAAAAATTATTATGTGACGTTATTCATGGCACACAAAATCATATCAATAGCTAGGATTAGATTCTGAGAAAATTGAATGAATCTTTCACTTATTGCTCTCTGTAACAATCATAATCCGCAACGTATCATGAGAACCTGTTTATCATTTTTTGCTACAGCTCTGATTAGATTAGGGGGAGGGGGGTATGCATAACAGTACATGATAAATACTATTTAAACTTTGGAACTTGTTTGTGGGACACTATTCCTATCATACTCTGTGTGAAGTAAAATAAAGCACGTTTCTCCAATGGTGTGTGAGCGAGAGAAATGGGTTTTATCATTGCTCTCTTTTTGGGGCTCTCGTTCGCTGCTGCTATGTATCAAGATTATTAAAACACATTGTCGATTACGGACCGACACATATGGAATGATTTTCTTCGCTCAAATGAGAACGATAATTCTGCAATGTTTGCAATATCAAAACAAGCAAACATAGCAAAATTTGTAATTGATATGCTATCCTTGAAAATTATCTATAATGACCAGGGTAGATCTTGATTCTCAAATATTGAAGATTTTTTCAATGATGCGTAAAGGCCAACTATATCAGTTCCAAAACTCTTTTATTAGGAAACGAACGAAAATACTTTAGAACTATACCAATTTCAGCAACGTCATTGTGTCGATATGATAATTGATCGGACTATCACTTATTCAAATTGAAATTTAAGTTTAAGCATGTAAAATTTGTATTGGAACTAAAAATCCGATTCTAGCCGTGGTCGATTTGAAATTGTTCAAAAAACAAATCTTTTTATTTATCATCTATATACACTTCACATCTGCAAAAAAAAATTAAATACTAAAATAATTTTTTAGTATATCATTTTTTTTTTGCAAAAGTGAAGTGTTAAAGTTCAATTAATAGTTTTTTCTCTTAAACATACTCTAATAATCCCTCCCCTAAGTTTAAAAGGGGGCCCAAATAGCCGTAGCGGTAAACGCGCAGCTATTCAGCATGACCATGCTGAGGGTCGTGGGTTCGAATCCCGCTGGTCGAGGAACTTTTCGTAAAGGAAATTTTCTCGATTCCCAGGGCATAGAGTATCTTCGTACCTGCCACACGATATACACATGCAAAAATGGTCAATCGGCAAAGAAAGCTCTCAGTTAATAACTGTGGAAGTGCTCATAAGAACACTAATCTGAGAAGCAGGCTTTGTCCCAGTTGGGACGTAACGTCAGAAAGAAGAAGAAGAAGTAGTTTAATAAAAAAATTGTAGCACCAACATGAATTTAATCAGAAAAAGACGTGTTTTCACAATTATCGCAGCTGGAAAAACTAGGTGAGCAAAGATATTAACCCTATGAAATGAACGATTTTCTTTATAATCCAAAAACATAGAGTTTACTCAAAAATTTCATTACGTCAAAATATGTCATTTTTGACACCCGCCAACTCCTTTGTAACACATTTTGTATGAATATTTTTCGAATTTTGTATGAGCTGTAACACCTAAAGGACACCCACCCCCCATTCAGCGTTATGAAATTTGTGCATGGGCTCATATCTCGCACAACAAAGTAACAAGTATTCAATCGCTCGTTCTTTCCTCGAGCCGACTGTAAAATGGGATTAAATTATGGGAAAAAAATATGTGGCCATCTTGTAATTTGATGTAATTTTGGTTTTAAGCAATAGTATAAGCTATTGAGTATGATGGCACTCATTATGTTTAATACAAATTGAATTGAAACAAGTACTCTTCAATTTTTAGTATCTGTGTGGATTTTGATCATTGGTCACCTGGTTTTAAAGGTATTGCGATGATTCGATGGGGCCCGCCATTTTCTTTCTAGTCAATTTATCGACACAAAAATATATGCTACATATCGCCAGGTAATGAATAATCATACAATTCAGTTGTGCTGTGTACCAAAAATGTGAGAAAATTCCAAAATGTCGTTGTATTTAAACAACTAAACACGTGCACGTGCAAATTGAAAATGCATATTGGTTCTCGTGTGCTTAGAATATATTGAAATATTTTAGACATTTGTCTTTTGTAAGTACAAGCGCCCTCTGCGCTATAGCAACGTCCCCCTCAAAAGGGGACGACTAAGAAGCTCTAATTTTACGACGACAGGGCTGGTAGTAGTAGAGTTTGGAATTGGATGATAAAAGTAACGCTTCTCCTAGGCATTTACGTCCTCACTGGGACAGAGCCTGCTTATCCGCTTAGTGTTCTTATGTTCACTTCCACAGTTTTTAACTAAGAGCTTTCTTTGCCAAAGTTTCCATTTTCGCATTCGTATATCATGTGGCAGGTACGAGGTCAAGGAAATTTCCATTACGTAAAGATCCTGGACCGACCGGGATTCAAACCCAGACACCTTCAGCATGGCTTTGCTTTGTAGCCGCGGACTTTGACCACTCGGCTAAGGAAGGCCCCGAAGTCACGCTATTCTCCGTTTTAATGAAAAGTTTGATAAAAAAAGCGATCAATGAAAACAGTTATATTGAACTTTTACAAAAAATTGTCTCGTTTTTGGGCTTCATATATTCTGTTTTTATCCTATTATGGGCCAAGTTTGGAAAGATACTATTGCGAACAAGTTTTGTTGCGAAAAAATGATGATTTATTATTATTAGGGGACCTGTGGGTAAAATGAACATGGGGGGTAAAATGAACAGGTTAGTGTTTTACGGTAATTATGCTATAATTTTATGTAAAACATAGCACCATCCTTAATCCTCAGACAAAGAAGCTATTTCGACAACTCTAGCGCGATCTTGAACTGTAAAAAGTTGTAAAAGTAAACAAAAACAAAGTACGCATCTCCGTTTTCTCATATGATGTAAATTTTTACTTGTGGAATTTAAGGTTTTTATGACTGAAATCCTTAAAAAATCTTTCGAACTGCGTAGCACATCACATCTTTAAACTATTTATGATAAGCAGATAAAAATATGAAGCATTTTAATCTTCTTAGCTCTTAAAAAAATGATTTGAATATGTTGATTCTTTGGGGGCAAAATGAACCACTCAAGATGGGGGTAATATGAACACCATGGCAGGACGAATACTACCGGATTTTATATCAGATGCCGAATGTTATCCGGAGGAAATACAAAGACAGTAATGGACAGCCATCCAAATGGTCGCGGCTAAACGTTCCATCGATTCCGGAATATCTGTGAAATATGCATTGATCATGTACCAGATACCGAGAATCTTGCCGCAACCCGTTCAATTAGAATGGTGTTCATTTTACCCCCAGCATGTGTTCATTTTACCCAAACTGTATGTTCATTTTACCCCCAAGTATATGTTCATATTACCCCGTTACATGTTCATTTTACCCACATGTTTGGAGCATTGACTCTGTGGAAAGCAATTTTCAAAATTATAGTAATGTTGATAAAATTCTGTTTCCATCATAATATTTCAACTTGTTACATTGCATAAACATCCTTCTTCAATTCTGTGCAATTGTAAAAGAATCTGACAGCATTATAAGCAAGAAAACATGAAAAATGCTTAGGGTGTTCATTTTACCCCCAGTTCCCCTATTATTTATCTTTATTTGGGAGATTTTCAGTCCTTGGCTGGTTCATCTCCGTCCAAACGATGATTTTAGTAAGAATAAGATCAATGATTTTTACCAATATTCAAATAAAGTAGTTTGTTATAGGTATTAGATATTTAGCCTCCTCCAATTAAGATTCAACAAATAAAATCCGCTTATCATAACAGCATTTGGCATAGAATGCTATTTCGATCAAATCGACAACAGCTCTGATAGTGATACACAAACTTTGACCATTCCCTGTGTGAACGTGCGGCAAGAAATCATACCCCGAGAAACTGAAACGAAATTGATTTGATTGCCTTTGGGAGGAAATATCGATCTTCGCAGAACAAACTGCAATAATATAACTGGAGCTCTCGCGACTCGGTGCACTTTACGTTTTATCGATGTACGTCTGTCTGTACATCTATGTATATGGACAACTGTTTATGCCTAGCTAGTGTTTGTGTAGTTTTGTCTATATAGTCTCTTCGCCATGGCAGAACATGGCACTGCTTTCCTTTTATTATTATGAGGAGACGTTCTTGTGTTGCCTTCCTCCGTTTCCAGCAGTGGCTGAAACTGTCTTCCGCCGAACGACACGTTCGAGCTGGCAAAGTAGTGGCTTCCGGCGACGGAGAATTTCTGGCTGTCATGGGGGAAACCCTATACCAGGCACCTATAGCACACTAAGTTTGGCGCCTTACGGACTTTATGGGGGAAATGTAGAAGTGTATTTGTCGGGAATTAAGTGAAAAGTTAGACTATATTTTATGCTTCATCCGTTCGTTGACTCGTGAAATGCTATTTTGAATGTATGCATTTGCAGCAGGGATAAACTTAGTCACGCACAGTGAATTCTAGAAATAGTTTGCACCATGCATAGCAACAAGGGTTCGAGATTATAACTAGAGTTTTTTTTTTAAATCAAGCATAAATTTTGAACTACGTTGTAAATCGTTTCTTTTTATATTCTTATACTTGGCATGATGTTCCCACTGGGAAAGGGCCTGCTTCTCAGCTTAGTGTTCTAGGAGTATTTCAACAGTTATTAAATGAGAGCTTCATTTGCAAGGTGCCATTTTCAGCCACTTTCAGCAAGGCTTTGCTTTGTAGCTACGGACATTACATTAAACTAAGGAATTTCTGAATTCTGAATTTGTTTTTCGAATAAAAAAAGTAATATTTTTATAATTTTCCTTTGGATTCGCATTATTTATTTTATTAACCTATTTGATTCAACATGAAATACCTCGCAATCTAGATTAAATACAGAAAACCCATTTTCGACAATGTTTTTTTTTTCAGTCTTAATAACGAGATTTTTAGCACCGAACTAGTTCATCTCGTCATAAGTGACTATCTCGAAGATGGTCAAGATCCCAGGCCTTCAGTGTGAGAGGTCTGTCCCCTCTTCAACAAAGTTGTTAAGGAGATCAAGGGCTGACATACGGTGATTATTTGGATTCGGGATTCTGCCACCGGGACCATTTAGAACCATTTAGCCTGACCATTTAGAAAGTTGGCGTCTTCGGTCTTAGCAAAGGCACTGTCATTATTTTAGCCAAGATGTTCTATATTTTGCCACCAGGTAGCGTTAGTGTGCACGCAACTTTTGTTTTGCAAATATCTCAGAATCTTGACCACTTGGAAAAATGGCGTCTTTAGCGAAGTTGTTCAGTAAGTCAAGAGCTGCCATTGTTCAAATTATTTGAGGTATTTTTCCTCTTATGCAGGGCTCATTCATACCTCATTCAGGTTGTAAGTATTGGAAATTATCTGGTATGGAATACCTCAATTTGGTATTCAGTAGTTATTTTCTTCTGCTTGGGTATCGCTGCACATCTCCATCCACGGGATGCGTTAAGCTTCTGATAGAACTTACGTGTTTCTTGAGACCGACACAGCTGTTTCATCTCCTCGTACTCCGTCTCATCCAGGCGGCGATTTTCTCCCGAAAGAGGCGGGTTAGCGTTTCCATTTATATAGTTCATCGTTCTGCCGGGTTCCTTGCTGCAGCATGACCGCCCGCGCTGCATTCTTCTCCCCCAGAATCAACCTACAATCTACATTCTTCGTCGAACCATCGATCGACTCCGTTCCACGTACCCGACGTTGCTCTCAGCTGCATTGTTGATGGCTGCTTTCACTGTTCTCCAGCAGTCCTCAAGAGTGATTTCATTGAGCTCACCTTCTACCGGTAATACAGCCTCGAGGTGCTGCGCGTATGCAGTTGCTACATCCGGTTGCTTAAGCCGCCCTAGGCCATACAGGGGCGGCCGTCGGTACCGTACGTTGTTAACGATGGAGAGTTTTGGGCGCAATTTAACCATCACCAGAGTGGTAAGAGTCGATGTTAGCGCCACGATAGGTTCTTACGTCGATATCGTGGGAGAATTGCCGTCCATCAATCAGAACGTGGTCGATTTGTGGTTCTGTCTGCTGTTGGGATCTCCAGATGCATTGGTATGGAAGGCTGTGCTGGAAGTAGGTGCTTCGAAAGGCCATATTCTTGAAGGCGCCGAAATCAATAAGTTGTAAGCCGTTTTCGTTCGTCAGCCGGTGGGCGCTGAACTTTCCAATAGTCGGTCTGAATTCCTTCTCCTGGCCAACATGAGCGTTTAGATCTCCTTTGATGATTTTGGCGTCGTGGCTTGGGCAGCTGTCGTACTCGCGTTCGAGCTGCGCGTAAAAAGCGTCTTTATCATCATCAGTGCTTCCGGAGTGAGGGCTGTGCACGTATATTATGCTGAAGTTGAAGAGCTGGCCTTTGTTCGTCAACTTGCACATTCTTTCATTGATCGGCCACCACCCGATCACGCGCCTCTGCATATCACCCATCACTATAAAAGCTGTTCCCCGCTCGTGTGAGTTGCCGCAGCTCTTGTAGATGGTATGGTTACCGCTCAGCGTTCGCACCATTGATATCTTCCAACATTCATCCTGCAATGCTACGATGATGAATCCGCGGTCCTTCAGCACGTCGGCGAGCATGCATGTGCTCTCGATGAAGTTGAGAGATTTACAGTTCCATTTACCGAGCTTCCAATCGCTAGACCCTTTACATCGATGTAGTCTTCGCCGGGTGTCCCAGTTCGTATTCTCTCGTTGATTATTCGTTGCTTGATTTTTTACGCCTGGCTTGCAGGGCCCCCTAAATGATCGAAGGGCCATAGTGCGCAGTTTAGTTTAGAGTCCTTCTCTGGCACTCGGACGATGATCAGCCGCCCCTGACATAGGGAATAGACGCTGTTGTGAGCCGCTCCTAACATGAAGTACAGACGCTCCAGGTTTGCAAAAGCAAAAGCAACCCCCCCCCCCCCTTCCCTGTCAGCATACGACCAAAGTTCGCTCCGAGGTTGGTTACCAGGTCTTCCCTAAGGTTACTCGTACCCCAGCCACTACCGCGAAGAAGTAGGGATAGGAGTTAATGGGCAGGAGGCTAAGGACCGCACAGAGGGTCTATTTTATTCCTTCAGCCATTTACCAACCCGAATCTCTTGGCTAAAATATTAATAGCCCTTCAGCTATTGAACAACTTCGCACGCCATCTTTCTAAATGATCAAGATTCTGAGATATCTGTAAAACAAAAGTTTCATACGTACTAGCGCCACCTGGTGGCAAAATTTACAATTTTTTGGCTAAAATAATGACAGCGCTTCAGCTACTCAACAACTAGCTTACACAATGATAGTCCTTCACCTGCTGATCAACTTTGGTGAATACGCCATCTTTCTGAATCGACAGACTCCTGAGATATCTGCAAAACAAAAGTAAAAGACCAATGCCCACTCGTCGCGAAATCCAATCAGCAAAAAAAAACTATCAGAAGCAATTTTTCTTTACTATTTTCCCCAAATATAGTAGATATAGTATAAATTCTAGGATAATAAATTGCCATACAAGCTGGGGAACTGGCATGCAAGTTGGCTGATATAGTCAAATTTTGCCTTTTCAATAGCCAATATTTCAAAAACTAGACGTGCTATGAAATTTCTGGAAACGGCAATGGATTAAGCAACCCTAAATTAAGTAGATAGCGGTATTTTGATGCTTGAGACAAAAACCTGTTCCGCAGTGTTATTTTTGTCATACTTCTTTTTAGTTGACTTATACACTTGGGTTATAAAATGCTGATTCAGCTTCAAACATTCATATGGCAAGATTAAAAATAAGAAATTTTAAATCTTCTTGATTAATGTTTTAAAAAATTATGTGAATATTAAGGATATTGTATTCGTGTCGAAATCATTTTATTTGAAAATTAATAAATTAAAACATGAATAAATTAATAGAAAAATCAATACTTTAACGACTTGGAGAAAAATGTTTTCGCATTTGTTAACAAGATATAGAATTAACCGTTTTAGTTATAGTTAAATTTTCTGTTAGGGCTTTATTTCTCCTAAAGATTAAAATATTCTCATTTAGGCAAATATTACATCAAAACAAGATAATTTTTCCGTGTATTATTGGTTCAATGTTGCAGGAGATCTTCACTTAATCAACTCATTGATTTGTTTTTGTATATCAATTCTCTTGATGAACTTAATGAGGACAACAGAATCGAGTGTTACTGAAATTGTCATATCATTCAATTTTCTTAATCACTCGGTAAAAAAATGGAAGGTTACACAGCGTAACAAAAATGACATTTTTGCGTGTCTCAACGATCAAACTATGTGTCTCTAGTAGATTTGGGGCTGCTGAATCTGATGCCGATCTCAGAAATGTTCCAGTACGTCACAATTTTTAGCTACAGGTCGCCAAAGTTGCATAAAACACTGGTTATATTGATGTTTACATAACAATTAAACGATGATTTATCAAACATTTTTGGGAACTGATCCACCAAGCATGCAAAATAGGACTTTACCTTTGATTTCAGATATAATTTGGTTTAAATTGCACGGTTAAATTGAGATTAAATCGATTTTTTCAACATTCTTGCAGTCTGAAGTTTAATTGAAATAATAATAAATATGAATAATTTGTGTAATAATCACTAAGATTTTCGAAACATTCTAAATATTTCAATGGTTATTTTTTCTATTTCTGACCACTGATTACTTTTATTTGAATTTGGATAATAAAGACGAAAATCTTTTTTAATTTAAGATATTTTATTGATAATATTCATTAAAATCTGGTTCCTAACAACGACTAATAAAAAAAAAACGAAATTTCTGTGCAATATTGTATTAAATATTATACCCTGTTATTATTATTATTAATATCAAACTTTGTATTGAATTTCTGAATTCCAATGTTTTGTTTTAGTCCAATCGCTGAGGAAAACAATTGTGGGGGGTGGGGTGCTTGATATGCTACGTATTTTCCAAGAGGGGGTGTCAGCATTTGTGACTAAATGCTACGAGGGGGGAGGGGGTGTAAAAAATCAGTGAAAAAATGCTACGTCATTTATGGACAGCCCCTAATGGAACAGTAGAGAAACGGATTCTTATCCGTCTCTGGTTTTAGCGATTGCTATGAACGAAAAGCTTGACTGTGATAGATTAAGGTGAAGATGAATCGAAGCCAAACCTTAATTTTTCAAGAGCACGAATCTGGAGAACCGAACATCCGTTTGAGGTGAAAATTTAATAGATTGGTCACTTGCTGGTGATAATTCATCTCCACCTTAAGAGTGGATGCTAGAAGAAGTGATAGATACAGGTACAAAGTACGAGAAAAGGGTCAATGGCTTTCTGCTTATTAAGCAGAAGCGGCAGCCATTAGACCCCAACCCCTTCTAAATTCTTTGAGGTTTAATATGACTAATAAGTCTGCTAGTTATATCACTGTTACCGTTGACCAAACTATTGAAGAATTTTTGGTACGATTAAAAAATTATCCGTAGAATGTATTGTGGCGCTATTATTACATATATGTATATGAGTGCAGGAGACAATCTTTGAAAAACTTAATAACAATAAACAATCCATTGGTCAGAGAAGAACAACTCCCCACCAATCGATTACATTTTTCAGCCTGAACGGATGTTTACCCAGGTAACCATAAGCCGTATATCGAGCCCAATCCTCCTCCTCCATATACGGCTTATATAGTGCTATTTAACTGCTTATTGGCATTATATCAGCCGTAAATCAACATTTTGGCCCAATATACGGCTTATTGGATACCTTGGTAGTTCCTTGACGCTTTGAGCTGGGGCTTCGATTAATCTTCACCTTAAAAAGGTAGTATAGAAGCTCACTGTAATCAACCTCAGGACAGTGTAATCGAAATTTTATAAGCATTATTACACTTTTTTTGTTCATTAACTATTTGAATAATAACTCTTCCAATACATTACAGTTTGCAACCAAAACAATATTCAATAGGTACAAACATGAATATTGTTTATCTTTTTATCTTTTATTATTTTATCTAGCATGCCCTAGATACTAAATTCATCTGACCGATTTATTGGAACCCCTCTCATGGTGACAACATGTCTACTTGAAGCTGTCAATTACAAAGATTTTGGTTTATGACTGAATATTGTAAGTTGAATTTTGGAAGCATTGAGAGAAATCTTCCATTTTCGAAAGTATGAAGAAAAAATATCCAAATTTTTTGACATCGACTACAGACACGCAAGCTTCGTCCTTTGGTGGAGAGACCTTTGTTATCCCTGAGGTAACCTAGGTAAGACAGATGTGAAAATATTGGTCCCAAAATGCTACCTTGAGGAACACCAGCTCTTACAGGAAGTCTTTCAGGCTTGAAGTTCTGATAATTAACCTGAGGTGTACGATTTGACAGATAACTTTTACAATCAAGCCTTCATGCCAAACACTGTCGAATGCTTTTTATATGCCTAGAAAATTATAACTAGTAGAGCCTTCTGATTTGTTGGACGATATCAAATTTGTTACACGTAAACGTTGATAAGCGGTCGAATGTCCATGTCGGAATCCGAACTGTTAATTGCCGAAAATTGAATTTTCATTGATGTGGACCATCATTCTGTTCGAAATTACCTTTTCAAAAAGTTTACTGATGAAGCAAAGCAAACTGATTGGACGATAGCTAGGAGCTTCTGCAGGATTTTTGTCTGATTTTAAAATTTGAAATTAAATTTAAAGCTTTGACATTTTTCCATTTATCAGGAAAATATGTCAATTTATATTTTGTTAGATACATCAACCAAGAATAATAAGCTACTTTCTGGAAGTTTCTTGATGAGGATGAAAAAAATTACATCATCACCAGGAGCCTTTAAGTTTTTGACTTTTTTTGAACATAGTGAGAACTAGTTCCAAATCAATCTCCCAAAAATTTTCGAAAACGTTGTCTTGATTGAGAATGTTTTCGGAATCCTGAGTAACTGGATTTACTATTGGACTATGAATTGGCTTTTTCTCTCATTCCGTGCCAAAGCGAGTTCGATCTTCGTATCGCCTTATTGAATTTGTTTCAGTTTTCTTTTTTTGTTGGGCAGTGAGTAGTGTGTAATCCTTCAATTCGAGCAGAACGAGTCAAAATCAATCGTATCCGGTTCGCGTTGTGCGAGTGCGCAAAGATATTCGTGTCCAGTACCAGATTACCAACTGGTGAATTCGCTTCATGCTTATGATAACATTTTTTTGTCGCAACGTTGTTTATGGAATTTTCATACAAACTATGGATAGTTCGTCACTACAAATGTTGACATAAACCCTGATTTCTTTATATAATTTCCATAAATATTGCTGTGTGCGTTTGAGGTGAAAATCTTCACTAAATGTCCTTCAAATGCGGTAAGACAAAACAATCAAAGAACACCTAGCAACGATTACACACATCACCGCCAACCTAGCATAGAAAAGCTTACTTTGACATCGGATACCCTGTGGAAAATCTTACCGCGTTTGGTGTTCCCGCATTTGATATTTGCGTTTCAAACGCATACAGTAATACATACTTCCTTTCATAAATAATAAAAATAACCTTTGAATAGTTCGAGATTTCGTGTGTTGACAAATATTTTTATCTTTTTCCGATATCTTTTCAACGCGAAACAAAAACGCAAAACTAGTTTTAGTAAGAAACGTATTATTCCTCCCTATCCATGGACTGCATCACCTTTTTTGTTCCTCACTAATCAACACCCTTCCCGTGGTGATTGTGGAGATGCAGAGGTATTCTCGGTCTCTTGAAGCAACAATCATTACACACTAACATTTCTTCCCCATCTCAACTGACTGTATGGACTTGGATGGAGACGTTTTTTATCATTAATACGGAGCTGCCAAAATGTGTACTTCAATAGTAAGCGGAAAGTCTCATTCTTTATTCATTTGGATCAAAGAGAAATTCTTACCAGTTTCGATCAATCACGGAGTAGTAACCATTGACATGTACAGTCAGTCTATGCTATGCTATTATAAATCGAAAAAACATTCAAAATCAATCATTTAAACCAGTGATTCCCAAAGTGGGCGAATTCGCCCCCCAGGGGGCGATTTTCAAGCTCAACAGGGCGAAAATTTGTGAAACAGAATTTGAGGGGCGAAAAATCCAGAAAGGGGGCGAAAAGGCTAACACTGGATCATTTGAAAATAACTACGCATAACCTTTAGAGCACACACACCTGAAGGTTAATCAATTCCAAACTTAACTAATTCCAGGAATATTTTACCTTAGATCTTTTCATTTCAGATGTACAAAACATGTATCTGAGAATTTTTAGAACGTTTTGTAAATGCCCAATTTTAAATACAAGGATTTTTCTTGTGTAAGAACTTTGATGTTAGGAAACTAATATTTCTTTTATTGGTATCCAGCTTTTAACGAAAAAAAAAAATCTACTGTACCCTTTTCAAAATTTCGACTGTACTAATTCTTATCATTTCATCAACGACAAAACCGTTTGATGTTGAAGACGAGTAACACTCTATTTGAAAATAAATTTGAAGAAATATCAGAGATGCGTCAAATTTGAACCTTCAGTATGTCCAAAAAAAATTCTGGGTTTTCTTGGTGTTAGGGGCTGTCCATTAATTACGTAAGACAATTTTAGCGGTTTTTCAACCCCCCCTCCCCCCATGGTAAGATTTTTTGTATGAAAACCAAAAATAATTTGTATGGCGCGTAAGAAATCTTCAACCCCCCCTCCCCCCCTAAACCCTTACGTAATTAATGGACCACCCCTTACAAAATTAATATCATTGTATCACTGAAAAATGAGTTGAAAACATTCTGGATTCCCATATACTTTTCCAGTATTTTTTTATTACATAAAAAAGCGTTGCCAGAAATGTCAAACATTATTACAGTAATTTTAGAAATGGCCCCAACTACGCCACAAGCTGGCGCATTTGCATATATTACATTAAAATTGTTTAAACTGGGCCGAACTTGTATCGAAAACTGATTCAGTAGCCTGTAATGCACGCAAAAAATGTGAAAATTGCTATTATAAATTGCAGTCTAGTAAATTATTCCTAATGAATGAGGATAATCAACATTTATGAAAATATTTTTTAAATTAAATTTAATTAAAATATTTAATTCACATATCAGGGGCGAATGTTGAAAAAGTTTGGGAAGAACTGATTTAAACCTTCAAAATAAAAAAAGCAGTGTTAAGAAAACTTTTTCGAAATTGCCTACAGTTAGGCGTTTTCGTGATCTTGAAATTTAATTATTCATTATTTCCATGAAAGTTGATTTGATAAGAATTCAGTAAAAATATTCGTCGTTGGTTTTGAAACAAATGATCAACGTATAGACGCATGATCAATTTCACTCCGTTATAGAATCTACCGATTTTCCAATTTTGATTTTTAGCATTAAAACAATTGTTATAAAGAATTTCTAAAGTCAGACTTTGGAAAATTTAACGATCATTGACACACAAGCCATAATTTCAGCCCATTTATCCACCTGCATTCATACCACACGCATGACATTTAACGTTCGTGGAAGATGACGAACCATGAACGAAAACAGGACAGACACACACCACCCACTGTTTGGCCTCGATCACTGTGTGTCAACACTTGTAATATTCGCTGACCAACACTCATTCTGATCAGGAAACAGAGGCGATTTTATTTTTATTTTCTGTGCTATGTTTGCAACCAAAGGGGTGTTCGATGGTCCAATAGATTATAATTAGGTTGTTAAAGGCTGCATTATCAGTAAATATAAAAGTTATTACCAATTTTATGCAAAACATAAATCACCCGAACGGCTCGATACTGTTGCAGTCTGTGAGAGTTACTGCTCGTGAACGCTCTCGCGCCACGCACCAAACGAGAGAGTGTATGTTTACATTCATGAGCCTATGCATGCTATAAAACGATTGACTTTTACTGTGCGCACTGTTTTCAAGTTGCCCGTGAGAGAGAGCGAGACAGCACCAACACACGGCGCACAGTAAAAGTCAAAAGAACAAAAGAATGTATGGCACGTACAGCGGCTTATAGGGCTCTCCGAATGTGATGTGCCTCGAACTGTTATGGTTCGCGAACCTTAACACTCTCCGAATATGGTTCGATCGGCTTATTCTGATCGAAATCCAAATACTGTCGAAAGTCAATGAGTCAATAAGGCTCACCACCAACTTGTTTTCCTGCATTCATTTTTAAGCCGTTGGCGTTACAGAAAACAGATAAAAGCTGTAAAAAGTTATGAATTTCACCAGGAATTACGGTACCAGTAATTGTTTTAAAGTATGAAATAAAAATTTAAAAAAAAAAACAAATGTAATACATATTTAGATTTTATTCCAAAAATTAACAAAATTGCCCCATTTTACGGTACATTGTAGTTCTTGATCGTAACCCATAGAGCGTTGTAGATTCCTAACAATTGTTAAAGGAATTTTTTTCTCTCACTGGCTAAAAATATGAATGGAACCACTTTAAGAACTTTCCTGTTAATTGAAACCATTAAAGATTATGAATGTAAGTGGTTAAGATGTTCCAGATGTACTGTCTAGCGAAAAAACTTTGTTCGTTTGGACGATTTACTGCTAAGCTTAGAAGGTATTACTCACATCACACTCGTTTTATCTAATAATAGTCATAAAATTCAAGTGATCTCATGTAATTTACTATAAAGTTTCAAGATGCCACGTAGATCGTTAGGAGCATTTTTGTTGACGTTTAATCTCACCGCACATTACTGGAAGGCTGCTATCATACTAAATTCTTCCACAGTTTTGCACACAGAAAAATAGCAGAATCATGAAAATAAAGCCGATTATGTGCTTCACACATGAGCTGTGTATAGTTTGATTCACTGCTTCCTACATAGCTGCGATATTTTTACCACTTAGGGCAAGCAGGGGCACAATGAGTCACATGGGAATAAATACTACTTTACACACATAGGTCAGTTTGTGCTTAGATTTCTATTTAGATTCAATTCTAAAATCTAGTTTAACGTAGTTTACAGTGTATACATGAGCTGTTCATCCGACCAGATGATAATATCATATAAATTGTCATAAAATTATAAAAATATAAAGCTGCCCACCTTGATCTTTCCTACCCTATCCGTCAACGGAGGAATTTTCTCGAGCGACAAGCACTTTCTTTTTATTCCGTACGTTTGTAGGACGGTAAGTGCATGAGTGCTTTTAGTCCTTTTCAAACGTGAATTGGTTGTCAGTATTTTTTTTCTCTCAGTGGAGTTTTTTTATTATCTTCACTTGCAATAACATAACAACACTTTTCAAAGTTGGCACACTGCATTGTCAACCAACAACCAATATTTTTTATCCTTCTATCGTTTATCAACTTTTCCATTGCTTACGCCACTTCTCTAGAGTACACTTTGGATAAATTTCCAACGGGTTTACTCCTTCTTCTCTTAAGCAGCCCCTTGGGAACGGAGGAAAAAACCACCTAGACGGATGTGATATTGTCAGTACCGAGAGAAGTGGCCATGATTGGATTGCTTGCAGAGGATTTTGTTTTCTGTATCAGGTAGATAATGATTACTATGACTCATATAAAACTTTGAAATTTAAGGCGTTAAGCAGAACAATGAAGGTAGAAGTTCCAATCATGGCAGTAGTGTGAACAAGATATTGTTCACTAGAATATGAAGGCAAAAATTCGAATAATCAAATTATTTATTTCTGATGATTATTTGGCCTTGATAAGTACATGCGTGCAAGGTAACTTACAATGGGCAGTATGTCTTTAAATTTCACATTGCTCAAAATCATCATTTTTTCTCCTAAAAGTTTGAGGTCCTGCTGATATGGAAGTGTTAAGGTAACCCATATAATTTTGATTCCTATGTATTTTGAACAATCTGAATCCAATTAATAAAAATAATACCAATGTTGATTTCAAAGTGTTTTAGACAGATAACTTTGTTTCCGACACTGCGGCACTACAGGGGAAACGTAATTTTCACATGTCGCAAGTGTTTTACGATAATTTCTTCAACACTTTCAAACACGTCCTCATAAAACACTACCACAGCACCAACACAACTTAGCCTCCCTCTATCTTAACTTGCAACCATGTACTTCATGTTAATTAAATTAAGTATACTTGCAGAGTAGTGTATGTTTTTTTTGATTCCGTAGCATGGATACCCGAGCAGAAGAAAATAACTACCGTAAAACGGGGTAACTTTGATAGTTTTTTCGAAGAAAACTTGAATATTTATGCATGCTGTTTCAAAGAATTATAATTTATATTTTTAAAACAAGTACTGGCATCCTACCCATCGATTGCTGTTGATAGATTGCCAAAATATTTATTTTGAATGGATATATAATTTTTCATATAATCGAAAGTCGGTTTTCTGTTTTGGGGTAACTTTGATAATGGAGTATGCATCGAACAAAATTGAATGAATTACGAACATTTGTAGGGCATTGCATACCTATAGGCGTTTAACGTTATATGGAAATTTCTGACTTAGATTACAAAAATGGTCCCAGTTTGTGAAAATGCTTTTCGCTAAGAGATTTGAGACCGTATTCAAGTTCTATGATAACTAGGCTGCCAAATATAAGTGGCCATCTATTCAAAAGTACATCAAATAGTGATCGTAGAACAGATTGTTTGTAAGCGTTTCAAAAATGCTAATATTGTGTCAATTTTTAATATTCGTGTAAAAAGCCTCAAATGGTCTCGATTTAAATGAAAACAGCTTTTATATGGAGTTTCATACTAATATTCTTCAGTTTTGCATTCGTTTTGCTTAACCGATTAACAGAAATTATGATATTTCGTTTAGTATGTGGTGGGTTACGCACTATCAAAGTTACCCACATTACCCACAGATAATTTCCAATACTTACAACCTAAATGAGGTATGAATGTGCCCTGCATGAGAGGTAAAATACCTCAAATAATACCTTCTGCATATTCTACAAATACCAAGCTGATAATTAAATCAGGTATTGTAATACCTGAATAATACGTGATGGATTTTCATATAAAAGTGTTTTTTTCAATAATAGTTCAATACCTGCAGCAGTCCTCAATACCTATTGAATACCAAAATGAAGTATATTTGATTGTTTTGAACATTTTTTTCAAATACAGTAATACCTAGATATAACGTAATTTTTACCTCGATATAACGTAACTTTTTTGGCTCCCATTTATTTTTTCAATTTTTATTAAAAACATTCTTTATGAACTGCAATAAACATTTTTCAAGATAAAAACACCAATTAATACTAAATCAAAGCAATTCAAGCATTTACTATCTCTGAATACAGTCATAAATCGATATCAAGTGAGCTATAAGTTAATATTAAAACCATCATTTTGTGATTGCTGTATATTTGTATACATCCTTCTTCTTAATTTTTGCTGCATTTATTCTCCCACTGGAACCAAGCCTGCTACTCTCTTCAATTTTCTATGAAAACTTTAATAATTAGTGATTTAGACATTGCATCCAAAAAGACTAGATCAGGATTTCAACTACGATCTGAGGATGCCTCCAGAGATTCCGCCAATAATTTCTCCATGGACTTATCCCAAACTCTCCTGGTATTCATGTATAAATCTTATAACATATTCTTAAAATAATTCCGACAGGCATATTCCAGAAATACCACTAGTTAACCCTCCTGATATTCATGTTTAAAAACTTCTAAGATTTTCATCAGAAATTATGCCAGGGATTCCACCAGAATTTTTTAGGTGATTTCAGAGATCCCTCTAGGAGGCGATTTCAGAGATTCCTCCGAACATTTAATCAATTTTGGCTTAACGGATTGCCGTCTTAAGATGAATTTTATCAGAATGTTTGCATTCAATTCCACCAAGAAATGGTTCGAATATTCCTTCAAGAATTTCTCCAGAATATGTCCAAGAACTGTTTCCAAGAAATTCCGGATTCTAGGAATTTTAAATTTCACAGTTTTGAATTTCTCCCATATTTTTTAAATATATCTATGAAATCTACTGCCTTTGTACAAAAATTTCACCAAGTAATTTCTCCAGGATAAAAAGTGGATCCAACCTTTTATTTTTTGGAGTCATTCATAAATTATTTCAGCAATGTTTCATGAATTCTTCCAGCGGTCGTTTTAGAGGTCAAATTGTGATTCTTGTAATGCTCTACAAAATATTCCAAAAAATCGTACAGGTATTCGTCCAAAAACCTGAAAAACAATTTTCTTGGCATTTCTCCAGCAATTTTATTACGATTTTCAGCAAAGCTTTTTTCCAAATATTTATGCAAAAACCATTATATATACTACTTAAGTTTCTTCAAGAATTCTATGTGAAATGAAATCCTTCATTGATTTCATCAGGAGTTTGTTAAGAAAGTTCTCAATGATTCGTTTTCATTGGGTTCTTCAAGTAATTCTTGAAGACGATAAGTCTAGAAATTTTTCTATGGATTTTTTTTATTACAAAAATATATTCAGAGATTCGTCCAAAAACTAAGGATGTTCCCCAGATCTCCCAGAAAATACTGCCGATAATTCCACCACAAGTTCGTTCGGAAATTTTTGCATGGAAAATTTCTCAAAGATGTTTCTTGTTTTAAATGGGGATTTCTAGTTCTTGACAGAATTTAAGTATGAATGTCCCAATAATTCTTTAATTTTTCATTAAAGAATTATTGGGACATTCATACCAAAATTCTGTCAAGAAATTACAAAAAATTTGCTTTAGGAGTTTTACCAGGAGTTCCTCATAACAACATTCTTGAAGTTCCATAATTGCCTGCTAGAACTGTCAATGGACTGCTCAACATTAACTTTTTAAATATTTCTGAAAGATCTCATTTCTTTTATTGTTTCTCCGCGTATTCAATGATTCCTCCAAAGATATTTCCTGAAAACATTTTTAAGGATTACTGCAATAGAGAGGTAAAAAAAAATATAAAAAAATATGTACGGAAATATATTGAAAAAATATGTAAAATGCCTGCTACTTCAATAATATCAATGTAAGACCCATTTTCTCATCAAACAATACATGTTGAACGAAATTATGAAAAAAATATTTTGCTTCGGTATAACGTAACCTCAATATAACGTAACGAAAATAAAAATCGTGTTACGTTATATCGAGGTATTACTGTACCATTATAATACCAAAATGAAGTATTGACAATTGAACAATACCTAATTATGGGATGATACCAAAATATGGTATGCATAAGTTATTGCGATTTAATCTTTCGTCCTCGGGAATTCACGTAGTGTTGATTTCACTAGGATAACAATCCTCGTTTAATAAATCAAACGAAGTGCATGACATCTGCACATTTAGTCCCATTTTTTTTTATTTTTGCACCATTTTTCACCAGACCACTAACAACTCTCCAACTTTTAGATTCTGAGTCAATTTTGATCATTGGTTGTCTGGATCCGAATATATTCAAAAATGCCATTGGGACCGACGTGTAGCCATAATTCACATTCACAGATTTTTTATCGTGTTTGGTTACTTACTTTTCGGAACAATATTTTGTTGACCGTCAGGAATAAAGATCGTGGACTACAGCTCGTTGAATCAAATTTTGGACTCGTATCGAATTTTGTACTGAAAATACAAGCTATTGTCGTCTACTACAGTAATTCATTACTACACCCGATTCTGTTTTTGCATGGGGGATGCGTAATGTCAATCTATCCAGCAGGATACTTTTCACAAAAATGAAAACTAATACCGTATCGTGCGTGTACCAACTGCGTACCATAGCGTACCTCGCGGGATTTTGAACGTACCTCACGTTTTCATCAAAAACGGTGATCCTGCTGAATAGATGGTCGATTTTTTGAAAATCTAGGCAAACCGTTCCGATTTTTTCGGAAAATGCATGTACCAACGACGTACCTTCCGGATCTAACCTCGGTTTTAAACGTACCTCAAAATTTTCCATACTTCCTTATATAAACTTTTTTAAATCGCTTTATATGTTTAATGATTGCACAGAATCGGATTCCTTGTAAAATTTTAGCCCGAAAACATGTAAAAAACTTTATACTTAAGTTGAAATTTGACAACTTTATGGCAAAAAACGTAATCTTATTACGCTATATGTGAGATTTTGAATAAACCCCTTAATGTATACTACAAGATGTGTTCATATAATTGCCTGGATGTATGCAAGACTCAACATTAAACATAGAAACACATATCAAATATTAGCCGTGATGTGAACGGGTTTAATATGTTACATATAGAAAATATATGATACTTAGGGATACATAAGTAGCAACAATGATATATTAGGAAAGTTTAATGTAATGCAGTAAAGTTTACTAAAATCATCTGAAAATCATTCCTAGGTTTGTAAACTACATTCCCACTGTACTCACATTGAACGTACCTCGATATATTTCAAATTTTATGAATAATTTGTATGCATATGAAGAAACACCCATATATAGAGGTTTCAGCCAAAATTATATAAGTACGTTGCATAATTTTTACTTAAATGTACTTAAGTCACCTGAAAATCATTCGTAGGTTTGTAAACTACATTCCCACTGTGCTCACATCGAACGTACCTCGATATATTTCAAATTTTATGAATAATTTGTATGCATATGAAGAAACACCCATATATAGAGGTTTCAGCCAAAATTATATAAATACGTTGCATAACTTTTACTTAAATGTACTTAAGTCACCTGACTATCATTCCTAGGTTTGTAAACTACATTCCCACTGTACTCACATTGAACGTACCTCGATATGTTTCAAATTTTATGAATAATTTGTATGCATATGAAGAAACACCCATATATAGAGGTTTCAGCCGAAATTATATAAGTACGTTGCATAATTCTTACTTAAATGTACTTAAGTCACCTGACTATCATTCCTAGGTTTGTAAACTACATTCCCACTGTACTCACATTGAAAGTACCTCGATATATTTCAAATTTTATGAATAATTTGTATGCATATGAAGAAACACCCATATATAGAGGTTTCAGACAAAATTATATAAGTACGTTGCATAATTTTTACTTAAATGTACTTAAGTCACCTGAAAATCATTCCTAGGTTTGTAAACTACATTCCCACTGTACTCACATTGAACGTACCTCGATATATTTCAAATTTTATGAATAATTTGTATGCATATGAAGAAACACCCATATATAGAGGTTTCAGCCAAAATTATATAAGTACGTTGCATAACTTTTACTTAAATGTACTTAAGTCACCTGAAAATCATTCCTAGGTTTGTAAAATACATTCCCACTGTACTCACATTGAACGTACCTCGATATATTTCAAATTTTATGAATAATTTGTATGCATATGAAGAAACACCCATATATAGAGGTTTCAGCCAAAATTATATAAGTACGTTGCATAATTTTTACTTAAATGTACTTAAGTCACCTGAAAATCATTCCTAGGTTTGTAAACTACATTCCCACTGTACTCACATTGAACGTACCTCGATATATTTCAAATTTTATGAATAATTTGTATGCATATGAAGAAACACCCATATATAGAGGTTTCAGCCAAAATTATATAAATACGTTGCATAACTTTTACTTAAATGTACTTAAGTCACCTGACTATCATTCCTAGGTTTGTAAACTACATTCCCACTGTACTCACATTGAACGTACCTCGATATGTTTCAAATTTTATGAATAATTTGTATGCATATGAAGAAACACCCATATATAGAGGTTTCAGCCGAAATTATATAAGTACGTTGCATAATTCTTACTTAAATGTACTTAAGTCACCTGACTATCATTCCTAGGTTTGTAAACTACATTCCCACTGTACTCACATTGAAAGTACCTCGATATATTTCAAATTTTATGAATAATTTGTATGCATATGAAGAAACACCCATATATAGAGGTTTCAGACAAAATTATATAAGTACGTTGCATAATTTTTACTTAAATGTACTTAAGTCACCTGACTATCATTCCTAGGTTTGTAAACTACATTCCCACTGTACTCACATTGAACGTACCTCGATATATTTCAAATTTTATGAATAATTTGTATGCATATGAAGAAACACCCATATATAGAGGTTTCAGCCAAAATTATATAAGTACGTTGCATAATTTTTACTTAAATGTACTTAAGTCACCTGAAAATCATTCCTAGGTTTGTAAACTACATTCCCACTGTACTCACATTGAACGTACCTCGATATATTTCAAATTTTATGAATAATTTGTATGCATATGAAGAAACACCCATATATAGAGGTTTCAGCCAAAATTATATAAGTACGTTGCATAACTTTTACTTAAATGTACTTAAGTCACCTGAAAATCATTCCTAGGTTTGTAAAATACATTCCCACTGTACTCACATTGAACGTACCTCGATATATTTCATATTTTATGAATAATTTGTATCCATATGAAAAAACACCCATATATAGAGGTTTCAACCAAAATTATATAAGTACGTTGCATAACTTTTACTTAAATGTACTTAAGTCACCTGAAAATCATTCCTAGGTTTGTAAAATACATTCCCACTGTACTCACATTGAACGTACCTCGATATATTTCAAATTTTATGAATAATTTGTATGCATATGAAGAAACACCCATATATAGAGGTTTCAGCCAAAATTATATAAATACGTTGCATAACTTTTACTTAAATGTACTTAAGTCACCTGACTATCATTCCTAGGTTTGTAAACTACATTCCCACTGTACTCACATTGAACGTACCTCGATATGTTTCAAATTTTATGAATAATTTGTATGCATATGAAGAAACACCCATATATAGAGGTTTCAGCCGAAATTATATAAGTACGTTGCATAATTCTTACTTAAATGTACTTAAGTCACCTGACTATCATTCCTAGGTTTGTAAACTACATTCCCACTGTACTCACATTGAAAGTACCTCGATATATTTCAAATTTTATGAATAATTTGTATGCATATGAAGAAACACCCATATATAGAGGTTTCAGACAAAATTATATAAGTACGTTGCATAATTTTTACTTAAATGTACTTAAGTCACCTGAAAATCATTCCTAGGTTTGTAAACTACATTCCCACTGTACTCACATTGAACGTACCTCGATATATTTCAAATTTTATGAATAATTTGTATGCATATGAAGAAACACCCATATATAGAGGTTTCAGCCAAAATTATATAAATACGTTGCATAAATTTTACTTAAATGTACTTAAGTCACCTGACTATCATTCCTAGGTTTGTAAACTACATTCCCACTGTACTCACATCGAACGTACCTCGATATATTTCAAATTTTATGAATAACTAGTGGTCCCGGCAAACTTCGTCTTGCCATCAAGTAGGCTGTTGAAAACCGCTACGAATCGTCCCATACAAAATGACAGTTCCGTCCACTCTCGTTTTTCCGGCTTTCCCGATGAATATCCTGGAACTTTTATACACACAAACACGTCGGAACCCTTGACGAACAAAATGGAGGAAGAATCATCCAAATCCGCTGATCCGTTCGTAAGCCATTTCGTGACATACAAACACCATTCCATTTTTATTTATATAGATTTGTATGCATATGAAGAAACACCCATATATAGAGGTTTCAGACAAAATTATATAAGTACGTTGCATAATTTTTACTTAGATGTACTTAAGTCACCTGAAAATCATTCCTAGGTTTGTAAACTACATTCCCACTGTACTCACATTGATCGTACCTCGATATATTTCAAATTTTATGAATAATTTGTATGCATATGAAGAAACACCCATATATAGAGTTTTCAGACAAAATTATATAAGTACGTTGCATAATTTTTACTTAAATGTACTTAAGTCACCTGAAAATCATTCCTAGGTTTGTAAACTACATTCCCACTGTACTCACATTGAACGTACCTCGATATATTTCAAATTTTATGAATAATTTGTATGCATATGAAGAAGCACCCATATATAGAAGTTTCAACCAAAATTATATAAGTACGTTGCATAATTCTTACTTAAATGTACTTAAGTAACCTGAAAATCATTCCTAGGTTTGTAAACTACATTCCCACTGTACTCACATCGATCGTACCTCGATATATTTCATATTTTATGAATAATTTGTATGCATATGAAGAAACACCCATATATAGAGGTTTCAGCCAAAATTATATAAGTACGTTGCATAACTTTTGCTTAAATGTACTTAAGTCACCTGAAAATCATTCCTAGGTTTGTAAACTACATTCCCACTGTACTCACATCGATCGTACCTCGATATATTTCAAATTTTATGAATAATTTGTATGCATATGAAGAAACACTCCTATATAGAGGTTTCAGCCAAAATTATATAAGTACGTTGCATAATTCTTACTTAAATGTACTTAAGTCACCTGACTATCATTCCTAGGTTTATAAACTACATTCCCTCTGTACTCACATTGAGCGTACCTCGATATATTTCATATTTTATGAATAATTTGTATCCATATGAAAAAACACCCATATATAGAGGTTTCAACCAAAATTATATAAGTACGTTGCATAATTCATACTTAAATGTACTAAAGTCACCTGACTATCATTCCTAGGTTTGTAAACTACATTCCCACCGTACTCACATTGAACGTACCTCGATATATTTCATATTTTATGAATAATTTGTATGCATATGAAGAAACACCCATATATAGAGGTTTCAGCCAAAATTATATAAGTTCGTTCCATAATTTTTACTTAAATGTACTTAAGTCACCTGACTATCATTCCTAGGTTTGTAAACTACATTCCCACTGTACTCACATTGAACGTACCTCGATATATTTCATATTTTATGAATAATTTGTATGCATATGAAGAAACACTCCTATATAGAGGTTTCAGCCAAAATTATATAAGTACGTTGCATAATTCATACTTAAATGTACTTAAGTCACCTGACTATCATTCCTAGGTTTGTAAACTACATTCCCTCTGTACTCACATTGAGCGTACCTCGATATATTTCATATTTTATGAATAATTTGTATCCATATGAAAAAACACCCATATATAGAGGTTTCAACCAAAATTATATAAGTACGTTGCATAATTCTTACTTAAATGTACTTAAGTCACCTGAATATCATTCCTAGGTTTGTAAACTACATTCCCACTGTACTCACATTGAACGTACCTCGATATATTTCATATTTTATGAATAATTTGTATGCATATGAAGAAACACCCATATATAGAGGTTTCAGCCAAAATTATATAAGTACGTTGCATAATTTTTACTTAAATGTACTTAAGTCACCTGACTATCATTCCTAGGTTTGTAAACTACATTCCCACTGTACTCACATTAAGCGTACCTCGATATATTTCATATTTTATGAATAATTTGTATCCATATGAAAAAACACCCATATATAGAGGTTTCAACCAAAATTATATAAGTACGTTGCATAATTCATACTTAAATGTACTAAAGTCACCTGACTATCATTCCTAGGTTTGTAAACTACATTCCCACCGTACTCACATTGAACGTACCTCGATATATTTCATATTTTATGAATAATTTGTATGCATATGAAGAAACACCCATATATAGAGGTTTCAGCCAAAATTATATAAGTTCGTTGCATAATTTTTACTTAAATGTACTTAAGTCACCTGACTATCATTCCTAGGTTTGTAAACTACATTCCCACTGTACTCACATTGAACGTACCTTGATATATTTCATATTTTATGAATAATTTGTATGCATATGAAGAAACACTCCTATATAGAGGTTTCAGCCAAAATTATATAAGTACGTTGCATAATTCATACTTAAATGTACTTAAGTCACCTGACTATCATTCCTAGGTTTGTAAACTACATTCCCTCTGTACTCACATTGAGCGTACCTCGATATATTTCATATTTTATGAATAATTTGTATCCATATGAAAAAACACCCATATATAGAGGTTTCAACCAAAATTATATAAGTACGTTGCATAATTCTTACTTAAATGTACTTAAGTCACCTGACTATCATTCCTAGGTTTGTAAACTACATTCCCACCGTACTCACATTGAACGTACCTCGATATATTTCATATTTTATGAATAATTTGTATGCATATGAAGAAACACCCATATATAGAGGTTTCAGCCAAAATTATATAAGTACGTTGCATAATTCTTACTTAAATGTACTTAAGTCACCTGACTATCATTCCTAGGTTTGTAAACTACATTCCCACTGTACTCACATTGAACGTACCTCGATATATTTCATATTTTATGAATAATTTGTATGCATATGAAGAAACACCCATATATAGAGGTTTCAACCAAAATTATATAAGTACGTTGCATAATTCTTACTTAAATGTACTTAAGTCACCTGACTATCATTCCTAGGTTTGTAAACTACATTCCCACCGTACTCACATTGAACGTACCTCGATATATTTCATATTTTATGAATAATTTGTATGCATATGAAGAAACACCCATATATAGAGGTTTCAGCCAAAATTATATAAGTACGTTGCATAATTCTTACTTAAATGTACTTAAGTCACCTGACTATCATTCCTAGGTTTGTAAACTACATTCCCACTGTACTCACATTGAACGTACCTCGATATATTTCATATTTTATGAATAATTTGTATGCATATGAAGAAACACTCCTATATAGAGGTTTCAGCCAAAATTATATAAGTACGTTGCATAATTCATACTTAAATGTACTTAAGTCACCTGACTATCATTCCTAGGTTTGTAAACTACATTCCCTCTGTACTCACATTGAGCGTACCTCGATATATTTCATATTTTATGAATAATTTGTATCCATATGAAAAAACACCCATATATAGAGGTTTCAACCAAAATTATATAAGTACGTTGCATAATTCTTACTTAAATGTACTTAAGTCACCTGAATATCATTCCTAGGTTTGTAAACTACATTCCCACTGTACTCACATTGAACGTACCTCGATATATTTCATATTTTATGAATAATTTGTATGCATATGAAGAAACACCCATATATAGAGGTTTCAGCCAAAATTATATAAGTACGTTGCATAATTTTTACTTAAATGTACTTAAGTCACCTGACTATCATTCCTAGGTTTGTAAACTACATTCCCACTGTACTCACATTAAGCGTACCTCGATATATTTCATATTTTATGAATAATTTGTATCCATATGAAAAAACACCCATATATAGAGGTTTCAACCAAAATTATATAAGTACGTTGCATAATTCATACTTAAATGTACTAAAGTCACCTGACTATCATTCCTAGGTTTGTAAACTACATTCCCACCGTACTCACATTGAACGTACCTCGATATATTTCATATTTTATGAATAATTTGTATGCATATGAAGAAACACCCATATATAGAGGTTTCAGCCAAAATTATATAAGTTCGTTGCATAATTTTTACTTAAATGTACTTAAGTCACCTGACTATCATTCCTAGGTTTGTAAACTACATTCCCACTGTACTCACATTGAACGTACCTTGATATATTTCATATTTTATGAATAATTTGTATGCATATGAAGAAACACTCCTATATAGAGGTTTCAGCCAAAATTATATAAGTACGTTGCATAATTCATACTTAAATGTACTTAAGTCACCTGACTATCATTCCTAGGTTTGTAAACTACATTCCCTCTGTACTCACATTGAGCGTACCTCGATATATTTCATATTTTATGAATAATTTGTATCCATATGAAAAAACACCCATATATAGAGGTTTCAACCAAAATTATATAAGTACGTTGCATAATTCTTACTTAAATGTACTTAAGTCACCTGACTATCATTCCTAGGTTTGTAAACTACATTCCCACCGTACTCACATTGAACGTACCTCGATATATTTCATATTTTATGAATAATTTGTATGCATATGAAGAAACACCCATATATAGAGGTTTCAGCCAAAATTATATAAGTACGTTGCATAATTCTTACTTAAATGTACTTAAGTCACCTGACTATCATTCCTAGGTTTGTAAACTACATTCCCACTGTACTCACATTGAACGTACCTCGATATATTTCATATTTTATGAATAATTTGTATGCATATGAAGAAACACCCATATATAGAGGTTTCAACCAAAATTATATAAGTACGTTGCATAATTCTTACTTAAATGTACTTAAGTCACCTGACTATCATTCCTAGGTTTGTAAACTACATTCCCACCGTACTCACATTGAACGTACCTCGATATATTTCATATTTTATGAATAATTTGTATGCATATGAAGAAACACCCATATATAGAGGTTTCAGCCAAAATTATATAAGTACGTTGCATAATTCTTACTTAAATGTACTTAAGTCACCTGACTATCATTCCTAGGTTTGTAAACTACATTCCCACTGTACTCACATTGAACGTACCTCGATATATTTCATATTTTATGAATAATTTGTATGCATATGAAGAAACACTCCTATATAGAGGTTTCAGCCAAAATTATATAAGTACGTTGCATAATTCATACTTAAATGTACTTAAGTCACCTGACTATCATTCCTAGGTTTGTAAACTACATTCCCTCTGTACTCACATTGAGCGTACCTCGATATATTTCATATTTTATGAATAATTTGTATCCATATGAAAAAACACCCATATATAGAGGTTTCAACCAAAATTATATAAGTACGTTGCATAATTCTTACTTAAATGTACTTAAGTCACCTGAATATCATTCCTAGGTTTGTAAACTACATTCCCACTGTACTCACATTGAACGTACCTCGATATATTTCATATTTTATGAATAATTTGTATGCATATGAAGAAACACCCATATATAGAGGTTTCAGCCAAAATTATATAAGTACGTTGCATAATTTTTACTTAAATGTACTTAAGTCACCTGACTATCATTCCTAGGTTTGTAAACTACATTCCCACTGTACTCACATTAAGCGTACCTCGATATATTTCATATTTTATGAATAATTTGTATCCATATGAAAAAACACCCATATATAGAGGTTTCAACCAAAATTATATAAGTACGTTGCATAATTCATACTTAAATGTACTAAAGTCACCTGACTATCATTCCTAGGTTTGTAAACTACATTCCCACCGTACTCACATTGAACGTACCTCGATATATTTCATATTTTATGAATAATTTGTATGCATATGAAGAAACACCCATATATAGAGGTTTCAGCCAAAATTATATAAGTTCGTTCCATAATTTTTACTTAAATGTACTTAAGTCACCTGACTATCATTCCTAGGTTTGTAAACTACATTCCCACTGTACTCACATTGAACGTACCTCGATATATTTCATATTTTATGAATAATTTGTATGCATATGAAGAAACACTCCTATATAGAGGTTTCAGCCAAAATTATATAAGTACGTTGCATAATTCATACTTAAATGTACTTAAGTCACCTGACTATCATTCCTAGGTTTGTAAACTACATTCCCTCTGTACTCACATTGAGCGTACCTCGATATATTTCATATTTTATGAATAATTTGTATCCATATGAAAAAACACCCATATATAGAGGTTTCAACCAAAATTATATAAGTACGTTGCATAATTCTTACTTAAATGTACTTAAGTCACCTGACTATCATTCCTAGGTTTGTAAACTACATTCCCACCGTACTCACATTGAACGTACCTCGATATATTTCATATTTTATGAATAATTTGTATGCATATGAAGAAACACCCATATATAGAGGTTTCAGCCAAAATTATATAAGTACGTTGCATAATTCTTACTTAAATGTACTTAAGTCACCTGACTATCATTCCTAGGTTTGTAAACTACATTCCCACTGTACTCACATTGAACGTACCTCGATATATTTCATATTTTATGAATAATTTGTATGCATATGAAGAAACACCCATATATAGAGGTTTCAACCAAAATTATATAAGTACGTTGCATAATTTTTACTTAAATGTACTTAAGTCACCTGAAAATCATTCCTAGGTTTGTAAACTACATTCCCACTGTACTCACATTGATCGTACCTCGATATATTTCATATTTTATGAATAATTTGTATGCATATGAAGAAACACCCCTATATAGAGGTTTCAGCCAAAATTATATAAGTACGTTGCATAATTCTTACTTAAATGTACTTAAGTCACCTGACTATCATTCGTAGGTTTGTAAACTACATTCCCACTGTACTCACATTGAACGTGTTGGAGCGTAGGTACATCACACAACCTGCAGTGGAGATGTCGATGGGTAAAAATTGTAGAGGTAGTATTTTAAGTGAATGAATTGTAGATATCTTTACCCAGACATGAAATAAAAGAGAGGAGCTGGCTGGTAGCGATATCAGTCAGTAGCCTGCGGTGAGGAGCGAATAGCCTTGTGTTTTTTGCGTAGTTTTATTTTCAACAGGTTATGGGCCCAGGAACGCCTGGAGGACGCTGAGGCGGCTTCAATGAGGGACCACAAGGAAGCACCTGGACGAGGAGACATGGCCTAGACGAGGAGGCAGAATCTCGGTAAGGAGGTAGAGCCTGGACGGAAGGTGGAGTCTGGACGGGAGGTGGCTTGGACGAGGTTCCCAAGAGTTGGAGGCCAAGATGCTGAGAACGAGGCTGAAGGCGCGGATGCTGGCTGATCGGACGACAAGCTCGGAAGTGCTAGAGGAACTCGAGCCAGGAGGAGCTCGTAGGACGGCGCGGTTGACCAAGAGGACGATGGTGCAGCTGGCCAGGAGTTGCTCGGCTAGGAGGAGTTCGGTAGCTGGAGCTCGGTGCCAGGAGGAGCTTAGTTGACAAGAGAGCTCAGATGACAGATGGCGGTTTGAAGGTTGTGTGATGAGGAGGAGTGTTGGAGCGTAGGTACATCACACAACCTGCAGTGGAGATGTCGATGGGTAAAAATTGTAGAGGTAGTATTTTAAGCGAATGAATTGTAGATATCTTTACCCAGGCATGAAATAAAAGAGAGGAGCTGGCTTGAATATAAAGCCAATCAAACCTGAATCACTTGAATATGGAGCGAATCCGACATGAATCACTTGGATATGGAGCGAATCAAACATAAATCACTGGAAATAAATCCAAAATCTCTTGAATATTAAATCAATCAGACCTGAATCACTTGTATATAAAGTTAATCAAACTTGAAACATTTGAAAATAAAAAGAATCACTTGAAATCATTTGAACATCAATCAAACCTAAACCAGTCGAATATGAGTGAATCAGATAAGAATCACTAGGATATGGAACAAACTGAATCACTTGAAAATGAAATGAATCAATTCTGAATCTGACGTGAAACACTTGCGGGTACGGAGAGAACTAAACTTGAATCTATTGAATATAAAATGAATCAATTCTGAGTCACTTGAACATGGAGTGAATTTGACATGATTTTTGAACCCCTTAGCAACTTTTCCGAAGACCCGAACTTTCTACCTCTTATGGATCACAAGCTAGAACTAGTTTAAAATGCTCAATTTTACATGCTCACTAGCGCCACCTAGCGGCAAAATCGCGAACTAAACTGTTCCCTTTCCGGATGCCCTTGAACTCCTGTGCAACTTTGCCGAAGACCCGAACTTTCTATCTCTTATGGATCACAAGCTAGAACTAGTTCAAAATGCTCAATTTTACATGCTCACTAGCACCACCTAGCGGCAAAATCGCGAACTAAACTGTTCGCTTTCCGGATGTCCTTGAACCCCTGAGCAACTTTGCCGAAGACCCGAACTTCCTACCTCTTATGGATCACAAGCTAGAACTAGTTCAAAATGCTCAATTTTTCATGCTCACTAGCGCCACCTAGCGGCAAAATCACGAACTAAACTGTTCGCTTTCCGGATATCCTTGATACCCTGAACAACTTTGCTCAAGATCGCTTCTTTGTAAGTCGTAAGGATCTCGAGATATAGCAATGCGAAATTACCTGTTTTGAGGTGATGCTACACTTTTCAGGGTGATTCAGTATTCAGCTGAGTGTTGCAATACTTATTTAGTGAGTCCGTATTTATGACGGGTAGTGTATATAATTTTGGCTGAAACATCTATATATGGGTGTTTCTTCATATGCATACAAATTATTCATAAAATATAAAATATATATCGAGGTACGTTCAATGTGAGTACAGTGGGAAGGTAGTTTACAAACCTACACACTTCGAAAATATCATGTAAATTTAAGTCTTCATAGATGCACATAAAAGAAGCGAATCATATGATTTAAATTTACGTCCATTCTTAAAATTACATGATACCAACAGAACAAAAAAAATGGCATGACGTGAAATCTATAATGATTTACTTTTACATCATGACGTAAAAGTAAACCTTTACAGTTTTCGCGTCATGCCGTGGGATTTGTTTTTCTCTAGGCGAAAAGGAACTGAAACACTTACCCTCTTATCAGAATCTACAGAAATTCTCACTTACTTATCACACTGTACATTCGCTATTCAGCAAGATTCATTTTCGAAACGGACTGACATCTTCGACCATAGATTAATAGCTTAGGAGCACCTCACTTTCAAATTGCTATTCACATAAACTTGGCCCAAGTCGGGAATAATTAGTCCTTCTGGATGCCGTTATACCAATTATTCATTTCACTAAGAGGATGAAAACAGCAGGTACACTTTGATTATTAGTTTTGATTCGTTTGAACCATTCACGTAGAATAGGTTTTGAACAATTCTCCACCGGCATTCTTAGCAAGAACTGTATGGCAGCATAAACAAAAGCCAGAAGATCAAAACTTTGGATTTGGTTCCATATCCGTATTTTTGCGGTCATCTTCATCACTACTGCACTCGTAAAATGACTGCTGTTAATAACATTATACCATCACCGATTGTGAAATGGCAATCGAAAATTATGTGAAATGGAAACTTTCCAAATCAATTTCAAACGAACTCACTCCCGACGTCGTGTACCGGCCATGTTTGGAAACTGACTTGAAAGGTGCTATCCTCTGAAAAACTGACTTTCGTGTAAAATTACGATTAAATGAACATAAATATCAGTTGTGCTTTAAATTTTCATAGCAAAACCACCTGGTTTTGAAAAGGGGTCTTTATTATTAAATAAATATGTAAAACTAGGTTATTGAACATTGGAATATTATAATACGTCAGAAGACACATACATTTCAATCGTTTTTAAGTTTAAGACACAAAACATTTAAGTGTAAAGAGGTTTACGTCACCCGTAATTCTCATTATTTTTAAGAGTGTAGGAATGATTTTCAGGTGACTTAAGTACATTTAAGTAAGAATTATGCAACGTACTTATATAATTTTGGCTGAAACCTCTATATATGGGTGTTTCTTCATATGCATACAAATTATTCATAAAATATGAAATATATCGAGGTACGTTCAATGTGAGTACAGTGGGAATGTAGTTTACAAGCCTAGGAATGATAGTCAGGTGACTTAAGTACATTTAAGTAAGAATTATGCAACGTACTTATATAATTTTGTCTGAAACCTCTATATATGGGTGTTTCTTCATATGGATACAAATTATTCATAAAATATGAAATATATCGAGGTACGTTCAATGTGAGTACAGTGGGAATGTAGTTTACGAACCTAGAAATGATTTTTAGGTAACTTAAGTACATTTAAGTAAAAATTATGCAACGTACTTATATAATTTTGGTTGAAACCTCTATATATGGGTGTTTCTTCATATGGATACAAATTATTCATAAAATATGAAATATATCGAGGTACGTTCAATGTGAGTACAGTGGGAATGTAGTTTACAAACCTAGGAATGATAGTCAGGTGACTTAAGTACATTAAAGTAAGAATTATGCAACATACTTATATAATTTTGGCTGAAACCTCTATATATGGGTGTTTCTTCATATGCATACAAATTATTCATAAAATATGAAATATATCGAGGTACGTTCAATGTGAGTACAGTGGGAATGTAGTTTACAAACCTAGGAATGATGGTCAGGTAACTTAAGTATATTTAAGTAAAAATTATGCAACGTTTTTATATAATTTTGGCTGAAACCTCTATATATGGGTGTTTCTTCATATGCATACAAATTATTCATAAAATTTGAAATATATCGAGGTACGTTCAATGTGAGTACAGTGGGAATGTAGTTTACAAACCTAGGAATGATAGTCAGGTGACTTAAGTACATTTAAGTAAGAATTATGCAACGTTTTTATATAATTTTGGCTGAAACCTCTATATATGGGTGTTTCTTCATATGGATACAAATTATTCATAAAATATGAAATATATCGAGGTACGTTCAATGTGAGTATAGTGGGAATGTAGTTTACAAACCTAGGAATGATTTTCAGGTGACTTAAGTACATTTAAGTAAGAATTATGCAACGTACTTATATAATTTTGGCTGAAACCTCTATATATGGGTGTTTCTTCATATGCATACAAATTATTCATAAAATATGAAATATATCGAGGTACGTTCAATGTGAGTACAGTGGGAATGTAGTTTACAAATCTAGAAATGATAGTCAGGTGACTTAAGTACATTCAAGTAAGAATTATGCAACATACTTATATAATTTTGGCTGAAACCTCTATACATGGGTGTTTCTTCATATGGATACAAATTATTCATAAAATTTGAAATATATCGAGGTACGTTCAATGTGAGTACAGTGGGAATGTAGTTTACAAACCTAGGAATGATAGTCAGGTGACTTAAGTACATTTAAGTAAGAATTATGCAACGTACTTATATAATTTTGGCTGAAACCTCTATATATGGGTGTTTCTTCATATGCATACAAATTATTCATAAAATTTGAAATACATCGAGGTACGTTCAATGTGAGTACAGTGGGAATGTAGTTTACAAACCTAGGAATGATAGTCAGGTGACTTAAGTACATTTAAGTAAAAATTATGCAACGTTTTTATATAATTTTGGCTGAAACCTCTATATATGGGTCTTTCTTCATATGGATACAAATTAGTCATAAAATATGAAATATATCGAGGTACGTTCAATGTGAGTACAGTGGGAATGTAGTTTACAAACCTAGGAATGATTTTCAGATGATTTTAGTAAACTTTACTGCATTACATTAAACTTTCCTAATATATCATTGTTGCTACTTATGTTTCCCTAAGTATCATATATTTTCTATATGTAACATATTAAACCCGTTCACATCACGGCTAATATTTGATATGTGCTTCTATGTTTAATGTTGAGTGTTGCATACATCCAGGCAATTATATGAACACATCTTGTAGTATACATTAAGGGGTTTATTCAAAATCTCACATATAGCGTAATAAGATTACGTTTTTTGCCATAAAGTTGTCAAATTTCAACTTAAGTATAAAGTTTTTTACATGTTTTCGGGCTAAAATTTTACAAGGAATCCGATTCTGTGCAATTATTAAACATATAAAGCGATTTAAAAAAGTTTATATAAGGAAGTATGGAAAATTTTGAGGTACGTTTAAAACCGAGGTTAGATCCGGAAGGTACGTCGTTGGTACATGCATTTTCCGAAAAAATCGGAACGGTTTGCCTAGATTTTCAAAAAATCGACCATCTATTCAGCAGGATCAACGTTTTTGATGAAAACGTGAGGTACGTTCAAAATCCCGCGAGGTACGCTATGGTACGCATTTGGTACACGCACGATACGGTATTAGTTTTCATTTTTGTGAAAAGTATCCTGCTGGATAGATTTACATGGATGCGTACCGTGCAAAAAAAAGTTTTTAGTTCAAAATTTCAAAAACCGTGCAAAAAAAAGTAACAACATTTCTCGACGTTTCGTTCAAAAATAAGGCTTATGTACGTACATTCTCGTTGACTGCTGGATATACATTTTTTAACATTAAAGTGTGTCCGCATGCATACACCATAAATGAACGCAAAGGGTGTCATAAATAATATCAATAATAAATAATGGGTATCCGTTAAATTGTGTGCTAGTGTCACGTTACCAACGTTGTTAATGTAGGAAAAATCGTGGTAGGTAAACCAAAGAATGCATACAAAGATTGCGGTCGGTGGACACAACACAACAAACAATGAAAGCGAGATTTTAATCCGATTTTCTTTCGGCAAACAGGGCGGCTGTGTTTCCCAGCTTAGAGTAAGAAATATTCCACCCCCCCTTCAACAGTAGGTAGGTTTAAATTGGGTTGCTTCGCATTACTTTCATAAATTCATTCAATCCATTCGTTAGGTTTTTTTTTCAAGTCTTGGATATCTGATACATTGCGTGCTTCTTCTGGATCCTTCGTTTGGCTTCCGATTGACGTCGGGCGTTGGACCATTCTACTGTTGAGTAAAAGCCAACCAAGCGCAATAGTAGAAAATACAAGAAAGTCCGACCCCACATGACAAGTGAAAAAGGTTTCGAAAGGGATTTCCGGCCTGATTTGAATGTATTCTTCGCATAAGGGTAATGATGCAGATAAATACAATGAAATAATAATATGATTTGCAGAACACGTGTCATACACTTTGAATTTAGTACATTTGATATTTTTTTTTTTTTGTTTTTGAATGATATTTTAGGTGGGTAAAGTAATTTTCAAAATTTAACGCAAATTGATTATTTTTTTTGCCATCTTCAATGAACGAATTTAAGTCCAAAACTTTTCAATTTCTCGACTGGGTAACGGAACAATTTATCGGTTTGGTTTTCTAGAATATAAATATGGATGACAGCTTCATAGTTGCACTCCGTGATTCACCAGAACAATCGAAGTTGCACAGAAATTTAATGAAAGAAACTTGGGATTAGATAACCATTCTCAATGTGCACAAATCGAGAATGCAAAGTTTAAAAATCAATAACTGCGCGAGCCAAGCCCAATACGTCGGAGAAGGGAAGGAATGTTAGTTAGACAATCATTGTTACTAGAGACCGAATGTACCTCTGCGTTTCCACAGTTGTAATGGAAAGAATATTGGGTTAGTTAGCTCTCGCTGGAGCAAGCATCAAAATCGATGGACCAAACACTACTCTTTAATGGTTCGGTTCTCTCGATAGGAAAAAGTCTACTGAATCGATGGATGGCGATCTCATTTACCAGGGCCTGCGTTATGGGCTGTTAGAGGTCCAGAGTCTCATAGTTATTTCGGTATAGTTGATTGCTTGGCTATTTAGAAATATCAGACTACCTGTTATTTTCCAAAAAGAATATCCTCCTGAGATTCTTTTATGTTTATTTTTTATTTTTTTTAAAGATTCCTGCAGGTTTTCTATAAAGGAACATTCATGAAATCCTATAGAAATTCCTACATAATTTTATATGGATATTTTAGGATATGCTTAACGAATATCTGCAGATCATATAAACGGAATCTCTACGATATTTTTTTTTTGAATACTAAGATAAATGTTCATAGAACTCTGAAGTGAGCATTGCATCAATTCTAAGACCTGCCAGAGATTCAAAATTGCAATTCGAAAGACTTCTCTTTAGATCCGTTAGGAAATGCTTCACAGATTCCACAAGCAAGAGCTTCATTAATGCTTCCAGTGATTCCTCTAGGTATTGTTATCGGGATCCCTCTAGAAATTCCACTTGCCCTCAATACCAATACTTCTATTAATTTCCACATCAATTTTCCCAGGATTTGTTAAAGATATTTTTTCAGAAATTTCCACCAGGGATTCCTCTGGGATTTTTTAACCTATTTCTGGGGTTGTTACTTTATGAAATCTTTTGAAGATGCACACAGAAGTTCTTCCAGGATATCCTACGAATCTTTATTCCACGGTTTTGAAAGAAATTTGTTGACAAGTTTTACTCCAGTAGGTGCTACTCTGAGAAATTCGTTGACAAGAATTACTCCAGTAGGTGCTACTCTGATTTTGCTCGCAATTCTTCAAGCCAAATCTACAGATATCTTCAATAATTGCTACATAAATTCTTCTTCCCCGATTCCTTGAATTTAACCCTTCCAAGACATTTTCAGGAATTCTCTAGGATCTCTCTACAATGGTTTTTTGTTTTCATTCTGAAATATAGGATTTCTCTGGAAGAATTACTCTTTCAAATGTATCTCTAGTTAGCCAAGAGTTCCTCAAAAAGTTTTTCAATGTTTTACACCAGAATAAATGCGAGAGCATTCAGGTTATTTGTTATTTTTCATTTTCCCTGTGATTCCAGCCGTTGTTTCTCAGCATTTTCTTAAAAAATGCTTCATTCTTCTTCTTCCTTGGGAAATTCTTCATATGTTATTACGTCAATTTATTGACAGAATACTTCGAAATTTTCTCAATTTCCCATAAGTTGCTTCTAAGATCCTTGCTGGAGTTTCAACCCGATGGAAATTACCGGGTATTTCTCGAAGATAGCTTAAGGATAACCCACACTTTTTTCATGAATTCTTCCAGTGTTGTTCAGACTCATTTCCCCGAAAATAACATTTTCCGAACTACGAAGCCACGAACTACTACAACCATGCTCTATCCTCCTAAGATAGAAAAGCAGATGGTTAAGCTTGAGTACTGCACACAAAATCGATCAATTTTCATCCCAGAGAGCCACAATTCAAGTTTCGGTGAAATGAAATGAGTGAGTGAGTGAGTGCGAATCATTTCACCGAAACTTGAATTGCGGCCCACCGAGATCGAAACTGTCGGATCCCATGTGTAACACTCAAGCCCAACCACCTCCCCCTCCATCTCAGGAATACAACGCACAGTTATAACAGTTCATGGCTTCACAATTCGAATTTCGGGGAAATGAGTCTGGTCAACACTGAATTCTTCTAAATGAATCTGAAAATGTTCCTTGAAAATACGCTGGTGGAATTCTAGTAAAAATCTCTAGAAAAAAATTCTTGTTAAATTCCATGATGACTTATTTTTTATATTGCTGTAGCATCTCTCAAAAGATTACTAAAGGTAACTCTTGAATAATTTTTGGATGTATTTTTAGAAAACAATACTGAACAAAAACTCGAAAAACTATTGGAAAAATTGATTCATAATTATAAATTATTTATGCATGAATCTATGGAATTTTTTTTGGAAAAACTCCTTACAAAGTTCAGCAAGGTTGTTTTTCGAGAATTTTCTCGAAGAATCTAGAGAAAATTATAAATGCATCTCTGTAAAAGTTTTTGGAGATATCATTACAGAAATTTAAAAAAAATAATAACGAATATTTTCGAGAAAATCTTTGAAAAATCCATCCTGGATAAATTCTTGTATAACTGAGGAATTGACTTCCTTGTAAATTTGGGGGAAATCTTTGGGAGAACCTCTGGAACATTTTTTTTTTTTTTTTGAGATAAACTTATAGTTATTCCTAGCTAAACACATAACGCTGGCCTCGCCCTATACGGTCATGGGGGAAGGGAAGAAATGTTACTAGAGATCCAATATACCTCTGCATCTCCGCTATGGGCTGTTAGTGGTCCAGAGTATCAGAATTATTCCAGTATAAGCGATTGTTCGATTATATAGGAATATCGCACCACTAGATATTTTCCGAGGAATTCGCGAGATTTTTTATGTTGTTTCATTGACCATCTCGAAAGATTCCTGCAGTTATTTCTGTAAAAAAAATTAAATCCTATCAAAATTCCTACTTAGATTTTTGATTATATTTTGGAAAAAAAACTGCAGAATACATATCTGAAATCACTGCCGATAATGTAAGCGTATAATGTAAATCTATACGATTTTCTCTTTATCACTAGGATTAACCTTCATTGAATTCTGAAGGGAATCTTGATTTAATTTCTAGTGCTTCAATGGATTCTTCGAAAAACAGATCCGTAGTAGCTTCAAGATTCCACAAGTAAGAGCTTCTTCCAGTGGTTTTTCTGGACATGGTTCAGAAATATATTATAAAAATCCCTCTAGAAGCTCCTCATACCTCCAACACCAATATTTTCATTAATTGCCACAGATATTCTTTCAAATATTTCCTACAAAGATTCTTCTGGGATTTCTTTTACCTATTTCTGGATCTTTTAACCCGTATAGGCCTGAGTGAAAGCAAAAATACTGAAACCCTCACCACTCAGAGAGTTCTTAACGGATTCAAATGATTTTTTGTCAGTTCACTGGCCCACATATCTAGTTTCTAGAAGCAGCCAAAGGAACTTGGAAATATTCCTGTGGCCGGAGTTATTTCGGTGGATCACTGGGTAAAGTCGGGTAAAATTGGGCTATTTTTAGGAACATGCCAAGTTAACTTTTTTTTTTGCAATGACAATCATTTTAATTTGCATAAATCATCAAGATCTGATATTCAACGTTATAAATGACGAGTTTTGCACCATTTAAAATATTCCGGATGTGGCCATTCGGACGTATTACCCGGAATTACCGGCTGTAAATTTGTTGGAAACTAAACATTTTCAGTTCTCGAAAAGTAGATATTAAACATAGGTAATTGTGCACTAAAATGCGTTCCAATAAGCTTGGCACAGATGTTCAGATACGAATTTGCCACTTTATCGTAAGTTTGAGGCGTTCCGGGACCCAAAAATGGTCATTTGTAGGATTAATTAAATGAAAAACTCATAGTTATCCAATTCAATCGTTTCTCAAAAGGTTAATACTGATGCAATTTTCTTGAAATTCCGCCATGTAGTGGCCAGATTATAGCCAAATCCGGAAATTATCTGTGACTTGAAATTTACCTACCTCCAGGGGCACAAATGCACAGTACCCTTCTCATCCGACCTGACCCAGTGATCCACCGGAATAACTTCGGCCACAGGAATATTTCCGTGTTCCTCTGTCCACTTCTAGAAACTAGATATGTGTGCCAGTATACTGACAAAAAACCATTTGAATCCATTAAGAATTCGCTGAGCGGTGAGGGTTTTAGAATTTTTGCTTTCACTCAGGCCTATACGGGTTAAAGATGCCTACAAAGTTCTTCCAGGGTATCCTATGAATGTTTATTCCACGGTTTTGACAGCAATTCGTTAAAAGTTTTTCCAGGAAATCCTACAAGAGTTTGTTCTTGAGGTATCAGGTATCAGGTATCAGAAGGCCGGCTCCAGAGGCACGTTCCCCGCCATTTGAGAGATTTGTGCCATCGCCATATTTGAGCCTATTTCATCATCTACCCGATGGGAGAGGAAAGGGAAGGGAAAGATGGGAGGAAATAGGAGTGGGGTCCCTTGAAGAGGGAAAATCGCATAAGCGAAATGAGAGCATGTAGCTCCATACCACAATGGGTTCGAACAGCGCCCTAAAAAGGGCACTGCAAAACGCATGAGCGTAAAGAGAGCCTATAGCTCATTACCACAGCTCATTAAAAATAATAGAATGTCATGAAGATTCAGGTTTCTGAAATCAGTTTCACTTAATAAGTGTTTACCAAGTAATTGGAATCGTCCACTCGTCCCGCGAAGGGAGTTGTGAGGAACATTTGTTATAAGCAAAGTGACAAGCAATTGTGAGATCACTCAAAGCAAGGACAATTGTGTCCCAATTCACCGGAAGTGGAAACATCCAAATTACTAGGATTTCCAATGGACGCAGAGAATCCATGGAATTTGATCATAACTAATTCCCAGTTTGTGGAATATAACAAATGCAAAGTCTGCGAATTTACATTCATATGTTCATATAGAAATGTAGCGATGATCAGATAATGATTCAAAATCTTATACATGCCAATTCGTCAACTCGTGACTGATTCTGTTCGAGCAGAGCATTATGTCTAACACTTCTTCTCTAGCAGGTGCCATGAAGGTGGGGCGATTTCCTATAATAAGTAATCCAAGATTTGAACTACTTAAGTATTCCATCAGACTGGAGCTTCTCGAATTGATATCTGAGCTGCTCCAGATCATGTGATGAGTATCAGCATCACTGTCCACAATCAGCAGAAGGCCTTTTCATAGGCAGTGGACGACAACTCGTTTGAAATCATCCATAGGGGATGGTTCATCATGTGGTAAATACACCACAAAACGAAAGACGTATTTCCTATTGAGGTCACCAACAGAAATATCAATTGTGACAGCACATACATCTCTGGTAGTTGACTCAGAAATGAGTGTAGCAACGATTGCTTTATTAACGAGCACGCATGCACGAGACATGGAACGCGAGTTTGCCATTTCATGTTTCTGAAAGTAGCAAAAACTGGGTCCACAAGGTTACCTAGATAAAAGTTCACAAAAGTAAGTTTTTTGGACAAGCGCCACTTGAACTGTACCATTTGCATGAGTCCTCAAAGATTGATCGTTGCTTAAATTTTATGCTGAAGATTGGTCTAACTAAGCTATCCTAACCGTAGCCACTACCCAAACTAGGCAGGATTAAGCTTTTCACAATCTCAGCACGAAAAAGACCAGCAGCGAAAAAACCAGATCGGTATCTCTAAAAAGTAGCCAAAGGCGAAATGCTCAGAATACATTGTGTAAAACGCATAATGCGAAACCATAAAGGTGAAAATTTAAACTAAATTTCAACGTATTAATAATCCCACCCTTATTGAGCCTCAGGGTTGAGACTGAAGAAGGGCAGCCGATAATCTCGGAGAAACACAAGGTCACCTGCACCATTGCTCCGGGTAGCACAGGAAGGGCATAATACTGTAGAGGGCTCCCTGGTACTCCACAGACTCCGTTTGCGGTTAGGTTTTATTTAGACCCCCCTAACCATTCATTCTTAGGCACGGTAAGCTTAAAGCCGCATGAATTAGGGGTCACCTGTTAGGTGGAACAGGCAGTCCGTAGTGTTAATTCTTAGCCAATTGAAACAACCGCTACCGACACTACGCGGCTATCTAGGCTGATCGGGAAGAGGAAGTTAACAATGATGATTAACTCCTGACGTGCCCAAACAGCCCTTATCTTGAATCTTGATTTAATTTCTAGTGCTTCAATATATTCTTCGAAAAACAGATCCGTAGTAGCTGCAAGATTCCACAAGTAAGAGCTTCTTCCAGTGGTTCTTCTGGACATGGTTCAGGAATATATTATAAAAATCCCTCTAGAAGCTCCTCATACCTCCAACACCAATATTTTCATTAATTGCCACAGATATTCTTTCAAATATTTCCTCCAAAAATTCTTCTGGGATTTCTCTTACCTATTTCTGGATCTTTTAAAGATGCCTACAAAGTTCTTCCAGGGTATCCTACGAATGTTTATTCCACGGTTTTGACAGCAATTCGTTAAAAGTTTTTCCAGGAAATCCTACAAGAATTTTTTCTTGAGGTGCTACTCTAATTTTCTTTGTAATTCTTCAAGCCAAATCTACAGAGTTCTCTGTAAATTTGCCCAAAAATTGCTTTATACATTCTCCTAGGGCCTGCATCACGAAATTTTCCCCGGTTCCTTGAATTTCATCCTTCAAAGAAATTTGTCTTGAATTTCTCTACAAAATCGTTTGGGTTTTTGTTATGATGTTTCATCCAGGATTTCTTTGGAAGAATTAGTGTTTCAAAGATATCACTAGCTGGGTAATTTCAAAGTTTTACACCAGGTATTACACCAGAAAATACTACCGCAATTATTCAGGTTATTTGTTTAACTATTTCATTTTCCCTGTGATTTCATCCGTGGTGGTTCAGGTTTTTATAAGAACCACTTTACTGGACATTATCTTATGTTTCATTTGGGAATTTGTCATAAATTATTCCGTGAATTTATTCACAATTTTTTTTCGAAATTTCCTCAAGTTTCCATAAGTTACGATCACATAAGATTATGATCTCATGAATGAGAACGATCCGATCTCGATGATGTTATACCCCTCTTCCACTTGACGAAACGGATGACCTAGCAATAGACTCCCTCCCCCCCCCCCCCCTCGACGTATGCTGCAAACAGTATGAATATGTGTTTGTGAACCTGAATAATCAGTCGGACATCGTCCCGTAGATGGGCAACATCGAGCCCGAAACCGGTCGACATAAAAAGGTAATGTTTTTATAACCTTTTTATTTGTAAGAACAATAAGTGTTTTGTTCCGTCTCGCGTCGCGTCTTATGTGATCGTAGTGGAAGTTCTTACGTTTGTACACCCCCAAAAATGGAATGTTTCCATAAGTTGCTTATAGGATCCTTGCTGGAGCTCCCACCTTAAGGAAATTACCAGGTATTTCTCAAAGATAACACACAGTTTTCAAGAATTCCTTTTCAAGTTCCTTGAAAATACCCTGGTGAAATTCTAGTAGAAATCTCTAGAAAAAATCCTTGTTATATTCCATGAGGACTTCTTTGTTACATTGCTGTAAAAATCTCTCAAAAGATTACTCAAGGAAACTCATATTGACGAATCGTTGAAGTAACCTTTTCCATTCAAGATCTTAGGGGGGCAGTAATTTTTAAGACTGCAAAGAAAGGAAAGATGCTTCCTTGCGAAGAATTTGATCGTTTGTGTGCTTGAAACTTCGTCAATTTCTCGTAATATCTGATAAAGAGAACCTTTACATCTTGTTCCTTATTTGAGAACCTTCAGACGTGCTCGTTTACTTCGTTCAGGTTCACGAAAGAGGCAAGAGTAGTTCGACTTTAGTAACCGCTCCGTGAAAATCAAACGCGAGTGCGACAGCTGCCCAAGCCACGACGTTAAAATCATCATAGGAGATCTAAACGCTCAGGTTGGCCATGAGGAGGATTTCAGACCGACTATTGGAAGGTTCAGCGCCCACCGGCTGACGAACGAAAACAACCTTCCACACCGATACACCTGGAGATCACCACAACAGACAGAATCACAAATCGACCGTTCTGATTGATGGACGGCACTTCTGTGATATTATCGGCGTCAAGACCTATTGTGGCGCTATGAAGCCATCAATGATGCAGCTGAGAGCAGCGTCGGGTATGTGAGACGGAGTCGACGACGATGAATGTAGGCAGATTCTATAGGAGTATAATGCAGCGCTGGCGGTCAAGGGACCCTGTAGAACGTGCAACGTTATAGACGGAAACGGCAACAGCAGACCCGAGGAGATGGAACAGCTGTGCCAGACTCAATAAACACGTATGTACTATCAGAAGCTCAACGCATCCCCCAACGACTTCGCGCCGCAAGCTGCGACGTGCCGAGATAAGGATGGAAACATCTTGACGGACGAGTGTGAGGTGATCGAAAGGTGGAAGCAGCACTTCAACAAACACCTGAATGACGGTGAGAGCACAGGTAATGAAAGTCGAGACAACGGAGAAAATGTCTTCGTCGCCATTCTAAATGTGACCTACAATGTATTATCGCACATTATCTTCCATCGTCTGTCACCCGTAGTAAACGGGTTTGTGGGAAGTTATCAAGCCGGCTTCGTTGGAAGCCGATCCACAACGGACCAGATCTTAACTGTACGGCGAATCCTCCAAAAATGTCGTGAATACCAAGTCCTAACGCATCTCCTTTTCATGGATTTCAAGGTGGCATACGATAGTATCGACCGCGTAGAGCTATGGAAAATCATGGACGAGAACAGCTCTCCCGAGAAGCTCACAAGACTGGTAAAAGCAACGATGGAAGGTGTGTAATATTGAGTTAAGGTTTAAGACGAACATTCCAGTTTGTTTGGATCCCGACGGGGACTACGACAAGGTGATGGACTTTCGTGCCTTTAGCTCATTATTGCGCTAGAAGGTGTTATGTGGAGAGCCAGGCTTAACAGCCAGGGAACGATTTTGTGCAGGGTGTGCAGGAAAACGGTGTGTGGTGACGAAAGATGAACAAAGAGCTCACCCAACTCTACGGCGAACCTGGTATCCAGAAGATTATCAAAGCTGGAAGGATACGATGGGCAGGGCATGTTGCAAGAATGCTGGACAGCAACCCTGCAAAGATGATGTTCGGATCCGGTTGGTACAAGAAGGAGTAGAGCGCAATGAGCTATGTGGGCAGATCAAGTGCGTATCGATTTGGCGAGCGTGGGGCAGAACCGAGGATGAAGAGATGCAGCCACGAACCAAGTATTGTGGCATCAAATTGTTGATGTTGTTATCTGTAGTGTTATCTGTTTAGATGTTAACTAATGAAAAGTGTGTGGCAAGTACGATAATACTCTATGTCAAGGAAATTTCCATTACGATAAGATCCTGGACCGACCAGGAATCGAATCCAGATACCTTCAGCACGACTTTGCATTGTAGCCGCGGACTCTAACCACTCGGCTAAAGAAGGCCCTGGTCTGATGTTTTCAGCAAAAATAGTCCTTTAAATAAGATCATGGTTTTTCATTAGCACTTATTCACGAAGTTCCAAAGCATTTATGTTTATTGTTTTAAGAAAATGTAGAAGTTCTTCTTCAAAAACAAAATCAAAAGCAACTGAAAAAAAAGAAGGCAATGGGTAGGGCATATTGTAAGAATGTCGCAGTTGAGCACCGCTAGCTAGATGAAATGCTCAAGTGGAGCAAGATTAAAAAACGTGAAATATTCGAATACACACAGCCTTCAATCGAGTGAAATGAAAAAAAAACATTGCAACGCATGTGTGGCCATGAGGGACGTTAGACCAGCAGAAGTTAGTAACAAATCAACGAAGTTCCTTGATTGGATTCACAACTATCCAATTAAGGAACTTCGTTGATCTGTTACTGTTCTTTTTTTTGCGGAATGATTCCAAGTAGATACTTGGTAAACATTTATTTAGTGAATCTGATAGAAACCTGAATCTGCAGGACTCAAGTTATTCCTCAATTGTTTGGTTGCTGGAAGGACCTCTTTACTCTTTTCATCAACTAATGGACTTAATTGTTTCAGTCTCATCCAGTTTGTAAACATATTCTACTCAAAACGATGAATATTCCATTCCAAGAAACTCCTCGACCAGCAACATGGAACTCCTTTCTCAACGTGAATTGCCGATAGGTAACAGCCACGGCAGTCTTTTTTTTTACTTTTCTCTGTTGCAATAACAATTTTAGCAGCCACCGTATTACGTTTAAAACTGTTTCATTACACTATATTTACCAAGGGACTGGAGAGTTATTAAAATTAAGCAATTTTACTATATATTTTTGCCGTGTATACTTTATTTATAGTTGTGAAAAGAGTACATCCATATAGAATTGAATGGGCCATCAAATTCTTTTCACAACTACGAAGGAGCATTTTTAACATGATCCTCTATTGACCGTTAAATTTTCCATGCACACTAGGGCAGTCCAAAAGCCATTTATTAAAAGAAAAATAGAAATTTCCATAACATAAATTATATAACTTGGACATGCATATACAGTGAAACCTCCATGACTCGATATCGACTCATGGAATAATACTAGAATCAAAATGTCATGGTTACTATGATGGTCCCTCGAAACAGATTTCCAAAAGATTTCTGTTCCATGACTCGATATTTCCATGAGTCGATGGTACCTTCAATATCGACTCATGGAGGTTTCACTGTAGTTTGGGCAGGCTGGTCGTTCTATGCTCCTTTCCAATGAGAGGGTGAGGAATATATGTACTGGAAATTATGTACTGCATTATTAATACACTATGCTACATGTTAATGATGACCATTTACATAAGAATTACAAATTGGCTTCAAAAATATCAAAATAGTAAATTGTATCAAACGAAACACCTGTGAAACCTACGAATGCAAGAAGATGTACATTTCGAGAACATACCGTAATTTCGGGTGAAATTGATCATTTTTCACGGTTTTTCTTTTCTGTTTCTATAATGTTGATAATGTCAAATAACTGAATGCAGGAAAACAAGTACGAAGGGGAGCCTCATTGACTCATGTACCAAAATTTTCTAACAAATGTCATTTTAGTGCTAAGAATAAACGCTAAAATAAAAAAATCGGGAAATCTCATTTCGGGGTGAAATTGATCACATCTCAATGCGATTATTGTTAGCTTTCAAACCAACTCTACGTAATAAATTTGAGCTCCCTAAATCCGAATATGCTTGCTAAATTCTTAACAATACAATATTTATAGAAATAATGAATGGTTAAATGCCATGAATTACGCGACAAACGCCTACATGTATGCAAGTTCCTAAGGAATTTCCTAATATCTAACAGAAATTCAATTATTTCCACCGAATGAGCAAATTGGTAAAAGTTTTGGTTATGAAATCTGGTTTAGGGATATATCTCAAGCATTCTCACAAACTTTCAGGTTTATACCATGTTCAAATCCTTGTTAAGAACTAGAAGTTTATGAATGTTTGACAATACTGCACTGCACATGATTTTGGAATTTTACATAATTTTTATAGAAATAAACATTCTTTAACGAAAAAAAACTTCACTTCACCTGCCCAACTTCATTCACTGCAGGTTACATTGATATTTGTGCTCCATTAGGAAGAACTAAAATCGAGTGACACGAAGATCAATTTCACCCTACTGATCAATTTCACCCGAATTTACGGTACATTTAATGCAATAATAGCGCTCAGAATTGGCATTCATAAAAAGTTTAAATGTGGCAATATGATAAAATATGTCTAAAATTGAAGCTAAGCTCATATAAAATCTTAACATGAGTATATAAGGCATAAATCAGGTAATGTCCAAAATAGATTATGGTTTTTGATCAGTTGATATAATTTGGTCATCTGATGAAACTGGATATGCCGCATGTATGCATACTTGCAGGCGTATTTCGTGAATCTGGATCTCACTAATATACACATCTAATAAGCGAAACAATGCATAAGTTGCATGTGAACTCTTAAAATTTTATGATATGTCCGTATTTTCAAGAAACCATTGTATGGATATTGAGATAACGCCCCTGTCCAAATTATATTCACATGAGGGTGTCTAAAATGTGTTTTTGGTGTCCTTAATGTATAACAGAAAGGCCGCTAAAAACGCTATTTTGGAAGCTATAATACTATAGTTTGTAAGCTTTTTCTGCCTCACAGTACAATGAGACATTGAGCATATAAGTAACATAACGTTAAAGTATATTAGTATCTAATGCAATTAATCGATCGCCGTTTCCTGACATATCCTAAGCCTGTCCAAAATACATGATTTACCCTTATAAATCATTGCAGCTTCAAGTCTTGTCCAATGAACCAACATGTCTATGCACAATTACAAATCCTGCTAAGTTGAATGATTAATGATATGTGTTGTCTCAGGAGCGTCATACCTTTGTGAATCCGAAATCATCCTTTGATTAATTAACCCTCGATATCACCGACTTAAACAAATTTTCACGCATTGTAGGCGTAATATCTTCATCAAAACATTTCATCAACGCCAGCCATTCTATAATCTCTTTAAAAATACGTGGGTAATTAAATTCTGCATAAATTATGACGCGCAAACAATTAAGGTGTTCATTTTCCAGTTTCATCGCATCCGCACACATTTCACCCTCATATGCCCGAGGCCATCGTCTATCCATCATCAAACTGATGCGCCCTCTAGTTTCCCCTAAACAAACTTGGCTGGGAAGCTGTAACTTCCGGCAATCGTCATCGGAGCGAGTACAGATTTGGCTCGTAAAATTTGCTACTCGTACCAAATTAAATTGAATTTAATGAATAATTAAAACAGCCCCAAAGGTTTGTGGCGTAGCAATTAAGCGTGTTCGTCTACAATGAGAAGAGCTATTCGGTTGGCTTAAAAACACCTACCTGTACTCGTGATGGTGGTAAATTTGTGATTAGGTATTTTAATGTTTCTTGGGGACTGCGTAAATGTTGACATATGATTTCTTCATTTGCTGAACGCACAATTAAGTGACAATGCACTGTGGTCCAGAAAGCACATATACGCACGGAGAAAAAAAATAATAAAAATCAAATTAGGCTTCAAAATATTAAGTTCAAATTTGCACCAAACGGAGAACAAAATATATAATTTGTAATTATATATACAATATTCATAGATTGTTATGGAGATCAGTATAAATATTGTACATTTGACAGTTGATAATAAATAAACATCATAAATGCTAACAACTCTATTATAGGTTGAATTTATAAACGTTAAGGTGAAGATGAATCAAAGCCAAAGTTCAAATTTTCGTGAGCACGGATCTGGAGAACCAAACATCCGTTTGAGCTGAAAACCTAATCGATTGGTCACCACCAGCTAGTGACCAATCGATTAAGTTTTCAGCTTAAACGGATGTTTGGTTCTCCAGATCCATGCTCTTAAAAATTTGAACTTTGGTTTCAATTCATCTTCACCTTAAACGTCAAAAATCATTTATATCATAGATAACCCAATTTTTTTTTTCAATTGAGCATAAAATACTCCGCAATATTCACTCAACAAGACGATACGTAATAGTAGTTTACGCAACAAATTGTAGAATGATTATTTTTACAGCACAAGTCGTTCATTTACTCAACGAGGCTTGCAGAGTTAGATAACTGTGACGAGTGCTGTAAAAATTGAGTTCTATAGCGAGTTGCGTACAATATTTTTACCATTTCGAAAAAGGACACTTGAGGATATCGGAAATCATATAGGGATGCCTCCACTATTGTTTAGCAATTTCTGAAAATTGATGTGTAATGATTAATTATGGAACTCAAAACAGTTGCGTAATAGTTCTTACGAAACTTATTTCAGTAACGTAATGACTATTATGACACTGCATAATTCAATGCAAAGTAGAGTGTTTCATGACAGATTAGCGGGATGAAAAACTGAAAAATCAACTTACCGACTTTTTCAACACTTCCTTCCTTCAAGTTAAAATTTTCGTACGAAAATTAAAAAAAAATGTATGGTGCGGCAAAGTCGCTTTAATTTGAATGAAACTTTCCTTAAAATACTATACCATAGTTTTTTTTACCACAAAAAGGTTAACTATTTTATTCATATGAAAAGATAGACCACTCTAATATTTAATAACATCAGTCGATGGATCAAACTAGTACACTCATTTTTTTAGAAGACAGTATTTGTCGACTAAAGCTTCAAATGCGCTTTTTACAGCCATGCTGCTTGCTGGACCACTGTACAATGCTATGGGGCTCTGCTCAAAAATCATTCTCTCTCTTTCACTCTACCATAAATTAGTAAATAACAAGGCCAGTAAACGTCAAAATCTCATACATAATCAAAACAGTACAGAGCCCCATAGTAATGGAAACAATAATATGGGTACCGTAAAACGTGGTAACTTTGATAGTTTTTAGACGATTATCAGAACTATTTTCTGACTATTCATCTAGTATGCGATATGAGTTGTACAAAATATCAGCCTCAAATAAGCACCTTTGAGTTCCTGGTAATTTTTAGAACTTTTAGTTTCTTCCCATATTGCCATAAAATGCACACTTGGTATTCCATTTGCTCAATGCCTACACGCAACCCGAGCCTGTAAGATTTCATTACAATTCTGCATGATTCTAATACAGAAATTGTATTAGATCGTTGCATATACAGAAATTGTAATGGTCGACAATACAAGGCATTGTATAACAAAGAACATGGAAAGAAGCGAAAGAATTCGGAAAAATACACTTGTGTTCGCGCCGAGTTCGAGATGCATGAGAAACAGGTTGGCTGCCTCATTACGCAGCCATGAGGCGTAATGAGTTTAAATTATAACAAAAAAAAATTAACCGTCGCGGTCGGGATTCGAACCGTGAGTCTTTGTCTAATCATCCACCATATGACGCGCCATCTACCACGGCTATGTCAGTCTCTTAACGAGACCATGTTTGAAGACAATTATAAACAACACCCGGCTGCTGTTGGCGAAGCCGGAGAGTGGAAGTAACTACAGTCAGGTCTCCAATTAGACACACGGTTGAGGAGCGTAATAAATATCAGCGTTATTAATGGGATTTCATCTTCGACAATTTTCCCAGGATATCTGATATGTATTAGAAAATAGTTCAGTACTATCTTTGGCCAAGTTTTAGTACACGATACGACCTACCTTGAAGAGTTGAAGATTATCCTTTCAGCTGAGAATTTGGTCAGTAAGAGTGCTGCTGCTAAATAGATTAATATGAACCTTACAGAAGAAGTATTTTCTTCTTTTTACTGGCGTGACATCCAAACTGTGAGAGAGCCTGCTTTTCAGCTTAGTGTTCTTTTGAGCACTTTTACAGTTATTAACTTAGAGCTGTCCTCGCCAATTGACCATTTTTGCATGTCTATATCGGTGGCATGTACGAAGATACTCCATGCCTTTGCATGTCGAGAAAATGTCCAACCCGAAAAGATCCTCGACTGGTGGGATTTGCACCCACGACGCTCAGCTTAGTCTTGCTGAAAAGCTGCGCGTTTACCGCTACGGCTATCTGGGCTCCCACAAATATGTAACATATGATTTCCTTTGGGGTTGTCGATTAATTATGTAATACAGTTTTTTCCGATTTTCAAACATAATAAGAAATCAAAAGGCGGAAATTACCTAGGCTAAAAATACCATAATAGGTAGAAGAAACACGTTCCTCTGAAAAATATCGAACACAGGTTTGAAATTCAATTCGAAGAGATCTCAGAATGCGTGGTGTTTGTTTGCTGATGTACAGAAAATATTTTACTGAAAGCCAGCTGACAAACGTCGTTTATTGCTGAAATTCAGTTTGAAAAATTACCGAGGGCACGGAATTCCATAGTCAAACTTAGTGAGTATAGATATAATATGTTACATACATGTCCCATAAGGTTCACATAGAATCATATATAAGGCCAAGTTCTCAACTTAAAGGATGATCTTCATTTTTAAAGTAAGAACGTACATATTATTGAAACTGTGATATCATTTATCACATACGAGTTATTGGATAATGAAACCTCTGAAAACCTCAGAAACGATGAAATCCCATATTCACTGGTTTTAAAGTTCGCGTTTTAAGAATGCGTTCAATAGAAGACGCGACTGATTCGGAAAGAGAAGCTAAGTTATTTTTAGATATGGATTCGTGCGTTACACGCTGTAAGGGAATGGTTGCATGTATTGAAAAAAATGGTATAAAACGTTCAAATACGATGAGCTACCGGCGGACACAATACAATTCTTGTACAGTTTTTATGCAGGGATTGTAGCAGGTAGGACCATGCATCTTTTGTAAAGAACCGTGGGGTAAGTGAAAATAATATGAATATTTTACTGAATATGTGAATTAACGTTTTAAAATCATGAGTAGACCTTTGAGGCCATTCATATCATTACGATGGGTAAGTAATTCCTGAGATTGTTCAACCATTATTGCATAATAGACCGAAAGATTGTCAACTTGTCAACTATCATTCCGTAACAAGTTGACATCGTGCAATCTTATTTTTATATTTTCAGTGGAAAAAAGTTGCGGAAATATTTTTTTGTACCATTTTTAAGTTGTCCTCTCTGAAAGTTTTAAACTGAAATAAAAAAAAAGTTTAAGAATTAATTTGACGTTGAACTAAAAATAACTAGATTGACACACCGTCAATTTTCTAATCACGTGGGGCAAATGAAAAGTTTATCATTAGAGATTGAATTTGTGTTTACTCTTTAGGTAGCTGTAAGAAAACATAGTTTGCAATTATCGTAGAAAAAAAAGAACGTGCTGAATTAAGAAACACTTTACTCAAAGCCTTAAAAGCTTTAAGAAATCATAGAACTTCCCTAAAAAAAAGGTTGCCAAACATTACGATATTAATGTGTCCACGCCGGACGGCCAAATGAAAGGAAGACGTTGATTGAAAAGATCCAATATAAAAGACACATGGAAATCCCGTAAAGCCATTTCAAAACATAAAAATGGGGTATAGGTCTATCAACATACAGAGCAGTAATGCGATTGCTGTCTCATGATGTAAGATTTTAAATTGAAATTGTTGTAGTTATATTGTTATCGAATCATTTAAACGAACATAATTAAACAGAAGAAAACTTAACTGACAAGAATAAGATAACATAACATTTTTATTTACATATTATCAACGTTATTGTTCATTTGGGACTCCATAACAAATGTTGAAGTTGATAGAAATCGTAAATATAACTGTTAGTACCGTAAAACGGGGTATCTTTGATAATGCCGGTAACTTTGATAGTGCGTAACCCACCACATACTAAACGAAATATCATATTTTCTGGAAATCAGTTAAGCAAAACGAATGCAAAACTAAAGAATATTTGTGGAGCAGTCGACTGTATATTTTAATTGTGGAATTTACGGCTAAGCAGTCTTGGAATGATTAAAACGAGTTTTGTTTCAACCCAACGTTTCGACACGGGGATTGTGTCTTCCTCAGGGGAGATTAATTTGTCGTTTTTTGTCTAGACCAAACACTAGACAAAAAACGACAAATTAATCTCCCCTGAGGAAGATTAGATTAATTTGTCGTTTTTTGTCTAGACCAAACACTAGACAAAAAACGACAAATTAATCTCCCCTGAGGAAGACACAATCCCCGTGTCGAAACGTTGGGTTGAAACAAAACTCGTTTTAATCATTCCAAGACTGCTTAGCCGTAAATTCCACAACTAAAGAATATTAGTATGATACTTCATGTAAGAGTGGTTTTCATTTGAATCAAGAACATTTGAGGCTTTTTGTACGAATATTAAAAATTGACACAATTTTAGCATTTTGCAACGCTTACAAACAATCTGTTCTACGATCACTATTTGATGTAGTTTTGAATAGTTGGTCATTTATCTTTAACAGCCTAGTTATCATAGAACTTGAATACGGTCTCAAATCTCTTAGCGAAACGCATTTACACAAACTGGGACCATTTTTGTAATCTAAGTCAGAAATTTCCATATAACGTTAAACGCCTATAGGTATGCAATGCCCTACAAATGTTCGTTATTCATTCAAGTTTGTTCGATTCAGACTTCATTATCAAAGTTACCCCAAAACAGAAAACCAACTTTCGATTATATGAAAAATTATATATCCATTCAAAATAAATCTTTTGGCAATCTATCAACTGCAATCGATAGCTAGGATGCCAGTACTTGTTTTAAAAATATAAATTATAATTATTTGAAACAACATGCATAAATATTCAAGTTTTCTTCGAAAAAAACTATCAAAGTTACCCCGTTTTACGGTATTTTAATTTATTGTTCAAAACAGGCAAGTGAAAATGAGAGATACATTTTTTAAAACTTTGGCTGTATTTTTTTTATCAATTCTACATAAAAATCAATTGAGCATACCGCTTATATTTGGCGGTAGTCAAGTTAAAAAATCTACACGACCTCATATATTTCAATTTAAAGTCTTTAGAATTTGAAGAATCTCAACTATACACTTTTTAATACCCACTTGCGTGTACATGTTCCTTTCTTCCTTTCTTTGCTGACATTACGTCCCCACAACTTCTCAGCTTAGCGTTCGTATGAGCACTTCCACATTTACTAAGTGAGAGCTGTTTTGCCAAAGTTGCCCTTTTCGCATTCGTATATCGTGTGGCAAGGTACGGTGATACTCTATGCCCTGGGAAGTCGAGGAAATTTCCATTGCGAAAATATCCTGGACCGACCGAGATTCCTTCCCAGATACCATCAACTTGGCTTTAATTGGTTAAGGAAGGCCCCATGCATATATATTATAGTTATATAAATTATGTTGGAAACACTGGTCAAGTTCTCAACTAAAAGGATGATCATTAACTCTTTAAGATAGATCTAAAGAGTACTGAAACTCCGTCGAAGACAGTATTGAGCTATCTCTTAGCACATACGAGATATTCAATAATACCTCAAAAAATGAATTCTCATAAGTTCTAATGTTCGCGTATTAGTAGTGCGCCTAATTGAAGACCCGACTGTATTCGAATGTCAACTGGACACGAAAGAAGGAAAGCATACTGTGGAGCTGATGTATCACATAATGCTATCCCACTTCGTCCAAAAGAGTATCGAATTTATTTTTAGACATGGATGCGTGCGTTTAAGTTTAAAGGGGGATGTTTGCATGTGTTGGATAAAATGAAGTAAAACGTTATAATACAATGAGCTGCCGGTAGGCACAATACAATTATTGTATTGTTCTTATGCAGAGATTGTATTAGGTGGGACCTTGCAATTTTTGTAAGAGATTTTTATTTTGCGTGTACTTTTTTCGAATGTTACAAATATGCAGTTATGGACAGTATAATTTTGCATATAACTGAAAGTGTATTTTCGGTTTTAGGATAACTTTGATAATGGGTGTCACACATGAAAATCCACAACAAAACTACTGTTTGACATCATTGCAGTTGAAACTGAATTGAAGAATGTTCATATAGATCGTGGATAAGATATTTTTCATTCGATCATTTGTAAAACTAAAAAGCAGTTTTCTTCCTATTTATTATCCAATGAAGGAAAACAAGAACGTCCGTTTTTTATAAATTACTAAATAATGAAACGAACGTTTTATTTTTTCTAGAGTTTATGTCCGTTTGGATGAAAACTGCTGTTTTAATTTTGGCAAATGATCAATTCTAAATAGAACCTTAAAGTACAGAATTCATAGAAAAAATTATCTTCAAAAGTGTTCTATGTTAAAATGAAGACGAGAACGACCATTATACATTTATAAGAATTTATATAAAATTATATTTATGTATGTATCGATTGATTTTGATGTTTCGAAATTGAATAATGCATGAATCAATCGTTTTTGGAATATCAATAGAACAAACGAATTCCGTATACTATCTGCCTATTCTAGGCGTTTAACGTTATATGGAAATTTTTGACCAAAAAAAATTTGTAAAATTGCGTTTTGTTAAGAGATTTAAGACCAAGTTCATGTTCTACTATTACTACACTTTCAAGAATATGTGACAAACTTTTTTAAATATCATCAAATAGTGATCTTAGAACAAACTATTTGTGAACGTTTCAAAAATATCATCCATGTATAATATTTGAATTATAAGCCTCAAAGCTTCTCAATTCCAACGAAAATAGCTCCAACACAAAGGGCCATACAAATACTCTTCACTTTTTTGCATCCGTTTTGCTTGAATGATTAACATTCATTTCATTTATTTAGTTAACACTAAACAGATAACACAAATTCACGCCACAATACTCGGTTCGTGGCCACATCTCTGCATCCTCGGCTCTGCCCCACGCTCTCCAAATCGATACGCACTTGATCCGCCAACCTAGCTCGCTGCGCTTCACGCCAACCGGATCCGAAGCGAACACCATCTTGCAAGATGCCCTGCCCATCGTATCCTTCCAGCTTTGGTCACTATTCGGATGCTGGGTTCGCCGTAGAGTTGGGCGAGCTCGTGGTTCATCCCTTGCCGCCACACACCGTTTTCCTGCACATCGTCAAACATCATCCTAAACACCCGACGTTCGAAGTCTTGCAAGTCCCCCTCGAGCATCGTCACGTTTCATGCCCGTAGAGGACTACCAGCCTTATGAGCGTTTTGTACATGGTACATTTGGTGCGGTTGTGAATCTTTTTTGCCCACAGCTTCTTGTGGAGATCATAGTAGGCCCGACTTCCACTGATGATGCCTCCTTATATTACGGCTAACGTTATTGTTAGCCGTCAGCAAGAATCCAAGGTAGACGAACTCGTCGTCCACCTCGAACGTATCCCCGTCTATCGTAACACTGCTACCTAGGCGAGCCCTGTCACGCTCGGCTCCACCTACTAGCATATACCGTAAAACGGGGTAACTTTGATAGTTTTTTCGAAGAAAACTTGAATATTTATGTATGCTGTTTCAAAGAATTTTATTTCATATTTTTAAAACAAGTACTGGTATCCTAACTATCGATTCCAGTTGATAGTTTTCCAAAAGATTTATTCTTAATGGATATATAATTTTTCATATAATCGAAAGTCGGTTTTCTGTTTTGGGGTAACTTTGATAATAGAGCATCACTCGAACAAAATTTTTAGTGACTATCTCGGGGATGGGATTCGATCCCAGGTCCTCGGCGTGAGAGGCGTGTGTTCTAACCACTACACCAGGTCCGTCCCCTAGTGTCATACTAATACTCTTTACTTTTGCATTCGTTTTGCTTAACAGATTAATAGGAACTTTGTTTTTTCGTTTAGTATGTTGAGAGTCTCGTATTATCAAAGTTACCCGCATTATCAAAGTTACCCCGTTTTACGGTACTATGTTTTGAACGCATTTACCACCAGTCCGACGTTTCTGCCTCGCGTTTCAGGCGGGTGTATAGGTCAGCCACCTTTTCAAATGTTCGGCTGATAATGTCCATATCATCTGCAAAGCAAACTAATTGATTGGACCTCGTGAAATTTTTACCCCGGCTGTTAAGTCCTGCTCTCCGCATAACACCTTCTAGTGCAATATTGAACAACAGGCACGAAAGTCCATCACCTTGTCGTAGCCCCCGGCGGGATCTAAACATACTGGAATGTTCGTCTGAAACCTTGACACAATTTTGCACACCTTCCATCGTTGCTCTTATCAGTCTCGTGAGTTTCCCGGGAAAGCTGTTCTCGTCCATGATTTTCCATAGCTCTACGCGGTCGATACTATCATATGCCGCCTTGAAACCGATGAAGATGCGTTGGGATTGGTATTCACGACATTTTTAGATAATTGCCGTACAGTAGAGATCTGATTCGTTGTCGATCGGCCGTCAACAAAGCCGGCTTGGTAGCTTCCCACGAACTCGTTTACTGCAGGTGACAGACGGCATTTCCTTCGCTATCCCATCTTTAAATGCCTGTGCTCTCAGCGCCATCAAGAAGTTCGTCGAAGTGATGCTTCCACATTTCAACTCGTTCGTCAAGATGCTCCCATCCTTATCCCTGCACATCTCGGCTCGCGGCACGAAGCCATTGCGGGATGCGTTGAACTTCTGATAGAACTTACGTGTTTGTTTAGACCGGCACAGCTGTTCCATCTCCTCGCACTCCAAACGGCGTTTTTTCTCCCGAAAGAAGCGGGTCTGCTGTTGCCGTTTCAGTCTATAACATTCCACGTTCTGCCGGATCCCTTGCTGCAGCATGATCGCCAGCGCTGCATGGTTCTTCTCAAGAATCTGCCTACATTCCTCGTCGAACCAATCATTCCGTCGGCTCCATCCCACGTACCTGTTCTCCAGCAATCCTCGAGAGGGGCTTCATCCAGCAAACCCTCTTCCGGTAATGCAGCCTCGAGTTGCATTAACATGATTAACATAAATTATGTTATTTAGTTTAGTATGTTGTGGGCACCAGACTATCATAGTTATCCGTATTATCAAAGATACCTCGTTTAACGGTAGTTCCAAATCTGGGTATACACATGGTGCCAAGCCAGAAAGTTTGAACGTATGGCTAAAATAGATCTGCGAAATAGACTTCGTCTTCAACTGTGATATGATTTTGTTCATTTCGTAAAAGATTTTCTAAAAGATATTTAGAAATATCATAGGAATTTGCATACATTTAGACGGATTGTATCTTCCAAACATAATTTTTAAATTCGATATTATATCTTTTCAAGTTTTCCGCTGTGCATTTTATGCGTTTGGAAGAGTAGATGGGCTATTCATCTGATTACGCTCTAAACGAGCGTCGGATGATAGAATAACAGTGCAAAAGACTCTGGTTTCGATCAATGCGATTGGAGAGGTCATTTAAATTCCCTTAAGCCCCCTCAGTCGACCAAACCTTTGCTGAAGCAGAGCTGAATGAACATGACCACATCGAAAACTATCCAATCTCATATCTACCTAGCATATGCACATCGGATCGAATCAATTGAGACTAAATGAATGTGGTGTTGTGTGACAACGAGAAAAAAAACTGCTGCTGGCGAAGAGCTTCCCTTTGCATAAGAGATAATCGAAATCCGATTATACGATTTGCGACTGAGTGCTCAGGTTGCGGTGATGTATGTGAAGTACTGCGAGAAAGTACCATGATGGAGAGACAAGTGCGATAAACGCTCGAATCCGTCCACAACCTGGAGTTGTCAGAGTTGTTTTTTATGGGAGGACTGTTGAAAATTTGCCTTGAATCAGCTTTGTAATCCTTTAATCGCACTCAGGATTCAATTATCATATTTCCTTTTGGCCAGCTAGTGGTAGTAATTCCTGAGAAAGCCACGCTAGGTCAGTTATATTTCGAGTTAAAATTTAATCGCTTTTGTAATATTATCCCATATATGGTGAGAACCATGCTTCATGCTGAAGACATGAAGCTATTCCATCTGAGTGAAATATCTGTTTTTGATGCATTATGTAATGAAAGCCTATTTCAGTTGAATATTTAAAAAAATGTAATCGAATAACTTTTTGCAGAAGCGAAACACACAAGAAACAATTGCCACCTTAGGAAATCATATCGTTGGGAAATGCGATAGGGTCAGAAATTTAGACGTTACATGATTCAAAACTACTATAACTCCTATAACTCACTTTTATCACTTATTACAACACAATCAAATGTTTCTTCTTGAGATTTCAAGCTTAATTAAAAATAAGTTTGAATGTGATGGTTCAGATGCTTTTCATGTAACAGACTTTCAGTCCGATCGATTGAGATTTAAAAAAAGTAACAACTTAGAAAAAAATAATTCGACCTTTTATGTAAAAGCATAACTAGGACTATCGTAAGGATGCTTTGAAGTGTACACATTACAGCACCATTAAGGTGAAATGGGGAAAAAGTTCATAATGTTCATTTTTTTCTATGATTTCTAGCCTAATTCAAAACAAATGTTATAAGTGTCATGGTCGACTGGTGGGGCAAAAATTTGCTTTAGACAAACAAATTTGAAATAATTATAATTAAAAATTGGTAATATTCTGACATATAATTTTGCCATGAGCCCTCAACTGATACTCTCCTCCTTCTCTTCTCATTTTCGCCACGGATGTGGGGTTACTCTGAATTCGCCCTCCCCCACGGATACAGTAAGTGTTAGTGGAACATTATGACGAGGGGGGGCAGTACATGCAAAGTTTCACAATTTGGGGGATTAGGTTTTATATGGCCATTCATGTAAGTCAGTTGGCTCATTGTTATCGTGGTTTAGATTTGGCTCCGAATAAGCTGATCGAACCATATTCAGAGAGTGTAACAGTTCAAGAATCATAACAATTCTTGGCACATCGCATTCAAAAAGCCCTATGAATATTTATATTCGCTCTCCCTCATGGTATACGTGAAGAGAGAGCGTCCAAGAGCGTTAACTCTCATATATGACAACAGTATCGGGCCATTAGGGATATTTAGGTTTTGCTTTAAATTTCTTAACAATTTCCTTTTTTTCTGATTATACAGCCTTATACAACTTAATTATTATCTATTTTTTTAATATAACACGCCTTTGGTCGCAATCATTGTACAGAAAATCGAACATACACGCCTATGTGTCTTGATCAGAATGAGAGAGTGTCAGCGAATGTAACACGTTGTGACACACAGTGATCGGCACCAAACAAAAGATAGGCCAGGGAAAGTGGATCACCTAGAATGAATTTATAGCATAGAAAAGGTATGATAATTGGCAAGTTCATTAACTTCTCCAATGGTGTGTGTCTTTTAGATTTTTCAAATTTCCCGGGATTTGATTTCCCGGGAAATTTTCAAAAAACGTGAAAATAAAGCAAATTTGATGATTCAAATCGTATGAAGTTCAAATAATATGTAAAGGACGGACTCGATTATCCGGGATCCGATTATCTGGACTTTTAGACTATCCGGAGTTTGTTCTTTGATATTCTAGTTTTTGAAATTTTATGCATAAATTTGAGATAATTTGGTATTGCAACATACAATATGAATGGTTTTGCAGCTTTGGATGTAGGTAAAAAAGGGGGTTTGAAAAAGAGGTTTGTTTTGGATGCCGGTCAAAACATTTTTTTCCCAAGACCCCTAATGTTCCTAGAAATAACTTAGGGGCCCAGATAGTCGTAGTGGTAAACGCGCAGCTATTCAGCATGACCATGCTGAGGGTCGTGGGTTCGAATCCCGCTGGTCGAGGATCTTTTTGTAAAAGGAAATTTTCTCGATTCCCAGGGCAGAGAGTATCTTCGTACCTGCCACACGATATACACATGCAAAAATGGTCAATCGGCAAAGAAAGCTAATAATTGTGAAAGTGCTCATAAGAACACTAATCTGTGAAGCAGGCTTTGTCCCAGTTGGGACGTTACGCCAGAAAGAAGGAGAACTTCTGGCTACGCCACTGCATTATATAAATAAAACAACGAAAAAAGATAACATTTAAGTTCTTTTAATGCAGATTTTCAGGTGATTATCAAACGAAGCCAAACTTTAAATTTTCAACTGCACAAGACTGGAGAGTCTGACAACAGTTCGCGTTGAAAATCATTCAAATTACTTGCCTGCTGGTGGTGACCAAGGGGATACATTTTCAACGCAAAGTGCTGTTTGGTCCTCATGTCTTGTGCTCTTGAAAATTTGAGGTGTGGCTTCGTTATATAATCACCTTAATTTTCTTTTAGTGATTCGATTATTATTAAGATTCTATTATCCGGAGTGAAAAAAGCAATACAACGGATAATCGAGTCCGACCTGTACCAACATGAAATCAAACCTTTCAATCACTAGAATAAAAACCAACTAGAGTCCAACGATGGAAAATGTGACGGTTAAATCCATGAAAACTTTATGAGCGTACTCAATTCATGGATGATCCCTCGAAAAATCCTGTATTTTGTATAGCATATAATCTATTTTGGAAAAAAAGTGCTATCCATTTTAAAAACAACTATTTGATAACAAAAAAAAACAACAAATCAATATCGAAGTATAACTAGTGATCTAGTAAGGTCATTGGTTAGAATGATATGAAAATGTAAATTATACGATAGTTTTGGTTTGAAAATGGATGGTCAATCCTTTTTTAATAGAACTATCCGGAAAATACAGAAATCCCGGGAAACAGGAAATCATTTCCCGGGAAACGGGAAACCCGGGAAATGTTCCCGGGATTGAAAACTGTAGTGTATTTTTTTTTATCATAATTCATTATCTTCCACGAATGATAGAAGTCATGCGTGTTGTTATGGAATGCGATGTACGATGACGTACTGAGGCTGCCCCTTCCGACGGGTGTTAAGATTGTTGGCTTCGCCGACGATATCACCCTAGTGGTCTATGGTGAATCGATGGAGGAAGTAGAGTTGACAGCAGCGCACTCTATTTCCCTGGTTGAGGAATGGATGAAGTCTAGGAAACTAGGACTGGCCCGTCACAAGACTGAGGTGGTGGTGGTCAACAACCGCAAGTCCGAGCAACGGGCGCTTATCTCGGTAGGTGATTGCACCATAGAGTCCAAGCGATCCCTTAGGCATCTTGGGGTAATGATCGATGACAAGCTGAGCTTCGCTAGCCACGTTGAATATGCCTGTAAAAGGGCATCTACGGCTATAGCGGCGCTTTCGAGGATGATGTCTAACAGCTCTGCTGTAATTGCCAGCAAACGCAAGCTGCTGGCAAGCGTGGCGCTATCCATACTAAGGTATGGAGGACCAATCTGGTCAAAAGCGCTTATAACGAGAAGAAACCTAAAGCGGTTGGAAAGCACGTACAGGATAATGTGCTTAAGAGTAGCAAGTGCATACCGGACGGTATCTAAAGAGGCCGTGTGCATCATAGCCGGGATGACGCCCATCGGGCTCATCATCAAGGAAGATGCTCAATGCTTCAACCAAAGGGGTACCAGAGGAGTCCGCGACACGTGTAAAGAGGAAACGCTCAGAAGCTGGCAGCAGGAATGGGATAACTCCACTAAGGGTAGATGGACCCATCGGCTAATACCAAATGTGTCAGATTGGTATGGTAGAAGCCATGGGGAAGTGAACTTCCACCTGACGCAGTTTCTGTCAGGACATGGTTGCTATAGACAGTACCTGCATAGGTTCGGGCACTCAGAATCTCCTGCGTGCCCCAATTGTGCTGGTGTAGAGGAAACAGCGGAGCATGTCGTGTTCGATTGCCCCCGTTTCATTGTTGTGAGAGGTCGCATGCTCACTACATGCGGAGGGGACACGTCCCCCGACAATATTATAGAGAGAATGTGTGCGGATGCCGAGTGCTGGAATGCAGTAACTACGGCTGTCACTCACATTATGTTAGAATTGCAGCGTCTATGGCGCGCCGACCAAGAGTTGGCTGCAGAGGATTAGCCCTGCCGAGGCTGGTCCCTTGTAACATTGTTTAAGTCGGCTAGGAGAAGCAGTTTGCCTAGGCTACTTCTGCTACACGTGTTGTGCTATATGCACTGGTCCCTTCCCGAAGAAATACCGTAAGGTGGTTCCGGGGAGATGAGGGTCTGAGTCCAAGGGTCATGTCGATGCACTGTTCACCACTTGAGCAATTCTAAATGAATTGCTCAAGCACAGTGCATAGGCTGGTTTTAGCGGGTCGTCGTTGGTGCGTCATCCCCGCATTCCCTGAGTTATCTTCTCAGGGGATCTGTTTGCAGATTTCCCCCTTGTAAAAAACAAAAAAAAATGCGTGTTGTGTGAATACGGGCGCATTCATTGGATAAAAGTCAACTCCCTAGTTCTTGAAGCGAGCCACGATCTGCGTGGTGCTAGTGCTGAGTAAACAAATTAAAGCTTTGTCCCCATCAAGCCCCGCGCAGTAGCGACAAATGTCGTATGAGAAAAAAAAAATATACTAATATATTGATAATCGTTTATCATTGTGCTTAATAAAATGTGGCCTAATTTTTTGCAATTACAGAAATCTTGATAAAGTAATACGCATTTAATGGCAGAATTATTAGTTACATATGAATATCGCATTCGAAAACTAGTGTGCTTCGTGCCTAAAACGGTATTTTTGGACGAGCTGTCATATTAGCACCTTCTCCAGTACCAAATTTTTGTCTTCAAACCAGTTGTTCTTTGATGACAGCCGTTTCAGTCCTCTGATAAAATTTTTGCTCGTGCTCGTGTGTCAATGATCGTTAAATTTTCCAAAGCCTGATTTTAATCGCACAAACACATGCTTTTTGATTGTCTTCGATAAGCAGAATCACGCTGCCAAAATACGGAGACTTGGAAATAACACCTCGCTTTACATACCCAGTATCAGAGTGTTGCTTCTGGCAATGGATCACCGCGCAACGAACAGAAGGTTAATGACCCAACTAACAACAAGTCACAAATAAGCATGCATGTCTAATTATTGTTTAATAATGGTAATGACAGCTGAACAATAATTTTGCCGTAAAAGGCACTGAGGAGATGCTCTTTATACACAAATTTAGGTCAATGTTCAGTTGGTAAGGTTTTTTAAAATTAAACAATTATTGAAACGAAATAATATGTCAGCAGTGATTATGAATAAAGTACAGTTTTTTCTTTTGTTTAGTGGTTAATATCCTGTACAACTTTTTTTTTGTCACATCCGTCACAGGAACTTCGGTCCGGTATCAAAACTCGACATTTGGAGAAATCATGACAAGCCTTTGAAACGACATCCTTGTCCACTTCCTACTGAGCAACCAGAGCCGAGAACTACACTGAAAGATTTGGAAAAGACTCCAAAATAAAATTTGATACCTTAAACCGCGTGTAGAAGGGCAAACTCCAAATTGGAAACGTACCCTTGCACAAAATCAGAATATATTTTGCAGATTGACAATGGTGGTTTTGCTGCCACGGACATGCTACATCCTGCTTACAAATCGAAGCTTTAGAATTAAGGTCTGACTGGAATTAAGTTTTTGAACCAAGTGATCCGGAATTCCGAAATTCATTACTTTCAAATTAAACAGGTTGGAACAGTTAAAATGTGAATTAAAGCATTCTTCGTTATAATCTTCGAAATTGCGTTAATTTTTTCGTTGGTTCACCATCAAACACCAAATTTGAAAATATCTTTACCACATAAAAAATCCGAATACTCGCAATCCTCGAAAATGATTGTTTTGATTTTTTGCTGATATTTCAGTTTTGATTAATCGAGAATTTCAGTTAAACACATCAGATGACAGCTTTTGCACAAACCGAGTTTATCAGTTACAAATGTTAAACCGAAATTATTGCCAAGCATTCGGCTGTGCGGATCTCAGTTTCCAAAAGCCGAGCTTCAGCATATGATTCCAAGTGTGTATCCATATTATAATCTGCTATTGCAAAGCTTTTTTCGCCTGCTCGGGATATTGTTCCGCTCAAGAAAAGTGGAAATTTCTTTGACAGATTTGTTTAAGGAATTTTCTATAGCAAACTGTATTTGCACGCTTAGATTTTTTCACAAGCTCGGCACAATTACAACTGAAATTCAGCTAACAAATTCGCCGGTTGCTTAGCAACGAAGCACAATTAACTGATACTCGGATTTTATTTCCCGAGATCCCAGGATATTTGTTTGCCGACTTCTCGGCTGTGCAAGCCTCGGTTAAAATTAGCTGAGAATCGGCATTCTAAATTAAGTGTGTGGAATGACATTTCTTCTCAGCTAAATACTGCGATCTAAAAATATTATTCACTTGACCATTTCGGAAAAAAAATCCCACGCCTCAAAATATTCGATTTTTTTCAGGTACATTGTCAGAAACCTTCAAGTGATTTAAATATATTCATACTGTAACCTATTGTTTTAATGCGTAATAGGTTTATGAAAAATTTAAGCTTGAGCTTGATTGGCCGCCCGTGGCGCTTGCCACGTCAGAATGCAGACCAATGAGGGGAAGGGGGAGGAATTGATGATGCATTATACTGGCTCCCACAGTAGACCGGATGTACCCCTGCATCTACGCCAGTTCATGCGGAAGTGTATGGATTGGAGGAAAGGTATGGCAGAGAGGTTTGCTTTTGTGGTTAGCAGACTGCCTACACAGCGCAACAAAAATGGCATTTTTGCGTGTCTCAAGGATCAAATTATGTGTCTCTAGTAGATTTGGGGTTGCTGAATCTGATGCCGTTCTCAGAAATTTCCCAGCACGTCACAATTTTTAGCTACAGGTCGCCAAAGTTGTATAAAACAACCCTTAATTAAGTAAATAGAGGTATTTTGATGCTGGAGACAAAAACGTGTTCCGCAGTGCTATGTATCAGGCGTAAGGAAAGGCATGCGCGTGGAAGAATGAAAGCGTTAGGGAAACAGTTTCTCGTTCGTCTCTGGTTCTAGCTTTTGCTATGAACGAATAGTTTGAGTATGATAGATTAAGAATGAATAAAAGCAAGTGGGGGCCTTCCTTAGCCGAGTGGTTAGAGTCCGCGGCTACAAAGCAAAGCCATGCTGAAGGTGTCTGGGTTCGATTCCCGGTCGGTCCAGGATCTTTTCGTAATGGAAATTTCCTAGACTTCCCTGGGCATAGAGTATAATCGTATCTGCCACACGATATACACATGCAAAAATGGCAACTTTGGCAAAGAATGCTCTCAGTTAATAACTGTGGAAGTGCTCATAAGAACACTAAGCTGAGAAGCAGGCTCTGTCCCAATGAGGACGTTAATGCCAAGAAGAAGAAGAAAAGCAAGTGAGAGATATACAACTACAAAGTACGAGGAAAGGGACGGGCCTGGGATTGAACCCATGACCTTCTGCTTATGGAGCAGAAGCGGTAGCCATTAGACCACCAACCCCGTCTGAATAGGTTTATGAAAAATTTAAATCATTAAAGTGATCTAATAAAAATATAATTTATAAAATAAATGAATTTTAATTTAAGTTAATGAATCATTAAAATTGAAGTTTAGAACAAAATAAAACTTATCAGGAAATAGGCAAATATTTTCAAAGCTAAACGATTACTCCGACATCTGGTGGCTAGTAGAAGAATCATCAAAAAAGAGGTTGGGTTGAGAATGCGCTGTGTGCTGCATAGGAAGGAGCACACCATTTACAATTTTTCTCGGAATAGTTATTTTGTAGACGATTAGAGAGCATTAAAAAAAGATAATAAACTCGTTTTTCAACGAAACTGTACAGATCCGGTCAGTGCTCATGTACGATTAGTGGGATAAAATTGGAAAATTGGTGTTTGGCAACATAGGTTATAAACTTCCGGATTCTTTGTTAGTGGTTTAATTTGTTGTGAAATCACGCGTATCGCAAGAAAATCGCAGCAAGCCGTGCGCACGGGCGGCTGCGTTTTGAATTTCGTGTCGCGTTTACCTCGTTCGGCGTTTTTTTTTGATTCAGCTGGTGAAAATTAGTTTCGGCGGATGGTGCTATGCCACGTGCAAATGTTCTGTGGAATGTTTTTTAAAGTGATTGTAGTGCTTTTTTCGGAGATTATATCGGAAGATGATTTGTGGGGTTTTGCTCGAAACTGCTTTGTGATGACTCTAGCAATTGAATTAGTTTCGCACGGCTCGTTTTTTATCTACTGTGTGTGTTAAGAGGAAAATAACCATCATCATTTTACAAATTTTCAAACCCAGTTTTTTTGCTCAAATTTGAAGCAATGTTCATGAAAATCTATCATTGCATTACACTTGCTACCTGTAATGAAATGATAGATTTTCATGAGGATTTCTTGAAAATTGAACGAAAAAACTGGTTTTTCATTTTTGAGGATTGCTGATGATTGAATGATGGATTCTTGAGCCTTAAGCGTGTTCATTCAAAAATTGAATGTGGTTCGGGATGAATTATGAACTGCAGTTTGTTGGCTTACGCTATTGTTCATGACTAGAGGAGCGACGGGTTGCGGAGGAATTTCGAAATAGGATTTTGGTGAGTTTGTTCTGATCAGCAGTGCATGATCACTATGCCTAAATAATAACCATTTGTCGGCCAAAATGTCTACCAAACGTATCCTATGGCACTATCCTTTCCATAAACATCCCACAACATCCCGTAACACCTATGAGAGGTCGTAGAGTTCTCTGCATCTTTCTTAAGTAGGTGTTCAATCAACCATCCTTTCCCATTCCCCAGCTTTCGCAAGGACGTGGCCAGGACAGCTCTCGATTATTGGAGGATGCGTCAATATTATCTAAGAGTTAGAGGTTAGTCCCAAATTTCTGACTTTGGTAACGGACGGGAAGGAGGCAACCCTCATACAATGGTTTAGGACTGTCCCACCTACGAATTTGTGAGAAATGCTCATTCCACCCGACCGTATTACATATTATAAAAACTAAAACTGAATCACAATATCCACTGCCATATGTATAAAGTTTACTTTCGTTGACGGTACAAAATCTGATGAATATTCTATGGTATTATTGGAAGTAGCGATTATAAGGCATAGCAAAAATTGATCATCAATTACCTGTTTTTTTTCTTTGTGTTGAGACGGAAACGCTTAATCCAAATCGAGATGTATTACAAGCAGCTTTAGGGTAACAACCACTCAAACGTTATCAGATGATGGACAAAGACGAGAACATTTTTTACAATTATGTAAATTCAAATTAAACACATTTTTCCATTCAGTAGTTGTATTTAACCGCACTTTTCATTCACAATAACGCTGGCTATCGTCGATCACTTTCATACATTCTAAACTGTTGTCGATATAGCATGAAAAATTTGAATCATCATATACCTTCATCACCATATGCTGCAACAATCTCACTAAGTAACTTCTACCACTCGTAGTAGAGCTTTTTTTTGGCTTAGTCACCTACATATGCCGGAGGCAATCAGAAAACTACGGATGGGAAACAAAAAAAAATAAATTCAATGAATTTCGACATGTAAAACTTTCAAGCATGAAAAGTACAACTTTTATAACAAACAAAAAAACTTCCAGTTAAAGAGAGGAAAAAAACGATTGCATGATATCACTAAAAACAGAGTGCCACAATCTCTGACGATCTGAGCAAATAAGGGAATCAACTAGCAGGGAAATTTTAAATGATGACATAACGATTCCTCGCCACTGTACGAGCCAATCGTTAATGCCAAAGCTTTTGTTGGCTTATGCGTATCACTCTACACTCAATTATTGGTGCGTCGGCTTTGTCTTCTCGAGGATGGATATCTAAGATTTCGTGCCAACGTTATTCTCACGATTGGACACCAACAGTAGTTCATCACAAATGCAATAGGCTCCGATTATAATCCCGATTTTCTCTGCTTCCTCATGCAAAGAGGCATTCACATAATATCCTAACCACATCCAAATGTTTTGATTCACTACATACACATGATGTCAAAGCAACTAGCAACAGAGTAAATGTACCACTTTGAGGTTTCGTCCTTTCCGGAGGGCTTTCCCGAAGCGTGTTATCCAATCAACGGTTCAACGACAACTGACAACAGCTGAAACCGCCGACGACCCTTCAGACTGTAATGTATACCTATATCCTTCCCGCAACTCTTCTGTTCCCAATTCCCGCCCTAGTCAGCAGCACCCCCACAAAAAAAAATATGACTCACGTGCCATTCCGGGAATACTCCCTCATAACGGCAACTGGCGACACGATCAGAACTGGCTATCAATCTACTGACCCTGTCTTTGTGGCGTCAGTATACTTTAAATTAAAACATTAATATAGGTGGGAATCCATCGTCCTTGCCGGAACGTGATTTGAATCCAATTCCTGTTGTCACCCAAAAGAAAAGTCCCAATTTCCAACGCATGCGCCCCCTCACACAAGAACACGAAGTTTTCCGAAAATCTACCAACACATATGAATGTACCTCAGAATGGTTTATGGAAGTACACAATTCTGGCTGTGGTATAGAATTTGTGAATGCAAACGTACTTCTTTTTCCTTTTCCCTGTTGCCGGTAACAGGCATGGCATGGCGGGCCGGTTACGTTGTTTGGATTTTCCCTAGACTTGTCGACAGGACTCTTTGTAACATGCAGAAAGTCTAAACACGATGTTTTCCACCATCAGTTCGTCGGACAAGGTAAAACTACACGGTTGGTTCGACACACTCAAAAGCGGCTCGTATGCATCAGCATGGAATAGAGTCGTGTCGGAATTATCCAAAACTTGGGGTAAAGGCTCAAACCACCTTTAAATTTAATGCACAAGCCTCAAAGTTACATTATACTATTATTCTTTTTAGTACATTTTTTCTAGTGTTTTATATTTAAGATTTTTAACCTGAGCGAGTGCGTCTCGGGACTAAGCTTTACATTTCTTCCAAAGGAAGTAGTTACCTCAACTTCATTAAGTGGGCATCCCTTGGATGGAATTTGTTCTAACCAGGTCCGTTTGTTTCTTATTAGAACCTAACGGAGCACTAAGGATCCTTATTGTTAAGCAGTTATTGGAAATACTCTAGGCATTGCTTTAAAGTAATTAACTCATTGCGCGTGGTAAAGATGGATAAATTATGGGTGAAATTATGGAAAAAACACGTGCTCGGCTGGGGTTTGAAGCCCGGACTCTTGTATGCTAGACGATCGCTTTACTAACTAAGCTACCGAGCCACTTGGCGACCCAATAATTCAGATGGTTACAAGTTTCGAATTAAATCCCCACAGATCTCGCAGACCCTTTTTAAACTTTCTTGTTTTCTTCGCTAAAAAATGTCACTTTTATTTGGGGTAAAATCGACCCCTTTCTTTGTATCATGTATGTCTTGTTTTTCGAATTCCATTGAAGTTTACGGCTAACATGCAAAACATGATACTATATGACTTGCCACAAGTTGATAGCTAAATATTATACCTTGTACTTCTATGTTACTTCGTTTATACTTAAGGTAAGGTAAGGTAAGATTCTTTCATCATTGTGATATATGTGGATGATATAAACTGCTTTGCGGTGGTAAGCAAAATTACTATAGTTTTGCATAAACAATCATAAAAATTTCAAACTAAACATCGAGGGGGATGGGCGAGGGGGGCCAACTTCCAGCGTCATCAACAACATAAGCCTAAGGATTTACTGCCGAATGGTGGCCACAGAATTCGATTTGATTCCTATATGACTGAGATACAGCCATTTTCACATGAATACTCCTATATAAACAATAACAATAAAATGTTTTTCGATTCATAAAAAAGCGGGGAGGGGTATGGAGGGATGGGTCACCTCCCAAAATGTAGGTACACTAATCCCCTTTCGGTATTTTTTTAAAGAATTGGGTTCGGATTACTATTGACTGAGATCGAAGCATTTTTGTAAACTAAGGTCCGTCCTGCCTCTTTATGGTCAATATACTGTCGAGCCACCCCAATGATTCATAGATTTATAACCAATTACAACAATTCAAGGTTAATTTAACCTGCAAAAGTACACACATTTTATCAATAAGCCTAAGATGTCGGTTTTACCCTGATTTCCCCTACGTTGGCATAAGACATATTACTACCTAACCATACTCATTCTCTTCTATCATTTATAATGTTAAGCATTTTATTCAGTTGCAAAATAATGGAATATTTAACCATTGTTACGATGGTATTATTCTTCTTTCTGGCGTAACGTCCCCACTGGGACAAAGCCTGCTTCTCAGCTTAGTGTTCTTATGAGCACCACAGTTATTAACTGAGAGCTTTCTATGCCAATGACCATTTTTGCATGCGTATATCGTGTGGCAGGTATGAAGATACTCTATGCCATGGGAAGTCGAGAAAATTTCCAACCCGAAAAGATCCTCGACTGGTGGGATTCAAACCCACGACCCTCAGCTTGGTCTTGCTGAATAGCTGCGCGTTTACCGCTACGGCTATCTGGGCCCCATGGTATTACACAGCTATAAAAATATCCTCGTTTTCTGTAAGAAGTATCATCGCCACCCATAAGGCCCCACATATTGCTAAGTTGCTGCCCATGAATTTCTGAAGCTTCTCACAGCACTTTAAAATTGGTTTGGGGCTAATGAAGTCATGCAATGCAATTATCCAATTCATTCCCAACGATAGAAAAATGGCCAGGTACCCATACAAAGTTTAAAGAGTTGACTGAATCCAGTTCCTCAGTTTGAGTTCGACATGCGAAACAAGCCTAGACCTTGAGTTGGCCGAAGCAAGAGCTTTCATAGCAGCCTGACTATCTGCCACACTTCTTTACAAATAGCTAGACGTCCAATCTTCCCGTGAAGGCAGTTGTTTGGAAAATTTCCTATTAGGAAAGTGACAAGCAATTATGAAATCACTCGAAGCAAGGACAAATGTGTCCCAATTCACCAGAAGTAGAAACATCCAAATCACTAGGATTTTCAATGAACGGAGAGAATCCATGAAATTTGGTCACAACCAATTCCAATTGCAAAGTCTGCGAATTTACATCTGAATGTTTAAAAATATGTGGCAATGTTATCATCATCTGATCGGATCAAGTCGTCCTCAAGCATTGTTCACGTTTCATGCCAGTAGCGGACTAACGGCCTTGTGAGCGTTTTGTACATGGTACATTTGGTGCGGGTGTGAATCTTTTTTGACCGCAGCTTCTTATGGAGGTCAAAGCAGGCCCGACTTCCACTGATGATGCGCCTCCGTATTTCACGAACTCGTCGACCACCTCGAAGGTATCCCCGTCTATCGTAACACTGCTACCTAGGCTCGTTCTGTCTCGCGTTTCAGGCAGATGTACAGGTCTGCCACATTTTCAAATGTTCGGCCGACTATGTCCATATCATCCGCGAAGCAAACAAATTGACTGGATCTCGTAAAAATCGTACCCCGGCTGTTAAGTCCTGCTCTCCGCATAACACCTTCTAGTGCAATATTGAACAACAGGCACGAAAGCCCATCACCTTGTCGTAGTCCCCGGCGGGATCCAAACGAACTGGAGTGTTCGCCTGAAACCATGACACAATTTGGCACACCTTCCATCGTCGCTCTTATCAGTCTCGTGAGCCCGGGAAAGCTGTTCTATCGTATGCTGCCTTGAAATCGATGAAAAGGTGATCCGTTGGAACGTGGTATTCATGATATTTTTGGAGGATTTAGCGTACAGCCAAAAACTGGTCCGTTGTCGATCGGCCGTCAATGAAGCCGGCTTGATAACTTCCCACGAACTCGTTTACTACAGGTGACAGACGACGGAAGATGATCTGGGATAATATTTTATACCATGATCAACGAAATCTATGAAAAACTAATGTATTTTGAGACACTGGTGTAAAAATCACAAAGATATCATATAACAAATCAAGCCGTCCAAAACTGGGGACAGGGAGAATTGGTCTAGCAGCTACCAAAAGTGTAGTTTGTCCACATTTAGTTTAAACATGGTACAAAATACATTCATACTTTCAAATTATGATTATATTTGATTATGCTTACGCGATCCAAACTATCATGTCTTATTTAAAATTATTACTAATTATTTGAGCCTAAGGGCAATACGTCAATTTATTAATAATTTTCAAACATTTCTACTTTTTTAAATTGGCATCCATGTTTCAAGGATGTGTTATTCTATGCAAACATTAGTATACATAATAGCTTTCTTTTCTTCTAATACGCCATCTTGATTGGACCATGATTTCTCATTTTTTCGACTTTATCCGGTATTGGGTGCTATCCGGTACTGGGAGATCTCCCCCTACTACAAAGCTAAAAACATGTTGTTTGGTCTTCATTTTGGCATATTTCCCATAACTGGTACATTTTATCCCAAGTGCATCACTTTCTATATACACGTTATTCGAAAAGCTTCGGAACTAGCATTATTAAATAAAATCAGCATCACACACATGGGATGAGTTAACCAATTGTCTATTTACCGAGAAACAGATTTAACTTTCCTCAAAATTAAACTTACCCAAACCACTCCACAGTGGACGAAGAACAAACGTAATCATGTCCATATTACAAAACCAGCAATAAAGCTTACCACATTGTACCGCATCCATTCAACTAAAGGACCAATGTTTGCACTGCCTTGGCTTTCATTTGCCTCTCAATTTAGAGCACAACCGGTTTAAGAGAAGCTATGTTTTAATCCCAGCAGATAAGTGTGATATATGAAGGCTAGACTGACACAGGATAGAATTATTGGTTACCAACACACAAGGAAGTGAAGTTGAGGAAGGTCAGCTGCTAAGCCCTGAATCGACTTTAATAACTTTCTGTGCCCCAAATCACAGACCGACCAGTCAGACCAGCAGTGTGGCTTTTCTCTTCCATCCAGGATCATATTGCATGCTGATGAATGTGGGATTTACATTTGAGATATGAAAAGGGGCAAAGACTACGTAACAGGAGAAGGTATAAGCAAAATAGATGTGCCCAACTGCCATACCGGAGAGAGAGTACCCTGGAGACCAGTTTATTACACAATTAATGCGATCTATTACGATAATTAATCTTCTTTGAGTTGCTTTGTAGATGACAATATGGAGATGAAATGGAAGTGGAGATTTGATAAGTGATAAATTAATGTTCTGGAGCGAGATATGAATGGCGTCGATCAAATTGCTGCCATAATTAAGCCTGTGGTAGGTATGATATTTCAGTTTCAGCCATTTCTTTTGATGTTCATTGACTAAGCGACAAAATGCGAATATGCGGGAAAGGTTAAACATAGATCCGTCCAAAGCGGAGGTGTACAATACTGAGAGCTAATCGAATTATGCAGACTCTGTTAGTCAAATACCATCTAAAATTATTTTGGTGTTTAATAATAGATCACAATTTGTGTATTTTCGTCAGCTTTGTCATTGAGGATTTTTTAGTCGATCAAATCGTCTAGAATTCGACATTGAGATGTGAAAAATTTTAGCCAGCTATATTTTAGAAAAGAGGACATCCATTGGAAATACCTACAACAATTTATTGTATAATGATATTTTATTTAATTTATTTATCAATTTTATCAACCATACCAACTGAAAATTTTAAGAAGGAATTAATTTTAAATTTTCACTTCTTTCATTGTACAGAGAACGAGTGAACCTGAGTTATCCATCATGTATCTAATCTGGCAATCGTCGAAAAGGACTTTCTAAATAATATTTAGTTAACAATAGGACCATGGTACGAAACATTGCCGCATGGATGCTTGATGCATGATTTGTGGTTGTTTTTCTCACGCTACGGATGTCCATCGAAGTCATCTAAAAGTTTGTATGTCTGATTTGGTGGCGCAACCAGTGCTGTAAGCAACCACGACCAGGGTTCTGAATTTTCGTATCAATGATGCGAAATCTACGATTTTTCGCACGTAAGGAGAATGCTTTTTTCGCTTTCCCGCGTGAACATCTTTTATCGCTCACACTAATTTTCCCTGGAGCTACGATGGTGGATAATCGAAAATCACTCCACTCTGTGGATAATTTGTTTTTCACTCCATCATATTTTCGCTCACCAACTGCTCCGGAGAATTATCACTATGTGGATAAACAAAAACTAGTGCCGGCGACGGGATTCGAACCTAGAACATTGCTAAAAACAACCGCGATGCGTGCACGCTAACCATGCTACCACACCAACTTGACGAAAGGAGTGGTTAATTTGGTGCATAAAAGCAACTGCTGCTCGTGGCGATGGATACAGGAAAAATTCTCCATGGATCGGAGAAAGAGAAAACAAACTTCTCACAGCTGCGGAAATGTGCAATTATCTATTTTCGCTTTGTTTTTTGGACGGATAAAATCGCGAGGCAGCTGATCGCTGAAAATTGCTGTGAGGGATAAATCCATTATCGTGAGAGTGAGTGAGAATTCGGAAGCCTGACCACGACAGAGCTTCTCTTAAACATTCACGAGCGATCAATCGAATGTTGGAAAGAAAAATGTCAATTGATTTCCTCTGACCACGATAGCTTTGCTTGGAAACGTTATGGTTTTATTTGTTTCCGTCGTTTTTTGTAACATGTGTTGATTTCACTATCAGTGTGTCACATTCGACATAACAAGTAATATCGAATTATTCATGTTGTTTATGATCCAATATGTCTGAATTCTACATGGAGCGATCAGACTACCCAAAAAATAAGTTCTTTAAATTGAAAGTTGGGTATACTGCATTCAGTTTTTACCCACTGTTCCCAAAATTCTAAGGGGTTAAGAACGTCCTTCACAAGGTCGATTTTCGTCGAGCAAATTACAACGGGTTTGTTGTTTGTTGTAACGTAGGTCGACGAAAATCGACCTTGTGAAGGACGTTCTTAACCTCTTAAAATTTTGGGAACAATCTTTTGATAAATCGGTTTACATTTGTAGATCTAAGGACAATTCTCCCGTACTCTCTATGTCTTGTGTGATTCAATTTGCATGAAACCACTAACACTTAGGTAAGGAACAACTAATTTTTAGGTTTTAACAGATTTTAGCTTGTAATTTAGCTTATCGAGTTCATTTCTGCTCTAACTATGGTTGAAAGATAGACAAAGCATTTCATTTCTTTCCGTCTTCCCCTTTTTGACCTGTCAGCTTGACAGGTTTATCAACGGCTGTTCTAGCCGTCACAGTGTCGTGACCAGAAGTGGTGCCAGTATCCACATCCTCTCCCCCGTAACACTGGCCACCAGGTCCAGTTTTAACACCTTCATCAACCTCTAAGACAGCTAGCCTAGCCACAGGCCTACGCGCAAGCCCCCTCGCCGTTTGTATTATAGCTTGTCGAATCCTCCCATCTGCCCCCTTAATAGTTTCTACAATTCGGCCTCTAGTCCACTCATTTCGTCGCCCTTCCCCAACCACCATCACTAACTGCCCTTCAGCTATCGGTTTCTCTTCTCCACACCACTTTGGTCGCTTAGTCAGCGTTGGGAGATACTCCCTAATCCACCTTCTCCAGAACACATCTAGCTGATGTTGCACTTGGTTCCAGGAAGTGCGTAGAGCTTCTGCTGGTTCGGTTACTTCGACTATCGGCTGACGAACTCCACTTGAGCTACCCAGAAGGAAGTGGTTTGGTGTTATAGCCTCGCTCTCTTCTGAAGTCAACGGTAGGTATGTTAGAGGCCGGCTGTTCACCATAAAGGTGCTCAGCGCTTCATCGTCCAGCTTACGGTTGTTGTTATATGCCGCCTCCACGGCTGTCTTAATTGAACGGACCATTCTCTCCCAGGCCCCACACATGTGTGGGGTACCGGGAGGGATGAACATCCATTTGGTAGTGGTTCCTGTGAATGTAACTGCTAACTGTTCTATCTGCTCTTTCAGTAGTCTCTCGGCGCCTTGGAAATTCGTTCCATTATCTGTATAGATCTCAGCAGGTGATCCTCGACGGCAGATAAACCGACGGATGCATTTGATGCAGGAGTCCGTAGATAGATTGTGTGCCACTTCCACGTGCACTGCCCGTATTGTTAGGCACGTGAATACGGCTACCCAGCGTTTCGCGATACTTCGGCCGATCTTTACCGTCAAAGGTCCGAAAAAGTCCAGTCCGGTATAAGTAAACGGTCGTGCAAACGACGCCATCCTAGCTAGTGGTAGTGGCGCCATGCGGGGTACCTTTGGTAAACATTTGTAAACTCGGCACCATTGACAAGCTCTGGCTACACTTCTCACTGCCGTTCTGAGTCGTGGAATGTAGTATCGCTGGCGAATCTCCTTCACTACAGTTTCCGTATTGCCGTGAACGAATTTACGATGATAATAGTTCAGCAGTAGCGTAGTCAACACGTGTTTTCTGGGGAGAATAACTGGAAACTTTGCTTCCTTTACAACATTTGGAGCCGCTCCAATTCTGCCGTCCACTCGAATGATGCCTTGGTTGTCTAATATTGGACACAGTTGAATAATATCACTAGTTTTCTCCGGTGGTAATTGCTCGTTCAGCGGCTTCGAACGATTTCTCTCGAGAACAATCATCTCATCCGGGAAACTTTGCCACTGTGCCTGGCGAATAAGAAGACTTTCTGCCTCCTGCAGCTCCTCTGAAGTCAAGGGGCCTGAATTTCGTATTTGTCCAGCAACCTTTTGTTTGATATTTCTAATGAAACGAATCACACAGGCGGCTGTGCGAATAGCTCTTGTTAGCCGAGAAAAGCGGGTTACATCTACCAGTTCCTCCGGGATTTGTATTGCCTTGTGCGCATAGCATGGACGAAGTTCTTCTTCAGTTGGTGGCGTATACATTCGCTGTGTGGGCCATTCTGCTTCGGACAGCCGCAGAAAATGAGGACCATTAAACCAAACACTGTTTGCAGATAGGTCCGGACCGCTTCCCCGTTTCGTCGCAATGTCCGCCGGATTTTGTTTGGAGGGTACCCAACGCCAATTCTTGACATCGGTAACCGTCAGCAATTCCCCAATTCTGCAGGCGACGAACTGTTTGTACCGTCGATGATCCGCTCGCAACCATGAAAGCACCGTGGCAGAGTCGCTCCAGAATACTTTCCTTGTGATTCGAAGAGCGTGGTTTCCTTCAACGAACTGCGACAAGTGAGCGCCAAGTACTGCGGCCAGCAACTCCAAGCGCGGTATAGATTGAGCCTTCAGAGGGGCCACTTTTGTTTTGGCTGCCACAAGTGCGCATTCAGGTGATTTATTGGCGTTCAACGTTCGAAAATACGCGACCGCACAGTACGCGGACTCGCTGGCGTCTACAAATATGTGTAGTTGTAGTTCACGGTACCGCTCTTTTGTGGCGCCTGGAAAGTAACAGCGGGGAATTTCAAGGATGCGAACAGCTTCAAACAGTCGTGTCCAATTTTTCCATCTTATATGGATCTCGTCGTTGACTTTTTCATCCCATTGTGCACCACTTCTCCACACTTCCTGCAGGAGAATCTTCCCGTGTACCACGAATATGCTCAGCAGGCCCAACGGATCGAAGAGAGACATCAGACACTTCAGCATTTGCCTTTTCGTTGGGCATTCGTCCTTTTTAGCCACTTCACTGATCTCGGGTTTCATCTCAGTCGAGAAACCGAAGGCATCTTCTTCCGTCAACCACAGGAGCCCAAGAACTCGTTCATACTCGCATTGTTTGTCTGCTGCGAACCGTTTGTCTTCTCTAGAATCTGTTTCACCTAGAGCACTTAAGGTCGTTCTACTATTAGATAGCCAGTTCCTCAATTCGAAGCCACCTTGCTCATGGATGAAGCGCATTTCCTGGGATGTTTTGATTGCTTCTTCTTCAGACTCATAGCTTTCCAAAGGTGGCAACATCCATAATATATACCTCGGGTTTATCGGTAGGAGTGTCTCGCCAAAGGAATCGCTGTGAATGGCGATCTTCCTTGCGTATGTAGATTTGGTGAAACATTTCTCTTATATCGGAGGAGACTGCTACTTTAAACTGATGGAAGCGCATCAGAACACCAGGAAGTGACGTTAATTGATCCGGACCCTTTAGCAGTACTGAATTGAGGGAAATCCCGTTTACGGCCGCTCTAGCATCCCAAATCATGCGAACCTTGCCAGGTTTTCGAGGGTTTACTACCGCTCCTAGCGGCAAATACCATACGCGGCGCATGTCGGCGCTAGCTAGTTCAACCTTCGTGGCACGATGCGCATACCCTTTTATCTGGTATTCTTCTAATTGACGCTGCAAAGTATGTCGGAGCTCTGGGTTCCGGTTCATACGTTTCTCCAAGCACTCAAGTCGTCTAAGAGCTATATTATAATTGTCTGAAAGCTCTACGTGATCAAACTTCCAAAGTAGACCGGTTTCGAAGCGGTTACCGACTCGAAACGTCGTATCCTCTAGTATTTTCTGGGCACGCTTTTCTGCTTCCGATACGAGTGGAGTGGTGGATTGTACGGCGATTTCCTCCGTAGCAAAGAACTGCTTAACGAGGTCATGTAATGTTTGATCTGACGAACATCCACAAGCATGGTAATTCACTGATGGCTGTTGACTACCGTTTGATTTTCCGCCATAGATGCACCACCCTAGTCTGGTTTTAGCAGCTACAGGTTCACGTCGGAGGCCTTCACGCACCTTCATCGGAACCATCAAATCCAAATTGTTAATTCCTATCAGCAACCTTGGAATTGCCTTGGTGTAGCTTCTAACTGGTAGCCCCCTAAGGTGTTTGAACTCCTCTGAGAGATGCTCGTACGAGAGTGTTTGTACGGGTAGCGACAATTCCCGAACTGTTTGTACTTCTTGCAGTGAGTACTTCTTTCCTCCGGCTGATGAAACTGCCAGCGATATTTGCTGCGACCCTTTCTCGGTGCGTGTCATGTTCGCCGTCCACAGTAAACACAGTGGCATTGTTACTCCTTCGACTCCAAGCTCTTTGACTAGGCTGTCCTCAATCAGCGTTAGCGACGATCCGTCGTCGAGAAAAGCGAATGTCTCCACTGTCCCTTTGGGTCCATGCAAGGTCACAGGCAGTACTCTGAAGAACAGCGATTGTTCCACCTGGCGATGAGTGTGGTTTTCTGCCGTATTCATCTGCGTATCTGTGCTGCTGCGCGTCGAATGTAGAAGTGGATGATGGCGAAATTCACAACCGTTTGTCCCACAATTGCTGATTTTCCTACAGCTTCTTCTACCGTGTGAGTTTAAACAATTACGGCAAAGCCCGTTCGATTGAACACACTTCCAGCGTCCATCCACTGAGAGAGATTTGAAGGTTCGACAGTCCTGAATACGATGACCGGCGTTTTTGCAGACCGGACATTCTTTGGCTTCCTCCCGGTTGGTAGGCGTATTGAACTCATCGTTGGTGTTCGTTTCACTGTGGTGAGCGTTGATGCTTCCTCTCGACTTCGAGTTGATTTTATCCACGGCGTTGGTTCTTCCACTGCTGCTTGAGAACACTGTCACTTTACTCACTGCTTTCACGACACTGGACATGAAGAGACCGAATGTTTTCAGATTCACTTCCGAAAAGCCCTGGAGATAGGAGCCCCATTCCATTTGTAAATGCGGTGGGAGTTTGGCGACAAGTTCCGCGAGAAGGGAAGGATTTGACAGATGTGCGGTTTGTCCCGCAACTTCTAGGTGGTCGCAAAGAGTTTGAATGGACATTCCAAAATCGATTATTGATTGAAATTTTTCAATTTTCGGTGAAGGAGCTGTACGCACCTTGTCTAAAAGCGCTGAAATCAGCAACTCTGGCCGGCCATAGAGCATGTGCAGAGTTTCCATTATATGAGGTACCGATTCAGGCAGAAGTAATCGACTTTGAACGGCCTCGTACGCTGCACCTTTCAGGCTTCGTTGGAGACGGCAAAGATTTTCGGCACTAGAGTACCCACAAGCCAGTGTAGTGTTCATGAAACTGCTTATGAATACCGGCCAATCAGCAGGATTACCAGAAAATGGGGGCAGATCGCGCGGCATCACTTGCCTGGCCGCTAACTGCGATGGCGAGGGGGCAAATGTGGCTAAATTTGTATTGAGCAGTGGTGATTGCGAGGGTGATAAAGCAATGCTACCAAATTGTCTCATCAAATGTTGAATGTTGTCACCGTTACTGTTCGGTGGTGTATTTGTTTGTAGAGGATAATTATCTGGCTTACCTGGTGGCTGAGGGAATAATACTTCTCTTGAAGGGACTGCATGCGGTGCTGAGGGGTTGGGCGGTGGCACGAGTGATCTCGCAGACGTTGACGAAGACGAGATCGCAGGCGGGGCTGCCGACACAAGCCCAAATGATGGCAAAGAACCAACTGCTGTGGCCGATTGGTACATCGGTGGAAACATCGGATACGTCGGTTGGCGGTATGCCACCGGATCCGCTGGTAGCGTTGATGCCCCTTGAACTACCGATGGTATGGGTACGCTGAAAAGAGATTGCACCATATTGTCGTGTTGATGATGCGAAACGAACGGATGGGAAACTACTGGTGGCCTCTGTGTAATTGATGACGGAGGCGGAGCCGGCACATGGACCGGAGCAGCTCCCGACGACGTTGGATCAGTAGATGAGTTCTCTGGTATTTGTGGTAGCCGGTGCACGGCGTTGGAAAATGGCAGCGAGCTTGTTGATTGCATAACTGTCGGAATCGGATACGGTGCTGCCGTAAGAATATTTGTCGAAGCGTACTCTACACCTACTGAAGCCGTGTACGGTACCGATGTTGAGTTAGGCACAGCCGTTGTGCCCGGTGGGAATGGCTGAGGTAGTAATCCGACTACTGGTTGAAACTGCCGATCTATAGTGGGCAACTGTGCTGGAGTTGATTGCGCCAAGGGGACGTTCCCTGTCACCTTATTGAAAACGCTACGTTTGGTTGAGTCTTCGTCCTGATTCGGAGCTGTTGTCGAACCTATCGCAGGACAGGCACCGGATGCTTGAGAAGCCGATCTTTGGTTCGGCAGCGCAGGATGTTTGAGAGGGCTTGGCTGATTCTTAGTATCTGGTTGCTGAGTTTGAGCTGGAACGTAGTTGCTAGCAACAGCCTTCGGGTTGGCTTGGCTGGAGGACGATGGCGGCAACGGTGGAATGTCTGCGTCCTTTGATGTGGGAATGTAGTTATCCTCCTTCTGCTCTGCACAACTTTTCATCCAATTCGCCACCTTGGCGCGGCTGTGTTGTTGACTATTTCGACTTCGTTTACTCCGAGTACTCTCGTTTTCCTCATCTAGCTCCAGTTGAGACTCGAGCAACTTATACTTCTCTTCGACAAACTTCTGTTGAATGGACTGCAGCTCGTGTAGCTTCTCAAGCTGCAAATTAATTCGCGCGGATCTTCCCGAACGACTGGAAGCTCGCGATCCACGAGATGTACGTGCGATACTGCCCAAATCATCACCCTGACATTTTGAACACGACCACGATCGATCCTTTATCGAATCTGTGACGCCGGCACACGAAAAGTGCCACCAAGTCTGGCAGCTGTCGCACTGCACCATGTTCTCCTCGCCGTTCAGGCGATCGCACTGTACGCAGTCTGATCGTTGTTCGTCGAGCGTGTGTGCATGGAGCGGTGTCTGATCACTGATCATCTCCGGAATATTTTGCGGAGGAATCGTTTCCATATCGACGAGTTAAACTGCTGTCGATTTATCAAAACAACAAACCTGTTGTAACGTAGGTCGACGAAAATCGACCTTGTGAAGGACGTTCTTAACCCCTTAAAATTTTGGGAACAATCTTTTGATAAATCGGTTTGCATGTGTAGATCTAAGGACAATTCTCCCGTGCTATCTATGTCTTGTGTGATTCAATTTGCATGAAACCACTAACACTTAGGTAAGGAACAACTAATTTTTAGGTTTTAACAGATTTTAGCTTGTAATTTAGCTTATCGAGTTCACTTCTGCTCTAACTATGGTTGAAAGATAGACAAAGCATTTCATTTCTTTCCGTCTTCCCCTTTTTGACCTGTCAGCTTGGCAGGTTTATCAACGGCTGTTCTAGCCGTCACAGTGTCGTGACCAGAAGTGGTGCCAGTATCCACCCCCACGGTTGGGTTGTTTTACCTCTCTCGCATCAGCAATGTTGTCAAAAACAGATCCAGAGTCGAATGTCCGTAGAATAAGCCCAATTTGGGTCCTTTCGAGTTTACCTGAAGTTAAGTTGTATTAACCCACTACGGAACGTGCGCATCGTACCTTCGTGCTGTGCGTACACGAATTCTCTCTGCTCTTGGAAGTTTTCCTAAAAACTACCTAAAGCAATAAAACAGTACTTTTCAGTGTAACAAAAACAGTACTCTTCAGTGCTAAAATTCAAAACGGTACTTTTCAGTACTACTAAAACAGTACTTTTCAGTACTATTTTTTCTACTATTGATCCCTTTACGATCCTTGTTTGGACCCGTACCTTCGATTTTTCGCTGGATCCGTTGGCGACAGCTAGCGGTGGTAATCCTTCTTGGACACCGTCTTGGGAAAAAAAAACTCTTAGGAGGTCACGTCTTGTTCCGTTTATTAACTTAACATGGTATATCAACAACAAACAAAAGGAAGGGTGAATCTCTGAATTCACAACTTCCTTCCAAAAAAGTGGGATTTAAAACTGTCACTAAACGTGGCAAGAATGGAAGAAAGGACGTTTCTCCGGAATGCGAACTTTCTTCCAAGGGTGAAATGAATAATTGTATCGAAATGAGCAATCAGTTCGATGCTCTAGACAAATTTTCCTAACACCAAATCGAAGCAGCCTCTAGCCCAGGCTCTTTGATTCAAGTGAGGAAGCAAAGAGTGCCACCTATCGTGATCAGTTGTTCCGAATTTGGGGGATTTAGGCAAGAGATCTTGAACTCCATTAGGAGAATCAAGGTTTCCTTCTAAATCGCAAAGAAAGGAGACTGTCGCGTTTTGCCGGAAACTCTTCAAAATCGCGAATTTCTTCTCAAACATCTTGAAGAGAAGAAGCACAAATGTTTAACTTATGACGACAAAACTGAACGATTGTTCAAAGTTGTCTTGAAAGGTCTCTCAAGTGACTATAAGTTACCTGAAGAGATCAAAAATGGAATAAATGATTTACTTGGATTTTTCCCAGTCCAAATAATCATCATAAAAAAGAGAATCCAATCTGGCATTGTTCGGAAAGGGCTTTCTCAAGAATATTATTTAGTTCACTTTAACAATAAAGAACAAAATAATATGAAAGCTTTAGAAAAAGCAAAACTTTCGTTCGATGTCCGTGTGACATAGGAACATTTCCAGAAACCTGGAGGAATTTACCAGAACCCCACTCAGTGCCGTCGGTGCCAAAATTGGGGTCATGGTACAAAAAATTGTCGCATGGATGCTAAATGCATGATTTGCGGAGGTTCTTCTCACGTCAAGGACGTCTGTCCAAAGAAGGAAGATATCACCAAGTTCATATGCGCTTATTGCGGGGCTAATCATAAGTCAAACTTTTGGAATTGCCCTTCACGCAAGAGAGTTGTTGAGGCTCGTGCCAGGCAGATGAAAGATAATATCCGTTACGATAACGGTCGTTTCCGGAACTTGCCTGGTAGAGTATCCAACAACGATCGCATGATTATGAATCATACCCATCAGGAAGATCATAATCATGCTCATTCACAAACTAATTTTAATCCATTTAATCTTTCAATTTCGAATGTATCTACCCACGGTAAATCCTTTGCCGATATCGTAGTAGGTAATTTGAACTCCTCCCCTATTCGTTCCATGAGTACCCATTCTAATTTGTTTCAAATCAAATGGAAAAACCCCTACCGCCACTGGTAACTCCTACTCAGCTTCTTCGTCTACCGAAAATTCTAATGGGAAATCATCAAATGTACCCACTTCAAGTGATATGTCTGCCTCTGATTTTAATTTTCTAACTGAACAATTGAATCTAATGACTGATGCAATGTTCAAAGCCACCACTATGACTGAAGCAGTCCAAGTTGGTGTAAAATTTACAAATCAAATTGTTATTGGATTACGTTTTTCTAATGGATCCAAATAATAATTTAAATATTTTAAATTGGAATGCTCGTTCTCTGAATGGTAAATAGGACGAGCCGTTTAATTTTCTTACAGTAAATAACGTGCATATAGCAGTTATTACTGAAACGCATTTAAAACCTGGATCTAAACTCAAAAGGGATCCTAACTTTTTTGTTTATCGTAACGATGGGGCATGTGGGGGAGTTGCAATCATCATTCATAGGCGTATAAAACATCAACTGTTTTCGTCATTTGAAACTAAAGTATTTGAAACTTTAGGTGTTTCTGTTGAAACACAGTCTGGTAAATATACTTTCATAGCTGCCTATTTGCCTTTTCAATGCTCTGAACAGCAAGTTAATTTAATCCTTGCTGAGCAAGTTAATTTAAACTGACTTGCAAAAATTGACTCGCAATAAGTCAAAAAATTTTTGTCATTAGTGACTTTAATGCCAAACATCGGTCATGGAATAATTCTCAAAGTAATTCCAACGGCAGTATTTTATTTGATGAGTGCTCTTCAGGATATTTCTCAATTCAATACCCTGATAGCCCTACATGTTTTTCCTCTTCTAGAAATCCATCTACGATTGATTTGGTCTTAACCGACTCTAGTCATCTTTGTAGCTAACCGATTACGCATGCTGATTTTCATTCTGATCATGTCCGTGTTACATTTCAAACATCCCATGAAGCAATTCTCAATCCTATCAGCTCCACGTTCAATTATTTTCGAGCCGACTGGAGTATATATGAAACATATATTGACTCTAATCTTGATGATAACATTTCTTTACAAACAAAACTTGATATTGACAATGCTCTTGAAACTTTAACAAATTCCATTGTTGAAGCCAGGGGCATTTCAATACCAAAATGTAAAGTAAAATATGAATCCGTGATTATACACGATTTTCTTAAACTCTTGATCCATCTTAAAAATGTGCGGAGAAGGCAATTTCAACGCACTCGCGATCCTGCTATGAAAATTATATGGCAGGATCTGCAGAAATAAATAAAAAACCGATTTTCACAACTAAGAAATAAAAAATTTGAAAATAAAATTTCTCAATTGTACTCTGGCTCTGAGCCCTTTTGGAAATTATCTAAAAAACCTCAGAAGCCAATTCCGACATTGAAAAAAGAAAACAAATAATTACTATCTAATTGCGAAAAAGCTCAAAAACTTGCTTTGCAGTTTTAAAGCGCGCACAATTTTAATTTAGGACTTACTAGTCCAATTGAAAATTAAGTTACTCAGGACTTCGAAAATATTCTCAATCAAGAGAACGTCTTCGAAAATTCCTGGGAGACTGATTTGGAAGAAGTGAGAACTATTATTAAAAATTAAAAATATAAAAGGCGATGATGGAATTTTCTACATCTTCATCAAGAAACTTCCAGAAAATAGCTTATCATTCTTAATTGATATATTTAACAAATGTTTTCAATTGGCATATTTTCATGACAAATGGAAAAATGCAATGCAAAAACAATTAAATATATATAAAAATTATTGATACAAAGACAATGGAAAAATACACAAACTGAGTGGAGTTGAAGTTTTCAACAATTACTGAAAATGTAAACATCACAAATACTATACAATTGGATTAACCCGTTTAGGAGTGAAAAAATAAATAAAACTCTTACCGCTCAGCAAATATGTAACGGATTTCAACTATTTTTATCAGTATACCTGTACACTAGGGTGGTCCAAAACGAAAAAAGAAATAAAATTCAATAGTAAGGAAGATATGGGAGTCTTCCTTACTATTCTTACCATAAAAGTTTGTGAAATTTTCAGCTTTCTAGTTGGTTATTTGAAGGTGGCCCAAAGACGATGTAGGTTTATATGGGAATTACTATGGAGACATTTTGAAAACTGTTCCAAACACGTTGGTACTGGAATGTAAGTACGAACTTATCATCTTATAGTGAAAACTCATGCTCGGCTATATGGCCACATATTTCACAGCTTTCCCGGGAAGCTCACAATACTGATTAGAGCAACGATAGACGGTGTACCAAACTGCGTGAAGATCTAGGGCGAACATTTCAGTTCGTTCGAGTCTCGACGGGGACTACGACAGGGCGATGGACTTTCGTGCCTGAGGTTCAATATTGTGCTTGAAGGTGTCATGCGGAGAGCCGGACTTAACAGTCGAGGCACGATTTCACGAGATCCGAACAATCGCTTCGCGGATGACATGGATATAATTGGGAGAAAATTTGAAACGGTGGCAGATTTGTTCACCCGCCTTAAACGCGAAGCAACAAGAGTCGGGCTAATGGTGAATGCGTCGAAAACAAAGTACATGCTGATAGGCGGAACTGAGCGCGACAGGGCCCGCCTAGGAAACTGTGTCACGATAGACAGTTTACCGTATTAAATTTTACCGTATTAAATTTTAGACTTGTTGATTGTTCCGTTGTCTACAAGATTATGTTTATTTAGAATCATTTTTACTTACAAGAAGTCTTACAATCATTGAATTGCTTATGTTCTAAAAGTGTTCTAAAAGAGGCGGTACTTGGAGTTAACTTTTGGTATGTAAATATAAGCCAATCAGAATTTAGCACTATGCATTATAAGCGAAAAGAAATATAACCATTGGCCTCTTGCATCGTGAGAACGATGCACTTGGCGTAGGCAAGGAGATCGAATTACGCTATTGCATATATCGATTGTCTGGAATGATCGTTGGCGTCAGAGTGTAGTGACAATGACATGGGTCATTGCCTGAGTTGTAATTTGGAAAAGGTTGGCAATAATTTGGTTTGAATGTTAGCATGATATGAATGCTTGGGAATTGTGAAGTAAGGTTTTTATGATCGTGGGAAGGTTCAGCATTTCAGTTGATGTGAAATTTAGTTTTACTGTTTTATGCTTTTCACACTCTTAAGGATTTGTGAGAGCTAGGAAACGTTCTGTAATTTGATATTCTTTATGAACATCGGAACATGAACATGTTCTAATGCTTGAGATGAATTATTTATGTTTTTTGAATATTAACTTTGTAATGCAAGTCTATCATGCTACACCTCCACCCTTCGGGAGAGTAATGTATCGAAGAAAAATTACTCGTGTATAGCTATGCTCCAAATACCGTTTACATAAAAAATATACTTATTTGATCCTATCGAATTTCAAGCTTCTTAGTGTTATACTAAGAAATTTTACCTACCCCATTTGATTGTCATTTTTTTTTTTTTGTGTTTTATTCTCTTTTTTATGGGTGTTAGGCTCGGTGGATCTCTTTTGTATTAAAATTTATTGTTAGTTATCGATACAATAATTAAATCAAAACTTTGTGTGTTTTTTTTTTTTTTTTTTTTTTTATTTTTATGCTTTAATAAGTCGATTTTTGTGAACTGTAATATTCTCATTATTTTGTGTCAAATAGTGATTAATTTTACAATTTGGGTCATTGATTTCGACTATTTTATAAGGTCCTGAATAAAATGAATCAAGTTTTTTTCTGTTTTCTACGGTTAAATATACTAAATCTCCAATATTTAGATTTATTGGGTTGATATTTTGATTTGCTTGATTTGTTCGTATTAATTTTTGATCAATTAATTTTCTTCTAGCGATTTCATTTGATTTCTGAATTTTAAATTTAAGTTCATGATAATAGTCCTCGTAATTATAAAGTGGTTCTATGCCTTTTTCGTATATTTCGTTGGGTAGTTGAGCTTTTCTGCCAAAAACTAATTCAAATGGTGTAAATTGATGATCTGAATGTGGAGTGGTGTTATAGGAAAAACTGTAAAATTTTAACCAATCATCCCAATCTGTATGGTGTTCATTTGTAAAAGATCTCAGATATTCATTCAAACATCTGTGATTTCTCTCTAATGAACCAATAGTTTGGGGATGATAAGCCGTTGAAAAGTTTTGTTTAATTTCCAAAATTTTGCAAATTTGTTCTAAGGTTTGATTTTTAAATTCGGTTCCTTGATCTGACCTCAATTCAAGGAAATTTCCGTACACTAATATGAAATGATCGACTAATGCCTTGGCAATGACATTAGCTTCTTTGCTTGCCGTTGGTATTAAAACAACATACTTCGTTAAATCACATTGGATTGTAACTATGTATCTATTTTTGTTATTACTTAATGGAAGTGGTCCAACTGTATCAATTGAAATCACTTCGAATGGTCTGGAAGGTGTTGTGGTAACTATCATATTTTCTTTAGTATGTTTAGTAATTTTATTTTTTTACATAATTCACAGGATTTTACGAACTGTGATATGCAACCTTTCATATCCTTCCATTTATATTTTTCTCTTATCTTGAGATAAAGTCTATGTTGTCCAATATGACCTCCTAATGGGGTCTCATGGTTAATTCTAATTATTTCATGTATTTCATTTTTATCCGTTATGAATTTTGGCGGATTGTAAATTATTATTTGCACGTGTCTAACTTTTTCATTTGTTATTTTTTTTGAAAATATTTATAGGCCATAACTTGAAAAGTTCATTATCCGAAGATAAAGCAATCTTTTTAATTTTCATCGTAAGTAATAATTTCTCTAATTTCAGAAGAGCAAACTCAAGTGTTTGACTTCCGTTTCTTATAAACTGTTGTTGCACTGATGCAACATGTTTTTTACTGTTCTTTGAAAAAATTATCATTTCAAGAACATTGTTATCATAACTAATTCTTAACTTATGCAATTTGTTGGTAATGCTTGGATTTTCAGTTACGTAAGTAGAGAGGTGATCAGGCTCTTTACTAACAGTAACCTTTGGTGTTTCTGCGGGTGTTGTAGTTTGATTTTGTTCTCGGGTCATTGCTCTTGTATTAACCTTCAAAATATTTATATTTTTCAATTCTTCAGACGTTGTGACAATGCGTGACAGTGCGTCTGCGATTACATTAGCTTTGCCTTGTATGTATTCTACGACAAAGTCAAATTCTTCTAAGTCTAAACGCATATTTGTGAGTTTCGAGTTTGGATTTTTCATTCCAAACAGGAATACTAACGGTCTATGGTCTGTTCTTACAACGAACTTTTTTCCATACAAATAAGGTTTAAAGTAGTTAATAGCCCAATGTATCGCTGTTAACTCTTTCAAAATTACTGGTTTATTTTTTTCTCCTTTCGTAAAGGTTTTACTTGCGAAAGCTATCGGTAGCTCGCTATTTTCAAATTGTTGAGACAGTACTGCTCCACAGGCAATGTCTGAAGCATCTGTCGTCAAAATAAATTGTTTATTAAAATCAGGATATTGAAGAATCATTGGTGACATTAAATAATTGCGTAATGATTCGAATGAATATTGACATTCATCCGTCCACATAAATTTTGAATTTTTCTTAAGTAAATTATTCAAAGGACTAGCAATTTTTGCAAAGTTTGGAACAAATTTCCTGTAGTAATTGCAGAAAGCTACAAATCGTCTAACATCATCCGCATTGGATGGAACTGGATAATTTTTAATTGTATCAAATTTAGAAGGATCAGGTAATATTCCTTTATCAGTTATTTTGTGACCTAGATAAGTCACTTCTGATTGAAAAAATTTACATTTACTTAGATTGAGTTTTAAATTATAGTGTCTCAATCTGTCAAAAACTTGTGTAAGATTCATTAGATGGTGGTTTACTGAACAACCAATCACAATGATGTCATCAATATAAATAAAAGCTAATTCGGGTGTCAATCCAGCCATGGCGATTGTCATCATACGCTGGAAACTATTTGGACTTATATTTAATCCAAATGGTAAACGCGTAAAATGATAATGTCCAGACTGTGTTGAAAACGCTGTGAATTTTCTTGAGTTCTCATCTAGTGGGATTTGATGAAAACCAGACATCAAGTCCAACGTGGAAAAATATTTAGCTCTTCCCAATTGATCCAAAATAGTATCAATCCTGGGGAGAGGAAATTTATCAGCAAGGATTTTTTTGTTAAGCTGTCGAAAATCGACAACTAAACGCCATTTCTTGTCATTAGTATCCGATTTTTTCGGTACCAACAAAATTGGAGAATTATATGGGGATACTGAGTGTTCGATAATGTTTTCACCCAGCATCTTATCCACTTGTCTCTGAATTTCATTGGTTTGGGCATGTAAGTTTTTGTAATTCGGAATATATATCGGACAGTTGTCCTGCAGAGGAATTTCCTGAGTATAAAAATTGTTAAAGGTTAAAACATCATCAGGTAAACTAAAAATGTCGTGATATTCTGCAATGAGGTTCTGTAAACCTTTTACTGCATCTAAAGGTATTCCAATAGTTTTAATTTGATTCAGAATGTCTTGCTGACGATTCTTCTTATTTTTAATACTACTATTAATTTTCATTATATGGTAATTATAGAGTGGTTCCATTATAGGTTGGAATCGTGAATACAATATATGTACAGGATTTTCTGTAGTGTTGATAAATTTAACATAAGGGTTATTAGATGATATGATAGTATTTCCACAGAAAACGCCTGGCAATATTTCCTGTGAATGCACAACCATATCGTATGTATATGGAATATTTATAATTCGCCTAATGACTTCACTTCTTTTCGGTAAGATAAAGCCATTGTTTAAGTTGTCTTGAATTGGTATAGTTATTTCTTCATTATTTACATTAAACTTAAGTAACCAAGACTCATAATCAATTATGCATCTATGGGAACTTAAGAAATCGCGGCCTAAAATGCCGTCTGTCATAATAGGGAATTCATCATTTACAAGGTGGAATTTATGCTTGATGCACAGTCCTCCTTCAAAATATAGGTCAGTTACTGCTGACGCGATGGTTTCAACCGTGTCATCAGTGATACCTGTTAACTTGATCTTCTCCGTTATATTTATTAGATAGCTGGGGTGTATTTTGCTACGTTTGAAAATAGATATGTCTGCTCCACAATCTATTATGAATGTGTTTGTAGTGTTTGTCATCTGAACATTGACCGATATGAAATTGGACGCGTTCAGATTCATCGTGAGTACGGGAACAGACCTGTTGTTCCTAAAAAATGATTTGGAACTTGTTGAGGTTGTTGGTGTTGCCTTTGCGGTGGCATCATGTTACTTGGCACCATACTTACCGGTTGAGGCAATGCACCGTTTGGCAAATTGGCTGGAAAGCATTGAACCATCTACCTCATTCATATGATATAATCGTCTATTACCGGAATGGTTCCAGTTTTGTTGTCTTGGATGTTGATGATTGGTATTTTGGTAATTGTATCTTAAAAATCTGTTTGATGATTGTTGAGGAAAATTTGGTGTGGTTTGACGCGTATTATTACGTGTGAAACCTCTAAAATTACCTCTAGAGTTGTTGCCATTGTTGCGATTTTGATAATTTGATTGATAACTTGGCTTATTTTGAGGAAATTTCTTTCTCATCTGTAACATTGACACAGATGGTTCGTTGTTAAAATTCTCGTTTTCCACAACGATATTCAATGCCTCAGAAAGCGAATCAAATTTTCCAACTTTCAAAAGCATTTTTGTTTCCTGCTTCTGTGATGCGATAATCAAGGATTGAATGGCAGCCTTGTTTGCTAATTTTTTTGCTACTTCATTAGGTACTTCTTCTCTAATGTAAGCTTGTTTCAATTTATCTGCTAGTATGTCTACTTCCTTGGTAAACCCAGAAGTTTCTTGGCCTTTTTTTGGTTTAATATTTTTCAAGTTAGCGAGAGCTAATTCTGAACTGCTTTTGTCAGTGCAGTCAGCAGAAATTTTATCCACAATTTCTTGGTAATTAGCCGGAACGCCAGTAAACAAATCTCTGGCCTTACCAGTCAACCTAGTCAAAATGAGCTGAATGGCAGGGGCTTGCTGATCTGCTGGCACTATAGTTTGCACCAATCTGATAGCATCAATAAATGATTTTACACCTCCTGGATTTCCATCGTAAGAGGGAATCAGTGATGCTAATTCAGATGCTGTTTTTATGTTCAATGCCATTTTAACTTTTTTTGAAATCTTGATCAGTCTAATATTGAATATTATTGCGTAACTAAGTGATTTTAATGATATTGGTTTTGAATATTTCTTAAGTTTTGTTTCTAGTATATAAATTATTTCATCATAATCGAGACGTGCTGCTTTTATAAAGAAATCAACATGTCTATTATCTAAAACATCTTCATATTTCAAAAGAGTTTGTACGACTTTATTGTATATGGTTTTAGTTAAAAGAATTTTATCCTTTAGAGTACTTTTAAGGTATCTTCTAAAAGGAGATTTTTTTAAGTTTGTTTTAATATTATGTAGTTTTCCAATTAAATTTTGTATTTCTAATTCAATTCCACTCATTGAAAACTTTTAAAGTTGATCATAAGGTTAATTGCATAATAAAAAAAAATAAAATTTTTCTTTTATGGTTTTTCGCTCAGGGGCAACCATGTGATTGGATCGTCTCCTGGCAAATTTTCAATTCTTGCTATCAATTCTTCCCACGTACGGGGGGTTGTGTTTCTTTCAAAAGGTGCAAATGGTTCTGGACCATTACCCTTTTCAACTTCATTTAAAAATTTGAGAAAATCTTCCCATTCAATGTCATTCATTTTAAAATTTTAATTATAATTCATATAGTTATTATATGCATTTTCCTCATGGAACTGTTGATGGTTTTCTAGGAGATTAGTTATTTGAACATTTGCGTCGCCTTCGTTGGACGACTTTGATGCGCCTTTTCCCATAATTGAATCTCACTTATCACTTGAATCTCACTAGCACTGTTTGAAAAACTTCCGATTTTTGTTTTGTTTTTTCACTTGTTTGCTTCATGCAAAATCAATCACTAGATCATCTAGTTGGTGATCAATAATAATCCACTTCGGACTCCGAAAGATTCGAAAGTCACCGGTCGCCATTTACCGTATTAAATTTTACCGTATTAAATTTTAGACTTGTTGATTGTTCCGTTGTCTACAAGATTATGTTTATTTAGAATCATTTTTACTTACAAGAAGTCTTACAATCATTGAATTGCTTATGTTCTAAAAGTGTTCTAAAAGAGGCGGTACTTGGAGTTAACTTTTGGTATGTAAATATAAGCCAATCAGAATTTAGCACTATGCATTATAAGCGAAAAGAAATATAACCATTGGCCTCTTGCATCGTGAGAACGATGCACTTGGCGTAGGCAAGGAGATCGAATTACGCTATTGCATATATCGATTGTCTGGAATGATCGTTGGCGTCAGAGTGTAGTGACAATGACATGGGTCATTGCCTGAGTTGTAATTTGGAAAAGGTTGGCAATAATTTGGTTTGAATGTTAGCATGATATGAATGCTTGGGAATTGTGAAGTAAGGTTTTTATGATCGTGGGAAGGTTCAGCATTTCAGTTGATGTGAAATTTAGTTTTACTGTTTTATGCTTTTCACACTCTTAAGGATTTGTGAGAGCTAGGAAACGTTCTGTAATTTGATATTCTTTATGAACATCGGAACATGAACATGTTCTAATGCTTGAGATGAATTATTTATGTTTTTTGAATATTAACTTTGTAATGCAAGTCTATCATGCTACAACAGGATACCTTCGAGGCGGTGGACGAGTTCGTCTACCTCGGATCCCTTTGCTGACGGCTGACAACAATGTTAGTCGGGAAATACGAAGGCGCATTATCAGTGGAAATCGTGCCTACTATGGGCTCCAGAACAAACTGCAGTCAAGAAAGATTCACCCCCGCACCAAATGCACGATGTACAAAACGCTCATAAGACCGGTAGTCCTCTACGGGCATGAGACGTGAACTATGCTCGAGGAGGACTTGCAAGCTCTTGGGGTTTTCGAACGCCGAGTGTTAAGGACGATCTTCGGCGGCGTGCAGGAAGACGGCGTGTGGCGGCGAAGGATGAACCAAGAGCTCGCTCAACTCTACGGCGAACCCAGTATCGCGAAGGTAGCTAAAGTTGGAAGGATACGCTCGGCAGGGCATGTTGCAAGAATGCCGGACAACAACCCTGAAGATGGTATTCACTACGAATCATGTTGGAACAAGAAGGCGTGGGGCGCAGCGAGCTAGGTGGATTGACCAGGTGCACCGGGACCTGGAGAGCGTGGGTTGCAGTCGAGGATGGAGTGAATTGGCGAAATGTTGTAGGCGAGCTTTTATCAAGCTAATTGATGTAAAACCAAAAAAATGCCCACATTGTATCATGGTATTTTAAGAAATCAGCGTAAATCTTTTGAGAGATGATTGAATTGGATAACCATGTGTCCTGCATTAGAATGACGCTTCAAATGACAATTTTTGAGTCCCCAGAATGTCTCAAATTTACGATGAAGTGGTCAAATTGTATCTAAACATCTGTGCCTAGCAAATGGGAACGTATTTTAGTAAACTATTATGTTTTATCTCTATTTTTCGATAATTGAAACGGTTTAGTATTGAACAAATCTATAGCCGGTTCTTTAGGGCATTAAGTTCGAATGGCCATATTCGGTATATTCTAAATAGTACAAACCTTTTAATTTGTAATATTCAACATTATCAGATCATAATGGTTCATGCAAATTAAAATTATTGTCATTGCAAATATATAAAGTTAACTTGGCATGTTCCAAAAAATAGTCCTTTTTTACCCGACTTAATCCAGTGACACATCGGAATAACTCCGGCCACAGAAATATTCCTAAGTTCTTGTGGCTGCTCCTAGAAACTAGATATGTGTATCAGTATACCGACAAAAAAAAAAATTCGAATCCGTTAAGTATTCGCTAAGCGGTGAGAGGTTTAGTATTTTTGCTTTCACTCAAGCCTATACTGGGGTTTTGATGGACAAACTGAAGAAAAATTTGCTTATTTTTGCATTTAATTGAACTGCAAAGTATATGTACAGTCGAAGCTCGTTATAGCGACATCGCAAGGGACCGTTGGTATACGGAGATGTCGCTATAAAATCGTCGTTATAAAGAGGTTGGATGTCGTTATGGAGCATGGAGGAATAGAACGATCATAATATGTACTAAAATAGCTAAACGAATGTCGTTATATTGAGTAACTATTGAATATAACACTAATGTCGCAATAGAGAACGGTCGAAACAGAGAAATGTCGCTATAAACGTTGAACTTAGTGTGGGAACTTGGAGGGACCATTGGAAATGTCGTTATAGAGAGATTTGTCGCAATAAAAGTTGTCGTTATAACGAGCTTCGACTGTAGTTTTAGTGTTTCAGTATTATAATATCAATAAAACCAATTGTTCGATCTCATACCGACAACGGCAGCATCACCCAAGCCAAGCGCAAATTGAACCATTCAATTTGTTACCCATTGTTTGGTTCTTTTGCTTCAACGCATCGTCAGCCCAACGCTGCGATAGGCACCATCCAGCGTACAGCAGTGCGCACGATTCCTTTCATTTCCACTTATCTATCTCCGTACTGTGTCATCTATAAAAGGCGCACGCTAGTTGTATATATGTAGGGCAAAATGGTCCAAAATGCCACTTTAAGGATTTGTGTCGTTTTCTTGTAATAAGATCCACATTTGAAGGCCATTCGAAGTCTTAACAGTAACTTTACAATATTTGCTAGCTACCACGGTTTTAAATCGTGTCGAAAAGTTGGTTAAAAAATTGGGGTGGTTCAAAATGACCAAATGGGTGGGGTAAAATGCCATTTAGTATGGAGTTCGAAGAGTTAGCAATCATGCTTCCCCATGATTTTGCTCTGTGGCATGGAAACGCTTATTGGTTAATAAAGTCAACGGAAAACCTTAATATTTAGGCAATAAAGTGAAAAGTGTTGAATATCACCGGAAAATTAAGTAAAAATCTATGAGTTTATGTCCATGGATTGTAGCACCACTTCTTGGGTAAACGTATTTGAACGCCGTTTGGCAAATTATACAGATTGAAACGTTCTAGGAATGATTCAATGAGTCGGGCCATTTTACCCCATCTGTGCGTATTGGGCCATCTTCCCCTATAGTTTCTTTCTCTCCCCACCGAGTAGGCACGTTGCCTCTCGGTGGCAATAAAGTTTCAATTAGTTAGAAGTTGAAATCCATCGTGTTGTTTCTTCGTCGCCGTCCCCGTCATTCCACCACACAACGTAGGGCTCCACCTTGGACGAAACATTGGTGCCGTGACCAGGATTCGCGGCCCATTCCTTCCCCGGTGAAACTTTGGTGCCGTGACCAGGATTGGCCGCCAAGGAGCGACCACGGACCGTCCAAACCCAGGATCGATCGCTAGGAAGCGATCGCGAACCGTATAATCCATCCGACGGAATCCAAGATCGGTCGCTACACGTAGGCAAGTGGTGATCATCAACCCAGGCATGGACGAGACGACGACAGAAACAAATGGACCTACACTTCCTCCCTCCGGACCGGTGTGTCCAAGCTCTGGATAAGCGAAAACACTCCTCCGATCCAGAGTGTCTATGGAACAGTGTTATATCTTTCCGGACCGGCGAGTTCATCCATTTTCTGAGCAGGCATGCTCTCCACACTAGTTTACATACTCCGTGGACTAGTACCTCCAAATACCGGCACATCCAAGCAAAATCATCAATCCTCCGGACCGGCGCGTCCACATTTCGGACCATGATGGCATCATGTCCGACGGCCCATCCATCATTTCCAAGCGATCTAGTCAACCGGTAATTCCATCCACCGGCGTGTCGATCTTCCAAAGCTAGGCGCTTCATTTCCGGCTCGATCATCGGCAGTATCCGTTGGCGCTCAGGAATTCCGACCTTCCACTCGGCGTAGTCAGGTCATGCTTGTCGTCCGTCAAGCAGGAATCTCCTACCAGCCAGCATCCCATTAGATCCATCCACGAACCAACCGTATCAATCAAATCAAATTATTGCACCCGTACCAACAACGATCATCTCCCATCCTACCTACAACAAGCAAGCAGACGACATCCACGGCATCCATCCATCGATCAGAGGCAGGCAAATAGGGAGTCGATGCCGGTTATGGACCCTTTGCGTATTATGGAAGCCCTACAGAAAAACATAAAATTAACACTCAAAGCAACTTTATTACATTGTTAGTCAGCAGTTTCAGGTAAAATATTTGGTTTGAGACGCATAAATGCAGATATTTGAACAGTTTTGTAAATGAAACCACACAAGAGGGTCCATAATACGCATTTCCAGGTGGGTCCATAATAGGCTCGTCGGCAGCGAGCTGGATTACATGGGAATCAAATGGAGGGTCCATAATACGCAACGTCAAATTTTTAAACAATCCTATTATGGACCCCGGGAGGGTCCATAATAGGCATTCGGACAACAGTTTTTCAAATGCATATTTCGCTGGAAAAATCGAATGATTTTGTATGTTTCATAGACGTACTATGAAGTAAAGACATTGAATTTGTTGTTAGACTCCACAAAACGTATATGCGTCTGAGATATCATTGCGGAAAAGCGTCTAGAATGAATTTCAGCTACTAAGGGGTTCATTACTAGCATTGAAACCCTAGAAAACGAAATTTCAATTTCGTTTTGAGGCGCCGGGATGTTTGCGCTCACACTGCAGTCGTCATCATCGCTATCGTGTGTAGAAGTTGAACCATTCAACGCACCACCAATTGTTCGGTTCCCGACGATGATGAATAGCTTCAATGCATCGTCAGCCCAACTCAACGATAGGCATCATCCAACATGCAGCTGCGCGCATATTTCTTCTGTGTAACGTTTTTCGTCTCCGTACCGTGTCACCTATAAAAGGCGACAGTATTTTGTATGCTCTGTATATAGTTTCTTTCTCTCCCCACCGAGTAGGCACGTTGCCTCTCGGTGGCAATAAAGTTTCAATTAGTTAGAAGTTGAAATCCATCGTGTTGTTTCTTCGTCGTCGTCCCCGTGATCCTTCATCGACACAACGTAGGCCCCCTTCCTTGGACGAAACACCAATTTATTGATATTTTAATAACCCTAGACCGTTCGCATCATGTGTTTCATGCTATTTTACTTCGGAGCTCGGATTGATAGACGACTTGTTCACAGCGTCAGGAATTCAAAACTGCTTTTTATTTGATCAGTGTTGCCAAACCATTTTTCAAAACAAAGTCATTACATTTTTATGTAAAACATGTAACATCTCCCTTTTCATCAATTGAAGAATTGAGCTTATCAATACATTTCAAAATCTTTAAAACGTTTGGGAACAAGAATACGTCTTTTGGGTCGCTCCGATGTCACTTCCGGTGCTGAGGATGGTCTAGATGGTGTTCCTTGATTACTGGAATCAATCGTGGGATTTGCATCCAGCTGTGGTTCAGGTTTCCGGCTATTATCAGACCTTGCTGTGACCTCGTTTCCAGATAGTAGTGAATGATGAGAAGCTGCTTGCGGTACACGTTTGATCATCACGTTATCACGCCGTAATTGCTGACCACGAACGTCAACGATTGTGGATCGATCAGTTGCGGTAGCCTTTACTTCTCCAGGTAACCACGTATTGTCAGTAGGTTTTTTCTTAACAAATACTGGCTGTCCTATTTCCAACGGTGGAAGACTCTTCGCTGTGCGATCATAGTAGTACTTTGCAGTTTGACGATTCTTCTTAATACGCTCCTTTACTCCCGCTTGAATATGTGATGTGTATTTTGCTTCAGCCATAGGAACGTTGAATCTTATACGACGACAGAACATCCTTTGTGCCGGAGAACTTCCACAGTTATTCGGAACGTTACGCCACTGTTGTAATGCTTTCCAAAAATCCGAATTAGTTTCTCCTGTTTTCTTTAGCAACTGTTTAATTATTTTCACCGCTGCTTCTGCTTTGCCGTTCCCACTCCGTAGCCAACTTCCTGAATTCAGCGCTGTTGAACTGCGGACCACCATCAGTTGTTACATACATCGGAGTGCCGTACCGGGCAAAGTTTTGGCGGCACTTATTGACCACATTCGAAGCGGTTGCATTTCTTTGGAGCTCATCGACTTCGATGAAGTCAGAAAAATGATCAACCGTTATCAAATACACGTGTTTGCTGCCTTTGAGTTGGAGCTCACACAAATCGAGAGAGATCTTTTGGTATGGGTAACATGGAATTTGATGTGTTTGCATAGGTTCTCTTTGTTGATTTGGGGCAAATTTCAGACAAGAATAACAACTCTGAATGCGTTGGCGTATTTGGTCATTGATTCCTGGCCAAAAAACAGTGTCACGAGCGAGTTTCATTGTTGCTTCGAGACCAGAGTGAGAAGTGTGCAAACGTTCCAAAATGTTTGATCGAAGACTAACCGGTACCAATATACGATTATTCCTGTAGACCAATCTGTTCTGGGTGTAGAATTCGTTTTTGTACTTCCAGTAAATCCTCATTCTCTCTGGCAACTCTCCAATCGTTAAAGGCCACCCGTCCACAATGAATCGAATGATTGTTTGGATATCCGGATCTTCAGACGATGCTCGGCGAAGTTGATCCAGACGAAAGTCGGAAATAGGTATATACTCCGCTGAGTTGATCGCTTCATAGTCCGCCAGTGTGAAGTCCATGTCCATTGTGTAGACATCGTAAATACTTCTGTCAGTAAGGTCACTTTCAGTAAGTGCTGCCCTTGATAACATGTCGGCGATAACGACTTCCTTTCCAGGCTTAAATAGTAGCTTAACCTTGTACCTTTGCAATCCTAATAGCATTCGTTGAAGTCTCATCGGTGCTTCATTCAATGGCTTCTTGAAGATCCGCAACAAAGATTGATGATCAGTCTGAACCGTAACGTCCTTCCCGATAATATACATCTCGAATTTCCGGCAGGCATACAGTATGGCTAATGTTTCCTTTTCAATTTGTGCATACCGTCGATGGGGGTGACAATGGGTCTAGGGGGTGAGATTGGGTCAAAACGGAAAAATATGTTTTGTTAAATATTTCAGCTAATAACGCTGATATTATTAAAATTAATCATTCATATGATAGGGGACATATTATTACACATAATTCATAACAATATACATTTTTAGAAATAGTAGTTTTTGTTTACTATATCAATAAACTTGCATGTTGAAACTAGATAAAATTTACAACATTAAATTTCTCCTGTACAAAGTATCACGCATGTACTCTAGCCTCTATTGTTGTATTAGTAGAATGTTGAAAGTCTTTTCATTACACATCACAGGTATTTTCCAGAATCTGTTTGATTTTCCCACAAAAAAATCATTTTTTTCGGCACGATGTCTAAAACATTGAAAATGGGGGTGAGATTGGGTCAAGCAAGAACGATAGTAAATGAAATTCCAAGTCCACTTTTTTGACATTTTACGGTGCCGGGTGCTCTCTTTTTTCATTAAGATGTGTTTATTCTTTCTATATACAGCATCTCTGAAACATCAAACAAGTCTACTTGAGTATTCCGTGCATTGAATAACAATATAACGCATTTTGACAACTTCTCAAACCAGCAACTGTGTTTCGTACGCAGCAACATCGTAAATTTTTATTAAAGGGTGTTTTTTTTTCTAAATTTGATTATTTATCAGTGTTTTCATATAATAGAAACATCTCACGGAAGTACAAATGAGTTGGATCGCTGAAATACTGGGATTATGACGTCAACTTCTGCCTGAAATTTATTGATCGTTGAATGTCACACCGAAATTTAACTATTTGCGAAGGTTTAAAATAATCACTGTTTCAGTACACCTTTGAGGAAACTGAATAGGCTTTATAGCAATGGGAATGAGACTTTGAAGACAATTTGAGGGAAAAACCAAGAAAATTTATGTAAACTTGACGATAAATGTTGGGTTTACATATTTTTTCTCATAGCTCTTCAATTTTCTGTACAATCTTTCTTTCAAGTTGGTTTATCATACTTGTGAAACATCTTAGATATCTGTTTGTCTTGTTTGCATCGTTTTTTATCAATATTTTTCAATTATGAATGGTTTTGAAATCATATTCTCAAAAACAAGTTATTTTAATTACAGTGACCCAATGTCACCCCCTCTATGGGGTGAGATTGGGTCATTTTTGATTCACTTGTGGTGCCGCTGTGAATAAATATTTGTCTTTAATTTTTTGAACAGTTGTTAATGTACCATCAAAGTACATACACACCAAATTTGAAGTTTATTGGAGTTAAATTGCGATAGTTATTCAAAAAATAAATCGCACATATCCCTTTTTGACCCATTGTCACCCCCAACGACGGTACCTTCTTTCCGTTGGTGTCAACGTTTTCGAAGCGTAACACACAGGCTGACCTCCTTGCAGGAGTACTGTCACACTGAATAGTGACCTCCTTATCGACATCGAAATATTTCAGCACAGGAGCTCGTGAAACCATCGTCTTCAATTTAACGAACGCGGCATCGTGTTCTTCTTCCCATCTCCATGCTTCTTGCTTCCCAGTTAGTCTTCTTAGAGGTTCAGCTATCGTCGACAATTTAGGCAGATAATTGGAGAGGTAGGTGATCATTCCCAAAAATCGGAGAAGCCCTGCAGCATCCTGCGGTGGTTGCATATCGATGATGGAACGAACTTTTTCAGGGTCTGGTTTTACTCCCGCCGAGGTGAGAATGTGTCCAAAAAATTTCACTTGCTGTTGGAAAAGACGTATCTTGTCCTTGTTGAGTTTGACGTTTTTTTCACTCATTCTCTTGAGAAACGCATCGAGGTTATTATTGTGATCTATCATGGCCTCTTCTGAACTGCTCCCACATCCGAAAATTATCACGTCATCTGCTAGGACTCGAACTCCTTTCAATCCGTGTGTTGTTTTATGTAGCTTCTGTTGAAAGATTTCTGGAGCGGGTGAAATCCCAAACGGCATCCTCAACCAACGATACCGACCGTAGGGAGTCCAGAAAGTCGTAAGCCGCGAACTTTCCTCATCCAGCTGCACCTGCCAAAGTCCATATTTTGCGTCAACCGTAGTGAAAATTTTAGCTTTTGATAGTTCAGGTAGAAGTTCATTGACAGTTGGAATTGGATAATGAGGACGTTTAAGAGCAGTATTTAAAACAACAGGATCGATGCAGACTCTAATTTTGTTATTTCGTTTTACAAGGACAAGATTACTCACCCATTCCGTTGGTTCGTTCACTTTCGAAATTATTTGCAGCTTCTCCATTTCATCTAACTGAATTTTCAGTTCCTCGCGCAAGGTAACTGGGATCCTGCGTGCTGGTTGTACCACCGGCTTTACTGAATGATCAACTTCCAAGTGAACATCTCCAGCTAATTTACCAATTCCTTGGAACACGCCTGGATATCTGGCAACGATATTCTTCGCAGTAACTTCATGTTCAGCCGACACCGACAAGCACAGTTTCAATAGATTTAACTTTAGACACGAGTGAATCGACAATATCGGTATCTGTCGAAAATCAACAACGGTGAAAACGGCTTTATACTGCTTATCGTTGTGTCGCAAATCCAATGTAGCTCTGCCCAACGCTCTAGTTGATGAGCCACCAAATCCCTTCAAGACTGGTTGCTGTTTATCAAGTTCTACCGATTTGCCATCCAAAATCTCTAACAACGTAGGGAGGCCGATCACGTTGCACGATGCACCGGTATCCAGTATGCATTTCACTTTTTTGGATTTGTTCTCTGTTCCGAAGCTCAAGTCTGCCTTCAACAAACCGCCATGTTCTTGATCGATACTATACAGGTACTCGACAGTATCCACAATTTCCTCCTTAGGCTCTGTTTCCGCACAACTTTCTTCAGATTCCGAGTCGCTGATCTTATGCACCATTTTACTGGAACGTGTTTTGTTCTTCCTGTGCAATTCCCTATCTTCTTGGTTCTTCCTGCACATAGCTTCGAAGTGGTTGCGCTGATGGCAATAGAAGCAAGTGCTTCCCCATGCTGGACACTCTTGCAGATTGCGATGGTATCCTTTACCACAGTAGGCACACTGCTTTATTTTGTTTTGTTTTGAGTACACTTTATTCACAGAATGTCGTTCTTCTTCTAGCCACTTGTTCTTTTCCAATTCCATCTTCGTAGCTTCTTCTGACATACATTGATTGATGACATCCACCGCTGTAAGTTCCACTTTATCGATGAACGCTTTCTTCATACGGGTATCACGAAGGCCGGCTACAATCACGTCTCGCAACATTTCTTCTTCAAGATCGCCCCAGTTGCAATCCTTCACAAGCGCTCTGGCTCTGTTTATAAACTGTACCACGGATTCTTCTTCATTCACTCCATCTGCCGGTTGTTGTTTACACTGTAGAAACTCGTAACGCGCTAGCTTAACATTTCGCTTCGGCATCATGTAGTTCCGCAATGAAGCCAAGCAGGCCACCACGGTATCTTTTTCCGCTGCTTGTAACGGCCAATTATTGAAAATTTTCCGAGATTCAACTCCTAAAGCTGCTTTAAACGTTGCTATTTTCACTCGCTCCTCGCGGTTTTCTAAACCCGAAGCGATGAGATAGATTTCAAAACCCTCAATGAAATCATCAACATTTTGACGCACATTGCCTGTCATAACTAGCGGCTCGGGAAACGGGATGTTATTGTTGAACATTTTTGCGGCGGCTGCTGACATGGCGGCTGCAACGATAGGCGATGTAGAGCTGTCGTCTTGACCTCTGCTTTTGCTGTTGTGCCCGCCAGCGGCTCCTTCCATTCCATCGTCCGTATGCTCAGTCGCCATCTTTTTTTTCCGATAATTCGCACTGATTCCGAATTTCACAAAACTATCACGGAGCAATTATCTTCCTTCGATCGCTATGGTTGTTTCGACAAACGGTAATCACAAATACTTGCTACAACCATTTTCCCGTATACTCAGCCACTTCTGGCACCATGTTTCATGCTATTTTACTTCGGAGCTCGGATTGATAGACGACTTCTCGAAAACTTATTCATATAGACTCAAGTCAAAAAAGTATACAAACTTACTTTATCGATTCTATGTGTTTCACAGACGAAATTCTACACGTTTTGCTCTGAACCAGCTCGATTTTTCACTTTTAGAACGTTTAATTTCCGGATTTACAAAACGACGAAAGTAAGATTTTCAACTTTCGCAACCTAACCACTACTTTCGTCGCCCCGCTGTATGGAGAGACAAAGTGACTTAACCACGAATCAAAACAAAACATTACTTGAGTCGATTTTACACTGGTAGAAAAACGTCGCAAGTAACTGAATAAAACGGCTTATCATTTTGTCATAATTTTTTTGTGGGAAATCATAGGAACTCCCTAGTTTTTGATCGCGAGTTGTCTTTATGCAAAATTTAAGCAATGTACACGGTGAAAAAATGTCAAAAAGGTGATTCATTTTAAAACAGTTTTAGAAGACAGGTTGTGATTCTTCTGAATTAATTATCTCAAAACCGTCTGGAAGTTACTTACGTCGATTTGAAAAAGTAATCGAGACTTGTTCACAGCGTCAGGAATTCAAAGTGCTTTTTATTTGATCAGTGTTGCCAAACCATTTTTCAAAACAAAGTCATTGCATTTTTATGTAAAACATGTAACATCATGTACAGAGTACACAAAATGAAAAATAAAACTCACTTGTGATACACGACACGAGTGTTGGCGTCCCCGACGATATTTGAAGGCGCGACAGCTATTGAGTATAACGTTTGATATTATCAAAATAACTATAAACAAATAAAACACAAATTTCCCATATTCAAAAATCTCATACAATACGTTTATAGATCGTTTTTCTGTCTGTTGTCATGTTTTGATTCGAATAACACACATGTATTTACATAACTCATGCACTAATATATTAAAATGTCGAGGTGGTTATTTTTTTTGAAACATACGAAAATAACTCAACTCAGTGGTTTATTTGCATCTCTAAAAATTCAGAGATTTATTTCCAAGAAAAAAAAATAGCATTATGTAGGTGCAGCATTAATTTCATGTTCGCTTTTCAGAGATAAGTTCAATTTGAAATTCTGGGTTTTTGGTCCTATTACGTTTTCATATTTTATAGAGATATTTACTAATTTAACCAATTATTATCCATTGTTATTCGAATACATTGATACATAAATTATGTTTCAAGGTAAAAGACGTAACGATCTGGGCGTCTGGTTTGGTTTATCATCAGCTTCTTTAAATTGTATCAAAATCACCAAATACGTTGCTATAGCTCCACAGTACTGTAAAACAAACTCATTTGAAAATCAGTGAATAAATGGTATGATTGGTGAAACTCACCGACGTAATTATGTGTCTATCGATCGTGCACAAACCGCATGCTGTGAACACAGAATTATTGTCCACCAACTGGCGCCAAAAATTCTCTAACTAACGAGCGTAACGATGTCACCGGGTGGCGTATGAAAAGACAAAAAAAATCGATTCTACTGTATCAATGTCATCAAATGTGGACATATGTACATACACGTTCTTTTGTCAGCGAATCTTTGCAGGTCCTCATCAAATTACAAACAATGGTCATCGTCCGGCGAGACTGGAAAAGACATTAGTAAAGTAAATAGTACTACCTTTGGTTACAAATTGGTTTGAGTTTACAGTAGCGAAATCAACCTTACCTCAACATTCGTTATATGGCAGGGTTCCACGGTGAGAAGGAAGCGAAAAATGTGGATGAACAACCATAAAGCTTGGATCCAAGAGAACACCGCATCCTAAATCAACAAAGTAATTTGAACTCAGGAACATCTTCAATACGGAAAAGGTGCACATTTACCCTTTCACCAACGAGCTCCACCATTAGGAAGTAAGATGTAGCGACTAAATGCAGTAAGCATGAGCCCAAAACCGCCAGCAATGCCACGCCAAATGTGCTGAAATTGAATTATGTGCAGTGATCAAAAATTGTGTCTACTCAATTATTCCGCATAATGACCACAGCGCAAATTTACTCACTTCGAAACCAAAACCACTCCGGTTGATAAAGAGGCATGGATGTAGGCCAGGTCCTCGATGATCCGATTGGGTGGGATAGTGGTACGTTTGCGGCCTGAATAGTATGGTATGTGCAAAGGAAAAATAATTAATCCACTGTCAATGGCAGTAATGTAGAACATATAACGGGGCTCAAATAGTTGTAGCGGTGAACACACAGAGGTATTTAGCAAGACCAATTTGACGGTCGTGGATTTGAATCCCATCGTTCGAGGATCTTTTCGTAGAGGAAATTATTTCGACTTTCCAATGCCTATAGTATCTTCGTGCTTGCCACATAATATACACATGCAATAACACAGAGTAACAAAAACGACATTTTTGCGGGATCAAATTATGTGTCTCTAGTAGATTTGGGGTTCTGCTGTATCTGATGCCGTTTTCAGAAATGTTCCAGCACGTCACAATTTTTAGCTATAGGTCGCCAAAGTTGTATAAAACACTGTTTTCAATTATGTTTACGTGAAATTTAAAGCATGATTTATCAAACTTTTTGATGATCTTTTGTGTGAAGCATGCCAAATATGACTTAAATTTTCATTTCAAACACGAATTGGTTGAAATTGCACGTTTAAATTTAGATACAATCGATTTTTTCAACTTGCTTGCAGTTTACATACATAATTCTTCGTTTCTCTTATATGGAAAAATACAATACTTTTCTAAACCATCAAAAAATAAATAAATTTTGAGCATCGAAAGTATAACGAACTTTATTTATAACTATTGTCTTGGAGATGAACCAGCCGTGGGCTGAAAATCTCCCTAATAAAGATAAAAAAAAAAAAAAAAAAAAAAAAAAAAAACTATTGTTATAGACATGAAGTATGAATTATATGGCAATTATGCAAATATATTGCCATACAAGCTGACAAACTTGCATGCAAGTTGGTTAAAACAGTAAAATTTTGCATTTTCAATAGCCAATATCTCAAAAACTAGAGGTATTATGATATTTTTGGAAACGGTAATAGATTCAGCACCCTTATGTAAGTAAATAGCGGTAGTGCTTGAGACAAAAACGTGTTCCGCAGTGTAAGTGGCAAATTTGCGAAGAAAGCTCACAGTTAATGACTGAAGAAGTACTCATAAGATAACTAAGCTATTAAGCAGGCTCTGTCCCAGTTGGGAAGTAAAACCAAAAACAAAAACACAACTACGTGCCATTCGCGTATTAATGTGTTAGAAGCTGCAAAGTCACAACGTGTAAGCCTAATAATTGTTAGTCATTGTCTAACATCTTATCAAGGTAAATTCTATGACTATGCGAACTTTTCCACAACCAATTCTTCACTTCTTTGACCTTTGTAGAAATGCGGAGTCAAAAACGGTCTCGAAGCAAAGGTCACAATTTTTTTTACTAATTTCAATATAAATTCAAGGATTAACCAGCGCTGTTATAACCCCTACATTAGACTGGCCCAACTCAGTATGGGAGAAAAATAAAGTTGCATCCATCCCCCAGAATTGTTCCTTAGGGTTAGGGAAGGACTTCCTGAAAAGTTCAGCTCATTTGGTCGTTCCATTGACTGGCGCATTTAAATTGAAGTTAATATGGAATTTCCTGCTCAAACATATGGGAAAAAGCACATCATCTACTGTTTGGTTCATTAAAATTGTTAAACACATTTAATTGAACCCAGAATGTCAAAAACACTACTTGATACCATAGCGAAAAATATTGGAGACGACTATATCTTGATCATAATTGATTATGTTGGTGTTTTGACAATCTGAAGTAGATATGTTACCCTCATACCATAACTGCAGCAAAAGGAGCCAATCCTTACTTTCAACAACTGAAATGTTAATGAAAATTAGCTTAAATCCAGATACAACCTTCTGCAATTATGTTCATAAGGGTATTAACTAGTGAATTTTTCATAATGGACACAATTTAACGCGATCAACTAGTACACGGCACGAAACAGTGAAATAGGGTAAATTTTGAATATATTTGAAACAAATATCCTTTACAAACTTCGAATTGAATGCGCCAGCTGGTGAAGTAACCAATCAAGTTAAAATTTTGGGAGGGCTATTTTCTTACGCTAAGGTACACATCGTGCATTTCCCATGGGTGGTAAATGACTGGACAATGCGTATCATTGGCACTTCGTGTACCTGCAGGTATAAAATAGACCCCATTTGTGGCCCTTAGCCTCTTGTCCAGTAACTCCTATCCCTACCTCCCCGTGGTACCGCCTGGGATACGAGTAACCTTAGGGAAGACCGGGTAACCAATCCCGGTGGGACCTTGGTCGTATGCTGACAGGGAAGGGGGGCTCCTCTCTTCTGAGGGTGTAGCTTATATGAGCGTCTGTTCTCCATGTTATGGGCGGCTCAAAACAGCATTAGGAGCGGCTGCTCGTCGTCCTTGTACTAGCGTGGGACTATAAACAGTGCTGTGCACGATGGTCCTCCGGCGAGACAGGAGATTGGTGCAGCCCTTACAAGCCAGCCTTAAAAATCATCAGTAAAGGAAGCATACAATGTAAATTCGCTCCAGAATAATCGGCATAGACCCAGGCATTGAAAACGATTGGAAACTCGGATCATGGAATTGTAAGTCTCTCAAATTCTTGGGAAGTACACGCATTATTTCCGAATTATTGAAGGTCCGCAAGTTCGACATCATAGCGCTGTAGGAGGTTTGCTGGAAAGGGTCGACAGTACGTATGTACGTATAGGGATGGATATACCATCTACCAGAGATGCGGCCAGAGACATGAGCTGGGCACAGCTTTTATCGTGACGGGCGAAAAGCAGAGGCGCGTGATTAGGTGGTGGCCAATCTACAACGGAATGTGCAAGTTGAGGATCAAATGCCGTTTCTTCAATACCAACATAATCAAAGTGCATAGCCCTCACCTAGCAAGTGACGATAAGGACGCTTTCTACGTGCAGCTGGAACGTGAAAATGACAGCTGCCCAAGCCATGATGTCAAAATCGTTATCGGAGATCTCAACGCATAGGTTGGCCAGGAGGAGGAATTCAGATCGAATATGGGAAAGTTCAGCGCTCACCAGCTTACGAACTAAAATGGCCTTAGACTGACTAATTTCGCACCCTCCAAGAACATGGCCATACGTAGTACCTACTTCCAGCACAGTCTCCTGTATCGGTACACCTGGAGATCTCCCCAACAAATTGAATCGCAAATCGGCCACGTTTGCCGGAAGAGGGAGAGTGTCAAAGCAGTCATTAACAACGCAGTGGAAGGTGTCATTGGGTTCGTGAAAGGAAATCGACGGAACGGTTGGTTCGACGAGGAGTGTCAGACGGTTTTGGATGAGGAGAATGCAGCGCGGGCGATTATGCTGCAGCAAGGCACCCGCAAAAACGTGGAACGATACAAACAGAAGCGAAAACAGCAAACCTATCTATTCCGGGATAAAAAGCGCCGCCTGGAAGAGTTGGAGTGCGAAGAGATGGTGCAGCTGTATCGTTCTCAAGAAACGCGAAAGTTCTGCAAGAAACGCGAAAGTTCTGCAAGAAACTCAATGCATCCCGCAAAGGCTTTTTTCTGCGAACCGAAATGTGCCGGGATAAAAATGGAGGTATCTTGACGGACGAACGTGAGGTGGTTGACAGGTGGAAGCAGCACTACGATAAACACCTGAATAACGCAGAGGAGGAAGACCAAGGCAGCTGGAGGAATGGCGGCTTCATCAGTACGGCGGATGAGGGAGACGTGCCAACTCTCACACTAGGTGAAGTTAAGGATGCTATCAAACAGCTCAAGAACAACAAAGCAGCTGGACAGGATAGTATTGGATCCGAATTTATTATACACAGAATGTGTGCGGATGCCGAGTGCTAGAATTTCAGCCAGAGTTGGCTGCGAAATAAAAAAGAAATCCTTCGTACAGATAAAGGCAGTAAGGATATGGTTGATCATCAATTCTACAAATCGAAGCCCATGGTTGCAAGGAAAGAAAGAGTCAGGCCCAGTGGTTCTAGTACTGAGAAAATACATTTGATGGGGTTGTGAAAATGGAAAATGAGTGAATATAGAACACTAAATGTACGGTCTAGCTAAAGAAGTGTTTTCCACGACTGACGAAAATGGAGCTGTAACAAACGAGGTACGAGGCAGGTAGCTCTAAATTATAAGAAACGGATTAAGCAAATAGATAGTTTGATAAAATATTTCTCCTTTGTATTCGTTCTTTATGATACATCGTTTACATTAGTTCTGCTTCCTAAATTAAGTATTTTATGATCATGTATACAGTTAGCCAATATCACAATGGTAAACTATGACCAACAAGATAAAATTAATTAATTAATCCGAAAAAAAAAACACTTTTTGAATTGACAATATACAGTCTTACTTACAATGTTTGTTAGAGATTCATCAAGCTCTAAGTTTATTGAATCAAAATATATTGAAGCCTACTTTTACACTGTTTGGCTAGCTCAACGCCGTCTAATCAATAAAGACTTAAAGTTTTATTCGCATACGTATTCTGTAATCTTTAAAAAAGCTTGACTAAACGAATAGTGATGTTAGTTGTGCTCGGCGATGTTGAAGTGGTTTACAACTACTAGGCATGTATACAGGAGATGTGGGAAATTTTCACCGTCACACTCAATTAAAGTAGTAAATTATCCAAAACTCGGTTGATACTCAACAACACATACGTAGAGGAAGAATGAAATTAATTATTATGATGATGTTGACAGCTTAAATAAACATTTGTGATGATGTATTTGTTCGCTAACCGGTCGGTCGGCTTTATATCCTTGCGACAAAGCACCTTCAAATGGATAAAATTATACACAAGCAAAACAGAGGCACTGGTGATCACAAAAGCATGCAAAATAAATAGACAAAGTAATGCTTTTCGCACCGTGCGAAACAGAGGTTAAACCTTTCCGTGGCTCCATTATGTTCTCCAGCATTTCCAAAGCATTGTTGGCCGATGACACCGATGTTATCTCAATTATGGGTGTTTTGTGAACTGAAAATAATTGCCAAGAAAACAGAACCGGTAAGTTGAAATTCACAGCGAACGATTTGCGTATTATTAAACACAAGGTTACTCACATTCAGGAAACACGTGATAGAGAGTAATGTTGAGTCGATGGAATCGCCTATTTATACCCAACGCTGACTGAGCGAATAGAACGTGGAACATCATTAAAATGTAATACAGAGCATAGAATGGGCAATATCCCAGGACATTGGCACCTGAAATAATAAAAATGACTATATCATTTTCCACATTTTCCATTTGACATCAGAGCTGTAGGTATAGGATCTTTCTTTGTCATTAGTTCAACGTAACTCAAAGTAACACCACTGGCGAAGTTGCCGTATTAAGAGACATAATTATTAAATAATTATCATGCCTAATCAGTTCCCTATTTTATTCCCCTTTGATTGCCAGAATGAATTGTCAGCACAATTTGTGAATGCCGTATTGCAGAAGGCACATTTCTGCTCGCTTCAACGCACCCAATTTATTTCTCATCAATCATATTGAACGGCGCAAATCGTTCGTAAGAAAATAATCGGGAAAACGTTTAGCTTACCTGAGTCTTGATTTTCCTTCTTTATTTTCTCCGCTATCCGATACCAGACCCAAATGTCGAGAGCTGGAAAATTAAGCAACTTATCCCATTATTTTATGTCGGTTCCCAAATGCCTCCCGGGCACCGGCAGCAGTCACTCGAGACCAACCGTATTGCAGGAGAGGATCAAGCAAAAAATGTCTCACCTAGAGCACCTGTTATGATGACACCCACCACGGTCAGCATCGTGAGACCTTTTCGTTTCTCCATGTCCTGTTTTCCAGCTGCAAAGTACATCGAAAGCATATCGTCCGCCTAGAAATGATTCGAATTAAATTTGGAATAATGGTGAGACCTCGTCGTCGCACAGGAGAGTAACTAGAACAAATTCGTGGCCATAACTTCAAATTTGAAAAATTGAGGGTTTAGATGCCGCTACATTTTCAACCGTAGCTTATAGTATACCACATGTTGTGACTTCATTGAGAATACGTCAAATAACATTGAAAAAATGCGACAAGAGTGCAAAAAAGTAGATGTTCAATGATTTTCTCATCTTTTTCGTTATACAGTCAACTCACCCTTACTCGTTTTTATTCATATCTCGAAATCGAGTTGGTTAAGGAACCATAGTTAATTTATCCAATTTTGTATTTACAAAAAATGTTTTGACATGCTTTTCGATACAATTGCTCATTGATAGGTGTCAATGGCTCGAAACTTCAAACTTCAAAAACGACTTTCTCAAAGGTAGTTTTTTTCACTTACATCCCTTTGCTTCTAATTCTCTCAGTGTCAATTAAGCTATACTTAACTTCTTTTAGTCAATATTGGGGCATAAGGAAAATATTGAGAGCAGAAAATTATTTTGGCCATGACTTACCCTAAACACTCTTGTGTGCGCCGGTCGTACGAATGGCCCATTTAAAGGAACCGAAAATTCAACATGGAACACGGTCTATCTAAACGTTCTTGTACTCGAACCAAAAGGGAAAACTTTTCTTCTCCGGGAACGGAAAAATCACTAGGGCGTGAAAAATTTATTTAATCTACCAAGCGTAAAGTATATTAATTTCCGGTGTAGTACATTTTGGCTACTGGAAAATAATTACTCAACCAATTAGTTTTCCCATCACAGAGCTCCTCTGCTGAAGTTTCGTAACGTTCTATTTTACTTTCAGTCTCAATCCTTCTTTTTTTTTGAAAAGGTCGCTAGCAAAAAAAAAAGAAATTGGTCGAATACTTACCTCGTTCAGACGCTGATTGAGCTCTCGAACGAATGGAAGCCCAAACACTCCGCAAAAGACCCCACAAATGCAGGCAGAAACAACGACTGAGACGTCCAGCGTGGTAACCACTTTCGATGTTGCCGTCTTCATTCTGAAAACGAAACTTTCCACAATAATAATTATTCAAAAATGCAGAGAAACAATTGTAACTATCGTAGAGCATGTGGATTTAAACTCGTTACATTTTGAAATACGCATGAATGATTCTATTGTCCAATTATATTTAATACATCCATTGATGGAGCCGCATGGCATTTTGTATTATGCGCACAAAATCGCAACTCAAAAGGCATGTTAATAGAAATGGAAATCAATTGATAATAGTTCATTTAATTTATTTAGTAAACATCTAAACAGATTACAATGAAAATCAACAATTTCATGCCACAATACACGGCTCAACCGAATCCGAAGCAAACATATCTTTTCAGGGTTGCTGTCCAACATATCCTGCCAGCTTTGACCACCTTCTGGATACTGGGTTCGTGAAGAATTGGGCGAGCTCGTGGTTCTTCCTTCGCCGCCACATAACGTTTGTTACACACCGCCAAAGATCGTCCTAAACACCCGGCGTTCGAAGACTCCAAGTGCTTGCAAGTCCTCCTGGAGAATCGTCCACGTTTCATGCCCGTAGGCCCTTATGGGCATTTTGTACCGAGTGTGAATCTTTTGGTCGTATGCTGACAGGGAAGGGGTGGGGGTTTCATCTGCAAGCGTCACTCCATGTTAGGAGCGGCTCACAACAGGGTCTGATCCCCATGTCATGGGCGGCTGATTATCGTCCGAATGCCAGAGAAGGACTCTTAGCAAAACTGTGCACTAAGGCCCTCCTAACATTCAGGGGGGGTGGGAGCTGTTCTCCGAAAATCTATGGGTGGGTGTCAGGACCTGCAAGCCAACCGTAAAAAATAACAAGCACAGGCGAAGGGTCGAGGTCAAGCGAATGTTCGTATTCGACGTCTGGCAATTTGGATTGCCCAGAACTTCTCCAAAAAATCAATTTCTCCGTTCCGTCACGTTCGCTCCGTCGACATTCTGCTCTGTGGCTGCCCAGGCATCGCACAAATTTCGGTGAGGATAAACCGGTAGATCGCTGTTGTCGCAAATTTAATGAAATAGCTTATCTACATAAATTTGGCATATCCAAAAATGTTTTCAAATATCGCTTCTGTAATGTATTATAGTTTAAAGCATCAGTCTGTAGAGTTTTTTTTAAACTGAAGATGTAGTACAATAAATAAATAAATAAATATATAAAACTGCGCCAAAAACTCTCCGCCGTTAACAACCTACGGTACCGACGCCCGCCTCAGTATGACCTTGAGCGACTGGAGCAGCCGGGTGTCACTATAACATACGCCCATCTCGAACAAATGTTGCTGGAAGAGGATTCGCTCGCCGAAACCCCTCTCGACGGAACGATTGGTTCGAGTGTAGAATGATTTTGGAAGAGAAGAACACAGCGCGGGCAATAATGCTGCAGCAAGGTACTCGACAGAACATGGAACATTATAAACAGAAGTGAAGGCAGCAGACCCGTCTGTTCCAGGTGAAAAAGCGCCGCCTAGAGGACACGGAATACGTAGAATTGGAGCTGTTGCACCGCACCCCAGAAACTCGAAAGTTCTATATAAAAAAAACAACGCATTCCCGTGCCACGAGCCGAAATGTGCAGGCACGGAGGTTCAAGGCAGCGGAAGAAATGACTACGTCGGAATGTTGTACAATAGCAACCAACCAGCTCCCACTTTGAGGGAAGTTAAGGATGCCGTTCAACAGCGCAAGAATAACAAGGCAGCTTGGAAGGATGGTATCGGTGCGGAACTCATTAAGATGGTCCCGGAGGAGTTGGTCGTTTGTTGGTCGGCAGATAGTCAGAAACTAGGAGACAGAACAGCTACTGGAGGAGTGGTAGCAAGGGATTATATGCCCTATAGCGTTAGCGTTAGCGTTAGCGTATTTACGGTATACTTCGTAGATTGGATACTAGCAACATTCATGTTTCTTTTTAATAATCTCATCCTGACTACTTTCAGGAACAAGGCAATCTTTTGAATGCCGGCAATCAAAAGAGAAAACAATAGTTTATTTATAGTATAAATAGTATTTCGCGAAATGCTTGTCGATTGTGCAGTAATATTTTTGCTTAATAGCCAGTAAAAAGCAAAACCGATCCCTCCAGAGTCATCGGATTGTATAAAATAACGATACGCGTAAAAAAAAATCCCGGCGACAAAAACACGCGCGAAACCGTGAGCAAAATCCATCGGACGACGCAAAACCGAACTGTCCTGCTTGGGCTTCACGAAACACTACCCAGCAAGACGCTCCAAAACAGGAAAAAAACTTCGGCGACGAAAACACGCGCGAAACCGTGAGCAAAACCTATCTGACGACGCAAAACCGAACTGTCCTGCTTGGGCTTCACGAAGCACTACTCAGCAAGACGCTCCGAAACAGGAAAAAAAAATATCTCCGGCGACGAAAACCGCGCGAAACCGCGAGCAAAACCTATCTGACGACGCAAAATCGAACTGTCCTACTTGGGCTTCACGAAGCACTACCCAGCAAGACGCTCCGAAACAGGGAAAAAAATCTCCAGTGACGAGAACACGCGCGAAACCGTGAGCAAAATCTATCGGACGACGCAAAACCGAACTGTCCTGCTTGGGCTTCACGAAGCACTACCCAGCAAGACGCTCCGAAACAGGGGAAAAAATCTCCAGCGACGAGAACACGCGCGAAACCGCGAGCAAAATCTATCGGACGACGCAATACCGAACTGTCCTGCTTGGGCTTCACGAAGCACTACCCAGCAAGACGCTCCAAAACATCTCCAGCGACGAAAACACGCGCGAAACCGCGAGCTAAATCTATCGGACGACGCAAAACCAAACTGTCCTGCTTGGGCTTCACGAAGCACTACCCAGCAAGACGCTCCAAAACAGGGAAAAAAAAAATCTCCAGCGACGAGAACACGCGCGAAACCGCGAGCAAAATCTATCGGACAACGCTGTAGCAAGGGATTATATGCCCCATCTACAAAAAAGGCGACAAGCTAGAATGTAAGAACTATCGAGCGATCACTATTCTAAATGACACCTACAAAGTATTATTCCAAGTTTCGTAAATTACCGCTCGCCAACGGACCAGATCTTTACAGTATGGAAAAACCTCCAAAAATGCCAGGAATACAAAGTCCCTACGCATCACATGTTCATTGATTTTAAAGGCATACGACAGTATCGACCACATAAAGCTATGGAAAATCATGAACGAGAACAGCTTTCCCGGGAAGCTCACATGGCTGGTTAGAGCGATGATGGATGGTATGCAGAACTGCGTAAAAAATTCGGACGAACACTCCAGTTCGTTCGAATCCCGCGGGGGGTTAAGACAAGGTGATGGACTTTCGTGCATGTTGTTCAACATTGCGCTAGAGGGTGTCATGCTGAAAGCCGGGTTTAACAGCCGAGGCACGATTTTCACTAGGTCCAGTCAATTTGCTTGCTTTGCTTTGAAATTTGTTCTATGTGTTACGTCTGTTTGTCTGTGATTAATCTGTTATTGATAACAAATGCAAAAATGCAAGCCGAAAACACAGAAATGCATTTGCAGAGTGCTTGGAGGTTACGTCGAATGCAAGCGTGCGCAGAACATTGCTGCACTCATGTATTTTCATGTATTTTCATCAAATCGATCAATTCTCAAAATCTTAACGGATTTGTGTAGGGTAACCGTTGTTCGGTGTTAAATAAGTCTGGACCAAGTTATGTTTAATGATTTCTAATGGAAAGCGTATCCTAATCAGTTGAAATAACAAAATATGGATATCATTTGCTTTAGAATTTTAAGAAAACTATATGATAAATTAAGCATCCGTATCAAAATAAAATTGTGAAGATCACAACTGAAGATGTCCTTGACTTATCTTGAATTTTCAAGGCCAAAAAGTTATTGTCTGGTCTGTATGAACACCAACCAGTTTCAGCTTCAAAAGCGTCCAAATGATATTTGAAAGAAATTCCATTTTGGATAGGATTCTGATGAGATTCCTTAAAGGATTCTGATGAAAATCATAAGTGAATTTTTGATGAGAATTTTTATTAGATGCAGAAGAGGATTCTGATAAGATTTACGAAATGATTTTGGTGAGAGTCCTGCGGGTATTCTTTTTAAAAGCCTGAGAAAAATCTTTAAAAAATCAGTGAGTGTTCTAATGAGATGAGAATCCTAAGAAGATTTTCATGATGATCTTGAGAGGATTCTGATGAGAATCTAGCAAAGACATAGTGAGAACCCTGAGCGTATTTTGATGAGAATCCTAAGGGATTCTGATGAAAACCCAGGGAAAATTCTGATGACAATCCTTAGGAAATTCTGAGGAGAGGATTCTTATGATAATTTTGAGAGGATTCTGATGAAAGACCAGAGAGGATATTGATGAAAATCTTAAGAGGGTTTTGAAAACAATTCTGAGAGGATTGTGATGAGAATTCTGGGAGAATTCCAATAAAAATTCTGAGAGGATTCTGACAAAAATGCTGAGAAGATTCTGATGAGAACCTTAAGAGGACTTTAGTGAGAATCTAGAGAGATGAAAATCTAGAGGGACCCTGTGCAGATTCTAATGTGAATCCTGAGAGAAATATGATGAAATCTTCAAAAATTCTGATCATAATCTTGTGAGGATTCTGATCATAATCTTGTGATGATTCTGATAAGCATCCTGAAAGGAGTCTGAAGTGATTCCTGAAAGTATTCTGTCGATAATTTTAACGAGATTGTTGAGGATTCTTTTAGGAATCCTGAGTGAATTATGATGAGAATTCTATGAAGATTTTTTTTAGAATATAGTAAATATTTTAATGAGAGCATAGACGTAGCTATATGATAAGAATATTTTCATGAGGATCTTGAAAGGATTCTGAGCGTATTTTGATGAGAATACTGAGGTATTCTGATGAAAACCCACAGAGAATTCTGATGACAATTCCTAGAAAATTCTGATAAGAATCTCGAAAGGAATCTGATAAGAATCCTGATAGGAATCTGATAACAATCCTGAGACGATTCTGAGAGGATTCTGATGATAATTTCGAGAGGATTTTGGAATCTTAAGGTGAGTATAGAACGAAGACCTCAAATTTTCAAGAGCACAAGACTTGAGAACCAAAGAGCACTTCGCGTTGGAATTCTATCCCATTGGTCATCAGTAATTTGATTGATTTTCAACGCAAACTGTTGTCAGATTCTCAAGTCTTGCGCACTTGAAAATTCAAAGTTTGGCTTCGTTTTATAATCACCTTAAGAGGATTTTGAAGACAATTCTGAGAGGATTCTGATGAGAATTCTGATAAAAGTTCTGAGAGGATTCTGATGAACATGCTGAGAAGATTCTGATGATAATCTTGAGAGGATTTGATGAGGACCAATCAGAGAATTTGGCGTTGCCTCACTCCTCCCTGACCGCTGTTGAAGAATGTTTGGAGTCCACCAATGATCTTACGATAATTCATTCAAACATTTAACCAACAATCCTACCTTCTCATGAGAGCGGGTGTGTTGCCAACGCATATTACGAATGTTTTTCGGGGCGTCCATAATATATTTTGGGAGAAATCTGTCAAAAATCTATTATTGAACTTGAAAGATTCCTACCAAAGATCTACCAAGTTATCCTAAACCGAAGGAATTCCTTGAACAACCACTCCAGAACTAATATCCAGAAAGCACTCCTCGAAATACTTTAAATTTCTTCAACACATAGCTACAGGTTTATCGTGTTTTATGCGTCTTTGGAATCCTGCCAAAATTTCATAAAAACATTAGAAATTCATTCATTATTAGCTTCGAAAAGAACTTGCTGAAAAGTTTCTCCATGTATTGGCTTAAGATAAATGCTTTTGCATTAAAAAAAAGAAAAATTAAGTAAATTCAGAAATACAAAAATTTAACACGCTCCTCTTATGAAATTCTTAAAAAATTCACACACTATTCAATTTATTGTTAGTTGTTCAGATTCCACCAAATTCCAAATAATTCATAGAATTTTTGAAGGATTCTATTAGGAACTTCATTGAAAACATCTCCAACTTTTGCATAAAACTAACATATGGCAAATTCATGCACAAACTCATCCAGACTATTCTTTGATATTCTTTCAAAAAAAATTTCAAGTATTTAGTCGGCATTGTTGTAGAAAATTCGAGAACTTCCAATAGTACCTCTGGAGAAATATTTTTATAAATCAATCAGAAGTAGATCAAGTGATATGATTTGATTTTAAACAGGAATTACATTTTTAAACGTATTATTAGGTTTCTCTAGGAACAAACCAATGATTTTTGTCAGGACTCCTCCAAATTATCAAACAGGAATCCTTCCAAATGTGCATTAGGACTAGTTTAAGAAATTTTTACATGCTTTCAAATAATGCTTACATCAGATTTAACTAAACTTAATTAATAAATTCCACTAAACATACCAAAAAAACAAATGCTGAATTAATTTAAATTTTTTTCTTAGATTCCATAAGCTTCTGCAAGGCATATTAGGTAAACATCATGGGGAAATCCATGGAAAAGTAAGGAGAAGGAATTCCTTAAGAAACACTTGGATCTATTTTCGATGCACTGTTGGGAAAATTTATGTGGAAATCTATGGATGAATTGTTCCAAACTATGCTTAAAGGGATAACAAGAAGAGCTCCTATGGAATTTAATGTTACTATTTTGGAGGAGTTTCTAGAGACATCCGTGGAGGAATTTTTATATGAATCTTTTGGTGATTTGAAAGAAATATTTAGATTCATGGTGTAGCTAATGTCTAAATCTAAATAATTATCTTATTGGTATCTCAAGAAAAAACTTGATTAAATTTTAAAGAATTCCATGATCAATTCTATCAATTATTAGACAAAATCCGAGTTTAATTCCTGAAGAATTCAAGCGGAAATACTTCAAAACATATGTAGAGGCAAAGCAGTTTATCCAGAGGGTAAACTTAAAACAAATCCTGGAAAAAATACTCTAAGGGAATCCATAGACATTTTTGTGTGGGGTTTTCTGTCGAGTTCTTGGGAGAAATACTTGATACATGCCTGGTGAAATTCGGGAGTTTTCCCTAAAAGAATTTGCTGGTGGAATAAATCTCTGAGAGTTCTTGTAGGAACTGTATGAAATCCTAATATTCCTGTTCAATAACTGACAACACTGAAATTTCCGGTCAATGGGAACTCTTTTCTTCTCCCTCTCTTCTTCTCCTTCTTGGCATTAAATCCACACTTAGACAGATCCTGCTTCTAGGTTAAGTGTTCTAATGAGCACTTCCATAGTTATTAACTAAAAGCTTTCTTGCCTAAAGTTGCCATTTTCGCATTCGTATATCGTGTAGCAAGTAAGATGATACTCTATGCCCAGGGAAGTCAAGGAAATTTCCATGACAAAAAGATTATAGACCTACCGGGAATCGAACCCAGACACTTTCAGCATGGCTTTGCTTTGTAGCCGCGGATTTTAACCACTCGGCTAAGGCCCTGGGAACCATATCAATCGATTTTTTTAACTTTCTCAATCTGGTTTTTTTTTGTGTTTCGTACAAAAATGGTCAAGTGACTGTATAAATTCGTGAATAAACTTTTGAAGTCGCTTGCAAACCCCCTTTTCCCTTGATAGAAATTCTCGCTACATCCATGAATGACAGTCTGATAACATTCTGAAAGAATTCGGAAGGCATCCAGTTAGAACGTAAATTCAGAAAGAATAATATTAGGCAAAAAGTGAACTTTGGTTATAAACAAGACGCGTGAGCGAAAATCCATCAAAAAAGATTGTAAATGTATACTACAAAATGCATAAGCACACAAAGAATCCCTAGTAACATAAAAGTTGCAAATGTTGATGTCGACGGCAGAATCATAACGATAAACCATAATTTCGGGTGAAATTGATATTTTTTCACACCTTTTCATGCAGGCTGGTTATAATACTAACGAGTTCAAATTTTATTTTAGTGTTGGAAATAATGTTCAAAATAATATCTAATAGTCTATCGTGATGACATTGATCATCTGTTGAAATGATGATCTGTTGTTTGAAAAGCAGTTACATATGATTAATTAGGAATTCCCAAATCCGAACATTTTAGAAAATATTCTACACTTATGTAGGATGATATCATGTGTTTTCAACATAAATTTTAAATCTATTCAAATACTCTGAAACAAATCAAAACTCCAACTTACCGTATTGGTTTTTTCGAGTTGATATCGAAGAATATCCCTTTGTACGTTAATCCAGCTGTCATGTAAGCGTGAAACATACGAGTATATCAATGCAGACTTTATTTATTATGCAGTTCAAGATAAATGTTGTACACACTCATCGTTTCACTATCTACCTAAACAAAACACGATGCCTAAGCCGTAAATCACCAGCACCAGATTCCGCTTGTAATCCACAATTTGTCCTTTGCTTGTTCTTTTTACCACATACGGCGCCAGTCCGAATATCCGGCTAACAAAAAACACCACTTTTGTCGACTCAGATATCTCCATTGTGTTTCCTCTTTTTCTACTCGGTAGCCGATGACAGCATGCAAAAGAAGGGATAATGTAAAAAATAATCTTATTGCCACATCATTGGAAGATTATTATAATAGATTATTCTACACTAATGCGACTTCACATGGTGTCGTGGCGAAGGATATCCCAATCTCATTCAAAACGGTTATAATTTCGAGCAGATACACTTGTGTGATCCTTAACAAGAACTGCACCATCATCAGCATCCCATTCATTTAAGAGAATCACTTTGGATGCTTTTCGAAATTCAACCACACCACCACTGTAATCCCATTAGTATCAGATTGAGGATATGAAACATGATAGTACCGTTTATCACAACAATGGAAGCTAACTCGATGCTGGTTGAGTGAAAGAGACACACTATGAACGATTAAGTTGACCAGGTATTTCCGAACGAATCGCTTTTGCAGATATGGACTTTAGGCACCTAGGATTAGCCGTTTATATAGCTCCAGTTTCAATCTGGAGCGAACATGTGGTATTGTTAATTTTCCATTTTCCACTTCAAGTATATTTACTCTTTTGTCATAAGCAGTCGTTCACATTGCTACATGGTAGACAAGTAGACAAGACTTTCCTGTTTTCCTCAAATAGTGTAACGAAAAGTGGGGTACTGTGCCCAAGAATGTAATGAGTCAAACTTAAGGTGAAACAGCTTAGGCATGGTACACAAATTATGTCACGCTAAATTTCATTTTTTTTGTGAAATGGATTTTGTTTGTGCATGTCGGAAATGCATCACCATTTGTTATTACAGCATAGTCAAGCTTCCAACGAAATAGAGCACGGTAGTGATCCGTTGTTGTCTTTTGAAAATCAGTTAAACACAGATGAGGCCAGCTCTCTTCTACGCCACATTTCACAGAAAGGAATTCTTGAGACACTGAAACAAAAAAGAAGTCCCTAGGCTCAGACGCTTGACCTACAAATTTTAACAGGAACACTTTGAAATCTTGAAAAATACCTCAAAAAACGCGATCAATGGAATGTAAACGTTTAAAAGCTTTCATTGTGAGCTTGGATATGCAGAAGGCAAAGTTCTTGGAACAATATGGATTTCCTGCTGAACTGGTTTAAAATCTCTATACGATAAGGTAACGTGGAAAATCTACAGTAAGGTGTTTATGTTATGATGTTTAATTTTACCAATACTATGTATTATTACTAATACAAAATTTCTTTTTAAATTAATATCAATTACTGTTTTATTCTGTTTATATGCTAGAACAAAAATCTTCTAAATACATGTGTAAATATTCAAACTTAAACACGTTGAAATCACTAGCGCCGCCAAACATCGTATTGCGGCAATTAGTGGTGAATATAAGTATCTTAAAATGTTTCACATTCACCACTTACATCGCCATGGGAATGGCAACACAAGTAGCACGATGTTCAACGCACTCGCGATCCTGCTATGAAAATTATATGGCAGGATTTGCAGAAAGAAATTAAAAAACGTTTTGCAGATTTAAGAAACAAAAATTTTGAAAATAAAAATTTCTAAATTGGACCCTGGCTCTAAGCCCTTTTGGAAATTATCTAAAATCTTGAAAAAACTTCAGAAGCCAATACCAGCATTGAAAGAGGAAAACAAATTATTACTAACTAATTGCGAAAAAGCTCAAAAACTTGCTATGCAGTTTGAAAGTGCGCACAATTTTAATTTAGAACTTACTAGTCCAATTGAAAATCAAGTTACTCAGGACTTCGAAAATATTCTCAATCAAGAGAACGTTTTCGAAAATGTCTGGGAGACTGATTTGGATGAAGTGAGAACTATAATTAAAAAATTCAAAAATATGAAAGCTCCTGGCGATGATGGAATTTTCTACATCCTCATCAAGAAACTTCCAGAAAGTAGCTTATCATTTTTAGTTGATATATTTAACAAATGTTTTCAATTAGCATATTTTCCTGACAAATGGCAAAATGCTAAGGTTGTTCCAATTTTAAAACCAGACAAAAATCCAGCAGAAGCTTCTAGCTATCGGCCAATCAGTTTGCTTTCCTCCATCAGTAAACTTTTTGAAAAGGTTATTTTGAACAGAATGATGGCCCACATCAACGAAAATTCAATTTTTGCCAATGAACAGTTCGGATTCCGCCATGGACATTCGACCACTCATCAACTCTTACGTGTAACAAATTTGATCCGTTCCAACAAATCTGAAGGCTATTCTACTGGTCTTGCTCCTCTAGACATAGAAAAAGCATTCGACTGTGTTTGGCATGAAGGTTTGATTGTAAAATTGAAAAACTTTAATTTTCCAACATACATTGTTAGAATAATTCAAAGTTATCTGTCAAATCGAACACTTCAGGTTAATTATCAGAACTCCAGATCTGAAAGATTTCCTGTAAGAGCTGGTGTTCCCCAAGGCAACGTTTTGGGACCAATATTATACAATATTTTCACATCTGACTTACCTGAGTTATCTCAGGGATGTCAAAAATCTTTGTTTGCGGATGACACAGGCCTCTCCGCCAAAGGACGAAGCCTGCGTGTCATCTGTAGTCGATTGCAAAAAAGTTTGGATATTTTTTCTTCATACTTGCAAAAATGGAAGATTTCTCCTAATGCTTCCAAAACTCAACTAATAATATTCCCGCATAAACCAAAAGCTCTTTATTTCAAACCTTCAAGTAGACATGTTGTCACGATGAGAGGGGTTCCAATAAATTGGTCAGATGAAGTTAAGTATCTAGGGGTCATGCTAGATAAGAATTTAACTTTCAAAAATCACATTGAGGGCATTCAAGCCAAATGTAACAAATATGTAAAATGTCTCTATCCACTTATTGATAGAAAATCAAAACTTTGTCTAAAGAACAAGCTTTTGATATTCAAACAAATTTTCAGGCCAGCCATGTTGCATGCTGTACCAATATGGACTAGCTGTTGTAATACCAGGAAGAAAGCTCTGCAGAGAATTCAAAATAAAATTTTGAAAATGATTCTGAGGCTTCCTCCCTGGTATAGTACCAATGAGTTACATAGAATATTCAATGTTGAAACATTGGAACAAATGTCAAATAAAATAATCAATAATTTCATGCAAAAATCGTTACAATCTTCTATTTCCACGATTAATGCGTTATATGTTTAGGTTAAGTTAGGTTAAGTATATTCAAAACGATTTTTTTTCTCTTATAAGCAACTCACCTGTAAAAAATCTGAACTGCTACGGCAAATGAAATGTAATATGTTGTTAACAAAATGTTAATAAAATCTTAGATTTGTTTTACCAAATTAGGATGATAATGTTGTCTAATAACACAGAACACCTAGATATAAGAAATAATGAATGTAATGTTTGGAATGATACTAATAAAGAAATAAAAAAAAAAGAAAAAAGAAAAAAGAAAAAAAATTAGCACGATGTTGCTAGTTGTGTTGCCATTTAAAACAACCGTTGTGTAAGACAACAGTTTTACAATCGGACTTAAACGTCTGTTATCTGTGGTATGGTTCAGTTCTCACTTTACATTGAGCTTCTGATAAGCAGCATATATCATATGAGCGGTATCCTAGTCTACGGGAAAATAATCAAGGTAACCGTATATGCTGATCATGTAACCATTTTCGCCAGAAATCTATAAGATTTCGATTTTGGTCATGCAAATAGTAGATTCTTTCTCTAAATATGCGATGGTAAGGGTTAATTTCAAGAAGACATCCTTTTTTACGATTTAACAATGCTTCATCTGGACTTCAGATATAAAAAAAATGAACCAGATAAATGTACTAGAAATCGCCATTGCAGACAACTGGTCAGAAATAATTGATGCCAACTAATAAAAACTATACAGTATCGATTGAAACTAAACGAGACAAGAAATTTAAGTTTGATGGAAAAGGTGTGGATACTTATCTCGTTTATTTGGCAAGCTCGGGCGCCGTAGGGCTTAACAGAGCCGAAATGTTTTCTTATTTTAACATTATTTACATTTTATAATTTGCATTTATTAAAAAAAACTATGTTAGTTTGGGGAATCTAAGAACTCACGGTTGATTCGAGGTTAGGGAATACATTTATACATCAGGAAAAGAAAGACTTTTTCGGGATTTCAATTGTACTCTTATAATGATATTTAAGCTACTTAGACTACTAATCTGATAAAGTTTTATGGGACAGGATGTCCAGATCTGTAACCAAACTGAACAGAAACGGTTTGTAAGAGACGTGACGAGAAGAGGACAATTTGAAAGGGGAAAAAGACAGGAAACGAACGACAACCAAGCTCGGATATTGATATGCTTCAAAAACAGATTGATCAAATAAATATATTCCAAAACCAGGTCCGCCAACACTTCCCTGAGAGGCTTCTGCTGTTTTTCTCGGATCCGGAGAGTTTCAGTCAGTTCAGATCTGATGCCACGATGCTCACCACATCCCCATACGACGACAGATATTGCTTTCTGAAAGCCCAATACCGTGGGTATGCGCGTTTAACCCTTATAAGCCTGGGACACACCTTCAATTTTCAAATGGTCACAATTTGGAGATCACTCGATCAATTAATTTGAAACAAATTCTAAAGTTAATGCGGTTAGTTGGTGTTACAATCTTTGGGTGCGACATCCCCCCTGACCCTTTTTCCTTATCTGGGTAATGCAAATAGCGTGGACACAGGATATGGTTTCTGAGTAACATCTAACATGACACCATGGAACCATAATCCGGAACATCCGGAACCGGTTCCAATGTGGCCAATGAAAGTATAAAGTGTTATTTGGTGTTCTAATGAACATATTTCACTGCGTAGATGTGAATTGATGTGTCGGATGATATGGTTTTTTAGTAACATCCAACACGACCTCATGGAACCATAATTCGGATCTTCCGGAAACGATTCCATTGCGACTATTGCTGCCAGCACTGCCCCGCAGTGTCGACGTGACTGAATGATGGTGATGCGCTGAAATGCCATCCATGGAATGATATGAGACATAGCAAGTCGAGACAAAGCGAAGGAAAGCTGATACGGTTCTTTCTCTTTGTTACTCTTCGAGGCAGCAATTCGATAAACGTAATGGAGTTAAAATTGAATTATCCTAGATTCTAAAATTTGTCCCTATATTTACAGTGAATTCTAATATTTGTTAAATCTACCTTAAAACTAGCGCTATCACAGTTAGTTTATCACAGTTCACTATTACAGGAAGTAAGTCGTTGAATTACATTAAATTACTAAAACTAACCTAAATCTAAATCATAGGTTGGTAGTCAAACACACAATAGGCGGACACAGATCAATTTGTTACAAGCTCAAACCGAACAATTGTAAGTTACCTACATATATACGTTACAAAACTAAGCTAATTAAAATAAACATTGCAGCTTAAAGCTGATTTCGCACCAAAATCTTGAGTTTGCGAACTGCTTAAAAGAGTCGGAAAAGAGCTCCCGTTTGATCTAGGAACAAATCTTTAAAAATTGTTTGCCATGTCGAACCCGGTTCCTTGAGCAACCAACACGTCCGACCCGAAAACACCGGACAATAAGGGCCTAACCACTCACTGTGTGTGTGATCGTGATCGTCCAGAGACGATCGATGATTGTGTCCAATGTGACCAATGCAACGGATGGTTGGATATGATGTGCGCTGAAGTGACGGCTTCGGCAGCCGACAGATCGTGGACCTGCGGGCATTGTTTGCCGCTTAACGTTTCTTCTCGAACCACGACGTCTTGGCCTTGAAAAAGAAGCAACTGTGATCACCTCGAAGCCGCTGGACAACTGGAGCATCTCTCCAACCCGACGTTGCTAATGGAAATGGTGGAGAAACTTCCCGCGCACACCAAACTACAATGGGCTGATTACATGCAGCAGCATCCAGTAGTCAACTTGAAGACATTCGGAGATTTCATGCTTCGAGTCGTCACAGCAGTCAACAATGTACTCCAGAGGGAATAGCAGCGATCAGCCTAAAACGAAGCAGAAAGGAGTAGTGTACGCTCATATTAGTGAGGCAGAAATGATGCATGAGCCAGTGTTTGAGCAGAATCGAGTGTGTTTCTGTTGTAAGAAACCAGGACATCGTGTTGCAGAGTGTGCCATATTCAACGCGTATTCAGTAGACAAACGGTGGAAGTTCGTTCAAAATAAGGGATTATGCCGCAGCTGTCTCAACTCACACGGAAGGCGAAGCTGCAAAAATGCAAAGCAATACGTATTTGAAGGATGCCAATACCGCCATCATCCGCTGATACACACCGATCGATCCGATAGTGTCAGTCAGCGGTCTACTCAAGGATTGTCAACAGTACAAAACCACATGCATCGGCAATTCAAACAAGCTTTGTTATTCCGCATTATACCTGTTGTCGTTTCCGGACCGAGAGCCACCATCGAAACCTACGCCTTCCTAAATGATGGCTCTTATCTATCGCTCATAGAAAGTAGTATGGTGGACCAGTTGGGCATTGATGGCTGGAAAAAACCCTTGTGTCTTAAGTGGACGGGGAACATCACCAGGATAGAGTCGGAGTCCAAACGCGTTTGAGTCATGATCAGAGGAACGAACAGCCAGCAACAGTTCTCGCTCAATGATATCCGTACCGTTCAGGAACTTACACTCCCAGAACAAAGTCTGAACTTCGATGAACTCTTGCAACGTTACCACTATCTACAAAGTTTACCGGTGGACAGCTACGATAAAGCGGTCCCTCATTTGCTGATAGGCGTCAACAACGCGAATCTCACGTTTCCACTCCAAGTGAGGGAAGGAAGAAAAATAAAAGTTTGTCCTCGTACTCACGACCCTTTACGTACACTGGCATCGACCTTTTCGGACCACTATTGGTGAAAGTATGTAGGAGTGCCGCGAAACGCTGGATCTGTATCTTCACTTGTCTCACCATACGTGCCGTTCAAGTTGATGTGGCCCACAGTCTTTCCACGTCTTCGTGCATGAGGTGTATCAGAAGATTCGTTTGTCGTCGAGGAGCACCAGCGGAAATCTACCAACTTCCAGGGTGCTGAACGCCTCTTAAAAGAACAACTTTTGAAGATACACGACAAATTAGCTGATACGTACACTAATACAGATACGAAATGGGTGTTCATTCCATCTGGCGCACCCCATATGGGCGGAGCGTGGGAAAGAATGGTGCGGTCGATAAAGTCGGCCATGGAAGCTGCGTACAACAGTGATCGAAAGCTAGACGATGAAGGACTAGAGACGTTAGTCGTTGAAGCCGAGGGCATAGTCAACAGCCGACCGATTACTTATCTGCCTTTAGACGCTGCTGAAGGAGAATCACACACTCCAAATCATTTCCTTCTTGGAAGCTCTAGGGGTGTTCGACAGCCAGCAATACCATTCAATGATCCAGCCGTAGCTGTAAAGAATTCCTGGAACCTAATACAACATCAACTTGGCGTCTTTTGGAAGCGTTGGATTCGGGACTATCTCCCGATGTTGACCAAGCGAATGAAGTGGTTCGGTGAAGCAACGCCCTTAGCTGAAGGAGATCTGGTTCTGATAGTGGATGATGGTCGAAGGAACGGTTGGATCTTTTTTTTTTTTTTTTGATGCGCTGAAATGCCATCCATGGAATGATATGAGGCATAGCAAGTCGAGACAAAGCGAAGGAAAGTTGAGACGGTTCTTTGTTACTCTTCGAGGCAGCAATTCGATAAACGTAATAGAGTTAAAATTGAATTATCCTAGATTCTAAAATTTGTCCCTAAATTTACAGTGAATTCTAATATTTGTTAAATCTACCTTAAAACTAGCGCTATCACAGTTATTTTATCACAGGAAGTAAGTCGTTGAATTACATTAAATTACTAAAACTAACCTAAATCTAAATCACAGGTTGGTAGTCAAACAAACAATAGGCGAGCACAGATCAATTTGTTACAAGCTCAAACTGAACAATTGTAAGTTACCTACATATATACGTTACAAAACTAAGCTAATTAAAATAAACATTGCAGCTTAAAGCTGATTTCGCACCAGAATCTTGAATTTGCGAACTGCTTAAAAGAGTCGGAAAAGAGCTCCCGTTTGTTCTAGGAACAGCGACCAGGTCATCAAAATGCAAAACTAACATTTCGTTCAAAACCCCACTCTAAACTGAGCGTTTTGTTATAAAATTATCTAAGATAAACAATTGGAATCCGAAAAAATACCCTCGTGTTGCGTTACCCAGAAAAGAGGGAGGAATCAAGAATTGTAACACAAACTAATCGCATTAACTTTAGAATTTGTTTTAAACTAATTGATCGAGCGATCTCCCAATTGTGGCGATTTGAAAATTGAAGGTACGTCACGGGTTTTTAAATGTTAAAAATATTGCCCATCGTTTTTTTATGAACCAATAATTCTATTGAATTTGTAAAGAAATTGTACATATTTTTCTGATTGTCTTTCAACCATTTGAAAAGCGATGTTTTTTGAAATTTTATAAAACTCTCAGGTTTGATTATATTTTCAGAGGATTTTGTTGGTAAATTCTTAAAGTATTAACTATATTTGTCTACTTTTCGATCCATGTTGAAGCTTCTTGTTACATTTGAGAATGTCCCATAAAAAATAAACTAAAAATTATAAATAAACATAAAAAATATAAATGACTAAAATGAAACTAGGAGCTAAATGTATTTTATAAAACTTGCCCATCGACACGCCGTAGGAAAAACACCAACTCCCCCCTTTGTACTAAACCACACTCGCGGCAAGAATGGGCGAAAAAGAGCACAAAAATTTAGACGAGTCGTGTTTCCGACTCGGATGGCCCAACCAAGGCTCGCTCTCTTTGTGCTTGGTGCTCGCAGAAGCAAGTTGCGATCCGAGATATAAAGTATCCCCGCAAGTGAAAGTGAAACCCTTTAAAACTTAGTGACCTTTTGTTAGCCTTAATCATTCGGCTAGATACAGAAATTTGGCAAATGTTGTAAAGGCCAACATAATTAAGAAGCGTCACCCGCGAATCCCGTGAAAACCCGGTCGGTGAAGTGCCACGAGAAGAAATCTACATCGGTGACCACGTGAACCCGGCCAGTGACGGTATCCACCAAGGCCGTTAAAACCCAAAGTGACTGCGTGAACGAAACGAGAACCGAAACATATCCCATACCACCTAAGATTGGGATCCCGCGGAGAGAAGCCCCTATAACGAGCCAGGGTGAACCAGGCGTATAGCATCCGACGGCTTTGGGCCGCCGTAAATCAGGAACTGTAGGCTAGGCAGCCCCTGGGATGAGATTCCGATAAGTCTGCATTAGACCTATTCATATTTTCAAAAATGTCTAGAAACGCCCCAGTCAACCAATACTTTCATTTTCCATTGCGAAATGAACTTCTGGCCAAAATTTCACACAATTTAGAGTCAATTTAGGTGTGCTTCAAATCAATTATGTGTTTTTGGGCTGTTTTTAAGCTTTAAAAAATCATAACTACCGAGCGAAAAATCAAAATTTATCGAAAATACATAGTAGTTTATCCAATTCTATAAACTTTTGCCGAACATGATTCTAAAATTGGTTTGGTTGAGGTTTGTATCTCGAGGTTCTTGAAAATCTCTTTTTTCGGGAAGTGTTTTTACTGAAAAGCATGCCTGCATGAAAATTTCGGATTTAAAATTTCCAGACATGATGCTAATGCATATCTTAAAGTCTATCCCATTCAAAGTTACCATTTATCTTACGAAAATAAATTGTAAAAATAGGTAATTGAAGGTAATTGAAGCACATTTGCAAATCCACTATGGGTGAGTCAAGAGCATCACCTTGAGCTTCAAAGAATACAAAAAAATGAACACGTTAGCACTGCCTTTTCTCAGTCGATGATGATGATTATTTTCAAATAGTTCCAAATGATCAGTGAAATGCGATCAAAACAATCATCACCCGGAAAGAAAAAGCAATGCTAACCTGTTCAATTCATTCGTTTTCGGTACATGTGTCATGCATGATTTAACTATCATCAGGTTGCGATGCGGTGTTCGACCTTTGGGCATTTATTGTAATTTATTGCCTTAACCCTCTAATACCCAAATTTTTATTTTCGATTTAAGTATTATTTTTCGTTATCTAAAATCGTTCTAAACACGTTTTTGGCATTTATTTATTTTTATTCGCTAATTTTTATATTTTGGTTTTTGATTTTTATAATTTTTATTTTTGTACATCCCTAGCTTTTTACATTTTTTCTTGAAGCCTTTTCTAGTTGTTGATTTTTGGCAATAATAAAAAATTTAATTGTTACGGTATTTTGAAAAATATTAAACTTTAATTTTTTTTTCGGAGCGTATTTTATTTTCCGTGTAACTAACGGAAAAAAAGGTTTGAAATGATTTCAATACCACCAGGCTCTTCATTTGTGATAGGTTAATCGTAGAAGAATATAAAAGGTACGATTTTTTATAATACACGTTAAATGAAGCCCATGCATTTGTAGGTTATATAAGAATGCAATTTTTCAAACAATTTCTAAAAATACAAAAAAGTTTCAAAAGTCATAAACAACTTTACTTATATGCGTGTGCGCAACGGTACAAGACCCCTCGTTATCGGCTACCACTATCGGTTCAACCGATCCGACGATCGATTGACAAGTGCAGCACAAAACTTCATGGGGGATGATTGGGGAAAAATTGAGATAACCTATTGTTAAAAACGAATAGCAGACATCTACACAAAGACTCTCTAAGCTAGATTGAATCTCATAAATCTGTTATTCTAAAATTGTTTATTCTAAAGTTGCTAAAAAAGAATTTGTTCCTAAAAATAAGTAAGTATTGCTTAATCTATTAAAATGAATTTGATTCTAATTGTAAAACTTAATCTATGAAGGGACATACACAACAACTACACATTTGTTACTAGTAGACGGACAGTTAACGTAGAAGACAACAAATGTAAATAAAATAAATTAAAACATGCGACATATAACTAAATAAAATTAAATTACAGCTTAAAGCCTACTCAAGCAAAAGAACGAGTTTGCTGTTAAGAGTCCAAAACGCGACCGTCTTCGTAACAATGCGTGTTATGAGTCAAGGTATAAGCCAAAAATAAAATCATTTTGATTTCTGAGCTACGAAAAAATACACAAAATTCCAAAGTGTACCCCGTCTAAAGGCGGGGTTGTGTATTAGAGTGTTAAGCAAGATGTAAGCTGTTGGTGTGCAATGTATTCATAAATGTATTATGTTTGATTCCCGTTGACTAGGGCCTGGAAAAATAATGTCAATGGGTGATTTATGTACCATGTATATTGAGAAAACTGTAATTTCTGGGTACTGTTGAGAACAAATTTGGATCAAACAATGTTAAAACTCAATTTAATCTCATTAGCGTGTTCTACAAACTTTAACAGAATAGAATTAGCTTCCAAATAGTGGTAATAGCAAGTGGTTTTGATTTTCCACATGCTAGTTATGATTTTTCAAACCTTGAAATAACCCCAAAAACACATTTTTAACTTGAAGCATACTGAAATCTTAATCAAATGAGCTGAAAATTTGACCAGACATTGTTCTTGGCATGAGAATTCCGAATACTGCTTGACCGGTAGATTTCCAGACATTTATTTAAATATGAACAGGTCTAGTCTGCATGCTTTCTACTAGCCTTGGCAAGCCCGTAAACTTATATTCTTTAAATGCCAAATATGGAAGGGAGTAGATGAATAAACCGAATTTAGAACTATACCATTTAATTCCACTAGAGTTTGTATCCTTTGACAGATACGCGTATTTCGACCTCAACTGTAAGGCCGTCTTCATTGTCGTGTACTAGACTCGACTTACATACACGAAAAACTGATTTTCAGCTACTATGACAAATTTTTACCATAATTTGTTGGCCCCTAGGAATTCGGGGCCCGCACCTACCGCACCCCCCTACAACACTACTGACTGAGTAATTTCAAGTACATCCCGGAAATACTGGGCCTCGTGGCCGTGCGGTTAGTGTTGTCAGACATATAAGAGCATCGTGTCATTGGGTGTGGGTTCGATTCCCGCTACAGCCATTGAAACTTTTCGTCAGGAATGTTTCTCGGCTGTGCCATTGGAGCATGCTTGTCCGATGTCTAGTGTTAAATTACAGTCTAAACAGTGCAGCTAAATGGCTGAAGACGGTGTCCGTGTATTTTTCTTTAAATGACCCTATGCTGCGAGAAATTACTCGATTATCTATCATATTATACTCTCGGCGAAAAAAATGACGATTGATGAGTCTCAGGTACAGTCACCCCACAGTTATGGATAGCACACAGATATGGATCAAAGTTGGCTTAAACGGAGAATATCTCATCAAATAGAGTTGCATTTACGCAGAATACATTTTATCTACGTGGACCATAAATCTTTACAGCATTGAAATCAATCATAACATCTTCTAGAATATTTTATTCGTCCATATAAAATCAAATGCTATCCGTATTCATAGAATCGTTGATTCATAACTGTGGGGCATTGAAACCCGTACCACAGTTATGAATCAACAATAAGACGATTTCGAAAGAAACGCCGAAACGTATACTTTCACTAAAACACCATTCGTTTGCTTCACAGATAAATTGCTTTTATAGTGCTCTGATCCATAATATGAGTCGATTTGATCCATAATAAGGACCATCCTGTTCCACTGATCCACATCTGTGGGATGGACAACGTTTGAAATTTCTTTCGAAATCGACACTTTTTCGTAAATAACCGCGATTTTTAATGTGTCTTATCGAAAACAATTATATTCGGCATTGCCAGGCGGGTAAAATTGTTCTGTACAAGGTCACCATGATTTGTAATCATATTTTATTCTAAAAAATGAGCCTTAGCTGATCCATAACTGTGGGGTGACTGTACAACTTCCCATCGCACAAATACACAAACGACCGAAAAAACGTGACCTCGAAAACCGGAACAACTCTAGTGTCCGGTGGTCAATATGCATGGCCAAGTAAATTACTGAAATAAGACCAAATTTTCCGTCAAATGCTCCCGGATGCATCAAATTTCATCCATTTTCTCAAAAAGTTATAAGCATTTGAATTTAGGAAAAAAATTGCCCATCTCAATCATTTACTTACCCCTTTCAGATTGAGTAGGGGAATCAGTCTATTCTTTTTTTAACACCATAAAATGGCAATGTTTTTAATTTGCCCACGACTAGTTTTCAAGTCTTATGTTAGTACAACGTGCTACATTTATTGATTGTAATAAAAATCAAATCAGGTGTCAGAAAGGTGAGATAAAAAATGAGGTCGAAAACAAGGCCGGTAAAAAGGTATCGGGGCAAAATAAACACTTGTGTGAAAAATAATGATTGTCAATTTGTGAACTTTTGATGAGGTATGCATATTCTCAGAGATTAAGGAGGTGTCCATTTTGCCTTGTATGATCAATTATGCCCCTAATCCTTCTATATGATGTTGTCTGATGGCATTCCTTCAACAAGATGTCATGTCATGATATGTTCAAGCTTGTAAAAGATGGATTGTCAATTCAATTAAATATCAGGACAACGCATTTCTGGTGTGTCTTGTGCAATATGTTTTATTATAAATAACGAAATGGTCGTACATTATGGTAACAATCAAATAACAATATTCACTGTTGTAACCATTGCTTGTATTGCTTACCCCAAGTTTCCACTTGTTCCCTATTCATAATATCACCTTCGTCGTCAGAAGATAGGCAGGGTGAATTTCCCACCGACATGCAAGATTGCAATCTTTCCAACAAATCGGTAGCCACCGGGGCAAATTCTTCCCACAGCACGTCCGGTTCCTCGCCATTGAACAACTTTTCGTCGTCTGAAATAAGCAACTTTGGGTTGAGTAATGGTCATGAGGTTATATTCATGTAGTAAGTATACCTAAACAATCTGCAAGATCACTACAAATGAAGTCCACTTCGGACTCTCCCAAGGCATGAACGACATTTCCGCTATCGATGAGGTAGTTCCACAAAGCTTGACAGGAGATTCCCGCAAGGATCCAATCCTGGTGCGATACTCCGCGTTGCAGTAGCTTCCGTAGTACGATTGGTCCCTGTATTTCCCGAAATGGTGTCCTACGCTCACTATCCCCAAGAATATTGACGAGCACTCCACACGAAGTAACCATCAGCTCCACATCATTCGACTCCAAACACTGAACTAAAATCTTCAATCCATTTTCGGAGCAAAATGCCTGCCTTGCCACGGTGTTGCGTGTCATGTTGCCAAGAACACGTGCTGCCTCCGATCGAGCCGGATTGGAGCTTGAGTTGAGGATATTGCACAAAACACCGCAGATGTCATTCATGCGATCGGCCATGCTTCCTTGGTGATTGAACTGGATAGGATTATCCGATGGTTCGTAATAGTAAGAGAGATTGTGAAGTGCTCCCAAAGTAGCGAATAATAATTCTTCCATTTCCGGTTCCTGTAAGAACACATTTTTGAAGAATATTCAATCTTAGTTAACCCGTAAGTACCCAGGACGATCTTATTTAGCTAAAAATGTAAAAACCTTGTGATTTTTCAACATTTTAGGTACAATTTCATTAAAATCACAGAGCCTGCTTCTCAGCTTAGTGTTCCTATGAGCACTTCCACAGTTATTAACTGAGAGCTTTCTTTGCCAACCTTGCCATTTTCGCATTCGTATATCGTGTGGCAGGTACGATTATACTCTATGCCCAGGGAAGTCAAGGAAGTTTTCACTACGAAAAGATCCTGGACCGACCGGGAATCGAACCCGGACTCTAACCACTCGGCTTTTTGCATGAAGTGTACGAATTTCGATCTCCCACTGTATTACTTATTTGTTATCAGTAGAATCAAAAAAGATAAAAAAACTTCTAAGCAACAGGCATACTGCTGTCCCACGGTTCATAAGGTTTACATAGAATATGGGACAAGTAGGCGTAGAAGAGCAGCATAAGATTGATTAATTTCAATAACTAACGAAATCCATGTATTTTTGTGCTCTTGTTATCACAATTAATCTCTTTGATTTTAAGGAAAATTTTATATAAAAAAAACACCAAGTTACAGCATTAATATCGTCCTGAATATGTAAGAGGGTTGCATTAGTTTTCTAATTACAAACAAACTTACTTTTACATCTTTCACCTTTAGTAGAATGTTAAGTAAAATTTCTCCAAGCGGTGGTTTATTGCTTAATCCATAACCTACATCGCCATTAACGCTTATATTAGCGATGACACGCACTAGTTTTGTGAGGACGTCTACCACAGAATCACCCATCTGATTTTTAATCGTTAATCGTTTGTGAGAATAATATTCCAACGCATTCAAAATGGCTTCCATTGAAACATCATTCATGTAGAACTGTAGACGAGCCGTGTCCCATCTGGTCATTAGATTTCCAAGAATGTAGCCTAGTCGATTTGCAGCCGCTAGGCCCTTGTCTACGGTAGGACTTGTTTCACTGATAGAACCCAGAAGGATTCCTAGACGAGCAGCTGCATCTGCCAGTTGTTCACAGCATTCGGAACGTTCTGACAATACACTCAGCGTGCGAATTACATTTGCCTGTACTTCTGGTTCATCAATGCACATCTCTGCTGCCCGAACCAGCAGAGGTCCAGCCAATTCTAATTGAATCATTTCACCATCTGGCGTTTCTTTGATCTGAGGATTTGTACCCAGCAGCAGTGATCGAGTCGCAGCCATACCATTACCAATAGCAGGAATACCGGCCAGAGTTCGTAGAGCTCCAGAAAGCTGGAAAAGCGAATGCAATGGAGGTCCAGATAGTTTCTCAGCAGATCCCAACTCGTTCAGCATTTTCAAATGCAATATCATCAACTGCACGAGTCCATGTCGTGCTAAACGGCAAGCCAACGATTTTTGTCGAGATGAGTTTTCACGTGAAACGTTCTCTGGTTTGACTTTGGGTGAAACTGAGGCAGCTGAACCGGCCAAGAACCGAATTGCCCCATAGCCGTAGATACATGCTTCAGGTTCATCAGCTGGTGAAGCGCGACCCAAACCATCCACGAGCAGCTCTAAAAACCCAATAAATAAAAAGGGAAAAATGCGCAATACATATATTAGAAACGGAAAACAATATATCAACTCTCAAGTAGGTGACAGTGGGGATGACGATTAGAAAAACGGTATTCTCACCTGGCACATCGCTGTCGGCGAAAAGCGCGTCATTGTTTTCGTTGCGGGCAATTTTGAACACCAGCTTGCAAGCCCCTGTCAAATTGCTGCCAGTCACATTTAGCTATAGGAGGGTGAAAATCACTATTAGAATATTTCGTAGGAGATAGTGGGCGAAAATGGTTCCGTAAGACAATTCAGTTAATTTATTGTATCATTAGTAGAACCCCTTTTAAAACATCTTTCAGGCGTTACTACTTGCACAGATTTTTATAAAATATAACTGGATGAATTTATTACGTACATTAATTTTTAGAAATTCCATGAGTAATACTTTCAAGATTGTCGTAACTAACTCTTCTATGAATTTTTCGTAGTTATCATTCTTTAGATGATCAAAAAAAAATTTAAATTCTCGATTTCTCAAAAAAATCGTCTAATAAATGTTGCAGGGATTTATTCGATCGATTTCTTCAACATTCTGGAAACATGTGTATAAATAGAGAAATTACAGAAAAAAAAATCCTCCTAAAGAATCCCCAATAACTCCTTGTGCAATCAGAATGTGAATATTCCCGTATTTCTCGTAGAACATCAATAGAAATCAATGAAAAAAATGTTAATAAATACCATTGCACATTGGACCGAATCGACAATTTAGCCGGAAAAAAGTGTTATCTTTGTTCTCGTCGAATTTAGACGTTCGATGTCTTCAGAGAAGTTATTCGTAATTGAGTTTTGCATCTTTTAAGGAAAAAGTTTGACTCAAACTTTTTTGTTTGATGAAATTTGTGGCTGCGCTCTTCTGCAAACTTTTAGAAAATATTATTTTGAACAACTTTGTCGAAGACACTTTTGATCTAACTCTTCATTTGAGCTAAGTAAATTGATTTTGAAAGTATTAACTTAGGGTGGACCCAAAAAATCAGTTATTTTGATTTAACTTTTTTGTTTTCAGTTTTACGTGAATGTGGTCTTCAGAAGAGTTGTAGAGGAAGTAAAGATACATGTTTTTGCTGAACATCGCAAGTTTGTAATTCTTGTGATTTTGAAGTTATAAGCAAATTTAAGTGAAAAACTATGAAATCTTTTGATGCCCATAACTCATAGAGTTGGTTCGATAAAATTTTTCTTTAAGTGGCATTCGAAAGGCCATACAATAGGCAACTTTTGCTGCAAAAACTGCGAGAACGTATTTTTTGTAAATTGAGAAAATTCACTTCAAAAATATACTTAAAAAACTCGAAATTCGCTTGTAACTCACAAGATTTTAAAGTTAACGGCGTGATGTCTTCAGCAAAGTTGTAGAATTTAACTAGATCTATAATTTTTCCATATACCAATTTTAAGAGAAATGTGAAACAAAATATGAAGATGATACGATTCAGATGTCGGTCACCTTATATTTATTAATATGGGGGTACTTTGGCCCAATAAGCCAAATTTGGGTAAATGAAACTTTTCTTATGTTTGGGTCGAAAGAACTCAATTTTGCGTTAAATTAACCCAAAATTGAGTATATTTTTCTAATGGAATTAAAGCCAAACTACCTAGTGGGGACCTTGGAAATTTAGCCAAAATTGAGTTATTGGGCTCAACTACGGAATTGCGTTGAAACAACCCAAAATTGAGTTAAATTCCGTCTCCGTGTACGTTATGGATTTTTCATGGAATCGCCTTGATTATAAATACCGAGTTATCCAACAATGATTCATATCTGTTGGTTGTATTTCAACCACACTAGCATAAATGTTTGTGTTTAATATCAAATGAATCTAAAAGAATTCTAATATTGTGCTCAAGCTTAAATCTACCTTTTAGTTGCACCTAATGGTAAATTCATACAGCTTCCAAAAGAGAAAACCACTCTGTCCTTGAAATCTTGAATTTAATTGATCCTCGCTTTATATCTTTCTCTATGTGCTATGGTAATACTTACTACTCTTAAAATTAACACTCGAATATGCTACCGAATAAAAACTAACCCCAATCCCTGAATATATTAGTCTTGTCAAACCTACCACCCAGAGTACAGGTACAACGAATCAATAGTGCAAGTCCGAAAGCCCGATAGTCCTTCGTGTATTGAAGTCCCCTAGTGTCTGTGTCTGCCGTTTATTCCAGTCCACCTTGAGCATCGAAGGCCGTTCCGCGAGTTTCAGCGAGTGAACTTGGGGTCGGTTAAAAGTTACTTAGTTGTTCAGTTTGCTTTGCATAAAAAGGACAAACGAGATCTGAGTTATTATGTGTCATTTTATCACTGAAAATTGTCAATAATCGAAACATATAATACTCGACACTAAAGATGTTTCACCGACTTCAGCAAAACGATTCACCGAGAACCCAACAGCTGAGAATTGTAAATATTTCACCCAGCTTGAGGCAACCCAAATTGTTTACTGAGATCTCAGAAAACGTTACCGAGATACGGTAAATGCTAACCGAGATATCGTTAACTTTTTTTTCAGAATCGGTAAATATTAACCAAGGTGTCAGCTGTTACATTTTCTGCAAACCGGTTACAGAGGTAGATTTCTAAAATTAAGTGTGCAAACCAGATACGGAACATGATAAATGTTGTTTTGAAAGAAGAATAATTTCCTACGATAGCATAATCAGTGCGATCTAAACCCTTTTCGGCTCTTATGTGTATCCTGTATTTCTCAAATAAAAAAAATATCCCTCATAAAAGCTTACCGCCAGTACCACGCGTGCCACTGATAACAATATTTTCGCTGAATTTGCCTCCACCAAACCATACAAAGCTCCTAGCACTGCTCCACGCCAACTGCCTTTGGATCCCTTCACGCGAGAGAACAGCTCACCTAGAATCTAATGAACAACATTTCAATTCGCAAATCCTCAAACAAAATCTCAACTGCAACGATATAGTCGTATCACTCACCCCATTAATGTGACTGGCAGTTTCATCGGTGCAGTCCTTAATCCCAGTATGGGCCTTGAGCATCTCCAGCAAGGATTCCGTGCTGGATTGCGCCAACAAGTCGTTGCTTTTGCTCAGCTTTACCTTCTGCTCCTGGTGGTCCTGTACAAGCAAATGAAAATTATCATTTTAGGCAACATGTTTGCACGCTGCCGCTTCGTTAACCGCATTAGAGAGATTCTAACCGTTTTCGCACTTTCCGAGCGTTGTTGGCCTGATGCTGACGAAGATGATTTTTCCGCCTCAGGCAAGTTTTGCTCATCTAGCGATTGAAATTGACGACGCTTCAGAGGATGGTTCTTAACGATACTGTTTGGCGGCCCCGATGAAGCTGTTGCAACATTGCCAGAAATTTTCCCATCCGTCGGGGGCCGTTTCTCGTTCAGCGGTTTGGGCTCGGCATTGAGTGAAAATTGTGGAGATAATGCTGCCGTTGGCGGCTTGAAGTCCTTCCGCGGAGGCATACATTCTGACACTAGATACATGAGTAGTAAGGGAAACGACAAAATACAGCTGGATTGAAATGGTACAAGAAGTGCTTTGCTTTATGTGTAAAACCTAATTCGTTTAAACTAACAATTTCCGATTTTATGCGTTGTAAAACTTTTGAAATTTCCAAGAATTATGAATTCAGTCAGATATAACTAGAATCAATTTAAGCATTGCAAAGATAGGCAATTGATTCCTTTAACTCTTATTTTTCCAACCCTATTTTAATATTAATATTTTATCTGTTATATCTAAAGCGACCACACCCTGTCAGATCTCGTTCCCAATTAAACATTATTCGTATTGGATGTGTATTCTACAAGCATTTTAGGTCTAAATCGGGACGTCTGGTCACCTTAGTTATGTCTCAAATTCTGAATATATAATAATGTCAATACATTTCTGGCAAAGGATAGTTACCACCAGTGAGTGACCAGACGATCATGTTTTCAGTCGCTAGTTCTCTAGATTTGTGCCCTTCAATTGAGATTTGTACTCTTCAATTGAGGTGTGTCTTCGATTCATTTTCAACTTAAGGTCGTAACCACTAGCTCACATGAATTGATTTACAATATTATTGCACTTAAACCAATGAGGTAAAATGACGGTCTTTTCGTACGTTAATTTAATTTACGTAAGTTTTTATTTAAAAAAATCGTTATTTGAGTAATTCAATGGGAAAATTTCATATAAAAATGATGAGATTCGCAAGTATAATGCGACTTGTTTTCAACTTTTTTTTTTTTGTTTAGCTGACACGTATTTAACCTTCACGCCCCGATCCCTGACAAGGCCTTTTCAAATGGCAGCTAGTTTCATCAAATTTTATTCGATTTTTAACCCATTTAGATGACTTTAAAAGAGTTCAAGTTATTTGCTACAAATGTACAATGCAGTATTCGGAATCATGCTGTAGATATTTCAGATTATACTGGGGTAACGGCAGTGCCTTATTAACGATTAATAAGATTTATTTAGGATTTTTGTTTTGTTTTATTGCAATTACAACACCGAAGTTGTAATGTTGAAGTTTAAACTTAAGTTTTAAACGAAGGACAATGATTGATTGTGTCCATTTAAACATAATAGGAGTTAGTGCACCGTTCCAGAACACCGTGGCCGGTTTAACAAGGGCCTATTTGAGGACATGTTAGTTTTATGCCCACTACATACCGTGCAACGTCTCAATCTTCATGAATTCGAAGAAACAAAACAATAAACGAAGAACAAGCTTGATATCAAGTATTGTGACCTCTCCAGAGCACCTGGCACAGGTTCAGATGCTTCCCAAGAGCCTTCGTAAACATAATATGGCTGTTTTTAGTATGTCTATAATTTCAATTTGAACTTATTCTACTACAAGTAAGTTAAAGGTGCATAATTGTTTCTAGAAATTTGAAATACTTAAGTTTTTGAGAAAAAACTAAACAGAGTAATGGCGCATCTGCTATATATCTTACAAAACAGTATAGTCCCAAAAAGCTGCAACAGTTTGCTGTATATTAACCCGAGAAGAGTTTTAATGTTTTTGATATAACGTTGATGGCTTTTATTAGGGAATAGAATAGAATAGACTAGCAAGTGAAAAATTCAGAAAAAAATGTATGGAATCAACATAATCCAGTACAGTCACCCCACAGTTATGGATCAGCTAAGGGTCATTTTTTAGAATAAAATATGATTACAAATCATAATGACTTTGTAAAAAACAAAATTACCCGCCTGGCTATGCCGAAAATAGTTGTTTTCGAGAATACACATAAAAATTCACGGTCCCGAAAAAGTGTCGATTTCGATAGAAATTTCAAACGTTGTCCATCCCACAGATGTGGATCAGTGGAACAGGAGGGTCCTTATTATGGATCAAATCGACTCATATTATGGATCTGAACACTATAAAAGCAATTTATCTGTGAAATAAACGAATGGTGTGTTAGTGAAAGTATACATTCCAGCGTTTCTTTCGGATTCGTCTTATCGTTGATTCATAACTGTGGTTCGGGTTTCAATGCCCCACAGTTATGAATCAACGATTCTATTCGCTCCCAAAACGACAATTCGTCCGGTGGGGTGTGCTGCTGTCGTCATGATGATGGTTGACGGTTTCAAAACATTCGGAACAAAATGTTTATCCTCATCGCTTAAAGTGCAATAAGCACTTTCAATGCTGTGCAGATTTATGGTTCACGTAGATCAAATGTGTTCTGCGTAATTGCAACTCTATTGGGTGAGATATACTCCGTTTAAGCCAACTTTGATCTTTATTTGTGTGCTATCCATAACTGTAGGGTGACTGTACTTCCCAAACTGTGTGTCGTAGAGTTTGTCTAGGGCAAGTTGATTCATAGCCTACTGGGAAATGATCAACGATTATTGAAAATGTTTACAATTTTTCTGATCGCTATTGATTTGTCCCAAAAAAAAATTTTTTTTTTTTGCGGAAAAATGTGACGACATTGAAGTTGTTTCTATGACAGTATACATTGACAGTTATCTCAGTATTTTTTCTTGCAAACGTTTCAGCTTCATAATTCGTTGAGATGGTGTCCCAAATTCAAAGTCCTGCCATCAATGTTTTCTTTACTAATATTTGTTACTATTGTTACTGTTTTTATGCATGGAAATAGATTCGTAAAGTCAATTGCAAATTTTTTTTAATTATTATCATAGTAGACTAGTCCAGCTCAGTATGGGAGAAACATTTAGTTGTATGATTCCACGGTGCACCTCTCAGGATTAATTCTTAGGGCTCAGTGCGCATCGTACCTTCGTGTTGTGCGTACACGAATTCTCTCTGCTCTTGGAACTTTTTTAAAATCTAAGGTAGATGTACCAATAGTGGAGGTACTAAGCACGATTGAACTTCATTTAACCGCCTAAATTCAAGAAGCGCAATTAATGTACATTAGACAGTTTCACAAAAATCAAAATGTCTGGGATTCAACCAGTCACTCCCTAGTTCTAGTTGCAATACTAAAACAAACTACCAGACAAATTTTCATCCAACTTGGAGAAGATTAGGAGGTGCCTCAAGTCGAATTTGTGATTTTGGCTATTTTTTACATTCAAAAAATTCTAACGAGAATTTGAAAAAACGGAGGGAGTGGCTGTTTGAATCCCAGACATTTTGTTTTTTTGTGAAACTGTCTAATGTACATGTTAATGTTGTAACGGGAAGTAACGGCCATTGACTTAATGTCATTAAGTTAATGAGAATAATGATTTCATCGAAGTAATCCATGGCATTTCAGTGAAAAATAATACCTCCACTATTGGTACACTGTTCTTTTAGTTGCGGTTTATTTTTAATTTGTGTTCCTATAGTTGCGGTATCCGTTGTTTTCTTATGGGATTCTTCACTATAGGAACACTTTACCGCAACTATTGGTACAAGTAGGAAAAGTTTTAGTAATTTTAGTGATATTTCAAAAGTTTTAAAGCAATTTGAACGCTCTTTTCAACTATTCCAAGTATCAACAAGTCAATACGTCGATTAGCAGTGTCGGTTCTGTGGATAAAGTAATAAAATCAGCGAAAACGGCACTACCGCAACTATAGGAACACCCACAACTAAGGGAACATTTACCCTACCTAAAGCAATGAAACAGTACTTTTCAGTGCTACTAAAACAGTACTTTTCAGTACTATTTTTTCTATTATCAATCCCTTTACGATCCTTGTTTGGACCCGTGCCTTCGATTTTTCGTTGGACCCGTTGGCGAAAGCTAGCGGTGGTAATCCTTCTTTGACACCGTCTTGGGAAAAAACCTCCTAGGAGGTCACGTCTTCTTTCGTTTATTAACTAAACATGGTATCAACAACTAACAAAAGGAAGGATGAATCTCTGAATTCATAACTTCCTTCCAAAAAAGTGGGATTTAAAACTGTCACTAAACGTGACAAGAATGGAAGAAAGGACGTTTCTCCGGAATGCGAACTTTCTTCCAAGGGTGAAATGAATAATGTTGATAATTGTATTGAAATGAGCAATCAGCTCAATGCTTTAGACGAATTTTCCGAACACCAAATTGAAGCAGCCTCTAGCCCAGGCTCTTTGATTCAAGTGAGGAAGCAAAGAGTGCCGCCTATCGTGGTCAGTTGTTCCGAATTTGGGGGATATAGGCAGGATATCTTGAACTCCATTAGGGAAATCAAGGTTTCCTTCCAAATTGCAAAGAAAGGAGACTGTCTTCTATTGCCACGATTAATGCGTTATATGTTTAGGTTAAGTTAGGTTAAATAAGTAGAAAACGTTATTTTTTTCTCTTATAAGCAGGTGAAATCAACTCACCTGTAAAAAATCTGAACTGTTACGGCAAATGAAATGTAATATGTTGTTAACAAAATGTTAATAAAATCTTAAATTTGTTTTACCAAATTAGGATGATAGTGTAGTCTAATAACACAGAACACCTAGATATAAGAAATGAATATAATGTTTGGAATGATACCTACTAATAAAGTAATAAAAAAAAACAATTTTCACAGAATCCTGCAGAATCTGGAATTTAATACTAAATATTACTAGAGGAGATTCTGACAAAATCATGTGAAAATTTCTGATAGAATTCTAAGAAAGTTTAGTTTTTGAGATATTTACTGCAGAAAATGCGAAATTTGACTATTTCAGCCAACTTGCATGCAAGATTGCCAGCTTGTATGGCAATTTTTTCGCTTAATTTACCCCAGAGTTAAAACTTCATGTGTATGATAATGATTATCAACGAAGTTCAGAATACTTTCGGCGTTCAAACGTTTTTTTATGGTTTCGAAAAGTATTGTATTTTGCCATGCAAGTGAAACAAAGAATTTTGTATGGAGACTGCAAGCATGTTGAAAAAATCGATTTAATCTAAACTTATTTGTGCAATTTCAACCAAATTTTGTCTCAAATGAAAGTTGAAGTCCTATTTTACGTGCTTGGTGGTTTAGATCACTTAAAAGTTTGACAAATCATACTATAAATTTCATATAAACAACAATGAAAACAAATGAAAATTTCGAGATCAGTAGCTAAAAATTGTGACATGCTGGAACATTTCTGAGAACGGATTAGTTACATCAATCCCAAATCTACTAGAGACACATAATTTGATCCTTGGGACACGCGAAAATGTCCTTTTTGTTACGCTGTGTAGTTGTATGCCAAAATGTAAATTTTCATATTAAGACTCAAAAATGCACAAACAAAGAAATATTATATAGCATATTATAGAACTTGTTTATTACATAGTACGGGATGAATTATCATTTAGAGTATTTTTCACGTTGCAACATTTTTCAACAAGTTATAAATCATGCACACTTTGACAAAGGAAACAAAGAATCACGCTTTGACAAAGGAAACAAAGAATTCAGCTTCGCCAGCATAAAGTTTTAGGTACCGTAATTTCGGGTGAAATTGATCACTTTTCACTGTTTTCCATGTCTGTTTTCTATGATGTTGCCAATTCCTAACAACTTAATGTAGGAAAACAAGTACGACGGTGAGCCTCATTGGTTTATATACTCGAATTTTCATACAGTTGTGATTTTAGTGCTGAAAATCGTCTCTAAAATAAAAAATCAAGGAATTCCATTTCGGGGTGAAATTGATCACCTGTCAAAACAATTATTGTTAGTTTGGAAAACAACTTTACTTATTTAATTTGGGCCTCCTGAATCCAAATATGCTTGCCAAATTCTTAACAATGCAAAATTTATAGAAATAATAAACAATTAATTTTCAAAAATACTGCAGAAAACGCCTAAATGTAGGCAATTTCCGAAGGAATCTTCTGATATCTATAAACAATTCAACAAAATGAACAAATTGGTACGAATTCTGAGGATAAAATTCGTTTTGGGGATATATTTCAAGCATGCTTACAAATTTTCAGGTTGACACCAAGTCCAAATCGTTGTTTAAAACTAAAAGTTTATTGATGTCTGACAATACCACACAGAACACGATTTTGGAATTTTCTATTATTTTCATAGAAATAAACATTCCTTAACACAAAAAGCTTCACAATATGTAATTCGACAATAGTTAAGACAAACACGCTCTATTAAAGGGAAATAAAATCGTGTGACACGGTGATCAATTTTACCCTACTGATCAATTTCACCCGAATTTACGGTATATTCTTTCGAATGAGACCGAATGAGACGGTTGATTGGGTTAAGATTTAGTACAGAAATTAATGGATCAAAAATTATCAAAATAAAAAAAATAAAAACAGCCATCTACGCAAATATGTGGGAATAGTTCGATCTAAAAATCTCGGGGAGTTCTATTCAATACTAAGTGCAACTTCAATCGTTTAAATTTTGGCCAGCTTTGGGCTACTGGGCTGTACGTTGAAGTACCAACAAATTTGATCACAGCTGATTCAATATATTGAATTATCTGATTTTTTTATTGATTTTTTTTATCTGTTCGACGTGCAATCCTATGACTCGTCCTATTGCGTTTTTCTTATCAAACAGGGTATGATGTCCTGTCCTGTATCAATAATTCATCATATTGCGTGAGAATGTCGCATGGACTAGCCAAAAATTAATTACTTTCAATCGATAACTGTCGAATGTGGGGCAGTCATTAGTTGACCAGCGCAATACAATTCCATCTTCTTAGTAACTGCACTTAAGACGCAAAAAATCCATCGAACTAGAGTAGGTAAATCGATAATCGTCCCATTACCATAAACATACATCGTTAGATCGTAGAAGCGGAACAGACTTACGATTATCCAGAGATCCTGCTTGCTTGCCGGGAACTTTGAGCAGCGCGGGCAATTTGCTCCGAGAACCGTTATTGTTTGCGTTGTCATATTCACCCAAATCATCCACCGATTCCGAACGTAAAACTCCATTGGTTTGAATCGTACTTTGAATCGGTTCCAATGACGGCAAGGCACGAGATTCGAGCTGAAGATATTTCAAGCTGAAGGCACTGGGAGGACGCCCTGGCGGAGCCACGCGACCATAAAGCTGTCTTCTTGGTTCCCGTGGTGTTATTGGCCGCCTGGCAGATACCAAACGTGTTCCTCCTGTCGATTTTACATAATAGGCGTTCAATTAACTTTTTCATTCTCCTAATTGATGGCACTAATCATTCACCTCCTGCCAGCATGCTTTTTGCCTCGCTCACAATTTCTGCACTTGTTTTACGCACTAATCTACGTTTTCCATCACCCGGTGTGACCCCACCGTTGAAAAATACGAACGAAGGATCACCGTTCAATCTGGAATTTTGCATATCACCCTTTACTGAGCCAGATCATTTAACCTTGAGATATCCTCAAACTGAAAACTTCAATGGTATGAACACGGAATGACCTCTCCGGTGGACAAAGCTCACTCAAGCACTGTTCTCAATTAGGTGTATTAACCGAATGGTCTGGTCATTCATAGTTATGAAGTATGGTCCTTCGTAACGTGCTTCATTCCGTAGGGGAAATGGATGTATTTTGACCCAGTGGGTAAAATCGCAAATTTGAGAAGCCGGAAACGTTATCATATACCTATTTCGATTAAAAAAAATCATGAGGATTCGATTGTTGATAATCTTGTCTAGTGCATAGTTCGAGAAGTGATCGAATTTATCCCATTTCGCCCTATTTCACTTATTTTTATAAATAATTCAATAAATGTAACATATCCAAACTATTGTCGGCTACCTACGATCAAATACAACATTTTATTTACTATAAAATAGATATTGAGCAGCCATTTTGGATCATATTTTGTTTGTGTATACTACGATAATGCCCATTTTACCTCACATGGGCCATATGAGCAGTTTCCATAAAGACTGGCGGTGAAAAATATGTGTACCATTACATGTCATATTTATGCCATTTTTGTTTTCAAAAAACAAGTTTTCGGGACACATTGATGATGCATATAGGCCGCTTATGCCTAAAGTTATGCTTATGCCTAAAGTTATGCTTAAAGTTGCGGAAATCATTATAAGTATTGAAACATACATAGTAATGATGATATGAATTATTTTGAGATATTCTATAAACACAAACAGCAAATTTCCACAATTTTGCTTTGTCGTACGTATACAGTACCTTTTCGGTTTGATCAAGCCCTTTTCCAAGCACATATCGAATTCTAGCGAATTCCCATCAACATATTTAGCCGACTTTTCTATGCTAAGGTGTTCCTTGTTGTACGTTAGAGTTAATGCATATAATTGCCTGCAATTTGGATCAATTATGAAAATTCGAGAAGCTTCGACGAAAAAGGGACATGATAAAACCGAAACTCCACTGTACTATTATGAAATTCACGACTACTGTCAAAATTTTTTGTTAAGTTGGGATAAGATTGGCATATACATTTACTACAGTAAATTTTGCCATTTATTTCATTTTCTATACGCCACATTTTTTACTTTAGGCTGCGGATCTATTTAAAAGTAATTAATGCTTTCATTGCTTGAAGGTTAGGGAAAGTTGTCTTATCATATTTTATCTAAATTTGAAGCCTGAATAGCCAGAACAGGGCAAAGTGGCATATTGGAGTTCATTCGAGATAGATGCATACCATATTCTTTTTAAAAGAAGCTTATCTTCCTCACAACATCAATGAGTGTTGAAAATAGGATATTCTACCCTTTCGGGGGAAATGTGCTATCGATTGTGATGTCGATCAAAAAGCTATCCTGCGCTGTTATTTGTTTGGTTGCCAGGGGAGATATGACCACCAACAGATTGAGGGTTACGGTCGTTGATAGAGGCAAACCCCGAAACGGCATGGCGCATTGTTTTAGGAAGCGGCCTAAAGCGTTTCGAATGTAAACATAACTAGGTACTATGGAGGAATGGCCATCATCAGCAATTATGGACAACAATAGTATGAATTGCGCTACTGGGGTAAACCAATTCCCTTAATATTTTAATTAGAAAAAATGTCAGTAGAAGTACAATGAACAATAGTCAAGTAAGCATATTTTATAATTAAAAATCGTTGGAAAGATAAATTTTCCATGTAAGGGAAGGCGGGGTAAGGCAAGATTTATGTCATTCCAAAGTATTTTTGTAATGTTTGCGTTGATTTTTTTTAACTAATGTGTATACAAAATAATGATATGGATTTAATCTAAGTTTGGCAGATGCTACCTTAATGATTCCGCTAATGACAGTTTTGTACAAACTGAACAAATTATCCGTTTATGCTTCAATAGAAATGTGAATGATGTTCCGATTAATTGATTTTTTTAATCGATGTTAGGATTATTCATAATCTAGTGAATTGATTTTCTTCATTAGATTTTTTGTTTTAAAGAGACAAAATTTATTCCCTTTTTTTGATGAGTTGATGAACCATAAATCTAGTTTTGAAACTAGCCTTGAAGTTTTTAATATATAACTTTTAGTTTTGAACGTTATTCAATTTAAAGGGTTTTAAAATCACATGCAATTACATTTGATTTTATTTTGAGAGCTAGTAAGTATTTAAAAAATTTCATATTAGATTAAAAATTGAATCGGTTTAAAAATATTGATCAAATTATTTGATTAAATTTGTGAATTCGACATCTTCTTCGTCTTGGCATTACGTCCTCACTAGGACAAAGCCTGCTTCTCAGCTTAGTGGTTCAATTAGCACTTCAAAAATTATTAACTGCGAGCTTTCTTTGCCAAAGTTGACATTTTCGCATTCGTGTATCGTGTGGCAGGTATGATGATACTCTATGCCCAGGGAAGTCAAGGAAATTTCCATTACGGAAAGATCCTGGACCGTCCGGGAATTGAACCCCGAAACCTACAGCATGGCATTGCTTTGTAGCCGCGGACTATAATCACTCGCAGTAGCGTAGCTAGGGGGGTGCGGTCCGCACCGGGCCCCGAGCTCATAGGGACCCCAAAATTACAGTGCGGATTTCTCATAGTATTGAAAGTTCGACCTAGCTTATAGGAAATTGACAATTTGTATTATCCCAAACTAAAAATTTGTATAATAAGCATAAGTTTTGGAGGAGATTTGGATTAGCTATGTATAGGGGCCCCTTGATTATCCCTTATTTTCAATACTTTAGGGCTAGATTTAGAACCAGCAGAGGGGCCCATGGGGATCGTTGTTGTTGTTGTTCAATCAATTAGGCGCATGAAAGAACTGAGCCGTCGAAAAGGGCCACGTTCAGCTAAACCTCATATGGAAACTTAAGTAGGCTCAGATACTTTTTTTTTAAATGTCGAGTCTAATCACGGCTTTGGATTTCCAATTTTGATTTCCAATTAAATGAACCTTCATTTGTTGGCCTTCAAAAATCTGGAGCGTTGGTGAGCTTTGAGCCGGAGGTAATCAAAATTCCTTATTTTGTTATCATCCAAAAATACTTATCAAAAATCATCTGAATTTATTCTCGGGTGGCCTTAAATAATAATTCAGAACATTTCTTTAAAAAATTCGCCTGGTAATTTATATGAAATTATGCCATGAATTTTACCACCTTTTCTGTTAATCTTATTTTGAGATTCCTCCAAGGTTTCGTTTGAAAAAAGGGAAGATTCTTTCAAGAATTCGTTTAGAAATTTCTGGATTTTTTGCAGAAATTTTAATTGGATTTCTTCAGTAAATATTAGCAATAAATTCAGGGATCTTTTTCCAGTGTTTTCATGTAAAGAACATTACGTGCAATGCTACCTGAAATACTTCTTCTTCTTTCTGGCGTTTCGTCCCACTGGGACAGAGCCTGCTACTCAGCTTAGTGTTCTTATGAGCACTTCCACAGTTATTAACTGAGAGCTTACTATGCCAATGACCTATATTATATTATTAAGCTAATTGTAAATTTGACAAAAATATTTGTTTAGTATCTATTGTGATGGTAGAGAACAGAATTGACATTAATATATGTTTAAAATGTATTTTCCATGCCATTGGCGTAACTAACATGGAATATGGACACCAAAACAAATTTGGTTTTATTAGAATAGTATACCAATACTAAACCCATCCCGATTGCGCCTATGGCATGGATAATACATTTTAAACATACATCAATGTCAATTCTGTTCTCTACCATCACAATAGATATTAAAAAAATATTTTTGTCAAATTTACAATAAGCATAATAATATAATATACGTACAAAATTGCCCCATTCAGAGCCCGTAGAGACTTCAGCCCAGGGGCCCAGATAGCCGTAGCGGTAAACGCGCAGCTATTAAGCAAGACCAAGCTGAGGGTCGTGGGTTCGAATCCCATCGATCGAGGATCTTTTCGGGTTGGAAATTTTCTCGACTTCCCAGGGCATAGAGTATCTTCGTACCTGCCACACGATATACACATGCAAAAATGGTCATTGGCATAGTAAGCTCTCAGTTAATAACTGTGGAAGTGCTCATAAGAACACTAAGCTGAGAAGCAGGCTCTATCCCAGTGGAGACGTTACGCCAGAAAGAAGTAGAGACTTCAAATTTTTACATGATTTTTTTATTACTAAAATAGGCACTTAACAATGACGAACTTATAACATTTCGCATTTCCGAAAAATAAGGGACGGCTTAATGGACAGCATCTTCTTCTTATTTCTGGCATTACGTCCACACTGGGGCAGAGCCTGCTTCTCAGCTTAGTGTTCTTATGAGCACTTCCACAGTTATTAACTGAGAGCTTACTGTGCCAATGACCATTTTTTGCATGCGTATATCGTGTGGCATACAGCATACTAAAATCGAAGTTCCATTATTACCGCAAATTCGGGTGCAATAGATCACCGTGTCACACCATTTTATTTCTTCCTAATGGAGTTCAAATATCAAGGGATGGTACATAAATCGTGTCACGCTAAATTTCAACTTTTTTGACCCCCTCCCCCATTCGTCACACTTTTTGTATGAATCGTCCGGAATTTTTGTAAGGCTTGTCACGCTGAGCTCGACACACCCCCAACCCCCCCTTAGAGCGTGACATAATTTGTGCATAATCCCCAATGTAACCTTCATTGAATGAACTTTGTTTGTCTTAATCATATTTGTGTGTTATGAAGGTTTAAATTTAATAATGTGAAATATCAGAATCATATACGGTGTAGTTTTGTCGAACATCTATAAACTTCTACACTGCCCATAACTGCAAAACAGTAACATTCGATATTTTTGACAAAATGGAGTTAATACCATGGAGAGTCATCAAATGATAAATACTTTCGATCAACTAACTGAAATCTGTGAGATTGTTCAAGAAAATTCGAAAAAAATACCAAGTTGTTTTGTCACATTAGTAATTATAACCGCATAACAGTCACATTGAGATTTTAAATGGGTCTCGTAATGTGATAGCAATGAAATTTCTATCGAAATTATTTTCTGACAATTCACCTAGTATGCGATATGAGTTGTATAAAATATCAGCCTCAAATAAGCAGTTTTGAGTTCCTGGTAAGTTTTAGAAATTTTAGTGTCCTCCCATACTGCCATAAAATGCACACTTGGTATTCCATATACTCAATGCCTACTTTTGTCGAATGTTACAAATATGCAGTTATGGGCAGTACAGGGGATAGGCAAAATGATTGAGATAGGCGAAATTTAACCTAAATTCAAATGCTACCGTTCTGTTTCAAATTCCGAACAGACTCATATTCCGAACAATCGGCTTTTGTATGGCGATTTGGGTGAAATGTTTCGCTGAAATATGTAATTAAATTACAAGGGAATTCCAGTCTATTCCAATTCAATTTTAACGTTTTCCAATTTATTTTTTACCTCTGGAATAGTGATGATTCTCTAGTTCGAGACCAGTAAAACTAGGTCAGATAAGTTTATTTGCGAAATTATTCATCTGAACACAGTGTTCGGCATTTGAATATATTGTTCCATACTTTAACGTAAAAACAATACTAAACAAGTTTAAAAAACATTTTTATCAGCGCACTCAACAGCTAACAGTTAGACTTTGCGAAGAAATCAAAATTTTCACAAATATCATATATATATATATCATATATATATATATATATATATATATATATATATATATATATATATATATATATATATATATATATATATACCGTTGCGATAGAATCACATTTTTAATGCCACGTTTAGATTTACCGTGTATATCTCGGAAGTGATGCATCTCAGCTAAATTTTACTGGAGAATTTTTCGATAGAATTTTTTTTATATTTAAAAATATATAGTTATTTTTCTGTACTCAAAAAAACGCTCCAAAAATATCGAAATACACTTTGTCCAGCTAGCTTAAGACCACCTGATTTTTTTCAGATCGAATAGGGAAACAGTTTATATTTATGACCCACCCTATGACACTTTGCTTGTATTTGTGTAAGCAGTCGAATGTACGAGTAGTGGTGGATGATGATGAAGGATCAGTGTTTATTCGTCCTTCGCATACTTTTGCGGTGTCCATTTAAATTAAGACCACAAGTGTTTTACGTGTGTTTTGAAATTTTTAAGAAGAAAAAGTTCATTATGTCGAAGGGAAAAGCACTGACGGATAAGGAGAAAGGCAAAATAGAAGCATTTCACCGGGATAAAGTTGGAATCAGAGAAATTGCTCGTCGGATTGGCCGGTCACATCAAGTGGTCCTAACTTATCTGAAAAATCCTTCCGGATATGGCAAAAATCGGAAGAAACCTCGCAAATCGAAGCTTTCCGGACGAGAGAAACGTGAAATCGTTAGAACCGCTTCGAACTCCCAAAAATCACTGAAGCAGATTAAGCAGGAGCTGAATTTGAACGTTTGCCGGGAGACTATTCGTCAAGTTTTGGTCCAAAGTCCGTACATAAAAAGGGCCAAAAAGGCAAAAGCTCCAAACCTTACTCCATCCCACATCGAGAGACGCTTGAACTTTGCAAAAGCCAACATGAATCGACAGTGGACCATGGTAAGTTGTGAAAAGGGCGTATTATTTTAAAGCAATTTTCAGCGTGATTAAGGAATGTTTATTAAAAAGTATGTATTCTTTTTTGTTTACTTCCAGATGATCTTCAGTGATGAAAAGAAGTTCAATCTGGATGGTCCCGACGGATTTAATGGATACTGGAGAGATTTGCGGAAAGAAGAACAATATTTCACCACAAGAAATTTTGGTGGCGGTTCATGCATGGTTTGGGCAGGATTCTGTGCATCTGGAAAGCTGGACCTTGCGTTCACGTCGTTCAAAATGAACAGCAAGGACTACATCCAGGTGCTAGAAACGCGTCTTCTACCATTCCTGCGCAGATTTCGACGCAAAAAGTTCACTTTTCAGCAGGACAATGCTGCTATCCACACAAGCAAGGAAACCAAACAGTGGATAAAGGACCACAAAATCGATCGGCTGGACTGGCCAGCGCGCTCCCCAGACCTAAATCCTGTGGAAAACCTCTGGGGAATCCTTGTACGCAGGATTTATGCTGAAGGTAAGCAGTACGCCACTGTTGATGAGCTCAAATCAGCTATTTTGGAGGCATGGGGAAATATTGAGAAGACTGTACTGGAAAACTTGGTTAACAGTATGCCGAACCGAATGTTCCAGGTTATTAACAGGAATGGTAAGGTGACCGATCATTGACACATTAATTTCACTGTTTACATAGCTTTTACTGTGTAAAAGCGAACAATATATGAAATGGTCCTAAATAAAATGGACAGCAGAAATCAATAAAGTTGCTCTAAAAAATTAGATTTATTCATTAGTCGTAAGTTAATCATTACAAAATACTGTACAACTGAAGTACTCAATAAAACATTCACAACTACTTTGAAGTTCAACAAAATTTGTTTCATTTGTTCTAAAATGTAGGTGGTCTTAAGCTAAATGGACACAGTGTACATTTGTTTAATTTATTTTTTAAAATAATTCAATTTTTATCCAAAAATTTTCCGTTTTGAGGCATTGTACAAGAAATTACAAACAATATGCTGCAAAATATATCCAAAAATTAAAAACATCAATTTTGCGGTTTTTAAGAACAATAAACTTCAAATTTTCATTTGAAAATTTCGTTTATATTTTTTTCACCGTGCATACTTTTTTAAATACTTTAGTATATAGGTTTTGATCAAACAATAAACAATTCAGCTACGATTCACTCAATCAAAATAAAATATTTCTGGAATGGAGAAACACGAAATATGTTTGAAAAGGGCCTATTTATTTGAAAATTTTATATAAATATGAGTATATCTCGAAATTGATGCAACCTAGAAAAAAATTACTTAAGTACTTTTCGATTACAATTTTTCTGTACTTTCAAATAATCACATAAAAAAACATTGTTTTCCTCTATTTCAATTTTTTTCAAAATCTGTAATTTTTTTAAAAAATCATAACTTTTTTGTCCATAATTCTTCCATTTGAAACATTATGCAATAAATCACATAAGTTGTCCCCTAAAACATATCCAAAACTTAAAAAAAATCGAAACTGCGTTTCTGGAGAAAATCGATTTTAAAACTTTGTTTTTGAAATAAAAAATAATCTGTAACTTTTTTTTACCGTGCAAATTTTTCTCCATATAGTCCTAAGCAATACCTACAACTTTGTAGAAGATCTCAAATCGATCGGACAAACCGTTTTCGAGTTACAGTTTTTTAAAGATTTGTCATGCATTTTCCGATACGCCCTTCTCAAAAATAAGGCGAGGTTCAAAATGGCGGTCAGAAGGTGCAAAATGGCATTTTTGGTCATAAAGAATCTGTATGCAAATTTTCAGGCGATTCAAAATATACAAAAATTAAATTTAAAAAAAAAATTCGTCATGTTCGGTGGAATTGCTCAATTGGGAATTAGTTTTCTTCCAAAGCCTATTAGATATAAGAATGGTCTTTATTACAGTTAAATTTGATGCAAAACCATCTAGGTCCTATTGAAACGCTTCGTAAAGACTACCGGAAAATCCACGTAGCTCTTACGTGAAGCGCCGGTGGAATGGACGAAGTTCAAAAGTTCATGCGTTCATTCTAGGCTACCATGATTCATGTAAGAGCTACGCGAAAAGTGCGATAGAAAAAAATCACGTATGTTTTCACGTAACAATAACGTTTGGATTATTTTGAGTGTTCTTTCTGGGACACCCTACACGGAGAAAAATAATTAGTAAACACAACCAATTTTTAGTTAATTTCAAACATTTTTTTGGTTTGATATTTGTTCAAACAAAATTATGATTCATACGAGCACAGACAAACAGACGTAACACTTAGAACAAATCTCGATTAAAATCATAGTCCCGAGGACATGTACCCCCAATGCTAAAATTAGTGTGTTTGGCCGGCAGGCCAACAGATGGCGGTGGTGTGTAAACGTCAAACGCGAATAAAAACGATGCGAGCGCTGCAGGTGGCGGATTGGCCACCTACCATATTTTTGAAGCGACCGTTAAAAGGGTGGTCGATGCACAATGATGAGAGTGTGGCGTCTGTTTGTCTGTGATACGAGGGTTCATCTCAACAAAATGCACCGTTTAAAACAAACTAAAATTTTATGTTATGTTAACCACGGTTTTCTTGATAAATTCAACAAATCGTAGTATGAAACCACATACAAACAGACGTAACACTTAGAACAAATCGCGATTAAAATCATAGTCGCGAGAACATGTACGCCCAATGCTAAAATGACTGTGTTTGGCCGATGAGCCAACAGGTGGCGGTAGTGTGTAAACGTCAAACACGAACAAAAACGATGCCAGCGCTGTGGGCGATGGGTTGGCCACCTACCATATATTAGAATCGACAGTTAAAAAGGTGGTCGATGGACATCGATGAGAGTGTGACGTCTGTTTGTCTGTGATGAAACTATCATGCAATTTGTTGCAGGATATGACAGTTCATAAAAATACCAAAAAACTAAGTTGATTGTTTTAGAGAAGTGGTTTGAAATAACCAAGAATCACATTAAAATAAACAAATTTATTAGTTGATTCAACTGGGTGTTTTGGCACAGACAAACAGACGTAACACTTAGAACAAATCTCGATCAAAATCATAGTCACGAGGACATGAACGCCCAATGCTAAAATTGGTGTGTTTGGCCGACAGGCCAACAGATGGCGGTAGTGTGTAAACGTCCACGAACAAAAACGATGCGAGCGCTGCGGGTGGTGGATTGGCCACCTACCATATTTTTGAATCGACCTTTACAAAGTTGGTCTATGGACAGACGATGCTGAGAGTGTGACGTCTGTTTGTCTGTGCTTTCTTATTAAACTATTTGTATTTTAAGAAATAATGATTAACAATAATGTCTCTACAGCTTCTATGATTAAGCAAAAGTATAATGCGAAAGAGAATGCTTCCTTCAGAAGGGGAATTTGGGGTGTTGATCCACACTTTCTCCATATAGAGTTTACTTTAGAATTAAACGGAATAGTTTTAGATACCGGATCAGTACATCCAATAAGGTTTGCGAAAATCTATCTTACCATATTTGTGTAATTGGGAAAATGAAGTACAAGCAGCTCTAACATTTTTCATTGCTCTTGGGTGGTTTTAGCTGCAAATGTGTTAAATAAAGGTTTAAAGATGGTAGAAATTTTTAAATTAACTGCGTGCTGATCCAAAACAACACCAGAAACAACACATGAAGTTGATTAATTTCAAACTAGAATTTTAATTGTTTTTGATTCAAACAAACATTTCAAATTGAAACAACCTATGAAACAAGCTAGTTTCAAGCAAAATCTTAAATTTACAACAACAAATTTTGGTTTGAAAATAACAAATTTGTTAGTTTGAAATTCAACAAACATTTTGGTTGTTTCAAACTAGGGTGATTTTTCTCTGTGTGTATCTAAATGAGGGTTAGAACAAACGCCCTATAGATATCAAATCATATTATTTGTATACACGCTGAATAATGTAGTTGGAATACTTGGTGCGTACGTCGACCTTGCGAACAGTGCAGTTAGTGGTAGTAACGCCTGCGGCTACAAAGCAAAGCCATGCTGTTCTGGGTTAGATTCCCGGTCAGTCCAGCATCTTTTCGTAATGGAAATTTTCTTGACTTACCTGGGCATAGAGTATGGTGCCGATATTACCTAATTACCGGATATACCTAAATACCGGATTACCTAAGTAAAAAATCTTATAAAGAAAGCTCCTAAAAATAATCTTTCGGCGTCGAATGAAAGATTCCTCTTCTGTAAGGAAAAGTTAAAAAAAGAATGACAACATTATTTTTTGTGCATGAAATTGCTTGAGCCACTATTGGTTCATGTGTTCCAGTAGTTGCACAGGTACTCCAGCAATAGTTTTTCGTTAAAGAAGCAAGGAATTTGCAAGAAAATAGTTGATTTTCTCGAGCACTTTCAGCAGTAGCTGAACGGCGAACATAAAAATGTAGCTAGAAACAGGATGAATATTGATGAAGACGCTGTAGACCCACCGACCATGAGAGAGATTAAAAAAGCTGTCAGCGAGCTGAAGCTCTGTAAGGCTGCTGGGAAGGGCGAGATACCGGTCAATTTTCTCAAGCATGGATGTGAGCAGCTTTGCCCATCAATCAAGTACTTCTTAAGGTATTAAGGTATTAAGGAGGACGAAGAAATGCCTACATGTTGGGTTGATGGCCCCATATGCCCAATGTACAAGATAGGGCACAGATTGGATTATCCTGCTGAATTCGGCTTTCAAAATATTGTCACGCATTTTGTGTAACAAACTGAGGCCGCTCAAGGAGTCCTGCGTCGGCGAAACTGTTATGGTGTTGCAGATAAGGTGTTAACCTCATTTTTGTCTTCTGGTCCAGCGTTACTTCCGAACAATTAAAAACTTGTGCTAGTTCAGCATGAACTAGCCGTATGCATGAACATGAATGACAACGATGCGTGCACCTCTAATTGTGAAGTGTTAATCATAGGAAATTTGAACTGATCGTAGAGTGTGGTCGATGGAAAATTCATCAGTGTTACATCGGTTTAACTGTGTTCATATGAATGTCTTTCACAGATGTATATTGGAGTTGGAAATAAATAAACATGGATATTATCAAATTATAATGTAGATTTATTGAAGCATTTTCGAGATATTTTAGTATAAAATAAATAAATAAAGAATACAACAAGATATTTTTACTAAACTCGTTTTTCACTAGCAAAATACAATGATTTTCAATCTGATGTACAACTTTACCTAACATATTAGACAAGACTACGAATATTCTCGCCATTACTAACCATTGCACAAGCGATTTTTTTTTCTTAAATTAAATCTGTCGAATTCTAAAGCGTACGGATTTTTTCAATCTTTTTAATAAAGGATGCAATATATACAAGGGCTTCGTAATGTTTGCGTTATGTGAAAAACGCCCAAAACGATAATTATGAAATACCTACTTCACAGAAAAATGAGAGCATATCCAGTTTGAATGAAATAAAACAATTATCCTAGACGTGCCAGTGTTGGATTATCCATGGATTAGCTCGCTGTTGTAATCTTCTTGATTTGTATAACGTTCGTTCCTAGATGTAAGCTAACGTGTGCCTGAAAATATAAATGTGGGAATTATCTGGAATTTGAAATGTTTGTCAATGGCTTAGCATACCTTCAAGTCGGAAGCGTTGTAGAATGATTTGTCACAGTGAGGACATTTTTGCTGTTTTTGCTTTTTATGTCGTTGCACGTGGATGTTCAATTGATAATTCGAACTGAACCGCTTGTCACACAGGGTGCATGCAAAGTTTTTCTAAGGAGAGAAATAAAAAGGGGATTGGTCTTACTTGTAAAACTCCACACACCATTTGTATTGTTACCTCGAAATGTGTTTGCCTATGTCGATATAAAATAGATTTCGATTTAAACTCCTTATGACATATCGAACATGTTGGTAGCTTATCCTCTTTCTGAAAATATAAAATGAAATAAAAAAAAATGTACCAATTGTACAGTGCAGTGTAGTACGTATGTAATGGCATTTTATTTGTTATTACTTATGATTTGGTATGTGAATGCCGTGGCGTTCAAAAGCATATTTTTCAAATGAGTACTCATTTCGTTTTGTCTTTTTATTATTCTTCTTCATTGTTTTATTTGTCTTTTTATTCTTCTTGTTCATCTTCATCATCATCATCTTCTACTACATTTTAATATATTTCAAACATTATATTCATTTCTTATATCAAGATGTTCTGTGCTGGACAACATTAGGATGATAGCTAATTTGGTAAAACTAAATTAAGCTTTTATTAACATCTTGTTAATAACATATTTCATTTCATTTGCAGCAGCAGTTAACATTTTAGCAGCAGGTTGATTTCACCTGCTTATAAAAGAGAAAAAAAGCTTTCAATTTACTTAACCTAACTTAACCTAAATATATAACAGATTATTCGTGACAATAGAGGATTGCAACGATTTTTGTCTGAAATTCTTAATAATTTACTTTGCAACTTGACACACTTCCAATGTACAGCATACAACATGGCTGCCCTGAATATTCGTTTGAAGATCAAGAGCTTGTTCTTAAGACAAAGTTTTGATTTTCTGTTAATAAAGGGATAAAGACATTTTATATATTTGTTAAATTTGGCTTGAATGCCCTTAATGTGATTTTTGAAAGATATTTTTTTATCTTGCATGAGCCCTTGATACTTAACTTCATCTGACCAATTTATTGGAACCCCTCTCATCGTGACAACATGTTAACTTGATAGTTTCAAATAAAGAACTTTTGGTTTATGTGCAAATATTATTAGTTGAATTTTGGAAGCATTAGGAGAAATCTTCCGTTTTCTGTAAGTATGGAGAAAAAATATCCAAACTTTTTTGCAATCTACTACAGATTACACGCAGGCTTCGTCCTTTAACGGAGAGACCTGTGTCATCCACAAACAAAAAAAAATGACATAACTCAGGTAAGTCAGATGTGAAAATGTTGTTCAATTTCGATTCCAATATGCTGCCTAGAGGAACACCAGCCCTTACAGAAAGTCTTTCAAACTTAACCTGGAGTGTACGATTTGACAGATAACTTTGGATTATTCTAACAATGTATGTTGGAAAATTAGTTTTTTTTTTTATTTTTCAATCAAGCCTTCGTGCCAAACACTGTCGAATGCTTTTTCTATGTCTAGAAGAGCAAGACCAGTAGAATAGCCTTCATTTGTTGGAACGAAATTTGTTACCCTTGAAAGTTGATGAATGGTCCAATGTCCATGGCGGTATACGAACTGATCATTGGCAAAAAATAAATTTTCATTGATGATGGTCCAAAGTTGGTACAACCTTAGCATTTTTCCATTTGTCAGGAAAATATGCTAATTGAAAACATTTGTTAAAAATATCAACTAAGAATAATAAGCTACTTTCTGGAAGTTTCTTGATGAGGATGTAGAAAATTCCATCATTGCCAGGAGCTTTCACATTTTTGATTTTTTTTTTAATAATAGTTCTCACTTCTTCCAAATCAGTCTTCCAAGAATTTTCGATTACGTTCTCTTGATTGAGAATATTTTCAAAAACCTGAGTAACTTGATTTTCTATTGGACTAGACTACAAGACACTGAAGATGGCCAGTAACGGTTTGACTAAAGTGATTTTTCTGACGATTTTTTATAAATGACAGAACTAAACATATTGAAGGAATAGCTTCATGGTATTTTCAGCAAAGTTGTAGATTTCAACGAGATGAACAAGTTTGCTGAAGACAGTTTTTGTGTAGGGCTATCAGATTTTGAGATAAAAAGTTTTGAATTTTTCGTCGAAAATTACTCTTTAGTTAAACCGTTATTACTTATAAACTCGTGATTGGAAAAAATATTCAAAAATATATGTTAAAATTCAAGTTATTTCCGATGTTCTGTGAAAATTTCATTCGAATCGGTCCATATATATAACTGAGATCTAGCTTACCAAAGTTGGTCATTTTGTATGGAAAATCGAAAAAGTTGCAAATGTTTTGTTTAATAATGTATGTTTTTAACTGTCAGAAAATTAAACAGCTCGTCCTTTTTGTGGAGTTTAGATTATCAACGAGAAAGGATTCACCCTCCACGCGATGCTCACACAACTTACCCAGCCAAGTATCGAATCGCAAGTGAGGCAGAGTGTGAATGCATCTAATGTGTAAGTGACAGTATTGTGTTAGTCATGGATACCAACATTGACAATGAGGGACCGCATCACAGAAGAACGTCTAAAACCGATTGCTGTGATCAACCCTCATGTCACTTATTAACGCAGTGGATTCTGTATCCCACACTCTTTACCATTCAAAGAACGAGCATTCCAATTGAATCCAATAACAATTTGATTAATTAATTTTACATCACGCAGATAATTAACAGCTATTCAAAATAATAAATATTTGTATTGTTTTCAATAACCATTTTTAATTTGTTGCAATTCAAAAATGCGTTGGAACAACAATATTTTTCATCACAATAAATCAAAAATATTGTTGAATTGAATAGGACCGATCCTAAGTAGAAATTTGTTGAAACAACAAAAGAAAATCATTACGTTAATAAAAGTTTTATTGTTTCAATTCCCTTCACTGTTGGTTCAATATACCATGCGTATAGCATGAAAACGGTCCTGCCATTTTGGTTTTCATTTGAAACGACAAGAAAGTGGAAATATTCATTCGGTGCGTTGTATTAAATTAAAGTGAAAAATGTGCAAAAACTGCTGTGTAAGGAGTTCAGGTCGTTGCTTTTTTATTACTGTTTCAGAGTATCCATAATCCATAATCGAAGCTGTTTTTGGTAAGTTTCAGCCATTCTTTATAAAATGGTTTTTTCCACTAATGCATTCTAAATTATTGCAGTCAATTCAGCAAGTTTCATAAACTTCCTACGTAAGAAAAAATAAAGTAGGCTATTCAGAATGATTATCGTTGTTTATTTTATAACAAGAAAAAAAAAACAAAGAGTTAAGGGTGTAGCATACCCTAATACACAAATGTCATATATGCAAAGTCAAACTGTAATAAAATTTACTCACCAATAACAAAGCAACGACCGTGCGCAAAAACGCATAGTTATGCAATTGTAAACAACACATCTGGAAGTCATTAACCACCAAGGCGCACCGTTCTATCGACTCTCTCTCTACCTCTACTTGTGTGGCGCGAGGGCCGATAGCCCGCAGCGCGGAGGATTCAAATTACAAAGCCATGGGCACTTGAAGCAAATAACCCAAAAGAATCGATAATGCAAGGATAGGCAATTTTGGCTATTTGTCACTCCAGTCGTCTCCTTTACATATCTATACCACTCTTTCAGACACATGCATTGTATTGTATTTGACAGGGTATAAAAACCCTAGAACTTTCAGACAATAAAGGATTCTTTTGATTTAGCTCGACCCAATTGGATGTTATCCAATCTTGGCTATCGACCACTACGTTGAAGACTCCAATGCGACCCACTTGGTGAATACCAGGATGGCTATCGCACCGTAATTAAAGTAAGTCCGTCGCGTTTGCACCGTAGTCGTGTTCGTTAAGTGAAAACTGGAATAAACCAGGAAATGGCGACCGTTCCGATCGAACCTGATGAATAAACTTAGTGATAAGTGCATATAGTGAAACCCAATAGTTGAAGATGGGTAAAACAAGTTCGAAGTCAGACGTAGTGCATAATGCGGACCCTCAAGTACGAATAATCAACAACCAAGAATATCATGCTGAAATGTTACAGCAGCACGAAACACTAATTTATTTGATCCTGGGCATAGTGGCTACTCAGTTACTATTGACTCTGTACTTCATGCTGAAGAAACGCGAGCGCAATCGAGCGTTCAAATTGGCCAAAAGTGTGAACAATTTGGCAGAAGCGTGAGTGATAGAAAATTTAAAAAACAGAAAAGCCAGTGGAAAAAACACAACAAATCTGATCAGTGTACCTGTGCCATTCATGCAAGGAGAACTGCAATGAAAAAGTGTGAACTAAAACCTACAAAATGGCAACTCTTAATTTGCTAAAATCAGTGCTTGAGCAATTGGATATTGCCAGGGAAAGGTGCATGGAAGTTGAATTTGCAGTGAATGCTAACGTTAAGAAACTATTGCAAATCTTATCAGATCAAGGACTGTTACAATTAGTGATCTGTAATAACGAACAAATCATAGTGAAAGTGAACAAAGAGGCATCAAGTTTTAGTGCATTGTCACAACTAATCACAGTAAGAAGAACAAACTTGTTACAAATAGCTACAAAGCTGGTGCCGACTGTGATGGGTAATTTACTCATTTTTACAAGGATGGGAGTTATGTCCCACCACGAAGCTTTACACCAACGTATGGGAGGTCAAATAATTGGAATGGCTTTCTGACCACCAGTGATCGTGTTAGATAGAAGCTGTGACCATAATTGCGACCGCCCACGTTTGTTTTATTCTACACACCGGGCGTTAAGTGCAAATATTCACGAGACAACACGAATTACCCGAAGCAGTGAAATTGAGTGCCAGTGCGTGAGGATTACCAACGAGACGAACCCTGATGAAGTAGTTTTGTGTGCCGCCCCATGCCGACTGATACGACGACTGATGCAGTTAAATAACATTTCGCTGCCAGATGTACCAATCAAGCTGTAACATAATACAAAGGTATGAACATAACTGAAAATAGATTTATTATTGATGAGGGCATGAAAAGTTTGAATAATATCCTGAGGAATTTAAATAAAGCGCCCAATAGAAAATATAGGCAATTTACATTAAAGCAAAAATTGAACCATGCAAAATTAAATTACGGGCGAATTACAGATGCCTTAGCTAAAATTGAAACGGTGATAGAGGAGTCAGAATTATTATTTTTAACTAAGGGAGCTCGACAAGTTTACAGTGACATACATATTTTAATATCAACCAAGCTTGAATTCGCTGCAATACATGAAATCAGCATATTCTCATTAGGTTATGCAATTCTTTTTATCAACAAATTAAAAAGTAAAATTAGTCCGAAGATGGCAAAAGTAGATATTAAAACTGGTGCCACACTTATTCATGTGTATGATGGTAACCCAACAAATTTAGATACATTCCTGGATTCGGTTGCACTTTTCGCAGACCTCGTTGATAACGATAACGCAGCCGCATCACAAGATGTTAAAAATTCTGCTAAAGCCACCGCACTTCGATTTATAAAAACCCGACTAACAGAAGCTGCTAGGCAAGCAATTCCAGAAAATGCGACTCTCGATCAATTGATCGACGCATTAAAGGCAAACTGTTCGCCGAAAACCACAGCTGATAACGTTTTAGCAAAGCTAAAAAGTACAAGGCAATCAACTTCCGCAGAGGCTTTCTGTACAGAAGTAGAGAAGCTCACCCAAGAGTTGAAGACTATCTACATTAGGAATAGAATTCCAGCAGATGTGGGAACCCAAATGGCCACCAAAAGTGGAGTTGACGCACTAATTGCCGGTACGAAAAATTCGGAAACAAAAACAATATTACGCGCAGGAACGTTTACTAAAATAAACGATGCGATTCAAAAATTACATGAGAATGATGCAACACAAAAGGTTCAGGGATCTCATTCGGAAGATAGAGCTAAATCTTCAAACGGTATTCAAGCACAAATGTTTATGGCTAACAGGAACCAATACCGAGGCCGTGGACGAGGTAGTAATCTTAACTACGGACGAGGAAACTATAATTCTTACAACAGATATGGAGGCAATTGGCGAAATAATAATTTCAATCATCCACAACATTACCAACCGCGTTTCCAAAATACGAGAGGGCAAGGGAACTATCGGGGTCAATGGAACCATAGAGGACGACCATCGATTTACCTTATGCAACCTAATCTACAAATGATGAACCAATCGGTTCAGCAACAACCTCTAGCTCAACAAATGCAACAAAATACTCAACAATCAATTATGCCAAATCAAAATTTGCAAAATAATCAAACACAAATGCCAAACCAACATTTTTTAGGCACACCGTTTGGACGGTAGGCACTATAAATGCAGCCGTCTCTAATTACGTAAATTTATCTTTAGATTTATCAGACACTCGATGTACCTTCATAATAGATACTGGTGCTGATATATCTATTATAAAGGCAAATAAGGTGAAATCTACTCAAATTTACTATCCAAACGAGAAATGTATTATTTCAGGAATTGGTCATAACGGAATTTCGTCACTAGGTAGCACTTTTGCTAAAATATCTATTGAAAACGTATCAGTAGAACAGAAATTCCATATAGTAGAAAATGATTTTCCAATTCCAACAGATGGAATCATTGGAAGAGATTTTTTAACTAAATATCATTGCAAAATTGACTATGAACCATGGTTGTTATCCTTTACGATAGACCAAGTACAGATTTCAATACCAATAGAAGATAATTTTCAGAAAATGTTGTTTCTACCATCTCGTCATGAAGTTACTCGATATATACCAGGAATGCAGTTACAAGAAGATATGGTTGTATATTAAAAAGAAATTCAACCTGGAATATTTTGTGGCAATACAATAATATCAGCCAAAGAACCCATATTCAAATTTATTAATACTACAAATGACGTAGCTTATATCGCATATGCAACTTTCAAACCAAAAATGCAACCGCTTAAAAATTTTCATGTCTGTAAACCCAAGAAGGCTAACAAAACTCAATCAGAACGACGAGCAAAAATCTTGTCAGAAGTCAATATGCATGAAATTCCCACTTACGCGAGAAATGATTTTGAAAAATTAATAACTGAATATGAAGACACTTTTTGTCTGCCCGATGAAATTTTAACATTCAACAATTTTTACAAACAGAACATTAACTTAAACGACAATGTTCCTGTGTACATTCCAAATTATAAAACAATTTATTCGCAAGGAGAAGAAATGGAAAGGCAAGTTCAAAAGATGCTACAAGAGGACATTATTGAACCTTCTGTGTCATCTTATAACTCGCCAATACTACTAGTACCGAAGAAATCAGAAAACAATGATAAAAAATGGCGTTTGGTAGTAGACTTTCGTCAACTAAACAAAAGAGTTCTACCAGATAAATTCCCTTTACCAAGAATTGATAGCATTTTAGATCAGCTTGGTAGAGCTAGATATTTCAGCACTTTGGATTTGATGTCTGGTTTCCATCAAATCCCCTTAGAAGAAAATTCAAGAAAGTTTACAGCATTTTCGACAAATTCTGGTCATTATCAATTTAAACGACTACCATTTGGATTAAACATTAGCCCGAATAGTTTTCAAAGAATGATGACCATCGCTATGGCTGGGTTAACCCCAGAGCGTGCATTTGTCTATATAGATGATATTGTGGTAATTGGATGTTCTTTGAATCACCATTTGCAAAATTTAAGATCAGTTTTCGAACGATTGAGAAAATACGAATTAAAATTAAACATTTCGAAATGTAAATTTTTCAGAACGGAGGTTACATATTTGGGCCATAAGTTAACGGATAAAGGAATAATACCTGATGAATCAAAATATGAAACAATCAAGAATTACCCTATTCCTAAAAATGCCGACGATGTGCGAAGATTCGTTGCTTTCTGCAACTACTATCGCAAATTCGTCGAAAATTTTTCACAAATCGCATATCCTTTGAATCAACTTCTTAAAAAGAATACTAAATTTAATTGGACTTCGGAATGCCAACATGCATTTAATCTTTTACGTCATAATTTAATGTCTCCTAGGATATTACAGTATCCCGATTTCTCTAAAGAATTTACATTAACGACAGACGCATCCGATATAGGTTGCGGAGCTGTCTTGTCACAGGCTACAGAAGCAGGAGACCAACCAATAGCTTTCGCTAGTAAAACCTTTACACAAGCAGAGAAAAATAAACCGACCATACTTAAAGAATTGTTAGCCATACATTGGGCGATAAATTATTTTAAACCGTACCTGTATGGTAAACGATTCACCATCAGAACCGATCATAGACCACTTGTCTACCTTTTTGGGATGAAAAATCCTACCTCAAAGCTGACAAGAATCAGAATTGAATTAGAAGAATTTGATTTTGATGTTGTATATATTAAGGGTAAGGAAAATGTAGCAGCTGACGCATTATCACGTATAGTTACTACATCAGATATGTTAAAAGCAGTAGATGTACTAGTTGTAAATACTAGATCTATGACAAAGAAAAATATCATTAGCAATAATAAGAAAAATATAAATGAAAACACAGAGATTGATCACCTCTTGTGCTATGAAATTGAAAATCCCTATGAAGCAAGAAAATTAATGAAACTGTCGACAGAAATAGAAAACAAATTTAAAATTTAAAATATTGAAGAAAGATAACAAAACACTTCACGCACAAGTGCACGAAGATGTCAGAAATGGAAGTCACGCATTAGTGCATGCTCTTCCAAAAATTGAAAAAATTACAAAGGGATTCAAAACGAGGAAAATAGCAATGTCTGCAGATGACTACATATTTAAAATGGTACCGTAAAACGGGGTAACTTTGATAGTTTTTTCGAAGAAAACTTGAATATTTATGCATGTTGTTTCAAAAAATTTTAATTCATATTTTTAAAACAAGTACTGGTATCCTAACTATCGATTCCAGTCAATAGATTTCCAAAAGATTTATTCTTAATGGATATATAATTTTTCATATAATCGAAAGTCGGTTTTCTGTTTTGGGGTAACTTTGATAATGAAGCATCACTCGAACAAAATTGAATGAATAACGTACATTTGTAGGGCGTTGCATATCTTTAGGCGTTTAACGCTATATGGAAATTTCTGACTTAGATTACAAAAATGGCCCCAGTTTGTAAAAATAGTATTCGCTAATAGTTTTAAGACCGAATTCGAGTTCTACTATAACTAGGCTGTCAAGTATAAGTGACGAATTCATTATGACTTCATCAAATAGTGATCGTAGAAGCGATTGTTTGAGAGCATTTCAAAATTGCTAAAATCTTATAAATTTTCCATATTTGCATATAAATCCTCAAATGTACTTGATTCCAACGGAAATAGCTTTAACATGAAGTGTCATACTAATACTCTTTACTTTTGCATTCGTTTTGCTTAACAGATTAATAGGAACTTTGTTATTTCGTTTGGTATGTTGAGAGTCTCGCATTATCAAAGTTACCCGCATTATCAAAGTTACCCCGTTTTACGGTACCAATCAATTTATTCAAACTAATGGTAAATAAAACATTAAAGGATTTACAAATAATTATTTTTAAAGAACCAATCTTCATAAACAACATAGATGATATTAGGAATATTCTAACTAATCATCATAATACCCCTATTGGAGGTCACGTAGGACAGCATCGTCTGTACCTCAGACTCCGTGGAAAATACAAATGGCATAATATGAAAAATTCTATTGTTCAATTCGTCAAGGCCTGCGAATTGTGCAAAAGAAATAAAATATTGAAGCACACTATACAACCAATGGTGATAACAACAACACCGTCCAAAGCATTCGAAGTAATTTCCATCGATACGGTAGGTCCACTACCTAGAACACCAAATAACAATCGTTACTGTATTACTATACAGTGCGACTTAACAAAATATATCAAAATTATTCCAATTCAAAATAAGGAGGCAAATACAATAGCAAGAGGTATAGTTCAAGAATTCATATTAACATATGGACACTTTACTGAAATGCGTTCTGATCAAGGTACCAAGTATAATAACGAAGTAATAGAACAGATCAGCAAAATTCTTGAAATCAAGCAAACATTCTCAACCCCATATCACCCTCAATCAATTGGATCATTAGAAAGGAATCACAGGTGTTTGAACGAATACCTGCGATCGTTTACTAATGAACATCAAACTGATTGGGATGACTGGATTAAATTTTACTAATTCGCGTACAATACAACACCCCACACCGAACATGGTTTCACACCGTTTGAGTTAATTTTCGGAAAAAAGGCAAACCTTCCACAGGATATTATACAAACCAGTAATGAACCAATATACAATTTTGATTTATATAAGAACGAATTAACATATAAATTACGTAAATCACAAGCAATAGCAAAGGAGAAATTAATTATACAAAAACACCAAAGAAAAAAACAATTTGACAACAATATTAATCCACTACCGATTTCAATCAATGATACAGTATATCTGAAAAACGAAAATAGAAGAAAATTAGATTCGTTTTATATTGGACTTTATCAAGTAATATCAATTAGCGAGCCAAACTGTGAAATAAAACATGTCAATTCTGGAAAATCTTTAACAGTACACAAAAACAGACTAATAAGAGCATAATTAAGAAGAGCTTAATTTTAAGTAAGAGTTCCACCGAGCCTAACCTCTAACAAAAAATAGTAAAAATAAAAAAATAAGTAAATAGATGAGGTAGGTGAATGTTCCGAGCTTCAAAGCTACGGAGAGAAAAATTCGGTTAGAACTATAGTAGAATTAAGTACCAACATTGTAAAAAAAAAAATATATATATATAATCATTTGTAAGAGTCAACTGGAGAGACATTTCTTTTAGAATAATTTCATTACATTACATTATTCTCCCAAAGGGGGATGGTGTAGCATACCCTAATACACAAATGTCATATATGCAAAGTCAAACTGTAATAAAATTTACTCACCAATAACAAAGCAACGACCGTGCGCAAAAACGCATAGTTATGCAATTGTAAACAACACATCTGGAAGTCATTAACCACCAAGGCGCACCGTTCTATCGACTCTCTCTCTACCTCTACTTGTGTGGCGCGAGGGCCGATAGCCCGCAGCGCGGAGGATTCAAATTACAAAGCCATGGGCACTTGAAGCAAATAACCCAAAAGAATCGATAATGCAAGGATAGGCAATTTTGGCTATTTGTCACTCCAGTCGTCTCCTTTACATATCTATACCACTCTTTCAGACACATGCATTGTATTGTATTTGACAGGGTATAAAAACCCTAGAACTTTCAGACAATAAAGGATTCTTTTGATTTAGCTCGACCCAATTGGATGTTATCCAATCTTGGCTATCGACCACTACGTTGAAGACTCCAATGCGACCCACTTGGTGAATACCAGGATGGCTATCGCACCGTAATTAAAGTAAGTCCGTCGCGTTTGCACCGTAGTCGTGTTCGTTAAGTGAAAACTGGAATAAACCAGGAAAAGGGGACTGAGATTAACAAAAATGAGTTTTTATTTCAAACAAAACATTATCACATCAAAAAACAGTGTAATTTTGTTTCAAAAACTGTAGGTTTTATTTTAATGCAGATAATTGTTGTTTCAAAGGAAAAGAAAGTTGAAACAAAAAATATTTTTGTTGCCCCGCATTGAATTTTTGAACCAAATTACGAGTTGTTTTCGAAACAATGACAGGCAATTATGAGCCGGCAAATAATACAGATATATTGTTGTAATGATACAGAATATATTTAATATTAAAATTGTTTTCTCTGCGTGATAAACTTGGACTGCTTCAGTCATAGTGGTGGTTTTGAACATTGCATCAATCATTTAATCATTTGATTCAATTGTTCAGTTAGAAAAATAAAATCAGAGGGAGACATATTACTTGAAGTAGGAACATTATGTGATGATTTTCCGTTAGGATTTTCGGTAGACGAAAAGGCTGGTTTTTTTTTCATTTGATTTGAAACATTTATACTCGTAGTATGAAAAGGGGAGGAGTTTAAATTACCTGCCACGATATCGGCATAGGATTTCCCTTTGGATAGATCTATTCAAAATCAAAAGATTCGAATGGCTACCCGGCGAAATAAAATTAGTTTGTGAATGAGCATGATTATAATCATCCTGATGGGTATGATTCTTAATCAAGCAATCGTTAACTGAAAAATGAGCATTGTTCGATACTCTTCCATGGGAATTCCGGAAACGAAAAACATGACCGTTCATCTGCCTGGCACAAGCCTCGACGGCTCGCCTACGCGAAGGGCAATCCCAAAAGTTTAACTTATGGTGGCCCCCGCAATTTACGCATACAAACCTTGTTGTATCATCCTTCATAGGACAGACGTACGAAGAACCTCCACAAATCATGCATTTAGCATCCATGCGACAATGTTTTGTACCAAAAGTGGGAGCTGGCACCGACGGCACTGAGTGGGGTTCTAGAAATTTCCTTTAGGTTTCTGGAAATGTTCCCATGTCACACGGACATCGAGCATAAGTCTTGCTTTTTCTAAAGCTTCAATACTATTTAGATCTTTTTTGTTGAAGTGAACTAAACTTTCCGAAGATTGCCAGATTGGGTTCTCTTTTTCATAGTGATTACCTAGACTGGGGAAAATCCAAGTAAATCATTTATTTCATTTCTGATCTCTTCAGGTGACTTATAGTCACTTGAGAGACCTTTCAAAACAACTTTGAACAAACGTTCAGTTTTGTCGTCATAAGTAAAAAAGAATTGTGCTTCTTCTCTTCAAGATGTTTGAGAAGAAGTTCACTATCTTTAAGGGTTTCCGGCAAAACGCGACAGTCTCTTTTTTTTGCGATTTGGAAGGAAAACTTGATTCCGATTTGGAAGGAACCTTGAGACCTTGACACTCTTTGCTTCCTCACTTGAATCAAAGAGCCTGGGCTAGAGACTGCTTTGATTTGGTGTTCGGAAAATTTGTCTAGAGCATTGAACTGATTGCTTATTTCGATGCAATTATCAACACTATCACCCTTGGAAGAAAGCGCACATGCCGAAGAAACGTCCTTTCTTAAGAAAGTTAAGAAGTACGTCCAACGCGAGCAGAGTTTGGATTGCAACTGAACAAATAATGATGTGACTAACCAAATCAAGGAATATCTGTATATCTTATTTGGAGCAGCTCAAATAAAAGTTGATTTTAAAGGGTGTCCACGATGAAATTGCCATACACAAAATTGTTTCGCAAAATTCGAGTTTTCATCCGATTGCCATCAAATTTTCAGGAATTGAAAAATAACTAATAACCTCCTTTTTACCATTTTAATCTTATTTTATTTACAGTTCATACGCAAATGCCCGCACCTTGGCCTTAACCCCGGCCATAAGATTCTGCACAACCTGTGTATCAACCGTTTTTTGCATGTAAACCCATACTTTCTTCAGTTCCTCGACTGTCTTCACTACCTTAGGTCGTTTAAGAAGGTGCTGCTTCATAATCGCCCAGTACTTCTCGATGGGGCGGAGCTCCGGAGTGTTGGGAGGGTTGAACATTTACGGCACGAAATTGACCTTATTGTCCGCATACCACTTCAACACGTCCTTGGAGTAGTGGCATGAGGTCAAATCCGGCCAGAAGATCGTTGGGACGTTGTGGGCCTTCAGGAGAGGAAGCAGCCGCTTCTGGAGGCACGCTTTCATCGTGTCCTGGGTCACGAAAGGTGCACTCCGCTTCCCGCACGTGCGGATGGCTTGCCATACTAGGAATTTCTTCGCAAATTTGGACATCTTCTGAGTGCGCACATGCTCCGGAACGCTGAACTTATCCTTGGCCGTGAAAAACAGGTTGCCGGGGATCTGTTTGAAGCCAGCCTTCACATATATTTCGTCGTCCATGATGCAGCATTCAACTTTCGTCAGCATGTTGAGGTACAACTTCCTGGCACAGGTTTTGGCGGACTTCTTCTGCTTCTCGTCGCGATTAGGGGCCTTTTGTACCTTGAACGTTTGAAGCCCAGTCTTAGTTTTGGCCTTCTGGACAAAACTTCGGCTTAGGTGCAGGTTCTTAGCCACATCCCGAACGTTCGGGTTTCGGTTGTGATTTTTGGTGTTGTACGGGATCCTTTTTCTTCACTTCTGGACTTCCGATCGGTGGTCAATCGTTCCTCGAACCGCTTAATCACTCGCGACACCATGGAATTCGCGATTCCCAACGTTTTAGCTATGGAACGATGCGAGGGATCCTTATTCTCGTGATGAATGCGCAAGATTTTATCACGCACGAGCTGTTCTTTCGACTCCATTTCCGCGAGTTTTGATCACAGGACTTTAAAACTTGCAGGATGTAAAAAATGCACTATGAACTAATTCCACCCAAATTTTCATTAAATTCTACCCAACGGTTAAAAAGTTAGAGCAATTTCATAGTGCGGCAATTTCATCGCGGACACCCTTTAAGTACTGGGTTTTATCACTTTAGAATTGCGAGCTCTCTTTCTCCCTTCTCCTTTATGGATTTACGTCCCACCTGGGACGACCTGTTGAATGCATTTTAAACTTTCTTTCTAGCGTTACGTCCTCACTAGGACTAGGACCGAATGCTTTTCAGCTTAGTATTCGTATGAGCAATTCCACAGTTAACAACTGAGAGCTGTCTTTGCCAACTGACCATTTTTACATGTGTATATAGTATGGCAGGTATGAATATACTCTATGCCCTGAAAAGTCGAGAAAATTTCCGCATCCCTTTCCGGGCATTTACACTTTAAACCAATCAATTTTCAGAAGGAGTTGAAGACTATTGAAACCACCGGAGCACTGAAAACGAGTCTTTTTTCGGAGCTTGCACAAGATACGTTTTTATCGTTCGGTGGCTAGAAACCAAAAAAACGGACAAATATCGGCTTGTTTATTTCGAAGGCATTTACTATAAAAACATTCATAGTAAATGCACTCACGGAACAAAATTCTGTGGTAAAAATAACTATTTTAGCTGACTACGCCCATTCTTGAAACTAGCATGGAAATTCAGACCAATTTACTATGTTTACGGTACACCTCACCGCATTACTGGTACATTTGACAGAAAAAATTTACAACAATCTTATTCCGACTACAGACATGGTAAAATCAAGCGCATTTCTGGTCTGCTGGAAATTGCCGGTGCGAGCGCTTAAGCTAACCCCCACCCGCCCCTTTCATCGTTATGAAATATGTGAATAGCCCTTCACATGCTGAAAAAGAGATTTTTTTTTCTTTCTTTATTATTGAGACTATCAGCCCTAGGCTGGTTCATCTCATATTGATAGAAGAAAGAGATTAATATGTAATTATAGAAATATTTACGCTACCTCGTGTGTTTTCATGTGCATCCGTAACATTCCTGGTCCTCTGAAGCTTTTATGGCAAATTTCGCACTCGGGCTGTTTCTTGCAATTGGCCTAAAGAAACAAATTCTTAACAAATCTTGCAAATATTTCAAAAACATATAAATTTTACCTTCAACCAGTTTGAATGCGATGACATGTGTGTTTGTAGCCATTTCGGTTGACTGAACTCCTTGCGACATAAATTACACACATACCGTCCAGGACTGGGACAAGACGTCTGGTGGGCCATGAACTCCGCTGAAGAGATATCCGATAAAAGGCATGTAGGCTTCTGAGATATGTTGTAATATATACCTAGTTGTTTCTCCTCGTCATCTGATTCGCAATCTGATAGGTAAAACGTCTCCTCAATTTCCACTTGTTGCTGTTCTTCCTCATCTTCTTCTTCGTCCTCTTCTTCCTCGTCCTCGGGATGTTCTTCTTCGATAAATTCTTCGTTATCCATTTGACTATCTTCTTGTTCGCCGCAGTCGGAGTCCTGGTGGTCATCTTTCAGATGAGATTCTTCAGATTCGTCTTCTTGCTGTTCCTCTTGTTGCAGCTGATGATGAAGCTGCTGTTGGTGGGCCTGTTGTTGTTGCTGTTGGTGGTGATGATGCTGTTGTTGTTGCTGCTGCTGGTGCTGTTGAATGGCATGTTGTGCAATTTGGTGATGCAGTGTTGCAGAAGGTGCTGCTACCATCAGTGGGACGGATTGGACGGGGTTGACAGATAATACTAGAGAATAAAAATTAAGGTTTGAAATTATATTTGAATGAGAAATGAATGGAACAAACATATATATTAACTAAGACTGATAAGCTACTTTCTGGAAATTTCTTGGATCAAAGTATGAGAATATAATGAACACTAATTTTATATATTGCGAATCTTTTGAAATTTTTCCATTCTGCGATAGCCGCCAAGTTCTACCGCAGCTGTCAAAGTTCTACCGCAGGTTTGAGAATCATTATATCATTGAACGAAACCATGTACCGTAAAGTGCCCTAATTCAGCGCATTGCCTAATTCCGCGCATTTCATACAAAATTATTTACATATGGAAATACACATCAATACTGCAGCAACTTTTAACGCCATTTGATGCTACTTTGATTTAGAATAAGTTTGAATTACAAATAAAAGCAAATAGAGCAATTTTTCGCGGCGTAAAAAAATAATCAGTGGAGGCCCGTCTGAGTAGACGCCATTTTTTCAATTTCCTTAGCGTCCGTGCTAAGACTGTAGGACACAAACAAACGTGATTTCTATATTGAAAATGTTTCGTTATTTATGCAATATTCTATGAAACTACTTGCTACAGATGTGTTTCATGAGGCTTCTATGAAATCTTATCAAATATTAGCATAATTATTGAGATTTATCCCAAAAAGTATTGCGCGGCATTAGGGCACGTCATTTTTCATAAGTCCCTAATTCCGCGCACTGCTATTTACAGAACAACAAACAAGTAAAACATGCTATGTTGGTCTTCACAGCTGAATATTTATCTGAGGAAGTATTTTCATGCATAAATACGTTTCGCAAACAACCGGAATATCGGGAAAGCCCACTTACAGGAAAACTAGCGGCCGTTCAGAAACCACGTGGTCATTCATGGTGGGAGGAAAAGTTTGTCCAAAACCAAGGTCCATAAACATTTGTTATTGCATGAACAGTGCAGAATACGAATATACAGACTTAAATTATTTTACAGGAATCCGTGAAATTCAACGTAATACCAACAGCTGAAAATTTCGGTGAAATAAATTAACGGAGTATGGTAATTTTTTACAGTTTTCGGTAAAATTTTACCGCAATCCGTTGAATTTCGACGGAATTACGGTGTTTTATTTTACCGGACTGATCAGCTGTTGAGATTACGGTGAAATTCATGGATTACGGTAAAATAATTTAAGTGTGTAGAGGTAGTCGGGGCGATTTCGCCAAACTGCCTATTTTTTGAAATTTCTTCTGGAATAACATGCAACCCCAAAGCTGACAAGGAAAAGGAAAAAATATCAACGTCTCCGCAGTCGCGAAACGTCCAAATGCTGAAAAATTGAAAAGTATTGTTTGAATACAAATAAACTGAATAAACGGTTATAAAATCCTCAGTGTTCGGAGCAGTTTTTCCAAAGCTGCTGATAAATCTAAACATAAGACTATAGTTATTTCAAATGTCTGCAACTTTTTCTGGCATAAAATTTCACTTCAAAGGCTTTTTATGTTTCGGTGTGATGCAATCGCAATTGCATATTTGCTGGGATGTTCATGTGAGGGTTTGATTGATTGATTGATACAAACACAGAGGAATAAGTAAAAAACTCAGCAACGACAGAATAAGAAGACCGTCTTCGCGAGTCTCGTCTCAGGAAAAGACTATAACAAATGTTTATCCTTATTTCATGTGATAGTCAAAAAATTATAAAAAGTCTACGTTACGGATCATACAAAACTTTACTTTTTTTTCATACAAAAAGTGTTGTGGAGGGGGGTAGGGGGTTTAAAATGTTCAATTTCAGCGTTACGTAATGAATGGATGCTGCCTTATACAAAATTAATGTTAATTTGATTGTTTTGCAAGTGCGCGGAATTAGGCATTCTTCTGCGCGGAATATGGAAAAGCGTTAAAAAAATGCGCGGAATTAGGCAATTTCAACGAGTGAACTATTTAAAAAAAAATCACAATTGTAACGTGTGAATACAGTCTAGTTTATATTTTTGCCATAATCTAAAATAGATTTGCTAGCGATCCACCCATAAAGCTTTTTTGTTGATGCAATACTAATTTTTAAGTAAGCATTTGAAATGTTTTATTCGTTAACTGCGCTGAATTACGGCACTTTACGGTAATCAAAGTATGCTAGTAGAGTTCAAAGTTTCGAAAAACAGCCGAAAACAACAGTCATCAGCGTGGTTTCCAAGGTATCATCGCAGCCGATCGATGATGCTTTGTGAAAGTCAGTAATGTGACTGCTGCGGTAGCTTTCTGCTCAACCGTAGAACGGAAAGTTATCTCTGAAATTGCAATACCTATCTTACCATTATTTTCGTCATAATACTGCTGTTGCTCGGCCATATCTGGTTGAACAATGATTTCACAGCGATCATCTGCCGTCCGTTGAATTTGCAGAATTTGCGGATGTGGCGCTCCGTGGGTAATCATCTGTATCGTGTTGTTCGGTCCTTGGATGAACTGTCCTATTTGGGCCGCGTGATACTGTGGGGCTTGAATGATCTGTTGCCCGGTAGCTGTTGTAAGCAAATGGCCAGCATTGATAATTTGAGCTCCGGTACCCAGTAGATGCGCATTGGTAAGTATCATCGTCGGAGGTGGAGCAGCTTCCGCTATCGTTGGGATGTCTGCCCGTTGGATATGAATTTCTTGAATCTGAGGAGCCTTTAAAAAGAGACAGGGAAAAATTGTATTTTCCTAGTACGATCTTATACTATATTTATATGATAAATGGGAGAGCAGTGTTAAATGAGGCAATTGTAGAGGCATGCTAAATGAGATTACAGTCGACATCTCGATATCGACGGGATCATCGAGATAGGGAGAGATCGAGACAAAGATGTGAAGAACGGTATGTGTGTAATTTATTAAATGAATACGCTACGTTGTCAATTCAATTTGTTTGCTTCGCGGACGACATGGATATTATTGGGAGAAAATTTGAAACGGTGGCAGATTTGTTCACCCGCCTGAAACGCGAAGCAACAAGAGTCGGGCTAATGGTGAATGCGTCGAAAACAAAATACATGCTGGTTGGCGGAACTGAGCGCGACAGGGCCCGCCTAGGAAGCAGTGTTACGATAGACGGGGATACCTTCGAGGTGGTGGACGAGTTCGTCTACCTCGGATCCTTGTTGACGGCTGACAACAATGTTAGTCGGGAAATACGAAGGCGCATCATCAGCGGAAGTCGTGCCTACTATGGGCTCCAGAAGAAACTGCGGTCAAGAAAGATTCACCCCCGCACCAAATGCACGATGTACAAAACGCTCATAAGACCGGTAGTCCTCTATGGGCATGAAGCGTGGACTATGCTCGAGGAGGACTTGCAAGCTCTTGGGGTTTTCGAACGCCGAGTGCTAAGGACGATCTTCGGCGGCGTGCAGGAGAACGGCGTGTGGCGGCGAAGGATGAACCACGAGCTCGCTCAACTCTACGGCGAACCCAGTATCGTGAAGGTAGCTAAAGCTGGAAGGATACGCTGGGCAGGGCATGTTGCAAGAATGCCAGACAACAACCCTGTAAAGATGGTGTTCGCCACGAATCCGGTCGGAACAAGAAGGCGTGGGGCCCAGCGAGCTAGGTGGATTGACCAGTTACACCAGGACCTGGAGAGCGTGGGTCACAGACGAGGATGGAGAGAAGTGGCTATGAACCGAGGGAATTGGCGAAATATTGTTGACGAGGCTTTATCAAGATAATTGATGTAAAGCCAAATAAGTAAGTAAGTAGGGGAATTCGGGGTAAAACCGACACCCTAAGCTTATTGATAAAATTTGTGTACTTTTGCTTGTTAAACGAACCTAAAATTGTTGTTGAATCACATATTGGTTATAAATCTATCGATCCTTGTGATCGCTGGATGATATATTTAGGTTATATAGTGATTTAAATCAAATTAATATTTCATCATTTTTAGGTGAGACAATTGAGAGTGCGGGTGAGATCGACACCCTGTTGGGGTAAAACCGACACATGCACTTTGAGTAGAATTTATACGTTGAGAACATCATCATCACATGGCATATTAAAAAGAATGCTTTAAACATGACTTTCGACTTTTATGAACCCTTTCTTTAAATGATTATACACAAATTACGTAAATTATTGAGAAGACTCCAAAGATTCACTAAATATATGTGAAAATTTCAAATGTCCCATGCTAAGATTATAAAGTTGGGGTGAATACACATGGATATGATTATTTTGTGTTCATGGAATATTTACGAAGATGAAGTTGTGACGAATGATTGGTTTTTAAAATAAATACTGTTTTATTTTAACAAGACAGAAAAGTGTTATTATTTTTAGTTATTAAAAACTGTCGAACCTCATGGTTTGTAAATAAACAATAAAATTAATTTGTTTAATAAACAACCAGATTATTTATGTTCAAATTCTATAAATTTTTCAATATTTAATGAGAAAAATTTCTTCAAGCTTCATCAAATAAGTTTAAACGTGAAACATAGAAATATTATTTTTTAATACTTAATGATTGCTTGTGGCAAGTCATATAGTATCATATTTTAAATGTTAACAAGTTCGCCATCCATGAACTTCACTGGAATTCAAAAATAAAGACTCACATAAACTACAGAGGAAGTCTCCCGACAAGAAAGATTACCTGGAGCTAGATTATGAAGCAAAGAAAGGTGTCGATTTTACCCCAAATGAAAGTGTCGATCTTACCCCGAGTGGACATTTATTTTTCAATAGCGTTTTCAGCTGTCGAAAAACCAAAAATTAAATTCTTCTTCATGTTATATGAACGTAATAATAGTAAAGGATGATGTAGACGCAGAACAAATAATGACATTTTAAAAATTTCACATGTGAAATAGTTAAAGAATAACAGCGAAATATTGCAACTGCTGTTGCTTCTATGTTATCCAATATGACTTTGTTGTTTATTTTGGCAGATTATTGGTAGATTCAGTTGTAATGTCATCCAAAACACAACATTTCACAAGTTAAGGCCGGTTTGCTACTGACAAGAAAAGGAATCGCCTACCTTGATGCGTGGAAAATTTCTCCCAAGAAATGGTCAAGAAAATCACTTTTTTCTGATCGCAGTACGCAGTTGAGAAGAAATGTCACTTCAAAGGGGGCTCTCTGTAGGAAATTTCTTGACCCTTTCAGTCAAGGAATTTCTTTACTTTTCTTGAGCGAAACAGCATACTTAGCTTTAAGATAAAGCGTGGTGGAAACTGCATGAAAATCTGTTCAAAACATGAAAAATCAAAGGGTGTCGATCTTACCCACAGTGTCGGTTTTACCCTGATTTCCCCTACGCTACGTTGTCAGGAAAGTAGGAAAAATAATAAACAATCAGACGTCATTTCGTGTTCTACATTATTCATAATCGCGAAAATCTGGTCTAGTATCCTATGATATTGGGCATATGAAAATCACATCGAGAGATATCGATATTACGGAGAGGGAAATTGTGCAGAATGAAGGGACTGGAAAAATATTGACATAGGGAGGCTATCGAGATGTGGAGAATCAACTGTAGCTCCATTCAATTTTCCAGAGTTTGTAAATATAAAAGCCTACTTCCTGCTTTTTGAATCCATCGGCCCGAAAAAAGAGCGATTATGGGGCGGATTTCGCCCACTGTGCATTGATTTTCATACTCACTGTGTGAAGCTGTTGGATCTTTTGCGGTGCAATCTGCGGTCTCGGAACGTCGACCGTCACCGCTTCTTTGGGCATCTGCCCTTCCGTTACCACCGTTATGCCCTTAATGTACTGCCGCAAGGCAGTGTCCGATTTTTCCACTCGAGTTTTGAATGCATGGCATCGACTTACTTGATGAATGCATTGGATACAGATTTTGTCCGGCCAGCCGTCCAGTTGCTCAATCTACAATTTTAATAAGAAATTAGTTAAGGTATATTCTCCTAACCAAGCAAGAATAGCAACCTGTATCTTTGCGATTTCCATCAGCATTTCTGCTACCATTTCGCCAAACAGAGGACGCATTTCCTTTTTGATCGCTAAACATATCCGACAAATCTTATCCAGCTCCAAGTTTTTCAGAGTACCGAGCTCCATATCGAAGATCCGTTCTAAAATGGTATCAATTTTCGGCTCCTAATCAACAAACGTCTCCGTTTCAATGCTGCACAAACGCCAAATCCACTATCAACCGATAAAATTGAAAAAACTATCAAACTTTTGCTAGCTTGTAGAGAATTTTTAGATTTTCCTAGATGTAAACAAATTTCACGCAAAACAATCAACATTTAAAATATGGCGTCACGAAAATGCCAAACGGTATTGCGGTTTTATCCCAATTGTGGAACTTTGCAAAATACCTGCGCATTTAATCGAAGCACCGCAAACAAGCGATACAATTAGAATGTTCGAGTAAACGACGAAAATAAAAGGATAGTTCTACAAAAAATACATTACAGTTGTAATTTTCATAATACATATGATTATTTAATTATATTTTGAAAAAGAAACAGAAACAAACTCCGCATTAATCCGCTTTGATAAAATACATTTTTGATGCAATCGACAATATTTACGAATATCCAGAAAAGGATTCCGCCGAATGGCCGAAAAAGCTTTTTGTCGCCCAGAGAAAATTTTGCTTTGGCGAGATGGACCATCCTTGGTCTTAGCCTGAAATCAGCAAAAAAAAAAAATTTGCTTTCACACACTCAAAATAAGACGATGGACTTATCCACGGTCTTCTTTTATTGTCGACTTTCTTTTTCTTTTCCGCTGTAAATGTAAACACGGTCCACATAAAATGACATCCGGACCAACATCCAGTGAATTAATGTTCACCTGATGAACATTGAGTGGATGAATGTGCAGCGAAATTGCTCATTTTTTGTAAACACTGCCCGCAGTAAAGGTTTTCTTCCCGCTGGAAGTTGCTGCGTGACGTCATCGTAGATAAGTTCATATCGTGTGCATGGAGATATCACAAAACCCAATGTTCAAGCGAAGTACGGACTTGAAAAGTGAATCACTCAAGGGTTCATTCGCCAATTTCATAACACCGAAAATGACACCCATCCACCCCATCGTAACGCATTTTATATGAATATTTTACAAATATAGTATGAGCTGTAACATTTTGAGGACACCCACCCATCCCCTTCAGCGTTATGAAATTTGTTAACAGGCCCCAAGTAAGATTTCTCCTTTTTACCAAAGCAATTTGGCAGCTGATCCAGTATGAGCGAAATGTCACTTTTACTTGCAGAACAATTGAGTGGCACATTTTGCCGTACGGAAATGGCTTATTCACATATTTCATAACGCTGAAATTGCCTATTTTGAATACCCATCCACCACCTTGTAACGCTTTTTGTACGAATATCTTTCCTTTTTCATATGAGCAGTAACATCTTTAGGATACCCACTACACACTTAATTTATTTCACCGAGGCCGGCAAAAATAATTGCCGAGAACCCAACAGCTGAGATTTCGGCAAAAATCTCGGTAAAAGTTCGAAGTACCGATTGTGCCGTAAAAAGCTAAATCAACCCAGCTGTCAAAATTTAACGAAAAGATCGGTAATCCATTGCCGAAAATCTCGGCACACTATTACCGAAATCCGGCAAATGATTATTTTTTTCTTGATTGGAAGAAGAATAAGAAGAAACACTACACATAAATTTAAATAATATGAACAAATTTATTTGAAGTTAATGTATTATGGATCCGGTAAAAATAAGGACTAACATTTTTTTTAAATTTATTATTTCTCAATCTCCAAGCGTTGGGACTAATATTTCAATAGTGCGCTGTGTTCATAAACATCGTAAGAATACAGCGCCACACTCAAAAACTGATTTCAAAATCGCGCGAGTTGAGGCGCGTCGCGAGTCTAACTGGCGCGATCCAGTTTGGTGGCGGTGCGACAATATTATTGTATCACAAATATATGAGCCATCACCACATTTCACTTTTCGCTCACTTTGGGGAATGTTGCACTTTTCCGTTTGAAGCAAATATTTAATAGCCGCCCGACCATTTTCGCTGCAGTTGCACTTCGAGGGTGAGACGTTCCAATGAATATTCCTAAAAATGTAATAAAAAAAGGCTCTTTAACTATTGCTGACTTAACTGAACGTTTAATTTACAGGCACAATTATGAAATAAATTTTGTGAATTTTGTCGCACCGCCACCAAACTGGATCGCGCCAGTTAGACTCGCGACGCGCCTCAACTCGCGCGATTTTGAAATCAGTTTTTGAGTGTGGCGCTGTATTCTTACGATGTTTATGAACACAGCGCACTATTGAAATATTAGTCCCAACGCTTGGAGATTGAGAAATAATAAATTAAAAAAAAATGTTAGTCCTTATTTCTACCGGATCCATAATACTTACATACAGGCGCTCTCCATTCGCTGTTTACAAGAAAGTTTCAAAACATTCCGAACACATGATGGCTTCTGTAGCTCTGGTTTTAAGATTTTGACAGATTCGCTTTGCCGAAATTCAGTAAAAGTATTTGTTTGCTGATTGTTGTGGCAAAATAGATTACCGAGTCTCAGTAATTAATGTAAACTACCGATTTTCGTCAATTTTCATCTGTCAATATCGCTCATCTGTCAAAATTGAACGATATATCAGTAAAAATATGTTTTATCGACTGATTTCGTCAATTAAGTTTACCGAAATGAAATTCTACGATTAAGTGTGTAGGGTGGTCAAAAAATCGTGGCCAATCCGCCACCCGCAGCGCTTGCTTCGTTTTTGTTCGTGTTTGACGTTAACACACTACCACCATCTGTTGGCCCGTCGGCCAAACACGCTGATTTTAGCATTGGGCGTACATGTCCTCGTGACTATGATTTTGATCTAGGTTTGTTCTAAGTGTTACGTCTGTCTGTCTGTGAAATAACTATGGGAAAAGCAAGCAGTTCATTCAATCGGTCATAGTCTTTGTCCATATGCTCTTGAGGATTAGATCCACGCTGATACTGTTAGATACATTCGATGCTGTCGGCAACGTCATCACTTTTGGCGTGGATTCTGCCTAACCTGAATGATAACACTCTGAGAGAGAGAGGAGACAGCTAGCTTAGATTGCGAGCTCCTAAAAGTCAAGGGAACCTGTCACTACTGTCACTGGAAAAACGCACATTTGAAGGACAGAGCCGTCAAAATTGAAGTAAACGTAATTAAAACTTGCAATGATAAAACTGAAACCCCTGTGGTGTTTTAGCCGACTATGCGAACGTCAAACATGATCACAAGTGTCAAGGTTCATTTATGGACCCAATTTTTAAATTAAAGTTTTAACATGATTTAGCCGTTATTTGAGCGGGAAAAATTGCCAAAGTAGTTGAAGTAACATCAAAGACCTCCATGTCCCTTGCAGTTGCACATAATTTTATGGCTCATAAGGTAATCTATGCCGTGAAAAGTGTACTGCGATCTGTCAAACTTGGGTACCTTTTGTACTACCGAGGGACCAAATGCAGTACTAGAAGTGGTACCCAATCTAAGCCCGAGTGTGACGGGCCTGGTAACATGCTCTTTCGTGTTGTTAAATATTTTCGCTCACCAACTGCTCCCGAGAATTATCACTATGTGGATAAACAAAAACTAGTGCCGTCGCCGGATTCGAACCTAGAACATTGCTAAAAACAACCGCGATGCGTGCTCGCTAACCATGCTACCACACCAATCTGACGAAAGGAGTGGTTAATTTGGTGCATAAAAGCAACTGCTGCTCGTGGCGATGGATACAGGAAAAATTCTCCATGGATCGGAGAAAAAGAAAACAAACTTCTCACAGCTGCGGAAATGTGCAATTTATTATCTATTTTCGCTTTGTTTTGTGGACGGATAAAATCGCAAGGCAGCTGATCGCTGAAAATTGGGTCCTAAAATTTGTAACGAAATCTTGTTTTTATTTAATAACACGAAAAAGCATGTTACTGTAATTACTTTAGCAATTTTTCCCGCTCAAATAATGGCTATATCATGTTTAAACTTTTATTTAAACATTTGGTCCATAAATGAACCTTGACACTTTTGATCATGTTTGACGTTCGCTTAGTCGACAAAAACACCACAGGGGTTTTAGTTCGACCACTGGGGTTGTTCCTATCTGACATTTCGTAAGGGACACGGAAAACAAAATACACCCAAAATTTGAGTTTAAGCCGAAGGATGTGACAAAATCTAATAAAATTTTGTTGGGCTTAAACCAACGGAAAACATTAGAAAATTGAGTAAACATGTGTTTTTGGCCTAAAATTAAGCGTTTGGCACTAAAATTGGGACAGGGCTTTAGGACCCAATTGCTGTAAGGGATTATAATCTATTATCGTGAGAGTGAGTGAGAACTCGGAAGCCTGGTACGGATACATCATTATGAAGTTAAAGTACCCTTTTTTCTGTCATTGAAAAATACCCTTTTTCTGACAACTCCATACTGAAGCTAAGTATGCTGTTTCGCTCAAGAAAAGTAAAGAAATTCCTTGACTGAAAGGGTCAAGAAATTTCCTACAGAGAGTCCCCTTTGAAGTGGCATTTCTTCTCAACTGCGTACTGCGATCAGAAAAAAGTGATTTTCTTGACCATTTCTTGGGAGAAATTTTCCACGCATCGAGATAGGCGATTCCTTTTCTTGTCATTAGCAAACCGGCCTTGACTATAAAAAAGGGTACAATAAACACATTTAATGGGTACTTAAAAGTTAGCGTGTAGGTGTCCTTTGATTGTTTTGTCTTACCGCATTTGAAGGACATTTAGTAAAGATTTGCACCTCAAATGCACACAGAAAAATATCTCCAAAATGCATACATTGTAGGATTTGCAATGAATAAATCTTTTTAGGTTCTGAAATGTAAATATAAAATAAAGTCACAGGGTAAATTTAATAAATTCTAGTGAATATCTCCGTGTTCCATGTACATGGTTGACTGGGCTGACTGGGCTACGTCAAAAGTGATTTTCGACTATTCACACAATACTCCCTCGCTTGTCAAATTGAGGCGGGATTGTTTTGTGCCGGTAAAATTGCTAGTCCCATGTTTACAAAACAAAAATCGTTTTGGCGCGCCGTCTGGTTGCTTGCGTTGCGCCTGAACCTAGTTTTGATACAAATTATTCATGTCGCGACGTTTTAGATAATATTTTGAATATAATGGATAAGAATACAGTGTTTAAGCGCAGTTTCAACAACCTGGATCTGGAAGATTCCGATGTAGAGAATGCAAGTGCCGTTTCCAACTCTCAACCGTTGGCCAAAAAGCTGTGTTTGAAGGAGCAAATTTCAGGTGCACCCAACGACAAAAACGAAATGGATGAGTTTGGAGACGATTTGGACTGTTTCTTCGGGGACGATGATAATTTCGATCTGGATCTGATGGAACTAAATGAAGCAGAGGTAGGTATTTGTAAATAAGGGCTGGTAGCACTTCTGGCATACTTTCAGGAACTCTTGCAAAGATCTCCAGAAATTTCTAGTGATTCCTCCACCAATTCGAACAAGAAATCTTTCAACAGTGTTTACAACAGTGTAGCAACAAAAAGATCCCCTACGATGACATCCTTTAAAGCTGCTCTGGACGCTGAGCATACTTACTAGTTTACTTGTTAGAAATTAAGATGTGATTCTTTGACTAGCTGTCCGCTGTTCATTTTTCTTATATATTTTCTTTCCTTGACCTGATCAAAAGTTTTTAACTAACAGGCTTACGTTGAATGAATGAATAAATTACAAATTACAAAATTAGTATCTTCACTTCCTTGACTTGAATAATGGTTGTTACCAATAAGTTTACGTGACGTTAACAATAAAATTACAATTACAAGGGATGCTTACAGGAACTTCTTTAGAATTACTCCAGAAAATCCTTGAGCATTTCAACTCTTCTACCTACAGTATAATAATCTCAAAATGTCCTCCAGATATTTTTGGACTAATTGTTCCACCGATTTTAGAAGTTGCTATATGAGATTTTTCAAAGGTTCCTATAAGAAAGAGTTTTTAAAGAAATTCGTTTAGGATTTTTTCCCGGAAGATTGACTATTCCAGTAATTCCTCCAATCACCACAAACTTCTTCGGGGATTTCTCATCCGATAATTTTCAAAGAATTCTGCGGGATATTCTCAAGATTGTTTATTCTTTCTTATTAAATTTTCTGAGAAATTTGGTTGGTTTTTTATTTTTAACTACTTCACATTTACCTTAAGACATCCATGGAAAAATGACTGCAACTATATGAAGACTTCCTTGGGAAATTTTCCAACGAATTTCTGGAAGAATTCCTGAAGGAATCTTACTGATTTTCCAGTGGAGTCATTCCTGAAGGTTAGATAATTTTATGATGGATATCTTAAAGAAATCCTGAACAACACTTGTAGGAAATCCTTAAAATCCCTGGAGAAAGAAAAACCCAGAAAAAAAATCTGGAGGTACCTTAAATGTAAGAAAATCTTTAAGATATCTTAAAATGAAACTCATCGAGGGATGCCTTACAAGTCCATAATAATCACTAAATGAGCTTCTGAAGAAATCCTTGGAGCAATACCTGAAGGTAACTTTGGACAAATACTTGAATGAATTTTTTGAGAAATGTATAAAGCAAAAAAATAAACAGAAATACGAGCAGTAATCCTTACCATAATGTCACGAGGAATTCATAAAAAAAAAACATTTTTAAGATATAAATACTCAAATTCTCAGAAGAATAAACATCTTAACTATTTGCTAGATCCTGTTAGATTTTTTTGTTTTATTTGTTCATGTTCGGCATTTTAAGCATAATGTCTTTAAAGTTCCTTTTTTTAAGACACTTGATCGCTTCCAACCCTAGTTAAATAGAAAAATGATGATCTAAATACAGTCTTTCTCTTAATATAGAAATTCGTCCTTGATCTGACAACCTGGAAGAGATGCAAAATTGTGTCTTTATGCACAGATGTTGGTACTGTGACATTGGTTGTTGAAGACAAGATAGCCAAAACGAAGGCCAAATGTATTCTGGAGCCGCCCTGGATATCGGTGCAACTGTCCGAAGGCAGTACCGTTTCGTTGAAAGCGACTTTCGATAGAACCAATAATGTCTACCGCATCAATGCTCAGGATGGCATGATTGTTACGAATCCTGACCATCTGGTGTCGGGGACAACCGTGGTTGGGGCCCTCTATTGCCATCGCCGTGGCGTTTTGCAGGAACGATTCAGAGGCGTGGACACGGACAGTCAGATTGTAAGTAATCCAATGGAATATTTTAACCCATGGCCTTTATTATGAGAAAATTTCCTTATTTTTTTCAGATGACTGTTGGAACCATCGTGCATGAAGTGCTGCAGAAAACTCTGAGAAATAAGTTAACAGACCTGTCGGATATTGTAGCTGCTGGACAGGAATTGCTCAACTCGGAAGGTATGGCTCATGTGCTGTATGCGTGTAAAATGAGTCGACAAGAGGCAATGAAAGAGATAGAATCGTTTTATCCAAAAATTCACGATTTCATCAAAAACCATGTTCATCTGGCTGTTGAGGTAATTAGGGCTGATCGATAACTACAATTTTTCCTTAAATTATGCCGAAGGTAGTAAAATATTTAAACTGAATTATGCTACAGAGGTAGAGAGTGGTCTTATTTCGCATTCGTACAGGACACCTTTTTCAATCAAGGTGATAAAAACTATCGAATGACCAGATCCCCATAAAGTTATTCCGCACTTTTTTAACACTTTTTTAATTAGGGGATTTAATTGATAGTACAATTGAAAATATCGAATTTTATAGTCATTCACGCTAGTACAGAAAGATGATTTTTGCAGCACAAGTCGTACATTTATCAAATTTTATTGTGATAGCAGTGAATCCTAATGCGAAATTCTAGATTATTCAAGAATTTCTTCTCAGAAGGAAAAGCAGGAATTCTTGTGATTTATGCAGGAATGTTTGCTGGATTACTTTCAGTGATACTTCCAGAATATTCTCTTAAGATTGCTCCACAAATTATTCCTTCGGTTAGAGGAATTTGCTTCAGGGATCACTTAAGCTCTTCAACACAACTACCTCTAGCTTCAGTAATTTTCGCAGAGATTACTTTGAAAAGTTTTCGGAGAAACTATCACAGGATTTCCTCTATTTTTCCACTAATTCATCTTCTGATTGCTCCAGTTGGTACTCTAGCAAATCCTCCAACGATTCGTACATGAATTATTCCTAGAAAATCCACAAACGTTTTTTCCAGAATTTTTAATTTTTTAGGTATTTTTCCAAGAAATCTCACAGTTTTTATAATTATTCTTCCAAGCATTTTCATTTGGATTCCTTTAAAAAATATTACTCATGGAAATAACCGTACATGGACGTCCTGGAATTGTTCCAAGAACTCCTCCAGGGATAATTTGAAGAAATCTATCAAGAACATGTCCAAGAAATCTTCAATAAATTTGACATGTCATGAAGTTGTTTAATACATCTCTCTAGTAATAGCTCCGCCATTTTAGTCAAGCGTTAAGGCTTACTTTGAAACCCCCACACCAGGAGACTCATTTTGTTGAAGTTGATGCAAGTGACAAAAACCCCAGCATGCCATGACTTTACAAATGTAATTTGAATCGCAATAAATTATAGTTAGTCTAATTTGACCGTCCTACGGCCACATCCCATAGGTTATGGGTCATTTAGTAGAAAGTTCGAAAGAGTATTCGAGAAGAAAAATTTTCAACCCGTAATCAAGATTTTTCCACGTTCTCGGTATGGATGAAAGCAAGTTCGGCTTGGAGAAACTGAAGAGTGGCGGCTACGAATGGTGGCAATTCAAGGTGGAGATGCTGTTTGTGCGCGAAAACCTGTGGAAACACGTTGCGCGTGGCAGGAAGGAGACGCCAAAGCACGGGCCACCATCGTTTTGCTCGTCGAGGACAGCTAACACCCGCTGATCCGGAACTGCAAGACCGCATCACCAGAAAACGATGCTGTGCGTGTCGTATTTGAAAAAGCTGTGCAAAGCTGAGTACGCCGACGACTGGGACATGGAGGGCCATCCTTTCCACATGGAGGTGCTGTTCGCGAGTCTCGCGACAACAGCGTTGGAAAGCCGTTTCGACGACGTGCGCACCATGTAGCTGGTGAAGCGGAAGCTGCTGTGTGAAGCCCAAAAGCGAGCCGAAAAAAAGCCGTCGAGGTGAGTCCATTTTGCGTGCTGATGGGGACACAAAGTCCATTGTCTACCACTATTGCCACAAGCCTGGGCATATGAATCGAGAGTGCCCAGCATCAAGAGCCGGAAGAGAGCCAACCAGCAGCGGTGCTAGCCAGGGCCACGTGTCGAAGAAAAAATCCAAATCGAAGGCGACAGTTGGCTTGGTAACACCATTCGCGTTCATGGCTACTACGACCGCGAATTCAAATGTGTGGATCGTCGACTCAGGAGCAACGTCGCACATGTGCTGTGACCGTTCGTTTTTCGACGAGCTGAAGCCAAGTTCGGGTATTTCCATCACGCCGGCCGATGGAAACGAGACGTTGGTGAAAGGTGTCGGTTCTGGGCGCCTGTTTTGCCAAGACAGATAAGGTAAGCAGCAAGAGGTAATCCTGTGCGAAGTGTTCTATGTTCCAGATTTGGAATCGAACCTGTACTTGGTGGGAAGATTGCCAAGGGAGCCGAGGTGATTTTCTCCAATCGTCGTGGTTGCGTTATCCAACATGACGGTGCTGTCGCAGTGGTTTCGAAAAAAAGCTGGTGGGCTATACCAGCTGGCTACCAAGTAGCGGTGTATGGTGGCGTCACACCACAATAAGGATTGCATCCATCATTGGCACCGCAAATTAAGGCACCATGATCCTGCAGCGATACAGCGAGGGGTGCGTGATGATTTGGCGACTGTCATGAGCATTCTGAAATGTGGCTTGTTCCAGACATGCGAGTGCTGTGTCGAAGGCAAAATTGCTCGGCTGCCATTTAGTTCTGGTCGGAAGCGGTCAACACGGCCGTTCATTTGAAGAATATGCTGCCATCGAGGTCCGACGAGAGAACACCGTTTGAGCTGTGGTTTGGTAAGAAACCGGATTACGGAAGATTGCACATTTTGGGGTACACTTCGTTCGTTCAGATTCCCAAAGAGAAGCGAAGCAAGTTGGCACCGAAGGCGGAAAAGTTAATTTTCGTCGGCTACTCGGACTGCCACAAGGCGCATTTCTTGCGCATCCAAGTGCGACGCACCAAGAACCAGTTTTCTGAACCAACGAGTCTACATTCAGAAGTTGCTGGAGTGGTTTGGGATGACTGAAGCGAAATCATGGAAGGACCCTGGCCACCTGCAAAAAAGGAGGAGAATGAGAAATTGGCGAACAATCACCAGTACGCCAGATTGGTGGTTTGTTGTATGTGACAGTAAACACCCGACCGGACATCGCGGTCAGCGTATCGATTCTTAGGCGATCGGTAAGCAACCCGTCACAGGCGGATTGGATGGAGGCAAAACGGATCCTCCGTTACCTCAAGCACACCTAAGACCACGAGCTTGTACTGGGAAGAGGACGAGCAATTATTAAGGTTTACGTCGACGCCGACTGGGTTGGTGATGCTAAAACTCGGAAGTCGAATTCCGGATTTCTGGTGACGTTTGGTGAGCGTGATGCAAGAGCAAGCAAACGTGTGTTGCGTTGAGTAGCACTGAAGCGGAATTTGTGGCGCTCGCTGAACGTGTAAAGAATTGCAGTGGATCGATCGCTTGCTGACCAATTTTGCTGTGGACGTGACGAAACCAATTCGTACCATTTCGTCGGGCATATGAAGGAAGAAGGAAAAGTAAAATGGAAGATTTCTCCTAATGCTTCCAAAACTCAACTAATAATATTCCCACATAAAGCAAAAGCTGTTTATTTGAAACCTTCAAGTAGACATGTTGTCACGATGAGATGGATTCCAGGATTCCAATAAATTGGTCAGATGAAGTTAAGTATTTAGGGCTCATGCTAGATAAGAATTTAACTTTCAAAAATCACATTGAGGGCATTCAAGCCAAATGTAACAAATATGTAAAATGTCTCTATCCCTTTATTAATAGAAAAATGTATATGCTGTACCAATATGGACTAGCTGTTGTAATACCAGGAAAAAAGCTCTGCAGAGAATTCAAAATAAAATTTTGAAAACGATACCAGGGAGGCTTCCTCCCTGGTATAGTACCAATGAGTTACATAGAATATCCAATGTTGAGACATTGAACAAATGTCAAATAAAATAATTAGTAATCTCAGGCAAAAATCGTTACAATCTTCTATTGTCACGATTGATGCGTTATATATTTAGGTTATGTTAGGTTAAGTAAATTTAAAAAGGTTTTTTTTCTCATATAAGCAGGTGATACACTCAAAATAATTCAAACGTCATTGGTACGTGAAAAATCACGTACATCATTGCGAATTCATTTTGCCTCCTATTCACCTGACTAAGGTAATAGTTACTAGAGCATGTATAATCACCAAATGGAGTCCCGGTGAGTGTTACTGTGGCTATCAATCGCAATTACGTGGAAATCACGTAGGCCGACTTGGTTCATTTGGAGATCTGCATTTCGTGTTCATTCTCACTTGAGTTCAAATTTAAAGATGGTGGCCGCAAGTTTTGCCAGGAGCTGCTGGACTTCTAAATAATTGTTATCAAGGTAAATATGTGATAAATAATGGAGAATCGTATGTTTTATACTTTTTGTCGTATCAATTACAGCTTATGTCACGTTGAATAGCAAGGCCGACGAACATTGGGGAGGAAATATACATTTTTATTGAAAGGAGCCCTGGACAGACTTGAACGAAAGTGGAATGCCGCCGTGTCAGCCAGTGATTTTATAAAGGAACATTGAAAAATGACTTCCATCGTGTGAGGGAGGAGGATTAGGTCTACGAAAAAGTAACAATGCATGCATTGGGTTTTGAAAAAAAAGTGACGGAAAGGCGAGAGAAGGTCTAGAAATTCCAAAAAAGCTGGATATGTAATTGGAAATAAATATTGAATATAATAAGTAATTTAATCTCTTCAGTTGTTTTTTTTTCTTCAAATTGAAAAGCTAAAGCTATTTGATGGCATAAGCCTATGTAGAACAGAATTGATTTCTATTCAAACATTCTGATAACATTCAATGAATAATCATTTACGATCTATTGAACAGCTTCGCAAAACCTACGTGGAAATTCATGTAGCTGTTACGTAAAACTTTGATGGATCTGATGAGGTCCATTTGTTCATGCGTTCATTCAGTGCTACCTATGAATCCCGTAAGTGCTACGTGGAAAGTGGGATGGAAAAAAAACACGTATGTTTTCACGTAACAATGACGTTTGGATTATTTTGAGTGTATCAACAAACCTGTAAAAAATCTGAACTGCTACGGCACATGACATAGGGGCGATCGGGGCAATATGGGCCACCTAAGGAAAACGTCATGGAATTCATAGAAAAACATCCAAAACTTTCGATTAAATGCAAGTGACCTATACTATCAAATGATATCTTCCATGTTATATCGATAATAATGTCAACATTAACTTGGAAATTAATTTAGGAATGTTTTTGAAACCCATGTTTTTCTGTGTGTTTACCAACCATATGGGGCATTATGAGCCACCGTACGGGGCAGTATGAGCCATCTCATTCAATCGTATTATTTTCATTTAAAACAATATACTGCCCTTAAACGCATGTCAGTCTCATGTTTGCTGGATTTCCTATGCACATGGGACAAATATGCGTTTATGGGCAGTATAGGTGAGAGTTAGTGGTAGAGTTTTTTTGGAAAGAAAATTTTATTAGCTTGATTTCAAATTATTAATTCTATCAGCTTATTATTGATAGATACATAACACATAGTAAACAGGTCATGTAATTCTAATATTGAATTGCGACACTTGATTCAACGTATTTTATAGCAAAGTGTTCCATTTGTAATTCCCTCCCCTTGGTTATGCGACCTTGCCGCGATGGGAGGGCATAATCCATTAGCCCATATGATGGAAACCAAAGGCGTAACCTGTAGTGGTGGTATCACATTTTGGCATTTTTTGCTTAAAGCCGCGTCATAATTCATATGGCATAGACGCAATAATATCTCGGATGTGATCCAACGGACATTCTGCGTCATTGATAGAATTGATGCCCATTTCAAATAATTAATCTATTCGAAGTGGACATTAATACTATTGGTGACGTTCAGTTTGCCTTTTGCTAACCAGAATGATCCGTAGCCACTCTTACTATTAGCTAGCTAGATACATCGTTATCATATACGACGTAGGGAATATTTAGGAACTCTTAGGAAAATGACTAGTAGATTCACTGAGTAGAAATAAGTGGCGACAATCTTATTTTAATATGGTTTTTACATTGCCATAATAAGAAATACCTCTTTTGTAACAGCGGTATAAATAATCTAATTCCAGCTTCATTTTCGCAAAATTTACAAGTAGAAAGTAGGCGTTGTGAAGCATTGCATTTGCCACCGAAAAGTGAATCTTGTAGGAGACTGTAATAGAAGCCTAAGGTAACTTTACTCTTCAATATTCACTATAAAAATGACTATGGAAAGTAAGACGCTGAGATCGATCATTAGAGTACACTTGCTAGTTTCGAAAAAATTGTTGAACAGACAAGGAAAGCGACTTTTTTCTTTAAGGATATATGAACGTTATGACCAATAAATACTTTTAACAACAAAAAATGAAATTAACTAGAACTACTACTAAACAGCCTAATTTTGTTAAGACTCGACGACACTTGACATTTAAGACTCAAATCTTACGTAAAAGACAATAGTAATCAGAATAGCACTTGAATGACAAATTATTCAAAACCATTTCGACTAGACAGTATTAGTAATGCACTACTATTTCCAACAAATTCTAATGGAGCTGCTGATTTTCATAATGCTTCCTTTTCTCAGAAGCAAGGGAATATGGGTACTTTTCAAAAAAAAAAAAAAAAAAAAAAAAAAAAAAAAAAAAAAAAAAAAAAAAAAAAAAAAAAAAAAAAAAAAAAAGTGTTCCATTTGTAATTGTGCACTAAGATGACCGCAGATGACGGTGCAGTAAAAAAATATCTGATATATTTAGGCAATGCATTTTTATGTACAGAATACCGTGTGCTTTGCTTAAATCTAGGTGGCTCATTGTGCCCCGTCTCATCACCTTTTTTTATAATATATTGTTTTCCAATAATTTTGTTTACGAACCAATTTAATTTAGCGCAAGAATTATTCAGTATGAGCAGAAGTTTTAATGGATTGGAAAAATTAACCAGAATAATAAAAATAATCATCTCACAGGCTTATTTGAAAACTGACAAAATTATAAGCTTTTGTTGACAAAGGACAAATTTGATTTTTGTAAATATCTTCAGTGTTCAAACGAATATTCTCACGGTTTTTACTGTGGTGGCTATTCGAAGCATCCTTTAGTAGATCATAATGACACCAGACATTAAAACACTGTTTTTGAGGTCAAAACCGGGACGGATTAGGATGATAGTGTTGTCCAACACAGAACACCTAGATATAAGAAATGAATGTAATGTTTGGAATGATACTAATAAAGATATTAAAAAAAGGAAGAAGGAAAGATCTCTGTAGAGTATTGTCGGACCGACAGGATGGTTGCCGACATGCTAACTAAGCCGTTGGTAAACCTGAAGTTAACAAGATTCCGTGAGGCAGCTGGAGTTCTACCGTCGAGAAGGAGTGTTCAATTTTATGCGACTAAAACCCCCAGCATGCCATGACTTTACAAATGTAATTTGAATCGCAATAGGGCTCTGCACAAAAATCTATCTCTCTCTTTCACTCTATCTTGAAATGTGTAAACAACAAGGCCAGTAAACGTCAAAGTCCCATACAAAATCAAAATAGTGCAGAGGCCTATAAATTATAGTCACGGTGTACCATATAGGCCAGGGGAAGTGGTTCACCTAGAGTGAATTTCTGTCAGAGAAAAAGTAGATTTTGTATGAGATTTGACAGAAAAATGAATGACAAGTTCATCCTCTTCTCCTGGCCTATTAAGTAGGTGATATATTCCGAAAACTGACAGCTATTGGACAACGTCATTCCTATCCACTTCGAACAAATTTGCGAAAAAAAATGATCTAGTGGTCCGGAAGGTTTATGGTACGATAAGAGTGACGTCACATGTTTACACAATCAAACTAGATATTTGCAGTGCGCATCGTACCTTCGTGCTGTGCGTACACGAATTCTCTCTGCTCTTGGTAGTTTTCTTAAAAACTACCTAAAGCAATAAAACAGTACTTTTCAGTGCTACAAAAACAGTACTTTTCAGTACTATTTTTTCTACTATTGATCCCTTTACGATCCTTGTTTGGACCCGTGCCTTCGATTTTTCGTTGGACCCGTTGGCGAAAGCTAGCGGTGGTAGTCCTTCTTGGACACCGTCTTGGGAAAAAACCTCTCGAAGGTCACGTCTTCTTTCGTTTATTAACTAAACATGGTATCAACAACTAACAAAAGGAAGGGTGAGTCTCTGAATTCACTACTTCCTTCCAAAAAAGTGGGTTTTAAAACTGTCACTACACGTGGCAAGAATGGAAGAAAGGACGTTTCCCCGGAATGCGAACTTTCTTCCAAGGGTGAAATGAATAATTGTATCGAAATGAGCAATCAGTTCGATGCTCTAGACAAATTTTCCGAACACCAAATCGAAGCAGCCTCTAGCCCAGGCTCTTTTATTCAAGTGAGGAAGCAAAGAGTGCCGCCTATCGTGGTCAGTTGTTCCGAATTTGGGGGATTTAGGCAGGAGATCTTGAACTCCATTAGGGGAATCAAGGTTTCCTTCCAAATCGCAAAGAAAGGAGACTGTCGCGTTTTGCCGGAAACTCTTAAAGAATGCGAACTTCTCAAACATCTAAACATCTTGAAGAGAAGAAGCACAAATTTTTTACTTATGACGACAAAACTGAACGTTTGTTCAAAGTTGTCTTGAAACTTCACTTTAACAAAAAAGAACTAAATAATATTAAAGCTTTAGAAAAAGCAAAACTTTTGTTTGATGTCCGTGTGACATGGGAACATTTCCAGAAACCTGGAGGAAATTACCAGAACCCCACTCAGTGCCGTCGGTGCCAAAAGTGGGGTCATGGTACAAAAAATTGTCGAATGGATGCTAAATGCATGATTTGCGGAGGTTCTTCTCACGCCAAAGACGTCTGTCCAGTGAAGGAAGATACCACCAAATTCATATGCTGTAATTGCGGGGCTAACCATAAGTCCAATTTTTGGAATTGTCCTTCACGCAAAAGGGTCATTGAGGCTCGTGCCAGGCAGATGAAAGATAATATCCGTTACGATAACGGTCGTTTCCTGAATTTGCCTGGTAGAGTATCGAACAATGCTCATTTTTCAGTTAACGATCGCTTGATCATGAATCATACCCATCAGGAAGATCATAATCATGCTCATTCACAAACTAATTTTAATCCGTCGGGTAGGGTATGTGCGCATCGTACCTTCGTGCTGTGCGTACACGAATTCTCTCTGCTCTTGGAAGTTTTCTTAAAAACTACCTAAAGCAATAAAAAAGTACTTTTCAGTGCTACACAAACAGTACTTTTCAGTGCTAAAATTAAAAACGGTACTTTTCAGTGCTACTTAAACAGTACTTTTCAGTACTATTTTTCTACTATTGATCCCTTTACGATCCTTGTTTGGACCCGTGCCTTCGATTTTTCGTTGGACCCGTTGGCGAAAGCTAGCGGTGGTAATCCTTCTTGGACACCGTCTAGGGAAAAAACCTCTCGAAGGTCACGTCTTTCTCGTTTATTAACTAAACATGGTATCAACAACTAACAAAAGGAAGGGTGAATCTCTGAATTCACTACTTCCTTCCAAAAAAGTGGGTTTTAAAACTGTCACTACACGTGGCAAGAATGAAAGAAAGGACGCTTCCCCGGAATGCGAAGTTTCTTCCAAGGGTGAAATGAATAATTGTATTGAAATGAGCAATCAGTTCGATGCTCTAGACAAATTTTCCGAACACCAAATCGAAGCAGCCTCTAGCCCAGGCTCTTTGATTCAAATGAGGAAGCAAAGAGTGCCGCCTATCGTGGTCAGTTGTTCCGAATTTGGGGGATTTAGGCAGGAGATCTTGAACTCCATTAGGGGAATCAAGGTTTCCTTCCAAATCGCAAAGAAAGGAGACTGTCGCGTTTTGCCGGAAACTCTTAAAGATCGCGAACTTCTTCTCAGATATCTTGAAGAGAAGAAGCACAAATTTTTTACTTATGACGACAAAACTGAACGTTTGTTCAAAGTCGTCTTGAAAGGTCTCTCAAGTGACTATAAGTCACCTGAAGAGATCAAAAATGGAATAAATGATTTACTTGGTTTTTCCCCAGTCCAAGTAATCATTATGAAAAAGAGAACCCAATCTGGCATTGTTCGGAAAGGGCTTTCTCAAGAATATTATTTAGTTCACTTTAACAAAAAAGAACTAAATAATATTAAAGCTTTAGAAAAAGCTAAACTTATGTTCGATGTCCGTGTGACGTGGGAACATTTCCAGAAACCTGGAGGAAATTACCAGAACCCCACTCAGTGCCGTCGGTGCCAAAAGTGGGGTCATGGTACAAAAAATTGTCGCATGGATGCTAAATGCATGATTTGCGGAGGTTCTTCTCACGCTAAGGGCGACTGTCCTGTGAAAGAAGATACCAGAAAATTTCAATGCGCCAATTGCAAGGGCCCTCACAAAGCTAACTTTTGGGAATGCATTTCACGCAAAAGAGTCGTTGAGGCTCGTGCCAAGCAGATGAAGGATAATATCCGTTACAATAACGGTCGTTTCCGGAATTTGCCTGGTAGAGTATCGAACAATGCTCATTTTTCAGTTAACGATCGCTTGATTAGGAATCATACCCACCAGGAAGATCATAATCATGCTCATTCACAAACAAATTTTAATCCGTCGGGTAGCCGTTCGAATCTTTCAATTTCGAATGTATCTACCCACGGTAAATCCTTTGCCGATATCGTAGCAGGTAATTTGAACTCTTCCCCTGTTCGTTCCATGAGTACCCATGCTACTTGTTTCAAATCAAATGGAAAAAAACCCTACCGCCACAGGTAACTCCTACCCCGCTTCTTCGTCTACCGAAAATTCCAATGGGAAATCATCAGATGATATGTCTGCCTCTGATTTTAATTTTCTAACTGAACAATTGAATCTAATGATTGATGCAATGTTCAAAGCCACCACTATGACTGAAGCAGTCCAAGTAGGTGTAAAATTTACAAATAAAATTGTTATTGGATTACGTTTTTCTAATGGATCCAAATAATAATTTAAATATTTTAAATTGGAATGCTCGTTCTCTGAATGGTAAAGAGGACGAGCTGTTTAATTTTCTTACAGCTAATAACGTGCATATAGCAGTTATTACCGAAACTTATTTAAAACCTGGATCCAAATTTAAAAAAGATCCTAACTTTTTTGTTTATCGTAATGATCGACTTGATGGGGCATGTGGGGGAATTGCAATCATCATTCATAGGCGTATAAAACATCAACTGTTTTCATCATTTGAAACTAAAGTTTTTGAAACTTTAGGTGTTTCTGTTGAAACACAGTTTGGTAAATATACTTTCATAGCTGCCTATTTGCCTTTTCAATGCTCTGGACAGCAAGTTAATTGGCTTCAAACTGACTTGCGAAAATTAACTCGCAATAAGTCAAATTTTTTTGTCATTGGTGACTTTAATGCCAAACATCGGTCATGGAATAATTCTCAAAGTAATTCCAACGGCAGAATTTTATTTGATGAGTGCTCTTCAGGATATTTCTCAATTCAATACCCTGATAGCCCTACATGTTTTTCCTCTTCTAGAAATCCATCTACGATTGACTTGGTCTTAACCGACTCTAGTCATCTTTGTAGCCAATTAGTTACTCATGCTGATTTTGATTCTGATCATGTCCCTGTTACATTTCAAATATCGCATGAAGCGATTCTCAATCCTATCAGCTCCACTTTCAATTATTTACGAGCCGACTGGAATATATATGAAACGTATGTTGACTCTAATCTTGATGTTAACATTTCTTTAGAAACTAAAATTGATATTGACAATGCTCTTGAAACTTTAACAAACTCCATTGTTGAAGCCAGAAACATTGCAATTCCAAAATGTGAAGTAAAATTTGAATCCGTGATTATAGACGATGATCTTAAACTCTTGATCCGTCTTAAAAACGTGAGGAGAAGGCAATTTCAACGCACTCGTGATCCTGCTATGAAAATTATATGGCAGGATTTGCAGAAAGAAATCAAGAAACGTCAAATTATACAATATTTTCACATCTGACTTACCTGAGTTACCTCAGGGATGTCAAAAATCCTTGTTTGCGGATGACACAGGCCTCTCCGTCAAAGGCCGAAGCCTGCGTGTCATCTGTAGTCGATTGCAAAAAAGTTTGGATATTTTTTCTTCATACTTGCAAAAATGGAAGATTTCTCCTAATGCTTCCAAAACTCAACTAATAATATTCCCACATAAACCAAAAGCTCTTTATTTGAAACCGTCAAGTAGACATGTTGTCACGATGAAAGGGGTTCCAATAAATTGGTCAGATGAAGTTAAGTATCTAGGGCTCATGCTAGATAAGAATTTAACTTACAAAAATCTCATTGAGGGCATTCAAGCCAAATGTAATAAATATGTAAAATGTCTGTATCCCCTTATTAATAGAAACTCAAAACTTTGTCTTAAGAACAAGCTTTTGATATTCAAACAAATTTTCAGGCCAGCCATGTTGTATGCTGTACCAATATGGACTAGCTGTTGTAATACCAGGAAGAAAGCTCTGCAGAGAATTCAAAATAAAATTTTGAAAATGATTCTGAGGCTTCCTCCCTGGTATAGTACCAATGAGTTACATAGAATATCCAATGTTCCAAAACATTGGAACAAATGTCAAATACAATCATTAATAATTTCAGGCAAAAATCGTTACAATCTTCTATTGCCACGATTAATGCGTTATATGTTTAGGTTAAGTTAGGTTAAGTATATTAAAAACGTTTTTTTTCTCTTATAAGCAGGTGAAATCAACTCACCTGTAAAAAAACTGAACTGCTACGGCAAATGAAATGTAATATGTTGTTAACAAAATGTTTGTTTTACCAAATTAGGATGATAGTGTTGTCTAATAACACAGAACACCTAGATATAAGAAATGAATGTAATGTTTGGAATGATACTAATAACTAAAAAACTAGATATTTACATCAGTAAAGACACTGCTTTGTTAATATTTATGCCGTGAATTATTGTTAGTTCTAATTTGACCGTCAAGCAAACCAGTTGTTTTATTGCTTTCGGTCCGACCTACGGCCTCATCCCATATATTTATGGAGCCCTCTGATAGTGGACGCACCATCTTAAATTATTTTTCTTTTACAAAAACAAACCAATAAACACATAACATTCAAACAGTTTACATTAAAGCCTGATTTGCTTCTGAACAGGACTCGCTAAAGAAATTTCTCGCCGATTCCTTGCTGAAATTTTCTACAGCGACTCCCGTTTGAACTGACATCTCTTTTCAACTGCGTACTGCGATCAGAAAAAAGCGCTTCCTTGATCGATTCCTTCAGGAATTTTCCATTCATCAAGATCGGCCAAGAAATTACTTGTCAGCAGCGAATCAGGCTTAAATAGATAGGCAGTGATGAGGGATTTGTACAACCATGAATATTTATTTATCTGTGGAACAACAATTTCTTGTAAGGGAACCCATGCTATTTAAAACTAAATAAGGACAATTTATTTTAATATTTTTAAAATTTGCGAAGAAAAACACATTAATTTAATCGGAGATTACATCAGGAGTTTTGGTTTATGTGGGAATACTATAAGTTGAGTTTTGGAAGCTTCAGGAGAAATCTTCCATTTCTTCAAGTATGAAGAAAAAAATATCCTAACTTTTTTTCAATCTGATACAGGTGAAACGTTTAACGAAACGAAATTATTGTATCATGCAGTAAATGCTATAGTGCATGTAATATGGTATGGTGATTTATAGAGTTTATTGTAACGAGATTGGTCTATGGAACAGGCTCTAGTATAGATTTGATATTAGGTACAATTTTTCTATTCGTATATTTCAGCGAACTGTATCTAGGAAGCCAAAGTCCGATATCGAAATTTTCGCCATCAAAGATATTGAAGAAAACATCTGGTGCCACCAACTTGGATTGAAGGGAAAAATCGACGTAACGGTTGAAGCAAAGTGCAGCGGTGATAAACAAGTGCAGCTGATGCCCTTGGAGTTGAAAACTGGTCGAGCCAGTTTTTCTGCCGAGCACAAAGGACAAGTCGTTCTATATGAGATGATGATGAACATCGTTGGTCATCACGTAGACAAGGGCATCTTGTTATACTTACGAGAAGGGAAATGTGCATCGGTTGTAGGAAATAGAAACATGAAACGTGACCTGATCATGCTGCGAAACGAGGTTGCGCACTTCTTGTCACGTGGTATACCCAATACCGATAGCGCTCAGTTTGATCTGACCAAAGATATTCTTCCGCTTCCGGAACCGTTAAATAATCAACACGTCTGCTCTCGGTGTCCATACAGCGTAATATGCACAACCTATTTAAGACACGAAAAACGAGAATTTCCCGATGGTCATGCAATCAAACTAATTTCCGAGGAATCTTTGAGCCACCTAAGTGATCAACACATAGATTACTTTATTCGATGGGCTGGCTTGATATTCCTGGAGGACGAAGAAGCTAGGAAAGGTAACATATTATCGTGTTGATCAGGACTTGCCATATTTATTATTCTATTTTTTAGGGTTCCATATCAAGCATCTATGGACGAAAACTCCGGAAGTGAGACACGCAATGGGTCGTGCGGCTATCAACTTGCGATTGACGGAATGGGGCTTCAAGTCGAATGATACGTATTTCCATACATTCTCGTTGGACGCAGATAAGAATGATTCTTTGAATGTGTCTCACTCGTTGAGCACGTCCCAACTGCCTGGTAAGTTTTGTGATGAAAAAAATCATTTAGGTGTTTACTGCACTTGACTTTAAAATTGGAGAGAAAACAAGGAAAAAATTTCTTACGAATTATGCATTGTGGTTATGCATAAGACAGCATTTGTAAACAGTGTTTTGACGGAATTGTTGGAGATTTTTTTTTCTTTTTATGGAGTTTGGGCATATTCTACGAGTGGCGTGAGGTGAGAATTATCGGTCTCGTATAGCGAGGTGACAATTCTCGACTCGAGTGAAGTGACTGGCCGTGTAAATCAAATGGAGAGTCATTTCACTTGAGTCGAGAATTGTCAGTTCTCACCTCAAGCCACTCGTAGAATAAGCTCAATTATCTACGCCCATAATAGGATAGAGTCTGCTTTTCAGTAGTATTCAATGCGCTCTTCCAGGGCTATCAAGTTGACCAAAGTTACTTATAAATCATAGCATTGGAATATCTACTATATGAACATGGGATAGATGATGCACGATAGAGTGTTAACGCTGAAACTGCCGAATAGATCATCGGCTTCGCAGATGACATCGTCATTGCGATAACTTGCGAATCCGTAGATTAGGTGGAGCTGCTAACGGCGGAATCGAACGACATAATCGAAACTGGAAGGGCTGGAGTCAAACAGTAGGTGTCTCATGTAATTGTTAACCTTGATGTGATGCTCGACTGTTGGCTGAACTTTAACGGCCAAGTCGACTATGCATGCAAGAATATCCTGTCAGGCCTCGAATGCTTCCGATCGTATTTGCATAGATTGGGACACGCAGTGTTCTGCCTGCGCAAACATCGAGGAGACACCATAGCATTTTATATTCTGTTGAACTTATTTTAGGGATGTACGAAGCGGGATGCTACTATAAAGCGCAGGGGCTCTAAACAACAACAACATCAAGCATGTAATGTGCTGGAATGGAAGCAAGTGAAGAGCGCTGAGCGGAGAAGAACCCAGAATCACAAAACCGACGTCGGCACCTGTTCGACCAGCATCGAAATAGTGTTTTCTGGAGATTTTTATCCATAAAAATAGAAAACGTAATTCGCCGGAAATTAGTTAAGCAGATCCAAAGTTGTAACGGTAGATGGTCGTCGGGGCGCTTACGAACAAGAAGTTCCATCCCCCGGATTCGCAAGACCGATCGCGACATCTTTCCGGATAGCATCTATTCGGAAGATCTTGATTCGTCGGAGGGCCGGTGAACTGGAAGCTATCCCCCACCCGGAGATCTTTTTATAACAGTCAGTTATAACAGTCTGGGCATCGTCGATGGTAGAATTTAGCCTAGCGAGCTCGTGGTTCATTCTCCGCCGCCACACATCGTTCTCCTGCACTCCGCCAAAGATCGTCCTAAGCACCCTTCTACTTGTACTTTGTTTTTGACGCATTCACCACCAGGCCGACTTTTGTTGCTTCACGTTTCAGGCAGGTGTAGAGGTCTGTCACCGTTCCAAATGTTCTGCCGACAACATCCATATCATCCGCGAAGCAAACAAATTGGCTGGATCTTGTGAAAATCGTAACTTGGTTATTGAACCCGGCTCTCCGCATGACACCTTCTAGCGCGATGTTGAACAGCAGGCACAAAAGTCCATCACCCTGTCGAAGTCCCCGGCGGAATTCGAACGAACTGGAATATTCGCCCGAAATCTTCACGCTATTCTTCACACTGTCCATCGTTGCTCTTATTAGTCTTGTGAGCTTCCCGGGAAAGCTGTACTCGTCCATGATTTTCCATAGCTCTTCGCGGTCGATGCTATCATAAGCCGCTTTGAAATCGATGAACAGGTGATGCGTTGGGACTTGGTATTCACGGCATTTCTGGAGGATTTGCCGTACAGTGAAGATTTGGTCCGTTGTCGTGCGGTCGTTGATGAAACCAGCTTGATAACTTCCCACAAACTCATTTGTTATTGGTGATAGACGACGGAAGATAATCTGGGATAGCACTTTGTAGGCGGCATTCAGTATAGTGATCGCACGATAGTTTTCACATTCCAGTTTGTCGCCCTTCTTGTAGATGGGGCATATGACCCCTTGCTTCCACTCCTCCGGCAGCTGTTCGGTTTCCCAGATTCTGACAATCAGCCGGTGCAGACAGGCGGCCAACCTCTCCGGGCCCATTTTGATGAGTTCAGCTCCAATACCATCTTTACCAACGGCCTTATTATTCTTGAGCTGGCTGATGGCATCCTTAACTTCCCTCAATGTGGGGGCAGGTTGGTTTCCTTCATCCGCCGTGCTGACGTAGTCACTTCCTCCGCTGTCGTGACCCCCGTCGCCTGTGTTCTCCGTGCCATTCAGGTGTCCATCGTAGTTCTGCTTCCATCTTTCAATCACCTCACGTTCGTCCGTCAAGATGCTTCCGTCCTTATCCCTACACATTTCGGCTCGCGGCACGAAGCCTTTTCGGGATGCGTTGAGCTTCTCGTAGAACTTTTGCGTTTCTTGAGAACGATGCAGCTGTTCCATTTCTTCACATTCCGCTTTTTCCAGGCGGCGCTTTTTGTCCCGGAATAGGCGGGTTTGCTGCTTATATCGCTCCACGTTTTGTCGCGTTCCTTGCTGCAGCATTGCAGCCCGCGCTGCATCCTTCTTCTCCAAAACCTGCCTGCATTCTTCGTCGAACCAATCGTTACATGTCCTCCTTTCCATGTACCCGACGATGCTCTCGGCTGCGTTGTTGATGGCTGCTTTTATGTTGCTCCAGCAGTCCTCAAGAGGGGCTTCGTCAAGCTCGCCCTCTTCCGGCAACGCTACCTCGAGATGCTGCGCGTATGCGGCAGCGACGTTTGGTTGGGCCAGTCGCGCTAGGTTATACCGAGGCGGGCGTCGATACCGTTCATTGTTGATGACGGATAGTTTTTGGCGCAGTTTCACCATCACTAGATAGTGATCAGAGTCGATGTTAGCGCCACGATAGGTTCTGACGTCGGTAATATCGGAGAAGTGCCGTCCATCGATTAAAACGTGGTCGATTTGTGATTCCGTCTGCAGTGGTGATCTCCAGGTGTATCGATACGGGAGGCTGTGCTGGAAGTAGGTGCTGCGAATGGCCATGTTCTTGGAGGCGGCAAAATCTATCAGTCGTAGGCCGTTCTCGTTCGTCAGCCGGTGGGCGCTGAACCTTCCAATCGTCGGTCTGAACTCCTCCTCCTGGCCAACCTGAGCGTTCAAATCACCTATGATGATCTTGACGTCGTGGCTTGGGCAGCGGTCGTACTCGCGTTCGAGCTGCGCGTAAAATGCGTCCTTGTCATCATCAGTGCTTCCGGGGTGAGGGCTATGCACGTTTATGATGCTGAAGTTGAAGAACCGGCCTTTGAGCCTCAACTTGCACATTTTTTCGTTGATCGGCCACCACCCGATCACACGCCTTTGCATATCACCCATCACTATAAAAGCTGTTCCCAGCTCACGTGTGTTGCCGCAGCTCTGGTAGATGGTATGATTATCTCTAAACGTTCGCACCATCGAACCTGTCCTGCAGCGCTACGATGTCGAAACTGCGGATATTCAGTACATCGGAGAGTATGCGTGTGCTTCCGATGAAGTTGAGAGATTTGCAGTTCCACGTACCGAGTTTCCAATCGTTAGTCCATTTCCGTCGCTGTGGTCTTTGCCGATTGTTCCGGTCCGTATTCTCTCGTTGACGTTCCTGTGCTGATGTGTTTTTACGGCTGGCTTGCAGGGCCTGACACCAACCCCCTAGATTTCCGGAGGACCATTCCCCCTAAATGTTCGGAGGGCCATAGTGCGCAGTTTAGCTTAGAGTCCTTCTCTGGCACTCGGACGATTATCAGCCGCCCCTCACATGGGGAACAGACGCTGTTGTGAGCCGCTCCTAACATGGAGTACAGACGCTCAAGGTTTGCAGAAGCAAAAGCAAAAGCAAACCCCCCCTTCCCTGTCAGCATACGACCAAAGTTCCCACCGGGGGTTGGTTACCCGATCTTCCCTAAGGTTACTCGTACCCCGGCCAGTGCCGTAGGGATAGGAGTTGCTGGGCAAGAGGCTAAGGACCGCACAGAGGGGTCTATTTTATTCCTTCAGGTACGCGAGGTACCAATGGTACGCCATGCCCAGCCATTTACCAACCAAAAACCGTGGATCCATATATGCTGCTGGCTAATCGGAACATGTGCAAGCGTCGGAGTGGGGTCACTTGTACAGGATTAGAATTGAGGAGTAGCTGTGTGATCCTCGGAAGGTAGAACCTCTACGAGCTTCGTAATCCGTTAGGAGGTAGTCTGGCAACAGGGGGAGCTTTGTGATCTTCGGAAGGTAGAACCGTTTGGAGACGACGTTTGTGGTGAACGAGGAGGCAGAATCTAGAAGCTTTGTGGACCTGGACGAGGAGTTTGGCGAATGGAGGACCAATCCGGATTACGACACTAAAAATGAGTGTTGGGATTCTTGTCTCGCATCCGTAGGAATAACACCACGGTCATAGTCGGTTGTAGTGTTTAGACTAAACTATCCTGGAGTTGTAGTTGTCTTCATAGCTTCCAACAAATCCATCGCCGGAGACTAGGGTCGTTGAGGCACCTGGGAACTGGAAGTTATCTGCCATCCGGATTCGCTAGACCGACCTTGGTACCTGTCCTACCATCATCGATATAACAGTTTCAAGAGGAATTGTCGGGAATATTCGGGACCACCGCCAGGGCTGAATAAACAAAACTTGGAATTGCACCGAGTCATCGGAGCGCCGTAAGATACCCTCCACCAGTATCGCAGGACTGACTGCGGAATCTTCCCGGTCAGCATCTGTTTGGGAGATCTTACTCCGAGATTCCCTCCTTCTCCGGAATCGCTGAACTGACTTCGGCACTCTACCGGCTGGTATTGGTGCAAGAAGAAAAACGACAACATCGGAGACATTTCTTTCTTAGAGAACTCTCGCTGAAGCTAGCTCTACAGTCGGGGACTAGGCCAAATAGCATCTATAGGGTGTCCCAGAAAGTATGGGCACGACTTCACCATACTGCTATTTCAAGACCAGTGATGATAAAAATCTGATTTTTACACATTTGATTACTGTACCCAACAAGAGCAAATTACGATTTTTTAATGAATAATTTAATTATTAATGTGTTGATTACGTAAAATTTCTCTTATCAGTCTTGCACAAATCGCGTTATTTTTGAGCCACTGAAAAAATATATTTATCAGCGAAGATATGGTAATTGATTAGACTATCACTCATTCAAATTGAAATTTTAAACTAAAGCATGTAAAGTTTGTATGGGAACCAAAAATCCAATTCTATATGTGGCCGATTTGAGAATTGTCAAAAAATAAATCCTTATATTTACGTAAAACATAAATAAATAAAAAAATAAGATTGCCTATCCAAGAGAATAATGATTAACCTTTGGTAAATCTGAAATGTATTATTTTTATTACTATTTTAAATACCTGAAGAATTATAACTTCGTATTATTGTCTTATGTGGAGAGAAAAATACGAGAATTTTCGAATTTTACCATTTTTTCAAGTGTTCTCTAGCAAAGCCAAATAAAATTTCAAACAAAAAAATATGTAAAACGTCCTTGATGCAATGAACTTGAACTCACCACGGCGAAACATTTTAATAAAAACATATTTTACTTCTTGTTTTTCAATTATGAATCGTGGTTTACGGCTAGCCAGCCGAGTGGAAGTTTTACAACTACCGAAAAGCTAAACATTACATATACTTTGCAATCGGATTAAATTGACAAATTGATGTGAAGTTTTGCGAAAAAGTTACACGTCTTCTCAGTGAGAATCGAACTCACAACTAATCCAATTGCAAAGTATATGTAATGTTTAGCTTTTCGGTGGTTGTTAAACTTCCACTCGGCTGGTTAGCCGTAAACCACGATTCATAATTGAAAACAAGTATTTATCGAGCAACGGACTCATGTTCCGTAACCGGTCGTTTGAGAACGTCGCGACCCATTGGAAGCCCACACAATAGAAACCTCAGCCAGTACAGTTGCTGGCTAGTGTTGTGTGCTATTTCATTACCTAAAAAAATAATGCGCTCTCGGGCTAGGCATTGGATAAATAGAAAGCGTTGTGTTTGGATGGGCATCTAATTCTTCCGAAAGAGCTGTACTTTGCGAAAAAGGAACACGTGATTATTGAGCTGAAATCGAATTCACACTCAAAAAAATCCAAACGTCATTGCTACGTGAAAAATCACGTAGATCATTCCAAATTCATTTTACCTCCACTTCACCTGACGAAGATAAAGGTCACTCAACTATTCATAACCACCAAACAGTGACTCGGTAATTTTTACTGAGGTTACCTATCGCACTTACGTGAAATTCTCGTAGGTGCCTAAGTTCATTTTGACATCTGCATATTGTACGTACATTCGGTGTTGAACTCAAATCCTAAGATGGCGCCCGCTTGATTTTAGAAGAACTTCAGAAGAATAGAGGCAATAAATTATAGAGGAAGAATGTCGCTGGCGTCGCTGTCGGAACATCTCTTGCAAGCGAAGATAGGCGTGGCTATAAATGTCAACGCGGAAATGTATGCAGTTTGACAGTTATGTACACGACATGTTTCTGAGCGAGAACAAAGGGAACACCAGCGACATTCGTCCTCTATAGTTTTGTATCTCTATTTTCAGAAGCCACTGCTGCTTTAAACCCTGTATAAGATTGATTTCAAGGTAAATATGCTTTTAATACCAAAGGATCCCTGCATTACTTCATATTTTATACCTGATTTATAACCTCTATCAATTATAGCACGCGAAGGCTACAACAAGAAAGACCAAACTCACAACATTGAGGAAACAGTATTCAAAATGCTCAGATTGCCAATAAAAATATCACAATCTTTTAAGTTTGTTAATATTTTCCAATTGGGAATTAGTTTTCTTCCAAAGCCTATTAGAAATAAGGTTGGTCTTTACTACAGTTAAATTTAATGCAAAACCATCTAGATCCTATTGAAACGCTTCGTAAAGGCTACCGGAAAATCCACGTAGCTCTTACTTGTAGCACCATTGGAATGGACGAAGTTCAAAAGTTCATGCGTTCATTCTGGGCTACCTATGATTCACGTAAGAGTTACGTGGAAAGTGCGATGGAAAAAAACCACGTATGTTTTCACGTAACAATGACGTTTGGATTATTTTGAGTGCAGGATAACTTCTGCGTTCATGAGTACTCTCATGGCGTAGGGGTAACGCGCCCTAACTAGAGATCAGGGAGTCGTGAGTTCGATTCTCACTGAGAAGACGTGTAACTTTTTCGCAAAACTTCACATCAATTTTTCCATTTAAGCCAATTGCAAAGTATATGTAATATTTAGCTTTTCGGTAGTTATATTTAACTAGTTATTTTTCAACAAAAACAAAAAGTAGGGTCTGTGCTGACCAGATAAGAATTGAGTTTCTCAAATCAAAATTTTTAATGTAAACGATTATTAAATCAAACAAATTTATTACAGATGCTGGTTAAGCTAAATACATCAAGTTGTTTCAACAGATCGCAGCAAGCCATGCGCGCGGGCGGCTGCGTTTTGAATTTTCTGTCACGTTTACCTCGGTTCTGCGTTTTCGGATAGTGAAAAATAGATTCGGCTGATGGTGCTATGCCACCTGAAAAATGTTTTGTGCTCTCGTTGTTCGCGATTCCGCCGATATTAGCAGGTGCAATGTTATCCGGGTTGTAGTGCTTTGTGCAACGCTGAATAGCTGCAATATAATTGGCTGATTGTGCTGTAATCAAAGTGCTTTTTTTGAGCGAAGATTTTGAAGATGACTTGTGGCGTGCTAGATGTTGACATGATCCCATTGGTGCTACGCCACCCGGATAGTTTTGTTTCGTTTGAGAAATGTGTGATTCAGACAAATTAAGAAGAAAAATCATATAGTTCCATGCCGTTAAGTTTTATTCATATACGAAACCATTCAGAGGATGCCGATTCAAATTCCCTATAGAATCGTTGAAGTTTTTTCTTTTTGAGGAAACGGTTTTCTACTCGGCGTTTAGACATATGAACGTATTTGGTGAGTTTGTTTCGATTAGACCACATATATTAATGCAATCTGGGCTTTTTCTGAATCATGGGGACAGGCCAATTTATTTTCTCGTTTCAGAGAGCGAGTAATGGCGCTCAAACCAAAGCTTTTTAGCTAGGGCACTAGGTGGAAATACCTGTGTCTCATCCCTGGAAGACGAACGCACATGGAGTGACATTAACTTTCTTAGCTGCGTCACTCCCAACGACGATGAAACCATTACATTCACACTTACACTCAATAACAAAAAATATACTTATCTACACCTACACTAAATTTCAATCCGGTCGCATCACTCGCTTATAGTGAATCCTAGACCATCACCCTTCCCTTCATCCAACTCCTTGACATCTATGAGGGCGTCGGTGAGTCGCTGGCCTCTCTTCAAGTAGGTGTCATATCATCATTTTCATTTCCTTTCCTCGTAACGGAGAAGATGGGCGTGGCCGGCAATGGACATTGTCATGTCTTTTCATTTCTGACTTCCGATTGGATAGCTATTCCATCCAAAATAGTTCTCCATGAGCAATTGGAAAAAGAGTGGTAAAGTAACTAACATGACAGTTTTCAGTATGCAATCTGCGAAATACTCCGTTACCACGCAACGCAACGCAACGCAAATTTATTACAGATGCTGGTTAAAATATCCTGTGAAAAAATACAAAAAATATAAAAATATTTCTCGATTACTTTTTAAAATCGACGTAAGTAACTTTCATACTGTTTTGAGAAAGTTACTAAAGAAGAATCAAAACCTTTCTTCTAAAACTTTTTTAAAATGAATCCCCTTTTTAACATTTTTTTTACCGTGTATATAGCTTAAATTTTGCATGCAATCAGCTCGCGTTAAAACACTAGGTAATTCCTATCATTTCCCACAAAAAAATATATGACGTTTCAATCAGTTACTTACGACGTGTTTGTACCAGTGTAAAATCGACTCAAGTAATGTTTTGTTTTGATTCGTGGTTTAATCACTTTGTCTCCCATACAACGGAGCGGCGAAAGTAGCGGTTAGGTTGCGAAAGTGGAGAATCTTACTTTCGTCGTTTTGTAAATCTGGAAATTAAACGTTCTAAAAGTGAAAAATCGAGTTGGTTTAGAGCGGAACGTGTAGAATTTCGCCTGCGATACACGTAGGATTGATAGAGTAAGTTTGTTAACTTTTCTGATTTGAGTGTTTGAATAAGTCTTCGAAATTTAATTTTTTGGAAAAGTATTATGATTTTCATTATCCAATTCGTGCCTATACTTTCTGGGACACCCTATATTATAACGAATCACCACTTTTGGATTGTCAGCTGGTTGCATGAGCTATCTTGAGCTATCAGAAGAAGTGTTACAGGGCTCTAGCGTGATGTCGACCTCATAAGAAGCTGCGTAAAACCCTGGCGAGATTCAGCCTCCAATGGGGGGGACGAATCATCGTGTAGACTTTATTGAAATTTCATAGAGAGCAGTATTTTTAACGATATTAATTGAAGTTCCAACAGCGAACTAGCAGTATGTACTTTACGGTATATTTGGTATATTGAACTTGTACGAATACATTTGCTCAATTTTATATTTCAAATAAGTATAGAAAATTCCTTGTCGTCGATTTCATCTAATTAGACATGAACATGTTCAAGGTGTATTAATAACTATTTTTGTACTTTATGATTTCAGCAACCGAAAACCTTTCTATGCTGTTCGAAGTGAATGAGTATTTGATATGTAGCACCAGTAATCGAATAGCAGTTGCCTCAGGTCGTGTGGTAAGCGTCGGAAAGCGCCAAGTTACTATAAACCTGGAGCGCGATTTGAGCAAATACTACGCGAAAGAGATGTTCCATTTGGATAAATACACATCAAGGACACAGATGACGTTCAACCTAACGAACATTGGCGTATTGCTGGACAATAGTGAACGGTCCGACAAGCTAAGACGAATCATCATTGACCGTGAAAGGCCAACATTTACACGTACTGTACCCGCAGCGGTTAGTGCTGAAGCGAAACAAATTTTACAGAACCTCAACAAACATCAGAAAATAGCGGTTCTGACTGCGGTAGGGACCAAAACGTACTGCCTCTTCAAAGGATTGCCTGGAACAGGAAAAACTCAAACTGTGATCGCACTGATTCGACTGCTGGTGGCAATGAACAAATCTATTCTAATTACGAGTAATACACATTCCGCCGTGGATAATGTGCTGTTAAGATTGCTTACGTACAACATCAAGTTTATGCGTTTGGGTTCGGTATCCCGTATCAATCCAGCGTTAACAGAATTCAGCGAAAACCGTCTAACAGAGAACTGTTCGACTCCAGAGGAACTTGCAGCCGTGTACAATTCACACGTAAGTGTTTAGCAATATACTAGAGTTTAAAATTATTCCTAAAGTGGTTTTGAATATTTTTCTTGTAAAATTATCTTCCAAATAACATAGGGTCTGATATTGACGAGGTTGGTGGTCTAATGGCTATCGCTTCTGCCTTATAAGCAGATGGTCATGCCTTCAATCCCAGGCTCTTCCATTTCCTATCCTATACAGGTGGCTTTTGTTGCCCTAAAAAGGAAAAAAGGAGGAAAGGCTTGACTATTACCACTACCAAAACAAAGTACATGATTGCAGATAGAGAAAGAGGCAGGTCTGGTGAGATTGTGTTGGTCTAGTGCTTGATGGATACCTCTATTTTTACCTTTGGTTTACCTTGTAATACTTTTCTCCTTGTCCCACTTTTGGTATGGAGTTCTTAACAGTGGGCACGAAAGTCCATTACACTGTCGTGGTCCCGGCAAGATTCGACCGAACTGGATTGTTCGCCCAAGAACTTTACGCTGTTTTATTGAGCTTCTCGAGAATTTTTAGCATTTCCATCTCTTCCTCTTTACTTCGAATGTTACGCGCCATGGCCTGGTACTAGTTGGTCACTTTGCAAACCTTTTCTCAAAACCGCAGACCACCAAATAAGTTGCGCGCCGATCGATTATGCGCCGAGTGTCGGTCAAAACGATTTCAATAACTTGCAAATTGAACACAAGAAGGTACGAACAATTTTAGGGGTCATGCACAAATTACGTCACGCTCCAAGGGGGGGGGGGAGCGTGACATAATTTGTGTACCATCCCTTATTCCATATGTGTGTATCGATAAAACAATTATGATTGCTCTCCAGTTTAGGACTCGAGCCCTAAAAGTGATTCACTTCCTCAGCGAAGTATTTTGACATTTCTTTATTTACTTTTTGGCTGGCGCACAACTTGTTGGTTCAATCTTGGCAGCTTTACTGGAAAAATTTTCTCATCCATGATCTTCCATAGCTCTACGCGATTATGAAACATGCTTTATAATTTCACACGAACTCGTTTGCTATACACGGGAAAAAATTCTGTGGTAAAAATACTATTTTAGCTGACTACGCCCATTCTTGAAACTACCATGCAATTTCAGACCAATTTACTATGTTTACGGTACATCCCACCACATTACTGGTACATTTGACAGAAATAATTTACAACAATCTGATTTTGACTACAGACATGGTAAAATCAAGCGCATTTCTGGTCTGCTGCAAATTGCCGGTGCGAGCGCTTAAGTTAAACCACTAAAATGGTAGTTTTTACCGCACAATTTTTTTGCGTGTAGGTGATAGACGACGGATGATAATCTTGGATAGCACTTGGTATAGGTGGCGTTTCAGATAGTGACTGCACGATATTTCACACACTCCAGGTTGTCGCCCTCCTTGTAGATAGTCTTGCTTCCATTTCTCCGGTAGCTGTTCAGTCTCCCAGAATCTGACTATCAGCAGACAAGCGGCCAAACTCTAAAGACCCATCTTGATGAGTTTGGCTCCGAAATCATCCTTGCCAACGGCTTTGTTGTTCTTGAGCTGTTGAATATGGCATCCTAAACTTCCCCATCGTAAGAGCTGGTTAGTTTCCACAGTCCGCTATGCTGACGTAGGCATCACCTTCGCTGCTCTGGCGTCTGCGCCTGTGTTCCATTCAGATGTTCGTCGTTAATGGCTGCTTTGACTGTCCTCTAGCAGAGGGGCCCCATCGATCTCTCCATCATCCGGCAACACTGTTTTAAGATGCTACGCGTACGCATTGGCTGGTTGTTTCAGTCGTGCTAGATTGTACTGAGGCAGGCGCCGGTACCATACATCGATGATGGCGGTATAAGGGGCTTCATTGATTAGCACTCGTCTATCATACAAGGGTCAAAAGTTTGAATTTCTCCTGAGCACGTTCAATTAAATAACCCTCTAATACCCAACACCGCCTTAAGCCTTTACTTATAACACGCATATAAGAAAAGTTTTTTATGACTTTTGAAACTTTTTTGTATATTTGAAATTATTTTGAAAAATTGTATTGTTATCGAACTTTGGAAAATTTAACGATCATTGACACACGGGCCAAAATTTTAACACATTTATCCGCCTGTATTCACACAACACGCATGACATTTATCGTTCGTGGAATATAACGAGCCGCGAAAGGATAAAAGACAGACACACACCACCCACTGTTTGGCGCCGATCACTGTGTGTCAACACTTGTAACATTCGCTGACACGCTCTCATTCTGATCACGAAACAGAGGCGAATATTCTCCATTTTCTGTGCTATGTTTGCAACCAAAATTGTGTTCGATGATCCAATTTAAGTTGTTTAAAGCTGCATTACCAGAAAATATGAAAGTTGTTATCGAATTTTATGCAAAACATAAATCACCCGAATGGCTCGATACCGTTGTAGTCTGTGAGAGTTACTACTCTTGAACGCAATCTCGCTACGTACCAAACGAGAGAGTGAATATCAACATTCACAGGGCTCTCCGATTGCAATGTGCTAAGAACTGTTATGGTTCATGAACTGTAACACTCTCTTAATATGGTTCGATCGGCGTATTCGGATCGAAATCAAAACACTGATTGTTATACAACCTACAAAAGCCTGGGGTTCATTTGAAGTGTAATAAAAAAATCGTAAAACCTGTTTTTCCGTTAATTACACGGAAAATTATAAAAAAATCCAGGAAAAAAACATAAAAATTTATTACTTTTAAAATTACTGTAAAAACTTGTATTTTTATTATAGCTAAAAATCAGTAACTAGAAGAGACTTCAAGAAAAAAATGAAAAAGGATAGGGATGTTCAAAAATAAAAATTATAAAAATCAGCCAAAATTCATAGATCCGCGAATAAAAATAAATCATCGCCCAAAACGTGTTTAGAACGATTTTAGATAACTAAAAATGATATAGATCTATAAGAAAAATTACTATACTATACTGAATCAATAATTTCACCCCACAAAATCGATTCGTAGCCGCATGAAATTGATTCGCCCACCTAGCTCGATCCACACTTTCTTGTACTAATTCGATTCGAATCGAGCACCATCTTTGAAGAATTACTATTACGCATTCTTGCAATTTGTGCTGCCCGCCGTTTCCTTCTGGATTTAGTTAACTTCTAGATACATCCGATTCTGTTTTTGCACGGGGGAGTTCAAAATTTCAAAAACCGTGCAAACAAACTAACTCCATTTCTCGACGTTTTATACAAATCAAGGATTTGGGTGAAAAAAAAATGGATGGAAACTTATTTTGGACGGCCGTGTAAAAAAATCCGTGCAAAAACAGAATCGGGTGTAATGGGTTTGGCTCAGAGTTGGGCGGGCTCGTCTCAGAAAGCCATATGCCGTATATCAGATTAAATCCCGTCTGTACGGCTAATATAGTGCTACATCCTGCATTCCGCTGAAGATCATTCTAAGCACCCGGCATTCGAAAACTTATATGCGTGTTGTGCATGGTAAATTTGGTTTGGGGATGAATATTTTTCGATAACATATACCCTCCCCTTGGTTATGCGACCTTGCCGCGATGGGAGGGCATAATCCATTAGCCCATATGATGGAAACCAAAGGCGTAACCTGTAGTGGTGGTATCACATTTTGGCATTTTTTGCTTAAAGCCGCGTCATAATTCATATGGCATAGACGCAATAATATCTCGGATGTGATCCAACGGACATTATGCGTTCAAATAATTAATCTATTCGAAGTGGACATTAAAACTATTGGTGACGTTCAGTTTGCCTTTTGCTAACCAGAATGATCCGTAGCCACTTTTACTATTAGCTAGCTAGATACATCGTTATCATATACGACGTAGGGAATACTTAGGAACTCTTAGGAAAATGACTAGTAGATTCACTGAGTAGAAATAAGTGGCGACAATCTAATTTTAATATGGTTTTTACATTGCCATAATAATAAATACCTCTTTTGTAACAGCGGTATAAATAATCTAATTCCAGCTTCATTTTCGCAAAATTTACAAGTAGAAAGTAGGCGTTGTGAAGCATTGCATTTGCCACCAAAAAGTGAATCTTGTAGGAGACTGTAATAGAAGCCTAAGGTAACTTTACTCTTCAATATTCACTATAAAAATGACTATGGAAAGTAAGACGCTGAGATCGATTATTAGGGACCGTCTTCCGAAACCATCATTGTGCAAGAGAGATTTAAAAAGCATGCCTTGAAATTTTTCATTTCCAAATGATGAATTTGAATCCTCGCATTTCAATGCTCCTGTGATCATTTGATCCAAAGTATTGCATCATTGATGCAAATCATTTCAGCTGATCTGGATTAGAATATGTTTGCCATTCGGAATTGCACCATATGATTTAAAGTGCTCGATTCAGTAATCGAATGCTGCGAAAATTTTCCGATGTCCATGTAATAATTCCATACAAATAATTTACTTTTTGACCGAGTTTAACATCACTAAAGAGTATCTGGGATAACCCCGCTTACCTTTAGGATGGTGGCTAGAAACGAAAATTTCAAGATTGAGTAATTTAAATGAAGTGGGTAGGGGCTCGAAAAGAAGCACTTAGTCGATTTCATTATGTGATCTTACAATAATCTGGATTGGACTAGACAAAATCGTGCACATGAGATCTTGATGAAATCTAAATCTAACCTATCATAGCCCGTAAAAATTTCAGCGATGCTGAGGAAGTTTGGGTCTAAGATTCGATACATGTCGTGTGATGGTAGTTTTAAGTGAACATGTCGCACGTAATAATTGAACTATTGCCGGGAACATGAATAAATAAACTGGAAGCATGTGGATTTAGGGGGCCCAGATAGCCGTAGCGGTAAACGCGCAGCTATTCAGCATGACCATGCTGAGGGTCGTGGGTTCGAATCCCGCTGGTCGAGGATCTTTTCGTAAAGGAAATTTTCCCAGGGCATAGAGTATCTTCGTACCTGCCACACGATATACACATGCAAAAATGGTCAATCGGCAAAGAAAGCTCTCAGTTAATAACTGTGGAAGTGCTCATAAGAACACTAATCTGAGAAGCAGGCTTTGTCCCAGTTGGGACGTAACGCCAGAAAGAAGAAGAAGAAGCATGTGGATGTTGCCATTAGTCAAAACGACTGTCGCCTGGTCGCATTCAGCTGTGGGTAGAATAAGTAAAGCTCGATGCACGAAATTCCTAATGTCGTCAGTACGTACTAGTAAAAATATATGCTTATAAGCACGATGAGGCTACTGATTGAATCTGGCACCAATGGCGAAGGCCACCGATTAAAGCGCTAAGCGAAAAAATAGCAAGAGGTACAGAATATGTTTATTTTGGGGCTTCAGGTTCCCATCTGGCGCCGTAGCGGACAAGCCTTGACCAAATTGCATGGCTATTAATATAGAGTCGTTTCATATCTCATTACCAATCATTCAGTGTTTCCTAAGACAAGACGTGACAGGTCAAAGTACAAAAATGAAACCAATTGCCTGTCAAAAAAGACCACTTCTCATTGGTCGTTTTGGCAAAGGCCTACTTTCACATCGTTGAGTTGGATTGCAACAGGGCACTTTGTTGCTAGCCTGGCCGTGTTGCTAGTTCGTACAGTAAAGTTTTTATGAAAAGTTTGGAAATTTTTAGTGAAATCTTTTCGTTTCAAATCTATTCATATTCGATGTTAAGTTCAAAGCATGTGCTCCTACAATGCTAAAATAAATATAAAATTCCTAATTAAGACCAAAATAGTGGAAATTGTGTCAATTGTCTTTAAAAATATCACCGGTTTTAAATTTCAACCTAATTGTTTGAAAATATAGCATCCTCTATTGCGCTAAATGAATAAAGCGTGCGAGAAACATTCAGATTATGAGCCTTGATATTTGAATTTATTCACAAGATTTGCATAAAAAGGATACTGGTAACACTGGTTTTTGTATCGGCAAGGTTATCGACGTAAAAACAACAGGGCAGTCTTAGTTGAGCTGTCACGTCCTGTCCTAGAGTGTTTCCTATAAGAGAAGAAAAGCAACAATAAAATACAATAAAACCAAATAAAATTTTATTTGCATTATAAAATACTCAACCTATTTTAGAACAATGAACATTTTCACCCGCAAACAACTGCATTCTGACAGTTTTCAACCACGCAATGAAACGATAATCGTGCGGTTGCTATGCCTACTAGACATATTCGCCCAACAGAAGGAGCTGATATTTTTTCTAGATCATTGATGCAGTATTTTCACGAAATGATAGGATCAAATCAAAGCAATGCTGGATTAGGAAATGAGGAGTGTGCATTTTCCTACTCCCTAATTTATTGATCAAAGCAACGCAATGCAAAGGATATTTTGAAGACTGATTAGGGTACACTTGCTAGTTTCGAAAAATTGTTGAACAGACAAGGAAAGCGACTTTTTTCTTTAAGGATATATGAACGTAATGATTAATAAATACTTTTAACAACAAAAATGAAATTAACTAGAACTACTACTAAACAGCCTAATTTTGTTAAGACTTGACGACACTTGACATTTAAGACTCTAATCTTAAGTAAAAGACAATAGTAATCAGAATAGCACTTGAATGACAAATTATTCAAAACCATTTCGACTAGACAGTATTAGTAATGCACTACTATTTCAAACAAATTCTACACTACTATTTCAAACAAATTCTAATGGAGCTGCTGATTTTCACAATGCTTCCTTTTCTCAGAAGCAAGGGAATATGGGTATTTTTCAAAAACTACCACGTCACAATACTAATAAAAAACAGTGTTCATGTGGGCGCCATTGCCTAGTCCGTCTGAGTATTGGTCCTGGTAGAGGAGAAACTTGGCAAAAGCCAGACCGAGGGTTCAGCCTTGACAAGTTAAGCTGTCAGGCAGCTCCAACTGAACACCATACAAAAAAAAAATTTTTTTTTCGATAACATATAGACGAATAGCAGGTACGATAATGCCCCACGTATTTCAAGGCTGTTCTTGAGCATGTAAATGGCATTCTTAACTTCCCTCAACATTTCTTTCGTTGTCTTGATCCTTATTACTTGCGCTCTCAGCACCATTCAAGTGTTCATCGAAGTGCTGCTTCCAGCTTTCCATCATATTGCTGTCGTCCGTCAAGATGCTCTTAATTTTGTCCAGCACATCTTAGCCCGCGTAGCGTTTAGTGATTACTCATAACCATAATCTTCTCTAACTTAGTGTTGAACTTCCAACTATCTAAAAAGACTACAACAACCTTGATTAATTTTTCCAGCAAATTGTCGGCGTGACATGTCTCGGGGCCGACCATCCGATGCTTGTTCAAAGGACCTTCGATTTCTGCATCGTTGACGAAGCAACACAGGTCTTTCAAAGTGCTGTTATTCGACCGCTACTTTCGTCGGACAAATTCGTATTAATTGGCGACCCAGACCAACTACCACCAGTGATCAAATCACGGAAAGCCAAGTACGATAAGCTTAACTTTTTTGAACTATAGATATGCTGAACGTATTTTATTACAGGGACCTAGGTGCCGATGAGAGCCTGTTCTTCCGATTGGACGCCGAACAGTCATGCTGTGTTTTACCCACACAGTATCGTATGAACAAGATAATTACCAAACTTGCCAACGATTTCTCGTATAAGGGAAAATTGTTATGCGCGACCGAAGAAGTTGCCAATTCCTCAGTGAAGCTACCCATGGCACAACTCATGCAACAGAAGCATAAGTCAGAGAAGTGGCTACTCAGGACAATAGCCTCTCATCTTGAGCTATCAGTTGTTCTTATTAACACGCTTAACACATTCAAAAGTAGCCAGACTTACAACGCCAGCCGAAAGCGAGAGAGTGGCGAACAAGGGGAGCAACCGAAAGCAATCTACGAGAACTATTGCGAAGCAGCGATTGTTATCTATGTTATCATGGCGCTTGTTGACGTATGTGTTTTACGTTTGATAAGATTGACTAAGAGCTGATATCTACTATTCATTTTTTACAGTGTGGTATCGATGGAAGTTCCATTGGAGTGATTGCACCATTCAGAGCACAAGTAGACCTTCTACGGTACTATTTAACCCTGTTCAAACAGTTTTGTAACGTTCAAGGTGGAGCAAGTATTGAAAAGGATTTGGACATCGAAATCAACACCGTAGATCAGTACCAAGGCAAAGATAAAGACGTAAGTTTATTATAAAAGCTATATTTTATAGGTCAAATGCAATCTTATCACACGTAAAAGTAACTTCACAAGTAACTAAACAAAGCTGAGAAGTAGGGTCATTCCCAGTAGGTACGTAATGCCAAAAACCCTACACGGAGAAAATGAAGTACTCAAACGTGAGTTTTTTTCATTATTAGTATCATTCCAAACATTACATTCATTATTTGTTATTATTTGTGTTATTAGACAACACTATCATCCTAATTTGGTAAAACAAATCTAAGATTTCTCGAATAATTTAGGCAAACGCCCTAAAATCCATTGGTAACCAAGTGTGTAGCTTGTTGCTACTGAGCAAACGAATGAATTTACACGTTATTTAACAATGCCACGATGAAGAGAAGATCGTCCCCAAGTAACCATGGAGCATTATATCATTGCATATATAATGCAGCTGCATTGCCGTAAGCCTACCAATAAAGTAGTTTAAAAGTGGAAAAGGGCCCTTTTACAGTTGCACTAATGCAAAAACGACGATAAAGCAATGAAGCAATTCATAGAGTAACATTAGAGCAGCTGTGCAATTTATAAAGTGATGTTAGTGCATTGATACATTTGTAATGTAGAGTTAATGCTTTATTGCTTGACAGCTCTTGAAATATGTCGAATAAAAGCAATGTTACATCAATGTTGTTGATAAGCAGTAGAATACGTGCAATGTTATAATGCTTGTGGTTACTTGGGCCCTCTATCTTCCAGTGGTGATAGTTTTCATCTTGGTCCATTCATTTGCTTAAAAACAACGAGCTACACACTCGGTTACCAATGGCTTTTAGGGCAAGATCATAAGTTATGCGAGATTTTATTAACATTTTGTTAACAACATATTACATTTCATTTGCCGTAGCCGTTCAGATTTTTTACAGATGAGTTGATTTCACCTGCTTATAAGAGAAAAAAAAATAACGCTCAAAAGTGAGTTCATTCCACTCAATTCGGGGGGTTCGTGCGTTAACCTAATTTTGAGTTGATGAGGTAGAAGTTGTTTTCATTTGCAGTCATGCGAAAAAAATACCTATTGGCTAAGTTCTTTTCACTCAACCGGCAGAACAAATAACTCAACTTCCAGTACTATGACACTTACTCAAATTTGAGGTAACGCTGCTTGGGTTGTTTTGCTCTTCGCTCTCTGACAACAAAAGAAGGGGCGAATGAAATAGGGAGGGAAAAATAATTTAAAAATAAGTTGAAAAAAATACCCAGTAAACACAAGCTCGTATACGATAGCGCATAAGAGTACAAATGTGGAGGCGATATACGTACATGCGCTATAACGCTGCGTGCAAGATGTACGTATATCACCTCCACATTTGAACTCTTATATCCCATAATATACGATGGTGGTTTACTGAGTACTCAAATATGGGTTTTTCGTTTTCTCCGTGCAGGCCGTTAGATTGAAAGTAAACAAGAATAAGGCGGCATCCACAAAGTACGTAACGCTCTAGGGGAGGGGGAGTAAGCTCACGCGTTACGACTTATACAAAAAATTGAAATTTCCCATACAAAAAGCGTTACGGAGAGGGAGGGGGTCAAATTTTCCAATTTTAGATTTGAGCGTAACTAACATGATCATCTCTCTGAATTGCTCAAATGGTCTAGGGGGAGATCCCCAGTACCGGACACTTAAGCCACTAAATTCATAATTCGAAAAATATTGATTTGATGGGCTCGTGTTACCCATTTATGATAAATATTATCATTTTTATAGTGTACAAAAATAAATTTGAAAATATAAATATGAATTTTGACATTGAGTTTTGATGATGTATTTTAGTACCAAATTGATCGAACTTGAAAGGTGGCACCCAATACCGGACACAGTCTGGAAATGCCTCGAATTCTGTAAATTTGAACATCATTGAATGTGTACACTACAGAAATAGTTTATAATTACCAATTCAATGCAATTGCAACATTTACAAAAATAATTTGAGTTTTTCTTAGTTTGCAAGATGCCTATCAAACACCTCTTTCATATATGATGAAAAATAGCACATTTAACGATGTTGTTATGAATGTTCATTCTTCTTAATTTTATTGCATGTTTGATACCATGGTCGACGGAACCCATGAAAAATAAATGTATTTTGAGACACTGATGCAATAATTACAAAGATATCATATAACAAATCAAGCTGTCCGAAACTGAGGGACAGGAGGTGCTTAACCAAAATTGTAATTTGTCCATATTTACTTCAATTATGGTACAAAATACATTCATACTATCAAATTAGGATTATGTTCGATCATGCTTGCGGGATCCAAAGTATTTTTTCATATTCAAAATAATTATTAAATAGGCTCAAAATTAAGAAGATACGTCAAATTTTTAAAGATTTCCAAACTTTTCTACTTTTTTTAAAAAGGGATGCATATTTCAAGGATGTGTTATTCTACGCAAACATTAGTCTACATAATAGCTTTCTTTTCTACTAATACACCATCTTGATTGGACCATGACTTCTCAATGTTTCGACTTTGTCCGGTATTGGGTGCTGTCCGGCACTGGGGGATCTCCCCCTATGTACATTAGAGTGATGCAAATTTTGAAATGTTTGCTCCACTATGCTTAAACGATTTTTATTATGGTAAATAGCATCCTCCCAAAGTTTGAAGTGATTCGGAAGAAATTTGACTGTACACACGCCATTTGAAGTTTATATGGAGATGACCATAGAAAACACCAATCTTTTGTGTCCAGTCCTCTATCTCTTCGTCATAATATTTTATGGAAAAGTGAACAAATTCGTCTAATGTGAAATCCTCCCAGCTAAAACTTTGCCGAAGACCACTTTTTGATTGGACCTCAGGATAAATTGCTATTTATCATCATAAAGTTGGTTTGCATGTAGCATGCTTCACCAACTTTGGCAGGCAACAGTGGTGCTCCTGGCGGGAAGAATAGATCAAAGTAATCCAGGCTACTTTGTTCTTTAGCAAAAAAGCAGTGTTGCTCTGAAAGTAATCGAATGATCACCTCAGCATGATTTAGACTTTGTAATCAATAATAACAAATTATCCTTACGTCCCATCGAAATGTGGTCTTCGGCAAAATTGTAGCTGGGAAGTTTTCACATAAGATGAGTGTTTTCACTTTTCCATAGATTATTATGGCGAGCAGTTAGAGGACTGAACATAAAAGGTTTGCCTTTTCCATAGTAATTTCCATATAAACTTCAAATAGTGTGTGCACAACCAAATTTCTTTCGAATCATTTCAAATTTTGGGAAGATCATTTTCATCATAATTGACATCGTTTAAGCATAGGGGAGCAAAAACCCAAGTAACCAGTAAGCACGATAATGCGGCACGGTAACAGCATTATATGCGCATATAGGGTAATCATTTGATGCATGTCAGTTTTATATACGCATATAATGCTATTATAATGCCAGAAAAGGCGAAATAGCGTGCCATTATAGTGCCAAGATATAACCGTGCTTCTCTGTACCACTAATGCTGATATAAGACCACGTGAGAAACGTCAGTTGTTTTCGCCAGGTTTTTAGGGCGAATATTTTGTGCTTTCGCGTACGCAGCCAGAGAGCTTTCGCGTAAGCGGCCAAGCAACTGGTACACTAGGTAAATAAATGAATGAATGAAAACGGAAACCTCTAATAGTGTGCAAAAAATGTAATAAAATTATACAGATAGTACTTCTCCGTATTAGACATATTCATTTTGGTAGTTTTCATCCTTTTGAGGACTTGCAATTGCCACATTTGGTCCTCGTTTTATGATGATGAAATTCCTCATTTTGCGTCTCGAACCTGCGACACCCGTATTGTTGAGTTGTTGTCCTGCTCCTTTGCTCCTACGGCCACATAAGATGAACAGTATTGGAAAGAAAAGTGACCAATTTAAACCATCACTTTTCCCCGTCATAAAACCTGCAATTGTAGTAGTGAGAAGATTTATGTTTGACTCCCTCTTACCACTATATGCAAACACAAAGCACGTGGTATATCTGTCAAAATACTGGATGGCATTTAAACATGCCCTGTATTCGAATATAAAGCCAATATAGTGCTTATTTAATTCCTGTATGCATCAGGCTTAGAAGCATTAATGATGCTTCTTCTTCTTCTTCCTGGCATTACGTCCCTACTGGGACAGAACCTGCTTCTCAGCTTAGTGTTCTTATGAGCACTTCCACAGTTATTAACTGAGAACTTACTGTGCCAATGACCATTTTTGCATGCGTATATCGTGTGGCAGGTACGAAGATACTCTATGCCCTGGGAAGTCGAGAAAATTTCCAACCCGAAAAGATCCTCGACTGGTGGGATTCGAACCCACGACCCTCAGCTTGGTCTTGCTGAATAGCTGCGCGTTTACCGCTACGGCTATCTGGGCCCCATTAATGATGCTGTAATAGGGTTTCTATGCAGCAAAAGTGCTGTTATAAGGTGTGTAAGCATTTGTGGTGCTATTATAATGCATGTACGCATCTATGATGCTGATTAATTATTAGTGCTTATGGTTACTTGGGAACTTCAAAATTTGCATCAGTCTAATGTACATAATACACAGTCCTTTACCCTTGGCCTCAGACCTTCTTCTCCTCGACACCTTACAGTATTTCTTCTGGTAAGGGTCGTTGAGTCTCAATTCCACTATCAGGAAGAGCTAACATTATTTTTTCTGATAGTGGTGTTAGTTTGCGTGGGTGGGCTAAAAAGGGCTCAACAGCAACGTTTCTGAAAAAAAAAGGCTTAAGACCTCTTGTGCATGGTACATTTAGTACGGGGGAGGAGTTTACCCGACTGCAAAGATGAATCAAGAGGGCAGAGGAATTTACTACGGCTGCACCGCGGACGTCAACCTGGTCCCATATCTAATGATGTACAGGATGTCAAGACATCGTCACGAAAATACATAAGATTCTAAGCGCAATATATGGGTAGATTCTTAACGCTCTAATACCCAAACCCCTCCTTTAGACGAGGTACACTTTGGCATTTTGTGTATTTTTTCGTAGCTCGAAAATCAAAACGATTTAATTTTTTGCTTAAACCTTGGCTTATAACAAGCATTTAAAAAACTTTTTTTATGACTTCTTGAACTTTTCTGTATTTTTGAAAAAATGTATTTTTTACCTACAAATGCTTGGGATACATTTAACGTGTAATGCAAAAAGACGTACCTTTTATATTTTTCTACAATCAACCTATCATAGAAGAAGAGCCTGGTGGTATTGAAATAATTTCAAACCTATTTTTGTCCATTTATGACAAATAACTTGTACGGTACAAGTTGTACCTTTTTAAAGTCCCTGTCCTTTGGTTTAGAAAGGGGTATGGGCGCGTTCTGCCAACTCGGTCGAGGCAGATTTCTTGTGTGAACAAGTTACAACATGGACGTTCTAAAGTGCCAGAATGAAGTGTTGTGCTTGTGGGGAGCACTTGAAGATGGGATGGAAGGTCATTACTTCGCGTTCGTGCTTTACTCCTGCTTATCTTAAAAGTTATATACAATAACCGACCCTAAGTTTAACTATCGAAATTAACAGTTGCAAATACAATAATCGTTCTGAGTTCACTAACATGTCGTCGCGTTAATTTTATCATAATGATCTTTTATCTACATCCGTCGAACCATTCTGAATGGCCGTTGTGAGAATATCACCAAGAACTTCTCACATGCATTAAAGCTGAATTGTCCTACATTGAAACATTGAGGTTTTCGCTCTTTTGAATTCATTTTTTGTTGTTCGTCCTCAGTATTGTTGAGATGTCCTGAATGCCACACATGGCGTACAGTGATCATTGCCATGGAGTTTCTCGAAAGCTGCATGGGGATTGTTATCATGGGAATCCAAAGAGCGAATTTTCTATGATTTCATTGTAGGCCAATACAGCAATAAAGCATGTAACAATCACTAAAATTTCTTCTCTCTTTATCCTTGTTTTCATATCTAACCCGCCATTACAACGAGGAAAAATCCATTGGAGAGGAAAGACATGGCAGCGTATTTTCCGAGAAAAGTTAAGTATCATGTTTTTGTAAATATTCTTATTACTGATTGCAAGATGAATCAGATTAACTAAATGTTTAACTAATAACAAAACACCACCCAAAATCCTTCCTTTCCCATATCCTTAGGCAAAACACTTCACTACCGCTATATGTATGACTGATTCATGTTCTTTTGGCCTTGCATCATTCATACGTGTATTGGAAGTCAAGAGTAGAAGCAAAACTTAAAGAACCTTCTGGTCAAAGATGTTGCGTTGCCTACTTCCTAAACTCCAAAACCCACCGGTGTATTATGGACGGTGTGATTTTTTAAACTTATGCTGGAGACTTGGCCCCTGACCCCCTTGTACATCAATAAAATAAAATAAAAAATAAAAATAAAATAACTTGTACCTTTTTAAAGTCAACTGAGGGTGGTTTAAAAAAAATCGAATGGAAATTGACGAAATGGCAACTATTTGAAAATGCCTTGTAATGCGATAACGTAAAGGTTAATGACTAATGTTACATCATTTTTGTTACATGTGTTTTTAAATGTATGTAGAAAAGTGTCCTATGAAGACCCTCTGTTCTTTGATAGTATTATTATTACTATGTATAAATTCCGTGGTCTGACGACATGTCCGTCTGTGATGCTCTGCAAACAAGGTATGGAACAAATTTGCATACAAGTTGAAGATGGGTAGTATACTTATAGGCGAATGATAGTACATATGAAGGCAAAAGAACATCAGTGCGCATCGTACCTTCGTGCTGTGCGTGCGTACACGAATTCTCTCTGCTCTTGGAAGTTTTCTTAAAAACTACCTAAAGCAATAAAACGGTACTTTTCAGTGCTACATTAACAGTACTTTTCAGTGCTAAAATTAAAAACGGTACTTTTCAGTGTTACTAAAACAGTACTTTTCAGTACTATTTTTTGTACTATAGAATAAAGTGGGGCAAAAGTTCGAGTGGGGTAAGAGTTTCTTTTTAAGATTTCTAGCTCAATTCAAAACAAATCTTATAAATGTCATGGTGGTTCGAATGCTATTCAAGTAAAAGACTTTCACTCCAAATATCATACAAATCGATTGAGATTTGGAAAAGTTATGGCTATTTGTTGTTTTTCGAATATTGTGAATATTGTAATTTTTGGTCAAACTTTCGTTGCATGAAATCAATTGAAGATAAAATCTTTTTCAATATTTTATGTAAGGGTGTTTCTAGGCCTATCATAAGGTTGCTTTGAGGTGTATTAGTTTTTGCATAAATGCTTGAAAACAATTTTTGGCCCATAGTGGGGCAAAAGTTCGAATCAGCGGGGCAAAAGTTCGACCCATGTATAAAATCACGGAAAAATTTGCAAATCGCCTAAAATCCACATATCATCTTCAAATTTAGTTAAATTTGTCTGATCGTGTGAAAATTGTCACCAAAATTTTACATTTCCACTTAGTTTTGCGAAAAACTGCTATTTTTGAGTATATTACAATTAACTCGGTTTTGGGCAATTTTTTGATGAAAATTTAGTGTGTATTTTTTGTTAAACTTAAGTTTACGGCTGGTGTAAGACATGCCTGTCATAAAAGGATCGATATTTTGTGTTTTAGCCAGCAAACTTTTGCCCCACACTAGATTCGAACTCTTGCCCCACCGGTGGGGCAAAAGTTCGAATAAGACAATCAATTTTGAAACTGTTATAACTAAAAATGAGTAAATATTTTCACACAAGTTTGTTCAGCAAAATTATAGCCAATATGTTGAAGGTTCACTGTATGGTATTTGCGTATTTGTTTTGTGCTAACTGCTATTGTTTTCCTGAAAATTTTGATTATACCACTAAGGTCGAACTTTTGCCCCACCTTACTCTAACCCTTTACGATCCTTGTTTGGACCCGTGCCTTCGATTTTTCGTTGGACCCGTTGGCGAAAGCTAGCGGTGGTAGTCCTTCTTGGACACCGTCTTGGGAAAAAACCTCTCGAAGGTCACGTCTTCTTTCGTTTATTAACTAAACATGGTATCAACAACTAACAAAAGGAAGGGTGAATCTCTGAATTCACTACTTCCTTCCAAAAAAGTGGGTTTTAAAACTGTCACTAAACGTGGCAAGAATGGAAGAAAGGACGCTTCCCCGGAATACGAACTTTCTTCCAAGGGTGAAATGAATAATTGTATCGAAATGAGCAATCAGTTCGATGCTCTAGACAAATTTTCCGAACACCACATCGAAGCAGCCTCTAGCCCAGGCTATTTGATTCGACAGAGCAATGAGTGCCGCCTATCGTGGTCAGTTGTTCCGAATTTGGGGGATTTAGGCAGGAGATCTTGAACTCCATTAGGGGAATAAAGGTTTCCTTCCAAATCGCAAAGAAAGGAGACTGTCGCGTTTTGCCGGATACTCTTAAAGAATGCGAACTTCTCAAACATCTAAACATCTTGAAGAGAAGAAGCACATTTTTTTACTTATGACGACAAAACTGAACGTTTGTTCAAAGTTGTCTTGAAAGGTCTTTCAAGCGACTATAAGTCACCTGAAGAGATCAAAAATGTAATAAATGATTTACTTGGATTTTCCCCAGTCCAAGTAATCATTATGAAAAAGAGAACCCAATCTGGCATTGCACAATGATCGGGCTCCATATAAAGGGGCGGCCAAAACTACCAAAAACTTTTTTGATATTTTTATGATTTTTTATATTTTAAAATATACCTCATGTGTTATATTATTAAGATCCTTTATTGAAATTGAACTAAAATTTAAATTTCTATGACTTTTATGACGGCAAACCGGCTGAAGTCAAAAAATTGAAAAATATAACAATAAAATAAAGCACAAAATTTATAATTTCGGAATGCAATATTTCCCCAAAGTTACCCACTATCTGAAAGCTTATGGTTCAACACTTTTATCGAGCATGAGGATGGAAAAAATATTTGGTTGAAGTTTTGATACTATTCAATATTACACTTTAGTAATTTTGATGATTTTGAACATGCAAAACAACTCTTGTCGCGTCATGTCGCCGCCATTTCGAATATTGCACATAAAAAAGCGTCCTTAGATCTTACAAAAAACCTTTAAAATTTTTGCAGCAATTTGCTGATTTGCAAGTTAGAGCCATTTGAATAATTCAATATTTTACATATATTTTGACGATATTTTTCATACAAAATTTATTTAAAATATATTTAACCACTATTCATACACATTTTGAGCAAATTCGATCAAATATAAACAAAATTTGTACTTTCAGCCCAGTTTGATAACAATTTTAATTTAAGAAAAAATATTTTTTTTAAGTTACGTAATTTGTGAATAACCCCTTCTGAAACAACAAAAACGCTAAATAACATATTCAGATTACATATTTCATCGATTTAGGCGATAAAAATAGTTTTGGCCAAACTTCACTTTTTTCCGACCATTCCCAAGTAACAATGAAAGCTGAACAGCAAGAGTATTTGCTGAATATTGGCTGATCAATGGTGTACAAGGCTGAACACCGTGACAGCTGAACAATAATTTGAAGAAAAGCTTATTAAACACTCTTATTCAGCAGTATACTCAAAGCTGAATATTTGAGTTGAACAAACTATTTTTCATCTACAGTTTTAACTTTTGTTCAGCCAACCTGAATGTGTGGTACTGAATGAACATTGTCATAGATCTTGTCTTTCAACCCTGTAATGATGGTTGACAATCAAAAGCCTGTTGAAAGAACTCCGAGAATGTAACATCGGATCGGACATCAAACGATCTAGTAGGCATAGCACAACTTCGACGCCTCACTCCTATAGTAATGTCAGAATGGAATGCAAGGTTCTTCATGGTGCTCCCGCTTGCCAACAACGATTCTGAGCTTCACATTTGGCGATCCTGCCAGAATTTTAAATAAATTTTCGTTTTTCCTGGAGAGCCTGGATTCGGTAGCAAGCGGGAGTGTCCACTAGGAAATTTGTTTGTGTCGAGTGCTTCTTAAACCGCGTGTGAAAATATGTATTCAGAGTGATTGTGGAGTGAAGTTTGAATCTGATAAAAAGGCATCTGTAAGTAAACAGCAATGTGGTATTTTCTATGAATAATATAAAACTGATTGAAGAGGAAATATGACATTGATATGCATTAGCCGCTTCACTACTCGCTGAAGCAGCAATGTTTCTCTCTGTTCTTGTTGTTGCTCTTATTGAACACCAGCATCACCTCAACTATTTGAGTTGCGCGATGCAGGCTTTGAAGTGAATATTTTGTTTTGCATTTGAATTCAAACAGATTGCTTCGATGGAAATATTTGAATGTAATAGAAAGTGTTTCATCTATTTTATCCGATTCAAAGATTATGATCATTTCGAGCTGATTCACCTAAGTTATGAAGTGCGCATTCTGCTTTTATCACGGACCTATTTTCTGTAAAGGTTGAACGGAAAAAGAATAACGTTAGGAACTGAACTTTTTTTTGCAGAAGTCAATTGAACATATCCGTACAAAACGTGTATAAAAAATATCGTATAATTAAGTATAATTTGTAAAATAATGTGATTTTGCAAAAGAGAAGTGAAGTGTTAAAGTTATTAGTGGTTTTCATGAATATTAATCAATTTGTATAACTTGTCAATTAGTAATTTCAATCGAAAAAAAAAAAACTCCCGTAACATTTATCAACTGTGCAAATTTCTATATAAATAATAATAAAACTTCGCTTTGGTTGTATGTGATCATTTCATCGTTTCTTCTGTGATGATACACACATTTCTATATCTTAAGGAGATATCTCTCCTGCTTTCAAATATAAACATAAATTAAATAAAATAAAATAGAGTGAAAAATGAATGTAAGTGTGTGCAAATATTCCTAACCATGGGCGATTTTGAATTGGTTTTCCAAAAGTAGATATTTCGTTCCAATTAATCGATTTTTTGATGTTGAAACAACATGAAATCCTAATACAAGGGATTTGATCTTATTTTGAGTCGTTGTGCTTGTAAATTTGCTTACGAGTGAAGAAATCGAATCGATTTAAATAAAATCGATACAAAGGACGAATCGAATTTTAATCGATTCAGTATTATCGATGTTTTGGTCAAATTTGACCAATAATGCACATGATTGTTTTCTATCCTATTTGCTTCAGTACATTGTGTATCCCGTAATGTTTAACGAACAAGTGAAGTGTGAAGCATACTGAATCGGTGAAATTTGTGAATTTTGTGTCGATAACCGGTGAGATCCAAACTATTCAAATCTACTTAATTCATTATTATTTCTAAATAAATGCCATGTTAAAAAAAATAAATAATAACATGTTTGAAAAAAATATCCTTAACGCGACTGGTGGTTGCTATGGAAAAAATGCCCTTAACACAATTGGTGTATGCAATGCAAAAAAAAAATGTCATTAATGTGACTGGTGGTTGCAATTAAAAAAATATTATTGCCGCGATTGGTGGTTGCATTTGGTTTGGTATTTGGTTGTCTTTAACGCGACAGATGGTTGCAATGAATATGTTATTAACTCGACTGGTGGTCGTATACTTGTTCCTAGCAAGTATTATTGATGTTGTAAGCTCGACTGGTGGTCGTATATTTGTTCTAAGCAATGGTGGTGTACACTTGCTACCGCGACTGGTGGTCGCATACTTGTTCATAGTAACTGCTATTGATGTTGTTAACTCGACTGGTGGTCGTATACTTGTTCCTAGCAAGTATTATTGATGTTGTAAGCTCGACTGGTGGTCGTGTATTTGTTCTAAGCAATGGTGGTGTACACTTGCTACCGCGACTGGTGGTCGCATACTTGTTCATAGTAACTGCTATTGATGTTATTAACTCGGCTGGTGGTCGTATACTTGTTCCTAGCAAGTATTATTGATGTTGTAATGTCGACTAGTGGTCGTATATTTGTTCTTTGCAATGGTGGTGTACACTTGCTACCGCGACTGGTGGTCGTATACTTGTTCATAGTAACTGCTATTGATGTTGTTAACTCGACTGGTGGTCGTATATTTGCTCTAAGTAATGGTGGTGTACACTTGCTATCGCGACTAGTGGTCACAAATTAGTTCCTAATAAATGTGATGTTCACATGCATGCGCGACTGGCGGTCGAAAATGTATCTATAGAATAAGATATGTAAGCCCAATGATGGCTAGTAACTTATTAGATATGTTATATCAAAACAAGTAACAACAGTCAAACAAGTCATTGAGTGAGTATTTCCGTGAAAGTACGGTGGATTGAATGTACAACAAGATGAAAATCAAACACTGAAGCTACTCTGTTGAACGCATATATTTCAGTTTATTGATAGCAATATTTTGTCCAAAATTCGTCTTAGATATGTCATTTCATATAATTAGCTTGCCGTTTCTAATGTATGGAACGACATTCAACCGATCAATAATTTCAACGCCGTTCTGATTGTGTGGGTATCCTAAGCGGAAAAATGTTTCAAAGTCGCATGTACAAGTGAACAGTTGAGATATGAAACAGTATACATCGGTGAAGTTCTTAGCGATGTGAAATATACATCCTGAATTCCTGAAAGCTTTCGTGATGACGGAAACGATGTGAAAACTCATCACTTCAAACTTTTTTTCCTGAGAAGAGGGAGGATGTGTGGTACTGAATGAACATTGTCATAGATCTTGTCTTTCAACCCTGTAATGATGGTTGACAATCAAAAGCCTGTTGAAAGAACTCCGAGAATGTAACATCGGATCGGACATCAAACGATCTAGTAGGCATAGCACAACTTCGACGCCTCACTCCTATAGTAATGTCAGAATGGAATGCAAGGTTCTTCATGGTGCTCCCGCTTGCCAACAACGATTCTGAGCTTCACACTGAATGATATTGATTAAAGGTTATTTAAAGCTTTAATCAAGCCATTGTCGAAAAATTGTTCACCTGTATGTTGATAAAAATATACATACCGAAATATATACCTACATTGGGTCGAACACTAAATTAATTATTATAAAACCGTTTCATCGAACAACAAAATTTTCACATCCCGAAGCAGACATGCTGTAAACGTACACGGGCCTATCATTTGTCGAAAAAAATCGATGACCTTGTGTAACAACAAGATAGAACCAAGGATATAACACTACACTCGATGACACAGATTTCTTCGTAACATTTTTAATTAACTGAACGAAATCGAAATCATTACCAACTTGCGTTGACAACAATTGAATAGCAGAAATTAAAAATTACCGAGGATTCTATTTTGAAACAAAAATCACAACACACTTTGACAGCTAACTCAAGTGTTTTTGCAAAGCGCTGTTATCACTTCTTCAGCCTCAATGCAGCCTTTAAAATAGCCCTTATTCAGACAAAACAATATGTTAGTCCCTTGCTGTTGATGATGTTCACACAGTCTCATGTGGAGCAGATGTCAAGGTAAGTGGTTATAAATCAGCGAATCCCAGTTCAAATCTCAATGGCACATATTTACTAATCTTCATCTTTAAATTCCAGCAATTTTCTACACTATGTGTTTGAAATTGTTAGTCGCGTTGATAAAACCCAAAACTATAAATGTAAATACTTTTTAATTTTTTTTGGTTAATTGTTGAATAATGGATGAATAAGCGATCGCTAAGCCATCTGAAGGTTGCCATCTGTTCTAAAAATAGAATTATCGTTATTGAAAGAGGCCTGAATAAGCGCATGCTAGACCTTTATTCAGCCTTCTATATAGCTTCAATTAAGCTTAAGGCTGAATAAAATCGCCAGAATTAGATGTTTAACAGCTGAACAACAGTGAATGCAGGCTATGAACAGCTTTTGTTCAAACAAAGGCTGAATTGAATTAGCTATAAAAGCGTTTGAGCAGCTTCAAATTGTTACCTGGGTTGTGCATTGTTCGGAAAGGGCTTTCTCAAGAATATTTTTTAGTTCACTTTAACAAAAAAGAACTAAATAATATTAAAGCTTTAGAAAAAGCAAAACTTGTGTTCGATGTCCGTGTGACATGGGAACATTTCCAGAAACCTGGAGGAAATTACCAGAACCCCACTCAGTGCCGTCGGTGCCAAAAGTGGGGTCATGGTACAAAACATTGTCGCATGGATGCTAAATGAGCGGTTCCATGCCGTTTCGCAAACCCAATTATTTTTGTATTTTTTGAATCGCCTGAAAATTTGCATACAGATTCTTTATGACCAAAAATGTCATTATGCACTTTCAGACCGCCATTTCGAACCTCGCCTTATTTTTAAGAAGGGCGTATCGGAAAATGCATGGCAAATCTTTAAAAAACTGTAACTCGAAAACGGTTTGTCCGATCGATTTGAGATCTTCTATAAAGTTGTAGGTATTGCTTAGGACTATATGGAGAAAAATATGCACGGTAAAAATAAGTTACAGATTATTTTTTATTTCAAAAACAAAATTTTAAAATCGATTCTCTCTGGATATGTTTTAGGAGACAACTTATGTGATTTATTGCACAATATTTCAAAATGGAAGAATTATGGACAAACAAGTTATGATTTTTTAAAAAAATACAGATTTTGAAAAAAATCGAAATAGAGGAAAACAATATTTTTTATGTGATTATTTGAAAGTACAGAAAAATTGCAATCGAAAAGTACTTAAGTAATTTTTTTTTCTAGGTATCATCAATTTCGAGCTATACTCATATTTATATAAAATTTTCAAATAAAAAAAGAAAAATATGCCCTTTTCAAGCATATTTCGTGTTTCTCGATTCCATAAAAAAATTATTTTGATTGAGCGAATCGTAGCTAAATCGTTTATCGTTTGATCAACACATTTATGCTTAAGTATTGAAAAAAAGTGCACGGTAAAAAATATAAACGATATTTTCAAATGAAAATTTGAAGCTAATAGTTCTTAAAAACCGCAACATACATGTTTTTAATTTTTGAATATATTTTGCGGTTGTTGTAGGTATTGTTTAGGACTATTTGGAAAAAAATATGCACGGTAAAAAATAATGACAGATTTTTTTAATAAAACAAATTAAAATCGATTTTCTATGAAAATGCATCTGTGATTTTTATTATTTTTGGACATGTTTTAGGGGACAACTTATGTGATTTATTGCACAATGTTTCATTATGGAAGAATTATGGACACACAAGTTATAATTTTATAAAATATTACAAATTTTAAAAAAAATCGAAATAAAGGAAAACAATATTTTTTATGTGTTTATTTGATAGTACAGAAAATGCATTGGAAGAGTACCTAAGTAAAATTTTTCTAGGTTGCATCAATTTCGAGATTTTATGTGATTATTTGAAAGTACAGAAAAATTGCAATCGAAAAGTACTTAAGTAATTTTTTTTCTAGGTATCATCAATTTCGAGCTATACTCATATTTATATAAAATTTTCAAATAAAAAAAGAAAAATATGCCCTTTTCAAGCATATTTCGTGTTTCTCGATTCCATAAAAAAATTATTTTGATTGAGCGAATCGTAGCTAAATCGTTTATCGTTTGATCAAAACATTTATGCTTAAGTATTGAAAAAAAGTGCACGGTAAAAAATATAAACGATATTTTCAAATGAAAATTTGAAGCTAATAGTTCTTAAAAACCGCAACATACATGTTTTTAATTTTTGAATATATTTTGCGGTTGTTGTAGGTATTGTTTAGGACTATTTGGAAAAAAAATATGCACGGTAAAAAATAATGACAGATTTTTTTAATAAAACAAATTAAAATCGATTTTCTATGAAAATGCATCTGTGATTTTTATTATTTTTGGACATGTTTTAGGGGACAACTTATGTGATTTATTGCACAATGTTTCATTATGGAAGAATTATGGACACACAAGTTATAATTTTATAAAATATTACAAATTTTAAAAAAAATCGAAATAAAGGAAAACAATATTTTTTATGTGTTTATTTGATAGTACAGAAAATGCATTGGAAGAGTACCTAAGTAAAATTTTTCTAGGTTGCATCAATTTCGAGATATACTCATACTTATATAAAATTTTCAAATAAAAAAAGAAAAATAGGCCCTTTTCAAACATATTTCGTGTTTCTCCATTCCGGAAATACAATAGTAGAATTAAAAGGAACAGTACTACCCATCTGTTTGTATATTTACAGGCATTCTACTAAACAGGCTCCACAAGGGGTTTTCATCACTTTTGCCTGTGTTAGTAGGTATGATGAACAAAAACGTTTTTCCCATACCCATACATGGACATGGTAAATGAATAAAAGAAAAACGATGCTTTTTTTCAAAAGTACTTCATGGATACAACAATAATGCGCTATGTTGTCAAGTTTTATCACTGTAGCAATAAAAAAATGCGGTACAAAAACTTCGTGGTGTGAAGTACCTAGAGTAAAGTGGGGCAAAATTTCGAGTGGGGCAAGAGTTTCTTTTTAAGATTTCTAGCTCAAATCAAATCAAAACTTAGAAATGTCATGGTGGTTCGAACGCTATTCAAGTAAGAGACTTTCACTCCAAATATCATAAAAATCGATTGAGATTTGGAAAATTTATGGCTGTTTGTTGTTTTTCGACGTAAATATTGTAATATTTGGTCAAACTTTCGATGTATGTTTCTAGGCCTATCATAAGGATGTTTCTAGGCCTATCATAAGGATGCTTTGACGTGTATTAGTTTTTCCATAAAAAGTTGGAATCAATTTTTGGCCCATAGCGGGGCAAAAGTTCGACCCATGTATAAAATCACGGAAAAATTTTCGAATTGCCTGAAATCCACATATTATCTTCAAATTTAGTGAAATTTGCCTGATCGTGCGAAAAATGTCACAAAAATTTTACATTTTCACTTAGTTTTGCGAAAAATTGCTATTTTTTGGGTGTATTACAATTAACCCTGTTTTGGGCATTTTTTGATGAAAATTTAGTGTGTATTTTTCGGCAAACATAAGTTTACGGCTGGTATAAAGTATGCCTGGCATAAATTTATTGATATTTTGTGGTTTAGCCAACGAACTTTTGCCCCACACTAGATTCGAACTTTTGCCCCACCGGTGGGGCAAAAGTTCGAATAAGACAATCGATTTTGAAACTGTTATAACTAAAAATTGCGTTGCGTGCGTTGCGTTGCGTGGTAACGGAGTATTTCGTAGATTGCATACTGAAAACTGTCATGTTAGAAACTTTACAACACTTATTCCAATTACTCATGGAAAACTATTTTGAATCAAATAGTTATCCAATCGGAATTCAGAGATGCAAAGACATGATAATTTCCATTGCCGGCCACGCCCATCTTCTCCGTTACGAGGAAAGGAAAGGAAAATGATGATATGACACCTACTTGAAGAGAGGCCAGCGACTCACCGACGCCCTCATAGATGTCAAGGAGTTGGATGATGGGAAGGGTAATGGTCTAGGATTCACTATAAGCGAGTGATGCGACCGGATTGAAATTTAGTGTATGTGTAGTTTAGTATACTTTTTGTAATTGAGTGTAAGCGTGAATGTAATGTTTTCATCATCGTTGGGAGTGACGTTGCTAAGAAAGTTAAAGTCACTCCATGCGTGTTCGTCTTCCAGGGATGAGACACAGGTATTTCCACATTGTGCCCTAGCTAAGAAGCTTTGGTTTGAGCGCCATTACTCGCTCTCTGAAACGAGAAGATAAAGTGACCCAACCCCATGCTACAGAAATAGCCCAGAATTAATAATAGCGGTTAAATCGGAACAAACTCACCAAATCCGTCCACTTTTCGAAACGCCGAGTAAAAACACGTTTCCTCAAAAACTTTAATATTTATCTGTTGGGAATTTGAATCGACATCCTCTGAATGGTTTCATATCGGAATTTGGTTTGAACTAATTTCTGCGTAGCACAATAATTATCATCGAAGGCGGCTTTCATACTTAACACAGGTTTTCAAATTAAAAATAATATAAATCTCACAACCGTATGATTTTTTATCTTATTTTGTCAAAGTCACATTTATTCTAAACGAAAAAAAACTATCCGGGTGGCGTAACACTAACGGAATCATGTAAAAATTTAGCACGCTACAAGCCATCTTTAAAATCGTCGCAAATAAAATATAACACGTAAATCACTGCATTATCAGCCAGTTTTATTGCAGCTGTTTATCACTGTACAAAGCACTACACCCCGGATTACGTTGCACCTGCTAATATCGGCGGATTTGAGAACAACGAGATCACAAAAAAAATTGAAGGTGGCATAGCGCCATCAGCCGAATCTATTTTTCACCGTCCGAAACGCGGAACCGAAGTAAACGTGACAGAAAATTCAAAACGCAGCCGCCCGCGCGCATGGCTTGCTGCGATCTCTGAAACTGTTATAACTAAAAATGGGTAAATATTTTGACACAAGTTTGTTCAGAAAAGTTATAGCCAATATGTTGAAGGTTCGCTGTATGGTATTTGTTTTGTTTCATCTGCTATTATTTTCCTGGGAATTTTGATTATACCACTAAGGTCGAACTTTTGCCCCACCTTACTCTATGTAGTATATAAGGTAAGTCTGAAACCGTGAGAGCATTAGAGGTGTATCAACCAATGAGAATATATACCAAGGTGTGGAAGAAGAAGCAATGGCTATGTATTAGTGAAGAGAAAAAAACGTAAACAAAAATAACTACGTCACTAATTTACACGGCTTCTTATGGGAGCTAACTCGCTTGTAGTTGTGAAACATTTTGCACCGTACACTGATGTCACGCACACTAAACGTCTTTTCCACACCTCGGTATATATTCTCATTGTGTATCAACAGTGATTGTTCAGTGATTGTAGGTGACGTTTATTTGCCTGTGAAATTGACGTGCTACGAAACAAGATATAGCATTATATTGTGGATTAAGGAGGCATTTTACAGAGGTATTTATTTATGTTGTGCGTGAAGCTGTACAAATATCATTTTTTCGCAATGAGTTATATCAATTCAAGATGTATTAAAGTGTTCAAACAAAGTTGTTCTAAACAATGTCGAAATCTTACGGAAGATAATATTCAGAAATTGGTTTTGTTGGGATTTGCTATTCTGTTCAGCATTAAATTAAATAGTAAGCTTAAAATTTGTGATTCGCACCAAAACGCACCAAATATATCGTTTTACATAAGTTTGTTTTATTTATTTTTTAAATAATTTATTTTTTATCCAAAAATTTTCCGTTTTGAGGCATTGTGCAAGAAATTACAAACAATATGCTGCAAAACATATCTAAAAATTAAAAACATCAATTTTGCGATTTTTAAGAACAATGAACTTCACACATTCATTTGAAAATTTCGTTTATATTTTTTTTTACCGTGCATACTTTTTTAAATACTTTAGTATATAGGTTTTGATCAAACAATAAATAATTCAGCTACGGTTCACTCAATCAAAATAAAATATTTCTGGAATGGAGAAACACGAAATATGTTTGAAAAGGGCCTGTTTTACTTTTTTTATTTGAAAATTTTATATAAATATGAGTATATCTCGAAATTGATGCAACCTAGAAAAAATTTACCTAAGTAATTTTCGATTGCAATTTTTCTGTACATTCAAATAATCACATAAAAAGTTATTGTTTTCCTCTATTTCGATTTTTTTTTCAAAATCTGTAATTTTTAAAAAAATCATAACTTTTTTGTCCATAATTCTTCCATTTTGAAACATTGTGCAATAAATCACATAAGTTGTCCCCTAAAACGGTTGTGCTACTTTTCCCCGAATGTCGTTTCCCCGAATGCCGTTTCCCCGAACGCCAGTTCCCCGAATGCCAGTTCCCCGAATATCCCGTTTCCCCGAATAACCCACTTCCCAGAAAAGTTTTTGGAACTCATAATTTTCATATCTTTATACAGTTCAGGGTGGTGAACGTACTGGTCATCTAATATGCACCCTTCTTTATTTGATTGGCGGTTCTTACGAGTTTTACCGTCCTCAGCATTTTTGGCAACATGTGTATAGCCAAGAATGTACAATTACCTCCTTCTTTTGATTGCTCATTGTTCTTTCTAATTCACCAACCTGCCACTGAAAACTATTATTGTGCCTATTTGAACTACACCTCTTTTCGGGGAAACGGGTCATTCGGGGAAATGGAATTCGGGGAAACGGGTCATTCGGGGAGCTGGCGTTCGGGGAACCGACATTCGGGGAAACGACATTCGGGGAAAAGTAGCACAATCCCCTAAAACATATCCAAAAATTAAAAAAATCGAAACTGCGTTTCTGGAGAAAATCGATTTTAAAATTTTGTTTTTGAAATAAAAAATAATCTGTAACTTATTTTTACCGTGCATATTTTTCTCCATATAGTCCTACACGGTCGTTTGCGAATACCCTTTAATGGGTAAAAATTCACCCATTTCCGCTAGAAGTGCCTCTCCACATTTAAAGAGTAAACACTGTTTACTCTTTAAAGGGTAAAAGCGGTTTCTGTCAATGAATGGGTATTTTTTTACCCGTTTTGTAAATCTCGCTCGCGGCAAAAAAAGGGTAAAAATTTACCCATTTTTCGAATGATTTTTATCGATAATTATAACCTTGAAACAAACCATAACTTAGGAATTAAAGTTACTAATGAAAAATGTACATAGTCAGGCATTTATTGTTTTATTGACTTATATTCACTATAAAGATACATTGTGTTCATTTTTATATATTTTCTACAACAAATCGCTTCTCTATTATGACTGTCGTTGGCACTAAAGATGTCTGTGGCAGGAACAAGACACCCTGGAAATTCCAAATATTTCGAGATTATTATCAGTTCATGTGAATAATGGTATTGTCAACTTACCGGTTCTTTGTACTTTTCCATCGGGTTATAAATTGAACAAAAAAGGCGTTAAACATATAGAAATATGTTCAATTAATGTTAAGACTTGAGAACTGCGCACAGACACGGTGGTTTGTGAATACCCTTTAAAGGGTAAAAAAGTACCCGTTTTAATAAAGCATGATGCTCTGTCAAAAAACGGGTAAATTGAAAAATGTAAAATGGGTAAATAAATACCCATTTCAGTAAAGCAATGGAAGTTTAAAAATGGGTATTTTAAAACCCATTTATGGGTGAAAATATAGTTGGCAATCATTTTGTAATCATCGAGTGCAGCTGTGCGCAGTTCTCAAGTCTTAACATTAATTGAACATATTTCTATAGGTTTAACGCCTTTTTTGTTCAATTTATAACCCGATGGAAAAGTACAAAGAACCGGTAAGTTGACAATACCATTATTCACATGAACTGATAATAATCTCGAAATATTTGGAATTTCCAGGGTGTCTTGTTCCTGCCACAGACATCTTTAGTGCCAACGACAGTCATAATAGAGAAGCGATTTGTTGTAGAAAATATATAAAAATGAACACAATGTATCTTTATAGTGAATATAAGTCAATAAAACAATAAATGCCTGACTATGTACATTTTTCATTAGTAACTTTAATTCCTAAGTTATGGTTTGTTTCAAGGTTATAATTATCGATAAAAATCATTCGAAAAATGGGTAAATTTTTACCCTTTTTTTGCCGCGAGCGAGATTTACAAAACGGGTAAAAAAATACCCATTCATTGACAGAAACCGCTTTTACCCTTTAAAGAGTAAACAGTGTTTACTCTTTAAATGTGGAGAGGCACTTCTAGCGGAAATGGGTGAATTTTTACCCATTAAAGGGTATTCGCAAACGACCGTGAAGGCAGCATTTTGGGACCAATATTATACAATATTTTCACATCTGACTTACCTGAGTTACTTCAGGGATGTCAAAAATCTCTGTTTGCGGATGACACAGGCCTCTCCGCCAAAGGACGAAGCCTGCGTGTCATCTGTAGTCGATTGCAACAAAAGTTTGGATATTTTTTCTTCATACTTGCAAAAATGGAAGATTTCTCCTAATGCTTCCAAAACTCAACTAATAATATTCCCACATAAACCAAAAGCTCTTTATTTGAAACCTTCAAGTAGACATGTTGTCACGATGAGAGGGGTTCCAATAAATTGGTCGGATGAAGTTAAGTATCTAGGGCTCATGCTAGATAAGAATTTAACTTTCAAAAATCACATTGAGGGCATTCAAGCCAAATGTAATAAATAAAGATGTCTCTATCCCCTTATTAATAGAAAATCAAAACTTTGTCTTAAGAACAAGCTTTTGATATTCAAACAAATTTTCAGGCCAGCCATGTTGTATGCTGTACCAATATGGACTAGCTGTAACAGTTGTAATACCAGGAAGAAAGCTCTGCAGAGAATTCAAAATAAAATTTTGAAAATGATTCTGAAGCTTCCTCCCTGGTATAGTACCAATGAGTTACATAGAATATCCAATGTTGAAACATTGGAACAAATGTCAAATAAAATAATTAATAATTTCAGGCAAAAATCGTTATAATCTTCTATTGCCACGATTAATGCGTCGTATGTTTAGGTTAAATTAGGTTAAGTATATTCAAAGCGTTTTTTTTCACTTATAAGCAGGTGAAATCAAGTCACCTGTAAAAAATCTAAACTGCTACGGCAAAGGAAATGTAATATGTTGTTAACAACATGTTAATAAAATCTTAAATTTGTTTTACCAAATTAGGATGATAGTGTTGTCTAATAACACAGAACACCTAGATATAAGAAATGAAAGTAATGTTTGAAATAATACTAATAAAGAAATTAAAAAAAAAAGCAAGAGAACAAGAAAAAAAGTAATTAGAAAAATCAAAGCTTACATCACAAAACTGTTCTCTTTGAGCGCCACGACTTTCACATATCAAATCATACCTACATAATAATTAATTAGGGCATACCTAGATTTTAAATACACATATGAAAATGAAAATCAACATTATTCCATTGCAGATTATATTGTATTCCTGTACCAAATCAAACAATCCAGACAACGCAGATGCCCAAACCAGCACCCCAAGTGAATACGAAATTCTCGAGGACCAAAGAAGACTGACAGTGGCGATAACACGGGCCAAAAAGAAGTTGATCATCGTCGGTGATACGCAGTGTCTCGAAAAATACACTCCGTTCAGAAGTTTGTTCAAATGTATCCCTTCGGCGGGAAAAATTACTCTTCGAGATAAGTGCTTCGGCTTCGATTGGGACGGAGTCTTCAACACGCTGGATTCGTTGCATGATTGCGAATAAGGAATGCGAAGGAGACACAAAATAAAGTTCATGAATCACTGCCATTAACAATCAAACAACTTTTATTTTGCTCAAGTCACGTTTTTCAATCTGTCGCAACTGCTTCTTGCGCATTCTTTTCAGTTTAGCGGGATTTTTAATGATCTGAACTATTTCCGATTTGCGCTCGTTTTCCAATCGTCTCTGCTTGTTCTCCTCGCGGCGTTGCTTCTTCTCTACGTCCTGCTGTTTGCGTTCCTCCTTGATCGATCGCGATAGAGCCTTTATTTGCTTGATCTCCTCACGGTAGGCAAAATGCTTGGCTGGGGCCTTTCCTTTCACCGACTTTTTAATCGTGGCAAATCTGTCGAAAAATAATGCAAACCATATTTTAGGTAAGTACCTGCATACAAGAAAAGGCGTCTAGTGAACCGATAGAGCTGGATATTTAATTAATAATGCACTACATAACACAACCTCGTTGACATTATAGATCATTGGTAAGATTTTGTTTGAATCTCGAACAAAGACTGTTCTCTGCACATTAAGTTCACAGAGTTTTAAGCAATGAAGTGTGAAATAGTCGCAAAAAAGTCTCAGAATTCTATAAATTTCTGCACCAGGTTTGCACTCTGTCAAAAATTTGTCAAAGGATTCTCAATAAATTGCATTTAAAGGTTCTTCAGAGGTATTGTTGGAAGTAGGTATTGTAAAAGAATACGCAAATCTTTGTAATATGTTTTGTGTGTTTCCTGGAGACAATCAAAATAAGGCTCATCCCAATTAACATTATTTGCTGGATAACAGCAAAACTAATATTATGAGCTGTATAATTAGCATTTTAGCTGAATGAGCTGTTAGTCAGCTACCGGTACCTCACATAACTAGGTTGGCTTATAATAAGATAGTTATGTACCTACGGTCATAGAAAATATCTAAAGCTTCGTCAACAAAAGCAAATGTTCTTTGTTCTTACCTCTCCTTCTGTGTTTTCCATATCCGACCGGATTTCGGTTGACCTCGGGGTATCTCATGTTCCGGCTTGGAAATTTTTGGCTTCTCTTGTTTATTTCGCGACGCAGTCTTAGTTTTCTTACTAATCTTCGCTTCGGTATCACCCGTATCACTTTGCGAGGCCAGCGGTTCTCCTTTATTGCCTTCACCACCAATTTTCGCTAAAATATTCGAAATATCCGGAGCTTGATCCATTCTGTGTCCTAAAATATCGCACGCCACAAACAAAACACATGTGCGATCTCTACGACCAACTTCAACAAGCAAACGTCAATTTCAACACAGGGATCGGCTCTGCTGGTCGAAAATCTGGAATCTCGCCATAGTCAACTCCATTTGGAAAACTAACGCTAACGCAAAGCGTTAAAATCCTCCTGTACCGCTGTCAGTCAACTAAAATGTCAAAATCTCAAAAATAGTTTTTTTTTACCAGAAGCTACGTCCAAAATGGCAGCCACACGAAGACTTCAAAAGGTAATCTGGAGAAAATTCTAATTTGTTTTCGGAAATATGGTTCCAATGGTCACGAAACCACTTGCAATCCGTAGTTCAAACTCTTCTCCATCAATTCGCATAGAAAATATTCTGTTATTCGTGTATTTACATTTGCTTTTCTGCATCTAAACTTTCGGACGGCTTCAGCATTCTTATCTGCTTGCTATCGAGAGAAGAAAAAAAACTGGTCAATATCTAGAAAAAATCATTACTAATCCTCCGCCGTGTCGTTTCAGGAACTGGCTGACATCCGCGCCTCCGGTCTGAGATCATTCAGAGACATAATCGTGGACGAAGGAAATCTATTGTTATGGTCTGGTCTGATCGTTCCGGTGAGTGATTCTCTGTAGGCTTAAGTTTAAGTTGAAACTTCGGTTTTTCTTCTTTCAATTTTGAGTCTGGCTTAAATGTTGTCAGAAGAAACGAAACTGCTTCAAAAAGACGAAACGACCACAAAACTTCCTCTTCCACCTTGGGTCTGTTGTGAAACGCGAATGGGTGACTCATTTTCCAACATATACTTGCGCAGATTACGGAAATGATAATTTTAATCCCATTAAAGGTGCAGAACTTCCTCTGCACTGATGTATTTATTTAAGTACCTACCGGTTGCAAAGTTGGAGGTTAAGCTATTTATGTTACCTATTTCGATACAATAACGCCAATGTCAACACAGTGCGTGAATGATTTGTTTTTGGTGTGCGTTTGGGATGTTTCCGCATAAGTATCACCTGGCTTAATCACTTTGGATTTAAGCACAGATAAACAGATGGAACACTCGAATTATTTTCGTCATACACAATGGGGCAAGCACCACAATTGATCAGCAAAATATATAAACTTGAACAAAATTCACGTTTTGTAGTTGCTATTTGAGGCAAAAAGTCATATAGAGACCGTTATGCCTTTATTTTTATATATTAAAACATGGATGTTGCGACGAAAAAAGGTGTTGGTTCGAAAGTTCATATGGGACAGTTATGCTTTTATGGGAAGTTTAGCATAGGAAGGCACTGATTGAACTATGTGCAATGCATATAACCAGTGTTGCTCAGACTCATTTCCCCGAAAATAACATTTTCCGAACTACGAAGCCACGAACTACTACAACCATGCTCTATCCTCCTAAGATAGAAAGGGGTCGTCCATTAATTAAGTAAGGGTTTATGAGGGGAGGGGGGGGGGTTGAGATTTCTTACGCGCCATACAAATTATGTTCAATTTTCATACAAGAAATCTTACTATGGGGGGAGGGGGGGGGTCTAAAAACCGCCAAAGTTGTCTTACGTAATTAATAGGTCGCCCCAAAAGCAGATGGTTAAGCTTGAGTACTGCACACAAAATCGATCAATTTTGATCCCAGAGAGCCACAATTCAAGTTTCGGTAAAATGAAATGAGTGAGTGAGTGAGTGAGTGCAATAGAGGTAATAAAGAGATAATATACTATCTTTCTATCTCTATTGTGAGTGCGAATCATTTCACCGAAACTTGAATTGCGGCCCACCGAAACTGTCGGATCCCATGTGCAACACTCAAGCCCAACCACCTCCCCCTCCATCTCAGGAATACAACACACAGTTATAACAGTTCATGGCTTCACAGTTCGAATTTCGGGGAAATGAGTCTGGTCAACACTGCATATAACTTATCCTTCGGTCAAGCATGCCATTATTATTTGCAATGCATATTATGTTTACAAGTGGGTTGTGTATGTCGTATTTATATGCGTCTATAATGTCAATCAATGGACAAATGTAAGCTGCTTTATGTGCCATCTAGATGCATTTCATTGTTTGTCCATGTTGATTATAGTAACATAAATAAAATAAGGATAGTAAATCTTCGACTGTTTAGTGCTGTCCATTTTAATATACAGTTATATAAGAATACAATTTTACATTCAGAAATGGAATAGTGAAAAGTGAAAAATGAAAAAAGTGATTTGTTTGATTTGTGTCGTCAGTAGAGTAAGGTGGGGCAAAAGTTCGACCTTAGTGGTATAATCAAAGTTTCCAGAAAAACAATAGCAGTCAAAACAAAACAAATACCATACAGTGAACCTTCAACATATTGGCTATAATTTTGCTGAACAAACTTGTGTCAAAATATTTACTCATTTTTAGTTATAACAGTTTCAAAATTGATTGTCTTATTCGAACTTTTGCCCCACCAGTGGGGCAAGAGTTCGAATCTAGTGTGGGGCAAAAGTTCGCTGGCTAAAACACAAAATATCGATTCTTTTATGACAGACATACTTTACACCAGCCGTAAACTTATGTTTGACGAAAAATACACTCTAAATTTTTATCAAAAAATTGCCCAAAACCGGGTTAATTGTAATATACTCTCAAAAATAGCAGTTTTTCGCAAAACTAAGTAGAAATGTAAAATTTTGGTGACAGTTTTCACACGATCAGACTAATTTAACTAAATTTGAAGATAATATGTGGATTTTAGGCAATTTGCAAATTTTTCCGTGATTCGGCTGTGGATGCTTTTTAACCGTTCGATGACCCTGGAGGGATTCTGCTTTTCGTAGAATTTTGAGCAGAAAAACCGACTGTGTTATCCTAGGGTGTTTAGCTCGAACGCGATTATCGAAAAATACAGTACCACCGGTTCTTTTTTTTTTTTTTCAATGGGTGTGGTTATTTTTAACGCGTATCGTTAATTTATACAATCCGATGACACTGGAGGGATCGGTTTTGCTTTTTACTGGCTATTGAGCAAAAATATTACTGCACAATCGACAAGCATTTCGCGAAATACTATTTATACTGTAAATAAACTATTGTTTTCTCTTTTGATTGCCAGCATTCAAAAGATTAAACTGGAAACGCTTAAACAACAAATGTTTATGGTCTATCGCCAGCTTTTTAGGCGAATCCTGACAATATACCTTCCCCAACCTCCAACTCCGTAGCACTTATGAGGGTGTCGCTGAGTCGGTGGCCTCTCATTAAGTAAGTGCTACATCAACATTTCATTCCCCTATCCCAAGTTACGGTAAAGATGGACATGGCCGGGAATAGTGATATTTATGCTTTTAGTATTCTTGTTTATGATTTGAACAAGGTATACTCCCCTGCCTTGTTCCTGAAAATAGTCAGGATGAGATTATTAAGAAGAAACATGAATGTTGTTATTATCCAATCTACGAAGTATACCGTAACTACGCTAACGCTAACGCTAAGTAAATCTTCGACTGTTTAGTGAAATACCATATAAGTAGATGAAAAACCGAATTTAGTACTATACCATTTAATTCCACTAGAGTTTGTATCCTTTAACAGATACGCGTATTTCGACCTCAACTGTAAGGCCGTCTTCAGTGTCGTGTACAAGAAGTCGAGTCTATAGACTATGGGGTTGTACGAACTGGTGACGTAGGACCACGATGGTTAATTTAACTGAATTTGATGTCGTTCTTGTCGCTCGTTTCATACTGTTTTCAGTGCTCGAAACTTTCGTAAACATTTATGGATATAACGATTTGCAGCCAAGTTTGCGTTTAATCATGTCCCAAATATACAAATAACGTAAGTGTATAAATTTGAATAAGTTCTCTTCTAAGACGAACCAGCTGAATGTTTCGTGGTGTGGATGGCACACATCAGCAATATGTGTTGGATCACACGGCTGAAGTCGAAATCTGAAAACGTAGTTTAAGTTTGAAATTTTGAGCGATACCACAAGCCGGACGCTCGATTTGCCTAATTAGTGGTAATGATGCCTAACGGGCATGATTCTTGACTGCACCACAGATGATAAGTTTATCACGAGCCGAAATCTGTAAGCGCAGGTCAATCCAGAAATCTTGAGCGATTTCACAAACCAGACGCTGATCAACAGCTCAGCAAACTTCTGGCGGCGAGGTGCTCCTCGCTTAGCAGGTTCTGAAGAGCTCTTACCAGCTCAAAAGCGAAAATGGAATGAAACCGAATCCAACGAAGAAAGCATGTTTTAAACCCTTAGATTAGCAGATGATGCTCCTCATTTTCGTGCTCTTCTCTTTCTAGCGGAGCAATCTGGGAAATGGGTATGTGCCAATTATGAGTTGGGCTTAGAATTACTTGAAAATTGCGGAATATGATAATGCGTGAGAAAATGGTCGAACATGAATAGTTGGAATAGTTGACATTTACTAAATATTTAATAGTTCTCTTTAGTATGAATGTAAATTTCTGATACATAGGTGCCAAAATGGTGAAAATTGTTCAATGCGAATTTCTTTTCAAAAGCCCTGGCCACGATCACAGGGTTTGACGGTGCGAAAGTAGAAGGTGCACCATAATAATACCCGTCTTTGAAACATATCACCTTTGGACGTTTGGACTTCTCAGACGTCTGAGAAGTTAACTCAAGGAGTATGAGAATGCCGCACCAACGACGACCCACTAAAATCAGCCCATGCACTGTACATGAGCAAGAAGTAGCCTAGGCGAACTGCTTCTCCTAGCCGACTTAAACAATGTTACAAGGGACCAGCCTTGGCAGGGCTAATCCTCTGCAGCCAACTCTTGGTCGGCGCCCTGCAATTCTAACATAATGTGAGTAACAGCCGTAGTTTAACTGCATTTCAGCACTCGACATCCGCACACAATCTCTCAATGGATCATTAAAATAACCAAAACGGCCGCTATGGAAAGCATAGATAGCGCCACCGTAGCCTTGTGTGTTTCACACACGCAAACAACTTTTGTTGTATAATCTACCGAATCCATGGTAGAATTAAGAACTGCACCAACGATTTTCAACCGACTACAAAAATCTGTTAAGTTTACTATAATCTGATTAAAATCACTGAGCAGTGCAGTAAATTTGACTATGTCCATAGTAGCATCCACTACAAAGCATTGTATTTCAATCTGTGACACACACCGTACAACACAGTGTGGTCAAAAGCATGATGCTTAACTTCTCAAAACAAGAATGTTTCTAGTCAAAAATACTACAACTCTGGTTAAATCAACAGAAGAAATTTTCTTGTGTAGTGATGTTGACTATGTTTTGGTAGAGTTAACATATTAATGTAGTCGGTTGAAAATCGTTGGTGCAGTTCTTAATTTTACCATGGATTCAGTAGTTTCTACAATAAAATTGATTTCAGTGCAGAACAGCAATGCTGTCACAATGTTAAATCCCATATACAGTGGCGCCTTTGTTTTGATGCGGTGAGCACTTGCAAAAACTACATTAAATGATCCATTATATTGTCAGGTGACGTGCACCTCCGCATGTAACGAGCATTCGATCTCTCACAACAATGAAACGGGGCAATCCAACACGGCATGCTTCGCTGTTTCCTCCACACCAGCACAATTGGGGCACGCAGGAGATTCTGAGTGCCCGAACCTATGCAGGTATTGTCAATAGCAACCATGTCCTGACAGAAACTGCGTCAGATGGAATTTTACTTCCCCATGCTATACCAATCTGACACATTTGGTATTAGCTGATGGAAACATTTTCCTATGGTTGAAGCATTGAACATCTTCCTTGGTGCTGAGCCCGATGGGCGTCATCCTGGCTATGATGCACACGGCCGCTTTTGACCAGATTGGATCTCCATACCTTAGTATGGATGGCACCACGCGTGCCAGGAGCTTGCGTTTGTTGGCAATTACAGCAGAGCTGTTAGGCATCAACCTCAAAAGCGCCGCTATAGCCGTAGATGCCCTTTTACAGGCATATTCAGCGTGATTAGCGAAGCTGAACTGGTCATCGATTATTAACACAAGATGCCTAAGGGATCGCTTGGACTTGCGGTTGTTGACCACCACCACCTAAGTCTTGTGACGGACCAGTCCTAGTTTTCTTTCATCCATTCCTCAACTATGGAGATAGAGTGCGCTGCTGTCAACTCTACTTACTCCATCGATCCGTCATAGACCACTAGGGTGATATCGTCGGCGAAGCCAACAATCTAAACTCCCGACGGAAGAGGCAGCCTCAGTACGTCATCGTACATCGCATTCCATTACATCGTGCCCAGAGTTGAACGTTGAGGTACTTCCACGGTAATTCGAACGCTTCTCTGCCTCTCCTCTTTTGCTCCGGTACCTACCTTGAGGCGATGAAGTGCGTGTGCTATCGCTTCCCAGCTGTTCAACGCATTCTTCACATCTAGTTATGGATGCAGGTCCTTTTATGTTCGATTGCCATCTCAGCTATCTGAACGATCGACTGGATAGCGTCCAGAGTAGTATTACCTTTCCTGAATCCAAACTGGTTGTTGGACAGTCCGTCCATATCTTCCGTATACGGTACTAGCCTGTTGAGGATCAACCTCTCAAACAACTTGCCCGTCGTATCTAGTAGTAGACAGATAGGTTTATACGCCGACGGGTCACCTTATGATTTCCCTGAAAAGGATGATGAAGATAGGATTCCGACGCAGAATCTATCAGATGAGGTCATACCGGAGAAAAAAAAAAAGACAATTTACACCGTCTTCAGCACATAGGCTGCACAGCCAGAGAAGGCAGACTCTGTGAATGTATGTGTAGAATGTGAAGAGGATGTTACCCTCCTGACCCCAGTACATAGCCGTTTACATTCGGCGTTAGCTTGAATGTACGTTTCTCTTGTAGAGTCCTACGATATTTGCTGTGACGCCGAAGAGCTGCCTGTTTTGCCCTTTTAAGTTGCTTAAGTTCACAATTCGATCATATCGGTTTCGCAGGCTTAAAACTAGGCTTGATGGAAACAAATTAGTCGATGACATACAGCAAAATGATGGACAACGTCGAAGCAGCGAGATTGGCATCGCAGTCTACGCTTGTAACAAAATTGTTCATGTCGTTGAAGTCAGCTTTACATAAATCGTAACGAACTTCTTCCAGTGTGTTACGGAAACATAATTGTGGATTGACTGCAGTTTCCATTCCATCACACTGGATGGTTTTGGCACAGACAAACAGACGTAACACTTAGAACAAATAGCGATCAAAATCATAGTCGAGAGAGCATGTACGCCCAATGCTAAAATCGGTGTATTTGGCCGGTGAACCATCAGATGGCGGTAGTGTGTAAACGTCAAACACGAGCAAAAACGATTCGAGCACTGCCGGTGGTGGATTGACCACCTGCAATATATTTGAATCGACCGTTAAAAAGGTGGTCGATGGACAACGGTGAGAGTGTGACGTCTGTTTGTCTGTGGTTTTGGTATATTTTGTCGAGCGGTGATGGAGCTTGCATGACTTCACAGTCGTTTTGAAGTTCCTTACTAACAAAGCACAGGTCAAGCATGCAGTTATTTACATTTACAACTCCGACTTTCTGCTTAAGTCCAGCAGTGCTGTATGAATTGAATCAAGCAGGGTCCGAAAGGCAGAGCCAATTGACGACCCAGAGGTTGTCGCGAAAAAGGAACCATTGGATTCCTGTTGCTAAGAGATTGCACTCAAGTTGAAATTGCCTAAAACGATGATATTGTCTCTTGATCTTAGTTGTGAAACAATTCAGTTAAGCGTCTCAAAATGATAAACAAAGAATGCCTGAATTATCCTTGAACATATCGAAAAATTCCCCTACTATAAAAGTAAAGAAAATAAAGAAAACTGAAAAAAAATCTTGTACTGCAAGTGACGAAAATTAGTATAGAATCAAGTCAGTACTTATGCGTTCTTTTAATTTTCAGGAAAATGCTCCCTACAACAAAGGTGCGTTCAGAATCGAAATAACGTATCCCGCAGAGTATCCCTTCAAACCACCAAAAATTTGCTTCAAAACCAAAATTTACCACCCCAACATAGACGAGAAGGGTCAAGTGTGCTTGCCAATTATTAGCGCTGAGAACTGGAAGCCAGCAACAAAGACTGATCAGGGTACTGGTGTTTGCATCCGTACAATTATCGAACCAAATGTGATATTTCTGTTTTCTTTGTTTTAGTTATACAAGCTCTAATAGCACTGGTAAATGATCCTGAACCAGAGCACCCGCTTCGAGCGGATCTAGCAGAGGAATACTTGAAGGATCGCAAAAAGTTCACCAAGAACGCGGAGGAATACACTCGGAAACACAGTGAGAAACGACCGGAATAAGATTCCCTTCCACCCATCCTCAGCATCGAAGAGCAAATCCAAATCACAATACACACAAACGCATAAGTACGTTGTGTATACTTAAATTCATCTAGTATTTTCTTCCTTTTTAAATTCCTTATTTAAACCGTGGCGTTAGCTATCTTGTTGCAAGTTCAACATAAAAAAGAACAAATGATAATAAATTTGAATAGATGAAGTGCGTTTCATTTTCATTTGGTTGATTCGCGAATTGCTTTCCTCATTTTTCATTTTCTGTTTTTGCTGTGAGAGTGCGTAAAAGATCATTTGAGCTTGTTCTTAAGTGTAGAGCATTATGCATCTTTTTGTGCTTGGAAAAATGCGTTTTTCTTTCATTCAACTCGATTATTAACAAATAATAATAGTGAAATATGCTTTAACAAAACGAAGTGAAATAACTAAAGCAACCTAAGTTATAAGAGAACTAATGTAATAACTTAAAACTCACACTGAAGTGAAGAGAAAGAAAATGTGTAATGCATTTAATTTAGATCTAAACAATATGTACTATGTAACACGTCTGTGACAGCAAAACTGCGTTCTAACTATAATTAGAAAAAAAAATATGTTCAATAAAAGTAACGAACAAATGTTGAATCGATAATGTACATCTGCACATGTTATTAACTCATTGCTTTATAACCAGTTCATAAGCTTTAGGCATTCGTAAGGTAAGTATCAAGTACTGAATGTACTTCACAAGTGTAAACTAGTCCGATACAGACTTAGAAAAGTCAAATCATTTGGGAAAACTGTAAATCAAAAAAAGTATATGCATATTTCAATACTTATCTGTTACTAGTCGAGCCAAATGGAGCTAAAATAAGTAGATTCGTTTCACTTCTAAGGGAATTGTGCTAAGGGCTTTTTAACACAATTAAAAAAAAAAATGATTCTACCAGATGTTTTAAAAGTTCTCGGTGGTTCAGGAGTTTATATGCATGTGTTACTGTAGAAATTGATTTATTCCATAAATTAAAACAAAGATTGTTCGAATCTGTTGCATTTCTTCAGCTTCAGGAAGCTTTAGCACATTTCAATTGTTCAATCATTCTAATTTATATCAGGATCCCTACTATAGTTTAACCAGCGATTTTTTCACAGAGATTCTTCAAAAATCGCTTGTCCAAATTGGCTGAAATTTGGATGACGAACTAAAAAATAAGGAACCGTGGGGCAAGTGGGTAATGGATTCGCATAGTTGGGATTCATCAAATTCTAGAGACTTTAAATTAAAACAAATGAAGTCGTGTATATTTTTTAGCTTGACTCCCACCAAATATAAGCAGTACGCTGAAATTTATTTAAAATTGAAGAAAAGAGTACAGAAAAAGTTTTTGAGTAACGTTTCCTTACTTTTCACTTGCCCCATAAGTGGGGCAAGTGAAAAGTTTATCATTTTGAACAATAAATTCAAAAAGTTATAAATTCAAATCAGTTATATTCAAGATTTCTATTACCTTTAACATTTATTAAGACGTCCCAATGAACAATAACATAAGTAACATGTAAACAAAGAAAATTTCATTCTTGTTACTTGAATTTTCTTCTGTTCAGTTATGTTTGTTGAAATGATTCGACAACATTATTACTGCAACATTTCTAATGTTAGTTCTTACATCATGGCACAGCAATTACATGTCTGCTCTGTAGGATTTCCACCACTCGTTAATTGTTTTAAGAAAACCGGATATGACATCGGATAACTCTTCGGTAGTAGTCAACTGGAATCCTTCAATAAAGTATTTAGAATTTTTTTTATGTGGATAGTTTTAGGGGTAATCAGGGTAAAACCGACACTGTGGGTAAAATCGACATCCTTTTATTTTTCCTGTTTTGAGCAGATTTTTATGCAGTTTCCACCACGCTCTATCTTTACTTGTGAAATGTTGTGTTTCGAATGACATTACCACTGACGTTACCAATAAACTTCCAAAATAAACAACAAAATCATATTGGATACCATAGAAGCAACAGCAGTTGCAATATTTCGCTGTTATTCTTTAACAATTTCGCATGTGAAATTTTTGAATGGCATTATTTGTTCTGCATCTACATAATCACTTTCTATTATTACATTGATACAATATGAAGGAAAATTTAATTTTTGGTTTTTCAGCAGCTGAAAACGCTATTGATAAATAAATGTGCACTCGGGGTAAGATCGACACTTTCATTTGGGGTAAAATCGACACCTTTCTTTGCTTCATAATCTAACTTCAGGGAATCTTTCTTGGCGGAATACTTTCTCTGTAGTTTATGTGAGTCTTTACATTCGAATTTCAGGGAAGTTCACGGATGGCGAACTTGTTAACATGTAAAATATGACACTATATGACTTGTCACAAGCTATCATTAAGTATTAAAAAAAATTCTATGTTATCACGTTTAAACTTTTATATCCTGCAAATAAAGAATAAAATAATATGTTAATCAATCCACAGTCCGGGAAGTCTCTTCTTCTGCGCTTACGGCAGCCAGTATTTATAGCTCAGAAATCCCGTAGGTACGATCAAGTAAACGGTACCAGAGTCATAAGGAATATATCTTGAGATAGGTAGACATGACATAAACGTATTTGATAAAGCTTGATGAAATTTTTCTCATTTAAAATTGAATAATCAATAGAATTCGACATGTTTTCACATACATTAATCTTATTGTTCATTTACAAACCATGAGATTCGATAGTTTTTATTATCTAAACATAATTACACTTTTCTGTTTTGTTAAAATAAAATGCGTCGGTTTTACCCCAACAGGGTGTCGATCTTACCCGCACTCTCAATTGTGCGACACAACATTTTTTCAATAAGCTTAGGGTGTCGGTTTTACCCCGAATTCCCCTACATAGACTTTCCACGAGATTACCGTGCGTTCTCTTATTTTGAACTTTTCAATTAACGTCTTCCTTTCAATCGGCTGACCAAAGTAAGCTTATTAATATCGTAATACCTATTTGGCAATGGGGCCCAGATAGCCGTAGCGGTAAACGCGCAGCAATTCAGCAAGAACAATCTGAGGGTCGTGGGTTCGAATCCCACCGGTCGAGGATTGGAAATTTTCTCGACTTCCCAGGGCATAGAGTATCTTCGTACCTGCCACACGATATACACATGCAAAAATGGTTATTGACATAGTAAGCTCTCAGTTAATAACCGTGGAAGTGCTCATAAGAACACTATGCTGAGAAGCAGGCTCTGTTCCAGTAGGGACGTAACGCCAGAAAGAAGAACCTATTTGGCAATCTTTTTTAAGAGAAATTCCCTGATTTGGCCATGGTAATAGCTTTCAACGCTTTGAGTATAGTGTTTCTTGAAAAATCAGCACGTTCTGTTGATAATTGCGAACCTTGCACACTTATAACTACCTATAGAGAAAATACAAATTCAATCTCTAATTTTTATTGCAGTTAAAAACTGTCAGAGCAGACAACTTAGAAGTGATACAGAACATTATTTTCCGCAACTTTTTTCCGTTGAAAATTTTAAAATAAGATTGTACACCGCCAACTTGTTACGGAGTGATATATCACTATAACTATAGTTGACAGGTTAACAATCTTTCGCTCTATTATGCAATAATGGCTGAAAAATCTCTGAAATCTTTTACCTATCGTAATGTTCTCAATGGCCTCAAAGGTTTACGCATGACTGAGTTTAAAGCGTTAATTCACATATTGAGTTAAATATACCAATTATTTTCAGTTACCCCATTTACCCACTTGCCCCGCGGTACCTTAAGCTGATTTTTTGTGTAGGGGGATCGATCCCCCAGTATCGGACAAAGTTGGAAATCATGGACCAATCAAGATGGTGTATTAGAAGAAAAGAAAGCTATCATGGAAAAGAATGTTTGCGTAGAGTAAGACTTCCTTGAAATATGCATAAAAAGTTGACGTATCACCTTCAATTTAAGCCTAATTAGTAATTATTTTGAATATGGCAAAGAATTTGGATTACGCAAGCATGACCGAATATAATCATATTTGAAAGTATCAATGTATTTCGAATCATATTTAAACTAGGTATATGTGGTTAAACTACAATTTTGGTCAAGCACCTCCAGTACCGCAGTTTCGGACAGCTTGATTTGTTATATGATATATTTGTAATTTTCGCACCATTGTCTCAAAATACATTTATTTTTCTTGCATTCCTTTGATCATGGTATCGAACATGCAATCAAAATAAGAAGAATGAACATACAGAACAATATCAAAAGTGTGTTATTTTTCATCATATATTAACCCCTCTACCGGCAGCTTATTTTTTAAACGCTAAAAATATTCAAATCGTGCTAACTTTTTTGTTTCTCGATATTTTTGCACCATTTTTTCACAAGCACTCAAAAAACTTTTCTAGTTTTAGGATATGTGTCGATATTGATCATTGGTTATCTGGATGCGAAGATATTCCAAAGTTCCTTGGGGGACCGACGCGTAACCATAACCCACACAAATATCTCAGGCTACGGAATTTTTGTCGTATTCGGATATTCACTCCTTGGAATGATGCATTAATGCGAGTAAGTTGTGAAAAAATTAAGCAATTTGCTGCAGCCGTCTTTGAGTAATGATCATTTATGTTGCTGGTACCACACTGGACAAATCAAGATCTTAAAAACTCTAAAAAACTTCATATGTAATATCCAGATTTCTCCAAGAAAATTAAACCGATTTGTATGTCCTTTTCAGAGTAGCTCCTTATTACCTGGCAGTGTATAGTACACATTTAATTTTTTAGATAAATTGACCAAAAACAAAATGGCCGCCGAAGACATTTCATATGGAGAATGTCGGTCCCCCAAAGAACATCGGAATATCTTCAAAACTAGATCACCAATGATAAATATCGACACGGTTTGTCAAACTAGAAGATTTTTTTGAGGTCTTGTGAAAAAATGGTGCAAAATTATTGAGAAACAAAAAGTTATCGCAATTTGAAATGAAGCTGCCTAAGGTTTTTGATGGACATCTAAGTAAAACTCAAATTGTTCTTGTAAATGTTGCAAGTGTATTTTTAAATGGCTGTAAAATACTGTTCCTGGAGTGAAAACATTCGATAATGTACAAGTTTACAGAAATTGAGTTATTTCCAGATTGTGTTCGGTATTGGGAGCCACCTGTGGGCCTGTTCACAAATTTCATAAGGCTGAAGGGAGTGGGTGGATGTCCTCAAAATGTTACAGCTCATACAAAATTTGTAAAACATTCATACAAAAAACGTTACGAGGGGGTGGGTGGGTACCAAAAATAACCATTTTTGGCGTTATGAAATTTGTGAATGAACCCTTTTATGATTGGCAAATTTGGTACTAGAATACATCACCAAAATGTAATGTTAAAATTCATATTTGTATTTTAAAACTTATTTTTGTGCGCTACAAAAGTGATGTAATTTAGTGACTTAACTGTCCGGTACTAGGGGATCCACCCCTATACTAAGCTCATTACATTTAAGTCATTTTCCGGAGAGTTTCAGAGGGCTGTTCAAAGACAAAGGTAAGTAATCGATAGATTTTTTGATTTAATTAATAAAAAACGGTAAGTTGTAAGAGCAAATATGTTATAAAAAAACTACACTAATCACACTATTATGGATCACCTTATCGTGATCACTAGTCACTCGATTCCACATGCAATTTAAATGTGAAAGACCCATGATAGTGTAGCACCTGTACAATAAACATCTTCAAAATAGTTTTATTTATTTATCGTTTTTATTCCTGATTTCTTGTCAAAGTACCTAGTCTATAAACGTCTTTTATAACTTGAGAAAACGCAAATTTCCATGTAAACAAATTATTGATATCTATTCTGGTTCAAAAATGATATGTTTTTCTGATATAAAATCATGTTTTAAGGTAGGGTACCTTCTTTGGTATGGCCGGTTTCACTATGAGTGTCGAGAGTTGCATTTTAATCGTCAATCAAAGTAGACGTGTTTTTTATTCGCTGAAACCCGCGCGCGACTCGATTTTGTTTTAATTATTCTATTTTTTGCGTACGTCATGAACTGCGAAATTTGTGCTTTGGACGCTTCTGCCGACTCGGTATTGTGGACATGTGCGGGGTGTCCACGTAAATTCCACGCCGCGTGTATCGGTGTTACGGTGCAGCGGAGTTCATTGAGGAGGAAAGATAGAAAATTGATTGACTTCACCTCATATGTTTTGCCTTGCTGTGAGTCTTGCCAAGAACTCGTACAAGCAAAATTGGACATAAAAAAGCTGAATGAAGAGCATAAACTTCTAACAGAGCAGCTCCATGCTAATACAGAAGTGTTGCATCGCTTCAATTTAAATAATGAAAAACCAAGCATAATCAACGAAGCTTTTGAAGGACTTGAGATTCTGATGTCTGCAATAAAAAATGAGCTGGCTATTATTAACAAGTCAAGTAGCTTGGCTGGAAGCGTTGCAACTATAAAAAATCACATAACGACGGTTCTTGACATAGTTGCCCAGAAAAACAATGATTATTTGACAAATACGTTAACATCATTTAAGTCCGATGTATCCACTGAGCTGCGGAACATAAATGACGATCTATGTCAAATAAATCAGCTGCAATTGGACATGGCCGCCACAACGTCTGCAAGTATGAACCCAAATTTATTTGTGGATATTGTCGACGAGCTGAAAGCATGGTCAGCAAACATATTGTCTACAAAAAGCATTGAACCGTTGACACATGAGGCGTATCCTAGTTTAGAAGTTGAAATGGAAAAGTCCGAAGATACTTCAGGATGGCGTTTATTAGGTGACAAAAAAATATGGAAGGCCGATTGGACTTCATATGATGCGCGCAAAATGCATCGCGAGCGGCAGCAAAAACTGGCTGAAAAGGCCAAGCAAAAACGTAAAAGGCGAAACAGATTGCCACAAAACATACAACAACCCGCAAGGAGTAAATATATGAATAAAAGTCACCCGCGTCCAACCACCGTTAATGGAAGAAACTACAATGAGCCGAGCTACAACAGATGTTCCATCATCCATCAGAGAAATACCAGTAGGAACTGTTACAACCGTAGCAATACTAATGCCGCAGGAGATATTGACTTCAGAACAAATACTCCTCTTCTAGACAGAGAATTACTAGCAGCAGCGAAGGAAAGATTTTCGAGACCACCTCCCACTTCGTATCGTCCAACCATAGCATTCCAGAGAGGAGAAGTGCTGAACCCGTACCCTAGCGACAGACAACCGAATACGCCACACCGAACAAATGCCGCACCAGCACGTTTGAATGGAAGGTGCTCCTGCCAGTGTTTTTGCCAGAATTGACGCACTTCACAGAGGAAGGTAATATTAGTATCTTAACACGCAATGAATGTATTGCTAATAATTTAGGCTATGACGAAGGCTCAAATGACTGCGGCAACCATTCGAGTTGTGATAGGAATTGTATAAATTTAAATGATGAACACTTAAATGAATCTGATAATGCAAGGCATGATGTAGACCTTCCAAAAGCTTCCGAGGCTCTTGTTTATTGTCAGAATTTCAATCGTATGAGAGGATCTTCAAAAATCAAGCAAATCCATAAAAACATATTAGCGTCATCTTTTTCGATCATATTAGGCACAGAAACAAGTTGGGACGAATCTATAAAAAGCGAAGAAGTTTTCGGATGTGATTATAACGTTTTTAGAGACGATCGCGATTTTCTTATGTCACAAAGAAAATCAGGAGGAGGGGTCCTCATTGCAGTCTCTTCAAAATTCAATTCTGAAATTATTTGTTCTTCGAAATTCAAAGAGTTTGAACATGTTTGGGTGAAAGTAAATATAGAAAACGAAAAACATGTATTTGCATCAGTGTACTTTCCACCTGATCATGCCAACAAACATGCTTACGACTCCTTTTTCAAAAATGCTGAAGATATCATATCTGGTCTTCCCCCTGAGGTGAAAGTACACATATATGGTGACTTCAACCAACGCAATGCTGACTTCATTCCTGATTTTGAAAATGAGGGCATCATGCTTCCAGTGGTCGGGGAAAATGAAACGTTACAATTAATTTTCGACAAAATTGCAATTTTGGGCTTGAACCAAATTAATCATGTAAAAAATCGGCAAAATTGTTACCTTGACTTTCTATTGACAAACATCCAAGAAGATTTCTACGTTACTGAAAGTATTGCACCCTTGTGGAAAAATGAAGCATTTCATACAGCACTGGAATACTCATTATTTATTCACAATAACTGCAGACCCACAGTGTGCGAATATGAGGATATCTATGAATACGATAATGCAAATTATGAAAACATAAAAAATAGAATAAACTTTATTGACTGGCAATCACTGATCAGAGAAGAAAATAATGTCGAAAAAGCTGTTGATATATTTTACAGTTTACTAATGGAAATTATTCGTGAAGAGGTACCTCTGAAAAGGAAAAAACTTTTTGGTAATTCAAAAAATCCCATCTGGTTCAATAGAAATATCAGGAATTTAAAAAATCGAAAGCAAAAGGCTCACAAAATTTATAAAAAACATGGAAGTGATGATAATATGCAGAAATACCTGGACTTATGTGAACAGTTGAACATTGCTATAAATTCTGCACTTGAAGAGTATAATAGAAAAATTGAGAGCGATATAAAGTCATGCCCAAGAAGTTTCTTTAATTATACTAAAACAAAATTAAAATCAAACAATCTACCATCAAAAATGCAACTTGACGATAAAGACGCTAACAATCCGGAAGAAATTTGCCACCTCTTTTCAACGTTTTTCCAAGAAATCTATACGACATTTTCAGAAGAGGATCGGGACCAAAATTATTTTTCATTCTTCCCTGCCCCCTCAAATGACATTAGTGTGCACCAGATAAGTGTACAAGACATCTTATCAGGCTTGAAAGGATTGGATGCCACAAAAAGTGCAGGACCTGATGAAATCCCTCCAGTATTTATGAAGAAGCTTGCTGTTGAATTAACATCTCCTTTGTTTTGGCTGTTCAATATGTCACTAAAATCCGGCAAATTTCCTAAAATCTGGAAGAAATCATTCTTAGTACCTATTTACAAATCAGGGAAGAAAACTGATATTCGTAATTATCGTGGAATTGCTATAATTTCCTGTATTCCAAAGCTCTTTGAATCCATTGTTAATAGAAAATTGTTTGGGCAATTAAGGAACAGAATTACAAATGCACAACATGGATTTTTTAAAGGCCGTTCCACTTCTACAAATTTACTAGAATTCACCAATTATACTTTGAATGCTATGGACAATGGTAACTATGTAGAGGCTCTGTATACTGATTTCAGCAAAGCATTTGACCGCATTGATATCTCTATGTTACTCTTCAAGTTAGAAAAAATAGGATTTGATAAACCATCTTTAAACTGGATACAATCATATTTAACAAATCGGCAACAAATAGTGAGATATAATGGTAAAAAATCGAATCCTATCCAAGTTACATCAGGAGTTCCTCAAGGCTCACATCTAGGACCTCTTCTTTTCATATTATTTGTAAATGATATTTCCTACATTCTTAAGCATATAAATATTCTTATCTATGCCGACGATATGAAGTTATTCATGGAAATCAAGTATGCTAACGACATTGACATCTATCTGAGTGAAATATCTATTTTTGATGAATGGTGTAGTAAAAGCCTACTTCAGTTAAATGTTAAAAAATGTAATTTAATTACTTTTAGCAGAAAGCGAAACACAGAAGAAACAACTGTAGTTTTAGGAAATCAAATCGTTGAAAAATGCGATAGGGTCAGAGATTTAGGCATAATTTTAGACTCAAAACTCACTTTTATCGATCATTACAACACCATTATACATAAAGCAACAAATATGCTTGGTTTTATCAAACGCTTTGGTTCTAACTTTAATGATCCATACACTATTAAAACTTTGTACGTCGCTTACGTGAGGTCTATATTAGAGTATTGTAGTATTGTATGGTCTCCTTTTATGAAGACGCATGAAGAACGTCTTGAATCAGTTCAAAAGCAATTTCTGTTATATGCTCTTCGTAAATTGGGCTGGACATCCTTCCCTCTTCCATCTTATGAATCAAGATGCATGCTCATTGATATTCAGACATTGAAAAAGCGCCGCGAATTCGCTATGGTTTCATTCGTGAACAATATTGTTTCGCATCGTATTGATTCTCCTAACCTATTAAACAGTTTAAATTTTTATACTCCTTCCCGGCAATTGAGGAATCGTAACTTGTTTTTTATTAATCACCGTCGTACTAATTATGCAAAATTTTCTCCTCTAAACCGAATGATGAGTTTATATAATCAACATTGCGAAACAATAGACTTAACAATGTCGCGTAGTAACCTAAGAATATACTTCAACTCTGTAAGATATAGCAGTATATAGATTTAAGTATTAACATGTAGTCTACTTTGATTGACGATAATAAATAAATAAATAAATAAACTTTTATTCATAAAGTACCGTAAAATGGGGTGTTAAGGACTCGTGGAGTTTTAAGGGATTGAACTTCTCAGTCAAGTTTGACAAATCACAGAAACGTGGAAAATCGATATATAAATCCTCTGAAATGCTTAATTTGTTCGGAGGATTGTGAGCTGCATTATGTAACAGGAGCTATCTAATAATATGAAGTATTGTGGTTGCTAGATATTGAAAACTTTTCAAAACATTTTTGTTCGAATTTTATGGGCTAAATACATTCATCTACAAAACCATGAAATATATTTGAGAAAAATTCGCGAGTAACGTAGAAGAAAAGTAAATTTAATTGAGATCATAGTGCAGACAAAAACTTCTTAAAATTATATCTGGGTTTCGATTTTATGATTTTATAACTTTTATGAAAAAAGTCTTGTTTTGAAAATAAGTGGGGTGTTAAGGGATTATCTATTCTAACTTTTCTGAGTTACTAATCTCATTTGTTTTATGCCGTTATATATTTCAATGTAGCTTTGGGTTGTTCCGTGAAGTTATCCTGCATGGAAAGTTAAGGGATCTATTTCGTAAGTCACTGAATATCACCAGAAAAAAAAATATCTCAAAATTTGGTAAAATTTTTAGAAAAATGTAGATTAAAACTGAATTGGGGATACGACTGTGATAGTTATGTTCTGGGTTATGGCTTTCACTCTATTATGCTCAAAAACGGATTTTAAGTGTTCCTGTCCGAAACGTCGGATGAAAACTTAAAATCCGTTTTGAGCATAATAGACTGAAGACCATAACCTAAAAGATAAAAACTTATTAATCTAAATATGGGGTTTTCATGAAAGTATTTTCAAAAGTTGTTCCATCGCATTGGGGAAAAGTTTGGAAATTGGAATGGTTTTCTTATACAGTTAACTCTCCCTTATTCGATATTCCGTATCTCGATATCGAGTTAGAGAACCATAGTAAAAGTTGGTTTTCATGGCTAGCTCGATGGTCCCTTGGATCGCAGTTGCATTGGTTTTGTGCTCTGTAACTCGATACCTTCCTAACTCGATGGTCCCTTCAATATCGAGTAAGGGAGAGATGACTGTGTGAGATGGTATTGGAGCTATTGATTTTTTTAAAAACTACCTACGTCCTGGATAAACAACAATAATATAAGGTTATTTCCGATCTCTTTTTGGAAAACTTTTACTCGTGGTCATGTGTTAAGTGTTGTCGAGTATTGAGTACATTGTAGAGTGTCCATCCCGGGACAAAAAATCCCGGGATTTGGAGAATTTCTGGATTTCCCGTTTCTCGGTATTTTATTTCTGACATACCGGTAATCCCGGGATTCCCGAAATGTACGTAGAATTTGATGAATAACCACAACATTTCAATGAAAAACAATGACATTTTTCCTCACTATCAACCTTATTTGATAAAGTATACTTTAAAAATATATTATAGAAAAGCTTAGTAAAAAATAGAATAAGCGAGTAATTATTTTCATGAAAAGATCAATTTACCAAGTAAAAAACACAAATTTTTATTTGTCTAGTTGCAAAGTTTTAATCATGGGAATTAACATTGCGACAGCATCACTATTCTGTCATACACACAAGACTACGGTGGCTATCTGTGATTTTCATAGCGGCCGTTTTGGTTATTTTAATGATCCATTCTCCTCTACCCGAGATGTAACCATGTCCAATGTCCATAGTAGCAATTACTACAAAGCATTGTATTTCAATCTATGACACCCACCGTACAACACAGTGTGGTCAAAAGTATAATGCTGAACTTGTCAAATCAAGAATTTTTCTCGTCATAAATACTACAACTCTGACAACTACCGAAAAGCTAAACATTACATATAATTTGCAATTGGATTAGATGGACAAATTGATGTGAAGATTTGCGAAAAAGTTACACGTCTTCTCAGTGAGAATCGAACTCACGACTCCCCGATCTCTAGTTGGGGCGCGTTAACCACTACGCCATGAGAGGACTCATGAACGCAGAAGTTAACCTGAATTCGATTTCAGCTCAATAATCACGTGGTCCTCTTTCGCAAAGTGCACCTCTTTCGGAAGAATTAGATGCCCATCCAAACACAACGCTTTCTATATATATCCAATGCCTAGCCCGAGAGCGCATTGTTTTTTATTTGTTTTATTTTATTTATTTTATTTTATTTTATTTATCGAGCAACGGACTCATGTTCCGTAACCGGTCGTTTGAGAACGTCGCGACCCATTGGAAGCCCACACAATAGAAACCTCAGCCAGCGCAGTTGCTGGCTAGTGTAGTGTGCTATTCCTATATCTAAAAAAAAACAATGCGCTCTCGGGCTAGGCATTGGATATATATAGAAAGCGTTGTGTTTGGATGGGCATCTAATTCTTCCGAAAGAGGTGCACTTTGCGAAAGAGGACCACGTGATTATTGAGCTGAAATCGAATTCAGGATAACTTCTGCGTTCATGAGTCCTCTCATGGCGTAGTGGTTAACGCGCCCCAACTAGAGATCGGGGAGTCGTGAGTTCGATTCTCACTGAGAAGACGTGTAACTTTTTCGCAAATCTTCACATCAATTTGTCCATCTAATCCAATTGCAAATTATATGTAATGTTTAGCTTTTCGGTAGTTGTTAAACTTCCACTCGGCTGGTTGGCCGTAAACCACGATTCATAATTAAAAAAAAAAAAATTCTACAACTCTGGTTAAATAAACCGAATAAATCGTTGGTGCAGTTCTTATTTCTACCATGGATTCAGTAGTTTCTACAATAAAATTCATTTCAGTGTAGGTACGATTTCCGCAAAATATAATATAATCATTAATGGTGACTTAATTAATAATAGTATTAATTGTCAGTTTTCACTCAAAATTCTAAGGAAATGCTTTGAGAGCCGAAATTGATGATTAATTTCTCGAGGTCATATTTGCTAATTTGTCGTACCGTAATCCGGGGTAACATTGATCATTTTTCTGAATGTTTTTTTAATATTTTGGTTTAAAATGCAAATGTCGCAAATTTTATATTTTTAAAACAAGTACTGCCACCCATAGCTCGAGACTATATACTGTATTTTGTTTATTGAAAGATTTAAGCATGTTAAAAATAATGTTTTAGACAATTTTTTGATTTAGCTGATATGGGGTAACATTGATCACCTATGTAAATAACGTGCGGTAATACTGAAAATGTCGTTACTTACTTAAATCATGGCCCCTGAAGCCGAATATGAAGGCCAAACGCTTACAAGTCATTTACTTTTTGAGTTATTTTAAAATTAAAAACACCTCGAACCACGGAATACGCCTAAAGGTAGGCAATTTCCTAAGGGAATTTTTCATTCTTAATAGTAATTCGGTAATGTTGCCTAATTGAGCATACTTATAAAAGTTTTGACAACGGAATCGTTTTCGGCGATGTCAGTTTTAGTAAGAACAACATTTTCCTTGCTTATGTCGTTTGCAGAACTTATGTGAGACATGAATCTTCGGTAGTGTCATCTCTAACAAATAAAATCATTATTTCGAAAAGTTGAAAAATTTACGCATAAGGTAAACGCAATTTTCGCAAAAATATTAACTTATATTAGCTCATGAATATAAGAAAGAGAAGCACCATTCATTATTTGGAAATGTTTCATCCATAAATGATAATACGAACTTTTGATAAGATGAGTCATTCCGATCAATGTTACCCCGCTGATCAATGATACCCCGGATTACGGTACCTATATATAAACATTGAAATACATTTTCCATTTGAATACATATTTTTTATCGTTTGCAATGAATACCTAGTTGAAGTTATATATGTGGACAATCCCTACTGCAGTTCCTAGCTACGCCCATGTTTCTTCATATAAGCTTAGTATGCTATTTCACTCAAGAAAAGGAAAGAAATTCCTTGACTGAATGGGTCGAAAAATTTCCTACAGAGAGTCCCTTTTTAAGTTAGCATTTTTCTTTTAACTGGGTACTGTGATCAAAGAAATGTGATTTTTTTGACCATATGTATCTTCGAAGAAATTTTCCAAGGTGAATTTTCCAGGTATCTTCTTTTCAAAACAGCAAAACAGCCTATAATGATGTCATGTATAGAAATAAAATTTATATATCCACTTGAATTTATGAATTTGAATACCTACACTACATAAGATCAAGTTTAAATGTGCAAAACAACCCCTCTTTTACCCCCTCTCCTTTCCTCCTTTCTACGGACAATACTGCTAAAATAGTCATATTGTGAATTATAATACTATAAATTACTTCAAATTTCTGCATAAAGAAACTACGGCCCAGATAGCCGTAGCGGTAAACGCGCAGCTATTCAGCAAGACCAAGCTGAGGGTCATGGGTTCGAATCCCACCAGTCGAGAATCTTTTCTGGTTGGAAATTTTCTCGACTTCCCAGGGCATAGAGTATCTTCGTACCTTCCACACGATATACGCATGCAAAAATGGTCTTTGGCATAGTAAGCTCTCCGTTAATAACTGTGGAAGTGCTCATAAGAACACTAAGCTGAGAAGCAGGCTCTGTCCCAGTGGGGACGTAACGCCAGAAAGATTAAAAAAAATCGCAAATAATATTACTCCGGATAATCGAGTCATCAAGTCCAGCTTGTACATATCTTTGAGGCCGCAATTTCCAACCTTTAGTGCAACAACTCGATACAAGATTACATTTCTTGAATTATATATTACTAATATATGCTCTTATACAATACCATCCCAAGCGCAGCGAATTTATTTGCGATGAAATTTCTGTACAAAATCATGCAAAGATGCTTGAGTAACATCTGGCGTGATGTCACAAACCCCCAAAGAATCATAGAAATAACCTCAGAGAAGTGTCTTGTTATATTCTTGACGAATCTTTGCGCTAGTTTTATGAGAAATGGTGCTTTCTAGCGAGTGGAATTTGGGGAAATGTTATAGAATCGTCAATTACTTACGGCAAGTTGTTCTCCTGGTTCCGGAATGGCATAGAAATTTGGACTGGATCCCTGATCCCCAGGAAGGTTACAGTCTTCGTTTGGGCACGTATGTAGGGCAATCCTATCTGGCTTTGTATGAATCCATGCCGATGATGGGTTTTCTGGGTCTGGGATAGCTCCACTTTGACCGGTGCTGTCTTTTATGATGGAACGGTAGCCTTCATCCAACGGTTTCCTCCTGCCAGGTTGAGCTCACCGGTATCTGTTGACAGAACGTTGCTGTTAGGGAAGTTGAGTAGATGAGGATGATGTATCTTCCTGCGCAACTTTCCCTTCTGTTGCTTATACTTCCGAATGTGGCACTCGATGTCGGGAACTTGTTACACTAACCAGCAGATGCGACGTAATTGCTGCCAACGCATTCGGTGGACTACCTCTTGACCTGGTGTTCCTTTTTGAGCTAGGTAACTATTGATAACATTCTTTGGCGTCGAGCACTGGGTGGTGTCTATTTTTCCCAAGGGAAACCGGTTCTTTCGTTCGATCCGGCGGATTCACTCCTGGCGGCGTGCTTCATGTCGCTAGTAGGATTATTCCAAACAGCAAGTTTTGTGTTCCTTCAGCTAAGAAAAAAAGAGTTTTTAGAAAAAATATACCCAATGAAGGATTTTGTCGCCATCTTTAAACTAGTGAAAATTTGTTGGACGGAATATCAAAACAAATCATTGAGCCGTTCTGTCAAACTCACAGCACACTCTTAAAAAAAGTACCACAATAAAGGTATAACAAACATCATTCGGGTAAACATTTATAATAGTGTTATTGAACTTGAATGAAGCTTTTCTAGTACTGCAGGAATCACACTTTTTCACGGGATCCTTCGGCAGTGTTCCCTCCCGTAGTACTCCCTGGTTTAACGCTCAACGCTCCGTCATCGTAATCATCGTCATCATCGAAACTTAAAAACAGGTTTTCTGTTCAAAACCAAGAATTATTGGATGAAAATGTGTTCACTGTGTTTCGGTTGAAGAATAGAATACAGTGAACACATTTTCATGTACATATTCTTGATTTTGAACGAAAACTGCTTTTGAAAATTCCGAAATCAATGACGGATCTTTCCCCCTTAATTGCACTTCGTTTTAATTGGGCTCCCGTTAGGTGGGCTATGGACCTATGCACGGGTTCACTATTTGACGTTTTAGCGGTGCCGTGTTGTTTGTGTGACCATGGAAACCAGTGAATTTGGCACCGCTCAAACGTCAAAATAATGAACTCGTGCATCGGTCCATAGCCCATCTAAAACCAAGAGAAGTGTCACTTTCTGACATAAAACGAATTTTGTCAATGTTGGTACCTCTGATTTTCTTTTTTTCTAGATAAATTGACAGCTCAAAACTTATCCCGATTAGTGACAGTATTTCACTAGGTGGGCTACAGCTTTAGTGCAACGAGCGAAAGTTGACTGTATTTGAAATGTAACAGGGACATGATCAGAATCAAAATCAGCTTGAGTACCAGTTGCCTACAAAGGTGGCTAGGGTCGGTCAAAACCAAATCAGTCACAGAAGGGTTTCCAAAAGAAGAAAAACAAGTAGTGCTATCAGGGTATTGAATTGAGAAATATCCTGGAGAGCATTCGTCAAATAAAATTTACTTGGAATTACTTTGCGAATTGGGTCCTAAAATTTGTAATGAAATCTTGTTTTTATTTAACAACACGAAAAAGCATGTTACTGTAACTACTTTAGCAATTTTTCCCGCTCAAATAATGGCTATATCATGTTTAAACTTTAATTTAAAAAGTTGGTCCATAAATGAACCTTGACACTTTTGATCATGTTTGACGTTCGCTTAGTCGACAAAAACACCACAGGGGTTTTAGTTCGCCACTGGGGTTGTTCCTATCTGACATTTCGTAAGGGACACGGAAAACAAAATACACCCAAAATTTGAGTTTAAGCCAAAGGATGTGACAAAATCTAAAAAACAAATTTTTGGGCTTAAACCAACGGAAAACATTAGAAAATTGAGTAAGCATGTGTTTTTGGCCTAAACATAAGCGTTAGGCACTAAAATTGGGACAGGGCTTTAGGACCCAATTATTCCAAGACCGACGTTTGGCATTAAAGTCACCAATGACAAAACATGTTGACTTATTGCGAGTAAATTTTCGCAAGTCAGTTAGGAGCAAATTAACTTGCTACACATATCATCAAAAAGGCAAATAAGCACATATGAAAGTATATTTACCAAGCTGTGTTTCAACAGAAACACTTAAGGTTCAAAAACTGTTAATTTGATTCAATGCAAATGCAATGGTATTGTTAATATTTGACAATCTATATGAATAAAAATAAAAATAAAGTATATCATATTATTATGTTTTTGCTAAAAAAATAGATTCTTCTATCGTGTTGCTTTTATATGCCAATTTGAAGCTGAGAAAAACTAAGTCAAATTTCAAAAGACAATTGAAGCAAAAAATAAACGTTTATATCGTCAAACATTTCAGATGGAATACAGATTTCATGCAGTGTACATTTGATGAAGTATACATATTCTCAGAGATTAAGAGGGTGACCATTTCGCCCGTGTGTCACGGTGTCTTTGTGGAGTAAGTTTATTACAAAAAAATAGGTAAGTCTGAAATTTCGAACTAAAAACAATTAGACTTTGCTCTTTCATTTGCGACTAAAATCAAAAAAAGTACTCCCTGAGTAGAACCAGGGTATAACTATTTTATTTTCAAAAGTTTTGTTTCTTGATTGTGAAAATCTTTTTTTTTTATTTCTTTCTGCAGATCCTGCCATTTTCATAGCAGGATCGCAAGTGCGTTGAAATTGCCTTCTCCTCACTTTTTTTAAGACGGATCAAGAGTTTAAGATCATCATCTATAATCATGGATTCAAATTTTGGTATTGCAATGTCCCTGGCTTCCACAATGAAATTTGTTAAAGTTTCAAGAGCATTGTCAATGTCAAGTTTTGTTTGTAAAGAGAGCTAATAGGAGTGAGAATCGCTTCATGATATACATTCGAATTTCGTTCGTTGCACTATGTTTAACGCTCAACGCTCCGTCATCGTAATCATCGTCATCATCGAAACTTAAAAACAGGTTTTCTGTTCAAAACCAAGAATTATTGGATGAAAATGTGTTCACTGTGTTTCGGTTGAAGAATAGAATACAGTGAACACATTTTCATGTACATATTCTTGATTTTGAACGAAAACTGCTTTTGAAAATTCCGAAATCAATGACGGATCTTTCCCCCTTAATTGCACTTCGTTTTAATTGGGCTCCCGTTAGGTGGGCTATGGACCTATGCACGGGTTCACTATTTGACGTTTTAGCGGTGCCGTGTTGTTTGTGTGACCATGGAAACCAGTGAATTTGGCACCGCTCAAACGTCAAAATAATGAACTCGTGCATCGGTCCATAGCCCATCTAAAACCAAGAGAAGTGTCACTTTCTGACATAAAACGAATTTTGTCAATGTTGGTACCTCTGATTTTCTTTTTTTCTAGATAAATTGACAGCTCAAAACTTATCCCGATTAGTGACAGTATTTCACTAGGTGGGCTACAGCTTTAGTGCAACGAGCGAAAGTTGACTGTATTTGAAATGTAACAGGGACATGATCAGAATCAAAATCAGCTTGAGTACCAGTTGCCTACAAAGGTGGCTAGGGTCGGTCAAAACCAAATCAGTCACAGAAGGGTTTCCAAAAGAAGAAAAACAAGTAGTGCTATCAGGGTATTGAATTGAGAAATATCCTGGAGAGCATTCGTCAAATAAAATTTACTTGGAATTACTTTGCGAATTATTCCAAGACCGACGTTTGGCATTAAAGTCACCAATGACAAAACATGTTGACTTATTGCGAGTAAATTTTCGCAAGTCAGTTAGGAGCAAATTAACTTGCTACACATATCATCAAAAAGGCAAATAAGCACATATGAAAGTATATTTACCAAGCTGTGTTTCAACAGAAACACTTAAGCGTTAGCGTTAGCGTTAGCGTTAGCGTTAGCGTTAGCGTAGTTACGGTATACTTCGTAGATTGGATACTAGCAACATTCATGTTTCTTTTTAATAATCTCATCCTGACTACTTTCAAGAACAAGGCAGGGGAGTATACCTTGTTCAAATCATAAACAAGAATACTAAAAGCATGAATATCGCTATTCCCGGCCACGCCCATCTTTACCGTAACTTGGGATAGGGGAAGGAAATGTTGATGTAGCACTTACTTAATGAGAGGCCACCGACTCAGCGACACCCTCATAAGTGCTACGGAGTTGGAGGTTGGGGAAGGTATATTGTCAGGATTCGCCTAGAAAGCTGGCGATAGACCATAAATATTTGTTGTTTAAGCGTTTTCAAATTAATCTTTTGAATGCCGGCAATCAAAAGAGAAAACAATAGCTTATTTATAGTATAAATAGTATTTCGCGAAATGCTTGTCGATTGTGCAGTAATATTTTTGCTCAACAACCAGTAAAAAGCAAAACCGATCCCTCCAGGGTCATCGGATTGTGTAACGATACGCGTAAAAAAAAAAATCACGCCTATTGAAAAACTGTACTGTGCCCATTGAAAAACTGTACTGGGTGGTACTGTATTTTTAGATAATCGAAAAACGAAAGGAAGCGCGTTCGAACTAAACACCCTAGGACACAGTCGGTTTTTCTGCTCAAAATTATACGAAAAGCAGGATCGATCCCTCCAGGGTCATCGAACAGTTAAAAAGCATCCACAACCGATTGTTAGTTGCGTTACACCCGCCCGGACAGAATGCGCAATCTGAACATAATTATCAAACTCCGAAAATAACATTTTCCGTTCAAGAAACGATCAGAAGTTCCACGACGCGAACAAAAACGATCCGGAAGGCTCACAAAAGAAAAAGTATCATACTGGAACAAACTCACCGGATTGATTCTCTAAATTTATGTGCTGCATGTCACTTCCGGATGGTTCGGTGAACTTCGGGCGGCCAAAAACCAACAGTACTGAGGACACAAATCAAACAAATCACTTTTTCATTTTTCACTATTCCATTTCTGAATGTAAAAACGGTCCTGCTTGGGCTTCACGAAGCACTACCCAGCAAGACGCTCCAAAACAGAAGAAAAAAAAAAAATCTCCGGCGACGAAAACATGCGCGAAACTGTGAGCTAAATCTATCGAACGACGCAAAACCGAACTGTCCTGCTTGGGCTTCACGAAGCACTACCCAGCAAGACGCTCCAAAACAGGAAAAAACAAAATCTCCGGCGACGAAAACATGCGCGAAACTGTGAGCTAAATCTATCGGACGACGCAAAACCGAACTGTCCTGCTTGGGCTTCACGAAGCACTACCCAGCAAGACGCTCCAAAACAGGAAAAAACAAAATCTCCGGCGACTAAAACATGCGCGAAACTGTCTGTGTTTCAACAGAAACACTTAAGGTTCAAAAACTGTTAATTTGATTCAATGCAAATGCAATGGTATTGTTAATATTTGACAATCTATATGAATAAAAATAAAAATAAAGTATATCATATTATTATGTTTTTGCTAAAAAAATAGATTCTTCTATCGTGTTGCTTTTATATGCCAATTTGAAGCTGAGAAAAACTAAGTCAAATTTCAAAAGACAATTGAAGCAAAAAATAAACGTTTATATCGTCAAACATTTCAGACGGAATACAGATTTCATGCAGTGTACATTTGATGAAGTATACATATTCTCAGAGATTAAGAGGGTGACCATTTCGCCCGTGTGTCACGGTGTCTTTGTGGAGTAAGTTTATTACAAAAAAATAGGTAAGTCTGAAATTTCGAACTAAAAACAATTAGACTTTGCTCTTTCATTTGCGACTAAAATCAAAAAAATCGGTCGGGGGGTCCAGAACATTTTTTTTTATTTTGTGTGAAGTACTTATGCATATGTGTTTTTGTACCGACGTACCAAAGACACATTAAAGACCTCCATGTGTCTTGCACTTGTCCAAAATTTTATGGCTCATAAGGTAATCTAGAATGCCGTGAAAAGTGTACTGCGATCTGTCAAACATGGGTACCTTTTGCACTACCGAGGGACCAAGCTCGAGTGGGACGGACAGGTCCGTCACACTCGGCCTGAGATTGGGTACCACTTCTAGTACTGCATTTGGTCCCTCGGTAGTGCAAAAGGTACCCAAGTTTGACAGATCGCAGTACACTTTTCACGGCATTCTAGATTACCTTATGAGCCATAAAATTTTGGGCAACTGCAAGAGACATGGAGGTCTTTAATGTGTCTTTGGGACGGACCTGAACGTACGTTTGGAGATACGGGACGAACTGCAAGGTCAAACCATTTGCACACCTTGGCATGGAAGGTAAAGTTGTTCTTGGTCAAATGAGCATAAATGACATATGATATACGTATAGTCGCAAAACTATCTCAAGCGTCATTTTAATTATTTTCCACGCGTACTTAAATTGATTATAATGATGTAAGAAGTTACTAGAGAAAATTTCTCGCAAAACTTATGATCTCATCCTAAGGTGAAGATGCATCGAGGTCAAACCTCGAATTTTCAAGATCACAAATCTAGTGAACCAAGTTTGGCAGATCGCAGTACACTTTTCACGGCATTCTAGATTACCTTATGAGCCATAAAATATCGGGCAACTGCAAGGGACCTGGCGGTCTTTAATTTGTCTTTGGTATGGCCCATTAAAAATGCAAAAATCGTCATATCATGTTTTATGGTAGTTTTTACATGTAAAATGTGAATGGAACATACATATTATTCATTACTTGTATTGTTTAATCTATTTAGACTAAGTTTTTCGCTTTGGACATGATTTTTATCTGTTACTTTCACCTTACCAGAGAGGAAGTGGAAACATCCCTTCAAATTTTATCATGCGGACGTCGGGTTCAATATCTGTGTGATGAAAGCTTCTAACACATCAACGATGGTGTGAGATTCTTCACAAGCCTTCTCTCCAGCATACGTGCATATCAAATGATAGAATTGATTCATACCTGGGTCATTGGAGACTTAAACATATTTTCGAAAAAACGGCTCATTTTGGAGAGCTTTGATTGAACCCTCATATAAGTGTGACAAACGGCTCCGTTTTGCTCAAAATCTATGAGCTCGTATTGATATAAGTTGTCTCTAACCGAAGGAACAAATTTCATCCTCAAAAATCTGTTATAGGCCTCCTTATTTATTTTTATTCAACTTTAAAAAAAATAAAGGCATATCAAACCTATAAGATGCAAATGCCCTCAAAACTATGACCCTAGCAAAATATTTTATTGTGATCATGAAAAACACGTTCTCTAAAAACTCCACCATCTTCTGATACCAAACAAACTAAAATTTTCAACAATAAAGTGTGTTTTTTGAAGGTGGAAAGTTTATCACCAGAGTATACGACAATCAGACGCTGTTTCTAGTTTCTGGCGGACAAAACCTTTGAACTTCTTTGCTTTATTACATTATTTAGGACAGTAAAAAAAAATGACAACAATTTTCCTGGATAGCAAAGTAATGTCAGAATATACTACAATAATCAGACATAACATTCACTAGCAAAAAATTTGAGGCTAAAATGGGGTTGGGATTTTTGTACATGTTTGCAGGGCTATAATCCCAGCTAAATATTAGCAAACAAACTCATGCATATCTCTTCTGCTATCCGTCGGATTGAATTTCTCTCTTCAGCAATTTTCTTTATTATGGTTTGAAGAATGAGTTTTTATAATGGGATAATAAGTTTGTACTTACATTACAGTTCAAGCGTGTTTGGAACATATCTCAAAATTTCTTCATAGTAATTTCCATATATGTAAACCTACATTGTCTCTGAACCACCTTTAAATCAGCACCTAGAAAGCTGAAAATTGCTGAAAACACTATTTTTATAGTAAGGATGGTAAGAAACATATGAAAGATTGGAACCTCAAACATTTTTAAAATTTGAACCGACCTTATGCACATAAACACATTGATACGCAAATTTAAACATATGAGCAAGTCTCTCGAAATCAAACAAAAAAAAAATTTACTCTAGACCCCCCGACCGATTTTTTTGGTTTTTGCAGCAAATGAACGCGAGAAACCTAGACTTTATTGAGGCGAAGTTTCAGACTTACCTATTTTTTTGTAATAAAGTTGTTCTACGAAACACACCGTGTGTGTTAATTATGCCCTAATCCTTATACATTTAGCCTAATAAAAAAGAGTACTATGTGAAATATTGAAAAAAAAATATCCTGATGAAATTCACAATATCAAAAGGCAAAATACGTAATTTAAGGTGAAACATCTCAGAATCCAAACATAGCCGTCTTGTGATCCTACTCGCGTTTTCAAAAGCTTTAAACTGGAGAAATAGTAAGCAAACGTTTATGATCTTCTTGTTTTAAGCGTTTTGTTTAAAATAAAAAGTGCACTGTTGCTGGATGCTTCCTTCGCGAGATTAGTTAGATTCCAAACCAGGGTGTCTACTTATTTACAGAAATAGAATCCCCTGATATTTCCAGGTTTTTCCAGGTTCTGGAATATAATTCCAGGTTCAAGAAATTATTAAAAATCCATAAGTGTTTGGTGAATTTTTAATATTAGATGATTAAACATTTGTTTTCAAAGATAGGAGTTTGGCTTTGAAACACTTAAAAAAAGTGTAACGAAAAGTATTTTCAAAAAATATCTGTTTGTTTTACGTGTGTAAACAACTCAAGAAAAAAATGGTTATTTTGTAATAATTCCACGAAAACCAAGAATTATTATCAAATGATCTGAAAGTGCCTGTCATCGTCAAAGTCAGATATTAACAACGATTGAACTTAAGAAAAAAAAAAAAATTCCCTAAAATGGTATTCACTTTTATGAACATCAAAAACGTACTCGTGCCATTACGATTGCTCGTTGTGCTGTAAATTTTATTCACATATTACACCGATAATATTTCCAGGAGTTTGATTTGTGATGTTTAGCGAATTCTGTGAGTAATTCTGCCAAGAATTTCGTTTTAGATACCTTCATGAACTCGATCTGGAATTTTTCTAAGGATCAGAAATCCGTCCAATAATCGTTTCATGATTCAACGAATCTACAAGTTTTCCAAAAAATTGATTTAGATCATCTTCAAGAATTCTAACCTCGTTCAGAAATTCCTCCAAGTTTTTTGATAAAGTATTTAAAGATCAAGAGATGTCTCCAGGAAAGGATCAAAGAAATTTGTCAGATTTATTGTAGAAAATTTTGAGAAATCCACAAGGAATGTCGAAATTTTGGATACTTGATGAAGCGCTTTCTAAGATTCTCCTCGTAAATTGCTAATATAACTGAAAAAAAAAACATTTCAATCTCTGAATAAAGTCTTACAGTCTTGTTTTTGAAGAAATTCGAAAAGGTTATAATTTTAATAATTACTATAGTGTTAACTGGTGATGAAGTTGAGAAGAATTCATTGAGATATGAAAATTTCATTTGAAAAATTATTCAAGAAATGGAACCACAGGAATCATATTTTGATAAAATGATGGAGAAATGCCGAGAGAATTTCTGGAGAAATTTTATAAGAAATCGCAAGTTAAAATTATCAAGATATTCTTGGAAAAGTTTATAAGTTTATAACTCCGATTTCACCGAACAATGCCTGAAGGATTTTTGGAGCAATTCCTGAGTGTAATCGCGAATAAATTAAAAAAAGAGTCCTTATGAAAAAGCTTAGAATAAATGGAAAATAAAGGCGTATAAATTAGTATAGGGTTTCTTGGAAAAATGTCGAAAACATTTTTTTTTTCAAAAACTCTGAAATAAATTTTAGTGGAAGAGCTCCTTTAGGATCTCTGCGAAACTTTCTAGAAGCTACAAAAAATCAGTGGGAAAATCATGTGATAAACGCTAGGTTTTTTTTCAGGATAATCTCTGTGAAAATTACTGTAAGTTTTTTTTTGTTAAGCTCAGGAATAAACCTTTGTGGAAGCGGTGGAAAGCTCTAGCAACTCTGGGCCAAATTCTTAAGAAATTATTTTAAGCATTAATTGAAAAATTGTTGGTAGCATTCCTGGAAGTATTCCAGAAGAAATCACTGGAAAAATTACTAGAATTCCTGAAGCATTCCTCGGGGTCTGAGAAAAATATCATTAAGAACTTGTGGAATAATAGTATTTGTATAATTTGTATAATAGTATTTGTAGGTTTCTCTTGAGTTTCTAGAATTTTGCATCAGAATTTACTGCAAGCAGATTCTCTAAAGCTGAAACTAGTTTTTCTCATTTGTTAAAACTTTAAAAATTGTTGCAAAGTCTATTTTTAAATAATTTTGAAACAAACATATGTCTGCATATGTTGAAAAATATATGCACTTTTCATCTCGTGATTAAGGCAAGATGCTTTATAAATTTAAGTTTTATAGAAAAAAAATCAATTTCCGGCGAAAAAATTTAAGTAATCCAAAGATATTTGATTTTTTCATTAAAAATCATGTTTTGGGTAGTTTTTGTTGAAAAGCTAAGTCAAAACCATCTTTTTAGAAAAATGTGTTGTATGAACAGTTTGAAAACAACTAAATTTGAAAGTAGATGAAAAACCGAATTTAGTACTATACCATTTAATTCCACTAGAGTTTGTATCCTTTGACAGATACGCGTATTTCGACCTCAACTGTAAGGCCGTCTTCAGTGTCGTGTACTAGAGTCGAGTCTAGTACACGACACTGAAGACGGCCTTACAGTTGAGGTCGAAATACGCGTATCTGTCAAAGGATACAAACTCTAGTGGAATTAAATGGTATAGAGGGGCCCAGATAGCCGTAGCGGTAAACGCGCAGCTATTCAGCAAGACCAAGCTGAGGGTCGTGGGTTCGAATCCCACCGGTCGAGGATCTTTTCGGGTTGGAAATTTTCTCGACTTCCCAGGGCATAGAGTATCTTCGTACCTGCCACACGATATACGCATGCAAAAATGGTCATTGGCATAGTAAGCATCTCAGTTAATAACTGTGGAAGTGCTCATAAAGAACACTAAGCTGAGAAAGCAGGCTCTGTCCCAGTGGGGACGTAACGCCAGAAAGAAGAAGAAGTACTAAATTCGGTTTTTCATCTACTTATAGGTATTCTACTAAACAGCTCGAAGATTTATTAACTAAATTTGCTTTGAAAACATGTAAAAATATTCGGAATCGATTTATAATTTTTAGTAAAATGAGGGAAAATTTGGATAAAAATATTTTTAACTTAGACTATTTTAGATTTTAGACAAATTTGGTGTTCTACAAAATTTTTATAAATTTAATTCGGAAGATAATGGTGCTAAGAGTTTCAAAACTGGTTGAAAAATAACAAAGTTAAGTTTACTTCACTGAAGGTCATTTTTTATAACTTGAAAATTCACCTTCAAAACGCTTGCGCCACCTTTAAATGTTAATATTTTTGGCTCAGATTTTGAGGTTTCTCTTATAATGTGATTTGAATTCAGTGAAGCACACGAATTTTTGGTTTTGAGAGCTTTTGAAGAATAAGCCGCGCCCTACTAAACATGTTTATGTTGAATAAATAAAAATCGTTAAAAGGACTAAACATGTCATCTAGCGTTTTGATAGCGGCGCAGCCGAAAATTTTTTGATTGAAAAGATTTTGTTTCACAAAAACGACATATTCTACCATGCACTATTGCTTTAAAATAATTTCCCTGAGTGTAGCCAAAATTCCCTGAGAATTCCAGGATTTTTCCAGGTTGAATAAAATTCCCTGATAATTCCAGGTTTTCCAGGTTTTTCCAGGTAGTAGACACCCTGCAAACTGTTTCACCTTAAGGCGAAGTAGGCCGTCATTAAAATTTGTACGCGTCGTTGTTGATTGTTGCTAATTTATCTCACGATTTCGAATCAAAGAAAATCAATTGGTTTTGCAATGACACAGCTATCAGCATACTTTATGCATGTTAGCGCGTACAGTGATACTTTTTCTAGTCAATATAAACTATCATGACTGAGTTTTATCACTTTGAAATGCAAGCTGAAAAGTCATCATTGATGCCAAAACGAATGACGGACTACTTAGCCTTAACATGAGTCAGTTTTGCTTTTATCGTCAGTTTATAAAAATAAAATAATAATTTAATGATTAATGAACAAAACATCAGTGAGCGAACAGAAAGAAATATATTTGTATTCTTTTTTGGAAACGTTCGCAAAGAAGTGGTGGCACAAGTCAAGCATAATCAATCATAACATTTTATTTCGTCTTCTTCCTACTGCAACCTCACACCACCGCCTCCGGGACATTCGTTTTGAGAGAGCACAGTCAAACCTGAAATTCATAGGAACAATAATTTAGTCCTCGTTCGATGGATGAGGTCACTCTTGAAACAGATTTTACTCTTTTTATTCTCGCAGTTGTACTTTTGCATAACGCATTCGTTTCCGAAACTGATGGGTTTATCTTTGCTGCCCTTGACTCCGCCGCAAACCGGTGTATAATCATCAGTGCACGCTGTATTGCACTTGCTCGTTGGCTTCTCCTTGGCAGGGACAGCCTGTGCGAGCCCAATAATGAGAACCACTGTGTTGGAATTAAAAAATAGTCCATGATTTAAACATCTAAAGGTTGACATATATTTAAAATTTTAATTAGACACCTACCTGCTAAAACCGCAATTGCCACACGCATTATGACTAAGTCTTGTAAATGAAACGAGTAGAAACACAACCAACTAGGGAGCAGATCTACTCAGGACTGAAATCGCGGATCAGAACATCCAAGTAGATAGGTCGTATGTATACGTATAACTATAGGTGCGAGAACGATGATCGTTATAGATGGAGATCTACCGTGAATAAGTGGATGTAGGGGGACTAAGGGCATAATGGACACATTTAGCGAACGCTTATTTCATTTATTGTCTCATGGCAATATTTTTCAGCTACTATCGGTTTGTTTTCAAGTTTGTTTTTATTACAACGTGCTGCATTCATTCATGATGATAAAAGTCATATCGAATGTCAGAATTATAAAATTTGGTCGAAAGCAAGACTGGTTAAAGGGTGTCTGGGCGAAAAACATTTCCATGTAATTTAGTAATTACAATATCTATATTCTATCTTATTCGTCTATTTTATATCTATATATCTATCTATATAAATAAAAATGGAATGGTGTTTGTATGTCACGAAATGGCTTGAGAACGTGACAATCGATTTGCACAGTTCTTTAACTTCTGTCTTCCGACGTTTGAAGGAAAAGTTTAGGATAGTTTTCTGATAACTTGGTAAAACGGGGAAAACTACTATGTTATTTTGAATGGGAAGTTTCATGGCATTTTCAACAGCCTATTACTACTACTGCCGGGACTACTAGCTATTAATGAATGTCAATTGTTCTGATATGTAAAAGGGCTCTCCTCAATCATAATAACAAGCAACACTTCTCTGGGTGTGTTACTTTGTTCAAAAATTGAATTTTTCAACCGCCTTGCTTGCATTCCAATTCAAGGCTAGAAAAACTGTCAAATTTCAAAGGGCAATAAAAGCAAAAAATATACTTTTATATCGTTAAACAGTTCGTATTCGATACAGATTCCATGCAATGTACATATGTAATTTTAATGAATTCTTTAACATATGTAATTTTAATGCGTATTCTCAGAGAATAAAGGGGTATCCATTTCGCTCCGTGTGTTCAATATGCCCCTTATCCCCCTACTCATTATGCCGATATAAATAAATCTCTTTTTGCTGGCATGTTTCTCCTATTTGATTATTCAATTATTGTCGAAACTGACCTCTAGTTTCGAATGTTTATTTAGGACTGTTAAAGAAAAAATATATCAAAAATCTTTTTTTTACAAAATTCAAACTTTTTTTATATGGTAAAAAATATGAAATAATTATCAATGCATCCTACAGTAAATAAATCTTTTCATGAACATCTTTTTGATTTTAAACGTAAATTCTGAGTTTAACTTTTGTATAAGGTGATTGTAGAACGAAGCCACACCTCAAATTTGCAAGAGCACAAGACTTGAGAACCAAACAGTGCTCCGCGTTGAAAATTTATCCCATTGGTCACCACCAGCGAGCAAGCAAGCAAACTGTTGACAGGTTCTCCAGTCTTGTGCACTTGAAAAATCAAAGTTTGGCTTCGTTTTATAATCACCTTAATGTTTGCTTCTGTACAGCGTAGAGAAATATAAACATGTCTAGGGTAAATCGCCAAATGTTGAACGGTTAAGATAGACGTTTTTATGTAATTTGATTTTTATGAAAATTCTGATAGGATCTTGTTTACTGAACTTATAAAAAAATCAATGTTTTAGTCATTTTATGTTAAATATGCAATCTAAAAAATATTTACCGTCGTTGGGGGTGAGAATGGGTCAAAAAAGGATATGTACGAATTATTTTTTGCATAACTATCGCAATTTAACTCACACATTTGGTGTGTATGTACTTTGATGGTACATTAACAGTTGAATCCTAAAATGTTTGATGAATTCTTGTTTTTATTTAATAATACAAAAGAGCATGTTATTGCAACTACTTTAGCAAGTTTTCCAGCTCAAATAACGGCTATAACATTTTTAAACTTCATTTTTAAAAATGGCTCCAAATATGAACCTTGACACTTGTGATCTTGTTTGACATTCACTTTTTCGACAAAAATGCCACAGGGCATATAGTTTTAACACTGGGGTTGTTCCTATCTGACATTTCGGAAGGGACATGGAAAACAAAATATGCCCAACATTTGAGTTTAAACCAAAGGGTGTGACAAAATCTCAAAAATCATAAAAAAAATTTTTGTACTTAAACCAATGAAAATCATTTAAAAATAGAGTAAACATGTGTTTCTGCCCTAAACATAAGCGTTTGGTACTAAAATTGAGACAAGGCTTTAGGACCTTATTGTCGAAAATATTGAAGAAAAATATTTATTCACAACGGCACTACAAGTGAATGAAAAATGACTCAATCTCACCCCATAGAAGGGGTGACATTGGGTCACTGTAATTGAAATAACTTGTTTTTGAGAATATAATTGCAAAACCATTCACAGCTGGAAAATATTAATGAAATACTATGCAAAAAAGACGAAAAGACATCTAACCTGTTTCACAAGTATGATAAACCCACTTTAAAGTACAATTATACCAAAAAATGAAGGGATATGAACAAAAAAATGTAAACCCAGCATTTATCGTCAAGTTTACAAAAACTTTCTTGTTTCTTCTTTCAAATTGTTTCCAAAGTCTTTTCCACATTGCCACAAAGCCTATTCAGTTTCCCCAAAAGTGTACTGAAACAGTGATTATTTTACACCTTCGTAAATAGTTACAATTCGGTGCGACATTTCACGATCAATACATATCAGCCAGTTGTTGAAGTCATAAACCCGGTATTTTTTCGGTATTTTTTAATGTTTATATTATACTAATAAACAATCAAATATGAAAAAAAATCCATTTGATAATATTTTACGATGTTGCTGTGCACGAAGAACAGTTGCTGGTTTGAGAAGTTGTCAAAAGGCGTTGCATTGTTATTCAATGCATGGAAATCTTAAGTAGACTTGTTTGATGTTTCAGCGATGCTATATTTAGAAAGAATAAACTCATCTCAATGATGAATGCGTACACATGGTACCGTAAAACAATAAAAATGTAGACTTTTTTTTACGGTACCATTTTTTTTTCAGTTGATCTGTAGCTTCTTCTTTACCGATACAGATCTATTTTCAACTTATCTATATTTACATCTTACTCTCACTCTCTCCTCCTCTTTTACTCTCACACCAAGCAGTTAGGAGCAAGGCGGCTGCAGCTCCTCCTAAGGTGATACATTATGCTCACTTTGTGGAGAAAACCAGGAAGGGTAGGTGAGGAAGGGCTGGCCGTTTTGTTTACAAACATCTGAGACAGGTAGTCGGACAATCGACTTCTGATTGGTTGGAAAAACAGTGTTGTCAATAATTATTCTAATATGGTCGCATCTGCTCCATGTGTGCTCTATACTTCTTTCTCTATTTTCTACAATTTCGTCCACACCTATGGCAGCACGGTTAGTTCAAGTTTCAGCATCTTGCGGGCCAGGCAGTAATGACTTCTGATTGGTTGAAGAAAAAGTGGTGTCAAACATTATTCTAATGCAGCCGCATCTGCGCGTAGCGTACTCTACTTTTATCTCTCTTTTTAACTATTTCGTTCGCACTATTGGCAGCACGGTTAGCTTCAGTCTGAGCGTTATCCAGACCAGGCAGTAATGTTTGTAAACAAAACGGCCAGCAAGTTAAAGATGGCCTCCTAGCCATCTTCGCCAAGTGGGACCACCTTACTCTGGCTACAGAGTAAAATCCACACATCTTGGTTAGGAGAGAGCTCTGCTGTTAGTGAGGCTAGCTGCCTGCGAAGAGGGTCAGTTTGTCTCAGTCACCATCTGATACTAACGGAGGATGGATGTGCTCCCCAAAGCACGGTCCTCCGTGAGGCGTCTTCTGGTGGCTGGACGGGTTTTTTGTGGAGGGGCTGGGAATCGAACCCATGACCTTCCGCTTATGAAGCGAAAGCGTAACCTCAAGGCTACAGACCCCCCTGAAAAATGTAGATTTGTGATTTCATTCACAATCGTTCTTGCATAACCCAATCTCACCCCCATTTTTAATGCTTCAGACACCGCACCGAAAAAAATGAAATTTTTGTTGACAAATCAAAAAGATTCATGAAAATACGAGTAAAGTGTATTGAAAAGATTGTCAATCTTCTACCATCAGTGCTCCAGTATCCGCTCATGTTGCAGTAGCCCGCTCACGAGTTTTAAAAGTAAGGTAATTTGAGTAAATACGCAAAAGATTGTCCACAGTATAATTTAATTTGTCGATTTGATTCATCTAGTGGCTATAGTTTTCATATTTATTTTGTTTAAACTTATCTTTTTTCGGTGTGAGCGGGCTACTGGTACATGAGCGGATACTGGTGCACTGATGGTATTACTATAATAATAGAGGTTAAAGTACATGCGTGATACTTTGCACAGCAGAAATTTAATGTTGTACATTTTCTCTAGTTTCAACATACAAGTTTGTTGATATATCAACCAAAAACTACTATTTCTAAAAATGTATATTGTGATTAATTATGTGTAATAATATGTTCTCTAACATATGAATAATACATTTTAGTAATAAGCCATTTTATGAGACGTTTCAAATCATATGTTTTTTGTTTGTTTACATGCTTTGAAACTTGCTGGCGGGCCCATTTATTTACGTTTCTTCTAGCGCCACATTTGGAAGGAGCTCATTTATTAATGGCGTGCAACAAGCGTTTCAATCTTCCCCAGTAAAATTAAAATCAGCAGGCAGGGAAGAATTTATTTTATTTACTGGTAACATCAGACATGTAACCGCGTAAAAAAATAGCCAGAAAGATGCAAAAATGTCATCACAAACAAAAACGTTGCCAGCGCCATTCACATATCATGCTAGTTTTTAAAACAATAACAATGAGCGGCCCGCCAGAAAACGTCAACCGACTGTCTCGTAAAATGGCTTATATCATCGTTATTGGCTGAAATATAACATAAACCATATTTTTCCGTTTTGACCCAATCTCTCCCCCTTGACCCATTGTCACCCCATCGACGGTACGATTCTTCATTCCGAAACCTGATACCCCTCTCCCGATGGCAAAATTTATAAGGAACATACTCGTGGAAAACGATCGGAAAAATATTGTCAGGGAACTGAGTTATTTCCGTTTGATCAAATAAGAAAAATATCACATTTTTTCGAATTTCTATATTTATCAAAATTTTTGCTGTGAATATTACAGGCGCATCACTAGTGCTAAAATTGAACTAGCATAGTCTCTAGTCAATGAGGGTTTATTCATAAGTTTCATAACGCCAAAAATGGGTATTTTTGCCTGATAACATTTTTTGTGTTTATTTAAAGTTTGTATGAGCTGTAACATCCAAAGGACACACCCCGTGCGTTATGAAACTTGTTTGAGCCCTTTGGTCAACAGAAAAGAGCATTGATGATAACCTTTACAGTACTGGGTGCCGATATCGAAGTTTCGTTTGGTCGATTTTAATGAGATTTTCAGGAAAAATCATAAATGAGTTATATTTGTGAGTCATGCATTAAGCATTTTGAATTCAGTGATAATTCCGGACTTAGGTCTGAATTTGTAGGGGTACCTAGGGTATTTCAAAATATAAATTATGGGGAAATGCAAGAAACCACAAAAAATTAAGAATCGATGGAACATTGATCTATTTGATAGAATACATCTCCTGTTTCAGGTTAGAAGCTATTGTGGACAATTCAGGAACATGGTCACCGGACTAGTCAACTCTCCCTTCCTCGATATCGAGTAGGGTAGATGTACCAATAGTGGAGGTACTAAGCACGATTAAACTTCATTTAACCGCCTCAATTCAAGAAGTGCAATTAATGTACATATTAATGTTGTAACGGGAAGTAACGACCATTTACTTAATGAGAAAAATAATTTCATCGCAGTAATCCACGGCATGTCAGTGAAAAATAATACCTCCACTATTGGTACACTGTTCCTTTAGTTGCGGTATAATTTTAATTTGTGTTCCTATAGTTGCGGTGTCCGTTGTTTTCTTATGGGATCCTCCACTATAGGAACACTTTACCGCAACTATTGGTACAAGCAAGAACAGTTTCAGCAATTTTAGTGATATTTAATCGGTTTTGAAGGAATTTGAACGCTCTTTTCAACTATTCCGTATATCAACAAACCAATACGTCGATTAGCAGTGTCGCTTCTGTGGTTAATGTAATGAAATCAGTGAATACGGCAGTACCGCAACTATAGGAACACCCACAACTAAGGGAACCTAAGATAATCATAGTAAAAGTTGGTTTTCATGGCTACTCCGATGATCTCTAGGATCGAAGTAGCACTGATTTTGTGTTCTGTAAATTGATACCTCCTTAACTCAATGGTCCCTTCAAAATCGAGTAATGGAGAGTATATAGTCAACTCGAACTGTATTACTGCGCTGTTGAACGCAATTTTTACATCCAGAAGCTGTGCTACGTTCTATTAATGTCACTTCTTCATCTTTTTCTTCACATCCAACGTGACAACAGCGCAGTAACGGATGCCGCCTCTTTTATGCTCGATTGCTACCTCAGCTTTCTGAACGACCGAGTGGATTTACCTTACTGAATTAATCAAACTGGTTGATGGACAGACCGTCCAAGCCTCTCCAGTAACTTGCCCGTCGTATTATGCGTGGCGCAAAAAATTCTCGCGCCAACGATCTTAAAAAAAAAACGCTTGTAGATCGTCGCATGCATTTAAATTCGTTTTGGTGTCTTCTGCGCGTTCATGCCTTGGACAATCACGAATAATCGCGCAGAAGAAACCAAAACGATTTTAGGTGCATGCGACGATTGTATGTAATTGTATCACGACATGTTAGTTTTTGGACAATATCCAGCCCTGGAACATATTCTTGTACACTATTTTTGATATTTACCTCAAGGCTTTTAAGTGAAAATGATGATTGACTGTTGAACGCTGAAACCCAACGCAATTTATCAGCTGTCGGTCCGTCGAGCAAGAAAAGCTATATTCACACATATTTTGTAAATTATTTCATAACCACATAAATTTGATTCATATAATGAGACAAAACATAATAGATTTTGTTTCAATCAATATCGCGCCTAGTACATATGTATCGTGCATTCATACGCATGTATGGCGTTGTCGCTATCTCTTCCAAACGCAGACGTCGTGACGCCAGTTGCGCGCGCTTTCTCGATTCTCGCAAACCGCGCCATGGGCAATTTCTCTCTCGGGTGCACAAAGTGGAGTGCACCGGATTTTACCTATAAAACGCTACTGTTGGTCTAGAAATGCCAATACAAATGCACATTCCTGCTGTGTTCATACACGCAAAAGAGAGAGTACACGGCTGAACTGGATATTCTTTGGAATATAATGGAGAGACGCATGACAGTTTGTCTTGTTTGCTTTGCTGTTTTCGCTTGCTGGTTGAGCGAGCCCATGGGAGGGAAAATCAAACGGTGGGGACTTTGCTTGTTCACTGAGGGCGATGCACCAATTAGGCAAGGAACATTTCCAAGCAACAACACATTATGAATGGTGCATTAGAGTGATGCAAATTTTGAAATTTTCCCTCCCCTATGCTCAATCGATTTATATTATGGTAAATAGCATCCTCCCAAAGTTAGAAATGATTCGGAATAAATTTGACTGTGCACACGCCATTTGAAGTTTATATGGAGATTATTTTGGAAATCGACAACCTTTTGTGTTCAGCCCTCTATCGGTTCGTCATAATATTTTATGTAAAAGTGAACCAACTCTTCTCATATGAAATCCTTAGCTACAACCTTGCCGAAGACCGCATTTTGATTGGACGTCAGGATAAATTGCTATTCATGATCATAAACTAGGTTTGCATTTTGCATGCTTAACCAACTGCTCGGTAGGTGGTTAAGCATGCAGTGGTGCTCCTAACGGATAGAATTGATCAAAGTAATCCAGGCTACAATGTTCTACAGTAAAAAAGCAGTGTTGCTCTGAAAGTAATTGAATGATCATCTCAGAATGATTTAGACTTTGGAACTACAAATAACAAATAATCCTTATGTCCCATCAAAATGTGGTCTTCAACAAAGTTGTAGCTGGGAAGATTTCACACCAGTAGAGTTTGTTCACTTTTCCATAGATTGTTAATACGAACAGTTAGAGGACTGAACACAAACGGTTTGCCTTTTTTATAGGCGTGTGCACAACCAAATTTCTTCCAAATCATTTCAAATTTTGGGAGAACGATTTTCATTTTTTTTTTTTAATTCCTTTATTAGTATCATTCCAAACATTACATTCATTTCTTATATCTAGGTGTTCTGTGTTATTTGACAACACTATCATCCTAATTTGGTAAAACAAATTTAAGATTTTATTAACATTTTGTTAACAACATATTACATTTCATTTGCCGTAGCAGTTCAGTTTTTTTACAGGTGAGTTGATTTCACCTGCTTATAAGAGAAAAAAAAAAACGTTTTTAATATACTTAACCTAACTTAACCTAAACATATAACGCATTAATCGTGGCAATAGAAGATTGTAACGATTTTTGCCTGAAATTATTAATGATTGTATTTGACATTTGTTCCAATGTTTCAACATTGGATATTCTATGTAACTCATTGGTACTATACCAGGGAGGAAGCCTCAGAATCATTTTCAAAATTTTATTTTGAATTCTCTGCAGAGCTTTCTTCCTGGTATTACAACAGCTAGTCCATATTGGTACAGCATACAACATGGCTGGCCTGAAAATTTGTTTGAATATCAACAGCTTGCAAGACCAAGCTGAGGGTCGTGGGTTCGAATCCCACCGGTCGAGGATCTTTTCGGGTTGGAAATTTTCTCGACTTCCCAGGGCATAAAGTATCATCGTACCTGCCACACGATATACGCATGCAAAAATGGCCATTGGCATAGTAAGCTCTCAGTTAATAACTGTGGAAGTGGTCACAAGAACACTAAGCTGAGAAGCAGGCTCTGTCCCAGTGGGGACGTAATGCCAGAAAGAAGAAGAAGATCAACAGACAAAGTTTTGATTTTCTATTAATAAGGGGATAGAGACATTTTACATATTTATTACATTTGGCTTGAATGCCCTCAATGTGATTTTTGAAAGTTAAATTCTTATCTAGCATGAGCCCTAGATACTTAACTTCATCTGACCAATTTATTGGAACCCCTCTCATCGTGACAACATGTCTACTTGAAGGTTTCAAATAAAGAGCTTTTGGTTTATGTGGGAATATTATTAGTTGAGTTTTGGAAGCATTAGGAGAAATCTTCCATTTTTGTAAGTATGAAGAAAAAATATCCAAACTTTTTTGCAATCGACTACAGATGACACGCAGGCTTCGTCCTTTGGCGGAGAGGCCTGTGTCATCCGCAAACAAAGATTTTTGACATCCCTGAGGTAGCTCAGGTAAGTCAGATGTGAAAATATTGTATAATATTGGTCCCAAAATGCTGCCTTGAGGAACACCAGCTCTTACAGGAAGTCTTTCAGATCTGGAGTTCTGATAATTAACCTGAAGTGTACGATTTGACAGATAACTTTGAATTATTCTAACAATGTATGTTGGAAAATTAAAGTTTTTTAATTTTACAATCAAACCTTCATGCCAAACACTGTCGAATGCTTTTTCTATGTCTAGAAGAGCAAAACCAGTAGAATAGCCTTCAGATTTGTTGGAACGGATCAAATTTGTTACACGTAAAAGTTGATGAGTGGTCGAATGTCCATGGCGGAATCCGAACTGTTCATTGGCAAAAATTGAATTTTCGTTGATGTGGGCCATCATTCTGTTCAAAATAACCTTTTCAAAAAGTTTACTGATGGAGGAAAGCAAACTGATTGGACGATAGCTAGAAGCTTCTGCAGGATTTTTGTCCGGTTTTAAAATTGGAACAACCTTAGCATTTTTCCATTTGTCAGGAAAATATGCTAATTGAAAACATTTGTTAAATATATCAACTAAAAATGATAAGCTACTTTCTGGAAGTTTCTTGATGAGGATGTAAAAAATTCCATCATCGCCAGGAGCTTTCATGTTTTTTAATTTTTTAATAATAGTTCTCACTTCTTCCAAATCAGTCTCCCAGGCATTTTCGAAAACGTTCTCTTGATTGAGAATATTTTCGAACTCCTGAGTAACTTCATTTTCAATTGGACTAGTAAGTCCTAAATTAAAATTGTGCGCACTTTCAAACTGCATAGCAAGTTTTTGAGCTTTTTCGCAATTAGTTAGTAATAATTTGTTTTCCTCTTTCAATGTCGGTATTGGCTTCTGAGGTTTTTTCAAGATTTTCGATAATTTCCAAAAGGGCTTAGAGCCAGGGTCCAATTGAGAAATTTTATTTTCAAAATTTTTGTTTCTTAATTGAGCAAAACGTTTCTTGATTTCTTTCTGCAAATCCTGCCATATAATTTTCATAGCAGGATCGCGAGTGCGTTGAAATTGCCTTCTCCTCACGTTTTTAAGACGGATCAAGAGTTTAAGATCATCGTCTATAATCACGGATTCAAATTTTACTTCACATTTTGGAATTGCAATGCTCCGGGCTTCAACAATGGAATTTGTTAAAGTTTCAAGAGCATTGTCAATATCAGGTTTAGTTTCTAAAGAAATGTTAACATCAAGATTGGAGTCAACATACGTTTTATATATATTCCAGTCGGCTCGTAAATAATTGAAAGTGGAGCTGATAGGATTGAGAATCGCTTCTTGGGATATTTGAAATGTGACAGGGACATGATCAGAATCAAAATCAGCATGAGTAATCAGTTGGCTACAAAGATGACTAGAGTCGGTTAAGACCAAATCAATCGTAGATGGATTTCTAGAAGAGGAAAAACATGTGGGGCTATCAGGGTATTGAATTGAGAAATATCCTGAAGAGCACTCATCAAATAAAATTCTGCCGTTGGAATTACTTTGAGAATTATTCCATGACCGATGTTTGGCATTAAAGTCACCAATGACAAAAAATTTTGACTTATTGCGAGTCAATTTACGCAAGTCAGTTTGGAGCAAATTAACTTGCTGTCCAGAGCATTGAAAAGGCAAATAGGCAGCTATGAAAGTATATTTACCAAACTGTGTTTCAACAGAAACACCTAAAGTTTCAAAAACTTTAGTTTCAAATGATGAGAACAGTTGATGTTTTATACGCCTATGAATGATGATTGCAACTCCCCCACATGCCCCATCAAGTCGATCATTACGATAAACAAAAAAGTTAGGATCTCTTTTGAGTTTAGATCCAGGTTTTAAATACGTTTCGGTAATAACTGCTATATGCACGTTATTAACCGTAAGAAAATTAAACAGCTCGTCCTCTTTACCATTCAGAGAACGAGCATTCCAATTTAAAATATTTAAATTATTATTTGGATCCATTAGAAAAACGTAATCCAATAACTATTTGATTTGTAAATTTTACACCTACTTGGACTGCTTCAGTCATAGTGGTGGCTTTGAACATTGCATCAATCATTAGATTCAATTGTTCAGTTAGAAAATTAAAATCAGAGGCAGACATGTCATGTGATTTCCCATTGGAATTTCCGGTAGACGAAGAAGCGGAGTTACCTGTGGCGGTAGGGTTTTTTCCATTTGATTTGAAACAAGTAGAATGGGTACCCATGGATCGAACAGGGGAGGAGTTCGAATTTCCTGCTACGATATCGGCAAAGGATTTACCGTGGGTAGATACATTCGAAATAGAAAGATTCGAACGGCTACCCGACGGATTAAAATTAGTTTGTGAATGAGCATGATTATGATCTTCCTGATGGGTATGATTCATGATCAAGCGATCGTTAACTGAAAAATGAGCATTGTTCGATACTCTACCAGGCAAATTCCGGAAACGACCGTTATCGTAACGGATATTATCTTTCATCTGCCTGGCACGAGCAAGATGTGTGGATTTTACTCTGTAGCCAGAGTAAGGTGGTCCCACTTGGCGAAGATGGCTAGGAGGCCATCTTTAACTTGCTGGCCGTTTTGTTTACAAACATTACTGCCTGGTCTGGATAACGCTCAGACTGAAGCTAACCGTGCTGCCAATAGTGCGAACGAAATAGTTAAAAAGAGAGATAAAAGTAGAGTACGCTACGCGCAGATGCGGCTGCATTAGAATAATGTTTGACACCACTTTTTCTTCAACCAATCAGAAGTCATTACTGCCTGGCCCGCAAGATGCTGAAACTTGAACTAACCGTGCTGCCATAGGTGTGGACGAAATTGTAGAAAATAGAGAAAGAAGTATAGAGCACACATGGAGCAGATGCGACCATATTAGAATAATTATTGACAACACTGTTTTTCCAACCAATCAGAAGTCGATTGTCCGACTACCTGTCTCAGATGTTTGTAAACAAAACGGCCAGCCCTTCCTCACCTACCCTTCCTGGTTTTCTCCACAAAGTGAGCATAATGTATCACCTTAGGAGGAGCTGCAGCCGCCTTGGGCACGAGCCTCAATGACCTTTTTGCGTGAAGGACAATTCCAAAAATTGGACTTATGGTTAGCCCCGCAATTACAACATATGAATTTGGTGGTATCTTCCTTCACTGGACAGACGTCTTTGGCGTGAGAAGAACCTCCGCAAATCATGCATTTAGCATCCATGCGACAATTTTTTGTACCATGACCCCACTTTTGGCACCGACGGCACTGAGTGGGGTTCTGGTAATTTCCTCCAGGTTTCTGGAAATGTTCCCATGTCACACGGACATCAAACAAAAGTTTTGCTTTTTCTAAAGCTTTAATATTATTTAGTTCTTTTTTGTTAAAGTGAACTAAATAAAATTCTTGAGAAAGCCCTTTCTGAACAATGCCAGATTGGGTTCTCTTTTTCATAATGATTACTTGGACTGGGGAAAATCCAAGCAAATCATTTATTCCATTTTTGATCTCTTCAGGTGATTTATAGTCACTTGAGAGACCTTTCAAGACAACTTTGAACAAACGTTCAGTTTTGTCGTCATAAGTAAAAAATTTGTGCTTCTTCTCTTCAAGATGTCTGAGAAGAAGTTCGCGATCTTTAAGAGTTTCCGGCAAAACGCGACAGTCTCCTTTCTTTGCGATTTGGAAGGAAACCTTGATTCCCCTAATGGAGTTCAAGATCTCCTGCCTAAATCCCGCAAATTCGGAACAACTGACCACGATAGGCGGCACTCTTTGCTTCCTCACTTGAATCAAAGAGCCTGGGCTAGAGGCTGCATCGATTTGGTGTTCGGAAAATTTGTCTAGAGCATCGAACTGATTGCTCATTTCGATACAATTATTCATTTCACCCTTGGAAGAAAGTTCGCATTCCGGGGAAGCGTCCTTTCTTCCATTCTTGCCACGTGTCGTGACAGTTTTAAAACCCACTTTTTTGGAAGGAAGTAGTGAATTCAGAGATTCACCCTTCCTTTTGTTTGTTGTTGATACCATGTTTAATTAATAAACGAAAGAAGACGTGACCTTCGAAAGGTTTTTTCCCAAGACGGTGTCCAAGAAGGATTACCACCGCTAGCTTTCGCCAACGGGTCCAACGAAAAATCGAAGGCACGGGTCCAAACAAGGATCGTAAAGGGTAGTAGAAAAAATAGTACTGAAAAGTACTGTTTTAGTAGCACTGAAAAGTACCGTTTTTAATTTTAGCACTGAAAAGTACTGTTTTTATAGCACTGAAAAGTACTGTTTTATTGCTTTAGGTAGTTTTTATGAAAACTTCCAAGAGCAGAGAGAATTCGTGTACGCACAGCACGAAGGTACGATGCGCACTGTGAGAACGATTTTCATCATAATTGACACCGTTTAAGCATTTAAGGGAAGCAGAAAATGCAAAATTTGCATTAGTCTAATGGTGCATGTGCATGTATTGGAAATTATGATATATTTTTTATTAATTAGTTTGAAAATCTTAGACTGAGCAGTGCACCTTAGGACGAGACGCCACTGTTGACAATACAATTGATTTTAAAATTTCGGCCTTTTGTGGTAAATCCGTGTTAAAGTGCTATAAGCAAAATACTGGCTTTTCCCCGAAGTAATACCGTAAGAGGGTTCCGAGGAGAAAGGGTTCTGTGGCCAAGGGTAGAGTAAAGTGGGGAAAAAGTTCGAGTGGGGCAAGAGTTTCTTTTTGAGATTTCTAGCTCAATTCAAAACAAAACTAATAAATGTCATGGTTATTCGAATGCTATTCAAGAAAGAAAATTTCACTTCAAATTTCATAAAAATCGATTGAGATTTGGAAAAGTTATGGCCATTAGTTGTTTTTTGACGTAAATATTGTAATTTTTGATCAAACTTTCGTTGCATGAAACTAATTATAGATAAAATCTTTTTCTATGTTTTATGTAAGGGAGTTTCTGGGTCTATCATAAGGATGCTTTGAGGTGTATTAGTTTTTGCATAAATATGCGGAAACAATTATTGGCCCATAGTGTGGCAAAAGTTCGCCCATGTATAAACTCACGGAAAAAATGCAAATTGCCCGAAATCCACATATTATTTTCAAATTTCACGAAGTGTACCTGATCGTGCGAAAAGTGTTACAAAAATTTTACATTTTCACTTACTTTTGCGAAAAAACGCTATTTTTGGGTATATTCCAATTAACCCTATTTAGGGAAATTTTTTGACGAAAATTCAGTGTGTATTTTTCGGCAAACATAAGTTTACGGCTGGTATAGAGTATGTCTGGCATAAAAGTATCAATATTTTGTGTTTTAGCCAGTGAACTTTTGCCCCAAACTAGATTCGAACTCTTGCCCCATCGATGGGGCAACAGTGAGTTTAGGACAAACAATTTTGAAACTGTTATAACTAAAAATGGTTTAATATTTTGACACAAGTTTGTTCGGCGAAATAATAGCCAATATGCTTAAGGTTCACTGTATGGTGTTTTTTTGGTTTCAATTGCTATTGTTTTTCTGGTAACTTTGATTATACCACTAAGGTCGAACCTTTGCCCCACCTTACTCTAATGTCTGTGTATTCTGTACACCACATACGGAGCATGGGTTGGTTTTAGTGGGTTGTCGGATATGCGGTATTCCCACACTCTCTGAGTTATCTTCTCAGAGTCTGGACTGTCAGGTGTAGGTGTACAAGAAGCTCTTTACCCTACTGTTCCTATTCGCATAACAGTCCCATATTTCATGGAATTTCCCATATACATGGGACTGTTATGCGAATATAAGCATCCTAGCTTCCGTATAAATGATGTGATATTATTACTAGGCATGCAAACAACATTGATAGTTCATTCAAAATGTTTATTCAATAAAGTGTATAAATATACATCGATATTGTTTTACTGCGTTTAATTAATGTTGATATTCAATCTCTACGTTCTAACATGTTTCGCATTCAAATCAATGACCATAACAATGTATATTTCCTTCGCGTCAACAAAAGACTGTCTAACAATTACTCCTCTCGGCACAATGGTCGACCAACATAGAAACATGTAGACCCCATTCTCAGAATGCCGGTAGGTTTTTTGCTTTGTTTTATTTTTAGAACTTCATGTATTGTTCCACTTGTCTCCTTTACCCGATTCAACGGTACATGTTAAGCTTTGTTGCTTCCATCAACGTGTTCCTACTTCGTCAATGGTCAAATACAGTTTTGCACTTTCGTGACCTATCATCATCGTCATAACCATCATTTCATATCCGTTCGCTTTAGTACACACTGCAGGCAGTTTATTTGCGCATATCCGTATTCTCGCTTTGTAATCTAATTAATAGTTTCATAAAGAAATACTAGCTACTGAGGCGGTTTCAATCAAACACGAGATGCTCCTCTCTAATAATTGGGTAGTAAACATATTTTGCTGTGAATAGTTGCACAAGGGATACCTAGTGCTACTTATTCGAATGACCACCATCACGCAGCGTTTGTATAGAATAAGGAGGAAATGTTTGTCCTAGCAAACCTAGTCACTACGTTACGTGTTTTATATGTTAGTACTATCGGTGTTTTGCATTTAAGTATAGTTTTTGTGTTTGTTTGTATACACTTAACTGGTTTATCATTATAAATAGTATTGGTTAGTAACCTTTCATCTGTTCAAAATTCCTTTCGAATGGGAGTATACACGTTCATTCGCAAAACTAAATTAAAATGAGACGAAAAATCACTCAATCTATTACTATAAAATTAGTTTGGTATTGAACTTGTAATTTATCTACAATATACACCGTTCGGTGTATAACTGAACTAAATCAAGGTTTCTTATACCAGTAACGAATATCTTACTACCCTAAGGAAACTAAAGCCACTTAAAAGACTTATTTTAAATCAATCGTTTAACTTGATCTATGGGTTTAACTAACAGTGTCTCGGAGATATTCTCGTTTGCTTTTGAATAAATTATGTAGATGCATTGCTAACCGTACCCAAAATAAATTAAAAAAATATATATAGAATCAATTTTTCTTCTATCAAGTAGGTTTTCTACTTCATCTTACTATTGTACTATTATTATTGATTCATTTTCATACCAACTAATCATAGCATGGTGGGAAAGTGCCAAAACTCGGAATAATTTAAAATTGCATTAATAACGGGCACACCACGTTTGGATGGTTTTTAGCCGTTTTTTTCCACTTCCATGTCAGTCATTTGCAGCTACTCTATCAAAATAAGCACTATCAAACTTAATTCCACTACATTTCTGCAACACATTCAACGGACTCAAGTTCGCGGTTTTAAATAATTCGGGAACAAAATGGCAGTTTATTTACGATACGTTTCCTATCTTTTCGATCTGTTTAAACAAGATTTCTCGTTCTCTGGGTTGCCTACGAAATAACTCGTTAAAGCATCATTATCTTTGCATATCACTTATTCTTATTCTATATTTGCAGTTGCATATTATTAGTTAGGCTCTGCGGTGTCACAAGATGCAAGTGTTTTATGAAATCGAGATGTGTTGAAAATAATGCAAACACAAGATCTACTTTAGCTGGAGAGTTGGGAAGGTTAAAAAATCTACAACATTTGAAAGACTTTTGATATAAATAAAACCTGTTAGAAAAATAGCCAACAAAGATAAAAGACATTTTTATAAACTATCATAATGTACGAAGAAATAATCGAGAATAATAACAAACATTACTCCTTAATCCAGATTCCCAAATCGGGTTTTGTTAACGAACATTTTTCATGAGTGAATGTCATGTTGTGATAAGCGAGTCAATTATAAAGTAACGCTGTCACTATGCTGTGTTTTTGTGTGACAAACATGTTCCGCATCGATTGTCCCAACCTGAACACAATATGACAAGGATCGCTTACTCACTGCGCGCGTGAGCATTGTTATACATTATTGAAGAACAACCATAAAAACAATTTTGATTTTTTCGTTCATAAGAACAGATTGTTCACGATTCTAAAAACTTCGTGCTTGATTTTTGTCATTTTTGTTTAGCTTCTGTCCCAATTTGCAACGATGGCGCGGGTAATGTATTGCTGTTTAAGGTGATTATCAAACGAAGCCATACTTTGAATTTTCAAGTGCACAAGACGAGATAATCAGACAAAAGTTCGCGTTGAAAACCAATCAAATTACTTGCTTGCTGGTGGTGACCAATGGGATAGATTTTCTACGCGTAGCGCTGTTTCGTTCTCAAGTCTTGTGCTCTTGAAAATTTGAGGTGTGGTTTCGTTCTATAATCACCTTAAGTGTATAATTACTAATTTGATTCATTGGCTGTGATTGAACAATGTTGTCATATTTCGATTACATGAATGCGGATTGTTATATTATATCACAGAAATCGAAGATACACATACAGGCATAACATTCTACGAGAATACCTTAACCCGTATAGGCCTGAGTGAAAGCAAAAATACTAAATCCCTTACCACTCAGCGAATACTTAACGGATTCAAATAATTTTTTGTCAGTATACTGGCCCACATATCTAGTTGTCTAGAAATGGCCGAAGGAACTCGGGAATATTCCTGTCGCCGCAGTTATTGTGGTGGGTCACTGGGTCAAGTCGGGTAGAAAAATGCGATTTTTTGGGACATGCTAAGTTATCTTTATTTCTTTCCAATGGCATTAATTTTATTTTGCATAAATCATAAAGATCTGATGTTCAACATAATAAATTAAAAGTTTTGAACCGTTTAGAGTGTACCAGATGCAGCCACTCGGGCTTAATGTGCTGAAGAACAGGTTCTAGATTTGTTAGGTATTAAACCGTTTCAAATCTCTAAAGGTATAGATCAAACATAATAGCTCACTAAAATGCGTTCCCATAATCTTGACACAGATGGTTAGATACAAATGGTGCACTTTATCATAAATTTGAGGCATCCCGCGGGACCTGAAAATGGTCATTTGTATGATTGATCAAATGCAGTTGATATAATTATTCAATTTAATCGATTATCACAAGGTTTACGCTGATGCGTTTTTCTTAAAACTCCTTGATATAGTGGCCACATTATAGTTGATTCTGGAAATTATCTGTGGTTTGTAATTTGCCTACCTCCAGGGGCACAGAAGCACAAAACTCCTGTCACCCGACCTGACCCAGGGATCCATCGCAATAACTCCGGTTACATGAACATTCCCGAGATTCTTTGACCACTTTTATAAACTAGATATGTGTACGAGTATACTGACAAAAAATAATTTAAATCCGTTAAGTATTCGCTGAGCAGTGAGAGTTTTAGTATTTTTTCTTTCACTCAGGCCTATACGGGTTAAATAACAAGGCTTAGTTTTGGAGTTATGTGAAACAAAATCTATGCCAAATGGTATTGTTCTAAAATACGGCACTCCCTACTTTAGTAACTTTTTATCGAAAACCGTACTAAGGGGTAGCTCATATGTTTGATAATTGATCGTTTGGCTACCCCAAACATTAAGGTTTTCTTGTGATTGAATACCATCAGAAGCAACACGCTGCTGCTGTGTACAAGAAGCAAAGTTTTTTTAAAGAGTTGTACCTATTATTACAACATTGCGACCATTGAAGTATTAACGAGAAACATAACCGTCATTGTTGTAAAAAAAACAGTTTTCTCGTTCGCTGTTTTTGATCTGGATAGCAAGAAACAAATCTGTATGGCCATTTATTTGTTTTTGAACGATAAAACTAGATTTAAAGTTTTGATGACTGAATGATGGATTCCTAAAACTTGACATTATTTCTGCTAATGCTAATACTATTCAGAAAAAAAAATTTAGCCGATTTTTTTTTCAATCACGGAAATGAAGCCAAAACAACCATAACGATAAACGCACAGTTATTCTGTCTGTATTAGTAAGCGACTGGGTGCGAGACTCGCCGGTCGATATTTTTTTGATCAAATGGTAAAGAAAGCTCTCAGTTAATAATTGTGGAAGTGATCATAAGAACTATAAATTGGGAATCAAACTCTGTAGCGGTGGATACGTTACATAAGAACAAAGAAGAAGATTAAGGTGATAGAAAGGTGGTATCAGCACTTCAATAAACCTGAATGATGCTGACTGCTGACCAACCAGCCCCCACGTTGAGCGAGATTGAGAATGCCAATGCTGAACTCATCAAGGTGCGCCCGAAGATTAGAAAATGATGTATGCTGCACACGTATTAATTACGAGTTATATCAAATGTATAGAGAAGCGAATATTATGACCCGTGTAAAGTACGGCAGTTTTCAGTGGGCTAGTAACTTAGTACGAAAGCAATGAAAATAATATTCGGCGAATGGTGTCTAGGAGATGGGGTAGAGTGAAACCACACCTCTTTACGTTGCAAATAGAATCCAGCATACGGTAACGGCGCTGGAGCTCGATTTTGAAGACTAAGAATTTCTTGGATACTGCTACACATCCTCTAAACTTCACTAGAGAAGGTCATAATGAAACAATATTGCGTCTAAGATATCATGATGCATTTTAAGATTCTCTTTCCACTCCACGATGGAAACACTTAATTGTAGTTGGCCCGTGAGCGTGTGGGAATCCGTGTGGGGCCTGTGCTTATTTGCTATTTATTTATTCGAAACACATCAACAGGCATTCTAAAGCTATCAGTACACGCTTTGCCGAATGTGCAAATATTTGGCTAGGCATAAACCAACAGACCAACATTGGTTTCAACACTGACAAAATCTTTGAGTTGTCAAACATTTGTTTGGGTCTGTATCAATCCAAGCCCAATATTTGCTATAGTGTTCTGATAGCTTAAGAGTGGAGTGAGGCGAGAAATCTCGGTCTCACACGTGACCAAACTCGACTCGAATGAGAGACGTCCAGAATAAAATGTCTCGTCGTTCCACCGGACGCTATATGCACGTTCGAGTCGAGGGTTAGAACTTAATTGTCACCTTGTTGAGATCGATATTTCTCACTTCACTGGTGAGCTCTCCCCTGATAAGTGACAAAACTCGACTGAGAGGAGTAATCGTTTGAGCGTTCTTCATTCGAGTCGATATTACTTTTTCTTACCTTTATTCCACTCGTAGAATAAACTCATGATTTGATAGACGCCAATGTCAGTCAAATACGTGCAAGTCAACTTTTTTTCATTGACTTTGCAGCATAAGTACAAGCACAATCAAGGTTCGAATCCCGGTTCGGTCCAAGAAAACTTGATTCCCCCGCCCCCCATTGTGCTTGCCGCACAATATACAAAATGCAAAAAATAGCCAATTGATGCAGAAAATTCTCAGTTAACAATAGTGAAAGTACGTATTGAACACTTAACTGGTCATTTGAATTGTGTTAAGGCTGCATTCCATCTATTTTCTTGGGGACTTTGTAGGTATGGCATTGAAAGAGCTGCCCTTGAGCAACTTAGTTTTTGACATATGATGAGATTGCTAATGCATTGATGTTGGAAGATTCATCCTGTTTTATTATTGTGTTTAAAGTATGATATTTTTTATCTATTATCACAAACGCAGCAAAGCATATGGAAAAAGTAAAAGGAAAATGAAAAAATGACACATAATTTAGCCATAGCTAGACATTCACTGTAAAAATCAAGTGTTTGCATTCCAACAAATCAAAGAGCATTATGCATTTTTTTTTTCTGTAAAATGGATTAATTTGATGATCTGTACTGTCTTTAGCATCACTGTCTGCTTAGAATTAAATTATTTACAGTGCACGAGATAAAGTAGTTGTTTGTTTCGTTTCCCAAGAGTATCCCTGCTAGCATGTGGACTATTGTTTTCGTACCATAATTGGGAATTGAAAGGAACATCAAAATGCTTACAGTATTTCGCTGTTTCCTGCTCATTCATCATTTCAGCACAAAACTATATGGCGGGTGGTTGGCTCTGAAATATGGTTTTGCTCGATTTGAATAGGAAAAAGCTTTATAGGGTTGCCTACGACCGGTAGGGGCACGTCTCTAGAACGCCAACCAGGGATGGTGCTGCAAAGCTTCCTTAGAACGATCACCGTAGTCGTAAGTCACTTCCACGCCTTCCGCAATATCTTCTTTGGCTATTAACACTAGGTGAGGTCGGTTATTCAGGGAAACCGTTTTGGTCATAAGATTGCCGTTCCTAGAGTGATTAACGAGTCGCCCTAGTTTTCCACTCTCGGCGGTGGCGTCGATGCTGAAATTGAAACAATAGAATATAGTTAGAGACATATATTTTCCATGACCTGTAAGGTTGAAGTGAAGCTGAAAATCAAAACGATCATATTCTGGTTGTTTTTGCCCTATCCATCGTGTGTAGATATAATGAGAAATATAATTATCTATACCGCAGACAAACAGAGGTAACAATTGAATAATATAGCGTAGAGAACTGTTAGTCACCAGGTAACTACTAAGAACGCGTAGTCCCTTTTTCGCCAAATCTGGCATATAGTGCTAATATAAAACTATATAATGATTTAAAAGCCCTCTACTAGCAATCTATCGCCGAGCGTTATGAGCGTTATGTGATTAGTTATTAGTGGAATGGGAGGTGTCCCAGCCGGGAGCAGCGGACTGTAAACGCTTACAAATTCGAAACGTTTCGGGTCTTCGAGAACACATCAAACACGCGACTAATTTTCACGAGCTATGGTATACTACTATTTTTTTGAACAACGAGTCAGTTTAGCAAAAGTGGAATAAAAATAAGAACAAAAACAATCGTCGCTAACATCAAGAGAAAGAGAATAGGGGTGTTCAAAATTCAACCAACAGGAGGATCTTTTTCGATTTGTCCTAATCATTCGATTGTGGCGCAGTTTACCTACGACAAAAGCACTGCGTTGATGCTGTGTGCGAAAAGCGAGATTTTTTTCACCTGTTTTGTACAAATTACAACAGCGCGACTGCTGAAGTGTTCAATAATTTTCAACAAGGCACATGACGTGCTTATTTGTGATAGATAATCCAAAGAATTGGCATTCTGCTTCTTCTTTATACATATAACTTGAGAATTTTTCTATGTATCAGGTCGAAGCAGAAACAATCACGATTTTATTTTTGTTCTGAGATATCGACTGAGAGGTGGACCCTTCGTACGCCAGCTAGCTGAACAGTTTGCGAAAAAGCCCATTTTTTGATAAATCTTGAGTATTTCTTCACGTGATATGTCTCATATTTTGCTTGGAACACATAGCAAACTTAGTGGCATCGTATAGAGAAAGGATATAGCTTTCATTTAAACTTGAAAAAAATTTGGCGGCCATTTTGAATTTGGCCGCCATCTTGAATTTTGTTCGAAAAATCGATTTTTCACCATTAGCGCACCGCTAGTTTTGAATTCTGAGATCACCATCAGAAAGCTGAGGAAAAATTGCGTAAGATAGGCTACAGAAACTAGGTGAGCAATGGTATTTACCCTATCAAATGAACGATTTTCTAAATCATGTTATACGATTTTGACGTATATGGCGAGTGCAATCAATACAAACATCATTTTTTGTACAACAAAGAAACAAGTTTTCAACCTTTGGTGTTTTATTCGAGTCGAGTAAAGAATAAGAATATTATTTTTAGTGAAAAAAATCTGGCGGCCATCTTGGATTTTGACGCCATCTTGATTTTAGGCAGTAGAATTATTTTTTCACCTTGATAGCACTCAGCATGTCGAATTTAGAGGCTACCAATAAAAAAAGGTTACGTATACTCTTCTTCTTATTATTCTTCATTTTACTGACGTTACGTCCCTACTGGAACCGAGCCTGGTACTCAGCTTTAGTTATAAATCCAGGTTATTAAACAGGAATTTTCTTTTTTAATGCGATTTCTGACAACAGAATAATTCTTCGACATATCATTGAATTCAGTAATAATGAATAAATAAATTCAATAAATGAAAACCGTCAAAAAACATTGATTGTATTAAACAAACATTTTTTTACCCTATAACAACATTGTATGAAGTTTATAGATTGCGTGTAACGTAAAACATTGACAAAAGTGCATTAATTCATAAAGAAAGTCTTAAATTTTGAAGCAAAAAACATCCTTGATTTTCTAAGCCATAAAGTATCGTTTTTAGTACCGCCCAACATGCATGTGAAAAATAGCGAAATTGAATGATGAGAAGCAGGTTTTGTTCTTATGTGGACGTAATGCCAAAACGCAGGTGTATAATTTCGAGGTTAGAAAAACTGGCGGCCATCTTGGCTTTCGACGCCATCTTAGTTTTTAGCAGTTGCATGATTTTTTACCATCTCAGTGCTCATCATGTTGCCGTTAAAAAAATCTGATTCTATCTTTCTTATCTTATCTCAGCTGTTCAACTGATTGTTCATTTGTATCAATGGTTTTAGACCAAATAAATGAAAGAAACAATGCTATTTTACAACTCGAAGATATGCAGAAGAATCATTCAGGTAGCAAATAAGCGTTAACAAAATCCTATTTGATAATTCGTTTTTAAAACTAGTTAAGCTGAAGGGCTGGCTCTGTTCCAGTAGGGACGTAACGTGAGGAAAAAGAAGAATAAGTGTAACGGTAGCATTGAAATTCGAAATGTTGAATGCTAACAATGCTAACATGATTTAGAAAATCGTTCATATCATAGGGTAAATACCATTGCTCACCTAGTTTTTGTAGCCTATCTTACGCAATTTTTCCTCAGCTTTCTGATGGTGATCTCAGAATTCAAAACTGAAAAATCGATTTTTCTAACAAAATTCAAAATGGCGGCCAAATTCAAAATGGCCGCCAAATTTTTTTCAAGTTCAAATGAAAGCTATATCCTTTCTCTATATGATGCCACTAAGTTTGCTATGTGTTCCAAGCGAAATATATATGTCTTATGAAGAAATACCCAAGATTTATCAAAAAATGGGCTTTTTCGCAAACTGTTCAGCTAGCTGGCGTACGAGGGGTCCACCAATTTGAGAAAACAGAAAGGACCACCCTTAAGTTTTATCGAAAACTAGCGATCAGTGACATAAAATTGGAATTCTAACGATGGGTGCCGATGGCGGCCTGGTTTCAGCGAGAATTGCTCATATATCGTGTGGCAGGTACGATGATACTCTATGCCCAGGGAAGTCAAGGAAATTTACGAAAAGATCCTTGACCGACCGGGAATCGAACCCAGGCAGCTTCAGCATTTCTTTGCTTTGTAGCCGCAGACTCTAACCACTCGGCTAAGGAAGGTCCCCATAATACGTGATGAAAACCTATCAAAACAAGCTCCAAACCTGGTTCAAATTGGTTTTATCAACGCTCTCTCTTTGGGGCTCTCGTTCGCAGCTGTGTTGTTTATCGAGCTTGAAGTTATAGATGCGGCTGGTATGAATAAAAAGCTTTGAACTTTACTACATGTAGCATCTACTCAAAAACAAAATCCACAAAGTTTACTACACTTTTGGTATAAATAAAAAGCCTTTCGAACATGCAGTACGTACTGCTTTCGAACATGAGCTTCTACTACATACGGGTAGCAGTGACTGATGCTGCATGTTAAGAAATTTCCATTCAGAGTGCAAAGTGATTCTGCACGTAAAGAAAAATCTATTTAGAGTGACGCTTAAAATTAATACCAATGCATGAAATCTAATCGATTACGCGACAATATGCACAAAATCATGAAGGTGCTGTAATTTGACAAGATTTGTAGTGTAATTTTGCGAGTAGTCTTGTATTCTCTTTACGTGTATGATTTTATGATGATGGTACAGCAAAGAATTTTCTGGGTGGTTTTCGATCTTCGCCAACGCCAGTGATTGACGATTTTTTGAATTTTAGCTTAAAATCTTTGAAGACATCTTGAGATTACAGCTATCAAACTAGGAACCACATGTTTCCTAGCACCAGTACTGAGATTCTGGTGAAATCGCGGAAGAATTTTGATGATCCCCGTGTGTTTTCTTAACAGCATGTTGAATTCCGGAAATTCTAAGTGTTTCTGTGATATTCTCGTTATTTCGGTGGAGTTTCTGATAGTATCCTGGGAATTTCTAGAATGTAGAATGCATTTATTTTTATGGGAATTGTAGTGACTCTGATGGTAGTCGTTAGAGTTCAGAGAGAGAGATTCTAAAAAACAGGGCTCCCTTTGAAATTATTAAAATTCTTATCGATTTCACAAAAAATCCCATTGGAATCTAGAAAATTTTTAGCGACATTCGAAAGGTTTATATTAAAGCTTTGCTTAGAAATTCCAACGGAACTGGATATCAACGGAATCTTAAAGGTTTTTACAATAATTCCAAAGATTGACTTCCAGAATTCCAAATATTCACACATGGGCCGTATGAATAAAATGTAGTAAAGTTGAGTTTACTACATTCTCGGTAGTAAACGCTATATGTGGAACACGAGTGGAACATGTTTGTGTAATTTTCCTTTCTACACCTTTCGAACATACTACAAACAACGCATTACTATGAATAAAGGTAGCATTTACTACAAAGCTACTGGTAGTTAGCTTCAGAGGTTGCTACACATGCTTTGAGATTGCGGAATTGAATGGAATAATTTACTTTTGAGTAAAAATCATGGGAAAACGATATGAGTTTTGATATTTTAGAAGGTATTTGTAATATCCGTGTGAATTCTGGCATTACGATAATTATGTTATTTTCTAAGAATTTTAGGATGTCGGTAGGAATTGAGATATTTATAATGTAATTTGGAATTTTACTTGTAAACTCTGACATCTCAGATTTCCTTTTGAATTCCGGAATTCCTGTAGGAACTTTGGGATTCCGATAGGGATGTCGGATTTTTATGATAATTCTGGAAGTTTAAATACCATTCTAGGAATATTGCGGAAATATTAGGAATCTGATAAAAACTCTAGAATTGGGGTGGGAATGGGATTCAGAATATTAATCTCTTGGAATTCTGTGGGTATCTTTGAGACGGTATTTCTGTAAGAATCTATGAGATTGCGGTGGGATTCCTGCGAATTATTGTGTGAATATTTGTAATTCTGAAAATCAATCGTAATTATTGTAAAAACCTTTAAGATTCCGTTGATCTCCAGTTCCGTTGGAATTTCAAAGCAAAGCTTTAATATAAACGATTAGAATATCGATAAATATTTTATAGATTTCAATGGGATTTTTTGTGAAATCGACAAGAATTTTGATAATTTCAAAGGGAATCCTGGTGTTTTAGGGGAGATCCTCATTGAATTCTAACGACTACCAATGGAATCACTACAATTCCCATAAAAATCTCGACATTCTAAGTTCTAGACATTACAAGGATACTACCAGAAACCCCACCAAAATAACGAGAATATCGCAGAAGCACTTAGAATTTCCGGAATTCAACATGCTGTTAAGAAAACACACGGGGAGCATCAAAATTCTACCGCAATTTCACCAGAATCTCAGTACTGGTGCTAGAAAATATGTGGTTCCAAATTTGATAGCTGTAATCTCAAGATCTCTTCATAGATGTTAAGCTAGTATTTAAAAAATCATCAATCACTGGCGTTGGCGAAGGCCGAAAACCACCCAGAAAATTCTTTGATGTACCATCATCATAAAATCATAGACATAAAGAGAATACCAGACTAATCGCAAAATTACACTACAAATTTTGTCAAATAACAGCACCTTCATGATTTGTGCAAATTGTCGCGTAATCGATTAAATTCCATGCATTTTCTTCATATGCATGATTGTATTAATTTTAAGCGTCACTCTGAATAGATTGTTCTTTACGTGCAGAATCACTCTGCACTCTGAATGGAAATTTCTTAACGTGCATCTTCAGTCACTGCTCATGTTCGAAAGTAGTAAGTACTACATGTTCGAAAAGTTTTTTATTCATACCAAAAGTGTAGTAAACTTTGTGGATTTTGTTTTTGAGTAGATGCTACATGTAGTAAAGTTCAAAGTTTTTTATTCATATCACCCAATTCGCAGCAATCCCACCGAAATCTCATAGATTCTTACAGAAATACAGTCTCAAAGATACCCACAGAATTCCAAGGGATTAATAACCGGAATCCCATTCCCACCCGAATTCTAGTGTTCTTACCAGATTTCTAATATTTCCGCAATATTTCTAGAATGGCTTTTAAAATTCCAGAATTATCATTAAAAATATCATTGAATTTTATTAAAAATCCGACATCCCTATCGGAATCCTAAAGCCCTACAGGAATTCCGGAATTCCAAAGGAAATCTGAGAATTTTAGATATCAGAATTTATATGTCAAATTACTTTATAAATATCTAAATTCACTCCGATATCCCAAAATTCCTAAGAAATAACATCATTATCGTAATGCCAGAATTCACACGAATATTACAAATTGCTACAGCCAATAATCTTACCGGAGTCTCAGAATTGGCGGGGCGTAACCTCAGAATTCCTAAGCAAAACTCAAAATACCTTCTGAAATATCAAAACTTATATCGTTTTCCCATGATTTTCACGCAAAAGGAAACTATTCCATTCAATTCCACAATTTCAAAGCATGAGTAGCAACCTCTGAAGCTAACTACCAGTAGCTTTGTAGTAAATGCTACTTTTATTCATAGCAACGCGTTGTTTGTAGTATGTTCGAAAGGTGTAGAAAGGAAAATGACACAAACATGTTCCACTCGTGTCCCACATGTAGCGTTTACTACCGAGAATGTAGTAAACTTAACTTTACTACATTTTATTCATACGGCCCATTGCCGATTATAGACCGATACAGATAGGATGATTTTCTTCACTTGCTTTGATCGTGCTTTAAAATCGAATGAGAACGAATTCTGCATTGCCTGACAATGAATATTGAATTTTCACATTAACTTCTATCTTTATGGTCTTTCTATTGTTTTTTTTTGTTGACTTTTTCATAGCCGTTCGGAAACTTTTTTGTTTGAAATTTGTTTAATAATTTTGGAATTAATTTTATTACTTATTGAAAAGTTTACGATCCAACAAGCGCTAAACATAAAATTGGCATGTTAAATCATCACACTTAAATTTTAGAAGCTATCATTGTTTACAGATATTCATTTTGAGGTGTCCTATATGCTCGGACAATAAATTAATCATACTCGTAGAAGTGTAGGTACTAGGTGTACTAGGTGATGGGTGTATGTGACACGGGTCTACTCCGTTTGGCATTATAGTCGTTTCGCATTATAGTTGTTTGGCATAATAGTCGGTGGCGGTGGTCGCCCGGTTTTTCGTTCCGCACGGACTGTGCGAAGTTCCTTATTCTTCTTCTCCTTCACTGGGCCAAAAGCCACACGAAACAGCTGTCCTTTACAATTAGCTAGGGGAAGGAGATTGACTCCTTTGTCGGACCCCCTTTAGCGACCTAGTGTCGAAACAGCGAACTGCCTACTCTCCGTAGGCAGTCCTGGCAGATTCCGCAGAATTCTGCCACAGGTGGTACGCCCCTGTCTTCATCTTTCTTGGTGACAAGCTACACGGGCGAGACTAGGCTCTACTGACTGAGGCCGCGTAGCGAAGACGGCGGGTTTTGGGAACCTTTGACGGAACCCCCTTTTTCACTGCACTACACAACACTCGCGTTCTCGAAACCAAGGGCCGGCACTTTCTGATCGGGAACCACTATCACGGTGCTGGGAACAATCTTCCAGCTTTCTTCCGAAAAGAAACAGCAATTTTCCCGGTTTTGGTGGCGAAAACTTTCCGAGTTCGTCGAAACAAATCAAACGCGACCGTCGCCCTTCGTGGTTCGAAACACTCTCCTCTTAAAACGTCATCGTTCCGACCAGCACAAATCGCCATCCAAACGTCACCATCTTCACGGAGAAAATAAAAAACCCATATTTGAGTATTTTTAACGTACTTTTAAAGTTATTTTCCTCTCCCTATTTCATTTGCTCCTTACATTGTTGTCAGAGAGCGAAGAGCAAAACAACCCAAAAACCGAACCCTTGTGCGTTACCTCAAATTTGAGTAAGTGTCAACTTACAGTACTAACTGGAAGTTGAGTTATTTGATCTGCCGGTTGAGTGAAAATAACTTAGCCAGTAGGTATTTTTTCGCATGGCTGCAAATAAAAACAACTTCTACCCCATCAACTCAAAATAAGGTTAACACACGAACCCCCCGAATAGGGTCCTAAAGCCCTGTCTCAATTTTAGTGCCAAACGCTTAAGTTTAGGCCAATAACACATGTTTACTCAATTTTCTAATGTTTTCCGTTGGTTTGAATCCAAAAAACATTTTTTTTTAGATTTTGTTACACCCCTTGGCTTAAACTCATATTTTGGGTGTATTTTGTTTTCCGTGTTCCTTCCGAAATGTCAGATAGGAACAACCCCAGTGTTAAAACTAAAATCCCTGTGCTGTTTTTGTCGACTAAGCGAACGTCAAACATGATCTTAAGTGTCAAGGTTCATTTATGGACCCAATTTTTAAATTAAAGTTTAAACATGATATAGCCGTTATTTGAGCTGGAAAAATTGCTAAAGTAGTTGCAGTAAGATGCTCTTTCGTGTTATTGAATAAAAACAAGATTTCATTCAACATTTTAGGACCCAATTGAGCGGAATGAACTCACTTTTGAGTTCTTCATTTTCTCCGTGTTCTGCCACCGTGCTCGACTGTTATATGTTTAAATTGCCGCCGCTTTTCTTGCAACGGCATGGCAGGGGATGGAGACCTAATGTTATTGCACTCGCGGACACAATGCACTCGATATTTTTTCCTGTACATTATAACTACACTAAACAAACATATTAAATATTTTAACAAAATGAACAAATTAATACATTTGCAAAACACTGTGGTGGATTTTATGCAGTGATGCCACATACACAGATTTATCTGTAATTACACAGATTTTTTCCTGTTCTTGCCTACAGATATCTGTGATCACAGATCACAGATTTTTTATATAAAAAAGATTTTTAAGATTTTATCATATTTCACGAGTTTAGGACACGATTTTGGAAGATATAAATCAGATATGCCTTTACTCTGTTTAGTTTTCCTCAAAAAACTTAAGTATTTTATTATTTTAGAATTTATTATGTACCTTTAACTTACTTTTAGAAGCATAATTTCAAATTAAAAAATATTGACATGCCAAAAACAGTCAAAATATGTTTGCAAAAATTCTTTTTGATCAAAGAAATAAAAATTTTGGGTATTTTTGTGACACAGATTTTAACCAAGATTTTTAGAGGTTGACTTAAGATAAAAAAGATTTTTTCAGCCGAAAACACAGATGAGAATCGGAAAAAATGTGGCAACACTGATTTTATGTTGTCAACTAACACATAAACAACAACATGAAAACAAATCAACATAGAGTAAGGTTAAACATACCACGCTAAACACACTCAAAAGTGGGTAAAATTGACACGGATAATAAGGTGGGTGTAAAATACACTCCACATAAAAATTACCGTGGCCTGCTCTAATTCCGTGTGTTGCCTAATACCGTGTATTTGGGAATTATGTGGATTTCTAGCATATTATATTATTTATTTTTCTAAATGATTGTCACAAACGTTAGCACGTTAAGTAGTATTTAGAAAGGCATGAAAACTTGAACTAAAGATGCACACACAAACAAACAAAAATAATGTTAGAATGTACCTAAGTGCGCGATTGCTTCAAATCGAGTCGGTGTCGGAATTAGAGCAGGCCACGGTGATGCATGGAAGTGCCCAAGTGGTTCTGCACCCTATTAGGCAACACATGGAATTAGAGCAGGTCACGGTATATTAGCATTTCCGCACTTGTAAAAACTTCTGCGATAGTCCAGTGGTGAAAGAAATGCGCAATATAACAAACAATTCCGGCGCCGACTGCGTCCGAATGCAGGTCAATTTGGGTATGGGAGGGAGATGTTGAAAACACTGGGAGTTTGGATATAGGAAAGGATTCGTTTTGGTTAACGATAAAGATATAATTTTGAATGAATACGTGAACACATACACGGATGATCGATACCGACATTGCAGTTACTATGTGAACCGGACACGATCCGTATTCCGTCGCTCGCCCTCAAAGGAGCATACAACAGAATCAACGGATCAAACACTACTCAATTTAAATAACAAATAACAAAACTTCGATTACAATACTTACCAGTGCTGCACATTTTTGTGCTTGAAGTAATACATATAACATCCGGTGTTGTCGTCTTCGGCATAAATCTGTTCTCTTTCTTTCGCTTCTGAGACTGTTATAAGATCGCCGATGTACTCCACTACAAATTCGCCCTTCATGAACGGCCTTGTCGTTATTATTCCACGTCCCTTCTCTTCAAAGTGTTGAATCTAAAATAACCATTCGAAACGATTACTGCAAAAGCTGCAAAGGTCGGGTTTCTTGCGGTGAAACTATACCTTCAAACCAGATTCCCGCTGTTCGCGAATAGCCTTTTCAATATCGCGGTCCCGTTCCCATTGAACTTCTTTTTTGGTTTTTCTCACACTTCGTCGTACTTGGAAGAAATCGGTCAGCTTTGTGTTGGTTCCTGCCTCACCGCTGTGTTTGCCGACATTTGTGGTCACAGCTGAAGGAACCTCGGTTTGTTTGCTGCTTTGGTTATTGTTGGTATTCTGCTGTGCAGTAGGATTGACCGAATCGTTCAAGACCGGCTTTTTCTTATCCAACTCAGTGGTCGTGGTTGTCAGAATATTGATATCGACTGAACTGATCACTTCCGATTCTTCCAGCGCGTTTTCCGATTCTTTTACGTGAAGCCTGCAAGTAATGAAGACATATAAAGTTTTATATTTTAACGTTTAGGGAAGAAGCTCTGGTATAAAAATTTCAATTTCAAACTTCAAGGATCGAAGCCAGAGGCAGAGTCGGATAGGAAGTTAGGAGAACAAGATTCTGACATAAATAATTCAAAAGGGATTAAAAAGAGAACTAGGAACCGAAAAATAATACCAAACAGCAACAAGGAAATATTCCAAGAGTAGGTCGGTGTTCCCTTAGTGAACAGTCCCCTATAGTCGCACTAGTGGCTTTTTACGGCCGTTTTGCTATAAACCTTTTCAAAACATTTTTTGACATGAAGGTCCGGAGGTATTTATCTAAGTACCATTGATACACAGCTTGATTTTGTTCAAAAAATGATCGAAATAATTAGTTTTGCTTAAAATTTGAGCTCCCTTGCGCCTATAGTAAACCTATTGTTCCTATAGTAGCACTACTGCGACAAACTATTTTTTTATTATACGAAATAATTAATAAATTACAATTTTTTTACATCAAACGAAAGCTTTTGATCCATACTTTGAAGGAAAAATATAAAAGATTTGTAAAAATATGTTTTTGATTAGTGTTTTGCCAACGCCGTGATGCTAGTGCTACTATAGGAACAGAAATTAGAAATAGTACTACTATAGGCACATGCATGCGATAATAAATGCAAACATTTGAGTTTTCGTAGTTTTCATATTTTTCCCACAAAACCAAGATAAAAAGCTTTCAGATGATGAAAAAATAATGACAATAGCGTTATTTTTCGATTTTATACGAATTTTTGTTCTTAGCTATGCGGCTATTGGTACATCGACCCTAGTTCTTCAAAGATTTCTCAGAGAATCCTCAAAGGGCAATTCTGAAAATTTATTTTGGAGTTCCTCGTGATGTTACGCCAGGTAGGATATTTCCTGGAATCTCACCAAGAATCAATTTAGGCATTTGCCTTAAATTTCCTTCAGGTATTACTTTGTCGGTGGTATCCCATGTAATAACAATAACAATTTATTTAGCTGAAAGTAGCTGTATAAACAACATTTTAGTTAAACAATCTGTCATTCAGCTACTAATGTTACTTGGGACTACTCCCATGGTTTGTTCAGGACATCATTCAGTGATTCTTTTCCGATTTCCCTAGGAATTCCTTCAAAATTATTGTTCAAGATCCTCTTGCTAAGCTTCTCCCTGTTCTTATTCCTTTATAAACATCCTTCAAGACTTCTTCACGGTTTCTTCCAAAGTTGTCTCTGACAATGATCTTTGAAAAAACATCTCGACCCTTGAAATTCTTCGAGGATTCTCTTTAAAAATTGCTGGCATAATTTTTGAAAAAAAAAATACCACGACCATTGACTTTGATATTTTTTAATCCATTTCAAAATTCAAATCAATGTAACTTTAGATTGGAATAATCCAGCTAGTTAAAACTTTCTAACAACTTTTTCTTGTGGGATTTTTTTTTTGCTGAAACATAAGTTTTGGAAAGTTCAAGCAGCTCGCCTAAAATAATTGTGTTAAGCGATTCAGTTTTTTAGGCTTAAATGAAAGACATGTAAGTCTAGTTCAGAAACCCTCAAGGAGATCCGGAGTTGGTCACTGTGGCCACCGGGAACCAACTACATATGAAAAAAGTCCCTTTAGAGACCCTTACATTGACAACCTGTAGACTCGAAACCAAACAAGTGATCTGAACCGTCAATAATATTTACGTTGACTGTGGATAGAGATGCTCAAATCATGTCCGCATTCATGTTGGTGGAAAGGGTAGTGCCATAGGATACGTTCGGTAGACGTTCTGGCCGACAAATGGTTAATATTTACGCATTGGAATCATGCGCTTCTGATCAGAACAAACTCACCAAATTCCTTTTTCGAAACTCCTCTGAAATCCTTCGCTCCTCTAATGATGAATCACCGCTCGAAAAATCGACATTAAAACATTAGTTTGCGAAAACGCTCAAAACACGCCGGAGATAAAAAAGAACGAGTCGCGCGAAACGAATTCAATTGCTGATGCCATCACAGAGCATTCTCGAGCAAAACGCATGCAAATCAAATAAAAGTAAAAAAATACACTTTAATCACTTTGAAAAATATATTTCCACAGAACATTTGTACGTGGCACCATCCACCGAAACTGGTGAAAACCAGCCGAATTGAGTAAAAATAAAAAAAAACGCGGGACGAAGTAAACGTGACACAAAATTCCCTTATTCGTCAATAGATAAATAACCAAATAATAATAAAATAATGACCACCGGAGATACTCGTATTTTGCGACATATCAGTTTTAGTATTAAAACTAGACATGCGACGGCTCATTCTTCATGATTTTAAATACCTTTGACTTTTCTAATTCAATTATAAATGATTGAGCACTTTTACTTACCCAAGAAATCCGTATTGTGAGACATTGGTGAGGGAGTCCTTGAAAACATTGCAGAATAAACTTCTGGATAAATCACTAGTAGAATTCCTGAAGCATTTCCTCGAGAAATTGCAGAAGAAATCTATGGTTATTCAAAATCAGAATATGGTCTGTCAGGGGAACGAGCAAAATGGACTGTAACACTTTTCGGGAGGACGGTCGAAGCTAGAGGGTAAGGATCCCTCGCAGGACGCTTCGTCTTGTAGCCGATACACTTTACAGCTCTTTCGGGAGGACACTTCTTCGATACTAGGACTGGGTTACTGGGAATTCAAAACATTGGGTTTTGTACTGAACTACACTTTAATTAACTAAATTAACAAATGAGTTGTAACTTTCTTCTAAACAAGTTGGTTGCTGTCGACACTTTCTTGAAGACTGTACTTTTTCACACTTCCTTTCTCTGCACAGACCCTTGCGTGGCGTGATCGTGCATGAAGGTGGGGCGTGGAAGAAAAATCTCCACACGCGCGGGATAGAAACGGTAGGAAAAGGAAACACAAAAGATGTTCACGCATCGCATGGCTTCTTCCGTACACGGAACAGAATAATTATTGCTTAAGAATCTTTGACAGTCTCACTAGCAGCTCTAGAATTTTGCATCAGAATTTACTGCACCGCACTCGCGATCCTGCTATGAAAATTATATGGCAGGATTTGCAGAAAGAAATCAAAAAGCGTTATGCTCAATTAAGAAACAAACATTTTGAAAATAAAATTTCTCAATTGGACCCTGGCTCTAAGCCCTTTTGGAAATTATCTAAAATCTTGAAAAAACCTCAGAAGCCTATACCGGCATTGAAAGAGGAAAACAAATTATTACTAACTAATTGCGAAAAAGCTCAAAAACTTGCTATGCAGTTTGAAAGTGCGCACAATTTTAATTTAGGACTTACTAGTCCAATTGAAAATGAAGTTACTCAGGAGTTCGAAAATATTCTCAATCAAGAGAACGTTTTCGAAAATGCCTGGGAGACTGATTTGGAAGAAGTGAGAACTATTATTAAAAAATTCAAAAATATGAAAGCTTCTGGCGATGATGGAATTTTCTACATCCTCATCAAGAAACTTCCAGAAAGTAGCTTATCATTTTTAGTTGATATATTAAACAAATGTTTTCAATTAGCATATTTTCCTGACAAATGGAAAAATGCTAAGGTTGTTCCAATTTTAAAACCAGATAAAAATCCTGCAGAAGCTTCTAGCTATCGTCCAATCAGTTTGCTTTCCTCCATCAGTAAACTTTTTGAAAAGGTTATTTTGAACAGAATGATGGCCCACATCAACGAAAATTCAATTTTTGCCAATGAACAGTTCGGATTCCGCCATGGACATTCGACCACTCATCAACTTTTACGTGTAACAAATTTGATCCGTTCCAACAAATCTGAAGGCTATTCTACTGGTCTTGCTCTTCTAGACATAGAAAAAGCATTCGACAGTGTTTGGCATGAAGGTTTGATTGTAAAATTAAAAAACTTTAATTTTCCAACATACATTGTTAGAATAATTCAAAGTTATCTGTCAAATCGTACACTTCAGGTTAATTATCAGAACTCCAGATCTGAAAGACTTCCTGTAAGAGCTGGTGTTCCTCAAGGCAGCATTTTGGAACCAATATTATACAATATTTTCACATCTGACTTACCTGAGTTACCTCAGGGATGTCAAAAATCTTTGTTTGCGGATGACACAGGCCTCTCCGTCAAAGGTCGAAGCCTGCGTGTCATCTGTTGTCGATTGCAAAAAAGTTTGGATATTGTTTCTTCATACTTGCAAAAATGGAAGATTTCTGCTAATGCTTCCAAAACTCAACTAATAATATTCCCACATAAACCAAATGCTCTTTATTTGAAACCTTCAAGTAGACATGTTGTCACGATGAGCGGGATTCCAATAAATTGGTCAGATGAAGTTAAGTATCTAGGGCTCATGCTTGATAAGAATTTAACTTTCAAAAATCACATTGAGGGCATTCAAGCCAAATGTAATAAATATGTAAAATGTCTTTATCCCTTTATTAATAGAAAATCGAAACTTTGTCTTAAGGCTAAGTAGCCCGTCATTCGTTTTGGCAACAATGATGACTTTTCAGCTTGCATTTCAAAGTGATAAAACTCAATCCGAATAGTTTATATTGACTTGAAAAAGCATCACTGTACGCGCTAACATGCATAAAGTATGCTGATACTTTTTCAGCTGTGTCAGTGCAAAACCAACTGATTTTCTTTGATTCGAAATCGTGAGATGAATTAGCAACAATCATCAACGACGCGTACAAATTTCAATGACGGCCTACTTCGCCTTAAGAACAAACTTTTGATATTCAAACAAATTTTCAGGCCTGCCATGTTGTATGCTGTACCAATATGGACTAGCTGTTGTAATACCAGGAAGAAAGCTTTGCAGAGAATTCAAAATAAAATTTTGAAAATGATTCTGAGAATTCCTCCCTGGTATAGTACCAATGAGTTACATAGAATATCCAATGTTGAAACATTGGAACAAATGTCAAATAAAATAATTAATAATTTCAGGCAAAAATCGTTACAATCTTCTATTGCCACGATTAATGCGTTATATGTTTAGGTTAAGTATATTTAAAGCGTTTTTTTTTCTCTTATAAGCAGGTGAAATCAACTCACCTGTAAAAAATCTGAACTGCTACGGCAAATGAAATGTTATATGTTGTTAACAAAATGTTAATAAAATCTTAAATTTGTTTTACCAAATTAGGATGATAGTGTCACAGACAAACAGACGTAACACTTAGAACAAATCTCGATCAAATTCATACCCGGGTAGAGGAAAATAGCAAACGAATAACAAAATTTACCATTAAAATAGAAGGTTTGAATAGCAAAATTTGTTATTTGTTTGTTTGAAATAAGAGATAAAATAACAAAAATAATAACTGAGTTTGTATGGCATAAAAACTAAATCATAACATATTTTGCCATTGTAATAACAAAATAATAGTAAAAATATAGGCAATCGTAAATAACAAAATATGTTATTATTTTGATATTATTAACAAAATAATAACTAAATAAGCTATTCACGAGTAGATCAAAATAATGATAATTTTAGTTCTTTGACTTCAATATCTAAATTTAGCATGATTTAAAAATGAACTTTTAGCTTTCCTGCTAAAAAACTTTTGCTTTTTGAATCTTTAATGAATATCATACAAATAGTAAAATGAGCTATTATGGCAAAATTTGATATTGGTTTGTTCTCATGAATTATTTAAATAAAGTTTTCAAATATCAAAATAATGACATATTTTACTATTTTGTTATTCTTTAGATATTCAATATTTTTAGTATTTTTGCACAAATAGCAAATTTTACCATGATAGTATATTTTGTTATCGATTAGTTATTACGTGAATTTTAAGTATAACATATCAATGACAAATTTTGCTATGATAGTATGTTTTGCTATTGATGCGATTTTTAATGTCATAGATTAATAACATAATAATGGTTAAACTAGATATGATATGAGATATGGCAAAATTTGTTCTTATTTTACCATTATTTTGTTATTCACCTCTACCCGGGTAGTCACGAGGACATGTACGCCCAATACTAAAATCGGTGTGTTTGGCCGACTCGCCTATTTTGCTACCGCCTAACAGATGGCGGTAGTGAGCAAACGTCAAACACGAACAAAAACGATGCGAGCGCTGCGGGTGGCGGATTGGCCAACTACCATATTTTCGAATCAACCGTTAAAAAGGTAGTCGATGGACAACGATGGGAGTGTGACGTCTGTTTGTCTGTGATAGTGTTGTCTAATAACACAGAACACCTAGATATGAGAAATGAATGTAATGTTTGAAATGATACTAATAAAGAAATTAAAAAAAAAAGAATTTACTGCACGCAGAAAAATGAAAACAGTGACTTTGGTTACCATTGTAAAAAAGTGAGCAAGTCTCTACAAGAAATGAACTGCAGAAGTATAATTTATGGATGAAATGTTGGAGAAATTTCTAGAAGATCTTGATGAACCAAAAGAGAAACCCCTGGTAAACATGGCTGGAACAATAATTGGGAAAAAAAACTTAGGTACGAATTCCTCGAAGATGGAATATGATGTATTTGATAGACAAATCAGAAACAAGTCCTGGGAAAGTATCTGGAAAAAAAATCAAAGTAATTCCCGAGGAAATTACTGGTCGACCTTAATTTTCCTCAAGGGTTTACTTGCAATGGTCGATTTCTCCTCATCGATCCTCTCTTCTGTGATTAAAGGTGACAAGATGCAGTATTGAACGGAAAAAGGATCACCAAATCTTGCTTTGCATGCTAAACACGTTACGGATTTATTTTAGCGAAGTTATGAGCGAAGGAGAGGCTCGATGAAGAGAAATCGATCAAGTCAAGTCAGATAAGCACTTATGAAGGACCATGTCGAAGTGATGTTCTAAGCCTTTTGACTTGTACATTGTAATGTATATTTCATTAGCATTTTCAATATTTACACTTAATCGTGTATTCAGCGTTGATTGTTATACTAAGCACAAAACTAGCAACACTGCTGTCATAAAAAAAATTATGAATAAACTACCCGAAGAGGGTCTCTTTTACTTTGTGCACTCGAACCAACTGGACGTATTTCTCCACATCTCCGAACGAAATCCCCGAGTATAATTACACCCGTACAACAGTGGATTAATCTCTTAATCCACTTTGAATACTTTTAGTGTAGTTAAAAGTGAAAAGATTTTCCTGATTGGAAAACATATAAGTGGCGACGAGGAAAACGGTGTCCGAAAGTTGGATTTTCGGCGCGCGATCAGTGCAGCAGCTCGGGCGGCAGCCATCACGGGTGAGATTTTTTCCCATCACCCGCGGGACGGAGGATTAGGCTGGTCCAAAACTGACTGGAGCGGCGGTAAGAACAAAGCAAAACTAAATACTCGAAAAAGTGAAATCTAATTCCGCGAGTGGAAATTTTCCTTTTTCGGTGGTATTTTTCGACGGTAAGAAAGCGTAATTGTATTTTAACCGCCATTTGCTTTGCTGGCGTCGGTTTTGGTTAAACAATAGTAACACAATTAACATAATTAAAAGCCTTTATTGTTTTCAGGGAACAATTATTTTACAAATTAATTAAGAGTGTTTTCCTTTTACTCCTAGTAGGCATCTGCGCAGTGAATTGTGCGGCGTCGGTTGCTGGTTCTGGCGGGAGATTTCCGGCTACTACACCTTTTTTCGCTGGGTGGCGAGTTTCACGCCTTTATTCCGCTTGTTGGCTGTTGGCGAGGATACGTTTCATCGGGTGAGTGAAGAAATTTTTTGTTGCGACTCAGTTGTGAAGACTAGACTGGTTCAAATTTTTTTTTGTGACTGTTGATTATTGTGATTTTTTTATAGAAATATTGACGTAGGACTACAAAGTGATAAATTTTGATTGTTTTCAACAACATATTTTTTCATTTTATAATTTTAATTGCAAAACAAGATTAATGACGAACAGAGAAAAGACCAAATGTTTCTTTTAGGTGGAGATTACCTTTTTAGTGTGGCGGACAAGCTTTATCCGACCGAAGCGATGATGGAAGAAGTGTCCTATGAAATTTTGATTCAAAAGCTTAAGGAGAGACTTGACAAAACTGATTCAGTCTTGCTCCAACGATATAGTTTCAGTACTAAAGTACAGCAACCTGGGGAAAGTGCAAGTGATTTTGTTTTTTCACTTAAAGTGCTTGCGGAACATTGCGAGTTTGGTGATCAGAAGAATCTCCTTATTCTTGATCGCATTCTTGTTGGTTTAACAAACAATTCCCTCAGACATAGACTTTTTACTGAAGACAATGCTAAATTGACTTTGGGAAAGGTGGACAAAATTATCGCTTCATGGGAAATGGCGGATACTCACACAAAAGCTTTAAAGAACAATGATGTTGACCAAGTGGCTTCAATAAATACAAAATATCCATTTACTGATGGAAGACAAATGCCTGAACATAGGATGAAAGAAATGCGTCAAGGTTATCGTAATACAGTAAATAGTCGTTTTGGTTTTCGATCCATGGATGATCGTCGCAAAGTTAATTTTCAATTCCAGCAACAAAAGCGTCGAGATTTACCAGCAGGTGCATTTTTTCGGCGAGGCAGAATGGACGGCAAGCAATGGACGTCGGATCAGCGCATTTGCGACTACTGTGGACGTAGAGGACATTTACGATGGAAGTGCTACAAACTCAAGGACGATATGAGTGAGGAAGAGGTCAACCATATTTCCAATGAGATTTCCACTGACTCGGATGCTGTGGACGAAGAGCTGGACAGGCTTATGACCATTGACTGTAGTTTGGATGATGATATATCAGGTGATCTAGAATGTATGCATGTTTCATCCGTTGACAAGAATGATTCTTGTTTGCTAAATGTATCTATTGAAAACAGTGATGTACAGATGGAGGTTGAAAGTGGCTCTTCTGTTACAGTAATGGACAAAAATTTATTTGCTTCAAAATTTGACCTTCCCTTGTTGAAAAGCTCTAAACAACTTGTTGTGATAAATGGTTCCAGATTAGAAGTGTCTGGAGAAGCTAAGGTTGAGGTTCAATACAATGGCAAGTTGAAAAAATTATATCTTTTAGTGCTTGATTGTGATTACCAGTTCACGCCTTTGCTTGGTAGACCATGGTTGGATGAATTCTTTCCCAACTGGAGAAACTTTTTTGGTAATTCGTTGCCAGTAAACAATAACATAAAAGATAATAATGAAGCACTAATTGCTTATACTAGGCCAAAAGTTTTTGACGTAATTGTCAACGATCTTTCTAATCCTACGAATAATTGCAAAACAGATTTAGCTTTAAAAAGTAACGTTAAAATTTTTAAAACTGTGTATGACGTTCCGTTTTATTTTCGAGAAAATATTTTAAAGTGTATCAATCTATGTATTACAAAACAATCGACAATAACTTCTCAAGTAACAACACTGGCAAATGTTGATATTATAGACAATGCAGCTTTCTGGTTGCGATTTCCAACAAAAATGGTAACTGCCAATGAGCATAATCAAAAATTAGTAAACAGTAATAATTTAGGGAACAATTTGTTCTGTAATTCTGTAGATAATGAGAAGTTTATTGCTGCTTGTAAAAGCAATGCAAGTTTGGCAATTCATCTAAAACTACATAATAATTCCAAATACAAATCTATCATGACACCATTTAGTGAGAAACAATTCTACAATGTTTATTGCGATTATCGTGCCTTCTTTATGATGGTGAAGAATTTCTCTAAATGGGTGGAGGTAAAGAATAGCACAAACTTTTCAAAAACTAAGTTGAAACTTGTTGGATTTCTTACAACTTTTGGTTTGCCAGACGAATTGTCGGACAATGGGTTTTCTCTCATCTTGTATTCATTGAAAAGATTAAATCATCCTACTAGTATTGGCCAGGAACAGATATTTGAGAAAATAGTAAAGTATGACAATCTTATTGTGGAATGGTTTTCAATGCTAAGAATACTTGAGATGAGTTTAGAAATCCGAATATTTGTATATACATGTTTTATCTTGACGTTGGAAGGTAGATTTCCTTCTAGAACAACATTTCAACATTTGCACGAAACATGGATAGGAGCATCTTTTCTAAAACGGTTTTACAAAAACTCATTACAGATCATGGTTGGACATGAGAAGACAGCTACATTGAATCAAACTCAAATTCGGTTCATTGAGGATGGACAAGATTTACGGGATCAACTAAAACCATCGACGAGAATGGTCAAGACTGGTCGGCCGATCCTGACTGTCGAGCAACCCGAGATGCTTTCCATGACAAACGAGTGCGATGTTGGGCAACTACCTGATCGAAGAAAAAGTGAAATTTCGAAGATAAGAATAAGTAGATTACAGAAAAGAAACTTTCCATCAGATCTGGTAGCGCTTACTGGCCTACCTAGGCGTTCGAAGAAAGTTAGACTTAAGATTACGATTTTGAATTATTGTTCATTCTGAATATTTGGTTTTACTTCTAAAGGGGGTAGAACTAATGTATATTTCATTAGCATTTTCAATATTTACACTTAATCGTGTATTCAGCGTTGATTGTTATACTAAGCACAAAACTAGCAACACTGCTGTCATAAAAAAAATTATGAATAAACTACCCGAAGAGGGTCTCTTTTACTTTGTGCACTCGAACCAACTGGACGTATTTCTCCACATCTCCGAACGAAATCCCCGAGTATAATTACACCCGTACAACAGTGGATTAATCTCTTAATCCACTTTGAATACTTTTAGTGTAGTTAAAAGTGAAAAGATTTTCCTGATTGGAAAACATATAACATTGAAGCGCCCATCTAGCGAATAGGAGGTCGTTGGTTTGGTCCCCACCGGAGCACGTGGTTTCTTTTCGCAAATTCAACTTTGATTTGCATTTGACAAATGTTCTGTGTGTACATATAAACGACAAAGCGTTTAGCTTAACTAGGTAGACAATTAAAATGTGCAATACCTGTTACAGTAGTTGGTTGCGTTAGATTTCATGGAGCAAATTCTGAAGTTGAAATATCCTTTGAAAAACCCTAGAATAATTTGTAGAGCAGTTCCGGTAAGTATTCCCGAAATCGATGTTTAATGGCTACTTGGTCGTCCATAGAAGTAAATATTCAATGTTATCTTCTTTTCCAAGCAGCCTAGATAGCCGTGTAGTGTCGGTAATGGTTGTCTCAACTGGCTAAGAATAACACTACGATTTGCCTGATCCTGTAGTAAAAATCTACTAATCAGGTAACCCCAATCCCAAGGTGTGATGCGACCCGTGCTGATGGATGAATGGTTGAGGGGGTTTAAAATATGCTCAATTGCTAACGGAGCCTGGAGAGCACCAGGGCGAACTCTCCAGTATGTAGCTCTTACTGCATTAGGGCGGGGCAATGATGCAGCGGACCGTATTTCCCCAGGGACTCGTGTGACCAAAAAAAGAGTGCAAATAATCAAACCAAAATAAAAGGTCCGACTCTCCCAGTCGGACGAAACGGAAACAGAGAATGCTTTTGGTAAGCTTGGACTGACCGAAGATGAGCTTCTTAGTAGTTCGCATGAAAACATGGAACCCGACCCCCCTCGGACACTGCCGAACGACTCAGGACTCCATCCTTCGGTTGAACCAATGGACGACGAAGAGGATGGAATTGCAGTCACAATAAACTTGACAGGATCGCAGCCATCAATCACAGGATCGAACGTCACCTCGGGTCCTATTGATGGAAAGACGGATCAACATCCAACAGATGACGCGAACAAACAAAAACCTACTGGCACCAAAAAGATCACTCGGAGCCAAAGGAAGCAGCTAAAAGCACTCCGACAAAGTGGCTTAAGCCGCCCTGAGGCCCTATCCAGAATCACGGGGGGTGAGGCTATGGTGTCAACTCCTTCGAAACGCACTCGGCAGGACCTTGACAAGTCCACAAATGCTGAAGAAGAACATAAGCAGAAACGGATGAAACAACACCTGAATCCGAGAAAGCGCGTTGAGCAACAGGAAACAAACAGCTCAACAGCCTCGACGATCAACAAACCCCCACCAGAAGATAAAAAACAGACTAGTCTAAGCTACGGTGAAATGACCAGTCGCAGGAGAGTCGGAATAATCCCAAAAGACTTCCCCACGACCCAACTTTCAACGACTCAGTTGGACGTTCTTCAGGAGGCACTGCTGCTTCGGGTAGAACAACAACGGAACGCGACAATGAAGCCCAAGTTTTCTAACCTTATCTACAAGTCTGGCCATATGGTTCTTATTTGTAAGGATCAGGAGACTGCGGAATGGGTAAAGGAGATAACACCTGCATTAAACCCCCTGGAAGGTGTTGAGTTGGTTGCAATGGATGAGGATAAGATTCAACGTCCAGAACTGATTCGAGCCTTCTTCCCTCAAAGCGCACAATACACCGATGATCGTATCAAAGCTCTCATCGAGAGTCAGAACGATCTTATAACCAACAACTGGGCCTGTCATGCAACGGCTCACTCCTAACAACAAGCATGTGGTGTGGGTCTTTAATGTAGATGGAACGTCCATGGAAAAACTCCTTCAATCCAAGTTCATCCTCAACTACCGCTTTGGAGAAATACAGTTGCGGAAAGTAAAGAGCACAACCCAAAACTCCAATGACAATCCAACTGGAAAGCCGACCCAAGAGAAATCTGAGGAGGCCTCTAGTAGCATCCCACAATCAACTCCCACCATACAGGCTAGCTTGTCTTCCTCTGATGGAAAAGATGCATGTTTGACCTCACTTCCTGGCCTAAGCGGTGTCACCTCAATGGCTCCCAATAAGGGCAGTGGAAATGTCAAAAGTGTAAAATTGACCACAGGGGATAAACCAGCATGCCTAGGTAAGGGAAAGGACAAAAACCAAAATCTAAGACATCCCCCAAAATCAAAAGTTGATGATCCGCAACATCCAAGGAAGGAAGGCAAACGTCCGGAAAATGCGGAACGCCTCAGCAATGATTAAAATCCTCCAAGTGAATCTCCATCATGCTCAGTGCGCAACAGATGTGCTTTGCAGGAGGTTCACAAAAGAACACCTTTCCGTGGCTCTGATTCAAGAGCCATGGGTCAACAAAACTCGAATACAAGGTATTCAACTAAACTCGTGTAGGTTGGTATATGATGACAGCCAACTCTATCCCAGAGCAGCTATTCTAATACGCAATGATACTAAATGTTTTCCAATTACTGAATTCATCAAAAGGGACATCGTGGCGGTCAGGATGGAGGTTTCTACTGCTAGGGGCAGTACTGAGATCATTATGGTTTCGGTGTATTTCCCTGGCGACGCAGAAGACATTCCTCCTCCAGAGATGGCTGCTCTTGTCTCTTACAGTCAAAAACACAACATCCCCTTCGTCATCGGTTGTGACGCCAATGCTCATCACCTTGTATGGGGAAGTACAAACACAAATATCAGAGGTGAGCATCTTTTGCAGTTTCTTTCCTCCAAAAATGCAATGTCGGTGATAAGCCTACATTTGAAAACATCTTACGACAAGAAGTCCTTGATCTGACTTTATGCAGTCAATCCATCTCGGATAAAATAAAAAACTGGCATGTTTCTAATGAAATATCTATGTCAGACCATAAACATATAGTCTTCGAGTGGGAAGGGGGTCTAATGATTCAAAAGTCGTTTAAAGATCCCAAGAAAACTGATTGGGAAACCTACTCAGCTATTCTCCGTTCTGAAGACTATATAATAGAGCCGAATATTCAGACTATTATACAGTTAGAAGCAGCTTCGGATTCTATTAAAAACAAAATTCTAAATGCTTATCAAGAGAGCTGTCCGATCAAAACAGTTAGTTCTAACAGAGATGTTCCATGGTGGAACTTCAACCTTGATAAACTCAGAAAAACCGCTCGGAAGGAATTCAACCGAGCCAAACGCACTTCTGATTGGAGTCTATACCGCATTGAGAAAACTCCCGTAGCTGCTCGACTTCATAAAACTCTTTCGAAGGATCACTCCAATGGTTTGGGAAGTCTTCAAAGGACTGACGGTTCACTCACTGTGGAACCTCGTGAAACACTGAGTGAAATGGTAAGAGTTCACTTTCCTGATTCATTCCTACAAACGAGTCTAAATGCTGAAGGTGCCAGACTTGACATCTCAGTTCCACACGGGTTCCTATCAGGGGATTCAGGAACAAAAAGGGGCGCAATAAAGGTTGCCAAAGAAGCTTTTACTCGCGATAGGGTTGTTAGGGCAGTGAGATCTTTCCAGCCATTCAAATCTGCTGGCATGGATGGAATCTTCCCAGCGCTTATCCAAAATGAGGAAGAGACACTGATTCCACACATGGTAGAAATTTTTAAGGCAAGTTTAGTTCTGGGACACCTTCCAAACGATTGGCGTCAAGTTCGAGTTGTCTTTATTCAAAAATCAGGAAAAAAGGACAAAACCAACCCTAAAGCATTCCGACCGATAAGCCTATGCTCGGTAATGCTTGAAATCATGGAGAAGGTATTATGCGAGTATATAGATTCTAAATTTATGAAAACTATGCCTCTTTCTAAATCCCAATTTGCTTATCAAAGCGGAAAATCAACGGTCTCAGCACTGCACACGCTAGTGAACAAGATCGAGAAAACCTTTAATGCAAAAGAAATCGCTCTTATAGCATTTCTTGATATTGAGGGCGCGTTCGATAACGCTTCTTATTCGTCTATAGGTTCGGCAATGTTGAGGAGAAACTTCGACCCATGCATTGCAACCTGGGTACATGCTATGCTAGCAAATCGACAGATCTCATCTGAGCTGAGTGATTCGCGCATTACTGTAATGGCTACAAGGGGATGCCCTCAAGGGGGAGTACTCTCTCCCTTATTGTGGTCATTAGTGGTGGACAAACTGCTAGATAGCTTAGAAAGAAGGGGTTTTGAAGTTGTTGGATACGCAGATGACGTAGTCATTATTGTACGAGGCAAATTTGACAGCGTTATTTCATCAAGGATGCAAATTGCTCTCAATCACACACTCTCCTGGTGTCAAAAAGAGAAACTAGGAATATACCCTTCAAAAACAACAATTGTACCGTTCACAAAAAGACGAAAGGTACAACTCCACCCTCTTTTCTTGAACCAAATACAGCTTAGCTTAGCTTAGCTTAGACTGACTACACATATCAATGGTTGCTATTCCGTGATTGACCGAAGTCAGTGAAAATGCACAAAGAATCAACTAGAAGTTCGGCTGGGATTGGCCATAATCTTCTTCAGTGTGCATAATTCAGTGCCTCTATTTATACAGGGTCAATAACGGCGCCGGCCACGTCCTTGCAGTCAGGTGGGATTGGGGGAAGGAATGTTAGTGTGTAACCTTTGCTTTTTGGAGACCGTGTTTGCCTCTGCATCTCCACAAAGGCTACTGGGAGGGATGTTTGTTAATGGGGAGGATCGTTGGGTCATAGGATTCACTTTGATAAGCGATTAGACCATGATAAACAATGATTTGTGAGATATATACATACTTATACGTAAATATAATATTTTCATTTGATATGAACAATTTCTATGTAGAGGAAAATAATGCCGACACTTGAGGTGACGAACCATTCAAAGTTTGTTGAACAAATACCTAAATGTAACATTCCTACAGCTGTCAGGACGAAAGCATGTGTTATTATATTTTACTCATTTGAAAAGAAACAAAAAACTCGATTGGTTGGGACATCATAGAACACTCTTATTATTATGCCGACACTTACAGTGGCGAACCATCCAAAGTTTGTTGAATAAAGTGAACCTTTCGCAAGTCTACACTTGTAGTGTCGAACCATTCAAAGTTTTTTTTAATTACAAAAATAAAGGTATATAAAAGGTGTTCTGAAAAAAAAAATGTTAAACATAAATAAATCATGAATCAGAGTTTGTGTCGACACTCACAGTGACGAACCATCCATAGTTTGTTGATAAATCATATATTTTATAGATTAGAAATAGTAGCATGAAACGAGCTCACCAATTGATCCGTTATCCTTGACTGAGCAGCCACAATCCACTTTCGGCTTCACTCGTTTGCTCGGCTATAAAAAAGCACTCAGGAAAAAAAAAATAAGCGCGCGACCCAAAAAGAATAAAAAAAAAACTGTTCGGGCTTTCTTGACGCACTGCCCAGGAGCAAGCGTCAAGGTCGAAGGATCAAACAGAACTAACCGATCGCGGCACTTTTTCAGTTACTCCAACCGAACTCACCGATCACGCCACTTTTTCACTTACGAGACCGACGCGCGACATGTTTGATCCTGCCCTCGTCGCTTGCCCCGGGAAAAGCAAGTGTCAAGGTCGAAAGATCAAACAGAACTAACCGATCGCGGCACTTTTTCACTTACGAGACCGACGCGCGACATGATTGATCCTGCCCTCGTCGCTCGCCCCGGCAAAAGCAAGTGTCAAGGTCGAAAGATCAAACAGAACTCCCTCTTTTCTTGAACCAAATACAATTAGTTTACTGTTTACTCAAATGAGGTCAAGTATCTTGGCATCACACTTGACGCAAAACTAAATTGGAACACCCATCATCAATTCATAAAGCTGGATGCTGAGAAAAGTGCTCTTAGGCTAAAACGATCAACAGTCTTACTGTCAGGGGACTTAACAGGTCACCTCAGTATATTAAACGAATTTTCGATAAATCCTATTGTTGAGAAATGTAGTGACTGGATGGAAAAAGTGGTAAACTATGACTCGCCATTCACGGTGGTCTTTCCTTTTCGTGAGGAATGGGAAGAAGGTGGACCCACCATTTCACCGGGATCTATTAAATTCTACACAGATGGTTCAAAAATGAATAATTTGACAGGGTCTGGAGTATACGGACCGAAAACCAAAATCTCTGTCTCTTTTGGACAGTGGCCTACAGTTTTTCAAGCAGAAGTCTATGCAATCAAGGAATGTGCGCAGCTGTGTCTGAAAAGAAATTACAGACATGCCACCATCTGTATTTTCTCTGATAGTCAAGCAGCGCTTCAATCTTTGAAGGCTTTCACTTGCAACTCAAAACTTGTGTGGGAATGCATTCTTGCACTGAAATCCCTAGCTGAACGCAATCGAGTTAAACTATATTGGATCCCAGGACATACGGGTCTAGAGGGTAACGAAATTGCCGATCAGCTAGCAAGGAATGGATCAACCAATATGTTCATTGGTCCAGAGTATTTTGGCATTTCAAACTCTGCACTAAACACGGAATTGAACAACTGGTTGTTCGATCAAATTCAATCAAATTGGAATACAGTTTCCAATGCGAATCAGTTCAAAAGGTTCGTAACAATAAACACGACACAAACAAAAAAACTTATAGGTCTCAACAAAAGGGATCTCAGAACATAAATCGGTCTAATAACTGGTCACTGCCCAAGCAGATACCACTTATACAAGATCGGTGTCGTACCAAACACAAATTGCCGTTTCTGTGACGAGACGGACGAAACCTCACAACACCTTCTCTGCTCTTGCAGTGCACACATCCATCCAAAATATTTGGCAAGCACTACTTACAGCCAGCTGATATTTGGAACGCATCCCCCAGGGAGGTGGTTAGCTTTATTAGGCTGATCACGTCAGATTGGGGGAACTACAACACTGCAACCTAGGACTTGTGCCCATCAATGGCAGATGGTTCAAAGTTCAGTCAAATGCGCAAAGTATTCCGGAGGCACATTTGCTACTGGAAAACATTGTGTACAAAGAGTAATAGGGTATATCACAATAGTCCTAACAAATGGACGCAGTGATCCCACACCCGACAGAAGAAAAAGAAGTATTCCCGAAGAAATCTCTTGAGAAATTATCAGAATTATTCTTGAAGCACAGAATCTGAGAAGAAATTACTGAATAACTTGGGGAATGATCGCGTAATAAAGAAAGAATAAATGAAGGTTTCTCTAGATCCTTCAGAATTTTGCATCAGATTCATCAAACAGACCATTTTATTTATAAAGACACTTCGGAAGCCTTCCATAAAAATAGAGACTTTTAAAAGACTTGCATCCTATTATAATTATAATATGTAATAATAAATAATATGTGATTAATTAACAGCATTACGCAGTCAACACCTACCTTCGCTTGGATTTCACGTTCCTCCGGGTGGTCCTCTTGCTCTGAATGTTCAAGTGTGCCAGTGCCGTAGACGGGCTAGCCACGAGTGGATTCTTCACCGGCGATGGGCACAGAATGCGATGCGGAGTTGCTGGTTTTCGACGCTTCCCGTCGGCCGATCCCACCGACTCCAGGGTGCCTGTTGGCAAGATGACCACTCCGCTGTCACCGCTATCACATGAATTGCTGTCTTGATTTAGGAACGTCGTCGAGTCAATTTCCGTTACTTGTGTCGGTTTGGACAAGTCCAGTGCGTAATCCGACGCTTCGATTTTGATTGATACTGATGCAGCGGCACTTCCCCACATCGGGTCGCATTTGGGTGGCGAGAATTTACTTTGGATTTCAGTTGACAGGAACGAATTTTTAATGACCATGCGGGACTTGTCTGTGGGCGTCTTGTCGAAATTCAAACTAAGCACCGGTTCCTGCAGGAAAATGTTGCTTGCCGGATTGCTTTGAATCATGCTAAAACCAAGTCCTCCCAAGGCGTTTCCACTTCCGCTGGCCACATTCTCGAACGAATCACACGTATTATCATCGGTAAGATCGATGAAATTGTGTGCTGTGGATGATGATTTACTTTCTATCGGAGCCGAAGGTTTACCGGTCGTCAGATATTTAGCAATTCCATTAATCTTGGTACGACCTCCGCGTAGAACCATTGGAGCGGCCGCAGATGTATCATTGCTGGTGAAATGTGACAAATTGTCGAACTTGAAATCTTTGCGTTTAGGACTGGCTGTGTCGTCGACTGCGGAAGAAGATGTGAGTAGATGACCCGTTGGGTTGGTTTGGCGAGTTCGACGTCCTGTTGATTAGAATGGGAATAAATTTTAGTTCCTTTTATAGAGATAAATTAAGGTATACGAATCGAAATTAGAATAGATGCGTCCGAAACTAGCGATAGCCGAATGATTATTCGGGGTTTGATGGTGTAATAATTGTATACTGTCCAGATTCGCATAATTGTTCAATTTATATGAAATCTCATCTTCTTCTTCCTGGCGTTACGTCCCAACTGGGACAGAGCCGGCATCTCAGCTTAGTGTTCTTATTAACTGAGAGCTTTCTTTGCCAAATGACCATTTTTGCATGTGTATATCGTGTGGACTCGCTTTATTTTTTCTACTCACCTAAAATTTCCATACTGAACAAAAAAAACAACACAAAGGTGAATTGTTTTCAAACCCTAAAACTTTTTATAATGTCATATATCCTCTTGAAAAAAAAACTATGATAATTAAAAAAACTTAAGAACTTACTTAATAATTGTTTGCTACTAAATTGTTTTAATGATGTATTTTACAAAATAGTATTCCAGTGGAAAATGAAAAAAATATTACACAAATAAAAATAAGGTACCTTGCCCCTGCCCCCACCTGAATAATGCAATCGTTAAACCGACTATTGCTACAACCCCCAAAAAGTTTAGAATCACTATAACAGCAAAATCGCCGGTAATTCTAAACTTTTCGGGGTGTTGCAATATTGAACACAGGTGTTGCAATACTCAGTGAAGCGATTTCATACTTTCGATGGATAGTGTATGTCCAGGGCAGGCAATTGTCAGCATCGTCACAGTGCGATGACGAAATGAAAAAAGACATCGTCATCAGTGTTGCCACATTTTTTCAGATTCTCGTCTGTGTTTTCGGCTGAAAAAATCTTATTTATCTTAAGTTAACCTCTGTGTCAAAAATCTGTGTCGCAATAAAATCCAAAATTTTATTATTTGTTCAGGTTAAATAAACTTTTGCGAACGTTTTATGAGTGTTCTTGGCATGTCAACAATTTTTAATTTGAACTTATTCTACTAAAAGTAAGTTAAATATGCATAATTGTAAAAATCTAAAATACTTAAGTTTTTGAGAAAAACTAAACAGAGTAATGGTATTTTTGTTTAAAATCTTCCAAAATGGCAGGGTGAAATATCCTAAAATCTTAAAAATATTTTTTATCAAAAAAAAAAAATATCTGTAGGCTTAAACAAGAAAAAATCTGTGTAATTACAGATAAATCTGTGTATGTGGCATCACTGATCGTCATCCAGTATAATAACTCTGGTCGTCGTCTCGTCCTCGAAGAAAGAATGCACGACGAACGTCAATCCAAAATCGTCAACGAACAACTTTGTCTTCATTCCGTTCGCTCCCCTTTCTCAAATGAAGGAGGCGTTTATTGCCATCCCAGAATTGCTTGTATTGCCGATTTAACCCGTACTCCTCAAGCTTCAACAATAGCTCTGTTGGTAAGCACGTGACGTTGACGATACAGAGATCGTTTGTTCAATTCCAGACACGTTTTATTTTATTTTTGTTTTATTTTTACAAAAAAGGCTCATAATCTATCGACGCCACAGTTCATAATTTTAGTCGGCTCAGAGCTCCCGAACGAAGATTCGACTATAACGAAGAAGGTTTATTTGTTCGTCATGACGCCGAGCCTTTGTGGCGGACCAGTGCACCAAATCGTCATGCAACGCTGGTTGAGTGACGATGACGATTCTTTTTTAGTTTCGTCGACGACTTTTTCCATTTGACGGTGACGATTGTCTACCCTGTGTATGTCGATCATATGTAATGCATCGCTTAAAGAACTCACCAATACGTATCGGCTTGTCCATTAATTACATTAGACAATTTTTGGCGCTTTTCATCGTTTCCTCCTGTTTACTCATTTACAGAAATGAAATTCCCTGATATTTCCAGGTTAAATAACTGAAAATTTATTTATTATTTCGGTTCCGAAACATTCAAACAAATCATCTTATGATACATTTCAAAGTATTTTTCACTTCAATAAAATAAACTATCTTTTTGTTCAAAATACGTAAACAGAAAAAAATGCTATTTTGTTTCTATTTCCCCGAAAATTATGCATGCTATCAAATGATCTGAAAGTGCCTTTAATAATCAAGGTCAGATATAGGGTAAAAAATCGAACTTTAGGATTTCAGATTTATGGTCATCAGCGACGCACTCAAAAAATTTCTCTGTATTGCGATTTATATTTTTGCATACATGATGTCTTGGGGAAATCAGGGCTGGAGTTCAATCACTTCGTCTTGGAAATAACAACTTTAGAGACCTCTTAGCTGAATAAAAAAAACAAAAAGAAACCTAACAGGAACCACGACATGAGAGTACTATTCCTCATTTAATCAGGCATTCCTTTAAGAATATTTTTATGACTTTTTTTCAATTCCTCGTGACATTGCGACAAATATAACTGCTCTTTTTGCTGTAGATTTCTTTCACATATTACTCCAAACATCTCTTCAGAATGGGATTTTTCATGAACTTTCTAAGTAATTCTTCCATGTTTTTTTTAGATACTTTCATGAATTCAATCAGACATTTTTCTAAAAATCAGGAATTTCTCCAAAATTCGTTCCATTTTTCAAGAAAATTTAATGTTTTTCAGAGATATAACGATTGATTTCTTTAGGACTTTCTCCAACATTCCCGTTTAGAGCATCTCCAAAATTCCTTCAGGAATTCCTACATTTCTTTTCTAATTTCACATAGACTTTTTTTCAATCATTTATCAAGCGATGTCTCCAGGGAAAGGTCAAGGAAATTTTTCAGATTTTTATAATCTCTGAAAGATTTCTTGGATTCTTAATAAATTCTTTCTTTTTTTTTTTTGTCGGTAGCGATAGGGGTAGTACTGGCACTCTTAATCTGCCCTAAGCTCCTTCCCAGCATTTGCTTTTATAAGCCTCTATTGCGTTCATCACACAGACGTTCCTAAGCAATGTTGCTCAAATGGTCACTGTGTACCCTAGCAGCAATCAGCCCTTGCCGTAGTTTTGCAGTCTAGTAGTTCAGACTACTATCAAACTATGATAAGGCCTGAAATGCTACTAGAGTGGTTAAAGTGAAGAACGAAATAGTTTTATTAAAAGGTCCTCATTCCCCATTTCATTTCATCACTCACTATCGTCACTTTTATTTTCGACACTATCACGTATATCACCGATTATCACTCATCAACTTTCGTAATAAACTTCAGATATACTTTCCATTACATCACTTTTCACATCACATCATTTTCATATAAATTCATTGTTATCACCATTTACCATCTGTTAGCATTACTAAGTAATTAAAAGATATTCTATTTAAATGTATCATTGTTTTTGTTGCTGAAGAGTCGTTACTATTCAAACTACGATTTAGCACCATGATCAAGAAAGTTACAGTACAAAAAATCACTTCGATCCATTCTTCTGCACTCGCTGTCATTATAAACACTTTTATCATGCACGTTTGAAGAACTATTCAGAGAAATTATTGCACAATGTATTATGGCCATTATTAAATTAGTAGAGTTCACATCATTATTATTATATTTTTAACAAAACTATCCTAATCACTTCCACTTTCATTTTCAAATTTTCATCACCATAGATTTTATTATAAAATCACTATTAGCACCTTCACAATCACTAAATTTAATAACGACGACAGTAACGCACAGTTCCACCAAACACCCATTCTTATGTTGCATTATAAAACGATTGATCACACGTTGGCTTCGAAACTTAACCACCATTGCTGATTAGTACAAAGGATGCTACAGCTCGTGTAAACGAACTGAAACATCAACAACCAGCACTGGTTTATAAGTAACTAATGAGCCCTGGCGGTCCCTCCGTTCGAAGAGGACCTGATAATATGCCGAAACATATTAACAGATCCTCCGCCTGAATGCAGCCGTTTCATGATAAATCATGAACCGTTAGAGGTGTGCCAAAGTATTGGGAAGGTGATATGTTTCACAGACGGGTATTATTATGGTGCACCTTCTACTTTGGCACCGTCAAACCCTGTGATCGTGGCCAGGGTTCTTAATAAATTCTTTCTAGGATTTTTATAATAAATTTCTAAAGACTATGCTGCAGCAATAATATTTTAATGGAATATGAAGAACTTTTGATTTTTAGAGCAATTCGTTAGAGTAATCGTAGATAAATTTTTAAAATAATCCTAGTGAAAATACCTGGAATACTGGAGTTCGTAGCATTGGAATGATTTTCTGGACTGAATTCTTAAGAAAAATACTGCAAGCATCCTTTGAGAAAACGTTTTATAACATCCCTGAACTGCCCATAACTGCATATTTGTAACGTTCGACAAAAGTAGGCATTGAGTAAATGGCATACCAAGTGTACATTTTATGGCAGTATGGGAAGAAACTAAAATTTCTAAAAATTACCAGGAATTCGAAAGTGCTTATTTGAGGCTGAAATTTTGTACAACTCATATCGCATACTAGGTGAATTGTCAGAAAATAATTCTGATTGAAATTTCATTGCTATCACATTACGAGGCTCATTTATAATCTCAATGTGACTGTTATGCGGTTATAATTACCAATGTGACAAAACAACTTGGTATTTTTTTCGGATTTTCTAGAACAATCTCACAGATTTCAGTAAGTCGATTAAAAGTATTTAACATTTGATGACTCTCCATGGTATTAACTCCATTTTGTCAAAAATGTCGAATGTGACTGTTTTGCAGTTATGGGCAGTGAAGAAGTTCCTGAAAGTATACGAGAAGTTTTCTCTGGAGAAGTTGCTAGAAATCCTAAAGCATTCTTCGGGATCTGAGACAAACATCATGAGGAACTTGTGGAATAGTCTCTGAAGGATTCTCTGAGCGTCTAGAATTTCGCACCAGGATTCAGAATAAGGCAAAAATTGACTTTAAAAACAATTTTGTATGGAACAATGTGTATTGTCAATTAAAAATAGATACTATTCAAAGACTTGCATGAAAATAGAGACCAATACTCTAAAAAGAGACCTGCTTACCTGGGTACTATTTTTAACCTTTCGGTCGTCGCGCGAATTTTTGTAACGCGAGTAGTCGCGCGTTGTACTTTGTACAACACCCTTGGTTTTGCGAATATCTCAGGAGTCTGACCACTTAGATAGATGACGTCTTCGGCAAAATTGATCAGTAGTTTATAGGCTATCGTTATTATAGCCAAGCAATTCGGGATTTGGCCACTAGGCGGCGCTTTTGAGCATTAAGCTTTTGTTTCCCAGATCTCATGATCCCGACCACTTAGAAAGATGGCGTCTTCGGCAAAGTTGTTCGGTAACTCAACGACTATCATTGTTTGAGCTAGTTGATTCAAAAAGTTGCCACTAGGTGGCGCTAGTGAGCATAAAACATTTGTTTTACAAATATCTCAGGAGCCTGATCACTTAGAAAGATGGTGTCTTCGGCAGAGTTGTTCAGTAGCTCAAATTATTTCTTTTTTTGTAATCTTTTTTTTAGAGATTTATTAAAATAATGTTAGTCCCTGAGCTTCTGAACAACTTTGCCAAAGATGCCTGTCTAAAAAGTCAAGATCCTGCAGTATCCGCAAAACAAAAACTACGCCGTCACTAACGCCGCCTGATGGCAAAATATCGTATTTTTTGGCTCAAACAATGATAGCCCTTGAGGTACCAAACTACTTTGCCGAAGACACCATCTTTCTAAGTGGTCAGGCTCCTGAGATATCTGCAAACAAAGGTTTCATGCTCACTAGCGCCGCCTAGTGGCAAAATTTTGAATCAACTAGCTCGAAAAATGATAGTCCTTAACTTACTAAACAACTTTGCCGAAGAAGACATCCTCCTAAATAGTCAGTATCCTGGAAAATCTGCAAAACAAAAGTAAAACTTCCATGCCCACTAGTGCCACCTAGCAGTCAAATTCCGAATTAAATGAGGTACCATCAGATAGCGCTTCACCTCCAGAACAACTTTACAAAAGACCCCAAGTTTCTATATTATCTGGATTTTGAGATATGACGATTTCAAATTGTGGTTTTCTCGAACCGTACATAGTGCGTTCATTATTATGCGACTTCCATTTACATTTGTTGATTTTACCGTATTATAAAGGGTCATACTGTGAATAAAAACTGTCGAGTATTGTTCTTAAGAAGATTCTTGAGGAATACATTTTGGTTTGGTGTCGATAGATATCTTTGTTGCAAAATGATAGCATGTATATCACAACTGTTGTACAAAGTACAACAGAGCGACAGCCCGAAGGTTAAAAACCTGTTGAAAATGTTTGCTCTTTTCCAACAAAGTTTATTATTTTTGTAGAATAGGCAAATACATTTTTGTAGAACTTGGCAATCTTAAATTCTGCAATATTGGTTTAACCAATGCTTTATGTTGAGCAAATAAAAATGAATATAAAATTAGTATAAGGAGTTGATAGCAGCGCAGCCGATTTTTTATCGATCAGACTTTTTGCCTCAAAAGGACATATTCTACCATGTATACTGATTCAAAACAATTTTCCTGATTGTGGCCGAATTTTTCCGGATTTTTTCCAGGTTGAATAAAATTCCCTGATAATTTCAGATTTTTCTAGGTAGTAGACACCATGTCCAACCATTATAAGATGTTTTTTAATTTGTCATCTAGTAAAATTATTCATGAAACCAAAAATATATAATGCGCACCTACATTTTATTTCACGGCGAAGTTTTTTTTAATTCGCTCTGCAAGAAAATTAGAAAACAACGATGCCAGTACTGCTGACGTAATCGTGCAATGAGCAATTTTTCATCTAACTATCTTGCTCTTACCCTTTCGTAAGAGTTTAAACTTCTGATTTAAGCCATGTGTTAGAAACAGGTCTTTCTGAAGCAGTCACAAGTAAAAGTTGTGATTTGTATACTACATTGTATTCCTGAAATATGTTCACCCCAGAAGAAAAAAAATGCAATCAGTAATCTTTTAAATTGAATCAAGAGTTGAATCTATTCAATCGTGCTTTTTTTACCGTGTTATTTTTTCGTTGTACCATAAACCGGGGTAACTTAAATAGTTTTTGTGAAAAAAAATCTAATTATTTCTAAATTTTTATTTCAAATTAAAAAAAACAAGCAATGATATCTTAGATATTTTATTTTGAACATACTTATAATTTTTCGTATAATCGAAAGTTCAAAAGTCGATTTTTGTGTTGTAACTTTGATGCTGGGTAAGTAAACACATGAAATTCTACAGCCAAACTACTGTTTCAGATCATTGCGGTTGAAACTGCATAGAGGATAATGACATTAAAGAACATGGATTAGATTTATTAGATTATGTAATGAAAACATAATTTTTCGGGAAAAAACAGGTTCGAAATTGTTTAATTGAAACAAACAAGACAAACTCCACTATTAAGTCAAGGAGAATGGTATAAAATCATAAAGGCCCTTTCACGAGACGTTTCAAATCAGCTAACTTGGAAGCTTTTTGAAAGTTCTTCTATGAAAATGACAGGCCCGTATATGCACCGGTCCTCCACCGATGTAAACAAATGCATAGACGGACCTGTCACATGAAAAGGCCTGCTGAATTAACATTGACTGATTGTTTTGTAAAAAGTGTTGTTACGACTACGCGGATATCGGAAATTTGGCGGATCTGTCGTCGTAATGAAACGTCGTAAATTTACGAATCATGCTGTAAAAATCATCATTCAGCATGTTGCGTAATAGTTGTTTACAGTTCATTGTTCAGCTACTAATGTTACTCAGGTAGTCGTATATTTATCCATCGAGGCTTGCCGTGCTGGATGATTAGAACTAGTGCTGTAAAAATCGTTTTAGCAATTTCTCATCGTAATAGGCTGTTTTTCATCACGCCAATCTGTCATGAAACGGCCTACTTTCCTGCACTTAAGTATGCAGTGCGGGAATAGTCATTACGCAACTGAAACCAGTGCTGTAATGATTCATTACGCAACGCTTTCTCATTACGCAACTGTTTTGAGTTGCGTAATGAATCATAACGCAACAATTTTTCAGAAATTGTAAAATAATGGTGAATGCATTCCGATATAATTCCTAATACCCTCAAGTGGTCTACTACGAAATTGCAAAAAATGTTGTACGTAACTCGTTGCAGAACTCGATTTTTACAGCACGTGTCGTAAATTTATCCTACGAGGCTTGCCGATCATTCTGCAACTTGTTCCGTACACACTTAAATTATTTTACGGATTCCTGTAAAATCTCAACAGCTGAACGGTTCGGTAAAATATATTAACGGAGTACGGTAAATTTTCACAGTATTCGGTAAAAATTCACCGGAATCCGTAAAATTCCGACGAAGTTACGGTGTTTTATTTCACCGAACTGTTCAGCTGTTGAGATTACGGTGAAATTCACCGTAAGAGCTTAGTGTGTTAACTACTATTTCTGCAACTATTCGAGTTTAATTTTCTTATGCAATTTCTGAAAATTGTTGTGCAATAAGTTGCGTTATGCAAAATAGTGCAGCAAATTAGGTCGTTTAATGACTGAATGGCATGATGAAAATAGTCCGTCCATTAATTACTTAAGACATTTTTTGAGACTTCCCTCCCCTCCTCCATCGTCATAAGTTTTTGTATGAAAATAAAAAAAAATCTTTCCGTTGGCGAGTAAGAAGTTAAAGCACCTCCTCTTTCCCCTCATTCGGGACTACGAAGCTGCTGATGTTTTCTTTGGTTTTCTGTGAGAAAAACAAGGAGATATATTTTTTGCTTTTTTTTCACGCACACGAGGTTTTCCATAAGTGCGAGTGCTTTGTAAATCTCTTTTTGTTTCGTAGTCGCAAATTACCACTTACGCAATAATTGGCCGGCCCCAAAACTGCTCAGTATGATGAGAATCCGACCAGATTCACATAACAAGATTATTACACATTTCTTACAACTGCAGTTAAAAATAACAGAAGTTGATATCATTTTGTTATCAAGATGGCTTAGTTTTTAACATGTTATATTTTTTATAATAGATTTATAACACCATTTGCTATATTTTTGACAGTATAATAACACTCAGGAGGAAAATTCTAAGTTATGAACAGTAATATAAATTACCTATAATTATTTATATTACATTACGTGCGTCGCTTCGAAGATAAATTTCCGCATGTCTAAAATTCCGGTTTTCAAACTGAATTGATACGATTAACAAACAACATCGTATTTGTCTGACCTTCGATTCGAAGGCTGTTGATCACAAATTTTAGTGGAAATCTAAATGCCATCATTAAAACTATCATCTAAGCTAACCCTTCCAGTTACTCAATATGACAGAGTTTAAATGGCGGCATCGGCGAGATGGACCAACCAATGGTCTTAGCCTGTCGAGTACGACAATCCAAAGAAAAAAAAAAAAAAAAAAATGGCGGCATCCGTTCCCCATCGTCCCGAATACTGTTGCTGCCTGTCCTCTATTCTAAAATCGCATCAGTCGAGTCGAATCGCATATTGTTTGGTGCACTGTGGCTGCAGGGGGTGCCCAACGTATGGCCCGCGGCTCATTTGGTGCGGCCCGCAAACAGCCTGAAGTTAGAATCTGTTTCACGCGAATATTCGAATATTTTTTTTTATCTTCGATTTCCAAAATTTAATTTTCAAATTTTAAATAGTTTTGAAAATATCCTAGATATTTGTTTTTTTTTTCATCAAAATTCTGCATAGCATACACAATAAACCGCGTACGCACCATAATTTTCACACCTAGGGTTTTTCTGTGCGTATTTTCGAAAAAAAAAGTGGAAAAATATAATTATCTTCAATTTGATTCCAATTTTATGGAAGAATTATATTAGGTATGTAAACAATTGTGAAAAATTCAAACAAAGAAAATATTGCTGTGTGGGTTTTTGGCATGCAAATCCAGTCTTAAGGAGCTTGAAATGCGGTAACACAAAGTAATCAAAGAATACTTAGCAACCATGATCCATATCACCGCCAACCTAGCAAAGAAAACCAATCTTTGACTTCGCCTTCCTTGTTAAACATCTTATCGCGTTTGGTGTTTCCGCATTTGATATTTGTGTTTCAAACGCACACAGCAATATTGCAATATTTCTATAGCCAAATGCGCAATGTTTGTCGGTGCGTATTTGTTTATTTATTATTAGATATTTCAAATATTAGGGTAGAATTTTAGCATGGCTTTGCTTTGTAGCCGCAGACTCTAACCACTCGGCTAATGCAGGCAGCCGTCTCTGCCATAAAAGTACTTTACCTTCCCACATGAACTGGTATAGATGTAGGGGTAAAGGCATTTTGACTTCAATTTCAAAGTAAGTTATCCTGCGTATTATCGGTCTGCATTCTGAGATATCAATTTATTGTAAATTATTATAAATTAGAGATGATTTTATTCAAATTTGAAAACAGCATATCTGATAACGGAATTCCCATCAAAATCTAATTGGCCCTTTCGTACATTTTTAATTTTATTTTTTTTTTTGACATTAAATAGTATGATTGTCTCACATAATTGGTGAGTTTTGTTCAAAAAATATAAAAGAGCCTAATGTAATTACGTTTACGCCCAAAATTATTTGGCAGTTAGCCGTCAAAAGTGTACTGATGTCTGTCAAACTAGGGTACCTTTAGCAGTATCAAGGTACCAAATGCAGTACTAGAAGTAGTACCCAATCTGAATCCAACTACTATATATCTTTAATTAGTCTCTGGTTTAATCAAAGGTTATACTGGAGAGGCCTTCCTGAGCCAACTGGTTAGAGTCCGCGGCTACAAAGCAAAGTCATGCTGAAGGTGTCTGGGTTCGATTCCCGGTCGGTCCAGGATCTTTTCGTAATGGAAATTTCCTTGACTTCCCAGGGCATAGAGTATCATCGTACCTGCCACACAATATACGCATGCGAAAATGGCAATTTAGGCAAAGAAAGCTCTCAGTTAATAACTGTGGAAGTGCTCTTAGAACACTATACTGAGTAGCCGACTCTGTCCCAGTGGGGACTTTAATGCCAAAAAGAAAAAGAAGAGAAGAACTGGAGAGGCCCAACTGAAATCATGTTCAATCCAAGGGCCATTTTCAATTTTGTGGGCCACGTTATAGACTATAGACGTTCGACAGGATTATACTTATAATAAAACTACTACAAAAAAGTAAATGAGTTTGAAATATGATAACTTAGTTCTGATTACAAAAGCTCGATTCAGAACCATATTAACAGAACCTTCGTTCATTACAAAATCATATACATGGTATATGACTTTGTAATGTGAAAAATATCGGTTTATATTTAGTTAAACGATGGTGAGGCCACTGCACATAATTCAATTCAAAACGAGTGGTTAGACATTTTTCAAAGGTCTTGTCAAAGGTAAGCTGTTAACATCAGTTAATTTTTGATTACAATGTTATTATTTTATTTACATAGATTTCAGATTATGGAACAACTTTGTAAGAAATTGTATCTTGTTTGTTGAAGAATTTCGTTCCTAATTCGATGCAACTATGAACTTTCAAGTTCTGCTTGTCGTTATGTAGGCAAATTATTTTATTTTGCAGGTAGTTTTGGGCTTGAAATTCAAGGATATATTATTTCAGGAATTGTTTACCTATCATACTACAACTAAATTCCCTCTGCAATTATTGAAATAGTGGTGGAACTATGATATGACTTTGAAGATAGTTAGTGCGAATACCCGGACGATGAAACGTTTAAATAATGGCAAAGTATTCGATCCCTTCGAAATCACTCTAACAAAGAAATCTATTTTATGAATTTATCTAACTTTGTATTGAAGACAATATTTCAAAATAAATAATTTTAAAATTTACTTGAACGTTTTTATTATTATAATAAATTTTCGAGCTGTTTAGTAGAATACCTATAAGTAAATGAAAAAACCGAATTTAGTACTATACCATTTAATTCCACTAGAGTTTGTATCCTTTGACAGATACGCGTATTTCGACCTCAACTGTAAGGCCGTCTTCAGTGTCGTGTACTAGAGTCGACTTGAAGTCTCGACTAGAAGTCGAGTCTAGTACACGACACAGAAGACGGCCTTACAGTTGAGGTCGAAATACGCGTATCTATCAAAGGATACAAACTCTAGTGGAATTAAATGGTATAGTACAGAATTTGTTTTTTTCATCTAGTGGTTTTTATTATTATTGAAATTTCATGTTGGATAATCATACAGTCGAAGCTCGTTATAACGACAACTTTTATAACGACGAATGCTCTCTATAGCGACATTTTTCGGTCCCATGAAAAACATTTTGATGTCATAACTATTCTTTATAACGACTTTTCTCTATTGCGACGGCCCCTTGCGATGTCGTTATACAGCGCTTCGGCTGTATATAGCAAATGCCAATTGGAAACCCGTTCATTGTTATTAAAGCAACAGTTACAATTTAATTTAGTTTCACATGAAAGGTATATGATTTTGTCTATGATACCAACTTTCATTGGATTTCATAGCCATAGTCTTTTCGATTGAAAACTATGTGATTTTCATAATGAACTCTATCTATATGAAATCTGAATCAAGAGTTATATGAAAAGCGTTATGGAAAAAAGCTATATGTTTATTGTAATGATTCGAATATGAAAAATTGTTGGAGTGTATGATTATCTTCCTTTCGATTCATACACTGAACCAATGAATATAATGAAAAGTATTAAAAACATCACATACATTTAGAATACAGGTATGTTCCGTTTTTATCAACACGGTCAGCATTTTTCAGTTGACAAAAACGGAACAGTGACAAAAACGGAATAATTTTCTTAGACAAAATATTTTACAAATTTGAAAAAAAAAATGCAGTTTTGTCAGGATAATACACATCTCCATCATATAAATGCACAGTATTGATGTTTAAAAGCTGTGAGGAGCATTTAGATTGTTCATTTGTAAAGGTTTGTAATGAAAGGTGATTGCAGACTCCTATTAATATCAATATATTTTTGTAATAAATCATAAATAGTTTCTTGGTTAGAATTGCAATAAATGTAATATAAAATATTGAAACGATAATCACAGAAATGTCCTTTTCACCATAAGGTGCTTCATATTTGTAAAAATGACTACAATGAAGTGGGTCAAGCTGATCATTATTTTTTTTTAATAAAGTTTTAACAAGAAACAACTTTTTTTCTACAATTCTTCATCAACTTTCTGCTCCTTCTTCTTTATGGCAAACATTACAACCAAGAAAGAGTATTTTTCTGAGCTTAGTGTTCTTATAAATACTTTCGCAGTTATCTACTGAGAGCTTTTTTGGCAAGGCACATTTTTGCATTTTTGGCCACACCCGATTGACGATTAAATGTGGAGTTATGTTGCGAAAGTTTAGTAAGCTAAAAGGAATATTTACGGTTTCCTGCGCTTTGAATAGCCAACATCTTATCGATAAAATTATTGTGGTGATCTTTCTTCTAAAGTTATTACTACCAATATCGACAGGGACGCACTAATCACCAATCTAGAACAGCGCCACCATCGCCTTCTAGCTTCACGTTAGATCACGAGTATACTGGCAATTAACTAACCTAAAGTTTTTTATTTAGTTCTTTAGTTTGAACAATTAAGGACTAGGATTCTGATGCATGGACAATATCGGTGTAATTCCTTGGCTTTATCAATGGATCCGATTTTGACTGATAAAGGGGCGCGCCTGTGGAGAGTAGACTGGCCCAGCTCAGTATGGGAGAAAAATAAAGTTATGTAATTCCACGGGGCACCCCCCAGGATTATTCCTTAAGATTGGAGGAAGACTTCCTGAAAATTTCAGCTCATTTGGTCGTTCCATGAGCTGGCGCAATTGAATTGAAGTTAATATGGGATTTTCAGCTCAAACACATGGGAAACAGCACATCATCTCCTGTTTGGGTCAGCAAAATTGTTGATCGCGTTCGATTGTACCCAGAATGTCAAAAACACTACTTGATACCATAGCGAACAATATTATAGAAGGTTATATGATGATTAAAATAGAGAAAGTTGGTGTTTTAACTATCTGAAGTAGATTTGCAATATTGCTTAGTTTTTGTTCAACTTAGCTGGGTGGTAGCCACTAAGCGCATCATAGCCACCTATGACGCTGGGCGAGCTGCGGTGCAAGGTACATGCATATATGTGATTGTAAGGAAGTGCTGATCTAAGCCTAACTTTCAACAACTGAAAGGTTTATGAAAATTAGCTTAAATCCAGATACAACCTTCTGCAACTATGTTCATTAGGGTATCAACTAGTGAATTTGTCATTCTGGGCTCAATTGAACGCGATTAACTAGTATACGGAACGAAACAGTGATATAGGGTCAATTTTCAATATATTTGAAACGAATATTCCATACAAACTTCGAATTGAATGCGCCAGCTGGGGGAGCAACCAACTGATTTGAAATTTTGAGTGTACCCACCACATTCTTCAAAGGGTATAAACAGCGGAACCTTTCAATTAGAATCCTTTCCTGCGATCAAGTTAGGAATTACAACTGTAAGAAAACCGAATACTTTATCACTTCTTAATAGTGATAAGGTAACACGACATGCACTAAACAAAGGACACGGGATATACTAAAATAGATCAAATCTTGGTCGCTGTGGTTTATGTTCCGAACAGAAAAAAACCTAAAGTTTTTGTTTCTTGTTAAGTAAAAATAATGTTAAATACTAGTGGTCCCGTTGAACTTCGTTTTGCCATCAAGTAGGCTGCTGAAAAATGGCCAGCAATCTTCCATACAAAATGACAGAATAATTTTCAATTGTTTTTCCAGTTATTCCATAGAATTTCACAAATCGTTTCCTTCACTCCAACAAGTCATGTATTAGCCTGTTCAAAAGCCACTTCGTGACACAGAAACACCATTCCATTTTTATTTATGTAGAAGTTCATCAAGCTCACAAAATTATAACTTTTCGGTAAGAAACTCTTTTGTAAAATTTTATGAATAAGCGTATGGCTATTGGTATAAGACGCCTTATTAATCTTTTAGTCTCCATGAGGTGTGACGTGGAAACGTCCAACATCAACAGTTTCTCAAATTTTCAGCCATTTCAGCCCTTTACACTCTTTCTCGATGCAAACTTAATATATGGAGATTCCAAAATTGTCTATAAATTGCTTAGCTTTGGGTTCATTCACAAATTTCATAACGCAAAAAATGACCATTTTTGACACCCACCCACCCCCTTGTAACACATTTTGTAAGAATATTTTCCAAATTTTGTATGGGCTGTAACATCTCGAAGACACCCACCCACCCCCTTGAGCGTTATGAAATTTGTGAATAGGCCCTTTGCTGGACCTCTTCCCCTACCCCATGAAACAGGATCTAATCAATGGCTGTTGGCTATAATTTGTGCAATGCTATCGAGTTTGAGAGATAGAAGATAATGTCCAAAATATGACGGGGTCGACAATCTTATCAAAAATAAAATAAACTCTGTCATGTCTCTTGCCCTTGCCCAAAAATTCATGAGTTTATTCCCAAGTGGGGTCGTCCAATAATCGCTTGAGGGCTTATGGGGGTAGTGGGGGGTTGTTTGAGATGTCTTACGTGCCATACATTATTTTTTCATACAAAAAATCATACCAATCGAAAAATTGTCAAAACTATCTTACGTAATTGATGGACAAATTAACACATAAAATTCGTTGATGCCATGTTATATTAGAAAATGGAGAGGTCTCTGCAACTCTCTCAATAACGTATTCAACTAATCAGAAATTCCCGTTGTTGCTAGCACGTGGCCAGAGCATCTCTCGATTGTTGAAGGATCATTCGATCTTGTACTACAGACCATGGCAAGTTTGAAAACTCAAATTGATTAGCGCACAAGAAGAAGTAAAACCTTATTGAATCCTAAATGACTTGAAACCTACCATGTATCGTAGGAGCGCACCATTAACAAAATGTCGAAAATTCAACTCCAATGCTATTTAAATTGCTTCAAAATAAGTATTTAGTTTTATTCTGAACATTTTGAGAATTTAAATAAAAATCAATTTTTGTGTGTTGATAAAAACGGAATAATTTGTTGACGAAATCGGAATGTGACAAAATCGGAACGTGATAAAAACGGAACATACCTGTAATGGAAATCCTATCAATGTTATAATGAAATTCATGTGAAAAGTACATAAACCTCATTATAATACCCTATCATATTTATTGATTACTACTGTGAATTGTATACGAACGAAAGCCATATATGTTATCAGATAATGATCATGTCTCGCATAATCTGGGATAACACCCAAAAACCATTGGTAACCACGTGTATAGTACGTTGTTTCCGAGCAAATGAATGAATGACCATCGTAACCAACACCACTGACAGGTAGAGAATGATCCTTTCTTCACCATAGCGTTGTAACTCCATTCAAATTTTAAGAAACAACGAACTACACACATGGTTTCCAATGGCTTTTAGGGCGAGATCATAAGTTATGCGAGATGTGATGCACAGATGTGCAAAAAATTAGCAATGTTCTCAAGATGGCGTATTTGGTTGATAACATTTTAGTTGGTTTAGGATTCTGCAAAACTATGTACAAACTGTTTTGTGTTTCAGATTGATTAACGACAAATGAAGGTAAGTTCAATGTTTATATAAGATAATCAAATATAAATACGTATTTTGAATTTCAAATTTACAGAGAGATGAAAATAGAAATCATTATAAAAACCCAGACTTCCGTAAGCCGCAGACGATGGATCTTGGACGAAGAAAAAAACTGACTTGGAATCGTATATATTGCACAGTGCAAGATATGAAAATATTATACAAAACATGATAACGAATCGAATAAATAATTTAAAGACAAATTAAGTTTTAAGTTGCATTAAACAATAAGAATAAGAATCACTAACGAAATTAATAATTGTCATCTGCATTTTGCATGCAATTCATTAAAAGATCCATTAACTCATATATATCTTTCTAATCAAATGTATGTGTTTCACCTGATGAATGTAATTAAAATGATTTAGCAAAAGTTCATGTTGTAAACTGATGAACCTTATGTGAGCTGTGAACTTATGTGGAAAAAGATTATATGTGTTTTCAAATAAATCTGACATGATTACTTTACATCCCTCTCTTTCCCTCCTCCGGAAAATCTGAAAACAACGGTGCCAGTTCCTGTCAAAGTTGACAGGTACTGGCACCATTGTTTTCAAGTTTCGTTGAAGAGCGAAAGATAGAGAATTCCGCCGGGAAATGCCTTATATTAAAAAAAATGGCCCGCTGCCGCCGCCCAAAATAATGTTTGTTTTTGCGATTTGGCCCGTGGCTCAAAAAGGTTGGACATGCCTGGGCTATGCGCTGCCTTAAATGCCTTCTTATTTTTATCAAACTTTTGTTTTTAGCGCTCTTCCCGCTTTTTGCTGTGTGCGTGAGATCTACAATTTTTTCACCATCCCATATTTTCGACTAAGCGCCAACTTTTAATGAAAGAAAAAGGCGAAAAAAAATGTTCGAAATTTTAACTATTGATAATTTGAACATGGTTTCAAAGTTATGTGTATTAATTTAGAATAGTAAGAACACTATTCATATGTATTTAAAATTAGTCGAAAAATAACTTTCTACTTTGCAAGCAACCTATACTAAGCACACGAGACATTGAAAATTCTCATGATTCAATTCATAACCAAACAAAAGCAAAATTGATGAACTTTTCTCGAAGTGCAAGAATAACTCTTTGAAAAAATAATTAATAAGCTTATTGACTATAACTTACCTTTAACCATGATTCCGGGTTTTAATAGGCCCGCAAATTGCTGCCGTCAGAACTAAGAGCGAACTGATTTTTCCTTTTTATTCACAATTTAAGCGCCACCATTTACGTTCTTTTGCTTTGTACAGATATTTGCAGTCCCGCACACGAACACTGCTTTGACTGGCCCGTATTTATTTATCTCAGGCACGCACACCACCAAAGCTAAAAGACCAAAAACTGTACAGGTTGAATCGCAGATGGCTGTGAGAGCCTCGGGAAAAAATATACGCTTTGCCTTCTTTATGGCGACGGATTGCTATTAAGATGTTTAAGTCCACTTTTACATCCAATTGTAGCCTTTTGCTACAATTCGATGCAATTCACCGATTCCGGACATCTTTTCGCAAAGATTGGACACAATTTAACCAAAAACACAACACTTTTTCTCGCGAATTTGACGGAATGAAAATTCTATTTAGAAATCCACTTTTTCTTACTCTGCCTCCACCATTTATGTGTTCGGTTTATCATCCACACAGCGAAGGGAAAAGTGTTGTGTTGTGTTGCGGTTGCATTTTCGTTCAATTATGCTGTCAGTTTGAAGTTGATGTGCATGTGTGCTGTCATTTCAACTGTCATCTCCGCCGGGCGTCATGCAAAAAATATGTTCCTTACGTGCCGCACTACAAATGTTTTGCACAGTGGGAAAAGGTGTACGGGAAAAAATCCGTGGTAAAATTAATTATTTTAGCTGACTACGCCCTGGGAGGGAGAAACCGATACGAAATTTATGTACGTCAAGGTGAGCCGAGATTCTGCTGTCACGAACTGTCACTGTGAGCCCAGATCTTGAATAATGGACAAACATGATAAAAGCGCGTAAATCATCAAAACATATTTTTGCATTTTATCAAATGTGACAAATAATCGATTGAAAAGCTATTCATGCTGATTCAAAAATAATGTCACGATAGCACCTTTTATTCTGATTGAATAGAAAATATTCAAATACTAATAATTTCACTTTTTCCAATAAAAACGAAAATTAACTGCATAGAAAACTGTGGCCCTTTTTCCATGTTTGTCCAGAAAGATCGAAGGTACACAACAAAGGAAAACTAGCGATTTTCATCAAGTCTGCCTTGATTGTCGTTGGCATGTTGGAGTTTTCTTGCAGTTTTAAATAACTTTGTGTCATATTTCGTGTGTAGTATCGGTGCTTCCCACCCAGACTACGCCCATTCTTAAAACTACAATAGAAATTCAGACCATTTTACTATGTTTACGGTTCACCCCACAGCATTACTGGTACATCTGACAGAAATAATTTACAACAATCTACTTCCAACTACAGACATGGTAAAATCAAGGGCATTTCCGGTGCGAGCGCTTAAGTTAACCCCCTAAAATGGTAGTTTTAACCGCACAATAATTTTGCGTGTGGCAGTGACGGAATGCGATTTTTATGTTTCTTAAATGCTAATAGTTGGTGAGTTATTTCAAGCTGTTGAGCCCTTTTGATTTGTGCCCATAGACGCCGGCCGACGCTGATGAGGCCTGTGAGTTGACACCTTTGTTTACTCTAAAATGTGTTGAGGCCTTCTAGTTGTGGCTTGTTTATTCATCATCTTCAGATATGGCCTTTTGAAAATCATTCAAAATTGATGATGACATAAGAAAATTGAAGTGTAGAAGAGTGTTAAGTGGAGAAGTAAAGTACAGTGGGGATTCGCTCGTTGGGGGTTCACTACATGGAATGACTCCCCAAGTAACCACGAAGCTGTATATGAATACTTTATGTTTGCTCTCAGATTTTGTTTTAAAGTGACATAACCTTTAAGAGCTTTTGTTCGGAATTTGGCGGAATACACTAACGTCTCGTAGCAGCTTACAAGCAGCTCAAAACTGCAATTTTAATATGGTCATATAATAAGTACATTATTACAAATTTTGTTCTGACTTACAAGATAGTTTCTCCTGTTGTTCCTCTTGCAATGAGAATTCGGTCAGCCGTCTACCACGGTTCGTTACGGTAAGTCTATAGAATTGGTAAATTAGTTTTTTTTATAGGATCATGCACCTACTTACTCTTTTCTATTAGATGGTAATTCTAAATACAGTAATTACGCAGCGTATTAACTGGGACCTTGTCGGTGCACAACCTGCTAGCAAAACCGTTATGTTATAATGAACGATCAATAAATTCACCTGCTTTACCAGTCAGCACCTATTCCACTACTAGATACACTGTAACTACCGTATTATTCCACTATTTACAATAGAACAGTATAATTTTATTAAATTTCAGAAAAATTTAGTTTTAACTTCAACTTCGAAATGATCCACACTATTGTTTTCCTTCTAAGGTTTGTTTTGATTATAGCTTCCACCTACACGCAAACAAATTTTGTTGTATAATCTACCGAATCCATGGTAGAATTCTAGGGGAAAGACACTAATCAATTTCGTTTTAATTTTCGTGCGATAAGACCCTATTTCATTTGATTTTCTGAGTTATCTCCAGATTAAATCCATTTTATCGGATTTTGCACATTTTATCGATTATCAAGGATTTTAATAGTTTTTACTAATTTTGTGTGTTCTGCTGAGTAATGTTCACAGTAAAATGATAATAATCGACAAAATCCTAAATTATCCCAAAAATGTCATTTAATGAGCATTATCCTATTGAAAATCACCAAATAAATATCGAAATCTTTGCTTTGTCTGTGTCGGTGTCTTCGCATCAGTCATGAAAATTGACGTTTCTTCCCCCACGATAGTAAACAAGTGCCAGTGGCCGCTGCAGTCGCTGCGTAGCACGAAAATCCTTCGTTGGTATGCTAGCCTTGCAAAATGCAAAACTTCACCGATTTAGATCACAACTATTTTCCAAGTCCTGATGATCACAACCTTCTAGTAGATCCGGACTTCAAGTTGTTGTATGAAGCGGAAGTGAGATTACTCTCTAGTGTAACTTTGGGACATGCAGAGCTTGCTAAACAGATTTTGATATGGGGTAGGCAGGTATAATACGGGGCCTCCCTTAGCCGGTTAGAGTCCGCGGCGACAAAGTAAAGCCATGCTGAAGTCCTAGGTTGGTCCAGGATCTTTTCGCAATGGAAATTTCCTTGACATCCCTGGGCATAGAGTATAATCGTACCTGCCACACGATATACGAATGCGAAAAAGGCAAATTTGTCAAAGAAAGCTCTCAGTTAACAACTGTGGAAGTGCTCATTGAACACGAAGCTGAGAAGCAGGCGCTGTCCCAGTTAGGACGTAATGCCGAGAAGAAGAAGAAGAAGAGGTATAATACGCCCCCTTAAGGGGACACGGGAGACCGTGTTATTTTCCCTATCTTTCGTCTCACTCTAATAATTATCATCAAAACTTTGTGAAAGCAAATCTCGAGTTTTAGTGAACCGATGAAGCTGAAAATGTATCGGGTTGTGCACTACATATATAGAATCATAGTGATACATTTTCGCATCGATATATGGAGTGATTCTTGGGATTTGCTTTTTGAAATGGATAGGGTGATTATGATGACGTCCCGTGCGACCTTAAGGAAAAACTGCTATATCGCAGTAGCAAATGCATTACTTCTATGCATGTAACTTTCTCTTGCCAGGTAGCTTCTTAAAAGGGTACAATATCCTTTTGAGAAACTCCTCCCGTAGAGAAAAGTTCCACAGCAAATCAATATATCAAAGCACATCTTTGCTAGGGTGCATTCACAAATTTCATAACGCCAAAAATGACCATTTTAGACACCCACCACCCCCTTGTAAAGCTTTTTGTATGAATATTTCGAGGAATATTCCACGAATTTTGTGTGACCTGTAACATTTCTAATACTCCCACTGACCCCCTTCAGCGTTATGAAATTTGTGAACAGGCCCTTATAAGTATTTATATCATTTGGAAGATGTAGTGAAGAAAACAGCTAATCACAGTGCTGTTTTCTTCACTACAGAAGAGAATTCAGAACCAAGAATTTTTTCTACCATTACTGGCAAATTATTCCGCTAACCTCAGCGGCGAGCATCCAGAACAACTCTCGAAAAATCATCATTGACAAGGAAACACATTCGGAATATGCTTGAGACTCTTGTTTGAAAGCTATTTTTTCGATGGCACATCCATTCCTTGTGGAGGGATTTCACCTACTTGAACACGGTGCGGTAGACGCAGCGGGTAACTTTATTGGAGAGGCGTCCTACGGTGTGCAGGGCTGGATCTTCCTTAACCGAGATGATAGCGTTATCATCTTCATCGTCACCTTCGCACTTCGGGAAGTAGTAGTCCAGTAGACGCTCGGCCAGCTAAGCGGTGGTGTCCACGCCGTTGGCTTTCTTCCAGGAGAGCTCTTTCTTGGAGGCGGCCTTCTGCTGGGAGGCCTGTCGCAGTTCGCATACCTTCTCGGTGTAGCGTTTGACCATGCCGACGACCTTGGACTTTGAATGGTTGTAGATCTCCTGCGGTTGTTCCTTGATGTTCGGTGCGCTCACGTCGAGGCGGTTTGGTCGACCAGCTGGAGCGGGTGGTCGAACTTGTGCAGATGCTGGCACGGTGAACCAAATCCTCGGCCGTTCCGGGTGCTTTTTTCTTTGCGGTGTCTGTGTCAGACGGCTAAGACCGGTCACGGTCCATCTTGCCCATTCCGGGTGCTTTGTAGAATCTTTTTTTTGCTTCGTAGTCGCGAAAAGTGAAACCAAAACAAAATAAACACTAAACTTTGACATTCGAGTTTTAGGGGTGCCCATCGATTTTTGTCGATTCGATGAATTATTTCAGATTTTATCCGATTTTTTCGGATTTCATCGATTTTTAGTGAGTTATTATCCATTTTATTTATTTCGTTGGAAATTTGACTCATATGAACATTTTTTGCATTTCAGCTCACTTTTGGCCTAAAATGGAGATAACCTGCCAGTGTCGTACCCCTAGGTAGAATAGACCATTTCCGTAAACAAATTTTATTGGCTTATATGCTTTCTGTCAATTTACTGAACAAACTTTCCTAAGGAACCGATGTGTTTTGGAGCCTTTAACTGTTCGAAAACAATGAAAAACTTGCGGCACGTTAGTTCACCCCTCGGTCCCCTACAATTTGTTCCACCTCGAAAAAAAGCAGACCCCTTTTTCCCTTATGGTTTTGCCACCACGTTGTGTTGAATTTACGATCAGCTGGCATGACCAGATGATTTTTGTTTATGTTTTCATTCATCATAATGGGCTCCGTTGCGGTTTCGCTCCCTCCTTCCTTCACGGCTCCTGAGGTCTCCGTAATCACCGCGCCGGCCGGTTATGACCGCACCCGGCGTACCCTACACGGTTCTGTAACGCAAGGATTGTAGTCGACAGATGCCTGATCTCTCTGCTTTGTGCCGACGAAGATTGAAGGGATTGAATATGCCGGAAGATTCCCGCATAGAGGCAGCAACAGCTGCTCAAAATTTCCTTGCGCGGCTATTGCTGCCTCAAGGCGGAAATCTTCCGGATCAACAGCCAACAGATAAATTAAGGCATTTGTCGGCATGAATAGTAAAAAATAGCCTCTAATAGAACTAGTGGTACCGTAACTGCTGGGTGGATGAGAGATTTGTTGTTAGGGGATGGTTTTGATTTTTGAATCTGTGGAGGAAAATATATTTTCCTAAAGGAAGACTTGGAAGGTTGGAGTTGGAACTGTGATTCAGAACGGGTTGCGCCAGTTCCAACCTGGTTAAAAAACGTTTGTTTGAGTAGTTTCGGTGGCGCTCCTGTTTGGGGCGCCCTGACCGGGATCACGGTCAGTTTGAGCGCGCACCTGATTTGACGTTTGCAAATGTAAGCAAGCATCCCAATGCAGGGGTGGAATCGAAAAACTGTTACAAAATTACCACGCTGATACCCATAGGGTTGAACAAACTGTGCCGCATCTCGAATTATTTTTCAAAATGTGGTGAGTATCCATGTTTTCAAAAATTTGTAAGAAAATCAGGAGTGCATATAAATAAAATCTGAAAGCGTTAATATTCATTAAAAATGATTGTCTTTCGAAGAAAAATACAAAAACTGGGGGTTAGATCTGACGGAAATGGTCTATTAAGAACTGCACCAACGATTTTCAACCGACTACAAAAATCTGTTAAGTTTACTATCCAGCTTTTTACGGACGTCAATGGCTGCCGCAAACAGGCTCGCTTTCTGGTAGGGATTGGTCGATTTGACGTTTGGCTTGGGTCCGTTCAGTATAAAACGACCCAAGCCAAATGTCGAATCAACCGATCCCTACTAGAAAGCGAACCTGTTTGCGGCAGCCATTAGCGCTTTTAAAAAGCTGGATAATCTGGTAAAAATCACTGAGTCGTGTAGTAAATGTGACTATGTCCATAGTAGCCGCGACTACAAAGCATTGTATTTCAATCCGTGACACCCACCGTACAACACAGTATGGTGAAAAGTACAATGCCAAACTTGTCAAATCAAGAATGTTTCTAGTCATAAATACTACAACTCTGGTTAAATAAACAGAATATATTTTCTTGTTGACTATGTTATGGTAGAGTTAACAGATTAATGTAGTCGGTTGAAAATCGTTGGTGCAGTTCTTAATTTTACCATGGATTCAGTTGTTTCTACAATAAAATTCATTTCAGTGTATACATACCCTAGCTTCCCAGTTATCCAGGCCCATGGCACGGGACGACTTCTAGCGTAGTCAACATCTTCATGTGGTTACCCATTTTCAGGTAAATTGAATCGAGAGTGCAATCAGGATGCGAAGTTTTGTTTAATGTTTATGATCCGTAATCGAGCAAGTGTCGCAATAAAATAACTGATTGCTTGCTTGGAGGCTTGCAGGATGCCTTTCAATGTTTTCTCTCCTTCCAAAACCATCGAAATGTTGAATGTGCTTCAACTTTTTGGCACATTATTAGCTGATTTAACTATATCAAACATTGATAATCAAACCATAACAAACAATTAAACAAAACAATGGTCTTTATATTCACAGTTCTTAAAACTGACAGTGGGCGATATTCACTTATCGCCCAGGACATCCTGGCTACGAAGAACACTGTGTATCGATATATGGTTGTCAGGGGCCTGCAGTTATCCAATGATATCGTATCGATCTAGACAAGCAATTGAGCTAAACCGTGCAACCAGTTCAGTGGGTTCTTCACACCCCAGCCCGTAACTCCGGTTCCGTTTCATCGGTTCCGGTTTTACCAGGAATTTCAACCACTGCCAGGTTTGCTACGGCTCTCCTGAAAACACCTTTCACCGTTCGAACCATCGCTTGTCGTATGTTCCCATCAACACCTCTGATGACGTCTTCGACAACTCCACGAATCCAGTTCTTCCGTTGATCTCCTTCAACAACGAATACCAGATCCCCCACTTTCAGAATCCTTTGTTCATCATGCCACTTCGTCCGCCGGCTGATACTGGGCAAATACTCTTTGCACCATCTCTGCCACATCCTGTCAGCCAGATACTGTGACCGTTTGTATAAATTTCGCAGCGCTTCTGTATTCCCAAAGTGTTCAACATTGAGATCAGCTTCTTTGACGAATCCACGCAAAAAATGATTATTTGGCGTAATTGCTTCTACGCCGGATTCTTGCGAAAGATATGTGAGCGGACGTGCGTTTATCATGTCCTCGGCCTCGGATAACGTTGTCAAGAGCACTTCATCGGTTAGCTTCCTACCATCGTCTATCGCCTTCATCGCCGCTTTTACCGATTTAACCATTCTCTCCCATACACCGCCCATGTGAGGAGTACTTGGCGGAATGAAGTGCCACTTGATCGCTGGACTGACGATGATTTCTGCACATTCAGTCTTGATTTCCTTTATCGCCCTTGTCATCTCATTGCTTGCGCCTTTAAAATTCGTCCCATTATCCGAGAAAAACTCGTCCGGTGATCCACGTCTACAGATGAATCGTCTGATCGCCATAAGGCATGCTTCTGTAGTCAAGCTATGTACTACATCTAGGTGAATTGCCTTTACTGCTAAGCAGGTGAACAAGGCAATCCATCTCTTCTCTTTCCGTCGATCAACTGTTACTTCTATTGGACCAAGATAGTCGACCCCGACTGAGCAGAAGGGGCGTAGCTGCGGAGTAACACGTTGAACTGGAAGCGGTGCCATCAACGGGACTTGTGGTTGACACCTATTGACACGACACCATGGACACCCTTTTGCGACTGACGTTACCACCGACCGTAGCATGGGAATATAGAATCGTTGCCGAAGTTCGTTAAACACTGTCTCCCGATTTGCATGCCCAAACTTTTCATGGTAGCTCTGTATGATCTTAAGTGTTACCTCGTGGCGCCTGGGTAGAATTATCGGGAACTTTTGGTCGAAATGAACTGCTTCTGACAAAGATAATCTACCATCCATTCTGACCACTCCGTCAGCATCAAGAATCGGACGTAATGGGTAGAGCCAGCTCGATTTGTCAATATACACCGTTGAGATAAAATCTCTTCTAGCTTCTAACACCTTGACACAGAGAAACAGACGTAACACCTAGAACAAATCGCGTTAAAAATTATAGTCGCGAAAACATGTACGCCCAATGCTAAAACCACTGTAGTTGGCCGATTGACCAACAGGTGGCGGTAGTGTGCAAACGTCAAACACGAACAAAAACGACGCGAGCGCTGCGGGTGGTCGATTAACCACCTACCATGTATTTGAATCGATCGTTAAAAAGTTGGTCGATGGACAACGATGAGAGTGTGACGTCTGTTTGTCTGTGACCTTGATCTCCTCCGGAAAGCTATCATGTTGGGCTTGCTTTAGAAGAACACTATCGCCTGCTTGTAGCTCCTTTTGACACAGAGGCTGGACTACCCAAGAAACATTTGCCTATTTTATAATCATTTATTAAGCAATTTTTCACAACTACATACTGAATAGTTGCTTTATTATATTACTTTGCAGCTGCTACGCACACATTGTTCAAGCAAATCTGGCGAAATTATTAAGCTTCTTATCATTTAGTGACTATAATCATATATTGTAATGATATTTATTCAGGTTTCACTTAGCTTAATAAGAATTGATGATTTAACAACGCTAGTTTAACAAACTACATTATTGCAGTTTAATTCAGCATCATGTTGAACAACATTTTAATTATTTCCAAGTGAAGCCTTTGTTCAGGCGTTGTTCACACAAATTTGGAGAAGTTATAAAGCGTGTCGTTGTATATTGACTTTATTCTACAACTTCAAAACCGCTTTATAAGCATTCATCTCAGCTTTTATTCAACTGCCACAAAATTGATTGAAAACAAATAAATGACTAAAAATAGCTAACACTGTATACATCAAATGCAGTGTATACCTTTACCATGAATTAATAACCACACTTTTAATAATTACCTGAATACTGGATTCAAACTCGAGACCTTCCCATCGTCAGCGGTATACCTTGCCATCTGCGTTATCCTTGAATTCATATATCAGCCTTCCAGTGCCCAATATAAACCTCTTGTAGCTGATTATTGATCATGCTTGAGCTTCTATTCAACAATAACTAATCAACACGTGCTATGCTGATCAACAACTGAATAAGCGCATTACTTCTGCTGCTGTTCAATACTGATGCGAGCTGAACTCAGTCGGCTATTTATAGCGCACAGTGAGAAAATTTATTTCAATGCTGGTCAAAAATAAAGTTTATTCAAAAAGTAAAAACTTAGCTGATTAATCGAACTTCATAATAAGTTTTAACTTGTTGAAACTTCAATTGAATTGTTCATCTAATTATACTAAAATTCATATATTAAATATATAATTTTTCTACTAGGTTAATATTTTAATTATTTGTCGTACTTTTTCCATCTATCAAACATTATACAAGTATAAAATATATTTCAATCAATAATTCTATGCCAGAAGACTGATTCAAAATATTTTCTAAACATAATTAAATATTGTATTGAGAAAGCATCAGTTATTATTGTATCCAACATGTTTTTATATATAAGTAAGTTAATGGCGAATTCGCCAAGGGCGAAAAGCCACTCAAATAAAGATAAATAATAATAATATTAGTAAGTTGATCATTGCAATACATTAGGAATACGATGCAATTTTTAGATATTTTGTCCATTTTTCAAAAATTTGGCTATGGTGTGACCTCTTTTGTAAGGCTTCTTTGTTGCTGAACAATGTGTTTAGTAATCGTTATTTTGGACTTCTTTGGATGATCTGCTCGGAATATATATCTATGTTGTATTAGGATTTAAAAAAATACCTATTCAGCTTTTAGTCATGTTCATGTTAAGCATGGAAACAGCTGAAGTGCGAAGCAACCAAAACGTTAGTTCGTCTCCTGTTCATCTGTTTACACAATTATATTTGTTTGGTGGAATATTGGCTCTTTAATAGAAGGAAAAATGACTTGTTCAACTCATTAGTAAAACAATCTTGACAAGTCGGCAGAGATTCTTTGGAGAAGTTTAATAAGTATTGATTCTACTATTATTCATTCCAATGAAAAATGTTGAACATTGACTTAAATTTGGATCTAAATACCATCTTCTCAGCTCTTTGTAGGGCATTTTTTCAGCTGTCACCATTATTCAACAATAATTAACTATATATGTTTATTTGTGACACTTGACTGTAAGTTGGGTAACCACTTTCATGTAACTATTGTTAAATTATTATTTATACTTCGATTATCATTAAAAATGTTATGATTAGTAACTTTTTCCGATATCAATAACGTCGCAGATGATGATCACTACATTTGGAAAATTTAAATTTTGATATTTTTAATCCAATGTGATTCGAACTTTACCCGCGTTGATCCATTACGTCGCCATTGCGTCCATTACGTTAATCCATCCATCGCATACACGTCTTGGATTTGATTTGAAAACCATTTGAAACATTTGAAAATAACATAAAAAGACATAATATGTTTTGCTTGAATAAGAGCATACTCATATACTGTTATTCACATTGTTTATAAGTTTTACTAATCATGCTGGTCAACATTTTAAGTATTAGACACTGAAACTTTTGTACGATTTGTTGTTAATCAAATGTTCAATATGCTACTAAAATGATGGCTACAACCTATAGAAGCTTTTAATCAGTCAATTGTTAAACTTCTTATGTGTTGTAGAACAAAAGCTACTATATTTGCATTTTCGGAGGTTTATTCAGCTCTTATTCAAAACACAAACTGCAAGTGGAATAACAGCTTTTTTATAAGCGGAAATTAATTTTATTCAATTAATGATTCAACTAAAAATTTGTTCAGCAATGGTTGCTGCTATGCAGCTTGTATTAAACACGTAAGTATCTTAAAAGCTACCAATTGTTCCTTGGGTATTCGCTTTGGGTTTCCTTTTATGTATCGCACCATTGAGTTGCAAGCCTTCGACACAAGAATTGGTTCGCCGCTCCTTTTCCTGCGACAGTTTTCCACAAAGCGTACGACGCTAGCCGCAATAGACCATTTCCGTCAAACCTTACCCCCCATTTTTATATTTTTCTTCGAAAGGCAATTATTTTTTATGATTATTGACGCTTTCAGATATTTTTTATATGCACTCCTGATTTTCTTACAATTTTTTGAAAGAATATGTATTCACCAAATTTGAGGTGAATTCCGTCGTGCGGCACAGTTGTTTCAACCCTATGGGAATACAAAGTGGAGATTTTTCCTCAACGATCAGTAACATCCCTGCATTGAATGTTTGTAGACATAATGAAATGTCAAATCCCAGCACACAACAAAATTGACTCGCTCGCTCATATCCGGAGTGCTTCACGATTCGGGCGAAACAAACAAGCGATAATTTAATTATTGACGTTGGCGTAAAGCACCTAACAGGCGATATTGAAAATGATATCCATGACAGGCTTTTAAGATTGGGTTGTACCGGGTACCCCCGTCGGTTTGACCACATTTAATCTGAACACTTTTTAATTTGTACCCCACTAATTTGCACATCGTTCAGATTAAAAATGGTTCAAACGTCATTTAGCTCATGGAACGGAGTAAAGTGGAATGGAACGCGGTGGAACGGAACGCAGAATCAAAACAAAACAGAGAAAGAGATGACCAGAAACACGTTTCTAGGGTGACTAGAAGTTCAAATTAAAAATGAACCCCGATGGTTTGCATGAGGTATCGTTCAAATTAACGGGGGTGTACGGTACTGGCATTCTCCAGCACGTTTTCGGCGAAACTTGATAAGACATTTTTAGAACCAAATAGAATAGATATGTGTGGTATTCATAGGATTTTTGAAAATAGGTTAATTAAACGTAAATTAAATAAAAAAGGCTTAAGTTTGTTTAAATTTTTTAAGTTAAATTTTCATTTATTATTTTCTCATTGATTGTTATTGATTAGTCAGATAAGCCCTAATCGCGAATCTTCCTCGATATAAAAGATGAGCAGCAATTTTTTTTTTTGTTTATCAAATTGTGGTCCTCACCGTCAACAGAATTATAAGGACTCCCGGAAAATGGCCATCATTGTAGCTTCATGGGACGGATTCATGGTCTTCTACCAATACGGAACCCTACACGATCACAACATCCCCTTCATCTCCTTGCCGGAAGCTGCTGTGGTGCTCTACGATTAATTTTACGAATAGTCCCCGGAAAGGATCCTGCCCACTTCCGATTTTGCAACGGGCGATGAAGATTGTATTGCCCGCCAGCATATTGTTGTTATTCCACGGGAACCGATACCTCTAGAAGCTGTGGGAAATCAAATAACATTCCAATCGAGAAGTCATTGAAACCTCGTAGCTTCCGGATTTCCACTTCGGATCAAACAGCTTTAAAAATTAGATTAACCGAGATGCCACGCAGTTAAATTTTCGTCGCCACTTATCCGCTTGCTACAAAACCAGGAGAGAGCTACTCACCGGAATTATTCTAGGTTATTCTACAGCAGCTTCGATTCGATGCTGGATACGAAAACCTTTATTGTGGTCATGAAGAATTTCGTCGTGATGGTTCTGGGGAGTCATGAGAAAAACAAAGGGGAATATGTAGGCGCGGGCAATTAGCCTTATGTCTCCGATGGTGGAACCTGTTTGATCTTTGCACACCTGACATAACCTCGAAACTCCATACGAAAATATGTCAACATTTTCAGCAGTGAATGTCAAAGAGCAGGACAGTGAATTGAGCGTGATAATGAGCCTATGCATGCTATAAAATGTTTGACTTTTACTGTGCGCTCTGTTTTCAAGTTGCCCGTGAGAGAGAGCGAGACAGCACCAACACACAGCGCACAGTAAAAGTCATGAGAACAAAAGAATTTATGGCACGTACAGAGGCTCATAGCAAGACAGAGAAGGAGAATCACGAATCCGAGGAACAAAGTGGAGACCACGGTAGAACAGATGATCGAAATTCACCACAACGTGGAGATAAAATCATAGGGGAGAAAGGTGTCCCCAAAAATATTGGAGAGAAATAAATTGTAGTGGACCGTGGGGTTAACTAGTGTGCCGCCAGTTTTTCACAGTTTTTCAATATTTAGAGGCTTCAAAACATATGGGTTCCTTGGGAAAGTGTGTCCATTAAATTAAAAGAAAGCTTATGAGCAAATAATTTTTTTTCACGGTAATGGTCTATTCGAACTATCCTTCGCCATCGTGAAGTAACTTGAACGTTAATGAGAGGACTCGAAAACGCCGCGCTGTGAAACAACATGGACGCTTTTATTTCCTCCGGAACGATAACTTCCGTTTTTACTTGTTCTGGCCACATATTCTCCGGCTCATACAGGAAAATAGGTCCTTTAAACCACTGGCTATCAGATGCCAAAGGTGGCCCTGATCCCCATTTAGTTACAACGTCTGCGATGTTTTTATCCGATGGAACATACCTCCAGTCACTTGCTTGTGTTAGTTCAACTATTTCTCCTATTCGGAAGGCGACAAATTGTTTATATTTATGCTGATCCGACCGTATCCAACTCAACACCGTCTGAGAATCGCTCCACAAAACCTGTCTTGTTATGGGTAGCGAATGATTGGACTTCACAGTGTGCATCATCCTTGCCCCTAGCACAGCTGCCATTAGTTCAAGGCGAGGAATAGTCTGAAGTTTGAGTGGAGACACCTTGGAGCGAGACATAACCAGCGAACATTTGACTATTCCACCAATTACTGCTCGGAAGTATGCCACGCAACCATACGCGTGGATGCTGGCATCAGTGAACACATGAAGCTCCAAGCACTCGATTGACGTTAAACGGCTGCCATCGAAATAACAACGCGGAATGCGAATTTCCGAAACGCTCGGCAATAGTCCAGTCCATCGATCCCATTTAGCAAGGGAATCATCATCTATCTCTTCATCCCACTCGCAACCAGTACGCCACAGTTCTTGGACTATTAATTTTCCATGGATTGTAAATGGCGTGAGCAAACCTAGTGGATCGAAAAACCCCATGACACTACTAAGAACAATTCTCTTTGTCGGGCGAACACCTTCTAGAAGATACGGTTTCACATCATGTCGATGCTCCTGTGGTAGTATACAATGACCACCTTTTTGCCTACTCTCCGTTCAGCGTGTACTCACCAACGATGCTGACACCAATACCAACAAGACAGCGGCGAACTGACGATGCACTTCGTCGCTACCTATTCATAAGTATTCCATCCTTTGTAGAGAACAGATAATAAACGAGTTTCATTCCCGTGTAGTTAACCGTCGCGTTTTTACTTCTGCTGGTGTTCCTTTTTTTCGGACTTTTCGCTTATCGTTTCCGCGCCCTGTTGGCCGTAATTCCACCACAGGTTATGCGGCCCAGCAAGTGACAGTGGAAAAGTGAACAAGCAAAGAAAAAATCGCTTGATACGGTGAAAATTCGGTTGGACATTTTCCGTGAATTCTTCCACGCGGTCGCGATCGGTTCAAAATGGCGGACGCTGCAAAAGTTTCCTTCCCGAAGCTGAACCAACAAAATTGGGCTTCATGGAAACAACGAATGGAGTGGTTGTTGGAAAAAGAAGACTTGTGGGAAGTGGTTAGCGGTACATTGCCGGAACCGATTGATGTGACGGATGAGTGGCGGAATAAGGATCGGAAGGCTCGGGCGAATATTGGACTGTTCTTGGATGAGAGCCAGTTCAAGTTCGTGAAAGATGCAGCCAGTGCCAAGGGAATGTGGAATGCTCTCAAGGAAAAGCATGAAAAAGCAACGATGTCCACGATTGTGCATTATTTGAGCTTGCTTTGTGGTGCGAATATGAGTGAAAGTGATAACATGGAAGATCATCTCAGTTCGATGGAGGATTTGTTCGACAAGCTGGCAGCCGCCGGTCATGTTTTAGATGTGCCGCTACAAATCGCGATGATTTTCCGAAGTGTGCCGCCTTCGTACCGTTCGCTCGTGCAGAGTCTCCAAACACGAGCGGATGACGATTGGACTGTCGCGTCGGTGAAAGCAAGTTTGCTGGACGAGTACAGTCAGCGTGTAGTGCGTGGTGATCGTTTGTCGCGAGATCTCAAGGCGATGAAAACGGACGCGAGTGGGGCACGGAAAGAAAAAGCACAGACAAACAGACGTCACACTCTCATCGATGTCCATCGACCACCTTTTTAACGGTCGATTCTGTAGTGACTAGACCTTTTTAAGTAGCCGAATTCAGACACTTTCCCGATCACGCTTCCCTTAGAATTTCAATCGAGTTAGACTAAATAATTAACACTTTCTTCATCATTATAAGAGCACGTTTATTCTTCCCAAAACACATCAACAAACTGATTCCTCTTTTTCTTTCGTAAACCTATGCCTACTATGATCTGCATTGATTTAATTTTCAGTACTAGTTAAACAGTTCGTTGGTTCACGAACATATTTTGTTTTAACTATACTCTGCTGCTAACCTCTCATAATCCCTACATTCACCCCTTCCTCTACTCCTAGTACGTAAATGTTATTTAAAATTATGTTGCATGATATAAGATGTTTTTTCTTCATACTTGAGAATTACTTGAGAATAAAAAAAGCTTCTTCCTGGTTGATCATCAATTCCATGTTTCATCATTACGATTCCGCTATCTGTTATAGAACTGTTTACTTGAATCTTGATATGACCCTGAAAAGACAAAAGTAAATTTAGTATTGCCCAAACAGCTTTACGATTCTTTTTGAATAGTGTTCGTTTCCTGTATCCACCACGATTGAAGATTTCAGCAACTGCCTTTTTTCAACGTTTGATCCAAATTTTTTCTTCTCCGGATACCTTCTTCTTCTAGAAAAAATCAAGGTTATAATTAGTTTGTTTGCGTGGTCTTGAATGACATTCGGAACATTTTTTAACTCCCACAATATTCCTTAACGCCAAAATGAGCATAAGTAATAGAAGTCATCTAAAATTTCAATATCAAAAACGCTTTACACATTTTAATTTCTTATTACTGAGTATCTATGCTTTTGAAATGTAACATTGAAAAGAGCTTTCCAGACTCATGATGTCAAAGTGAGCATATAAGATCGAAATCTTCTAAAACTGCAACAACACAAAACGTGTTAAGACTCATAACGTAACAGTGATCATAAAAGATTGAAATTTTCCAAAACTACATCAGCACTTTAACTTTATTTAATTATCTATCTGTGATTTCAAAATATTACTTCGGAAAAAGTTTTTCAGGCTTATAAGATTGAAGGTGAGCATAAGAGATCGAAATGTTTCAAATTTTCAACAGCACAAAACGTTTTACAGATTCGAATTTTATGTTACCATTTCTATGTTCTCAAAAGCTACCCTCTCGGGAAACTCGCATTTTTTTAGCTTATATTCGTTCCAATTCAGCTACCCTCTTAGGAGACTCTTTCAGAACAGTTATTCCGATCTTAATTATGAACTTATTTATTACATTCATTTTTTATTACTTTTTTTTCCTAAAAAAAATTGAATTCTTTCAAACTTTAACGGGCACAGCAAAATTTAAAAATGTTAATGTAAGCAATTTGTATACATTGCTTTAGTTTTTTAACAACGAAATGTGTTAGCTTCGTATTCTATTTCTCTATCTATTTCCGGGCTCATAAAGTCAACGTGAGCATAACTGATCGAAATCTTCCAATATTTAAAAATCAGAAAATGCTTGACATTCTCTAATTTTTTTTGTAACTGGTGCTCTATTTTCTTAGCATACTACATATAAAAGAGTTTTTTTAAGGCTCTTTACCCTTTTTTCATTCTGTGTTAATGGCAGTATATGTAACGCAAATAATAGTCCTTCTAGCTAATTACTTTAAATTGAGTATAAGAGATCGAAAACTTTCAAAGTTTCAATTATACAAGTCGCTTTATAGATTCTCATCACATTTTTACTAATTACCTATTTTAATCATGCTACTTGGAAAAAAAGACTCGCTTTCTGTAAGATATTCTCTCAGAGTACTTGCTGTTTTGGCCTATTTAGGAGACTTGTTTCGTGTTAGCTATTCTCTCAGGGTTCTAGTTTTTTTACAGTGGTTATTTCTGAAAACTCACCTATCAATTCAGGTATTCGCATTATTTCGATGTTATTATTATTATTTTATTATATTTTTATATAATTATTATTATATAAAATTATTATTATTTTGTTATATTTTCACATGTCTCCCTTTTTTCACTTCCCATTCGATAAACTCACATTATCTCAATTCAAGATTTCTTAATTTTATCAGCAAATAGCAATTCAAATACTTGTAAGTCACGTAACAGTCCGCTTACTTAGGTTTTCCTGTCGTTTACCCTCTTAGGGGACTCACTTTCTGTTAGCTACTCTCTTAAGGGATTCTTTTGAAACTTATCCTCTCAGGAGACTTGATATTTTCGTAGCTTACTCGCTCAGGGGACTTGCTTTTTCTGTCTTTTCCCTTTTCAGGGGACTCACTTTCAGTTAGCTACCCTCTCAGGGGACTCGCTTTTCTAAATCTCTTGCTCTTTTGTACCTTACCCTCTCAGGGGACTTGCATTTTCTGTCGTTTACCCTCTCAGGGGACTCACTTTTCTTAATCTCTTGCTCTTTTGTACCTTACCCTCTCAGGGGACTTGAAATTTGCTTAGCTTACCCTCTCAGGGGACTTACTTTCTGTTATCTACCCTCTCAGGGGACTCGCTTTTCTAAATCTCTTGCTCTTTTGTACCTTACCCTCTCAGGGGACTCGAAATTTTCTTAGGCTACCCTCTCAAGGGAATCACTTTCTGTTAGCTACCCTCTCAGGGGACTCGCTTTTCTAACTAACTTGCTCTTTTGTTACTTACCCTCTCAGGGGACTTGTATTTTCTGTCGTTTACCCTCTCAAGGGAATCACTTTCTGTTAGCTACTTTCTCAGGGGACTCGCTTTTCTAACTAACTTGCTCTTTTGTAACTTACCCTCTCAGGGGACTTGAAATTTTCTTAGCTTACCCTCTCAGGGGACTCACTTTTCTTAATCTCTTGCTCTTTTTTACCTTACCCTCTCAGGGGACTTGAAATTTGCTTAGCTTACCCTCTCAGGGGACTTACTTTCTGTTAGCTACCCTCTCAGGGGACTAGCTTTTCTAAATATCTTGCTCTTTTGTACCTCACCCTCTCAGGGGACTTGAAATTTTCTTAGCTTACCCTCTCAGGGGACTTACTTTCTGTTAGCTACCCTCTCAGGGGACTCGCTTTTCTAAATCTCTTGCTCTTTTGTACCTTACCCTCTCAGAGGACTTGCATTTTCTGTCGTTTACCCTCTCAGGGGACTCACTTTCTGTTAGCTACCCTCTCAGGGGACTCGCTTTTCTAAATATCTTGCTTTTTTGTACCTCACCCTCTCAGGGGACTTGAAATTTTCTTAGCTTACCCTCTCAGGGGACTTACTTTCTGTTAGCTACCCTCTCAGGGACTCACTTTCTGTTAGCTACCCTCTCAGGGGACTCGCTTTTCTAAATCTCTTGCTCTTTTGTACCTTACCCTCTCAGGGGACTTGAAATTTTCTTAGCTTACCCTCTCAGGGGACTCACTTTTTGTTAACTACCCTCTCAGGGGACTCGCTTTGCAAACTAACTTGCTTTTTTGTAACTTACCCTCTCAGGGGACTTGCATTTTCTGTCATTTACCCTCTCAGGGGACTCACTTTCTGTTAGCTACCCTCTCAGGGGACTCGCTTTTCTAAATCTCTTTCTCTTTTGTACCTTACGCTCTCAGGGGACTTACCCTCTCAGGGGACTCACTTTCTGTTAGCTACCCTTTCAGGGGACTCGTTTTTCTAACTAACTTGCTCTTTTGTAACTTACCCTCTCAGGAGACTTGCATTTTCTGTCATTTGTAACTTACCCTCTCAGGGGACTTGCATTTTCTGTCATTTACCCTCTCAGGGGACTTGCTTTCTGTTAGGTACCCTCTCATGGAACTTTTTTTGTTAGCAACCCTCTCAGGGCATTCGCTTTTCTAGTTTACTTGCTCTGATGTAACTTATCCTCTCAGGGGACTTGCTATTTTTTTTTGTAGCTTACCCTCTCAGGGGAACAGCTTTTTTATAGTTTATCCTCACAAATAACTCGCACTCTGTTAGATTTCCTCTCGAGGAACCGGCACACCCATAGCATACTCTCTCAGAGGACTCGTTTTAACTTGGCTATTCTTTTAGTTGACTTTTTCGGAACAGTCAAACTACTTTTTATTTATCGTATTCAATTCATTTATTACCTTTTTTTAATTTGTTTTTAATTTCACTCAGACTTAACCTGACAAAGCAAATTAAAAAACTTTTATACATAAGCATAGATTATACATTGATTTTATTTATTTTTTTTTAAACAATAAAACCTTTTAGCTTCTATTTTCTATATCTATTTTCAAGGCTTATAACATCAATGTGAGCACTAGAGATTGAAATCTTCTGAAATTTAAGAACCACCAAGTGCTTTACACCTTCTAATTCTATGTTACTGGTTACTGTTACTGGGTACTACTTTGAAAAGAGTGTTTTTTACGCTCTTTACCCTATTCTGATTCTGTGTTACTGGCTATATATGTTACAAAAATACTACTGTGGCAAAAGTGTTCCATGCTCATAACATTAAAGTGAGTGTAAGAGATCGAAATATTCTAAAGTTTCAATAGCATAAATCGCTTTATACATTCTAATCATATTTTTCTGATTATTTATTTTTTACATGCTACTTCGGAAAAATAGAAACTCGCTTTCTGTAAGATATTTTCTCAGAGTACCCGCTGTTTAGGATTACTTACTTCGAAGAATTGTTTTGTGATAGCTATTCCCTCAGGGCTCTCGCTTTAACAGTGACTATGTCAGAAAACTCACTTTGGCACTTAACAATTCGGGTATTCGCATTATTTATGTTATCTTTTTACAAGTCTCGTTTTTCTCCACTTCCCTTTCACGATACTCACTTTATCTAAATTACCCTCTCATTATATACAATTTGTGTTAGGTATATTTTATGTAGCTTATAGTCTCTTTAAAGTTTGTGTTAACTATCCTCTCAAAATACACGCTTTTCATAGTAACTCTCTAAAAAAAATCTATTTTGCCAGTTAACCTCTCAGGGGACTTACTTTTATCAGATTCTTTTTCAGGAAACCCGCTTTGAACAAAAACAGCCCTCTCGGGAAACTCGCTTGTTAGCTTACCCTCTCAGGAGATTTATTTTTGGAGCTTTCTCTTTCTGGAGACTTTTGTTTCGTAGCTTATCCTCTCAATGGATTTCGTTTTTCAGGTGTCTCGCTTTCACTGAGTAACCCTTTTGGGTACACGCTCCTTTAGCTTACCCTTTCAGGGTTCTTGGTTTGTGTTGACCCTCATTAGACTATTTTTCTTTTATCTTACCCTCAGAGGGGGCTCATCTAATTTCTGCTATCCTAGGGGACTCTCTATGTATTTCTTGCTACTTTCAATTTTGAACTTATATATTGGTTACATTCTTATTTATTATTACCCACATGCACTCATACTTAAGTGGGTATAGAAAACATTATAAAAAATGATCAAAATTAGCATCGAATATGCATAGATTTTTATTTCTTTCAAGCCATATCTAAGCCATCTCAATTCAAGAAATATCAAATTTGAAACCGTAAATCATTTCTTAATTTTATCAGCAAATAGCAATTCAAATACTTGTAAGTCACGTAACATTCCGCTTACTTCAGGTACAAATGCATCCCGTACAGATAAATTAAACTTTTTTTATATCAATACTAGTTGTCTTGGAAAACGGTATTTGTCTATGGTTTAAAAGTCAAGCAGTAGGCCATGCCAAGATACTTTAAGAATTGTTTTTTTTACCTTTTTTTTCGAATGGTGTTCACCAGAGAGCTGAAACAAGAAAACGTCGCGGCCTTCTTAAAAGCAAATGTCCTAGAGTTGATTGACGATTTCAAATAAATCTGCATAGAATAGTACTATATTACTGCACACAAAATTGACAAAGATCTTTGTCCTTTCTAGAAAACATTGATTCAAACGCGTTATATAACCATTTATTAACCGTTTCTTTATTTACACTTACAACTTTTAATAACTTTCAAATATATTCATATTTTTAATTATATCTTTAATGATTAAATTATGCTTACTAAAACTCTAACAATTCCAAAGTTGCAAACTCGACCATATAAACTTCAAAAAGCTCACAACGCTGCTCGCATTGACAGAATACAGTTGGCTATTAAGTGAGCGGAAGTTATTTGTCCAATCATTGTTGGGTTGTTTTGGTCAACTAGTGTCAGGAATCAAACATTTGTACCTTTTTTTATTAACATAGTAGACCGTGATACTTGCAGTATTAATAAATGCACGTGTTTACTAAATTGGCGTTTGAGTGTCGCCATATTCAGTGGTTGCCATGGCCACACGGCACCGCTAAAACTTCAAACAGTGAACGCTTGCATTGGTCCATTTTGTATAAAATCCTCATTATCTTCACTAATTATTTAAGCGCACACATTATCGAAGTTTTTTTTTTACAACACCTACCTTAGACAAACAGGATATAATAAACGGTTGCAAGCATTCGGTTTTTCGTCACCCACGTGCATGCTCGTGAAAAAAATCCTTGGAGTCAATCTTTTCAAAGCACGCATTACTTTCTTCATTGGGTATATCCATTTAACACACGATCACCTGAGGCAAATAACACTGAAAATTGTTCATTGTAACGGATACTTTCAGGATCCATTTCATTTTCAAATCCCCACTAATTAACAAGCAAAATCAAAAAACGGACATTTTCTAACAGGTCCTCAGATTTGCACACGTTATTTCTCCCACCTCTGGGAGCAGATGCGCCATGTAGTGACTAGACCTTTTTAAGTTGCCGAATTCAGACACTTTCCCGATCACGCTTCCCTTAGAATTTCAATCGAGTTAGACTAAATAATTAACACTTTCTTCATCATTATAAGAGCACGTTTATTCTTCCCAAAACACATCAACAAACTGATTCCTCTTTTTCTTTCGTAAACCTATGCCTACTATGATCTGCATTGATTTAATTTTCAGTACTAGTTAAACAGTTCGTTGGTTCACGAACATATTTTGTTTTAACTATACTCTGCTGCTAACCTCTCATAATCCCTACAGATTCAAATATCCAGCTTTTTAAAAGCGCTAATGGATGCCGCCAATAGGCTCGCTTTCTGGTAGGGATCGGTCGATTTGACGTTTGGCTTGGGTCGTTTTATATTGAGCCAACCCAAGCCAAACGTCAAATCGACTAATCCCTACTAGAAAGTGAGCCTGTTGGCGGCAGCCATTAGCGCTCGTAAAAAGCTGGATATGTTAGGTGGCCAATCCACCACCCGCAGCGCTCGCATCGTTTTTGTTCGTGTTTGACGTTTACGCACTACCGCCACCTGTTGGCCCATCGGCCAAACACAGTGATTTTAGCATTGGGCGTACATGTTCTCGCGACTATGATTTTGATCGCGATTTGTTCTAAGTGTTACGTCTGTTTGTCTGTGGAAAAAGTGTGTTTCTTTTGTAAACAACCGGGACACTTCAAAAAGAACTGTAAAAAGTGGTTGTCTACAAAAAGTGAATCGAACAAAAATCGTGACAAGGACGAGAGCTCGAAAGACAAAAGTGCGAAGAACAAACCGGCTCACGGAGCTGGAAGTGCGGTTTGCTTTATGGCGGGCGGCGGTCTATCAGGCTGGATTATCGATAGCGGCGCGACGTGTCATATGACCAGCGACCGGTCGTTTTTCGCTGCGTTGTGGGTCACGGTGTCGTGTTCGGTGTTGATGGACAAGGCGGAAGTATCGAGATTACGTTGAATGACGTTTTATACGTCCCGGAGCTCGATGGAGGGCTCATTTCGGTGGTCCAACTGGTGGCGAAGAAGTTCAAAGTGGAATTCAACGAGCAGCTGTGCGAAATCAAGAACCAAGCTGGAGTAACTGTCGTCGTTGGAGATAAAGTCGGTTGTCTATACCGGCTTCGTCAGCAGCAAGGTGCTATGAAGGCCTGCAGCAGCCACGAAAACTGCCAGCACTTGTGGCACAGTTGCCTGAAGGGTTATCTAGCTAGACAGCCGTTTCCGGCCAAACTCGAGATAAGCATCTCACGTCCCCTGGAGATAATCCATACCGACTTATGCGGTCCCATGGAAACAATGACGCCTTCCGGAAACCGCTACATAATGACTTTAATCGATGACTATAGTCGTTATGCGGTAGTTTGCCTTCTCCGCAAGAAAAGTGAAGCTGCGTCAAAGATTAAGGGGGCAGAATCCGTCATTGATTTCAGAATTTTCAAAAGCAGTTTTTTCGTTCAAAATCAAGAAAATTTATAGGAAAATGTGTTCACTGTATTCAATTCTCCAATCGAAACACAGTGAACAGATTTTCATCGAATAATTTTTGTTTTCGAACAGGAAAACTGCTTTTGAAGTTTCAATGATGACGATGATTACGATGACGGCGCGTTGAACGTTAAGGAGTATGTTCGCTTGGTGGAAAACGTTTTCGGTAGAAAGCCTTTGGTAATTCGATCTGACGGGGGCGGTGAATTTCAGAACCGGGAGCTGCAAGAATTCTACCAAAGCGAAGGGATAAAAGCGCAGTTTACGACTCCGTACTCGCCGCAACAAAACGGGGTCGCAGAGCGGAAAAACAGATCCCTGCAGGAGATGGCGATTTGTTTGCTGGCCGATGCGAACATGACGAAGTTGTACTGGGGAGAGGCAGTGATGACGGCAGCGTATCTACAGAACCGGCTGCCATCCCGAGTAGTCAAAGGAACGCCGTTCGAACTGTGGACCGGGCGAAAGTCGGACATTAAGCACCTCCGAGTTTTCGGATGCGAAGCCTACGTCCACATCCCGGACGTGAAGCGTTCAAAGCTGGACCCGAAAGCGGTGAAACTTCGATTCGTCGGGTACAGTGAGGACCACAAAGGTTATCGGTTTCTCGATCCAACCACAAACCGAATAACTATAAGTCGAGACGCTAAGTTTCTCGAACACAGCGATGGTTCGGAGTTTTATATCCTGTAAATAAAGAATAAAATAATATGTTAATAAGTCCACAGTTCGGGAAGTCTCTCTCATGCGCCAACTGCAGCCAGTACTTATATCTTAGAAATCCCGTAGGTACGAACAGATAAAAGGTACCATGTCAAAAGGTAGAATAATTAATATCACTTGAGATAGGCAGACATGACAGTCCTTTCCCCTTTAGAAACTTTCTAATAACTCTTTAAAAGCCACCTACAAGTTGCAACAACGAAAATACATCCAAAGAATTCATCTTATCTTAAACACGCAAATTTGCTCATTCCATGGCTACAACAAAACATTCAAATCATTAGATTTACTACTCAACATTACATTTGACAAATTCGTCAACACCAAAGAACAATTTCGTTCATCTCAATACAGCAATCGCTTCATAAAAGAACAACTATGTTCACAATAAACGACAATTTCGTCAGCTCTGAAGAACAATTTGGTTCAACTCAAATTGGCAATTTCACCACACTTTCAAATACAGATACAATTGACAATTCGCCACCCCAAAGAAAATCGATTATCTTCAACACACGTTTCCATGATCCTCGTCGCCACTTTTATATCCTGTAAATAATGAATAAAATAATATGTTAATAAGTCCACAGTTCGGGAAGTCTCTCTCATGCGCCAACTGCAGCCAGTACTTATATCTTAGAAATCCCGTAGGTACGAACAGATAAAAGGTACCATGTCAAAAGGTAGAATAATTAATATCACTTGAGATAGGTAGACATGACACGGAGCAGCAAGAACTGGAGGTTCCTTGTGGAGAGTCCGAGGCAGAGATTGAGATCCCGTGCAAGCCAACGGTGACGGAGCTGGAACCGGCAGGAGAACCAGGAAGCGACAGCAGTTTCGAAGGTTGGGGTAGTGCGTTAGGTGAAGAACTCTTTCGTGGCTTCGATGCGGAAGATGAAGAATTCGCAGGTGACGAAGAGGATCAGGAACAGGAACGTGACCTCGACGATCAAGCGGAAGCTGCAGCGCCAGGAGGCGTGGACAACGGTGAAGTTCGTGAATTACGTCGTGAAGACCGAAGAACGCGGGGTGTGCTGCCACATCGTTATGGAGATTTCGTCGTCGGCGTTGCGGACTGTTACCAAGAAGAGCCGACGAGTTACCAAGATGCGATGAAGATTCACAAATGGAAGCAGGCGATGAACGCGGAGATGGCGTCCCATGCTGCAAACCAAACGTGGGAGCTAGTGCAGTTGCCGAAAGGGAAAAAGCTGATAGGTTCGAAGTGGATTTTCAAGTTGAAGCGAAACGAGGTCGGCGAAGTGGTTACACACAAAGCACGTTTGGTGGCTCAAGGGTTTAATCAACGGTACGGCATTGACTACGAGGACGTGTTTGCTCCGGTTACTCGCCTCGCAACGCTTCGGATGGTTCTGGGAGTCGCTGGAAAACGGCAGATGTTTCTTCACCACTTCGACATAAAAACCGCTTACCTGAACGGAATTTTGGAGGAGGAGGTTTATATGCGCCAACCTCCCGGGTATCTAGCTGCTGGCAAGGAGAGTTTGGTTTGCTTGGTCAAGAAAAGCCTATATGGGCTTAAGCAGAGCGCCCGATGCTGGAACCGAGCCTTACACGAAGTACTGATACGGCTAAAATTCAGGCAGTGCAAATCCGACCCGTGTTTGTACCTGCGAAACGACGGTGAGATGACGGTTATCCTACTAGTTTACGTCGACGACCTGCTGGTAAGATGTAAGGATGAAAGCGAAATACGTGCCATTTTCACCGCTCTGCGTGATGCATTCGAAGCAACCAACCTTGGACCTGTTCGACAATTCCTCGGCTTGGAAGTGCTACGTAATGAGGGATTCTACAGCATCCGCCTAACCAACTACATTGAGACGTTGTTGAGCAAGTTCGAGATGTCTGACTGTAACGTGTCTAAGACGCCGATGGAAGCTGGCTATTTGCGCGCAGACGAAGACAATGAGCAGTACGTGGATGTTACCAGATATCGCAGTTTGGTAGGGGGCCTCCTGTATGTCGCGGTCAACGCCCGTCCGGACATTGCAGCGAGTGTCTCTATTCTTGGAAGGTGTGTGAGTCGACCAACAGAACGAGATTGGAAAGCAGCTAAGCGCGTCCTAAGATATCTGAAGGGGACCAAACAGCACAAGCTCGAGTTCGGACCTGGAGACGGATGGAATCTGGTCGGTTATTCCGACGCCGACTGGGCCGGCGATCAAAGCAGCAGGCGATCAACGCCGGGTTTATCTTCTTCTACGAATCCGGGCCTATTGCCTGGGTTAGCCGACCAATACCAACAAGACAGCGGCGAACTGACGATGCACTTCGTCGCTACCTATTCATAAGTATTCCATCCTTTGTAGAGAACAGATAATAAACGAGTTTCATTCCCGTGTAGTTAACCGTCGCGTTTTTACTTCTGCTGGTGTTCCTTTTTTTCGGACTTTTCGCTTATCGTTTCCGCGCCCTGTTGGCCGTAATTCCACCACAGCTCCATCGAAAACGAAAATTGATCATGCTTTGGATCCCAGACGATTCCAAGCACCCTTTCAGTTCCGCTCTCCTTGTCACGGTTGAAATGCACCGCTTGCGATTCCTTCTCTTCGCCCAGTTCATCGAGAAATGTGTCGGAGTTAGCCACCCAGTTCCTTATTTCGAAACCGCCTTTCGAATGAACGAATCGAGCCTCTTTCGCTCTGTCAATGGCTTCATCGACCGTGTCTACACTATCAAAATAATCATCCATCGCGTCGGCGGCTTCAGGAAACCGTTCCGCAAACTCATGAGCATTTCGGTTTTTTACATATTGCGCTTGACTCGGGGAGCATTTCGATCCGAACGCACACTGGGGCAGAATCGAAAGAAAAAAACGCGGAAACAACCTGTAGTTCTTCGGAATGAAGAGATAGACGTTTGATGTCTTCTGCGAACATGATCCTTCCAATAAGGCCGATTTTTTGACATAAAGTCATATTTTTTAGTGTTATTCGCATAAATGACCCAAATGCCATTTCGCTCAAATGGCAGTTTAGGTGTATGGTTTCTTCGGCAAAGTTGATCGTTATTTTATGCTGAAAATAATAGGGTCCTAAAGCCCTGTCCCGATTTTAGTGCCAAACGCTTAAGTTTAGGCCAAAAACACATGTTTACTTAATTTTCCAATGTTTTCCGTTGGTTTAAGTCCGAAAAACATTTTTTTATGATTTTTTAGATTTTGTTACACCCCTTGGCTTAAACTCAAATTTTGGGTGAATTTTGTTTTCCGTGTCCCTTCCGAAATGTCAAATAGGAACAACCCCAGTGTTAAAACTAAAACCCCTATTGTTGCGGTAATAAAAACCCTTGCACTAAGGTTCGACAGCTATATTTGTTCAGCTTCAAAGCTATAAATAATCATAGTTTTAGGGATCATAGCAGTAATAGATTTTACAGGGCAACTTACAATTTAGTGCTTTTAAGTTCACAAATAGGGTTAGGGTATAACAAATTTCCGCATGTATCTTCGAACCTATCAATAGTTAATATTAATATGTAAATACTAATAAATATATATTCGAGTTCAATTGTAATACTTGTGATTAGGTGAAGGTAATAATAAACCAATAAATTTTCTGCCAACAATAGAGGATCACTTTTATGCAGCCTTCTCGATTACACTTTAATCCCGTTGACCACAAGCGCTGATCGGTGACAGCCGAACAATAGATTTGTCGATGACGGGTGCCATTACATCATCTGCTATTGGACTTCACCCTTTCGGTACTGGTGCGATAGACTTGCGGCAACATCCTCCGCCGGGTGCATCTTCACGTCAGTCGAGACTGCACTAGTGTCCCTAACATCTAGCAAGGCTATCTTCGTTACAGGCCGTCGTAAAACGGCATTGGCAGTACGCAGGATTGCTTGACGTATCTTACCATCTGGTCCACGAATAACACTCTGGACACGACCTCTGGTCCACTGGCATCGTTTTCCATCCTCGGCAATCAGAACCAAGTCGCCTTCGTTTATCTCCCTAACAGCTTCTCCGAACCACTTCGGCTGCCGTCGGATGACGGGCAGGTATTCGCGCAGCCAGCGCGCCCAGAAAGAGTTCAGTTGGCCCTGAATATCAACAAAGGTCTTCTGCAGAGCGCGAGGTTGATCATGTATGTCACAACCAGGTTCCTTAACTCCACTAGAGCTCCCAAGCAAAAAATGGTTTGGAGTCAATGCCTCAGATTCTTCCGAGTCTAGCGGCAGATACGTCAATGGCCTGGAATTCACTACGCTCTCAGCCTCAACTACCAGAGTCCATAAACCTTCTTCGTCAAGCTTCCCGTCCCCATATGCTTCGCCCATAGCTGCCTTCACGGATTGCACCATTCTCTCCCAAGCGCCACCCATGTGTGGTGCACCTGGAGGAATGAAGAACCATTTTGTTCTTGCACTAGTGAAGGTCGATGACAATTCCTGCTCAATTTGTTCTCGCAACAACCGTTCAGCGCCTTGAAAATTCGTCCCATTGTCGCTATAGAACTCGATTGGTGCACCACGTCGTCCAATAAATCTTCGCACCGCTGAAACACAGGATGAGGTCGTCAGACTATTCACCACTTCAAGGTGGACAGCGCGCACAGTAAGGCACGTGAAGAGTGCGATCCACCTTTTAACGTTTGACCGACCTTGTTTGACCAACAGTGGGCCAAAATAATCCAGTCCAACATAGCTGAAAGGTCTAGAATACGCTGCGAGGCGTGCCGGAGGAAGAGGAGCCATCGGCGGAATCACTGGTTGTGCTTTCCGAAGCTTGCAATATTGGCATTGCCGTCCATAACGTCTAACGATTGATCGAAGTCGAGGAATTTCGAAATTTTGGCGGATTTCATTTACCACAGTTTCTGGATTTGCGTGTTTGTAGGTTCTGTGGTATTTGTCCACTATTAGCATAGTTACTATACCATCTTTCGGTAAAATTACCGGATACCGCATGTTATACGAGGCATGCTTGGCTGCTCCAATGCGCCCATTTTGGCGCATAACTCCTCGTTCATCTAATGTCGGGACCAGTTGATACAGTTTGCTCGTTCTTGGAATCGTTTGAAGATTGTCCTTCATTGCAGTCGTCTGGGTAAGCATCGCCATCTCTTCTGGAAAAAACGTCCATTGCACTTGCCTAAAGATGACTGCTTCGGACGCCTGAAGCTCCTGTTGTTGTAACTCACCAACCATCTTACTTTGCTGGGGGTAGATATTACTTACAAATCGTAGCACGTATGCTACCGTTCGTTGAAGTTTCTCCCATTTTGAGAATCGTTCAAAGTGGATCAGCGGTTCTACAGAGAAATGATTCATCACGGAAATGCGCCGTTCTTCTTTATCTTGGATGGATACCGTTGGCATACTCGGCCAGTATTCTTCGGAGTAGGTGAGAAACCGCGGTCCAATAAACCATTTGCTTTCATGGCTAAAATAAGGACCTTCACCCCATTTGGTTCCTTCGTCCGCTGGGTTATATGACGACGGCACGTAATTCCACTCATCTACACTTGTAGAGTCCTGGATTTCCACAACCCGATGGGCAACGAATGGTCGGAAGTTACTTGGATCCGATTTTATCCATGAAAGAGCCGTTGTGCTATCAGTCCACAAGAACCGCTTCGAAAAGGAGATAGAGTGATTTTCTTCAACGAACTTCAACATTCTCACACCAAGAACACATCCCTGCAGTTCTAACCTGGGTACCGACATAGGTTTTAATGGCGCCACTTTTGCCTTCGCAGCCGCCAGTGAACAACGTCCATATCCTTCTTGATCTGTCACACGAATGTAAACGACGCAGCAATAGGCAACAGGACTCGCGTCCACAAAGACGTGTAGCTGAGCGTTTTCGTAGGTCTGTTGCGTTGCCGATGAAAAGTAGCATCTTGGTATACGAATCATGTCTATGAACTGGATCATTTGTACCCAATCTCTCCATCGGATGAACTGATCGTCTGTAACTTTCTCGTCCCAGTCGATTCCTGTTTTCCACAATTCTTGGATCAGTACCTTCCCATGGATTAAGAAGGTCGCGAGCAGTCCTAGGGGGTCGAAAAGTGTCATTACACAGCGGAGCACTTGACGTTTCGTGGGACGTGTAGAGGTTTCTATCAGTGCGCAAACCTCTTGACTCATCTGAGTCGCAAACCGTAATTCATCCGTTTTTGTTACCCACAACATTCCCAGAACTCGTTCAGTATGCTCCTTGTTAATCAGGTTGATATTCTTATCGCCGTTAACAGCTGGCTCATCGAGATACTGTAACACTGCATCGCTGTTGGCATTCCAGTTTCGAAGGTTGAACCCGCCGTTGCGGTGAACTAGTCGTACTTGTTCGGTGATCTGTTTAGCTTCATCCTCATCTTCGAAACTATCCAGATAGTCATCGACATAATGGTTGTCGACTATGCGCTGGGCTGCCTGAGGGTACTGATATGAGTGCTCTTGGGCATTTAAGTTCTTAACGAACTGTGCTGATGCCGGAGAGCAAGTGGCCCCGAAGGTAGCCACGTCCATAACATATTGCGACGGAGGCTGTTCTGTATCAAAGCGAAACAGAAATCTTTGAGAATGTTTGTCTTCTGGTTTTATCAGTATTTGATGAAACATCTCTTGTATATCGGCGCTTACCGCTATACCAAATTGTCGAAAGCGAGAGAGCACAGATGGGAGCGCAGTTAACTGATCTGGCCCCTTTATTAGATGACTGTTCAGTGACGACCCATCAACTTTTGCTGCTGCGTCCCATATGATGCGTACCTTATTCGGTTTTTTAGGATTTGTTACAGCTCCCAATGGTAGAAACCAGACTCTTCTGGGATCGGCATTAGCAATTTCGTCTTCGGTTGCTACGTGAGCGTACCCTTTGTCAACATACTCCTGCACTTTCTGATGAATTTTCAGCTTCAGACTCGAGTCTTTCTCCATACGGTGTTCCAAACATTTCAGCCTGCTGACGGCCATGGGATAGCTGTCCGGTAGTTCAACATAATCTGTCCGCCATAGCAGTCCTGTTTCGTACCGTTCGCCAATTCTACGCGTTGTATTCTGCAGAAGTTGTAGAGCACGCTGGTCTTCTGTCGAGAGAATGGGTTTCGAAGATCCAACTTCTTCAACAGCAAAAAAAGTTTTCACCGTGTCATGAAGCGTTTCGTTGGGTGTGCATTCACATACATGAAAACTATAGGCTTCCCGATCTCCTTCTCTCTGTTGGCCGTAGACACACCACCCAAGCCTTGTCTTCGTAGCTACTGGTCCGCGCACATCTCCTTCCTGTATTTTCAAAGGCACAGCGAGGTGTAAGTTATCTACTCCGATCAAAATGCCAGGTGTAGCATTTTGATAGCTTCTTAACGGAAGATTTTTCAAATAATCGAAGCGCTTAACGGCCTCATCATAGTGGAAGCTTTGCTTTGGTAAATTTAAGGATTCTACCGTTTGGGCTCCAACTAGTTTGTACTTTTGTTGCTTATCAACACCAGAAATGGAAATCGACACAATCTGGGAGTTTTTCTCAGTTCGGCACGTGTTGGCCGTCCAGCGAAGACAGAGCGGTGCGGGGCTCCCGGTAACTCCCAACTTGGTCATTAGATCCTGCTCAACCATCGTAACAGATGACCCTTCATCAAAGAATGCAAAGGTATTCACTCTTCCGGTATCACCATATAGTGTGACGGGAATAATTCTGAAGAGAATACTTGAAGTCATTCGACGGTGCGTATGATTTTCTGCTAGTTGGGTAGAAATAGCATTCGATGGCCGTTGAACCGAATGCAGGAGCGGATGATGTTTATGTTGGCATCCATCGGTTCCACAGCGTGTATTCATCCGGCACGAGCGTCGACCATGCCTGAACAGACAGTTCTGACAGACTCCTAATGAGCGTATTTTTCGCCATCGGTTATCCACGCTAAGCGATTTGAATTCACGACATTCTCGAATACGATGACCTAATTTGCCGCAGCTGACACATTCGATCTTATCGGTCGGTTTCGGAACTGGTACTTCAAATGTTGCTTCACGGCCCGAAGTGTGTGAATTGAGAAAACGTTTCTGCTTCATCCTCTCTCGTCCGTGCTCTTTCCCGATAGGCCGCCTTTCCTCCGATTCAAACGAAAGCACACTCGTAGCGTCCTCGACGACTTGTTGCATGTAATTGCAGAAAGTGCGCAAATCCACGTTATTGATACTACGTCGGAATCCGGCCCACATCATCTTTTGATCCGACGGCAACTTGGCTACCAACTCCTGTAGTAGCGTAGGGTTTGCTAGATGACTGAGTTCGTTCGCAGCCTCGATGTGATCGCACAGCGCTTGTATTGCTGTTCCATATTCGACGAGTCCTTCTAGTCGATCGGCCCTTGGCGCAGGAATCGATCGCACCTTCTGAAGAAGTGCGTTAATAAGAAGCTCCGGGCGACCGTAGCGCATTTGCAATGCATCGATGACTTGAGGTACGGTTGATGGTATCACTAAGCGGCTCCTTACACTCTCCAGTGCACTTCCTCTTAAACACCTCTGCAAACGTATCATATTTTCTCCATCGGTATAGCCGCATGCTGCCGTCGTATAGTTGTAACTGGAGATGAATATTGGCCATTCGGCTGGGTCCCCGCTGAATACGGGAAGATCTCTGGCCAGCGATTGTCGCGCTACAAGTTGCTGGGCGTTAGGTCCTAGCTGTGGCTCAACATGGGTAACTCTAGGGGGAATGACGGGGGGAAGCTCTTGACGTGTCGAGTGAGATCGGTTCATATTGGGAACACGATCGTATGGATTCGAGTATGTGCCAACTGGCAGAGACTCAAAGTGAGAAGGAGGATTTCTGGTATTGTTAGCGGGAGGACTGATATCGAAAAAACTAGTGCTGTTTTTATTTTGAGCGTAGGAAATGGCCGGACGCTTACCTGCTTGATCCATTTGGTGTGGATACGTTTTAGGGAGGGCTCCTGTACTTGGACCTGGCTGCATGGTTGATGGAAGAGTCAACGGTGGGGGCTGCGGTTTAGTCTGCTGGTTAACATGGAAGCTTTCTTCCATACGCCTAATGCAGGTCTCCAGTTGAGCTCGAAGTTCTGCTACGTCTGTGTGAGTCGGCATCCGGTCGGTTGATGTGGCGATGGCCAAAGATGCTGCCGGGACTTGCTTAGTAGCGTCAGGACGCTCCGGGTGAAGCTGTTGATTACCTTGGTCCGTTGGAGAGGCAGCTTGTTGAGATAAACCTCCAACTGCGCCTTCTTCTTCATCGCCAATGGTGTGATTCACCCAGTCCTTCATCCGTTGCGTATTTGCTTCCTGATTTATGTTGCTCGATCGATCCTTCGTCTCGTCTGTCGTTGCCGCTTTATTCAACAGTTCCTGTTGTTGATCCAGAAATTTCATTTGCAATAACAGGTTCGCTCGTTTCAACTCGATCTCTTGCTGCTGCTTCAAACGTTCGAGCTCTCGAGCAAGAGATGAACCGGTTTTGCTAGAGTGTCCACTTTTTCCAGATATGCTGGGAACGGCACGGCATTTAGCACACACCCACACGCGTTCGCTTACTGATGCATCGACGCCGGCACATGAAAAGTGACACCAGGCATCACAGGCGTCACACTGAACGAAGTTGCCGGTTACATCGAGCCTATTGCAGGTTATACAGCTTACTTCATCAACCTGCGGAGGTTGTAGATCCAGCGACTTGGGCATATTAAATTCTTTGAAGAATTGTTGCGGTAATAAAAACCCTTGCACTAAGGTTCGACAGCTATATTTGTTCAGCTTCAAAGCTATAAATAATCATAGTTTTAGGGATCATAGCAGTAATAGATTTTACAGGGCAACTTACAATTTAGTGCTTTTAAGTTCACAAATAGGGTTAGGGTATAACAAATTTCCGCATGTATCTTCGAACCTATCAATAGTTAATATTAATATGTAAATACTAATAAATATATATTCGAGTTCAATTGTAATACTTGTGATTAGGTGAAGGTAATAATAAACCAATAAATTTTCTGCCAACAATAGAGGATCACTTTTATGCAGCCTTCTCGATTACACTTTAATCCCGTTGACCACAAGCGCTGATCGGTGACAGCCGAACAATAGATTTGTCGATGACGGGTGCCATTACATCATCTGCTATTGGACTTCACCCTTTCGGTACTGGTGCGATAGACTTGCGGCAACACCTATGGTGTTTTTGTCGACTAAGCGAACGTCAAACATGATCTCAAGTGTCAAGGTTCATTTATGGACCCAATTTTAAAATTAATGTTTAAACATGATATAGCCGTTATTTGAGCGGGGAAAAATGCTAAAGTAGTTGAAGTAACATGCTCTTTCGTGTTGTTGAATAAAAACAAGATTTTATCAAACATTTTAGGACCCAATTGCTGAAGACGTCAAATTTGCAACGCCTACTATTTTTTGAAATATTGACACTTTTTTTAAAAATATGTACCTAAAACCTATATATTTGAGTTTTGCTTGTAATTTTTCAATTAAAATACCATATATCGCCTATGACTATGTGATTAACTAATATAAAGCAGGTCTGGTGAAAATTTGAAGGTAAAATTAAAAATTTGTTTGATTTATTTTAGTAAAATTACCAAAAACCAGGAATATTGCGTATAGGCCATTCTTGCGATCGGGCAAGTTCGGGCAGGTGTTTTCATCGCCATCCACTTACGAAAGGTCAGAACATTCATGTCTATTTTTTTCAAGGATATGATATTTAATATACTGCTTCGCGACTAAAAATGGATGAACCAACGTGCGAAGTTCGATTTTTGACCAACTTCGCCGCATCGCGAGTCACTTCGCTATAGTGCGCATCTATGCCCTACGCCGTGTGCATCATGCGCACTATTGAGAATCGAGTTGCGACGCGGCGAGATTGGTCCAAAATCAAACTTCGCACCTTGGTTAACCCATTTTCTGACGCGAAGCAGTATATATTTGTTCTATGCGATCTGAAAATATGCGAAGCCTATAAAAAAGTTCAAAATTATTTTACATGACAATGTAACAGTTTTACAGTAAAAACAAAAGTTCAACATAATCATGAACATTCTAGCGCTTTACTTATAGCTAAATCACAGACAAACAGACGTCACACTCTCATCATTGGCCATCGACCACCTTTTTAACGGTCGGTTCAAAAATATGGTAGGTGGCCGATTCACCACCCGCAGCGCTCGCATCGTTTTTGTTCGTGTTTGACGTTTGTACACTACCGCCATCTGTTGGCATATCGGCCAAACACACCGATTTTAGCATTGGGCGTATATGTCCTCGTGACTATGATTATGATCGACATTTGTTCCAAGTGTTACGTCTGTTTGTCTGTGGCTAAATGTACTTAATCATTTGCTTTTTACATTGCTTGTATGTTTGCTATTCGCAAAAACGCCCTAAGCGCAAAACTCATTATGTTAAACCATTTTGCTCGAGTGGAAACTGAGGTAAATATGGTAAAATATGACTTTATGTCAAAACATCGGCCTTATTGGTAGGATCATGTTCGCAGAAGACATCAAACGTCTATCTCTTCATTCCGAAGAACTACAGGTTGTTTCCGCATTTTTTCGATTCTGCCCCAGTGTGCGTCTCTGGTAGCCGTGCAAAATTATTTTTGGGCTTATTACATTTTGAATAATACTTATCTGAAAAACTTAACAAACTTAACACAATGGTCACTTATATACGATTCTGTTTTACTTACTTAAGATTATCCTGTCACCCAATTCCAAGTTAACTGCTCCAAGACTGTGGCTGACGTGCCGCACAGCTTGCTGACATATTTTTTATTTTTCATCCAAATACCGGGTTTCACCACATTTAATCTGAACACTTTTTAATTTGTACCCCGCTAATTTGCACATCGTTCAGATTAAAAATGGTTCAAACGTCATTTAGCTCATGGAACGGAGTAAAGTGGAATGGAACGCTGTGGAACGGAACGCAGAATCAAAACAAAACAGTGAAATTGTTCAAATTAAAAATGAACCCCGATGGTTTGCATGAGGTACCGTTCAAATTAACGGGGGTGTACGGTATGGGTAAAAGACCTACCCATATTTGGGTAAAGCGAGTTCACCAATAATATGGGTGAACTTTACCAATTTTTATTGGTACATTTTACATCAAAATCCCATAAATGGGTAATTTCATTACCTATTTTTGCGTAATCTGATCTTAGCGTGAAGTATTTCTTGGATTTCTAGCGTAACATTTGAAAAGGGCCTAACTGCGAAATGTAAACAAACTTGGTTATTCTTTATTCGTATCATTTTTTACGTAAATTACTCCTACATACTCTTACGGGCATGCAAAATGCATTATTAATGGTAATTTTATTCAAATTTAAAAGGGCCTATCTGAAAATGATAAAACTAAGAGGGCCTAACTGGTCATAAAAGGGCCCAACTGAAAATTTCCATCAAAATCAGATTCTCCCTTCCGTGCATTTTTAATTTTCCTCCATATTTTTCAATATTTAGCCATTGTATAGTGTTTTTCTCACATAATGGAACCTAGTGAAATATTTGAAAAGGGTCTATCAGCATAACGTAAAAATTGAGAAATGCTCGATTGAAGATTCTGTAACATATTGATTGTTACTATTTTAAACTCATTGCTATCTAATAGTTTTAAACTTTTGTTCGACACTCATAGTCTATTACTGGGCCACGAAACGTTTTAAATCTAACATAACATAAAAACTAGTAAAAAATGTTGAATTCAAACATCATCGGCAGATAGGCCCTTTTACGAGTCTTCAAACCAGTTAGGCCCTTTCAATTAGGCCCTTTAATTGAACATGGTTTCAGTTAGGCCCCTCCAGTTAGGCCCTTTTATTTAACATAGTTCCAGTTAGGCCCTTTTGGAATTTGTTAATTTTATTGATTATTGAATAGATTTTGCAAAGTTTTAGAACTAAATCAATCGATTATGTGAGAAAATCAACATTGAATATTGAAAATTCTTTATTGAAGATTCAGTACTATATTGATTATTCATATTTCAAACCCTTTCTCCTATTTACTAGTTTTATACTTGTGTTCGATACTCATAATAGTCTACTAGGTGGCCCATAACGTTTTAAATCTAAAATAACAAAACAACTCGTGAAAATGTTTGAATTCAAACATCATCCGCAGATAGGCCCTTTTACGAGTTTGCAAACCAGTTAGGCCCTTTGATTAAACATGGTTTCAGTTAGGCTGTGGCGGATGCACCCCTGACTACGCTAGTGGTGTAATGGTTGAAGTAGAACTCGGACGATGGCTGTTATGCTTTGTAAGCATAACGACCCGCCGTTGGAGTGCGATAAACTACCAAATGCATACACAGCAGAAAGTGTGTATCGCGCCACACGATAGAGTTAAGAAAAATACCGATTGAATACAATCTTAAGTTGGCCACCAAACGAGTCGGTCTTGTTTAATTATATCACATCCCACCAATGCTGTCTTGAGACAATGTGCGACTATTTCAAGGCCCCTCCAGTTAGGCCCTTTTATTAAACTTAGTTCCAGTTAGGCCCTTTTGGAATTTATTAATTTTATTGATTATTGAAGTGATTTTCAAAGTTTTAGATCAAAATCAATCGATTAGGTATGTGAGAAAATCAACTTTGAATATTAAAAATTCTTTATTGAAGATTCAGTACTATATTGATTCCTATTTCAAGCCCATTCTCTTTTCTACTAGTTTTATCATAATCTTAATGCGAAGTTAGTTGAAAACTGATTTTTTGATCAATAACATTAAAAATGTTGAATAATTATTATTTGTTAATTTTTATTTGTTGCCACTAGCTGTGGATCGAGTTCCAAAAGTCGCGATTTTCACAAAAACAAATTCGTTTGTTTTTGTAACAGCCCTGCAAGAATTCTTCTTATACTTGTTCTTGGCATTACGTCCTTACTGGGACAGAGCCTGCTTCTAAGCTTTGTGTTCAATGAGTACTTCCTCAGTTATAAACTGAGAGCTTTTTTTTGACAAGTTGCCATTTTCGCATTCGTATATCGTGTGACAAGTACGAAGGTACTCTATATTCAGGAAAGTAAAGGAAATTTCCATTACGAAAAAACCTGGACCGACCGGGAATGGAACTCAGATACCTTCAGAATGGTTTTGCTACGTAGCCGCGGGCTTAAACTGCTCGGCTAAGGAAGGCCCTCAAGTATAAAACAAGTAAAAAAGTGAATGGGTTTAAATTGATATAATCAATAAGGTACTGAACCTTCAACCGAGAATATCCAACATTTAGCTATTACATTGTTTTTCTCTCGCTTTATTTTATTTAAAAACTATGAAAATCACTTCAATAAGCAATAAAATCAACAAATTCCAAAGGGCCTAACTGGAACTATGTTTAAAAAAAGGGCCTAACTGGAGGGGCCTAACTGAAACCATGTCCAATCGAAGGGCCTAACTGAAAGGGCATAACTGGTTTGAAGATTCATTGAAGGGCCTAACTGCTGATGATATTTGAATGCAACCATTTTCACGAGTCGTTATGCTATTTGAGATTACTAACGTTCTGGGCCACGTAATAAACCATAATGAGTGTCTAACACAAGTATAAAACTAGTAAAAAAAAAGTAAATGGGTTTGAAATATCAATAATCAATATGTTGCTGATTTTGTATAGAATAGTTTCCAATATGTACCCGGATAAAAACGTATCATTCAGTGAATGGAATAAACCATTAATGTACAATATAACGTATTGGATACAATACAGCGTACTGTAATTGAATGTCGAAGCAATATTATTCTTGTTTGGATATACAATTCAAAAACAATATAATATATTGTAACAGAACATTGTATTGTTTTTAATTGGTTTTATATCTTACAATTTTGGTCAAATTCCTATTTTCGCGTAAAACGACTGTTGCTTTTTTCTATGTAGCTTTGCTGAAAGAAACAAACAAAACAAGTTCAGAAAGCAAGAAATGTTGGATGAAAAATATTCACAAAGTAAAAATAAGTAGTTTTTTAGAAGTCACTTGACATTAGCTGTAACGACGAATGCAACCATGATACAGTTCGTTGAATTGTTTTTGTATTGTACAACAATACACGAATTGCTAATCAAGACAATACATTAACATTATATCGTATTGTATTTGCAAAATGTTTGTATGAGAAAATATCTTTATTTGTATTGTTACGATACTTAACCACCCATACATTATATTGCAAAAATCTCATATACCATACAGTGAACTGTTCAAAACAATATATTGTACTGTAATTGTATTGTCATTTTACATATACTGTATTGTATTTCCAATATACTGAATGGTACTGTTACAATACGTTATATAGTTTTTGTATTGTATTTTTTATTCGGGTAGCTTGTATGATATTGTGTTGTTTTCTCACATAATCATTAAATGTTGTCGAAGAATTATGCAAATCACTTCAATCATCAATAAAATTAGCAAATTCAAAAAGGGTCTAACTGGTTTGAAAATTCGTAAAAGGGCCTATCTGCGGATGATGTTTGAATTGAACTATTTTTACAAGTTGTTGTGCTATTTCAAATTCAAATCGTTGTGAGCCACGTAATAGACCATTATAAGTGTCGAACACAAGGGGTTATCCGAAAATGACGTCCATCAATTGGAGCCTCCTCCAATGGGGGGATGTACGAAAATGTGACAGTGCATGGATTGGGTATTAGAAAAAGCGTGACAGAGGGGGTAGAAGGGTTCTAGAAATCCCGAAAAACGATGGACGTCATTTTTGGATCTTCCCCAAGTATGAAACTAGTAAAAAGCGAATGGGTTTGAAATAGGAATAATCAATATGGTACTGAATCTTCAACCGAAAATTTCCAATATATAGCTATTATATAGTGTTTTTTCACATAATCGCTAAATTTTGTTCAAGATTTATGCAAACCAATTCAAAAATCAATAAAATTAGCAAATTATAAAAGGGCCTAACTGAAACCATGTTCAATCAAAGGGCCTAACTGAAAGGGCCTAACTGGTTTGAAGATTCATAAAAGGGCCTATCTGCCGATGATGTTTGAATTCAACCATTTTCACGAGTTGTTGTGTTATTTGAGATTAGAAACATAATGGGCCACGCAACAGACTTTAATGGGTGTCGAACACAGGTATGAAACTAGTAAAAATGCGAATGGGTTTAAAATAGGAATTATAAATATGGTACGGAATCTTCAATTGAGAATTTCTCAATGTTTACGTTTTGCAGATAGGCCCTTTTCAAATGTTACGCTAGATTTGCAAAAATCGCAAATATGCCGCTAGATAGCAGTGCTTCCGTTTGGAAGAATCGTTCCATCATCCAGCATCAAGAACTGTCACAAACGTCAAACATTTCCAGCTTTCTACCTACGAAAGTCTCCGCGAGTGAAACATCAATATTACGTGGCGGTGATTTCCAACAATATTTTTCTAGAATTAAAGTTTAAAATTAGGCAACATGAACAAACTTTTCCCCCTGATTCTCACTGTGGTGTGGCTGAGCTGTATGCACCTGAGCCATGGCTATTTCATCACCGTTGATGCCCATTCGGAGGAATGCTTTTTCGACCGTGCGGAATCCGGTACCAAACTGGGTAAATAATGTCCAAATGGAAGTACCTAATTGCTGTCCGGTCTGAGATCTAACTATGATTTCAATTCTCTTTTGCACAGGACTGATGTTCGAAACCATCGAAGGCGGTTTTCTGGACATTGAAGTCCGTATCGTCGGTCCGGACCAGAAAGTCATCTACCAAGGCGAAAAGGAATCGAGTGGGAAGTACACTTTCTCCGCTTATGAAACCGGTGTCTATCATTACTGCTTCAGTAATAAAATGTCCACACTGACACCAAAAGTAAGTTTCCGAAGGTTTAAACTTGAGTATGTTGTTTAATCTGTCTTTAATGGTTTTTAGGTGGTGATGTTTTCCATGGAAATTGGAGAAGCGCCAAAGGGAACCATCGGAGCAGTGAATGAAGGCGAAGCTGGCCATACGAAGCTCGAGGACATGATCAAGGAACTGTCCGGAACCTTGACGAGCATTAAGCACGAACAGGACTACATGCATGTACGATCCAAAAGTTCTCAGCATTTCCGGTTCGGCTTCAGATTAACGTTTGATCTTCTTTCAGGTTCGTGACCGAATCCATCGCTCAATCAACGAGAGCACAAATTCGAGGGTCGTCATGTGGTCCGTTTTCGAAGCCCTCGTCCTAGTGGTAATGACCGTTGGTCAGGTTTACTATCTGAAGCGGTTCTTCGAAGTTAAGCGTGTTGTGTAAATGAACGACTGCAGAGAGGCCCAGTTTTTTTGATTGGGTGTGCTTAAGGATTCTTCATTGTAAGTTAAATTAATTTTTGTTCCGTGAATATCCTAAACAATGTCGTCCTGATCGATGAATTTTGTTTGCGTATCGAATGATGATTGGTCGTCATTGAATTGTGTGCCGAAATATCCTTGCTGCTTTATAAAAGGTTAGTTTCATTAACTTCTTATTTTCTGTTAATGAAGCTATTGAGACACTGAAATTCTATGATTATCTATGTTCTCCCTGGGCATGGAATTATATTTTCCAGGGAGCGATGATTTTAGATATTAGGTCGCTGTATTTGTATTGTTGATTAGAGGTAGGTTGCATGAACTTCGAAATAATGTTTATAGCCTGATTTGCTACTGAAAAGGAATCGCAATCGGCAATCTGTTTAATATTTTCTGTTTTATTTTCAGCTAGAATAGGTGTAATATCAGTGTGTTGAACTAGAATTGGGTACTTTTGTCTACTTGAATGATATTTTGTACAGTGGTGTAGAATATGTTTTAGGTCTTCTGTGGTGTTGCATGTTTCGCATCTATCTGAATCAACGAGTTTCCAATTGTATAATCTTTCTTTGGTCGCTGTGTGTCCTGTTCTAATTCTGGATAAAATTATGGTAAGATCAGTTGATAAGTTAATGTTTTCAAACCAAGGTTTATTAGTTGCGTCTTGAGTAATCAGAAAGTGTTGTTTTCCTTTTTCTAATGATATCGTTTTATATTTTTGATTCCATATGCAATAGGTTTCTTTCTTTATGTTCAATAATAAATCGCTTTATGTTAATTTCAATTCTTCCACCTGACTCTTGTTAGTACCTAATTTTGCTGCCAAGTCTGCTCTGTCGTTGCCTAAAAGTCCAATGTGTCCAGGTATCCATTGTATTGTAATTTCCTTATTTAGAAGATGTAGTCTGTGGAAGATTTCATTGACCAAATAATTTTCGCATGATTCATTGTGTTTAAGTAATTCTGTGGCACTTTTTGAGTCGGTTAATATAACTGGATAGTCAATATTATGTTCTATTATGTATTCAATGGCTTTCAAAATTGCTGCTAGTTCCGCATTCATAATCGTGAACTGAGTTTTTAGTCTACCACTATATGAAATTTTTTCTAGACTATCATAGAATCCATATCCTGTCCTGTCATGGATTTTTGATCCATCTGTGTAAATAATATATTTACCTGCGTATTGTGATCTAATTAGATTTAGAACCATTTGTTTCTGTACGTGTGTAGAGATATTCTTTTTTGTTAATTTTTCAATTTCTGATTTAATAATTAAATTAGTTACTGGTTTTGTTTGAATAGGTTTAGCTAACTAAAGTAAATGGAAGTTGTTGATATTAGCAATTTTTTCTAAGTATCAATAATGTTTGTGTAAATCCTCGGCATGTATGGAATTGATAAGAAATGGGACTATTGGGCTGTTATTGTGATAAATATTTTTAGTTATTTCTTTTAGTGCTAAATACTCTGCTCTCTCTTTCAGAGGTAATTCTCCTGTTTCCGATAAAATTACATGGTTTGGCGTTGATTTTAAATATCTCATAGCTGTTCGTATGTAAAGGTGTTGAATGGTTTCAAGTTTTGCAAAAGATGTTTTAGATGTTCCTGCTGAAATTGTTAATCCGTAATCTAAATGTGGTTGAACAATTGCTTTTGCTATTCGGAGTGCAGTTTCAGGGTGTGCTCCATTTTTCTTTTTTGTTATCATCTTAAGAATATTAATTTTTCTTTTAGCTTTTGTTACACAGTTATCTATATGTTTGTTGTAGTTCAATCGATGGTCTATAATTAAACCCAAAAATTTATGGAAAGGGTTCATTTCAATTTTTGTATTATGTATTGTTATATTCGTTGTTGGGTGAAATTTATTAGTGAATATTACCGTTGCACATTTATCCGGGTTTATTATCATTCCTAAATCATTAAGAATATCAACTGTATTATTTAAAAAATTATTCATTTTTTCTTCTGCTTCTGTTATGGACTTAGCTATGACTACTGCAGTAAAATCATCTGCAAATTGGAAAAATATTTTGTCGCTGCCTGTGATGCTATGTATTTTCATTGTATAAATATTGAACAAAACCGGGGATAGAGGACAACCCTGTGGAAGCCCTTTATTTGTAGTTTTAATAATCTGTTTACCGTTTGTTAATTTTAATATTATTTTTCTCTTTTTTTAGGTATTGATAAATCCAGTTGCATAACTCCGGAGGTGTATTAATATTTTCTAGTATTTCTAAAAGTTTAGCAATATTTACATTGTCAAAAGCTTTCGTTAAATCTAAAAATGTTGCTAATATTACTTGATTTTCCCTTTTAGCATGATGGATGTGTGAAATTAGTGCGTTAACGCAGTTTACCGCAGATATTTTTTGCTTGAAACCAAAAGAGAAGGGAGGCAATAGTTTTTTTTCTTGTAAAAAGCTAGTGAAATATTTTTTTTATAAAAAAATTGATTAGTTTGAGTAAAACACATAGCATTGAAATTGGTCTGTACGATTCAACTTTTGAGGGATCTTTATTTTGTTTCAAAATGGGGACTATATTTATTTCTCTCCAATCTTCTGGTATATCGCCTGTTTCCAAAACTTCATTGAGTATTTCTGTAATTTTGATCAACAAATATGGATTCAAATTTTTGAGAATGTGAAAAGACAACCCATCAGCTCCTGGAGCTGATGAATCTTTTTTTGAATAAATTATTTTGTTAAGTTCAACACAAGAAATATTTGGTTTGAATTCAGTAGTTTTTAGATTGTAATTAGGAATTTGATCAATTTCTGGAAAATTTGTATTTACAAACTTATTAGCTAAGGTTTCATCATTAAGTAAATGAATATTATTTTTTGAGGGAAATCCTCCACCAATTCTTTTAACTATATTCCATAATTCTTTGCATTTCATATCTGGGTTAATTGAGTCTATTAATTTGTTCCAGTTGTTCTTAGACGCTTTTCTTATAAGTTGTTTTAATTTAGCCTTTGCTTTTTTGAATAGCATTAGGTTTTCAAATGTTTGGTTTCTAAAATATTGAATTAGAAAATTATTTTTGATTTTTAATTGTTCTTCTATTTCCTTATTCCACCATGATTTTGGGGTTTTATTATTTTTCTTTATGTGTTTTGAATCATTTGTCTTTTCTTTTATTAGGGGTAGAAGTTCATGCCGATTTTGTATTTGGTCTACATCAATTTCGTTAATCGTTTCAATTGCTTTTGATTTATTTATACATTCGATTTTATATTCATATTTCTTCGCTGAGTTTAAAAGTTCAAAAGTTATGATTCTATGGTTACTCATTATTTCATTAAAATGTATGTTCCATTCTATTTTGTGTGCTATGTCTGATGAGGCAAAAGTGAAATCTATTGTAGAAGGGGTTGTATTCGGTAATTTAATAAGTGTAGAAGAACCGTCGTTTAAATTTACTAAATCTGTATTATCTAACAAGTTTTCGAGTAATTCACCTCTAGGACAATTATTCTGTTTAGTGTTCCATATTTGGTTATGAGCATTGAAATCTCCTGCAAAAATGGTAGATAATTTAGTTTGTTCGATTATTGTAATTAATTTTTTAAGTGGGTCTTTTATGTCTTGGTTTCTCACTGGTGGTGGAGGAATATAAATAGAGATAATTAGTATAGGATTTTCGGTGTTAAGAGTTTTGATGGCTATTTTTTCTAAAGGACTAAGATCTGGAAGAGAAAATTCTTCAAAGATAATTTCATTTCGGATTAGGATACCTACTCCTCCGTATCCATTTTGTCTCAGTAGTTTAACAAATTTAAAACCTTTAAATTTATAGTCTTCGTTTGGTTTAATCCAAATTTCTTGCAGTAGTGCTACATCAATTTTATTTTCATTTAGGAAGTTATTAAGTGTTTTACGTGTGTCTGAAGGTCAAATGCTAGTAATATTGTGTTGCATGAATTTTAAATTTCTGAAACTGGCCATAGTGTTTGGGTATGGGTTTAGCTAACAATTTCAACTTCCGGCTCAATGATTGATTTTATTTGATCACTGATGTTGATAAGTAAAATGTCTGAGTCGATAGTGTCCTTGTTATTCCTGGATTTTTCTGCATGTTTGAGAATACTTTTCTGAATGGCATTTATTTTGTTGATTATCATGGAAACATCAGTTTGCTTTTCCTGTGGTTGTTTAATTGGGATTCCAGTTTTGGGGATTGCTCCTGTTCGTGAATGTTGAGTCCTGTTGTGCAATCGAGTGTCGTGGCTGTCATGTACTGTCATCGGAGGGAATTCAGTCAATGAGTGCAGTCGGTGTTATGCCTGAGTTGGTCTAGGGAACTTGTTGGATGCCTCCATGAAGGTGAGTCTCTCATTCGCCATGACATATCGGATTTTGTCCTGGCGAATTCTTTCTGGGCAGTTTTTGTCTGTAACCTTATGCGGTTGTTTGCAGTGAATACAGTTAGTCGGATTCGTACAAGTTTGACTGTCGTGATCTGTTCCGCAGTTTTCGCATCGATTCTGAGTACTCTTACAAGCCTTTTGCCTATGACCGTACCTCCAACATTTGTTACACAATTTGATGGGGAAGATGTAAGCTTCCACCATCGCACAAACTCCGTATATCGAGACTGTTTCTGGAAGATCCTGACCTGCAACGTAAATTTTAACCGTGTATGTGGGAATCAACTTTCCGTCCCTCATACGCTTAATTCTTTCGATTTTCTCGACCTTTCTCTTGCCTGAAACCTCAATATTGTTAAGAATTTCGTCATCTGTGAGAGATGGAGGAACATTCCTAACAATTCCTATGGATTCTTTCAACATGTTCGGTACGTACACCTTGTATTTGAACTCTTCCGTCAGAAGCTTTGAGTTAATTAGGTCTTCTGCCTCTCTTGGTCGACTGAAAGTGACCCTAAAACGACCTTGTCCTGCAACCTTCAGTTCTTTGTAGTTCTTGATTCCGATGTTGTGTAGCATTTTCGCGATTTCCATTGCATGTGCCGGTTTATCTGTTGGATCCATTCGTTCGATGAAAAAGACTGTGTTTGTTGTATTTTTAATCCAGTTGTCCCTGGTAGAATTTTTATTCGTTTTCGCTTCCTTTCTTGTGCTCTTTTTCTTTTCTTCGTACATTTCCTGATTCGTATCCATTGCATTTCCGTCAGTTTCGTCCATCTTGTTTTTTTCGGTTAGTTTTCTACCGGTCATTTCTTTTTTGTGTACCATTTCTGTTTCTGAGTCCATTCTGTATGCCTTTGCCTTCTGAGTTTCAATAATTTCTTCTAATTTCCGTCTGATACCACATCGTCCTGATTTTGTGTCAAAATTATCTGGGAATGAGTCCTGGTTTACACCATAATTGTCCTCAAACCCAAGAAACTCGTTTTCACCAGTGCTCATCCAATGAACCTAACCTATATTTACACCACTTACCTCTAACTTAAGATTTGCCTATTCTAGTTGATTTTTTCTTGTAGATATTCGAATTCAAAGATTATTATCAGTTAATGGAACTATAAAAATAAAGAATTATCACGAAACTTAAACAAACTGTGTACACATGAAGCAATTCCTTCACTTCCGATTGAGCGTTATAAAACTTCTTTTCCACTAAAAAACCGCGTGTTCGCGAACAAGCTGAAACAAGCCAAGTTTTCACTCTCTGATGTTGCTGCTTTGAACGTTGGCGCGAGAATGTTCTCGCCGATTCCTTGCAGAAATTTTCTACAGCGACTCCCATTTGAACTGACAGTTCTTTTCAACTGCATACTGTGATCAGAAAAAAGCGCATTCTTGATCGATTCCTTGCAGAAATTTCCCATGCATCAGGATAGGCCGAGGAATTACTTGTCAGCAGCGAATCAGGCTTATTGCAATAATTAGATTTTTTGAATTTTCCGAGCTAGTGATTCCATTCAAAGTACTGCATAATACGTTTGCCGTTTGAGTCATTTATTATACTCCTGCAAAATATAATTCCAAGCTGGTGAAAAGATTACAAACTGAGGGTGGGTTAGGAGCACAATCAGAGCATTGAATGTGCAATGTGAATTAGTACAGTCAACTTTCGTTCGTTGCACTAAGCCCACCTAAAACGAAGGCAAACGTCACTTTCTGACATAAACCGTAATTTGTCAATGTTGGTAGCGCTGAATTTCTATAGGCCTTTTCATGTGACAGGTCCATCTATAGACCTATTCACATGACGTCTCAAATCAGCTGATCCGGAAGCACTTTGACAGTTCTTCTATGAAAATGACAGGCCCGTGTTAGCACCGGCCCTCCACCGATGTAACCATATGCATAGACGGATCTGTCACATGAAAAGGCCTATGCATTTGTTTCTTCTTCTTCTTCTTCTCTGATGCCGTCAGTCCGTCAGACGACAGCAATTTTAAGGGCGTAGTTACCAAGACTATAATGCCCTGCTCATCTTTATCGTTTCGGAGACAGACGTAGCAACTCGTGTATATTTCCAGCTTCTGCTTTTTCCTAAAATAACCTTTTCATATTGAATTCATATACAAATCGTTACAATTGGCGCGTTACAATTCAACTTTTATGTTTTTGAGGAAATCTGTTATTTCTATGAAAAAATCTAAATTCTTGGTCTTAAAAAGATCTATTAAACGACTAAATTTGCAATCAAAAGAATATTGAGATCTGATTCGCCCATACTTTGGGCAGTGCAATATAACATGTTCACTAGTTTCTGGTTCGCTGCATAGGTCACAATCACCATCAAGAACAATTTTCATTTTTGCTTTCCAGTAAGTGGAAAAGTTATGACCAGTTAATAATCTATTAAGCAATCTAGTTTGATCATTAGATAATTGTTTGTCAACAAACCATGCTTTAGCTTCTATCTTATGCTGAAACTCAAAAAAATTGTTTACCTTTTTCTTGTGCATATTGCTGGTACCAAATATTACTATTGTTTATCAAAATATTTTTAAATTTACAAAAAGCATCCTTAATAAGTCTTTGATTATTTTTGGTTATGTTATTGGTTAAACTATGTTTAGCTAAGTTGTCAGCTATTTCATTACCTAAAATATTAACATGACTTGGGATCCATTGAAAACTAGTTTTCCAAAATATTGCTCTATTTATAATTTCAACAATTAATTCAGGTGCAGATTGAGAAATCAAAGCTTCTTCTAATATTAGACATGAGGATTTAGAGTCCGTATAAATGACAGCAAAGTTTAATTCTTGTTGCTCTATAATTAAAAGAGCTTCGCTTATTGCTAATAATTCAGCAGTTGTTATACAGGTTTCATTTTGTAATTTATAAAAATATCTTGATTTAGTGTACTCGTTATATATTCCTATGCCACAATTATCATGATCTTTAGAAGCATCTGTAAATAATCGAGGCCTATTTTTAAATCTACCATTCATTACACATAAGGCTGCCTGTTTTAATTGCATAGGATTCAAATTTCTTTTAGCGGAAGTAATCATATCTAAGGAGGAGTATATATCTAAAAATCTATTTTGAATGTTTATGGTTATTGGTCTACTTGGAGAAATTAATTCAAAAATGTGTCTGTGTTTTACGAAAATATTTTCAAAATAAGTTAATTTATCTGTATCAATTTCGGAAGATAATGAATTCAGTTGATTTTTAATAACGTTATTATTATACATAATCCTGGCTATTTCTTTCGAAGCTATATATTCATGTCTAAATGGAATGGGTTGTTGTGCACTAATAGCCATCAAAGAATTTAAAGGGGTGGTTTTGGTGCATCCTGTTATTTTCCTTAAACATGTATTATTAACCGTTTCTAAAATTTTCTTATTTGTCTTTTTACTATTGTTGAATACTGTAGAACCATATTCCATCACACTTCTAAAAATAGATTTATAAATAGTGATCATAGTCTGAGGATGTGCACCAAATTTTAAACTATTAATAACTTTTATCATATTTAATCGATCTACTATTTTAGTATCAGTGTTTTTAATATGAATGCCAAAACTCAAATATTTATCAAAAGTTAAACCTAAGTAAACATGACATCTTACATTTTCTATATTTACATGATTAATATTTATATTTATAGTATTATTTGAATTTTGAAAAAGAATTAATTTGGTTTTATCAGGATTAATTTTAAAATGTAAATTCTCCATTTGTTGGCAAAAATTATCCACAACGGTTTGCAATTTGAGATTTAAACATTCTAAATTCTTAGATCTAACTAATAATCCAAAATCATCTGCATATTGAACTATAACTACATCAGGATCACCATTAAAGTGTAAATTGGACGTGTAAATATTGAATAAGGTAGGGGAAAGGACATCTCCCTGAGGGAGACCGTTGCTCACGAATTTTTCTATTTTTCCATTTTGGTATTGAATAATAATATTCTATTTTTCAAAAATTGTGAAATCCATGAAGTTAATTCAGCCGGAAAGTAAAAATTTTGCTTTATATCAATGAGTTTGTTAGTGTTCACTGCATTAAAAGCATTTGATAAATCTATGAAAATGCAAGCCGTTACATAATTTAGTCTTTTGTTTTCTTTAATTTTATTTACAAGAAAATTGGTACATGTAATAGTTGACGAGTTTTTACGAAAACCGAATGAAGTCCCGGGTAAAATACTATTATGATAAATATGAGATTGAACTTTTTCTAATACGGCAGTGTTTGTAATTTTAGTTAAAGTAGGGACTAATGAAATTGGACTTTTACCTTCTATTAAATTTTGGTTTTTGCCTGGTTTTGGTATCGCAACTATCGTAATTGTTTTAAGAGAAATAGGTAAGTAACAATCTTTCCAAATTGAATTGAGCAGTTTAACTATACCAATCTTAGTATCATCGTTAAAGTTTTTTAACAACTCGTAAGAAATTTTATCTTCTCCAGGGCTAGATTTTTTCTTCTTACTGTTTACTATATTATTAAATTTGCCAACAGTTAATAAATTATAATTAATTGTATATTGACTATCAGTTAAATTAATTGGATCATTAGGCCCAAAATGTTTCTCTAAAAATCTGTTCGCCATATCTTCATTTTCATAAATTATCTTATTGGTTTGAGTTCTCTTACTCTTTCCAGTCAATCTATTTATCTTCAACCATAATTCAGAGGAACTCATTTGAGGATTTATACTATCGACAAAACTTTTAAATTGTTTATTTTTTGATTCTCTTTTAATTTTATTAAAAATGGCTTGTTTCTTTTTTAAATCGATTAAATTTTCTAAACTAGAATTATGATTAAATAACGATCGGGCTTTGTTTTTCTCTTGCCAGGATCTTTCCATTTCGCTGGACCACCAATATTTAGGAGTATGTTTACTTAGTTTTCTATTTTGTGCAAACAAATCTGAAACTATCTGCTGAAGTTCTTCAATAGTACTAAAATCATCGGAAGAGATTGTGGCTAATTTTTCGCGAATTTTTTATGATTATATATGTATTTAGGTTCAATTATTTGAGTACCATTATCGCCCTCCCCTAGGACGTGTAATCTTGCCGCGATGGGTGGGCTTACCCCATTAGCACTTATATGGGAACCAAAGACATGTCCAGTCGTGGTGGTATCACATCAGGAAATATTTGTTTAATGCCGCGTCATCAACCATCTGGCATAGATGCATCAATCTTACGGATGTGATCCAACGGTGATCCTTTTACCAGGCATCGGGGTAACAGGAGCCGTAGCCACGCTTTGATGCAGATAGGTTAGATTTTGTTTAAATGGTTATAATATTGACTAATGAGGAGAATGACTGAGGATCCATCGAGTAGAATGTGACACAAACGTTAATTTGTTATGCTTCTCTCATTAGAATCATAATAAAAAACCACATTTATTATGTTGGTATCAGAAAACTACAACAACTTCATTCTCGCAAAATTATAATAAATAGATAGGGCTTACGCGCGATGAAGCTTTATTTTGTCACCGAAAAGTGGATCCGGACAATAAAAAATGACTTTCTATTTCTTTATTATTTCTAGTATAGTTTTTAACACATAGAAATGTATTTACGACGATTCTAAATGAAAACAGACGAGACCAGATTTGAATATGAATAGATGTATAAAACAAATTGATCAAAATCATTATTGACCAACATGACAAAAGTAGTAAACTTAAAATATTCAACTTGTCCAAGTACTAATAAACATGTTAAAAAGGACCTTTAGCAATACTGACCAACGGGACTGAGGAAAAACTAGATCAACAGTCAACACATAAAGTTTCCGATGTCGTTGACTATAATCAGCGATTTAGTCAAATGTAATCCAATGAAAACTCACTAATACCTGTTTATTCATACTAATAACTTTCTTTCTTTCTTTCTTTTCATGTATAACAACTAACAACAACACCATCACGAGGGAGCAAGTGGTCTGTCGTATGTATCAAACGTCTTGTTAGGAGCCGAAGCACATAGATCAGCACGGACACGGATCGAATTATTGTGCTCTGCAAGATAAATCCACATAATGCGATTATCTGAAAATGTCGATATACCGTCGCAGTGGTAATGAAAATCACCAAATGTTTCAGATTTAGCAAATTTGAAACATTTGTGTTCTTGAAGGACGAAAAAATCCAAGCCTACTTGAATTTTGACGTTGCGTTTGAATTGCGCGCATATCTTCTGCGCGTTACCGCCGCCGCTGGATGTGGATTTAATATAAGCGCCGCAATACCATCAAACTGAGGTAAAAACCAGGGCTGGCATCTCCTCAGTGAAAACAGAAAAACACAAAGAGCGCGCACTTTGTGTTGATCATGAATTTGAGTGCAGTGCGACAGCTACACTTTCTCACTGGTTCTTACCCGAGCAACACACATGTTATAATAGTGTATTTTCAACTGATATATGACTAATTTCGGTCATATATCAGTTGAAAATACACAATTATAACATGTGTGTTGCTGGGGTACTTCTTTGACGCCTCTTTGTGTTTCTGCTCTCGCTGCAATGCATCCTTCGACACAAAGTGTTGATGGAAAATGGTGAACACACACTCTTTGTGTGGCTCATTGAGTACCTACCGAATGCTTCTATAGGAGCTTCTATTGGAATATATGGGAGAATTGTTGGAACGGGACCGACGAGTAGGTAACGGAAATCGATGTCCGATGTCATTTTGGAATCCAAGATGGCGACTTCCGGTTTACAGAAATCCCTTCAAACCCCTGCAATATGGGTATTTTTGGAACGGGACCGACGAGTAGATGCCGGAAATCGATGTCTGACACCATTTTGGAATCCAAGATGGCGACTTCCGGTTTGTGAAAATCACTTTGAGCCCATTCAATATGGGTATTTTTGGAACGGGGCCGACGAGTAGATGACGGAAATCGATGTCTGATGCCATTTTGGAATCCAAGATGGCGACTTCCGGTTTTCAAAAATCCCTTCAAACCCATGCAATATGGGTATTTTTGGAACGGGACCGACGAGTAGATGCCGGAAATCGATGTCCGTTGTCGTTTTGGAATCCAAGATGGCGACTTCCGGTTTGTGAAAATCACTTTGAACCCATGCAATATGGGTATTTTTGGAACGGGACCGACGAGTAGATGCCAGAAATCGATGTCCGATGTCGTTTTGGAATCCAAGATGGCGACTTCCGGTTTGGAAAATCACTTTGAACCCATGCAATATGGGTATTTTTGGAACGGGCCGACGAGTAGATGCCGGAAATCGATGTCCGGTGTCGTTTTATTATCCAAGATGGCGACTTCCGGTTTGTGAAAATCACTTTGAACCCATGCAATATGGGTATTTTTTAAACAGGGCCGACGAGTAGATGACGGAAATCGATGTCTGACGCCATTTTGGAATCCAAGATGGCGACTTCCGGTTTGTGAAAATCACTTTGAGCCCATTCAATATGGGTATTTTTGGAACAGGGCCGACGAGTAGATGACGGAAATCGATGTCTGACGCCATTTTGGAATCCAAGATGGCGACTTCCGGTTTGTGAAAATCACTTTGAACCCATTCAATATGGGTATTTTTGGAACGGGATCGACGAGTAGATGGCGGAAATCAATGTCACCATTTTGAAATCCAAGATGGCGAAATCCGGTTTAAAGTGATTTTCACAAATCCTGGATTCCAAAATGGCGTCAGACATTGATTTCCGTCATCTACTCATCGGCCCGTTCCAAAAATACCCATATTGCATGGGTTCAAAGTGATTTTCACAAACCGGAAGTCGCCATCTTGGATTCCTAAACGACACCGGACATCGATTTTCGGCATCTACTCGTCGGCCCCGTTCCAAAAATACCCATATTGCATTGGTTTGAAGCGCTATCCACAAACCGGAAGTCACCATCTTGGATTCCAAAACGACACCGGACATCGATTTCCGTCATCTACTCGTTGGCCCCGTTCCAAAAATACCCATATTGCATGGGTTCAAAGTGATTTTCACAAACCGGAAGTCGCCATCTTGGTTTCCAAAACGACACCGGACATCGATTTCTGGCATCTACTCGTCGGCCCCGTTCCAAAAATACCCATATTGCATGGGTTTGAAGCGCTTTCCACAAACCGGAAGTCGCCATCTTGGATTCCAAAACGACACCGGACATCGATTTCCGTCATCTACTCGTCGGCCCCGTTCCAAAAATACCCATATTGCATGGGTTTGAAGCGCTTTTCACAAACCGGAAGTCGCCATCTTGGATTCCAAAATGGCGTCAGACATCGATTTCCGTCATCTACTCATCGGCCCCGTTCCAAAAATACCCATATTGCATGGGTTCAAAGTGATTTTCACAAACCGGAAGTCGCCATCTTGGATTCCAAAACGACACCGGACATCGATTTCCGTCATCTACTCATCGGCCCCGTTCCAAAAATACCCATATTGCATGGGTTTGAAGTGATTTTCACAAACCGGAAGTCGCCATCTTGGATTCCAAAACGACACCGGACTTCGATTTCCGTCATCTACTCGTCGGCCCCGTTCCAAAAATACCCATATTGCATGGGTTTCAAACGCTTTTCACAATCCGGAAGTCGCCATCTTGGATTCCAAAATGGCGTCAGACATCGATTTCCGTCATCTACTCATCGGCCCCGTTCCAAAAATACCCATATTGCATGGGTTCAAAGTGATTTTCACAAACCGGAAGTCGCCATCTTGGATTCCAAAACGACACCGGACATCGATTTCCGTCATCTACTCATCGGCCCCGTTCCAAAAATACCCATATTGCATGGGTTTGAAGCGCTTTTGACAAACCGGAAGTCGCCATCTTGGATTCCAAAATGGCGTCAGACATCGATTTCCGTCATCTACTCATCGGCCCCGTTCCAAAAATACCCATATTGCATGGGTTCAAAGTGATTTTCACAAACCGGAAGTCGCCATCTTGGATTCCAAAACGACACCGGACATCGATTTCTGGCATCTACTCGTCGGCCCCGTTCCAAAAATCCCCATATTGCATGGGTTTGAAGCGCTTTCCACAAACCGGAAGTCGCCATCTTGGATTCCAAAATGGCGTCAGACATCGATTTCCGTCATCTACTCATCGGCCCCGTTTCAAAAATACCCATATTGCATGGGTTCAAAGTGATTTTCACAAACCGGAAGTCGCCATCTTGGATTCCAAAACGACACCGGACATCGATTTCCGTCATCTACTCATCGGCCCCGTTCCAAAAATACCCATATTGCATGGGTTCAAAGTGATTTTCACAAACCGGAAGTCGCCATCTTGGATTCCAAAACGACACCGGACATCGATTTCCGTCATCTACTCATCGGCCCCGTTCCAAAAATACCCATATTGCATGGGTTTGAAGCGCTTTTGACAAACCGGAAGTCGCCATCTTGGATTCCAAAATGGCGTCAGACATCGATTTCCGTCATCTACTCATCGGCCCCGTTCCAAAAATACCCATATTGCATGGGTTCAAAGTGATTTTCACAAACCGGAAGTCGCCATCTTGGATTCCAAAACGACACCGGACATCGATTTCTGGCATCTACTCGTCGGCCCCGTTCCAAAAATACCCATATTGCATGGGTTTCAAACGCTTTTCACAATCCGGAAGTCGCCATCTTGGATTCCAAAATGGCGTCAGACATCGATTTCCGTCATCTACTCATCGGCCCCGTTTCAAAAATACCCATATTGCATGGGTTCAAAGTGATTTTCACAAACCGGAAGTCGCCATCTTGGATTCCAAAACGACACCGGACATCGATTTCCGTCATCTACTCATCGGCCCCGTTCCAAAAATACCCATATTGCATGGGTTTGAAGCGCTTTTGACAAACCGGAAGTCGCCATCTTGGATTCCAAAATGGCGTCAGACATCGATTTCCGTCATCTACTCATCGGCCCCGTTCCAAAAATACCCATATTGCATGGGTTCAAAGTGATTTTCACAAACCGGAAGTCGCCATCTTGGATTCCAAAACGACACCGGACATCGATTTCTGGCATCTACTCGTCGGCCCCGTTCCAAAAATCCCCATATTGCATGGGTTTGAAGCGCTTTCCACAAACCGGAAGTCGCCATCTTGGATTCCAAAATGGCGTCAGACATCGATTTCCGTCATCTACTCATCGGCCCCGTTTCAAAAATACCCATATTGCATGGGTTCAAAGTGATTTTCACAAACCGGAAGTCGCCATCTTGGATTCCAAAACGACACCGGACATCGATTTCCGTCATCTACTCATCGGCCCCGTTCCAAAAATACCCATATTGCATGGGTTCAAAGTGATTTTCACAAACCGGAAGTCGCCATCTTGGATTCCAAAACGACACCGGACATCGATTTCTGGCATCTACTCGTCGGCCCCGTTCCAAAAATCCCCATATTGCATGGGTTTGAAGCGCTTTCCACAAACCGGAAGTCGCCATCTTGGATTCCAAAATGGCGTCAGACATCGATTTCCGTCATCTACTCATCGGCCCCGTTTCAAAAATACCCATATTGCATGGGTTCAAAGTGATTTTCACAAACCGGAAGTCGCCATCTTGGATTCCAAAACGACACCGGACATCGATTTCCGTCATCTACTCATCGGCCCCGTTCCAAAAATACCCATATTGCATGGGTTCAAAGTGATTTTCACAAACCGGAAGTCGCCATCTTGGATTCCAAAACGACACCGGACATCGATTTCCGTCATCTACTCATCGGCCCCGTTCCAAAAATACCCATATTGCATGGGTTTGAAGCGCTTTTGACAAACCGGAAGTCGCCATCTTGGATTCCAAAATGGCGTCAGACATCGATTTCCGTCATCTACTCATCGGCCCCGTTCCAAAAATACCCATATTGCATGGGTTCAAAGTGATTTTCACAAACCGGAAGTCGCCATCTTGGATTCCAAAACGACACCGGACATCGATTTCTGGCATCTACTCGTCGGCCCCGTTCCAAAAATACCCATATTGCATGGGTTTCAAACGCTTTTCACAATCCGGAAGTCGCCATCTTGGATTCCAAAATGGCGTCAGACATCGATTTCCGTCATCTACTCATCGGCCCCGTTTCAAAAATACCCATATTGCATGGGTTCAAAGTGATTTTCACAAACCGGAAGTCGCCATCTTGGATTCCAAAACGACACCGGACATCGATTTCCGTCATCTACTCATCGGCCCCGTTCCAAAAATACCCATATTGCATGGGTTTGAAGCGCTTTTGACAAACCGGAAGTCGCCATCTTGGATTCCAAAATGGCGTCAGACATCGATTTCCGTCATCTACTCATCGGCCCCGTTCCAAAAATACCCATATTGCATGGGTTCAAAGTGATTTTCACAAACCGGAAGTCGCCATCTTGGATTCCAAAACGACACCGGACATCGATTTCCGTCATCTACTCATCGGCCCCGTTCCAAAAATACCCATATTGCATGGGTTTGAAGTGATTTTCACAAACCGGAAGTCGCCATCTTGGATTCCAAAACGACACCGGACATCGATTTCCGTCATCTACTCGTCGGCCCCGTTCCAAAAATACCCATATTGCATGGGTTTGAAACGCTTTTCACAATCCGGAAGTCGCCATCTTGAATTCCAAAACAACTACGGACATCGATATTCGACATCTATTCGTTGGTCTCGTTTTAAAAATACCCATGTTATAAGGTAAAAAGAGCCAAATTGTGTACACTTTGAGCATGTTTTGCCAACACACTCCGTCAGCATTACTCTTTGCGTAATCACTTACACTCTCTTTCCTACTGCGTGCCCTCATTGTGTTCGTGTTGTTACACTTTGCGCGCGTCTGTCTCCTCTTTGTGCAGTGGTTAAATTCTGCTCTTTGCGCGCATTGTGCGAGTTGATGCCAGCCCTGGTAAAAACGATCCATATGCGTTGGTGGGTATACTAAGAAAGGGGTAAGTAACATTTTTAATTCTTAGCGAACATATATTGTATATCATTTCAGCCCCTCTATATATTCATAATACCGTACCAATAACTTTGTCTATCCAAACTGTAAACTAACTTGAGACATTATTCGATTGAATTCTCATTTTGAGATGACCTCAGAACAATAACAATAAGACGAACATAAAGCACATCGATGACCACACCAAACACATTTACAGTACATTTAGATTTGATACTTCTCCTCATATTTTTTTTTTATTTCTTTATTAGTATCAATCCAAACATTACATTCATTTCTTCTATCTAGGTGTTCTGTGTTATTGGACAACACTATCATACTTATTTGGTAAAACAAATCTAAGATTTTATTAACATTTTGTTAACAACATATTACATTTCATTTGCCGTAGCAGTTCAGATTTTTTACAGGTGAGTTGATTTCACCTGCTTATAAGAGAAAAAAAAAAGTTTTTATGATACTTAACCTAACTTAACCTAAACATATAACGCATTAATCGTGGCAATAGAAGATTGTAACGATTTTTGCCTGAAATTATTTATCATTTTATTTGACATTTGTTCCAATGTTTCAACATTGGATATCTATGTAACTCATTGGTACTAAACCAGGGAGGAAGTCTCAGAATCATTTTCAAAATTTTATTTTGAATTCTCTGCAGAGCTTTCTTCCTCCCTCCCCTTGGTTATGCGACCTTGCCGCGATGGGAGGGCATAATCCATTAGCCCATATGATGGAAACCAAAGGCGTAACCTGTAGTGGTGGTATCACATTTTGGCATTTTTTGCTTAAAGCCGCGTCATAATTCATATGGCATAGACGCAATAATATCTCGGATGTGATCCAACGGACATTCTGCGTCATTGATAGAATTGATGCCCATTTCAAATAATTAATCTATTCGAAGTGGACATTAATACTATTGGTGACGTTCAGTTTGCCTTTTGCTAACCAGAATGATCCGTAGCCACTCTTACTATTAGATAGCTAGATACATAGTTATCATATACGACGTAGGGAATACTTAGGAACTCTTAGGAAAATGACTAGTAGATTCACTGAGTAGAAATGAGTGGCGACAATCTTATTTTAATATGGTTTTTACATTGCCATAATAAGAAATACCTCTTTTGTAACAGCGGTATAAATAATCTAATTCCAGCTTCATTTTCGCAAAATTTACAAGTAGAAAGTAGGCGTTGCGAAGCATTGCATTTGCCACCGAAAAGTGAATCTTGTAGGAGACTGTAATAGAAGCCTAAGGTAACTTTACTCTTCAATATTCACTATAAAAATGACTATGGAAAGTAAGACGCTGAGATCGATCATTAGGGTACACTTGCTAGTTTCGAAAAATTGTTGAACAGACAAGGAAAGCGACTTTTTTCTTTAAGGATATATGAACGTAATGACCAATAAATACTTATAACAACAAAAAATGAAATTAACTAGAACTACTACTAAACAGCCTAATTTTGTTAAGACTTGACGACACTTGACTCTAATCTTACGTAAAAGACAATAGTAATCAGAATAGCACTTGAATGACAAATTATTCAAAACCATTTCGACTAGACAGTATTAGTAATGCACTACTATTTCAAACAAATTCTACACTACTGTTTCAAACAAATTCTAATGGAGCTGCTGATTTTCATAATGCTTCCTTTTCTCAGAAGCAAGGGAATATGGGTACTTTTCAAAAACTACCACGTCACAATACTAATAAAAAAACAGTGTTCATGTGGGCGCCATTGCTTAGTCCGTCTGAGTATTGGTCCTGGTAGAGGGGAAACTTGGCAAAAGCCAGACCGAGGGTTCAACCTTGACAAGTTAAGCTGTCAGGCAGCTCCAACTGAATACCAAACAAAAAAAAAATTATTTGAGTATCATTATTAAATGTAAAATCAATTAATAAATGATGGCTACCTATACTCCTATCTAATGTTTTCCAGGTGAAATAACAATGAATGTTAGCAGTACTTAAAGTCAGATCTATTGCAGTAGATTTTCTATTATTTTGAACAGGAACAAAAGTTTTAGATTGATCGTTTAGTAGAATCATGTTGCTGTCATTTATATTATCTAGAACATATTCACCCTTAACATCTTGAAAGTCATTACCCCAAGCCAACGAATGAGCGTTAAAATCTCCAGCTATCAAAACTTTTGAAAAACTTTTCAAAAACTGGAAAAGAGTTTTTAAATCGATATCTAAATCGTTATTTGTGATTTGAGGAGATATATAGACCGATACCATAACCAAATCTAAACAGTTTAACTTTATTATAACTATTTGAGTGAAATCAGATACTATGGGAGCATTTAGTTCAATGTAAGCTAAATCTTGCCTAAGATAAATCGCACTGCCCCCATAGTTATCATTTCTAGATTTTAAAAATTTGTTATATCTTGCTATGTTATATTTGTTACCAGCTTCTAGTGATGATTGAGTCCAAGTTTCTGATAAAAATGCTGCAGCATAGTTTTTCTCCAACAATATCCGTTGCAGCTCATCTTTGTTTTTGGCAATACTCTGTATATTGCACTGCACAAAGTAGAGTTTTTCTGTAGTAATTGCTGTGAAGATGAAAGAAAAAGGAATAAATTAGTATGATAAAAGTTGAACTGCATTTAAAGTACATAGTCATCGATTTTTAAAAACTGTTTCGATATTTCTTTTATTTTTTCGCGACCAATTTCGGTTATTTCAGGAGCTTGCATGAGAGCTGAATAGAAGCCCATGGCGTTTGTCATTGCGCTTCGGTTTGCATTTTCTTCGGCTTTTTTGTAGGCTTCTGCAATAGCTGTCTCCAGTTTTTCTTTTTCGGTTACCGCTGCGGTGTACTTCAAACCGGTTCCGTTCACCGATTTTTCGGGCTTCTCCACCATCTGAAACGTTCTGGTTGGCGCTGAGTTTCGTTCGAGTCGCATTCTTTTCCCTGTTCCACCGTCGTCCGTTTGCACTGAAGACCGGTTTACCGTTGAACTTCCTTCGTTTGATCCAGTTCTTTTTGTGTATCGCCCAGCTGCCATTTTTGCATAGCTTTCCTTGAGTACCGGAAATTCTGAATAGCTGGCCAGCAGATCATACGAATTATGCACTGGGACAGGTGCAACTAGCTCCCTGGCCTCAATGTATGTCAAACACTTCTTGGCCATCATTGCATTTATGCTCGCTTGTCGCATACGTTCAGGACAGTTCGGGTCAGTTGTACGGTGACTACTCGATCGGCAGTGGAAACATTTGATCTCCTCAGAACAGTTCCTGAATTGTTCGTCTTCCGGAGAGTGGATTCGTGCACACTTATCGCATCGTTGACGTCCTTTACAATTTTCCGCTTTGTGATTGAATCGAAGGCAGTTCGTGCAGAATTGTACCTTCCGGGTGAATGGGTTAACCTTGCAGGATGTACCAAAAACTCGGACTTTCTCTGGTAATGATTTCGCTCGAAATGTCACGCTTACCCTGTTGCTCGGTTGCTTATCTCCATCAACAAATCGGGACAGCCGGAACACACTCATTACCAGTGCTGGACTTTCAATGTCACACATTATCTCCTCTTCCGTAATATCTGTTGGAATTCCGGCGAGTACACCAGAAATGCACACGAGATGTCGTGGTACATATGCACTGTATCCTGCCTGCTTCAATCCTTCATCGTCCACCATTGCATTTGCTGCCGTCATGTAGCTCATGAACACGATGATCTTGTTTCTACCGAGATACTTCATCTCAGTCACACTTCGACGATATTTTTCCGATTTCCTCAGCCAAACTCCCAGCGTGAACTTGTTGATCTTCTTCTTTTGTCCGTCAACTCCACATAGACACGGTACGGAGCGTAGTCACATTTCGTGTAGAGATATTTGCGTCGTTCGGTCGTCGCTTCCATGTTTTCGCTTCCACGAGGTGTGTCATTTGGAGACTCGCAACTTGCACCACTTTTCGCCATTTTGTTTTTACTTCTAACTCCTGGATCTAGAGGATGGCTACCTCCGCCTCCTTCCGCCATCTTGAATCCCTCGAAACTCTTCTAAGTACACTAGTTTTTTTCCGACGCTTCTCAAAATTATCCGGAACAATTCAGTAATGTGATACTAAATCACACACAATAACCACACTATACTATCAAAATCCCAAAGTTTCACTCAAATGGTAATAAAAATTCACTTTTTGGTTCGCACTAAAAGATTAGACAACCTCTCGCGACCACGTTTTGAGTAGAATGTATGCATTTGTTTACATCGGTGGAGGACCGCTGCAAACACGAGGCATCCATAGAAGAACTGTCAAAGAGCTTCCCGATCAGCTGATTTGAAACGTCTTGAGATTGTGAATAGGCCTATGGACCGATGCACGAGTTCATTATTTGACGTTTGAGCGGTGCCGTGTTATTTACGTGACCATAGCTGTGATGTTAAAGTCACCAAAATAGCTTTGGTGAGCGAATTTGACGGATAGCGCCGACAATTTTTGTCGCATAGGATTCATCGAATGTAGCGCGGTTGTTGCACCATTGCTAGATTCATTTCCCGAGCGCGTGCACGGAAAGAAATAACAATTGTGATTTAAAAAAAAAACAGTAGCGGAAAATCAACTGATGATCATTGTCGTTCTACTATTATCAAACATTTTAATAAAAATAAAATGCTTTTAGAAGTGCGCAGCAATGCTAAATCGGTCTGATGTATTCTGCGCAGTTCATATGTATTTTCCACACGATCCCAAACTGGATGGCGTACACTCAGCTTATGGTGATTATAAAACGAAGCCAAACAAGGGCACAAGACTGGAGAATCTGACAACAGTTTGCGTTGAAAACCAATCAATCTGCTTGCTTGCTGGTGGTGACTAATGGGATAAATTTTCAACGGTGAGAGCTGTTTGGTTCTCAAGTCTTGTGCTTTTGAAAATTTGAGGTGTGGCTTTGTTCTATAATCACCTTAACGCAATTTATAATTAAGTATTGAGTTGTAAATATTAGTATATATTAGTTGTGTTGCTAGAGGACATCTTGAAAATTCACTGAGATTCTTTCAGAAACCCTTCTGAAATTATTATATGTAGTTATTTCTTTGATCGCTCTGATTTTTCCAATAACCTCCTTGGGACTTCCTATTGGACTATCCCAGAAACCCATCTTGGGTTATTATGGAAATCCTTTCAGGATTCTGCTGTAAAATTCTGGAATTCTGCAGTAAAATTCTGGAATTCTGCCGAAAATGATTTAATGATTGCTTTCCAGTGTAATGGAATCTATTTTAAAAATCTGGGTTCGGGGATTCTCACAAAATTTCTCGGGATTTCTTCTGGAAATCCAATCGAAATTATTATTTAAATTCTGATATTTTCCTCGTAATTCTTCAGTATTTCTTCCGTGAAACTCTTTGAAAGTTCTTCAAAATCCCTTTGAGATTCTTTCCGAAAAATGTCTTAGATTATACCTATTATTCTAGAATACTCTCGGAAAGACGCCTGAAACTATAATCAAAAAAATCTATCATTTCACTTCACTTTCTTCCGTGCAAATTCTTGGGATTCTTTCGGAAATTCCTCTGGAATTCTTTTGTAAATCCCAATGGAATTCTCCCAGAAATCCCTGTGGAATACTTCCGAAAACTGCTAAGAATCTTCCAGATGACGGGGATTTTTTTAAATCTTTATTTATGGAAATCATCCGAAAATTCCTCTGTAATTGTTTGTAAATCCTCCTTATATTCTTACAGAAATCCTTCTTATATTCTTACAGATTTATTGCTATTGATTTTATTGTTTCTGCCTGAGATAATTTTGTATATCCAGAATTATTCCGAAAATTCCTTCGTGATTCTTTAGAATTTTTTTCTAAGATTTTTTGAGAAAAAAAACTCTGTGATTCTTCTGGAAATTCATAAGGAAGTGTTTTTGATTTTTTTCGTGATTTATCATTGATTTTCCTTGAAAATTTTCTTAAATCCTTGGCAGAATTTTCTGAAAATCCCTCTTGACTTTAAATGGAAATCCTCCAAGAAAACTACCGGACAGTCACTGGGACTTTAAAAAAATACCTATGAGATTCTTTGATTACTGATTTCTTTTTCTGAGCATCTTTTGAAAGTGACTTTTAAATGGTTCTGGAAATTCCATTTGAAATTATTCCGTAAATCTTTCTGGAGCTCTTCTGGACATCGTAATTATTCTGGAAAATATTCATGAAATCGTCTTGATGTCTGTGACTTTTCATTGAATCTTCAGGGGTTCTTGCGAAATAACTTCTGGGATTCTTTTGGATATCACTGTAAAAAAACATTCAAAATCCATTCGAAATTCTCCTGAGATTGTTTCAGGAATTTACGAGAATCCTTAAAATAATTCCTTTAGAAATCTCCCTGATAATATTTTAGTGATTTCTCTGTGGTTCTTCTGTAAATCGACCTGGGATTCTTCCGGAAATCCTCCTTTAATTCCAAAGCAATTTCCAGAAGAATTTTCAGAAGGATATTTTTAAGAATCCTGTATATTTTTCCCTAAGAATCTCAATGTATTTAAACAAAATACCAGGACAATTTACGGTTCAATCCCACAAAAACTTCCGGTGGAATTCTTGAATGCTTATCATTCAAGCAGAATTCCAGTCGTATTTCCGGATGAATTTCGGCAGGTTTTACGGAAGAATCCCAGCAGAATTTCTTGAAAAATTCCAGTAAAATTTCTGGAAAAATCTTTGAAAGATGTTTTGAAGTCCTCCAGCAGGATAACAGAAAGAAATCTGGGGGTATTGTAGAAGAATTTCCGAAAGAATCCTAGAGAGATAATCGAAATAATAACAGTTTTCTTGAAAAATTCAGGAAACTCCCAGAGTCTAGAGGTAATTCGGGAAGAATTTCTGCAAGAATCCTTAACAGAAGGATTTGAAGGATCCTCAGAAAGATTTTCGAAAGTATCCCAGAAGGCTTCCCGAAAGAATGCTAGAAAGATATCTGGAAGATTTCCTACAGGATTTTTGGAAGAGTCCCAGACAAATTTCAAGAATATGGAATATGGAATGAGTTCAAAAGCGATATCTGTAAGTATTCTGTGATTTCCAGAAGAACTTAGGGAAAAATTAGAAATAATCTTTAGATTTCCAGAACAATCCCAGAGAGGTTTTGAAGGGTTCATAAGCGATTTAAGGAAGAATCCCAGGAGGGAAATTCCATAGAATTCTGGAGTAATTTCTGGACCAATGTCTTTTTATATGCTGTATCAATATTTACAAGTAATTATAATAAACAAGTATTTATGGAACAATAACAATTTTAATTTATCGCCATAATTGAACGACAATTTTAATTAGAATGTGCATCCACCACATCATCCCTCTCAGATGGATTATGATTCTAAATATTTTTTTTGCGGTGATTCAGAATTGTAATCACATACTAGTTTAATTGTATGTGGTGTCATTCAATATTTAAAATAAGATTCGTTAAGCCGAACATGTTGATCCTTCGACATGAACCAACGAGCATTGCTTGAAATAATGAGATATTTTCGATTACTTTGATTACTGATTTCTCTTTCTGAGGATCTTCTAAAAGTTACTTTCAAATGATTCCGAAAATCCCGTTTGAAATTATTCCATTATTGCAGAATCTTTCTGCAGTTCATCTGGACATCGGAATTATTCTGGAAAATATTCATGAAATCTTCTGGATGTCTGTGAATATCCTTTAAATCTTTCAGGGATTCTGGCGAAATAACTTCTGGGATTCTTTTGAATATCACTGTAATTTGGATTTAGAATTCTCATGGGATTATTTCAGATATTAACGATAATCCTTCATACAGAAGTGATGTTTCTGTGAATCGCCTTGGAATTCTTCTGGAAATCCTTCTATAATCCCAAAACAATTCTCAGACAATTTTTCAGAAGGATATTTTTAAGAATCTCAATGGAATTTCTGAAAAAATACCAGAACAATTTACGGTTGAATCTCACGAAAACTTCCGGTGGAATTCTTGAATGATATCCGGAAGAATGACAGTCGTATTTTTGGATGAATCTTAGCAGCAAAATTTATTAAAAATTTAGAATAGAAAGATATTCGAAAAAAAAAACTCCAACAGGATTTTTGTAAGCGTCCCAGGAGTATTTCAAAGATATTGGCGTAAAAATCTCAGTGGAATTTCGTGAAGAATTTCAGAAAGATTTCCGAAAGCATCTCAAGTCATTTTTGGAAGAATACCAGAGGCATTCTCATAAGAATACCAGAAGTATTTCCGGATAAAAATCTAGAGTTATTTTCGGAGGAATTCTCGAAGAATTTCTAGTAGAGTCGTACATTTTTTGATAAAATCCTCTTTAAATATCCAAATGGATTGCATCAGGATTTATGGTAAAATCTTCCATAGTATTTCGAAAACAATTTTCAAGAATTTCAAAGAATTTAATTTCCTGGATTTCAAAAGTAATCCTTAAGGAGATACACGCAAAATCACATAAAGAGTTCTGCAAAAAAATCCAAAAAGATGTCCAGAATAATCGCAATGGGATATCCGAAAGAATCTCAGAAGTAATACCGGAATGGTAACGTTTTTTTTGGATGAATCCCAAAGCGATATCTGGAAGAAAATTCAGAAATAATTTCAAGATTTTCAGCAGAACAATCCCAGAGAGGATTTGAAGGATTCATGAATGATTTAAGGAAGAATCCCGGGAGACGCTCCCAAAGAATTCTAGAGTACTTTCTGGAACATTTTTTTTTCATATGATTTATATATAAAAATACTTTGATTCAAATATATTTCTTGTGTAGCATTAAGTTTAACTACAGACATAGCTCGTTACATCAATAATAAATGAAATTTATAAATCTTTTAAACACATCCAAATTAAATAACAGTTCAAAGAGTAAAATACCATTCTCATGAGTTTTTGAGAATCATATGGTCGGTGTTTAGACAGACCAGACTAGATGAATTTTGGAGCTCTAAGGATACGAAAAGAACTCCATCAATTTTAAATCTTCCATGTTATTTTGATACAAATGTATCATCAAATAGATAAGTTCCATTATTACAGTAAATATCTATAATATTTTGATGTTTCACATGTTTGGGGTACATTTTTCTTACTCGATTGAAAAAAAACACTTGGTTCAGTCTGTCTGAACACCGACCATATCTATGTTTGCTATTTGATATTTAAATACTTGAATTGTGCTGTATCAATATTTACAGGTAATTATAATAAATAAGTATGTATGGAACAAAAACAATTTTAATTTATCCCCATAATTGAACGAAAATATTAATTAGAATGAGCCTCCCCCACATCATCCCTCTCAGGAGAATTTTGATTCCCAATATTTTTTTTTTGCGGTGGTTCAGAATTGAAAATATCAAAAGTCTATTGTAATCACATCCTTTTTGTTCAATTGCATGTGGTGTTATTCGATATTTAAAATAAGATTCGTTAAGCCGAACATGTTGATCCTTCCACAAGAACCAACAACAAGCATTGCTTATATTAAGAGATTTTATCGTAATGCACAACCAGCCTAAACGTTCTTCCCCATTTGTATATGTACTAATTATAATTTCAAATTATTTTAATTAAATTAGTTGTGTTGTCTACTATTGTACACGGCAATATGTTTCAAAATAAGTGGAGCTGCTTTTAAAACAAACTTTAAGGGCCCATTCACAAATTTCATAACGCTGAAGGGGGTGGGTGGGTGTCCTTAAAATGTTACAGCTCATACAAAATTCGAAAAATATTCATACAAAATGCGTTACGAGGGGTTGGGTGGGTATCAAAAATGGCCATTTTTGGCGTTATGAAATTTGTGAACAAACCCTAACATCGATCAACCAAACCATAGAATATCCAATAGCGAAAAAATAATAATAATAATAACCGATCATTGCAAATCGAGCCGAACTGGCGCTCTTTCCGTGCGCACGCGCTCTGTCCGTGCGCACGCGCTTTCTGCAGAGCTGTCAAACAGACTTTTGTGCCTTCCTTCTTTCGCTCTCCTTCAACTCAACAACTCAGCACGATCCACCTCGCGGTGGATTGGTGAGCTGTCTGGTTGTTGCAGATGAACACTTATCGTGTAGCGTGACATCATCATTGACAGTAAGCGTGCAACTCACCAGACAAACGATAGGTGTAATTAACAACTGCGCTCATGGCAACGAGTGAATTCGGCACCGCTCAAACGTCAAATTAGTGAACTCGTGTACTGGTCCATTGTAATTGGTTATTCGACAGCTCAAAACATAGCCCGATTAGTGAAAGTCTTTCACTAGGTGGGCCACGGGTTTACTGCCCATATTCGCATACCAGTCCCATGTCGACTTTTGATCGATTTGCGTTTTATGCATAAATCAACTCAACATCGTCAGAAGCTTGATAAAAACTGCTAGAAAAGTAGCCTTTGTTCCTAACTTGTATAAAAACAAACCCCACATGAGTTGTCCCATCTTGAAAATATTCGCATAACAGTCACATCCAAGTTCGTATAAAGACATGGTGGTCGGGCTCAGAATGGGTACCACTTCTAGTACTACATTCGGTCTCTCGGTACGACTAGTTATTCACGATGTAAAGGGACATCACTTATACAGTGAAACCTCCTCTATGGCTTAATATCGACTCATGGAACCTAACTAGAAATAAAATTTCATGGTAACTATGATGATTCGCTCAAACGGCTTTCCAAAGCATTTCTGTTCCATGACTCGATGTTTCCATGAGTCGATGGTCCCTTCAGATATCGACTCATGGAGGTTTGACTGTATTTAATACACACTTGCTTACGGCATTGTAAATGACATGTATTCACGTTGTTTCGAAAATATTTTTAAATTAGTGGATTAGTGGATATCACACATAATTATGTATTTTCAATTATGATGCATAACAGATTTAAAATAAAGTATTCAAATTTTGTAATTACTCTTTGCTGGTGCTCAAGAATATCGAACTAAAACTTATTTTTGCGTTTTTCGATAACTGGTAAAATTGCCTTAAGGAGTACTTGCTTGGAAGTGTGCAAAAGAAAAACTTTTCAACGCGAAAGCAAGATTTCCATATAAAAATCAATAGCAATTGTCGTCTTCTTAATGTGCTTATTGGGGCCTTCCTTAGCCGAGTGGTTAGAGTCCACGGCTACCAAGCAAAGCCATGCTGCAGGTGTCTGGGTTCGATTCCCGGTCGGTCCAGGATCTTTTCGTAATGGAAGTTTCCTTGACTTCCCAGGGCATAGAGTATCATCGTACCTGCCACACGATATACGAATGCAAAAATGGTAACTTAGGCAACGAAAGCTCTCAGTTAATAACTGTGGAAGTGCTCATTAGAACACTACGCTGAGTAGCCGGCTCTGTCCCAGTGAGGACGTTAATGCCAAGAAGAATAAGAAGAAGAAAGTCTTTGGTTCGCCACATCCCACGAGCCATTGTATTTTAGATCTACGGCCACTGACTGAATGTAAGCGCATTCCACATCATAACGTGTGTTTTGAGAAAGCATTCAATCCGATGTTTATTTTTTATCCATGGACATACAGTATACTATCCGTAACTCGCTATTCTCGATATCGAGTTATAGAATGTGTAGTAAATGTGGGTTTTCATGGATACCTCGATGGTCTCTTTAACCAAAGTTACCCTGATTTTATGTTCTTTAACACGATATTTTCCTAACTCGATAGTCGCCTTAACATCGAGTTACGAAGAGTTGACAAAGAACATAAATAGCAAATGAAACAACCAGTGCATTAATAACAATGAGTGTTTTAGTAGCTGTCTAATGAGCCGATGAACAAGATGGGACTGGTATGCAAATATATTGGTATATTATATTTATTCGCCTAACAGTCTCGCTACGATTTTTGTGCATTTTTAAGGCAAATTTTCAACTTGAATTAAAAAGAAATTTATTAGGTTTGTTCGTGTACTCAACAAACAGTTATATGTAGAAATTAAACACATTTTAGACCAAATAGAGACTCAAAATGGAGCGAAATTGTTTCCACATTTCAATCGTCTTTTTCTCAGTTTGTCATTTTCCAACATGGGACTGTTGTGCAAAGAAGGGCAGTAGGTATAGTACGGCCCAAATCAAAAATGTACAAAAGTTAAAACTGAAAAAGCAGTTTTGATTTGTTGGTTCCAAAGGAGAAAACTTCTTTTTCAATTTCAATTTTTATACCATTTTTACTTGGACCTTAAGTAGATGCTATTGATATCGCTTTGCTCCTATCCGCAACCCGGTGCACGCGCCCTACTGGGTCTCAAAAAACCTCGTAGAAGAACCGAAGAACCGTCAATGGTATGTCCCATATACTAATCCACATTGCACTTTTAAGGGTCTGATTGCGCTCGTAACCTACCCTCAGTTTGTAATCTTCTCACCAGTTATATGATCATATGATTGAGTTAACACTTCATTCGTCGCGCTGTTGTATTTTACCTCGCTTCTCATACACAGCATCAGCGTGATGGTTCTGACGATGGCAAACCGCGCGACGACTGAAGCAAAATGTTGTACAAATTCAAATAACCCTTAAAATGAATGAAATTGAATGCATACAGAAGCATTTTATGGCAAATTTGGTTTAATTTGAGTAATTTGCTTGGCCATACATATTGACCACCAGACATTGGAGATATTCCGGGTTTTCCGAGCAATGTTTGTGTAGGATTGTAGGAACACATCATTGAAGTATGCACGCCTTTTTGAAAAAGTAGAGCTGCTTGGGGCCCATTCACAAAATTCATAACGCTGAAGGGGTGGGTGGGTGTCCTTAAGATGTTACAGCTCATATAAAATTCAAAACATATTCATACAAAATGCGTTACGAGGGGGTGGGTGGGTGTCAAAAATGATCATTTTTGGCGTTGTGAACAAACCCTTGCAAACTGATTATAATTTGATGTAAGTTAGCATGTATCACCTAAGGAAAACATCTTGAGAAGCACAGAAACACATTACAAATTAGGGGAAAGTGGGGCAGTTTGGCCAACTTATGGAAAAGTCGATAAAAGTGTGTTGAAAATATTATGATTTTTTCGAATGTTTGCATGATTTCCAACAATTTTTAGATGAATACACTAGATCCGATTGATTTCCTTTGTCTTATAAAATTCTCGGATGAATGCTGAATTTTTCAAAATTTGTCATTTATCGAGTCGATTTTTTACTGATGGGGTGATATGAGCACCCCATTTTTGATTGCAAAATAATCTCATATAATCTAAAAAATCAATTATGTTCTTACTACACTTGAAAGTTATTAGTATTTATGAACACTCCGAGCAAGAAGATATAATTTTTTAAGAACATTCTAACAGTCAAACATCATCTTTCTGAAATGATGAAATTTAAAAAAGCCATTCGGGGCAATATGGGCAGTTTTTTCGAACATCATTTATTTATTTTTCTTTGAGTTTTGAACACTGACTTATAACATGCCCATTGCTTCATTTCCTCATCAGCTTTGGGATTGCATGTTATTTCAGATGAAATTTCAAGAATTTATGCAGTTTTCAATGGGTGCTCATTCCACCCCATTGGCCAAATCGCCCCGACTACCCCTAACAAATTTGAGGGCTTTGTGGCCGTGTGGTTAGTGTTACCAAGTATTTAGCCGCATCATGACAAGGAGTGTGGGTTCGATTCCCACTTCAGTCCGGAAAACTTTTCGTCAGGATTGTATTTCGACTGTGTCACTGGGCGTTGCATGCTAGGCCGTAGTCTAGTCTGTGATGCTTCCTACAAAAGATATAATCGTCCACTGAAAGCATTAACGTGTCGGTGTCTTTTTTTAATCTGAAGGCTACTACTGATCTTGCTCTTCAAGACATAGAAAAGTCATTCGACAGCATGACAGCTTAGTCGTAAAATTAAAACAAAAAATATTTGTTTTAACATACATTGTTAGACTAATCCAAAGTTATCTGTCAAATCGTACACTTCAGATTAATTAGCGAAACTCCAAGTCTGAAAGACTTCCTGTAAGAGCTGTTGTTCCTCGCAGCATTTTGGAACCAATATTATATAACATTTTCACATATGACTTACCTGAGTTACCTCAGGTATGCCAAAAGTCTTTGTTCGCGGATGACACAGGCCTCTCCGCCAAAGGACGAAGCCTGCGTGTTATCTGTAGTAGATTGCAAAAAGTTTGGATATTTTTTCTTCATACTTGCAAAAATGGAAGATTTCTTCCAATGCTTCCGAGACTCAACATATAACATACCCGCATAAACCAAAAGCTTTATTTAAAACCTTTAAGTAGACATGTTGTCACGATGACTCCTCTCATATAAATTGGTCAGGTGAAGTTAAGTATCTGGGGCTCATACTAGATAAAGATTAAAAATATATGAAAGAGTCAAAAATTGGCTCATAGCCAAATGTAACAAATATATAAAATGTATTTATCCACTCATTAACAGAAAATCAAAACTTTGTCTTAAGAACAAGCTTTTGATCTTCAAACAAATTTTTAGACCAGCCATGCTGTATGCTGTACCAATATGGACTAGCTGATGTAATACCTGGAAGACAGTTCTGCCAGAGAATTCAAATTAAAACTTTGAAAAAGATTCTGAAGCTCCCTCCCTGGTATAATACTAGTGAGTTACATAGAATATCCAATGTTGAAACATTGGAACAATGTTGAATAAAATTATTAATAGACAAAAATCGTTGCAATCTTCTATTGCCACGATAAATGCGTTAGATATCAATTTGGATTCGTTCAAAAGTGATGGTCATCTATAAACATCATAGGCGATAAAGGGTTATGCAAGTTTCAGAAAGGACAACAGCAAAGCGAGGCTTTTCGATTAATGTGAGCAGAAATATTGAAACAAGTGTAATCACTTGAAAATGATAGTTCATATAAGTTTATTGAAAAGATATAATAACTGTGATGGAAGCTGTTCAAATTTTATGCAATGGCTTCAATCCCAGAATATCGAAGCATATGCCCAGAATTCTAGACGTTGCTTCACACAGCAAGACACGGCCAGCGTTGATCTTTACTATTTCGCCTGAAAATAAAAGAAATAGAAGTAAATAAACACTACATCACGCATGCACCTTAGAATTTCGCTACTGACCTTGTTTGTTCTTTTCAATGCAGTAACAGCTGTCGTAAAATTCTGTAAACGTTGTGCTAACTTCGTACACAAACTCGCAAAGATGATGCAAACAGAGGTTCTTCGAGATGAGCTTCATCACGTCGGTGAACTTCAGGAGCACTTTCGCCAGCTTCCATTCTTTCTCGTGATCCAGCGTCAGTTCGGTTGTATCGATTACTTTCTCGATATTGTTGGCGAAATCTCCTCCGCAGTTGCGAGCAATCGAACGTATGCGAGTATACGCGTAGAGAAGGTAAACTGCTGTGTTACCTTTGTCTTCCAGCATCTGAAAAGGAGGACCTTTGTATTGTGTATGCTTATTGAAAGGGTGTTGAATTAGTAGTGATTGATCCTTTGATCTCGACGCTTGCCAGTGAGGGCGAGAGACAAACACTTGTATCGCGAACCCTGTCAGACACATTCATTTTAAATTACATCTTTATCGTTCAAATGGAGAAAACATCGAATCCCAAAACGTTAAGCAGTTAATTTTGAACAGCCATTTAGAATTGTTTTACAGATTTCTTTTTTTTGTATCCTGTTCGGTAAATTTTGCTACTAAGTTATACGGTAGGTGTCAAACCTAAAACATTATTTTTTTTTCGTTTCTTTCCCATTCTCTCCTTTTGACGTAAGCTTCAATTAAATATAGGTTTATGTTGTGTATTCTAAAAGTTCTTTTTTTTTCATTTGTAAATTTTGCACATTTTTGCTGAAGCCACCAAAGACCTATCTCCATTATTTGTCAAATTATCAATTATCAAATTTCGTTCTTTAGACAAAAAACGTCCTCACAATTTTCTCATCATGAACATAAAAAGGAGATAATCTCACTAATAGCATCAAAAGATTTAAGATCTGTTTGCGTCTTTTAGAGATATTTACATTTGAAAACATTTTTTTTAGGAAGAAAATCGCTGATAATTTTGCAACCATAAGAGATAGAACAGTAGTTTCCTCGGCAAAAAGTTGCACAATCAAAAGTTTCAAAAGTGCTCGGAACAAAGTGTTTGCTTGAAATTATCGCATAAAAACAACGGATTACATACACCTACACTGAAATTATAAAAGGTTGAAAATGTCCGCTGAAACAAGGCTGAAAGGTATCAGAATGTTCAATGATGACTATTATGTAACGCCTTTTTCATTACGCAACTGTATTGAGTTGCGTCATGGATCATTATAACACAATTTTCAAAAATTGCTAAATGATGGTTAATTCATCCAAATATGTATGTCTCTCACTTGCTTCTATCTTCCATTCTAAATCTATCACACTCAAACTATTTGTTCATAGCAAACGCTAGAACCAGAGATGGACAAGAAACAGTTTCCCTAACGCTTCCGTTCTTCCACACGCATGCCTTTCCTTACGCCTGATACATAGGCAGTCTGCTAACCACAAAAGCAAACCTTCTCTGCCATGCCTTTCCCCCAATCCATACACTCCCGCATGAACTGGCGTAGATGCAGTCGGACTCCACGGTCTACAGTGGGCCAGTATAAGTGCAACATCATTTCCTCCCCCTTTCCCACATTGGTCTGCATTCTGAAGTAGCAGGCGCCATTGTTGCCTAAAAATAGAAGATCACCAGCACTTATACACTGAGGATGTCTGTTAGTCCCAAACAGTCATTCGGTTGGTTCCTTGTGTAAGTGCAGCTGATCTGGCGATACTGGAGTAGCATCCAAGGGCGGTCAATCAAGCTCAAGCTCAAGCTCAAATATGCTTTCTAATAGGTAATTTCAAGGATATTCTCAGTCTATTGAAAATCCTAGTGATTTGGATGATGCCATTGATACTACAACTTCCTTCATTATGGAAGCTTTTGAAGAAGCATGTCCTCTGCGGTCAATGAAGACTACAAGAGGGAACCCATGGTGGAATTCCGATCTGACTAGACTCAGGAAACAATGTAGAAGGAGTTGGAACAGACGCCGTTCAGCTGGATCAGAGTCATTCAAGTTGGCTCGTAAGGCTTACAAGAGGGCTCTTCGTTCTGCTGAACGATCCGGCTGGAAAAAAACTTGTACTAATGTTTCCAGTTTGAGTGAAGTCAGTCGGCTGAACAAAATCCTTGAAAAATCTAAGGATTTCCAAGTGAACGAAATTCGCTACGTAATGGTGACTTTACTTTTTCTGATGAAGAAGTTTTAGAATGTTTATTCAATACACACTTCCCCGGATGTGTGGACATAGCATCTACGGATGAACCAAATGTCTTTTCATGTTGTTACGAGTCTCTGGCCTCGGCTCGCAATATCGTAACTACTGAATCGATTCAATGGGCATTTAATAGTTTTGCTCCTTTCAAATCTCCAGGAACGGATGGGATTTATCCTGTTCTGCTCCAAAAGGGATTTGAGTTTATCGAACATGTTTTGAAAAAGCTACTTGTAAGCAGTTTTGCTACCGGGTACATTCCCAAAACCTGACTTCAGGTAGTCGAGAGTTGGTGTCGCCAATATGGCCTTTCGGTTAACCCGAATAAAACATCTATTGTTCTTTTTACGAAATGACGAAATCGCGATGGAATTCGACCTTTACGTCTTTTTGGCACTGACATTTATATAACCGATCAGGTAAAGTATGTCGGAGTTGTTCTAGATTCCAAGCATTCTTGGACACCTCACATTGATTTCAGAGTCAAAAAAGCTTGCTTGGGGCCTCAAACCCAATTATATCAAATGGATTTACACAACAGTTGTTCGACCAATATTGGCATATGGCTTGTGTGGTGGCAAAAGGGCGAAGTGAGAACAATCCAATCAAAATTGGGCCATCTCCAAAGGATGTGCTTGATGGCGATGTCTGGTGCGACGTTGCGCCACTACACATACATCTTAAACAAGAATTACTTTTTTGCTCTTACCGTTTATGGGTACTGGATCTACTCGAGGAAAATCCAGTGAATCGTAGATCTACACACACTTCGTTGTTTCCACTTTTGGTGAATTGGGACAAAATTGTTCTTGCTCCAAGTGATCTCACAATTGCTTGTCACTTTCCTTACATGACATTTACCACACAATTTCCTTCACGGGGAGAGTGGACGTCTGGCTCTTTGGAAAGAAGTATATCAAACAATATAGTGTGTTACACTGATGGCTCCCTTCTTGAAGGTAGAGCTGGTGCAGGAGTATATTCTCGTGAGCTAATGCTGAATCAATATTACTCACTTGGTAGAAACTGCACCGTTTTTCAGGCGGAAATATTTGCTCTTATGTGTGGAGTGCAATCGGCACTTCAACAGCGCGTAATCGGTAAAGTCATATACTTTTGTTCAGATAATCAGGCTGCTATAAAAGCTCTTGCTTCGGCTAACTCAAGGTCGAAGCTTGTTATCGCGTCTCGAACTCAAATTGAGGAACTGAATTCAGTCAACTTTGTAAACCTTGTATTTGACGGACTACACAACCCTGTAGCACCGTTGTCAATTTGAAGAGCGAATTATTTCAGTGTAACATTTTATCTAATTTATCCCATTTATCCTCACTCGATGTACCTCACACACACCAACACGCACACTGCATTTGTTACCACACTGCTATACATTTAGATTATAATAAATCATCATTCAGTAGTTGTCACCCAAGAGAACCACACGTGTTTTCTTTTATTCACTGCTCTAACCGCTACTCTGCATCAGGTTATGGGCCGCTCGGCGAAAAAGTGGTGACGCCATTTGTAAAAATAAAGATTTTTCGATAGTTCGCGGTAAAACCGGAAGAAAATCGAAGTAGTCGCGAGTTTTTCGGTCGGTTTTCGCGAGTGTCATGGAAGGAAATCGATTTTCCTTGCAAAAGCTGGGTAACAGCAATTACCCGACGTGGCGCTTCAAGGTCGAGCTACTGCTCGTTCGAGAGGAGCTCTGACGCTACGTGGATCCGGGAGTGAAGCCCGATGAGGAAGCCGATGCGACGTGGAATGCGGGCGACGCCAAGGCGAGGGCCACCATCGGCCTGTTAATTGAAGACAATCAGCACGGACTGATTCGCGCGGCACGGACAGCCAAAGACACGTGGACGGCGCTGCAAAATCACCATCAGAAGACGAGTTTGACGTCGAAAGTGTCGCTACTCAAACAAATTTGCGACAAGCGCTTTGCCGACGGTGATGACATGGCGGAGCATTTATTCGAGATGGAGGAATTGTTTTCTCGTTTGGCAAACGCCGGACAGGAACTCGGGGAGAACCTCACTGTCGCGATGATTTTGAGAAGCCTCGTTCGACACCCTCACAACCGCCCTCGAAAGCCGGTCAGATGATGACCTAACACTGGAGCTGGTCAAGAGGAAGCTCCTCGACGAGGCAGCAAAGCGACAGGGTGCTGGATCAAGCTCGGCGCTGCGGGTCGGCCATGGCAGCATGAAGAAGAAGAATCCGATCAAGTGCCACTATTGCGGAAATCCGGGACACAAACAAAAGGAATGCCGTAAGTTTGCCCGTGATTCAGAAAAGCAACCGAAACAGCAGGAAAAAGGCACCAGCAAGAAGGAAAAAGTTTCGTTCGCGCTGGCTGCAGGAGGAACAACGGACACCGATGCCATCAAGCTGTGGGTCGTGGATTCAGGTGCTACTTGGCACACCGTGGCGGATCGAAAGTTCTTCCGGGAATTGCGTGAAAGTGAGGTTAAGTTCGTCACACTGGCGGACGGAAAACAAGCGGAGGTGCACGGCGAAGGTTGCTGCGTCGTCGAATGTGTCGACGAGCATGGGAATCGTCGTGAAATGGACATCAGCTTTGCGCTCTATGCTCCCACCCTCTCGATGAACCTGCTTTCCGTTCCAGCTCTCGTCCAAAAGCAAGCTACAGTTGTTTTCGACTCGGCAGGATGCCGAATTCTCCGTGGAGAAGCCACCGTGGGCGTGGCACGTTTGAAGCAAGGTCTCTATCAAATCAAGCAACCGGAAAACGTGGTGATGGTGGCAGGCAGCCACCACAACAAGGATTGCCAGCACGTTTGGCATCGCCACCGGGACCCGAAAGCGATCGACCATTTGCTGAAAGCCCAACTGGTGGATGGAATTACACTCCGCCGGTGCAGCATCGACGAGAAATGTGAATGCTGTTTGCAAGGTAAGACACCACGTACTCCTTTCCCTAGTGAGTCTCAATCCAAGTCAAATGCACCAATGGACCTGGTGCATACGGACGTTTGCGGTCCGGTCGAGGTGCCGTCGGTTAGCGGTTATCGGTACTTTATGACCGTTATCGATGACCACAGCCGATTTTGCGTCCTCTACCTACTAAAAGAGAAATCCGAGGTCGCAACGAAAATCGAGGAGTACGTCGCCTACGTCAAAACACTTTTCGGTCGGAAACCGAAAGCAATCCGCTCTGATCAGGGCGGCGAGTACAGCGGAAAGCGGCTGCGAGCGTTCTACAAGCGGGAAGGAATATCGGCGCAATACACGGCTGGTTATAGACCCCAGCAAAACGGCATCGCAGAGCGGAAAAACCGTTCGCTCGTGGAAATGGTGCGGTGCATGCTCTTCGATGCACACCTGGAGCAACGCTATTGGGCAGAAGCACTGACCACGGCAGTTCACCTCCAGAACGTTCTGCCAACGAAGCCTCTCGACGTCACTCCATACGAGCTTTGGACCGGCGTGAAACCGAAGGTCGACCACTTCAAGATTTTCGGCTGCAGTGCTTGGGTCCATATCCCGAAAGTAAAAAGGAAGAAGCTGGACGCCACCGCACGAAAGTTGACGTTCGTGGGTTACTCCTCGGAGCATAAAGCTTACCGCTTCTTGGACAAAGCCACACGAAAAGTCTACGTGAGCCGGGACGCCAAATTCATCGAGGAAGACGTGAAGATAGACCCGACGGATGCGGCCACTGAAGGTAAGAATGTCGACGAAGTTTTCTTTGATACAGGTCGTCTACAAAACCATCCCGTCGTACCGGTTGCTCAACCGGAAGTCGAACTGGAAGCCAACACCGGTGCTCAACACCAGATCGAGATCGAAGCACGGCCCGAAGCAAACAAAACTGAAGGCTACGATACAGCGATTGAAGATACGACTCAAACAGACACCGATTTTGAGGGATTCAGCGACACGGAGTCGCCACACTTCGGCGAACCGAGAAGGTCTGCGCGTCCAACGAAAGGTTTGCCACCTCAACGGTTCCGTGACGTTACCGGCGTTACGAAACACGTCAGCGATGAGCCGCAAAGTTACTCCTACGCGGTCGAAGGTCCTGAAGCGTCGGTTTGGCAGGCAGCGATGCAGGAGGAGATAGAAGCCTTCCACGAAACCGGTACTTGGGAGCTCGTCCCTCTACCCCCCGGACGCAAACCGGTAGGATGCAAATGGACCTACAAGAAGAAGGAAGACGAGTCCGGGCAGGTAGTACGGTGCAAGGCGAGACTAGTCGCCCAGGGTTTTTCTCAAAAATTCGGCCAAGACTACGACGAGGTTTTCGCCCCCGTCGTGCGTCAAACGACCCTGCGGACCATCCTCGTACTCGCCAGTCAGGAACACAAATTAGTCAAGCACTTGGACATAAAAAGCTCGTACCTACACGCCGATTTGGAGGAGGAGGTGTACATGAAGCAACCTCCCGGCTTCGATCAAAAGGATGGAATGGTATGCCGCCTCAAACGATGTATTTATGGGCTGAAACAGTCCGCTCGAGCTTGGAACAGGAAAATCGACGGAGTATTGAAGGCCATGGGATTCAAGCCTGCGGACAGTGACATGTGCTTGTACATCCGAAATCGCAACGGGAAGCTGAGCTACATCCTGATGTACGTCGACGACTTGCTCGTCGTTTGCAACTCCGAGGCTGAGTTCGACGAGATTCGTCGGCTGCTGCAGGACAAATTGAAGCTTTCCTGCTTCGGTGAGCCCAAGCAGTTCTTGGGAATACGCGTCGAGAAGGCTGGTGATCACTACACACTTGACCAGGCCAGCTACATCGACAAGTTGATACGGCGATTCGGACACGACGAAGCCAAGCCATCCAAGGTACCAATCGACCCCGCGTACCTCAAGCAAAAGGAGGAGACGGAACTACCTACTAACGCCTCGTACCGTAGTTTGGTAGGGAGTTTGCTCTACGTCGCGGTGAACACACGGCCGGGCATCTGCGTGGCCGTCTCACTGCTTGGAAGAAAAGTCACCAACCCGACTAATCGAGATTGGACGGAAGCTAAGAAGAGGGTCCTCCGATACCACAAGGCTACGAAGAACCATCGTTTGCACCTGGGCTCCGGATCCGGCGAAACGGAATGCTTCGTGGACGCCGACTGGGCCGGAGATGAAGGCGACCGGAAGTCACATTCCGGGTTCCTTCTGAAGTTCGGTGGCGGTCTCGTCGACTGGGGAACACGAAAGCAGTCGTGTGTCGCCCTGTCCTCAACAGAGGCCGAATTTGTCGCGTTGGCGGATGGATGCCAGCAGCTCATGTGGTACCGGAAGCTTCTCAACGACCTCAAGCAATCATCGCCCAAGCCGATCATCATCTGGGAAGACAATCAATCGTGCATAAAGATCGTCAAGTCAGAGCGTCTTGAACGGCGTTCTAAGCACATTGACACGAAGTACGCCTACACCAAGGATCTCCAGCAGCAGAGAGTCATTGAACTTCGCTACATGCCAACAGAGCGCATGAAGGCGGACCTCATGACGAAGCCGTTGGAACGAATCAAGCTAGAAAGACACAGAAATGCCATCGGCGTCAAAGAGCCATCCGAGATGTCGATTTGCCAACGTTGAGAAGGAGTGACGGGCTACACAACCCTGTAGCACCGTTGTCAATAGGGTCCTAAAGCCCTGTCCCAATTTTAGTGCCAAACGCTTAAGTTTAGGCCAATAACACATGTTTACTCAATTTTCTAATGTTTTCCGTTGGTTTGAGCCCAAAAAACATTTTTTTTAATTTTGTCACACCCCTTGGCTTAAACTCAAATTTTGGGTGTATTTTGTTTTCAGTGTCCCTTCCGAAATGTCAGATAGGTACAACCCCAGTGGTCGAACTAAAACCCCTGTGGTGTTTTTGTCGACTAAGCGAACGTCAAACATGATCTTAAGTGTCAAGGTTCATTTATGGACCCAATTTTTAAATTAAAGTTTAAACATAATATAGCCGTTATTTGAGCGGAAAAAATTGCTAAAGTAGTTGCAGTAAGGTGCTCTTTCGTGTTATTGAATAAAAACAAGATTTCATTAAACATTTTAGGACCCAATTTGAAGAGCGAATTATTTCAGTGTAACATTTTATTTCATTTATCCCATTTATCCTCACTCGATGTACCTCACACACACCAACACGCACACTGCATTTGTTACCACACTGCTATACATTTAGATTATAATAAATCATCATTCAGTAGTTGTCACCCAAGAGAACCACACGTGTTTTCTTTTATTCACTGCTCTAACCGCTACTCTGCATCAGTATTTGTACCTGGCCATTCTTCTATCGCTGGAAATGAATTGGCTGATGAGCTAGCTCGCGATGGAGCATCGCATGACTTCATTGGCCCTGAGCCAAATAATACAATTTCGAAGTGCTGGGTGAAGCTTCAGATAAATTCATGGGCGACAACTCAGCACAAGCAATATTGGAATAGTTTGGAGTCATGTCGTCAAACAAAATTGTACATTACTGAGCCATATCCAAGGGTGGCGAACTATTTAACAAATCTGTCAAAGCAGAATTGCAGTCTCTTAGTCAGAGCGATGACAGGCCACTGCCGACTCAACTATCACATGGCAAATATTCTGCGTGCTGGCTCATTTGTGTGTGATAGTTGTGTCTCCGATTATAGAACATCGTATCACCTGATATGTAACTGTCTAGTTTTCGCGCAACTGCGAATCCGATTACTTGGTAAACACTTATTAAGTGAAACTGAATTCAGAAGCCTGATTCTTCAGGATATTCTGTTATTCTTAACCCGCTGTGGTAATGAGCTCTAAGCTCTCTTTACGCTCATGCGTTTTGCAGTGCCCTTTTTAGGGCGCTGTTCGAACCCATTGTGGTATGGAGCTACATGCTCTCATTTCGCTTATGCGATATCCCCTCTTCAATGGACCCCTCCCTCCTATTTCCTCCCATCTTCCCCTTCCCTTTCCTCTCCCATCGGGTAGATGATGAAATAGGCTCCAATATGGCTAGTGCTCCTTTATAAAGGATCACTAAATATGGCTATGGTACAAATCTCCCAAATGGCGGGGAACGTGCCTTTGGAGCCGGCCTTCTAATACCTGATTAGCAGCTTCCTATAAAAACTCAGTTCTAACTCACTTAAAAATTAAAAGCCCTACAATTTTCAGCCTTTTGTAATGATCATCAGCCTTACGTGATCAGCATTATGTAGGGGCCTTCCTTAGCTGAGTGGTTAGAGTCCGCGGCTACAAAGCAAAGCCATGCTGAAGGGATCCTATAGCATTTCCCCGAAAACCATCACCCCGAAAGTCAATACTCCGAATGGTCAAGTACCCCGATATCCATTACCCCGAATATTCCGTTACCCCGAATACCATTTCCCCGAATGGACCAAAGCCCTGAATTTTCTTGGCACGAAAAATTGAGGATCCGACAAATGAATCCCATATAGGTACCTATTTTATAGAATTTTGATTTTCATTTGAATTCATGTTTTTGTTATCAGAGATTTATTCTTCTTTTAATCAACAGCTATTCTTCATGGGCCAAGTGAGCACCAAAATCTCACTCACAGCACAGGCGTGTACTTGATTTTGTAAGAATGGTTGTGTTCACACTGTTCACAGTAATAGGGGGAGATCCCCCAGTACCGGACACTTAAGCCACTAAATTCATAATTCGAAAAATATTAGTTTTATGTGCTCGTGTTAACCATTTATGATAAATATTATCATTTTTATAGTGTACAAAAATAAATTTGAAAATATAAATATGAATTTTGACATTGCATTTTGTGGATGTGAAAGGTGGAACTCAATACCGGACACGATCTGGAAATGCCTCGAATTCTGTAAATTTGTACATCATTGAATGTATTTACTGTAGGAATAGTATATAATTAGCAATTCAATGCATCTGCAACATTTACAAGAATAATTTGAGTATTTCTTAGTTTGCAAGATGTCCATCAAAAACCTCTTTCTTATATGACTAAAAATAGCACTTTTACGATGTTGTTCTGAATATTCATTTTTCTTAATTTTATCTCATGTTTGATACCATGATCGACGGAATCCAAGAAAAATGAATGTATTTTGAGACACTGGTGCAATAATTACAAAAATATCATATAACAAATCAAGCTGTCCGAAACTGGGGGACAGGAGGAGCTTAACGAAAATTGTAATTTGTCCATATCTAGTTCAATTAGGCCGGAACAAATTTGAAATTTTACTTTTGTCTCCCCCCCCTACAAAATTTCCAAAAAGTCAGAAGGGGGAAATAAATAAAATATCTTATTTTCAGTGTAGATTTTCATTATTTTTCGTGTTTTTTAGCTAGCTTTGTAATTCGTCTTTACTGTATTATATGAGATAACAGGTGTTAATGGATTACAAGTCCTCAATCTGTTCGTTTTTGGTAACAGTGTGGTCTATAAAATTAGATTTTTTTATGATTTACATGAATTCTTCTTCTTCTGGGCATTACGTGCCCACCGGGACAGAGCCTGCTTCTCAGCTTAGTGTCCTTATGAACACTTTCACAATTATTAACTGGGAGCTTTCTTTGCCTAAGTTGCCATTTTCGCATTCGTATATCATGTGGCAGGTACGATGACACTTAATGCCCAGGGAAGTTAAGAAAATAGCGAAAAGATCCTGGACCGACCGGGAGTGTTACATTAGGGCTGTTCAAAATAAAAAAAAAATGAAAATTCAATCTCCCATATCTTTCTTACAATCCTTACCATAAAAATAGAGTTCGGTGAAATTTTCAGCTTTCTAGGTAGTGATTTGAAGGTGGCCCAAAGACGATGTTGGTTTATATGGAAATTACTATGGAGAAATGTTGAAAAATGTTCCAAGCACTTTAGTACTGGAATGTATGTACAAATTTATCATACCATAGTAAAAACTCATTCTTCGAACCATAACAAAGAAGTTTGCTGAAGAGAGCAATTCAATCCGACCGATAGGAGAAAAGATATTCATGAGTTTGTTAGCTATTATTTAGCTTCACATCAACAAAATCCAAAACAAAATTTGCTCAAAACGGATTTGTTTCTTCAGCAACTTCCTTCATTAAGACTTGAAGAATAAGTTTTCTCTATGGGATGATATGTTTGTACTTACAGTACTAACGTAATTGGAACATTTTTTAGAATTTCTGAATATTAATTTTCATATAAACCTACATCGTCTTTGGGCCACCTTTAAATCATCACATAGAAAGCTGAAAATTTCACATAACACTATTTTTATGGTGAAGATTATAAGGAAGATATGAGAGATTGTATTTTCAAAAAAAATTTAAATTTGAATAGCCCTTATGTTACATGCATGTTGGACCAAACTGATACAATCTAAATATGATTTCAAGTTGGATATAAGTGCAACATTTTCGCAGTCTTCTTGAAATTGTTAATAGCTAGAGTACAATTTGAAAGCCGTTTTATGAAAAATGTTATGCGATCGATGTTACGAACAATGAACCGTGCCGTGTTTATTATTCAAACATTTTTATTTGACGGATATATGTGGCAAAACATGCTTTTTCGCCATATGAGAATAAAAAATTATGAATTTCCTTGAATTTCCATTTTATTATTTTTTGTCCCCCCCTCGACACATTTTGATGGAAGGTGACAAAAGAAGATTTTAAGATTTGTTCCGGCCTTATGGTATAAAATACATTCATACTATCCAATTAGGATTATGTTCGAATATGCTTGCGTGACCCAAAGTATTTTTTCATACTCAAAATAATTACTAAATAGGCTCAAAATTAAGGCGATACGTCATTTTTTTAAGATCTTCAAACTTTTGTACTTTTTTAAAAAGGCATGCATATTTCAATGATGAATTCTACGCAAATGTTAGTCTCCATTATAGCTTCCTTTACTACTAATACACCGTCTTGATTGGACCATGATTTCTCAATGTTTCGACTTTGTCCGGTATTGGGTGCTGTCCGGTACTGGGGGATCTCCCCCTACATCATTTTTCGAAATGATGATAATGCTGACATGTTAATATAAGAGACCTCACCCGCCCTCTTTCGAAAGCGTTATGTTATTTTGTAATGCATAATTATATTTTTATATTGCTGGAGGCAATGCGAGTTCAACATATTCTAAAATGGCACTAGACTATTGTTTGAAAAATGTCAGATGAAAATGTTAACTCATATTAAACTGACACCAATATTTCAAAAGTAAATCGCTAAAGAACAGTCTATGATAAAAGAAGAAAAAATCACTGATGAAAGCGTCAATAATTATGATTCCAACAATCACTTTGCTAGTGCTACTTCCGAAAGAATAGCCGATAACTAAAAGAAGGACGAATCTCTTGTTGGAAATTGTAATACTGACAAGATGTAATACAGACAAGTAATGCAGGGGCTTATTTTTAAGGTTCCTCGTCTGAAGTCACTGTCAACTTTGAATTTCGCTCAAGATAATTTTGTCAGTCGATTTTGTTTACCGCTATCGCTCAAACTTTAACTCATACGGTACAACTCGAAAGAACAGCCTACCTATAACTCAAAGAAGAGAAATTCGTTGATTACAACTTTTACTCTGCCATTATAAAACATCGAAAGAACAGCTGATGATTGAAAGAATAAAAAATCACTAATAGGAATAGGTAGTAGTAGTTATTAAGCCGAAAACTTTTAGGCTCAAATTCGCGAGTTGCTTTGAAGAATTTCTTAAAATGCATCACTGATTTTTGGGGAACTAGTTTTCGGGGAAGTATTATAGGACCGCTGAAGGTGTCTGGCTTCAAATCCCGGTCGGTCCAGGATCTTTTCGTAATGGAAATTTCCTTGACTTTCCTGGACATAGAGTATCATCGTACTTGCCACACGATATACGAATGCGAAAATGACAACTTTGACATAGAAAGCTGGAAGTGCTTATAAGAACACTAAGCTGAGAAGCAGACTCTGTCCCCGTGAGGACGTTAATGCCAAAAAGAAGAAAATCAGCATTATGTTAGAAACCTCTAATGGACACCCCGTTATTGAGTTTGAATTAGAATAGAGACATTACCTTATCAAAGGAGAAAATGTACTCGTTGTTCCTGTTGTGTGAAAGGTCGGCGTATTTAATGCAACCGTATGCAACGGATTCCTGCGCTTGCTTCAGTTCTTCCGGTGTGAGCACCTTGTCGCGTTCCTTTTCGAGCAGCTTATCCAACGAACGCTTCAAGCCCTCGTCCAGAAGCTCCGTCAGCTTAACGGTGTCACCGGAACGGGTTTTGAACTTTTTACCATCCTCGCCTAAGACGACGCCGAATCCCACGTGATCTACGCGGTGGACATTGGGATCCAGAATCTTAGCACGCCGAGCACAGGAGAATATCGTTTGGAAGTGAGTTGCCTGGCCTGCGTCCGTTACGTACACTAACCATTCGCCTTTCTCTTCGTGCAGACGTTGCTTGATGGCGGCCATATCCGAGGTATCGTACGTGAATCCCCCATCGGATTTGATAATTGTTAAAGGAATTCCGTTACGATTTTCTCCCCACATAATCTTACGACCCTCGTCTTCCTCCAGGAAACCAGCATTGGCCAACTCCTTCACGATAGCTTCCATTCGCTTTTGATAGAATGATTCGCCTCGTTCGATCAGCTTAACATCCAGTCGGTCGTACACTTTTTGGAATTCTTTCCTGGACACGTCGCAGATCAATTTCCAGGCTTTCATGGAATCATCGTCGCCGCTTTGCAGTTTTACTACACAAGCGTAGGCTCGCTTCTTGAAATCCTCGTCGGAATCAAACCTGGTCTTACTCTCTTTGTAGAACCCTTGCAGGTCACTGATTGGTGGAGAAACCTTCAAATAATCCGGGAACCTGTCCTGCAGATGAGCAATCAGCATACCAAACTGAGTGCCCCAGTCTCCCACATGATTCAACCTCAGTACGTCATGTCCTAGGAATTCTAAAAATCGGCTAATCGAATCTCCGATAATGGTCGACCGTAAATGTCCCACGTGCATCTCCTTGGCAATGTTCGGCGACGAAAAGTCCACAATTACTCGTCGCTTCTCGAACTGCGGAGGTTTAACGCCGTCCTTCAAGATGGACATGATGGCAGAGGCGCCAAATGCCTTGTCCAGAAACACATTCACAAACCCAGCTCCGGCCACTTCCGCTTTACTGATGGCCGGTGACGGGGGCAACGCCTCCATCAGTTTGTTGGCCACATCGCGAGGATTCGTTTTCACGTCCAAGGCCTTCAGTTTCTGCACGATCTGCATCGCGTTGTTACATTGGTAGTCTCCAAATTTGGCCGAACTGGACACGGTTATGACCGCCGGAACATCTTGGCACACTTGCGGGAATGCAGTGGCAATGGCTTGCGTGAAAAGATTGCTTAAGTGGTCCAAAATTGATACCGCTCCTCCGTTAGGTGTGGATGGACTTCCGGAATCGGAAGCGTGACCTTGTTCGGCTGCAATCGCCTGAAACAGAATGTGAGTAAAATTTTTATTATTCAGGACTGGTAGCTGATTTCTTTTAAGAGATTTGGTCTCTATTGTAATGGAAGTCTCTTTTTTGCAATTTCTCATCGTAATAGGCTGTTTTTCATCACGCCAATCTGTCATGAAACGGCCTACTTTCCTGCACTGAAGTATGCAGTGCGGGAATAGTCATTACCTAACTGAAACCAGTGCTGTAATGATTTATTACGCAACGCTTTCTCATTACGCAACTGTTTTGAGTTGCGTAATGAATCATTACACAACAATTTTTCAGAATTGTGAAATGATGGTGAATGCATTCCGATATAATTTCTGATACCCTCAAGTGGTCTTCTACGAAATTGCAAAAAATGTTGTACGTAACTCGTTGCAGAACTCGATTTTTACAGCACTCGTCGTAATTATCCTACTCGGCAAGCCTCGTAGGATAAATTTACGACACGTGCTGTAAAAATCATCATTCTGCAACTTGTTCCGTAAACTACTATTAAGGTCTCGTTAAGTCGCTTTGTTAAAGGCACTTAGTCGCTACCATCCCTGTACTTTTATAGATAGATATTGCCTACCTTATTCAAAATAACCAGACGATGTTTCAGCTTCATATTCTCCACCTGCAGCTTTTCCAGCTCGGGATTGTTTTCTCCCAGGCCAACATTGTTCCGGGCATCCTCCAAATCTTTTTGTAGCAGTCTGATTTCGTGTTCCTTCAAATGATCGGACGAATAAGGTTAGTTTGGGAATGAACGGTTCCAAAAAGGTTCAGAAACAATCAAACTTACCACTTTCTTCAGCCTTCGGGTTTCCGTTTGAATATCGCTAGACATTTTGGCAACTTCCACTCTGATTCAACAACGGTTGGATGATGAAATTCGTCACAAAAAATAGTTTACTAAAATCCAAATGCAACGTAAGTAAAAGTAAACACCGGTTGCTTCGGTCTCCTCAACGTGAACGTGTAAATATCGGAACAGTTGGAAAGTGGAACCGTGGAAACGTCATGTTGTATTAGACCAGCCCATAAGACCGCTTCAGAGTTTTATTTGTCGGAGTTGATGGCTGGTCGCTGATCATTAAATTTATTCTTCGGGTTTATTCACAAATTTCATAACGCCAAAAATGGGCACTTTTGATACCCACCCACCCTCTTGTAATGCGTAGTATGCACCTGAAACGTAATGCGCTCAAGAAAAATTTCTCTTATTTTACCAAAGTAATTTTGACAGCCGTTCCAGTATGAGCGAAGTGTCACTTTTACTTGCGGAATAATTGAGCGGCACATTTTTCCGTACGGAAAAGTGACAGTTCCATTTGATTTGTACAGTAGGCGTTACCGACGTTATGAAACCATTATAGCCGGTACGCTGATCATAAGTACTGTGCAAAAGGATAGGACATGAAACGGTCAAGGAATGATTCCTCTACCGAAATTACTTGAGCTGTACGCTGTTGATAAGTAGAGCTGATTTCATAACGTCGGTAACGTCTGCTGTGCAAATCAAATGGAGCTGTCACTTTTCCGTACGGAAAAATGTGACGCTCAATTATTCCGCAAGTAAAAGTGACATTTCGCTCATACTGAATCAGCTGTCAAAATTACTTTGGTAAAAACGAGAAATTTTACTTGAGCGCTTTACGTTTCAGGTGCATACCACGCATTAAGCTGTAACATTATGAGAACATCCACCCACCCCCTTCAGCGTTATGAAATTTGTGAACAGGCCCTTCGCACAGTTGAAAACCGGAATTTTCGACACGCGAAAAACGGATTTTCTCCCAACACATGCGTCGGAACTACGTCAGGAAAGCGCACCTGGCACACCAGATCCGATGTCCAGCCCACTATGCCCGACGTTATGCGTACAGTGGGGATTCGCTCGTTAAAAGTTTAACAACTACCGAAAAGCTAAAAGTTACATATATTTTGCAATTGGATTGGTACCACCGTGGGTTTGACCACATTTAATCTGAACACTTTTTAATTTGTACCCCGCTAATTTGCACATCGTTCAGATTAAAAATGATTTAAACGTCATTCAGCTCATGGAACGGAGTAAAGTGAAATGGAACCAGCGTTGCCAACCTTCCAGATTTGTCTGGAATATTCCAGATTTTTGAGGCCCCATTTTACAAAAATCTGGAAGATCCAGATAAAATGTGTAAGGGATTTGTAAGGTTTTGTAAATAATTTGTAAGGTTCTGCATGTACGATATAGGAGATCCAGACTTTTCCAGACAAATTTTTGAAATCATCCAGATTTTTGAAAAATTGACTTGGCATCTCTGAATGGAACGATATGGAACGGAATGTAGAATGTAGTTCAAATTAAAAATGAACCCCGATGGTTTGCATGGAGAACCGTTCAAATTACTTACTTAATTACTTTGTCAGGTGCATACCACGCATAAACTCGAATGTTTCAATCTGAGAGAGAGGAGACAGCTGGCTTAGATTGCGAGCTCCCAAAAGTCAAGGGAACCTGTCACCAACTGTCACTAAAAACCAACACATTCGGGATCGTTCAAATTTTACGTAACGCAACAGGGGAAGGGAGAGGGTGTTATTTAGTGTTACGGTCCATACAAATATTTAAAAATTTTCATACAAAAACTGTAACGTGGAGGGAGGGTGGGTATCTAAAATTGTCAATTTTTGCGGTACGTAATACAGTGCACCCCCGTTAATTTGAACGGTATTGACTTCGCAGCACCAATCTGGAGTTCGCCGGTTGGACTTCCGAAGCGAAGTTTTGAACGAACTAACTGTCATTGCTCAGCCGGCTCGGCTTTTATCTCGACTGTTTTAGAAAACTGTCCAACATCACGTCGACGGAAGAAGTTTCACCACAACGGAAGATTTGTCAGTTTGAGCGCGCCAAAATCCTTCCGATTGAAAATGTGTTGGCGGTGCTTAAGGTGCAACTGTTTGCTATCCATAAATGATGATCAATTTTGTAGTTTTGGGGATGTGATATCGGTTCTACCGGACATAGATGAACTAAAAGTGTATCAACATGCCTGTTGTTAGCAAGCATATGATCGAATGATCGATATGATATATATGAAACAGACATATTTTCTTTTCAACGATCGTTTGAACATATATTGTTCATGGATGCCACGATGAGTCTATCGTGTGTTACCTTAAGTTCGTTAATAAAGAAGAGGAAATTGAGCGAAGTTCTTTTTCTGAATTTTATCGGGATGCACAATACCTCATGCAAACCATCGGGGTTCATTTTTAATTTGAACATCTAGTCACCCTAGAAACGTGTTTCTGGTTACCTCTTTTTCTGTTTTGTTTTGATTCTGCATTTCGTTCCACAGCGTTCCATTTCACTTTACTCCGTTCCATGAGCTAAATGACGTTTGAACCATTTTTAATCTGAACGACGTGCAAATTAGCGGGGTACAAATTAAAAAGTGTTCAGATTAAATGTGGTCAAACTAACGGGGGTACCCGGTATTGAAATGAACCCTTTGGAGGGCAAAACGTGAAAAAGCTTGAAAATTCAAGTAGACATAACTAAATTTTCTAGGTGTTTTTCGATGTTTTCACATTTTAAAAAGTAGAATACTGCCGTTTTACGCATAATTGTCCCACGGTCTATAATATTTACATAGAACATGGGACAAATATGCGTAGAAGGGCAGAATACCCAAATAAAGTTGTGTGTTGGCGAACTGCTATTGATGCTTGTATATTTATTATGGTTCTTTTGAAAATTTTCCGTTCTGCGGTAGCCGCCAAGTTCTACCGCAATTGTCAAAGTTCTACCGCAGCCTTGAGAATCATTTTATCATTAAATCAAACCATCTAATCAAAGTATGCTAGTAGAGTCCAAAGCTTTGAAAAACAGCCAAAAACAACAATCATCAGTCTGGTTTCCAAGGTATCATCGCAGCCGATTGATGATGCTTTGTGAAAATCAGTAATGTGACTGTTGCGGTAGCTTTCTGTTCAACCGTACAACGGAAATTTATCTCTAAAATTGCATCCTTTTTCATAGTGAACAACATGAAGTAAATATGATTTTGACCAAAATTAGTTCATCTGATCGTTGTGCACTACCCAAGAATTGAAAAAGCATTTAAAAAAGGCTAGACAACATGCCAACTGTCAGTGAGCTGTCTCCTCTCTCTCAGGTTTCAATATGTTGCAATATTACACGTTGTGAACTAGACTATTGGTGATCTAACGCAAAGCTTAAAGGCGTGGATGGCGCTCTTCTAGAATAGGGATTAGGGTTGGTTCACATATTTCATAACGCCAAAAATGGCCATTTTTGACACCCACCCACCCCCTCGTAACACTTTTTGTAAGGGCTACAAATTGTGTATGAGCCGTAACATCATGAGAATGCAATCAACAGCATTCAGCTACAGCGAGTCTATCAAGTACGAGACGCACAATGTGAGCGGCAGCGCGGTACAACGGCATTACGGCAAGCCCATCTTGAGCTACACTCTACTTGTCAAGTCAATGTTGAAAAGGATTTAGTCAACATGGGATTGATAACTAAAGTGTAGATAAAGATGGGCATGCCGTTTTGAATAAACCCTACACAATTTGACGTTTTAGCGGTGCCGTGTTATTTATGTGGCCATGGAATCCAGTGAATTCGGCACCGCTCAAACTTCAAATTAGTGAACCCTTGCATAGGTCCATGCACGAGTTCACTAATTTGACGTTTGAGTGCTGTCAAATTTACTCGTTGCCATGGTCACGTAAATAACACGGCACCGCTCAAAAGTCAAAAAGTGAACTCGTGCATCGGTTCATAGTGAACCCGTGCATACGCCCTCATTCTAGAGCACGCTTAATATATATTTTTCCGTGTACAAATTTGTCGGAGTGATTTTTTTTTCGTCAAAATCAAAAGTGACGTAAACATCTGCATGCGAATTCCGAATCTGAACCAAAAACACTTCTTTAGTTTTGAATTATCCGTGTACTCGTGCGTGTTCCTTTCCTGAACGAAAAAATGGCCAGTTCGAAGCGCGTATTCCACAAAATCCAAGAGCTGAGCAAGTGCGCCGAAGGTACCCGCTACATTCTGAACCGGAATCCACGCAATCTGGAACGGCTTCGATTGGCGTACAAAAACGATGGCTATCATTTGGAGAAACCCGTCCGCAACTTTTGGCACAAGTGAGTGTTTGGAATTTGCGGTATTATAAGTGAACTAATTCATATATTTACAGATTGGAGCTCACATCCAGCAACAAGTATGTAACCGCTAAAGTAAATCACTTCCAAAATGGGACAGTCGTTGAATCCAGCACTTCCGAATGGGCGGTCAAACAGCATTTATTCAAAGGAAATGATACCTCAGCCTACATCAATCTGGCAAAGGTCAGCAGTCTTCTAATGGGTCTCTATTTGTTTCACAACAAAACGTTTAATCTTTGTAGATTTTCGCTAATCGATGCTTGGAAGCTGGCCTTACGGAAATGCGTTGTGATATTCAACCAAAGCCAAACGGAAAGGCGGACATATTCTTAAAGACACTGACTGAAAGTGGGATTAAACTACAGGAGCCTGAAAGGATAAAACCAATCCAACCTTGGGATATGGAGCGCCCTGAAAAGCCTTGGGAAGTGACAGAATAACGTTGAGCCATAAAACACTTCTATGTGGTTTCCTAGATTTTATTAGTCATATTAAACGAATAGTTTCCACTCCAAGCGAACGCCCTTTTTACTGTTCGTATTTATCCTTGATATCGTCCCACAATTTCTGAAACGAATACAAATCAAAGTTTAGAATCAAGAGACATCGACCACTCTTATGTAATTATGAATAGGTTAAAAACACTTACCCCCTTGTTGTACGATCTGAAAAAGGCATCGGTGCCCAAATCGAAGGCCCGCTCGAAGAAGAAAACGCTGGCCGCGATTCCCACGACGTAAGTGGATGTCCGCTTCAGGAGTAGATTGTTCAGGACCTTCATTTTCCGCCGATTTTCAGATCGTTTTCTAACAAACGCACTCAACCTTTGTGGATGCTTGCACTAGACGAAATAGTTCGCGATTCGACAGCTGAAAATTTGACGTTCACACGCGGGTGACAGATTCAAGTACACGATTCATACAGGAGTTACGAAAATTTGGAAGGTAGGAATCAATGAAAAATCCCAACGGATGGCGCTAGCGTCTGATAAAATGATGTCCAGCACGGTAAAAATTTCTACATCAGCTATCGAACGACCCAAAATGAAATGACATTTCGCTCATGGTCTTATCCACTGGTGTACTAAACTGACTCGGTCGAAGAATTTTGACACTAGAGCGGGTCCAGATCACGTGGGGATCATACGGGAGCGTGCCCCGCTCAAGTGTCCGAGTGAATTTAGTACACCGGTGGATTAGACCATGGTCTTGTCCACTGATGTACTAAACTTACTCGGTCGAAGAATTTTGACACTAGAGCGGGTCCAGATCACGTGGGGATCATACGGGAGCGTGCCCCGCTCAAGTGTCACAATTCTCAGTCTGAGTGAATTTAGTACACCGGTGGATTAGACCATACTGTATCAGCTGTCAAAATTACTTTGGTAAAAAGGAGAAATTTTACTTGAGTGATTTACGTTTCAGGTCCGTACTTGGCTATGGTCTAATCCACCGGTGTACTAAATTCACTCAGACTGAGAATTGTGACACTTGAGCGGGGCACGCTCCCGTATGATCCCCACGTGATCTGGACCCGCTCTAGTGTCAAAATTCTTCGACCGAGTAAGTTTAGTACATCAGTGGACAAGACCATAGAAACCTTTGACTGTGGTTGTTTTCGTTTGGCATGCGTTACTGATAAGATCATGCGTTATGCATATGTTACAAACACTGCTGTGGAAAATTGGAAACAAAAGTCAGACTTTTGCCAGCTTTCTTTCAATCATAGCTTCATTATACTTGTGTGCGTAAAACGTCTCAGCGTAAAACCACTCAGCGAGAACTCGAAAATGAGTTGAGTTACCGCACGTGTTTGCAAACAAATTAAATCGCATCGAAATCAATTTAAAAATCAAATTAAGACTGAACAGTTTAGTGCAACTTCCTGGAAATTATGGACTCCAAATCGAAAACAAGTAAGTACATCATACGATTGAATATCACGATATTCAGTGAACATGTCTTTTTTTTAGATTCTACTTCCACTACCATAATGGAAGGCCTCATCAAACCGCAGGAACGAGCTCGGTTCCAGGAGACAAAAGGGCGCACGACGGAAATGCTCATACCGAAGCAAAAAGTGCCCAAACCGACGACAGATTCAAAGCCCAAGAAGAAGTTGTCCCGAAAAGAAATAGCGCAGATGGGAATTTACGCGCTGCCGGAGGATACCATTCGATATCAACAGGTTGTTCCGCTGCATCGACTTTGGTGCGGTTACATGGCCCGGTACTTGGGAAAGGAAAAGCTTCCGGATGTAACGGGAAGTCAATACAACCAGTTCACGTAGGTTATTCTGCATGTTATCCGAACTAGCCATTGGCGTAGCTAGATATTTTTTCTTAGGTGGTCACTGTTTTAAATCAAGTCTCTATTTTTTAATGGAAATTCTGTAAAGACTCTTTTTCTTATTATGCTTGCAGTGAGTCTTGATGCAATGTCGTCTTAGATTCCTCTAGGAAAAGCTTCAGGAATTATCTTAGTAATTTCTCCAGATATTTAATCTGGAATACTTTCAAATCCTACAGAAATCTCACCAGAAATTTTTCTAGACATTCCTTTATAAATTCTACATGCAGGGATTTTTCAAAGCATGCTTAGAGGAAGTTCTCCAGAATTTGCCCCAGGAAATTCTTGAGTACTCCAACACTACTACCTCCAGTATCCCTTTAATCGATTTCTCTAGTTGTTGCTTTAGGAGATATTCCGAAGATTTTTATAGTATTTCTTCTGAGAAAATCCATAAAGGTTCATTCCATCCAGAAATAAAAAAAGCGGAGGTATCATTCGAAGAAATCCTCCGCGTATTCATTCCTTCCGTTTGCTACCAAAAATCCAAAATTCCCTGAGGGTTGTTCAAGAAAGCCTATTAAAAACTGTCAGGAATCGACCTGGGACAAGGAAAAAGAACACGATAAGGCGCTTGTAGATTTCTTGTAAGAATTTCACCAGCATATCATCCAAGAAGTAATGTTGCAGTTAGTCCAAACATTTCCAAATAAGTTTCTCAAAACATCCATGGAATCTTCAATAGTTCAATTAAGGTTCCCAGTTGATACTATTGAAATTTTATCAATATCTTACCAATTAATATCTAAATGTTTTAAAACTTACTCAAAAATCCAGGAATTTTTGCACAGGATTTTTTTTCGTTGGATTCTTCTAGAAATGTGTCACGGTACATCTCTAGAAGAATCCAATGAAAAAAAATCCTGTGCAAAAATTCCTGGATTGCTCTAATTCCGTGTGCTGCCTAATACCGTGTATTGGGGGACTTTATGGATTTTTAGCATATTAAATTATTAATTTTTCTAAATAATTGTAATAAACATAAGCATAGGTATATTTTATTTCCCGAATCGATCATACAAACCACAAGGCGTTGTTTGATACAAAAGTTTTAATTATGAAGCGCTTCGTTTGCTCAATTGAGAGATGTTTAGAAATATCATCCGGCAGTCGAGGTCAGATGCACGGTATTTGGAACAATGGTTTGTTTAACAACAGCAACTGTAAGAATGGTTAAAATTTTCGAAATAGTACAAATCAATTTTTTGTGCGAAGTATATAAAACGGTCTACTATATACAACTTAAAAAACTTCAAAATAGTCATACATTATTTTTTACTGCTTGATTGAAACTTGAATTTTTTTAACCTCACGGTAATAGGGTATGTCACGGTACCGAATAGTACTATTTGGCTTTCGGCCGAATACCGAATAGTTGAAATATTATTATTCGGCCAAAAAAAAAAAAAAAATGGTCAAGAATCAGTTTTATCACTTTGAAATTGCACGCTGCAAAGTAATCATTGTTGCTAAAACGAATGATGGGCTACTTCGCCTTAAATTTCAACATGTTGAGAGCTACCAAGGTGAAAACTCATAGGCCTATTCACATGACGTCTCAAATCAGCTGATCGGGAAGCTTTTTGACTGTTCTTCTATGAAAATGACAGGCCCGTGTTAGCACCGGTCCTCCACCGATGTTAACAAATGCATAGACGGATCTGTCACACGAAAAGGCCTATTCTACTACTTTAAACCAACGATTGAAAACTTGTTTCTTTGTTGTACAAAAAAATCGTTCATCTCATAGGGTAAATACCATTGCTCACCTAATTTTTGTAGCCTATCTTACGCATTCTTTCCTCAGCTTTCTGATGGTGATCTCAGCATTCAAAACTAGCGGTGCGATAATGGTGAAAAAACGATTTTTCTAAGAAAATTCAAGATGGCGGTAATTTTTTTTAACTTGAAATGAAAGCTATATTCTATCTCTGTACGATGCCACTAAGTTTGCTATGTGTTCCAAGGGAAATATGAGACATATCACGTGAATGAATACCTACCAAAGATTTATCAAAAAATGGGCTTTTTCGCAAACTGTTTAGCTAGCTGACGTACGAGGAGTCCATCAATTTGAGAAAACCGAAAGGACCATCCTTAAGTTTAATCGAAAACTAGCAATCAGTGACATAAAATTGGAATTCTAACGATGGGTGCCGATGGCAACCTAGTTTCAGCGAGAATGTTCAATGATAAAGTTCAAACAAAATTTCATGGGAAAACTTTTGATGATGTATTTGACTAAGCTCTGCTAGATTATGTGGTGAACAATTGGAGCTGCTTTTTGCTTCATTGCTGAGGAAATGTGTTTAGGAATTTCAGATTAAATTTTTGAAAACATATTTCTAGGGAAGACTCGTTTTTAAAAACCGGCTAACTCACAAAATACATTGAACAAATCTGAAATATTTCTAGCGATCTCTCAAAATATTCATGCCATCATTTATTCTTTTTTGGATTGTACTTCTCTCATGAATTATGCTACAAATTTATGACTTCCGCAATAATATTTTACCTATTTTAAGCCCATGAATCACATAAAGAATTTATGATTTTCCCTGTTATAAATTTTTGTCATACAGTCATTTCTCCCTTACTCGATATTGAAGGGACCATTGAGTTAGGGAGGTATTGAGTTACAGAACACAAAAGCAGTGCAACTGCGTTCCAAGGGACCATCAAGTTAGCCATGAAAACCAACTTTTACTATGGTTCTCTAACTCGATATCGAAATACGGAATATCGAGTAAGGGAGAGTTAACTGTAGTTTGAATGAGAATACCAAACAATCATGATATTACTTTAAGACTACTTTTTCATACTGAACTCAATACCAGAAGCTCAGTAAGAAAATGCAGTTTTAGCGACCCCAGGATTTTTTGTTAAAAAAATTCAAGTGAACATGTCGGTAGATTTTCAAACAAAGTATTTTGAAAAACTCCTGAAGCGCCGTATCTGGCAGAACTATTTTAAATTCTCAACGAAATCTAATAAGACTTTCTGGTAGATTCTTGAAAGTTAATCCTTTAGGATTATTCAGATAAAAATTTGATTCACAATGGACTTTTCGACAGCAGATTATCATGAATGATTATTGCGAAAAGCCGTAAAGAAATTTCGTCCCCCTACCCTTCCCCTTCTTTGTTCCTACAGCCTAACCATTTTGATTTTACAGATCCGACATCTTGAAAGCTGATTACCATGGTGCTAAGATAAGTGTTGTCCGGACTAAAAATCCCAGCCTGGTTGGAATCCGTGGCATTGTAATACTAGAAACCAAAGGTACCTTCAAGGTAGTTTCCAAGGATAACAAAGTACGCAGTAAGTTACAAATTTCCTGGTATCTGAATGCATCCTTTAATATTAAAAATATTCTTATTTTAGCTATTCCTAAGATGGATTCGGTATTCGTGATTCACTGGAATAACGTAGATGTTACCATATTTGGAAAGCAGCTGAATTCGAGGCCAGCGGAACGATCGGTCAAAAAAGTCAAAATGTTCCCTGAATGTGATTTAGATTGATTTTCAGTTCCGTTACAGTAGTATCGGAAATACGAAACATCAAATCGTAACATACAAACATACTTATTTTACTTTTTTCTTCCGTTAACCTACTTAGGATATGGAATATCTTGAAGAACTTCTGAAGTAAATGAATGAATTACTTTTCACTGAAGGGATTTTCTGCCGTAAGCAGGTTCATCCCTACACCTTTGAAGTATTTTATGGAGTTATTCATATTTAGACATTTCTAAAGTAGCTTATCGATTATATGGTTAAAGGAGAATTCTGGCAGGGCGGCTTACTTAATTATCAAAAGCGATTGTGATACCATCCTGTGTTTTATAGTGGCTTGTAGGACAATTTATAAGCATTTATTCCCGAAATTCCTATCAGTAAAGAACTCTATTATACGAAGCTTATGATATGGACATACAACCTCTGCTCGTCAAAACATTGCTTCTTTTATGAATCGTTCATAAAGTGATTAATTAATTAATAACAATTTAATAACACGTTCGCCTAGTTAAGCTAAACTTGAAGCTTTTGTTAAAGCATTTTAAGAGGGGATTAGAGGGAAATTTGTTTATTTTTTCAGGAAATTCTTGAACTTGAACCTAAGAACTCCTCCTAGAACTAACTTGGAGATTTATTCAGAAAATCCTCTGATTTTCATTAAGGAGTTCTCGCAAAATTAGTAGAGATTTCTCCTAGGTTTTTCTCCCGGAATGCTTTCTGGGCTTACTCCACAATGTTCCAAAAACGCCTCAGTTATTCGTAAGGTACCGTGGGGCAAGTGGGTAATGGAATTCGCATAGTTCAGATTCTTCAAATTCTAGAGAATTTAAATTGAAACAGATGAGGTCGTGTATATTTTTTAACTTGACTCCCACCAAATATAAGCAGCATGCTAAAATTGATTTTTAAGAAAAATTGAAAAAAAAATACAGAAAAAGTTTTGAAAAATGTCTCCTTACTTTTCACTTGCCCCAAAAGTGGGCAAGTGAAAAGTTTACCGTTTTGAACAATAAATTCAAAAACAAACAATTATATCCACGATTTCCATAAGCTTTAACATTTTGTTAAGGCTTCCCAATGAACAATAACATAAGTAATATGTAAACAAAGAAAATGTTATTCTTTTCACTTGAATTTTCTTCTGTTCAGTTATGTTAGTTGAAATGATTCGACAACATTATAACTGCAACATTTCCAATGTTAGTTTTTACATTATAGGAAGCAACTGCATTCCTGCTCTGTATAATTCCCACCGCTCGTTATTTGTTTTTGAGAAAGTCGGATATGACGTCGGATATCTTCAGGATAAATCAAACGGAATCTTTCAATAACGTATTTAGAATCTCTTTTATGTGGATAGACCTATATCCCATTTTTATGTTATGAACTATCTTTACATAGACATTCCACGAGATTTCCGTGTGTTCTCTAATATTGTAACTTTTCGGTCAACGTCTTCCTTTTAATTGGCTGCCCGAAGTAGACATATTAATATTGTAATGTTTGGCAACATCTTTTAGAGAAGTTCCATGATTTCTAATAGCTTTTAACGCTTGAGTATAGTGTTTCTTGAATTATCAGCACGTTATGTTTTTCTATGATAATTGCGAACCATGTTTACTTATGGCTACTTGAAGAGAAAACACAAATTCAATCTCTAATGATAAACTTTTCACTTGCCCCACCTGAGAAGAAAATTGACGGTGTTTAAATTTAGTTATTTTTAGGTCTACGTCGAATTAATTCTAAAACTTTTTTTATTGCAGTTTGAAACTGTCACAGTGGACAACTAAGAAGTGGTACAGGAAATTATTTTCAGCAACTTTTTTTCCACTGAAAATCTATATAAATAAAAATGGAATGGTGTTTGTATGTCACGAAATATGGCTTACGAACGGGGCAACGGATTTGAATGGTTATTTCTCCATTTTGTTTGTCAAGGGTTCCGACGTGTTTGTGTGTATAAAAGTTCCAGGATATTCACCGGGAAAGTCGAAAAAACGTGAATGAACGGAACTGTCATTTTATATGGGACGATTCATTGCGGTTTTCAACAGCCTACTTGATGGCAAGACGAAGTTTGCCGGGACCACTAGTATTAAAATAAGATTGTACGCCGCCACCTTGTTACGGAGTAACAGTTGACAGGTTAACAATTTTTCGCTCTATTATGCAATAATGGCTGAAAAATCTCAGAAATATCTTACCTATTGTAATGTTCTCAATGGCCTCAAAGGTTTACGCATGAGTTCAACGCGTTATTTCACATATTCAGTGAAATATATCAATTGTTTTCACTTACCCCATTTACCCACTTGCCCCGCGGTACCTTATTTTTTTAAGAATTTTTCTTCGGTAAATATTTCTAAATACCTAAGTTATTTACCAAAGGAATTAAGTATGTTGAAATTCTTATCAATTAGGGAGCCGGATCCTATTATTGGCACTTTGGATTCACTTCGGAAGTGTTTTTTTTAAGCTAATGAGTTCGTATTTTGCCACAATCTTCTTCTTCTTGGCATTACGTCATCAACTGGGGCAGAGCCTGCTTCTCAGCTTAGTGTTAATCTTTGCCATTTTCCCATTCATATATCGTGTGACAGGTACGATGATGTTCTATGCCCAGGAAAGTCAAGTTCCATTCAGTGCTGGAAAAGTTCGCATCACGAAGCAGCTCACGAGTGTATACCAACGCATAACAAACATCACAGACTCGGGATCTGGCTAGGTGTGAGTAAGCCCGCACCCGTCTGCTCGGGAGAACATGTCAAAAGAAGTAGCAACAAGCTCGCGAGCGTTTACTCGCGAGTAACCGAGCAAGGTGTGATTTATTATGGTTTTGACAGACAAATTAATTGTATAACCATCATATCGACAGTAAACTACTCGTTTGTAGTCAAAAGCCCTTGAAAACCATAAATCTCGGAGGGTAAGCAGCTTTTTTCCCAAAAGCACAATATGACTCTGAGTAGATCCGAACACGTTCGCGAATCACTTTTAGCTTCAGTTACTCGGGAGTCGACAGATGCGAGTAAGCCAGCGCTCTGACGCTCGGGAGCGTTTGGTTTTGTTTTTGTTCCAGTTCAGATGAAGCGTTCGCCACTTTCCATCACTGGTTCCATTATAGGGGGACGGACCTGGTGTAGTGGTAAGAACACACGCCTCTCACGCCGAGGACCTGGGATCGAATCCCATCCCCGAGATAGTCACAAAAAATTTCAGTGACGACTTCCTTCGGAAGAGAAGTAAAGCCGTTGGTCCCGAGATGAACTAGCCCAGGGCTAACAATCTCGTCAATAAAGATAGAAAAAAAAAGTTCCATTATGAAAAGTTTCTGGACCGACCAGGAATCTAACCCAGACACCTTTAGCATGGCTTTGCTTTGTAGCCGCGGACGTTAACTACTTGGCTTAGGAAGGCCCCTATTTGACCACAATTTGCGTCGTATTAAAGCGCTTCTTATTGCAAAGTTTCAGACAACTAAGCCGATATAAACCTCCCTGCCAAAGTGAATCATGGAAGTGTCCATTGGACACTATCCGAGTAGCTCTGCAGGCACCCTACAACTAGAATTTGCACACTACAACTAGAATTTGTATTCTTTGACAGATAAGCGTATTTCGACATAAGGTACCGCGGGGCAAGTGGGTGAATGGGGTAAGTGAAAACAATTGATATATTTCACTGAATATGTGAAATAACGCGTTGAACTCATGCGTAAACCTTTGAGGCCATTGAGAACATTACGATAGGTAAGATATTTCTGAGATTTTTCAGCCATTATTGCATAATAGAGCGAAAAATTGTTAACCTGTCAACTGTTACTCCGTAACAAGGTGGCAGCGTACAATCTTATTTTAATATTTTCAGTGAAAAAAAGTTGCTGAAAATAATTTCCTGTACCACTTCTTAGTTGTCCACTGTGACAGTTTCAAACTGCAATAAAAAAAGTTTTAGAATTAATTCGACGTAGACCTAAAAATAACTAAATTTAAACACCGTCAATTTTCTTCTCAGGTGGGGCAAGTGAAAAGTTTATCATTAGAGATTGAATTTGTGTTTTCTCTTCAAGTAGCCATAAGTAAACATGGTTCGCAATTATCATAGAAAAACATAACGTGCTGATAATTCAAGAAACACTATACTCAAGCGTTAAAAGCTATTAGAAATCATGGAACTTCTCTAAAAGATGTTGCCAAACATTACAATATTAATATGTCTACTTCGGGCAGCCAATTAAAAGGAAGACGTTGACCGAAAAGTTACAATATTAGAGAACACACGGAAATCTCGTGGAATGTCTATGTAAAGCTAGTTAATAACATAAAAATGGGATATAGGTCTATCCACATAAAAAAGATTCTAAATACGTTATTGAAAGATTCCGTTTGATTTCTCCCGAAGAGTTATCCGACGTCATATCCGACTTTCTCAAAAACAAATAACGAGCGGTGGGAATTATACAGAGCAGGAATGCAGTTGCTTCCTATAATGTAAAAACTAACATTGGAAATGTTGCAGTTATAATGTTGTCGAATCATTTCAACTAACATAACTGAACAGAAGAAAATTCAAGTGAAAAGAATAACATTTTCTTTGTTTACATATTACTTGTGTTATTGTTCATTGGGAAGCCTTAACAAATGTTAAAGCTTATGGAAATCGTGGATATAACTGTTTGTTTTTGAATTTATTGTTCAAAACGGTAAACTTTTCACTTGCCCCACTTTTGGGGCAAGTGAAAAGTAAGGAGACATTTTTCAAAAACTTTTTCTGTATTTGTTTTTTTCAATTTTTCATAAAAATCAATTTTAGCATGCTGCTTATATTTGGTGGGAGTCAAGCTAAAAAATATACACGACCTCATCTGCTTCAATTTAAATTCTCTAGAATTTGAAGAATCTCAACTATGCGAATTCCATTACCCACTTGCCCCACGGTACCTTATGTTATAAGACCGTTTACAAGGCCATGGATTCGACTGCATCCTTCAGTTGTTATAGTCATTCATCCATAATTACCCCTTAGAACACCCCTAAAAATATTTCTAAAACAATTTTTTGGGGTGTTCTAAGAGGTAATTATGGATGAAAAACTGTAGAAGTATTCCTGGGAAAATTATTTGTGGAAGAGTTGAACCATATTTGAATAAATTTGTAAACTAATTTGTTTAGAAAGTTGTGAAAAAAACTTCCGGAGGTATCTAAAGAAGCATACAGAAAAATTTCTATAAGGATTGCTTGAGGATTTATCCGGTAGAATGTGAGTAATAATTCCAAGAGTGATTCCTGGGGTAATTCCTGAAACTTTAAGGTTTGTTCCAAGCAGGGTTGGGAATGGTTATAGTCTGGGAGGGAGAAACCAATACAAAATTTCTGTACGTCATAGTGAGCCGGGATTCCGCTGTCACGAACTGTCACTGTGAGCCCAGATCTCAAACATTGGACTAACATGGAAAAAACGCGTAACTGATTAAAACACATTTTCGCATTTCATCAAAAGTGACAAAAACCGAATGAAAATAAATTCATGCACGCAATGCAAGTAATGTCACGTGAGCACCTTTCAATCGGATTGAATATAAAGGATTTAAAAACGCATCTTTTTTCTTTTTCTAATAAAAGTGAATATTTAGTGCATAGAAAACTGTGGCCCTTTTTCCATGTTTGTCAGGAAAAATCGAAAGTACACAACAAAAGAAAACTAGCGATTTTCCCCAAGCCTGCCTTGATTGTTGTTGGCAAGCTGGAGTTATCTTGCAGTTCAAACAAACATTGTTCTATATTTCGTGTGTAGTATCGGTGCCTCCCAGGGTGGGTGTACGGCTGTCAACTACAAACAAAGCTCGCCTAACAATCATCTCTCGGGCGGGCCGTCCCAAACAGCATCATCTCTCACGCGGGCCGACCCAAACAGCACAGGTCGAACGCGGGCCATGCAAGGCAGCAAATGCTGATGCATTTCAACACTCAAACAGCGGGTTGCCTAGCAGCGTTGTGAGCCAAACGAATACACCCACAAAACATGAACGGTAGGCGCATCTCGTTGCGTATACCCCCCACGTGGATCTCTTCACTTTTTCTTTTTTCTGGCATTACGTCCCCACTAGGATAGATCCAGCTTCTCAGCTGTATGGGAAACACTCTCGTTTGTATGGGAAACATTTCACACGAAATGTTTCAATTTTCGCCGTCCAAAAGTTCTCATTTTTGAGGCTTGTTTTATTAGGTTTATTCCATAAATATCATTGCAAATTTATAATACCCAACTACCTTAGACGTCTCTTAAGTGGTTGAACGATTTCAATTGATGATTTGACTGTTCCATCAATGATTATCATGAGCTGTCCGTAATTCGAATCAAAGCGTCCGGAATATGAGGCAAAAGTGAGGGAGCGTCCGGAATAAGAATCATGAAAAGGCCACACGTTTTGATTTATTTAAAATTATTCAAGTTGCGGACGCGTATTCTTTACCCACCATCCGAAAGTTAAGGGCTTCCGACGCTCGATAACGCTAAAAAATCATACAGAATGATTTATTTTGTATTGTCCAAGCTGGGTTATACTTCACTGAGGCCTTAAGTGTCCGTAATATGAATCAAAACGGTAGTGAGAATCATGAGAGCGCGCGCAACTGGCGTCACAACTTCTGCTGTTGCAAGAAAAAGCGACAACGCACGTTGCATGGGGCCTTCAGGTGTCAAACGTTTGGGTGTTTTATGTATTTTGTACAATTGAAAGCGTTTTTTTTCTATTATAAGCTGGTGAAATCCAAATTATATACGCGTGAAATGGCCAAATTATATACGCGTAACGGTCGGTCTATCCAAAATACTTTGATCACCCCACTAGGCGCGATATTGATTTGAACTATCTGAAGGCCGGCTCTAAAGGCACCCCAACTGGTGGGGGCCTAATTCATGCGGCTTTAAGCTTACCGTGCCTAAGAATAAATGGTTAGGGGGGTTTAAATAAAACCTAACCGCAAACGGAGCCTGTGGAGTATCAGGGCGCCGTCTACAGTATTATGCCTTTCCTGTTCTACCCGGAGCAATGGTGACCTTGTGTTTCTCCGAGATAATCGGCTGCCCTTCTTCAGTCTCAAGCCTGAGGCTAAATAAGGGTGGGATTATTAATACGTTGTAATTTAGTTTAAATTTTCACCTCTATGGTTTCGCATTATGCGTATTACACAGTGTAGTCTGTGCTTTTCGCCTTTGGCGACTTTTAAGAGATACCGATCTGGTTTTTTCGCTGCTGGTCTTTTTCGTTCTGAGATTGCGAAAAGCTTTATCCTGCCTAGTTTGGGTAGTGGCTACGGTTAGGATAGCTTAGTTAGACCAATCTTCAGCATAAAATATCAGCAACGATCAATCTTTGTAGACTCATGCAAATGGTACAGTTCAAATGGCGCAAAAACCTTACTTTTGTGAACTTTTATCTAGGTAACCTTGTGGACCCAGTTTTTGTTACTTTCATAAACATGAAATGGCAAACTCGCGTGCTATACCTCGTGCATGCGCGCTCGTAAATAGCGCTGACGTTGCTACACTTATTTCTGAGTTAACAACCAGAGATGTATGTGCTGTCACAATTGATATTTCTGTTGGTGACCTCAATAGGAAATACGTCTTTCGTTTTGTGGTGTATTTACCACATGATGAACCATCCCCAATGGATGATTTCAAACGAGTTGTCGTTCACTGCCTATGAAAAAGCCTTTTGCTGATTGTGGGCCGTGATGCTGATATTCATCACATCATCTGGAGCAGCTCAGATATCAATTTGAGAAGCTCCATGCTGATGGAATGCTTAAGTAGTTCAAATCTTGGATAACCTATTGTACACTGAGGCAAAAATCTCGCATGATTTTCATAAGATCACACTAATGAACGCGTTTTTTATTATTTTTTTGTTGGTTCATAAGACACTTGTGTATTTCATTCGACGAGATTGAGATTCATAAGACAAGTGTAATTTTTTCATAACAATCAATTGTCAATGTCATAAGAACGCTTATGAACCCCATTGCTCATCATTGTGAAGAACCACGTGAGGCAAATTTTCTCATTTCACTATCAGAAATTCAATATGGCTTCCGAAATGGACGTGTTTGCTGATTTGTCAAAGGGTAAATATTTTCTATTTATCATCAATTCCGCTGTAACTTACACTTTCTTTCGAACAGATTAAGGAATTGGATTCAAACAATAAGATTTGGGAATGAAAATTCAAAACAATTTGTATGACGCGTAAGAAATCACAAACCCCCCTCATCCATTAATCTGCATCTAACGTAAACCTGCAACAATTCAGGCGTTCTTCACAACTTTTCTCAATAATGTTTCGCTGCTATGATATACTTCTATGCGTTCAAAATAGGTTAGCCAACTAGAGAAAATCGAATTTTCATCCATTTTGTCGTATCGCAAATCGATTCTAATGCTTACAGTAAAGCGCTTTGATCGAATTACGGCGTGACAAAATGGATGAAAATTTGATTTTCCCAAGTTGCTTAACCTATTTTTCAACGCGGATTAGTATTATTCATTCATTGAAATTTACAATCTAAAGCTCAAATTACACAAGACAGTCTTATGGAACCAAGAATGGTTCAGAACGTAATTCATAAGACTATCTATGGATTTTCTTATCAAGTCAATGATGGTTCATAAGATCATCTTACGAAATTCCTTCGAAGTGTATTATGGAAACAACATCTGCCGAAAACCATACGATGGTCTTATGAATTTCAAAGATTTTTCTTGTGTCGTAATTCCATAAGCAAATCTTATGACAGTCTTACGTTTGCTTTCCTCAGTGTAGGAACCTTTATGTTATCTGATAGTGAAGAAGTGTAATGCTTCGCTCGAACAGAATCAGTCACGAGTTAACGAATTGGCATGTATCAGACAACCCCCCCCCGCGAAGTGACAGATAACACAATTTTCACGTACCTACTTGCAACGTAAACAATGGGGCCATCCACCGCTGCCGGCACAATTTTTCACTATGGCAGATCGGAATTTTGTTTCGTTGTTGACGGGTGCGAAACAACGAATGGAATGAAATGAAATAAGGGCGAGTCTGATATTTTCGTCTGCCAATGGAAATAAATTAAAAAAAAATCACCAAGTTTAAGCACCAAATGAACTTAAGAGCGTATCAATTCGTTCTGTGAAAAGATTAAATGACGTGTTAGTGCTTTGTTTTGCGGAAAAGTAATCTATAAGAAATTACTTACAATACAGCCTAACTGATTTGTGGATCGCTTTTATGCCCTTAAAAGAAAGCGCTGGCCGTAACATAAAATAAAATAAAATATTGTGGGCCTCGTGGCCGTGCGGTTAGTGTCGTTAGGCATTTAAGCGCATCGTATCATTGGGTGTGGGTTCGATTTCCGCTTCAGCCATTGATACTTTTCGTCAGGAATGTTTCTCAACTGTGCCACTGGAGCATCCTTATCTATTGTCTAGTGTTAAGTTACATTCTGTGCAGCTAAATGGCTGAAGACGGTGTCCTTATCTTTTTATTTAAGATCGAATCAAGTTGAAAAGTGATATTTTTTTTATTTGCAGTTTTTTTCTATGCGGATCAGAACACTTTTTCTCATACTCACCACTAGAGGTCTAAGTTTCAATCAAATAAGCCTATGAACTAATATACGATGACGTCTCGCTGCAACTTTCAGCGTGAAGAAAACCTTTACTGCGGGCGATGTATACAGAAAAATAAACGATTTCGTTGCACATTCATCCACGCATTGTTCATCCGGTGAACATTCGTGTTGGCGTGGATGTCATTTTATGTAAACATATTGTCGCGCGCCCACCAAATCGGAACGCACGTGTGGGACACGCGACGTGTGACTCGTTCCCGACATAACTGTCATAATGACATGTGTGGCGCTGCATTCTTACGATGTTTATGAAGACAGTGCACTATTCAAATATTAGTCGCGACGCTTGTAGATTGAGAAAAACAATATTTAAAGAAAAATGTTTGTCCTTATTTCTGTCGGATCCATAATATTTAGATCGGAAAAAATCAACAAGAAAAGAAGACCGTGGATAAGTCCATTGGATGAACTATCCAGCTTTTTAAAAGCGGTAATGGCCGCCAAAAGTTAGCTTACTTTCTGGTAGGGATCCAACATATTGACGTTTGGCTTTGGTCCGGTCAATTGACTTGTCCACCGGTGTGATGAATTCACTCAGTTAAAGAATTTTGACACTTAAGCGGTCACGTAGATGCTTCCCACGTGTTTCGGTCAAGTGTCAACATTCTTGGACTGAGTAAATTTAGTGCACCGGTAGATAAGTCCATATCAAGCGACCCAAGCCAACGTCAGATCACTAGATCCCTTTTTGTAAAAGTTGGCTAATTTTTGGTGATATTAGCGTTCGTAAGAGCGGGATACTTCATCCAATAAGCTTATCTGATTGAAACTTAGACATCTGGTGGTGAGTATGAGAAAAAAAAGTGTTCAAATCCGCAAAAGAAAATGTTTTGCGAGTTGATATGATCTCAGTTTGATTTCAAGCTTATAACTACAGTCAATTTCCCATAAATTAATGATTATCGTTGATATCTAAGGGATGATTCAAATATTACGTAACGAAGAAATTTGCCAATTTAAACCCCCTCCCTCCCTGAAGTAACAGGTTTATATGGAAAATTTCAATTTATTGTATGGACCGAAACACTACAAAATATCCCTTACCTCCCCTTGTTGTGTTACGTAATATTTGAACGATCCCTAACAAATTTGTCTTGCTTTGAATTGCCAAGTGGTCAAAAAAAAAAAAAATTGTAAACAAAGGAACGGTTACTATAAGCAACTTACAGCATGCGGACCACATCACATCACTATTCAAAACTCGCTCGTGGGCCATATAAAATCTTCCCGATGACCGTACAAATCCTTTTAGAGAATCGCTATTTGGTGATCACTCGTTTATAATGATGTTACAAATGCCAAACAAAAATTGTAAAACTTTTTTTATGTCCATCAAGCATAATTCTAGTTTACGCCCTATTTTGAGCATACTCCATGATTTCATTGAGTTTGACAGTACCACGGACCAAAACTTTACGGTACGTAACACTTAGAACAAATCTCGATCAAAATCATAGTCACGAGGACATGTACCCCCAATGCTAAAATCGGTTTGTTTGGCCGACAGGCCAACAGATGGCGGTAGTGTGTAAACGCGAACAAAAACGGTGCGAGCGCTGCAGGTGGCGGATTGGCTACCTACCATATTTTTGAATCAACCGTTAAAAAGGTGGTCGATGCACAATGATGAGAGTGTGACGTCTGTTTGTCTGTGAATGATGTTTACATTGTAGTAGAATATGATAAAGAAAATCATTCATTTCATACCTAGATTAAATACCATTGCTCAACTATTTTTTTTTCCCAACAGTCCGCATCCATCGATCTTGCCTACGACCTCACCAAACACATTGACTGGGGAAATACGCGGAAACGATCATTGATGGAGAACAAGCGGTTGAAGTACTTCCTCCGTTGGAAGAGTATCGATTTTTATCCGAGTTGATTCTCAACAGCGCGATTCAAGCACAACGCCGTCCTGTGCCAGGTCCGTCGGTTCGTAAGAAGCCTCCCAATCCGTGGTGGGATGACGAGTGTAAAAAACTCTATCGCGAGAAATCCGCCGCGTTTAAAGACTTTCGGAAACGTGGTTCAATTGACAACTCTGAGCGCTATTCTTCCCTTGAACACAAGTTTAAAAGCTTGGTCAAAGCGAAGAAAAGCGGTTATTGGCGTCATTTTGTGGAAGGATTATCGCGTGAGACCTCGTTGAGAACGCTCTGGACCGTCGGAAGAAGAATGCGTTAATGAGGATCGAGAGAGCTCTCCTCGGTGGATTGTCGATTTCGCTAAGAAAGTTTGTCCGGATTCCGTTCCTGTTGATCGCGTGCGTCGAGATATTTCGGTGGATAGGGACGATATGGACAGACCGTTTTCGATGGTTGAATTCTCACTTGCTCTCCTTTCATGTAACAATTCCGCTCCAGGAATTGATCGAATCAAGTTCAATTTGCTTAAGGGCCTCCCTGACGTCGCGGAGAGGCGCCTATTGAACTTGTTTAATCTCTTTCTGGAGTGTAACATTGTTCCGGATGACTGGAGGCAGGTGAGAGTAATAGCCATCCAAGAACCCGGGAAACCCGCGTCGAACTATAATTCGTACCGTCCAATCGCGATGTTGTCGTGTATTCGCAAGTTGTTAGAGATGATGATTCTCTATCGACTGGATAAATGGGTTGAATCGAGTGGCATGCTGTCAGATACGCAGTTTGGTTTTCGCAGAGCCAAAGGAACGAACGACTGTCTTGCGCTGCTTTCTTCAGAAATTCAACTTGCCTTTGCCCAAAAGGAGCAGATGGGTTCAGTGTTTTTGGATATTAAGGGTGCTTTTGACTCAGTTTGTGTTGATGTCCTTTCTGACAAACTCAACGCAAGTGGCCTTTCATCAAATTTGAACAATTTTTTGTACAATTTGTTGCCCGAGAAGCATATGAGTTTTACTCACGGCAACTTGTCAGTTTCATGAATTAGCTACATGGGTCTCCCCCAGGGATCATATCTGAGTTCCCTTCTTTATAATTTTTATGTGAGAGACATTGATGACTATCTTATGGAAAATTGCTCGTTAAGACAGCTTGCAGACGACTGTGTTGTTTCTGTCACAGAATTAACAGCAGCTGAACTACAAGGACCCTTACAAGATACTCTGGACAATTTGCCTACTTGGGCCTTAAAGCTGGGTATCGAATTCTCTGCGGAGAAAACTGACATGGTTGTCTTTTCAAAGAAACACAAACCTGCCAAGTTTCCGCTTACACTCATGGGTAAGACAATCACTCATAGCATGTCTTCTAAATATCTCGGAGTCTGATTCGACGCCAAATGCACCTGGGGGAAGCACATTGCGTATCTGACACAGAAATGCCAAAAACGAATCAACTTCATGCGAACTATAACTGGAACATGGTGGGGAGCCCATCCGGAAGATCTGATCAAGCTGTACCAAACAACCATCTTGTCGGTCTTAGAGTACGGTAGCTTTTGCTTTCAATCCGCGGCGAAAACACATGCTGAAGATTCAGCGCATTCAGTACCGCTGTCTTCGCATCGCGCTAGGCTTCATGAACTCGTCTCACACAATGAGTTTAGAGGTACTTGCAGGAGTACAGCCCCTGACAGATCGTTTCGCGGAGTTAACACTCAGGTTCCTTATCCGTTGTGAGATTATCAATCCATTGGTTATTGAAAACTTCGAAAAGCTGCTTGAACATAACCCACAAACTCGTTTCATAAGCGTGTACTACTGGTACATGACGCTGGAGGTCAGCCCATCTTCGGTTAACACCAATCGTGACAACTTCCTAGACTTCGACTATTCCACTGTAGTTTTTGATTTGTCCATGAAGCAAGATATCCATGGTATACCACATCACTTTCGTTCAACGTTTATCCCTCCCATGTTTGCAAGTAAATTCGGGCATGTCAGCGAGAACCAACAGTTCTTCACTGATGGATCAAAAATGGATGATATCACTGGTTTCGGTGTTTACAACGTTTTTCATAGCGCCTTCTTCATGCTTCAAAAGCCTTGTTCTGTATATGTTGCTGAGCTAACAGCTATACATTACACCTTAGAGTACATCAGTTCTCTCCCACCCGAGCACTTCTTCATTTTTTCCGACAGTCTAAGCTCTCTGGATGATTCGATCAATGAAGCCGGTGAAGCACTCAGCGTATTTCCTGAATAGAATACGCCAAGCATTGAGTGCTTTGTCAAATCGCTCTTACACTATTACCCTAGCTTAGGTCCCTTCCCATTGCTCCATTCCGGGCAATGAGAAAGCGGACTCTCTGGCTAAGGTAGGCGCTAAAGAAGGCGATGTTTACGAGCGTCAAATCACCTTCGATGATTTTTTTGCATTGGCACGTCGGGAGACCTTGATCAGCTGGCAACAGAAATGGAGAGACGGAGAAATGGGTAGATGACTGCATTCCATATTTTCACAGGTGTCGAAAAAACCATGGTTTAAGGGGTTGGGCATGAGCCGTGATTTCATTCGTGTCATGTGTCGGCTTATGTCCAATCACTATTCGTTAAGCGCGCATACCCACCGTATTGGGCTCTCTGAAAGCAATCTCTGTGTTTGCGGCGTGGCTTACCAGGATATCGAACATGTCGTATGGGGATGCGGTGAGCACCTAACACCTAACATATTTTTGAATCGACCGCTAAAAAGCTGGTCGATGGATAATGATGAGAGTGTGACGTCTGTTTGTCTGTGGTTTAACTCAGAGTCCAGCATGACTCCAAGGTCCTTCACAACGTTCGTCCTTTCCACTCGCTCATTCCCCATGTGGTAAACCCAGGACTTTTCTTCCTGGTGAACGAGATTACCGAGCATTTCTTCACGCTGATAAGCAAAAAGTTCCTTTCGCACCAGCTTGAAAACCTCTCGACTAACACTTGCAGCATTCGGCAGTCCTCTAAAGACCTGACTGACCGAAATATTTTAAAATCGTCAGCATATACTAATCTGCAGCCGTGAGGGACGACAAAGCAGACATCGTTGAAAAACAAATGATGTACATATATCAAATATTCCATCATTTGCGATACTTTAAAAATGGGGAGGGTGCAAAAAAAGGGGGAGAGCTTCCTGCCAATCTTATTACAACTCTTCATATTGGACTTAACGTTTTAAACATTATATGGCACATGAATTCCGCTGTCCTGAATATAAAACACTGTGTCGGTTTATTGATTAGATTAGATTTTTAAATAAAAAAATGCAAAAAGTTCAAGTATATTTTAAAAATGACCTGGGGCAGACACGAACATTCTGAAAACGCCATTATTTTTGTTTATTTTTATACTTTCAAGCCCTGGTTGTCCGGTCTCTGTGCATTCAGATCGACTTTTTTTGTCGAACAGTGTAATGGCCCTAGGTTACTACCCTGCGGCACACCAGAGTAGTTGCTGAACGGTTCTGATTCCATTGAACCTAATTTGACTACTAACTGACGATTTGTCAAGTACGATTCCATCCATTTGATGACGTTGGTTGCGATACCTAGATGATTTAACTTCGCCAGCAGGATGTGGTGATTCACTCTATCAAATGCTGCTTTTAAGTCGGTGTAGATCGTGTCAACCTGAATTCCTCGTTCCATAGATTTTAGACACAATGAAGTGAATTGTACTAAGTTATTAGCAGTGCACCTGCCTGGGTAGAAGCCGTGTTGGTCTTGCGAAATGTATGATTTCGCATATCGAAACAGTTCGTTGCTCACCAGGATCTCAAACAGCTTAGAACCAGCACTGAGCGAGGTTTCGCCGCGGTAGTTTGAAATATCACGTTTGTCCCCTTTTTTGAAAGCAGGGATCATAACGGATTTCTTCCAGCGTTCCGGAAATACTCCTTGCGAGATCGATTTGTTGAAAATCGACCGTAGTGGTGCACAAATAGCAGCAGAGCATTTTTTCAGAACGACCGAAGGAATTCCATCCGGTCCAGGGTTGGTCGACGGTTTCAGCTTCTTGATAGCCTTCAGAATATCTTCATCATCAAACTCGTAGATCGTCATACACATTGCATTCAACGGCACGTCTCTTACAGCACAACTAACTTGATCCTGGTTGACTGTTGCGCAATCGAATACACTGGAAAAATGCTCGGCGAATAAGTTGCACATTTCCTCATTCGTGTCTGCATTTTCGCTTCCCAAGAACATGCTTGATGGCAAGCCGTCTCTTTGCGCTTCTCGTTGACAAACGCCCATAAAGCTTTCGGGTTGTTTTTCAAGACTCCCTGTTTCCGAACCACATAACGACCGTAGAGTGCTCGGTTATAACATTTGTATTCGAAACTGGCGATGGTAAATCTCCTTTTCGTAATTGAGTTCCGGTTGTTATAGTATTCTCTAAGGGCGCGTGCGAGTTTTCGTTTCAGGTGTCGGAGATGGTTATTAGACCAAGGAGGCTTCTGACGAGGGCGTGGTGCAGGTACAAACTCATGGAACATTTGCGTAAGAGTATCAGTGTAAAGCTGAACCGCTACATTAACATCCCTTTCATTGTACAAACGTGACCAGTCAATTGCAAGGAGAGCTTCATTCAACTGTTCAAAATTCGCTTTCGAGAAGTCCAATAATCTGTCGTCGGTGGCTTCGATGAACACACTGCGAGCTGAACAGCGCACAGTGGCGAGAAGTGGTGGGTGCAACAAATCAATTGGAATCAACGGTTCAAATGGTTGAGTAAGATCACATATCGGTAGAGCTGCATCATTCACGAATAGTAGATCAAGTGTTCGGTCCAGATTATTTCCAACTACGTTCAGTTGTTTCAGATTCAGCAGGGACATACCATCGATGAATGCATTGCTGGGAGTAGCAGAGTCAGACGGTTCAGGATACGCATAGCCCGCAGGAGTGGAACGCCAACATAGGTCAGGCAAATTAAAATCACCGAAGAGAAAATAAGCAGTATGAAAATCACCTGCTGATACAACCGTCGAAATGGAACTAACATAGCTTTCAATCACACATCGATTTCTGGATTGTTCTGAAGGAATGTACCCCATTAAACATTTGATAGTTCAACAGCAGACTAAATTGGTTGAAAAATCGGTCGATTGTTGCTCCGACGCTTATGGAAGTTTAACACAGCGATCAACTGACTAATCGCTAGATTAAATCGGGTGACCGAGGAAATCTGATGTTCAGTAGGTCAACTTGCTTGGATTTTACTTAAAATACCGATTTATCCACCTATTTAGTAGAATTACGTCGGCCCACCCGTCTAAATCGAGTGATATTCGGTTGATCCCTGTGTTAATCTTCCATAAGCGGCGGTGCAACAATCGTCCGATTTTTCAACCAATTTAGTCGGCTGTTGAACTGTCAAATGTTTAATGGGGTACGCTACGCCAAGGCAAATGACCTGATCATTGCTCTCGACATTGATCCATAAGAGCTCAAGATTTGGGTCGCTGTGAATCTTACACCGAGACGATCTTAATGTGTTTTTCACAGCTATGAGCACTCCGCCACCACGAGATTTTCCGGAAATATCTGGACAACGATCTTTGCGATGCACTTTGTAACCTTGACCGAATAGTTGTACGGAGTTTATGACATCATACAGCCAAGTTTCTGTCAAGACAATGACGTCATATTCGTTATCCGAAACCGCAACAAAAAAGTTGTTGTAAATTTTCGTCCTAAGCCCTCTAACGTTCTGATAGTATATTCGGATCCCTTTAGGCATCGATGCAGGCCATACGTGGGCAGTGTGTTGCAAATCGGTCGTAGGAGTCTGCAACAATTGAGTTACGCTGAGAGGTGGCGCACTATCTGTTTTCGCTTCGGCTGGACATATACTGGTCGTAAATTTACCTGGACCAGCTGAGTCCTCAAGCTGGTAGTTAAGATCCTTCGTTGACGTCGCACAAGCAAACTGCTTGTCTTTCGTAGAACATCTTTCGTTAGAGTGATTCACGTTCGAACAGAGCTGGAATGGTTGAATTCCATAGAGAAAGGGCGCAGTATCTATTTTCGCTTCGGCTGGACATATACTGATCAATAATATATCTGGACCAGCTGATTCATCAAGCCGGAGATAAAAATCCACCGTTGACACCGCATCGGAGATCTGATTATCTGTGGAGTGATCTCTGTCGTACTCGGTGAGATGAGGGATGTCCAAAGATTGCTGGAATGATTCAGTTCCACTGAGAGGAGGTGCAGTATCTTGTTTCACTTCGGCTGGACATATACTGGTCAACAATTTACCTGGACCAGCAGAGATAACAGACTGCAGATTTTTTTCTGCTGAGGTCGTTGATTGCTAGCTTGAAAAATCAATCCTTCGTCTTGCTCTGGCTAGATGTTTTTGATTGATTGGACAATCCAAACTCCAAGCAGCGTGTGAGACGTCGAGGAGATCGTCGTGCTTCGATGTACGTTTAGCGTTTTCCATATGGCAATTGATACACTATTCGTAGTCCGAATCACAATCTTCTGCCTTATGTCCACCAGCACATTTGGGACAACATACAGCTTTTGTGCAAGCCGAGGCCTTATGTTGGAACTCCGAACAATTGTAACAGCGAAGAGCATCAGTAGCATCCACCAGTCTGCATCTTTCCCATCGCAGATAGACGCGCCGGAGCTTCATCAAAGTAACAAAACCAGTTGCATCAGTCTCGATAACATGTCCTTATACAAAACAGCAAAAAATGATTTTTCTTCATGCCTTTACCAAAATTGTATTTTGATAATATTTTTTGATTGTGGATAACAAAACCGAAGATTCATGTCACATATGCGTTCTACATATGGTAAAAGCAAGTTTAATGATTTTTTCCTAACAAGTGGGTACCTATACCTTTCTCTGTATATTTAGTTGTCACGGGAAGGAGTTTTGTTAGTGGTAAGGATTCAGAAGCTAGGGTCGGTGTTCCCTTAGTGGACAGTCCCCTATAGTCGCACTAGTGGCTTTTTTCGGCCGTTTTGCTATAAATCTATTCAAAACATTTTTTGACATAAAGGTCAGGAGCTATTTATTTAGGGGTCTGTTTTGTAATTCGAGCGATTTCACGTGACTCGTCTGAGGTCATTGTCGATCAAAGTAAGCATGCATATTTCAGATGTCACCCGTCGACTCCCATAGTAATCCAGTCACATAGAGTGACAACTGTCGATAAACTCGAGTGACAGAGCCAAGTCGAGCCAAATTTTTGGTCGACAGTGGCTCCAGTCGAGTCGTTTTTGGTCGACTCGACTTATAAAATAGGGCCCTTAAGTATCATTGATTCACAGCTTGATTTTGTTCAAAAAATGATCGAAATAATTAGTTTTGCTTAAAATTTGAGTTCCCTTGCGCCTATAGTAAACCTATTGTTCCTATAGTAGCACTACTGAGGGAAACCATTTTTTATTATACGAAATAATTGATGAATTAAGAACTTTTTTTACATCAAACGAAAGCTTTTGATCCACACTTTGTAGGAAAAATATAAAAGTTTTGAATAAAGACGGTTTTATATGTATTTTATTGGCGGAATGTGGGAGTCAATCGGACTGGACTTGAAAAGATAAACTTGACTACAATTAAAATACGTCTTTATTAGTTGGTAGTATAATTCAAACTAAGAATTCAAATTGAAAATTCAAATTTCAAGGGTTGCTGCGATTGTCGATGGCATGCTGCGTTGCATACACTCGACACTCCTCCTCAACGCTGCTGCTGTAGACCGCACTGCTGCCGAAGTACTTCCAAACGCAACCTTGATAAAGGTTTCGTTAGAAGATCCGCTGTCATCCTTTCAGTAGGACAGTATTCGTACTGAACAACTCCTGTTGTCTTCAAGTCCTTGGCATAATGGAATTTGGTTGAAATGTGCTTCGTACGGTTACTGAACTTTTCGGAGTCCAGCATCTTCAAACAACTTTGGTTGTCTTCAAATAATAATAGTTTCGTTCTTTACCTAGGTCCTTCAACAGTTTCTGCAGCCAAACCGCTTCTTGAGACGCTTCGGAAAGAGCCACGAATTCTGCCTCTGCTGTGGACAAAGACACGCAAGATTGCTTTCGGCATGCCCACGAAATTGTGCCTCCACAGTAATGGAACACATATCCGCTGTTTGATTTCCGATCGGTCCGACATTCTGCCCAATCGGCATCGGCGTATCCAACCAGACCAGAAGAATCACCTGTGCTGCTTAGCCGGAGTCGCAGATTTGCTGTCCCCTTCAGGTAGCGAACCATTCGTTTCAGTTCGTTCCAGTCGCGTTGGGTTGGACAACTTACCTTGCGACTCAGGATCGAAATTGCCGCTGCAATATCCGGTCTGCTGTTGACCGCTATGTACAGCAACTGCCCAACTACCTTTTGGTACTTCAGATTGGTTGGGAGCAGCTCATCATCATCGTCCGTCTTACCGTACCCAGGATCGATTGGCACGGTTGACACTTTTGCGTCTTGTAAACCAACGGAACGCACAATGTTTTCAATGTAGTTCCGCTGACTGATGAAGAAATCTCCATTATGGTCCCGATCGACTTCGATTCCCAAGTAAATCTTGACGTCACCGAGACTGGTAATCCGGAAATGTTTCGACAGTTTCGTCTTCACGAGCCGCTTGCTTGAGCCCGTACAAGGATTTCTTCAAACGGCATACCTTGCTTTCCATTCCGCTGACGACAAACCCGGGAGGCTGCTTCATGAAGATCTCCTCCTCAAGGTTGCCGTTTAGAAACGCCGTTTTGACGTCAAATTGCTTGACGGACATCTTCTTCTTCGCTGCGACGGACATTAACGCCCGAAACGTTGCATGGCGAACAACAGGTGCAAAAACTTCTCCATAGTCGATTCCTAATCGCTGGTTGAATCCCTGAGCCACCAACCTGGCTTTGTATCGAGCTATTTTACCGCTTTCGTCCCGCTTTTGCGTAAACACCCATTTGCATCCATGGTTTGCATGGCATGGTTTGCTTGCATTGATGACATCTCTTCCGCCATCGCTTGGCGCCATTCGGTATTGTTTGGACTGGCTAACGCTTGCTTCAAAGATTTCGGCTCCTCCTGAACTAAATTTTGCGCACTACACGCATACCGCTTTGGAATTGTACCCAGGTTGCATCTCGTTGACCTTCGAGGTGTACCAGCATCAACACAAGGTACGTTCTCCACTCCAGCTTCGCCGCTGCTTAAATCATTTAATCCATCGTTTGGAACATCCCAGACATCGTCATCATCAGATTCGATCGGCTCATTTGGTGGTTCCGGTCGTTGAAAGCTGATAGAAGGAACAACCAGACTTTCTTCCACTTGGCTTGAACCAGATCCACATGTGCTCAGGAACCTAACATCACGGCTAATAGTTACCTTTCCGTTTCTTTCATCAATTAGGCGGTATGCCTTCGACGCCTCACTATATCCAATGAATCTCAACTTAATAGCTTTTCGATCTAGCTTACTTCGCTTTACATTTGGCAGGAGACAGTATGCATCCACACCAAACCGCTGGACGTGACCAAGATTGGGTTTCTTTCCGTACCATCGTTCGTGTGGTGTGCCACTGATGGACCGCGACGGCAGCCTATTCTGCATATAGTTGGCTGTCATAACCGCTTCTCCCCAGAAACGGTTGTCCAGATTTCCGTCGATAAGCATGCACCTTGCCATTTCGACGAGGTACCTGTTCTTCCGTTCAGCTACCCCATTCTGCTGTGGGGTATACGGTGCCGTCAACTGTCCGACGATACCATTTTTCTTCAGGAACGCTTTGAACTTCTTGCCGGTGTATTCACCACCTCGATCGGATCGCAAAATTTTGGGCTTCCTTCCAAACTGCGTCTTAACCATTTCGACGTACTCAGCTAATTTCTCGAGCGCTTCGGATTTCTCACGCATCAAATAGACCACCGTGTACTTACTGTAGTCATCGATGAACGTGATAAAGTATCGTCTTCCGCCTAGAGTAGTTGTTCGCATTGGTCCACATACGTCGGTATGAACCAAATCCATCACCGCAGATGATACACTTTCTGATGCCTTCGGAAATGGTGCTCTGTGCATCTTGCCTTCAATGCACACGTTGCAAGCACCGCTGCAGTTGCAATTCTTCACTTTCACTCCGTTAGCCACGGTTTGTAGCTTCAGCACCGCTTCACAATCTCTGTGCCCCAATCGTCGATGCCACGCGTGCACGCAGTCATCATTCACCGATGCCATCGATACGCGTTCGGTGGGCTGACGCAGCACGTACAAATTTCCAACGGATTCCGCCATAGCGCACACTTTCTCACCTCTCATGATCCTAGCTCCACTTGTATCGAATGTGACGACAAATCCCCGTTGCACCAGTCGCTTCACGGACAGCAAATTCGATTTCATCTCTGGAACATACAGCGCGCACTCTATTGGCACTTCACGCCGCTGACCAGCACCATCTATCACGGTAATCCGTCCTGAACCACGACCTTTCGAGCAAGATTTCGTTCCGTTTGCGACCCAAACGTCCTCAATAGCTGCATCGTCCAGATTCTCGAAGAAGTTCCGGTAGTTTGCTATGTGGCAAGTCGCACCAGAATCCAAAATCCACTGCTTTTCCGTCCCGTTTGCGCATCCAGTGAGAAACGCGTAGTGATCGTCGTCATCGTCGTCGTTGCGTTGTGACACGTGGTTAGCTTTATGTTGCTTGGTTACCACTTGGATACCGCACCGTTCGCTTTCGCTGCCTTCCATGCTCGGAATTTTTCACAGCTTGCCTTCTGGTGCCCCAATTTCTTGCAGAAAAAACACCGATCTTCCTCGGTTCTCGAATCCGCATACAGAACGTTCTCGAACCCGTCATCATCACCGTTTCGCTGCTTCTTTTTCTGCCACTCGTCTATGAGCTTGCCTTTCACCATTGTAGGAAATATCTATAAATGGGTAAATTATAAGTCAAATGAGTGTTTATTCTTGTAGTGTGTACAAAAAAATGAAATAGTTGATTGGTCATGAGAGTCATCATTATTTGTTGAGTGTGTAAAAAAAAGCTTAGTGCAAAAAGCTCACTGCACTGGGATCAGCTTCTGCTGAGTCAGTTTTGAAACGGATTTGCTTGAGAACGGATGGCGTTCTTGTACTGCTCGGAGCAGAATTCACGACAATGTCGCAGTCGGTGGGGACACAACGTTCCCTTCTCGGTTCGGTAGACCATATTATTTTATTGTGAAGTATTTGTTGTTTTGTTAAAATTGCTCGGCCACGTTAGTTTTGATTTCCCGATGAGCATTTAAAGCATTTTTATAGTGTCTACGATGGCGTGTTGTTTCCGCAGTTTGGTTGTTGATTTGTGGCTGCTTGCATTGATAATGTTTGTGTTTGTGTGATAGGAAAGTATTTGTTGTTCACTCGTGACGTACCGTCGGATGGCGCAGCTTTGGGATAGATTCAGTCAAGAGTTCAGTTTACTTCGTGAATGAAAAAAACGCGCTTCACGAGGTTATGTTATTGTTAGTTCATTGTTTTTGTAATAGTGAATGAGAGTGATTGTGGGTCAGAAGGAAAGAAGGTGAGTGTTGAATATTTAAGCGAGAGGAAGAAGAGAAAAGTAGGAATTGTGGCATGTTTTCGTTCGGTTTGGGAACAAAGTGGTGGCTCTCCGTTGTCACGCGCTGCTGAGTTGGTTGAGTGAGTGTGTTGTTAATTCAAGAATTGCCTCTGACGGGTGAATTTGACAGGCTACGTAAACAATTTTGATGTAGAGGATTCATGTGAGTATACCATAGTTGTTGCATATGCCTTTGAGGGTATACGTGTGTTGAATCGGATTCATTTCTCTGACGTGCACAAGTTGTCGTATCACTATCATGCGTTGCGCGGGAAAGTTAGTCCATTTTACGGACCGTTTCGGATCAGCTGATCGCTTATTTTAGGTTTGAAAATTTGACAGGTGGCGGATTATCGGCGTTAAAGTAATAGCAATATTATCAATGTTGTCGTATCATAAAATTGACTATTGACTTTGAATCATTAAGTTGGGTTGTGTAAAGGTATCGAGTGTTTCTTACAAATTCTGATTTTACGTCGAAAATTGAACAAGAACCCCAAGTTTCAAAATTTTCCGTGCTATGCAACTATTTTAAAACGCGTTTGAAATAAGTATGATAAGCACTTTTGAATCATCCCTCGGCATATTTTACTTCGAGACGAGCTGCAATTATGTGAAGTGAAATGTCATTGAAATCTTCTTCAATCTTTTATAATCATAATCATGATATTGAAGTACCATATAGTTATAAGTACCTCCAAATCGAAGTTGCTGATGAAAACTTTTGAATATACATAACAGTATTACTGATGATTTTTTCTAAAGAGATTTTGGTATTGATTTTGCAATCAAGGAACAAATGATATTTTGGCACCATCAGATTTGAGTTATTATGTTCAGATAAATTCACTAATTGATTTCGATAGGATAGGAGATACGAATATACCTACAAGATCTAAACATCGAAATCAAACTCTACCTAGATCGATCAAATGAAATTTAAATTCCAACTCTGGAACATTTGAAATCCAACTCTGGAAAGGGTTGGTCGATGGATCGTAAATGCTGGATGCCATCGGACTCAGTCGGGTCGAAAGAAATTTGAAATCAAACTCAGGGATGGGTTGGTCGAAGGAAGTATGAAATCCAGCTAATGGTCAATGATTTAAAACTCCTATCGGACCTGATAGGTCGGACGAAATTTGTAATCTAATTTTGGAGTGAATTGGTACCATTGGTCTCAGTTCAGTCGAAAGAAAATTGAAATCTAGGTCTGGAATGGATTGGTCGATGAAAAAGTGTGGATTGGTAAAAAAAATGAAATTCAACTCTGGAGTGGGTTGGTCGATGATTTGATACCGCCATCGGACCTAGATCGGTCGAACGAAATATGAAAACCAACTTTGGAGTGTGTTGGTCGAACGAAAATTGAAATCCAACTCTGGAGTGGGTTGGTCGATGATTTAAAACATCCATCGGACCTAGATCGGTCGAACGAAATATGAAAACCAACTTTGGAGTGGGTTGGTCGAACGAAAATTGAAATCCAACTCTGGAGTGGGTTGGTCGATGATTTGAAACCGCCATCGGACCTAGATCGGTCAAACGAAATATGAAAACCAACTTTGGAGTGGGTTGGTTGAACGAAAATTGAAATCCAACTCTGGAGTGGGTTGGTCGATGGTTTGAAACCTCCATCGGATCTAGATCGGTCGCACGAAATTTGAAAACCAACTTTGGAGTGGGTTGGTCGAACAAAAAAATTGAAATCCAATTCTGGAGTGGGTTGGTCGATGATTTGAGACCTCCATCGGACCTAGATCGGTCGAAAGAAATTTGAAAACCAACTTTGGAGTGGGTTGGTCGAATGAAAATTGAAATCCAACTCTGGAGTGGGTTGGTCGATGATTTAAAACATCCATCGGACCTAGATCGGTCGCACGAAATATGAAAACCAACTTTGGAGAGGGTTGGTCGAACGAAAATTGAAATCCAACTCTGGAGTGGGTTGGTCGATGATTTGAAACATCCATCGTACCTAGATCGGTCGAACGAAATTTGAAAACCAACTTTGGAGTGGGTTGGTCGAAAGAAAATTAAAATCCAACTCTGGAGTGGGTTGGTCGATGATTCGAAACCGTCATCGGATCTAGATCGGTCGAACGAAATAAGAAAACCAACTTTGGAGTGGGTTGGTCGAACGAAAATTGAAATCCAACTCTGGAGTGTGTTGGTCGATGATTTGAAACATCCATCGTACCTAGATCGGTCGAACGAAATTTGAAAACCAACTTTGGAGTGGGCTGGTCGAACGAAAATTAAAATCCAACTCTGGAGTGGGTTGGTCGATGATTCGAAACCGTCATCGGATCTAGATCGGTCGAACGAAATATGAAAACCAACTTTGGAGTGGGTTGGTCGAACGAAAATTGAAATCCAACTCTGGAGTGTGTTGGTCGATGGTTTGCCATTGGAACTAGATCGGTCGAACGAAATATGAAAACCAACTTTGGAATGCCAAGTATTGTTGAATTTTCTGTGTCTTTGATGCTCATGGGATACTTCGAGCCTGATAAGCTCAATCCAAAATAGCATGATTAAGATCAGAAAGAACTATAGGTGTTGAGTTAGAAAATATAATGCCAAGTATTGTTGAAATTGCTGTGTCTTTGCTGCTTATGGGATACTTCGAGCCTGGTAAGCTCAATCCAAAATAGCAAGATTAAGATCAGAAAGAACTGTAGATGTTGAGTTAGAAAATGTAATGCCAAGTATTGTTGAATTCTCTGTGACTTTGCTGCTCATGGGATACTTCGAGCCTGGTAAGCTCAATCCAAAATAGCATTATTGAGACTGAGCTGTAGGTGTTGAGTTAGAAAATGTTATGCCAAGTATTGTTGAATTTTCTGTGTCTTTGATGCTCATGGGATACTTCGAGCCTGGTAAGCTCAATCCAAAATAGCATGATTAAGATCAGAAAGAACTGTAGGTGTTGAGTTAGAAAATGTAATGCCAAGTATTGTTGAATTTTCTGTGTCTTTGCTGCTCATGGGATACTTCGAGCCTGGTAAGCTCAATCCAAAATAGCATTATTGAGACTGAGCTGTAGGTGGTGAGTTAGAAAATGTAATGCCAAGTATTGTTGAATTTTCTGTGTCTTTGATGCTCATGGGATACTTCGAGCCTGGTAAGCTTAATCCAAATAGCATGATCAAGATCAGAAAGAACTGTAGATGTTGAGTTAGAAAATATAATGCCAAGTATTGTTGAATTTTCTGTGTCTTTGATGCTCATGGGATACTTCGAGCCTGGTAAGCTCAATCCAAAATAGTATGATTGAGATCAGACTGAGCTGTAGGTGGTGAGTTAGAAAATGTAATGCCAAGTATTGTTTAAATTACTGTGTATTTGCTGCTCATGGGATACTTCGAGCCTGGTAAGCTTAATCCAAATAGCATGATCAAGATCAGAAAGAACTGTAGATGTTGAGTTATAAAATGTAATGCCAAGTATTGTTGAATTTTCTGTGTCTTTGCTGCTCATGGGATACTTCGAGCCTGGTAAGCTCAATCCAAAATAGTATGATTGAGATCAGACTGAGCTGTAGGAGTTGAGTTAGAAAATGTAATGCCAAGCATTGTTTAAATTACTGTGTCTTTGCTGCTCATGGGATACTTCGAGCCTGGTAAGCTCAATCCAAAATAGCATGATAAGGATCAGGAGGAACTGGTGTTGAGTTAGAAAATATAATGCCAAGTATTGTTGAATTTTCTGTGTCTTTGCTGCTCACGGGATACTTCGAGCCTGGTAAGCTCAATCCAAAATAGCATGATTAAGATCAGAAAGAACTGTAGGTGTTGAGTTAGAAAATGTTATGTTAAGTATTGTTGAATTTTCTGTGTCTTTGCTGCTCATGGGATACTTCGAGCCTGGTAAGCTCAATCCAAAATAGTATGATTGAGATCAGACTGAGCTGTAGGTGTTGAGTTAGAAAATGTAATGCCAAGCATTGTTTAAATTACTGTGTCTTTGCTGCTCATGGGATACTTCGAGCCTGGTAAACTCAATCCAAAATAGCATGATTAGGATCAGAAGGAACTGGTGTTGAGTTAGAAAATATAATGCCAAGTATTGTTGAATTTTCTGTGTGTTTGGTGCTCATGGGATACTTCGAGCCTGGTAAGCTCAATCCAAAATAGCATGATTGAGATCAGACAGAACTGTAGGTGTTGAGTTAGAAAATGTTATGCCAAGTATTGTTGAATTTTCTGTGTCTTTGATGCTCATGGGATACTTCGAGCCTGGTAAGCTCAATCCAAAATAGTATGATTGAGATCAGACTGAGCTGTAGGTGGTGAGTTAGAAAATGTAATGCCAAGTATTGTTTAAATTACTGTGTCTTTGCTGCTCATGGGATACTTCGAGCCTGGTAAGCTTAATCCAAATAGCATGATCAAGATCAGAAAGAACTGTAGATGTTGAGTTAGAAAATGTAATGCCAAGTATTGTTGAATTTTCTGTGTCTTTGATGCTCATGGGATACTTCGAGCCTGGTAAGCTCAATCTAAAATAGCATGATTGAGATCAGAAAGAACTGTAGGTGTTGAGTTAGAAAATGTAATGCCAAGTATTGTTGAATTTTCTGTGTCTTTGCTGCTCATGGGATACTTTGAGCCTGGTAAGCTCAATCCAAAATAGTATGATTGAGATCAGACTGAGCTGTAGGTGGTGAGTTAGAAAATGTAATGCCAAGTATTGTTTAAATTATTGTGTCTTTGCTGCTCATGGGATACTTCGAGCCTGGTAAGCTTAATCCAAATAGCATGATCAAGATCAGAAAGAACTGTAGATGTTGAGTTAGAAAATGTTATGCCAAGTATTGTTGAATTTTCTGTGAATTTGATGCTCATGGGATACTTCGAACCTGGTAAGCTCAATCCAAAATAGCATGATTAGGATCAGAAGGACTGGTGTTGAGTTAGAAAATATAATGCCAAGTATTGTTGAATTTTCTGTGTCTTTGGTGCTCATGGGATACTTCGAGCTTGGTAAGCTCAATCCAAAATAGCATGATTAAGATCAGAAAGAACTGTAGGTGTTGAGTTAGAAAATGTTATGCCAAGTATTGTTGAATTTTCTGTGTCTTTGCTGCTCATGGGATACTTCAAGCCTGGTAAGCTCAATCCAAAATAGCATGATTAAGATCAGAAAGAACTGTAGGTGTTGAGTTAGAAAATGTTATGCCAAGTATTGTTGAATTTTCTGTGTCTTTGCTGCTCATGGGATACTTCGAGCCTGGTAAGCTCAATCCAAAATAGCATGATTAAGATCAGAAAGAACTGTAGGTGTTGAGTTAGAAAATGTTATGCCAAGTATTGTTGAATTTTCTGTGTCTTTGATGCTCATGGGATACTTCGAGCCTGGTAAGCTCAATCCAAAATAGTATGATTGAGATCAGACTGAGCTGTAGGTGGTGAGTTAGAAAATGTAATGCCAAGTATTGTTTAAATTACTGTGTCTTTGCTGCTCATGGGATACTTCGAGCCTGGTAAGCTTAATCCAAATAGCATGATCAAGATCAGAAAGAACTGTAGATGTTGAGTTAGAAAATGTAATGCCAAGTATTGTTGAATTTTCTGTGTCTTTGATGCTCATGGGATACTTCGAGCCTGGTAAGCTCAATCCAAAATAGCATGATTGAGATCAGACTGAACTGTAGGTGTTGAGTTAGAAAATGTAATGCCAAGTATTGTTGAATTTTCTGTGTCTTTGCTGCTCATGGGATACTTCGAGCCTGGTAAGCTTAATCCAAATAGCATGATCAAGATCAGAAAGAACTGTAGATGTTGAGTTAGAAAATGTAATGCCAAGTATTGTTGAATTTTCTGTGAATTTGATGCTCATGGGATACTTCGAGCCTGGTAAGCTCAATCCAAAATAGCATGATTAGGATCAGAAGGACTGGTGTTGAGTTAGAAAATATAATGCCAAGTATTGTTGAATTTTCTGTGTCTTTGGTGCTCATGGGATACTTCGAGCCTGGTAAGCTCAATCCAAAATAGCATGATTAAGATCAGAAAGAACTGTAGGTGTTGAGTTAGAAAATGTTATGCCAAGTATTGTTGAATTTTCTGTGTCTTTGCTGCTCATGGGATACTTCGAGCCTGGTAAGCTCAATCCAAAATAGTATGATTGAGATCAGACTGAGCTGTAGGTGGTGAGTTAGAAAATGTAATGCCAAGCATTGTTTAAATTACTGTGTCTTTGCTGCTCATGGGATACTTCGAGCCTGGTAAGCTCAATCCAAAATAGCATGATTAAGATCAGAAGGAACTGGTGTTGAGTTAGAAAATATAATGCCAAGTATTGTTGAATTTTCTATGTCTTTGGTGCTCATGGGATACTTTGAGCCTGGTAAGCTCAATCCAAAATAGCATGATTGAGATCAGACAGAACTGTAGGTGGTAAGTTAAATAATATAATGCCAAGTATTGTTGAATTTTCTGCGTCTTTGCTGCTCATGGGATACTTCGAGCCTGGTAAGCTCAATCCAAAATAGCATGATTAGGATCAGAAGGAACTGGTGTTGAGTTAGAAAATATAATGCCAAGTATTGTTGAATTTTCTGTGTCTTTCTTGGTCATGGGTTATTTTGAGTATGGTAAGCGTAATTTGACCTTGGGGACGGAATTTGAGTCTTGGGGACGAACCTGGTGTAGTGGTTTGAACACACATCTCTCACGTCGAGGACCTGGGATCGAATCCCATCCCCGAGAATCACTTATGACGTTAGAGTTATAGTGACGTCTTCCTTTTGGAAGGGAAGTAAAGCCGTTGGTCCCGAGATGAACTAACATACAAGCAATTTGAAATAACATGATTATGATCAGAAAAAACAACTGTAATGGATGTAATGTTATTTTTAACTATGATGCCAAGAATCTTTTATGAATTTTCTATGTGTTTGCTATTGAAGGCGCCTGAAAAATATTCTAGAATGCTTTACCATTGATTCTCAGAGAGAGTAGACGAGAGGGTGAATGTAGGAAATATCTATAAATGGGTAAATTATAAGTCAAATGAGTGTTTATTCTTGTAGTGTGTACAAAAAAATGAAATAGTTGATTGGTCATGAGAGTCATCATTATTTGTTGAGTGTGTAAAAAAAAGCTTAGTGCAAAAAGCTCACTGCACTGGGATCAGCTTCTGCTGAGTCAGTTTTGAAACGGATTTGCTTGAGAACGGATGGCGTTCTTGTACTGCTCGGAGCAGAATTCACGACAACCATGTCCAGGGTCAAATCTTGTTCCGGTCGGGCTTCGAGAGCGGTCACCAACGTCTCATATTCCTCCGGCAGACTACTGAACAGAATGGCAACCAGCCACTGGTCGTCCATGATTTTTTCAGGCTGCAAATTGTTGAGCTTCTCGAACAACTCCGCCAGCTTCGACACGTGTGCTTCCATATCTCCATGCTTCTCCAGGCGTAAACTGCAAATTTTGCGCATCACCGAAACCTTCGTCGTCAACGTTTTCTTCACGTGGAAATTTTCCAGAGCATTCCACGCATCCGCAGCCGATTTAGCCTTCCTTATAGCTTAGCTTAGCTTAGCTTAGACTGACTACACATATCAATGGTTGCTATTCCGTGATTGACCGAAGTCAGTGAAAATGCACAAAGAATCAACAAGAAGTTCGGCTGGGATAGGCCATAATCTTCTTCAGTGTGCATAATTCAGTGCCTCTATTTATACAGGGTCAATAACGGCGCCGGCCACGTCCTTGCAGTCAGGTGGGATTGGAGGAAGGAATGTTAGTGTGTAACCTTTGCTATATGGAGACCGTGTTTACCTCTGCATCTCCACAAAGGTTACTGGGAGGGATGTTTGTTAATGGGGAGGATCGTTGGGTCACAGGATTCACTTTGATAAGCGATTAGACCATGATAAATTATTTGACGCGAGCTAAGGATCGAACACTACCAACCTGCTTCGCGAACCGCGCCACTAATAGATCATGCCACGCGAGCGACGCGCGACACGATTGATCCTGCTCACATCACCCGCCCCCGCAGGAGCAAGTGACGCGAGCAAAGGATCAAACACTACTAACCTGCTTCGCGATCCGCGCCACTAATAAATCATGCCACGCGAGCGACGCGTGACACGATTGATCCTGCTCACATCACCCGCCCCCGCAGGAGCAAGTGACGCGAGCAAAGGATCAAACACTACTAACCTGCTTCGCGAACCGCGCCACTAATAAATCATGCCACGCGAGCGACGCGTGACACGATTGATCCTGCTCACATCACCCGCCCCCGCAGGAGCAAGTGACGCGAGCAAAGGATCAAACACTACTCCGATTTAGCCTTCCTTATGTGGATTAATTGGTTGTCCTCCACGGCCAATCCGATCGTTGCCAGCGCTTGCTCGTCCTTTGTTCTCCAGGCATCCGTGACAGGTTCCGGTTTCACATCCGCAACAACCGACCAATTCCCTTCCTTGGTCAGCAACAGCTTCATCCTGAAACTCCAATTATCGTAGTTGGAGCCATTCAGCTTCGGAAACGACACCAGTCTGTCCCCCATCTCGGTGGACGAAAAAAACTTTTTCTTCACCAGATCCGATTCCGTTCCCAAAGGCCCATAACCTATTGGCGGAATGTGGGAGTCAATCGGACTGGACTTGAAAAGATAAACTTGACTACAATTAAAATACGTCTTTATTAGTTGGTAGTATAATTCAAACTAAGAATTCAAATTGAAAATTCAAATTTCAAGGGTTGCTTCGATTGTCGATGGCATGCTGCGTTGCATACACTCGACATATTTTGCTAACGTTGTGATGCTAGTGCTACTTACTATAGGAACAGAAATTAGAAATAGTGCTACTATAGAAACATGTATTCCTATATCGGCAAACGCGATAATTAATACAAACATTTGAGTTTTCGTAGTTTTCATATTTTTCCCACATAGCCAAAATAAAAAGTTTTCAGATGATGTAAAAATAACGACGCTAGCGTTATTTTTCGGTTTTATACGAATTTATGATCTTGGCTTCGCGGCTATTGGTACATCGATCCTACTCAATATATTTTCATAAAAGACAAAATGGGGAAGAAGCAAAATGAGACATTAGGACAATTATTCGTATAACAACAGTATATTGATCTATTTCACTAAAATAAACGACAAGAGATTATTATTTAACTTAAATCTAAACCAAATAAAACTAAACAGAATACAGACTGCTGAAAGATGAATGCAAATTTAGACAAAATAGCAAGGCATATCATTCTCACAACAGTGTATCAATATGTTCCCTGCATTTGGTCAGCAGCTCCACAATGTGGCATTTGCTTGTGAAAAACGATCACATTTTCAATATGGTCCATCATGGTGACAAGGGAAAAAGCCAAAAGCTATTTGCAGCAGCTCAGAAAAAGGCGTCAGCCACCGGAAAACTCCAGCTATGATCATCTACCGCAAAATCCTCTGATGTCGTCAACATCCACGTCGACGAGAACGATGATACCTACCTCTTCTATAGCTTCGACAAGGGTGACAACGACCATAGGCGTAAATAGCCATCAGAGCTAGGGGCGGCACGGCCCTGTCGTATTGGAGGTGGTAGATCGTTAAGGATTTGCACAATTTTCCAATGCTCATTTCGATAGTATTTATGAGCCGATTACAAAGGCACACCTTCAAACAAAGGTAGGTCATAACCTGAAAAGTGTTATACATCGATTGATCGATTTTATTTGATACCATATGTCACTTTCTAGAAACTATACTTTCTAAATTATACGCATCTAACATCAAACAACTTAAATTATACGGCATTTAACATCAAATATCTCTTGAATGGAAGCTTAATCGAAATAATATTTGGTAGGCGTGATAGTCATCATCCCTACGCACAACCGGTATAGTCACCCCACAGTTATGGATAGCACACAGATATGGATCAAAGTTGGCTTAAACGGAGAATATCTCATCAAATAGAGTTGCAATTACGCAGAACACATTTTATCTACGTGAACTATAAATCTGTACAGCATTACAATCAATCACAACATCTTCTAGCATATTTTATTCGTCCGTATAAAATGAAATGTTATCCCTATTCATAGAATCGTTGATTCATAACTGTGGGGCATTGAAACCCGTACCACAGTTGTGAATCAGCGATAAGACGATTCCGAAAGAAACGCCGAAACGTATACTTTCACTAACACACCATTCGTTTACTTCACAGATAAATTGCTTTTATAGTGTTCTGATCCATAATATGAGTAGATTTGATCCATAATAAGGACCCTCCTGTTCCACTGATCCACATCTGTGGGATGGACAACGTTTGAAATTCCTATCGAAATCGACACTTTTTCGTAAATAATTGCGATTTTTTATGTGTATTCTGGAAAATAACCATATTCGGCATTACCAGGCGGGTAATTTTGTTTTGTACAAGGTCACCATGATTTGTAATCGAATTTTATTCTAAAAAACGACCCTTAGCTGATCCATAACTGTGGGGTGTCTGTACCAAATATTTATTCGAAAATAGTTCTCAAATAATTCGTTAGATGCCGATTCTCAGTAGTGCTACTCGCCACACACAATTTTTTCGCGTTACCTTTTAGCAATTTTTCGTGCATAGACACTAGCGCATGTGCGTTACTGTGTGGTGAGTAGCGATTCAGGCCATGCCAAGGGGGTGGTCACTCTACGCAGTGTGCCTTGCGCAGCTATGGCACATTTCGGCACACTGACTGGCACACCTTTCCAATGTGGGTTGCTATAAAATGACAGTGAACTGAAATTTCCATCTCAGCAACCATTGAGTTACCTGAATTGTTTGCTATATGTCATGAATTCGAGAAATTTTCACGTTGGCATCGGCTTCAGCAGGAATCTCCCAACACTATTCAACATGTTGTTTCTGTAGGGAACGTAAGGGTTAAGACGGTGTTAAGATGGTAACTAGGAGTAATTAGGAAAAGAGAGGAGAGGAAGCAGAGGCGCAAGAGAAATCGTGATCGTAGGACCCATAGATTTTACAAATGAAAATTCAGTTTGTTGGTTTGTTTAACTGTGAATAGACGTGTTTGATTTGTGGAAGTAAAAAAAAAAACGTGTTCAGTTTCATTCGGAATGGAAAATCACTACAATGGCGCAAAGGCTCCCAGGGGGCAAAGAAAAAAGTAAGTGAAATTATTATTTAATAAAGTGCTCATTTCGTCTTTCTCGCTTCCACCCTAAAAAAAAAAAAAAATTGATGTCGCGAACGTGATTTTTTTTCCTTGAAGCTTCAATTCAAGCTCCATTGAAACTCCGAATGAAAATTGAGCCGGAATAATTACTGATTTGTGTACTTGTGCTTAGCAGCGCCGCCTTGAACACAAAATTTTAAAATTTGCTTGGAAAAGAACAATTATCTTGGAAAATAGTAGGTATAATTAATGTGCGGTGTCTGTAATAAATTCTCATCGATTCGAATGGACATTCCCGAAAACAGGTTAGAAAAAATTTTCACTTGACCGTCGTCGCCATCACAATCCGAGTAGCGGTTGCCAAGCAACCGTTAGTTCTACAGCTCTACGTGAATACAGTTACTCCGGCTTCAAATTGGCAGAAAGAGAATTTCTCTCTCTTTCTCTCACTCAACAATGATACTGTACTGATCATCAAAAGTAAATACACAAACACACTAAACGACAGCCATTTGCTTGAGCATCGAAGCCATGTTTTACTTACTTCAAGCGGAATCCAACCATGTTTTGTAGAATGGAGTCAATATACTTTTTCGAAGTCCCTTATAATCATCCAAGTATTTTGCACACAGGTTTTTACCACTAAATACCAATTACGATTCGATTAGTTGTTTCATGATCGCATTGAATGGCATCAATTATATAAACAAGCAAACAGAGGACTGATGGTTGGCGAATCAGTGTTGTCAAAAAATAATTTTCAACAAAACCTGGTGTGCTTTATTTCTTCCCCCTCTTTTCAAGATTTTGTCAAACCAATCCACACTCTTGGCAACACCGGGAGAAAGCACACAAATAAAAAAAAAAACTAGTGAGCGAAGTTGCCTACACACACATGTTTCAGGAAGGCTCTCTCAGCCTTCTTTTTTCATCTCAAGCACAAATGGAAAACGGTTCCCGTATGACAACGTGGTAGCGGAAAAGAGAAGGGTGATTGAACGTCAGATGATCTAGTACACAATTGTATCATCATCATCATCATCATTATTTACGTTGATATCGGTATGCGGCCCTGTTGGCCATGCATGCTTGTGTTCTAGTTTTCATTGATGACGAAGTCCCGTGCAGTGAAATTAAGAATGTGAAACCGTTATGAAGAACCCATGAAAGGGACAGATTTTCTAATTTCTCGCTTAACACTTGAAAGCAACCCAAACGACGATCATAAAACTAATTTTCGAAGTTTGTAAAATTTATAAGTTAATTACCCATTACGTTTTTTACAACATAACACGTTTTCATACAACTTTTATTGAAATTATGTCTGTCCTACAATGTCAATATATAAAAGAAAAACTGGAAGTTAAACTGTCACGCAAAATAAAAATTACGTCAATGTGTAAATGTGTGAAATGATAATGCCGGTATAAATGTATGAGTTTTTACAAATTGTTTTTTTTTTCTTGAAAAAATCGGTATCCGACCCTTGTTGACATCGGTATCCGACCCTTGCCGGCCACGCATGGCATGATAGTTTCTTATTGGATTTTAGCAGTCGAATGAATTATATGATAATCGCGATTATATTGACAATGAATGGGACATTTTTTTAATTTCTTGCTCAACATTTGAAAAGCAACCAAAACGTCAATCGTAAAAATCGAAGTTTTGAAAATTTGATATGTGAGGAATCATAACAAAAAAATAAATGAAATAAAAAATAAAGTCACCTGAGAGGTTAAGCAAAAAAAAAAAAACAAATATAATTAAGTCGCCTGGGAGGGTAATCTGAAATGATCTCTGAGTCTCATTAGAGGGTAAGCAGTACTTTAAAAAGTAGCAACGAAAGAAATTGTAAACCCCCTAAGAGAGTAATTTGGATATATCTATGAGTCCCCTGCAATGGTGTGCAATAAAACGTATTAAATCAAAAATAAGCTAGAGTTCCCTGTGAGGATAATATAAAAAGCAAAGCAATTTCCCTGAGAGTGTAATAAAAAAAAAAAAAGTTCCTGCAAGTATGATTTTAAAATTTGCCCCTGAGAGGGTATACTAAATAAAATCTTTGAGTTATTTGTGAGGTAGCATAAAAAAAAAAATATAATTTTGAAATAAAAAATTTGAGATTTCTTGGTAGATTCCCTTGAGAGAGTAAGCTAGAATGAATAGTAAAGAAAAGGGTAGCTAATACAAAGTGAGCCGCTCGTAAAAAGTAAGGATTCAATAAAAAAAAGTCCCCTGAGAGGGTAAGCAAAAAAAAAAATAGGTCTTCTGAGAAAGTAAGCAAATAAAAAAGTCCAATGAGAGGCTAAGTTAGAGTAAAAAAACTGTTCCCCGAAAAAATAAATTAAATAGTTCTCTGAGAGAATAAAGGAGTCCCCTGCGATGGTAAGCGAATAAAAGAGCCCCTGAAAGGATAAGTAAAATAAAAAAGTCCCCTGTGAGGGCAAGCAAAGAAAAAAAAAAGATAAAATGAAAAGTCCCCTGATGGTATTATCAAAAAAAAAAAAAAAAGTTTAAAGGACCCTGTGGGTAATCAAAAATAATAATAATTAAAAAGCCCCTTAGAGGGTAAGTAAAAGAGTCCCCTGAGAGGGTAAGTAAAAAAAAAAAAAAAACAAAGTCTCCTGTGAGGGTCAGCAAACTAAAAATTAAAAAAAAATCTCCTGACATAATTTTTAAAAAATCCCCTGAGAGGGTTAGAAAAAAAAAAAGTCCCCTGAGATGGTTAGCAAAAGAAAAAAGTCCCCTGAGAGGGTAAGCAAAAAAAAAAAAGTCCCCTGTGAGGGTAAACAAAAAAAAAAATTAATAAAAATAAAAAGTCCCCTGAGAGGGTAATTAAAAACAGAGAGTCCCCTGAGAGGGTAAGCTAAAAGTCCCCTGAGAGGGTGAGCAAAATATTAAAATGTTTCCTTTAAAAATAAAAAAAAAATAATAATAATAGTAATAGTAATAAAAAGTCCCCTGAGAGGGTAAGCAAAAAAAAAAGTCCCTCGAGAGGGTAAGCAAAAAAAAAGTCCCCTGTGAGGGTAAAAAAAAATAATAAAAATAAAAAGTCCCCTGAGAGGGTAGTTAAAAACAGAGTCCCCTGAGAGGGTAAGCTAAAAGTCCCCTGAGAGGGTGAGCAAAATAATAAAATGTTTCCTTTAAAAAAAATAATAATAATAGTAATAGTAATAAAAAGTCCCCTGAGAGGGTAAGCAAAAGAAAAGTCCCCTGAGAGGGTAAGCAAAAAAAAAAAAAAAAAAACAAGAGAGTCCCCCGAGAGGGTAATCTTAAAAGTCCCCTGAGAGGGTAAGAAACAAAATAAAATAAATAAAAAAGACCCCTGAGAGGGTAAGCAAAAAAAAAAAAAAACAAAGTCCCCTGAGAGGATAAGCAAAAAAAAAAAAAAGAAATACTAAAGCCCCCTGAGAGGGTAAGCAAAAAAAAAAGCAAAGTCCTCTGTTAGGATAAGCAAAAAAAAAATCTATATAAATAAAATCAAAAGTCCCTTGAGAGGGTAAAAAAGAGAGTCCCCTGAGAGGGTAATTTAAAAAAAAGTTCAGGGTAAGCAAAAAATAAATAAATAAATAAAACGTTAATACTAAAGTTCCCTGTGATAACATAAAAAGCAATTCCCCTGAGAGGGTAAGCCAACATAAAAAATCCTGCAAGTATGATTAAAAAATAAGCCCCTGAGAGGGTACACTAAATAAAGTCTATGAGTTATATGTGAGGAAACGTAAAAATATTAATAAAATGAAAAATTGCAAGTCCCCTGAGAGGGTAAGCAAAGAAAAAAGTCCCCTGTGAGGGTAATCTCAAATGATATCAGAGTTTTCTGAGATGGTAAGTATAAAGTATTATGAGTCCCCTGTGAAGGTTTAGCAACTACAGAAATGTGTGAGTTAATTTGGGGAACCAAAAAAAAAAAACGATTTAGAAAGCAAATATATTGGACATATGCTTAAAATTTGTCTATTAATATAAATGATAGTAAAACATTCAAGAGAGTTGAGCGAGAATGACAAAACATTTTAAATCATTCTTTATAATAATCAAAAATCTCAATCGGTTTTTGTGTACCCATTGTTTCTACTTTAGAAAAACGAACGGACCTACTAAGCAAGATTACGCTAAAGCATTGAGGGTAGAAAAGCAGCGTAATGCTTATTTGATAGCTAAACTCAAGAGCACTCGTAACAAGAATCAAAGGCCCGCTGAATGGTTCGAAGAACCTAGTGACGCAGGTGATAGTTATTCTGCTGATTTCATTCGCCGAAGTTCCACCATGCGAGAAAGTTTCCACCCGAATGGCAACGATGTTTCGATCTTCACCTCAATGTCGTTTGCATCGTTGAACATAAGTGAATGTAAACCAATCGATGGTGAAGATGATATCGACAAAAAAAGCTTCGAACATTGGAAAGACCTTCTCGAGGCTTCGATGCAGTTCGCAGGAGTGATGGACGAGTATACAAAGATGAGTATCTTCAAGATAAAAGCAGGATCAAAATTGATGGAGACGCTTGATGGTACTACTTCCCGTGATGATGATCCGGATGTATCAATCTTGCCGTATTCGAATGTAATGTGCCGATTGAAAAGATATTTTAACTCCCGTGATTACGTTCTACTACAGCGTCAGAAACTAAAGTCAATGTCTCAGAAGGAAGACGAATCGGATCTAAAATATGTGAGAAGAGTTGCAGCGGTTGCCAAGCTATGTGACTACAGCGAAGATCAAATGATGGAGAATATTGCTGATGTGGTCCAGTCACACGCATTAAATCAGAAAGTGCGCGAAGCAGGCCGAAAAATCATGAGAAAAGGTGGCAAACTCACTGAACTCTTGGATAAGATCCGCGGGTACGAAATCGAACATCTAAACGAACAAACTTTCCTGAAAAATCATCAAAATACCAATTCAACATATAAGCAAGTAGCAGCCGTTGAATATGAGCAACGAATGCATGGTGGAAGTTTTCGCCCTCAGCATTCTTTTGTTTCTAAAGCTGTGAGCAGGCCTTACACGGTGGCGTATAATCAACCCAGATCGGTTGAGAATTTTCGTGGTAAAGGAACTATGCGAAGAGGAATGAATAGAAGCGTCGGAGCTGGTCAAAAGCCTTGCTGGAGATGTACCGGGACCTTCCATCGCCCGTATGAGTGTCATGCGATCAACAAGGTTTGCCGCAAATGTCAGCGTGTTGGGCATATCGAACGAGCTTGTAACCAGATGCTAAAAGCACCATCAAGGAAACGTCATGTTTCAAATGATAGAGAAATATCTCCGCCCCCGAAAATGCGAAAAATTGCAGCAATTACCGAAACGGATCAAGAAATCATTGAAGATGACAAAGATTCTGTAAGTGTTCACTAAAGAGTAATTTCAAACAATGTATTACTGCAATAAATATATATTGAATTCGAATAAACATATGTATCGGTGTAGTTTACATTACTTGTGTTATAATTACTCAAAATCGTATAGAAATAAATAATTTTGATTTTCAGAAATTTCCAAATACCGATGTGTGTATTGATCAACCGATAAACCAGTCGACCAGTGGCTCTACTGGAACAGTTTCGCTTGTTGATTCAAATGAACAAGTTGAACTCCAGGTTCGCTCAACAGTACGACCTTTGAGTTCTTGCACACACTCCGGAAATATTGTTGGATTTATCGCAGGCCTTTCCGTGGAATTTCTAATAGATTCTGGAGCAGAAGTGAATACAGTTAGCGATCTTGTGTTCGAGGAATTGATGAATAGTGATCGAACCGTTTATGAATTGAAGAGAGGAACAGACAAATCCTTGAAGGCATATGCGTCTCCTGGAGAAATTTCAGTAGTTGCTTCATTCGTTGCCGAACTTTTTGTATCAAATGATCGTCCACGATATTTGGAAAAGTTCTATGTCATCTCAAATGCACGTCCTCTGCTAGGAAGAAACACAGCATTAAGATATAGCGTACTCCAGCTAGGGTTTGACGTCCCAATCCAATATTCGGTTGAAAACATGCAGAAAGCATATCCTTGTGAAATTTTTGCATTGTCTGATAACGGTGAATTCCCCAAGTTCAACGTTCCTCCTGTATCGCTGGCGTATGATAAATCAATACCTTCAACTCGAAATGTGTTCACCAATATTCCTCCAGCGTTTAAAGAAGAAACAGAGCGTAGACTGACCGGTTTGCTTTCATCGGGGATCATTGAACGTGTAACGGATAAGATGGATAAATCGTTTTGCTCGTCGCTTCTAGTCGTACCTAAAGGAAAGGACGACATAAGACTGGTGGTGGATCTTCGTGGGCCAAACAAATGTATCGTCCGCTCTCCATTCAAAATGCCAACTTTGGATTCAATTCTTCCCGAGCTTCATAAAGCAGCCTTTTTCTCCACGATTGATCTTTCTAGTGCCTTTTTCCACATTGAGTTACATGAAAACTCAAGGCACCTAACAAATTTCTTTGCGGGTAATGCTACATACCGATTTAAGAGGCTGCCGTTCGGATTATGTAACGCTCCCGACATTTTCCAAGAAATTTTTCAAACTGTAGTGTTGGCAGACTGTCCTGGAACCGTGAACTATTTGGATGACGTACTAGTGCACGGAAGTACCTTGGAAGAACATAACGTTAACTTAGAAAGAGTACTCAGCCGTTTGCGCAGCCATAACGTTCTTTTGAATAATGAGAAATGCAACTTTGCGAAAGAGTCCGTAAAGTTTATTGGATTCAGATTTGCACGGGATGGCATCAGCGTCGAAGAGGATAAAATGAAGGCAGTTAGAGAATTTCGAACTCCAGAAACACTGTTAGAAGTGAAAAGCTTCCTAGGATTAATCAATTTTTCGGAGCGCTTCATTTTCAAAAGAGCTGATAAGACAAAACATCTAAGAATGCTTGCGAAGTCTAATTTTTTTTACTGGACCCAGAGTGAAGAGGATGAATTTGTTTTCTTGAAGAATGAAGCCTTGCAATCAATCAAGAAACTTGGTTACTTCAATCATGAAGATGAGACTGAGTTGTATGTCGATGCATCGCCTATCGGCCTCGGGGCAGTACTTGTGCAGTACAGTAATGATGGTCTTCCAAGAATTATTGCATGCGCTTCCAAAGCCTTGACAGCAACGGAGCAGAAGTACCCTCACACACAAAAGGAGGCACTTGCTATGGTCTGGGGCGTAGAGCGGTTTTCATATTACCTAATGAGCAAGAATTTCACAATTCGAACCGACTCCGAAGCTAACCAATTCATATTTGGAAGCATCAATCGTACCAGCAAGCGTTCAATGACACGGGCAGAATCATGGGCCTTAAGGTTACTGCCTTACCGATTCAGCGTTAAGAGAGTTACAGGCCAATCGAATATTGCGGATGTTCTATCTCGTCTGATTAGCAAGACTCAAGTAGACGAAGCGTTCGACGAAGATAATGATAGAAATGTCATTTATGCATTGGATGCGGAAACTATGGATATCACCTGGACAGATATTGAGCTGGCTTCCGAAAATGACAACGAATTGGAAGAAGTTAGATCGGCTATTGGTTCGAATAATTGGCCTTGGCATTTACGACGTTACGAATCAGAAGCAAGCGAGTTGAGAGTATTGCACCCCATGATCTTCAAGGGAGATAAGATAGTTCTTCCAAAGGTTCTTCGGAATAAAGCACTGGAAATAGCACACCAAGGACACATTGGTTGCGGAGCTACGAAGAAAATTATGCGGGAATATTTTTGGTGGCCGAACATGAGCAAAGAGGCGGTCGAGTTTGTCAAGAAATGTGAGACTTGTTTACTAGTTTCAAGAAGAAACCCACCTATTCCACTAAGTAGCCGTCAGTTACCTAATGGGCCTTGGGAAATATTGCAAATAGATTTTCTAACCATTCCGGGTTGCGGTTCAGGACATTTCCTCGTCGTTGTGGATACCTATTCGAGATACCTTCACACTATTGAAATGAAGCACACCGACGCAAGAACAACAAATGCAGCTCTCTGTAAGATTTTTTCGACGTGGGGAATGCCTCTTATTATGCAAAGTGATAACGGGCCTCCATTTCAAGGCAATGAGTTTGTAGAGTATTGGGAAGCAAAAGGAGTACGAGTGCGGAAATCCATCCCGTTGAGTCCTCAATCAAATGGTTCCGTTGAACGTCAGAACCAAGGAATAATAAAAGCTGTGTCAGGAGCTATAGAAGATGGCAAGAATTGGAGGGACGCTTTAGAGGCATACACTCATTTGCATAACACACTGAAACACCATTCACGTCTAGGGGTCACCCCATTTGAGTTGATGGTGGGATGGAAATATAGGGGAACTTTTCCATGCTTGTGGAAACCAGATCCAGCAAAGGAAGTAGATAGAGAAGAAGTAAGAGAGTACGATGCAGTTGCAAAACTCAACAGCAAAAAGTATGCCGACTGTCACAGAGGAGCGAAGGATACCGATATTGTAGTGGGAGACAAGGTTGTTGTTGCAAATTACCAACGAAATAAAATCGATCCTACATTCTCTAAGGAAAGATACACCGTGATAGCTAGACAGGGAGCTAAAGTTGTCATACGAAATGACTTCGGAGTACAAATGGCAAGAAATGTTCAAGACATCAAGCGTGACCTAACAATCCCACAAAACCAGGAAAACGGCGTAGAAGACGACTTCGTGGATATGCACGGTATACAAACTCAACAGACAAGTCCCTTAGTAAAGTAGATATCAATAGAACACGTACTAATCTAATTCATTTGCAGGAAAGTCATTGGATAACGCTAATGAAACTGGACAGACAGACGGTGAAGCGATGATAAAAGACAACATTCCAGGAAACGAAGAAGCATCAGAGCAAAGTACCGATTCCATGCACCGTACACTAAACAGCAAACCGAAGCGAGTCCTTTGTAGGCCAAAAAGATTCGATGATATGATTTTATATAATATTTTCTCATAAAGAGTAGAGGAGGAGCAGAATGTAGGGAACGTAAGGGTTAAGACGGTGTTAAGATGGTAACTAGGAGTAATTAGGAAAAGAGAGGAGAGGAAGCAGAGGCGCAAGAGAAATCGTGATCGTAGGACCCATAGATTTTACAAATGAAAATTCAGTTTGTTGGTTTGTTTAACTGTGAATAGACGTGTTTGATTTGTGGAAGTAAAAAAAAAAACGTGTTCAGTTTCATTCGGAATGGAAAATCACTACAGTTTCTACATTTATATTTTATTTTATTTCAGAATGAATCTATAGAGTGGCACCAAACCAGCAGAACCAAACTGAAGGTGATGGAATCGGCTTTTCTTCATGCTCAATATTGAATGATTCAAAATCAACGTCGACCTTGTTGTCAGCTCAAAGCAAACTCTAAGGCACAGAAACGGGTGAAAAATGTAGGGGAATCTGAGTGAATAAACAAATATGAGAATCAATTTTGAAGCTCGAGTAAGAAGTGATACTCGAGCTTCAAAACGAAGAACCGTTTGGGCAAAAAGTTTTAATATCTTAAGAAACTTAAGAAAAATAAAGGTTATTTCTGAAGGTTATGCAGCCTCTCATATACCTAAGATTAAAGTCCTGACAGCGAAATGACTGCATAATGTCCGTACCCTCCACAGTGGTCCGCTTTAGAAATGAAAAGTGTTTTGAAACATGATTTAGGGTTGAAAATTCTTTTTGACCGTATTCACAAAGTTTTGGTTCTTTTTCGATAAACTAAACTTAGACAAAAGGAATCTTCTTCAATCGATTATTTTGTCTAGAAAACGCGTTACATTATTTTTATCATTGGGTGTTAATGTTTGCGATTCGGAATTGGAATAAACTAAAACTGATTATTGTTCTAGCTGTTTCGTCTTTTTCTCTGTGCTTCCATCGTAATGTTCTCCAAATTTTTCGTACCCCGTTCCTTTCCATCACGTTCCCGTACAAAACCAGTGACGCTCCGTAGTTCCCGTCTTATCTTGGAATTAGTGTACGCCATTTCTCAAACCTTCTCATTTGAAGTTTTACATAAACATGACGGGAAAGTAATACCTACAAGATTCAAAGCATTTTACATTTGTATAACAAGTGGCAAACAAGAAAAAAATGCATATGTCAATGCTTGCTAAGAACGTTTTTCCATAATTTCAGTTCAATGAGTTTTATGGCATGTAATGTTATTGCAGGTTCGGCGCGCTTGGCGCACCTCGGCACTCTGAAAGGCACAGCTGTGCCGAATGAAGTGCGTAGAGTGACCACCCCCTTGGGCCATGCAAGTAACCCATTCAAAATCTAATTTTTATATGTTGGATTAATAAAAAGAAAAGTGCTAAACAATATGAAATCCCAACCACTTTTAAGGTGAAGATGAATCGAAGCCAAATTTCAAATTTCAAGAGCACGGATCTGAAGAACCAGACATCCGTTTAGGCTGAAAACTTAGAGGTCTATTTTGTAAATCGAGCAGAATCATGTGACTCGTCTGTAATCACTGTCGATCAAAGTAAGCAGGCATATTTCAGATGTCACCCGTCGACTTCCATAGTGATAAAGTCACATAGAGTGACAATTGTCGAAAAACTCGAGTGACAGAGCTGAGTCGAGCGATTTTTTCGGTCGACAGTGACTCCAGTCGAGTCATTTTGATCGACTCGACTTATAAAATAGACCCCTTAATCGATTGATCACATGCTGGTGGTGACCAATCGATTAGGTTTTCAGCTCAAACGGATGTTTGGTTCTCCAGATCCGTGCTCTTGAAAATTTGAACTTTGGCTTCGATTCATCTTCACCTTAAGATATGGATTGTTTCTAGCTCAATATTGCAGCAGCCTGTGATTCATTTCTCCAACCCTCTTAATAGGCAACAGACAACATTTGGATTTGTCATTAAATTTTGTTATAATATTGATTAATAACTTTTTTGTTGCAGTTAACAGTTCAGTAGTCGCGCTGTTGTATTTTGTACAACATGGGCAGAAAAACTTCTTTTTCAGCACGTTTTTTTTCAGCCAGTGGACACTAGCCTGGGACATGGTTATATGAAAAATTTAAATTCTCGCTCCAGTTCACTTTTTGAATTGCATTTAGGTCCCATAACAACTGTGCCAAATTTGAGCTCGATCGGAGAAACTATATTTTAGCGCCAGACGTTCAAAGTTTGTATGGGATTTACTATGGGAAAACTTACTTTTGCAAAGAAAAATCGCCAGAGGTCGTCCACTGACCTCTATAAAAATTCTGAACACAGATCGCGATAGGTATTTCTACGATGAACAACATTGCCGAAGACCGTAAATCAATGCGATACTCGTGAAAAAAGTGCTGGATCGAAATCAGTACACATAAAGCCTAATTTGCTACTGAAAAGGAATCGCTAAAAAAATGTCTCACCGATCCCTTGCAGAAATTTTCTACAGCAACTCCCATTTAAACTGACGTTTCTTTCCAACTGCGTACTGCGATCAGAAAAAATCGCTTAAAGCCTGATTCGCTGCTGACAAGTAATTTCTTGGCCTATCTTGATGCATGGGAAATTCCTGCAAGGAATCGATCAAGTAAGCGCTTTTTTTCTGATCGCAGTACGCAGTTGAAAAGAAATGTCAGTTCAAACGGGAGTCGCTGTAGAAAATTTCTGTAAGGAATCGGCGAGAAATTTCTTCAGCTATTCCTTTCCAGCAGCAAATCAGGCTTAAGAAATGAATCCAAATCCGTCCACTTCATACAAAACGCCTACTATTTGTATGAAGTGTACAGATTTCAGTTCCCCACTGTATCCAATATTTAATTTATCTCGTCACAATTTGTTTTTCCAAAAATTCTTAAGTAGTGGCAATCCTATGATTGGGGACGGACAGCCCCTCCTAATGTACGACAATGACAACGATGCCAACAAGGACCATGAGAAGGCAATGGCAAAAAGGTAATTGAATGTAGAGAGAGTAGAATTCTGCTTGCCACCATCATCGTTCTTCGTCGTCATCATCTGGCAAAAAAAAAACCAACGCTACCTAGATGCTATGGAACTATACGACCAAAGAACGGTGATGGTGTTGTCATGGCAACGCGTCACCCTACGTGTCGAGCTTTGGTGTTGGCTGCCATATTTGCTCGAGCCACCCACTTTTAAACACCCTTAATACAGCGCATATATATGTACGAAGATAGCAAGAGGGTGAATATTTATTTAGCAAATATTTCTGGTGGAAACCAAACAGATTTTCCCCGAAGAGTGTTGTCAGTCTTCTACGACTGTACCTTTATATTATATGGTTAGGTTAGGATGTTGGACGCGAGGGGTCGATAGGCTGGACTTGACTGTCCTCAACTCCACTCGACGAGCCTTTGGGGGTGAAGTTGTTTTCCATGACAAGCCACCCTGCCTTGTGAGTCTTTCAACGGATAAACTTTTCAGTGGCCAACGTTGCGAATGTTATGCCGCAAGGTATACCTACTGGAAGGAAATTTTCATTTTCATTCTAACGCTGCGACAAGGATTGTTTGTATTTTTCACCCTATTTTTTGTCCGTACACTCTGCGCACTTCTTTTCCACTTCAGACTACAGCTGCAGGACTGTTTACTCGTTGGGGCAGTTTCTCACAGAAAGCAGGCGGTTTCTATGGTAACTGATCTCGAACATCTCTAGCCTTGTCTCTAGCACGTGTGGCATGTGGATATGATGAGCACGTTATGTGTCTCTTGTGTAGAGGAAATCAGCCGCGTATCCAGCTCCTAGCTTGGGTGTCATCGTCGTCGTCGTCGTCATTACCAGCCGCTGCTACAGGGAATGTATAGTGGAAGCTATGAAGGAACCGGAAACTATCACCATCACCTGGTAATGTGTTACCCTGAAGCGATGCCCTTATCAAGAGATATCCGTCACTGCAATTGTTCGAGGCAGGGAAAATAGTGCAGGATGTATCAGCGGTGTAGAATGAAGCAATAGAACAATGATGATCGAAACCACACTTTGGCTGAAGCAGTCCAAGTTGGTGTAAAATATAGTATACAATTGTTATCTAATGATTCCAAATATTTTTTTTTGAATATTTTGAATTGGATTGCTCGTTCTTCGAATGGTAAAGAGGACGAAAAGTTTATTTTTTTAACAGCTAATAATAAACATATAGAGATTATTACTGAAACTAATTTGAAATCTGGATCCAAACTTTTTTGTTTATCGTGATGACCTTCTAGATGGAGCATGTGGTGAAGTTGCTATCATAATTCATAGGCGTATAAACATCATCTTTTTTTTTTATAATTTGAAACCAAAGATTTTGAAACTTTGGGTGTTTCTGTTGAAACATAGCTTGATAAATTTACTTTTATAGCTGCCCATTTACTTTTCAATTCACTGGGCAAACTGACTTGCGGAAATTGACTCGCTAAAGGTCAATATTTTTGTCATTGGACTTCAATGCCAAACATCGCACAAGGAATAGTTGGCAAAGCAATGGATAACCTGCTTTGCTCTTAGGCACAGTTCATCATCAGAAGGAGTTTACTCATTTTATTTTGTATGGACAAAGACATCTAACTTCAAATATCTTGTGAATTGAAGCGCCTAGTAGGTGTGATAGCCATCGTCATTATGAACAACCGCTACCAAATATATTATCGAATAAAATAGTTCCCAATTTTGAAAAAAAAATGGTTAGATCCATTTCGCCATACATATATGTTCCGCGTTACCTTTTAGCGATTTTTCGTGCATATACACTAGCGCATGTGTATTACCTTGTGGTGAGTAGCGAATCAGGCGATGCATGTCCCCATTGCAATGGCAGAATTTCATTTGATGAGTGCTCTTCAGGATATTTCTCAATGAAATACTTTGATAACCCTACTTGTTTTTTTTTTCTCTTTAAGTAATCATTCCACGCTTCTACTATTGATTTGGTGTTAACCAATTTCAGTCACCTTTGGTTACCAATTTTAGTCAATTGGTTACTCATGCTGATTTTGATTGTGATTATGTTACATTTCAAACATCCCATGAAGTTCCACTTTCAATTATTTACGAGCCGATTGAAATGCAAAAGAAACATACATCGATTGATGTGACAATTTCTTCGCAAACTTAAAAAAAAAAACTCCCGAAACTTAAAAAAAAAAATCAAGGGACATTGCAATACCAAAATGTGGAGTAAAATTCGAATCATTGATTATAGACGATGACCGTAAACTCTTGATTCGTCTTTAAAACGTTAGGAGACAGCAATTGCAACGCACTCGAAAATTATATGGCAGGATCAGAAATTCAAAAACGTTTATCTCAATAAAGAAACAAAAGTTTTGAAAATAAAATTTCTCAATGAATCATTAAAAAAACCAAAACGGCCGCTATGGAAAGCATAGATAGCGCCACCGTAGCCTTGTGTGTTTGACAGAACAGCAATGCTGTCACAATGTTAAATCCCATACACTGTAAACTCGGCATTACCCTATAATGTGGGAAAAATACCCTTTATTTTCTGATATATGGAAACGTCAAATAAAGGGTACTTTATTTTTTTGACATAAAGGGTATTTTATGCCCATTTATATATTCCGTCTATTTACCCTTTAATGGGTGAAAAAGTTCTTGCAATTTTGCATATTAGATTCACGAGACAGCGTTTGTTATTCTTTAGTTTGTTAATATTATAACAGTAATAAGCATTTAAAAATGCGGATTCATAGAAGGTAGGTTACCTTTCTTTTTCGCGTCATCTATCTAAACAAACAATAAAATATTTTATAGAATGACTTTGCTGCTCAATACATCCCGTTGCATGTCCCGCTGTATAAAAGAGCACCTGCCCCATAAAGCTAGTTGACGAATGGATTATTCTCTTGGATCAACATTTTTATTGTAAATCTTTTATTGAATAAATCTTTCTTGTATTTATAAGTCTCAGAGCTGATGATTTTATATACGAAAATGAATATTAAAATAATTAAAATTTAAAATTTGCAAAAATAAGAGTAAATTTTACTCTGTTTCCCAAAAACGATTTTTCTGGATAATGGGTAAAATTCACTCGTTGATTTGACGTACAAGCCGTCTACTCTTTAATGAGTAAAGGCCCTTTACACTTTTTATGAGTTAAACTAGTTTCTCTCAAAGAGGGTATTTTTTTACCTTTTAAAGAGTACTTTGGTCTTACAGTGTACACTGTAAACTCGTCATTACTCTTTAATGTGTGAAATCTACCCATTATTTTCTGGTGTATGAAACGTCAAAATAACGGGTAATTTATTTTTTCACATAATGGGTATTTTGTGCCCTTTTATTTGTTTCAGCCATGTACTCTATAATGGGTGAAAAATCCCTTGCAATTAATAATATAGCTAAATTCTTCATCCATGTTTAGTATATACATATAGTATATTGTGTTTTTTATAATAGTAAGAAAATTTTTCAGAAATGAGTATAAATCTAAGGTAGGTTTATTAAGTTAGTTTTTCATAATGTTTTGATTTAATAAACGATCAAATTTTACAGGATGCTTTAACTGCCGACTAAATACAATGCATGATGCGTTGTCCCACCAATAACAGAAGCCCCATTTTACAGACCACCTAATCCTCGAGCCAATTAACGTTTAATTATTGATTCGCCAGCATCGGAACATTGTTGATATGGTATTTAATAAAATGTTTTTATGTATACAAGAGTCTAATGTTGCTTATTCTATGAAAATAAATATGAAAATTAAATTAAATTTCCATATTTGAAAAAGAGTAAATTTTACTCTGTTTCTCAATTTATTAGTTTGCCATAGTGGGTAAAATTTACTCGTCGATCTGACGTACAAGCCGTTTACTCTTTAATGAGTAAAGGCCCTTTACTCTTTTTATGAGTTAAACTAGTTTCTCTCAAAGAGGGTACTTTTTTACCCTTTAAAGAGTACTTTGGTCTTACAGTGTATACAGTGGCGCCTTTGTTTTGATGCGGTGAGCACTTGCAAAAACTACCTTCAATGCACTGTAAGCTCAAAGTACCCTTTAAAGGGTAAAAAAGTAACCTCTTTGAGAGAAACTAGTTTAACTCATAAAAAGAGTAAAGGGCCTGTACTCATTAAAGAGTAAACCGCCTGTACGTCAAATCAACGAGTAAAATTTACCCTTTATCCTAAAGGAATTCGAGATGAAAAATGGGTAAAATATACTCTATTTCTGTTATTTTGAGACATAATGATTTAATACCAATTCATGAAAATAAACAAGAGAAATAATAAACATTTGGCTATCACATACTTTATTAGAACTTAATTTAATCTATAAATAGAATTATCATGCTGATTTGCACATTTCACCAAGGTCAATGTTTGAAGTGCTTCTTGTAGCTTTGGTATGCCGGTTTTTACTAAACAATTACTGCATTCCGTGAAGGTATTTTTATGTAGCTCATTCGTTCTGCAAAGACAACATCACTTAGTTCGTAACGTAATAGATAGTATTATTTTCCTTTAAACTTACCAATATTTAGATGTTTGTTCCCTTGGCATTAGGAGATAGAACGGACAAAATAACAGCGTCCGCTAAAAACCCTCAAGACATTCTTCACCCATTAAAGAGTAAACCTCCGAAACTAATAAATGGATAAAATGTACCCTTTATCCAAAATTTGAAACTACCCCTTATTTTGACAGCTTCATATATCGGAAAATAATGGGTATTCTTTACTCCTTAAAGGGTAATGCCGGGTTTACAGTGTGATCCATTGGACCCTGGCTCTAAGCTTTTTGGAAATTATCTAAAATTTTGAAAAAAAAAAAACCTCAGGAGACAATTCCGACATTAAAACAGGAAAAAATAATAATACTAACTGGGGTAACCAATATATTTTGGACCCTCTGGGTTATTTTCCAACAAATTTTCCGATTAAAAACAAAAACAAGTCAGTCTGTATGTTATTTGGATAGACATGTCTGTTGTACACTTCGCGAGGGATTCGCGATAAGGGCCTATCTGACAAACCAATAACAATGAGAAAATAATTAATGACATTGTCATGTGTAATTTTTAGTCCCAATTGGAGCAAATATACTCAAACTTAAACCTTTCCACTATAGCGTAGTGTTTGATCCTTTGCTAGCGTCGCTTGCTCCTGCGGAGGCGGGTGATGTGAGCAGGATCAATCGTGTTGCGCTTCGCTCGCGTAGCACGAATAAATAGTGGTTAACCGTGAATGTATCATGGGTCGCATCACCAACCGTAGGTGACTCCCAGATCTTTACCTTATCCCACTAACCCAATATCCTTTCTATTACAACTGGAGATGCAGAAGATTCTTCGGTTTCTAGTAAAACTGGTAGTCTAACTAACATTCCTTCTCTTCCCCGAAGACCGTAAAGACGTGGCCGGCGCCATTATTGACTTTTAAAATTTGAGCTCTCGATTTGTGCACATTAATGGTAGGCTTATCCCAAGCCCCAATCATTAAATCTCTGTGCAACTTCGATTGCTCTGGTCAATCACGGAGTAGCAACTACGAATTGTACGGTCATATATGCTCATGCTCAAACTTAAACCACAGACAAACAGATGTGAAGGCATGTTTGGTGTCGATATGCTTGCTCGTCGAGTTCTTCCAAAAGCTTCCGCATCCACAGCAGTTCCTGGCATCCCTCTACCAGGGCCACGAACTCAGCTTCTGTAGAAGAAAGCGTAACGAAGGTTTGCTTGCGAGTGTCCCAACTTACCAGACAACCGCCGAACTTGATCGATGTACCCGGCTTGATTCAGGGTGTAGTGGCCGTCTTGCTTCTCGATGCGGATTCCAAGAAACGTTCGAATTTCTCCCAGGCTGGAAAACTGGAATTGTTTCACCAGCGCCTTCGCTATTGCTTCGAGCTCACTTTTCGAGTGGCAGCACACGACCATGTCGTCAACATAGATTAAAATGTAACTTCGCTTACCATTTTCTTCTCTCACGTACAGGCAGGAATCGGACGACGAAGATTGGAATCTCATTTTCTTGAAGGTGTCGTCTATCTTCCGGTTCCAGACACGGGCTGACTGCTTTAGCCCGTAGATGCTGCGTTCCAACAGGCAAACCTTGTCATTTGTCTTCACACCTGGAGGCAGCCGTATGTTGACTTATTCCTTTAGATCGGCATATAGGTAGGCAGTCTTGATGTCCAAGTGTTGCACTACCAGCAAACACCTCATCGTAGTCTGTACCATATTGTTGGGTGAAACCTTGAGCGACCAACCTGGCCTTGTATCGCACTTTATTGCCGCTTTCGCCCTGATTCTTCTTGTACGTCCACTTACATCCAACGGTTTTTTTTCCGGGTGACAGACTCCCACGTTTGGTGTTCCGGCAATGACAGGATTTCTTCCGTTTGCTATCATTCTTCCTTTTGCGGACACTGGATTGCTTCGGTGTAGCTCCAGGATACGCTCGTGGAATCGCTGGTCAAACCAGTTACTTGCCGGTACCGCTCTGGTAGGACTCCCTCCGTTGTCCTCATTGATCGGCTGGGTTCAATTGGAGATTCAATTTTCACACTGACCTCGTCATCGCTATCTGTGAATTCTTCATTCGATTCGCCAGCAGCCGTATCATATCCTTCGCCGTCTTCATTTCGGTCGTCATCAAATCTCGTTCGACGGTGCGCTCACTACGGTGGGCTTCAGTGTCGATTGGTACTGGTACTCACAGATTTCGTTTGCTTTACATTTGCGAATACGCAAACCGTCGACCAGGTGCTTCTTCTCCATTTGAACGATGGTCACGATGCCCAAACTTCGTATGCCATTCGTGCATGCAGCCCTTCGGATGATTCCCGTCCGCCAGGAGGATGACTTCGCTTGGTTGCTTCAAGTAGTACAAACCTTGCTTGAGCGTTGCTGGCAGCGGTTCGGTTGCCATGCTTCACCCGGCAATTGTTGACGTCGAAAATAACAGTTGCGTTTTTCTGCGCCAACGACGGAACGGACAAAAGGTTCATCGCCAACGTGGGTGTGTACAACGCTTTGGACAGCTTCATTTCGGTTTGCTTACCATTGTCGTTGTAGCACTGGATCACGTCGGGACCTTCTCCTTCCACAATCGCTTTATTCCCGTCGGCCAACGTAACGTGCTTCACATCGCTCTCTTGCAGCTCCACGAAAAATTCTCGGCTCTCGACGGTGTGGCTTGTCGCGCTAGGGTGGGGCTTATTTCCAAAAATCTCCCGTAGTCAGGATTTACAAAGTGGAAAATGATCATCGGTCCCAAAATAACGTCCTGTGAAAAAATGAGAATTTTTGGTGAAGGTTTAGAGGTGGCGCAAAGGGCGTAAGTGCAGTTTTACCATTTTAGTGAACTCTGAAAAATTTTGGTATGCTTTTCAGCTTGTTTTGGTGATTTTAGGACCCTTAAGGGCAAAAAATCACCTCAAAATTGCGATATCTCCACTCCTTTAAATGATATTTGACGAAATATATTTTATGCATGCGATTTTTGGCCCTTGAATAGGAGCCACTTGAGCTCTTATAATTTTGTTAACGGTTTTTCGTTCCGCGAGTTTTGCTGGGCAGTGTTTCGGAGAGCCCAAGCAAGACGGTTTGTTTTTGGGACGCTAGGAGATTGTTTTTCGTTTCGCGAGTTTTGCTGGGCAGTGTTTTGGAGGGCCCAAGCAGGACGCTTTGTTTTCGGGACGCCGGGAGTCGTTTTTCGTTTCGCGATTTTTGCTGGGCAGTGTTTCGGAGAGCCCAAGCAAGACGGTTTGTTTTTGGGACGCTAGGAGATTGTTTTTCGTTTCGCGAGTTTTGCTGGGCAGTGTTTCGGAGGGCCCAAGCAGGACGCTTTGTTTTCGGGACGCCGGGAGTTGTTTTTCGTTCCGCGAGTTTTGCTGGGCAGTGTTTCGGAGAGCCCAAGCAAGACGGTTTGTTTTTGGGACGCTAGGAGATTGTTTTTCGTTTCGCGAGTTTTGCTGGGCAGTGTTTCGAAGGGCCCAAGCAAGACGCCTTGTTTTCGGGACGCCTGGAGTTGTTTTTCGTTCCGCGAGTTTTGCTAGGCAGTGTTTCGTAGGGCCCAAGCAAGACGCTTTGTTTTCGGGACGCCGGGAGTTGTTTTTCGTCTCGCGAGTTTTGCTGGGCAGTGTTTCGGAGAGCCCAAGCAAGACGGTTTGTTTTTGGGACGCTAGGAGATTGTTTTTCGTTTCGCGAGTTTTGCTGGGCAGTGTTTCGGAGAGCCCAAGCAAGACGGTTTGTTTTTGGGACGCTAGGAGATTGTTTTTCGTTTCGCGAGTTTTGCTGGGCAGTGTTTCGGAGGGCCCAAGCAGGACGCTTTGTTTTCGGGACGCCGGGAGTTGTTTTTCGTTCCGCGAGTTTTGCTGGGCAGTGTTTCGGAGAGCCCAAGCAAGACGGTTTGTTTTTGGGACGCTAGGAGATTGTTTTTCGTTTCGCGAGTTTTGCTGGGCAGTGTTTCGAAGGGCCCAAGCAAGACGCCTTGTTTTCGGGACGCCTGGAGTTGTTTTTCGTTCCGCGAGTTTTGCTAGGCAGTGTTTCGTAGGGCCCAAGCAAGACGCTTTGTTTTCGGGACGCCGGGAGTTGTTTTTCGTCTCGCGAGTTTTGCTGGGCAGTGTTTCGGAGAGCCCAAGCAAGACGGTTTGTTTTTGGGACGCTAGGAGATTGTTTTTCGTTTCGCGAGTTTTGCTGGGCAGTGTTTCGGAGGGCCCAAGCAGGACGCTTTGTTTTCGGGACGCCGGGAGTCGTTTTTCGTTTCGCGATTTTTGCTGGGCAGTGTTTCGGAGAGCCCAAGCAAGACGGTTTGCTTTTGGGACGCTAGGAGATTGTTTTTCGTTTCGCGAGTTTTGCTGGGCAGTGTTTCGGAGGGCCCAAGCAGGACGCTTTGTTTTCGGGACGCCGGGAGTTGTTTTTCGTTCCGCGCAGCTTCCTGACACCGCCCATACTACCCCATTGGAAAATAACGAGCAAACATTTTTGGTTCCCAGTGCGAAGTGGTTCCCACTGACAACTCAATGTTTGTAAACAAATAGTCGTTTAAGGACTAACAATCGAGGAAGGCGAAGTTTGTTTTGCCGAAAAATTTCTTTTCTCTCCACAACAGTTATATTAGCACAAACAAACGGTTGCAAACTATTCGTTTGCCATACAGCATGTTAATTTGAGTTGGTGTGGCTAGCGCGGAACACATTTGAATATCGGAGAAAATTTTCCCTAATATGATTACGCCAATGTACGTTGTTATTCTTGAGTTTGATGCCGACCTCAAAAACATGGCTGCCTAGCACCGGGTTGGTTCCGCGAGTTTTGCTGGGCAGTGTTTCGGAGAACCCAAGCAAGATGGTTTGTTTTTGGGACGCCGGGAGTTGTTTTTCGTTTCGCGAGTTTTGCTGGGCAGTGTTTCGAAGGGCCCAAGCAAGACGCCTTGTTTTCGGGACGCCTGGAGTTGTTTTTCGTTCCGCGAGTTTTGCTAGGCAGTGTTTCGTAGGGCCCAAGCAAGACGCTTTGTTTTCGGGACGCCGGGAGTTGTTTTTCGTCTCGCGAGTTTTGCTGGGCAGTGTTTCGGAGAGCCCAAGCAAGACGGTTTGTTTTTGGGACGCCAGGAGATTGTTTTTCGTTTCGCGAGTTTTGCTGGGCAGTGTTTCGGAGAGCCCAAACAAGACGGTTCGTTTTCGGGACGCCGAGAAGTTTTACGGTTCGCGTTGTGTGAGTGCGAAAAGATATCCGTGTTAAGTCTAGGATGGATTACCAACTGGTGAGCTCGTTTCATGCTTATAATGACACATATTTTCAGGAAAACGTTATTTTATTTAATGTTTAAATAAACTTTTAATGGTTCGTCACTACAAGTGTCGGCATTAGGCCTGTTTTATATAATTTCAATATACATATATTTTTTCTCTTTAACATTACTAAAAACATCTTTTGAATGGTTCGACATTATGGATGTTGACGTATATTTTGAAACTCCTATCAAAAATTGTTCATCTCGAGACAATAATGTACAGCGTTACTCTTCTGTAATTTTCAAACAAACTATGTTTGGTTCGTCACTAAAAGTGTCGGCATCGTTCCTTTTTCATATTATTTAAAATATATACATATATATTTTTTTTTTTTGCCATTACTAAAAACATCTTTTGAATGGTTCGACATAATGGATGTTGACGTATATTTTATATCTTCTACCGAAAACTTCTCGAGACAAAATGCGAAACTAGCTTTAAGTTTAAGTTGTATTTTCCCTCGTTATCCATGGATCGCATCACTGACCAATGGTGACTCCGAGATCTTTTCCTCCCTCACTAATAAACACCCTCCCCGTGGTGATTGTGGAGATGCAGAGGTATTCTCGGTCTCTAGAAGCAACAATCATTACACCCTAACATTCCTTCCCCAACTGACTGTAAGGACTTGGCCGGCGCCGTTATTGATCAATAATATTAGATCTGCTAAAATTGTACTTCGAAAATAAGCGGAAACTCCCATCCCTTATTCATTTGGATCGTAGTGCAATTCTTACCAGTTCCGATCAATCACGGAGTAGCAACCATTGACATGTACAGTCAGTCTATGCTATGCTATGCGATTTTTGGCCCTTGAATAGGTTACGCTGGCTGATTAATATTAACCCGAATAAGCATATGAATAGCTGGGGAGAATTCCTATGCTAGTAGAATGGAACAAAGAGCAAAGAAGAATGAGTGAAAGAACACAGAAGAATGTAAGGTGGGGTGGGTTAAACAGGTGGGAGGGTGACTGAGGAATCTAGAAAACGATAATTATATTTATTGACTTCATTTTTTTCATTTTTTTTCTCGGGGATGAGATTCGATCCCAGATCCTCAGCGTGAAAGGTGTGTGTTCTAACCACTACACCAGGTCCGACCCCTTGACTTCTATTTAATATTACCTACTTCAGAAATATTTCGAGCAATTTTTCTTCAAGTAGGGGAAGAGCATCAATTTTTTAACCATCTCTAGTTTTCGACCCATGTATACGATTTTATTGGAACTTATTGCAACTTTGGAAAAATTTCAATAACGGCTAAAATGTCCTTAATTCCATGCGAAGTTTCATCATTATTCTCCTGGTAGATATAGATAAATGCACGTCACTTTACTGCTTCAGTTCAATAATCGTTTGGTTGTTTTTTTTTTCTGAATGATGATAGCAATATATCGAAAGGGACCGTTGCAAAATTTACATCCTGGAAATTCAGCCTTACGCAGTATCTATTAAACTCATAACTGATTTATATAATTATTAAATATACATAGGACATCCTGTGAAAATTCCTTCATGTAACTCTGTCCTAAAAAATATGTTTCACAACTGTGACGACTTTTTTTTACTAGTTCGTTTATTTGGGGCTCAAATGCGTGTAACGCTTTGCGGAGCCGAAGTTCGTTTTTTGTACTATTTACAATTTATTTACTTTTTCATTTCCAAAGTTAGTATGGGATGGAGCCAGGGTACTCGTGGCAACTCGAGGTTAATGGTTACAATTTTGAAAGGGAAGGACATGGTAAGGATTGGGTTTAGGGTTCTCTGCAGCTCATCCGGGAGGTATAGCGTGGTAGCTCTATTATCGTGTCATGGCGTTGATACCAATTTCTTGCCGGTATTCGTCTGCCGGATGGCCAGGATCCTCAATCCAACACAAAAGGGACAACACAGAGAAAAAAAAACTGGAGAAGAGAACACAAGAGAATTAAACTTTTATACAAGACAAGCGAAGGAAATCGTAAATTGCGACCATATAAATGAAATCGCGGGTAACTGTGACGACTTAATTTTGGTTTTATTTGAGAGGTTTTCAACCTGAAGTGCTTTATCTCTTGCACCCCATAGAAGCTCGTGCACTACTTTGAATTTTGACTACCGATTTTTTTTCCTTCTGCTGTTGTTTATACACATCGATTTCAAATACAGATGTAGAACGATGTATTGAACTTCATCTGCATTTTCGTTTGTCCGAAGTTATGTTGAAGGTGTTGTGGCGAAAGTGAAGTATTGGAACCCCAAACGCAATTAATTGTTGAAATGGCATCATAATCCAGAAATTCCTGTGGAAATTCTAACAAGAAGTGTTATTGCTGGAAACCTAACAAATGAATCTAAACCCTTCCACTTCATATAAAACTCCTTCTATTTGTATGAAGTGTACGGATTTTGAGCCTGTATGGATTTGGGCCCCTCTGTAATTTCTTTCAGATTATAAAAGCAATTGCTGGAGTTATATCAAACGGACATTCTAAAATACTAAATGAGTGTTAAACTTGCATATAATCACATCTCAAACATCCAACCTAGATATTTTCACGGCTCCATAGTTGATTCTAATATAATATCATCAGTTACACCCTCCCCCCTGTTTAACCCACCCCACCTTATATTCTTCTGTATTTTTTGGTCTTTCTATCATTCTTCTTTGCTCTTTGTTCCATTCTACAAGCATAGGAATCCTCCCCAGCTATTCTTATTCGGGTTCATAGTAATCAGTCATTGTAACCTAGTCAAGGGCCAAAAATCGCATGCATAAAATATATTTCGTCAAATATCATTTAAAGGAGTGGAGATATCGCAATTTTGAGGTCATTTTTTGCCCTTAAGGGTCCTAAAATCGCCAAAACAAGCTGAAAAGCATACCAAAATTTTTCAGAGTTCACTAAAATGGTAAAACTGCACTTACGCCCTTTGCGCCACCTCTAAACCTTCACCAAAAATTCTCATTTTTTCACAGGATGTTATTTTGAGACCGATGATCATTTTCCACTTTGTAAATCCTAACTACGAAAGATTTTTGGAAATAAGCCCCACCCTATTGTCGCGCCCGAGTCCAAGTTTCCCTCTCTGTGTCCCGTAGATACTGACGGCATTCCTTCTGAATGTGGCCCACTCTCTTGCAGAAGTGGCAGGCCAGAGGCTTCTTATTCTTACCTTGTCCAACTTTCATCGCAGAATCCGAACCGCAACCGTTTTTCTTCGCTGATTCGTCCAGAAGTTTCCGCTTGACAAGCTCCAAGGTGAGTTCATCGCCCGTACGGCTGTCGAGGGTGGTAGTCAGGGTGTCGAACGTGCTTGGCAGGCTTCTCAGGATCATCGCGATCATGATAATTTCCTCCAGCTGCTGTTCGGCATTCGCAAGGCTACTGAACAGTTCCTCCATGCCGAAAATGTACACCGCCATATCCTCTCCCTCTGAATCGATCAGCAACCCGATGGTAGCTCTGGCCTTGGCATCTCCAGCGGCCCAAACCGCTTCTGCTTCCGGTTTCTCACTTGGTGTCACGCAACGCCAAAGTTCTTCCCGGACCAACAGAAGTTCCACCTTGAATAATTGGCGTTGTTCAGCTTTTGCAGGCTGAATCGGATTCTGTCCATTTTGCTTCCAGAATATTTGGCTTATGGAAAAAAAATACTCGCTCAGGCCCATAATCTGTTGCAGGTGGCAGTAATAATTAAAAACTGACTGGTTAGGATGACTAATGAAAAGAGACTGAAGAAAATTTTATTTCGATAATTTAACATGATTGCTTTAATTAATTTGAATTTATTCTAGGTTGCTTCGTTGCACGTGATTTGGATCAACGTACAACATAAATGACTGGTCGATAGAAGTTTCGTATGTGTTTTATCATTTTTTTTTTGTTTTTGCTCGATTTATCTACAGGAAAATGATAACTATTCGAAGTTGGGATATTTGGAAGAGATTAGCCATGTGTTTTCGTAAAACCAGGTCCGTCGCACTCGGGCTGAAATTGGGTACCACTTCTAGTACTGCATTTGGTCCCTCGGCAGTGCAAAAGGTACCCAAGTTTGACAGATCGCAGTACACTTTTCACGGCATTCTAGATTACCTTATGAGCCATAAAATTTTGAGCAACTGCAAGGGACATGGAGGTCATTATTTTTTTTAAGATGGTCATATAATATTGAAAAGGTCGTCCGGAAATTCAATTATCCGGGATTCGATTATCCGGAATTTTAGACTCGATTATCCGGAATTTGTTTTTTGATGTGCTTGTTTTTCATTTTTTTTGCATAAATCTAAGATAGTTTGGTATTGCAATATGCAGTATGAATGGTTTTGCAGTTTTAAACGTATTTAAGAAAAGGGAGGTTTGAAAAAGTGGTTTTGTGTGTATGCTGATCAAAAATATTTTTTTCTTGTAAAGACCCCTACTGTTCCTAGAAATAATTTCTGGCTATGCCACCACATCATACAAATAAAACAACGAACAAAACATTTGATTTGGTTATCCGGAGGATTCGATTATCCGGAGTGAAAAAAAATCGATACTCCGGATAATCGAGTCCGACCTGTACTAATGTTCGTATCTACTCACTATAGTTAGTTGTTTAGGACATTACCGCCCAAATTTAACCTTTCTGTCGTCCCGCGATTTTTTTTAACGCGAGTAGTCGCGCGTTGTACTTTGTACAACACTCTTGGTTTCGCGAATAACACATGAGTCTGACCAGATCCGTCCTACTCGGGCTCAGATTGGGTACCACTTCTAGTACTGCATTTGGTCCCTCGATAGTGCAAAAGGTACCCAAGTTTGACAGATCACACTACACTTTGCACGGCATTCTAGATTATCTAGATATTTTGGGCAACTGCAAGGATATTGAGGTCTTTAATTTGTCTTTGGTCTGACTACTTAGAAAGATGATGTCTTCGGCAAAATTCTTCAGTAGCTCAAGAACTCATTAATTTAGCCAAGAAATTCGAGTTTTTGCTACTAGGCGGCACTAGTGAGCATGAAACTTTTGTTTTACATATCTCAGGATCCTGACCACTTAGAAAGATGGCGTCTTCGGCAAAGTTCTTCAGTAGCTCAACTACTCTCTTTGTTTAATCCTTTAAGCTCAAGATTAGGTAAAATAATGATAGCCCCTGAGTTTCTGAACAACTTCGCCGAAGAAAAATTTCATACGCAACTTGAGTTATCATGTCTATTATGGCTTAAACCAACCGACGGTGTTTTGAAAAAAAAAAAAAAAAAAATAGGTTCGTAGAAACAAAATTTAATTTGGACAAATTGAGATGTAAAATTGCGAAAAATAATGGTGGGGTTGTTGTGAAATTGTGAAAAATAATGGAATTGTTCTGGTGCGCTTCGATCCCACGACTCTCAATACGCTAGACTGGGAGCGTTAACCAACTACGCCACAGACCGGGTAACGATTCTGCAGCGCAATCGGCCATCCTGAAACCAAAGTCCGTAACGACCCCATATTCTCCTTCACAACTCTACATCGGCATCTAAGAGAGCCGAAGGAGATGGAGTCTTGGGATCGAAGCCCAACAGAACAATTCCATTATTTTTCACAATTTTACAACTTCAGGTTTAAAAAAAAATATGCTTACTAGCGCCGCCTGGAGGCAAAATATCCTATTTAATGGCTCAAATAATGATAGCCCTCGAGCTACTGAACTACTTTGCCGAAGACGCTAATTCTCTAAGTGGTCAGGTTCCGGAGATATCTGCAAAACAAAAGTTTAATGCTTAAAATTTTGAATCAACTAGCTCGAACAATTCCTCCAAGATTATGGCCATTCGTAGCACCTACTTCCAGCACAGCCTTCCATAGCGATACACCTGGAGATCACCACAGCAGACAGAATCGAAAATTGAACACGTTCTGATTGATGGTCGGCACTTTTCCGACATTATCGACGTCAGGACCTATCGTGGCGCTAACATCGACTCTGATCACTATCTGGTGATGGTCAAACTGCGCCCAAAACTCTCCGTCGTTAACAACATACGGTACCGATGGCCGCCTCGGTATGACCTAGAACGGCTCAAGCAACCGGATGTCGCAGCACCTCGAGGCTGCATTACCGGAAGAGGGTGAGCTGGATGAAGCCCCTCTTGAGGACTGCTGGAGAACAGTAAAAGCAGCCATCAACGATGCAGCTGAGAGCAACGTCGGGTACGTGGGATGAAGTCGACGGAACGATTGGTTCGACGAGGAGTGCCAGGAGGTTTTGGAGGAGAGGAATGCAGCGCGGGCGGTCATGCTGCAAGAAACCCGGCAGAACGTGGAACGCTATAAACGGAAACGGCAACAGCAGACCCGCCTCTTTCTGGAGAAAAAACGCCGCCTGGAGGAGATCAAAATTTTCCAAATTTAGCGTTACGTAATAAAAGACGCTGCCTACTGTAAAAAAATTGTTCTTAAGAAGATTCTTGAGGAATACATTTTGGTTTGGTGTCGATAGATAGCTTTGTTGCAAATGATAGCATATAAATCACAGTTGTTGTACAAAGTAAAACAGCGCGACAGCCCGAAGGTTCATAAATAAAATAAATCGATGAAGGTTTCTTATCGTTCTCGTTAAGCGCGTATGACTCCGAGCTTGTTATTTTTATTCGTATAATTTAATTGGTAACTGGGAAATAAAAGACTTCTATAGTTTGAATATTTTTGAAGTCATGATCATTTGCGGATTTTTTCGATTCACGTCTAAAATTTCCTCACATTTGTTTTACAATGGTGAAAATTTATAAACATGGTATAAAAGATCTCTGGTCCCATTATAGTGTTCGTCACTGTAAATATTTGTATCTCAATTCAGTAGGACATGTATAACGGAAAGTCTCCGTGTTCAATCTCCATTTCTAATACGTCACCAGGATAGATGCCGATGGGACTTTTTGTTCGTTCCTTGAAATCAAGCTGCGCACACAAACATGGTCGACAACATTGCATGGAAACCCATTTCCACAAGCTACAGCATAAATCCAAAAAATGTAGGTATACATTATTCAGAAGGGTCGTCGTTAGAGCTTGATGCTTGCTATATCCTCCGCCTCCGGGGTGACTTTTCCCTATTAGGGGACATTTTGCTCTTGGCAAAATTGTGTCCTTTCAGCGTTCGGTTGGTAGGACGCTGTCACTGCAGACTAGAGGACATTTTTATCACACCGAAGTGTTTTAAAAGCTTTTCATTTATTCAAATTAAATCCTAATGTCATCTGTTCTGAGAGATTTTTTATGGGCTAGTATCGTTCGGAGTGTTCCATGTCCTGACTGCTTCATGGCAACGGATAAGATCATAAGGGTAGGGCTGTAGCCATGTACTAAGCTGCCGTCAATTCACCTGCTCTTGACGGAGCACAGCTTTTACATAGCGATTCACTCTGCTTGACGCTGATCAAAGATTTTCCAACGGAGAGCACCCAGATGTGTAAAATTTAATTACTGACCATTCTCCGGCACAGATTGCCTGGCACTCCTGTCGCAAGAAATGGATGACGATGGAAAATCAAACAAGAATTTGATGGTAAATGAATTTTAGGGAGGATTGAGAAGCTTTTAACGCTTCTTTTCTGTCTGATTGATGCTGATCAGATTGGCAACATGTGCCTTCAGTAAGTGCGTTTTAGTTTTATCTTGATGGATTAATGGAAGATGATCTAATTTGGATCTGTGACGGAAATAAGTCCAAGATGCACATTTTTAAGCTGAATGTTTTTTTTACCAATTATGGTAACTATATAAAATAAGTCAAATAGTTTTTGTTAGACAAGTATTACAAAAAAAGTAAACATTTATATACTGCTCTTGCTTTTCTAGGCGTAGAAAAAGCATTTGACATTGTTTGATGTAAAGGCTTGATTGTAAATTTAAAATACTTGAATTTTTAAACATACATTGTTAGAATAATCCAAAGTTATCTATCAAATCATACACTTCAGGTTAATTATCAAAATTCCAAGTTTCAAAAACTTCCTGTAAGAGCTGGTGTTTCTCAAGACAGCATTTTGGGGCTTATGAAAAATCTTACCGCGTTTGGTGTTCCCGCATTTAATATTTGCATTTCAAGTACAGACACCCCACAGTTATGGATCAGCTAAGGGTCGTTTTTTAGAATAAAATTCGATTACAAATCATGGTGACCTTGTACAAAACAAAATTACCCGCCTGGTAATGCCGAATATGGTTATTTTCCAGAATACACATAAAAAATCGCAATAATTTACGAAAAAGTGTCGATTTCGATAGGAATTTCAAACGTTGTCCATCCCACAGATGTGGATCAGTGGAACAGGAGGGTCCTTATTATGGATCAAATCTACTCATATTATGGATCAGAACACTATAAAAGCAATTTATCTGTGAAGTAAACGAATGGTGTGTTAGTGAAAGTTTCTTTCGGAATCGTCTTATCGCTGATTCACAACTGTGGTACGGGTTTCAATGCCCCACAGTTATGAATCAACGATTCTATGAATAGGGATAACATTTCATTTTATACGGACGAATAAAATATGCTAGAAGATGTTGTGATTGATTGTAATGCTGTACAGATTTATAGTTCACGTAGATAAATTGTGTTCTGCGTAATTGCAACTCTATTTGATGATATATTCTCCGTTTAAGCCAACTTTGATCCATATCTGTGTGCTATCCATAACTGTGGGGTGACTGTACGAAGGTATACGATGCGCACTCGTAGTAGCTTAATATAGTTAGCAAAAAAATGATGATAGTGATGCCTACCGTAGAACACATAGATTAATATATGTAATGTTTGAAATGATACTTATTCTAAAAATAGAATAACTAATTCTAAGCGAAGAGAACTTTACCACTTTTTATTGATATAACTTAGAAAATTTTGCGTTTTATCCCGCCCCACCCATTTCACTATGCCCCGGTGTACCTTATCGAAACTATTTTACGACAATTTCACTGCGCTTTGATTCTTCATATCGAAAGCACTTATGATAACATTGATAACGACGGAGAGTACCGAGACGCATATCAGTATATTGTTGATGATGTCTGACCTTCGCTGCTCTTCGATTTTGTTGATATTGAGTAATGTTCCCAGCACTACGATGATGATAGCTTGTAGCACCTGTATATAGAAAAAAAAAAGAAACTATTAATATGATCATATCAGCGTTTACATTGGCATACTGCATACCTGAAGAGATATGGAGGTTACCACCAAGATCAACAATAAAGTGTAGAACTGATGGGCCTCTCCTACAGTAAGCAAGTACTTGAGCTGCGCGGCATTGGCTGTTAGAAGGGCTAGATCCAGCATTCCCTGGACAAAAGTTTTTCGCGTCGCATAGCTATTTATGTCTAGCTTACTCGATTTATTGGGCTGTTGGTGAAAAAAGTATAAGATTATGGTATGCCGTGAGTCACACGGTTCCACAAATATCTACCTCAGATGAAGATTCTTCCGATGACTTATTTGCCCGACTGTCTGCCATCTCGATTGTCTCATTGATAACTGAAGTATTTCTACTTGGTAGCAGTTTGCCATTTCAATTGAATCTGTTGTAGAGGAGATTGGGTTATCGAACGAGATATTTTTGGTATTTTGTAGAAAGCTTTATGACACACAATCATGCTGCGAAACCAAGAAAAACCTGATTCAGACAGACGCATGAGAATTATGTCTTCATCGATGAGCATACTACAATTACTTGGTCCATCTGTTGATTCAAAAAGTTAATATTAATTTCTTTATACTCAATTGCAATGATATATCAAAACTATGAAAAATTACTCATACCTACCCTTTCACGGAAGCAAAATTATTTTTTTTTATCGTTACAGAGATTCTAATTATGTTTCAAGGTTATAGTAATTATAATTCTCCAAAAGGCCACCTGGTTTATGGAGCCCCACATCTTGCCCCACTTCACTCTACGGTTAGAAACGTCGTTCAAAGCGGAGTGTCCATTATTGATTAGAAATTGGTGTTTTCTACTTCTCACGTGTAACAGATAGGATGGATAGACTGATTTTTTGTCAATGAGTTGATACATGGTTGATACAAATTTGGCTGTTCAGTAATTCAAACAACAAAAAATAGTTCCAGTATATGGTTATTCTAGGCGTTTGTAGTGCAACTCGATTCAATTAAAATCGTATTGTGATACATAAGTGCAAAAGTGGAAACATGCGTCCTCTATATTTTCTTCTTCCTCTTTCTCGCGTTACGTCCGGACTGGGACAGAACCTGTTTCTTAGCTAATCGTTCTTATGAGCACTTCCACAGATATTAACTGAGAGCTATCTTTGTCAATTGACAATTTTTGCATTTGTAAATCGTGTGGCAAGCACGGAGATACTCTTTGATCAGTAATCATGCACAAATTACGTCACGTTCCAAGAAGGGGAGGGTAGTTGGTCAAGCCAAGCGTGACAAGCCTTACAAAAATTTCGGAATACTTATACTAAAAGTAAGAGGTTGTTTCCGCGATACAACCGCCAAGTTGACGTTGGATAACGTTAGCTTCTAATATGTCCTGGCTTGAGACCGTCACGAACTTACGAAAGATTTCTACTGATAAAAATTCAATCAATTTTCATACTATTTGTTGCACGTCAATTCTGATCTATTATGGGCATTATGTGTTATTATTTGGTTGGTTCGGTTAACACTTCAACACCAACAGAATCGGACTCTTGCTCTCAAACAAATATTCCGGTTGAACGTTAGGTCCACGCATGATCCACTACACACTTAAATTATTTTACGGATTCCTGTAAAATCTCAACAGCTGACCAGTTCGGTGAAATAAATTAACAGAGTACGGTAAATTTTTACAGTATTCCGTGAAAAATCACCGGAATCCGTATAATTTCTACGGAATTACGGTGTTTTATTTTACCGAACTGTTCAGCTGTTGAGATTACGGTGAAATTCACCGTATGAGCTTAGTGTGTAAGATTGGTTGCTTTAGTTAGTTCCGAAGCCAGTTTGAGGTTGAAACACTTCTCCATGAAGTCCGCTAACTCCATGTTTTTCTCTTTGCTCAAATCGATGTTAAAGTTGCCAGTCTCGATGATTGGCATGATCTCCTTTTGATACTCGAAGAAGTTCCGCACCATGACGAACTTCATCTGCTTCGTCATGGTATCCGTCGTGGAATTGCAGCACAATTTCAAACAAAACGGCTCTTTTCAGGGTCACAACAATGCATTCGGCGTAAAAGAGTTATTACCAGAGACATTTCATCTATTACTATTAATTGATTAATTAATTTATTTATTTATCAATTATAATTTAGGATGATTAGTTTTCAACAGAGATAAATGGTAAACAAAGTTTTACCCAGGTTCCCGTCGCTCGGGTCGGGCGGCGGTAGCATTTTTGCAGTCTTCTCTATGTGCGTATTTCGATTCGATCGACAATTTCTTACCAAATCAAAACATCAACAAAGATGTTGCTGATTAGTTTTAGCTCTTTGTTTGACAAGATAGTCTGATCGCTCTAACATGCATTTACATTTAGGTAGCGACGACGACAACGGCATTATTCAAAGTAAGTAAAGTTTGTAAGGATGCTTAAAATATATCTCCGAGCCCGATTTCATCTTCTAAACTCGTACCAATTAGCTCATACGGTTGAAATAATGAAATTTCTGTTAGATATCAGGAATTTCCTTAGGAAATTGCCTAAATTTAGGCGTTTCTATTGCAATTCTTGAAATTAACTACTCATTATTCCTTTAAATATTACATTATTTGGATTCAGGGAGCTCATATTCATTACGTAGAGTCGTTTCAAAAAATAACAATAATCGCATTGACCAGTGATCAATTTCACCCCGAAATGGGAACCCCGATTTTCTATTTAAGGGATGATTTTTAGCAGTAAATACACATTTGTTAGAAAATTTTGGCACATGAGCCAAAGAGGCTGCCCGTCGTACTTGTTTTCATGCATTCAGTTGTTTGGCATTTACAACATTATTTAAAACAGACATGAAAAACCATGAAAAATGATCAATTTCACCCGAAATTACGGTACCGTAAAACGGGGTAACTTTGATAGTGCGAGACCCACAAGATATTAAACGAAATAACGATGTTTCTGTTAATCAGTTAAGAAAAACGAATGCAAAAGTAAATAGTTTTAGTATGACACTTCATGTTAAAGCTATTTTCATTGGAATTAAGTGCATTTGAGGATTTATATGCAAATATTAAAAACTTACAAGATTTTAGCATTTTTGCAACGCTTACAAACAATCTGTTCTTCGATCACTATTTGATAATGTCATAATAAGTTCGTCACTTATCCATAAAAGCCTAGTTATAGTATAACATGAATTCGGTCTCAAATCTATTAGCGAAAACCATTTTTACAAACTGAGATCATTTTTGTAATCTAATTTTGAAATTTTCATATAGCGTTAAACGCCTAGAGGTATGCAACGTCCTATAAATGTTCCGTACCGTCGTTGGGGGTGACAATGGGTCAAAAAGGGATATGTGCGATTTATTTTTTGAATAACTATCGCAATTTAACTCCAATAAACTTCAAATTTGGTGTGTATGGTACATTAACTATGGGGCCCAGATAGCCGTAGCGGTAAACGCGCAGCTATTCAGCAAAACCAAGCTGAGGGTCGTGGGTTCGAATCCCACCGGTCGAGGATCTTTTCGGGTTGGAAATTTTCTCGACTTCCCAGGGCATAGAGTATCTTCGTACCTGCCACACGATATACGCATGCAAAAATGGTCATTGGCATAGTAAGCTCTCAGTTAATAACTGTGGAAGTGCTCATAAGAACACTAAGCTGAGAAGCAGGCTCTGTCCCAGTGGGGACGTAACGCCAGAAAAAGAAAGAAAGAAGGTACATTAACTACTGTTCAAAAAATTAAGGACAAATATTTATTCACAGCGGCACCACAAGTGAATGAAAAATGACCCAATCTCACCCCATAGAGGGGGTGACATTGGGTCACTGTAATTGAAATAACTTGTTTTTGAGAATATGATTTCAAAACCATTCACAACTGAAAAATTTTGACAAAAAACGATGCAAACAAGACAAAAAGATATCTAAGATGTTTCACAAGTATGATAAACCCACTTAAAAGAAAGATTATACTGAAAATTGAAGAGCTATGAGAAAAATACGTAAACCCAACATTTATCGTCAAGTTTACATAAATTTTCTTGGTTTTTCCCTCAAATTGTCTGCAAAGTCTCATCCCCATTGCTATAAAGCCCATTCAGTTTCCCCAAAGGTGTACTGAAACAGTGATTATTTTAAACATTTAAACCTTCGCAAATAGTTAAATTTCGGTGCGACATTCCACGATCAATAAATTTCAGGCAGAAGTTGACGTCATAATCCCAGTATTTCAGCGATCCAACTCATTTGTACTTCCGTGAGATGTTTCTATAATATGAAAACACTGATCAATAATCAAATTTAGAAAAAAACACCCTTTTGATAAAAATTAACGATGTTGCTGCGCACGAAACACAGTTGCTGGTTTGAGAAGTTGTCAAAATGCGTTGTATTGTTATTCAATGCACGGAATACTCAAGTAGACTTGTTTGATGTTTCAGAGATGCTGTATTTAGAAAAAATAAACACATCTTAATGAAAAAAGAGAACACCCGGCACCGTAAAATGTCAAAAAAGTGGACTTGGAATTTCATTAACTATCGTTCTTGCTTGACCCAATCTCACCCCCATTTCCAATGTTTTAGACATCGTACAGAAAAAAATGTTTTTTATGGGAAAGTCAAACAGATTCCGGAAAATACCTGTGATGTATAATGAAAAGACTTTCAACATTCTACTAATACAACGATAGAGGCTAGAGTACATGCGTGATACTTTGTACAGGAGAAATTTAATGTTGTAAATTTTATCTAGCTTCAACATGCAAGTTTATTGATGTAGTATACAAAAACTACTATTTCTAAAAATGTATATTGTTATGAATTATGTGTAATAATATGTTCCCTAACATATGAATTATTAATTTTAGTAATATCAGCGTTATTAGCTGAAATATTTCACAAAACATATTTTTCCGTTTTGACCCAATCTCACCCCCTAGACCCATTGTCACCCCCATCGACGGTACTAAGCATAGATTTACCTGCACGAGCAGAGTGTTGCTCATCGTAGTTATTCACTTGGTGGGCGACGGGATGATGTCGCTCTTGCTCGTCAATTATGGTCGTACATTGGTAGGGCCGCGTTGAGTTAATCTGAAACCGGTCGCCACAATTTGAATGGGGTGCAGTATCCACGGTAACTTCGGCAAGACATATACTGCCGGCTAAATTACCTGGACAAACAGTTTGCTGATTCCATTGGTCGATGATTTTTACACGTTGGGATGGCCCTTGCTGGTCGTCTAATGGTAGATCGTGATAGAACCGTATTGTCGAAGGCTTCTGAAAACGGTGACCATCGTTTGATTTGGGTGCAGTATCTACGGTAACTTCGGCAAGACATATACTGTCAGCTAAATTACCTGAACAAGCATTATGTTGCTCCTGTCGTTTCATTGATTTATCCATTAATTGCTAGGAATAATCGATTCGTTCTTTGGCCAACTTATAGCACCTTTGGTAGATTGGACAGTCAGTTCCCCATGCCGAATGGTTAGTATCGAGGAGTTCATCATTTTTTGATTTTCGATCCTTGCTTGACCCAATCTTACCCCCATTTTCAATGTTTTAGACATCGTACAGAAAAAAATGTTTTTTTTTTTTTTTTTTTTATGGGAAAATCAAACAGATTCCGGAAAATACCTGTGATGTATAATGAAAAGACTTTCAACATTCTACTAATACAACGATAGAGGCTAGAGTACATGCGTGATACTTTGTACAGGAAAAAATTAATGTTGTAAATTTTATCTAGTTTCAACATGCAAGTTTATTGATGTAGTATACAAAAACTACTATTTCTAAAAATGTATATTGTTATGAATTATGTGTAATAATATGTTCCCTAACATATGAATTATTAATTTTAGTAATATCAGCGTTATTAGCTGAAATATTTCACAAAACATATTTTTCCGTTTTGACCCAATCTCACCCCCTAGACCCTGAAACTACCTTTTGACCCCGGGAGAATATTGCGCCGTCCCAGACGGGGACGTGCCTAAGCCCCAAGCTGCTGGTACTAGCCAACGGCAGCTTCCAGGGTGGGCACCGAAGGCCTCTTTTGCCTCCCGGGTCCCAGGGCGTTATTGGGTGGGGGAGTTTTCGGCGGGGAAGTCCTGAAACAAAATTTTGTCAGCAATTACCTTATATTTTCTCTTCTGGGGGTCGTCGTACAGCGGAGTGATGCGACACGTCGAATACAGGCCCAGCTTACCGGTGGTGGGCGGGCGGATGATAACAAGTGGGCCTAGAGTGTGGCTGGAGAGTGGCCGATGATGTTGCCGGACGCTGGCCGAGTGAATACTCTGCGAAGAACTTTCGAGGTCGTTCTGGTTGCCGTGGAGCAATACCAAATTGGTTGGAGTGCCCACTAACGTTGCAGGGGTGATCGTGGAGCGGAGCCCAACGGACAACCGTCCACGTGTCTGGATGCTGCTTGCCGGGAAGCCGGAAAGTGGCCAAGTAATTCCAACGAAAACCGGCGAAATATCCGTTGAGGCTGTCGGGGAACGGCTTGAAAGCGATTGATGACGAATTTGGCGCGGGATTGCAACTGACGGAGCCACTGGAAGCGTGGAACGGCCCAGCGGCGGTAGTTGGAAGGTGAGACAGCCGACCTTCGGTCCGTAACAAACGTGGTGTCGTTTCAACGGAAAATGAACGGTTCACTCTTTTCCTGGCTTTGTCGAGGAGATTTTACGGGCCTGGAGGAAGCTTTCGGCACTAACGCACAGGATGTGTGCGATTCTACTTGCACCACCGTAATACGCGCTACTTTGGAGGTTGTCTTCTATAACTTCTGTCGGCTGGAACGAGCTTCTGTAGACTGATCCCGAACCTTCTCACACGTCGCACTCTTAGCCCCAATCGTCCGATCTTCTCTCCCAAAATTGCTCACTCTCCGTGTTTCCGCCCACATCGCCACCCACTTCAGACTATTGCTCAACTTCACCACCCAAGATGTCTATCGGCTGGCATTAGGTCAACTCGCCGACGCCCCCTCATTTAAATTGAACGTTAGTCTAGCTATATAATATTTGGCCCTACATCCCCACTCTTTTTATCAAGTTACTATTCGGTAACATCCCCCTCTGGTCAGGGTAGCAAAAAACTAATATACATTTTTTTTGCTTAACAAAAGAATTAATGTTAAAGAAAACTGAACAAAACTCTGGAAACAGAAACATAACATTTAAACATAACAGGCTAAACCACTGGCTAACCGTAACAAAACTCACATCTTTTCCGACCACAACGCTGGTGTCGAGGGACTATATGGTCAAAACCTTCAACTGTCCACTCTGCCTGTACCTCTCCTACACCCCTGCACTTCTAGTTGTGGCCATCTAAACAAAGCTCTACCATTCCACACTATCTTTCCGTGCTATCGCGATTATGCCGTGGTCTACATCACAAAACCGGAACCGACTGCCACGCGGGACAGTTCTGATTCGAACGAAGTAATAAACAATACTGCCGAACGGTCGACAATCAACAAAACTGGCTATCAAATGTATGACTTGAACAATAGTAGTCTGATTATGTACTGAGTACGAGGACATACAAAAGGTTTTTTTACTCTGAAGTACATACGGGTAACAATAAAGATGATGCTATGTAACAATGCAACAATGAATATGGATACGAATTCAAACGTATAACAGTTTCCGACTTGCTGTCGATCAGCTATAGGATCAGTCAGTTTAAAATCTGGCCGTAGTTCTAATTTGGCTCTCGTTCAATTAGGAACAAGACCAGCGCGCGCGAGTTTGATTTTTTTTTCGTTATTGGAGGACGTCTCCCCCTAGCTACCAAGCTGACTCATCTATTCTCCTATCCTTCAATAATTCCCTTTTGCCGATATATCGTCGTGATTAGCCCCGCGGAAAGCTTATATCCGAGAATCAGAGGTAACGGGACGGAAGGTACGGATTCCAAATGAGCCAGAGAAGGTCGTGAATTTTTGAATTAATCGTATTGAATATTTCAGATTTTACTTCCAGAGACTGGAAACCTTACTCCCCTTTTCATCGAACTGATCGTCCACACGCAAACGTGTGCTAATGACCGGATTTTAAAAGATTGGCTGGCCATACGCCGATATTGCGACCCTGGCTATCTATCAGCTCGTATGACGATGACCCGTGCCGCGCAATCACCGTGCAAGGTAAATATTGAGCGCCGAGTTTGGCATTATAAAACTCACTAGCGTTGGACAACTTAGTATTCCTTTTGAAAACCGTGTCACCTACAGCCAGGGCTGTTAAGTTTCATGACCGACTTGCAACACTGACGAAACGAGTCTCCTCACTGTCACTAGACGAAGCTATATTTCATGCGCTCATTTCGTCACGTCGCGATAACGGGCTTTCACGAGAGCAATTTTAATGTTGTTTTGCTTTTAAAATTACTTTCTCATTTTGGAAAATTTTGGGAAGTAAATGTGTTTGATAAGTTGAGTGAATATCCTTCTATAATTCCAGCGATATGAACAACAATTATACATTACAATGAACTAAAAATTATCAAGTTCACAATTCCGTCACAAGCCGTAGCGAAGGGAAAATGAAAGAGAGTTTGAAAAAAATCTCTGTCATTGTCTCGCCATCCGATGACAGCGAGAGAAGCATCTATGTAAAAGTCGCACGATACTTTCTATTTACATTGACGCTTTCCAGCCCTGCCTACAGCGAATGGTTTAGCGGGCCTACGGGTTCGTAAATTGTAGGTTTTAGAAGAAATGTTATGCGCTTTTTGGAGTTGTTTATGCACCAGTGCATACAGCTGGGGATTTTGTTCCTTTACTCGTACGGCCCTTTCCCTCAGGGTCGATTCTTCTTCGCTCTCAAACCTAGAATGATCGGTACCTTTGAGTACGATTTCTTCCCCCTTTGCTACGCGAAACGGGGTATAGCCTGTCGACGAGTGGATCGTGGAGTTAATCACAACCTCGATCTCAGACAGTCGAGAGTCCCACGTCCTTTGATTGCTTCGGGCGTATGATCGGATGGCGGTGTTGATTACACGATTCACGCGCTCAACGGGGTTAGCTTGCGAGTGGTATCGCGAAGTAAGCCACTGTTGAACCTCGAATCGATGCATTAGATCGCGAAATTCACGGGATGTGAATGTCGTTGCATTGTCCGTGAGCACAATTGCTGGCACGGAATTCCGGTAAAACCAGTGGTCTACCAATACTGAGCTCAAAGCCTTGGCAGAAATGCTTGAGAAAGCATGAAGTTGAACCCATTTGCTAAAAAGATCTAATGTGACAAGAATATATTGCTTACCGCTGGTTGAGCGTGGGAGGGGTCCAATGAAGTCAAGGGCGATTATTTGCCATGGACGACTGTCATCCCGCATATCACCCATAAGCGGTGTGGTGGAAGAGTTAGGTGGTTTGATTTGTTTACATTCGGTACATTTCCGGACGTATTCTCGGACATCTCGATACATATTTGGCCAGAAAAATCTCTGCCGGATTTTCCCAACGGTCTTATCCACTCCAATATGGAGCATATGGTCATGATTCGATTTTATGATTTCCTTGCGTGTCTCCGGGCTAGGAAAAATTTTCCAATCAAATCGGTGATCAGCCAGATCATCATTGAAAGCGTATTTTAAAAGTAGCCCATTGTGAATACGAAAATCAGGGTATTCTTCTGGAGATTCCTCGACCTGTTTCCTAAGTGAGTTGTACCATTCAGAATCGGATTTCTTGGATATGACCATCACGCTTCTCGACAGGGCGTCCGGGACAACATTGTCTCTACCTCGGCGATGGACGATGGTCATATCGTAGTTCTGAAGGGCCAAGCTCCACCGACTGAGACGCGATGAGGTTCTCCATTTCGATCTCATTATAAACGTTAGTGCCGAGGAATCCGTTACGAGGACAAAATGACTGCCCTCTAGATATCCTCGAAAATGCTCTATGGAGAGAAGAGCTGCTAGGCCTTCTTTCTCCGTGGCGTGATACGATCGTTCAGGAGTAGTGAGCTTTTTGGAGAAATACTCTACCACTCGCTCTTGCCCATCCACCTTTTGCGTTAGAACGCCCGCTATAGCATAATCACTAGCATCGGTGTGCACCATAAACTCGTGATCAAAATTCGGGCTAGTCAAGATTGGTGAGGTAATCAATTTCTCTTTTATACTCTGGAAAGCTTCCTCGGCTTCAGGAGTCCATTTCAGAGTCTTCGTCTTTGCTTTAAGAAGCTCTGAAAGAGCAGCGGTAGTCCGGCTATAATCGGCTATGAATCTCCGATAGTAGTTAGACATACCTAAAAACCGACGGAGTTTAGTTATGGTCGTTGGTCGTTCATATTCGACTATAGGCCTAATCTTCTCGGGATTTACCCGCAATCCTTGGGAAGACAAGATATAGCCAAGAAACGGTATTTCTTCCAGACAAAAGTGAGACTTCTCCAACTTAATTGATAAGTTGGCCTCGCGCAATCGCCTTGCAACCTCTTCGAGCAACCGTACGTGTTCTTCGAATGTCTCTGTCACTATGATGATGTCGTCTAAGTAGACAAAGACATACGGTTCCAGTGCACCCTGACCTAATACCCGGTTCATCAACCTGGCCAACGTAGCCGGGCTGTTGACTAAACCAAATGGTAGGCGGGTGAACTGGAACATCCCCTTTCCTTGCACACTGAACGAACAATATTTGCGTGATTCTCGCGCCAGAGGGATCTGCAGGAACGCCTCTGAAAGGTCGATAGTTGATAAGTAACGCGCTCGTGGAAGGCGACTGAGTATTCGTCCAGGGTGCGGAAGGGGATAAGCGTCACGTACGGTTCGCTCGTTGAGTTTGCGAGCGTCCAGACAGAGACGAATTGCCCCGGATTGTTTGCGTATAGGCACAATGTTAAGGGACCAGTCCGAATTTGATTCCTCTATAATCCCTCGGTCAAGTAACCTTTCTAGCTCAACGAACAAACCTTCTTGGATTTTCGGGGCGATGGGATATGGGTACAATCGTACGGGCTTAGAGTTCTTGAACTCGTCCATGAGTACGATTTGATGCTCACACCAGTGAGTAGTGTCCAATGATTCTCCTGTAGCAACTTTGAAGATCTTCTTGGTCTGTTCCAAGATTTCTCGTTGCTCAGCGGTCAGGCATTCTCTGGATGATTCTAGAGTCGGTATGGACTCCGTCGAAAGAGAGGTAATGGAAGCGATGGCGGGGTAGATTCCGAAGATTCGCCAAAAATCCATGCCACAAATACATTCTTTGGTCAACTCAGGTGCAACTAAAGTCGACAAGACCCTGGTTTTTCCATTGAATGTATACGGAACAAGGACTTCTCCGATAACTTGCAATTGTGATCCATCCGCTGTTAGTAGCTCGACTGGATCAGCAGGCTCTCGGATTTGAATTCGTCGGAACTTGTCGAATAAAGACTGATTTATAAAGGTCAAATTGCTTCCACAATCAAGGAGAGCAGTGACTTGCACATCAAATATTTTAATATTGACGTGGGGCCGATCGTCTTGAAAGTAATTGAGAGTGATTTTGTGTATTTGAGATGGAGTCGTTTCTTCAACTGTTTCATCCGTGCCAGTTTCGTAAAAACGGCCCAGCTCGGATAACCAGTTGATAAACTCGGCTTCATCTTGCGCTTGTGGAAGTTCCAACGACTTTAGGACTTCCTCATCTGGTTTTTTAGACAGAATGGACAGTTTTTGCGGGTAAAGCCTTTGAAGGCACAGGCGTCACAGAACACCCTACGTGGAATCGTACAATCCGAAAGATCGTGCTCTTCACCGCAATTGAAACATTGGCCCTCTTCAGGCGGGGAGTAATTTGAAACCATTTTCAAAAGAGCACTGGGCTGACTTGATCCTGGTTGCGGTTCTTTTGAATAGGCAGATGTTTTCATTTCCTTTCCACCTGATTTCGGCTCAACCTTTTGGTTTTGGTTGGTGGGCTTGGAAAACAGACCTTTTGCGCTGTTAGCATTAGGTTTAGAAGCTTTCGGAGGAAAGTTTGTCATTTTTCCCGATGGAGCAGACTGACTCCGCGAGTAGTACGTTTTAGAACCGGTAGTCCCACTGTTTCCTGTGTTAATAGCACAGGTTTCCCTTTTGGATGGTCCAAAAACCTTTGAAAATGCCGAGAAGTCAGTAGCATCCAGCTCTTTGCCGATGTTTATAAGATCCTTCAAGGATCGGATACTTTTCCCCACTAGAGCCTTACGGCAATCATACCGCATGTTCGTTTTAAGAACTTCAACCTTCTCACTTTCTGGCATAGTCTGATTCATGGCCTGAAAGAGTTTCTCGACCTGCAAAAAATATTGCTGGAATGATTCTCCTTTTTGTTGCCGGGTTTGATAAATTTTCGTGCGTAGTACGGAATCCAGATCTGGGTGTCTGAATTCATTCTTGAGTTCTTCAACCAGATGTTCCCACCCAAGAAGAGAATTTCGATTTCGACATGAGGTGTACCAGCTAAGCGCTGCACCCTCGAATAAATGAATCGCCGAATCGAACAACTCATCGGCTGAGACATGTTCAGAGATGGCCAACTGTTGAACATGTGATAGAAAGTCGTTCAGTCCCAACCCTTGATCGTTTCCGGAGTATCTTTTTATTTTCCACTGGGAAACCGGCGTAACTTTACGATGCTGAGCTACAGGGTACGGTACATATTGAATAATTGGGGCTGAACGAGTTTGCTCGGTTTGATTTGCCGCATTCCCTGCTTCCGAAGTAGTGAACGATAACTCGTCAATCCTCCGACGGAAAGAGCTATTCATAGCTTCCCCGTCTACCAAGGTAGACTCTGGAAAACCCACACTCCGCTTTTGTGGTTGTTCAGGTCTTGATGAGGGCCTCGTACCACTCTCGAAATCGGCCCAATTTACTCGAGGCGCAGCCGGAGCTACCTCTGGTACTTCCGGAGGTTCAATAAACGGATTCGTACTATTGAGCTTTGGGAATTGAGAAGGGGAAGATGTTTTACTAATCTCTTCTCTAAGTCCACTGATTTGAGCGGATAAAGCCTTAAATAGGCTACCAATATCTGTCATGGCTTGATTGAACCGTTCATCGGTCACGTATTTTACTTGCTCCGATTGTTTGGGAATCGTACCTGTAGTTTGATTAGTTCTTTGAACGGAGACCGGAGATTCGGCAGGTCCGCCAATGGCTTCATCCATTAGCCCAGTTTCATCATCAGTATCTTGGTCGGATTCTGCGAAAAATACATCTTCTGACCAGAAGTGTTCAGAAAAGAGGTTCAGAACACTTCGAAAAGCTTCTGCAGCTTGAACTCGGAGCTCACCGATTGAATGATTTTTTATGACCGCGAGTCTATGGCCTAAATGTAATAACCGGGCTTTGAAAACGGTTTTTGCTTGCGAGGAAGTGATTTGATTGAGTTTACGTTCGATTCCTTTGAAAATGTTGCCACACGCCTCAAGATCTATCTCGGGGTCTTGATCATAGTGTATAATGAATTCATGACCTTCTCGTTCATCCTTGAGAATCTGTTTCAATCTCCTACGACGCCTACACCGCGAATCGTCATCCGCGATAAAGACGTTGCGAAGAAAAAGTTCATAATCCAGTTCTCCCGATTCTAAATGATCTACTCTCATTCCGCGATACAGGACGCTGAAGTCCGGCCCAGAAACGGAAACGCGCGGCGACATTGTGACGGCGGACGCAGCAGATGGATGATAGTGTGGTGGATAGCAAAAAGTCAAATTTTAATAGACGGAACGATTTTCTTGTAGGGTCTAGCCGGTGCAAAAGTGTTTGAGAGACCGATCAACAAGAGTTTGGTAGTGAAAGTGACTAATTGGTTTGACTACTCATGTTGTTTTACAAAAGACGAATTCTGCGTACAAGCTTCACCAATGTGCATCGAGATTAACCTATATGTTTCCGCTCCTAGAGCGACCAGAGTGGATTTAATGAAATGCTAATTCTTGAAAACCCCCCCAACGCTAGTGAGAAAAAATATTCCTTACAGAATATTTTTTCCTCCTAGGAACCACTGATGGTTTCTTTTTTTTATCGTTGGGCGCCAGTGAAACTACCTTTTGACCCCGGGAGAATATTGCGCCGTCCCAGACGGGGACGTGCCTAAGCCCCAAGCTGCTGGTACTAGCCAACGGCAGCTTCCAGGGTGGGCACCGAAGGCCTCTTTTGCCTCCCGGGTCCCAGGGCGTTATTGGGTGGGGGAGTTTTCGGCGGGGAAGTCCTGAAACAAAATTTTGTCAGCAATTACCTTATATTTTCTCTTCTGGGGGTCGTCGTACAGCGGAGTGATGCGACACGTCGAATACAGGCCCAGCTTACCGGTGGTGGGCGGGCGGATGATAACAAGTGGGCCTAGAGTGTGGCTGGAGAGTGGCCGATGATGTTGCCGGACGCTGGCCGAGTGAATACTCTGCGAAGAACTTTCGAGGTCGTTCTGGTTGCCGTGGAGCAATACCAAATTGGTTGGAGTGCCCACTAACGTTGCAGGGGTGATCGCGGAGCGGAGCCCAACGGACAACCGTCCACGTGTCTGGATGCTGCTTGCCGGGAAGCCGGAAAGTGGCCAAGTAATTCCAACGAAAACCGGCGAAATATCCGTTGAGGCTGTCGGGGAACGGCTTGAAAGCGATTGATGACGAATTTGGCGCGGGATTGCAACTGACGGAGCCACTGGAAGCGTGGAACGGCCCAGCGGCGGTAGTTGGAAGGTGAGACAGCCGACCTTCGGTCCGTAACAAACGTGGTGTCGTTTCAACGGAAAATGAACGGTTCACTCTTTTCCTGGCTTTGTCGAGGAGATTTTACGGGCCTGGAGGAAGCTTTCGGCACTAACGCACAGGATGTGTGCGATTCTACTTGCACCACCGTAATACGCGCTACTTTGGAGGTTGTCTTCTATAACTTCTGTCGGCTGGAACGAGCTTCTGTAGACTGATCCCGAACCTTCTCACACGTCGCACTCTTAGCCCCAATCGTCCGATCTTCTCTCCCAAAATTGCTCACTCTCCGTGTTTCCGCCCACATCGCCACCCACTTCAGACTATTGCTCAACTTCACCACCCAAGATGTCTATCGGCTGGCATTAGGTCAACTCGCCGACGCCCCCTCATTTAAATTGAACGTTAGTCTAGCTATATAATATTTGGCCCTACATCCCCACTCTTTTTATCAAGTTACTATTCGGTAACAACCCATTGTCACCCCCATCGACGGTAATTCATTCAATTTTGTTCGAGTTATACTGCATTATCAAAGTTACCCCAAAACAGAAAACCGACTTCCGATTATATAAAAAATAATATATCTATTCAGAATAAATCTTTTGGCAATCTATCAACTGCAATCGATAGCTAGAATGCCAGTACTTGTTTTAAACATATACATTGTAATTCTTTGAATCACCATGCATAAATATTGAAGTTTTCTTCGAAAAAAATATCAAAGTTACACCATTTTACGGTACATGTAAACTTCAAAACATCAAAGCCTTATAACAGCAAGAAAAATGTGCTTTATATGGAAAATAAGACAGGTCTCGATATTTACCCATTTATCAATAGTTTAGTCATGAAAATCAATAGTTTTCATTATTGGAGTCGATTCGTAGAAAGATTTCCAATCGATTGGTGCAAGAATCTCGAAAACCTATCCGGGCGTTAGTATGTTATTAACAGTCAAAATCTAACCACTTTTCGTGACGCGAGAGATTTTCGTTTTTCAAAATTTCAAAATTGTTGCCGTAAGACGTTATCCAACGTCAAAAAAAAAAAATCTTCAATCTCTAGTATCTCAATACACTGAAAAGCTAAAAGGTTCGTGTCATAAGCAAAGTTCATCAGCCATTTGGCGATGGAATTTGTTTGTTGATTGATCCGATAGATGGCACTACAGTCATCTCTCGATGTTCATATTACTAGAGAGTTTTTTCAATATCGAGTTATAAATAGTTGATTGTAGCTTGAAGTTCAATTAATCTCCTGCATCTTAAGATAACCAGAGCGTTGTTCAAATGAATATCTATCTGAGTATTTATATTCAAACATGTGTGACATTTTTACAATATTACTCTATTTCAAAATCCTGGTTGTATGCTTTGACGGCTTTATGGTCATGCGGCTTGTGTTGTCAGACACTTAAGCGCATAGTTTCATGATTCAATTCTTGCTTCAGACGTTGGAAATTTTCGAAAAGAATGTTTATCGGCTGTGCCTGTCCGTTGTCTAATATTATGTTACAGCCTGTACAGCTAAATTGCTGAAGATGTGTCTTTTTTGTTAAAATAGATACCAATATTCATATAACAGCCGTCGGAAAATAATGTATGTTGAATGGAATATAAGATCAATTTTGATACTACCAATCTTATAGCTTATCAATATCTAGAGGTACAGAATGGTAGAAAATACAAGCACCACCCAGCCCAGTGAACACAAACTCGTATAAGATAGCGTATAAGAGTACGAAAGTGGAGGCGATATACGTACGTACATGCGTCAATAAGGCTGCAAGCAAGATGTACGTATATCGCCTCCAACTTTGTACTTTGGTATACGATGGTATGTTTACTGGGAGCGGATTGATTCCCTATTAGGTCCACTGCCAGATAGTTTTTGATCTGCTGAATATCTTTGCCGAGTACACCAAACTTTTGTCTGATAAGGTTCTTGAGATATAGAAGAGTAAAGAAAATGACTATTACTGGTGTCACCTAGTAAGTGTGTTTAAAATCAAAATTTCCATCACGAGATAGCCCTCGATCTTCTAAACAAATTCGCCGAAGTCACGAACATTCTAGCTGATAAGAATCTTGAGATACATACGACTGAAGAAAAATTTCTACTAGCGGCACCTAACGGATGATTAAATTAATTTTTTTTAATAAAATCTTTCATCGCAATATAGCTTTTGATTCGCTGAACAACTTTGTCAAAGACACCAACCTTCTAGTTCATCGGGATCCTTAGATATTCGTGTAATGCCAATTTTTTACCCCTCGTGTCCACGCTTTCTCCGTTCCCTAGAAAAGAGGAAGGTCTGGGGGGATGTCACGTCCAAGGATTGTGAGACCGCTTGTTTAAGTACACTTATTTCAAATTAATTGATCTACCGGTCCCCAAAATGTGGCCATTTATATTCGATATTTAGAATCAACAATCGAGAAAAGTGTTTTCCAAAGATGAATTCATACTCAATCGAAACGAATGAGCATGTTTTATGCTATAACATTTGAATTTTACCTCCTGTGCACAGCTGTTTGAGCTTATGAATGCTGACGGCACATCTTACAAAAACGAACATATAATGATAGCTGTGTGGTACCAACTAAACATTTGTCAAATACCGTAATTTGGGGTGAAATTGATTTTTCACGGTTGTTCTAGTCTGTTTCCTATAATATTAACAATGCCAAACAACTAAATGCAGGAAAACAAGTACGAAGGTGAGCCTCATCGACTTATGTACCGAAATTTTCTAACAAATGTCATTTTAGTGTTAACAAACATTTCTAAAATAAAAAATCAGAGGATCTCATTTCGGGGTGAAATTGATCACTTGTCAATGCCATTATTGTTAGTTTTCAAAACAACTCTACATGATAAATTTGAGCTCCCTGAATCCGAATATGCTTGTCAAATTCTTAAGAATGCAATATTTATATAAATAACGAATAGTTAAATTTCAATAATTACGCGGAAAACACCTAAATATATGCAATTTCCTAAAGAATTCAATGATATCTAACAGAAATTTAATTTTTTCAACCATATGAGCTAATTGGTACGAGTTTTGGTGATGAAATCTGGTTTGGGGATATATCTCAAGCATCCTCACAAACTTTCAGGTTTATACCATGTTCAAATCCTTGCTTATAAATAGAAGTTTATAGGTGTTTGTCAATACTGCACTGTGCATGATTTTGAAATTCTACATTATTTTCATAGTAATAAACATTCTTTAACGCAAAAAACTTCACAACACACAATTCGACAATAGTTACGACAAGCAACGTTCATTTACTGCAGCTTACATTGATATTTGTGCTTCATTACGAATAAATGAAATCGTGTGATACGATGATCAATTTCACCCTTCTGATCAATTACACCCGATTTTACGGTACATCGCTATTTAGCGGTTGAACGTTGTGCTTAACACTACAAATGGTAGAAGATAGTATAACATGGGAAAAATATGTTTTACGTCAACTTTTATGTTTTGAGCGAGTTATCCGATGTTGAACGCCAAAGTGATCCGTCACTGTGGGTGATCCGTAACTGTGTGGGCATGGTAGTCATTCATTAGTGCGCAACATGTAAAAACACACTTTCTCCACTATTGGAGCTAAGAGAGCACTTACTGTTGCTGCAAATTTTGTTCCAGAAATACATAGGTATATTCGTTGAAAAAATGGGGAAAAATAAAAAGCACAAACTGATAAAAACATTGTTATGATTTAAATTCTGGACAAATCAGAACTGCAATCATCAACTTCCATTTTCAAATCGTTTTCAAAGTGCACTATCTTCAATTCCCCCATGCAATCAGTCGCCGATATGCGTTCTCTGCTTCGGCACCCCATTTGTACGCCCTAGTCAAGTGTTAGAAAAATGGCGGTAATTAAAACTTCAATCACCGCCCGAGGCCTGTTTAATTAGGCCGGAACAAATCTTAAAATCTTCTTTTGTCACCTTCCATCAAAATGTGTCGAGGGGGGGACAAAAAATAATAAAATGGAAATTCAAGGAAATTCATAATTTTTTATTCTCATATGGCGAAAAAGCATGTTTTGCCACATATATCCGTCAAATAAAAATGTTTGAATAATAAACACGGCACGGTTCATTGTTCGTAACATCGATCGCATAACATTTTTCATAAAACGGCTTTCAAATTGTACTCTAGCTATTAACAATTTCAAGAAGACTGCGAAAATGTTGCACTTATATCCAACTTGAAATCATATTTAGATTGTATCAGTTTGGTCCAACATGCATGTAACATAAGGGCTATTCAAATTTAAATTTTTTTTGAAAATACAATCTCTCATATCTTCCTTATAATCTTCACCATAAAAATAGTGTTATGTGAAATTTTCAGCTTTCTATGTGATGATTTAAAGGTGGCCCAAAGACGATGTAGGTTTATATGAAAATTAATATTCAGAAATTCTAAAAAATGTTCCAATTACGTTAGTACTGTAAGTACAAACATATCATCCCATAGAGAAAACTTATTCTTCAAGTCTTAATGAAGGAAGTTGCTGAAGAAACAAATCCGTTTTGAGCAAATTTTGTTTTGGATTTTGTTGATGTGAAGCTAAATAATAGCTAACAAACTCATGAATATCTTTTCTCCTATCGGTCGGATTGAATTGCTCTCTTCAGCAAACTTCTTTGTTATGGTTCGAAGAATGAGTTTTTACTATGGTATGATAAATTTGTACATACATTCCAGTACTAAAGTGCTTGGAACATTTTTCAACATTTCTCCATAGTAATTTCCATATAAACCAACATCGTCTTTGGGCCACCTTCAAATCACTACCTAGAAAGCTGAAAATTTCACCGAACTCTATTTTTATGGTAAGGATTGTAAGAAAGATATGGGAGATTGAATTTTCATTTTTTTTTTTATTTTGAACAGCCCTAATGTAACACTCCCGGTCGGTCCAGGATCTTTTCGCTATTTTCTTAACTTCCCTGGGCATTAAGTGTCATCGTACCTGCCACATGATATACGAATGCGAAAATGGCAACTTAGGCAAAGAAAGCTCCCAGTTAATAATTGTGAAAGTGTTCATAAGGACACTAAGCTGAGAAGCAGGCTCTGTCCCGGTGGGCACGTAATGCCCAGAAGAAGAAGAATTCATGTAAATCATAAAAAAATCTAATTTTATAGACCACACTGTTACCAAAAACGAACAGATTGAGGACTTGTAATCCATTAACACCTGTTATCTCATATAATACAGTAAAGACGAATTACAAAGCTAGCTAAAAAACACGAAAAATAATGAAAATCTACACTGAAAATAAGATATTTTATTTATTTCCCCCTTCTGACTTTTTGGAAATTTTGTAGGGGGGGGAGACAAAAGTAAAATTTCAAATTTGTTCCGGCCTTAATCAAACAGAATATTTTAGGGTACGTTCTGGAGGGCTCTGAGAACCTAAGCTACGCTATGAACATAACATCAAAGTAGAAGCAATCATCGTCTATGTGTAGGATTTACCAACAGCACCACCCCTTATCGAGTGTGAATTTGTTCAAATCTGCCTCACGCTGCTTTTACTTAGTACGTGAGATCCGTTACCAAGGAACGTGCATCGTATCACATTAATACCCTAATTGAGCGTTCTGCGTAAAAGTGGAATTCTTTTCGAAAAGGATACGTCAATCATCTTTCATAACATTGCAGCTTGAGAGAGAGACCTCTCCCTTACACATATGAGTTTTATTAAAATAATCTGCTTGAACAAACGCATGCTACACCCGCCCGAAGTGATTCCCAATCGTGGAAAAAAAACGGAATGGTAAGCTTTTCTCACTAGCTCAAATGGTCGATTGATATTTTGCCGCAATTTACAGACGTATTTAGAAGGTACCCAGTAAGTAGCTGTAAAAACTACATAACCCGGATTAGTTCTTTGCTAGAGCACATCGAAACTCCTCACCAGCATCAACTCTTTGAGTGTCGGCAGCTTTGTGATATGATATGGGTCAGGTAGCTGGCTGAAACGGTCATTCAGGCAAGTTCACGGACAATTGAGGCGAAATTGTACCTACTGCTCGAGCAGATGTTTGTTGGTACAGTATTTTTCGACGGCTAGAGTATGAAATCTCAGAATTTGCAATTGCAGAATGAATAGATTATGATGCTAACTTTGAACAAAAAGAGGGTAAGGTGATGAGTTCTTGATTTCATGGTGTAACTAATCATCGATAAATTGTAAATATTTCAACAGATATTCATAGAAAACTTAAAATAAATCTACTTACTGAATGGATATGAAAAAATAAGCATTATTAGGTAAGTATTGCTGCGTGCGCAAAATCTTTTAAAATTTTGGTTCTACAATAGAGCAACCAGGATTTGGTTTAAGGGGAGATTGTAAATTTGAAGATAATGCTTTTTGAAATTGTATGGTTTAGTAAAAATATTGGCTAGAAGAATTCATGTACACGTATAGTAAAAATGTATTAACAAAGTGTGCTACCCTTTAAGCGCTTTTCATTTTTGTTGTTCCTTCAATATGTTTTTAAGTTTTTCCACAATGAGAATGATTTTAGGCGCAGCAATTTGTAATAAAAATCATTCCAACTATTTTTTTTGTATTAACATCATGAAATTTTCAACTATAAAACTTTATTTCTGGGTGACTAATACGATTGATTTCCAACTATCCATTCTTCTCTAATGGGACATATCGGAGTCACAATAAAAAAAAAACAAACACCTAATAAAAAACTGAAGTTTGTAGACAAAAAAAAGTCAATTTGGACAAATTGAGACGTAAAATTGTGAAAAATAATGGAATCGATCTAGTGGACTTCGATCCCACGACGCTAGACTGGGCGCTATAAGTCACCTGAAGAGATAAAAAATGGAATAAATAATTTACTTGGATTTTCCCCAATCCAAGTAATCATTATGAAAAAGAGTACCCAATCGGGCATTGTTCGGAAAGGGCTTTCTCAAGAATATTATTTAGTTCACTTTAACAAAACAGATCTAAATAATATTAAAGCTTTAGAAAAAGCTAGACCTATGTTCGATGTCCGTGTGACATGGGAACATTTCCAGAAACATGGAGGAACCATAATGCATACCTAAATGTAAAAGCTCTTCTCACGCTAAGGACGTTTGTCCAGTGAAGGAAGATACCACCGAGTTTATATGTTCGAATTGCGGGGGCAATCATAAGTCCAATTTTTGGGCTGGCCTTTCGCGTAGGCGAGCCGTCGAGGCTCGTGGCAGGCAGATGAAAGATAATACCCGTTACGATAACGGTCGTTTCCGGAATTTGCCTGGTAGAGTATCGAACAATGCTCATTTTTCAGTTAACTGTCGCTTGATCAAGAAACATACCCATCAAGAAGATCATAATTATGCTCATTCACAAACTAATTTTAATCCGTCGGGTAGCCGTTCGTATCTTTTAATATCTAATGTACCCACGGAAAATCCTTTGCCGAGTACCCTACTATGAGTACCCATTCTACTTGTTTCAATTCAAATGAAAAAAAAAACCCTGCCGCCTCAGGTAACATCTACTCCGCCTAACGGAAAATCATGAAATGTACCCACTTAATGTGATATGACTGCCTCTGATTTTAATTTTTGAACTAAACAATTGAATTTAATGATTGATGCAATGTTCAAAACCACCACTATGACTGTTGGTGTAAAGTTTACTAATGAAATTGTTATTAGATTACATTTTTTTAATGGATCCAATAAAAAATAATTTAAATATTTTAAATTGGAATGCTCGTTCCTTGAATTTTAAAGAGGATGAGCTGTTTAATTTTCTTACAGCTAATAACGTGCATATAGCAGTTATTACTGAAACTTATTTGAAGCCTGGATCCAAACTTTAAAAAGATCCTAACTGTTTTGTTTATCGTAATGATCGACTTGATGGGGCATATGGAGGAGTTGCAATCATCATTCATAGGCGTATAAAACATCAACTGTTTTCGTCATTTGAAACTAAAGTTTTTGAAACTTTAGGTGTTTCTGTTGAAACACAACTTGGTAAATATACTTTCATAGCTGCCTATTTGCCTTTTCAATGCTCTGGACAGCAAGTTAATTTGTTCTAAACTGACTTGCGAAAATTGACTCGCAATAAGTCATTTTTTTGTCATTGGTGACTTTAATGCCAAACATCGGTCATGGAATAATTCTCAAAGTAATTCCAACGGCAGAATTTTATTTGATAAGTGCTCTTCAGGATATTTCTCAATTCAATACCCTACGTGTTTTTCCTCTTCTCGAAATCCTTCTACGATTGATTTGGTCTTGATTGAATCTAGTCATCTTTGTACCCAATTAGTTACTCATGCTAATTTTGAGTTTGATCATGTCCCTGTTACGTTTTAAATATCCCATGAAGCGATTCTCAATCCTATCAGCTCCACTTTCAATTATTTTCGAGCCGACTCGAATATATATGAAACATTTATTGACTCTAATTCTTTGCAAACAAAATTTGATATTGACAATGCTCTTGAAACTTTAACAAATTCCATTGTTGCAGCCAGGAGCATTGCAATTCCAAAATGTGAAGTAAAATTTGAATCCGTGATTATAGACGATGATCTTAAACTCTTGATCCGTCTTAAAAACGTGAGTAGAAGGCAATTTCAACGCACTCGCGATCCTGCTATGAAAATTATATGGCAGGATTCGCAGAAAGAAATCAAGAAACGTTTTGCACAATTAAGAAACAAAAATTTTGAAAATAAGATTTCTCAATTGGACCCTGGCTTAGATCTCTTTTGGAAATTATCTAAAATTTTGAAAAAACCTCAGAAGCCAATACCGCCATTGAATGAGGAAAACAAATTATTACTAACCAATTGCGAAAAAGCTCAAAAACTTGGTATGCAGTTTTAAAGCGCGCACAATTTTAATTTAGGACTTAGGGTGCTGGTACCAATGGTTGTAATGTACCAGTAGATTGGACAATGAAAAAAAAAACGTACATTTTAGTTAAAAACAACATGTGTTATTTTTGGTGGATGGATCGCCTCTAGTTTAGTTGATTTGCCGAATTTCAGCTTTTTATTCCATCAAAAAGTCATATAAATAATTAAGTTTACGCAAAAGAAAAATGCTCCCCTAGACCCAGGGATGGGAAATGTACTGTAGCAAACATTTACCACCATGACATTCACATTTTTCTACACGACCATCAAAATCCAAAGCAAACTATGACCGTTCAAAACAAAAAAATGTCACGACTCTACAAAACTGTAATCTTCTTCTTCCCAACGTTTTTCAAACCCGAATGCGAAATGACTCGAGCACAGTGGTGACACGATTTTTCCGGTTTTCGGGGTTTTGCATTTTTGCTCGATAAAGGCAGCATGAAATTGAACTTGTTTATATGTATCGCAATGGAATGATGGTGCTCTTGCTATAGGCGCTAATAGATTTAAATTAGTTGAAAACACAAGCGAAATATTAGCGATTGAATTATTTATCATTTTTTTCAATCATTCACCTAGAGATGGCTGCCCGAAAACGAGCATAGTGGAGAGACAAAAACAGCCAAGCAGTGTGTGAACCGTTGGCAGCGCACCGTTGCTGCTGCTGCTTTGTGTTTTGGTTGACTGGCAGAATCGATGAACTGTTGTAAATAGTGGTCACAGTTCCCAAGCCTGCTTGCACCAATAGTTGCGTCGTGTTCCAGTAGTGGATCAACGGTTGGAAGCAGTTTTTAAAATGGATGTCTAAAAATGAAGAAAACTCCCAGAGATGATCTTTATGCTTCATTCGAAAGATATTAGTTGCTGTTCCGAGGAAAAAATGTCAAACCTATGTAAAAATTTTCCATTTTGTTTGAAATTCCTTGTACCATAAAACGGGGTATCTTTGATAATGCGGGTAACTTTGATAGTGTGTAACCCACCACATACTAAACGAAATATCATAATTTCTGTTAATCGGTTAAGCAAAACGAATGCAAAACTGAAGAATATTAGTATGACACTCCATATAAGAGCTGTTTTCATTTAAATCGAGACCATTTGAGGCTTTTTACACGAATATTAAAAATTGACACAATATTAGCATTTTTGAAACGCTTACAAACAATTTGTTCTACGATCACTATTTGATGTACTTTTGAGCGTTCACGTCGTACACAAGAAAAGAAGGAAAAGAAGGCCAGACGAAGGAGGAAACAACGCCAGGAAATTTACGCCAGGAATCAAAACCACCGAAACATCAACAACAACAATAACAACAACAACAGCAACAGCAACAACTACAACTACAACTACAACAACAACAACAATGGCAATAACAAAAACAACAACAACAGAAGCATCAGTAACATCAACAACAATAGCAATAGCAGAAATAACAGTACCATCAGCAACATCAACGACAACAACCACAATATCGACAAAAGTACTACTAACAAAACAGAAATCACTTCAACGCACATGAATTCTGTGCGTGCAAATTCGTCATTACCATTGGACAAAGAACTTTTGGCAGCGGCACGTGTACAATTTTCTCAGCCGCCAAAGAAGGACAATGGACCGAAATTCATAAATTTCCAAAAAGGGGAAACCATCAACCCTTATCGCCCTGAAAAACCTGCCAGGCTTGAAAACCCTCCACTTTTTGACCCCATGCGTCCACCTATAGTCAGACTCACGGAAGAATCTGCAGCCGGTGACCAACGCTTCCTGAAAGCACGTCTACGGGACCCGAAAATCATGGACATAGTGCGGACCTATCTTTCATTCTTGCATGACCAGACCCCTTCAACATGTATTCGTGGACTTACCAAAACTAGCGCATCTTTGACATTAGCGGCAGAAGGACTACCAGCGGACACTAATCTCTTGCGCGAAATTTTCTTGGACGTCCACGAAGAACTCGGAATTTCGCGAAGCGACGCCTTAGAAGACTTGAAGTCGTACCGGGCATTCTTATCCAGCGAGCGCATACAGCGACTGCAGCTTACCAGGGAGAGTGCTAATAAATTTTACTCAGCCGGCTTACAAAATTTTCGAAAATAAAGACGCATTCCTTGGAAGCAGACATCACTGACGTCTCCACAACATCCACCCTACACACGCTACCTGACGCACATAGTAATGTAAGTATTACAATTAATCCAAAAATTTCTTTGTCTTCTCAACAGAATGCGACTGAAATTCTGGTATATTGCCAAAATTTCAATCGCATGAAAAGCTCAGCCAAAATGAAGGAAATTCATCAAAAACTTTTATCTTCTTCTTTCAATATAATTCTTGGAACCGAAACTAGCTGGGACGAAAGCGTAAGAAGTGAAGAAATTTTTGGAAACAATTTTAATGTATTTCGGCACGACCGAAATTTGCAACACTGTAATAGGAAGTCCGGTGGTGGAGTTCTCATAGCCATCAATGCAGACTTTACTTCTGAAGAAATTGAAACTTTCAAACACAAAGAATTCGAAAATGTTTGGGCTAAAGCTCTAATTAATGGAGAAACGCATATTTTTTCATCCGTGTATTTTCCACCTGAACACGCTAACAAACATTCTTTTGAATTATTTTTCAAAATTGTCGAAACTATTATTTCAAATATGGAACCTGAAGTAAAACTGCATATTTATGGCGACTTCAACCAACGCAATGCCGACTTCATTACAGACAATGAAAATGAATCACTTTTACTCCCAGTCATAGGCGAAGACAGTACTTTACAATTTTTATTCGACAAAACATCATATTTTGGCCTTAATCAAATTAATCACGTAAAAAACCAACAAAATTCTTATTTGGACCTCTTATTTACAAATTGCACTGAAGATTTCTGTGTGTATACATCATTATCACCTCTATGGAAAAATGAAGTATTTCACACAGCAATTGAATATTCAATCTTCATACATAAAACTTCTCTCCCCAGCGACTGGGAGTACGAGGAAGTGCCGGAATACAATAAAGCAAATTACAAAGAAGCCAAACGTAGACTATGTACAATTAATTGGCAACATATCATAAGTATTGATGGAAATGTCGACACCGAAGTAGACAAGTTCCATTCAATTATTCAACAAATAATTAATGAAACTGTGCCAACAAGAAGAAAAAGACGTATACAAAATAACAAATTACCGGTGTGGTTTAGCCCACATCTGAAAAACCTAAAGAACAAGAAACAGAAAGCGCATAAATTATACAAAAAAGAAAATACTGCCACCAACTTACAAAATTATCATGACATATGTAACCAACTCAACTCAGCCATTAACTCCGCACATGAAGAATATAATCGTAATGTCGAATCCGAAGTCAAATCATGTCCTAAAAACTTTTTTAATTATGTAAACACACAATTAAAAAGTAGCAATTTCTCTTCGCGAATGCATTTTGACGGAAACGTAGGTGTAAACTCTTCCGATATCTGCAACCTCTTTGCAGATTTCTTCCAAGAAGTGTATACCACCTACTCTGAAGAAGACCGCGACCGCAATTTCTTTTCTTTTCTCCCAGAAATTTCTAATAGTATATCTATTGAAAAACTATCACAACAAGAAATCTTATCGGCACTAAAAAACCTGGACGCAACTAAGGGAGCAGGACCGGATGGCATTGCACCCGTGTTCTTCAAAAATCTCTCAGAAGAACTTACCCTTCCCTTAGAACGCCTTTTCAACATGTCTCTAAATAATGGAAAATTCCCAGTAGCTTGGAAATCCTCATATTTGGTGCCTGTTTTCAAATCAGGTACAAAATCTGACATACGGAACTATCGCGGAATTGCCATTATCTCATGTATTCCCAAACTCTTCGAATCTCTCGTAAACGACAAAATTTTCCAGCAAGTAAAAAACCAAATTACTTGTAGGCAGCATGGCTTTTTTAAAGGCCGCTCAACATCTTCCAATCTGCTAGAATTTGTATCTTTTATTCTCAACGCAATGGACAATGGCAAGCACGTAGAAGCCCTCTACACTGACTTCAGTAAGGCATTTGACCGAATCGACATACCATTATTAATCTTCAAATTGCAGAAAATAGGAATGGAGCCAGGACTCTTGAGTTGGATCCAGTCATATCTATCACATAGGAAACAAATTGTGCGCTTTCAAAATAAATTATCAGCACCCATTTCTGTAACTTCTGGAGTACCTCAAGGTTCTCATTTAGGCCCACTTCTTTTTATTTTGTATGTAAACGACATTTCCTTTTTACTTAGAAAAATAAAATTTCTTATATATGCAGACGACATGAAGCTCTTCATGGAAGTAAGTAATTCTAGCGAAGCAGAAGAATTCCAGAATGACATTAACTTATTCTTCACTTGGTGCCAAAAAAGTTTACTTCAGCTCAATATCAAAAAATGTAATTCAATAGCATTTAGTCGAAAATATGTAACACCACCAATTGAAGTATTTTTAGGAAATCAAGTAGTGCAGAAGTGTAAAATTGTAAGGGATTTGGGCGTAATCCTAGACTCTAAACTCACTTTTGTAGAACATTATAATTCCATAATAAACAAAGCAAACAGCATGCTTGGCTTCATTAAGAGGTTCAGCAACAATTTTCAAGACCCATATACTATTAAACTATTGTATACTACATATGTAAGACCAATTCTGGAATACTGTCACCTAGTATGGAACCCGTATCATGTCGTACACGAAGAACGCATAGAATCAGTACAGAAGCAATTCCTTTTATACGCCCTTCGGAAATTGAATTGGACTGTGCTGCCACTTCCGTCGTATGAAGCACGCTGCATGCTCATCAACTTGGAAACACTTAAGCAACGCCGGGAATTCGCAATGATTCTCTTTATAAACAACATTATTTCGAACCGTGTAGACTCTGCTGCACTTCTTTCTCAACTAAACTTCTACACACCCTCTCGGCATTTAAGAACAAGAAAATTATTTTCAGAAAAATCATGCAGAACGCATTATGCTCAAAACGGACCAATAAACCGTATGATGCGTCAGTATAATGTACATTGCGAATTCATTGGCATTACTATGTCCAAAGAGCAGCTTAAAACACAACTAAAGAACAATAGAAGTACCGTAAAACGGGGTAACTTTGATAGTTTTTTCGAAGAAAACTTGAATATTTATGCATGCTGTTTCAAACAATTATAATTTATATTTTTAAAACAAGTACTGGCATCCTACCTATCGATTGCTGTTGATAGATTGCCAAAAGATTTATTTTGAATGGATATATAATTTTTCATATAATCGAAAGTCGGTTTTCTGTTTTGGGGTAACTTTGATAATGGAGTATGTATCGAACAAAATTGAATGAATTACGAACATTTGTAGGGCATTGCATACCTATAGGCGTTTAACGTTATATGGAAATTTCTGACTTAGATTACAAAAATGGTCCCAGTTTGTGAAAATACTTTTCGCTAAGAGATTTGAGACCGTATTCAAGTTCTATGATAACTAGGCTGCCAAATATAAGTGGCCAACTATTCAAAAGTACGTCAAATAGTGATCGTAGAATAGATTGTTTGTAAGCGTTTCAAAAATGCTAAAATTGTGTCAATTTTTAATATTCGTGTAAAAAGCCTCAAATGGTCTCGATTCAAATGAAAACAGCTTTTATATGGAGTGTCATACTAATATTCTTCAGTTTTGCATTCGTTTTGCTTAACCGATTAACAGAAATTATGATATTTCGTTTAGTATGTGGTGGGTTACGCACTATCAAAGTTACCCGCATTATCAAAGATACCCCGTTTTACGGTAATCCATAGCATGTAAGAAAGTATTGTAATTATTGTATGTAGTCTACCTATGCTTGACGAAATAAATAAATAAATAAGCTTGAATAGTTGGCCACTTATATTTGGCAGCCTAGTTATCATAGAACTTGAATACGGTCTCAAATCTCTTAGCGAAAAGCATTTTCACAAACTGGGACCATTTTTGTAATCTAAGTCAGAAATTTCCATATAACGTTAAACGCCTATAGGTATGCAATGCCCTACAAATGTTCGTAATTCATTCAGTTTTGTTCGATGCATACTCCATTATCAAAGTTACCGTAATCCGGGGTAACATTGATCATATTTTTGAATATTTCTTAAATATTTGGTTCGAAAATGCAATAGTTATATATTTATATTTTTTATTTTTAAAACGAGTACTGCCACCCATAGCTCGTTACTATATACTTTATTTTGTTTTTTGAAACGTTTAAGCATGTTAAAAAAATATTTTAGGTGATTTTTTTATTTACCTGATATGGGGTAACATTGATCACCTATGTAAACAACGTTCGGTAATATTGAAAATTTCGTTACCTACTAAAATCATGGCCCCTGAAGCCGAATATGAAGGCCAAATGCGTACAAGTCATTTACTTTTTGAGTTATTTTAAAATTAAAAACATCTCAAACTACGGAATACGCCTAAAGGTAGGCAATTTCTTAAGGGAAAGTTACATTCATAACAGTAATTCGGTAATGTTGCCTAATTGAACATAGTTATGAAAGTTTTGACAACGGAATCGTTTTCGGCGATGCCGTATTTAGTAAGAACCGCATTTTCCTTGCTCATATCATTTACAGAACTTACGTGAGACATGAATGTTTGGTAGTGTCATCCTTAACCTTTGAAATCATTGTTTCGAAAAGTAGCCAAATTTACGCATAAGGTAAACGCAATTTTCGCAAAAATCTTCGCTTTTATCAGCTGATGAATATAAGAAAGAGAAGCTTCATCCATGATTTGGAAATGTTTCATCAATAAATGATAATGCGAACTTTTTATGAGATGGGTCATTCCGATCAATGTTACCCCGCTGATCAATGATACCCCGGATTACGGTACCGTAAAATCGGGTGTAATTGATCAGAAGGGTGAAATTGATCATCGAATCACACGATATTATTTATTCGTAATGGAGCACAAATATCAATGTAAGTTGTAGTAAATGAACGTTGCTTGTCGTAACTATTGTCGAATGGTGTGTTGTGAAGTTTTTTGCGTTAAAGAATGTTTATTACTATGAAAATAACGTGAAATTTCAAAAGCATGCACGGTGCAGTATTGACGAACACCTATGAAATTCTATTTATAAGCAAGGATTTGAACATGGTATAAAACTGAAAGTTTGTGAGGATGCTTGAGATATATCCCCAAACCAGATTTCATCACCAAAACTCGTAACAATTTGCTCATATGGTTGAAATAATTGAATTTCTGTTAGATAACATTGAATTCCTTAGGAAATTACATACATTTAGGCGTTTTCCGCGTAATTATTTAAATTTAACTATTCGTTATTTATATAAATATTGCATTGTTAAGAATTTTACAAGCATATTCGGATTCAGGGAGCTCAAATTTATCATATAGAGTTGTTTTGGAAACTAACAATAATGGCATTGACAGGTGATCAATTTCACACCGAAATGAGATCCTCTGATTTCTTATTTTTGAGGTATTTGTTAACACTAAAATGACATTTGTTAGAAAATGTCGGTACATAAGTCGATGAGGCTCACCTTCGTACTTGTTTTCCTGCATTTAGTTGTTTGGCATTGTTAACATTATAGAAAACAGACTAGAAAAACCGTGAAAAATGATCAATTCCACCCGAAATTACGGTACCCCAAAACAGAAAACCGACTTTCGATTATATGAAAAATTATATAGGGGGAGATCCCCCAGTGCCGGACAGCACCCAATACCGGACAAAGTTGAAACATTGAGAAATCATGGTTCAATCAATATGGTGTATTAGTAGAAAAGAAAGCTATTATGTAGACTAATGTTTGGGCAGAATAACACATCCTTGAAATATGCATCCCTTTTTAAAAAAGTAGAAAAGTTTGATAATCTTTAAAAAATTGACGTATCTTCTTAATTTTGAGCCTATTTAGTAATTATTTTGAATATGAAAAAAATGACGTATCTTCTTAATTTTGAGCCTATTTAGTAATTATTTTGAATATGAAAAAATACTTTGGATCCCGCAAGCATGATCGAACATAATCCTAATTTGATAGTATGAATGTATTTTGTACCATAATTGAAGTAAATATGGACAAATTACAATTTTGGTTAAGCACCTCCTGTCCCTCAGTTTCGGACAGCTTGATTTGTTATATGATATCTTTGTAATTATTGCATCAGTGTCTCAAAATACTTTCATTTTTCATGGGTTCCGTCGACCACGGTATCAAACATGCAATAAAATTAAGAAGAATGAACATTCATAACAACATCGTAAAATGTGCTATTTTTCATCATATATGAAAGAGGTTTTTGATAAGCATCTTGCAAACTAAGAAAAACTCAAATTATTTTTGTAAATGTTGCAATTGCATTGAATTGGTAATTATAAACTATTTCTATAGTGTACACATTCAATGACGTTCAAATTTACAGAATTCGAGGCATTTCCAGATCGTGTCCGGTATTGGGTGCCGCCTTTCAAGATCGATCAATTTAGTACTAAAATACATCATCAAAACACAATGTCAAAATTCATATTTATATTTTCAAATTTATTTTTGTACACTATAAAAATGATAATATTTATCATAAATGGGTAGCACGAGCCCATAAAATCAATATTTTTCGAATTATGAATTTAGTGGCTTAAGTGTCCGGTACTGGGGGATCTCCCCCTATCCATTCTAAATAAATCTTTTGGCAATCTATCAACAGCAATCGATAGGTAGGATGCCAGTACTTGTTTTAAAAATATAAATTATAATTCTTTGAAACAGCATGCATAAATATTCAAGTTTTCTTCGAAAAAACTATCAAAGTTACCCCGTTTTACGGTATCACTCTCGAGCGTCTACTACTGGAGCACTTGCGAACACGTGCACCAATAGTGGCTCAAGCGATTTAATGTTTAAAAAAAATAGTTTTATCACTCTTTTTATATTTTTCCCATATAGTAGAGGTTGAAATCTTTCTGTTTACGCCAAAAGATCTCTGTTAAGGCTCTTCGTTATTTGAAAGCTTAGGTAGTCCACTAATGACATCGGCACCCTACTAGTCCAATCAAGTTACTTAGGAATTCGAAAATATTCTCAATCAAGAGAATGTTTTCGAAAATTCCTGGGAGCTTATCATTCTTATATAACAAATGTTTTCAATTAGATATCAGATTAGTTTTTGAGTTTTTTAGCTTTTTAGCAATTAGCTAGTAATAATTTGTTTTCCTCTTTCAATGCCGGTATTGGCTTTTATGGTTTTTTTTTTTTCAAAATTTAAGATAATTTCCTAAAGGGCTTAAAGCCAGGTCCAATTGAGAAATCTTATGTTGTCGAAAATCTTTATTTGCGGATGACACAGGCCTCTCCGCCAAAGGACGAAGCCTGCGTGTCATCTCGTCGATTGCAAAAAGGTTTGGATTTTTTTTTTCTTCATACTTGCAAAAATGGAAGATTTCTCCTAATGTTCCAAAACTTAACTAAAGAGAATACCACATAAACCAAAAGCTCTTTATTTGAAACCTTCAAGTAGACATGTTGTCACGATGAGAGGGGTTCCAATAAATTGGTCAGATGAAGTTAAGTATCTAGGGCTCATGCTAGATAAGAATTTAACTTTCAAAAGTCACATTGAGGGCATTCAAACCCAAACTCAAAACAGTTGCGTAATGAGAAAGCGTTGCGTAATGAATCATTACAGCACTGGTTTCAGTTGCGTAATGACCTGAGACGAGACTCGCGAAGTCGGTCTTCTTTTTCTACGGTTGCTAAGATTTTCTTCTTCGATTCTGTGTTTACACAAATTTGTGAGCAAGATGTTCAAGCTTTTACATGAACTCAATGGCAAAGATGAATTGAGTGATTCCAAGCAACAGCACCAAAATTTGGTAAATTTTTTAATTCATTTTTTTCTATTGAGCTGAAACTTTGCACAGTTTTCCAGTTCCATCTAAATCGTCATTTTCCGATATCAAATCTTCAAGTTGAGTCACGACTAACTTTTCAAAAGGGTGTATGTGAAAATGGTTCAAAAATATTCAAAAAGCTGCACAGCAAAAACGGTTCGTTCGATTGTTAGACAACTAAAGAAACAAAGTTAGACAACTAAATAAAGATTCAAAAAAAATACACACAGTAAAAAAAAAAATTTTTTTTTGCATTAAAAAACATAATTTTTGACACAAAAACTCAAATATCTCAAAACCCTATCGGAATACCAAAGTAATTTTTTGAGGGAAAACGGTCCATTATATTAGCTATCTACCATAAAAATTTGGTGATGGTAAACCAATAAACAAAAAAGTTATGACAATTCAAACATGTCACAATTTTCACATTTAGTAGAAAAAAAAAAATTTTCGGTGTAAATTATTACGGGAACCGCAGTTTGTTGCTGATTTTATTGTGAAGGGCCTTGCGTGAATTAAACAAGTCGTTTTCATGTATTCATTAGTATTATGTATATTATATGTATAAATATTATGTATATGTATAAATATTATATGTATATGTATATATGTATAAATTAAAATGAATTAACAGATTACACGAAAATAATTTTTTTTTTACCAGGATATTTTTTTCTAGAGTATGATCGATGAGTTTCTAAATGTTATATATAAACTTTAAAAGTTTTGGATTTGGGTATGCGTTATGAGATCATGAAAACATTTTATTAATACTTATTTATTTATTTATTGTTATTCATTTTTTTTACAATATCGAACACTTTTGCATCATTATCAGTACAGTTCGAGTATAGTTTTGCTTTAATTTTATTTTCTGACAATGGAATGAAACAGTGAAATTTTTGGGTTCCTTGGATCGTTTTCGCGTTATTATATTGCTCGCTGAGCTCTGATGCCGTTAATTCGTACTCTTCAGTAGTAGTAAAACAAAAAGATAATTTTGTTAAATCTTCTTCTTTTCTGCTATTCGCCCAATCAAATAGTTCTTTTGCAGTTTTAATTGGATGCTCACGTTCTTTGGCTAAACTTGCTCTTGTGGCCATGCGCTTTATGGTTCCTCCAATAGCATCACAAGGACCTTTGCCATGTGACGTAGCAAAGAAATGCCATTCTGCATCAATTTCGTACTTTGATTTAAATTGACATAGGCCCGAAAAATTCTTACGGTTTTTGTACTGCGATGCTGCTCCATCAGACATGAAATATATCTTTCTGATTTCTTTATCCTTATCAACGCGTAAAAAGTTAATCATTTTGGCAATGAACAAATTTACAAATACTGAGTCGTGTCTTAAATCTTCGGAAATTACAATAAAACTAAAATGTTCAATTTGCGTACTTCCATTGAAATAAATAACGAATGGATGAATTGTAGCTTGTTGTACGTTCCAGTGATGGGACTGCACTTCATCTTGCAATACAAAGCTATAGTTTTCAGAAAAATCACAAATGACTAAAAATTCACCATCTTGTAATGTATTTTTCGTATTTTTTAAAAAGCGGGATTGCTCTGTTTTAATAAAGTCGTGAGGAATTAAACTTTCTAATTTCAAGCAAAAAAATGACACAAACTCATTTACAGGTTTTACAATAGTTTCTAGGTCACACCTATCCGTGGTCACCCATTGCTCAAATGATAACTGATCAATATAATTTTCTTCAAACTCAGCGAATAAAGTATTTTCCAATGATGAAGAATCTGGACAATCCGAACAAGATCGTAGATAGCAATTTGATGTTGTATTTTCACACAAAAGACTACCAGTTAACATTTTAATATCCTTTGATAAATTGATTCTTTTCAAACTATGTAAGGTTAGGTTAATATTTTCGTGTGTTGTGCACACACAAACATTATGTGTTCCTGAATTGGATAGAAGCTTGCATTGCCTTGGACGAAGGCTTGCAAATGAGGAAAAACCTACCTTAATATTTTCGTTAATTTCCTTGAAGCGTGTATACGCTTCTTTCAAAGTAGTCATCATTAATCGTTTTTGGATTGCTTGACGCTTTCCATCTTTTTTTACAGATACATAATCTTTTTGGCCAGGCATAGCTCTACTTACTTCATCGTCTTCAAAATATTGAATTATTTTTTCTTTTGTCTCATCTGTTAATGAAGTACTCGACCTAGCATTTTTGGTTGCAAGACAGTTATTTTTGAATTGTTTTGCCTCTTTTGCTGTATTTCTATTGGTTTTGAACTCATCAATGGCGTCTTGAATAGACCACGAGCTTGGCAGCATCGACAAAATCAATAATTTTTCTTTCCTTGTCGTGGCTAGATTCGAGAACCTTTCCGTCATATTCATAATTACCTCATCGTAGTCTGTATTTTCCACATCCTCAGGTCCTAATTTGAAGAGGTTTCTTCGTACAGCTTCGTTGATTTCACGGTATTTTTTCTCGGGATAATTGACGTAACCCATCTTCGTCCATTTAATCGGAGTCAATTTTATTCCAGCTATTCCTTCGTTGAAGCGTTCGATGTTGACCTTCTGGATGCACTCATCTTCTGATTGATTTGTTGAAACAGATGTCGCTGATGGTACCGTGGCAAGACTATCTGCACTTGGTACTTCTGGTAACTCCTCAGTTGTTGTCGGTGCATCTAGTAATTCCTCAGTTGTTGTTGTTTTCGAACTTCCTGCAACCTGATCCACCGATGATGTACAGATTGCCCGTTTGTCAACGTTTAAACGGCAGGACGTACAAATGCGTAAATTTGTATTCAATGTGGAGCATAACCAGCCGCTTTCAGTTTATCTATGGTGCTTTCGGTGAGATTTCGTAACTCTTTCGAACACTTTTTTTCTGCAAACGGCCTGCAACAGTTGAGAAAGCGACTACTCATGTTGCTCGTTAGATTTTAATAAACAAAATCACTTTTAAGTTTTTACTGACTAGTTTGGTGTCGTTTGCTTGACTGAAGAAAAGACGGGGTTGGTGGTCTTATGGCTACCGCTTCTGCTTCATATGCAGAAGGTCATGGGTTCAATCCCAGGCCCGTCCCTTTCCTCGTACTTTGTAGTTGTATATCTCTCACTTGCTTCTATCTTCCATTCTAAATATATCACACTCAAACTATTCGTTCATAGCAAACGCTAGAACCAGAGACGGACAAGAAACCGTTTCCCTAACGCTTCCTACTTCCACGCGCACGCCTTTCTTACGCCTGATACATAGGCAGTCTGCTAACCACAAAAGCAAACCTCTCTGCCATGCCTTTCCCCCAATCCATACGCTCCCGCATGAACTGACGTGGATGCAGTGGAATATACGGTCTACGTGGGAGTCAGTTCAATGCATCATCAATTCCTCCCCCTTCCCCTCATTGGTCTGCATTCTGACGTGGCAGGTGCCATTGTTGCCTAAAAATAGAAGATCACCAGCACTTATACACTGAGGATGCCTGTTAGTCCCAAGCAGTCATTCGGCTGGTTCCTTGTGTAAGTGCAGCTGATCTGGCGATACTGGAGTGCATCCACGGGCGGCCAATCAAGCTCAAGCTCAAGCTCAAGCTCAACTAGTTTGGTGTCGTTTGCTTGACTGAAGAAAAATTTTACAATTAAATCTTTTATATAGTGGTAGTATATTTTTAGCTTTTTCGTGAGTATGTTCATGGTATGTACCTAGACGGGGTTGGTGGTCTGATGGCTACCGCTTCTGCTTCATATGCAGAAGGTCATGGGTTCAATCCCAGGCCCGTCCCTTTCCTCGTACTTTGTAGTTGTATATCTCTCACTTGCTTCTATCTTCCATTCTAAATATATCACACTCAAACTGTTCGTTCATAGCAAACGCTAGAACCAGAGACGGACAAGAAACCGTTTCCCTAACGCTTCCTACTTCCACGCGCACGCCTTTCTTACGCCTGATACATAGGCAGTCTGCTAACCACAAAAGCAAACCTCTCTGCCATGCCTTTCTCCCAATCCATACACTCCCGCATGAACTGACGTGGATGCAGTGGAATATACGGTCTACGTGGGAGTCAGTTCAATGCATCATCAATTCCTCCCCCTTCCCCTCATTGGTCTGCATTCTGACGTGGCAGGTGCCATTGTTGCCTAAAAATAGAAGATCACCAGCACTTATACACTGAGGATGCCTGTTAGTCCCAAGCAGTCATTCGGTTGGTTCCTTGTGTAAGTGCAGCTGATCTGGCGATACTGGAGTGCATCCACGGGCGGCCAATCAAGCTCAAGCTCAAGCTCAGTATGTTCATGGTATGTACCTATCATGTTTTTGATGTTGTTGAAGTTACTCGCTTTCTCCCAAATATGATTAACAAAGTCTATTCTCTACCAAGGCGGGTCTATACCCAGGTGTAATCAGATTTTAACTTTGTGGAGAAAACCAGCGCCGAGAAAACCGACCTGCTTTACGTATACTAGATCACCTGGGTATAGACTCGCCTTGTTCTCTACGAGGTAAACTTTTTGCAGTAAACCTGTATAGAAAACTGTTTTTGTAGCTTTTGTCTTCAATATTAGATTTCTTATAGGTTTCTTTTATCAAAAGGTTTCAACACTATTGAGAGAATTTTTCTTCAGTTACGTACAATAAAAAATATGACACTATCAATACTTTAGATCAAACACTGGATCGCGTCTAACTTTCTAATAGATGCTATAATAGTTATGAATAATTAAATAAAATATCATGAAAACAACTTGTTAACCTCATGTGGTACCCTTAACAAAAAATTCAGCAACAAACTGCGGTCCTAAAAAAAATTAACAATGAAAAAAAAAAATTTCACTAAGTGTCAAATTTGTGAAATATTTGAAATGTCATAACTTTTTTGTTTATTGGCTTACCATCACCAAATTTTTATGGTAGATAGCTAATATAATGGACCGTTTTCCCTCAAAAAATTACGTTGGTATTCCGATAGGGTTTTGAGATATTTGATGCAAAAAAAAAATTTTTTTACTGTGTGTATTTTTTTTGGAATTTAGTTGTCTAACTTTGTTTCTTTAGTTGTCTAACAATAGAACGAACCGTTTTTGCTGTGCAGCTTTTTGAATATTTTTGAACCATTTTCACATACATCCTTTTGAAAAGTTAGTCGTGACTCAACTTGAAGATTTGATATCGGAAAATGACGATTTAGATGGAACTGAAAAACTGTGCAAAGTTTCAGATATTTTTGAAATGGTCGAACAGAATCGACTTGCATGCCTCCGTGGAATCCCTCAATTGCGATTGCATCGTTCCAAGTTCAGAAAACCTTTTCAAGTTAAATTTCACATCCGCAAACGCAGTAAACATTGCAATAACAAATGTTTTGCTTGTTTCGATTTAGTTTCGTCAGCGCAAATCAAATGGAATATTTCGCTGAATTATTTTTTTTATTAATGATTCCAATACTCTCCACATATTCGCCCACAAAATCAACTGGCTGCATCTGACAGCGAAATCTGGGCTGCATATGACGTTGCTTTTTTTCCTCTTCGCGAGTCTCGTCTCAGGTAATGACTATTCCCGCACTGCATACTTCAGTGCAGGAAAGTAGGCCGTTTCATGACAGATTGGCGTGATGAAAATCAGCCTATTACGATGAGAAATTGCAAAAAAAATATTACCGAACAACTAGAAAAAAAAAAAAATAAGTGTGTAGAATATCCAATATTGAAACATTGGAACAAATGTCGAAATAATAATATCAGATAAAAATCATTGCAGTATTCTATTGCTACGATAAATACGTTATATATCTAGGTTATGTTAGGTGAAGTCAATTGAATGCGATATTTTTCTCTTATGAAAAAAGGTAAATGAAATGTAACAAAATGTGCCTAAATTGTTTTAACCAAATGCCTAATTTATTTTTACCAAATTATGATGATAGTGTTTTCTTACACAGAACACCAAGATATAGAGAATGAATGTAATGTTTGGAATGATAATAGGGGGTCATGGGGCAAGTGTGCCACCCGGGGCAGGAGTGCCACCTCGTTTTTCACATAGTTTAATCGATTTTTCTAATGTTTAGCCTCGGATAAGTATAAATTAGGCGCTTATTGAGGTTTGTATAAATATTACTGTAAAAATATTTACTACGAAAAATTAAAAGAAATGTCTTTAATTCGTCAACGCGAAAATTTCGAAATATTATAGGAATTTAAGACTGGAAAATAAGGTTCGACTTCCATTGAATCCAAAATATCTCGCATACTCTGAGATAACGCCCTAAAAGCCATTGGTAGCCACGTGTGTAGCTCGTTGTTTCTAAGCAAAAGAAAGAATCACCATCCAAATCAACATCACGGGCAGTTAGATAATGATCCTTTCTTTCCCATAGCGTTGTTGAATAACATGAAAATTCATTCAAATGCTCAGAAACAACGAGCTATCCACAAGGTTACCAATGGCTTTTAGGGCGAGATCAGAAGTTATGCGAAAAATAATGATTTTTCCACACAGTATTAATGATTTACGATTGTGAAATACAGTCATGAAGAAATTTTTTTGAAAAAGTTTTGTTGATATTTAGTATTGCGTTTATTGGAAACCGTAATTTTCTCATATAAAACCAAATGAAGTTTTGTTTTTCTTGTCTGATATTGCATTAAATCATTGTTTTCTACTCATTGAAATCTAATTGTATTACTATACTACCGCACTACTCAAGGTTTATGATGATATTCATCAAACCATTGATAAAAAAGGTGTAGCTTTTTTACTTCTTATTGATTTTTCAAAAGCTTTTGATCGAGTACCACATGTTAAGCTTTTGAATCAGCTGTCGACTCAATTTCACTTTCATCGTAATGCTGTAACATTAATCAAATCATATTTGAATCTACGTACGCAAGAGGTAGATGCTAACGGTGAACTCTCTAATCCAATCACTATTCTTTCAGGTGTACCTCAGGGGTCCGTCTTGGGTCCCTTGCTTTTCTCTTTATTTATTAACGATCTGCCATCCATTCTGAAGTTCTGTCTAATACACATGTTTGCAGATGATGTACAACTTTATTTCTGCACGGCTAATACCAATTTAGAAAGCTGATAAATTCTGATCTTAAGCTGGTTCAAGAATGGTCTGAGAAAAATCTTCTTCCGATAAACCCATCTAAGACGAAAGTCATGTTTATTTCTAGGCAACAGGCTTTACCTTTACCTAACTTGTTGATCAACGATGAAATCATTCAATATGTCGAAAAAGCTTCTAACCTAGAAGTGATATTCCAAAATAATCTTGAATGGAATGTCCAAGTGAACTCACAATGCGGGAAAATTTACGCAGGTCTTCGTCACTTAAAACTTACAGCTTCTATGGTTCCCGTTTCTACTAAACTACGATTGTTCAAATCGCTTTTTTTGCCTCATTTTTCGTATGGTTTAGAATTGATTTTAAATTCATCAGCTTCAGATAATGACCGTTTAAGAGTTGCTTTGAACCACTGTGTACGCTGGGTATTTAATCTTAACAGATATTCTAGAGTAACGCACTTACAACGACAGCTTCTGTGGTGTTTTTTTACAATTTCTTCAAATTACGTTGCTACACAACATTATTTAGGATAATAAATCATGGGCCAAAATATCTTGCTAATCCAACCTTTCAGAAGCATCCGAGTACGACACTTTGTGTTATTGCAGCATAACTCGTCGCACTACGGTAATACTTTCTTTGTACGTGCAATTATACTATGGAATCAACTTCCTAATGAAATTAAAGTTCTAAATGGGGGAAATTAGAGTGAACGATGCAGCAAGTCAACGAAAAAAAGAAAAGGTAATGTTTGTATTGTTTGAATTTATTAAATTCGTAAAGAATAGAAGTGGTAAATTTGGAAAACAAAAATAATACCGATTGTAGTAAATTTATAAGGGAAATACAAATAAATCGACGCTGTGTATGTTGACTTTGCTAAAGCTTTCGATAAAGTACCACACGTTGTTGCAGTTGAAAAACTCAAAAGAATGGGATTTCCAGACTGGTTAACGAAATGGATTTTTTCTTATCTCACTGGACGCAGTTCTTCTGTTAAATTTGGTGAGACACTCTCAGCTCCGTTCCAGATTGGATCCGGAATACCTCAAGGCAGTATCCTAGGACCCTTGCTGTTTGTGCTATTCGTCAACGATCTTTGCACGATGCTTAAATCTCCAAAATCTTTGTATGCTGATGATCTGAAGTTTTACCGGGTAATCACTACGTTAGTAGATTGCTGTGCGCTACAAACCGACATTGACATGCTTCTGAAATGGTGCGATTCTAATGGAATGGAAGTCAACTTCAATAAGTGCTGTGTGATTTCATTTTCTCGATCACGCACACCGGTAACTTTCGATTACAGGATAGCAACAACAAGTTTGAACCGTACACACACGGTCAAGGACTTGGGGATTCTGATCGACAGCAAGTTAAGGTTCACAGAACATATATCTGCAGTAACGGCTAAGGCGTACGCTATGTTGGGGTTTCTGAAACGCACCTCGAAAGAGTTCAGAGATGTGTACTGCCTAAAGACGCTATATTGCTCGCTTGTGCGTAGTGTTTTGGAATATGGCGTACAAGTGTGGGCCCCATACCATGAAGTACACATCCAGCGATTAGAACGGATTCAAAGGCATTTTGTGCGGTACGCTTTAAGAGGTCTGAATTGGAGAGATAGGACCAACTTACCACCTTACGAAAATCGATGCTTATTGATAAATTTGCCCACCTTATCAAGCAGAAGAATCTTTCTCCAGCGCATGCTCGTGTTCGATATCTTGACTGATCGCATTGATTGTGCCGATTTGCTATGTAAACTCCGTTTCAACGCCCCTCTAAGATCAACTCGTGAACCTGATTTCTTTCGCCGACCTTTCCATCGTACTGCATATGGAATGCACAATCCTCTAGAGGTTTGCTGTATCCGTTTCAACGAAGTAGCTGATATTTTTGATTTTGAAATGTCCAAAAATGTGTTCAAGTTAAGGATTAGTTCATAAGTTACTTTTGTCTGTGCGATGTTTTTTTATATCGAAGATAAATAAATAAATAAATAAATAAAAAATAAATAAATAAAAAAAATATTATTACGAGAGCTAAATAGGATTTGCACGCGCACTCTTCCATCCCACATTGACACGGTTTATTGTAAATAGTACGTATAGATAAGAGACATAAATCAATTATATTTGTGTAGTCTTTAGTCCTCTGTCCGAATATACAGGATGCCTTTTCGGACCCAATAAAACATTTGGAGAAGTATCCGTTTCCCTGATTGTCGTTGCTGTTGAAGAATTCCGACGACACTCAGCGTAGGGTCCGGTCCCCAGACGAATCAACGGCTTTAATGTAAATTTATCTTTTATACCGCAGTTGTTATCTGTACTTACTCTAGAAAGTATAGTTTAGGTGAGGAATTAATAATTTTCTTGCGTAATGATTTGCTGCGTTTCACTCAGGTGGTCTTCTTGCCCCATACGAGTGGCACACTTGCCCCGTGCCTTACTGAAAAACCTCACATGAAGAGACATTTAAAAAAATCTCAAACCAACATGTATTTCTTAGTTTTCAAAATCCCATTGATTACGGCATTTTGAACATGAGGTGAGCTAGCTCTTACACTGGAATAATCTTTCGAAATAGTGCTCATCAGGCTCAACAGCCATGATTTGAACCGATATACTTTAAGGTGTCCTTCTTGCTCCCTAATAAAAAAATACATTGATATTTGTACTCCATTTGTATGAAATGAAATCGTGTTGCATAATGGTCAATTTTATCCGATTATATGGTATGACATTTTCCGACGGTTAGAGTATGAAGTTTAAGAAGTTGTTTTTATTGATTGAGTAGATAAATGAATTTTTACATCAGAAAATATTTTTCAGCAAAAGTTTACAATTTTGAAAGATATACAGGCAGACATTGTAATGATTCATGACGTACAGGCTAATTTCTTTTGTTCGCAAAATCTTGTACACAGCTTCTGTATGCTTGATTTCCCTTCGTACTCAACGGCATTCGAGCAGTTCCAAATTTTTGTCTTCCGTGTAGCTAATCTTCTCTGTCAACCAAAAGCCACTTGAAGTGACTGAAATATGAGACGGCTTGATGCTAGGAAACAATACACGAACCTGATGACAATTACCTCCAGATTTTCAAGTGATACCTTTTGCCGGCAATTCACACAAAATATCATATAAAAAGATTGCGCTCTGTGATATGTTTGTTTTTTTTTTTTCGTTCCTGTTTTTGTTCCTCTGTATCCCTGCTCTAGTCTGTTCTGGGATATGTCGTTCAGAACAAACAATCTCTATGGGATAACAAAGCTTAGGATGGAGAAACCCATACTGGAATTGTCGTTTTTCTTCTCTGTTGTTGGAATGCAATTGAGAATAAAAAATAATTATATGAAAGTAGAATGCAATCGTTCATCCTGCACCCATAAACGCTTGAGGACACTGAGGTGAACTGAATGGCAATGGATGGTTAAATGGGGGACAATAATACAATGAAAAAAGGATCAGCTCGATTGGCTCTGCTGTAAGGATTTGTTGGTATAATTCGTTGCAGGAAACGAACCCATCTGGAAAACTGCTTGGAGCGTTGATTTTGGATTAGGCAGTTCAAGCATTATTGTGTATATTGGTTAAAAATAATAAGCGAAAACCTTGGAATACAGTGTTAGTAAAAAAATATATGAGCTTAGTCACTTTAAGGCTTCCGGTAAATTTAACCGAAATTTCAACAGCGGAGTAAACTGAATTAACGGAGAATGAATTTCACCATTGAGAACATAAAGGACAAAAAGAAGGCAGTATGGCAGTATGAGACAGGGCCTATTTTTTAAATCGAGCAGATTCGTGTGACTTGTCTGTAATCACTGTCGATGAAAGTAAGCATACTAATTTTAGAATACATAGAGCGACGACTGTCGAAAAACTCGAGTGATAGAGCTGAGTGATTGTTTTTGTCGGTAGTCGAGTCATTTTGATCGACTCGACTATGGGTCTACATTTTGCTGTTGCCTGTCAAAAAATGATCATTCAGTGATTTAGAAAATTCATATTCACTATGAATTTCTCGCATACTGTATCATAAAGGCGTAATCATAGACAATTACCTACCCGACTAGAGGCTTGCAACAAAAATATAATAAAACTTTATCAGAATATGATATGAATATAATATTATGATATAATTTTGTTAAGCTCCGTTATCCACAGAAAATGTGTTTTATTTCTAATGAATATATTTTTTGTTAGTTTTTAACAACTTCTTAACAAAACAAAATACATACGTATGAATTTTAATAATATACAATATTTGAAACTTTTTCTTTTCTTTGCGAATAAGATTATTTGATATTATAATGTTGTATTCAATTCAGTGAACATGAGTTTTTGATTTACATAGCAAAATATATTTTATTGTGTGTCCTTGAGCACCATTCTACATTACGTTTACACAAAATCTAAATCTATATTTTTGTTGATCAGATAATGTAACCTCTTGATAAATATTGACCAAATGAATATAAAAATAAATTACCTTGTTTCATTAGGGAAGAAAGAAATAAAAACATCATGGGTTTGCCAAAATATCAAATGTTATAAACATCATTTAATTTTTGAGTTATTTAAAGTGATTAAAGATTAACTCGTTGAGACATAAGTTCAATTTTGAAATGATTGTGTTACATCAAATCATACATTTATCTGTCAATTGCACCAAGTATCATGCTTTGTTTTAAATGTCATATAGTCTATCAAAAGCTTATAACTGATTGAGCTACCTTGTATATTATACAGTAAGGGGAGATCCCCCAGTACCGGACACTTAACCCACTAAATTCATAATTCTAAAAATATTTGTTTCATGTGCTCGTGTTACCCATTTATGATAAATAATATCATTTTTATAGTGTACAAAAATAAATTTGAAAATATAAAAATAAATTTTGACATTGTATTTTGATGCTGTATTTTAGTACTAAATTGATCGATCTTGAAAGCTGGCATCCAATACCGGACGCGATCTGGAAATGCCTCGAATTCTGTAAATTTGAACATCATTGAATGTGTTTACCATAGGAATAGTAAATAATTGCCAATTCGATGCATTTGCAATATTTACAAGAATAATTTGAGTTTTTCTTAGTTTGCAAGATGTCCATCAAAAACCTCTTTCATATATGATGAAAAATAGCACATTTTACGGTGTTGTTCTGAATGTTCATTGTTCTTAAGTTTATAGCATGTTTGATACCACGATCGACGGAATCCATGAAAATTGAATGTATTTTGAGACACTGCACTGGTGCAATAATTACAAAGATATCATATAATAAATCAAGCTGTCCGAAACTGGGGGACAGGAGGTGCTTAACCAAAATTGTAATTTGTCCATATTAAGTTCAATTATGTTATTAAATACAATCATACTATCAAATTAGGGTTATGTTCGAACATGCTTTCGTGATCCAAAGTATTTTTTAAGATTTTCAAACTTTTGTACTTTTTTAAAAAGGCATTCATATTTCAAGGATGTGTTATTCTACGTAAACATTAGTCTCCATAATAGCTTCCTTTTCTACTAATACACCATCTTGATTGGGCCATGATTTCTCAATGTTTCGACTTTGTCCGGTATTGGGTGCTGTTCGGTACTGGGGGATCTCCCCCTATTATAATTTTGATAGTTTGCATCAAACATTATAACTTGGTTTGATATGTTTTTGATAGGATTAAAACACATTTTGTTATGTTTATGTTACTATTCATACACTTTTTGTTACAATTTTAGTTATTTTAACAACATCCTGCATCAAGTTTGTAACAAACTATGTTCGAAAAAACCTTATAACATAATAACATGAGGTGATATAATTTTGTTATGTACGGTTAGTCGGGTATGTTTTAGGGCCGATTTCTTCACTTTCGCTTAAGCCTTAAACCACGTTTACCCATACGATTAGACCAGGTTAAGGGCTAAGCGGTGGTGAAGAAATCGCTTATTAGACTGTTATATTCGATTCAGTGGAAACTTCGCATAGTTCCTACATCGTAAAATGTGCCTCTAGTCGATTTAATTTCGTGTACTATTCCAAAGAGAGAATCTATGAAAAGAAATCGAATATGTGCCTTGCAGTTGGCTGGGTAATTTCGATTGATGATTTGATATTTTAATAATGATTTTCATGTGCTGTCCAAAATTCGCATCAAAGTGTCCGGAATATGAGGCAAAAGTGAGGAAGTGTCAGGAATAAGAATCATAAAAAACATGCATATTTCCATTTATTTTAATGTTTTCATGTTGTGGAATCGAAATCTTCATCAACCATCTGAAAGGTAAGTGGTTTAAGAGTTTGAGTCAAACTTGGGAACCTTTTGCGGAACCAAGGGACCGAATGCAGTACCAGAAGTGGTTCTCGTTCTGAGCCCGACTACTATGTACTTGCATAGTAGAAGCATTAGCTTTAGGATGCTAATGTCGCAACTGTTCGTGTGACCAACATTTAGTTTGCCACGCTCTGACAGCTTGAGTACGGGGTCTATAGGTATCAACTCAATTTTGTTAACCATAATAAAACATTCTCTACAACTTGGCACTAAACAACCATTCAAAAACTTCAATAGTAAGTATGTACCGTAAAATGGGGTGAAGTTGATCACTTTAGAGCAATTCTGTTCTATAATCCCTAGTAGGATGCATGTATTGTTATCCAAATATTTTTAAAACCTGTACTGGTTGGATGTTTATCGAATTATACAAATGCAATTTTTACGAAATGTAATCATAATAACAAAAACATGTTTTAGAAATCAAAAAGTGGAATCTTTGATTCCGGGGTGAAGTTGATCAATTACTGAGACAGGTTTCCTAAAACAAAGATATATGCTATTTACTTAATTCGGGGTCACTGATTCTGAATCAAGCCTAAAAAATCTTACAACTTGTTGATAAATCGGTCAATTTTAGAATTAAATGTTGTTAATTACAGAATACACCACATTAAACGCCTGAAGGTATGCAATTTTCCTCGAAATGATTGACACGTTCACAAGAACATTTTTTTCTTTAAAAATGAATTTTATCGCCAATGTAATTTTGAAACTGGGTTCACAGAACATATCTGTAATGTATAAAACAGTTTATTTGAATGGTGTCTTTATATAGCCTTGGCAATAGTCGAATGTTTGTAGTGGAACCCTTCAACAGTTTTTCAAACATTTCCTAAAAACTGTTTTTTTTTCATGGTATTATTATCTTGAATGGCGAACCAAATTTAAGCAATTATCAGGAAATGCGATATCACAGAAATTGTGATAATTGAAAACGGATCATAGATTTCTTGGCACTTTATACATGCGGATACAGGAGTGATCAACTTCTCCCCACTGATCAACTACACCCCGAATTACGGTACGTATGTATCAATAAAATAATTATGTTTTGTGATAACCGCGCCACTAGCGTTCTACTATTTCTTCTTCTATTACTTGCCAGTATGATACTAAGCACGAGATTTTGATTGTACGACATTTCTCAGAATAGGGGGCGGACCTGGGATCGAATCGCATGTCCGAGATAGTCGCCAAAAATTTCAGTAACGACTTCCTTCGGAAGGGAAGTAAAGCCGTTGGTCCCGAGATGAACTAGCCTAGGGTTAAAAATCTCGTTAATAAAGATAGAAAAAAAATCCCAGGAACCCATTCCCCAGAAACCCATTCCCCAGAATATGACTTTCCCCTGAAAGCCATTCTCCAAAATGGGATATTCCCCAGAAAAAAATAAACGATTCTAGGATTGCTAAAATCCAGATAAATGGACACCGATAGTATAGGGAAAGAGCACCAATTATCGACCTAGCATTACCCACCCAGACGATTTTATCCTTTTTCCCCTACAACAGCATTTAACTGGAATATATATAGGACAAGGATGAACTTGAAAAAATCTCAAATTAGGTATACTTCAAATTGGTTCATTTGGATCCCCAGAAGCTACTTTGGAAATTAGAGTGGAATTGGTCAACTCAAACTCATTTAGCCCCGATGAATTCCGCTCAAATTTTTACAGTAATTTTTTGGACCAAATACATTTGGAGGATGTAACTCAAGATTTTTGTGGTCTGATGAATATGGGCCACCCTAGTGCACACAGGCTTTGATATTTTCTAGCCTTTATAAATGAGAAACGGGCTTCTCTTGTTTAATTCGGTTTCATTATTCTTAATAAGACGAAGACTATAAACCTAGGAAGAATAGTCAATGTTTAAAAGAAGGGGTAATATGGTATGGAAGCATCATAACGAATTACATCAATTTGTTTTGAGAATATAAAACTAGTACAAATCACTTTTTGGTAAATACAGTCAGAAAGAACAGCCATTGTTTAAAGGAAGGCAGAATCAACAAAATACTTAATTTGTCCAACAGCTTGGTCCAAAATAAAAATAAAACATGGTATGACGTATGTAAGAATAGCGTTTTCTGTCTAGGATTTTGATTAGCGCGTCAGAGTACATTAGGGAGTGTCCACGCGATATTTTTTTTATTGATTTTCAAGGCACCCCACTCTTTCTCCCTAGTGGCTTTTGTCCATACAAACATCTTAAAATTTGTATGGGCCGTGGTCTTTGGCTAGACCTTCCGGCCTCTTAGATGATTTGTCTCGTTCCATAAATTCCCTATAAGACTTCCACAATAAATTCTAGTTGTTATTCAAAGACAGTCATAAAATACAAGAGCGATTTCAAGCATTTCAAGGAGAAAAACAGTCTATATAAGATGTTTGCAGGTTGATATATTCCATGGTAGTTGTCAAGAAAATTATTCCAAGGTAAACTTGATTGAAGACAATTATCAGTATAAAACTCATTTCAAGATAATTGTACCATACTACGTATACCACCAGTGTGTCATAAGAATAACACGAGTGAAAAAAGAATTATTGAACAAAATAAAAACTGACATGAACTATCTAATGCAGGCCCGCCCAACCTTTTCGAACCGCGGGTCAAATCGCAGAAACAATTTTGTGTCGCGGGCCACATTTTTGAACGCACAAATATTTGCATGAAGTTTGACAAAATTCAGTAAACAAAGTTCTTATAATCTGATAAAAATCAGTGAATGAAGTAAATTTCATTTGAAGTACTAAAATCCTGATCAAGCTTTTACAAAAATCTTGGTCAGAATGTCCAGAATTATACAAGAATCGTGCCTAAGATTCCTTCTAAATCTCAATCAATAATAATCTCGAAATGGAACCTTGAAATCTTTCTGAATGCTAAAAGTATTTCAAAAGAAACCTGCTCAAAATTCTATTATGAATTCGCTTAAGGTTCTGCAAAATCTTTCATAGCGTTACATTGTAATCTTGTCCAGGATTTTCGAAAAAATACGTATTGAGTTTATTAAAAATTTTGACCAGAGAAAGTTCTGTAAGAAACTTGTCATTGTTATCCATGAAAGTCGTGTCCAGAATTCTTAAAATATCTTATTCAAGATTTTGTGAAAAGGCTTTTTTATGATCCTGCAAAGGTTTCTGCGTCTCAGTTGTTAGTAAAATTTATTTCCGGTATTCGGAGAGAATATTAGTCTATTATTCAGAGAAATCATATACGAAAATTTAGCCTTTTGCCCATAACTTTTATTCAGGCTTTATTTTTTAATTTCGGTGGAAGTCATTTATGAAACATCAAGACTTTGAGATTTAGAATAAAACCATTCATAAAATTGAGTACCAAGATGATTAGAAAACAATTTAAATTTTAACCAATCTAAAATATTAGGTTGAAACTAAATTAGTCAACGGGCCAAATATGAAAAGAATCCTCGAACCCTCCGCGGGCCGCACAAAATTAGGTCGCGGGCCGGATGCGCTGATCTAACGCAAAGCTGACAAAGAATTACAAGACAGCATTCAAGGAATTGCATAATATTCATTTATTTAGTTAACATCTACACAGATAACACTGAATCAACAATTTCACGCCACAATACTCGGTGCGTGGCCGCATCTCTCCATCCTCGGTTCTGCCCCACGCTCGCCAAATCGATACGCACTTGATCCGCCCATCTAGCTCGCTGCGCTCCACGCCTTCTTGTACCAACCGGATCCGAAGCGAACACCTTCTTTGCAGGGTTGCTGTCCGGCATTCTTGCAACATGCCCTGCCCATCGTATCCTTCCAGCTTTGGCCACCTTCTGGATACTGGGTTCGCCGTAGAGTTGGGCGAGCTAGTGGTTAATCATTCGCCGCCACACACCGTTCTCCTGCACACCGCCGAAGATCGTCCTAAGCACCCGACGTTCGAAGACTCCAAGTGCTGGCAGGTCCTCCTCGAGCATCGTCGACGTTTCATACCCGTACAGGACTACCGGCCTCATGAGCGTTTTGTACATGGTTCATTTGATGCGAGCGTGAATTTGTTTTGACCGCAGCTTCTTCTGGAGGCCACAGTAGGCCTGACTTCCACTGATGATGCGACTCCGTATTTTACGGCTAACGTTATTGTCAGCCGTCAGCAAGGATCCAAGGTAGACGAACTCGTCGACCACCTCGAAAGTATCCCCGTCTATCGTAACACTGCTACCTAGGCGAGCCCTGTCACGCTCGGCCCCACCAGCTAGCATGTACTTTGTCTTGACCGCATTCACCACCAGTCCTACTTTTGCTGCCTTGCGTTTCAGGCGGGTGTACAGGTCTGCCACCTTTTCAAATGTTCGGCCGACTATGTCCATATGATCCGCGAAGCAAACAAATTGACTGGATCTCGTTAACATTGTACCCCGGCTGTTAAGCCCGGCTCACACCTTCTAGCGCAATATTGAACAACAGGCACGAAAGTCCATCACCTTGTCGTAGTCCCCGGTGGGATTCAAACGAACTGGAGTGTTCGCCTGAAACCTTCACACAATTTTGCACACCTTCCATCGTCGCTCTTATCAGTCTCGTGAGCTTCCCGGGAAAGCTGTTCTCGTCCATGATTTTCCATAGCTCTACGCGGTCGATACTGTCGTATGAAGCCTTGAAATCGATGAAAAGGTGATGCGTTGGGACCTGGTATTCACGACATTTTTGGAGGATTTGCTTTACAGTAAAGATCTGGTCCGTTGTCGATCGGCCGTCAACGAAGCCGGCTTGATAACTACGAACCTACGAACTCGTTTACTACAGGTGACAAACGACGGAAGATGATCTGGGATAATACTTTGTAGGCCGCATTTAGAATGGTGATCGCTCGAAAGCTCTCACAATCTAACTTGTCGCCTTTCCTGTAGATGGGGCATATTACCCCTTCCTTCCACTCCTCCGGTAGCTTTTCTGTTTCCCAGATTGTGCCTATCAGCCGGTGCAGAAAAATGGCCAGCCTTTCCGGACCCATCTTTATGAGTTCAGCTCCGATACCATCCTTACCAGCAGCTTTATTGTTCTTGAGCTGGTGAATGGCATCCTTAACCTCCATCAAAGTGGGGGCTGGTTGGTTTCCATCTCTCGCAGTACTGACGAAGGCATTTCCTCCGTTGTCCCGTCCTTCATTGTCTGTGCTCTCAGCGCCATTCAGGTTGTCGTCGAAGTGCTGCTTCCACCTTTCGATCACCTCACGCTCGTCCATCAGAATGCTCCCATCCTTATCCCTGCACATCTCTGCTCGCGGCACGAAGCCGTTGCGGGATGTGTTGAGCTTCTGATAGAACTTACGCGTTTCTTGAGACCGGCACAGCTGTTCCATCTCCTCGCACTCCGTCTCCTCCAGACGGCGTTTTTTCTCCCGAAAGAGGCGGGTCTGCTGTTGCCGTTTCCGTTTATAGCGTTCCACGTTCTGCCGGGTCCTTTGCTGCAGCATGACCGCCCGCGCTGCATTCTTCTCCTCCAAAACCTCCTGGCACTCCTTGTCGAACCAATCGTTCCGTCGACTCCGTCCCACGTACCCGACGTTGCTCTCAGCTGCATCGTTGATGGCTGCTTTTACTGTTCTCCAGCAGTCCTCAAGAGGGGCTTCGTCCAGCTCACCCTCTTCCGGTAATGCAGCCTCGAGGTGCTGCGCGTATGCCGGTGCGACATCCGGTTGTTTGAGCCGCTCTAGGTCATACCGAGGCGGCCGTCGGTACCGTACGTTGATAACGACGGAGAGTTTTGTGCACAGTTTGACCATCACCAGATAGTGGTCAGAGTCGATGTTAGCGCCACGATAGGTCCTGACGTTGATAATGTCGGAGATGTGCCGACCATCAATCAGAACGTGGTCGATTTGCGATTCTGTCTGCTGTGGTGATCTCCAGGTGTATCGGTATGGAAGGCTGTGCTGGAAGTAGGTGCTACGAATGGCCATATTCTTGGAGGCGGCAAAATCAATTAGTCGTAGGCCATTTTCGTTCGTCAGCCGGTGGGCGTTGAACTTTCCAAGCGTCGGTCTGAATTCCTCCTCCTGGCCAACCTGAGCGTTAAGATCTGCTATGATGATTTTGACGTCGTGGCTTGGGCAGCTGTCGTACTCGTGTTCGAGCTGCGCGTAAAAAGCGTCTTTATCATCATCAGTGCTTCCGGAGTGAGGGCTGTGCACGTTTATTATGCTGAAGTTGAAGAACCGGTCTTTGATCCTCAACTTGCACATACTCTCATTGATCGGCTACCACCCGACCACGCGCCTCTGCATATCACCCATCACTATAAAAGCTGTTCCCAGCTCATGTGTATAGCCGCAGCTCTGGTTGCCTCTAAACGTTCGCACCATTGATCCCTTCCAACACACTTCCTGCAACGCTACGATGCCGAATCCGCGGTCCTTCAGCACGTCAGCGAGTATGCGTGTGCTCCCGATGAAATTGAGAGATTTACAGTTCCACGTACCGAGCTTCCAATCGCTAGTCCTTTTACGTTGCTGTGGTCTTCGCCGATTGTTCCGGTTCGTATTCTCTTGTTGATTATTCGTTGCTTGAATTTTTTACGGCTGGCTTGCAGGGCCTGACACCAACCCCCTAGATTTCCGGAGGACCATTCCCCCTAAACGTTCGGAGGACCATAGTGCGCAGTTTAGCTTAGAGTCCTTCTCTGGCACTCGGACGATGATCAGCTGCCCCTGACATGGGGAACAGACGCTGTTGTGAGCCGCTCCTAACATGGAGTGCAGACGCACAAGGTTTGCAGAAGCAAAAGCAAAAGCAACCCCCCCCCCTTCCTTGTCAGCATACGACCAAAGTTCCCACCGGGGGTTGGTTACCCGATCTTCCCCAAGGTTACTCGTACCTCGCCCAGTACCGCGAGGAGGTAGGGATAGGAGTTGCTGGGAAAGAGGCTAAGGACCGCACAGAGGGGTCTATTTTATTCCTTCAGGTACGCGAGGTACCAATGGGGTACGCCATGCCCAGCCATTTACCAACCAAGGAATCGCATAAATCTAGACTAAAAATGAGACAAGGGACGCAAACACTCAACGTTTAAACAGTATTTTTGGACTCAACCCCGAGTTTTTTTTATGCTGAGGATCCATAATAATGAATTTACGAACTAATATTTGTTGGGTGAATTAAGGCCAGAATTCGAAGCAATTATTAATGAAAATTAAAAAAGGATAATCTGAACAAAACCAAATTTATTTTATTTTTTCGTATCTTGAGAGTGAATAAAAACGATTCTGGATTCTGGAAAATGCCCCATTCTGGGGAACGGAATTCTGGGGAATGTCGTTATGGGGTTTGACTTTCTCGGAAATATCTTACAACTGAGATTTTAACTATATTGTCAAGCCCATGCTCCCAATGTTTACGCCAATGCTCACGGTCGGAACAGTATAAGAGACAAACAAGTAACTAAGTATATTTTTCATAGATGATGAGGAGGTCGAAGCATAAGCATAGATGACCGTACAATTCGTAGTTGCTACTCCGTGATTGACCAGAACAATCGAAGTTATACAGGGAATTAATGAATGGGGCTTTAAATTTTAAATTTTCAAATTTTAAAATTCAATGACGGCGCCGGCCACGTCCTTACGGTCATCAGGGGAAGGGAAGGAATGTTAGTGTGACTACCGTTGTTACTAGAGACCGAGATCACCTCTGCATCTCTACGGTTGTCATGGAAAGGATATTGGGTTAGTGGGATAAGGTAGAGACCTGGGAGTCACCAATGTTTGGTGATGCGATCCATGATATAATCACGCCTAACCAAATTCGCGATACTATTCGATACTCGCATGTACGGCAAACAAGTGTTCATCACTCGCCCCCGCAAGAGCAAGCAACGCGATCAACAGATCAAACACTACTAACGATCCGCGGCGCTTTTTCATTTCCCTAAGCGACCGACGCGCGACTTGTTTGATCCTGACTCCGCCGCCCGCCGTCTGATGCGACGATACCTGTTCACAGTTACATAACGACTTTGGTCCTTATAAGTAAAAGCACAAATAATAATGTTTATGCTAGAACAAACATCTTCTGAAAACCTGTGAAAATATTCAAATTGAAACACGTTGAAATAACTAGCGCCGCCCCACAGCGTGTTGCGTCAATCGGTGGTGAATATAAGTAATTTAAAATATTTCAAATTTACCACTGTCATAGTCACGGGGACTTAGCGATGATATCGCCACCATGATGTTGCTACTTGTGTTGTCATATAAAATGACCGTTATTTGTCTTACACAAGTTTACAATCAGTCTTAAACGTCTGTTATCTGTGGTAAAAGCAATAATTTGCTGCGCAAAGTACCGATGCCGATGGGGCCCAGATAGCTGTAGCGGTAAACGCGCAGCTATTCAGCATGACCATGCTGAGGGTCGTGGGTTCGAACCCCGCTGGTCGAGGATCTTTTCGTAAGGATCTTTTCGTAAGAAAATTTTCTCGATTCCCAAGGCATAGAGTATCTTCGTACCTGCCACACGATATACACATGCAAAAATGGTCAATCGGCAGAGAATGCTCTCAGTTAATAACTGTTGAAGTGCTCATAAGAACACTAATCTGAGAAGCAGGCTTTGTCCCAGTTGGGACGTAATGCCAGAAAGAAAGAAAGAAGTACCGATGCATGGTTGAAATTAATATAATCCAAACAGCTTAGTGGTCAAACCTGAATAAGGGATGCACTAGTTAAATGGTGACATAGTATTTTTTCTAAAGGCATAAATGGCGGGAAATCTTTTTCTAAAGAGGCTTTGCAAAGTGGTAAGGAATGATAAGTGTTTAAAACGACTTTATTATCATTTCTCAATAATAATAAAGTAGAATGACATGCACTGAACAAAGGTCACGGGTATACCACAAAGGATCAGTAAAAAAAGATTATGAGTTTTGAAATTAGATTCACTCAGTAGAGAAAATCATAATCGAAAGGCAATTAGTAATTTTATAAAATTTTGAAAAGTTTTATATAATATGCATCTGTATTTTAAATAAAGCAGCCAACATTTGTGTAAAAAATATCACACGAAATATTTGCACCAACATAAGGTGGGTTTTATTTCAAACTTGCAGACTAATCACAGAATAAAGTTGTCATAATCAGTCTCAGCCCTCCGGCTGCTACGAATAGCAAGGGGGAGGAGCCATATCGTAAGCGAACAAAAGATTTCTAGCTCACTGTTTCCCAAGATGTCGCGAGAACTCCAAAGTGCAGAGAGACGAAAAAATTAATCGTACGTTTCAATTGTTTATCATACACTTCAGGCTTTATGAAATGTCACCTACTGTGAACAATGATTACAACATTACAGTTTCCTCTTTTCCGTTTTTCTTATCCTCTTATTTCCCCTAACCCAGGGATCAACACGACCCTCCACGTCCAACATCCAGACGACAATCGAAGCGAGGAGCGAAGCCAATCTATATATGGCCGGGCCGGAATTGCACGACAGCAGCAAAGCAGGCAATATCCGTCAGTCCCCGATTGAATCCCGTTCCTTCCGTGGCCAAATGATACTTGTGCTGCGCCTAGGAGGGGACTTTCGGCTTTGTTTGAAATAAATATGGCGGATATTTGCAATTTTTACACTCTAGGTTTGTCGAGTGCCTCTTTCGCCTCGATTTCAATGACAAAAGCAGCAATAAGAATTCTTGAACTTAATATTATGCGGCTCTCATGCTGTGTGCCTATGGGGTTTCCCACCCCTATTTTTCCTGTAGGTAATCATTCCTCTTTTTTCGGGATTGTGTATGCGACTGTCATAATGGTTTTGTATGCATCTCAACGCGAGTGCCCTGGAGGTTGGATGGGAAAGCACACAATAGGGCCTGGAGAGCCAGAGACCGGCGCACCAAGGAGGCCTGGAATGGAATTGATTGCCTTTTTCCTATAACATTGAATATTAGCTCACCCTCACTCTGCATTTGGGTTGTTGAAAATGCGTTGTTTTTCAGACTAGATATGGTTGGCTAATCAGTTGAGTATTTTTGGTTTCTTTGCGATGCACATTGATCGGGGACCGTTAGCTGGGGTAACTATGATCAGTTGTTTCTCTTCTACTTTGGTGTTTTATTTGGGAATTTAAATTTGTTAAATGCATTTTTTTATCACATTTATTAAGTTTTTGAACTATCCTTAATCATGAAAAGACGCCCGTCATCTTAAAGCAAAGTCATGTTGAAGGTGTCTGTCTATCGGTTGGCAAAACTTGCTGCTGCGATATTTCGCATGGGAGGATGCTATAAGCATTTTAAATTTTCCAAAAATTTTTGACATTTACCAGCACTGTTTCTGATACTACATTAAACGAGCAACCAGTACTTCTCGGTGTTATTAGCCACTACGAATCTGCTGATGTTTTCTTCGGTTTTCTGTGAGAAAAACGGTTCACCTCTTTGCTGATGATGTTCAGAGTTATTTGTGTGAAAAAAATAGAAATAACTATAATGACATTGGTTATAAAATCAATCATGATCTTCGAAATCTTCTTTTGTGGTCGCAAAATAATTTATTACCTATAAACCAAACTAAAACAAAGGCAATGTTGATATGCAAGAATAGAAACCCAATTACATGTCCTGATTTGTTCATGGATGGTGAAAGAATTGAATTCGTTAGTCAAGTTGATAATTTAGGAGTAACTTTTACGTCCAATTTGAATTGGGACGTCCATATTAATGCACAATGCGGTAAGATTTATGGCTCCTTAAAGAGATTAAATTCGACAACACGACATTTTAGTATTGACACCAAAATAAAACTTTTTAAATCTCTATTTTTACCACATTTTCTTTACTGTGATTTCATTTTTTCGAATGCGTTAGCTTCTTCAATCGATAAAATGAGGTTAGCTTTGAATGCTTGTATAAGATATGTGTATAAATTACCTAGGTTTTCCAGAGTGTCTCATCTACACAAAGATCTAATAGGCTGTAACTTTTCAAATTTCTACAAGTTTAGAGCTTGTGTCACCTTATTCAAACTAATACGGTCTAGAAAGCCTGAATATTTGTTTACTAAATTGAACCCAATGCGAAGCGATAGAAATCGTAACTATCTTATCCCACAGCATCAATCTGCTTATTACAGCCAATCACTGTTCGCACGAGGCGTTGTGTACTGGAACCAGTTACCACTCAGTATTAAAACTAATGTTTCATTGTTTAACTTTAAAAGGGACCACAAACAGCATTTGGCAAAGTAGGATGCAAAAAGATTAGGAAATGCAAAAGAACATGAAATCAATATATATATCATCATAATAAACCTTGTTAAGCGGTAAAAAAAGGCTTTCAGCCTTATGTTATACGAATCTACATAATAAATAAATAAATAAATAAAAACAAGGAGAGATATATTTGGTGCTGTTTTTTACGCATACGATGACAGTTCCTTACGAGGTTTTCCGTTAAAGCGAGTGCTTTGTGGAATCTTTTTTTGCTTTGTAGTCGCGAATTAAAACATTACTTTTCAGTACTAATTCATACCTTTTTTTAATACTTGTTTGGACCCGTGCATTCGATTTTTTGTTGAACCCATTGACGAAATTAGAGCGTTTGTGAATTTCTGAATTCACACAATTTCCTTCCAAAAAAGTGTGTTCTAAAACTGTCGCAAAATTCGAAAGCGAGCGGTCTTCTAGGGTGTCATGGATAATGCTTAAAAAATGGGACGAAATGGATGCTTCAGTCAAATTTTCCAAGCAACAAATCAAAGCAGTCAAGGCTCTTCGATTCATGTGAAGTAGCGAAGGGTATGAACAATCGTGGACCGTATTTCCGAATTCGATGGATTTAGGCCGAAAATCGAGATTTACTTGCAAATTGCAATGTGAGTACATTGTCATATTTTGCCGAGATCTTTAAAGATAGCGAAATATTTATCAAACATCTTGAAGAGAAGACGCTCTATTTTATCACCTATGACGACAACATTGTACTTTTTTTTCGAAGTAGTCTTGAAAGGTCTCTCAAGTGATCATAATCTACCTGAAGAGATCGAACGAATACCCTTAAGGTAAAAGCACCGGTTTTGGCCAGCCTAAGAGAAAATGTCAATAAAAATTATATGGGAAGCCGTATTTATACTACAAATATGTCAAGTGCAAGCTTTCAATCCATATTATGTGTGTAAAATATCGAAACTGAACTAAAATCATCTTTTCGCTTCGAAAATATCGTTGGTCAATATAGGCCACTTGAACCAATTTCGGCCTGAGACTCAACTTCGGTTCCTATATTGGCCAGTCACATTGATTTCTTATAAGGGTGGTCGAATTAGAAAAACCCTGGCCAAATTAGGTGTATTGGAGATTAAACTATTAGGAAAATGAATTGTTTATCTCATGTTTTGAATCAATTTGGACGAGTAAATGAATGTAGCGCTATCATGTGAATGTGATCTACTGGACACAAAAGGTTTCATGCTGATTGGTAATGTAAAACGGTTTATAATCCACTATGGCTACAATTGGCGTATGGCCAAAACCGGTGCTTCTACCCTACGGGATCCAGAACGGTCGTCTTTACCAACTGATACCTGGTTGGAGGATTTGGTGAGTTTGTTCCATATTATCATTCGGAATTCAGTTTGAAATTGCAATAGTTTAATCTTGAAAGCTGGCACCGGAACGATTTGATTATTGTTTTTTTTTGTGTTGTGTATCGTCAGTTTGCTTTGTTTTCACTATTTTTGTGTTATATTTTTATACTACATGTTTTATTAGAAGTTTTTTCAAAAACACGGACATTGTTTTTTTTTTGTTTTTTTTTGTGTAGCTCTTGCAGTTAGCGGTTCTTTTTTTCCTTTCTTCCGTTGACCCTAGAGGGATAGTGTTGCGAACGCCCTTCGTAAATGAGCGCACCTTCAATTCACCGACCCGATGTACATTGACGACGACTAGACAGGAGCAGAGTGACGGGGACAGAACCGTTTTGGAAAGACATGTGTGATTCGTTTATCATTGGGAGCTAAAAAACAACATTGTTCATATAAAGTGCTGAATTATTAATAATTTGCGATAATTTTCCCTTAAATTAGAATTGAAAATTTGTTATCCTACTTCCGAACTACGGTAAAATTTGATATTATGTGCTACAGATCATGCATTAACATTAAAATCACTTTTCAGTAAAAGTTATAAATCTTCCTAAAGAACAGCCGCTGGTTTCAAGTTAATTTATGAATTAGAACATGTTATAACGGTAATTGAAGATTTTATTGGTATAGAACTCTTAAAATGATGTATGAATTATGTAATCTTAGATACAGCCAACAGAGCGAAGTTATATTTATCGCCCGGGATAAAAACGCAAGAAATTTACAAAACGTAAGCTAGTAACACATATAACATTAACAATTTGTGAACTAATCTCACTGAAATCGATATGTTCAGGAAACTTTAACGTTGGCCTCAATAAACCTGTTTAAAATTTTGGAACATAGTTTTCTTCAGTTGCTAGCGCAACAGATAGGTGCTACTTATTAATCATAGCTAAGCAGATAACCACACTTGATTCGTCGCTCATTTAAAACGGAAAGCCAACGTGGTATCTAACTAAATAAATTTAAATAAAATTTTTAATAATTTATTTAAAATAGTAATTTTTACTCTTTAGATTGCTGGCATTCAAAAAATTAAATTGGGCCGATTTCTTCACCTTCGCTTAAGCCGTAAACCACGTTTACCCATACGATTAAACCTGGTTTAAGGCCTAAGCGGTGGTGAAGAAACCGCATATTAAACAACAAATGCCCTGGATATATCGTTAGCTTTTCAGGCAAATCTTGAGCTTATACTTCTCTCAACACCTATCTTCGCAGCACTCATGAGGGTGTCGCTGAGTCGGCCTTTATTTAAGTAAGTGCTGCATCAACATTTCCTGCCCTTATCCCAACCCGACTAGAGGCTTGTAACAAAAGTATAATAAAATTTGATTAGAATATGATATGCATATCATATTATGATACAATTTTGTTAGGCTCCGTTATCCATAGAACATAATAAAACAGAAATATAACATAATGTGTTTTATTTCCCTTTAAGATTTTTTTGTTCCTTTTTTATCAACTCTATAACAAAATAAATAGATAGTTACCCGACTTAGGGTACATAACAAAATTATATCAGCATATATTATTATGTTATAAGTTTTATTTGAACATATGTTGTTACAAACATGATGTAGGATGTTGTTAAAATAACTAAAATTATAACAAAAAGTGTATGAATAGTAACATAAACATAACAAAATGTGTTTTAATTCTATCAAAAACATATCAAACCAAGTTATAATGTTTGATACAAAGTATTAAAATTATAATACTGTTCGATATACGACAATATTGTATGTTATTGAAATGAATATCTATCTGTTTATTTTTTTATAAAGTTGTTAAAAATGAACAAAAAAATATCTTAGAGGGAAATAAAACATATTATTTTATATATCTGTTTTATTATGTTATATGGATGACGGAGCCTAACAAAATTATATCATAATATGATATGCATATCATATTCTGCTAAAATTTTATTATATTTTTGTTACAAGCCTCTAGTCGGGTATGCATTTCAATAAGATACAATATTATCGTATATCAAACAGTATTATAATTTTGATACTTTATATGAAACATTATAACTTGGTTTGATATGTTTTTGATAGAATTAAAACACATTTTGTTATGTTTATGTTAATATTCATACACTTTTTGTGACAATTTTAGTTATTTTAACAACATACTGCATCAAGTTTGTAACAACCTATGTTCGAAAAAAACTTATAACATATGCTGATATAATTTTGTTATGTACCCTTAGTCGGGAAGTTACGGTAAGCGTGGCCAGGAACTTATGCTTTTGGTTTTTTTTGTAAAAGATTGACTTTTGTTTTATTTTTATTAAAGATTGAATCAAGGTTTCCCATCCTTGTTTCTGAAAGAAGTCTAGATGAGATTATCAAAAGGTAGCATGTTGTTAGTATTCAATCTACGAAGTATATCGTAACTACGAAAGGTTTGAAACTTCAAGCGTGTGCTAGAATAAGGGTGTAAGTCGCATGATCGATTTCTCTTCATCGTTCCTCTCTTCTGTGAATAAAGATAGCAAGATGTGGGTTTGCTATAATTTTTCACTCCAGGATGCTAGGCATACAATCTTGCGTCCTGAGGTGAAAAAATGCTGACAAACTTGCTTCATGTCGTCTTTAATCACAGAAGAGAGGATCGATGAAGATAAATCGATCATGCGACTTACGCCCTTATTCTAGCACACGCTTGACTTATACTATGAAATCTAGGGAAAGTCACTTTTGGCTTGCTTCAGCCTGATGTTCAAAAGAAATGCTGAAAAAATGATTACTTATATGCATATGTAATTTACACTTATTCACAAAACCCTATACTAGCTTGTCTTTGAATATCTGGTAGTCCTTTATCGAATCTTACGCAATCGAATGAATAATGTAACAGAACGAAATAATAATATCAGATAGATTTATCACAGACAAAACATTCTACACATCTCCTAACGTTAGATGCATATATGTGATCAAGGGATGTGCTACTTTTCCCCGTATGTCGTTTACCTGAACGCCATTTTCCCGAAAAGTTTTTGGCACTCATAATTGTCATAACTTGGGGCTTTCTTTAGCCGAGTGGTTAGAGTCCCGCGCTACAAAGAAAGGTGTGCTGAAGGTGTCCGGGTTCGATTCCCAGTCGGTCCAGGATCTTTTTGTAATGTAAACTTCCTTGACTACCCTGGGCATAGAGTATCATCGTACCTGCCACACGATATACGAATGCGAAAATGGCAACTAGGGCAAATAAAGCTCTCAGTTAATAACTGTGGAAGAGCTCTTAGAATACTACGCTGAGTAGCCGGCTCTGTCCCAGTGGGGACGTTAATGCTAAGATTAAGAAGAATTGTCATAACTTCATATAATTCACGTTGGTGAATTAACCGGTCATCTGATATACACTCTTCTAATTTGATTGGCGGTTCTTTCGAGTTCGACCGTCCTCAGTATCTTTGGCAATATGTGTTTAGTCTAGAATAACCAAATATCTCCTTCTTTTGATTGCTTACCGTTCATTCTAGTTCACCACTGAAGACCATTCTTGTTCCTTTTTATATTCCATAACTTGCCAGGGTAACGGTCATACGGCGAAATAGAACTCAGTAAAAAGGATTCATTCGGAGAACTGGCGTTCGGGTAATGACATTCGGGGAAAAATATCACAATCATAGATCTGACATTTATCCGAAAACCCTTTCCCCGAGCGCAATTTCCTCGAATTACGTTTTCCCGAATAAACTACTTCCCTGAAACCTATTTTCCCGAATGTACCATTTCTCCGAAAATATCGTAATATAATTTACATATTGAATGCATCCTGCTTGTTTGTAAACAATTATGAATCGTGGTTTACGGCTAACCAGCCGAGTGGAAGTTTAACAACTATCGAAAAGCTAAACATTACATTATGTGAAGTTGTGCGAAAAAGTTATACGTCTTTTCAGTGGGGATCAAACTCACGACTCCCTGATCTCTAGTTAGAGCGCGATATCCCTACGCCACGAGAGGACTCATGGACGCAGAAGTTAACCTGAATTCGATTTCAGCTCACGTGCTCCTCTTTCGGAAGAATTAGATGCCCATCCAAACACAACGCTTTCTATATATATCCAATGCCTAGCCCGAGAGCGCATTATTTTTTAGGTAGTGAAAGTACCACACATCACACGCCACCGACGTGCTGGCTAAGATTTCTATTGTGTGGGCTTCCGTAACTCGTAACGTAACTAGAGATCAGGGAGTCGTGAGTACGATTCTCACTGAGAAGACGTGTAACTTTTTCGCAAAACTTCACATCAATTTGTTCATTTAATTCAATTGCAAAGTATATGTAATGCTTAGCTTTTCGGTAGTTGTTATGCATCCTGCTGCCAAATCAAAGACAAATAAAAGACCTCCTTGTCCCTTGTAGTTGCCCAAAAGTTTATGGCTCATGAGGTAATCTAGAATGCCGTGAAAAGTGTACTGCGATCTGTCAAACTTGGGTAACTTTTGCACTACCGAGGGACCAAATGCATTAGGGGAAGGGGTGGTAAAATGAACACCTTAAGGAAATCAAATTGTTTCTGATAGAAAAACAAGGAATTGGTATAGTTCTATCGCACAACATCAAAAATAGGGATGTAATCTACAGCAGCGACATGGATTCAGACTAAAATAGCTAAATTATCACATATTTTCATCGCTATCAAAAAGCGATGCAAATGTTCATTTTACCTGCACTATGTGGGTAAAATGAACAGTGGTTGGTGGTAAAATGAACACCATGCAAAAAACGTGAGCAAAACAAATATTTCTGAAAATTTTCATTGCCCCACCGGAAATACATCCATTGATGATTGTAACCCATTCAAAAAGAATTCTAAAGGTATCAGATTTTCAGTTCTAATTTTCAAACGTGGTTTTCTAAAATCTTAGTTTTCGTTGATATTTTCACTTCAATTGACCTACATATCAACTCGAACACTCGGATTTATGCTCTAAATCGTCCGCCGGTGATAACAATTCATCGAAATTTGGTTTTTCTCGGTAGAAGGCACGGTGTACATTTTACCACCCCTGTTCATTTTACCACCACTTCCCCTTCTAGAAGTGGTACCCAATCTGAGCCCGAGTGGGACGGACCTGGCCAAACAATTATTAAACGTGTTCGCTGCTGGAGCAACTAACGAAAATTTGTTATAAAATCCATGTGTTTTTCACACCAGGTAACTGATGTTCAAAACGATGTGCCACATTAGAGTGATGCAAATTTTGAAATTTTGGCTCCCCTATGCTTAAACGCCACTTGAAGTTCGTATGGAGATAACACTGTAAAACGCAAACCTTTTGTGTTCTATCTCTTCATCAAAATGTTTAATGGAAAAGTGAACAATTTCTTCTTATGTGAAATTATTTCAGCTACAACTTTGCCGAAGATCACATTTCGATATTTCGCAAAGATATATTATTCGGCCGAACGTCCTTATACCATATGTCCATTAGGTCAAACGATTTGTTTTCATTATACTTAGCGTGGCATAAAGGACTGTGCTTACAGTAGATCCATTGAGCCTAAGTTCGTTAGGCTACCGATAGAAGCTATCTAGATACAATTTGCTCTACATTATTAAACCCCGTGTTCCGGTGGATCGGAAACACTGCCAAGGTGAACGTGAAACCAAATGTGGAATCCCCCGTGGATAGTTATAGGATAAGTGTCAAATTCATATACAATGGAATATTGTGAAGTAACTCTTAACAACTGAGTAGAAGCTTGAATTTATATTGAACTATTAAACCTAAAACTCTTATTAAATCCAAATCTAGTTAAAACAAATCGGATCGGTTTAAGGAGTGAGAGAAAAGTCCTCATACGAATTAGGTAGGTAAATTGTTATTTGTGCTTGAAGTTTAAACTATATTTTATAATAACCCAGCAGAAAGCTCAAATTCATCCGATTGCAGTCAGATTATATCTATAACTAAGCGAATACTGATTTGTGATGCAAGAAGTTTCATTTATGGTGGGATATTGTTAAAGAAATTTGTATATTTCAGTTTGGAGCATCGGTATTAACATGAAATAAATCATCGCTGCCAAAAACAGTAGTTCTGCTTTTGTTCTACGAGAACAAAATTCTCCAAAAAAATCATGGCAAACGTGTCGAACCTAACCTCGCCGGACAGGCAATCCTCCACTTGTGTGGTTTGCGACAGACCGGATAGCGCCAACAACATGGTTCCATGCGATAGATGTGATAGTTGGTGGCACTATTCATGCGCCGGAGTAACTGACTCCATAGTGAATCGAGACTGGATGTGTTCTAGGTGTCTACCCGACCAGACGGAAGAAATAAGATTATAACAGAATGTGTTCCCCTGATATGATTTTTTTTTTGTATCACCAGTTGTTATAAAACATGTACCGTTAGTAGTTGAAATAACAAAAATTCTTACAAAATTTGCACCAAATTAAACTAAAATATCACAAACCCTGTTACAATTATATCAAAATTTTTATAGAATGTGTTGCAAGGATGTTACAAAATAACAAAATTATTGCAAACTATGTTACTGTTTATGACATTGGATGTTATTTGCAACAAACTTATGAATGCGATGTCAAAAATGTAACAAATGTTGTTATAAATGTGTTACTAAAAATATAACAAGTTGAGATGATAGTAAAATTATATCAACTTATGTTATTTTCAACTGCTGTTGATAGGAATTTGTTATAATCTTGTTATGTGGTTCTGGTCAGGTACCTATACCTGCAGCTACGGTATCCAGTTCCGAAAGATCCTCGAGATCGACGGCCAGTTGGCGTGCCCGATTGGAACTAAGCCTTCACCGTCTGGAAGAAGAGAAGGAACTGAAAAAGAAACAAATGGCCTTAGATTTGAAAAAAAAAAAAAAAACAGTTCGCTTATCAGAAGTAGAACTCTTGGAACAGTCGCTGGCCCAGGAAGAAGATTTCGGAAACTGTAGCGTAAGGGACCAAATAGTTCTGCTTTTGTTCTACGATAACACCCCGAGTTTTCTTTCTAGATAATTTTATAAAGACGTCATACCATGTTTCTTTATTCATTTTGTGACAATCGATATAAATTTTCCAGATAAATAAAAATGTCTTGATTAGAAAAAATGGCCGAACGTCATTTTTAAAAACAGGTCATTTAGCCGAGAACATCAAATGAAGTGAACATGTCAGAAAAAAGAATACTCACAATGCTAATAATCACTATATTGGAGTATAATGTAAAGAAAAAAAAATGACTATGTAATTTGTGCATGACCCCCTACCAAGTTGTAGTGGAAAAATTATTTTGGAGAGTATTCAAAAAAAAACTCCAAAAATGTACATGAAAATCAAACGATATGCATACGCTGTCTTCAACAAAGTTGTTTCTTTCAATATCATCTACAACTTTACTGAGCAAAGTTATAATAATAATCAATTAACAAATACGCAAAAGAAAATTTCTTTCTCACTTTTAGATAGAATAATCACTAAACGGACACTTTCATAATATAGCGAGTATTTTATGGAAAAACTTTCCCGAAGGCACTATAGTATGAAAATCGTGTTTTCAAGATCCTAACAATTTCGTTCACGTTTTTTTAGTGTCCGTTACAGTGTGTTATGCTAGATTGAACATTTTATAAAAAAAAAACACATTGAGGGCATTCCACCTATATGTAAATAATATATTAAATGTCTATATTCACTCATTAACAGAAAACCAAAGTTTTTCTGTTAAAAAAAGAAATTAAATTTCCAGTCTGGTCACGTTGTATGATGTTAAAAAATAGATGCTGTTGTAATAAATAATCTGTTGAAAAATTGAAGCAATTGTAGCAATGCCAAAATCGTTGAAATTGTTTCTTGTCATGAGGAGTGTGAAAGTGAAATGTACTACCTATTTTTTTTATGAAATGTTAACAATAGCTTAATGTAGTCATACCAAATCAAGATGAAAGCGTTATGTAACACCGAACACCTAGATATAAGAAGTGATTGTAATGTTTGAAATGATACAAACAAATCCGTTAAAAGTTTTTTAGTTGTATCGGATATGAAATTGTTGCTTTAAATGTTTGTATAACAGTGTGCATTTTATTTATACGAATAATTTAAAGTTACATCAGTTACATTATTCACCTCTGTCTTGTTGAGACATTTTGAGTTTCTGAATACAACTGGAACCAAAAGTATGTCTGAGCACATGTTTTGGTCATCTGTACATAACTGTCTGGGTTCAAAATTTCAAGAGCTCACGTACGGGTACCATCGTGGAAAAATTTAAGAGATCTTGCTTCACCACTCTCGAATAGCTGAAAGAACAAACATTTTGCATGTTTTCACGAATGGGTCGTCCGTTGTAAGAAGCTACACGATGTATTTTATTTGACTTCAAGTGTGAGAAAAACGAAACATGGAAAAATGGGAATTCGCAATAATAATCCATTTACCTTCCATATTTCACGCTTCTAGATCAAGGTCTTTGTTGTTTGTATATACATGAAAAAGCCTCTCTCTGATTATACAACAGAAGGCTAGGAGAGCTGATACTCTGTTTCGTTGGCATAGGATATTGTGTAGCGAAAGAAACGAAACGAAATGGGATGTTTTGGTTGATTGGATTCAAGTGGGAAGGATTATGTTATTTTGCCGTATGGATGAAAGCTGGGGTTAGATTGTGTAAACATAAAGAGTGTAAAACTATAAAAAATTGGCTACATCCTAAAAATCAAGACAGAACATGAAAATTTATGTAATGTAGATTAGTGTGCGAATTAAAGTTACGTTTTTAATACTTTGAATTGAAATGAAAGTTCTTTGAAAGGTGAAGAAGACGAGCTGTTTAATTTTCTAACAGTTAATAACATACTCATAGCAAAAATGCTTCCAAATCTCAACTTAATATCCCCACATAAACCAAAAGTTCTTTATTTTAAACCTTCAAGTAGACATGTTGTCACAATGAGAGGGTTCCAATAAATTGGTCAGATGAAGTTGAGTATCTAGGGTTCATGGTAGATACAAATTTAACTTTCAAATATCATATTGAAGGCATTCAAGCTAAATGAAAGAAATACATAAAATGTCTTTATCCACTTTTTAATATTAATAGAAAATCAAAACATTGTCTTAAGAACTAGCTTTCGATATTCAAACAAATTTTCAGGACAGCCATCTTGTAGGCTGTTCCTATATGGACTAGCTGTTGCAATACCAGAAAGAAAGTTCTGTAGAGGATTCAAAACGAAATTTTGAAAATGATTCTGAAGCTTCCTCCATAGTATAGTACCAATGAGTTACATATAATATTAAGTGTTGAAATAATGGAAACGTCAAATTAAATAATTATTAATTTTAGACAAATATCGTTCAAATCTTCTAATACCACGATTAATGCGTTATATATTTAGGCTTAATTAGGTTATGTAAATTGAAAGTTTTTTTTTTCTCTTATAAGTAGATGAAATCAACTCACCTGATTTAATTTAGTCAGAGAAGCATTTGAACAGCATCACATTGTTACCTGTGATTGTAACTACCCAACATAGAACACCTATCACAAGTAAGCAATTGAAATCTCAGTGGGGGAGGACATTATTGAAAAATAGATAAACCATAAACCATTCCATTCGATAATTATCCCATTCGAATCTAGTAAATTCATGTACCAGAAAGCATCCTACCAGAACCAGGTAAGGAATAATCCCAAATCGATTTCGATTTCGGCAAACGGTAAACCATCTTCCACGTGCGCCCTTTTGGTTGGTAGATATGGGCCTGACGACATCCTGGAGATTAATTCGAGAGATAAATTTTCAATTTCGTGTTCATTCATAACGTTATTCGCATGCCATGCATATTCATAGGCCTTGGAGCGGTCCTCCGAACTCCCCCCACACACCATCGGTCTCATCCGGGGGAGTAAATCAACAATCACGGTGCTCCCCACATCGTTATTATCAGGAAAACATAATAATTAAAAATATGTGCTCAACAGTCGTTTTATAAAGCTAATCTGCAGGTCTGCGCAAAAAAAAAATAATCGTGGGACCTGTTCAGAAGCTACAACTTTCTTATGACATAAGTCCATACAATTCTAAGGAAAACATGGATATTCGGCCAGTTTTTTTTTATTTACCGTTATTATTAGAAGAAACATTCCACCAAAACTTTTTCAAACTGGGTGATAAGTATTCTGAACCTGTGGGAGAGTATTTGAAACTGTAGATCAACCAAATTTTGAGTTAGGCCGTTTTTAAAGCGTAACTGTGAAAAACATCAATTTCTAATAGAACTACTTATCGTCATTAAATGAGTTTAAAGATTTATTGAAGTTATAGGATACTGTGGTATGTCAATATGACCTATATTTTGAAGGCTTACCCCCTCTACCGGCAGCTTCATTTTTTACCGCAAAATAAATATTCAAATCATCATAACTTTTTTGTTTCTCAATATTTTTGCACCATTCTTTCACAAGTTCTCAAACTTCTCTTCTAGTTTAGGAATCCGTGTCGATATTAATTATTGGTGATCTGGTTTTAAAGATATTCCTATGTTCCTTGGGGGACCGACATTTTCCATATAAAATGTCTTTGGCGGCCATTTTGTTTTTGATCAATTTATCAAAAAAATAAAATGTGGGCTATATAATGCCAGGTAATAAGGAGCTTGTCTGAAAAAAAATCATACAAATCGGTTGAGTATTCTTGGAGATATCTGAAAATTACGATATGATGTTTTTTGAAGTTTTTAAGATCTTTATTTGGCCAGCGTAGTTCAGAAATCTAAATGGTCATTACTTGAAGACGGCTGCACCAAATTGCTTCATTTTTTCACAACATACTCTCATTAATGTATTGTTCCGAAGAGTGAATATTCGAATACGATTAAAATTCTGTAGCCTGAGAAATTAACGGGGAGTTCTAGTTACGGGTCGGTCCCCCAAGGATTTTTGGAATATCTTCAAAACCAGATGACCAATGATCAATATCGACACAGATCCTAAAACTAGAAGAGTTTTTTGAGAACTCATGAAAGAATGGTGCAAAAATATTGAAAAACAAAAAAGTTATAACGATTTGAATTTGAACTTTGCGGTAAAAAATTAAGCTGCCGGTAGAGGGGTTAAACACTTTGGAGCATTACAAAGCAAATATCATCATTTAATATTTATTTCTTTTCATGTTTTTGTACCATTTCGATTTATATTCTAAAGACTCAGTGCTTACAGTATGATGTCAAGACGAAGTCTGAAGACATGCAATAAGCATTAGTAAGCTGAAATCTGTAGACATTTTTATCAATGCGCAAAATTAAACTATTGAGTTTGCTGATAAACCTAATGTTTTATTATGTTTAACTGTTGTTCTTGCTTGTGATGATGAAACAACATTTTGCTTCAAATGTTCAACTTGCATTTGAATTAATAATATCTAAAAGAACTTCATCTAAATTAACAGCAAATGTTTTAAACTTGAGATGCACATGAACGCCATTTCCTCTAAATGTATTGGCATATTTCAATGAAATGTTTCAACGAAAACTCCAGTGTTCGAAATATAAGTTTTCTGGAAATATTGATTGTTCGACTAAGGTCGTTTGCCTCACCTTGCTATAATTACAGTGATTGTTAAACTGAGTGACTGTCAAACATTGCCTGGTGTGGAGTTTGTTGAGCCTTTTTGATGGTATTACTTAGTCTACAAATTCTAAGGAAAACAGTGATATTCCTTAGAATTTGTAGATTAAGTAATACCATAAAAAAGGCGTAACTTCGAAACGGGCAATATGTTTGTTTTTAATACTTAGTCAAGAGGAATTTACTGGTTAGCACAAATTCGATGTTTTTTTTTCTGACAATAACGGTCTGCGAAGCACCGTGCCAACAACTGACAAGCGTTTCAAAATGACTAAATCTCATGGAGCGAATTGTGGAACTGATTCACCTCAGGATGCACGGATATGAATGACGTAACGAGTTGTTTGGCTACATCCTTTTGGGACTGCAAATGACTATTTTATCGTCAGGACACAGCACTAAATATGCGACAGACAAACTGCAGTTGCAAGTATCAAATGGACATATGTATTTAGATAAACCTCCCAGAGCACCCTCCGTGGATCATCCGTCCAGGCAGTCCAGTGAAATGAAATAATGAAAATGCCACCAGCATTATTTATGCCGGTCAATGAGTTGAAATGGTAATTCATATTCATAGATTATCTACCGCAAGCGAAAATCAACAAATAATAATGACCACTACTTGTCACTACTACCGACAGGCATAAATCGATGGACGATAAATTTACATCGGATTGTAACGGCCATGGTGGTTTGAATTTATTGGCAATTTACGTATTTATGCGGCACGAAATAACAGATTGCTATTTTGATAGCCGAAAGTAATTGATTGATACATTCCAACTGCCAAGGGAGGGCACATTTTAAACTGTTTCTGATAGATGACATCACGTCCCAACATGGATATAGACCACTAAATAGAGTTTTTGATGTTTAAGGTAATATTTGTTGGTTGGGTTATTTGGCTAGATTTTAACTTTTACGACTTTATCCCACAAAATATTTGATATTTATTAATGCTTATGAAAATTATGGTTGTTGTGAAAATTGAATTAATTTCATACGTATTGCGTATATGTAGCACCGCGCCATGCGTGAAATATACGCAATGCGCGTTCAACGATTACTCAATCGTTGGTGTAGAACTCACTCGGTAACTCACGGTGGTCATGGAACTCACCCTGTGAGAACTGTGTTTTGCGACGAATTGGTAACTGCGTGGAGAATATCCTAGTGATTTGTGTCTCATTCTTTTACGGCTTGTTCCATATGGAACAGTTTGCTTCCGTTTTGAGCATGAGCATAGATGACCGTACAATTCGTAGTTGCTGCTCCGTGATTGATCAGAACAATCAAAGTTGCACAGGGAATTAATTAATTGGGCTTGGAATTAGCTTACCATTCTTCAATGTGTGCAAATCGAGAGCTCAAATTTTAAAAGTCAATAACGACCACGTCCTTACGGTCATCGGAGAAGGGAAGGAATGTGAGTTAGACAACCGTTGTTACTAGAGACCGAGTATACCTCTGCATCTCCACAGTTGTCATGGAACGAAAAAAATCACAAAATTCTAAAGTGTACCCCGTCTAAAGACGGGGTAGGGTATTAGAGGGTTAATCAATAACTGAGCCACATTAATCGCTTCGGTTTCGTTCTCATATGAAACGCTAACCATGGACATTAGCAAGGAAAAGGCCTACATTCATGCATTTGTCGCGTTTCAACATAAAGCGCAGAAGCAACGGAGCCGTTTCTAATTTTCTTCCCCCAGATAAGGAGTTACTCGCAGCAGCAAAGCTGACTTTTTCCAAGCCTCCAGATAAGCAGCGTGGGATCAAATACCAGAGAGGCGAAATCTTGAATCCTGTCGATGATGGATTCCCTTCGTGCTCAACCTCTAGTTCGAACTGATTGTTTGGTCCTGTCTTAAGAAACTCCTTTTCACAGCATTGTTCTTCGTGCTCCTGTGAAAAAAAACGTGTTTTCGATCAACCTGACGCAGTCTTCAGACGTACACTGATAGGCAAAATAAAGTGCCCACCTTACCAGTTTTCGAATTTCTCTCATTGATTTGGTTCAAATTAAAGTTAACATACTTATACCTTTTTTGATATATTATTTTCGATATTCTTTTAAAGTTGCACTTACAAAAAATTGATAATAAAAAGAGTTTTACTCAAAGAAATAGAAAATCAATTTGTATTGAAAAAAATATAGTGACAAAAAAAGTGCCCACTTCCTTCTTGGCCCCAGAAAAGATGATTTAAGAAAAATAAAAAGCATTTTTATAGTTAATGTGTCCTCCTTTGGCCTTAAGGACTTGCTGCAGGTGCTTCGGCATGCTTTTCACCAGGTTTTGTAGGTGTTGTGGATCTAGTTCTTCCCAGGCGCGCTCCAAGGCTTCAAAATAATTATTTTTGTTGGTAACACCAGTTTTGTCAACACTGGCATCGAGAATCGCCCACAAATTCTCGATGGGGTTGAGGTCTGGGCTTTGTGAAGGCCATTCCAGTGGTTTGATCCGACAAGACCGGAAGAAAGACTTGGTCTTCTTTCCAGTATGCTTCGGGTCGTTGTTCTAGAGAAATATGAATTTCTCTTCAAGGCCCGTCTGGATAAGCGAAACCTCCAAATTTTCCCGCAAGATGTTGATGTAGGAATCTGCGGTCATTATTCCGTCGATTTTTACGAGGCTTCCTACTCCACTCCATTAAAAACACCCCCAGACCATCACATTCCCTCCTCCATGCTTCACCGTTCCTTGGATGCGGCGCTCTGCACCACACACGAGCCCGCCGCTTTCGGTTAAACAGCTCGAGTTTCAGGAGCGCCACATCCAAGGAGGTGTGATGTGATGATGATGTGAACAAAAATAATTATTTTGAAGCCTTGGAGCGCGCCTGGGAAGAACTAGATCCACAACACCTACAAAACCTGGTGAAAAGCATGCCGAAGCGCCTGCAGCAAGTCCTTAAGGCCAAAGGAGGACACATTAACTATTAAATTTCTTTTTATTTTTCTTAAATCATCTTTTCTGGGGCCAAGAAGAATGTGGGCACTTATTTTTGTCACTATATTTTTTTCAATACAAATTGATTTTCTTTTTCTTTGAGTAAAACTTTTTTTTTATCAAATTCTCGTAAGTGCAACTTTAAAAGAATATCAAAAATAAAATATCGAAAAAGGTTTAAGTGTGTTAACTTTAATTTGAACCAAATCAATGAGAGAAATTCGAAAACTGGTAAGGTTGGCACTTTATTTTGCCTATCAGTGTAGATCCTGACGATTCAATCGTGGCTGATGATCAACCAGTTGGTAATATTTTAAATAATGACAATGTATCTTATAATAGACCTGAACTTTCAAATAGTGTTTTCAAAGGAATGCGTCACCTTCACCAGAAGTAAATGCTAACGAAATTTTAGTATATTGTCAAAATTTTAATCGCATGAAGAGTGCATAAAAAATGAACGAAATTTATAAAATAATAGTAGTTTCATCATTCTTAGTTGTATTGGGTACTAAAACTAGTTGGAACGAAAAAATTAAAACAGAAGAAGTTTTTGGTAATAACTTTAATGTATTTAGTAATGTATGACCGAGATCTGGTCCTTACCTAAAGAATGTCTGGTTGTGGAGTTCTCATCGCAATATCTACGATTTCATCTAATATCTAATTATTTTATATAAACATAAATAATTTGAACATGTGTGGGTGAAAGCACACATCGCCGATGAAACACATATATTTGATTCTGTGTTTTTTCCGCCAGACCAAGCTTGCAAATCATCATATGAAATTTTCTTTCAAACTGCTGAAAAAATTGTATCCCAGTCCCGAGCAAAGTTGAATAGCTAAATGATAACAAGTTTTGCTGCCAGGTTTGCTCGTTATAACGTTATCTCCAGAATTCAAAGTGCATATCTATGGCGATTTTAATCAGCGTAATGCTGATTTTATTCGTGATTCCGAAAACGAAAGCATTTTGCTTCCGATTGTCGGTAAAACGAATAATTACAACTTATTTTTGAAAAAGCTGCATTTTTAGTTTTAAATCAAACAAATCACGTGAAAAACTGGCAAAACTGTTATTTGGACTTGTTATTCTCAAACATTATGGAAGATTTTTTATGTGAATGAATCTCTTTCTCAACCATGGAAAAATGAAGCGTTTCACACAGCTATTGAGTACTCAACTTTTGTTCACAATAATCACATTTCTGACAACTGTGACTTTGAGAATTTCTTTGATTATAAAAACGCCAATTATGACGGAATTAAACAAAAATTAAATAGAATAGATTGGCAATCCGTTTTAAAAAATCAAGGAGATTTAGAATGTGCAGTGTCGGATTTTTATTCAATTTTGTCGGAAATTATTCAGATGGAAGTTCCACTATTGCGGAGACGTCGTAGAAATGGGTCGAAAAACCCTGTTTGGATTAATAAGCAAGTAACTTATTTTAAAAATCGCAAGCAACAGGCTCATAAAATTTACCGGCAACAAAAAACTCAAGAAAGTTTAGAAAACTGATTTTAAAAGCGATATCGGTGTTAGTCAAATACTGGTACAGGACATTTTAACAGGACTGAAGAACTTAGATTCCACCAAAGGATTAGGACCAGATGGAATCCCACCTATTTTACTGAAAAACTTACCAAATGAATTTACAGCACCATTATTTTGGCTATCCAACAAGTCACTTGTTGGCAGATTTCCAAAAGAATGGAAAAGGTCGTATCTCATACTCATTTACAAATCTGGTAGAAAATCTAATGTTCTAAATTATCGTGGAATTGCTATTATTTCATGCATTCCTAAACTATTTGAATCAATTATAAATAAAAATGTGTTTAGCCAAATAAAACATAGAATAACGAACACACAACATGATTTCTTCAAAGGTCGTTGTACTACAACAAACCTTTTGGAATTTGTGAATTACACTTTAAATGCAATGGATAGAGGTAACCAGGTCGAAGTACTATACACCGATTTTAGTAAGGCATTTGACAGACTAGACATTCTTATGTTGATTTTCAAGCTCAATAAAATGGGAATTGCAATGAGACTCCTCAACTGGATTGATTCGTATTTAACAGATCGCCAACAAATAAGGTGTATAGTTGATTATGATTAGCTAAATGATAACAACAATTACAATTTTTTTTTTTTTTTTTTTTTTTTAAAACAATTTTTTTTCCTTTGTGGGGACATGGTACCACTGCGACCAGTAATTTGATCTATTGTGGTGTTATCCTCTTTGTTTTTGCCGTACTGTTGAAATATATAGAATTACAACTTAGAATTGGAACAAACATCTTTGGTTTTTACAACGATTCTTGTGGTCCAATTTAGAAGTTGAGCCGCCCATGTGTGCTCTATGGCAATAATAACAATACATGATTTTTTCACAGCTCAATTCGAACGCACTTCTGAGAAATTCAACATGGAAGAAGAGAGAACGAAACTAATTGCGCACAAAAATTTGAAAAAATCGTCTTGATCAGGAATAAAAATTGCAAAAGTGTTAGGTTTTTCAATAAATACTGTGTGGTTCGTACTGAATAAGTACGAAGTAATTATTTTGACAGATCGCAAGCCACAAAGGAAGCGTCGGGCAGTTACTGTGCACCGTCAGCTGTGGATTAAAATCAGGACCATTGATTCAAATCCAAACATTTTACACCACGATTTTGCCAAAAAGTTCGGTGCTGCTGTGCCTTACCGTGCAATGGATTCGACTTCGGATATTGAAGCCTCCGATCATACCATGTCTCCAGACAACCAAATAGGGAACAAAATTGGAGAAATGTGGCCAAATTCCGTACCTTGAAATTGATTGATGAAGTGTTGACGGAATTTAAGGGTATTTTCATGATAGGTGATACCCACCTAAATGACCCCAACTCAGACCAATTAAGATATTTTGGGCTACTATGAAGCGGAAGCTAAGAGCGAATGAAAGTACAGCCAAAACATCGACGAACTGTTAAGAGGGCAGGATCCGTAATTGATTTCGGAATTTTCAAAAGCAGTTTTTTCGCTCCAAATCAAGAAAATTTACTTGAAAATGTGTTCACTGTATTCTATTCTCCAACCGACTGTGTGTGAACACATTTTCATGGAAAAATTTTTAGTTCTGAACAGAAAAACTGCTTTTGAAGTTTCGATGATGACGATGATTATTATGACGGAACGTTGATCGTTAACTAAATGGGATGAACTTGTCAAAAATATGGATTAAAATAGTGTGCGCAAATTAATTAACCATATTCCGGGAATAATCCGGCAATTTCTTGTAAAAGGAGATGAATATTTTTTCTTATTTTTCCTTTGAAGCTTACAAGCAAAGCAACATTTGAGTTAAAACAGAATTAGTTTTTGTTGAATTTTATCGAAATTATTCCAATTTGTGTGTGTTCCAATTTTAAATAGGCCACACCTTAGTAAGATTTGAAGAAAAAATGTCTAAACCTGTTCAGGAGTTCCGCAAGGTTCACATTTAGGTCCATTGCTATTCATATTATTTGTTAACGATATTTCATATGTGCTTAAACTCTTTAAAATTCTTATTTATGCTGACGATATGAAACTTTATATGGAAATCAATAGCAACAAAAATAGTGACATTTATCTGAATGAAATAAGTATATTTGATAAATGGTGTATCAAAAGCTTACTTCAATTAAACGTCAAAATATGAAAACGGAATACACCACAGATTACTGTCTCTTTAGGAAATCAAATTGTTCAAAAGTGCGATAAGATTAGAGATTTAGGTATCATATTAGATTATAAACTTACCTTTACTGATCATTATAATACGATTATCCATAAGCAACCATATGTTGAGCTTTATTAAGCGTTTAAGCTGTAATTTTCGGGATCCATATACGATTAAAACCTTGTACATTCCTTATATAAGATCAGTTCTAGAATATTGTAGTATTGTGTGGTCTCCGCATTTAAAAACACATGGTGATGGAATCGAATATGTACAGAAGCAATTTCTTTTATATGCCTTACGCAAATTCGGCTGGACAATGTTTCCACTGCCATCATACGAGTCGCGATTCAAACTTAAATGAGCGTCGCGAAATAGCCATGATTTCATTTGTCAATGATATTGTATCGCATCGTATTGATTCCACCAATCTTTTATCATGTTTAAATTTCTACACGCTTGCTAGCAGTTAAGAAATCGGAATTTGTTTGCATCCAATAATTATCGAACTAACTATGCAAAATTCGGCCCAATAAATCGAATGATGTCTCTTTATAATCAGCATTGCACAGAAATTTATCTGACCATGTCGCGAACAAAGCTTAGACAATATTTGAACTCCTTAAGAGCCAGTAAACTATAGACCTAAGTTAATCAACCCAAGTACTTCGTCATTCATGGTTTCATCGCTAACTTCATCTAAAGCACCGGGATGCACGCCTGTAAGCCTCATGGATGCCCCTCATCCCCTCGTCACGGTCGAGCCCCTCCTGCCAGCGACCTCCAGCCATCCCGGTCCCGTATACGAGTGTGGCGATGGGGTCTTCCAAACCACTACTGCAGGCAAGTATTTAAACAATATGAACATACTTCTTCCGGTATCATCTGTCGCTTCCAGCTGTTCATCTTCAACTAGCTCAGCAAGTGGTTTGCCTATCACTGACACTTTGGAGGTTACGATTTCCGCGAACTGGACACCGGGACAAGGAAGCCCCTATTCCACTCAGCGTAGTCGAGCCTCCGCTGCCAGCGACCAGCAGCCGTCCCGGTCCTACGTCAGAGCTGGGAGACGGGGTCGTCCGAACTCAAATTTCCGGCAAGTACGATTTACATCCGGTTTTCCTGAGCCTGAAAGTATTTCCAATTCCTGTGCATAAAACTTGTTGCTGCCACCAGAAGCAACTTCTCGAAATAGTACATCAGCATCAGTTACGTCCGATGTTTTGTTGTACTGTCAAAACGTTGGCGGGATTAATACTTCGCCGCTTGGTACCTTGAGTGATGGTTGCTACGACGTTTACGCCCTTACCGAAACCTGGCTCAACTGTAATACTCTGACATGTCAACTGTTTGACGCCTTATATTCCGTTTATCGTCAAGACCGATCATCTTTAAGCAGCAACAAAAGTACCAGGGGTGGTGTTTTGCTAGCTGTCCGCTCTAATTTTAAATCGCGTTCGCTTAGTCCTGCAAACAATGCTTTGGTGGAGCAATTATGGGTCGCCATTTCCACTGTCGATGGAACATTATTCATCTGTGTTGTCTACATCCCTGCAGACCGCGTTAACGATGCAGCACTAATTGACAAACACGTTGAGCCGCTTAGCTGGATAACTTCTCAACTTGGAGCTAGGGACAAAGTGATCATCCTGGGCGACTTTAACATGGGTTCAATCTCTTGGCAGCGTCATTCTCTTGGTTTCTACTACCCGATTGTCTCAAGATCTTTGATTGGACTCAAGCAAGCCATCGGATTGAAATGAACACAATCGGATGCTCGATTTTTGTTTTGTTAGCGACCAATTATTGGAGAAGTGCACGATTATACAAGCTCCATCGCCTCTCGTCAAACTCTGCAGACATCATCCCCCCATTCTGGTGAATTTCAAAATATATCCGATTCGTCACTTCCACAAAACTGCCGAAAGCATCTCTTACGATTTCAACAAGGCTAATTTCAACGGTATGAATGCTTTTCTTGCGCACGTTGATCCCGTAAAATCCAGACCTGAACTGAAAAAACCACCCTGGTCAAATGCTCATCTCAAGAACCTGAAAAGAGTGAAGAGGGCTGCACTTCGACGACACAGCAAGTTTCGTACGGACACCACGAGAGCTAGCTATATGAAGGCGAACCAAGACTATCAGCAACTCAACGACCATTTGTACAACGCCTACCAAAACCGTATGCAACGTCAACTAAGGACTAATCCCAAAAGTTTTTGGCGGTACGTCAATGACCAACGGAAAGAATCCGGATTACCCTCAACAATGCACGACGGTTCATCGGTCGCCGACTCCATCGGTGGGATTGCCGACATGTTTCGTTCACAATTCAGTCGTGTTTTCACCAACGAACACCTCGATTCACATGATGTTGCCCTTGCTATCAGGAACGTTCCACGTTTTCCAGGTTCTGGGCAACTGTGCATCATAAACGATGATATGGTTATCGCAGCTAGTAAGGAGATTAAATCGTCTACGGGATATGGACCGGATGGTATACCATCACTTATTATAAAACGGTGCGTGGACACGCTTGCAAAACCGTTAACTGCAGTATTCAATCTTTCCTTGTCAACTGGTGTCTTCCCAAACTGCTGGAAACAATCATACGTATTTCCAGTTTTCAAAAAAGGCTGCAAAAGTTCGGTTACAAATTACCGAGGTATAGCCGCTTTGAGCTCAATCTCTAAGCTATTTGAGGTGATTGTGCTACGTCAGTTAGTTCAGAGCTACGCACACAACATATCAGAAGACCAGCACGGGTTCATGCTCAAACGTTCGACGACTACTAACTTGACATGTTTCATTTCTTTCGTGACTCGCCAAATTGAAAGTGGCCAACAAGTTGACGCCATTTATACGGACCTTTCCGCGGCATTTGATAAAATGAATCACCAAATCGCCTTAGCTAAATTCGACTAACTTGGCATTAATAATACTTTACTCACTTGGATTCGATCATATTTAACTGGTCGTAGCATGTCGGTAAAAATTGCAGATCATGTTTCGTTGCCCTTTCCTGCTTGGTCCGGCGTTCCACAAGGCAGTCACCTTGGCCCATTCTTGTTCCTTTTGTATATGAACGATGTCAATTTCGTCCTCAAATGTTTGAAGTTGTCATATGCTGATGATGTAAAACTTTACTACACGATAAAGCAGCCTCAAGATATTGAGTTCCTGCAACGACAACTCGAAACATTTGCTGAATGGTGCCGCTTAAATCGAATGTTGATGAATACTTCGAAATGTTCGGTCATTTCGTTTGGGCGCAAACAACCTATGATCCAGTTTGCCTACGCCTTGGCAGGTGAGCAACTGCAACGCGAATCGACTCTCAAGGATTTGGGAATTATGATAGATTCCAAGCTGACTTTCAAGGACCATGTTTCATACATTGTGTCGAAGGTTTCTGCACAGCTTGGTTTCGTGTTTCGATTCGCTAAAAAATAAATCAAGGATATCTACTGTCTGAAATCATTATATTGCTCAATAGTACGCCCTATATTAGAGTATTCTTCGGTTGTCTGGTCACCGTATTATCAAAACGAAATTCAGCGCATTAAAACTGTTCAACGACCCATCGAACCTGCCTAGTTATAACAGCCGCTGTCAATTGATTAACCTCGACTTTCTCGAAGCAAGGCGCAACGTCGCCAAGGCCTGTTTTATTGGCGATCTTCTGCAAGGCAACACGGATTGCCCTGCGTTGCTCAACATGCTAGACATCAATAAGTGTAACTTTAGACGTGTCTTATGTTAGTAAAAATTTAACTTCGTCACATTATGTCTTAGTTTTAAGAATTTTGTCATTGGGGTGACCATTTTACCTGTAGACTAATAATAATTAAATATAATACAACATAGAATTAAGCAAACATGTAGTCTACTATGGATTCACGAAATAAATAAATAAATACACAAAACAGAAGAATCTAACGTTGAAATAATTAACCTTTGTATGCTTAAACATTAAGTTTGTAGAGTAGCTGGGCCAGATATGAGAAGGGTTTTCATTTTCATGCGGGTCGTACGTTGGGCAACCATGCTTTAACTGATTAGTTTTTTTCTTAATACTAAAATACTCAATAAACTTAAAGCTTATGTTACTTAAGATTCTGCACCAATATTCAACATTTTGTACCATCTAGCAATTTTAATTTGAAATGCATTTCACATAATATACAACGACCTCCCTCGGATCCGCAGTTCAAGTAGAGAAGGTATGGTATACGTCGCTAATTCAACCCTTTAGGGCGAATCTGCTGCTCACCGTACTCTGGCCAAAAGGGGTAATGGTTCTTCCTCCTCATTTTCCATTCATCATGCGAAGCACCCTTATATGCTTGGGAGGATTCCTGAAACCACTAGACACAAACTGCGTGTCGTTGATGGCGTTCTGCAGTGTTGACATCGTCTGCTCACTCCCTAATAGCTGCAGCAACAGTCTCGGCGTAGGGTTGCAAAAATAAAAATGGAGTCCTCAAGAGGAAAAAAAAAATGAATTGACAACCAGGTTGACAATTTTCTAGCTCAATGCTGCCACTCTAATACCGCCACCGTGTTTGCCATTCGGATTTTTTCCTAGTGGCTGTTGAATCTGATGGGGGATGGAAATATGCATCCATCCATCCAACCATCCAGCAGAGTGGAAATTAAAAACAGCCATTATGTGATTACAACTTCATACTTTGCGCCATGCTAGATTGCTATGAATTCGTTCATCCCTAGACGACATAATCCGGAGCAAACTCGCACTGTTCTTCACGCTCTGTGTGTAATTTTGAATGGGAGGAACTTGATTTCAGGGATTTTTTCTATAACTTTCCCCTTCAAGAATTATGCGATATTTTTTTTTTGCAGCGTGGTGGCGCGTAGGTTTTATATTTTTTGAAAATAATAAACATAATGCATTGCACAGAAGCTGTCCTTCACGTTTCGATGAGGGTTGATACTTACGGTATTACAAGGATTTGAACAAATTCAAGTCAGCACGAGGCATTTTAATTGGAAAATGAAAACGACATGAACTGGTGAATGCCACCGGGATAACGATAACGACAGCAGGAAGTTTTCAATTCAACGACCTAATGAATTGAAAAACTCGCCAACCTGCACTAATGAGATACCATTTTATGATGATTGTTGAGGATTTCCGCGTCAATCAACAGCATAAAGCCCACTTAAGGGGCTGGAAGAAGAAGGTCGATGGTGACATAGCCTTGTAGTGAAATCATAAGATAATACTGTTTTAGATGATCGAATGCAATTTTTTTAAATCGCTAAAGTATTGATTTTCTAGAGATCTTAAACCATTTTAAAAATATTGCACACATTTTAGCTAGAAGAATTGACTAATTCGAAATCATGCACGATTTACACATAACTTGGCACTATTCAGTGGCGCGGGTAGTGGATAAGACATATAGGGAATCGGATCCTACTCTTGGCACTTATGATTTACTTCGGCAGTGAGGTTTAGTGAAAGCTACTGAGCTCATATTTGGCCACAATATGCGTCGTATTGAAATGCTTCTGTTTGTAAATTCGTCTGAGAAAAACCCTATGTAAGTGTCCATGTAGCTCTGCACCCTACTACGCACACAATCACCTGGGTCCTACATGATTGAAAAAAAAAAGATCAGCAGAAATTTATCATCTGTTCATTAAATATGCATACAAACTCTACAAACTGCACTACAAACTTTTTTCATGCCTAGTGAATCGTGACATGGTTTGTTCATTACTCCAAAAAGTGCTGGCTCGTTTGAAGAACGATTGAGATCGTTTGAAAAACTAATGGAGCAATCCTTTATGGCATTTCTGAATGAATCAATGGATGGTTTCTGAAAAAAATATCTACGACCAACCCTGTACATGTTCTCGGATAAATTGCCGTGAGCTTTTCCTGGAAGTAATTTTTTGAGAAGTTTCTGAAATAGATTTTAGAGAGGAGATTTTTTAGAGGATTTTTAAAGTATCTTTGGAAGAAGTAATGGATTAATCTAAGACCAGTCGCATCGTGTTATGCACGAGTGAGTTGGAGCTACTGAATGGCATGACATTGCGTACCATTGCACAGTGGTCCAGGAATCAGTTTTACACGGAAAGATGCATTTTAAGCTTTAGGATGAAACATTAGACGAAAATGGTATTCTACAAAGTTTTTTGTATTAGTATGATCCTTTGTTTGGTGTTATTGAAAATTAGGGTGGATCACATTTTCATAGAAATTGTGCAACTTACTTTCTTATTCGTAGAAATTATAATATACATGCTTCAGCAAAGTTGTAGACCATTCAATTTCAAGCAATTTTGCTAAAAACGTTTTTTTTGTATCTTCAAAATTGACCGATTTAGAGCTTTTTTCCTACGGTGACATAGGGTGGTCCGAACAAAACTGGTTTTCTGGCTCTAGAGTTTTCAATTCCAATTTCTCATCAAAGTAGTCTATGAAACACTTTTAGCGCTTTGAAAAATGCGTAATTTGGTGAGTGGAGAAACTCGCTATCTTGTTCCGTTCGGGAGTTATTGTTGTTTTTCTCTCAAAAACATGCCTACTTTGATTGAGAATATCTCTGATTGGCGAAAACATAAAAAATATCTTTTGACGGCATTCAAAAGACAAAATAAAATTGTATATTATATCAAATTACAGATGATTTTATTTTTGTAACTCTAATAAAATACCCTGAAAAACAAAGGATTTTAAGCAGAAAAACTAAAAAACCTTTTGAACTAAAATATGTAGATATCAACAATATTTTTGCATGAAAATTTGAGTTTTGTTAAGTTCTTAAAGTCGTTCATAGACCGCTTTGACGAGAAATCTGAAATAAGAAAGATAGGGCTCTAAAACTATTTTGAAGATTTTGCATAGTATGTATTTATTTATTTTGTATAGCTAAAATTCGGGCGCGGTTATCCAGCGTCACGAGTTCCACAACTAACAGAACGCTGTGCTTCAATATACAACGCTTGTCGACTGATGGGGTAGCTGTGCAGCACTGAGTTGTTTTAACGCATAACCCATAAGTTGAGACCAATAACCATAAGTTTACTATATTTCAAATGTAATTATCTGGTAGTTTGCCTTTGAATCCATTATTTTTTATAACTCAAATTTAGATTGATTTTGCGCAAAATTGAATTCAATCAACACAAGCATAAGAAAAATTGCATTTATATTTTGAATTCACGCATTTACCGCCAGTCTGACTTTTTCTGCCTAGCGTTTAGGTCGATGTACACAACTGTCAACGTTCGGCCAAAAATTTCCATATCAGTCGCAGTGCAAGAAAATTGACCAAAGCTGTTGAAAATGGTACCCCAGCTACCGTCTTTCCGATGCAAGACGTCAGACGACGCAAGATAATCTGGGACACAATCCAACTTGTCAGTTTTCTTGTAGATAGGCCATATTACCCCTTTTTGTACTCCTCCGGTAGTTATACTGTGTTCCAAGTTGAGTCTTTAAGCCAGTGCAGACAAATGGGGGTCTTGATGATGACGATACCATAAGCTCTAAGAAAGTGAAGTCCGTACCATCGTGATCAGCTGCTTTTTATTCGGAAGTTCTTCAACAACAGTCTTACTCACCCCCAAAATACGGGCTAGTTAGTTCCTGTCATCTTCTGAACTGACGGTGACATATCACCCGTTGTTTTGATCCTCATTGCGTGCGCTCTCACCATCATTCAGGTATTCATCGAAGATAGCATTGTCGTTTTTGGACGGTGTATCTACCGGTTGGCATACTGCAACGGGACTACGCGGGGTTGGCGTTGCATACTGCAACGGGACTACCCCAACACGAAAATAGCATGCAAACAACACAAAAACATCGGCTCGCTTCTTCCACTGGTCAAAGATAAAACTCCGTTGGAAGAACGAAGCAATGTTGTTTACAAAATAAACTGCGCGGATTGCGATGCGTGCTACATAGTGGTTTCTGCGTTCGTGTACATACACGTTACATGTCACCAACACTATTTAAAGATTGCTGGTTGAAAATATAAACAAAGATCAGCTGTTCCCAGCAAAATCAAACGGCAGTATTTTCAACCAACAAATTTGCGCACGTGTTCGTGACACCGCTCGGCGAGAACTCAATTGGGATGACAATACAAAAGTTGAAAGCAAGAAACACAACAAATCGAACATGAAAAAGCTACAAACACTCCAACAAGCGGGACATACCACCAGAGATACAGCGGTTATCGAAATCATGGACACCACGGCTCTAATCAACCATGCAGCCAGAGAAGAACACACATTCAAGCTTGACGAGACGAAAATACTAGACACAACAAATAGAGGGAGGAATCTGCCGATTCTCGAGAGCTGCCACATCAACAACACATCGAAGACGATTAACAAACGGACAGACACGGACAATCTACATGTAGCATATGCAGGAGTTCTACACTGGCTGAGAAACAATCAGCCGGACCGGAGAGGCAGAACAAGCTAATCAAAACAAACATTCAAAACAAATTGTGAATCCCCACGCACACACTGTAGTCTAGACTATAATTACATAATAGACAGAAAATCAGCTGTACCGGAGAGACGGAACAGATCGATCAAAACAAACATGAAAAACAAATTGTAAATCCCCACACGCACACTGCAGCTTAGATTTTAATTACACACACTGACAAATACAACATGCCACACGAATACTACAACAAAAACGAAAAGCAATGGTGATCGATATTGGATCAGGTACTAAATTCCGCAGCTTTAAGTTCGATTTTCCCACCGAAAAAGCATCCTAAACTGGCTGCGGTCGTGCGGGAGTAAGTACACGGAAAGAATGCGTAGGCGTAAAATGAGTGTCGATATTAACTTTTTGTAATTCAAACAGAAAATCGATCCACCAGACAGTTACAGGTTCTACCGAACCACACTGGACGAAAGAACTGTAACAATTGGTCAAAATTCAATAACATTAAAATTAAACATAAAATTATATGAAAACATAATAAATTTCCAAAGTCCCTGAGAAAGGTCCCAAACGGACCGAAACGTTGGATAAAATAAAATAACAGTTTTTAATTTTGTCAAGGCTGAAAAGCCAATATATCACCAGTAATTGTTAAGGGGCCCAGATAGCCGTAGCGGTAAACGCGCAGCTATTCAGCATGACCATGCAGAGGGTCGTGGGTTCGAATCCCGCTGGTCGAGGATCTTTTCGTGAAGGAAATTTTCTCGATTCCCAGGGCATAGAGTATCTTCGTACCTGTCACACGATATACACATGCAAAAATGGTCAATCGGCAATGAAAGCTCTCAGTTTATAACTGTGGAAGTGCTCATAAGAACACTTATCTGAGAAGCAGGCTTTGTCCCAGTTGGGACGTAACGCCCGAAAGAAGAAGAAGATGCCGTACTTGTTTTCCTCTTCTAGATTCTAGAGATTTGGTCTTAACCGACTCTAGTAGCCGACCTTTGTAGCCAAATGGTTACTTATGCTGATTTTGATTATGATCATGTCCCTGTTACATTTTTAAAGGAACGATTCTCAATCCTTCAGCTCCACTTTCAATTATTTTCGAGCCGACTGGAATACATATTAAACATATATCGATAGTTACCTTGATGATAGCATTTCTGTGCAAACAAAACTTGGAATCGATAATGCTCTCGAAACTTTAACTTATTTCATTTTTTTTTTAATTATAGACGCTTTAACCATAGCAGGTCATTCGAACTTATTTCATTGCTGAAGCCAGGGGCATTGCAAATCCAAAATGTGAAGTAAAATATGAATCCGTGATTATAGACGATGGTCTTAAACACTTGATCCGTCCTAAAAACATGAGAAGAGGCAATTTCAACGCACTTGCGATCCTGCTATGATAATTATATGGCAGGATCTGCAGAAAGAAATTAAAAAACAATTTGCACAATTAAGAAACAAACATTTTGAAAATAAAATTTCTCAATTGGAGTCCACTCTAAGACCTTTTGGAAATTATCTCAAATTTTGAAAAAACCTCAGAAGCCAATACCGACATTGAAAGAGGCAAACAAATAATTACTAACTAATTGCGAAAAAGCTCAAAAACTTGCTATGCAGTTTGAAAGCGTGCACAATTTTAATTTAGGACTTACTAGTCCAATTGAAAATCAAGTTACTCAGGACTTCGAAAACATTCTCAATCAAGAAAATGTTTTCGAAAATTACTGGGAGATTGATTTGGAAGAAGTGAGAACCATTGGTGGAGGGCAGCTGTCAACTGGGAGTAAAATTGAAAAGCCGCCAACCTTAGTCCAGAACCAGTTTTAAGGCTTAAGGCGGAATTGTAAAAAAAAATATTCGCGAGATTACAGGTAATAAACTGCCCATAAACGCATGTCAGTCCCACGTTTGCTGGATTTCCTATTCACGTGAGACAATTATGCGTTTATGGGCAGTAAATGCCATTGAAAAATATTGTTTGCAAGCAATGGTTTGCTACGTGCTACTACAGTGCGCTGTTGGTAATTTAATCAGAAATGCTGAATACCCAAAATGGATGTTTTCGAAAAAAAAATACGCCTTCACCATTGTTTGATGGTAATTTTGTATGGTTGTTTACATTTAAGAACCAGCTACACGTTGGGATAGCAATTAAGAGCCGCAAGTACCACCTTGGTGATAACTATCATTAAAAAATTCAAAAACATGAAAGCTCCTGGCAATGATGAGATTTTCTACATTCTCATTAAGAATCTTCCAGAAAGTAGGTTATCATTCTTTGTTGAAATATTTAACAAATGTTTTCAGTTGGCATATTTTCCTGACAAATGGAACAATTCTAAGGTGTTACCAATTTAAAACCAGACATAAATCCTATAGAAGCTCAATCAGTATGCTTTCCTCCATCAGTAAACTTTTTGAAAAAATCATTTTGAACAGAATGATGGTCCACATCAACGAAAATTCAATTTTTGCCAATGAACAGTTCGGATTCCACCATGGACATTCGACAACTCATCAACTTTTACGTCTAACAAATTTGATCCGTTCCAATAAATCTGGCTATTCTACTTGTCTTGCTCTTCTAGACATAAAAAAGCAATCGATAGTCTTTGGCTTGTAAAATTAATAAAAACTTCAATTTTCCAATATACATTGTTAGAATAATTAAAAGTTATCTGTCAAAACGTACGCTTCAGGTTAATTCTCAGAACTCCAGGTCTGAAAGGCTTCCTGTAAGAGCTGGAGTTACCTCAGGAATGTAAAAAATCTTTGTTTGCGGATGACACAGGCCTCTCCGCCAAAGGACGACAACTGCGTGTCATCTTTAGTAGATTGCAAAAAAGCTTGAATATTTTTTCTTCATACTTGCAATAATGGAAGATTTCTCCTAATGCTTTCGAAACTCAACTATTAATATCCCCACATAAAGCAAAAGCTCTTTATTTAAAACCTTCAAGTAGACACGTTGCCACGTTGAGAGGGGTTCCAATAAATTGGTCAGATGAAGTTAAGTACAGTCACCCCACAGTTATGGATAACACACAGGTATGGATCAGAGTTGGATTAAAACGGAAATATCTCCTCAAATAGAGTTGCAATTACGCAGGACACATTTTATCTACGTGCACCATACATCTGTACAGCATCGCAATCAATTATGATATGCTTAAGCATATTTTTTCCGTCCGTAGGAAATAAAATGTCAAACGTGTTCCCAGAGGCGTTGATTCTTAACTATGGGGCATCGAAAACCATACCACAGTTATGAATCAAAGATAAGACGATTTCGAAACAAACGCCAAAACGTATGCTTTCACTAGCACACTATTCGTTTACCTCGCAGATAAATTGGTGTTATAGTGTTTTGATCCATAATATGAGTCGGTTTGATCCATAACAGTGATCCTCCTCTCGCACTGATCCACATCTGTGGGATGGACATCGTTTGCAATTTCTATTGAAATCAACACTTTTTCTTAAATAACCGGGAATTTTGAGCTGTATTCTCAAAAACAACTATATTCTGCAGTGCCAGGGAGGTAATTTTGTGTTGTACAGCGTTACAATGATTTTTAATCATATTTTGTTCTGAAAAATGATCCTTAGTTGATCCATAACTGTGGGGTGACTGTATGTAGGGTTAGATAAAAATTTAACTTTCAATAATCACATTGAGGGCATTCAAGCCAAATGTAACAAATATGTAAAATGTATTCATCCAATTTTCGGATTCAACAAAATTGAGAGCTTGAAGCAAAATAAAAAAGCATCTAAAGTTATTATTTAAAGAAACCGGGAACATGAAACTAAAGCCAGTAAGATTCTTACTTCATACATACAATCTATGTATCACCCGTTTCATTAAACGATTTGAACAGAGGGTGCCCGTGCTATTACTTTCAGTTACGCATAAAAAACGCAAAACATCAGCAGATGTGAAAATGATCTTCGCGATAATAAAGACAACGAACATTTTGTACGGGTTCCATCCCGGCCTGGCTAAAGCAATCCGACCTTAAGTGTGCGCTTTTATGCTCCCTGCCTGCAAGCCAATCCTCTCTATTTCTATTCTGCGTTGCGTCTCTTTTCCCTTCGAGTGTTTACCTTCTTTGCGTAGTGATTTGCCGCGTAGGGTCTTTCTATCTATCTGTGCAGGGTATCGCTTTCATCATCAACCAACATCAACTGGGGACCGTTTTGATCCCTCCGACAGACAGTCTAATTCTGACACTGGGCCAAGTGAGAAGGACAGCCTGCGTCTGTCTGGCTAGGAAATAATCAGGCTCGTTTACAAATCCTTATTAATGCGGAATAAATTGTACGTGGTGTGTCTTCCTAAAGAGGACACCCTTGGGATGTAATTGCAACCTGCTGCAGACGTTTGGGTTAGATGAGATACGCTCCAAACTACGATTAGGCGAAAGAAAATCTTTTATTTACTTGACATTTTATCATCCATTATGAGAGTTTTTGAAAATTTGAAACGAAATTACTGTTCATATTTCAATGAGACGCACTGTAAAGCAACGATTTTTCCCTCATGGTAGGAGAAAACGTAACGCACCATCACGTTGCTCTACTGCCATGCTTATGCGCATGTGTTTCCTGTATGCTTTGCGTTATGCTCTGCAGTTTCCGCTATTGTCCGCTTGGTGGTTTTCTAATAACCAATGTCGATAGATGTCTTTCGTTGGCTAGGTTGGTTACGAAGAAGCCCAACGCGACTGATGCATCATGAAATTGATTTGCAAATTATGGCTGGTATTTAAATTATTTTTTCTTTGGATTCCCAATACTAGGATCGTCTTTTAAGTCAGTATTGCTATAAAGTAATAGATCTTTTTTTTTAATGTGTGATGCACCGTTGAAGGTACTTCTACAAATAAATTGTTTCCAAGCCAATTTAAAGATACCATGAAAATTAAACTGATTTATACATTCCATATATGTTTAATGATCCCAGTTAAGAATTGGTATTGAGATTGAACGTTATTTTCAGAAAAAAGCCATTGTGCATGTTGTTACTTTTAAAGGAAATTGTCTATATTCAGGCAACGATTACTAATTTCATTTGCATAGTGAGATAGATATTCTCACAATGATTCAAAAAATTTAAATGATAATAAATGTGTTCGGCCGAATTATATCGAACATTAAAGTTATAAAATAATCAACTTAACCCTATTGTATTCAAGGATTCAAAGATTCAAAGATTCAAAGATTCAAAGATTCAAAGATTCAAAGATTCAAAGATTCAAAGATTCAAAGATTCAAAGATTCAAAGATTCAAAGATTCAAAGATTCAAAGATTCAAAGATTCAAAGATTCAAAGATTCAAAGATTCAAAGATTCAAAGATTCAAAGATTCAAAAGATTCAAAGATTCAAAGATTCAAAGATTCAAAGATTCAAAGATTCAAAGATTCAAAGATTCAAAGATTCAAAGATTCAAAGATTCAAAGATTCAAAGATTCAAAGATTCAAAGATTCAAAGATTCAAAGATTCAAAGATTCAAAGATTCAAAGATTCAAAGATTCAAAGATTCAAAGATTCAAAGATTCAAAGATTCAAAGATTCAAAGATTCAAAGATTCAAAGATTCAAAGATTCAAAGATTCAAAGATTCAAAGATTCAAAGATTCAAAGATTCAAAGATTCAAAGATTCAAAGATTCAAAGATTCAAAGATTCAAAGATTCAAAGATTCAAAGATTCAAAGATTCAAAGATTCAAAGATTCAAAGATTCAAAGATTCAAAGATTCAAAGATTCAAAGATTCAAAGATTCAAAGATTCAAAGATTCAAAGATTCAAAGATTCAAAGATTCAAAGATTCAAAGATTCAAAGATTCAAAGATTCAAAGATTCAAAGATTCAAAGATTCAAAGATTCAAAGATTCAAAGATCAAGATTCAAAGATTCAAAGATTCAAAGATTCAAAGATTCAAAGATTCAAAGATTCAAAGATTCAAAGATTCAAAGATTCAAAGATTCAAAGATTCAAAAGATTCAAAGATTCAAAGATTCAAAGATTCAAAGATTCAAAGATTCAAAGATTCAAAGATTCAAAGATTCAAAGATTCAAAGATTCAAAGATTCAAAGATTCAAAGATTCAAAGATTCAAAGATTCAAAGATTCAAAGATTCAAAGATTCAAAGATTCAAAGATTCAAAGATTCAAGATTCAAAGATTCAAAGATTCAAAGATTCAAAGATTCAAAGATTCAAAGATTCAAAGATTCAAAGATTCAAAGATTCAAAGATTCAAAGATTCAAAGATTCAAAGATTCAAAGATTCAAAAGATTCAAAGATTCAAAGATTCAAAGATTCAAAGATTCAAAGATTCAAAGATTCAAAGATTCAAAGATTCAAAGATTCAAAGATTCAAGATCAAAGATTCAAGATTCAAGATTCAAAGATTCAAAGATTCAAAGATTCAAAGATTCAAGATTCAAAGATTCAAAGATTCAAAGATTCAAAGATTCAAAGATTCAAAGATTCAAAGATTCAAAGATTCAAAGATTCAAAGATTCAAAAGATTCAAAGATTCAAAGATTCAAAGATTCAAAGATTTCAAAGATTCAAAGATTCAAAGATTCAAAGATTCAAAGATTCAAAGATTCAAAGATTCAAAGATTCAAAGATTCAAAGATTCAAAGATTCAAAGATTCAAAGATTCAAAGATTCAAAGATTCAAAAGATTCAAAGATTCAAAGATTCAAAGATTCAAAGATTCAAAGATTCAAAGATTCGATTCAAAGATTCAAAGATTCAAAGATTCAAAGATTCAAAGATTCAAAGATTCAAAGATTCAAAGATTCAAAGATTCAAGATTAAAGATTCAAAGATTCAAAGATTCAAAGATTCAAAGATTCAAAGATTCAAAGATTCAAAGATTCAAAGATTCAAAGATTCAAAGATTCAAAGATTCAAAGATTCAAAGATTCAAGATCAAGATTCAAAGATTCAAAGATTCAAAGATTCAAAGATTCAAAGATTCAAAGATTCAAAGATTCAAAGATTCAAAGATTCAAGATTCAAAGATTCAAAGATTCAAAGATTCAAAGATTCAAAGATTCAAGATTCAAAGATTCAAAGATTCAAGATTCAAAGATTCAAAGATTCAAAGATTCAAAGATTCAAAGATTCAAAGATTCAAAGATTCAAAGATTCAAAGATTCAAAGATTCAAAGATTCAAAGATTCAAAGATTCAAAGATTCAAAGATTCAAAGATTCAAAGATTCAAAGATTCAAAGATTCAAAGATTCAAGATTCAAAGATTCAAAGATTCAAAGATTCAAAGATTCAAAGATTCAAAGATTCAAAGATTCAAAGATTCAAAGATTCAAAGATTCAAAGATTCAAATCAAAGATTCAAAAGATTCAAAGATTCAAAGATTCAAAAGATTCAAAGATTCAAAGATTCAAAGATTCAAAGATTCAAAGATTCAAAGATTCAAAGATTCAAAGATTCAAAGATTCAAAGATTCAAAGATTCAAAAGATTCAAAGATTCAAAGATTCAAGATTCAAAGATTCAAAGATTCAAAGATTCAAAGATTCAAAGATTCAAAGATTCAAAGATTCAAAGATTCAAAGATTCAAAGATTCAAAGATTCAAAGATTCAACAAAGATTCAAAGATTCAAAGATTCAAAGATTCAAAGATTCAAAGATTCAAAGATTCAAAGATTCAAAGATTCAAAGATTCAAAGATTCAATTCAAAAGATTCAAAGATTCAAAGATTCAAAGATTCAAAGATTCAAAGATTCAAAGATTCAAAGATTCAAAGATTCAAAGATTCAAAGATTCAAAGATTCAAAGATTCAAAGATTCAAAGATTCAAAGATTCAAAGATTCAAAGATTCAAAGATTCAAAGATTCAAAGATTCAAAGATTCAAAGATTCAAAGATTCAAAGATTCAAAGATTCAAAGATTCAAAGATTCAAAGATTCAAAGATTCAAAGATTCAAAGATTCAAAGATTCAAAGATTCAAAGATTCAAAGATTCAAAGATTCAAAGATTCAAAGATTCAAAGATTCAAAGATTCAAAGATTCAAAGATTCAAAGATTCAAAGATTCAAAGATTCAAAGATTCAAAGATTCAAAGATTCAAAGATTCAAAGATTCAAAGATTCAAAGATTCAAAGATTCAAAGATTCAAAGATTCAAAGATTCAAAGATTCAAAGATTCAAAGATTCGAAGATTCGAAGATTCAAAGATTCAAAGATTCAAAGATTCAAAGATTCAAAGATTCAAAGATTCAAAGATTCAAAGATTCAAAGATTCAAAGATTCAAAGATTCAAAGATCCAAAGATGATTCAAAGAACGAGTCAGTAGTAAACAACTACATTACAAATACAAATTATTCAATGGTAGTTCAATGAGTTTTACATTTGCATTTATTTAAATCATTTCCCAGTATTTATATAAATAGCATTCTTCTACATTTCTCCTTTCTACTTGATTAGGCGAACAGCATTACAATGTAGGGCCATCAATTGTGTGCCAATTTCAATCTCTGATTGCATGCCGAAAATTTTATCGTTCTGTTTGGCTGTCGGACTCATTTCACTAAATGTTTACTGAACCCACCAAAGCGCCCTACTGATTGTTAATAATTTTTATGATGGGCGATAGAGATCTACAATTTAGCAATATGGCCAGTTCAAGGTATGGCAGTAAAACTTGAAAGACTCGAGAAAGCAGTAATAGGTGATTTGACTTAGACCAAGCAGTAGCTGCTCGAAAGAACGACAATTTGTTGTGTGTCCTTTTGTGTCGTCGAATTTGAAACAATCATTTGATGGAAGCAGACAATCGAAGCGTCTCCTCTGTGGTAGTCGAATTTATTCGAGTGCAAATTTGCTATATCGAGTGCGGTTTGCCACTGGTTTTCTTCGGTGGATAATGGAAAATAGTTATTCATATCGTTATGTTGATAGTTTGACATATTTCACTACACAGGAAATATATGGAATCCAAAGGTAGGGAACCGATATTATAATATGCTTCTAATGGAAGAAATGGTTTGTCGAGCAATTATTGCATATTTCAATAGAGTGAATAGAGTGAAAGGTTCGAATGCTATTGAAGCAAGATATTTTCACTCCAAATATTATAGAAATCGATTAAGATTTGGAAAAGTTATTGTCATTAGTTCCTTTAAAACCTGAACATTGTAATTTTCGTTCGAATTTTTATTGCGTGGAACAAAATTAAAATAGACTTAGACTGATATTGCTCAAACTTGCATAACATAGGTTTACTGTCGTTTGAACAACCGAGTTTGATACGACAATACTGTGAGTATTCAAGTGCCAATAAAAAGGCATATTTGTTCAATAATAAGTTCGAATAATAAGATACTAATATAACCATACACAGCCAATTCAGATTACCCACCCCAGTAAAATTGTACTGGGTTTTAGAACTACGGTTTTTTCGGTAATTTTTACGATTACCGAAAAAACCAGTAAACCTAAATATGTTTTGATTGATGGAAATTACTGACTTAGTCAATAACATTGTTAAGCGTTTTTACTGGTTTTCTAGTTTCCATGCTTCATGCTTTCCCGGATACTGTTTTTCAGAAATCAATACAAATTAAAACACAATCGACATGAACATGGACATCGATATGCATTTTTCGTACGAATAAACATCTACGGTATGCTCATATCTCAGTGGAAGTAATCGAAAATAATATGTAATATGTGACAAAATCATTATTTGGTTGGTTTGCATACAATAGGCAAACTCAATGATGCAGATGAATTTACCTCTTGTATGGAAACCAACCGATTTTACCAACGTAAGCAGTTAAATCGTCCTGAGCCTTTTTGGTTGCTTAAAATGGTTGAGTTTCTCACTAAATTTCGACTACTTACCACGAGAAAGCGCAAAATAGGTGCAGGAAAAGTTTTGTTGCCATAGCCGTGTCTCCCGGCGCCGGAAGATTTTACAGCAGGAGATTCTCATTTGATACTTTCCCGCATGCTCATCAGTTTGTTCTGATTTGATTTTAACGACAAGTCAGTAAAAACATCAACTACCGTGGTGCATCAATACCCGGACGCTTAAGACGACATGAATGTTCAAACAACGATTTAAGTATGTTTAGTTAGAATTTTCGTAATGTTTTATCATGTAACACATTCTTACACTTCAGATCTTCATCAAAGTCATGGAATTATTGGAATTATTCAAGAGTTTTACAAATAAATCAATAAAATATTGGAATCTATCTTGTCTTTAAATCCGGACACCTAATGCAAATTATGTTTTTAAATCCAGACACTTTCGAATCGAAATCCGGACACATATGATATAATATGAAATATTTGTATATATTTTCAAGAAAACTTCCCAAACTTGTTTAAATATTTTTCTTATATCAATTCGATGTATGTATTTTCCCTATAATGTCACGAAGAACAAAACGTAACTATAATTAGAGCTTTCATTACCTGAACCAAAGCGCGTGTTGTTCGAGCCTTTTTACGTGTGGCTTGATTGTAATAACGAAAGATACTTAAATTGTTCCGTCTTCTGATAACTCACAACTGTTTATGTATACTTTTCAAGTCTTCTTTTATTTTATCTTCCATGGAAAAAACAGTTCCACTAGTGGGTCTTTCACACGCTGTCCGGATTTAAAATCACTGGCTCGTAATCCCGGATAGTCCCTTTATACACTGTTAAATACACATTTGCATCATTTTTCACACCAGTAGTGTTATCGAACATGGAAAGTATCACTTTGCACTTAATTTTGTTCAAAACACTCCACAAAATTACACTTCACACACTTTTAATTTAACTAAACGTTGTTCGTGCCTTGGCTCATGCGTGCAGAGATCGTTAAACTTGAACTAAAATGAGCCGCGATGGAATGACGTCCGACAGAAACATCCAACTTATTGTTATTTTTAATAATTATTTGGCAATGTTAACTAGATTGAAATGATAATGAATAATCTTCAGTGTTTAAAGTAAAGAGTAAGAATAAATATCAAACATATTAACATTCAAATTAAGCTGAAATGAATGAATATTAACAGAGTGTCCGGATATTGGTACCGTCCGGATTTTGATTCACCACGGTACTGAATAGTCGATAATTGTTGTTTTTGCCATTTCTCATCGTAATAGGCTGTTTTTCATCACGCCAATCTGTCATGAAACGGCCTACTTTCCTGCACTGAAGTATGCAGTGCGAGAATAGTCATTACGCAACTGAAGTCAGTGCTGTAATGATTCGTTACGCAACGCTTCCTTACTACGCAACTGTTTTGAGTTGCGTAATGAATCATAACACAACAATTTTTCCCAAATTGTGAAAAAATGGTGGATGCATTCCGATATAATTTCTGATACCCTCAAGTGGTCTTCTACGAAATTGCAAAAAATGTTGTACGTAACTCGTTGCAGAACTCGATTTTTTCAGGACTCGTCGCAATTATCCTACTCGACAAGCCTCGTAGGATAAATTTACGACTCGTGCTGTAAAAACCATCATTCTGCAACTTGTAACCGTAAACTACTATTTTGCAATTTCTCATCGTACTAGGCTGTTTTTTATCACGCCAGTCTGTCATGAAACGGCCTACTTTCCTGCACTGATGTATGTAGTGCGGGACTAGTCATTACGCAACTGAAACCAGTGCTGTAATGATTCATTACGCAACGCTTTCTCATTACGCAATTGTTTTGAGTTGCGTAATGAATCATTTCACAACACTTTTTCAGAAATTGTAAAATGATGGTGAATGCATTCAGATATAATTCCTGATACCCTCAAGTAGTCTTCTACGAGGTTGCAAAAAATGTTGTACGTAACTCGTTACAGAACTCGATTTTTACAGCTCGTCGCAATTATCCTAATCGACAAGCCTCGTGCTGTGAAAATCATCATTCTGCAACTTGTTCCGTAAACTAATATCTTTGACTTTTCGTCCTGTTCAGTAATGTTGCAAAATTGGGTCTGACAGCTACCGTAGTTCAGAAAAGGTAAAAAATATATACTGAACCTCAGAAGTGTTCAGTCAAAAAGCTGAAAGAAAACCGAACAAGCAAATCGTGATTGAGTGTGTAGTAGAGAATTCCATTTGCAAACCATTCACATGCTGGGCTTAAGTGCCGTATAGCTTGATAAAGTCAATATCACGTGTTGATAACATAGAATTCTGATATATAACGATTTCACCTAACAATTGGTTAACCATGCGATGATGATGAATAGTTCCAGAAAAGGCACAAACTGGTCAATCAGAGTAAGGAAATTTCATTAGAATATGAGAAATCTATTTCAAGACTTTTCTCCTACTTTTGTATGGAGAGGAATCACTGTGCACCAGTTGAGCAAAAATTTGTATAATACAATCAATTTTGAAACTGACATATCCAAAAATGACTTATTTTTTTTTACAAAATTTTGTTCAGCAAACTTCAGCCATTATGTTGAATGTTCACTGTGTATTGATAGTTTTTGTTTGCGTAACAATATTGATTTTTCCACTAAGGTCGAACTTTTGCTCCGTCATACTCTATAGAAATTTTTACTAGAAGCTTGACTAGAAAAATGTTTTTCTTATGTTTTGTTTTTCCATTTTTGTGAAATTATTATACTCACAAATTTTCAATAGTATCGCAAGAAGTGAAACGGTCTCTAGAGCAGGATTAATTTATGAAGACCTCGATGAGAACGAACCCTCCTCGCGACCTAGAAACCGATATTTCAGACAAATTTTTCAATATAATTGTCAAAAACCAATATTATTTAAATCTAACTTACGGCAGCATATTTGCTGATGTTCTCTTGAATGGTTTAGAAATATTGAAAACTGTAGAAGGTACTTTGACTTGCAAGTATGTAAGAGAAGGAACGAAGGATCATCAGATTGTTGAATGCTTGTAAGAAATATTATTGGAATAAACGAAGTTTTAAATGTTTTAACAGCAACTTGTAATTGTGCAGTAATTTATGGTACTATAGAACATGTTCCCTAGAGAGACTGTGCAGTAATCTCCTCGAAATTTATTTTTCATGTAGGGTTATAGCTGTATTAAATCAAGGGGATCATGTATCCCCAGTTTCGATTTTTTTTGGTTAATCTCCACAATTATGTAAAGGTTAGGATGAGCATTGCTTTCTTAAAACTTCAATCGCTTTCCGACCAGTAGATGAGACAGAGTTGTATCAAATTTTGTTACTCAGTTAGCGCGTTTTTTTCTAGCAAAATATGTTATAATTTTGGCTTATTAGTAGTTAAATAACAAAAATTATAAAACAATTTCCTCTAACTTGTAACTTATTATGTTATATTTTAATTAAATTTAAATTAAACTATAATTCAACTCATTATGTTACAGATCAAACAAACATATAACTCATCTTGTTATTTTCCAAAACTGAATTATAACAAAATTTGTTGTAAGCAATTGCCCCCAATTTTTTATAACAAATTATATTATAATTAGCTTAGCTTAGCTTAGCTTAGACTGACTACACATATCAATGGTTGCTATTCCGTGATTGACCGAAGTCAGTGAAAATGCACAAAGAATCAACTAGAAGTTCAGCTGGGATTGGCCATAATTTTCTTCAGTGTGCATAATTCAGTGCCTCTATTTATACAGGGTCAATAACGGTGCCGGCCACGTCCTTGTAGTCAGGTGGGATTGGAGGAAGGAATGTTAGTGTGTAACCTTTGCTATCTGGATACCGCGTTTGCCTCTGCATCTCCATAAAGGTTACTGGGAGGGATGTTTGTTAATGGGGAGGATCGTTGGGTCACAGGATTCACTTTGATAAGCGATTAGACCATGATAAATAATTATTTTTGAGCATGAGCATGAGCATAGATGACCGTGCTTCACGATCCGCGCCACTAATTTATCATGCCACGCGAGTGACGCGCAACACGATTGATCCTGCTCACATTACCCGCCCCCGCAGGAGCAAGTGACGCGAGCAAAGGATCAAACACTACTCTAACAAATTATGTTATAATTATGTTTTAAATTGTGAAAAATTTGAAACAACCGTTGTTATTATAACTGATTTTATTTTAATGATGTTATAATTTCTTCCATCAACTTAAAGTGCTGCTAACAAACATGAAACAAAATTGGTTATTTGTAACAAATCTCGATATAATTGTGTTAATATAATATTGTAATCCACTGGTCGGGTTATCCTAACCTGAAAGGTAATTAAGATAAAAGTGATTTTTCTTCGCAGCGCGACAACTGAAGTGTTGAAGTGTTGGTACTTTATATCACACTACAAAAGAGATTCAATAATTTCTATCAGGGATGCAAAATTTCAATACCCTTCCTGACGACGATTATTTTTTTTTTTCCACGTGTTTTATTTTTCTTATTTTCAGATTTTAATTCAATGTACTCTCTGAACTATCACCAAACTCGTACAGCAAAGTCTCAAAATACGCGATTTACGGTGTTACAAGAAAATGTTACGCCATTTACAAATTTACAGTGATATAAAGCGCCAAAAAAGCAAAATTCACTTATGATGCGTGCAATAGAGTAAAGTGGGGCAAAAGTTCGAGTGGGGCAAGAGTTTCTTTTTAAGATTTCTAGCTCAAATCAAATAAAAACTTAGAAATGTCATGGTGGTTCGAATGCTATTCAAGTGAGAGACCTTCACTCCAAATATCATAAAAATCGATTGAGATTTGGAAAAGTTATGGCAGTTTGTTGTTTTTTGACGTAAATATTGTAATATTTGGTCAAACTTTCGATGCATGGAACCAAATGAAGATAAAATATTTTTCAATATTTTATGTAAGCGCGTTTCTAGGCGTATCATAAGGATGCTTTGACGTGTATTAGTTGTTCCATAAATAGTTGGAATCAATTTTTGGCCCATAGTTCGAATTTGCGGGGCAAAAGTTCGACCCATGTATAAACCCACGGAAATTTTTTTCAAATTTCCTGAAATCTACATATTATCTTCAAATTTAGCGAAATTTGCCTGATCGTGCGAAAAATGTCACAAAAATTTTACATTTTCACTTAGTTTTGCGAAAAACTGCTACTTTTTGGGTGTATTACAATTAACCCTGTTTTGGGCATTTTTTGATGAAAATTTAGTGTGTATTTTTCGGCAAACATAAGTTTACGGCTGGTATAAAGTATGCCTGGCATAAAAGTATTGATATTTTGTGTTTTAGCCAACGAACTTTTGCCCCACACTAGATTCGAACTTTTGCCCCACCGGTGGGGCAAAAGTTCGTTTAAGACAATCAATTTTGAAACTGTTATAACAAAAAATGGGTAAATATTTTGACACATGTTTGTTCAGCAAAGTTATAGCCAATATGTTGAAGGCTCGCTGTATGGTATTTGTTTTGTTTCATCTGCTATTATTTTCCTGGAAACTTTGATTATACCACTAAGGTCGAACTTTTGCCCCACCTTACTCTATAGATGATACTTTAAAGTGTTTTGTAAAAAACGCGTAGAAAGAAAAATGAAGCCAAGCGGGGCTCTTAGACTGGGACAATTTTAAGTTCTAAGAGACAATGTCCATGAAAATGTATCATTGCACTGCACTTGCCATCTGAAATATTTTTTTTATAATAATATCTTTTAATTTGACAAAAAACTGGTCATTGCCCCCGGGCCCCCTCAGTTGAGCCCCCCACCCAAATCTCGACACACACACAAATTTATAGTTAAATTTTTACGAATAATTGGCATTAATGCAATACCGTCGTGCGTGGTGACATTGGGCCTAGGGGGTGACTTTGACCGCCCTTTTCGATGCATCTCATGGCTAGAAGGAACGTCAAAACAGTAATCTATGGCCATCTAGTGACTATTTACAATGTATTCTTTGAGTTTGCCACATTGTTTTCATCATTCTGGTATTCCTTTGCTGTATAAATCTTGGCTCAAAGTCAGCCTTATGGCCCAATGTCACCAAGCACGACGGTAGTACATACTTTTTGCTATTTGCATTGCATGACTTGAAAGATTCAAGGTGTTTCTATAGATACAGCGAAATTTATGCAAATATACTCAAATAAAATTAAAATATTAATTTTAAATATTAATGATTTTTTTTAAATATTTAATGATTTTATGAGAAATAAGAAGGTTAAGAAATATTAAAAGCTATTTGGATAAACAAGCAGAGTCTAAAGGCTCAACGATTTTCTAATGTGACTTTTCCAACTGTAACGGAAGCTTCCTCAACGAAGTTTAGGACTTAGTTCGAATGCGTTTTATATATCTTCAGATGAAGTTACAGGAAGATTTCTCCAGAAGTTCATTAAATGATCATTCCCGCCCCCCATTTTCCAAACAAAGAATTTGTTTTGGATATCTTAAGAATGTTAGGGTCAAAGATAACCATAGAAATAACAAAAGAGATTCCATCACGAATTTCTCCAATGACAATTTTCAAGGAAATTGTGAGCCCTTCAGTATTTTGTCCAGTGATTCTTCAATCGATTTTCTTAGTATATCTTCCAAGAATTACATATAGAACATCTTTGAAAAATCTTCGATAGACCTCCTAGAGTAACAACTGGAGAATTCGGTTGAAGGATTAGTGAAAAATATCTGGGGGAACTTCTAATATAGTCTTTGGAAAAAATCGGAGTAATCCCTGTTGAATTGCAGAAGGTAATATCGTTGGAGTGCTCAACGATTGTGGAGAATATGCTCTGAGCATCGTTTGAAAAAGCACAGGAAGAATTTCGGGGAGAATAGAAATAGAATGTCTTTGTATTTCAGATGAAATCTCAGGACAAATTTCTAGCAAATTCCTTGTAGTTATCCCTCGAGCCATGTAAGACGAAATTCTTGAATAACGTGCTGAATACACTCGTTATAGTCTTTGAACGTTTCTCTGGAGACTGTTGAATTTTGCATCAGGATTCATCGCACTCATAATAAAGTAAAAAAGGAACTTTCGAGGCCGCTGATTAAAATAGAGGGCTTAGAGACCTTCCATTAAAAAAATACTTTTTACAGACTTGCATTAAAGTTTAGATCAAATCTCTAAAGAAAGATTTGCTACCTGACATTCACCAATTTATTTAACTCAAAACTTTTAAGTACATCTGTATGTTCAACAACTTGAATATTAAACATGAATAGAATAAGCATAATTCGAGTTAAGTTGTTGTTGACGAGTAAGGCCCGTAAAAAATTGTGTTATTAAAATTTGGCGGACATCTTGGATTTTGATTTTATGTAGTAGAATGAGTTTTTTACCTTGTTAGCAGTTGTTGAATTCAAAAGCTACCGTATTGCTTTCTATTCTTGTTCTTATTTTCCTGCTGTTACGTCCTTACTGGAACAGAGCCTGCTTCTCAGCTATAAAAGCAGATAATTTTAATAGGAATTTTTTTTTATAATGCATATTTCGTATCAGAATGATTCTTCGGCATATTTTCAAGTTCAACAGATGCCTTATAATTCAGCAAAATGGGCACTAAGATGGTAAAAAAACATTCAACCGCTTTAAACCAGATGGTGTCAAATTCTAAGATAATCGCCGGATTTTTGAATTTCAAAATGATACTCCTGTTCTCGATAGTCAGAACAAACACCGTTCCTTGCAGTTGCAGACTTAGCAGCTTCAAAGCTGTAATATATTGAATTCATGGTTGCAAAAGGTTACAGTTACAGTTTACAGTATTCTTACATTTTCAGTGTTCTACTTCAGATTTTTCTCGCTGTTTGCCTTAACTGTCCCACTGTAAGAGTGCTATCCTGTATGAAAAATACATTCAGTAACTGTTACAACTAATCCACATGTTATTTTCTAGGTTAATTCAGTATAGCGCAAATAGATTTACAGTTTCTCACAGACATACCTTATTCGACTATTCAGTTCACCACTTACTGCGTGGTAATTCTCAAACACTTGATTGTGATATCTAGACGGATAAATTCAGTTGTTATATACAAATTAGCACTGTTATAAACCACTATTACCGATCAGTTTTAATAAATCCACCGGCTAATTGTTCATTACACGCGGTTAACTTTCACGAAAGAACTTCTCAATAATGCTTCCACGGTTTGTTTTTCAATCTGACACTGATTCCGTTTTCTCCGTTCTGTCATTCCACTCGGCGACTACCGCTCAGTTGCGAGGGAACGGACAGTGGTCTCACCGCCGTTTCGCGGTCAACAGTGTTGCCGGTAACATCCCCCGACCCGTGAACCACTTCCGTCTCCTGAGCGACTTCATCCGACTTCGTCCTATTTCCAGAAACATCCAGAACTGGCAGCTTAACTGCTGGCCTGGCGAATACTCCTCGAACTGTTTGCACAACCGCGCGTCGCACTTGACCGGATTTGTCTGGAAAGACTTCCAGGATTCGTCCTCTTTCCCAACTGTTCCGTATTTTCTCGTCGATTATCACGACCAGATCACCCGGCTCCAACGGCTTTACGTTCTCGAACCACTTTGTTCTTCTTGTGAGCATCGGTAGATACTCCAACACTCATCGGCGCCAAAACTCGTCCATGATATTTTTGCCGACTACCCAACTGTCTCGGAGAGTGACCGACTGATCGACTGTAACTGTTGGCTGTTTGACTCCACTGGAACCGTACAGCAAAAAGTGGTTTGGAGTTAGCGCTTCTCGGTCAGCTGCATCCAACGGAATGTAAGTTAGAGGACGACTGTTAACGATTCCCTCAGCTTCCAGCATTATCGTTTCAAATACTTCGTCGCTAGGATGGTGCGGACTGTCAGAAATGGCTGCCATAGCTACTTTCACTGACTTAACCATCCTCTCCCATGGTCCTCCCATGTGGGGAGCAGCTGGAACGTTGAAGTGCCACTGCGTGCACGCATTGGTGAAGGTAGAGGCACAGTCTTCATTGATTGCCTTGATCCTTTGCATCTCTTCTGTTAACTGACGGTTGGCCCCTACGAAATTGGTGCCGTTGTCTGAAAAGACCTCTAGTGGAGCACCTCGTCGGTTGCCGAATCGTCGGAATGCCATTACGCAGGATTTCGTTGATAGACTGTGTGCCAACTCCAAATGAATCGCTCTAACTGTAAGGCAGGTGAACAGACATATCCACCGCTTGACAATACTGCGACCGACTTTCACTTCGAAGTGACCCATATAATCCACGCCCACATAAGTGAATGGCCGAATGAACGGCGTCAGGCGAACCTTCGGAAGTGGACCCATCAATGGTGGCGCTGGAGTTGCCTTCTTAATCTTACAGAACTGACAACTGCGACACACGCTCCGCACTACTGTTCGCATCCTCGGAATGTAGAACTGTTGCCTTAGTTCGTTACAAACCGTCTCACTGTTGGCGTGAAGGAAACGCTGGTGAAAACTGAGCACAAGAAGGTACGTCATTCTGTGGCTTCTTGGCATTACTACTGGATGCTTCGTATCGTAGGAAATGTTAGGAGCGTGCTCGATTCTTCCCCCGACCCGTAAGACTCCTTTGTCATCCAAAAATGGAGACAACGAACGAATCGAACTTGCCTTCGTTACATTCTGCCCTTCGCTCAACAGTTGAATTTCTTCAGCATATGTCTGTGCTTGTGCTTGACGCCACAGTGTTTGCTCTGCTTCTATGAACTCATTTTGGCTCAGTATTCTGAGGGGCATTCTGTCACTTGACGGGTGCTTCCATACTGCTACAGCTCGATGAACGTATGCTACTGCACGTAGTAGTCTGTTCCAGTTTGAAAAACGCTGTACATCTACCACTTCCTCGACTGTACGATGAACTGAAACAAAACGTATTTCTTCACATTCTGCGTCTGATTCCAATGTAGCTAATAATCGCTCTGTTGGCCACTGACTGTCCGGATCTTGCAGGAATGCTGGACCTTGATACCAACGACAGTCTGGATCGAATGATGGACCTGCGCTCCATTTTGTAGCATCGTCCGCCACATTCTCACGAGAAGGTACGTAGCGCCATTCATCCACACTGGTGAGCGACAGAATTTCGCCGACGCGAAAGGAAACGAATTGGTGATAACGACGACTGTCAGAGCGAAGCCATGCAAGAACTGTGGCAGAATCTGTCCATAGGAAACGGCTTTGGATACTGATTGTAAGCGCTGAGCAAATGTTTTGTAGCAGACGTGAACCCATCATGGCAGCTTGCAGTTCCAAGCGTGGAATGGAGAGTGTACGAAGCGGCGCTACTTTCGTTTTTGCAGCTATCAATGAACACTTACTCTCTCCATCAACTGTCACTCTCAAATAAGCCACGCACGCACATGCGGACACACTTGCGTCCGTAAATACGTGGATCTGGATACTACTGACCTGTTTTGGCCAAAACATTCCGAAGAAACAACGTGGGACACTCACTTCGTTGATCTTCCTGTACTGTTCGATCCACCTAGTCCACAGCTCGTGGAATTCTTCTGCGATTGGCTCGTCCCAGTTTGTGCCAGTGCGCCAAATCTCCTGCATCAGTATTTTTCCCTGCACAACAAAGTGCGCGACAAATCCTAAGGGGCCGTACAGCTTCATGACGATACGCAACACCTGCCGCTTCGTTGGAACATCCGACTCCATGCCTAGAACTTCCTCCACTCCGTGCTGATTGAACGTAAATGTATCCTCTGATGGAATCCACGTCACGCCAAGGACTCGTTCATACGTCGCGTCTTTGTCGAGAGGAAGTTGTTTGCTGGTCTCCGAACTGGTTTCTCCTAGTCGATCTAAAACTTCCTGATCGTTGGACAGTACTTTCCCGAACTGGAAACCGGCTGCTGCGTGAATGTCTTTTACTTGCTTCACTAGTTCTACTGCTTCTTCCACCGAATTGACGCTGTCGAGGAAATCATCCACGTAGTGGTTTTTAGTTACTGCTTCTACCGCTCGGGGATACTGTTCACTGAAGTCGGAGGCATTCCAATTCTTCACAAACTGCGCTGTACACGGAGAGCTCGTAGAACCGAACATTGCTACATTGATCACGTAGACTTGTACATCTTCTTCAGGACTGCTTCTCCAAAGAAAACACTGTGACCATCTGTCCTCGTTTCGGATGAGAATTCGCAGAAACATTTCCCGGATATCAGAGCATACAGCAATTTTTCCTTGTCGGAATCGCAACAGAACCTCCATTAGAGACACTAGAAGATCCGGACCTTTAAGGAGCATATCGTTGAAGCAGACTCCACCGACTTTCGCCGCCGCATCCCAAACCATACGGATTTTACTTGGCTTCTTGGGATTGATCACCACTCCTAGCGGTAGATACCAGACACGGTGAGGATTTAGACTGGTAATCTCTTCAGTCGATGCTTTAGTGATGTACTGCTTTTGTTCATAACTGTTGATCTGTTCAGTTACTCTTCTTCGAAGCTCAGAGTCCTTGGATAAACGCTTCTCTAATCCCCGGAGTCGACTCATCGCCATCTGGTAACTCTCCGGAAAGTGGATGTTCTCCTTGCGCCACAACAAACCAGTCTCAACTCTAGATCCTCGGCGTACTGTGGTTGCTTCTAAAATACTGCGAGCTCGTTGATCTTGTTCGGACTCGATGGGTTTTATCACAACAGATTCCTCGACGGCAAAGAACTTCTTCATCGAGTCGTACAGCTCACTGTTACTCATATCCTTCTCGATGTGGAGATTCAGTTGTCCGACGGATCCTTCGTTCCCAGAATTCCTTCCGTAGACGCACCACCGAGGCGGGTTTTCGTAGCCACTGGATCACCCTTTCTACCTTCGCGAACTTTCAGACTAGTAAGAAGATGTACGTGTTCGATGCCGATGATAATACTTGGTTTTGCATTGGTATAACTGCTAACTGGCAGGCCCTGTAGGTGTGGATAGGTCTTCGACAGCTCACTGTAGTTTAAACTTTGACGGGGAAGTCCCAACTCACGCACCGTCCGTACGTTGCTTATCTGAAACGATTCCCGCTTACCAGTTCCAGAAATCTCTATGCAGATCTGTTCAGAACCTTTTTCGTGTCTGCCAATCTTTCCGGTCCATCCTAACCAAAGGTTGTCCGGCTCTCCTTCGATCCCTAACTGAACTGCAATCGTCTCTTCTACCAATGTCGACGACGATCCATCATCAAGGAAAGCGTATGCTTCTACTTGTTTTCCGTTTCCATAGAGTGTAACTGGCAGATAACGGAAGAGGGAGAACGACTGCCTATGGTGGTAGTTATGGTGTACTGCTTCGATTGGCTTCGTAGTTTCTACAGGTTCACTTCGGCTGGGCTGACTACTGTGTAAAAGCATATGATGACGAATACGACAGCCATCACAAGCCGCACTCTTTCTTCGAATGACACGGCCACTTTCGATGCGGAACCAAGCACAACCGACACAAATTCTTCTGGCGCATAGCTTTCCATCTCGCTCCGATATCCAATGACTTGAAGCTGGCACAGTTCACAATTTGATGGTTTTCATTTCCACAATATGAGCAGGCTTTTGCGTTTGTCCTCTCAGCTGGTGCCTCTTTCTCTTTTCCCGGTGCACTCGGTGATCCATTGGCGTGTGTGAATAACTTTTCCCGCTGCTTCGGTTTCTCTGCTCTGACTTGTTTGTTATGATTTTGAGCAGAGTCGACATCGATGGTCAATTCTGACGCCAGATTCACCAGCCCCGCCATAAAACTGTTAAAGGTAGCCAGGTTGACAACCGCAAACGTTTGCTTGTAGGTACCCCACTGCATCTTCAGTGAGGTAGGTAGTTTGTCGATCAATTCTTGGAGCAACATCGGATTCGACAGGTGGGCCTGTTGATCGGCCAAGACGATGTGATCCACCAAATTCTGTATCGTCAAACCGTAAGTAACTAAAGTGCTCAAATTATCTGATTTGGGTGGTGGCACGCTTCGCACCTTCTTCAGGAGAGAACTGATTAGAATTTCTGGCCTTCCGTAGGGTTTGTGAAGGGTATCCATCACATATGGTACTGAAGCCGGTAGCAGTAGTCGACTTCTTACTGCTTCTAATGCAGATCCTCCCAAACTGCGTTGTAATCTTGCTAAATTTTCGGCATCTGTGTACCCACAAACTTCCGTTGTGTTCTTGAAAGAACTGAAGAAAATGGGCCACTCTTGCGGATCGCCATTAAACTTCGGCAGCTCGCGAGGCATTACTTGACGGGCAGCCAGCTGGGCACTCAATGGCCCTACTGGAGGACTAATTCGCACTGCACCCAATCCCGTTCCTAATGATCCGGCCGCATCAAATGGTGGCTGGAACATACTTGATCCTATTGGCACTCCTTGGTTCCTAGTTGATATATTCTCTCGGAAAACTGTTGCATCGACTGGAATTCCTTGCGGTTGAGCGCATGGCGAACTGCTTTGCGACTGGTTTGCTTGGACGAATCCCTCTGTCGCATTTGTTGGCGCCACATATCGCATTGGTGCGGCCGTGTAGTACGGGTGACTTCCGTAAACTGTTGGCATCAGACCACTTGAACCAATAGAAATGTGCGACGTCATAGTAGGAGCTGCAGAAACTATTGTACCCAGCGCAGAGCTTACGGTGGGTAAAGCCTCCAAAATCGAGTTGGGGTTCCGGATTCGAAGATCCTGCAGTCCCGAAAGTACTGCATTCGATACTATAGTTGACGGTTGGAGCGGAACTGATGATTCAAATTGTTGCGCTACAGATGCTGGAACAGCTGGCATTGTGGAGACTCCGACTCCTTGACTATTCAGCAGTTGTTCATAAGATTTTGCCAACGTCGGGACATTTCCCGTAATCACCGATACAGGAGGACGCAAAAGATTCACGTTTGCAAGGGCAGAAACATGCGACGAACCGTTTTTCGAAGAAACAACTGGCAATTGCGACTCGCTAACTACCATGGACGGCTGAATAGATTCACTTACTGTGTGAACCGGCAGGACAGCTACCTGTTCCGACGAAGATGGCTTCGACTGTCCAGCTTCGTCCACTGCAGCCCCCTTCAACCATTTCTCCAACTGGTCACGTTTACTTTTTACGCTTATCCCGGTCCGTTTACTGCTTACTCCGCTTCGCCCACTAGAAGAATCTTTTTCGTCAGCTAACTGCATCAACAAATCATATCGTTGCTTTAAGTACTCCTGTTCCTCGTCCAGCTGCTTCAACTTGGCGGCTTCCTCTGCGCGCAGCTTACTCAGCTTCCGTTGCTCCTCCAAGTGCTGCAGACTGAGATGTAATCTTTGCGATGCACGACTGCTGCTTTTACTCACGGAAGATTCATTAAACGACACTCCCGATTTCGATTTATCGTCTGCGCCGTCCCAATCGGCAAGACAATCACTGCACTTTCAACTTTTATCCGTGATTGACTCGTTCACACCCGCGCAACGGAAATGTTCCCACGATTCACACCCATCGCAACAGACCCAATTATTATCACCCTCCCTTTTATTGCACTTTTTGCATTGCTTATCAATACCCTCTGTACTAGTGACGTTTTTGCCGTTTCTGGGCATGATTGAATTAAATTAGCCTAATTTCAGTTGTCTCGAAGACTAGCCTACTCTAACTGTAAGGACCACAATTGTGGTGCAGGCAAAGTGAAAAGGAGCTTTTACTGACTTGAGTTTGCTGCAATCAAACCTTCAGCTTCCCGTCGGCGGTAATGATGATGGTTGTCTTCAGTCGTGGGTCGTTCAATCGGCGAATGTCTTCCCGGTAACTTCTCCTCAGGGGCAGCAATGGGCAACAATCATTCAACTCCGGATGAAATCTTTGAAGAATGTTCTCGATAGTCAGAACAAACACCGTTCCTTGCAGTTGTAGACTTAGCAGCTTCAAAGCTGTAATATATTGAATTCATGGTTACAAAAGGTTACAGTTACAGTTTACAGTATTCTTACATTTTCAGTGTTCTACTTCAGATTTTTCTCGCTGTTTGCCTTAACTGTCCCACTGTAAGAGTGCTATCCTGTATGAAAAATACATTCAGTAACTGTTACAACTAATCCACATGTTATTTTCTAGGTTAATTCAGTATAGCGCAAATAGATTTACAGTTTCTCACAGACATACCTTATTCGACTATTCAGTTCACCACTTACTGCGTGGTAATTCTCAAACACTTGATTGTGATATCTAGACGGATAAATTCAGTTGTTATATACAAATTAGCACTGTTATAAACCACTATTACCGATCAGTTTTAATAAATCCACCGGCTAATTGTTCATTACACGCGGTTAACTTTCACGAAAGAACTTCTCAATAATGCTTCCACGGTTTGTTTTTCAATCTGACACTGATTCCGTTTTCTCCGTTCTGTCATTCCACTCGGCGACTACCGCTCAGTTGCGAGGGAACGGACAGTGATCTCACCGCCGTTTCGCGGTCAACAGTGTTGCCGGTAACAACTCCTAAGTATTGGCATTACGTCCACATTGGGACAAAGCCTGCCTTTCAGATGTTTAATTTTGCTATTTTTTCACATGTACGTTGGGCGGCAGTTAAAACGATACTTAATGGCACAGAAAATGGGCAATGTCTTACATTAAAACTACAGATCTCACATCAAGACTTACTAATGTCCCCACACGCAGTCTATAAACTTCATCCAATGAACAACAAGTCATATGGTAAGAACATGTTTGTTTATTTCAATCAATGGTTTTAAACGGTTTTTATTTATTGAATTCAATATTCCTGAGTTCAAAAATATGTCGAAGAAACATTCAGTTATAAAAAAACGCATTAGAAAAGAAAATTCCTATATAATAACCTGTTTTTTATAGCTAATTAAGCTGAATAACAGGATCGATTCAAGTGGGAACGTAGCATCAGGAATAAGCAGAATAAGAGTATGCGTAATCTCTTAAAGTGGTAGACTCGACAACATGTTGAGTGCTAACAAGGTGAAAAACTCATTCTGTTAGGAGCGCCTAGTCAATCCGCAAGCCCCTCGTTCATGAAGTACACACCCATGCCCCAAGCGAAGGATCGTCGCACGTAGGGAGCTGAACCATGAACAATAGGTCTATTCTGACAGATCGGTCTAGCAAGGGCATTAGAGAAGACACCTCACGTTGTTTGTGCTATAAGTTCAATATAATATTCTTTCTTTGAAATTTGATAATTAGTTGTCTAAATCTAGGTAAATTAATCGCTAGTGAGGATTTGGATTCGCTTAAATCTAAATTAAAATAATGAATTTACTTAAAACTACAGGTCACATGCAATATCAGAATTTCCTAGGGTAAACAATCGGCAATCATATTGTTGAACCTATGTTAGGGTAAGAAATTGATCGTCATAAATTGAAATTTATTATAATGCATTAATTATGACTAAACAGACTACGATCAAGAATTATGATAAATAGCGAGATCATCAAACCCGCAAAGCAGATGTGAATCACCAAATGTACGTAAAATTTAATTCAAATTATGGACTACATATTCCTAACCTAAGTCTTTCCTAGGAATTTATAATTCACATTTCTTGGATCATACGCTGGAAATAAATTCATAAATTCAACGATTCACGAGTCGAATCATTTCGATAACATCTTATAAATTCATTTGCCATTGCATCGGAATGTCGAGCCACGGATCAAGAAGGGGTCAGTCCACCGTCCAGACAAATATAGCTGGAGCTACCGGTACCACGGATCGCGATCGTTCGTCTGTAGAGCAGTTTATGGCAAACCCCAATGTTCCCCCTCCCGTACAACAGGTAATTGATGATAAGACCAATAAAGCCAAGCCCGCCAATACCGGCGCGATTAAGAAAAGTAGTAGTAATCCTCCGGCCGGCGATACCGTGTTAAATTCCCCTCCGGTTAGCGCAACCAACGCGAATAACGAGTTTGTCAGACGTAACCCATTTCGTCGCGCGCGTGAGAATCGGTTCGACCGCTGTCAAGTGTGTGGCAATCAAATTAGTAACAATCTTCTTCAGTGCAATGGTTGTAATGCGAATTACCACTTAGAGTGTGTGAAAATGTCGTCAGGCCCAGAAAGACTAACGTGGTGGTGTTCCAATTGCCGTACCGAAGTGTGCGCCAGTATGAGGCCCCGGCAACTACAGCAAGCTCCCACTAAGGCATTATCAGATCCAGCTTCGAACGTTTTCGTAGATAATTCTCAGTATAATCCACCCCCAGCCCCACCAGCCAAGGGTCAGGTTCAAATCCACGAGCCAGCTGCGCGAGGAGCGCGGAGCAAAGCGTCTATCAGCAGCCACGGTACGAGTAGGCGAATCGAACTGCAGCTTCAAAAACTGGAAGAGGAAAAGAAGTTCCATCAGCAGTATTTGGACCAAAAGTACAATCTCATGCTGGAGTTAGAAAGTGAGTGTAGCAGCGATGTACTAGATACGAACGAATTGGAGAAGATTGAAGATTGGATCGCCGCAACAGAAGGCTGTGGCGAAGAATTGGATTCCGGAGTTGATTCAGAGTTAACAACTGGAGGACGTATGCAGGAAAACGCAGTACCGTTCACGGAGCACACCGCTCGAGGAGCAAATCTGCAAGGAACGCAGCTTCGCAACGTTAACGAACCTCAACACCCACAAGTTGAGAACCTAGGGCATCCAATTCGTCAGTCAAGGCAATCACGATTCGGCATGGGTAATCTAAACGACATCAGAGCAGCAATTGATGACATTGGCATCCCCGGTCCAGCCAGATTAGCGTACGGACAGCCAGATCAGAATTTGGGAGCAGCGTCGACCACCAACAACTTTCTGCCCCGGCAAGGTTCTACACCGTTGCACCGGTCAGCTCCGGTACAGTATCCGACGATTTATCCGCATCATCTCGATCCGGTAGGAAATGAAACGGTGTGTATACTGAATCGAAGCCAGTTGGCTGCTCGTCAAGCGATTTCGAGAGATCTACCAGAATTCAGCGGCAATTCCGAAGACTGGCCTCTCTTTCTTTCCGTATTCAATACATCAACCCAGATGTGTGGATTCTCGCCCGAAGAAAACATGTTGAGACTGAGAAAATGTCTGAAAGATAAAGCTTTGGAAGCAGTCAGATGCCGCCTTCTACACCCATCCAATGTAGATGGTGTAATAGCAACTCTTAAAATGCTTTATGGAAGACCAGAGGCTATAATCCAATCCATAATCAAGAAAGTCAAATCCCTGCCGGCCCCTAGCATGGATAAACTGGAGACCGTAGTCAATTTTGCCCTCGCAGTTGAAAACTTGGTATCCACCATGCAAGCGTGCCAAATAGGGGACTTTATGTATAACGCGTCACTGCGACTGGAGCTAGTGGATCGTCTGCCACCGACACTCAAGCTGGATTGGGCTAGGTGCGTCCGCAATAACCCGACACCCAACCTTATCGATTTCAGCAGTTGGTTGTACAGCACCGCGGAAGACGCTAGCGCTGTCATGGTTTCTCCTTCGACAGCACCGAAAATTCGAAGTACAAAAAAGGAAGGTTTCTTGAATCATCATACGGAGACCAGCAAACAACCCATAAAATCAGTTGTGGAGTCTCCCGCCGATGCTGAAACTTCAAAAGTTTGCATCGCTTGCAGAGGCTCCTGCTCTACGTTAAACGCCTGTAAGCGCTTCAACGAATTCAGTTTCGAATCAAAGTGGGCGACTATTAAAGAGCACAAGTTATGTCGGAAATGTCTGCGAAAACATAATGGAAACTGCAGGTCAAAGCAACAATGCGGAGTAAACGGTTGTACTTACCTGCACCATCCTCTTCTCCATGGTTCTAGGCATGTGAGCGGCGAATCCAACACTTCGCAGCAAAATTCACCACAAGTGGAAACTGCTAGTATTAACATACATCAAGGGCAATCAGATTTTCTGTTTCGAATTTTCCCCGTCATGCTACATGGACCACGTAGAACGATACGTACATACGCATTTGTCGACGATGGTTCAGAACTAACACTAGTCGAACAAAATCTGGCCAACGAGCTAGGATTGACAGGCACAGCAATTCCCTTGTGCTTGAGATGGACAGGTGATACATGTAGAACCGAGAAATCGTCGCAGCAAGTGGGACTTCAAATATCAGCGGTGCATTGTCCAGACAAGAAATACAGTCTTTCAGACGTACGCACTGTCGGAAACTTGAAGATTAGGCCACAAACATTGGAAGCATCCAAATTGCAGAAACGTTACGCTCACCTAGCGGGGATACCGCTGGAGTCCTACCATAGTATCAGTCCAGGTCTCTTGATAGGACTTGATAATGCGACTCTAGGTCATGTAATTAAAAGTCGAGAAGGAAGTTTCAACGAACCCATCGCCGTCAAGACGCGACTCGGTTGGACAGTGTATGGTTGCTGTTCAACCAACATCAAGTCGATCGATCACGTTAATTATCACAGTGTAGAAGCTTGCCATTCCGGTATAAGTAATGAAGATCTACATTCAGCGTTGAAACAATATTTTGCTCTGGATAGCCTGGGCGTCACACCTCCCTACAAACAGCTATTGTCATCAGAGGACCAGCGAGCTCAAACGCTACTGCAAGCTCTTACAATTCCGAAGAACGGGCGCTATGAGTGTGGCTTATTGTGGAAATACGACAGCGTTAGGCTACCTGATTCGAAATTAATGGCTTTGAACCGCTGGAAATGTCTGGATCGGCGTATGACAAAAGACCTCTCCCTCGCCAAAGCTCTGAGATCGAAGATTGACGACTACGTTGCAAAGAATTATACCAGCAAACTTTCTATTGAAGAGCTTGAAATTCCACGATCTCGCGTATGGTATTTGCCGATGTTTCCGGTCTGGAATCCCAACAAGCCGGGTAAAACAAGGTTGGTATGGGACGCAGCAGCATCCGCTCACGGAGTGTCCTTGAACTCCGTGTTATTGAAGGGCCCAGATCAACTGTCATCTCTGCTTACCATTCTCATCAAGTTCCGTGAATTCAAGATAGCTGTTTGCGCCGATATTCGGGAGATGTACCATCAGGTACTAATGCGAGAGGACGACCAACATTGCCAGCGATTCTTTTGGAAGCATAAGGAAACCGATTCCGATCCAAGCGTCTACATCATGAAGGTACAGTCATTCGGAGCGTGCTGTTCGCCGAGCATAGCACAATATGTAAAAAACCACAACGCTAAGCAATTCGCGAGAGAATATCCAGCAGCTGTTCAAGCAATAACCGACTGCCATTATGTGGACGACATGCTTATGAGTGTGGAAACGGAATCAGAAGCCGTACAGGTATCTAAGGATGTCAGAGAAATCCACCAGCGCGGCGGCTTTGAGATGCACAACTGGCTGTCCAATTCATCGCAGGTGTTACAAGCTTTACAAGAACCAACAGTGAAAGAGAAGGACTTCAGTAGCAGCTCAGAAACCATGACTGAAAAAGTTCTCGGTATGTGGTGGGATACGAACGTAGACTGCTTCACATACAAGCTTTCACCTCGCCACGACTCGGATCTACTGTCAGGGGAGCGGCGTCCGACCAAACGTGAAGTTTTACGAACGCTCATGATGTTGTTCGACCCCTTAGGGCTCATCGCCCACTTCACGATGCTTCTGAAAATATTGCTTCAAGAAATTTGGAGAACTTCTGTTGGATGGGACGACATTATAGAAGATGCACAATTCTCTAAATGGTTGGAGTGGTTGAAAGCATTACCTCGTATACCAGACATCCGGATTCCACGCTGCTACCGCACGTTGACCTCGCTAACTGACGGGACAGATATCCAGCTTCATACGTCCATGGACGCCAGTGAAAATGGATTTGCCGCTGTTGTATATCTAAGGTTTCAAGAAGGGCAGATTATTGAGTGTTCGCTAGTTGGAGGCAAAACAAGAGTCGCCCCTTTGAAATTTCTTTCAATACCCCGTTCCGAGCTACAGTCATGCATTATTGGCATTAGGCTGAGCGAAACTGTCCTTCAATCTTTCTCGGTCAAGATATCCAGGCGTTTTTTCTGGACTGATTCAAGGGATGTGTTATGCTGGCTGAATTCGGATCATCGCCGATACAGCCAATTCGTTGCTCATCGGATCAGCGAAATACTAGAAACATCAAACGTAGATGAATGGCACTGGATACCAACAAAACACAATGTGGCAGACAACGGCACTAAATGGAAGCAGACGATCAACTTAAGCCCTTCAAGCCGCTGGTTTACGGGGCCAGACTTCCTTTGTAAACCATCAGAAGAGTGGCCAGTAGCAGCAGATACCATCGGTACTACCGAAGAAGAACTTCGTCCGCATCTGATGGTGCACTCAAAACTTGGAGTTCCAATTATCAAACCGGAAAATTACTCTCAGTGGTCCACCTTATTGAAGAGCACTGCTTATCTTTACCGAGTTATAGAAAACTGGCGAAGCCGAGTCAATAAAAAACCGCTAACTGTAGGACCATCAACCCAGCCAGAGCTCGCTCAAGCTGAACGCTTCTTATATCGTCTAGCACAAGGAAACACGTACTTCGAAGAAATTCTCGCTCTTTCATCGGAAAGCTCAAGAGGAATAAAAAAGCTAATAGCGAAAAGCAGTTCGATTCGCCGATTAAGCCCCTTTTTGGACGAATACGGCATTCTTAGAGTTCGCGGCCGCACCAGTTCCTGCAAGTTCGTAAACTACGACGCGATGAATCCTATAATCCTACCGCATAAGAACCACATCACGATGTTAATAGTGGCGGACTTTCACCGTAAGTTCCTGCATCAAAACCACGCCACTACGATGAATGAAATTCGTCAACGGTTTCATGTCACACGACTCAAAGGCGTCTACCGTACTGTTCGCAAACAGTGCCAGCAACGCAGAAATGATCGAGCCGCGCCACGACCCCCAGCTATGGGAGATCTACCACAGGCACGTCTCGCTGCTTTCACTCTTCCGTTTGTCTACATGGGGGTGGATTATTTCGGCCCACTATTTGTTGTGGTCGGCCGCCGTACTGAGAAAAGATGGGGTGTCCTGGGAACATGCCTGACGACTCGCGCCATTTGCATAGAGATTGCCCACACTTTGAGCACCGATTCATGCGTTATGGCACTGCGAAACATCATGGTACGGAGGGGGGTTCCAGCAGTCATTTACAGTGACCGAGGGACAAATTTCCAAGGTGCCAGCAAAGAAGTACAACAGGAAATGTACAGTCTTCAGGATCGGCTCGCAGCCGAATTCACTACCTCCAAAACAGAATGGGTTTTTATTCCACCCGCCTCCCCACATATGGGAGGAGCATGGGAACGGATGATCAGAACAGTCAAACAAAATTTGAACAAACTGCAGTTCGATCGATTCCCAAGCGATGAAGTCCTAAGAAATACTATGATGGAGGTGGAGAATATAGTAAATTCTCGTCCGCTGACCGAAATCCCGCTGGACGACGATGAATCGCCTGTTTTAACGCCCAACCATTTTCTGATAGGGTCACAGAATGGGCTTAAGCCACGGATTCCATTCGATGACAGTCCGTCAACCCTAAAGTACGGTTGGCAACATTCTCAAGTGATGGCCAACAAATACTGGAAGTTGTGGCTTCGCGATTACCTTCCGACGTTAACGCGAAGGAGCAAATGGCACAGCAATGTAGAGCCGATTAAGGTGGACGACATTGTAATCATTGTCGACCCCAAGCTACCACGCAACCAATGGCCAAGAGGACGCGTTATCGGAGTCACGACAGCCAAGGATGGTCAAGTAAGAAGCGCAACAGTTCAAACACCAAGTGGAGGCATCTATGAACGACCAGCGATTAAGCTTGCGGTGCTCGACGTTGGCGTTTCAAATAATACACTTTCGGAGGACCCTGCGTGCATTCAAGGGGGGGAATGTTAGGAGCGCCTAGTCAATCCGCAAGCCCCTCGTTCATGAAGTACACACCCATGCCCCAAGCGAAGGATCGTCGCACGTAGGGAGCTGAACCATGAACAATAGGTCTATTCTGACAGATCGGTCTAGCAAGGGCATTAGAGAAGACACCTCACGTTGTTTGTGCTATAAGTTCAATATAATATTCTTTCTTTGAAATTTGATAATTAGTTGTCTAAATCTAGGTAAATTAATCGCTAGTGAGGATTTGGATTCGCTTAAATCTAAATTAAAATAATGAATTTACTTAAAACTACAGGTCACATGCAATATCAGAATTTCCTAGGGTAAACAATCGGCAATCATATTGTTGAACCTATGTTAGGGTAAGAAATTGATCGTCATAAATTGAAATTTATTATAATGCATTAATTATGACTAAACAGACTACGATCAAGAATTATGATAAATAGCGAGATCATCAAACCCGCAAAGCAGATGTGAATCACCAAATGTACGTAAAATTTAATTCAAATTATGGACTACATATTCCTAACCTAAGTCTTTCCTAGGAATTTATAATTCACATTTCTTGGATCATACGCTGGAAATAAATTCATAAATTCAACGATTCACGAGTCGAATCATTTCGATAACACATTCTGAAACATAAAATCAAGATGGCCACCATATTTTTTCACTTAAATTAATGCTCTTATTCTTCGTTTGACTCGAAGAAATCACCGACCATTGAAAATATGTTTCTTCGCTGAACAATTTTTTTTTTCATTGGTTGCTCTCACCATATACGCCAAAATCGTAGAACATGATTTTGAAATAGGGTAAATACTATTGCATACCTAGTTTTTGTAGTAAGATAGCTCAGTTTTTTCTCAGCTTTCTGATGGTGAGCTCAGAATCCTGAACAAGCGGTGTGCTAATGGTAAAAACACGGTTTTTCTAACAAAATTCAAGAAGGCGGCCAAACTGTTTAGTCTCAGACGAAGTTATATTCTTCCTCTATACGATGCCACTAAGTTTGCTATGTGTTTCAATGGAAATATGAGACATATCACGAGAAGAAATACCTAAGATTTATAAGAAATGGGCTTTTTCGCAAACTGCTTAGTTATCTGGCGTACGTGGGGTCCACCAATTTAAGAAACCCGAAAAGAACCCCTTAATATTTAGCATACACTAGCGAGCAGTTACATAAAATTGGAATGGTGCCGATGGTGGTCTAATATCCACAGTACTAGAGGCTTTAGCCGTCCAACCATCTTCCCCAATGTACGTTGTCTATGATTCAGATAAATAGGATAGAGATGAACAAGAAAGAAAGAATTAGTTTTCCATTTTTTTCTTAAAAATGATAAGGAAAATGTGAAAATAATACTTGACACATACTTAACAATGCACAGTGATTTTTTTTGCTGATTTTGTGATCGAAATGGAATAGCGTCTAAATCGTTGGTTTTAGCGAAAAAGTTTGTTCAGGGAAGTTTCTTGATTTGTAAAAGCGCTTCTTTTGGTACTAGCGGCCAGGTGATTAAATCACCTAAAAGTGAGATAAAAAAATATTTTTTTTATCTGTTGAAGATAGACGGTCGGTGTCTTCAGCAAAGTTGTAGCACATGTTAATTCAAGACACTTTGTCGAAGACACCAAATTTCTATCTCTAATATATTACAAGATATGTCATTTTTTCTTAAAATGACACTTAAAAATCAAAATTTTAGTATAACTTTTTTCTAACATTTTTGACATTTTTTGTGCCTTCTACAAAGTTGTTTATCTACCAAAATTACATGTTTTTGCTGAACATTGCAACTTGCTATCTTTTATGATAAAATAGTTATTTCTAAATAATCGATTTTTATGGGGCTTTTTTGGACTAATAGCATTAGTTTGGACGCAGATTGACGCACTTAGCGATTTGTGATTTTGAAAGGGCTATTTTATGACTTTCAAATGACATAAAGAACTTTTGGCCAGAAGCGGTCTATTGATTGTTTTGTTTTAACTAGTTAAACCATAAAAATGCATTTAATTGCAGTTTTACGTCTTTTTTCTCATTTTCATTGCGTTATTTCATATGACACATACTGCATATAATACGTTTTGGTCATTTTCATTATTTTTAATTTATTCCGTCACCTACAGACATCATTTAGCACGGAAATGTTTTTCTTTTTAAATTTTGTTTGAGTCATAACGTTTGACCCAACTTTTTACTCTCCATAGAGCGTTACGTAATTTGTGAACGATGCCATTTGCTTGTCACGCAATTTTTATTTATGTTGCTACCATGTAATGTCCTAGTTCCTTCCAAAATCTCACGACACGCGACATAGCTAATAAAAATCATTTTTGTATTATACACATTCTTCTATGATATAGGGACAACATTTAAACAAAACTGATCGTGAATAATATGTATGCTGACATTTCTATAGTGAATGTAAATTTCACTTATACTAATGCAGACAATGTATTTGCTGATTTAAAATAAAACTGTACCAGTGAGCGCCAACTGCACATGAATCAGAACTTTAACTTCATGTTTTTGAATTCTGTTATAACTGTTAAAAACTCCGTTAATTCAGTGAGAGCTGTTTAAAAATGTCTGGTTTAACAAATACAACTATAAATTTTATTAAAATTTAATTGTACCATACCTTATTACAATGATTAATCATTTTTATTTGTTTATTTAATTTGTTTACCGCCAAAACAGATTGAGGCTTGAAGTAGGATGGAACGTGGAAAAGAAAGCAGTAAGGATTGTTTATTAGCCATGTTGCGTATCGCGAGATTGTGTTTATTTGGAACTCGCGTTGGATTGCGTTGTGGTGAACAAATCTGGTCTTGGAAATATTTAATCGTCTTGGAGCAGCGTTAAGGAAACGGTGGATATGCTGTAAAACGATTCGAGACTGTAGCAGAATTCCGGTGAGATAATTCCATGTTTTCACTTTGTATTATTGTTTTAAACATTTTTTATTCATATTTATACTATATACTAAAGCTATGCGAGCGCCACGAATGAGCAGTCAGCCAACTATCAAATAGTAGAATTGAGCATTTTTTCGAGTGTTACGTCTGTTTGTCTGTGATTTTATGTTAAATTAATAGTTTTATATACTACGTTATATTATTTCATATCATGGTACATATATTTTACGATTAAGTATTTGTAAATGAATTAAGTGATATGGATCGGAAGCTTGAAACTACACCCTTTGCGAGAGAGGTTTTTGACATATTGGTTTATTGGTCTTTTGGTTTTATTCTGTAAATTGGTAGCCCTGTTGTTTTGTAAGCAAATTTCACTTTCAGAAATCGATTCTTCTACAAAACTTCGAGTTACTGTGTACTGCTGCACGTGCACCGCGAATCCAACGTTCGCTCTTTATATAGGAGGCTGATTTGCAATATTGATCATTGCTTTTTTCAGATACAGCCAATGCTGTAGACAGGTGTCTTACTTGGATATGCGGCATCATAACAGCTAAAAATATTTTTCATATTTTACAGTGTGCTTCTGGTGATGAAGTTTAAAACATGACGTCTATCGTTTTTTAAGATTACTAGACTCCCATCTCCCTGTCACTCCTAGGACATGTACTGTCACATTTTCATAGAAAGCCCCTTCCCCTTCCTTGAATGATAGACGAAAGTTTCAAATTTAAATGATCCCTGGGCAGGGATGGGAAATGTACTGTAGCAAACATTTACCACCTCGACATTCACATTTTTCTACACGACCATCAAAATCCAAAGCAAACCATGACCGTTCAAAACAAACAAAAAAATGTCACGGCTCTTCAAAACTGTAATCTACTACTTCACAACATTTTTTCAAACCCGAATGCGAAATGACTCAAGCACAGTGGTGATCCGATTTTTCCGGTTTTCGGAGTTTTGCATTTTTGCTCGATAAAGGCAGCATGAAATTGAATTTGTTTATATGTATTGCAACGGAATGATTGTGCTCTTGCTATTAGCGTCAATAGAATTCAATTAGTTGAAAACACAAGCGAATTATTAGCGATTGGATTATTTAATATTTTTTTCTATCATTCACCTCGAGATGGCTGCCCGAAAACGATTATAGTGGAGAGACAAAAACATTCAAGCAGTGTGTGAATCGTTGGCAGCGCAACGCCTGATGGTATTGATGCTGCTGCTGCTGCTTTGTGTTTTAGTTGGCTGGCAAAATCGATGAACTGTGGTGAATAGTGGTCACAGATCCCAAGCCTGTCCCTGGGGAAAATTATTAGACAAATAAAAATAATTAAGTTTGTGCTACTAATTCAACGTACAAATGCAGGACAACATGCAACAAGGCAACAAGTAGAATTGATTTATGTATCTGCATTAATAACTTTTACTATTTCATGATCTGTAATTTTATAATGAAGTTAAAATAAACAAATAATCCTTATATTTTATAGTTCATTTTAAATTCTATAGGTACGATTGTATTCAACAGCTACCCCCGTAATAATATCTAGTTGGTATTGGATTGTAGATCTGTTCTTGTTTGCCAAATTTATATAGACAAATTGTGCTGAAACTCTTGTTTACTCAGAACATAACATAAATGCCCTAACAATCATTTATCTATATGTACCTATTTTCCCAATGCAGATCTGGAATAAGCCAAGGTACATGGAGCTGTTATTATACATGTACATCATTAACCTTCTCATCAACACAACTGGATGCATAATATTTTTTTTACTTTATATCCTTGTATCATTGATTTCAACCATCGCAAACAGGAGCTTGAGCGAGTACTGATACATTGGGGATACTTTTGTGTTATAATTTTCAACAATTTCATGCTAACAATTTTCACACATCGTTGTTTTCTAATTTTAAAATAATGATTTTTATATGAGACCTTTAAAGGCCGCATAGGTACTCTACAGTAATCGTTTGGAACCTCTTTATCATTCCATTAAATCATTAAAACCTTTTACAATTCATTCTTAGACACGACGTCAGAAGGAATCCTCATAATTTATATTATATTGCAATTGCATGGCATTATTGTATATTCTGGTTCATTGTATTATAGTTTTATATTATATTATATTATATTATATTATATTATATTATATTATATTATATTATATTATATTATATTATATTATATTATATTATATTATATTATATTATATTATATTATATTATATTATATTATATTATATTGTATTATATTGTATTATATTATATTGTATTATATTATATTATATTAAAAAGATAAACATTTCCATGCTAAATGATGTCTGTAGGTGAGGGAGTAAATAAAAATATATTGAAAATTACCATAACGTATCAAATGCAACATATTTCATATGAAATAACGTAATGAAAACGATAAAATGTCGTGAAACCGCAATTAAATGCATTTTTATGGTTTAACTAGTTAAAACATAGCAATCAATAGACCGCTTCTGGCCAAAAGTTCTTTGTGTCAATTGAAAGTCATAAAATAGCCCTTTCAAAATCGCAAATCGCCAAGTGCGTCAATCTGCGTCCAAACTAATGCTATTAGTCCAAAAAAGCCCCATAAAAATCGATTATTTAGAAATAACTATTTTACCATAAGAGATAGCAAGTTGCAATGTTCAGCAAAAACATGAAGTTTTGGTAGATGAACAACTTTGTAGAAGGCACAAAAAATGTCAAAAATGTCAGAAAAAAGTTATACTAAAATTTTGATTTTTAAGGGTAATTTTAAGAAATAATGACATATCTTGTAATGTATAAGAGATAGAAATTTGGTGTCTTCGACAAAGTGTCTTGAATTAACATGTGCTACAACTTTGCTGAAGACACCGACCGTCTATCTTCAACAGATAAAAAAAATATTTTTTTATCTCACTTTTAGGTGATTTAATCACCTGGCCGCTAGTATCAAAAGAAGTGCTTTTACAAATCAAGAAACTTCCCTGAACAAACTTTTTTGCTAAAACCAACGGTTTAGACGCTATTCTATTACGATCACAAAATCGGCAAAAAAAATCACTGTGCAATGGTTTTAAATTTCTTTTTATTTTAGGATTTTTAGCCTTTTTTGGCGTATAATGTATACCAGACGGGATTGGTAGTCTAATGGCTATCGCTTCTGCTTCTCGAGCAAAAGGTCGTGGGTTCATTCCCAGGCCCTTCCCTTTCTCATATCTGTTACATTCTTCCTAATAGCTCTCCTCCACTGTCTTTCTGAGACATCCTTGATCATGTAATTAAAAATCATCAATTTTATCTATCTCTAGAATTGATTAAAAATTGACCTAACCGGTATCCTTACGGTCGAATACGTTATCCACTTACAAAACACTCCTACTACCAATGTAGCTGTGGGAAGTGCAGGAGATTCTTCGATTTCCTAGTAACAAGGGCCTTCTAACTAACATTCCTTTTTTCTCCAATGGACATATGGACATGGCCAGCACAGTTATCATAGAAATAATATGGGTAGTGTGATTGTATATTGAAGAAAAAAGCTAAAACTCAAGCTCCATCTGACAAGTTCTCTAAGCAATATCACTATCCTGGTTGATCAAGGAGTAGCAACTACGAGGTGTATGTTCCATCAGTTGTTCGTTTTTTAGGTGTATAATGTATACCAACCGACTAAAACATATGATGATTATTCGAAATGTTTTTGAAATACCTACTATGAATTTTAATATAAAAAGAGCACTCTATTGTGTAGTGTGGATATGTACAGCTTTTGAAATCATCGATTGTTTTATAGGTTTTACCTTACTGTGTTGAAATTATAGAAAATGTTTCTAACTTATATCCGGAACCATTCATTTGGTTTCGCATGCTTAGAATTCTTCGTTCCACTACAAGTTCAACAAGTAACGAACAAACTTATGCAGATGATACCGTGTCAATTAATAATGTTAAACTCTTCCTGTTTGTTCTTTGATGGATATCGCATGCTTTTCGAATTAATTGACCAACAGCATTACACACTCCAAAAAGTTAGGCTTCCTTCAATCATCGCCCAAAATCATCAGCATAGGGCTCGCGCGTACGTGACAAAAACGCATACGTTACAAGTGCTTGTAAAAGTCTACTCACTCACCTGCTGGCTGGAAATCGCTTTAATGTGGCCGTCTATCGGTAATAACTAAATTTATGGCCAAAAGTCACGATAAGTGCCCGCCGGGCCACGTATGGTTCCACGTACACGCCTGAGTTGGATAGATACGATGCTCCAAGCAGGATGAAGCATATGTGAAGCGTCCCTTTGTGGTCGTGTGGCTTTCTGACACCATGTATATTCAGCGAAATAAAAATTGCACCACCTTGTTAATATGCTGTTGAACGAGAACTATTCACCTTATCTGTCTGTTGTCTACTGAAATTAAGCGTACACTAATGTATGCTAGATTTGATTGTAGTTGAGTTTGTTTTTGAGATCCATGTACATTTCAGCACAGATTTATGAAGAATCTAGAGATTTGATACCTTGACCTTGAAAATACATGCATATAATTGCATAACTATGCTGAAGATATGTTTCATTGAACGTATAGCGATTTAACTGAATAAAAAAAAAATTTTTTTGAGATAATAGCGCAATATAGAGGTTAAGCTAATAAACAATGCTAGTTTTTGAGAAAAACCAAACATCTTTAATTTTTTCAAACATTTTTCTTGGATCATAGTTTGACTGGCGGTGGAAAATCAGGATGGCGCTATTTTGATTTCGCTGGGTGTACACCTGCTGGCCCTTCTTCAAAGTCTACGGAAAGTGTCGGATCGCGAGTGTAAAAGTTTGATTTTAATCGCAGCCCAGAATGCGGGATAACGTTGTCTGTTTGATAAATTACTTAATTAAGTGAGGTAGGATAGTTCAAGCGTAGATATTTCCTTCGGTAAGCATATAAATTAGTTAACTGTAGTTTTGTAAGCTATAGCTCATGCTCATGCTCAGGGGCCCAGATATCCGTAGCGGTAAACGTGCAGCTATTCAGCAAGACCAAGCTGAGGGTCGTGGGTTCGAATCCCACCGGTCGAGGATCTTTTCGGGTTGGAAATTTTCTCGACTTCCCAGGGCATAGAGTATCTTCGTACCTGCCACACGATATACGCATGCAAAAATGGTCATTGGCACAGTAAGCTCTCAGTTAATAACTGTGGAAGTGCTCATAAGAACACTAAGCTGGGAAGCAGGCTCTGTCCCAGTGGGGACGTAATGCCAGAAAGAAGAAGAAGCTCATGCTCACAATTTATAATTTATTCATTTTTTTGTTACAACAAAGCGCCACTGCTCATTTCCTGATCATATTGTGACGAAACTGTCGTGAATTCTAATCTTTCTTCTCCGATCATCTGATCGTTGACATTTGATTGAACCGTTAAAATGAAGACCCCAATTACACTGCTGTGCTGAAAGTGTTGAAGCAATTATGCCGACATTGAATGGAAATATCTTCAATAATCACCTTTTCGTTTCAGGTTTTTTCTTTAAGCAGAATTTATCTGCCTTTTTTGTCAACCTGTTGATCGAGTGATCGCGATCGCGTGAAGCGATAATCGTATCACGCTGTTGACACGTCTCTCAGATGTTGCTTTGTTTTTGTCTTTCCACGATCATGTGCTTCGAAAGAAAAGTGTACAAACGTAGACGTTTGAATTCGACTGCTGTCTCAGTACCGAGCAAAGAGGTGTCAGCCAATCTTTTACCTTGAATGGAACAGCAATAAATCTCATCCTGTCAACAAACATAACAAAATTGCCAAGGAGGTTATCCTCATTGACGACAGTTTGAGATATCAGTAAAAGATGCATCTTCGATTGTAAATGGTAATGTGGGGACTTATTTGATACTTATTGACATTATGCAATAAGTATCGATAAATTAGTTATACCAATTTTAAGCAATTCCTACGGCAGGATTTTTTTATGACTGCTCATCAGAATATTTATCAACTCATGTGTTTCCTCTTCTGGAATTCCTTCTCTGATTGATTTGGTCCTAAGCGACTCTAGTCACCTTTGTATCCAACTGGTTACTCACGTTGACTTTGATTCTGATCATGTCCCTGCTACATTTCAAATTGCCCATGAAATAATTCTCAATTCTATCAGTTCCACTTGCAATTACAGTCGACTGGGCATAACTTTTTTGACCTCAGCTTCTTGTGGAGGCCATAGTAGGCCCGACTTCCACTGGTGATCCACCTCCGTATTTCACGGCTAACGTTATTGTCAGTCGTCAGCAAGGATCCTAGGTAGACGAACTCGTCCACCACCTCGAACGTATCCCCGTCTATCGTAACACTGCTACCTAGGCGAGCCCTGCCGCCCCACCAGCTAGCATGTACTTTGTTTTGGTCGCATTCACCACCAGTCCAGCTTTTGCTGCCTCGCGTTTTAGGCGAGTGTACAGGTCTGTCACCTTTCCAAATGTTCGGCCGACAATGTCCATATCATCCGCGAAGCAAACAAAGTGACTGGATCTCCTAAAAATTTTACCCAGGCTGTTAAGCCCGGCTCTCCGCATGACACCTTCTAGCGAACAACAGGCACGAGAGTCCATCACCTTGTTGTAGTCCCCGGTGGGATCCAAATGAACTGGAGTGTTCGCCTGAGATCTTCACACAATTTTGCACACCTTCCATCGTCGCTCTTATCAGCGATGCAGACAAATGGCCAGCCTCTCCGGGCCCATCGTTATGAGTTCAGCTCCGATACCATCCTTACCAGCAGCTCTATTGTTCTTGAGATGGTGAATGGCATCCTTAACCTCCCTCAAAGTGGGGACTGCTTGGTTTCCATCGCCCGCAGTACTGACGAAGGCATTTTCTCCGTTGTCCCGTCCTTCATTTCTTGTGCTTTCAGCGCCCAGGCTTGGGAACTGTGATTTTAATTTACCACAGTCCATCGATTTTGCCAGTCAACCAAAACACAAAGCAGCAGCATCAATACCATCAAGCGTTGGGCTGCCCATCCCTGCTCAGCGCCATTCAGGTGTTCGGCGAAGTGCTCCTTCCACCTTTCAATCACCTCACGCTCGTCTGTCAAAATGCTCCCAATCTTATTCTTGCACATCTCTGCTCGCGGCACGAAGCCGTTGCGGGATGCGTTGAGCTTCTGATAGAACTTACGTGTTTCTTGAGACCGGCACAGCTGTTCCATCTTCTCGCACTCCGTCTCATCCAGACAGCGTTTTTTTTCTCCCGAAATAGGCGGGTCTGTTGTAGCCAGAGGCGCGTCCACGTTCGAAACCATGGGTAGGACAAACGTTGGCAAATATTTTGTGCACAGTGAAGCTAGATTTTTTTAACCCTGAATTGGAATACTATATTTGAGGGGCTCAAACGCAAAGTGACATTTTGGTTGATTTTCAGTTGAGTTGAGTTTAAGAGACTCTACTGTTTCCAAGCTATTATAAGTTATTTTTTCCGCTCAACAGAAAAAAATCAAATAATTGTTAGAAGACTGAATGCTGAAAAATGTTTATAGTACATTTCCTCAAAAGTAGGTTTTCTTTTTGCTTATAACCTCCTCATTTTCATACCAGCTGTTACCACAAGAATGAGAAAACTTTTCGTCTTCACACAGCTGAGATCTAGGACTTTTTTCAGAATTCCTCGTTAAATTTTGACAGCTATACTCTGTATGTGTCTTTCATGATTTTTGCTAGGAATTTTATCACAATATTTTTCAGATATTTATGTTAATAGATTACTCCGGAAATTTCTAAAGGAGTTCATTTAGTGGTTATTCCAGAGGAATTTTCAAACGAATTTTCCAAGGGAATTTCTTTAAGAATTTTATTTAAAATACCTCAAGAATTCAGTCAGGATTTTCCCAAGAAGAACCAGAGAAATGAATTTATCCAAAGATTAATTCAGAAATCATCTGGAATCCTCCAAAAATTCTGTGGCAATTTTTCAAGGAAAACTTTATTCCTCTAAGGTTTTTATTTTTATATTTATTTTTTATAGTGATTCATCTATCGATTTTCCTAGGACAACCTCCAAGATTCCCGGTCAAAACATCTTCTAAAATTCACTCAATAACTTCTCCAGAAATCTAGGGCTTTCCTTTAATATTGTCTTTTAGGATTTATAAAAGATTTCAACTAGAGATTTCCCTCAAGATAACTTCAGCTTTTGCTCCAGAGTTTTTTTTTCCACTATTTCTACAGAAATTCCTCCTGCAATTCTTTGAGATTTTCTCAAGTAAGTGTTGGACGTTTTTAAGGAATTCTTCCAGGAACGTCTCAAGGCAAATGTCACAGATGTTTTTCTGAAAAATCAATACAGTGGGAATTTTTAAAGAAAAACTTATAATAACCTCTGATGAAACTTCTGTAAGTTTCTAAGTCACCGTTAATGAACTAGGATCTCTGAAATTACTCCTGAACTCTTAAGAAAATTTTAGAAGATTTCCAAGATAACTTGTTAATATAATCGAGAAAAAAAATCAAGTCTTGCGATAGTATTCTGCAGTTTTTTTAAAGAAATTTTCCGGATAACTTTAAACAGAATATAACAGGAATTATCGGAGGAATAATCGAAAAAAATTCTGTAGTATGAACTGGCGTAAAACCTCAAATAAATTTTTGAAGATTGCATGGGAACAAGGATGGAAGAAAATCGTCTCTTGCGACTAACAACACAGTATTTGAACGGTCGAAGAGGGCCGTCTTTCTTGCAAAAGCACGATTTCAGCACCTCATTACGCGCGCTGTTCACAGATACATGGAGCATCTGATGCACTGTTTGTCGTGGGACAAACCGTTTGTCGGATAATGTATCATGTTGCGATTAACCTTAATCGGAGCACATTCACGGCATTAATTTCCGCCTTAACCATGCCAAATAAACTTTAGGATCAAGAATTGCATACCAGGAGTCAAATCATGGCATGAAATCACAAAAATCTTCCAAAAGTTACGACTGCGGTTTGCGAATATTTGATCGTTAGCACACATGCAGAATGATGCATTATTTGCGGAGCGTAGTTTGTTATGATAGGGAGCTGGATCCTATTCTTGGCACTTTTATTTCACTTCGGCAGTGGGGTTTTTTGAAAGCTACTGAGCTCATATTCGGCCACAATGTGCGTCGTATCGAAGTGCTTCATATTACAAAGTTTCAAACAATTCGACTGAGAAAAACCCCCTATGCCAAAGTGAATCATGGAAGTGCCCAAGTAGCTCTGCACCCTAACTTGACGACAAAAGGTTAATCGTTGTTGCTATGATCGCAGGATAAAGAGCAACCGCGATGCATCATTTATTTTGTCATGATCACTAGATTTCCATCCATGCATGGGAATTTTTTGAGAAACTTTTCAAGATTTTTTTTGTAAAACTACAGGGAGTTAATACTTGGATCAAATGCCTGAAAATTCCAAGAAATGAATTCAAGGAAATTTGGGTTTTTTGGAGGAAACGTGGATCATTTCGCGAAGAAATCCACATGAACAAGCGGAGTATTTCTTGCAGCGTTTCTTGAAAAACAAACCCTTCTCAAAAATCTTAGACGAAATTCTCAAAAAGCCTTTTGAACCTGGTATGATCTCTGAATGTTTCTTTGGAGCCTGTGTGGTTTTGTAACAGGATTCAAGGCAAGCACCATTTTGGTTAAAATAGGTACTTAAGTGTTGGACGTTTTAAGAAAGCTTTCATTAAAAATAGAGACTTTTTAGGAACTTGCATCGAAATAGAGACGAAGTCTCTGAAAATAGACCTACAACCAGTCCTGTCTTTAGGATCATACATTGGATCAACTTTTGTTATCAAATTGCTTGTCTTTACAATCAATGAGGATGTTCTAATTTCCTCAACTATTTCTAGATAACAAATCGATGAATCGTGGGTAGGACAATCCTTTGTCTGTCCTACCCAGGTGTTTTTGTGCGTAGTACATGTCCTACCTGTCCTACCCACTTCCCGCGCCACTGGTTGTAGCTGTTTCTGTATATATTACACTATATAATGTTCCACGTTCTGTCGGGTCCCTTGCTGCAGCATGACCGTCCGCGCTGCATTCTTCTCCTCCAGAATCTGCCTGCATTCCTCGTCAAATCAATCGTTCCATCGACTCCGTCCCATGTGTCGATGTAGCTCACAGCTGCATCATTAATGGCTGGTTTTACTGTACTCCAGCAGTACTCAAGGGGGCTTCATCCAGCTCACCCTCATCCGGTGATGCAGCCTCGCGGTGCTGCGCGAATGCATTTGCGACATCCGATTGCGTTAATCGCTCTAGGTCAAACCGAGGAGGCCATCGGTACCGTACGTTGTTAACGACGGAACGTTTTGACCGCAGTTTAACCATCATCAGATTGTGGTCAGAATCGATAACAGCGCCACGATGTGTTCTAACGTCGATAATGTCAGAGAAGTGCCGTCCATCAATCCGAACGTAATCGATTTGCGGTTCTGTCTACTATGGTGATCTTCTGATGTATTGGTATGGAAGGCTGTGCTTCCAGGTGCTACGAATGGCCATTATCTTGGAGGCGGCGTAATCAATCAGTCGTAGGCCATTTTCGTTCATCAGCTGGTGGGCGCTGGACTTTCCAATAGTCAGTCTGAACTTCACCTCCTGGCCAATCTGGGCGTTTAGATCTCCAATGATGATTTTTGATAAGAAACATGATGTTAACTAGTACACGGTTTATTGGACACGGTACACGGGAGGTCTATAAAATACAATTGCAATTTTCATGACCTATTGCCAGAGCATATTCAAAACTGGTCTACTAATTTATTCCAGTTTCTAACACCTCCTCTTAGACTCAGTGTGGATCGATGCTTTAGGAAAGCAGCAGCAGGTAGGCCATTCGTGAAGACATCCGCCAGTCGGTGTCCAGTCGGGATGTACTTCAAGTTGATGACGTTGTTCTGGACACATTATCTGATGAAGTTGTAACGGATGTCCAGATGCTTCATCCGTTTCTGGTCGCGAGGCTCTTCGGCGATGTGTATGCAGGACTGGTTGTCTTCGTCACCAAAGAGTTTCTCATGGTGACTCCAAATTCGGTGAACAGACTTTGTAAACAAATTGCTACACATGATGACTGGCTTAGGGATACATAGTCCGCTTCTGTCGATGACAAAGAGATCGTTGCCTGCTTCCGAGTTGTCCACGACTCAGTGTTGCCATAGACTTGGAATACCACTAGTTGGGCGACGGTCGTCCATGTCACTACCCCAGTCAGCGTCTGCAAATCCAATGAGTGGATCGGCACAAGCGTCACGTCGGTACTCCAATGAAAGGTGCTTGGTACCTTGGAGATAACTCAACACGCGTTTCAAATGGCTCCAATGCACATCGGTTGCACCACTTTGGAACCGACTCATGGTGTTCACTGCGATGCTAATATCAGGACGAGTTGATAGCATCAAATAGGTCATACAGACTACTAGCTGCCGGTAAGGGTATTGGGTCACTTCGTCGATATCCTTTTTCCTCTCCAACTTCAGATAAGCGTCCAAAGGAGTTGACGCCGGCTTACAGCCGTCCATGCCGAAACGCTTTAACAAAGCAGAAATGTATTTAGTTTGATTCAACACCAACGTACCTTTTTCCATGTTATACTAAATCCGCATGCCCAGGAAGTTTTTCATCTCCTGCATGTCGTCCATCTCGAACTCGTTTGCCAAACGTTGCTTAATGTTTCGAATTTCTTCCAGGGAACTTGAAGCCAAAACGATGTCGTCGACGTACAGGACAAGGTACATCCATACACCGTTAATCTTTCTCGTGTACAGGCAGTTGTCGTATTGTGAGCATTGGATCCCGAGCTTCAGGATGAAGCTATTAAAACGCTCGTTCCAACTTCGTGGTGCCTGCTTCAGGTCGTACAAGGATTTGTTCAATTTGCACACCTTGTTCCCCCTCTCAAATCCTGGTGGTTGTCTCATGTACATGGTTTCAGATAGCTTCCCATTAAAGAACGCTGTGCGTACATTCATGTGGTGAAAATGGAGATTTCTCTGCACCACCACCGATAGCAAATTCCTGACGGTTACCATACGAACCACGGGAGCATATGTTTCCTGGTAATCGTAGCCTTGGCGTTGAGAACACCCTTTGGCCACGAGCCTTGCCTTATGCCTGTCGATCGAACCATTATCGTCATATTTAATTTTGAATACCCACTTGCAGAGAACCGGTCGAGCACCAGCTGGAAGGTGTTCGAGGTCCCACGTGTTATTCTTCTCCAGCGCACGCATTTTGTCGTCGATTGCACGCTTCCATTCTGGCCAATCGTCACGCTTCCAAAGCTCGTTGATGTCGTCTGGCAAAGCTTGAACGTAGCTTTCCGCATTCAACGCAAAAGCAATGCATACTTCGGAAAAACAAGCAGGTTGATATCCGTTGATTCCGTAGCCAACCAAGTAATACACTTGACTCTTCGCATCAAGCTTTGTCCACTTCTCCTTGGGTACGTGACAATATGCCTTGCTTCCGAAGACACGCAGTCTGGACACATTTGGCTCGTGCCCGAACCACATCTCGTATGGCGTTTTATTCTCGTCCAAGGCTGCAGTAGGACTCCGGTTGATTAAGTGTACTGCGGTCAGAACCGCCTCACTCCATATCGTCCAGCATTGATCGCGCTCGTTCCATGATGGTTCTGTACATCTGTTCTGTGACGCCGTTTTACTGGGTTGGCTTCATTACGATTCCTGCGTCTGCACAGTAATTTATAAAGCTGGCATTAATGTACTCACCGCCGTTGGCGCTCCTCAACTTGGCGATTTGATTTCCAAAATGCACGGTGGCTATCGCAGTATATTTTCGGAAAGCGTCGAGTACATCGCTCTTCGATTTCAACGCATACTCCGCCGTGAAGTGTGTGGAGTCGTCGATAAAACTGACGATAATCTTCTGGCCGTCCCAAGAGGTTGGTGTGAACGGACCGCATACGTCAGTGTGGATTAGTTCCAATGGACGCGAAGAACGAGTTTTAACTGTTTCTTCGAACGTTTGCCTTGTTTGCTTCCCCATCATGCAAGGTTCGCAAACACCTGCATCCGGTTTAAAATTTCCGCCGACATCGATGCCTTCGACCATGCTACTTCGGACGAGCTTCACCAATCCAGTATACCCAATGTGGCCGTACCTGCGATGCCACAGCGTCAACTTACTCTTTGGATCAGCGACCATGGCAGACTCAATCGTCGGTACATCCACGTCCAATTCGTAAAGTCGGCCTTTTCGACTCGTAGTGCACACCACTTCGGAACCACGTGTGATTCGCGCACCATCCTTGCCAAACATCACTTCCATGTTACGTTCTGCAACTCGCTTCACGTAGAACAAATTTGCATACAATCCTGTCACGTAAAGCACGTTGTGAACCGTGCAAGTGAGCTGCTTGCCTTCCACGTTGGCAATCATTTTCATTTCGCCGGTAACATGGCTGGTTAGCGACACTCCAGACTTGGCAACGTTAATGATGATAGGCGTATCCAACGTGCGCACATTTTGCAAAAAAACTTTTGACGCTTACCATGTGCTCGGACGCGCCACTGTCCAATATCCAACGAAATTTTCCTAAGGGTGGGTCGCCGTCAACCGTCATGAAGGCTACGTTACCACCAGATTCCGCCACGTGCGCTTCACTCTTCTTCTTCTGTTTTTCCAGTTTCGATACAGGGCGTTTATTTTTAACGTTTTCTGGACAATGGGTTACATGCATGCCCTGATTCGCTACTCATCACACCGTAGCGCACATGCGCTAGTGTCTATGCACGAAAAATAGCTAAAAGGTAACGCGAAAAATATTTGTATGGCGAAATGCATCTAACGAGTTATTTCTCAAAATTGGGAACAATTTTCGAAAAAAATATTTGGTGCCGGTTGTGCGTAATGACGATGGCTATCGCGAATATTTTTTCGATTAAAGCTTCCTTTAACAAGATATTTGAAGTAAGATGCCTTTCTCCATACAAAATGAAACGAGAAAACTTCTGCTGATCAACTGTGGACAAGAGCAAAGCAGGTAATCCATTCACACGCTTGTGTCCGGGCTTTCCACAAACTTACGGCTTCGTCCAGCGAAAGCTGTGCTCATGTCCGGTCTGTCCCCGTTGTGCTGCCGTTTTCATCGAGCACTGCTCCACCGGTAACGTTTCTAGTACCGTGATGAGTAGTAGGAAGAAAACTACCACCGGCTTGTCGAATTTCATTTCCGCCATTTCCTATTCTAGCTCTCGAACAGTATTTTCAAACGCTAGGATGTGCTCCTCCATTGTTCGTCTCTCGTCGTGCTTCATTCGGGCAAGTTGTTTAAGAAGGTAAAACACGTCCGAAACACTTTTCCGTTCGAACGTATGCTGCAGCGTGGTCCAAACCGCTCCGGGGAAAGTTTCTCCGCGGATGTACTCCAACTGGGAATCCGTGATTTTGTGGATCAGGATCGACTTGCATTTGGCGTCTTCTTGCTTACGCTTGGTCCGCTGGTTTTCCTTTTCCTTCTTCACCGCTGCCGAGTCCTCTTCATCCACCGGGAAAAAATCTTCTTCTTCCAGAGTCTTCTCGATGCAATGGAGCAAACCCAACTCTTACAGGTACGACTCCATCCGGAAACTCCAATTTGAGAATTTGTCTCGTCGAACAGGTGCACGCGCTGCGTCTTATCTTCCTCCATTTCCGTTTTCGCGGAATTTTCCGATTTTGAAAAACGACGAAACCACGCTACCGAAAAACTTACTCGCCACACGCGTGGAAAAAATTTCACTCGCCGATCGCGTACTTATCAGAAGGCCGGCTCCAAAGGCACGTTCCCCACTCGTACTAGCGTTCAAACTGTGCGTAAAAAGCATCTTTATCATCACCAATGCTTCCGGAGTGAAGCCCGTGCACGTTTATTATGCTGAAGTTTCAGAACCGGCTTTTGACCCTCACCTTGTACATTCTCTCATTGTTCGGCCACCACTGGATCACGGGCTTCTGCATATCAACCATCACTATAAAAGCTGATCCCAGCTTGTGTGTGTTGCCGCAGCTCTGGTAGATGGTATGGTTACCTCTAAACGTTCGAACCATTGATCCCTTGCAACACACTTCCTGCAACGCAACGATGCCGAATCCGAGGTCCTTCAGCACATCGGCGAGTAGGCGTGTGCTCCCGATGAAGTTGAGAGATTTACAGTTCCACGTACCGAGCTTCCAATTGCTAGTCCCTTTACGTCGCTTTGGTCTTCACCGATTGACCCGGTTCGTATTTGTTTGTTCTCGATCAGTTCCCAACTTCAATAGATTCGCGCCGAACCCCCTGATCTAGTACTGCATTTGAGTGCTAGGCGATGGTATGTGTCTTTGGTAGTAGCGCTAGAAAGGAGTAGCATAAATTAAAATTCGGTAGTAGTAGTAGATAGCTAAGTTTCCTAATATTAAGATTTAAGCAATAAATTCATTCCAAATTGAGCTTCCAAAGCATAAAGTATTCCCCAATTGTATCCAATTGAGTCTGAAGTGAATAAAGTAAAATTCCAAGTGCGAATAGTTTCCATTCGACTAGAAGAAGACTCCTGGCGGAAGTTAGCGACAACTCCGTGAGCTTTTATGGTGAAGTAGCCGATAGCACCGCTCCCGCCGAGTATTGTGACTACGCTACAGGAAGTGACCGTTTTAGCCACCGTTGCAATTCCAACGGAAACCGCGAACCTGCCCCAACAGTATTCTTTCGTTGATTATTCGTTGCTTGATTTTTACCGCTGGCTTGCAGGGCCTGACACCAACCCTCTAGATTTCCGGAAAACCTTTCCCCCTAAATGTTCGGAGAGCCATAGTGCACAGTTCAGCTTAAAGTCCTTCTCTGGCACTCGGACGATGATCATCCGCCCCTGACATGGGGAACATACGCTGTTGTGAGCCGCTCCTAACATGGAGTACAGACGCTTCAGGTTTGTAGAAGCAAAAGCAAACCTCCCTTCCCTGCCAGCATACGACCAAAGCTCCCACCGGGGTTGATTACCCGATCATCCCTAAGGTTAGTCTTACCCCGGCTAGTAACGCGAGGAGGTAGGGATAGGAGTTGCTGGGCAAGAGGCTAAGGACCACACAAATGGGGTCTATTTCATTCCTGCAGGTACGCGAGGTACCAATGGTACGCCATGCCCAGCCATTCACCGAGCCAAGTTCCTTCAAGAAACAGGAGCATCTTGGTGGCAAATACCCTCGAGGTGTTATTTTCTCTCCAACGCAGCCGCTCCCTCACAGGTAACGAAATTCCACTCAAAGCAGTTAGGTAGGTACTAGAGTGGTTCAAAAAATCGTTTTTGCTCCACATCACTCATTCGATTCTAGATCAAATTCTAAGTGTCCTCCCAAAATTTGAGCTCATTTGGATGAAAACAAAGACTGCACAAGCCCTTTAAAGTTTATATGGGAATTAATATGGGAAAAGCAACCAATTCATTCAATCGGTCATAGTGTTTGCCCATGTGCTCTTGGAGATTAGAACTACGTTGATACTGTGAGATACAATAATCAGCTACAACTTTGCCAAAGACCGTTTTCAAATTGGACGCCTCAGTAGTTAGTTATTGATTTATATCCAGTCACAAATTCTTCAGCAGTGCTCATTTAACTTCTGAACAGGCAACATTGCTGCACCTGGCGCGAAAGATAGCACGCACAAATCATGGCTACTATGTTTTACTGCATATATCCAGTGATGCCTGCAGAGCAGCCCAATAATTATAGCCAATGTTTTACAACTCATTCAAAAATCAATAACTAATTACTGAGACGTCCGATGTGAAAACGATCTTCGGCAAAGTTGTAGCTGATTATTGTATCTCACAGTATCAATGTAGTTCTAATCTCCAAGAGCACATGGGCAAGCACTAAGACCGATTGAATGAATTGGTTGCTTTTCCCATAGTTATTCCCATATAAACTTTAAAGGGCTTGTGCAGTCTCTGGTTTCATCCAAATAAGCTCAAATTTTGGGAGGACACTTAGAATTTGATCTAGAATCGAATTAGCGGCGTGGAGCAAAAATCGATTTTTTGAACCACTCTACTAGGTACCCTTGGAATGACCACCGGTCCTTTCTGGATAGGAATTCTGTCCATCGCCGAAACCTTCGGCGCTGCCTTCGTTCTGGCTTCTCGACATTTTCAAAAAATCTTGCAGAATTTTCACTGCGTTTGAAAAAAAAAATCGTTCTTGTTGATCCGTTCTGCTGGAAGTTCAGTGAATTTTGGCTGATTATTAATCTATTTAATATAAGTTTAAGGTGAAGATGAATCGAATCCAAACCTCAAATTTTCAAGAGCACCGATATGGAGAACCAAACATCCGTTTAAGCTGAAAACCTAATCGATTGGTCACTAGCTGGTGGTGACCAATCGATTAAGTTTTCAGCTCAAACGGGTGTTCGGTTCTCTTGAAAATTTGAGGTTTGGCTTCGATTCATCGTCACCTTAATATAGTTAAAAACTAACGAAACAATGTTAGTATGTAAACTGTCATTGCAGATATGCAGCCTTTTCCAAAAAAAAAGATCAATCTCATGGTAAAATATACTGTTTTGACGAAATCATATTAATTTAATGAAAACTAATGACTATTAAATGTCACAAACTATGTAATTTAAAATATAATTAGTGCTTGTCTGTCCCATGTTTTGATCGAATTTCAGTACAAAACTAATTTCTTCGTGATTTTTTCCTGGTGGGTCGTGAGGAAAATGTATGATGGCCTGATGGGTCGTGCACCCAAAAGGCTTGGGAACCTATGTCCTAAGAGGTTTTATTTTCCAAGACGGTGCCTAAGAAGGATTGCCACTGCTAGCTTTAGCTAACGGGTTCAACGAAAAATCGAAGGGGATCAATAGTAGAAAAAGCTATTCTAAAAAGTACTGTTTATGAACCACTGAGAAGTACTGTTCTAATTGGTTTAAGTAGTTTTAAAAACTTCCGAGAGCAGAAAGTATTTGTGTACGCACAGCACGAGTGTAAGATGCGCACTCAATTTCCCCCAATGCTTATAACTTGCAATCCTCATCGGTAACAGTTTCTTACGTTCTCTCAACACGTTTAGGTAGTTTTACAACTCTTTAAGGTGATTATAAAACGAAGCCAAACTTAGAATTTTCAAGTGCACAAGACTGGAGAATCTGACAACAGTTTGCGTTGAAAAGCAATCAAATTGTTTGCTTGCTGGTAGTGATCAATGGGAAAAATTTTCAACGCGAAGCGCTGTTTGGTTCTCAAGTCTTGTGCTCTTGAAAATTTGAGGTGTGGCTTCGTTCTATAATCACCTTAAGGTAGGAATGCACCACCGTTTTACAGGCTATGATGGATTTTAGTAACTTCGTTTGACATGAATTAAAAATTACAGTCTTGTTTTCAGTTGACCCGCTGTCTGCGCGTGCTGCACCCACCGCAGAAGTAACTACAGGGTGTCCGCAAATTATTCGTACAAACTTTGATGGCATGGCTCTATGCAGTTAAGCGGAATAATTTCAGTATTCTTGCATGGAATAATACATTGACCTATTATATTCTTTATCGATAAGCTTCACACATTTCCGATTTCAAATATTTGTAAAACCAAGACAAAAGTGTTGAAAGGTCTTAGAAAGAGCCGTTTTTCGAGCTTTTTGACGGAAGATAAAAGTCCATAGAACTCACAGGGTTTGAACTGATTAATTTTCTATTTACAGCCTAACTTGAAGCCAAGGAACTGTAGATTGCTTCAAGCAGTAATAGAAAATTTGGATTAATCTATTTTAGATTTTAGGGAGAAAACATCTCTTAAATGACTAGCGGCCCTCAGGAATAGCGTCTCCGAAAAATTAAAATTTGCCTATCTCAGAAAGAAACGATTATTTCTAAATTATTTGAAATTCTATTTTGTGTCAACATATGGATGTATTAAAAAAAGAAAACGGTTATTGATTTCTTAATCGTTTTAAATGTGAGATCATCTTTCCCATATTGTGTTGTTCGGATAATTTACGAACACCCTGTATCTCGTACCTGGTATTGATATTAGTATTTTGGGCACATCTCATGTGGCTGTGGGCCTAAAGGGTTATAAAGTTACACTTTGTCGAGCACGTCTCGGTGATTTTTTTATGAGCCAAATGGCATTGTACCACCTACTGGTATGAGCGCTCATTGACCAACAGGTTTTCCTCAGTTCAATTACACCTCAATCCGTCCAACGAGGATTGCAAGCTAAGGTAAGGGAAGATGGGATAATAAGCGCCCCTTAAGAAAAAACTCTATTTTAACTGTGAACTTCGTTAAAAACGTACAGTAAGTCGTATAAATAAGCTCGCAATTATTAAAAACAAGTGCATTTTACGTTTAGTTCCCCTACATACTTACATCCACCCGAGGAGCTACCTAAGAAGCAAACACACAAAATATTCATCACCAGTCATTGTTTTGACACGCATAAAACACTTGTTCCTAAATCATACCGAGACATGAATATGCGCTGAATAATAAAGAAACATCACATTTTTCGAGTATTTTGTTGACCGACTGGTCTTGAGTGGCCGCTGCTGGAACTTATGAATGGCTTCAAACCGTGCCATCCACGAGACGGATGATCTGTACCTAATTCATTATGCAAGGAAGGTGCGTAGAGCTTTTCGACGACTATCCTACACACGGAAAACGAAGGGAGTTGTTCAGGAGCAGATTTGCTTCAGTATTGAAGCGAACTCAATTTAACCGTGCATTTTTTATTACAATTTGGTGTTCGAGAGCAAATTTCTTGGAAATATTGCATATCCTGTTGTGAAACTACTTACTTACTTACTTATTTGGTTACATCAATTATCTTGATAAAGCCTTGCCAACAATATTTCGCCAATTCCCTCGGTTCATGGCCGCTTCTCTCCATCCTCGACTGTGACCCACGCTCTCCAGGTCCTGGTGTACCTGGTCAATCCACCTAGCTCGCTGCGCCCCACTCCTTCTTGTTCCGACCGGATTCGTGGCGAACACCATTTTACAGGGTTGTTGTCCGGCATTCTTGCAACATGCCCTGCCCAGCGTATCCTTCCAGCTTTAGCTACCTTCACGATACTGGGTTCGCCGTAGAGTTGAGCGAGCTCGTGGTTCATCCTTCGCCGCCACACGCCGTTCTCCTGCACGCCGCCGAAGATCGTCCTTAGCACTCGGCGTTCGAAAACCCCAAGAGCTTGCAAGTCCTCCTCGAGCATAGTCCACGCCTCATGCCCATAGAGGTCTACCGGTCTTATGAGCGTTTTGTACATCGTGCATTTGGTGCGGGGGTGAATCTTTCTTGACCGCAGTTTCTTCTGGAGCCCATAGTAGGCACGACTTCCGCTGATGATGCGCCTTCGTATTTCCCGACTAACATTGTTGTCAGCCGTCAACAAGGTATCCCCGTCTATCGTAACACTGCTTCCTAGGCGGGCCCTGTCGCGCTCAGTTCCGCCAACCAGCATGTACTTTGTTTTCGACGCATTCACCATTAGCCCGACTCTTGTTGCTTCGCGTTTCAGGCGGGTGAACAAATCTGCCACCGTTTCAAATTTTCTCCCAATAATATCCATGTCGTCCGCGAAGCAAACAAATTGTCCGGATCTCGTGAAAATCGTGCCTCGGCTGTTAAGTCCGGCTTTTCGCATGACACCTTCAAGCGCAATATTGAACAACAGGCACGAAAGTCCGTCGCCCTGTCGTAGTCCCCGCCGAGACTCGAACGAACTGGAGTGTTCGCCCGAGATCTTCACGCAGTTTTGCACACCGTCCATCGTTGCTCTGATCAATCTTGTGAGCTTCCCGGGAAAGCTGTTCTCGTCCATAATTTTCCATAGCCCTATGCGGTCGATACTATCGTATGCCGCCTTGAAATCGATGAACAAATGGTGCGTAGGGACCTGGTACTCACGGCATTTCTGGAGGATTTGCCGCACGGAAAAGATCTGGTCCGTTGTCGAGCGGCCGTCGATGAAACCTGCTTGATAACTTCCCACGAACTCGTTTGCTATAGGTGATAGACGACGTAAGAGAATCTGGGATAGCACTTTATAGGCGGCGTTTAGGATGGTGATTGCACGATAATTTTCACACTCCAGTTTGTCGGCCTTTTTGTAGATAGGGCATATAACGCCTTGCTTCCACTCCTCCGGTAGCTGTTCCGTTTCCCAGATTCTGACTATCAGCCAATGCAGACAAGCGGCCAACCTGTCCGGGCCCATCTTGATGAGTTCGGCTCCGATACCATCCTTGCCAGCGGCTTTATTATTCTTGAGCTGTTGAATGGCATCCTTAACTTCCCCCATCGTGGGAGCTGGTTGATTTCCGCTGTCCGCTGTGCTGACGTAGCCATCGCCTTCGCTGTCCTGACCTTCTGTGCCTGTGCTCTCTGCGCCATTCAGGTGTTCATCGTAGTGCTGCTTCCACCTTTTGATCACCTCGCGTCCGTCCGTCAAGATGCTCCCATCCTTATCCCGGCACATCTCAGCTCGCGGCACGAAGCCTTTGCGGGATGTGTTGAGCTTCTGATAGAACTTCCGCGTTTCTTGAGAACGGTACAGCAACTCCATCTCTTGGCATTCCACCTCTTCCAGGCGGCGCTTTTTGTCCCGGAATAGGCGGGTTTGCTGTTTCCGCTTCAGTCTGTATCGTTCCACGTTTTGCCGCGTACCATGCTGCAGCATTGCAGCCCGCGCTGCATTCTTCTCCTATAAAACCTCCTGGCACTCCTCGTCGAACCAATCGTTTCTTGAGCTCCGTTCCACATATCCGACAACGCTTTCGGCAGCGTCGTTAATGGCTGCTTTGACTGTTCTCCAGCAGTCCTCAAGAGGGGCCCTATCGAGCTCGCCCTCATCCGGCAACGCTGCCTCAAGATGCTGCGCGTACGCATTGGCGACATCCGGTTGTTTCAGCCGCTCGAGATTGTACCGGGGCGGGCGTCGGTACCGTACATTGTTGATGACGGATAGTTTTGGGCGCAGTTTCACCATCACCAGGTAGTGGCCGGAGTCAATGTTGGCGCCACGATAGGTTCTGACGTCGGTTATGTCGGAGAAGTGCCGTCCATCGATCAAAACGTGGTCGATTTGCGATTCTGTCTGCTGAGGTGATCTCCAGGTGTACCGATACGGGAGGCTGTGCTGGAAATAGGTGCTACGAATGGCCATATTCTTGGAGGCGGCAAAATCTATCAGTCGTAGGCCGTTCTCGTTCGTCAGCCGGTGGGCGCTGAACTTTCCAATCGTCGGTCTGAACTCCTCCTCCTGGCCAACCTGAGCGTTCAAATCTCCTATGATGATCTTGACGTCGTGGCTTGGGCAGCGTTCGAGCTGCGCGTAAAATGCGTCCTTGTCATCATCAGTGCTTCCGGAGTGTGGGCTATGCACGTTGATTATGCTGAAGTTAAAGAATCGGCCTTTGATTCTTAACTTGCACATTCGTTCATTGATCGGCCACCACTCGATCACGCGCCTTTGCATATCACCCATCACTATGAAAGCTGTTCCCAGCTCGCGTGTGTTGCCGCAGCTCTGGTAGATGGTATGATTACCTCTAAACGTTCGCACCAATGCTCCTGTCCTGCACACCTCCTGCAGCGCTACGATGTCGAAACCGCGGGTCTTCAGTACATCGGAGAGTATGCGAGTACTTCCAATGAAGTTGAGAGATTTGCAGTTCCACGTACCGAGTTTCCAATCACTAGTCCATTTTCGTCGCTGTGGTCTTTGCCAATTGTTCCGGTCCGTATTCTCTGTTGACGTTCCTGTGCTGATGTGTTTTTACGGTTGGCTTGCAGGGTCTGACACCAACCCCCTAGATTTCCGGAGGACCATTCCCCCTAAATGTTCGGAGGGCCATAGTGCGCAGTTTAGCTTAGAGTCCTTCTCTGGCACTCGGACGATGATCAGCCGCCCCTGACATGGGGAACAGACGCTGTTGTGAGCCGCTCCTAACGTGGAGTACAGACGCTCCAGGTTTGCAAAAGCAAACCCCCCCTTCCCTGTCAGCATACGACCAAAGTTCCCACCGGGGGTTGGTTACCCGATCTTCCCCAAGGTTACTCGTTCCCCGGCCAGATACTTACACGGTCGATCGGTAAAAGAGACGATCATGGGGATACATGTTCTTTTATAGGGTGCAGAACAAAAGGCATTGTTTCACAATCTATTGAGCGTGGGGAAAATATGCGGGAATAATCTACATTTAAGGTGATGACTACTTCTATACAGTACTACTATTGCTAAACTTCCACAGTATATAGTTGATGGATTCTGCAATGCTAATAAGGTTCTCAACAGTACACAAATCCGAAAATGATTTGCTTGGGGGGATATTTTTCCTTCTTTGAAAAAATATTTTCGACGTTTTGTCCTTTCGATCTTCTGTCTTTTTGACTTTTTGTAATTTCCACCTTTTGTCTTAGATTTTTTTCTATTTATGGCATCTAAATATCACAGTAAAAAAATATTCCTATTCTTTCTGACTTTACGTCCCAACTCAGATAGAGCTCAGCTTAGTGTTCTTAGGAGCATCTTCACTGTAATTGACTGAGAACTTTTTTGTCAATCAACCATTTGTGCATATGCATGATATGTGGCATGTACGAAGATACTACAGTCGCCTCTCCACATCTCGATATTTAAGGGACCATCGAGATAGGGAGAGATCGAGACATAGAACATATGTTTAAATTGTCTTAACGAATAGGGTAGAAGCACTAGATTTCGCCCCCCTAAACCATGTAATCGCAGGAATAATAAATTTCTGACTCTATTAATCAATATCAAATAATGTTATTGGGTTTATTCAACTATTCATCTATTATTTTAGGATGATCAAGCTGCAAAGTTATCCAAAACAAAGTTTTACTATTGAAAAAAGTATAATTTTTGGATTGATGGTGTGCTTTAATTTTCGTCCCCCCAAATTCAATCTTCGCCCCACCCATGCTCTAATCTTCGCCCCCATTAATTGAAGTACAGGTTTTCGATAGTTTAATCAAGTACTTATTATCTTCTCACTTTTCATCTTCACTGGTACTTATCCTGCCTATTTCCACTATGTCTTTTTCTTTTTGGCATTACGTCCACACTAGGACAGAGCCTGATTCTCAGCTTAATTTTCAAAGAGTACTTAGTTCATAACTAAATGGTTTCTTTACATAAGTTGCCATTTCTACAGTCGTACCGTGTGGCAGGCACGATGACACTTCATGGACAAGGAACTCAAATAAAAATTCCATTACAAAAATATCCTGAACCGATAGGTAATCGAACTCAGGTAATAGGTAATCGAACTCAGACACCTTCAGCATGGATTTGCTTTGTAGCCGCCTACTAACGAAGGCTATGGAAGGTCCTGATTTCCACTATGTATTGTTTTTATTTATTGCAAAGTAATTATTTATGCTCTTGTAGCATTTATGTGATATATGCAGGGTTCTGAATTTTTGTATCAATGATGCGAAATCTACGATTTTTCTCACGTAAGGAGAATGCTTTTTTCGCTTCCTCACGTGAACATCTTTTATCGCTCACACTAATTTTCCCTGGAGCTACGATGGTGGATAACCGAAAACCACTCCACTCCGGGGATAATTTATTTTTCACTCCATCATATTTTCGCTCACCAACTGCTCCCGAGAATTATCACTATGTGGATAAACAAAAACTAGTGCCGGCGACGGGATTCGAACCTAGTACATTGCTAAAAACAACCGCGATGCGTGCACGCTAACCATGCTACCACCCCAACTTGACGAAAGGAGTGGTTAATTTGGTGCATAAAAGCAACTGCTGCTTGTGGCGATGGATACAGGAAAAGTTCTCCATGGATCGGAGAAAGAGGAAACAAACTTCTCACAGCTGCGGAAATGTGCAATTATCTATTTTCGCTTTGTTTTGTGGACGGATAAAATCGCAAGGCAGCTAATCGCTGAAAATTGCTGTGAGGGATAAATCCATTATCGTGAGAGTGAGTGAGAATTCGGAAGCCTGGATATATGTTATTATTCCCAGGAAGTCGAGAAATTTCCCAACATGAAATAATCCAATGTCAGAATATCGGAATCAACCCCGATATGTCATACATTAAAGTTCTCCAATATTTTTTAAATAATTATATCAAGTACCGTTATTTCGGGAGAAATTTATCATATTCAGCGTTTTCAATAATGTTAGCAGTGCCAAAAACTGAATGCGGAAAAAAAGTACTGCGGTAAACCCATTAACTCATGTAGTGGTAAAAATAATATTTAATATTAAAAATCGGTTGATCATATTTCGTTTCTATTCCATTCTTGCTGAATATGGTGGGTTATTTGATTGACAATAATAAGTTCAATTTGTTCTTCGTCACAGACTATCAGTATAATGATGAGCAACAAATATCATACACTGAAATGAATTTTATTGTAGAAACTACTGAATGCATGGTAAAACTAAGAACTACACCAACAATTTTCAAGACTACATAAATCTGTTAACTTTTTTGAAGTGTAGTCAACATCAATACACAAGAAAATTTATTTATTTAACCAGAATTGCAATATTTATGACTAGAAATAAACTTGATTTGAACCACACTGTGCTGTACGGTAGGTGTCACGGATTTAAATGCTTTGTAGTTAATGCTACTATGGAAATGGTCACATTTACTGCACAGGATTTTTACCAGATTATGGTAAACTAAACAGATTTTAGTAGTCGGTTGAAAAACGTTGATGAAGTTCTTAATCCCACCTAATTCTAGTGGTAACGTCCGCGTCTACAAAGTAAAGCCATGCTGAAGGTGTCTGAGTTCAATTCCTGGTCGGTCGAAGATCTATTCTTAACGGGAATAATATTGACTTCGTTAGGCATAAAGTGTTTTTGTGCATACCACAGAATAAAAGAATACGAAAATGGCAGCTTATGCAAAGAAACCTCTCAGCTAATAACTGTGCAAGTGCTCATATGAATACTGCTGAGAATATATAGCTAAGAACAGGCTCTGTCCCAGTGAAACGTAATACGAAGAAGAAGGAACTATTCGGTACATTTAGAAAATCCTTTAAACTTCCTGTAACCTCCTGTAAACAGTTAATAAATCAATGAGTTTGTTTTGTTTTTCGAACAATTTCGAGGAGGGGCGAAAATTAATGCACGCACCACTGAAAGAACGTTACAGGTAGTTTCGCCAGGGGCGAAGATTAGAATCGTACGAAAACGTGCTTTAGTTTTCGCCACCCTGAAAAAATAGTTTAAAACTGGTTATAATTGCTGGAATAGTTGAAAAAATCTATTCGTGTCTCTTGCTGATGCATGTCTTATCAGAACTATTCATTTTTTAAAGATGAAATAGTTATCTTAATATGTTTTCCTTGCCTTTTAAAATAGACGCTTTTCTCAATTAACGCAAAAAATAGCGTATCATTTTTTCCACATTTTTATATGTGATTATTTGGCGGTTTAGAAGATTACTTTAATTAGTAACATTTGGAAACTAAGTATATTTTATTCCAATCTTTTATATAAGTTAAAAAGTAAAACATTTTTATTTTATTACAATCTAGAACAAGCTAATGTTCTACCAGGGGGGCGAAAACTAGGGAGGGGGCGAAGATTAATACATCTACCCTACTAGATTGACAAACAATCTACTAGGAAAATTAAAAACAAACAGACGTCATTTTGGTTTTGCAAATTGTTTTGAATCCGTAAAATCTAGTCTAGTAACCATTGATAATGGGCATATCGACATACGGAGAGAAAATCGGGAACGAAAATCACATCGAGATAGGGAGATATCGAGATAAGGAGGATATCGAGATATGGAGAGTGAAAATGTATGCAGAATGAAGGGTAGAACAAATCACAGTGAAATAGGACAACGCCCAGCTTAGTATGGGAGAAAAATATAGTTGTATAATTCCACGGGGCAACCCCCAGAGTTATTTTTTAGGGTTAGAGCACAGAGTTAGAGGAAGACTTTATGAAAATTTCAGCTCATTTGATCGTTCCACGAGCTGGTGCATTTGAATTGCGGTTAATATGGGATTTCCTGCTCAAACATATGGGAAACAGTACATCATCTACTGTTTGGTTCAGGAAAATTGTTGATCGTGTTCAATAGAGTCCTAAAGGCCTGTCACAATTTTAGTGCCAAACGCTCAAGTTTAGGCCAAAAACACATGTTTACTCAATTTTTTGATGTTTTTCGTGTGTTTAAGTTCAAAAAACTTTTTTTTTAGATTTATATAAGATTTTGTCACACCCCTTGGCTTAAACTCAAAATTTGGGTGAATTTTGTTTTCCGTGTCCCTTACAAAATGTCAGATAGGAACAACCCCAATGTTAAAACTAAAACCCCTGTGGTGTTTTAGCCGACTAAACGAATGTAAAACATGATCAAAAATGTCAAGGTTCGTTTATGGACAAAATTTTTAAATAAAGTTAAAATATGATATAGCCGTTATTTGAACGGGTAAAATTGCTAAAGTCGTTACAGTAAAATGCTCTTTCGTGTTATTGTATTAAAACAAGATTTCATTAAACATTTTAGGACCCTATTAAACCCAGAATGTCAAAAATACTACTTGGAAACAATATTGTCGAAGGAAACATAGGAAACAATATTGTAGAAGATTGTATTATGATTAAAATTGATTAAGTTGGTGTTTTACCTGTCCAAAGTAGATCTGAAATATGGCTCTGTGTTTCTTCAACATAGCATGATGTAATGCAAGTATAATACGCCCCCCTAAGGAAAAACTGCTCTATCGCAATGGCAAATGCACTACTTCTATAGTTTTTGGTGTCTAAGTGTTATTTACCAATTTGGTCATGCTCTGCACGCAACTTTCTCTTGCCAGGTAGCTACTAAAAAGAGTACAAGACGTTTTCTGGGTTCTCCGACATTACCCGGAAAACCATTACCCGGAATGCAATTCACCGGAAGGCCATTACCCGGAAAACCATTTACCGGAATGAACCATTTACCGGAATGAACCATTTACCGGAAAACCATTACCCGGAAGGACCATTTACCGGAAAATTATATCACCATTTCTCTACTTGTTTCATTACCGTTTTACGGTCATTCAGGTCAGTATGTTAACTTAAAAATATATAAAATGACTACCAACAATAAGCACCAGAGAGGAGTCTAAGATATCTTCATACTTGATCATGTCAATATGCACCATCTTCATATATTTGCATTTCATAAATGATTCACCCTTCTTTTAAAAATAAGCTGTACTTTCAACTTATATTTTCAGCTTGTCTTGGCTAAACTGGCTAAATTTGGCTACAACTATGTAGCTTAACGTTTAATATTCCACCGTTGATTCTCCAAGTGTCCAAATGTTAATAAATAAGCAATGATAAGATTTTTTTTATACTTTTCGCCTAGTGTCAATTCGCTGAATGTCGTTTCCGCAAACGACAATCAACCGATTGTAAAACCCCCGTATATCCCTTTTTCTAGAATGACCTATTTCGAGTCATCTGTTATTCACCCTTCCTTATTTGGTTGGCGGTTCTTTCGAGTTCCACCGATCTCGACATTTTTTGCAAAATGTGTTTAGTCGAAAATGACCAAATATCTTATTATTTTGATTGCTTATTGTTCTTTCTTGTTTATTACACTGACATTGAATTCGGGGGACGGACAGACAGAGTTACGAGATTCGGAAAAAAATAGCACAATCAATCCGAATCAAATGAAATGTAGATCTATTAAGGTTCCAAAGATGGACGTTACAATGGCGAATAGTGTCCGTACTCTAAATCACCAAGGCACCTAGTTTTCGTCTTGATTTTTTTTAGCTTTCCCCAAACCATAAAGCTGACGTGAGAATTGAACTGTTGTATGTTGCTTCCCTCGCAAGATAAGTGTTTTTTTTTTTTCAATTTTGATACAATATTTAAATTGTATTCTGATCTGTTTTAACGTAAGGAAATAAGAAAACCATCAAAACGCCAAACATTTTTAAATGCTGGGCTGTTTCATTTACTCAAATGCAACCTACCTTTTTTGATTTCGATTTATAATTATGGTACCTTCCAAGTGGTCTCAGACATAAAAGAAAATAAAAAATTCTTTTCATTCTTTCTGTCCTTGCCTGTAATGTTTAGTTTTATAGCCTAAATTTGAAGACATAGTTTTCCGATCTATATCAGGCGTTTCTTTTCTAATTAGGTCGCCAACAAAATTACATGGTCAATCAAATTTTGGTATCGTGATATTCGTTAATAGTTTAAGGCTTACGTTGCGGCAAAGTGAAGTTATTCAGAAAGATTAAGCTGAGGTTGGTAGAATTGAATACCGCCAGTTCAAAATTATTTCTGGTTGACATATTAGACAACGTTTCAGAGCTAGAGCTAACATAATTGTCAAACTATGAACGAATGCAAAAATGGTCGGTTGACATAGGCTCTCAGCTAATAACAGTAGAAATGCTCCTAGAATAGTTGAGAAGCAGGTTTTGTCCCAGTTGAGTCGTAACGCCGGCAAGAAGAAAAACATATTTGATCCATAGATGTTTTGAGATTTATATTGAAATAGTGTTTATGAAACCGAGGGAGTCGAGAATGTCCATGGTTAGCGTGACATAATTTGTACTGCGCATCAATGAAAGGTCGTCGAAAATGGAAGATTTGGCTTTCCGGGTAATGGTACATTCCGGTAAATGGTCTTCCGGTAAATTGCATTCCGGGTAATGGTATTCCGGGTAATGGTATAGAATCCGTTTTCTGTAAACGGTCCATATGTTGACGTTTTAAAACAAACCGGGCAATATGCACCTCCCGTAGAAAAAGTTCCGCAGCGTTGTAGAAATGTTTCCAAGGAGAATTCTACTACTTGCTAACCTTAAAAGGGTTCATTAGCAGTCGTCTTCCGGTAAAAGTTTTTTGTAATAAATACAATATTGAAGGATGGGCTTCACTTACAACGAGGCTTGCCTTTTGGACCCAAAGTTTTACGCCAAAAAGCTGATTTTCGATATTTTGGCATTTATATTGGTTGCTCATACTTCCCAAAGATCTTATATGCGCAACATCATTTTTTCGCGGATATTTAAGATATGTAATCATATTTACGTGTTAAAGAAGCCTCAATCCCTTTGAAAATGAAGTGGGGCGTATTGCCCGGTTGGGGCGCATTATACCAATTTACCCTACCACCAAGCGCATCATAGTCACCTATGATGCTGGGCGAGCTGCTGCACATGGCGCATGCATATACCGTTTTGATTCATATTACGGACAGCTTCGAATTCCGGACACTCTCGTTTGTATGGGAAACATTTCACACGAAATGTTTCAATTTTCGCCGACCAAAAGTTCTCATTTTCGAGGCTCGTTTTATTAGGTTTTTTTCATAAATATCATTGCAAATTTATAATGCCCAACTACCTTAGACGTCTCTTAAGTGGTTGAACGATTTCAATTGATGATTTGACTGTTCCACTAATGATTATCATGAGCTGTCCGTAATTCGAATCAAAGCGTCCGGAATATGAGGCAAAAGTGAGGGAACGTCCGGAATATGAATCATGAAAAGGCCACACGTTTTGATTTATTTAAAATTATTGAAGTTGCGGACGCGTATTCTTTACCCACCATCCGAAAGTTAAGGGCTTCCGACGCTCGATAACGCTAAAAAATCATACAGAATGATTTATTTTGTATGGTCCAAGCTGGGTTATACTTCACTGAGGCCTTAAGTGTCCGTAATATGAATCAAAACGGTACATGATTGTACGGGAGTGCTGATCCAAACCAAACTTTCAACAACTGAAATGATAACGAAAATGAGCTTAAATCCAGATCATCCTTCTGCAATTATGTTTATTAGGGTATCAACTAGTGTATTTGCCATTCTGGGCCATTCAAAAAAACTCGTACAATCTCAGTTTTCACCCAAATAAGTTTGTGGTAGCCGCGTGTTGCAAGCTCGAGTGCGCACAGGAGACTAAGCATTGCGTGATGTAAAACTGACGATCACGCCACCACGCAGGTACATGTATGCATGAGAATGCACGGATAAGGCACTCGTCATCACATCCCCCTTTCTTTAATCGAAATGTTTGACGTTTGCCTTAATGACAAGTGATTTTAAATATGTCCTTTAACTCATGTCATGATAAGAAATTTGGCATATTCCTTGTTACTAACAATAATCTAATTGTGAGTCTTCAAGGTAGAATTCTGTTTTCAGTTCATTGCGATCTATCCTCCTCTATACACCATGATACATTTTTTTTAGCTTGCGCGTTTAGTAAAAAATACATATCACTGACTTAAAGTTATTAAAACAAACCAAGCTCCGCATGATTTGAATATTTCTACCCGTGTGTAATTTATTTAATTGTCACAAGACTTCCGTGTCTTAGATTCTGCTTAGTTTGCCTCTAGATTTGTTTATTTGCCACGTTTGACCATTGACGATAATACTCAATGAACTAAAATGTAATACGTTATTTTCATTGTTTTCTTTTTTTTTTTTTTTTGAAGAATTCGTCTTTATTTCTATACACATGACGCTGTATCTGCTCGTGAAACATATATTGCTATAAATAATTTACTTTTTTTTGTTATTTCTCGGACCAAGATTTCAATCTACTGTCTTTCTACAAGTTTGATGGCGAAATCTGTTTTTGTTATCACAATTATTTTTCTTTCTGAAATCTTGCTTTCTTCTTATTATTTTTTAGATTATTACCTATTGCTCAAAATGTATACTGTTTAACAAAACTTATTGTTGCGTTTATGAAATGTATGCATTTATCACCAATTATTCTTATGTCAATATACCTTATCAAATAATAATTACATCAATATTATACGGAACTTTAACTTACGACTTCCTCATACATGTTCATGCATGTCAACCAGTTTTTTTTTCGAGTTGGTTTTCTGATTTTCATCGATACATTTTATTCTCCTGTAATCCTACATCATGGAAATAATAAGAATAAATGGATCTTAACAAATCTTTCTGATTATCAGCAAAAGTACTTAGAACGATTCCTTGGCATCAAATTGTAAACTCTATTACAATACTTCCTTTGCGATCATACTGCATGTTCAGTTAATTTAATCACAATTTGTAATATGTTGCATGGACGAAACTCTTACGAAATAATTTTAATAATCATGCTCAACTTCATGTAGTTTTCTTCTAAGTTGGACTTGCCATTATTGCTACACCAGTTGTTTATTCGACCATTTTCTTGATGATGTTCTCAATTCCTGTATAAAGATAATATAAACAAGCAGTTATGTGAAATAGAGGTTATGTACAACCATGAACAGCTAACACTTCCATTGATTACTTTGTAATTTTGCTTTGGTTCAAGTGATTTTCATATGACAAATGTTATATATTCTGCCTAAATTGATTGTTTCCAATCAAAAGAAAATCTATTCAAGTAATCTAATGATAAAGGATGCCTTTTTTCAAACTCATGTCATGTTCTGTAATAGTAAATTCAATTATTTTTTTCCACTACCATTAGTTTACTTTTTTTTTTTTGACTCAACATGTAGTAATTTTACAATTATTAGATCCAATCATTATAACGCACCTAACTAAACTAACAAACAGTTGAAACAACCTAATGGAATAGTTGGTTTGTTTACGGATCCAGATATTCGCTTCACCCCATATGCATTCCTTTTTCTGAAGCGTTCACAAAAGAAGCGACAAACGATTGATGACTGTTGTGATTGAGGTAAATCGTTCGATTTCGTCATTCTTCTTGGATCTCTATTGAATGAACAAATGATGAAAGGTGAACCCTGGGTTGACCAGTTGATTGAACAAACTTTTATATTGAGTATATGCAGATGATCAAGCACCAAGTGACTGGACGTTTCATTCGCCAGGTGTCAATGAGTTTATTCTCTCCGTAGTTCTCTCTGTGCAGTTTTTTTTTTCATAATTTGCTTTCTTCTACGCTAACAGTGAATTCAATCACAGCTGCTCTTGTGTTCTTCAAGTAATCCAATCACACTACTTGTATGCAATCTTAGTGAATTCAATCACTGTTTCTTATGTCCATATTTATCTCCTTTATTCCATTACGTCACGAGTGAATTTAATCACAGCTTTTCTCATGTTTTCCAAGTGAATCTAATCACATTATCTTTCATGCACTCTTAGTGAATTTAATCACATTTCGTTCTCATCACTCTCTCGCTTTACTCAATCAGTGAATTGAATCACCACTTGTCTTGCACTTTCCAGTTGATTCTAATCATAATTTCAAACAAGCTGTTTGTACACGCTTCAAGTGAATTTAATTACAGCTCAACCATATCTAGTTTGACTTGAGGATATTCACATAGTTTTATTAACCAATTGTATCATAAGATAACTTTAACAATCCAAACAGCGAATCTTTCCGAAAATTCAACCAAACCATACTTTGGTCAATTTCAAGATCATGTACGAACGCCAGCTCTTCCTGAGACTAGTGGTAGGTCATCCGTGGCTATACAGCAAAGCCATGGTTGATATGTTTGAATTCGATTCCTGTTCGTTCCAAGATCTTCTCGTAAAAGTAAATTTTCTTGACTTCCTTTGCCTTTGTATCTGCACAACATTTATACCACCATTTATATAAATAACATCACACCCACACGATGGATACAATTGTTTTGATTGATGGCTGTCCTGACATAAGACTCTACTTTCTAAGTTCATTAGTACATACATATTTCGTCCTACATACTCGTACAAATGAAATCGAATCAATCCATTTGCAGCTGTCAAACAATTTTTTTTTTTTTAAATGGTAGAGGATAACTGATTTGTTCACAATAAAATCTATACACTCGTATTGTACGTCTTTTTTTTTCATAGTACAAAATATACACGTATATTGAATCACATTTTGTATGTATGAGTCTTTTTTTTTTGGCGACATCTTATACGTGAAACTTTTCACATAAGCATCGCATAACGCGAATGGTGATCTATCTCTATGTACATTCTGTTTGTCTGTGAGTACCATCAAAATTATTCATAGCTACTGGAGAACCAATCCAGTGCGTGTCGGAAATTTAGTCAAAGTGATTGAATTTCATACTTATGCTAAATATCGTTGAGTTTATTATGAAATTATGCGAAGGGCTGTGTCATGTTCTGTATCTGTCAATAATTCCCAATATCCATACTATTCAATCGTTGCGTTGATTATATGAACATGTACATTTTGTTGAACGATTACTTAAAACTTTGGAAGAACTGTGAGCCCATCTGAAACATGACTAGAACATTAAAAAAAAATAATTATTTGTAAATTGATCAATACTATAAATGCATGACTCCGCAATATGAATCGATCTCACAAAGTAGTTGATTTAATCAGAAGTGAATTTAATCACAGTTTTTTTTTTTCACACAGCATGTTCAACTGCTCTGTTTTCAAACAGCTTTTTTTTTTGCTTTAAATTCGTCTTTATTGTTGCCTTTTCAATTCATTAACTTTAGAGCTCATTCAATTAACACCGTGCTTAGTACAACAAACGAAGTTTCTTCCTGATGCGTGTACTCACTACAATGCAACTAAACTTGGATTAACTTCCACGACATATGCTTACATTTATATGGAATGAACAATATAAAATAAAGCGTTACAAATGAATGACGTTAACCTGTTCACATGAAATATGATTTACCGTTAATGTTTAGAGGTAAGATGAAGTTTTAATACAGAATAATGCAGTTAGCGTATTGTAACTTGAGTTAAATTTATGATCAGTTTACATTTGTCCAGGCTTATTTTGTTTTCTACTTTCAATCTTCATCTCTCTTTACTCTTGTAGTGAATACAACTAGTTTCCGAAGTGAGCAAAATCAAAGTGAATTTATCCATTGTAAAATACAAGTAGTGAATTAAATCACAGCGCATCGCCGCTTTTACTACATTGCTAGTGAATTAAATCACACCAAATCAATGTTTAACCTCTGTCTTCTAGAGACAAAACAAGAGTTACTGTGTACGTGCTGTAGGCTTACGTACAAGAACCACAATGCTTGCAGTCTCATTCGTGACTGTACATTTTGAGCCTTCTTCTGGTGCTCCTCATATTGTTTCATGCGCTTCACCGCATGCTCAGATTCAGCTACAGCACAAAAGTTAAGGTAAAGGCAACATTTCTCCAATTCAACCGGAATTGAAAATGGTACAAGATACTTGCATAATTAGGTGAAAATAGTCGTAGAGGCTATTCGTTAATAAGCAGTTGTCTTAAAACATCGATAGGTACCGATTCCGATTAACACATGTCGCCCAGTCGCCCCTGGCGCACGAAACCTATCACGTGTTTAGAATTCTTGTGACCCTCTTGCCAGCGCAGCACTCTACTATACCGATGCGCTCAGGACCAACTTGGTGCGAGCATCGTCAGCTCACTTGCGCAACTGCGCAATTATGCACCTCCCGCCAAAACTTCAAACAATCTCAAACCCAGCTTGCTATGCTCCTCACGAACATCCCGCTATCAATATTTGTAAAGCACGCTCTCTATGTTAAATGTGCAACCTATCAATCAAAATAATTCACAGTACGCAATACTTTTGATAACAAAATTAAATACCTTTTCGTGTTGATTCTCGCTATGATCAATTATCGTGCACATCCTGTGCCGGGTCCGAGTCGATGCGTGGCCTTTACACGATAGAACCTTGACGCCACACAATTAAAATAGGAATCGGACTTTCATCAACGACACTTTTCACTTTCGATATTATATAACACATCACAATGCATGCGCGCCTGTATTGCATGCGCGTTTAGCTTTTTTTTTCTTAACTGTGAAGCCGCACAACACAATGACAATTTGTTTCGCCACGCGCGAGAAAAAAACCAAGGTCACCGTCGAACAAAGAATTGCCTCATTGCAGCGTCATCAATATTGAGCTCACTTCTGATTCAAAGTAATGGAAACAATTATTTATCACAATTCAATAAAAACTAATATTAAACTTTCTTTTCTCATTCCGATTTTTCCTTTTCTTTATTTATTCGTTTTTTTTTATTTCGGTAGCTTTTAAACGCTTGGTTCACACTGCTTTTTTTCCGCGTATATTTTTTTATATTTTCACTAATGAATATTACCGAACATTTTCCACGTAATATAAAAACTGCTAATGCATAAGCTACAATATTCAATTTACATCAGGCACTTTTCCACAATTACTTTTGTTGTTTTTTTTTATCCTCGTCGCCACTTGTGGTAGCCGCGTGTTGCAAGCTCGAGTGCGCACAGGAGACTAAGCATTGCGTGATGTAAAACTGACGATCACGCCACCACGCAGGTACATGTATGCATGAGAATGCACGGATAAGGCACTCGTCACCACAAAGTTCAAATTTTGGCATTCAGAATTCAAGCTGGAATCGAACGAGCGGTGCGGAGCAAAAACAATAATAAAAAAAAGCTAAAAAAATATGTCTGTAAACAAAGCTGCTTTGTTAATCTGTGACAATAGATCGAAAAGAGTGTAAACAATGTTTGCCAAAAGAAAAGAAAATCTCAAGCACCACATCGTTTAAAAACATCGCTGTTTACTTAATTTTAGGTCGTTGAATCTATCGCTGCTCAGTGGCCTGAAGCAGACCAAAAGTGAAAAAATGATGATTCTTACACTGACCTTTTTTATACATCATGTGAACTCTATGTCAGCTGAAATAAACCTTTTCTGAATTTTGTGAATGCTGCTTCATCGAAACCGCTGTGCATGCACTAAATCTAACGAAATAAGGCTAATTCGAAACAATGGACTCCACAGTATGTCAACGAGTATATAGCATGGGACTCACTCAAAAATTTAGCAAAATTTTCAAGTTTTGATGCCATTCAATTCTCAATGTGTTGCATATATTCCATAGTGTTCGATGTACAATGACTTCATTTGCGCATTTCTTCGCCAAGCTTTCAAACTTAAAATTATTGTTACACAGTGAGTCATTTAAGTCGTCATTAGCTCTCGAATAAATTCAGAAACCACAACAAGTTTGTCCATGATATCTACTTTGTACGGGAATGTGAATGAGCAAACGGAAATATTTAATGATATTGGTACGGATTTATCAGTAAAATTGATAAAATATGCTTCAAGCAATTTCTGACAAAAGTACCGGAAATATAGATTTATAACGACGCAACTTCCAATTTCCATAGAGTAAAGTGGGGCAAAAGCTCGAGTGGGCAAGAGTTTCTTTTTAAGATTTCTAGCTCAAATTAAATCAAAACTTAGAAATGTCATGATGTTTCGAATGCTATTCAAGTAAGAGACTTTCACTCCAAATATCGTAAAAATCGATTGAGATTTGGAAAAGTTATGGCAATTTGTTGTTTTCCGACGTAAATATTGTAATATTTGGTCAAACTTTCGATGCATGGAACCAAATGAAGATAAAATCTTTTTCAATATTTTATGTAGAGTAAAGTGGGGCAAAAGTTCGAGTGGGGCAAGAGTTTCTTTTTAAGATTTCTAGCTCAAATCAAATCAAAACTTAGAAATGTCATGGTGGTTCGAATACTATTCAAGTAAGAGACTTTCACTCCAAATATCATAAAAATCGATTGAGATTTGGAAAAGTTATGGCTATTTGTTGTTTTTCGACGTAAATATTGTAATATTTGGTCAAACTTTCGATGCATGGAACCAAATGAATATAAAGTATTTTTCAATATTTTATGTAAGGGCGTTTCTAGGCCTATCATAAGGATGCTTTGACGTGGATTATTTTTTCCATAAATAGTTGGAATCAATTTTTGGCCCATAGCGGGGCAAAAGTTCGAATCTGCGGGGCAAAAGTTCGACCCATGTATAAACCCACGGAAAATTTTTCAAATTTCCTGAAATCTACATATTATCTTCAAATTTAGCGAAATTTGCCTGATCGTGCGAAAAATGTCACAAAAATTTTACATTTCCCTTAGTTTTGCGAAAAAACTGCTATTTTTTGGGTGTATTACAATTAACCCTGTTTTGGGCATTTTTTGATGAAAATTTAGTGTGTATTTTTCGGCAAACATAAGTTTACGGCTGGTAGAAAGTATGCCTGGCATAAAAGTATTGATATTTTGTGTTTAAGCCAACGAACTTTTGCCCCACACTAGATTCGAACTTTTGCCCCACCGGTGGGGCAAAAGTTCGAATAAGACAATCAATTTTGAAACTGTTATAACTAAAAATGGGTAAATATTTTGACACAAGTTTGTTCAGCAAAGTTATAGCCAATATGATGAAGGTTCGCTGTATGGTATTTGTTTTGTTTCATCTGCTATTATTTTCCTGGAAACTTTGATTATACCACTAAGGTCGAACTTTTGCCCCACCTTACTCTAAGGGCGTTTCTAGGCCTACCATAAGGATGCTTTGACGTGTATTAGTTTTTCCATAAATAGTTGGAATCAATTTTTGGCCCATAGCGGGGCAAAAGTTCGAATCTGCGGGGCAAAAGTTCGACCCATGTATAAACCCACGGAAATTTTTTCAAATTTCCTGAAATCTACATATTATCTTCAAATTTAGCGAAATTTGCCTGATCGTGTGAAAAATGTCACAAAAATTTTACATTTTCCCTTAGTTCTGCGAAAAACTATTTTTTTGGGTGTATTACAATTAACCCTGTTTTGGGCATTTTTTATGAAAATTTAGTGTGTATTTTTCGGCATACATAAGTTTACGGCTGGAATAAAGTATGCCTGGCATAAAAGTATTGATATTTTGTGCTTTAGGCAACGAACTTTTGCCCCACACTAGATTCGAACTTTTGCCCCACCGGTGGGGCAAAAGTTCGTTTAAGACAATCAATTTTGAAACTGTTATAACTAAAAATGGGTAAATATTTTGACACAAGTTTGTTCAGCAAAGTTATAGCCAATATGTTGAAGGTTCGCTGTATGGTATTTGTTTTGTTTCATCTGCTATTATTTTCCTGGAAACTTTGATTATACCACTAAGGTCGAACTTTTGCCCCACCTTACTCTAATTTGCCTTTTGAAAATCAGATTTGGGCACATAATGCCGAAAAACAAAACGAAACCACCATTTATTTAAAATTACAATAATTGAAAAAAAGGCGTTAAATCAGCAAGGACATCCTCAATGAAGGCTTGAAGAATGAGTTTTCACCATGGGATGATAAGTTTGTAGTTACACTCCAGTATTAAGGTGTTTGGAACATTTTTCAACATTTTCCCATAATAATTTCCATACAAACCTATCGTCTGTGGGCCACTTCTAAATTACCATCTAGATAGCTGAAATTTTCACAGAATATTATTTTTATGGTAAGAAAGATATGGGAGATTGGTTCTTTGAACATTTTTAACCCATATCCGCCCAGCGCACAGTGGCGCATGGCCGGACAAAACCTCAAAAATTCATGTTCTCAAAATCACTCGTCAATATTTTTTATTGAGTTCTATACTATTGAGCGACACTTTCTCAAAATTTGAGATTGATCTGTTCTGTTTTCGATTTTTGGCAGCATCGTTAATGTGGGAAAGTCAGCTAAGTTGGACTGCTCGAAATTCATCAACAATGATTCACCTAGCCAACTTCAAAGAGCTGTATCTTAACGAAATCATAACCGATTGAGGCTCAATAGGTTCCATTTGAAAGCGTAGTTATAAGCCTTAGTTTTGGCTATAATTATATAAATTTTAACATATCAAGTTGTTATTTGTAGCAAAAAAAGTTTCGAAAATCTTTCTCCAAAAATTTGTTAAATTTTCAAAAATACGTACGTTTTATGTGAAATGTTTCGGAAAAATGAGTCACTTACTATTCAAATCTATATTATTTGTCATAATTCGTTTGAAACTTTAGTGGAATCACTAAAAGGAAGTTAAATTTGTATCTCTAGTTTGGGTTTATCCACAAATTTCTGCATTACAACAAAAAAAATTGTAGTAATAGCCTTTTTATACGATTAGATGAAAAAACTTTATATGGACCAATTTCACAAGAAAATCGAATTTTCAATTTGACTGTTATTTCCAACGGGATGATATCAGGTATGCAAGATAATTATTAGATTACCATTATCAAGCATTTTGAGACGTATTTGAGGTTTTGTCCGACCTTTGTATGAAGGACCGCCACTGTGCAGCGTCCTAAAAATAGGACAGAAGCCCCGAACGCCCAGCGTCCTATAAATAGGACAGTACTTGTAGTGCAAATATCTTGAAAATAAAGAGGTTTAGGAGAAAACTGTCTTTTGCAAAGTTGATCACAGGACTGCTGACTTCCACTTCGTAACTTTTTTAATTCAGAATTAACTCACCAGGTAGCGCACAGACGTCAACAAATGTCGCATTTATAAGCAACATATGAAACAACTTTCCAGCGTACAAATATTTGCTTCGTTTATATCTCAGTCCAGCGATGAGATACAAAATTGGTGTCTTCGACAAAGTTGAACAACTAAATAATACCTATTCGCATAGAACCTTACAAATTCGGAAAACACTCCCAAGATGGCGCTAGTGAGCTAAAGCTTCATTTGCTTATATCTTAGCCCAGTTATGAGATACAAAAATAGTGTCTTCGACAAAGTTGAACAACTAAATAATACCTATTCGCATAGAACCTTATAAATTCGGAAAACACTCCCAAGATGGCGCTAGTGAGCCAAAACTTTATTTGCTTATATCTTAGCCCGGTTATGATATACAAAAATGGTGTCTTCGACAAAGTTGAACAACTAAATAATACCTATTCGCATAGATCCTTATAAATTCGGAAAACACTCCCAAGATGGCGCTAGTGAGCCAAAACTTTATTTGCTTATATCTTAGCCCGGTTATGAGATACAAAAATGGTGTCTTGGACAAAGCTGAACAACTAAATAATACCTATTCGCATAGAACCTTATAAATTCGGAAAACACTCCCAAGATGGCGCTAGTGAGCCAAAACTTTATTTGCTTATATCTTAGCCCGGTTATGAGATACAAAAATGGTGTCTTGGACAAAGCTGAACAACTAAATAATACCTATTTGCATAGAACCTTATAAATTCGGAAAACACTCCCAAGATGGCGCTAGTGAGCCAAAACTCCTATTTGCTTATATCTTAGTTCAGTTATGAGATACAAAATTGGTGTCTTCGATGAAGTTGATAAACTAAATGAGAACTATTCGCCTAAAACCTTATTTGTATGGAAAACACTCAAAAGATGGCGCTAATGGTCGAACATTTTGATTGTTTATATCTCAGTTCAGTGGTGATATACAACGTTGGTGTCTTCGACAAATATGTTTAACTGAATGAGATCTAGTCACCCGAAAGCTTATTAGTTGGGAAAACATTCACTAGATGGCGCTAGTGAGCAGAGATTTTATTTGCTTGTTTCTCAGTCCAGTTATTAGATACAAAATTGATGTCTTCGACAAAGTTGATCAACTTAATGAGACATATTCCCCTTAAACCTTTTTAGTTCGTAATACACTCAAAAGATGACGCTAGCGATCGAACATTTGGATTGTTTATATCTCAGTTCAGTGATGAGATACAACATTGGTGTCTTCGACAAATGTGTTCAACTGAATGAGATCTATTCGCCCGAAAACTTATTAGTTCGGAAAACATTCACTAGATTGAGCTAGTGGGCAAATATTGTATTTGCTTGCATCTAAGTTCTGTTATGAGATAGATACAAAATTGTTGTCTTCGACAATGTTGAACAACTAAATGATACTTAGTCACATAAAACCTTATAACACTCACAAGATGGCGCTAGTGGGCAAAGATTTTATTTGCTAATATCTCAGTCAAGTGATTAAATAAAAAGTTTGTATCATGGATAATGTTGAACAACTAAATGAATCCTATTCGCCTAAAACCATATTAGTTCGAAAAACACTCACAAAGTTGCGCTAGTGGTCAAATATTTTATTTTTTCTATATCAGTCCAGCGATGAGACTGAAAAAAATCGAACTCTCGAAATTGGTATCTTCGACAAAAGTGTTCAACTAAATGGGATCTATTCGCCCAGAAACATAGTAGTTTGGAAAATTCTCCCAAGGTGGCGCTAGTAGGCAAACATATTATTTGCTTTTATCTCAATCAAGAGATTGGATACGAAGTTAGCGTTTTTGACAAATTTGGAGATCTGAATGAGACCTATTCGCCTGGAAACTTATTACTTCGGAAATCACCTAAATGGCACTACTGGGCACACATTTTATTCGCTTATATATCAGTCCACTGATTAAATAAAAAAAAAAAAACTATTCGCCTAAAACCTTCTTAGTCATTCTCATGATTGAAGTCCAGTGATGAAAAATTTGGTATCTGGAAAACGATGATCAACTAAAGGAGATATTTTCGCAAAAAAAAAAAACATATAAGCTGGGAATTGCTATTATGTGCGAAACATCAAGGAAACAACCAATAAGAAATTGGTCTGCCTAGATCAAAACAATGGATACTTACTATCGATTCGAGTAACAATCGCTTATTTCGGATGCAATGCTCCTTACATTTTTAGATGAACCTTGACACCATTTAGATCTTTTGATCTTTTGAAGGGAGTGAAGAACGAAAAAACCGACAAATTGACTTATCCATCCATGAACTGAACTCCAAGGGTGAAGGGCGGCTGTCAAATGAGAGTAAAATTGAATAGCCGCCAACCTAAGTCCAGAACCAGTTATATGACTTAAAGGTTGAAAAGTAAAAATTATTATTCGCAAAATTACAGGTAATAAATGCGCTTGAAAGATATTGTTTCAAGCAGTTAGTTCAAGCTACTGCAGTGCGTTGTTGCCAATTTAATCAGAAAATTCTACTTAATTCCCAAAATGAATGTTTTCGAGAAAATTGATTACGCCTTCACCATTGTTTGGTTGTAGTTTTGTATGGTTGTTTACTTATTAGAACCAGCGACGCGTTGAGGTAGCAGTAAAGAGCCTTCCTTGCTGAACTCACTCGGACCAAGAATTGTGACCTTTGAGCGGGCACGCTTCAGTATGCTCCCCAGGTATTCTGGCCAGCTCTAGTGTCAAAAATTTTGAACCGCGTGGATTCGGTTCTATCGGTGAATAAGACTATATGCATCAGTGTTGCAGTAACTTCATCGTTATAGCCGAATAATGTTAGCTTTAAATATTCACATCTGTAAAGCATGTAATAGTTGGAGTCCAATATTTGACTGGCATTGGACTGAACGACAAACTTTTGATTAGCACTAACGAAATTTTTTATATTTTCAAACATAAAGGATTTGGTTGGGCCCAGATAGCCGTAGCGGTAAACGCGCAGCTATTCAGCAAGACCAAGCTGAGGGTCGTGGGTTCGAATCCCACCGGTCGAGGATCTTTTCGGCTTGGAAATTTTCTCGACTTCCTAGGGCATAGAGTATCTTCGTACCTGCCACACGATATATACATGCAAAAATGGTCAATTGGCATAGAAAGCTCTCAGTTAATAACTGTGGAAGTGCTCATAAGAACACTAATCTGAGAAGCAGGCTTTGTCCCAGTTGGGACGTAACGCCAGAAAGAAGAAGAAAGGATTTGGATCGCTGTCAGATCCGAGCCACATTGTATACTAATAACTTGATTGATAAAAAATATTTTGATAGTTATGTTTCCATTATCAGCTGGCAAGTTTTATATAATATTTTTGAAGACTATTCTGAAACATCTTTAGGTTTTTTGTTAAATCAAAATATTTGATGTAAGATTTTATTTTGTTTTTGGTATAAATGGTTTAAGTGTGCATAATTGTACATGTACATGAATGGAAATGTATGTATGTCTGTATCTTACTTACGTGGTAGAGCAGAAAATCCCGAGCAACACACAAGTTATAATTGTGTATTATAAACTTATATATGACTAGTTTTGGTCATATATCAGTTGATAATACACAGTTATAACATGTGTGTTGCTGGGGATTGAATTGAAGTCACTAAATGATTTAATGCTGGCACACACCTTTCGCCTCTGAAATTTTTATTCTTTATGTTGCAATTTCTTTATCAGGGTACGTCCATAAATTACGTCACGCAAAGTTTTGCCATATTCATCCTCCTCAACTTTCCTCTGTTTCACACTTTTTGTATGGATTCCAATTTTTATATGGGTAGTTACGTTTCATTGTAACTCCTTCCTTCCTCTTCTGTACGTGACGTAATTTATGAATTACCCCTCACCAGCAGTTTTTTCCAACTTGTTTACATTGTAATGGGTCGAACTGCAAGAAAATATATTTGATTAATTTCGAAAATAAACTTATAGAACAGCTAGATATAGACGACACACTTTCAAGAATTTTTTTGGATCCCCACCATAGACTTGAATTTTTTTGGTGAAATAAGGTTTAATTTATGGGAATACGACTATAACAAAAACGGAGCTGAATTCCAATTGTGAGATACCTTGGGCGTTAACGGGTTAATATTTGAATCGCCCTGATGTAGGCGTATAGATAGATCACTATAATTAATAATTATTATTGAGTTTACTGGTTTTCTTATCATATTCTATTCGATTAAATTCTAAGCCCATGCACACTGCACAGCCAATACTGAAAAGCATCCTGTAAATATCAGAATTTCTTCTGGCATTTTCTCGTCAACATTAATATTTGCAACACATCGATAATGTGATACAAATATTGAAATGGCTAGGCCCGCTGTGCAGACTTGGTGTTGAAGATAATATAAAAATTGACGGCGACCAGATTATTCACTTGTGGAAAACATGATAGACAAAAGTTTTCAAATTTTATGAAGGGTGAAACGCAGACAACCGAATTAGCCGTTTTATTTTAGGTGATAGGTAAAATCGTCAAGACTCGGAAGTGCCTCGCCATTACAGGGACAAAAATAAGCATTCTAAAGGCGGAATATATAATATAGTCTTTTTACCAGTGATGTTATTAAGTTTTTGTATGGTATTATTGTCAAGGATTTTTTTTGTGAAATAAAGAGTACCGTAATGCGGGGGGGAAATTGATCACTATTTTACAACTTTTTGTTGTATTGTCCCTCGGAATTCAAATAATGTCAAATACATTCCAACAAAATCAGTATTCCATTGATTTCTATCGGATTATGTAATCGACTTTTCATGAAATAATATTTTACATATCATAAAAATAGTTTAAATATCCAGAAATTAAAATGACACATTGTGGCGAAATTGATCACTTTGTAGTATAGCATCTTTAAGAACGTAAAATTTCCCTGTCCACTAAATTTTTGGACTCCTGAATCTGAAAATTATGTCAAAATTCTTACAACTCGTGTATATCATCATTTTATTGCAAAATTAAACTTTGTAAATATGCATAATACGCCTAGATGTATGCAATTCCCCTTGAAATAAGCACGTTATTCAACAATAAACGGTTTTATGGGCAAAAAACTATTCCTGCAATGTTGTACGATTTCAAAAATGAGTTCAGCAATTCACACTGAAGCTTACACAACATTTTGAACACTCAAAGTTTGCATCCAGACTTAGCCCCAGCGGATTGTTTAGTACTGACATTTCCAACAGTATCGCCTCCACATTCAAAAACTATGAATATTTCTATGGCAAACTGACCTTAATAAAAATGAAATAGTTTGAAATCATATTAGATAAACCACATTCAAAGTGCACTCTTAAAATACTTCACACAAAGCTGCATCAGTTCTCAATGCAGGCAATGAACATAATGATAGACTTGATCAGAAAGTTTCTGGCAGTATGTTAGTTAGAAATGTATTGCATAACAGTTGTACAAGACTTATGCGTAATTTGTACCAAGCACAACTTTTCTTTATGCGTTGGTGGTCTTTGTGTTGCATGAATGGATTACCTGCTTTACTCTTTTCCACAGTTGGTCAGCAGAAGTTTTCTCGTTTTATTTTGTATGGGGAAAGGCTGTTTGCGATTAATTCTTTCATTTATGAGAAATTTTAAGTTTGATGCCTTTCCCCATACAAAATGAAACGAGAAAACTTTTGCTGATCAACTGTGGGCAAGAGCAAAGCAGGTAATCCATTGAAATCTTTTAACACTAACTACAAGAGCATAATCATTCCGTTGCGATACATATAAAAGAGTTCAATTTTGTGCTGCTTTTCCGTACAAAAAATGCAAAAACCCCGAAAACTGGGAGAGTTATGTAACCATTGTGCTCGAGTCTTTACGCAATCGGGTTTGCATACTCGTTTGGAAAAAAGATTACAGTTTTGGAGCGTCTTGACATTTTTTTGTTTTGAATGGTTACGGTTTACTTCGGATTTTGATGGTCACATGTGAAAGCATGTGAATATAGAGGTGGTAAATGTTTGCTACAGCACTTTTCCCGTCCCTGGTAGTAGCAGAAATTTGTATCAGAGTTATTTTCTAAAAATCCACCCAATATGCAATATTAGCTCTACAAAATTACAGACTCAAAAAAGCACTTTTATTTTTTTGAAATTTTAGTTTCTTCCCATACTGCCATAAAATGCATACTTGGTATTCCATTTACTCAATGCCTACTGTTGTCGAATATAACAAATATGCAGTTATGGACAGTTTGTGGGCTTCGTAGCCGTGCGGTTAGCGGCGTCAGTCGTTTAGGCGTATTGTGCTACGGAGTGAGGGTTCGATTCCCGCCCCAGTCGGAGAAAACTTTTCGTCAAACGAAAAATTCTTCATTGGTCCACTGGTCGTTACGTGTGTCCGTTGTCTAACGTTAGTTATGTTCAGTCTGTGCAGCCTCTGGCTGAATACGGTGTAAATTGTCTCTTATACACTGTTCAAAAGCTTAGAAAAATACAATGAAATAAAACTATTAAGGTAAATGTGAAGAACATAATTATGTGAGTTCTAATAATAATAATGATTGTCACAACGTTTTTCGCACATATGGCCTATATGCATCTCTAGTAACTAAACTCATTATTTCATTATAAGCCTTTTTTTTTAATTTTACAAAACTGTTTTTTAATAAAATATCAAATGTGCATATAAAAACGCATATATTTGATATAAGATGGCAAACATATTTTTTTGCAATTCCATTGCAAATCAATCAACTTTTCATTGAGAAGTTGATCAACATAACGGCCTACTTTTCTTTTTTCAAGTAGAACTTTTCAGTACTGTTTTGGTAAGCGTCAACCGAATAACCCAGTCTCTTTATGCCGAAGCTTATTCTGCGCTGCGTGTGAGTCGAGATGAGTCGTTCTCACCTCGGGTGACGTGAGGCGACTAATGTTAATCAAATTGAAGCGAGTCGACACCTCACCGACTCGTCTCGCCATGCCGCACAGAATAAGCACAATTGTATCTGATTCTTGGGGTCGCCGGTCGTAGAACCGACGTGAGGTAAGAATTGTCGGTATCGTATAGCGAGGTGACAATTCTCGACTCGAGTGAAGTGACTGTCCATTTGGTTTACACGGCGAGTCACTTCACTAGAGTCTAAGCCCGCGATCTGGTTCCGACACAGGTTGGCGATTTGACGTGGGTTCGGATCGTCCAGCTACTGTCCAATAGGAAGTACCGTTTTGATTCATATTACGGACACTTAAGGCCTGAGCGTGGTATAACCGATCGAAAAGCATATAAATTGAAACATAATATATGATACCTCGGCGTTATCATGCTTTCAACACACTAATCTTTCAAATCGCGGCCGAAGATTCGGATTTTACAGCTTGAATTACCTGAAATAAATAGAAATTAGAAAACTTTCCATGATTCTTATTCCGGACGCAACCTAATTTTTGTTTCATATTGCGGACACTTTGTTTCGAATTCCGGACAGCTCACGAAAAGCAAAACTAAAATGGTTAAATTATAAATTAAACTTTCTCACCCGTTAGAGCAACGTCAAAACTAATCACGCATTATAATATTTCATGGATTGCTATGGTAAATGTATATTTAAACGTGCCTGAATGTTGTGAACTTTTGAACGGGAAATTTTGAAACATTTCAAGTGAAACCTTTCCCATACAAAGTAGAGTGTCCGGAATTTGAAGCTGTCCGGAATTTGAATCAAAACGGTATAGCTCTGCATGATACTGGTTTGAGTGAGAAAATTTGTGACATTCATGGGTTCTACTGTATCATAGCCCACGTGATTGAAAAATACTGCATTGAAACTAGGCATACAGTGGGTTCTCTTGAAATGTTTGTTTGTGCTTAGAGTTCATCCAGTTCAAGAGCATTTTTCGAAATACCAAAAAATGTTGTATGCAACTCGTTGCAAAACTCGATTTTTTCAACACTCGTTGTGTTTATCCAACTTGGCGAGCCTCGTTGGATAAATGTACAACTCGTGCTGAAAAATTCATCATTTTGCAACTTATTGCATAAATAACTATTGGCCAACAGTCTGTATGGAAACTTTTCATAGTACAAATGTCCAATAAAACTGTTAATAAATTTAGACAAACATCGTTGCAATCTTTTATTGTTACGATCACTGTTTTATATATTTAGATTTTTAAAGTCCGTTCAAATGCGTTTTTCTTTTCTTTTATAAGCATTGTAAAAAAACTGAACTGCTACGGTGAATGATATGTAAGATGTTGGTAGCAAAATTTTAATAATAGTTGGAGTTCCACCGAATCAGGATGATAGTGTTGCAACCTTACTACAAGAAATTAATGTTATATTTAAAATAGGGAGACTTACGGCTTCGGCACCATTAGACTATTATCGGCAACCAAATTTCAAACGCCAAATACACAGTATTTTTCTATCAAAACACATAAGTGGAAACATTCAGTAGATTCTTTGTTCTGCCCGCTTCCCGCAGGCGAGATTTCGGAGACTAAACAAACGATATCGCCGGAGATACCATCAATTCAAATGATCACGCCTCAAAATGCGATTGATTTGGAGCTGCCGAAGTGATTCACCAGCAGTTGTTATGGGAAAGTTGCCGAAGAGAATGAGGCTGCCGACAATAGTCACACTGACAAGGGATGTTCGCAGCGTTGTAAAAACGTTTCCAAAAGCATTTTGACAAGTCTGTCGGTGTGAATCGATAGAGGATTGAGCAACGCATAAATGTAAATAGAAAAACACGGAATTTATCTGCTGATGTCCAAGAAAATTACAAAAGAAGCACGGCATCGGCTTAAGCTGCCGAGAATACGTAAGTTCCCCTAATACTAATGAACGAATTGAAAAAAAGCACCATCATAACATTCAGAGTATTTATATTGAAGGTTACTAGAAACAATTTAAAGATTTATTGTATGCTTTTAGAGAACAAATCATTTTGTTTGAAGGTTTTTTAATCCAAAGGGTGTATTGAAAATTACTTTCTTCTTGCTTGCCAAATATTCTTTTGGATTATAACAATTTTCCAGACTCATTCAATTCAATTCTGCCTCAAACAGCGGCGAAATCCAAATTACCAGTCTCAAACGAAGTGTGATGACCACATACCTTGCTTAATTTATTTATTGTCCCAACATCGGAAGCGTTTAAATTGCAACGAAAACACCAGTAGCTGGCTGGCCTGGCCTGTGAACGCATCCGAAGCTCAGGATGAAATTCCTGACCAGCACCCTTCGGACGGCGGCGGCATCTGGCCTGGCCACTGCTGATGCTGACTGTCGGGCGCATTAGAAAGTCCGGAGATGCTTGAATTATTTTAACACGTTCGGAAATTCCAACCAAAACAGTCGGCTAAATCTTTATTTCACACTGACTTCGACGCATTGCTTGCCCGAGCAGACGGTGAGAACATTAAATTTATCTGTACTAATTTACTTCGTTTGATATAAATTAAAACATTTGTTTTTTAAAGCTTTGTTAAAGTTAAACTGATAAACCATGTGAAAATATTTGAAGCATCAGAAGAAATCTTAAATTTTTCATGAGTTAAGAAAAGATATTCTATTATTTTTTTTCAATCCACTACAGATGAAACGCAGGCTTCGTCTTTTGGCGAAGAGGCTTGTATCATCCACAAACAAATATTTTTGATATCACTGAGGAAATTCAGGTTGGTCAGATGTGAACATATTATACAACTTTGGACCCAGAATGCTGCCTTGAGGAACACATGCTCTTGAACAGTTTTTGCATTCTCACTCGAATCATTTGAGGATCTGTGTTGAAAATTTTGAGTTCAATTTTTACTCCTCAGAAAAACGCATTTTTGCATCACAGAGGAGTTAAGCCTGGTTGTAACAAGCTTGACAAACAGCTGCTGCGAAAGCGATCTCCCAATCTATCTATTCATTTTTCTCACTTATTTTAAATTGGGATAGGAGTTTTACTCTACTGGCATAATAAACAATCCTCGTAAATCCTATAGTAAAAGGGCCCCACAGCTTTAGAGCTTGTTTAGATGGGGTTTGTCATGCACTGTTATCCATACGATACAATCAGAGCTGTAGCAGTAGACGATAAACAGACTCTCATGTGTTGCGGATCATGTTACAGAGAGCGATAATTAAAAGAAATTCTTCTTCTTTCAAAACACGGGGGATGAATTGTCTAAAACATTCTCTGATTAATAATGCTTTCGAAATCCTGAGTATCTTCATTTTTAATTGTACTCGTGAATCTTAAAATCAAATTTTACGCGCTTTCAAATTACATAGCAAGCTTTTGCGCTTTGTTTTTCGCAATTTTTAGTAGTAATTTGTTTTCTTTTACCATCCCGGAGTTGGCTCTTTAGGTTTTTTGAAAACTTTAGATAATTTCTAAAAGGGCTCCAACTGAGGTCCAACTGAGAAACCTTATTTTCAAAATTTTTGTCTGTAAATTTAGAAAAGATTTTATAGTTTTTTTGCAGATCCTACTATACAATTTTCATACCAGAATCGTAAGTAGGTTCAAACGAACTACTTATTGTAATCATCATTATCAAGACCCGTCTCCAAAATGCCCTAAGCAATAAAGAAAATACTATGAAGAAGTTGTTTAAATTTTCGAATGAAAGTCCAGTTACAAAATGTTGTGAATAAGTTTTGAACTATTTATTTTAAATTTTACAAGGCAAACACGAATGCATCCATCCTGTGTAAACTGTCGTTGATACACAATAAAGAATTCAATCGTTATCCTTAGAACAGATTACGATTTCATTTTAACTCCACCACCCTCTCGGGCATCGGTGCTGCATCCTATTATCTCGAGCATGGCTGGACCGCCCGCTCAAGACAACGGAGGGCTGGGTGTGAAATTGATTGCCTGCCAAGATTTGCCGCCGATTGCGATTGCCATTCAATTCGAGAACTGCACACTGGCTGAGGTTTCGCTCAATCTTCGACGACGTGTCGTATTTCGCGCTTCCATCAGGAAAGATTAACTCTGGAATCTTTACATCCCAATTTTATTGAATTCAGTTATATTCAATGGGATGCATCGGCTGACAGGACAAGTGAGATAAATTTTTCTTATTTATCTGGGAAAATGCTACCGGACTGATGAATGAAGCGGTGGAACAGTTTCAGTCGGACATGTTCTGGAATGGAGCATAAACATAAAAAAGAAAACAACGAATTGTTCTTAATCGTCAATTATGCAGCTTTGTCACCTTTGGTAAATTGCCGTCAACAGTAGGGTTTGAAGTGTTCGTTGTGGATATACAGTGCAGCAGCGTGAAAGTTATGGACTTTCAAAGACTTTCAAATATAAGTAAAAATAAGATGAAATTTTTTATTTACATCTCTTTGTTTTAGGAACGATAAAATGCAGTCAAATCTTCATGAGACGACATTGGATAGTCTTTTCACTTATGGAGATAATAAGTAACCGAACAAAAATGAAAGTAATGTAGAAGCTGCTTATTGCAATTGGTTTCGGCCAAAAAAAGTTTTAGACGTTTATTGAGCGCCCATTGTACTCTTTCATCCTTATAGACTTTTTGAATACTGACGTCACTAAAGCATTGCGCCAGCAAGTGATTTGTTCTTCTTCTCCATATGTTGTTTCCATGTACAACGTAAGCATACAATATCTCAGGTTATTCTATCTCTGTAGAGGGCTCGTGACGTGGGTAGATCACCTTTTCATGCTGCGTAACGGGGTAAGATCTATCAATCTGAACTCTGATCTTCTTGTTTGTCTAGCTAGGGTAGAATGTTTATTTAAGGATTCACGATACAAAGTCCTTGTTACTGGCAACAGTTATTAAAATGCGAGTACCGTAATCCGGGGTATCATTGATCAGCCGGGTAACATTGATCGAAATGACTCATCTCGTAATAAGTTGGTATCATCATACCGTCAATCTACCATTCACCGTGCATTTAAGAAAAATTTGCACTTCAGAAAATTATATAACTTTTCCAAATAATTTGAAGCGAACTAGAATACCACTACCTAGCGTGCAATTATATAATAATTCAGGGAAAAATCTAAAACTAGTGATGCATAACAAAAATTACTCAAAAATTATGTTTAAAAATGTCATGTTAAGGTCGCCTCGTACCGTTCTATGTCACCATTTACCGTGCACGCTGGTGCACCATTCACCGTGCGTATAGTTTTCGTCATGATTTAATTTTGTATCTTGAAAAAACGTTGTTGATGGAGCAACTATGTTGCTAGTAGTGTGCGCGCTAATTTTCAAGAGTATTCATATCTTCATTTACAATAAAAACCATAAAAAGTTTAAAAATTGGCTAAATAATTAATTTTTCATTAAAATCGTTATAAGAGGTTTGACTGTATTGTCCAAACCATTCCATGTTCGCTCAAAAACTAAATATGAAGTAGTTTAATGACCACATAACAACAAATTTAATATTACCGAATGATTTCATTAATTTTAAACTAATGCACGGTAATAGGAACCATATATTTTGAAAGGGATCCTTTCACCGTGCATTTGGGTTTCGACTGAAAAACAATAAAAAATTCTAATTTGCATAAAATGTCATTGCTCATACGATGAAATACATCTTACTAAAAGTATCCACAATGAAAACTAGCTGAAATTTTGAAAAATTTCATACTCTCTCGTTAAAATGAAAAATGTGATTTTTTGGCGTTTCTACTAGGAGTGTTGAAAAATCTCAAATCTCAATCTCATCTCACAGAATTCACATGATTTTGACTACATAAACTAGGTTTTTCAAAATGCTTTGTGACAAGAACTACTTCGTTTCATCAGTTTTATCTTATTTTGCTAACAAAAGAATAATTTGTGAAAATTGTATGAATATTCTGTAGGAATTTGCATATGTGCACGGTGAATGGAGGCCGCACGGTGACTGGTGACTTAACGGTACATTGATGAAACATTTCCAAAGCATAAATGTTGCTTCTCTTTCTTATATTTATGAGCTATTAAAAATTAAGATTTTTGCAAAAATTGCGTTAACTTTATGCGTAAATTTGTCAAGTTTGCGAAACAATGATTTCAATGGTTAAGGATGACATTATCGAAGACTCATGTGAGACACGACATAAGTTCTGCAAGCGATATTAGCAGGAAAATGCGGTTCTCACTAAAAATGGCATCGCCAAAAACGATTCCGCTGTCAAAACTTTTATAAGTATGTTCAATTAGGCAACATTAACGAATTACTGTTAAGAATGTAGAATTCCCTTAGGAAATTGTCTATCTTTAGGCGTATTCCGCTGTTCGAGGTGTTTTTAATTTTAAAATAACACAAAAAGTAAATGAGATGTAAGCGTTTGGACATCACATTCGGCTTCGGAAGCCATTATTTATGTAAGTAACGACATTTTCAATATTATCGCGCGTTGTTTACATGGATGATCAATGTTATCTCATATCAGCTAAAGGAAAAAATTACATAAAACATATTTGTAAACATGCTTAAATCTTTCAAAAAACAAAATACAGTATATAGTTGTGAAGCTCAGAATCGTTGTTGGCAAGCGGGAGCACCACGAAGAACCTTGCATTCCATTCTGACATTACTATAGGAGTGAGGCGTCGAAGTTGTGCCATGCCTACTAGATCGTTTGATGTCCGATCCGATGTTACATTCTCGGAGTTCTTTCAACAGGCTTTTGATTGTCAACCATCATAACAGGGTTGGAAGACAAGATCTATGACAATGTTCATTCAGTACCACACATCCTCCCTCTTCTCAGGAAAAAAAAGTTTGAAGTGATGAGTTTTCACATCGTTTCCATCATCACGAAAGCTTTAAGGAATTCAGGATGTATATTTCACATCGCTAAGAACTTCACCGATGTATACTGTTTCATATTTCAACTGTTCACTTGTACATGCGACTTTGAAACATTTTTCCGCTGTAGGATACCCACGCAATCAGAACGGCGTTGAAATTATTGATCGGTTGAATGTCGTTCCATACATTAGAAACGGCAAGCTAATTAAGGTACCGTGGGGTAAGTGGATACAGAAAAATCAATAGTTAACTTCATTATTATGTACAGCTAACGTGAATAATGTAACTCAAACTTTTTTCTGTGGATAACAAATAAGGGACTATTATACTTCAAATCGTCATTTATTTCGATTTTTCTGATTGTTTTGTATTGAGTATGAGAGACTTAAAAATTTGCGCCAAATGATCTACTTGCCCCACCATGGTGGGGTAAGTGGATCACCTTTAAAAAAAATCTGTTCTCGAAACAAATGTAGTGTGATTATGTTTAATAAGAATGATATTACCCTCGCTCTTGTTATTAGTGCTACTTAAGTTACATTTTAATACTTTAAAATTAAAAAGTATTTTTATTTAATCAAAATATTATAAAAAGTATGTATATATTAATTCATACTAATTTGAACATAAAAAAACATTGTAACTAGAAAAATTTGGAGAAAATTCTTCCTTTTATACGCATAAGTTATACAAAAGAATTGTAGGATTATTCTTAAAGATATTTTTGAAAACCACTCATGGTTTAAAAACATTAGTTACATTTACTTTTGAATAACAAACTCAAATCCTTCTATTTTATTTATGAATATATGTGTATCATCTGTCTAGAACAATTTATATGGTCAAATAAGGTACGATACTATGCTTTCGATTGGAAAATAAGTATATTTTGCTCTTTTACAACTCAGCTTAGATAAACCACGAAAAGTTTCGTGTGAATTTTGAAGTTATTATTCTTTTAATATTTTTTTTTATACAAGAAAGGTTCAAAAAACTTTTAGGTGGATTAATTCAAATTTTCTATGGCCAATTTGACAAATTCAAGCTGGGAATGGAACAAAATAAAAGAAACAACATTTGCGGATATTATAGCTCATTAAATTTCTCGTAAGCAGTCTGCCAATAAATGATAATTATTCTTGATCCACTTACCCCACCCCATTAAAAAGTAGGGGTAAGTGTACCATGTCCAATATTTTTGTATTTATTTATAAAAATGACATATTTTTCATTGTGATTCATTCAATGAAAACTGAAATGCTCACCATGTGTCGAAAAAAATAATAGAATTCGATTTTAGACAGAGATACAATGAATTTTTGATTGATGGAAAACAATTTTCAAATTAATTACTTTTTGCAGCTAACAAGTTTGCTTGTGTTAGTGTACTTGTAGTACCAGTTTTGCAATAGCTTCAGTGTGGGCGTAAGAATATAACCTAAAACGAAGCAATAGTGCGAAAACATTCAACATATTCAAGTATTTATGCTTTATATTGACAAATGATCCACTTACCCCACTGCTACACTTCCCCCACTGTACCTTATATGAAATGACATATCTAAGATGAATTTTGGACAAAATATTGCTATTAATAAACTGACATATATGCGTTCAACAGAGTAGCATCAGTGTTTGACTTTCATCTTGTTGTACATTCAATCCACCGTACTTTCACGGAAATACTCACTCAAAGACTTGTTTGACTGTTGTTACTTGTTTTGATATAACATATCTACTAAGTTACTAGCCATCATTGGGCTTACATATCTTATTCTATAGATACAGTCGCGCATGCATGTGAACATCACTTTTATTAGGAACCAATTTGTGACCACTAGTCGCGATAGCAAGTGTACACCACCATTACTTAGAGCAAATATACGGCCACTAGTCAAGTTAACAACATCAATAGCAGTTACTATGAACAAGTATGCGACCACCAGTCGCGGTAGCAAGTGTACACCACCATTGCAAAAAACAAATATACGACCACTAGTCGAGCTTACAACATCAATAATACTTTCTAGGAACAAGTATACGACCACCAGTCGAGTTAATAACATCAATAGCAGTTACTATGAACAAGTATGCGACCACCAGTCGCGGTAGCAAGTGTACACCACCATTGCATAGAACAAATATACGACCACCAGTCGAGCTTACAACATCCATAATACATGCTAGGAACAAGTATACGACCACCAGTCGAGTGAACAACATCAATAGCAGTTACTATGAACAAGTATGCGACCACCAGTCACGGTAGCAAGTGTACACCACCATTGCATAGAACAAATATACGACCACCAGTCGAGCTTACAACATCATTAATACTTGCTAGGAACAAGTATACGACCACCAGTCGAGTTAACAACATCAATAGCAGTTACTATGAACAAGTATGCGACCACCAGTCGCGGTAGTAAGTATACACCACCATTGCTTAGAACAAATATGCGACCTCCAGTCGCGCTAGCAATATCAATAACATTGATTGCTAGGAACAAGTATGCGACCACCAGTCGAGTCAATATTATATTCATAGCAAACATCCGTTAAAGACAACCAAATACCAAACCAAATGCAACCACCAATCGCGGCAATAATATTTTTTTAATTGCAACCACCAGTCACGTTAAGGACATTTTTTTTGCATTGCATACACCAATTGTGTTAAGGGCATTTTTTCATAGCAAACACCAGTCGCGTTAAGGATATTTTTTTCAAACATGTTATTATTATTTTTTTTAACATGGCATTTATTTAGAAATAATAATGAATTAAGTAGATTTGAATAGCTTGGATCTCACCGGTTATCGACACAAAATTCACAAATTTCACCGATTCAGTATGCTTCACACTTGTTCGTTAAATATTACGGGATACACAATTTACTGAAGCTAATAGGAAAGAAAACAATCATGTGCATTATAGGTCAAATTTGACCAAAACATCGATAATACTGAATCGATTAAAATTCGATTCGTCCTTTGTATCGATTTTATTCAAATCGATTCGATTTCTTCACTCGTAAGCAAATTAACAAGAACAACGACTCAAAATAAGATCAAATCCCTTGTATTAGGATTTCATGTTGTTTCAACATCAAAAAATCGATTAATTGGAACGAAAAATCTACTTTTGGAACACCAATTGAAAATCGCCCATGCTTAGGAATATTTGCACACTTACATTCATTTTTCACTCTATTTCATTTTATTGAAATTATTTTGTTTTTATTTGAAAGCAGGAGAGATAAGATATAGAAATGTGTGTATCATCACAGATGAAACGATGAAATGATCACATACAACCAAAGCGAAGTTTTATTATTATTTATATAGAAATTTGCACAGTTGATAAATGTTACGGGAGTTTTTTTTTCGATTGAAATTATTCATTCATTCATTCATTTATTCATTTATTTATTTCCAGTAGCGTAAGGTTTAACCTTTTAAATTACTACATTCGGCGGCACATTGCAGATTTAACATAAATAATAATTTCACAGATTATAATTAGTTACATAGTGTACAATAAAGTCGTATATAATACTATCTACTCCAAAAATTCAAACATTTTTCCTTGAAAGCTACTTTTGATGTTTCCCGTTTAATAGAATGGGGCAAACTGTTCCAATTTACTATTCCTCTAACAAACATTGAGCTAGCATATGTTAACGTGCTTTTGATAAGTTATACAAATTGATTAATATTCATGAAAACCACTAATAACTTTAACACTTCACTTCTCTTTTGCAAAATCACATTATTTTACAAATTATACTTAATTATACGATATTTTTTATACACGTTTTGTACGGATATGTTCAATTGACTTCTGCAAAAAAAAAATAGTTCAGTTCCTAACGTTATTCTTTTCTCCGTTCAACCTATACAGAAAATAGGTCCCTGATAAAAGCCAAACTTCATAACTTAGATGAATCAGCTCGAAATGATCATAATCTTTGAATCGGATAAAATAGATGAAACACTTTTTATTACATTCAAATATTTCCATCGAAGCAATCTGTTTGAATTCAAATGCAAAACAAAATATTCACTTCAAAGCCTGCATCGCGCAACTCAAATAGTTGAGGTGATGCTGGTGTTCAATAAGAGCAACAACAAGAACAGAGAAAAACATTGCTGCTTCAGCGAGTAGTGAAGCGGCTAATGCATATTAATGTCATATTTCCTCTTCAATCAGTTTTCTATTATTCATAGAAAATACCACATTGCTGTTTACTTACAGATGCCTTTTTATCAGATTCAAACTTCACTCCACAATCACTCTGAATACATATTTTCACACGCGGTTTAAGAAGCACTCGACACAAACACATTTCCTGGTGGACACTCCCGCTTGCTATCGAATCCAGGCTCTCCAGGAAAAACGAAAATTTATTTAAAACTCCTGGCAGGATCGCCAAATGTGAAGCTCAGAATCGTTGTTGGCAAGCGGGAGCACCACGAAGAACCTTGCATTCCATTCTGACATTACTATAGGAGTGAGGCGTCGAAGTTGTGCCATGCCTACTAGATCGTTTGATGTCCGATCCGATGTTACATTCCCGGAGTTCTTTCAACAGGCTTTTGATTGTCAACCATCATAACAGGGTTGGAAGACAAGATCTATGACATTGTTCATTCAGTACCACACAATAGTCACGAGCTATGGGTGGCAGTACTTGTTTTAAAAATATAAAACTCACATCATTTATATTTTTGGATGAAATATTTAAGAAATATCCTAAAAACTGATCAATGTTACCCCGGATTACGGTACTACTGACTTGGTTCTTCAGAAACCAAGTCGATTTTTTGATAAGGGATCCGCCTTCGCTGAGAAGTAAGTCTCTATGAAAGATGTAAATAGTGGGACCTATTGATCACATTTAATTTTTCCATCAATCTCTGAGGAATCAATACAAGAACTGTACAGAAATCGATACTTCATTACCTATCAATGAAAATGGAGTAATACAACATGTACCATACACTAAGGATACGGCTTATGCTATGTATAACAGATCAAAATAATGGCCGCAGTGGCTCATCCAAACAGAGTTATAAATCGATTAGCCCTTCCAGCAGCTCATCACGTTCCGACACACCGTCTTGTTCGGTTGTCACTGTGCGCGCTTTCGAACTTAACGAGGTGTTATTTCCAAGTTTTTCGCGGTTTTCGTGACCGAAACGGTGCGTGAAGTGAAGCTATACCTAGCGAAGGTTTGGTGAAAATCGGTACGAAAACGGTTGAAAAAAGTGGCTTTGTGTCTGTTTGCTCCACGTACTGAGATAGAGCAAAACAAACTCCCTGCCGGTCAATTTTCATTCAACGTTTTGGTGGTGTGGAGCACGGTGCGTCCAAAAGGGGACCTTTTGATGACTTAAGGCTCAAGAATCCATCATTCAAACATCAGCAATCATCAAAAATGAAATACCAGTTTTTTCATTCAAATTTAAAGAAATCCTCCTGAAAATCTATCACTGCCTTACAGATAGCATGCACAATGTAATGATAGATTTTCATGAACACTGCTTCAATTTTGAGCAAAAAACTGGTTTTGAAAATTTGTACAACGGTGATGGATATTTTCCAATTAAGTACATAGATCCCCCAGTGCCGGACAGCACCCAATACCGGACAAAGTCGAAAAGTGAGAAATCATGGTCTAATCAAGATTGTGTATTAGTAGAAAAGGAAGCTATTATGGAGACTAATGTTTGCGAAGAATAACATATCCTTGAAATATGCACGCCTTTTCAAAAAAGTACAAAAGTTTGAAAATTTTAAAAAATTTGACGTATCGCCTTAATTTTGAGCCTATTTAGTTATTACTTCGAATATGGAAAAATAATTTGGATCACTCAAGCATGTTCGAACATAATCCTTAATTGATAGTATGAATGTATTTTGTACCATCATTGAACTAAACATGGACAAATTACAATTTTGGTTGATCTTCTGTCCCCCAGTTTCGGACAGCTTGATTTGTTATTTGATATCTTTGTAATTATTGGACCATTGTCTCAAAATACATTCATTTTTCATGGATTCCGTCAATCATGATATCAAACATGCAATAAAATTAAGAACAATGAACATTCAGAACAACATCGTAAAATGTGCTATTTTTCATCATATATGTAAGAGGTTTTCGTTGGACATTTGGCAAACTAAGAAAAACTCAAATTGTTCTTGTAAATGTTGCAAATAAATTGAATTGGCAATTATATACTATTCCTATAGTAAACACATTCAAAGATGTTCAAATTCACATAATTCGAGACATTTCCAGATCGTGTCCGGTATTGAGTGCCACCTTTCAAGATCAATCAATTTGGTACTAAAATACATCATCAAAATGCAATGTCAAAATTCATATTTATATTTTAAAATTTATTTTTGTACACCATAAAAATGATAATATTTATCATAAATAGGTAACACGAGCACATGAAATTAATGTTTTTCGAATTATGAATTTAGTGGCTTAAGTGTCCGGTACTGGGGGATCTCCCCCTATATGTAACAATTATGCAATGTACTTATATCAGTTTGGCATAAGGTGAAGTAGCCCGTCATTCGTTTTGGCAGCAATGATGACTTTGCAGCGTGCAATTTCAAAATGATAAAACTTATTCTTGATAGTTTGTATCGACTTGGAAAAGTATCACTGTACGCGCCAACATACATAAAGTATGCTGATACTTTTTCAGCTGTGTCAGCGCAAAACCAACTGATTTTATTTGATTCGAAATAGTGAGATGTATTAGCAACAATCATCAACGGCGTGTAAGTGGCGAGTTTCCTGTCAGCTGGTGGAATTCTATTATCGTTCCCATCCCGAAACCGAATTGCCAGGATTCCGGACCGGCTGCCTTTTAACCTATCTCACTCAACAGCTGCATGGCGAAGTTGTTTGAGCGCATCATCAACCGTCGTATGATTACGGAACGCCTTTCGTACAGGACGTGGCACCGATACCTATTTTGCCGAGCTGGAGAAATCGCTGCCAAATATGGACGAGCACTGCCTCATAGCCTCCTTGGATCTGTCGAAGGCGTATGACACGACCTGGCGGCACGGAATATTGCGGACATTGAAATCGTGGTGAATACGTGGTCGAATGATAAGTTCAGGTAGCTGTAGGAGGACATATGCACGCTATGTCTGAACCAGACGATTATAAAAATCGAATGTACATCGGATTTTTTCTCGCTAGAGATCAGTATTTGGTCTATATTTTCATAATCGGAAAGTTTTGAAATATTCTACCGGTGATTTTTTTCCATACATTTTGTATGAGCTGAAATGCGTCGAAAAGGGGTATTTCCATGGGTTTTAGTAAAAAAGAAATGGAAAAAAAAATCAAAATTTCACCGATGGAATATTTTAAAACATTAAGATTATGAAAATATAACCCAAATAAAGGACTCTAGCGAGAAAAAAAATCCGATGTACATTTGATTTTTATAATCGTCTGGTTCAGACATAGCGTGATATGTCCTATGAATTCGAGCTAGAGAATGGGGTACCTCAGGGTTCCGTGCAATCCGTAACACTGTTCCCCATCGAAATGCAGCTCATTTTTCGAATTGTACCCGCCGGAGTCGACGTCCTCCTTTATGCCGATGATTTAGGCAAAGAAAGCTTTCAGTGTGGAGTGTGGAGTGCTATTAGAACACTACGCTGAGTAACCGGCTCTGTCCCAGTGAGGATGTTAATGCCAAGAAGAAGAAGATCAATTGTTGGTGATCTAGTTTTGAAGATATTCCGCTGTTCCTTGGGGGACCGACATTCTTTTTGGTCAATTTATTAGAAAAATGAAACGTGGACTATATATTGCCAGGTAATAAGGAGCTACTCTGGAAAATATCATACAAATCGGTTCAGTATTCTTGGAGAAATCTGAAAATAACGATATGAATTTTTTTTAGAGTTTTCAAGAACAGTTTTTTTAGAGTTTTCTATTTGTCCAGTGAGGTACCAAAAACTTAAATGCTTTTTACTCAAAGACGGCTGCACCAAATTTCTTCATTTTTTCACAACATACTCACGTTACGTAGGTTATGGCTACGCGTCGGTCCCTCGAGGAAGTTTTTTGAGAGATTGTGAAAAAAATGGTGCAAAATATCGATAAACAAAAAAGTTATCGCGATTTGAATATTTTTTAGTGGTAAAAAAATGAAGCTGCCGGTAGAGGTGAAAATGATAACTTGTTAGCTTGGTGAAGTAGGAGTTTGAGTATCGTACCCAGTTTATTCGTTCGTAGGTTTGTTTCACTTAGATCAGATAGACTGCACAGTCTCTCATCGTGTAGGAAATAGTGGATCATGAACTTTGCGACCATATCGAAACGCATTTTGTAATGGCTTTACATCATTGGTTCAAGGCACAAAGGAAAACCGGTTAGAGCAATTTTATGAACGTATCATGGTCCAAAAATTGAAGCAGCACTTCGATGAATACCTGAATGATAGTGAGAGCGCACGCAATGAGGATCAAAACAACGGGTGATATGTCAACGTCAGTTCAGAAGATGACAGCCCGTATTTTGGGGGTGAGTAAGACTGTCGTTGAAGAACTTCCGAATAAAAAGCAGCTGATAACGATGGTACGGACTTCACTTTCTTAGAGCTTATGGTATCGTCATCATCAAGACCCCCATTTGTCTGCACTGGCTTAAAGACTCAACTTGGAATACAGTATAACTACCGGAGGAGTGCAAAAAGGGGTAATATGACCTATCTACAAGAAAACTGACAAGTTGGATTGTGTCCCAGATCATCTTGCGTCGTCTGTCGTCTTGCATCGGAAAGACGGATTTAATAGCAGGGGTACCATTTTCAACAGCTTTGGTCAATTTTCTTGCACTGCGACTGATATGTAAATTTTTGGCCGAACGTTTGAAAAGTTGACAGTTGTGTACATCGACTTAAACGCTAGGCAGAAAAAGTCAGACTGGCGGTAAATGCGTGAATTCAAAATATAAATGCAATTTTTCTTATGCTTGTGTTGATTGAATTCAATTTTGCGCAAAATCAATCTAAATTTGAGTTATAAAAAATAATGGATTCAAAGGCAAACTACCAGATAATTACATTTGAAATAAAGTAAATTTATGGTTATTGGTCTCAACTTATGGGTTATGCGTTAAAACAAATCAGGTTTTGGTAGAGATTTCGTGTACGTTTTTCAGAATGTCTGACTTCAGGACTTCCTGTCTATTCTTAAGGCAATTCGATCATAAAATGTATTTAGTAGTCATATCATTTTTGTCCCGTGGAGCATATATTTTGATCACTTTTATCTAATAACATCGGCCGAAAACAATGTCGCACACTATGTACCCACGCATGCGAAGAAAATCTCACATCGTGTTGCGTCGCCAGTTGCATGCGTGATGCTTCTCAATGGAGCATCAAAGCCTGAGTAGCAAGTATAATTTTAGTCATTTGTTTGCTGTCGATCGACCACACGGTATCATTCAACATTAACGTACGGGATCATCGAGCCGTGAACAGCATTGGTCTGGCCAACTATCCAGGCTGCACCCACGTCTCATCGCTTACTAAGGGGATCTGGCGTAAAATGCACCAGTTAAGAAAGGTGTGTCGTAATGGAGACACAACATCATGTGTGTCGTAATGGAGACACAACATTAGCATTCTTAGTTTAATGCTTCTACTGTAAAATAGGAGTTATCATTATAATTCTCAAATTATCTTATCTATATAAATAAAAATGGAGTAGTGTTTGCATGTCACGAAATGGCTCGAGAACGAGTCAACGGATTGACGCAAGTTTTTCACTGTTGCCCTCCACAAGGGATGCGACGTGTTCATGCGAGGAAAAGTTCAGTAAACTCTCCGGAATAATGGGGAAAACGGGAGAAGACTATGGTATTATTTTGTATAGGGGATTTTTTGACGTTTTCCAACAGCCTACTTGATGGCAAGACGAAGTTTGCCGGGACCACTAGTCTGCAATAAAATTAATCTCCAAACATATGTTATGACTATATATATGACTAAGGCTTTGTAAAAGAGGTTAATTTATCACTTTCAAAACGATAATCGAAATCATTGGAAAAGTTACAGAACTGTATTTTTAAAATTTATTGTTCTATCTACTTTATTCCCTTGTTAACTGCTTACAACGGTTAATCAATCTGTGTAGTATTTTTCACTCAAACGTTGATTATGCTAGAAAAATCGAAAATGTGCCTTCTCTCCCGACTGTGCATATTACCCCAGGCACCCCTACTGTTGGATCCATTTCAGTGCTTCGCAGTAGTGTCAAAGGAAGACAAGTTGACAACAGCGGGTGGTAGAATGCTACCCGAGGGGTGAGGAGCACAATGGGTCCCTTTTGCCATACACTGGGCGTCCCAATAATACGCATCCCATAAAACCAGACTGCGCGGTTGGTGGCTACAGAAAAAAAAACGACGATGGCAAAGTTTGCATGATGCAAAAACGCACAATTAAGTGTGCACGAAAAACTCACTCAAGCGAGGAATATACGTTATAAATTTTAATATCTACAGGGAGCACAATAATAATAAATATAATTATGTTGTCACCCTTTATGAGCTGTGAAAGCGTCTCGATTTGTAGTTGTATCGAGCACATTTTTGTGACTATTTTGTATTGCCAGTCGGCACCCGATCATAAGAGCATAACTGAAGAATGACTCAATTATATTCGAATTTGTTATTTATATCAAAGTTTGTAGTAATTAGCAGAGTAGCAATCAAATGAATAGAGATATTATTGAAAGTATTTAATAATAATCTGGTTATATGTTAAAATAACATAAATCATAACTCACATTCGTGAAATAATACCACAAATATAACATGCCTTGATATAGTTTTATATCAAACTTAGATACAATTAATTGAAACTTAAGTAACAATTATAACAAAGGTTTTTTTTTATAAATTTGATACTTTGTTTTAGTATTAAGTTATATTGCATGAATTTGTCATAAGTGTAACTGCATTTGTCATAACTGTAGTACCGGAAACCTAAACCGTCGAATTTTGATCTTTAGAATAAACATCTTGTTACTGTGAACCATTGTGTTTTTGTAGCCAAAACCGATCATTACTTTACAACTTTTTATCCTTAGAAATCGATGTATTTCCAACTTAACAAAAAAATCAGTGCTTCGTTGATGTTAATTATTGTACGTTATTGGTTTTCATGAATAAATTTAATTGACTTCTTCTAGACTGCAGTAGCCCAGTGAACATTTTTGTTAGAAATATAAATTATCAATTATACTCAAAATTTGTTTTACTCTAAACTACGAAACACTCTAACTTTTCTACTTGTTTGTATCTCAATCAAAGTTCATAGTCTTTACGGTATAAATTTGCTTGTACATGTTCAGTGAACATATTTGAGCAGACATATAAATTATGAATTACACTTAATTTTTTTTTACCAAAAACCCACGAGAAACACTTGATTTTCAACCTCCCTGCCTCCAACGGAATATATGAAGCAATGGCATTTATTTTGTTGGCATAACTTATAGAAATTCAACAAGCATGTTTGGGAAAAATAGTAAATTTTGAAAATACAGATTATACTAAAAATATCATTTGTTGGAAAAAGAAGAAATCCCTCATTGTATTTTTTCGACAATATGTACATTGATTTTAGAAGTCTTGTCAACGCGTCAGAGCAAGTATAACATATTATGTTCACACTATTTTTTTACCTAAAAAGCTACTAAGACGAACTATTGTCAGATGAATTATTTTAAATACAAATACAAATACAAATACTAAAAACTTGAGGTTTGTTAAACCTGTTAGTTTGTAAAACAAAATGCAAAGCAATAGCGTGTTGTTTTTTTTGACAATAATTTGCTATTAGATGTCCATTGAACATATTTATGTTGCATTTTCGATCAATATTTATTTGCATAAGATAATAAATCTTCGAGCTGTTCAGTAGAATACCTATAAGTAGATGAAAAAACCGAATTTAGTACTATACCATTTAATTCCACTAGAGTTTGTATCCTTTGACAGATACGCGTATTTCGACCTCAACTGTAGGGCCGTCTTCAGTGTCGTGTACTAGTAGTCGAGTCTAGTACACGACACTGAAGACGGCCTTACAGTTGAGGTCGAAATACGCGTATCTGTCAAAGGATACAAACTCTAGTGGAATTAAATGGTATAGTACTAAATTCGGTTTTTTCATCTACTTGCATAAGATGTTTGTGCATAAATGTATACAGGTCTTTGCATTAAATATAAATTTAAAAACAAGTACTTACAAAAATAATGTTTTCGTAAACCTAGAAGAAGTAAATTGAGTATAATAAAAAAAAGTTAGTTCTATCCAGAAAATTTCACTCGACTTCATAAACTGATTGATGTTAAAAACGTTACGTTTTATATATTTAATTGGATGACATCAACAGACTTCATTAATGTAACCTTCTGTTTCTGCATAAAAAAACTACGTCGCCTGTGTTTTGGGGCCATATTGACCCTAAATTCAAATCGTGATAATTTTACGAAATTTGAACGGCTTTTCGATTTTTCTGGAAAGAAAATCTAATTGAATTTTACTAAAAATATAAGAAAGTTCAAAAAGAGGACGGTTAAAGGCTATATACTACATGTTTGCTTAATTCAACATTATACAACAAGAAGGCGCTAGTGAGCTACATATATTTCAAACTCACATATCTCACAATGCAGAACAGCTATAAAGTCAGTGTTGTCGGCAAATATGTTCGTTAGGTTTAGGACAATGTGATGAATGTTTGGTTTGTTCAAAATTGTATAACTAGGAGGCGCATGAATTGGATAGAGAAAATTTAAATATTGGCTAATGTAGTTTTGATGTTGTTCTCAGTTAAGTTGTACTTTAGATCAACAGCTCTATACTGCATGTGTAACATGTTAAACATTCTACCGCTAGGATGTGCTAGTGAGCAAATATAAGTTCAAATATTTGAACTCATATTTCATGGTACAATAAAGCTATTTGTTGTATCATGAGATCTTGTTTGTTTGGTTCAGGACTACTTGTTATTACAATATCATGCCACACAGTCCTGAATCTAACTAGTTAGTGGTGTTACTGAGCTTTGGAAATTTAGAACTTTTATCTTTTTTTGTAGAACTTTCGCACTTCTAGCAAAGCTAGAAACTTTTTCCTAACCAGGCTATCTGGGGAGCACATGGGGTGTAGGCTCTGTTCTCGCTTAACAGTCTATTACGGTCTATTACTCAATGATCTACTGCGGATGCACGTCTCGAGTGCGGTAACAGAGAAAAAAGGGGAAAACAACTCTGTACCACACCACCTTTCTTTGGCTGGGGCTACAAGTCTGATGTCCTCCTGGAACTACCTCATGGTATTGCTTCAGGAGGCTGAGGGCTTGATGCCTCTACGCCTTTTGTCATCTCTTGCTCTATTCGATCTGGCTGTAATTTGTCTCTTCAACGTCACTCACATTTTGGGGCCGACCACACACCTGGGCCATGTGAGACTTTTTCGATGGATGCCCCGACTACCCAAAGCCGGCGGTTTGTCCTGATCGATACTACTCGGCTTAGTTCCCGACGGTGAAACTAGCCTTCTCCGATGGAGAGTACCTCGACGGAGGTACTCCCGAAACCGGTAACGTTACGTGTTGTTCATACTCCGTTGTTGGCCGGTAAAGTGCCGAAGGGATGGCTTCCGGTTCACTGGCGCTCCGACGACTCAAGCCGGTGATACGCTCGCACTACTCTGAATAGCCTCCGACGGTGGTTCTATCCTACTCCGACGAAGATTTCCCCGGCGGCGGAAGATCTTCCGAACCGATGCTATCCAGGCAGATGCTGAGGTCGATCCTGCGATTCCGGTGGTAGGAAACTTCCGGTTCACAGGCGCCCCGACGATTATTTGCCGGTGCTGTTCCGCGGTCTACCCAGCTAGTCCCCGACGGTGAACTTAGCCTACTCCGAAGCTGGCCGGGCAGATGCCGAGGTCGATCCTGCGATTCCGGTGGAGGGAAACTTCCGGTTCACAGGCGCCCCAACGACCATTAGCCGGTGCTGTTTCGCGATCTACTCAGTTAGTCCCCGGCGGAGGATCCTGCCTACTCCGACTCGATGGTGGTCGGCCAAGTGTCAGGGTCGGTTCTACAATTCCGGTTGGAGGGTCACTTCCGGTTCACAGGCGCCTCGACGAATTATTACCGATACAACGTTACGCTCGTTCTACTCGGTCTAGTCCCCGACGGAGGATCTAGCCTACTACGATCGCGCCCGATGGTCTCCTCTCACCAACAGACTGACTTATCGAGTGCCGAGGTCGGTCTGACAATTCTGGTGGGAGGTTTGCTTCCGGTTCATCAGCGCCCCGACCACCCGACGTCAAGCGATGCTCTCTGTGTCTCGTTTCGCTACTCTTCTAGCCAGTTGTGCTGTAAGCCAGACATTATTTGCACCGTGTACCACACCATCTACGCTGAAGTACTCACCAAAAGCAGCCGCCACCGTGTTTCGTTCTAAGTTGAACCTCGGGCAGTCGAGGACAACATGTTCTAGCGTTTCGTCAATCTCCATACACTCAGGACAGAATGGTGAAGACTCATGGCCGAATCGATGCAGATACTGCTTGAGATAGCCTTGACCTGACAAGAACTGTGTGAGGTGGAAGTTAATTTCTCCGCCGCCTCCGCCTCCGTTGTACGCGCTCTTTACTCGCATGGTGATGAGTCAGAACGTGCTGTTTAACTTATCCCGATTCCTCTTGGTATGTAGCGCCGCGACCTAGGCTGGCGCACTGTATCTTCGTAGCGATGTTGATACGACAGCCAGAAGACGCCTCTTACTGCTTCTAGGACCACCTATGTTGGGTATAAGTCTTGTGAGCGCATTGTTCGCCTTCGCCGCCTTCTCGCATGCATGATCGACGTGACAAAAATGCTTGTCAATTGTTCATAAGGAAACCAAGATACAAGTCAAAGTTGAGCATTTTGTATGAAAAACAATTTCCACAATTATTATTCTGAACACAACTTTATATTTGAACATGTCAAATGGTCAGGATACTATTGTAATTCAAAAATGTCTTACATGAGATTTAAAAAGATGAAATAGATATTGAATTCATATAATTTACCATAAATGCAATGGGAATATACTGAAATTTTAACCAGAATCACTGATGGAAAAGGAGGTGTAGACTATATTTCCAACCATGTATCCGGATAGTCCACCGGTATCCGAATCTTTGTGAATGCATTTAGAGTAAAGTGGGGCATAAGTTCGAGTGCAACAAAAGCTTGTTCAAAATTTCAAGCTCAATTTAAACAAATGTTATGAATGTCATGGTGGTGCGAATGCTGTTTAAGAGACTTTCGGTTCAAATATTATGGAAATTGATTGAGATTTTGAAAAGTTATAGCTGTTAGTGGATTTTAGACGTGAAAAATGTAGTTTTCGGTCGCACTTGAATTGTATAAAACAAAATAATAATGAAATCTTTTTCATTTCAATCATCGAACTTTTGCCCATAACTGGATTCGAACTCTTGCCCCCTCTGTTTAAAACAATTAGTTTTCAAACTGCTTCGCCTAAAAATGGGTAAATATTTTGACACAAGTTTGTTCAGTAAAATTGTAGCCAATATGCTAAAGATTTGCTGTGTTTTCTTTTGTATATCCGTTTTGTTTTTTTTTTTTGAAATATTGATTATTCCACAGAGGTCATATTTTTGCCCCATCTTGAGTTAAAAGTGAAACTATTCCCCTGCATAAAACCGTTAACATGTTTAGACTGGGTCTATTGGGTCCAAAAATTCGAGCAAAGAGTGCAATAACGTCGTCCACGCCTTTCAAGGTCTAGATAAAACTATGGATGTTGAAATTGTGATATGATTGCATGAGCCTTTGGTATAACTCGTAACACATTTTGTTATAAAATATGTTTAAAATAATACCTCTGGTTGTTATAATCTTGATACTCCTTTCAGATCGGGTAGTGGCCGTTCACGAGAGCGAGAAAAAAAGAAGCAAATTTCGTTACCGCCACCACCACCCGGAAGCGCGTGCGGCATTGGTGAGGATGTTCATTTGGAAATAATTGTATTTGCCGATTGACGCCCCTGCTGGCTGGCTGGCTGCCTCGCGTGCAAGTGTCGTCGATTCTGATGCAGTCAACCGACATGAAACGCTATGGAGGCTATGCAAAATTTGTCGAAAGGGTGTTGAATATCCACGCGATGTATTAATGGGATTAGCGCTTAATCCTTCATCACGGCTCTGCTGCTGATTCTAGCTGCGGTTTGTTCCGAGCCTGTTGACTAAAACGTGACATCGGCTTATGTAATCTGCTAGATGTTATTTATGTTATGAAGTTTACACGCATGGAATAGTGCATTGAATAAAAATTTCGGCGTAAATGTATTTTGTTCTTCTTCTTCTTGGCATTACGTCCTCACTGAGACAGAGCCTGCTACACAGCTTAGTGTTCAAGGAGCACTTCCACACATTGGCGTAACTAGGATTTTTTTCTGGAGGGGACCTAGGGGGGGGGGCCTTGCAAGTTCTTGTTTAATATATTACGTCAAAATAATCGCGATTTTCACAAATTTCGTAGTTTGCATAGATTTGTGTTGATTTATTTGCTTGTGATTTTTTCTCCATTAGTGATATTTGCAAATCTCAACTTTTACTAGAAAAAATATCAATTATTTGTCTAATCCAGTGAAAAAATCCTTCAAGAATTCTTTCAAAGAGCTCAGGAGGATTATTCCTTGTGATTCTTCATTGAAATATTCAGTTATTCAACCATGTGCTTTCAAGAGATTCCTCTGAGAAATCATAAATTCTTTCCGAACCTTTGCAGTGCTTTCTCCAAGAACTCCTTTACCAGTTTTCACCGAGCTCCTCCTGAGATTCCCACAAAAAATCATTCCCGTGGTTAGTAGTTATTATTCAAAAGATTTTTCCTGGAGTTTCCTCAGGCTTTCTGATCTTACTAACAAATTTCTCAAAAAAGGCTATCAAACACCTTAGAAAAATATGTTAAAGAATCCCACCAGAGAATGATTTCGAAATTCTTTCATACATTTTACCAAGAAGATCTTCTACGAACTATAACATATAAGTTCATATTGTTAGTTTAAAACAACTGGATGAGTTGTTCATTGATAATTTGTTTAGGATTTTCCGGAATTACTGAAGGTTTGTCCAAAAAATAATCAACACAATTCTAGGATTGTCACATAAATTGTCTTCAAGAACACCAAGCATGGAATTTTTCAACAAATTCTTCAGCGTATTTGCCTTAAAATTCTCTTCAGCTTCATTCAATAAATCTTTCAGAAAATCTATCGAAAACTTTTCAGGGATTGCATGAAAAATTCACAGCAAAAATTATCCAGGACTTCCTGCCAAAAAGAAAACATTAAATGATTGTTCTAAGGATACCTTATAATATCTCACAAGAATTTCATACGCAATCAGACAGAATTCAAGTGAGAAAATGTTCTTAGCGATTTCGCAGAAATGTTCTCCGCAGATCTTTTTTCTTCATTTTTTTTTTTGCACATATATTACTTCAAGTGTTTCTTTAGCTTACCTTAAAACCATTTTGACTTTTTTCTCCGCATTCCTTCAAAACTTTATCGTAAGTGATGAAAATTTCTCCAAATATACCTACCCAGGAAAGTTTTAAAACATTCAAACATTCGTATAAAGTTTTTTGTGGACGATCATCTGCTCTTTCAAAAAATACTCAACAGTTTCCCAAGCATTTTTTCTAGAGGTTTCTTCAAAGAATTACGTAATTGTTTCCTCTGAGAAGTCTTCCAAAGATTCTTTTGAAAAATTCACCAGAGATTCTTCCAAGTATTTTCAAGGGATTTTTTAAACAACACTAACTATTCCTCTTGGGATTTGAAAATATCGTCAAATTTGCTAACAAATTTTGCAATTCATTTTTGGGATTCTCAAACAATTTCATCAGAAATTCCATTCTTTTTGGTACTAGAAATTACTCCATATATTTTTCGAATGTCAATCCCGGGATTAATCCATAAATATTTAGAAATTTATACTCTATCCATTTTCATTCAAAACCCAATCTAGGAACACCTCAAATTTTATTTAGGGATTTCCTTACAGATTACTTTACGAATAGTTCCAAACCATATCAATTCACATCAGATTTTAAAAGTAACACATACCAAGAAGAAATTTTTCTTAAGAAATTTGTTGGATAATTGTAGCTTAATCTGAATTTGGAAAAATTGCTAAATTCTTGTCTGAAAATTTGGGAATGCACTTAAGAATTTCTGAACCTTTTTGGCAAAATTTCTGACGCTTTAACTCATAGAAAAGCTTTGTTTTGTTTTTGTAGGATCTTATTTTTATCTTATAAAATCTTATTCTTTCGTCTTTTGTAATGGACAATAGTATACGTCAAAACGGATATTATTTCCGATGAAAGTATTTGTATCGAACATCTAAAAAATGTTTTTCATGAACTCCGAGGATACTATGGCGAACAAATTGATGTAGAAACCATTTTTTTCTTACTCAAAAAATTTCCATACAAATTTCGTTAGACGAATTATTTGTAATGGTATTTTAATAACTGTAGAAGTATAACTAACAAATTTTGTCGGTTTTTTTTAAGAACATTGCCAAAAATGTCTTTTCGTAAAATTCGGAAAGTAAGATTTTACTGAATTTAAATCTTGAAAGAAAATTTGTTGAGGAATCCCTGATGGATTTTCATACATTATACGTATAGGAATTCGGCAATGATTACAAAAATCCTAGATATAACCTTTATGTTAAATTTTAGAAGTGTTATTTGGAGTATAAACAGATTGTTTACGGAAGTTCTCAAGAAAGCGTCATGCGAAGTAAGGAGAAACAACTAAATGTTGAAACAGGTAGAAACCATAGATGGAGAACGGGAGAACTAAAGATAAGTTATTATTTATAATCTTTTCTTTAGAGTTGAAGAAATTCAGGATAATTAACATTTTTTTTTTTTTTTTTAAATCGATGGTTCATTTCCTAAACTATGCATATTTTTTTAAGGCACTCTGTGCTCGTGACCACTACTGTGCCGGAATCAGGTGATCTGTAGCTTCTTTACCGATACAGATCTATTTTTAACTTATCTATATTTACATCAACTTTCACTCTCTTCTACTCTTTTACTCTCACACCGAGCAGGTAAGAGAGAGCTCTGTTGTTAGTGAGGCTAGCTGCCTGCGAAGAGGGTCAGTTTGTCTCAGTCACCATCTGATACTGGCGGAGGATGGATGTGCTCCCCGAAGCACGGTCCTCCGTGAGGCGTCTTCTGGTGGCTGGACGGGTTTTTGTGGAGGGGCTGGGAATCGAACCCATGACCTTCCGCTTATGAAGCGAAAGCGTAACCTCAAGGCTACAGACCCCCCCTTATAATTAACATTTCTCTAATTATTACAAAAAATAAAATTTCTCAAGCAGTCAGAATTTTTTTAGGAAATCTAGCTGAGTTCCTTCTTTGGCTCATGGATTCCCCCGAATCCTGCCCAGAGAGTTTCTTAAAACTCCGACCTTGTTTGGCACAATAATTCAATCCAAGAATAAGGACTCTGACTTTAATTGATAAAACAATGTTCAAATAAATTTTGCAGGGAAGATCCTTATAATTTTTTTTAATGAATATCATTATGAATATAATTAATCATTCCTGTGGGTTTTCAACAAATTTCCTCTAAAGGTTCGAAGGCAAGAAACATTTCAAAATCCTTTAGTAGATAACTCTTGTATAATTCGGGGTTCACCAGAGATTCTTCCAAGTATTTTCAAGGGATTTTTTAAACAACACTAACTATTCCTCTTGGGATTTGAAAATATCGTCAAATTTGCTAACAAATTTTGCAATTCATTTTTGAGATTCTCAAACAATTTCATCAGAAATTCCATTCTTTTTGGTACTAGAAATTACTCCATATATTTTTCGAATGTCAATCCCGGGATTAATCCATAAATATTTAGAAATTTATACTCTATCCATTTTCATTCAAAACCCAATCTAGGAACACCTCAAATTTTATTTAGGGATTTCCTTACAGATTACTTTACGAATAGTTCCAAACCATATCAATTCACATCAGATTTTAAAAGTAACACATACCAAGAAGAAATTTTTCTTAAGAAATTTGTTGGATAATTGTAGCTTAATCTGAATTTGGAAAAATTGCTAAATTCTTGTCTGAAAATTTGGGAATGCACTTAAGAATTTCTGAACCTTTTTGGCAAAATTTCTGACGCTTTAACTCATAGAAAAGCTTTGTTTTGTTTTTGTAGGATCTTATTTTTATCTTATAAAATCTTATTCTTTCGTCTTTTGTAATGGACAATAGTATACGTCAAAACGGATATTATTTCCGATGAAAGTATTTGTATCGAACATCTAAAAAATGTTTTTCATGAACTCCGAGGATACTATGGCGAACAAATTGATGTAGAAACCATTTTTTTCTTACTCAAAAAATTTCCATACAAATTTCGTTAGACGAATTATTTGTAATGGTATTTTAATAACTGTAGAAGTATAACTAACAAATTTTGTCGGTTTTTTTTAAGAACATTGCCAAAAATGTCTTTTCGTAAAATTCGGAAAGTAAGATTTTACTGAATTTAAATCTTGAAAGAAAATTTGTTGAGGAATCCCTGATGGATTTTCATACATTATACGTATAGGAATTCGGCAATGATTACAAAAATCCTAGATATAACCTTTATGTTAAATTTTAGAAGTGTTATTTGGAGTATAAACAGATTGTTTACGGAAGTTCTCAAGAAAGCGTCATGCGAAGTAAGGAGAAACAACTAAATGTTGAAACAGGTAGAAACCATAGATGGAGAACGGGAGAACTAAAGATAAGTTATTATTTATAATCTTTTCTTTAGAGTTGAAGAAATTCAGGATAATTAACATTTTTTTTTTTTTTTTTAAATCGATGGTTCATTTCCTAAACTATGCATATTTTTTTAAGGCACTCTGTGCTCGTGACCACTACTGTGCCGGAATCAGGTGATCTGTAGCTTCTTTACCGATACAGATTTATTTTTAACTTATCTATATTTACATCAACTTTCACTCTCTTCTACTCTTTTACTCTCACACCGAGCAGGTAAGAGAGAGCTCTGTTGTTAGTGAGGCTAGCTGCCTGCGAAGAGGGTCAGTTTGTCTCAGTCACCATCTGATACTGGCGGAGGATGGATGTGCTCCCCGAAGCACGGTCCTCCGTGAGGCGTCTTCTGGTGGCTGGACGGGTTTTTGTGGAGGGGCTGGGAATCGAACCCATGACCTTCCGCTTATGAAGCGAAAGCGTAACCTCAAGGCTACAGACCCCCCCTTATAATTAACATTTCTCTAATTATTACAAAAAATAAAATTTCTCAAGCAGTCAGAATTTTTTTAGGAAATCTAGCTGAGTTCCTTCTTTGGCTCATGGATTCCCCCGAATCCTGCCCAGAGAGTTTCTTAAAACTCCGACCTTGTTTGGCACAATAATTCAATCCAAGAATAAGGACTCTGACTTTAATTGATAAAACAATGTTCAAATAAATTTTGCAGGGAAGATCCTTATAATTTTTTTTAATGAATATCATTATGAATATAATTAATCATTCCTGTGGGTTTTCAACAAATTTCCTCTAAAGGTTCGAAGGCAAGAAACATTTCAAAATCCTTTAGTAGATAACTCTTGTATAATTCGGGGTTCTGAGCAATAATTTCTAGAAAAAAAGCATTAAAGAACTTCTTATACAATTTTGCGAAGCTCATCAAAAGTCTCCTACGAAAATAGTTCCTAAACATATCACATATTTAGAAAATATTTCCGTAGGACGCTTTAGATGAACTTCGAAAAAGAATTTGAACAAATTCGCAAAGGAATTTGTAGGAGAACGAAATATTTCAGTTAAAGATTTGACATAATCCATGATTTTTGTTGGAGGAATTGCAAGGGAAAACTTTGAACTTTTGAAAGATATTAATCTTTTTTTTTCAGCTCTATCTTGGGAAATATTCCGGAATCCATTTGTGGATAAAAGTTAGACATAGAAGGAATGAAAGTATGAACAAATCTTATAAAATTGTCGACTAATTTTCAAAACATTTGTAGCAAAAGCTTGAGGTATTTGATTAAACTAAAATTCTTCAAGCAAAATCCAATGATGGCTACAAAAAAATTGGTACAAATCTTTTAGAAAGTAGTTAATTATTCTTTATATCTTAAGAATTTGAAGCATTACAAGTTTTCTTGGAGAAATATAGTTTAGGGTTTTTAGCAATAAGTTAACTCATACGAACTTTCTTTAAAAAATTGAAGTACAATCAAAGAAAGAATTTATTGCTGCAATAATAAACTGAGGTAGATTTTATTGGACTTTTATACACCAGTAGGCGAATTCCGGCGCGTATTTTCTTCGAAGAAAAGAAAATTTTCTTGCTGGTGCGCAATGGAAGAAAATTTCTTCTCTTCGAAGAAATTGTTCGCCGGAATTCACCTACAGGATAAATTTCTGCCATACATCTGATGAAATCATAGTCAGGTTGAAATTTTTTGTAAAAATATATCATGAATTAAGCTTTACTTTTGGCTAATTTTTTATTTAAAAAATTCCAGCAATTTTTTTTTATTTTTTTTTAATAAATTTTGTCGTACATTATACGAGTTGTAGTTTATACATAGATTTCTTAAGTGAATTTTTATATGGGAAATCATTATCACCGGACACCTAGCGCATGGGCAATCATAACGCACTGAATGTGCTGCTTCATGCTATAACATTTAAACAGCATTGTTTGCATTATTCGAAATTACGAATTTTGGGACCCAAATTTCCAGGATATTGGCGATTTTTGTTACCATGGTATTTTCTATTTTAGCGGTAACCAAACGAGCGACAGCCGGACCTTTAATGTTTAAATTGTAGCGCAATTCAGACCTGCCACGCGGATGCTGTGAATGATAAGCGAGGTTTTCTCAATATTGTTGCACAAAATAGAAAACCCTAACTACCGTTGATCTTTTTTTGTCCATAATAGGAGTCATGTAAATTAATTCAGAAGATATTCCTTTATGATATAATTATGCAAATTGTTTGTTTTTTTAAGTTTTTTTTTTATTAAAATCCAAAATTCAGGAGGGAGCCTGGATGACTCTGGGAGGAAGGGGGGGGGGGGGGGTGCTGGCCCCCCCCTGTTCCTACGCCAATGCTTCCACAGTTATTAACTGAGAGCTTTCTTTGCCAAAGTTGCCATTTTCGCATTCGTATATCGTGTGGCAGGTACGATGATACTATATGCCCGGGGAAATCAAGGTAATTTCCATTACGAAAAGATCCTGAATCGACTGGGATCGAACCCAGGCAGCTTCAGAATGGCTTTGCTTTGTAGCCGCGGCCTCTAATCACTCGGCTAAGGAAGGTCCCGAAATGTATTTTTTTCTACAGAGCAAATAAATGTCGAAGGAAATGAGAGAATGCTACAAGCTTCGCTTCAATGATTTACAGATGAAAATATCAATCACTAGGAAAGTAGGGTCACTTGGGAATGTTCATAATACAATTTGATATCGAAGAATATTTTCGATCAAAATGTCAAAATTTTACAATAACAAAAGGAGCACTTTTTTATAGAGTATTCTTCTTCATCCTGGTTTTAATGGCCCAATACACTATGGTCCTGACAGCAGACTTACGCGGTAAGATGCAATTAGTGCTTTAGAATAAAACTTGAGATGAAAATTATCTTCTTGAAATTTGTTTGTATTAGTTGTCTTATAGTTTGGTGTTATTTTAAATTAGCGTGGTCCACATTTTAATACAAATGCGTTCCTGAAAGGTTTCCCCGAACAACAAATTTGCTGGAAGCTTTCTTTGCCTAAATTGCCATTTTCGCATTCGTATATCGTGTGGCAGGTACGATTGTACTATATGCCCAGGGAAGTCAAGGAAATTTCCATTACGAAAAGATCCTAGACCGACCGGGAATCGAACCCAGACACCTTCAGCTGTAACCCGCCAACCCGTCACGCTTCCCGTTCGTAAGTGGATGGCTTTAGCGCCACTCCTAAAAGGAGACCACCCAGCAGTTTGCAGGTTTGCCCGGCCTGAGACCCTTCAAGGGAGGGGTTAATTTTAAAGAACTTGGGAAGAAAGCTGACTGGCTGCGTTAAATTAGCCGATGTACTTCTCGGTAGAGACTAAAGGCCATCAATACCACTGAAGTTCCAAATACAAATTCCTAGAATTCTAAGAAACCTTAATCATTGGAGCGAGGTGTTCTCATCACAGGCCCAGTATGAAAGTCACTCCATTCCAAACTGTTTCCAATTTGAAAATGGTTAAAGGTCGATTTCGGGCCGACTTACCCAGTAAACAACATACAAGGAAAACGAAACGAAAATGAACTACATGAAAATTCCTCACAAGACACTAATTCCTCTCAACTTACTATATCGAACAATTTAGCTTGGGAACCACTGGTAACATTTATTTTATCTCAAACAACGCTTTTAGCTATAAAAGCTCGAATAAAGCTCCAACACGTAACGCATATCATTTACTACATACATTTATTTACAATAGGGCGATATTCAAAACTGAAAAGGCAATAGATGGCTCTTTTTCAGTGGTAGTAAAAACGAAATCCTGAAGCAAAGAAAGCTCTACGGAAGATGAACTAAACACAAAAAGTTATGTATTCACTTTACACTTGATTTCTAATCACTACTTTTTTGATCCAGTTTCCAAATTGCAAGTAATTTACGTTTTTCATTATTTTCCATACGTTTTGACAGTTCTCCGACTACCATTCTTCCATGCGCTTGTGTTGAAAGTTTGAGAAATTTGAGAATCCAGCGTAGCGTGATCAGTGGGAGGAATACAAACAACAGTGTCGTCGCTCGGCGGCCGGTGAAAGAAACTGAATGTTCGAAAGGTTGTTGCCTGTACTTTTTGCCGCTGGCGCCAACTGTTAGCGATTAAGAACGAAATAAACAGTCGTTACCCTATTGCTCTTTCCTCTACATGCTTGCCTAGGCCTTCTGTTCCCTTTCCTCTACTCTAACGTGCATTTACTCTCTTCTACTTCATTCCTTCTCTTCGACGGCGCTTGCCGTGCACGGAATCTTCTCCTGCGTGTGTTTGGTGGCTACTGATGTGGGTTTCGGTGTATGGGTTGGCGAATAATGTGCTCAACGAATCATTAATAAATTCGAGACGGACACGGGCTCTCTATCGTATTGTGCCGTACTGTCTCATGCGCATGGACGACACAACGAATAAACATGCATGCTTGGTACTTACTCTACCATGGATTTACGAGTGGGTGATTTCACGGATGGTGGGGGTGGACTAGCGATGGACACGGAGCTGCGTTGGCATCTACTCCGGCCTGTACACGATCGCGGATGCGATCAACGGTCCATTCCGTTGGTCCTCGCGGCACGTGCGTTCTTCGTCTCCCTCCTTCTTGGCGGTTGGGTTGATGTCACGGATGAACTTGCTGACGCTGACGATAATGCGATGGCGGCTTGCCTGTCTAGGGCGCGCAGAATGGGGTGGGGTCAAGAGCGGGTTTCTGGTGGATGGTGGTGTGCCGGCAATGGCCACTGCTGCCACGAATCCTATCACACAAAAGGATCACAACGCACATGTTTCACTACAAACCCACAATACAGCGAAGTAGCTTCTTACCCGGAATATTGGTTAAAACACACGCACTATTCACCAATCTAGAAAAAACTCCTACTAGTCTTAAGCAGTCGAACTAGCACTACTGGAAAGGGAACTAATATTAGTAATCCTACTAAGAACTCTCATGTAGTTAAACTTTACCAAATGGAACACACCACGACGCGATACAGAACTTCAACCACTCTTGCCTCTTCCACAGTTCGAAACGAAGTGGATGATCAAGGCTGGTAATTGTCCACAGATACCCGGTAAATTGTGACCTTCGGCTTCGAGGTCGCGAAATGGGACGAAGTCCAATTCCGCGAGTGCAAAAATTCTCAAAATTTGGACCCGAAACTTCAATGGCATTGCGACCTCTCTTTCCAACGGCCGCATTAGCACGTTAAGGCAAATTCTCTCCCCAAGTTCGGTAGGAGTGTGCCAAGCCGAACGGGAAAGGTCATTGGATCCTGAAAGGATTTTGGGCAGGTCGATGTCCGCTGAGAGACATCGCAAATATGCGCGCGTTGACAATTTGGGCTGGCTTGGGTTCTTTCTTAGGCGCGTGTAACTGCTGTAGGGAACTCATTTGTGCAAGCGTATGCCATTTGCAACTCTACAGAAGGGACGATCTAATGCGGTGAATTTATATATGAATAAATGATAAAAACGAATGGACATGCGATAACTATTTAACGGAAAACATTTAACGAATATAATACATGGATAAATATTAAATTAGAAAGCGTACTTGTTACACAGCATGGCATTGCTTTGTAGCCGCGGACTCTAACCACTAGGCTAAGGAAGGTTCCCTATTGAACCATTACTAAATAACTAAAAAACAGCTGAAACTTTTTGTTAATATGTCATTGACTTTATAGAGTACAATTTATGAGAATTTCACAGTTTTCTGGACTATTTCAGAAAAAAACCAATGTTCTGTAGATTTTGTTTTACGTTTAGTCTAACCTGAAGTTCCCGCTTTTCGCGGGGCAGTCCCACCTTTCGCCCATTTGTCCCGCGAAATGTCCCGCATTGTCTTTTCATGTTTTGTTTTGTGCCCCTACTCACGTTTTCAAAGGCACTAAACTGAAGATATAGTTGGCATACGTTTCTGATCTTCTAATTTGAAGCTTTCTTTTTGTGCACGGTTGTTGGATGGAATCTGTAATAATCTTGCTCTAGAATTAAGCACAAGGCTTCATTACAATCTCGCTAAGGATTTTTCATAAATGCTGCGATGTGAGATTCTCACATAGTAGAGAATACTGTCCTGGATTGAAAACATATTACAGTCACCTTTCGTTTGTTGCACCAAACCTGAAGCCCACTTGGTAAAAGAATTTCACTAATCGGGCTGAGTTTCAGCCATACCCTTGAAATTTAGGGTTACCAACAATGATACATCAAGCTTTATGTCAAAAAGTGACGTATGTCTTTGTTTTAAGTGGGTTTTAGCCCACCTAACGGGAGCCTAATAAAAACGAAGCCCACCCAAAGATACTGCTACGAATGAAATGAACTGTACCTGTCAACAGCGTCCTAAAGCCTTGCCTCAATTTTAGTGCCAAACGCTTATGTTTTTGCCAAAAACACATGTTTACTCAATTCTTAAAAACATTACGGTTTTTGGTTTACCACCTACCATTTTTTCTGATTTTTTAAATTGTACCTCACCTCTTGGCTTAAACTCAAATTGGGTGTATTTTGTATTCTGTGTCCCTGTGGCGTTTTTGTCGATTAAGTGAATGTCAAACATGAGGCAGGGTTGGTGGTCTAATGGCTACCGCTTCTGTTTCATAAGCAGAAGGTCATGGGTTCAATCCCAGGCTCATCCCTTTCCTTGTACTTTGTAGTTGTATCTTTCACTTGCTCATATCTTCCATTCTCAATCTATCACACTCAAACTATTCGTTCATAGCAAACGCTAGAACTAGAGACGGACAAGAAACCGTTTCCCTAATGCTAAATCATGCCTTTCCTCACGCCTGATACTTAGGCAGACTGCTAACCACAAAAGCAAACCTCTCTGCCATGCCTTTCCCCCAATCCATACACTCCCGCATGAACTGGCGTAGACGCAGTGGTATATACGGTCTACGTGGGAGCCAGTTTAGGGGCCCAGATAGCCGTAGCGGTAAACGCGCAGCTATTCAGCAAGACCATGCTGAGGGTCGTGGGTTCGAATCCCGTTGGTCGAGGATCTTTTCGTGAAGGAAATTTTCTCGATTCCCAGGGCATAGAGTATCTTCGTTCCTGCCACACGATATACACATGCAAAAATGGTCAATCGGCAAAGAAAGCTCTCAGTTAATAACTGTGGAAGTGCTCATAAGAACACTAATCTGAGAACAGGCTCTGTCCCAGTGGGGACGTAACGCCAGAAAGAAGAAGAAGAAGAAGAAGGGAGCCAGTTTAATGCATCATCGGATCCTCTCCCTTTCCCTCATTGGTCTGCATTCTGACGTGGCAGGCGCCATTGTTGCCTAAAAATAGAAGATCACCAGCACTTATACACTGAGGGTGTCTGTTAATCCCAAGCAGTCATTCGGTTGGTTCCTTGTGTAAGTGCAGCTGATCTGGCGATACTGGAATAGCATCCACGGGCGGCCAATCAAGCTCAAGCTCAAGCTCATTCAGTGAATGTCAAACATGATAAAAAGTGTCAAGGCTCAAATTTAGACCCATTTTAAAAATTAAATTTTGAATACCATCTGTTATTTGCGAGGGAATAACGAGCGCAATCTATCGTGTTATTAAATAAAATCAAGATTTTATCAAAAATTTTAGGAATCAATTCTGCTTTGTACTTTGTTAGTCTGGTCCAAGATTTTTAGAACGTAGTTACGTAAGAAACCCTAAATTAACTAGAAGGCAGCTAAGAAATAAGAGGAGAAATATAGGAATTTAGAAATTTTTCTAGTATGAAAGTTAGTGTCCCGCTTTGGAACAAAACGCATCTGGTCATTTCAGTCAAACCTTATAGTAGATATCCATTATACAGGAGGAAAAAATATTAAAAAATACAAAATTTTACTACAAATTTCTAATTTGTGAATTTCAATTTCAAAACGTATATGAATGGTGAATTGAGCGCCATTTTCAACTCGCATAATAAATTGTGACACGTTACACGTCTTGCATTAGCTCGCAAAGAAATAAATGAAATAAATTCGATTTATAATTACCATCAGTAAGCTACTGTTTTAAGTTTAATTGAATTATTTAGCTACTGTTTTAAGTATAATTACAAGCTGCTTACGATAAACAAGTCTTCTTCTTCTTCTTGACATTACGTCCTCACTTGTCCCTGTTGCCTACTTCTCAAACGTTACGTATTTTATGATTGATCCCTTATGTACATAAAATGGTACTCAAAATTATTAATCTATGATTTATCAATCCTATTATTGTAATGGTTAACTTACTGATGTGGATTGGCGCATGAAACTGGATGGTGGGACCCCGTTTAGTGAGATAACTGCGTATAATGGCTTATTCTGATTTATACTGATAGGCGGAAGAGCTGCTGCTGTTTGTTTGTGTTTCTTTTGAAACGTTCTTCTTCTTGGCAATATACGTCCTCACTGGAACAGAGTCTGCTTCTCAGCTTATTGTTCTTATGAGCACTTCCATAGTTATTAACTGAAAGCTTTCATGGCCAAAATTGTCATTTTCGCATTCGTATATCGTGTGGCAGGTACGATGATACTCTATGCCCAGGGAAGTCTAGGAAATTTCCATTACGAAAAGATCCTGGATCGACCGGGAATCGAACCCAGACACCTTCACCTTGGCTTTGCTTTGTAGCCGCGGAGTAATTTCGGTTGAATTTCTTGTTAGAACTACCGGAGGAATGCCCATTGGAACATATCATGAAATTTACGAAGGAGTTCCTGGCGGAACAGATGAATGAAGAAATTTATGGCGGGCTTAAGAAATCTTGGCGTCATGGTTAGTCATTTCTGCGTAGTGAAACCCATAAAAATTCTGGAGAAATTACGGCTTAGGAGACGGACTAAGGAACTCTTGGAGGAAGTTTTACGAGATTCTTGAAGGAATTCCCGATGAAAATTTTAGAGGGAGTCCCAGGATCGAAATCCTTAGAAAGTCTTTGAGTATCTCAAAAACGAATTTATGGAGAAACTCCCTGCCGGGGGAGTTCCTGCAGAACTCGCTAAGGAATGTCTGGATAACTTCCGGGGGAGGATCACAAGGCAAGATTCCTGGTGGAATTGCCAGCGGGATTCTTGGAGCAACTCCCGGGGAAGGAACTACGGTGAAATTCCTGGAGGAACTCAGGAGAATATCCGGGAGAAATTCCTGGAGGAACTCCGGAGAATATCCGGGAGAAACTCCGGAGGAATTTTGGAAGAAACTTCTGAAGAATTTCCGTTTGAGCTCTTAAGGAATTCCCGAAGGAACTTCGAAAGTACACGCAGTTCGACTCCAAAGGAATTCCCGGCGGAGCTCCGAAGGAGTTCTCGGTAGAGGTCTGGAGCCTTTTCCGGAGGAACTGCTGAAAAATTCCCGTTGGAGCTTCAAAGGAACTTCAGAGGAATTGTTGAAGGAACTCCGAAGGAATGTAAAGAGGAATTCCGAAGGAATTCCTGGAGGTAATGAGGAGGGATTTCTGGAAGAACTCTGGAGAAATTCCCTGATCAACTCTGGAAGGAACCCGAAGGAACTCTGGAGGATTTCCCGGACGAACGCTGGAGGATTTCCCGGAGCAACTATGGAGTATTTCTTGGAGGATATCTGAAGAGTTCTCAGAGAAACTGCTGAGGAATTCCTGAAGGACCTCCAATGGAAAAACTGAAAGAAAAATCTCAGGGAATTACCGGTGTAGCTCAGAAAGAATTCCCGGAGGAATTCTGAAGAAATTCCTAGAGGATATCAGAAAAAATCCTAGAGGAACATCGGAGGATTTGGTGCAGAAACTCCAGAGTGATTCCTAGAGGAACTCCGGAAGCGTTCCTGTAGGATCTACATGGTAATTGCTTGAGGAACTCCAGAGAGATTTCTAGAGAAACTATGGAGGCAATACGAAGCAATTCTCGATTGAGCTCCAATGGAACTTCTGAGGAATCGTTGTATTAAATTCAGAGGAATTGCTTGAGGAACTCCGGAAAAAAATTATGGAAGAATTTCGCAGCAATTTCCGATGGAACTCCAAAGGATCTACCGAGGGATTGTTGGATGAAATTCAGAGGAATTGCTGGATAGAATCCAGAGGAACTGCTGAAGGAACTCTGGAGAAATTTCTGGAAGAAAGGAATTTCTGGAGGACCTCCAGAGGGATTCCAGGAAGAACTCCGGAGGAATTCTAGGAGGAACCCTCGAAAAAAAACCGGAGGAACTCTAGAGGTTATCTTGGAGAAACTTAATTCTTGGATTTACTTCAGAAGAAATCGTAGTGAAACTCTGGAGAATTTGAGATTACTGGAGGAACTCTGAAGAATTATTGGAGATACTCCGATAAAATTCCTAGAAGATTTCCTGGATTATTAATAAAATTTTATATTAATTAATTTTGTATAATTAATAATTTTGTAAATTTTTAAGTTTTAAACTATGGCGGAAATTGTAAGGAATAAGGTGGAGCTCCAAAGAAATTACCGAAGGACATCTAGAGAAATTTCCGGAGGAACTCCGAAGAAGTTCTATGAGAAACTTTGAATAAATTCTTGGAGGACCTGCGGAATAATTTTAGAGAAACTCCACGAAATTCATGAAGGAACTATGGAACAAATCCTGAGGAACTCTGGAGAAATTTCTGGAGGTTCTCCAAAGGAATTCCTGTAGGAACTTCGATAGAAATGCTGGTTCAAATTCAGAAGAGTTACTGCAAAAACCTTTGAAAGTATTTCTGGAGCAACTCAGGAGAAATTACCTGTAAAGCTCTGAAGGAATTGCCGGAGAAACTATGAAGGAATTCCCGGAAAAAGTCCGAAGGAATTTCTGGAGGAATTCCTTCGCAAGAACTCTGGACAAAATCCTAGAAAAACTCTAAAGAAATTCCTGAAGGGACTCCGGAATCGTTTCTGGAGAAACTCTGGATGCGTTTCTTGAAGAGCTCTGGATGCGTTCTTGGAGGAACTCCAGGGTAGTTGCTTGAGGAACAATTCCTGGAGCAACTATAGAGGAAAATCGAAGGAATTCACAATGGAGTTCTGGATGAACTTTCCAAGAATTAATGGATGAAATCCGAAGGAATCGCAAATGCAAGAGGAATTTCTGGAAGAACTGTGGAAGAATTTCCGGTGGAAATCCGGAGAAAGCTCCGGGAAATTGCTGGATGTAACCAAGAGGAATTTCAGATGAAGAGTTCTTAAGAGAAATCCTCGAAAGAGTTCTTGGAAAAATTTCCCACAGCAATTCGCAAAGAAAATCTCCGAAGGAATTTCTTAATGAAATCCCCAGAATAATTTCTGAAGGAATCCCCTGATAAATTTTTGGAGAAAATCTTCGGAAGAGTTCATAAGAGAAATCCTCGAAAGAGTTCTTGGAAAAAATTCCCAGGGCAATTCGTAAATAAAATCTCCGAAGGAATTTCTTAATGAAATCCCCTGAATAATTTCTGAAGGAAATTATTCTTAGACGAAATCCTCGGAAGAATTTCTAGAAGAAATCCCCGGAGCAATTTGTGGAGAAAATCTTTGGAGCAATTTCTGGAGGAAATCCCCTGAGCAATTCCTGGAGGAAATCCCCGGAAGAATTTCTGGATGAAATCTTCGGAGGAATTGCTATTAGAAATTCCCGCAGGAGTTCTTGAAGGAAATGACATAGTTACAAAAAGAAAAAAATAATAATTATTATTATTTGTATCAGCCTTACTGTCATAAAGCAAATGCATTTCAACAACCCAGTAGGCGAATTCCGGCGCGTATTTTCTTCGAAGAAAAGAAAATTTTCTTGCTGGTGCGCAATGGAAGAAAATTTCTTCTCTTCGAAGAAATTGTTCGCCGGAATTCACCTACAGGATAAATTTCTGCCATACATCTGATGAAATCATAGTCAGGTTGAAATTTTTTGTAAAAATATATCATGAATTAAGCTTTACTTTTGGCTAATTTTTTATTTAAAAAATTCCAGCAATTTTTTTTTATTTTTTTTTAATAAATTTTGTCGTACATTATACGAGTTGTAGTTTATACATAGATTTCTTAAGTGAATTTTTATATGGGAAATCATTATCACCGGACACCTAGCGCATGGGCAATCATAACGCACTGAATGTGCTGCTTCATGCTATAACATTTAAACAGCATTGTTTGCATTATTCGAAATTACGAATTTTGGGACCCAAATTTCCAGGATATTGGCGATTTTTGTTACCATGGTATTTTCTATTTTAGCGGTAACCAAACGAGCGACAGCCGGACCTTTAATGTTTAAATTGTAGCGCAATTCAGACCTGCCACGCGGATGCTGTGAATGATAAGCGAGGTTTTCTCAATATTGTTGCACAAAATAGAAAACCCTAACTACCGTTGATCTTTTTTTGTCCATAATAGGAGTCATGTAAATTAATTCAGAAGATATTCCTTTATGATATAATTATGCAAATTGTTTGTTTTTTTAAGTTTTTTTTTTATTAAAATCCAAAATTCAGGAGGGAGCCTGGATGACTCTGGGAGGAAGGGGGGGGGGGGTGCTGGCCCCCCCCTGTTCCTACGCCAATGCTTCCACAGTTATTAACTGAGAGCTTTCTTTGCCAAAGTTGCCATTTTCGCATTCGTATATCGTGTGGCAGGTACGATGATACTATATGCCCGGGGAAATCAAGGTAATTTCCATTACGAAAAGATCCTGAATCGACTGGGATCGAACCCAGGCAGCTTCAGAATGGCTTTGCTTTGTAGCCGCGGCCTCTAATCACTCGGCTAAGGAAGGTCCCGAAATGTATTTTTTTCTACAGAGCAAATAAATGTCGAAGGAAATGAGAGAATGCTACAAGCTTCGCTTCAATGATTTACAGATGAAATATCAATCACTAGGAAAGTAGGGTCACTTGGGAATGTTCATAATACAATTTGATATCGAAGAATATTTTCGATCAAAATGTCAAAATTTTACAATAACAAAAGGAGCACTTTTTTATAGAGTATTCTTCTTCATCCTGGTTTTAATGGCCCAATACACTATGGTCCTGACAGCAGACTTACGCGGTAAGATGCAATTAGTGCTTTAGAATAAAACTTGAGATGAAAATTATCTTCTTGAAATTTGTTTGTATTAGTTGTCTTATAGTTTGGTGTTATTTTAAATTAGCGTGGTCCACATTTTAATACAAATGCGTTCCTGAAAGGTTTCCCCGAACAACAAATTTGCTGGAAGCTTTCTTTGCCTAAATTGCCATTTTCGCATTCGTATATCGTGTGGCAGGTACGATTGTACTATATGCCCAGGGAAGTCAAGGAAATTTCCATTACGAAAAGATCCTAGACCGACCGGGAATCGAACCCAGACACCTTCAGCTGTAACCCGCCAACCCGTCACGCTTCCCGTTCGTAAGTGGATGGCTTTAGCGCCACTCCTAAAAGGAGACCACCCAGCAGTTTGCAGGTTTGCCCGGCCTGAGACCCTTCAAGGGAGGGGTTAATTTTAAAGAACTTGGGAAGAAAGCTGACTGGCTGCGTTAAATTAGCCGATGTACTTCTCGGTAGAGACTAAAGGCCATCAATACCACTGAAGTTCCAAATACAAATTCCTAGAATTCTAAGAAACCTTAATCATTGGAGCGAGGTGTTCTCATCACAGGCCCAGTATGAAAGTCACTCCATTCCAAACTGTTTCCAATTTGAAAATGGTTAAAGGTCGATTTCGGGCCGACTTACCCAGTAAACAACATACAAGGAAAACGAAACGAAAATGAACTACATGAAAATTCCTCACAAGACACTAATTCCTCTCAACTTACTATATCGAACAATTTAGCTTGGGAACCACTGGTAACATTTATTTTATCTCAAACAACGCTTTTAGCTATAAAAGCTCGAATAAAGCTCCAACACGTAACGCATATCATTTACTACATACATTTATTTACAATAGGGCGATATTCAAAACTGAAAAGGCAATAGATGGCTCTTTTTCAGTGGTAGTAAAAACGAAATCCTGAAGCAAAGAAAGCTCTACGGAAGATGAACTAAACACAAAAAGTTATGTATTCACTTTACACTTGATTTCTAATCACTACTTTTTTGATCCAGTTTCCAAATTGCAAGTAATTTACGTTTTTCATTATTTTCCATACGTTTTGACAGTTCTCCGACTACCATTCTTCCATGCGCTTGTGTTGAAAGTTTGAGAAATTTGAGAATCCAGCGTAGCGTGATCAGTGGGAGGAATACAAACAACAGTGTCGTCGCTCGGCGGCCGGTGAAAGAAACTGAATGTTCGAAAGGTTGTTGCCTGTACTTTTTGCCGCTGGCGCCAACTGTTAGCGATTAAGAACGAAATAAACAGTCGTTACCCTATTGCTCTTTCCTCTACATGCTTGCCTAGGCCTTCTGTTCCCTTTCCTCTACTCTAACGTGCATTTACTCTCTTCTACTTCATTCCTTCTCTTCGACGGCGCTTGCCGTGCACGGAATCTTCTCCTGCGTGTGTTTGGTGGCTACTGATGTGGGTTTCGGTGTATGGGTTGGCGAATAATGTGCTCAACGAATCATTAATAAATTCGAGACGGACACGGGCTCTCTATCGTATTGTGCCGTACTGTCTCATGCGCATGGACGACACAACGAATAAACATGCATGCTTGGTACTTACTCTACCATGGATTTACGAGTGGGTGATTTCACGGATGGTGGGGGTGGACTAGCGATGGACACGGAGCTGCGTTGGCATCTACTCCGGCCTGTACACGATCGCGGATGCGATCAACGGTCCATTCCGTTGGTCCTCGCGGCCACGTGCGTTCTTCGTCTCCCTCCTTCTTGGCGGTTGGGTTGATGTCACGGATGAACTTGCTGACGCTGACGATAATGCGATGGCGGCTTGCCTGTCTAGGGCGCGCAGAATGGGGTGGGGTCAAGAGCGGGTTTCTGGTGGATGGTGGTGTGCCGGCAATGGCCACTGCTGCCACGAATCCTATCACACAAAAGGATCACAACGCACATGTTTCACTACAAACCCACAATACAGCGAAGTAGCTTCTTACCCGGAATATTGGTTAAAACACACGCACTATTCACCAATCTAGAAAAAACTCCTACTAGTCTTAAGCAGTCGAACTAGCACTACTGGAAAGGGAACTAATATTAGTAATCCTACTAAGAACTCTCATGTAGTTAAACTTTACCAAATGGAACACACCACGACGCGATACAGAACTTCAACCACTCTTGCCTCTTCCACAGTTCGAAACGAAGTGGATGATCAAGGCTGGTAATTGTCCACAGATACCCGGTAAATTGTGACCTTCGGCTTCGAGGTCGCGAAATGGGACGAAGTCCAATTCCGCGAGTGCAAAAATTCTCAAAATTTGGACCCGAAACTTCAATGGCATTGCGACCTCTCTTTCCAACGGCCGCATTAGCACGTTAAGGCAAATTCTCTCCCCAAGTTCGGTAGGAGTGTGCCAAGCCGAACGGGAAAGGTCATTGGATCCTGAAAGGATTTTGGGCAGGTCGATGTCCGCTGAGAGACATCGCAAATATGCGCGCGTTGACAATTTGGGCTGGCTTGGGTTCTTTCTTAGGCGCGTGTAACTGCTGTAGGGAACTCATTTGTGCAAGCGTATGCCATTTGCAACTCTACAGAAGGGACGATCTAATGCGGTGAATTTATATATGAATAAATGATAAAAACGAATGGACATGCGATAACTATTTAACGGAAAACATTTAACGAATATAATACATGGATAAATATTAAATTAGAAAGCGTACTTGTTACACAGCATGGCATTGCTTTGTAGCCGCGGACTCTAACCACTAGGCTAAGGAAGGTTCCCTATTGAACCATTACTAAATAACTAAAAAAACAGCTGAAACTTTTTGTTAATATGTCATTGACTTTATAGAGTACAATTTATGAGAATTTCACAGTTTTCTGGACTATTTCAGAAAAAAAACCAATGTTCTGTAGATTTTGTTTTACGTTTAGTCTAACCTGAAGTTCCCGCTTTTCGCGGGGCAGTCCCACCTTTCGCCCATTTGTCCCGCGAAATGTCCCGCATTGTCTTTTCATGTTTTGTTTTGTGCCCCTACTCACGTTTTCAAAGGCACTAAACTGAAGATATAGTTGGCATACGTTTCTGATCTTCTAATTTGAAGCTTTCTTTTTGTGCACGGTTGTTGGATGGAATCTGTAATAATCTTGCTCTAGAATTAAGCACAAGGCTTCATTACAATCTCGCTAAGGATTTTTCATAAATGCTGCGATGTGAGATTCTCACATAGTAGAGAATACTGTCCTGGATTGAAAACATATTACAGTCACCTTTCGTTTGTTGCACCAAACCTGAAGCCCACTTGGTAAAAGAATTTCACTAATCGGGCTGAGTTTCAGCCATACCCTTGAAATTTAGGGTTACCAACAATGATACATCAAGCTTTATGTCAAAAAGTGACGTATGTCTTTGTTTTAAGTGGGTTTTAGCCCACCTAACGGGAGCCTAATAAAAACGAAGCCCACCCAAAGATACTGCTACGAATGAAATGAACTGTACCTGTCAACAGCGTCCTAAAGCCTTGCCTCAATTTTAGTGCCAAACGCTTATGTTTTTGCCAAAAACACATGTTTACTCAATTCTTAAAAACATTACGGTTTTTGGTTTACCACCTACCATTTTTTCTGATTTTTTAAATTGTACCTCACCTCTTGGCTTAAACTCAAATTGGGTGTATTTTGTATTCTGTGTCCCTGTGGCGTTTTTGTCGATTAAGTGAATGTCAAACATGAGGCAGGGTTGGTGGTCTAATGGCTACCGCTTCTGTTTCATAAGCAGAAGGTCATGGGTTCAATCCCAGGCTCATCCCTTTCCTTGTACTTTGTAGTTGTATCTTTCACTTGCTCATATCTTCCATTCTCAATCTATCACACTCAAACTATTCGTTCATAGCAAACGCTAGAACTAGAGACGGACAAGAAACCGTTTCCCTAATGCTAAATCATGCCTTTCCTCACGCCTGATACTTAGGCAGACTGCTAACCACAAAAGCAAACCTCTCTGCCATGCCTTTCCCCCAATCCATACACTCCCGCATGAACTGGCGTAGACGCAGTGGTATATACGGTCTACGTGGGAGCCAGTTTAGGGGCCCAGATAGCCGTAGCGGTAAACGCGCAGCTATTCAGCAAGACCATGCTGAGGGTCGTGGGTTCGAATCCCGTTGGTCGAGGATCTTTTCGTGAAGGAAATTTTCTCGATTCCCAGGGCATAGAGTATCTTCGTTCCTGCCACACGATATACACATGCAAAAATGGTCAATCGGCAAAGAAAGCTCTCAGTTAATAACTGTGGAAGTGCTCATAAGAACACTAATCTGAGAACAGGCTCTGTCCCAGTGGGGACGTAACGCCAGAAAGAAGAAGAAGAAGAAGAAGGGAGCCAGTTTAATGCATCATCGGATCCTCTCCCTTTCCCTCATTGGTCTGCATTCTGACGTGGCAGGCGCCATTGTTGCCTAAAAATAGAAGATCACCAGCACTTATACACTGAGGGTGTCTGTTAATCCCAAGCAGTCATTCGGTTGGTTCCTTGTGTAAGTGCAGCTGATCTGGCGATACTGGAATAGCATCCACGGGCGGCCAATCAAGCTCAAGCTCAAGCTCATTCAGTGAATGTCAAACATGATAAAAAGTGTCAAGGCTCAAATTTAGACCCATTTTAAAAATTAAATTTTGAATACCATCTGTTATTTGCGAGGGAATAACGAGCGCAATCTATCGTGTTATTAAATAAAATCAAGATTTTATCAAAAATTTTAGGAATCAATTCTGCTTTGTACTTTGTTAGTCTGGTCCAAGATTTTTAGAACGTAGTTACGTAAGAAACCCTAAATTAACTAGAAGGCAGCTAAGAAATAAGAGGAGAAATATAGGAATTTAGAAATTTTTCTAGTATGAAAGTTAGTGTCCCGCTTTGGAACAAAACGCATCTGGTCATTTCAGTCAAACCTTATAGTAGATATCCATTATACAGGAGGAAAAATATTAAAAAATACAAAATTTTACTACAAATTTCTAATTTGTGAATTTCAATTTCAAAACGTATATGAATGGTGAATTGAGCGCCATTTTCAACTCGCATAATAAATTGTGACACGTTACACGTCTTGCATTAGCTCGCAAAGAAATAAATGAAATAAATTCGATTTATAATTACCATCAGTAAGCTACTGTTTTAAGTTTAATTGAATTATTTAGCTACTGTTTTAAGTATAATTACAAGCTGCTTACGATAAACAAGTCTTCTTCTTCTTCTTGACATTACGTCCTCACTTGTCCCTGTTGCCTACTTCTCAAACGTTACGTATTTTATGATTGATCCCTTATGTACATAAAATGGTACTCAAAATTATTAATCTATGATTTATCAATCCTATTATTGTAATGGTTAACTTACTGATGTGGATTGGCGCATGAAACTGGATGGTGGGACCCCGTTTAGTGAGATAACTGCGTATAATGGCTTATTCTGATTTATACTGATAGGCGGAAGAGCTGCTGCTGTTTGTTTGTGTTTCTTTTTGAAACGTTCTTCTTCTTGGCAATATACGTCCTCACTGGAACAGAGTCTGCTTCTCAGCTTATTGTTCTTATGAGCACTTCCATAGTTATTAACTGAAAGCTTTTCATGGCCAAAATTGTCCATTTTCGCATTCGTATATCGTGTGGCAGGTACGATGATACTCTATGCCCAGGGAAGTCTAGGAAATTTCCATTACGAAAAGATCCTGGATCGACCGGGAATCGAACCCAGACACCTTCACCTTGGCTTTGCTTTGTAGCCGCGGAGTAATTTCGGTTGAATTTCTTGTTAGAACTACCGGAGGAATGCCCATTGGAACATATCATGAAATTTACGAAGGAGTTCCTGGCGGAACAGATGAATGAAGAAATTTATGGCGGGCTTAAGAAATCTTGGCGTCATGGTTAGTTCATTTCTGCGTAGTGAAACCCATAAAAATTCTGGAGAAATTACGGCTTAGGAGACGGACTAAGGAACTCTTGGAGGAAGTTTTACGAGATTCTTGAAGGAATTCCCGATGAAAATTTTAGAGGGAGTCCCAGGATCGAAATCCTTAGAAAGTCTTTGAGTATCTCAAAACGAATTTATGGAGAAACTCCCTGCCGGGGGAGTTCCTGCAGAACTCGCTAAGGAATGTCTGGATAACTTCCGGGGAGGATCACAAGGCAAGATTCCTGGTGGAATTGCCAGCGGGATTCTTGGAGCAACTCCCGGGGAAGGAACTACGGTGAAATTCCTGGAGGAACTCAGGAGAATATCCGGGAGAAATTCCTGGAGGAACTCCGGAGAATATCCGGGAGAACTCCGGAGGAAATTTTGGAAGAAACTTCTGAAGAATTTCCGTTTGAGCTCTTAAGGAATTCCCGAAGGAACTTCGAAAGTACACGCAGTTTCGACTCCAAAGGAATTCCCGGCGGAGCTCCGAAGGAGTTCTCGGTAGAGGTCTGGAGCCTTTTCCGGAGGAACTGCTGAAAAATTCCCGTTGGAGCTTCAAAGGAACTTCAGAGGAATTGTTGAAGGAACTCCGAAGGAATGTAAAGAGGAATTCCGAAGGAATTCCTGGAGGTAATGAGGAGGGATTTCTGGAAGAAACTCTGGAGAAATTCCCTGATCAACTCTGGAAGGAACCCGAAGGAACTCTGGAGGATTTCCCGGAACGAACGCTGGAGGATTTCCCGGAGCAACTATGGAGTATTTCTTGGAGGATATCTGAAGAGTTCTCAGAGAAACTGCTGAGGAATTCCTGAAGGACTCCAATGGAAAAACTGAAAGAAAAATCTCAGGGAATTACCGGTGTAGCTCAGAAAGAATTCCCGGAGGAATTCTGAAGAAATTCCTAGAGGATATCAGAAAAAATCCTAGAGGAACATCGGAGGATTTGGTGCAGAAACTCCAGAGTGATTCCTAGAGGAACTCCGGAAGCGTCCTGTAGGATCTACATGGTAATTGCTTGAGGAACTCCAGAGAGATTTCTAGAGAAACTATGGAGGCAATACGAAGCAATTCTCGATTGAGCTCCAATGGAACTTCTGAGGAATCGTTGTATTAAATTCAGAGGAATTGCTTGAGGAACTCCGGAAAAAAATTATGGAAGAATTTCGCAGCAATTTCCGATGGAACTCCAAAGGATCTACCGAGGGATTGTTGGATGAAATTCAGAGGAATTGCTGGATAGAATCCAGAGGAACTGCTGAAGGAACTCTGGAGAAATTTCTGGAAGAAAGGAATTTCTGGAGACCTCCAGAGGGATTCCAGGAAGAACTCCGGAGGAATTCTAGGAGGAAACCCTCGGAAAAAAAACCGGAGGAACTCTAGAGGTTATCTTGGAGAAACTTAATTCTTGGATTTACTTCAGAAGAAAATCGTAGTGAAACTCTGGAGAATTTGAGATTACTGGAGGAACTCTGAAGATTATTGGAGATACTCCGATAAAATTCCTAGAAGATTTCCTGGATTATTAATAAATTTTATATTAAATTAATTTTGTATAATTAATTAATTTTGTAAATTTTTAAGTTTTAAACTATGGCGGAAATTGTAAGGAATAAGGTGGAGCTCCAAAGAAATTACCGAAGGACATCTTAGAGAAATTTCCGGAGGAACTCCGAAGAAGTTCTATGAGAAACTTTGAATAAATTCTTGGAGGACCTGCGGAATAATTTTAGAGAAACTCCACGAAATTCATGAAGGAAACTATGGAACAAATCCTGAGGAACTCTGGAGAAATTTCTGGAGGTTCTCCAAAGGGAATTCCTGTAGGAACTTCGATAGAAATGCTGGTTTCAAATTCAGAAGAGTTACTGCAAAAACCTTTGAAAGTATTTCTGGAGCAACTCAGGAGAAATTACCTGTTAAGCTCTGAAGGAATTGCCGGCAGGGAAACTATGAAGGAATTCCCGGGAAAAAGTCCGAAGGAATTTCTGGAGGAATTCCTTCGCAAGAACTCTGACAAAATCCTAGAAAAACTCTAAAGAAATTCCTGAAGGGAATCCGGAATCGTTTCTGGAGAAACTCTGGATGCGTTTCTTGAAGGAGCTCTGGATGCGTTTCTTGGAGGAACTCCAGGGTAGTTGCTTGAGGAACAATTCCTGGAGCAAACTATAGAGGAAAATCGAAGGAATTCACAATGGAGTTCTGGATGAACTTTCCAAGAATTAATGGATGAAATCCGAAGGAATCGCAAACTGCAAGAGAATTTCTGGAAGAACTGTGGAAGAATTTCCGGTGGAAATCCGGAGAAAGCTCCGGGAAATGTGGATGTAACCAAGAGGAATTTCAGATGAAGAGTTCTTAAGAGAAATCCTCGAAAGAGTTCTTTGGAAAAATTTCCCACAGCAATTCGCAAAGAAAATCTCCGAAGGAATTTCTTAATGAAATCCCCAGAATAATTTCTGAAGGAATCCCCTGATAAATTTTTGGAGAAAATCTTCGGAAGAGTTCATAAGAGAAATCCTCGAAAGAGTTCTTGGAAAAAATTCCCAGGGCAATTCGTAAATAAAATCTCCGAAGGGAATTTCTTATGAATCCCCTGAATAATTTCTGAAGGAAATTATTCTAGACGAAATCCTCGGAAGAATTTCTAGAAGAAATCCCCGGAGCAATTTGTGGAGGAAAATCTTTGGAGCAATTTCTGGAGGGAAATCCCCTGAGCAATTCCTGGAGGAAATCCCCGGAAGAATTTTCTGGATGAAATCTTCGGAGGGAATTGCTATTAGAAATTCCCGCAGGAGTTCTTGAAGAAATGACATAGTTACAAAAAGAAAAAAATAATAATTATTATTATTTGTATCAGCCTTACTGTCATAAAGCAAATGCATTTCAACAAACCCAGTAGGCGAATTCCCGGCGCGTATTTTCTTCGAAGAAAAGAAAATTTTCTTGCTGGTGCGCAATGGAAGAAAAATTTCTTCTCTTCGAAGAAATTGTTCGCCGGAATTCACTACAGGATAAATTTCTGCCATACATCTGATGAAATCATAGTCAGGGTTGAAATTTTTTTGTAAAAAATATATCATGAATTAAGCTTTACTTTTGGCTAATTTTTTATTTTAAAAAATTCCAGCAATTTTTTTTTATTTTTTTTAATAAATTTTTGTCGTACATTATACGAGTTGTAGTTTATACATAGATTTTCTTAAGTGAATTTTATATGGGAAATTCATTATCACCGGACACCTAGCGCATGGGCATCATACGCACTGAATGTGCTGCTTCATGCTATAACATTTAACAGCATTGTTTGCATTATGCGAAATTACGAATTTTGGGACCCAAATTTCCAGGATATTGGCGATTTTTGTTACCATGGGTATTTTCTATTTTAGCGGTAACCAAACGAGCGACAGCCGGACCTTTAATGTTTAAATTGTAGCGCAATTCAGACCTGCCACGCGGATGCTGTGAATGATAAGCGAGGTTTTCTCAATATTGTTGCACAAAATAGAAAACCCTACTACCGTGATCTTTTTTTGTCCATATAGGAGTCATGTAAATTAATTCAGGAGATATTCCTTTATGATATAATTATGCAATTGTTTGTTTTTTTAAGTTTTTTTTTTATTAAAATCCAAAATTCAGGAGGAGGCCTGGATGACTCTGGGAGAAGGGGGGGGGGTGCTGGCCCCCCCCTGTTCCTACGCCAATGCTTCCACAGTTATTAACTGAGAGCTTTCTTTGCCAAAGTTGCCATTTTCGCATTCGTATATCGTGTGGCAGGTACGATGATGACTATATGCCCGGGGAAATCAAGGTAATTTTCCATTACGAAAGATCCTGAATCGACTGGGATCGAACCCAGGCAGCTTCAGAATGGCTTTGCTTTGTAGCCGCGGCCTCTAATCACTCGGCTAACGGAAGGTCCCGAAATGTATTTTTTTCTACAGAGCAAATAAATGTCGAAGGAAATGAGAGAATGGCTACAAGCTTCGCTTCAATGATTACAGATGAAAATATCAATCACTAGGAAAAGTAGGGTACTTGGGAATGTTCATAATACAATTTTGATATCGAAGAATATTTTTCGATCAAAATGTCAAAATTTTACAATAACCAAAAGGAGCACTTTTTTTATAGAGTATTTCTTCTTCATCCTGGTTTTAATGGCCCAATACACTATGGTCCTGACAGCAGACTTACGCGGTAAGATGCAATTAGTGCTTTAGAATAAAACTTGAGATGAAAATTATCTTCTTGAAATTTGTTTGTATTAGTTGTCTTATAGTTTGGTGTTATTTTTAAATTAGCGTGGTCCACATTTTTAATACAAAATGCGTTCCTGAAAAGGTTTCCCCGAACAACAAATTTGCTGGAAGCTTTCTTTGCCTAAATTGCCATTTTCGCATTCGTATATCGTGTGGAGGTACGATTGTACTATATGCCCAGGGAAGTCAAGGAAATTTCCATTACGAAAAGATTCCTAGACCGACCGGGAATCGAACCCAGACACCTTCAGCTGTAACCCGCCAACCCGTCACGCTTCCCGTTCGTAAGTGGATGGCTTTAGCGCCACTCCTAAAAGGAGACCACCCAGCAGTTTGCAGGTTTGCCCGGCCTGAGACCCTTCAAGGGAGGGGTTAATTTTAAAGAACTTGGGAAGAAAGCTGACTGGCTGCGTTAAATTAGCCGATGTACTTCTCGGTAGAGACTAAAGGCCATCAATACCACTGAAGTTCCAAATACAAAATTCCTAGAATTCTAAGAAACCTTAATCATTGGAGCGAGGTGTTCTCATCACAGGCCCAGTATGAAAGTCACTCCATTCCAAACTGTTTCCAATTTGAAAATGGTTAAAGGTCGATTTCGGGCCGACTTACCCAGTAAACAACATACAAGGAAAACGAAACGAAAATGAACTACATGAAAATTCCTCACAAGACACTAATTCCTCTCAACTTACTATATCGAACAATTTAGCTTGGGAAACCACTGGTAACATTTATTTTATCTCAAACAAACGCTTTTAGCTATAAAAGCTCGAATAAAGCTCCAACACGTAACGCATATCATTTACTACATACATTTATTTACAATAGGGCGATATTCAAAACTGAAAAGGCAATAGATGGCTCTTTTTCAGTGGTAGTAAAAACGAAATCCTGAAGCAAAGAAAGCTCTACGGAAGATGAACTAAACACAAAAAGTTATGTATTCACTTTACACTTGATTTCTAATCACTACTTTTTTGATCCAGTTTCCAAATTGCAAGTAATTTACGATTTTCATTATTTTCCATACGTTTTGACAGTTCTCCGACTACCATTCTTCCATGCGCTTGTGTTGAAAGTTTGAGAAATTTGAGAATCCAGCGTAGCGTGATCAGTGGGAGGAATACAAACAACAGTGTCGTCGCTCGGCGGCCGGTGAAAGAAACTGAATGTTCGAAAGGTTGTTGCCTGTACTTTTTGCCGCTGGCGCCAACTGTTAGCGATTAAGAACGAAATAAACAGTCGTTACCCTATTGCTCTTTCCTCTACATGCTTGCCTAGGCCTTCTGTTCCCTTTCCTCTACTCTAACGTGCATTTACTCTCTTCTACTTCATTCCTTCTCTTCGACGGCGCTTGCCGTGCACGGAATCTTCTCCTGCGTGTGTTTGGTGGCTACTGATGTGGGTTTCGGTGTATGGGTTGGCGAATAATGTGCTCAACGAATCATTAATAAATTCGAGACGGACACGGGCTCTCTATCGTATTGTGCCGTACTGTCTCATGCGCATGGACGACACAACGAATAAACATGCATGCTTGGTACTTACTCTACCATGGATTTACGAGTGGGTGATTTCACGGATGGTGGGGGTGGACTAGCGATGGACACGGAGCTGCGTTGGCATCTACTCCGGCCTGTACACGATCGCGGATGCGATCAACGGTCCATTCCGTTGGTCCTCGCGGCACGTGCGTTCTTCGTCTCCCTCCTTCTTGGCGGTTGGGTTGATGTCACGGATGAACTTGCTGACGCTGACGATAATGCGATGGCGGCTTGCCTGTCTAGGGCGCGCAGAATGGGGTGGGGTCAAGAGCGGGTTTCTGGTGGATGGTGGTGTGCCGGCAATGGCCACTGCTGCCACGAATCCTATCACACAAAAGGATCACAACGCACATGTTTCACTACAAACCCACAATACAGCGAAGTAGCTTCTTACCCGGAATATTGGTTAAAACACACGCACTATTCACCAATCTAGAAAAAACTCCTACTAGTCTTAAGCAGTCGAACTAGCACTACTGGAAAGGGAACTAATATTAGTAATCCTACTAAGAACTCTCATGTAGTTAAACTTTACCAAATGGAACACACCACGACGCGATACAGAACTTCAACCACTCTTGCCTCTTCCACAGTTCGAAACGAAGTGGATGATCAAGGCTGGTAATTGTCCACAGATACCCGGTAAATTGTGACCTTCGGCTTCGAGGTCGCGAAATGGGACGAAGTCCAATTCCGCGAGTGCAAAAATTCTCAAAATTTGGACCCGAAACTTCAATGGCATTGCGACCTCTCTTTCCAACGGCCGCATTAGCACGTTAAGGCAAATTCTCTCCCCAAGTTCGGTAGGAGTGTGCCAAGCCGAACGGGAAAGGTCATTGGATCCTGAAAGGATTTTGGGCAGGTCGATGTCCGCTGAGAGACATCGCAAATATGCGCGCGTTGACAATTTGGGCTGGCTTGGGTTCTTTCTTAGGCGCGTGTAACTGCTGTAGGGAACTCATTTGTGCAAGCGTATGCCATTTGCAACTCTACAGAAGGGACGATCTAATGCGGTGGAATTTATATATGAATAAATGATAAAAACGAATGGACATGCGATAACTATTTAATGGAAAACATTTAACGAATATAATACATGGATAAATATTTAAATTAGAAAGCGTACTTGTTACACAGCATGCATTGCTTGTAGCCGCGGACTCTAACCAACTAGGCTAAGGAAGGTTCCCTATTGAACCATTACTAAATAACTAAAAAACAGCTGAAACTTTTTGTTAATATGTCATTGACTTTATAGAGTACAATTTATGAGAATTTCACAGTTTTCTGGACTATTTCAGAAAAAAACCAATGTTCTGTAGATTTTGTTTTACGTTTAGTCTAACCTGGAAGTTCCCGCTTTTCGCGGGGCAGTCCCCACCTTCGCCCATTTGTCCCGCGAAATGTCCCGCATTGTCTTTTCATGTTTTGTTTTGTGCCCCTACTCACGTTTTCAAAGGCACTAAACTGAAGATATAGTTGCAACGTTTCTGATCTTCTATTGAAGCTTTTCTTTTTGTGCACGGTTGTTGGATGGAATCTGTAATAATCTTGCTCTAGAATTAAGCACAAGGCTTCATTACAATCTCGCTAAGGATTTTTCATAAATGCTGCGATGTGAGATTCTCACATAGTAGAGAATACTGCCTGGATTGAAAACATATTACAGTCACCTTTCGTTTGTTGCACCAAACCTGAAGCCCACTTGGTAAAAGAATTTCACTAATCGGCTGAGTTTCAGCCATACCCTTGAAATTAGGTTACCAACAATGATACATCAAGCTTTATGTCAAAAAAGTGACGTATGTCTTTGTTTTAAGTGGTTTAGCCCACCTAACGGGAGCCTAAAAAAACGAAGCCCACCCAAAGATACTGCTACGAATGAAATGAACTGTACCTGTCAACAGCGTCCTAAAGCCTTGCCTCAATTTTAGTGCCAAACGCTTATGTTTTTGCCAAAAACACATGTTTACTCAATTCTTAAAAACATTACGGTTTTGGTTTACCCACCTACCATTTTTCTGATTTTTAAATTGTACCTCAACCTCGTTGGCTTAAACTCAAATTGGGTGTATTTTGTATTCTGTGTCCCTGTGCGTTTTGTCGATTAAGTGAATGTCAAACATGAGGCAGGGTTGGTGGTCTAATGGCTACGTGGGAAGCCAGTTTAGGGGCCCAGATAGCCGTAGCGGTAAACGCGCAGCTATTCAGCAAGACCATTGCTGCAGGTGTCGTGGGTTCGAATCCCGTTGGTCGAGGATCTTTTCGTGAAGGAAATTTTCTCGATTCCCCAGGGCATAGAGTATCTTCGTTCCTGCCACACGATATACACATGCAAAAATGGTCAATCGGCAAAGAAAGCTCTCAGTTAATAACTGTGGAAGTGCTCATAAGAACACTAATCTGAAGAACAGCTCTGTCCCCAGTCGGGGACGTAACGCCAGAAAGAAGAAGAAGAGAAGAAGGGAGCCAGTTTAATGCATCATCGGATCCTCTCCCTTTCCCTCATTGGTCTGCATTCTGACGTGGCAGCGCCATTGTTGCCTAAAAATAGAAGATCACCAGCACTTATACACTGAGGTGTCTGTTAATCCCCAAGCAGTCATTCGGTTGGTTCCTTGTGTAAGTGCAGCTGAATCTGGGGCGGCGATACTGGAATAGCATCCACGGGCGGCCAATCAAGCTCAAGCTCAAGCTCATTCAGTTGAATGTCAAAACATGATAAAAAGTGTCAAGGCTCAAATTAGACCCATTTTAAAAATTAAATTTTGAATACCATCTGTTATTTTGCGAGGAATAACGAGCGCAATCTATCGTGTTATTAAATAAAATCAAGATTTTATCAAAAATTTTAGGAATCAATTCTGCTTTGTACTTTGTTAGTCTGGTCCAAGATTTTTTAGAACGTAGTTACGTAAGAAACCCTAAATTAACTAGAAGGCAGCTAAGAAATAAGAGGAGAAATATAGGAATTTAGAAATTTTTCTAGTATGAAAGTTAGTGTCCCGCTTTGGAACAAAACGCATCTGGTCATTTCAGTCAAACCTTATAGTAGATATCCATTATACAGGAGGAAAAAATATTAAAAAATACAAAATTTTACTACAAATTTCTAATTTGTGAATTTCAATTTCAAAACGTATATGAATGGTGAATTGAGCGCCATTTTCAACTCGCATAATAAATTGTGACACGTTACACGTCTTGCATTAGCTCGCAAAGAAATAAATGAAATAAATTCGATTTATAATTACCATCAGTAAGCTACTGTTTTAAGTTTAATTGAATTATTTAGCTACTGTTTTAAGTATAATTACAAGCTGCTTACGATAAACAAGTCTTCTTCTTCTTCTTGACATTACGTCCTCACTTGTCCCTGTTGCCTACTTCTCAAACGTTACGTATTTTATGATTGATCCCTTATGTACATAAAATGGTACTCAAAATTATTAATCTATGATTTATCAATCCTATTATTGTAATGGTTAACTTACTGATGTGGATTGGCGCATGAAACTGGATGGTGGGACCCCGTTTAGTGAGATAACTGCGTATAATGGCTTATTCTGATTTATACTGATAGGCGGAAGAGCTGCTGCTGTTTGTTTGTGTTTCTTTTGAAACGTTCTTCTTCTTGGCAATATACGTCCTCACTGGAACAGAGTCTGCTTCTCAGCTTATTGTTCTTATGAGCACTTCCATAGTTATTAACTGAAAGCTTTCATGGCCAAAATTGTCATTTTCGCATTCGTATATCGTGTGGCAGGTACGATGATACTCTATGCCCAGGGAAGTCTAGGAAATTTCCATTACGAAAAGATCCTGGATCGACCGGGAATCGAACCCAGACACCTTCACCTTGGCTTTGCTTTGTAGCCGCGGAGTAATTTCGGTTGAATTTCTTGTTAGAACTACCGGAGGAATGCCCATTGGAACATATCATGAAATTTACGAAGGAGTTCCTGGCGGAACAGATGAATGAAGAAATTTATGGCGGGCTTAAGAAATCTTGGCGTCATGGTTAGTCATTTCTGCGTAGTGAAACCCATAAAAATTCTGGAGAAATTACGGCTTAGGAGACGGACTAAGGAACTCTTGGAGGAAGTTTTACGAGATTCTTGAAGGAATTCCCGATGAAAATTTTAGAGGGAGTCCCAGGATCGAAATCCTTAGAAAGTCTTTGAGTATCTCAAAAACGAATTTATGGAGAAACTCCCTGCCGGGGGAGTTCCTGCAGAACTCGCTAAGGAATGTCTGGATAACTTCCGGGGGAGGATCACAAGGCAAGATTCCTGGTGGAATTGCCAGCGGGATTCTTGGAGCAACTCCCGGGGAAGGAACTACGGTGAAATTCCTGGAGGAACTCAGGAGAATATCCGGGAGAAATTCCTGGAGGAACTCCGGAGAATATCCGGGAGAAACTCCGGAGGAATTTTGGAAGAAACTTCTGAAGAATTTCCGTTTGAGCTCTTAAGGAATTCCCGAAGGAACTTCGAAAGTACACGCAGTTCGACTCCAAAGGAATTCCCGGCGGAGCTCCGAAGGAGTTCTCGGTAGAGGTCTGGAGCCTTTTCCGGAGGAACTGCTGAAAAATTCCCGTTGGAGCTTCAAAGGAACTTCAGAGGAATTGTTGAAGGAACTCCGAAGGAATGTAAAGAGGAATTCCGAAGGAATTCCTGGAGGTAATGAGGAGGGATTTCTGGAAGAACTCTGGAGAAATTCCCTGATCAACTCTGGAAGGAACCCGAAGGAACTCTGGAGGATTTCCCGGACGAACGCTGGAGGATTTCCCGGAGCAACTATGGAGTATTTCTTGGAGGATATCTGAAGAGTTCTCAGAGAAACTGCTGAGGAATTCCTGAAGGACCTCCAATGGAAAAACTGAAAGAAAAATCTCAGGGAATTACCGGTGTAGCTCAGAAAGAATTCCCGGAGGAATTCTGAAGAAATTCCTAGAGGATATCAGAAAAAAATCCTAGAGGAACACGGAGGATTGGTGCAGAAACTCCAGAGTGATTCTAGAGGAACTCCGGAAGCGTTCCTGTAGGATCTACATGGTAATTGCTTGAGGAACTCCAGAGAGATTTCTAGAGAAACTATGGAGCAATACGAAGCAATTCTCGATTGAGCTCCAATGGAACTTCTGAGGAATCGTTGTATTAAATTCAGAGGAATTGCTTGAGGAACTCCGGAAAAAATTATGGAAGAATTTCGCAGCATTTCCGATGGAACTCCAAAGGATCTACGAGATTGTTGGATGAAATTCAGAGAATTGCTGGATAGAATCCAGAGGAACTGCTGAAGAACTCGGGAGAAAATTTTGGAAGAAAGGAATTCTGGAGGACCTCCAGAGGGATTCCAGGAAAGAACTCCGGAGGAATTCTAGGAGGAACCCTCGAAAAAAAACCGGAGGAACTCTAGAGGTTAATCTTGGAGAAACTTAATTCTTGGATTTACTTCAGAAGAAATCGTAGTGAAACTCTGGAGATTTGAGATTACTGGAGGAACTCTGAAGAATTATTGGAGATACTCCGAGATAAATTCCTAGAAGATTTCCTGGATTATTAATAAAATTTTATATTAATTATTTTGTATAATTAATAATTTTGTAAATTTTTAAGTTTTTAAACTATGGCGGAAATTGTAAGGAATAAGGTGGAGCTCCAAAGAAATTACCGAAGGACATCTAGAGAAAATTTCCGGAGGAACTCCGAAGAAGTTCTATGAGAGAAACTTTGAATAAATTCTTGGAGGACCTGCGGAATAATTTTAGAGAAACTCCACGAAATTCATGAAGGAACTATAGAACAAATCCTGAGGAACTCTGGAGAAATTTCTGGAGTCTCCAAAGGAATTCCTGTAGGAACTTCGATAGAATGCTTGGTCAAATTCAGAAGAGTTACTGCAAAAACCTTTGAAAGTATTTCTGGAGCAACTCAGGAGAAATTACCTGTAAAGCTCTGAAGGAATGCCGGAGAAACTATGAAGGAATTCCCGGAAAAAGTCCGAAGGAATTTCTGGAGGATTCCTTCGCAAGAACTCTGGACAAAATCCTAGAAAAACTCTAAAGAAATTCCTGAAGGGACTCCGGAATCGTTTCTGGAAGAAACTCTGGATGCGTTTCTGAAGAGCTCTGGATGCGTTCTTGGAGGGAACTCCAGGGTAGTTGCTTGAGGAACAATTCCTGGAGCAACTATAGAGGAAAATCGAAGGAATTCACAATGGAGTTCTGGATGAACTTTCCAAGAATTAATGGATGAAATCCGAAGGAATCGCAAATGCAAGAGGAATTTCTGAAGAACTGTGGGAAGAAATTTCGGTGGAAATCCGGAGAAAGCTCCGGAAATTGCTGGATGTAACCAAGAGGGAATTTCAGATGAAGAGTTCTTAGAGAATCCTCGAAAGAGTTCTTGGAAAATTTCCCACAGCAATTCGCAAAGAAAATCTCCGAAGGAATTTCTTAATGAAATCCCAGAATAATTCTGAAGGAATCCCCTGATAAATTTTGGAGAAAATCTTCGGAAGAGTTCATAAGAGAAATCCTCGAAAGAGTTCTTGGAAAAAATTCCCAGGGCATTCGTAAAAAAATCTCCGAAGGAATTTCTTAATGAAATCCCCTGAATAATTCTGAAGGAATTATTCTTAGACAATCCTCGGAAGATTTCTAGAAGAAATCCCCGGAGCAATTTGTGGAGAAAATCTTTGGAGCAATTTCTGGAGGAAATCCCCTGAGCAATTCCTGGAGGAAATCCCCGGAAGAATTCTGATGAAATCTTCGAGGAATTGCTATTAGAAATTCCCGCAGGAGTCTTGAAGGAATGACATAGTTACAAAAAGAAAAAAATAATAATTATTATTATTTGTATCAGCCTTACTGTCATAAAGCAAATGCATTTCAAACAACCCAGTAGGCGAATTCCGGCGCGTATTTTCTTCGAAGAAAAGAAAATTTTCTTGCTGTGCGCAATGGAAGAAAATTTCTTCTCTTCGAAGAAATTGTTCGCCGGAATCACCTACAGGATAAATTTCTGCCATACATCTGATGAAATCATAGTCAGTTGAAATTTTTTGTAAAAACTATAATCATGAATTAAGCTTTACTTTGGCTAATTTTTTTTATTTAAAAAATTCCAGCAATTTTTTTTTATTTTTTTTAATAAATTTTTGTCGTACATTATACGAGTTGTAGTTTATACATTAGATTCTTAAGTGAATTTTTATATGGGGAAATCATTATCACCGGACACCTAGCGCATGGGCAATCATAACGCACTGAATGTGCTGCTTCATGCTATAACATTTAAACAGCATTGTTGCATTATTCGAAATTACGAATTTTGGGACCCAAATTTCCAGGATATTGGCGGATTTTTTTACCATGGTATTTTCTATTTTAGCGGTAACCAAACGAGCGACAGCCGGACCTTTAATGTTTAAATTGTAGCGCAATTCAGACCTGCCACGCGGATGCTGTGAATGATAAGCGAGGTTTTCTCAATATTGTTGCACAAAATAGAAAACCCTAACTACCGTTGATCTTTTTTTGTCCATAATAGGAGTCATGTAAATTAATTCAGAAGATATTCCTTTATGATATAATTATGCAAATTGTTTGTTTTTTTAAGTTTTTTTTTTATTAAAATCCAAAATTCAGGAGGGAGCCTGGATGACTCTGGGAGGAAGGGGGGGGGGGTGCTGCCCCCCCCCCCTGTTCCTACGCCAATGCTTCCACAGTTATTAACTGAGAGCTTTCTTTGCCAAAGTTGCCATTTTCGCATTCGTATATCGTGTGGCAGGTACGATGATACTATATGCCCGGGGAAATCAAGGTAATTTCCATTACGAAAAGATCCTGAATCGACTGGGATCGAACCCAGGCAGCTTCAGAATGGCTTTGCTTTGTAGCCGCGGCCTCTAATCACTCGGCTAAGGAAGGTCCCGAAATGTATTTTTTTCTACAGAGCAAATAAATGTCGAAGGAAATGAGAGAATGCTACAAGCTTCGCTTCAATGATTTACAGATGAAAATATCAATCACTAGGAAAGTAGGGTCACTTGGGAATGTTCATAATACAATTTGATATCGAAGAATATTTTCGATCAAAATGTCAAAATTTTACAATAACAAAAGGAGCACTTTTTTATAGAGTATTCTTCTTCATCCTGGTTTTAATGGCCCAATACACTATGGTCCTGACAGCAGACTTACGCGGTAAGATGCAATTAGTGCTTTAGAATAAAACTTGAGATGAAAATTATCTTCTTGAAATTTGTTTGTATTAGTTGTCTTATAGTTTGGTGTTATTTTAAATTAGCGTGGTCCACATTTTAATACAAATGCGTTCCTGAAAGGTTTCCCCGAACAACAAATTTGCTGGAAGCTTTCTTTGCCTAAATTGCCATTTTCGCATTCGTATATCGTGTGGCAGGTACGATTGTACTATATGCCCAGGGAAGTCAAGGAAATTTCCATTACGAAAAGATCCTAGACCGACCGGGAATCGAACCCAGACACCTTCAGCTGTAACCCGCCAACCCGTCACGCTTCCCGTTCGTAAGTGGATGGCTTTAGCGCCACTCCTAAAAGGAGACCACCCAGCAGTTTGCAGGTTTGCCCGGCCTGAGACCCTTCAAGGGAGGGGTTAATTTTAAAGAACTTGGGAAGAAAGCTGACTGGCTGCGTTAAATTAGCCGATGTACTTCTCGGTAGAGACTAAAGGCCATCAATACCACTGAAGTTCCAAATACAAATTCCTAGAATTCTAAGAAACCTTAATCATTGGAGCGAGGTGTTCTCATCACAGGCCCAGTATGAAAGTCACTCCATTCCAAACTGTTTCCAATTTGAAAATGGTTAAAGGTCGATTTCGGGCCGACTTACCCAGTAAACAACATACAAGGAAAACGAAACGAAAATGAACTACATGAAAATTCCTCACAAGACACTAATTCCTCTCAACTTACTATATCGAACAATTTAGCTTGGGAACCACTGGTAACATTTATTTTATCTCAAACAACGCTTTTAGCTATAAAAGCTCGAATAAAGCTCCAACACGTAACGCATATCATTTACTACATACATTTATTTACAATAGGGCGATATTCAAAACTGAAAAGGCAATAGATGGCTCTTTTTCAGTGGTAGTAAAAACGAAATCCTGAAGCAAAGAAAGCTCTACGGAAGATGAACTAAACACAAAAAGTTATGTATTCACTTTACACTTGATTTCTAATCACTACTTTTTTGATCCAGTTTCCAAATTGCAAGTAATTTACGATTTTCATTATTTTCCATACGTTTTGACAGTTCTCCGACTACCATTCTTCCATGCGCTTGTGTTGAAAGTTTGAGAAATTTGAGAATCCAGCGTAGCGTGATCAGTGGGAGGAATACAAACAACAGTGTCGTCGCTCGGCGGCCGGTGAAAGAAACTGAATGTTCGAAAGGTTGTTGCCTGTACTTTTTGCCGCTGGCGCCAACTGTTAGCGATTAAGAACGAAATAAACAGTCGTTACCCTATTGCTCTTTCCTCTACATGCTTGCCTAGGCCTTCTGTTCCCTTTCCTCTACTCTAACGTGCATTTACTCTCTTCTACTTCATTCCTTCTCTTCGACGGCGCTTGCCGTGCACGGAATCTTCTCCTGCGTGTGTTTGGTGGCTACTGATGTGGGTTTCGGTGTATGGGTTGGCGAATAATGTGCTCAACGAATCATTAATAAATTCGAGACGGACACGGGCTCTCTATCGTATTGTGCCGTACTGTCTCATGCGCATGGACGACACAACGAATAAACATGCATGCTTGGTACTTACTCTACCATGGATTTACGAGTGGGTGATTTCACGGATGGTGGGGGTGGACTAGCGATGGACACGGAGCTGCGTTGGCATCTACTCCGGCCTGTACACGATCGCGGATGCGATCAACGGTCCATTCCGTTGGTCCTCGCGGCACGTGCGTTCTTCGTCTCCCTCCTTCTTGGCGGTTGGGTTGATGTCACGGATGAACTTGCTGACGCTGACGATAATGCGATGGCGGCTTGCCTGTCTAGGGCGCGCAGAATGGGGTGGGGTCAAGAGCGGGTTTCTGGTGGATGGTGGTGTGCCGGCAATGGCCACTGCTGCCACGAATCCTATCACACAAAAGGATCACAACGCACATGTTTCACTACAAACCCACAATACAGCGAAGTAGCTTCTTACCCGGAATATTGGTTAAAACACACGCACTATTCACCAATCTAGAAAAAACTCCTACTAGTCTTAAGCAGTCGAACTAGCACTACTGGAAAGGGAACTAATATTAGTAATCCTACTAAGAACTCTCATGTAGTTAAACTTTACCAAATGGAACACACCACGACGCGATACAGAACTTCAACCACTCTTGCCTCTTCCACAGTTCGAAACGAAGTGGATGATCAAGGCTGGTAATTGTCCACAGATACCCGGTAAATTGTGACCTTCGGCTTCGAGGTCGCGAAATGGGACAAGTCCAAGTCCAATTCCGCGAGTGCAAAAATTCTCAAAATTTGGACCCGAAACTTCAATGGCATTGCGACCTCTCTTTCCAACGGCCGCATTAGCACGTTAAGGCAAATTCTCTCCCCAAGTTCGGTAGGAGTGTGCCAAGCCGAACGGGAAAGGTCATTGGATCCTGAAAGGATTTTGGGCAGGTCGATGTCCGCTGAGAGACATCGCAAATATGCGCGCGTTGACAATTTGGGCTGGCTTGGGTTCTTTCTTAGGCGCGTGTAACTGCTGTAGGGAACTCATTTGTGCAAGCGTATGCCATTTGCAACTCTACAGAAGGGACGATCTAATGCGGTGAATTTATATATGAATAAATGATAAAAACGAATGGACATGCGATAACTATTTAACGGAAAACATTTAACGAATATAATACATGGATAAATATTAAATTAGAAAGCGTACTTGTTACACAGCATGGCATTGCTTTGTAGCCGCGGACTCTAACCACTAGGCTAAGGAAGGTTCCCTATTGAACCATTACTAAATAACTAAAAAACAGCTGAAACTTTTTGTTAATATGTCATTGACTTTATAGAGTACAATTTATGAGAATTTCACAGTTTTCTGGACTATTTCAGAAAAAAACCAATGTTCTGTAGATTTTGTTTTACGTTTAGTCTAACCTGAAGTTCCCGCTTTTCGCGGGGCAGTCCCACCTTTCGCCCATTTGTCCCGCGAAATGTCCCGCATTGTCTTTTCATGTTTTGTGCCCCTACTCACGTTTTCAAAGGCACTAAACTGAAGATATAGTTGGCATACGTTTCTGATCTTCTAATTTGAAGCTTTCTTTTTGTGCACGGTTGTTGGATGGAATCTGTAATAATCTTGCTCTAGAATTAAGCACAAGGCTTCATTACAATCTCGCTAAGGATTTTTCATAAATGCTGCGATGTGAGATTCTCACATAGTAGAGAATACTGTCCTGGATTGAAAACATATTACAGTCACCTTTCGTTTGTTGCACCAAACCTGAAGCCCACTTGGTAAAAGAATTTCACTAATCGGGCTGAGTTTCAGCCATACCCTTGAAATTTAGGGTTACCAACAATGATACATCAAGCTTTATGTCAAAAAGTGACGTATGTCTTTGTTTTAAGTGGGTTTTAGCCCACCTAACGGGAGCCTAATAAAAACGAAGCCCACCCAAAGATACTGCTACGAATGAAATGAACTGTACCTGTCAACAGCGTCCTAAAGCCTTGCCTCAATTTTAGTGCCAAACGCTTATGTTTTTGCCAAAAACACATGTTTACTCAATTCTTAAAAAACATTACGGTTTTTGTTTACCACCTACCATTTTTTCTGATTTTTAAATTGTACCTCACCTCTTGGCTTAAACTCAAATTGGGTGTATTTTGTATTCTGTGTCCCTGTGGCGTTTTTGTCGATTAAGTGAATGTCAAACATGAGGCAGGGTTGGTGGTCTAATGGCTACGTGGGAGCCAGTTTAGGGGCCCAGATAGCCGTAGCGGTAAACGCGCAGCTATTCAGCAAGACCATGCTGAGGGTCGTGGGTTCGAATCCCGTTGGTCGAGGATCTTTTCGTGAAGGAAATTTTCTCGATTCCCAGGGCATAGAGTATCTTCGTTCCTGCCACACGATATACACATGCAAAAATGGTCAATCGGCAAAGAAAGCTCTCAGTTAATAACTGTGGAAGTGCTCATAAGAACACTAATCTGAGAACAGGCTCTGTCCCAGTGGGGACGTAACGCCAGAAAGAAGAAGAAGAAGAAGAAGGGAGCCAGTTTAATGCATCATCGGATCCTCTCCCTTTCCCTCATTGGTCTGCATTCTGACGTGGCAGGCGCCATTGTTGCCTAAAAATAGAAGATCACCAGCACTTATACACTGAGGGTGTCTGTTAATCCCAAGCAGTCATTCGGTTGGTTCCTTGTGTAAGTGCAGCTGATCTGGCGATACTGGAATAGCATCCACGGGCGGCCAATCAAGCTCAAGCTCAAGCTCATTCAGTGAATGTCAAACATGATAAAAAGTGTCAAGGCTCAAATTTAGACCCATTTTAAAAATTAAATTTTGAATACCATCTGTTATTTGCGAGGGAATAACGAGCGCAATCTATCGTGTTATTAAATAAAATCAAGATTTTATCAAAAATTTTAGGAATCAATTCTGCTTTGTACTTTGTTAGTCTGGTCCAAGATTTTTAGAACGTAGTTACGTAAGAAACCCTAAATTAACTAGAAGGCAGCTAAGAAATAAGAGGAGAAATATAGGAATTTAGAAATTTTTCTAGTATGAAAGTTAGTGTCCCGCTTTGGAACAAAACGCATCTGGTCATTTCAGTCAAACCTTATAGTAGATATCCATTATACAGGAGGAAAAAATATTAAAAAATACAAAATTTTACTACAAATTTCTAATTTGTGAATTTCAATTTCAAAACGTATATGAATGGTGAATTGAGCGCCATTTTCAACTCGCATAATAAATTGTGACACGTTACACGTCTTGCATTAGCTCGCAAAGAAATAAATGAAATAAATTCGATTTATAATTACCATCAGTAAGCTACTGTTTTAAGTTTAATTGAATTATTTAGCTACTGTTTTAAGTATAATTACAAGCTGCTTACGATAAACAAGTCTTCTTCTTCTTCTTGACATTACGTCCTCACTTGTCCCTGTTGCCTACTTCTCAAACGTTACGTATTTTATGATTGATCCCTTATGTACATAAAATGGTACTCAAAATTATTAATCTATGATTTATCAATCCTATTATTGTAATGGTTAACTTACTGATGTGGATTGGCGCATGAAACTGGATGGTGGGACCCCGTTTAGTGAGATAACTGCGTATAATGGCTTATTCTGATTTATACTGATAGGCGGAAGAGCTGCTGCTGTTTGTTTGTGTTTCTTTTGAAACGTTCTTCTTCTTGGCAATATACGTCCTCACTGGAACAGAGTCTGCTTCTCAGCTTATTGTTCTTATGAGCACTTCCATAGTTATTAACTGAAAGCTTTCATGGCCAAAATTGTCATTTTCGCATTCGTATATCGTGTGGCAGGTACGATGATACTCTATGCCCAGGGAAGTCTAGGAAATTTCCATTACGAAAAGATCCTGGATCGACCGGGAATCGAACCCAGACACCTTCACCTTGGCTTTGCTTTGTAGCCGCGGAGTAATTTCGGTTGAATTTCTTGTTAGAACTACCGGAGGAATGCCCATTGGAACATATCATGAAATTTACGAAGGAGTTCCTGGCGGAACAGATGAATGAAGAAATTTATGGCGGGCTTAAGAAATCTTGGCGTCATGGTTAGTCATTTCTGCGTAGTGAAACCCATAAAAATTCTGGAGAAATTACGGCTTAGGAGACGGACTAAGGAACTCTTGGAGGAAGTTTTACGAGATTCTTGAAGGAATTCCCGATGAAAATTTTAGAGGGAGTCCCAGGATCGAAATCCTTAGAAAGTCTTTGAGTATCTCAAAAACGAATTTATGGAGAAACTCCCTGCCGGGGGAGTTCCTGCAGAACTCGCTAAGGAATGTCTGGATAACTTCCGGGGGAGGATCACAAGGCAAGATTCCTGGTGGAATTGCCAGCGGGATTCTTGGAGCAACTCCCGGGGAAGGAACTACGGTGAAATTCCTGGAGGAACTCAGGAGAATATCCGGGAGAAATTCCTGGAGGAACTCCGGAGAATATCCGGGAGAAACTCCGGAGGAATTTTGGAAGAAACTTCTGAAGAATTTCCGTTTGAGCTCTTAAGGAATTCCCGAAGGAACTTCGAAAGTACACGCAGTTCGACTCCAAAGGAATTCCCGGCGGAGCTCCGAAGGAGTTCTCGGTAGAGGTCTGGAGCCTTTTCCGGAGGAACTGCTGAAAAATTCCCGTTGGAGCTTCAAAGGAACTTCAGAGGAATTGTTGAAGGAACTCCGAAGGAATGTAAAGAGGAATTCCGAAGGAATTCCTGGAGGTAATGAGGAGGGATTTCTGGAAGAACTCTGGAGAAATTCCCTGATCAACTCTGGAAGGAACCCGAAGGAACTCTGGAGGATTTCCCGGACGAACGCTGGAGGATTTCCCGGAGCAACTATGGAGTATTTCTTGGAGGATATCTGAAGAGTTCTCAGAGAAACTGCTGAGGAATTCCTGAAGGACCTCCAATGGAAAAACTGAAAGAAAAATCTCAGGGAATTACCGGTGTAGCTCAGAAAGAATTCCCGGAGGAATTCTGAAGAAATTCCTAGAGGATATCAGAAAAAATCCTAGAGGAACATCGGAGGATTTGGTGCAGAAACTCCAGAGTGATTCCTAGAGGAACTCCGGAAGCGTTCCTGTAGGATCTACATGGTAATTGCTTGAGGAACTCCAGAGAGATTTCTAGAGAAACTATGGAGGCAATACGAAGCAATTCTCGATTGAGCTCCAATGGAACTTCTGAGGAATCGTTGTATTAAATTCAGAGGAATTGCTTGAGGAACTCCGGAAAAAAATTATGGAAGAATTTCGCAGCAATTTCCGATGGAACTCCAAAGGATCTACCGAGGGATTGTTGGATGAAATTCAGAGGAATTGCTGGATAGAATCCAGAGGAACTGCTGAAGGAACTCTGGAGAAATTTCTGGAAGAAAGGAATTTCTGGAGGACCTCCAGAGGGATTCCAGGAAGAACTCCGGAGGAATTCTAGGAGGAACCCTCGAAAAAAAACCGGAGGAACTCTAGAGGTTATCTTGGAGAAACTTAATTCTTGGATTTACTTCAGAAGAAATCGTAGTGAACTCTGGAGAATTTGAGATTACTGGAGGAACTCTGAAGAATTATTGGAGATACTCCGATATAAAATTCCTAGAAGATTTCCTGGATTATTAATAAAATTTTATATTTAATTAATTTTGTATAATTAATAATTTTGTAAATTTTTAAGTTTTAAACTATGGCGGAAATTGTAAGGAATAAGTGGAGCTCCAAAGAAATTACCGAAGGACATCTAGAGAAATTTCCGGAGGAACTCCGAAGAAGTTCTATGAGAAACTTTGAATAAATTCTTGGAGGACCTGCGGAATAATTTTAGAGAAACTCCACGAAATTCATGAAGGAACTATGGAACAAATCCCTGAGGAACTCTGGAGAAATTTCTGGAGGTTCTCCAAAGGAATTCCTGTAGGAACTTCGATAGAAATGCTTGGTTCAAATTCAGAAGAGTTACTGCAAAAACCTTTGAAAGTATTTCTGGAGCAACTCAGGAGAAATTACCTGTAAAGCTCTGAAGAATTGCCCGGAGAAACTATGAAGGAATTTCCCGGAAAAAGTCCGAAGGAATTTCTGGAGGGAATTCCTTCGCAAGAACTCTGGACAAAATCCTAGAAAAACTCTAAAGAAATTCCTGAAGGGACTCCGGAATCGGTTTCTGGAGAAATACTGGATGCGTTTTCTTGAAGAGCTCTGGATGCGTTTTGGAGGAACTCCAGGGTAGTTGCTTGAGGAACAATTCCTGGAGCAACTATAGAGGAAAATCGAAGGAATTCACAATGGAGTTCTGGATGAACTTTCCAAGAATTAATGGATGAAATCCGAAGGAATCGGCAAATGCAAGAGGAATTTCTGGAAGAACTGTGGAAGAATTTCCGGTGGAAATCCGGAGAAAGCTCCGGGAAATTGCTGGATGTAACCAAGAGGAATTTCAGATGAAGAGTTCTTAAGAGAAATCCTCGAAAGAGTTCTTGGAAAATTTCCCACAGCAATTCGCAAAGAAAATCTCGAAGGAATTTCTTAATGAAATCCCCAGAATAATTTCTGAAGGAATCCCCTGATAAATTTTTTGGAGAAAATCTTCGGAAGAAGTTCATAAGAGAAATCCTCGAAAAGAGTTTCTTGGAAAAAATTCCAGGGCCAATTCCGTAAATAAAATCTCCGAAGGAATTTCTTTAATGAAATCCCCTGAATAATTTCTGAAGGAAATTATTCTTAGACGAAAATCCTCGGAAGAATTTCTAGAAGAAATCCCCCGGAGCAATTTTTGGAGAAAATCTTTGGAGCAATTTCTGGAGGAAATCCCCTTGAGCAATTCCTGGAGGAAATCCCCGGAAGAATTTCTGGATGAAATCTTCGGAGGAATTGCTATTAGAAATTCCCGCAGGAGTTCTGAAGGAAATGACATAGTTACAAAAAGAAAAAAAATAATAATTATTATTATTTGTATCAGCCTTACTGTCAATAAAGCAAATGCATTTCAACAACCCAGTAGGCGAATTCTCGGCGCGTATTTTCTTCGAAGAAAAGAAAATTTTCTGCTGGTGCGCAATGGAAGAAAATTTTCTTCTCTTCGAAGAAATTGTTCGCCGGAATTCACCTACAGGATAAATTTCTGCCCATACATCTGATGAAATCATAGTCAGGTTGAAATTTTTGTAAAAATATATCATGGAATTAAGCTTTACTTTTGGCTAATTTTTATTTAAAAAATTCCAGCAATTTTTTTTTATTTTTTTTAATAAATTTTGTGCGTACATTATACGAGTTGTAGTTTATACATAGATTTCTTAAGTGAATTTTTATTATGGGAAATCATTATCACCGGACACCTAGCGCATGGGCAATCATAACGCACTGAATGTGCTGCTTCATGCTATAACATTTAAACAGCATTGTTTGCATTATTCGAAATTACGAATTTTGGGACCCAAATTTCCAGGATATTGGCGATTTTTGTTACCATGGTATTTTCTATTTTAGCGGTAACCAAACGAGCGACAGCCGGACCTTTAATGTTTAAATTGTAGCGCAATTCAGACCTGCCACGCGGATGCTGTGAATGATAAGCGAGGTTTTCTCAATATTGTTGCACAAAATAGAAAACCCTAACTACCGTTGATCTTTTTTTGTCCATAATAGGAGTCATGTAAATTAATTCAGAAGATATTCCTTTATGATATAATTATGCAAATTGTTTGTTTTTTAAGTTTTTTTTTATTAAAATCCAAAATTCAGGAGGGAGCCTGGATGACTCTGGGAGGAAGGGGGGGGGGGGGTGCTGGCCCCCCCCTGTTCCTACGCCAATGCTTCCACAGTTATTAACTGAGAGCTTTCTTTGCCAAAGTTGCCATTTTCGCATTCGTATATCGTGTGGCAGGTACGATGATACTATATGCCCGGGGAAATCAAGGTAATTTCCATACGAAAAGATCCTGAATCGGACTGGGATCGAACCCAGGCAGCTTCAGAATGGCTTTGCTTTGTAGCCGCGGCCTCTAATCACTCGGCTAAGGAAGGTCCCGAAATGTATTTTTTTCTACAGAGCAAATAAATGTCGAAGGAAATGAGAGAATGCTACAAGCTTCGCTTCAATGATTTACAGATGAAAATATCAATCACTAGGAAAGTAGGGTCACTTGGGAATGTTCATAATACAATTTGATATCGAAGAATATTTTCGATCAAAATGTCAAAATTTTACAATAACAAAAGGAGCACTTTTTTATAGAGTATTCTTCTTCATCCTGGTTTTAATGGCCCAATACACTATGGTCCTGACAGCAGACTTACGCGGTAAGATGCAATTAGTGCTTTAGAATAAAACTTGAGATGAAAATTATCTTCTTGAAATTTGTTTGTATTAGTTGTCTTATAGTTTGGTGTTATTTTAAATTAGCGTGGTCCACATTTTAATACAAATGCGTTCCTGAAAGGTTTCCCCGAACAACAAATTTGCTGGAAGCTTTCTTTGCCTAAATTGCCATTTTCGCATTCGTATATCGTGTGGCAGGTACGATTGTACTATATGCCCAGGGAAGTCAAGGAAATTTCCATTACGAAAAGATCCTAGACCGACCGGGAATCGAAACCCAGACACCTTCAGCTGTAACCCGCCAACCCGTCACGCTTCCCGTTCGTAAGTGGATGGCTTTAGCGCCACTCCTAAAAGGAGACCACCCAGCAGTTTGCAGGTTTGCCCGGCCTGAGACCCTTCAAGGGAGGGTTAATTTTAAAGAACTTGGGAAGAAAGCTGACTGGCTGCGTTAAATTAGCCGAGGTACTTCTCGGTAGAGACTAAAGGCCATCAATACCACTGAAGTTCCAAATACAAATTCCTAGAATTCTAAGAAACCTTAATCATTGGAGCGAGGTGTTCTCATCACCAGGCCCAGTATGAAAGTCACTCCATTCCAAACTGTTTCCAATTTGAAAATGGTTAAAGGTCGATTTCGGGCCGACTTACCCAGTAAACAACATACAAGGAAAACGAAACGAAAATGAACTACATGAAAATTCCTCACAAGACACTAATTCCTCTCAACTTACTATATCGAACAATTTAGCTTGGGAACCACTGGTAACATTTATTTTATCTCAAACAACGCTTTTAGCTATAAAAGCTCGAATAAAGCTCCAACACGTAACGCATATCATTTACTACATACATTTATTTACAATAGGGCGATATTCAAAACTGAAAAGGCAATAGATGGCTCTTTTTCAGTGGTAGTAAAAACGAAATCCTGAAGCAAAGAAAGCTCTACGGAAGATGAACTAAACACAAAAAGTTATGTATTCACTTTACACTTGATTTCTAATCACTACTTTTTTGATCCAGTTTCCAAATTGCAAGTAATTTACGTTTTTCATTATTTTCCATACGTTTTGACAGTTCTCCGACTACCATTCTTCCATGCGCTTGTGTTGAAAGTTTGAGAAATTTGAGAATCCAGCGTAGGCGTGATCAGTGGGAGGAATACAAACAACAGTGTCGTCGCTCGGCGGCCGGTGAAAGAAACTGAATGTTCGAAAAGGTTGTTGCCTGTACTTTTTGCCGCTGGCGCCAACTGTTAGCGATTAAGAACGAAATAAACAGTCGTTACCCTATTGCTCTTTCCTCTACATGCTTGCCTAGGCCTTCTGTTCCCTTTTCCTCTACTCTAACGTGCATTTACTCTCTTCTACTTCATTCCTTCTCTTCGACGGCGCTTGCCGTGCACGGAATCTTCTCCTGCGTGTGTTTGGGTGGCTACTGATGTGGGTTTCGGTGTATGGGTTTGGCGAATAATGTGCTCAACGAATCATTAATAAATTCGAGACGGACACGGGCTCTCTATCGTATTGTGCCGTACTGTCTCAATGCGCATGGACGACACAACGAATAAACATGCATGCTTGGTACTTACTCTACCATGGATTTACGAGTGGGTGATTTCACGGATGGTGGGGGTGGACTAGCGATGGACACGGAGCTGCGTTGGCATCTACTCCGGCCTGTACACGATCGCGGATGCGATCAACGGTCCATTCCGTTGGTCCTCGCGGCACGTGCGTTCTTCGTCTCCCTCCTTCTTGGCGGTTGGGTTGATGTCACGGATGAACTTGCTGACGCTGACGATAATGCGATGGCGGCTTGCCTGTCTAGGGCGCGCAGAATGGGGTGGGGTCAAGAGCGGGTTTCTGGTGGATGGTGGTGTGCCGGCAATGGCCACTGCTGCCACGAATCCTATCACACAAAAGGATCACAACGCACATGTTTCACTACAACCCACAATACAGCGAAGTAGCTTCTTACCCGGAATATTGGTTAAAACACACGCACTATTCACCAATCTAGAAAAAACTCCTACTAGTCTTAAGCAGTCGAACTAGCACTACTGGAAAGGGAACTAATATTAGTAATCCTACTAAGAACTCTCATGTAGTTAAACTTACCAAATGGGAACACACCACGACGCGATACAGAACTTCAACCACTCTTGCCTCTTCCACAGTTCGAAACGAAGTGGATGATCAAGGCTGGTAATTGTCCACAGATACCCGGTAAATTGTGACCTTCGGCTTCGAGGTCGCGAAATGGGACGAAGTCCAATTCCGCGAGTGCAAAAATTCTCAAAATTTGGACCCGAAACTTCAATGGCATTGCGACCTCTCTTTCCAACGGCCGCATTAGCACGTTAAGGCAAATTCTCTCCCCAAGTTCGGTAGGAGTGTGCCAAGCCGAACGGGAAAGGTCATTGGATCCTGAAAGGATTTTGGGCAGGTCGATGTCCGCTGAGAGACATCGCAAATATGCGCGCGTTGACAATTTGGGCTGGCTTGGGTTCTTTCTTAGGCGCGTGTAACTGCTGTAGGGAACTCATTTGTGCAAAGCGTATGCCATTTGCAACTCTACAGAAGGGACGATCTAATGCGGTGAATTTATATATGAATAAATGATAAAAAACGAATGGACATGCGATAACTATTTAACGGAAAACATTTAACGAATATAATACATGGATAAATATTAAATTAGAAAGCGTACTTGTTACACAGCATGGCATTGCTTTGTAGCCGCGGACTCTAACCACTAGGCTAAGGAAGGTTCCCTATTGAACCATTACTAAATAACTAAAAAACAGCTGAAACTTTTTGTTAATATGTCATTGACTTTATAGAGTACAATTTATGAGAATTTCACAGTTTTCTGGACTATTCAGAAAAAACCAATGTTCTGTAGATTTTGTTTTACGTTTAGTCTAACCTGAAGTTCCCGCTTTTCGCGGGGCAGTCCCACCTTTCGCCCATTTGTCCCGCGAAATGTCCCGCATTGTCTTTTCATGTTTTGTTTTGTGCCCCTACTCACGTTTTCAAAGGCACTAAACTGAAGATATAGTTGGCATACGTTTCTGATCTTCTAATTTTGAAGCTTTCTTTTTGTGCACGGTTGTTGGATGGAATCTGTAATAATCTTGCTCTAGAATTAAGCACAAGGCTTCATTACAATCTCGCTAAGGATTTTTCATAAATGCTGCGATGTGAGATTCTCACATAGTAGAGAATACTGTCCTGGATTGAAAACATATTACAGTCACCTTTCGTTTGTTGCACCAAACCTGAAGCCCACTTGGTAAAAGAATTTCACTAATCGGGCTGAGTTTCAGCCATACCCTTGAAATTTAGGGTTTACCAACAATGATACATCAAGCTTTATGTCAAAAAGTGACGTATGTCTTTGTTTTAAGTGGGTTTTAGCCCACCTAACGGGAGCCTAATAAAAACGAAGCCCACCCAAAGATACTGCTACGAATGAAATGAACTGTACCTGTCAACAGCGTCCTAAAGCCTTGCCTCAATTTTAGTGCCAAACGCTTATGTTTTTGCCAAAAACACATGTTTACTCAATTCTTAAAAACATTACGGTTTTTGGTTTACCACCTACCATTTTTTCTGATTTTTTAAATTGTACCTCACCTCTTGGCTTAAACTCAAATTGGGTGTATTTTGTATTCTGTGTCCCTGTGGCGTTTTTGTCGATTAAGTGAATGTCAAACATGAGGCAGGGTTGGTGGTCTAATGGCTACCGCTTCTGTTTCATAAGCAGAAGGTCATGGGTTCAATCCCAGGCTCATCCCTTTCCTTGTACTTTGTAGTTGTATCTTTCACTTGCTCATATCTTCCATTCTCAATCTATCACACTCAAACTATTCGTTCATAGCAAACGCTAGAACTAGAGACGGACAAGAAACCGTTTCCCTAATGCTAAATCATGCCTTTCCTCACGCCTGATACTTAGGCAGACTGCTAACCACAAAAGCAAACCTCTCTGCCATGCCTTTCCCCCAATCCATACACTCCCGCATGAACTGGCGTAGACGCAGTGGTATATACGGTCTACGTGGGAGCCAGTTTAGGGGCCCAGATAGCCGTAGCGGTAAACGCGCAGCTATTCAGCAAGACCATGCTGAGGGTCGTGGGTTCGAATCCCGTTGGTCGAGGATCTTTTCGTGAAGGAAATTTTCTCGATTCCCAGGGCATAGAGTATCTTCGTTCCTGCCACACGATATACACATGCAAAAATGGTCAATCGGCAAAGAAAGCTCTCAGTTAATAACTGTGGAAGTGCTCATAAGAACACTAATCTGAGAACAGGCTCTGTCCCAGTGGGGACGTAACGCCAGAAAGAAGAAGAAGAAGAAGAAGGGAGCCAGTTTAATGCATCATCGGATCCTCTCCCTTTCCCTCATTGGTCTGCATTCTGACGTGGCAGGCGCCATTGTTGCCTAAAAATAGAAGATCACCAGCACTTATACACTGAGGGTGTCTGTTAATCCCAAGCAGTCATTCGGTTGGTTCCTTGTGTAAGTGCAGCTGATCTGGCGATACTGGAATAGCATCCACGGGCGGCCAATCAAGCTCAAGCTCAAGCTCATTCAGTGAATGTCAAACATGATAAAAAGTGTCAAGGCTCAAATTTAGACCCATTTTAAAAATTAAATTTTGAATACCATCTGTTATTTGCGAGGGAATAACGAGCGCAATCTATCGTGTTATTAAATAAAATCAAGATTTTATCAAAAATTTTAGGAATCAATTCTGCTTTGTACTTTGTTAGTCTGGTCCAAGATTTTTAGAACGTAGTTACGTAAGAAACCCTAAATTAACTAGAAGGCAGCTAAGAAATAAGAGGAGAAATATAGGAATTTAGAAATTTTTCTAGTATGAAAGTTAGTGTCCCGCTTTGGAACAAAACGCATCTGGTCATTTCAGTCAAACCTTATAGTAGATATCCATTATACAGGAGGAAAAAATATTAAAAAATACAAAATTTTACTACAAATTTCTAATTTGTGAATTTCAATTTCAAAACGTATATGAATGGTGAATTGAGCGCCATTTTCAACTCGCATAATAAATTGTGACACGTTACACGTCTTGCATTAGCTCGCAAAGAAATAAATGAAATAAATTCGATTTATAATTACCATCAGTAAGCTACTGTTTTAAGTTTAATTGAATTATTTAGCTACTGTTTTAAGTATAATTACAAGCTGCTTACGATAAACAAGTCTTCTTCTTCTTCTTGACATTACGTCCTCACTTGTCCCTGTTGCCTACTTCTCAAACGTTACGTATTTTATGATTGATCCCTTATGTACATAAAATGGTACTCAAAATTATTAATCTATGATTTATCAATCCTATTATTGTAATGGTTAACTTACTGATGTGGATTGGCGCATGAAACTGGATGGTGGGACCCCGTTTAGTGAGATAACTGCGTATAATGGCTTATTCTGATTTATACTGATAGGCGGAAGAGCTGCTGCTGTTTGTTTGTGTTTCTTTTGAAACGTTCTTCTTCTTGGCAATATACGTCCTCACTGGAACAGAGTCTGCTTCTCAGCTTATTGTTCTTATGAGCACTTCCATAGTTATTAACTGAAAGCTTTCATGGCCAAAATTGTCATTTTCGCATTCGTATATCGTGTGGCAGGTACGATGATACTCTATGCCCAGGGAAGTCTAGGAAATTTCCATTACGAAAAGATCCTGGATCGACCGGGAATCGAACCCAGACACCTTCACCTTGGCTTTGCTTTGTAGCCGCGGAGTAATTTCGGTTGAATTTCTTGTTAGAACTACCGGAGGAATGCCCATTGGAACATATCATGAAATTTACGAAGGAGTTCCTGGCGGAACAGATGAATGAAGAAATTTATGGCGGGCTTAAGAAATCTTGGCGTCATGGTTAGTCATTTCTGCGTAGTGAAACCCATAAAAATTCTGGAGAAATTACGGCTTAGGAGACGGACTAAGGAACTCTTGGAGGAAGTTTTACGAGATTCTTGAAGGAATTCCCGATGAAAATTTTAGAGGGAGTCCCAGGATCGAAATCCTTAGAAAGTCTTTGAGTATCTCAAAAACGAATTTATGGAGAAACTCCCTGCCGGGGAGTTCCTGCAGAACTCGCTAAGGAATGTCTGGATAACTTCCGGGGGAGGATCACAAGGCAAGATTCCTGGTGGAATTGCCAGCGGGATTCTTGGAGCAACTCCCGGGGAAGGAACTACGGTGAAATTCCTGGAGGAACTCAGGAGAATATCCGGGAGAAATTCCTGGAGGAACTCCGGAGAATATCCGGGAGAAACTCCGGAGGAATTTTGGAAGAAACTTCTGAAGAATTTCCGTTTGAGCTCTTAAGGAATTCCCGAAGGAACTTCGAAAGTACACGCAGTTCGACTCCAAAGGAATTCCCGGCGGAGCTCCGAAGGAGTTCTCGGTAGAGGTCTGGAGCCTTTTCCGGAGGAACTGCTGAAAAATTCCCGTTGGAGCTTCAAAGGAACTTCAGAGGAATTGTTGAAGGAACTCCGAAGGAATGTAAAGAGGAATTCCGAAGGAATTCCTGGAGGTAATGAGGAGGGATTTCTGGAAGAACTCTGGAGAAAATTCCCTGATCAACTCTGGAAGGAACCCGAAGGAACTCTGGAGGATTTCCCGGACGAACGCTGGAGGATTTCCCGGAGCAACTATGGAGTATTTCTTGGAGGATATCTGAAGAGTTCTCAGAGAAACTGCTGAGGAATTCCTGAAGGACCTCCAATGGAAAAACTGAAAGAAAAATCTCAGGGAATTACCGGTGTAGCTCAGAAAGAATTCCCGGAGGAATTCTGAAGAAATTCCTAGAGGATATCAGAAAAAATCCTAGAGGAACATCGGAGGATTTGGTGCAGAAACTCCAGAGTGATTCCTAGAGGAACTCCGGAAGCGTTCCTGTAGGATCTACATGGTAATTGCTTGAGGAACTCCAGAGAGATTTCTAGAGAAACTATGGAGGCAATACGAAGCAATTCTCGATTGAGCTCCAATGGAACTTCTGAGGAATCGTTGTATTAAATTCAGAGGAATTGCTTGAGGAACTCCGGAAAAAAATTATGGAAGAATTTCGCAGCAATTTCCGATGGAACTCCAAAGGATCTACCGAGGGATTGTTGGATGAAATTCAGAGGAATTGCTGGATAGAATCCAGAGGAACTGCTGAAGGAACTCTGGAGAAATTTCTGGAAGAAAGGAATTTCTGGAGGACCTCCAGAGGGATTCCAGGAAGAACTCCGGAGGAATTCTAGGAGGAACCCTCGAAAAAAAACCGGAGGAACTCTAGAGGTTATCTTGGAGAAACTTAATTCTTGGATTTACTTCAGAAGAAATCGTAGTGAAACTCTGGAGAATTTGAGATTACTGGAGGAACTCTGAAGAATTATTGGAGATACTCCGATAAAATTCCTAGAAGATTTCCTGGATTATTAATAAAATTTTATATTAATTAATTTTGTATAATTAATAATTTTGTAAATTTTTAAGTTTTAAACTATGGCGGAAATTGTAAGGAATAAGGTGGAGCTCCAAAGAAATTACCGAAGGACATCTAGAGAAATTTCCGGAGGAACTCCGAAGAAGTTCTATGAGAAACTTTGAATAAATTCTTGGAGGACCTGCGGAATAATTTTAGAGAAACTCCACGAAATTCATGAAGGAACTATGGAACAAATCCTGAGGAACTCTGGAGAAATTTCTGGAGGTTCTCCAAAGGAATTCCTGTAGGAACTTCGATAGAAATGCTGGTTCAAATTCAGAAGAGTTACTGCAAAAACCTTTGAAAGTATTTCTGGAGCAACTCAGGAGAAATTACCTGTAAAGCTCTGAAGGAATTGCCGGAGAAACTATGAAGGAATTCCCGGAAAAAGTCCGAAGGAATTTCTGGAGGAATTCCTTCGCAAGAACTCTGGACAAAATCCTAGAAAAACTCTAAAGAAATTCCTGAAGGGACTCCGGAATCGTTTCTGGAGAAACTCTGGATGCGTTTCTTGAAGAGCTCTGGATGCGTTCTTGGAGGAACTCCAGGGTAGTTGCTTGAGGAACAATTCCTGGAGCAACTATAGAGGAAAATCGAAGGAATTCACAATGGAGTTCTGGATGAACTTTCCAAGAATTAATGGATGAAATCCGAAGGAATCGCAAATGCAAGAGGAATTTCTGGAAGAACTGTGGAAGAATTTCCGGTGGAAATCCGGAGAAAGCTCCGGGAAATTGCTGGATGTAACCAAGAGGAATTTCAGATGAAGAGTTCTTAAGAGAAATCCTCGAAAGAGTTCTTGGAAAAATTTCCCACAGCAATTCGCAAAGAAAATCTCCGAAGGAATTTCTTAATGAAATCCCCAGAATAATTTCTGAAGGAATCCCCTGATAAATTTTTGGAGAAAATCTTCGGAAGAGTTCATAAGAGAAATCCTCGAAAGAGTTCTTGGAAAAAATTCCCAGGGCAATTCGTAAATAAAATCTCCGAAGGAATTTCTTAATGAAATCCCCTGAATAATTTCTGAAGGAAATTATTCTTAGACGAAATCCTCGGAAGAATTTCTAGAAGAAATCCCCGGAGCAATTTGTGGAGAAAATCTTTGGAGCAATTTCTGGAGGAAATCCCCTGAGCAATTCCTGGAGGAAATCCCCGGAAGAATTTCTGGATGAAATCTTCGGAGGAATTGCTATTAGAAATTCCCGCAGGAGTTCTTGAAGGAAATGACATAGTTACAAAAAGAAAAAAATAATAATTATTATTATTTGTATCAGCCTTACTGTCATAAAGCAAATGCATTTCAACAACCCAGTAGGCGAATTCCGGCGCGTATTTTCTTCGAAGAAAAGAAAATTTTCTTGCTGGTGCGCAATGGAAGAAAATTTCTTCTCTTCGAAGAAATTGTTCGCCGGAATTCACCTACAGGATAAATTTCTGCCATACATCTGATGAAATCATAGTCAGGTTGAAATTTTTTGTAAAAATATATCATGAATTAAGCTTTACTTTTGGCTAATTTTTTATTTAAAAAATTCCAGCAATTTTTTTTTATTTTTTTTTAATAAATTTTGTCGTACATTATACGAGTTGTAGTTTATACATAGATTTCTTAAGTGAATTTTTATATGGGAAATCATTATCACCGGACACCTAGCGCATGGGCAATCATAACGCACTGAATGTGCTGCTTCATGCTATAACATTTAAACAGCATTGTTTGCATTATTCGAAATTACGAATTTTGGGACCCAAATTTCCAGGATATTGGCGATTTTTGTTACCATGGTATTTTCTATTTTAGCGGTAACCAAACGAGCGACAGCCGGACCTTTAATGTTTAAATTGTAGCGCAATTCAGACCTGCCACGCGGATGCTGTGAATGATAAGCGAGGTTTTCTCAATATTGTTGCACAAAATAGAAAACCCTAACTACCGTTGATCTTTTTTTGTCCATAATAGGAGTCATGTAAATTAATTCAGAAGATATTCCTTTATGATATAATTATGCAAATTGTTTGTTTTTTTAAGTTTTTTTTTTATTAAAATCCAAAATTCAGGAGGGAGCCTGGATGACTCTGGGAGGAAGGGGGGGGGGTGCTGGCCCCCCCCTGTTCCTACGCCAATGCTTCCACAGTTATTAACTGAGAGCTTTCTTTGCCAAAGTTGCCATTTTCGCATTCGTATATCGTGTGGCAGGTACGATGATACTATATGCCCGGGGAAATCAAGGTAATTTCCATTACGAAAAGATCCTGAATCGACTGGGATCGAACCCAGGCAGCTTCAGAATGGCTTTGCTTTGTAGCCGCGGCCTCTAATCACTCGGCTAAGGAAGGTCCCGAAATGTATTTTTTTCTACAGAGCAAATAAATGTCGAAGGAAATGAGAGAATGCTACAAGCTTCGCTTCAATGATTTACAGATGAAAATATCAATCACTAGGAAAGTAGGGTCACTTGGGAATGTTCATAATACAATTTGATATCGAAGAATATTTTCGATCAAAATGTCAAAATTTTACAATAACAAAAGGAGCACTTTTTTATAGAGTATTCTTCTTCATCCTGGTTTTAATGGCCCAATACACTATGGTCCTGACAGCAGACTTACGCGGTAAGATGCAATTAGTGCTTTAGAATAAAACTTGAGATGAAAATTATCTTCTTGAAATTTGTTTGTATTAGTTGTCTTATAGTTTGGTGTTATTTTAAATTAGCGTGGTCCACATTTTAATACAAATGCGTTCCTGAAAGGTTTCCCCGAACAACAAATTTGCTGGAAGCTTTCTTTGCCTAAATTGCCATTTTCGCATTCGTATATCGTGTGGCAGGTACGATTGTACTATATGCCCAGGGAAGTCAAGGAAATTTCCATTACGAAAAGATCCTAGACCGACCGGGAATCGAACCCAGACACCTTCAGCTGTAACCCGCCAACCCGTCACGCTTCCCGTTCGTAAGTGGATGGCTTTAGCGCCACTCCTAAAAGGAGACCACCCAGCAGTTTGCAGGTTTGCCCGGCCTGAGACCCTTCAAGGGAGGGGTTAATTTTAAAGAACTTGGGAAGAAAGCTGACTGGCTGCGTTAAATTAGCCGATGTACTTCTCGGTAGAGACTAAAGGCCATCAATACCACTGAAGTTCCAAATACAAATTCCTAGAATTCTAAGAAACCTTAATCATTGGAGCGAGGTGTTCTCATCACAGGCCCAGTATGAAAGTCACTCCATTCCAAACTGTTTCCAATTTGAAAATGGTTAAAGGTCGATTTCGGGCCGACTTACCCAGTAAACAACATACAAGGAAAACGAAACGAAAATGAACTACATGAAAATTCCTCACAAGACACTAATTCCTCTCAACTTACTATATCGAACAATTTAGCTTGGGAACCACTGGTAACATTTATTTTATCTCAAACAACGCTTTTAGCTATAAAAGCTCGAATAAAGCTCCAACACGTAACGCATATCATTTACTACATACATTTATTTACAATAGGGCGATATTCAAAACTGAAAAGGCAATAGATGGCTCTTTTTCAGTGGTAGTAAAAACGAAATCCTGAAGCAAAGAAAGCTCTACGGAAGATGAACTAAACACAAAAAGTTATGTATTCACTTTACACTTGATTTCTAATCACTACTTTTTTGATCCAGTTTCCAAATTGCAAGTAATTTACGATTTTCATTATTTTCCATACGTTTTGACAGTTCTCCGACTACCATTCTTCCATGCGCTTGTGTTGAAAGTTTGAGAAATTTGAGAATCCAGCGTAGCGTGATCAGTGGGAGGAATACAAACAACAGTGTCGTCGCTCGGCGGCCGGTGAAAGAAACTGAATGTTCGAAAGGTTGTTGCCTGTACTTTTTGCCGCTGGCGCCAACTGTTAGCGATTAAGAACGAAATAAACAGTCGTTACCCTATTGCTCTTTCCTCTACATGCTTGCCTAGGCCTTCTGTTCCCTTTCCTCTACTCTAACGTGCATTTACTCTCTTCTACTTCATTCCTTCTCTTCGACGGCGCTTGCCGTGCACGGAATCTTCTCCTGCGTGTGTTTGGTGGCTACTGATGTGGGTTTCGGTGTATGGGTTGGCGAATAATGTGCTCAACGAATCATTAATAAATTCGAGACGGACACGGGCTCTCTATCGTATTGTGCCGTACTGTCTCATGCGCATGGACGACACAACGAATAAACATGCATGCTTGGTACTTACTCTACCATGGATTTACGAGTGGGTGATTTCACGGATGGTGGGGTGGACTAGCGATGGACACGGAGCTGCGTTGGCATCTACTCCGGCCTGTACACGATCGCGGATGCGATCAACGGTCCATTCCGTTGGTCCTCGCGGCACGTGCGTTCTTCGTCTCCCTCCTTCTTGGCGGTTGGGTTGATGTCACGGATGAACTTGCTGACGCTGACGATAATGCGATGGCGGCTTGCCTGTCTAGGGCGCGCAGAATGGGGTGGGGTCAAGAGCGGGTTTCTGGTGGATGGTGGTGTGCCGGCAATGGCCACTGCTGCCACGAATCCTATCACACAAAAGGATCACAACGCACATGTTTCACTACAAACCCACAATACAGCGAAGTAGCTTCTTACCCGGAATATTGGTTAAAACACACGCACTATTCACCAATCTAGAAAAAACTCCTACTAGTCTTAAGCAGTCGAACTAGCACTACTGGAAAGGGAACTAATATTAGTAATCCTACTAAGAACTCTCATGTAGTTAAACTTTACCAAATGGAACACACCACGACGCGATACAGAACTTCAACCACTCTTGCCTCTTCCACAGTTCGAAACGAAGTGGATGATCAAGGCTGGTAATTGTCCACAGATACCCGGTAAATTGTGACCTTCGGCTTCGAGGTCGCGAAATGGGACGAAGTCCAATTCCGCGAGTGCAAAAATTCTCAAAATTTGGACCCGAAACTTCAATGGCATTGCGACCTCTCTTTCCAACGGCCGCATTAGCACGTTAAGGCAAATTCTCTCCCCAAGTTCGGTAGGAGTGTGCCAAGCCGAACGGGAAAGGTCATTGGATCCTGAAAGGATTTTGGGCAGGTCGATGTCCGCTGAGAGACATCGCAAATATGCGCGCGTTGACAATTTGGGCTGGCTTGGGTTCTTTCTTAGGCGCGTGTAACTGCTGTAGGGAACTCATTTGTGCAAGCGTATGCCATTTGCAACTCTACAGAAGGGACGATCTAATGCGGTGAATTTATATATGAATAAATGATAAAAACGAATGGACATGCGATAACTATTTAATGGAAAACATTTAACGAATATAATACATGGATAAATATTAAATTAGAAAGCGTACTTGTTACACAGCATGGCATTGCTTTGTAGCCGCGGACTCTAACCACTAGGCTAAGGAAGGTTCCCTATTGAACCATTACTAAATAACTAAAAAACAGCTGAAACTTTTTGTTAATATGTCATTGACTTTATAGAGTACAATTTATGAGAATTTCACAGTTTTCTGGACTATTTCAGAAAAAAACCAATGTTCTGTAGATTTTGTTTTACGTTTAGTCTAACCTGAAGTTCCCGCTTTTCGCGGGGCAGTCCCACCTTTCGCCCATTTGTCCCGCGAAATGTCCCGCATTGTCTTTTCATGTTTTGTTTTGTGCCCCTACTCACGTTTTCAAAGGCACTAAACTGAAGATATAGTTGGCATACGTTTCTGATCTTCTAATTTGAAGCTTTCTTTTTGTGCACGGTTGTTGGATGGAATCTGTAATAATCTTGCTCTAGAATTAAGCACAAGGCTTCATTACAATCTCGCTAAGGATTTTTCATAAATGCTGCGATGTGAGATTCTCACATAGTAGAGAATACTGTCCTGGATTGAAAACATATTACAGTCACCTTTCGTTTGTTGCACCAAACCTGAAGCCCACTTGGTAAAAGAATTTCACTAATCGGGCTGAGTTTCAGCCATACCCTTGAAATTTAGGGTTACCAACAATGATACATCAAGCTTTATGTCAAAAAGTGACGTATGTCTTTGTTTTAAGTGGGTTTTAGCCCACCTAACGGGAGCCTAATAAAAACGAAGCCCACCCAAAGATACTGCTACGAATGAAATGAACTGTACCTGTCAACAGCGTCCTAAAGCCTTGCCTCAATTTTAGTGCCAAACGCTTATGTTTTTGCCAAAAAACACATGTTTACTCAATTCTTAAAAACATTACGGTTTTTGGTTTACCACCTACCATTTTTTCTGATTTTTTAAATTGTACCTCACCTCTTGGCTTAAACTCAAATTGGGTGTATTTTGTATTCTGTGTCCCTGTGGCGTTTTTGTCGATTAAGTGAATGTCAAACATGAGGCAGGGTTGGTGGTCTAATGGCTACGTGGGAGCCAGTTTAGGGGCCCAGATAGCCGTAGCGGTAAACGCGCAGCTATTCAGCAAGACCATGCTGAGGGTCGTGGGTTCGAATCCCGTTGGTCGAGGATCTTTTCGTGAAGGAAATTTTCTCGATTCCCAGGGCATAGAGTATCTTCGTTCCTGCCACACGATATACACATGCAAAAATGGTCAATCGGCAAAGAAAGCTCTCAGTTAATAACTGTGGAAGTGCTCATAAGAACACTAATCTGAGAACAGGCTCTGTCCCAGTGGGGACGTAACGCCAGAAAGAAGAAGAAGAAGAAGAAGGGAGCCAGTTTAATGCATCATCGGATCCTCTCCCTTTCCCTCATTGGTCTGCATTCTGACGTGGCAGGCGCCATTGTTGCCTAAAAATAGAAGATCACCAGCACTTATACACTGAGGGTGTCTGTTAATCCCAAGCAGTCATTCGGTTGGTTCCTTGTGTAAGTGCAGCTGATCTGGCGATACTGGAATAGCATCCACGGGCGGCCAATCAAGCTCAAGCTCAAGCTCATTCAGTGAATGTCAAACATGATAAAAAGTGTCAAGGCTCAAATTTAGACCCATTTTAAAAATTAAATTTTGAATACCATCTGTTATTTGCGAGGGAATAACGAGCGCAATCTATCGTGTTATTAAATAAAATCAAGATTTTATCAAAAATTTTAGGAATCAATTCTGCTTTGTACTTTGTTAGTCTGGTCCAAGATTTTTAGAACGTAGTTACGTAAGAAACCCTAAATTAACTAGAAGGCAGCTAAGAAATAAGAGGAGAAATATAGGAATTTAGAATTTTTTCTAGTATGAAAGTTAGTGTCCCGCTTTGGAACAAAACGCATCTGGTCATTTCAGTCAAACCTTATAGTAGATATCCATTATACAGGAGGAAAAAATATTAAAAAATACAAAATTTTACTACAAATTTCTAATTTGTGAATTTCAATTTCAAAACGTATATGAATGGTGAATTGAGCGCCATTTTCAACTCGCATAATAAATTGTGACACGTTACACGTCTTGCATTAGCTCGCAAAGAAATAAATGAAATAAATTCGATTTATAATTACCATCAGTAAGCTACTGTTTTAAGTTTAATTGAATTATTTAGCTACTGTTTTAAGTATAATTACAAGCTGCTTACGATAAACAAGTCTTCTTCTTCTTCTTGACATTACGTCCTCACTTGTCCCTGTTGCCTACTTCTCAAACGTTACGTATTTTATGATTGATCCCTTATGTACATAAAATGGTACTCAAAATTATTAATCTATGATTTATCAATCCTATTATTGTAATGGTTAACTTACTGATGTGGATTGGCGCATGAAACTGGATGGTGGGACCCCGTTTAGTGAGATAACTGCGTATAATGGCTTATTCTGATTTATACTGATAGGCGGAAGAGCTGCTGCTGTTTGTTTGTGTTTCTTTTGAAACGTTCTTCTTCTTGGCAATATACGTCCTCACTGGAACAGAGTCTGCTTCTCAGCTTATTGTTCTTATGAGCACTTCCATAGTTATTAACTGAAAGCTTTCATGGCCAAAATTGTCATTTTCGCATTCGTATATCGTGTGGCAGGTACGATGATACTCTATGCCCAGGGAAGTCTAGGAAATTTCCATTACGAAAAGATCCTGGATCGACCGGGAATCGAACCCAGACACCTTCACCTTGGCTTTGCTTTGTAGCCGCGGAGTAATTTCGGTTGAATTTCTTGTTAGAACTACCGGAGGAATGCCCATTGGAACATATCATGAAATTTACGAAGGAGTTCCTGGCGGAACAGATGAATGAAGAAATTTATGGCGGGCTTAAGAAATCTTGGCGTCATGGTTAGTCATTTCTGCGTAGTGAAACCCATAAAAATTCTGGAGAAATTACGGCTTAGGAGACGGACTAAGGAACTCTTGGAGGAAGTTTTACGAGATTCTTGAAGGAATTCCCGATGAAAATTTTAGAGGGAGTCCCAGGATCGAAATCCTTAGAAAGTCTTTGAGTATCTCAAAAACGAATTTATGGAGAAACTCCCTGCCGGGGGAGTTCCTGCAGAACTCGCTAAGGAATGTCTGGATAACTTCCGGGGGAGGATCACAAGGCAAGATTCCTGGTGGAATTGCCAGCGGGATTCTTGGAGCAACTCCCGGGGAAGGAACTACGGTGAAATTCCTGGAGGAACTCAGGAGAATATCCGGGAGAAATTCCTGGAGGAACTCCGGAGAATATCCGGGAGAAACTCCGGAGGAATTTTGGAAGAAACTTCTGAAGAATTTCCGTTTGAGCTCTTAAGGAATTCCCGAAGGAACTTCGAAAGTACACGCAGTTCGACTCCAAAGGAATTCCCGGCGGAGCTCCGAAGGAGTTCTCGGTAGAGGTCTGGAGCCTTTTCCGGAGGAACTGCTGAAAAATTCCCGTTGGAGCTTCAAAGGAACTTCAGAGGAATTGTTGAAGGAACTCCGAAGGAATGTAAAGAGGAATTCCGAAGGAATTCCTGGAGGTAATGAGGAGGGATTTCTGGAAGAACTCTGGAGAAATTCCCTGATCAACTCTGGAAGGAACCCGAAGGAACTCTGGAGGATTTCCCGGACGAACGCTGGAGGATTTCCCGGAGCAACTATGGAGTATTTCTTGGAGGATATCTGAAGAGTTCTCAGAGAAACTGCTGAGGAATTCCTGAAGGACCTCCAATGGAAAAACTGAAAGAAAAATCTCAGGGAATTACCGGTGTAGCTCAGAAAGAATTCCCGGAGGAATTCTGAAGAAATTCCTAGAGGATATCAGAAAAAATCCTAGAGGAACATCGGAGGATTTGGTGCAGAAACTCCAGAGTGATTCCTAGAGGAACTCCGGAAGCGTTCCTGTAGGATCTACATGGTAATTGCTTGAGGAACTCCAGAGAGATTTCTAGAGAAACTATGGAGGCAATACGAAGCAATTCTCGATTGAGCTCCAATGGAACTTCTGAGGAATCGTTGTATTAAATTCAGAGGAATTGCTTGAGGAACTCCGGAAAAAAATTATGGAAGAATTTCGCAGCAATTTCCGATGGAACTCCAAAGGATCTACCGAGGGATTGTTGGATGAAATTCAGAGGAATTGCTGGATAGAATCCAGAGGAACTGCTGAAGGAACTCTGGAGAAATTTCTGGAAGAAAGGAATTTCTGGAGGACCTCCAGAGGGATTCCAGGAAGAACTCCGGAGGAATTCTAGGAGGAACCCTCGAAAAAAAACCGGAGGAACTCTAGAGGTTATCTTGGAGAAACTTAATTCTTGGATTTACTTCAGAAGAAATCGTAGTGAAACTCTGGAGAATTTGAGATTACTGGAGGAACTCTGAAGAATTATTGGAGATACTCCGATAAAATTCCTAGAAGATTTCCTGGATTATTAATAAAATTTTATATTAATTAATTTTGTATAATTAATAATTTTGTAAATTTTTAAGTTTTAAACTATGGCGGAAATTGTAAGGAATAAGGTGGAGCTCCAAAGAAATTACCGAAGGACATCTAGAGAAATTTCCGGAGGAACTCCGAAGAAGTTCTATGAGAAACTTTGAATAAATTCTTGGAGGACCTGCGGAATAATTTTAGAGAAACTCCACGAAATTCATGAAGGAACTATGGAACAAATCCTGAGGAACTCTGGAGAAATTTCTGGAGGTTCTCCAAAGGAATTCCTGTAGGAACTTCGATAGAAATGCTGGTTCAAATTCAGAAGAGTTACTGCAAAAACCTTTGAAAGTATTTCTGGAGCAACTCAGGAGAAATTACCTGTAAAGCTCTGAAGGAATTGCCGGAGAAACTATGAAGGAATTCCCGGAAAAAGTCCGAAGGAATTTCTGGAGGAATTCCTTCGCAAGAACTCTGGACAAAATCCTAGAAAAACTCTAAAGAAATTCCTGAAGGGACTCCGGAATCGTTTCTGGAGAAACTCTGGATGCGTTTCTTGAAGAGCTCTGGATGCGTTCTTGGAGGAACTCCAGGGTAGTTGCTTGAGGAACAATTCCTGGAGCAACTATAGAGGAAAATCGAAGGAATTCACAATGGAGTTCTGGATGAACTTTCCAAGAATTAATGGATGAAATCCGAAGGAATCGCAAATGCAAGAGGAATTTCTGGAAGAACTGTGGAAGAATTTCCGGTGGAAATCCGGAGAAAGCTCCGGGAAATTGCTGGATGTAACCAAGAGGAATTTCAGATGAAGAGTTCTTAAGAGAAATCCTCGAAAGAGTTCTTGGAAAAATTTCCCACAGCAATTCGCAAAGAAAATCTCCGAAGGAATTTCTTAATGAAATCCCCAGAATAATTTCTGAAGGAATCCCCTGATAAATTTTTGGAGAAAATCTTCGGAAGAGTTCATAAGAGAAATCCTCGAAAGAGTTCTTGGAAAAAATTCCCAGGGCAATTCGTAAATAAAATCTCCGAAGGAATTTCTTAATGAAATCCCCTGAATAATTTCTGAAGGAAATTATTCTTAGACGAAATCCTCGGAAGAATTTCTAGAAGAAATCCCCGGAGCAATTTGTGGAGAAAATCTTTGGAGCAATTTCTGGAGGAAATCCCCTGAGCAATTCCTGGAGGAAATCCCCGGAAGAATTTCTGGATGAAATCTTCGGAGGAATTGCTATTAGAAATTCCCGCAGGAGTTCTTGAAGGAAATGACATAGTTACAAAAAGAAAAAAATAATAATTATTATTATTTGTATCAGCCTTACTGTCATAAAGCAAATGCATTTCAACAACCCAGTAGGCGAATTCCGGCGCGTATTTTCTTCGAAGAAAAGAAAATTTTCTTGCTGGTGCGCAATGGAAGAAAATTTCTTCTCTTCGAAGAAATTGTTCGCCGGAATTCACCTACAGGATAAATTTCTGCCATACATCTGATGAAATCATAGTCAGGTTGAAATTTTTTGTAAAACTATATCATGAATTAAGCTTTACTTTTGGCTAATTTTTTATTTAAAAAATTCCAGCAATTTTTTTTTATTTTTTTTTAATAAATTTTGTCGTACATTATACGAGTTGTAGTTTATACATAGATTTCTTAAGTGAATTTTTATATGGGAAATCATTATCACCGGACACCTAGCGCATGGGCAATCATAACGCACTGAATGTGCTGCTTCATGCTATAACATTTAAACAGCATTGTTTGCATTATTCGAAATTACGAATTTTGGGACCCAAATTTCCAGGATATTGGCGATTTTTGTTACCATGGTATTTTCTATTTTAGCGGTAACCAAACGAGCGACAGCCGGACCTTTAATGTTTAAATTGTAGCGCAATTCAGACCTGCCACGCGGATGCTGTGAATGATAAGCGAGGTTTTCTCAATATTGTTGCACAAAATAGAAAACCCTAACTACCGTTGATCTTTTTTTGTCCATAATAGGAGTCATGTAAATTAATTCAGAAGATATTCCTTTATGATATAATTATGCAAATTGTTTGTTTTTTTAAGTTTTTTTTTTATTAAAATCCAAAATTCAGGAGGGAGCCTGGATGACTCTGGGAGGAAGGGGGGGGGGGGTGCTGCCCCCCCCCCCCCCTGTTCCTACGCCAATGCTTCCACAGTTATTAACTGAGAGCTTTCTTTGCCAAAGTTGCCATTTTCGCATTCGTATATCGTGTGGCAGGTACGATGATACTATATGCCCGGGGAAATCAAGGTAATTTCCATTACGAAAAGATCCTGAATCGACTGGGATCGAACCCAGGCAGCTTCAGAATGGCTTTGCTTTGTAGCCGCGGCCTCTAATCACTCGGCTAAGGAAGGTCCCGAAATGTATTTTTTTCTACAGAGCAAATAAATGTCGAAGGAAATGAGAGAATGCTACAAGCTTCGCTTCAATGATTTACAGATGAAAATATCAATCACTAGGAAAGTAGGGTCACTTGGGAATGTTCATAATACAATTTGATATCGAAGAATATTTTCGATCAAAATGTCAAAATTTTACAATAACAAAAGGAGCACTTTTTTATAGAGTATTCTTCTTCATCCTGGTTTTAATGGCCCAATACACTATGGTCCTGACAGCAGACTTACGCGGTAAGATGCAATTAGTGCTTTAGAATAAAACTTGAGATGAAAATTATCTTCTTGAAATTTGTTTGTATTAGTTGTCTTATAGTTTGGTGTTATTTTAAATTAGCGTGGTCCACATTTTAATACAAATGCGTTCCTGAAAGGTTTCCCCGAACAACAAATTTGCTGGAAGCTTTCTTTGCCTAAATTGCCATTTTCGCATTCGTATATCGTGTGGCAGGTACGATTGTACTATATGCCCAGGGAAGTCAAGGAAATTTCCATTACGAAAAGATCCTAGACCGACCGGGAATCGAACCCAGACACCTTCAGCTGTAACCCGCCAACCCGTCACGCTTCCCGTTCGTAAGTGGATGGCTTTAGCGCCACTCCTAAAAGGAGACCACCCAGCAGTTTGCAGGTTTGCCCGGCCTGAGACCCTTCAAGGGAGGGGTTAATTTTAAAGAACTTGGGAAGAAAGCTGACTGGCTGCGTTAAATTAGCCGATGTACTTCTCGGTAGAGACTAAAGGCCATCAATACCACTGAAGTTCCAAATACAAATTCCTAGAATTCTAAGAAACCTTAATCATTGGAGCGAGGTGTTCTCATCACAGGCCCAGTATGAAAGTCACTCCATTCCAAACTGTTTCCAATTTGAAAATGGTTAAAGGTCGATTTCGGGCCGACTTACCCAGTAAACAACATACAAGGAAAACGAAACGAAAATGAACTACATGAAAATTCCTCACAAGACACTAATTCCTCTCAACTTACTATATCGAACAATTTAGCTTGGGAACCACTGGTAACATTTATTTTATCTCAAACAACGCTTTTAGCTATAAAAGCTCGAATAAAGCTCCAACACGTAACGCATATCATTTACTACATACATTTATTTACAATAGGGCGATATTCAAAACTGAAAAGGCAATAGATGGCTCTTTTTCAGTGGTAGTAAAAACGAAATCCTGAAGCAAAGAAAGCTCTACGGAAGATGAACTAAACACAAAAAGTTATGTATTCACTTTACACTTGATTTCTAATCACTACTTTTTTGATCCAGTTTCCAAATTGCAAGTAATTTACGATTTTCATTATTTTCCATACGTTTTGACAGTTCTCCGACTACCATTCTTCCATGCGCTTGTGTTGAAAGTTTGAGAAATTTGAGAATCCAGCGTAGCGTGATCAGTGGGAGGAATACAAACAACAGTGTCGTCGCTCGGCGGCCGGTGAAAGAAACTGAATGTTCGAAAGGTTGTTGCCTGTACTTTTTGCCGCTGGCGCCAACTGTTAGCGATTAAGAACGAAATAAACAGTCGTTACCCTATTGCTCTTTCCTCTACATGCTTGCCTAGGCCTTCTGTTCCCTTTCCTCTACTCTAACGTGCATTTACTCTCTTCTACTTCATTCCTTCTCTTCGACGGCGCTTGCCGTGCACGGAATCTTCTCCTGCGTGTGTTTGGTGGCTACTGATGTGGGTTTCGGTGTATGGGTTGGCGAATAATGTGCTCAACGAATCATTAATAAATTCGAGACGGACACGGGCTCTCTATCGTATTGTGCCGTACTGTCTCATGCGCATGGACGACACAACGAATAAACATGCATGCTTGGTACTTACTCTACCATGGATTTACGAGTGGGTGATTTCACGGATGGTGGGGGTGGACTAGCGATGGACACGGAGCTGCGTTGGCATCTACTCCGGCCTGTACACGATCGCGGATGCGATCAACGGTCCATTCCGTTGGTCCTCGCGGCACGTGCGTTCTTCGTCTCCCTCCTTCTTGGCGGTTGGGTTGATGTCACGGATGAACTTGCTGACGCTGACGATAATGCGATGGCGGCTTGCCTGTCTAGGGCGCGCAGAATGGGGTGGGGTCAAGAGCGGGTTTCTGGTGGATGGTGGTGTGCCGGCAATGGCCACTGCTGCCACGAATCCTATCACACAAAAGGATCACAACGCACATGTTTCACTACAAACCCACAATACAGCGAAGTAGCTTCTTACCCGGAATATTGGTTAAAACACACGCACTATTCACCAATCTAGAAAAAACTCCTACTAGTCTTAAGCAGTCGAACTAGCACTACTGGAAAGGGAACTAATATTAGTAATCCTACTAAGAACTCTCATGTAGTTAAACTTTACCAAATGGAACACACCACGACGCGATACAGAACTTCAACCACTCTTGCCTCTTCCACAGTTCGAAACGAAGTGGATGATCAAGGCTGGTAATTGTCCACAGATACCCGGTAAATTGTGACCTTCGGCTTCGAGGTCGCGAAATGGGACGAAGTCCAATTCCGCGAGTGCAAAAATTCTCAAAATTTGGACCCGAAACTTCAATGGCATTGCGACCTCTCTTTCCAACGGCCGCATTAGCACGTTAAGGCAAATTCTCTCCCCAAGTTCGGTAGGAGTGTGCCAAGCCGAACGGGAAAGGTCATTGGATCCTGAAAGGATTTTGGGCAGGTCGATGTCCGCTGAGAGACATCGCAAATATGCGCGCGTTGACAATTTGGGCTGGCTTGGGTTCTTTCTTAGGCGCGTGTAACTGCTGTAGGGAACTCATTTGTGCAAGCGTATGCCATTTGCAACTCTACAGAAGGGACGATCTAATGCGGTGAATTTATATATGAATAAATGATAAAAACGAATGGACATGCGATAACTATTTAACGGAAAACATTTAACGAATATAATACATGGATAAATATTAAATTAGAAAGCGTACTTGTTACACAGCATGGCATTGCTTTGTAGCCGCGGACTCTAACCACTAGGCTAAGGAAGGTTCCCTATTGAACCATTACTAAATAACTAAAAAACAGCTGAAACTTTTTGTTAATATGTCATTGACTTTATAGAGTACAATTTATGAGAATTTCACAGTTTTCTGGACTATTTCAGAAAAAAACCAATGTTCTGTAGATTTTGTTTTACGTTTAGTCTAACCTGAAGTTCCCGCTTTTCGCGGGGCAGTCCCACCTTTCGCCCATTTGTCCCGCGAAATGTCCCGCATTGTCTTTTCATGTTTTGTTTTGTGCCCCTACTCACGTTTTCAAAGGCACTAAACTGAAGATATAGTTGGCATACGTTTCTGATCTTCTAATTTGAAGCTTTCTTTTTGTGCACGGTTGTTGGATGGAATCTGTAATAATCTTGCTCTAGAATTAAGCACAAGGCTTCATTACAATCTCGCTAAGGATTTTTCATAAATGCTGCGATGTGAGATTCTCACATAGTAGAGAATACTGTCCTGGATTGAAAACATATTACAGTCACCTTTCGTTTGTTGCACCAAACCTGAAGCCCACTTGGTAAAAGAATTTCACTAATCGGGCTGAGTTTCAGCCATACCCTTGAAATTTAGGGTTACCAACAATGATACATCAAGCTTTATGTCAAAAAGTGACGTATGTCTTTGTTTTAAGTGGGTTTTAGCCCACCTAACGGGAGCCTAATAAAAACGAAGCCCACCCAAAGATACTGCTACGAATGAAATGAACTGTACCTGTCAACAGCGTCCTAAAGCCTTGCCTCAATTTTAGTGCCAAACGCTTATGTTTTTGCCAAAAACACATGTTTACTCAATTCTTAAAAACATTACGGTTTTTGGTTTACCACCTACCATTTTTTCTGATTTTTAAATTGTACCTCACCTCTTGGCTTAAACTCAAATTGGGTGTATTTTGTATTCTGTGTCCCTGTGGCGTTTTTGTCGATTAAGTGAATGTCAAACATGAGGCAGGGTTGGTGGTCTAATGGCTACGTGGGAGCCAGTTTAGGGGCCCAGATAGCCGTAGCGGTAAACGCGCAGCTATTCAGCAAGACCATGCTGAGGGTCGTGGGTTCGAATCCCGTTGGTCGAGGATCTTTTCGTGAAGGAAATTTTCTCGATTCCCAGGGCATAGAGTATCTTCGTTCCTGCCACACGATATACACATGCAAAAATGGTCAATCGGCAAAGAAAGCTCTCAGTTAATAACTGTGGAAGTGCTCATAAGAACACTAATCTGAGAACAGGCTCTGTCCCAGTGGGGACGTAACGCCAGAAAGAAGAAGAAGAAGAAGAAGGGAGCCAGTTTAATGCATCATCGGATCCTCTCCCTTTCCCTCATTGGTCTGCATTCTGACGTGGCAGGCGCCATTGTTGCCTAAAAATAGAAGATCACCAGCACTTATACACTGAGGGTGTCTGTTAATCCCAAGCAGTCATTCGGTTGGTTCCTTGTGTAAGTGCAGCTGATCTGGCGATACTGGAATAGCATCCACGGGCGGCCAATCAAGCTCAAGCTCAAGCTCATTCAGTGAATGTCAAACATGATAAAAAGTGTCAAGGCTCAAATTTAGACCCATTTTAAAAATTAAATTTTGAATACCATCTGTTATTTGCGAGGGAATAACGAGCGCAATCTATCGTGTTATTAAATAAAATCAAGATTTTATCAAAAATTTTAGGAATCAATTCTGCTTTGTACTTTGTTAGTCTGGTCCAAGATTTTTAGAACGTAGTTACGTAAGAAACCCTAAATTAACTAGAAGGCAGCTAAGAAATAAGAGGAGAAATATAGGAATTTAGAAATTTTTCTAGTATGAAAGTTAGTGTCCCGCTTTGGAACAAAACGCATCTGGTCATTTCAGTCAAACCTTATAGTAGATATCCATTATACAGGAGGAAAAAATATTAAAAAATACAAAATTTTACTACAAATTTCTAATTTGTGAATTTCAATTTCAAAACGTATATGAATGGTGAATTGAGCGCCATTTTCAACTCGCATAATAAATTGTGACACGTTACACGTCTTGCATTAGCTCGCAAAGAAATAAATGAAATAAATTCGATTTATAATTACCATCAGTAAGCTACTGTTTTAAGTTTAATTGAATTATTTAGCTACTGTTTTAAGTATAATTACAAGCTGCTTACGATAAACAAGTCTTCTTCTTCTTCTTGACATTACGTCCTCACTTGTCCCTGTTGCCTACTTCTCAAACGTTACGTATTTTATGATTGATCCCTTATGTACATAAAATGGTACTCAAAATTATTAATCTATGATTTATCAATCCTATTATTGTAATGGTTAACTTACTGATGTGGATTGGCGCATGAAACTGGATGGTGGGACCCCGTTTAGTGAGATAACTGCGTATAATGGCTTATTCTGATTTATACTGATAGGCGGAAGAGCTGCTGCTGTTTGTTTGTGTTTCTTTTGAAACGTTCTTCTTCTTGGCAATATACGTCCTCACTGGAACAGAGTCTGCTTCTCAGCTTATTGTTCTTATGAGCACTTCCATAGTTATTAACTGAAAGCTTTCATGGCCAAAATTGTCATTTTCGCATTCGTATATCGTGTGGCAGGTACGATGATACTCTATGCCCAGGGAAGTCTAGGAAATTTCCATTACGAAAAGATCCTGGATCGACCGGGAATCGAACCCAGACACCTTCACCTTGGCTTTGCTTTGTAGCCGCGGAGTAATTTCGGTTGAATTTCTTGTTAGAACTACCGGAGGAATGCCCATTGGAACATATCATGAAATTTACGAAGGAGTTCCTGGCGGAACAGATGAATGAAGAAATTTATGGCGGGCTTAAGAAATCTTGGCGTCATGGTTAGTCATTTCTGCGTAGTGAAACCCATAAAAATTCTGGAGAAATTACGGCTTAGGAGACGGACTAAGGAACTCTTGGAGGAAGTTTTACGAGATTCTTGAAGGAATTCCCGATGAAAATTTTAGAGGGAGTCCCAGGATCGAAATCCTTAGAAAGTCTTTGAGTATCTCAAAAACGAATTTATGGAGAAACTCCCTGCCGGGGGAGTTCCTGCAGAACTCGCTAAGGAATGTCTGGATAACTTCCGGGGGAGGATCACAAGGCAAGATTCCTGGTGGAATTGCCAGCGGGATTCTTGGAGCAACTCCCGGGGAAGGAACTACGGTGAAATTCCTGGAGGAACTCAGGAGAATATCCGGGAGAAATTCCTGGAGGAACTCCGGAGAATATCCGGGAGAAACTCCGGAGGAATTTTGGAAGAAACTTCTGAAGAATTTCCGTTTGAGCTCTTAAGGAATTCCCGAAGGAACTTCGAAAGTACACGCAGTTCGACTCCAAAGGAATTCCCGGCGGAGCTCCGAAGGAGTTCTCGGTAGAGGTCTGGAGCCTTTTCCGGAGGAACTGCTGAAAAATTCCCGTTGGAGCTTCAAAGGAACTTCAGAGGAATTGTTGAAGGAACTCCGAAGGAATGTAAAGAGGAATTCCGAAGGAATTCCTGGAGGTAATGAGGAGGGATTTCTGGAAGAACTCTGGAGAAATTCCCTGATCAACTCTGGAAGGAACCCGAAGGAACTCTGGAGGATTTCCCGGACGAACGCTGGAGGATTTCCCGGAGCAACTATGGAGTATTTCTTGGAGGATATCTGAAGAGTTCTCAGAGAAACTGCTGAGGAATTCCTGAAGGACCTCCAATGGAAAAACTGAAAGAAAAATCTCAGGGAATTACCGGTGTAGCTCAGAAAGAATTCCCGGAGGAATTCTGAAGAAATTCCTAGAGGATATCAGAAAAAATCCTAGAGGAACATCGGAGGATTTGGTGCAGAAACTCCAGAGTGATTCCTAGAGGAACTCCGGAAGCGTTCCTGTAGGATCTACATGGTAATTGCTTGAGGAACTCCAGAGAGATTTCTAGAGAAACTATGGAGGCAATACGAAGCAATTCTCGATTGAGCTCCAATGGAACTTCTGAGGAATCGTTGTATTAAATTCAGAGGAATTGCTTGAGGAACTCCGGAAAAAAATTATGGAAGAATTTCGCAGCAATTTCCGATGGAACTCCAAAGGATCTACCGAGGGATTGTTGGATGAAATTCAGAGGAATTGCTGGATAGAATCCAGAGGAACTGCTGAAGGAACTCTGGAGAAATTTCTGGAAGAAAGGAATTTCTGGAGGACCTCCAGAGGGATTCCAGGAAGAACTCCGGAGGAATTCTAGGAGGAACCCTCGAAAAAAAACCGGAGGAACTCTAGAGGTTATCTTGGAGAAACTTAATTCTTGGATTTACTTCAGAAGAAATCGTAGTGAAACTCTGGAGAATTTGAGATTACTGGAGGAACTCTGAAGAATTATTGGAGATACTCCGATAAAATTCCTAGAAGATTTCCTGGATTATTAATAAAATTTTATATTAATTAATTTTGTATAATTAATAATTTTGTAAATTTTTAAGTTTTAAACTATGGCGGAAATTGTAAGGAATAAGGTGGAGCTCCAAAGAAATTACCGAAGGACATCTAGAGAAATTTCCGGAGGAACTCCGAAGAAGTTCTATGAGAAACTTTGAATAAATTCTTGGAGGACCTGCGGAATAATTTTAGAGAAACTCCACGAAATTCATGAAGGAACTATGGAACAAATCCTGAGGAACTCTGGAGAAATTTCTGGAGGTTCTCCAAAGGAATTCCTGTAGGAACTTCGATAGAAATGCTGGTTCAAATTCAGAAGAGTTACTGCAAAAACCTTTGAAAGTATTTCTGGAGCAACTCAGGAGAAATTACCTGTAAAGCTCTGAAGGAATTGCCGGAGAAACTATGAAGGAATTCCCGGAAAAAGTCCGAAGGAATTTCTGGAGGAATTCCTTCGCAAGAACTCTGGACAAAATCCTAGAAAAACTCTAAAGAAATTCCTGAAGGGACTCCGGAATCGTTTCTGGAGAAACTCTGGATGCGTTTCTTGAAGAGCTCTGGATGCGTTCTTGGAGGAACTCCAGGGTAGTTGCTTGAGGAACAATTCCTGGAGCAACTATAGAGGAAAATCGAAGGAATTCACAATGGAGTTCTGGATGAACTTTCCAAGAATTAATGGATGAAATCCGAAGGAATCGCAAATGCAAGAGGAATTTCTGGAAGAACTGTGGAAGAATTTCCGGTGGAAATCCGGAGAAAGCTCCGGGAAATTGCTGGATGTAACCAAGAGGAATTTCAGATGAAGAGTTCTTAAGAGAAATCCTCGAAAGAGTTCTTGGAAAAATTTCCCACAGCAATTCGCAAAGAAAATCTCCGAAGGAATTTCTTAATGAAATCCCCAGAATAATTTCTGAAGGAATCCCCTGATAAATTTTTGGAGAAAATCTTCGGAAGAGTTCATAAGAGAAATCCTCGAAAGAGTTCTTGGAAAAAATTCCCAGGGCAATTCGTAAATAAAATCTCCGAAGGAATTTCTTAATGAAATCCCCTGAATAATTTCTGAAGGAAATTATTCTTAGACGAAATCCTCGGAAGAATTTCTAGAAGAAATCCCCGGAGCAATTTGTGGAGAAAATCTTTGGAGCAATTTCTGGAGGAAATCCCCTGAGCAATTCCTGGAGGAAATCCCCGGAAGAATTTCTGGATGAAATCTTCGGAGGAATTGCTATTAGAAATTCCCGCAGGAGTTCTTGAAGGAAATGACATAGTTACAAAAAGAAAAAAATAATAATTATTATTATTTGTATCAGCCTTACTGTCATAAAGCAAATGCATTTCAACAACCCAGTAGGCGAATTCCGGCGCGTATTTTCTTCGAAGAAAAGAAAATTTTCTTGCTGGTGCGCAATGGAAGAAAATTTCTTCTCTTCGAAGAAATTGTTCGCCGGAATTCACCTACAGGATAAATTTCTGCCATACATCTGATGAAATCATAGTCAGGTTGAAATTTTTTGTAAAAATATATCATGAATTAAGCTTTACTTTTGGCTAATTTTTTATTTAAAAAATTCCAGCAATTTTTTTTTATTTTTTTTTAATAAATTTTGTCGTACATTATACGAGTTGTAGTTTATACATAGATTTCTTAAGTGAATTTTTATATGGGAAATCATTATCACCGGACACCTAGCGCATGGGCAATCATAACGCACTGAATGTGCTGCTTCATGCTATAACATTTAAACAGCATTGTTTGCATTATTCGAAATTACGAATTTTGGGACCCAAATTTCCAGGATATTGGCGATTTTTGTTACCATGGTATTTTCTATTTTAGCGGTAACCAAACGAGCGACAGCCGGACCTTTAATGTTTAAATTGTAGCGCAATTCAGACCTGCCACGCGGATGCTGTGAATGATAAGCGAGGTTTTCTCAATATTGTTGCACAAAATAGAAAACCCTAACTACCGTTGATCTTTTTTTGTCCATAATAGGAGTCATGTAAATTAATTCAGAAGATATTCCTTTATGATATAATTATGCAAATTGTTTGTTTTTTTAAGTTTTTTTTTTATTAAAATCCAAAATTCAGGAGGGAGCCTGGATGACTCTGGGAGGAAGGGGGGGGGGGGGGTGCTGCCCCCCCCCCCCCTGTTCCTACGCCAATGCTTCCACAGTTATTAACTGAGAGCTTTCTTTGCCAAAGTTGCCATTTTCGCATTCGTATATCGTGTGGCAGGTACGATGATACTATATGCCCGGGGAAATCAAGGTAATTTCCATTACGAAAAGATCCTGAATCGACTGGGATCGAACCCAGGCAGCTTCAGAATGGCTTTGCTTTGTAGCCGCGGCCTCTAATCACTCGGCTAAGGAAGGTCCCGAAATGTATTTTTTTCTACAGAGCAAATAAATGTCGAAGGAAATGAGAGAATGCTACAAGCTTCGCTTCAATGATTTACAGATGAAAATATCAATCACTAGGAAAGTAGGGTCACTTGGGAATGTTCATAATACAATTTGATATCGAAGAATATTTTCGATCAAAATGTCAAAATTTTACAATAACAAAAGGAGCACTTTTTTATAGAGTATTCTTCTTCATCCTGGTTTTAATGGCCCAATACACTATGGTCCTGACAGCAGACTTACGCGGTAAGATGCAATTAGTGCTTTAGAATAAAACTTGAGATGAAAATTATCTTCTTGAAATTTGTTTGTATTAGTTGTCTTATAGTTTGGTGTTATTTTAAATTAGCGTGGTCCACATTTTAATACAAATGCGTTCCTGAAAGGTTTCCCCGAACAACAAATTTGCTGGAAGCTTTCTTTGCCTAAATTGCCATTTTCGCATTCGTATATCGTGTGGCAGGTACGATTGTACTATATGCCCAGGGAAGTCAAGGAAATTTCCATTACGAAAAGATCCTAGACCGACCGGGAATCGAACCCAGACACCTTCAGCTGTAACCCGCCAACCCGTCACGCTTCCCGTTCGTAAGTGGATGGCTTTAGCGCCACTCCTAAAAGGAGACCACCCAGCAGTTTGCAGGTTTGCCCGGCCTGAGACCCTTCAAGGGAGGGGTTAATTTTAAAGAACTTGGGAAGAAAGCTGACTGGCTGCGTTAAATTAGCCGATGTACTTCTCGGTAGAGACTAAAGGCCATCAATACCACTGAAGTTCCAAATACAAATTCCTAGAATTCTAAGAAACCTTAATCATTGGAGCGAGGTGTTCTCATCACAGGCCCAGTATGAAAGTCACTCCATTCCAAACTGTTTCCAATTTGAAAATGGTTAAAGGTCGATTTCGGGCCGACTTACCCAGTAAACAACATACAAGGAAAACGAAACGAAAATGAACTACATGAAAATTCCTCACAAGACACTAATTCCTCTCAACTTACTATATCGAACAATTTAGCTTGGGAACCACTGGTAACATTTATTTTATCTCAAACAACGCTTTTAGCTATAAAAGCTCGAATAAAGCTCCAACACGTAACGCATATCATTTACTACATACATTTATTTACAATAGGGCGATATTCAAAACTGAAAAGGCAATAGATGGCTCTTTTTCAGTGGTAGTAAAAACGAAATCCTGAAGCAAAGAAAGCTCTACGGAAGATGAACTAAACACAAAAAGTTATGTATTCACTTTACACTTGATTTCTAATCACTACTTTTTTGATCCAGTTTCCAAATTGCAAGTAATTTACGATTTTCATTATTTTCCATACGTTTTGACAGTTCTCCGACTACCATTCTTCCATGCGCTTGTGTTGAAAGTTTGAGAAATTTGAGAATCCAGCGTAGCGTGATCAGTGGGAGGAATACAAACAACAGTGTCGTCGCTCGGCGGCCGGTGAAAGAAACTGAATGTTCGAAAGGTTGTTGCCTGTACTTTTTGCCGCTGGCGCCAACTGTTAGCGATTAAGAACGAAATAAACAGTCGTTACCCTATTGCTCTTTCCTCTACATGCTTGCCTAGGCCTTCTGTTCCCTTTCCTCTACTCTAACGTGCATTTACTCTCTTCTACTTCATTCCTTCTCTTCGACGGCGCTTGCCGTGCACGGAATCTTCTCCTGCGTGTGTTTGGTGGCTACTGATGTGGGTTTCGGTGTATGGGTTGGCGAATAATGTGCTCAACGAATCATTAATAAATTCGAGACGGACACGGGCTCTCTATCGTATTGTGCCGTACTGTCTCATGCGCATGGACGACACAACGAATAAACATGCATGCTTGGTACTTACTCTACCATGGATTTACGAGTGGGTGATTTCACGGATGGTGGGGGTGGACTAGCGATGGACACGGAGCTGCGTTGGCATCTACTCCGGCCTGTACACGATCGCGGATGCGATCAACGGTCCATTCCGTTGGTCCTCGCGGCACGTGCGTTCTTCGTCTCCCTCCTTCTTGGCGGTTGGGTTGATGTCACGGATGAACTTGCTGACGCTGACGATAATGCGATGGCGGCTTGCCTGTCTAGGGCGCGCAGAATGGGGTGGGGTCAAGAGCGGGTTTCTGGTGGATGGTGGTGTGCCGGCAATGGCCACTGCTGCCACGAATCCTATCACACAAAAGGATCACAACGCACATGTTTCACTACAAACCCACAATACAGCGAAGTAGCTTCTTACCCGGAATATTGGTTAAAACACACGCACTATTCACCAATCTAGAAAAAACTCCTACTAGTCTTAAGCAGTCGAACTAGCACTACTGGAAAGGGAACTAATATTAGTAATCCTACTAAGAACTCTCATGTAGTTAAACTTTACCAAATGGAACACACCACGACGCGATACAGAACTTCAACCACTCTTGCCTCTTCCACAGTTCGAAACGAAGTGGATGATCAAGGCTGGTAATTGTCCACAGATACCCGGTAAATTGTGACCTTCGGCTTCGAGGTCGCGAAATGGGACGAAGTCCAATTCCGCGAGTGCAAAAATTCTCAAAATTTGGACCCGAAACTTCAATGGCATTGCGACCTCTCTTTCCAACGGCCGCATTAGCACGTTAAGGCAAATTCTCTCCCCAAGTTCGGTAGGAGTGTGCCAAGCCGAACGGGAAAGGTCATTGGATCCTGAAAGGATTTTGGGCAGGTCGATGTCCGCTGAGAGACATCGCAAATATGCGCGCGTTGACAATTTGGGCTGGCTTGGGTTCTTTCTTAGGCGCGTGTAACTGCTGTAGGGAACTCATTTGTGCAAGCGTATGCCATTTGCAACTCTACAGAAGGGACGATCTAATGCGGTGAATTTATATATGAATAAATGATAAAAACGAATGGACATGCGATAACTATTTAATGGAAAACATTTAACGAATATAATACATGGATAAATATTAAATTAGAAAGCGTACTTGTTACACAGCATGGCATTGCTTTGTAGCCGCGGACTCTAACCACTAGGCTAAGGAAGGTTCCCTATTGAACCATTACTAAATAACTAAAAAACAGCTGAAACTTTTTGTTAATATGTCATTGACTTTATAGAGTACAATTTATGAGAATTTCACAGTTTTCTGGACTATTTCAGAAAAAAACCAATGTTCTGTAGATTTTGTTTTACGTTTAGTCTAACCTGAAGTTCCCGCTTTTCGCGGGGCAGTCCCACCTTTCGCCCATTTGTCCCGCGAAATGTCCCGCATTGTCTTTTCATGTTTTGTTTTGTGCCCCTACTCACGTTTTCAAAGGCACTAAACTGAAGATATAGTTGGCATACGTTTCTGATCTTCTAATTTGAAGCTTTCTTTTTGTGCACTGTTTATGCACTTTACCGGGACCGTTGGCAAAAGATGTTTTCGGACGTGCACTTGAAACTCGCGACGCAGAATTGCAATTCAAAAAAGACCGATTTATTCACAGCACTTTATTGCTCGACGGATTTGTTCACTGTGCAAATTCTGTACGAAGCGAGACGGCTCGCGGATCGAGTAAAACTGAAAAACTACCTTTCGTATAGAGGCGATACGATAAGGCCAGTGGTGAATATAGGCATGATCATAACCGATCGATTGCGATCGGTGATATCTACATCTAACTACTATATTCGATAAGAGATAGGAGATAAATGCGTGAGAAAAAGTGGGATGAATAATTTACGCATGTGGAACGTATCTGGGTGTTGCCAGTCAGACCGGCATTTCTGAGTTCAAACATGCCGGCCGCCTTGAAATCGCATAGATTTCAAACTAAAAATGTAACTAAATTTTGCAATCTGGTGTAGTATACCTAACGCTACCTAAGTCCTTTTCAATGATTACTACTCTTATTATATCTCTTGATGTAAACAAATTTTCTGGTTCAACTATTGGAGACACTGATATTTTGATACTGCTGTGCTGCTTAGTGACCTTGGCCAACTTTCGATTGCCGACCGTAGTGATGATAGACTGCATCGGTTGCTCGACAGTGGATGCACCAAGCATGCAAGATGATGAGCAGCTTTAGCTGGGAAAGCTGGAGTTGGGTGGATGACGATCCATCTCCGGTCGTCTGCCATTGGCCATGGTAGTGGAACACACTTCAATGGTTGTCTGTCCTGGCCGTATGCGCTCAGGAGATCGCTGATGGAGGCCTCCGGGCCTGGTGAGAGAGCACGATTCTACAAAATATACGAAGCTTTTTACGAGGAATTGAACAATTTTAACATAACTTGCCTGGTGCGGAGGCCCTTGCGTCCGGGCCTCCGCGGGTGCCCATGGCACCGCGATGCTGCCGAGTTTGGCAGACGAAATCGATGATCACATGCTGACGCTGAACATCTAGGTTGCCGGTTCACGGTTGACGGAGGTCTTCCTGACGAGTGATCAATTCGTCTGATGACCGATCGGATGGAACCAGCGACTCGAGCGACGGGCCCATCGCTCAGGGGACGATGTGTGGCGTTACTGTGATTGCGAAGAATTTGAACAATAGGAAGGCAAAATCATGCACCAAAACCTCGGACGGACAAGCGACGACACAGGACAGTCTTCATGCAGACCGGACGGTTGGCGGACTGGGAGGCCAATGGTTGGAGACGGCTCGATGATGATGACTATCCCGGTGACCGGGACGTCGATGCAGCTATGGGGGATAAACATTCCTTGAATTTTTGAATTACATTATTATACAACTACTTAACTGGAACCGGAGGGCCACTATGAGGACCCTCCGTGGTGCGAAGGCACCTCGCTCGAAAAACTACTGCTTTTCTGATTGGGACTCTTGATCGTTGTCCCGGATGGGAAGGATGCAAATTTTCGAAATGCCCCTTCGAAAGACGCCGTCCTGCGTGCGGACGGTTATGACGCGGACGTTTCCGTCGTCACCGTTGAATACTTCGGAAACTCTGCCCAATCGCCACTTTTGTGGTGGCAGATTGTCCTCCTTCACGAGGACCAAAGTTCCAACGTGGAGATTATCGCGTTTTCGGGTCCACTTCGTCCGATTGTGGAGATCCGAGAGGTACTGCGACTTCCACTTTCTCCATAGCTGCTGGACGAAATGCTGAGTGCGTTGCCACTGGGACAGACGATTTTCCGGAACCTCTTGTAGGTCCGGCTCTGGGACGGCCGTGAGAGGTCTGCCAACTAGAAAGTGGCCTGGTGTGAGGGCCGTGAAGTCGGCGGGGTCGTTGCTGAGCGGTGTCAATGGCCTAGAGTTTAGGATCGCTGCAACTTGATGAACAACGGTGTGTAGCTCGTCGTACGTCAATGTTCTGTCACCGATAGTCTTACGGAAGTGGCCTTTAAAGGATTTCACTGCCGCCTCCCACAGTCCACCGAAATTCGGAGAGCGAGGCGGGATGAACTTGAAGTCGATTCCATCTTCAACTGCTGCATTGACCAGTACGTCTTGCTGATGATTCAGCTGCCGACGAAGTACTTCAAGCTCCTTGTTCGCTCCTACGAAATTGGTCGCGTTGTCACACATGACCAGTTGTGGCTTACCACGGATTGCGACGAACCGTTTGAAGGCCGCCAAGAAAGCTTGAGTTGATAGGTCGGCGACGATCTCCATATGAACGGCCTTGGTTGCCAAACAGACGAAAATACACACAAAAGTTTTTATCGGTGCACTTCGTCGTCCTGGATATCGGATGTAGAACGGTCCACATAAGTCGATTCCTACTTTCTGGAAAACAGTTCCGGGTGTAACCCGGACGGACGGTAAATCGGCCATCAACTGCTCGTGGACCTTTGGTTTACTCCTGAAGCAGGGAACACAACGATGGATGGTCCTACGGGCGACGTCTCGGGCACGTGTTGGCCAAAACTTCTCTCTGATGGAACTGATCAAGAGTTGCTGTCCGGCGTGGAACAGTTTTCGGTGGTAGTGGTCCATTATCAGCTGCGTCAGCGGATGTTGATGATGAAGAATCAGCGGATGCTTGCGGCTTTCTGCTATGGGAGCATTATGCAGCCGGCCGCCGACACGAAGTACGCTTTCGGCCAAGAAAGGATTCGCTGTAAGGAGCTTCGACGATGGACTGATAGGCTGATTTTTAGACAACGCAGCTATTTCCGCCGGAAAGCTTTCCGACTGGGACAACCGGACTAACTGTAGTTCGGCTTCTTTGAGTTCCGATGATGACAGATTACCACTGCGCTTGCAGACACGGTTTCTCGGGATGGCGTTGTGTGCGAACCGACGAATCCATGCAACGAGTCGGACTAGTATCGGAAACGATGACCGGAGCAAAAATATCGAACTAGGTGGCTTGATTTGAGCGGGAAATGATGTTGCTGGCTTTTCCTCCAGCAATGCCTTGTTCAACTCTGGTTGAACAGCAGTTGACTTGGGCCAAGTGGTTCGATCTTGGCGTAGCCACAATGGACCTTCGAACCAAACCGACTGATATGTCAACTGTGCAGGTGTCATCCCGCGGGATACGATGTCCGCCGGATTGTCAGCACCAGCGACGTGATTCCAGACTCCAGACTTAGTAATGTGCTGGATTTCTGATACTCTGTTGGCTACGAACATTTGCCAACGTGACGGAAGTGACGACAGCCAACACTTGACTATCATGGAGTCCGTCCAGAAGTAGGCATTGGCGGAAATGTGGACGCTATTCCGGAATTTCTCGAAGAGATGACTCAGAAGTAAAGCCGATGAGAGCTCCAGTCGCGGGATCGACTGCTTCTTCTTTTTGCGGGAGAGGTCCTCCAGCGGCGCCACGCGCGATTTCGACGTGATGAGGCGGACGGTAACTGACCCATCCGATGATTCGCACCGCAGATACAGGCAAGCACCATATGCTGCCTCCGATGCATCACAGAATCCATGCAGCTCCACCGATACTAAGCTGCTACTGAAGCCTGTCCATCTTGGAACCGAGAGAGTCTCGAGTGCACCAGCATTCCGACGAAACTCGTTCCAGACGGCCTGGAAGTTTTCAGGTAAAGCCTCATCCCAATCTGACTTCTGCTTCCACAACTGCTGAAGAAATATTTTCGCTTGGACAGTAACCGGACTGATGAGGCCCAGAGGATCGAAGATGCGGGCGGTGTCGGAGAGAACAACCCGCTTGGTGATGGTTGGCTCAGAATTCCAGCATGGTACGGCGAACTTGAAAATGTCCTTAGCAGGTTCCCAAGTGAGCCCAAGAGTTTTAACAATCGACGTTGACGAATCGAGTTCAAGGGTGGAGCGTTCGTCTCGAAGCTCTGCTGGAATCGTGGCCAACAGCTCGGAACTGTTCGAGCTCCACTTGCGCAACATGAAGCCTGCTGAGTTCGTCAGAGAAATTAGATCTATGGCGAGTGCTTTCCCATCGTCGAGGCTGTCGGTACCAGTCAACAAATCGTCAACGTAAAAATCCTTGCGGACGACTTTCGCAGCTGCCGGGTGCGACGCTTCTCCTTCCGTTGCTAGCCGTTGGAGGCACTTGGTTGCAAGATATGGTGCTGAGGCCGTGCCGTACGTGACCGTTGTCAATTCGTACGTCTTGACAGGCTGGTCAGGCGAATCTCGCCATAGAATCCGCTGGAGGGGCTGATCGGCTTCTGCTACCTTGACCATTCGGTACATTTTAGCGATATCCGCAACTAACACGAACTTCCAACAGCGAAAACGCAGAATGATGGCGAGCAAGTCATCTTGCACCACAGGTCCTACCATTAATCCGTCGTTCAAGGATGTTCCCGTCGACGTTCGACAGGAGGCGTCGAACACAACACGTAGCTTTGTTGTCGTGCTTTCGGGTTTGAGAACGGCGTGATGTGGGAGATAGTAGGACAGCTTGTCATCTTCACTAACGTCAACCTCGCGCATGTGGTTCATGGACAAATATTCTTGGACGAAGTCGATGTAAAGAGTTCGCAACATGTCGTTGCCGATGAAACGTCTCTCCATCCCGTGAAGTCTCTTCAGCGCCGTGAGCTTGGAGTCGCCCAATTGATTGATGATATGCTCCCTTTTGGGAAGGGTGACTACAAATCTTCCATCTCCATCACGTACTGTCGTCTTGTCGAACAACTCCTCGCACACTGTTTCTTCCACCGACATCGTACTGGAACTGTTGCAGGACTCCAACTCCCAGAACTTAGCGACGAGATCTCGCAGCTCAACCGTGGAATATGAGTGGGTAATCGTAGAGGGAATCTTGATGGCGTTCCCGGGAACTCGACCAGATACAACCCATCCGAAGACTGTGCTTTGCAGCGTTGGTCCATCTTCGAACAGTTTCTTCCTATCTTCCAGGAGAAAGTCGTAGTAGTATTCTGCGCCGAGGATAATGTCGATTGGGCCTGGTTCGCAGAAATTAGGATCTGCCAGGATGATTTCACTAGGAATAGCTAGCTTCTCGATGTTGACGGAATGAATCGGCAACTCAGAGGTAAGTTTCGGCAGGACGTGAAGCTGGATGTTCGCAGAGTATGATGAAATGTGGAACGACCGCGCAGCTATAGTGGCGTCCACCTTCTTGGTGGATTTCACAACAGAGCCTCCTATTCCGGCCACGGATAGGTAGCTGGATGTTTCAGTTAGTCTCAGTTTTTGAGAAAGACTTGTTGTGACGAAACAGTATTCCGAGCAAGAATCGAGGAGTACTCGAGCTAGTTGAGTGTTTCCGTATCTGTCTGACACGCGAACTAGCGCTGTCGACAACAAAACTTGGCGAGAAGAAGTGTGTATGGTGGCGGGTAGGGAATTGCTTGAAAGTGTGCGATTTGTGGTGGCTGGTGGTGGGGGGTGCGAACTTATGTTTGCGACGGGAAATGATCCCGTGCTAGGTGTCTGAGTCAGTGTTGGTTGGTTCTGGGCTTGTGTCTGTGGTTGCTGCGTGTTCGTCTGTGATCGGTTCTGAATCTGTGGGCCGGAGGAATCGTTTTGAGCGGCGGGAATGGCAGGTTTTCCACCGGCACCACCTCCAGAGTGGAGGAGAGAATGATGCTTCCTTTGGCAGTGTCGGCAGACGCCGGCCGTACACGCTCTAACCATGTGTGACGAAGACAAACAATTCAGGCACAGTCCGTGCCGTTTCACTTTCTCGTACCGCTCAGGAATCTTCATCTTCATGAACTTCTGACACTTAAACGCTGAATGCATCTCTTCTGAGCAAAAGGGACACCGATTGGCTGGAATGGATGTCTGAGCGTGGCTCACGGTGAACTTGGGCTTCTTCGACTCGGTTTGAGCGGACTTCGCTGGTGCTATCGACTGCAGGATAGCACAATGCTTGCGCAGGAACTCCATCAGCTCTTCGTACACTGGCACCTCCGTTGAGGCATGATGCGTTTCCCAGATTCGGAGGGTTGCTGAATCCAGTCTAGAGCACACCATGTAGACGAGAATGGTACTCCATCCGGAGGTGTCTTCGCCGATTTTGTCCAGCATTTGGAGATTACGGTCGTACTCGCTAATGAGATGACACAATGCCTCGTAACTCTCCCGTTTCAACGGCTCAACTGCGAAAAGTGCATCGATATGAGATTTGACGATGAGTTTTTTATTCTCATACCGCTTCTGCAGTTGCTGCCAGGCGATGAGATAATTCGCCGCTGTTATCTCTATCCGTTCAACCTCTTGAAGAGCTTCTCCTGCTAGTGAAGATCGGAGATAGGTGAACTTGTCGATATCAGTCAGCTGGGTGTTGCGGTGGATCAGACTCCTAAACATATCCCGAAATGTCACCCAGTCACGGATGTTTCCATTGAAGCTAGGTAACCGAATCTCCGGTAGCTTGACTGTTGACAGAGCCGCTGAACCTCCTTGGGAACTAACAGATGGACCAGAGGAACCTTCTGAGGGCGGTTTGCCACGTAGAAGCTGTAGCGTTGACTTCAGCTCACAATAACTGTCTTCTGCTTGCTGGATGATGATGCTATGTTCTAACTGCCGCTTTTCAACGAGTGCTTCCAGGTTTGCCTTCATCTCTTCTGGATCACCCTTGGTAGCCAGCAACTCCTTCTCATCAGCTTCCTCCGTGAGCGCTTCGATCTTCCGACGCAGACCGTAAAACTTCTTCATTGCTTCCTCCAGGATTTCCACTCGGGTGTCGATTTGAGCCTCATGCCTGTCGCGCTTGAATTTCGCGATAAACTGCTTCACTCCCTCAAACGTGCTCCGAATTTGTCGCTGTTGCGACTTCAACTCCTTCAGATCACTCATTTTGAAAATTCACTCTCGAACCACTTATTGAAAAATTCAAAAAAGTTCAACTGTTCCCTATTATTTGCACCGCACTGTAGTCTGTCAAGCAAACCGCACAATGTTCAAGTTCACTTGCACTCACTATCACTCGACAACCGCGATTCGCGACTCGACTCGACGGCCCACAAATTGACTGAGAACAGACCGACCAACTTGACAACAACGAGGGGAGCCAACCAGGTGAAATAACGAGCCTCGGAAAAGCCAGCAGAACCAAAGACCAACCGTCAACTGAACTCAGGGATACAAATTCGCATGCAAATAAAATCTAGTTTTCAACCACCATTTTATTTGGATGTCCATCAATATTATCTCATCTGATGTGCCTCATGCATGGCGCACCACAAATCTTAAGCAATTCTACTTCCCTTGTCACTGCTGATCCTGGATCCAAGCAGAAGTCGTTGATCGCCAGCACTCTCAATCCGCAGCTCAGCGTCGATCGGTTACCGCCCAGGGGTTGAGCAGAGCACTTTACGTTCGATGAAGATATCATCAACCGGGTACAGGAACAGCACCAATTTCTGTTTCTTCGCTCTTTTGAGCCACAATTCACACAGGCGATTGAAGCTTTGCCAACAATGGCCACAATTGTCCTCGCAATCACTTTTCAATCGCAGACGGCGGTTTGATTGTTCACAGTTCAATAGTTCACGATCGATCGTCCAACGGTAATCCGGCTCGAAGGACCAAATGTTTATGCACTTTACCGGGACCGTTGGCAAAAGATGTTTTCGGACGTGCACTTGAAACTCGCGACGCAGAATTGCAATTCAAAAAAGACCGATTTATTCACAGCACTTTATTGCTCGACGGATTTGTTCACTGTGCAAATTCTGTACGAAGCGAGACGGCTCGCGGATCGAGTAAAACTGAAAAACTACCTTTCGTATAGAGGCGATACGATAAGGCCAGTGGTGAATATAGGCATGATCATAACCGATCGATTGCGATCGGTGATATCTACATCTAACTACTATATTCGATAAGAGATAGGAGATAAATGCGTGAGAAAAAGTGGGATGAATAATTTACGCATGTGGAACGTATCTGGGTGTTGCCAGTCAGACCGGCATTTCTGAGTTCAAACATGCACGGTTGTTGGATGGAATCTGTAATAATCTTGCTCTAGAATTAAGCACAAGGCTTCATTACAATCTCGCTAAGGATTTTTCATAAATGCTGCGATGTGAGATTCTCACATAGTAGAGAATACTGTCCTGGATTGAAAACATATTACAGTCACCTTTCGTTTGTTGCACCAAACCTGAAGCCCACTTGGTAAAAGAATTTCACTAATCGGGCTGAGTTTCAGCCATACCCTTGAAATTTAGGGTTACCAACAATGATACATCAAGCTTTATGTCAAAAAGTGACGTATGTCTTTGTTTTAAGTGGGTTTTAGCCCACCTAACGGGAGCCTAATAAAAACGAAGCCCACCCAAAGATACTGCTACGAATGAAATGAACTGTACCTGTCAACAGCGTCCTAAAGCCTTGCCTCAATTTTAGTGCCAAACGCTTATGTTTTTGCCAAAAACACATGTTTACTCAATTCTTAAAAACATTACGGTTTTTGGTTTACCACCTACCATTTTTTCTGATTTTTTAAATTGTACCTCACCTCTTGGCTTAAACTCAAATTGGGTGTATTTTGTATTCTGTGTCCCTGTGGCGTTTTTGTCGATTAAGTGAATGTCAAACATGAGGCAGGGTTGGTGGTCTAATGGCTACCGCTTCTGTTTCATAAGCAGAAGGTCATGGGTTCAATCCCAGGCTCATCCCTTTCCTTGTACTTTGTAGTTGTATCTTTCACTTGCTCATATCTTCCATTCTCAATCTATCACACTCAAACTATTCGTTCATAGCAAACGCTAGAACTAGAGACGGACAAGAAACCGTTTCCCTAATGCTAAATCATGCCTTTCCTCACGCCTGATACTTAGGCAGACTGCTAACCACAAAAGCAAACCTCTCTGCCATGCCTTTCCCCCAATCCATACACTCCCGCATGAACTGGCGTAGACGCAGTGGTATATACGGTCTACGTGGGAGCCAGTTTAGGGGCCCAGATAGCCGTAGCGGTAAACGCGCAGCTATTCAGCAAGACCATGCTGAGGGTCGTGGGTTCGAATCCCGTTGGTCGAGGATCTTTTCGTGAAGGAAATTTTCTCGATTCCCAGGGCATAGAGTATCTTCGTTCCTGCCACACGATATACACATGCAAAAATGGTCAATCGGCAAAGAAAGCTCTCAGTTAATAACTGTGGAAGTGCTCATAAGAACACTAATCTGAGAACAGGCTCTGTCCCAGTGGGGACGTAACGCCAGAAAGAAGAAGAAGAAGAAGAAGGGAGCCAGTTTAATGCATCATCGGATCCTCTCCCTTTCCCTCATTGGTCTGCATTCTGACGTGGCAGGCGCCATTGTTGCCTAAAAATAGAAGATCACCAGCACTTATACACTGAGGGTGTCTGTTAATCCCAAGCAGTCATTCGGTTGGTTCCTTGTGTAAGTGCAGCTGATCTGGCGATACTGGAATAGCATCCACGGGCGGCCAATCAAGCTCAAGCTCAAGCTCATTCAGTGAATGTCAAACATGATAAAAAGTGTCAAGGCTCAAATTTAGACCCATTTTAAAAATTAAATTTTGAATACCATCTGTTATTTGCGAGGGAATAACGAGCGCAATCTATCGTGTTATTAAATAAAATCAAGATTTTATCAAAAATTTTAGGAATCAATTCTGCTTTGTACTTTGTTAGTCTGGTCCAAGATTTTTAGAACGTAGTTACGTAAGAAACCCTAAATTAACTAGAAGGCAGCTAAGAAATAAGAGGAGAAATATAGGAATTTAGAAATTTTTCTAGTATGAAAGTTAGTGTCCCGCTTTGGAACAAAACGCATCTGGTCATTTCAGTCAAACCTTATAGTAGATATCCATTATACAGGAGGAAAAAATATTAAAAAATACAAAATTTTACTACAAATTTCTAATTTGTGAATTTCAATTTCAAAACGTATATGAATGGTGAATTGAGCGCCATTTTCAACTCGCATAATAAATTGTGACACGTTACACGTCTTGCATTAGCTCGCAAAGAAATAAATGAAATAAATTCGATTTATAATTACCATCAGTAAGCTACTGTTTTAAGTTTAATTGAATTATTTAGCTACTGTTTTAAGTATAATTACAAGCTGCTTACGATAAACAAGTCTTCTTCTTCTTCTTGACATTACGTCCTCACTTGTCCCTGTTGCCTACTTCTCAAACGTTACGTATTTTATGATTGATCCCTTATGTACATAAAATGGTACTCAAAATTATTAATCTATGATTTATCAATCCTATTATTGTAATGGTTAACTTACTGATGTGGATTGGCGCATGAAACTGGATGGTGGGACCCCGTTTAGTGAGATAACTGCGTATAATGGCTTATTCTGATTTATACTGATAGGCGGAAGAGCTGCTGCTGTTTGTTTGTGTTTCTTTTGAAACGTTCTTCTTCTTGGCAATATACGTCCTCACTGGAACAGAGTCTGCTTCTCAGCTTATTGTTCTTATGAGCACTTCCATAGTTATTAACTGAAAGCTTTCATGGCCAAAATTGTCATTTTCGCATTCGTATATCGTGTGGCAGGTACGATGATACTCTATGCCCAGGGAAGTCTAGGAAATTTCCATTACGAAAAGATCCTGGATCGACCGGGAATCGAACCCAGACACCTTCACCTTGGCTTTGCTTTGTAGCCGCGGAGTAATTTCGGTTGAATTTCTTGTTAGAACTACCGGAGGAATGCCCATTGGAACATATCATGAAATTTACGAAGGAGTTCCTGGCGGAACAGATGAATGAAGAAATTTATGGCGGGCTTAAGAAATCTTGGCGTCATGGTTAGTCATTTCTGCGTAGTGAAACCCATAAAAATTCTGGAGAAATTACGGCTTAGGAGACGGACTAAGGAACTCTTGGAGGAAGTTTTACGAGATTCTTGAAGGAATTCCCGATGAAAATTTTAGAGGGAGTCCCAGGATCGAAATCCTTAGAAAGTCTTTGAGTATCTCAAAAACGAATTTATGGAGAAACTCCCTGCCGGGGGAGTTCCTGCAGAACTCGCTAAGGAATGTCTGGATAACTTCCGGGGGAGGATCACAAGGCAAGATTCCTGGTGGAATTGCCAGCGGGATTCTTGGAGCAACTCCCGGGGAAGGAACTACGGTGAAATTCCTGGAGGAACTCAGGAGAATATCCGGGAGAAATTCCTGGAGGAACTCCGGAGAATATCCGGGAGAAACTCCGGAGGAATTTTGGAAGAAACTTCTGAAGAATTTCCGTTTGAGCTCTTAAGGAATTCCCGAAGGAACTTCGAAAGTACACGCAGTTCGACTCCAAAGGAATTCCCGGCGGAGCTCCGAAGGAGTTCTCGGTAGAGGTCTGGAGCCTTTTCCGGAGGAACTGCTGAAAAATTCCCGTTGGAGCTTCAAAGGAACTTCAGAGGAATTGTTGAAGGAACTCCGAAGGAATGTAAAGAGGAATTCCGAAGGAATTCCTGGAGGTAATGAGGAGGGATTTCTGGAAGAACTCTGGAGAAATTCCCTGATCAACTCTGGAAGGAACCCGAAGGAACTCTGGAGGATTTCCCGGACGAACGCTGGAGGATTTCCCGGAGCAACTATGGAGTATTTCTTGGAGGATATCTGAAGAGTTCTCAGAGAAACTGCTGAGGAATTCCTGAAGGACCTCCAATGGAAAAACTGAAAGAAAAATCTCAGGGAATTACCGGTGTAGCTCAGAAAGAATTCCCGGAGGAATTCTGAAGAAATTCCTAGAGGATATCAGAAAAAATCCTAGAGGAACATCGGAGGATTTGGTGCAGAAACTCCAGAGTGATTCCTAGAGGAACTCCGGAAGCGTTCCTGTAGGATCTACATGGTAATTGCTTGAGGAACTCCAGAGAGATTTCTAGAGAAACTATGGAGGCAATACGAAGCAATTCTCGATTGAGCTCCAATGGAACTTCTGAGGAATCGTTGTATTAAATTCAGAGGAATTGCTTGAGGAACTCCGGAAAAAAATTATGGAAGAATTTCGCAGCAATTTCCGATGGAACTCCAAAGGATCTACCGAGGGATTGTTGGATGAAATTCAGAGGAATTGCTGGATAGAATCCAGAGGAACTGCTGAAGGAACTCTGGAGAAATTTCTGGAAGAAAGGAATTTCTGGAGGACCTCCAGAGGGATTCCAGGAAGAACTCCGGAGGAATTCTAGGAGGAACCCTCGAAAAAAAACCGGAGGAACTCTAGAGGTTATCTTGGAGAAACTTAATTCTTGGATTTACTTCAGAAGAAATCGTAGTGAAACTCTGGAGAATTTGAGATTACTGGAGGAACTCTGAAGAATTATTGGAGATACTCCGATAAAATTCCTAGAAGATTTCCTGGATTATTAATAAAATTTTATATTAATTAATTTTGTATAATTAATAATTTTGTAAATTTTTAAGTTTTAAACTATGGCGGAAATTGTAAGGAATAAGGTGGAGCTCCAAAGAAATTACCGAAGGACATCTAGAGAAATTTCCGGAGGAACTCCGAAGAAGTTCTATGAGAAACTTTGAATAAATTCTTGGAGGACCTGCGGAATAATTTTAGAGAAACTCCACGAAATTCATGAAGGAACTATGGAACAAATCCTGAGGAACTCTGGAGAAATTTCTGGAGGTTCTCCAAAGGAATTCCTGTAGGAACTTCGATAGAAATGCTGGTTCAAATTCAGAAGAGTTACTGCAAAAACCTTTGAAAGTATTTCTGGAGCAACTCAGGAGAAATTACCTGTAAAGCTCTGAAGGAATTGCCGGAGAAACTATGAAGGAATTCCCGGAAAAAGTCCGAAGGAATTTCTGGAGGAATTCCTTCGCAAGAACTCTGGACAAAATCCTAGAAAAACTCTAAAGAAATTCCTGAAGGGACTCCGGAATCGTTTCTGGAGAAACTCTGGATGCGTTTCTTGAAGAGCTCTGGATGCGTTCTTGGAGGAACTCCAGGGTAGTTGCTTGAGGAACAATTCCTGGAGCAACTATAGAGGAAAATCGAAGGAATTCACAATGGAGTTCTGGATGAACTTTCCAAGAATTAATGGATGAAATCCGAAGGAATCGCAAATGCAAGAGGAATTTCTGGAAGAACTGTGGAAGAATTTCCGGTGGAAATCCGGAGAAAGCTCCGGGAAATTGCTGGATGTAACCAAGAGGAATTTCAGATGAAGAGTTCTTAAGAGAAATCCTCGAAAGAGTTCTTGGAAAAATTTCCCACAGCAATTCGCAAAGAAAATCTCCGAAGGAATTTCTTAATGAAATCCCCAGAATAATTTCTGAAGGAATCCCCTGATAAATTTTTGGAGAAAATCTTCGGAAGAGTTCATAAGAGAAATCCTCGAAAGAGTTCTTGGAAAAAATTCCCAGGGCAATTCGTAAATAAAATCTCCGAAGGAATTTCTTAATGAAATCCCCTGAATAATTTCTGAAGGAAATTATTCTTAGACGAAATCCTCGGAAGAATTTCTAGAAGAAATCCCCGGAGCAATTTGTGGAGAAAATCTTTGGAGCAATTTCTGGAGGAAATCCCCTGAGCAATTCCTGGAGGAAATCCCCGGAAGAATTTCTGGATGAAATCTTCGGAGGAATTGCTATTAGAAATTCCCGCAGGAGTTCTTGAAGGAAATGACATAGTTACAAAAAGAAAAAAATAATAATTATTATTATTTGTATCAGCCTTACTGTCATAAAGCAAATGCATTTCAACAACCCAGCAGTAAACGACATGTTTACTAAGACTGCACTATTGTTTTCCCTTTTTTCTCACCATATCTTGGGTGACTCTGAAACGAAACCTTTTGTCAATCGGTTACTATCAAATGAATCTACATATATCAACATATGGTTTGTCGAGAGGGAATAAAACATATACCTAAAAGCATTTACTCTGTGAACAGCAACCAAGGATTCACAATCAAAAAAAAGACACCTATTATTAGTTATATGGTGAGAAAGTAGTTCCCAATGATTGTGAAGACAATGAGGTTTGCACCTTATATACTAGATTCCTATTGTTATCACAATACAGTTTGAACAATATTTTTTATATATTTACAAAGTTTTTATTAAAAAGTTCCGTCAATATGCGGTCGTTTGAATAATCGTGATGAATTGGAAAATTTTGCACATGATATAAATAAAAATTAGCAGAGTTTAAAGTTAAAGTTGGCATAATTTCATAATTAGTCAGCCGTTTCAACTTGCCTCGGGGTACCTCATATTTTAGGGTGATATGTTATGTGATAAACCTTTTCCATCGTATGTATGAAATTAACAACTTCTTCTATATATAAAATTCGCATCTATTTCTCTTCTAACAACAATCAAGGTTCGTTTGATAATTTGATTTGAGAACCACCGAACATGCTTGTTTGACAAACAAAAAAGTTCCCAATTATGTGTGTAATAAATTCAAATTAATGGGAATTAATTTTCAATAATTTCATGGAGTCAACCGTGAAACGCAGCTAGCCATCAAATATGCTCATGTATACACATTATTCTAGCACATTTCAACGGCACTAAGCGGCCAATCCCTTTTCGTCGAAGGTCATATGGCGTCAAAAATTATAGAATGCCACTCAAAATTGGTTCCATGCACTAGGGCCAACGCTTCTCGCTTCACACCCAACGCCAAAGTCAACGGATGGGTTCTGTCACGGAAGGCGATACAAAGTTTTTGACTGCCCTTTAATTCATATTTTGTTTTCCGAAATAAATTTTGGATACGTGACAATGTGACAATTGTTTTATTATTTCCGTTTCCGTCGTCGCATCGATGACGGCTGAAGTTCAGTAGTAGGTGGCCAACGAGTGATGTGTAATAGTCTTGAACGAGCCGCAAAAGGGTGTGACCCTTCTTTTTGATTGAATTAGCGGTACCTAACTGCTGAGATGTGTAACGATAGTTGAAACATTTGCAAGGGGCATCCTCGAAAGTTTATCGTTTCTGAAAGTAGTTACAACAACACAACATGCATTTAACTATTGCACCATGCTGTGAATATATGAACGGAAATTTTTGAAAATATGGGTGATAAGTGCATAGGTATGAAGCAAGCAAAGTTATATTCTGCTCAGCCTCAATGAATACCAATTGCTATACATTTTGTAAGGGTAATGGTTCTTCAATGGTTATCTACAACAAAACCTCTATATTGTTTGGGCTCCTATTGGAATTTTATGAGCTTCAAGAACGTTTTGCAGTTTCGCCTGAAAATCCACCATTAACTAGTGCAGAGATTTTCTTTGCACAATTTCTCCACAGATCTTATCAGCAATATCACCAATCTTCTGAAGGAAGGCCCAAGATAGATGGGATTTGTTCCCAGATTCTTGGCGTGAGAGGCGTGTGTACTTACTAGCCACTACATCTTGTTCGTTCTTTACTTGGGTCAAAAATTCCCCGAAACAATTCTGATGTACTTAAGATGTTATTAAGGAAATCTTAGATTTTTTTGTTTCAGAAAATTCTTAAGAGATTGTATGTTTCGACTAGATGGGTGGCAGATTTCTTCGGCGTTTTGGCATTCAGTCTTATTAACTGCGTTGACTAATTTTGAATCCGTTCTTGGTAGATTTGGGAAATGCCAAATTGGTTCTAAAAACACTGTCTAACGATGGATTATTTCCTCAACTTACTAGCTACTACGGTGATTATTTTAACAGACTTTGCTGTTAGACTTCCACCCCGTCGATCAAAAGTTTGCGGTTGTGACGAATTTCATCAATCGAGTTCGCACCCTAAGCACCATTCGGTCAGACGAAAAGAAGAATCAGTTCATCCGGGATCAACTATCAAGTAATGACTATCCATGCCATCTGATAAACAGAATGCTCCACCAACCAAGACCACCCGATACACCAGCAAAATGGAACACATATCGTACAACAGATCGACATTCCGGGTTTAACGCCCAATATTAAGCAAATACTAAGTCAGAATATCCCTACTGTTGATATTGTATGCAGTAGCACCAATACAGTCCAACAACTGTACAAAACAGAAAAAATGGAAATTTTTGACCCCCTACCTTCCTCCTCATATGAAAAAATTCAAATTTTTGTATGAGTCGTAACGCTTGAGCCTGCTCCCCCCCCTCCCCCTGGAACGTTACGTAATTTGTGGATGCCGCCTTACACGAGACATGAGATGCGAAAATATAACAAAATTCCTGAAAATTTGTGTATCTTACTTTTATTTTTCCAGCGATTGAATTCCCAATTTCAGAAACGCTATATGGCGTTTTCCTCATAAAGCCTACAGTGTGTAACAGGCGTAATCAGTAATCAGGCGTTTACTGTTTGCTAGAAAACGCCGAAATTAAAAATCGATGAATTTTATAGCAAAAACAACCATGCATAATCGGGCAGCTCGAATGTATAACAGATTCATTCGAATAACCTACATGTAGGCGTGAGCACTTTAAAATACTAAAAAAAATCTACCTATGATCAAATAACTTATATGGGGCACCAATGTATTGGGGTTCGCGACGAGATTTGGACAAAAAACTAAAATTTAAAACGAGACAGGCAATCGGGAACAGGTTTAATAGCATGTTAGAGGAAGAAGGACAACTGTTGATAAAAAAAAGAAAATGATGAACTTCCGCCAACGATCGCGTTCGTATTACTAAAATTTCATGGTCAGATGGACCACATCTATCTCCAAATTATTAATTAAAGCAAATAAAAAAAACAGTATTTCAAAGTGAATTATTAAAATAAAAGGTGAATTTGTGTAGTGATATAATCACCGGTCAGGTAAAACTTGTAAAGTACATGGAAGATGTGAAAATAAGTGTACAATGTTTTGACTATAGATTTGAGGTTTTAAAACGTCACGTTTAGAACAGAATCGCAGACTACGCTGAAAGCGAGAGCTGTAGCGAACAGAAAAGGTAGTATTTTGTGGCTTTAAATGTTGGGTGTGTGTTAACTGTTGTGTGGCTTAGCCACACCACGTGGCTTTTCCTTTGGTCTGGATTTTATCCACAGGAATTGGGACCCTATCCACCGACGGGGTGGAATATCGCTTTTTACGATCGAGACGCTTCCCACGACGGGATTTGTGGACGACCCTCAAGCACGTGGTCGATCGTACTCATCCTCGGTAATCGTGAGCCTGGCGTGCCGACGCAGCATACGGCGTCGCAGGCGATCCGACGTGAATAGACGACGACGCCATCGACGGGCACGAGCCGTTTCTGACTCGACGAGATGAGGTTGGTGTAGCCAGAGATTCACCTGCACGAAGAGCGAACCCCATGATCTGGCGGTCAACAGAAACGCCTAGGATCCCAGCAACGAGAGCAGTTCAGCCAACGGCCGCAACGTCATCAGGTACCGATAGTATTAAGCCACAACCACACCCCTAGGGAAAAAGTAATAGTAAGCCAAAATGTGCGTATGCGAGAAGTTGATAATACATGTAGGCCTAAAACACACATTGAACGTTTAGCGGTGTATTGAGTTTTAATACCGTCGTTGGGGGTGACAATGGGTCAAAAAGGGATGTGTACGAATTATTCATTGAATAACTATCGCAATTTAACTCCAATAAACTTCAAATTTGGTGTATATGTACTTTGATGGTACATTAACAACTGTTCAAAACATTCAAGAAAAATATTTATTCACAGCGGCACCACAAGTGAATGAAAAATGACCCAATCTCACCCCATACAGGGGGTGACATTGGGTCACTGTAATTGAAATAACTTGTTTTTGATAATATGGTTGCAAAACCATTCACAGCTGAAGAATATTGATGAAATACGATGCAAACAAGATGAAAAGATATTTAAGATGTTTCACAAGTATGATAAACCCACTTAAAAGTACGATTATACCAAAAAATAGAAGAGCTATGAGAAAAAATATGTAAACACAACATTCATCGTAAAGTTTACATACATTTTCTATTTTTTTCCCTCGAATTGTCTGCAAAGTCTCATCCCCATTGCCATGAAGCCTATTCAGTTTCCCCAAAGGTGTACTGAAACAGTGATTATTTTAATTCTTCGCAAATAGTTAAATTTTGGAGCGACATTCCACGATCAATACATTTCAGGCAGATGTTGATGTCATAATCACAATATTTCAGTGCTCCAACTCATTTGTACTTCCAGGAGATGTTTGTATAATATGAAAACACTGATAAATAATTAAATTAAAAAAAAACAATCCATTTGATAAAATTTTACGATGTTGCTGCGCACGAAACACAGTTGCTGGATTGAGAAGTTGTCAAAATGCGTTGCATTGTTATTCAATGTACGGAATCCTCAAGTAGACTAGTTTGATGTTTCAGAGATGCTGTATTTAGAAAGAATAAACACATCTTAATGAAAAAGAGAACTACCGGCACCGTAAAATGTCAAAAAAGTGGACTCGCAATTTCATTTACTGTCGTTCTTGCTTGACCCAATCTCACCCCCATTTTTGTTGTTTTAGACACCGTACCGAAAAAAATAAAATTTTTGTTGAAAAATCAAATACATTCCGGAAAATACGTGTGAAGTGTAATGAAAAGACTTTAAACCTTCTACTAATATAACGGTAGAGGTTAAAGTACATGCGTGATACTTTGCAAAGGAGAAATTTAATGTTGTAAATTTTATCTAATTTCAACATACAAGTTTATTGATATAGTAAACAAAAACTACTATTTCTAAAAATGTATATTGTGATGAATTATGTGTAATAATATGTTTCCTAACATATGAATTATTAATTTTAGTAATATCACCGTTATTAGCTGAAATATTTCATAAATAATATTTTTCCGTTTTGACCCAATCTCACCCCCCAGACCCATTGTCACCCCCATCGACGGTAGTAAGGAGAATTTGCCTGTTTAGTCTTGATCGGTCGGAATCGGATTGAGAGAGATTTGATATTTCTACGGTTGAGTATTTTCGTTGGTGCAAGTTCCGATTGAGTACAAATAGTATCAGGGGTTTGAATTTGAGAATCTAATAGGCTAGAGAACCTGCCCTGAGTGCTTCTCTCGGAAGAAGAGCCTAGATGATCCCGAGGTTGCTGTTACATCTGTCAACGATTTCGATCAATTTCATCAATAACCTTTCCTATGAAACTTTCTCTTATCCTTCCAATCCGATCCATACTTTCCCTTGCTTCCGTTCCAAAAGTCATTGGATCGCTTCCTGGCCATCGGTTGTTGCTGCTGCTGCTGCTGTTGGTTATGCTGTTGATTGTGCTTGCAATGGATTGCTGTTGAATTGGTGGTTTTTCGTTTACCTCTTTAAGTATGAATATAAATGTATTTGTGTAGCTGTTTTCAAAGAATTGTAATGAAAGTTATGAGATGTTTAATGTTTAAGTTTTGGTTAGATAAAGTGCTCGATTATGGTTTCCTTCTAATTGTAGTTTTCCAAATTGGTGATAATGGCTAACACTACGAGCAATAGTAACGCCTCTGAGCAATGGTATAAGGCTGGAATCGTCATGAAATCTGCTCTCTGCCCTGGGAAGCTCTCAATATGTTCTGCTAATAGCCAAAGCATTTGTGCCCGAAGATTAAGCAAACTCCATGATTTGAAGCAAGTTCTCGCAATTTCAGAAGTTGACGTTGCATGTATATCCGAAACATGGTTGAATGAACGTATTGATAGCAATGTCTTAATGATTGATGGTTACAACATTGCACAGTGGTCCAGATAGCAAGTTTACGCGGACATGAACTTTTCGACGTCATTTTGTGGTTTTAGAGTATAGGTTGCTTCCCAGAAGAGTCTCGAAATAGGCTGCTAAAATTTGTAAATAAATGACTTATGAGTGAAAAAATGATTTTCTTTATTTGTTTCATATAAAAAGTCAAGTATCGCAGAAAATATAAGAGATAGAGAAAATGTTTGTTCTACAAAGTGTTTTGTATTAAAATATGCTACAACTTTGCTGAACATACCAACTTGCTATCTATTAACATAAAAAAGTTGGCGAATAGGACACTATTGCGATTAGTGCAGAAAAAAATCCCTTTCGTTCGAATTGTAGTACAACTAATTCCGACACACTACTGAGAACCAACCTATACTCTAAAACCACAAAATGACGTCGAAAAGTTCATGTCCGCGTAAACTTGCTATCTGGACCATTGTGCATTGTAAGAAATGATAGAACTGCCAGTATGGGTGGGGGCATAGTCATGTATATCAAACAAACCTGAAATTTCCGTATAATCAATCAATCAATCAACGAATAACACGAACATTGAAACGGAATATGTAATGATAGAATTGTCGATCGATGGATCGAGAATTTTATTAGCTGCTTTCTACAATCCACCAAGAGTCGATGCTTCCAATTTGTTAGATACACTACTTCAGGAGTAAGGAACACTTTATAATCACATCTATTTTCTTGGAGATTTCAACACAAACTTGTTGAACACGGGGATCACACCAACAAAACGATCAAATGATGTTATTTCGAGTTATCAAATGCAAAGCATTGGCACTGAGCCGACATTTTTCTATAATGGAGGATCTTCTTTTTATTCCCAAAATTATCCTGACACTTTAGCAAACTTTTTTAACTATTCAATTTTGTATTTACATAATCAATATGTTCCAATAAAAACGTTCACTTCAAAAACCAACATGAACCCATGGTTCAATAATGATATTGCCAATGCGATAGTTGATCGCGATTTAGCATATAGACAATGGAAATTTTCTAATGATGATAATCATCGCAGTTTGTTCAAAAGATTACGTAATAAGGTCACGGATCTAGTGCACATGTCTAAAGAATATTATTATGCTACCCAGCTTAATCTAGATCTCACGCCAAAGCTTCTGTGGAAACGATTGAACAATATAGGTATTGGTAAATCTTCTACATCTAACGTTAATAATTACAGTGCTAATGATGTTAATGAATATTTTGTCAGTAATTATTTAGAACCAGATGATCATTGTCCATTTGTGCCTTACTCGCCTCTGCGTTCTTTCAGTTTTGATGAAATCAGTGAGGTTGATGTAGTGAATGCTTTGTTTGAAATTACATCTCATGCTGTTGGTCTAGATAACATTTTCCCACGATTTATAAAAAATTATTTTGCCTTTGTGTTTAAATCAAGTGACCTTATGTTTAATAACATCATTGGAACACATATATTCCCGTCTTCATGGAAATATTCCAAAATCATTCCATAAAATAAACAATAAACAATAAAGAAAAACCAACTAGTAATTTAATCGAAAATTTTCGTCCAATAAGCATATTAAGTGTTCTTTCCAAAGCTTTCGAACAAATTATCAAAAACCAAATATGTTGCTATGTTCTCGAAAACAAACTGCTGAACGATTTTCAGTCTGGATATCGACCGAACCATGGAACCAAATCTGCAATGCTTAAGGTTCTAGACGATGTAGGAATAATTATGGATGGTGGTAAGCCTGTCTTTTTAACATTGCTAGACTTCTCTAAAGCGTTCGATACCGTTTCGCATAGTCGACTATGTAAGAAACTTGCATCGAATTTTGGGTTTTCGAACAATGCTGTTCAACTTGTCCACTCATACCTGGTGGATCGTTCTCAAGCTGTATGTTGCAACGGTAGCATGTCTACGTTTTACCAATTAGCTCAGGGGTACCTCAAGGTTCCATCTTAGGACCAATTCTATTTTCCTTGTATATAAACGACTTGCCTAATGTGCTAAAATATTGCAGAATTCACTTGTATGCTGATGATGTACAACTATATTTTGATTGTTCCGAATTGAATGATTCTGAAATGATTCTACCCCATTACCCCGAATCCCAGCACCCCGAATGCCATTAACCCGAACGCCATTACCCCGAATTCCAAAACCCCGAACGACCCATCACCCCGAATGACATTACCCCGAATTCCAAAATCATGGGAAAAGGTTATCAATATCAATAATGCAAGATAATTGTGAATTCGGGGAAAAAGCATTCGGGGTGATGGAATTCGGGGTAATGGTACATTCGGGGTAATGGAATTCGGGGTGCTGGGATTCGGGGAAATGGCATTCGGGGTAATGGGGTAGAATCTTCTGAAATAACGTTACGTGTAAATGAAGACTTAGATCGTATATTTACGTGGTCAATAACAAATCGATTGTCTTTGAACGTCAATAAGTCGTATGCAATTTTTATAGCAGACAATGCAAATCTCATCAGAAAACCGAATCTATCATTGAATGGTCAAATGCGTGTAACGCTTTACGGAGCCGAGGTTCGTTTTTGTACTATTTACAATTTATTTACTTTTTCATTACCAAAGTTAGTATGGGATGGAGCCAGGGTACTCGTGGCAACTCGAGATTAATGGTCACAATTTTGAAAGGGAAGGACATGGTAAGGATTGGGTTTAGGGTTCTCTGCAGCTCATCCGGGAGGTATAGCGTGGTAGCTCTATTATCGTGTCATGGCGTTGATACCAATTTCTTGCCGGTATTCGTCTACCGGATGGCCAGGATCCTCAATCCAACACAAAAAGGACAACACAGAGAAAAAAAAACTGGAGAAAAGAACACAAGAGAATTAAACTTTTATACAAGACAAATTCATTGAATGGTTCTAGATTGCCGTTTGTCAACTCTACATCAAGCTTTGGAGTAAAAATCCAGGAAAATTGCGAATGGGACAATTTATTGAATGAGCAGTGTGGAAAAATATATGGCAAGCTTCAAACACTGAGAAAATAATCACCTTTAATCTTATCAGATCTAATATTTGCGAGAGTCTTGTTTTCCTGATAAAAAAAGAAATTTGCCTTGTCTTCAAAAAACATCTTTTTGTTAAAAACACAACATAATGAAGCATAAAGAATCAGTTGATATTAGTTGAGAATAGAGCAAATAAATCAAATAGCTAGTGCGGTGCAGTCAAATAAACTTGATACAACACTTCATTTATTTTTTACTTTGAGCATTCCCCTTCGATATGTGCTTGCTTTCCTTATATCCACCGAGTAATATGATCGTAATCAATTATCAATCGATGAATAAGCAGTAAATAAACCAAAACGCCTCTGACAACCAGATTAAATATCAAATGACTGATGGTGGAGCGGCTCGCCACCAACAGCTGAAGCAAAGTGCGTGATGCGTGCTTCCCCATCGACTGCCATAAAATATTCAAATGGGCTGTTAATAAATTTAAAGCGCTTAGGTGAAATAAACGGACAATATAATAGGAACAGCAATATGTAAACAACTCACCACGTGCAAAGTTTGTTTGGTGAAGAAGGGGTTGGATTGGAAGCTCGCACGATTAGACCTCGCCGATAAGGCCCCACTCGAAGTTTATCGTATTCGGAATGGGCTAAAGGATGCACGGCCAGTTAGATTTATTAGCTAGATTTATACGCTTAGTTTCAGAGCACAGCGCAGCGACATCATCGCTTTTGACGATTCGATTTATGGCAAAAACCTCGTAAAAGAAAGGTTTATTATTCTCGAATGGTGCTGAATGCGCTGTGCATCTCTCTCTCTAGGAGGAATTTTAATTGCGTAGCTTCCAGATCAAGCACCTTGCTGGTTTGATATAATCTTTTTCGGTTTTTGTGCTATTTAGATTCGGTTGGTACGGTGCTTTCTGGCTTTAGCTATGAATAATCGATTTTTGACTCGTCGTAAATCAGCTATTATAGGACATTTCTTAGCAAGACTTTGTCATTCGCCGGCATTACTAAATAGATATTTATATAATCGAAAACGACAAACGAATTTATGTAAAGAGAAGAAAGTTTGCAAGCGATTTCTTTTCGATATAGTGTAATAAATCCCAGTAAACGTAACGGGAATAATTTTAATTATAAAACGTGGATAAAATAAAAATATAGCTGCGTATATTTGTTTCCATATTGAATATGAATATCTCATTATCAAATATGTTACTGTGTCCGAAAACGTACTGATTATTTATTCAATTAAATGTGAGTTAAACGAGTCAAAAACTTTTCAGTGGCCATGATAAACACAATAGGGAAACTTTTTTTTCTGTTCCATATACATATTGCATTTTGTCAAGCTTTTGTCGTTTATAATACTTTGACGAAGGCACATCATTAATGAATCATTTTCATGTAAATGAATTTGCGAATTCTAAGAGGTGGTTGAAGCTGACTTCACAGTACATATGTAGAAGCGAAATTTAAATTTTATGGTCCCTTGGCTCACTGTTGCACTGGTTTTGTGTTCTATAATTCGATATCTCCCTAACTTGATCGTTCTTACACCATCGAGTTATGGAGAGTTGACTATTGTACTATACCAGAAAGCGAGAATAACAGTCATCTTCAAAACATAAACTACACTAAACTAAACAAAACTAACCAAAGTAAACAAAACTGAAATAAACTAAACATAAATTGGATAAAGATTAGAATGATTACTTAGAGCCAAGTTACTTTACGGCTACCAAATGAATTCATCCTGCTAAAAGCAAACTGTGCAGGCGTGATAACGCACCTGTAAGATTTCCACCAAAAATTCAACAGTCATTGAATCGCTCAGTTATGGCAAAAGCCACATATCATCTATCCGTCCAACGGCAGTGACATGCGGAATCGTGTCAGCGTGAAAACTAGCAACGACCCGCCACCACCGACAACGGGAGTGAAAAAGAGCATTCTCGCTTACCGAACAAACAGCCATATCACATTTACATGACAAAAAATTAAACTGTTCGGGATATTTTTAATTGGTTCTGTCATAAACTTTGACATAAACTTCATATTTCGTCTGGCCGTGGCATGCTTGGATGATTGCTTTTTTATCCTCGCTTCCATTTCTATTTTCAAACTTTTTTTGTTTCCGAGTCGTGTCGTTGTTGATGTTACTGTTACTCTGAGTGTATGAAACGCGCGCGGTTGGATTGCACTGCGGAATCGTTTCGTTACAACTTTTCTACCGAGTGATCCGAGTGCAAGGATCTAGAAGCGCAGAAGATACAAACATTGGTTCAATACGATGATGTAGTTTTTTTTATTTGTTGTCCCCTACAGCTTGGTTGAGCGTTACATCTTGTTGACAGTGACAAGCTTTCAACTTTTCTTCTAATGCTCTTGGAAAATTGGAGCTTATAGTGTTCGTTTTAGTTTTCAAAATTGCAATAAGGTATGGGAGAACAGTACTAACTAAAAATGTAACGCTTCAAAATGAACTTGAAAGGGAAATGTCAATTAAATGATTTCTTGATTCATTTCTGAGAACTGACGGCTGCAACAATTTATTAAAAACTAATCAAATTTAGAAAAAATATTCAAACAACCGTAAGTTGGAATACTTATTAAACTAAATTAGTTTATCGGTCCTATGTGTTTCGCAGACATAATTTTGCGTATTCCTCTTTGAACCAACTAGATGTGCACATTTATAACAGTTACTACTCTGTTATTTTACTTGCACAAGGAATCAACGGATACTAATTGGGTTTAGTTGCATCCCCAGTGTGCAAGTATTGAAGTTCCCATTATTTGTCGTGAGCATTATCAGTGCCAGTTGCGTCCGAATGCAGGTCAATTTGGAATGGGAAGGAAATGTTGAATCACATTGTTGATGTGTTACCTACTCGCTTTCATGAAACCGTTGAATCCTCTGCACTTCCATGAGAGAACGCTGGTAGTTTGATAATGGGATAGGATAGAATTAGAGGATTCGTCTTATTAAACGGCATGCTTAATTATAAGGGCTCTAGAGATTAGCCCGAAATAATGCACCATCTTTACGGGCTATGCATCGCATAGCGGAATTTGGGGCAAGTGTGCCATAGGGGCAAGTGTGCCACCCCTGATTTTTGTAAAAACTACAAACTATATTTTTTATTTGAGCTTAACAATATGTTCCCTTATAGTCCATAATACAATGGTCAGAATATGACGCAAATTGCTCTATTTTTCACGTATTTACATCGACTTTTGTGAAAACCATAAGATTTCAGTGATTTTTTATAAGATTTCTTTGTTTCTAAATAGCATGGTGAGAGGTAAACTAAAAACGAATTTTTCAAATGTACTGTACATTGTGAAGCTATACAAATGTGTAAGTAATTGTGGCATTTGAACGAAAAAAAATTTTTAGTTTTACATAAAAAATCCATTTTGGTTGAAATCTATACTTTTTGGGGTAAGTGTGCCACATATTTGGTAAACAAAAATGGCTGGGGTGAAATTCATAAAAATGTAAACTTCATCAACAAAATCATGATAATGAACCAAAATGAGGCACCAGTAGTGGTTTTTGAAGTGTAGAAAAGGAATAGCGAACATTTTTGCTCCCACAATGATTTTTTTCTCCAAATATTCGATAATAACACGATTTTAGGCGTTTTAAGAACTATTTTACTTATTTTCATCAATATTTTACCTTTATTTAGTGCTGATCTAGTGTAATATTATACAGATCCTCCATAATGAAAGAGTAATTCATATATCGCATTGAATGGAGACAAAAAAAAACGATTTTAGTTATTCGAATTGACTAGTAGAGAGTTCCACATGTGATAAACCTTGTTATAAAGCATCCCCTCATGATGGTAAACCTAAAAATATTTTTAAAATTGTCAATTAGGCTCTGCTTTGTTAGCAATATTAACAGGAAATAATGAAAATTTCATTACAAGTAAAATTACATGAATGTTCATTCGATGGCCGTCTTGCCCCATAAGGGTGGCACACTTGCCCCATAGTGTTGAAAATCAGGGTATTTTGATGTCAGTGCGCATCGTACCTTCGTGCTGTGCGTACACGAATTCTCTCTGCTCTTGGAAGTTTTCTTAAAAACTACCTAAAGCAATAAAACAGTACTTTTCAGTGCTGCAAAAACAGTACTTTTCAGTGCTAAAATTAAAAACGGTACTTTTCAGTGCTACTAAAATAGTACTTTTCAGTACTATTTTTTCTACTATTGATCCCTTTACGATCCTTGTTTGGACCCGTGCCTTCGATTTTTCGTTGGACCCGTTGGCGAAAGCTAGCGGTGGTAATCCTTCTTGGACACCGTCTTGGGAAAAAACCTTTCGAAGGTCACGTCTTCTTTCGTTTATTAATTAAACATGGTATCAACAACAAACAAAAGGAAGGGTGAATCTCTGAATTCACTACTTCCTTCCAAAAAAGTGGGTTTTAAAACTGTCACTACACGTGGCAAGAATGGAAGAAAGGACGCTTCCCGGAATGCGAACTTTCTTCCAAGGGTGAAATGAATAATTGTATCGAAATGAGCAATCAGTTCGATGCTCTAGACAAATTTTCCGAACACCAAATCGAAGCAGCCTCTAGCCCAGGCTCTTTGATTCAAGTGAGGAAGCAAAGAGTGCCGCCTATCGTGGTCAGTTGTTCCGAATTTGGGGGATTTAGGCAGGAGATCTTGAACTCCATTAGGGGAATCAAGGTTTCCTTCCAAATCGCAAAGAAAGGAGACTGTCGCGTTTTGCCGGAAACTCTTAAAGATCGTGAGCTTCTTCTCAAACATCTTGAAGAGAAGAAGCACAAATTTTTTACTTATGACGACAAAACTGAACGTTTGTTCAAAGTTGTCTTGAAAGGTCTCTCAAGTGACTATAAATCACCTGAAGAGATCAAAAATGGAATAAATGATTTACTTGGATTTTCCCCAGTCCAAGTAATCATTATGAAAAAGAGAACCCAATCTGGCATTGTTCGGAAAAAGCTTTCTCAAGAATTTTATTTAGTTCACTTTAACAAAAAAGAACTAAATAATACCAAAGCTTTAGAAAAAGCAAAACTTTTGTTTGATGTCCGTGTGACATGGGAACATTTCCAGAAACCTGGAGGAAATTACCAGAACCCCACTCAGTGCCGTCGGTGCCAAAAGTGGGGTCATGGTACAAAAAATTGTCGCATGGATGCTAAATGCATGATTTGCGGAGGTTCTTCTCACGCCAAAGACGTCTGTCCAGTGAAGGAAGATACCACCAAATTCATATGTTGTAATTGCGGGGCTAACCATAAGTCCAATTTTTGGAATTGTCCTTCACGCAAAAAGGTCATTGAGGCTCGTGCCAGGCAGATGAAAGATAATATCCGTTACGATAACGGTCGTTTCCGGAATTTGCCTGGTAGAGTATCGAACAATGCTCATCTTTCAGTTAACGATCGCTTGATCATGAATCATACCCATCAGGAAGATCATAATCATGCTCATTCACAAACTAATTTTAATCCGTCGGGTAGCCGTTCGAATCTTTCTATTTCGAATGTATCTACCCACGGAAAATCCTTTGCCGATATCGTAGCAGGAAATTCGAACTCCTCCCCTGTTCGATCCATGGGTACCCATTCTACTTGTTTCAAATCAAATGGAAAAAAAACCCTACCGCCACAGGTAACTCCGCTTCTTCGTCTACCGGAAATTCCAATGGGAAATCACATGACATGTCTGCCTCTGATTTTAATTTTCTAACTGAACAATTGAATCTAATGATTGATGCAATGTTCAAAGCCACCACTATGACTGAAGCAGTCCAAGTAGGTGTAAAATTTACCAATCAAATTGTTATTGGATTACGTTTTTCTAATGGATCCAAATAATAATTTAAATATCTTAAATTGGAATGCTCGTTCTCTGAATGGTAAAGAGGACGAGCTGTTTAATTTTCTTACGGTTAATAACGTGCATATAGCAGTTATTACCGAAACGTATTTAAAACCTGGATCTAAACTCAAAAGAGATCCTAACTTTTTTGTTTATCGTAATGATCGACTTGATGGGGCATGTGGGGGAGTTGCAATCATCATTCATAGGCGTGTAAAACATCAACTGTTTTCATCATTTGAAACTAAAGTTTTTGAAACTTTAGGTGTTTCTGTTGAATAAATAAATATACTTTCATAGCTGCCTATTTGCCTTTTCAATGCTCTGGGCAGCAAGTTAATTTGCTCCATACTGACTTGCTAAATTGACTCGCAATAAGTCAATTTTTTTTGTCATTGGTGACTTTAATGCCAAACATCGGTCATGGAATAATTCTCAAAGTAATTCCAACGGCAGAATTTTATTTGATGAGTGCTCTTCAGGATATTTCTCAATTCAATACCCTGATAGCCCCACATGTTTTTCCTCTTCTAGAAATCCATCTACGATTGATTTAGTCTTAACCGACTCTAGTCATCTTTGTAGCCAACTGATTACTCATGCTGATTTTGATTCTGACCATGTCCCTGTTACATTTCAAATATCCCAAGAAGCGATTCTCAATCCTATCAGCTCCACTTTCAATTATTTACGAGCCGACTGGAATATATATAAAACGTATGTCGACTCCAATCTTGATGTTAGCATTTCTTTAGAAAATAAACTTGATATTGACAATGCTCTTGAAACTTTAACAAATTCCATTATTGAAGCCCGGAGCATGTGAAGTAAAATTTGAATCCGTGATTATAGACGATGATCTTAAACTCTTGATCCGTCTTAAAAACGTGAGGAGAAGGCAATTTCAACGCACTCGCGATCCTGCTATGAAAATTATATGGCAGGATTTGCAGAAAGAAATCAAGAAACGTTTTGCTCAATTAAGAAACAAAAATTTTGAAAATAAAATTTCCTGGCGATGATGGAATTTTCTACATCCTCATCAAGAAACTTCCAGAAAGTAGCTTATCATTTTTAGTTGATATATTTAACAAATGTTTTCAATTAGCATATTTTCCTGACAAATGGAAAAATGCTAAGGTTGTTCCAATTTTAATACCAGACAAAAATCCTGCAGAAGCTTCTAGCTATCGTCCGATCAGTTTGCTTTCCTCCATCAGTAAACTTTTTGAAAAGGTTATTTTGAACAGAATGATGGCCCACATCAACGAAAATTCAATTTTTGCCAATGAACAGTTCGGATTCCGCCATGGACATTCGACCACTCATCAACTTTTACGTGTAACAAATTTGATCCGTTCCAACAAATCTGAAGGCTATTCTACTGGTCTTGCTCTTCTAGACATAGAAAAAGCATTCGACAGTGTTTGGCATGAAGGTTTGATTGTAAAATTAAAAAACTTTAATTTTCCAACATACATTGTTAGAATAATTCAAAGTTATCTGTCAAATCGTACACTTCAGGTTAATTATCAGAACTCCAGATCTGAAAGACTTCCTGTAAGAGCTGGTGTTCCTCAAGGCAGCATTTTGGGACCAATATTATACAATATTTTCACATCTGACTTACCTGAGCTACCTCAGGGATGTCAAAAATCTTTATTTGCGGATGACACAGCCCAAGTAACACAACTTGTTTTATAAATGAATAAAATACTTGATTCATACAAATTGGTATGTTTTGTGGTGAATATGGATAACTTTATTTTGTACACTTATATCACCGAAACAGCGCAAAAAATGGCGGCTTATAAAACATCTTTCATGTCATAGAAGATGTTTCCCAATACATCATTAGAACATACAATTATGTGTTAAAGATGTATTACATAGCATCATTAATACTTACTTGTTATATTGAAGCTAAGAAGATATTGTTTTACAAATTACATCTATTTTTGTTTTGATAGCATCAGTTCAAAACAAAATCAAAATAATGAAAGCGATTTTTTATTTCTCTTCACGAATTGCTTATGGTGATTATTAAATTTTCTTCTGTTAATTCCCAATAGTGTACTCAAACTGTGTGCGGCTCCAGATTTATTGTGAAATGCACAGTTTTATTACTTGTAAATTCATGCGCCTCAATGAAATGGAACAACAAAACAAACTATTCTAAAAAATATGTGTGCCATCATAGAATTTTGCAGCGTATCAATTCCCAATGTCAGAAACACAATATGGTGTCTTCCTCACGAAGCCTGCAGTGCCGTCAAAAAATGTTTGGATGTTTATCGATTAAATATTCTAAACTATACTATGAAAATTACGTTACTAAGTAGCATCCACATTAATATCAATCGAACTACCCTGAATAACACACTACTTGTGTATATTCACAATGTGTTTATTGCGATAAGTTCTCAAATTAACATTCGGACAGCATAAATCAAACGACTTTATATACTGTGCCGTGGCAATTTTTTGGACCGTCAATGTTGCCCCGGCAAATTTTTACTTTGCATTCGTACGTGCCACGTGGCAACTGAAGCGCTTGTATAGTTTAGTTTGAACAACGTATTTAAGACGTAAAAATAACATGCATAAATCTCAAACCATCAAGTTGGCTCCAACAGGTGTTAATAATGCGCTACTGACGTTTTACTTAGCATCTCATTTTCAAGAAAGGTAATGAAGTCATATACTTGTATAATCAACGTATTCAATACGCATCAGAAACATATGTTTTTTTGATTGAACGTTGTGAGGCAACTTGTAATCATCAAACCTTACAATGACTGTATTTCACCCCAAGATGTTTTTCAATAGGATTATAATACAGTTGTAACACATCATATGTCAATCTCGAATAGCATCGAATGCAATCGCTGTAGCTCAGCTGTGATGACGATGTACATCAAAGAATAACAGAGCATGTGCTACTGTATAGAATGTTTGCATTTATATTGGTGAACAATATCGGCTCAGCTATGCATTACTTGGTGGTGTAGTGATAAGGTGTTGACTTCTGAATTCAAAGGTCACGAGTTCGATACCGGGTGAAAACTTTTTTTTTTAATTTTCATCAAATTTTTGTGGCATTGTATGTCTGATTGTAAAAGTGTGGAAAAGTCGTGCGAAGTGCTAAGCTAGCCTCCACTTTGATAGATGTAAAATGGTTTGTAAAGTTTATACCAGCTGAAAATTGTCTTTTTGTCACCTTAAAAATTAAGGTTCAAAACTTTGAACGTCATACGGGAGTGGGTTAGAAAGGCCCGGGTTAATATGAACAACTTGCCTGATGGTAATGCATCTTCATGGTGTTTGAATGTTATTGAAAACATGTTCAAAATACTTTTTAGCGCATACGTTTTGATAACGTAAACATGTGCGGTTTAAATCTTAAAAAAGTTATATTAACGCTCATGAAGCTTTAATAATACCTAGACCGTTTGTTTTATTTCCAATTCATGATCTTGCATGACAGGTTTTTCGAATACTGTACTATAGCTAATATATAACACAAGATGTTATATAATACTCAAGTAGAGCTTCAATATAACAATATATCGTTAATGCTGCACAAAAAGATGTATTTGGTGTTACTTGGGAGGCCTCTCCGCCAAAGGACGAAGCCTGCGTGTCATCTGTAGTCGATTGCAAAAAAGTTTGGATATTTTTTCTTCATACTTGCAAAAATGGAAGATTTCTCCTAATGCTTCCAAAACTCAACTAATAATATTCCCACATAAACCAAAAGCTCTTTATTTGAAACCTTCAAGTAGACATGTTGTCACGATGAGAGGGGTTCCAATAAATTGGTCAGATGAAGTTAAGTATCTAAAGCTCATGCTAGATAAGAATTTAACTTTCAAAAATCACATTGAGGGCATTCAAGCCAAATGTAATAAATATGTAAAATGTCTCTATCCCCTTATTAATAGAAAATCAAAACTTTGTCTTAAGAACAAGCTGTTGATATTCAAACAAATTTTCAGGCCAGCCATGTTGTATGCTGTACCAATATGGACTAGCTGTTGTAATACCAGGAAGAAAGCTCTGCAGAGAATTCAAAATAAAATTTTGAAAATGATTCTGAGGCTTCCTCCCTGGTATAGTACCAATGAGTTACATAGAATATCCAATGTTGAAACATTGGAACAAATGTCAAATACAATCATTAATAATTTCAGGCAAAAATCGTTACAATCTTCTATTGCCACGATTAATGCGTTATATGTTTAGGTTAAGTTAGGTTAAGTATATTAAAAACGTTTTTTTTTCTCTTATAAGCAGGTGAAATCAACTCACCTGTAAAAAAACTGAACTGCTACGGCAAATGAAATGTAATATGTTGTTAACAAAATGTTAATTAAATCTTAAATTTGTTTTACCAAATTAGGATGATAGTGTTGTCAAATAACACAGAACACCTAGATATAAGAAATGAATGTAATGTTTGGAATGATACTAAAAAAAAGGGTATTTTGATGATATTTGAGGAGCTCCAAAACTAATACTTTTTGAAAATATTTTCTTTTTAAATGGCACCGTGCTTATGAAAAGATGTGAAACTAACATCGTGAGGCTGATTTGGCGGTTTTTTTAAGGCTCAAGAATCCATCATTCAATCATCAGCAATCATCAAAAATAAAAACCAGTTTTTTCGTTCAAATTTCAATCAATCCTTATAAAAATCTAACATCGTATTTCAGATACCAAGTGCAATGCAATGATAGGTTTTCTTGAAAATTGCTCCAATTTTGAGCAAAAAAACTGGTTTTGAAAATTTGTAAAACGATGATGGTTATTTCCCTCTTAAGCTTTAGACAAAGTTAGAGAACAATTTGCTTAAGGTGGCACACTTGCCCCAATTCCCGCTACCCTATACATAATAGAGTCAATAATGATGCTTCAATTGTAAAAGTAATTTATCCATTTGATGACAAACTTTTCAAAGATTTTGGATGATGCTAATCATACAACATTAATCCAAAAAGTCATCTATCAGTTTCTAAAGAAAAAGTCGACATTTGTAGTATCGAATTCGTATCTGCTATTCTAGTGGGATTTCTTGTTGTTTTCCAGCAATTTTAGGTCACCAGTGTAGCATGGTCACTTTTGTGTAAATATTAGTTTAAGATTTATTCAATATAAATATAGATTGACATAAACTATTATATAATTATATTGTTTTTTCATGTTCTTTAATGTTAATTTATTATTCGTGTTAATTTATTTTTCATTTAATCATATATTATTTCAATGTCAAAATTAACAAATTCAATAGTTCACTTAAATATATGCGATATTCAACATCACAGCTCAAAATGAAATGCACTTTTCCAAAACCGCATACAAAACTTCCATACAAGTCGCCTTCTACCAATATTGGTACCACTGTGGATACGAGTAACTGACACTGAAGAAGACTGCAAGTGGTAGTCGAAATACGCGTATCTGTCAAATATAAGCATTTAGGAGCGGAATTAAAAGGTACACGGTACTCCATCTACTTTTAAGTTTCTCTATTTGAGATTCTGCTCAGAGGATTCGAACATTCATTAAAGAGTAATTTGTGTAGTAAAGTTAGCCTAAGTTTAAAAGGTTACGTGCGGTCAAGTTATTTTGTGTGTGTGTGTTTGTGAATAAAAAAGCCGTTCGACGTCTTTTTCTCCAGAATTTGGATCTAGCGATCAACGGCCCAAGCTCGGCACACCGCATCTACTCGCTAAACACTGCTCTCGACTCCACGCTGCAGCGCTCGAAAGTCCCGGTTTGAGGGGAAAGCCGGAAGGGAACAAACCGTTCCAACAGAGCGGCCACCATTTCCATTACCTCGTGGACAGGCCACGTGTGAAGTCTCCGACGATCCCCACTGTCGTGAACTGCGTCATCCATCACCGGCGCATGTGATTTCCGGCGTGCGACACTTCATCAAACCAAAAAGTCGCAGTTCGTTGCCGTATTTGGAGTGGTAGCCGCAATACCACCATCATCGATGTGCTAAATTCGGAATCCTGCTTTGCCGTCCCATTCTTCGTCCGGCACTTCTGCATTGCCGGCGTATTCACCACCGTCGTTTCTGCTTTGCCGGCGGCATTCATCAAAGCTAAAACGGTCTGTGAGTACAAGCCAAATCAAACTAACAATGCGCATGCGTTAAAACTACACACAACTAGCTAACTGAGCTCGAAGACAAGATGAAAAGAATTGTTGCAAATCGATAGAAAATCCGCACACACATTAGGGAAAGTTAGGAAGTATGAAGAAGTAGAAGAAAGGAACACACGTCATGAATAAAAACCTAGGTTATCAAATTTGAATAAAGTTCTAAATGTTTTCGCTGTTCACAACCAAATTATGTATTTTTATAATATGTTCCCTGTAACAGCTTTTTTGGGTCTTCCAGATTTCTCACGTTTCGCGTCGGTCTACCTGTTTCTTTTTCTGTTTTTTGTACGCCAGGATAGACTGCCTGGGAAATCAGTCTCTCCACTCACGTGTCTGAAGCGAACAGGGAAATTTGAATTAGTGAGTTCTTCCAGTGATGATACTCGTGAGTGGTGTCTTTTTGTGTCGATAGAACGACGGTCAGCATCAACTATCTTTTGAGAATCGCTCAAGGCGACCTCTATAAGTGAGAAATCTCGATCCACTATACCTTTTGAGTTTTCTGTATCGTTTTTTAAATTGCTATTTGGACTCTTATAAAACAAACCCGCCCTGAGGTTGGATTTCTTGCCGGGCAAACATAACTCAACAGACGGTTCTCTTCGGAGGTAGCGCTAAAGCCGTCTGTTTTTTGAGCCAGGGATCGAAACAGGAGACGGAAAACCTTTAGCCGTATTTTACGTGCTACACCAGGTGCTGGAAAAAATGTTTTTGAATTATATGTCTCAAACAAACTTTGTTATCTGTGCTTTGTTTCCGCCGTTCAGATATACCATCCTAAAGAAACCATTATAGTTTCCTGATTTTAAAACTTCAGTATTTGAATAGAGTACTTATCAAATATAATATTGAAAGATGTACAGAAAAATATAACGGATTAGTTGAATTTTCCTTCCCTGTTGGCGATTTAAATTGAATGAAACAACGAGTAAGAGTGATTTTTGCTCGTATTACAGCTGATAAGTTCTGCCATTCAGTATCATAAGGGCGTAACTGCAGTGATCGATTTCTCTTCATCGATTTTCTCTTTATCAAATTGCTTGGCCGAGTGACTGTTGTCGACTGCTATTTTTGGCTCAATAGAAAGTATTCATTATCCTTCATTGTACTAAGCCTCAACATGTTTAGAAAATCTATTGAATTTCGTGTAATAATGCAAAAAGAAAATCGACGAAGAGAAATCGATCACTGCAGATACGCCTGTATGATACTCAACGCGAGAGTTTATTTGTGGTGGTTTTCTTTCGGCACGGTAAATGCTGGGCATGGCGTACCATTGGTACCTTGCATTCCTGCAGGAATTAAATATACTCCTTTGTATGGTCCTTTGCTCTCTGCCCAGCAACTCCTATCCCTACCTCTTCGTGATACTGGCCTGGGTACAAGTAACCCTAGGAAAGAACGGGGAACCTACCCAGTGGGAACTTTGGTCGTATGCTGACAAGGAAGGGGGGTTTGCTTCTGCAAACCTGGAGCGTCTGTTATCCATGTTAGGAGCGGCTCACAACAGCGTCTGTTCCCCATGCCAGAAGCGGTTAATCATCGTCCGCGTGCCAGAGAAGGACTCTAAGCTAAACTGCGCACTATGGCCCCCGAACATTTAGGGGGAATGGTCCTCCGGAAATCTAGGGGGTTGGTGTCAGATCCTGCAAGCCAACCGTAAAAAGACACCAGTAGAGGAACGTCAACGAGAAAATACGGACCACAAAAATCGGCAAAGACGGCTGACGAACGAGAACGGTCTACGATTTATAGATTTGGCCGCCTCTAAGAACTTGGCCATTCGTAGCACCTACTTTCAGCTCAGCCTCCCGTATCGGTACACCTGGAGATCACCACAGCAGATGGAATCATAAATTGACCACGTTTTGAACGATGGATGGTACATCTCCGATATAATCGCTGTCAGAACCTATCGTGGCACTAACATTGACTCTGATCACTATATAGTGATGGTGAAACTGCACCCAAAACTATCCGCCATCAACAATGTACGGTATCGACGCCCACCTCGGTAAAACCTAGCGCGACTGGCCCAACCGAACGTCGCCGCCGCATACGCACAGCATCTCGAGGTAGCGTTGCCGGAAGAGGGTGAACTTGACGAAGCTCCTCTTAAGGACTGCTGGAGCAACATAAAAGCAGCCATAAACAATGCAGCCGAGAGCATTGTCGGGTACGTGGAAAGGAGGACATGTAACGATTAGTTCGACGAAAAATGCAGGCAGATTTTGGAGGAGAAGGATGCAGCGCGGGCTGCAACGCGACAAAAAGCGGAGCAAAATGAAAGGAAACGAAAGCAGCAAACCCGCCTATTGCGGGACAGAAAGAGCCGCCTGGGAGAAGCGGAATGTGAAGAAATGAAGCAGATGCATTGTTCACAAAAAACGCGAAAGTTCTACGAGAAACTTAACGCATCCTGAAAAGGCTTAGTGCTTCGAGCCGAGATGTGTAGGCATAAGCACGGAAGCATATTGACTGATGGACGGGAGGTGATTGAAAGGTGGAAGCAGCACTACGATGAACACCTGAATGGCACGGAGAACACAGGCGCATAGGGTCACGACAGCGGAGGAAGTGACTACGCCAGCACGTCGGATGAAGGAAACCAACCTGCCCCCACAATGAGGGAATTAACCCCTCTACCGACAGCTTCATTTTTTACCGTTACAAAAATATTCAAATCGCGATAACTTTTTTGTTTCTTGATATTTTTGCACCATTTTTTCACAAACTCTCAAAAAACTCTTCTAGTTTTCGAATATGTATCGATATTGATCATTGGTCAACTAGATCCGCAGATATTCCAAAATTCCTTGGGGGACCGACGCGTTGCCATAACCCACGTAAATATCTCAGGCTAAATAATTTTTATCGTATTCGGATATTCTCTCCTCGGAACGATATATTATTGTGGACAGTCTTCCTTGTTCTCGTAAACGACTGACGAATTGGTCCACCGTTTCCTCCTCCTTTTGTCTAATACTACGGAACACAAATCGGTCGTAAGGAACACTGGCCATTTGCGCAAAATAGTCATCCAGTTATCGAACCGCCTCTCGATAAACATCTGATCCCATCGAGGGGGCTGCATCGTGTCCTGCAAGTTCGTAGAAGATGTCCTGCACCGCTGGTCCAGCATAGTGCAGTAAATACGACTTTTTACGGGACGCCAGTGCCACCGAGTTTACCTCCAGGAACAATTCCAACGACCGTTTCCGGAGTGCTTCGTGAAGCCCAAGCAGGACAGTTCGGTTTTGCGTCGTCCGATTGATTTTGCTGACGGATTCGCGCGTGTTTTCGTCGCCGGAGTTTTTTTTTTCACCTGTTTTGGAGCGTCTTGCTGGGTACGTATTTGGGAAGGCCCAAGCAAGACGGTTTATTTTCGGGACGCCAAGAAGTTTTGCTGTCAGTGTCAGTTTTGTGTTCAGTCGAGAATGGATTACCAACTGGTGAGTTCGTTTCATGCTTATGATAACACATATTTTCTTGAAAGCGTAACTTTTATGTAATATTGAAACAAACTTTGTATGGTTCGTCACTATATGTGTCGGCATTATGCTTTTTTTCTTATACAATTTGAATATACATATATTTTTCTCTTTTTGACATTATTAAAAATTATTTATTAAAAAAAATCTTTTGAATTGTTCGACATTGTGAATGTTGACGTATTTTCTAAAACTTCTACCATATCGAGACAAAATGCACAGTAATACTCATATGTAATTTTCAAACAAACTATGTATGGTTCGTCACTACAAGTGTCGGCATTATTCCTGTTTCATATAAGTTAAAATATATACATGTAATTTTCAGTTTTCGTCATTAATAAAAACGTCTTTTGAATTGTTCGACATTATAGATGTTGACGTATTTTTCCAAAAACTTCTCGAGACAAAAATACAAAACTAGCTTTAAATACAAGTCGTATATTTCCCCCTTGTTCATGGATCGCATCACCGACCAGAGGTGACTCCCAGATCTTTTCCTCCCTCACTAATAAACACCCTTCCCGTGGTGATTGTGGAGATGCAGAGGTATTCTCGGTCTCTAGAAGCAACAATCATTACACCCTAACATTCCTTCCCCATCCCAACTGACTGTAAGGACTTGGCCGGCGCCGTTATTGATCAATAATATTAGATCTGCTAAAATTGCACTTCGAGAGTAAGCGGAAACTCCCATCCCTTATTCATTTGGATCGTAGTGCAATTCTTACCAGTTCCGATCAATCACGGAGTAGCAACCATTGACATGTACAGTCAGTCTATGCTATGCTATGCTATGCTCGGAACGATATATTATTGTGAGTATGTTGTGAAAAAATGTAGCAATTTGGTGCAGCCGTCTTTGAGTAATGAGCATTTATGTTTCTTGTACTACACTGAACAAATAAAAATCTTGAAAACTCAAAAAACCTCATATCGTAATTTTCAGATTTCCCCATGAATACTGAAGCGATTTATATGATTTTTTCAGATTAGCTCCTTTTTATCTGGCATTGTATAGCACATATTTTATTTTTTTGATAAATTGACCAAAAACAAAATGGCAGCCAAAGACATTTTATATGGAAAATGTCGGTCCCCCAAGGAACATCGGAATATCTTCAAAACTAGATCACCAATGTTTATTATCGACACGGATTCTCAAACTAGAAGAGTTTTTTGAGGTCTTGTGAAAAAATGGTGCAAAAATATCGAGAAAAAAAAAAGTTATCGCGATTTGAATATTTTTTTAGCGGTAAAAAATGAAGCTGCCAGTAGAGGGGTTGTTGTGGCCAACAACAAGCCACCGGGGTGCATCATACCACTAAAAGAGACAAAACAAATAGTATCAAATCATTAAATTGATATAAGTTAAATTCAACTTACCTTTCGATCTTTCCAGATCGAAAACTCCAATTGGGTCCTAAAATTTTTAATGAAATCTTGTTTTTATTTAATAACACGAAAAAGCATGTCACTGTAACTACTTTAGCAATTTTTCCCGCTCAAATAATGGCTATATCATGTTTAAACTTTAATTTAAAAATTTGGTCCATAAATGAACCTTGACACTTTTGATCATGTTTGACGTTCGCTTAGTCGACAAAAACACCACAGGGGTTTTGGATCGACCACTGGGGTTGTTCCTATCTGACATTTCGTAAGGGACACGGAAAACAAAATACGCCCAAAATTTGAGTTTAAGCCAAAGGATGTGACAAAATCTAAAAAAATGTTTTTTGGGCTTAAACCAACGGAAAACATTAGAAAATTGAGTAAACATGTGTTTTTGGCCTAAATTTAAGCGTTTGGCACTAAAATCGGGACAGGGCTTTAGGACCCTATTGTTTATTTACCTTTTCACTCTCTCTATTGTCTGACAGTTCCAGAATATTCAATCCGTCAATTGTATAACAGTTTAGACACAGAACAATATTGTATACAACAAAGCACATCGAGAATATTCTATGCAAGTACAATAGGGTGGAGGACTATAAATACAACACCATGTAATATACCAAGCCAGTCTGAAATATACCGTTAATTCGAACGTATCTCTCCATATTAATTATTCCCTACCGGATCGTATCCGCGGGAACAGTTTGGCGCTGTAGACAGGATGCTTGTTCGTAATATCGTAATTCTCGTAGTGATAGTGTAGTTCGTTCAGTAGTCGCGAGTGACATGCATTTCAATTGGAGCATTGACTACGTAGTTTCGACGACCGTCTGCACGACCGCCATATCATCGCTACAAACCGACAACACCACTTGGACATCAACAAGCATGCAATAGCGTTACTCATTCCACACTTCTGCTCATCATCATTCTATCATTGCCGAAGTGATTGCGCCAGACGCAATTATTACCTCCGGTACGACTACTACTGCAACTACTCTCTTCGGAGCACTTTTGCTGAGCGCAACAGTCCGTTGCCCAAATCGTTTGCCTTCGAGAGTATCGTTGATCGCATCAAGTTGGTCATCATCGTCAAGCGGCTACGTCATGAGCGACACTTCGTCGCCTAAAGCCATTGCCTTCGAGATGGAACTACTTCGACTAATACCATCGAAATACTCAGCTTCTTCTTCATCAGCGAAGCGACTACCACATGCGCAACAATCCGTTGTCCGTAGTTCCTGCCTTCGTGATACAGTCGGGTCTCCTATTAATTGCATTCCTATAACGTGCACTCCTATTACGCTCACTCCTATAAGACACACCAGAACGTTATAGGAGACCCAGGGCTTATGGGATTTCATCACTTTGGGGGTGTCGTTGAATATCTCGTATGCCAAAAGAGATAGCACAGTACTGTCTTCGGCGAAGTTTCAGTGCTAAGTACGATCTACCTTTAGGAGTTGAGGATCATCCTTTTAGTTGAGAACTTGGCCGGTAGGGGCGCTTTTTCTGAGTTGCACTATATGAACCATGAGGGATAAGAATGCAAAATTTTGTAACATATAATATCTCTAGATCTTGATGTTTTGGAAGGTTGGTGTCTTCGGCAAAGATGCTCAGTAGCTCAAGGGCTGACATGCGGTGGTCATTTTGATACGGAATTACGCCACCAGGCGGCGCTAGTGGACATGGAATTTTTGTTTTGCGCATATCTCAGTAGCCTGACCACTTAGAGAGATGGCGTCTTCGGCAAAGTTGCTCATTATCACAAGGACTAACATTATTTGAGCCGAAAGTTTCGAAATTTTGCCACTAGGCGGCGCTAGTGAGCAAAGAATTTTTGTTTTGCGCATAGCTCAGTAGCCTGACCACTTAGAAAGATGGCGTCTTCGGCAAAGTTGCTCAGTATCACAAGGACTAACATTATTTGAGCCGAAAGTTTCGAAGTTTTGCCACTAGGTGGCGCTAGTGAGCAATGATTTTTTGTTTTGCGCATAGCTGAGTAGCCTGACCACTTAGAAAGATGGCGTCTTCGGCAAAGTTGCTCAGTATCACGAGGACTAACACTATTTGAGCCGAAGGTTTCGAAATTTTGCCACTAGGCGGCGCTAGTAAGCAAAGAATTTTTGTTTCGCGGATAGCTCAGTAGCCTGACCACTTAGAAAGATGGCGTCTTCGGCAAAGTTGCTCAGTATCACAAGGACTAACATTATTTGAGCCTAAAGTTTCGAAATTTTGCCACCAGGCGGCGCTAGTGAGCAATGATTTTTTGTTTTGCGCATAGCTGAGTAGCCTGACCACTTAGAAAGATGGCGTCTTCGGCAAAGTTGCTCAGTATCACGAGGACTAACATTATTTGAGCCGAAGGTTTCGAAATTTTGCCACTAGGCAGCGCTAGTAAGCAAATAATTTTTGTTTCGCGGATAGCTCAGTAGCCTGACCACTTAGAAAGATGGCGTCTTCGGCAAAGTTGCTCATTATCACAAGGACTAACATTATTTAAGCCGAAAGTTTCGAAATTTTGCCACTAGGCGACGCTAGTGAGCAAAGAATTTTTGTTTTGCGCATAGCTCAGTAGCCTGACCACTTAGAAAGATGGCGTCTTCGGCAAAGTTGCTCAGTATCACAAGGGCTAACATTATTTGAGCCGAAAGTTTCGAAATTTTGCCACTAGGTGGCGCTAGTGAGCAATGATTTTTTGTTTTGCGCATAGCTGAGTAGCCTGACCACTTAGAAAGATGGCGTCTTCGGCAAAGTTGCTCATTATCACAAGGACTAACATTATTTGAGCTGAAAGTTTCGAAATTTTGCCACTAGGCGGCGCTAGTGAGCAAAGAATTTTTGTTTTGCGCATAGCTGAGTAGCCTGACCACTTAGAAAGATGGCGTCTTCGGCAAAGTTGCTCATTATCACGAGGACTAACATTATTTGAGCCGAAAGTTTCGAAATTTCGCCACTAGGCGGCGCTAGTGAGTAAATATTTTTTGTTTTGCGGATTGCTCAGTAGCCTGACCAAAGTTGTTCAGTATGACAAGGGCTATCGATTTTTCTGGCATTGTCACGTTTAAATAAAAGTTCCCAGAGAAAAATACATACATTATATTTTACATTCGGATAAAAGTGTGGCTAGTTTCCTAGTATTTTCGACGGGTTGGGAGAATTTTTGATCAATTATTTGATATGAGAAAGAGCGAGGATCCGTTTACTACTTAAATGTGTGATCGTTAGCTATTTATATGAACCAAAGAAAAAATATGTATTTTTATTTTTATTTCGTCATTGTATGGACTCCACATTTTCCAAGATATGGATTGGATAGAAATGAAATTAGGTTGGAATGTCAGTCATTACTTATAAATTGGGAAATCAATTCGCTAATAATCTTAATGAGATAACTAGGTCTGACCTTATCTCTTCAGTTACACAACACTCTTGTTTGAATATTTTTATAATATAAACCTTCTTTTTCACAACGATAATTCAGTTCTATAAAAAAACTTTTTCTCCCGGTTTCTTCGTATATATAATACAGTAATGACCCGATTTTGTCTGCCCCCGATTTTGTCTACCCCCGATTTTATCTACCCCCGATTTTAGCACCTTTTTAGACCCGATTTTGTCTACCCACGATTTTAACACCCTTTTGACCCGATTTTGTCAACCTTCAACAAATACATTATTTTAATGTGGAAATATTGGGTACAACCATATTGTAAAAAGTCAGGTGTGACATTGGCCACGTCTCTACGATCATCCAAAGTATGAATTCACTTTGTATCACAGTTGTCACAGAATGCAGTTACGTTTGGGATCTTGTATATTATTACGGTTCATACAAAAATATAAAAAAACGCTGCAAACATCAACAAAAACATTAAACGAAGTCTATGGATGAGAATAAATATTGAAAGTAGTCGAATTTTTTTTTCCCGATTTTAGCTCTTTCCCGTTTTAGTCAACCCTAAATGCAAAATGGGGCTGACAAAATCGGGACATTACTGTATCTAGAAACTCTCGGCTCAAATAATGTTAGCCCTTGTGATATTGAGCAACTTTGCCGAAGACGCCATCTCTCTTAGTGGTCAGGCTACTGAGCTATCCGCGAAACAAAAATTATTCGCTCACTAGCGCTGCCTAGTGGCAAAATTTCGAAATTTTCGGCTCAAATAATGTTAGTTCTTGTGATACTGAGCAACTTTGCCGAAGACGCCATCTTTCTAAGTGGTCAGGCTACTGAGCTATCCGCGAAACAAAAATTATTTGCTCACTAGCGCCGCCTAGTGGCAAAATTTCGAAACTTTAGGCTCAAATAATGTTAATCCTTGGGATACTGAGCAACTTTGCCCAAGACGCCATCTTTCTAAGTGGTCAGGCTACTGAGCTATGCGCAAAACAAAAATTCATTGCTCACTAGCGCCGCCTCGTTGCAAAATTTCAAAACTTTCGGCTCAAATAATGTTAGCCCTTGTAATACAGAGCAACTTTGCCGAAGACGCCATCTCTCTAAGTGGTCAGGCTACTGAGCTATCCGCGAAACAAAAATTATTTGCTCACTAGCGCCGCCTGGTGGCAAAATTTCGAAACTTTAGGCTCAAATAATGTTAATCCTTGTGATACAGAGCAACTTTGCCGAAGACGCCATCTTTCTAAGTGGTCAGGCTACTGAGCTATGCGCAAAACAAAAATTTCATGTCCACTAGCGCCGCCTGGTGGCATAATTCCGTATCAGAATGACCACCGCATGTCAACCCTTGACTTACTGAACAACTCTTCCGAAGACACCAACTGTTCGGAGATTTGATGAAAAAAAACGTAATTTCTGTAGCAGCTCGTTAAGTACAGCTCAAACTAAAAAAAGCATATATTTGAATTCATCATTTAATAGTTATTTCGATAATTGACTTACAATTTTAGTAATTTCTTGCCCGCTTCTTAAACGTGCTCATCATCGTCCCGTAGGTTTTGCCACTGGTATTTTGCTACATAATATAATCAAATACAATCAAATTTCATTGACTTTTAATAAGCATTCTTACCGATTCTCCTCAAAGTTAATTTTTTCACAAAACTAGAAAAAGCAGTTGGAAAAACTATATAGATTTAACTTTAACAATTCAATTGACTTTTTACTTTCAGGTATCTTCTTGTATCATTCTATTTCTGACATTAATTTGACATATGTCATCTAGTCGCGAATGTTTTCCACAGGGGTGTTGATGTGTTTGCACAGTGGTGCTAACACCAACCTTCCAAAACATCAGGATCTAGAGATATCATATGTTACAAAATTTTGCATTCTTATCCCTCATGGTTCATATAGTGCAAATCAGAAAAAGCGCCTCTACCGGCCAAGTTCTCAACTAAAAGGATGATCCTCAACTCCTAAAGGTAGATCGTACTTAGCACTGAAACTTCGCCGAAGACAGTACTGTGCTATCTCTTTTGGCATACGAGATATTCAACAACACCCCCAAAGTGATGAAATCCCATAAGCCCTGGGTCTCCTATAACGTAGATTCCTATTACGCCCCCCAACCATGTGTCTAATAGGAGACCTGACTGTACAATAGGCATCGCATCGTTCATCCATCTGCGGAGCAGCTACTATGAGAGCAACAGTCCGTTGACGGTAGCCTTTGCCTTCGAGGTGTCCTTCGTATCGATTTTCGTCATCATCGTCGAAGCGGATGGCAACAATCCGTTGCCCGAAGTCAATGCCTTCGAGATGATACAACAATACAAAACTCTCCCTCTCTTCGAAAAGGTTTCGTCGTGCGCAACAATCCGATGCCCGAAATCTCGACATTACAGGGATTACAACATCGTCATTGTCGAGAATCGTCGAAACGGTCCCTGCCAGCCAGCGACTATTGCTTTCGGGATTCAAGTCGTCATCTTTACCACCCAATATCGTCGAAGCGGCCGCCGCAACAATGTCTGTTGCCTTCGGGATACATAAGAACATTATCGTCATCGAAACATCATCAATTCATCGTTTCAACATCGTATTATGCTGCCTATGCGATCGTCACGGTGGGCGGCGCATCGAAGCTCAAACAAAGATCAAAATCCATTCAACCAATTCATCAACGCACATTCATCAGAGATCAACATCAAAGCTACAACAACCAGTGTACTCGCATGCAAGCTTCATTTTCATTCATCTCTCATCATCGCCCAACCCGATCGCTCAAGGTGGGCAGCATATCATTTCATCATTTTCAACCGCCTTCTACCAGGGTGAGCGGCAAGTCAACGTAAAACCCATCAGAAATATCATCTCCACTATCTTCGTCATCAATACGACCAAGAACTCAAATTGTGCCCAATTTGGTGGGCGGAATGTTGTGGCCAACAACAAGCCACCGGGGTGCATCATACCGCACCACACCGGTGCACGAACATGCCTCATGTTGAGGCCACAAACACACCACAAATTCGCCATACTGGCAACACTATACTCACCTATAGTACATATAGTCCATTCATCTGTTGCATACCTAAAAGAGACAAAGCAATTAGTATCAAATCATTAAATTGATATAAGTTAAATTCAACTTACCTTTCGATCTTTCCAGATCGAAAACTCCAATTGTTTATTTACCTTTTCACTCTCTCTATTGTCTGACAGTTCCAGAATATTCAATCCGTCAATTGTATAACAGTTTAGACACAGCACAATATTGTATACAACGAAGCACATCGAGAATATTCTATGCAAGTACAATAGGGTAGAGGACTATAAATACAACACCATGTAATATACCAAGCCAGTCTGAAACTGTTAATTCGAACGTATCTCTCCGTATTAATTATTCCCTACCGGATCGTATCCGCGGGAACAGGGGTTAAGGATGCCATCAACCAGCTCAAGAACAAAAAGGCCGCTGGTAAGGATGGTATTGGAGCTGAAATCACCAAAAATTTTTAAGGTAGTTGATGAGTTCGTCTACCTCGGATCATTGTTTACGGCTGATAACAACGTTAGTCGTGAAATGAGGAGACGCAACATCTGTGGAAGTAGGCGCTACTACGGGCACCAGAAGAAGCTGCGGTCGAGAAAGATTCCACCCCGCACCAAATGTACCATGCACAAAACGCTAATAAGACCAGTGATCCTCTATGGACATGAAACATGGACCATGCTGGAAGGGAATCTGCAAGCACTTAGAGTGTTCGAACGAAGAGTGCTTAGGACCACCCAGAACCCAGTATCCAGAAGGTGGCGATCTGGAGAGCGTGGGCCAAAATTGAAGTTAGAGGGACACAGCCATGGACCAAGTGTATTGGCGTAACATCTTTAACGAGGTTTTATCAAATTAATTGATGTAACACCAACTAAAAATTCAAAATTCACCAACTAAATATTCAAAATTCATGATTTTTATCCTGAACATCATAATCTGGAGGTATTGATGATAGGTTAAGTTGGTTGTGAAGTGCTCATGGAAGAGCTTGGCAGCTAATTTCAATACTGTCATCCGGCTATAAGATATAAGGTGTAAAGAAATGCCTTTATTTTATGGACGAGCTAAGAAAAAAAAAATATGAGGTTTATTGGAAAAATTCACATATCATTTTCTTATTTCGTCCAAAATATTAAGGCATTTTTTTCACCTAATATCTTTAATTATAGCTGGATGACAATATTGAAATCAACTGCCAAGCTCTATCGTGAGCTCTTCTCAACTAACTTTACCTATCATCAATTCCTCCAGATAACACTGTAACCTCAAATTACGAACTAGATCTGGGGTGCTTAAATTGAGTTGGTGCATAAATTGAATCAGTGCGTAAAACGAGGAAGCTTAGTTCGTAAAACGAGGTTTTGCCTTTTGGAGTCTACTTGTATGAAATTAATTTATATTATTTAGAGAAATTATGCTCAATTAGCATCATTAACATATTATTGATATATTCCCGGATAGACGGAAGAAACAAGATTATAACAGAATGTGTTCCCTTGATATGGTTTTTTATATCACCGGTTGTTATAAAACATGTACCGTTAGTACTTAAAATAACAAAAATTCTAACAAGATTTGCACCAAATAAAAATAAAAAATATAAGAAACCCTGTTACAATTATATCAAAATTATTACAGAATGTGTTGTAAGGATGTTACAAAATAACAAAATTATTGCAAAGTATGTTACTGTTCATGACATCGGATGTTATTTGCATCAAACTTATAAATGCGATGTCAAAAATATAACAAATGTTGTTATAAATTTTACATACAAAGGTATCGACCGTGATAATTTTTATTTTGAATTTATTTATCGGCATATCGGTCTATTTTGCTCGAAGTAAGAGGGAGCAAGGAGAAGAAAGCAATGAATACTAGATGGATAGGTACCGTAAGGGAACGGCGAGAGAAATTGGATTAGATGTTGAAGAGGGCATACCATATGAAACAGTATTACTTGAAACGTCACTTCCTTGTGGCTAACGTCCCCTATGGGAACGGCTTGGGTGTGTTTTGAGAATGACACTACCAAGACAGCCTGTCTTGGTAGTGTCATTCTCAAAACACACCCAAGCCGTTCCCATAGGGGACGTTAGCCATAAGGAAGTGACGTTTCAAGTAACACTGTTCGACAAAAAAAGTCGATCTGAATGCACAGAGACCGGACAACCCGGGCTTAAAAGTATAAAAATTAACAAAAATAATGGCGTTTTCAGAATGTTCGTGTCTGCCCCAGGTCATTTTTAAAATATACCTGAACTTTTTGCATTTTTAATATAAAAATCTAATCTAATCAATAAACCGACACAGTTTTTTATATTCAGGACAGCGGAATTCATGTGCCATATAATGTTTAAAACGTTAAGTCCAATATGAAGAGTTGTAATAAGATTTGCAGGAAGCCCTCCCCCTTTTTTTGCACTCTCCCCATTTTTAAAGTATCGCAAATGATGGAATATTTGATATACAGGGGGTTGTCAAAATAACTGGGACAGGCAAAAATTGGGCCAACTTTGGAATGCTGTAACTTTGACAAAAATTGACCGATTTCAATTCTTTAAGAAGTAATGGACGGGTCAACTAATCTAGTTTTGAGGCGAATCCACGGAGATGAACTATGACCACCGGATACCGGTGATAATCCGGATTTTCGGAAGCATGTCTTATGCAGTAAAATTATGACATGTTTTAAGTAAAGGTCTCGGCTAAAAATTCAAAATTTTACTACACATGGAGATAGAAGATCAAATTCTGAAGCGATTGGTGCGCCAAGTATTAAGATCGATGCAGAAACAACCAAGATGTTTAGAAAGCAGAAGCAATTTGAACGGCATTTCCCTACAAATCACCATCACCCCACATAACACACGGATAGACTGCGCAAAGGGTATAAAGTCCCCCTCACACACGGTTGGCAGCAGCAATAACAACAACAGCAGCAGCATCGCACATCTGTCAAGCTCTACACTCACTGAGCGCCTTCCAGTGAGTGACCAAGCGCATCGCAGTGAGTGACCGTCGCCAGTCCAACATACACATACATCATCAATCATCATCGCCGTCATCGTCGTCATCATTTGCGCCTGGAAACAGCGGAAATGTTCTACGCGTTTCTAGAACATGTGGTGCGGGATATAAATACGCGTGACGTGCGCGGCTGAAAATCAGTTATATTTTCAAATTCGAAAAGTGAAGTGCAAGTGATAAGTAAAGTGAAAAGTGTAAAGTGTAAGTTTAAAGTAGTGCAATAAAGTGAAGTGTTTTGAATCAGTATAACTTGCCTAGTGCTTTCTTCGCGTGCGGAAAGTGTCGTTTTCGTACATTTGGTCCTTCGAGCCGGATCGCGCGGATCTAGCAAGTCAGAAGGCAAGGCAAGTTTCGCGTTCGGTCGTAGTGTAAGTAGTCGCGTCGCGAGTCGTTTTAGTGTGCGCGAAAGTTTGATAGTCGCGGGACCGTCGTGACAGTGTCCGTCGCAGTCAGCGGAACTGTGGGTCTCGACCAGTCGACTAGTTCGTCGTTAGTCGGTTTACTTGGTAGCAAGACAGCTACAGTGCCCGATTTAGTGCTTCGGCGCGCGTCAGTCGTCGGTTGTTAATCCAGTCAGACACAAGCAGCTGAGGATTTCAACGGCGTCACCGGCCGGCGGTACATTTGCATTTAGTTTGGAACGACGTATCGCAACAGCTTTCGGCATGGCGGAGCTTAAACGACAGCGTGGAGTTATTCTCGGACGCCTGACACGGATCGAAGTATTCATCCGAGACATCGAATCCAAGCCCGGAATCACAGCAGAGTTGGTTCAGGCACGACTGGATGTCGTCAATCAGTGCTGGGATGAGTACGACACCATACAAACTGCCATCGACGCGGAGGAAGGAGTAAACGTCAAAGAGGAAGAAGAAAAGCGTGCCACCTTTGAAGAAAGGTGCATGAATGCAAGAGCTGCAATGCGTTCCATCATCGAGAGGATGCAGGGTCCAGCAATAGCGGCTGCAAACGTGCACAGAGGCCAGGCCTTGATACCTATTCACCACCAGCAATTCCCCATGGTGCAACAACCAGTAGCTGTACGGCTGCCTACATTGGAATTGCCAACGTTCAGCGGTGATTATCTCGGTTGGCCAGCGTTTCGTGATGCTTTTGAGGCGCTTATCGACAGAAACACGCAACTGTCTGACGTTCAGAAGTTGTTATACTTAAAGTCGAGCCTCAAAGAGGAAGCAGCGTGCATGTTGGATGCGATGGATATCACCGATGCCAATTACCGAGTGGCCTGGGATTTGCTGATTGAGAGGTTCGAGAATCGTCGGATAATCAAGCAGAAACATCTGAAGGCATTGTTCACCACGAAGCAAGTGTCACAAGATTCACCGAAGGAGTTGCGTCGCTTGTTGACTGAGTGCCAGCGAAACATCAATGCACTGAAGCAACTCGGTGAGCCAACCGATCAGTGGAGCACGATTCTGGTGTATCTGATCTCCAGCAAACTCGATGGAACATCACGTCGTGATTGGGAAACCCAAACCCAACAAGAGGAGTCACCAAAATACGAAGACATCGTCAAATTCATCAACGGTAGATGTCACACACTAGAGGCGTTGGCAACGGACAAAGAAGAGCTTCGCAAATCCAGTCGTTTTAAGCCACAGCTATCTCATGCTTCTACGAGTTCTACTGGCTGTAAAATCTGTGAGAGTGGTCAAAACCATCCACTGTGGAATTGCAAGAAGTTCATAGCCATGAGTCCAGAAGCTAGATTCGACGAGGTGAGAAAGTGGAAGCTGTGCTACAACTGTTTCTCGTCCAAGCATGTAGTAAGTAAATGCGAATCCAGAGGTTGTAAGTCCTGCAGTGAAAGGCACAACACCTTACTACATGGACAGCAACATCATCAGCAGGAACATCGGCCATCTAGCCACGTGTCATCGTCGTCAGAATCTGTCCCTCAGGATCAGCGCATCGTTAATGCGAGTATGGCGAGTCAGGCAAATCACAGCATGCAATCATCGAGTGATATTTTGGCTACTGCTATGGTCTGCATCTACGATCGAGCTGGGAGCAAACTACCGTGTCGCGTGCTGTTGGATTCCGGATCACAACCGAATTTCATAACGCAAGCCTTTGCTCGGAAACTTCGGTTGAAGGAATACAATACATCGACCACCGTCCACGGAGTAAGTGGAGTAGAAGCGCAAGTTGGAAGGCAGGTGACGGCTACCATCGAGTCTCGTGTGAACGGAAAGCAGTTTAACGTTCCACTGCTGGTGATGAACAAGATCACGAATGCGGTACCATCTGAAAACATTCAATGCGATGATTTTTCCACTAGAAGAGAAGAGTTGGCAGATCCGACATTCAGCAGACCAGGAAGAATCGATGTTCTACTGGGAGCCAAGCTTTTCTTCAAGCTTTTGCTTCCGGAAAAGATTGAAGTTGGTGACTTCATTCTGTGGAGCTCTGAGCTAGGCTGGGTAGTTTCCGGAAGCTGCAAGCAGTATTCGCGGGATCACGTGCAATCGAATGTGGTTACTTCGATGACTGATGCTGATCTGCTGCAACAATTGGAAAAGTTCTGGAAAGTAGAGGAGCTGCAAGTTGGAGTAAATGGTGAGGCCAAATTGGATCCAGCGGAAAAACACTATCTCGAACACGTCAGACGCTTATCAGACGGAAGGTACGAGGTGAAGATCCCATTGTTTCAGCCTCCTTCAATGCTTGGTGATTCTAAGGAACAAGCCTTACGAAGATTCCATGCTTTAGAGCGCAGGCTACATGGAAACGACCAACTTCGAGAAATGTATACAGATTTCATGAGAGAGTACGAATCTTCCGGGCACATGAGTGTTGTTCCTGACGGCTTGGAAGAGGTGGGTTTGTTAGTAAATTACCTCCCTCATCATGCAGTCCTTAAGCCAACGAGTACTACAACTAAGCTAAGGACTGTTTTCGACGCATCCAGCAAAACATCATCAGGTTTTTCACTCAACGATATTATGATGACTGGGCCGAACATCCAAGCAGATCAGTTCTCGCTTTTGTTGGGATTCAGATGTTGGAGATATGTTGTCACAGATGACATTGCCAAGATGTATCGGCAGATTCGAGTAGACCAGCAATCATCGAATTTACAGCGAATACTGTGGAGAGAAACACCATCACAACCACTGAAGGTGTATCAGCTGAACACAGTGACATACGGTACACGCGCTGCTCCATTTCTTGCTGTTCGTACGCTGCATCAGCTAGCCGCAGACGAGAAGGACACCTATCCGAATGCCTGTCGATCTCATTGCAAACGATTCTACGTGGACGACTTGTTACATGGATCAAACAGCAAACAGGCTTTACTGAAAACGAGAGATGAGTTGCTCGCAGTGCTGCATAAGGGCAGTTTCGAGCTGAGGAAGTGGAGTAGTAATGATCCAGAATTGCTGAAGGATTTACCGGAAGGCTTGGTGGAGAAAGGCACAATGTGTGAGATTGACGACGACGAAATCGTCAAGTCTCTGGGATTGAGCTGGGACACCAGGAATGATCAGTTGACATACCGTATCCATCTAAAACAGTTCCAGGTTTACTCTCAACGTACCATTCTTTCTGCGATTGCATCTCTGTATGATCCCGTGGGATTGATAGCACCGATCATCGTATCAGCTAAAACTTTGATGCAGCAACTTTGGCTCTTAAATGTCTCCTGGGATGACCCACTCCCAGACCATATCGTGCAGAAGTGGCAGCAATTCTATGATAGTCTGCGGCATCTTCAAAATCTTCGAATCGACCGATGGACGTTTGGATGTCTACAGCCAATCGCCGTAGAAATACATGGGTTCTCAGACGCTTCCATGGTCGCATATGGAGCCTGCATTTATGTCAAAACCGTCGACGTTTCTGGAAATGCATACGTTCGTCTGCTGTGTGCCAAATCACGCGTAGCACCATTGAAGAAGGTTACACTGCCACGGTTGGAATTATGCGCAGCAGTTTTATTGTCTGAACTCTTGACAAAGGTTCCAGATTCTGTGGAATTGAGCGTCGACAGCTGTTTTTTGTGGACGGACTCCATGCTAACGCTTCAATGGATTACCGCACCTTCAAAACGCTGGAAACAGTTTGAGGCGAATAGAGTCAAGGGAATTCAGAACTCCACTATTGGATGTCACTGGAGATACATCAGTCGAAAAGACAACCCAGCCGACATAGTATCACGCGGACTTGCAGCAGAAGAACTTATGGATTCAACGCTCTGGTGGAGTGGCCCAGCATGGCTTGTGAACCGATCACTTTGGCCTGAACAGCCCGAGCTTCGAAATGAGGAGGCGCGTAAGGTATGTGCTGTTGTCGTAACAGAATCGATATTCTTCGAGAAGTACTCTTCCATGACGAAAATGAAGAATATACACGATCAGTTTCGAAGATATGCCTCCTGCTCGATCCAGACTCACATTGTTGAAGGCGAGCCTTCAAGGCCGGCGGTATGTTTAGAAAGCAGAAGCAATTTGAACGGCATTTCCCTACAAATCACCATCACCCCACATAACACACGGATAGACTGCGCAAAGGGTATAAAGTCCCCCTCACACACGGTTGGCAGCAGCAATAACAACAACAGCAGCAGCATCGCACATCTGTCAAGCTCTACACTCACTGAGCGCCTTCCAGTGAGTGACCAAGCGCATCGCAGTGAGTGACCGTCGCCAGTCCAACATACACATACATCATCAATCATCATCGCCGTCATCGTCGTCATCATTTGCGCCTGGAAACAGCGGAAATGTTCTACGCGTTTCTAGAACATGTGGTGCGGGATATAAATACGCGTGATGTGCGCGGCTGAAAATCAGTTATATTTTCAAATTCGAAAAGTGAAGTGCAAGTGATAAGTAAAGTGAAAAGTGTAAAGTGTAAGTTTAAAGTAGTGCAATAAAGTGAAGTGTTTTTGAAAGTAACCTTGCCTAGTGTCTTCTTCGCGTGCGGAAAGTGTCGTTTTCGTACACAAGATATGGCCATTTCCCCGGAATCGGTGCCGGTAGTGGATCCGAATTGGGATCAAACAATTTATTCACTCAAAGTATGTCACGCAATATTGTTTTCTCCCTAGCTTATCATAAAATACCCTATTATAAATTGAGAAAGAGTCTTGTACAGATTTGGCCACTCATGGCGCCGCCAAGTGCCCCGGGGGAACCTTGCATAGGGGACATTTCGACACCAAAGCATATCATGCGACGGCTCATTCTTCATGTCTTGTCGTAAATAGGGCAACTGTAGACTCAAAACGGATAGTTGACTACAGTGACTACTTCCGGGACCACCGGATGTCCCCGAGGGAACCTGTAATTAGGGACAATTGAAATTGAACTCCAATACATATCGTGCGACGGTTCATTTTTCATGTCTCGTGCTAAATAGGGCTAATGTAGACCTAAAATGGATAATTGACTACAGTGGCCACTTTTGGGACCACCGGAATTTCCAGGAGGAACATGTCATTGGGGACATTTCTGTTCTTACACCAAAACATATCATGCGACGGCTCTTTCTTCATGCCTTGTCGTAAATAAAGTAACTGTTGACTCAAAATGGTAATTTATTTGAATTGGCCACTTTTGGGACCACCGGGTGTCTCCTAGGGAACCTATGATCGGGGACAATTGGAATTGAGCTCCAATACTCATCGTGCAACGGCTCATTATTCATGTCTAGTCATCAATAGATCAACTTTAGACCGAAAATGGATAATTGACTACAGTGGCCACTTTTGGGACCACCGGAATTTCCCGGAGGAACCTGTCATTGGGGACATTTCTGTTCTTACACCAAAACATATCATGCGACGGCTCTTTCTTTATGCCTTGTCGTAAATAGTGCAACTGTAGACTCAAAACGGATAGTTGACTACAGTGACTACTTCCGGGACCACCGGATGTTCCAGAGGGAACCTGTAATTAGGGACAATTGAAATTGAACTCCAATACATATCGTGCGATGGTTCATTTTTCATGTCTTGTGCTAAATAGGGCTATTGTAGACCTTAAGTGGATATTTGACTACAGTCCCCAAAGTGGTCATTCTAGTTAAATATCCATTTTCGGTCTAAAGTTGATCTATTCATGACTAGACATGAATAATGAGCCGTTGCACGATGAGTATTGGAGCTCAATTCCAATTGTCCCCGATCATAGGTTCCCTAGGAGACACCCGGTGGTCCCAAAAGTGGCCAATTCAAATAAATTACCATTTTGAGTCAACAGTTACTTTTTTTACGACAAGGCATGAAGAAAGAGCCGTCGCATGATATGTTTTGGTGTAAGAACAGAAATGTCCCCAATGACAGGTTCCTCCGGGAAATTCCGGTGGTCCCAAAAGTGGCCACTGTAGTCAATTATCCATTTTAGGTCTACATTAGCCCTATTTAGCACGAGACATGAAAAATGAACCGTCGCACGATATGTATTGGAGTTCAATTTCAATTGTCCCTAATTACAGGTTCCCTCGGGGACATCCGGTGGTCCCGGAAGTAGTCACTGTAGTCAACTATCCGTTTTGAGTCTACAGTTGCCCTATTTACGACAAGACATGAAGAATGAGCCGTCGCATGATATGCTTTGGTGTCGAAATGTCCCCTATGCAAGGTTCCCCCGGGGCACTTGGCGGCGCCATGAGTGGCCAAATCTGTACAAGACTCTTTCTCAATTTATAATAGGGTATTTTATGATAAGCTAGGGAGAAAACAATATTGCGTGACATACTTTGAGTGAATAAATTGTTTGATCCCAATTCGGATCCACTACCGGCACCGATTCCGGGGAAATGGCCATATCTTGGTTGTTTCTGGATCGATCTTAATACTTGGCGCACCAATCGCTTCAGAATTTGATCTTCTATCTCCATGTGTAGTAAAATTTTGAATTTTTAGCCGAGACCTTTACTTAAAACATGTCATAATTTTACTGCATAAGACATGCTTCCGAAAATCCGGATTATCACCGGTATCCGGTGGTCATAGTTCATCTCCGTGGATGCACCTCGAAACTAGATTAGTTGACCCGTCCATTACTTCTTAAAGAATTGAAATCGGTCAATTTTTGTCAAAGTTACAGCATTCCAAAGTTGGCCCAATTTTTGCCTGTCCCAGTTATTTTGACAACCCCCTGTACATCAAATATTCCATCATTTGCGATACTTTAAAAATGGGGAGGGTGCAAAAAAAAGGAGGGAGGGCTTCCTGCAAATCTTATTACAACTCTTCATATTGGATTTAACGTTCAAAACATTATATGGTACATGAATTCCGCTGTCCTGAATATAAAACACTGTGTCGGTTTATTGATCAGATTAGATTTTTAAATAAAAAATGCAAAAAGTTCAAGTATATTTTAAAAATGACCTGGGGCAGACACGAACATTCTGAAAACGCCATTATTTTTATTTATTTTTATACTGTCAAGCCCGGGTTGTCCGGTCTCTGTGCATTCAGATCGACTTTTTTTGTCGAACAATGTAATACTGTTTCATATGGTTGCCCTCTTCAACATCTAATCCAATTTCTCTCGCCGTTCCTTTACGGTACCTATCCATCTAGTATTCATTGCTTTCTTCTCCTTGCTCCCTCTTACTTCGAGCAAAATAGACCGATATGCCGATAAATAAATTCAAAATAAAGTTGTTATAAATGTGTTCATACATATATAACAAGCTGAGAACAAAGCCATCTTGACAAGAAAATTTGATCAAGTTCTGTTATTTATAACTGCTGCTGATAGGAATGTGTTATAATCTTGTTATGTGGTTCTGATCGAGTTGGGTTCTTAATCAGGGTAGAATGTGTGCAAGTTAAGGTCTTCCAAGAACTCTTTGGAGTTTGGACATATGGCTCTACATGAGTTAAGGGAGATCAATTTGTCATTTCTATGTAGAGGAATTTCTTACAATACTGGAACCAAGAAGATTGTTATGTTTTGAAGAAGAGTTTGTATTCTCAGATCCGAGATTGGTAAGTAGTTCGTCCAAAAACTTCCTGGAATATATATATATATATATATATATATATATATATATATATATATATATGTATATATATATATATATATATGTTTTTTTTTGTTATGGCCTTATCTATTCATAGCAGTAAAATAAGTATTGTTAAAATCTGTACCGATAACCTAGCTCCTCCAAGGACTTCATTTAAGTCATCGGAATATTTTATTTCTTTGTACGGATGTTTTTGGTAATCCAATGACTCAATAGAATATAGGCCTTGGGATTTACGACCGTAATAAGTGATAAGAGGATAGTTTTGAAATATTCCAAAGGCTCCCAACCATTTATGTGAGTAAACCGTGTATTGTATTAATTCATGCTGATGTACAAGGTCCTCCAAGATCTGTATCGAGTATAGGCCTTAGGATTTACAAGCGTAATCAATTATCAATGGATGCCTTTTTTTGATATGGCACATACCCTTATCTATTCATAGCAGTAGAATGAGTAAACAAACCCACATTGCAAGGGTTTCCAACGATTTTCCCCAACCAGAGGTCACCATCTTGAGTTTCAAAATGGCATCTGTCATCGATTTTCGTCGTCCCCTCGTCGTGGCCGTTCCGAAAATACCCATATTGCATGGGTTTCCAACGGTTTTGGAAACTCAATATACGCACTGCGTAAAAAGTGACGTTAATTGAGTTTACTTCGTAAAAAAGTGACTTAAATTGAGGTTGCGTAAATGAAGACTTCGTAAATTGAGGTTTTAGTGTGCCCAGTTCTTTCCAATACTGTTGAACTCTTCTTTAGATAAGCCAGAATCCACTTCTCACTAGTTTTGTTCGACAAGTTTTGACTCACTAGTTTGTATTGAAATCTTAGTTTCACGTCCATGCAACCTTTTTCTCCAGGTGACGGGTTGGTCGTCTAATGGCTGCCGCTTCTGCTTCATAAGCAAAAAGTCATGGGTTCAATCCCAGGCCCGTCCCTTTCCTCGTACTTTGTATCTTTCACTTGCTTTTATCTTCCACTTTTAATCTATCACACTCAAACTATCCATTCATAGCAAACGCTAGAACCACGGATGGACAAGAAACCGTTTCCCTACGCTTCCATGCTTCCATAATTATAGCACGCCTTTACATGCATGGACAGTCTGCTAAGCAAAAATCAAACCTCTCTGCCATGCCTTTTCCCCCCACCCAACACTCCCATATGAACTGGCGTAGATGCAGTCGGACTTCACGGTCTACAATGGTTCAGTATAAGTGCAACATCAATTTCTTCCCTTTCCTCATTGGTCTGCATTCTGATGGAGCAGGCGCCATTGTTGCCTAACGGTAGAAGATGCTACCTCTTCCTCCAGGCTATATCTCCACGAAGAGGTACTGCTTCTGCGTTCAGGCCCAGTCTCTTCGTCCAGGTTCTGTTTCCTTATGGTCACTCTTCGAATCAGCCTTAGCATCTCTTTAAGATTTCAAGAGTATCCATTTCAAGTATCTGGATAGAACCTTTATATTGTTTTATGGCGTGATGTTGGATAAACAATATGTATTTCGTTTAATACATCCGTATGTGACCAAGACCTCATATTGGTCCATGGCATTACAGCTGCGGTGTTAAGGATAAAAAAAATGAATTTTTGATCGTCGCACGATTTGAGTGAGTAGGATTACAAAAGTGTTACACTAAGGTCCTGCCGGAACCGATTCCGGGGTATCCGAATGTGGTCAGAACCTTATATTGGACCATGGAATTATAGCTGTAGTGTCAAGGAAAAAAAATATGAATTTTGAGCACGATATGAGTGAATAAGTTTACTAGAGTGTCCCAATGAGGCCCCGCCGGAACCGGTTCCGGGGTATCCGGAATTTACCAGAACCTCATATTGGTCCATGGCATTGTATCTATGATGTTCAGGATCAAAAATCATGAATTCATAAAATGTCCTCTATGGGTACATTCAGAAACCGGTGCTGGGTGTCCAAAATGACCTGATTCAATGAGAAAAGATATTATTAGACCTTCTGGCAACTTTTTACCTGTAGAAAGTACATAACGAAAAAATTTCTTACGTTAATCTTGAAAAATCTAAGTGAACCATCACTTCCTGAACGAGTATACCCCATTTGAATCCGGAATAATTCCAGAATCAAGTGGTCAATCCCATTTCTTCTGGAACATAATAAATTTTGAAGAGTATGCGGTTTGTTTGAGACCAAAATATCCGAAATCGGTCTATAACAGACTAAGTTATGCTTTTTCATAATTCATTTTTAATGAAAAGTCAGACGTTGGGGGTTTCAGAGTCAATAATTGCGTGTTATGCTTAGGATAATGTAATTCAAATGTTTAAAAAAATCGCTAAACTTACAATTTGAAAACATCCCCAACAAAACAAGGATTCAAGAACGTCAACCATGGTCAACCAACCTAGTTAGAGTAAGATGGGGCAAAAGTTCGACCTTAGTGGTATAATCAAAGTTTCCAGGAAAACAATAGCAGTTAAAACAAAACAAATACCATACAGTGAACCTTCAACATATTGGCTATAATTTTGCTGAACCAATTTGTGTCAAAATATTTTACCATTTTTTTGTTATAACAGTTTCAAAATTGATTGTCTTAAACGAACTTTTGCCCCATCGGTAGGGCAAGAGTTCGAATCTAGTGTGGGGCTAAAGTTCGCTGGCTAAAACACAAAATATCGATTCTTTTATGACAGGCATACTTAACACCAGCCGTAAACTTAAGTTTGCCGAAAAATACACACTAAATTTTCATAAAAAAAATTGCCCAAAACCGGGTCAATTGTAATATTACCCAAAAATAGCAGTTTTTCGCAAAACTAAGTGAAAATGTAAAATTTTGGTCACAATTTTCACACGATCAGACAAATTCAACTAAATTTGAAGATAATATGTGGATTTTAGGCAATTTGAAATTTTTCCCGTGATTTTATACATGGGTCAAACTTTTGCCCCACTATGGGCCAAAAATTGTTTTCAAGTATTTATGCAAAAACTAATACACTTTAAAGCAACCTTATGATACGCCTAGAAACGCCCTTACATGAAATATTGAAAAAGATTTTATCTTCAATAGGTTGCATGGAAACGAAAGTTTGACCAAAAATTACAATATTCACGTCAAAAAACAACAAATAACCATAACTTTTTCAAATCTCAATCAATTTTTATGATATTTGGAGTGAAAGTCTTCTACTTGAATAGTATTCGAACCACCATGACATTTATAAGATTTGTTTTGAATTGAGGTAGAAATCTTAAAAAGAAACTCTTACCCCACTCGAACTTTTGCCCCACTTTACTCTATAGCTGTGCGCTTACCGTTATGTTTATGAAGCCTCACAATGCAGCAAACATGTGAGTAAATTATATAACAAAAATACCGTGCGGGATCGAAATCCATACACCTAAGAAATGAATCTAAATCCGTCCACTTCATACAAAACCCCTACTATTTGTATGAAGTGTATGGATTTTGAGCCTGTACGGATTTTGGTATCCTACTATATATAAAATTTGGAATTCGAAATTTCGAAAAATAAAATGATATCAAGTACTTTCTGAAATTCGAATAGAGTAAACATATTAACTCATTTGTGTTTTATGTAAGCCTGATTGATTACGGAGTTTCAATTACAGTATTCGTGTTGGAAAAATACCTACATTTTCCGAGAAGCAATCATCAGATTTGTTATGGTTTTGAATCAATTGTTATGCAGTGGTTGTGGATTCCAAATCTCCGCTTAGTAGAACAACATCTCTTCTAAGCCCCGTATCACACAAACAAACAGTCTATTTGCTTTCGAACTGGGCCTTTGTCAGTTAATTTACGCATTTTTATTAGCATACCAATTAGCAGAGAACATGTTCCGTACCGAGTGAGGCGAAGCCTAAAAACTGAAATTGTAACACCATTTAGGAGTGTCCCGTTTGTGGCAATAAAATTCAAACTGTGGTAACAAACGATCGACCCTCGGCCCCGGCAGTTGCGTCGCTTCACCGAAAAGTTGCACAAACACAATAAGCGCACGACGAGACGTGGCCGCGGTTGCTCAATTTAAGCCTACTTCCTTCTATTGTTTATGATAATTTGTGCTTCAATAAATTATGTCGATTTAAATTTCTGCTTCTGGCTGATTTGCCTTCTTCATTCACCGAAAACTTAATGTGTCCGGGGGAAACGAGAAGAAAGCCAATACCATGAATACGGGTGAAATTGATCACCTTTGCAAACGATTTTAATTTAGAGTTGACATATACTTAGAAAACCGTTCTGGGAGAGTTTTTGATTTCCGAGATGTTCTGTAATACCATAAAACGGGACAACTCTCATAAGGCGAGCAAGATTCATAGTCTGAGTTGCATATTAGACTGCATATTATAGCTAAATTTACGTAGCTAAATTAAAAACCCGAAACCTAAAAATAATCTACTGTACGATCCCCATTTGATATTTTTTCGAGATATGTTCAATAGTAGAAGCTGAAAACGAGGGGAAAGCGATTGAATGTTTATTTTGTGTTCAATTTTAAACATGTTTATATCGACTGAACGCTTAGAGACGTAAATCTTAATATTCCTACAACAATTTAGTTCAAATTATTTTTATTTTCGATCTTGTTTGGACAAAGTTTACGATCGATCACAACGTAAAAACAATTAAATTAGTTTAAAAAAACTATTACCGTTGATTTTTTGTTTATGTGAAATTCCACAATTTATACATATTTTATTATTTGGCATCAACAATATCAATTGCATGAAAATTACACATAAGTTTACAGATATTCGTATTCATAAAGTTGATTTATTGAAAAAATAAGGTTGTTTTACTGCACACTGTAAAAACTTATCAATTTCACTCTAAACTACGGTACCTTACCTACAGAGAACTAAACTAGTTAATTTGTTTCAAAGCGCGCTCCCTACGCACTAGAATGCACTTTTATGTAGATTGGCTTGGTTTCCGATTCTCGATTCTCGGTGCAGTGACGTCCCTTTTATGTTACACTTTCGACGTTGGCGACTACCTTACTGCTGGCAAAGGCGTTGGTTGACAGCACCCACCAAAGTTCTGCAATGCCAAGACCAAATACTACAATGACTACAGCGGCAGTAGAATAGAGTCGAAAAATCGGCGAAGGGAGGAAGGAACCGTATAGGCAATATAAAGTTTATTGCATGTTTACGCGCTTCAGTAAAGACGCATTCAATTTATTAAGTGGAAGGCAGCATAACGTCGATGACATCTTTTCTGGTTGGGATTGATTTATGCTGTGTTGCTCCCGCGTACCTTTTTTCTGCCGGACAACATAATACAATAGGTACGTACGCTTTGCACTTTGGTGGGCATCTCTCGCATATGGTGCTTGTATTTGAACTATTCAATATATATGGGAATACATTATTATTAATTTTCAGTCAAACACAATCTTCGGTAACAATTATTCGAAATATTATTTTTTTCTTTGTTAGTATTACTTTATACAACACATTTTTTATATTTATGTGTTCATCCTAATTCAGTGAAACTGAATTGAACTATTCATAACATTTTATTAGCAACATATTACTTTTCATTTGTCGAAGAAGTTAAGAGTTTTAAAAGAAGAATTGAATTTACGCATTTTCATGAACTTAATCTAGCTTCATCTTTTGAGAAAATAAAAGACTGCAATGGTTTTACCTAAAATCTTCATTTTTTTCGACGTTTGCTCCAATATTTCAACGTTGGATATACTGTACAATACATGAGCACTATAACAGGGTAAGAGCTGATTTCGCTGTTGCAAAGCTGAACCATCTGGGATTTCCGCGCTGGATTACTGATTGGCTCCTTTTATATCTGACAAACCGCGAGGCGTTCATCAAAGTAAACGGAGCAGAATCTCGAAATTACGCTATTACTTCAGGCGTGGAGGCAGCGTCCTCAGACCACTGATTTTCGTGCTGTTCGTGAATGATCTCAGCTTCCGGCTTAAATCAGCCAAAGTGCTGTTTGTCAACGATTTTAAAATTTACTTAATCATTTCGTCCCTCCTCGACTACTGTGCTGTTCAAGCCGTTATTTACGATATTCAACTGTGGTGCTTTGAAAATGGAATGGAGCTGAACTTCAAGAAGTGTTAACACATTTCTTTCACTCGACACCAGTCCTGAATCGACTTCGAATACTCAATGGGCCCAGATATCTTGGAGCGCGTTGAATTCATCCGTGACTTTGGTGTCAACATCGATCACAAACTGCATAACAGCATCGTCACAGCACGTCGTTGCCTACTTTTCCATACATTTTTTTTTCCGCCAAAAACCTTGTTTTTACATGAAACGTCGAGAAATTGTGTTACTTATTTTGCACGGTTTTTTCAATTTTGAACTGAAAACTTTTTTTGCACAGTACGCATCCCCCGTGCAAAAACAGGGTGTAGTTCGCCATCGCACGAAGTTAACCATCTACAAGACGCTGGTTAGACTGGTATTCGGGGCCTTCCTTAGCCGAGTGGTTAGAGTCCTCGGCTCCAAACCAAAGCCATGCAGAAGGTATCTGGGTTTGAATCCCGGGCGGTCCAGGATCTTTTCGTAATGAAAATTTCCTTGACTTTCCTGGGCATATAGTATCATCGTTCCTGCCACACGATATACGAATGCGAAAATGACACCTTTGGCGAAGAAAGCTCTCAGTCAATAACTGTGAAAGTGCTCATAAGAACACTACACTGAGAAGCAGGCTTTGACCCAGTGAGAACGTTATGCCAAGAAGAAGAAAAAGAAGAAGAAGAAGCAGACAAATAAGCAGAACAACTTCGGAGAATGCACGGTAAATCCTTTTGCCAGAAGAGGCTTGGTAAGAGCACCAACACTTCAAACCCAATAAGCGCATCAGCAGTACGAGCGTGAGCAGGAGTAAATTAACCTGCAGCAAAAGCAGCAGTATAGTGTTTGGTCGAGAGTACCAAAACTATCAAAGGTAACAACTACTGAAAAGCTTAACATTACATATAATTTGCAATTGGATTAAATGGACAAATTGATGTGAAGATTTGCGAAAAAGTTACCCTTTCTTCTCAGTGAGAATCGAACTCACGACTCCCCGATCTCTAGTTGGGGCGCGTCACCACTACGCCATGAGAGGACCACGTGAATATTGAGCTGAAATCGAATTCAGGTTAACTTCTGCGTTCATGAGTCCTCTTAGAGACTTACCTAGAATGCTGAGATCATCCTCGAGTTAAGAAAGGAGTCAAAAGCAAGCAGCTTTTTCTATAAAAAGCTAGCTGAAAAAGCCTTGGGGGATAAGGTGGGAGCAAGAGCCGTATACAAGGAAGCGACTCTCGAATGTAAAAATATGTACGAGATTTCAACGAAGGATCTGAGGTTATCTATGCAGCAGCAGTTCGCATTGGGTAACGTTCCAATGACAATTCGCATGAAAAAAGGCCCCAGTGGGAAGCAAGTATCCTTGTTGACGAAGCGAAAAAGGCCCACAAAACCAGCAAGATCAAAGTTGGCTGTTCGGTTTGTCTGCTTAGTGTGTCTAAACGCTATCAGCTGGTAGCGTGCCTTAAGTGTCTCGGGTTTGATCATATTGCACGGTTTTGCAATGGGCCAGACAGAAGCAAACTGTGTAGAAGGTGTGGAGAAGAAGACCATAAGGCGCAAGGCTGCCAGAAAACACCGAAATGTCTGATCTGTGCCAACAACGAGAACAAAAAACACGCCACAGGCAAGCATCTGCAAACATGTCACAGTGGAGATAGTGCAAATAAACTTGAACCACTGTGAGGTTGCTCATCATTTGCTGTGGCAGTCCGTAGCGGAAATGAAGTGTGACGCAGCTATTATCTCTGAGCCATACCGAATCCTAACTAGAGATGGGAATTGGGTAGAAGATACAAGTAAACCAGCGGCAATTTGGACGGTGGGAAGATACCCCTACCAGGAAGTGGTGGAATGCGCAGAAGAAGGCTTCGTAATCACCAAAGTTGATGGTGTGTACATCTGTAATTGCTACGCATCCACGCGATGGCCGTTGGAAGGATTCAACCGTATGCTAAACAGATTAATAAAAAAGCTTACTGATCGTAGGCCATTCGTCAAAGCAGGCGACTTCAATGCTTGGGAAATCGAGTGGGGAAGCCGCCTCACTAACGCAAGAGGATGCAGTCTGTTAGAAGCGTTAGAAGCGTCAAAAGTTGGTGTTGCTGCTAAAGCCGCGGAAACCGCTTGGCGAATCTTCAGCTTATAGGCCGATATGCTTGCTGGATACGTCGAGCAAACTGCTCGGGAGATTAAGCCTGAACAGGCTTTCGAAGGATGCGGAGGGCGAGAACGGGTTGTCGAATATGGACGCCATTCAAACTGTTGTGGGAACCATGGAGACAGCTCAGAAGCAGAAAATGAGTGAACCGTTATTGTGCGGTGATCACACTTGACGTGAAGAACGCTTTCAACTGCGCTAGCTGGAAAGCAATCGCTGATTCGTTGCATAGCATGAGAGTACCTGAGTACATCTGCCGGATTTTGAAGAGCTATTTTCGGAACCGGTTATTGATAAAGGGCGAACACGAAATTATTGCGATACATTCAACAGGGCATAACTTTTCTACCATTGGGTAAAAATCAACCAAATTTTGCACACTTTCTCATTGATGTGTATTGTTTACATGCTGTCAAATTCGAAGTCGTGTTATTCGATTCAACCAAAATTGAGGTGAACCAATGCGAGTCGAGAGAACAAATTCTTTCCAAACACCTTGAATTTTCTGACGTGTCGCACCGGCAGTTGGGAAAAATGTTGAACATTCACCATTCAACCAGGTCCGTCACACTCGGGCTCAGATTGGGTACCACTTCTAGTACTGCATTTGGTCGCTCGGTAGTGCAAAAGGTACCCAAGTTTGACAGATCGCAGTACACTTTTCACGGCATTCTAGATTACCTTATGAGCCATAAAATTTTGGGCAACTGCAAGGGACATGGAGGTCTTTAATTTGTCTTTGATTCAACCGTCTCCAGAGTGATAAAGCGGTTCCAGGAGTAGTTGACGTTGGACCACGGCAAAGGAGCTGGAAGAAAACCGAGACCGGAGAACAAAAAGACGGAGGGAATGGTGAAGCGGATGATTAAAGCAAATTCCAACGTCTCAAGCCGTGATTTGGCTAAAAAGATCGGCATGTGGAAGAGCTACGTCCAGAATGCAAATAAGAGAGCTGGACTACATACATTCAAGGTACAGAACTTCCCAAACCGCGATGAGCGGCAACAATCGACGGCTAAAACTCGAGCACGGAAGCTCTACGAGAAGATGCTGACAAAATATGTGATGGACGACGAAACGTATATAAAAGCCGATTTAAGCAAATTCCGGGGTTGGAGTTTTTCACTTCGACATTTTCTTCTTCTTAAATTTGTCGTTCACATCGAACTTGCTCTTGTTCGATGTGGACGACAAATTTAAGAAGAAGAAAATGTCGAAGTTCGCCTCCAAATATCTCATTTGGCAGGCCATCTGCTCTTGCGGACTGAGGAGTGAGCCTTTCGTGACAAAGGGCACAGTAAATGGCGAGATCTACAAATCTGAGTGCCTCGAGAAGCGCCTTTTGCCGTTCTTGCAGCAGCACGACGAAGCTCCGCTATTTTGGCCAGATTTGGCATCATGCCACTATTCTAAAAGTGTCATGGAGTGTTATGAGGCCAATTCTGTCCATTTTGTTTTATTTTTGGACATGAATCCGCCAAACTGTCCGGAGCTGCGCCCTGTGGAGCAGTACTGGGCAATAATGAAGCGGAAACTTCGGAAGAGCAAGAAGACAGTCAAAGACGAGAAGGACATGTTAGGAAAATGGAAACAAACTGAGAAACTGGTACCGGATGCAGAGCCGTAGCATGGCCTCGTGGCGCCCTTGGCAAACCGCCATTTGGGCGCCCCTTTTTTTACAAGTTGACGTGAAATTCCAGAAAATTTTCAAGGACACTTCTTAAAATAATAGGGCGTTTCCTGTAAGAATTGTCCATCGAAATTTAAAAAAAATTGTCATGATAAAGATCAAATAAATTCAACCACAAAAAAAACAGACGTCACATTTAGAACAGTGTCCTTTGAAATCCATCGTCCACTTCACACAATTATCATCTGGTGGCTAAGTTGCCCGAAATACGTTCATGTGCAGCAAGACTTGTAGATGGTGTTAATGAGAAACGTCAAACATGAAGGAAAACTATATCAAACATACAATAATTATTTTTAAAAATAAGAAGAGTTAAGTCGTGTAAAAAAGTTTAAAATTTAGGTTTTGTGTTTAAAGTTTAAAATTTTGACTTTGTGTAAAAAAGTTTATGTTTTGTTTTCATGAAATAGTTGAAGAGATCAAAAGAAGATTTCTAAAGAAATCTTACCAAGGTATCCTCTATAAGCTTCATAAGGAAAAAGCAAAAAAATAATTTAATAGCAAATGTTGTCAATCAATGTTACGAAAAGTTCTGTACGGACTCAAACGTTCATCATCCAGATCATTGTTTTGGAGAAAGAAAACAAAATTTCAGTTATTACAAAAAATATCCCATTCCAATGGTTTTCACTCTTGCTCTATTCCCAATGTTACATAATTCTCTGATGATTCTGTGATTATTGCGCCCTGGATTCAATCAAAACTTTCGTTTAGGTTCAATGAAATTGTTTGTCCTGATATTCTGTAAAAACATTGTAAAAGGTCCAAGATTTTTTTGAGGAAATTATGTCACGAGTTGGTTGAGAACCTTTCCAACAATTCTGTGAAATTCTACTATTTTAATTAGGTATCAGTTAATAGACTCTAAATTTATGGATGTTTTAACATAGGCACCGTGTATAAGCTGATTTATGATTACTATGGAGAACTATAATCAAAATATATTATTTAGTGATTTTTATAGATATCTCCTAAAAATCCGGTCACTAAATGTGTATCTCCAAAAATTTACCATTTTGGCGCCCCCTATAGCCTGGCGCCCTTGGCGAGTGCCAACCTGGCCAATAGCACGCTACGGCACTGACCGGATGACACTGTAAAGACTTTGATAGAGGCCATCAAGCGAAAATGCCTTCAATTTTACTCTCAAGGCTCCATCGATTAACTTTTCTTTTGATTTTTGAAGTAAATATATGTATAAAACTACCCTAAAATTTTGGTTTGATTCTAAACTTTATAAGAAAATTGGCATGACATTTTCGGTGTCGCAATAATTTCGTGTTCGCCCTTTATACGAAACATACCAAGGAGTAAAAAGTACTCAAATTACGACAGGCATTCCTCAGGACTCTTTCTTCGGCTTGACTCTGTGGAATATTATGTACGATGGTATCCTGAAATTGATTCTTCCCAGAGACGTGAAGATTGTTGGCTTTGCGGACGACGTGGTGCTATTAGTAGTCGGCGAATCAAGAGAGAAGGTGGAGATGCTCGCCACCGAGACGATCGGTTCTGTAGAAGATTGGATGCGGAACAAAAAGCTGACGATAGCCCACCACAACACTGAATTGGTTAAAAATGCCACTGGACCGCTAAACTGAGAAACAGTTCTGCTCAGCTGAGGATTTAATGCTTAGAAGAAAAACATGATCAAAATGCCATAAATATTACATTCTTGTTAGCTAACAACACAAATATACGCTTTCCATTTTTACAACCAGCACAATTAGGGTAGCACTTATCCTGTTCGAACGAACTAATCGCGTATGTAAATTAATTGATCATTCAGTCACTCGGCCGATGCGACGACGGTTTGCAACCAACCTCCATAAGCCTCTCAAACCAGGCTAGAAACTGGCGCTCCGTGCTTCACAAAGTTCCATTCCATTACAGATCCGATGTCATAAATTCAATTACAAAAACCGTTGATAGATTTATGGTTCTCGGGACGATTGATACTGCCGGTACTCATATCATAACTCTCGCAATAGTCATGAATTATTAAATGTTTGAAATCCTCCGCTCAGCAGAACAGGTACACGCATCATTGAACGTGAGCTGACGGACTCTGTACTAGTTAGTCAATGGTAGAATGGACTGCAGTTCAGCAGCTAGATGGCCCGGTTAGTGCATGTAAACCGATTAAGGAGTGCTAATAAATCATGTCCGTGGAATAGTTCAGTTTGAAAATGCTTAGCAGACAACATGTTGTTCAACATTCAAAAAATTAGCATGGTGAATAGACTGGCCCAGCTCAGTATGGGAGAAAAATAAAGTTGTATAATTACACGGGGCACCCCTTAGGATTATTTCATGGGGTTAGAGGAAGCCTTTCTGAAAAATTCAGCTCATTTGGTCGTTCCATGAGCTGGCGCATTTGAATTGAATTTAATATGGGATTTTCAGCTCAAACATATGAGCAACAGCACATCATCTACTGTTTGGTTCAGGAAAATTGATGATCGCGTTCAATTGGACCCAGAATTTCAAAAACACTACTTGATTTAATAGCGAAGAATATTGTAGAATATTATACCATGATCAAAATTAATAAAGTTGATGTTTTAACCATCTGAAGTATATCATGCAATACTGCTTGTATTTCATCAACATAGCTTGGAGGTAGCCACTAAGCGCATTATAGCCACCTATGACGCTGGGCGAGCTGAGGAACATGTCGCATGCATAAAAGTGACTGTACGGAAGTGCTGATCTAAGCCTAACTTTCAACAACTGAAAGAGTAATGAAAATGAGATTAAATCCAAATACAACCTTCTGCAACTATGTTCATTAGGGTATCAACTAGTGTATTTGTCATTCTGGGCTTATTTGAACGCGAACAATTGGTATACGGAACGAAACAGTGACATAGGATTAATTCTCATTTATTCTCATAAATTTGAGACGAATATCCCCTACAAACTTCGAATCGAATGCGCCAGCTGGTGGAGCAACCAATTGAGTTGAAATTTTGAGAGAGCGTTTTTCTTACCCTAAGGCTCATATCTAGGGGGTGCCCCGTTGAGTTTTACAACTTTTTTGTTTAAGGGCCAGTCTAATGGTGAATTACTCTTGGGAGGTCGTCACGTTTCTTGCATTTACGATTGATTAATTCAATTCCTTGTTCTTATCATACAGAATGTATAGTGCATAAAAAAGGAGTATTGTACGTATATTTTTGCAATTCCACATCGTAATAGGCTGATTTTTATCACACCAATCTGTCATGCAACGGCCTACTTTCCTGCACTGAAGTATGCAGTGCGGGAATAGTCACTACGCAAATGAAACCAGTGCTGTAATGATTCATTACCCAACGCGTTCTCATTACGCAACTGTTTTGAGTTGCGTAATGAATCATTACACAACCATTTTTCAGAAATTGTAAAATGATGGTAAATGCATTCCGATATTATTTCTGATACCCTCAAGTGGTCTTCTACGAAATTGCAAAAAATGTTGTACGTAACTCGTTGCAGAACTCGATTTTTACAGCACTCGTCGTAATTATCCTACTCGGCAAGCCTCGTAGGATAAATTTACGACTCGTGCTGTAAAAATCATCATTCTGCAACTTGTTCCGTAAACTACCATTATCTAACCATAAGAGAAGGTGCGGTGTTGCTTACCTTCTCAATAACTCCTAAGATGTTAATGAGAGAAATTATGCGACTGCCAGCAAAGGTCTGTTATCACTTTTTTTGCAATCTATTACAGATGACACGCAGGTTTCGTCATTTGGTGGAGAGGCCTGTGTCATCCGCAAACAATATTTTTTGACATCCCTGAGGTAACTCAGGTAGGGTCGATGTACCAATAGCCGCAATGCCAAGAACAGATATTCGTATAAAATTGAAAAACAAAAATTGATTTTTACATCATTTGAAAGCTTCTCATCTTAGTTTTGTGAGAAAAATATGAAAACTACGAAAACTCATATGTTTGTATTTATTATCGCTTGTGCCACTATAGGAATACATGTGCCTATAGTAGCACTATTTCTAATTTCTGTTCCTATAGTAGCACTAGCATCAAGGCGTTGCCAAACTACTAATCAAAACCGTATTTTTACAAAACTTTTATATTTTTCCTACAAAGTTTGGATCAAAAGCTTTCGTTTGATGTAAAAAAGTTCTTAATTCATCAATTATCTCGTATAATAAAAATAGTTTCTCTCAATAGTGCTACTATAGGAACAATAGGTTTACTATAGGCGCAAGGGAGCTCAAATTTTAAGCAAAACTAATTATTTCGATCATTTTTTGGACAAAATCATGCTGTGTTTCAATGGTACTTAGATTAATGGCTCCTGATCTAAAGATCCTGATGTCAAAAAATATTTTGGAAAGATTTATAACAAAACGGCCGTAAAAAGCCACTAATACGACCAGTGTCGTAGCGTGCTATTGGCCAGGTTGGCACTCGCCAAGGGCGCCAGGCTATAGGGGGCGCCAAAATGGGAAATTTTTGGAGATACACATTTAGTGACCGGATTTTTAGGAGATATCTATAAAAATCACTAAATAATATATTTTGATTATAGTTCTCCATAGTAATCATAAATCAGCTTATACACGGTGCCTATGTTAAAACATCCATAAATTTAGAGTCTATTAACTGATACCTAATTAAAATAGTAGAATTTCACAGAATTGTTGGAAAGGTTCTCAACCAACTCGTGACATAATTTCCTCAAAAATATCTTGGACCTTTTACAATGTTTTTACAGAATATCAGGACAAACAATTTCATTGAACCTAAATGAAAGTTTTGATTGAATCCAGGGCGCAATAATCACAGAATCATCAGAGAATTATGTAACATTGGGATTAGAGCAAGAGTGAAAACCATTGGAATGGGATATTTTTTGTAATAACTGAAATTTTGTTTTCTTTCTCCAAAACAATGATCTGGATGATGAACGTTTGAGTCCGTACAGAACTTTTCGTAACATTGATTGACAACATTTGCTATTAAATTATTGTTTTTGCTTTTTCCTTATGAAACTTATAGAGGATACCTTGGTAAGATTTCTTTAGAAATCTTCTTTTGATCTCTTCAACTATTTCATGAAAACAAAACATAAACTTTTTTACACAAAGTCAAAATTTTAAACTTTAAACACAAAACCTAAATTTTAAACTTTTTTACACGACTTAACTCTTCTTATTTTTAAAAATAATTATTGTATGTTTGATATAGTTTTCCTTCATGTTTGACGTTTCTCATTAACACCATCTACAAGTCTTGCTGCACATGAACGTATTTCGTGCAACTTAGCCACCAGATGATAATTGTGTGAAGTGGACGATGGATTTCAAAGGACACTGTTCTAAATGTGACGTCTGTTTTTTTTGTGGTTGAATTTATTTGATCTTTATCATGACAATTTTTTTTAAATTTCGATGGACAATTCTTACAGGAAACGCCCTATTATTTTAAGAAGTGTCCTTGAAAATTTTCTGGAATTTCACGTCAACTTGTAAAAAAAGGGGCGCCCAAATGGCGGTTTGCCAAGGGCGCCACGAGGCCATGCTACGGCTCTGAATACGACTATAGGGGACTGTCCACTAAGGGAACACTGACCCTAAGTCAGATGTGAAAATAATGTATAATATTCGTACCAACATGCTGCCTTGAGGAACACCAGCTCTTACAGAAAGTCTTTCAGAAATGAGAGTTCTTACAATTAATCTGAAGTGTACGCTTGGACGGATAACTTTAGAATACGCCTGTAGAACAGTGTTCTGATTTGTTGGGAATTATCAAATTTTTTACATAGGGTGCGTCCACTTTGTGATTAATCATTGCAAAAACCACCGCGAAAAGCGAGGTTTGATTACTGAAAGGGTGCTGCCTGAGACACACCTGCACTTCACACCACAGGCGTGGTGATGTGGATTGCTGACAGCGCGAATGCCAAAAGAGAGCGAGCAAAATGAATCTCTCTCGTGGGTTGATTTCTCTCTTTTCCTTCCCATCTACACTCTCACACTGATCGACTTGGTTGCTGTGTAGCAAGATGTACACTAGTCGGAGATGACGCTTTGGCTACTCACACACTGGCATTTATAGTTCAAAAAGCTCTCTACCACATTGGAAGCATTGCGTGTACGATACGGGGCAGCCCGTTTCCCGATGAAAATGTACATGTTGGGTTTCATCGCCTCAGCCAGCAACGTGTAGCGTGGAATAAAGTGTCACGTAGCATGCGCTGTGCGCGAAGGAAAGAATAGTTCTCAGATCGCGCGTCGCACGAAAATGCCTATTTCATTTGCAAAGCAAAATTTTAACAACTATTTCGATGAATGTAAATTACGTAACAAACTGGGGTACTTGTTATGGGGTATATCCTGTTAAGTGAATGAATTATTAAATTGTCATTGATAAGCATTACATATAGTTGACGGTCAGGATGAACGAGATACCACCTGTGTCGATAAGAGCTAGTATCAACCGTTAGTTTCAAATCTGGAATGATTTGGTTGCTCTGGTGCGCTCACGTCAATATTAGACCTCCACCTGATTGATGCAAATTTTTCTTCCGGCATTCACACCAAATGACCAGCTTACTGAAGTTTGCCTATTTTATTCGCTCAATAATTTTCGCCCCTGTCCTCAAATAAATGTGCTTAGAGAGCCAAGAATAAGCGTTTTATACAGGGCAAATTGACAATGATGTTTCATTGTAGCATTCGTCATTGATCTTTTTGAATTATTATTGAAAACTGATTTAGTTTTCGAAACAGTATTGTACGATGAAAGATCGCGAGGTGTTTTGGGGAAATTGTCAAAAAAATAATGGATCTATCAAGTCTGATAAGCTTTTATCACGCAACAGTGTAGAAATATCGTTTCCCTTTGCAATTTACGGGTCCCTAAGCTGGTTACGTAATCCGTAAAAGGAGATATTTGCAGCCAGAACACGTGTTTTCACTACACGGGAAACATTATTATCATACGTCACAAGTGTTATATGGCTTTTCAACAAATTCATCTGCATGTCCACAAAGCACTGCTACAGCCCCAACACATCTTAACCTGCTTCTTTCTTTACATGCGTTTGGGTAGATTAAATGGCAATAGTCGGTTTTCATCCCGCCAATTTGTCATGAAACGGCCTACTTTTTTGCACTGAATTGCACAGTGCGGCAATAGTCATTACGTAGCTGAAATCAGTGCTGTAATGATCCATTACGCAACGCTTTCTCATTACGCAACTATGTTGAGATGCGTAATGAATTACACAACATTTTTTCAGAAATTGTTATATAATGGTGAATGCTTTCCGATACGATTTCTGATACCCTCAAGTGGTCTTCTACGAAATTGCAGAAAATGTTGTACGCAACTCGTAGCAGAACTCGATTTTTACAGCACTCATCGTAATTGTCCAATTCGGCAAGCCTCGTTACGTAAATGTACGACTCATGCTGTAAAAATGGATATTTACGACGAGTGCTTTAAAAACCGAGTTTTGCAACTAGTTGCCTACAACATTTTTTTTTGCAATTTCATAGAAGACCACTTGAGGGTACCAGAAACCAGATTGGAATGCATTCACCATTATTTTACAAATTCTGAAAAAATGTTGTGTAATTATTTGTAACGCAACTCTTAACGGTTGTGTAATTAGAAAGCGTTTTTAATAAATCATTACAGCACTGGTTTCAGTTGCGTAATGACTATTACCACAATGCATAATTCAGTGCAGGAAATTCTCACCTTAGCTGAAAAAGAATGACAATCCGTTCGTGAGGATTCCATCCTGGGATTGAATTCCACAACAAATCTCGCTTACTAAGATCGAAAAAACAGGATTCAATGCGATCTAGCAAATTGAGATGAATTCAAAGCATGCTTGTTCGATTCTCAAAATACAAAGATGATCCCAGAAGACTAGTAGTTTACGAAACAAGTTGCAGAATGATGATTTTTACAGCACTAGTCGTAAATTTATCGTAGGATTGCCGAGTAGGATAATAACGATGAGTGCTGTAAAAATCGAGTTCTGCAATGAGTTACGTACAACATTTTTTGGAATGTCGTAGAAGACCACTTGAGGATATCAGAAGTTATATCGGAATGCATTCACCATTATTTTACAATTTCTGAAAATGGTTGGGTTATGATTCATTACGCATCTCAAAACAGTTGCGTAATGAGAAAGCATTGCGTAATGAATCATTACAGCACTGATTTCAGTTGGGTAATGACTATTCACGCACTGCATACTTCAGTGCAGGAAAGTAGGCCGTTTTATGACAGATTGACGTGATGAAAAACAGCCTATTACGTTGAGAAATTGCAAAAAAAACATTTTTTGCTATTACGAAAAATGCCGTTTAGCCTGGATCATTTCCGAAAGCACAAACAAACATTCCAACAAAAACCACGTGGGCATACATCCATGTGTAGTTTCATTTCAATGTTTTTCAATCGCGTAGGCTGCGACATAGTATCTACGAATGTCACAAATTTCCCAGTTCACATCAATGTGACATCACACAGACCCATATTCCTCACTGAGAAAAATCTACACGTCAAGGTCGTGTGTTTTACTTATAGATTTGCGCAAAGAGGAAAACCACATGACTTGAGTGTGGTAGCCATATGGATTTCGTAATTGACTTCACGGTATAATAACATGTGTATCAACATTAGGTTGTCATGTGAAACAAACATGAATGTCTAAATATTTAATCATGAAAACCAACTGATTTGCTTATTGAATCGAAATGTAGTGGCTTTAGATAGTTATGTGTTATAGAACATGAATGTCATGAGACTGAAAGAAGAAATTTGGTAGAAGAACTCTTGCTCCCCAAAATATGGATTCGAGGCTCCTCTGCTCGTCGCAAGCTCACTTGAATGTTTTCTTTTTTCAAGCAAGTGAGTCAGCAACAAGCGTGGCGCCGCAAATCCATATTTTGGGAAGCCCGGGATTAGCATATTCCATTTTATTCGAAGCTGAAAGCAAGGAAAATCTGTTAGTGGAATCCAATTCTCTAACACCATACATTATATCCAATGCTGGAAGTAATGCACTTCATTTATAGAAAATTAGAATGAACTCATCATCTTCACTTGGATATCTTCACTAATTGATAGAAAAACGAATCCGCAAATTTTCCTCTAACACTTTCAGCTTCAGAATTTGCTTCTTCTCTTTGGAACATGATGATGACTGTCGTTCGACACGAGGTCCGACCGCAATTCAGTTCACTATGGGTTGATCACTAACAATTTAGAAATTTGGAACACGGAAATCGACAGCAAGCTCATCGATTTCAAATCGACCAACTTGAACATGATGATCATGACACAAGATAACCATAAGTTAAATACACTGAATCCGTGTTGGGTGATGATCTATGCACCCAACGGTTGACACACACGAATTTGAAATGGTAAGCTTCAGGAACTTATGTGGAAAATTATGGAATTCATGTTGTCGGTTGATGAATCGGTCCATGAAGCAAAACTGAAGAATTGAATGTGTAACACACACGAGGTTTGTAAGAAAATCACAACAAATCGATATAGACGTTCATGAATCGATCCATAATTTTAAACACACGGATCTAACGTGTGGATTTTTCTCAGTGCTTGTGGACTGTTTTCTTGTGCTTGGAGGACAGAACAGTAGCGGGTTCTGCTGTCACCTCTACGAATGCTGTACGATCCTTTCCTAAACCAGTATTGGAAGATCGGTCAATCGTTAGAAAACGCAGTTCGCCGAGAATTTTTCTCGGTATCCATGGAAGATACTATGCTTCGGAAATAGGGCGCATTAGAACGCATCCGAGTGCGAAAAGAATGCATCACTTCCGAAATTATCTCGCATAGGTTCTGAGAGAAATCCAAATTCGGCGAGAAGCCGATTCTAATTTTTAATCGCACCGACAATATCACCAGTCTTGCATCTGAATCGCACATCAGATATAAAATCAGACGATATGGCAAAATAGACTGGGATACTTGGCTGACGTCTCCCAAACAGAACTGAAAAGTGCTTCTTTTCAGCACCGAAACCAGTGCTGAAAAGTAGTACTTTTCAGAATTGTTTTTTGGTAGGAAAAGCAGGCCATTTTGTTGAGCATCTTATCAATGAAAAGTTTATTGATTTGTAACGGAATCGCAAATAGTTATTTATGCAACTAGTAGTGCTGAAAAAATCGAGTTTTGCAACGAGTTGCATGCAACATTTTTTGCTATTTCGAAAAATGCCGTTTCAGCTGGATGAACTTTAAAAGCACAAACAAACATTTCAAGAGAACCCACATGGTCATACAGCCATCCCTAGTTTCAATTCAGTATTTTTCAATCACATAGGCTGTGATACAGTAGTACTAATGAATGTCACAAATTTTCTCGCTCCCATCAATAGCTGACTTCAAATGCTGGCTGATTCGATCCCACATCAGAATCGCCAGCCTGTGTCGGAACCAGATCGTACAACGGATATAGATGGGTTTATTCTACGAACGACTTGAGGTCAGAATTGTCGGTCTCCTATAGCGAAGTGACAATTCTCGACTCGAGTGAAGTGACTCGCCTTGTAAACCAAATGGAAATCCGTTGTGCGATCTGGCTCCGACACAGGCTGGCGATTCTGATGTGGGAACGGATCGTCCAGCATTTAACGCCAGACGTAGAACAAACCCAAGAATCAGATGCAATTGTGCTTAAATATGCTGTGCGCAGTGCAAGGCGAGACGAATCGAATGAAGTGACAATTGTCGGCTCGCTCCCATTTGATTAACATTAGTCGCCTCATGTCACCCGAGGTGAGAACGACTTAGCTCGACTTACACGCCGCGGTTATTCAGTTGACGCCTATCAAAACAGTACTGAAAAGTGCTACTTTTCAGCACCGAAAAGAGTGCTGAAAAGTTGTACTTTTCAGCACTGCTTCTTTTGATAGGAAAAGTAGGCCGTTATGTTGATCAACTTCTCAATGAAAAGTTGATTGATTTGCAACGGAATTGCAAAAAAATGTTTTCGCTGGTTGTAACTTTAATCTTGTACCGGTCCCTACAGTTCTTATCTTTTAATCAATCATCATTCCATCATCATTTCATCATCAATTTATTACACCTGCGATGCAAGCCCTCAGTAGTGAAATACGAGCATCCACCTTCAATGTGGCAGAACGAAAATGTCCAGCTTAAGTTCCCAGGAAAACGGCACAATACATTTTGTATGTCGCTCCAGGTGCCTACTCTTTTTCTCATATGGAAATATCAAAAGGATGCGATGTCACACCTGTGGCTTATCGCTATAAATAACGAAATTGTGAATAAAGAGAATTCAATTGCTTTTCATAACTCGTAATCGACTAATTACTAGTTGCTCTTAGTTGGACCGGGTAAGACCGTACTCCGCTAAGATACCAACTTGATGAGAAAGTTTCCATGCGATTTTATGAAGAGAAGTAGCCACTACAATCTTCAGGAGAGTTTTTTGGTGCCAAATTTTGTTCGAAACGTGGATGAGTGGTGGAGCGGTTGCCGGAAAAGAAACATGTTGAGATGTGCCGAAATTTCGCTGTTCGGGGTAACACGAATTCCCTTACTGGAGCCGGAACGATCGTCTTTACCAACTGTTCGTTTGATAAGTTGTAGCAGTGGTTTTCTTTTCAATTAATCTCAATTGTCAGCATGCAAAACTTGTAGTAGTTTGTCACTTAATTTAACACGACACTTTATTTTGTTCTACACTAAACATATAGTTTATTGTCTTCTTAAAACTAACAATTATGGACGTATTAAAAAAACGAAATAGAGATGAAATACATTAGTTTAGCTTGTTGCCGTGTTGCGTGTTGCCTCTTTTGTCGATAGATGTTTACTGGTCCTCGATGAATGTGCGTAGATGTGTCGAATAATTGGTATTTTACGAGTCAATATAGCGAAGTGAGTTTTGATAGTGGTGGCATGGTACAGATATGAAGCAGATTGCTTGCTTGGTATCAAACACCAACTAATACCCGGTTGGAGGATCTGGTGAGTTTGTCCCGTATTAATAGATGCCATCGGGATGATTTGATTTTTGTTGTTTATGTTTGTAATGTTGTGTATCGTCGGTTCGCGATCACGGAATCGAGATGTCCAAGCCTGAATGAAATATGGTGCAGTTTTCACATTTTCTCTATTTCTGTGTTGTTTTGCGCGACTGAATTTCGCGTTGTAATTCGACATCGTTTTCTCTCGTTTATTAGAAGTACGGTATATTCGTTCGATTTACGCGCTTTGGCCTGTCGCATGTCGTGAAATTGGTAGTACGTAGCTCGGACGTTCTATACTCTTTTTTTGTCTTTGTCTTCGTTTTATGCTTGTCGATATAAACGTACCTGATAGTGTCGTGTATTCAATGTAGGCTTTTTTCTTTTTTTATCAATCCAATGACACTGGAGGGATCGGTACTGCTTGTAACAGTTTTCTGAGCAGAAAATCATAACTGGTTTAGAAGTGTAATCAACTAAACTGTAAAAAAAACATTTGTTTCCATCATTCGAATGCCGGCATTTAAATGAATAAATTATTAACATCTAATCACAAATGCTTTGGCCCATCACCAGCTTGTCAGGCGAGTCCTGACCTGACCTTATACCCTTCCCAATTCGTAGCACTTATGAGGGCGTCGCTGAGTCGATGGCCTCTCATTAAGTACCGTTTTGATTTATATTACGGACAGATTTTAATTCCGGACACTATAATTTGTATGGGAAACATTTCACACGAAATGTTTCAATTTTTGCCCTTCGAAAGTTAAAAATTTTGAGGCTCGTTTTAATAAGTTATTTTGATAAACATCTATGCAAATTTATAATGCACAATTGCCTTAGACGTCTCTTTAGTGGTTTAACAATTTCATTTGATGATTTGACTTTTCTATTAATGATTTTCGAATCAAAGTGTCCGGAATATGGAGCAAAAGTGAGGACTCGTCTGGAATAAGAATCATCAAAAGGCTATACATTTCGATTTATTTAAAATTATTCAAGTTGCAGAAGCGTATTCTTCACCCACGATTCGAAAGTAAAGGGTTTCCGGCGCTCGATAACGCTGAGGAATCATACAGAATGATTTATTTTGAATGCTCTATGCTGTGCTATACTTCCCAGAGGCCTTAAGTGTCCGTAATATGAATCAAAACGGTAAGTGCTGCATCAACATTTCCTTCCCCTATCCCAAGTTACGGTAAAGATGGGCGTGACCAGGAATAGCAATATTCGTGAATTTGGTAATGATGTTTAAGATTGGGCCAAGATTTACTCCCCAGCCTTGTTCCTGGAAGCGGTCTGGATGATATTATCAAATGGCTCATTAATATTGCTGGTATCCATTCTACGAAGTATACCGTAACTACACTAACGATAACGCTTAAGTTGAAAAATAAGCTGTTAAATTATAATATTCAGTATTGAATGTTTCACGTTTATCAAACGTAGCGTCAAAAGTATTTTGAAATTTAATCTCTAAGATTTCATTCTATTAAACTAAGCATGCTGGTAATGTAAAAACATACTTAAGCCACTCATCTCATATTGAAATTAGAGTCAAAAACAAAAAGGATGAAAGATAGTGAAACATTTGGCGGTGCCCATTTTTTGTGATACTATTGTTCTATCAGACACGCCGTGAAAACTGCTTCATCAACAGTGTTGGTAGACATACGTTCAAATCTCAATCATTGAGTTCTGCTGCGAAAGCAAACTCATTTGAGATCTGCTTCGAAAAACTTACGCACGAGATATTGATGCAAAATCTCTTGCTCACCAGCATTGCAGAATTCGTTCTCATTTGATTTTGAATCACGATCAAAGCAAGCGAACAAAAACATCTCATCTGTAGCGGTCCACGATCGGCAATGTATCACAATTTCTAACAAGTTTGATAAATAGCATCAGTGAAGGAGAACCCCAAAAAGAGAATAAAGCTAAAATCCATTTTTCTCGTTTGTTTACTATTGGAAGTCGGTGTTTTATTTTACTGGCATGATAAACTGTCACCGAACATCCGACAGCAATAGTGTCCCCCAGGTTTGGAGCTTATTTAGAAAGGTTGTTTCGTGCACTGCTATCCCCCTATCTAATCAGAGCTGTTGCAATATGGACCAATGCACGAGTTCACTAATTTGACGTTTGAGCGCTGCTAATCATCACATTGTACAATATTGAGAAGATGATATACTCCAAAAACTGACAGCTACTTGACGACGTCATTACTATTCACCTGTGGAAAAAAATAATCTAGTGGTCCGGATGGTATATAGGAGTTAGTGTTAATTTTTTATGCCGAGGTAAATCTTGATTGTTACAGAGGGCGATGAGTGAGACATTCTCTCATGTATCTCAGAATTCAGTCTCTAATCTCATGCTCATGCTGCAAAAAAAAATCAATCACAAAACCCATCGTAAATTTGCCAAATCCAATATTATTGTTTACATTAGAGAGATTAGTTACATTTCTAGCAGAAAAAAAAGAAATAAGTGCATTACGTGAAATAACTGTGATAAGCAAATGAGTCAAGTGGGTGAGCCAACTCATGCAAGATGTTTTGGTTGTTGAGTTGCGTGAGCTACAACTCAGGGGTGAAAAATCTCAAGCAAGAGAATTTGAGATTTCCGCAACGCTGTTCATCAGAAGAATGAAAGCAACTATTAGGCGAGATCTCAGCAAATAACTGTGAACTCATAAGAACACTACTGAGATGCAGGCTCTATCCCAGTGGGGACTTAACGCAAAAGAGAAGTAGAAAAAAATCTTCGAAAGCATTCTTAATGCAGGACGTTGTAATATAAACTAAATCATCCAAATCGTTTGTGTTTGTCACGAACTTAGCGTTGGTCCTAAGTTTTGGAATCTAATATTTATTTATTTATTTATTTATTTATTTATTTATTTATTTCTTATAGATCGTTGTAGAGTAAGGCAAATTCCTTTTAAATTGTCACAACCGGTTTTGATCGATTAATTCAAACAATCTTATTTCCTAAAAAAATCATAATCTATTTAATTTTGCTGAATCTTCCTATTATAGAAGGCAATGCAGTCTCGCCGAAATCCAAGCAATGTAGAATTTTGTTTAATCTGTGTTGGTAGCATGTTCCAAATAGCTATGCCCCTCACAAACAAAGTGTTTCCATAATGCGATGTATTATAACGTGGAATAATCAAATTTCTGGCTCTGGAACTACGAAATAGCTGCAATTTCTCATACAGATAATTGGGAGACGAAAAATTTATTATTTTGAAAACTGTTAGAACTGTACGCATTTTCAAGAAGTCTTTTAGTGAGCATCCAAGCAGCTGGTTTTGTAAGTGTCTAACACTAGAAAAACGTGAGAGATTGAAGACGTACCTGACACAGCTATTAAGAGCAACCCGTAAACGATCGATGGATCTTGCAGAAGCGTTTAGTAAAAATTCCGCTCCATAAATGAAATGAGGCAAGACAAGAGATTTAAAGAGTTTCAGCTTAATATCCCTACTTAGCATTGTTGAAGACAATTTTAATTGACGTAAGCTACCATAAACTTTACTACAAATGTGATTAACCTGACTATCCTATTCAAGATCACTTGTTAAGACAAATCCTAAGTTAACTACCCTATCGACATAATCAATTAAGTCTCCACCAAGAAAAATGAAAGGCTTTGGATCACTTAGTCGCTTGCGAGCAATACAGATTGCTTTTGTTTTTCCAGCATTTATGGGAAGCAAATTATTATTGGACCAATTCAAAATTCGTTGAAGATCAGCATTCATCATTTGAACTAATTCATTTATATGCAAGCTTGAAGAGCAAATGTATAGCTGTACATCATCAGCAAACATGTGTATCTGACAATGCTGAATTACTGATGGCAAATCATTTATGTATAGTGAAAACAGCAAGGGCCCCAGAACTGACCCTTGTGGAACTCCCCTAACTATATTTATGGACTGGGACAAAATTCCATCTATTGACACACATTGCGTCCGGTTTGTTAAGTAAGATTGAATTAAATTGATGGCACTTCTCGAAAAACTAAAGTTATTAGAAAGTTTACGCAATAGTTTGTTGTGGGATACCCGATCAAATGCTTTTGAGAAATCTATCAATAACAGAAGAGCAATTCCTTTTTTATCAATCTCCTTATGGATGTCATCATGGATTTTTAGAAAAGCAGTAGTAGTATGGACCGATGCACGAGTTCACTAATTTGACGTTTGAGCGAAGCCGAATTCACTCGTTGCCATGGTCACGTAAATATCACGGCACCGCTCAAACGTCAAATAATGAACTCGTGCATTGGTCCATTATGACCTGATCTGAATCCGGATTGAAAATCACTTAGCAAGCCGTTATTTTGAATGAAGTATAAAATTTGTTGTTTCAAAAGCTTTTCAAAAACTTTTGAAAGAGCAGACAAAATGCTTATAGGGCGTAAATTAGACAAATCTGAATTGTGTGGCTTTTTTCTAATCGGTATAACTTTTACAATTTTCCATGAGTTCAGAAATTTTTCGGAATCAATACACAAATTGAATACATAACAAAAAATGGGCGCCATCATTGGGAATACTATTTTTAAAAAGCGTAATGGTATTTCGTCCAGTCCAACTGTGTCTGATTTTATTGAATGCATTGTAAGCCAAATCTGATCAGCTGTGACATTAGAAAACGTTAAACCATTTGCATTGAGAGGAGGTATAGGAAGCGATGATTCACTATTTGTGAAATTTGCTCCAAAAGAGGCATTGATTTCATCAGCAGAATTATTGAACTGATTATTACCTAGAGTGGAATTGAAAACCCCAATTGTTTTCAATTTTTTTCCATAGAGTTTTGCTAGAACTGGTATTATTTATTGTCTCACACGTGTAGTTTTTCTTCGCAATGTTTATTAAATTTGTAACTTTGTTTCGCAATCTCTTGTACTGATTCAATGTCTCCGTCGATTTATGGCTTTTCCACGATTGATATGCAATATCTCTTTCAATTATAGCATTCAAAATACTATTATTGAACCATGGGTTAGTTTTTGGTTTAGAAACGCGAACCGGAACACAGTGATCGAGTAATTTTAAGAGGCATTGGTTCAAAAAATCTAAAGCTATATTTGGATCGGTCATGCTATACAAAAGTGACCAATCAATTGATTCTACTGCTGTTTCAAGTATCGAATAATCAATTCTATTGAAATCTCTGTAGGTACGGGTAACCATATCACTCTCATTACGCGAGATATTCAACGACCCAAAAATTATGTCATGTCTGCAAAAACCTGGCGATGAAACTTGGTTGAACTTAAGTACAAAATCTGGACTACTAGTAAACATAAGATCAATAAGAGAACAACCTGAAGAATAGTAATGAGTTGGTTCAACACTAACACAATTTAGACCAAAGATATCCACAACACTATTCAATTTAGCCGCCAAGGTGCTGTTTGTTCTTATATCAATATTGAAATCGCCAAGAATTAACGTTTGAGAGTAATTCACAAATGATTCCTGAAGCCTTTCATAAATGATTTCGGAGCAATCATTTCTTGGTGGATTATATACAGTACCTAATAAAAACTTTTCATTGCCATAAGAAACTTCTAGAAAAATATATTCAACACGGTTGAAGTTATCAATCAATGTTGTGAATTCAGATCTAGATAGCATTTTACACTTCAAATGCAGGTTACGGGATTTCAAGTAACGAATGTAAAACTCGTCTCGTACAAACTTAAACGCAAACTGCAGCGCGATAGGTGGTGTTGATCCAGGTTTGATAGGGATCCGAGCAAGACGTTTAGCAGTAGTGAGAGGCACATTATCTTCGGTATAACCCAATGCAGCAGCAATCATGCTCACAATGCGACTCAAATTTTCACCAGCGACATACGGACTCCAGAAAGAAGGAGATCGTTGGACATTTCAGCAAGCATACATGATTCGTTCACGGTCCAAAGCAACATCGGAACGAATTTCACTGACAGAATCCGAAAGCTGCTTTACTTCGGATGTACCGTTTTGAAATCCTGAATGTCGGTACGTAGCGTAGAAATTTCGTCCTTGAGCTTGCTGGTACTTTGTTCGATGTTTTTATCGGTTTCATCAAACCTAGATTGTAGCCGCGAAAATAGATCATCCAAAGACTCAACTCGTCCATCTCCTCCAGTCGACGACAGAGATGATGTTGACTTCGTTCTTTCCATTGTCTTCACAGACTGAGTGAGTGACTGTTGTTTACCATTCCCCGATCGAGTGTACATATCGCTTGACGGCGGATGAACCGGGTAGGTACACAAATGGTAGCTTGCGAAGGTTGTTTGGATAAAAAAGTATGATAACGTTCTAATGTTTTTCGGCCTTCAAACTTAAGCACTTCATTCACTACAGTTTCGCAATATTCTGATTGATCAGTAGCACGCCAAAGTAACGATAAAAAAGAATAAAAACAGGGCTTTTCAACTAAAACGCAGGACTAAGAGGTTCACTCGTTATCCACGCACATCCCTTCAGAAACTTCATATGCTGAATGTATTATGACCTGAAAGTTACAATTTTTGAATAGATTTTTATAGCTATTTACTATTTCGTGAACTGCTGAGCTCTCTATTGTTCTTTACTCCCATTATTTTGTGTGAAATCAAGACATAAACATTTTCTCATAGGGGAGTACGGAAGGCCATTCAAGAAGGTTTAAAAAGCATTCCTGAATCATATAGAGTATTTATAAGGTTCCATTTGTGTTAGTTAAGTTTTCATTTCCAGACAATTCTTATTTCACAAATGTATTGTATTTGAAATGATAGCTTTCATTTCTTGTTTGGTTTATTTCGTGATTATTGTACATCTCATTTTCAGCAATTTACTACTTATACCACACAATTTATGCACAAAGTGTACATAATTTTGCTGAACGTTCTTCAGGAGATATCCAAATACTTACAATGATGTATTATGGCCGTAAAATTGACTGCTCTTTTTCGCTCTGTAGTCTGTTCAGCATTCTGGAACTTTGCACCATGTCGAAATGTCTCCAACCTAAGAACCTCAATGACACCCGCTTTCCCGCAAACTGCCACCATTTCGTGCCATATTATCACTGTATTTTTCAAACTTCAAAACGAAACCTTTCACGTGGCTCCACTTGCACACGCTCGGTGTCTATAGAGAAGTAAACGCTGCCAGCCCCCGAAAACGACAGTTTTCTGATAGAGCCTCGTCCACCATTTAGCTAGCGCTAGGCAGGGAGATGCCGCGGAAACCCTTTTGCCTTTTAATACCAATGACAATAATCGTAATTTCACGGTGGCTCCCAGTCACGCAATGGCTCCGAAACGGGAAAACTCTTGTTTCCTCCGCGGTTTGGTCGCCTTCCTAAATTACATTAAGTGTCTCCTGTTACCACAGTTATAATGAATAAACAACCATAAATCTATAATGGAAAATCAAAACCTACGTCTTTGGAAGTCTGAAACAGAGGAGAGAAGCTATGGGCGTAGACTGAAGGGAGTCGTTGCCCCCTTAGCTGACAAAAATTAGCTCGTTTGCTACGGACGTTCATTTCTTGTTTGAATTTTTCATAAACTATGGCCAGAACTCATATTTATAAAATAATTTGGTCGTGAGAAATTTCATGAAGAATTTTTGAAATCCGGTAAACAATCATGCTTTGGCAGAAGATCGGGCTGGTTACGATTCCCAAATATTGTGGACTACGGATCTGACATAATATGTTATAGAACCTAACATAATTAATCTGATGAAAATCTGATAAAAAGTAGCTCCACATATTCCCCAGGAATTCTTCCATGGATGCCTCTATATGCATTTCCAGATATATTTAGTTAGATTTTTCAATAAATTTCAACAAAAGCTTATTCATGAACGGTGGCCAAAAAAGACTCTAATTGTTTCATAGATTAGTTTTCCGTGAATGAAATTTCGAGTTCATTCCCTCTTCTCTGATAGAAAACCTGTCTACGCCTATGAGACAAGCCGAATCTAGATCCTATCGATAGAGCGTAAGTTTAAGGGAACAGGGCGACGGGAGTTAAATGACAACAATATCTGAACTTGTCCCGTGAGCATGAAGCAGAAGCACCCCCACGCGATTCGAAAGTTCCATCTATGCTCGCTATCTAAAGTCGCGGCTTTTAGTCTTTTTTTTTATATTTTGAACCATTGCATTGCAGTGACTGGGTCCCCTCTATGCGACATCGAAGAGAGCAAAAACTAACAGTCTATAAAACAACTAGGCAGCAAACAAAATAAACGAGCAGTTGTTGACAGTAAAAGGGTAAACCGAATAAATTTATTGAGTTCATTTTTATTGCTTTTAATTGTCAACTATAATTAAAAAGTTGACGAAAACTAGCTATGAAAGTTATTTCGATACAGTTTTTCACTGTCACGTTTGGCTTTCTGGAAACTTTGGATGGTTAAGGCTAATCGTTCTATCGTTTCGTGCTATCACGCACAATTCACCGTTGGGCTACAAGACAAGAGTAACAAAGTTTAATTATTGAGATATAAATTTTGAAAACATGTGTCACCCAACTTGTTAAATCGTTCATCTATTATTATTGAGGGAAATGGGTACAATGTTCTTATGGAATTAGTGAGGGCAAAATAAAATGTCCAATCAAGATTTTATATTTCTTTACTTTTTGAAATTATATATTTCGCTCTTTTCAACGTGCCATTAGTTCAACAATGTCTACGAAAAAATAATGATGTAATAAATCTTAAATTGTTAAGGTTTTTACAATTTCGCATTTAAGATGGTAGTAATCTGCGCTATATTTAAATTCTAATTTACCAAGGTTTAGTAAATTTTAGGTGTGGATTCCATCACTTGATCATTTTTTAATACCAATGAGAACTATGATATTTTCAGCAACAAACCAAATGTTTTTTTATTCAATTTTTGACATATTTGGTCGCGATTTTTACCACAAACTTTTGTCTGTGTTTTCGGCAAAACACGTATATGAGTTTCATAAGAAATACAAAGTTGAATTCTGTCAAAACCATGTACAGATTGAAAAATCGTCATTTTCTTTGAATATCTATTTTTGTTTCAAATTAGGTTTTATTCTTTGGTTTGCTCAAGTAACTTGTTAGTATTGACGCTAATTCATCTCAGGATTTTAAATTAATGCAAATCAGTAAAACCAACAAAGTTATACTTTTTCGAATCAATGTTAACAATCAGAGTTGCTTGTTGTCACTATCAACGCTTGAAATTTGCTGATTTGTACAGGCCGACTGCGATACAATTCGGATCAATCTACATTATATCAACATCATGCTGTCTACTCCATCACAAGTGCATTGATGGCGATAGACTATGGATATCACTGATGGGTTAAATTTAGCCTTAAATAAAGTAGTTAAAATGGCCATTTATCAGTACGATATTTTTAACAGTGTTGCAGATAGGTTGAAACTATTTATTGGTCACTGAAAAACAGTAAGTGCATGGATAATTACCACGTGATCACTCATTCCGCAGTGATTATGATCTAGAGTGCGATGTCGCATCACTGCTGTTGGTTGTCAAATCAAAGTGATATTGATAGCTCGCAAGTGATAGTGATAGTTTTAGACCGTCAGCCATCAGCTGATATGATTGATATTAAGCAACTCTGTACAATACGTACTGAGCTTCTTTACTTTGAAGTTATCAATATGGCTACCAAATCAACTAACGGAATACTCATCGCTTTTAAGATACTCAGCAACAAATTGAAATGGCATGGGTAAGAACCCAAGTAACACCGATAACATCTTTTTAAGGGCAGTATGAAAAATATGTCATATGACAGATCTATGGGTGGAATCAATTACTACTTGAGTAATATACAAACTATAGAACAGTTCTCAGAAAACATGTTTTGTTCAACCATGTAATCGAAGAGAAGCGAATTGTCTGGGTAAGATTATAGCTCCATGGACATCTAAATAACATGATAAAGACTTAATGCTCACTTGTTGACATTGATCAAAACGAAACTCCAAACATATGTTTTAAAATGGTTTTCGGCATAATTTCATCATCAATTACCAGCCGTTAATAATTCGCTTTGAATCAAACAATAACCACTCCCATCTACTGGTTTTTACTTTCCAAATTGTACAGATCTATCTCACAATGGCAATGAATATAACATTATTTTTGGCAGGTAAAACTCTACAGACGACAAAATTTAATGATTGTGCTCAATTTTAAAGCGATTCGATGGTGTTTTATAGGTAGGTCATGCAGGAAGTCAACTCCATATAGTAGTTTTACATTACTGGCTGTTGCTCTACGAGCGGCATGTGCATTTTTCTAGAGACTTCGCAATTTAATCCATAGGCGTGTTGTTTTTGACGTTACTCCTTCAATGGCTTCGGACTGTTTCGCTTGAGTTCCGGAATAGATCTTCTATACCTTTGTTTTGTAGCCGTATCAAAACGTCCGATGTCCTTTCCAGCAGTTCGCCATAGGTACTTCTGTTAGACTTTCTTAAACGCTTTTTTTCTGGAGTCGATTTATTGCTTCATGCTCTTATTGTAAGTTTAATCACCAAGTCTCGTCATTATTACCGCAATATTGACAAACAAATAAAACATATTTTGTCGGTTTGATGGATTATGATTTGTTGGAACAGAAGTCATAATAAAATTATTATAGTGTTATAAATGGCAATACAAAATAAGAACTCATTTGAGAATATGCTCTTATAATGTGCTACTGACGTAAATTATGAGTATGTTTGCAAACCTATTATTAGGCTGTCGCCAAAACATAAATTATACGTAATAATAACATATGTTTTCATTATAGATGGCTTTAATAATTTAGAACAAATGTATATTAAGCTAGTGACCAGTCGATTAAGTTTTCAGCTTAAACGTGTATTTGGTTCTCTAGATTCGTGTTCTTGAAAATGGCCTCGATTCATCTTAACCTTGAAGTATCGATAAAAAAAAAAATAATCTGTGAAAGCGAGAAAGCAATATTATTAACTGTGTTAAAAGATCTGAACTCACCAAAGTAAGAGTTGATCAAAACATGCCATTTTTTGAACTATTACTTTTGATTTACATTTCATAAATTAAATCAGCATCCATTTTTTTTTAATTTTAAATACAAGTCATGGAAATATAAATGGTCTAAACTTTTTTCAATGGCTCTGTAAGCTTTGTGCCATATTGTTTTTTATTTTTGGATTAGAACAAATCTTGCAGAAAACTGTAATTCTGATGGTTCTGTATTTTATTTCCAATTTAATTTGATGGCGCATGAATTATTGTAGAGTAAAATGAAAAGTTTCGCCTTGTACCTTGTAGAACATGACTCCCACTGATGATCATAGACAAACTTAAATGGAAATTGTAAAAAAGTTAGGGCTAGAAAAAAAAGGGACACTTTGTTTTGGGTTCTATAGCGTGGGTAAAAAATAATGAAATTTTGGGTTATACTAGTTTAGAAAGTTATGTTTGTGTATACAAAAGTTTACAAGATGTGTAATGTAGTTTTCAAGATGCATTCAAAACAAGAAGAGCTACGCCAGCAAATCTTGGGCGCGGTGATCGATAGTCCTGGTCAGTCGCACAGATAGATCGGCAAAAGGCTTGGAATCCACCATTCCACCGTGTCCCGCGTTGTAAAGATGTTTCAGGAGACGAAGACCATCGAGCGCCGCGCTGGAAGCGGCCGAAAACCTAAAACGGAATACCCACAGAAGGCGCAGAAAATAGGGCAGTCCGTTAAGAATAACTTGAACCTTCCCACCCGAGAAGTGCCCAAATATGACATTTTTTCCAAGTGGTTCATTCAACAGACCATGAAGTAGGCTGGGCTACGTGTTTTTAAGGTCAGGAAGGTGTCAAACCGAACTGACAAGTAAAACACGGTGGCCAAATTGCGTGCGCGGAAGCTGTACCGTGAGTGGCTGGACGACGAGACATATATCAAGGTGGACACCAAACCATTCCCTGGCTTTGAGTTTTTGGTCGGTACGTCCCGCATGGAGATTCCGGAAAAGTTCTGGATGAGAAAGAAGTGTACCTGTTATGGCAAGCGATCTGCGAGTGCGGACGGAACAGCAAGCCGTTCGTTTCAGGTCAGGTTACTCTAGCTTTTACTGTATACCTCCCTTGTTCTCTGGTCCGTTCAAAATCCAGTTATGCTGAGTTGACTGTATAATCATTTTTTTCTAATTTGGCCGTAACGGAAATGATATTCTAATATAATATTTTTATGTTTGGGAAGCCCAGCGGTAAACACGCAGCTTCTCAGCTAGACCAAACTAAGGGACATGGGTTCGAATCCCACCGGACGAGGATCTTTCCGGGTTGGAAATTTTTTCTACTTCCCAGGCATACAATATCATCGTGCTTGCCAAGCGATATACATAGGCAAAAATAGTAAGATGGCAAACCTCTCCGTTTATTAATGCTGAGAAGCAGGTTCTGTTCCACTAGGTGCGTAACGCCAGGTATATGGCATGGTGTCCATTTACATCAGGATGAAAAATCATGTATTTTGAGCCGTCGCATGATGGTACTATATGATGGTCTGAAAATGTCCACATCACACCCTAGCGGAACCGGTTCCGAAATACTCCGAAATACCGGCCAAATCTAAATGTTGGTCTTCTTGGTGCTCTTGTAAATCGGAATGAAAAACCATGAAATTCGAACCGTCGTTATATACATGTGTATGAACTGCTGAATATGATATACGCCAGTTCTTTCTGAAACAGGTTCCAGGTTCCCTTGTGCCCTTGTGCCCAGAATGGCCATACTGACAAACAATTCCCAGGGTTCCATTCTTGAGTTCCATATCTTTCATATAAAGCTAAAAGAACGAAAATCGGTTAAGAAATGGATTTTTGAGAGCGTTTTAAAGTCATGGGTCATTTTTGATCCTTAATGCATAATGTGTAACTTTTTTTGTAGCGCCGCTCCTAGAGGTCGCTGAAAGCTTCTTTTAGCACGAAAATGTTCGTTTTCAAAAGTTAGGATAAGTCAGAAAATTTCAGATTTATATCTATTTTCTCTACAAAGTTACAGCTTATTTACCGTGCCGATTGGCCAAAAATGACCCCAATGCACAAGGAAGGTTAAGTGGGCTGGTCATCTTGTTTATTTATTTATTTCGTCAAACATAAGTAGAGTACATACAATAATTACAATAATTTCTTACATACTATGGATTACTTGTATTGTTGTTTAGTCGTTTTTTAAGCTGCTCTTTGGACATATTAATGCCAATGAATTCGCAATGTGCATTATATTAACGCATCATACATTAATTGGTTTATTTTGAGCATAATTCGTTCTGTATGATTTTTTTGCAAATAACTTTCTTGTTCTTAAATGCCGAGAGGGTGTGTAGAAGTTTAATTGAGAAAGAAGCGCAACTGAGTCTACATGGTTCGAAATAATGTTGTTGATGAAAAGAATCATTGCAAATTCCCGGCAAAAAATCCACCCTAAAAAAATCCACCGAGGGATCCCGAACATTTTTTTTATTTCAATTTTTTGTTCTTTAGAGTACATTATATTTAAATGTAACATCGTCAAAGACAGTTTCATTAGTCTTAAGCTCGATGAAAGTTTCAATTCCAAACAAAAGCTCATGAAATAAATATTCATGCATTTATATTAAGTTTCATTTTGTTAAAAACAACCTTAAAAAATAGTTCCACCGTGAAAGTGGTTTTTTGAAAAGCACAACACAATTTTTACAGTAACTGCAGTAATTAAAACACGTAAGCAGCTTATAACAAGAAAGTTTCACCATTTTATACTCCTTTTAGATTGATACCATATTTAAATAATATAAGTTTTCAACATGAAATATGCAAAATCCTGTGATTAATGGCAACGGTAAGGATTATGAGGTGAAAACCTTTGTGTACTCCAGAGGTTACAGAAATGGGTGCTGAGAATTTATTTTGAAAGCGCACTATTTGTTTCCGATGTTTCCGATGTGATAAATATGACTGGGTCTAATTCCATTCCTATTTTTTTTGCAGTTTGATGATTAATAATGGTATGTCGATTCGGTCAAATGCCTTACTGAAGTTAGTGTAGAGGGCTTCTCCGTGCTTGCCCTTGTCCATTGCGTTAAGAATGAACGATACAAATTCTAGCAGATTGTCGAGTGGCCTTTAAAAAAGCCATGCTGCATGTTAGTAATTTGTTTTTTTACTTGCTGGAAAATTTTGTCGTTCACGAGAGATTCGAAGAAATTGAGGATACAAGAGGTTATGGCAATTCCGCGATAGTTCTGTATGTCAGATTTCTTGCCTGATTGAAAAACAGGCACCAAATACGAGGATCTCCAAGCTTCTGAGAATTTACCATTATTCAGAGACATGTTGAAAAGGCGTGCTAAGGGAAGGGTAAGCTCTTCAAAAAGATTCTTGAAGAACACGGGTACCATCTAGTCCTGCTCTCTTAGATGCGTCCAGATTTTTTGGTGCTGCGAAAATTTCTGACTGTGTTAGTTTTTCAATAGATATGGTATTAGAAATTTCTGAAAAAAAAAAGAAATCGCGGTCGCGGTCTTCTTCGGAGTAGGTTGTATACACTTCTTGGAATAAATCTGAAAAGAGCTTGCAGATACCTATCAGACGAGTTTTCACTCACATCATTTCCATCGAAATGCATTTGCGAAGGGAAATTGCTTCTTTTCTATTTAGTGTTTACATAGTTAAAAAAGTTTTTAGGACATGATTTGACTTTAGATTCGACCTTACGATTATATTCTTCATGGGCGGAGTTAATGGCTGAGTTGAGTTGGTTACATATGTCATGATAATTTTGTAAGTTTGTGGCAGTATTTCCTTTTTTGTATAATTTATGCGCTTTCTGTTTTTTGCTCTTCAGGTTTTCCAGATGAGGGTAAAACCACACTGGTAATTTGTTGTTTTGTATGCGGCTTCTTCTTTCAGTTGGTATAGTTTCATTAATTATTTGTTGAATAATTGAATGAAATTTGTCCACTTTAGTGTTGGCATTTCCTTCAATACTTATAGGTGCTGTCGGGGTGTATGTGGGGCCTACCAACCAAACGAATCCGATTCCAGGTAGAAATTCCAATCGCCCTTCCTGCGATCTAATGGGTTTGATGTGGACTGTATGGGGATGAATACACCGTCTCGACACTGGCGATTTTCTCCACAAAACCGGCTCTTCGTTCCACAATATGACAATTATAACACACGCGACGTACAGCAATTACACATTTATTTAAAGAAACAAACTCTACGGTTCACATTTATTCACTTAATTGACTAACATTGAAATTACGTACTCACTAACAAATTAAAACTTAAGTCTAGACATCGAGTGAGATGACCGCGCGACCGGACTATACGGAGCTAACTGATCTGCCTCTGCATCTCTCATCAACCAACTAACCCATTTGTTCGATCTCTGAACCTAACTCCGACACCCGAACTATCTACCTGACGTCATCGATTCGAAACGGTTCAGGTACCGAAGTAGTTATCTCCCAGTTTTCTCCCAATTCGTAGATTCGAAGATCTCACCAAGCAGAGCCAGTTCTATAGGTGTAGCTAGGGGTCTGATTCCTCGTAAACATGCTCGCCCATCCTGAAAGCACGGTGATTTCTGAAAATATAAGAAACCTCTTCGACCAGAATCGCTGCGAGCTACGTATGGAGTTCATGGTTGGACTACAACATCTTGATTTGGTAACGGGAGCAGGCAAATCCTTTCAACAGGACGTTTCAAATATCCATTGCTAGTCTTAAGAGTGACTACCCTAACGACCCCATCATCACCAGGGTGAAGCTGATGAATCCTAGCCATCGTCCAACGTAATGGGGGTTGGTTATCATCTTGGATAATGACTAGTTTCCCAGTCTCGATCTCTACAGGTGGTTTCCACCTTTTCATCCTGCCTTGCAATTGTGCTAAATACTCCCTCTTCCATCTTATCCAGAAATGTTGAAATTTTTGTTGGACAGCGTGCCATTGTTTAAGTCGGTTAAAGGGGATTTCAGTGTAGTCATACTCGGGAAGGCCTTGTAGTGATGACCCAACGAGGAAATGGGCTGGCGTTAAAGGAGTTAAATCTTCAGAATCTTCGGTTAACTGTGTTAAAGGCCGTGAGTTCAAGCAACTCTCTATTTGAACAATTAGAGTGTTCATATCTTCGAAGGTCAAAACGTTTTCGCCAACCACCTTGAGCAGATGTTTTTTCGCGGAACGTACTGCGGCTTCCCAGAGGCCGCCAAAATGTGGCCCACTGGGGGGACTAAAATGCCACTGTATACCCTCTGCGTTGCATTCCTTGGATATCTTCTCGTGGCAGTCTCGATTTTTCAGCGAAGCCATCAATTCGGTCAGCTGATTTCTCGCTCCAACGAAATTGGTTCCGTTATCGGAGAAAATGTCGCTTGGTTTCCCTCTGCGTGAAATGAATCGTCTCAAGGCCTGGAGAAACCTTTTCGTGGACAAATCTGTCACCAATTCCATATGGATGGCTTTGGTGCAAAAACATACAAACAGAGCCACGTATGCCTTTACAGCGGTTCGCCTTGGACCGGGTCTTACATAGACAGGGCCAAAATAGTCCACTCCAATCCGAGAAAATGGTTGCGATACAATCACCCTTGACGATGGTAAATCTCCCATAAATTGTTGGACAGTCGATGGTTGCGACCGATAGCATCTAAGGCATTTATGTACCAACTGACGAGCAAGACTTCTTCCACCTAAAGGCCAATAATGAAGCCTTACTGTTGCTAACAACAACTGAGGCCCAGCGTGCAAAAGTCTCTCATGGAACGACTGAAGTAGTTTCCGAGTAAACACATGACGGGCCGGAAGAATTGGTGGGTGCTTCTTATTTTCAGGCTCTTGTGAATGGTTGAGTCTTCCTCCAATGCGCAGAAGTCCATCCTCTTTGGAGATGTAGGGGTGGAACCATCTTAACGGTGATTTTGCAGATACAGACAACCCTTTCGACAACGCCTTCCATTTTTCTGGAAACGCTTCCACTTGAACACGACGAATGAGAACCTGTTCGGCCCTTTTCCTTTCGACGATAGTCAAAAACTCCCCGTTTTTCCTCTGATCTTTCGGTTGCTTGAGTAGTTCCATCATTCTCAACCAATAAGCGGTACGCCGAATCAAATCGTCGTACGAATCAAACTTAACAATGTACCACTGGTTGAACTCATCACACGTTGACACGGTTTTAGCTGTAGCACATCGACGTCGTTCTTCCTCTCCTTCTTCGTTGGTTCTCGCATCTCTTACCGGCCACTGTTCCTGGGAATGTTGAAGCCAGAAAGGTCCCACCACCACAGAGCGTTATCGATGATATTGGAGGCGTTCAGCCCGCGGGAAATCAGGTCCGCAGGATTCTCGGTACCCTTCACATGTCCCCAATGACATCCATCTGATAGAGCTTGGATTTTGGACACCCTATTAGCCACAAATGTTGTCCATATCGCCGGAGTTGCGGCTATCCAGCGCAAGACACATGTTGAGTCGGTTCAAAAGAAAATCTCTCCTTTGAAACGAATTGCTTCACGCACCTTCTGACAGAGTTGAGTTCCAAGTAGCGCCCCACAAAGTTCTAACCTGGGTAGAGATTGGGTTTTTAAAGGTGCCACCTTGGAACGTGATGCCAACAGCCGTACAAGAATATTTCCTGACGAATCTTGACTCCGCAAATATATGCAAGCCCCATAAGCCTTCATTGAAGCGTCGGAAAAACAATGAACCTCTACAATGACTGCAGCTGGGATGATTACACACCGATGGACTTCGACCTCTTGCAACCGTGGTAGATGTTCATAGAATTTGCACCATTCCTCGCCCACCTTCGGCGGTACCGGCTGATCCCAATCCAGTCGTTGACCATCTTCACCTTCTATCGTCCATAAACGCTGCATGAATATTTTTGCTTCTACGACCACAGCTCCTATGAGTCCAGTGGGATCGAAAAGTGTGGCGATCGTAGACAGTATTTTCCGTTTTGTCAACAATTCTGCTGGATTAAGTTGTGGAACTTGGAATTTGAATCTTAATTTGTCCGTTCCTGACACCCACACCAGGCCAAGTGTAGTAACCGATGGATTCGACTCGAGAGTGATTTCTTCGGTGTTGGGAATAGCCAAATTTTCGACGGGGACGCCCTCTAACACCCTTGAACAATTGGACGCCCATTTTCGGAGATGAAAACCACCTGCTTCCATCATATCTTGTAGTTCGCAACGCAATCTTGTTGCATCCTCCACGTTATCCGCTTCAGTGATTACATCGTCCATGTAAGTGTCTTCTCTCACAGCGACTGCTGCCGATGGAAACCGACGACCTTCGTCGGTGGCAAGTTGCTGTAGAGTCCTCGTAGCCAGAAATGGAGCAGGTTTGGTTCCGTAGGTAACCGTATTTAGCTCATAGGTTCTGACGTCTTCCATGGGTGAAGAACGCCAAAGAATGCATTGAAGATGCCTATCTTCCGGACGTATCCAAATTTGGCGGAACATCTTCTCCACGTCTGCCACAACCATGATCTGCCGAGTTCGCCCACGAATGATGATCGCTCGTAAATCCTCCTGAATAACCGGACCAGCATAGAGCGCATCGTTGAGTGATATGCCATTGGACGTCCTACAGGATGCGTCAAACACGACCCGTACCTTGGTTGTCGTGGACGCCTCCTTTACTACAGGATGGTGTGGTAGGTAACACCGTTTGCTACCTTCGCTTGCTATTTCCTGAACCTCCTTCATATGTCGTAGCTGTAGGTATTCGTCCATGAATGCTACATATTGCTGACGTAAATTGGAATCCCTATCCAATCTTCGTTCCGTACTGTAGAAACGACGCAAGGCGATGTCCCTTGACTCGCCAAGTCGCTGCAGTTTAACACCGTCCATGGGAAGACCAACGATGTATCTACCGTCTTCAGTTCTTTTGACTGATTCCTGATATTGTTCCTCACAAAGCGTCTCTTCAGGTGAAGATTTGATTTGATCTGCGACCTCTTCGCATTCCCAAAACCGTGTGAGTAAGTTTTCAAGACGATCCTTCACCGAAAGATTACAGTTGACCTGGGATATCGCCTTGGGCATTGCCATGGTGCCGCACACCACCCAACCAAACACCGAATCGATCAACGTGGGCATATTGTCTCCGAGCGATATTTTGCGATCGATATCGAACAAGCTGAAGAAGAGTTCAATACCTAGAACCATGTCTACTCCACTTGATTTGAAGAAACCTGGGTCCGCTAGCCGTACGCCTTCAGGAATGACCAATTCCCGAGTGTCCACCGTAGTAGTAGGAAGGTTAACGGTTACCTTCGGTAAAACCAGAAAATTCACCGACCGAGCGAATGATGAAACCCTTGATCGAACCTTGATCTGGACCTGATGTTTCACCAGTGATGTAGTTTGACCGATTCCTTGTACCCTGACGTCAGTCTTTGATCGAACCACCTTGAGAAGCTGACAAAGCCTTTCCGAAACAAAGTTGCATTCGGATCCAGAGTCCAAAAGCGCACGCGCTCCATATTCGTTGCCTTCGTTGTCCTCGACAAGTATTAACGTTGTAGCCAAGAAAACTTGCGATGCTGCCCCTGACGCATTGCATACAGATATCTCCGAAGTCGCCACGCTCGCTACTGTATTCGTTCCAGGACATGATGGCTCTCCGTTATCTGGAGGACAATTTGAAACACTATTTCCAACCGTAGAAACAGTGTCCGCATTTTGCTTGAAGCAAACGAGTGTATGATGTCGCCCCTTACATGTTCGACAGGAGTACTTCGACCGACAATCCTTCCCTTGGTGTCCAAATCTGAAGCAGTTTCGGCATAACGAGTGCTTCCGTAGCACACCCTCGCGATCCTTAACTGACAGTCCTTGGAATGCCGGACAGCTATACAAGAAATGGTTCTCCGAACAGCATACGCAACTGGTAGATGATTGTGACGCAGAATTGAAGCTAGCCTTCACCACGGCCCTCTGCCGTGATGCATTGGTTGATGAAACCTTGGAGTCCGATGATCGTGCCGGTATCGATGCCAATACTTGTATACGACGTTGCAAGAAATCAACCAAATCCTTGAACGTATCCTTGTCCTTTGTAGATGACTGTTCTTCCCATGATCGACGAGTAATAGGGTCTAATCGACTAGACAGAATGTTGACCAAAAGTAAATCCTTGTATTCCGCTACCTCAACAACCTGGTCAAGGGTCTGGACAATCCTCTCAAAACCTTCGACTAAAGGTTGCAGTTCCGAAACCGATTCCTTGGCAATATAGGGCATATTCAAAAGGGCTTGGATTTGTCGTTTCCTAAGTTGCTTGCTGTTATCGTAACGTTTAGTGATCAGGTTCCAAGCAACATTATAATTGGCTGCGGTAATTGCTAGAGGGTCGATTAATCCCTTGGGTTCACCCATCAAGCACCCCTTCAAATAATGTAACTTCTCGACGTCAGGTAAATCCGTAAGAGAATGAATGAGCGAAATGAACAAATCTCGAAAACTAATCCATTCGTCTATATCTCCCTTGAAGGTTTGCAATTTGATCTGCGGTAACCTAACGTGTTCCGATATGTTCAACGTAGAGCTGTCATGGACATTAGTTGAATGATCCCTTGCCGCTCGTTGGATCTGCTCTAATTTCTCCAAAAGGAATGCCTTAATGTTATAATACTGAGCGCTAAACTGCTGTCTTTCCTTAACATACTTTTCCTCATCTGCTACATAATCCTCATGCGACATAATCTCAACCAAGGTATCGCTAAACATTCTCCACAACTCATCTACCTTGCTTAATCTAACCTGAATCTGAACTGCGCTAGTATCTGCTCTATATTTAGAGACGAAATGCTGAATATCATTGAACATCAGCAGGACCTCCTTGAGCTTGAGCTGCAATGCTCGTAAGCTCGGCGACTTCCCAGCTCCAAGCATGATGATTGTTGGTTCTCACACGTTCGGGGTAAATCGAAAAAAGATTCAGGTGTAGTAGCAAAATAAATGTCTAGTCTCGGCTAGACATATACTCAGTAAGACTGACCTGACGGAACAGTCACTTCGACCAAAAGGTTTCGAAATGCTGAAGAAAATCCAAGTCCAATTCCAAAATATATCCAAATCGCATTAGCAGTCCAACCGATCGATCAAGTGTCGCATCCACGGTGACGACTCGAACAGCAGTGATCAAAGAGTGCAAAATAAGCAATGTAGTATCCAAAATAAACCTAACTTCGGCAGGCCATATACTGTAGCACAAACCTTCACAAAAGCTACGGTGCGCTGTTGGCCTTCTCTCGAAGTATAGTGCAGCAGTATGGTAGGTAAAATCAGTCCAAATCCAATACAATCTCGATCAAGCAAACATGTGTAAGGGGAAGATTCATGTAGTATCAAAATGAGTCGGCCTCGGCTGGCCATATACTGCAGTAACTAACCTTACAGGAAAGTTGTCTGCAAAATAGCAGAATAGGTACCGAATCTCGATCCAGACGTAAACAAGTTTTCGATCCAGACGTAAACAAGTTCTTTGTTCTCAGGGCTCATGCAGTGTGCAAACGGTCAACAACAATACCGGTCGAAGAGGATTATATAATTAAAATGTGTATATAGTCTGCAATGTCCAGGCTGGCTGAACACATACTATTGTTCACTAACCTGACAGACCATTTACGCTGGCCTCCTCTTCGGTCGATGTGTTGTGCAGGCCTTCCGTATGGTGTTTCTTTCCCCCGTCACCAATAGCAAGCGATATCTCGATAGTCCGACGAAGCCGTTGCCGATGTAGATGATATGCCAGAGAGCCTCTCTCGGTGACCACGTTGTAATGATGACGTCGTACCAAACGCACGTGCTCGATGTCCCGAAGTAGTCGAATGTTGTTGTCTTCGATGACGAATGATGATTATGCAAGTTGCTTCCAGTGGTTCTCAACGCATAGGAAAATCGAAGTGTGGTGTTAGTACTTGCACGAATTGCTCCGGCTGGACATATACATAGTACATTCATGCAGTTACCTTCGAAAATGTTACTGCCAACAGGTCCAGCGCAAGTCTGAAGTCCAATGATGTCTTCAAAGCGGTCGAATGTGAACCTTCCAATCCGAAAGAGTGTGTTCCAGGGCATAGGGTTGTTTCCGATTCAATGAATATTCAAGGGGATTTCCAGGTGCTTGTACGTCGTTGTCGTTGGATTCCGTATTACCAATAGAGAATAGTGTTAGAAGGAGTCCGGAATGTCCAGCTTCGGCAGGACATATAGTAGCTATACTGACCTACACAATAGCCAACGGTGCTGATGTCCAAGCCAGATGTAGCGTCCAAGATGGTGACACCGTCTTATGTTCCTTACAGATGATGGCGTTATCCTTTGTATCCAACGACAATAGGCGACAATCGATGCGACAATTTGGCGGTTGTAAATGGCGTTCCAGCGGATGGCGTTTTGGTGATAATGAGCGGGTTTGTGGGTTCCAAAGTCCTACCGGGGGTCCCTAATCCGGTTCGAAGGACCAAATGTCGGGGTGTATGTGGGGCCTACCAACCAAACTAATCCGATTCCAGGTAGAAATTCCAATCGCCCTTCCTGCGATCTAATGGGTTTGATGTGGACTGTATGGGGATGAATACACCGTCTCGACACTGGCGATTTTCTCCACAAAACCGGCTCTTCCTTCCACAATATGACAATTATAACACACGCGACGTACAGCAATTACACATTTATTTAAAGAAACAAACTCTACGGTTCACATTTATTCACTTAATTGACTAACATTGAAATTACGTACTCACTAACAAATTAAAACTTAAGTCTAGACATCGAGTGAGATGACCGCGCGACCGGACTATACGGAGCTAACTGATCTGCCTCTGCATCTCTCATCAACCAACTAACCCATTTGTTCGATCTCTGAACCTAACTCCGACACCCGAACTATCTACCTGACGTCATCGATTCGAAACGGTTCAGGTACCGAAGTAGTTATCTCCCAGTTTTCTCCCAATTCGTAGGTTCGAAGATCTCACCAAGCAGAGCCAGTTCTATAGGTGTAGCTAGGGGTCTGATTCCTCGTAAACAGGTGCGAACGACTGTGTTGAAAATTGATCTGCACGTTTTTATCGTCTCCGCAAATTATTAGATTATGCTGGTGTTGTTGGTTTTGAAAAAAGTGGCTTGCGAATAAAAATGTTCATTCTGCACGCTTTCTGCTGGGCAGTGTTTCGTTAAAGCTCAAGCAGAAGGTGATGATGCATCGTGGCCAGACGGCGGATTTTCAGGAGCACGGGGCTGGAGAGTCGGACAGCGGATCGGGCTGATCGATTGGTTACTCACTATGGTAGTGACCAATTGATCAGGTTTTCAGCTTGGACCTCGGTCTGGTTCTCTAGATTTGTGCTCTTGATGGCTTAAGTCTTGGCTTCGTTTCATCTTCACCAGAAAAATCGTTTTTTTTTTCGTCGTCGGCGAAGTTTTTTTTCGAGTTCGCGGAGTGATTTTTTGCTTTTGTGAAATTAGCGTGTTGATAAAAGTAGCTACAGCTGCTCAATCGAGGATGGATGATCAATTTGGTGAGCTTGTTTCATGCTTTCATTTTAAAGCAAGGTATGCTGTTCCACTCAAGAAAAGGAAAAATTTCTGCGGAAGAAAACAGTCAAGAAATTTTCTACAGTGGGCTCCCTTTGAATTGGCATTTATTCTCAACTGCGTACTGCGATCAAAGAAAAGGGCTTTTCTTGAGCATTTCTTACAAGAAATTTCCCACGCATCGAGATAGGCGTTTACTTTTCTGTTGAAGTGCATACTTCCCTTAAATGATAAATATATTATGAAACGTATTTTTATCATGACAACGGTGGGACTGTCACTTCAAAATATGAACATACCGTTCTTTTTATCTGATTTTTATCATTATACAAAACAACCTTTGAATGGTTCGATGTTAAAAGTGACGACTTACCATATGTTTACGTTGTCCTTAGAGTACAGATAGTTTTTTTTAACTGAGTTGCATGAATCGCATCACTTACCAAAGTAAATCCTGGTCATAAAGCTATGATCCCTTTCCACTAACAAAACTCCTTCCCATGACAACCATAGAGATGCAGAGGTGATCTCGGTCTCTAGTAACAATGGATGCCACACCAACATTCCTTCCCTTCCCCGATGACCGTAAAGACGTGGCCGGTGCCGCTATTGACATTTTAATGTCTGGAGTTCTCGAAAGCGTACATTGAAGATGGAAAGTTACTCCCAAGCTACATCTCTTGGTTTTTTGTGCAACTTCGATTTTTTTGGTCAATCACGGAGCAGCAACTACGAATTGTACGGTTATCAATGCGTATGCTTATGTGTCATATATAAAAAAGTATCAAAAAAAAAAAAATATAGCACGTTTTGGTGTTCCAAATCATACCAAGTGCATACAGTAGTGGGCAGAATAAGGTACGCTTTGACAGTTTTTCATATAAAATGGTCAGACTTGGAGGCAGAGTGCGTCGAGAAAGCCCGAGAAATCGTCATTATTGTTCCCTCTCGGGTGGCGCATTATTTTCTGCCGGGCAGTGCGTCGAGAACGTCCGAGAAATTGTCAGTTTTTTTTCTCGGGTTGCGTTTTCCTTGGAGTGCATGGAGAAAGCCCGAGTAATTTTAGTTTGTTTTTCCTCGGATCGCACGCCCTTTTTTCTGAGTGCTTTTATATGGCCGAGCAAACGAGTAAAGCTGAAAGTGGATTGTGGCTGCTCAATCAAGGATTAAGGACCAATTGGTGAGCTCGTTTCATGCTTTTTTTTTCAAATCTGTAAAATATGTATGACCGCACATTTAATCGTTACATAAATATGATTTTTCATCAAACTATGAATGGTTCGTCACTGTAAGTGTCGGCATAAACTCTTATTCATAACTTCTTTGTTTTATATTTTTTTATATAAAATCCCTTACCTTTATTTTTGTTAATAAAAAAAAGCTTTGAATGGTTCGGTCTGTTTGTCTGTGCTAGAAGTGTAGACTTTCAAAACGTTAATTTTATTCAAATCACTTTAAATGTTTCGCCATTGTAAGTGTCGGCATAAGAATATGATGTGATGGTCCAGTCAATCGATTTTTTTTTTCAATTTGAGTAAAATATTGTAACACATGTTTTCGTCCTGGCAGTTGTAGGAATGTTACTTTTAGCTATTTGTTTAACAAACTTTGAATGGTTCGTCACTTCCAGTAACGACATTATTTTCTCATATTTGGAAATTTTTCATGTCAATTGAAAATATTATATTCCTAAGCATGTTTATGACCCAATGATCCTCCCCATTAACAACCATCCCTCCCAGTAGCCCTTGTGGAGATGCAGAGGAAAACACGGTCTCCAAATAGCAACGGTTACACACTGACATTTCTTCCCTCAATCACACCTGACTGCAATGACGTGGCCGGCGCCGTTATTGACCATGTAAAAATAGAGGCACTGAATTATGCACTCTGAAGAAAATTATGGGCAATCCCTGCCGAGCTTCTAGTTTATTCTTTGTGCATATTCACTGACTTCGGTCAATCGCCGAATAGCAACCATTGATATGTGTAGTCAGTCTAAGCTAAGCTTTAGTGTCGACATTTCCTTCAATACTTATAGTAATATGTTTCCAATTTATTGTACTTAGTCTACGTGTGGCTTCTTCATAATTTGCTTTATTGTATTTGGAACCTATTGGTTGTGCGTAATGATGAAGAATGTGTCAAAAAGAAGAAAAAGAAGAAGTATGGAGCCACATAGCCTTCTACCCATCATATAACTAAGTACTACAGGGTAATAAGAGTCATTTATGAAACTTCCTTTAAGTAAAAGGGATACTCATGGATACTAATGACACTATCGGCATTTACAACTACGAATGATGTATTATGAATCCTACTAGGTTTCATCTGCCACCACCTGCCACCCAAATATATACACGGACCCCAAAAATGACTAATTTTGCACTTAAATGGTTATAATTACTTTTCCTTGATCTTTAGAAACCTAGTGTCTTCTAGAAAATGATTCATTTTGACTGTTTACACAATTTTGTAGAACATTGTTGCCACCGGAGACTTCACATTTTCAAAATATACGAGAAAAACTAGTTTTAGGGGGTCGTTCATAAAATACTCCCGTATTTTGGAAATGCGGCTGAATACATACTAGGTGTCTTTGGCAAAGTTGTTTGTATTTGAATTATCTACAACTTTGCCGAAGACATCATATGAAAAGATCGTCATTTAAAAAAAAATAGTTTCGCAGCGCCGCCTGTGGCAAAGTTGCGAACTAACATATACCGTCAATATATGCGCTATATTTTTAGAAAATTTTCGTCCGTAGACCCCATTCCGAAAAAATCACGTTTAAAGGTGCTACAGAATTAAGTTCACGATTTCGGCCGATCGAAATACTGTGAGTCGCCGGGGGGGAGAAGTATTGTGTATGGAGATTGAGTATTCAATTGCTGTGTGATATACTTCATTTTCCATAGAGGTGTTAATGATGTACACACAGAAATCTTCCACACAATTTGTAAATAAGAGGTATAGGTATTTTGCTGTTTTTTTCATGATTAATTTAATTTAGACCAAAATATGAAATTTTGTCGAAAAAAAATTGTGAAGTGTTGTCTTCGCCTACGACTGGGATTAAAAATGATTCATTTTCGATGTCTGCAATGAAGTCGGTATTTCTTTGATTGAAGTCGCCATAAATCCTTCTGGTTCCATATTTCAAATAATAGTTTCAACAATTTGGAAGAATAATTCGAATGAATGTTTGTTGGCATGTTCAGGTGGAAAATACACAAACGAAACAATGTGTGTTTCTCCATTGATTAGAGCTTTAGCCCAATTGTTTTCAATTTCTTTGTGTTTTACGGTTTTATTTTTTTTAGAAGTAAAGTCTACATTGATGGCTGCGAGGACTCCACCACCAGACTTCTTATTGCAGTGTTGTAAATTTCGGTCATGCCGCAATACATTAAATTATTATTATTATAGCTTTATTAAGGAGATTTTCAGCCCTAGGCTGGTTCATCTCCGCAATATATTAAAATTGTTTCCAAAAATTCCTTCGCTCCTTCGCTTTCGTCCCAGCTTGTTTCAGTTCCAAGAATTACATTGAAATAAGAAGATAAAAGTTTTTGTTGAATTTCCTTCATTTTGACTGAGCTTTTCATGCGATTGAAATTTTGGCAATATACCAGAATTTCAGTCGCATTCTATTGAGGAGGCGAAGGATTTTTTGGATTATTAATATTACTTAAATTACTCTGTGCATCAGGTAGCAATGTTTCTACTTTTTTGTCAAAAGGTGTCATTATTTCCGAAAACTCGGAACCTGTAGTTGGAATTTTGAGCCACTTTCACGCAGCTGCTGAAGACGATGAATCCTCTCGCTGGACAGATATTTCCGATAAGATTCCAGGTCCGTCACTGCTGCCGAAGGGTTCAGTCCATATTCCTGATGTTCTCCTTGAAGATTCGAAGCAGATGCTCAGGATCGGATGGGAGACCTTCAGATGCCAATTTCAGATGAATGCCAACATTGACTTCAAATGTATCTGAAGGGCATAGATTAGCTCATATTTGTGAAAATTTTAGTTTCTTAACAAATTCTAATTGTCAGCTGTTGGATGTGTCGAAAAAAATTTTCATTAAAGCTTGTGAAAGTTTACGAACAGGTGTCCTTCCCACAGTAGAACAGTACGCATAGAAAGTTCCTATTAGGAACCTCAATACTTAGAAGTATATTGTGCTCCGGGACACTTCCAAAAACGGAATCCACCTGCAGTCATTATTTTGTCACTCTATGCAAGAATTGGATTTAGAGGTTTGTTAATTTGTTATACAATTTCCAAAAATGAAGTCATCATGCGTATTTCATGATCTGTTTGAGTGTGCGAATCGGTAATGTTTTACGTATCCCATACTTTCAAAGCAACAACATGTACCGTAATCCGGGGTAACATTGATCATTTTTTTAGTTTTTCTTAAATTTTTCATTTCACAATACAAATGTTACAAGTTTCATATTTTTAAAACAAGTACTGGCACCCACCGCTCCTAACTATGTACTCTATTTTGTTTTTCGAAAGATTTAAACATGTTTAAATAATCATCATAAATTGATCACATCGTCTGCAGAACTCATGTGAGACATGAGTTTTCGGTAGTGTCAGTGAAAATGATAGAAATCATTGTTTCAAAAATTTGACAAATTTGCGCATGAACTAAACGCAATTTTGGCAAAAACCTTAATTATCATTAGCTTATGAATATGCGAAAGAGAGGCACTATTCATGGTTCGAAAATGTTTCATCAATAAATCTTTATTTGAACGTTTAACAAGATGAGTCATCCCGATCAATGTTACCCCGCTGATCAATGTTACCCCGGATTACGGTATGCATTATTTTCATAAATAATCATACTTATATTTTTAATGATTCATATGTATCAAAATAGCATCGGAAAAACAGGATTGATGAAGGAATCTTTAGAACTCTAGCTTATCATCTAGCACGTTCTGTCGGAATACCGAACAATTGGACTGTAAATAGGAATTTATACAATGATTTACATGCTTTTCGGAAACAAGTATATTAGACAAACGTGTTGAATATAATCATTAAACACTGATAGTACTTAATATTCCCAATTCGCTATGAGCGTAATTTACTTAGTGAAGAGCATAACATCAAATAATGATCAACTTAGGATGTGGACGAATAATCTGTCCATGTTTACATGGTCGACGTAATCACCAGCACTATCTTTGCCGGGAAATACGTTTTCTGGTTTCCTACTGCAAATTTGAATCTTTCAACAATATTGAACGAAATAATCTGTCATTTGCTAAAGATTAATATTAAAAAGTTTACTAGGGGAGACTTTTCGATTCATTTCTTACTTTTGTCATTTGCACACGCATACATCATTTTATCCAAAGAAACAGTCAGTTTGATGAACGATTATATGAATGAATTGACGTTAGCACCAAGTCACTGTCATAAAAACTTGGTTTATACACTAAACTATCCGAATAAATAGCCAACCGGTTGTTTCTTTGGATAAGTTAGTGTATGTGCTCATGTCAATCCGATTTCCTCTTTGAATTAAAATATTTCTGAAAAAATAAGTTCTGTTCTCATGATCAACCATTGTATTATTGTATTTGGCGCTTACGTCGACTATACGAATATGGACAGTAATGTAAGTCATACATCATGGGTGCAAAAATATATGTTCCTAATTCGTTTGAAGATAAAACAAATTGTTTTGCTGACGCAATTATTCTTCTTGGTATCTTGATTTTTTTTCATATAGTTGTATTATAGTCGAAGAAATAACGAATGCAGTTTCTGTAATTCACATTTTTTTAAAATAATTTATGATATGCTTTCAAATGCTGCTACCTACAGAATCTTCATCACTATTCTGAAATCACTCAACTTCATCTGTGACCAATTTCGTAAACTTTAATGGACGACAGTACACCTACATTTTATATGCTAATTTACTATGGGAAGGAAGGAATAGAGAACAGCTAATCAAACACTTGCAATCTTCTTTCCCATAAGTCTGGGAAAAACACGGGTGCCATCTCACTCGGCAAGGCACACCAACCTCAAACCTTGCCAACGGGGCTAAACAACCCAACTTAATCCCGATGTGGAACGTTTTGTACATCATTAAAGTCAATGCAAAACACGATAAAGGCTAAAAGTGTAGCTTTAAAATATCAAACAGGAGCGGTGCCTTTGCGCTTCAAAAGAGCTGCTCACATCAAGTGGCAAAACGCGAGAGGAATTTCAATCTGGCCTAGTTTTGTCACCAAACTAACGTTGGCTAGGGTGGACTAGCCAATTCTCGTCGAACCGACCGCTGATCTAAGCTGAAAATGGAAGTTGTCGGATTTACTCGAATTTACCCACGATTTGCCAAATGGCTTGGTCACACATGCTCGGGATTTAACGAAAATTTGCATTAATGGACAATGAACATTTCGAGAATGTAAACAGCCGAGGTGTGCCATATAAATTAATTGCTTAGCACCCGCAGCGGTCTATTTGAAATGAATATTTTTTGGGTGCGCAAACTGCTTGTTTTCTGCCTTGGTTTACATGTGTAGCAAAGCATGACTGGAAATAATATTACAATCAGCGCGCCAAAAACCAGTAGTTCAACGGCGTGGTTGAAATTATTCCGAATGGGAGGCCAACCGTCCAAGATTAGATCAGATCTTTGCTTAGTATTCCACTGAAGACCCGTCCGTTTGTCTGCTGTTTGCTGGGAACACATGCGAGATGTTTCGTCACACATTTTGAAGTGTAAGGAAAGTGAAATACTTTCCAGCTTCTCACGATATTACAAATTTTATATCAAGTGCCAATAGGCGATGTTCTCAATTCAGCTGATTTCCAAACTATGTCGTTTGCGTTTATGATTGGATGTAACAAGGTGCAGATTGATTATTTTTTCAGCATCAGTCATTAATGTATCCAAAGAGTCTAGCCGAGTGTTATAATAACGACGAGTGTTGTAAAATATGACTTCCGCACCAAGTTGCCTACAACTATTTTTGAAATTCCTGGATACTCAGCCCTGTCGTCCTGCTTAGTCGCGCTTAGTCGACGAAGCTTTTCCCAGATTTTTTTTTTTTTAATTTTTTACCCGAAGACATAAAAAATAATGTGCAAAATCAACAACAATCTAACGCCCCATAAGATATCAATCGATATTTTCAACCTGTACCTACCAACGCTCTGGAGTAATTTAAACCTATTTGCATAGAATTTCATATATAACAAGGCCATAATACCGCCCTGTAGAAAATCAATCGAAATTTACGAGCTGTATCAACGCCCTACAATAATTTCACCATATCTATTGGCCTATAGAATATCGATTGAGAATTCCAGGCTTTATCAACGCCCTTGAGTAATTTGACCTCGAATCGAAAACGCCCCAAATCACTTGAATGTCCCAAGCATTATCAACGCCCTGGAGTCATTTTGACTCATGCCATGTAAATCAAATGCATCTTGACGCCTTGAGGGACTTCTTGACATTTGAATAAATGCCCTTGACTAATTTGACCTTGTCTTACGTAGATCTGATGCACCTCTAAGCCCTGCATCGATTGAAAACTCCAATTTATATCGATGCCCTAGAGTATTTTGAACTTGTCCCATATAGATCAGCTGCATCTTAACGCCCTGTAGGAAATTATTTAAACATTTCCAGCTACATAGACGCCCTGGATTAATTTGACTTCATCCCATGTAGATCAAGTGCATCTTGACGCCCTGTACGACGTCGATAGAAACTCCAAGCTCTATCAACGCCCTGGAGTAATTTGACCTAATCCCATATCGATCAAATACATATCAACGCCCTGTAGGACATCAATTGAAAATGTCGTAATGTGACCTCATTTTACGTAGACCAAGTGCATCTTTATGCTCTGTAGGACATCAATCGAATATTCCAAGATTTAATAACGCCCTGGAGTGATTTGACCTTGTTCCATGTAAATAAGTTGCATTTTAACGCCCTGAGGGACAAATGTCAAGATGTATAAACGCCCTCCACTAATTTGACCTTGTCTTACGTCCTAGACAACCAGAAATCGCATGAAAGTTCACGTTACAACTCGTTTATTAATACTAATTACATCAAACCCGCAAAACACCGTGGATAAACTCGTCAGTTTGCTGAGTTTCCTCGCATAAAACACTTCTTTTCTGAGTTCATTTATACATTTTGTTTCGTCTCGTACACTCGTACAAAGTAAGTCGCTTCAATCCGTAGCAGCTGTCAAATCAACATTTGTTATCATAAGTTAAGTTGCATAAGATCACAGGTTGATTCGGTAGAATATTTATACACTCGCATTGTATGTTATTATTCATCACATAATATATGCACGCATATCGCCTCCACTTTTGTACGTAAGTGAAATTTTGCACATATAAAGCCTCCAGGTGACGTATATTTTGGTTGTCTGGGGTAGATCAGGTGCACCTCAATGCCCTGTGTCGATTGAAAATTCCAATCTGTATTGTCGCCCTGGAGTAATTTGACCTTGTCTCACGTAAATCTTAGATTTGTTGCATATTAATGGACATCAATTGAATATTCCATGCTGTATCAACGTCCTGGAGTAATTTGGACACGTGTTCTTTAAATCAACTTTATATTAACGCCCTGTTCGATATATATTTTTCTTGTCTTTTGACCTTGTCCAATGCGATCTTCTCTTACGTAGATCAGGTGCAACTTAATGGACTGCTTCCATTGAAAATTCCAAGCTGTATCAACGCCCTGGAGTAATTTAACCTCATTCTATGTAGATCAGGTACATCTCAACGCCCTGTAGGACACCAGTTAAAAATTCCAAGCTTTAGCAACGCCCTGGAGTAATTTGACCTTATTTCACGTAGTTTAGAAACATCTGAACGCGTTGTATAACATGAATCGATCAAGCTATATCAACGGTCTGTAGTAGTTTGACTTTATTCCATATTGAGCTTTGCGAGATCTGTAGCATATTTGAAAATCAATTGAAATGTCTTAGCAGTATCAACGCCCTGGAGTAATTTGACTTTATCCTATGACGATCAGGTGCATCTTAACTCTCTGATGGATGTCATCGAAATTGTCAAGATACATCAATGCCCTTCCTTTCATTCCTTTCAATCATTTTTTTTCCTTTCTCACATACATTAGGTACATCTTAAGGTCGTCTATGACATCAATTGGAAATTCTAGCCTTTTCAACACCCTGGAATAATTCAAGCTTATTTTATGTAGGTCTGGTGCATCTTAACGCCCTTTAGGTCATCAATTGAATATTCCAAACTGTATTACCGCCTTGGAGTGATTTGACCTTATTCTATGTCGATCAGGTTCAACTTAATGATCTGTAGGGCATGAATTGAAAATTCCAAGCTGTATCAATGCCTTAAAGTAATTTGACCTTATTCCACATTAATCAGGTGCATCTTAATGCCCTGTGTGGCATCAATCGAAATTCTCAAGCTGTATAGTAATTGATCTTGTTTCATGTAGATCATATTTACGCTTTTTAGTTAAATTATTGCATGCTAAAATGTTCATGCATTCTGAGCAATATCAACGCCCTGGAGTAATTTGACCTTATCCTATGAAGATCAGGTACATCTTAACGCCCTGTATGACATTAATTCAAAATTCCTAGATCTATCAATATCCTGCAGTAATTTAACCTTAGCCCACATTAATGAATTGAATCGTAATTTTTTTAACCTGTATCAACGCCCTGAATATATATTGTTTTAAGTAAGTAAGCTGGCCCTTAAGGCCCTGCAGGAAACCAAATAAATTTGTTTACTTTATGACCTTAACTAATGTATATCAAGTGAAGAGTAGTGTTAGGTCCTTTAGTTGCGTCGTCTGCTCTTGCGGGAACGAGCGAAGCAATCAGGATCAATGTTGATTAGCGTATTGTGTATGCCGAGCAATTTATTTATTATATTGGTAAGTTCTTTCCGTTTTATATGTTGTTTATAATATCTATATTTTGTCTCATATGATTTGTTTATATTATTTATCAAACGATTCTGCTACTTTTCTCGAATGTCGTTTTCGCGAATGACAGTTCCCCGAATAACCGTTTTCCTCGAATGCCATTTTTCCGAATGATTTGTCTCTTCGAGAAGTGATGCAATTCATGAAGGTGCAAGAATAGTTCTCAGTGACAGGGTGCGTACCAAATGACTGGTCCATTCACTACCCTGAAATGTGGGAAGTTGTGAAACGGGATATTCCGAGAACAAACATTCAAGGGCCTGGCGTTCGGGGAAAAGACATTTGGGAAATCAATATTCAGGGCACAGTAGCACAATCCCTTAATTTAATGGATATTACTATATACATAAAAGCATTTGCCTACAGGGCTGTATGCGCTTGATCCCTAATATTCGGTATTGTTGAAGAAATTGTTGGATCAATTATCTCGAGAGATTTTTCGATAAAAGCACGTGATCATTAAGAATCATTGTTTATTCTGGACTAATAATTTTCACGTGACTGTGATAAATTTCATAATCAAGTATGCACCAAGAGCAGCATTTTTGTGTTTTTAAATTTGACTAAATTTGTTTGAAAATAATCTGTAATTGATACGTGGCAATTCCAAGATTCACTAATATGTCTAACGTATAACTACGAAAGATAAAACCTTAACAAAATATATTGATTTCCAGAGATATTGTTGACTTTTTTCCATTTTGTTATCACCTCAACAGTGATATTTTATTTGTAATTTAAGCCATATATTTGGCTGAAAATCGAACATCTCTTCCTTATGTAAAAAAATAGTTCAAACGTTCTAGATTTTCTGCTTTTGGAAAACTCAAGAAAATCTAAGTAAACTTAATTATTTGATTTTTTTGAAAGAAAAAATATCATAAATTTCTATAAGTATGCTCCATATATTACTTTACGTACAAACCTAATCAAACATTCGAGCCATCGAATCTTAGGTATTAATTTATTTATGTTCAACTTTAAAAATTTTCTTCGCAGTCTAGTCAAGTCTACATTTTTTTCTGATTTGACATGACTGAGAATACGCATAATATTTTGTTAAAAAATGTTCCGATTTACGGTTTAGTAATAATCACTGAAACGCGGTTACCATCGGCATATACAATTAAAATTACACTTTGCGTCGTATTTTGCTTGAATTTTATAAAACTAGAGGAGAAGCATTTTGGTTGACTCAAATTGCTGGACCCTAGCTTGACAGTTGACAAAAAATCTCAGTTTTTGAAAAATTCTATCGTATCGTAAATTCTTCACTTATCTTCTTCTCATACATTCCCTGAAACACAAAGCAATCTTAGGGCATCTCATGGAGGAAAGTTGTAGTCAAATTTAAAATAATTTTGGCGACCATTTTGAATGCGCCTCCATCTTGAATTTTATCAGAAAAACGTGATTCACCTTTAGCGACTCGTTTTGAATTCTGAGATCAGCATCAAAAAGCATAGAGAAAGCTGTACCTACAACAATATTTAACGAATGAACGATTTACTTTTTAAATGCAAACGTCATGTTTTGTACAATGCCATTTTGTTCTTAGTCAATTTATCAAACAAAAAGAAATGCAATATCAAGTAGAAAAAAATCATACAATTAAGTTGTATTGTCAAAATTATGCTTTTGTCTTTTGAAGAGCTTTACACGGGCAAAATAGAACTAGAAACATAAACTGTCGTTTCTCGAAAACTATTGCATCAATGTGCTTAAATTTTTCACAATTTTGTTTAAAAAGCGAAATGCAATAACAATATATTGTTTTAAAAGGGAAATGCTTTACATGACAAAAGTTTTGAAATTTGAGGGAGACACAAAAAGTTTATTAATAAACGGTTCTAAGTGGTTTTTAGATTGACACTAGATGATTCGTTTTACAATGAGTGATAGGTTCTACTAGACTGAGTTTTTTTCATGGTTTGAAATTTCTATTTAAAGGGCACATCGTAATAGTATTAGGTGTATGACTCTTCGAAATAGTCACATAGCATATACAGTAGGCATTGTTAAGGTAGATTCAATTGATACAAGGACAAAATAACATTCACTTTTTACATCAGCAAATTTTTCAACTAAATAATGTTTAAGCCCATGTACTTGATCTCTTCGTGCCATATTTTAATAGAAATGGAACACAAACTAAATACGTGCAAATGCATATTGGTTTTCGTTTGTTAGGAATTTATATTCAAATATTTGTGATATTTGAAATTTTTATATATTAAAATGTTACTAAGGGTTTTCGGATTTCCGTTAATGCTCTATACAGACTGAAAGTCGAAAACCCATAGCAACATAACCTGCCATCACAGTTGATCCCTATACATTGAAATATTTGTGATATTTCTTATGAGACGACATCGTTAGCGCCTGGGAATAGAAGCGCCCTCTGGGGTATAGCAACGCCCTCCTCAAAAAGGGACGACTAAGAAGCTCAAATTTTACGACGACAGGGCTGTGGATACTGGTGTGTGATGAAGCGTCGTAACTTAAAAGAATTACGTAATGAACTTATGTTGTGAGAAGAGTCGGCTCTAACGGCACAAATCTTTCTTTTTTTATTTAATTCCTTTGTGAGTATCATTTCACAGATATGTCTAAGAATCATTCCGTTATCAAAACTCATTATAAAAGAGTACACTTCTTCTTCTTCTTGGCCTTAACGTCCTCACTGGGACAGAGCCTGCTTCTCAGCTCAGTGTTCTTATGACACTTCCACAGTTATAAACTGAGAGCTTTCTTTGCCAAAGTTTCCATTTTTGCATTCGTATATCGTGTGGCAGGTACGATTATACTCTATGCCCAGGGAAGTCAAGAAAATTTCCATTACGAAAAGATCCTGGACCGACCGGGAGTCGAACCCAGACACCTTCAGCATGGCTTTGCTTTATAGCCGCGGACTCTAACCACTCGGCTAAGGAAGGCTTAGGAAAGAGTACACGTAGTCTGCTTTTAGTTGTAGTCTCGAAATGCAACATGTTGTATGCTAACAAAAAAAAATTACTACTTAAAATCAAGATGGTGTCAAAATCCAATATGGCAGTCAGTTTTTTTTCACTTGAATTAATACTCTTATTACTCACTCGACTCGAAGGAAACACCAACGATTGAAAACTTGTTGCTTTGTTGTACAAAAAATAATGTTTACATTGATTGCACTCGTCATATACGTCAAAAACGTACAATATGATTGAGAAAATTGTTCATTTTATAGGGTAAATACAATTGTTCACCTAAATTTGGTAGCCTATCTTACTCAGATTTTTCAGAATCCAAAATGAGCAAAGCGCTGATGGTGAAAAAACGGCTTTCCTGACGACATTTAAGATGATCGCCAATTTGTTTTAGCTTCAAATGTAAGCTATATCCTTCCTCTATACGATGACACTAAGTTTGCCATATGTTCCAATGGAAATATGAGACATATCGCGTGAAGAAATACCTAAGATTTATCAAAAAATGTTTTTTCTCTATTTGCAAACTGTTTAGATAGCTGGTGTATGAGGGGTCCACCAATTTGAGAAAACCGAAAGTACCACCCTCTCGTTTAGTATATGAGTGATCAGTAACATAATATTAGAATTCTAGCTATGCGTGCCGATGACGGACTTCAAACAAATCTCCATTAAGTCCAATAACCCTACATACTTAGATTTTTTTCATGAGCTTGGCTATGCGAATTTCGGTTTTTCAATTTTAACCGAGGCTCAGCTAACAAGTTGTCAGGTTGCTTCGCAACGAAGCACGATTGACTGATACTTGGCTTTAATTTCCTGAGATCTCATGAAATATGTTTGCCGAATACTAAGCTGTGCAAATCTCGGTTAAAATTAGCCGAGAATCGGCCTATTAAATTAAGTGTGTAGTTTCAAAATCAATAAGACTTCCACTCTCTATATCTGCTACCATGTTCTTTCGTTTTTGAAGAATTCATTCAATCTGTTTATTGATATCTAGGTCGCATTCGGTTCAGTGTTGAAAATATAGCTGTGGCAGGTAATATCTTAACATTAACTATGAAAACTGATTAAGCTAATAAATACTATAATTTGTAAAGCTTTCGCTTTGTTCGTGACTTTACATAGTTTAGAAACTTAGATTCGTTTTTGAACAGTCAATTTGTACAACATTGCCCATTCTGTTGCATATACACTCCCGTGCATAAGTTTGGGTTCACCCCCTAAAAAACATACAACAATGTTCAGTTCATATCTCTGGGATTATAAGTCCAATTGAAACTCTCTAAGCCGCATTCGGCAAAGATATTGACAAAAATGATTTGCGTGCGGCTCAGGTGAACCCAAACTTTTGCACGATGATTTGAATGACTGTTTCATTGATTTTGAATAGTTTTCACATTTTTCCGCCAAAATTTCGTGAGCGCCTTTCAAAGAGTATAAGATTGCGATTATAATGACACCTTGTTTTAAAAATTTTGGTCAAAATCCAAAGCTGAGGAAATTAGCTATGTTTTTTCAGCGTGTTTTTTTTTGAAAAATGTCATAACTATAATTAAAAATTAGTATACAAAATTCAAAAAAATGTTTTTGGAAAAATACATACGAAGTAAGAATAACTCTTTGCCTTTCGAATGCAGCCTAGAGAGTTTCAATTGGACTTGTAAACAGCCTGAGTATTAGCATCTCACATTATTAATGAGCAATAACAACGGATATATTATTCTCACAGTTGAAAACCGGAATTTTTAACACGCGAAAAACGAATTTTCTTCAAACCTATGCGTCGGAGTTACGTCGGGCAAGGTGCGCTGGGTAGTCCACCAGATCGGTGGTAGGTCATTTGGCATAAAGTCGTTTGGCATAAAGCCGTTTGGCATAAAGTCGTTTGGCATAATGATTCTGAAACCAAGAATTTCTTAAAATGACATTAATTTTTACGCTTCTATTGAATCCCTCTGACGATATCAGGCTTATTTTGATACAAAAATGAAACGTTATTCAACAATCATATGCTCTTAAATAAACTAAAGCATATTAGGAAAGTTATTGCCTTCTTTCAAACGTTCTATTTTTTTTCTAATAATGTTGTAACTATAATTATATGTATAAAAACTGTTTATTTGAAATTTAAATAAATTTCACCTTCTTTTATACATAGGCTGTTCTTTGGAGCTATATTTTTCAAATATTTTATTGTTTCCAACTAACAAAAGGGTAACATTCGACAACATTGATCTGCTCAAGTTATCAACGAAAAAAGACATCGATTACTGCAGTTACTTCGATGGGTTATGCTACTTTTCCCTGAATGTCGTTTCCACGAACACCAGTTCCCCGAATGCCAGTTCCCCGAATATCCCGTTTCCCCGATAAGCCCATTTTCCCGAAATGTGTTTGGTGCTCATAATTTTCGTAACTTTATACACTTCAGGGTGGTGAGCGAACCGGCCATCTAATATGCACCCTTCTTTATTTAATTGGCGTTCTTTCGAGTTTTACCGTCCTCAGCATTTTCATAGCCGAAAATGACAGAACACCTCCTTCTTTTGATTGCTTATCTTTCTTCTCGTTCACTATCCAGCCACTGAAGACTATAAGTAGGACAATCACTTCGATGATTCTGAACGCAATTGTTGATGTTTTTTCGTTTTATTTTGCCGCAATAATTTTTGGCGTCCAATCTTGTATTGGTTTAATAATAAATTTTACCTTCTTTTAAAAATAGGTTGTTCTTTATATTTATACTGTTTTGTATTTAATTATTTAGTGAATCTCAATGTCAACCATTTTTATATTTTCCTGTTTTATCAATTCGTGCCAGACGTTGTAAATGATAATTGCTTGTGAATCTGCCAATATTCAACATGTTTTTTGTTGCAAACGCACTTCTTTCGAGATATGCTGAAAAAAATATCTTCATCACAAATTTCCCCTTCTTTCGATAATAGACGGTGTTTTTGATGTACACTTCCAAAATTAAAAATTAAATTGAATCTTTGAAAAGTTTTGCCATAAATATTTTCTTTCAAAAATGTGTTGATCATTTGAGTTATGCGGCGAGAAGATTTTTTTTTGCGTGAGAGCCTTAAATATTTTGAACGAAAAACAATCTGCTCTCGTATATAGGCCTTTTTGCATTATGCTGCAGAAATATCTCTTAGCTTTTAATATTTTGAAAATAAATTTTCTTTTCTTTTATCAAGTAATTTCCATCAAGTAATACGTCCAAACTGGGACAGAGCTTGATCTGCAGTGAAATATTCTATGAGAGTTCTCTTAATAACTGCGAACTTTCTTTGCCAATTTACTATTTTTAAATATGTATATCGCAACAAGCTCAAAGATATTCCATGTTCTGGAATGTAGAGAAAATTATTATTCCGAACAGTCCTTCCACCAGACCCGTCACGAGTTTAATTTAGTAATGCTCTCTAATGTCACAACAATTATTGACACTCAGAGCTTGGAAAATCTCTGAACGAACACCACGCTTGTTGAGAACCTTCCAAAATTTTTTGCTATGGGCTCAGTGGTGTTGATCTCGGTAAAAGCTTCAAAAATGCCGATATTCATTTTAAGTCAGTCATTATGCCAAACGGTCATTATGCCAAATGACCATTATGCCAAACGACCATTATGCCAAACGACTTTATGCCAAACGGCTTTATGCCAAACGGCTTTATGCCAAATGACCTTATGCCAAACGGGGTACAATCCACCAGATCCGCTGTCCAGCGCACTATGCCCGACGTTAGGTTCAACGCATAGATTTTGACAAAAATCTATTGTCGCGTGTCGATGATTCCGGTTTCCAACTGGAGTCGCGATATAATCAGATCTTATAGAGGTTTTAGATCTGGTCATATATCAGTTACCAATTCTCAAACATGAAATGTGTACTGTTCGGGACAAATGTTGAATTAACAATTATTTTGGGTTGACTTCAGTAAAATTGTTTGTTAGCCCTCAGATGACAATTATTATTACCTTTGTTAACGAGTCATTCAGCCTGTGACTGATTCGTCTCCAGGAGAATACTCAGATGACAAACAGGTTTGTCGAATTTTATCCAAGATTTTGTTGAGAGAGACAATGCGAGTAAAATGTTTCGAAAATAACGCAGACAGTGGCTTTGCATTTCAAGGTCAGGATTTCCTGTTACTTTTGAGACAGTTTTCACCCTTTGCTGCTGCTACAAGTTCATATCTGCGTCACCTTGCATAGCACGTAGACTATCACCCGGTTTGAGAAGTGCAGTTTGTGTGTGTCAGCTGACAGAGGCGGATTTGTCTGGCGGGAAGAATTTCTCCTTTTCCTTTCATTTTAAGCAAAAAAAAAAAACATGTATGCGCCTAGAGCTCGAAGACCGTTCTCAACTGTTGCCTCTCCCGATCGATCAGGTGTCTTCCCCGGTTCGAATTATTAAATTCTTTTATGTTCGTCCTTCAGGTCGTCATCGATGGGGTCCTCCAGTGGCAGCATGTGAGATAAATAGGGACAAGAGCGAAAAAACTACAGAACATGCATACGTTGGGAACTCGAGAGCGAGGAAATAGACATACGAGTAGGACCAACTACAATGTAGGTATCGAAGGACAATCCAGGTCAGGGTGCGCGGAGTAGAATGAGGACGCAGTCATTTGATAGGCATTTTGTTGTTTATAAAGGAAATTAGTTTGATGGATCGTTGAGATAAGCGCCGTTTATTACTAGTTTTTCTACGAAATTAAGGTCAGGCAGAAGCAGCGAAGAGGCTCGCACAGAGGAGCAACTTGAATGAACTAGTGGCTGTCATTTCAAACTAAAAAAGTTAAGATTTTGGAATCCGCTTTTTTAACATAGCTTATAGTATGCCGGCTGTAGTGGTTACATTGAAGTGCTGTCAAAAACATTGAAAACTTATGTTTGCACGGAGAGAAAATATAGTATTTGTAGATTTTTTTGTGGTCAAACTAACGATATTTATAGATTGTTTTGGAAAGAACTATAAAAATAGTTGATTTAATTTTATATCATAGAATATAACTATACCATATAGCTCTAGACAACTGCTTTTACAAACATCAAACGTCAAAGTTTAACGATATATTAGTTGACCCAAAATAATTTTTATTGAGTATACAATATTCTACTCAGTCCACTCAGCAGTATGTTCTGCTTTATTAACATATATCAAATGATTCGTTGCAGCTTTTTTGACCAAAAATAAAAAAAAACAATTGCAAAAATCACAACAAAGTGTGCGTCAGCAACGTTAGACTTGATACCGTTTTGGTTCATATTCTGGACACTTAAAGCTTACAGAAACTTTGAACGTCCGTAATAGCCATGATTCAGCAGATATTTGTGAGAAATTCAATTTCTTCGATATATTCAACTGTAAACTGTTGATTGTGCTGATAAAGAAAAGGAAAAATTAATATTAACCATCATTTAAAGGCAAAATTGTTAAAGAACATTTGCCGAACACTGTCCTTATTCTGCCCCATACTCCGATCACCTTGATTGAAAATCCGAACAGCATGAATAATAGGTATCAAACTTAGTAATTTCACAAATGTATTTATTTAAGCTGCTTTTACAGGCTTCAATCTAAGGAATCGTTACAACTACAAACGTCTAAAATAGCTTTGAAAACGTTTAAGTTGAGTTGCAATTGACCATCATTTCTTATAAATATTTTACATTTCAGTGTAATATTTCAGCAAAATCCCCATACAAGATTTTTTTGCGTTCATTAGAGAGGTTTTAAACCAGAAGTGTTCATTCGCCTCTTAGCCACAAGATGTTGTGCGGGTGTCACGACGAGACCCCCCGTTTTGAGTCAACTGTGGCCGACTAGTTGGTTGGTCTGCTATTTGGCGTATAAAACGTCCTTGGAATGGAGGAACGGAGAACGACAAAAACAATGATAAATCATTTTGCCAGTATTACGATTACGTGCCGATTCAATTGAGAAATATTCTTAACTAAATTACAGTTAGACAAAGTTATACTCAAATTATCTTACCTATCTTATATTAATACTAAGTGGGTGGTTATCCAATAACTAAATAATATCTACATACTAAAGATTGTGAAGGTATCATGCATTATTCATTATTATCACTCTGAGAATTCGTTATTCAAACATATTAACTTGAATCTAGATTAAAATACTATTTACAAGCGTCATCGTTAATTGCAACTGTGGAATCCGTTTAGTTGAATTGATTGCGGATGAAAGATATAATCAGATTGTAAGTAAATTAAACCAAAATAATAATCATGTAACCTAAAATTTGCCTATTCGTACAGTGCACCCTGAATTCGATACCGATAGAGTTGCGATACGATCCGTTAAATCGAAAGGTCACCAAACTTTGTAAGTAGGAGAAAAAGTTAATGAAATATGAAGCTAATAAAACATTATTTTAGCTAAAAGCTAACCGACAGTACAAACGCGGTTTGCTATATAGATCTTGGACGATCCCACCCCCACAACAATCTTTTAGAAAGTTTGTACGTGGGTAATCGATATGACAGGACATCACGACCAATCGATGTACCAGTGCAAGACGTGCCACGAAACGGATTCCGCGGACGCCCATATGATCATCTGTGACCAGTGTCGCCAATGGGAGCACTTTCGATGCGCTGGAATTAGCGAAGCTAGTCGAAGTCGTCCTTTCATTTGTAAGCAGTGTGGAACGGGAGCCACTGGTACCCAACGAGTGTTGAGGTCAAAAACGAAAGGTAATCAGCTCACTAACCCGTCTGTGGGAGGCGCTCTTTCCCAAAAGGGCAGCAAAATATCGTCAGTCCGTAGTTTTAGTTCCCGATCGTCTGTCGTAAAAGCGCAACTGGAATTGGCAGAGGAAGAAGCCCGGATGAAGCAGAAGGAGCTAGAGGAGGAACAAGAACTCAAGAATCTCGAGCTTGAAGAGGAGAAAAAACAGTTAGCTGAGAAGAAGAAATTGTTGGAGGAAGAAGCCCGATTACGACAGCGAGCACTAGAAGCAAGTAGGGAGCGACTGGCGAAGCAGCAATCGATCCGTCGAGAGTCGTTGGAGAAAAGGAACGAGATTCTTTTGCAGATATCCGAGCGTGGAAGTGTGCTGGAGTCTACGACAAGTTCGGTTGAAAAGGTGTCAAAATGGTTGACAGCTCATCCACAGGGAGGGATGACCGAGGAGAACATTACAGGGGCACCAAGTGATCCCCTTCTCCCGGCCCCAAACGAACAACAGGGAGAGGTCTCGAATGCCATGGCACAACCTTTGCAAACCGGATTGCGTTCGTCCCAAACGCACGACTTTCCATTACAACCCTCGTACCAAGAAGCAAGGAATATTCGGCCTTTGGACACATTTCGACCGGGGCTTCGGGCTCAAGCAGCACCCGTAATTGATGAGAAGCTCCCACTTCCGAGAACTGTAATTCCTCGAGAAGTCCATTCGGTAACGGTAAAAGAGCCATTCCAGCAATACATCGCATCGTCGCACCCTCTACGTGATCCTCGAGCGTTTTCTCCTGCAAAGCCTCCAAACTTCGTTAGGACATATTCTATTCCAGCGGTGAACCATCACGTTGGACTACCGCCTTCCGATTCTGGTGATCAGATCAGACAAATGCATCAACAAGCTCCAGTGTGGAGCACGCCCGTACAAAATGAGTCAGTACCGGGACCCAAATCGTTCTCCCATCGCTTTCTCACCCCTGCTACGGAACTACCATTTCCATATCGGAACTCTCTTCCGAACTTTGACGCTACTCGAGAAGGAGTCATTTCAGGTGCAGTACGCAATCCCCTAGAGACGGTTTTGGATGATGGCGTTTTAAACTCCCAAAAGATAGCCGCGCGTCAGGTTGTTGGTAAAGATCTGCCATCGTTCAACGGAAACCCTACCGACTGGCCGATGTTCATTACCTCCTTTGAACAATCTACAGCTGCATGCGGGTTTTCCAACGCAGAGAATTTGGTACGTCTACAACGATGCCTCACAGGCCATGCTCGAGAGGCGGTTCGAAGCAGGCTTTTGCTTCCAGCCAACGTGCCGCACGTGGTTGAGACATTGCGAACGCTCTATGGACGTCCAGAACTATTAATTCGTTCGCTCCACGAGAAGATAAGAAAAACTCCTGGACCCAGACACGATCGGCCGGAAACGATACTCGAATTCGGACTGGTAGTCCAAAACTTCGTTGATCATCTGCTAGCTGCGCAACAAGGAGAACATCTTTCAAACCCGATGCTTCTACAGGAACTAGTAGAAAAGCTTCCAGGGCCAATGAGAATGGATTGGGCCGTCTTCAAAGGTCAACAACCGCGGGCTACAATTGTGCTGTTCGGTGAGTTCATGTCCAAACTGGTAAAGGCAGCCAGTGAGGTCAGTTTTGAACTTCCAGGGTTGTTCAAAGACTTAAACGACGGTAAACATCAGCGAGCGAAAGAAAGAGTCAGAATACAGACGCATTCCACCGAAGAAAAATCAACCTTCAAGCTAGCCAACAGCGGTAGCCGCAAAGCACCGAAGCCGTGTGCGATTTGCGATCGCGAAGGCCACAGGGTGGCAGAATGCTCGAAGTTCAAGCAGTTGACTGTAGATAACCGATGGAAGTTAGTGCAAAACAAAGGTTTGTGCAGAACGTGCCTGAACAACCACGGAAAGTGGCCATGTAAATCTTGGCAAGGTTGTGGTAGTGAAGGATGCCACTTGAAACACCACACGCTTCTTCATTCGCCGTCTACTCCTCCCAGTTCTTCGCACTCGGTGAACGTATCGTTGAGCCAGACTTCATCTGAAGAATATCGGACACTCTTTCGAGTGTTACCCGTAGTCCTCCACGGAAAGGGGAAAAGTGTGACGATCTTCGCGTTCATTGATGAAGGATCACAAATTACGATGTTGGAGGAGAAAGTCGCGAAGGAGCTCGGCGTTACCGGTCCGACAAGGCCTCTCACGCTCCAGTGGACGGGGGATATAAAACGCGATGAATCAAAATCTCAGGAAGTCAGCCTGCAAATAGCAGGAAAAAATAGTGGTACACGTTATGATCTTCGTCATGCACGCACAGTTAGCTGCTTGCTACTGCCAACCCAAAGCCTGAACTATCGAGAACTGTGCGTCCGTTTCCCTCATCTCAAAGGCCTGCCGGTGGAAGATTATGATCTCGTGCAACCAAAACTGCTAATTGGTTTAGACAATCTTCGACTTGGAGTACCGCTAAAGTTGCGTGAAGGAGGACCATACGATCTTATTGCAGCCAAATGCCGTTTGGGATGGGGAATCTATGGTAGTTCGTCTACAAACCCCGTACCAAGAGTTAGAGTCAACTTTCACACTGCCGCACAGCCGTCCTCCGACGACCTGCTCAACGTACAGTTGCGAGACTACTTCGCATTCGAGAACTGTGGGGTTGTTGCTCCGACCGAAAAGCTAGAGTCCGAGGAGGATAAACGAGCAAGACAGTTGCTTGAAGAAACGACGCGACGAACTGCAAAAGGATTTGAAACAGGCCTTCTGTGGAAAACTGATGACCGAGAATTTCCAGACACGTATCCAATGGCACTTCGGCGGATGAAAACCTTGGAGAAGAAGCTGCAGCGAGACCCGTTGATGATGCAGCGAGTACGAGAGCACATAATTGATTTCGAGAAAAAGGGCTACATTCGCAAGATTAGCAAAGAAGAGCAATCCACCTTCGATCACCGGAAAAGCTGGTTTCTTCCCCTGGGAGTTGTCGTAAACCCGAAAAAACCTGGGAAATTAAGAATTATCTGGGATGCGGCAGCAAAAGTCGATGGAGTATCGTTCAACTCACACTTGATGAAAGGCCCAGATCTCCTCACGCCTTTGCCGCGAGTTCTCAGTGGTTTCCGTTTGTATCCGGTGGCGGTCTCCGGAGATATAAGGGAGATGTTCCTTCAAATAAGTCTACAAGCGAGTGATCGAAATGCGCAAATGTTCTTGTTCCGCGATCATCCTCAAGATCCGGTGCAAATATATGCTGTCAACGTCACAATGTTCGGATCGACCTGTTCTCCTTCGTCAGCTCAGTACGTCAAGAACGTGAACGCTGAACAACATGCTTTACACTACCCAAGGGCGGCGGCTGCAATTATAGAACACCATTATGTCGACGATTACTTGGACAGCTTTAGGACGGTGGACGAGGCTGTTCAGATCGTAAGGGACGTCAAGTTTGTTCACTCCAGGGGCGGATTCGAAATCCGCAATTTTCTCTCCAATAAGGACGAAGTACTCCGGCGAACTGGGGACATCGAAACGAATACGTCTAAAGAATTCGCCCTCGTACGGGCAGAAACAACAGAATCAGTGCTCGGAATGAAGTGGATTCCTACCGACGATGTTTTCACTTATACCTTGGCTATGCGAAACGACCTGATGCCAATTCTCGACGACAACCACGTTCCAACGAAACGGGAAGTGCTTAGGGTGGTGATGAGCCTGTTTGACCCTCTTGGTTTCGTTGCATACTTCCTGGTGCATGGTAAGGTGCTAATGCAGGACATCTGGGCATCAGGTATCGATTGGGACGACAAAATAGGTGAAGAACTTTTTCTCCGTTGGCAGCAGTGGATACGCTACTTTCCGCAGTTAGATAATATACGTATTCCACGATGCTACTTTCATTCCACATTCCCTGCAGATTTCGATCGACTCGAGCTCCACGTACTGGTCGACGCCAGCGATTCTGCATATGCATGTGTCGCTTACTATCGATTGGAAACTGAAAGCGGCGTTCAGGTAGTGTTGATTGGTGCCAAAACCAAAGTAGCGCCGTTAAAGGCGTTGTCCATCCCGCGCCTGGAGCTAAACGCTGCGATCTTAGGAAGCCGCCTACTGGACACCATCCAAGGTTACCACACGTATCCCATTAACCGCAGGTTCCTGTGGAGTGATTCCAGTACAGTGCTAGCCTGGATACGATCCGAACATCGCAGATACAATAAATTCGTCGCTGTACGAATTGGAGAAATTCTAACGACCACCAACGCCAACGAATGGAGATGGATTCCTTCCGGTGTAAACACAGCGGATATTGCCACTAAGTGGAAGAATATTCCAGATCTTTCCTATGACAGCCCGTGGTTCCGCGGCCCTTCCTTTCTTCGTAAGTCGGAAGAGCACTGGCCGCAACACAAGAAAATCACTCCAACGACCGAAGAACTTCGTTCCATCCACGTCCACTTCTCGATGTACCCAATGATTGACGCTTCACGGTTCAGTAAATGGACAAAAATGCTACGAACTATGGCCTTTGTAGTGCGATATGTCCAAAATCTGCGGCGTAAATGTAAAGGTTCTACGTTGCAGTTAGGAGAACTTCAACAAGACGAACTGAAGTGCGCAGAAGAAATGCTCTGGAAAGTAGCCCAAGCAGAGGCGTTTCCTGAAGAAATCGCCACCCTCTCGGACTCTCAAGGACTTCGAAATGCTCGACCGGGACGCGTCTCTAAGGCCAGTACAATCTATAAAAATTGGCCCTTCCTAGATGAACGCGGTGTGCTGCGGATGCGCGGAAGAATCGGAGCTGCAAGTTTCGCCTCAGCCGAAGCCAAGTACCCAGCGATTCTTCCCAGGCAACATTTAATCACGTTTCTTCTTACAGACTGGTACCACTGCCGATTCCGCCACGCCAACAGAGAAACTGTCGTCAACGAAATGCGTCAACGGTTCGAAATCGCCAAATTACGAGCATTGATTCAAAAGGTTTCCAAGAATTGTATGATATGTAGAGTTTCAAGAGCCACCCCTAACCCGCCGGCGATGGCACCACTTCCTGCGTCGCGGCTACAACCTTTCATACGTCCATTCACATTTGTTGGACTAGACTATTTTGGGCCTGTATTGGTCAGAGTCGGCCGCAGTCAGGTAAAAAGATGGGTTGCTCTCTTCACCTGTCTCACCATCCGAGCCGTACACTTGGAACTAGTCCACAGCCTATCCACTGAATCCTGCATTATGGCGGTACGGCGCTTCATTGCACGCCGTGGCCCACCAGCAGAATTTTATACCGACAACGGAACATGTTTTCAAGGCGCCAGTAATCAGCTAGAAAAGGAGAAGACAGAGGCTCGGAACAACTCGTTAGCGGCAAAGTTCACGAGTTCAAAAACCCAGTGGCGCTTCATTCCACCAGCAGCACCACATATGGGAGGCGCCTGGGAGCGCCTTGTCCGGTCGGTAAAAGTAGCGTTAGGGTCGGTGGCGGAGGCATCCCGCATTCCAGATGACGAGGTTCTAGAAACCGCCCTACTGGAAGCAGAGGCCCTAATCAATGCTCGTCCTCTCACTTATATACCCCTCGAATCGGCTGACCAAGAATCCCTCACCCCAAATCATTTTCTTTTGGGATCTTCGAGTGGGGACAAAGTGGCACCCTTTGAGCCAATAGAAAACCCTGCGGTGCTACGGAGCGGTTGGAGGCTCGCGCAATCCATTACGCAAGTATTTTGGGCTAGATGGTTGAAAGAGTATCTTCCAGTGATCACTCGTCAAGGGAAGTGGTTTGAAGAAAGCCCGAACATAGCTGTAGGCGACCTGGTGCTGGTGGTTGGCGGAACGGCAAGGGACCAGTGGGTGAGAGGACGTATAGAAACGGTGATCCCTGGACGCGACGGAAGGGTGCGTCAAGCTCTTGTGCGGACAGCATCGGGAGTTCTACGGCGACCAGCAGTGAAGCTAGCGGTTCTCGACGTGCGAAAGGATTATGAACCCATACCGCGAGTTCCTGAGCAATGGAACTTGGACCAGGGTTCACGGGAGGGGGGATGTCACGACGAGACCCCCCGTTTTGAGTCAACTGTGGCCGACTAGTTGGTTGGTCTGCTATTTGGCGTATAAAACGTCCTTGGAATGGAGGAACGGAGAACGACAAAAACAATGATAAATCATTTTGCCAGTATTACGATTACGTGCCGATTCAATTGAGAAATATTCTTAACTAAATTACAGTTAGACAAAGTTATACTCAAATTATCTTACCTATCTTATATTAATACTAAGTGGGTGGTTATCCAATAACTAAATAATATCTACATACTAAAGATTGTGAAGGTATCATGCATTATTCATTATTATCACTCTGAGAATTCGTTATTCAAACATATTAACTTGAATCTAGATTAAAATACTATTTACAAGCGTCATCGTTAATTGCAACTGTGGAATCCGTTTAGTTGAATTGATTGCGGATGAAAGATATAATCAGATTGTAAGTAAATTAAACCAAAATAATAATCATGTAACCTAAAATTTGCCTATTCGTACAGTGCACCCTGAATTCGATACCGATAGAGTTGCGATACGATCCGTTAAATCGAAAGGTCACCAAACTTTGTAAGTAGGAGAAAAAGTTAATGAAATATGAAGCTAATAAAACATTATTTTAGCTAAAAGCTAACCGACAGTACAAACGCGGTTTGCTATATAGATCTTGGACGATCCCACCCCCACAACAGCGGGTATTAGTCTGTTTGGAATTTGAAACAAAACGGTACGTGGTATCTTGTAGAGATGGTGAGGTCGGGTTCGGGTTCGAAAATTTAAAAATTTTCGGGTTCTGGTTGGGTTTGAAAAAAAAGTCGGGTTTGGTGAGAATTGTGAACAGAGTAACAATTTCAAAACTTCCCTATGCATCAGAAACGATGAAAATAACATTTTTTTGAACTCGGGTATTACTTTTAAAACTTTTTCGGGTTTCGAATCGGGTTCGGGTTTGAACAGTAATTTTTTTTTGGGTTCGAGTCTGGTTTAGGTTTGGTTTTCAATTATTGTCTCGGGTACGGGTCGAGTTCGGGTTTGAAAAAGTGAAACTCGACCAACTCTTGTATCTTGCATGTCAGTTGTCACTATTCCACGCCAGTTAAGAGTAAGTAGATTTGTGAGCATTACTTGAGCCAAAAGATATGACGGTTTTAGGATACTGTTAAATTATTAAAGTTCTAATTGAGATAATCGCAATTGAAAGCTGAATGAAGTAAGGGTGTTTATTTAATTAGACGTTAATTTAGTGTTGAAGTACGTTGATTATACTTTGAAAAAACAATTTTTGCGTTAGTTAAAATAATTAACAGGATAGTAATCTCAACGTAAACAAAATTTTCTCTGTGTTTATTAAAAAAAACATTGTTTAATCAATTTTTTTATCCTCTTCTGTTACATTCATTTAATTTATTTAGTTAGCATCTAAACAGATAACACAGAATCAACAATTTCACACCACAATACTCGATTCGTGGCCGCGCCCACGCTTGCCAAATCGAGGCGCACTTGAACCACCCACCTAGCTCGCTGCGCTCCACGCCTTCTTGTACCAACCGGATCCAACGCGAACACCATCTTTGCAGGGTTCCTGTCCGACATTCTTGCAACATGCCCTGCCCATCGTACCCAGACAACCAAAATGTACGTATAACGAAAGCACCTGGAGGCTTTGTATATGCAAAATTTCACTTATAACATGTCGCGAAAAGGCCTTCTACGTACAAAAGTGGAGGCGATATACGTACATATATTATGTGATGAACAATAGCATACAATGCGAGTGTATAAATTTTCTACCGAACTAACCTGTAATCTCATGCGACTTAACTTATGATAACTTCGACTTACTTTATACGAGTGTACGGGACGAAACAAAATGTATAAATGAATTCAGAAACAAGCGTTTTATGCGAGGAAACTTATCAATTTGACGATTTTATCCACAACATTTTGCGGGTTTGATGTATTTTTTATGAATTAACGAGTTATTACGTGAACTTTGATGCGACTTCTGGTTGTCTGGGTATCCTTCTAGCTTTGGTCACCTTCTGTATGCTGGGTTCGCCGTACAAAAATCTCAATAGCGTCAAACCATGCACTTCTTCACGCCAAAGATGGCAAGAGCATTACTAGAAGATGTTGGACACGGCGGCCTCAAAAGCGGGGGTGTCCGGCACTATAGAATGTGCAACAATCGAGGAAGCTACTGATGAAAACAGCCCAACTCCGTGGCATGTGGTCGGAAAGAAAAGAAGGTAGACAAACGGAAACAACCCACCCGAAATTCGTGTGACGATCGTACATGGAGGTTTTGTGTGCTATGCGGTCGAATCCAGATCTCAACGTGCAGAAAATAAGATGAATCCTGAATGGTGAGATCGAGTTGAAATAGGATTCAAAGGCAAGCAGCTCTTTCTTTAATGAGCTAACCGAAAAAACAATGGGGATGAGGTAGATGTAAGAGCCGTGTACCCGGCAGCGACTATCGAATGTTAAAATATGGACGAGATTTCAACGGATGAATATCTGAAATTAGCCATGCAACAGCTTTGTGTAACGTTTCAATGACATTTCGTATGAGAAAAGGACTCAGTTGGGATGCAAATACCCTCGGCCAGGCTGCCTGTTGTCGCAGCGAACAAGGCTCTCAAAACCGACAACATCAAAGTGGGCCAGACAGAAGCAAACTGTGTAGAAGGTGTGGAGAGGCAATGGAGGAAGTGAAGAGAAAGTCACTGTGTGCTTGTATTAGTACAGTGCAAAATCAAAATAAACTTCGAGGAAAAGATTTGTGACGTCATACCATTTCAATGAAATGTTATGAGTGGGTACAAAATGATCCATAGCGTGGAAAAGTCAAGATCAGACCACAAAAAAATCTGCAATCAACGCCTAGACACTAAACTCGTTTAAATAGATTCCAGGAATAATGTTTCTTGGGAATAAATTCAAGGATTCAACTTCTTTTACTAATCATACTGAATTTCAACACTGCATTCAGGGACGCATTATCTCACGTAAGATACTCGTAAAACTAACGCACATCCATCAACTACCAGCATTTTACGGGTTAGTATTTTACGTTGCCTTCCATGGTTCTATCTGGATTGTAGTTTTCATCCTAAAATAAAACAAAAGTTAAAACTATATCTGGTGCATAACTTACCTCTCCCCGAGCTGATTTTTTTTTCATGTTAACTGTCTCTCAGCTCATCGGAATCCTAGTGTGCTGCGCTAGCCGGAGGCTCACGAAAATTCTGAAAGCGCGCGCTATGTGAAATATTATATACCGTCGATTGGGGTGGCAATGGGTATAGGGCTTGATCTAGCGGGTGAGGTTGGGTCAAAACGGAAATAGTTATTTACGCAACAAGGTGCAAAATGATATTTTTTTCAGCACGAGTTGTACATTTATCCAACAAGGCTCGCCGAGTTGGATGAATACGACGAGTGCTGAAAAAATCCGGTTTTGCAACGAGTTGCATACAACATTTTTTGCTATTACGAAAAAATACCGTTTCATTCGGATTGATTCTACGATCACAAACATGCTTCAAAAAAACCCACGTGGACGTACATGCATAGTAAGACTCAATCAATGTTGCTGAACAACGATCGGAAACGCGAGGCACGATGAATTTTCGTAGGCATCAAAACAGAATCTGCGAATAAACACAAACAATCGTTCGGGCGCTTCATTCGTTCGGGTTTCATTTTCGGATCGCTGTTTCTCCCGACGCTATCATCGGGTGATTTTCCATCGTTTGGTAATGTGAACGGTACGATCCACGCTGCCTACTCTTCGCGAAGAACAGGAAAATATTCATTTCGATCATCTTCATGCGGGCTTGCAACAATAACGCTAAACTTGCTCCTCTCAAAAATGAGTGCCGAGCACACAAAATTGGCCTCTTTTCGTGCAGCACAGATTCTGTGCAAAGGGGCTGTACACAGTTTTGTGCAAACGGTGGTATATAAAACTGAATGAGTGAATTGCGCACAGAGGAGGAACGCTTGGAATGCGGAATTCGTTTCCATTTTTGTTTTGTTTCTGAAAACATAAAAAAAAACATTTCTATTTTAAAGATTTTCAGAGATTTTTTCATTTGAATAGCCGAAGCGGAAGCAAATGGGGGGAAAAACTTTCGCATTTGCGACCATCTTCAGGCTATACGCTAGAAAACATCTCAGAAAACTCCCCATCTTACCAACGGCCAACTGTTTGCTGCCACGCGGGATATCATTGACAGTTCCGTTTCCATCGATCTCGGACAGCCGAAGGCCAAAACGTCTGCAACTCACAGAATGAGTGCGACCTACTCAGAATTTTCACTCAGTCAGCCAGTTCTGCAACCAATCCTCATTCTGTGTAGTTTTAACACATGCGCTGCGTAGAGCTGGCTTAGCGTGGAGTGTTTGCTTGACTTTACGAGAACAAGCAATCTTGCAATGAATCACGAGAATGAACAGCGCGTGGATAAATGAATCCTACGAGTGGAAAGGCTTCGCGAACCACTTATCGGTGTGTTCATTTTGCTTCTTCGGCGTTGCATCCGTTCGCTTTTTGCGATGCTCTTCGTGACGCAAAAATGAAAAATGAATTTTGGCGAATGTTGGATCGCGAAGATGCGTCGATCATTGTTCACGAAGAAGATCCATCGCAACCCTGGACTCAATATTTTCCAATCAGGTAGGCTGTGATTCATGCATTCTTCATGACTGTCATAAATTTAAAAAAAAAAAAAAAATAGCCGAAACTTATTGTTCGAGAGAAGCCAGGTAAGATACCGAATGAATTATGAAGTTATTCTTAATTTGCCAAATTGCATACACCTATATCCTGAATCGTGTAGACCCACGCTTCCCAAACTCGGTTTTCGCGGCGCGAAAAAGTGATCCTGCGAACGGTTGGTGCGCCGCGAAAACCGTGTTTGGGAAGCCTTGGTTTAGACCCGGGAGGGAGAAACCGATATGAAATTTCTGCACGGCATGGTGAGCCCAAATTCTGCTGTCACGAACTGTCACTGTGAGCCGGGATCTTAAACAATGGATAAACATGTTAAAAGCACGTAATTGATCAAAACATGTTTTTTTTTCATTTTATCAAAAGTGACAAAAATCGAATAAGAACCAATTCATGTACATTCAAAAGTCTTTAATTCTATTTAAGTAAAAAGCATTGAAATACGCATCATTTCACTTTTTCAAATATAAATGAAAGTTGAATGCATAGAAAACTGTGGCCCTTTTAAAATGTTTGTCTAGAAACGTCGGAGCTGCACAAAAAGCGAAAACTAGCGATTTTCACCTAGCCTGCATTGATTGGCAAGTTGGAGTTATCTTGCAGTTTGGAAATAAGTTGTTTGATTTTTCGTGTGTAGTATCTGTGCCTCCCTTCCAGGTTTAGACGCATTAAGCGTCGGATTTTTTGGGGGTAAAATAGCTTAATTTATTGCCTCATCTACTTTTGCTAGACGATCCTATTCCGAATCAGAAACGTTCACCTGAGTTGGATTTGAATCGATCAACGGATGAAAAATAAAATGTCAATCATTGAAAAAACCAGAGCAATTCGATGAATGGTGAGGATTACCAAATCAGTACTGAAAAGTGCTACTTTTCAGCATCGTTAACAGTGCTGAAAAGTAGTACTTTTCAGCACCTTTTCTTTGATTGAGAAAAGTAGGCTGTTATGTAGACTATCTTCTTGATGAAAAGAAGGCCAATATATAACGGAATTGCAAAAAATATGATTTATGAAATATTTCAGCTTATAACGCTACTTATATCAATAATTCATATGATAGGGAATATATTATTACACGTAATCCATCACAATATTAATTTTTAGAAATGGTAGTTTTTGTTTACTATATCAATACACTTGTATGTTGAAACTAGATAAAATTTACAACATTAAATTTCCCCTGTGCAAAGTATCACGCATGTACTTGAACCTCTATCGTTATATTATTGAAAGCCTTTTCTTTACACTTTACACGTATTTTCCGTAATCTATTTGATTTTTCCACAAACATTTAATTTTTTTCGGTACGGTGTCAAAATCATCAAAAATGGGGGTGAGACTGGGTCAAACAAGAACGATAGTAAATGAAATTGCAAGTCGACGTTTTTGACATTTTACGGTGCCGGTTGTTCTCTTTTTTCATTAAGATGTGTTCAATGCAATGCATTTTGGCAACTTCTCGAACCAGCAACTGTGTTTCGTGCGCAGCAATATCGTAAAATTTTATCAAATGAATTTTTTTTTATTGACTCATATTCCGAACACGTTTTGACTCATATTCCGAACACTTAAGGCCAACAGTGACTTCAAATGATTCTGATTGGCATTAATTGGCTGATATTTGTGTAAATTTTAATTTCTTCGCAAAGTCTAACTATTAGCTGTTGGGTGTACCAATAATAATGTTGATTTAATTAGTTTTAGTGTTGTTTTTACGTAAAAGTATAGAACAACATTTTGATTCAAATGCCGAACACTGTGTTCATTCTGTCTCATATTCCGAACACTTTGATTCAAATTCCGAACAGCAAGAATAAATCGTATTCAAGCGAATAGTTTCGCAAATAAATTTATCTTAGCTTGTTAAAAATGAAATCTAATTTCAACGCATGATTAATTAGAATTTTTAAGTCTCTAGACGACTCGCGTCTAGACAGTGTAGCCGATAGAATTCCAAAATTCCGAACTTGCTAATTGCTCTGCCTTTCACATTTTATTACCTCTACTAAAGGGACGGTACACCGTCTCGACAAAACATAAACATCCGATTCTCGCAGTAGACAATAATAAGGAAAGCCCAGCATCAATCAGGGAACGCACGCGCGTTTACAGGCAGGCACATAGAAGCAAAAGAATAATGTAAATCAGGTAAATGAGATCTTCAATTGGTCGCGTTCGGAAACGTAAGGCGACACGTAACGACAAACTGCGTTTAGGAAAATGCCAGCTTGAAGGTAGCGAAAGAAGTAGGTAAGCATAGGTTAAGAAATTCAATGTATATATAAGACAAAATGTTAGAAATACAATCAGTGTTGTTAGCAAGCTCATCTTGTGAAGATATTTATCCGAAAGTTACTCTGAAGTAGATTCTCTAAGATCCTTCACCAGGCATAGGTTCAAAGTGACGAATACTAGCCCGAAGTTATCAAGGATTATCTGCGGATAAGTAACAAAAGTCCGAACAGAAACAACAATTGGTGACCTCCAGAGAGGATCAGTGCTGAAAGAACTCACGTGCAGAACGGATTTCGGAAAAAAAAATGTCTAAAGCCAAGTATGTCATCAACACCATGGGTAATTGCCGCCTTTGCAAGGAACCTGATGCTAAGGATGATATGATAGCATGCGACGAGTGCATCATGGTTCCATTTTTGCTGTGTCGGGATCACGGAGAAACCCGGCAAGGATGACAAATGGTCTTGTGTCAAATGCAGTGAACATGCTGCATTAGCACAAAAGGTAGAGGAACTAAGTCAGGCTCTTTCCAAATCAGCCATTGGAAATCCTGTGTTGGAAACAAAACCATCAACATCTATGGGAAATACATCGAAAACGTTTACAACGACGTCGATTCCAGTTACTACAGCTATTCATGATAGCATGATGATACATCTGAAGCGTCAAGCATTGCTACAATTACCAACGTTTTCTGGTGCTGCCAAAGATTGGCCGAAATTTAAACAAATTTATGACCAAACAACAAGAGAAGGTATGTTTAGCAATCTGGAAAACTTAACCAGATTACATTCAGTGCTTCAAGGAGCTGCAGCAAGGAGTGTGCAGCAGCTAATGATGGATCCAGCGAATATTCCAAGAATTATCGCAAGATTGGAAGAAAACTTTGGAAAACCAGAAATAATCTACAGCGAGTTGGTTTTCTATATAATGAAGATAAAGAAAGATGCCAACAACTCAGTGATAGAGATATCAGAAGCACTAGAAAATCTAGTGAACAACATGACGGCTTTAAATAAGCCAAATTATCTGCAAGATCATCGTTTAATCGATGACATCGTTGAAAAATTACCACATGGCCTGCAATTGCAATGGGCAGATGTGCTCATAGGAAATGCGAATGCAGCGCAACCTTCATTGGTTGATCTGAGTGACTGGCTGATTATCAAAAGTAAATGCTATCGTGTATTAAAGTCAGTCACGCATAATTACGATCGAAAATTACCAATCAACTTCCATGAAACATCTCATGGAAAATGTATTCTATGTAAGAATCCACATAAGCTATATCAGTGCAACAACTACAAACAATTGAAAGTTGAGGACAAAATTCAGCTTGTTCGATCGAATGATTTATGTTTCAACTGTTTACTTTCGGGTCATCGTTCAATGCAATGCAGAAATACTCGAAGGTGCAACGTGAATGGTTGCACTAGGAAGCATCATGCATCCTTGCATGAATCAAAGCCAATGAAACAATCAAATACGCTAGGTAACAGTGAAAAAAGAACAAAACAGCAACCCATTACACAAGCACCAAAGAAAATTGAGCAAAAATCAACGGACATTGTTGAAAATATAAATCATCACCAGCAATTCAAACGTAAAATCCTGTACCAAACTATTCCGGTAGAGCTAAGCAGTGGTTCTAGGAGCATGAAGACCTTTGCCTTCCTAGATCAAGGTTCATCCTCTACTCTAATTGATCAAGAAGTAGCAAACTATCTGGAATTGCAGGGTAGAACAGAAATAATTACCCTAAATTGGACTCAAAATATAAGCAAAGATGTTGAAAGCAAATATGTGACATTGAAAATCAAAGGAATCACAAATCATCAGTTTACATTAAAAGGAGTTCAAACGATCGAGAACCTGCAATTACCAATACAATCTGTGAACCCACTCATTATTAAGGAACAATGTTTACAATTTAAAGACATCAATATTGAAGGATACGAGAATGCCAAACCAACTATTTTAATTGGCGCAGATAATGCTCATCTTTTGTTACCTCTTGAATGGAAAGGTCAAGGACCATATGCCATAAAAACAAAATTAGGGTGGACTTTGCTCGGAAAAGTGACGGCATCAGCAAATGAAAAAATCTATTCAATGGTTATCGATTCGTATAAAATTGAGAAAATGCTAAATGACTATTTTTCCATTGAGGACCATGGAGTGCAATCGGAGGCCCTCAATAATCTTCCCAAATCCAGGGCTGAGAAACGTGCAGCTGATATAATTGAAAACACATTAAAGTACAGAGATGGCCGATACGAAATTGGATTACTTTGGAAGCAAGACACAATCTGCTTTCCGGATAGTTTTCATTACGCATTGAAAAAACTATCTACGATGGAAAAAGGACTGCTCACTAATCCAGAACTTAAAACTTGGGCAATCAATACTTTCAAGGATTACGAGAGAAAAGGATATATTCGCAAATTAACTCAAGCTGAGCTAGCAGAACCAAATAGACCAACATTTTACCTGCCACATTTCATCGTAATCAACAGAAATAAGCCAAAGCCAAAGCCTCGATTAGTATTTGACGCAGCAGCAGTTGTAAAAGGAACTTCTTTTAATTCCACTTTGTTGAGTGGACCAGATGCGACAACTCCATTGTTTGGAGTGTTATTGCGCTTCCGCGAAGGACAATACGCTGTAAGTGGTGACATCGCAGAAATGTTCCACCAGATCAAAATTATAGAAAAAGATCAACACGCCCAACGATTCTTGTGGCGCGATTGTAATCCAGAAAAGGAACCCGAAGTATTTGTCATGCAAGTTATGACATTTGGATCCACATGTTCACCTTCATGTGCCCAAGCCGTAAAGAACTTTAACGCAAGCAAGTTCACGGAAAAGTATCCAAAGGCAGCTATACTGCCCATAACTGCATATTTGTAACATTCGACAAAAGTAGGCATTGAGTAAATGGGATACCAAGTTTGCATTTTGTTGCAGTATGGGAGGGAACTGATATTTCAAAAAATCACTAAGAATTCAAAAGTGCTTATTTGGGGCTGAAATTTTGTACAACTCATATCACTTATTGGGTGAATAGTCAGAAAAAAATTCTGATAGAAATTTCGTTGCCACTGCATTATGAGGCTCATGTATAATCTCAATGTTACTGTTATGCGGTTACAATTGCCAATGTGACAAAACAACTTGGTATTTTTTTCGAATTTTCTAGAACAATCTCGCAGATTTTAGTAAGTGGATCGAAAGTATTTGTCATTTGATGACTCTCCCCGGTATTAACTCGAAATTATCAAAAATGTCGAATGTGACTGTTATGCAGTTATGGGCAGTATAGCAGTCGTTAAACAACATTATGTTGACGATTACTTGGATAGCTTTGATACGGAAGAAGAAGCTTCTCAAATAACAAATCAAGTGATCGACATTCACGATACGGCCGGATTCTTCATTCGAAACTTCATTTCGAACAGCAGATCAATTACGGAAACCTTACCGAAGGATCGTCAAGAGTAGAAGTCTATGAAATTATTCAGCCAGAAGGAATCTGAGTTTGAAAAGGTTTTGGGAGTCTATTGGAATACGAATAATGACGCAATTGGCTATACAATAAACATGAACAAACTATCCATCGAAGTATTTCGGCAGGAAAATCTACCGAGGAAAAGAGAAGTGCTAGCCTTCGTAGCATCTATTTATGATCCGTTAGGATTAATTGCCAACATCACAATTCATGGAAAAATATTAGTTCAAATGGTGCACAAGGAAACTATAGATTGGGATCAACGAATGTCTGAGCATATGGAACAATATTGGACACATTGGTTAGATTTGATTAAACAAGCTGAAAACTTGTCCATACCAAGACACGTTTCAACACCAGGTGCAAGTGATATTGAGCTTCATACATTTGTTGATGCATCAGAACGTGCTTATGCCGCCTGTATATATGTAAGGAGCAAGAATAAAGATCAAGCAATATCAAAATTACTTTGCGCTAAATCAAAAGTTGCGCCTACGAGAACAAAATCAATTCCAAGATTGGAGTTGGAAGGAGCACTTCTTGGAGCAAGACTATTAAAGCAAGTCAGGGAAGACCTAAGATTGGTACCATCAAAGGTAGTATTATGGACTGATTCTCAAAATGTCCTTTCTTGGATCGCCAGTGATCAGTGGAAGTACAAACAAATAGTTGCTGTAAGAGTTGGAGAAATACTCACCACAACATCAGTAGACCAATGGAGATGGGTGCCATCAAAATCAAATCCTGCTGACGAGGCAACAAAAGAAGTAACAAGAAAATCAATATGGTTCGATGGGCCAGATTTTCTTAGATTACCTGAAGAGCATTGGCCAGCAACCAAGAAGATTACTGAGACAACAGAGGAACTAAAACATGTCGGAGTGCATGCGGAGACCATTTAGCAGCCATTTGAAGAGAGATATTCCAGTTGGAAAAGATTAATTCATCATATGTGCATTCTAAAGAAATTTGTGGAATGGCTACGGAATGATAACATCAAACGTGAAATCACCATGGAAGATCGTACCTACGTAGAAAGAATCATATTTAAAAGGGTACAGTCTGAAGCCTTTGCAGAAGAATTTAAGGATATACATAACAACAAGCCATTATCAAAGAAAAGTAAGCTTTGTCTGGTAAACCCAATCATTGATCAATATGGATTACTACGAGTTAATGGGCGATTAGCAAATTCAACAATTCCAGAGGTACCAAATTTTCAAATTATATTACCCAAAAACATCATGTGACAAATTTAATACTGACAATGTATCATCAAAGATATTGGCATCAAGGCGATAACATAGTTATATACAACTTTTCACTGAATTATTATGTACCAGCTATAAGAAATGCGTTAAATTATGTCAAATCTAAATGTCCGAGATGTATTTTGTTGAAGGCAAAACCGGTATATCCTCAAATGGCCTGTGTTCCTGATTCAAGATTGGAAATTTATGCACCACCATTCACTAATACGGGTGTAGATTATTTTGGACCTCTCGAAGTAAAGGTGCATCGTTCAACTGAGAAACGATGGGGAGTTATATTTACATGTATGACAACTTGAGCAGTACATCTGGAATTAGCAGAAAAACTAGACACAGATTCATTTTTTATGTGTTTCCGGAATTTCCAAAACCGACGCGGGAAAATTGCTCACATGTTTAGCGACAACGGAACGAATTTTGTTGGAGCAGAAAACAAGTTGAAGGAATTAATTCTGGAAATAAATGATCGAATGGGAAAAGGAGTTGCAGCATCCTTGGAAATTAATTGGACGTTTAACCCGCCTGGTGCACCACATTTTGGAGGAGTATGGGAGCGGTTAATTCAGATTATAAAGAATTGCCTATATGAAATGTTGAAGGCTTATCAGAATAGCCATCCATCACCGGACGTATTGAGATCTGCACTCATACAAGCTGAGTTCTTTTTGAACTCAAGGCCATTAACGTATATTCCAGTGGAGAATATTGCAGAGGAAGTATTAACACCCTTTCACTTCTTAATCGGAAGGGCAGGAGAATATGTACCTCCATTTTCACCAAGTCTACAACCATTCGGACCAGGACAGTTGCGAAAGGCTCAACATTATGCAAAGCATTTCTGGGATCAGTGGAAAAAGTTATACTTGCCGACTATTATCAAGAGGTGTAAATGGACTGATAAAATCATTCCGTTAAAAGTTGGAGACATAGTCGTATACATAGAAGATGATCAAAAAGTACCTCAAGGTACATGGAAAAAAGGATTAATTGTTAAAGTTTACCCAGATAAAGATGGACAAGTACGTAAAGCAGATGTCAAGATAGGCAATAAAATAATGCAAAGACGTCCTGCATTCAAATTAGCTCTTCTAAATGTTCAAGAAGAAAAAGAAAATAATTCGGAAATGCAAAACATCCCAGAAACGAGCCAAACAAAACCTCAAAATTCAATACTTTGTGTTACTCAGACTTACAAACGAAAATCGGTTGATATGAGTTTTCCAAACTGGGGCAAGAAGGAAAAAATCGATGAAGGAGAGATCAAAAAGAGACGTAATCAACTGCAAGAAAAAATTTACTCAAATAACACTAAACCATTCACCAACTTCCTATCGCATCGTCACGCAACTAGAAGACCATTCCCGCAGAATTCCCACGAAGAACCATCAGTATTACCTATAGCAAGTGCACCATTAAATGTAGGATCAGAAGAAAATAATACAGAAGCCCAAATACCCTTTAAAGGAATATACCCTTTAATAAAAACTTCTAACAATTCATAATAATGTAAATTTACGAGGTACATTTACAGGGGCAAGAATGTTAAAAATTAAATCTAATTTCAACGCATGATTAATTAGAATTTTTAAGTCTCTAGACGACTCGCGTCTAGACAGTGTAGCCGATAGAATTCCAAAATTCCGAACTTGCTAATTGCTCTGCCTTTCACATTTTATTACCTCTTCTAAAGGGACGGTACACCGTCTCGACAAAACATAAACATCCGATTCTCGCAGTAGACAATAATAAGGAAAGCTCAGCATCAATCAGGGAACGCACGCGCGTTTACAGGCAGGCACATAGAAGCAAAAGAATAATGTAAATCAGGTAAATGAGATCTTCAATTGGTCGCGTTCGGAAACGTAAGGCGACACGTAACGACAAACTGCGTTTAGGAAAATGCCAGCTTGAAGGTAGCGAAAGTAGTAGGTAAGCATAGGTTAAGAAATTCAATGTATATTTAAGACAAAATGTTAGAAATACAATCAGTGTTGTTAGCAAGCTCATCTTGTGAAGATATTTATCCGAAAGTTACTCTGAAGTAGATTCTCTAAGATCCTTCACCAGGCATAGGTTCAAAGTGACGAATACTAGCCCGAAGTTATCAAGGATTATCTGCGGATAAGTAACAAAAGTCCGAACAGAAACAACATAGCTTGTTCTACTGGTCTAAAACTAAAAAATCATCACTACTCCCGCGGTATAAATTATATTGGGAACGTTAAAGTAGAATTGCACTTGACTGCCTGACTTGTTATTTGGTGACATATTTCAGCGAAACATTTCAGCCAAATCGCCATACAAAATTTGAGACAAAATGGTAGACAGCGTACGAAAATACTGATGCAAAGTGATTTCATTGTTTTTCTGTTGAACGGTGATGTTCTTTTAACCGGTAGGTCAATACTTATGTTTATGAATCCCACCTTTTCTGTTTACGTTGGGTTCTTGCTTTTTATAATTTATTTCTACATTATATGAACTCATATGTACACTCAGGCAAATGGACTATCGATAAACATAGGAACCCCTTATGAAAATTCGCCACAAGAAATCGGATTGAAATTCATAAATTTGCCTTATGAAACCAAAATTTGAAAACAAAAAACGTTTACGCGGCCACCTGGAATCGAACCAAGAACCTTGCGATCGATAGGCCCGAGCGTACACCACGCGCCTATCGACGTATTGATGTGGAGTGATGCTAAAACGATACATAAAGCGTTCGTATTGCAATATTCGTTCCACCTTTCATAAGGTAAAATGTATGAAATTCGATAGTCTAGTTCGCTGCGTGTAATGTAACTCATATGTGGGGACCAGATAGCCGTAGCGGTAAACGCGCAGCTATTCAGTATGATCATGCTGAGGGTCGTGAGTTCGAATCCCGCTGGTCGAGGATCTTTTCGTAAAGAAAATTTTCTCGATTCCCAGGGTATAGAGGACCTTCGTACCTGCATGCGTACGATATACATATGCAAAAACGGTCAATCGGCAAAGAGAGCTCTCAGTTAATAACTGTGGAAGTGCTCATAAGAACACTAATCTGAGAAGCAGGCTTTGTCCCAGTTGGGACGTAACGCCAGAAAGAAGAAGAAGAAGAAGAAGATATGTAATCTCACGTTGATGATTATAATAGAGTCATGCCAAGTAATAAATAAATCGTTATGGAATAGCAGTATGAAGTTATATATTTGGTCAGATTAAATTGGAATTCTATAAGATGCAAATTCAAGTCAGATGAAATGACTTCATTAACGATTTCAATCAATTAAGTTTTGCATTATATCCAATTCCAACGAAAATTTTACATTTATACAATTTAAAATGAACATCCTTATATGATCGCTGGTTTGCTGGGCTAACTATTTGCGAAGGTTTAAAATAATCACTGTTTCAGTACACCTTTGGGGAAACTGATTAGACTTTATGGCAATGGGATTGTGACTTTGAAGGCAATTTGAGGGGAAAAACAAAACAATGTGTGTAAACTTGACGATAAATGTTGGGTTTACATATTTTTTCTTATAGCTCTTCAATTTTTTGGTGTAATCCTTCTTTTAATTGGGTATGATAAATACTTGTGAAACATTTTAGATATCTTTTAGCCTTGTTTGCATCGTATTTCATCAATATTTTTCAGCTATGAATGGTTTTGCAATCACATTCTCAAAAACAAATTATTTCAATTATAGTGACCCAATGTCACCCCCTCTGTGGGGTGAGATTGGGTCAATTTTCATTCACTTGTGGTGCCGCTGTGAATAAATATTTTTCTTTAATTTTTTGAACTGTTGTTAATGTACCATCAAAGTACATACACACCAAATTTGAAGTTTATTGGAGTTAAATTGCGATAGTTATTCAATAAATAAATCGTACAAATTCCTTTTTGACCCATTCTCACCCTCAACGACGGTACGATGGTGTCCTGAAATTGAATCTTTCCAGAGGCTTTGCAGACGATGTGGTGCTATTAGTAGTCAGTGAATCAAGAGAGGAGGTGGAGGTACTCACTACCGAGATGATCGCCCACCACACGATAGCTCACCACAAAACCGAAATGGTTATGATCATCAATCGCAAGGTAGTGCCCGCGGTTTGATCTGGAACGAGAGGAGATGAAAGCCATTCTTACTGATGACGTAAACGTTGACATTGTCATCCAACGGTTGTGCAACGACGCGGATAAGTGCAATGCGGTGAACAGGAAAGTAGCACAGATAATGTTGGCTCTACAGCAGAAGTTGGAAGTAGAGCAGCGACATGAAGCGTAGAGATCAGTACTTGGCTTCAGGTCGTCGAAGCGCCAACGAAGCGGAATTCATCCTAGAACCGCAATCGTCAGACCGACTTCGGCACTTGAATGCCAGCCTGAAATTTGACGATATAGCCTTGGGTCGTCGGGGCGCCGATGAACCGGAATCGTTGGACCGACCTCGGCACCCGACAAGCCAGCCGACGAAGACTGAAGAGGTGCTTCGAGTATGTAGCATCGAGCAGTGCGGCCGTTTTCTTCCACTGGAACTAGTGGACAATCTCTGTTGCCGAGAGGAAATAGGAGGACCACAGAGAGCGAGCGGGAGCGAGCTTAGGAAAGCAATCAACAGAAGTTATTAAATTGATATTTTATTTGCAACTACATTGCACATATTCACTTTTTTTCGTTTGAAAATTCTGAACGATTATATGACATTCAATCAATGGTGCAATAAAAGCCTTCTTCAATTGAATGTGAAAAAATGTAATTCAATATCCTTTAGCAGAAAGCGTAGTATACCTAACACAACAGTCTACCTAGGGAATCAACTAGTAGAAAAATGCGTAAGAATAAGAGATTTAGGAGTGATTTTAGATTCCAAAGTTACTTTTATAGATCACTATAATACAATTATCAACACGACAAACAAGATGTTAGCATTTATAAAACGATTTAGCTATAATTTTCACGATCCATACACTATAAAAACATTATACATAACCTATGTGCGTTCAATTTTAGAATACTGTAGCATAGTTTGGTCACCATTTTCATCAACCCATGAAAATCGTATAGAATCAGTTCAAAACCAATTTCTGTTGTTCGCACTTCGAAAATTAGGTTGGACAAGGTTACCTCTACCATCTTATGAAGCACGATGCATGCTCATTAATATTCAAACATTGAAGAAACGTCGCGAATTTGCAATGGTCTCGTTCGTAAACGATATAGTTTCGCATCGTATTGACTCGATGACACTTTTATCAAAATTAAATGTTTATGCTTTTTCAAGACAACTGCGAAGTCGTAGTATTTTTTATACAAACCATCACCTCACAAATTATGCCAAATTTGAGCCTTTAAATCAAATAATGTCTGTTTACAATAAACATTGCGAAACCATTGACTTTACTATGACGAAATCGGAACTAAAACAAAAATTTATGTCATATCAAAACTCGAACTAGATTAAGAAAATAACGTTTTCAAACTATATAATATTAAGTGTAAAATTGTAACAAAATGGTCTACTTCTGATTGACGACATGAAATAAATAAATAAATAAACAAAACAATCATTGAGAACTATCACTAAAAATGGAGGAGACAATAAAAATGTGTTCAACCCAAATGAAAAATAAAGCCTGCCTACAAAATAATGGTTAAGCTGTTGAAAATATTATTTTGTTTTATCAATAGGATTCTAAATATTTTAACGAAATCAGTTGAGGTTGATGTCGAAATACGTGTATCTGTCAAAGGAAACAAACTCTAGTGGAATTAAATGGTATAGGGAAAGTGTACCAGTTATGGCCATAGTGGTTCCCTATTTGGCCATATGTGAAATTTTGACAACCTTCACATTTTAAATCTTTTTGAATGTTTTAACATCAAGATATATCTTAAATCTAACTTCTACAACACACAAACATTTTCAAAATTTGAAGACATTAAAGTAATCACGTATGGCGAAATAGGGAACCACTATGTCCATAACTGGTACACCTACCCTAGTACTGAATTCCGTTTACATTTATTTATAGGCATTCTACTAAACAGTTCAAAGATTTATTATCAATGAAATGTTATATTAATTTTATAACTCGTAGGAGTAGGTCCTTGCAACTACTATGGGAATTTTTCACGCTCAAATAACAGATAATCTACAATAAACTTGAAATAATTGTTAGGAATGGCGGCAAACCAGGAACTGACTCAAATACTTGTTGTTTGATGAGGGGGACTTTAACCCGAAGGGCATTCGTCCCATCTCAAATACTGCTTGTCATGATTTTAATAACTCGCAATCAAACCAAATTTGTCTATAATTATTTTTCAGACAATTAGGGCATTGAAAAATCATTAGGTGCAAAAAATAATTTTAGCCATGATTGACCCAAATTACTCCTGCTTGCGTCGCCGGATCCCGACATCAGGGTCGCGCCGCGAGAAAGAGGGATACATTTCGGAATGCCACCCGCGGATCGGCTCAGGGACAAGTGGCAGCGGATCATTAATCATATTGCTTGTTATGTTGCTGGGAGTTTTTCTTTCATAATGCAAAGAGACGGGTGTGTTTCAAATTTTTAGTCATAATATTTTTAATTTATTTCTTAAAATAGTTTGTTTTTGTCATAAATTTACTTTTCAATTATTGCTCTTTTGCGACTTACAAAAATAGTCTAGATTTTGTTCATTTTATTTCTTGTGTTTTGTGTTTGTGATTGCAAGCAGGTTGAGAGGCCCACCACAATGTACTGTTTAGCAGAGTTTTGCTCCGCCTGTTCAGTGTAAGTTGATCGGCGTTTGTGTCTCTGGCTGTTCAAAAACGCTCAAAGGAAGGTCTGAAACAATCTCTAATTTACCGTAGTATTGCTTGTAACATAAGTAAAAAAATGAAGGATTTGTATCACTCCTGGGAACTTTGTCTCTGACGGATGACGGCAATAATAAAACAAATGAAAACTATTAATCAATAAATTATCACACTTTCTTGTTTTTTTAGTTAGTATTCTATAATTAAAAGTCATACTCTGGGTTCATCTGTGATTGATTGCTGCTATCTCTTTTCTCTCTTGTTCTATAACTATAATATATTCCTGCGATTAGTTGCTTGCTTTTCTGTAATGTTTTGTTTGACTTATCACGCTAAAAATTCAGATCACTGAATGGAAAATCTACACGTAGCCAACAAAAAGAAAGCTAATTCCCGAGGAGATGTGGGATAGTTTTTTGCAGACTTCTGTTTCCGTTTAATGAACAACGGGAAAGTGGAATTAACTAATGAAAACTTACGTGAGTGGGAGAACAAATAATAAATAACTTATCAGCTCTGGTAAACTCATGGTGAAGAGATTGTGTAATAACATAATTATGGTTTTGTAACTCTAGATCATTTCCGTATGTGGTTATGCGACACTCGCTTTGAGCGAGCCTCCTGCCATGCATTTGTGTAATTTGCGGGCCTTTTGAGTTTTGCGATTTGTTCTGCTGGTTGCACTCTGTTTATTCCTTTTGTGAAGGGAAATTGATTTGTTTTGTGTTGAACTGCAATTTTGCTGTTTTGAAAACGATCGATTCAATTCTACTGCTTTACTTTTGCGTGAGTTTGTGTGTGTGAGTTTGAATGGATGATAAATTCATAAAGTCATGTACGATGCTATGTAGTTTTAACTATTCAATGAAGTTTTCTTGTTCTGAGAAAAAAGATCGAACGCCAGTATTATACCATTCAATATGTTTTTAACCTTTTTTCTGTGTAGTTAAAATGATAAGATATAATAACTATACATAATGTACAACTTTTTCTTCAATCGTGGGAGCATGATTTGATTAATTTGCACTGAAATGAATGATGGGAATAGTGAAAATCTTTTCTAATAGAACATTGTAACATTTGTAAGAGTTTGGTAAATGCTAGGCATGACGTACCATTTCTAAATTATTATGAGGTTGACGTACCATTTCTAAATTATTATGAGGTAACACTTATTCCTATTTCCTCACGAAACCGACTCGAGTACGAACATTCTTAGGGAAGATCAGGTAGGCAACCAACATCGGAGAGAACTTTGGTCGTATGCTGACACGAAAGGAGGATTGCTTCTGCAAACTTGAGTGTCTGTTCTCTATGTAGAAAGCAGCTGGTTATCGTCCGAGCATCAGGGACAGCCTGAAACTCAAGCTTGGAATATCAAGGGTATTTTATCACATCCTTCAAGCCAGCCGTAGAAAATCAAGCAACGAAAAATCAACAAGAGAATATGGAGCGAAATAAACGGCGAAGACCAGAACAGAACTAATTATTGTAAGCTCATTACGAAGATCTGTGAATCCCTCAACTTTATCAGAGGCACACACAAACCATCCGATGCATTGAAAGATGCTGCAAGAGGTGTGTTGGGTGGGCTCAATGGTAGTAAAGGTCAGAGGTGATCATACCATCTACCAGAGCTGCGGTAATACACACTTTCCGAGAACGGTTTTTATAATGATGGGCCTTGTAGACGCACGGGATCGGATGCGTATTTTTGCCCAGCTTGAATGAAAATACGATCAGGAGATCTAAACTCTCTGGTGACTAACGGAAACGACTCACAACTGATTAGCATTTCTACCCCTATTCGCAGTATTCGGACTTCCGATATAACCGTGGGGCGCAGCGAGCTAGGTGATTCACCAAGACCTGGAGAGAGTGGGTCACAGTTGAGGATGGTGAGAAGCGGTCATGAACCGAGTGAATTGGCGAAATATTGTTGGCGAGGTTTTATCAAGCTGATCGATGTAAAAACAAAGAAATACTGTTATAAGGTTTCAACGTTTTGAGGTTAACATGTACCCGACGAAACACGTGGCAAATGTACAAATGAAATTGAAACTGCGATAAGAAAGCACGTGCTACGGTGCGGATCGAACCCACGACTCCCTATTCGCTAGGACGCTTGAAGGCGAACTGAACTCGATTACCCCAAAGCACATGGGATCATCATTTCTACAGCATGCGCCCAGCATCTTGAGCAATCGTTGCCGGAAAAGGAGCTGCAGTAGCCATCATCGTTGCAGACGAGAACATGATTTTGAACGACGTCCACACAACTATTGATTCGGCGAGGAGTGTGGAGCTTGGGCAGCAAAGAACTCGCCATACCGTGGTCGGTAGACCTACCTATTCCAGGAGAAAGACACCACGTGAAGGAAGCGAGAGGTGGAGACATGTAGCTGCTGTACTGTGCTCAAGAAACGCGTAAGATTCATCAAATGCTCAACGCATTTCAGCAAAGGCGCGTGAATTCTTATCGCGTGTGGCAAAACGGTGAGTCGACAACTAGGAAGGAGCGTGCAACACGGCTCTGGTCCGCACAAGTTCCTACCTCACGCTTCCACGGGCTAAACGAGGGTTGCGCACTGGTAGTGCAGCCTGGGAATTGTTGTCCTTCTGACATCAACTAGATTGAATAGGGTACGTCTCGAGCGTCTATTCACCAGGAGGTACGACTCAAACGGCGTCTGTTCTGGTATCCAGCGGCTGAGCAGGAAATGCTGAATCGCGCACAGCTAAATCCAAGTGGTAGCCCTATCAGCGCGATCGTCCTAGTGTTAGTTGGGACGTTAAACAGAGCTGGCACGACGAGGCTCCGGCAAGACAGGAGTCCCAATAAGCCAGCCGTAAAAAACATTATTGCGAATAACATAGGAGAAAATATGAGCCCGAACAATCGGGAAAGACCCATGCGACGAACTAAGGATTACGGTTGGAAACTTGGAATATGGAACTGAAAGCCACTTGGTTTCACAGGTTGCGACAGGTTGATTTATGGTGAACTACATCCCCATAACTTCGATATCGTGGCGCTGCAGGAACTTCGAGCGGCTACCTTCGACCATAGCTGTGGCACCAGATGAGGATAAAAGGCCGTTTCTTCAACTACAGCATTATCAACGTACACTGTCCACACAAAGGGAGACCTGACGACCAGAAGGACAGGTTTTACGCGCAGCTGGAGCAGTTATACGACGGACGCTCGCCGCGTGACGTGAAAATCGTTATCGATGACATGAACGCACAGCTAGGACGAGTGGAGATGTACATACCGGTAATCGGGCGGAACAGCCTGCACGCCGTATCGTACTTTACAACCTTCTTCCCTCGCAAAGACATCCATAAGGGCACCTGGAGATCAAACGATAATCAAACCGAAAATCAAATCTACCACGTTTTATTCGATGAAAATTGTTCTCCGACATCACTAGTTTTCGCTCATACCACAGTGCAAATCTAGGTTCGGACAACTACTTAGTTGCTGTATGTATACGCTCAAAACTTTCAACGATGATTAACTCAAAATCGATCGACTACGAAACTCAGAAGTACCCTAAGAGTACGCGCAGCAGTTGGAAGAGGCCCTACTAACGTAAGAGCAGCTTGGCGCCGCCACGCTTGAAGATTGCTGGAGGTACATCCGACCCGCCATCCGAATCAGAGAGGTACATCCGACCCGCCTCCGAATCAGAGAAACGAATGGTTCGACGGCGAATGCGAGCAGTTGAAGAATGAGAAGAATGCTGCATAGGCGAGAATGCTAGAACACCGCACGAGAGCGAACGAGATGAACAGACAAAACTCGATCTCCCGAAGAAAGAAGCGCCGGCAAGAAGAACGAGATCACGAAGCGATGGAAGAGCTTTTTTGCGCTAAGGACTCACGGAAGTTTTACGAGAAGTTGATTCATTCGCGCAAAGGCTTTGTGCAACAAGCCGACAAGAGATCTTGACAGAAATCTCCGCACGAACGAACGTGAGGTGGTTGAAAGGTGGCGGCAGCACTTCGGCGAGCACCTTAATAGTGATGTGGCACGGAAGTTACTTTGGAAGCACGCGCGGAGCACGGAAGACTTCAGCAACCAGATCTCTAAGAGGTAGAAACGGATATTGGATGGTTGAAAAACAACAAAGCCGCTGGAGTGGACCAAGCTACTGGTGATGCACTAATCGAACGTGTAACAACGGACCAGATATTCGCCATCCACCAGGTGTTGCAGAAATGCCGTGAACGCCATGTACCCACACATCATTTGTTCATCGATCAGCTATGGCAGATTATGCACGAATACGGTTTTCCGGACAAACAGATAAGATTGATCAAGGCGACTTAGTAGCGAGTGTTGTGTGTAGTCAGAGTGTTAGGGACACTCTCGAGTCTCTTCGAATCTCGCAGCGGGTTACGGCGGAGTGATGACCTTACGTGTTTACTGTTCAACATTGCGTTGCGTAATTGGTTTCACCGACGACATTAATATTGTTGCACGCAACATGATGATATGATGGTGGATTAGGGCGGTTCAACATTTAAAAATGTTTGAAAATCCAATCTCTCATATGCTCCTTACCATCCATACCATAAAAATAGTGTTCTGTGAAATTTTCAGCTTTCAAGGTGGTGATTTAAAGGTGGCCCAAAGACAATATAGGTTTGTATGGAAATTACTATGGAGAAATTTTGAGGTATGTTCCAAACACGGTAGTTCTGTAATATTAATACAAACTTATTATCCCATATTGAAAACTCGTTCTTCAAACCATAATGAAGAAATTTGCTAAAGAGAGAAATTCAATCCGAAGGATAGCAGAAGAGATATCCATGAGTTTGTTTGCTATTACACCCGATTCTGTTTTTGCACGGATTTTTTTTACACGGTCGTGCAAAAAAAGTTTCCATACATTTTTTTCCGACAAAACCTTATTTTTGCATGAAACGTCGAGAAATGGTGTAACTTTTTTTGCACGGTTTTTGAAATTTTGAACTGAAAACTTTTTTTGCACGGTACGCATCCCCCGTGCAAAAACAGAATCGGGTGTATTTAGCTTGATATGGGATTATAGCCCTGCAAACATGTACAAAAATCCCAAACAAAATTAGCTCAAAAGGGATTTGTTTCTTCAGCAACATCCTTCATTAAAGTTTGAAGAATGAGTTTTCAATATGGGATGATAAGTTTCTACTTACATTACAGTACTAGAGTGTTTGGAACATTTCTCTAAATTTCTCCATAGTAATTTCCATATAAACCTACTTTGTCTTTGAGCCACCTTTAAATCACCACCTAGAGAGCTGAAAATTTCACAGAACACTATTTTTGTGGTTAGGATGGTAAGGAGCATATGGGAGATTGGATTTTCAAACCTTTTTAAATTTTGAATTGCCCTAATGGTGGATACGTACATTTGACTAAGCGCTGAAGCTAGATGACTCGGACTTAACATCAATGTGTTGATGACGAAGTATATGATAGCAAGGAGTTCAAGAGAAGGCATGGCACGCCCTATCCCCTCCCTCCTCGTGAGTTCATATAGACTGTGATAAAATCGAGGTTATCGGTGAATTCGTGTACCTGGGCTCACTGGTGACAGCTGACAATGCAGGCTCCATCCCATTACCCCGAACGCCATTACCCCGAACGCCACTACCCCGAACGCCATTACCCCGAATGGGTCACTAACCCGAAAGCCATTACCCCGAATGGGTCATTACCCCGAACGCCACTACCCCGAATGAGCCATTACCCCGAATAGTATGAGATACAGTATAGTATCTGGTTTTGCGTGCAAAAATGCGTCTCTAATGAAGGCTGGTAATTAATGGCACGTAAAATTCGTCGGTGGGGCCCAGATAGCCGTAGCAGTAAACGCGCAGTTATTCAGCAAGACCAAGCTGAGGGTCGTGGGTTCGAATCCCACCGGTCGAGGATCTTTTCGGGTTGGAAATTTTATCGACTTCCCAGGACATAGAGTATCTTCGTACCTGCCACCTGCCACCTGCTCTCAGTTAATAACTGTGGAAGTGCTCATAAGAACTGAGCTAAGCTGAGAAGCAGGCTCTGTCCCAGTGGGGACGTAACGCCAGAAATAAGAAGAAAATTCGTCGGTAAAATGTTCATCATATATTTTCCCTTCTTTCATATGCCAGCTATTCTTTCAAAATATCTTGATGGCAACTATATTCTTCTCATTCTTTCTGAGACAGTGCCTGTTTATCAGCTCAGTGGGCACCTTCGCAATTCAAGGGTTCATTCACAAATTTCATTTCGCCAAAAATTGCCATTTTTAACACCTACCCACCCCCTCGTACTCTTTTTTGAGTGGAAATTCTACATATTGTGAATGGGCTGTAACATTTTGAGGACAACCACCCACAAACTTTTTTGCTCCCTTCAGCGTTACGAAATTTGTGAATGGGCTTCAATAAAATAAGCCTTTTATTGACTGAAAGGAATTCGAATCCATAACCCTCAATATGGTGTTGCTTAACAGATGCGTAATCACCGGTATTTGGACTTGTTGGTGGTGTTCATATTTCAATTTTATTTTTGAACAAATATTTTTCTTTCTTATGAATAAAGGTTGTGTCATAGCATCACGTTGCTACAGTGAATGATCATTCACGTCATAGCTGCAAACATTTCACCAGAAATTTGCCCTTCTTTTTTAAATAGGCTGTTCTTTCACGATTTTGTTGGATAAGCTAGTCACTAATATTTCCCTATAGAACAGCTTTTTATATAGGAATATATCTTGAAGGCATTCACTAAAGTGATTCCTGCTATAATTCTAATCGGAAATTTTCCCTTTCTTTTATCTTCTTGTATTAAAACAGACAGGTCTCTTATGGATTTACTCACCACTTTTCTGCCATCATCATTTCTTCATTATCTTGAATCCAAAAATTATTTTTTTTTTGTGGATATCTCACAGAAATTCAAATTAATGATCCCACAAATCAACAAAAGTTCTTACTGTAGCGTCAATCAGAGGCCGCCGATTTTTCTAACATGTACAAGTGCGATAGCGGAACGGTAGTTTATTAGGTTGGTTTTTAGGCGGGTTTCATAGAACAACACTTGCAGCGACTATCTCAGGGTGAACTTCCATTACCATCGTTTACGAAACAAAATCTTTAAGAAAATCTAAATCTTGTTGCCCGACACCTATAAAAATGAGTAAAGGAAGTGGCTACCGACGTCCAATAAGAGACTTAACTACATCCTAATTTTGTACATATTATAGCTATTCTTCTCATAATAAATTCACCCTTCTTTTCGAAATAGGCTGTTCTTCAGAGGATTGCAATGTGGCTGTGTGAATCTTCCCAAAATTAGAGGACGAAACTTAGTGTGTAAAAATTATTTGCTGAACAACTAGCTGCTTTTTTATCTTCTAATATTTGAAAAATACATTTTTGACCCAAACTCGTGAAATACTCAAAAGGAATCGTACAATTATCTCCCCACTCTCTAACTAGAATATGTCTCAAAATGTTACCCATTCGGGGTAGTGGCGTTCGGGGTAATGACCCATTCGGGGTAATGGCTTTCGGGGTAATGGCGTTCGGGGTAGTGGCATTCGGGGTAGTGGCGTTTGGGGTAGTGTCATAGAATCGACAATGCATCATCGCAGAGACGCATCGTTGCTGGAAGTCATGCCTACTTTGGCCTCCGCAGAACTTTTCGATCAACCAAAGTTCGACATCGCACGAAGTTAACCATCTACAAGACGCTGATTAGACATGGGCACGAAACATGGTCGCGACCTTGATATTTTCGAACGGAAGGTGTTGCGGACCATCTACGGTGGAGTGCAGATAGAAGACAAAATTTGGAGAAGGCGGGTGAACCATTAATTGCACCAGATGGGAGATCCAACGATGACCTCGCAAAAATTGGAAGGATGCGATGGGCCTGGCTTTTGCCGACCGGCAAAATACGACGTGGTGCGCAGCGAGCAAGATGGATCGATAAAATTGAAGACGATATGTGGACCCTTTGCAGAATGTGTGGCTGACGACGGGCAGCCATGGACCGAGACGAATTGAGACGTCTCCTACGGACAGCAGGGGCTACCCAGGCCGTAGTCTGACTGGTAAGATAAGGTAAGCCGTATCGCGTGCCGAAATCTGTATAGATAACAATGGAAGTATTTAATCGAACGGACGTGATTGAAATGTAAAAGGAGCACTACAACGAACACTTGAATGGCTCTGAGGGCATAGGTAGAGGCAGGGTTCAAGGCAGTTGAAAAAAATGTATTTTAAATGCATTCTTCAAAGTGTTATTCCATATAATATTCCGCAATCTTTGACATGTAGTTAACAAGTCAATGTGTTATCAAAGAGATACTTTAGTATAACTACCGAGTTATCGGCTAGATTGACAGTTGATTGACGGCCGAACAGTTGAAAAGTAGGCAGCACTATACTCAATTTCCACATAGAAACCAGCAATACGATTGAAGGGGATACCTTTGAGATGGTGAATTCGTCTACTTTTGATTTCTTCCAATAGCTAGTCGTAAAATACGAAGGCGCATCATTAGTAAAAATCGTGTCTAGGACTAGTGATAGTCCTTTGAGAGCACAAAACTTGAACTGTGCTAGTGAATGGCCTTCAGCTATTGACCGTCGGGTACTCAGAACCTTGAGGAGATGATGTTCGCTTCGGCAAGCACAGAAAGGCGCGTGGAACTCTGCATACGTGATGAACTGCTGATCTGCTCCACTGGATTTGGCGAGTGCGGGACGCAGCTGTGTAATGAATATTTAATATAATATTGCGTTGTAACTCCGTAGAACGTCGTTTACAGCGCACTGATATAACTTAAAGTGATGATTTCTTAATTTTTTCTAGACTTTCCATAACAAAAAAAAATCAACCGAAAAAAAAACGTGCATGCATACCAGACTCTTAAAAAAACGAAATTTCTTGATTCAACACATCCATCGACAATTTATGCTTTTCCCAACTTTCATAAATGCAAATAAAACCATCCATGCTCTCGGTGAAGCGTCCCCTTCGCTGCTTCACTACTCCCAAGCTGGGACACGGTTCTTGCTGTTCACTGTACAACGTATAAATTTACAATAGGTTAATCGACTCTTTGGTAAGTTTTGCGTCCTTTCCTGCTGTCGGACGCAAACTGAACTAAACCTCATCAGTTGCATTTCACGCTGTGCTCAGTACGGACTATTTACAGTACACTAACTTTAGCTGTTTGATGTTTCCTTCTTCCTCCGGCACGACGATTCTCGCCAGTGGTGTGCGCTGCACAGCGGTTCGAGTTTAAAAGTGATCTGTCTGGTTAAAATAATGCTGAAGTTTATATTCCTTCTAATGGTTTTTTTTTTCATTTAACTAACTTTACACAAAAACGAAGGCAGAGGTTTCCATTGACTGTCCTCTGCCGCTGATCGCGTGCACTGACTTTGTTCGGATTGCCGTCCCTTATAGTTTAAGCATAAATATTTGCACAGTAATTCATCTAGATAACAGGTTCTGCTAACATTGCCCATTCGAAACCCCATCCCGCAAGCGAATGATCACGGTTTTTTGTTTTGACGCACAAGAGATTCACATCGCGCTGAATAACTTGCTGGAACTTATTGCCAACTGTCACATGTCCTGGTCGAGTTTTAGGGAGCTGCCCAAGTCACTCACCGGACCGTCCAGGAGTCGTCACTGGTCGTGACTGGCGAGTTGCTGTAGTTTACTGTTCTCCAGGTTGCCGTTGATGTTGTGCTGCACCTCGAGCCCGTTGACCATCTTCTCTATACTCTTCAACTCGGACGGCGAGTTGGAAGGCATAGTGGTGACCATCGATGCTGGCTGAGCTGACGGTGGTATTGCGGTAGCACCAGTCTCGGCTGAGGCCGGAGACGTTGGGTTCTGGGTGGGAGTGGGGGACACTGAGATTGGTCTCGTAGGTGGCGAGTTTGAGGCAGCTCGTGGATGAGGACTACTGCTTAGACTTCGTGGTCCTCCAGAGTTTGATCCGGGCGTGACCGCATCGAATGCCGAACCCATACCGGAACCTGGTAAACTGTATGGCGAGAATCGATGGCCTTTCAGACCGTGCAGTGGCGAGGATGGTGAGTGGCCTGAGTAGTGGCCGAAGAAGGCTGGATGCTGCGCTGCGAGGGCAAGTTGAGCGTTGAACAGCAAACTGGGATTCATTGCTGCGGCTGCGGCTGGATTATGCAGGAGCGAGAGGTGATGCGGCGGGTACAGTCCCGGTGGGTAGAGATACGGTAACAGATGCGGAGGCGGATGGATGGGTGGCCCTACGGAGATATTTGGCGAAGGATATGATGTACCGGCGCTACTCGACGATTCCTTAGGGCTGCCCGAGGTCGGACGAAAGGCACCTGTGCTTCCTGAAACACTATCCGAACAGTTGGAGTCACTTCCGTCGCGTTCGTTCTCGTCGGACTGGAGTCGCCTTCGCATCGCTTCCTCCGCTCGTTGCACGTCTTCAAAGTTGAACCATCCTGTGGAGCGGAAAGGAAAAAATGAGTAGATAAGCAAGATGCCCTAATAGAATAGCCACACTGTGAATATTACCTGCGTGATGCTGCATCTGCTGACTGAGCGAGAGGAGTGGGCTTTGTGGTGGTCCAACAACATCCAGCAGCTTGTCGTCGTCATCTAGGGTTGATATGCTATTCGTTCGGTGGTCCAATCCAGCTGGACCTCGGGAGGAGCTGACGGAGCTTGGGCTGAGTTTGTCCCCGTCGGAACTCCGCTGGCCCATGAGCGACTGCCGAAAGGCGGAACAACTGGAAAGAGGAAAAGAACCACTTGAGAGCAAATTTTAGGAAAAGGTCATAAAGTGGGTCGAGTGCTGCACATTCCGAAGGGGACCAATTTGTACGAATCATAAAACCCAACAATGTGTCAACAGGCAACAAATCACCAAAAATTATCACCCTTCTTCCCTTCTAAGCAACGTTCAAATTAGAGAATGTAACGCTTGAGTTTCCTCCGAAAAGCCAGTCATTAGGAAGTTCACCCTTTGGCGAAGGGTGCTAATGATCGATTTCCCATGCAGATTGCCTTAGGGGTGAATATGATACGCGCGTAGTTAGGAGTCTGAGGGACAACCCTTAAAAATGCGCACAGCAACTCACTCGCACAAAAGGGTGGTGATTCATGCCAAACAAATTGAAATAGTTGTTACATTCTATCTGTCTGGTAGCGTGCGGCGTCGAGATAGGTTTAGGTCGATAATTTATGCACTGGCTCGGTTCGTCTAATGCCCTGCAGTCGGCCAAGCGAGACGCATCATGACTTGGTTGTTTCCTTTCCTTTGCGGCAGAGGCATTTCCCAAAAGTTTGCAAACAGCCATGAATAGACAGTAATCGGAGTACGAAGCTGGATTTGGTGGCTGGATTTTGGACTAATTGAATGATGATGGTTCGTTTTACGGCTGGGTCGCATTGGAGATGCTGTTATTGCTGGTCGATAAGCCACTTTTTGGGCGGAAAGTAAGTGAATGATAAATTGCGTCGTCACGTGACCGGAAGCCGATGGAAGCGTCAGGATTCGAGTGTTTCTTTCGGCACCTTCCGAAATCGAAGTGTTTCGCGTCTTTTTGGGGCGATCATTTTCCACCCATAAAACGGCGTATGATTTTTTTTCGTCGTATGTAAATTGCCGGCCAAAATATATCTAAGCTAGCTCTGTGTCATGAATAAATAATAATTCGAAATGGCGTATGTGCGGTTTAACCCGTTGACTGAACGCACATCAAAGCAAGCGTTCCCTCTTGCGTATTCGGCGACCATAATGTCTATGCCAGTGCGTTGATCGCTGATGGATTGACGTACGCAAATCGAAAACGATTGATGCGTAGCAGGCGGTGCCCCACAGGTGATCAAATCACTATTGCGGCGTCAAATGCGCACGTATTCTCCCATTCATGGCTGGCTTTGGGATGGGCAATGCAGCGGCCATGGCCAAGAAGCGTTAAACCTGTATCGGTGCCAAAATCGTGAAATGCGTCATGGTAAGCCACAGATTCCAGAAGCACTGCGTTCCGTCGTAATTCCTAGCGGGATGGAATCATAAAATAAAACACCCAAGTAAAGGGTTATAGTGCTCGGGGTGATATTTCTGTCAGCTTGTATGAATTTTCTTTTATTGTGCCCGCAAGGCTCCGACGACGACGGCAGGGCGCAATAAACCGTCAACGACAACGACTAAAGGCATCGCATTACAGCGAGTGTAGCAGGCACATAACGTTTATGAAAATGTGACCGACCGGGCAATAAAGTTCCGTGTTAGAATTCGCGCGATTCGTGAGCAAAATCTGAATGCTCACCTGTTTTATTTCGTTTTTTTTTTATTAGCATATTTTTCCGTTGAGATACGAAGTTTACTTGAATGTGTGGAACTTGGGCGGATTCGATCAAACAATAAAGGGTTTCGCTCCGTTTGTTTGAACTCAATAATATCTTACATTTGATTACTTGCTTGTGATCTATGGTTAGGGTATCTCGATATCTATGAAATATCAATGCTATCTTTTATCTTTGTGAACAGGTTACTTTAGGGGGTAACTCAAGTGTGTCAGATGTGAAAATATTGTATAATATTGGTCCCAAAATGCAGCCTTATGGAACATTTGTTTCTACTGGAAGTTTTTCAGATTTAGAGTTCTGATAATTAACTTGAAGTGTACTATTTGAAAGATAACTTTGGATTATTTAAACAATTTTTTTAAATTCTCCAATTAATCCTTCAAGCTTAAAATTTTCGAATGCTTTTCCTATGCCTAGAGCAAGACCAGTTGAATACACTTCAGATTTGATGAAACGAATCCAACATGTTACATGTAAGAATTGATGAGTGATCGAATGCCCATATCGGAATCCATACTTTTCGTTGGCAAAATCTTTCAGCAGAAGGAATTTACGAATGCAATGCAGGACAGTATGATGCACTAGTGGTGTAATTCATCTATCGCCCTGGTCAACTTCCATTCATCGTGTTAAGTATCAATGTTTTGATCATCATTCTCTTAATTCCAACCAGTTCTATTATGATGAAATAAAAGATAACGATTCCATCTTCACTCCAATTCCAACTAGACGATAAATCAAACCGAACAAAGCAAATAAAATAAATAGCCCAATTGCTACTATTGCCCATTAGAAAATTGTTCTAAAACGTCCCGTTCCCACACCATCCCAAATATTGACACACCAGAAACGCACCCTCCGGGACAAATGGAACTAGCCATGTATCACATGTCGTAAATTACCCATCAACCACTCGCCCCGGCCATCGTCGAGAGAGTATCCCGGGTGTCATCCCAAGTCATTGAGGACACGTGTCGGAATCGTCATTTCACGTGGCCATAAGATTCAGTAAGTAAACGCGCGCGCACGTCATCCCTTCGACATCTCAATTGCAGCCGAAATCAGGAAGCAAACTTTTGCTGTGTCCTCGATTCGTCATGGCTTGGGGGGAAGGACGACAATCTTTTGTTATGATTATTAGTTCCACAAGCGGCCAGCAATCGGTGACCAGAGCGTTGCAGACGGCGGTGGGCACAATCCGTTCAATTATGACAAATTAAATCGTGCGGTGGTCACATGATCCATATGATTACTGCAGCTTTGGATGGCGCATAAATATTCGATCAGGCACAGTAGATGGTTGTCACGCTAAATTGCTGTTCACCCTTTTTGCAGAGATTCGTGTTTTTTTGTTCTACAATATCGATTGTTGATTATATGCAATTTTTTTCTTGGGGAAATAGCTTTTTTGCATTGATGTTTGCCTTTGTTTCTTCAAAAAAGATCAAAGTAAATAATACTCATTGACTGATTTCAACATCATGCTTTACCATCGGCTTCTGAACAAATTCCGTGCATCGAATGCTTAAAAATTACATTTCTTCTCGACAAGCCCCAAGCGATGCTAGTAAATTTCCTTGACTTCCCTGGGCATAGAGTATCATCGTACCTGCCCCACGATATACGAATGTGAAAATGGCAACTTTGGTAAAGAAAGCTCTCAGTTAATAACTGTGGAAGTGCTCATTGAACACTAAGCTAAGAAACAGGCTCTGTTCTAGTGTGGACGTAATGCCAAGAAGAAGAAGAAGATGCTAGTAATTTGAGTGTTTGTGGTTGATTTTTATGGGGAAAACTTTTTTTAATAAACGTCGAAAACATGATGGAATTTGACCATTGTGCGTGCCTTTTCGACTATGAAATTGATAAGACTGATCAGGTAAACTATGTTGATGTCACTTTAGATTTGGGCAGTGCTGGGAATGGACCAATGCACGAGTTCATTACTTGACGTTTGAGTGGTGCCGTGTTATTTACGTAACCATAGGAACAAGTGAATTCGGCACCCCTCAATCGTCAAATTAGTGAACTCATGCATTGGTCCATGGTAATGGATCGATGCACGAGTTCACTATTTGACGTTTTAGTGGTGCCGTGTTATTTATGTGACCATGGAAACTAGTGAATTCGGCACCGCTCAAACGTCAAATTAGTGAACTCGTGCATCGGTCCATATATGTCCATATACTATAGTAGTAGGCTTGAATTTCGAAAACTCACGTGGCTCTTCCCAGTACAGTAGTTAAAAAAACGTGAATTTCATCAAGTAGCCTATGCTGGGTGCATGAATTTTCTAAATAAGTAGTGTCAATGAAGGCTCTTAAGATGAAGATGAATCGAAGCCAAACTTCAAATTTTCATAAGCACAAATCTAGAGAACCAAACACCGGTTTGAGCTGAAAACTTAATCGATTGGTCACTAGACCTATTCAAATATCTGGATGTTCCTCAGTCAACCAATATTTTGAATTTCCATGTCAAAATAAACTTCTGGTCAAAATTTCAGTCAATTTGGAAAAAATTTAGATGTGCTTCAAATCAATTATGTATTTTTGGACTATTTTCAAGCTTTGAAAAATTATAACTACTGAACGGAACATTAAAACTTATCAAAAATACCTGTACATAGTAGTTTATTCAATTCTACGAACTTATGTCGAACACGGTTTTATGATTGGAGCAAGTTTAAACATAGTTTGGTTGAGGTTTGTGCTTTAAGGTTCTTGAAAATCAATATTTTTAGGGAGTGTTCTCCCTGAAAAACATACCTGTATGAAAATTTCGGATTTTGATTGTCCAGAACATGATGCCCATGTATTTCTTAGACTCAATCCCGTCTAAAGATATCTTTTATCTTACGAAAATAAATTGGCAATTAGAAAGCACATCCATAAATTCGCTGTGGGTGAGCTAAGACCACCGCCGTGAGCTTAAAGGAATGTAAAAAAATGAACACGTTAGCGCTGCTTTTTCTCAGTCGAAGATAATGATTGTTTTCAAATCGTTCTGAATAGTCTGTGCAATACGATCAAAACAATCATTACTCGGAAAGAAAAGGCAATGCTAACTTGTTAATTTCAACGGTACATGTGTTATGCACGATTTAACTATCATCAGGTTGGGATGGGTTGTTCGATCTTTGGGCATTTTTTGTAATTTATTTCCTAAGGCTCAAGAATCCATCATTCAATCATCAGCAATCATAAAAAATTGAAAATCAGTTTTTTTGCTCAAATTCAAAGAAATTCTCATGAAAATCTATCACTGCATTACATATAGCAAGGGCAATGCAATGATAGATTCTCTTGAGGTTTGCTTCAATTTTGAGCAGAAAAACTGGTTTAGAAAATTTGTAAAACGATGATGGTTATTTTCCTCCTAAAGCAACATGTAAGCTGTTAATGGTTAATGATTTCATAGATTTATTATGTTTGTTTCTCGTTGTCTAGGGCCTGGAAAAATAATGACAATGTGTGTGTTTTATAGCATACATATTCGGAAAATCGTGATTTCTGGGTACCGTGGAGAACAAATCTCGATCAAACAATTTTTAAACTTATTGGCGTGTTCGACAAACTTTACCAGAATATGATTAGCTTTCAACAGGTGATAATAGCAATTGACCTTAAAATAAGCCTAAAAACACATTTTTAACTTGAAGCATAGTGTAATCTCTATTAAATGTGCTGAAAATTTAACCAGATATTGTTCTTAGCATGAGAATTCAGAATACTGCATTACCATTAGATTTATAGACATTTTTTTTAACATGAACAGGTCTTGTCTTCATCTCTGGGATTACTGATCCATCGAGATGATCAGTGCGCACTGAAAAATCATATCTAATTTCCTCAGCATAGGATCGACCAAAATTTTTAAACAAAGTGTCATTAGAATCGTAATTTGTTATTCTTTGAAGACCACTCACGAAATTTTGGCGGAAAAATCTGAAAAGTATCCCAGAAAAATCCTGATTATGGTATACTGGTCACGGCGCAGAACAACGGACAGGACACGGATTACACACTACATTGCGACACAAAGCTGACAGTCATGTTATTCTATTCCCCGGTAAAGCTCTATTGCTAACTTGAAATGGCGAGTAAGCTAATGGTGCGATTGCCCTCGTCCCGGTAAAACCTTGGCAGGCCTCTGGATACGTTCGGAACCCGTTCATCTTAAGTGATGAGTATTAGGCTCGGATGACCAAACCCCGTTCTACGCCGAACCATTAACAGCTCTGAACACGATTCTCATAAGGGATCGTGTCAACCCATGCAACCTCCCTGTCCATTAATGGTGGAAGATCGAAATATAGGACACCGAATTCCAGTCCGCTCGCTAGGTAGGAGATTGTCCGCCCCACGATGGTTCAGAACCGGTCGGACTCAATCGATACCGATATTTCCGCATGACATTTTAGCGTTTAGTAAAGCCATCTTGACTAGAAAACCGTAGTGATTGAACCCTTCAAAAAGGTCCCAGACGGACCGAAACATCGGGAAAATAAAAAATTAGCGTTTTTTAATTCCCTGAAGACTGCTCAGCCAACATTGGTTCAACAAACGAAGTTATGCCAAATGGGGTAGTGCCCTTATTATAATATAATTTTGTTCAAGGTCGCTATCCATAGAAAATATTAAAATATAGAAACAGTGTTATATTCCTTGTGAATATATTTTCTGTTTATTCATAATAATTAAATAATAAAATTTGATACATTTTCGTACACTTCAAAAATTTGCAATATTTGAAAACATTTAAATTCTCCTAGACTCATGGTTATTTGATTTTATGTGTTTTTCATCTATTCATTCAAGCAACTTGAGTTTTTGATACACAGAGTGCAATATACTTTCTTGAGTGTTTATTTGGAGAATGGAAATGTTATGAGCATCATTAATATACTGATTAAGTGGAAGTGATTGGAAACTGATCTTTTGCGACATGAGCCAAATTTTATTTTATTTTTTTCATATCAAAGCAAACATTTTATGTCAACTGTCCATAGTTGTCCACTGAATAATATTTTGTTAGAATTTGCATATAACTGATCTAAAGCTTGTAACTGGATGTGTTATAATGCATGTAAAACAGTATTATAATTTTGTTACTATATTTCAAACTCGTATAACTGGGTGTGATATATTTTTGATAAGATTGAAACATGTTTAGTTATATTTATGTGACAATTCACATACCTTATTATTTCGATTTAAAGTATTTTAACAACATCCTGTGTCAAATTTGTAATAATCTGTGTTCGATAAAATTTTAATATCGTAATAACATAAGCTGATAAAATTTTGATATGTATATATAGTCGTGTTTTCAATGATTCCAAGAAACCGTACTGCAAGCATTCGATATTTCGTACAAATGAAATAGCATCGGTAAAATCAAAATTTATAAAGTCGTTGGCCAAAACATCATATAGTCATGTGTGTATGAACATAGACCAAGTATGGAAGTAATTAAGCAATGAATATTTGAAGGCAGGGGAATTAGGAGCATAATGGTCGTGTTAGGAAAATGTGCCAATGTTTTATATTTACCCTCGGCTCGTTTTGGATGGTGAAGTGATGGAGTATAGTGCCTTGAAGATCAAGTTGGAGAAGTATCGACTTACATTTAGGGGTCAAAGTACGCTGTACTGAAGGAACTGTAAATTCTATCCAGTTAGGGAACAAAATATCGAGTGTCGATGAAAACCCTTGTCTCTACCTTGAAATTAACATTTTCCGCTTGCGAACGTTTTCGAACGTGTAATAGAAAAATCTTAGTAATTTAGTACAAAACATGAAGATAAAGACTAACCGAACCGTCCCGTCGTGGAAGTCACCCGTAAAATAGCTTTACTTCTTCTATTTCACTGATCAAAAAATGTAAACAAACCGCCTCCAGAGTATCGCCATAATTGGACTCTCGTACACTCTTTGTACCAGTTATCGACAAAGTACGAATGGTAGATTTAATTGCTCACCAGCTAAATTTGTTCATTTGTTCTCACCAGGCAATATACATTTATCGGTTGAAGTAGTTTTACCGGATGAAAACATAAATTTCGTAACGGGTGTCCTTTAGCAAACTGCTAAGAAGATGACATATGTGGTTCAAATGTTCATTTTTCAAAGCTTATTGCACGAATGTTTTTATCATAGTTTAGTTACCTAAAAAAACAAATAGGTTTATCATTCCTGTGAATATTACCCGTTATATTGTAGTGAAACAATAAGAAAAATCTCTTTTTGTTCCCACTATTGCCATTATTGGTACTATATCCATGATGGGTACTTCTTCCCTAAAGCATTTTTTGGAAATTCTTCTTTAAGAATTACGGGTACGATTAACGTTACCGCCCATCTGCCCCGTATCAGAATTCATTTGCGTGAAAGGCAACCCCTCAATTTTCGAATATGTCTCAATTTGCACAAATATTTGTGTATTGCATGCGTAGTGTAATCAAAGTTTCACATTTTGCCATTTGGATCCAAAATACCAATTCTTGAAGAAATTTAAACCTTCGAACATCAATAAATTTTCATCAGCATGGAACCACCTGCTTTCGTTTATTGTTTTTCAACACACCATTCAAACTTATGTTGAGTTAGTGAGCTCATATGGATCGTAAAACGGCCACAACTTGTTTCAGGATCTCGTTACTCTTGCACTATCATTCAGTCCATTCTGCTCTCCCGGAAAGTCGTTATCGAATTGCTTAATTAAAATACCACCTCACAGCGGATCACTTTGCGAACAAAAAAAAAAACACACCATTCATTTAATAATAAAAAGAATTAACCTATGAAAGCTGTCATCGAGCAGCTTCGGTACACGACGAATCGCGATAGGTACACAACTAGCAAGCAGCAACAGCAGATGACGACAAGCAACAATTACAAATTAATTATTTATGGAAATTTTATAAAAGGCTTTTAGTATTCGAAATGTGTATGCGCGCGTTGAAAGTACAACATAATGCAGTTGGCCCAAAATCATGTAATAAGCGCGCAAAATAACAGAAAAAGAAGGAAGTAACATGAAAGTGCTCTTTCAGCAGCAGCAGCAACAACAACAGAACAGGGCTTAAGGCCAAATTGGAACAACCAAGTTGACGCGTCAATGTTGCACCGCGTATTTATGCATAGGGGTTGGCGGGGCAAGATGAGCACCCGAAGTTTGTCAAAACATTAGAACTATTTTTCACTCTTCACTTTCTATGGTTGGAGGATAATGTAATCATGTCAATCGTAGAGAAGATTACTAATTTTACCAAAATAAGAAAGTTTAAGTTTAAGCTCATCTTGCCCCGTCCATCCCTATGTGTGTCGTTGGTTCTACTTAATGTGAGGCGAGTGACGAGCATGGAAAGGTTAAGTGCAAAATAATTAGATTAAACAAGTTACTGCGAGCATTGGGTATCGTCTTGTTCGGCTGTCAGCTGATCTGGAGCTAAGAGCTCCGGTGGAGGTGTCCTGACTTGAGTGCGGCTAATTTAGTTGCGTCAATTTCAGGTTTGTCCATTTTTCCATTATGGCTCTTTTATTGAATAATGAACGAAGCTCGCATTGTGTTTGCGTTTTATTTGGATATAAAAACCGATAGCCCAACCGAACGCGCGTGGCCAGCTGGTCTCGAATTAAGTTGAGGGATACTTAAATATGTTTTTCCATAAAATTTACACACTTACGCAACGACGCCGTCCAAGTTTTAATCACTCAAGTTACGGGCGCAATCAATGAAGAGCATCTGTATTCCACATTCGAAAGCAAAAAAAAAACGAACAGCTACAAAAGGTGGAGGAGAAACGTCGATCGAAGGCGACAAAACGACATATGTTCCTAACCTTCAGGAATGCGCTCGAGTTTCGCCAACACTTCTCGAGGTGCTATGTCATATGTCGTAACCATTACTCGGTAAAGCGCCACCTGAGTGACTATGCGACACAAAGCGATGATGGCAATAATGTCACCCGAATCGACCCCCAATGTGAAAGACAAGTGCAATTTTAATCCAATTATGCGCAAAAGTTGCTGAGTTGTTCATGTCCAATCGGTGGGGTTATTGTTTGCTTTCTTATTCATGGTTTTAGAAAAGTTGTTCTCAAACCTTGAACGGTGACTTTGTTGTACAATCTTGTTCTGTGCCATATCAGTGAGTATTCTTGGCATTATAACTCCTCTGGGAACAAAACATGACTCTTCCCTTAATGTTCTATAAGCCTTTCCACATTTACTAACTTAGTGATTCTTTTTTCCATGATTGCCATTTTGAATTTGCGCATCTTGCGGCAGGAAGGTGATACTTAATTACCAGAAACCTGTGTTCGGTAATCGATCCCAAATGAGGCATGGTGGCTGTTAATACATGGGCAGCTGAATTTCTTGTCGTACAGCTAGCTACAAGGGCTTCGTTAACGGGTGAACTCAGATATACGGACTCAAGCTAAGTATTAAAACAGTCAGAACGGAAGTACTATTTGAATCATTGTGATGCAGGCAAGCAACTGCTTTGGGTGAAATCCAGAATAACGTGCTGTTACTATAGGGTCTACGTATACCATACACCGGTCAATATCCCAAGGATTGTATAACGAATATGTCTCAATAACTGTCAACTATAGGAACTGCAGGACGACATCCAATCAAACGAGCATTTTGTAACAGCTAAAATTAACAGCGTGCTCTATTGTAACAGGATGCTAACAAACCTAGCCATTCGGCAGCAAGTAGTGATAGCTGACGCCTTTGATGCACGAAAAGTGTAGTGGAGTAGCCGTTGCACCAACCAATAAGGCTTGAGGCCAACTAATGTTGGAATCCATAGCCGCGTTAAAAGTAGGGTTAGCACCTACCGCAGAGGGCAGGTCGTCTGTGTACTTTATCTTCACAGTTGAAGAATCTATGAAGTCTAGGAAACTGAGTCTAGTCCACCAAAGGACTGTGGTAGTGGCGGTCGACAACCGCTAGTATTAGCAAAGGGCACTCAGCTCAGTAAATTTAGGTATCCAAAATGCCAGAGTGCATGATTGTCGGAATGGATTCATCATCAAGGAAAATGTCGAAAACGCTTAGAAGCTAGCAGCAAGTATGAGACAGCTCCACTAAAGGTAGATGGACCCATCGCCGAATAAAAAAAATGTCAGATTGGTATAAAAGATCGCATGCTCGTTACATATGAAGGAAATACGTTCCCGTACAATGTAATTCAGAGAATGTGAACATTCCAAGTACAAGAGTACGACAGTCACTCACAGTACGCTGGAATAGCAGCGTATAGGGTGTGCCGACCAAAAATGAGCTGCAAATGGTTTTTATCGCTGGCTTGGTAACCACGTTAGTTGGCGTGGTTTCGGCTAAGGTAAAGAAGTGAACGTTCAGTCCCGAAGAACTTCTTTCCATCCCCTAGCCTAATGTGAACTTTGAAGCGTCGCGGTGGCAAACATGGATCATACGGAGGTCTGTGTTCCAATGAAGAACGTCATACCGGGAGATCTTGATGACCCTTACTGACGAATAAATGTTTATGCAGAGAGGGCATATCCCGGAAGTCGAAAAATTATGATATCACACTCTGTCGGGATGCTAGTTTTATTGAGCTGAGAGATGGTTCACTGAATCGCGATAAAGATTCTACTGAGACGGGGGATCCAGCCAAAATAAAATTATAGGAGGATAAGGTAGCGCCTTAGGAGGAGTTATATTTGATGTTTTACGAACAATATGAGGAGGTATAGTTGGCTGAAAACAGCCGGTACCGATGTGAAGCCAGTGTAGAATGCTTTCTATGAAGTTGGCGTAGCTATAACATTTTAAGGATAACCTACGAAGAAGTAGCATATATGGGAGGCCACCATGGCTAAAGAATACGATTCTATTGTTCGTTTTATTTTATCAACGACATTTTACACCTCTCGGTGCATTCATGTTGAAAGATAAATTTTCATTATTTTTTCTAAAATCTTGTATTATAAAGTTTCCATTCCGAACTGATTGTTTTTCTTTCGCAATCCTGGTAACTCTGATTGCATGTTCCTTTTTAGTTGATTATTTTCCTTCGTGCTTCTTCTAAGATGCAAATTCTGGTGACAGTAGTTTGGCAGAACAATATGGTGATACGCAAGTTAGACGTAAAGTCAGCATACTTTCAAGAATATGTACATATTGAGAAAAAAATTTTGCGTTAGAACCTTAAACATTTTAAATATTTTTTAATATTTTGCTAATAAATTTTCCCTACCAAGTAATTTTTGTCTAGTGTTACGTCCGAACAGGGACAGAGTTTGATCTGCAGTGCGATATTCCATGAGCTATTTACTATTTTCAAATATGTACATCGCAACAAGCTCAAAGATACTCTATGTTCTGGGATGTAGAGAAAGTTATTATTCCGAAAAGATCTTCCATCAGACCCGTCACGAGTTTTATTTTTGCAATGCGCTCGGTGGATTTGATCTTGATAAAAGCTAAAACAATGCCGATATTCATTCTAAGTCAATCATTATACCAAACGAGATACAATCCTTAATTCATTTTTTTATTTAAAAACGTCTTCAGTAGAGAGTCAGTTTCGTGTAACTCCATCGTAACTGGGATTTCCAGACTACACGAAAAAACGGTAAAATTGATTGAGAAAACCTTGTCTGTTGTTTCTCCTCACATCGACATGAGACAAGTCAAATACTGTGAGTGGCTGGCTGTTACTAAGAGTCATCACGAAACTTCTTAAATTCGAGTGGTTTTCAACAACGTTGGCGGTAAAGGAAAACTTGTTGACGCTAAAATTGAATACGGCCGACTACGTGTTGGGTTTTTTGCACGTTGCCACCGCAGAGCTGATCAAGTTGTCTCTGTAAGGAATGAATTATCTCCACTGAAAATTAAAGTTTTGCACGAGCCAAAAACATTCGCAAGATGCCATAGGATTGTCCTATGTGTAGGCTAGTACTACTGGAGACATCCTAGTAAGGTTCAACAAGTCTTCGAAACCCATCGTCATCAGGACTCGAGCAGACCTTCATAAGCTCACTTCAAATCAGCAATCGTAAATAGTTGTGATAATGTACGACATTACCATGGATAACATTTTAAAGGGAAATAATCTTTTTTTCGAGCCACCAATTCAGCGATCAACTTGTGCACGTGAATCCTGCTCCTGCAAACCTACATTCGTGGTTTCAGTAATATTGAAAAACTTGATTCATTAGCCATCTTTATTTATTGTGTATTTCTTTCACTACTTCTTCTTCTTCTTTCTGGCATTATGTCCCCACTGGGACAGAGCCTGCTTCTCAGCTTAGTGTTCTAATGAGCACTTCCACAGTTATTAACTGAGAGCTTACTGTGCCAAAGACCATTTTTGCATGTGTATATCGTGTGGCAGATACAAAGATACTCTATGCCCTGGGAAGTCGAGAAAATTTCCAACCCGAAAAGATCCTCGACCGGTGGGATTCGAACCCACGACCCTCAGCTTGGCCATGCTGAATAGCTGCGCGTTTACCGCTACGGCTATCTGGGCCCCTGGACTGCGAAGTGCGGTCTCATAAGTGCGAAAGTGTGAATAAAAGTGCGGGATTGCATTGAATCCTGTTGGTGTCTTCAGAGCACTTATTCTTTGGTTTACAAAGAATAAGTCCCCCGCAGACACCTACCCGATTTGATGCAATTGCGCACTTTTATTGGCGTTTTCGCACTTGTAAAAACTTCTGCGATAGTCCAGTAGTGAACGAAATGCGCTATATAACTTGCATACCGCTGTGGATATCCTGATAACCGAAACTGAAGGGGTTCTTCTCTATACACTCTTGTCGTACTCAATCTGCTAGCGGTTTGGCTGTTTCTGTAAGGAACGGCATCGGTTACGCCATCATAGGCAACTCAACTATAGATGGTTATCACCACATCATCCTACAGATTAGAAATGGATAATTGCTTCTGTATATACGGTATATATCGTCTTCCAGATTTTGATTTCGTTCGTTTCCGAAACCTCCTGGAAAAAAATTGTCTTCGTCGAACCTTTCCAAGCCAATATTTATCTTTGGCGATATGAATGGTGCAATCAACCGTGACAGGCGAGACAAGGAAGAATACATGGGCCTTCTACAATCATACGGCATTATAGTTACAACGCTAATATTACAAGACCACAAAGTTAAAATATCTTAGATCATTCTATTGTACGAATTGATGCCATCAGTAGAAAAACTAATTACACCATCAGCTGTGAACTTAGCGACCACAACTATGTTCTTACATCTTTGGAATCAATTGTTGCCAGTAACCTTACGCGAACATAAGACAAAATCTATCATTAAGTATGAAGTTGTCGATAGAAAGTTTAATGAGTTCCTGACGGTCTGCGATTGGACCAATACGAACCCTAATGAAAGACTGATAAAAAAGATGGATGTCCATGGTTAAATTATGGCATGAAAGTCCTTTGCCATGCGGTTGATTATCTCGCCAAAGTTCTGATATAGCTTATAAAAAGCTTGTAAAAGCAAAGCGGAAAGCCAAAAAAAAAAAACAGTATTATTTTGCTCGTTGATATTGAATTTTATCAAAATTTAACAGATGTTCATTTAAGGATTTCGAATGGGAAATTTTTGTAAAAACACTACAAATTTCCCGTGTATGCATTTACAGAAATGTGAAATACGCTTCAGGGAAGTAGAATATGAATAGAAAATGTTTAACTTTAAAATAAGACTCTAATTGTAAAAATTGCACAAGCGGGGTAAAACCGACCAATACACTGTGGTTTATTTGCTCGATTTCATGCGCTTTTTGAAAAGCGCCTAAACCGTTGATTTTAGCGATATACTTTGTTCGGAGAAGTTTCTTGGTGTATTATAGCGCATTTTTTTATGCAAAAAGTTTTGTGATCAATTCACCTAGCAGTGAGACAGAAAAACTATTTTTTTCAAAACATTTAGATAGACATATGGTGTCTTCGGCAAAGTTGTAGAATTGGCAATTTGAAACAACTTTTTAGAAGACACGATTTTTCTATCTCTTATACTTTTTGAGATATATGCTGTTGTATGTGAATGGCCCCTAAAAGTCATGTTTTTTATCACAACTTTTTTCCAAGATTTTTAATATTTTTTTGTATTTGCTACAAAGTGGTTTGTAATAGAAAAAGCCGTGTTTTTGCTGAACATATCATCACCCTTTCTTTTGAAGTAACAAAGTTATTCATGAATTACTCTGTTTTCAAGGGGTAGATTAGGCCTCTATAACTGGCTTCGACGCAAAATGGCGCAGACAGATCTTAATGCTAGTAGCCCGACACCTACAAAAATGAGTAAAGGAAATGGGTACCGACGTCCAATGAGAGACTTAACTACATCCTAATTTTGTGCATATTATAGTTATCCTTTTCATAATAAATTCATCCTTCTTTTTGAAATAGGCTGTTCTTCAGAGAATTGCAATGTGGCTGTGTGAATCTCACCAAAATTAGATGACAAATCCAAACAAAACATAGTATGAAAAAAATATTTGCGAAAAAACTATCTGCTTTTTTATCTTCTGAAATTTGAAAAATACATAGTTGAGCCAAACTCGTTAAATACTCATAAGGAATCGTACAATTATCTCCCCACTCTCTAACTAGCATAAGCCTCAAAATGTTATGCATTCGGGGTAATGGCGTTCGGGATAGTGACCCATTCGGGGTAGTGGCGTTCGGAGTAATGACCCATTCGGGGTAATGGCTTTCGGGGTAATGGCGTTCGGGGTAGTGGCATTCGGGGTAGTGGCGTTCGGTGTAGTGTCATAGAGTCGCCTGAGAAATGTGATTATATATCTAAGTTCTTAAAATTTATTAATCGAAAAAATGATTCAACACCCAAGTTAATCAATGTCGAATTAATAAAACATTATACTTCTTAGAATCATTGTGAATTTAAATATTTTCGTCGGTTTTACCCCGTTGGTGGGTGGTTTTACCCCGTCGCTAAAAATATTTGTGATGAGAAATCACTTTTTCAAGCTTTAAGAAATAAATATATTTTTACAAATACAACACCTGTGATATATTTTGATCATGCCCAAGGCTTCAAAAAACGACATGCTATGTTGGGAATGGATTTATTGATTCTTGATTTTATCATATGATTTAAATTGCTTAGTCGGCGGTCTGACCCCGTCTTCCCCTATGTGGAAATGTATTCTTCAGATTATGCCAAACGGCTGTTATGACAAATTAATATTACCAAAAGCCGTTATGCAAAGTGGCGTCATGTCATGGGTACGTTTATACGAGATGAAACAAATTGCCCAGATGATCTAAGAAAACAGCGTTTTATGCGAGGAAACTCGTTAAACATACGGTTTCATCTACCATGTTGTGCGGGTGTGATGTATTATTATTTTTTTTTTTTTTTGCTTTATTTAACGAATGCAGCTGTAGAAGTTACAATTCTTAACTGTGGCCAGCCACTAGCTAGAGAAAACAACAAGTGAGCAAGCAGTTTAACTTAAATATTATATACAAATCTTAAAACTAAAACTTCAAGTGACAATATAATTCAGTTATTCAAAGAAAGTTATCAAACAGGTATTTTTTCAACCGATTTTTATAAACTGATATGTTTTGTTGTATTTTTAAATAATTTGGAAGTGCGTTGAATTGTGTCAAACCGGTGTAGAAGAAGTGCCGACGTGCAAGCTCAGTTCTTGGCCTAGAGACGAAAAAATTTCCTCTTGCTCTTGTGTTATGAGTGTGTATGTCTTGAAATTCTATTAAACGTATGTTAGATTCAGCTAAATTATGTTTAAATTTATAAACGAGCAACAAACAATTATATTTATGCAACAATTTCAACGGCATGATTTCAGGTGTATACAGGTTAGCTGTTGGTGAAAATAATGGAAGCTGACGAATATATTTGATAGCTCTTTTTTGCAAAACGTTCAGGACATTCAAATGAGTTATTGCGGAAGATCCCCAAATTGTGTTCATATAATTTAAATGTGGAAGTATGAATGAGTTATATAGTTGCCAACAGCTTCGAATGTTCAAACAGTTTCTGGTTTTTTTAAGAGCAAATATTATAGGAATAATTTTGTTTTTTACTTGATTAATATGTCTCTTCCAATTCAAACTTTCATCTATTGCTAGGCCTAAATAATCAACCTCTGAAACTTGATCTAGACATTCATTATTTATGGTTAATTCAAATCGAGGGCTTGCATTTTTAAGTGAAAATATAATGAAGTTTGATTTTTTTGTGTTTATTTGCATTTTATTAGCTGAAAACCAACGAGGGAATAGGTCAAGATCATGTTGCATCATCCTTTGTAGTGTTGTTATATCCTTAGCTTTGTATTTGCAAACAGCATCATCTGCATAGCATTGTAATTCTCCTTCTAGTGGCAAGTTGAATAAGTCATTCACAAACAAATTGAACAAAATTGGACCCACAATCGAACCTTGAGGCACGCCAGATTTGATTAGCAAAGAATCACTAAGCACTCCATTAGCATAACATTGCTGATTTCTGTTTGAGAGGTAAGACTTAAGCAAACGTATTGCTGATGGTGCGAAACCATAGAAGTCTAGTTTAGCTAATAATATATCGTGTGAAATACAATCGAAAGCTTTACGTAAGTCTATAAAAATGCATCCAACATAATCACCTCCATCTAAACCTTTCACCACAAAATTCAATAACTCTAATGAAGCCGATTCGGTGCTTTTCTTTGGTAGAAAACCAAATTGATTGTTATCCAAGAGATTATTTTGTAAAAGATAATTTTTCATTTGTTCATTTATAATAGATTCCGGTATTTTTGAAAGAGCTGGTAGAATTGAAACGGGCCTATAGTTTGATTTCATAAATTTATCCCCAGATTTATAAAGTGGAATTATTTTTGCAATTTTCAAACAGTCTTCAAATTGTGAGTTCTGAATCATATTATTTACTGCTTCAGTAATTTTTTCATTGACAAGAGAATTGCATTTCTGTAAAAATTTTACAGAAATATTGTCTAAACCGACAGCAGCTCTACTATTTAACGATTTTATCACAGCAGTTACTTTTTCAGAATCTACGAACACAAAATTAAAATGCATCTCCGGTCTTGGGTTCAGATAGACTAAGAAATTGTTTTCAGCACTCTCTATACTGCTTACGTGAACATTTGAGCCGATATTGATAAAATATTCATTGAAGCAATTAGCTACCATGGCGTTTGTAGTAATAAGTTCGTTATTTTCTTTGAGTGATAGTGTTTGCAAATTTGACTTGGTACAGCTTTTTTGAAAAATTATTTCTCTTAGTATACTCCATGTTTTCCTATAATCATTTGAATTTTGGTTTATCTTACGCCCATAGTAATGTTCTTTTGCTAATTTAATCTTGTTTTTTAAGCCATTTCGTTTTCTCACATATACACGATGTAATTCTTCTCTCAAAGTATTTGTTCCGGCGGTTTTGTACTCTTTGTATAATCTATTTTTATGTCTTATTTCAGCTAATAATTCATTGTTTATGTAGGGTTTTAAAATAACCTTCTCCTTCTTCTTAGATGATATTTCAGATCTGTTGTTGGTTATAATAACCTTGAGTTTTTCTGATATGTCACTAAAACAATGACAGTCTTCAAAGGTAGATTGTGAGACTGATCTAAATACATTATCATAGTTTATAATTGTATGTTTTTGCAACAAATCATCTTTTTGTAGATTTGATACATTTATTGATAGAACAATCGTTCTGTGATCGGATATAAGCCTTTCGGTATCTCTCATGTGTAAATGTAGCTCGTATTCAAAAATGTCAGTGATAACATGATCAATTACAGTGGAAATTGTATTAGAAATTCGTGTTGCGAAAAGAGCATCTACTTTGTTTAGTATAATATATCCTAATGACTGTATTTTATTATGATATTGGAGAACAAATTCATTACATACATCTAACAGGTTTATATTGAAGTCACCACATATAATCATTCTTTTGTATTTATGAAGAAGTTGTTCGAGTTGATCCAAAAATATCGGCACTAACCGTCCAGGGTTATAAACCCCCATTATTTTAATGTTATGATCAATTATTTCAACAATTAGAAAGTTACTCTCATTTGAACTGATTTCCAACACTAATTGGCTTCTCAGGGCTGATAAGATAAATATAGAAACTCCACCTCCTCTACCATCTCTACAACTATGATATTCATCGTATCCCGGAAGTTTGAAAATTTCATTTTTGTGCAACCATGTTTCAGAAAATACTACAACGTGAATACAACTAACAAACTCATTGATTAGAAGGCATAAATCTTCATCTTTATTTCGACAACTTCTGGTATTTAGATATAAAATGTTGAGATTATTATTTTGTAGTTTTATCTCTTCTATGGAAAATTCAATATTCAATTCATTAATAAGCTCTGATTCACAATCCATCAATTAATAATATCGATCAATAAAAAAAATTAATTGCCCTTTGGCAACATCCAGAAAAACTTACACTATAGACGATAAAACACTTACATCGCTCACACGGATGGCTTTGGAAGTTTCATCCTTGCGAAGAAATATTTCTCCATTGGAGTACCAAACAAATTTAAAATTGTGGATTCGCTTGAATTTTCGAGCTTCATTCAGCAAAAACCGATTTGCATTTGTTAAACGGTGATTAAAATAAATGCGCTGTTTGATCCCTAGGCCAATCGTATCACAGGAGATCGGATTATCGCGAGCAGCCCTAATGATTCTCTCCTTAATTCCTGAATTAGAAAAACGCACCAGAATGGGTTGCAATCCACCTTTGTTAGATGATGATAATCTTGCTATTCCCTGTACATCCTCCGGCCTACATTGCACATTTAGTTGAGTCAAAATGTTATTGAAAACATCCTCCAGCTTCTCATCGGTAGTTCTGATTACGTTGCAGATTAGTAGATGACCTTCCATAGTAGTCTGTCGAAGACTGTTAAGCTCGTAATTCAGTTCCTCAATATGTTTTTCGTTAGTCGTACAAATTCCGTTGATGCTAGTGACGTTTTTAGTAAGAGACGTTATTGTGGACTTATTATTTGTTATATCGGCCTTCAAGCGATCAAACTCTCCAGAGAGAAATTCTTGCGATAACTTTATGGATTCCACATCTGCTTTCAGCTGTGAAACAGAATCATTAATTTCACTAGCCATTCCGTTTAGACGTGTTTTCATGTCATCATTAGCCTTTGCTATCTCCCGCTTGATAAGTCTGTAGAGATCTTTTAAAGATAACTCTTCTTCCACATCTGAATCTGTTTCCCCGCCAAGGGAGTCTGGATCACCACAGTGTTGCTTAGCTGTTGAGCCCGTTGCAACTGCTCCATTCGGAGAATCACTAAGTTGTCGCTTTGGTTTGTTGCGTTCGTTGCGTTTCGTCATTACTGTTTTTATCATCGAACCAGCGACGAGATGAGATGAGAATTGGATTTGATGAGATGAGATGAGAGTACTACACCAGCAACAGCACACGTTCACCAACACAGCACCAACAGCCACAGCACAGCAGCAACCGACCACGAGCGGCAAAAGAAATAGATAGTGTTTGTGTCCGAAGTTATTCAGTTCCAGTGGGAACCCACGCTATAGAGGCCTTAGATCACTTTCGACACAAATGATGGCTATATTTGCGATTGTTCTTTATAGTTTCACGAAATTGATTTATCGCATTTCACTTGTAAACCGGTTCATCTACCAAATTATGTTCAGGAAAATAGTATTCCGTGTAGCAAACTGGATGACCTGAGATATGTCCTACGATTTATAATGATCGAAAACGTTGAAATATATTACTCAAAATCACTGCCGAAATTTAGCACTACTATATGAGTCCTGCTTTGCTTTGCTTCTTATACAAGTAAACTTTTTTGCGTTATCTCGTTTGCGACTTTTGGTAGTCTGCGAATTCATGGAACACAAAGTTGTTTGAACAAACATAGGTAAACATAGAATCTGAAGAAATTCTTTTAAGAATTCGTGGAGCAGTGCTTAAAGGAAGTTGTTTCCGAATTTCATATTCAGTTGGTAAATCTTTGAAGACATTCGTAATAGAAATTGGGTACCTGCGATTCACTACTCACTGCAAAGCGGTCATTTCTACGTTTCCTGAAGCAATCTCTGTAAAATTCATGTATTAAAATAAGTCCCCAGAGTACTTCTTTTGTAAAATCATTGGTGAAGATATCTGAATAATCGTAGAACAAAATATTGAATTAAAAACTAAAAGAAATTTCTAAAGTAATCACTGGAAGATTTCGGAGAGAAGTTTTCTAAGGAATGAACAGCAGAAAAAAATGCTTCAGCAATCTTTCAATATTCTAAAAAATAAGCACTGGAGTATTTTTGTTAAGCATTAGCATACATAATGGAATTATTTTGAAGGAATGTTATGGATCAATACTCCAATAAATTTCTAGTGTAATCTGCTTTTTAGGTTACAAAATAAGAAATTACAAATGAAAAGGGGGGCGCCGTCCACAAGTTAAGTAAAACTCTAAGGGGAGGGGAAGTAGGCTCAAGCTATACACTGCCCATAACTGCATATTTGTAACATTCGACAAAAGTAGGCATTGAGTAAATGGAATACCAAGTGTGCATTTTATGGCAGTATGGGAGGAAACTAAAATTTCAAAAAATTATCAGGCACTCAAAAGTGCTTATTTGACGCTAATATTTTGTGCAACTTATATCACATACTAGGTGAATTGTCAGAAAATAATTCTGATAGAAATTTTATTGCTATCACATTACGAGTCCCATTTATAACCTCAATGTGACTGTTTTGCGGTTATTATTACCAATGTGACAAAACAACTTGGTATTTTTTTCGAATTTTCTAGAACATTCTCACAGATTTCAGTAAATTGATCGAAAGTATTTATCATTTGATGACTCTCCATGGTATTAACTCCATTTTGTCGAAAATGTCAAATGTGACTGTTTTGCAGTTATGGGCAGTACAGCTGATACAAAAAGCGTTACGAAGGGGGGGGGGGGGCTGGAAAATTGTCAATTTTAGCGTTACCTAATAAAAGGACGCCGCCTAGTTCCCCAGAAAAAAATTGCAGAGAAACAATCCTTCAAGATTTTAAATCTGAATGTTCTTGTTGGCTATGTTTCTCCAACTCGGACTACTTGTTATCACGGCAGGGTGCATTTCATAACTGATCTTACAACTACTCGGAAGCACTCATTAATCATACGACAATCTCGATTTCCGCACGGTGCACGGAGCACAATATGCTCGAACTGTCGCAAATGAAAGCAACATACGCCCGCTGAGATAATGTCCCACATGTAAGTGCGGTAACTTGCAAACTCATCCCTTAGAGTTGAGTCCCACTTGTCACGAACTAAATACGAGTCTTGGTGCAGATATGTAAGATAATTGTGATTTCTTTCATTTCGCCCACATTTCGCATTCGTTTCATCCAAGGAGGCATCTTTGTTCGCTTCCCTAGTAAATGCAGATGTGTCATGTTGCGATTTTGCTCAATTGGCCATGATTCATCGGATTCGTCCCATTGACTTCAGAAAATGCCTACTGCTGAAATGTGTTATTGCACTATCTAGCAAGTGGCTTGCTGAGGGTTTTATGTTTTATGATGTGATGGTCGTATTCTAGGAAAATCGTTAACTTTATATGAGTATTGCTTGATTCCAGGCATCTCAGAAACAATCTTCCTATTTCAATTCAGTTACTCTTACTTGAAATCAACTGCAGCAAAGACGTTCAATTTCCATGACTCATGAGAAAATTAATCTAATACTGGCGCGTCTTTGTTGAGTTAAGTTTCTGTGAATGGTCTAAATAGCAGGACCTTTGTAACCTAATTGATTTCTTCAGATGTTTCTGAGGAGTCAAAATAAGACACACACTACACTGCACTAACAATTGAAAAAAATAATCGAGGTCCCTTGATGGATTTGGAGGAAACCTGTCAAATGAAAGCTTAAAGCCTATATTTTTGAATAGTGAGAGATTTGGCGATGCCTATTTCTTCCATTAATTTTGTTCTACCAGACACACCGCCGTGCGACACGACGTTGCGACCATTATGAAAAATCCATGCTCGTTTCATGAAGGTGTGGCTCGGTTGCAAACATCGATTTCCTCATCCATGTAAGTACCTTCGTCTAGTGACCAAACTGTTTTGTCAGTGAGTGGTCTGTGGGAGTATACCTGTTTGAAATTCAAACACGTCCAACGAACAAAAACCCCTCTTCCCAAAACCCAGCAGCTTCTTCGTCGAAAGGTTTGCTACTCTACTCTGTATATATGTAGTTCGCGGTAGATACTCGATGATGGTGGTTTTCAGCGCACATTCGGAGGTGCTACAACCGTTTTTCTGCCATGGTTCGACCGGTTCCACAGTTCCTGTTCCTGTGCCCGAGATGAACCGTTGTTGGTACCGTTCGTTTGATGGTCTCTAAATCATAACCTCACACCCGGCTAAATTCGTTGTCCACGAACATACACGCGATTGTGCATACTCTCGAATCCAGTGCGGTGGCGCATGAAAGGTACGGTACGTTAGGGACTCTGGCAGTGTAGACCATGGAGCTACAACTACTAGGTGGCCATCCACTGTGATGGAAGAGAGAACGAACGTGTGGTTTTCACGTACCAAACATCTATCTTAATTTAACTGGAACGTGAAAAGTGTGAGTCCTCGCGAAAAGCTTCTATCGTGGATGGGCAGATTACAGGATGTGTCCATAAGATGGTGAATACGTCTGCAATCTACATAATAACATGAAATATCTTGATCGATAAAGTAAAAGGATAAGTAAAAAAATGTTACACTTCCAAACATCCGTGAAGATTCTTTGACCATGGAACTACGTTGTCGGTCGTAGCTTGGACAAACATTAAGGTGTGGTTTTAAAGTCTTCTAAAGTTGAAAAAAAAGGACTACCAAAGTTCTAACATGGAAAACCGCATTTCACATTCAGTTTACGGCAGCTCGTATCACATTTTGATGGAACATTCTGTGCGCTGAAAACTAGCCCACTCACGATGACTACACGGTACGGTGCCTGACGGGGTGTCGAGAGTCGCATCTTGTTTCCCCGTTTTTCCAAAGGCCACCAACTCCACGAGAGGATGTGTGCAGGCAAAGTGTACTCGTCGTGTAGTATGCAAATTGGTGGCAAATTAAACCACACCCAATATATAAGCTTTTTACACATCATCATGATATCAGTTTCAGCTTTTGGCCAGCGACAGAGCCAGTTTCCGTACCTAGGTAGTCATCGCTTTGCCCAGCAGATCGGAACATGCTATCGCGCGTTCCCGAGTTTTCCCCGGCATAGTCTCAGCTAAAAGTGGGAGTTTTCACGATTTTCTATGCTGATTTATGCCTTCAGCTGCATCACACCAACCGAACGCCGGCTGGTGGTCTTCGCTCTCTTGTTTCGGATCGTTAGAATGGTAACACTGGTGCCGTCGACTTTGCCGGTAGGATAATTCTAAAACGTGTGATGATGCCGACGCCAAGTCCTGGTGCTGCACCGGAAACAGGAACTTTTCGCGTGGGCTTCGCTTTTCCAAACCGGGCAGGATAATACTGAAAGCAGACGCCTGCCTCGCCGTGTTGGTGTTTGCTATGCGCGTCTATAAATTTCCATTCACATAAATTTGCATACTTTATTGTGAGCATCCTTTTCTTGTGATCATTGATAATAGAGTTGGCACGGTTGGCGAGGTGTGCTTTTGGGATGGATTATGGAATGCGCCCTCTCCATTGCTTCGACACGCGGTTGGATTCTGGTGGTGGAATGCAATCGAAACGGTTTCCAAATCATGAATTTACAAATTTGTTCCTCTTCACGGAAATATATGCAACGATAATTTAAACCGTCTCAGCATCGTTCTGATGTTTTGAACTTCTTAGTTACACTAGAGAACAAAATCGAAACTTTTTTACGGGTTATGAGCATTTGCAATTGCATGAATCCTTCTTTTCCTGCTGATTAAGATTCTGTTTTCAGATTTTTTGTAAAACGTATAGTTTTTGAGAAAAATTGACTTTTGAGTCATAAATTTTCTCTTATTCATGAAGATTCAACTTTTTTGTTCCACGACCAGGCATTGCACAATTCGTTCTCATTTGACTTCGAAGCACGATCAAAGCAAGCGAAGAAAAACATCGCTTCTCTATCAGTCCAAGATCGGTAATGTTTCGCAAATTTTAACAAGCTTGATTAATATCAGCAACAAACGAGAGTCTTATAGAGAGAGCGGTAATAAAACCCATTTTTCTCGCATAATTACCATTGGGGTTGGTTGTTTTACTTTACTGTCATAATAAACAATAACAGAAAATTCTATAGCAATAAAAGTCCGCAGGTTTGGAGCTTGTGTAGATGAGTATTCGCACTGCACTGTCGATATAATCAGAGCTGTAGCAGTAGACGATAAACAGACTCTCACAATGTGATGCGGATCATGCTTGTTATAAAGAGCGAAAAGTGAGAGATACGTTCAATTTTCTCAGAATTCAACCTATGTCCACTACAATACTATTCAGCACATTATTGACATGGATTTCAATATAAAGATGTAACCATAATATGGTAATGCATGTTAATAATGTGCTGAATGGATATCAATTAGCCTATCATCATTTTTGACATTTTGATATTACTTAAATTTAGATTCCTCTCAAAGATCCATATTTTCAAGAAAAAAATGTTTTACAGCTATAATTTATATCATATGATCTATAAATGTGTACATAAAACATACGGTATTGGCCAAAACAATGCAACTTTTTCGATTTCCCATACAACTTGTTCATCTTTGGTAGGCTAAATCTCAGTAATTTGTAGACCAAACGCAATGACAGTTATGGTATGTTCAACAAAGTTGTAGACTTAGACAACAAGAAAAAGTTTACCGAGAACAGTTTTTGTGAAAACTTTTCTTATATTCAGATACAGTCGACTCTCCACATCTCGATATCGAAGGGACCATAGAGATAGGGAGGGATCGAGATGATGAACGAATTCTATTGAATACTAGATTGACCAACCGTTGCCAGGAAAATTAAAAACAAACATACGTCATTTCGCCTTCGAAAATTGTTTTGAATACCTAAAATCTAGTCTAGTAGCCTTTGATAATGGGCATATCAACACACGGAGAGAAAATCGGAACTGAAAATCACATCGAGATAGAGAGCTGAGGGGTGCGGACTCGAACATTTGGGTCGTTCAAATTGAACACAATCTTTTCCGCGAGTGTTAAGGTGAAACAGTTTGGAATCATACTTCTAAGATTGCACTGTAACTTTAAAAGAATTAATCTCGCGAAGAAAGCATCCATTAACAGTGTACTTTTTATCTTGGTTGTGTGCACTAGTAGAAAGCTTAAAATAAGAAGATTAGGAACGTTTGCCTACTATTTCTCCAGTTTTGTGCCTTTGAAAACGCGAGAAGGGTCACAAGTCAGCCATTGTGACGGCCTTCTTTGAACTCCGAGATGTTTCACCTTAACTGTTGTTTGTTTGCTCGTCTCGCACGAAACCACATTCAAGTGCACTCTTAAAATGCTCAACAAGGGAATGCAGACAGTAAACTCAATAAACAGATTTAATGAGAAAGTATTTGCTTGTATGTTTGTTTGAAACATATTTAGAAAGTTCGTAAAAGACTTCTGCATAATTTGAACCAAGCACAACTCTTCTTTAACAGTTGGCGGTCTTTATGTTATATGAATTGTATGAATTTTTTTAGCGTGGCAAATTATACCTTAAATATTGTGTGAATTTTGTTCGAATCGGTATGATCTCAGTTAACAGATATAGCCTACCAAAATTGATCATTCATGTTTAAATGAATTAAGTTGCAAATGTTTTGTTATGATTTTTGAGAACAATTGTTATTGTATTCACGATTTTTTTTTTCCATTTATGGCAATGCAACTATTAAGTTTTACAACTACAGATTTTGTCTGTAGTTGCGCCATCCCAATTGAATTGAATGAATTCGAAAAAAAAAAAATGAATTTGAGGGGGTCGTAAAAGTTGAAATTTAGCGTGACATAATTTGTGTACCATCCCTTACCTATGACACTCGAATTTTTATGACAATGAAGCTTTTTGCTTTTGTAAGTTACATTTATAGCATTCTCACTTAAGTTTTCTGGAGAAATATTATACAAAGAAAATCAGTTATTGGGTTTCCATAGTTTTTAAAACTATTTCTACTTACTACTAAAAAACTACATGTCGTCTGTCAAAAATCGAATTTACAGGCAGTTGTAAAAATAAGACTTTGCTTTTTTTCTGTAAAAGACATTTTGAAAGTAACCTAATATTTTTGTCCTATTCCAAACATGTACATTGAACTTCTTCAACTAAGTTGCGTTAATGTAGTTGCTTTTAATTAAAAAAAAAACACAATTTACACCGTCTTCAGCACTTAGGCTACACAGACTGAACGTTCACTAACATTAGGCAACGGACAACACGATACATCCAGTAGCCCAACGATGAATTTTTCGTTTGACGAAAAGTTTTAACCCATTGGAGCGGAAATCGATCCCACATTCCGTGGCATAATACGCCTAGACGACTGACGCCGCTAACCGCAGGACAACGAAGCCCATTTATTTACTAACAATCAGGTTTGAAAACTTTTTTTTGAATTTTTTAACCACAGAAGTTTTGAGTGTAATCCAAGATTTATCTTTCTCCTCAAATATAATTGTTATAATAAAATGATTATTTTCGTAGATATTTAGCAAAACACATTAACTGAATTTCTAAAAGTGAATTCATAGCGCTAAAATTACATGTCAATGGTTTGAAAATTGATTTAGAGGTAAACAGGAGGAAAAATTAGCGTTTTTCGTAGAATTTTGGTTAAAGAAATTTTAAGTGCAATCCAAAATTTATATTTCTACTAAAACATGTTCTTCGGACACGTACAATCCAGTTTATACCGGATAACTACATGTGACCGCTTTTAAGTTTGGTTTAAAAAAAGAGGTCAACGAAAACAAAATTTCTTGAAGTTTTTAAATCAAAAGTATATATTAGTGTAATTTGCAATATTTATTTCTACTCAAATATGTTTTGTGGACTACTGCAATCAAACTAGTGTTAAAAAACTTCATTTTATCACTTTTCAATTTAATTTTTATGCAAACGACAGGATAAAAAACTAAGATTTCTTGAAGTTTTTTATCGAAATAAATTTTGAGTGTAATTTCGAATTTCTATTATTGCTCAAAAATACACTGTTCCACAAAAAATTTTTTTTGGCTGGATCAGGGACGCGTTTATATGGGTCTTGAAGTGCGAGAAAAATATAGAAAGAGGCCGTTTTGAATTGATTTGCAGCACCCCTGGATTATTTTTTGATAAAGCTTGAAAATTTGGCATTTTTAATCACAAAAAGTGTAGTAAGCAAAATATCAATATCTTTTTAAATTCAATTATACAACCATTGAATTTGTCAAATCATTTTTTTTAGCACTGGATGACTTCAGGGAAACGTGCACCATTTCAGAAGAATATCGGCATCTATTTTGTATATGAATTTGGAATGTTAACGATCATTAAGCAAGTACGTGAGGATGTGCACCATATAAATACTACTTTTTACTATTTCACACATCTGGTTCATTATATAATAATTATTATAGGTTCAAGAAGATGCTTGATTAGGATTTGATTCTTTGCTCCATTAGATAAAGCAATGGGCATTGGCATCCAGTAACATTTGATTTCAACAAGGATACGACGACTACGGAAAATTTATGTGTCTGTTAAATTTTTATGGGCTGGTTGGTCTAATAAACTCTCAGTAGAAATACACAATTGATATAGGTTGGACACTGACATTCAAGTGGTCTTACATGCGCTAGCTAGTTTATCAGGAGACGATGTCTGTAAAAAAATGTGATAACATTGTTATTTGCGATTTCTAAATATTTCGATAGGTTCTCATTAAAAATAGTTTACTTATCGTGAGAATAATTTTCATCAGAATATCCCTACAAAAATTACAGAATAATAGAAAATAGCAATTAATAATTTAGTTATCAACATTGTCACATTTTTTTTGCGAAAGCCGCTCAGGCAGGCATGAGCTCTTTATGATTCAGTGTGTGCACAATGCTGATCATTTGTGAAAACTGATTTAGTGATAACATGCCTGCTTCTTACTTGTAAGATGAAACAATTTCTGGTTTAACCATTTCCGATTTTTTTTTTCAATTTTTTGATTCTATATGTGAAATAATTTTTCGGCAACTTTAATCAAATTTTCAGTTTTGAGATTTAGAATAAATTTCACAAAAAATTGTGATATAATCTAAATGAATAAAATACTTTTTTATATGTCTTCCTGTTTAAAGAAAGATAAACAGACATTACGTAAAGTTTCGCAAAATTGCTTATCATAAATGTATTGATAAATTGTTTCTTCGCTTAATCGAAAAGCATTTTTACTCATTTAGAGGATATGGGAATGGGGGTTCATAAATGGACACGTTTGGCCTCACAAGGGAAACGAGTTTAAAATTAATTTTAATGGTCGACTTCTTTATGTTTCCAATATGCTTACAACTAAACCCATTTGAAGAAAACATCCCATTGAACAAGAAACTAACGCTCCTTTTGAAAGTTTGATTAAAATTGCCAAAAAAAAATGTAAAATGTAGAACCAAAAAAAAGATTTGGAAATGGTTTAACCAGATTTTTTTTTCATCTTACAATTAAGAAGCAGGCATGTTACCACTTAACCAGTTTTCACAAATGATTAGTATTGTGCACAAACTGAATCAAAAAAAGCTCATGCCTGCCTGATTGGCTGTCGAGTGGTGTCACAACAAAGGTGAAATTGTTGATTATTGAATTGTTGGTTGCTATTTTACGTTACTCTGTAATTTCTAAAGATATTCTGATAACAAATGGACCTCACGATAGGTAATATATTTTTAATGAGTACGTATCAAAATCTTTGGAAATCGCAAATAACAATATTGTCACATTTTTCTAAGACTTCACCATCGGTTCTTCATAAACCGACTAGCTCATGTAAGACCACTTACATGTCAGTGTCTTACTTAATTTTGTATTACTGCTAAGAGTTTATTAGACCAACCAGCCCATAAAAATATAACAAACACATAAATTTTCCGTTGTCGTCGTATCCTTGTTGAAATCAAATGTTACTGGATTGCATTGCTCATTGCTTTATCTAATGGAGCAAAGAATCAAATCCTAATCAAGCTTCTTCTTGAACCTATAATAATTATTATATAATGAACCAGATGTGTGAAATAGAAAAAAAAGTAGTATTTATATGGTGCACATCCTCACGTATTTGCTTAATAATCGTTAACATTCCAAATTCATATACAAAATAGATGCCAATATTCTTCTGAAATGGTGTATGTTTCCCTGAAGTCATCCAGTGCTAAAAAAATTGATTTGACAAATTCAATAGTTGTATAATTGAATTTAAAAAGATATTGATATTTTGCTTACTACACTTTTTGTGATTAAAAATGCCAAATTTTCAAGCTTTATCAAAAAATAATCCAGGGGTGCTGCAAATCATTTGAAAACGGCCTCTTTCTATACTTTTCTCGCACTTCAAAACCCACATAAACGCGTCCCTGATCCATCAAAAATTTTTTTTTTGTCGCACAGTGATATTATATGGACTGTTGTAATAAATGAATGTCGCAAAACTGACTTCCTATTGCTTTGAATTTTGGTTCATAGGCAAACAGTTAAGATAGAAGTGTATTTCATAGATCTTTTTAATGAATTAAATTTTAAGTGTAAACAAAAGTTTATATTTCAGATCAAGCATCTCTGCAGTTTTACAAGCAAATTAGTGTCGGAAAATGTCAAAAAAGTCTCATTGAACAACATGACAGAAGGAAATCTTTCACTAGAACGTTACTTTCAGGAGACAAAACTGATCTAGGTGAGTTATGAGTTATCTAGATCAAATTCAAAGGGATCAACATGTAGTGCACCTTATTTCAAAATACCTTGTCGGAGGTTCCGAACCTCTCATGCATATCAAGAGCAGTTAAGGTTTTGGCATGCGAAATTCGCGATCTAAACAAATATGCTTCGTTAGAGATGCTCGAAATATTTATTTGCTTTACATGGACTATTTGTCTAGTTATCTAGGATCATTCAGGTTTGAAAAAACTCAAATTATAACATTTGTGGTAAAATTTGACACAATTTCCATGCCGCTTCGGTGTGTATTGGTTTAATTACTTTGGGGGAAATTTGAACATCCCTAGGAACATGTTTTTACTATAAAGCTACGGATTATGGACATGGAAGAATTTTGGAAATCGGATTACCCGTTGTATAAGTATGGTTGATTGAAATTAAAGGTACAACTGATATTTGATCCCGGGGCTCCTAGTGTTAACTCTAGAAAATTCTACGAATGAAAGAGAAGAATGCCACCGAAATTTCTTGAACATTCCGCTGATGCTGAATAGTAGGTATTCTAACATTTGAATAAACTTTTGTGGTGTTTAAAAATGTATGTCGTGCTAAATGAAACATTCCGGTGAAACATTTCAAAGCGTTTCTAATAGACAGATAGCTCTTGGATTTAATAAATATGCCAGTTATTGAGGATAAAATACGTTTCTGAAAAACCATCTTAAAAAACGTTGCTGTTTAATTGAGTTAGAGGAAATTGTGACGGAACATGTAGATGTAACGTGCAAGAATGTAAAACACAGAATGCATAGTGGCTACGAATGAAGGGAGAAATGTGTTAACTTTTACAAAACTAGTTTTGTTTAGAATTTTGTTGACATTTCAGTAATAACAGCAAAGAGAAAGATTAAGTATATTGTCTAAGAGTCAAATTAGGTATAATATTTCGTAAACAAACCTGACTTTACTTATTCTCATCTCTAAACTGGGAGTGTAAAGTTTGGTTCAACAATTGGCAGCCAATTCATATCTAAATCACAGAAGATACAATTTATAGAAATCGACCAAACATGCGAAAATTCAATTTAAATACGGGTTTTGTGGTAGTTTCTAAAAATAAACTGAACGTGATATACGATGTTGTACGACATGCATCTTCATGCTTGCCACACTTTATACAAACACAAAAAAATGATTAATTGGCAACACAGCTTATCATTTAATAGTGCTCAAGAACAATAAGTTGAGAAGCACTACTAGTTGGAACGTAACGTCAGAAGGAAGAAAAAGAATAATGTCCTTCTTTTTCTTCCTTCTGACGTTACGTTCCAACTGGTAGTGTTTGCCAACTCTGAATGTTGGCTGTTGAATAACATTCTCGAAAAATTTTTGAACTTTTAGAATGTATACATTTTAAACAAACGAGTTCAAGTTTTATGGTAAGTGTAAACAATTGTGTAAAAAAATCCTTTTCTCTCAAAAAATGTTCGTGTTTCATAAACTCTGAGAACAGATTTGAAGCCAGCGGACCAACATTTTTTGAATTCATTCATCAAAATGCGTGTTGCCTAGTGTTATTGGGATTGCTTTTAAAAAGTAGCTCCATAGAATGGAATACTGAATTCATAAATATCAAATCTACAATTTCTCCACCGTCCTGCATGAGCCTTATCCTGCCAGGTTGAAGAAAAAGAAGCTGAATTCAAGCTCCAAGAATTTTATTTCACGCCACACTTGAACGCATTCTGCGAATTCTTGCACGACTAAATGCATTCCTCGAGCTCAAGGATACATTTCCGCCTTGTTACGTTGTTCCTACTTCAGCATTTCCACGGAACGAAACAGGAACACGGACTTGAAGTTACCCACCTCGCCGCCTCGTCAAACAGACGCACATTCGCTCGAAGCATTTGAAGTTGGTTCCGTTCCATTCGCTTTCAGCGGGTTGTAAATTACACACTAGTTAAATTACGATTAGCCACCCTCTCGCGAGCTATTGGCAAGTGTGGTGTTCTGACGAAAAAAAAATCTAGCAACTCCGACTACAGATACGTTGTGATAAATTACTGCTGACAGGCGCTGGGAACGCCTCCAAAAGCCACCAGCGCTGGCTAACGGGGTTAACCTTTACAGTACTGAGTGTGCGATGTCAAGGTTTCAAACTTCTGTTACTTCACCATCGTCATACCACAATACATTTGATTATAAACCCGGAACCATCACTAAATTCATTTGTGAGTAATCATGAAAGTGCAATTAGAATTGATCTAACGATGACAAAAATATAGAATATTGAAACTTCGAAGTCGGAACCCAGCACTGTAAAGGTTAAAATACTAGATAGAACGAAAGGCAAAAAAAAACGAAAATGATCGAACCCACCAAGTTTCCCCAGCAATAGTGTATAAAATTTTCTGCCTTGTAATTTTCACATTACTTACTGGTGGCTGGTGGCGAAGCGTCTAGTTTCGAATTTTCCCGCTCCGACACGTGTGCTCTTAAATATTTATTTATTTATGAATTCCTTCGGTATCTGCTGCTGGGTTGGGATGGTTCAATTTTCGTATATTAGGTTGGATCCTTTCAACGAGGGACTTGCTAATGGGAGAAAATTGCCAGTTGATTGCGGCCCAAATTGAGAGTGCGATTCGTGTTGGGGAAATTCTCACACACACGCACGTGTGATAAAGGAGGAAAATTCGAGGCAATTTTCACATTCTAGGAAAGTGAAATCGACTGTCAGTTATTACGTCTCAACGGTGAAACAGTGCTAGTGCGATGATATAATTGAATGAAGGACATGTGTGGTCTTCGAGATAGAGTTGAAGTTCGAAATTGCGTATTAAGAAATGTATAAATGGATAACTGCTTGGGGATGGTCCATTGATTACTTAAGGGGTTATGGAGGGAGGGGGGGTTTGAGATTTCTTACGCGCCATACGAATTGTTTTCAATTTTCATACAAAAAATCTTATCATGGGGGGAAAGGGGGTCTAAAAACCACCAAAATTGTCTTACGTAATTAATGGACCGCCCCTTGGTGGAAAGAGCCGGAATGTGATTCAATGGGAAATATTCATAGATGTTACCTTCGTAATGCTGTGGCAGTTGAAAATTGCGCCTCACTGAAAATATGGAAAAACAAAATTACAAAATAGGAAGTAAGGGTAAGCCAAGTACGAACTAGCTTATGGTCACATTATTTGATATAAAAGCTTAATATCTATCATTTGTCATTAGGCGATGCTCCATGGCTGATGAGTTAGCCAATGTGTTTTCACCGATGGAAGAATGGACAGGTATCCATATTAGATTTACAGAGTTTACTGAATTTATTTCGTCAATTTCGAAATGCGATTACTAACCTAGACCTTGAAATGGTCGAAGCAAGAGCTTTAATAGCAGTCTGTTATCTGAAGTATCCAGACGTCCTCTCTTCAGGTGAAAGGAATTGTGTGAATATTTTCAAATTTACGAACACTTTTGTTCCAATTCACCAAAAGTTGAAAAAAACAAAGCGTGTAAAGTGAACTCAGCCTATAAACGCTAAGAACACGAAAACACTTCTTGCTTAAGACGTTTGTGTAGTGGTAGCATGTGGGGACACATTCAAAGAGAGCCTCGAGCGCAGCCTTGAGAGTTGTAGAAAACGCTTCAGTTTTCGTAACCAAACACATTAGTTGAATATTGTTTAATTTTGATTGAATTGTTTTCTTTCCGCCCTTTTGCCACCGCACAAGTCATCATAGGCGCCAACTTTGAGGGGGGGCGAAGTACTTTTACCCCCCCCCCCCTACTCTCCCTTTATTCTGACAAAACATTCTCAAAAATGTAACAAATATAATTGAGGAGCAGTGCTCTAAACATTCGACATTTTTCGTTTTGTTGACATGGTCAGCAGTCACAGCATGAGCTTTAGAACGAACGTCGACATTTACAAAAAAGTGTCGATTGAGTGTCGTCTGACACGATGACATTTGCATAAATCATAATTTTTGAATAGAATTCAGACATCGAATTCAAACAAAATGAATAGTTTAATCCTGAGACGAGACTCGCGAAGACGGTCTTCTTTTTCTGTGATTGCTGAGTTTTTTTCTTATTCCACTTTGTGTTTATACCAATTATGCGCATGCTGTTCAAATCCTCACATGAACCTCTCAGCAAAAAATGATTGAGTTTGCATCATATCGAATCATAAATAGCCGTTTGAATGAAATTTCATGCCAGCAAACGTAGCAGACATTAGAAACAATTAATCTTCGGCCTAGATTTATCAGCAACTTTGGAAAAAACTGCTCCGCCGACTGAGATTTTTAATAACAGTTTACTTTGAACACAATACTTTTCACTTTTTCTGCCATAAAAACGGTTGGCTGCATTTGACGTTTCGTGAGAGGGGAATCTGGGCTGCATATGACGTTGATATTTTTCCTCTTCGCGAGTCTCTCTCAGGTTTAATCTTGCCTTTTATGTCGAATGTGACACACATACAGTGAGAGCAGAACAAAACCAAACAAAACCGTAATGTTTGCTAGTGAAGTTATCGTGGACAGTGGAATTCAATTGACATTAGGGGTATTCACTTAACGGCGTAAAATTTCGCGTATATTGCGGTAAACCGATTATTTGAAATCTTTCACAAAAATAGGTAAACGACGAAGGGAACATTTCAAATTGTGACAATCTAACAATCCAAGAATGCGTTTGTCACTGTAGCAACTGTCATCAATGTATCAAAAACAATGCTTTCCGATAAAAAAAAACGCGAATTAAGGAAAAGTTTATAAGAAAATCTCTGATAAAGAACCTTGCAATATTGTCTGACAAGGAATGAAAAGCGACTTCAGAGGTCATGGAAGTTGATTTGTCCATTGATTTGGACAAGTTCATCAGAAGGTGGCAGAAGAGCAATTTGATGTTAACAGATGGCAACGGTAGCTCCAACCAGGAACGGCCAGCGAGAATTCTCATCTTTTGTTCCGAAACAGACAGAGACGCCGTTAATTTTGGGAAACTTTCCAAATTACTATCTGGTACCAAATTTGCTGCGCTGTTCATATTTATGTGTGCATGATAATAAAGTCTACGAATAAATTTATCATTAAATTTTAAGCATCGTTTATTAATCAATTCCTCTTATTTGCTACTCTCAATAGTGCGGTATAAATCATATTTGAATGCAACTGAACAATCCCTTGATTAATCTTAATCATACGAAACTTTTGATTTCGTCTCAGTTTCCGATTATAAAAAAGCATAAATAATTTCACCTTAGGCAGTTACTGAAAAACCGCAATTCAAACACAAGACAGGCACATTTTTCGGTTCATTATCTCGATGTCTTGCTTAATAAGGAGCTTCTATAAGCAAGACTATGTATTAAGTCTTTGGATTTCGCTTTGGAATGAGGAGTATGATGGAACCGATTAAACGGTCGTTAATTAAGCTAAAAACCAAAACAAATATTTTGAGCTCCTACAATAATACTCTGGAATATCTGTCATTTGTGGTGGATTACTAGATTAATAATTTCTCATCTGTCATTGCACTGACACAGAACAGGAATATTTCATTTGAAATAATTCATCCATCATATTACGTGAAATCTCATTTTACGCAACTTTAAGTGAATACCCCTATTATTCTTATCGACATTCGTTTGATCGCTCGTGTTGTGCATGTTTATGGGAAGCGCTGCCGAATATCAGCGAAAACGTGTCGACTACCGTGATTGCTTACAACACTGTTGAGGAGTTAAGTCGGATTTCTTCACAAAAAATAATTTATATCCCGACTAATCAGTCTTCATAATTCTTTATAGATCTTTGTCCGACGATGGCGATCGCTAACAATTCAAAACGAATCGATATCAATCGCTATCGAAAATCTCTGACTGATTGACCGGGATAATTTCTGAGACAATTCTAATGCGTTATCCTTTGATAATATCAAATTTTAGAACCTGTAGTGCAGCTTGAGTCGAACGATTTATCAACAAACCTCAAGAAAGCCTGTCCTTGCTCATTTCCGAAAGTTGTGTTCTTTTAATAAGGAGGTTTTCTGTCGGCTAAAATGTCTTAAGCCTGATTTGCTGCTGGAAAGGAATCGCTAAAGAAATTTCTCGCCGATTCCTTTTAGAAATTTTCTACAGCGACTTCCGTTTGATCTGACACTTCTTTTCAACTGCGTACTGCGATCAGAAAAAAGCGCTTCCTTGATCAATTCCTTGCAGAAATTTACCATGCATCAAGATATGCCAAGAAATTACTTGTCAGCAGCGAATCAGGCTTTAAGCTTAACAGTAAAATGTGTGTTAAGCAGAAATTATTATTAAAAATTTTGATGCCAATATGCACTTGGAAATCAGAGACGAATAGACACATAGTAGTCGGGTTCTGAATGGGTACCACTACTAATACTACATTTAATCCCTTTTGCAGTACCAAAGTACCTAAGTTTGACAGATCGCGATACACTTTTCACGGCATTCTAGATTTTGCTCTATCACCTTATGTGCACAGAAAAAAATATTTAATTTTCAATGTGATGTAAACTGAAGTCTACTGTAAAAATAAATCAAATTAGTGTGTTATTACAGTATCATGTAAATTTAAATTATTATACATTTAATTTTCATCTAAAGATAGTTGAATATTACATGATCGTGTAAATTTAAAGTGAATTCAATTGAAAAATAATGGATTGGTCGTTGAAATTTACGTTTATTTTGATGCTCCAAATATGTGCATGAAAATAAACTTAAATTTACAACATATTTTTAGCTGTGTGCCATAACATTTTGGGCAACTTCAAGGGACATGGAGGCCTTTATTTTATCTTTGTAGAAATCCTTGACGAATAAAAATACCAATCAGTGCAGGCTACCTGTTCGCGCACGGGTAGGACCCTTTATCCGTTGTGATACAAGGATTAAAATACACGGAGTACGGAGGTGACTTGCCATGGCAATGGTCTAGTAATTACTGACTTTATTGTTCTTATATTTAGGAACGCATACATATACATATAGGGGTAGAGACACATATTATTTGGTTTGCACAAACACTACCTTATTAATATTTAAGAACAAGTTTTATTCAAAAATTAACATTTACTTTGGCTCTTACTTTTTTAATAATTATTCTTGATTGTTTTCATAAAAATTTTAGACAACTTAATATGCTGAGATGAGAGGAACACTGTTTTTGCAGTAGACCATAGTAGCCTGCACTACTTTGACCAATTCTTCTTGCCAGGAGCTCAATTGTTGTTCCCTGATCCCACTTTAGGATGATGAATAAGAAATTAACGTTACGTCTGTCAATGGTATTCGGCAAAGTTATTACTTGGAAGATTTTACTTGAGAATAGTTTATAAGCTTTTTCTTCTGCTCCCAATGTATATAGAACAATACATTGGGAGCAGAAAACAAAAGGCAAGCATTTTCCATACAAACTTTAAATGCTCGGCCGAATTTCTTCCGAATCATATCAAACTTTAGAGAAATATTATGAACCATTATTGACATCATTTAAGCATAGGGCAGCCAAAACTTCAAAATTTGCATCATCCTTGTGAACATTGTTGAGCAAAAAAAAGTCTATGGAATCTTCTTACATGATATGGGCTTGCGTTAAAATAAAAACAATCAATCCTCATCCCATGTATTAACAAAATGACTATTTTTTTTTGGAAATTTAACGCAGACAAAAATGTCGGTTTTTTTTCGTTTGCCTGAGTATAGCTGCTGGTGAGTTCTAACTTCACATGCAAAGTTTGTGACCAAATAAGATTCAAACAAAGTTATGATAGGTAGACCAGCAGGTTACTGTAGGGATTATGAGAGGTTAGAAGCAGAGTATAGTATAGCCATGTCCCAAGCAACACAACTTGTTTCAACTCAAGATTAAACATATCTCTTGAAACTAATCAGAGTTGAAAATCATTGAAAATATGACTTACAGTTGCACTGAATAGCAACGCAAAAAGCGCAAGAGGTGGAGCCTTTTTGCAACATATATATGTTATAGAGAAAATGCATATTTGTTGCAAAACACTTAAGAGGAAAAAAAATGAAAACACGGGTTAGCTTGATAATGGGTTGATGGCTTTATATCATTCTTCCACTATTGTTTTCATCCAGGGTTCATACGTGTTGTTTTTATCGAAAAGTACGGAAAATCCGCAAGTTAAATTTTAAATTCGTGAAAAATCTAAATGTAGTGATGTATTCTGTACATGATCACAAAAGTATTGACAACAGTCTAGAGTGCCATAGTTTGTCCTATAGTACATTACTCAGCAATTGCAGTTTAAGTTCTGGGACAGTATAAAGTTCGTCAAAACAGCCGAGGGGACAGCTAGTTGGGCTGTAGCAATATTCTATGAATAACAAAATTGCGGTTCTTTTGAAAATTTTCCGTTCTGCTGTAGCCGCCAAGTTCTACCGCAGCTAATTAATCTATTTAAAATTAGTTTTTTTTAATAGTTACACCTCAAAAAGGGCGAAACTAAAAAAACGTCGATCTTCTCTTTCAAAACTTCGCTCAGAAATTACAAATAACCAAATAAAGAAACTTCGAATTAAATATTGATGATGTATTTCATCTGAAAATCACGGTCAATTGAAAAATCCGTTTAAATAGCTCAGATTTCCTTTGAAATCATGGGCTTCTACAATGAAAAGGGCGTAACTTAAGAACGGGCCAAGAGGCTATACAGCTTTTGCTCTTGAGCTAACTCTTGAGTTAGATAGCGAGCAACTCCGAGTAACTTTCGTTGCTGAATTTCAAGTGCACATAGCAACGCAAGTAGCAAGATTTTCAATGACTTACGTTAACGTAAACAAGAAATTTCCTCTGATAATTTCTCGATACGATCAGAAGGTTGTGGTCTGTAAATTCCTCAAGCTGTGTATTTCATGGATACTTATCGACACTGCTGAAGGTGTCTGAAGGTTCGAATCCAACTTGCAACTTTGGCACAGAAAGCTCTCAGTTAATAACTGTGGAAGTGCTCATAAGAACACTACGCTGAGAAGCCGGCGCTGTCCCAGTGAGTTCTAAAAGTGTTCTACTTCTATACCAAGCACTATCAAAGCCTGTTGTTCTGAGTAACAGTGTTGCAATCGTTGATCTATTGGGGAGTAAACCTGTCTTCAGTGGATAATATCAACATTAAACAATAGATTATTATGACGTGTGGTTACTGACGTTATTTGAATTATCTCGGATAGTGAGTTAAAATCTCGTATCAAGACGGCGGGTATTTGTTGATGAACATTTGTCCACTGTACCGAACTCTGCTGACATTGCTAGGAGTGCAAGCTAGTCCTTCATAAGATGAAAGTTCACTAGGAACATTAACGTTTTTCTAGGCCTTATATAATTGAAAGCCTATGAGTTATAGAAGAAATTGTTTAGAGTTCACATAAAAACTTGTTCACAAATATTAATTTCCCCAACTTAATTACCGTTTTGTCTCAAATATCGGACTTGACTCATGTTCCGAACAGTGGCGATTTCAAAGGTCAACATTGATATTTCCACAACTTTTACATTTAGAGCTTTTGAATCATGGAATAATTGATTATCCTGTGAAAAAATTTGAGTGGTTTTCATGAAAAATCACTATGAGTATTTATTGTTCCTGAGTTCATAAGCCATCGTGAGATTTTTGTCAGACTCTACCCATGACCACGGTATACTCAACAAGGTAGGCTATTCCCACGTGTAAACAACGGTTTTCAAACAAAACATGTGTCGTCATTCCTATCGTCCAGCATGAGGCTTACAGGATAGTGAAAGAGAGCAAACCTTGCTTTTTTTGCACTCGTTCGAGTTTGCGATAAGAATGACGTCACAGCCAAATGCCATTTTTCGGAGTAAATTACCTTGCTTCTTTTTACCGTACCCATGACGACTGCAATGAAAATCAATTCCCCACGGGAAATGCTATTGATGTGTTGCATTGTTAGCTTTGATCACTAGACCATCCCAATTCAGACCATTGCAGAACTTCAATCTTATGGTAGCAAAGCTTTCTACTTCTTCTTCTTCTCTCTGGTTTGAACTGCCTGCCTTCGCAGTTCTGGTGATCAAAGTTTTCAAATTAAACCAAAAATCGATCTGACATATTGCGTAATGCGTACACTTGATGTCCGTTGCTGCAAAGATCCAAAATCAAAAACAGTTTTGAGCAAGCTTCAGTGCACTGTGCTCGAAGTGTTACTCTGAGCATAGCTGTCAAATCCCTAGGAACGGGCCCTATGATTCTTTGCACCATAGCTATAGAAAACGATTGGTGAGCACAGATATGATGGAGATTTTTTCTGATAATAATGGTCAAGGGAGCACCGTGACGATATCTAGAAGCTACTGTAGGATTTTTGTCCGGTTTAATAATTGATACTTGACATTTTTTCTTTTGTCAGGCACTAGGTCCGGTATTATAACATGCAATATACAAAACCGTACTGAGGCTGCCCCTTCCGACAGGAGTTAAGATTGTTGGGAGTTAAGATTGTTGGCTTCGCCGATGTTACCCTGATGGTTCATGTTGATCGCAGTTGAACACTCTATTTAGACAACCAGAATGTACGTATAACGAAATCGCGTTTTACGTTTTTCGATGCTTATTTAAGCTAAGTTTCACGTATAAGATGTCTCAAAAAGGCATTATACGTAAAAAAGTTAAGGCGATATATGTGCATATTTTATATAAACTAGTTTTCAATAAGAGTACGTAGTTTTTATGGCGAACTAATCTATACTCTTACTGCTACGGATTGATCCGATTCACTTTGAACGAGTATACGGGACGAAACGAAATATATATAATGAGCTCATAAAATAGCGTTTTATGCGAGAAAACTTTCTAGTACGGGTGTGATTCAATTTGTCCAAATAAATGACATTGTTTGTTAATTGTTATGCGACTTCTGGTTGACTGTGTATCTCAATATTTGAGGAATACATGTAATCTAGGAAACTGGGACTATGCCATCATGAGACTAGTGGTGGTCAAAACTGCAAGTCTCAGCAAAAGGCAACTCTGACAGGTTGGCAGTAAGAATGGGATAACTCCACTAAAGCTAAATAGGCCCATCGCCTAATACAACATGTGTGAGATTGGTATAAATGGTGGCGAGAAATACAACCTGACGCAATTTATGTCAGGACATGGATATCCAATGCTCGCTATGTGTGGAGGGAACAAATTCCCAGACAAATGTAATGAGATGTGTGATGATGCCGAGTGCTGGAATGTGATACATCGAAATGACAGCTATAGACTTGAACGAATTATTCGAAATTGATAGGTAAAGATTTACCACGATAATGTAAGACTTGCAATTCAATTACTTTACCGTTTTCGACCCATCTCTAATGCATTGCAATAGCCTCTAGTTTAGTCTGACACAAGCACAGCATGACACCTCGGATACCCGTTTCATTCCCCACAATCTCTCCCAAATGACATGTTAATCTTCAATTACGCAAATGTCGGTGGCGAGGATTCGTTTCTCCCTTCGCCGGCAGCAGTTCCTTAAAATAGCATTATCTCGGTCTTACGGGATGTAATCTTGGTTAAAATGATACCAAGCAAACAGTTCAAAAATAGGATCACGCTAACAATAGTCTCACGGATAGACAGACTGTGCCAGTCAATGCGAATGACATTAGGAAATCAAAAAACACCCCATCTGTTGGATTGATCGAAGACTCTCCGGCCACGTCCAGAAGGGAGAAGTTGTTTATGCACGAGGATTTATTTGTTCAGGCTGTTGTTGCTGATTGCTCTTGACTGATGCGTGCTGTATGTGCAATTTCTGCCCAGCGAGGGGCTTTCGGGGATCGATTGTTGTACATCAGCCACCGTGAAGGAGGGAAATCGGTAGCATTCGAGTGTGGGTGGCGGTGTATTTGCAGAACGAATTATGCCCAGAGCTATCTCTCCGAGTTGGCGAGGGAACGGAAGGTCAAATCAATTAAAGCCAAAGTGCACACATTCTCACTCGCAGACACAATCAGGAAGCAACGTGTAATCTGATCCTGATGTATAACTGCACTTAACAGGATTTCAATTATCAACAACAGTGATTCATTGCTGCGAGCGGGACATCGTGTCAGATCCCGAGTGCGCGGAGTCAATGCGGATTTGAAGTAAATGTATACCCCTCACAGCTGAATTCCCACCCATTTCGGTACATAGCCACAGAAGCGACCGCGTGCACAAAATGTATCAAATTCCAGCTCACTTAACCGCTCGACACTCTAATTGATCCGTCCTCACACACACACTTCAGCTCGATAAATCCATAACTTATTCGTCGCTAAATATTTTGACACTATTACCTCTCAGCACCCCCGGAATTTTCACTAATAACGGGTTATACATTTCATCCCTCGAAACATCCGAAAATGACGCCACACCGGCTCGCAGTGGTCCGGATTTTGAAAATCATGACAGAAATCTCGCGTTCTTTTATATTTGAATAGTCTTGATCTAATTCCACTAAGAAAGTTCTGCAGATGATTCAAAAAAAAAATTGAAAATGATTCTGAAGCTTCCTCCCTGATATAGTACTAATGAGTTACATAGAGTATCCAATTTTAAAACATTGGAAAAAATGTTGCAAATAGAAGTTCGCGACGAATCATGCGTTATATATTTGAAGAATCATGAAGAAAATCAGTTTCGTTTTAAAACTGATGTTTGAAAATCGGGTTTTCTGTCTGCTTCTTAGAAAACTGTGCCTCTGTGCGACTGCATCGCCTCGCGTCTCGTTGGGTCCAAATTAATCACGAAAATTCCCACAATCGCATCGCATGCTGCGCCTGGAACGACTCGACGACGGCGGCAACGATTCTTTCCAAGGCATGTCTACATGCCAGGCAAAACGATATTTCACCCCTTTGATCAACCTTGGCTGCCGACGGCGACAACGGCACAGTAGGCTGCAGCTTTGCAAAATGCGATTCTTTTGGTGATAATTTTTACGATTCCGCTGTCCATGTGCGTAGCCGGATGGCTGAAGCGCTTACCCCCTCAAAGTGTGCATTTTTTAAATATCGATGTCAGTATCATATCAGTTCTATTTTTGTGCTCTGTGTAAGGCAACTCTATTATCCTTATTGTGGTAAAACTGAATTAACCCGTATCCACCCAGCAAATTAAAAATAGTTCAAATTGCTGCTTTCGTCAAATTTTGACGTATCTTCTCATTTTAGCTCCATTGGAATCGTCTGAAAGTTTAGTTTTTTGAGGACCATTGAAAGTTTTGGAAATATCTACCGGTACGGAGTTATTTCGGTGGGTCACTGGATTAAATCGGTAAAAATTACCATAGCTTCCATCATTCACCTAGCTCATTGGTTTAAACTTGACTTCGGTTCTACCCCGTTAGGCCGAATGTCACTAGGCCGAAGGCCATTAGGCCAAAAGGGTTATTAGGCCGAAAACAGCCGATAGCTCTAATACATAACCGCTGTGATGTATAACTAGAAAGAACAGCCTTTGATTTGAAGAAGAAAAAAAACACTGATGAATATGTGGCCATTTGAAAAAATAGTAAATGATCAAATGTTATTTTGGCTTAAAGACTCTTTCGAACGACTCTTCCGGCCTAATGGCCTTCGGCCTAATGATATTCAGCCTAACGGCATTTGGTCTAACGACCTGCACTTCATGTCAGAAACTATATGCCATTGTTTTTTTTAACTCGATTTGAAGGAAAATACTTCAATAAAATAGGTATTCCCGTGTTTTTTTTTTATTAAAAAAATCATTTCTGTCCAAACAAATTCACTAGATTCCTACAAAAAAGTTCATGCCACAACAACTGCATGTCATTGCTTTGAACATTGTGTTACAGGCAAACGAGATGAACATTTAGGGTTTTTTGGAGGTTTCTTGTTAAATAAAATTTGGTTCAATCAAAAATTTTCTATTTCTGCTCAAACATGTTTACTGGACACGTACAATCCAGTTTACGCCGAAAAAAAAACTACATGTCATCCACTTTGAAACTACTTTGAAATTTGATTTAGAGACAAACAGGTAAAAAATAGGATTTTTTGAGGTTTTTTCAATTTCAAAAGTTCTCTTTCCACTCAAAAATGTTCTCTGGACTACTGAAATCAAATAAATGTTGAGAAAACTACATGTCAGTGCTTCGAATTTTTGGTTCATAGGCAAACACTTAATAAAAAACAGTATTTCTTTAATCTTTTCAGTAATTTAAATTTTAAGTGTAATCTCATATTTATAGTCTTGCTCAGACATTCCCTCTGAAATTCTACAAGCAAATTTGTGTCGAAAAAATGTCAAAATTGTAACACTGAACAACATGACAGAAGGAAGTTTTAATCTAGAACGTTCCAAACAAGAGATAAAACTTATCTAGATCACTTATAAGTTATGTAGATCAAATCCCAAGGGATCAAAGTGTAGTGCAACTTAGTCCAAACTGTTTTGTCGAAGATACCAAACCTAGAATCCTGCTAGAATGAATATCCAGAGCACTAAAAGTTTTGGCATGCGTATTTCGCGATCTAAAAAATCTGTCTCGTTGGGGATGCTCGAAATATATTTTGCTTCACATGCATTATATGTCTATGTAACTAGTATCATTTAGAGTTAAAAAACCTTAAATTATAATATTTGCGAAAATATTTTACAAGATTCTGAAGCAGATTCAGTGTGCGAAAAAAAAATTGTATTGGTTTCATTGCTCTAGGGGGAATTTGAACACCTCTAGGATTTTTTTTACCGTACTAAACTATGGTATATGGACATGAGATACGTGAAAGTATTTGAAAATAGGCTAAGCGTTGCTGAGATATGGCTGATTGAAATTTAAGGATCAACTGATATTTAATCCCAGGGCTCCAGTGTAAACGGACAGCCCCTACCCAAATCCTGCAAGTTCTAAAATACTTTCCACCACTGCTTCCTCACATCAATCCAAACGATGCCTCCATGATATCCGTAGTTTTACCATGCAACCCCATTTGCTACACCATTGTTTCCATTTCTTGGAATATTTGACACGTCGTCAGGAAAACTTTTTTCGTCGACCTTCCCGTAGTGTGACAACTGTTTTGCCTCGGGCCATCGATCTGTTGAATGTCCCACCCGTTCGTTCGATGCTAAATTGACGCCGATTTGTGGTGAACCACTTCTGCCGTCAACCAGTCAACCGCCCTGATGCTGTGTGAAGTCACTTCCTTTTGGTATGCAGCATCCGAAATGGGGAACAATGACGCCAGAGAGCCGCACGGGTCCGGAGACGGAAGTCAAAGAAATTGTTCCGGAGACAGGCGCTCCGTAACAACAAAAAATCGAGATTCCCCGAGGCGTCCAGCGTTGTGATGAGTGTGATTCCGGACGCAGTGGCAGTTTGCATCTGGTTGTCCATCTCCATCGTTGCGTCGGCACTGGGCTCCTGTCTCGTGACTGAAGCGGCAAAAAGGAATGTCAACCGGGCGGAATTTCCAGTGCAACTCAGGCGTTACATAATTTATCGCCCTATTGTCTATTTATAAGCGGCCTGTCGACAGAGTGCCCTCGAGGTCGCCCGGGTTTCAGGCAGTAAAGGGTGTCCCACATCAAATTGCGCTGCAATTCTTTTGGTTTTTTTTTCTCTTGAAAGATTGGGTAGAAGTAGTTCAGAGTGAATTGTTTACACTGTATCGTTGTCAGTTTTTCGAAATTAAAAAAAAATGGCGTCGCCAAAAAGCAAGCACATGGAAAATCCTAAATTCAATTTTTTTCCGAGATGCGGAATTTGATGTGGGCCACCCTGTATCTCTCGCTCCTATTTGTCACCCTCGACAAAGCGCGTGATTTCGCTCGTTGGTCGAACCAAAGTACTCTGGAGCTTGGACTGGATGTTGGCGGCGGGCTGACATGGCTTGCACTCTGATGAGGGAATTAATTCAATTGATGTTTTGTGTAATTTAATTAAAATTGTCGCAGGAAGGCAACAATTTTGCCTATCGACGACGACGAGACGGCTCGCCTACTGTGAGCCAGTGATGAAGATTGCAGCTGACCCCACGTCGCAGTTGGCGTTGAGTTCGCCGTTGGTGGTTTGGGATGACTTGGCCTGCTGCGGTTTGACTTCTTCAACAGTTCAAGTCGAGCATAAAGCCGCGTCAGGACCGGAATGTTGGGAGATCGCATTCTTTTGCCGAAGAGGTTAATTATGCATATCGGAGAAAATAAGCGATTGTGTGCGGTTTTCCGTGTCTGCGAAGGAACTGACAGTTGTGGTTTGGAAAATAGGGTGTGAAGATGGGGCGACATATGTGAGCAGGTTACTATAATTGAACAAGGGTTGGTAATGTAGTTTTGTTTCCTTTCAACAGTTAGAAAGAACGATTTTTTTACGAATGGAATTTGTTAACATATAGCATCGACATCAACGAATAAGAAACAAGTCACTTGCAAAAACTTTTCACTTCCAGTTTGAATTAAACTCAAATACTGATGATTCGCTCTATCAATTCGAATCGAAGCTTCTCCCAGCTTCAGTCGGTTCTCCTTCCGGTCCGCTCAAAAGACTCAAAGGGTCGAGTAAATATAAATACTTCGATATCAATTATCAGATCCTTCCTAATCCTATTTACCATGATACAGTAGCCGATAGGACGGGATGGTGTATCTCGCCGGCGTGACCCTTGCACAAATGGGACACAGAATACCTGCCCTTTGCCTCTGCTGAACCAACCCAGCCTGTGGAACAAGTGGGCATCGGGGTGGAAGAAAAGCAATCAATTCCAGCATCATTGATCGCCTTTTCTTAATCCTCTCGTTTGCGAAGTCAGAGCAGGGAAAAAAGTTGTAGGCACTGTGCCTCCATCAAACGAGCGAGGGTTGTTGCTGTGGAAAGTAGAAAACCTTGCGATACAGCAGTCCAGAAAAATGATTCGGGTTACAAACTTCACCCTCCCTCCGCTTCCTTCCAAACCAAACCAACACAATTTCTACGCAACATTTGTTCCGAGATATCGAATGGACTGCAAATTTGAAAGCCCTCGCCGACTTTCTTCCGGGTGGGCAGATCGAGGTATTGGTAGCTAGATAGGTGTAGCGATTGCATTGTTCTGCTTCTTAAAGTGTGCCGCCGACGACTGTGATACCGATAGATGCTGGTTTGTCGTTAAAATTGGTCACATGTGGGTGGTTACCACGGCTAGACCATTTTGCCGAGGCGGGCTGTTTGATTAGAGCAACTATTTGCTTACAATGTCCAAGAGCGTAGAAAGTGCTCTGCACAGCTATTGGAGACCGTTGGATTAGAGTAAACTTTATGTCAGGGGATTGGGATGAAAATCAGATGCAGTTTTTGGGCAGTCCTGCCCAAATATTTGCGCAGTACTGTCATCCCAATTTGAAAAGTTTGATCAATCGAATAAAAAATATTGCCAAACAATTTTTCACGTATACGGCAGTGTCACATACACGCGAATTATCTAGCAAACATAAACTGTTTATTATAATTACAATAATATAAAATCACATAAACTTTAAGGAGCCTAAGTACAAGTTGATTAAGGTTTACGTTCAGAACGATATAAAGCGCTTGTTGGATTATGTCCCTCCACTGAAGAAAAAATCATTTAAACTAAATCATCATGGATGATGTAATCAAGATGATTCTTCGAGCATTTACCATAGAAATTACACCATATTCTAATATTATTGACCTTCTTTTGACTAGTTCCTGATATCCTGCACCTTTCAAATGCATATTAATGTGTCACAATCGTAACCACTGGTCATTACAGTGCTATTTACGGGCTAGTTCAATAAAACCCAGAAATTATTCCGCCCGGTAATGCGATCAAATTGGTCCCCGTCAGAATTGCAGAATTGCGCCAGGCCTCTGCTAGGGCCCGACTTCGATGTCACAACAAGGATACTTACTTCTTCTCCCGCTTGCCAGCACCGGTATCACGAAACCCTTTTGCAAAGGGATTATTATCTATTTTCAATTGCGTTATCTGCGGGAAACGGAAAACGGGGGGAAATGATTAGTGTTCCATAATTCAGAAGTTATGTAGCATTGATTGAACAGCACACTTACTTTTTCGTTTTGATATGCAGTTACGGCTATGAATTCGGTTTCCTTAAACACGTAGGTACGAAACGTCGAGTACGGTAGCTTTAGGATATCGTTCGCTCGGACTAAGTGAAATCTAGGCTGGTACTTGTGCATTGAGTTGAGGATCGTCTGGAAAGATAAAGAACATATTGATTGCTTAATTGATTATCTTCATAATTTTTACGGTTAGTATAAATGATAAGGTCAATATAAACGCCTCTTAGTATATCTCGTATTCTGATCAAAGTTTACATTCCTCACATTCACCGGTCAAAACATTAATTGCAGCCAAATATCTTATGAGTTAATTAATCCACTAGGTGGTCCGATTGATTTTCGCGCCCGCCCAAGAAGTCGGCTCTGATCGGGCAATCAATGTGAGAGACCCTCCTCGATTTACCACCCAAAATTCACCGGAAAAGTATTCGATATTACGCTATAATCATGCAAAGCTCCGTACTGACCGCGGTGACATCGTAAAATGTATTATTTATAGCGATTCGGAGAAATCAAACGTACCACAAAATGAGAGGTAATTTACCGGATCGCTTTTTGGGTGGCGTACTTAGGAGTCGGAAAGAGCGACAAAGATGGTTGTGATGAAATTGAAGATATGAATAATCGTTCAATTCGTGTTTAAAAATAAAACATTTTCACATTCAGTATCATAAGGGCGTATCTGCAGTGATCGGTTTTTCTTCGTCGATTTTTTCTTTTGCTAAGTATTTGACCAAGATACTAATTTCAGCTGTTTTTTTTATCCAGGGCATAGCAATGATACAATATATACTATGCCCAGAGAAGTCAAGCAAATTTCCATTACGAAAAGATCCTGGACCGACCGGGAATCGATAACAGGCACCTTCAACATGGCTTTGCTTTGTAGCGGATTCTAGCCACTTGGCTAAGGCAGGCCTTAAAAAGACACACAAATATCTACAGTATATATGTGCTATTATTAGGCACAAATGACATTTGCCAGGTTACATGATAATTATAGGATGAATTGATGTTGCTTTTGGATCGTACACAGTAGATCGTATATACCTCTGCATCTACGCGAGTTCATGCGGGATCGTTTGGGTATTGGGGATAGAGCGATTTATAACAGAGATACTTGCTTTGGTAATCAAAGTTGCCTATGTATCAGGCGTAATAGGTAAGGCCTACTAGGAAAGGGAGGATATGAGATTGAAGTCATGGCCTTCTGTTTATAAAGCAGCAGAGATAACCATTAGATCACAAACCTCGTCTATAATCGTCAAAGAGATGTTCAAATTTTCACAAAATAAGCTCCCATTTTGGAACATCTACCAATCCATCGGTGATAACTTTATACCAATTCACTATGAATTTCAGGTTCCAATAAAATTCAATTCAAGTAGTGGGGCAAGAGGATGATGGTTCAAAGGGCAGCGCAATCAAGTTCGGATAAAAGTGGTCATCACATCATAAAACCATTAAAAATAGTCAGAGGTTCAATCAGATGGAGAGGAGATAAGGCGGAAGGGCATGACAAATAAAATATTAAATTTTATAACGCATCGGTTTATTCACGCGGAAAGCGTACGAAATTGAGACCGGATGGCTCGAACCAAATGTGTGTTCGGGAGTTTTTTTTTGTCATGAAAGCGGAAGGACCAATAGTTTGTTTTTATCAATTTCACTGCCCCGCACTCACGTCGAGTGATATGAAACCGGGAAACGAATATGCTGCTAAATAGAAGTACTTTAGGGCGCGGACACACTTGTTTCCACACTTCTGGTCGGTTGGGGTTTTTTTTAATAAAAGTTCATAAAATATTCACGTCCTCTCAGTGTACGTATACTCTGAAGAGAGAGTGCCATTGGTTGATTTCAATTTTGATAAAATGTGGTATAAATATCAATTAATTCGCTTTCCCCGCCACTACCATTGGTGGATGCATAACGTGTCTGCACTTCAGAGGTCGGTCCCACCGAGAAACGGAATGCTATCAATTATTGACCCATGCTATGAATTGTGCATGGAAGCGTTAATGGTGTTGAACGCTGATGACATGGATAGGGAAAAAACGTTTTCCTAGTCCAATGTCATTTTTTCGCTTCATTACCATGGTTGATTTCAATCTTCAACCTTCATAAAATCAATACAAAAAAAAAACTACACACGCACAGAAGGTAAACTCCCCCGGCTCAGGGTATCGATTTTCAATCACGCTAATTAGTTTGTACCTCCTGTGTGTAACACACGGCTACCGTTAACCCGCTGGAATTCATTCTTTCCCCGCGCGTTGAGATGCGGAACCAAACCGGTCGGCCAAAGATGGGCAGTCGACGTGCTCAATTCGAAATTTATAATGAGCTCAACAGCATTATGTCCCACACCTTGCCCGGAGAGAATAAATTAATCTGGATATAGCAATTTGGTTATCCGACACACACAGGAGCAGCACAGTACAAAACGGAGTGGCATTCATTCCGAGGTCTGCCCGGTCCGGTTTCGGTCAGATCATTAAATTCCCTGGTAGCCAACCCGATAAGCGGCGACGATTTTCCAAAAAACGAAACCAATCCAGCTTCATCCGGCCGTTGAATCCAGAGTGTCATCTTGGGGCCCGCAACGAGAGAGTCGCATCGCGGCATAATGAATTCAAATAAATTTTTAAAACTTTTGTGTTATCTAAATCGATATCTGTGTTTTATCCTTTTAATTTACCTGTCCGGGAGCTGGGAATGGGAAGGTCTTGTTTTCATTTCGGGTGTTGGAAGCACACCATAGTGACCTCCTAGTTGACGGGAAACCGGCGACGACACTATTTCGAATGCTACTTACAAGATGCTACCGGCAGCTATTTCTGAGTTAACGACAGGACCATTTATCACCACACTCTAAAAGTATTCATCAGAAAACCGAAAAATAGTCCTCAGATCCATTTGCAACGAGGCCACATGGACATTACTTACAAGAAGTTTCAGACTTTAAATAGACACCGACACGTTCATACTTACAGTGGACGAATTGCCCTTTGAAGGAAGCACCACACAAGACAACGGACTAACATGCGAATTACATTTCTGACAAAAAGTTTTCCGGACTGGAGCGGAAATTGAACCCGCACCCTCGATACGGCTGAATGCTTGGTAATACTAGCCGCACGGCCACGAGGCCCACACACACGCACAAACTTAATGGATGTTATGAGTTTGCTGCAGAGCTTCCGGGAGTATAGGGCTAAGAGTTATCACTAACTTCTCGCTGATGGCCCATGATTTTGAATGCATGATTGTCTGTGCGCCCTCGGCGGTTTGTATCAAACATGGCATCCAACGGCTGAGTACGACATACTGTTTCACGTCAGCTGCATCTAAAGAGGCAGTCCCATCAACGCAATGTGAGTAGCGCGACCCGGTAAGGTATCCTACCGAATTTTCAATTTATCACGAAAAATGGAAAAAAGAAGAAATAAAAAAAGAGATATTTGCTGCAACCGGCTTTCGTTGCTAGTTGCCGCTTGAATTGTAATTTGATCCGTACGCGCGAGCCTTTAAGTTCATAAGCTGCAGAAGGTTGAAATGGGTGTGCTCGCGAATGACAAATCCGACCACTTGAAGGACGCGTTCTATGAAGGCTTATAAAGAGTACTCAAAACACGGCGTGAAAATTGTCCTAAGAGATGCAAAGACTCAGTTAGGAAGAGAGCACTCTCATCGTCCAATCACCAGTAATGGAAGCTTACTCTTCGTTACAAACGACATTGACTTACAAGTAGTGACTTCTGCAGCTGTCTGGAGGGATTGTCATCAGCAGCACTTACTCTACACGCAAGTATATTTGGAAGCGCATCTGGAGGCCCCCAAATGACGATATTTGCAACCAGATGGGTCATTTCCTGGTAGATAGCTAACATTGCACAAATTTTCAGAGGTCCCAACATCAACTTGGATGGGGGTGACCCACTTCGCATAAAGACATTTCGCATAAGGACGTTTGGCATAAAGCAATTTCATACAAGGACAGCATAGACAAATAGACGTAACACTTAGAACAAATTTCTTCAAAATCCATCGCCCAGTTTACACCATCATCATCTGGTGAGCATGTTGCACGAAAAGATGTTTCGTGCAACAAGACCGGCAGATGGCGGTAGTGTGAAACGTCAAACGCAAAGAAAAACGATGCGCGCGCCTCTGGTTGTGAGATTTGTAACATAGCGAATTTGAAATGGTCGTTAAATGAGTGGGCGATGGAAATTTCGTCAGTGTTACGTCTGTTTGTCTGTGAGGACAGGTAGCATTTCAAAGAAGGCATATAACTTTCGTTATGCCAAATGTCCATTAAGCGAAATGTCTTTATGCGAAATATACCACCCCCATCTTGTCTCCTTGTCAGTAGGATACAAACGTAGTTGTCAACTTTTGAAAATTCAAAATCACTGCGAACAATGCGATTCAATACCCATCGCTTCTCAGCAGCCGGTGCTACTACTGAATACCATCAGAAGCTGGACGAGCAGAAAAGTGAAATTATCGTGGTCGGAAACCCCAACAACCTATGAAGTGGTGGGTGAAACAGCACCAGAAGATATGCGGGTAGTTTGAAGAGTGCTAGAGATGAACGTTGTCAGACGATTCTACCCCCCCATTACCTCGAATCCCATTACTCCGAATGCCATTAACCGGAACACCATTACCCCGAATTTCAAAACCCCGAACGATCTATCACCTCGAATGACATTACCCCGAATTCCAATATCATAGGAAAAGGCATCAATATCATCATGTCAAGATAATTGTTAATTCGAGAAATAGCATTCGGGCTGACGGTATTCGGGGAAATGGCATTCGGGGTAATGGGGTAGAATCTGCCCGACATCGGGTGTTAGTGTCTGGTACCAGATTGAACAGAGGGGTCTAGGCATGCAAGATCAGGTGAAAAACGAATCTATTGCAGAAAAAAAAGTAAAACGTATATGTGATATCCGAAGCACAAAACAGAGTCCAATTTATACCCTGAGTGCTGCGGCTGATTCCACGGTTCCCCGGTGACCTGGCTTCACCGTGCAGGACCAAGAGGCTGGAAGGTCAGAGAGATCACCTTCGACTCCTCGATTAAGTCCCAATTCCCAAGAGGCGTGACCCCTGCAGCGGTTAAAATCTGCTTCCGGCAAATATTGGAGGAGCGATACAGTGACATTGAAGTACGCTACATAGATGGTTCCAAGCTATCGGGCCAAGTGGGCATAGGAATCCACGGCACCAGCTGAACCTGGCATACAGCCTACCAGAACAGTGTTCGGTGTTTTCTGCCGAACCAGCAGCAATGTACCTTTCGGTCGCTGAGGATAGCCAGGACCCAGTCCTTGTTATGAGCGACTCTGCTAGAGCCCTGCAAGTGAATGGATCATGTATCAACAAGCACCCCTACATTCAGACCACGCAAACTAAACTGGATAAGAAGCGAACCAATAATATTTATGTGGCAGGGATGAGAAAAGTACTGGAGCAAACATTTACCGCCTCTACATTTACATCTTTCTACACGACCATCAAAATCCAAAGCAAACCATGACGGTTCAAAACAAAAAATGTCACGGCTCTTCAAAAAATGTAATCTTCTTCTTCCTAACGTTTTTCAACCCCGAATGCGAAATGACTCGAGCACAGTGGTGACACGATTTTTGCGGTTTTCGGGGTTTTGCATTTTTGCTCAATAAAGGCAGTATGAAATTGAACTTGTTTATATGTATCGTAACGGAATGATTGTGGTCTTTCTGTTAGAGCTAATAGATTTCAATTAGTTGAAAACACAAGCGAAATATTAGCGATTGAATGATTTAACACTTTTTTTAATCATTCAGCTTGGAATGGCTGCCCGAAAATGGTCATAGTGGAGAGACAAAAACAGTCAAGCAGTGTGTGAACCGTTGGCAGCGCAACGCCTGATGGTATTGATGCTGCTGCTGCTTTGTGTTTTGGTGGAATGGCAGAATCGATGAACTGTGGTGAATTGTGGTCACAGTTCCCAAGACTGGTCGGCAACGAACGCGCCGACGCACTGGCTAGCCTCGGCCGGCAAAGCCGTTTCGAACCAATGAAGTCCCGGGTGGAGACATCAAACTGCGGACAAGAAACACAATATGAAGGGTATGGGCGACTGAATGGACGCAAGACAAATCTTCATTCCTCCGGCAAATCAAGCAGGTCGTCTTACCGTGGACGGACGTGCGCGACTGGAGGGAGCAAAGGATCCTGACGCGCCTGAGAATAGGCTACACCCGAGCAACCCACAACATGGGGGACGGCAGAACTTCCGGACAGTGAATAAATTGTCACCCAACACCCAGCAACAAAGACATTGTCATCTCCTATTCTTGTTGCAACAATTTTATTCCGCAACATCAGTTTATCACCACTTGAACAGAATATGACAAAGATCGATCACCACGTGCGCAGCAATTTTCTGGGCTTCGCATTGCAATTTTCGAGAACTTACTCTGTGTTGGTAAACATTGGCACACTATCAAACAGCATGCATAAAACAAATTTGGTTTTGTGTTTAAAATAACTGATTAATCGCGAGTTGAGAAGGTTGCAACAATGTTGTGCCCTGTAATTGTCATGACAATTTTACTTCTGATTGTATCCCAATCCGCAAAAGTATGGATAAACGGGTTGTAAGCGACTTGCTTTGTTGCTTGTTTTTTGTCTCCTTTGATGACAATTTGATTCACTGTCCGGAAGATTTGCGAGACTTGTAACACCAGAAACACCGTCGAGCACATCATCAGCAACTACCCTGTCTACGAATATCCCAAACCGCCGAAGGACTTTGACTATTTGTGAAGAGCCGAGTGTAACAGACGAGGAGTGATGTTCGACAGATCCAGTCAATTTATTTGCTTTGCGGATGATCTGAAAATTGCTCGCCTAATATTTGAAAATGGTGACAGATCATTCATCGGGGCCCAGATAGCCTTAGCGGTAGACGCGCAGCATGTCCGCTCTCAATGTGAGAAAGAGCAAACACATCACCATATCGCGCCAGAAACGTCCCTATGAATCAACGTATTTTGTTGATGGAGTGCCACTAGAAAAGGTATACGAGATACGTGACCTGGGTGTAATAGTTGACAGACGCTTGAGCTTTAGTCCACACGTTGACATGGTTGTACGAAAAGCGGCAAGGTTGTCTGGGTTCGTGATGAGGATATGCAGAAGCTTCAACCAACTTGATCCTATGATATCACTTTTTAACCGTATCGTACGCCCAATTCTAGAATACTGTTCACCATCGTGGAACCCATGCTATTTGCAGTATGTAGAACGTATTGAAGCAGTGCAGCATACGTTCACTCGTTTTGTATACAGAAAATTTCATTTTCCATACGAGCCTTATCAGACTAGGATTAGCCGTCTGCAGATGACATCATTATGTGACCGACGGCGCGTTCTTGACATGTCTACGCTTCACCGACTAGTGCATGGATCTATCCACTGCAGCCTTACCAACGATCTCCAATATCGCTTTCCAACAAACGGTCTTCGCCACGTGGATCTATTTTACGTTCCCAGGTCAAGAACAAACTTGGGTAAATCTGCGCCTTTATCTCGTTTATGCCGGACCTACAACGAGAGCTACAACGACGTGGACATCTTTGAGAATCTTACGCAATTCAAAAGAATGATCCAAAATTAGGTTTTATAGTGTGTTAAATGTGTTCAATCTATATACAGATTCTTGTATTGTCGTCCGATTATTGGGTAACCCTGTAGGACTATATACAACGAGAATTAAATGAAATGAAATACAAAATGAAATGAAATGTCCAAGCTGAGGGTCGTTCGAATACCAAAACTCCGAAAAAACTTTTCGGATTGGTCCGCTAGATCCTTGATAAACATAACGAATATTAGAGGACCAAGCACAATCCCTTGTGGAACTCCGGAAGGGATGAAGAAATGGTTCGAAACTTGCAGGTTAACTTGAACAAACGCTTTACGGTCTGTGAGATAAGAACTAAACCAACTAGTGATCCAATTCTGGAAGCCCAAATGACGAAGTTTTCCAATAAGAAGGTTATGCGGAACCAGATCGAAGGCCTTAAAAAAATTTACGTACACCGAGTCAACTTGGCATCGTGATTCTACTGCAGGAAACAGTGTGTTAATATATTCCATCAAATTTGTCGTGTGGCAGCTACGATGATACTCTATGCCCAGGAAAGTCTAGGACATTTCCATTACGAAAAGATCCTGGACCGACCGGGAATCGAACCCAGACACCTTCAGCATGGCTTTGTAGCCGTGTACTCTAAACACTCGGCTAAGAAAGGCCCATCCAACGCAAGAAGCACTTAAAACCGGTAGCACGGAACGTGGACTTCACTCAAGACAATCTTTTCCGGATCACCGATTTCACGTCTTCATAAACTGTAAAAACTTAGTTGTGTTTTAAATTCGCAATTTATCATTGTGTCCGCAGACCGTGACACGTTCGATTGCTGTCATCTGTCGTTCCAGTTTGAACTTTTCGACTATAATTACCTGCTTTAGGTAACAAACTTACAATTAGATTTACGTTTCGTTGTTTGCGTCTTGACATGTAATCAAAAGCAATTTCAGCCGTTTGTATCGCCCACTCCGCAATGCAGGAAATATACATTCCAAATAGGTTATTATGCATTTACTTCGACTTTCTTGAACCATCTTCCTTTTCTCTTCCACACGCATAGGACCCCATTAGACGAACTTCAGCCCTCGACACGTCTTGACGATTCCCCCATCCCTCTCTTTTTAAACTGCCGGAATGGTTTTGTTTTGATGTGGAAGAACGCCCAGCCGCAAGATGGTGCGTTTTCCCATGTTAATTGCTACTGATGTTTAATTGAATTTTAATTAGCAGTAGTAGCTGCTGTGGCACTCACTCGTGTGTCTCCTCCTATGGTGGGTTACCAGCAGCGCCCAATCCAAATGCATCCAATCCACTGCACAGAAGTGGAACGGACTTTGAAGTAGAAGTAGCAGGTGCTGCACCGGACTTTAACCAACAGACCACCAGGCCAACCGTCAACGGTGGTCATTATTCGTGTGTGTGTGCATTTTGCACTGAAAGTCTGACCAGCGATGCGGTAGATCACCGCCTTACGCTTCATTTGACGCAAGTTTCTAGAGACTTGGCGCGCAATTGGTGAAGATATTTAATTAGCAGTGTTTACGAAGTGCCACTAACGTTTTGTGCGACGATCTTCGTCATCGATCGGTACCGGTGTGGTGGAACTTTAATGACTAGTGACACCTGATTAATTTTTATGCTGACTCGAAGAAAAGGTTTTCCATCGCCATAAAGCTGCCAACCGGTTGCGGTTGGATTCTGGGAATGGGCTTGCACTAGGTGCGACTCCCTGTGGGGCTCCATGGGCAGCTTTTTCTAGTTTGAAGTTCTTTACGGCAGCAGTAAGTTGGAAATTGCAATCTTCTTAGAATTGAATGATCACTTCTGATCAAATTCTTTGAGCTCGTTAATTATTATTCTTTTTTCAAAATGATTGCAGACAAATTTTAGTTTTGATTGGGTGAGGTTACCATAATTAAAAAGATTGAATTTTTTAAAGTGACAAACAAAGTTACTAAGATATTATTTATTTTGTTATAATGGAGTTGAGCATTTTGGTAGTTCTGTCAAAACTTCATGGCGATTATACCAAGTTGCAGCAGACGAAAATTGATTATTTTTTATGAATATCGTTTTTTACTACAGTCGACTCTCCACATCTCGATATCTCTCCCTATGTCGATGATTGTTTCGGTCCCTTCATTCTGCATACGATTTCCCTCTTCACATATCCTCCTTATCTCGGTATCTCCATATCTCGATTGTTTGTTTATTATTTTCCTTGTAACGGAGTAATTTTCGATCTAGTGTTCATTAAATTAATGTTCTTTGCATCGATCTCTCTCTATCTCGATGGTCCCTTCGATATCGAGATGTGGAAAAGCGACTGTACTATTATTCTGGATCAGGCATTGCAGAATTCGCTCTCACTTGATTTTGAAGCATGATCAAAGCAAGCGAAGAAAAACATCCTGGGATATCCCATCTGTAGCGGTCTACGATCGGCAACGTACCGCAAGTTGCAAAAAGTCTGATAAATAGATGCAGCGAACGAGAGCCCCAAAGAGAGAGCGATGATAAACTCCATTTTTCTCGCTTGTTTACCGTTGGGGGTAGGTGTTTTACTTTACTGGCACGATAAACAATCCCGAACTTCCGATAGCAATAGTGTCTCCAAGGTTTGGAGTTTGTTTTATCAGGCACTACTAACCTCCCGATCTGATCAAAGTTGTAGCAGTATACGACAAACAGTCTCTCATAATGTGCTGCATATTATAATAGTTGCAGAGAGCGATACGTGAGAGATTCTCTCATTTTTCTCAGGATTCAATCCCTGTTCTGGATACAACTGTACAGTTATGGACAGAATATAGTACGCATTGGAAGCTTTTCATATAAATATGATCATGTTTGAACGTCTGGATCTCGGCTTCCAGTGATTCGATTAAATTGAAAGCACTTAACTGAATCTAATGCCATTTTCAGAAATATTCCTGCACGTCACGATTTTGATTTACAAGATATTGTTTTATCTTTCTAAGGTTCACATCACGGACAAATTGCATTTGAGAAGTCAAAGGACGAGATATATGTGCTTTGAAACAAAATTAAAACGCAATTAAATTCCAATTGAGGTCTTCATATTTTTTGTTTCTAATGGATATAAAATGTTACAAAATATGATGTAATGAAAATAAGATTGATGCTGCTTCGCTCCATGTCAAATTACCTTCAAATAACAAACCTTAACGAACCAATTCCAGCTGTAAAATCAAACTCAACACTGGTGGTCCGGCACTACTGCCAGCACGACCACTTAATTTCCCATGGCCGTCTACTTGCTTCCTCGTTTCTCTCATAATTTGCCGTTATCGCTCGTCGAAGCAGGCCGAGAGAAATCTTTCATTGGTGGAGACTCCACTCGGAATCCGAAACCCCGAAGCTGATTGGTTAAATGAATTCACCCAGCGTCGAAGCAACGCGAAAGGCCTTGTCCAAATCACTTTCGATCGTCCACGACTAAATTCTCCACAACAAGACGCATTTGTGTAATAACCGATTCATTCAGGCATCCTGGAGGAGTGATTGGCTGAATGAGCCACTCTTCTACAATCCGAACTCGCGGATTTGGCATCGCCTTCCTATTTCAACGTGAAGAGAGGGCGCGCTTTGCTGCTGCCCAATTAACGAAGAAAAAGAGCTGCTGCTGCTTGGGTGACTAACGATTGGGGGCCTTCGGGAGAGTAAATCGACTAAATTATTATCCATCACCCCCCTTCGTATGCTTACCAACCACTACTGGGGAATTCTCCGACCTCGTGAGGAAGAAATTGAATTTGGTCCCACCCAGGGCGCGTTTTGTTGGCTTAATTTTGGCTGGCTTCGCATTTACGACAAGAGGAAGTTCGGAATGAGTTGGAAACGAAAGAATTAACGAGATAATGCTCATCCACGATGGGTCCCATCTTGAGGCTCGGTGAGAAAAGATCACTGTGTGTTTGAATGGGAAATCGTGTTCTTATGTGGTTTGAGTATATGAAATATCTAATTCATGGGCAATGGCCAATCTCCATAGGGCAGTGCGAGCTGAAGTGGTTTACAACTTAAGAACTCAAGAAAATTAATTTATATGTTTCATACAGAAAACGGTATACCATAAGAAGTATGTGACAAGAAGTACATGTGGTTTACATTAAAATATTGAAGTATCGACATTTTTGGGAATTACTCCTTACAGCTGGGTCCATAATCAGTGAGTTTCGAATTCAATGTCTGCATGACTCTTGGTACTTGAATAGCACTCAAAGAAATGATTGTGTTCAAAGGATTCCATATTTAACCATAAACAGTCGATGCACTCAAAATTTGGTAAAACATTGGTTGACGAGACTATATGGGTGCCTAACCATTCATTCCTAGGCACGGTACGCATCACACCATAAAATAGGGGTCACTTGTGAGGTGGACTTTTACCACCAGAACAAGCAGTCCGTAGTGTTAATTCTTAGCCAATTAAAACAACCGCTACCGACACTACGCGGCTATCTAGGCTGCTCGGGAAAAAGAGGTTAATATTGATGATTAGCTCCTGACGCGCCCAAGCAACCGATGTAATGCCAGAAAAAAAGTAGATGATGTGTGAATCTTCATAACTTTGTACTTTATTCAAAAATCTTCAAAATATCATAGATAGCGTTCGTAGATCTTAAACCCCTATGCTCAGAGGAGGTTCTACAATAAACCCAAAAAGATGATCATCGAAATGGCGTTGAGGAAATAAACAAGAAGATTCAAGCTTTCACCTTGAGGGAATATTAGGATGCTCTTCAACACTTCCAGAATACAAGGGCACCGCGAAGAGATGATATTGGAAGAAATATATTGCTGAAAGTGTAAAGAAATATAGTGCTGAAAGTGTAAAGAATATATAGAAGAAATATATTGCTGGTAAAGCATATAAACTTTCTTTCGTGTGAGAGCACCTGATATAAAGATGCAAAACTTTGAATCAAATGCCGTGAATACACTGTAATGTCACCAACAAATGTATTCTCGGATTAAACCTTCGAACCTCCACGAGCCCGACCAAATTTCCTTGTAGAACTGAGCCCATTCATTACGGACTTACCCGATCGCACAACCAACCGCACATGATCTAACTAATGAAAGCAAAATGGTTTAACCACACCGAAGGAGGAGGATGGGAGCAGCTACCAACTTAGGACCCGGCAGCCTCCGCACTAACCTCACAAAGGGCCATAAAAACGAACGAATCTAATTAATCAAATAATTGAATTAATGAGCTCTATCCGCGTAGTTTTGTTTCGCCTGGGCAACGACCAACCAACGGACTTAACCGTTTTAGTTTTCTTTCATTCAAGTCGGTTTGATTTCATTCAGGAGGAGCCCCTACACGAGTGCGTATCTCCCCCATTCAGGCGGGGGGACCACCATTTACCGGAGGTTTTATCTACTTTTGCTCTTCGTTTGTTTCTAGTTTCATTCATAAAACCACACGGGGATGGACGAGAGGGGAATGTCAGAAGGCTTTTGCTCCGCTATTACCGACACGTATTACCATATGGTCCTCCTAACTGGGAGGCTCAAAAGATCGAGACGCCAAGTGCCAAACAGTAGCAAAAAGTAATGAATGGAAGACAAGATGGAAGATGAAGGAGGAAATCGAGAAGGCCTGCTGTTGCAGGAGTAAAAAATGTCTGTGACTTGGGAGATAAATTGAAAATGATACCATTAGTATGCAATGAAGCGCGAGATGGAACAACTGTACATTAGTTCATTCATGGAAAATTCAGGGACGTAGGAAAACCCGAAAAACGTTTGAGACTTTTTTCTACCAACTTATTACGTAGTAGTTGAACGATGTGCAGAAAACAGATTACGATTTCATTAATTAATAAAAAAGATAGATCATAAACAGTTCAGTCCTTAAACTCGCGATTGATATGGCAAACCATGTTATTGAGAAACACATGACAGCTCTTATTGATCTAGTACATCGTTTATTCTGAATCAGAGCTTAGAGTTGACATGTAGGTCCCAGAATATCAAGTATATTATAACAAAAGTTGACAGTGCTGCATGTACACTCCCAGAATAAAGTTGGATGTGTACTTTAAAAATAAACCAGTGAGAGCTTTGGTAGATCTAGTAGAACATTTTAATTGAATTTACAAAATATTTGAAAAACGTGGAACATCTCAAATACATATGAGTTATTGAATATGATTGGACGTGTATCGCTATTGAATATAGTGAAAATATATTTCATTAGTATAAATTCAAGTGCTATCCCCAAGACCAAATATTTTCCATTTTTTTTTTTGGATACCTGGATTTAGCTTTGTACACAATTTCTTGTAAACAGAAGTCTCAATCAAGGATTGCTTAAAATTATTCTACAAATCACTGTAGAATAACAGGTTTGTTTCGCAAACGTAATTGATAATTAAGCTGTTCTGCCAGAATTCCTCTGTCATTGAACAAATTCTTTGTGTGCTTATCTTCTTCCAAATCAACCATATAATCGATAGCCAATAAATTGTCATCTAACGCTCATTTGGCCAGGACTCCATTTGTCCCAAAGGCCCAAATGGCTTGATCTTCTTTTGCAACCAACATTTTGCATTCATTCCACATGTTTGTCACCCAATGTGCTCGAATGCAAAATTCCAATAATGAAGACAGAGCTTCTTCAGGTGTGGGCCCCCTTGAACCAAAATAAAACAACAACAATTCGCCGATCCCCGGTTTTGCGGTTAATTTTTCAATCTCGATTAGAGCAGTTCGATGCACACACAAAATCAACACACACGCGATTGGTCCATTTCTTCCGCCGAGCGGTCATTTGTTTCAGTTTAAAATTCCTCCACCACCCTGGCCTGGGCCTGGGTGCGATCTGGAATTGGGACGAGGGGGGTCTTAATTAATTGCTTCGAGGAAAGATCGTCCGGTGGGTGATATGTAGCAAGAACCGTGCCCCATAAAACTTTAGGGGAGCTAAGGGTGAAAAGCGCTATCGAGGTAGAAAAGCGATACCACAATAACTCTTGTAAAATAAGGTGTTTTAGTGAAATTAGGTTATGTCATACGATAACTCTATCAATTTTAACGCTTCTCACAGAAACATATTTTCCAATTCCCAAGTCAAAACAATTAAAAAATCATAGACGATTTTGTCAATCATTGATAAAATTCAAATTATTCCGCGAAAACTCAAACTCGAACGAGATAGAACTGCATAGTATCTGTTGCACACCTTAAAATTTGAAAAATAGCCAGATTTTGTCATATAAAATTTAGTGTCTTTTCCTTCTTAGCTTTGCTTTGTAGCCGCGGACTCCAAGCACTCGGCTTAAGAAGGCCCCATTTGGTGTCTGAAATATAATTGTCTCAAACAAATTACTTTTGTTTTAGTAATAACTTCTCTTCAAACGCAATTGAAATAAAGTTTACGAAGAAATTTACAGTTAAACTATAGATTTTCCTCAGGGGGCACACATTCCCCCATTCCCCCTACGTTTTGGCTTTGAACATTGTGCATTGATAATTTCAGGCTTCATTTGTGTTTTTCGGAAAACGCATTCGGCCACTACGCGTAGGGAATTTCCTACCGGCTGCTGGCTAGATTAAAGTGCAGGAAGGTCACGGTCAAATGGTGCGTGTCGCGTTCGTAAACGATCGTTATTTCCACTTTTAATGGGCACTGGAACGTATGTTTTACGACCTGATGGTAGAGGTAGCCATAGGCTTTGTCGATCGGCGAGAAATGACGCGGACAAACCGTTTCCAGGAAGTGCGTATTTGGAGCGCGTTGTTTGAACTAACTGCACCTACCGCAACGATTGGATGCTGTCGTTCGGCATTATCAACAATCAAATTATGAAAATCGATTGAGCAACCAATAGTTTCAATAAGTCCAAATGGCTTGGGTTTTGAGTGGAAATATGACGAGATGGTGCTGTTATACTATAACCACTATAGTGATGGTCCACACGATTTGTACTTCGGGTCCTACTCGCAACATCTAGAAGATTGGGCTTTTTAATCTGAATCTATGAAATCTAAAGTCTGTAACTGAATATTACAATAATGTTATATTAGAAGAAGAGATAACATGACAGAATATTTCAAGAATATTCGAAAATACTCAACAAGAATCTCTCAAAAAATTGTTCAGACACTACTCAAGGATATAAATACAGTCCATTCTTTATAACTATATTTCGGAGGGGATATACACAACCCATGTTCACAAGGTCGACGTAAGTGCTATTGATAATTTCAGCATTATTTTTGCAGCAGGACACTCGCTTATTAATGGACTTTTTAGACTTAATTCCTATTTTTTGTTGAAGATCCATAATTTTGACTTTTTATATGTTCTTCATTGATAGAAGCTGGCTGAATAACAAATTTTGGGTGGACTATGCCGGGTGTCCAGGATTTTTACCGTCCGGGAAATTCTATTCAAGACTATGATTTGATATCGCTAAAGCGTTTGTTCCAACCCTAACCTACAGTTGTGTTCAAAATAATAGTGGTGAAAACCGATTTTCATACAAAATGCTCAACTTTGGCATTCTGTAACTTTGTTTCCCTATGAGCAATTGCCATAAAATTTTGGCAGTAACACAGAAAAAAATCTGGATGTTAACCAAAGCGGAATTCAGAAAATCTTAGAGAATTGCTTATCGTGACCATACATCCAGCGTAAAAATGCGAGATCTGTCATGCACACGCTTATCTTTTCATGTATAATTTAAAATTACAGCATTTCCCTTGAGTTTACTTAAACCTCTATAAGGCGCTTCGAAATGTTAGCAAGAATTATCTTAATTTTTCACGATTTGCGTGTGATGATGATGCATCGGTGCGAGCTCCACGGCAGCTGTCAGCCATCTTTGAAAGTGTGTCCTACTTTGCTTCGGTACGTAAACAATCGGAAAGGTTTTTTTTTTCAAATTTATGATGTGCATTCGTGATTCAAAATAAAATTTTTAATGTAATGTTAATGTTAAATAGTTTGTGGCAGTGTATTTATCAGGTGAAAATGCAGAGATACGCATATTTTGAGCGCAATTGGAGCTATTGTACATGTACCCCCCGGGAAGTTCATCAGTCAGCATACTTTTTCTAAACCTATGTGTCATAAAAAAATTGAATACGCAGCTTGTTAATAAAATATGGTTGTCCTCAAATGCGAAACAAAAAAAAGTATTGGTTGCTCCACCTTGTTATTTTTTGCGTTCCTTGATCATTATGTTGTTCAGGCATCATAACCCAAACACGAAGTGATTGAAATTTACACGATGATCAAATTTCACATTCACAATCAAATCAAAGCATGTAAATTTCAATATAAGCAGAATTTTATGCTATCTATGGCATTCCCTTCATGTGCATTATATATAGCAGAAATTTACAATAATAATTAATAATGTGAAACTTCAAATATCATCAATTTCATTATCACAAAGTATGACATTTTTGACAATGTCGATTAAAAAGATACGCACCAGGTAAAATCGCTCAAAATAATAGTATTGTCTGGTCCGCGAGGCTGTTGTAAAGTTTCCAGAAGAGCGCATTTGCCCCAAATTGCACGCGGCGAATCGTTCCTGAAAGTAACGACCGCGTTCGACGAAACACCGCAGTGTTATCTCCCATAAGAATGAAGTAAAAAGGGATCAAAACCGCGGTTGTTCCTTTCCTCCGGGGAACCGCGTGTCCTTTTGAGTAAACGCGTTTGGTGTTACGGATTCCTGTAAAATCTAAACAGCTGATCAGTTCGGTAAAATAAATTAACCAAGTACTGCAAATTTTTTACAGTATTCGGTGAAAAATCACTGGAATCCGTGAAATTTCGACGGAATTTCGGTGTTTTATTTTACCGAACTGTTCAGATGTTGAGATTACGGTGAATTCATGGATTCCGGTAGAATGAGCTTAGTGTGTAATGTTAATAGAGACATGTAGCACGTGGTACCGGGTTCGGAAGAGCTTCTACCGTAGTCGGAGTAGGCTATGTTCATCGCCTGGGACAAGTCCGAGTAGTTCGTGACACTACACCGGAAAAAGTTCGTCGGAGCATCTGTGAACTTTTCTGAAATCGCAGTTTTAATTCGGCACCTAAGCGGCTGGCATCGACTTCGAGTGAATGCATCTCGTTGGAGAATTCTATGTCGAAGTACACTGCCGAGGGCTATTCCTGTTGAAGAGCAGGTACATCTCACACCCTGTAGTGGAGATGTCTTTGGACAAGAATTGCAGAGGTAGTGCTTTGAGCGAGTTAGATTGGAAATATGTACATCCAGACCAAACACAAAATAAAAACCTCCAAGTCCCTTGCAGTTGCCCAAAATATTTTTATGACATAATAGAGCAGAATTTGAAATGCCATGAATAGTGTGCTACGATCTGTCAAACTTGGGTACCGTAAAACGGGGTAACTTTGATAGTTTTTTCGAAGAAAACTTGAATATTTATGCATGCTGTTTCAAAGAATAATAATTTATATTTTTAAAACAAGTACTGGCATCCTAGCTATCGATTGCAGTTGATAGATTTCCAAAAGATTTATTTTGAATGGATACATAATTTTTCATATAATCGAAAGTTGGTTTTCTGTTTTGGGGTAACTTTGATAATGGAGTATGAATCGAATAAAATTGAATGAATAACGAACATTTGTAGGGCATTGCATACCTCTAGGCGTTTAACGTTATATGGAAATTTCTGACTTGAATTACAAAAATGGTCCCAGTTTGTGAAAATGCTATTCGCTAAGAGATTTGAGACCGTATTCAAGTTCTATGATAACTAGGCTGTCAAAGATAAGTGGCCAACTATTCAAAACTACATCAAATAGTGATCGTAGAACAGATTGTTTGTAAGCGTTTCGAAAATGCTAAAATTGTGTCAATTTTTAATATTCGTATAAAAAGCCTCAAATGCACTTGATTCCAATGAAAACAGCTTTGACATGAAGTGTCATACTAATACTCTTTACTTTTGCATTTGTTTTGCTTAACTGATTTACAGAAACTTCGTTATTTCGTTTAATATGTTGTGGGTCTCGCACTATCAAAGTTACCCGCATTATCAAAGTTACCCCGTTTTACGGTACCTTTTGCAGTACCAAGAGACCAAATGCAGTACTAGAAATGATACCCAAACTGAACCCGAGTGGGACGGAAAATGAGCTGACATGGTAGCGATATCATTCAGTAGCCTGCGGTTGGAAAAGATATCCTGTTTGTTTTGTAGTTATTTTCCAGCATTTTATGGGCCCAGGAACGCCTTGAGTGGTGACCTAGACGAGGAGGCAGAAACTCGGTGAGAAGGTAGAACTTATACGGAATTTAGCTTGAAAGAGGTGCTCAAGAGTTGGAGGCCAATAAGGTCGAGGTTGTAGAGATGCGAGTACAGATTGATCGGAGGGTGAGCTCGGAAGAGCTGTAGAACGGCGAAAGTCAAAAGGAGCTTTCAGAGAACGACGTTGTTGCCAGGAGGGGGATGGTGCAGCTGACCAGGAGAAACACGAGACTAGGAGAAGTTCCGCAGCTAGGAGAAGCTTGGTGCCATAAGGAGCTCGGATGTGCGATTCAAAGGTTGTGTGATGAGGGACTGTTGGAGCCTGTAGCTGGTCTCTCTGCAGTGGAGATGTTTTTGAGTAAGAAATTTAGTGGCAGTGCTTTGAGCGAGTTAGATTGTATATAAATATGTATAAACCGAAATTGAATAAAGGAGAGGTGCTGATATGGTAGAGATATCAGGATTGGAAAGATTCAACAATTCCAAGTAGTGAGCATTCGCGACGAATCATCGGATTTGAATCATCAGAACGTCAGCGAATAGGATTTTTTCTCCACCTGGGAATGTTGGATCGACAGCGGTATGCTAAATGTTGGCATTGGAAGTGCTATTCTAAGTGTTTTTAGCGACAATCTCTTCAGCCTATACTCAAACCGAGCTGCCACTTGCAATCTAGAGCAGACAAAGACCACATGTTCTGGTGTCTTCTGTTCGTGTGCACACTATGGACGCATGTTAACGCTGCATGTTGAACCCAATGCAAATAGTTCCGGAAAAGCCGGGCCTACAGAGGAATTGCTTCGAGTGAAGATCCGATTTTGCTATTTATCCACTACAACAAATTGTTGGTGTTTTTGAGGAATTAAAGGGGCGATAAAAAAAAACTGAGAGATGTTTCTAAACAAAATCCTAAAGTTATCACAGATCAAACTCCTGGATGACTATATGAAATACTTTAACAATAGAGAAGTTTTTCAAGGATTTTATGTGGACTTTTGAGAATGTCTTGGATTAATCTCCATACAATCTGCTAAAATAATTATTGATAAATTTACTAAACGAAACCTTGCATAATATCCTTCAGGCTTTTCTAGAGGAACCATAGCAAGTCTGGGGCGGAACCTTTGGAGGAAATACAGGAATAATGACTGATACAAACAACTCTCCCAGGCTTTGGAAAATTCAACGATCATTGATACACGAGCCATAATTTCATCCCATTTATTCGCCTGCATTCATAGGGGTGACCCATTTCGCATACGGACGTTTGGCATAATGGATGTTTCGCATAATGCAATTTCATACAAAAACAGGGAGCATTTTAAAGAAGGCATATAATCCTGATTATGCCAAATGTCCATTATGCCAAACGTCCGTATGCGAAACGTCCTTATGCGAAATGTCCCAACCCCTGCATTCATACAACACGCATGACATTTATCGTTCGTAGAAGACAACGAGCCATGAACGAAACAAGAAAGACACACACCACCCACTTTTCGGGACCGATCACTGTGTGTCAAAACTTGTAACATTCGCTGACACTCTCATTCTGATCAAGAAACAGAGGCGAATATTTTTTTTCTCTGTGCTCCATTTGCAAGCGAAGGGGTGTTAATTGGTCCAATAGAATATAATTAGGTTGTTAAAGGCTGCAATACAAGAAAATATGGAAGTTTTTACCAATTTTGTGCAAAACATAAATCACCCGAATAACTCGATACTGTTGCAGTCTGTGAGAGTTGCTGCTCTTGAACGCTTTCGTGCCACATACCAAACGAGAGAGTGAATGTTTTAATTCATAGGGCTCTCCGAATACGATGTGCCACGAACTGTTATGGTTCGCGAACTGTTGCACTCTCCTGTTGATCTCGAATAAACCGATCGAACCATATTATCGGCTTATTCGGATCGAAATCCAAACACTGAACTTTCCATAACTCGTTACTGAAGGGACCATCGAGTTAGAGAGATATCGAGTAACAGAACACAATTCCAGTGCAACTGAACTCGCAAACCAGAAATATGTCCACTTATGAGTTCCATATCGGTACATCCCGTAGTGCAGGTCAGGCCACTATCAACCAGGTGACAGATAGATTAGCGTTTCCAAAGTAAGACTAGAATCTATTGCTGAATCCGTTCGAACAAGCACCCCCAAGCCACCAACCGATGATATGAGTATTCCTAAAATTCAAATAGCATCTTAAATTAGGGATAAAAGTCAAGCGGTATCAAGTCAGATAGTCCAACAAAGATATATAAGTAAATGGGTAAGCTATAGGGGAACCTCCTCCAAAACCAAGTGTTTCACGATCTATTATCGAGTTATACGATGCAATATCACAAGTCGTGTGTACCGAGGCAAAGGCTGGGCCCAAAGTGGTTCAGCAACTATCTGAAATTAAGTCGTTTGAACGTTTACCGCCATCACAAGTACCATTTGCAAGTACATCACAATCTCATCAACAACAGGATCATTTCCAGCGCAACTTAATCGCTCGATGCTCTTTACAAGACTGACGTGTCATTCGTCTCTTTCCGTCGACTTTCATTGTTACTGTAACTATATGGTCTTCTGCTTAGTACATATCTTCATTAGTACCCCTCTCAATTCCTACAACCAGGATATTCCGGGAAGATTTACTTCAGAAACATGAATTATGGACTGGTTATGTGCTTCAATTAAAGGCATATCTCGCGTTTGATCCAGAGGGATGTAAATCCCACACAAAAATAGATTACGACCGAAGAGCTCGATATTCACCCACATTTGCTCGGTACTGGCCCAATAGTCGTTACTAATTGGCTTAACTTGGAGTTTTTTCTTGATCGTTACAAGAGCGCCACCACCAAAGGTTTTGGAACCATTTATAGCGCTACTATCACATCGGAGCACCTCATATGAAAGTCCGAATACTAGATTGGAAACAGTACGGAAATCAAGCCATGTTTCCGTTAGAACGAAAATGTCGAAACAATCGTCGGAAGTCGCAAATAGGTAACTATTGCCGTAGCAATTCATTAGGGTGTTCCCTAGTTCCGGTTGAATCATGACTTCCACGCCAGGGGGCGACTATCCGAAGCCTCATCTAGGCGTCTCAATCCCATGAGATCCGATATGGGGAGTGTAAAGTGATCACGTGACCCATTCTAGCAAATTTCGGATGGAATTGAGCTGAAGACTAAGAAGTCAGAGCGACGAGCAAACTCCAAAAGAGCTCCATCGGCAAAAAGCATCAAAGAGGGGCTGGCTACAGACACCTCAGCATCACTATTTACGGAACTCCAGAGGTCGTACATCCGTGAATCATTAAGAGGATACTTTGTAATTCTGCTTCCTGCTTCTGACGGTCCTGGTAAATTGGAGTTTGAAGCTGAGCTTGATAGTTCTTCGAGCACGCTGGAAACAACAGGAACTTCAGGAAGCGGATTGCTCGTATTGATGTCGTACTTGCCGGAGATAAGGTTTCGGAAGACCCCATCTCCCAACTCACATGCAGGACCGGGACGGCTGCTGGCCGATGGCGGGAGAGGCTTGACTGTGGTGAGTGAAACAGAAGCTTTATTAAGGCTGGCGGTAATTTTGCGTCCCGGTCTACGGTCCAGATATGAAGAACACGTTTGAGTTGTTGAAATTGCACTGAAAGCATCTAGTGATGCAGCCTAGTTCTTGAGTGATGAGCATACTTGGCTGATGTTGGAGATAGGAAAACCTTGCCTTCCAACTCGCATGCAGGAACGGGTCAGCTGCTGGTTAAATACATGATATGCTTCTGTGAATCTTTTCAATGATTTCCTAGGGATTCTTGAAGAATCCCTGGATGAATCGACGGAAGAACTTCTAAACAAATGATTAAAAAAATTCGCCAATCGAAATCAAGCACAATATCTTGCAGGTTTTTCTTAAAACATCATTAGAAAACCTTGGAAGCATTGGAGGAATCACAGGAATGATTGCTGATGTATTTTGTGGCGTTGAATCTCCATGAGTTACCTGAAGGGGAAGTATCGATTTATTGAACAGGAATAGTTTGGGAAGCTGCTTGAGGCGACCATCGCAGTAACCAAGGCTCAAACGATGGATTTGCAACAGATTTAAAAAGTAGTTTTCGAAAAAATCTCCTAAGGCAGTACTATTTTAAGGTCCTTTGAAGAAATATCCCGAACGAAACTCTCTCTAGGATTTTCTTTTGAACTTGCCACAGGTTTTCAAAAGTATTGCCCTAGGATTTCCAATTTCGCAAAGAAATCTTACGACCCGAGAATAATCTGAATTATGATTTTTATACTTTTTATCTGTGAAAAGTCCTCGAAGAAATCTTATCAGGGAAAGGTGCAAAACCAAATACCATATTTAGAGCAAACAGAAATACGCCTAAGATCTTGAAATGCATAGGATAAGCACTAAGGTAGAACTTCCATGGATATCATTATATCACGGTGCTCCAATTACCGTTATTATCAAATAAAATATACCATCCAAACGGCAGTCGGCAGTTGATTCCTGACATTGTTCTGCACCTCTAGGCCGAATTTGAAAAAAAAAACCTTAGTCTGAATTTTGAGTTATACCCTTTGGAAGCTTATATGATAGAAATCACATGAAGTATGCCACTTTAGCTTGTTTAAACAAACAGATTATACTAAAATTGTGCAGTTTTATTTTTTTATCTGGTTTTAGATATTGAAAAATGCATTTCTCTTATTTTTTTCAGACCAATATTTGAAAAGGGCCTATGTTTGTTTAGTTATTACTAATCAGCCAAAACACGAAAAATGATATCTACCAATCTTACGCTTGATAGTGATTTTAGGAAATTGTCTAGAGCATTCAAATATGCATGAATAATTCTTTAACAGGTTATACAGATACGCCCTTTTGAAATGTATGGAAAGAATATTGCTTGGTTAATTCCGTTCCATCTGTAATCAATGGTTAGGTGCATACATAATCATTATACCTTTGCAGTTGTTCTTTTTTCATTCAATTGAGCCAGTTGCATAAAAGGGATGCTTCAAATATTACGTAGTGCAGAATTTTCCAACTTGAGGGGAGGGTCGTAACAGTTTTTGTATGGAAAATTTAAAAATTTGGTATACTATTTGTAGTATATATTTGTAGACCCTCTCCCTCCCCCTATTGTGTTACGATCTGTTATATTTGAACGATTCCAAATTTACACGTACACTCATAAACACGAGTAGTCACAGAATAATAAAATTTTAGTAATTTATGACTATTGTCTATCTGCTTCTCTTTCATTCTGTAGGAAATTTCATTTATATTTGTCAATTCACCCGGGTTGAAGCAGGCGATATGAAATTTAGTGTAGAAATTCACAGCAGATTGAAAGAGAGGCAGATAGAAAATAGTCATTAATGCATAAACTTTAGTAATTCTATGACAATTTTTATTTCTGAGTGTACACATATTGTCTAGACTGACATTAGAAAAGGACCAAAGTATAATTGAAATATATGCAAATCAATATAGCTGGACAATGACTGTATCAAAGTTGATCGATAAACTCGAGCATCGCATATCTGTATCCTTATTATACATCTGTATTCTATTCAATTGTATTTAATTCTTTTCTATTATAGTCTGTTATATTATATTCAATTATATTCTACTTCAATTTATTCCATTCTGATCCACCCTACTTGTTTTTATACATATTTTTTCAAATGGAAACTGTATAAATTAACACCTGCGCGTAAAAGATTTGAACGGTACACCCTCGATGTTTGCACGGTTTTATAGTACTCCAATGTCTGTGAAAAATTTATATGCACAGACTCTGACTCCTAATCCGTGCTTTTCATATGATCCAAGAAAATGAAGATGTTAATGATTATTTCACTGTAAATTTAAATAAGAGTTTCAACTTATATATTATTTTGTTATGTATTTTAAGGAATTGAAGCATTTTGTATTGAATGCTTTCCATTCGAGCTGGATCCCAGTTTTGAAAGTAATTTGAACAAGTTTGTCAAAAGCTGAGAAGATCAAAATATCATATCACCAAGAAGATTCGAAATATAATATCACCAAGTTTTATGTGAAAGACTTCTGCAATGCGACTTGTTGAGGACTAGTCTGAAATAATGAGCAGATGTCGGAGAGTGTGCATAGCGCTGTTTCGCAGAACTGTCAGTGCTATAGGCCTCTGCGTTGTTTTGATTTTGTATGGGATTTTGACTTTTACTGGCCTTGTTGTTTACAAATTTCACGAAAGGGTGAAAAGGAGAGGTACATTTTTGTGCAGAGCCCCATAAAGTCGTACAAGCATCGAAAGTGTCCCGTTCAAATGATTTACGTGCAGTTGTTGATTACAACATTACTGCCGTGAATCGCATGTCAGTCCCATCTGTAAAAAGTAGGCATTGAGAAAATGGGCTGTTTTCAAACTCATTTTCCATACGAATATTCAAAAAAATCCAAAGGTTTGGAATATGATCATATCTTAATGAAACTTCCATACTTTGCTTATCACTACGATATCTTTCCGAGAAAAATATTAAGATGATCATTTCCGAACAAATCATATTATTTCATTAGTAGGTACAGCTGACAGATCGGAAGAGATGTTGACAACTGAACTCAACTCAATTTTGCCGAAAATGCAGATGGGACTGACTTGCGATTCACGGCAGATTAGCACTGCCCATAACTGCATATTTGTAACATTCGACAAAAGTAGGCATTGAGTAAATGGGATACCAAGTTTATATTTTACTGCAGTATGGGAGGAAACTAAAATTTCAAAAAATCATTAAGAATTCAAAAGAGCTTATTTGAGGCTGAAATCTTGTACAACTCATACCGCATATTTGGTGAATAGACAGAAAATAATTCTGATAGAAATTTCGTTACTACTACATTATGAGGCTCATGTATAATCTCAATGTGACTGTTATGCGGTTACATTTGCCAGTGTGACAAAACAACTTGGTATTTTTTTCGAATTTTCTAGAAAAAACTCACAGATTTTAGTAAGTTGATCGAAAGTATTTATCATTTGATGACTCTCCCCGGTATTAACTCCAATTTGTCAAAAATGTCGAATGTGACTGTTATGCAGTTATGGGCAGAGCAGTTGTAAACACAAGTAGGGTGGATCAGAATAGAATAAATTTAAGTAGAGTAGAATTATACAGAAAAGAATTAAATAGAATTCAATATAATACAGATATGTGATGTTCGAGTGTTTCGATCAACATTGATACAGTTATTGTTCAGCTATATTGATTTGTATATATTTCAATTATACTTTGGTCCATTTCTAATGTCAGTCTAGACAACATGTGCACGTGTAAATTTTATGCAACTTGCTAAACTAAATGAAAAAAGAACAACCGCAATGGCGTAATTATGATGTATGCAACTAACCGTTGATTATAGATGGAACGGAATTCACCATGCAATATTCTTTCCATATACTTCAAAAGGGCGTTTCTGCATATCATGTTCAAGATTTATTCATACATATTTGAATGCTTTGGACAATTTCCTAAAATAACTATCAAACGTTAGATTGGTAGATATCATTTTTAGTGTTTTGGCTGATTAGTAAAAAGTACTAATAACATAACATTTAGCAATAACAAAACAAACATAGGCCCGGTAATTGGAGCACCGTGTATATAGTTTCTGTCACAAATTTCAACCCATATTTCATTGTGAAAGGATTCGAAACCTTACTGTTATCCAAGCCAATCAATTTTATGATACATTTATCCTTCGAAATAATTCAAAATCACTGCCGCGAATGAGTTTTGCGAAGCTTTATTCAGTTCCGGCATCATAATCAAGTACTGCTGCCATAAAATTGTACTTAATTTCAAAAGTTCCCGCTACAATTCTCAAGGTCCCTTCACCCTAGAGGAGACGGCACATTGCGTCATCGCCCCTTAAAGCACCAAAGTCCCAGATCCCAGATAATTATAAGATTCATTTCTGTCATTTCGGAACAGTTCTTTGAAAGTGGAGGACTTCGAATCGGCTCAGCTGAGCTGGGGGATGCGAGCAGCGGTATAACTCTCATTTGCATCCACGATCATAACATTTTTATATGAGGTAGCCGGTGGGTTTAATATATTGCTTTTATTGGTATAAAAGCAAACGGATAAAAGTATAAATAAAATCAATATTAAAACAAAGAGCGCAACGTTTCGTCGGTTACGGCGGGGGGTTCTGCAACTCACACAGGAAACAAGTTCTCGATTGGCCGCCCCGAGAGAGTGAGGCCGCCGACGCGACGGTGAGAACCTATATGGACCTCGAGTCCGATGGTGTCCGCGAACATCGCATTTCCTCTCCTGTGGACAGCGCGCCAAGATGAGCAACGGTGTGCCAGGAGGGCCTGCTTTGAACCATCGCACAGTGGTTCGATTTTGATTCAATGTTGAAAAAAAACCTCAGACAAAAAAAGGTTTAGATTTGTGTGCTAATGAAATTGGACATATTGAACTACAAATATATGTCAAAATTTGATGTCGACTTCTCATAGGGAAACAAAGCTGCAGCAAGCCAAAGTAGATAATTCTGTTTAAAGTAGATAATTTTGTATAAACCATGAATATGATAAGGAAGCGGGAAACATATTACCGTTCGGACTAAACAATTGAAATTTTTGAGGTTATGGCCACCTTAGAACCACTGTGCATTGCATCGTCGCGCGGAACCTGGTGTTGATTGGACAATTTATTTATTATCTGCCTGTGTCCACTTGGTGAGCAGAAGTAGATGGTAGGAGCGGGGCAAGGTCGGAACGGGACTGTCTCTTGGTGGTCCTCGAAGATATGAGAAATGCTAAGAATTCTCGATTTTTAACTTTTATTGCCTCTTTGTGCGACTTTTGGGCTCGCGTAGTCGTTAATGAGGGAAGCCTCACCGAAAAAAATATCCGAAAACGAAACAAAACACGGGCGACACCATCCGAAGCTTGAACTGATGGGGAGTGAATTAATTAATAGTGGAATATTCAATTAAGGTGTCTCCGATGATGATAAAACGATAGCTTTATTAGAAAAAATAGCCTAAATCAGTCGAGAAATTGCTACGATTTGGATTTGGGAGAGAAGTTCGTCGCTTATGAAGGTGACGCCCGGATGAAGTCTCCACAGCAGTCAGTAGTGATGGCAGGACGAAGGAAAGACTAATTTCGTTGATTATGCCTTCACCTCCCAGGGTGGACAGATTAATTAGCAGATTTCTGCATAAAGCTACACGTTTTATTGCACTGTTCGAGGGTTGACATTTGGGAATCGTTGACTTCGATCCTGCTCGTCAAGTGGTACCATACTGATTAAGGCACAAACTGTGCCTTCGATGGACCAATTCGGCGCAGATTTTCAGTCACACTTTACGACATAATCAAAAACTTCGTCGTTACGTCGTTCAAAGAATAATGAACAAAATGTGAATAAATCTATTCAGCTCATTAATTACAGCTCAACTAGTTCCATCTTTTCCATAAAGACCTCCCACATCGAATGACGGAGGCACTGATTCTCTTCTCTTATCTCGTCGGTAGTGATATCCGACAGCCACCAGCACCCCAAATAGCCTAATGGAGAGTCGGATTTCGGTTTGGAATTTGTTTTCGAGTAGAGTTGATGTCATTCGGATGCTTTCGGTCGTTCCGTTTGTGTTCGCCGCATTTTATCAATGATTTTCCCACACCACATGACGAATACGATCGGAAAGCCGGTCCCCGAAAAAGGTCCCCTCCAGAGATCAAAGATCGCAACAAAAGTCCCATAAATTAAACTTATTGACGCCATTATCGAAAACGCCATTCCAGCTAGCGCCTGCTTTCCCCAAATCGAAGCCCCAAGCGTCCCAAGTGCAAAACCTGTCGCGCACAGAACCAAATCAGTTAATAAACCTATAAAAGTGAGTTTTCGAGAGGAATGAAAAAATCATTCCCGCGCACCGTTTTCTGTTAATCTTTTTCTATCCTCATAACGCGCAAACAGGCATAAAGAACTGTATTAATTTCATAATTTTATTGTCTCCCGGCCGTTGTGAATGCGCGCTGTCATTGATTTCATTTTATGGCGCCACGGTTCTTTATTTCTCGCAATCGTTTTACTGGATTAACGGCAGCTTTCGGGCAATTGAAATCGGGAATAATCTGCCTTTTATCGATTTGGTGTTGTTGTTGGTTCAAGCTGGAAAGCAGTAAAACAACTTATTGCTGTATTGAAGACCTGACGGAGTGGGATGTGTTATGACTATGGTCACATTATAGAACAATAGGACAGAGCATTATATCTGCTTTTGTGAAAAAATCTTGATTTTACAACTTATGTTCATTCATTGAGTCATATATCTTAAATAATGTCTTCTAGTGTGCAGATATGTTTAAAGTAGACCAAATCTATGCATACAATTGTACCTACCTAGAAAACCACTTTTTGTTGTGAAAAGGATCACAGTGGATCATTTACGCAATTATTAGCATTTCATTTCTCGCGGAACATTACTAAAGGACCTATCTATCATTGAGAGGCTCTCTTTGTTTACTTTCTCTTTCATTAATAACTGAGTCACATTAATCTCTTCTGTTGCGTTTTTTGTATGAAACGCTAGTCAAGGAAATTGATTTTCGATCTATAGTGAAAAACTTCCCAAAATCTTTAGTGTTCCACTGTTATAATCGAAAGAGAACGAGAGAGGAGAGAATCTCTCATTTGTACATAGGTCCTTTAGTAATGTTCCGCGAGATTTCATCTTCACTTCTTCCGCTTCACCACTCAACTTCTCAATATCACTTTCTCATCTTTAAATTTCAGGTTAAGCCTCTAAACTTCTGGCTCGCAGTTACCACTCCGTTATTGCCAAAATAGTTGTATGTAATTAAACAGGGAACCAACAGACGCTACTTAGGATCAGTAGCATCCTCAATTCGTGTAAATACTGGTGCACTTATATTTAGAAACAATAATGGGTTCGGTTGCATCCGAATGCAGACACATTTGGAGATGGAAGCATGTGCGTAGCTCGAGGGCGGCAGATAAGGTTAGTTGCTTCCTCCTCTGGCTGACGAAAAAAAAAATCCAACTGCAGTCGAAGCTTGTTATAGCGACATCGCAAGGGACCGTCGTAATAGAAAAATGTCACTATAAAGAATAGCTATAGCATCTATATATTTTTCAAGGGAACGAAAAATGTCACTATAGGAAACTTTTGTCGCTATAAAAGTTGTCGTTAAAACGAGCTTCGTCTGTAACTGGATTGCTACCCAAGTAACAATTCCACAGCAATTTGGCATTCGTGTGGATTTATTAATAGGGGTATTCACTTAACAGCGTAAAGCGCTGCGTAAGTCATACTAAATCGATTATCTTAAATATTTCATCACGGTGCGTTAACGTTAATGTTCGGGATGATCACATTCAAGAGTAAATCAATCCAAGGACGCTTTGGTAATCTGACACACTGAACACACTGAAAACAAAATACTAGTTTATCGTTAGCAGCTTGTAATAATACTTAAAATTGTAGCTTACAAATAGAATTTCGATTTATAACACATTTATTTTTTTCGAGTCAATGCAAGACATGAAACGTGTCACAATTTATCATACAAGTTGAAAATGGCGCTGAACTGACAACTGTTACATAAACCACATGGTAATAAAAATAACAATATGTTTAGTACTAAATATATTCCTTGTCATTATATCTTCAACTTTCTATAAGAATACCCCCATGAAAAACTTTTCCTAAGTGAGCTATGACGAAACGCCCCACTTACCCCGTATTCTCACTTGCCCCGGGGTACCTTATTTCAAAAAGAATTTATCTATGGAATACTGACAAAAACTTTGTTTTCAAATGACAAGGAATCACATCATGATTAGTTTCAGTGGTTCTAGCACATGACATACCTATGTAGGAAATTTGTAGGGATTCCGCATAGTATTAATCTAAGATCCCAAATGTATAGATTTTTTTTATTGTGTTTTAAAACAATTCCTCCTTTTGTTGTCAGATATCTCCAGTAGATATCTTTGAGAAATTTATCCTGATAAATCTCTCAGAATTTGCCTTTAATGACACCGCAATGTTCTCCAAAAATCCACTTTGTCTGGAAATCTTGATGAAATACGACCTGCCACTAATTAAAAAGTTTATTCTGAGAAACCTGTGAAAATTACAAACCAGAAACATCACTGAGACAATCTTCGAGGATTATTATAGCCAGAGATTCTCAAAAAAATAGTTGCTGCATGATTTTGTCTAGGAATTTGCCTTGAAGACAGTCGACTCCCCACAATTCGATATTCTATAACTCGATGTATTCTATAAATCGATGGAGTTTTCGGTCCCTTCTAATTTCCATACATCATGCTCTCCATAAGTCGACATTTCTATAACTCGATGTCTCCATTAGTCGATGTCATGTGTGAGCCAAATTTCCCTCCATAACTCGATGTGTGTCAAAAAATCTATTTTATACTTGGAAATATTGACCACTTCTGGTTTGAATGTGAATAAAGACTTGCAAGTTGTAATGAAATAAAAAAACATGTAAACAAAAATATTGAAATAATCGGTATGTTGTTATTTCAATAAGTCGATGGTCCCTTGAATATCGAGTTATGAATAGTCGACTGTGGTTTTATGATCTTTGGACTCGGCTGTTTGAACTTTCGATGTTAATTTTCCCAATCATTCCTTTTAGGATTACTTCAGGTATAAAACAATGATCTTATAACGCTTCCTCCAAGATTTTTTTCAGGAATTTCTCTGGGGTTTAATCAGAGATTTATTCAAGAATTGTATTTCCCTTGAGTCATTCAAAGGATTAAAAAAACCATCAAAAGAGATAGTTTTTGTTTTCTCCAAGTAATAAAACAAAGTTCATCTGAAATCTTGCATTGCATAATCCTGCAATTCATCATGTGATTTTCTTAGAATTCCTTCAAATATTGAAACAGAAGTTCTTCCAAGTTGATCATTAAGGTACTTTTGAATGGATTTTTCATTTTTTTTCTGATAATAGATTTTTTCAGGACTTCATTCAATACATCCTTCTTCTTAATAATTTTAATTTTTCTATGAATGTCTGCAAGGTATATTCATGGAAAACATCTTGAATATCCTTGGAGAACTTTATAAAAAAAGTTCTTAAGTGTTTTGAGAAGAAACTCCAAAAGAAACTTCTGGATGGATTTTTCAGGAATTTCTGGGAATAAAGATTTTTTTAGGGCTTTATTCAGTGCTTCCTTCAGTTTTTAATTATAATATTTTTTCAATGAATATTTGTACAACACTATAAAAATTCTATTTGCAGAATCCAAACCATATTCCTTAAGATATATCTTCCTGAATTCCATAAATATTTGCAATGAATATTCTTAAGAAATCCTTGACAAATCTTTGAAGGACTTTCTAAGAAATTTTGGAGATATCCTTAGATATTTTTCAATAAGAATCCTCCAATGAGTACGATATAATTGTGTAACATAGACCCAGTAAAAAAAGTACCACTTACGTCATGTGTTTTAAAAGTTTTGCATTTGGTAGACAACATAACCAGAGGCATAACTAAAATCAAATCCTGGAGCATTCTCTACAGGAATCCCGAGACATTTGCTTTGCAAATTCCTGACGGATTTGTTCCTTGGTCCTCTCCATTCAATGGCTTTTTTACGCAACCCCCGTTGGCGGTCCTAAATGTGTTAAAGAAGACCTCTCGTGGTCTTTTTCTTTCAATGCGAATAATAGGTGTACTCTTAGAAATAATGAAGGTTACTCAACATGTAAACATGACATCATGTAATTTGCAGTCCGAAATGATGAAAAAATGTGATAGGGTAGATGTACTAATCTTCGCCCCCTCCCTAGTTTTCGCCCCCCTGGTAGAACATTTGCTTGTTCTGGATTGTAATATTATAAAAATGTTTTACTTTTTAACTTATATAAAAGATTGGAATAAAATATACTTATTTTCCAAATGTTACTAACAAAAGCATTCTTCTAAATAGCCAAATAAACACATATAAAAATGTTGAAAAGATGACACGCTATTTTTTGCGTTCAATGAGAAAAGCGTCTATTTTAAAAGGCAAGGAAAACATATGAAGATAACTATTTCATCTGTAAAAAATAATAGTTCTGATAATACATGCATCAACAAGAGACACGAATACATTTTTTCAACTATTCCAGCAATTATAACCAGTTTTAAACTATTTTTTCAGGGTGGCGAAAACTAAAGCACATTTTCGTACGATTCTAATCTTCGCCCCTGGCGAAACTACCTATAACGTTCTTTCAGTGGTGCGTGCATTAATTTTCGCCCCTCCTCGAAATTGTTCAAGAAACAAAACAAACTAATTGATTTTTACCCTGTTTACAGGAGGTTACAGGAAGTTTAAAAGATTTTCTGAATGTGCCGAATAGTTCCTTCTTCTTGGTATTACGTTTCACTGAAACAGAACCTGTTTTCCGCTACATATTCTCAGCAGTATTCATATGAGCACTTGCAGTTATTAACTGAGAGCTTTCTTTGCATATGTCTTGCACGAAGTCAATATTATTCCCGTTAATAATAGATCCTCGACCGACCAGGAATCTAACTCAGACACTTTCAGCATGGCTTTACTTTGTAGACGTGGACGTTACCACTAGAATTAGGTGGGATTAAGAACTTCATCAACGGTTTTCAACCGACTACTAAAATCTGTTTAGTTTACCATAATCTGGTTAACATCCTGTGCAGTAAATGTGATCATGTTCATAGTAGCATTCACTACAAAGCATTTTAATCCGTGACACCTACCGTACAGCACAGTGTGGTTCAAATCAAGTTTGTTTCTGGTCATAAATACTGCAACTCTGGTTAAATAAATAAATTTTCTTGTGTAATGATGTTGACTACGCTTCAAAAGAGTTAACAGATTTATGTAGTATTTTGAAAATTGTTGGTGTAGTTCTTAGTTTTACCATGGATTCAGTAGTTTCTACAATAGAATTCATTTCAGTGTATGATATTTGTTGCTCATTATTATACTGATAGTCTGTGACGAAGAACAAATTGAACTTATTATTGTCGACCCACCATATTCAGCAAGAATAGAATGGAAACGAAATATGATCTTCCGATTTTAATCTTAAATATTATTTTAACCACTACATGAGTTAATTTGGTTTACCACAGTACTTTTTTCCCGCATTCAGTTTTTGACACTGCTAATATTATAGAAAACGCTGAAAATAATCAATTTCACCCGAAATTACGGTACTTGATATAATTATTTAAAAAACATTGGAAGATCCTTAATGTATGTATATTATAAAGGTGCGAAATATATGGTTCTATACATGGTAATGTTAAGATTTCTAGTCAGCCTAGTGAGCGAAGTGCAGGATTGGTAATTCAAACATATCGGGGTTGATTCCGATATTCTGACATAGGATTATTTCATGTTGGGAAATTTCTCGACTTCCTGGGAATAATAACATATTTCACTTAAGTGCTACAACAGCATAAAAAATTACTTTGCAATTAACAATACATAAAACAAGATAATTCTGTTGATACGAAAAGAAGAGAAGGTTTTGCGCCCATTTGAGAAAGACGCTAATGTTGATCTACTCAAATGGGCTTTTCCCTACTCCAAATAAAGAATAAAGAATAAAGAGCTGTTTAGTTTAGTGTAAATCAGGACCTTCCACAGCCTTCGTTAGTAGGCGGCTACAAAGCAAATCCATGCTGAAGATGTCTGAGTTGGATCGGTTCAGGATATTTACGTTATGGAAATTTTCTTTGAGTTCCTTGCTCATGAAGTAGCATCGTGCCTGCCACACGGTATACGACTGTAAAAATGGCAACTTATGTAAATTAGACTGGCCCACCTTAGTATGGGAGCAGTCTTCAAAAAATCTCTCTCCAAGAGTTGCTGAGATTGAAAACTCACAGGACAAGATCGATTGCATGCGCTCATTATCTTCCAATCCAGGCTTGCACTGAATCATGCACTTTGTATGGGAGGATTAAATCCTAGGATTCGATCCTAGATTGATGAGTATTATTAAAATGAATCGAGTTAACCTTGATAATTTATCGAACATTAGTGAACAATTATCTTTGACAGGACACAACAAACGCTCATGACCAGTTTGACCAAGTATGTATTTCTCTTCATATGATCTTTATAGTTTTATGCCAATATTTTTCCCTTATTTACAGCTGTTAGTGTGCGAATGTTTAACGAAGTGGATTCGGGTTTGATAAAGTGCTTTATGTCTATAGTATTCAAATTTGAGACCATTCAAAATTCGCTTTACTTTTACTTTCTTCTTCTTCTATGAACTATTTGAAATTTATTTTCAGCAAAAAAAGCACGATGGGAGAACGAGAGTTAAAATCCATTTATATCAAATTTCTCGTATCAAGTGCTAAAGTTCAAGAACGTTTGCCATTTTTATAGGATCGAATTCCCATGCAAAACACTTTATTATAATTTGTTGGAAACACGAATATTGCTGCTGGACAGTTCGATCACATAGTTAAAGGTGCAACATTTAATCTTTTTTCTAAAGCGGTCGTTCATCAGAAGGAATAATCACGGATTATATGTTATGTTCCTATCCCAATGAAAGCGGAGTTGCTGGAGAGTATGGAGTCTATGTATATTTTTCTTCTTAAAAAACCTAAAATGAAACAATATTAGTTATATAAAAGACGACAAAACAAACTTTTCACACACCTATCTGTTGAAAGAGAATGACAACTCATACATGAAGATTCCATCCTGAGATTGAATCCCAGAACCAATCCCGTCCACTGAGATCGGATAAAATCAGGGTTCAAAACGATCCTGCTAATTGAGATTAATTCAAAGCATGCTTGTTTGAATCTCAGAGTAGAAAGATGATCTTAGAAGACTGTATGGGAGAAAAATAAAGTTGTATAATTCCACGGGGCACCTTCCAGGATTATTCTTTAGGGTTAGAGGAAGAGTTCCTGAAAGTTTCAGCTCATTTGGTCGTTCCATGAGCTGGCGCAATTGAATTGAAGTTAATATGGGATTTTCAGCTCCAACATATAGGAAACAGCACATCATCTCCTGTTTGGTTCATGAAAATTGTTGATCGCGTTCAATTGAACCCAGAATGTCAAAAACACTACTTGATACTATAGCAAACAATATTGTAGAAGGTTGTATGATGATTAAAATTGATAAAGTTGGTGTTTTAACTATCTGAAGTAGATTTGCAATATTGCTTAGTATTCCTTCATCTTAGCTGGGTGGTAACCACTAAGCGCATCATAGCCACCTATGACGCTGGGCGAGCTGCGGCACAAGGTGCATGCACATGTGTGATTGTACGGTAGTGCTGATCTAAGCCTAACTTTCAACAACTGAAAGCTTAATGAAAATGAGCTTAAATCCAGATACAACCTTCGGCAACTATCTTCATTAGCGTATCAACTAGTGAATTTGTCATTCTGGGCTCAATTGAACGCGATTTACTAGTGTACGAGACGAAACAGTGACATAGGGTCAATTTTCAATATATTTGAGACGAATATTCCATACAAACTTTGAATTGAATGCGCCAGCTGGGGGAGCAACCAAATGAGTTGAAATTTTGAGAGAGCTTTTTTCTTACCCTAAGGCACATATCTAGGGGGTGCCCCGTTGAATTTTACAACTTTTTTGTTTAAGGGCCAGTCTAATGTAAATAAACGATTTAGTTCATAACTGTTGAAGTATTCTTTGAAAATTAACCTGAGAATCAGGCTCTGTCCCAGTATGGACGTAATGTCAAAAAGAAGAAGACATAGTGGAAATAGGCAGGATAAGTACCAGTGAAGATGAAAAGTGAGAAAAATATTAAGTACTTGATTTAACTATCGAAAACCTGTACTTCAATTAATGGGAGCGAAGATTAGAGCATGGGTGGGGCGAAGATTGAATTTGGGGGGACGAAAATTAAAGCACACCATCAATCCAAAAATTGTACTTTTTTCAATAGTAAAACTTTACTTTGGATAACTCTGCACCTTGATCATCGTAAAATAATAGATGAATAGTTGAATAAACCCAATAACATTACTTGATATTGGTTAACAGAGTCACAAATTAATTATTCCTGCAATTACATGGTTTAGGGGGGCGAAATCTAGTGCTTCTACCCTATATGTCACGTATCCTCACAAGATCCTGCTGAATTAAATGACATATGATTGAAGTTTACATGACATATCATGTAAATGTCCATGATATACTACATTAAAATTATGTGCTTTAAATGTCTCATAAACTTACACGTTTCATACGAACTGTGTGGCTGATTTTCTGCTAAAATATGGCGGATACTATCCTAAGCTTAGTGTATCAAAAGATCGGTATTGACAAAACCCAACAATGTGCAAGTTTTCTTCAAATGTTGTCCGTCCAACACAAAGTCGAGGTGACTATCCATAAACCACGTGGTTATTTTTGTGGAGAGGGTGGGTTTTGACAATGACTATGGTTCATTCATCAGCCATTCCATGAAGAACCGATCTAGTGGGTCACCGAATTCCGTGAAAATTTGCGATTTTGTTCCTCATCCGAAATAAGGATAGGGTAGGTGTACCAGTTATGGCCATAGTGGTTCCCTATTTCGCCATACGTGATATCTTGAATGTCTTCTCATTTTGAAAAATCTTTTGTGTTTTAGCAGTACAATAAAGGAGAAATCTTTATGTTAAAACATTCAAAAAGATTAAAAATGTAAAAGTTATCTAAATTTTGCAAATGGCCAAATAGGGAACCACTATGGCCATAACTGGTACAATTTCCCTACACGTGTTTTTGGATTTTTTGATTAGGGTGACCATTTTGGAAAGAAAATGACCAAAAAAGTAGCGATTTTGCAAAATTTTTCTTTAAAAAAAAAATAACTTTTGAACCGTTCGTCCGATTTTCAATCGTTTTGGACGAAATGAAAGCTAAAGATTTTGGCTTTTCAGGAAATTCAAGAAAAATGAGAACAGCAATAGCTGTCCCGAGGCCTTTAAAACACGAAAAAACGGAAATTATTGATTTCTTTAATGTAAAAAAAAATCCTTTTTGTGAAATTTTATATTTCAAATCTTTAGCTTTCATTTAGTCCTAAAAGATTGGAAATCGATCGAACGGTTCAAAATATATAATTTTTTTTATATAAAAATTTCACAAAATCGCGATTTTTCTGGTCACACTATTTCGGAAATGGTCACCCTAATCAAAAAATCCAAAAACACGTGTATCCTTATTTCGGATTAGGAACAAAATAGCAAATTTTCACGGAATTCGGTGACCCACTAGATCGGGTTTTCATGGAATGGCTGACATATTAAAGAAATACCACGAGGAGGGGATTTTAAAATCTGAAAAAATGACTACGTGATTAATGGACAATCTCTCAGGTACTGAACTCAGTCAGTTTTGTAAACCTTGTATGAGTTGTTGATCATTCTTCCAATGCTGAAAATGGATTAGCCTTCAATAGAATGTAATATAGTTATAGGCCCTACGTCAGCTATTGTAATATGGAAATGCTGAGTTAAGTTTCGGATTAATTTTTGAGCATAACACCCTGAGACTTAGAGCTAAAACAAGCTTTGGAGTCCCATCCCAAAGCACTTCCGGTGCAGAGTGTTAGTCTTCTGGAACAAACCAGTTGCAGGTCGGGTCCAAACATTTTAGAGTATTTCGTATTTTCCCATCAAACGAACGAAACGTATTTCTAATTACAGTGATACCTCCATGAGTCGATGTTCCATGACTCGATATCGACTCATGGAACCATACTAAAAACAAAATTTCATGGTTACTATGATGGTCCCTAGAACAGCTTTCCAAAGGATTTCTGTTCCATGACTCGATATTTCCATGAGTCGATGGTCCCTTCAATATCGACTCATGGAGTTTTCACTGTAGTTCGATACAGAACAATTGGCGAGAAACGATTTCACACCTACAAAGTTTGGATTGAAAGGATTCGGCCCACCAAGATTTTCGTTCGGAGACCAGTGGGAGATGTATCAAGAGCGTTTGGAACAGTATACTTCCTTGTTGTGGTCGTAGATGAGGAGCGTAAATCCGCAGTACTTCAGACGTCAATTTCACTAGAAGTCTAACAAACCATGAAAAACATCAGCCATTCTTCAAAACCGAATGAAGAAAAAAAAAAATGCGATGAGCTGCGTGAACTTTTTAAGGGAAGATTTTGACTGGCGATAGTCACTTACTGGGAGAGATCGATTTTCTACAGGACTTGACAGGAATCAGGAGAAAGTGATCAAGAATGGTTCTTCTGTTTGTAGAAACAATCCATAAATTACGAATTTATGTTTTTCTTACGTTTTTTTGCGTCATCGTCAAAGTTTTTATTACTCGTATTAATTTGTACGCGTTTTAAGTGCAATCGAGCTCAAGTATTTGCGTCGCCGGAGTGATATTTTACTTTTGTAAAATAAGCATGCTGATTAAAGTAGCTTACAGCTGCCCAACCAAGGATGGATTATCAAATTGGTGAGCTCGTTTTATGCTTCTACTTTAAATGTACAATATATTATGAAACGTATTTTTATCATAACAACGGTGGGTATGTTACTCAATTGTATGATTTTAACAAAATATTAATATTTTGTCACTGCAAGTGTCGACATGGACTCTTGTACATTGACGTAAATATGTAATTTTTTTTTTGCAATTTCTCATCGTAATAGGCTGATTTTCATCACGGCAATCTGTCATGAAACGGCCTACTTTCCTGCACTGAAGTATGCAGTGCGGAAATAGTCATTACGCAACTGAAACCAGTGCTGTAATGATTCATTACGCAACGCTTCCTTATCACGCAACTGTTTTGAGTTGCGTAAATAATAATTACAAAACCATTTTTCAGAAATTGTTAAATGATGGTAAATGCATTCCCTCAAGTGGTCTTCTACGAAATTGCAAAAAATGTTGTACGTAAGTCGTTGCAGAACTCGATTTTAATCATCATTCTGCAACTTGTTCCGTAAACTACTATTACCTGATTTTTATCATTATAAAAATAACCTTTGAATGGTTTAGCGTCGAACCATTCGAAGAGTCGACACACCGTATGTTCACATTGTCTTTAGAGCTTTGATAGGTTACGGAGAATTGTTCGATGGATCGTTGAGCCATTATAAGTATTGGAAGGTCAACTTGCAATTGAAGCCAAATGCCGAGCCGAAGTTTTTCAAACCAAGGAAGATACCATTTTCATTCCAATCCAAGGTGGAAAATAAATTAGAAAATTTGGAGAAGACCGGCATGATTTCGATGGCACAAATCGCTTACTGGGGAACACCTTTGGTTACAGTTTTCAAGAATGATAGATCAGAATAACTGTCAATCCGCCAACCATTCGACTACCGCGATACCCAAAGCCAGTTTTAGAAGATTTGTTTGACGTGCTACAAGAAGGTAAGCTGTTTTCGAAGCTGGATTTAAAATCAACTTATAATCAACTTGAGCTGAAAGATGAGTCCAGGAGAATGGGAGCATGGAGTACCCACAAAGGCATTTGTCACGTAAACTGATTGCTATTTGGAACAAAACATGTACAATTTTTTAAAGAGGTTCTAGGTAAGCTGGGACACATCGTAGATGGTTGTGGACTATATCAATATCTAAAGAAAGTTCGTGCAATTATAAATGTGCCCAGGCCTGGACATGTGAAAGCGCTACGAGAGTTCCTAGGGATGGTAACGTTTTATACCAAGTTCATTGCAAATATTTCAACAAATTTCAACGATACAAATGGTCAGCTGAATGCGATGCCGTTTTTGAATCCATTAAGCAGATGTTGTGTTTCGACAACGTTTTAACTCCGTACAATCCAGATTTGTCAATTGTAATAATGATTGATGCTTCGGGCAAAGGCGTCGGAGCTGTATTCTTGAAAGTATTCCATGATGGTAGTCAGCAGCCAGTAATATTAATTTCTAGAGTTCTGAAGAGCCTTGAGCAAGAATATTCACCTTTGTACATGATGGCGCTGGCTTTTTTTTTTTCATGCTATGGGAAGATTGAGTGGCTTCTTAATTTGACAGACTCCAAACCTCTGGTGTCGATATTTAGACGAAAAGGAATTCCAGATATAGTGTTTGGCAAGCTATAATGTTAGGCTGTGTTCGTAGCCAATACTGGATATGAAATCAAGTACATCAAAGGAGTAAGCTGCCCATATCCGTATATTAGATTCATATTGTATGAGATGTTCTATATAAAAGGTCTGTTATGCGAGTATGGGCAGTAAGCAACAAGGTATCTGATTTTTTGTCACGATCACCAGTTCAATGTAGGTAGTGAAGACGACGTTGGAGACGACGAAGAAGTTATATTTCTGCAATGTTTGGAATCCGAGACAAGATCGTTAGTGGAACGCAGCTGATGATGGAATCTCGACGCGATCCTGTTGTAAGCCGAGTAGTAAACTTCGTGAAGACCGGATAGCTAAGTAACATAAATGTCCAGGAACCTAAGAAGGTTTATATTAAAAAAGACGAGCTAATGGTTGAAGAAGGAGTGTCATTTCTGCTTCAAGGACGCATTCAATGTATCTTTGAATAGTCAAAGCAAAGCTCTGTCCCGCAATTACTTTTGGTGGCCCAATATTGACAAAGACATTGAAGACATTGACAAGCGTTGTGAAATTTGTATACAGCGTAGACCGGAAGCAGGTTTTACTCCGATTTCTTCATGGGATTTGAGTTTAAGGTCATTTGAAAGGATACATATCGATCACTTGTACCTGAAAAAGAAGAACTTCCTCATCATTTAAATACAGCTATACAAAATGAGTGGAGTGCTACTTGGTTCGTTCGCTAACTACCAAAGAGACAATCGAGAAGAACAGTCTTCCGTTTTCACGTATTGGAAACTGCGATGTCCTTGTGTCCGAAAGTTCATGTTTGGACGAGAAATGAAAACCAGATTTCTAAGGAAGCAAATCAATGTTCAACACATTGCGACAAGCAGGACACAATTTTTGAGGTCGGTGAGGTGGTATATGTGAGGGATTACCGACGATAGATTTTGCGAAGAAAATGCGATAATATATATGAAATTATGAAGTACGCCTATGACGATTATAAAGATGAAGCTGCTCGTTGCGCCAACATTGAAGCAATAGTTCCTGTTCCTGATGAAGAGTATCATCCGCGGAAGATGATGATAACCCCATTCCGCATCCAGATCAACAACAATATCCAGGTCACAATCGTGAGTGAATTTAACCAGAAGTCACTAATATAACTTGTCCACACATCACTTATTCACCGACCTCAGATCAGTTTAGAAAACAATCAATTGAGACCAGCTATGGCAGGTCCCATAGAGGTCAGGCCGCCGATATACTGGTAATGTGAATCAATTGCAAATCTTCGAACGATCAGGGAGCCAAAGTTAGCTCTCAAAAAAGAATGTCAATGTGGACGCTTTATTAGTATACGCCAGAGACCCAACCCGAAGCCAACAGAGCGGTAGGAGCTAAGAAAAGAGGTGCAATGACGCCTTAAGAAGAGTTGCGTGGTTGTCAAACGAAGAACTGGTAGAAGCCGCTGAATCCTTCGTGCCTATCCTGTCTATGGCTGAGGTGAAAGAAGAGGCAACCGTTACTGTGCGATTCCACACTAGATGTAGAGAATGCATTCAACAGCACAAACTGGAAGCGAATAAAACGCACTTTATAGCTCTAGAGTTCCGATGCAGTTGTGTATGCTGCAGAAAAACTATTCTTCAGGTACAATTCTGCAGTATGAAACAGAACCCAGGTAAAGAGAGGCGTTCCAATTACCTCAATATTCAATCCTGGGCCCAGTTTTATGGAATGCGATGTATGATGACGTACTGAGGCTACCCTTTCCGATGACTTCACCATAGTGGTTTATGACGAATCCGATGAAGTAGAGTAGACCGCAGCGCACTCTACCTTCATAGTTGAGAAATGGATGAGGTTTACGAAACTTAGAAAAGCCCGCCATAAGAACGAGGCAGTGGTGACCAACAGTCACAAGTCTAAGCAAAGAGCGGTCTTGGTAGGTGATTGCATCATGCAGCACAAGAAAGCGCTGAAGCATCTCAGGGAAATAATTGAACATGAGGTGTGATCAGTGATCAGTGAGTTCACCGAAGTCTAAGGTGCCCTCAGTAATTCAAAGGGTAAGCTTAGCAAAGCTTGTTCTAAGTCTGACGGATGGTGGTGGAAAATCGTAGACTTCGTAGCTTTTGGCTAGTAATGTCAGTTGGTTAGAGAAATTGTAAGTGCTACGGTGTGAGGATTCGTTTTCCACTGGAGTCTTCACTGTCAACTGTCGGTTTTTAAGTGCTCTTATTGCTCAGTTTGTGCAGCCTTCGGTTGAAGATGGTGTAAATTGTCTCATTTGAATCCCTTCCTCAAAAAATATGTAAATTATATTAATGCATAAAAAGTTATATTCAAGTCCAACACTTTTCACTTTCCGCTGCACTGATAACGCAGGAACTTTCGACAAAATGAGATAAGTCGCAAATGATGGGTCCACTCTTCAAGGCAGTCACCTCGGACCACTGCTATTCGTGTTATTTATTGCAGACCTATGCGATCTGATTCAATCAGAAAAGTTATTTTATGCCGACGATTTGAAAATTTTTAAAACGATTCTCTCTCAAATGGACTGTTGCGTAATTCAACGCGATTTGGACACAATAAGGAATTGGTGCAGTGCTAACGGAATGGATACCAATGCTGAGAAATGTAAGGTAATATCATTCACTCGATCCCGAGCGCCGATTCAACAAAGTTACTCAATCGGAGTTCATGAGCTGGACCGTGTCACTTCCGTAAAGGATTTGGGAGTTGTCGTTGATAACAAGGTTACATTCAATGAACACATTGCTACAACTACTGCGAAAGCTTTTTCTCTCCTTGGGTTTCTGCGAAGAATAACGAAATCGTTCCAAGATGTGTACGCACTCAAATCAATCTACTGTACGGTAGTCCGCAGTGTTTTGGAGTACGCCGTTCAAGTGTGGTCACCATACCATGAAGTCCAAAGCAATAGAGTTGAAAGAGTCCAAAAATCATTCTTGCGATATGCTTTACGGCGCCTGCCGTGGAACGACTCGATAAGGTTGCCGCCATATGAACACCGATGCATGTTGATTGGACTGGACACGCTAGCGTCGAGAAGGATACTGCTACAGAGGGTGTTCTGTTTTGATCTTCTGACGGGGAATATCGATTGCGGAGATTTGCTTCAACAACTGAACATTCATGTCCCGAACCGTCGCCTACGCCATCCAACTTTTTTGTATATTCCGACACATCGCACTCTTTACGGGCATCATAACCCTCTACACTCTTGTTGTCGATACTTTAATGACGTTTATGATAAATTCGATTTTAATATTACTAAGATGACGTTTAAAAATAGGATAAGGCATTAAAATAAGTTTCAGTCTGTACAATTAAATTGAAAATTGAAGACGTAGAATAAATAAAAAAAAAAAAAAATAAAAAATAAAAAAAAAAAAAACAGGAGCCACTTCAAATTAAACTGCTGGTGTTTCGTCGATGCGTTGTTCTCGTGTGGGCGTTCGGTGGAGGGTTGGTGGGGGAGGAAGGGTAAATGAATGCCATCATCAGCGCCTCTTTGGTGGTATCGACTTGACTTTCGAGTCGATACCTATATATTGAAATAAACAGTAGCTGTCGGTGAGGCGATAAAAGCACTAATGAAACGACTTTTTTATATTTCGAGCAGGTTTTTTTGCACAAGACTTTAAGGCTACCGTTCGGTTGTTGTTTCCTGCCGGGGCGGCTTTTCCACTTTGTAGGTATTTATCTTCTGAAATGGGACAGGGCGTTGACGTCGACTGTCGGGCGCTGTGGCTCTCTCGGTAGGCTCAGGGGACTCTACAGGTGGCTTGATGGATCGTTGGTCACAATTTCCTAGCATAAATTAATTCCATCGTTGATCGCAACAATCACCATCATTATTTCTCTATCAGCCAATGCAAATCTAGATCGTCAAACGGAAACGATGCAAAATTGCAATTGCAACTGCCGCAAAGTGTCGTTAGCGCACGATGGTTGTCAGCAGTTGACAATTGCCTCGGCCGCAAAACAATACAAAGTAACGAGATCATTAGCTCTTCCTTATCTCACGGGGCTAGATGGGGATGCACAAAAGGGTGGAAAGCTCGTTACAAATCGTTTTGCGAGGGAAAATATCTCCACTCACGAACTGTATTGCACCGACGACCCGCAGCTCCGTCGTTGAGGGACGACGAGATAATGATGATTGTTAACGATGTTAATCTCGATCGTCATCGCGCTGTTAAACATGATCACGATCACTGGCAGCCAACCAGCGCGGAAAAACAAGTAGATTTTCGCTGCGATTGATCCCCCCTTCTAGAATCTAGGGCCGGCAGGGAAGACATCTCCTTCACTCTCCGGCCCTGCCATGATCATCAAACCATCATCCATGGAGCCGTTTTGTTCATTCCGAGGCTCACACGGCGCGCTGCTGATGGCGATGCTTATGATGATTAATAACATCAAATTACAACCATTAATAAAAATTGAATGCAAACGGGGCGACCCATGCGAGAGTCGTGTTCCGGGGCATTTGTTTGTCTAGTATGGTTGCTCTTTTTTCCTCCTCGGTGCCTAATGCTTGTTTTCTGGGCGTTATTATATGGACTGCAATCAGAGTGAATACAACCGAATTCTCGTGCGTGGAAAAGCACTCACTGCTCATCACGCGGGCACGCATATGGTTATCTAGAGGAAATCAACAAAAGTTTCGGTTTTTTCTCTGCTTGTCAGGGGTAAAGTTTGACAGACTATTTTCTATTTTCTGAATAATCAATTACTGACATGTTTGGTGTGTTGGGAGAATTATTACATCGGTTAGCGAGCAAGCTGAACTATAATGTGTGATTATAATTTACTCAAATGTACCACCCGAAAGCGTTTCTGATTTGTTATTTTTCGGTGTATTTCATCTGGCACAAAATTAGATTCATCGATCCTAGCGAAACAATTCTATCATTCCAGACTATTTCTGTAGATCTGAGGTTATATAATTTCTCAATGGTTTCGGGCCATGTTTCCATTGATTAGTTCGATTTTTTTTAGGACATGTTGCATATTTCATCAATTTGAGTGTTTTCAAACAGGTCAATAGATCATATGAGGCTGTCTTTTTTGTAACTGGTTCCATTGAAGAATACAAATATAACAGCAAATATAACTGCATTTTTCAGTGCCGGAATAATTCCAAAGCTTCTTATTCTTATTATTACATTCCAACTGGACCAGTGCTTAACTTTTATAGAAATATCGAAAGTTTCATGTAATTTCTTTTCAGTTAAAACACCCCTTGGTTCATTCTTTTTCCTTAGTGTCTACTTGAATAGATTTGGAATTTTAATGACATGTCTAAATATGTGTCGATTCGATTAATATTTGTCATTTTCACAGCGATTTGATGTTTTTGGTGATAGCAATAAAAAAAGGTTTTCAATAGATTCAAATCGCTAGAGGGTATTTCAAATATTCAAGGAATCGTTAAAAATGCATTCTTTTGATACTTTTATGGCATTTGTAGACATTGTTCTCCTTCCAAAACATATACAAAAAATCATTCGAGCTCCACACCGCTCATTCAAAACTAGATCAAATTCTGAGTGTCCTCCCAAAATTTGAGATCATCATAGAGCCCGTCCAGAAACGGATTATCGTTGTACAGACTGGTGCACTTCTCAATCGATTGCCACTCGCTGCGTGGTACTTTACGGTTCATCACCATCGTCTTCACTTCTTCCTCGTAAGAATTCCGCTTGCTGATGCCCTTCTCGTTTTAGTGGAACTACCACCGCTGGTGTGATTCTCTTCACCAAACTTCACTCTGGTGCCGAAATCGTTTGGATAAAAACCGGTAGACGCATGCTACCAATCTGATCAACACCTTCCAACGAGAAATGCACGACACATCGACCATTGGCTCTACTGACGAGATGTCGTGAACTAGATGAAACGCCCGTACCTCTTCAGGAGTATCCGCTTCTACCGTTTCTTGATTCGTCCATCGATCTTCCGGCTGGTACAGAAAACTCTGACCTCGAAACCACGATCCATTCGAGTCCAGGCTACTTCTACTCTACCATTTGGTCAGATCGTCAACGATGTTGCTTCTCGTCGATATATATCCAACGCCACTCGCTATGCTTCGCGAGGCTCAAAATCTCGCCGATCCAAAACGCCATGAAAGGATTCTTTATCCTGTAGGCCCTGCACGCTCTGGTCGGCTGTGCGTTCACCGATGTCATGGAGAAACTCTTCCGAATTCGACACCCAGTTTCGGATCTCGAACCCGCCCTTGAAATGGACGAATTTCCCTTCTTGGGCCCGCCTCACTGTTTCTTTGACTGTGGCCGTGCTATCGAAATAGTCGTCAAAACAATAATTTTCGTCTATCGCACTAGCCACTTCCGGCAACTGTCCGGCGTATTCCTCTGCGTTACAGTTCTTGACGAACTGCGCCGTGCAAGGAGAGCTCGTCGCGCCAAACATCGTCACGTCGATGATGTAGGTCTCAATCTCTTCTGATGCGCTTCCGCGGAAAACGAATCGCGCTCGCTTGTCTGCTGCACGCACTCGCACTTGCAGATACATCTTCCTGACGTCACCTCCGAAACCTACTAGTCGCTCACGGAAGTTCACTAGAACATTGAGAAGCGGAGTCAAAATGTCCGGCTCGTTCAACAACTTTGAGTTTAGCGACACACCGTTGACCGCCGCCGCTGCGTACTACACCAGAAGTACTTTCCCCGGCTTCTTGGGTTGCACCACCGGCAAATATCGCACGCTCAAAAAAGAATTCTGGAAAACGTGAACTGTCAAAAATACACCATGAACTACCACAAATGGTCACATAAACATGATCTAGTTCACGGTGTATTTTTGTTGTTGACGAGTTCACATCTGCTGCTCACGGATACGAGAACGGATTTTTTTCTGTGCGGCAAATACCACACTTCTTCTGGCTCGAACTGTTTCAATTCCCTTGTGTCGCTACGTGTATGTAGGCCCTTCATCGCATAATCGTTAATCAACTCGGGCCCATGTTTGCCCATGTCCTCTTGGAGATTAGAGCTGCGTTGATACTATGATATACATTAATCAGCTACAATTTTGCCGAAGACCGTTTTCAAATCGGACGTCTCAGTTATAAGTTATTGCTTTTTGTATGAGTTGTAAAACTTTGGCTATGATAATTGGGCTGCTCTGAAGGCATTATTGGATATATGCAGAATTAGCGCAACCAGGATTTGGCTCTAGGGGGACCTGGAAGGTAAAACTGCGATGGAAGTAGAAAAATGATACCTTGGACAACTGCAGCGATTGACAGGCTAGATGTTCCGGGCCCGTTCCATCTAACAAGTCAATCGAGCTCTCTGTCATCATAGTAGATGTTGTCTCCATCCATGACAATGGGGAGGAAAAAAATCTATTTCTAGACTAACATTCAAAGAGAGTGGAACAACATCTGCAATTTTAAACTTATCTCGTCCACTCCAGGTATACCTTTTTATATAAACTTGCACCACTAGTTGAAGAGAGTCTGTTTGAAATTTAAGCTTTAATTTTAAGCTAAAAACTTGTTCGATTGGTCGCTTGCTTGTGGTGACCGATCGATCAAATGTTCAGCGTGAATGGCTTTCTGATTCTCCAGATTTGTACTCTTGGAAATTTAAACTGTGGTTTCGTTGCATCTTAGCCTTTATTCCATTATGCTAAACGGCCGTATGCGAAACGTCTTAATGCGAAATGGGTCACCTTCAAGAAATCGACATTTCAGATTTTGAAGCATTCCCAGCTTGTAGACGAATATTTGTAATTGTTCAGATTAGGATCCCCTTCGGGTTTTTCTAGAATTTTATTCAAATAAAACTACAGTATTGCTTCTCCAAGAACAACTTGTGGTCCACAAGACCTCCGAGCAAAAAGTTACGTCAGTTATAATTTTCAAAAAACTTAGCTTTCGTTGATATTTTAATTTCAATTGTCCTCCATATCATCCCGTACACTCTGATGTATGCTCCTGAATAGTCCAATAGTCCGTGGGTGATAAAAAATCATTGAAATTTGTTTTTTCTCGGCTGGATTCTTGTGAACTCTGGTGTACCTACCGGGATGGAAAAAAACCTGGAACCTATCATAAACAAACCTTGCCAGATTAAGAAGGTTATGACACGGTTTTGCAACCTTACCATAGCTAACCAAATTTCTAACGCCAAGCTGATAACGGTTGCGAAAGGATCGAAGCTGAACGAAGCTCCCGGTCCAGATGGTATCCCTAACGTAGCGCTGAGGACAGTAATATTTGCGTTCCCAGACATATTTAGGACAGCTTTGCAGAAGCGTCTAGCGGAAGTCTGCTTCCCAGACAGATGGAAGATGCAGAAGCTTGTGTTGCTGCCAAAGTTGAAAACCGCCAGGAGCTCCTGCTTCATAAAGACCAATATACTTGCTGGATACTCTCGGTCAACTTCTGGAGAAGGTCAACCTCAGCAGGCTGACGATCTATACGGAAGGCGTGGACGGATTGTCAAAAAGACAGGAAATCGATACTGCGCAGTAGTTACGATAGATGATAAGAACGCATTCAACAGTGCCAGTCGCCACCAGTGTTGACCAGACTCATTTCCCCGAAATTCGAATTGTGAAGCCATGATCTGTTATAACTGTGCGTTGTATTCCTGAGATGGAGGGGGAGGTGGTTGGGCTTGAGTGTTGCACATGTTATCCGACAGTTTCGATCTCGGTGGGCCGCAATTAAAGTTACGGTGAAATGATTCGCACTCACTCATTTCATTTCACCGAAACTTGAATTGAGGCTTTCTGGGATCAAAATTGATCGATTTTGTGTGCAGTACTCAAGCTTAACCATCTGCTTTTCTATCTTAGGAGGATAGAGCATGGTTGTAGTAGTTCGTGGCTTCGTAGTTCGGAAAATGTTATTTTCGGGGAAATGAGTCTGAACAATACTTCCAATTTGGTTCAACAAGCAAATCATAAATTTGAAAAATCGAAAACAAAAAGCTCACAAAGTTTACAGAAGATATAAAAAACCAGACGATTTAGAAAAATATTTGGTTATTTGCGACCAACTCAATTTAGCCATTTCTACAGCACTTACCGAGTACAACATAAAAACTGAAAATGAAATAAAGTCATGTCCAAAGAATTTTTTCAATTACGTTAAAACTAAACTCAAATCGTGCAACTTTCCATCACCAATGACTTTGGATGAAAAAGTAGGAAATAATTCTGAAGATATTTGCAATCTTTTCGCAAAATTTTTTCAAGAAAATTATTCAACATTTTCGGAAAACGATCGAGATTATTCTTACTTTTCACATTTTGCTGACTTTCCGAGTGATGTTGGCGTTAATTCTATCGCACAACATCAAACATAGGGATGTAATCTATAGCAGCGACATGGATTCAGACTAAAATAGGTAAATTTTCACATATTTTCATCGCTATCAAAAAGCGATGCAAATGTTCATTTTTCCTGCACTATGTGGGTAAAATGAACAGCGGTTGGTGGTAAAATGAGCACCACGCAAAAAACGTAGGCAAAACAAATAATTCTGAAGTTTTTCATTGCCCCACCGAAAACACATCCATTATTGATTGTAACCCATTCAAAAAGAATTCTGAAGATATCAGATTTGACATCATATCATAACGATATTCACCTCACTGAAAAACCTCAAGTCTTCCGAGCTAAAAGTTACGTCAGTTCTAATTTTCAAACGTGGTTTTCTAAAATCTTAGTTTTCGTTGATATTTTCATTTCAATTGACCTACCGTTTTGATTCATATTACGGACACTTAAGGCCTGAGCGTGGTATAACCGATCGAAAAGCATATAAATTGAAACATAATATATGATACCTCGGCGTTATCATGCTTTCAACACACTAATCTTTCAAATGGCGGCCGAAGATTCGGATTTTACAGCTTTAATTACCTGAAATAAATAGAAATTAGAAAACTTTCCATGATTCTTATTCCGGACGCAACCTAATTTTTGTTTCATATTGCGGACACTTTGTTTCGAATTCCGGACAGCTCACGAAAAGCAAAACTAAAATGGTTAAATTATAAATTAAACTTTCTCACCCGTTAGAGCAACGTCAAAACTAATCACGCATTATAATATTTCATGGATTGCTATGGTAAATGTATATTTAAACGTGCCTGAATGTTGTGAACTTTTGAACGGGAAATTTTGAAACATTTCAAGTGAAACCTTTCCCATACAAAGTAGAGTGTCCGGAATTTGAAGCTGTCCGGAATTTGAATCAAAACGGTACATATCAACTCGAACACTCAGATTTATGCTCTAAATCGTCCGTGCGTGATAAAAATTCATCGAAATTTGTTTTTTCTCGGAAAGAGGCACGGTGTTCATTTTACCACCCATGTTCATTTTACCACCACTTCCCCTACCTATATATAAATCAGGTAAGAAATCGGACATTCGAAATTATCGCGGTATTGCTATTATGTCATGTATTCCAAAACTTTTCGAGTCAATTGTAAACAAAAATATGTTTGCCCAAATAAAAAATCGTATAACAAACGCTCAACACGGCTTTTTCAAAGGTCGTTCGACCACTACGAACCTTCTGGAATTTGTAAGTTACTCACTGAGTGCAATGGATAAAGGTTACTTCGTAGAAGCTCTTTACACTGACTTTAGTAAAGCATTTGATAAACTTGACATCCCAATGTTGACTTTCAAGCTTGAAAAAATGGGAATCGAAATGAGTCTCCTAAAGTGGATCAAGTCCTATTTAAACGACCGTCAGCAAATAGTAAAATTCAATGGGAAAAGATCAAATCCAATACATGTTACATCTGGAGTACCTCAAGGCTCACACTTAGGCCCTCTTCTTTTTATTTTATATGTTAATGACGTTTCTTATATTCTAAACAAACTGAGGGTCCTTATATATGCTGACGACATGAAGCTATTTTTAGAAATAAAGAATGATGACGATCATAATGTTTTTAAGAATGAGATACAGATTTTCTACACGTGGTGCTGCAAAAGTTTATTGGAATTGAATATAAAAAAATGTAACCTCATAAGTTATAGCAGAAAACGAACCACACCAAATATGTCTATTGTTTTAGGAAACGAACATGTAAAAAAACGTGATAAAATAAGAGACTTAGGAGTTATCTTAGACTCAAAACTATCATTTGTAGATCACTATAATGCAATAATTCATAGAGCAGGAAATATGCTCAATTTCATAAAACGATTTGGCCAACACTTCCGTGATCCTTACATATTAAAAATACTTTATGTTGCATATGTAAGATCAATATTAGAATATTGTAGTATTGTTTGGTCACCTTACACAAAAAAACATGAAGAACGTATAGAATCGATACAAAAGCAGTTTTTATTATACGCACTACGTAATTTAGGCTGGTCAGTACTTCCTCTACCATCATATGAATCACGATGCATGCTTATCAATATGAAATCACTGAAAGTGCGTCGTGATTATGCTATGGTTTCTTTTGTTAACGATATTGTTTCACAGCGCATTGATTCTGCTGATATACTTTCAAAACTGAATTTTTATACTCCAACTCGTCACTTGCGCAATCGTTACTTGTTCACAGTAGGTCATCATCGCACGAACTACGCTAAATTTAGTCCGTTGAATCAGATGATGACTATATATAATCAGCATTGTGAAATGATTGATGTTAACATGTCTCGAACAAAACTGAAAAAATACTTTTTTGATATACAAAACAATAGTAACTGAGGAATGTATTATGAATCGAGTATACTCAACAAATTTATAGTATATAAACAAATAGATATTAAGAACACAATGTAATTAAGAATGGTCTACAAAATGCTTGACGTCAAATAAATAAATAAATAAATAAAGAAGTTCCTGTACAAATAAATAAATAAATACTGGTCGCCACAGCCCTACACAGTATGCGGGTCCCCGAATAACTGAGTAAATTTCTGCAAAGCTACTTTAAAAACCGGTTAGGTACTGGCTTACGACACAAACCAGGAACGGAAGTAAACTAAAGTAACGGCGGGAATTCTACAGGGATCCATACTTGGTCCAACACTGTGGAATATGATGTACGATAGAGTGCTAACCTTGACACTGCTGAATGGAGTCGAGATCGTCGGGTTCGCAGATGACGTCGTTCTTGCGATAGCCTACGAAACTGCGGAGGAGGTGGAGATGACTGGAGTCAAGCTGCAGCTGGCTCATCACAAAAAGGAGGTGGTGCTGGTCAGAAACGGCAAAGCGGTTCAGCAGTTTGAAATCAACATCGGAGGACACGAAATCTTATCGTAGGGCTCCCCAAAGCACCTTGAAGTAATGGCCAACGACAGACTAAACTTCAACAGCCACGTTGACTATGCCTGCAAAAAGGCAGCAAAAGCAGCTTACACTGTAGATAGTATCATGCCCAACATTGGCAGACCAAGAAGTAGTACGAGAAACGGAGTCCCGGCTCGGGCGGATGCGTGGGGAACCAAACGGAACCGAGAGAAGCTGGCAGGTACGGTCTAACGTATGGCTATGCAGGTGGCACGTGCATACCGCACTATATCGTCGGATGCAGTGTGTGTTATTGCCGAATGATCCCCATCTGCATCACTCTGGCTTAGGACATTGCATGCTACCCGCAAAGAGACACAATGGCCAATGGCCAAATAGCAGCAGGAGTCCGTAGAAAGGAAGGTGGATCCACAGGCTCATTCCTAACGTGTCGATGTGGACGATCAGAAAACATGGAGAAATCAACTTCTTCCTGACCCAGTTTTTGTCAGGCCATCGATGCTTACGGAAATATCTGACACGTAGAGTCTCAACATTGTCCGGTCTGTCCAAATATCGATTAGACACTGGAGCATGTTATATTCGACTGACCTCGATTCAGGGATATACGAAGCGGGATGATACCGCGAGCGTCCTAAATTCGAACAACATTGTGCAGAATATGTGCCAGCATGAGAGGACTTGGAATCCAATTTACAGAGCGATAATGCAGATTATGTCTTCACTGCAATGGAGATGGCATGAAGACCAGAGAGCTCCGGGCTGCGATCGGAGTAGACTAGATTCTCCGCCGGGGACTAGATCGAGTAGAGCGGACGTAGCGTTGTTATGGGTAATAACACCGTCAGAAACTTGTTTTGGTAGATCGCGTTGTTGCCTCGGCAAAAGGTCCCACCATCGGAATCGCAGGACCGACCTCGGTATCTGCCCGGATAGCATCGGTTAGGGAGATCTTCCGCCGCCAGGGAAATCTATCTTCGTCGGAGTAGGATAGATTCAACGCCGGGGACTACTCTTAGTAGTGCGTAGCGTATCACCGGTTTGAGTCAGTGAACCGGAAGCCATCCTCCAACCGGAATCGCTGGACCGACTTCGGCACTCTACCGGCCAACAACAGAGTATGAATAACGTGTAACGTTACCGGTTTCGGGAGATATTACTCCGTCGGGGTACTGTCCATTGGAGTAGGCTAGCTTCACCGTCGGAAAGTACGCCGAGTAGTATCGATCACGACGAACCGCTGGCTTTGGGTCGTCGGGGCGCTTGCGAATCGGAAGTCATCCCTCAACCGGAATCGCAAGACCGACCCCGGCATCCAACCGGTCCGCCCGTAGAGCATGACAAACAGAGTAATGGAGTCAAGCGCACCAACAAACACAGTAGCATCACATTGTCTAGGCGTGTAGCCGGTTCCAAAATGTGAGTACAGTCACCCCACAGTTATGGATCAACTAAGGGTCATTTTCCAGAACAAAATATGATTGAAAATCATGATGACGCTGTACAAACCGAAATCACCTTCCAGGCACTGCATAATATACGAGAATACACCTCAAAACCCTCGATTATTTACGAAAAAGTGACGTTTTTTATGAAAATTTCAAACGTTATCCATCACACAGATGTGGATCAGTGGAAGAGGAGGATCCCTATTATGAATCAAATCGACTCATATTATGGATCAGAACACTACAAACGCAATTTATCCGCGAGGTAAACGAATGGTGTATTAATGAAAGCATACGTTTTGGCGTTTGTTTTGGAATCGTCTTATCTTTGATTCATAACTGTGGTATGGTTTTCAATGCCCCACAGTTATGAATCAACGCTTTTGGGAATACCGTGGATATTTTATTTTCTTTTGACGGAAAAAATATGCTTCAGCATATTATAATTGACTGCGATGCTGTACAGATTTGTGGTTTACGTAGGTAAAATGTGTTCTGCGTAATTGCAACTCTATGTGATGAGTTCTTTTCTGTTAAATTCAATTCTGATCCATATCTGTGTGCTATCCATAACTGTGGGGTGACTGTAACATTGAAGAGACAAATAGAAGCCAGATCGAATAGAGCAATAGGTGATAAAAAGGCGTAGAGGCATCAACAAGCCACTACCTCCTTGAAGTAATATCATAAGGTAGTTCCAGGGGGACATCGAACTTGTAGTCTAAGCCAAAGAAAGGTGGCATGGTACAGAGTTGGTTCCCTTTTTTTTTCTCTGTTACCACACTCGAGGCGTGACCGTTGAGTAATAGACCGTAATAGATCTCTAAGTGAGAACCACAGAGCCTTAACCCCATGCCCTCACTAGATAGCCGGGTTAGGTGAAAGTTTCTAGCTATGCTAGAAGTGTGAAAAATCTGTAAAAAAATTAAAAAAACATGCTACTCTTTGATGGTTCCAGAATTTAGGAAGTTGCTAAAAATGGGAACGCACCAAATGTGTAGAATGTGTTTTCGTAGCCGGCCTTCTGTTAGTAAAGACGTACAAAAGAGCTGTGAGCTAAGTTAATCAGCAGGGCCTAGGAAACGTGGGACACTTGAGAAACTGGACATAACACAGCATAGCAAAAATAATTTGCAAATTTGCTTAAAATACTGATTCTAGTAATGTTAACATGAAATTTCAACTATAATTTATCAAACATCGAGCGTGCAAAATAGGATTGTGCAAAACTGTTGTGTAGAATATTATTTGGTTAATTTGACAAGATTTTTCAAACAGGCCTGCAGTTTAAATACAAAATGATTGGTTTCTTTATATGGCAAAATGCAATACTTTAAAAACATGAATAAAATTGAGCTTCGAAAGTATTTCATATAAACTTTGTTAATAAGTATTCTTTTACACATGCATTCTGAATTCTGTGGTAGTTTATACACCATACAAGCTAGTAAACTTGCATGCAAGTTGACTAAAATAATTTAAAAATCATTTGAAACAGGCCATATGTCAAAAACTAGACGTGCCATGATTTTTTTTTTTTTTGAAACGGCGGTGGATTTAACAACCCAAAATTGAGGTAATAGCGGTATTTTAGTGCTTGAGACATGCTTATCCCTAAGAGTAATCAGCGCTGTATCGATTTATTTTTGTGAGGAAAGTGCTGCCCTGAAGTGCATTGGACCAATGAGGAAAGCCGAGACAAAACGAAGGGAATTTCGCTTCTAACGACTGGCTCTACGATCTCAAAGGGCAGTATTCTTGAATTTCTGAATTTCTTCTAGTGACTCAAAAGTATTTGCTGCAAAACGCTTTGAAAATTCAAACTTAATCAAAACTGAACAACTAACTATTAGCTGTAAGCCAAACTTTCGTTGAAAACCATTTTCTGGAATTGAAATCACAGAGAAAACCATTCACCTCGTATGACTAACTTTCCTTTTGTAAGGTAAACTCCCATCAATCGACGACGAAGGAAGCCCGATTGAAAAAGCGAAAAACGCACACCGGATTACAACCATGGCCACAAATCATCAGGGGACAATTACGCTGATGGTCCCTTTGTTGCACGGATCGGATACCTATTCAGTGCTACAGAGCTTAAGAACGACCGCAGAAAAAAAACAGCTACCGCTCATCCATCGATTGATTGACGACACGCGAGGACAATATTTCTCCGGTTCTGGTCCTCAATCCGGTCCAATCGGTTCAGTCTTCATGCACAGTTAAAAATAATTTGCAGTATATCGATGCACATCACTCGCGTCGTTAATATTACGTTAAATCGCATGAAACGGTGTGATTGGTCGATATGGAGAATTTTGTCTATTTTATTACAATGCTTTACAATTTACATATTTTTTTTGCTGTTCCACCTGATGATGTGTAGTGCCTTTCCAGGAAGCTATCTGATATCTATCCCGAGAACCGGATGAATTCCGGTCAAGTAGACATAAGGAAAAATGAATCATTGCGTAACTCCGACTAGAAAATCGGTGTCGGTCCCCGCTTTTTTTTATTGATTTATTGATGGGATGGCGTTTTGTCGGTTGGACATTTTTACGATCGTGTTGTATCGTGTGTGGGTGTGTATGTCACTTTTTTGCTGCCGCGTTTATGAGAGAACTTTTCCAATTACGTTGATTGGTACTTGGTTGTAGCAGAAGAGGATTGGCAGATAAGTTTGTTTGATTTCACTTTTCACTGTTTATTGATGGGAAGGTGAGTCGAAATGCGTGAATGTAAGATTTTAAATGTTTAAAGTGTATTAATTGTAATGCCCACGTTCATGTACAGGTATTTGCAATAATTTTGTTCAATCGTTAGAATACTTATATTCGTTTAAGTCATTTGAAATTTTTTTACGCGTTTCTAACAAGGAAGTATCATTTTCAGAAATTTTGGTTTTCTAATTAAGAAAAAAATGTTTTATTTCTGTTTTTGCAGTCCTACTTACGAGTAGGTTGAAATTATCTTTTTCTCACGTTTTTAAGACGAAGCAAACGTTCAGCATTGTCATCTATAATTAAAGATGCGAGTCTCACTTTGCAATTTGGCACTGCAGTACTCCTCGCTTCAACAATGGAATTTGTTATAGTTTTGAAGGTATTGTCAATATCAAATTTTGTTTGCAGAAAAAATGATAACACCAAGAAAACTGTCGATGTATTTTTCATATCTATTCCAGTCAGCTCTCAAACAATTTAAAGTGGAGTTGATTGGATTGCGCATCGTTTCATGAAAAAAAAAAACACTGGTCAAATAAAATCCTGTCGTTAAAATTGCTTTAAACACTGCTTCACGAGCATTAAAGTCTCCAATGACAAAAAAAAAATTACTAATTGTGGGTCAATTTCCGCAAGTCAGTTGGGTTCTTTTTGAAACAAACTACAATGAGTGATCAATTTTGTTTCAAATTAAGAATATGTAATCGTTTTTCTCTTTGAAGATGATTTTTGTTACTAAAACGTTGACAAAAGTAAAAATGCAAATATTATTTGTCTTTCACCCTTATGAGCTAGTATTACTTGCTGCCATTTTCGATGGCAGTGTCACCAAGTTGGTTCCCTAGAAAGGGTGTTAATAAATCACTTTCTTTGTTCTTGGCCGCCGGGCAAACTCCATTTTACCGGTGGGGGTTCATGTTTCGGAACCATATTGGCACTTAATTAGCACACCATGTTTTTTTCCGCCTCAGAAACTAACACACCGACGAATCAACGAAAATCTTGGCACAAGTACATTACTCGCTCTGTCACTTTGCATATCCCGGCGGCAGCGGCGTAACTTGATACCTGTGCCGTCGTCATGAAGGCGGTGCATCGCGGTAGGGTAGGTGTACCAGTATTTGCCATCTCAAAGTTTTTTAAACGAAGATTTAGAAAATTATGTTTTTAAATAATTTTCTCAGAAAATTTAGTGGTTTCTGATCATGATCATTATTAAAAGTGATTGAATGAACACTTAATTATTTTTGTTGTTTTGCTTCGTAGAACTATAAATAAGGGGCCTTCCTTAGCCGAGTGGTTAGAGTCCGAGGCGTTAAAGCCATGCTGAAGGTAACTGGGTTCAATTCCTGGTCGGTCCGGGATCTTTTCATAATCGAAATTTCCTTGGCTTACCTGGGCATAGAGTCTCATCGTACCTTGCACACGATATACGAATGCAAAAACGACCACTTTGGCAAAGAGAGCTCTAAGTTAATAACTGTGGAATCCGAGGTGGCGAATACCGGTGCATCCACCCTACATAAACCCATCCCGACAGGGAAGGTGCAATAACTGAACTATTCCCGACCTCGAGGGGCCCATTTCGGGTGAAAAGACGAAACCATAATGCCGTCGTCGTCGTCTTTCGCCTTTGGTTGGCAACCATCATGTTTCCCGACCACTAGAACAAGGCACTTATGGGAATGCTATTAGCGAGAGAGAGCAGGAGCAAAAACCCACTACGAAGTGCATTTTGTATGAGTGCATATGCATAAATTTATGAACTGGCTTCGGGTTCAGAAGCAAAGTGGAAGGTTGTGGCGGAACGCAGAAACAAAGGGCTACAAGCGTGACAAAAACATAACCCTTTGCCAGGGCGGGTACGGCTCGGAAACGTAAACTTGTTGGAAGTGTGTGTGTGCGTGTCGGGAAATGTACGCAGGGATTAATGGGAAAACAAACATGGAAGTTGGCTTCAGACGACGGGTGACAGCCGACGAGCGTTGGCGAAGCTAGGATATTTTTCTGGATAGGGCCCAGTGGTAAGAGCGCTCTCTCTTCATAACCACGATTTTACGAAATTCGTATCACAAAATTACCAATGTGGATATTCAAAATTAGAGTTGCGCTTCACTATTAAATTTCGCTTTAGAGAGCAAGTAATGGCGCTTAAGCTTATGGTGATCAGCCCGGAGATCTAATAACCAACACTTCAGGAAGGTATCGAATTGAGAAGAACGCTCGTTGAACTCAAAGATATGAGTATGCTAAACGTAAACTGCCTCAAAAATACCAACCGATCAGTAGTTAGGGAGCCGGATCCTATTCTTGGCACTTTTGATTCACTTCGGCAGTGGTTTTTTTTAAAACTACAAAGCTCATATTTGGCCACAACATGCGTCGTACTAACGCGCTTCTTATTGCAAAGCTTCAGACAATTCGGCCGAGAAAAAACCCCCCATACCAAAGTGAATTATGGAAGAGCCCAGGTGGTTCTGCACTCTACACTAGTAGATCTTTTGACAATAATACTGTACAATATGTTGAACATGTCTGAATCAAATTACAGTGCAATGGGTCAAAACATACCACATTATATTCAAGAAATTAACCTCAGTGAGATACTGGGGTCATAATGACCCAAAATCAGATTTCAACCTGCAATATCTCTGTTGTAATCAAACAGATCTTTCTGAAATTTCCTGACTTTTGATATTTTGTGGAAACGAAGCGCAAGACCAAAAAAAAAATTCTTAAGGTGATTCAAAGATGACGTTACAAAAAAACAACTTAATAAGATACTGGGGTCATTATGACCCAGAAATGTATACCCCTATAAATCAGCGAAATATCAACCGAATAATGAAATTTATGCCGCATTCGAAAGATATACTCAAGATTCTGATCACTACCTGGAATACCGGTTCCGTTTCCAGTGGCCCCCGGGAATCGGCTACAAAGGGGACCATATTGGCCACCTGGAATTTCAGTACACTCAGTCCAGAAATCTGCAGTCATCACCAAATTGTATGAGATGCAGGCCATATAGGAACTTACTGTCTTCAGCCCAACGCCAACGCTACGCGACAGTCGAGCTCAGAACCAAGCTGTATTCTATTTGGAAGTATCTCACGCCATCGTATATGTTTTAGAAGCTTTCATCACACAGATATTGAACTCGACGTCCTTATGATAAAATTTAAAGGGATGTTTCCAATTCCTCTTTGGTAAGGTGAAAGTAACAGATGAAAATCATGTCCAAGGCAAAAAACTAGTCTAAATAGATTAAACAATACACGTAATGAATAATATTTAAGTTTCATTCACATTTTCCATGTGAAAACTACCATAAAACATGATATAACGATTTTCGCATTTTTTATGGGCCATACTGTACATGCACACTAGCGCCACGTAGCGGAAAATTGCGCATCCAAAACTTCACCTATTAAACGCCATAAGGCTGCTTAACAACTTTGCTGAAGACCGCAATTTAGCAGGAAGTAAGGATTTCGAGATACTGCATCATAAGTATTATAATTTTTAGGTGATGTTAAACTTTTCGGGTGCTGCAATATTCAACTGGGGTGTTGCCAATACTACGTGATGCGATTCCATACTTATGGTGGGTAGTGTATCTTGCCTTATTTACAGGAAACTGTAAGGGAATCTCATGATAAAAGCCGACACACTAATTCCGTCGAAAAGCCTAGATTGGATCAAAATTTCATCTCATCAATTCAGCAGAATTTATTTTGGAAGACACACTCGAAAATTCTGGAGAATAGAAGAGAAGTTCAAGGGTAAAATAAGTGACAGCAATTCAGCAGAATCCATGAAGTAAAAACTGATGTATTTGTTGCATTTGGACATTAAAGGAAACATTAAAAATATTGAATGAATGTTCTACAGAAATTTTGATTGAGATTTTGGTAACACTTTTTAAGCAATTAAATGAGAAATTTAACTTTAACATTTAACATTTAACTTGATTCCGCCAGGTTTTGTTGTGAAATTTCTCTTATGCGAATATCGTGTTAGGAATCATTAACATTGTCCTCGAGAATTTCCAGAAAATTACTTGAAAAACTCGGCAATAATTCTATTTTACTGGTATGTGTTGTACAATATGAACAAACTCATTTTGTTCCAACAACCGCTGATTAAGCAAACCGTTCGGAACTATGTGAATTTGAATATTGCTGCCTAAGCCAATGTTACTGCGAGTACACATAATTTCAATTCTAGCTCTTCACAAATGAACATCCCCAAAACACACCTGCTTCTGATAACATTTGTGGTTTTCGTAAAAAAATCTGATCTGAAAGATTGCAACAAGGATTGATGCAATTTTCCAATCCCTGGAAGCTGTTGGGGTGAAATCTACGAAAAAAATAAATTTTGGATTTCGTTTTGGTTATTGCCCCAAATCAATTTTTCTGTGTTTTTGATTTGAAAGATTGTTTTGCATGAGGTATACATAATAAACTATTTTTAAAGCTTGTGGTGGTGTAATCGTCAATCATATGCGTAAAAAACATAATTAATGTTTTTAAAACATGGGCAGTTTTATAACAACTCAGATAGGTAATCCTTTCCTACTCCTATGCCGATTCTTCTGTTAAAATATGGCAGAAAATTTGTCGATAGTCAACACAGTCTCACGCACGCCATTGCAATGCCTGCACGACACGCCAGGAATCCATCATCGGTAGTAAACAGAAGTTGCTCCATCACTAATGACCGTGGAATCTAAGCTATTAATCTATGTTATCTACGTGACTCCGATGGTCCAAGAGTGCGGCAAAATCTCTTTGATCTTCCCGGGGTGTACCTCTTGCAAACACGTAGTAGTAGTAGGCCAAGAAATATGATGAACTTTTCCAGCGGGACTATCTAAAAGAGAGACTGCGGTACATCATCCAAGTTGGCATCGGACAAGGCCCCCCTTTTAGTACGGAGCCTGGCAAAGAGCATACATGTGGCTAAACAAAACCAGTCGTCTCCGTCTCCAAGATGCCGGCCGTACAAAAGGTAAACAAACAAACAAACGACAATAAAACCCCGCTTGGACAATAACAACAAACCGGCAGCTACAAGACAAAAATAAAACCAAAACTCAAATAAACCGTGGGAGCTGAATCCGAAGCGCAAATTTAATTGATATTCAGTTTAATTAGTATGGTCAATGTCTTTCCTGGGGAGGACTTGCCTATGTACATAAGTATGCACAAGGAATAGGGCGGTTCGTTCAGAGCTTGCTTCGGTTTCAATGAAGCGATCAATATCACCCTAGCATATGAGGACCTACGGTTGCTACGACCGGTAGACCCAACTATTCTAGTCCAATTTCTGACATGCCATTTCCGATCTCTAGCCGTGTTCTTTATGAGCCAGCATCCATAACTCTTCCTTTCGCAAAAGGGTTTTGTTTGTTTGTGTGTCACAGCATGAAGAGCAAGAAGCTACGAAAGACGGCCCTATTAAATCTTCTCCTGTATACTTTTGATCTTATTCAAATGAAGCAGCAAATAAAGCGAAATCAAAGGCAGAAGGCGAGTACAAACAAAAAAAAAACCGGGCACAAAACGTCCCGCCACCAGACATACCGCAAAAAACGACGACAAACCAGAGAGACAGAAATTGAATGATTAAATTACGTCTATTTAATTTGCTTATACAAGATCGGTGCGCTCTCTGCTGCTGCTCTGTTACCCCTCGTTTTGCACCGCGCCGAGGGACCCAACTGCGGTAGATTTTGGTGGTCGACATCGTCACTGTGTGCAGGGGTGCCAGGTGATTTGTTTCAATATCTTCCAACTCAGAGGCTTGATGATGATGATGTTCCAGTTTTCAGCATCTTGCTTGAAATAGCTCATTCAAGTAAACTCAATTTTATTAAGTTTCAAGAGTTTGTTTTTTTTTAAATTCATATAATTACAGCTCGCTCGTAGTAAAATTTATTAAGGGGTGATTCAAACTTGATTTGTCCATGTGTATATTTCAAACGCATTTGAGAAATAGTCCAAGCCGAATTTCAAAAACTTGGGCTTTGGTTCAATCAGTGAAGGAGTTGATATGCAAACCATTGCATGAATCTTGTGAAAGAGTTCATGACGATGTCAATTAATTTTAAACCTATAAAAAATTGAAAAAAAAAACATTTTTCCAATTTTTTTAAATTGTTTTCAACTATTCTGGAATGTTTTTCAAAAATCTTCCATTCTACGCAAATGTCTTCCTTCAATCTGGCATCCCTGGCTATATACCACAAGGTACACACGCTCTCTCTGTACGACCAAAGGGAGCAGCAGTCGTCGTCGCTCCTTTTGAGAGTTCTTCTTCGGACCTCGGGGTTTAATCTCCACCGGCACTGCTGTCCGGCCTACTTGGATTGAACCCGCCGATCAAAGGAAGACGGGCCCGCTGTTGTTGGCTGGTCCAGAATTGGTCCTGCTTCATGTCGGACAATCCCGCGAACACAAAAGAGGCCACAGAGTGCAAAAGAGGAGCAGAGGAAACAAAAAAAAAATAGTTCAATTGTTATGCCCTCTACAAGTGTCCTCCATACCGACGACCGACTGTCGTCAACGTTCACCGCGGCGTTACCGAAGGTTCCACGAAGGGATGAACCAAATCCTAAAGGTTCCTAGCTAGGCTCCGGACGATTTGGACGTCGTGCTTCGGGTCGGGATTCATTGCAATTTATTTACGTTTTTCTTTTAATTAATCGGATAATGCCAAAGAGGAGCGGTTGTCGGCCGGAGAGGAGTGGGAGCCGGAGTAAGAGTGAAGAACAGCGGACGCCGCCCGTCTAGCTGGAGTCGGTACCTTGGTGATCACATAAATTTACATCCGAGCGGAGGTATTAAAAATTTAAACGAAGCAGGCGCGGATTTTACCCTCCAAGAGAATCTCGTTGGCTCGGTGAGAGAAGTGGGAAGGTCGCAACTTGTTACAGTTTCATGGGCCAGTGCCTTGGAGGAGGCATGGGGACGAAGCGCGAAAGAGCGAGCCCGAGAGAATTGGTGAGAGCAAAAACTTTATTAAGGCCTTAAGGTCTGGTGGTGTGGCGCTTTGACTCGAAGGGTGCACGGTGGGATTATGAAAATACTTTTAATTGGTGCTCTTTTACGATTTGTGGTGGGCTGAAGATAGCGACTTAAGGTGCGGCATATATTAGCCATTGGTGAACTAGGAGCTAACGGTCAGAGCAGAGTTGGCTGGAAATCTCCAGCTCGATAAACGGCTACAGAACCTTCATACGGGTTTGTTTTTGGAAGCACCCAACGAGCGGAAGGAACGAATGGTAACGAAGTTTGACCTTCTGTTTTATGGTTTTGACTGGAGAGAATAATCATACAATACGTGATTCGGTTATGATTGGGCGTGCTGGCGTTTCCTTGGTTAACGGTCTGTGGAGCATCCAAGTACAATGGAACTTACCTGTAATGAGAAGAAAAATGGAACAGTTTAAGATTTGGGAATTATGATCAAAGCTTATTTCGTAACTAAACTAAGCAATTCTCAAAACTTTATCCTTATTAAATAGTTTATCAAAATTACAATATCAACCACTCTTTCATAGTTTGATAGCCCAAAAAGACTTATGTATAGGAAATAGGATCGGTGGTCCTCTGATTAACATCAACAGTCAACCATTCCCATTCGTAAAACGGCGAAAATTTCTGTGTCACAATCAACAGTGGATTGGACAACGGATTGGTGTTACCCTAGGTCATCTTCTGTCGTCTGTCACTTGTAATAAACATGTTCATGGGAAGTTATCAAGCCGGTTTCGTTGACGGCCGATCGACAACGGACCAGATCTTTACTTTATGGAAAATCCTCCAACAATAAGTAGATGAAAAAACCGAATTTAGTACTATACCATTTAATTCCACTAGAGTTTGTATCCTTTGACAGATTTACGTATTTTGATCTCAACTGTAAGGCCGTCTTCAGTGTCGTGTACTAGACTAGACTAAGTCGAGTCAAGTACACAACACTGAAGACGGCCTTACAGATGAGCCCAAGTAACACAGAGAACATCTTCTCGGTCAGCACTCTGAAAATTATGTTATAATCAGGTGTTAAAAGTAAAATCCAATACATCTTCTGCTTTAAAACCGTCTGATGATGTTTTAGGGAAACATATCTATTAGGCAAGCGCAGAAATAATATTCACGTTATATTTCTGTTCGATTATTGTATGTATAGCTTAGCTAAAACACTACCCATGACCAAAATTCAGCTGAGGTAACTAAGTTATAAAGCTGCATACGAAAACATATTGCATACATCTCTGTTTTGATTGTTGTGATTAGGATGTTATAATAATGCTTTTTTCTGTCAATCGAAAAACAAATTTAGCATTTCAGTTTCTCTTTGGCATCTCAGTTTCTCTTCGAAGATTGATGCAGAGATTTATGTTTTGAAGCAAAACAAAATATGCGAAAAAACATTTTGCGATATGGTAATCAATGCGAACGGAAAGGGGAAAATGAATAAAAGTGAATGTTTTAATTAATAGTGCACCAAAAGAAAAACTTGCCCGATGTTGTGATTTGTTCCTGATGGAAAAGATTGCTTTGTCTCAATGACGATGCTCACATTTACAATGAGTAAAATAGCATGTTTATTTTTTTTATTTCTGTTGTTTTAAACACGTATTTGATACTTATTTAAAACTTCGTTCCAATACCTGTTTTTTTTCTATAGCTACAATCAAAGCAAGGCCATGTAACAGAACCGCTCAGGAAAATGATGACACATGAATTAATTTAAATATTTGCGATTTTAAGCACGCAGAGTCAAGAATAAGTTCGACCCAGTCACTGTTTAATGTTTCTAGTATCACATCCTCAAAATATACAAATCAATTGAATTATCATCGATTCATAAACAAATAACCACTACAAAACTTTTTGACCCGCACTGTGCGCTGGTGGTCAGTTCCACCATATTTCTTGGATGTTCGATCTGACGAAAATTTGACACAACCGTATAGATTTTACGAAAAGTAAGTAGCAACTGCACATCTATAAGCGGCGCGTGAATAATCAATAAGTACAACTCTCCGTTTCACCAGAAATCTTAAACCGCACATAAAAAACACACACTTTAAGCACAAAGCTCACCTTATATTTTCCAATTCTGAACATAATAAAAAAAATCCCAGCCAAGTTTTACGTAGCAAGACATTTTTTCTTGATCACGGTACTTGCACTTGAATTTATTGACGAATCTTTTTCAGTTTTGTTTATTTTTTTCCAGCTGTCAAAACATTTTAAGCAATACACAATGTGCGCTTGTATTTTTGCATGCCAGATTACATCTCGATAACTTGATTATAACTTAATGGTTATAATGATGTATGATATAACTTTGATATAACAAATTCGAATGCTATGGAAAGTATGAAATAGGTATTGTAAAGCATCCAGTTGAACTAAGAAGATGTTTTAAAAGCCTTCCGTTCTTGCGCTTTTTCGGGTATAAAGGTGTATGATATTCAGTATTGTACATTCGAACCAAAACAGCTACGATGTACGAATGGTGTATTTTGAGCTCATATATGACCAATTGTGTTACTTGGGAGGTCGAAATACGCGTATCTGTCAAAGGATACAAACTCTAGTGGAATTAAAAGGTATAGTATTAAATTCGTTTTTTTCATGTACTTATAGGTATTCTACTAAACAGCTCGAAGATTTATTAACTTCCAACAATGTTGTGAATACAAGGTCTCAATGCATCACCTTTTTATCGGTTTCAAGGCGGCAGTATCGACCGCCTAGAGCTATGGAAAATCATGGACGAGAATAGCTTTCCCGGGAAGCTCACAAAACTAATAAGCGCAAAGATAGAAGGTGTGCAAAATAATGTGAAGATCTCATGAAAACTTTCCAGTTTGTTTGAATCCCGCCAGGGACTACGACAAGGTGAACGACTTTCATGCCTATTGTTCAATATCGCGCTAAAAGGTGTTAAGCGGAGAGCTTTAGAGTCGGGTTTGATTTTCACGAGATCTAGCCAATTTGTTTGCTTCGCGGATGACATGGACATTGCAAGCCGAACATTTGAAAAAGTGGTAGACCTGTACACCCGCCTGAAATGCGAGGCAGCGTCCTAGACAATATATATGCTAGTAGGTGGAGCCGAGCGCGACAGGGTTCGCCTAGGAAGCAGTGTTACGGTAGATAGGGATGCTCAAGGAGGACCTACGATACTTAGGGTCTTGGAACGTGCAGGTGCTAAAGACGATGTTTGGCGGTGTGCAGGAAAACAGTGTGTGGCGGCGAAGGATGCACCACGAGCTCGCCCAGCTCTAAGGCGAAATCGGTATCCAGAAGGTGGCCAAAGTATACGATTCTGTAGAGCCGCTACCATCATTGGTAGTGTCTGCTGTACGAATTGCAAATCACATATCTGGATATGAACAACATGCTGTACCCGATCTACAACCGATTTTTCCGAATGCTGCAACCGTTAAAGCCAGACTCCTCCCATATCGCTTCCTTATCATCGTGATCCTCTAAAGGGAAGCAACCTCCATCGCAGAGATGACCGCTGGAAATCACAGAACTCACCTCCTGCAGGAAGCAGACGACGTTCTAGAGGACGTTACCGGTTGCGGCTTCCATAAATTGCCAAACCACACTCGTGTAGCGCGTGAGACTGGCGCAGTCCAAAACTTAAATTCCAAGGCAGAGTCTCAGCATTTCTGGATAGTGTTCAATCTTTTTCGCAGCGCAAATTATTCGTGTGTCCAACGAAAAACAAAAAAAAGCCCCATAATGTGTTACAATTAAGTGGCTTGCAGAACATTGTGATGTTCTTGACAATAAAACCGCAGATTTCCCAGAGAAACTTGGTTCTTCTGGCCTTCGTTACAGTACTAAGGTATACCTTGCCTACATATGACGGTGGGTGCAATCGACGGTACGCCAGATCGAACTGCGGAAAATTAAACGAAGCCTTGATGCTTGGACAAACTTCTTTTTTTTCTTCTTCTTCTTGGTATAACGTCCACACTGGGAGAGAGCCTGCTTATCAGTTTAGTGTTCAATGAGCACTGCCACAGTTATTAAATGAGAGCTTATTTTGCATATTGACCAATTTTGCATTTGTATGCCTTGTGGAAGCTACGATGATACTCTTTGTCCATTACGAAAAGATCCTGGAATCAAACACAGACACCTCCAGTATGGTTTTGCTTTGTGACCACGAACGTTAACGCTAGGCCATGGATGGCCCTGATGCTTAGACAAACCAAGCAATAATTTTCCAGTTAAGAACCGGCCACACCTACAGGCCCGGGTGACCCACAATTTCGGAGAGAATAATTTTTACCAGATCTGTGAGGTCTGATCAAAAGTGTCGCGCGTCGTTCACGTCGTAGTGAAAAAGTTCCGCAATTCGTCAGTAGTGTTTGATCTTTGATCGCGTCGCTTGCTCCTGCGTGTGTGAACGATGAACACTTGTTCGGCGTACAATGCTATTATCGAATTATTTCGCGAATCCGGTTAGGCGTGATTATATCATGGATCGCATCACCAAACATTTATGACTCTCAGATCTATACCTTATCCCACTAACCCAATACCCTTTCCATGACAACTTTGAAGATACAGAAGTATACTCTGTGTCTAGTAACAACGGTTGTCTAACTAACATTCCTTCCCTTCCCCGATGACTGTGAGGACCTGGCTGGCGCCATTATTGACTTTCAAAATTTGAGATCACGATTTGTGCACATTGAGAAAGGTAAGCTAATCCCAAGCCCAATTTGTTAAATCTCTGTGCAACTTCGATTGTTCTGTTCAAACACGGAGTAGCAACTATGAACTGTATAGTCATCTTTGCTCATGCTCATGTTCATAAAGAACGCCGAGCTATACTTCAAGATTTTGATTGTTACCAACTAGCTGTTATACTCAACATCGCATAAATCATTTGGTAAATGTGTTGGCTTTAAAGAAAGGTCACGCTGGTTTAAATCAGACAGCATCCACCGAACAGCAGTCATATTTTCCCCATTCAAAATCTGCGCACGCTTGTGGGTGGTGCTGCCTGTCTCCAACGCAAACCCATAGTTATGCCAAGTGAAACAAAAGAGTTACACTTAAAAGCTTTCGGAACGGAAAAACAGAGCAAAAAAAGCTTGTATTAACATATGTTTAGATACCAATTATTTTGGATTTTATTTCGAAGCCACCGCACGCCAGTAGCCGCCACCGTCCAACCATCGAACACTACGATGCTGCACAGTCAACGGGAGTTCCGACCAACGAATGCTGCCGCCGCCGCCGCCCGTCCGAAAGATACAACATTGAAAAGGGAAGCGAGCGCGGACTTCCAAGGAAACATAAAAAGAGCAAACACAATCGAGGAAAAGAGGAAGCACAGCGCGCCCGGGAGCGCAAGAAGAAGACCTCCACCACGCTGACGCCGAGTGTCTGGACCCTGGCCGAGGGATCTAAGCGCCATGGTTCTTTCTTCCGCCTCTCGCAGCTCCCGCCTTTTTCGGATCCCACGATCCCCCCATAGGAGGCGCACTTGCACACAAGTAAATCCATTCATCATCGGAGGCTGAGCCCCAAAACGGCGGCGTGGAGAGCCGGGCCCGATTCGTTTGCTGTATCGTTCGGTCGAGTTGTGCGGTGTGTGTCCACGCTGAACCCCGGGCGCGATTCTGCTACTCTTTTCCGTATGATCTCTCGGTGATGTGGGTGAGGGAGGGGGGCAAGGGAGCCCGAAGAAATCGTTTGTTGGTTTTTGGCCGGTCGGTGGTCGCCGTAGTCGTCGTGACCGTCCTCGTCGCCGGGCTGATGGTGGCACGACGAGGGAGGTTCAAATGAGCACACCGGGGACGGAAATTAATCATGATGTGATCATTAAACATGAGATTGGCTTTGTTTTCGGGCAGATCGCGCGCGTGATTGCAACAGTGGGTGAATCATGGTGGTTAAAATTCGGAGAATTTTCTGTTGGGATCGCTGTGGTTTATCGGATTCTATCTAATACGGAAAAGTATATGCTGCGAAAGAAAATTTTAATTTTCTTAATTATTTATCATAATGAATGTTTGCGACATGACAAACTTATTCGATAATTGACACCAACACTCCAGGCTCCCTATAAATATCTTTCAATAGTTTTCGTTGGAGGTGCACTTCGCTTAGAATTCTTCATGATTCTCTGCAGGATTCTGTCAAGAAGATTGCAAGAAAAACGACTGCATACTCCTGAGTTTCTAACTATTTTTGCTCGTAAGTCTCCCCATGATTGTTTGTTATATTTATCCTGATAAATTGTTTAATGAAATATTCTGATGATTCTTTGATGCGTTTCACCAAATAAAATCCACTGAGTCCTCCATGAATCTTTCCATCAATTCCTCCAGATATTTATCTAGAAGATCGTTAAGGTAAACACTTGGAATTCTTCCAAAGTGTATTTTAGAAATATTGCCAACAATTGTTCAGAAATTACTACGCAAACTCTAGCCTAAATTGCATCATGTTTTACTATCGGGTGACCTAAAAAAACTCATCCAGATATTTGAAAAAAAAAATTCTGGTAAATATTACATTAGGCCGGAACAAATTTGAAATTTTACTTTTGTCTCCCCCCCCCCCCCTTCAAAATTTTCAAAAAGTCAGAAGGGGAAAATAAATAAATTATCTTATTTTCAGTGTTGATTTTCATTATTTTCCGTGTTTTTTGCTAGTTTTGTTTTTCGTCTTTACTGTATTACATGAGATAACATGTGTTATTGGATTACAAGTCCTCAATTTGTTTGTTTTACTGTAACAGTGTGGCCTATGAAAATAGATTTTTTTTATGATTTACATGGATTCTTCTTCTTCTTGGCTTTACGTCCTCAGTGGAGGTCCTCCACTCTTATGGAGCACCTCCACAGTTATTAACTGAGAGCTTTCAGTGCCAAAGTTGCCATTTTCGCATTCGTATATCATGTGGCAGGTACGATGACCTTTAACGCCCAGGGAAGTCAAGGAAATTTCCATAACGAAAAGACCGGGAATATTACATACATGTTGGACCAAATTGAAATAATCTATATATGATTTCAAGTTGCATATAAGTGCAACATTTTCGCAGTCTTCTTAACATTGTTAATAGCTAGAGTGCCATTTGAAAACCGTTTTATGAAAAATGTTATGCGATCGATGTTAAGAATAAAAAAAATGTCGTGTTTATTATTCAAACATTTTGATTTGACGGATATATGAATTGAAAAATAATGACTTTTCCTGAATTTCCATTTTATTATTTTTTGAAGATTTTAAGATTTGTTCCGGCCTTATTATGAGATTATTGAAATTATTTTTGAGGTTGTTGGAAGGAACACCTTCAAGAAAAAATTCAGAAATTCCTTCAGAACCTATGCTCCAAGAAACTTTTTCCACCGTATCCTTGAAGGATCTTCTGAGCAATATGAGTATCATTTTTCTAGTTATCTCCGAAGGATTGCATGACTCCAGGAATTCTTTCATATTTTGTTTTAGTTATTTCAAGTAGGGTAGAAATACCGGTTTTGCCCAACCTAAGAGGAAACATGTTTTTAAAATATATGGAATATATGTGCAATACGCCAAATGAAAGATTGCAATCCATATTGGGTTCAGTCCACACCAGACCCTAGATTCCAGAAGGACCCAAAATCATGGTGAGAATTTATAATACCAGTCAAAAGTTTGGATTCCACCAAACCAACATGTGAACCAGCAGAGGAAAACATCAGATTTGGAAGGGTGAATTGGTAAAGTGTAGAGCCCCTCAATCTGTTGTATTTTGGATATGCATTGCAAATTGGATTTTAATGTTTCAAAATATTCTTTTTTGAACACCTTACTTGCAAGAAATTTTGGTTTATGATTCATAAGCACGTTATTTTGTTATGCAAAATATCTTAATATTCAGAGGCCCCAAAAATTATGGGCATTGAATAGTTTGGAATAAGAAATCCATAATAAAAGTTCGAATTGACCAATGTAACTATATCCAAATGTTTTTTTTATGGTTGTTTAGTTCCGTAAAATTTTGTACATATACAATTGCCATGAACAATAAAACCAAAAATTATGTTATCAAAAATTTTGGAGTCCAGGAAAATGAGTTAATATTGAAAATCTCTTCTGAATCACGTATTTGCGTAGTTTACTTCAGAAACTGCTGTTGTAATGTAGGTTGAAATGCCATTGTGCCATTTTGATATTGTGTCATCATTTTTATTCGTTCAAAAAATAAAAAAATATTGATATTGAAGGGTAATAAATATGTGCCATACTATGAAACATGAAACATCCGAATAAGCTACAAACAACTGTTACTATGTCATTACTAATTTCAAGTGGTCTGTGTTCAGATAGAATGGACCAAGTATTTTCAAATGGTTTCAGGAAAACGTGTCCAACCATTAGAAGCATCAATTTATTTGCATTATTTGCTGTAATAATGAAACATATTTGTTCGATGATACATATGTATCAAAATACCATTGGACAAATCAGAATTGATGGAGTCCTTAACGTATATTTAGAAGGCTTAAATATCATCTTGTCCGGTCTGTCTGAATACCGACCAATTGATTAATGCCTAGGTTATAGACAAATAACAAACTATAACTTCTTCGTTTGAGCCGAGTGGTCTGAACGAGAAGCTTAATGTTTTACAAAGCATTAAAATCTACAAAATAATGTGTTGAAATTATGGAAGAATATATTTAAAAGATCTATCTTTAAAAGAGCTGTCTGAGATGTACTGGACAGCATCTTTTGTTTTTGGAAGATTTTTTTTTATTTGGATTAAATGACGAGAGAAAAATCAGCGAAAAATTATTCACAAATAACTGGTTGGGAGTTTGTTTAAAAAGTCTCCAAAAGCTCATCTAATCGTTTGGAAAAACTTGTTTGTTTGTTGAATAATATAGGTTTTTTAATGAAATTCCCATAGACTAAGGATATTTTTACATGTTATCTGAGATAATAACTGGTATGCTAAGAGCATGTTTAAAAATGTCACAAGTAATCCAATATATTTTTCGGGTATTTTTTATTCTTTGGAATGTAATAAGTATGTTCATCGAAAAAAAAAATATTACCAGTTTTTAATGTTAAGTTAGTTAAATTGTTCTTAAATACCTAATTGAATATATTTACAACGTATGGTTAAATTACTCAATAAATTACCTTCTCATCATTTTGATTGATATAAGAGATAAAAATGATTCCTGAATAATACGCCAACGCCAAATTTATTTATTTTAGTGATAAACCAGCAACTTGGGGTCTACCTTTGTTTTAAAGTGAAGATGAATCAAAGCCAAACATCAAATTTTCAAGAGTACATATCTCGAGAACCGAACACCCATTTAAGCTTAAACGGATGTTTGTTTTATACCCTTTGAGATTTTCTCTTAGCATTTATATTTGGTTTTCTTCTGAATAGTCTGATTAAAGAAATAGCCGTTAGCTGAGTTAAAATTCACACAAATAAAGTAAAACAAAAACAAAATCCGAATAATCTGTGAGAATTCCCCGAACAGTTGGCAACTTTTAGTTCTGCATGAAAGTGGTCATACGAGCATTGTTAGACCTACCGTCCAAGAATAAAAAGAACATCTGAAAATATAATTACACATTTTTCACAAATGTATCCAAAAAGCTTTTTGTGGGTCCTTGAAAAAATTGCACTGAAACATACCTAACTTTTTTAGTTTCTGTGGTGATTTCGTCTAAAGATTTAAAAAAAAAAATTCTTTCATGCGTTGCAATACTTTCTCGTAATTATTTTTCTTTTATATCTATTACTAAAATGTACTCAAGAATGTCTTTCAAGGTTTATCATAAGATATCAAACATTTATATAGAAGCTACTGTATAATTGATCTATTCATTTTTCTTTGTTCCACAATAACTGCAGAGTTTTGATCAATCTTCGAAAATTTTCCAAGAAAACTTCTATTTTCAATGAATGTGATTTCTTACAGATTTCACGCAATTATTTCTCAAAATACATGTCCAGGAATCCTTAAGACATATCTAAAGAGGTAGGGTTTACTTCAGATACCCTTTTGTTAAGCAAATAGCACTCCGTTTCGGATAGTATCAAAATTACCCTATAAGTTTGTCGTAGGAACTCTTGTAATTTTTTTTTTAATAAACTTCTCAAAAATATCGACGGCAATTTCTGTCTGTAATACAGTATCGGAAATAAAAAAATGCACCAATAGAATGCAGACCAATGAGGGGAAGGGGAAATAATTGATGATGCATTTAAAACTGGCCCCACAGTAGACCGTTTGTACCACTGCATCTACGCCAGTTCATACGGGAAGGTGTAGGACTGGTATAATTTTATGGCATAGAGGCTTGCTGTTTGGTTAGCAGACTGCATATGTATCAGGCGTGAGGAAAGTCGTGCTATAATAATGAAATAATGGAAGCGTAGGAAAACGGATGTTTTGTCCGTCACTGGATCTAACAAATGTTATGAACTGTGATACCGTCGATGGGGGTGACAATGGGTCTAGGGGGTGAGATTGGGTCAAAACGGAAAAATATGATATATGAAATATTTCAGTCAATAACGCTGATATTATTAAAATTTGTAATTCATATGTTAGCGAACATATAATTTCACGTAATTCATCACAATATACATATTTAGAAATAGTAGTTTTTGTTTACTATATCGATAAACTTGTATGTTGAAACTAGATAAAATTTACAACATTAGATTTCTCCTGTGTAAAGTATCACGCATGTACTTTAACGTCTATAGTTATATTAGTAGAAAGTTGAAAGTCTTTTCATTACACTTCATATGTATTCTCCGGAATCTATTTTATTTTTCCACATTTTTTTTTCGGTACGGTGTCTAAAACATTAAAATGGGGGTGAGATTGGGTCAAGTAAGAACGATAGTAAATGAAACCACAAGTCCACTTGTTTGACATTTTACGGTGTCGGGTGTTCTCTTTTTTCATTAAGATTAGTTTATTCTTTCTAAATACAGCATCTCTGAAACATCAAACTAGTCTACTTGAGTATTCCGTGCATTGATTAACAATTCAACGCATCCTGACAACTTCTTAAACCAGCAACTATTTTTCGTGCGCAGCAACATGGTAAAATTTTAGTAAATGATTATTTTCTTCAATTCAATTTCAAATTCAATATTTCATTAGTGTTCATCACATCTCACGGAAGTACAAATGAGTTGGATCGCTGAAATACCGGGGATTATGACGTCAACATCTGCTGAAACGTATTGATCATAGAATGTCGCACCGAAATTTAACTATTTGCGAAGGTTTAAAATAATCACTGTTTCAGTACACCTTTGGGAAACCTGAATAGGCTTTATGGCAATGGGGATGAGACTTTTGATGGAAAAAACAAGAAAATTTATGTAAACTTAACGATAAATGTTGGGTTTACATATTTATTCTCATAGCTCTTCAATTTTTTGGTATAATCTTTCTTTTAAGTGGGTTTATCATACTTGTGAAACATCTTAGATATCTTTCCGTCTTGTTTGCATCGTATTTCATCAATATTTTTCAGCTATGAATGGGTTTGAAATCATTTAAAAAAAAAAAGTAATTTTAATTACAGTGACCCTCTATGGGATGAGATTGGGTCATTTTTCATTCACTTGTGGTGCCGCTGTGAATAAATATTTTCCTTTAATTTTTTGAACAGTTGTTAATGTACCATCAAAGTACATACACACCATATTTTAAGTTTATTGGAGTTAAATTGCGATAGTTATTCAATAAATAAATCGTACATATTCCTATTTTAACCCATTGTCACCCCCAACGACGGTATATTAAGAGTGGAAGATAGAAGCAAGTGAATGTTACAACAGCAAAGTATGAGGAAAAGGACGGGCTTAGGATTGAACCCGTGACCTTCTGCTTATAAAGCAAATGCGGTAGCAATAAGACCACCAACCCCTTCTACCGTCAGGATTACCTGTATAAATACGTTTAAAAGTTTTTATTAAAAATATCCGTTATAATTCACTAGAATACTTGAATGCAAATCATTAAGATTCGTGAAAGAAATTTCTAGTAGAGTTTCTCAATTAATCTCAATTAAGAGATTTTGGGTGTAATTTTTTGAGTTTTGTTTTAGTATTATAGGAATAAATTTCTAAATAAACTCATGAAGATCACAGTCGAAGTCAGTTGGAGATTGTCTATGATCCACGTATTCATTGTTTCGAATTTTCAGACCCCTCCCACTCGTGGTCAAATTTAAAATACGTGTAGGCCGGGTTAAAAAAAAGAAGAAACATCTTGACGTTTCCAAAGAGACTCAACTTTGTTGCGTGTTTTAAGAACAACAAGGGGTAGACGGCCTTCATAGTGTCTTATCTTACACAAAACATTGTAGTAATCTTAGAGAGAGCTTGCCAGTGGTCTCAAAATAGTCATCTTCACGTGAAATACATTAAAAGCTCGTTCACCCCCCTTCTCCCTTCTTAATACTTCAGTCGTCGCGCTGTTGTATTTTGTACAACACAGGTGAAAAAAGCTCGCTTTTCGCTCACAACAGCAGCGTGGTGGTTCTGACGGTGGCGAACCGCACGACGACTGAAAGGTTAACATGCACTAAAACTTCATGACATTTTCACTTTTCAGAAACTGATCACATTTGCATTGAAAAATGGCAGGAAATTTTATCATTTCAAGAAAATAATTCAAGAGAATTATTTAAACATTACGTTGCACAAAAAAAAACAAAGTATGTGGGAATAGTTTAACAACATACGAATTTTCCATTGCTTCAATGACCACGTTTTGGTGGATGGCCGGCATTTTTCGGATGTCAACTATGTGAGGACCTTCAAAGGTCCAAACATCGACTCTGATCACTATCGCACTGTCAGTAAAATTCATGCACGATTGTCTACCGTGGCGAACACAGAAGCACAATGACAGTTGCTTTTCAATAGTTAGCGCTTATCAACACACGGTATCACAATCGAATACCACCGGAAACTTGATGAGCGCATAAGGAGAACCAACGTAGACGATAACCTCAACAATCTGTGGGATTCTATCCACAGAGCGGTGAGCACAGCAACGCGAGAGGTACTTTGAGACGACCTAAAAACGGTTGATTTGATGAGGAGGACCAAAAGCTGACAGATGGGAAGAATGTTGCCGGATGTTAGTGTCTGGTATTCGGTAGAATAGAGAGCGTTACAAGGAAACAAGAGCAATCGAGAATTCATCGCAGAAAGAAAAAGCAGTATAAAGAAAATATCATTATTGCGGCGCAGAACATCAAGGATCAAAATGATATGCAGAGATTTTACGAAACTGTCAATGACGTGCGATAAAAAACAGCGCTGTTTCCCGTCATGGGCAATAACCGTGAAGATAACCTGCTGACAGACGAAACCATGGTGGATGCCAGGTGAAAGATGCACTTTGAGTATTTGTTGAACGGAGAGAACATTAGTGCGTCTGAGAACAGATTAACCATCAGCGACGATGAACAAGCTGCGGAGCCCCCGACAATAGATAAGCTTAAAAAGGCAATCAAAAAGTTGAAGAACAATAAGGCTGCTGGAAAAGACGAGCTCTTGGCCGAAGTTTTCAAGCAAGGTAGTGGGCAGCTGTACGAAGGCCTCATATTCCCACACAGACTGGGACACAGACTGGAGTGCGCCAAATAACGCTCCTCAATTCGACGTACAAAATAATGCCACGTATTCTGTTCAACAGATTGAGGAAACTTGAGGAGCCCTTCGTCGGCGAATACCAAGCTGGTTTTCGTGAGAGCCGATCGACACGGACCAAATGTTTACCTTGAGACAAATCCTTGAGACATTCCGGGAATACAAATCGCGGACTCACCATCTGTTTATTTATTTCAAGACGGCTTACGATTCATTGAGTGAGAGAAATAAGTTATGCCAATGTCAGAACATGGATTTCCGACGAAACTGATTAGTCTGTTTCGTGGAACTTTAGATGGATCAAAATCAAGTGTGCAGGCTGTGGATGAGATTTTTATCCCACTTAGAATCTTTTGTTCGACATCGACCTCTAAGGAACTATTAGAAGAGCAGGCGTGCAAAAAAGCGGTACCATCGTCACGTGGTCGCATATGCTCCTAGGTGTTGCGGAGGATATCCATATAATAGGAATTGATTGTCGATCCGTGGAAGAAGCATTCGTGCCTTTATAAAAAGATACTGCGAGGATTGGATCAATACCAGCAAATCAAAGTACATGATCGCAGGTAGATAGCGCGGTTCCAATCGTAATGTTGGTAGTGATGTGTTGATGGGTGGTGAACGGTTTGAAGTAGTGGAAGGAACCAAGGTATCTCTAGTAATGTGCGATAATGATTTTACCCGCGAGGTGAAAAGGCGTCTTGCAGCTGCGAATAGGGCTTTTTAGGGGTTCCGTAACTAGCTGAGGTCTCGTAGCCTGCAGACGAAGACAAAGTTCGTGCTATATAAGACACGAATCCTTCCGCTTGCTCTGTACGGCCATGAATCCTTGACTTTGAAAAAAGGTCGACCGGAAAGCGTTCGGGATTTATGAACTTACGTTCTATGCGATACGTTACGTTACGTTGCTGTGAACAATACTCGGCAATAAACAAAAAAAAAAAACATCTAGTGGCGCCGCATTAATCATGAAGTGTATCAAGTATATAAAGAATTGGATATTATCAAGCTCATAGACACGGCAGGCTGCGTTGGGTTGGTCATCTGGTACGAATGCCGGAAGAACGGCAAGCAAAAATAAATGTTTTGTAGAGAACTCGGACAAGGCCGTTCGCTTCGAGGTAGGCTTAGGTCAGAAGGAGAATTATTCATAAGACGTAGATTCAACATAGGGGAATGTAGCCCATTTAGTATTAAGTATCAAATAAGTATACATATGATGCACTAAAATGCAATAATAAAACTTATCATAAAAGAAACAAATTTACTAATCTGTTTGGTTTAAAGAATGGTATTAAAAGTAACTCCAAATACGGTATGTTTAAACATCCTATGGTAGTTTTGTACGCAATCAATTACACAAAACATAGATTTTATTCTAGCCAAATTCCATTACAATTATGACTTGCGTTTTGATTTATTATTGAAGCTCAAAAGTGTTTCTAATTCCCAAGAAATCCCATTCATTCGCCCATTGTCCAATTGCTTCCTGACCCATCACACTCAAACTGTAGTTAATTTGCCTTGTTGTGCGCACAAACAGTAGCTTACATTTCGACGCGAGGCCAAGAGATGAGATGACGACATTGAGTGATGCAAATCGTTGGAAACAAATCTGGTAACAGTCAATAAAGATCTTCATCAACGACTTTTTAACAAGCTCCCTCGACAAAATCCAGGAACATGTTGTATCGGAAGTTATCGTCAAGATTTTTTGGAACAGTCTTACCAAAATGACAAATGCATGAGAACCACTCATTTCGGGTGGCTCTACAGATCAGATTTGATCTTTCCTCTCCAAATTAGCGATAGTTCCGTCTAGTCTCCTTCCAGGTGAATTACCCCCGCAGAAGAAGACAAATTAACACCCCGGAGGCAATTATTGGCACCGCTTTTTCATAATAAAACAATTAAATTAATTTTATTAGCTTATCTCGTGAAACTCGATTCAAAACGAAACCGCGAGCCCCGGTCCCAAATAAGTCCGGCAAGAAATTAAAACTCTTTGCGCCGATGACGAATGATAGCGCAATTATCGGCCTTTTGTAATCTGCGGCTGTGCCAATTAATTTTCTCGGTGCCTCCAGATCACACCCGAGTAGGTTCGTGTGTATGAAATTAATTCCAGTTTTCGAGCGAGTTTCGCCAGATTGACTGCGATAAGGCCCCGGCAGTCCTCGCCGTTTTGTGATCGTCTATGGCTGCTATTGGTCAAGGCATTAGATGGAGCTCCACTCATTTGGCCAAACGACTTGTCACGTTTGGGCTTATTTTTAATTAAACGAGTGTTTCCTATCGCTATCTGGGTTTTTGCCTTTTACGAATGAATGGCCAACTGCTGTCGATACCGTTCCTAAAAAAACTAGTGGTAAATCCCAATCTTAGCAGGCGTAGAAAGTTGCCTCGCAATGCATCCAAGTAAGCAAAGCTGTGACTGCAACCACTATCAGCGTACTTTTATCACACCTTTTTTTCATATTTGTCGTATTTTAATTTATAGTCCACTTTTGAACGAAGGGCGCTCAAATGGGTGGACCTGCTTCTGTAACCAGATCCTACGCACGGTTTATGAGTAGGTAGGGCCCAATGAGCACAAGTGGGGGTCACGTCAAGCTGTTTAGGTTTTTGATTTATGTGCGTGCGGGTTTTCTTGCCCCGCAGCCTACTTGGTGCTCTCGAAAGGTTATCAGGGTGGGTGGATCAGCCGAAAGCAAATGGTCACTGCGTTTTCATTCGTTTCGTTATTTTTTGTTGGCTTCTGTCGACCGCGGGCGTTAGACGACAGACGGCGTTGGACGGAAAATGTCATAACTCATGCGGGTTAATTGTGCGTTGACAAGATTTTCGACGTTTCAAGGGATGATTCATATGTAAATTTGAAAAGTTTGGGCTGGATTTTGTAGATATTATTCAGTGTAGTAGCATCAACGAACCGATAAGTAGTTTAAATGCTTCGCAGTGAAGCATTTCGGAGATGGTTTCTTATTGAAGGTGTCTTCTTGAATTGGACCGATGCACGAGTTCACTAATCTTTGCTTGACGAAACAAATGAATAAATGAACTCATGATACTATGAGTATATCTCTCCTTGTTCACGCCCTTAATCAATGAGTGCTTCGCGAAGCCCAAGCAGGACGGTTCGGTTTTGCGTCGTCAGATAGGTTTTGCTTACGGTTTCGCGCGTGGTTTCGTCGCCGAAGATTTTTTTTCTGTTTTGGAGCGTCTTGCTGGGTAGGTATTTGGGAAGGCCCAAGCAAGACGGTTTGTTTTCGGGACGCCAAGAAGTTTTGTGTTTAGTCGAGGATGGATTACCAACTGGTGAGTTCGTTTGATGCTTGTGATAACACATTTTTTCTTGAAAGCGTAACTTTTAAGTAATATTAAAACAAACTTTGTATGGTTCGTCACTATAAGTGTCGGCATTATGCTTTTTTCTTACACAATTTCAATAAACATATATTTTTCTCTTTTTTACAATAATTAAAAATTATCTTTTGAATTGTTCGACATTGTGAATGTTGACGTATTTTTTAAAACTTCTACCATATCGAGACAAAATGCACAGTAATACTCATATGTAATTTTCAAACAAACTCTGTATAGTTCGTCACTACAAGTGTCGGCATTATTCCTGTTTCATATAATTTAAAATATATACATGTAATTTTCAGTTTTCGTCATTAATAAAAACATCTTTTGAATTGTTCGACATTATAGATGTTGACGTATTTTTTAAAGCTTCTACCAAAAATTTCTCAAGACAAAAATACAAAACTAGCTTTAAATATAAGTCGTATATTTCCCCCTTGTCCATGGATCGCATCATTGACCAGAGGTGACTCGCAGATCTTTTCCTCCCTCACTAATAAACACCCTTCCCTTGGTGATTGTGGAGATGCAGAGGTATTATCGGTCTCTAGAAGCAACAATCATTACACCCTAACATTCCTTCCCCATCCCAACTGACTGTAAGGACTCGACCGGCGCCGTTATTGATCAATAATACTAGATCTTCTAAAATTGCACTTCGAGAGTAAGCGGAAACTTCCATCCCTTATTCATTTGGATCGTAGTGTAATTCTTACCAGTTCCGATCAATCACGGAGTAGCAACCATTGACATGTACAGTCAGTCTATGCTATGCTATGCCTTGTTCACGCCCTTAATCAACTCAGAAGAATAAAAAAAATCGAAGTATTACAATAAATTATTCCATCATAAACTCATTCTTAAATTCTAGAAGAACCACCATAAAAAGTGCTGGACATTCTTAGGCCGAAGCAAGAACGTCTGTCGTAACTTCCCGTTTCTCTCAATGATATTATGGGCCTTATTCTCGGGCATGAGTTGCTCTCTTCGTCTCTTGTTGGGAAGCTTAAGTCTCAGATGAGCTTACACCGACCTGACCTGGATTGTGGAAACGAACAACTCAGAACCACAAATGAGTTGAATTCAACGGGTGGATTGTTTGTATGCTTTTTTTTTTCGATTACAGCATCCCACTTTTTCGTTGTTTAATTTAATTGTATCAATGACCTTGCGATTGTGAAGAGGCTCTAGTTGGTAATAAAAAGCGCCCGACGACGTCCCGGGCCTTTGGGATGGCCGGGGCAAAAAAGTGTGAATGGAGTTAATTAAACTTTTCTTTGGCCGAGCGAGAGTCCGTCTACCGAGTTCCGATTCCCGTTGCGTTGTTCACTATACGTTTGTGAACAGATTTCAGGGATCCGGAATTGGGAAGAGAGTCTCTCGGAAAGTTTTATTAATGAAGTGTTGAAAAATTAAAAATAAAATAAATCTAACTTTTACGAGCCACTTCCTGTGTGTCGGTGGAGATACAATTTGGGCAGGTAGTTTGCGGCCACTACTGTGTGGAGTCTCATCAAAAAAGGGGTTGAGGCAGAGGTTTGTTTTTACGAATGGTTAATGAGCTCGTGCGGTCGACAAGTGCAACTTTTGTCTACCGGAAACTCGAACCAAATTCCAACGGCCAACAGCAAGCGCTTGGGAATGTGATGCTTCGGGTTAACTTGTTATCTGCTCATCGGGGCGTGTTTCGTTGGGCACAGCTGGATTAATGAACGGTGCCTCGGCTATGTCTTCCCAACACGGATGGCTCGAACAGTTTTGTAGGTCGTTATTTTCAGACCACCAAAGAAGGCATGATTGGACACGATTCAATATATGAAAGGTAATAAAATTGTAGATGAGTTTGAGAGTATTGCGAAATTCAATGCAGTTAATTGCGTTGACCTCCCTATGTTTCTGATTGAAAATGACCCAAATTTCTCAGTGCACGGTTTTAGACCTGTGCGCCGAAATGTTGAAAAAAATAATTATGTTTTGGAGAGTATCAATCATGGAAGAAGACAACAATTTTTATTAACTTCAACAGGAATTTCAGTTGAAACGCTTTCAAACTAATTTCTGCAAAAAAGTCTGGAAAACTTTCGGGCGTGACGATAAAGCATCGGCGACGGCATTGCAAGGCGGCTCACAGGTCTACTCGCTTTATTAACACTACCCAACGTACCCTCAATCAACCCCTCGGTCTTTGGGCGGGCGGCAACCTTAAAAATCACCACATAAACTTGTAATAATTTCATAATAAAAAATCAAATCAGACCCGGCAGAACGTGATCCATGAACCGGCGGGGTCTCCTTAGTGAGCCAGTCAGTGGCCCGACCGATCAACTATATGTGACTCAATAAAACGTTCGGCACTTTCGCTCCCCTCCGCCGCCGCACCGACCCCGCTGGTGTTGAAGGTATGGAGGAATGGGCGGAGGTGCGAGTGAGATCGAACGATCAGGGGGATCGGATTTACTCAGCCGGCGTGCAAAATACAAGTCGGCGGTGCGCAGCACTTTGATCTCAGCAAGCGCCTCTTTAGTTTAACTTCTTCCTCTTGTCGCCATTTTTCACCTCGCTGCCCAGCGAGAGTCAGTGCCAGCTTGGTGGGTTCGCCCCACGATACCCGGCCCCTCTCCGCATGCCCGCTTACTATGTTGAAGAAAAGGGTGATTCCTAGGGTGCGGCTTTTTATTTTTCAAAAGTTAGTGTGCTCTTCTGAATTCTAATCACATATTCCAAATTTGAGTCAAAAATATTAGGTGAAGCAAGCGACTTGAAGGAACATTTTCAAACTATGAAATATGACCTTCTGTGAGTTTAGCATAACTTCCTGGGAATTCCTGGAATTCCTGGGGTAATATGCACCGTCAGGGTAAAATTCACTTTGACAATTTCTCTAAGGAAGAAATGAGTCGAAAAAAAATAAAAATTGCACTCGACAATCTTCGATTTGGATTAAATTTCGCACATGTTTTCGATATGGTAGAATAAGTACTTTCCATAGAAAAATCTATCATTTTGACTCAAGAATAACTTTTGAAAATGGCCTATCAGTTTTTGCACGCCAATTATTGATGGCTGAGAATGATTTCAAGATTCTTATTTTATCATCAGAACGTATTTATTCTGATCAAAATTTAAAAAAATCGACCAAAATTTGTTCTTAAAAATACTTTTCTATTGAAAATTTCTCCACTGTGGAACTTTGTCCCAAACTTCTGTTTCTTATCGAGGTTCTATGGAGAAAATTGGAAAAAATATGAAAAATGAGGTATTTGTGTAATTCAAAATTTAAGTTTTACTTTTGAAATTTTCTAGAAAAAACAATAAATATATTTTTCACTGTGTATATATATTTCCTTGTAGTCCAAATGGTTCGCTATAACTTCAAATAATTTGAATGCAAAAACTTAAAGGCTATTTTCAAAAGTTATTCTTGAGACAAAATGATCGATTTTTCTATGGAATACACTTAATCTACCATACCGAAAACATGTGCAAAATTTAGTGCAAATCTAATATGATCGAGCTCTGTGATTGACTGATTTGGCATGGAATTCGTCCAAGATAAACAACTTTTGACTCATAAATACTACGCAAATTAAAAAAAAGTAAATGGCTCACATCCACAGAATTTTAAACCTTTTGGATAACTTATCAGGGAGATATAATAGGGACGTTCCGATATTTCCGACATAGGTATTGTAATGGTGGTAGGTAATTTGGCATAATGTCGTTTGGCATAATGAAACCAAGAATTTCTTAAGATGACATTCATTTTTACGTTTCTATTGAATTTCTTTGATGACAGGCTTATTTTGGAGTCAATTGATACAAAAATGACATTTAATTCAATAATCTTATGCTCTTAAATAAACTAAAGCATGTTAGGAAAGTTTTGGAATTTTTGGAATAAATTTTAGTGCAACTCTAAAGAAGATAGAAAGGTGATCTTCTTTAGAGTTGCGCTAAAATTTATTCCAAAAATTTTTGCACTGAAGATTTCGATATATTTAGCACAAATTTGCCCTTCTTTCTAACATTGGATGTTCTTTCTAAACAACTGATGTAACTACGATTATAGGTAAAAACACTGTTGATATAAAATTTAAATGAATTTCACCTTCTTTTATACATAGGCTGTTCTTTGGGGCTATATTTTTTAGTTATGTTTTGTTTCCAACTGATGTAAGCGCGGCAATCGATAACATTGATTTTCTCAAGTTTTTTGGCGTCCAATCTTCTATTATTTCAATCATAAATTTTGCCTTCTTTTAAAAATAGGCTGTTTTAATATATATACTGTTAAGAATAAAATTTAGTAAAGCCAAATGTTAAACATTTTTGTATTTTGCTGTTTTATCAAAGTTTGCAAGTCGTGCTGTTATAATGATTACTTTAGTATCTGCTTATATTTCAACTTTTTTTTATTACAAACGCATGATCTGCTTTCGAGATATGCTGAAAAAAATATTATTATTATCATAAATTTTCCCTTCTTCCGATAAAAGGCGGTGTTTTTGATTGACAATTCCAAAATTCAAATTATTATACAAACGTTCAAAAATTTTACCCCAAATATTTTCTTTCAAAAATGTGTTGTTCATTCGAATTATGCTGTGAGATTTTTTTTTGCGTTAATGCTTCAAACATTTTAAACGAAAAATAATCTGCTCTCGTCTTCTTCTTGGCATAACGTCCTCACTGGACAGAGCCTGCTTCTCAGCTTAGTGTTCTTATGAGCACTTCCACAGTTCTTAACTGAGAGCTTTCTTTGCCAAAGTTGCCATTTTCGCATTCGTATATCATGTGGCAGGTACGACGATACTCTATGCCCAGGGAAGTCAAAGAAAATTTCCATAACAAAAAGATCCTGGACCGACCGAGAATTGAACCCAGACACCTTCAACATGGCTTGCTTTGTAGCCGCGGACTATAACCACTCGTCTAAGGAATCTGCTCTCGTATATGGGCAATTTTTGAATTATGCTACAGAAATATATTTTTGGATTAGAGCTTTCAATATTTTGCAAATAAATTTTCCCTTATTTCACAAAGGAATTTTTATTAACTAGGACAGAGCTTTATCCACAACGAAATGTTCTATGATAGTTCGTTTTATTATTAACTGTGAACTTTCTTTGCCAATTTACTATTTTCAAATATCACAACAAGCTCAAAGATACTCTATGTTCTGGGATAAAGAGAAAATCTTTATTCCGAAAAGATCTTCGACCAGACATGTCACATGTTTAATTTAGTTTCAATCTCTAATGTCACAACATTTTTTACATAAATATCTTAGCAAATATCTGAACGAACACCATGCTTGTTGAGTACCTACCAAAAATGTTTGCATGGGCTCGTTGTGAAAGACAATTGTAAGGTTTTCGCAAAAATGGCAGTCGAAATACGCGTACCGTAAAACGGGGTAACTTTGATAATGAGGGTAACTTTGATAGTGCGGGTCCCGCCACATAAAAAACGGAATAAGATAATATCTGTTAATCAGTTAAGAAAAATGAATGCAACAGTAAAGAATATTACTATGACACTTCATGTCAGAGCTATTTTAATTTGAATCGAGAGCATTTGAGACTTAATATACTAATATTAAAAATTGATGCAACATAAGCAATTTCGAAAGGTCTACTAACAACCTGTTCTACAACCACTATTTGAGGTAGTTTTGAATGGTTCGTCACTTATATTTGACAGCCTAGTTATAATAGAACTTGAATATGGTCTCAAATCTCTTAGCGAGTACCATTTTTACAAACTGACACCAGTTTTGTAATCTAAGTCAGAAATTTCCTACTACGATAAACGCCTAGAGGTGCCATTGCATCCCTATAAATGTTCGTAATTCATTCAATTTTGTTCGATTTATGCTCCATCATCAAAGTTACCCCAAAACAAAAAACAGACTATCGATTATGTGACAAATTATATATCCATTCAAAATATATCTTTTGGTAATCTATCGACTGCAATCGATAACTAGGAGGCCAGTACTTGTTTTAAAAATATAAATTGAAATTCTTTGAAACAGCAAGCATAAATATTCAAGTTTTCATAGAAAAAAAAAACTATCAAAGTTACCACGTTTTACGGTATCTATAAATATAGTGCCGGATTTACAAATGTGAGGGCCCCGGGGCAAAATTTAGAGGGATCCTTAAAATAAAAACAATTTAAATGCTATAGTATGTTCTCATTAATAATTTCATTTATGAATTCCAGACCACACGGGAAGTCATTATTATTACTTGTCTACTCATAAAATGCCCCTTTATAAATTACAGGTTGAAACAGGGAGGACGGGAGAACGAATCAAGGAAATAGAAAGATGGAAAGAGAAAGACGAGAAGATTGATCCAACGAATAAAAGAAAGAGGAGAGATACAGAGAATCTCAGAGGAAGCTATCGCATCGGAAAAGGAGTGGAGAAGCAGAAAATGGTGAGATCGAATCAATTATATTAACATGCATATTATCATGAATATTAACTAAATACGCGCCAGGTATAAAGATGAAATCTTTAAACCAGGAAGTGTGAATATATTGCCATTATCCATTTGATAAAGACAATATATACATGCGGGGCTTATTGTAAGTGAAAGTGACTTCTGAATGGACGTGTCTCTCCAGCCATTCTGAAATGGGTCATGGGATCTGCAATAGAGCTATCGCCATCTAACTCCCGGACTATAACTTTTTGCAAACAGAGAATGTTCTGAAGTGCAGAAAGTTTTCTTCCATAATACCACTGCCGGACAGTGGGGGTTAGAAGGATTACACACACACACACACACACACACACGGGAAGTCATTATTATTACCATATCCATTTGAAGAAGCAAGGCTCAAGTACCTTTTCATATATCGATGTAGAAATGTATACTAAAATCAGGCTTGATAGAAACTCTTCTGCAATGCAAAGAGGAGGCGATTTTGCCGTTTTTCTGAGGAGAAAAAACTGAACTCAACTCAAGCGATACGAGTGAGAGTGAAACAAAATGTGAGGGTTTTCTCTCTCTCTTGTTGTGATCCTAACCATCACTCACTCTTCAAAAGAACTATTGAGTGTGCCGGCCGAACAAGACAGTCCTCGTGGAGTTGTGAAGGCATTCTTTTTTTATGGAACTTTACTCTGTTGTGATTTGTGCTGCATCTTTCTCGCTCATTTTTCGTTGCCTATCTGCTTAGCATTTTCCGCTCCCTTGCAACGAATCAAAGGCAACATGCTGCTCTAGAGTATGTGACTGAACTCTAATGATGATGAGGAGTATTATCAAGCCTGCCTATACGCGTTAATTATTTAGACCATCGTTCTTCATTGAAATGAGATTCTGTATGACGTTCGATGTTTTTTTTGAAAACGTTCTAACATTCTATAGCAGTGGTGCTCAGGTTCTGGAGATCCTGGAGAACTTTAACGGGATTCTAGGGCTTTCTAGTGATTTTCTGAGAATTTCCAGTAGATTCTTGAGAATACTGAGCAGGATCGGGGGATTCATAGCGCACATTAGGAGTTTCCTTTGGGATCCTGAAAATATATAATTGATTTTGACTTTTCATAAATTCTTGCGTTATGAATTCTTCGTAAATTTTGGCGTTTCCTTACAAACCCTTAGAAGTTTCTAGGGCGTCCTATGATTTTAAAGCAGGATACTATGGATTTTGCTAAATCATAAGTATTCTGAATCGTTCCAAGCAAAATTTTGAGATGGATTATCAAGTCCTAACAGACTTTTGAGAACTTCCATCGAAGATTAGGCAATTCTCAGCTATATCACAGCAATTTAACTAAAGTCAATCTTTCGATATGAAATGTTCTACTTAACAGAAATCATAATTTTTAGAGAGACTGTCTACTTGCAAAATATGACAAATTTGGGCTTTTAATGAATGAATGTACTGTATTTCTGTATTCTTAAACAAGGTCACTTATGCGATTACTGTTCCTACATGGGCCATGCATACAAATAGTATGCATAGAGCTTATAAATATTGATTGGAGACTTTTAAGTGATAAAAATATAAATGATAGAAGCGTAACGTACGTCACAATTAAAACTACGGCATAGTCCAATTCAACGGAAATTTGCTTCGAACTGAACCATTCCTAAGTCTGGCGTTCGTATCGTAACGTAGGAATCATGTAACAATATCTCAATGGCATTTTAAAAACAATTATTTAAAGTAAACTGCGAAAAACGAGTGTATACAGTTTATTACGAATCAATCTGTTATCTTATGTGACTTAATTTATGATAACAAAACTGATTTGACAGCTGCTATGGATTTATTTGACTTGTTTTTCACGTGTACACGGAACGAAATAAATTTCACGATGAACTTAGAAATATCGTTTTATGCGAGGAATCTTGCATATCAAAACAATCCATTCATTATGTTCTTAGGTTCTACCTCGTTAGGCCGAATATTGTACAGCCGAGGGCCATTTGGCCGAATGCCGTTAGGCCAAAAGGGTCGTTAGGCCGAAAATAACCGATAGTTCTAATGAACTGTAAGGCCTAATGGATATCTAACAGGGATAGGTCAGGATTATTAGTGTTACCTAAAAGCCAACAAATGAATTTTCAAGTCGATTGGATTATAAGCTTCGATCAGGATAATTTGCATTATCTAGAAGCCCACAATATTCGTTTTGAAATATAACAAGAGAACAGCCTTTGATCAAAAGAAGGAAAAAATATTGATGAATGTATTAGCCTTATGAAATAAAAGTAAATGATCAGATGTTATTTCGGCCTAACGACCATTTCGGCTTAATGACATTCGGCCAAACGACCTTCTCTCAAAATTTACGATGAACTTAAAAATTAGCGAGAGGAATCTTGCTTATCAAAACAATCCATTCACCGTGTTCTACCCATATTCGCAAGGATGGCGTAAGCGCCATTGACATTTTAGGCATATTTTGTATTTGAACGACAAATAATGAATGCTTTAAGATATTTTCCGCGCGAGTATCTAGATGAGGGTTAGAACAAATGCCCAATTTATACCAAACCATATTATTTGCAATCATATGCTCAATAATGTAGTTTGAGTGCTGAAATTTTCAATGCCGCTTACGTCGACCTTGCGAACAAGGACAGTATTGTGCGGGTATGATATAATTGATACTACTTGACGACTTTTTACGTAAATTCTTATGCGACTGCTGGTTGGCTAGTTGGATCCATTGCCATTTACATAATTGTCATAGCACGTCTGGTTTTTGATATATTAGGTGTTGAAAATGCAATAAATGACTATTTCAGCCAACTTGCATGCAAATTTGTCAGCTTGTAAGGAAACTTATTTGCTTAATTTGCCACAGAATTCAAACTTTATGTGTATAACAATACTTATCATCAAAGTTCATAATACTTTTCATGCGGAAAAGTTTTTTTTGATGGTTTAGAAAAGTATTGTATTTTGCCATATAAGAGTAACGAAGAATTATGTATGGAGACTGCAAGCATGTTGAAAACATCAGTTTAATCTAAATTTATTCGTGAAATTTCTACCAAAATATATCTAAAACGAAAGTTTAGGTCCTCTTTTACATGCTTGGTGGATAAGATCACAAAAAAGTTTGATAAAATATTCCTCAAATTTTAGGTAAACATCAATGAAACCAATGTTTTATACAACTTTGACGACCTGTAGCTAAAATTTGTGACGTGCTGGAAAATTTCTGAAAACGGCATCAGATTCAGCAACTCCAAATCTACTAGAGACACATAATTTGGTTCTTGAGACCCGCAAAAATGTCATTTTTGTTGCGCTGTGTATTCTACTTATTTATGATGGGCCATTCAGAAAGATGCACTGCTCATCTTCAAAGATTCGAAAACCGCAAAATTGCAGGTTATGATCCTATTGAATATCGATTCAAAAATCATTTGAGGATAACTGTACGATGCAGATTGCTTTTCACTAGGCTAAATATGTAAAACTGAACGAAACCGCTAACCTTTGCTGAAATTTGAGCAATATGAAGTATTCTCAGGTTTAGGTTGGTTAAAACCTATGAAACTGCATGGAAGATATTGAAGTTACTAACCTAAAAGAGAACGTTTTGTTTTCGGTACAATTTAGTGTCAATACAATCCTTGAACACCAACTTTAGTAAAATGTTAATGCCAAATGGTTCAAAAAGTACTTTTTATAAATTTAGTTTTAATTAAAGACAAATTTGATGGTCTTCAAACTTTTTATAAATTCAAGAGAACAGCGCTAAAAAAAATAAAATTGATGAAAAAATGAAGTTATGCTAACTTCACTCAAAGTCATATTTTATAACTGAAAGTTTTATTTTGATGTCGCTTGCGTCACCTCTAAATCTTAATAATTTTTGCTCTTACTTTGACGTTTCTCTTGTTATGTGATTTGAATTCAGAAGAGCAGACGAACGTTCGGCTTTGAGAACTTCCATGAAATACGCCGCACCCTAATGATCCTCTACATATTTCCTGTCGTCCATTCTTTTGATCAGGGGCGCTTCTTGCAAATAATAAGAAAAGATGAAAAAAAACATGCTAAAGTGCGCTACGTGTGTGTCCCTGGCGGAGAGTGCGCATGGCTCTGTCGATATAAACTTTCGTTTATATGTTTCTCCTTGCCGATATTTTTCAACTCCCTTCCTTTGCGGCCGCAGCGATCCTTAATCTTGCGCCGATTTTCTCTCGCGGGGACCCAAGTATATCAAAGAAAAAGCCGAAGCATTGCTTTACGATGTAAGGTACAAGAGGGGCGCGTAAAACAGTAAAGTTTGATCCCGCGTGTGTGCAGCAGATCGAGATCGCCGGAAAGCATCTTTAGAGATGACCTCCGCCGTTGCAATGCTTGTGCTCAATGAACGAAGCGTGTGGGAGCTGTGAGGGGGGTCGAACAAGAACAGCAACAAATGATAAGATATTAAGTACAAAATCGGGGCTCGTAACGCTAAATCTTTTCATTATTATGAATCGCACCGGGTATGATTGGATTCTCGAAATGAGTTAATATTGAGACAGTGTTTTGTTTGATTTGATAAACCGTTCCCAAAGGAAAGGTATCAAAACTTTTATAACGCATTTATGGTGGCAATAGAAGATTATAAAGATTTTTTTGTCTAAAATTAATAATAATTTTGTTCGACATTTCTTCCAATGTTTCAACATTGGCTATTCTATGTAACTCATTAATACTAAACCATGGAGAGAGCTTTAAAATAATTTTCAAAATTTTATTTTGAATCCTCTGCAGAGTTTTCTCCCGAGTAGCACACATGTTATAATTGAGGCAGAATAACTCTTATAGGACCAGATCTGGTCAGGCTAGTCCATATTGGTGCAGCATACATCGTGGCTGGCCTGAAAATTTGTTTAAAGATCAAAAGCTTGTTCTTAAGAAATAGTTTTGATTTTCTGTTAATAAGAGGATAAAGACATTTTTTTTATATTTATTGCATTTGGCTTGAATGCCCTCAATGTGATATTTGAAAGTTTGATTTTTATCTAACATGAGCCCTAGTTACTAAACTTCATCTGACCAATTCATTGGAACCCCTCTCTTCGTGACAACATGTCTACTTCAAGGTTTCAAATAAATAGCTTTTGGTTTAAGTGGGATTACTATTATTATGGATTATTAAACATTTTTGGAAGTCTGAAGAAAAAATATCCAAGCTTTTTTGCAATCTACTATAGATGACACGTAGGCTTGGTGTGCCGTGACCACATATGAAGGTACTAAAAATACTCTATGCTCTGTATGCTCTGGGAAGTCTAAAAAATCCTTGAGATTCGAGCCCACGACTCTCAACTTGGTCTTGCTGAATAGCTGCGCGTATACCGCTACGGCTATGTAGATCCCTTGCTCTGTAAATCACATGGTTCAATTTTGGTCACTTTCCAGCGAAGAATTCATCCACCACTCCAGGAGACACTAAATCAACTAATAAAGGAAAGGAGCAGCATACGCTCGTATGTTATCAATGAACACTAGTTGAACAAGAGCGGCAACTCCACAAAGAGTCTGGTTGTCAAGTGGAAGGTTTCAAACTGATTGCAGCACAATCTCCAAATCTGGGTGGTCTCTTCCAACCAATAACCGGTCACCAGTCTGCGTAAGTGTGCATTCAACTTAGAAATGGCCCTCAACTTCTACTGTCGAGTCACAACTAGTCGTAAAACGCTGATATCCGGTCTGCTTGTTTAGACGAACTTCCTCCAGTTTCATGAGACTGTGTGGACACGTCCAGCTCTGTGTGGCGAATGATTTTTTTTTTAAATTACCATCAAAACCGGGTAAACCAACTCTATTTATCAACTTTGTTGCAACGGTTTCTGCGCAACGATGTGTTACATTCCGTTCAATAATTAGCGGAATATTTGCTACTTGTTTTGTGCGGGGTGATTACAAGTTTTGCTTTTACAGTCACACTTTTTTACCCCTGCATCTTTAATGTTTGTACGTCGATTCGATAGTTTTAGCCACGAAGAATCAGGATCGTAGCAGGGCACTCAGAAGGGATCGTGTCAGAAAAAAAACACAACCGTAACTAAGTTTCAAACATCTCAAACAATTTTTTTTTGAAGAGCCCCTCCAAAATGTAGTTTTTTTGTTTGCTTAAATCGATAATGTTTTAACTTTTGTCTCACCGATTTCAAATATGCTTTCAAAATGTTGTAACAGTTTTCGACAGTTAAAAAAAACTAGTTTTTGATTCACAAAAACTCATATTTTCGTGAAAGTTAAGCTTTTTGGCTGCACAATAATGAAATGTATATGATTACCTAAGTTAGTATTATATCGTACTTATTTTTAGAAAAATATCTTTATCATGAATTTCATAATTATGTACAAGGAAATCCTATTTGACAGATTGTAGGTCTGCTCTTGGTTATATTAGCATGAATTCTACTGAATCGACACATGGCTTCACGAAACTCTCCGAGTTTGCATATAACGTACACCGCTCATAATCCTGTAAATAAAATCTTAAAATCCATTGCAAATGGTCAAAGTGCTAGAGACACTGTTGCCTGGTACAATTTAGATAGAAAAGATTCAACAAACAACTTGAATTTGAATCTCCCAAACTTATGATATTATCGCAATTTTTTTTTCTAGGTCTGTTTCGTTTAGGTGATTTTTTTTTGTTTAGCATTACAGTAAGAGACCTCTTTGAGGCCTTACTACGTCAATGGTCATACCTCGATCTAAACATATGCGGGAAAACGGGGGGGAATTGCAATACCACGTCCGTACCGCGCGCAACGATGGTGGATGACGTTGATTCGATGTTTTTCGTAAATGCAGTTTGTTAAGGTTTAAAAAAGAATGTTACATACCCAGACGACGGAGGCATCGCCGACCTTGAAGATAAGAAAGTAAGCAGGCATTAATAAAATTGGCAATGTTCTTAAAATTGGATAGTAAAAGAGGTAATTTCTATAGAAAAAATTTTATGGCTAAATTAGTGGTTGTATCGCATCGGCCATCGGTTGGTCGTCTGGCTGGCGCGGAATAAATCTCTTGTCTAGTTTCGAGCAGTAACAGCAATTTTCTTAGCAGCCTCCAACAAAGGAATAGGGCTGGAAATTTCGTTGGGGCGTTTTACCACACTCACTAGCGGCTGAACGGATCTGCGCCTGCCCAGAGCTTACGTGTGTTCTGATCGTGGTCGATGGGTATCTTTAACGCCCTCTCCTCTGTGGAAAGGAGCGGCGATTGAGCATTCTCAAGAAATACCTCGCCTCGTCCAAGCGCTTTCGGGTGAATCTGCCGTCCGTCGTCGTCGTCGACATCTTTTGCAAAAGGGTTCTATGTACCGTAAAACTGAGTAACATTGATCTGTTTAGTTTTTTTTTTCCAAATTCCATTGAAAACCGAATGTTACAAGCATTTAAAGCATGTGACTAAACTCGATTCTGTTTTTGCACGGGGGATGCGTTCCGTGTAAAAAAGTTTTCAGTTCAAAATTTCAATAACCGTGCAAAAAAAGTAACATCATTTCTCGACGTTTCATGCAAAATTAAGGTTTTGGCGTAAAACAAATGTATGGAAACTTTTCTTACACGGCCGTGTAAAAAAAATCCGTGCAAAAAAAAAAAAGAATCGGGTGTATATATCGAATTTTATTTTCTGAATGTTTCAGCATGTTTAATAATGTTCATACTTATCGTATGTTTTCGCTAATATGCAGAGCTTGTAGTGAATCACTTTTTTGAAGGTCACTTTAAAGTCTCCTTTTTGAATCCATTTCAACAAACTTTGATCAACAAGTCACTTTTCTAATTCATTTTGAAACAAAATTTTGAAAGAAATATTTTAATTAAGTCATATTTTAAAGTCTTCTTCTTCTTCTTCTTTCTGGCGTTTACGTCCCCACTGGGACAGAGCCTGCTTCTCAGCTTAGTGTTCTTATGAGCACTTCCACAGTTATTAACTGAGAGCTTACTATGCCGATGACCATTTTTGCATGTGTATATCGTGTGGCAGGTACGAAGATACTCTATGCCCTAGGAAGTCGAGAGAATTTCCAACCCGAAAAGATCCTCGACCGGTGGGATTCGAACCCACGACCCTCAGCTTGGTCATGCTGAATAGCTGAATTTTAAAGTCAGGCTTAGTTTTAAGTACAGTCATCCACAGATCAAGGCAGTATCAAAATAATGGTTCTGAAGTTCTTGTGAAATACAATATTTTACAGATTCCCACGCAATTTGTAAATACGTCTTATGGTTTGAATGGCGTTAGTTCATACAGCTATAGGTTCCACTTAAATTACAAATTTGAGTCAACAGTTATCCTTTTTCTGCCAAATCAGTGTGAGACTCATCTCTATTCCATTATAGGATTATTCGTGATGAACTGAGAGGAAAAATATTGCACGACAATTTTTGAGTGAATAAATGATTCAATTTCAATCTGAACCATACACCAGCATCAGCATCCACCCCGGAGAAATGGATTATTTCTGGACCGTTTTTAAAACTTGGCACACCTTCACTTCAGAAATTCTTCTACTTTCTCCATGTGCAGCTATATTTTGAAATTATAACTTTTATACTGAAATCACGTTATACTATATTGCGTAAGGGATGCTTCCGGAAATTCCAATTATAATCGGTATCCGGTGGTACCTAAGAACTATATCGGTTTACCCACCCAGTGCTTTTTAAAGAACTAAATTCGATCAGTATTTGGCAAAGCTACAACTATATATACATTTTTTACTTATCCTAGTTCTTTATACAATTCTCTTCATAATTGGTTGAAATTTACCTTTATGCTTACATTTTTCTAGACTAACTTCTTATCATCTTGAAGTCCTGGAAATGCTTTGGGATCTACCCAATTTACAATGAATTTATTTCCAATTATACTAGTGATACATTTTTGAGTATTTATTGGAACATGATATTGGATTCCGCATATATGCCAAATTCAAACGAAATCTTTCGGTTTTGCACTCTAAGTTCATTTAATTTTATCCGATTTTTCGACACCAAACGGACAAACTCGGTCGGACAAATTTAAGTAGTTTGTTCTTCTAATATAAGACTACAAAGCCGAAAGATACTACTTACTTACTTATTTGGCTTTACATCAATTATCTTGATAAAGCCTCGCCAACAATATTTCGCCAATTCCCTCGGTTCATGGCCACTTCTCTCCATCCTCGACTGTGACCCACGCTCTCCAGGACCTGGACCAGTGCTGCTTCCACCTTTCGATCACCTCGCGTCCGTCCGTCAAGATGCTCCCATCCTTGTCCCGGCACATCTCAGCTCGCGGCACGAAGCCTTTGCGGGATGTGTTGAGCTTCTGATAGAACTTCCGCGTTTCTTGAGAACGGTACAGCAACTCCATCTCTTGGCATTCCACCTCTTCCAGGCGGCGCTTTTTGTCCCGGAATAGGCGGGTTTGCTGTTTCCGCTTCAGTCTGTATCGTTCCACGTTTTGCCGCGTACCATGCTGCAGCATTGCAGCCCGCGTTGCATTCTTCTCCTCTAAAACCTCCTGGCACTCCTCGTCGAACCAATCGTTTCTTGAGCTCCGTTCCACATATCCGACAACACTTTCGGCAGCGTCGTTAATGGCTGCATTGACTGTCCTCCAGCAGTCCTCAAGAGGGGCCCTATCGAGCTCGCCCTCATCCGGCAACGCTGCCTCAAGATGCTGCGCGTACGCATTGGCGATATCCGGTTGTTTCAGCCGCTCGAGATTGTACCGGGGCGAGCGTCGGTACCGTACATTGTTGATGACGGATAGTTTTGGGCGCAGTTTCACCATCACCAGGTAGTGGTCGGAGTCAATGTTGGCGCCACGATAGGTTCTGACGTCGGTTATGTCGGAGAAGTGCCGTCCATCGATCAAAACGTGGTCGATTTGCGATTCTGTCTGCTGAGATGATCTCCAGGTGTACCGATACGGGACGCTGTGCTGGAAATAGGTGCTACGAATGGCCATGTTCTTGGAGGCGGCAAAATCTATCAGTCGTAGGCCGTTCTCGTTCGTCAGCCGGTGGGCGCTGAACTATCCAATCGTCGGTCTGAGCTCCTCCTCCTGGCCAACCTGAGCGTTCAAATCTCCTATGATGATCTTGACGTCGTGGCTTGGGCAGCGGTCGTACTCGCGTTCGAGCTGCGCGTAAAATGCGTCCTTGTCATCATCAGTGCTTCCGGAGTGTGGGCTATGCACGTTGATTATGCTGAAGTTAAAGAATCGGCCTTTGATTCTTAACTTGCACATTCGTTCATTGATCGGCCACCACCCGATCACGCGCCTTTGCATCACTATGAAAGCTGTTCCCAGCTCGCGTGTGCTGCCGCAGCTCTGGTAGATGGTATGATTACCTCTAAACGTTCGCACCAATGCTCCTGTCCAGCACACCTCCTGCAGCGCTACGATGCCGAAACCGCGGATCTTCAGTACATCGGAAAGTATGCGTGTATTTCCGATGAAGTTGAGAGACTTGCAGTTCCACGTACCGAGTTTCCAATCGCTAGTCCATTTCCGTCGCTGTGGTCTTTGCCGACCTATTTTCCACTACTGACCTATTGTTTTTCTTGAAAAATCACGATTAACAAATGAACTTTGCCTATTTTGTTATTTAATTGATGATTTTTCGTAATAAGCTTGGAATGACACCACTTCTCTCAAATTACTACTTCTAGAAAACTATTCATGACAATCATCTTTGTCCGGAATAATTTTAAATTCTTATTTCATCATCAAAACGTATTAATTTCATAAAAAATAAAATCGACCAAAAGTTGATCGAATAAAAACTATCTTTGAGTTTCCATTATGCAACTTCGTTCCTAAAATCTGATTTCTATCAACATTCTGTGGTGAATATGAAGAAATGCCATTAACGGGGTTTTGTGTTATTTGAAATCTATAAATAAGTTTTTAATTTTACAAGTTGAAAAAAAACAGTGTATATTTTAAACACCGCCTAAAACGATTCCCTGCAACTTCTTCATAAAACGTTTTTCTCTAAAATCATCAGTTTCGGAGCTAAAATTTTTCAAATAAATTGCATGCAGACATTCATAGGTCGGAAGTTATTCTTGAATAAGAATGATCTCTTTATCGAAGATGGTCCGGTCTTTCTTTTCTTAACTAGTTCGTTTTTTTGAGGCACAATCGCGTTTAACGCTTTACGGAGCCGAAATTAAGATGGTTAAATCTTGTGATTGATCGATTTGACACGGAATTCTCGCGTAACTTTTCAAAAGAACCTACAGTTGTGATCAGGATAATAGTAGTGAAATCTAATTTTCATACAAAATGCTCAACTTTGACATGCTGTAACATTGCTTCTATTTGAGTAATTCGTATGAATTTTGACAGAAAACTTCAAATATGGTTTATTTCATTATAACTTAATTTAAAATGTTTCACAGTACCGGTTAAAAAGTTAAGCTTCAGGTAAAATCGATCAAAATAATAGTAGTTAAAATAATTTAGATATCTGTTGTCTTTTGAGTTTCTAAATTGGTCTTTACTAATCGTTTCAACAAGCCACAAAATTGTTGCCACAAAAATTTACAAAAGAAAAACTACTATTTTTTTGAGCGATTTTACCTGGTGTTTATTTCTTTGACCGGTACCTAAAATATTTTTTTGCAATTCCGTTGCAAATCAATCAACTTTCCATTGACAAGTTGATCAGCATAACGGCCTCCTTTTCCTACCTAATGAAACAGTGCAGAAAATTGCTACTTTTCAGCACTCTTTTCGGTGCTGAAAAGTAGCACTTTTCAGTACTGTTTTAGTAGGCGTCAACCGAATAACCCAGTCTCTTTATGACATGCTTATTCTGGGCGGCGTGTGAGTCAAGACGAGTCGTTCTCACCACGGGTGACGTGAGGTGACTAATGTTAATCAAATGCAAGCGAGGCGACACCGCACCGACTCGTCTCGCCTTACATGCCGTACAGAATAAACACAATTGCATATGATGGTTGGGTTTATTCTACGACTGGCGTGAGGTGAGAATTGTCGGTGTCGTATAGCGAAGTGACAATTCTCGACTCGAGTGAAATGACTTTCCATTTGGTTCACACGGCAAGTCACTTTACTAGAGTCTATATCCGTTGTGCGATCTGGTTCTGACACAGATAGGCGATTCGCCTTTCGTTTTGGCAGCCATGTTGATTTTGCAGCTCGCAATTTCAACGGGAAAAAACTCAGGCAATATAAGTAATATTAATTGGAAAAAGTATCACTACTTGCGCTCACATGCAGTAAGTAAGCTGATACTTTTTCATTTATGTCAGTGCAAGCCCAAGCGATTTTCTTTAATTCGCAATCGTGAGATGAATTAAGCACAATCATCGATGCCCAATACAATTTTCAGTAACGGTCTACTTCGCTTAAATTGGTACCGTGATGATTCATATTACGGACACTTAAGGACTCAGGGAAATATAACCCAGCATAGAGCATACAAAATAAATCATTCTGTATGATTTCTTAGCGCTATCGAGCGTCGGAAGCCCTTTACTTTCGAACGGTGGGTGCAGAATACGCTTCCGCAACTTCAATAATTTTAAATAAATCAAAATGTGTGGCCTTTTCATGATTCTTATTCCAGACGCTTCCTCACTTTTGCCTCATATTCCGGACACTTTGAATCGAATTCCGGACAGCTCATGATAATCATTAATGGAACAGTCAAATCATCAATCGAAATTGGTAAACCACCAAAGAGACAGCTAAGGTAGTTGGGCATTATAAATTTTCAAAGATTTTTATGGAAAAAGTTTACTAAAACGAGCCTTGAAATTGAGAACTTTTGATCAGCAAAAATTGAAACATTTCGCTTGAAATGTTTCCCATACAAAGTAGAGTGTCCGGAATTTGAAGCTGTCCGTAATATGAATCAAAACGGTACTACTGTATCGCAGCCTACGTGATTGAAAAATACTGAATTGAAACTACGCATGGCTGTATACCCATGTGGGTTCTCTTGAAATGTTTGTGCTTAGAGTTCATCCAGTTGAAACGGCATTTTTCGAAATAGCAAAAAATGTTGTATGCAACTCGTTGCAAAACTCAATTTTGGCATTTGGCTCAATATTACCCTGCTAATCAATGATACCCCTTTTTACGGTACTTGGGTATTATAAATTAGGTACCGGGATGATATGGATTGAGAGTCTGCTGAGGCACGACCGCCCGAGTTCGCCACCAATGAAGACGCCAATGGACAAACTATAATGTGGAATGGCGGACACTGCGACCAGCTCTGCTGCTGGGAAGACGCCACGGTTTGATATCGAAAATAAATCAATAAGTGGCGCCATTATTATTGATACTCTGCTGCATCCCCCAGTCCATCATCATCCATTTGCTTTTGCTTGGCGCGGGGTTGTGTTCCATAATGTGGCGAAATATTTAATGGTGTCTCCCAGCTTCTGGGAATTTGATGAACCTTTCAGAATGGAGGTTATGGCCTATTGTTAATTGACGATAGAAGCTTTGATAGAAATGGAAAATTTGGAAAATGGATTTGCTCTTGTTGATATTTATTCAAAAAACATTGGACAGTGTCCGATATAGACATTTAATGATCAAATTTAAGATCAACTTCAGTTTCCATTTCAACTCATTTATTTAATAACAATATTTACGTTACGATGCCATATAGGAAGCTATATCATTAGGGCAATTCAAATTTTAAAAATGTTTCGAAATCCAATCTCCCATATGCTCCTTACCATCCTTACCATAAGAATAGTGTTCTGTGAAATTTTCAGCTTTCTAGGTGGTGATTTAAAGGTGGCCCAAAGATAATATAGGTTTATATGGAAATTACTATGGAGAAATTTAGAGAAATGTTCCAACCACTCTAGTACTGTAATGTAAGCAGTGTTGCTCAGACTCATTTCCCGGAAAATAACATTTTCCGAACTACGAAGCCACGAACCACTACAACCATGCTCTATCCTGCTAAGATAGAAAAGCAGATGGTTAAGCTTGAGTACTGCACACAAAATCGATCAATTTTGATCCCAGAGAGCCACAATTCAAGTTTCGGTTAAATGAAATGAGTGAGTGAGTGAGTGCGAATCATTTCACCGAAACTTGAATTGCGGCCCACCGAGATCGAAACTGTCGGATCCCATGTGCAACACTCAAGCCCAACCACCTTCCCCTCCATCTCAGGAATACAACGCACAGTTATAACAGTTCATGGCTTCACAATTCGAATTTCGGGGAAATGAGTCTGGTCAACACTGAATGTAAGTAGAAACTTATCATCCCATATTGATAACTCATTCTTCAAACCCTAATGAAGGATGTTGGTGAAGAAACAAATCCTTTTTTAGCTAATTTTGTTTGGGATTTTTGTACATGTTTGCAGGGCTATAATCCCATATTAAGCTAAAAAATAGCAAACAAACTCATGGATATCTCTTCTGCTATCCTTCGGATTGAATTTCTCTCTTCAGCAAATTTCTTCATTATGGTTTAAAGAACGAGTTTTCAATATGGGATAATAAGTTTGTATTAATATTACAGAACTATCGTGTTTGGAACATTTCTCAAAATTTCTCCATAGTAATTTCCATACAAACCTATATTGTCTTTGGGCCACCTTTAAATCACCACCTAGAAAGCTGAAAATTTCACAGAACACTATTTTTATGGTAAGGATGGTAAAGAGCATATGGGAGATTGCATTTTCAAACATTTTTAAATTTTGAACCGCCCTACTATATCATGATATCATGAAGTATCTACAATGATAACCAATTGGATTTATGAAATGCTCAAAACCAACAACTTTTCTTGATATTGCATCAAACTGTGATTTGAAAATTGAGTGTTTGCGGATGCCCTCAGATGTGAGTCTTATCGCAACTTTTGTGGAATAGCAAATTTACTTGAAGTAACTAAATAATAGTAGTTTTCTTCCTTACGAATTTGCTGACGACTGTCTAACTTTGATTGTTGAAATGAGCACCGATCAATGTAAAAAGCTGTTCAGGTGGTTGAGGTTGGGAGTCGACTGGTAAGAATTCTGACGTTATTTTCTGATTATTTTTTTTTAATAAGAATACAAGAAGCCTTTCTAAGCCGAGTGGTTAGAGTCCGCGGCTACAAAGCAAAGCCATGCTGAAGGTGTCTGGGTTTGAATCCCGGTCGGTTCAGGATCTTTTCGTAATGGAAATTTCCTTGACTTCCCGGGGCATAGTATCATCGTACCTGCCACACGATATACGAATGCGAAAATGGCAATTTAGGCAAAGAAAGCTTTCAGTTAATAACTGAACTGAAGAACACTAAGCTGAAAAGCAAGCTCTGTCCTAGTGAGGGCGTTAATGCCAAGAAGATGAAGAAGACAAGACTCTTTTTTCTTTGAGCTTTTGTCAAATAAACACAAAATATAACCAGTCAAAAGAATACATGCTCCAAAGCTTACAAACAAATGAACCTGGCCGCAGCCGTTTCCTATCTCCTAGAACCAAATTACAACCAATCACCATTGGCTGTCACTTCAGCCCACTCACTGGCAATTAAGCGAGATCCATGATGAGTCAATAACAACACTCACTTAAGGACGCCATCCTGCCTGCGATCACGATCGCCATCAGGCTCATCATCATCATCGCTTTCAACGTCGCGTCGTCGCAAAACGTCGCTTCCCTACGATCTCAAACTATACCCATCAAAACACACAAACCGGGGACACGGAGAAAAACAAGTTCCCGGCTTTATGCGTTCTGACACGAGAGCTGAAGTGATTCGGGGTTACCAGACGTACAGTTGTGTTCAGAATAATAGTAGTGAAAGCCAATTTCCATACAAAATGCTCAACTTTGGCATGCTGTAACTTTGTTTCCATATGAGAAATCGGCATGAAATTTTGGCAGTGAACTACAAATATACTCAATTTCATTATGACATAATTTTCACACTACCGGCTAAAAAGTTAAGCACCAGGTGAAATCGCTCAAAATAATAGTAGAACACTTGAACTGACCAGATCGTATAAAAGAATTGAATTATACTTCCTGGTTTACTAGCTTAAAACATAAACGTAAAAGTTTAACAGTTTTTTAACTGGCTTGTATTCATTAAATCTTTACCCAGAACATGAACTGTAAAAATTGTTAGGAAAATTGCCCTTTATTACATAAAATAGCATAAAAAATCTGGGAGAAAGCCCCCCCTCACAAGAATGTGGCCCCGGGATCTCAACATTTGTAAATCCGATTCTAATTATACAGGTTTTTCACCGATTTTCAACAAATACCGGCTGAATCAAATTGGCACTGATTAGAGAGAATCTATCTGTCTTTTTTTTTTCTTTGTAGAATTCATTCTCAATTGATTTCGAATCACGATCAAAGCAAGCAAAGAATTACATCGCATCGGAATCGATCCATGATCGGCAATGTTTCACAAGTTGTAGTAAGTCTGATAAATAGCAGCAGCGAAGGAGAGCCCCGAAGAGAGAAAGAGAGTGACCCTCATGATGTGCTGTGGATCATGATTGTTAAAGAGAGTGATAAGGGAGAGATACTGTCAATTTTCTCAGAATTCAACTCTCTCTTATTATTTTTAGACTACTACTCAATGCAGAAATTCGTGACAAAAACTATAGATAAACAATCATTCAACTATTGATTTTAAGTTAAATATAACAGCTTGTGGCACATCGCATTCGGTAAGCCCTATGAATGTAAACATTCACCCCCTCGTTTGGACGTGGCACGAGAGCGTTCAAGAGCAGCAACACCCATAGACTGCAACAGTATCGTGCTATTCGGGTGATTTATGTTTTGCATAAAATTGGTAATAACTTTCATATCTTCTGGTAATGCAGCCTTTAACAGCCTTTAAGGGGGCATGATCCGTCATTGATTTAAGAATTTTCAAAAGCAGTTTTTTTCGTTCAAAATCAAGAAATTTACAGGAAAATGTGTTCACTGTTTTCTATTCTCCAACCAAAACACAGTGAACACATTTTCATCGAATAATTTTCAGTTTTGAACAGAAAAACTGCTTTTGAAGCTTCGATGATGACGATGATTACGATGACGGATCGTTGAACGTTAATGGCTCGTGTGTCAATGATCGTTAAATTTTCCAAAGCCTGCTTTTAGGCTGAAGCTGGTTCATCCCGATAATCACTCTTCTTATCTCTTCTACTACCTTTGCAATTAAGTATTTTTCTATAATTGATAAAAAATCTTCGTGCTAAAAACTCATAAAATTATTGCAAAAAAAAAATGAACGGCTTCCCGTATAACATGGGTTATTATAAACATTTTGATTAAATAATATCATTCGGATCTATGGCCAATGTATGGGATGTTGCAAAATTGGAAAATAAAATTAAGGTTAAATTTCGTGAAATGTATATTGAAAAGGTGAGTATTTTCCTGACAAATTCAAATGTGATTATAGTGTAGGAAAAGTGGCTGTAATTATAAATCTGACGAAAGTTTGCATTATTTGGGCGAGAAAAAGTCTTATTTAGTGAATGTTTCCATTGTTTCGAAATCTATTTTTTGGTTGTCAGTAGGATAAGTGCGAAAAACGACTTTCGAATTAAGAGAAATCATACAAAAATGACCATCACAAAAATGACCATTAAACGCATTAGTAAAGAGTACATGTTCAATTTTTCAGGATGGGCTAAGTGCACTCTTTAATACCATTATCTGAGGGCAAATTGATCATTGGAGTGATCTGATTTGACCAGTAACAATTACTTCTAAGTATGCTAGGCATTGCGTTTGAATCACAGATATTTTATGTTTTCTAGTTTTTGGATGTCTTATCATAGTTGCTAACTATTCAATTTTTTCAGAAATAATAGTTTGCTTATATTATCTAGAGTTTTCCAAATGCAACTAAAATTGTTGACACAGTACTAAACAATACGCTGATGTTAAACCAAGAAGCAAGTCGTTAGCTCAAGTATGACCTACGTAACTTGTCTATAAAAATATACAGACCTAGAATCGTTGTCTTTTGATTATAAAATCATCTTGTTTCCCTCATCCAAATTAACTACCTACAGTCGTGTTTCAAAGTTTATTTTATCAGTTAATTAGTACATTTTATAAGCCTTTTTTTCAGAAACGGGGGCCTTAATGTAGTGAATAAGGCATTTTCACATTCAGACATATTTTGTTATATGATGATTGATTTATTTGATTTTTGTAATTTTTAAGGTGATTATAAAACGAAGCCAAACTTTGAATTTTCAAGTGCACAAGACGAGAGAATCTGACAACAGTTTGCGTTGAAAACCAATCAAATTGTTTGCTTGCTGGTGGTGATCACGAACTGCTGTTTTTATCGAAATTAGTTTTAAAATATCTAGAATCTTGAGGCCCATATATCAACAACGGACATACCATCTAAATATACAAACGTGATCTTTGAATCTTTGAAAGTCGTAGTCTTCAAATAGATATACGTGATCTATGAACCTTTAAAAGTCTTTACATATGCAAAGAAAAGCTTTGAGTGTGTTGCTGTTTTATCATGTTCAGAGCTATCTTAGAACCTCCTGGAATAAAAGTCTTTAAATCTATGGACGGAATAAACAACATAGTGGAATATTAATAATGCAGTAATGCTGTTACTAGTTTAGTGAAGTAAACTTAATTGCTAGAAATCTATGACAAAAGATCGAAAGACAAAGGGTCGAAGAACAAAAATATGAACAAAAGGTCGAAAATCACTTTTCAAAGAAGGAAAAATTTCCCACCAAGCAAATAATTTTCGACCTCTTGTCCTTTCGACCTTTTATCCTTGAAGTTTTGTCTTTCGACCTTTTAGCGTTAGCGTTAGCGTTAGCGTAGTTACGGTATACTTCGTAGATTGGATACTAACAATATTCATGTTTTTTCTTTTGATAATCTCATCTAAAATGTCTTCAGGAGCAAGGCTAGGGAATAAACCTTGATCCAATCTTAAACAAGAATACCAAAATCATGAATATTGCTATTCCCGGCCACGCCCATCTTTACCGTAACTTGGGATTGGGGAAGGAAATGTTGATGTAGCACTTACTTAACGAGAGGCCTCCGACTCAGCGACACCCTCATAAGTGCTACGGAGTTGAGGTTTGGGAGGGGTATTAGGTCATCAGGATTCGCCTGAAAAGCTAGCGATGGACCCAGAGCATTTGTTGTTTATTTGTTTTCAATTTAATCTCTTGAATGCCGGCATTCAAAAGAGGAAAGATGTTTGATTAACAGAATGAAGAATTTTGTTTCGCGTAAAAATAGTCGATTACGCGTTCAACGGTATTAACGATCTGCTATTTACCGAGTAAAAGCAGAATAGATCCCTCCAGGGTCATCTAAAAAAGGTTTATGAACTTCGCGAAGCGACCGGTTGGAACAGGTAAAATGAGGTGCGGCAATAAACAAGGAAAAAAAATTCGAAGCACCGTTAGTTCCATAATATCCGACGTCCATGTAAGCATAAACGGAAACCAGAAACAGGTTGCACTCCAAAACGCGAAAATATGATCTCAAAATCGTTTCATCTAATTCGGGGTTTCTGTATAAAAGGAACGGACTCACCAAATGCTTGCATTCTCCCGAAAAAAGTTGCTTAATCCCCTCCGTCACGCCGGTCAACGTTCATCACACTCTTCGAAGTACTGGATTGGAGCAAAAGCTGCAAACCCCGCATCTACTATCCTTATTTTATTTTTATTTATTGGGGTTTACAACCGGAAGTTGTAAATTATTCTCACAGGTTCACAAACTGAATGCATTCGATTGTTTTCAACGCGACTCTGAACAACACAAAAACACGAAAGAGGAATAATTCAATGCCGGAAGAAAATTTCCACTCTTTTCCACTTTCACGAAGAACAATTCTTAAAATTTGAAACGATTGAAACATTCGCACTATTTATTACAGAAAAATTTTAAGTTGATATCGTTGAAATATTATAATTATTCCGCCCGATTTGCGATTGCATCAGTCGAATTGATATGATGCGCGGAAACGAAAAAAAAAACGTGACAGTAGATCTAAAACACAATCGCTCGCGGGCGTGGCTTGCTGCGATCTCCACTATGGCTACAACTGGCGTATGGCCAAAACCGGTGCTTCTACTCTAGCTGAACATATTTGTAAAAATTGACTGGTGACTTTTTAGGAATCAGTTTAAAAATGGAGATGGAAAGTGATTCGCTACCAGCCCTGCTATCAGCAACACTCAGTTGTCAACAGATGCACTCACACAATCACGTAATGAGAAACGCGACGACGATCGCTCTGAAACACCTGAGATGAAACACTTGCGCGCACACTATCAAAGCAGACCGAGAAAAAAGGAGAAACATTTTCAAGGAACTTGGGTCACCACTCAACAAGAATCACGACTTTTACCACGGATAATTCCGATTTCCGGCAATCATTACCGTCATTCGAAGCACTGGTCACCGTTCTTTCGTTTGCGGGCAAAACGCACCATTTCGAGCTGATATTTTCGACGATTTTCACACGAAACAACGCGACAACAACGACGAGATTCACAACCGATCGCGACTGTCTGCAATCCTGAGTTGGACAAATGTTTGCTTGAACAGTAACTTAGGGAAACCAATAAACATTGTCAACCCTCTATAATTCTGGACCATAAACTGAAAACGACTGTTTTTTTTTCATGCTGATCACTACTTGAGAGAGAGGAGACAGCTCACTCTGAAGTTTTGTCTTTCGACCTTTTGTCCATAAACCAAATCAAAGAGAGTTTGATGGAAAAATTGTTAATGGATAATTTGTGTCGTCCTGTCATCTTGATCATCTTATTGAAGACTTTAAAATTTATTACATCCCCGGAAATCTATGAGGAATTTGATTGCAAAAATAATATATTAGAATCAGGGCCGTACATTTTTATTTAATTGAAAGCATTGTCTGGGGACTGATTGACTCAAGCATGCCTCTCAATTGAAACTCTATTGTTTCGTTTCAATCCGACAGACATTTCCTTTCATCGCAGCAAGCAGTCTCTCATTTCTTTCGTGCTGCTTGTGCAACGCGCATCATAAATCAGAGCCTCACCGCTGCGAGTTGGTTTTTCAACCGGTAGTCTCTAACTTTAGGAGCAGATTAATTCAAATGAACGACGTGGTGGCCCGCATAGTTTCTCTATCTTGTTTTTTTATCTAACAAGTTACATATATTACAAGTGCGAAAAATAGGTAAAATTCTATTTCAAATATTTTGATGGATTTCAATGAAAATTAAACGAAATTCTTTTGAAAATGCACATCCCTGATAAGAATACAAAATCTTTCGGCATAATAACTGATTCTTTGATTAGAAAAACACAGTAGGCTAATGATATTGAGATGGATCAAGTAATGAGTTTAACGTACGCTTTTCATCAACCAATAACTTCCTGTAACATAGGTCATAATAAGAGTAATAAGTGGCATATTGATGAAATAGTAATTAAATGCATGACTTAAGAAATTTTAAATTCACTTTATGAAAACTAGATAAAATTAGATAAAAAAATGTACGATCAATAATTAGGTTTCTGAATCTTAACCCGTATAGGCCTGAGTGGAAGCAAAAATTCTAAAACCCTCACCACTCAGCGAATTCTTAAGGGATTCAAATGATATTTTGTAAGTATACTGGCACACATTTCTAGTTTCTAGAAGTGGACAGAGGAACGCGGAAATATTATTGTGGCCGGAGTTATTCCGGTGGATCACTGGGTCAGGTCGGGTGAGAAGGGTACTGTGCGTTTGTGCCCCTGAAAGTAGGCAAATTTCAAGTCACAGATAATTTCCCGAATCGGCTATAATGTGGCCACTGCATGACGGAATTTTAAGAAAATTGTATCAGTGTAAACCTTTTGAGAAACGATTGAATTGGATAACTATGAGTTTTGCATTTGATTTATTCTACCAATGAACATTTTCGGGTCCCGGGACGCCTCAAACTTTTGATAAAGTGGCCAATTTGTATCTGAACAACTGTGCCAAACTTATGGGAATGCATTTTAGTGCACAATTATGTTTGATTTCTACTTTTCGACATTTGAAACGGTTTTGTATCCAACAAATCTACAGTCGTTTCTTCCGGGCATTACGTCCGAATGGCCACATCCGGTATATTTCAAACGTTGCAATACTCTTCATTTATAATGTTGAATATCAGATCTTAATGATTTATGCAAATTTAAATGATTGTCATTGAAAATAAATAAAGGTAACTTGGCATGTCCCAAAAAATAGCCCTTTTTTACCCGACTTGACCCAGTGACCCACCGGAATAACTCCGGCCACAAGAATATTTCCGATTTCCTCTGGCCACTTCCAGAAACTATATATGTGGGCCAATGAACTGACAAAAATATCATTTGAATCCGTTAAGAATTCGCTGAGCGGTGAGGGTTTCAGTATTTTTGCTTTCACTCAGGCCTATACGGGTTAAGACAAATATTCTATGGAATCCTATCCTATCAATGGAGGATCAAAACCATCGGTACAAATCTGTACAATACTCTGCTATGTCATAATTCATAACGATCAATATACAACTGCTTTCGTATGTAAATTTCGAGGCCTATACTATATGGAGTTCTCGTAAGATCGAGAACATCGGCTTAGGCCAATGTTCCATGAAGTCCTTGGAGGACCAGGACCATCGGTACTTATCCATTCAATACTCCGTTAATGATAATGAAAGGAAGGCGCTTAATGCAGGATGTTTTGGATGTACTAGAACACTCCCAGTAAACACAAACTCGTATACGATAGCGCATAAGAGTACAAATGTGGAGGCGATATACGTACATGCGCCATAAGGCTGCGTGCAAGATGTACGTTTATCGCCTCCACATTTGTACTCTTATATCCCATCATAAACGATGGTGTGTTTACTGGGCTTGTTGTACTCACTTAGTTATCAAAATAGCGATCTTGACGAAACAAACGATCCTTCAAAATACAAAAGTATTCTAGGGTACAGAATTGTGAAATATACTTCTATCTAAAAATGATGAATCGATCTCCATTTACTCGAGTAGAATCATATGCTCAATCCAATGAATTTTTGAAAGACCTCAAATGGCCTGATTAAGAACCATCCTGGCTAGCAGATTATATCACAAATATATCATATTGAAATATAATTATCACCTGTTGATGAAATTTAGATATGAATACTTATTTTCCAATTATTCATAACAAGATTATATCAGAATGTGTTACAATTCATTTAATAACACATCATGCTACAAAAAGTCATAACAAATCTTATTACACTTTTGTAAAAAATGGAACATAATTTTAGCTACGTTCATCACTATGACAACATTATATCATAGGTTGTTACGATATCAACATCTGATATAATTGTGTTTTATTGTCAATAAAAAGTAAGTTTGTCGTTTATTTACGTCGCTAACTGTGACGTCACGTTTTTTTAGCTGATAGGCAGAAGCAATTTTTCAGCAAGTCCATGTTCATATGAGCTGAGAAGACGTAGAACTAGTGAAGCTAGTGTCACCTTTTACTTCAAGTGTATCTATAGCATCAATGATAGGGACGTCAGGTCCATCCCAGTGGATTGGTACATGTCTCGGTTTGATTCCCGTTAAAGTCTTGGTTGTTAAAAATTGTAAAAAACTTCTTTTTATTTTTTTTTTTCAAAATATACTTACACACTTAAAAACATTTACCCAAAAAATGAGTAAAATATGTATTTATTACCACAACTGGTTTTTTTACTAAATGAGTGCAAAATTTAAGTTATTTTAACAATATCATTAAAAATGAATTTCTTGAAAGTGAGATCCAAAAAAGCAAAAACTCGTTTGACAAACTAATTCCACTTACGAATCCCCGATCTTGTCATTAAGTCCAGGACTACGGTACTTCTTTGAAGAATTGAAAAAAAAGTGCTCTATTTGGCGCAGGTAAATATGGTAACCCTAGAAGTGAAGGTATGTCACATACGCACAAACGAGGCCCACTCTCGTTAAGCCGGTCGTGCGATCATCCGCAGCGAGCTCTGCCTTCTTGGTGATCTGGTGGAAGTGGACTAAGGGAACGCGTGTGTCCCGAGGGGACGCAAAAGCCAATTTAGAGTCTTTAATTTTAATTACTCCACGGGTCTTCCGCAGCCCACTGCCTCTCGGGTGTGTGTGTGTGTTCCCGCGCAAATGAAGAGACCTTTCACGCGGACTCTGGCCGTATGGAAATTGAAAGAGTCAATCTACAGATGTGTCCTTGTCCCGTTTGCTCTCGTGGAAGACTCCGGCAGCCGAGGTAAAGTGGTTAAGTTTAAACAAATGAAGTGGTATTTTCTGGCTGTCTTCTTTGGCTTAAGATTCGCTCTTTATTAGTTTTCTTTCTGATTTCTGCATATTAATTGATAATAATGAGAAAAAGACCACCCTACAATTTCAATAACTTTTCTTCTTCGCGCGCCGCGGCGACTTGTTGATCGTTGAGTTTTGCTCGAATTTCGCTGGCTGCCGCCGCCGTCGATGTGGTGCTGAAATATATTTCTTCTTTTAATGACGACTAGTTTCCTGCGCTAACAGCGAGCGAAGTGGGGTTTAACCGAAGGCCTGATCATACCGTTTGTCATGGGGTGGAGGATTAGAGGAATGCTTTGTGGGGGGTGTCGGGGTACTTGGGTGGGACGGGGAAAAAGCCTGGATGGAGACCTCCATGAAGGCCACTTTTGAGTCGTAATGGTGTCCGATGTTTTGAGGCAATCAGTGTTGGGCGGACTCAGAAGAGGCGATGTCAACACGTTTTGAGAGATATCGTAATACCTAATTATATTAAAAATTTTCATTACTCTCGTAGAAAGATGTTAAAGATAAATAATCAACGCAATTGTTTTGTGGAATAGCTCAATTGTTCATTATCAAATTAGTCATTCGATAGTTCAATGTTCATGATTTTAAATATTTGTGATACTTCTTAAGTTTTTGCTCTTCATTAAAGGACTGATCATCGTGGATTCTGATGAGATCGTATAAAGCTGCATAGGGCCTTCAGTTGACATGGACAATAAGCTTCACAAAGTTGTGATTTCCACATACTTCACAAGTCTGGAAGACACAGTTATGGACCTATGAATTAAATGGATAATCCTATGGTCTTTCATTTCTTCTTCTTTCTGGCGTTACGTCCCAACTGTGACAAAGCCTGCTTCTCAGATTAGTGTTCTTATGAGCACTTCCACAGTTATTAACGGAGAGCTTTCTTTGCCGATTGCCCATTTTTTGCATGTATATATCGTGTGGCAGGTACGAAGATACTCTATGCCCTGGGAATCGAGAAACAATCCTTTTACGAAAAGATCCTCGACCAGCGGGATTCGAACCCACGACCTGCAGCATGGCCATGCTGAATAGCTGCGCGTTTACCGCTACGGCTATCTGGGCCCCTTGGTCTTTCATTTATTTATTTATTTATTGACTCTTCGTAACGTAAGGCATTGCCTTTTAAATTGTTACAATGTGATAAAGTAATAGGTTTAACAATAATTCTTACGTAACTTAACTACTAATGTTCTCTTTACAAAAATCACTACACATCACATGAAAATATGATATTATCTTACTTCGAAAACGAGTGGTCGATTCACAAGATTTAATATTATTTGGAAGATTGTTATAGCTTACGACGCCTCTTACAAAGAATGACTGACCGTAATAGAAGGAACTATGCCGTGGTACGTAAAAACTTCTTGTACGTATGCCTCTAAGAGGTGATAGTTTAGAAAATAGGAAGTTGGGAGCTTTAGTTTTAATTATTTTGAAAAGCGTCATACACGACCTCAATTTATAAAAAAAAATACAAATGGACCACCAATCATTGACGTATGAAGATGCGAAACATGTGAAAATCTCGATAAATTATAAACATACCTTACACACGCATTAAAGGCGACTCGTAGTCTATTGAAAGAGCTGATTGACGCATTGGAATAAATGAAGTCGCCATACATAAAGTGAGGGAACAAAAATATCTTAAACAGATGTTTTTTTGTAGGAATATCTAGGTGTCTAATAGTGAGATTCATGCGTTTGAGGGAACTGTATATTTTAGAGCACTGCGAATTTATTTGTCCATCCCACTCAAGCGAATTTTTAAATACAATACCTAAGTTACTAGCCTTGCTCACAAACTCAACTTCAACCCCATCGATATTCAAAGAAGGAGGATTTGGAGGAGATTTCAATATGTGCATTGCTTTCGTTTTAGATGGATTGATTGACAGTGATTTTTTTCGTAACCACTGTACGATCTCATACAAGTCGTGGTTGATCTTCTCAGCCATATTACGAATATCAATTGTCCCGCTGGAACATAGATAAACTTGAACATCATCTGCAAATAGATGCACAGAGCAAAAATCGAGAACAGAAGGCAAGTCATTTATAAATACAGAGAACATAAGCGGTCCAAGAACTGATCCTTGGGGAACACCAGATATTAAAAGTTTAAAAGGAGATAATATACCATTAGAAAATACAGCTTGAGATCTTTCTGACAGATAGTTCCTAATTAGATTAGTTGCTGGTACACATAATCTGAATGTAGTATTTAATTTGTTAACGAGTTTCCTATGTACAACATACAAATCAATTAGTAGCAACACAGTAATGCCGCTCTTATCTAAGGTCTGTGCAATATCGTCATGAACTCTCATCAGCGCAGTTTCAGTACTATGACATTTTCTGAAACCTTACTGAAAAGGATTTAAGAAGTTCATTCTGTCAATAAAATTTGATATTTGAATCTTTATCAGCCTTTCAAAAACTTTTGAAATGGTACCGTAAAATCGGGTGTAATTGATCAGAAGGGTGAAATTGATCATCGTATCACACGATTTTATTTACTCGTAATGGAGCACAAATATTGATGTAAGCTGCAGTAAATGAACGTTGCTTGTCGTAACTATTGTCGAATTGTGTGTTGTGAAGTTTTTTGCGTTAAAGAATGTTTATTACTATGAAAATAACGTAAAATTTCAAAATCATACACGGTGCAGTATTGACAAACACCTATGAACTTCTATTTATAAGCAAGGATTTAAACATGGTATAAACCTGAAAGTTTGTGAGGATGCTTGAGATATATCCCCAAACCAGATTTCATCACCAAAACTCGTACCAATTGGCTCATATGGTTGGAATAATTAAATTTCTGTTAGATATCATTGAATTCCTTAGGAAATTGCATACTTTTAGGCGTTTTCAGTGTAATTCTTGAAATTTAACTATTTGTTATTTATATAAATATTGCATTGTTAAGAATTTTATAAGCATATTCGGATTCAGGGTGCTTAAATTTATCATATAGAGTTGTTTTGGAAACTAACAATAATGACATTGACAAGTGATCAATTTCACCCCGAAATGAGATCCTCTGATTTTTTATTTTAGATGTATTTGTTAATACTAAAATGACATTTGTTTGAAAATGTTGGTACATAAGTCGATGAGGCTCACCTTCGTACTTGTTTTCCTGCATTTAGTTGTTTGGGATTGTTAACATTATAGAAAACAGACTAGAAAAACCGTGAAAAATGATCAATTTCACCCAAAATTACGGTACTAAGCAAACTTATTGGTCTGAGATTTGAAATAGAATTTACACATGCATTAACAATTTCAGCATTCTGAACCGCCCTAAACTCGAAGCCTTGCGAAACACCTCGAACGTATGAACCTTCACTGTTATCAATAGAAAAATTGGAACAAAAATAATCGTTAATAACATCAGATGAATGAGCACAATTTTGCGATAAAGACTTTTTATGAGATACTCTCAGACTTTTTACGTTATTCCACAATTGTTTCGATGGTAGAGTCAAATTCAATCTTCTCCTGTCATTATCGCATTTGGCTTTGGATATGAGACCGTTAACACGGTTTCTCAGATGATTGTAATCTGCTCTACAGGGTGTCCGCAAATTATCCGAACAGCAAAATATACGAAAGATGATCTCGCATTGGAAACAATGAAAAATCAATGTCCATGTACCTTTTATAATACATCTATATGCTAACACAAAATACAACTTTAAATAATTTCGAATTGATTGTTTGTTACTGAGAAAGTCCAATTTAATTTTTTCGGAGACGATTTTCCTGAGGGCCGCTAGTCATACTGGAGATGTGTTATCCCTAAAATCTAAAAGAGATGAATCCAAATGTCGCATTGTTATTTGAAGTAACCTACAGTTTAGTGGTTTCAAGTTAGACTGGAAATAGAAAATTATACGGTTGAAATCCAGTAAGTTCTACGGACATTTCTCTTCCATCATAAAGCTCGAAAAACAGCTCTCTTTAAGATACCTCAACACATTTGGCTTGCTTCTACAAATATTTAAATTCGGAAATGTGTCAAACTTACTTCTAAAGAATATAATAAGCCAATGGTTAAAATCATGCAAGAATATTTAATTTATTATGCTTTATTGTATAGAGACATGTCTTCAAAGTTTGTACGGATAATTTGCGGACACCCTGTATGCTGACTACTTCTAGTTCTTTTCCAAATACGATATGCTAGATCTCTATCTATCATTGCCTTCTCAATGTCTCTGCTATACCAGGGATTTTTCTTGAACTTCTTGAACTTCATTGGAAAGAAACGTTCATGCAAGTCAGTTAAACGATGGTAGAGAACACTTAGTAAAACATCAGGGTCATTAATTTGCAGAAAACTATTCCAGTCGAAATAACTAAACTCAGAGTGGAGTGCGTTGGCGTCATAATTATAATAATCTCTAGACCAAAAACAAGCCTGTTGAGAATCGCGATCGAAATGCAGCGATGCGAATAAAAGATCATGGTTTGAAATACTTTGCATTGAAATCTGATTAAACCTCAACACTGAAGTAACAGAGTCCGTGATGAGCAAATTCAATAATGAAATACCAGAATTGAAGAAGAAAGTAGGCTCATGATTGGCCACATCATACGACATATTGGCAAACACATCGTTCAAGCGCACTGCTCTACCCGTATGCTTTCGTGGAACTGTATTGAAATCACCAATTAATAAAGTAGATGAATAGTGAAGTGAATAGTCTGTTATGTTTTATTTTTATCTTTATTAAAAAAACTTTCAGCCAGTGGCTGGTTCATCTCCGAGTAGTCTGTTATGTGTTTTTCCAGAATATCAGCAAAATCAACATCTGGTGGATTATACTAGACAGCCAAAAGTATACAATGATCACCAACCACAACTTCTAATATCAAGAATTCTGTTCTTTAAAAAGTGCTTTGAGAATCACTGACAGAAGATTTGCATACTACACGACAAAAGAGATTATTTCGAATGAAAACACATATACCCCCTCTGTGTCTGTTACGATCATTTCTAATAAGCATAAACCCATTCAAACAAATCATTCGATCGCTAATAGTATCATTCAACCATGTTTCGGTAAAGCAAACAACGTCAAGCTTACTATTTTCGATAGTCCTTTTCAGTTACTCAAACTTGCTAAAGTTACGAGCACATACACTGTACGTTAATGTGACAAATATTAAGCTTGCCATCGACAAGAGCAGAGTTAATTACGGCTCGAGGTATTGAGAGATTATTCAAGGCATTGTGAACGTCAGTGTGAAGATTATCTTTAATCGTATTTGATGACCACCACATTTGAAGTGTGAGACGGTGCATTTGTAGTGATAACAGTAAAAGAGAACATAAACTTAAAGCTTATCATAGTTCGAAAATCGTTTGCACATTAATTTACAGCCAAATGAAATTAGCTACGGTGATTGCTATTCAATGATAGAAAGACAAACGCCCACCATTAATAAAGTATAACAATTTTCTAATTAATTCAGTTGTTGGATATCGTGTATAGCATCAAGTTCCCCAGAGACACTAAATTTAACTTAAACTACCCCATCTCGCGTAGTGACACTCTGTATACGCCCTAGCTTCTTCTGCTTGATTGCCTCAGTACGAATTGACCTAGCCTTGCTAGTAAAGCTAGTGCATCGCTCTCGAAACCAATGTTACGCAGACTCAGGTTACGTTTTCCAAGATATTTTAGGTAGAACTCGTTTCTAGTGAGACGATGGGAAAACTGCCAAAGAATTGGGGGAGTCGCACCACGGGCAATAGGTTGTCGAGCTAAGCGTTTAAATTCTACAAAAGGAGAGCTATCATCAGAATAGCCAATGCTTTGAGTAATTGTTAGAAAGATACATGCCAGATTTTCATTATTTTGGAACGGAATCCCAGAAATGATCAACTCGTCATATTTCTCCATACGGTGTACTGCCTCCATGGTATGATCCAAATCTAGCCGTACTCCACTTAAGGTCTCTTCAAGCTTGTCGACCCTACTAGAACACTCCTCTCTCACTTTCCCTAGTTGGCCCTCAACATCAGTAATGCAAGTTCGGCTCTACTGCTCTCAATTTTTTCATAGGTCCTCTCAAACGTTCCTTGCATTCTCGTCCATAAATCGTCTGGACTCGCGATGGTTGCAAATTCAGGACGGCACGTTGTGCTGGTAATTCATTGTTGGTGGATGATGCAGACGACGTTGAACCCGAGCGAGTGAGTGGTTTGTTGGTCTTGACGTTTAGAGACATGGTGTCGATTCCGAAGGGTAATAATCACATGCAAATCTTTATGATGAAAACTACTTATCCCGAAATTTCACAGTTTAATGAATATTTTGAATAACGGCCACCAGACACAGATTTATCACTTATTCAACTTTGGAAAATCATCCCTTCAGAAACTTTCATAGACCTAAGATCGGTCCACGACTCTACATTTCCCATCTGAATCTCTACATCTTTCTCTTGTATGGTTCTCTCGATTGTACCCATTCCATTTACAATACTTTGTGCACCTTTCTGATAAAGTGTTACTTTAAAAACATCCAAGTTAGTCAGATATATCTGTAACCCAAAATAATCACAGGACTGAAACGGCTGTCATCCACGAACAACTGATGTGAAGCCTAAAATTTGGTGCTGGAGATGGTGCTGATTTGACAGCTCGTCCAAAAATACCGTTTTAGGCACGAGACACACTCGTTTTCGAATGCGACATTCATATTTTACCTATCCATCTGGTGTTGAGTGCATATTACTTTATCCAGTTTTTCTGTAATTACTAGATAATTTAGCCACATTTTATTAGACACAACGAAAAATGATTATCAATCAAGTTATCAATAGTATAATGTTTTTCTCATACGACATTTGTCGCTTCCGCACGGGGTTTGATGAGGGCAAAGCCTAAATTTATTTACTTCAGCACTAGCGCCACACAAATGGTGGTAGGCTTCAAGAACTAGCGCTTTCTTCAGGGGGTTGAAAATAATATTTCTCCTGAAAGCAGGCATTGCAGAATTCGCTCTCATTTGAGTATGAAGCCTGATCAAAGCAAGCAAAGAAAAACATCCCATCTGTTGCGGTCCACGATCGTCATTGTATCGTAAGATGTAACAAGTCTGATAAATGGAAGCAGCGAGCGAGAGCCCCAAATAGAGAGCGATGATAAAATCCATTTTTCTCGCTTGTTTACCGTTGGGGATAGGTGTTTTTCTTTACTGGCACGATAAACCATCCACGAACTTCCAATAGCAATAGTGCCTCCCAGGTTTGGAGCATATTTAGAGGGGTTTTATCATGCACTACTATCCCCCTAATCTGATCAAAGTTGTAGCAGTATACGATAAACAGTCTCTCATAATGTGCAGCATGTTATGATTGTTTCAGAGAGCGATACTTGAGAGATTCGCTCAATTTTCTCAGGATTCGATCCCTGCCTGAAAGGCTTACTAATCCCTCGAATCCATGGGTGATTGGGGCTCACGGATTGTGGAGCAGAGATGCAACCAGAAGAGTCTGTAATTGTCGCGATTGGCAGATTCTCCGGCTTTGTGACAGCGAAGAAAATTGTCGTGGCCTCGGCCGGGAAAAATGAGCATCTGGTCAATAAAGTTATGCAAATCGTCAGATTCTCGTCAGAAACCCTCAATTCTACACCTAGCCAAAACAATGGAACATCCGAGTGCCGTTGTTGGTGGTTGTAGATTCGCAGCAACTTAGTGACGGACTGTCGTGCCCACAAGTCCCTATTTTCATGCTTCCAAGACTCAAGCGACGACAATCGTAAGCTAAGGGTAGTGTAGTTGAAAGTAAAGCCAGGGACGCTTTTCTGGTAATACCAAATTAAGGGCGCCGACTTTGGCATTTGACCGACCAACTCCGGAGTAGCCTGGGTCCACCACCGAAGCCTAGTTGATCAAGATGATCTATATCATAGCAGCACTTGCATCTGCACCTCAGCATCTGCCCGGATGGCTGATCTTCGTCAGACAGCTTAACCGTCGATCGCGACGCACTGACAGCTTTGGTCATCGAGTCACCAGTGAACCGGAAGGCATCTTTAAACCAGAATAGCAATAGAAATTCACGGATTTCTGTAAAATTATTTAAGTGTGCTGGATAACTCACCATTCTGTCTGGGCCAGGGTCTGTTCCCCAAGGAAGTGCGATGCAAGCAGTATCTTTTTTGTTGCCCAGCGGCTATGTGAAAATTGCTGTATCGCGTGGTAACTCCTCGACCTTTCAATCGAAGTAATTGAAGATTTCATGAACTTGGTCTAGCTGATGACCGCCGACATCGACACCAGCAGACAAATCCACAGTCGTTCTTCTTCTTCTTTCTGGCGTAACGTCCCCACTGGGACAGAGCCTGCTTCTCAGCTTAGTGTTCTTGTGAGCACTTCCACAGTTATTAACTGAAAGCTTACTATGCCAATGACCATTTTTGCATGCGTATATCGTGTGGCAGGTACGAAGATACTCTATGCCCAGGGAAGTCGAGAAAATTTCCAACCCGAAAAGATCCTCGACCGGTGGGATTCGAACCCACGACCCTCAGCTTGGTCTTGCTGAATAGCTGCGCGTTTACCGCTACGGCTATCTGGGCCCAGTCGTATCGTGCCTGAAAAGCGTGAATACTTGGACTCCACAGAACTCTGAGAAAGTTGACTATCTGAAAAACGCATACTAGATCGGTACTCCTCTTCAGGTGTCAAACAAGGACTTTACGTGCGGATGATCAACGTGTTCTTGGTGTTTATGAACGGAATATGTTGAGGACCATCCACGGCAAAGTGCAGTTAGAAGACGGAACGTGGAAAAGACGAATGACATATGTATTGTACTAGATGCTGGAGGAACAAACCATCGTCCATATTGCAAAAAATGCAAGGATGCGGTACGTCTTGTATATCACTAGAATACGACCAAAACAGTTGGACCGGCACAAGCAAGATAGGTCGCTCATGTTGAAGACGATGCGTGGCTGTTGACCGGCATTCGTGAACCAAGTCGAATGTAGACACTCAGATCTTACTCAGAATGGTAATGAGGTATATGAACGACCCCTGAGAACAAACAAGTCCAGCTTTGCAATCACTTTGACACACGAGTTTTACTTTCCCAAAATATACCTTCAAGTGATTCACCATGGGGGATTCACAAAACATAATGATCTCACGTCGATAAATATTCCTTGCTATAAAGCACCAAGATGCAAATTTGTGAAACACGAAAAACTGTGCCAATTTGCATCTGATACTGATTCCCCTTTCTGACAATTGAACAAAAAAAAAAGTCCAAAACAGTGATCAATCGCATCCCAAGCAAATCCATAGAGAGGACTCAACATGTTGTCCCCACAGCCTTCAATCGCTCTCGTCGACAGTTAGTAGAGACGCACTTCCAGATCGACGACGACTCGACGGTGAAAACCGTGCCAGTCAGCGACAGGTCAACGCCGCCGCCGCCGCCGTATTCAAAAGGATCAGCACAAAGCAAAGCAGCTGAAAAATAATCATAAAACAAACCATCAGCCACTCACTGCTGCTGACTGCCGGGTTTCACCTGCCGCCTCTCTGCTGACTGACTGAATCCATTCGATTCCTGCGGCCGGGAAGATGAGCTAAACGGGATCCATCCTGCAGCGTGACCGAGGAACCGATGACGGGAAGCGAGGTGTGGGATAAACAAATACGGTGCAGATTTTAATCAGATTCTCGTTCTCTGACACTGTCTGGTGCAGTTTGATGTGTTGAATGTTTTAATATGGACTCCGATGGAAGCAGGGAATCCATTGAGTCAAATGGGGATTGGGGGTTGGTTGAAGTGAGTAATAATGACCCGAGTAAAATTGTTTTCCCTCTTACAAAATCTATAATCTGCAAGAAAGCGACAAATCTTGTTTCTCAACTCGGATTCCCATGAGCTCTGCTAAAATTGCCGCTCGGAGTTGAATCATATTCTAGGAACGGTGTAACCTAATAACTGTATAAATCTTCTTTAAAATGTTGATCAGCGGACTTCACCGAAATTCCTCCGTGAAAATGAGCGCTGCTGATAAGCATCTCCTAATTGGAATCTTCTTTATGATTTATCGCTCATAACGCACCTTTTTGTCTTCAGCGCGCATCGTGTCGTGACATACATCATCAGCCGAACAAAACTGCCATCCATCGCTGCTGAGATTTAGAATTCATCTTCGGACGGGCGCCCCCGAAACTGGCGCCCCTTCTGCCAGCCCTTCCCAAGTCCTGTCCAAGTGCCTGTGTCCAGCCTGACAACAGCGGTTCTGACGGTCACTCGTCGCGGCGGTGGGCCTCGGCAGAAATAAGCATACAATAGGAGAGTGCCACCGAAAAGTATCTGCTTATTACTTTATTTCCCTGGTTCTCGTGTCTCCTCGTCGGATGATGTTGGCCTGGACGTGGCCGTGGGACTCTCGCGCTCTCGTAGCGAGGAAAAAGCGCGCGCCAAGACGAGACCGCCACCGGGAACGTACAACATACAGAACATTCCTCGGTACAAGCTAGTGATGGACGGCGGCCAGCAGAAGCGGCAGAGGCGGCGATGGCGGCATTAGTATGTGGAACATATTCTCCTGCGTCTTCTCCTGCGTGCATCAATATCGGTCCGATATGGAGAGGTCCCTGTGGTGGACGCTCTTTACACTCTCGCGCGCGCAGTTTTTTATCGATGGGGAATTGAAAGAGGGTATTAAAGTTCTTCTTAAAAAAAAGTCTTGTCAGGTCTTCGACTCTACATCATAGCCAGTTAACTATTGGACTCTAACACACCGAAACAAACGTAATCTTTCACGTTTTATCTCCAGCGGATTTCTAGAGATATCCAAGAACTTTAGTTGAGAATAGGACTTCGGATCTACAGGCATAAACAATAATACCACTGTCCCTCGTTAAACATTTCACAACTCTTGAAGACCACACGAAAAATCATCTTTTGGTTCAATAAGAAAGTTGCATTGTAACCACAGTGGAATCGATGTTTTCACTAACCACTGCAGACCGTCCTCATCCTGAGAACAACCCGAGCCTTCGTCGTCGTCGTCTTGATCATCGTCTTCGCAACCGCCGCCGTCGTCATCGATATAATGCAACATTTTCGGGTCCAACGGGCGCCACATTATTTATGTTGATTTCTTCGATATAGGACAGTTTGGCTTGTGCGTCCCCCTCCCCCCCCTTATTTCTGGGACGCCAGTTTTGCTCTCCCTTTTTTGATTTCTCGATCAGGAGGGATTCAATTTGATCTGTTTCAATCGAATATTATACATATTTTCCGTCTCGCATTGCCCACTCGATGGATTTTGGGATATCCGAAAGGGCTGACAGTCGCCTGTATTGTACTTGAGTACCCGAGCAGAAAATTTCTTAGGTGAATGTTTACCTGGTCAAACTATTTTCGAACAGTCCAGTATACTTTTCCCTATAGGTTTTATTGAAATAACTCCAATTGGTATTTCAGAACAGCATTAGCTAAAATTTCAGTTTTTTTCTCAGTTTTCTAAATTAAAAAAAAAACTTCATTCAAGATTTTTTTCAACTAAGACAATAACACAAAATTCTTCACGCCGTTTTTCTGCAATAATAATCCCCCATGAGGTAACCAAATTCGTGGTGTAACGCTGTTTTATGCTAACCGTGTCTAGGATTTAACGACCACAGAGGAAAATCTTGCAAAAATCTGACAGCTGACAGCTGACACTGCATTTCTCAGAGATTAACCACTGCCTTTCTTCGCATTCAAGCATGCAGATAGAATGATTAATATTTTTGTTATTTACTTCAACTATTATTTACATAACGTGTTATAGCGCATGTATACAGTGTACTCCGTGCATTTTCAATGTTGGCGTCTTTCAATCGATGTCAATCTGTTTCGTGCTGATGCCAGTTCAAGAACCCTTATAACGAAACAGCAACTTATTTGTAGGTATCTCCGTTAACTCAGGTTTTCCAGCTTTCATTAAACGGAGAAAAACACGTACATCTCACGGTGTGCTGAAACATCCATACTATCGAACTTGCATGAACCTCCGTTCTGTTTTTACTGTAAGTTAGCCTTGACAGCATAATTTCTACCCGCACTCACACAATATGTCCACTGTCCAGCCTATCGTGCTATACCGTTTTCCACTTCACTTATAGACATAACCTTATATAAATTTAGAGTAACCATACTACAATTTATGATCAATCTTACCAATGTGTTTAATTCTACTAAATATTTGGGGTCATTGGGACTGGATTGGGAACCTGAAGTTTTCTTAACCTTCCTAATGCAGTAAGAAAAAGTTACATAAGACCCATGATTTTTAAACGATCTCAAAAATCCCTTTTTGGAACCAATTTTCGTTCTTTTAGCTTTGTAAAGATATGGAACCTTAGAATTTAAAGAGAGTGGCCATTCTGTGCTCAAGGGCACGAGGGCATGATGGCACCCGGAACCTGTTTCAGTAGGAACTGGTACATATATTCAGAAGTTTATATGCATGTGTCGTAGAACGTATCGGTTCTAATATCATGGTTTCTCATACGGATTTATAAGAGCATCAAGAGAACCAACAATTTGATTTGGCCGGATGTAGCTGGAGTTTTCCGAAACCGGGTCCGGTAGGGAGAGGTGTGGACATTTTTCAGACCATCATATGGTACAATCATGCGACAGCTCAAAATCCATGATTTTTCATCCAGAGCTAAATGGATACCATGCCGAATACCGAACATAAAATTATGTTTCTTGTTTCTGGCGTTACGTCGCAACCGGGATGGATCTTATTCCTCAGCTTAGTGTTCTTATGATAACTTCTAAAGTTGTTTGCTGAGAGCTTTTTTTGCCGATTGACTATTTTTGCATTCATACATCGTGTGGCTGGTACGATGATACTATATTCCTAGGGAAGTCAAGGAGTTTACATTACGAAAAGATCCAGGACCGACCGGGAATCGAACACAAACAACTTCAGCCTGGCTTTGGCATAACATTATCATACTCGAATTTTACTTACGACATTTTACGACATATTACCGCTGACGAATTATAACTTTTGACAGCAATCGCAATTTTGTGACCTGAGCTTAAGTAAATGCTTCAGGAAAACCTTCAGAGATTCCCTCAAGAATTCTTATCGAAATATCTCCAGAGACTCTTCCAGACATTTCTCTAGGAATTCTTCTTACCATAAAATTCTCCAAGATAATCTGTACTGTAATCCCACGAGACATTTTAGACTGGTTCTGCTAGGGCTCTAGGAAAGCCATCTACAATTCCTCCAGTCATTTGACAAGCGATTTCTCTAAGGAACCTTGCAATAAAATATCTAGAGGGATTTCTCTACAGATTTCGCAAGGAGTGTTTCCAGTGATTCCTAGATCTATACTGGACTATATATCTATATACTATATATAACAGCTGATATCTCGGTAATAATTTGTTTACCAAATCTCGGTAACGTTTTCCGAGATCTCGGCAAAAATTTGGATTACCGATATCTCTGTAAAATAAGTTCCGAGATTCCGCATTGAAAATTACCGAACTCTCAGCTGCTGAGTTCTCGGCGAAACGTTTTACTGAGGTCGGCGAAATAATTTAAGTGTGTACACTAGTTCAATTTCTTAAAATATTACACAAGATATTTCTCTTGTAAATACTCCCGAATTTCCTCGGAGGATTCCACTATGGATACATACAAAGATATCCTCAAGTAGTTCTCTTTATATTTATCTAGGAATTACTCTACAGATCGCTCTAGGAATTTCTCCAGGTATTCTATCAAGAATTCCTTCTGGTCTTCTACAACTCAAGAATTCCTTAAGAATTTCTTCCAAGAATTCTCCCAGAATTACCACCACGAAAACCGCTACATGAATATCTCTAGGGATTTCTCCAGATAATCGTTCAGGGATTCCTCAGGAATCCCCCGGGAATTCCTCCAAGAGATCATTTTGAAAGTCCTCCAGAGAATCCCACATTCATTCCTGCAGAAATTTCATCATGAATTATCGTAAGAATTTCTCCAGGGATTATGTTGAGGCACCATTCACTGCCAACACAGCCCAGGCACACTATCACAGAAACATGGAACAAATCGAATAACATTAACAAAATGAAGTATAAATTGAAAATATATTTTTTATTGATTAATCACGCATTATAATTAGTTGTACTTCGATAGTTAAAGCCTCAAACGTAAGTTGCACGTATTTAATCATTATCAAGTGGGAACAAACATATTTGAATTAATCTTACTGCATCTAGTAGTAAGTTGAAATAAGTGTGAGAGAAAATCATTATCAATAATTTAATTTGTTTCAATAATCAAAGCAGAGAGGAAGGAAACCTCAGTAAAAAGAGGAAATGATTCTGGGATATTAAGGAAGAGGAGACTTGGTTGAAGGCATGAAGCTATTCATGTAAGTGAAGTAATTATTATATGATTCTGAAAGATTATTCAATAAACAATCGTTACAGTTTTGAGCTGCTAAAACCATAAAAGAGCAGCTTCCAGAAAATTGTGACCCACCCGAACAGATTACATTAGGAAAATCTCTACATCTCTCCTCCAGTAAAAACTCTACATAAATTTCTTTTGGAAAACTCTTCATGGATTCCTCCAGATATTTCTACATGGATTCCTCCAAGGATTATTTCAGGGATTCCTCCACAAAAAGGGGGTTTGTTTTGGGATTTCCTAGGCATTACACCAGAAAAATCTGCACAGTGATTCTTCCAGGGTTATCTCGAATGATTCTCTAGGGATTACTCCAGACATGCCGCCAGGAGTCCTCCAGTAATTAGTTTAGATAATCTTTCAGAGATTCCTACAGGGGTGTCCCCAGAGACTGCTTCAGGGTTTTTTCTAGGAAAATATGTACAGGAATTCCTACAGCTTTTTTTCTTTCAGTGAACTTTATAAGCCACAAACAAGTTACTGAACTGTGCTGATCAAGCAAAGAATAAGCGTGATCCGACCAGTGGATTACAACAGAGTTATAACAATGTTGGTTACTCAGTCAATACGATTTCTCTTACAAAAAAATGATGTTATTTTGGATGTTTGGTAGTCGAAATAGCAAATATTATAACGAAGCTTTTTCTGCATTAAACAAAATTGCAACAAAATATGTTACAGTTAGAGCAAAACTATAACTTAACTATGCTTAATTATGAATTATAATAAAATTTGTTATTTCCAAAGCATGAAAAAAGCTGAGAAGCCCTAGGAATAACTAGGAAAACATCGGAAACTCGGAAACCCCATTGGAATCCATAAAGAATGCTTTGGAAACTCTTGAGAACGCATTGAGTTTTCAAGGCATTTTATTGGAGTTACAAAAATAACACATCTTTAGTTTTTTGATATATTATACAATTTTTTTTATTTTTCTAAATGCCATCAAAAGATTCAAGAGATATTCACAATCAAACAATAACTCCCAAACCGAACGGGATATCGAGTTTTTTCAAGCGTTGGCAAATTTGACCAGAACATCGATGTTACTGAATCGATTCAGATTTGATAAGTCGAATTGATTTACAAATTTAATCTAATAATTTGAATCGATTCAATTTTCAAGCTCACATGAAAAATTACAAAAACAAGTTTTTAATGTAAGTTAAAATTCAATGATATATACTTTATAAAACCATTCATGCTAAACTACTTTGATATTAAAAATTTTATGTTAAACACTTAAAAGCTGATTCATTACTAGGTTTATGATCATTCAACTCATTAGAAAACTCGCAATCAATTTCGTCCATTTGAATCAAAACAAAAAAAATCTAATGTGAAAAATCGATTCACTCGATTTTGAGAACGTCTAACTCGATGCAAAAAATCAATTATTCGTAACGAAAAAATCGATTTTCAGAAAATCGATTCAAAATCGCCCATTGCTAGTCTCTTCACTCACCAAATTACGCATTTTTCAAAGCTCTAGAAGTGACTAGACTACTTCAATGAGATATAAATTGAAGACGTTAGAACCAGAAAACCCGTTTTGTTTGGACCATCCTATGTCACCTATAGAAAAAAACTCAAAATCGGTCAATTTAAGAGATACAAAAAAACTTGTTTTGGCAAAGTTGCTTAAAATTGAATGGTCTACAACATTGCTGAGGCATGTATATAATCTCCACAAATAAGCAAGTTAGTTACACCATTACCAGGAATATGTGGACCACCCTAATTATCAATTACAGCAAACAAAGGGACTAATTAATACAAACAACTTTGTGGAAGACCGTTTTCGTCAAATGTTTCATTGTAAAGCACAAAATGCATCTTTTCGCGTAAACATTATTCCTGGACCACTGAAAAATGGTCGGGTCTCATATAAAGGGGCTGCCACAACTACCAAAAACTATTGATTCTATAGAGAAAATGCTGGGAAACCAATTGTAAAAAAATATTATAAAAACTTCCTTAGCCGTTAGAAAAAGTAATGGAGCTATTCTCAATGGAGCAAAGAACAATGGATTGTTTCTGAATAAAAAACTAAGGCCAATCCTTTAAATGTTCTGGGACAAATTCCCGTGAGCATTCCTGGAAGAAGCTTCTGGAACATCCATATATAATTATCAGAAGATTCCTAAACATTCTTTAGAAATTCTTGGCTGATTCAGAATTGTCGTGAGATTTTTTTTTCTGCGTAATGAAACATTTTTTTGAGAATCTTTAGTTTTGCCTAAAATCTTTTGTGATAAGCCAAAAAAACTACACAAATTCACAGAACTTTTGAGGTTTATCCATTTGTTATCTAGAAATAGATGAAGAAGTTAGAACAACCTGTAAAATAGGGTGCGGCTTATATTTCAAAAGTTTTCAAAACCAACAATTCCTGTACTCTAATGAATTCAAATTACATTAGAAGAGAAACTTCAAAGTTTGAGCCAAAAATATCAACATTTGTTTGCAGGAAATTCCATTTTTTATGAAACTTATGTTTTATTTTTTTTAACATGTGCAAACATATTTTTGTTTCAGAATGATTTGAAATTTGTCGCAAAGTCAAAGGTTTAACAAATGAGAAAGTCCAGTTTCAGCTTAAGAAATAATGTTTAACCGGCAAAATAAAAAACTGCCATGAAAGCTTTTATAAATTGAATTTGGAAGAAAATTAAGCTAAAAGTTATAAAATTAGTTAAAAAATAACAAAGTTATGCTTACTTTACCGAAGCTAATATTTTTTAGCTAGATAATTCACCGTCAAGTTGCGCCACCTCAAAATGTTAATATTTTGGCTCAAATTTTTAAGTTTCTCTTTTTATAAGATTTGAATTCAGAAGAGCACACGAATTTTTGATTCTGAAAACTACTGTAAAGGCAAGCAGCTTGGTCTATTCTTATCAAATGTTTTTTACTAAACCAATTTGAAAAGAATTGAAACGAAAAAGTTTTTCAGCATTTTTTCGTTCTTTACAAAGTGTATGGTAGTCAATAAAACAATGCAGCCTCCCAAGAATTGTGTTTTTCTCTGTTCAGCGGAAAAATTACCTGAATATATCGTTCAGTTTGAAAACACATGATTATTTAATATACCCAACTCAAAACTTACAAACAAACCTCTCAAATATAGCCACTTTCAATTTCCAGCTTCCCATAGTGCTAAAAATTTCCTAACCTCCCATGTGTACAAAATCTTTGCCAACATTTGTCCTATCCATTTCGAACGTGGACGCGCCTCTGATCATCTGTCACCTATCTACAATCGAAGCTTGTTATAGCGACAACACAAGGGATCGTCATAATAGGGAAAAGTCATTATAGATAATTGCTATAGTATCAATATATTTTGCAAGGGACCGAATAATGTCGCTATAGAGAGCTTTTGTCGTTATAAAAGTAGTCGTTATAAAGAGCTTCGACTGTGCCTTTAAAAATAAAAATGGAATGATATATGTGTGTCACGAGTTGGCTTGAGATCGGGTCAACGGTTTTACAAAATTCTTCCAGTGTTGTAATGACCAAGGGCTGTGCAACGTGGTGGTGCGTAGGAAATGTTTCGAAAATTTTTCGGAATACACGAAAAAAAAAGAAAATTTATAATCAAATAATTGAGATTACACACAATTTTTAAACAGCCTACCTTCTTTTAAGAATCATTTCAATTTACAAACTCTTGTCTTTATTCGTAAATGGAGGTTCCTGTGTGGAAAGATCTTGAGCATTTATTTGTATCATGAACTTTGTAATAATGGGTTTCTGTTCCCCGTGCCCCAAATTCCATATTATTTAAGATATAGGCCAAGATCTAGAAAATTGAAAAAAAAAAGTTTGAGTTGCCTAATCTTTCCATGAAAGTCTGAAAGAAAAGATTTGTGGATTTCGCAGGTCATATATAATAGAATGCATTATTTTAATTTTTTTGGGCATTTCGTGAAAAAATGTCAGGACAAGTAATGATTGAATCTATATATTCGAAAAAAACTAAATCCAAAATTTGACGCGTTCCGAGAATTAACGTTGAAAATGTATATCGCATACCCTTACTCTGACTGTCGGTAAACAATCTTCCTTCTGTCTGATGTTTAACAAGTCTTTTGTTCAATTTCCTATCGTAGTAGGCTGTTCTTCATCACCCCAATGGACCAATGCACGAGTTCACTATTTGACGTTTTAACGGTGTCGTGTTATTTATGTGACTATGGCACCGAGTGAATTCAGCACTGCTCCAACGTCAAATAGTAACTAGTGCATTGGTCCATTTGTCATGAAGCGGCCTACTTTCCTGTATATGTAAATTATGCAGTGAGGTTATATTTATTACACAGCTAAAATCAGTTGAGTAATAAATAATGTGCAACGTCTTTTCATTATGTGCCTGTTTTAGTTGCGTGAAGGATTATTTTGCAACAATTTTCAAAAATTGCAGAATAATGTTCAATGCATTTTAATATTATTTCTGATACCCACAAGTGGTACGAAATTGCAAAAAAATGTTTTACGCATCGAGTTGCAGAACTCGACTTTATAACACTCTTCGTGATTATGCAACTCGACAAGCCTCGTTTGATAAATGGGCGACTCGTGCTGTAAAAATCATCATTCTTACACTTGTTGATTGAACCAGTAATTACGCTTCGTTTAAGGTTGGACCATAATATTAAACAAAATTCAACTTCATATAAATTGTAAAAAACTTTAGTCTATGAGTGTCACCTCAGTTTTCACTTTTAGAAAATATAGGAATTATGAAACGACTCACTTTTAACAGCTGCTCCTTGTTGCAAATCTGCCTGTCAAAACTTCGACATATTTTTCAACTTGAAAATGTGTTAACTAGCTTGAAACTCGACGTAAATACTAATTTTTCCAGAAAAAAATCACCCGGGAAAGTGTACAATCCAGAAGAACTGATGAAAACGAACTTACCTGAAAAGAAATGGAAAAAATCGTGTTAGTAATATTGGAAACAATCTTTTGATAAATTTCTGATTATTAAAAACCTCGAGCTCCACTTAAATGATACGAAAATCAAAGAAAATCTCCTAGCGCCACCAAAACGGTCCTCATTCCATTCGGATGTTCACTCACGATATAATTAACCGTACGTGTCTCTACTCTCGTCATCACTCCTTCCACTAAGGAAAACGATCTTACCCCACCTCAGACTTATGCTGCCCAATTTAACTCTGTTTTCCTACTGAATGATGTTCTTATTCCAGGGAATCCGAAAAAAGAGCTCATACAATCCGAGAGACGACACAGACAAAAAAAGCAAAGGAATCATCATCCGAAGATGCTTCGGCTTGGCAAGTGAGCGAAAAAACTGCGAAACAAGATGAGATTTATGTTATCTTGTTAAAATTTACGATCACTTGTTTGGAGCGGCGCTTTCTTGGCCATTTTTGGGCGATTTAATTTTGTCACGACGCGACAATGCACCCGATGACACACTGATCATGAAGCGCCGATCAGTAGTTATTGCTGCTGGGGTGCTGATTGCGATCATTTGTGACGTTGTTCTTGACGCAATTCGTCAAAGGTTTGCGTGTCGCTGGCGAGATTCAAACCTGTAACTCTCAAGCATGGTTATGATAGCCTCGAGTTTACTATTAATCTTATTTGGGCTCCTGATCATTCCAACAAAAACCGATTTTAGATAATAGAATTTATGGCATACATCATGTCTAAAAAAACGACTAATTATCGCCTGAAAACAAAAGAGCACATGCATTCCTTCAAGCGAGAAGCAAACAACTAAAAAGAGCAAACCAAATTTCACCTTGAACTAATTGTTGTTGTGGCGCCATGTCTGGCGCTGAGGTGGCCATAATAATTTTCACCTGCAAAACCTACACCAGACACTGTTCGCGTCTTACACCTCTTGCGCTCGCCTCAATGGTTGGTGTCTTGGCTAAAAACGGTCCGTTAACGAGACAACAATTATTTGGCAATCTCCCGTCGCCCGTCTTGTTCTGGCCCCTGTCCCCACAAACTATCCGTCCAATCAACCCACCTCTTGCCATAAATAATCATAAATAATTGATAATTATCATCATACTGATGAAGATAAGACTGTCCACGATGCACAGTGGCCCGAAAGTGGGCACAAGTAAAAATGTAAAACTTGCAAATTCTTGCGCCGAAAATTTTAAAATTTTAAAATTTTTTGAGAAATATTGAGCATATGCTCTAAAATGATCATAAACCTCTCAAATGTTGCAAATATTCTATAGTACACAATGAACTTTGGCCTAATATGCCATTTTTTTTTTCTATCAAATTGCTTTCAAAAATCTTGTTTTGAATAAAGATTTTTTTTAACGATTTCTGTGAGATTTTTACTTTTAGCCAACTTCATATGGAGTGCGTCTACTGTGCGGTGTCCTACACCGCGGATACCCTCAACCCCGCAAATTCGCAGATACTTCGGACCCAACCGAGGAGGCTATTATCTCGTTTGCATTGTTTGTTTTCTGTGTCCAATTTTGGAGCCTTAAAAACATATTTAACACGAACGCCAAAATGATCTGTCTCTCTCTCTGGGTTTGCAACTCCCAACCAACACCCCCTCCGAAATCCCCTTCTAACGAGCGCAGCGGGTCCCAAACAGGTGCGTGTGAGGTACCCCCAATCTACCCTACGCTTCACGTCTAACCGTGGAAGCTCCTCTGGCAGTCAGTCCAGTCGACTGTGAGACCACTTCTCGCGGAGGAGCCTGGCGTAAAACATTCCACCCAGACCTATAATCTTCGCTTCATTTTGGTGTAAAACAAACATAAGCAGAGCATACGATAATTATAGGTTTCCAATCTGGACACTGCTCTCCACGGTTTCGTGATGGGCTTCGCGTCGTCGCCGGTCTTCCACCGTGAGCAGGAAGGGTGAGGGGAGCATGCCCGTGGGGTCAAGAGGAAGGGTTAAATTGGCTCGTTATAGATAGACATTTTATTACTTTATATCGACTGGGAGTTTGGTCCTTTTGGGAGGTTTCGGACGACGGAGAGGATCGTGAAGAATGGAACCTTGATGACAAACGAGGTCAGAGAAGTTTTAATAAGCTCCTTGGAATGCTGCAGAAGTGCAGTGGTTCTCAATTTAGGATACTGGAAAGAATTTTTTAGGAGATTTATTTCAATTTATGACAATAATGAATTGTGAAATATATATTAAGACATGAAGATTTGTGTGTAGTAATTGTTATAATGTGATACGATGAAGCGCAGCACTTCCATTTCTAACAATTCATTTTAGGGTAAAACTTTGCATTCTTTTTTTTTAAGGAAATGGGCTCAAAACATGGGCTTGATTGGCCCGTGGATGCAATTACAGTATGGCCAAATTAGCTGCACTTACACAAGGAACCAACCAAATGACTGCTTGGGACTTACAGACACCCTCAGTGTGTAAGTGCTGGTGATTTTCTATTTTCAGGCAACAATGGCGCCTGCCACGTGCCATTGATGATGCGTTGAAAGAGTAAGGTAATTTTATGACAGAGAGGCTAGCTTTTGATAATTTCCTGATAATTCCAGGTTTCCCAGGTAGTAGACACTTTGTTAATACAAAAAAAAACCATATCAATTAGTTATCCACTGTTATTCATCATTTATTAATCAGTACAGAGAAATGTGGCTTCTTCTTCTTCTTCTTTCTGGCGTTACGTCCCCAATGGGACAAAGCCTGCTTCTCAGCTTAGTGTTCTTATGAGCACTTCCACAGTTATTAACTGAGAGCTTACTGTGCCAATGACCATTTTTGCATGCGTATATCGTGTGGCAGATACGAAGATACTCTATGCCCTGGGAAGTCGAGAAAATTTCCAACCCGAAAAGATCCTCGACCGGTGGGATTCGAACCCACAACCCTCAGCTTGGTCTTGCTGAATAGCTGCGCGTTTACCGCTACGGCTATCTGGGCCCCCTGTGGCTTATACTGTTGAAAACCTGTTGTTCTAGATCGAGAGCTACGAATATTTAATGGATGTGGCCTTTTTTATTATTTAAATAATACATTTATGTATTAAACTTGAAATAACTTGAAAATTGCTACTTTTGGAGAAGTAATCGTGATAATTATTATGGTTTAGAATAATTTCAAGATTGTTATTGTATCACACACACATTTATTTAAAAAAAAAAAACAAACTTTTGAAAATAGACCAAAAGTTGTTCTTAGAAAAACTTTTTTTATTGAAAATTTCTCCATCATGAAACTTTGCCCCAAACATCTGTTTGCAATCAAGATACCATGTCTTTTTTTTTTCAAAAAAAAAAAATGCGGCAACCAGAGGAAAACTGAAACTGTGCTTAATAGAATAAGTCAACTATAAAAGTAAATTTCATATTTTAGTTTAGGTATTAACAGATTCATATAACAAGTCAATTGTCAAAAACGTTTCTGTAAAAGGATTAAAATCCTGAAAGAAGAAAGAAATTTCATTTAATTGGAACTATGAAATTGATGCTAATAATGCCGAGGACAGAATTACTTGTAAGAACCTTCTATCAATTTCAAAAGGATTAATAACAGATAATATTTTGAAGCGTTTGATGTTGCAAATAATGATAAATGCCAAAAACTTTCATAGGTATAGAATGTCCGCAGAAGAAAAGGGCGTTGGTTTTTGGAAATGCCACTCAGTGAAAAGTAGCATCACCCTCTATTAAGCAAAATTGTTGAATTTTTGATGCAAAATTTGCTCTCGAAATTTTAAATTTCAATGAAACTAGGATCATTTCTTATACAATTGGAGAAAACGTGTTTGTCATTATATCAACTAGTGTCTTTGCTATTGTTGGCTAAATTGAGAACAATTAGGAGAGTGATAATATGCACTTTTCTTTATGAGGGGGTTGAAAGCTTATGAGAAATAAGGCTTTGAAGTATTTCAGCAATTTTTTACTCTATATATATTACATAGAAGCCAAAAACGAGTCAATCTTTTACGAATTATTATATTTCTCCTATTGGATGAAAAAATCACCTAAACATACTATCGGAAAGCTTTAAAACAGTCGAATGTTTCAAATTGTATAGTCAATAATTGACCAAAATGTCGCTTACACCCTTTTTCATTCGGACTTTTCATATCTTTAGACTGAGCATTTCTGTCAAAACACAAATTCAATACGTTAGTTTGGGGAATTCCAAAACGTGCGCAATTTTGTATTTACAAGATGTTACGCGGGGCACATAAAGCCCAAGTTCGGCAATGATTCTCTGTTTTCTTGTTCATCTTCTTCTTTATGGCGTTACGTCCCAACTGGGACAAAGCCTGCTTCTCAGATTACTGTTCTTATGAGCACTTCCACAGTTATTAACTGAGAGAATCGAGAAAATTTCCTTTACGAAAAGATCCTCGAGTAGCGGGATTCGAACCCACGACCCTCAGCATGGTCATGCTGAATAGCTGCGCGTTTACCACTACGGCTATCTGGGCCATTCTTGTTCATAAATGTCTAATAATAATTTCAAACTATTTTACTTTTAATAAGGGATGTTCTGCATAGATATATTTTTTGTGAGTATGCATTACTATAAGAATTATTATTACCTTCATTAGTGAGATTCAGCTTGAGGCTGGTTTATCTCGGAAAATATGCAATACTGTTGGAAATGTCAGTACTTAACAAACCGCTGGTGCTGAGCTTACACGTAAACGTGCTTGAAATGCTGACTTCCTAGGTTTACCTTGGCAATAAAATGTAAAATGATAAATAATAAAAATGTTGACGTCATTCTTTTATTCAAAGGACCCAAACTCCAATAATCGACCTATTTTTATCACATATTAAATGTCATTTCATAAAAAAATCAATTATATACACTGCTAGAGGTCAGCGAAATACTGATTTTGCTGAAATTTCTAACAATATATCAATTCTCAATGATTATTAAATATCGTTATAAATTTGCCTTCAGTTAACGGTACCAATATGGACTAACTGTTGTAATACCATAAAGAAGACTGTGCAGTGGATCCAAAATCACTTAATTATTGATTTAAGTTTCATATGATTCTCAAAAAAGTAGTGTCTACTCGATTTGCATTTTAAACTGGAAATGTTCTCCCTCACTAATTCAAAACATCAAATCCACAATAATTCAATTGCAGTGTACTCCCAACCTAAAATTACCGCGTATAGTTCATTCCTCGTTGCAAATCGATGCTGACGTCGTTGGTAAGATGAATTTTCCCCTCCGGAGCCTCGCAACGCGCTAATTGATATACCGAGAACCAAATTGCTTTGGAAACCTCCCATCTCGTCGAATTGGAAAGTCAACGACGGAGCGACGAGAAGACCTCCGGAGAAAATTATGATTTTTGGTGTAGGCCAACCCAGCCAAGCCAAGCCAGGCCAGGATATCAAATCGATCCAGGCGCCAGTAGGTAGTTAACAATTATTTATGAATTATTTGTTTTTCTCTGCGAAACAAGGCCAAGCTCGGCGGTCCCTCGTGCGAGTGGCGTGGTGGCACCGAGCCCGATCGATAACAAGGAACCTGAAGAGGTAACGAAGTGACGAAGACTGGAACAAAACGGAAAACCGCGAAAGCCCATGCAAAAACGCGATCACCGGGAACACACAGACAGACACTGCTGAACAGAGCTTCTTGGCGCGCCGAACTTCATCTCTCTCTCTCGGGTGATCCTCGGGGCTGCTTTCGGATTCGTCCAGCTTACCCATATTTAAATGATTATGAATCGTGCCGAGATTGGCGAGCAGGATAAATTGGTCACGCTTCGGCTTCTCGGGGCACCCTCCTTTGCCTGCATGTGGATGCGATTTCCGACGGAGATGACGCCACGGTTTCGGATGTCGCCTCACGAGAGGACACACACAATGGGCGGCTGCGGTTCGCGGACTGGTCGCGGAAAAATCCTTATCGCGTCGACGTCGTCATCGACGGTCGTCGCGCGGAAATGCAATTCCCTTGTGAATGCACCTATTGGACTGGACTTGAGTGGGAAATAAGGTGCACCACACTCACAGCGCGCCATATGCGACACCATGCAATTGTTTCCGTTTTCCATGGAATTATTGCGCGCTGAATTGCACTGACTGATGAAGAAGGATAAGAGGACCACTCGTGGCGAGGCCTCAGTCCATGGGGGTGGAGGGCCGACCAATTGGTGCAGCGATGCAACGACGCCCTGTTACAGGGGCTCTTAACTTTGCATCGGTTGCGAAGATTTTGAAATGGCTGTGTAACGTTAATATTAAAACAAGCGTAACATAACATTACATGATGTGTGATACTTTTTTATGTTTCACTTAAAGCAGCAAAAATAAGAGGAAATAAATTTTGAAGTTGATTGTGATTTTGTGTAATTTTGTTGATCGAAACAAAACGGCAGCGATCATCTAGGATAGATCGTGTAAGAAACCTAATTTTGACTCCTTCACCAACATTTCAACGTTCAATCGGCTTTGAGAAATTTTAAAGTGACATTTGACAATCTGAAGTATATGCCGAACGACCAGCAACCCAAAAGCGATTTGAAATTGATTGATGATGGTCGCCCCGTGTTTGGTCCCAAATCACATAGAGGAATGATGCACCATCGTTGATGAATTATTCAGACCGGCCAAAGTCTGGGCCCTTCTTGCTGCCCTCGAGGTGGAAAAAATGCTGCTCGGGACATATCAAATTATGTTTAGATATCTTTTGTTTTCTTGTTGTTGTAGCACAATTTTCCTCCCGTGTTCGGCGGGCGGCTCTCTGTGCACTGAACCGAAACCGAGTACGGATTCCAAATCAATGATGGGTGTTTTTTTTATCAACGAAAACAAGCATTTTATTATGTCAAACATTTCTCTTGTTCGCTCTTTTGCTACGGCGTCTGGCTTTCGATGGAATTGACGTGTGCGAGGGACAACCGAAAACGACGACGACGATTTGGAATGACGTCTATTTTTCGTTGATATGTCTTCTACAGAAAGTCCCTCTGTTTGCGGGAGGATTGAAAAAAGTAAAAAGAGTCTCGTGTGGATCCATAGGGGAGACTGAGGAGACTTGATCCCCTAGTGCAGTTTTGCACTATGCAGCTAATCCAAAATTTGATTTCGAGATCAAAAAACACTTGAAGAAGTTCGGTAGCCCTTTTTCTGAACGGGAATTTAGAATTCCCAAGCGTTATTTTCATTATTTTCGTGAGTAAGAGTAATTACTGATTATTATCATTTTTTTTAACGCCCGCTGTACTTTCATTCCGAAGGGAAGTCTTCACTCTAACCTTTTAAGGATAAGTGACTATCTCGTGGATGGGATTTAATCCCAGGTCCTTGGCGTGAGAGGCGTGAGTTACAACCACGGCACCAGGCCCGTCCCAATAATTTCTAATTACTGTAGTATACTCTATCATAACTTTGCTATATAGGACAATTTTGGTCATATATTTTCACTAACCTAAATAATCTACTAAAGCAAAAAAACAGGCTTGATAATACTCCTCAACATCACCAGAGTTCGGTAGCATGCTCTAGAGCGGCCTACTTTCTTTGCCCTTTTGTGAGAGAGAGCGGAAAAAAAACATAGCAGAGCGTTGCCTCTCTGCAAAATGAGCGACGAAGATGTGACACAAAACACAACGAAAGAAAATTTTGTTCGGACGTGTCACTCAAGAGTTCTTTCCTGGTGTAAGAAAGGGTGAGCATAGAAGCAAGAGAGAAAGAGCGCCAGGAATAATCCTCGCATTTGTTTTGAATTTTGAGTTCCATTCGTGCTCCTCAGAACAACCTCAATATCGCCTTATTTTTGCGTCGCAGAAGAGTTTCTGTCATGCCTTCAAAAAAGTTTGAATGTTTTGTTCTCTGAAAGTCAGATTTTTCAGTGCTTTTTCGTCGCGTACTCTGGTGATTCGATTTCCACCTTCGAAAACCACACTAAATTGTTAAAAATATTAGCTTGTTTGCTATCAAAGGACGGAGGAGTTTTTAGACAACATGTTTTTCATGTCACAATAAAATATTTTGCCAGGGTCATGGGTTTGAGAGCGTTTCCATATTATGGGTTTGATGTGCCTTTATTTTTTATGAAGTTTATCAAAAAATAAATACAGAGATCTATAAGAGTTGTTTAATAAAAAAAAGTTTGTACCGTTGATTAGTGACAATTTACTTGAATTCTAGCTCATAGATTTTTAGCAAAACAGAGCTGCTTATCACACTTATATGAAGGTTCAACCACGACTCTCCAGAATGTTGTCGAAAAGGGCAATTTAATCCGGTGGAAAAAGAACAAGATATAAGTACAATAATTTGTTTAATGTTTTGTAGTTCCTTGTGTGATTATAGACCAGTAAACTTCTTTGTTTCTTCAACAGATTCCTGCATTAAGGCCAGAGAAATAAGGTTCGATCATTTGTACTTGAATCAACATGAATATGATTGTCCTTCCGGTGTGCGAAGTATTATTATAGAGTTTTTAAATAAATTAGCATATAAACCTTGATATGGGCCGCTTCAAATCCTCACCAAAATGGCTGTTATCTTGGCATAGTCATATACATGGTTCAGCAAAGTTTTAGATCATTCAATTTCAAGCAACCTTGCCAAAAAAAGTTTTTGTAGCTCTTGAATTTACCGATTTAGAGCTTTTTTTTCCTTTTGACATAGGGTGGTCCAACAAAAACTGGTTTTCTGGTTCCAGCGTTTTCAATTCCAATATCTCATCAAAGTAGTCTATGAAACACTTTTAGAGCATTGAAAAATTCTTAATTTGGAGAGCGAATGAACTATCTATCTTTTTTCGTTTGGAAGTTATTGTTGGTTTTCTTGTAATGCCACGCCTACTTTGATTGTGGATATATAAACATATCTTTTGACGGCATTTAAAAGACAAAATAATATTGTATATTATAGCAAAAAAATACAGATGTGTTATTTTGTAACCTTAAAAAAACAATCTACACCGTCTTCAGCCAAAGGCTGCACAGACTGAACAATCACTAACATTAGGCAACGGACAAACACGAAACACCCAGTAGCCCAGTGAATAATTTTTCGTTTGACGAAAAGTTTCCTCCGACTGGAGCGGGAATCGAACCCACGCCTCGTGACACAATATGCCTAAACAAATGACACCGTTAACCGCACGACCACGAAGCCCACATAATAAAATGCTTTCAAAACCAAAGAAAAACTTCGATAACTTTTAAGCTAAAATCAACAATCTTTGTTCTCCAAGGTATTTCATTGCAGTAACAAAAATAACACATCTGCAATTTTTTGTTATAATATACAATCATGTTTTGCCTTTTGAATGCCATCAAAAGATTCTTTTATGTTTTCCCCAATCAGAGATATCCACAATCAAAGCAGGCATGTTATTACAAAACCAACAACAATAACTTCCAAACGGAAAGAGATAGCGAGTTCCTTAGCTCACCAAATCACGCATTTTTCTTTGTTCTAAAAGTGTTTCATAGACTATTTTGATAAGATATTGGAATTGAAAACGCTGGAGCCAGAAAACTAGTTTCGTTTAGACCACCCTATGTTACTATAGAAAAAAAGCTTTAAATCGGTAAATGTAAGAGCTACAAATTATGGTTTTGCAATGTTGCTTGAAATTGGATGATCTATAACTTTGTTGAAGCATGTATGTGTATTATAATTTCTACAAATAAGAAAGTTAGCAAATCATTTCAATGGAAATGGGCACCGCCCTAATATTCAATAACACCAAACAAAAGGTCTCACTAATACAAACAACTTTGTAGGAGACCGTTTTCGTCTAATGCTTCATTCCAAAGCTCAAAATGCATCTTTCCGCTTCAAACTGCTTTCCGGACCATAGTGAAGTGTGGATTCTGGGATGCCAGTGCAAATTCTGAGATTTCAGAAAGGATCCTTGGATTTCCGGTTTGATCATGGGATTCCAGTGTGACTTGTGGGATTCCAGTGCAGATAAAGAGATACCAGTATAGGTGGGATACCAGTGTGGATTCTTCGATGCCACTGTGGATCCTGAGATTATTGTGTGGATTGTAGAATTTCAGTGTGGATCCTGGCATTGTAATGTAGATTGCCAAATTTCAGTGCTGGATCTTGGGCTTCAGTTGTGGATTCTAGGATTTTAGTGTGGTTCCTGAAGCTTCAGTGGGGATAATAGAACTCCATCGTGAATCTTGGTGTTTTAGTTTGGATTATTTGATTACAATGTGGATCGTGGGTTTGTAGTATGGATCCTGGAATTCCCGTTTGGACACTGGTATTTCAGTGTGGATCCTGGCACTCTAGTGCAGATTCCTGGCTTCCAGTGTAGATGTTTGGATTCCAGTGTGGATCCTGGGATTCCAATATGGATTCTGGGAATCCAGTATGAAGTATAGGAGTATATGGATTCTGGGATTACTATGTGGAGCCTGGTGTGTCAGTCTGGATCCTTGGGTTTCATTATGGATCCTTGGATTCTAATATTCTAATATGTTACTTCATAGTGGATCCTAGGCTTCCAATGTGGATATTGGGATTCAAGTGTGGTTTGTTGTATTTCAGTGTGGATCGTTGTGTATCAATGTGGATCTTGAGATTCCAGTGTGGAATCTCACACGGCTGCTTGGGCACGTCAGGAGTTAATCATCAATATTAACCTCCTTTTCCCGAGCAGCCTAGATAGCCGCGTAGTGTCGGTAGCGGTTGTTTCAACTGGCTAAGAGTTAACACTACGGACTGCCTGTTCCGGTGGTAAAAGTCCACCTCACAGGTGACCCCTAATTTATGGTGTGATGCGTACCGTGCCTAGGAATGAATGGTTAGGGGGGTCTAAATAAAACCTAACCGCTAACGGAGCCTGTGGGGCACCAGGGCGCCCTCAACAGTATTGAGTCCTTCCTGTGCTACCCGGAGCAATGGTGCAGGTGACCTTGTGTTTCTCCGAGATAATCGGCTGCCCTTCTTCAGTCTCTATCCTGAGGCTAAATAAGGGTGGGATTATGAATATGCTGACATTTAATTTAAATTATCCCCTATATGGATTCGCATTATGCGTTTTACACAGTGTATTCTGTGCTCTTTCGCCTTTGGCGACTTCAAATAGATACCGATCTGGTTTTTTCGTTGCTGGTCTTTTTCGTGCTGAGATTGCAAAAAGCTTAATCCTGCCTAGTTTGGGTAGTGGCTACGGTTAGGTTAGCTCAGATCAATTTTCAACATAAAAGAACAGCAACGATCAATCTTTGCAGACTCATGCAAAATGGTGCAGCCCAAGTGGCGCTAGTACAATAACCCTACTTTCGTAGAGGGAACTTCTATCCAGGTAACCTTGTGGACCCAGTTTTTGCTACTTTCAGCAAACTTGAAATGGAAAACTCGCGCTGATCACATCATCTGGGGCAGCTCAGATATCAATTTGAGAGGCTCCAGTCTGATGGAATACTTTCGTAGTACAGACCTTGGATTACTTAACATAGGCAATCGCCCAACCTTCATGGTTTCTAATAGAGAAGAAGTGTTAGACATAACGCTCTGCTCGAATAGAATCAGTCACGAGTTGACGAATTGGCATGTATCTAATGAGGAATCATTATCTGATCATCGCTACATCTTCTTTGAACATTCAAATGTAACTGCGCAGACTTTGCGTTTTAGGAATCCCCGCTCAAGAAACTGGGAACTCTATATTGAATTGGTTGCGACCAAATTTCATGGATATTCTCCGTCCATTGAAAATCCAAGTGATCTGCATGATGACGTTGATACTACAACATCCTACATTATGGAAGTTTTTGAAGAAGCATGTCCTCTGCGGTCTATAAAGACCTCAAGAGTGCTATAAAAGCTCCTGCTTCGGCCAACTCAAGGTCGAAGCGTGTTATCGCATGTCGAACTCAAATTGAGGAACTGAATTCAGTCAACTCTGTAAACCTTGTATGGGTACCTGGCCATTCTTCCATCGCTGGAAATGAATTGGCCGATGAGCTAGCTCGCGATGGAGCATCGCATGACTTCATTCTAATTCCAATTTAGAAGTGCTGGGTGAAGCTTCAGATAAATTCTTGGGCGGCAACTCAGCACAAGCAATATTGGAATAGTTTGGAGTCATGTCGTCAAACAAAATTGTACATTACTGAGCCATCTCCAAGGGTGGCGAAGTATTTAACAAATCTGTCAAAGCAGAATTGCAGTCTCTTGGTCAGAGCGTTGACAGGCCACTGCCGACTCAACTATCAAATAGCAAACATTCAGCGTGCTGACTCTTTTGTTTGATAGTTGTGACTCCGATTATGGAACTTCGTATCACCTGATATGTAACTGTCCAGTTTTTGTGCAAATGCGCTACCAATTACTTGGTTTCTAATAGAGAAGAAGAAAGTGTTAGACATAACGCTCTGCTCGAATAGAATCAGTCACGAGTTTACGAACTTATTAAGTGAAACTGATTTCAGAAACCTGAATCGTCAGGACATTCTGTTATTCGTAGCCCGCTGTGGTAATGAGCTATAGGCTCTCTTTACGCTCATGCGTTTTGCAGTGTCCTTTTTAGGGCGCTGTTCGAACCCATTGTGGTATGGAGCTACATGCTCTCAATTCGCTTATGCGATTTTCCCTCTTCAAGGGACCCCACTCCTATTTCCTCCCATCTTTCCCTTCCCTTTCCTCTCCCATCGGGTAGATGATGAAATAGGCTCAAATATGGCGATGGCACAAATCTCCCAAATGGCGGGGAACGTGCCTCTGGAGCCGGCCTTCTGATACCTGGGATTACTATGTGGAGCCTGGTGTGTCAGTCTGGATCCTTGGGTTTCATTATGGATCCTTGGATTCTAATATTCTAATATGTTACTTCATAGTGGATCCTAGGCTTCCAATGTGGATATTGGGATTCAAGTGTGGTTTGTTGTATTTCAGTGTGGATCGTTGTGTATCAATGTGGATCTTGAGATTCCAGTGTGGAATCTGATATTTCAGCGAGAATCTTGAAATTCCAGAGTGGACCATGGAAAACCAGGATGGATGGATTTTGCAATTTAAGTTTTAATTATGAGATTGGAACATGGATCCTTGGTTTCAAAGGTGATTCCAGAGATTCTAGTTGGGAGCCAACTAGAATTCTAGTATAAGTCCTAGGAATCCATTGTGCATCCAAGGACTCTAATGTGGATCCTGGGATTCCAGTGTGGTATTTTTGTGTGGATATGGCGATTTCAGTGTAGATCCTGGGATTCCAGTGTTATTCATGGGATTCCAGTGTGAATACTGGGTTTCCAGTATGAATTTCAGTATTTCAGTGCGGATCCTGGATTCATGGAATCATGGGATTCCAGTGTAGATTTTTGGATTCCAGTTTGGCCGTCGGATTTTAGTATGGATCCTGAGAATCCAGTATGCATTCTGGGATTCCAGTGTGGATGGTTTGTTGTATTTCAGTGTGGATCCTGAACGTAGTGTGGATAGTAGTGTATCTGTGTGGATCTTTGGATTCCAGTGTGGAACCTGAGAGTTCAGTGAGGATCTTGGATATTTAAATTTCAGTGTGGATCTTATGATTTTCGTGTGGATCCTAGGATTGGAACAGGGGTCCTTGTTGTCCAAGGTGAGTCCTCATATTCCATTGGCGATCCTAGGATTCCGGCATGAACTGTCGAATTCCAGTGTCGATCCTGAGAATCCAGTATGAGTCCTGGATTTCCGGTATGGTTCCTAGGATTTCTGCGTGGGTATTGAGATCCCAGTGGAGATGGGTCAAAGAGATATATGATAATTGTTTAGGGTTATTTTTCAATGTAAAATGTATGAACTTCATACAATTATTGTGCCGTGATAAAATCGAACAAAAAACCGTGCTAAAATCGAGAGCGAAATAATGAAGCGATATTAAAACGAACAGTGACAGTTTAAATCGAGAAACTACTGTATTTAAGTCGCATACTTCATGGTTTAATCAGCATATTTTGGATGTTTTCCCTTTGGTGCTCCACTTATATTACATATGCCCATTGCCCAAACTGCTTCTAAGATGATATTTGTTATTTCATCAGATGAATTTCCTGGTCTGACATTGTCTTTCGTATGCACGAATTATTCCACAAAATTTTTTCGAGTACAAATATTTTAGATTCCGAGAAAATAGAGTGGGATCAAGTGTCCCCAGTCTCCCCTACTGAGAAGGAGTCGATTTCCAGTGACAGGCAGTGCATACCCCATTCCATGCGCCAACCAACAACGACTGATTGACTGTGGGGACCCATCCGTTCCGTTTGGTTTTCTGTCGTCAAGACTCCGAGACCCATGTCGATATTGATCTGCGTTCATCATCAATTTGGTCCACTAGAGACTAGAGACGAGGAGACAGAGACGGAGGGCGTAGCGGACTATAGACTGGAGTCTTATGTCTCTGTCGAAAAATAACGAAACGTCTCGAAAGAATTCTCGACTGGCGCCCCATCCTCCATTCCGGCGGCGCGGGACAAATCTTTTGCAAATCGAATCGAAAGAAGCTCGCTCTGGAACCGCGAAGAAGATGCTTGAGCTCCGTAGGGAAGGAAGTACCACCAGCACACCGAATGAACACGATGCCTACAAGAAATGTCATGTCCTCCCCGAGCCGTTGCCATTCGTTTTCCGCGCACGGGGCCAAAGGATACGGTGCACATTCAAAGACGGGATGCCGCGGCGAGAAAATACACAGAATGCACCTCCGAGGAGATGATCCTCCAGGTTTTGATATTCGGAGCCATTGATTGGAAGCAGTGACGACGGGGACAGTAGTCGGCGTGCTCATATTGGAATTTATGTGCTGACGAATACAAACAATCGGTGGGGATGGCGAGGGGTGGTGACGAGACTGACGGCTGGGGGTTTTGCGTTGTTTTACCCAGAAAGCTCTAGTTTCACTTTGGAGAGGTTGGTTTGATTTCCACATGTGTATCAATGTCGTATCAGTGTCAGATCATTGAAATTTGCTGGAATGACTGATTTTTTTCCTTTGAAAATAAAATTTCATTAGCATCATTCTGAGAAAAATCACGACTAGAATTTATATTCGACGAAAGTATTGTATGAGTAAATAGAAAAATATTTATCTAATTAAAATTAATTGTGATGCTTTCAGTTATTGGACAAAAAATTTTACAAGTTTTCTTTTATATCTTCAGGATTGTTCAATATGCTCAAAAAATGTGTAAGGTACATAGTTCAAAATGGACCTGAATTGATTATAACAACAAATGTAATCCTAGGGACGCGGTTCATAGAATTTTCCAAACCCCTTACCAAGAGTTAACCAATAAATTACTTTTGAACCCAAGAGTTGACCAATAAATTCCTTTTGAACGATTTATGTTGCATGTAGTTTTAAATTCCAGTGTTCAAGGATCTTTGCAAGTTGGAGCTTTTGTCGAGTTCCCAGGGCATCGAGCATGCTTGCCACACGATATGCAAATATAAGAATGATCAAATGGCAAAGAAAGCCTATGAGAACACAGATAAAAAGCAGGCTCTATCCCAAGTGGGACGTTAAGCCAGAAAGAAGAAGAAAGAAAAGCAAAAAAGTCCCAGTCCTCATATGCATGCGAATGACACGCCGGCCTTTTTATTGTCAAGCACCTCTCTATCGATACATTTCTATCGAATTAGCTCAACGATTATCCCTTCAGGCGGTTCAACGAACACGAGGCTACATTCATTAATAATGTTAAAATAATACGAAAAAACAACGAACATTTGAAAAGCCCGCTGATACCGAACCGATGCAGCGCACCCAAACAACGGTCTTCACTTTTATGTGCCATAAAACAACGTGATACGAACATTTGTGCGTAGTTTTCCATGTTATTATTTGTCTGATAATGATGATGTAGCTTCTCCTAACGAGGACGTGACGGTAAGGGGGCCCCTTTTTCCAGTGCATGTTTGTTTTTCCTGTGCGTACGCATTCTCCTTTTTCACCTTCTCTCTCCTCCCTTCTCCTTCGATCCGATAAACCTAGAAGAGCCGTTTTTCAATGCGAACCCATGCACACGGGAATAATTGAAAAATAGACAAATATCCTCCGGGATGTCTGACCTGTGGGCTCGATCCCTGGCGCTTCGCTTGTTGATGCCTCTTGTTCGCTGCTTCTTGTCCGCTGCCAACCATCAGCCGGGGCCAGGCCATCGACAACCGACGGTAACCCGACCAGATTCGTATAACAAGATTAGAACACGGTTCTGTCAACAGCAGTTTAAATAACAAAAGTTGATATGATTTTTTTTTATCAGGATGGCTTTGTTCTAAACTTGTTATATGTTTTGTAACTAGAGGGTTCATCCCGGCATATTCCAAAGCATCCCGGGATTTAGGTAATTCTTGGATTTCATGTTTCATGGAGACTGATGATTCGATGATACTCATGGAAAAAGCAACATAAAGATAAGGGAATAATTAGCGATTAAACTTGATCTAGGAAACATATCTAAACAGGTTATACAATATGTTTTTTTGATCGGAAAATAAATTAAGGACTGTTCATTTTATAAAGTGGACACCTTGTACATGCAATATATTTTTAATTTATTAATGAAATCGCAATCGGTATTCTGTAGATCGTTTAATTTTTAATAATTAAATTTCACACGAATAAGGCACAAAGTTTAGAACGGTCGATTTTTGGAGATTATCAAAACCAAAGATTATTAAAAAAATCTGGAAAATTTGACAATATATATTTTTTTATTTTCAAAATAGATTGTTCTTCGAAAGCATCTTAATTCAAAACCTGCTGCAAAACATCAAGATATTTTTGGAGTAAAAATTTATCAGATGTCATAAAATCAATTTTTCACCAATTTGTTTTAAGAAAATATTTTAAATTGGAATGTAACTGATATGAGTATAATTTTTAGGTCCAATGTACGTCCTGACGGAAGTACAAATAGAGTACTAATATGAAAAATAACCAATGCATTCATAGAATTGCTTATTTAGTCCCCATTTCACATTTAAAGTACAATAGAAGCAAAGATGTTTTATTTTCAGACGACTTCTCAAAGCACAATGACAATCATCAAAACTGGTAACACTGCTGTTATTAAATCAAATTTATCTTCTACGTCATATTTTCATAACATGTTATTCTGAGATTTCCGATCAAAATATTTGGAGAAAAACTCCTACAATTTGCTGTAGATCTATAAATATGCGTATATGATTTTAAAGTATGAGATTTTTCAATAAAACGACCATAAAGAGTAAAATTTATACTTAAGAATGCGGTTAAAACTCACGATTTAGCTCTCATTTATACAAATACAGTTTCTTCACTAATGCAATACATTTTTTAACACGCTTTCTACTTTCATTTTTTGCTAGGAGTAAAAATATGGCGTAAGCAAATTTGATTATAAAGGATAAATCTTTAGAGTGGTCTAGTGTCAGAGAATGGTGGAATATTATTATTTTTTAAAGATCTAGCTATATTAGAATAGTAAAGGATACTAATACACAATTTGTTCATAAAATTAAGGATTTTTGTTATTTGTAAGATTTTATATTTTCATAGCATTGTAGAATAATAGTTGAACGATACACAGAAAACCGATTAGGATTTTATCAATAAATAAAAAAGATGTAGCATAAACAAGGTGTCCGCTTTATAGAATGAACAGTCTTTAATTAATAAAAATTAATTTAATATCGGGTGACGCAGTTTTTGGTGTTGTATAAAAAAACGGACGTAAGTGAATTCAAGCACATCCATTGCCGCTCAGAATGTAATTAGATTTAATCGATGAACATGCAAAGAAACCCATTTCGAGTAGCAATACAAAATTGGTAGTAATAGTGTTGAGCAAATTTGTCCAGAACATCGTTGTTACTGAATCGATTCACATTTGAAGTGCCGAATTGATTCACCGATTTAATCGAATCGTTAGCATCGATGTTTTTGAATCGATTTGAATCGAATGCAAATTGAAAATTATAAAGATTGAAATTAGACCAAATGCATTTGCAGTCGATTTCAACGTTTTTCACTCAATCAGTTTTTAAAATCAATCGAGCAGATTTACTACTTCAAAACTAATTCAAAAGTTGATTTCTTTTACACCAACTTATTAAGAAATATTTATCAATTTCAACAAAATGAATCGAATCAAAAAAACGAACGAAGAGAATCGATTCACCCGATTTTAGGTGTTCCAAACATCGATTCAAAAAATCGATTAATCGGAATGAAAACTTCGATTTTCGGAACATCGATTCAAAATCGCCCAACGCTAAATTCGACTCACTTTCCACAGCGTGGTGAGATGATCGAATGGTGTCTGACGCAGCTCTTATTCGCTAGACCAGGGTTCAAACCCCGGTTAACCTTTTTGTATATTTTTTGTTAACTTCTCAAACCGGTTTTATCGACTGCTACATCCAGGTTTTCAACACTCAAATAAAAATTGACAATTAATACTACCTACCCACAATAGAGTATAAATTTATTTTTTTCGCCATTCCGTTTTTTCAGCCTACTTTTTATCAACACAATGAACAACACAACGACCTACAATTCCCACTAACAAACACAGTACAGGTGCTGAAAAGTAGCACTTTTTAGTTCTGTTTTAAGAGTTGTCGAATTTATATCTGAGGGCCTCCATCGAATTGTTCTGGATTTCGCAATGATTTAGGCAACTAGCTTCTGATTCTTTATCCATTAGACCAGCGGTTTTCAGATCGTGCTCCGTGCCAGTTTTGAAAATGTGTACCAATCAATTTAAAATATCGCAACTTTTCTTTTCAAATAAAGATATTGATTATACTAAACCAAACCATAGCTATAATTTTCAAGAGTACAAATAAAGAAAACAAAATTATCGGTTGCACAGAAAATTTGATCGATTAGTAACTCGTTAGGCCGTCATTGAAATGTATGCGTTATTAATGATTACTGCTCATTCATATAATATTTTTAAATTAATGAAAATCAGTTGGTTTTGCACTGACGTCGCTGAAAATGTATCCGCATATTTGTCAGCGCATTTAGTCATTCTTTCCAAGCCAATAATACCTTTGGGTTCTGAGTTTTATTACTTTTTATTTGCGGCAGATTGCTTATTATCCTAAAGACTATTAGTTATATATAAAATCATAATTATTGAAAGATTAACCAACAAAAATCTTACTACACGATATTTAAAAAAGTGCTCCGCAAGCCGTAAACGCTGATTGTCGCCTGCGTAAGGCAATCCAAATTCGCCTGAGATGTGGGATTCAAAGTCAAAATAGAATCGATACTCCTGAAAATAATCCTAAAATAATCTCCATGTATAAATGTATCGATGGATAAATGTACGACTCGTGCTGGAGAAAATCTTCATGTTGCAAATAGCAAAAAGTTAATAATAATTGTATGGGGCATCTTATCTTTTTATTGTTCTAAGAGGACGTCCATTAATTACATGTGGGTTTATAAAAGGAGGGGGACCACTACAGATTTCCGTTTCACAAAAATTAAAGAAATGTATGCCGACGTGGCTCTTCTAGAAATAAGTTCGTGATTCTATAAACAGTTCAACTACAACGGTGTTGTTCATAATTGTTTTTCCTAATTGTATTTTTTTTGTATTTATCTAACGAGGCTCGACGAGTAATTACTCATAACGACCCCCACACAGTGGCGGGTCTTCATACAAAGGTCGGATAAAACCTCAAATACGTCTCAAATCGCTTGATAATGACAATCTATTATTTATCTTAGATACCTGATATCATGCCGTTGGAAATAAGGTGTCCGGCCATTGGGCCGAACGCCGTTTGGCCGAATGCCGTTTGGCCGAATGCCGTTTGGCCGAACGCCATTTGGCCGAATGTCATATGGCCGAATTGGTCGTTTGGCCGAATCAAGAAAAAAAATATTTTTTTTCAACGCTGAAGCGTAAGATTTAACATCTGCTAGTTAACTTGTAGGTCTTTCTCATGTGGCGGAACGTCATGTTTGTCGCTATATAAATGCTCCAAGAGAATACATAAAACTATCCATTTATTCAGGACGAAGTTGTGAACTCGCGTCAAGACTCTGTGCTCATGATTGGTTCGTCTCTGGGCTACCAACGGGGTGCTAGGGTTTGAAATGTTTTTGATAATTTCATAAGAATTTTTTTCTACTTTTAAACATAGGCTATTCTTTCAACTTGTACTGGTTTAATTACTATTGGCAATAATTTAGCTTATATTTCAATTGGGAATTTTACCTTCTTTAAATCATCGGCAGTTCTTTATAGTTATACGGATATAATAATTTTTCCTTCTTTCGATCATAGGCTGTTCTTTCATATTTTATATTTTTCATTGTTAATGGAACTGAGGTTTATTATACAACTCGGTGAACACTTACTTTAAAGAAGATAACTGTTTCTCCGTTGTGAAAAGAAGAAGCCCAACTTGTGGTTGCTAGAAATTATTTAATTTACTAAATACTATCAGAAGGATTGCAGCTAATTGATTCTACAAAAAGACGAATAAGTCGTAAACTGTTTTAATAACTGACAAGAGCTGACTAAAATTGCAATGCGACAATCTATGCTGGCTGATACTACTGCTAGCAGAGCAATGAATAATTGCTTACATTTAGAATGTTCTTCTTTCAGCATTAACTGTTCCTTGAACTAACACTAAAGAGCTGTAAATCAATGATGAATCCTTCTTTAAGAATAAAATGTTCTTTGAAATTCATTACAAATGCATGCTAAATGTAGTTCACTATTGTTTTTAAATTCGGCCAAACGGCATTCGGCCAAATGGCATTCGGCCAAATGACCCTTTCGGCCAAATGGCGTTCGGCCAAACGGCACTCGGCCAAATGACCCGGAACCGGAAATAACTATCAAATTAAAAATTCGATTTTCGAATCCGATCCGAATGCCTTATTTTGGTGATCCGGAACTTTTGAACGGTTCAGTGGCAACTCGCAAAGAGCGAAATGAACCAAGAGAACGGAAAAAGAGCGGTTCATTCCATGTTACACGACATACGTCGTACCTTTCGTATCTTTCGCTCTCTCATTCTTCATACATTCTTTCCCAGAAACTCACGAACTCGTCCGATGTCCCCTGCCCGAACCAAAATGAAGAAGCAAAATGTGCTTTGGCAAGCGAGTATTTTCTCTCTCGATCTTTCATCTGCCAGTGGGAGGAGTATATTAGTTGTTTTTCTGTGTATGCTGAGAGTGGGGAGTTGCAGCAAACTGTGTTTGCATTCGTAACGTGTTTGTGCTGATCAAATGGACCGACTCTCACTAAAAAAAACCATGAACGGCTCCGATTATTTTTGCTCATCTCTAGTTTACACTTTAAAGAGAACAACTGATGCATGTTAATCAAACGGAACTCGAAAAAAAAACTTCTAGATGAACATCGGGTAGATCCAGAGTGGCCCGGTTCCAAGCTGGCTAAAGTGCTGACGATACCGAAAACAACAGTTTTTCGAGTATTCAAAACGCACAACGAAACCCTGAGTGCGAAAAGGAATCAGTTCTCAATCAGTAGGTCTACGAAATAACCGTAACCAGGAATCGTCAGCTGCACAGCAAGATTTTAGAGAGCGTTAAACCCAATCCCGGTCTTTCGATCCTTAGTGTAGCCAACATCCTTACCAACGAAGGATTGAAGTTAGCCAACTTGCGATCCAAGACGACGTATGGTAACCGTGTTCCTACTCCAATGGTAGCATCCATTGAAGAGTTCGTAATTAATCGTTCGACGCAGCAGTTCACAATGGAGGAGTGAAGAAGCCTGACGTGGAGAAAATCATCGTAGACATGGAAACAACAACACAACAAGAAACTTCGTAACAAAGGCCGTTACAACAGGACAACGCAGCAGGGCAGACCAGAACGAAATGAGGATCGTAAAAAAAAACTTAAGGAGAAATTAGTGTTCTACATCGAGGCGGATAAAAGCAACGCAGTCGTCATCATCGATAAGACGGATTACGACGAACAAATGGTGGAAAAGATAAACGAAGGTCGGTATAATTGAGAGTGGATCCACTACCCGGACTCATCCAGCTTACAGACAAAACCCTTAAGATTTGCAAGGCAATGATTGGTGAGGTTCGTTTGAAAGAGGCAAACCTCATACTTCCACGAATCAAAGAACTTATGAAAAGTCGCAAATCTCGAGAAATCATTTCGGTAGACGTATCTCCCTCTCATAAACTGCCGAAATGGTTATTCAAGGAATTTCAGAGTATGCCGAATCCCTTCCCCACTAGGGCAGTTGCAAATACCCAGGAGTTCTCCCAGAAACTATTAGAGTCAGGAAACATCGAGAACGACGAGAAGTAAATGATTTCCTAAATTTCCTCGAAGACATATTACCCCAAAGAACGGATGCAGGAAAGGTCAGGACATACATGAGGTTGGCAAGATTGTGCATAAACGAGAACTACTTTCAATTTTGAAGGGATTTCTACAAGCATACGAAAGGAGCCCCCATGGGAAACCCTCTAACCCCGTTTTTTATGACGAATCTTGAAGAAAATTTTAAGAAATGAGGACTATTGCAGGTTAATTGGTGGAGATACGTTGACGACCCAGATAGCCGTAGCGGTAAACGCGCAGCTATTCAGCAAGACCAAGCTGAAGGTCGTGGGTTCGAATCTTTTCAAGTTGGAAATTTTCTCGACTTTCCAGGGCATAGAGTATCTTCGTACCTGCCACATGATATACGCATGCAAAAATGGTCATTGGCACAGTAAGCTCTCAGTTAATAACTGTAGAAGTGCTCATAAGAACACTAAGCTGAGAAGCAGGCTCTGTCCCAGTGGGGACGTAATGCCAGAAAGAAGAAGAACATTGACGACCTTTTCAGTATTATCAAGCGGAAGGATCTACATTTTGGGTACAATCAACAGCATAAATAAGGATAAAATGGAGGAGAAAGAGGGAAAACTACCGTTTTTGGATCTACTTGTCATCAGGGAATGTTCATCGTTCAACTTCGAAATCTATAGGAAGCCTGCAAACAGCCAATGGGTAATCCCATACACATCGAATCATTCGATCAAATGGAAGCGTTTTTTTTTTTTTGATATTTGTATAAAGAACGACTACTTCATTATTTCTCAATAGTAATGGAGTAGAACGACATGCACTAAACAAAGGACACGGGTATACCACAAAAGATCAAAGAAAACTGGTCGCAGTGGTTCATCCCGAACAGAAACAGAAGCGTTTCACCACATGGTCAACATGATGCAGACTCTAACCCTCAGCGAAGACGGAAAGACTAAGGAACTGGAATATATTTTCGAGACGACAAGGATCAACGGATACAAGGGACAATGAAAGCCATCATCGACGAAAAGGAAAAACAGCATATATTCAGTGCTTTGACGACAGTCACCCTTATCACCCAACCCATGGAGAGAGTCTCCGTCCCATACGACAGGCACATCAGCAATAAGCTCCGCCAAAAGCTAAGGAATTTTGGAAACGATGTGGTGTTTTCCAGCAGAGACGACCAACTTAAGACGTTGTTAAGGCTCTACCAAGGATTTGATTAACACACTGAACAATAGAGTGATGCAAATTTTGAAATGTTTGCTCCCCTATGCTTAAACGATTTTCATTAAGGAAAAAAGCACCCTCCCAAAGTTTGAAGTGATTCGAAAAAAAATTGACTGTGCACACGCCATTTGAAGTTTATATGGAGATTACTATGGAAAACGCCAATCTTTTGTGTTCATCCCTCTATCTCTTCGTCATAATATTTTATGGAAAAGTGAACAAATTCTTCTAATGTGAAATGCTCCCAGCTACAACTTTGCCGAAGACCACTTTTTGATTGGACCTCAGGATAAATTGTTATTCATCATCATAAAGTTGGTTTGCATGTAGCATGCTTCACCAACTGTTCGGCAGGCAACAGTGGTGCTCCTGGCGGGAAGAATAGATCAAAGTAATCCAGGCTACTATGTTCTACAGCAAAAAAGCAGTGTTGTTCTGAAAGTAATTGAATGATCATCTCAGCATGATTTAAACTTTGTTATCAAAAATAACAAATTATCCTTACGTTCCATCAAAATGTGGTCTTCGGCAAAGTTGTAGCTGGGAAGTTTGCACAAGAGATGAGTGTGTTCACTTTTCTATAGATTATTATGACGAGCAGTTTGAGGACTGAACACAAAAGTTTTGGCTTTTCCATAGTAATTTCCATATAAACTTCAAATAGCGTGTGCACAACCAAATTTCTTCCGAATCACTTCAAATTTCGGGAGGACCATTTTCATCATAGTTAATATCGTTTAAGTATAGGGGAGCAAAAACTGCAAAATTTGCATCAGTCTACTGAACAAGGCTTCAGTTTACAAAATCATTTGTCCTTACTGCATCAAGGTCTCTCGATGATAGATTCAAAGAACACTTAGCGGCAATAGGAAAGGCTCAGAAGACGATAGTTAATGGTAAGACTCACGATTTTAAATCTAAGGTAGCAGAACATGTCTTTATAGAGGGTCATACAACTACGACGGCGGATATGAAAGTTATGCGAAATGTTTCTTCGCCTTGGAAATTGGATGTGGCGGAGAGTCTGGAGATTTGCAAACAGGTTCCTACGATGCTACTCAACAGAGACCAAGCCAATGGCAATACATGGCTTTTCAACTTGATACCTGCTAATCGTTCCCGTGATGTACCTTACAGCTCTTAAATATAAAGTTTCTACAAAAGAGGAATGGGATGTACCTAATAGCTCTTGAATTTTAAGATTCCTCCAAAAATAGATTGGGGAATTATGACAGTACCTAGTTTCAATATATAATGTGTGCATACGATGGTTTTCTTCAAGTCGAGTCTAGTACACGACACTGAAGACGGCCTTACAATTGAGGTCGAAAAACGCGTATCTGTCAAAGGATACAAACTCTATTGGAATTAAAAGGTAGTGCTTTCGTGGACAATGCTCGAAGAGGACCTGCAATCGCTAGGAGTTTTTGAACGACGTGTGCCTTGGACGATCTTTGGCGGAGTATGTGAGAACGTCGTATGGAGGAGAAGAATGAATCACGAGCTTGTGCAACTCTACGGTGAACCCAGTACCCAGTCAAAGCTGGAACTGAATGATGGGCGAGACACGATGTGGGAATGCCGGACAACAATCCCGCAAAAATGGTGTTCAACTCGAATCCGGCCGGTACAAGACGAAGAGGAGCGTAACGAGCTAGGTGGTTTGACAAAGTGGAGTAGGATCTTGGAAGCGTGGGGCGATCGAGAAGCTGGAAGTTAGCAGCCATGGATTGAGTTAGTTGGCTTAACATTATGGCGCTGGTCGTGTCTTGAAGGACTAAGCGCCATCAAAAATAAAAGTATTTAAATATTGAATTCGGTTTTCATTTACTAAACTAAACAGCTCGAAGATTTATTAACGTATCAATTAACTTCTAATCTTCTTTTGATTGAAATAAAGTTTGTTCTATTCTTGTTCCAAGTGGTGAAAATTTTGTTACAATCTTGTTCCTCCCGTCTGGTCGGGAAAAAAAGCGATGGAACTTTTTCAACAAGCCAGAACAGAATCCAACCGACATCGGAGCGGACCATGATGATGATGGGTAACAGATCCGATCAGTCGTGCGTCGTCGTTTCGGTTTCAGTACCCAAAGCCCGAAGGTGATCCCGTTTCGGCGCACTGAGCTTGGATGAGCAGCAGATGTATTAATTATGTAGCCTGCCTTCTGGTTCTCCTAGATTTTCCCATTTCGCCACGGGTATTAGCCTCTCTATTGAGGAGAAGAGATTGGCCCGCAGATACAGATACCACTCAGAATCATCCCCGAGGTAAAAATGCGTATGATTTATTCTTCCCTTCGAACTTAATTCAAGCGTGAAACAGGGCTAGAACCTGCGTGAAATCGATAGACAACCGAAAAGAGAAAAAATCGATCGTTTGCTCCTCGAGTCTCTGTTGGCCTCAAAATGATTTATTAGCTTTTGATTAGATTCAATTTTATTGCTAATTAATTGAATTTTTATTCTGGATACAAGACCTCGCTGACGGACGGAATATCGTTGTTCCAGAATGCTTTGTTGTCTCGACGACACGGCCAGTGGATGATGATGAAAGTGACGCAAGGTGGTCGTGATCGCGTCTTTGTGGGGTGCCTTTGCCTCTGCGTCGTCCCGAGCAGTGAAATGACCAAACAGCAAGAAAACGAATGAAGTATTAATTATCATAAACTAATAATACGAAAGTTTGTTTTCACGACGGGAGTGGCTTTCGGGCTGATCATTACGCGAGTTCACCGGGAGGTCTTTGAGGAATATATTTATTTTTTGTGAGCTAGGCATTTTCTGTTTGTTTTAATTCCAAATGGTTGGCATTGATGAATGAATCAACGAATCTGCGTTTACCATGCGCACATATTACTAACATTGAGTTATGATCTGAAGCTACTGGAACAATTTGATCTTGTTTCAAGAGTTGTAAAGCGTTTCAGCAAACTGTGACCCAATAAATTACTCTAGAGAGTAACAAAGCCATTAGGAACAAACGTGTTCTCCAACGGGGCCTTTCTTATTCGAATGGTTAGTGTCCACGGCTACAAAGCAAAGCCATGCTGAAGGTCTGGGTTAGATTTCCGGTCGGTCCGGGATCTTTTCGTAATGGAAATTTTCTTGACTTCCCTGGGCATAGAGTATCATCGTACATGCCACACGATATACGGATGCGAAAATGGCAACTTTAGTAAAGAAAGCTCTCAGTTAATAACTGGGAAGTGCTCATTGAATACTAAGCTGAGTAGCAGGCTCTGTCCCAGTGAGGACGTAATGCCAAGAATAAAAGACTAATGTCCTTAACTATGTCCAACCAATCTCAAATTTTGCGTAAAACACTAGTATTGTAGACGATTTTCAAGAAGACTTACGCCAGATAGTGGTTGGATGACATCTTAGCACTTCGTGCCTTCTTTTGCTCGATCCAAGATTTGAGCGCTTTTTACAATTGATCAATTTTCCATTCAGTACATCACCATCATGTTGTGCTATAGGAACCAGCATACTGCCTGTCTATATATTTAATTCTAGTTAACAACACTGTTTCTAGTCCCAAACCGCCGAAACCAAATCACTCCAAATCGTGAAATGTAAAGCCAGACTGAGGGTGCAGCACGCACGCTGTTAAATCTGGTAAATTAGGAAAACAAATCGTCAAAAAACCAACACACAAACGGTTGTCTTTCTGTGACAACCAGACGAACATCCTCCTCCTCCCACAAAACCGCGATGGCGACGGCAGTCGAGGCAAGTGAACCGAGACGAATCCGTCAATCATCAGCGCTGTTGACTGCGGGATTACGCGGGTTGTTAACATTGAATTAATTTAGACAACCGTCGCTGGAACGCACGACAAGAATTGACTCTTCACAAGCGACCCGACTCAATCTGAGGGCGAGGTCAACTTGCGGTCTAGATTATTCTTCTTGGCATTACGTACCAACTGGGACAAAGCTTGCTGAACGATTATGCTCTATGGATCGAGAATCGAACCCAGACACCTTCAGCATGGCTTTGCTTTGTAATCGCGTAACGTTATCACGAGGCTTAGGAAGTCCCTGCCTTATCAAGCGCTATTTGTTTGTTGTACGCCGTCAATGATGACATGCTGTGTAACTACTGTCTGTGACGTTCTGTTGTTGAAAAATGTGAACTACCCATGAAGTTCAAGTGCGGAATTCGATACCATTTTATTGCTCGGTCATCACCGCCGCCGCCGCCTTTGTCAACCCGCAGCCGACGCCTGCTACGATTCGCGCTGCCGCTAACGTCCATTCAGCGCAGAACATGATTTCAATTGTTCGAGGCTAAACCGATCGAATAAAAATGATTAAACATTTCCGAGCCCACACCGCCTACTTCGTTCTTCTTCGCGCGGGGAATTGTGCGATATTTATATTGTTGTGGATGGCGTTGTTTTCTTGTCTCTCGCAGCCGAGACTCAGTGCGGGATCGAGACCGAAAAGCCGTTCTACACAATGGGTTCGTCTCGCCATTTCTTTTCGTACGATACCACACCGCTTCCATGATAGAGGTTGTCGTTGTTCAACGCAGTGGTCAAGCGCGCTGAGCGATGCAGAAAATCATAATAAAATTTCTGACTGGATGCCCCACTTCGAAGCGGGACGATTGCGAGGAAGAAGTGCAGAATCGGCTAATGGTCAAGCATGGAAGCAGATCCCGAGTCGCTGTTGGCGAAGGAAGGAGCGAGAACGAGAGAGAGCGCAATCAGGGAAGAAGCCGCACAACAACGTTGTCGTGGTCGCCGAATCCCTGTCGTCGCCGCCGCCGCCAAAGTAGTCGTGTTGGTCATTTTAGAATGCTCGACGACCGAAAAGGACCACGTTGCATGTGTGGGGTACGGGTTAAGTTGTCCATCTCACGAGGCCGCCGCCGCCGTCGTCGGTTGTCGGGACCCTGCGTGAATGTGATGGTGGTATGATCTGTGGGCCCAGCATGCGGCATGGCGACAAGGTCGATCGAGTTCTTGTCGCAGGCTGTCGCCACAAAGGTATGCATGGTGGATGTATTCGTAATTTGCTGACAATTTACGAGAGTTCTCCGCAGCGATGCCAGATCTACGTTCTTTGTTTTTCTGGCGTTACGTCCACACTGGGCAAAGTCTGCTTCTCAGATTCATTTTACCTTGAATCGTAATCTTAGTTTTCAATGATATTTTCTGCTTAGATTACAGAAAATTAGAGGTGTCTGTCCCCTCGAAGATTGGTGCAATTATGAGAGAAGCTTACGACCCCTCAATGGATAAAATTGGTGCGAATGACCTGTTGTTGTAATCGAGAGCTTGTGAAGGCAATGAGTAGTAGTAATTGAAGCATCAAAATACTAATAGCTTCTGAAGTTTGTAATAAAATTTAAAAACAATATCACACTTCTTTTTCTTTTTTCTTGCGTTACATCTCAACTGGGACAGAGCTTGCTTTGCCACTATGAGCCGTTTTTCGCAATCATGTTGCAAGCACGAATATATCTTATGCCCTGGTTAACCGAGAAAACTTCCAGCATGGAAAGATCCCCGAACGGCAGGATTCGAATCCACGATCCTAAGCTCGGCCCTGCTGTATAGCTGCGCATTTACCACGACGGCTGTATGGGCCACACAACTAAAAACGGTTCACAATTAAAATTTCATTTTCATTCTGATTTCATCCCCTTCAGCCGGTCCTGATCGCTTCCCTGCTGATAGTATGGGTGTCGATATTTCCTCCGATTTTTATGTCTTTCTTCCAATCCGAACGTCGGCGAACGATGACGCGATGATGGTGCATTTATTCGCACCGACCGACCAGGCGCTGCAATTCGTTCAGCCAGGTTTAGCACGATGGTGTAATTTAATATCTTATCCAACCCCTTCCTCATATGCCCCCTGAAGTGCCATAAGCTGCAAAGGAATCGGTAAGAGACGGGAAATATGAAAACAAAATCAATGCCTTCGAACTTGATTGTCCGTTCGATCGGGCTGGACATTAACAGGGACTCGCTCCGCCTTATAAGGTGTGGCAGGCGCGCAAGACATAAACCTGATTCTTAAAGAAGGTTTCCATCGGGCAGCAAATCCGGAAGGGGTAAAAGAAGTCTGCAATCTATAAAATAGTGTGGTCCTTTTCAAGCACGTCCTTGTTGAAGTCACACCGTCGCAAAAAGCATTACCGAAGCGTTTAAGTGTGAATCGATTTAAAAGTAATTGTCGCCTGCTACGGTGAGCCGAACGAAGAGAATGGTGGCCGCATTTGGCCGATGAGGCACTCTCTCGCATCTCACACCAATCACGTGTGGCTAAAAGTGCATTGATGTGTACAATTGAATTTAGATAATGCACATACTTTTCACACTCTCTGTGCGACTGTGTATGTGTCAGGCAGCGGCAGTGTGAAAAAGGACCTAAAACATGGAAGACCAACGCAAAAAGGCTTTTCCCCGAAGGGGTGAGTTAGGAGGGCACCCAAAAAAACACTCTCATTCTCACTCAATCCCCGCGCAGTTAGGCTGTTGCAGCCACGCTTACCCGAGTTAGCTCTCATCCTCTCCCTCTCGCTCTCGCCATGGACGCTTATGGACGGACACCATCAGTTCTCGCGCTAGGACGCGTGAAGCGACGACATTTTTAATTACACGCGTGCAGCGCAACACTTTCCCAATCTCAGACGCTTGCTTCCACTCTCTGCCCCTCGCCCGCAAAACACTCACACTCGTCCTCACGTGTGTGTGTTATTGATTTTGTGGTTTCGTTGTTATCACTGTGCATATGAGCGGGCTCATACACATTTTTCACACTTGTGTGTATGCTCGAGCCGGCTCGCTGATTCTGTCTTGCTCTGTCTGACTGCTGCAACCGGGGCGTCGAGAGGTGTTGATGTTTTCTTCCTACAATATGCAGCCACTGACTGCTGCTGCCGGTGCATGATGGCGGTAACAACGGTGATAATTAGACGAGAGACTGCCATGTGTGTAGTTTTCTCGTATGAATGGATTTATTTTCGGTGCCCCGATCCGGAGAAGATGACAAACAACGAGTGTTACGATTTTTTGTGTTGCAAGAAGTGTTAACTGTTGAATGTTTGTTTATTTACTACTAGTGATCCCGGAAAACTTCATCTTGCCATCAAGTAGGCTGTTGGAAGATGTCAATGATACCTCCCATACAAAATGGCATATTGCAATTTTAGAGAAATCTTTCCGTTTTACGGTTCAACGGAAAGCTACCGCAGCTGTCACATTACTGATTTGCACTGGTAAATCATCAGTAGGCTTCTATGATACCTTGGATACCGTCTTGATGATTGTTGTTTGTTGGTGTTTTTCATAGCGCTTTCTCTTTCAAGCATACTATGATTGAATTGTTTGCTTCAATGATATAATGATTTCGAAGCCTGCGGTAGAACTTTGACAGCTGCGGTAGAACTCGGCGGCTACCGCGAAACGGAAAATTTTCTTTACAACCGTAATATTAGTACTCTCCCGTTTTACCAAATTTCCCGAAAACTTTTCTAAACTTTTTCGTCGCACGAACACGTCGGAACAGTGAAAGAATTGTGTAAATCGGTTGTCCCGTTCTCAAGCCATTTCGTGACATACAAACACCACTCCATTTTTATTTATATAGATATAGATAAATCACCAAAAAATGTGTAAAAGTTCCACGCCAATTAATTAAAACATTACACGTAGTCGAGGTAGTCGTAGGTAGTTCTAGACCAAAAGTAAGCAAATTTAGGAATACATTTTACAGAGATTAAACAAGCTTGTAACGCGACACCGTAGTATACAACTGTTTTGAGTTGCGTAATGAATTATTACACCACAATTTTCAAAAATGTCTAAAAATGGTGAATGCATCCGAAAATGATTTCTGATACTCTCAAGTGGTCCTCTACCAAATTTCAAAAATTGTTGTACGTGACTCGTTTGGGCCTTCCTTAGCCGAGTGATTAGAGTTGCGTCTATAAAGCAAAGCCAAGCTTAAGGTGTCTGGGTTTGATTCCCGGTCGGTCCACGATCTTTTCGTAATGGAAATTTCCTTGACTTCCCTGGGCATAGAGTATTGTCGTACTTGCCACATGAGGCAACTTTGGCAATGAAAGTTGAGAAGCATGCTCTGTCCAAGTGCGGACGTAATGCCAAGAAGAAGAAGAACTCGTTGCAGAACTCGATTTTCACAGCACTCATCGTAATTATCGTAATTTACGACTCGTGTGGTAAAAATCAACACTCTGCAAGTTGTTCCGTAAACTACTATGTTGGAATTTCGTAGAAGATCATGTCCATTATTTAGCAATTTCTGAAAATTATTGCGTAATGATTCATAACGCAGCTCAAAACAGTTGCGTAATGAAAATGCAATGCGTAATAGTAATTACGCACTGATGGGGGTTCCAAGGGTGTTCAAGTAAGAGACATTTAATCCAAAAATTATAGGAATCGATATAGATTTGAAAAAGTTATGGCTATCTGTTCTGTTTTAGGCGTAAAATTTTAAATTTTCGGTCGAACTTTCATTGCAGTTAACAAAACCAAAAGCAAATATTCCTCGATTGTTCATGTTATGGCGCTTCCAGACGAATCATAAGAATGTTTGAGTTATATTAGTTTTTGTGTTTCTGTTTTGGAAACCAGTTTGGTCCTACTTTTTTACTTTGCAAAATTTGAATACGATTACAGGTAGAATCTTGTTTAACATACCCTGTCACTGACGCGGTAGTTTTATAATTTACAGATTCAATTATTGGCAAATTAGCAAATTGAAATTGATTCCGATCGACCTCCAGTCGGTCAATAACCTAGGAAACAGAAAACAAACCCGACCCAACATATGGGCAACGATAGAAGTGCATTGACATCAAACCTGACTCTGGAGAAAGATAGAAAGACAGAGGCAGGAAAAGGTTCCATCTCAAAATTTTCCGAACTAGCTATTTGACACCGTAAGTACGCCAGTCTTAGACAAAAGCAGCACCCGCGCGAAGAAAGGAATAATAATAACCAAAAACGAATGCACGTTAGCTTATCTGTACGCACCCTGAATGTAGTACTGCAGCTCGGACGGATGCACCGATCAATGCGCGTGGGAATAGTATTGACGAGGCGGGCGGATAAGCGCAAGAGAAAAAGACACAAATAGAAAGGTCGTAAATTGCGACGATAATTACCCTTTGTCAAGAAGGCGAAGATGTCTCCCTTTAGGTGGTAAGTCAACTTACCAGAAAGAAGTTGAGCAATGTGGAAAAATCCACCATTCTCGCTTTGCTTAGGTTCTACGGAACCGGCAGCGATAACCAAAAGGCCCCTAGGGACGATCGCCGACAAGATAATAAAAATCCCAAAACAAATCCAAGGGAATGAAAATGCGCAGCCGTCTCATAGCGAGGGAGGTCTGATAGCGCTAGGATTGGTGCACCTCGAAGTTGATTATTTTGAGCTGGCATGCATTTGTCGCGTATGGACTGGATTAGGTCCCGGGTTTGGAAAAGTAATAAAAATCGACTGTACTTGCGCGTGTGAGGTAGCATGGGAGGGAAAATAGAATAATTTAGTTTGATAAGTAAGAATTCTAGCATCTCTTTTTCACTTTAGAGTTAAGTTTGGGTAGCCAGACCCAAGGCCTCTATATAAGCGGAATGAAGCTAGAAAAATACAGGATTGTCTTTTGAACACTCGATGCGACCAGTCGATTAACTTGAAAGAAATCTTCTCTCCTCTTCTTTTCCTTTCTTAAAGTTTGAATTCTATAAGGTTCTGAAGACGGACCATAGGCCGCTCCCCTAATCATAGCGGTACTAGGCCCTTCCCAACCTTATTTGAAGGCAGAACTTAATCTTTAACGTGTTGGAATTCTCCTAGCTTATGCCAGGTGATATGCCAATACTGCAAAGACAAAGGGAAATAATTGACCACCTGAATCAAGTCTCAACCCTGAATCAATCTTCTGAAGACGGAACATAGGCCGCTCCCCTAATCATAGCGGTACTAGGCCCTTCCCAAGTTTGATTCAAGTGAGAGATCACAACATCAGCTAGACACGTTTGGTTGATGATAGATTCACTACACAATTTCACATCGACACTGTCGCACCGAAGAGTTCAAACCTTCGCGGAACGTAACATCGGGTTACGGATTAACTCGGTGTGCTTCGGGTCGGAAGCTTAGGCTTCAGTGCGCGACAATTTGGTGGCTCCAGAGAGGAGCAAAGTTCTCAAGTGCAAGTGTGGTGAGTACCAACAATACAGGTGAGTCAAGGGTTAGCGACACCCTAAAGTTCGCAAATTATTGCATGCTTAAAGTGAAGTGGAGAAAAAGTGAATTGGAAAGCAATTTTCTTTTAATATCACAAAGAAAGAAAAAATAAAAGAAATAAATTCTCTCGGGATATACCTTAATTTTTCCTTCAATGTCGGGCGACGCGTTGCTCAAAGGACGTCGCGGAGGAGTTTAACGAAAGGGACCGACAGTACCAAAAAATTCAAAATTCACAAAGCCATAAGCGTTGGATGAAAACTCCCATCGCGCACGGCCAAATAACTGAATCTAGGCACTACAAGCTAACATTGTGGCCTGGTACAAACAAACAAAAAGAGGTGCTGCAAACTGTATCCAAATTTAGATACGAACAGCCAAAACGTTTAGCTGCTAAATATCAAGCAGCATTAGCAAAGATTTAAACAATCTTAAACTAAAATAAATTATCGGTTCCCTTTAAACACCAATATCCGAGATAATAAGAACAAAATAAATACATCGACATTCAATAAGTCGACAGAATAAAAGACTCCGGTCTTCACTTCTCGGGAGGAATAAAGACTCCGGTCTACTTCAAGGGGAAGAATAAATAAAAAAAAAAAAAAAGAATAACCGAGGGTCAAAAGAGCCTTACGGAACAAATCAAATTCGGGGTCAAAAGAGCCTTACGAATAACCGAGGGTCAAAAGAGCCTTACGGAACAAATTAAATTCGGGGTCAAAAGAGCCTTACGAATAACCGAGGGTCAAAAGAGCCTTACGGAACAAATTAAATTCGGGGTCAAAGGAGCCTTACGAATAACCGAGGGTCAAAAGAGCCTTACGGAACAAATCAAATTCGGGGTCAAAAGAAGCCTTACGAATAACCGAGGGTCAAAAGAGCCTTACGGAACAAATCAAATTCGGGGTCAAAAGAGCCTTACGAATAACCGAGGGTCAAAAGAGCCTTACGGAACAAATTAAATTCGGGGTCAAAAGAGCCTTACGAATAACCGAGGGTCAAAAGAGCCTTACGGAACAAATCAAATTCGGGGTCAAAAGAGCCTTACGAATAACCGAGGGTCAAAAGAGCCTTACGGAACAAATTAAATTCGGGGTCAAAAGAGCCTTACGAATAACCGAGGGTCAAAAGAGCCTTACGGAACAAATTAAATTCGGGGTCAAAAGAGCCTTACGAATAACCGAGGGTCAAAAGAGCCTTACGGAACAAATTAAATTCGGGGTCAAAAGAGCCTTACGAATAACCGAAGGCCAAAAGTTCGCCTTACGGAGACAAAGCTTAAAAGCTAACAAATAACAAAAAATAAAAAATAAATAAAATAAAAGGGTGACCACCACAAGACGACTCAAGTCGCAGTCATGATACGAAATAAGAAATTCGTCGTCAATGACAATGGGCATTGCCGATTGTGCACCAGCCCAGATGGAGATGACAGCATGGTCGCATGTGATCAATGTGACCACTGGTTCCATCAACAATGTACTGGTTTAAAAAATCTACCAAAACCTACTGAGAGATGGTTATGTATTCAATGCAGTGAATACGAAGACGTCATGACTGCCATGACAAGCAAAATGAATCAAATGAAAATGGAACTAGATGAGAGAGCCAAGGCCCATAGAAGGTCTGAGGTTCATTCTAGTTCCTTGGAGCTCGAACTTGAAAAATATAAGGAAGAGCTCCTAAAGGCTAAGAAGGAGGAAGATTCTAAGCAAGATGTGCTTAAAGGGCTTGCAGATGTGCTGCAACGCTCAAAATCAAGATCGGATGAATCCTTAGATGACAATAGAGTCTCAGAAGGAAAAGTACTATCAGTACTGATGAGAAGGCAACTCCAATCGTTGCCAACCTTCTCTGGCATTGCCAGAGAATGGCCAATTTATAAGCGACGCTTCCTAGAAACAACTGAATCGGGGGAATACTCTGATTCAGAGAATCTAATTCGCTTGCAGCAATCCCTAAGCGGAGCTGCAGCAAGAAGTGTACAAGCTTTAATGCTTGATCCTTCTAACGTCCAACAGATCTTGGACAGACTAGAACGCCAATTTGGGCAGTTCCAAAAGATATATAAAGAACTGAGGGATGACATCGATCGTGTCAAGCTTAGTGGTTTACATACCATAATTGACATGTCCGATGCCCTTGAGAATTTGGTTTCTCATTTGGAAGCAATGAAAAAACCAGAATATCTAAGAGATCCACGAATGACGGAAGATATCGTCTCAAAACTTCCGTATGAAATGCAAATTAAGTGGTTGGAAACAACTAGTTCCAACAATTCCGGGGTGAGGACGCTAAGAGATTTGCTCAACTTCATAAAACCACGAGCAGACGTCCTAAGGGAAATGGGTCGTGCTCTCCCGGAAAGACGAAATCGCGTAAATCTGCACCAAGAAGCAGTAAAGCGATGCTTCGTATGCGATAGAGGGCATCAAATAAAATATTGCTCTAAATTTAGAGGAATGGCTGCTTTAGAAAGATTAAGATTAGTACATGCTAACGGAAGATGCCAAATATGTCTACGGAAGCATGAAGACAGGTGCCGTAACTATGCAAGTTGCGGAATTAATGGATGCAGCGGGAAGCATCACCCTATGTTGCATCTAAAAGGATCGCCTGGATACTACAGCAGACAATCAAAAAATTCTGATTCAACAAAGAAAAAAGACCAGACCGAAATTGCTCAAACAAATTTACATTATCAGGTTCCGTCACAGGTATTTTATCAAATCATTCCTGTGACTATTAGAAACGGACCGTATCAGATAAAAACCTATGCATTTTTGGATCCCGGATCTTCCTTGACGTTGATTGACAGCTATATTGCTGACCAACTTAAGTTGGAAGGAATACCAGCTCCACTTAAAATAAAATGGACTCAAAACTTCTCAAAGGAAGAAAAACACAGTACCAGAGTTCAATTTGAACTTCAGGGTACAAGTGGGGAGAAATTTTGTGTAAGGGACGTAAGGACAGTAGACAATCTACAATTACCCGTCCAAACATTAGATTACCAAGAAATGAGTAGAGATTATCATCATTTGAGACGGCTACCTATTAAAAGCTTCAAAAGAGCTCAGCCGAAACTACTCATTGGCTTGAACCAAAGCCACTTGTTGTTGCCGATCGATAGAAAATACGACGGCCCAAATAAGCCAATTGCTATTGAGACGCCACTGGGATGGCTGATCTTCGGGAATATCAGTGGAGATATCCATGAAGATCATATAATGATAATCCAAGAAGAAGGAGAAGACGAAGAAAATTTGCGTAAAATGATGCAAAATTATTTTTCAGTCGAAGATTTTGGGGTAAAGGTACCAGAAGTCCTACCAGAATCTAAGGAAATAACGCGTGCTAAGGAAATTATAGACAAAACCCTTAAGTACGATGGTAATCGATATGAAATAGGCTTGCTCTGGAGGGAAGATAATACAGTACTTCCCGAGAGCTACACGCAGGCATTTAAGCGTCTGATGAATGAAGAAACTCGGTTCAAGAATAAGGAAGATGTAAAGGTGTGGATGAATGCCACTATTAAAGAATACTTGGACAAGGGATACATTCGTAAACTATCACAGGAGGAACTAGAAGCGTGGGAAAAAGAAATATACTATTTGCCACACTTCATTGTGTACAATAAAAATAAGGTTCCTCCTAAGCCTCGTCTGGTATTTGACGCAGCGGCCAAAAATAAAGGAGTTTCTTTGAATTCGGTTTTACTAGCCGGGCCAGATGCTACAACATCATCCTTTGGAGTAACCACTCGGTTCAGAGAAGGAAAATATGCTACGGCTGGGGACATTAAGGAAATGTTTTGTCAAATTAAAATAAACACCGAAGATCAAAAGAAACAATGCTTCTTATTCAGGGATTTCGATATGACCCGAAAACCTGACGTATATACCATGCAGGTAATGACATTCGGGGCAACATGCTCACCTGCATGTGCTCAGATTGTCAAGAACCATAACGCCGAGCAGTTTAAAGAAATAAAGCCTAAAGCAGCCAAGGCGATTAAAACCCAACATTACGTGGATGATTATATTGATAGTTTCAATACGGTAGAAGAAGCTATAGGAACAATAAAGGATGTAACAGAAATCCATCAACAGGCAGGTTTTTACATTAGGAATTTTGTTTCCAATGATAAGAACATCCTAGCCGCACTGCCTCAAGAAAGAGTGCAGCAAAATCCACTAAAACAATTAGAGGATAAAGATACGTTAAATGAAAAGGTCCTAGGAGTATATTGGAACACGGCTTCAGACAGCATAGGTTTCGAACTGCGTTTCAATAGATTACCCGAAGCCGTAACCAAAGGCGTAAGGCCACCAACTATGAGAGAGGTATTATCATTCGTAATGAGTATTTACGACCCAATGGGATTAATATCTCACCTTACCATTCATGGAAAAATATTAATGCAAAAATTGCATACCGAAATGACAGATTGGGATGAGGAACTATCCCCTCAATCTCAACAACAATGGAACCAATGGCTTACGAATATAGCTCAAGCTAAGGATATAAGAATACCTCGGTGGATATTATGTAATCAAGCAAAAACGTTTGAACTACATGTATTCGTAGATGCATCTGAGTATGCATTTGCTACAACCATATATACCAGAGGCGTAGGAGCGTACGGACAAACCGTGAGCGTAAAACTGGTAACAGCAAAGGCTAAAGTAGCTCCCGTACGAAAATTATCTATCCCACGCTTAGAATTGCAGGCAGCGGTTCTAGGTGCTAGATTAGCACAAACAATCCTAGAAGAATTACGCATAGTTCCAAGCAGAACTACTTACTGGTCAGATTCACAAACAGTCCTATCATGGATTCACTCCGACCATAGAAAATATAAGCAATTCGTGGCTCATCGTGTGGGCGAAATACTAGATGTAACAAAAACAGACCAGTGGCGTTATGTACCCACTGGGCAAAACCCAGCTGATGAAGGAACAAAGGAAGTAAAGGGGAAATCAAAATGGTTAACAGGACCATCCTTTCTGTGGAATGAAGAAAAGGAATGGCCCAAATCAAAATTTAACTCGAACACTCTGGAGGAAATAAAGGATGTAATGTTGGTACATGACTATGATCATAAGTCATTCGATTATATAAACGAATGGCGCTACTCCAATTGGAATAAATTGGTAAAAAATATCACATATATAAAGAAATTTACCGATTGGATAAAGAACAAGCAAAGTTTTGATCGAATCATTGCCTATCACGATAGAATGATGGCCGAATACGCAATAATACGAAAGGCTCAATGGGAATCATATAAAAGTGAGATGAACGATCTCACGAAAAATTGTGATCTGACGATTTCAAGTAATATTGCTACCTTGATACCAATGTTAGATGAGTATGGAGTAATGAGAGCGAGAAGTCGATTGCAAAACGCAATTGCTATACCGCGCTCGGCTCGAATGCCTATAATATTACCCAATAAACACTACATATCAAAATTGATAGTGAAAAATTACCATGAACGATATCTTCATCAAGGAGATAATGTCGTACTTGGAGCAATTCGTCAAAAATATTGGGTAATAAAGGCAAGGGCATTGCTGAAGAAGATTAAAAGAGAATGCCAATATTGCAAAAACAAACGAGCTGCACCAGTAGCACCGCAAATGGCACCTCTGCCTCCATGTCGTACGGCAATGTATGCGTATCCATTTACACATACTGGGGTCGATTACTTTGGACCAATAGAAGTCCAAGTAAAACGTTCCATAGAAAAACGATGGGGCGTGATATTTACATGCATGTCCACTAGGGCAACCCATGTTGAATTAGCCGAAAGACTGGATACTGATGCTTTCCTCGTATGTCTGAAGAATTTCCAGAATCGTAGAGGAAAGGTTCAGCATCTTTACAGTGACAACGGTACGAACTTCATTGGGGCCGAAAAAGAAATGAAGGCCGCCATAAATGAAATAGACAAGAAGTTCGGCGGGAGCATTGCAGCGGCAATGGAAATAAATTGGACGTTTAATCCACCCGCAGCTCCACATTTTGGAGGGGCCTGGGAAAGATTAATCCAATCAATAAAGAAATGCTTAAAAGCAATGCCAGAGTGTACTCAAATGCGTAAGCCTACCATAGAAGAATTAAGATCTGCTCTCATCCAAGCAGAATTCATATTAAATTCTAGGCCGTTGACGCACATTTCATTAGACAACGAGGACGAGGAACCTCTAACCCCTTTTCATTTTCTGATAGGAAGGGCCGGCGAATATGCGCCTCCCTATTCTATTCCCACCGGATGTCTGACTAAAAAACAATATGAGAGAATAAACCTATACTCTCAACATTTTTGGGAAAGGTGGCAAAAGGAGTATTTGCCAACCTTGTTGAAACGGAACAAGTGGACGAAGAAAGTTGAGCCACTAAAGGAAGGAGACGTTGTATTAATAACTGATAAGGAAACACATCCTGGAAAGTGGCTCAAAGGAAGAATAGTTGAGGTAAGACGGGCAGCCGATGGACAAGTTCGATCCGCCCAAGTCAAAACTATTCAGGGAATTTATTCTAGACCAGCTACAAAGATAGCGGTCTTAGACGTCATGAGAAAAGAAGACGATAGGAAGGAAGAACCCAAAGCTTCCATTAATCATGTGAAGGAAATATCTACCAAGGAACATGGCCAAATTAACAAGCCAAAGCCTAAGCTACAACCTCCAAAAACGAACGACAAAACTCAACTTCCAATACAAGCCAAGAGGATCAAACATCCTAAAATAAAAGACATATGCATCGTGAATCATCATCGCGAAGTACATGCCCACCAGGAGATGGAATTGCCGACTTCTTCGAAGGCAACTAGGAAAAGAAAGCTTACAGAATTAGAATGGGCTAAAAATTTACAACAAAATAAAATACTTAATCCAGAAAAGATAATGAAAACCACGGAACCGGAACCTTCCCAAGGAAGCGCGAAATCAAACTTCGATTCCTGGGGAAAGCGGCGTAAACTTGATGTTGACAAGATAAAAGAAATGCGCGACCGTTGGAATGACAAAGCAAGTGAGGAAAAGAACAGCCAGCGATTACAGAAAAGCGAATCTCAAACAAGGAAAATTAGATTTTCATCAGGAGGAGCCCTTAAGGCATTAATGATGTTATTTTGCATAGGGACCGTTTTCGCATCGGAGCCCTCAGGATTAATCGCCTATGACTGCGCCAATCCTGATATAAACATGACCAGTTATTCATTATTAGATGTAGATTCTTGCATACCCACCGTCAAAAATCTCACTACCACTGAAGTACCTATTCAAGTGCTTCAGAGAAGCGCAAAAAGTAGCGCCATGGTATATCAGTGCAAGGTTATAATCAAACGCATTGTTAAGCATTGTGGAATACACTCTCATACATCTGATTATGAGAGAAGGTACGCCTATATAGTGAGGGAATTTACACCTGAAGAATGTAGACGAATACATTTACTTGGGACCCTCCCACTAACGGTGAATGCTGGACTTAGCGAACTGAAACGAAATCATACAACTAGAGGTGAAACTCTAGTAGTTGGAAGTGTTTGGTCGAGTCACTGTAGCGGTGGAGTATATAAAACTCCTGAATATACATGGCTAGATGCTTTAGTATATTTTGAATACGAAGTTTCATTGTACAATTATGTAGCTACAGTAGACCATGAAAATGATCAAATACTTTTACGACATGGAATAGTATGTCCATACTCGCATGGAAAATGTTTGGATTCCGAAGATGGGTATTCAACTTGGGAAGTAAGTCTTGATCGGCGGTGTGAGGACACCGAATTTGAGGTCATTTACGAAGGTACAGTAAACAAGACGACAAATGAGGATGGTGAAAAGAAGAGTAACCAGGCAGTATATACAGCCATTTCAGATTCGCACCTATTTTCAATTCGAACAAAACAAGCAACTCAGATTTGTGGTTACAAAGGACATGCTACTGATCACCCCAGAATATTTATTTTGGAGTCATCATCGTTTAAATCACCTTTTAGTCGCAGACCAGCAAGTGTAAGAAATCATGATTTATTCACGTATTTTAATTCTAAAATAACGTTAGTAGAAAATTATATTGGGAAAAGATTGGATGATGTATACAGGACCGTAATGACGGAAATGTGCAAATTAGATAAAGCTTTGTTAGAGACGAAATTAACATTAGCAAGAATAAATCCCATGGAATTCGTTACGAGTATAATGCGTCGTTCCGGATTTTCGGCAGTTGTGGCAGGCGAAGTTCTTCACGTATTACAGTGTAAACCTGTATACGTACAACCTTTTGCATCAGAACGATGCTATCAGGAGCTTCCAGTAAAATACGGAAATGACACAATGTTTTTAACTCCTGTTACCAGAACGTTGCAGATGAGGGGAACAGAAATAGAATGCACTCCACTTCTTCCCGCTAAATTTCAATTTGGGGGAAGATGGTATACCTTCGATGGTAAAATAAGAGAAACGATTCCTCCTCAGAAGCTTGCAACAGAAATTGTCACTAAATGGCGCTACACACCATTACCAAATTTAATGGAAAGTGGCATTTATGATCAGGAAAGCATCCAAAAGATGCGTACCATGATTTACGATCAAGGAGATCGTCGGATAGCATCTAATGTGGTTCATAAGATGCTGACTGGACAAAGCCCAAATCGACAAGGGTTCCATTTCGAAGCCTTAGTCTCGGAAAAGATAATTGATAACGTTATCAATAAGTATTGGAATAAAATTATTTCATTGTCTACTGCGTTAGGGAACTTTACATCGACAATGATTGGATTATATTTACTCGGTAGATGCATCAAATTCTTAATTGATACAATCATGCATGGTCGTATACTCTACGACATTTATGGGTTTGGATGGCAACTCATTGCCTCATTTTGGGATTCTATGACGTCATTTTTATCTCACCGAAATACTTTGAGGAATATTAACAGGAAGAAGCATGAGGTGGCGGGCACCGAGCTGGAGGAGATCCGTGTGACGCTGCTACCCGAGAGTCAACAGACGTCCCAACCTGAAATCCGAAAACCAACCAAGCTGAAGAAATCAATTGTCAACCCGAAACAAGGCAACCCAACAACAAGCCAAGATGACAAGACCGAAGATAAACCCTAAGATGAAGGATCATTCCGATCCTACTGAAGTTATAATCCGAAAAGACGACTAGGGGTCAAACCGACCCTTAGAACAGAAGAAATCAATCAAACCAGGGGCTCAAGCTATTACTATCGCAGCCTCATTAGTTACCTATCAACACGGCTGAGGGCTAACCAGCTTTGCCGAAATATCACAACCCAAAGATAACACCAACTCAGCGACAAGTCACAATCAACACGGCTGAGGGCCAACCAACCTCGCCAAATATCAATACTGAGGACCAGCCGGTCTCAGATCTACAAGTAAAGGGCACCCCAGTCTTAACAATTGCTGAAAGATAGCAATCTACACCTGAGGGCTAACCCGGCCAAGCTCAATCACTACAACCGGCAACAGACAACAAATCAACATGGAGAGTCAACCGAAGTAGGAATAAGAAGTGACAAACAATTAAAACGTTATAAAAATAAACACATATATAATATTAATGAATTTATACAATTATTACAATTATTATAAACATTTATATGCAGCAATGCAACATATTACCCATACAAAACATATATACAATTTATAAAAATTATATGAAAGAATCAAAAATCATGCAATCATGCAATTAAAAAAAAAAAAAACTTATACATGTCAAGTACATTAAGATATTCATTATTGAACATTTTATACAAACATCATATGGGTAAATACGGAGATGGGCCAATTAAAAAAGAAGAAGAAAAGAACACAAGTACAAATTGATATCAATGCAAAATAAGAGGAAGTAGTAGTTAAAACATACAGAGAGGAACGAACACAAATAAACAAACAAACAAAAGGCACGATTAAAGAAAATGTAAATGGATTCTTGAAAATTATGCAACTACTTAGACTAGGTAAAGGATTCTACGATTCTTTACGGCTGAGGGAATGTCACTGACGCGGTAGTTTTATAATTTACAGATTCAATTATTGGCAAATTAGCAAATTGAAATTGATTCCGATCGACCTCCAGTCGGTCAATAACCTAGGAAACAGAAAACAAACCCGACCCAACATATGGGCAACGATAGAAGTGCATTGACATCAAACCTGACTCTGGAGAAAGATAGAAAGACAGAGGCAGGAAAAGGTTCCATCTCAAAATTTTCCGAACTAGCTATTTGACACCGTAAGTACGCCAGTCTTAGACAAAAGCAGCACCCGCGCGAAGAAAGGAATAATAATAACCAAAAACGAATGCACGTTAGCTTATCTGTACGCACCCTGAATGTAGTACTGCAGCTCGGACGGATGCACCGATCAATGCGCGTGGGAATAGTATTGACGAGGCGGGCGGATAAGCGCAAGAGAAAAAGACACAAATAGAAAGGTCGTAAATTGCGACGATAATTACCCTTTGTCAAGAAGGCGAAGATGTCTCCCTTTAGGTGGTAAGTCAACTTACCAGAAAGAAGTTGAGCAATGTGGAAAAATCCACCATTCTCGCTTTGCTTAGGTTCTACGGAACCGGCAGCGATAACCAAAAGGCCCCTAGGGACGATCGCCGACAAGATAATAAAAATCCCAAAACAAATCCAAGGGAATGAAAATGCGCAGCCGTCTCATAGCGAGGGAGGTCTGATAGCGCTAGGATTGGTGCACCTCGAAGTTGATTATTTTGAGCTGGCATGCATTTGTCGCGTATGGACTGGATTAGGTCCCGGGTTTGGAAAAGTAATAAAAATCGACTGTACTTGCGCGTGTGAGGTAGCATGGGAGGGAAAATAGAATAATTTAGTTTGATAAGTAAGAATTCTAGCATCTCTTTTTCACTTTAGAGTTAAGTTTGGGTAGCCAGACCCAAGGCCTCTATATAAGCGGAATGAAGCTAGAAAAATACAGGATTGTCTTTTGAACACTCGATGCGACCAGTCGATTAACTTGAAAGAAATCTTCTCTCCTCTTCTTTTCCTTTCTTAAAGTTTGAATTCTATAAGGTTCTGAAGACGGACCATAGGCCGCTCCCCTAATCATAGCGGTACTAGGCCCTTCCCAACCTTATTTGAAGGCAGAACTTAATCTTTAACGTGTTGGAATTCTCCTAGCTTATGCCAGGTGATATGCCAATACTGCAAAGACAAAGGGAAATAATTGACCACCTGAATCAAGTCTCAACCCTGAATCAATCTTCTGAAGACGGAACATAGGCCGCTCCCCTAATCATAGCGGTACTAGGCCCTTCCCAAGTTTGATTCAAGTGAGAGATCACAACATCAGCTAGACACGTTTGGTTGATGATAGATTCACTACACAATTTCACATCGACACTGTCGCACCGAAGAGTTCAAACCTTCGCGGAACGTAACATCGGGTTACGGATTAACTCGGTGTGCTTCGGGTCGGAAGCTTAGGCTTCAGTGCGCGACATACCCACACACTTTTTTCTAGTATAAATAATAGATCCATGCGATGTTCTCTTCAAGTCGAGCAAGTTTAATGTTTTCTTAGTTTAAAATTCTACAACTACCCAGACAACCAAAATGTACGTATAACGACATCACCTGGAGGCTTTGTATGTGCAAAATTTCGCTTATAAGATGTCGTGAAAAGGCTTTCTACGTACAAGAGTGGAGGCGATATGCGTGCATATATTATGTGATGAATAATAACATACATTGCGAGTGTATACATATTCTACCGAACTAACCTGTGATCTTATGCGACTTAACTAATGATAACAAATGTTGATTTGACAGTTGGTACGAATTGATTCGACTTACTTTGTACGAGTGTACGGGACGAAGCAAAATGTACAAATGAACTCAGAAAAAAGTGTTTTATGCGAGGAAACTCATCAATCTGACGAGTTTATCTACGGTGTTTTGCGGGTTTGATGTAATTAGTACGAATAAACGAGTTATAACGTGATCTTTCATGCGATTTCTGGTTGTCTGGGTAAAAGACGCTAGTGAACTGCAAGTATTTCACACTCATATATCTCATTATAAAGAATAGCCAGAATCGGATGCTCTTATTGAAAGTAATTTGAAACATTACATTATAATTTAAATTTTCGGAGAAGTTGTAAGAGTTTGTTTGAAGATTTACTAAACACATCTTGATAAACTTTACTTCATTACTGTTTGCAGCAAATCTCGTCGTTTCGCAAACACATTGGAACGGTTATGATCTTTAGATAATAATATGCAACGGAACTAGATCTAGGTACAATGCTTGAATGCTAACTAGCGTATTCAACGCGGGACAAAATATCTGTGATACACTTTACTATTTCAGCTGACAATGAGCATTCTTAAAACTACCAAGGAATTTCAGAGCAAATTACTATGTTTATGATACATCCGGCCACTTTACTGGTACATTTGAAAGAAATCATTTTCATCAATCTGATTTCGACTACAGACATGCTACAATCAAGTGCATTTCAGGTGTACTGATAATTGCCGGTGTGAACGCTTAAGTTAACCCTCAAAAATGGTAGTTTACACCGCACATTTTTTTACGTGTAAGGGCAAAATATATAATCAACTAAGCAATGTGTAGCCCAGGGTTGCCCAACATACGGCCCGCGGGCCGCATCTGGCCCGCAGGGTGATTGGAGATTTTTTTCATATTTGGCTTGCTGGCTATTCCTTCAACTCGTAAAGTTAGGAGATAGGTATCAATACTAACAGTTTTAATTTTCAATTTTGTTACAAGCTTATTTTTTCGCTTAATGATTGTTCGAAATGTTTTTCGGATTTTCTTGAGTTATATGTTTAAATATTCTCAAAATCTCAATTTTAAATTTGAATTTTTTTTAGATCATTTGGTCGGTGTTAAGTCAAAGTGGACCAAGTGACATTTTTCATATTTTGAGAAAAACGGGCTTCAAGTTCAAAACTTTGTCATTTTTAAACTCGTTGAAATTTTAATTCAATATTTCTACACAACTTTGTGTTACTTTCAAACACTATAATGTGAAATGATAATCATGAAAAATCTTAATCCAAACCTCTGATTGAACGATTTTTCGATGGACTATGTGCAGTTGGTCCACTCTGACTGAACAATTTCTAGGACAATAACAAACATATAGGGTAGAAGCACCGGTTTTACCGCCGGTTTTACGCCAGTTGTAGCCATAGTGGATTATACACCGTTTTACATAACCAATCAGCATGAAACCTTTTGTGTGCAGTAGATCACATTCATATGATAGAGCTACATTCATTTACTTGTCCAAATTGATTCAAAACATAAGAAAAACAATTGATTTTCCTTATAATTTTAACTCCCATACACCTAATTTGGCCACTCTCATGAGAAATCAATGCAATTGGCCAATTTAGGAACCGAAGTTAAATCTCTGGCCGAAACTGGTTCCGTTGGCCTATTTTCAAAGGGAAAAAATGGTTTTGGCTCAGTTTTGATATTTTACACATATAATATGGATTAAAAGCATGCATTTGACATATTTGTTGTATAAATACGGCTTCCCATTCAGTTGTTATTTACATTTTCTCTTAGACTGACCAAAACCGGTGCTTTTACCCTAATGCTTGTATAGTCAAACTGGGTGCATATCATCTAAGATAAAAAGATTATCAACACTCTTTGACATCAGTTTCGTACATCGTTCAATAATACATATCTTCAATCCAGAAATCAGTGGCATTACGATAGCTTAAAATAAGAGTTTTGCAGGGTCAGGGCATTGAAGACCAGTAAGTGAATTCCGGCGAGCCATTTCTTCCAAAAGAAGAAATTTTCTTCCATTACTCACCAGCAAAAAAAAATTTATTTTCTTCGAAGAAAATACGCGCCGGAATTCGCCTACAGATATATTCAAATATGCGTTCAGTCAGAGTGGACTAAGTGAAAAACTTGAGTAACTACCAAAATATAATGGTCCAATAAGCTAGTTTTAGGATATTCCATACATACACTGTAAAACTACCATAAACTTCTATCCGACTCTAAAAGCGACTCAAAATATGCAATATAATCATATCAATCAGTTTATTGCTTAATGATACTTGGTCTGCACTGTCTACACAGAAATTGTTACAATTTCTGACCACCCATCCGAATATGAGAAATGGTCAAAAATCAAAATCAAATGCAGCGAATTAAATAATATTTATAAATTTCTATTGATGGATGAGTAGAAGAGTCACTCGATGTCGGAAAATCTGACAAATCTCTTAAAAGGTTTTTCATTTCCTCACATTCCTCAGCGCGCTGATTATTTTCGCTGTTATTGTGATAAGGATTTGGTCCACTCTGACTGCATACTATTCTCGATTTCCATTGATCATCTAAAGTAAATTTGTTACATATCTCTGGCAGTTAACAGCATTCATCAAATCTGATCAAAGTGAAATGAAGGTAAAATGATTTCACATTTAATGAAAGAATGATCCAATTTTCCAATGTTTTGTACTTGGTTCCCTCTGACTTAACGCCGACCATTTCGAGTTTTGCTTATGGAGAGCTTTATTTGAGCTGAGAAGTACAAAATGGCGAAAAAGTGGGCTTGGTTGATTTCTTTCAATATTCTATCATTGGTGCCTGAATAAAAGTAATTTCCAAAAGGCTAAATTACAAATTCCAGAAATAAAACTTAACATCTTCATGGAAGTAATTCATTCAGAGTTTTTTTGCAAGATTATAAAAAAACTAGTTGGCCCGGCAAACGTTGTAGTGTCACCCAGTAGGCCGTTCTATTATGCTATGAAGACTCCCATATAAAAAGACAGCTTTATTTTCGTTCAGTTTTTCATACATTCTCGGTGAATTTCTAAAACTTTTTGTTCACACGATCAAGTCGGAACCCTTGATAAACAAATTGGAGAAATAATCATTCGAATAAGTTGTCCCGTTCTCAAGCCATATCGTGACATACAAACACCATTCCATTTTTAGTTATATAGAGATAGAAGATAGATAGATAGATAGATACATAGATAGATAGATAAATAAATAGACTGCTTATCACACAATCTTAGACAGAATTCTCAAAAAAAAATGCGAACACGACTTTCACGTTTAACATGATTAGGATTCTTACAGAATCTGCAATAGGATTCCGCAGACTTCTAGCCCGGATTTTTAGCGAATGCAACGTATTTTTTCTGAAAATCCTGGGCAAGTTTACAATATATAATATTTTGATAGTATCTTAGGTGAATGTAAAATATAATTGTGAACAGTCTTCTTTTGAAATCCTGAACGCATTCTCAAATATTCTAAGGTAGGTTTTTTTTTTTAATTAATATTGGGTGAGATTCTTAAGGAATCCTAGGCACAATTATTGAAAAATTCTTTATATAATTCTCACTTAATTCTAACCAAAATCCTGGACATTATTATTCTCACAGGATCAAATTATTCAAAACATCCTTGACAAGATTATTGTATGATAATAAAAGAGAGTTTTCCAAAACTTTTTGTTTTTTCGAGTTCTCCACGAAAAATTTGCTTCTTTCATTGACTTCTTGTTCAGATTTTATGCAAATTTAAAAACATGGCCTGCTGCCCAAAATGGATTCTGCGATGTAGCTTGCGGTTCAAAAAGGTTGGGCAGGCCTGGTGTAGCCTTTGAACAAATGAACAACTTTGCCAAAGACACTAGTTTTTTTTAAACATAACTCAAACTTGAGAGTTATGAATCCGAAGTTCACTAGCGCAGTGGCCGTTTATCATGTTGGAAGGACATGCACCGTATATTCTAGATTCAATGAGCCCTTTTTATGAAGTTATCATTCTTTAGAATCTTATGAATCTTAAGATATAGAACGTCATAACTTTTTAAAGATTCATACTGATATATTTTATGAGCTGGCGCCATCATGCCAAGAAATTCCCAACTAATCAATATGTAATCTAGTGGCCCTTTTCATGCTGCAAATCTTCACCAATGAAAGTATAATTTTATATAGAACAGTTTCTGAGATGTGAGCGTCCGAAGTTTCAAAATTACGTTATTTTAGGACCTCTTTCACAATCTCAAAACATCAATTAAATTTTAGATATTAAACTGCAGAAGATTCGAATGGAAACTATTTTTCAGGATATTATTAAAATCTATACACAAATAAAAACAAACATGTGAAAAGTTTGCTAGTCGGTTTACCAACGGAAAAGTAAGTCAGAAATGTGTCAAATTTGCTACTTTTGAATATAACAGGTCAAAATATTGAACCACGTTGGATTGTTCAATGTTTTCAGCTTAATAGCATAGAGGCATGTCTTCAAAGTTTGTACGGATAATATACGGACACCCTTTAGTCCTGTTAAAAATGGATTACTTCAATGTATGCTTTGAAATGTTAAATTTTTCTTGAATTGAAAACATAGAATATCCATTCTGAATTGGGTTTACCACTTTGCTCCTCGAAAATCATAAACATTTTCACACATAGAGAGGCCATTTTCCTGGGCAAAACAACACTTCACCTGCTGACCAACCTCAGGGAATGCTTTTCCCGCGCTCGAAAAAGAAAAGCAAAAACAAACAAGTTGTCAGATGATTTTTCATATTTTTATAATTAGCCACCTCGGTCTTCATTCACCTGCTTTACCACTTTACCACGCCAGCGATGCCCAGCTCCCATCAAACACCGCCCCATAATTAATCAGCAATGCCCACCTCATAAATAATTTACAAATAGATCCGCATTTTTCTTTCGTCAACCTCAAGAACCATTTGCCCAGCCCTGGTCCAACTCTTCGGTCACGCATAAATGTTAGAGAGTTGCACGATCCGCGTCCAGATCTACAACAATTCTGCCGGCGCATATTTAGCTCTTGGGACGATCGTTTTGCGCCATCAACGCGCCCGCTCAATCTTGATATTCATACATTTTTATGGCGCCTCTTGAGGTTTTTCCGCCTCTGGGCTAGTGCCGTGAGCATCCATGCATTGTTTCATGATTTATGCAGTTCTAGTTATTCATCAGCTTTCTGACACTAACTGGAATGGCTGAACATTTCCGAGGGAAGAATTTTCTTCAAGAAAATTATTATCACACATTTTACATTGGAATGGAGATAGATCCCAAGTAACCACAAGCATTATAAGATTGCACGTATTCTACTGCATATCAACAACATTGACGCAACATTGCTTTTATTCAACAAATTTCAAGAGCTGTCAAGCAATAAAGCATTAACCCTACATTACAAATGTATCAATGCACTAACATCACTTTATAAATTGTACTGGTGCATTAATATTACTTTATAAGTTGCTTCATTGCTTCATCGTCCTTCTTGCATTAATTTAACTGTAAAAGTGCACTTTTCCACTTTTAAACTACTTTAATGGTAGGCTTACGGCAATGCAGCTGCATTATATATGCAATGATATAATGCTCCATGGTTACTTGGGATGTCATAACAAAATTGTATGTGTTACGTGCATCAATTCACCATGCTGTGAAATTCAACAGTCATGAAGTGTTTTTTTTCAGTAATATATGAATCAACTTGATTATTTTAAATTTTTGTACATGTTCAGAACAGTCATGTTTAGGGGAATCTATCCTACTTAGCATTAGATCCAGGAGAAGCATATCTTGTTATCTTACCAACTATTTTTGGTTTTATTGCGGGTTTAATACTAAATTTAAGTATTGAATCAGTAATAAGAAAATGGTAAAGCCTAAAATTTTAATTGGGAAGCTACGTTAACAAATCTGCATCAATTGGTCTTGTTGAGGAATCACTTAAATTTCTTCAAAAGCACAAAACTAAAGATTCTGATCAAGCTTCATTCGAAGTGTTGCGCCTCCCGAAAGAACAACACGAAAACACCTCCCAAAAAGGCGCGGAATGTTACAGTTGTTTGTAAGACATTTATTATTCTTAATTAACGCTTCTATTAGTGTCGTTCCGAAAGTAGCCTAGCGTTTCTTTCTTGTCCCAGAGAACGAAAAAAGTAAAAAAAAAATGGACAAACAACTTATTCATTCCAGTTGCTCGTTGTTGCCGGTGATGGCTAATTCGAAAATAACGTCACGCTACATTTTGAGGGGGTTTTGGGATGCGCTTTTTTTCTTGTTCAAAACCGAGGGGCCAAATTTAGGATTCGCACCGAAAGAGCGGCACAGTAATAAGCGAGGTGTTCAAATTGTTAGTGGTAATGAAATGCAATCAAGTTCGGTGAAGAATAGTGTTGCTCTACGGTGCCGTTGGTAATGCTTCAATTTTCCGTTGAAATTATTTCGGGTCACGAATTGGCAACTTGTGGCGGTGTCTTGAGTTTGTGGCTTGGGAAAGTGTGTACCGAAAGGCACCGCCAGTAAATGTTGTTTAATTGAAGTAGTAATTAGAGTTGAAAATTTGGCACTTGTTTCTGTGGTGCTCTCACAAATGGATGATTCATATAATGATCGTATTTTATTCAATATTTATTGATTCCTTTAATTATGGAATCCATAATAAAGATTTACTTGAAAATGTTGTTCAAAAATCAGAGGGGGTTGTAAACATGACTCGACCGCATGACGTTAGCTACGCCAAGTGTTTTTCTGCATTTGAATTTAAGTCGATTGTCATAGTTGCAGCCTTCTTTAAGTTCAAACTCTAACAAAATATCGTGACGGTCGCAACATTTTAGATTTAAAATTGACACCCAGTATATTACCGTAAGACGTAGTTAACGTCGAAAGAAGATTGAGCGAAGAAGCAGAAATTTGTCTGCTTTTCTAGTGCGCTTCCCATCCCACGTATTTGAACGTGTTTTGTTGCGTAAGAAAGGGATCGACATTTTCCCAATTTTCGACAGTCTATTGTAAAAAATCAAAAGTTTTCTTCATTTGAGTGAAATGTTGTATAAATTTCCAACCGAATGGTGGGAAAATATTGAAAATCTACCGATAAATGACTGAGTTATTAGTATTCAAAATCTTACATAATTTCGTGACGGTCGCAACATTTTATATTTTCAATTGACACCCAGTATATTGCCGTAAGACGTAGTTAACGTCAAAAAGATCACATAAACACTGAGATATGTCGTTTTGAATGTTGAATGAACATTTCGATACACTACTCATGGGACCCAGGATCCAAATGAGACCTTCTACCTAGTTTAAGAGTACAATTCAGATTATGAATGAATTTTTCACAAATTCAAATAATGCAGAAATAAGTTGTATGAAAATCACAAAAAATGCTAAGATAAATTCAAAGGCAATAATTTCACTTCTTGCCACCACCATTTTTGCCGAATCTCATCTCCGTCACCCAAGCGAAAAGCCGATTAAAACCAACTGCTGGCAACACCCTGACAGCGAACGGCGGCTCTCATCAACCTCGGCACCAGACCAATTAGCAATCTACACCGCAGAGATTTGGATGCGCTTCATATATTTAGAAAAGGAAAAAAAAGATAAACCCCTTTTTGTGTCACTTTCCCACTGGCACTCTGGATGGAAACCAACGCCACCGACACAACTTCGGATACAGTGAGTCCTACCTATGTCCGACTCGTTCAGGGAAGTTCTCCTTGGGCAGGTCTCGACTGTACCTACCCGGAGAAGTACACGCACCGATGTTCCGCCTTATCGCGTCTCCCTGATCAGGCGGTTTCATAAACACTTTTCCTAATTTGAGAGGATTAGCAGCAATTGAAAATAGCTCTCCATTTCATCGCCCGAACTCGGTAGGAAGATGATGAGGGGTATCTTTACCTGATTCACGGGTGGCGATACCAGGGATGAAACAATATACATTTCCAGCCAGTTCCAGGGTCTGCCGGAGGAAGGGGCATATAACCGAGAGGAAACCCTCCGCCGTTTGGTTGATTCGCAAAAGCAGCTGGAAGCGATGTTTAGTCCAGAGCACTGTGGGCTACAAATCTTGATGATAATTTGCTTGATGTGATGATATATCAGAGGCATCCGGTCTACACCTGCTTTTGGATTTCATTATATTATTTCATAATGGAAATTATACATACATTGATTTCACAACTTTTGTATGTAGAAAACTCGAGTGTTGAGTAGTTTTTTTTGCAAATTCGCTATAAAAAATCCCGTAGATGGGCTAAATCGCGCCCGAAACCGGTCCACAGAAAGGTAATTTTGAAAATTTCAAACGAAAGTAGGGACTATACGTGGTATGTCTTGTCGCTCGTTGCGTTTCTTGAATGTCGTGTTGTTCTTATGTTAGCACAAATCACACAAATTGATAGTTATCCTTGTTATTATTATATATATCTATTATTTTTTTATCTTGCACTTAGTTGACCTGGCAAACGTTGTACCGCCCAATAGGCTTTGCAGTAGGATATGCAAAAATCCTCATGCCAAATTTATGTTACTCTTTCATTGAATTATAGGCACATTAGCGCTACGTTGCGACAAAATTACGCATTAAAAAATACACTTAGTGAGCGCCATAAGGTTTCTGAACAACTTTGCTAAAGACTGCAACTTTGTATAAAGTAAGGATCCCGAGATTTTACGTAACAAATATTCTATTTTTTAGGTGATGCCAAACTATTCAAGAGGTGCTGCAATATTCAATTGAAGTGTTGCAATACTAGCTGATGCGATTCCATACTTTTAGTAGGTAGTGTACATCGATAGAAGATTAAACTGGAAGGGGAAGTTGTGGTAAAATTAACAGGGGTGGTACAATGAATACAATGGTCTTGCTGGTCTTGCATTTAACTATAAACTTGGCGCGTTCAGATACAACTCGATTGTAATATATTATACCGATGAACCAAACCTCGTTAAACAATGGCAAGAAGAATTGGTTTGATTTTTATATGCAACTAATGTTGCTGGCAAACTTTGTCTTGCCATCAAGTAGACTGTTGAAAAATTCTCTGAAAAACTCGTATACAATGTGACAGAATAGTTTTCTTACGTTTATTTCCACTATTCCAGAGACATTCCTAAATTTTTCATTCACACAAACACGTTTGAACTCTGGACGAATGCAACAACGAAAGAATCATGTAAGTTTATTCAACCGTTCTCAAGGCAATCCGGGACATACAAACACTATTCCATATTATTTACAGTATAGGACAAAACATTTGATTTTTTTAGATTTTCCATATAACACGGTCAATTTTGGAAGCTTAGATCTCAGTTCGATTCGAAGGACATTTTTATGGCACATCAGATATAGCTTTCATTCTAACATAAATGTTTGAACTATTTTTTTTATAAATAATGAGTTTAAAAGTAATAACAGTTTGACCGACACAAGGGAATTTTTTGACGAAAAATTCTCAATGATTTACCTAAAAATAGGAAAGTCATACACATTAGCTGTCTCAAGCAAATTTGTTGAATCATATTGTCGAAAAATTTCACTTTGGTCAAGCCGTTCAAACCGCGGAAACTTTTTTGTTTCTTGATATTCGCACCACTTTTTCGCAAGTTCTCGAAAAGCTCTTCTAGTTTTAAAAATTACATCAATTGGTTTGACAGTTTTGAAGACATTACAATGTTCCTTGGTAAACCGACTTCCCTAATATAAGATTTTTTTGGCCGCCATTTTGCTGTTAGCCAATTCATAAAAAAAATCAAAATATACATTGTCAGGTAATATGGAGCTTCTCAGAAAAAATCATACAAAGCTGTTAGGTTGGCTATAATAAAAATTATTATATGATGATTTTTTTTAGTTTTCAAGATTCTTATACGGCCAGAGTTTTACCACAACATAAATTATGTTAATATTTCTTACATTAATGCAAAAAACTGTGGAATCGGTGGCATCCACGTTTGCTTCAATCATCACCACCGACCGAGTCTCCCGTCTATCTCTCCGACTGTCGATAACAAGCTCACGTTTGTTAAGTACGCTAAGGCAGTTAAGGTTAACGCCAGGTTGAACGTACTCCGGGCCCTAAGTTGTCGTTCATCCAAGGCCTCCCGCTGCACTTTGACTAAGGTTGCTTGGACATTGATTGTCCCAAGCATGCTATATGGTTCGGTACTCTGGAGCAGAGAGGACTCGTCAGTCCTCAAAATCTTAACCCTTCAGTACAATGAGGCCTACAGGATTTGCTCGGGTGCGTTTAAATCTTCGCCGGTGATTTCACTGCTGGCGGAGTTTGGTTGCGTGATGACTGAGGATCTGGCGACCAAGGTCTCACGGGCCCTCGAGAAGGGTAGCCCTCCTGACAGAAGGCCCTTGGTTCAAAGGGCCTCCTCCTGCTAGCACACGCTAACGAATGCTGACTTACCCGCTTTGTGCACAATGCCTCAATTGTGACAAAGGGCCTGGGATGAGATGGCTCCATAGGTCGACTGAGATGTGAAGAAGCAATGCGGTGCCAGAGCCAATAGCTGCGTATGGTTAACTAGCGGCTCGTTGGATATTGACGAGGACGGTCATGGTGTTTCTGGATATGCCATTAATCATTGCGGCCGGCTACGAGGCCAATGCTATATCTCTTCAGTTGAAGCCTACGCCCTGTTGCAGGCTTGTAAGCTTGCTAATGGAGTTCAGACTGTCGTCCTCTCTGATTCCGCAAGCTGTCTCTCCGCCGTTGAGCATGGGCGAATTGGTCATCCGTGGTTGATACAAGTACAACAGTTCACGAGCATAACCTTCGTCTGGGTACCGCGCCACGAAGGTATCCCAGGCAATGAGACTGCCGATAAGCTAGCTAATCAGGGTCGTCGTGCTCAACAGGAGGTACTTACCGTGCCATACTGTGACGCTACCCGCTAGGTGAAGCAAATCTCTCGAAGCGCATGGAACGACGCCAAATGGTATAACAACCGGGAGGCCTTCCTGCACAGAATAAGAAACCCAACATCAGAATGGCGCGCCAATTCTAATCCTCAAGATCAGAAAATTTTGACTAGGCTGAGGATCGCACATACTCGACGCACTCTTGGGCCAAGGTCTCGGGACAATCCTGCGTAATGCCAGTCGTGCGACCAGAGGTTAGATTTTAATCATGTATTGGTGGAGTGCCCGGCCGGGGCAGAGTGCGGCGTGTTTAGATCAGTGCGAGTAGTGCTGTTCAATTATCGCAGCACAGAAGCATTGGTGATCAAGCACGTTAGAGCTCTGCTTTGCTACGACACTATTTGAGTGCGGCTCGATAGAAAGGGTCGATGCAACGGCACGAGAGATGCCGTACTCTACAAGGTGGTTTAGGTGGTACCTTGTTTGAAGGTTGACTCTTCAAATTAGCGGTATGATTAGAGGCTAGGTATCGAGCCGTTGTGATCGATAAAGTATTATGAGCTTCAATACTTAACTTTGGAGGTGGTGCTCCAATAACGAAGTCGATAGAGGGATCGATGTTATGGCATGCGGGATAGGGTATTGGACAAGGCAATACCTTATATGGAGGTAGTGCTATAAGTTAGCTGCTATAAGTACGGAGTCGATGCTACAGCAAGTCGAGCTGCTGTGCACGACTAGGTGTTGTAGAACTCATTGCCTAGATAGGAGGTTGACTATCCTAGCTTTTGAAGTTGAACTTGAATGACAATTCTTCTTCTTTCTGGCGTTACGTCCCAGCTGGGACAAAGCCTGCTTCTCAGATAAGTGTTCTTATGAGCACTTCCACAGTTATTAACTGAGAGCTTTCTTTGTCGATTGACCATTTTTGCATGTGTATATCGTGTGGCAGGTACGAAGATACTCTATGCCCTGGGAATCGAGAAAATTTCCATTACGAAAAGATCCTAGACCAGCGGGATTCGAACCCACGACCCTCAACATGGCCATGCTGAATAGCTGCGCGTTTACCGCTACGGCTATCTGGGCCCCTAAAATGACAATTAGGTTATGTAATAACTCACTCACATAGCTCGACAGGGTGTTCCACTGATAGAAGACTACCGATCTGGCCTGCCTTGTTGGTCCTTCGGCAGTAGGAACAACAGCCTGCCAGTCCAGGGGATTATTAAAATCATGATGCATTAAAGATATAGGAATAATAAGAGTATTCCCAGACAACCAGAAATCGCATGAAAGTTCACGTTATAACTCGTTTATTCGTACTAATTATATCAAACTCGCAATACACCGTGGGTAAACTCGTCAAATTGATGAGTTTCCTCGCATAAAACACTTTTTTTCTGAGTTCATTTGCACATTTTGTTTCGTCCCGTACACTCGTACAAATTAAGTCGAATCAATCCGTAGCAGCTGTCAAATCAACATTTGTTATCATAAGTGAAGTCGCATAAGATAAAAGGTTAGTTCGGTGGAATATTTATACACTCGCATTGTATGTTATTATTCATCACATAATATATGCATGCATATCGCCTCCACTTTTGTACGTAGAAGACCTTTTCGCGACATCTTATAAGTGAAATTTTGCACATACAAAGCCTCCAGGTGATTTCGTTATGCGTACATTTTGGTTGTCTGGGTTAAAAGGTACAATAGGTTAAGAGCAGAGAACGCGCGTGGACGTCGGTGTATCTCGTCATCGGCCAAATCACCGCGCCTTAAGCACCTATATACTGGTGGTGTGTTACCTAAGTACACACTCAATCTGTTCGATAAAAATAGCTGGGTTTTTGAATTACCAAAAAAGTCAGTAAACTAAAATACGCTTGGCGACAGTTTTCATTTTATTGACTTTTTCTGTAGTCCCAAAACCCAGTAAAATTTTACCGACCCCAGTAATTTAATCTAAGCGTGTAGTGCTGTCAAAAATGTCCTTCCCTTGCTAGTGCTTCATTCTACTAAAGTAACATTAGTATAATGAAGCACTAACATAGATGGTCAGTTCCCAAAAACGGTTGCCCCAAATTGCTGCATTTTTTTCACAACAGATTGAGGTTTCGAAAAACAAACCACCGAACATGAGAAAGAAATCTGTAGTCAGACATATTCACGTTGGCTTTGGCTACGCATCGGTGCTCCAAAGTATTTCAGAATATCTCGGGATTCAGACGATAAAGGATCAAAATCGATACAAATTTCAAAAGTAGAAGAGTTTATTAGGAATTTGTGAAACATGGTGCAGAAATACCGATAAACGAAAAAAAATTATCGAGATTTTTTGATGTAATAAATTATGCTACTAGGTTTAAGGCAACGATAGAAATTATGTGTTGATAGTTAATCTAAAATCTATGTTTGGTTTTCAAAATCTGTTTTCATTGCTTGCCACCATATTTTCTATGCGCTGAAAATGAAATTTTTACATCTAACCAGAATTCAACTTTATAAAATGCAATTGAATTCTATTATAATCCGAAAAAATCGTCTTTCCACGACAAACGTGATCTCAAAAATCAGAAATTTGTCTCATATTAATAACAAAATGCATAACATGATGTATTAGAGTTTTGTCGCGAAATTTCGATTCTTGGCCCATAGTGCCAGGGAGGGATTGGCCGAAGGGGAGGGGGGTGATCACCGCACCCCGAGAGTCAGTGGAGCGAGCCATTTTTCGTAAAGCGCTGTGCCTTGATCGTATCGAAGCGGCCTTAAACACGAATCACACTCGCGGGTAGCGTATTAAGTGTTGTCCCCGGAGAGATCATTGCGAACGGCTCAAAGTGATTATGGATTTTGGTCGTCCCCGGCTTGTATCAGAGGGGGATCGGATTCTCCTTCCAACGCTGGGTGTGTATGATTTATTTAGTGCTGGATCGAGTCGTGGAATCGGTTTGGTAATTGATACTTTTTTTTTCGGTGCAGGCGATATTTATGAATTGCCGTTGATGGGACGAAAAGTGTTTCCCGGGAAATGAGATTTGGCAGAAGTGATTGATGCTGGAGAGAGAGTGGCGTTTGCGCAAGGAGCGGAATATTGAAGTGGCTGGGTCTCTGGAAAAAAGTTGTAAGGAAGAAAATTAATACTTTTGCATGACAAGGTTGTACGCGTTGCTTCTCTCCATTAGAATACTTATGCTAAGAATAAAATTTAGCTTTATTCCATTCATCTATTGAAATTTATTGATAATACTGAATCCAGTTTTGAAAGAAACGAAATTCGTCAATCAACTTATCTCACATCTACATACCTCCATGCAGAGCACACTTGGCCAGTTTACACCTAGGGAAAACAAGCCTAAGCCTCACGTTAACACATGTACGGCCCTCGAGTTCCCACATATCTAAGTAAGTATATACCTAGGTATACAAATCGACGTACTTTCCCGCCCGTTCCTCGTAATCCTGTGGTGGCGGTTTTTCCAGGTGAAAACAACTCGAACAGTGAGTGCATCACTCTTTGACTGAATAGGCAAGAGCGAGGATGGGCAGACAGGAAGCCTTGGGCAACGTGGTTGCGGTAGCTGACACGCCTTTTAGCACCTAGTACTAGTAGGTATACACACCGAAGTACTTACACCAGAAATTGCTGGCAGAGAGTAACGTGCCTCAGACTGAAGCTTCATTGCACCTTTCTACATTCTATTGCTATGTACACGTATGTTGTGTTTTTTTTCGCTCGCCCTACGGATTTTCACTCTTTCCCGCCGCGCATATGGCACTTATCGTATTCGGCCACGCTATCATCACTACATTTTTCAGTTGTACTCCGTGTAGTGTCAGTTGTGTGGCTGGATTCGACGCCTTTCCGCACTCGATAAAGGCAACAAGGGTGCCGACTGGTGGTATCAGAGAGGCACCGACTCCAACCCCTGAAGTAACTTTTAGGGGTGTCCCTAAAAGATCAAACTGGGACAAATATCGAGAACCATTGGGAATCCCTACCAGCAGAACCGCAATGAATGCCAATGTGGCGTGGGATTAGGGATGTCGTAACATCTCAATTAATCGATAAGTCGATAATCGATTACAATCCGAGCAGTTCGATTATCGACATCGAAGAATCAACCAGTATTTTTCCATGTTTTTTTTTAATTCAATCAAAACTAAATTAATTCAATTTTGAGAGTTCGTCGCAAAAAAATTACTATATATAAATAATTGGTGGTTTTTCAAAGTAAGGAGAGCAGAAAAGGTGCGACATATGACGAGACAATATTTCTGTAGTGAAACTTTTTGTAACTTCAAATTAATACTAATTATTGTGGTAGAGCACAAACAAGCTCATTTTGCATATCATGCATTCTTAACTTTCGTACCAGTGGTGCTAAACGGTGAACGTTACAGTTCATACAAAAATCAAAAAAGATTCATACATGCTTTCTTGCATATTGAATGTGAAATTGCTAACGAGAATGCTAGCTTAACACTATTATATGCTGCACAATGTGTCAAACACGATGCACATGGATGGATCGACGGCTCGGTCATTTCATGTGCATCATTTATGATTTATTTTTCAGCGTAAAATCATGTGATCCGATCGGTTTCTCTAGCAACATTCTTTGAGAGAAGCCGTTTTGCGTACAATTTATAGCATTTTGTTAGCAATGTTGGGTAAAAAAGCGGTGTTTATAGCTAAAATAATGACGTGTAAATCCAAGATTCTTTTGGTTTGTAAATTCTCTATGAAAGGTAGTTTTTTTTTTCGATGAAAAAGTTTGTAATATTTAACTAAGCCACTGCTATTTAATTCACCTTATTCCGTATTTGCTCGCAATTATTACCTTTAAAAATTCTAGAGAACAGTTTTTGAAATTTTCTTCAATATTCTTTTTACGATTTAAATTAAATTGTGAAGAAAATATGAGAATTATTCTGGATAATTTTTGGAAGTTAAAGGAAAATTTTCTAGAAAAATTTATGGTACAATATTTTAACGGAATCCCTAAGAAATCAGAAATCGAGTTTTGAGGAATTCTCTAAAAAACTCTAATTTTAAGGCGTATTCCAATAGAAATTCAAATGTCTGGAATACTCTAGAAATGTCAACTTTAATTTTATTAAACAGTTCTCAAAAATATTAAGAAATACACTTAACGAAGCGCTGGAAATTCCATATGGATTTCACTGAATATTTAAAGAAATCTGATTCAATAGCTCATGGGTTTTGTACAGTTACTCCATTAGAGATTTCACCAGAAAGTTTCACGCATTGCTAAAAAATGCTCATCAAAATTTGATTTAAGCATGATAGAACTACGTAAAAATAAAATTGAATGACAAATTTCTTATGTTTACCAAACAAACGAACCAAATAAATCAAATTTAGTCGAGTTCAAATATATCAATCATGGAAAATAGTGAATTTCTGATTCTTGAGAAAAGTTTGTCAACATATTTGGAAAAACAATAGATGCATTCTTAGTTGAATTTATAAAAAATATTCATAGAGCAATCTGTAGAGATAAGTAAAAGAGATTATTAATGGAAAAAATTTCCTGAAATTTTTGTCAGGGCATCAGAATCAATTTGCAAATCATTAAATTTTGTTTGATTTAATCTTAGTAGTAGTAGCTTGATTGAATTTCTATATTCTTTGTTGACTTTCTGGAATACAATTCCTTGAAGAAATTCGTGGTAGAAGCTTTTCCCGGTCTTCAAGGAAGGAATACCATCAAAACATGGTATTCCAGTGGAAAGAGTTTCGTACACTTCGATAATAATCTACATAAAAATTGAGATTTTTACAATCAAAATAAAAAGAAGCTCCGGAAATTTCATGTGACAGTTTAAGATACAGTCAGTGACATACACTCCCGTGCTTAAGTTTGGGTTCACCCCCTTAAAAACATGTAAAAGTGTTCAGTCCATATCTCTGTGATTACACGTCCAATTCAAACTCTTTAAGCCGCATTCCAAAGGCAAAGAGTTATTCTTACTTCGTATGTATTTTTCCAAAAACATTCTTTGAACTTTGTATACTAAATATGTACTTAAAATTGTGACATTTTTCAAAAAACACACTGAAAAAACATTACTAATTTCCTCAGCATTGGATCGACCAAAATTTTAAAACAAGGTGTCTTTAGAATCACAATCTTGTATTCTTTGAAGAGCACTCATGAAATTTTTGCGGAAAATTTTGAAAAGTATTCAAAATTAATGAAACAGTCAGTCAAGTCATCGTGCAAAAGTTTGGGTTCACCCCTCAGTATGGTGTATCGTGCAAAAGTTTGGGTTCACCTGAACTTACTTAAATCTGTGAAATCTCAAACCAATCATGTACGCGCCATTATTTGCGCTCAAAAAAGCTTTAAACTATTAAAATCGGTTGAAAAACGGCAGAGATATTGACAAAAATGATGTGCGTGGGGCTCAGATGAACCCTAACTTTTGCACGATTTGCATCATACTGAGGGGTGAACCTAAACTTTTGCACGATGACTTGACTGACTGTTTCATTGATTTTGAATACCTTCCAGATTTTTCCGCCAAAATTTCGTGGTGTCTCATCAAAGAATATAAGGATACGATTCTAATGACACTTTGATTTAAAATTTTGGTCGACCCAATGCTGAGGAAATTAGATATGATTTTTCAGTGTGTTTTTTGAAAAATGTTACAACTTTAAGTAAAAATTTAGTATACAAAATTTAAAAAATGTTTTTGGAAACATACATACGAAGTAAGAATAACTCTTTGCCTTTCGAATGGAAATCACGGAGATATGGACAGAACACTTTTGTATGTTTTTGAGGGGGTGAACCCACGGGAGTGTAAGTTAGTAACCAAATGCTGTTTTTCCATACAAAATGCTCAAATTTGGGGTGCTGTATCTCAGTTTCTGGTAGTCCGAATTGGCTGAAATTTGGATGACGAACTACAAATAACTTGATATTTTGCCTGTAAGGGAATTATTTCGCTGCAGTCATTTTGCATAGAGTTTCAGAGGGTTGTTCAAAGATAAAAATTAGTAACCAAGAGACTTTTTAATTTAATTCGAAAACGGTAAGTCGTGGAAAGTTCGTGTGTTCTGCAAATTTGTGTGACTTCTGAAAATAAACAACTTTGTGGAACAGACCAACAATCCACAACTTACCATTTTCGAATTAAATTAAAAAGTCTCTTGGTTGCTTACTTTTGTCTTTGAACACCCTCTGAAACTCTATGTAAAATGACTGCAGCGTAATAATTCCCTCACAGGCAAAACTTCAAGATATTTGAAGTTCGTCATCCAAATTTCAGCCAATTCGGACTACCAAAAGCTGAGATACAGCACCACAAACTTGGGCATTTTGTATGAAAAAACAGCATTTGGTTACTAACTTATGTCACTGACTGTATCTAGTTTATAGATCTCTTTGGATATTTTTGAAGGAATGTAAGCTATATCTAATTGAATTTATAATGGACTATTGAGACTACAAAAATACAAATACAAAATTTAAACACATATTTTGTAAAGACTTCGCTAAGAATACACTCGAGCACATCTTGGAGCTAGGAAGAGGATGTCATAATAAAATTTAATTATCAATAACTTGTCATGACTTATTGGAGCCCTGAAAAGCCATCAATGCTGCATAAGGGGCGATCCACCGCTCGGAAAACACTGCATACAAATATTTCCTGCGAATTAATGGAATGTATAAATATTACCGATACACTCCAACCTCCTTTTATAATGATAGCGCTTGAGGTGCTAAACCTCTTTGCCGAAGACGCCATCTTTCTAAGCAGTATCCTGAGATATCATAATGTTGATGCCCACTAGCGCCGCCTGGTGAAGAAATTCTGTATTGCAATGGCCACCACATGATAGCTCCTTATCTTCTGAACTAACTTGTAAAGATATTGATAATTTATTAACACGATCGTTTTTCTGAATTTTGGTCGTAAAACAAACGTCGTAATAAAAACGGTCGTAAAAACAAGTTGGAGTGTTGTTCAGGCAGAACATACATCCCCAAAAAAATAAAACATAAAAATGCAATAAGTACTTTTTCTCAGTAACAAAAATCGTGGAAGCCGTGTTTATTGGGACAAATATTATTGAGGATTTTGTCCTCCAATAGTCTCATATGAATAATTTGGTCACACCACGTTTACCATAGATTGGGTGGTGTCGTAGCTAACAAAAAAACACGTAACGCCAAATGTAACGCACACTATGGGGTTGTCCATTAAATGCAAGGTGCGTGCATCCGCTATTTGCCATATAAACTGAAGTGTGAGTATTAATTTCTCAAATTTGAAAATTTGCACGAAAGTCTATTCGGCAATAAAAAGGGCAATACATCCGTTGAAATTAAAATATGATGAGCTCCAAAGGACCACACCACTTCAATACAAAAATTACAACTTCGGTAGTGTATTCGAGTTATGAAAAATATCGAGTTCAATAACGAGTGAACCCTGGACCTGGGATCGAATCCCATCCCCGACATAGTCACTTATGACGTAAAAAGTTATAGTGACGACTTCCTTCGGAAGGGAAGTAAAGCCGTTGGTCCCGAGATGAACTAGCCCAGGGCTAAAAATCTCGTTAATAAAGTCAAACCAACCAACGAGTGAACGACAATCAATCAATGAATGATGAGAAGCAAACTGAGTGTCATGGTTCCTGAGAAGCCAAAAAGCTCTTCTGCAAAGATTCTTCACGCTAAACTTGCTATCAAAGGGGGCTGTACACAGTTTTGTGCAAACGGTGGTAAACAAACCGAATGAGTGAAATGCGCACAGAGGGGGAACGCTTGGAATGCGGAATTCGCTTTCATTTTTGTTTTGCTTCTGAAAACATTTAAAAAAAAACATTACAATTCAAAAGTTTTTCAGAGATTTTGTTTTTCATTTGAATAGCCGAAGCGGAAGCAAATGAGAAAAAAATCTTTCGTATTTGTGATCATGTTCCGGCTTTTCGTTAGAAAAGATCCCGAAAAACTCCCCATCTTACCAACGGCCAACTGTTTGCTGCCGCGCGGGAGACGATTGACAGTTTCGTTTCCATCGATCCCCGAACAGCCGAAGGCCAACACGTCGGCTACTCACGGAATGAGTGCGACCTACACAGAATTTTCACTCAGTCAGCCAGTTCTGCATTGGTTGCCTCATTCTGTGTAGTTTTAACACATGGGCTGCGTGGAGCTGGCTTAGCGTGTTGTAGTGGATGGGCGGAGATGTATAGATTCTCGCGCCAACGATCTTGAAAAACTTCTATTGGAGATAAAACTGCAGGTTCATTTCCCAATTAAAAGCAGGTAACTGCGAAGATCTATAAGAATATTTCGCGCAATTCACAGTATTCTAGAAAAACAGCTCGAATTGGACGAATTGATTATCTTGAATATCGAGCGAGCCAGTTTACGACAAAAAATAATCGATTATTGTCAAATGAGGGGGTTGTTCTGGAAATCAGAACGTTGCTTATGAACAGCCCACAAGGAAGATCCTTAAAATGAATCGTTCAATGAGCCGATTAATCGACTATTCGGAATAATCAATTATTTTGCGACACCCCTACGTTGAACAACGCCAGTTCTTCGGGGGTACGCTCCTGGGGGTGTAGCGATAATTAATTTACCTTCCAATTTCTCTTATCGCACTTGCAGGCCATTCATCGTGTTGAGTTTGAACCCACCGCCGTCAGCACATCAAAGTTTTTTTTATCCATGTTTTGTTCTACGCCTTTCAATTGAACGCGTCGGAAGTGAAACTTCCATTACTGAATCCCTGCTTTTGTATAGTGAGGGATTCGTTCGCGGAGGGATGAGAAACGCATGACGTAAGTGCAATGGTGCTGCAATTGAAAGTTCGCCACTTCAATGAACGCGCACCTCAACGTAACAACAGGACTAATAATCGATATCGAGAGTGCATCAGATTTCCGTAGAGTGATGTGGGGTAATAGTTGGACCTTAATGATATCAATATTGCTAAACCAACTATAACAGCTAAAAAAATCGCACAGACGACCTTTACCCTAGTGCCTTCAGACTGATTGAAATACAACATAGTATTATTGATATTTTCGTAGCAGTAAAATTTCTACCAGTTAAAAAGTGATGTTTTCCTCAATATGCACACTAATGTTTTATCAGAAATTTACTCAGAACGAATTTGTTTTTAATGTATCCAAAACTGAGGTTGAACACATAAAACAGTTTTGAAAAACAGAGTAAAAACTTGGGCCTTCCTTAGCCGAGTGGTTAGAGTCCGCAGCTACAAAGCAAAGCCATGCTGAAGGTGTCTGGGTTCGATTGCCGGTCGGTTCAGGATCTTTTCGTAATGGAAATTTCCTTGGCTTTCCTGGGCATAGAGTATCATCGTACCTGCCACACAATATACGAATGCGAAAATGGCAACTTTGGCAAAGAAAGCTCTCATTTAATAACTGCGGAAGTGCTCATAAGAACATCAAGCTGAGAACAAGGCTCTATCCCAGTAAGGACGTAAAGCCAGGAAGAAAAAGAAGGAAAAACTTGTTTGAAATACATATTTTATCAAATTTATTGGAAATAACAAAGCAACAACTTCTGCAAACTGCAAACTTCTCAACTGATTTCCATATGTTTTGGAATGAAAATCGCTTACTTGAAAAGTGTTTGAACCACTATGGAATTTGCCCCACTTCACCCTACGTCTATTTTTACGAGCAACTTTCAGTCTTACTTCCCTCTGAATGAAAACTCAGACCATTCCTCTTCAAGGGTTAACGCAGCGATGCACATACGCACACATGCTCCCTGTCTGTATATTCGAGGTTGTGATGATGATGCAAACATGGCGGTCACATGGAAAAGGAGGCGAGCATATTCATCCGAAAGGCGAAGAGCCATGGCCTGCTATGCAAATGTGTAATGCCCGTGCTCGATCCTTTTCTGATGGACATGTGTTGGTGACATCACGGTTCATCTCTGCTTCGGCTTATCCTTCCTCGTCCGAGTCGGAAGAAAACTTGCGTTAGCCAACCAATACCCATGTGGGGAGGCTCATGTGTGCAATTTGCGGACATAATCTCTGCGGGGATGTAATTATCTACGAGTGTGTGAATTTTTAATGACTGGCTATGCAGATGACGACAGTCAGAAAGACGACGACGACGATAAAGATGACGGTGATGATGATGATTATGACACCAGAAGTGAAAAGCATCGGAAGAAAGGATTTAAGTTCTATTCATTAGTGATGAATGGCTAAGGTCTCGACAATCCTGTCCACCGACGTCGTCTTCGTCGTCGAATGAAAGGATGTTTTTGCGGGAAGATTTGACGTAATTCAATACGATGCCGCCTTTGGTTGACGCAGTATGGAGAGTTGCACTCTGGACCAACGCAACGGATGGGGATATGCATTTAGCTGAGACAAGGAGGCAGCCCCTTGTGGTTCACTTTAGAAAAGGCTTTCAATAATTCATCTTATAACGCCTTCCGACAAATGAAAATTTATAAAGAAGTTTGTCCAGAACCATGCCGACGGGTGATTAAGGAGTTTATTTTAATAATGGAAGGAATCTGTTTTCCCTGTTGCATGTTTGCATGTTTTGACCTGAAGAACAATTATCTTTTTTCCACGCCAATTTGTAAAATGCATTTTTCCATCTGTCAATCATAGATTTTAGCAAGGGATTTTGCAAACGAATCATTTTCGGATGTTATACAGTCCTCTCTCTATAACTCGATATTCTGTTCCGAGTTCCGGAAGCATTAACACATTGGATTTTTTTTAATTTTACGGTCAAACCTTCATGCCAAACACTGTTGGATGAAAAGAAGAAGAAGAAACATAATAATAATAACAACAAAAAGAAGCAGAATGGAATCTGTGAAAGGCATCTCATTGTGCAGTTGAAAGAAAGTTCAATAGATGCCAACGAAAACTTCCGCTATAAAGATAATTTGCGGTTTTGACTAAACAGCTAACAGCAACAAGGCATCCCAAGACGACCGACCCGAAAAGACTTGCAGACAGCCAACAATGTGCGTCCAATTTCAAACCACTTAATCTTAATTCAGCTCACGATCCATCGACCGCGACATAGTGCGAACGCTCGGTGACCAGGTTGCCTTTTTATGACCGACAACATTTTTCACGTACTTTCCTTCCCACTAATTAATAATTAAACAGAGGAAAAACCATAAAACTACAATCCCATAAATATGAATTACGACGCCCTTCTGGCTAATCACTAAACCACAGCACCCGCCCTGAGTGGCCATCGCCCATTTACGCACCCAACCAACAACCCTGCGTCCGACCTTTCGCATTTGCGGTCTGACCTTTGTATCCTTGTCACCTCCGGCCCGTCACTACACACCGTCTCATTAGTGGTCGGGCACTTCCGCGGAGGACCTGCCCTCGTCTGAACCAACAGTAAAGCACGTGACTTGGTACCATTTGACCGAGGTGTTTCCAGTGGCACCTCTGAAAAAAGCTGGATTGACCAAATGACATAAAAATGAGCTACAACTGTTCAGCTTGGTCCACCTTGCTAGGTCATCAAGAACTAAGATTGTTTCCATTGGTGCGAAGCATGAGTACGAGAGGATAGCTCTTGGACATCATTCACAAAAGACGTAACCTTTTGGTCTTGATTGCATTTCACAGTTACTCGAACGCTCTCTAAACAAATGTAGACAAAGAAGTCGCTTAAATTCTAAGGTCTACGGTGACGCTACATCTATTAGCGATTCAATGAAGATGCTCCAAGCCAGCTCAACCCAGGTTTTGTCAGAAAGAAGCAAACACATTACCCGGAGACCGTTACCTCAACGACAGTCACCTCAACTGGACTATGACGACTACGACAACGACGAAAGGCGAAAAATTTATCGCTGCTAATTTTTACGACCCCGTGGCTGGAACGCAACAAACGGATTTTTGGGCTGCGTGTTCACTCAAGCGACACTTCGTCATATCTGGCGTCGCTGTAGCTGTTAAAAAAGTGGAAACGAAATCGGGCAATCTCGAGCCCCCGAAAAGCTGGTGTTGCTATTTATTAGAATATGCCGGGTGTTACTTTGACTATCAAAAGGCACGTAAGGCCGGGCTGGGTGATTTTGGGCAAGGTGTGGGCAAAGGAAGCGCGAGGTGACCTGTTGTTAATGGACGGCCAATCTGAATCAACTGTTTGGCTACGACACACCGGGGTGAGAGAAATATATTTATTGCCAAGCGTTGGTCTTTTGTTTCGGAATGTCACATGGCGTGCCGGAGGCGATGGCGGCCATTATCGCTCCCACTCAAGGGCAGCAGTGGCTTCGGACATTTGTTCCGTCTCCTGACGAGGTGTTACTCCAAGGTGGGTAATTAGTTGACGGTGATTCACGGCTGTACCACTTCGGCTGACGATAGCGAACTAATGGCATCCATTTGGTATACACAGCAGTTTGGGAACATGGGTTGACACATTTTGTTCTTGGACTAGCAAACATTGCTTCTTATACATCCAACAAGCGATTATTGAAGTTCAATATAATTATGTATGGAACCCTTACAATTGTTGTACAATAACGTTACATATCCTGACGTTGTAAGGTTTTCATACAGTCTAGGTTAGGTTCTTACACAATTAGATTAACTAATTGTTCAGCACAATAGCAGGGACAGAGATGAATAGAGTAGAGCACAGGACGACGACTTAAACAACCGGATGTTGCCAATGCGTACGCGCAGCATCTTTGAGGCAGCGTTGCCGGATGAGGGCGTGCTCGATGGAGCTCTTCTTGAGGACCACTGGAGGACAGTCAAAGCAGCCATTTACGACGCTGTCGAAAGTATTGTCGGATACGTGGAACGGAGTTCACGTGAAGATTGGTTCGACGAGGAGTGCCAGGAGGTTCTTGAGGCGCGGGCTGCAATACTTCAGCATGGTTCGTGGTAAAACGTGAAACGATACAGACTAAAGCGGAAACAGCAAATCCGTTCACTCCGGGACATTTCAGGTATTGCCGTCGCCTAGAAGAGGTGGAATGCTGTAGATGGAATTACTGTATCGTGCTGAAGGAACGCGGAACTCTATTAGAAACTCAACGCATCCTGCAAAGGCTTCATGTCGCGAGCTGAAATGCGCAGGGATAAGGATGGGAGCATCTTGACAGACGGACGCTAGGTGTTCGAAAGGTGAATGCAGCACTATGGCGAACACCTGATGGCTACGCCTACTGCGGACACTGTAAATAAACCAGCTCCCACTATGGGGGTAGTTAAGGACGCCATGTAACAGCTGAAGAACAGCATGGCACTGGCAAGAATGGTATCGGATCGAACATATCAAGATGGGCCCGGACAGGGTGACCACTTGTCTGCATCGTCTGATAGTCAGAAACTGGGAGACGGAACCGCTGCCGTAGGAGTGGCGCAAGACGCTATATGTCCCATCTACAAAAAGGGAGACAAATTGGAGTGTGAAAACTGTCGTCGTTTATCACTTATAGCAAACGAGTTCGTGGGAAGTTATCAAGCAGGATTCATCGACGGCCGCTCATCGACGGACCAGGTTTTTTTCCGTGTGGAAAATCCGCCAGAAATACCGTGCGTACCTGGTCCCTACGCACCAGCTGTTCATCGAAATCGATGCGGTATACGACAGTATTAACCGTGTAGAGCTATGGAAATCATGGACGACAACAGCTTTCTCGGGAAGCTCTCAAGACTCGACAGTTGCCGGTTCAGTTCTAGAATAGAGTGTACGTGTGTGATCGGCGAGATAATAGAAGAAGTGGAGATGTTTGCGACAAAAACAATCAATAGCTGGATGAGTAAAGTCAAACTGCAGATAGTCTAGCACAAAATAGAGCTGCTGCAATGCGGTCCAGTGGATGGAAGCCAACGTCAGAGGGCATGCAATTGCATTTTGATGCAATTATCAGCTGGTAATAAAACACCATTTTCTAAAAACGCTAGTGCCAGAATAAGTTTAACCTCCTTTGATCGTAATGTACGAATCATTCGAGCGAGTGTGGTGAAAAAGAACTGCAGTGAAAGTGATGGTCGGAAGTAACAAGAAGGGGACCTTTGCATAAGGAAGTCCCAGTGACGTTGTGCAAAATCTGTACCTAGTCAGAACATTTATCGGTGACTGCTCTTTCGAATCCCGACCAAGTGATAATGCGCGCTATAGTACCACTTTCCGGACATTGTGGAACTACGGCCGTTCGCTATAAAGGCTTATACCGTCCCCCCTTGTTACATGTGAAAGCCGGCCAGTAGCCGTGTAAAAAGAAAAGGCATGAAGAAGAAAACGATTTACTCCGTACAATTCCAGCGCCCAACGAAGTTTCGTCCGTCATCGCAGCAGCAACGGCCGCAACGTACCGGTGAGTCCCATTCATCTTGAATTACACCCCCCCCTTGCAAGTATCAAAATAAACGTGTTTATTGTAAAAGTTTGTATATTCCAGTTTCATTATTCTGTATGGCCCGTCTGAACCTCAGCCATTAGAATTTAAGGGACCTCGCAAATATACCTGGACCAAAGAAGAGTCGTATCAATACGCTTTGGTGTGTACTGAAGCACTTGAGAGTTATGGTCGTCAAACTTTTCAAACTTCAACAGTCACGTTGAATACGCTTGCAAATAGGCCTCGAACGGTGGAGATTTGAGCACACGGATTTCTTACACTTGCCAAATTTCCAGAATATTAACAAGACACTGCAACATGTAGTATTTGACTGCCCAATATTTACAGCAGTACTGAGCGCGAAACCTCGAAAATATCGTGAATAGAACGATAATGCTGATCATGACATCGCTGAAGAACAAATTACGGCATGATTAGTGAGCTGGTCAATAGGCAAATAAAGCTCTCAGATAATAATACATACTCAGATTATAAACATTAAACTGAGAAACAGACTCTGTCCCACTCGATACGTTATTTTGGAAAGAAGATGAAAAAGAAGTCCACCTTGGGAGACTAGGTCGAGTAGATCTAGCGTCACGTAGATTCGGTGAGTAAGCTTTAGTCTTTTCCTACAACTAGGTCTCTTATGTAGACCAACACTAACAGTTCGTGTTTAACCATCAGCCGAGATAGAAGTGCTAGGTCAGCAGTGAGATTTTACTTTCGTTGTATATTTAATCGGCCTATCCGGCTATGGAGCTGCGCAGCATCCACGCTAACTGTGTGAAAGTGAGGTTCAGTGCGAAGTCAAAGATACCAACAGACAAGAAGGTTTACTCGTTTTTTAAGAAACGAGGGTGGAGACCGAATATGCTTACTGCAATTTCCGGGAATCAAGAGAGTATAGTTTTTACGTAGAGTTTCAGAGCCAAAAAAAAAAATATGAAGGACGAGCTGCTAAAATGTCCAACTACAGACGTTTTCACGTATGACGACAGACACACCGGTTACGTTTTCGGCGTTCATTAGACTTTTCGGTATTCCAATTGAGCTTGAAGACAAGCACGTGGCGAACGTCTTGCCTAAATATGGTAAAATTCATCAGCTCTTCCGCGAGCGTACCTAGGATATCCGATATTGAATGGTGCCCGAGGCGCGCAAATGGAAATCACGGAGGCGTTGCCATCACAGGTGTATATCCAGCATTTCCAGACTCGTATATTCTACAAAGGTATGCAGACGAAGTGTTTTGTTTGCAACGGAACGGATCATCTCAAACAAAAATGTCCAGCAATGATTTCAGTGAATGATCAACTGAAACAGAGCAACGGAGCTTTCTGACTGTGCACCACGTAACCGTTTGCTGTTCACGGAAATGGAAAACCAAATTCCTAGTACATCGCGTGCACTGACGGCTGAAGAACTGCTCACGCCCAACAATTCAACCAGTGCTGAGGAGCATTATTGTGGCAGTGCTGATGAGATATCCACTCAGACTAATACTGTTTCAGATACAGAAGACATCAAGGAAAAAGCGAACCGAGAATTAGAAATGACATGAGATCCCAAAGTGTGGGTGACCAGCGCACCAACTGCAGCTGAGATAGCTGCAAAAAAGGCTGTTGGGGCCGTGCTAAGCTCTGGGAAACGCACGATGGGTTTCCATGCTCTATTGCGACATGACGAAACACGTCCTGACACGTCAGGAAGAGAAAGGGTGCCGCTCAAGCAGGAAGCCGGGAAAAGGCAAGTGTTTTGTGGGTGGAGAGAACAAATAACTCTTCTTGCCTTAAAAAGGGCGGATTGGATTCCACAAGTCCGTCGAAGCCAACAACTCGGTCGTAGGTGGGCTGTAAACACCGCAGGAAAACTCTCCTCAAGCAAGACGCCGAAAGAAACTAGCAACTTTGATTCACTTAACTGTACATTTATTTCTCTTCGATGTCAACACTTTGGAATTTGAAAAACGACTGATACGCGCAACGCTACTTGCGCTGGTTTTGTACTCTGCTGGTTGTTGTTGCTTCATACTCTTTTTTCGTCCGGTTGTCGTCTCGTCGTGCCGTTGCATTCCAGATGGGCGGAGCTAACGCCGAATGATTGCGCAACATGGACTTCGCTCTCGCTGACTGGCGGCTGTCACTCGTCGTTCACGTTTGGACATGAACAGAGGTAATGGTTACAGCCGAGAACGACCTTGACCATGGGAAAAGAGGTCACGAGGCGACTCTCGTCAATGGAACCCATAAGGATGAATCAGAGTCATCATCTACAGAGCCTAAAGCTATCGGAAAATCAGTCATTACATTAAGCTTCTCAAATCATCTGGCTATACAAGTAAAATGATTCTGGTCGAAGAAAAGAAAGCTAAAAAATAAGCCGTAATTTGTTGTATTCTTGTGAATTGGATTTTTTTTCCATCTTGCAACACTCAACCTTAACAGTATTGACCCTGATATTAACAAAGCGTTTCTAGAAGACTTTGTAACTAAATTTGACATCGATGTTGTCTTCTTACCAGAAGTGCACAGAAAAAAATCCGTTCTCGTATCCATAAACAGCAGACGTGAACTCGTCAACAAGCAAAAATACACCGTAAACTAGATCATGTTTCTGCGTAAACATGATGGTATTTTTGACAGTTCACGTTTTCCAGAACTCTTTTTTGAGCGTGTGGCATTTGGAAACTTCATTTTTTTACGTCATTAATCAACATAAGAAGCTGACCATTCAATACGTAAGACAATTTTTAGGAAAATTGAAAATAATTTGTATTATGCGTAAAAAATCTCAAACTTCAAAGATGTTGCGTGTGGAAAGAAATCTGCTAAGTTCACATTTCACAGAGGTCCAACGGCTTCCAGACTCGATAGAATATACGGTCCGACAGAAATTTTGGATCGAGTTTGTCAAGCTTCAACAGTGGGGGTACCCTGCTCGTATCACTATGCAGTTATGCTGAAAATAGGTGTTCAGCCGTCAAACCTAAACCCCAGAATCCAAGGATATTTGGAAAATTAACTCTAACGTTTTGTCAGATTGGCAGGCAGGCTGAGTTATATGGATTACAGTTATTGGTGAAATCATCCAGTCAAGGTAAAATTCGAAGTTTCTATAAAAATGAATCCTGGAAATTATTCCAATTGAGGGATTCCACGGAGGCATGCAAGTCGATTCTGATCGACCATTTCAAAAATATCTGAAACTTTGCACAGTTTTTCAGTTCCATCTAAATCATCATTTTCCGATATCAAATCTTCAAGTTGAGTCACGACTAACTTTTCAAAAGGGTGTATGTGAAAATGGTTCAAAAATATTCAAAAAGCTGCACAGCAAAAACGGTTCGTTCGATTGTAAGACAACTAAAGAAACAAAGTTAGATAACTAAATAAAGATTACAAAAAAAAAATACACACAGTAAACAAAATTTTTTATTGCATTAAAAAACATCATTTTTGTCACAAAAACTCAAATATCTCAAAACCCTATCAGAATACCAACGTAATTTTTTGAGGGAAATTATTATATCCATTATATTAGCTATCTACCATAAAAATTTGGTGATGGTAAGCCAATAAACAAAAAAGTTATGACATTTCAAATATTTCACAAATTTGACACATAGTGAAATATTTTTTTTTTTCATTGTTATTTTTTTAGGACCGCAGTTTGTTGCTGAATTTTTTGTGAAGGGTACCACATGAGGTTAACAAGTTGTTTTCATGATATTTTATTTAATTATTCATAACTATTATAGCATCTATTAGAAAGTTAGACACGATCCAGTGTTGTGATCTAAAGTCTTGATAGTGTCATATTTTTTATTGTACGTAACTGAAGAAAAATTCTCTCAATAGTGTTGAAACCTTTTGATAAAAGAAACCTATAAGAAATCTAATATTGAAGACAAAAGCTACAAAAAAAGTTTTCTATACAGTTATACGACTAGTTTACCTGCAAAAAGTTTACCTCGTAGAGAACAAGGCGGGTCTATACCCAGGTGATCTAGTATACGTAAAGCAGGTCGGTTTTCTCGGCGCTGGTTTTCTCCACAAAGTTAAAATCTGATTACACCTGGGTATAGACCCGCCTTGGTAGAGAATAGACTTTGTTAATCATATTTGGGAGAAAGCGAGTAACTTCAACAACATCAAAAACATGATAGGTACATACCATGAACCTACTCACGAAAAAGCTAAAAATATACTACCACTATGGTTATAAAAGATTTAATTGTAAAATTTTTCTTCAGTCAAGCAAACGACACCAAACTAGTCAGTAAAAACTTAAAAGTGATTTTGTTTATTAAAATCTAACGAGCAACATGAGTAGTCGCTTTCTCAACTGTTGCAGGCCGTTTGCAGAAAAAAAGTGTTCGAAAGAGCTACGAAATCTCACCGAAAGCACCATAGATAAACTGAAAGCGGCTGGTTATGCTTCAATGTCTACATTGAATACAAATTTACGCATTTGTACGTCCTGCCGTTTAAACGTTGACAAACGGGCAATCTGTACATCATCGGTGGATCAGGTTGCAGGAAGTTCGAAAACAACAACAACTGAGGAATTACTAGATGCACCGACAACAACTGAGGAGTTACCAGAAGTACCAAGTGCAGATAGTCTTGCCACGGTACCATCAGCGACATCTGTTTCAACAAATCAATCAGAAGATGAGTGCATCCAGAAGGTCAACATCGAACGCTTCAACGAAGGGATAGCTGGAATAAAAGTGACTCCGATTAAATGGACGAAGATGGGTTACGTCAATTATCCCGAGAAAAAATACCGTGAAATCAACGAAGCTGTACGAAGAAACCTCTTCAAATTAGGACCTGATGATGTGGAAAATACAGACTACGATGAGGTAATTATGAATATGAAGGAAAGGTTCTCGAATCTAGCCACGACAAGGAAAGAAAAATTATTGATTTTGTCGATGCTGCCAAGCTCGTGGTCTATTCAAGACGCCATTGATGAGTTCAAAACCAATAGAAATACAGCAAAAGAGGCAAAACAATTCAAAAATAACTGTCTTGCAACCAAAAATGCTAGGTCGAGTACTTCATTAACAGATGAGACAAAAGAAAAATAATTCAATATTTTGAAGACGATGAAGTAAGTAGAGCTATGCCTGGCCAAAAAGATTATGTATCTGTAAAAAAAGATGGAAAGCGTCAAGCAATCCAAAAATGATTAATGATGACTACTTTGAAAGAAGCGTATACACGCTTCAAGGAAATTAACGAAAATATTAAGGTAGGTTTTTCCTCATTTGCAAGCCTTCGTCCAAGGCAATGCAAGCTTCTATCCAATTCAGGAACACATAATGTTTGTGTGTGCACAACACACGAAAATATTAACCTAATCTTACATAGTTTGAAAAGAATCAATTTATCAAAGGATATTAAAATGTTAACTGGTAGTCTTTTGTGTGAAAATACAACATCAAATTGCTATCTACGATCTTGTTCGGATTGTCCAGATTCTTCATCATTGGAAAATACTTTATTCGCTGAGTTTGAAGAAAATTATATTGATCAGTTATCATTTGAGCAATGGGTGACCACGGATAGGTGTGACCTAGAAACTATTGTAAAACCTGTAGATGAGTTTGTGTCATTTTTTTGCTTGAAATTAGAAAGTTTAATTCCTCACGACTTTATTAAAACAGAGCAATCCCGCTTTTTAAAAAATACGAAAAATAGATTACAAGATGGTGAATTTTTAGTCATTTGTGATTTTTCTGAAAACTATAGCTTTGTATTGCAAGATGAAGTGCAGTCCCATCACTGGAACGTACAACAAGCTACAATTCATCCATTCGTTATTTATTTCAATGGAAGTACGCAAATTGAACATTTTAGTTTTATTGTAATTTCCGAAGATTTAAGACACGACTCAGTATCTGTAAATTTGTTCATTGCCAAAATGATTAACTTTTTACGCGTTGATAAGGATAAAGAAATCAGAAAGATATATTTCATGTCTGATGGAGCAGCATCGCAGTACAAAAACCGTAAGAATTTTTCGAGCCTATGTCAATTTAAATCAAAGTACGGAATTGATGCAGAATGGCATTTCTTTGCTACGTCACATGGCAAAGGTCCTTGTGATGCTATTGGAGGAACCATAAAGCGCATGGCCACAAGAGCAAGTTTAGCCAAAGAACGTGAGCATCCAATTAAAACTGCAAAAGAACTATTTGATTGGGCGAATCGCAGAAAAGAAGAAGATTTAACAAAATTTTATTTTGTTTTACTACTACTGAAGAGTACGAATTAACGGCATCAGAGCTCAGCGAGCAATATAATAACGCGAAAACGATCCAAGGAACCCAAAAATTTCACTGTTTCATTCCATTGTCAGAAAATAAAATTAAAGCAAAACTATACTCGAACTGTACTGATAATGATGCAAAAGTGTTCGATATTGTAAAAAAATTGAATAACAATAAATAAATAAATAAGTATTAATAAAATGTTTTCATGATCTCATAACGCATACCCAAATTCAAAACTTTTAAAGTTTATATATAACATTTAGAAACTCATCGATCATACACTAACAAAAATATCCTGGTAAAAAAAAATTATTTTCGTGTAATCTGTTAATTCATTTTAATTTATACATATATACATATACATATAATATTTATACATATACATAATATTTATACATATAATATACATAATACTAATGAATACATGAAAACGACTTGTTTAATTCACGCAAGGCCCTTAACAATAAAATCAGCAACAAACTGCGGTTCCCGTAATAATTTACACCGAAAAAAAAATATTTTTTTTCTACTAAATGTGAAAATTGTGACATGTTTGAAATGTCATAACTTTTTTGTTTATTGGTTTACCATCACCAAATTTTTATGGTAGATAGCTAATATAATGGACCGTTTTCCCTCAAAAAATTACGTTGGTATTCCGATAGGGTTTTGAGATATTTGAGTTTTTGTGTCAAAAATTATGTTTTTTAATGCAAAAAAAAATTTTTTTTACTGTGTGTATTTTTTTTGGAATCTTTATTTAGTTGTCTAACTTTGTTTCTTTAGTTGTCTAACAATCGAACGAACCGTTTTTGCTGTGCAGCTTTTTGAATATTTTTGAACCATTTTCACATACACCCTTTTGAAAAGTTAGTCGTGACTCAACTTGAAGATTTGATATCGGAAAATGACGATTTAGATGGAACTGGAAAACTGTGCAAAGTTTCAGCTCAATAGAAAAAAATGAATTAAAAAATTTACCAAATTTTGGTGCTGTTGCTTGGAATCACTCAATTAATAAATCAAGAAAAAGTAGCACCATACTCTAAAATTTAAGATTTGACTTGAAAGCAGAACAATGAATCGATCAAATCAACTCTGTGAAAATTGAGCTTATGGAACTAGAACACAAAAGGTTGGAAAATTGCGGTCCAAAATCAAAGATCAATGAGCGGAAGGATTAAACGTAGTCCAAGTAACCAAGCAATTACATCATAAAGATCTTGTCTTAAGCGGAAACGTGGACTCGAATAGCGAAAAGGAAAGAAATCTTAGCATGTCAGAAATGTATCATCTCTCACGCCGAGGATCTGGGATCGAATCCCATCCCCGAGATAGTGACTAAACATTTCCGTGACGACTTCCTTCGGAAGGGAAGTTAAGCCGTTGGTCCCGAGATGAACTAGCCCAGGGCTAAAAATCTCGTTAACAAAGATAGAAAAAAAAAATTATCATCATTTTTTATCACTGTATAGTCAAGATTCCAATAAAATGGAGCATGGTAGTGATCCGTTGACATCTATTGAAAATCAATCAAACGAAGATAAGTCCAACACGCTTCTACGCCACATTTCAGAGCAAAAAAATTTCAAGACACTAAAGCAATGCACAAAAAATAAGTTCTAATGCACAGACGGTTTGACTTACGAGTTTTACCACGAACACTTTGAAATCTTGAAAGAAGACCTCGAAAAGCTTTATAATTCATATTTTACTGGAAGAACTAATCGTCCAGCGGATTTTGTGAAAGGAGTAATCACTTTAATCTCAAAGAAAGGCCAGAGAAAACTCATTGAAAATCAGCGTTCAATTGATTTATTGAATAACGACTATAAACTTTTTCGTAAGATTCTGGCTAAACGCATTACATTGGCTCTTGAAAGTATTTTGGAAACATAATAAACAGCGTTTTATGCCGGAATATTGTGTAAAGATAATATTAAAGCATTCCGGAGAATTGTAACGCGATCGATGGAATGTAAATGTTTGAAAAGCTTTATTGTGAGCTTGGATATATAGAAAGCATTTGATAAAAAAGGAATAATCTACTCATTTTGTGGAAGGTCTTGAACATGGAACTTGTTAGCTGTATAAAATCTCTATACGGTAAGGCAACGTCGAAGATTCTCTACAACGGATTTCTATCGAAAGAATTTCCAATAAAATGTACAGTAGGGCGGTTCAATATATAAAAATGTTTGAGAATCCAGTCTCCCATGTGTTGCTTACCATCCTTACCGTAAAAATAGTGTTCTGTGAAAATTTCAGCTTTCTAGGTGGTGATTTAAAGGTGGCCCAACGACAATGTAGGTTTATATGGAAATTACTATGGAGAAATTTTGAGATATGTTCCAATCACGTTAGTAGTGTAATGTAAGTACAAACTTATAGTCCATAGTAAAAACTCAATCTTCAATCCATAATGAAGAAATTTGCTGAAGTGAGAAATTTATTCCGATGGATAGCAGAAGAGATATGCATGAATTTGTGTGCTATTATTTAGCTTAATATGGGATAATAGCCCTACAAACATTTACAAAAATCCCAAACAAAATTATCTCAAAAGGGATTCGTTTCTTCAGCAACATCCTTCATTAAGTATATATTTAAGGTTTGAAGAATGAGTTTTCAATATGGGAGATCTACTTACATTACAGTACTAGCGTGATTGGAACGTTTCTCAAAATTTCTTCATAGTAATTTCCATATAAAACTATATTGTCTTTGGGCCACCTTAAAATCACCACCTAGAAAGCTGAAAATTTCACCGAACACTATTTTTATGGTAAGGATGGTAAGAAACATATGGGAGATTAGATTTCCAAATATTTCTAAAATTTGAATCGCCCTAATGTACAATAAGACAATGATGCCCAATGATGTATAGTCCAATTCTTACTCTACATACAACCTAAAGTATCTTAGTGTGCGGGAAAATAATCAAGGTACCGCATGTGCTGATAATGTAACAGTTTTCGTCAGAAATCAATAAGATTTCGATTTGGTCATGATGCAAATAGTAGATTCCTTCTCTAAATATGCGAAGGTAAAGGTGAATTTTGAGAAATAGTAGTTTACGGAACAAATTGCGGAATGATGCTACGAGGCTTGCCGAGCAACGTCAGCTACGTACAACATTTTTTGCAATATAGTGAAAGACCACTTGAGGGTATAATTATATCGGAATGCATTCACCATCACTTCACAATTTCCGAAAAAATGTTGTGTGATTACTCATTACGGAACTCAAAACAGTTGCGGAATGAGAAAGCGTTGCGTAATGAATCATTACATACTTCAGTGCACCGACCGTTTCATGACAGATTGGCGTGATAAAAACAGCCTATTACGATGAAAAATTGCAAAAACATCCTTTTAAAGATTGAACTATGCCTTATCTGGACCTCAGATGTTTCAAGATGTTGACCAAATAAATGTGCTAGGAATCGTCATAGCCTGGTCAAAAATTGTATGAAACAGAGAAGGTGGGCTGAGGTTCATTGATCCAGATTCAAAGGATTATTAGCAACTAGCTTCTGGACGAGGAAGACTATTTGTTGAAAGACATTCAAAAAGAGCAACAAGAAACGGACTAGACTGGATTGAAGCCGGTTCAAAAGTTGAAAACAGCAGGCATTGTGAATATGTAATATAATAATATACGGCTAAAGCTGAATCCGACTGTCCGTTAAAAACTGGAAACTACTGTGGACATATTGGAGTGCAAAGTTTACATGTTCTGAAGACAAATCTAATATTTTCATGCTACGTTATCCCCAACAATGCAAAGCTAGTCGGTTGGTGTAGGGTTCCTGATATGAACTGTGAGACATGTGGAGTTCTAGAAAATAATTTCCATCGTATTGTAGAATGTAGAAAAACAAATATAATACAGTGAACTCTCCATAACTCGATATTGAAGGGACCGTCGAGTTAGGGAGGTATCGAGTTGTAGAACATAAAACCAGTGCAAATGCGATTCAAGGGACCATCGAGGTAGCCATGAAAATTATCTTTTACTATAGTTCTCTTACTCGATATCGTGATACGAAATATCGAGTAAGGGAGAGATTACTGTTCCACAGTTATTAACTGAGAGTTTTCTTTGCCAAAGTTTCCATTTACGCATTCGTATATCGTGTGGCAAGTACGATAATACTCTGTGCCCAGGGAAATCAAGAAAATTTCCATTACGAAAAGATCCTGGACCGACCGGGAATCAAACCCAAACACCTTCAACATGGCTTTGCTTAGTAGCCGCCGACTCTAACCACTCGGCTAACGAAGGCCCCAATGTTGTGTTTGAGTGGCGAATTGAAGATGTTACTCGAGTAGCTGAAAATTGTGGCATGTGTCTTGGTTATCCCATTCTAACCTATTCAAGACGAACAACATAAATGTATTTTACTATGGACATTAAATGTATTTTACATAAACATTACGTTTATGGAGAAAATGATAAACTTTCAGATTTTATTCCATTACCCCGAAACCCATCACCCAGAATGTCATGATCCCGAATTCCATAATCCCGAATGCTGTTACTTAGAATATGCAAATACCCTGCATGATATTTCCCCGATCTAATGTGATTCGGTGTTACGGAATCCGGAATCATGACATTCGGGATGATGGCATTCAGGGTAATGGACTTCAGGATCGTGGGGTCGAATCAAATGCCATCAATGCTAGTTTAGACTATGGATCCTTTATATGAGAGATCAGCGGAAATAAAATTGTATGATTTGGTATTAGTAAAATTGAATAACAGCAGTGATGATTTTGCTCTATGTCGAGAATTACAGTGAAACCTCCATGAGTCGATATTGAAGGGACCATCGACTCATGGAAATATCGAGTCATGGAACAGCAATTCTTTGGAAAGCTGCTTCTAGGGACCATCTTAGTAACCATAAAATTATGTTTTTAGTATGGTTCCATGAGTCGATACCGAGTCATGGAACATCGACTCATGGAGGTATCACTGTATATATATTTTTATAATAATGTTGTAACACGAACATGATCTCCTTATTGCTAAAATATATTTTGTTTTCCTAAATATAATTGAGCTGTATTTCAAATGTAATGTGAACAGCAGAACATTCAACAAAATGAAAATCATCTTTTACTATGGTTCTCTTACTCGATATCGTGATACGAAATATCGAGTAAGGGAGAGATGACTGTAGTGGAATTTACATATTCTCGGCTGTCTAAGCCGATGCCGCGCTTCTTCTGCAATTTTCTAGGACATCAGCTGAGAAATTTCGTGTTTGTCTGTTTAAATTTATGCGCTGTCGGCAGCCTCATTTTTTTCGGCAGCTTTTCCTTAAGAATTGCAGCCAACTTTTTTCGGCAGCTCTAAATCAGTCGCGTTTTGAGGCGTTTTCATTTGAATATCATTTGATATCTCTGGCAAAAGTGTTTGTTCAGTTTAGAAATTCCGTTAGCGGGAAGCTGACAGAACAAAGAAATATCTGAATGTTTTCATTAGAGTGTTTTGATAGAAAAATACTGTGTATTTAACGTTTGAAATTTGGTTGCCAATAATAGTCGAATGGTGCCAAAGCCGTAAATCACCCTACGCCTATGCCTTTCTGATGGTTGTGCTACTTACTGCCCAAATTCTGTTGAACTACTGCTTCAGTATAAAATCTATGGTTTGGCGTCTGAATTACCGAGAATGAAACAATTATTCCGAATCAAACTGCCACCGCGAATGATCTGTTCGCACCTAGTCACCACAATTAACCAATTCTCCCCGCAGCCTAATTGAATTCGCCGAGGTGTGCGATAGCAATGTCATGCGGATACAAAATGGCTACCGGTTGCCGTTTAACTGGCGGCAATCATTCACTCGCAAAGGTGCCCCCAATGGACTCGTCACGGAACCTGTTTCCCAAATCACGCACCTTGCTCGCCCTGCTCGAAGCCGTAATGAAATAATTTACATCCCCGCATCAGATCAATCAAAATCTCGGCAAAGCAGGCGACTTTGGGCAAAGCGCGCGGAACGACAAAGAAATCACTCGAGCGAAGCGATCTCTGACAGCCGCCTTTGGCCGCGTCCGGCCTACTTAGCATTCATCGAGGGCACCTAAATGTGACCATCTCAACAACGGCGGCGTCCAACAACGGCTCACACTAATAATAACATCACAACGTGTCACGTCGGGCCCATATGTGCGGCGTTATTAATGTTAATCGAAGGAGTTTGGCAAATGGAGTGTGGGTTTGCTGAATCCCGATCACGGTCATCACTCCGCCACAAAGTAGGGGCGGCTCGATGAAAGCGTGTCCGAAGATCTGCTTTCTTGGCGTCCTGTTACCGCCCGTACTTCAACATGCAAGGCGCGTTTGGCGTATCGAAAATTAGCTCGTTCAAACAACTCCCGGAACATTTCGGCCGGAGCTTGGTCGGCAAAGTTGCCTCTGTTCTTCCAGCTCGATGACATCCCTACATAAATTCGAATTAGCCCCGATGTCACTTACGGGCGCGACGAAGTGTTAACATCTCGAACCCGAACTCAGCAGCGACAGGCTTCTCGTCTCTCCACTTTGCGCAGTCTTTCTTCTTCATCGTGGAAGAAGAAAGCCCGAAATCGACAATCACCGATAATTACCATACATTGTTGCAGCAGTCCATTGGACGCATCCATACCGCACCCTGCTGACCGACGGCGGCTTATCTGTCAAAACCGATCAAAAACTATCCGAAAAAATCTAGCCAGCAAAACGTGCTCGCAATAATCCATTTGTCTAAAATTAGGTTTATTATAGCCAATATTGGAGGCGTTTCGCTTGGAATACCTAATAAGGTAGCAATGTTCCGTATCTCCTAGGGGCCAAGCCTTCGAGATCCTTCTGGCAAACCGCACACTTCATACACATTCACGCAACCATGGCGACAGAGACAGCCAAGAAGATGACTACAACACGATGGACTGGCTTGCTTTGATGTCATCCAGTGGTCCGTATTCTCGGTTAGATTGGCTTCCCTGTGTGAGAGCGAGCATAGTTTATCCCCACAATCCCTTTGTGCGAGATTGCAACGGGACGACCGAGAACGACACGAAACCTTTTCATGTGAGTGCTTCTGCTCCATTGGGAGAGCAACCGGGTCAACCTATTTCCGTTTCGAATTAAAAAGCTACCACCGACCGAATGACCGTCCAACAACCTTGCCTGGAGCGGCGAAATGGAACTCCGGTTCGAACAAAAAGGATTCACGCAGTTTTCTCAAGGGTGCCAACTATACGCCCGAGTGGTTTCGTTCTAGATGGTGCCGTAATTTGAACACAATTTTCCAGCATCCAGTGAAAATGGTTCTGATAAAAATAGGTTTTGGGGGATGTCAGTGGTGCGAGCGAGCAGAAGACGAACGGTCCGTCAGGAAATGCGACTGAAAATGTCACCACATGAAAGGAAGCACGTGACCTCCCGGTTTGGTTTTGGTTCGAACCGTAGGGGAGCTGAGTTTCGCACTCAAGGAGCCGGGCAAATTCACTCCAGTTCGGTGATAAGAAGAGTGAGAGCGATGTGTCGAATAGTAAATATTTAATAGATGGTTGCTTTTGATTAATTTTACGCTTTGTTGAGTAATGTTCATCTGAAGCGTTAGAATGGCACCTTTGGCAACGAAGGAAGACGTGCGGAAAAGTGACTATTTTAGACGGGTGATGATGTAGGCATGGGCGTCTCCGGAGGGGTGCAGGGAGAGCCGACGCGTAACAACGTTCCAACAAATCTGAATGCTATTTTACTTGTCTGGCTATTTTAGATATTGAAAAAGCTTTCGACAGTACCCCCGATCAAAATCTAGGCTACACCCTTGAATACAGAAGATGGACCGACCATGGTAAAAATTAGACCAAAGTGCTTCGTGTTACTCGGTTGCCGCGGGTTACCGATACGGTCAGAACATCCTTGTTCCAAATTCCAAACGGAGCACGTGAACAACTTATGAAATACTTTCGCCCAACCAAGTGACCTAACCTCGTAATTGAAAGACAACGCCGGTTTCGTAATAGGGAGGAATCTGTCCAGCGCTCACAATGACACAAACAAAAACATGTTAAATTTCCCATAGGAAAGGGCAAACTTTTCGGCACGATACACTAGAGAGGCCTGCTGGAAGCATAAAAGACTACCGCGCGCCCGGAGGCGCTAACACAAATATTTGAATCTGTTTCCCTTCGCTCCGTAGAGGGACAGGAAAAAAAGGAGGAAGCTCCACCAAAGTGACTGATGAATGATCAAATAACGGCGCTGCCTAGCTTTGTTGAGTGTCCCCGGCCAGAAAACACATCACTACCGCCGTTGAGGAATAGCAAACATCTCAAGTAGCAGCCAAAAGGCCACACTTTTGTTCGCGCAGAAGTTCCTCCTGCAGGTCGAATGACACGATTTGGTCCGGGAGATGACGCCACACCGTCCATAACTGTCTCACTGTTTACTGTTACCCTGTTATAAAGTATTATTAAATACAATAGGATTTATTGTAGCAATACCCTTCTTTCTTAGAGATTTAAAATACAAAGAATTCAATTAATCTAACCCTTCTTCTTCTTCTAGTTATTACGTCCTCACTGGGACAGAGCCTGTTGCTAAGCTTAGTGATCAATTAGCACTTCCACAGCTATTGACTGCGAGCTTTCTTTGCCAAAGTTGCCATTTTCGCATTCGTATATCGTGTGGCTGGGGGAGCCCATATGTAGGTTGTATGGTATTTGAAAAAGTTGTACTCTTTAATTAACATTCATTTTCTTTTCGGGTAACTAGGAGCTGCATTAACCAATACCCGTGCATGTTTGAGGAACCGCCGAGAGACGAGCAAGTGATGGTTGTCGTTGCCTCCTGATTTACTGCCACTTCGACTGTAGACCGGGACTGGGAGATATGGATTAAATGGATGTTTGAATTGCGGCCGCGAGTAAGGGTGTCACAAATAGAAATCTGGCGGGGAGATATGATCTGTCAATACCGGGGACCGTTCATGAATGATGATGTGAAGTTGGAATTGCAAAAGAACAAGGAAGTTCGAATAAGGCCTCGAGGAACGAGTTGTATTCTTCTTCTTTTTCTTATTCTTATTTGCATTACGTCCTCACTGGGACAGAGCCTGCTTCTCAGCTTAGTGTTCTTACGAGCATTTCCACAGTTATTAACTGAGAGCTTTCTTTGCCAAAGTTGCCATTCACGCATTCGTATATCGTGTGGCAAGTACGAAATCAAGGAAATTTTCATTACGAAAAGATCCTGGACCGACCGGGAATCAAACCCAAACACCTTCAACATGGCTTTGCTTAGTAGCCGCCGACTCTAACCACTCGGCTAACGAAGGCCCCAATGTTGTATTTGAGTGGCGAATTGAAGATGTTACTCGAGTAACTGAAAATTGTGGCATGTGTCTTGGTTATCCCATTCTAACCTATTCAAGACGAACAAAATAAATGTAATTTTACTATGGACTGCTCAAACATTACGTTTATGGAGAAAATGATAAACTTTCAGATTTTATTCCATTACCCCGAAACCCATCACCCAGAACGTCATGATCCCGAATTCCATAATCCCGAATGCTGTTACTTAGAATGTGCAAATACCCTGCATGACATTTCCCCGATCTAATGTGATTCGGTGTTACGGAATCCGGAATCATGACATTCGGTATGATGGCATTCAGAGTAATGGACTTCAGGATGGTGGGGTAGAATCAAATGCCTTTAGTGCTAGTTTAGACTATAGATCCTTTATATGAGAGATCAGCGGAAATAAAATTGTATGATTTGGTATTAGTAAAATTGAATGAAAGCAGTGATGATTTTGCTCTATGTCGAGAATAATATATTTTTTTATGATAATTTTGTAACACGAACATGACCTCCTTATTGCTAAAATACATTTTGTTTTCCTAAATATAATTGAGCTGTATTTCAAATGTAATGTTAATAGCAGAACATTCAACAACCTAATATCCAATTAACAAAAAAAAAAAGATAAGGCGAATATTTCATATTTTGTCTCTTTGCAAAACAACTTTTTCCGAAATTTTTTCAAGCGGAATACATTAATTCACACGAAAATATTTAAACTAATATAAGACATGTTCGTTTTGCTTCCATTTTGACAGCTCTCGCTGCTCAATATGCGTACACTTTGACATGAATGTCAGTTTCCGCGATTCTCTTTTATAAAGGATCACTAGTTTAGACGCTTTCAATCTGAACAGTTTTGAATTGTATTACCGGTGACCTGTACATGTCTGGCAACTTTTTTCAAATGGGCGAAACTAACAAAAGTAAACAAATCGAGCTTGAAGCTTTACTAGCATCAGTTCGTTACATAGTTTCATAAAAAGCTGAAAAATATGAACATTTACTTGATTTCTCATTAAATAAAACATAAAAACAAAAAGGAGTAATTGAAATTTGATTTGCTATTTCTTACAGTGCTATTGCGCCCATTTTCCCGCACACCAAATATATAGTGACAAAAGGGCTTATCTAACATCTCATTTCAATTTGGGGCGTTTCATAAATTTGTCCCAATTTTGCGTTTAAATTAACTCATAATTGATGTCAGCAGTTTGTTTATGACAGTTAATGTGCATACCACTATTACATAACTCCATAACCATACTCCATACTCGAGGGACCATCAACTAGTTCTTTAAGTTAATCGAGTTATATGGCGAGAATATACCGACACAAAGAACCCCTAAATCAAAGGATAAAACTTTTATATTTCCAATACATTCAAAGTCAGTTCTGTAAGAAAGCAGTATTATTTTGTTGATAGTATTTTGAAATCTATTATTTGGAAACTTTTTTCGAAATGCTCGAAGAATCATTATTATGATTAGTTTTACTGACAGTCAATATTTTTATTTTATATGTTTTTTTAAATAGATATCGAGTTATGGAGAGAAAATTTCCTCTCACGTGTCATCGACTAGTAGAGAAGAGATATCGATGTGAAAATATCGACTTATGGAGAGCACGGTGTATGAAAATTGGAAGGGACTGAAAAATCCATCGAGTGATAGCATATCATTTATGGAGTTGTGGAGAGTCGACTGTAGTATCGAACAAAACAAAAGCAAGTTTTTTTCGATTTTAAACACTAAATTCCCAATTTCGGAAGGGTTGATCTAAGTTATTGATAAACCGTTTCGAATTAAACCTCACAGCATTTCATACATAACTTGAATATCAGAGAATTTAAAGTCAAGATGCTCAATTGGAACATAACTCTACCAACTGGATTTCTGGTTACTGCTATTCTGGGTTTCGAGGCTAAGGAGCCAAGAAAAAACATTTAGCATGATTATTGATGGCAATCCGTATCGTTCGGGATTTAACAACAAGGAACATCATACGGAATTTGGGAGAAGTTTACCATCTTCATTCTAAAATTCCAAACAATATTTAAATTAATATCGCCGACCACGTTCTTACGGTCATTGAGGAAGGGAAGGAATGTTAGTGTAACATCCATTGTTACCAAAGACCGAATACACCTCTGCGTCTTCGTGGTTGTCACGGGAAGGATTCAAAAGTTACATAATCTGAATTCACTTAATACGATCCATGTAACCTCATAAGGTCATCTACTAATAATAAACGAGGAATTGATATAAAATAAGTCGACTAAAGAGACGAAAAAGGATATCTGTTGTGTTACATGTTTGTGTAGCGTTCGTTGAGCAATGGAAGATTTTTTTTAGATATCCACTATTATAGACCAAGTATACCTATGAATCTTTATGATTATAATCAGGGCAGGCAATCGTCAGATTCGTCACAGTGCGATGACGAAATAAAAAAAGACATCGTCATCCAGTATAATAACCTTGGCAGGTCGTCGTCTCGTCATCGACGTTGTTTAAGTGACGATGACGATGCTTCTTTTAGTTTCGTCACCGACTTTTTCCATTTGACGGTGATGATTGTCTAGCCTGATTATAACAGAAAAAAATCATTTGTTAGAAAGGTTTCTAAAAACAATGCTATATCAGTTTATAACGATAACGGCGACATATCTAGTGTCGTGATTATAAAAACAAAAGTAATGGTAGATTTCCGTCACTGCGAGTTATGTATCATAGTGTGTCATATATTCCGAAAGTCATAGTGACTAACCAATCAATGTTTATGAAAAAATCTATCAACGTATCATTAATACCGTTGTAACAATAAATATGTGTGTTCACATAGTTGACTCATTTAAAATAAAAGCATGAAACGAGCTCACCAATTGGCAATCCATCGTCGACAAGGCAGTTGATAATCACCTTCGAATTCTTCGCTAACACTCCTTACATAAACGTTTAAAATAGTTCAGAAGCTGCGGTCGAAGAACCTAACAAATATTATAGAAAATGTCGCATTTGAAACTCCTGGGCATAGGTTCAAAGAGTGTGCTCCTTTTCCCCGATTGTCAGTTCCGCAAACTTCCCGTTCCCCTGAATAGTCCGTTTCTCAGGAAACTGTTTGGCACTCATTATGGTTATAACTTGGAACTTGTGGATGACTTGGGACAATCGGTGGATCAGAAGATGATTTCTGGAATTATATTTTTAAACCTATCAAAAGCTTTCGGCAAAATTCTGTTAAAAAAGCTAGACGCGTATGGAATTCAGGGTATTGCCAATGACCTACTGGGTAGATACTTGCTTGATAGATAAAACCAAGTTATGCTTGCAGGAATAAGTATTCAATATTGTACTATCAACTGTGGCGTACCACAAGGCAGAAACCTGCAAATGGTAGGTCAACCAAGATTGTTTGCTGATGGCACTGCAATATTCTACAAAACCATTATGTTCCTGATCTCTATCGAACTATGTCACGAGACCTGCATCTTATAATGGGCATCTTGAGAAAAATCTTCTATCGCTGAATAATGGTATTTGGAGCTAAAGATGAACTAGCTTTGCCGATTACAAAAATCGATGTCTTGAAGCAGTTTTCAGTCTACCATTTTGCATCCTATCAATAAGCTGTACAATACGCTGGAGCATAATATCTTGCCAATAGGAGGACTCTTTATTTACAGAATATGCCTGACTATATTCCAAACATTGAATTACTTCAATATCCACCACAATTGGTCCTTTAACGCAGCTGTACATCAACGCAAATCCCGAAACGCCCACATATTACAACGCAAGAGTTTTAGGACAGATATAGGCAGCAGAAAAATTTTGAATTTAGAACCTCATCTGTTCAGTCAACTGCCAGAAGATATTAAAACTTCTCAGACAATCAGTAATTTTAAACGCAATTCTTCTTTTTTCTTGGTTTATGAAGCATCTTGTCGAGTATTGTTTCTATAGATCATGAAAACAATGCCTTCAACAAAGAAAGAACAATAGTTCATTAGGGCTTATAGTTGTAAACATTAATTTAATTGAACTTAATCCATTTCAGGGTGAACCGGTCATCTGGTATGCACCCTTCTTAATATGATCATCGGTTCTTTCAAATTTCACCGTGCTCATCATAAGTATTTGGCAATATATTTCTAGTCGAGAATGACCAAACATCTCATTCTTTCGTTTTCTTGTTGTTCTTTCTAGTGTTCCACCAGGTCACTGAAGTATATTCTGGTATATTTTGGAACTGCAGTACTTTTCCGGGAAACGGGTCATTCGGAGAAATGGCATTCGTTGAAAAGGGTCATTCGCGGAACTGGCGTACGGGGAAATGACATTTAGGGATACGATACTCGAGGAAAAGTATCACAATCTGTTTGAAGGACTTCCAAGATTTTGCTTCGATAAGTACTTATTGGTTTTGCTTCTGATTTTCTTTCCATATATAGATATGACTATGATCAAAGCCTATGTTCTAGACCAGATTTTAGTGACTCAAAACAATTTAACAATTCGACATGGCGTCAGCTTGTTATTTTCATAATAACGATGTATTTTTTTAATCTGGTATTCATTAAAAATATGTTCTTTGTCTAGATCTCTCAAATATCGAGTTATGGAAAGACGACTGTAATAGAAAGAGAAAGGCATAAAGATGCTTGGAAAGGTTAAATAAAATCAGTCGGGTTTCATGTTAAAATGATTTTGTTTTTGAGTCAACTCTCCCTTACTCGATATTTTGATATCGAGTTAGAGAACCTTAATAGAAGTTGGCTGTCATATCTAACTCGATGCTCCCTTGAATCGCATTTGTACTGGTTTTGTGATCTATAATTCCATACCTCCCTCACCCGATGGTCCCTTAAATATAGAGTTATGTAAAGTTGACTGTATTATATGTGAAATACATATTTATATTATTTCAAGGTTATTTCCAGAGATTTTTCAAGATTACCTGTAGAGTGCTTATGAAATTTGATTAGACAATTTAGGCTTCTGTGACTGATTTTTACAGATTAATTTATAAAATTTATCTTCCTAACTGAATAGGTATTATCAATATCTAGTAACAAAGAGTTCACTGTGAAACCTTTGTAACAGGGTGATTTTATTTTTAGTTGAAAGACCACTAACGAATTTTTCTGTTTCGTAGCATATGAACAGACCCTCCTCGGGCGCGTATGCCACTCCAAGAATATTATTCCGTCTCTTCACGATGCAAGAAGTTCAATATTTGCACAGCTTAATGCGTTTACCAGTTCTTGCTTTACCAGTGCTGTGCTCTCTTTCACCTTGCGACCGAATCCCCCATCTAGTATTCATCACACACTTGATTTGAGATTGTCACCTCTCTCTTCATCGGGCAAAAGGGGTTCCATTCGCTCCTCGTTGAGTGCAATTTTCTGCAATCCAAACGAGGAGAGACGCAGTAAATCGCATTTGTGAAGGAATGCACTCAAAGTGGATTAGGAGTAGAAAAACCGATGCCAATGAAGATATCCATCTCCTCTCTCCCTACAGGTAGCCAATTTCGGAAGGTCCTTTGTGTGGCTTTTCGGATTTACGAAATCGTAAGCAGAGGGCCATCTGATGTGGCTCTTTCACAAACCAGACAGATTAAATCCGAATCGCAAGGATCAAAGCAGAGCGCGCAAAAGAAAGACCCCGTTGCCAAGGTCCAAGTGGGCCTATGATTCATTGAGTTGTTTCCCTGGGCAAAGAATGCTGCGATTGAGCGCAAAGCAAAATTGATCACAAGACCCATTGCTGACTAGCTGGATAAAAGTACACTGAAACCTCGCTTAACAAAGTTTTTTTTTAACTGTATGCGCTAAGTGAAGCTGAAAGTGGTTTGTGACTACTCATTCAAAAATGGAGGATTAATTGGTGAGCTTGTTTCATGATTTTATTCCAAAATATTTTTAAATAGACCACTGATTACGCTTGTCAGCTTAGTACCTTGTAATATCATAGATGAATTTCTTATCAATTTCTTACATCAAAAGGAAAAACATCGTTTTCAAACTGACTCATTTTATGTCAGGGTGGGTGTACGGCTGTCAACTACAAACAAAGGTCGCCTAACAATCATCTCTCGAGCGGGCCGTCCCAAACAGCATCATCTCTCACGCGGGCCGACCCAAACAGCACAGGTCGAAACGCGGGCCATGCCAGACAGCAAATGCTGATGCATTTCAACACTCAAACAGCGGAAAGCTTAGCAGCGTTGTGAGCCAAACTAATACACCCACAAAACATGAACGGTAGGCGAACCTCGTTGCGTATACCCCCCCTGTTTTATGTGCCTCAATCTAGTTTGTAAACTGAGCTTACAGTGTACCTAAAGAGGACGGCGCACTGGAACGAACATTTATGCGTAACTTCTGTATTCCCCGGGTTTGAGAGTCGAGTGCCACCCAACAATGGGATCAATGTCCAAATAATATTCCTAATTTTCTAAAATTCTTTATTGTGCTCTTTTCATCTGATCCTTTTCATGTCAGAACGATTCCTAACTCTGGGTTTGTCATGTGAAGTGGGCTAGAAAAAAAAGACGAAAGCAATAAGAAAGGAGCCGCCGAATGTTCGTGTTTCCATTATGAGGAAGGGCCTCGCTCAAAAAAAGATAAGCAGATATCCTTTTCTTCGGGCTACTGCTGCTGCTGCTGGTGAAGGTTAGAGAAGTCTTGCACAAAACCCTCAAGGTGTGCTCCGAGCTCGAGGGCGCTCACCACGCAAAGAAGATCCTGAATGTCCTTTTGTGCATGTGTCTCTCGTTTCTTTCTTCGGCGTCTCATTCAGGTATCTTTACGTCTACATTAGGGTGAACCATAATTTTCAGGCTATAAAAATCTTATGTTATACACCCAAAGTTTGATTATGAGTCTCCAGAAGCTACTGTAAAAGTTTTGAGTAAAATTCGTCAACTCTAAGAATTGTCGGATTCTGATCAAACTTTCACAGTACCGTCTAAGGGTCCAAATGAATTTGGGGATTGTAACTCTAAGTTCTTACAGTTCGATCGTTATGGACCACCCTAGTCTTCACATTCATTCAGTGCCAGTGGAAGATCATTATCCGGCAAATTTTCGGGGCTAGAAAAACGTTTAAGCGATACCCACAAATGTCACTCGACCGGGGGTTTCCTTTTCAATCGTCGTCTTGGTAGTCGTTGTCAGTGAAGCGTCAAGTCTTCTGCTGCCTATCGTCGAGATGATGCGGGTTCACAAGCAGTTAATGGGTTGTTGTAAGGGAGTTGTAATTTGGGAACGGGCGATTATCTTGATTGCACCACATACACCAATCGGTGGCAGCAGCCGGAGTATTCTTTTTGTGTTGCTTTTGTTCGTACGATTTTTATTGATAAATGGAATTAATATCGCTCTTTTCGTTTGTGAAAGAATTTCTGTGCGTTGCGCAACTGTTGTTATTAGAAGGAAACAAAGCAGACTGTTTCACTGGTATGAAGCAGACTCAACCGCAGTCAGTTGTGCGTTTGATAAAAGACATCCGAAGCAGCCCAGTGATGTCAGATCTACGAGAATTTTTCTCAGTTCTATGCATTTGAAAACATTGTATAATAACGCCATCTTTCTAAGCGATCGGGATCCTGAGATATTCGCAAAACAAAGGTTTCATGCTCACTGATGGCAAAATCTCGAAAGTCTTGGCTAGAATACAGCTTCCTTGATTTTGTAAAAAGTTTAAAACTAATGGGTTATCGTCAAAACTAAACATGCAATATACATAATTGTAACCCTTGAGCTACTACATAACTTTGCCGAAGGCGCCATCCTCCTAAGTGGTCAGGATCCTGAGATATCAGCAAAACAAAAGTTCAATAGCGCCGCCTAGTGGCGGAATTCCGCATCTGGATAACCACCGTATGTCAGTCCATGAGCGATGGAACAACTTTGTTGAGGACACCAACCTTTCAAACCCTCAGGATCTAGAGATATCATATGTTAAAATGGATAGATTCTTATCCCTCAAGGTTCGTTTAATGCACGTTAGGAAGAAGGCTCTAACCGGCCAAGTTATTAACTACAATGATGATCGTCAACTCCTAAAGGTATATCGTATGCAACAACACCTCCAAAATAATGAAGTCCCATAAGCCCGGTGTCTCCTGTAACGCTCTAGGAGTGCGCCTAATAGGAATGCGCATTTTAGGAATGCGTTTAATAGGAGACCCGACTGTGAGTCTTTTTCAGAACTCGTACACAGATTTCAAAAGGTATTCTTGGAGACTCTTAGAGAAACCATTTAAAAAAATAAATACATTCAAAGATATCCTGCACCATTTTTGAAATTAGAAAAATTAGGCAAATCTTTATATCAATTTTCTATAGGTGTTTTCTGAGAAACTTGTTATTCAAAGCCAGAAGAAATTTCTTAGAAAAACTAAGTTGAATTTTCTCATAGAATTTTCTGAGAGATTTCCTATTTAAACCCAGGGAAAATTTCTTTGGAATTTAATTTCATAAATTATCTGTGGAGTAACGACTGTTTATTAATTACGTAAGGAAATTTTGAGCATTTTCAAATCTCACATGCCCCATGGTATAACTTTTTGTATGAAAAATAAAAATTATTAGTATGACGAATGTATTAATCGCCCAACCCCCTTCCACTCATAAATTTTTAAGTAGTTATTGAACGGCCAATTAATTGTAAAAAAAATTACCGAAATTTTTTGATCTTTCGTATTACTCATAGAAAACTTCATATAATTTCTTCAAGCATTTATGGTGTGATTCCAGTGAAATGCATTGGGAATATTCTTCAAGGAATCCCTGAATTGGGGGACGGACCTGGTGTAGTGGTTAGAACACACGCCTCTCACGCCGAGGACCTGGGATCGAATCCCATCCCCAACATAGTCTCTAAAAAAAAATACAGTTACGACTTCCTTCGGAAGGGAAGTAAAGCCGTTGGTCCCGAGATGAACTAGCCCAGGGCTAAAAATCTCGTTAATAAAGATAGAAAAAAAAAAGAAAATCCCTGAAGAATGTCTGAAGGACTGTTTAACACATGTCCAAAGAAAACTGAGTAAAAATTCTTATATGGATGAATTCTAAGGGTAATCGATTATTTTTTCTGTAAATCCTTAACAAATAATTAATACCTTTTTAAATAAGGTTTCAAAAAAATCGAATGCAAATTAACGAAATGGAAGCTGTTTGAAAATGCATTGTCGGGTGTCGTGGACGTAAAGGTTAATCTTACTTTCGCTCAAAAAGAGTCAGCTTGTTTTTGAGCAATTTGTATGTCCTACAGGGGATTTGGGTTATTTCGCTTTGTTTATTCAATTCGGCTTATTTAAATAAAGTAGTCATGACAAGTGTACTGCATTTGTATATGCATTCTTCATTATCCACTGCAAAAACAACTTTTGAAATGGATTAAACGAATAAAGTAATGATTTGTATCCGTGTTCTTGTAATTTAGGCCACAGGATCTACAAGCTTAAGCAGTACATTGTTTTTAATCAAGGCATACATTGTCAACTCTTCATACATGTAAATGAGTATTGCATTTGGATTGCATATTTGTTAAAGGGCCTGAAAGAACACCAGATCCTAGATTCGACAAGTGGTTTGTTTATGGGTTGTAATGATGATAGTATTTACTTGTACCGATGTTCCAGGTCATCCAAGAACTTCATTGGATAAAAGAAATATTGTTCTGAAGGTACCTGCGATGGACCGCAACAGCGTAGAACATTCCGAAAGTACTTTCAAAAGACCCTATAGTGGAAGAAATTACGCAATTTGCATCATATTATGCTCCCAGTGAAGATTGATGAGTCGCAGAATATGCATTGCAATAATCGGATTGATGTCCTTTTCCATGGTCCCAGAATCGTCTCCAGAACATCCCAAAAGTATTATTTTGTGTGCATCGTTTTATACTCGTTATTATGTGTCGCATGATAGGGTTTGCAATCATCGGATTGATGTCTTTTGCAAGGGTTCCTTAATCGGCTCCAGAATATCCTGGAAGTACTTGTAGATGACCCTATGTTGCAAGAAATTATTCAGTTTGCGTCATTTTATCCTTCTGGCAATAGTTTTTGAAAATTAATGTGTCACAGGATATGATTTGCAATCATCGGACTAATGTCCTATTCCGGGATTCCTGAATCGGCTTTAGGATGTTTCGGAAGTTCTTGTAGATGGCCCTTTGTTGCATACAATTGCTCAATATGAATTGCATTATAATTCAGATGGAAAATCATGAAGATTGATGTGTCACATAATATGGTTTGCACTGATCAAATTTTGGTTCAGATCTGATGTTCATGGGTTTTAGGGAATCAGGAACTGACAAGATGATTCCAAATGAATTGAAAGAGTTGAAATGTACTAAGGTACCGCGGGGCAAGTGGGAACGAAAAAAACGATAGTTCAAACAAATTGTTCAATAAAATTTTCAAATGTCAATAATTTTCAAATCCAACAACACAATCACATTTTGGCAACATTTTTGCTGGTGTGTGCATGAAATTAATCGAATAATTTCGAAATTGTGAAAATCTTGGAAGAAAGTTTTAGAATGAGCTAATGGACGCAGTTGCCTTGCTAAGCGGGGCAAGTTGGACACATCCAGTTTCATGCGTCAATCCACATCAGTAAGTCAACCATTACAATAATAGGATTGATAAGTCATAGATTTTTAATTTTAAGTATATATTTGATGTACTTAAGGGATCAACCATAAAATACGTTACGTTTTAGGAAGAAACCCTTTATTTAATAGTATGTCACCTCACATTTAATATTGACTGAAAATTCCTCAATAAAAGCGTAAAGAAGAATTAAAAATGTTCAAAATATATCATTTATTAGTTGTTAAATAAAATGTAGCACATAAACAATCAATAATTAACAAAATTATAAATATGTTTTGTTATTATTTATATGCATGGCAGAAAACCACCTTATGAGATGGAATTGTTTTCCATCACTACTTAATTTGGTAGAAGTAACAAATAAAGTTCAAATAACATAGAAAAGTAATCGTTCTCATGATGCATTTCAAATTTCAGCTGTGTGTTTGTTCAATTTTGAAGTCGTATTTCAAAAATAAAAAATTTATTAAAAAATAAAGAATAATAACTCTTTTCTTCTCCCTCTTATGCAATTACGTAATTTGAGGTTGTTCTTTTTTGATAAAAATCATTTGTTTGAATGTTTTAGCGCTACTCTGTAGCAAAATGTATGAATCGTGTACGAAAAGTTTTGATTCTGGTTTTTGTTTTGATAGGTCCCACTTACCCCAAGTACAAATATATTTTGGGGTAAGACAGACCATCGAAAATTTCATATGAAATGAAAACAAAATACTGGTTTATCGTTAGCAGCTTGTAATAATACTAAAAATTATAGCTTACTGATGGAAATTCGATTTAAAACACATTTATTTTTGGCGAGTCAATGCAAGACGTGAAACGTGTCACAATTTGTCATGCAAGTTATAAATGGCGCTGAATTGACAACTGTTACATGAACCACATGGTAATAAAAATAACAATATGTTTAGCACTAAATACATTCCTTGTCATTGTATCTTCAAGTTTCTAGAAGAATACCGCTATGAAAAACTTTTCCTAGTTGTTCTCACTTACCCCGGGGTACCTTATTGGTTTATGATTAAGTTCCAAACTGAGATGCCCAATGCAGGTCACGAAACTTAAATAGTGTTGTGGTGTTGTGTCAATGTCAAAATTTTATTGAAATCGGCTAAAAATTTTGGGAATTAGATCCAAAACATCAAAAATTTGGTTGTAAAAATAAGTCAGGACGTAAAGGTCTAACAAATCTTCAATAAATATCAAAGCCACGGTGCTTCAATTGCAACTATCACTTGTTTAAACAAACAGATTATAACAATTTTTTTTAGTTTTTTTTATCTGGTTTTAGATATTGAGATATACTTTTTTCTAAAATTTATCTGGACCGTAACGCTTTTTGTACGATAAATTTCAATTTTTTGTATGAACCGTAATGCTTGATCCTACTCTCCCCTCCCCCTAGAGCGTTACGTAATTTGTAGACGGCGCCTATATAAAAGATACAGATATGTGATGTTCGAGTGTTTCGATCAATTTTGATACAGTCATTGTTCAGCTATGTTGATTAGAATATATTTCAATTATGCTTTGGTGCTTTTCTAATGTCAGTCTAGACAATATGTGCACGTGTAAATTTTATGCAACTTGCTGAATGGAATGATATAAGAACAACCACAAATGTGTGATGATTATGTATGCATCTAACCGTTGATTATAGATGGAACGGAATTCACCATGTAATATTCTTTCTATTCACATTTAAAGGGAGTATCAAAATATCATGTCAAAGAGTTATTCATACATACTTGAAAGCTTTGGACGATTTCCTAAAATCACTATCAGACGTTAGATCGGTAGATATCATTTTCGTGTATTGGCTGATTGTTAATAACTAAACATAGCATAGACCATTTTCAAATGTCGGTCTAGATACATTTTTGAAATAAATATTTTTCAAAACCTAAAAACAGGTAAAACAAGTAATACTACAACATTTGATTATAATCTGTTTGTTTGAACAAGTTAAAGTGGCACACATCATATGATTTCTATCATATAAACTTCAAAAGAGCGTAACTCAAAATTTTGACAAAGGATTATTTTTCAAATTCGGCCCAGAGGTGCAAAAGAACTTCAGGAATCAACTGCTGACTGACGTTTGGATGGTATATTTTATTTGATAATAACGGTAATTGGAGCATCGTGAAAACATTCTCTTTGATTTCAAGATCCACCTATATTTGGGGAAGTTCTCTGATCAGGTTGGGTGAAATGTCGAGAGACAAAACGTTGATCTAAGAAATGTCGAATGCCAAAACGTCGAAATGACAAAAACGTCGAAGGGATAAAACGTCGAAAAGTGAAAACTGGAATTGAATGCAAATATCTTGGAAGAATGATTCTCTTCCGAAGAACAGAGTGCAAAATAATTAACCTCCTCATCTCTGTTGAGAACAGATTGCCTTCTACGTTTTGTCCCTTTTGACGTTTTGGGATTCAGAGTTTTGACATTCGACTTTTGGTCTTTCGACATTTTGTTTCTAAACCCTTTGGGTTTGGTGACGAAACGTCAAAAGATAAAAAGTCGAGAGGCAAAATGTCAAAAAAAAAAACGTCAAAAGGGAAGGAATTGGAAGAAAATAATAATTACTTAGAAGAATGATTCTCTTTTGAAAGAATGAATGATTCACTATATGCCATACGTTATTCAAAACATATTTATTCGACCACAATGTGGAAAAAGATGTCTTGGAAACCTTTCCAACTAATTACTGCTTTCGACGTTTTGTCCGTTTCAACGTTTGACATTTCGTCTTTCGGCATTTTGTCTGTTTTGACCGTTTATCACGCACATTCATTACTATTGACCAGCTTTAGATTACTGAGCTCTTGGATTACTTAGAACTTCTATTTTATCCTGAATATATAGTTAATATATTTGTGACCTTTATTAACATATACTGAACTCAACACTCTTCAATAGATAATCATTTTTGCTCGTAGAATCCAAGTTCTATGTTTTAGAAAATTCTTTAATGACCCAGACTGTCAACGAAGCATTGCTCCACGAATTTTATACATGAACCATGAAGTTTGGTTACTCAATTGCCATGATTAAGTACTGTAGACAGTATCATCTAATATGTCCATAACTGTAGATCTTAAGACACTATTATAGATTTTTTTTCTGGAATATATAGCTGCCATGACCATGATTTTTATTAAAAAAAATTGTTTTATAGGTTAAACATGTTTAAGGAAAAGATACATCGAAGCCAAACATTTTTTTTTCAAGAGCACAAATCTATAGAACCAGACAACTATTTGTGATGAAAATTTGATCGATTGGTCACTCGCTTTTAATGACCAATCGATCAAATTTTCAGTTCAAAAGGTTGTTTGCTTTTATTGGTTTGTGCTCTGAAAATTCAATGTTTGGTTTCGATGCATATTCACATTAAGATAAGTAAAAATTGGAGAGTTTCCAAAACGCAAGGTTGGAGTATGATAATTTATAGAATTATGTGTAATGATTTATGTTTCTTGTAAGTCAAATTTCAAAATTGATGCTCTAACAATTTGGCATCACTAGAGCAGTCTCAACCGCAGTCAATTTCGTTTGTGATAAAAGACATCCGCCGGAACCCAATAAATTAAGTGACTGTTTGACAGGTTCTTCAAAAGCAACAACTGACGCTTCCGAATTGCGACCGGATTTCAAAGGAAACCACGTTCATAAGAAGCGATACGCTCCAATCGCAGCGAAGTGGAAGCTGAGAAAACTGCATCGACTGCAAACAGTAGCCGGTTGCTAACAAAAACACTTCTTGCCTAGTTTAAATTTCGGACAAGTCCTATCAACAAACTCGGCCCTTATCAGCGTCCATTACGATGGACGCTTGTATTAATTACGTTCGCGGCAAATTTTTCTTTGTTGGACCGACGACGAAATCTCGTTAATGGACCACCAGTCTTCAGCAGCCCGCTTCCTCCCGCCTTCTTCGATGGTGATGATCATGTTTACTGTAAACACAATTAAGCGCAATTCAAGTGAGCCGGTCGGTAGCTTTTGTCACCACATCAGACCAAATAGATTTGTTTGTACGCCGGTATATATCAATTCCACATCGCGGCGAAGGCGCGCATAGAAGCTTCGACAGCTTCAAGACATTGCACATTGGTCCAGGAAGCTAATTTAGGCGGACATGAGGTTTTCGTCAAGATTTATTGATTTTAGAGCCATAGTTTATTCTGAGAATATGTTCAGAATTTTCAGTACTACAAAATGTACGGAACAAAAAATTTTTTACGGTGATCGCAAGAGTGACGCATACGCCAACTTTTTTATTTTAACGAATCGTAAGTTGGTATGTTCAGCAAAGTTGTAGCAAATGATCATAGAAACAACTTTGCCGAACAAACTTTTTCTCGGTTTTGCTTCAGAGCCGAGATAATTAAGTATTTTTAATAAAAAATCGTTTTTTGCTCTTAAGTGTTTTATTTTTTAGTTTTATTGGCCTACTATGTTCTACAAAGTTTTTATACTTATCATTTGCTACAACTTTGCTGAACATACCAAAGTTGTATTTCTTATATGGTTTTCATGTTATTTGAGTTTTTCATCTTAAAATTAGCTATTTTGTATGCCTTGTATCTCAACTATGAGCACCTCAAAAAAATATATCTTTCCACCAAATGATTTTGCAGTCTTTCAAGTACCTATGAGCAAAATTTGGAGACGATGATATTTTTCTATCTCGTTTAAAATCGATTTTACTAATAGACGATATGAGATAAATCCATATTTATTGAATATTCATACATGTTCAACTCACAAAAGTCATGGCTACCTAAGCATATCAAACCAAAAGTAACACGTGTATTTATATAGAAATATAAAGTACATCATTTTTCAGTTGTTTTCGATTAACTTGGAAGCTTCTGCAAGAAATTCATCGTCTTTTCCTCTACCTGTATTCAATCTATTCCTAAGCAAGATCACCGGATTGGAAGTCAACATAAGCCGTATAAAATACACATACAAAATTTACAGTCCGATTGAATTCTGTGGCATGATTTTCCCAGAATCTTCTGATGGATTCCACGTTTCATGTTTTTCTTTAGTAATGCGGCATGCCGGACAACACCACTTCCATGCAATAGTTGTAGACGTATCAGTAAGTGTAACAGCATTCTAAAGGATCGCCACGAAAAGCCCTCGAAGGAAGGTTAGGGCTGAGACTGTACGAACCTCTTCCAGCTGGTAGGAACTCAAATGGTCGTAACACGGCATGCCGCTTTTTACGGGAAGTAGATATTGTGTATTTCTTTCGCTACTGAACTGCGAAGTGCGGCGTCATAAGTCCGAAATTGTGAATAAAAGTGAGGGATTGCATTGAATCCTGTTGGTGTCTTCAGAGAACTTATTCTTCGATTTACGAAGAATAAGTCCCCCGAAGACACCTACCCGATTTGATTCAATTGCGCACTTTTGTTAGAGTTTCCGCACTTGTAATAACTTCTTTTCACGGATCTCAATCATTTTAAAAGTGGTCAACTTTAATCGGAAGATTAACGAGGAGGCATTTGAACAGTTTTTGTCAGAAACGTACTGTTAGTATCGCCAGTTCTACGATTGGTATGTACTCTCTTCAACGGTGCAAAAACTACTTTCGCATGGAGTGATGTTGTCCGGCATGCCGCCGAAGAAACATAAAAATTGCGGAATAAATCCATCAGAAGATTCTGGGAAAATCATGCCACAGAATTCAATCGGACTGTAAATTTTGTATAAGTATTTTATACCGCTTATGTTGACTTCCAACCCGGTGATCTTGCTTAGGAATTGATTAAATACAGGTAGAGAAAAATACGATGAATTTCTTGCAGAAGCTTCCAAGTTAATCGAAAACAACTGAAAAACGATGTGCTTTATATTCCTATATAAATACACGTGTTACTTTTGGTTTGATATGCTTAGTTAGCCATGACTTTTGTGAGTTGAACATGTATGAATATTCAATAAATATGGATTTATCTCATATCGTCTATTAGTAAAATCGATTTTAAACGAGATAGAAAAATATCATCGTCTCCAAATTTTGCTCACAGGTACTTGAAAGACTGCAAAATCATTTGGTGGAAAGATATATTTTTTTGAGGTGCTCATAGTTGAGATACAAGGCATACAAAATAGCTAATTTTAAGATGAAAAACTCAAACAACATGAAAACCATAAGAAATACAACTTTGGTATGTTCAGCAAAGTTGTAGCAAATGATAAGTATAAAAACTTTGTAGAACATAGTAGGCCGATAAAATTAAAAAATAAAACACTTAAGAGCAAAAAACGATTTTTTATTAAAAATACTTAATTATCTCGGCTCTGAAGCAAAACCGAGAAAAAGTTTGTTCGGCAAAGTTGTTTCTATGATCATTTTCTACAACTTTGCTGAACATACCAACTTACGATTCGTTAAAATAAAAAAGTTGGCGTATGCGTCACTCTTGCGATCACCGTAAAAAAATTTTTGTTCCGTACATTTTGTAGTACTGAAAATTCTGAACATATTCTCAGAATAAACTATGGCTCTAAAATCAATAAATCTTGACGAAAACCTCATGTCCGCCTAAATTAGCTTCCTGGACCAGTGTGCATTGTCACCCGTATGTCTTCAGTTGGCGACGGTCGCGGCGATTATTTGACAAGTAGCGTCTCTCTGTGTTCCCACAAGAAGCCCTAGCAAGAAAAGGTGAGGCTGTTTGAATGGATTTGAACCCAAAACTACGGGAAGCTCTGATGTCTATTTCCTATTCGATTATCTGGTGGGATTCTAAGGCAGTACAAAACTGCCTATCGACCGCCTCGCGCCATATCTCCGACTAGGCTGGGGATTAACATTGTGTGAGCACTTCGAAAGTGTCATCAGTGTCAACATTGGTGCGCTGAAAGCTTTCATCGAAGGCGGCGTGGACGCGCGCGAGGCGAGAGATGGGGTTGCAGAGCACCAGGATCAAAGGAGGCCGCCTCATAACGGAGCAAGCCGTCTTGCTATCTCCTGGCCTGCTTTCAACGCGCACAACTCGTTGATACACAGGAGTAATTTTGGTCAATCGTGGTCAAAAGAAGATTCTGTCCTTAACCTTTGCCTGTCCAAACGTCCGCTTTTGAGGATTTACAAAATTTCAATCAGCTGTTGAAAACTCATTTTCCAACCCATTTTTGGCATCCAAATGGAATCCAGCCCCAACTTGCAAGGGTCACATTTTCGTCAATAGGGTCCTAAAGCCCTGTCTCAATTTTATTACCAAACGCTTAAGATTAGGGCAGAAACACATGTTTACTCAATTTTTAAATGATTTTCATTGGTTTAAGTACAAAAAACATTTTTTTTTATGGTTTTTGAGATTTTGTCACACCCCTTGGTTTTAACTCGAATTTTGGGTATATTTTGTTTTCCGTGTCCCTTCCGAAATGTCAAATAGGAACAACCCCAGTGTTAAAACTATATGCCCTGTGGCATTTTTGTCGAAAAAGTGAATGTCAAACAAGATCACAAGTGTCAAGGTTGATATTTGGACCCATTTTTTAAATTGAAGTTAAAAAATGATATAGCCGTTATTTGAGCGGGAAAACTTGCTAAAGTAGTTGCAAGAACATGCTCTTTCGTATTATTGAATAAAAACGAGAATTCATTTAACATTTTAGGACCCAATTTTAATGTGATCCCACGAATTGGTTCTAGTTACTCCTCTGCGCACCGTCGCTGATCGGTGAGCGCTACCGACATTACTCCTCGCCCAGAGGCAATCTACTCTGTTGGTGCGACGCGTCTAAACGACGTTAATAATATGTCGCTGCGATCGGAGCAAGCTCTTTGCCTATTATTTAATGATGACAAATATTATTATTGGCTGTATTTAATCTGCTGTTTTTTTCTCTCTCCTCTATCTGTTAATGCTCTTCGACGACTAAGTCAATTGCTCACTTAATCGGTTGATCTGCCACTGCCTGGCCAATCATGGGTGCAGACAATTTAATGGTGTTTGCTTGTCTGTTGATCGATCACAGGCTCGGAGAGAAAGAGATTCATGAGAAATTTATTGGCATTCCACAGAAGCTCGTCAGCTAATCGCTAACAGAGTGCAAATATTTAATCTGGAGCTCGAGGTTTTGTGTCATTCGATCGATTAATCAACGAGGGGGTACTTACAAATCCATGCTTATCACTAATGTTGTTGGTCAATTTCAGCTTGTGAAATGACACCACTTTCTGCATCCACTGTTCACCGGTCGACGGCGAATCCGGATGAATGTACATCCGTTTCGGCATCTCCGGATCCGCCTTGCCGGCGATCATCCATCGACTGGAAGAAAAAGAGCAGAATTTTGCCAATTGAGTAACAGATATTCGACGCCTCGTTGTATTGCAGAACTTACCTATTGTGAAACTTATACCGGTAGTCGTCCGCTGCCACGATATCCAGTAACAGAATGTACTTGGCTTTTGCATCTAGTCCCGACACTCGAAATTTCATTTGCGGAAACATTTGTCTGCAACGAAAGAAACATAAAAAAGATTGATTAGTTTGATTTTTATAAAAAGCCATCGGCGTTTGTAAAGCAAAGGATTCATCTATCCCGAAGAACCGTATCTTCCGCACACTCGCCCCTCTTATCTCACATCAACCCAAAGTCCGTCGCGCAAAACGGTAGCATTTCGGTAAGGCTTTTGACGATGTGCCATGTTTGTGTGACCTGACCGAGCAATAAATCTAACAAACGGACAGCTTCGGCACACACCGCGAGGTCAAGAGCAAGATAACCTGCCAAACCTCGTTACCGCGTTAGGAATCACTTCTGCACTAGCTAGAAGCTTCTTCTCATGCAAGCGCAAAGCCTTGACGAGTCATAGAAACATTCGCACCGCCGCACCGCGTATGGTCAACGAAACTTCTTTTAGATCAAGCCGTCAAATTTGCGACTGGGTGGGCTGAACTCGATGGTTCGGGTTATCTGGTAGACATTGGAAGGAACAAAAAAATACGTCCAATCGTTAATAGAATATTGATAGCGCGTTTGTGTCTAGAAGTAGATTCGGTAACTTGGTCGAAGTTAATAGAATGCTTGGTCAAGTCAATATAATGCTTGGTCAACAATTGGGAATGGTATATATGAATAGTCAGCGAAGAGTAATGAGCTGTATCTGAAAATGTTAATATATGGTTTTCCACCGAAACTAATTGAGCTGATGCGTGCATTTTAGTTGCATGTGTATCTCCTCACTCACTATTCAAGATTGCACTCGACGGTGCGATTAAAATATCTAGCATGCCGATAGACGGCAGGTACTTGGCTTTGCGGACTTATCCAAGATGAGATCATCACTGATACGAGCCTACGAGAAGAAGCTGGATATGTACTATGGAGAGTATCCCAATCTGGATGATGAGACCTTATAATTCCACCATCAAGATTCAAAGCGCATGGTGAGCTGGAAATAACATTCGATTAGTTTCACACCGAAGCGCTACTTAGGATTCGGCAGCAATATGTGAGCTCAGCTGTTAAATTGGTAAATCAACGCCTTGAAAAGCTTTCAAAGGTTTTCAACGCTCAAAATACGTGCCGGAGAAACTCTAAAACACGTGAAGTCCGTCTAAGAAGAGCACTCCTGATCATCCAGTGGAAAGTGACCTTACCGCACTGGAATCCGGCCGAATCGCGAATGAGACTTAGAATTAGAATCGCTCGAGAGGGAGCTCTATGATTCATCCGTAGACGCCGTATCTCATTGCAACAACCGAGATCTGATTAGCCATTGAAACCACCGACTCGTTCAGCTTGAATACAATATTCAAGTCTTCAACCAGTGATGATCGATTCTCGGTTAGTATCTAGAATCGGTAACAGTCGGAGTCTACTCAGAGAGAGTATTCTAACACGTCTGGCTTAAAAATATCGAGTAATGCAGCGATACTTCCTCAAGGAATCAAGATTTGTGCTAGATCATGTCTTGACAGAAACAGCATCAAGTGGAAGTTCACTTCCCATGGTTTCTTCTATACCAATCTGACACATTTGATAATAACTGATGGTTCCATCTACCCTTAGTGGAGTTATCCCATTCCTGCTGCCAACTTCTGAGCGTTTCTTCTCTACACGTGTCGCGGACTCCTCTGGTACCTCATTGGTTGAAGCATTGAACATCTTCCTTGATGATGATCCCGAAGGACATCATCCCGGCAATGATGCACATGATCCTAGACGTGCATTCCAACCGCTTTAGGTTTCTGCCCGTTCTAAGCCGTTTTGACTATATCTCAGTATAGATCACGCCACACCTGCCAGGAGCTTGCGTTTGCTGACAATTAAGGCAGAGCTGTTAGACATCATCCTCGAAAGCACCGTTATAACCGTAGATGCCGTTTTACACCATATTGAACGAGGCTAGCAAAGCCCCTGTTATGAATAAACAGACTGAACCGTCTAGAGGAGAGTCAGGGCAAGGTGCTTATCTCGGTAGGTGGTTTGGATTGCACCATCGAGTTCAAGCGATCCCTTTAGCATCTCGAGGTGATAATCGTTGACAAGCTGAGCTTCATTAGCCACGTATCTACGTAATAGTATCTACGATTATTGAGGCGTTTTCTAAGATGATGTCTAGCGCTAACGATACTTAGAAATAGAAAGACGCTATTCATACTCTGGTTGGATTGGCGTGCTAGTTATGGAGGACATTCTGGTCAAAAGCGCTTAGAACGATCAGAAACCTGAAAAAGGGAGGTGTGTAATTGAGAATATCTAGCACATACCTAACGGTTTTCAAATATGCATCAAAGATCAAGAAAGATTTCTCAACCAAGGTGGTTTCGGGGCAGGAGAGGGTCTTAGGGCAAGGGTAAAGCCAACTCTATGTACAAATACATGCAGAGAATAGCGCTAGTTTAAATAGGTCGACGTCAACCCCACATTCCCTGGGTTATCTGCTCTGGACTGTTGATAGATTGATAGAGGTTATAAGTCACGCTTATCAGTCAATGAATCTCCTCTTCAGGCTCACTCAGAAAGGGATTTCACCGTTCAAAATGAAGCCAATGTATCACAATTCGATTAACTTCGAGTTCAGGTTGACATGATGGTATCGAAGTTCACTCAGCAGAAGCTTCCTGACCTGTCTTTTGTAGCCAAGATTCTTCACATAGTGACAGTGATCAAATGTAGAGAACTGGGCGAGATCATAATAGAAGATAACATGAGGGGTGCACTGCTGTCTCAATGCAACCTGGAAGATGCCCTGCAGTTCATCCGGCTGAGGAAAGCGTACGGGGGTATGCAAATAGCGACGATCCGATTACCAGTAGCAGCAGCCAAAACACTCGTCGAGGCCGTCGTAAGGTCGAGGAGGGATGGTCGGTCTACCCGCTGACACTTGTCCCTTGGGAGACAAATTCGGTGGAGAGATGCTTCAAATGAATGGGTTTCGGCCACCGGGCATTAAACTGCAAAGGCCTGGACAAATTCCTGGAAATTCCTGGAAACACTGCAGGCAATGTTGTGAAAAAGGTCACGTTGGCTGGGACTGCCTGAAGACACCTAGGTGCATGCTGTGTAAGGAGGAGGATGGTAACGACGGGTGGCTTCAAATGCCCCAAATAACGGAAGGCGAAGGCAGTAATGATGATGAAGATGACGCAGGTGAACCTCAATCATTTCGTCTTCGCACATCAACTGTTGTGGCAGTCGACAACGGAAACAAAGTGGGAAATTTCGATCATTGCAGAACCGTATCGGGATCCTCCAGATAACGGCAAATGGGTAGCAGACAGAGCAGAGACGATGGGTCGATTCCCAATCCAAGAAGTAGTCGAATGCTCATACGAGGGTTCCCTTCTGTCGTTATAATTAACGGAATCTTCGTGTGCAGCTGTTACGCCCCCCGAGGTGGATACTGGAGCAGTACACCTAGAAGTTGGATGTGCTAATCGGCAAGCCGTGGAGTGGGTTAGCAGACTGATCAACGCGAGAGGATACAGTCTGCTGGAAGTTTAACGAAGCTCGATGTAAGGCTGTGCAATGACGGTCTCGGTTGCACATTTCGCAAAGACGGTAGAGAATCCATCATCGACGTGACCTTTTGCATCCCGTCGCTGGCGCTGGTCACCAATATGAACTGAAGAGTTGCCGGTGCTACATGGAGTTGTGCCGGGAAGCTGACATAAATCCCAGGGGCAATGCCTATCGAGTGGTGATGGTGAAGATTAAGGGCCCAGTAACACCAGCTGAAATGTGCCCCGACAAACTGAAGTTGATATGTGAATGATCTCCCACACCGTACGCTGACGTAGACGATAATTCCGGTATCCAAGTTTCTAACGCCGAGCTGATAACAGTTGCGAAAGGATTGAAGCTGAACAAAGCTCCCGGTCTAGATGATATCTCTATCGTATCGCTAAAAACAGCAATTTGGCGTCCCTATGATATATTAGGGACAGTGTTGCAGAAGTGTCTAGTGGAAGGCTGCTTTGTAGATGAAAGGCGCAGCTGCCAAAACCGGGGAAACCGCTAAGAGATCCTGCTTCATATAGACCAATATGCTTGCTGTATATTCTTGGTAAACTTCTGGAGAAGGTCATCCTCGGCAGGCTGACGATCTACACGAAAGGCGAGAACGGATGGTCGAAAAGGCAGTTTGGATTCCATAAAAAGTCTTCGACGGTGAATGCTATTCGGGCAGTCATCGCGTACGCGGAGAAAGCGTCCTAGCAGTAAGCACTTATTAAAGCATTTATTTAGCAGTATATGCGCCTTTACTGCAGGTCATTAAATGCTAGCAAGCCGTAGATGCACTTTAAATGCTAGCAAAATGCAGGTTTTGGCCTAATGTACGATTGCTTAAATGCTTGACTTTAAGAAATTTAGTTACCGGCTGTCTAAAATGATAACGTCCCGATCGTAACGTCTCACGTGTAGCAAATCAAAAATTATCTCTTTCTCACTTTCCTCTTTTCCATCTCTCGTGTCTCTCTTCTTGTTTTGTATTCGTCTCACATCGCTACTGTTTCTATTCTAACAGGTTTTGTTGATATGCATTGATACTCTTTTGTTTCCACAGGGATTTGAACCTATAATCCTAAGATTGTTAAGTACTGATTGGAAGTGCGCCGCGCTACAGGATGAGCTATAGGTGAAGCAGTGATGCGCCAGAATTTTTTGCAATACTTAAACTTAGCTTCCAGGATTTCATTCCAGATTAGCAAACATTTGCAGTTTGGGCGATGGAATGAAATAGTTATTGACATAAGAAGGATGATGATTCTTCTATTGATGTGAACCATCGTAAGTGAATAGTAGAAAAAGAGAGAAGGAATGATGTTGGGTCGATCGATAGTTTTGGGCATGAACGTAACGCTCATGTAGGCCACCGGCATACTCTTTCCTGCCATTCTAGAATATTGTAAAAATGTACTTGAAAAAGTTAGTTGTTTCTTGCTTTTATTTAAAATTTTAATAAGCTACAGAAATAAGAAGACCATTGTACCAATGTTGAAAATTTATTTAAATTTAACGCAGAATCAAACATGAATCGACTGCATGCCGGATATTAAATTCAAATCAATAAATTAGAATAGTTCAAACGATCAATTAAATTCAAGTAGAATGGTTTAAACGATCCTCTCTGTATGATTTTGAGTTAAAGCTAATTTATGAATCAGATACAATTCAGCATTCATAGTATAGATATTAACTAATTCAATGTTGTTTTATCACCTAGAATAACTTTATGTTCTCTGGATATCTCCTAAAAGGCAGGAAAGGGTGTCCTGTTGGCCAGCGAGAGAGATGACAGTTCGGTAGCTTACGAAAATATTCGTTTCTCTTAGCAGTTTCATGGCAGTATACAAGCAATTGAGATGCTCGGAAATCAAAACATGTTGAGCATTTGAAATGCTGATTAACAGTTGAAAACTGTTAAATAACAGTGCATTTGCTAAGGCAGCTAAGCAATCATTCTGCTATATTAGGGCAGTGAGCATATGGAATGCAATTAGAAGACTGATTTACGGCTTATTCAAATGCTTATTGATTAACTGGAATTTTTACAATATGCTATTAAAACTATTAAACTTCTTGCCAAAAAAAAATCAATCTTGGACAAGAACAAGCTACACCCCTGAATTATCCGTCAGAGTGGCGCTAACGCTGTCGACGCCTGTGCACGAAAAGGCTGACCAGGATCACGCTTCTTCTACCACACCATCATCACGCCTCATGCTCACGCTGGCGCTACCTTGGCAACGTATGGTTTACTTTTCTACACTGCCTTCCATTGTAGGGTTAAAGCACCAATTTTCGACCAGTCACTAGCATTAGACCCATTTATATGATTTCAGCCTACTTTGTTTGAAAATCCGAAAATTCCACAGAACAGAAGTATTGCATGTCGAAAATAAGTACTTTTCCTCTATGCACTTGATTCGCTGGTTACGAACCTCCCGGTACCTCAGACGAAAGAGCTCGCAGGGAAGACACTGTTTTGTCTGTCTCGTTTGGGCCCCGTTGACGAAACCCTCAATTCCTTCGCGAAGAACTGAGATGTCTGAATCGTGGCGTCGTTGGAACGAGCTTGTTTTTCCTCACTTCGCCACGACCTCTACGGTCCAGTGCACGTTAACACGATGCTCCCTTCCCTTCCCTTCGCGGGACCCTCGGATTGCACCAAATGGATTGAAACGGTAGCCTCTGGAAGTTCGGCAGGAAGCATAATTTTCGGCAACAATTCGGGAAAAAAGACGTGTGTGGTTAAGCAAACACAACAAATTATGAAACATTCGCGTCACGGAGTTTTTCTTTATGTAGAAGGTTTTTGGGAAGATGGTGGAATGTGTGGAATTAGAATGTTGGTGAACCGTACGTAGGACATTGGTCTGAAGAACATTATAAAGTTGTATACTTAGAGTAAGGTGGGGCAAAAGTTCGACCTTAGTGGTATAATCAAAGATTCCAGGAAAATAATAGTAGATGAAACAAAACAAATACCATACAGCGAACTTTCAACATATTGGCTATAACTTTGCTGAACAAACTTTTGTCAAAATATTTATCCATTTTTAGTTATAACAGTTTCAAAATTGATTGTCTTAAACGAACTTTTGCCAAAAGTGGGGCAAAAGTTCGAATCTAGTGTGGGGCAAAAGTTCGTTGGCTAAAACACAAAATATCAATACTTTTATGCCAGGCATACTTTATACCAGCCGTAAACTTATGTTTGCCGAAAAATACACACTAAATTTTCATCAAAAAATGCCCAAAACAGGGTTAATTGTAATACACCCAAAAAATAGCAGTTTTTCGCAAAACTAAGTGAAAATGTAAAATTTTTGTGACATTTTTCGCACGATCAGGCAAATTTCGCTAAATTTGAAGATAATATGTAGATTTCAGGAAATTCGAAAAATTTTCCGTGGGTTTATACATGGGTCGAACTTTTGCCCAGCAGATTCGAACTTTTGCCCCGCTATGGGCCAAAAATTGATTCCAACTATTTATGGAAAAACTAATACACGTCAAAGCATCCTTATGATAGGCCTAGAAACGCCCTTATATAAAATATTGAAAAATATTTTATCTTTATTTGGTTCCATGCATCGAAAGTTTGACCAAATATTACAATATTTACGTCGAAAAACAACAAATAGCCATAATTTTTCCAAATCTCAATCGATTTTTATGATATTTGGAGTGAAAGTCTCTTACTTGAATAGCATTCGAACCACCATGGCATTTCTAAGTTTTGATTTGGTTTGAGCTAGAAATCTTAAAAAGAAACTCTTGCCCCACTCGAACTTTTGCCCCACTTTACTCTATATATTTTGGAAATTACCATGATAAGGTGAAGATAGTACTAAGTCACACATGTTCAAGAGATTGTAAATAATTAATAATGTTTCATATAACTTGTAAATTAAAAACAAACTTGTATGGAGAGAAAGAAGTTACATCAGTCGAACATGGTAATCAACGAGTACTGTCGTGTATCGCCTAAAGATTTCTTCAAAATATTGTCATAATTGATTTCGATAACAAAAATCAATTTTGAAACCAGAAGATGTTATCCGATTGCCAAAAAATCTTACTCAACTCACTGTGCAATTTCAACTTCAGGGTGTTGATAGGATCTAATAACCGTCAAACTCTTCTCTCGGACGAACAAGAATGGCCAAAAGCATACAAAAAACGATTGGAGGAAAAACAAACAAAATACACGGCGTAGAATTGCGTGGAGGTAGCTCGTCTTGATCAGGGTAATTTTGCGAGCAGCAACACCACGAAAGTGAAAAGGTGCATGGCTTCAAAATATGAAAAAAAGTATGTTTCTACACTCGTGTGGTGTCGGCCACCTCATGCACGTCATTCGCGCCCCGCAGTGGTCCCGATTTGAAAAATCATGGAAACAACATCGCATTCTCTATGTTTTTGGTTATAAAAAGTGTTTAAGAACATTATTTAGGCTTAACAACCTTTTTAAAACATATTCTATAACTTTTGGTTTTCATAGAAGAAATTTCTAACAAAATTTCTGTTTTTATGCATTTTGAGACTCTTAAAATAAAAAAAAACTGATACTAGGCAAACTTAAACAGGAGAAATCTTTTCTCATTGATTCCTTAGTTTTTAAAGCGCATTTATGCAAGGTGTCTCCGCGAGGATTGATTCGTAGAGTAAAGTGGGGCAAAAGTTCGAGTGGGGTAAAAGTTTCTTTTTAAGATTTCTAGCTCAATTCAGAACAAATCTTATAAATGTCATCGTGGTTCGAATGCTATTCAAGTAAGAGACTTTCAATCCAAATATCATAAAAATCAATTGAGATTTGGAAAAGTTATGGCTTTTTGTTGTTTTTCGACGTGAATATTGTAATTTTTGGTCAAACTTTCATTCTATGGAACCAATTGAAGATAAAATCTTTTTAAATATTTTATGTAAGGGCGCTTCTAGGCCTATCATAAGGTTGCTTTGAGGTGTATTAGTTTTTGCATAAATGCTTGAAAACAATTTTTAGCCCATAGTGGGGCAAAAGTTCGAATCAGCGGGGCAAAAGTTCGACCCATGTATAAAATCACGGAAAAATTTACAAGTTGCCTAATATCCACATATTATCTTCAAATTTAGTTAAATTTGTCTGATCGTGTGAAAATTGTCACCAAAATTTTACATTTTCACTTAGTTTTGTGAAAAACTGCTATTTTTAAGTATATTACAATTAACACGGTTTTGGGCAATTTTTTGATGGAAATTTAGTGTGTATTTTTCGTCAAACTTAAGTTTACGGCTGGTATAGAGTATGCCTGTCATTAAAGGATCGAAATTTTGTGTTTTAGACAGCGAACTTTTGCCCCACACTAGATTCGAACTCTTGCCCCACCAGTGGGGCAAAAGTTCGAATAAGACAATCAATTTTGAAACTGTTATAACTAAAAATGGGTAAATATTTTGACACAAGTTTATTCAGCAAAATTATAGCCAATATGTTGAAGGTTCAGTTTATGGTATTTGTTTTGTTTTAACTGCTATTGTTTTCCCTGAAACTTTGATTATACCACTAAGGTCGAACTTTTGCCCCACCTTACTCTACTGTATGAAGAAGTTGTCCTCGTTTGGTGAGCTCGTTTCATACCTATGATAACACATTTTTTTCATGACAGCGTTACTCTTACATAATTTCCAAACAAACTATGTATGGTTCGTCACTACATGTGTGTGGCATTATGCCTGTTGCAATTCTTACCAATTCTGATCAATCACGAAGTTGCAACCATTGTCATGTACAATCAGTCTAAAGCACTTATAACTATGTTTTGGAAATTGGGTTTCGCCAGCTTTTTGAAAAACTGGACCTCTATGCGCCCTAACGTTGTTCAAGGAAGCTCTATCTCTCCCTCGTCATTGTCTCGTCCTCGACTGGGCATCAACGCAACGTCCATCGATAAATGGCCAAAGGGCAGTAAGTGGAATGTCCGGGACCACGGACTGGGGTTAGGTCAGTACTTACGGGAATCGTGAGCACCCGGGACACGGAGGAGACGTGCAAAAAACTGCATGCTACCAGACACTGCACTGCTGGCTATCTGACTGACTGCCTGACTGACTGGCTGAGTGACTGGACCATGAATATTCATAACCTATAATAACTATATCAGCATTACTGCCAATAGCGTTAATAACAACAATAACCCGAAAAAAATAAGGTTTGGCGATTCCGGACCGAAGATAGGCACGGAACGATTTGGAGGGAGCAGGTGAGAATGAACGGGGTAATATGCAGGGGAGATTCGAGGAAGTCGAAAAAGTTAGGAATTTTTGCATTGAATCGAAATGGGAAAATTGCGGAAAATCACGAGGATTGATTTCGGCAGTAATGGCATCGATTCATGAGTACCATATGGAGAAGAATCATGTATGACAACTTTTTGGTATTATTGAGGGCTAACTCACGATTCAGAAAAGGATTACAAGTTTTTGATTGACCTTATGGAGAGAAATGATAGAAACACAATCGTTCATGTTTATGCTTCTGATATATTTCTAGTAATTTCGCTATCCAACATTGCTGCTATCGTATGGTTGGTAAATGTTTTGCATGGTGTACTTTTGGGACTTCGCGTCCCTGAAGGAATAAAATAAACCCTTTGAATGGTTCTTACCCTCTCATAAACCTACCTCTTCAGGAGGAGGAATTCAAACTGGCGTCCTGCATACTGGTGGAATGACAGATTCAGCACTCTCCATGAAACCTGCTTAAGAGCCAGAAGATGCGTGCAGAGAGCTAGATCGGAAGCCAGCATGGAAGACCGTAAGGTGACCTACCGGCTGGCCAGAGCAGCGTTTAAACGGGAGATAGTTGATGACAAAGATCAAGAGCCCAATAACACCAGCTCAAATGTGCCCCGAAAAACTGAAATTGATAGTGGACGCTCTCTTTCCTAGGCATGCTCCCATCGCGTGGCCGCCCACACCATACGCAGACGTAGGTGAAGAAAATGCCGATATCCAAGTTTCTAACGCCGAGCTGATAACGGTTGCGAAAGGATTGGAGATATGTATCCCTAACGTAGCGCTAAAGGCAAAAATCATGGCGTTCCCAGATATATTTAGTACAGCGTTGCAAAAGTGTTTAGCGGAAGGCTTCTTCTCATAGGGGGATAGATGGGAGGTACAGAGGCTTGTGTTGCTTCCAAATACGGGAAAACGCCCGGAGATCGTGCTTCATATAGACCAATATGCTTGCTGGATACTGTCAGTAAACTTCTAGAGAAGGTCATCCTCGGCAGGCTGACGATCTACACGGATGGCGAGAACGGATTTTCGAAAAGGAAGTTCGGATACCGTAAAAATCATCACGTGTGCGGAGAAAGCGTCTAAACAGAAGAGGAGAGCAATCGTTACTGCCCAATTGTAACGATAGATGTTAAGAATGCGTTCAATAGTGCCAATTCGGTTATCGCCGCAGCCCTACACAGAAGGCGGGTCTACAAATTCTACAAAGCCACATTCAGAACCGGATATTGGTTTACGACACAAAACAGGAACGGATGTCAACTGAAGTAACGTCGGGAGTTCCACAGGGTCCCATACTTGGTCCAACCCTGTGGAATATGATGTACGATGGAGTGATAACCTTGATACTGCCGAATGGAGTCGAGATCGTCGGGTTCGCAGGTGACGTCAGCCTTGCGATAACTGCCGAAACTGCGGATGAAGTGGAGATGCTGACGGCGGAATCGCTAGACATCATTGAATCGTGGATGATTGTGAAGCTGCAGTTGGCTAATCACAAAACGGTGGTGGTGCTGGTCCGCAACTGCAAGGCGGTTCAGCAGTTCGAGATCAACGTCGGAGGACACGCAACATCACGTAGACTATGTCTGAGAAAAAAAATTGCGAAAGCAGCTAACACTAGGAACACGCCCAACATTTAAGGACTAAGAAGCAGTACGAGGCGTCTTCTGGTGACCATATCATCATCCATAATGAGATACGGAGTCCCGGCTTGGGCTGCAGCGTTGACAACCGAACGCAATCGAGAGAAGATGGCAGATACGTTCCGGCTCATAGCTATACGGGTGGCTAGTGCCTTCCTCACTATATCATCGGAGGCAGTGTGCGTTATAGTCGGAATGATCTCCGTCTACATAACTCTGACTGAAGGAATAGCATGCTACAAGCAAAGGGATACAAGGAATGTGAGGACTATTATCAGATTGGATACAATGACGAAGTGACAGCAGGAGTACAAAAACTCGGACAAAAGTAGGTGGACCCACAGGCTCATTCCTATCGTGTTGGTGTAGACCACTAGAAAACACGAAGAAGCTAACTTTTTCCTGGCCCAGTTTTTGTCAGGCCATGGATGCTTCCGGAAATATCTGTACTGATTCTGTTCGCGCGCTAATCGGCAAGGAGCGGCAAGAAGTTTTCTGATCGTAGCCACCTATGTAACTACGACTAAGCAAGTCAACAGCCACGTTAGCAACAGCCACGCGACAGATGAGCTCCGAAGTTTCTGGATAGAAGCCGGAGCACTATAAAAGGAGGGCACCCAGCTCGAGATAATTAGTCTCAATCCGGAAGCCAACAAGTGAACATTTAAGCAACTAATTGTAAATAAAGTTTAGTATTAGCAGCAGTATAGTGTGTTGTGTGTTCCTGTATTACCTGCCTGGAATTGGTCCTAGTTTTCCCTTTCCACCAGTTCATCGCTCCGCCTACAAACGTTGGGTTCACGACCGAGCCCAAACATTGGTCCTTCGAACCGGATCCGGACTGGAGTACTGCTGCTAAGTGAGTAAAGCGTTTTGCGTGGCTGACAACGCAAAAGAGCGTTCGCGTGGCTTTGACAACGCGAAAAACCCATAGTTTGCTTCGTTGGTATTCCGCTTTGCGTGACTCACTGCGACTTGCGCGAAAGTCGTTTTTTTTCCGTCACGTGTCGTAGTTCATCAGAAGGATATTCTGTGCGTGTGTTCCACCTTCGCGATTGAAGCTCGAACGTGACCCTTGTACCTGTCCAACAAGTCGAAGCTTTCGTGTGAAAGATGTCGTTAAGCCGTACCCCGCCCCGGAGGACAGACAATACGGACGATGTGAGGTTGCTGACGAAAAAGCGAGGCCACATCAAGGCGAAGGTCACTCGGATCTCCAAGTCCTTTGATGCAGCAGGAGAAGAAGAAAGAATAATATCCCTTCCCATCCTGCGAGTGCATGCGAAAAATCTCCAGGTTATCTATGAAGAATTCAACAACATCCATGATGCCATCATTGCCTCCGTCGACGAAGAAAATGTCGATTTCCAAGAAGAAAAGTACGTTGAGTTTGAAGAACTCTACAATGAAACCCTGATCAAGGTGGAAATGATGATAGAAGCGATTGAGAAAGAGAATCAAACCACCTTGCCTATACCCGTGCCATCGTCATCGTCCGCAGCGAATCACTCGTCGGGCCAACCAATAATCGTGAACACCCAATCCTATCGCATTCCCCTACCGACCTTTGATGGGCGTTACGAAGCATGGCCACGTTTCAAAGCCATGTTTCAAGACATGATGCAACGATCCAACGATTCCGATGCCGTGAAGCTGTACCATTTGGAAACTTCGTTGAGAGGCGACGCTGAAGGTGTCATCGACATTGAAACGCTGCAGAATAACAATTACGCAAGAGCATGGGAGATTCTAGAAGAACGTTTTGGCAACCAGCGAGTGATCATCGAGTCCCACATACTTGGCCTCCTGAGTATGAAAAAGATTTCCAGAAAGTCTTCAAAGGAATTGCGCAATCTGGTAGATGAGTGTTCCCGTCACGTTGACAATCTCATCAAGCTGGATCAGCAGTTAACCGGAATGTCTCAGCTATTCGTGGTGACATTGTTGGCGCGTGTTTTGGACGACCAAACCCGTGAGCTCTGGGAAGCTTCTTTCAACCAGTCCGAACTCCCAGAGTACGAGCAGATGATCGATTTCCTGAAGCAACGTTGTGTGATTTTGGAACGGTGTGAAAATTCTACTCCAATCTCAGCTTCCAAGATTCCGAATCCGAAGGTTGTTTCCAAAGGTGAATCCTACAAGTCACATGTCATAACAATGACATCAGAATATTCGTGCGACTTTTGTTCCGGCCAACACCAGAATTTTAAATGCCCAGCCTTCCAGATGATGAGCATCGAGCAGCGGCAAGGCAAACTGAAATCGGCTAATTTGTGCTTCAACTGCCTAAGGAAGGGCCACCGCAACGCAGCATGCCCTAGTAACAAATCCTGTAAAAGGTGTTCCAAAAAGCATCATATCCTTGTACATTACGAGCAGCGAAAAATACTAGATGCAAAATCAAGTGAAGCACTCAACTCGGGTGAAGTGAATCCATTACCAGCAGTGTCGGAGCGTCCTATGAATGCCTCCTTTTCCAGAGTGTGCTCCAACCTGGCCGTATCTGATGGAATGCAAACATACTTACAACAAGAAAAAATCGCTGAGTCAGCATTGATGACGAGTGTGGCAGAAGACAACGAAAAACATTTTCAACGGACCTACCGTCGAAATAAAGATGGGCGATTCATGGTCCAGCTGCCTTCCCGTGATTCAGTGGATCAGCTGAAGTGTTCCAGATCATTGGCATTGAAGCCATTTCTGTGGTTAGAGAAAGGATTGCATCGAACGAGTAGTTGGCGACAACAGCAAAGATCTTCAACCAGTGTTGGAATTCGATTCCAACGGGGGCAGTATGTTCGCGCGCTAATCGGCAAGGAGCGGCAAGAAGTTTTCTGATCGTAGCCACCTATGTAACTACGACTAAGCAAGTCAACAGCCACGTTAGCAACAGCCACGCGACAGATGAGCTCCGAAGTTTCTGGATAGAAGCCGGAGCACTATAAAAGGAGGGCACCCAGCTCGAGATAATTAGTCTCAATCCGGAAGCCAACAAGTGAACATTTAAGCAACTAGTTGTAAATAAAGTTTAGTATTAGCAGCAGTATAGTGTGTTGTGTGTTCCTGTATTACCTGCCTGGAATTGGTCCTAGTTTTCCCTTTCCACCAGTTCATCGCTCCGCCTACAAACGTTGGGTTCACGACCGAGCCCAAACAGATTCAGACACGTAGACTACGAAACAAGATGATGTCAGTAACGGCAAACGTCCGAAATCCGGACAACATCGTCCAGAACATGTGCCAGCATGAAATCACTTGAAATGCGGTGAACAGAGGGATTTACGCAGATTATATCAACGCTGCAAAGGAGATGGCGTAAAGACCAGAGAACTCCAGATTACGATCGGAGTAAGCTAGATCCTCCGTCAGAGACTAAATTGAGTAGAGCGGGCGTAGTCAGTATCAGTAATAAGACGTCGGAGCGCCTTCAAACCGGAAGTCATCCTCCAACCGGAATTGCCAAACCGACCCTGGCACTTGGCCGACCAAGGTCGAGTCGGAGTAGGCTTAGTCTACTGCCGAGGTTTAACAGAGTAACTCGCGAAATAGCACCGGAAAATGGTTGTCGGGGCGCCTGTGAACCAGAAGTTTCCCTTCCCACCGGAATCGTAGAACCGACCTCGGCATCAGCCTGGCAAAATTTGGAGTAGACTACGTTCACCGTCCAGATCTACCGCCGGGAACTACTCTTAGTAGTTCGTAACATATCACCAGCTTGAGTCGTCGGAACGCCAGTGAACCGGAAGCCATCCTCCAACCGCTTGACCGACTTCAGCACTCCACCGCCCAGTATCGAAGCATGAAGAAACGCGAGGCCACAATAGGCTAGGTTCACCGTCGAGCGTGAGGAGCTCGTCCACCAGGAGAGCTCGAACAGCAGCTTCTCCGTACAACTAATCTTTCAGACATACCGTGTGTACTATTTCAAGGCGGCCGACGTGCAGAATTATGATTATCATTTTGGATACCCAGACTGCAGTCCTAAAATCAGTAGCTCCAATATTCTAATATCAGTCGATCTCTCTTCACTCAATTTTCGATGCATCATGAAAACAAAAGCGGTTGTGTGCAATGCATGTTAGAACTATTGATGTTGTTGGTTAACTAATGATTATAATACTAGTTTATAAATGTAGATTAAATATCGAGTTCATCTATTCTGTTAATCGTTTTCAATATCTTCTGGAGGGACGAAAATCCGAGATTGATGATGGTGCGCACTCCTTTCCAAGACCCCCATTATTAATGACCATTGACTGCTCGACATTCGATTCTTCAGATTCGGATTTTTTTGATTCATTACTATAACTATTCCAAACTACGACAACTTAGATTACCTCCTCAGTTCAGTATAGCACAGGTTGCATCTGGAGAATAACAATTATACACAATGTATAAGAAAAAGAGAACACAAAAAAGCTTCTCACGCACATTTCGTTTTATCCAGGTGTTAAAATTGCCAATATAATGCCTTAATCAGACATCTGAACAGCCGTCTCCCCCTCTCCCTCCAGTCGATGTTCCGAATCGTTCGCAAATTGTTACCTTTCAGACACAGCAATCAATCCTCTCTGTTCATTTGCAAATGTAAAATTGAATCTTCTGCCTTGCGAACTAAAATCTGCCGTATAATTAGGTGGATTCGCCGACAGAGGGAAGCGTTCTATCTCTCGTTAAATTGCACACCTTCTTCTTCTGTCTCATTTGCGCGCACACGCTTGCCTCTCACCTGTTGGAGGAAGCTTACGACGGTGACGACGAAGACGACTCATTCATTGTGTTGAACACTAGGAAGGCCCTCTCTACGCTGACGACAAGTACAACTCCTTCTTGCTCCTCCACTCCTCGAACCCTTCGATCCGACGAGAGTCAGAAACCTAAGTAATCATTATCAATTAGTGCAAACAAATTAATCACACTCTCCTGCAGCTAAATCATTATCGCAGAACAACAGACGTTCAAGAAACTAACGATTCGCGATGAACCATTCAGTCTACAGAAGCTTTGAAGCGGCATCTGTCGGAACTTTCTCACTTTACCCTACGAACGAGTCTCTCCGAAGCAATGCAAACCCGCATCGGAGTGTAAAATTTGATTAAAAATGCACCAACTGCTCTGACGGTCAGAATTGCTACCGCCTGCCTGTTACATCAGCGTGTGGGTGGATGGGGGAAGAAGTGCATCCATTCTGCATTCTCTAAGCCGCAAATTCTCATGCACTTGGCACTCATTAGCACAGGCGCCTGGAAATCAACATTTTGCGGCGTCCGTCCATCCGATCCGCAGACTGATTGTATCTTCCGTACCGCTGCATGAATCAGAGGAAGAGCGGCGAAAATTGAGGCAAAATCAGCTCGCTCTCCAGCTGTCCATATCGGGTGCACTCCGCCGATCCGACAATCCATACAAAGGAACACCAAAGGTGCAATTCGCATTGTTACTCTGTTTAAAACGCATTTCACCTGTTAATTAATTGGCTCGATTTTGTTTTAATTTAACATTAATGCTCTTGTTGCTTCTTTTTGTCAGAGCGCCAGCTCGATTCGGCTCCCGAGTGCTGGTCCGGGGGTTTTATTTGCTTTGGGAATCATCCGGCGAAACGAACCGAACCGAACCGAAGTTCATGTGTATAGTGTACGAAAAGCCTTATTATCATCCATCAAACTGCACTGATGAGTACTGACATGCCATCATCGCCCTTCGGTTGTCGTCGTCGCGGGACAGTTGCTGCATGTTTTAAGTCAACTCAAACGACGATGACGGGAGAATGTGTCGAAAAATTAAAAACAAATCTTCCTCATTTATAAGCAGATTAACACCACAATCATCGTCGAACGAACGGTTTGACTCTTGACAATCGTACTTGGGGCCCGAGTGGTGAAGATAATGTAATAGCGACAAACTTCAATTCTTTGCCGAAAAATCGGAGAAAACGATCTCTCCAATATCTGCTACTAATACTAGTATTGTAGATTTTGTTGCGGAAACAATCGGTCATAATATAGTTTTATAACTGACTAAGGTGAAGCCGCATAGAAGCCGTACCTCAAGTCTTCAAGAACACAAATCTGGAGAATCAGATAACCAAAATAATAACATAAATTTAGTTTTATTACTGACTAGATATCATTGTGCCTAATACTTCACATATCACATGAAGAATCCTTGATCCGAGAGTGATCTGCATTCTGACGCAGTGTTCTCAACCTGATCGGGAAGCGATCATGTCGAAGAGAGAAAACCAACGCTAACTAACTGTTAGTTTGACTTCCAAATTAAACGAGCCATCCTAATCGCTATCTCGCGTGATAGGACGAAGACTCGGTGCACTCCCGGGAGTAATTTGACGTAAGTGACGAGTGCCGTTTACTGCACGCATCGCTAGTTTTAACACTTGCGCCAGTTGTCATTCGTCGCATTGCTCATTATCGGGTGCCGACGCTGAGTTCGGTCGCGTTTAGATTACCACCGAGCAGTAATCGGATACCTACGCAGTTTGAAACCGAGATCGCTTCTTGGGGTATCGGCTGATGGCTGATGTTTATGGCTTGATTTACGGCGGTCAGCGAGGGTTAACGAGATAGAGATTGAGACCGTTAATCGTTTATCGCAGTTGACAAAGTGATGCATCCACTTCTAACTGTTGTAACGTTTATGAGTTTGTGATTTACTAGTTGTGCATAAGTTGATTAGAGCACGGAATATGATTTTTGAAGTGGAAATGTGTTGGTCAGAAAATAAATAAAGTTAAAATGCGATATGCGCTTCAAACGGTGCCATTAACTTGTTCAGTGAACATATCATTGATAATCATTAGTTGAATTCTGAGAAAATTAAGATTATGCCTCAGATATCCGGGTCCACTGCAAAATATTGTATTTGCTTGTCGTTCTTCTAACTTCTGTTCTGTACGCTGGATAATATCTACTTCTTTATAGACTTGGTACTACTCGTGATTCTTACGACGCTGCCAGATGCCGTTTTCTAATATACCGCCAAGTATTGTTTGCAACATTAACATCTAAACAGATAATACTGAATGAATAATTTACGTCACAAAAATCGATTCGTGGCCAATTCTCTTCATCGTCGGTTCTGCTCCACGCTCGCCAGATCGTTGTGCACTTGATCCGCCCATATAGCTCGCTGCACTACACGCCTTCTTGTGGATCCGAAGCGAACACCATCATTGCAGTATTGCAGTCTTAAATTCTTGCAACATGCCCTGCCCATTGTATCCATCCAGCTTTGGCTACCTTCTGAATACTGGGTTCGCCGTAGAGATGGGTAAGCTCGTGATTCATCATCGTCGTCACACACCGTTCTTCTGTATCCGCCGAACATCGTCGTAAGCACTCGACGTTCGAAAACATCGAGGCCCGACTTCCACTGATTATGGGCCTCTGTCCTTTACGCTTAACGTTATTATCAGCCGTCAGTAAGGATTCAAGGTAGACGAACTCGTCGACCACCTCGAACGTATCTCCGTCAATCGTAACGCTACTTCTTAGGTGAATCCTGTCGCGTTCGGCACATCCTACTAGCATGTACATACTTTGACGCATACACCATCAATCCCACTTTTGCTGCCTCGCGATTCAGGTGAGTTTACATTTAGCAACCTTTTCAAATATTCGGCCGATAATGTCCATACCATCCGCGAAGCAAACAAATTGAGTGGATCTGTGGGATGTCGAACCCCGGCTGATAAACCCGGCTTTCCACGTAACTCCTTCTAGCGTAATATTAAACAACAACAGACATGAAAGTCCATCACCTGAATAAAAAGGCTATAAAAAGAAGGCCAAGGAATGGTTGGTACGACGAGGAGTGCGAGAGAATGACGGACGAGAAGAACGTTGCTAGAAACCGGATGCCGGTGTCTGGTACTCGTCAGAGCAGTGAGCGGTAGAAGGAAGCAAGGGCAACCGAAGCCCGGATACATCGCAGAAAGTAAAAGGAGCATGAAGAGGCAGTAATTGCTCAAGCGCAAGAGGCTATGTAACAGAACGACATGCGATGGTTTTACGAATCTGTCAATTAAGTCTGGAGAAAAACATCGCCGTTTCACGCCATGACCGCGTAGGAAGCTTGCTGACGGATAAAACAATGGTGGCCCTCAAGGGGGAAAGAGTACTTTGAGTCATTTTTGAACGGAAAAAATAAATTTCATGTCAAAATGCTCGGATCGTGGCCGCTTCTCACCATCCTCGGTTCTGCTCCACGCTCGCCAAATCTTTGTGCATTTGATCCGCCCATCTAGCTCGCTGCGCTCCACACCTTCTTTCTGGATCTGAAGCGAGACCATATTTGCAGAATTGCTGTTCAGCATTCTTGCAACTTGCCCTGCCCATCGTATCCTTTCAGCTTTAGCCACCAACTACATAATGGGTTTGCCGTAGAGTTGGGCAAGCTCGTGATTCATCCTTCACCACCACACACCATTCTCCTGTACCTTGCTGAAGATAGTTCTAAGCAAAGGACGTTCTAAAACTTTAAGAGTTTGCAGATCCCTAGGCCTGACTTCTGGCCTGATTATGTACCTCCGCATCTCATGGCTAGCGTTATTATCAGACGTCAGCATGATAGACGATCTCGTCGACCACCTCGAACGTATCCCCGTCTGTCGACTCCTCCTACTAGCATGTACTTTGTCTTTGGCACTATAAGTCCACCCTTTGCTGCCTCGCGTTTCAAGCGGATGTACAAGTTTGCAACCTTTCCAATTGTTCGGCAGACCATGTCCATACCATCCGCGAAGCAAACAAGTTGACTGAATCTGTTGAAAGTCGTATCCCAGCTGTTTACGGACAAGAAGAACGTGGTTAGAAGCCGGAAGCCGGTGTCTGGTACCCGTCAGTAATTGGTTTAAGCGCAAGAAGCTGTGGAACAGAACCACATGCGACGGTTATACGAATCTGTTTATTGTGTGCAGAGGAAAACAGCATCGTCTCAGGCCATGTGTAACGACCGCGAAGGAAGCTTGCTGACGGATAAAACAATGATGGCCGCCAGGTGGAAAGGGTACTTCGAGTCATTGTTGAACGGAGATAACGGAAGAGGATCTGATAGCAGAATCCAAATCTATGACGATGGACAGGCTGTGGAACCTCCAACGCTAGATGAGGTACAGAAAGAAAGGAAAACCAAATACCTTGTAGTTGGTTGGATGCTCTCATTTGCCCTTTGTACAAGAAAGGGCATAGACTGGAGTGCACCAATAACCGATGGATAATTCGGCGTACAAAATCATGTCTGGAATTCTGTTCAACAGATTGAGACTGCATGAGGAGTCCTTTGTCAACGAATACCAAGCTGGTTTTCGAGAGGGCAGATCTACAACGGATGGCACGGCAAATGACTGAGCATAGCGTACCATTGGTACCTCGCGTACCTGCAGGAATAAAATTGACCCTTTGTGTGGTCCTTAGCCTCCTGCCCAGCAACTCCTATTTCTACCTTCTCATGGTATTGGCCGCGGGACGAGTAACCTTAGAGAAGATCGGTGGGAATTTTGATCGTATTCTGACATGGAAGGGAGGGGTTTGCTCCTGCAAAACTGGTACTCCATGTTAGGCTGATCATCGTCCTAGTACCAGAGGAGGACTCTAAGCTAAACTGCGTACTGCTAAACTGCGTGGCCCTCCAAAAAATAAGGGGGAATGGTCCTCCGGAAATCTAGGGAATTTGTGTTAGGCCCTGCAAGCCAACCTAAAATACACCACCACAGGAACGTCAACGGAAGAATACGAACCAGAACAATAGGCAAAGTCCACAGCGACGGAACGTGGAACAGCAAATCTCTCAACTTCATCGGGAGCACACGCATACTCTCCGATGTACTGAATGTCCGCGGTTCCGATATCGAAGCGCTCCAAGAGGTGTGCTGGACAAGTTCGATGATGCGAACGTTTAGAGGCAACCATACCATCTACCAGAGCTTCAGCAACACACGTGATCTGGGAACAGCTTTAATAGTGATGGGTGATCTGTAAAGGCGCATAATCGGGTGGTGGTCGATTAATGAAAGAATGTGCAAGCTGAGGGTCAAAGGCCGGTTCTTCAACATCAGCACCATTAACGTGCATAGCCCTCACTCCGGAACCACTGATGATAACAAGGACGCATTTTACGCGCAGCTCGAACGCGAGTACACTACACCACGCTGCCCAAGTCACGACATCAAGATCATCATAGGAGATTTGAACGCTCAGGTTGGCCAGGAGGAGGAGCTCAGACCGACGACTGGAAAGTTCAGCGCCCTCCGTCTGACGAACGAGAGCGGCCTACGGCTGATGGATTTTGCCGCCTCCAAGAAAATGGCATTTCAGTGCACCTATTTTCAGCACAGCCTCCCGTTTCGGTACACTTGGAGATCATCACAACAGACAGAATCACAAATCGACTACGTTATGATAGATGGACTAACCCATTCGAACGTCGCCGCCACATACGCGCAGCATTTCGAGGTAGCGTTGCTGGAAGAGAGTAAGCTTGAGGAAGCCCCTCTTGAGGGCTGCTAGAGCACCATTGAAGCAGTCATCAACAACGCCGCCGAGAGCATCGTCGAGAACGGAATGGACATGCAACGATTGGTTCGGCAAAGAATGCAGGCAGATTTTGGAGGAGAAGGATGCAGCAAGGAACGCGACAAAACGTGGAGCGATATAAAAGGAAACGAAAGCAGCAAACCCGCCTATCCCGGGACAAAAAGCGCCGCCTGGAACAAGCGGATTGTGAAGAAATGGAGCAGCTGCATCGTTCACAAGAAACGCAAACAAGAAAGTTCTACGAGAAGCTTAACGCATCCCAAGAAGGCTTCGTGTCGCGAACCGAAATATGTAGGGATAAGGATGGAAGTATCTTGACGGACGGAAGGGGGTGTTTGAAAGGTGGAAGTAGCACTACGATGATCACCTGAATGGCATGGAGAACATAAGCGCATAGGGTCTCGACAGCGGTGGAAATGACTACGTCAGAACGGTGAATGAAGGAAACCAACCTGTTCCCACATTGAGATAAGTTGAGGATGACATCAACCAGCTCAAAATGAACAAGGCAGCTGGTAAGGATGGTATTGGAGCTGAACTCATCAAATTGGGCCCGGAGAGGTTGGCGAAGCAATAAGAGTCGGGCTAATAGTGAATGCATCGAAAACAAAATTCTGTAGGAATTGCCCAACAGATTCTTCCAGGAATGCCAAGAGCACCAGCGATCAGCGCCAGTAACACTAAGCTCGTGCTGTGTATGTCAAGCGAGCTTTGTTTAAGAAACTTATACAGTTAATTCTCCCTTACTCGATATTCCGTATCTCGATCTCGAGTTAGAGAACCATAGTAAAAGTTGGTTTTCATGGCTAACTCGATGGTGCCTTGAATTGCAGTTGCACTGGTTTTGTGTTCTGTAACTCGATACCTCCCTAACTCGATGGTCCCTTAAATATCGATTAAGGGAGAGATGACTGTACTAAGTACACGAAGCCACTGGTCTTGGGTTAATGAATGAAATATTCCAATGATTGTTTAGAAACCTCTTGACTGTTATTTATGCAAATTCCAGAAATGTATCAAGAAAAACTTTCAGGAATGTTTATGGCAATTTATCTAACAATTTATCTACACCTGTGTATGTCAAGCGAGCTTTGTTTAAGAAACTTATACAGTTAATTCTCCCTTACTCGATATTCCGTATCTCGATCTCGAGTTAGAGAACCATAGTAAAAGTTGGTTTTCATGGCTAACTCGATGGTGCCTTGAATTGCAGTTGCACTGGTTTTGTGTTCTGTAACTCGATACCTCCCTAACTCGATGGTCCCTTAAATATCGAGTAAGGGAGAGATGACTGTACTAAGTACACATACAAAGGTATCGACCGTGATAATTTTATTTTGAATTTGTTTATCGGCATATCGGTCTATTTTGCTCGAAGTAAGAGGGAGCATGGAGAAGAAAGCAATGAAGACAGCCTGGCTTGGTAGTGTCATTCTCAAAACACACCCAAGCCGTTATGACACACCGGGGACGTTAGCCACAAGGAAGTGACGTTTCAAGTAATACTGTTTCATATGGTATGCCCTCTTCAACATCTAATCCAATTTCTCTCGCCGTTCCCTTACGGTACCTATCCATCTAGTATTCATTGCTTTCTTCTCCATGCTCCCTCTTACTTCGAGTAAAATAGACCGATATGCCGATAAACAAATTCAAAATGTACTAGGTACACGAAGCCACTGGTCTTGGGTTAATGAATGAAATATTCCAATGATTGTTTAGAAACCTCTTGACTGTTATTTATGCAAATTCCAGAAATGTATCAAGAAATACTTTCAGGAATGCTTATGGCAATTTATCTAACAATTTATCTACACCTGGTTGTAGAAATTCTGTAGGAATGATGTCATGTGTTGAATCATTGGTAGGATGTTTCTTAGACTGTCCTACCCAGGTTTTTTTTTGAACGTAGATCATGTCCTACCTGTCATACTCAGTTCTTGCACCACTGATGATGAGCTCTACTGCCCATAAACTAGTTGACTTAAGCGGCAATGTAGCCCAAATACATTTAAAGACACGGACACCGTCTTCAGCCTTTTATCTGCACAGACTGTAACTCAACACAAGACAACAAACAAGCACAGATCAGTGTCACTGCTAAGAATCATTCCTGACGAATAGCTTCGATGGCTGAAGCGGGAATCGAACCTACACCTCATGACACGATACGCTTAAATGACGACACTAACCGCACGGCCACGAAGCCGTACTTGATTTACCAAGATTTCGGCAATCCATTTTTTTCCAACATCTTGGTGAGCGCTACCAATATCCGATAAAAGTTTACCGAGAACTCGGTAATATTTTTACCCAAAATCGGCAACCAATTAACGAGATATCAACAGTTGGGTTCTCGGCAAATCCGTTTACCGAAGATGATTTCCGAATTTAAGTCTGTATGTATTTATTCGAAAATAGTTTAATTATTAGAGAAAAATGGGTTGGTATGAGTGCATACACCAACTTATCCGAATAAAATACACATACTTTCTAACATTTGTTCGGATATATAAGCGTATACCAGGTTGCTATGATTTTGAACTAGTTTTTACGTCAATTCGTGCATATAATCATCAATAAATCTTGCTGATTTATTGCAAAAAAATGATGTTTGTATTTTCAGATGACAAAAGTATGTAATTAATCAAAAATCTCTCTGAGTTAGCTTTTTAATTTTTTGGCAGGTTATTTGAATAAAATTGTTATCAGAATCAATAACGCAGCCGAGAACACAAAAACGTGTTTTTTTTTCAGCCATCATAGTGCTGGTGGTTACGTCGACCATGCAATAATGAACAGCTCAAAAGATTTTTTTTTTTTAACTTTATTAACGAGATTTTTAGCCCTGGGCTAGTTCATCTCGAGACCAACGGCTTTACTTCCCTTCCGAAGGAAGTCGTCACGGATTTTTTTTTGTGACTATCTCGGGGATGGGATTCGATCCCAGGTCCTCGGCGTGAAGCTCAAAAGATTGAAGATTGAAGTATTTCAAAGAATGTAGTACTAAAGTTAAAGATCGACTCACAAGCCCACCAACTAAGACCCTGGCAGCTAAAATTTTCAAGTTAATTATGGCTCCGGTATTCGCCTTCTGCCCTCGTTTGAGGCTCGTCGTCATGAAGCAGATGAGTTTGACGAAGACGACGACTTTGGCAGAGATGATGATGATGATGGTGATGATGTGTTCAAATAAAACAATTTGAATTATCCCATATTTACTGTGGCTTATAGCTTTGGGGCAGAAATCACTCAATCGCTCGTTCGCTGTCTAAAATTGCTGCCTTCTATCGTCCGTTTCGAGCAGTAGAGCTGTGCCTTGTTCGTCCCGTGTAGCTCGAGGAATCGGAGAGGCGCCACACTTTTAGAGGCAGTGGCATTAAGTTTAGCAGTCACGCCTTACCGGACAATCTCGTGATGTTGAAGGGTCAACCGATTCATGCGGTCGGTACAATCAAACGATATACTCGGGTTATTTTTTTGTTAAACCAAGTGTCAAATTGAACATCGATTTTTTTAAATACTGGTAGTACTTTGTATCCAAAATTAATTTCTGTTACTATGCACATGAGGTCTAAATCGACAAATTCGTTCATAAATGAACCTCAGTCTAACTGTGAAGCCATACTTATGTTAAAAACTTCCACTTGTTTGAATTGAGTTGTTTTAAGAAATCTACAATCGGAAAAGAAAAATGTTTCACTTAGAAAACGCAATAAATAAGTTTGAATTAAAAACAAACAAATCAAAACGAATAAGTTATGATTCATGACCAGAATATAAAACAAATTCTCAAAAGATCCAACAAGACTTCGTTCGAAACCGACCTTACAAACCTGTGCTCGCGAAACTTCGCCGTTGTGGAAAATTTAATTAAGATCTAACGTTCACTTGAGGTTCTACAACAGAGCCGAAACTGGTCAGTGACTCCGACCAGGTCGTCACGTCTTCTGCAACCGCTTCTTCACAACGAGCAAGAATAATTTACTGAATATTTTTGACACCAAGTGGGATAATTTACGAGCCACTTTGCGCGACGACTGAACCAAACTTTTCCTCAGAGTCATAAAAGCCAACCAGAAGGAAAGCACCAACCGGCAAAAAAAGAATCTCCGGGTGATCCGTCATGGGGCTGGAGTTTTCTAGTTTTGCCTCGTATCGGGGGCGGCCGGCCAACACAATAACCCATTGCTACTGCCTGCCTAGCTGTCTGCTGCTCCACCGAGGGAAGAATAATAATCGCCGCTAATTAAAATATTCACCCGAAAAAAAGGCGGCCAAGAGAGCATCGCCAGCGCTGAGTCCGAAATGGGACTGTAAATTCATTGATAGAGATAAAAAGGTGTTGAACGATGGTCACTGACCATGACGACTTTGGACGCCTGCGCAACTAGTTAGAGGCTGCCCTGATCCGAAGCGGCCAAAACGTCCATGTTCTTTGCCACCGTCTGTCTGTCGTGGCGGCCATCGAGAGACCGTTTTAAATTTTACGACCAAACTCAAACAAACAGTTTTGCCGTCGAACGTTTCGAAATGGTTGCAGCTCTGTTCCGCATTTATGATTTAATAGCTGAAAGAAAACGGCTTTAATAGAATTCACAAAAAGAAGTCCATCATCATCCGTCATAATGGTCGCCGTCGTCGTCTTCGTAGGAGAAGGGGTGTGAATCAGTCGTAAAAATCCCGGCTTCGAAGAGCCGCCTGGCCTAACGCGATCAAATTAGAAGCGAATATTTTAGCCACAATGTGGCCAAAAAGTCGGCCCCGGTTGGTGAGCTAACCAGTAATGGCCACAATGATCATTGCGAACTTCAATGGGTGTGGAACGCCATTGGAATAGTAATGGAGGGCAATGGAAAGAACATTGAAGGTTCGGAACGAATGTGGCAACAAACGGTGAACCTGATACAAAAGATCATCCACATGGAGTAGTTCAATTTCCAAAATGCAGTTACAAATTACTAATATCTCATATTAGTTTCACGTAGTGATCAACAAACTGCGGCTTGCAGTTCACATAAGACCATCAGGTAGGCCCATGAACTTATTTTGAACATAACTGTGGTATGGGCCTGCCATAGCCTAGTAGTAACGTCCAAAGCTATGCTGAAGGTGTCTGGATTCGATTCCAGGTGTCGGAACAGGATCTTTTCGTAAGGAACATAGCATTCGCAAGTTTGGGAGATTTGTGCCTTTGTACAGGATTGAGCCCACTGTGAGCACTACCAATACTCCTGTGAAAATAGTTCAAAGGTAGAATAGAATACAAATCAAAAATTGAAATGTAAGTACAGATATATAAAACACACTCTTGAATCAATATTCGTTGAAATAATTGTTCAACACAGGGAATATTGATTGCGCGAAGCATAAAGAGGACAAACAAACTAAAATAGAGACTACAAACGTAAGTTATCATTTAAATGCTTATAATTGAAACTTAAAACTGATTCAAATAAACATCCCGTAGCTTAAAGCATTATCCTAACAAATATACGCGTTTTGCTGACGTCCTGAATTGTCCTGCTATCTCATCCACCGCAACAAACTTCAAGGTTTTTAACCTCACAAAACAATGTCGGGTGCCTCAAAGAAGACTGGCAATCGTCGAAGTGTCATCCGACAGCTGACGGAGGAAGAAAGCTCAGATACCGCTCGTTGCCCGTTTTGCGATCGCCCAGATGTGGCCGATAAATGAATGGTGTAGTGAGACCTGTGCGAGAGGCGGTTTCACTTTTCACCCGGGTTGATAAGACTGTTAAAGACCGCAGCTTTGCGTGTGTTGCCTGTGCTCTCCGACACGGCAGAGAATCCACTAGATCATTTGCATCCAGTACCAGCTCTATGAAGAGACGACTCGCATTCCTACGATTAGAAGAGGAAAGGGAACTACAAGAAAAGCTTCTGGCAGAACAGGCGGCAGCTGAAGCTGCTCTCTAGGAGAAGGCTATGGAGGAAGAAATGGAGCGAATGAAGTCGACTATACATGAGAGACTAGAGATAGCAAAGCGTTACCTTACGAGGAAGTACAAAGTGCTGCAGAAGGAGGAGTATTTAAACGATGCAACGTGCGAAGTTGGGTCAAGAATCATGACATGGTTTTGGAAACCGGATTCGGGATCAACGGAGTGCCCACCAATTCCATGCCCGTTACTGATGCTGATCCCAAAAGCATAGCCGCCGGAAGCTCGGGAAATAGACCGCGGCCGAAAACGTCTACCCAGTCTGACGTACTCAATGAGCACGGAGTAGGTGTAGCTACTGGTCTATACAATCGGGACGAAATAGCATCGTGGGGAATACTGGTACCCCGTTCCGGACAGCATGCAGCAGATTCGGTGCCGACTCCAGCCCAATCGCTACCGACAACTTCTGGTCAAGATTCCAGTACGCCGTAATACGAGATACACGCTTCCCGGATCGTTAATGCAGCAGTTAGCAACGCTCACAGCGTCACAGCAAGGAGAACCGTTGATGTCTAATATTAATATATCTTCACCCACCGCCAGTGAGAAGTCTAGAGCGGAACGCGAGCAAAAGCTTCAGGAAGTGCTGCAGCAGTTAGCGGACCAAAATCATCCGCGTTCTGCCTCCGGGAACTGCAGTGGTTCTATTGTGGTAACAACGTCAAAGGTAACAACCAGTCTAAGAAAAAGCACAGGTACGTCAATCTCGTATACTCCGGTTCAAATTGCCCCAGAAGTAAGTAGAGAGGTGTATATTTCGCGCATTAATCCAGTAGGAACTCAGGCTAGCTTTAGTTTAGCAATAAATTGTACCACGCAAGACACTACCTCAACGTCCAGCTTTTTGGCCCACTGGAACCAGATGGGTTCGTCAAGTTATATGTCATATAACCAGCCAGGGTTTCCTCACTACTCTGCTAACTTTGTATACTCATCCGTTTCCGTAGGCGTTGCGCCCCAACAGCGTGAATCAAATTCTCATTGGCCGCTGTGCCTTAGCTCATTGTCACTCCAATGGTTACGCGCAGAGAGTGCAATGACCCGCCAGCATCAGGGTGTGTACCGATTTCTCAGCAAATCGCCGCGATATACGTCATGCCTAAGGAGTTACCTGAGTTCGCTAGCGATCCCATAGACTGGCCGCTATTTGTGAGTAGTTACAACAACTCAACGCGCATGTGTTGGTACACCAACGATGGAATCCTCATGTGACTTCAACGTTTTTTGAAGGGGTATGCGAAAGAGGCAGTGAGGGGACATCTATTCCATCCATCGTCCGTGCCACAAATTATAACTACCCTGGAGACGCTGTATGGTCACCCGGAGTTAAATGTCAAGTGTCTTATGGCAAAAGTGTACTCAACTCCGGCGCCAAAATCAGACAAGTTGGAGACACGCACCAGTTTCGGTCTTGTTGTGCAAAATCTCTGCAGCCAGTTGCAGTCCATGGGCATGGAAGCTCATTTATCCAACCCGTCGCTGCTTCAGGAACTGGTGGACAAGCTGACGGCCAACGTTAGGATGGATTGGGCCATGTATCAACGACATCTACCTGTAATTGATTTGCGTGCTTTCAGCGCATACTACGATTGTGTCTGCTGCGAGTAATGTTAAGCTCTAAGCCGAGCCATCGAGAAAACTAGAAAAGTCAAAGGGTTTCGTTAATACTCATGCAGCGGAACCTGATCTGAGAGCTGATAGTGAAGCCAAAAAAGAGGAGGTAGGTGTAAGTGCAGCATATCAACCAAAGCCGTGTCTTATGTGCAAGGAGATTGGGCACAAAGTGCAACCGTTTTAAGCAATTGTCGCTGAGAATCAATGGAAGACCGCTTATCAGTTAAGTCTTTGCCTTCGCTGCCCGATTCCCCACGGAAAATGGACATGCAACGCTACGATTTGTGGCATAGCAAGTTGCGAAGCACGTAAGTTACTTCACCCTGGAGATCCCCAAGCATTAACTACAGGAGTAGCAGCACCAACGAGAAGTCAATCTACATCAGTGCTATCGGCGACCGTAAGCATTCACCGACATCTTCCGTCTCCGGTTCTTTTTCGGATACTTCCTGTAACTCTTCAGGGAAAAAACAGGTCGGTTAATACTTTGCGTTCATCGCACACACTTTTCGAGAAGGATTTAGCTCACGAACTAGGAGTTGAAGGTGAAGTGGAACCTCTATGCATGCAGTGGACTAGCAATACCATCCAGTTAGAAATCGCTGGTATCGTTAAAAATCGCAAGAACACAGTTGACAGTTTGAACCTTTCTCAGCAATGTTTGAATTATGAAGAGCTGGCGCGTAAGTTCGACTACTTCAAAGGACTTTCAATCACCGACTGCGGCTCTTCGCATTTTGATCGGTGCCGACAATGCAAAGCTATTGCTAACCTTAAAGAAACGAGAAAGGACCTGTTGCCGCGAAAACACGAATTGGATGGATACTTTAGAGGGTATACCTGTTTCATCTGAGCATCGTCTTCTTCACGTTTATGTCCATTCGACCGATCAGCAGTTGCATGACGCAGTAAAGGACTTTTCTCTATCGAGAATGTTGACGTGGCCTTAGCTCCACAATATGAAGCTGATGAAGACCGAAAAGCACGTAAGATACTATGGAACCTACGACTGTTCACACTCCATCCGGACGATTTCAAACAGGACTTTTATGAAAACTCGACTACTTTGAGTTCCCAGAAAGCCAATTCGTGGCAGAAAAGCGATTGATGTGTTTGGAACGAAGCCTGTCGAAGAAACCAGAAGTCTACGCTAACGTCAGATAGCAGGGCTACGCACACAAGCTAACAAAAGAAGAATCGAATAGCAGCAATCTAAAGAAGGACTGGTACTTGCGTTAGGAGTGGTTCAGAATCCGAATAAGCCTGGAAAAATCCGATTTATGTGGGATGCAGCTGCCAAGGCGGGTGGTGTTAGATTGAACTCCGTGCTACTAAAGGGTCCGGATCTGCTCACATCACTTCCATCTGTGCTATTCCGATTTCGTCAGAGAGAAGTGGGAATCACAGGAGACATAAAGGAAATGTTTCACCTCAGGATCTGGTGATCAGCCTGGTGATCAGCCTGAAGAACGACAAGCACAACGCTTCTTGAGGCAGGATCACCCAGAAGCTGCAGTGTAAGAGTACATCATGGACGTAACAACGTTTGGGGCAACATGTTCACCATGCTCTGCCCAATACGTTAAAAATAAAAATGCCGAAGAATGGAAAGAAGTCTACCGGAAGCAGCAGCGGCCATAGTGGAAAACACCTACGTAGACGTTTAGGCGAGCAGTTCGCATAGCACTCGAGGTGAAGCTGATCCACATTAGTGCTGGTTTCGAAATCCGAAATTGGCTTTCAAATTCCAAACAAGTACTTAGACGGGTCGGAAATATCTAAAAGCTTTGCTGCGGAGAAGTTGACCGATTCAGAACGAGTCCTAGGAATGACCTGGCTACCAGAAATCGACATCTTCACGTTTGCTTTGAAGTTTCGAGTCGATGTTTTTGACCCACTCGGGGAAGTGCCTTATTCAGGATATCTGGCGTGCTGGTGTGGACTGGGACGAGAGAATTCCTAACGAGTTGGTCATTCAGTGGCGGCGTTGGGTGGAGGTGCTTCATCATCTCAACCATGTGAAGGTACCTCGCTGCTTCTTTCCGGGATATGATTCTCACAGTCTTCGTAGCTTGGAACTCCACGTGTTTGTGGACGATAGTGAGGCAGTATATGTATGCGTAGCGAACTTCCGAATAGCCGTCCACGGGCAGGTGCGATGTTCACTCATTTCCGCTAAAACAAAGGTGGCACCACTGAAACCAATGTCAATCCCTCGACTAAAGCTACAGGCTGACGTTATCGGCGTCCGCTACCGCTACCAATCAATCGTCGTGTCATCTGGGTGACTCTAAAACAGTGCAATCCTGGATCTGATCAGACCAGCGGAAGTATCGGCAGTTTGTATAATCAGTAAAATTCTTAGCGAAACGAACTTGGAAGAATGGAGATGGGTCTCAACGCGACTTAACGTAGCAGAAGCAGTTACAAAGAGAGGCAAGGGACCTTGTTTTCAACCTGAGAGTCGTTGGTTTATCGGATCCAAATATCAACGCCTGCTATGAACGATGGGTTATTTACTTCGGTTCATTGGGCAATGTCGAAAAAGAACTGATTACGAGTGCCGTGATGCTAGCGTACTCTCGAAAGCAGAACTACAGAATGCAGAACTCGCACTTTGAAAGTTAGTGCGAACTGAAGCGTTTTCCGAAGAAATGTCAACGGTACAAAAAAACAGGAATTACCGCTTGCACAACCAAGACGGTTGGCAAATAACAGTCCGCTGAAGAAGTTGTCAGTGTTTCTCGACCAAAATGGAGTCCTGCGTATGGAAAGTCTGATTGGGTACGCAAAATATGTCGAATATAGACCTAAATATCCCGTCGTCATTCCAAAAACGCATCGTTTAACCGAGTTACTTGTTGAGTTCTTCCACCAGCGGTTTGCTCATGGATATGGGGAAACCGTGATGAACGGAATACGTCAGCTTTTCCACACTCCGAGCTTGAGGACCATAATCTGAAAGGTAGCCAAGAAATGCTCATGGTTTGTAGTGTACCGAGCTTTCCCCAAAGCACCACGAATAGCACACCTTCCCGCCGCAAAAGTAACTCCGTGTGTTCGTCCGTTCACGTTCATTGACATCGATTACTGTGGACCTTTTCTGATACGCCTCGGAAGGAGCAATGTGAAGCGTTGGGTCGTACTCATCACTTGCCTGACGGTACGAGCCGTACATCTGGAGGTGGCCAGCAGTATGTCAAGCAAATCATGCAATAGCTAGAAGAAGTGCCCGCAGGAGATCCACAATGATAACGGGACGAATTTTGTTGGAGTAAGCAAGGAGCTGCGAACAGAATCAGCGACAGTCAATCGTACCTTGGTCGGAACATTCACCAACCGTGACATTCAATGTCTACTCAAGCCACGGCGGCTCCCCACATGGGCGGTGTATGGGAACGCCTGGTACGATCGATGAAATCATCATTTGAAACGCTATCGGTCAGTAGAACACCGGATGAAGAGTACAAAGATTAGAGGGTAGAATACAAAGATTAGATGATAGAATACAAAGATTAGAGGTGTATACTGGAAACGGAGGGATTCAGCGACCTGTTACCAAAGTGGCTGTGCTGGATGTGGCTACAGGAGGTATGGCTAAGGATGACTACCAGCATTACGGGTCGGGGAATGTACAGGATTGAGACCACTGTGAGCACTACCACTACTCCTGTGGATATAACCTTCGATACCTAGACCATGCATAGTACAACTGTCAGTGGTACAGATAAAGTAAATAAAGTTCTTAATTCATCAATTATTTCGTATAATAAAAAATAGTTTCTCTCAGTAGTGCTACTACAGGAACAATAGGTTTAATATAGGCGCAAGGAAGCTCAAATTTTAAGCAAAACTAACTATTTCGATCATTTTTTGAACAATATCAAGCTGTGTATCAACTAAATTGCTCCTGACCTTCATGTCAAAAAATGTTTTGAAAAGATTTATATCAAAACGGCCGTAAAAAGCCACTAGTGCGACTATAGAGAACTGCCCACTAAGGAAACTCTGACCCTACATAAAACACACTCTTGAATTAATATTCATTGAAATAACTGTACAACACAGGGAACGAAAATTGATTGCGGGAAACATAAAGAGGACAAACAAACTGAAATAGGGACTACAAACGTAAGTTACCATTAAAATGCTTATAATTGAAACTTAAAACTAACTCTTATAAACATCCCATAGCTTAAGGTGAAACAGTTTGGAATCAACTTCTAAGATTGCACTAAAACTTCAAAGGCACAAATCTTGCAAAGAAAGCACCCCACAACAGTGCACTTTTTATTTTGGCTTTGTACACTAGCAGAAAGCTTAAAATAAGAAGATCAGGATCGTTTGCCAACTATTTCTCCAGTTTTGTGCCTTTGAAAACGTGAGTAGGGGGAGAAGTCAGCCATTGTGCCGGCCATCTTTGGACTCCGAGATGTATCACCTTAAAGCATTCTCCTAACAAATTTACGAGTTTTGCTAAATAGACGTCCTGAATTATCCTGCTATCTCATTCACCGCAACAGCCTTAAAGTCCTTAAAGTCTCTACCAATTTTCGCCCTATCATGCAAGGTAGACATTTCTCACACAAAAGCCACATCTTTCTTCCGTCACTTTACACCTTTATTCATCTAGATTGTTTCCCATCTCTGGCCGTTCTCTTCTGCTGCAGTTGATTGCAATCCACAGCCGACGACACTTGGCCGGGTGTGAGACGAGGTGGTATTCCCGCAATGTATCATTACGCGCGCCGGTTCTGCTAATTGGACTGAATCGTAAATCAATCACCGGCCTACGGTGTGATTGTCCACCCCGTGTGCTTGGCTACGGAGCACTTTGTGTGTAACACCCAACTAGGGTAACCATATTCGGCCTTTCACAATAAAGAGTAATTTTTTCAAGCATTTCATTCTTAAATAATCCCATTTTACTATCAATGTTATTATAATATTCAAATTGAAGAAATTTATTACTATTTGGAGGATATACAATTTTTAAAGGCAGAAAAGAATCAATGTATTCATAGGACGTTTGGTAACCTCACACTCATCAATTCCTGGGTGACACAGGAAGGGAAGAGGAGGGCAGAGTAGCCGCGCGACACGTCAGACATTGTAATAATGAGGTGTAGTTTTTGTTTTCATATTTAGTCTACCCATGGTGGCGTGAGACACGCAGGGCTCATTTTCCTCCTGCACACATGGCTGCAGAAAAAGCAAAACACAGCCTAGGCCCTAGATCGAGGGCAGGCTCCAATTTAGAGGGCAGATGAGGTGTCAACGTGCTCGTCGGACAACTATTTACACCTTGAAAACGGTGAAAGTTGGAGCAAGATTTATCGCGTTCGTCACACAAAAGCCATCCAGATTGGCGTTGCTAGCACAGCTAATTGAGCTTACCGTAGTAGGCGAACTCTGCAGTTAAATTTATTTTTTTACTCTAATTTGAATTATAGGTATCACTCCGTAGATTGGATTCACTTATTTTCGATCAGCTGTCGTTTCCCTTCTTCTTCTTTCTTGGCAATACGTTCTCACTGGGACAGAGCCTGCTTCTCAGTTTAGTGTTCAATTAGCACTTCCCTGGTTATTAACTGAGAACTTTCTTTGCCAAAGTTGCCATTTTCGCATTCCTATATAGCGTGGCAAATACAATGATACTCTATGCCCAGGGAAGTCAAGGAAATTATCATTACGAAAAGATCCTGGACGTCGGTTCAGGGAATCAAACACAGACACCTTCAGCATGGCTTTGCTTTGTATCCCCGCACTATAACCACTCGACTAACAAATGCCCCTACCGGGCTGGATTCACGATCACCTACACTCGTCCTTTCCGTACGCGATCGATCCTCGCAATCATCATCATCGGATCGGCTGACTGACAACCCCGACACGAACACACCGATCAAAGCAAACACGGCGAAAGGATCGTGGCTCTCCCCGGTCACCCCCTCGATTGTAACAAATTGTGATAAATTATATCTAAATAAATTATTAATATTAACAGTAAATCGTTCGGTAATATGCGTCCGAAATCGGAATACCGCATGTTTCGTTTTTTCCCTCCAACCGTTCCTCACCGATACCGTCCGAAGGATGAAACAAAGTAGGCTCTGCCAAAGGAACCACACCAAATGCACGGGGAAAAAACCTGGATAATTTATAATACCCAAATTATGTTATTTGTTTAAAGAATTATTCAAGCTGCTTTCGGTCGAGTCGAGGTTGACCCACGTCGTCGTCGTCTCGAAGGCGGTTGTCTAGCAAAGGGAGAACGAAAGCATGATGGTAACATGGCGCAAAACAAGGCAGGGAATTAGTTGTGCTGGCATTTTTGCACCTGTCAGCTGACTCTTGTTTCCAGGGTTCGGCATTTTTTTTGTTTTGCTTCTTCGCCTTCGACTACCTTTGGGTGGCGTCCGGTTTTCCTCGAGCTCGTTGAGTTTTAGTTTATTATTTCCTCTCGTTCGCGCTCCTCCGGGCTGCTGATGGTAGTGCTATCAACGCTCGTTTTACTAACGTTTTGGCGATTGTCCGGGTCAACGAAGTACGAAATTTTTGTCTTAAAAATATCAAATTGACCAGGTTTTAGTGAACATTTTTAGAGCATAATCTAACAAAAATTTTGATCATTGTCATTAGATTGGAAAATTACACCTTTATGTTTCGTCGTAATGATGAACTAGATTCAACATATAAACCCATAGCATATGAGGTTTGAATATATTCTCTTTGTAAAATGACGAGCTTTGTATAAATAATTCCATCACGCTAAACTATGAGAAGATTGCATGGAAGCATACGCCATCATCGATCGAAAGCTTTAAACATCCCACAAAGGCTTCGTGCTTTGAGACGAGATAATAATGGGAGCATCAACGTGACTTGATAGAAAGGTGACAGTAGCACTTCGTTGAACACCTGAATCGTGTGGAGAGTGCAGACAAGAGTGCAGAAGTCGGATGAAATGTCTACGTCAGTATTGTGGATGTCCGAAATCAATCAGATTCACTCCAGATGGAGCTTTGAAATGTCCTTCAACAGATCAAGAATAATGACGAACTGCTTCAAGCTAAAGATGTTGTCGGAGCTGAACTCATCAAGATGAGCCCGGAGAAGCTAGCCAAGTGAGAGTGAGAGAGCTTCCGAACGATCACCATTCCAAATGCGACCAACAAAATATTATAGCAGATCATCACGCGTTCATAACCAGTAACATGTTAACGACCGACTAACAAAGGACCATATCTAATCTTCCTCTATTTCTTCTTCTTGGCATTACTTGGTGACAGGTTTCCTTGACTTTTGGGAGCTCTCAATCTAAGCCAACTGTCTCTTTTCTCTCAGGTAAGTGCGAAAATACCCTGAGAAGTCATAGTTAACGTAAAATTCAAGTTGTCACAGCAACCGAAAGCAGTTCCTCAATCCAGTAAGAAGTTACACAAGGAGAAGGGGCGAACTATATCTTCACAGCCACGCTTGCAATCAAGTCGCCTCGAACAGCGAAGAGAAGAAACTCAAACTATACAAAATATATCAGGGAACCAGCCATCGACCGGAGCATTGCACGGATTCCACAATCTGAGTCCGCTGTAATGTCAGCGTTTACAGATAATCATACAATCCGCTGATGCATCCGGTCAAAACACGGTCGTACTAAGTGCCTACTCAAGTCAACTGCAAGGTCCTATTCCGGATTGTACCGGTACACATTCACTGTGCCACTACGTTATTCATGTTCTTGACAGAGGAGCCTCCAACAGGCTGATGGAAAAAAGCTCATCGATCGCCTGGATGCTTGCGAAGTACAAGAGCGATCCATCAACTTTTCACTAGACTTGATAATTCGAAGTCTCGCAAAATTTGATTCTGCACTATCACGAAGAATTCGAACACGCAAATCTGGAGACCATATTCAACGAGATGAGGCACCTGTTTCAAATATCTGAAAGGCATCCGACTATACAGAAATTCACCACAGAGCATGAGCATGAGCATAGATGACCGTACAATTCGTAGTTGCTACGACAGAAGCAAGCGACAAGGTCGAAGGATCAAACACTACTCCCGGCGACATTCACAACTTTTAACAAACTACGGCAGATGCAAGGTCAGCTGGCTAAGACCACCGAAAAAGGATACCCTATACGTCGACCATGTCATCATTCGGCTGCTGCTTTTCGAGCTCTCCTGATTGACCAGTTGGATGCCTAGGTCGGTCCAGCGATACCGGTTGGAGGATGCCTTCCGGTTAACTGGCGCTCTGATGACTCAAGCCGATGATATGTTACGTACTACTCAGGGTAGTTCCAGGCGGTGCATTTATCCTACTCCTCGGCGGCGGAAGATCTCCCGAACCGATGCTATCCCGGAAAAAGTCGAGGTCGGCCCTGTGATTTCGGTGTATGGAAGCTTCCGGTTCACAGGCATCTCGATGATCATTTGCCTGTGCAACAACGCGATCTACTCAACTAGTTACCGACGGTGGATGGTGAACTTTGAAGCTGACCGGGCAGATACCGAGGTCGGTCCTGTGATTCCAACTAGACACAATTCCGGTTGGAGAATGATTTCCGGGTTGCAGGCGCTCCGGCGACTTATTACCGATACTACGCTACGCTCGTTCTACTCGATCTAGCCCGACAAAGGATCGAGCCTACTACGATCGCGGCCCGGAGCTCTCTGGTCTTAACGCCATCTCATTTGCAGCGACGCCATAATCTGCGTTCTCTTTTTTCACTGCATTCCAAGTGCTTACATGCTGGCACATGTTCTGCAAGATGTTGTCCAGATTTAGGATGCTACGGTGTCTGACATCATCTCGCTTCGTTTATTCCTGAATCGAGGGCAATCGAATAAAATATGCTCCGCTGTCTCCTCGATATTTGGACAAGGTGGACAATGTGGAGACTTTGCATGTCCGAATCTGTTATTGACAAAACCTGGGTCAGGATGAAGTTAACTTCCCCATGTTTTCCAGTTGTCTATACCGACACGTTAGGAAACAGCCTGTGAGTCTACCTTCCTTTCTCCAAATTATTCCACTCCTGCTGTCACTTGGCCATTATTTCGAATCTGATCCCAATAAACGATTTTGCTGAATAAGAGTTGAACAAATCTTTCTAGAGCATACTTTAGCTGAATACACTGTTATTCAGCTAGTAATGTTACTTGGGATGGTATTCCTCACATCCCTTGTGTCCCTTTGCTAGTAGCATGCTATGTTCTCAGCCACAGTGATGCAGATGGGGATCATTCCGGTAGTAACGCAGCTTGACTCCACGATTTAATGATGTCTAGCGATTCCACCGCCAGCATCTCCACTTCCTCCGCTGTCTCAGTTTACGCAAGAACAACGTCTTCTGCGAACCCGACGATCTCCAACCCATTTCGCAACGTCAAAGTTAGCACTCGCAAAAAAGTTCACGTATTAACTAGTTTATTCATACAAATTATATCAAACCCGTAAAACCAATTTCAGAATTCAGAAATTACTCCAGAGATTCTCTCGAGGAAATCCACTGTATGTTCAATCAGAATTTCTATAATATTCCAACAAAAAAATTGTCCAAAGCTATCTTGAGTGATTTCTCCCTAGTTCCCTTTAGAAATTTCTCAACAAGTTATACAATTTATTTTTCCGGACGATTCATTCTGTAGTTCTCTTGAAATACCTCCAAAGAGATACTGAAGATATCTTTCAGAAATAATATGGGAAATTCATGAAAAAAAAACGGGATATACTTTTTTACTTAATGATAAAGATATCACTGATCACAGCTAACTTCCTACAAGAAAGAAATCTTTTGAAGATTTTCGGATGGATTTCTTCTGGACTCTTGAGAAAGTCTTAGATAAATCTGACGAGAAACTGAAATATCCTTTTTGAATTTACTTCAAAAATTATTCAAGAAATCTTTGAAAGAATTCGAAATCTCAGGAGAAAATGAAAGAATTTATGGAGCAATTCCTAAGATAATCACTGTTAAAGAAGTGGTTCTTAAATATACTGAAAGCATTACTGAAAAATCGTCATGAGAGCTTTTCGAAAGGAAGTCTTGTATAGCTCCTCTGAAAAAATTTTACGTGAATTTCTTCAACCATAAAAAAAAACCTTTATAAATGTTCCTGGATGCTCTTTTACACAAAAGAGACTTAAGATACCCTTGTTCACGTTGTCGAAAAATGCTTTGATAATTCTCAAGAATGTATCAAATATTGTATTAATGTATAAAATATGAACACTATTTCGTGCCTGTCAAATTCATTTGGTGCATGTGTGAATCTTTAATCGCAGCTTTTTTTGGAGGCCATAGTAGGTCCGACTTCCACTGATGATGCGCCTCCGTATTTCACGGCTAACGTTATTGTCAGACGTCAGCAAGGATCCAAGGTAGAAGTACTCGTCGACTACCTCGAACGTATCCCCGTCTATCGTGCCATCACATGTTCCGCCCCTCAGGCAAAATGAACATAAAGCCGTCTTATGTAAAGCATACAATCTGGTTTATTTAGATTGTATGCACTGCTGATAATGACACTTCTTGTTCATTTTTCCTGAGGGGCGGAACATGTGATGGCTCTACATCACAATCGTAACACTGCTACCTAGGCGAGCTCTGTCGCGCTCGGCCCCACCAGCTAGCATGAATTTTGCCTTGGTCGCATTCACCACCAGTCGCACTTTTGCTGCCTCGCGTTTCAGGCCGACAATGTCCATATAATTCGCGAAGCAAACAAATTGACTGGATCTCGTTAAAATCGTTCCCCTGCTGTTGAGCCCGGCTCTCCGCATAACACATTCTAGCGCAATGTTGAACAACAGGCACGAAAGTCCATCACCTTGTCGTAGTCCGCGGCGGGATCCAAACGAACTGGAATGTTCGCCTGAAACCTACACACATTATTGCACACCTTCCATCGTCGCTCTTATCAGTCTCGTGAGCTTCCCGGGAAAGCTGTTCTCGTCCATGATTTTCCATAGCTCTACGTGGCCGATACTATCGTATGCCGCCTTGAAATTGATGAAAAGGTGATGCGTTGGAACCTGGTATTCGCGACATTTTTGGAGGATTTGCCGTACAGTAAAGATTTTGTCCGTTGTCGATCAGTCGTCAACAAAGCCGGCTTGATAACTTCCCACAAACTCGTTGACTACAGGTGACAGACCACGGAAGATGATCTGGGATAATACTTTGTAGGCCATATTTAATATGGTGATCGCTCGAAAGTTCTCACAATCTAACTTATCGCCTTTTTTGTAGATGGGGAATATTACCCCTTCCTTTCACTCCTTCGGTAACTGTTCTGTTTCCCAGATTATGCCCATCAATCGGGTCCATCTTTTTGAGTTCAGCTTCGATACCATCCTTACCATCACTTTTATTGTTCTTGAGCTGGTGAATGGCATCCTTAACCTCCCTCAAAGTGGGGGCTGATTGGTTTCCATCGCCCGCAGTACTGACGAAGGCATTTCCTCCGTTGTCCCATTGCCTGTGCTCTCAGCGCCATTCGAGTGTTCGTCGAATTGCTGCTTCCACCTTTCGATCATCTCACGCTCGTCCGTCAAAATGCTCCCATCCTTGTCCCTGCACATCTCGGTTCGCAGTACGAGGCCGTTACGGGATGCGTTGAACTTCTGATAGAACTTTTTTGAGATCAGCACAGCTGTTCCATCTCCTCGCACTCCGTCTCGTCCAAGCGGCGTTTTTTCTCTAGAAAGAGGCGGGTCTGCTGTTGCCGTTTCCGTCTACAGTGTTCCACGTTCTGCCGGGTCCCTTGCTGCAGCATGACCGCCCACGCTGCATTCTTCTCCTCCAAAACCTCCTGGCACTCCTCGTCGAACCAATCGTTCCGTCGACTCCGTCCCACGTACCCGACGTTGCTCTCAGTTGCATCGTTGATGGCTGCTTTCACTGTTCTCCAGCAGTCCTCAAGAGGGGCTTCATCCAGCTCACCCTTTTCCGGTTATGCAGCCTCGAGGTGCTGCGCGTATGCAGCTGCGTCTTCCGGTTGTTTAAGCCGCTCTAGGTCATACCGGGGCAGCCGTCGGTACCGTTCACAGTTTTCATCCAAATGAGCTCAAATTTTGGGAGGACACTCAGAATTTGATCTAGAATCGAATGAATGGTGTTGGGCAATAACGATTTTTTGAACCGCTTTTAAACATAATGGCCAGCCTGAATATTTGTTTGAAGATCAAATCTGATTCTTAAGACAAACTATTAATTTTCTGTTTATGAGCGGATAAATACACATTTATATACTTGTTATATTTGGCTTGAATGCGCTCAATATAATTTTTGATAGTTTAATCTTCATCTAGAGCCCTTGATAATTAACTTCATCTGAACAATTTATTAAAAGCCCTTTCATCGTGACAACATGTCTACTTAAAGGTATCAAAATAAGAGCTTTTGGTTTATGTGGGAACATTTTTAGTTGAGTTTTGGAATCATTAGGAGAAATCCTCCATTTTTGCAAGTATGAAGAAAAAGTATCTAAACTTTTTTCGCAATCTACTACAGTGACACGCAGGCTTCGTCCTTTGACGAAGAGGCCTGTGTCATCAACAGACAAAAATTTTTGACATCCCTAAGGTAACTCAGGCAAATCAGATGTGAAAATATTATATGATATTGGTCCCAAAATGCTGCTTTGAAGAACACCAGCGCTTACAGGAAGTCTTTCAGACTTGGAGTTATGATAGTTAACCTGAAGTGTACGATTTGACAAATGACTTTTGAATGCTTTGTCTATCTCTAGAAAGAAAAGACCAGTAGAATAGCCTTCAAATTTGATGGAACGGATAAATTTGTTACACGTAAAAGTTGATGAATGGTCGAATGTCCATGTCGGAATCCTAACTGTTCATTGGCAAAAAATGAATTTTCATTTATATGGACCATCATTCTGTTCAAAATGACTTTTTTCAAAAGGTTCACTGATGGAGGGAAGAGTTCATATGTAAATTTTAATTCAATACGAATTAAATGCTTCCGTAAAATTCGGTGTCATTGCACACAATAATCGTAAAATCCACAGAAAAATCTCACGGATATACAATCGTCTGCCCAAAACATCGTATATTACCGACATTTCATAATCACTTTCTCATGAATGAACAGGCGGTGGCGGATCGCTCATTTGAATATTAATTATTTTGTGAATCGTAGCAGCTTCGAACACTGTATTTATGAATGAAACCTTGCTTCTCTCCAGCATAAAATCATCATCGGCGTCTCGGTCGTCGTCAGAGTCACGGAGTCCAATCACACCAATCTTCCCGTTGTCGACCGTTTCGTTACAGCGCCGGAGGAGCAGAGCGAAAACAAATCTTCCAAAGGTTTATTAGTTCCGTAGAATAGTAAGACGAGGGGACGGGAAGAAAACGTCGACGAATGATCAGTTTTCAACAACGAGTAGGTTTTCGGACAGTGGATCGAGCCCCACCAGTGCCATGTGGCCCCATCCAACTAACCAGAGCCGAGGAAGGAAATAAATGAGAGATTTATGGTCATTTTAAGCTAATTATTTGGCGTCATCGAGACCGAGACAGACAGGCAAACAAGCTTGAAGACAGCCGTTCGTCGTTTCGTCCCCGCTGCGCTGTTTCGCGGCCCATTGAGAGCCGGCCTTATACCCGAGTTCGAGTCCCGTTCAAGTCTCGTTTCGGCTGGGAAGATGAAATTCGATACCCTCAGAGCTGCTGCTGTTGCTGCTGCTGACGGTTCAGTTGGGGGGGGGGGATCAGGTGAACTTTGAATGCGCTTCCCACGCTTCCGATTTTGTGCGATGGGTTGTACTGTTTTGTAGGTTTGTCGGTGGCTAGTTGAGAACTGAGGAATCTATGTTAGTTTTTGGAACTCAGTACTGTGTTCGATAAAATGAATCAGACAAAAATGATCAACAAATATCGCTTTCAGTCGGATATTTTTGAAACTCTCAGGAAATAAATAACCCTATTTTTGCTATGTTTTTTTGCAAAATTGTTCAACCTGAAGACTTTTCATGTTTGTCGGAGCTTGCGCTTCATAATTGCCCAGAAACTTCAAGCCGATAATCTGCTTGGCATCCGCTGTAATGTACGCCTCGTGGTCCATTACGATGCATTTCGGCTGCTCCAACCACTCACGGTACAGCTTTCTAATGCCTTGGACACAGCATTCTGCTTATAGGTTTGAATAGGCACTTCGTTGTCCAATTGACGAACCAGACGGAAGAATTTGCCTTCTTGGTCATGTTCCGGATCGAAAGGTTCGGTTTGTACTTGAAGTAATCCTTCACCTTCCTTGTCTTCACGAGGTCTTTGCTTTTCTTTTGCTACAAGCTCGTTGCTGGATCGTCTGGGTGTCCTTGAACGATTTTTTCACACGGGACACGATCCACATGTCGATTTCCAGTTGCTCCACAAACCAATTGTTCTATTAGCCTGGGATTTCCACGAAGGCTCTCGATAACTACTTGACAGATTGTGACGAAATTTTGCATTTATAATAATAGATAGTTTATAGTATCTAAACTAGTTTCACCCTAAATTTCTTCAAATTTTACTCATGCAATAAAAAGTTAGGGGCTGTCAATTATTCACGTAAGAAATAAATGGCGGATTTTAGACCCCCCTCCCCCATAGTAAGGTTTTTTGTAAGGAAATTAAATTTAATTTGTATAGAGCGTAAGAAATCGCGAAAACCCTTTCCTTCCATAAACCCTTACGTAATTAATGGATGACCCCTTTTACAGACGATTCTACAAATGATCAGAGATCACCTCTTCAATTAGATGATGCACTCAATAACAAACCTGTTCCTCCAGACCTGTCCACAATCAACGCAAATTTTGCATAAAAAACCCCTGGTTAGCGAGGTGTCAAAGTGCTGATCTCCCGTCATTTGTAGGAAGCTGTTTTTCCACATCTGACACCGAAGCAAAGCGACTGCTGGCTGGTCCCATTCGTCAATAGTGCACACTTTAGCGCGATCGCCCGCCCGTAAACGCCAATCTAGCGGGTGCGCATTTATTCATTAGATATTTCTCACTTCCCGAGCTGCCTTTCAACGCCTCCCTCCCCACACAGGGGCACGTAATTACATTGCAATTTAAATGTAAATTAAAAACGACGTTAATGATTTATCGTTGATGTGTTTTTGTTATTAGCCACTGCAAGCAGACGGACACCGCAACAGAGTTGTTCTGGGGCTTTGAACGGAGATCGTGCATTACTTCTGTTGCGCTGAAGTTGTCGTGTTCAGATCAATCAGTAATTGTTGCGGCGCCAGAACTGGAGCAGTATGGAATTGGGGTTCCATGAGCGCTGTTGCGTTATGTTATAATCATAATCCAACATATGTGGTTGGTTGTTGCAAATCCTAGAATTTCAATGCATATATATGGCAATTTATGAGAGCTTTTCTTAGTGCCTTCAAGAACATTCTTACAGGACACTTTCGTGATCCATCTGTATTGGACAATACATTGACCAATTCTCTTCACAATGTCTCAATTATAACCATGAAATGAATCAATTTCACATTCAAATTCGGAAAACTCAGAAAACCGTGCGTAGAATGGAAGGGCAGCTGCAACACAAGCTTTAACCTCGAGCACTCCATATTCCCAGACCACATCAGTGCATCGAAAGATTTGAATTTCCCGGAACCGTACACACATACGCACTCAAAAATCATCAAGACCTCTGACATAATCATCTCGCCAATATTTCATCCCATGCCATGGGGCAACTAACAAGGCAAGCGATCGCCAGCCAGAAAAAAAAACGAAACTTTCCATCAGCTCTCGGATTGAGGATAGCAAAATTTATTGAAACGATCTCATTCCATCTTATTAACACCACAAAATTGGTACCCTCGGAGCCCTCCTCTCGCGTTATGCGCGCAGGGACCCCAAAACGAGAACCATAAAATTGAAGCCTTCCCAAAAGGAAGCAACCAACGAACGAACGAACGAACGGCTCCGGTCCCAGACAGTCGATGATGGACGGCGACGACGACGACTACGAGGTGAAGGGAGCCAACGAGCGAAAGCAAAACCCTACATTATCGTTATTAATATTGGGTGCCTGACTGTTGAGATCATAATTACATGTTCCGTGGTGTTTTGTTTATATTTCGAAAATACATCTTCCCTCGTCCCAGGAAGCGGACCCTTCTTCTGCTGCCGGGTAGGTACTCGGCGTTGCACAACGGATGGCCCCGACAAGGACGTAGCCAGGATCTACATGAATGACCTCAAAAGCAATTAGTCACGACTTCTGCTAACGGTTTTCGACAAATTTGGAAATGTTTGAGAATTTGAACTTATAGGATTTTTCTTGGTATTCCACTGAAAGTTTTGATATTGAAAGCTGAATAAATTTCTTTATAAGATTTTCGATCAATTTTAGCAAAGTTTGTTGGGATCTTATTCAGGGCTCGATAGAAATCAACGCTTGATTTGTGACTGAAAGCTGAAATCTCCTAGTATCATCATCATCAAAGTCCAGTCAATCTTTCTTAGCATCAGATATCGATTAAAACTGGGGTATTTTCTTCAATGTTCCTTTTTGAGTTACACCCGGATTTCCTTTAGGGATCATTTTAGGAATCTAGGATCTAGGAATTATTCAAGATAATATATTTTAAAGCTTTGCGATAATCTCTGGACAGCTTTTTAGGTACACACTTAAAATAAATCGCAGTATCCTGTGAAATAAATCACCGAATTCGAACTGTAAACAACAAAAATACAGATTTTCCTGTAAAATCTATTATTTTACCGAAAAAATCCGTGAAATTGACTGTTTTACCGGAGAAAAGATAACGGTGAAATTTCACCGTAATCCGTAATTTTTTTTAAGTGTGTAGCCTTGAAACATCTCCAAGATCCCAGCGCTTTCTCAAAAGATTTGGTCAAGAATTTCTCCAATGATACATTCAATTTATATCGCCTTGACCTGTGTTCAGGTCAAATTTTGATCGACTTCTTTTATTTCGTTGTTGAGACTGCGTCACCATGAGCCTCTGGTTCTGCCTCTGCTGCGATGTCCAGCTGGGTTCAAGTTTTGCAGATTTCGTTTCCGCCCCTTCTGACTGATCTGATATTTCTTAAACTCGTAAAAGCAGCCTTTGCCTTCTTGACCCGTACATCTATGTCGATCTTGGTGTCGCTGTCTGACGCCATCTGACTACCAAGATATTTAAGACTTGCGTCTCCACTATTTGCCAAGCTACCGTGAGGTTAGAGGCCAACGATTTGGTCTTGTTGACGTTGATTTTTAGACCTGCCCCTGAGGAGCGTTTGGCAAGAGAATCTAGCTTACGCTGCATGTCCGAGCGCCGTTGTGCCGATATAACAACACCACCAGCCTATTCGAAGTCATTGAGAAACTCCATGGTAATGGATTGTCCCAACAACCCTCGGTTTGGATCACGCTTAATTGCTCCAACCAAGAAACTGTAGCGGCGATATGGTATACCCTTGCCTCCAGTCACGACCCGAATAGGGTCGAACAAGCCACCGTTGTGCAAAACTCTATACGTGAATGCTTGGTACTGTCCTTCAATGAGGCCGACTATTTTCTCAGGGACACCTTTATGCCTCAGGGCACCCTACATAATCGGAATTCATTGACCTGCTCCAGGATGATGCGGAGAGTGACACAGCAGCGTCCAGCATGGAATCTTGCCTAATGCTGCCGGAGAGTCGCGTCAATCTTCTCCTATACTAGCTATACACAATAACATTACTCGCCAATTATCACAAACTGTCAGGTCACCCTGTTTAGGCATCTTCCTTAAGATGCTAGCGTTCAGTCGGCCGGAAAGGTGGTGGTTTTCCAGATATTGTAGAATGATTGATGCAATAGCCGTGCTGATATCACGGGGTCTGCCTTGAGCATCTCGGCTGATATGTAATCGACCACTGGGGCTCTATTCGACTTTATGCTTTTGATAACCGTTTCTATCTCAAGCACTGATGGAGCTTCGGTGTTGACACGAGTAATGCGTCGAACCCTCTTCTGAAAGATTTTCTAAATGTTCGAACCAGCATTTCAGTTCGTCATCTGGGTCGGTAAGCAGCTGTCCATACGAATCATTTACGGGCATTCCTGCCCCACTAAGGCGACGTGAAATATTGTAGAGGAGGCAAATGTCGCCGGTTGCTGCGGCTTTTTCGCCTTCATCGGCTACAGAATCTACCCACCCTCGTTTGTTCCGTCTGCATGAGAGTTTCTCTTACTTTTTCTAGAGCCGAGTATTGCTGACGGAGTAAAGCTTTGTCTCCACAGGTTTTTGCTCGCGGTTTAGCATTCCTCCGCTTCTCTATCTTCCTCCAGTTGCCATCCGTGATGCACTGCTTTCTCTGGGTGCGCAGTTCGCCCAAATTATTCTCACGGTAGCGATGAAAGTCATTCTAGATGGCGGTCCATAGTTTTTACATGTTGCCACCTCCGGGAATGTCCGCAGCGCGATTGAGGGATATCTTCACTGCGACGTCTTTTAGTCGGCGTTTGTTGAATCGTCGCCAGATTTTCTCCTCCTGACGATGGATCCGCGCGATACGCAGTCGGATCTTGCCGACGATTAGATGAAATTCGGACGCGATGTCGGAACTGCGTTTATTCCGCACATCCGTCTCCAGTTACGGCTGATGGGATTTGGTTTTCTGTAAAGTCATCACGGGAAACCTACGTGACCTTGTGCACCGGATGCTGAGGGAGGAGCGAACCCCGATTCTCCCACTTCATAAGCGCAACGTGTGCCTGGGCGCTGAGTAGCAAACCAACTACCCGGTGACGGGGAGCGTGTTAACCTCGTAAGCCAGTGCATACCAGAATTTGTCCCGTTGACAATCTGTGTTCACCAAAGTTTGTCCAACGGACTTCGCTTAGTTCTAGGACCTCAAGCTTTATGCGGCATGCCTCATTGGCAAGTTGTGTCAGTTTACCCTGTTGAGGTAGGGTTAATATTTTATTTATTTATTTATTGATTTATTTGGGCCGTGATTGGGCCGCCATCTTATGTACAGCTACCGAGAAATAGCATTTGATATTCAGCAGCTAGATGCCTGAACAGACGCTTTGAGTCGCCCCTCCTTGGTATACAGCCGCTCAAGCCGCTGGATGAGCTTCTCAGTTGTGGTGATTTAGGAACCGTCTCACTATACTGCAGGTTCCAAGAATCACCGCTTTTTGAATGCTGTGTGTAACTATACATCAACAGTGGCACGGCACGTGTTGATCGCCTTCACCTTGTTGCCGGAAGACTGAAAGCTCTTCAAAATTCAGTTGACGCGAATCAAGGACTTTTCCTGCAGCTCCATCTTGATCATCGTGTGGCGAATACCATATTCCGAATCTCCTCCTGCTCATTGACGCGGAAACAGCTGGCATCCACAACTTGACCTCGACGTAGATGAATTGACCGGCATTTGTCAACACCAAACTCCATCCGGATGTCGTTACTGAATGTCGTAACTAGCTGCCACAGTTGATGCAGCTCTGCACTGATTCCGCATCTGCACTGCACAATTATGTTTGCTCTGTGCTTTTACACTCTGCGCAGTCTGTCAGTGGTTTGCTCTTGCACGTTGAGCAGGCTACCTTTTTAATCTTCCTCCGCTTCTCTGTTTCCTTCCGTTGTTCATTCTCTTCTTCCTTTCTTGCTTCCTTCTCCTCCTGACTTCTCCCGGCGTCGGAGGTTGTTACCAGTACCGGTTGGAGAGACGTCCACACTGATGATGCCACGACTATCGGCGGCTATCGCAGGGGAGATCTTCGCGCGGCTGACTCAAGTGCCGAGATCGGTCAAACGATTCCGGTTAGGGATTGACTTCCGGTTCATTAGCACCCTGACGACCCAATGCCTGACGCTGCTCTCTACTTCTCGGTTCGCTGCTCTTCTCACCAGTTTCTCTGCAAAACTGACGGTATCTCTGCCACCATATTGTTCGCCAGATTCCAAAGGTTAGTATCGCTCATCATTTTGCTTACCATTCTGTCTGCATTGAAGTCTTTTCCAAGAGCAGCCACCGCCGCGTTGTGTTCCATGTTGAACCTCGGGTCCTTGATATTGGACCATTCGACCGAAACGATAGAGAAAAAAAACCATACAGTTGTTTCAAATTGTTAAAATAGACTGAAAAGCCAGGATTTTTTTCCTGCAACATTAAAAAGCGATTCTGATTCTGGGATTCTAAACATATGATTTCCTGGCAGGTTCCTAAAAAAATCCGTTGTGGATTCTTGGCGAAATCTTTGATGAAAGCCAGATTTTCAGATAGACTCTGGAAAATCTCAAATAAATCGTCATGGCGCAGTTCTCAGACTTGCCGTTGAGACTCTCAGTCAAATTAAAATCGGCTAGGGCCCCCTTCTGGCTACGCCCGCAATGTCCGATCCTTGTAAAGAGGAAAAACGCGAGCACAGCCGCCTCGGGCCGATCTTGTTAGGTGGTGTGTGGTGAGTTGGGCCCTCGAGAGGACGATGAACGGCTGTGCGTGGTTGGAACAGTAGTGGTCCGAAAATCGTTTGTTGGCATAAGGAGATATTGCGAGGCTCGTCCAACGCTGATGATTATATGGCGATTGAGGCGAATGTGTGGTTATAGCGAAATGTTGGGAGGACTCGGTTCCACAATGTTGTTAACTTTAGGGAAGACTTGGTAATTGTGTCAAAATCAAGACTTGAATTTAGTCATTTCTTTACAAGGTTTCTTCAGTTCTAGACATACATTTTGCAACTGATAGTTTCCTAAGGTTTTGAGTTATGTCTTATATGGTTCTGATGAGCTACGATAACCTACTGCAATTTGAACAAATTTTGTACTGCCAGTTGACCCTAAGGAGGTCCTAAGAAATCAGCCTCCTTATTTCCACATCAGACTCTCATAAGTACCCCTTTAAATTTCCTCCAATCGCCAAGCATGCACCGAGTCGTCCAACATCCCTCATAAATTTCCCACCCAGAAGGCACCCAGACGCCAGTTCCCATCTCCATCATCATAATCATCATCTCGGACGACGCCGGCCAGGTCGTGCTTCGTCGTTTTCCTGCCGTTGTTCCTGCCCACACGAATCCTCTCTCCAACAATTCGTCGTCGTCGTCGTCTTCATCGTCTTCATCGCCATGGTCCAAGATCCAGACTTTTCCCGCGAGGCCCATCAGAGACCACACCAGCTCGGCCACCAAAACGAGTTTCTTCCCTTGGACCTCACGACCGTCACGTCACCATCATCGTATACCTCCGAAGGAAAAACCAACATAAAAAACTAATCGGCATCGTTACTCCTCGCGAAATGACGAGTGAAAACGAGGGAGAATTAATAATCGTTCAATTGCCCCTTTGCTCCTCGGCGAGTACGATGACGTGACGTAGCGCTTGGAGTCTCTCCCTGAAGATGGACCCCACACGCACGAGGAGGAAATCGTAACTAATCTCGTTTTATGACGTCTGTTTGACTCCGTTTGTATGTATGCGTTTATTACTTATTTATTTTATTGCTCTATAAGGGCAATCATCTCCGTAGCTCTGCGTTCGGATTATGACGTTCGATGATGTGTACCTGTTCCGGTGGTCAAAGAACTTGCCGACGGCTTGCCCTTGTTCTCCCCAAATGGGATTACAATCATCGACTTAATTATTCATACCAGCGTCGAATACTGTATCTCTATTCAGGTGGAGCCAGCCCAATGAGCGAAGATCATTTCACGCTTCTTTGGCCATGCGTTTGCGTCTCGGGTTGATTGGAAAAATGAGTTGTTTCCCGGTATGTGACGGCAATTGGAGAACGCAGTCGAAAAAAAGAAACCTGTCGAACGGATGAACGGCTCAATAAAGGCCCTTCCGGAGATCATTGGAAAAAAATTGGGGTGGAGAGGCATGTTGGATGGGGCGAAACATTGGTTCAGCTTTAAGCACATTTAAACGGTCATTTGTTTACGGATTATTCGGAGGAGGCGATTGATTTGTGAAATAGTCACGCGGTAGTCCCATCTGAGGGAGCTGAAGTGAAAGGAATGTTTCAAGGCGTTTTCTTAGTCGGGATCATTGAATGTTTCATTTAGTGCTTTTGAGTACGCAATACGCCCCATTTCATTTTCAAGGGATTAAAGCTTTCTTAACACGTAAATATGATTACATATCTTAAATATCCACGAAAACATGATGTTTCACATATTAGGTCTTTGAGAAGTATCAAAAAACAATAGATTTTTAAAAAATGTCGAAAATCAGCTTCTTGGCGTAAAATTTCTAAACCGATAAGCAAGCCTCGTTGTAAATGAAGTCCTTCCTTTACTATTGCACTTATTACAAAAAAAAAACTTTTACCGGAAGACGACTGCTAATGGACCTTTTTAAGCTTAACAAGTGGTGGAATTTCTCTTGGACCATTTGTATAACACTGTTTAACGTTTTTCTGTGGTAGAGACATATTGCCCGGTTTGTTTTTAGACGTCAAAATTTAGACCGTTTACAAAAAAGTCTCGTACTCTTTTAAGAAGCTACCTGACAAGAGAAAACTGCATGCAGAGCATGATATCTTACAACATAACACCTTGACATGGAAAATTATAGAAGTTGTGCATTTGCTACTGCGATAGAGCGGTTTTCCTTCAGGGGGGCGTATTATACCTGTTTACCCTAATGAAACATGGCTGATTCACAAGCCTAGGAAGTCATGCAAGTTCACTGCTCTCATCTCGATTTGCTTTGTAGCTACGAGGGTATTTACGCAACTACTATTTTGACAGCGTTTAAGGTAAAAAGGTGTAATACGCCCCCTTAAGGACATATCTCCAAGAGTACCAAAATGGCCTCTAATATGGCACCTTACTTCCCACTTCACTTTCCACTCCCTCCTCCCACGCTTCTCACAGTGTTTTGGAGAGCGATCACAAAAAATGATTATTTGAAGTTACTAACCTTATTGTAGAGCGGTGGTTTCTTAACTGAAAGCATTCCAAAATGTGTTTTTCACAAATTACCTGTTTTTGAATGCAAAAAAGTAGTTATTGCTGTGATTTGTGTTGTTCAATATCACGCACTACCGAATCACTTCTTCTTCACGCACCGTGTTGTTGTTTGAAGGCTTTTCGGTGCCCGTTCTAAAATTCACTTTTCATGGTATTTCTACTCACCGTGACAATTCAAAAATCTGATGCGATACTTGTAACACTTTATGTTTTCTCGCGCCGTACTGCTGGGAGCAATAAAACACTTAAATTCACCGATTTGTGCTCGAAAAATAACACCGGAATACGAATTCACAGGGCCAACATTGTTTATGAATCGGATGCGCAGCTCTCACTGATTGGAAGTGATGTCAGTTTTTATGTTTGGAATTAAAATTGTTTGGATATTCATACACTTGCTACAACCACGTATTTTACAATTTCATAACACTCAGAAGGTGTACAATGTCACAAGTGTTGCAAAACATTTTTAAGCATGAGAAAAACAATGTACGGCGCAATTTAACAGCAAAAATGAATATTAGATATTATACAGTACAATTGACTGTAGAATTCAAATGCATACTGATGGCAACGTTCTCCGTCCGTGAGAAGCGAGAGAAGAGAGGAGAGAACTGCCAAAAAAAGTAAACAACACACGCATGGTGTGAAAAATGCTTATAATTTTGGTCAAAAAACATGTTTCTACTATCAAATGAAATCAATTGTGATTATGAGCTTTAAGGAAGTTGTTGAAGAATTCATATCTACAATAATACATTTGTATGAAACGTGTGCAAGTAATACTGCCTACATAGTTCTGTAGGTGGAGGTATACATGGAACATTATGATTTATTTTTGGCCGGCGCACATAACATTGTGCTCCGCCGTGTTGGGTGGCTCGAGAGGGTGGTTTAGCGGGTGGCTCGAGTGGGTGGCAACATTATGTTTACGTGCTCAATGGACCTTCACCTTAAGGAAATATTGTGTATTCACATTAACTTTTGACCGAAATTCATAAAAGAAATGAAATATCACCAACAAAAGTTCGCCGAAGTTCGGCGTCGGCAATCTACCGATGTGCTACGCCGACAAAGGCATTCTTTATGCGTCGGCGAAACACTTAATTAGAATGCCGACGCCGAACACTCGAATTGTCATTACCTGTTGGGGAGACGACCGCACTGCTGATGCCCCGACTACCAGCGTATGTCGTAGGGTATATCTTCGCCTTGTTACAGAAGTGGTACACCAGTTCCTATTGAGAATAACGCCGCAGTTCTGAATATCCAGAGCACTCTTCTTTCATCTTTCACAAGGAGTTGTGCCGCGAAGCTGACGCAAATCCCTGAAGCATCGCCTATCGAGTGGTGATTACGAAGATCAAGGGCCCAGTAACACTAGCTGAAATGTGCCCCGACGAACTGAAGTTGATAGTGGACGGTCTCTTTCCTACGCATGCTTCTACCTGCTGGATTGAAGGTGAATGCTCACGGCCCAGATGGTATCCCTAACGTAGTGCTAAGGGCAGCAATCTTGGCGTTCCTAGATATATTTAGGACAGCGTTGCAGAAGTTCTGAGGCGGCATCCACAAATTACGCTCTAGGGGGACGGGGTAGTAGGCTCAAGCGTTACAACTCATACAAAATGTTTAAATTGTTTATATAAAAAGCGTTACAGAGGGGGGAGGGGGTCAAAAAATTTCAATTTTAGCGTTACGTAATAAATGGACTGCCGCTGGAAGGCTCCATCCCAGACAAATGAAAGGTGCAGAAGCTGGTGTTGCTATGATTACGTGGGTAGTCTTTTGAGATATTCCTTGTTAAAAAAACAGTACCCGAGATATTCCTTGGACTTATGGATCGGTAATTGTAAAGCAGCAAGCAATGCCGAACTGAATGTATTTTAGTTCCTTTCCTCGGAGAGTCCAGATCAGATCATCCGTATTTCAAGCACCATTGTATGACAGGGTTAGTGTTCTAATGAATACCGCTTGTGTTCATTATGCAGAAGATCATAGTTCAATCTCAGTCCCTCTTTTTCGTGAGAAAGCTTGATTACGACAATAATATGAGCATGACTGGCCGCCCGTGGTTGCTACTCCAGTATCAGCTGCACTTACATAAAGAACCAACCCGTTGAATGCTTGTTACTAACAGATACCCACAGTGTATGAGTATTGATGATCTTCTATTTTCAAGAAACAATGGCGCCTGAATGCAGATCAAAGAGGGAAAGGGAGAGGAATTGAAGTTGCATTTAAAACTGACCACAGTAAACCGGATATAACCCTGCACCTACGCCAGTTCATGCGGAAAGGTAAAAGAGTAAAGTAATTTTATGGCAAAGAGACTTTATTTTTGGTTAGCAGACTGCCTATGTATCAGGCGTAAGGAAAGGCGTGTTATAGGGGAAAAGCACTAATATTCGACCTACAAGGATTTTGTGCCAATTTTCGGATTTCCATACAAAGTAGGCCGAATTCGTATGTATGAGTCAAAAATTGGTGCTTTTCCTCTTATGATAGAAAAATGGAAGCTTAGAGAAACGGATTCTTGTCCGCTTTTGTTTCTTGCGATTGCTATACACGAATAGTTTTAACTGTGATAGATTTAGAATGGAAGATATAAGAAAACGAAAGATACAACTACAAAGTACGAGTAAAGAGACGGGCCTGGGATTGAACGCACGACCTTCTGCTTATGAAGCAGAAGCGATAGCCATTAGACCACCAATCCCGTCTCAAAGCTTGAACATGACGGTTAAATTCCACTAACAATGTTCAACTGTATACGATAAAGGGACGTCTATATCACTCCTACCAAGTCCTCTGTTGTACTTCACAGTTTCCAGCTGTTGCCTATCCATATTAGCTCTCGACTATTGGAGAATGCGTCGTCAATCATATATAAGAGCCAAAGAGTAGTTTCAAATATTTATTTAGGGTAACAGACAAAAATCGATGGTACTAAATACGAATTGTTGTGACTTGCAGAATGCTAATGTTTTCCAAATCAACTGTTCTGAACTTTTTAGTTGTTTATATGCTCTAGAGTTACTCTTTCGATAATCAAGTTCTGTTAATATCCGTATAGGGTGACCATCTTTGTAGTGATATGTGGCAATACCAACAACATCATCATCTCCTGCAGACTTAAAATCAGGACATTTTTCACAACCGGCCCTACCTGTGCAAGTTATGTTTTAGCTCAAATTCCTAATATGACTCATATTGCCAATTCCGAATAGCATTTTCAAAGATTTTTTTCTCAATTTTATTGAGGACTTGTAATGTAAAATGACGAGACACTTCTGATAAGCAGGTATGATTATATATTTTGCTAAGACAATAAGATTATTGCAGCAAATTACCGATGATTTTCAAAAAAAATATATCTTTAGTGTCTCATCAAGACTTCGCTAGGTACTGACTAAGAATGTCAAAAACAGGAGGGGAGTAAAGCCGTTGGTCCCGAGATGAACTAGTCCAGGGCCAAAAATCTCTTTAATAAAGGTAGAAAAAAAAAACAGTCAACGATATTTCATAGAGTCTGAAAAAACACAAATGAAAACCATCTAAAACCTTTAAGGAGACTTATTAGACATTATAATACCAGGAAATAACGGTAACATTCCTCGAATTGTGGTTATACAAAGAATATGCTAATAATCTTTTTAAGAATTTCATAAAGAGCTTTCATTAAATTTCCATAAAGGTCTCGTAAGAATTCAATAAGGAACTCGCCAAGAATTCATGAAGAGTCCTACAAAAAATCAATCAAAATTTTTGGGAGAAATCCGTCATTTTCTTCCGAAACCGACGGTTTCTTCTATACAATTCTCTGAAACATTCGTAAAGGATCTCTCTAGAAACTTTGATTATTTAGACATGGTGTGCAGCACGAGATTTAAGATGGAGAAAATCCCTCTTTGTGATGCATCAACATATTGACACGAAGATAGAAAATCCCGTGCTTAAGATCATAAGTGTTCCAATGTCAGCCACCCGCCAAGGGATCGGCTTTCCGACCAGTGCTTCAGCAGTTTCAAAACCGCGTTGACTCGTATCTACTGGTGAGCATCAAGAACCCTATGCCAGAAACAGATTAACAGTCTATCCTCTGAGCCCCGGATTGATCGGACTTCTACTGGACGACTGCTGTAACCATCTGGAGTTGCTCTGGACTATCATTGAGCCAAATCTAAATGACCATCATCTATATAAACGTCTGCGAAAAGTGCAAAAAGTTTAATAAAGCGTTTTATCCTGTAACAGTGGACGAGAAGATGAACAGTGGATAGTGTGGATTAATCGAAATTGAAGAAATATTTGCAGGACTTTTGGAACATTACCATCCTTATAACACTCGTAAATGCAGTTTGCGTAGAAGGAAGTCCTTGAGTGGTCCTTCCGTCTCGTACTGGACTCGTTCTCGACCAAAGAGCAATCAAGGCTACAATATTTGGCTGTGCGAAGTACGTAGAATCGCCTTGTTGACACCATCAAGAGCTATCTTGGTCTTGATTTCAACTGTGTGACTTCTTCAAGTCAATTCGGCGATACGTTCTGCAACCAAGTAATGGAAGGAGAACCAATCAAGGAGTAAAATAAGCTTTCACGGTTGCAGTCTGCAGTGAAGAGCTACCAGGATTATTGGATCTCGCAAGGTCTTTGAATGCCTCCTAATGAGAACATCTATAGCAAGACCTTATTGGTGTAAGTTTTGGCAAGATGTCTGGCGGATTGATAACGAAGATGTTTTCCCATTTCTCTCACAGATTGCTTGACGCCTTAATTGTTGACTCATATAAGACGTTAGTTTTGATGTGCGATGATTACTATGTAGTCTGGCAGAACATCTTAACTGGAAGTATGTGACTATCATTATTGGGTTCAAATAGCCATGATGTTTCACGCACAGCCATTCATCAAAACCAAGCCGAAGGTGGTGGGTTTGAATCCTGCCAGACATGGATCTTTTAGGATACGAAAACGTTAGTAACTGTGGAAGAGGCAACTGCACACTGAGATAAGAAGCGGACCTTGTCCCAGTTTGGCTGTAAAGTCAAAAGAAACAAAGAACTTAAGTGCCATACTCCCAGACCCTTCTCACGAAAGTGCAAACATCACGCAAAGTGTGTATTAATTCATTTCAGTAATACTTATGATATCGTTAAATCGCCCGCAGAATGGATAATTATTCGATTATACGGCGATGGATGCGTGTGCCTAGAGCGAAAACGCGCGCGCTTTCTTGCCAGCTCATCCATTCTCGGATGCATACGGCCTAGCCAGCAGTGGCTCCGGAAACAGGTTCCACGAAGATGGGCTTTAATAAAGTGTTGATAAATTATAAAATTATATACCTCCGATGGTGAGCAATCTATCTTTATCTACGGCCAATCACGAGACGAGAGCACGCCTAATGGGTATAGGAAAAATCTCTTTCCGTGATGTGGTAACTGACGCTTTTCAACTCATCATTCGCGCTCACTCAATCAGGGGACACTAATGCCCACCGCAACGGTGGACGATCATCTCCTCTGGTGGTGGTGCTAAACATAATAATCCTCTGAGGTGCCTTTGTGGGGCATTTCCAGCTCAAAACCGCGAATGAAAATAGCATTTTCAGACTAACTATTTTCAATGCAAATTAAACTTTTCACATGTTTAAATAGCTATCCGTTATGACCTTTTCAATGAACATTTTTAAATATTTCCCAATTTTTTAAGAAAACCGGCTTTATGTTGTTCTAATGGTCATTGTTATTTGCTGGAACTTCTTCGATCAAAGGGGTCATGCACAAATTATGACACGCTCCAAGAGGGGGGAGGGGGTCAAGCCAAGCGTGACAAGCCTCACAAAAAATTCTGAGGATTCATACAAAAAGTGTGACAAAGGGGGGAGAGGGGATCAAAAAAGTTGAAATTTAGCGTGACATAATTTGTGTACCATCCCAAATGCATCCAATTTGAGTTACAAATTTTCAAATCATAAAATCCTTCCAACTGATAGGCCTTTTCGAATATTCTTACATCAATGTAATATTTAATTCGGAAAAGGATGCGTATGAACGATTTGCGTATTGTCCTGGAAACGCTCTATGCCAAACCCGTTTACTAAACAGCTCAAACATTTCCCATGTCCAACACCGATCGAATAAAGGCATAGACTTTTCCGTATTGCCTAGACGAGTTGCAATTGAAGCCACAACTGCCATTTATGAAGACGTTGCCGTCGATTGGCAACATTTGGACGAGTCTTCGTCGTTTATGCGAGTTGACAGATCCATTCCTACATGGAAACCTGCATCTCAATCACTGCGTCGAGGAAAAAGGGGCATGCAGATGACAGACAGCAGCCGTCGTCCAGTTCGAGTGGAATGAATTTGTTAGATTTTATGACATCGAACGGTTATTCTCCTTCAGTGGCACTGTATTAGGTAGCATGTCTTAGAGAGGCCTGAGATAACGCTAGTGACCGCCGAAGCTGGAAGTGTCGCATTGCGGAGGTCCCAGGAGGGCAATAACCATTAAGATAAAAGAGGTGCTCCTCGTCGGGTCGAAACTAATGGGAACAATGTATCAGCTTTTTTGAACGATAATTTAGCAGTAAAATTTGTGGCTAGTGATGCGTCGTGTTGACTATCTTATCAGTTTGAGGCAGAATAGGTTTATACTTTGTGAGCTAATGTCTGGTAGCTATTAGTTTATGAGTTTCATTTATGTATTGGTTGACAAGACTGTGTAACGTTAAACTCTCCCTAATTCGATATTTTCCAACTCGTGCAATTTAAAATTTATGATTTAAATAGTTGGCAATACTGCTAGTAAAATCATTGAAAATTGCAATATATCTAAGACAGCATCCGTTAATTACGTAACGTTAAAATTGGATATTTTTAATGTTCCTTGAAAACATGGAAAACGGCCCTGGAACTTGATTTTGGCCCTTCTAGTACTCAATAAGCAACCTAGATTGGGATATTCTGCCACAGTACTTGGAAGCCGTGGTGAACCTTGAGTATCTGTAGTTTATTGTGTAGCTGTGGTTACGATGTTGGGATTGGGAACGCGCCTGCAAGAAGAAGATCACACACGCCCCAACGCACAGGAACCCGCATGGATATGACGCCTTGAAGGTCGGATCGCAACACAGCGGTCAAAGGTTGGTTGACTAACACAGTACAAGCAGAGGAATCGTTCAACGAGGCTAGTTCGTCATGCTGCTGAAATTGTTAGGCCCGCAGAGCTCCGAGATTTCAGATAAGTCGACTTAACTGAGATTTTTTTTTTTCTGTTCGGAACATAAACCACTGCGACCAAGATTTGATCTATTGTAGTATATCCCGCGTCCTTTGTTTAGTGCATGTCGTGTTACCTTATCACTATTGAGAAGTGATAATGTATTCGGTTTTCTTACAGTTGTAATTCCTAACTTGATCGCAGGAAAGGATTCTAATTGAAAGGTTCCGCTATTTATACCCTCTGAAGAATGTGGTGGGTACACTCTCCACAGGTGCGCCCCTTTATCAGTCAAAATCGGATCCCTTGATAAAGCCAAGAAATTGCACCGATATTGTCCATGCATCAGAATCCTAGTCCTTACTTCTTCAAACTAGAGGAATAAATAAATAAAAGATTAGAAAACAAATTGTTGTATTCGACTCATTTTTTTCCTTGCCTCAAGATCATTCTCGGCAACCGGGTAAACCGAGACTTGTCACTTTCAACAAGGTTTACAATTGTAATAAGGACTAAAAAATGTTCCTTTGATTACTATAATATCCTGTTCTCATCGTTTGAAGCAGTTAGGACTAGGGTTCACTGCCCAGACAACCAGAAATCGCATGAAAGTTCACGTTACAACTCGTTTATTCATACTAATTATATCAAACCCGCAAAACACTGTGGATAAACTCGTAAGATTGATGAATTTCCTCGCATAAAACACTTCTTTTCTGAGTTCATTTGTACATTTTGGTTCGTCTCGTACACTCGTACAAAGTAAATCGAATCAATCCATAGCAGCTGTCAAATCAACATTTGTTATCATACGTTAAGTCGCATAAGAGCACAGGTTAGTTCGGTAGATTATTTATACACTCGCATTGTATGTTATTATTCATCACACAATATATGCACGCATATCGCCTCCACTTTTGTACGTAGAAGGCCTTTTCGCGACATCTTATAAGTGAAATTTTGCACATACAAAGCCTCCAGGTGATTTCGTTATACGTACATTTTGGTTGTCTGGGTGGTAGATCTTTACCCCATAACGCACCACGAAAAGGTGATCTACCCGCGTTATGGGTTATGGGTGAGATCCTCGACACCCAAGTACAGCGGTTGAATACTCTTGCGAAACGATTGCTACGTTATGGAGAATGTTGGAAGCGGAAGGAACAAAACCGGATGTTCAACAAAAACGAGAGGGAGTTCTACAACCACATCCAAAATGACAAGGTCGAATTTGGCGAGGGACTCCCGGAGATTGGCGACGTAACACAATTTTGGGCCAAATTATAGGAGAACCCCACAAACACAACGGAGGAGGAGACCCCACGCAGCTACCGAAATTCATAAGCAGGGGGCTTGCCAAAGCACAGCTGACCCAGCGAATTATAGACCAATACCGTGCGTTTTAAGTCTATCGTCGGTAATAAAGAAGAGGGTGCAAGACCATTGCAACACCAACGACGTGATGACTGAGGAACAGAAAGGGTGTCGCAGAAACACGTAAAGCAGCAAAGATCAGATCATCATAGGACAAGTTACCCAAAAGCAAAGGAAGCTGAGTAGCATACGACACAGTTCTGCACTCGTACCTTCTTAAGGTTCTGCAGTCGTATAAGGTAAACTGGAACGTCATCAAGCTGATGTAACACGCGAGCACATCCCTACACATTACTGACGATTGCCACGGTCCAGGACTCTCAACAACAGAAGGCGTATTTTTCAAGGCGATACGTTTTTTCCGCTGTGGTTTTGCCTGCCCATGAACCCCCTTAACAAAGCACTCAACCAAAGCAACTATAGCTACCAATCGAGATGTGGGGAAAGGAGCACAAAAGTTACCCACAACTATATGGACAACCTGAAGCTATTTGTGTCGATGAGATGATCGCAACGTGGAAGCAGAAGAAGTTACATGGCACGTACCCCAATCAACTCGAGCACATCGATAAGGTGGCGTCAAACACGTGGCTGGTGCGGGGTGACCCCTTCTCAGAAACAGAAGGTTTCATGGTAGCCATCCAGGACCGGGTAGTTGCGACGAAAAACTATCGGCACTACATATTGCACGAAGACGTGGAGAACCGCTGTAGGAAGAGCAATTCAGTAGGGGAGACTATCGAGCGGCTGTTCAGTACTAGTAGAGGTAAGCGTCACAACAAAGTTTCCAATATTGTGCATTAACAGCTTACAGCTCTTAAGCACGACTTGGTGGACCGATTTGTGCCCTACAACAAAGACCTGCCTGATCCGGTCCTAGAAAATAGTTGCATAAAGCTGTACTGTGATCGCGAGATCGTAAAGGAACGCCTCCATCAATGCCAACCGCCCCGACATTGTAGTCTACGACTACGTCTAGATAGAAGAGTACCATGACTTGGCGGAGGAGTTGAAGGAGATATGGCACTTAGAGATCGTCCGTATAATCCCCACAGAAAAATTCAAGCCCTTAATATGGACTTTCCTCAAAGAATTTTGCGATCAACTGAGTCAAGCCCCCTCTTTGATCGAGCTCAATTTACGCTAATGGATATAAGGTATAAGATAAGTTTATACATCTTGACGCGTTGTAATGATATTCATTACGAGACAGCCGAAAGGGCACTACAAAATGCTAAGGAACAAACAGTTGCTGATGTGCCTAGAACTAGTGGAGCACGTGCCAATAAGCCGTCGAAGAAGCGTGAAATAGACTCGTCAGCAGAAAAAGCGGGTTAGAAAAAAAGAACAGAAAAACGAGCAGAACGTGTTGAACGGAGCAGGAAACGACGAAGAATCACAAATCGTCAGGAGGGTTCTAAGAAAGTGACTAGCCGCCCGCGGCGTGAGTAGTCGAAGGGTGAAGCCATACTTGTTAAGGCAAACGACCAAACCACGCACGCAGCGATTCTCCGTAAGGTCAGAGATGTTCCGAAGCTGAGAGACCTCCTCGGTGAGAACGTGGTCAGAACGAGACGTACTCAATTTGGAGAAATGCTTTTCGAGCTGAAGAACAATCCGGTGATCAAGAGCTCGGCCTACTAGGAGTTGATTGCTGAGTCGTTGGCAAACGAGACAAGCGTAAAAGCTTTAACTCAGGCTTTAAGGCGATCCCATCACGATAGTGGTGAAGGTAACGCAGATCAACTTGAATCATTGCGACACCGCACAGAAACTGTAGTGGCAATCAACAACGGGTATCGTTGGTAGATCGGCTGTTGTTCTTGTTGATGATATATTGGCTTTTCAGTCTTGAGCCCCAAAAGTTTTTAATTTTGTCAAGACTGAAAAGCCAATATATCATCGTTAACAACGGGAGCAAAATGCGACGTTGCGATTATAGCTAAGCAGTATCGAGTACCGCTCTATAATGCCAACTGGGTGACATACTGTATGGGAATAGCGTCGATACAGGTCATGGGTAGGTTCCCCATCCAAGAAAGGGTTTCTAACACCAAAGAAAAATTCATGATCGCGAAAGTCAATTATGTCTACGTAGACAGCTGCTTCAGGGTGAACACTCGACGAATTCAGGCGGATGTTAGAGAAATTGACCGGAGACTTCAATGCATGGGCCGTGAAGTGGGTTAGCAGGGTAACCAATGCCAGAGGTTACAGTCTGCTGAAGGCCCTGACAAAGCTAGATCTCCAACTGTGCAATGAAGGTACCGTTAACATAATTAGGAAAAACTGACGAGAATCGATCATCGATCTTACATTGTGTAGCCCATCGTTGGCGGGCAACATGAACTGGACGGTAAGTGAGGAGTGTATCCATCGCGATCACCAGGCACGGATCGACGGAACTACGTGGCAATACCGAGAAACACGAGTATTTTGCAATAGTGGAAAACCATTGTCCTTGAAAAGAACCTTTTTGTCGTAACACATCGTGTAGACAGCAATATTTTGGATTTCGATGCGGTGGAGCTGACAAGGACGATTTTCAGGGCATGTGACATAACAATGTCGAGAAAACGGCGTCCCGGCGGACAAACTGAGAGTCATCGTCGAGGGTCTATTCCCAAAGCATGACCCTACAATGTGGCCGGCCACACCATATGATGAGCTTATAGCAGCGGTGAAAGCCCTGAAGCCGAACAAGGCCCTGGGTCTGGACGAAATCCCCAACGTAGCACTGAAAACAGTGGACGTAAGGACAGATATGCTTAGGAACATTATGCAGAAATGCCTGGACGAAAATCAATTTCGAGGAGTACGGTATATTCAGAAACTGATACTGTTGCAGACGCCAAGAAAACCACCCGAGGATTCAGGATCATATAGGCCTATATGTTTACTGAATACACTCGATAACTCTTGGAATGGTTCATCCTCAACAGAGTGATAAAATGCACAGAAAGCGAGAACGGACTATCAGAAAGGCAATTTGGATTCCGGAAAGGAAGGTCGATGGTGAACGCTATTCGGACAGTGCTGGAGAAGGCCGAGAAAGCATTGAAACAAAAGTGTAGAGGGGATCGTTACTGTACCATGGTTACGATAGGTGTGAAGAACGCGTTCAACAGCGCCATTCGTTAGGTCATTGCCATAGCGCTGCACAGAATGAGGGTTCCCGACTACTTGTAACAGATTTTGAAGAGCTACTTCCCAAACCGAGTACTGAGGTATGAAACCGACACCGGTGCAAAGGAGTTAATAACGGCTGAAATCCTGTGGTTCCATACTGGGTCCGCTGTGGAACGCGATGTACGACGGGGTCCTATCGCTTGTTACCAACTTAGTGGAAACAATGGTAGTAACTATCCCTGGGAAGAACGATAATCTGCCAGGGCTATAAGTTGTTTTTTTATTTTGTAGGTGTTTTAGTAAAAGGCAATGGGAAAATAACTTCAAATTATTAAATTGTTCCAAAACATAGTCTTCAATACCCCTCGTCTCGAGGATCGTTGGAGTAGCACAACATCTGCTGTGCTAAGCAGGTGGTATGACTGATTCCGGATGAGGTTGAAGAGGGAAGAGAGAGCGAGAGAAAACTGTAGCGAAGAAAGTAGAAAAAAGAGTGGAGGAAAGGCGATAACCAGCGAAGGATACGGATTTTGGTTGCGAGAGGCAAAAGGTACCGAACTACCACGAAAGTTGGATGTAAAATCCAGTTGGTGCGTGAAATGTGGCCATCCAGTCTTCCTAAAGCATTGAGCAGATCGTGAAACGAGAGACATCCCATCTAGTGATGCCGGCGACTTGGTCGGATACGCTGAGAGTAATTCAGGAGTAACCTTTCATGATCTGAACCCCGAAGGAGAATAATCCCAATTTGTCCAGTGGGGCTTAGAACAACAAGAGGTTGATGAGTCCCGTGCTGGTGTCCGACGAGTCCCATCGCACGAGGCATACGCAGGAGGAAGTAGAAATGTTGGCAAACGCTTCAAGTGTACAAATAGCCTCAATGGTCAGGTCTATCCCGGTGGTTTAGTACATGTCTCGGTTCGATTCCCATTAAATATATATTTTTGAAACATTGTAAAACCTCTTTTATTTCATTCCTGTCATTTTGTAAAATTAGACTTACACAATTAAAAACGTTTACCCAAAAAATGAGTATAAATATGTACTTTTTACCCTGATCGATTTCCCTGATTTACCCTAAAACGGTTGACAGTTCGAATATGGGACTTTGGACACACATTCCTACACTATAAATACGTGATTCACTGGGATGTCAGTTTGCGTATTAGAAAAAAGTATGTAATCCACACCAACCCCACTTACACCCCTATTGAAGTAAAGACCTTTTTTATCTGGCAGAAACACTATTTTATAATAAAATATTCAATATCTAAATATAACTATACATTTTTGTTGTTCACAGCTTAGAAAAACAGTGTTCCTTAGATTAAACGAACAAACTCCAAACGATAAAAGAAAAATAATGAGGTTGTTCCAACTTCTTGTTTTTGGAGAAATTCAGTTCCTAGAGAACGCAAAGCTCCAAAAATAATAGAAACAATAGATGCGTACAATTTCTTTTCGGTTCCATAAAATTACATCCAGCCGATAACTACCTACTTTCCATGAAATAATTGGACGTTAGAAGTTTACCTGCAAAGAGAGTAAAAAAAAACAGTTATTAGTCTTAGTATTATTAATCCGAATTTAATTACAAGGACCAAAAGGTTTTTTCTCTAATTGGTTTAAATTTGCTCTTCAGAGCGCATATTCAAATAAGTGTAAGTATCGAAGAGAGTAATTCTCAAATATACATAAATCTTACTTCTTGAATTGGGACTTAATAGAACGTCATCATGCTACCAATTCAGCTAACAAGACAACCAAATCTTCACCGCAACCCTCAAGAAGGGTACGGAGACAGACAGACCGCCAATAATCATGACAAAAGACGGAATTGAGATTGCGGCAAAAACGTCGGACCGCAAACAAGATCATCCAAATGCATCATCCCACAAAACCCGGCCGTCGAACAGATGTTCACTCCACGCCAGTTACGTTTTGCTCTACATACGAACGAACCGTGCTGGACTTTATTTCCCACTCGGAGCATGCTGGTGCGTTTGAAATTCTGATGATGGACCCTTATGATCGTATCGGATGTCGGTACAAATTTGTTCGATTAGATAATCAGCGAGAAGGACAAAACGGCAGCAATTAGAATATTTTGGAAACGAAGAAGAGGATAGGTATTATCGAATGTCTGGCAACCGTGGTTGCTCCACAGCTGTCACTGAAGCAGCATTTGACGTTTCGAGAGCCAATTGAAATTCCGTTACAATTCCGGCAGTCACTCTGTCGAACCGCGTCGCCGCCGCGCGATCATTATTCCCGGTGAACAATCCGCAATATATCCGTTCATAAAAAAAATCGAAACCCTTTGTCACACGTTTCCATTCATAGACCTCCATCCGAAACAGGCACAAGTCGAGCACGGAGGCAAGCCACGCTACTGGCGTAAATCCAAACCGGCGTATAGGCCTTTTGATTCCGGCCCGAGTGTGCGGTCATGGGCACCGTCTGCGCAGCAATTTGGCTGTCGGCAAATATCAGAGACCTCCGTTCAAACAATTTGAAAACAATAAATAATATTTCAAAACTAGCCTCGTCGGGGGAAACGGGAAAACGAGCCAAGCCTATGCGTGCCTTCTTCGACCAGGAACACTGCGCACACGGGACGACGCACAGTGGCCGCAAAAGTAGTAATCTCACTCAAAACGTAGGAAAATTCTCATATATTGAAAAAGACGAGATTTGTTGAAGGCAATGTGAATTATATCACATTGCCTACAAAAGATGTATTTTTGTTAAATAATGAGCAATTTTCAACATTCTGGGCGAGATTTCCAATTAAAAAAAAATTGAACTTGCGTTTTGTGCGTATCAATTTAAAGTCGAAAACCTTTTGTAATTCTGGAAACTAATAACGTTCAAATGCTTATTTCAGAAAAAGCGTTTTCTATAGAACAACTTAGAATTAAAAAAGAATAAAAAGGCTCAATTTTAGCTGACATCTCTACAGTTCACATATTCAATACTAAAGAAATTAGGAAAAAAATGTTGAAAGAATCTATAAGCTTTGTTTTTTGGTTGGCTCCGGGCTACTGTGTGACGCACACCGAATCGAAAAGAAAAGATCGGCTATAAAAAAATATGTATGCGCACCTTTCGGTACGCAAAGGGCGGACGGAATCGGAGGAAAAGGTACCGCTTTTGTGCACAAGCGCACAGTAGGCGAGGTAAGTAACGTCTTCAAGCGATTTTGCTAGGCCTACTCATCCTGACGGAATGATCGGTCGGGAGAGTGCGATCAACACACGAGAACAGCTGATACAGCACGGGATCGGCCCTTTTCACATGAAGAGAGTCGGGATGAACCGGGATTACGCAACAACGGGTTATTAGGTAGACTACTTATCAGATTGAGCCATTGTCATCGTCGGACCTCGCCGACTAACGACGAAGGATGGCACCATACGCAAAGACAAAACGACGCGGCTCTTTGCCCGCATCATCCCCCGCAATTCTCCGGTCCTCGGAACACATAATTCAATTCACCCGGGAGTTCGTTTTTTTTTTTTGCAAACCGAAGGAAGCGGTTAATTTCGGCAAACCGCAAATCATAACCATATCATCTTTCTATCGAGCTTATTATTTCAACATGAAAGGAAGGGGCTGAAGAGCGCATGGAAGGTTCGTACGTAAGTAACGCAAAAAACTTAACAAGGAGAACAGCAGGAATTAATGAAGAAAAAACTACTTTTAATGAGCGCCGGCAAATACTTTCGTCAAGCGTTTTCTTTTTCAGTGTGGATACGGGTTGGGACGTGTAGTCAAGAACCGGTAGATATCGAATGATTTCTGGCTATTTTGATTTGAGGAGCGTCCCTTTATTTGGTCTTATTTTATCAATACAACAGGATGGCCCACTGTAGAAGCAATGAGTTGAGGCAGGGCCAACAAGTCTGGAGTAAAAATCAACAATACAGGTACAAATTTGGCAGCGACAGGGCAGAGAGGTAGACCGTAACCACGGGTACAGACTAACGACTAAAAACGCAGTGTATGGAACTGTTAGTCTATCAATTTCTCGTAAAATGTCCAGGTTGGTTCAAAGGATGCATTTAAAATAGTTCAAGGTAAGTTTTACGCTCGCCAGTTTACGAACAGAAGCGACCTCAGGCTCATTAAGTTTGCTTTAACTAAGTATTGTGACGCAGAAACCATTTGAAGCAGAGCCTACTTCAAACACATGGCTACTACGGACTCCACAAGATTTGCAGTCTGGTAAACATAATCTCCGTACGAAGTTCACCATGTACATGACCCTGAAAAGAAGACGAAGTGTTTCGACAAGGATCTCTTCGTCGAAGCATTCCGAGCAGTAAGCGACGCTCGAACCTTGGATGCAGGAGAGCTGATAGAAGCGTTTGCGAAAACGTGTGATGCAACTATGTCGAGAAAATTGGAGCCAAGCGGCGTTCTGCATACTGGTGAAACGACAGACTCAGTATTCTCCATGCAGCCTGCTTAAGAGCCAGAAAACCCGTGTAGAGAGCTAGATCAAAAGCAAGCATGGAGGAGCGTGAGGTGACCTACTGGCTGGCAAGAGCCACATTAAAACGGGAGAGAGTGACGAGTAAATAGAAACGCTACAAGGAGTTGTACCGGGAAACTGACGCAAATCCGTGGGGCAACGCCTATCGAGTAGTGATGCTCTCACCGCGTGGCCGTCCACACCGTACGCTGAAGTAGATGACGAAAATGCCGATATCCATGTTTCTAACGTACTGATAGCTGATAGTGTACAAAGCTCCCGATCCAGATGATATCCCTAAATTAGCGCTAAGGGTAGCAATGACGTGTGCCCAAGGACAACTCTGTAAAAATGTCTAGCGGAAGGAATGTCAGATGGAAGGTGCAGAAGCTGGTGTTGCTTCCAAAACCGGGAAAATCGCCAAGAGGTCCTGCTCCATGTAGACCAATATGTTTGATAGACACTCTTAGTAAACTTCTGGAGAAGGTCATCCACAGCGGGCTGACGATCTACTCGGAAGGCGACAACGGATTGTCGAAATGGCTGTTCGGATTCCGGAAAAAAATATTTCGATAGATAGTCTTCGCGTGCGCGAAGAAAGCGTTCAAGCAGAAGAGGGGAGGCAATCGATACTGCACAGTGGTAATGATAGCACTGCGGAACACGTTTTTGTCTCCAGCACCAAATTACCGCCATTGTCGTTTTCATAAATATCATAGCACGTCTAGTTTTTGAGATATTGAAGTTGAGACTGTTGAAAATGCGAAAATTGACTATTTCAGCCAACTTGCATGTAAGTTTGCCAGCTTGTATGGCAATTTATTTGCTTCATTTGCCAATGAGTTCAAAATTTATGTGTATAACAATATTTTTTATCAAAGTTTATTATACTTACGATGCGGAAAAGTTTTTTTTTATGGTTTAGAATATTATTGTATTTTGCCATATAAAAGAAACAAATAATTTTCTATGGAGACTGCAAGCATGTTGAAAAATTCGGTTTAATCGAAATTGAATTGTGCAATTTCAATCAAATTATATCTGAAATGAAAGTTTTAGTTCCATTTTGCATGTTTGGTGTATTATATTACAAAAAGTTTGATAAATCATACTTCAAATTTCATGTAAACATCCATGAAAACAGTGTTTTATACAACTTTGGCGACCTGTAGCTAAAAATTGGGACGTGCTGGAACATTTCTGAAAATGGCATCTGATTCAGCAACTCCAAATCTACATAATTTGATCCTTGAGACACGCAAAAATGTCATTTTTGTTACGCTGTGTAGATGTTAAGAGCGCGTTCACAAATGCCAGTTGGGAGGCTATCAGCCCAACACATAATGCAGGTCCCCAAATATCTGTATAAAGTTCTCCCAAGCTACTTTCATTACCGGGTATTGGTGTACAACACAAACCAGGCACGGATATCAACCAAAATAACGTCTGGAGTTACACAGGGGTCTAAACTTGGTCCAAAACTGTGGAATATGTTGTACGATGGAGTGCTAACCTTGACACTGCCGAATGGAGTCGAGCCCGTCGGGTTCGCAGATGACGTCGTTCTTGTGATAACTGGCGAGACTGCGGATGAGGTGGAGGTGCTGACGGCGGAATCGCTAGACATCATTGAATCGTGGATGACTGGAGTCAATCTACAGTTGGCTCATCACAAAACGGAGGTGGTGCTGGTCAACAACTGCAAGGTGGTTCAGCAGTTCGGAATCAACGTTGGAGGACACGGAAACTCATCGAAGCTCCCTCTGAAGCACCTTGGGGTAATGGTCGACAACAGGCTAAACTTCAACAGCCACGTAAACTATGCCTGCAAAAAGGCAGCGAAAGCAGGTTGCACTAAAGCTATCATGTCCAACATTGGAGGAGCAAGAAGCAGTACGAGGCGTCTTCTGGCGACCATATCATCGTCCATATTGAGGGACGGAGTTCCGGCTTGGGATGCAGCGTTGACAACCAAACGGAATCGAAAGATTCGATGGATTGCGATGAAAAGAGGGATAACGCAGATTATTTCAATGCTGCTAAGGAGATGGCGTGACGTCCAGCGAGCTTCGGGCTGTGACCAGGTAAACTAGATCCTCCGTCTGGGTCTAGACCAAGTAGAGCGGGCGCAGCGGAGTATCGGTAATAAGTTGTCGGGCAGCTGCGAGCCGGAAGTTATTCTCCAACCGTAATTGCAGAACCGACCCTGGTATTTGGCCGACCAACGTCGAGTTAGAGTTGGTAGAGTCCTCCTCCGAGATTTATCTAAGTATTTCGCGAAACTGTCCTTGAGTCGGTGCTGGGCGCTTGCGAACCGAAAGTCACACCCCAACCGGAATCGCAAGGCCGACCTCGGCATCCAACCGGTCCGCTCGAAGAGCATGACGCGCAATGCAACAAACACAGTAGCATCTATCGTCCAGGCGTGTGGCCGACCCCAAAATGTGAGTGACATTGAAGAAACAGATTGCAGCTAGAGCGAATACAGCAAGAGGTGACGAAATGGCGTAGAGGCAATAACAAGCCCTCATCCTCCTGAAGTAATACCATGGGGTAGTTTCGGACGGACTTGTAGCCCAAGCCAAATAAAGGGGGCGGGGTACATAGCTGTTTTCCCCTTTTTTCTTTGTTACCACACTCGAGATGTGCATCCATAATAGACCGTCGAGTGAGAACCACAGAACCTAAACCCCATTAGCATCTCAGATAGCCAAGGGCTCTACCCCATTTGGCATAATGCCATCTGGCATAATGCCGTTTGGCATAATGCCAATTGGCATAATGGCCATTTGGCATAATGGCCATTTGGCATAACGGCCATTTGGCATAATTTGAAGAATACATTTCCTCAAATTATTGTCCTCAACTTTTGGCCTGATAATGATCAGCCTAAATGAAATACATGTCCATTCTAGACAACATAATAGAATCATTTTCGATTTTCGACCAGTGCCCTTCAAGTCACACTTGTAGCTGTGAGATTTTATTCACGTAGCTTCATAAAGAAGTTTTATGAGGAGTAAAAATTTCGTAGAGTGAGCCGGCTTTTATCATTCTTGTTATGCTCTTTGAACGTCTGTCTTTAATTATTATTAAAGCATTAGCTCGAATTCTGGCCGTCGCTTGGGTGCCACGATTTTATATTGATTTTTTTTGAGGGCACAGAAGTTAAATATGAAGAACATCCAATGTTCCAAAGAAGGAAAATCTCAAGAGAGATGCTTTGCCTTAAATGCTATAACAATAAGTTGATACACAGTTATTAGTTAAGCAGAATATTTCGCCTATTGCTGAACGGCCTTAAAGCTCGCCTATTACTGAAGAATATGTGTGTTCCTAACGAAATGTTCAACAATTAGCGAGCATTTTATGCATTCAATAATTGGTGAACTACCCAACTAGAAATTTTACCTTCTTTTAAACATAAGCTGTTCTTTTAGTATGCAGCGTAGTGAATCATAGGCACGCCATGAACGATTTTGAATTACATCGGATGCCCTTGGTACCGTGTTGATTCAAATTTCTCGGACGCTTCAAATTCCGGAAACTCATCTTAATTGAATGAGCACGACTCAGTGGTGAGATCCATGATATGATCACGACTAACCGGATTCCCGATATTACTCGGTTACGCATTGCATGCCCAACGAGTATGTTTCTGGTTCCATCGCTCGCTCCCGCTGGAGCAAGCGACACATCCAATGGACTAAACACTACTCAATCCCTGACACTGCCCCTAATTCACCCAAAAGTCATTTTTCTTCTACTTTATGCATGGAGAATGTAAAGGACGTGGTAATTATGGACTTTAGACGAAAAAGTCGGAGTTTAGTCTAAAAACATCGCGAAAAGGCCACTGTCCGGCATTCGCAGCGTCCACAGTTCGTTATGACTCGCTAAACTGCAAACTCAAAAGAACAGCTCATGTTTGAAAGAAGGTGAAGGAGCTGCCCATTAACCCATGGTCATTTTTTCGGAATTTCAGACCGAATGGTTTACTCCCCTGTGGTCAGTTGCCCACACAAAAATCTTAAAATTTTTGTGGACTGTGGTCTTCGGCCAAACCCCCCTTCAGTCCATAAATGACCACATGTTTCATGGACGACCCCTAATCTGAATTAATTACCCCATATATGTTATGGGCTGCCGCTCCAGCGATATGCTTAACCTCAGATGTGACAAGTAATAATGTTGGTAATATTATTATCATTAGCCTCAAACGCACTATTTGGACGAACCTATCTTAAAGTATTTCCTCGTATTTACTTCACATTAACTCTCTTGGACTAAAAATCATTGTCTATTTTAGTCCATTTTCCAGTCCTAGAAAAAACATTTTGATTTCGGAATTTTCAAAAGCAGTTTTTTCGTTCAAAATCAAGAAAATTTACAGGAAAATGTGTTCACTGTATTCTATTCTCCAACTGTTACACAGTGAATACATTTTCATCGAATAATTTTCAGTGTTGAACAGAAAATCTGAATTACTATGACGGAGCGTTGAACGTTAAACGTGAAATGTGTGAGAAAAATATATATTTTTTAATTATGCCAGATGGCCGTTATGCCAAATGGCTATTATGCCAGATGGCCATTATGCCAAATGGCATTATGCCAAACGGCATTATGCCAGATGGCATTATGCCAAATGGGGTAGAGCCATAGCCAAGTTAGGTGAAAGAGTCTAGCTTTGCTGGAAGTGCGGAAATTCTATAAAAAAGTAGCTTATGTTGGACGAAAACAATCGGCTTAACAACCGGTGTTATTTTAGCTTCAAGGTATTCCTAGTAAAAAATAGTAGTAAAGTAAAACCTAGATAGGCGTGAGTTTTACTGGCTGTGATTGGCTGTACTTCAATAGCATGGTATGACTATCATGCCTTTTTTCAGCTCTGCTTTCTAAATTACGGCTTTCCCTTTTCCGATTCAGGCATTCATCTACTGGGTCAAGTGAGAATATCTTGATCCTATCTCCCTTCCATAAAGACCTTGTGCAACGGGTGTTGGGAGAATGTGATGGTATTAGGACTTATGGATATGCGATTGAAAGGTGGAAGCAGCACTACGTTGAACGGTTGATTAAACTAAAGGTGTAATAATAGCCTCGCATGTAACCTTCCTAAGCCGAGTGGTTAGAGTCCTTGGCTTCAAAGCAAAGCCATGCTGAAGGTGTTTGGGTTCGATTCCCGGTCGGTCCAGGATCTTTACGTAATGGAAATTTCCTTGACTTCCCTGGACATAGTGTATCATCGTACCTGCCACACGATATACGAATGCGAAAATGGTAATTTAGGCCAAAAAAAGCTCTCAGTTAATAACTGTGAAAGTGCTCATTAGAACACTAAGCTGAGTAACCGGCTCTGTCTCAGTGAGGACGTGATGCCAATAGATTCACGACACCATGTTTATAACTCAAATTACACATTCCTGTAAACCTACACTATTCAGTTACATGATTATACGTGACCATTCGTGTTCTAGTTTTGTTCTACAATCTTCCACTAAACGCAGGTATGGAAAAAATCACCACATCTTCAAATAGTGACTCCAATTATACACTTTGTCATGTGTTCCATCCAGTAGGTGTGTAGAATGCATGCGGGCGAGAGCGTAGGCACATTCTTCACGCTTGAACAGCATAAAATGTGCACACAGTCTCGCGCTATCCCTCTCGCGTCAATCGCACACCTCACAGTTCGTGTTGAATTTTGATGAGTCTTGATCCGAGCGACGACCATCATTAACCCTTTTGAAGTTCAGGCCAAGTTTATTTAGCGATGCAACTTTATAGACATGAAGTTCTATTTTGTAGTAAGTTAAGCTGTATAACTGAAGCAGATTAATGCTTTTAAAACCATTCGCAGTGAAAAACTAAATTGAATTTTCATAATAGAAAGATTTCATCTACACCTAGAAGCACTCTGCGAATAGGTTAAACGTGCTCAGTTAAAATGATTGGGGACAATCGGTAACATGCAGCGGGGACCAGGAGGCCGCACTTTATGATGACAAGTTCAGAATGGTGGTGCTTGCGGCGGATTCGAACTTCGTGATGGGAAATGCTCCCCGTGTCCACACACGATAAAATATTCATATTTAATATTAAAATAAAATTTTTAATATATTTCTAATAACATTATTAATGACTTATTGTATTGTGGCGGGGGATGCGCTTCGGGTTCGTTGCCTACAGTACAAAGGCACTCCGACGACGCGTCCAAGATGGGTTCAATTAAAAATTCATTCAAGTCATTGTTTCGAAGCCTCGGCCCGACACACAAGTGTCACGTCACAAGGATGGCCATTGAGAGAGAGACAGAAGGAGAACCCAAATGCAAAACCAATAAATAAGCCAAACAATACGCACGCAGACACGGTGAAGCCAAGCTTTTTCCACCATTCGATCTCTGGAGGGATAGGACGGAGAGGAACGTTGGACGAAAGCATCGAATGAGGAGGGGTAAGGAATGCCTGAAAGTATCATCATAAATATAATAACATACAAACCGTGTGTGTTCGTTGTTTGGCTTGAGTCGATGTGAATTATGAATTTTAATATTCATCGCAAGCAGCGTGAGTAACAATTTAATGTAACTTTGGCACTTAGGGTAGCCTGACGGCGAGGCAAGCGTCCTGTGACAGACCGGGACGTAAAATGCATGTGGGAGAATGCAGCTCGAGCTGGATTAAGGCTCTAAAATTGATAATTTTTCACGCAATTGTCAGTACATGCTCACGAGATAGTCCGATGAATAGGATTTCTGCGACTGTCAGTAGGTGTGACAAGATTTTAAACTTTAATCTCAACGTAGAACATTTTAAATCTCACAATTTGCTAGGAGATGGAGTTCCTGCACCGTTCTCAAGAAACGCGTGAGTATCTTTATTATCGAGTCCGGAACGTGGAAGCTCTGCCAAAAACTCACGCATCCTGGAAAGGCTTCGTGCCGCAAGCTGAAATGTGCAGAGATAAGAATGGGAGCATCTTGACGGACAAACGCAAGGTGATCGAAATGTGGAAGCAGCACAACGATGAACACCTGAATGGTGCAGAGAACACAGCTACTAACCCTGGATAGCTACGGCAGCACAACGGACAGTGTGTAGCAAATCAGCTCTCACGATGGGGGAAGTAAAGTATGCCGTGCAAGTTATAAAGTATATTTGTATTTGACACACGGATTTACATATGTACAAATGGTCATTTGGCATAGAAAGCCCACAGTTGATAACTGGAAAAGTGCTCATAAAAGAATACTTCAGGTTTTGATTGAAACTATAGCATTTAAAAAGAAAGCTAAAAAACCACACATTGTCACCATCATTAAAACCAAATCAGAATAAATCCGACACGGTTTATCATTATTCCTACAGATTTCAGCAACTCTGGATAGACATATTTACATATAAGAGCGCTTTCCGCTCTATAGCTCCTGCTGATGCTAGACACTGCAGCTCGCGAGGAGCTCCGCATATGTATATGTGTTGTGCACAAATCCGCTTCTCCAGTTTGTATCCTGGTCCATAGCGGATGCATCCAATTTGCGTTTCTTGCGAAGAAAACCGAATCGGCGATTTACTTTTGCCCCGTCTCAGTAGGTTTATTCCGCTCTACAAAAGGAAATTATATTTTGTAGGTACATGACCAGCGAAGATTTCATTTTTATTATTGCACATTCTATTTGCCGCTTTTAAAGTGCGCGCACGAGAGAGCCAACCGATTTGAATAAACTTCAGCAAAAGCGGTAGAAAGAACAAGTTACGACGACAACTAACGGCAGTAAAACCCGAACCCCACAGAAGGGAAGAAGTGAACCTAGAAATCATAAACGATCATGTAATTGTGATGGTAATTGGGCAATTTTTTGCACGATAAAGAGAGCGTACTGTTCTGGTGCGACTTGGCTTGGTTTCTCGTCCATCGCCGCCACCGACCGCTGTCAAACTGCCGTCGTCATCGTCATCAAAACCATCATCAGTTTAGCCGAGGCCCATACCGACACCACGAGTGCATGTGCATATATGCTCACACATTATGCACCATCGAACGAGAACGGCTGCACATGACAGTTGCATACTAATGCAATACTCGGATGGATGGTGGATGGAGGAGTTTTCTATATGGGAACGCTATTAGTTTTGGTCGAATTATCGAATTTGGAGAACACATTTCTAAGATGGACAGTAGAAACAGCATCATTTCTCTGGAGGCTGTCCGTCAACCGGATCAATTTTGAGAATGTCATATCATTTCTCTCTCCATTCGAAGAGATTTTCAAACTCTTCACCAAAAAGTGCACTTGGTTAATTAACACAAAAGTCACTTCTCAAGGTTCAACTTTCCCGGATCCAAAAACGGCCGTCTCGGACAACTTGTGTCCATGGGCATTAAACTGAAGGAATATCAAACGTAAATGCGAACTCGATCTTCTTATTTCACTGCGAAGTTGTCGTTCTCGTGGAGTTCACTTATCCACTTATCTCGTAGTAATCAGTTACTTCAACATCTTTTTTTCTCCTGCTCTTCTTTTTCTTTTCTTGGAAGTACGTCATCGTTGATAGAGAGTGTCTGCATCTCAGCTTAGTGTTCAATGAGCATTTCTACAGTTATTAAGGTGAAGATGAATTAAAGCAAAACTTCAAATTTTCAAGAGCACAAATCTGGAGAACCGAAGACCCGTTTGAGCTGAAAACTTATTTGATTGCTCACCACCAGATAGTGACCAATCGTTTCAGTTTTCAGCTTGAAAGGATGTTTGGTTCTCCAGATTTGTGTTCTTGAAAATTTGAGATTTGGCTTCAACTCATCTTCACCTTAACTAAGTGCTTTATTGGCCTTAGTTGAAACGAAAAGAAGAATAGATTCTGGACCGATAGGGAATCGAACCCAGACATCTTCCAGCATGGCATTGCTTTGTAGCCTCGGACGTTACCACTAAATAAAAGAAGGCATCTGCTAGCGGGCGTTGAATATTGAAGCGGTGGGATCGTCAGATTCAAGAATTTGAAATTGTTGATAACCGCACTTGAGTCATATTCACAACAAAGACAATTTACACCGTCTTCAGCCAAAGGCTGCACAGACTGAACATTACTAACATTAGACAACGGACACATGGAACGACCAGTGAAGAATGTTTCGTTTGACGAAAAGTTTTCTCCGACTGGGGCGGGAATCGAACCCACACTCCGTAGCGAAATACGCCTAAACGACTGACGCCGCTAACCGCACGGCTACGAAGCCCGCAAGATAGGGATCTTCAGATTGTGATTAGAATCACCGAAAGTTTTAACATCTGAAAAGCAGTGATGGAAAGTGGCGGACATTTCTGCTGAACTGGAACAAAAACAAAACCAAACACTCCCGAGCGTCGGAGCGCTGGTTTACTCGCATCCGTCGTGCTCCCGAGTAACCGAAGCTAAAAGTGATTCGCGAGCCTGTTCGGAGCTGTTGAGAGTCAAATTGTGTTTTTGGGAAAAAGCTGCTTCCCCTCATAGATTTATGGTTTCCAAGGGTTTTCGACTACAAACTAGTAGTTTACTGTCGGCTTGATGGTTATGCAATTCGTTTGTCTGTCAGAACCATAATAAATCATAACTTACTCGCTTACTCGCGAGTAAACGTTCCCGAGTTTGTTGCTACTTCTTTTGACATGTTCTCCCGAGCAGGCGGGTGCGGACTTACTCACACCTAGCCAGTTTGCGAGTCTGTGATGTTTGTTATGCGTTTGTATACACTCGTGAGCTGCATCGTGATGCGATCTTTTCCAGCACTGCTGAAAAGTGACGGCCATACACTTAGCCGTGATTCGCCATTTGAGTGTCGTCAGGTGTGGTTACAACGTTTGTTCGATCAATCAATCGATCAACTGATGGAAGAGACGCTACATAGTTGCCATTTCGTGAATAATCAGAAATTTCAGGATAGTGATATTGCACAGAGAACCTCTCAGATGGAGCTTAGGTTTTGGCTTTTAACCATCTTTAATGTACAATGACACTACCCATAATATTTCTAGATTGATAGGCGCCGGCCACGTCATTATGTTCATCGAGGAGAGGAAGGAATGTTAATTAGATAGCCGTTGTTAGTAGAAACCCGGAGAATCTCCTGCATTTTTCACAGCTACTTTGGAAGAAGGAGTGTTTCGTTAGTACCTTACCTTACCAGTCAGGCTAAGGCATGGGTAGCCTCTGCTATACGTAGCAGACGTCTCCATTCGACTCAGTCTATGGCTGCTTGTTGCCAGCCATACATTCTGCGAAGGATCCGCAGATCGTCCTCAATTTGATCGACCCATCTTGCCCAATGTGCACCACATCGTCTGGTGCCGGTCGAATTGTCGGAGAACCATTTTCAACGGATTGTTATTCGGCATTCTGTTGACATGCCCGGCCCACCACAACCTCCCAATTATTTTGCTCTACGCCGTAGATGGTCCGCAACACCTTAGGTTCGAAAACAACAAGGGCGCGTTGATCCTCTGCACGTAGAGTTCATGTTTTGTGGATATATAGGAGTACCGGTCTGATCAGCATCTTGTAGGTGGTTAATTTCGTGCGATGGCGAACTTTACTCGATCGAAGAGTTCTACGGAGTTGCATCTCTGGATCTCTCTGCTGGTGTCGTTGTCGGCGATCACCAGTGAGCCCAAGTACACGAATTCTTCGACCACCTCGATTTCATCATCATCACTATGAACTCGAAGTAGAAAGCGTGCTCTGTCCTCTCTTGAACTCTCGCTATCATGTATTTTGTCTTCTTTGTCTTCGATTGATCGATATCCGCCATCGTCTCAAAGTTCCGTTTTTCGATATCTATGTTGTCGGCGAAACCAAGTAGCTGAACGTACTTTCTGAAAATCATGCCACTCGTGTCTATCCCCGCTCTTCTTATCACACCCTCCAACGCAATATAAACACGAAAGGCGCCTTGCCGTAAGCCTCTGCAAGATTCGAAGGAACACTAGAATGTCCCTGACACTCGGACTACGCACATCACTCACTCCATCGTCGCCTTTATCAATCTTATCAGTTTGTCCGGGAAACCGTATTCGTGCATAATCTACCATAATTGATCTCGATCAATTGCAAAATCGATGAATAAATGATGGGAGGGTACATTGTATTCGCGACATTTCTGCAACACCTGGCTTGTTCGCCTATTAATCCTGCCTGATATTGCCTAACGAACTATCTAGCAATTGGTGATAGACGGCGGCATAACATCTGGGAGAGTACACACTTAAATTATTTTACCGTAATCCGTGAATTTCACCGTGATCTCAACCGCTGAACTGTTCGGTAAAATAAAGCACCGTAATTCCGTTGAAATTCAATGGATTCCAGTGAAATTTTACGGAAAACCGTAACCGATCTTTTCAGCTGTTGAGATTACGGTGAAATTCACGGATTCTTGTAAAATAATTAAAGTGTGTACCTTGTAGGAGGCGATCAAAATTGTAATCGCACGATAATTGGCGCAGTCCAACTTGTCGCCCTTTTTTCAGATGGGATATAGTATGTGTATTAGCAGCTCGCTCGGTAGTTGGTCCACCCAAACGGCTTTGTTACTTTTCAGCCGTCCAATCTCCGTTTCAAACTCCTGGAGATTTGAAGACAGAAGTCTTTCGTCCTCCACGCGTGCTCCCAAAATTACTTCCGTGCCACCTTCGCTACTGGCATCACATCACGTTAAGGTGCTCATCGTAGTACTGCCGCCACCTTCCGATCACCTGACGTTCGTTCGTGAGAAGTTTTCCGTCACAGTCTACGCACATGTCGGTTTGTGGCACAAAGCCTTTACGCGAACGGTTCAGCTTCTCGTAGAATTTCCGTGTGTCTCTCTCTCGCTGAACAGCTCTTCCATCGCTTTGCGATCTCGTTCTTCGATTTTCACGTCACGCGACGAACATTCGTCATATGTCTGCTTCAGCTGCGTCTCTTTCTCATCGTCGGGTCTCCCTTCGTGTGGGCAGTGTACGTTGATAATGCTGTAGTTGAAGAAACAACCTTTGAACCTTATTTTGCACATCCTTGCTTTGATCGGCTGCCACCCGATAACGCGTTGCCGCATCTTGCATAAAACAATGAAGCCAGTACCTAGCTCATTTGTGGTGCCACAGCTTTGCTAGAAGGTAGCCGCTCGATGCCCACTTTTCCACACTTTCTGTCCAGTCCAACAAAGTTCCTGCAGCGCTACGATATAGAAGTTACGGAGATGTAGTTCGTCACAGATTATCCTGTCGCAACCTGCGCAACCAAGTGACTTGCAGTTCTATGTTCCAAGTTTCCAATCGTAATCCTTATTTCGTCGCGTGGGTCTTTGACGATTGTTTTGAGACGTATTTTCTCCCATATGTTATTCGCAATAAGGTTTATTACGGGTGACTTATTGGGCCTAAGCTAACATTCCTGTCTCGCCTGAGCGCCATCGTGCCAGCTGTTTAACGCCCCAACTAACACTTGGACGATCGTGCTGATGGGGCTACCACCTTGGTTTTAGCTGTGTGCGATTCAGCATTTCTTGCTCAGCCGTTGGATACCAGAACAGACGCTGTTTGAGCCGCACCTCCAGGTGAACAGATGCTCGAGACGTACCTCCTTAATCTAGCTGATGTCAGGCGGACAACAGTGCCTAGGTTGCACTACCAGCTAAGTACGCAACCCTTAGGGTGCTTCTTGCATTGCAGGAACGTAAACATCAATTAGCTAAATACATAACCGGCGATTTTTTTTATAACATGACCCATGAGAGGTCAGTAATATTTTGCAAGAATTTGAGTATTTATCGGATTAGGACTATCATGACCGTATTTCTAAGTAGCTGAAGACCAGAAGGATCCTTGCCTTTTACGGGAAGCAAACTCATGCACTACATCTTCAGTGTTAATAGATTTGTTTCATTGTTTGCGGTATTGTTGCAATACAGCTGAGGAAGGCCGCACTGAGGATACAACGAAGTATAAGAGCTTATTGGTTTTTTTTTTTCAGGAGACAATGTAGTTGAACGGCACAATAAATGTTTTTTTTTTTCTGGAATCAAATATTTTTCTCCTTTTAGGCTTTACGTTCTCTCTGGGGCAGTGCCTGAGTTGCAGATTACATGATTACGAAATGATCCTTCATAGATAGTGATAATTGTAATCGATACTAGAGATGGGCAAAACGGCTCATTTTGGTGAACGGATCCGATTCGTATCACTCAGTGTGAACCGGATTTTATGAACGGATCAGTGGCTCAGCGGTTTGCAGATCAAGAGCGAACTGAACCGAGCGAACGGAAAAAGAGCGGTACACTCCGTGTTGCGCGACATGCGTCGTACCTTTCGCTCTCTCATTCTTCGAATGTACGTAGGAAACCACGATATATACGGCCGATTTCCCCTACCCGAGCCAAAGAAGAAGCAAAATGTGCTTTGCACTTTTTCTCTCTATCTCTCATCTGCCTGTGTGCAAGAGAGCGGGCATGCTGAGTGGCTGTGTATGCTGAGAGTGTAAAGCTGCCGCAAACTGGTTGCATGTGCGCTGCGGCGCGCAAAGCAAGGCACGTGTCAAGCGTTATAATAAAGCCTAGACACAAACGAATGAGAATAGGGGAAACGAATCAGTTCGTTCTTTTTCCGGGTCCCGTTTGTCTGATCCGTGCTGATCAAACGAATCGACTCTCGCCAAAAAGAGCCATTGGACGGCTTCGATTCTTTTTGAACATCTATAATCGATTTCTCTCTAAAAGAATTGCTCTCTGGACTCCCTAAAAATGGGTAGCATGCCTATTTCTTTTCGATCGGATGCTGTCAGTCCAATCGAAGATGGCATCGAAACAGCATGCACTCCACGAGCATGTTGTACGGTTTTACCATAAGTGCGGAAAGAAAAGAACCAACTTGCCCCTGTGCCGTCCCATTGAGGATTTTTTCGGCTCCTTCAGTGTCGTAGTGTACAAAAAAAAGGGCGTGCCAAGGATACGAAACAGTTGACCAAAAGGATCCGGAATTGTTTCTAGAAGATGAGCTTCAGAGCCGTCCAGCGCTATTGTGAGAGCATCGCAACTAAGAGGCATCATACGGCTGATCAGTGCCCTTTCTCTAATATTCACTGACGTTTTTTTTTTTTTGAAGAATAAACATTATGTTTTAATAAAAAATACAGGATTCAGAATTATTGAACTCCCGTTAGCATGTATTAATTCATTATAAAATAGTAAATTACTACAAAGTGATTATATTTCCGATAATTTGAGTTTGATAATAAACCTACACTTAGTTAAATATCCTCAACATTGTAGCATAACAGCCCTACCCCTGTGCTGATTCTTCTAAATGAACTGGCTGTCGATCGGTTCGAAATCTCACAGGTTGTCGTCGGTTAGCGTTGTTGCCGTCAACGCGACCGTTTCGTTTGAATTTATTAGACTCAAGAGAGAGAGAGAGACTGTCCACACGACCGCCGCAACGTCAGCTTACTCGCTGAGCTTGTACACGCAAGCAGGAGATTTCCTCAATAAATTACTGGCAATGATTGCGCTATGGCTGTGTGGTCGGTGCAACAAAAAGGCTGTTTCGTTGCAATAGTGTACCTATAAAGAGATCTAATTGCAAGCAAATCATGTTCTGTGAGACACTCGATTTGCTACTGCTTTTAACGCAGTTATCATCTGGGATAAGTGTTTTCAGAATAAAATTTGTTAGGAGAAATTGCCAACAATTTTGGCTATCTAAAGTCAAATACTGTAGCACTGTGGTTAAGGGGAGAAGAAAATTTCCATACATATAGCAGTTATTACTGAAACTTTTTTCAAACCTGGATCCAAACTCAAAAGAGATCCAAACTTTTTTGATTATCGTAATGATTGACTTGATGGGACATGTAGGGGAGTTGCTGTCATCATTCATATGAGTATAAAATATAAACTTTTCTCGTCATTTGAAACCAAAGTTTTTGGAATTTTGGGTGTTTCTGTTGAAATACAGCTTTATGAATATATTTTCATAGCTACCTTTTTGCCTATGCTACTGGGCGCAAGTTAATTTGCTTCAAAACGACTCGCAATAAGTCATTTTTTGTCATTGGTGACATTAATGCCAAACATCGCTCATGGAATAATTCGCAAAATAATTCCAATGGCAGAATTTAATTTGACATACTATGCAAGAAATATCTTGTTTTAAAGCATTTCACTGTTCGTATAGCAACGAAACTGTAGCATTCTTGCCGGCACATGTACAATAGCTCCCATGAAGCAAACACGTTCCAATCTCGGCCAACTCAGTCAACCCAAACCAGCCACCAGAAAGGACGAGAATCGCAAAGCGGAGGAAGCAGAACTGAAGTGAAGGAACTTAATTATTATGCAAGGGCGTTAAAAATGTTTAATAGGCAAGAAATTTCCCCCTCATGGGCGTCACCCCCTCCCATCACCGCTCCAACCCGTGTCCAAGTGAGGAAAATTCTCGGCCAGACACTTTCCGCGAGGCAGCCGGTAAAAAACAGGAAGACGAGGCTTTTGTTTTGCAACTAGAGCCACTTTGCCACGGTCGCCAACGCCACACGAGAAGACCACGGTCAGGAAATGCAATCCTCGCGTTCCCCATCTGCAAACGGCCGGTGGATAACCTCTTTCCAGCCTGAATGTGTGTAGGTGTGATGCACAGAGATGCAGGACCAAGTCCTCCACCGGGCGCAGATTATTCACTCATACATTCACACAGTCGAGGTTGTTTATTTTGAAATGGAAATTTCGCGTCGGTTGCACCGATTCCATCATTTCCACCTTCCAGCCTTCGCAAACGTGATTCTGTACCATTAGCTTTCCCAAGTGGAGCCTTCGTCCTTCAGTTCGTGCTGTGAAAGAGTTTTTCCGCGTAGACCGTCACCGCTTTGCATCTCAATGGCGTTTCCGCACTTCGCACTGCACAGTGTGTAAAAATGGCAATTATAGACAATAAAAAAATGCAGGTTTCGAAGGATTTTCTGAAGTACAGTCAACTCTCCCTTACTCTATATTTTTATCTCAATATCGAGTTGGAAAACCATAGTAAAAGTTGGTTATCGAGTTATGGAATGTTGCTGTAGTTACCTTTGAATAATTTGTCTGCGTTAAGTCAGGGGGGACCAAATGACATTTTAAACTAATCAAAAGAAAGATTCGACGAAGAGAAATCGATCACTGCAGATACGTCTTATAATAACTCAACGCAAAGATCAGCAATTAAATGGTTTTGAAGAAGTTCATAGTAAGAGTAAAGTATATAGTACAGGGTACCCAGACAACCAGAAATCGCATGAAAGTTCACGTTATAACTCGTTTAATCATACTAATTACATCAAACCCGCAAAACACCGTGGATAAACTCGTCAAATTGATGAGATTCCTCGCATAAAACACTTTTTTTCTGAGTTCATTTGTACATTTTGTTTCGTCCCGTACACTCGTACAAAGTAAGTCGAATCAATTCGTAGCAACTGTCAAATCAACATTTGTTATCATAAGTTAAGTCGCAAAATATAACAGGTTAGTTCGGGAGAATATTTATACACTCGCATTGTATGATATTAATCATCACATAATATATGCACGCATATCGCCTCCACTTTTGTACGTAGAAGGCCTTTTCGCGACATCTTATAAGTAAAATTTTGCACATACAAAGCCTCCAGGTGATTTCGTTATGCGTACATTTTGGTTGTCTGGGTAGAAGTTCATAGTAAGAGTAAAGTATATAGTATATGACTGGGATTTGACAGTAGTCCAATTTTTTTGACATTAGAACTTCTAATAGAGTTAAATACATGTTTGAAAAGGTATCGTATCCCAGCTAAATATTTGACACCGTGTACTATTGGTTTTAAAAGCTCAAGCCATCTCAAGTAGATTTTAAAAAACAATTTTGTCCATTATCAAGCACCATATGCCCCATTGTGCACCGCCAGACTAAAAGCAATATAGACTGAAGCATGTGTGAAAATGTTCCAACCAAAGCAAATGCAGAGATGTGCATTGTGTCTCGCGCTCCATTCGGAAAATCTAGGCCAAGGGAACAACGCCGGTGACTGGAGTGCGTGGTCCCTCTGTTTGAAACAGGTCCATTCCAGCCCACGAAAAGTCAAATTTTCCCGGCCTATTCAATGAGAAGTCATCATCATCCGAAGTGCTGGAGGCCGCACATGAATGGAATCCGCGGAAGCCGCACCCGGCAAATCTCGCACACACAGCCACAGTAGCCGAAAGCCCAGTAGACGCGCATCACACTCTCGGTGTGGGCTTCGGTAGGCAACCACCTGCCATGCCAGCACATATGCAGCAGAGAGCCAGGCCATGATGGGAGGGATACACGAGGGGTGTGCAAACATGAATGGCAATCAATAACACTTTCGCTCGGCATAACAGTGCACTGACACAGTGGTGAAGAGTCCCCCAAAGCCAGCCGGCAGTCTGCGCCACTGCTCCTCCTCGCTCGTCGTCACCACGACCCAAATTCTAGGCTAACATTGGAAAACACTCTATGGGACAGCAATAATAAACGGGGAAAATTTATGTTAAAGCTCGAATTTCCATATCAACTCATACAAAGTGCATTTTTCAAAATGAAAATTGAATGCCATTTATCCACAATTCATAATTTAAATGGTGTGGAAAACGTTTGAGTCGCGTTTTGTTCTGATTTGCGACACACGGTGTTTTCAAAAGATGCTCCAGAAATGTGTGAGTATAAGTCTATGCATAGCCTGCTTCGAGTGCACTTCCGACTGAAACTTTTGAAACGCGCGCGCGAATTCCCGACTTGGCAAACAAGCGGCTTGACTTGCTTGGATCCTTTTTTCGCTGTTTGCGTAATCAGGGAGGTGCGATAAAATCAACAAATTATTTTATGCATTCATGAATTAATTTCCACTTTCTCATTCTCGCCTTGCGCTCTCTCTGTCTCTCTCTCTCTCTCCCTGATATGCCTACTGTGTGGCTTTTGATGTGCGGGTGCGATTAATATGTATGCCAATCGGAGAGTATGGGATTAAGAAGTCCCCTTACTCCTCGATTGATGACTGCAATGGATTATGGTGGAAAGCGGTGCTGGCGACAGAAAAGTGGATTATAATTTCCTTTAAGCACGAAAGACAATGATGGTTTTTCTCGCACGTTTTCTTTGAAGCAGCCTGAGCGGAAAATTGCTTAGGTTAGGTTAGGTTAGGTTAGACTGACTACACATATCAATGGTTGCTATTCCGTGATTGACCGAAGTCAGTGAAAATGCACAAAGAATCAACTAGAAGTTCGGCTGGGATTGGCCATAATCTTCTTCAGTGTGCATAATTCAGTGCCTCTATTTATACAGGGTCAATAACGGCGCCGGCCACGTCCTTGCAGTCAGGTGGGATTGGGGGAAGGAATGTTAGTGTGTAACCTTTGCTATTTGGAGACCGTGTTTGCCTCTGCATCTCCACAAAGGTTACTGGGAGGGATGTTTGTTAATGGGGTGGATCGTTGGGTCATAGGATTCACTTTGATAAGCGATTAGACCATGATAAACAATGATTTGTGAGATATATACATGCTTATACGTAAATATAATATTTTCATTTGATATGAACAATTTCTATGTAGAGGAAAATTGTGCCGACACTTGAGGTGACGAACCATTCAAAGTTTGTTGAACAAATACCTAAATGTAACATTCCTACAGCTGTCAGGACGAAAGCATGTGTTATTATATTTTACTCATTTGAAAAGAAACAAAAAACTCGATTGGTTGGGACATCATAGAACACTCTTATTCTTATGCCGACACTTACAGTGGCGAACCATCCCAAGTTTGTTGAATAAAGTGAACCTTTCGCAAGTCTACACTTGTAGTGTCGAACCATTCAAAGTTTTTTTAATTACAAAAATAAAGGTATATAAGAGGTGTTCTGAAAAAAAAAATGTTAAACATAAATAAATCATGAATCAGAGTTTGTGTCGACACTCACAGTGACGAACCATCCATAGTTTGTTGAAAAATCATATTTACATCCCACCATTGTAACGATTGAATGTGCAGTCATACATATTTTATAGATTAGAAATAGTAGCATGAAGCGAGCTCACCAATTGATCCGTTATCCTTGACTGAGCAGCCACAATTCACTTTCGGCTTCACTCGTTTGCTCGGCTATAAAAAAACACTCAGGAAAAAAAAAAATAAGCGCGCGACCCAAAAAGAATAAAAAAAAACTGTTCGGGCTTTCTTGACGCACTGCCCAGGAGCAAGCGTCAAGGTCGAAGGATCAAACAGAACTCTCAGTTGGTAATCCATTCTCGACTGAACACAAAACTGACACTGACAGCAAAACTTCTTGGCGTTCCGAAAACAAATCGTCTTGCTTGGGCCTTCCCAAATACCTACCCAGCAAGACGCTCCAGAACAGGAAAAAAAAATTCTCCGGCGACGAAAACACGCGCGAAACCGTGAGCAAAATCTATCGGACGACGCAAAACCGAACTGTCCTGCTTGGGCTTCACGAAGCACTACCCAGCAAGACGCTCCAAACAGGAAAAAAAATTCTCCGGCTACGAAAACGCGCGAAATCGTGAGCAAAATATATCGGACGACACAAAACCGAACTGTCCTGCTTGGGCCTCACGAAGCACTACAAAGCAAGACGCTCCAAAACAGGGAAAAAAAAAATTCTCCGGCGTCGAAAACGCGCGAAATTGTGAGCAAAATATATCGGACGACACAAAACCGAACCGTCCTGCTTGGGCCTCACGAAGCACTCTTGAAGCAGCCTGAGCGGAAAATTGCACCGCTAAACGGATTTGCGAGAAACGGACAATTTCAGCACGGATTATGACAGCCTTAATCAGCAGTCCTCAAGTCCGCGTTCCGAAGAGTGTAAATTTGATTATGTGCTTAGTGGTTGCTACTTTCATCTTTTCTACTTTTAAGCCTTGTCGATTTCGTTCCATGCATTCGAAAGATGAGGAAAATTCTTGCTATATGCAGTATCACTTGTTCTCGTTTTTCGCATTATTCATTTTTCGCATGAAGTGGATCCCATCATCAGTTCGATCGCCTCAACGGTATGGTGTAATCAAATCGATAACATCTGTTTGCTAGTTTTACTAAGAGCAGAAATCTTGTAATCCAAGAGGACAGAAAATCTGAAAATGCTGCCCGTTGCTTACGAACCCACAGCAACCATTGAAAAGAATATCTAGTGAGATAATCCCTCTTAAGGTGATTATAAAAGGAAGCCAAACTTTGAATTTTCAAGAGCACAAGACTGGAGAATCTGACAACAGTTTACGTTGAAAATCAATCAAACTGCTTGCCTGGTGGTGGTGGCCAATGGGATAAATTTTCCACGCGGGGCGCTGTTTGGTTCTCAAGTCTTGTGCTCTTGAAATTTTGAGGTGTGGCTTCGTTTTATAATCACCTTAATGGAAGATTTCTCTTGATTTACGCACAAAAAACGCAAGGTAAAAAAGCGGAGTGCGAAAGTACAGTCAACTCTCCTTTACTCGATATTTCGTATCTCGAAAACGAGTTAGAAAACCATTGTAAAAGTTTGTTTTCATGGATATCTCGATGGTCCCTTGGATCGCAGTTCCACTGGTTTTGTGTTCTGCAACTCGATATATTCCTAACTCGATGGTCCATTCAATATCGAGTCATGAAGAGTTGACTATATATCTTACAGACTCTTCATATATTTCCTTATCTCAATCAAGCATATACGACTCTGTGAACAGAAATGACCTATGTGTGGCGTATCATGTTTGACCATGGTTTTCCGACGAAGCATAATAGTTTATGAATAAGTTTTGTTGGCGTTATCGCCCATATTGGAATAAATCGCAAAGCACTGGAGAAGGCCTTCAGGTACCTCTGCTTAAACCAATTACATGTTTGCAGGTAGAGATAGATGTAGGCCTAATGGCATTGGTATTGTTATAGTGATTGGAGTATAGATAAATAATTTGTTTTTCCTGGAACACTTGCAACATGTGACAATGCATTTGAGCATTTTCACAGCATTAACTGAGAGTTTTCTTTGCCAATTGAACATTTTTGTATGTGTACATCGAAAATACTCTGGGCCCTGTCAAGTCGAGAAAATGTATTTACAAAAAGATTCTCGACCAATGGGATTCGAACTCATGACCGTCAGTAAGTGTGGCACTGAGTATGGACGTTAATAGGGGCAGACTGGTAGACTTCCGGTATTTTTAGGGTTAAATTCTGCGGACAATATTCGGTGGGAAACGAGTACATGGTTTGTGGCGCAGACTTAAGAAACACGAGCTACATTGAGGCTAAGTTTGGCAGTCATGTTACTTCGCACATCATAATTTAGAAGTAATAAAACATAGTTCTCGTGGTTAATCACTCATTTTTAAGATTTTGTGCTATCGTAAGAACTAGAGTATACTCACAAGACGCGATGCGAGACTGGACACAACACTTATCGTTCTTACTCGTGGTTAATATTGATTCAGGAAAGTATCACAACAAGCGATTACATGCAGAAAATGTGCTGATAATTTGTGAGCTGAACAACTGATTTTCATTACTTTGAAATCGTTAGATGAGTCAACAACAAACATCAATGACGTGTACACATTTTGATAATGCAAATATTTCTTTATCGTTTTAGTAGTTTTCTTATCAAACTCATGGAAACATATGGATAAAATTTTAATGGACTGTAGTATTTTTATTAAGCTTTAAGAGAAAAGTAAGAGAAAATATATTTCTCCGCAGTTTAATTGAGCTTTTGAACTTTTTGCCGAATTTCACCTATAAATTCTTGCACAGTACCATTGTCTACCTTATCAATCATTTTTCAAAATAAAACTTATAAACCAAAGGGTTTTTTTTTTATAATTTTGCCTTATATCCTAGGTTTACGCTTGGTTATCGCCTAAAACTTTCCTATCTGTTTTATATCTGGACAATTCGCTGTACTGATATTTTTTTTAAACCGACATTATTCTGCTAATACAAATCGCAGCAAGCTGTGCGCGCGAGCGACTGAGTTTTGAAATTTCTGTCATGTTGATTTCAGTTCCGCGTATTTTCAATTCGGCAAGTGAGAAATAGCATCGGCTGATGGTGCTATTCCAATTTCAATAGTTCTTGTAAATATTTTGTAAAGTGGTAAAAGCGTTTTTTTTTGCAAAAATTAAGTTGGGGTTTCTGGTGTAAACTCTTGGTTGCGCGGTAAATTTTCAAGTGATTCTGCTGGTGATTCGGCTGGTACTGAGCACACGGTTTGTTTTTTGATTTTGATTCCTTAAACTACATTGAGAAAGCATATTATTTTTTTTTTCTTTAAATAAATATTGAATAAAGTGATTAAATCACATTTGATAACGATCATTGCACTAAGTTGGAGAATATTCAAAAAGAAACGGAAATTTCCATTTTTGCTGCTAATTTTCAATGCAATCTGGGCTATTTCTGTATCGTTGGGTTGATTCAATTCATCTTCTCGTTTTAGAGAGCAATTCATGGCGCTTAAGCCAATGCTCATTAGCTAGGACATAAGGTGGAAATACCTCCGCCCCATTCACTATTGTACCCAATTACAAAAAATACAGTCAACTACATATACACTCAATTTGAATCCGGTCGCATCACTCGCTTATAATTGAGGTGAAGATGAATCGAAGCCAAACTTCAAATTTTCAAGGGCACAAATCTGGAGAACCGAACATCCGTTTGAGCAGAAAACTTAATCGAATGGTCACCACCAGACAGTGAACAATCGATTAAGTTTTAAGCTTAAACGGATGCTTGGTTCTCCAGATTTGTGCTGTTGAAAATTTGAGGTATGGCCTCGATTCATCTTTACCTCAATCCTAGATCATTACCAACTCCATGACATCTATAAGGACGTCGGTGAGTCGCTGGCCTCTCTTTAAGTGGATGTCACACCAACAGAGAAGATAGGCGCGGCTGGCAATGGAAAAGTCATCTCTGACTTCTGATTGGACAGCTATTTCTTCCATTTTTTGTCCAATTGGTATGAGCATTTGGAATAAGAGTGGTAAATTACACTGCGTAACACGGTTTTGTCCCTAGCACCAAAATACCGCTATTTGCTTAATTAAGGCTTGCTGAATCCATTGCCGTTTTCAGAAACATCATAGCACGTCTAGGTTTTGAGATATTTAATGTTGAAGATACTAAATTTGTCTATTTCAGCCAACTTGCATGCAAGTTTGCCAGCTTGTAAGTTAATTTACTTGCTTAATTTGTCTTAAAACTGTGTATAACAATACTTATCAACAAAGTTCATAAAAATTTTGATGCTCAAAAGTCATTTTTTGATGATTTGGAAAAGTATTGCATTTTGCCATATAAAAGAAACGAAGAGTTATGTATTGGGACTGGTAATATGTTGAAAAAATCGATGAAATCAAAATTTAATCGTGCGATTTCAACCAAATTATATGTGAAATTAAAAATAAAGGCCTATTTTGCGTGCTTGATGGATTAGATCACAAAAAAAATTGATAAATTGTATTTTAAATTCCATGTAAACATGAATTAAACAAGTGTTTTAAACAACTTTAACGACCTGTAGCTAAAAATCCTGACGTGCTGGAACATTTCTGAGAACGGCATTAGATTCAACAGCCCCAAATCTACTAAAGACACATAATTTGATCCTAGAGACACGCAAAAATGTCATTTTTGTTGCACTATGTTAACCAACAGCTTTCAGTATGCAATCTACGAATTACTCCGTTCACACGCAACGGAAAGCAATGCAAAGCAAAATCGTAATTATTCTGCTAATACTATAGACATACCCCAGCAAACACACGATCGTATGTCGTTACATATAAGAGTACAAAGGTCGAGCCGATATACGCAAATTTTGCAAGCCGCTAAGTCAGTTTTAGAACGCCACGGAACCTTTGTTCGATTGAATGAAAGGGAAAAAACTATTCTAAAAGAACACTTTTTTAAAACTTATCCATTCTATTGATCAAGTGATAAAAACCACTGATGTTTTTCTTAAATAACCGTATATAGCTTGCCAAATCATTAGCCTGCAAGTGATTGTATTTGCAAAACCTATCTGAACTTGCCCGGTTCAACCATCTTACATTTTTCACGGTAAAATGATTGGTACGTAATTTGAAAATCTAAGAAATTCCATGATAATTCCTCTTGACTTTGTTGGGGTTTCAACGTAATTCTGCAAAATTCTCTCACGTCTTTCGCATTCCAATTTCTATAACTTACTAGTGGTCCCGGCAAACTTCGTCTTTCCACCAAGTAGGCTGTTGAAAAATGTCATGAAATCTCCCATACAAAACGACAGATTAGTTTTCCACCGTTTCTAAGACTATTCCAAAGACTTTCCTAAACTTTTTCTACGCACGAACACGTCGCGTCCCCTGTCGAATACAACAGTGAAAGAATTATGCGAATCCGTAGACCCGTTCTCAAGCCATTTCGTGACATACAAACACCATTCCATTTTTATTTATATAGAATATAGATATGTATCATGAAGATTCATGAAATTTTCACTACTGGATGAACAGTTCTTACGAATCAAAAGGCTGTTGTAGTAGGGTGCGGCTTATTTTTAGAAAGATCTCAAAACATAAAATTCGTGTGCCCTTCTGAGTTCAAATCACGTGAAAAAAGAAAACCTCATATATTCAGCCAAAAATATTAAGATATAGAGATGGCGCTAGCGACTTGAAGGTGAATTTCCATTTCATGAAATATGACCTTCAGTGAAGTCTCCAAAACTTTGTAATTTACTAACTAATTTTGAACCACCTAGCACCATTCTAAGTTAAATTCATGAAAAGTTTGTTAAGTATCAAATGAGTCTAAAATCAAAACTAGTCTTAATTAAAATCAGTTTTCTTTAAATTTTTCCTTTGTTTCACTGAAAAATCATTTCTGTTTGACCATAAACTCATGAATTCTCATCCAATTTCATATCTTTTTACATGCTTTTGACGCTAATATAGAAGGTTTTTAAGCTTTGAGTACAATAAATTTGATTAAAGAATGTGTTGATATAGTTATTCAACAAAATTACTCAAAAAGCATCAATTTTAATAAAGAAAAACTAAAACTCCTTCGATCTGTAAATTGTTTACGAAAATTACATTTTTATTGATTAACTGAAGTTTATAAGGCATCTCATAACAACTACTAGTTGAATAGTGCTAATATTTTAAAATAATTTGAACTATATTTATGCGGAATTACATCTGAGACCTTTAACAAATAAGAATAACCAGTACTAGCTTAACGTCTAACGGACATAAATTCGAAAAATATAATATTTTTCGTTGAAAATTCATGTTTTTGGGTAGTTTTTGTTAAACAACTAAGTCAAAACGTAAATTCTTGGTTATCGGCTGTCTCAATCTTAATCTGCGAACGTTTTAATTCATTTTGCTCGACGTTTTGGCCATTTGTTGTGGCCTTTTCTAACGGAAAAATGGTCAAACATCGGGCAAAATAAATTAAACGGTTCGCAGATTTTTACTGCGATAGTAGACAACCATGAATTTACATTTCAACTTCCAGTCAAAACTCCTTTCTTAATTTATTTATTATCCTCACAGTTTAAAAACTACTAAATATGAATCAATATATCATGTAAAAATATTTGGAATCGATTAAATTTTTATAAAGTTATGGTCGAACAAAGATGATTTTTTTTTTACTAAGAAGACGAAAAATTTGGAGAAAACTACTTTGGACAAAGACTAGTTTTGATTTTAGGCAAATTGATATTTTACAAACTCTTCATAATTTTATTTAGAAGAGAATGATCATAAGAGCTTCAAAATTGGTAAGAAAATACCAATTTTTTTAAGACCTCACTGAAGGTAATATTTCATAACTTGAAAATTTACGTTCAAGTCGCTCGCGCTACGTCAAAATCATAATTTTTTTGGCTTAAAATTTAAAGTTTCTATTTTTATGCGATTTGATTTCAGAAGAGCACACGAGTTTTTGTTTTAAGAACTTACTTTCGAAAAATAAGCCGCACCCTACTGTCATAGGTTTCTTGCAATGATAACTAGAGGCACTACAGTAATTGAAAAGAAGTGGTTATATACTAAGTGAAACCGCCTTTTTGAGATGGATCACAAAACTGATTATTGGTATGCATGCTAAGTATAATTTCTAATTAAATAGGCAGGTTTTAAAAATATTGATCTCACGAACATGGGGGTCCGCGAAATTATTGTAAATTTTAAAAGGTCTTTGCTTCAAAAAGGTTTAGAACCACTGTTTTAAGAAGTTGAAATAAAATCACAAAGCATGCTCGTTGAGCTAAACTATTCACCCAGCCAAACTTTCAAAGTCTGCTGGCCAAATACTGCTATATTTTATCAATTGAGACAATGCCAAAACATTCCGTAATAATCACATATGATCAAAGATACTACCCCATTACCCCGAATGTCATTTCCCAGAACTCCAGCACCCCGAATGCTATTTCCCCGAATTCACAATTATCATGATATGATGACATTGATGACATTTCCCCATGATATTGGAATTAGGGGGAATGTTATTCAGGATTATGAGTCGTTCGGGGATCTGGAATTCGGGGTAATGGAGTAGAATCGCCAATCAAACTATGAAGGGTACATATTAGATAACCGGTTAATTCACCATAAGAGGAAAATAACCATCATCGTTTTACAAATTTTCAAAACCAGTTTTTCCGCTTAGTAATGTATAAAATAATCTATCATTGCACTTTACTTGCTATCTGCTATGCGATGAAAGGTTCTCATGAGGATTTCATTGAATTTGAACGAAAAAACTTGCATTTCATTCTTGATGATTGCTGATGATTAAATGATTGATTCTTGAGCCTAAACCATATGGAATTGTAACGTTTATGAGCGCCGGAAGCTTTTCGGGGAAATGGGATAGCAATATTCGAGAGGAATTCAGGTGAAAAAAATCATGATTGGTATGTGTAGGGGGAACTGTGGCAAAATGCACAAGTTCAGGAAGATGTGCTTAAATGAAGACCAAACAATGGGTATGAAGTATGTCGATACACGAATCTAGATGATTTATGTCTATACCCTGAGTGGTGTTAGGCGATTTTTTATCTTTTTTAGTAGTCTTTTGGAAGTTTTTCATCAATAATTGTTTACGCAGAATGCACTTCTTTTTGGGACACAATTAAATATTACTTTATTTACCTAAAAATAAGAATTTCAGATGAGTTTTGCGTACAAGATGATACAATTGTGCAAAGCCAAACTTTTATTATTTTAGTTTATTTTGAGGTGTATCGTTCTGCCTCGACTGCCCCAACGCAAAGCTCAATTAAACATGTATTTATTTTGCCAAATTTTTTGATCGACAATTAACCTAGTCTCTACACTACTACAATATACTACAATAGTTCTAAATAATGGACGCAGTAGTGTCAACCCCCAACAAAAAAAAACCTAGTCTCTTAGAGACCATCCATAAACCACGAGATCATATAGGGGGAGAGGAGTGTCTGTTAAATGACCACGGACTATATAAATTTCAAAATTTTTGTTAATTGTCCAGTCCATATTTTTAAACTCCCAAAAATCTCTGAACTTCCTTTCACACTTCACCGAAAAAAAACATAATCCACCGTTTTTCTTCCCATTTGAATAGCCGAAATTAAGTGCTCAACGAGCTCTACCCCTAGCGCTGCATCCTTGGCCCCCCAAATTCAAAAGTCAAACAGGCGAGCAAATAATTGCTGAATTCGACACCTTCAGATTTTTTTGTGACTGCACTTGACACCGCACAAAGATGACGAAAAGCCAGCACCAGGTACCTTCAGGAGGAGCGATTGCCGGTGTAAAATCTGGGATCCCACTCTTTTTCTTCTTGGCTTTTAGAAAGCGGAGACCGTTGAATGGTGTCAGCTTCTGGATAACACTTGATGATGTTTTTTTTTCTCTTCTATGCTGGAAGGATAGGCATACGCGCGATAATGGAAGGATGCATCATCACTTGAGCTGTTTTCTGTTCTGTTGGGAATTGGGTGGATTGGAGTCGTTTTGGGGGGTTGGTGTATTGTGGAGAGATGGAAAAGTATGCAGCATGGTGAGGGCCATTGGGAGGAAGGGTACTGAATGGGTGACGATGAGGTGCTTTAGAGGTGATAAGATGCAAGCTTTTGCCTACGAGGTTTATTGTTGGAGGTGTTCTGTATAAAGTATAACAAATCCTGAGCTAGATGGTGGCTTTTGTGTATTGTGCCGTTGGTTTAAATTTTGCTCTAAATTTTTGTAAATTTGTATAATGTTATCTATTTTTCATTATTTCCGAATACTAAGTTTGCTTCCGCCTGAGCATCTGCTTGATTTAAACTTCCGCCATAACTTCAGGAAAATTCATCTGCTCGGTTCCACTCCTGCTGATCCCCATCGACAGGTCAAGTGATAATGCGAAATAAAACCGTTTTTAATTTCATTTACTACTTCACTACCGTCCCACAGTTGCACAGGCTGCTCGAGCCAAGTGCTTTCCCCCCACAGCAAAATGCACTTTCGCCCGGGATGATGACATCGTTAAGTTGCTGATCGAAATGAGCTGATGACATTATGGATTATCTTGCACAAAGTGGAGCACTTTTCAACTGCCGCTCAGTGCACATGAAGTTATTATCCAGCTGTTGGCTGGGTGGTCAACGTTGAGGGAATGGCAAGGATGAGCTTATCACCACAGAAGGATTAAATCAATAAATTGTTGAAACAAATGGCTTCTGTGTGTGCGGGTGCCAATATTCATTATTTGTCAATCCAGGAGTGAACTGGGAGGATTGAATTTATCTACCGGGATCAATGACCGATGTGGATGGGTTGATAAAGTGTCCTTGACGTTACGTAGTTTTTAGAATATCATTAATACAATTCAAACCCATTTTTGGACCGAAAAATATTTAAAATTGAAAAGGATTTCGAAGCTCAAAGAACATGCTGAGGGAAGCACAAATATAGTCCTTATATGAAAAACTACTGCAATATAATCACATGTTCCAAAACTGATCTGGAGAAAAACGCTAACAAATTGTTGTAGATCAGTTAAAGTGCGAATATGTTTGAAAAAGTGTTTGGGTTTTCAATAAACCAAACTGATTCCCAGAAGTTAGATGAAGCAAAAAAGGTGTCGATTTTACTCCAAATGAAAGTAACGTAAACGGGGTATCTTTGATAATGCGGGTAACTTTGATAGTGCGTTACCCACCACATACTAGACGAAGTATCATAATTTATGTTAATCGATTAAGCAAAACAAATGCACAACTAAAGAATATTAGTATGTCACTTCATGCAAGAGCTGTTTTCATTTGAATCGAGGACATTTGAAGCTTTTTATACGAATATTAAAAATTGACACGATTTTCGACAATCAACAATCAGGCCTACGATCACTATTTGATGTAGTTTTTAATAGTTGGTCACTTACCTTTGGCAGCCCAGTTATCATAGAACTTGAATATGCTGGGACCATTTTTGGAATACAAACTGGGACCATTTTCGTAATCTAAGTCAGAAATTTAAATGCCAAGAGGTATGCAATGCCCTTTATATGTTACGTACCTAATTCATTCAATTTTGTTCGATTTATACTCCATTATCAAAGTAACCCCAATAGAGAAAACCGACTTTCAATTATATGAAAAATTAAATATCCATTCAAAATAAATCTTTTGGCAATCTATCAACTGCAATCGATAGCTAGGATGCCAGTACTTGTTTCAGAAATATAAATTAAAATTCTTTGAAACAGCATGCATTTTCAGCTGTCGAAAAACGAAAAACTATATTCTCTTTCAAGCTTTATCAACGGAATAATGATAAATACTGATATAAGCACAAAACGACTAATAATGTGAAAAAATTACAGGCAAAATTGTTAAGAAATTAAAGTGAAAACTTATAGCTTCCGTTTCTTCAATGTTGTCAGTTTTTTCACCATAAAGAGAAAAAGATAATATTTCTAATGGCGATAAAATATTGAAAATCCGATTGCGCCTTTCAGAGATATCGGAATTAGAAAACATCCATTTTTTCGAAGAAAAAATGTAACCATAAAAGACAGAACAGTAGTTCGGCAAAAAGTTGAGAAACCATAAGTTCTTAAAGTGGAAAAAAGGTTTTGCAAGAAATTATCATATAAAAGTTATTAAGAAAAAACTGATTTTTCAGTACAGGTCGGACTCGATTATTCGGAGTATCGATTTTTGATTCTATGACATTTCCCGGAAAACCATTTCCCGGAATGCCATTTCCCGGAAATCATTTCCCGGAATGACCCATTTCTCGGAAACCCATTTCCCGGAATACCAATTCCCGGAATGTACTAAAAATAAACTTTCGCGGATCCTGAAAATTCGTGGCGATTAACGAGCAAGACCGTAGCTAAGTATTGCAGGTTCCAATCCCGCCGGTCAAGGGTTTTTAGGATTGGAAAATTCTTCTACTTTTGAGGGCATAGAGTTTCTTCGTCAATTGGCGAAGAATATTCCCAGTTAATAACTGTGGGAGTGCTAATATGAACATAGAGCCGAGAAGCAGTTGAAACGTCATGCCAGAAAGAAAAACAAGAAGATGATACCTGAAACATTATCACATCATAAAGTTTAAGCTAGTGTCTCATTTCAAAGGTACGGAAGGAGTTAAAGGAAGCGTCACAAGCCTTATAAAATTGATAAGAAGACAGTTCGTCCAATATGTCAAAATTGTGCGTAACATAATTTGCGTATAGTCCAGAATTGCAAAAGGTCATGGAATTCACGATACAGTGACCAAGCAGAGCAAATCGCAGTCATCGAAGCCAGTGGAATTCAGCCTATCGGTGCTGTAGGCAAAATACCTAGAATGTAGTAAAACACCCGTTGCTAAAGAGAACCCAAAACTATTGTAGAAAAATGTTATATTTTCCGTAGAATTTCCCGCATTTACAGCCTTCGATGACAAATTTAGATCAATGATTTAGAAAATTCATTAGACAAGTGATTAAGAAAATTCATGCACCCAAAATAGGCTACGTGAGCTTCGCGACATTCAAGCCTACTACTATTACCATTCCCAACCCTGATATAATCCAATTACTCAATAGAATAACCTTAGTTTGAAAGAAGGGAAAATTTCTTATGTTTAATATTAGCAGCCTTCTCGCCAAAAATGTTTCTTTCGGTATGTTTCGGAAGAACGGCAAGTGTTCAAAAGAAGAGAGGTTTTCTATGAAAATGGCAGTAGCTATAACTGATAGTTATTTTGATTTACTTATCAGTTTGAACATAATTAAATGTTCAAATAGCATAACTCGAAAGAACAGCCTATGAATGGAAGAAGGGATATTATCCAATGAAATTGTAAACAGTGGGGACAATAATAATTACACCAGAATAACACGAAAATGAACCGGGCAAAAACTTTCTCACAGGCTGCACAAAAATGGTATAGAGGCTTAAAATGTCTTGAGATATTTAGTCTTAAAGTAAGTCTACAGCAGGAAACCTTTCGAAGGGAAATGAAATCTAGAAAATAATTTTGGACCAATTATTGGTCTACATGATATATAAATAGACTTATCAAGTTTGCAATCAGATTGTTTGAAAAAAAAATCCTAACTGTTAGAAATTAAGATCCATTAAAAAAAACTGAAAATATTGTGGGTAGCATCATGTTTATTTATTTTTTTTTTAAATTATTTCAGAATTACTTTTGCAAATATTTTTTCACGGCTTTTCAGCCGGTAAAACTGCTTTCCAATCATATATCAAATATAAGGACAAAAGCTAAAATCACGTTGCCTGTTGCTAAACTTTTAAATTTTTAAATAGTTTTATTCAACATAAAAAATAGGATGCAATTAAGCATTAAAATATCAATGAAATATTACCGCCATGCGGGGTGACGTTGGGTATAGGGGTGACTTAAATCATTCTTTTTTTATGCATTTCGTGGCTGGTATGAACGTCGAAAAACTAATCTATGACAATTTAGTGGTTCTTTATAAAGTATTCTTTGAGTTTGCCACATAGATTTCATGGGTTCTGATATTACTTTGCTATAACACATGGAATAGAAATGGAAATTTCTTGTTTTATTTATCATTTAGTAGCTTTCCGGGAAATGGATTATTCCGGGAAATGGGTCATTCCGGGAAGTGTATTTCCGGGAAATGGGGTATCCGGGAAATGATTTCCGGGAAACGTCTTTCCGGAAAATGGTATAGAACCTCGATTTTTATTTCACTCCGGATAATCGAATCCTCCGAATAATCGAATCACTACAAGAAAAATAAAAATCTGCTATAAAAGAACTTCAATATTATATTTCTTCATTGTTTTACTTATATGATGCAGTGGCGTAGCCAGAAATTATTTCAAGAAACATTAGTGCTCCAGGTGGAGAAAACAAAGTTTTTGACCAGCATACACAAAAAATCCTTTTTCAAAACCTTCTTTTCCTACCTACGTCCAAAACTGCTAAATATTTCATATTGTATGTTGCAATACTAAATGATCTCAAAATTAAGCATAAAAACTGAAAACAAGAATATTAAAAATCATACTCCGGATAATCGAGTCTAAAATTCCGGATAACTGAATCCCGGATAATCGAGTCTCCGGATAATCGAGTCCGACCTGTACCACCTTAACTTATTTGTTTCAAAAAATCATAGCTCGCGAACCATAAGAGTTAGAAATTTGGGTTCTCCGGCAAAGTTGCTCCAAATGGGATGTTCTAAAACATTGTATACGCCTAAATGCGTCAGCAAAATAGTTTATATTGTGATCTCGGGCCATCATAATTTCACATCACTGAAAAATATGGAGAAACTTTGCCGAAGACATAATATATCTAAAAATGACGGTTTAGGCGCACTCATTTTTGTCTCCCTAGATATGGTTTTAGGACCAATGTGCAATGTTATTGCGATGGTATTCAATACCAAACCAAGCAAATTTTCACAGGACCATCACTCTCAATAATATTTTGTCAAGAAATAACAAATGGTAAAGCTTTAGTGATGTAATCTACCGAAAAGCTATCGGAAAAGTCAATATATTATAGCACAGGTTGATATTTGATTGTTATAAGCTTGTTGTTTTCTTTCGATCGGGGCAGCAATCAGCTACTAATTAACCCTTTAAATCCCGGGACGAACCTTGAATTTTCAAATAGCTGCAAAACAGCTTTGCCGAGCACACAAACCTTCTAACTAATAATGATTTTGAGATACATACAATTGAAGACAATTTATCACTTTCACCACCTAGTGGATAAATTCACAATTAGATTCTTCACTTTCTTCATAAGATTGATCTTTATTTACTGAAGACGATTTCCATGCCAAATCGGTCAGCCACAGAACTCGATTTTTTTTATTTGCAATTAATTTTGCACATATTCTTGGTATGGTAGTATAAGTGTTTTCCATAGAAAGATCGATCATTTTGACTCGAGAAAAGCTTTTAAAAATGGTCTATAAGTTTTTGCACGTAAATTATTCGAAAAATTCAAACTTCGAAACTGTTGATTTTAGAGAAAAATTTTCTATCTATTAAGAAGTTGTAGCAAACCATTTGGGGTACAAGAAAAATATATACACTGAAAAAATATTTATTGTTTTTTCATGAAAATATCAAGAGAACAACTTAAATTTTATATTACACAAAAACCCCATTTCTATTATTTTTCAAATTTTGACCTGAGAATCTTGATGGGAAACAGAAGTTTGAGACTAAATTTCACGATGGAGACATTTTTAAATAAAAAAGTTTTTATAAGAACAACTTTTATTCGATTTTTTAATTTTTTTTTTAAGTAATAACGTTCTGATACTATAAGTCTCTTGAAATCATTCTTAATCATAATGATTATCATGATCACTTCTCCAAGAGTAGCCATTTTTGATTTTTATCAAGTTCAATGTAAATATGATTTTTTAAATTATAAAATAGGTTATTTTTATTAATTACGATTATTCAATTATGACGTCCATCGTTTTCCAGGATTTCCACCCCCTCCCTCCCCCTCCGTCACGCTTTTTTCAATACCTTACATACGAACTGGCGCACTTTCGTAGACCCCTCCCCCTCCTCCAAATGAGGGACGTCATTTTTGAATGATTAGAGGTCATATACGTTTTCGGGAGTATAGACCATATCTCTATTTACTTATTTTTCTTAATGGCGGATCGTGGAGAACTACTGAAAATGGCATATTTTGTTGCCTTATTATTTTTTTTTTTGCATAAAATTTGATATAATTCGAAAATGGCTACTTCCAGAGAAGTGATCATCATTATGGTTTAGTATGATTTAATGTATCATTAAAATACCGTTTTGTCTCAAATTCCGAACAGATTGATTGATTGATTTGACTTTATTAACGAGATTTTTTAGCCCTGGGCTAGTTCATCTCGGGACCAACGGCTTTACTTCCCTTCCGAAGGAAGTCGTCACTATAACTTTTTACGTCATAAGTGACTATGTCGGGGATGGGATTCGATCCCAGGTCCTCGGCGTGAGAGGCGAGTGTTCTAACCACTACACCAGGTCCGTCCCCATTCCGAACAGACTCATATTCCGAACACTCGGTTTTTGTATGGCGATTTGGTTGAAATGTTTCGCTGAAATATGTCACCAAATAACAAGGAAATGGCAGTCAATTGCAATTAAATTTTAACCTTTCCAATATAATTTTTACCGCGGGAGTAGTGATGACTCCCGAGTTTGAGACCAGTAGAACAAGCTCAGATAAATTTATTTGCGAAATTATTCATTTTAATACGATTATTCGCGCTGTTCGGAATTTGAATCAAGGTGTTCGGAATATGAAACAGAATAAGCACAGTGTTCGGCATTTGAATCAAAATGTTGTTCCATACTTTTACGTAAAAACAATACTTACACTAATTAAATCAACATTATTATTGGTACACCCAACTGCTAACAGTTAGGCTTCGCGAAGAAATTAAAAATTACACAAATATCAGCCAATTTATGCCAATCAGATGCATTTAAAGTCACTGTTGGCCTTAAGTGTTCGGAATATGAGTCAAAACGGTATATTTATTGACAAAAATCAAAATTGTAAAAATCGACCGAAAGTTGTTCCTAGAAAAACTTTTTTATTAATAATTACTCCATCACGAAATATTGTCCCAAACATCTGTTTCCCCTCAACTATGGTAAAAAGTTGAAAATATAAAAAAAATGGGTTTTTGTGTTATTTAAAACTTTAGTTTTCATGAAAAAACTATGAATATTTTTTCAGTATATATTATTTTCTTGTAGTCCAAATGGTGCGCAACAGCTTTTTAATAGAACATTTTTCTCTAAAATCATCAAATTCGGAAGCAGAATTTATAAATAATTTGCGTGCAAAAACTTATGGCCATCTTCAAAAGTTATTCTTGAGTTAAAATGATCGAATTTTCTTGAAAAACACATATTCTACCATACCAAAAACATGTGCAAAATTTAATCCAAATCGAAGACTATCGAGTACGATTTTTTTTTCTACTTATTTTGGATGGAATTCTTCTGACCAATATTGCCGAAGACATCAATCTTCTAGCTTATCATGGATCATGAGATACAGATGATTGAATAACATGTATCACTAGCGCCAGCGGATTAATTCCATGGCATAAATCTCCCAATTGGCGGGGAACGTGCCTTTGGAGCCGGCCCTCTGATACCTATGAATGGGGAAGGGGTCAGGAAGATGTCAAACTCAAGGATTATAAGACCCAACTTACCGCATTTACTTCAGAATTTATTTCAATTTCATTGATCGACTGGTCTTCAAATAGTGGCCATTTAAAAAATCAAGATTCGCTTCGGAAATCGTATATTTAATATACTGCCCATAACTGCATATTTGTCACATTCGACATTTTAGTCAAATTCGAGTTAATAAATGACAAACACTTTCGATCGACTGTCTGAAATCTGTGAGATTGTTCTAGAAAATTCGAAAAAAATATCAAGTTGTCACATTGGTAATTGGAACCGCATAACAGTCACACAGATATTTTAAATGCGCCTAGTAATGTGGTAGCAATGAATTATTTTCTGACTATTCACCCAATATGCGATATCACTTTTCCTATTCACCCAATATACGATATCACTCCACTTTTAAGTTCTCGGTGATTTTAAAAATGATTATATTTTTCTCATACTGCTAAATATGGTCGGAAAGAAAGTTTGGCCAAAACAATTTTTATCGCCTTAATCGATGAAATGTGTAATCTGAATATTAACGTTTTCTTTTGTTTCAGAAGGGGTTATTCACATGTTACGTAATTTATTTTCGTTTTTTTTTTTAATTATAAATGCTATCACACATGACTGAGAGCACAACTTTTGGTTGTATTTGACCGAGTTTGATCAAAATGTGTTTGAAGAGTGGTTATATATATTTAAATGATTTTTTTATGAAAAATTTCTTCTAAACATATGTTTATCATTGAATTATTCAAATTGTTCTAAAATCTGCAAATTGAGCTTGAGCATGTGCATGAGCATGAGCATTGATGACCGTACAATTCGTAGTTGCTACTCCGTGATTGACAAGAATCATCGAAATTGTACAGGGAACCAACGGATGTAGCTTGGGAGTAGCTTACCATCTTCAATGTACATTTTCGAGGACTCTGAAATAAGTAATGTCAATAACGGCGCCGGCCACGTCCTTACGGTCATCGAGAAGGGAAGGAATATTAGTGTGACGTTCATTGTTACCAAAGACCGAGTATACCTCTGCATCTTCATGGTTGCCACGGAAGGAGTTTTGTTAGTGGGAGGGCTTCAAAGCTACATGATCAGGATTCACCTTGATAAGTGATTCGATTCATGTAACCTCTGTTTAGAAAGTTATCTATCAATGCGTCGACATCTTATACATCGAACTATTCAAAGGTTTGAATCTTGAAATTTTATAAAATATGAATAAGCGCTTATGTCAACATTTAAAGTAACGAACTATTCATAATTTGTTCAACAAATTCATAAAAATACATGTTTTGATACAAATGTGTTATAACAAGCATGAAACGAGCTCACCAATTAGTAATCCATCCGTTTTTTTTTGTAAGATCTAAGGATGCTTTTGATGTGCAATGTTCGAAATAGTGTCTACATGACGCGACAAGAGTTGTTTTTTATGTTCAAAATCATCAAAATTACTCAAGTGTAATATTGAATACAGTCAACCCTCCATTATTCGATATTGAAGGGACCATCGACTCATGGAAATATCGAGTCATGGAACAGCAATGCTATGGGAAGCTGTTTGAGGGGACCAACATAGTAACCATGAAATTTGATTTTAAGTATGGTTCCATGAGTCGATATCGAGTAATGGAACATCGACTCATGGAGGTTTATCTGTAGTATTAAAACTTCTACCAAATATTGTTTTCCATCCTCATGCTCGATAAAAGTGTTAAATCTGAGGTTTCAGTGTGTAACTTTGGGGAAATATTGCATTCCTAAAATATAGATTTAGTGCTTTATTTTATTTTTACAATTTTCAATATTTTAGCTTCAGCCAATTTGACGTCATAGAAGTCAAAGAAATTGATATTTTAGTTGCACCATCCTGAATCCTCAGCCTAAGGAACTATTTCGACAATTCTAGCGCGATCTAGAACTGTCACAAGCTGGAAAAGTAAACAGTAAAAAAGTAAGTAAACTCTCCGTTTTCTCATGGGATGTAAATTTTCACTTCTGGAATTTAAGGTTTTTATGACTAAAACCATCAAAAATCTATTTGACTGCGTAGCACATCATATCTTTAAAGTATTTATGATAAGTAGACGGAAATTGAAAGTATTATTATGTTCTAATTTCGTAGAACAAATGATTTGAAGATGTTGATTCTTTGGGTAGTAAAATGAACCACTCGAGATGGGGGTAATATGAACACCATTGCAGGGAGAATACAACTGGATTTTATTTCAGATTCCGAAAGTTTTCCGGAGAAAATACAAAGACATACATGGACAGCCATCCAAATGGACGCGGCTAAACGTTCCATCCATTCCGGATTGTCCGTGAGTTATGCATTGAACATGCACCAGATGCCGAGCATCATGCCGCAACCCGTGCAATTTCAAAGGTGTTCATTTTATCCCCAGTATATGTTCATATTACCCCTATTGTATGTTCATTTTACCCCCAAGTATATGTTCATATTACCCCCGTTACATGTTCATTTTACCCACATGTTTGGAACATTGACTCTGAGGAAAGAAATTTTCAAAATTATAATAATGTTGATAAAATTCTAATTCCATCACAATTTTTCAACTTGTTACATTACATAAACATCCTTCTTCAATTCTAAGCAATTGAAAAAGAATCTGACAGCTTCATAAGCAAGAAAACATGAAAATTGCTTAGGGTGTTCATTTTACCCCCAGTTCCCCTATGAATAATGCCATGCATTTATCGGGTTACTTGAAACATTTGTTTAGAGATGTTTCTGAATATGTAAAGATCTGTATGAGATGCTTATCGAATTGTATTTTTTCCCTTAAATACGTTCTACAAGCCTAAATTATAAATGATAACTTTAGATTGATTGCACGAAAACTTTATGAAGCCGAACTGCAATTTGTAGCTTGCCAAAACAAGTAAAACCGTTAATATCAAAGTTCAGTAAACTTAAACAAAACACAAGATTAGATTGATAAAAGCAAAGCTTGGTCAAAACCTCAGCTAAAACCGCTCTGTCTCTATGGGAAAATCATCCCCAGGTTACTAGCCTGGTAGTCATATTCCAATTCCCGCCACGCTTCTCGGCATTTAAATTTAGTGACTTTCGCTCTCCCAAGCAAACTTAGATTCGTGGTGGATTAACGCAATTAGTCACCAGATAACGGCGGCAACTGCTGGTTCCCATCAGACTGACTGGTAGACCAACAGACAGGAGGGTCCAAACATTTTGGCTTTGAATGTCGGTGTAATTAAAATGCATCAATAAAATCATATCTACAACTCATTCTGCGCCACTAGACTTGCATCACGTTCGTTTTAGTGTTCACATTTCGCGGCCATTGATCATCTGCAGTAGGGCGGTTCAAATTGCAAAAAAGAAGCAAATTCAAACAAATTAATGGATATCTCTCCATCAATACTTTGGATAGAATTGCTGTTTGTTTTCGGGTTGAAGAATTAGATATTGCATTAAGATGATAATATTTTACCTTACATTAAGTGCAATAATGTTTCTCCATAATTTCTTCACAGTAATTTTCATATGAATCAAAAGGTTTAAGGACAAAACGTCGACAGCCAAAACATCGAATGTCAATACGTTGAATGCTAAAACGTAGATCAGTGTTTTTTTCCTAGAAAAGTTCGTTCCTCTCCGATGCTCTCCTTTCGACGTTTTGTCCTTTCAACGTTTTGACATTCGAAGATTTGCAATTCGACATTTTGTCACTGAATGCAAGTCACGCAATTCAGATTGAGTGAAGAAACGTCGAATTCTATAACGTCGTAAGGACAAATCATTGAAGTGACAATTAGTCGGCATGGAAGTAGTTATTGTCCTCGATGAGTTAGACAAGACAACTAAGTACGTTGTTAAATTAATCAAAAAGGTCCTCATAGATACGTTGATTTCAATACTGTTCCTAAATCTAAACTCAAAACGATAAGAAAGCGCACTCAACTGCGTCATTAAGCAGATTAATTACGGGTTTTACTTTTCGGGCAAAAAAAAAACGCACAGCATTAACCGGAGTAGTGTCGAGAAGCTCAGATGTTGTTTGGCATCATGATTTTATAGATTTCGATTACTCCCAACAAGTTTGTGGCTCTCCTAACTAAACGCGAACGACATGCTACTCAAACCGATAAAGTCTGCCCGTTTCTCGTACCTACTCGTTAGAATGAGAAGAGGCGGCTATAAAACCGAAATGTGTATGACTCGACCGAAACTAGCCAATGGTTGGCTTTTATGTAGTTGTTTCTGGCGGTGTCTTTTAATGGGGGATTAAATTCGGCGGTACTTCGATGGCAGTCACGCAGGACAAACCACCAGCAGACAGCATCAAGGTGCAAATGATGGCGAGCACGATGGCCACTACTGGTCTTGAACTGGGTTTTCAAATGGGCATAAATGTAGGGAAAATTATAAACGGGATATGAAGTAATTGAATGAATATTGAATAAAGGTATCTTGTTGTGCATTTCGAAAAGAAAAGATTTTGATTACTCAAACTTTTTATAAACCTTCAGCTTTTTACATTGCAATGTTTTTATTTCCATAAATTTCTAGACATTTTATACAACTGATTGTGAGTGTGAAGACTCACAACGCTTTTCAATGAATGTTCAAATCAACATCTTTTAAAGAGGAAGTGAAATTGAAAATCTCAGACGGGTTTGAGACAGATTATATTTCAAAATGATAATAATGTTGATATTGATGTTGTCTTCACACGTTCTTTTCCCCTTTGTTTTGGAAACGTCTGTCACGTTTTGCTTCGCGAAAAGGTCCATTGATGTGACACACTTGCAAAACCGAGTACTCTCGTGTTCGTGAGATTTTGAATGTCATTAGCGCCTTAAAAACGTTTCAAAGTAAACATTGCTTTGGCGAACATATTTGATTTTTCAATAATATCATCGTTATTCAACCATTTTTTTTCCCAAAAATTACTTATACTTATATGTTGTTGATTTAAATTTTCTTTGCAAGCATCTATATTCACTACAAAAGTAACTTACCAGTAGTTCGATTCCATTGCACAACAATTGAGAAATTATGCTTTGTTGAATTAATCATATATTGTCTCTTCGATCATTTGTACATTCGACTTGATGTTCTTACGAGCGTATAACATACGCCTCCTAATGTAATTTTCGATCAAATATCCATTTACTGAAACATCTATTCGATCAAATTTCATAGATTTGTTGCAGTCAAATGTATAACTTAATTGAATTTTAGCGTTGCATAATTTGTGTTACTAGTGTACCACTCCTTATCAATTTTTGTGCTTGCCTATTAAAACTTTTATTAACCGTTACAGTTCTGGGTGCCGACATCGAAGTTTCAAAATTTCTGTAACTTCATAATCATTCGATCGATCTTGATGAAATTTTCAGGAAAAATCACAAATGAGTTGTATTTTTGATTCAGGTATAGAATATTTCGTATTTAGTGATAAGTTTTGACTAAAGTCTAAATTTGTTTGGGTACCTAGGGTGTTTCGAAATGGAAATGATGTAGAATTGAAAGAAATTTAAGGAAAGTGTACCAATTATGGCCATAGTGGTTCCCTATTTGGCCATACGTGACATTTTGTTAACTTTTACATTTTAAATCTTTTTGAATGCTTTAACATCAAGATATACTATAAATCTAACTATTAAAACACACAAAAATTAAAAAAAAAATGACATTAAAGTTTTTATGTATGGCGAAATAGGGAACCGCTATGTCCGTAACTAGTACACTTACCCTATGAGCTGTTTCAATTTGGGGACTACTATGGTCGGTCCGAAAAACATTCACCGGCTATCGATTTCGGTAGGAACCCCTCAAGGGACATTTCCAACATATTATGCCACTTATACCTTTCAACGGCTCAAAATTGATGATTTTCTAGCCAGAAGTGAATAAATGCCATGTCATGAATAATGAAGTGCCTCTGATAATTTTCGGACATTCAGTGAGAGGTTCTGATGGGGCTTCAAATGGCCACTTTTGGGACCTTTTGTACAGTTCTCGTGTGATAGCTTGAATAACATATTTTTCGCACAGAATTAAATGTAAATTTTCGCATACGCTTTCTTTTCTGTTTGGCCTTGCGACCCAACCGGAATAGAGCCTTCTTTTAAACTGTTTTAAAGTGTTTTACCAGCTCTTTCACATCAATGACATTGGAGCTTTCTTTGCAAATTCACCATTCGTTGTATTCGTTTGCAATATTCGCACGATTGATACATACGCCCGAGCAACACACATGTTATAATTGTTAATTGTCAACTTATATATGACTAGTTTTGGTTATATATCAGTTGATAATACATAATTATAACATGTGTGTTGCTGGGGCGGCCCAGCAAATCTTTTTTTTACCAAATTGTTGATAATGTTTCTTGAACTTTCACATCATTTTTATTTCGAATTACCCTAGATACCCCGACGAATTCGGTCCTGAGTCCAAAACCATCACCGAGTTTCTGAAAATTTCAACAAAATCGATCGAAAGATTGTGAAGTTACAGAATTTTGAAACTTCGATGCCGACATGTCGACGAGGTCCAGTACTGTAAAGGTTAAAAGAAGAAGCAAAAAAATCACTTAAATATATAAATTTCAAATAATGAAACAGCGTTCATAAATTCACGAATATAAATTAATCATTGCTCAAAACGTTACCCCTTAATGTTGGTTTTCTGCTTTGCATCTTAGTATGTGGATTTTGTGACAAGTAACTAGTCTATATTATTCCGATTAAATTAGGTGATGATTGAATTAATAACCTTTGTTTTGGTGCACTCAAATTGATATATTTCGTAAGTTTATGAATGGCTTAAGATTAGAAAATGTTTTTAAAGTATTTCAAAAATTTTCGTCAACATAATCTAGCGCATTTTTGAACATTTGGTGGCGGTCATCGATTAGGATTCCAACTTAAATTTGAGATAATAACATTAATTTTGTCAACCTTTACAGTACTGGAATCCAACATCAAAGTATTCAAATGTCTTAGTTTCCTCATCATTCGATTGACTTCGATGAGATTTTCAGGAAAAATCGCGAATGAGTTATATTTTTGAATAATGCATTTAAAATTTAAAATTAACCTTTCGGTCGTCGCGCCAATTTTTGTAACGCGAGTAGTCGCGCGTTGTACTTTGTACAACACCCTTAGTTTTGCGAATATCTCAGGAGTCTGTCCATTTAGAAAGATGACGTCTTCGACAAAATTGTTCAGTAGCCCAAGGGCTATCATAATATATGCCAAGAAATTTGGGATTTTGCCACTAAGCGGCGCTAGTGAGCATGAAACTTTTGTTCCGCAGATCTCAGGAACCTGACCACTTAGAAAGATGGCGTCTTCGACAAAGTTGTTCGGTAACTCATGGACTATGATTGTTTGAGCTAGTTGATTCAACATTTTGCCACCAGGCGGCGCTAGTGAGCTTAAAACATTTGTTTCGCGAATATCTGAGGAGCCTGATCACTTAAAAAGATGGCGTCTTCGGCAGAGTTGTTCAGTAGCTCAAATTCTTTCTTTGTTTAATCCCTAAAGATCGAGATTTTTAAAATAATGATAGTTCCTGAGCTTCTGAACAACTTTGCCGAAGGTAACTGTCTAAGAAGTCAAGATCCTGCAGTATCCTAGCTCACTAGCTCACTAGCGCCGCCTGGTGGCAAAATATCCTATTTCTTGGCTCAAACAATGATAGCCCTTAAGCTACTGAACTGCTTTGCCGAAGACATTATCTTTCTAAGAGGTCAGGCTCCTGAGATATCTGCAAAAACAAAAGATTCATGCTCACTAACGCCGCCCAGTGGAAAAATTTTGAATCAACTAGTTCGAATAATAATACAGTAAGGACCCGATTTTGTCAGCCCCTCGGTGAATTTTGGGCTGACAAAATGGGGAAGCTGACATAATCGGGTCATTTTATTTTGTTCCTGTTTTTCAAATTTTTATGTGTTACATGGTTACATTGACTTTTAAGAGGGCGATGAAAATGGGCGTAGCCAGTTTTTTTTTATCAGGGGTTCCCCCCTCCCTTATATTGGTAATATCGATTTTTAACACTTAATAAAAGGCATTGTCATTGCCCCCTCTGGCTACGCCCAGGCATCAAACATCATCGTCAATTTGAATGTAAACGTGGTAAAACATGACGATAACAATTTTTTGACAAATTTTAAATAGGCTGACAAAATCGGGTCAAAAAGCTGACAAAATCGGGGGTAGACAAAATCGGGGGCAGACAAAATCGGGGGCCGACAAAATCGGGTCAGTACTGTAGTCCTTAACTTACTAAACAACTTTGCAGAAGACGCCATCCTTCTCAATGGTCAGGATCCTGAAATATCTGCAAAACAAAAGTAAAACTTCCATGCCCACTAGTGCCACCTACCGGTCAAATTCCGAATTAAATGAGGTACCATCAGATAGCGCTTCACCTCCAGAACAACTTTACTAAAGATCCCAAGTTTCTATATTATCTGGATTTTGAGATATACCGATTTCAAACTGTGGTTTACTCGAACCGTATATAGTGCGTTCATTATTATGCGACTTCCATGTACATTTGTTGATTTTACCATATTTTAAAGGGTCATACTGTAAATAAAAACTGTCGAGTATTGCTCTTAAGAAGATTCCTAAGGAAAACATTTTGGTTTGGTGTCGATTGATATCTTTGTTGCAAAATGATAGCATATAAATCACAACTGTTATACAAAGTACAACAGCGCGACAGCCCAAAGGTTAAAATGCATTAAGAAATTATGGGGTAAATGCAAGAAACCTCATCAAAAACTGTCAGAAATCAATGGAACATTTATCTACTTGATATAATAATGATATAAATTTGGACACTATTGTGGTCATTTCGGGAACAAGATCATCGGATATCGGTTCCAGTACTCATACGTGCTATGGGTTTTAAAATGTTTCTGACCATTTTCGGACACCCCGTGACGGTTTCCGTGCCCGTTTTTTAGCTTACTATTTCACGAGCACTTTCACACTATTGACCGGAGAATTTTTTTTAATTTATCTTTTTTTTGCGGTTTCTAGCAATGGTCTACAAACTGCAATAGGTCATTTTGTCCAATAGATCAGTTTACACTGTAGAGGTTAAAAACACTGCGAATCCAGTTTTTGCCTTAAGCTCCAAAATATCACTTTTTACTTAATTTTTGGGTTTTTAGATATTGATTGTCTAAAATACATTATTTGTCGATTTTTCCAGCTTTTAAGCTGATTTTAACACTTAATTTATAGTAGAAAACAGTTTTTAGGTACTGAAGAGCACGAATCAATTTGGAAAAGAATGGTATTTCACCATATAAAAAAAACGCGAATTTCGTATGGAAGTTGGAAACATGTTCAAAAATTTGATTGAATCGATATTAAATCAGGTAAAAGTATGTTTTATACAAAAGTTCTATTTTGCATGCTTAAGGGATTAATATACCAGAAAAAAAATCATATATCATAGTTTAAATTTCCGTTGACATCAATAAAATTAGTATTTTCATCACCTTTGACGACCTGTAACAACAAAATTTTTGAATGCGGCAACGGATTCAGCAAATTGAGTTGAGACACATAATTTGATCTTCAAGAAACGCGAAATGGTTTTTTTTTGTTCTGCTGTGTAATGAAAATTATTGAAACAAAAAATCTCTGTGATAGCTAAATTTTCAAAAAAGACGTTGACTGAACTATAAGGCTTATCGATAGTTTCTAAAAATGAACTATGAACAAATATTTTCATCTCAAATATTCACTTAAAGCTCAACTTTCCTGTATAAATACGTTATTTATCATCCATGATCTTTTACTACCGTCGTCAGAGGAGAGTTTGGGCCAAAAATGCGTATGTCCGGATAAATATATAAACTATTTTCGTAATTTGACATGAAATCTTATTCTGAGTGTGAGAAAACTTTCATGTTTGCATTTGCAAATGCAAACATTTTTGAAATTCGTTTTTTTTATTGAAAGGAAAACTTATGAAAACTGGCCCATTATCACCCCCAGAAGTAGTTCATGCCTTGAAATTACCTCTTAATGGTTCGAAATACCAACTTAACATTTTTTTTAGAATCACGGCTTATTTTACTTGTTTTAAGGGGTTGTATGACAATTGCCAAAACCATTTTGCCAAAATGGATCATTTACCAGAAAAACCATTTTAAAAAAAAATAATATTATGTCATAACTATGCTTTACGTAGCAATACTTAAGTGTGTTAAATCCTTCAAATTGTTTGGATTTTCAGCATAAGATATTCAATTATATGGAAAACAATTGTTGCGTTAGATTTTCAACTTTTTGTATGATTAAATATTTTAAACTAATCATGTTATTATAGGCTTTCGTGCTTCGGTAATCATTTTGCAGACTATTTTATACAAGCCATTTGGTGCATTTCTGTATTCAACATTCTATAAATTATTTTCCCTTCTTCAAATATTGAGCTGTGCTTCAGAATAAACTTATACAAGGACTCACATGCTTCGTAGGAGATTTATTCTTTTTTTGTATATTTGGCTGTTCTTCTCAATTTCACTATAAATTGTCAAAACTACAGTGTTTGAAAGAAATAATAGAAAACAGTTGATGACAAAAATGGCTGCGTAGTGGACTGAAGTGAAATAAAAAATTAAAAAAAAGGAAATTAATAGTCAATGTCTGTCCCTAAATTAAGAAGCCATATTGAAAGCGAGTCGATCATGGATTTCTAAACACGACGTTTATCTGACTTGAGGGGCTCAAATGCAAAGGGGTGTAAGTGACATTTTGATCGGTTTTGAGTCAAGTGTACTAAACAAATCTACTGTTTTCAAGCATTCCAACAGTGGTTTTAAGTGATTTTTCTATCCAATAGATAAAATAACGTAATTTGTAGAAGATTGACTTTGATTGGCTTTTTTAACTCTTATAAAATTTGCATGGAATAAAAAAAATGCTGAAAAAAGTTCGGTCGATTTTTTCAAAACTAGGTTTTTGTCATTTACACCCCTCACGGCCCCAGAGTGATTCCAAAAACATAAAACTCCATGACCTACTATTCTCGTATAACAAGTGACTGAATATGAGCCAGATGTTTCCACCGTGGATCATGACCAGGTAGCAGTCCTTTAAAAATGTTCCAAATATCTCCGGTAACAGATAGCTGAAACCAACAACCAGGGAAAATATGTTTCCTTATTTTTTAGTTCTTTTTAGTTATTTGCGATATATCGCAAAGATACATTATTCAGCCAAATATCCATTCGACTAAACGTATTTGTGCCAAACATCTGGCCTTATGTTTTGCAGGCCAGTTCTACAGCAAATAATTATAATTAAAAGTTATTTCCGCCACACATCTTTCAAGTTGCGAAAATTGCATAAAATTGTATGCAAAAGATTGTAACAAAATAAACTATATAACATAGATCGACCAATCACGTTGTTTTAAACTTGTTATAATATTACAATGATTAAAATATTATTTGGCGCAATATTCACGATACTAGTGATGTGCTTTAGATGTACCGTCAAGCTACCGTGCATTTAAAAAAAAATCTGCGCTTCAAATTTTTTTTATTATTTTTTTCCAAATCATTTAAAGCGAACTAGAATACCACTACGAGGCGTACAATTATACCATAATTCAAGAAAAAATATAAAATTAGCGATATATAACAAAAAATACTAAAAAAATATGTTTACAAAAGGATTGTTAAGGTCGCCTCGTACCGTACTATGTCACCATCTACCGTGCACACTGGTGCACCAATTACCGTGCGTATAGTTTTCGTCATGATTTTATTTCGTATCTTGAAGATAGTTGGTGGAGCAACTTTATTGCTAGTAGTGTGCGCACTCAGTCTTAAGGGTATTAAAACCTTATCTTACAATGAAAGCCATAGAAAGTTGAAAAAATGACTAAATCAATAATTTTTCTTTGAAATCGTTATAGGAGGTTTGACTGTATTGTCCAAATCTTTCCATATTCACTCAAATATTAAATATGGAGTAGTTAAATCACGACATAACAATAAATCCAATATTACCTAATAATTTCAAGCCTTTTACACTAATGCACAGTAATAGGAACCATGAATATTAAAAAGGGTCCATTCACCGTGCATTTGTGTTTCGACTGAAACACAATAAAAATCAAATTTGAATAAAATCTCATGGTTCATACGATGAAATACATGTAACTAGAAGTATCTACGGCGAAAACTAATTGAAATTTTTAAAATTTTATGCTCTAACGTTAAAATGAAAAATGTGTTTTTTTGGCGTTTATACTAAAAGTTTTAAAAAATCCCATTATTATACTGAATTCACATGATTTTCACTACTAGAACCAGGTTTTTCAGAAGGCTTTGAGACAAGAACAACTTCATTCCATCAATTTTACCTTATATTGCTGACAAAATAATTTACTTTATCCACTTTCGGTAAAATATTTTGATTTAATTCAAGGTAATGCGTTATATCCGATTGATTTACCTATTGTGACATGTTTTGTCATGTCATACCTTTATCACACTGCATATTAAATCGAAAAGTTTTAAAATTTTATGCGCTACAGTTTATTTTTATCCTATAACACATACTAATATAAAAAAACATGAAAGTACTCATGATGAAGAGCTGTATGTTAATATTAAAACAATGTAAACTTCAAATAACATAACAAGTCAAAATATGTGCTTTACTTCAAATTCGATGTGTATTTGTTTATTCTTATGGATTCAGGCTCAGCCTTCAAATTTATATATTTGAAAACGTTTGTATATGTCTAGTTTAAGAAGTCTAAACTAAAACCCCTTTGTTTTTAGCTAGTTATCTCACAATACAATATGTTTTTTAAACGAAGAACAATTTTGTCGAATGAAATTCCCAGTCGCAAAAATAAAATTACTGATAACTCTGTATAGTCGGTCATAAAGTTGCTCTGAATCACCCCTGAGTCCAAAATTCAACACGACTATTTTTTTACTTTTACAGATACCTAATCTCACTTAACACATTGTATTTTTGTAATGATTTCCAAAAATTATCCATCTGTGGGTTGACACAAAATTTGTTAAATCGAACGATGGCCTCTACACCGTTCAAAGTGCCGACGGTAGTCGAAACAAAGCGCGTTTCTTGCTCCCCATCGCCTTCTGCTCGACTTTGCATTAACTCTTCTTTACACCGTTTACTACAAACTATAAACTTCATTTACCTGCCACTTTTGGTGATGACCATTTCCGTTCCCAGTTTGTGGAACTTCTCCCACAGTTCCTTGCCCTCCAAGGTAACCTTGGGATCGTCAACGACCCCGTCATCTTCCGGTTGCAGAGCCCGCAGCGGTCTCATCGCCGGATGGTGCTGATGGGCAGCAACGGCGGCCAGCACAACGTCCTCGGCCGTCGTGTAAGCGGCTCCCAGCGGATGATGTGCGTGTGGATGATGAGGAGGTAACTTCGGCAGCAGTGCTCCCGGATAGAGATGAGGTGGTGGTGCTCCGGGAGCACCCGATAGGGCCGCCAGCGCTGCGGCCGGAAAGTACGGCGAATTGGCAGTGGCAGCGGCACTTGCGGCGGCAGCTGCTGCAGCACCGGCACCAGCACTGGGGGAGTTCTGTCCTTGGGGCGGAGAGCCCGCAGTCAACAGCGACGACACGCTGAAGTCAGTGGGTCTCGGTAGCTGCAGGAATGGATGATAGGCCATTCCCTTCGCCGGCCTACTGAATTCGTCAGATTGGAGTAATTCTTGACCGTCGTATCTCATTACAACATCACCGAGAGGTCGCACCGCGTGTGTTGTCGTCGTCCTGTGGCTTACACACTCCCGCTAGCGTCGGCAGTTTTTCTAGTTCTTCACCGTAACACTGTTTCACTTCTTCAATTCACTATTTGAAGTGCACTATTTCAATATTTTTGCATTCGGCAATTAATTGCGCAATTTGTAATCACACACTTCTAATTATGCTCCCGTTTTCTCAATGTAATTGCACGGTACGTTCACAATGACCAGTTTCAATCGATAATTTATGCATGATAATTCGTATATCTTCCGTCACTTGCACTGTTTGCGGCCTTTTTCTTCTGAAACCCAGCCAGATAACATTAGCGTCGGCCGATGGTAGTATTTTAATCTGGAGCAATTAATAAGTAATCACTGTTCGCGTTTTGGCTAACACCGTCGATTCGTACGAAAGCCCCCGCGGTAGTACGCGAGATTGATACAAAGCGTACACGGTTCACTCACACTCTGGGGGTCACAGTTTGCTTGCTTCTCGGCAGCTTTTGTTGGTTTATCCTGTTTTCCGCGAAATTTCGAAGCACCAATTTTGCGCGAACAGCCGCGGATGATGGTTTATGAGAACACGCGCGAGTCATGCAGCACCGTAGGGCTAATGGGGGCTACGCCACCGGAACCAAACCGCTGAAGCTACCGCAGAAACGCGCGCGCGGCGAAGGTCGTAAAAAAATGCGTGCCGTGTCGTGAATTACCGTGACACTCTCGCACACCCACAAAGCAGCACACGGTGGGCACAGTGATTTCAAGCACGATAGTGGGGCTACGGGGGTGGGTGGTTGGTGCTAGTGGTGGTGGTGGCTGGTGGGTACGCTCACGGCGCGGGGGAGGCTGCGAGAATCACACGAGAGCGAGAGAAAAAAACGAAACAAAAACTACAACAACAACAACGATGCTAACTTCACGCCGGCCGTGTATGAACTGGTTACCGCTGCTGCGACAAACTAAGCGCTTGGTGTCTGGTTTTTGGTGTCTGTAATCACACCTTTCGTGTTGAGCTGGTGTCGGCCGCACCCCTCTGGCCTCTCACTCGCACTTGCACATACACACTCTTGGACGCGGGGCTCGAAACGGTCAGGCCACTCCCTCTATTTTGTGTGATAATCTTCGCGGATTGGTGTGTCGCAGCCAATCGGTACACTAACATCGAGGGGGATTAGAGGCAAAAACTTTTGTGTGAATTTCTCGTCGTCACCAAGAAGAGGACAAAAACCGGTCTCGAGGATATCTGCCGAGCTACGAAGACGACCTTTTCTGGTGTCGTTGGATTAGTGTGTGGTGTGAACAGTGGACTCTAAACCCCGGACGTCGGGCGGAAAGGGGGTGATTTCGATTATCACAGAAGGCTTTGACTTTATTTTTCTCTTGCCTCTCTGCTCTCAAGAGTACTAGCGCTTCTTCTTTAGCTTGGCTTCAAGACATTGCCTTGTGTGTGTGCATTCAAGCAGTTATTTATTTTCTTTTGACGCCGTTGTTTATTATTCTTTCGATCTCTCCCCCTCTTGGATAAGTTGTGCAACTGTAGTTGTATGTGTGCTTTTGGGACACTCTTTCCTAGGTGATGATGCTCTTATTTATTCTCTCGTGTGGTGTTGCACCCGCGGTTGACATACTCACACCAGCTCGGATAAAATGTAATTTGATATAATCTCGCCGCACCAACACCGAGGAAGGCTTCCGTTCACGCTATGATGGGTGCAAAAAATAAAAACCGAACGACGAGAAATATGCTTACAATTTATGCGCAATAGAGACACTTTTGTTTGGCGCTTCGTCTTTGTCAGTCTCACAGTCTTCTCCGTACACGTGTGTCAGTGCTTTGGTGTCTGTGTGATTCGTTCGTGTGACAACACTTCCACTCTCGTTTCCCTTCCTAGGTCTATGAAGTTATTAGAGGATTTTTACACTCTCACCACGACGACGAGTGGGGTATATTTGCACTGACGACCCATCTTCTACTCTTCTGCCCCCCTCCTTTTCGCCAGAAAACCATGCTAGAGAGCTGTAGGTAGTAGGCGATAGATGGTTGGCTGGCTGTGGTGCGATACAGTGGTGGAATCGACACTTACATTTCACCACCTCCACAACGTTGATTTTCTGCCCACTGCCACCCACAATCGACCGCCGGCACTTCTGGGTGGGAGTGCTGTAGACTCAGCAGAAGCACTAGTGGCATTACCCACACCCGCAGATTGGCGTAAAATTTACCAAATTCATTATTACACTCGAAGCTGTGATTTTTCTCTCGGTGCGTGCGTGAGGATATCGCTGCTTCGTTACTTGTTCTTCTTCCCCGGGACGACTTTCTCTTCCTATTCGTTCTTCCTGCGGGCGACCCAGCTTCCCAAAAAAAGCGAGGAAAAAATGGATGTGAGTTTTTCGCTTCAGTTGAGCTGAATTTGTCCGAAAACAATTTTGGGCTTTATTGATTTTTTGTCTGTGTCTTCACTATACTGCTTCTTCTATTACAACACTCTACTTTCTGTTAAACGAACGGGAATTTCTTCTTTTTTCCTGGAAAATTTATTGTTCGACGATATCGTCTTCAGTTCACATTTCCTTCCAGACTGAGGGCAGCAGCATCACATTGTTCCTCCGGTTGGAAGCGAAGAATTTCTTACAACGATTGATTGGATTTCTTTTCTTTTTCTTCCCGTTATTGAACGATCCGATCCGTTGTCAGCAGTTCTAGTTAGGGGTTGAAGGAGAAATGGTTGAATGATCTACAACACAATAGATGGCAAAACAAACACGTTTAACGTGCGAATCAATTTCAAGGTGTTCAGATGTGGCTGTTTCATGGCATATCTTGTAGTGTGCCTTAATTTCTCTTAGACAACACTCAAATGGAAAATCTGATACATTATGTGGCATACATTTTAAAACGTTCAAAAGTTCATTTTAACACAACACTACGGAAAATACCGAAAGGGTTGCTGAATCCATTGCCAGTCTCAAAATTATCATAGCGCGCCTAGGATTGGCTGTTGAAAATGCATTATTGAACTATTTCAGCTAACTTGCATGCATGTTTACCAGCTTTAACGGCGATGAATTTGCTTTATTTACCACACAATTCCAACTGTTTGTGCTTAAAAACACTTATCAACAGGATTCATAATACTTTCTATGCTCATGAGTTAATTTTTGATGAATTAGAAAAGTATTGTATCCAGCCATGTAAAAGAAACGCAAAATTTAGTATGAAAACTCTAGATTTATTGAAAAAAGGTAAATCGAAATTTTATCGCGCAGTTCAAACGTAGCATGCATGTTTGATCGGTTTAAAAAATATCGTAGTTTGAATTTCATATGAACGTTAACCAGTAGTACAACGTTGGTGACCTGTAATTCAAAATTGTGACGCACTGGAACTTTTCTGAGAGCAGCATCGGGTCAATCAAATTTACTAGAAACACAGGATTTGATCCTTGAGACACGCAAAAAATCGATAAAGTTAAGATTCGATGTGATATAAAGTACAGGGGACATGAAATGGCAAGGTATCGGGTGAATTTCAAAATTGATGAAAAATTATATTATGGAAACATTTCTTAACTATACTCAACATAAAGGTTCCAATAAAAATTACAATACATTTGAAAAAAATCTCTGCCAGAGTTGACGTTTATGCATAGGTTTATGTCTTCAAACAGACTCTGTTCTCGATACATCATAACATGCTGAATTATAAAACTTTTGTCGCACTGGTCACATGAGTTGATACGAAAATCAACTCCATTGTATTTAGTATTTAATCAACTCTGTTTTCCATCATGCAAATTCGTGCACCGATATCGTAAAAGTTGTAATTGTAATTGTAATTTATTAACTTTACGATACCCTGGCAGTTTACAAACTATATCTCAGGTCAAGGAAACGAACGAAGTAAATTTGGATATTAAACATTGGAAACTAAAAGTTTACTACGCAATTGATTTAAATTATTTAATGGTTGATTATGCAATACTAAGGCACCACGTAAATCATTACACATCGATTTCAACTCATGTAACCCATAAGACAACGATTCGAACTCAATATAATTTTTAAACCATACAAGGGACAATGAGAATGATGATTTTTTGCAATTACTCATCGTAATAGGATGTTTTTCATCACGCTAATCTGTCATGAAACGGCCTACCTTCCTGCACTGAAGTATACAGTACAGGAATAGTCATTACGCAACTGAAACCAGTGCAGTAATGATTCATTACGTAACGCTTTCTCATTACGCAACTGTTTTGAGTTGCGTAATGAATCATAACACAACAATTTTTCAGAAACTATAGAATTATTGTGAATGCATTCCGATATAATTTCTGATACCCTTAAGTGATCTTCCACGAAATTGCAAAAATGTTGTACGTAACTCGTTTGCAGAACTCGACTGTAGCAGCTTCGTGCTGTAAAAATCATCATTCAGCAAATATGGAACAATACTATTACTACTATTACAGTACATAGTCTGTCATTTCAAAACTCTTATGAGTTGCATAATAGTAGTTTACACAACAAGTTGCAGAAAGATGTTTTTACAGCACTAGTCGTACATTTATCCAACGAGGCTTGCCGAGTTAGATAGTTCCGACGAGTGCTGTAAAAATCGAACCCTGCAACGAGTTGCGTACAACATTTTTTGCAATTTCGTTGAAGACCACTTAAGGGTATAAGAAATTACATCGCCATTATTTTGCAATTTTAAAAATTTGTTGCATAATGATTCATTACGTAACTGAAAACAGTTGAGTAATAAAAAGCGTTGCGTTGTAGTAATTACGTTATTGATTTCACTTGCGTAATGACTATTAATTTACTGCATAGTTCAGTACAGGAAAGTAGGCCGTTTCATGACAGATTGACGTGATGAAAAACAGCCTATTCTAATTCGAAAATGCAAAAAGAATCATTACACAATAATTTTCAGAAACTAATGGTGAATGCTTTCAGATATGATTGCTGATACCTTCAATTGATATTTTACGCAATTGCAAAAAATGTTGTTTGCAACTCGTTGCAGAACTTTATTTTTGCAGCGCTAGTCGTAATCTGAGAGAAATGAGACAGCTTACTGGCAGTTGGCATGTTTTCTTGCCTTCTTTCTTTAACTTTTGGGTTGTGCACAACGGTCAAAATTATATTCACTTTTTAATAACAAGAAGTGAATATAAAAAAGAAATGAATATGAAAAAAAATCGATAGCAGTTTGCCAACACACAACTTCATTTAGGTATTCAACTTGTTAAAAGGTGAAAACATCGGAAAACACCTAGAAATTTTAATTAGGTTTATTTTAATTTTGACGGTTTTTCACATTCTGCCCTTCGATTATACAGTTTTCCAGTGACAGTTGGTGACAGGTTCCCTTGACTTTTGGAAGCTTGCAATCTAAGCCACCTGTCTCCTCTCCCTCAGGTAGTGATGTACGATTCGTGTTAATTTTGCAATTAGTTATGAAAATTACAATTGTAAATTCTGATCAAAACAAGCAGTTTTCCATCACGCAAATCTGTGATGCTACCAGTGAATGCAGCTGAATTCGATCTTGAAAGCAGTATACAATGATCTTCAAAGCAGCAGCCTGAAGCTGCTCTGAAACGCCCCGTTCAGCTCACATTTGTGATCTTCGATTCAACGTACAAGCCAAATAAATAAATCACCGTCAAATTTCATTAATATACACTTCATATTTTTTAATGTTTTGAAAACATAAAATAAATACATTTACATGGAGTTTTGCGGAGTATGAATCAAAATTATATTGGGTTCAGCTTTTTAGCTCTTTTGGGTTTAATTTTTTGAACTGAACAATGATCAAGTCTATTAGATCACTGAGTTTAACAAATTGAATTAGAAAGTAAGCTGAATGCGTTCAATTACAACACTGGATGTAACAGCCTGATATCTGTCATGAGTTATGTAATAATTCATTATGAAACTGAAATAAAAAGTTGCATTATACACAACGATTTTGAGGAATTCAAAAAAGAGATGTATGTCTTCCGATATTATTTTTAATACCTTTAAGTAGCATATTCCTAAATTTCGAAAAAAAAAGTTGTACGCAATTATCATGTTTTATAGCACTAGATGTTATTATGCAAGTTTGGAAGCCCGGTGCTGTGAAAATTATCATTCTGCTTTTTGTTGCGTTATAGAAGTTTACGCAACAAGGTGCAGAATGAAAATTTTTACAGCACAAGTCGTACGTTTATTCAACGAGGCTTGCCGAGTGCTGTAAAAACCGAATTCTTCACTGAGTCTAAATCTAATCAAGAATTTCTTATGATTACAAAGGACACTGATTTCTTCGATCGCCCGCGTCTCTACCGGTAGATTCTGAGGTAGGATATTTATGTTCTGAAGAGGCATACAGGATGGACATCTTCATCTGATGCTGAAAGATACGTCGGAAATTCCTATATAATACATATTCCCATTTCATCATGCCAATTTGGCTGAAGTATGCAGTGCAGAAATAGCCATTACACAACTGAAACCTGTGTTGTAATGATTCATTACGTAACGCTTTCTCATTACGCAATGCTTTCTCATTACGCAACTGTTTTAAGTTGCGTAATGAATCATTACACAACAATAATTCAGAAGTTATAAAATAATCGTGAATGTATTCCGATATAATTTCTTATCCCGTCAAGCGGTCTTCTACGAAATTGCAAAAAATGTTGTACGTTACTCGTTGCAGAACTCGATTTTTACAGCACTCGTCGTACTTATCCTACTCGGCAAGCCTCGTAGGATAAATTTACAACTCGTGCTGTAAAAATCATCATTCTGCAACTTGTTACGTAAACTACTATGTTAATTCTACAAAAGAAGAATAACTTATTGTACTTAGTTGAACTCTCCATTTTGTTCTAAAAATGATAATAACTCAAACCCTAGAAACAAGTATTCATAGACCTCTCCATGTTTCTAAGATTGATAGTTATATAAATCACATGTGCTCCATTATGTTTACTAAAGGCGTTGCATAATGAACCGTAACGCAACTAAAATGCGAAACAGGGTATTCTACGATAATATCCCATTTTTAACCATGTTACGAAAAATACATTAAATATGAAAAATATCACACATCTCTTCTTTATGTCGTCTATAATTTGACACAATTGCAACTTTTTCGATTTTTCAAACAAAATGGTCAAATTAGGTAGGCTAGATCTCAATAACTTATCGACCTTTACGAATAACGGTTTGATTGAACTGAATGTTTGGCAAATTTCAATTACTTACGTAACTCAGGAATATCTTTATATCATTTAGACAAGATGGACAGGCATTTTCAGATAACTCATTTATAACTTTTCGTCAATCTTTTTTCTTTACTCTGAACAGTATACTGCTAAAATATAGTTGAAATCCGTTAAGAATTCGCTGAGCGGATATAGTTTCAGTATTTTTTCTTTCACTCAGGCCTATAAGGGTTGAAGTCAGTTTCACGTTTTGCATCGCATGCAGTTTCCAAAGACGTTGTTACATATTTTAAACCCCATTTGATTGAAAATCACGGAAAACTATATTTTTCCCATTTTTTCACACTACTCCACGTTTTTATACAAATAATTACTATTAAAATCAGTAAAATTATTATTGTTTTGACATGTACATTTTACTGATACAATTATGTTTCTCTTATCTTGCTCTATTCTCGTTATGGAATAAATTAGGACATTTCCGTATTCTGCACAAGACGAGACTATTAACAAATGATTCCTTTTCATTTTTTGCATGGAAATAACTATTGATACCGTTTTAAATCGGCGATGTCTAAAATTTGGTATTATGAATCCATTTTTGTTGACTGTGTGCTATCTGGTTCTCTAGATTTCAGCTGTTGAAAATTTAAAGCTTCATTTTCGCCTTACTGTGGATCTAACGCATCTCAAGTAGATTCTATAAATCATTCTATCCTATGAACATAGTCCCAGAGGGTTTTTGTGTGTCTTTGATATGTATTTGTTGAGTGTAGGAGATTCAAATGGACAAGAGAAAAAAAGATCAAGTACCTATTGAAAGCTTCTTTAAGTTCGGTTGTTTTTAAAAGTTCATGTATATCAAATTACTATCAACTTTTATAACTCGATATTGAAGAAGCAGTAGAGTAACGGAGGTATTGAGTTATACAAAAAAGTGCATATGCGGTTCAAGTGACCATTGAAGTATCCATGAAAATCAAGTTTCTCTATGATTCTGTAACTCGTGTTATTGAGAGTCGACTGTATTTAAATAAAGTTCATAACATGAAGAAGTTCCCAAAACAAAAAAAGAAAAAATCATTTCAAAAATATATCCTGAAACTCTTCTAACAAATTCTCTGGAAACTTCACGTATTACTGTCACGTATTAGCAGTATTTTCTTCATGACCCTCTCGAAAATTCTCTTCAGGAATACCTTTGAACATTCTTCCAGAGATTTCTAGACAACTTTTTCAAATGATCTCTCCACATATCCTACAGCATTTTTTTAAAGAATTACCCTTAACATTTTCCTGATAATATTCTAATATTATCTTTTGGGACATTTTACAGAATTTTCAGAGTTTTCAGTGATTTCTCCAAATATTTAATCATTAGTTCTCGCGGAAATTTAAACTGAAACCGCTTCAAGCATTTATTTAAGGGGCTTTGCACGGTTATCGAATAATTAATTGTGGAACTATATGTGGGTGGGTTCCGTACAGAAATGTCTTGAAGTTGTTTTTATGCTTCCTTGAAGAAATTCCCGTAGAATCTTTGTAGGAAATTTCTGTAGAAATGCCTGAAAAATATATGAATCATTTCTAAATATAGACATGGCGGTAAACGTGCACCTCTCCAACAAGGCTATGTTGTGGGTCGATGGTTCGGTATACACCGATCGAAAATGGAAATTGCATGATAAACAAATGCAAAAACTCTCAACTGACAGAGAAAAATTTGTGTTTGATAAGATTCCATAAAACCCCTAAATCAGGGCCACTGCCATTTTCATGAAGTTAGATACGATTTTGATTTTTTTACCAAGAATGAATGAAGATCAAATAAAGGTTTATTAAAATAAAACACTTACTCCTTTCTTCTTTGTATAATGAAATGAATGTTTTACCTAGTTAATTACACAATTTTAAAAGAATTCAAGTCGGAAAAATTAAGTAGTGATATTCAATATCAATGATTTAAAATTTGTAATACAGTTCTCAAGAAAACTTGAAAAAAATTGGCATTTATTTTTGTGTTTTGTGTTTTGGCATTTATTTTTGTTTTTTTGGAACGAAGAACACCATAAAATTCGTCTAAAAAGCTACATTATATATTGGTAATCTGTTCTAATAATCAATTAATGCTCCCTACTAATTATTGTCAAAATAAGCCATCTAGTACCTACATTTGAATAGGTTTCGGCACAGATGTATTGTATTAATCCGGTAGTAAAATGATGTGAGTTCTCAGCTATTTCCGTAAAATCTAGATTTTAATTAATATTTATTTTTAAACCCGCAGTTGTTATCTGTACTATCTTCAGAAAGTAAATAAATGGTATTACCTATATAAATTTTTTTACTATTATCTTTGGTGGTTTTCTAGCCCCATACGAGTGGCACACTTGTCCCGTGCCTCGTTGGAAAACCTCATAAGTGGAGACGTTATGAAAAATTCCGTGTTTATTATTTTTCAAATTCAATTACCAAATTTTTAGTTATGGGACATTCAGTAGACAGAGAAAAATCGACTATAGAAAAACATTAAGAAAGGATATTGAGCAATCCCATTAGTTATGAACTTTTTTTATTTAGATTCTTAGAGGCCGGTATGTACTGCTATTTTTTAAGGTTCCAGTGTTATAATTGCAAAAATAATGGAATAAAGGTACTCGGGTCATATGGCCATCTGGTGGAGTTCCTGGAAGCTTTTATGGCAAAATTCGAGTAAGAATTTCCAGAGCAATCAGCAAAATAAAGACCGTAATGAAAAAGGAGCCTGTTTCTTAGCTTAATGATACATAAGCATTTTCTCAAGAGTTAACTGAAAGCTTCCTTTGCCAAATCCCAATTTTTGCATTTGAATGTCGTGTGGCAAGCATAAAGATACTCTGTGTAGAGGAAAATTCCAGCAAAACCTTGATCGTTATGCATTAGAACTCATTACTCTCCTGCTGAATAACAGCGCGTTTATAACTATGGCTATTTGAGCACCTCCTCCAGAAAATCTTTTAGTAATTGCGTCCAGTAGCTTTGTCAGACAAATTGTAACACCGTTGAAGGTGAGAATATGCCAAGAAGGCGTGTTTACTAATTGACATTTTGATAACTTTTGTAATTTTTCTTCCTAATGCTCATCTTAACATGAAAATACATTCATTACACTGCGGAACACGTTTTTGTCACAAACATCAAAATACCGTTTTTTTTTCTCAATTAAGGGTTGCTGAACTAATTTCCGTTTTCAAAAATATCATGGCACGTCCAGTTTTTGAGATATTAACAATTTAAAATGCAAAATTTGACTATTTCAGCCAACTTGCAAGCAAGTTTGCCAGCTTGTAAGGCAATTTGATGGCTTAAATTGGTACACAATTCAAACTGTATGCGTACAACAATACTTATCAACAAAGTTCTTAATACTTTCGATGCCCAAAAGTTATTTTTGGGTTGAAACCTTGGTTGAAAACGGATGGTTTAGAAAAGTATTGTATTTTGCCATATAAGAAAAACGAATAATTTTGCATAAAGACTGCAGGTATCTTGAAGAAATCGGTTCAATCTAAATTGAATCGTGCAATTTTATCCAAATTATATCTTAAATGAAAGTCTATGCATGCTTAGTGTATTTGATCACAAAAAAGTTTAATGAATCATACTTTAAATTTCATATAACGATAAATAAAAACTGCGTTCTATGTAACTTTTACGACCTGTAGCTAAAAATTGTGACGATCTGGAACATTTCTGCGAATGGCAACAGATACAGCATCCCCAAACCTACTAGAGACACATAATTTGATCCTTAAGACACGCAAAAATGTCATACGCTGTATTACCTAGTAATGCTTTTGCAAATCTATATAAATAAAAATGGAGTGGTGTTTGTATGTCACGAAATGGCTTATGAACGGGTCAACGGATTTGTATGATTCTTCCTTCATTTTGTTCGTCAAGGGTTCCGACGTGTTTGTGTGTATTAAAGTTCTAGGATATTCACCGAAAAGTCGAAAAAACGAGAGTGAACGGAACTGTCATTTTGTATGGGACGGTTCATAGCGGTTTTCAACAGCCTACTTGATGGCAAGACGAAGTTTGCCGGGACCACTAGTGCTAAATGAATGTTAATTTTTTCTGACTTTTCATTGGATAGCTATTGTATTCTCACATTTTCGATGGATTGACCTTCAGTCAAGCCTTAAAGTTAGATTTTATATGGGATCCTAAAATGGCATTGCTGAGTTTCATTCACAAAAAAATGGCTCTAAAGTTGGTTTTTGTCACTTACATGCCTTTGCTTCTAACCCCCGCAATTGGTTTACGTCATTTTATTATAGTTTCACGCTTTATCTATTGTAGATATCTAAGGCCGTTATCAAGTAGTGTAAGGTGGAGCAGAAGTTCGACCTTAGTCGTATAATCAAAGTTATCAGAAAATCAAAGCAGTTGAAACAATATAAAAACCATACAGTAATACTTTAACATATTGGCAATAATTTTGCTGAACAAACTTGTGTCAAAATATTTACCTATTTTTAGTTACAATAGTTTTTGAATATAATGTCTCAAACGAACATTTGCCCCATCGGTGGGGCAAGAGTTCGAATCTAGTGCAGGGCAAAAGTTCGCTGGCTAAAACTAAAAATATTGATATTTTTATGACAGGCATACTTAACACCAGTCGTAATTTTTTTTTTTTCCTAAAAACACGCACTAAATGTTTATCAAAAAATTGTCCAAAACAGGGTTAATTGTAATATACCCAAAAATGTCAGTTTTTCGCAAAAATTAGTGATGAAATTTTAGTGACATTATTGCACGACCAGGCAAATTTTATTAAATATGAAGACAGCATGTGGAATTTAATCAATTTGCAATTTTTCCGTGAGTTCATACATGGGTCGAACTTTTGCCCCGCTGATTCGAAACTTTTGCCCGACTATGGGAGAAAAAAAAAATTCCAAACATTTATGCAAAAACTAATACACCTCAAAACATCCTTAAGATAGGCCTTAAAACATTGAAAAAGACTTTATCTTTATATGGTTCCATGCAATAGTAGTTTGACCAAAAATTACAATATTCACGTCGAAAAACAACAAGAAGCCATAACTTTTCCAGATCTCAATCGATTTTGTTGTTGCGATGATGTTTGGAGAGAAAGTATCATACTTAAATAGCATGGTAATAGTATGGTAACGTGTACAATCGCTTGAGAACTCGCTCTATAAAAGCGAGAAGTAGAAAAAGGAAAAAAAAAGAAATTCGGAGATTTTCAGACTTGTACCGAATATGAAAAATACAAAAAGATCAGAAAGATCAGAAGATTACTGATCTGTAGTTGTGGGATGTGTAGTGATAACACTCATTTTTCGGTAATGCAGTCTTTATTAAGATAAACTTAACTGCTTATATGCTCGACGTTTAGACACAGGTATTGTGTCTTCCTTAGGGAGCAAATGTAGTTTTCATCTTTTTGTCATATGTTTTGTCTAACTATAACTGTATTATGTGGGTTTTTTTTCGTATATAACTACGAAAATCACTATCTTTTTATAAAAATCTTATCACATATTGCCGGTACAAGTTATGTATAGAAATTACAGTGATTTTTGTAGTTGTGTATCAAAAAACAAACCTCCATCAGACAGTTATATTTACACAAAACATAGGACACAGAATGAAACTTATATTTACACCCTTAGGAAGACACAACACTCATGTCGAAACTTCGGGCAAATAAGCACCTCATTTAGGACTACGTTGCTGGAAGATTAGGATTTAACGATACAGTCGATACCTAACAAATAAAATGTAGTGAAAACATATAAAAAATACTTGATTAGCCTTATATTTTGCCAACTCTAGAGGGGTGTGGGGGGGGGTCTGTTAACCCCCAAAAGCCCTCCTTGATTGCGCCACTGTGTGGTTCTAATAGCTGGATCTCGACACTAGGGATACCGGGGGCAGTATGAACACCCGGGGTAGAATGGACACCCCCTGTATCTTGGCATATGCAAAAAATTTTGCACTTTAAATGCAAACAATATTTCAATTGCCTGTCGGAAAAGTGCATTATTCACTAAAATTTCAGAAAAATGGTTCAAATCATTGATTTTGAACCGAAAAATTGAGCATGATTTTATTGGGTTCGAAAATTATAACATTCACACCTAACCAAATAAGGTTCCAGAGGCAAATAAATGCACGTTGGCCGATAATGTAGCTCTTGATTGAATCTTCAATTATTTATGCTATGTACAAAAATAAAGTAGATTTTTCCTGCTACTTTAAGACATTCAAAAGCTTATATGAAAATTTCATGTTCTGTTGGGGCAATATGGACACCGGGTGACATAGTAGAACTGATACTTTAAAGAGATAGAAATATAACTCCAAACACAAAATTATCCAAAAACATTTAGCATTTAATGCAATGATTATGATGCGGAACCACAAATCGGTTGAAAATCGTCAATTCTGGATTAAAACTAACCTGGAGGCAATATTGAAAGCATCTCTACGAAAAATGTCTTAAATTGGTTTTATTCATATTTTCAGCGACACAGTGACCTGCCACTATGGTTTCCTGAATATGTACTTCATTTTTTGACGTTCTGAGAATGATCGCGGGAGATTTTTGCTATTATCGTTAAGGTGTCCATACTGCCCCATGGGGGTGTCCACTTTGCCCCGCTAGCTTGATGATGACTACCAAATGTAAGCTTTTTTTGAACCCTTTTTTGGAAACTAAATATTTTTGTCCAAATTATGCAACAATGTTTAACAAATGCTTAAGATCTCTAAGAAGCATACTGCACATAAAAAACAGTATAATATTCATGTCTTTACAGCCAAAATAGGCAAATTCCTTAGGGTGTCCATACTGCCCCGTGTCCCCCTACTCTGTAAAATCTTTTTTTTTTTAATCTCGAGGTCTGCCACTAAAAACCCTAGTTTGTGACTAGATTTAAGGTGAAGATGCATCGAAATCAAAGCTTTCTGGAGAACCAGATAACCAGATAACCGTTTGGACTAAAAATTTGATAGATGTGTCATCCGCCGACGATGACCAATCAATCAAATTTTAAGCCCAAACTGTTGTCTAGTTCTCTAGATTTATGCTCTACAAAATTCGAGATTTGGCTGCGATGCATATTCATCTTAAAACGTACCCTGAAAACACGTGTGTTGGTTGATTTTCGCTTACAAATAATACACCGACCACTCCATGTTGTCCTTATCGGTAGCTTAACAGAATATAATTGCGCCAAATCATCTCATCAACATCTAATAAAGTCTCTATTCATCTATTTTATGGTTAAAGGTTGTAAAAATTCTCGATTCATTACTTTTCAAAACAACATTCGAAATGATCGGGAATGCTACAACAGAATCGTGCTTTTCAAATCTATTGTTCTCTCTCCCTGTTAAGCTATTCAAAATGCATCAAATTCTTAGGGTGTCAACAATTTGCAACGTTTCATCAAGCTGCATAGAATTTATTCAGGAGAAATTGACTTGGTACGTGTTGCCCCGATAGTGCATATTACAACAGGAATCCCTATGCGCCTCTTGTACTTTTAGGTTGCTGAATCTGATTCCGTTCTCATACATATTCCAGCACGTCACAATTTTGAGCTACAAGTCGCCGAATTTGCATAAAACACTGATTTTATTGTTGTTAATATGAATTTTAAAGTATGATTAACCAAACTTTCAAAGGATCTAATCCACCAAGCATGTAAAATAGAACTTCATCTTTTATTCTTTGGTATAAACTGTACGATTAAATTTAGGCTAGATTGACTTGTTCAAGATGCTTGCAGTGTCCGTACTAAAATCATCGTTTCTTTTATATGATGTAATATAATACTTGTCGAAAACATCGTTTTAAAACTTTTGAGCATATGAAAGCATTGTTGGTAAGTATTTTTTACCATAGATTGGAGTACCTTATACTTTTTAATTCCGCCCTAAATGCTTATCTTTGATAGATACGCTTATTTCGACTACCATTTGCAGTCTTCTTCAGTGTCAGTTATTCGTATCCACTCTGGAAGAAGACTGCAAGTGGTAGTCGAAATACGCGTAGCTGTCAAAGATATGCATTTAGGGTGGAATTTAAAGGTACAAGGTACTCCGATCTACTTTTTAGTTTAGATTTAAAGATTTATTGTTTATAATTTTTAATCGTAAACTTCAAACTATAAATAATAAAAAATAAATAATAAACTATAAATAATAAAGCATAATTGGTTAACAAATTGTCGTACAATCGAGCTGTACCGTTCTCCGGTATAATATTTTTGTTGAAAATTGGGAAATACACATCTTTCAAGTTTTATATTTTTTAAACATTTAGAATATTTATGGAAATTTTAAATGGAATCGTTTTTGGCGATTGCATTTGTAGCAAAAAAACTGAATTTTACTTTTTTCTTCTTATTTGATTAGTTCAACGGAAAATATTTATTAGAACGTTTTACGAGCTAGGTCATTCCGATCAATGTTACTCCATTTTCCTGTTCTAAATTTCCTTTTTTTCAGAGTGATCATTTGGTTAAAATTGCAAATCAAGGCATATAACTTCATTTCGTTCAAGTTTTTTCCTACAAAAAAAGTTTAACTTCAATGTTTTTGTACGCAACTACTTTAAAATATAAATTGCGTTGAAATTCTACGAAATATAAGATTTATTCTTTTCCAAAAACTTACAGTGATTAATTGCACAGATGACACTAACACGACTAAATGCAATATAGTGGGTTTATTCAAGTTTCCACTTCCATGGAACTTGAGTGCGGAGTCTGATACGAGGGAAGATCTGCTATTATAATCATTTTATCGAACCGTATGGTTGTTATGAAAATCAACTACATTTGAACGCAAATAGTTACTCAATATTATGTTTTGGCAATTTATTTTGGAACAAATGTTAACGACATAAAGAGCAGAAATATTGAAAAACTATTGTGAAATTCCAACATACATTGTTAGAATAATTCAAAGTTATCTGTCAAATCGTACACTTCAGGTTAATTATCAGAAATCCAGATCTGAAAGACTTCCTGTAAGAGCTGGTGTTCCTCAAGGCAGCATTTTGGGACCAATATTATACAATATTTTCACATCTGACTTACCTGAGTTACCTCAGGGATGTCAAAAATCTTTGTTTGCGGATGACACAGGCCTCTCCGCCAAAGGACGAAGCCTGCGTGTCATCTGTAGTCGATTGCAAAAAAGTTTGGATATTTTTTCTTCATACTTGCAAAAATGGAAGATTTTTCCTAATGCTTCCAAAACTCAACTAATAATATTCCCACATAAACCAAAATTTCTTTATTTGAAACCTTCAAGTAGACATGTTGTCACGATGAGAAGGATTCCAATAAATTGGTCAGATGAAGTTAAGTATCTAGGGCTCATGCTTGATAAGAATTTAACTTTCAAAAATCACATTGAGGGCATTCAAGCCAAATGTAATAAATATGTAAAATGTCTTTATCCCCTTATTAATAGAAAATCAAAACTTTGTCTTAAGAACAAGCTTTTGATATTCAAACAAATTTTCAGGCCAGCCATGTTGTATGCTGTACCAATATGGACTAGCTGTTGTAATACCAGGAAGAAAGCTCTGCAGAGAATTCAAAATAAAATTTTGAAAATGATTCTGAGGCTTCCTCCCTGGTATAGTACCAATGAGTTACATAGAATATCCAATGTTGAAACATTGGAACAAATGTCAAATAAAATAATAAATAATTTCAGGCAAAAATCGTTACAATCTTCTATTGCCACGATTAATGCGTTATATGTTTAGGTTAAGTATATTTAAAGCGTTTTTTTTTCTCTTATAAGCAGGTGAAATCAACTCACTTGTAAAAAATCTGTACTGCTACGGCAAATGAAATGTTATATGTTGTTAACAAAATGTTAATAAAATCTTAAATTTGTCTTACCAAATTAGGATGATAGTGTTGTCTAATAACACAGAACACCTAGAAAAAAAAACTATTGTGAAAGTTATATTTTTTGGTTGATAAAAATCGTGACTTTAAAACATTTACCCAAAATATAGTTTGTTGAGTAAATTTATCTATGCCAATCAGGCATAATTTCAATTAAGTATCAGTTTTGCCAAATGATGTTGTGGATTTTGTTTCATGAAAATAAACCATGTATTCAAAATGAAATACCAACAGAAAAATTATATTCTTTTTTTTTGCACATTACACTCTTATAGATTAATTTACTTTCAAATCCACATTAGAACACATTGATATTGATACCATCTTGTTGATTGTAGTTTCATTCCAAAAAATTCCAAAAAAAGCAGGCCTTGGAATGAAAAAATCTTAGCGTAATATACGCATACTTCCACATTAAAAAAAATTATTTGCACAGTGTCGAATGTTTTAAAATCTAATTAATGCTTAAGATATATCACAAGCGTCATGAGATTATGTCATGACATGTCGCGACTTTAGGTAAACACTTATTAAGTTCCCGAGCTATTCAATTTCGTCATTTATTTCGATTCAATCGCATAATCGTAGGCTTTACGAGTGATATTTGTTACACAGTTGCTGTCGAATCCCTGCCAACTTATTGGTTCCGTTTCGATATTTGATATTTACTCTTTCACTACGTTTACGTCGCCGTTTACACATACACACACATATACGATGCACGTTGGTGCTGTTCTGTTTAGGGCAATTTTCATCTGCACTTAGTCCCCCGTTATCCACGAACTACCGGGCAAGGTTTCAACTTTATCTTTAATTAACTGCCACTGGATGGATGATGGGTCTGACTCCTGAATGCCGATGTGCTCGCACTTGCCGCGAAGGTTAATTAAAACTAGACGCTTGGTAAACACTGCAAATCGTGACCAAAAAACCGATCGGTATCAGAGTTTTCCACCGTCCGCGCGAGGATACAGTTTCACACTCGCACAAAATGTGTCACGACTCGCTAGGGCTAGCTTGGGCACCCACTTTGCGACCGAAATCCCAGCGAGGAATGTTTTGTTTTTCGTCGTCCTGTGAGGGTCAGAGCACGCCAAAGTCGTCCACCGAAAAAACCGAAATCCCACCAAAGTAGGCGACGCGAACGAGGAGCGAAATTGACGACGCGTCGCCGTACGAATTTCACACACAGAACTGCGATCTGGTCAACGCGCCGCTCTCGGTGTAAACGGTCCAAGTGCAAAAGATTTCCATGCAGAGTGATACGCGGGGAACAGCAGCCAGCTTATGTGTTAAAATGTGTTGCTTATGCTGTTGAGTTTTTTTTTGGTATTATTATTGATATTTGTGCGACGCGCTTGTGTCACGAGAGAAAGAGCGCAAGCAAGGCGCGTGTGAATCCACACTACACCAGTCCAGGCTTGCTATCTGCTGCCCACCGCGACGAGAAATTCTAGCGACGGCTACTGAGATATTGCCGAAACGCAGAGGAACGGCACGGAACAAGATTCTCCCCGCGAACTCACGGCTGCTTTTCATCCAAGTAAGCATCGACCGACGACATTCAACGACGATCACGACGGCGACGACTCTATACGATGACTATGCGAGGACTAGTATTGCGGGGGTAACTCTGCAACCGTGGCGAGATGACAACGGCACGATAAGTAGGCGCGAAGAGAGCGCGCATAGAAAAACTCTCCCGCAATACGACACGGACGGTGTTGATGATCCGACACGCGGTGGCAACTGGCAGCTGGTATTGGCAGAGGTGCTCCGTCCGATGGGTGACTATGTTCAATTATAGCACTCCCGCAGCATCCAAGGGCACCTTCCTAAGACACCCACCGCATGGAAAACCCACTCCCGGTGTGCGCCCAATACCAGTGCACGGGGCGGCGGCTGTCGCATCAAAGCCAGACAAACATTGAGATGACAGCAGCGCGATTACAAGCGGCGGTTCATCTCCCGTTGGTTTCCCGTTGGAGTTAAGACCAAAGGCAGCGAGCAGCCCTACAGCATTGCTTGCTCCCATCCACGGTCCTTTCGGTCACATCGCATGAAGTTATTATCTAGGAGTTTTTGCCGGGAAAACACAAAAAGGCTCCTCACTTGCCCTCCGGTGGGGATTCGGAGCAGTGTTGCCGAACTTCCATTACATTTTCTCTGTTAAAAATGTAATGTAATTTTAAAGAGAACTAATTTTAGGGAACAATCAAGCTGTCTATAGCTGAATTAAGACACCATAAGTTATGATAACAAAGGATTTGATTGGTCAGCTGATTACTCATGCTGATTTCGATTCAGATCATGTCCCTGTTACATTTCAAATATCCCATGAAGCGATTCTCAATACTATCAGCTCCACTTTCAATTATTTTCGAGCCGACTGGAATATATGGTCGGTGTTAAGTCAGAGGGGACCAAGTACAAAACATGAGAAAATTGGATTATTCTCTCATTAGATGTGAAATTACCTTACCTCCGTTACACTTTGATGAGATTTGATGAATGCTGTAAACTGCAAGAGATATGTAATACATTTTTTGCAATTTCTCATCGTAATAGGCGGATTTTCATCATGCCAATCTGTCATGAAACGGCCTACTTTCCTGCACAGAAGTATGCAGTGCGGGAATAGTCATTACCGAACTGAAACCAGTGCTGTTATGATTCATTACACAACGCTTTCTCATTACGCAACTGTTTTGAGTGTTTTGAATCATTACACAACCATTTTTCAGAAATTGTAAAATGATTGTGAATGCATTCCGATATAATTTCTGATACCCTCAAGTGGTCTTCTACGAAATTGCAAAAAATGCTGTACGTAACTCGTTGCAGAACTCGATTTTTACAGCACTCGTCGTAATTATCTTACTCGGCAAGCCTCGTAGGATAAATTTACGATTCGTGCTGTAAAAATCATTATTCTGCAACTTGTTTCGTAAACTACTATACTCTGAGTGATCAATAAAAACCGGTAAAAATGTGCAGTCAGAGTGGACCAAGTGCTTATTACCATAACATCGAAAACGATCAGCGCGCCAAGGAATGCGAAGAAATGAAAACCATTTCAAGGGATTTGTCAGATTTTTCGACATCGAATGATTCTTCTATTTATCCACCAATAGAAATTTATAAACATTACCTAATTCGATGCATTTGATTTTGATTTTTGACCATTTACCATATTTGGATGGGTGGTCAGAAATTGCAACAATTTCCGTGCAGACAGAGCGGACCAAGTGTTAAAAAGGCAATAAACTGATTAATTATTGCATTTTTTGAGTCAATTTCAGAGTCCTATAGAACCTTATGGTAGTTCTATGGTTTATGCATGGAATGTCCTAGGACCCGCTTATTGGACCAGTATATTTTGGTCGGTACTCAAGATTTTCACTTGGTCCTCCCTGGCTGAACGCATAATTGAATATTTATGGTCATCAATGCCCTGACCCTGCAATTCTTAATTTTCAAGCTATCGTAGTGCCACCCATTGCGGTATTGACTATATGGATTATTGAAGAATTTACGATACTGGTTTAGAAGGGTCTTGATAATCTGTTTATCTAAGAGATATGCACTCAGTTTGACCATGCAAGCATTTAATGATTGTTATTTTCCTAGAAATTGTTCAGTCAGAGTGAACCAACTCACTGAACGGTAGTTTTTGGTTCAGTCAGAGTGGACCAAGTACACATAGTCCATCAAAAATCGTTCAACCGGAGGTTTGAATTATGATTTTTCATGATTGTCACTTCACATTATATTGTTTGAAAGTAGTACAAAGAGGTGTAGAAATATTGAAGCAAAATTTAAACGATTTTAAAAATTACAGAGCGTTAGACTTTGAACCCATTTTTCTCAAAATATGAAAAATGTCACTTGGTCCACTCTGACTTAACGCCGACCATATATGAAACGTATATTGACTCTAATCTTGTTGTTAACATTTCATTACAAACTAAACTTGATATTGACAATGCTCTTAAAACTTTAACAAATTCCATCAATGAAGCCAGGAGCATTGACATTCCAAAATGTGAAGAAAAATCCGAATCCGTGATTATAGACGACGATTCTAAACTCTTGATCCGTCTTAGAAACGTGAGTAGAAGGCAATTTCAATGTATTCGCGATCTTGCTATGAAGATTATATGGTAGGATCTTCTTCTTATTCTTGTCATTTTCTCACTGGGCAGAGCCTGCTTCTCAGCGTAGTGTTCTTATGAGCACTTCCACAATTATAAACTAAGAGCTTTCTTTGCCAAAGTTGCCATTTTCGCATTCGTTTATCGAGTGGCAGGTTCGATGATACTCTATGCACAGTTACTCTACCGACCGGGATTCGAACCCAGACACCTTCAGCATGGCTTTGCTTTGTAGCCGCGGACTCTAACCGCCCGGCTAAGAAAGGCCCCGATCTACAGGTAGGATCTACAGAAAGAAATTAAGAAACGTTTTTCACAGTTAAGAAACAAACATTATGAAAATAAAATTTCTAAATTGTACCCTGGCTCTAAGCCTATTTGGAAATTATCTAAAATTTTGAAAAATCCTTAGAAGCCAATACCGGCATTGAAGGAGGAAAACAAATTATTAATAACTAATTGCGAAAAAGCTCAAAAACTTGCTATGCCATTTGAAAGCGCGAACAATTTTAATTTAGGACTTACTAGTCTAATTGAAAAACAAGTTACTCAGAACTTCGAAAACATTCTCAATCAAGAGAAAGTTTTCGAAAACTCCTGGGAGACTGATTTGGAAGAAGTGAGAACTATTATTAAAAAAATAATAAATATGAAAGCTCCTGGCGATGATGAAATTTTCTACATCCTCATCAAGAAACTTCCGGAAAGTAGTTTATCATTCTTCAATGTTTTCAGTTGGCATATTTTCCTGACAAATGGAAAAATACTAAGGTTGCACCAATTTCAAAACCAGACAAAAATCCTACAGAAGCTAGCTATCAGTCAATTATTTTGCTTTCCTTCATCAGTAAACTTTTTGAAAAATTCATAAATTTAAGTTCTATTACTAAAGCTCATTTTGGTGAAAATCATGAACAACTGCAACTACTGAAACAGTGCGAGTAAAGGCGCTTCATTCTAGGCTTTAGAGCCCGGATACAAGGGGACACATCTATGTACCATTCGAGGAGAAGAGCTATTCGAACCTATTGGAGTGTGTGTTAACCAAATATCGCCACTCCCAAAAAATCTCTGAACACATTCTCATTTCCCAAAATTGAAACGGTTGATACGGTTCGCAAACCTCTTCTGTCACCAAATTCAAAAATCTCGTCAATCATGTTATTCATGAGTGAATAATCTAATTACTGTTAACCCCTCTACCGGCAGCTTCATTTTTACAGCAATAAAAATATTCGAACCTCGTTAATTTTTCTATTTTTCGATATTTTTGCACCATTATTTCACAAGTAATCAAAAAACTCTACTAGCTTTTGAATATTTATCGATATTGATCCTTGGTAAACTAGATCCTGAGATATTCCGAAATTCCTTTGGGGACCGACGCGTAGCTATAACCCACGCAAATATCTCAGGCTACATATTCTTTATCGTATTCGGATATTCTCCCTTTGGAACAACGCGTGCTTTTGAATAAAACTGTCTATTGAACACAACAATGTATAGTTCTTAATAACATGAGTCCACTGGACGTGTGCCGCTTATCAACCAATCAGTAATAAAGCTGGTAGATCTTGTAGATTATGGACTGTTTTTCCGGAAACTCTTGGATGACTAAGAACTTCCCTTGCGCAAGAGTCATATTTAAATTTTTCAAACATTTTTGGGGCATGTATAAAATGGAAAATTCTTCAATATATAACAAATTAAGCTCGTTGATTTGAAGTATGGTAGGTGTACCAGTTATGGACATATTGGTTCCCTGTTTCGCCATACGTGATTACTTTGATGTCTTCAAATTTTGAGAGAATTACCATGGCCATAAATGGTACACTTTCCCTACTAAATTTTGAGAATTTCTTGAATGACCGTGATTGTCCGCAAACATTTTTGTTTAGGAAACTCTGTATAGATTTGATAGATAATACTGCATTGAATTATTGGTAGTGCGCACCGTATCAGTAATCGTCCACTATGAACATTATTACGTAGATTCTCAGACCTATACTCCAGGAGGTTCTTGGATGACTCAGAACATCTCTTAAATGTAACACAACAATACTACAACAATATCAAAGCAACATATTGTTCTGAGCTTCTTTGCATATGCAAAGATTTCAAAGGTTAATTGAACGCGCTTGTATATGACTTTATTCCAGAGTATTCTGAAGTTTATGGTAGGTATGAATAATAAAATGTAACACAAATTCATAGATTTGACACTAAGCAAGTAAACCATAAGTTTGATAACAAATAACGTTATTTTTACGTTACAAATCATTTCTCTGCAAAATTTTAATTTAATTGTGTTATCTCAATTTACGAAGTTCGTTAAAAAGAGTTACGTGAATTGAGTTAAAAATAAACTCTTAAAAATGACTTCTTAAATTGAGGTTTTAGAATACCACTTTTTTGGTTAAGAAAATAAATCTCATTAATTAATCCCACATGATAGAAAAACCTCAAAACCCGTAGTCTCCACTCACCTCAATAAGCCTGGCAACCCTGACCCTGAACGATAAGCTGTCGTGCTCGGCGTGGGAAGGATGGGGCAAAAGGGCGAGGAGCCTAACCTAACCTGGCTTGCCTGATATGGGGGAAATTATATGTGACAGCAATCTCCGTGTCGATCGAGGCGCCTTTGGCAGCCGCCGAAATCTGTATGTATTTCTACGCGCGGTGAGGACTACCATCTATGTGTGCTTTGGAAGACACTTTTTTTTTTGGGCCAGCAAACGGAGGGGAAAGAGAGCGAGATTTTTTCACCTCGCTCATTCTGGCGCTTCTCCTTCTAAATTGCTTTTATTTTAAAAACACGCCTCTACCATTAAAACACCATCATTCCCACCGTGTAGATACTTGTCACGTTGGTGGTGATGTGTTGGTGAAATCTCCCGCTACCAACACTGCTGCATTCGAAACGCACAGTATGCCATGAGAGAGCTTCAACGATATCCATCAGAACAAAGAGCCAAAGCGAGACAACAAATGGCATCTGCGAGCGAGAAGAGCTCCAAAATGGAAAATGCAACTTCAGTTTATACGGCTAACTGTGGATGCTTTCAGTTGATGCAGAAGCAGCGGATGTCATACAAAAGGAATCTGCCGTTGCATGCTTGAGGAACCTGGACTTGTGCCGAGTTCTCATTGCTTAATCTGCTTCCATAGCTGCCGGAAGCCGAGTTTAGAGCAGGGTGTCGACGCTCTTCTGTTCGCTAATGCTGTTTATGGTTCGTACGGCTACTGCGATCGGTGCGTATGTGTTAGTTCCAGGCAACGATGCACGCAAAAAGAGATCTCTAGTGCTTATGGTGACGATTGGGGGTGTAATTTGGCTTACTAAGATGGAGCAGAGCTCGGAAAAAGTGTTTTGTGTGGAAAAACTTTGATTTCAATGGATGTTGTGTTGGCATATGTTGGATTGATGGTGAATATGCTACGGTGTAGCATAAAAGTGACCACTTACTTTGAACCTGTGATGTTTGATTAATGAATATTATTTTTGCAATCGTATAAATTTATGATGAACGCGAATATACTATGACATTTTGTTAAAAATATTAGATGCCACTGTCAAAATTTGAAAATTTAACTTAGTATGAATCATCTTGTCATATGCACATAGCATTGGAATAATATGATTGGATAATATTCTTATACTATCTTAATTATCTAAATGGTTATTGGTAATAAACTGAACACTGTGCAGAATAGTTTGCTGTAAATTTTTAGGGGGCAAAGCAATACCTTAAAAAATACCTTAAAGTTTGTAATATTTTGCAATGTACAACCCTGTGTAATCCTTGAATTATTGAGCATAAACATTACCATGATGACCACACAAGTCGTAACTATTATGATTGGAAATAATGATTATTATATTGCTAATTAAAAAGATGCTAGAAAACTTTTGTGCATATATTCACAGTTGCTTTATATTCTAGTATTATATTGTTATATTTCATGAAAAAAATCGCTAAACGTATAATTTAATAAAATAAAAGTATAAGGGAACAACATAGAAAAACAATAAATGTTATTATCTTGTGCAAAAAAATCCTTGAAAATCATCCAATAAAAATACAAGGAATTCTTTTGCAACTCCTCAAACATGTCTGCATCGTATTTGCAGGTATTCCCTTATATAGTAGAGCAGTTACCTGCGATAGTAAAGGACAACTTTTTGAAAGAATCTTCAAATGCTTTTTTTTAAGAGACACTACAGAAAACTTTCAGGATGTAAAAACCTGGCGAAATGTTTTATTTTCAATTCATCGTAAAAACCTTAAATGTAATGGATTTTTCCAGATAAATATCTTAAGGAATTCTTAGACGTACTCGAAGAAAACGTTACTGTGAAAAAAATAACTCGAAATTTACAAGAATCAAATGTGAAAATCAGTTTGGTAACTGCACTAGACTTGAAACGGCAGTATAGCGCACTCGTGCCCATACCTTCTGGCACATCTTATACATAAAACCATGTTGTTTTACGCTTAGAGATACATGTTAAACTTCATTTTGGTGATTTATTTGAGTAAAAAAGCTGTGAAGAGCTAGTCCATTAAGACCACGCAGATCCTAGCGAGACTAGGATCAAAACCGATAGTCATCCACGAAAAATAAGCAATTCAGCAGGTGCTTCCATCTACTGGATTGATACCTGACTGATACACCAATCAAGAGCTGCAACTCGCTTCTGAGTTGCGTAGTGAACCACATTTTTTAAAAGTTACAACTCGATATGATTACAATGCGGAACATATGTTTGTATCAAGCACCCATATTAACCAACATGGAATATTAAAGAAGCATTATTTATCGATTTCATACAACTTGCATGGTAGTATACAGACTTACAAGCTGATGTGTTTTATTTTATACAGACATTAGTTTTTATGTGCTAAACGAAGGAACGAAAAACTTAGTCCCTAAAAAGGTCTTAGTTGATATATTTAACAAATAATTTCAGCAAGGTTTTCAGTTGACATATTTTCCTGACGAAATGCCAAAATTATAGATTTAAAAGCAGACAAAAATCCTGCAGAAGCTTCTAGCTATCGTCCAATCAGTTTGCTTTCCTTTATCAGTAAACTTTTTAAAAAGATAATTTGAATAGAATTGAAAATTCCATTTTGACCAATAAACAGCACGAATTCATACACGGATATTTGGACCACTCATCAACTGTTACATGTAATAAAATTGGTCCATTCCAACAAATCGTACACTTCAGGTTAATTATGAGAACTTCAAGTCAGAAAGACTTTCTTAAAGGGTTGGTGGGGCTCTAGGCAGCATTTTGGGACCAATATTGTTCAATATTTTCACATCTGACTTACCTGAGTAACCTCAGGTTTACGAATGACGCAGACCTCTCCGCCATAGGACGAAACCTGCAAATTATCTATAGTAGATTGCAAAAAAGTTTGGATATGTTTTCTTCATACTTGTTAAAATGGAAGATTTCTCCTAAAGCTTCCAAAACTCAACTTATAATAATTCCACATTAAAAAATGTTCTTTATTTCAAACCTTCACGTACACCCAAGAAATGAAACCGTCATGATAGACGTTTTCTACGCCTATTGATGACGAAAAAGTGTTCTTCTGTGCGACATGACGTTTTTGAGCGTCTATTGATAGGCAAGAAATCCGGTCATTGGGTCGAGCAGTTTTTACGATACAAATGTTGAAGTACAACTTGATATGCTATTTGCACCTCCTATACCAACAAGCGGATTTAGTGCTGTGGTATGGTGTACGGCTTTCATGCCCATGACCATAGATCGATTCTGGGTGTAATCGCAGCTGTATTTTTTTTTTTCATGTGCGTGCATCACCAACACATGTACAGTGGCCCAATTTCATATTCGTACAGGATAGTAATTTCACATCAAGTTAGTATAAAACTGTTAAATGATGTATTGAGTTTAAAATACTTTATCCACATTGAAGGTAATAGGTGTCATCTATTATTTGCCAATCAGAAAATGTTTCCATTTACATTCATCTTTGAATTAATGGAAAAGTACTGAATTTATGTCTAAAATTCACCCAATTCCATATTCGTACACCTACCAAAATTCAAGCGCACAACATTCAAAACAAAATTTAAAAGCTCTATTTTATTGCTAAAGTGCTTTATTATGATTTTCAGATGTATTGAAGTACATTTGGACAATTTATTAGCGGACATATATGAAATTTAGGTAAAATTATGAGAAATGCCTGATTTACAATGATTTTTGCTATAAAATCCTATAATTCGAACAATAACGTTCATTTTTATCATTGGATCCCATCTATTATTTATACTCGTGAGCTCTGATAGAAATTTAGTTGAAATGTATACAGTTTACAGAAATCATAAACAATTTTTATCCCTTTTGAGTTCAGAAAATTGTTGTGCCATAACTTCAAAACTCTTCTACAATATTATTTTTAATCAATGTAAACCAAATTTTTATTCTTAACAACAGGTAAAGGTTAATTTTGAACTTGTCTGTAAAAAGAAGTTGAACTACAAACTTCGTTTCACAATAAAGTACCCTAAACTACGCTGTACATACCTCCACATAATTGATGTTATCGCAATATTCAATTATCTTTGAAGTTATGTTCAAATTATATTCAAAATAGCATCCTATTTTGCTATTTATTGATTTTATAAGAAAAATACTCTGTTGTTTTCATCATTTTGAAAAACGTTTGTGTTGCGGTTACGGCAATAATATATATTCTATAAATCTCTTTAATAATGTTTGGTAGTAAAATGTAAGTTAAAAATAATAATTACGCAATGTTTTGATAGAACATTACCTGTGGATTATGTCTCTCCATTTAGGAGCCAAACTGAGAGAAATATACTATTTTTTTATTTTGGATTTGTTATATATGTTATATTACCTAAGACCCAAAAGTATAAATTGTCGATATCCACTCCTAGCTACTCTAAAAGTGATTATGATTTTTTGAAACTTGTTTAATATTCGCAGCAATCATTCTTAAGGAAGTGATGTTGAAAAAAATGTAAGTTATTATTCGACTTACGGTTATTTCGAATTTACGGTACCAAATATTTTAGCAAAAAACATGGGAAAAGTGATGTTTTTAAAAAAGTAAATGTAAATAAAAGTAATATGTCCGTTTATATATTTTCCAAATGTACTCTACTACATCTGAACAACACAACGAAGAACTTAAGCAATCATCTAGTCAATTGAAAATTAGTTTTGAATGTTGTATATTTCTTTCTTATTAGGTGTACGAATATGGAATTGAGTCAATTATAGACACAAACTCAATACTTTTCCATTATTCCAAAACTTTAAACAAATGAATACAGTTTGTCATTGCCAAACAATAGATGACACCTATGACCTTCGTTATTGATAAAGTATATCGGAGTCCATGCACCATTTAATAGTATTATACCAACTTGATATGAAAACAGTGCCCCGTACGAAAATGAAATTGAGTCACTGTATTAAAAATAAAACTTCCACACAAATGCCTTTTTAGTGCATGTATTGGAAGTAAGGGAAATACGCAAAAAACCGAAAGGATGCAAACCAGATTCGAACCATGATCATCGGATTCACTAGCACACTATGTATAAATTGCTCTAGTTACCACAAAAATATTTTTATTTTGCCTCCATAAGTCGGTATCGAACCATGGAACATCGACTCAAGAAGGTTGTGTAAATAAAAAAAACTCTAATATTTGGGCCACATTCATGTTTATCTTTCCTTTGCATATATCTTATTTGTTTTTGAACCTTAGATGGAGATGACGAAACCCGTTCTGAATCACATTTTTAACTTGCATCGGAATTCAAGTGCGGTCGAACAGTTTGCATAAAGTTGGTTTGTTTACATTTTGATTACCGTCCAAGTTCATAAAACCGGAAAAATACAATAATAAAAAGATCGTGACTTTTATACGAATTAGGGTGACAATGCTCCGCAAAACTCTAACATCCTGTCGAATAGCTGTTATAGTGCTCCACAATTTGCAATTGTAATGTTGTAACATTCAAATTGACTTTTGCAATGCTCTTAATTTGACTGTCGTAGTGCTCTCAAATTGATGTTGTATGCTGCTCAATGAAACCTTTCAAAGCGTTACTGACAGACAGAAAACTCTGGGATTTTTTATACATGATAAAAAAGATATAGCATAAACAAGGTGTCCTCTTTATAAAATTAATAGTCTTTCAAACATGAAAACTCGGTGGAATCTTTTGCTGGTGCTCTTAAAAGAATATAAGATCACGGTTTTAATTTCACATTGATAAAAAAAAATCGATCCAATGCAGATGAATGCTACCCAGAGTGAGTCGAAATTATTAGAAACCGTGCCCCATATATGGGATTAAATTTTACCCATTGTTTAGTATAATAGTAAAATAGTTTTCTATAGATGAATTGATCTTTTTGACTCAAGTTCAACTTCTGCAAATTGGAAAATGAGTTTTTGCATGCAATTTATATGAAGATGTATGGTACCGATCTAATGATTTGAGAACAGAACGTTCAGTGGGGAGATTGTAGTAAACCGTTTGGAGATGTCAAGAGAACATATAAACTTTTTTTTTTATCATGAAAAAATAAAAACAATATTTCATTTTGATACTACGCAACAATCCTATTTTTATTATTTTTAATTTTGACTATCTATGAATCGTGATAGGAATTAGTTGTTCAGGACAAAATTTCATGATGGAGACATTTTCAATAAAAAAGTGTTAATCATGATCAAATTATAATTTAATCAAAGTTAATCATAATCATAATTTAATTACATTTCTTCCTGACGTATTTATTTAACACAATCGCATAGCTAACTAATGATCAGCAAACAATAATAAACTAGAACACAATTCACGTTTTGCAGCTGCAATTTAAATTGGAAGTTCGTATGGATACTGTTATGCACCAACTTCATATTTTCCAATACATTTTCAAACAATGTGTGTTTATTTTTATATGCATAATAAAATGCAGATTAAAATATGGATGTTGGAATAAAAAAGGTGTTTGTTCAAAAATCTATATGGGACAGTTATGCTTTTCTAAGCAGTTCAGTTTTTGGTTATTTGGTTGAAATAAATACGTTTTCTGGCAAAAGGTAGTTACCCAAGTAACCAAAATCATTGCATTGTTTTGACTGAGAATCAGCATTTTTTGCATTACGAAAGTTTTATTGCACTCATTCGATAACTATCTAGCAATTATACATACTATTGACATCATGAATGCTCTAAAGCATGACATTAATTCGACAATATGTTGAGCATTTCGGATGAATATAGAGTTAATCTGGTGGTAGGTCATTTGGAATAAAGTCGTTTGGCGATTATTAGTTTGACATAATGAGTCCGAAACCAAGGACGTCTCAAGATGATATTCGTTTTTACGTTTCTAAATAGAAAAAAGTTGTCAAGTAATGAATTTCGTCAAAAAGTATCAGAAATTGTATTATTAATTTTCCGAATACAATTCAAGCTTATATTTTCCAACAAGTTTCTTAAGGAGTTCTTTCAAAACTATTTTTATATGTGTTACTCTAAAAATATGATACAGATTTGATGAATATGGAGTGACTTGTACAGTTAGTCGTAGAGATATTTCTAAAACCAGGAGGAATACCTGACGGAAATCCTGTAGAAATTTTCTGAGAAGTTCTAGAATAGTAATTTCCATAAAAACCTAGTTTGTCTTTGCAGCCTATAACTGCATATTTGTCACATTCCACATTTTGATCATTTCGAGATAATACCGTGAAACGTCATCAAATAATAAACACTTTCGATCAACTTCCTCAAATCTGTGAGATTGTTCTAGAAAATTCGCAAAAATACTAAGTTGTATTGTCTCATTGTTTATTGAAACCGTCACATGGATTGTAGAAGGATTTTATAATGCAAAAGAAATGATATTACTATCAGATTTATTTTCTGACTATTCAACTTTTATGTGAAATGAGCTATACAAAATTTCAGCTTCGAATAAGTATTGATGAGTTCAGGATAAGTTTTGGAAATTATAGTTTCGTTCCAAACTAACAAGAAATCCACTCTTGCACACATTGCTCTATATCCTCAAATTCTACTTTTGTCGAATGTTACAAATATGTGGTTATGGGCAGATTTGGGTCACCTTTAAATCACCACCGGAATGCTGAAAATTTTACAAAACACTTTATCTCTAGTAAGGATGCTTAAGAAGATATGTGAGACTAGATGTTAACATATTTTTTAATTTCAAATTTCCCTAATGGTACACAAACCCTATAAAATAGTGCAAGTTATCTGCAAGTAATTATACCAAGCCCTTAACACACTGAATTGACAATAAAGTGATAGCGCAGGGCTTGTAAGTTGCACACTAGTTCTAGATCAGCACTATATGTATGAATTGGTGAAATATAAGACTCCGTGTACTTGATGATTATCTGAGCTTATTTGATTGATATATCCTTTGCTGCAATGATTAGTAAAATTCTTAGTAACATAAAAAAAACTAAATGCAGAATAAGATCAAACTTGATTGTTTCAAACATCCGATTCTAGGTGCCGATGTAGCTCTTCGGTATTTACTTCAAAACAACAAATATATCGATGCTTATTTATCTGTATTCCCGCCTTGCAGTTCATTGCTACGAATCGATGCCAATTTGCATTGGGCGAAGCTCAATTAAACTCACAAACAGAAAGCCTCTCACATAAGCCCGGGTAGAGTAATAGTAGCGTTAGCGTAGAGTTCTGTCAATAACCGGCCACTGACTGTTGACGCAGGCTAGAGCTGAGGAAGAAACCCTACATCTGTTCAATACGGGCCTGTTGTTAGCAACAGAGTAGTGCTTGGACCATGGCGCGTAAGAATATAGGCTCAAGCAGGTTGGCTCGCTAAACAATGGCCGCTTTGGATAAATCCCGAGCTCGCAAATCCAGCACGGAAGCCATCGGAACAAGACCACGTTCGATTGGTGCGAACAAGACAAGCAAGTAGCCCCATCATCACCCACAGGGTGTGCACCAAACCAATACGCCATACGTTCAGGTCATTAGTTGTTCATTATTCACATGCACTAAGCAAGTCCGCCGCATGAAATGCATTCTATGGGTATGTGATATGCTTTTTATCATGGCGATGCGAAACGGTATGTTACTAGAAATTTCTAGCATTGAAAGCGAAACGAAAGAATAAAATGTTTCGGTTAACTCGGTACGAAATCCAAAAACGGACACGTTTTTCAAGAATCCTCAAAGAAAACCAAGGCAGACGAAGTTGGTGGTCTGATGGCTACCGTTTCTGCTTCATAAGCAGAAGGTCATGGGTTCAATCCCAGGCCCGTCCATTTCCTCGTACTTTGTAGTTGTATATCTCTCACTTGCTTCTGTCTTCCATTCTATCACACTCAAACTATTCGTTCATAGCAAACGCTAGAACCAGAGAAAGACCAGAAACCGTTTCCCTAACGCTACCATTCTTTCTCGCGCATGCCTTTCCTTACGCCTGATGCAGTCAGGTCTCCTATTAGACACATGGTTGGGGGGCGTAATAGGAATCTACGTTATAGGAGACCCAGGGCTTATGGGATTTCATCACTTTGGGGGTGTTGTTGAATATCTCGTATGCCAAAAGAGATAGCACAGTACTGTCTTCGGCGAAGTTTCAGTGCTAAGTACGATCTACCTTTAGGAGTTGAGGATCATCCTTTTAGTTGAGAACTTGGCCGGTAGGGGCGCTTTTTCTGATTTGCACTATATGAACCATGAGGGATAAGAATGCAAAATGTTGTATCATATGATATCTCTAGATCCTGATGTTTTGGAAGGTTGGTGTCTTCGGAAGAGTTGTTCAGTAACTCAAGGGCTGACATGCGGTGGTCATTCTGATACGGAATTACGCCACCAGACGGCGCTAGTGGACATGGAATTTTTGTTTTGCGCATAGCTCAGTAGCCTGACCACTTAGAAAGATGGCGTCTTCGGCAAAGTTGCTCAGTACCATAAGGGCTAACATTATTGGAGCCGAAAGTTTCGAAAATTTGCCACTAGGCGGCGCTAGTGAGCAAAGAATTTTTGTTTCGCGGACAGCTGAGTAGCCTGACCATTTAGAAAGATGGCGTCTTCGGCAAAGTTGCTCAGTATCACAAGGGCTAACATTATTTGATCCTAAAGTTTCGAAATTTTGCCACTAGGCGGCGCTAGTGAGCAAAGAATTTTTGTTTCGCGGATAGCTCAGTAGCCTGACCACTTAGAAAGATGGCGTCTTCGGCAAAGTTGCTCAGTATCACAAGGGCTAACATTATTTGAGCCGAAAGTTTCGGAGTTTTGCCACTAGGCGGCGCTAGTGAGCAAAGAATTTTTGTTTCGCGGATAGCTCAGTAGCCTGATCACTTAGAAAGATGGCGTCTTCGGCAAAGTTGCTCAGTATCACAAGGGCTAACATTATTTGAGCCGAAAGTTTCGAATTTTTGCCACTAGGCGACCCTAGTGAGCAAAGAATTTTTTTTTCGCGGATAGCTCAGTAGCCTGACCACTTAGAAAGATGGCGTTTTCGGCAAAGTTGCTCAGTATCACAAGGGCTAACATTATTTGAGCCGAAAGTTTCGGAATTTTGCCACTAGGCGGCGCTAGTGAGCAAAGAATTTTTGTTTTGCGGATTGCTCAGTAGCCTGATCATTTAGAAAAAAAAGTTGTCTAGTACCACAAGCACTAACATTATTTGAGCCGAGAGTTTCTAGATACAGTAATGTCCCGCTTTTGTCAGCTCCATGTTGCATTTAGGGTTGACTAAAACGGGAAAAAGCTAAAATCGGGAAAAAAAATTCGACTACTTTTTATATTTATTCTTATCCATAGACTTCGCTTAATGTTTTTGTTGATGTTTACAGAGTTTTTTTTATTTTTGTATGAACCGTAATAACAAAGACAAATTAAAGACCTTCATGTCCCTTGAAAATGCCCAAAATTTTATGGCTCATAAGGTAATCTAGAATGCCGTGAAAAGTGTACTGCGATGTGTCAAACTTGGGTACCTTTTGCACTACCGAGGGACCAAATGCAGTACTAGAAGTGGTACCCAATCTGAGCCCGAGTGTGACGGACCTGGTAATAATATACAAGATCCCTAACGTAACTGTATTCTGTGACAACTGTGATACAAAGTGAATTCATACTTTGGATGATCGTATAGACGTGGCCAATGTCACACCTGACTTTTTACAATATGGTTGTACCTAATATTTCCACATTAAAATAATGTTTTTTTTTGAAGGTTGACAAAATCGGGTCAAAAGGGTGTTAAAATCGGGGGTAGACAAAATCGGGTCTAAAAAAGTGCTAAAATCGGGGGTAGATAAAATCGGGGGTAGACAAAATCGGGGGCAGACAAAATCGGGTCATTACTGTATTATATATACGAAGAAATCGGGAGAGAAAGTTTTTTTATAGAATTGTATTATCGTTATGAAAAAGAAGGTTTATATTATAAAAATATTCAAACAAGAGTGTTGTGTAACTGAAGAGATAAGGCCAGTCCTAGTTATCTCATTAAGATTATTAGCGAATTGATTTCCCAATTTATAAGTTATGACTGACATTCTGACCTAACTTCATTTCTATCCAATCCATATCTTGGAAAATATGGAGTTCATACAATGACAAAATAAAAATAAGAATACATATTTTTTCTTTGGTTCATATAAATAGCTAACGATCACACATTTAAGTAGTAAACGGATCCTCGCTCTTTCTCATATCAAAAAATTGATCAAAAATTCTCCCAATCCGTCGAAAATACTAGAAAATTAGCCACACTTTCATCCAAATGTAAAATATAATGTATGTATTTTTCTCTAGGCACTTTTACTTAAACGTGACAATGCCAGAAAAATCGATAGCCCTTGTCATACTGAACAACTTTGGTCAGGCTACTGAGCAATCCACAAAACAAAAAATATTTGCTCACTAGCGCCGCCTAGTGGCAACATTTCGAAACTTTCGGCTCAAATAGTGTTAGTCCTTGTGATACTAAGTGGTCAGGCTACTGAGCAATGCGCAAAACAAAAATTCTTTGCTCACTAGCGCCGCCTAGTGGCAAAATTTCGAAACCTTCGGCTCAAATAATGTTAGCCCTTGTGGTACTGACCAACTTTGCCGAAGACGCCATCTTTCTAAGTGGTCAGGCTACTGAGCTATGCGCGAAACAAAAATTCTTTGCTAACTAGCGCCGCCTAGTGGCAAAATTTCGAAACTTTCGGCTCAAATAGTGTTAGTCCTTGTGATACTAAGTGGTCAGGCTACTGAGCAATGCGCAAAACAAAAATTCTTTGCTCACTAGCGCCGCCTAGTGGCAAAATTTCGAAACCTTCGGCTCAAATAATGTTAGTCCTTGTGATACTGAGCAACTTTGCCGAAGACGCCATCTTTCTAAGTGATCAGGCTACTGAGCTATCCGCGAAACAAAAATTATTTTCTCACTAACGCCGCCTAGTGGCAAAATTTTGAAACTTTAGGCTCAAATAATGTTAGCCCTTGTGGTACTGAGCAACTTTGCCGAAGACGCCATCTTTCTAAGTGGTCAGGCTACTGAGCTATCCGCGAAACAAAAATTCTTTGCTAACTAGCGCCGCCTAGTGGCAAAATTTCGAAACTTTCGGCTCAAATAGTGTTAGTCCTTGTGATACTGAGCAACTTTGCCGAAGACGCCATCTTTCTAAGTGATCAGGCTACTGAGCAATGCTCAAAACAAAAATTCTTTGCTCACTAGCACCGCCTAGTGGCAAAATTTCGAAACCTTCGGCTCAAATTATGTTAGTCCTTGTGATACTGAGCAACTTTGCCGAAGACGCCATCTTTCTAAGTGATCAGGCTACTGAGCTATCCGCGAAACAAAAATTATTTTCTCACTAGCGCCGCCTAGTGGCAAAATTTTGAAACTTAAGGCTCAAATAATGTTAGCCCTTGTGGTACTGAGCAACTTTGCCGAAGACGCCATCTTTCTAAGTGGTCAGGCTACTGAGCTATCCGCGAAACAAAAATTCTTTGCTCACTAGCGCCGCCTAGTGGCAAAATTTCGAAACCTTCGGCTCAAATAGTGTTAGTCCTTGTGATACTGAGCAACTTTGCCGAAGACGCCATCTTTCTAAGTGATCAGGCTACTGAGCTATCCGCGAAACAAAAATTATTTTCTCACTAGCGCCGCCTAGTGGCAAAATTTTGAAACTTAAGGCTCAAATAATGTTAGCCCTTGTAGTACTGAGCAACTTTGCCGAAGACGCCATCTCTCTAAGTGGTCAGGCTACTGAGCTATCCGCGAAACAAAAATTCTTTGCTCACTAGCGCCGCCTAGTGGCAAAATTTCGAAACCTTCGGCTCAAATAGTGTTAGTCCTTGTGATACTGAGCAACTTTGCCGAAGACGCCATCTTTCTAAGTGGTCAGGCTACTGAGCAATGCGCAAAACAAAAATTCCATGTCCACTAGCGCCGCCTGGTGGCGTAATTCCGTATCAGAATGACCACCGCATGTCAGCCCTTGAGCTACTGAACAACTCTTCCGAAGACACCAACCTTCCAAAACATCAGGATCTAGAGATATCATATGATACAATATTTTGCATTCTTATCCCTCATGGTTCATATAGTGCAAATCAGAAAAAGCGCCCCTACCGGCCAAGTTCTCAACTAAAAGGATGATCCTCAACTCCTAAAGGTAGATCGTACTTAGCACTGAAACTTCGCCGAAGACAGTACTGTGCTATCTCTTTTGGCATACGAGATATTCAACAACACCCCTAAAGTGATAAAATCCCATAAGCCCTGGGTCTCCTATAACGTTCTGGTGTGTCTTATAGGAGTGAGCGTAATAGGAGTGCGTTTAATAGGAGACCCGACTGTACATAGGCAGTCTGCTAACTACAAAAGCAAACCTCTCTGCCATGCCTTTCCCCCAATTCATACACTCCACATGAACTGGCGTAGATGCAGTCGGACTCCACGGTCTACAGTGGGCTAGTATAAGTGCAACATCATTTCCTCCCCCTTTCCCACATTGGTCTGCATTCTGACGTGGCAGGCGACATTATAGCCTAAAAATAGAAGATCACCAGCACTTATACACTGAGGGTGTCTGTTAGTCCCAAACAGTCATTCGGTTGGTTCCTTGTTTAAGTGCAGCTGATCTGGCGATACTGGAGTAGCATCCACGGGCGGCCAATCAAGCTCAAGCTCAAGCTTAATCCTCAAAGAAAACCAAGGGCTTCCAAAACATTTTTTTATAAATTTGCTAAGCATTTCCTACGTTTTTGATGAAGATTCCTCAAATCCTCGAAGATCCCCTTGAGAACATTCGAAAACGCCTTGAGAATTTTTGGAAAATCGCTGAAAGATATTTTTAAATCCCCTGTGATGACTTTTGAAACTTTAAAGAAACTTTATAACCTTAATAACCAAGAAATTTCTAAGAGTCACGAATCCCATAGGTGACTATTCATACGACGTACGGCGAGAGGTTTTTCTCTCAGATACTCCTGAAAACGCCTCAAAGGCCACTGGTTATTTATGAGATCCACCGAGGAACCACTGACAAGCCCCTTGGGATCCGAATAAAACGCTCTGGAAAGCCCCAAGAAACTCTGGATACCCTCCAGGATTTCCTTAGAATCTCCAAGTACCCTTTGGAAATTACGTAATTCGTGGATGACCTCTGGAAAGCGGTACTTTGTTTCGAATGGTATTTGAGGGAACCATTCGAGTTACCGCATACCCTTAGCGCAATGCACTGCACACTCTATGGCTGCATATTTACACGCGGTCGAGGCTAATAGACAACATCCCGAAAGGTGCGCTGATCGCAGGATTACAATACAAATAAGTATGAATTACATATGGTTCAACGGAAGGATTAATGTGCAAACATCCCTTTTCTACAATGTTGTTCATTCTGTCTGTCGACGGACCGCAATGAAGCCGCATTATCACTAAGAGACGAAACGAACTAGTTAGTTGTATTTTATTAGTTAACCGTGAAAGTTTTATTGGCGATTATGTTAATGAATAATTGTGATTTGTACCAGGCAATTTTCTTTCACTTTTTTATTGTGATGTAGCCTGCAGTTGTCTTTGAACTTTACATTTGGCCAACTCGCTACTATTTGTTTCACATAAGTTTGCATTTCTTGAATGTCTGAGATATTTTGAGCAACCTTTTAATGCAAGTAAGCAAATGGCATTCTATCAATGTTTTACTAGCGTTTTGTTTTCCATTCGGTAATAAAGAATATTATAATGATCACGAAAAACCCTTCCATTTCCAATGGTTTCTTGATGGAAATCATTTTAGCTCGAACAAAAATTGAACAGTCCTTGGTAGAAAGGATATTCAGCAAAGCTTAAACACTAGTTTTTTTTTTATTTTAATGTATGTTTTAGTCGAATTCACACAGCTAAAAGATTAGTTTTCGTGCTATATATGTATCTTGAAATATTATCTATTGAACTTTTTTGAATTGGGTAGATTCTTATAAAAATCATAATATTTCAATGACGGTTTTTAGTGAATACAATCACAGAAGCTGCAAGAGGAGTTTGAAGATTTTCAAGCATGACCAGTAAAACTAAGATAATTCATGAACATTATTTATAGCCATATACACATTAGAAAATATATTCTCTCAAGTTTTGATTTCAACGATCATTTAAGGTTATAACTACAAGAACTCGTTGGAGTATAGAGTTTAGGGACGAATGACCTTCGGGTTAAAGTCCCTCTCAAACAACAACAACAAGTATAGAGCTTCAGAACTACAATCATCAATATTTACCTCCTTCATTCCGTAGTGGTTGTTTTTATTTGCACACACTGGTAAAAGTTCACCTTACAGGTGACAGGTGATGGATGTGCGAGCTCGGGACTTCTTCCCGAGCGCCAATGAATAATTACCAGTCGGCGTTTCTCTCGGGAGCGACCGGGTCTTGGAACCAGGTTTCTGGCCTCCAGTCAGCCCAAGCGGAATCTGCTTAGGTGACGTGGCGGGGATTTAATGCTGGGTCTGTTGAATCTCTAAGAAATAAAACCACAGGTCTGAAAGCAGCCCATCATCAGGAATGCAAAACCTGCACATTAGGATCGATGCCAGTGAGGTCCTAATTATACATACCCGGACTGAGTCTCGGAATGCTATATTGTAAATTGGTGCAACAGAGCTGTCAGCCGTGCTATTCCACTACCCTAGTAAGAATGCATGACACCGCTCCGAAACGGCGAGTGGGGTAATGGTACGGTTGCCACCGTCCCAGTAAAACCTTGACAGGCCTTCAAATACGCTCAAAACTCGCCACTGTAGTTCGGCTCTGAACATGGTACTCCATATGGGAGCTTGGCAATCCTAACATGACCTGATTGCTGGACATTCATGGGATCACGAGGGCGACTACTTATCACGGGTAGAGATAGTGGTGTGGACGGGGGACCCTACAGCGGGGATCGTTCGCAAGAAGTAGTTTACGGAGGTCACCTCCAATGATGACAGTTGCAACAGTATCCGAGCAGAAGAAAATAATTACTGAATACTAAGGTATTCCATACCAGATAATAACGAACGACATTTTTGGAACCCCAGCAGCGCATCGATGCGGGAGCATCTTCTTCGAGCCAGGCCCTGACCAGTCAAGCAATGTTAACGCAGTCGTCCATCACGTTGATCTAGAAAGCTGCCCATCGTACCCATCCAGCGCTACTTTGAAATATTTCACACTGTATTATCAAAACGTAAGAGGCATCTGAACTAATACGCGTGAACTATTTTTAAACTTATCGTCCTCCGATTATGACTTCAAAGTACTCACTGAAATGTGGCTGCATCCAGACATCTCGAATGCAGAACTGGCTTCGAACTACAATATATTTCGTTGTGATCGAAGCTTAGCCTTAGTAGAGGCGGCGGAGTTATAATTGCCGTGAAAGCATCACTGAATTGTAGGTCAGCTGATGTAGAACACTGTAACAATTTCGAGCAAGCAATTGCATGTGTAAAGCTGCAGAAGTCGTCAATTTACATCTGCGGAATCTATCTCCGCAATCTGTATTGTACTCATCGCACTCTGCAGCAATCCAACAACTCAGTGAACGGATCTCGCGGTTTGATTCGATCGTCGTCGTTTGAGATTATAACCTCCCTTAACTAATCTGGCAGACTGGTGATGACATCAATGGACTACTTCACCCTGCTTGAAACAATGGTTGCTTCTGGATTTCAGCAAATCAACAACGCCCCCTCCAGAACCATCCAGGCCCTCCCCAGAATTTTTGATGATAATAAAATTAAAAAATTAAAAAACAAACAAACAATTTAACTTGCAGCAAAATCTTCTGAATCAATCTAGGTACATGACTCTTGTTGTTGACAAAAATTTCTTCAGTAGTTACGTTATTTTATGTTGTAGAACACTATAGCGAGAAAACCTCGCTTGTCTTATACAGCATCAGCGTGATAGTTCTGACTTTGGTGAATCACGCGACAACCGAAAGCTTATCCGTCCGGCTGTCGATCGATTGGTTACTGTTAGAATTAGCTTCATGTTGTATGCGGTAAGCACAATTTTTCTGACATATCCATTACCAAATATATCGTGGTATGAAAAAGTCTAAGTTTGATCCCAAAAATTAGTTTTTTTTTTTCTGAACAATCCAATTAATTGTGTTTCAGCATAAAGCAGCACTGCAGTCTGATATCTCATGCTTTTGGAGGATACCCTGCTCGAAGTGTGTAGTGATGATGATTACCCTTATGAGAATCCACTATAGAAATCCATTTAACTTCAACTCGTATGATGTCCGAAAAAAATAATTGAAAAAAATAGACAAAGTTACTATAGGAATTTCTCAGATAATACATAGCGGGAATTCTTGTCGAAAAATAAGAATTTTTGCAAGGAATTTCGGCATGGCCAAGTTTTCTTCAAATGAATGGTAGAAATTTAACATGGCGTGAAAAAAATGTAACAAAATCGACCATAGTGACCTTAGCTCTCTTTGATTTTGATTCAATTTTTTAAGTAGTTTTGCATGAATAAATTTATTGCTTGAACAATATTTTTTCAAAAAAGATTATTAATTCCAAAATTATTTGATTAATATTCAACAAATTTGTAGCACAATTTTTCAAAAAGCTTTTCGATGTGCATTATAAAATTTTAATTTAATCAAATACCTCAAGGAATATTTAAGGGGGGCTTCAGAACTTTTGCAAATCTTTTCGAAATAAGTCAAATAATATTGTTGGACTTGTTCATACTTTCAAAGCGAATTCATCCTGGTGGACATACACTCCTGTGTTAACTTGTTATTATCAAATTGGTTTCGGAAAATGTTCCCAGATTAACCTTAAAAATGATACTTTATCTTACAAAAAGTTTTCGCTCGCAATTCCTCCAAAAAATCATTAATTTTGTTAAATCTAATTCAGAGGTATTTCGCTGAAAGTTCTATTAGAAATTTTTCTTTGAATTGCTTTAAATAGTTTTCCCAAAAATTTTATTACAAATTCTTCCGCAAATTTCATCCAAAGTCGTTAAAAACTATTTCTAAAATATTTCACAAATTGCGTCAAATAGTTTTCTATGTTTTCTTTTTTAGAAATTTTGGTGTAAATCCCCGGATCATTCAAGAATTGTAAAAAAAAAAATGTTTTCAAAATGTCTCTTATCCTCGAATCTTTAGAGGAAATTTGTTGAAAACCCCCAGGAAAATTTTGCTTTCGAAATAAGCATAGCGGTAGAGGAGTCTGTAGCAAAATAACTGGGAAGGAGAAAATTTATTAAGATATTCATAAAGAAATATTTATTGATTTTCCTTGAAACACTTCGTTAGAAATTGGTTCTTGGTTTGAATTTTTGTGCGATACGAAAGCGTAATTTCTAGAGGCTTTCTGGCAGAATTCTGGAAAACCAGAAATCAAGGAAGGATAGCTTTTAAGGATAAAAACGATTCTGATGGACCTTGAGAAATTTGTTTTATTTGTTAATTTATTAGAGAATATTTTACTATCCTGTATTTACCTGTAGAGAAGATATTATAAATTATCTTTCATTGTACCATTGCCCACCTATTGTTCGACTTGCTTCAACATTTTAATGTTTCTTCTTCCTTCGCAAACCGCTTTGAGGAACCTCGTACAAATCTTTCCATACTCCAAAAAGCATCGTTTTGAAGAATCTAAATCTAATTATACAAATTGTGAAAAATTACAGAATTCTTATGCGTATGGTTTCTAATTCCTGAAAATCCATCAGGAATTCCTCAACAAAATTTCAAAGTAATGCAGAAGTTTTCACTAAGATTTAAACCTCTTTTTCCCATGGTAGCACAGGTGCCACCGATTTTCAACGAACGGTAGCTAAACCGAATTGGTACGAGTAGCTCAATAATGATTGGAATAAATTTATTCGCTCATTTGTCTTATCAAACATCGAAATAAGTGACCTTAGGGTCAAACTATTGGAAAACAATGAACTAACTATCGAAAAACAATAAAACAAATATTGTGATTTTGAATAATATAGCTTATTTGTTAAATCTTTTTGTTTTTTGAAACGCCATTTTGATAGTTAAATTGTCAAACAAAGCTGTGGGAAAGAAAAGGTTAAATTATAATCTTACATTTTCACGTTAAACTTCTACAGTACTACAAAATAGTCGATAATAAAACCTTCAAAAAAGTTTGTTTGGAATTTCTAGAGGTAGGAAAAACTACATCAATATGTTCACCATAGTATCATGAATCTTCAGAGTTCATACTAAATATTATATAAGACTCTAGTTACAAATACTTTCAGTAAAAATTTCATACGTTTTAACACGGATCATTTTCTATTATAAAAGACGTCGAAAAAGAATACGATTTTATGTAGTAAATCCTACAAGAACCATTTAAGCTTTTTTAAGTACCTCACCATAGTTTTTTTTTTTTTCTATCTTTATTAACGCTAGTTCATCTCGGGACCAACGGCTTTACTTCCCTTCCGAAGGAAGTCGTCACTGAAATTTTTAGTGACTATCTCGGGGATGGGATTCGATCCCAGGTCCTCGGCGTGAGAGGCGTGTGTTCTAACCCCTACACCAGGTCCGTCCCTCTCACCATAGTTAACATGTTTCAGAAGTTCTTAAATTTTACGACAGGAATTCAGTGATATTTTCCGCTTAGCTGCAATTATTCAATAACTGATCAACAAGGTTATTTCAAACCTTTCGTTACTTTAGAAATCTGATATTGAGTGATTCATAAAGGAATTTATAAAGCAATCCCTAAAAAATATTAAATTTTTCCAGGAGTAGTTTTGGACCCAAAAAATGGAGAGTGTTTAAATTTTTGTATGTCTTTTTTATGGAAGATTCCTGAGATTTATATTCGCAAAAAAATGAGTTATTTCTAGAACCTGAAAGAATACTTGATGGAACTTCTGGAGATTTTTTTTAAGATTTAGAATGAATTGCAAGTGTTTAGTGAATCTGGTGAAAAAAAATTCAATTAAAATCCCAAAAGAATCGTTAGTGCGGTTTTATAAAAAAAAGCTCTGGAAAATGCTAAGATTAATCTTTGGTAATTTTTCAGAAGAATCTACAAGAAACAATAATATAATTCTCTAAAAAATCTCTGTTCAAATTACTCTGGAATCTTTGATTATTTTCACGGAAGAGATGTTGCACCTTGGTTTTAGATAAATCAAAAAAATAATTATTTGTGAAAAAATACAGATTTCTTGCGGAGAGATTCTCTGAGCAATCATGAATAAAATTTCCCAATTGAATTCTTTTAAATTGCTCAGGAAATTTTTGTGGAATTTTGCTAGGAATCCTTAAAGTAACACCTGGAAGAGCCAATTAATATTTTTGCGGGATGTCTGGATAATTTTGCTACGATTTCTTCAAACAATTATTTAGAGAAACCTTAGAAAGAAATTCAAAGCAAAGTTTAGTGAATGAATCCTTGCTTGTTGATTGTGAAGTCATTTTTGGTGAGAATCCTATATATTTTTGTTTTATATTTTAGAGAAATCCTTAGAAATCCTAAACAAATTATTTATGAACACAGGGGGATACTTTAAACTAACAATTGGAATTTATATGTAATGTGTACCTAGAGGACCTTCGAGGAGAAAGCATTAAAAGATTTTGTAATGCGGAATTCTTCAAACGATTTTTTAAGCAGTTCGATAGAGATTCTTCGAGAAATTTTCTGATAAGTTCAAAAAGTCTGAGAATGATTCTCTTGGGGAATCCCAGGACGAACTCAATGAAAACTAGTAAAGGAGTTCTTGAAAAAAGCACTGAAAAGGGCGAACATAATTCATGAATAAATTCCCGTAGGGATTCTCAGAGGAAACTCTTCAAAGCACATGATTTAATTCCAGAAATAATCAAAGGAGAAACACAAAAGACAATCCTTGTGAGCTTTTTGCTAGAATTCTTTAAAGATTTTGACTGGTTACAACATAAATGAATCTGTTTTATTTATTTATATCTGATTTCATCTTCGACCTTATTGTCGTACAGATTACTATTGAATTATCCAGCATACATAACAGTTATTCGTTAACAATGTTTAGAGTAATAATACATGAACCCAAAATCAATATAAAAAAGCACGCATAAATATCAAAATTTACTGGACTACATATAGAGTATCTAAAGTGCAAGTGAATATTGAGATTCTCGGGAGGATGGACGCCACACTGAATTGGAAAAGTCTCTGAACTCACGACATCGCACTCCACTTGGCCAATTCGAGACTTTGAAGGCACAATCACGAAGCTTTGCATCGACTGTCACTTTGTACGATATGTAGTTGAGCATTGAAAAGTCTCTCCAAGAAGGCGCCAGACATTTCACATGATAGACGTTGTTGGCTCCTATGGATTCGCGAACCATTTGCTTAACTTCGTGTTCAGTTACATCCGGTGCTATGTTGGTAACATACAGTTGAAGGACGGTGTCGTTTGAAACTAGTGCATCAAGGTGATCGCTTGCATTCAGCCTTGTAGATGATAACAGAGAACGGCAAACAGGATCACGGACAACAGGATGCTCTGGAGTAGATTGTTTCGCTGCATTTGAACTTGTCACCATCTGCGAAACAATCGCATTAATTCGGTTTACTTCCGACTTCAAGCATTCAACTTCATATTTTGTTATAAAATCGCTGTTATTTTTGTCGATGAAAGAGTTACGAAAACGACCGCGCTCAATTGCATCTCTGCATGAATCACACATCCAGAAGATATTACGATTCAGACAAGCGCAGCCTTCGTCATAGGATAATCCAACACATCGGGCATGAAAATGACGTTGTTCCTCGCAAAGACCCTCACAAGCCACAACAATATCCTCAGCAACGATTTCAACCTTGCAAGCCTCGCAGTGAGTGATCATTATTGAACTGTTGGAGATGCTCTAATATTTCGATGCAAATTTACTACCTTCACAACTAGGTGGCTGAGCGTGCGATGGCAGAGTCCGGTCGAGACGATAACGAAACAATGATGAATGGCGTCTGTGGTTGTGTTATTTGTTGTTGATATCGTTGAACGGTGATGATTTTGTTGCACGAGAAATTAAGCAGGCTTAATAGGTTGATTTCTAGACACAACTGACAAAATTCGTAGTCTGATGAGCAGCACTTCACAATACGCGATTAGACACAACAAAATCAAATTTAAAGAGCAAACGAAACAACGAAATTTTCACGAAAAACAAGCGGTATTGAAGATGCGATACGACGATTGCGAACGACACACGATGGATGTTTTGTAGCGATGATTGAAATTTACAAATATCACTGATATGCCACGAAATGAGACAAAATTATAAATGAATAAAATCGATACAAATCTGTAAAAACTACCAAATTTGTGAAAATCGTGATTATTGCAACCGACATTACTTCTGTAAAACAAGTATTTGCTAGCCCCCCCTAGGCCCCTTCCAGAAAAAAATCCTAGCTACGCCAATGTTGCTCAGCAGGATGTTACTCTTCAAGGAATATGACGATTCTTTCCAAATTCCATTGACAATCATTTTCAACAAGTCGCTCCAAAGCAGAACTTTTCCGATGCTTTGGAAGACAGCCTCAGTCATCCCGATTTTTAAGGCAGGCTCTACTCGTGGTGTTGAAAATTATCGAGAAATTTCAATTCTGTGCTGCCTGGCGAAAATTTTCGAAGAACTGGTTCATAATGTCCTGTACACTGCTTCTCAACCGCTGATATCTCAATTCCAACACAGATTTGCGGTCAACGACACACGGTCAACGGAAAGCGAATCTCATGACGTTTACGAATTTCCTCTCGACGGAAATTGAAAATCAGCACCAAGTTGAGCCATATACTTTGACTTTTCCAAAGCATTCGACAAGGAACCGCATGATCACGCTAAGCTCAGACACTTGGGTTTTCCAAATTGGATAGCTGATTGGCTGCGGTCTTATCTGACAAACCGAAAGGCATTTGTTAACATCAATGGCACTAACTAGTGACCAATCGATAAAGTTTTCAGCTTGAACGAATGTTCGGTTTCCCAGATCCGTGCTCTTGAAAATTTGCACTTTAGCTTCGATTCATCTTCACCTTAATGAACTTGAATTGTGATGCCAGGAGAACGGAATGGAGCTCAATATAAAATTATGTAAATCCATCGCTTTCTCCCGTCGACAATCACGCACCGAATTCGATTATAAGATCGGATCGGACCCGCTTGGACGCGTGGAATCAATTCGTAGTCTTGGAGTACTCATCGATACAAAAGTGCGTTTCAACGAGCATATCTCTGTAATTAATGATAAGGCGTTCGCGGCCCTTGGGTTCGTTCGTCGCAGTACAAACGATTTTAATGATATTTATTTCCTCAAATCGCTGTACTGCTCGTTAGTTCGCAGCATATTGGAGTACGCAGCATGTGTATGGGCACCGCATCACACCACTCAAATCGTCAGGCGGGACAAAGTTCAACGGAGTTTAATTCGGTACGCCCTTCGACAGCTGACTTGGTCAGATCCTGTCAACTTGCCGGATTACTCAGCAGGATGTAGGCTCATCAATCTGGAGATGTTGGACGCCAGACGTAACAACCTGCAAAGGCTTTTCGTTTTTTGATCTAATCATGGGAAATATCGATTGTCCTGCACTTCTGGAAGACGTTCAGTTCTACGCGCCGTTTCATCAACTGAGGGAACGTGATTTGCTGCAGATTATACATCACAGGACTTCTTACGGATTCAACAATCCGCTGTCTAGATGTTTTTGTTTGTTCAATTGTGTGAGTGCATTGTTTGATTTTAATGTGTCTAAGTATGTCTTTAAGAATAGGCTTAAGGTTTTAAAGCTTAAGAAACATTCTGTGGAATTTAACAATTCGAGACGGTGACAATAAATAAATAAATAATTTCCAATACTTACAACCTGAATGAGGTATGAATGAGCCCTGCATAAGAGGTAAAATACCTCAAATAATACCTTCTGCATATTCTACAAATACCAAGCTGATAATTCGATCAGGTATTGCAATACCTAAATAATACGTGATGGATTTTCATATAAAAGTGAAATTTTTCAATAGCAGTTCTATACCTCCAGCAGTACTCAATAGCTATCGAATACCAAAATGAAGTATTTTTAATTGTTTTAAACATTTTTTCCAATACCATTATAATACCAAAATGAGGTATTGACAACTGAACAATACCTAATTATGGTATTATAAAAAAATATGGTATGCATAAGTTATTCTTTCCTCCTGGGGTAGCAACAGCAGTAAGTACAGTAACAGCTGTAGCAGCAACGACAGAAGACGCAGCACCACAAAACCAAGGATGCAGTGGGTTGAACATAAGCCGAAAGTAGTAGCGGCAAAGTGCCTTGCAGAGGAACTCCACAATTACGTGGACAATAAGAACAACGTCCACAAGAAGATAAAGCTCATGACCGTAGGGATACGGTGAAAAGCACACCAGTTTCCATGACTCCAAAGAAATGCAGAACCACGACGGGAGATGGAAGACCAGGTTGACCCAAGAAGCAGACGCGACAGGATACTAGGGACGCCGCTTCAAGAAAAATGCGTAGTACGAACGCCATTCCACGGGAAAATGAGTGGAGAAAAGTCGTAGGCAGAAGGGAGAAAACCCAACTAAAGTGGACGGAGGTACAACATATGGAGCAGAAGAAGAAAAAAAAGCCTCCGCCTCGGCAGATGCCGCTGAAGACTGACGCCGTACTCGTAAAGGTCAATGATGCTACGATGTTAAGGGATCTGGGCGAAAACGTGGTCAAAGCCAGTAGGACACAAAAAAGTGAGATGCTTTTTGAGTTGAAGGAGACTCCTACAATTGATAGTTAGGAGTTTCAGGAGCGCATGGCTCAATCGCTGGGTGGTAAGGCAGAAGTGAAGGCTTTATGCCCCGAGTTTGTACTTGTCTGCAAGGATCTGGACGAAATTACGTCAAAAGATGATAATTGGATTTCGGCTTTCAGTCACGAATTAAGCGTTGATTATTTCGAATTATTGCAAAGGTTTCGATCCAGTTGTTGGGATCTTCTTCAGGGCTTACGTCAGAAGAAGAGTTGAATGGTGCACTTAAGTCACAGTGTAACTTAGGCGTCGTGCAAATTGCGATCCGATTGAGAAAGGTTTATGGAAGCACAGAGACAGGGATGATTGTCCAGTGATTACCGCTGCGAACAAGGTATTAGAGGTAGGCAAACTGTCGATGTTCAAAATGCCGATTGAGAGTCGCAAGCAGAAATATGTTTCAAGTGCTTAAGCTTTGGACATCAGGCAGGTGCTTACAATTGTGAGGGAACAGGTTACCTTGTGAAAAACTGTACGCAGAGCCCAAAGTGCATGCTATACATTCCATAGGATGGAAACGACCTTCAAACGGATGGCTACAAATGCCCTGCCTACAAGAGGGCGATAAAGGCCAATGTCAATGAAGATAATCTAGATCAGTCTGAACCACTGCGATACCGCACAGCAGCTGTTGTATCAGTCAACGACAGAAAATATGTGTGACGTGGCGATTATTGCAGAGCCGTATCAAGTTTCGCCTGATAACAGGAACTAGGTGTTGGATAGAACGGGATCGGTTGCGATACATGTTGTGGGCAGATTCCCTATCCAGCAAGTAATGGACAATCCAGATGAAGGCTTCGTCAAAATCAATGGTGTTGATGTATGCAGTTGTTATGCCTTTCCGAGGTAGATAGTGGACCAATTCAGTCAGATGGTGGATCAGCTAACAGACAAGTTGATCGGAAGGAAGCCTATACTCATTGCAGGAGACTTCAATACCTGGGCTGTGGTGTGGGGCAGCAAAGTGACCAACGCAAAAGGAACCTTGTAGAAGCAGGGAAGCGACTAAAATCGAAGAAAGTCAAGATGGAATCCTAGCATATCCGGACATGTTCAGGAAGGTGTTGCAGAAGTGCCTTGATAAAGGTAAGCTTCCAGGAATATGTATGCACAGAAAAAAAATCCGTTCTCGTATCCGTGAACAGCAGGCGTGAACTCGTCAACAAGCAAAAATAAACCGTGAACTAGATCATGTATACGAGACCGTTCATGGTAGTTCACGGTGTATTTTTGACAGTTCACGTTTTCCAGAACGCTTTTTTGAGCGTGTGCTAAAGAAACTGGTACTGTTGCCGCAGCCAGGGAAGCCACTGGGAGATACAGCCTCGTTTAGGCCCATTTGCGTGCTGGATATGCTCAGAAAACTCCTGGAAAGAATTATCCTTAACAGGCTGACGAAATGTACGGAGAGTGAGCGCAGGTTTTCGCAAATGCAGTTTAGATTCCGCAAAGGCTTATCGAGGGTAGACGCAATTCGAGCAGTACTCGAATGTGCTGAAACGGCGTCGAAGCAGAAACGAAGAGGAGATCGATACACCGCCATGGTCACGATAGTTGTGAAAAACGCATTCAACAGCGCCAGCTGGGAGGCCATCGGTTTAATCTGAATATAGTCCTGGAATTTCAATAAAATTATATCTGAAGTGAAAGTTGAAATTCTATTTTGCATTGAGGATTAGATTTGAGGTTACTTAATCTGATGCCATTCTCAGAAATGTTCCAGAACGTCACATATTTTAGCTACAGGTCACCAAAGTTATATAGAAAACTGATTTCATTGAGGATTACATGACATTTAAAGTATGATTTATCGATTTTTTTTAATATCTAATCCACCATGGATTAGATATTAAAAAAAATCGATAAATCATACTTTAAATTTCATGTAATCCTCAATGAAATCAGTGTTCTATACAACTTTGGTGACCTGTAGTTAAAAAATGTGACGTTCTGGAACATTTCTGAGAATGGCATCAGATTCAGTAACCTCAAATCTACTAGAGACAATTTATGGCCGACGACTATCTAGCTTTGATAATTGGTAAGGTTGTGAATAAGTTCCCTGTTCGACCTGATGCAACGTGCATTTCAGGTAGGTGAGAGTTGGGGTAGCCAATTAAAATATAAAACATCTATCGTTCTTTTTACGGAAAGACGAAACCGCATTGGAATTCGATCTTTACGTTTTTTTGGCGGTTAAATACTTCCAAGTATTTTGCAAGTTTGAAAAGATATATGTTAGATTATCGCGAAGAATTTAGTGGTCTTTAAGATGTCCCTTTGATTTGGCACAAGCTTCAATGTTTCAAATTTACAGAACATTCATTGTGTGCTATTTGACTTGCCAAAATTTCATTTAATTTGTTAATGGAATTACGTGAATACAAATGGACATTCCAGTGCACCTCAATTCACGAACTTCAGAAAAAAAGGTAAATTCGATTAAACTTTAAGGATCGAGAGAACTAGTAGCCAGCATTGAGATTGTTGCAACAAGACGTTTCAAAAACTAGTCGTAGATAATGATGATAAAAAATCGGAATTTCATAGAACGTACTTTATCCGAACGGTTTCTTCCTATGTTGGTTTCAAAAGTTATAACTTACGCTGTTCAACCACGTACATGTCGAGTAGCCTATAAGTTCATATTTCGATTGATTCTGACTAACGCTGTAAATTGAGAAAGATTTGGACATTGCTATCAATGCAGATACAGCAAAAATTGTTCTTTGGGTTCAGAAGCTAATTAAAAATCCTAAATGTCAGATCAAAAAACAATGCATCTACTCCCGGTTGGTAAAACCAGCAAAACGCTCAACGATTAGTATGATAAGAAGTTGGTACATTTTCCGAACCATTCAACGTAATTTTGTTCCATTACTTTTTGTCCCGATTGTCGCAACACCAAAAGTTATGAAATTCAACAATTTTCTATAAACCGCCAAATCCACTCAAAGTTAAACATCCTTGTTGAAGGAAATCGAGTTAAGGCTGTGTAAACAGAAAGCGGGATGTAAATCGATAATTCCGACTGCGTCCCATCAAGCTCTGAATTTCCCTTTGCGTTTTCTTTATTCCTTGCCCGTCCTGGTATCAGCCATCGTTGAAAATTAAATGTTTGGGTTGAGCAAGAAATTTTACCCTCCTCTCAGTGGCACAAGTTTTATCCTCCTCTCAGTAGAGGCGCCATCATCATCATCAGAAGACTGACTGAATTTATCTTTCTCTTACGCGTAATGCGTGTCGAAGAGAAAGTGCCGGAAAAGTTGTTCTGGGTTTATGTATTTACTTCATTTACTTCCTCGTCGGGTTGAAATATTTTGGCGGCTTTCTATATACAATGAGGAATATGGTTAATCTTGAGTGTTGCTATGTAACCTTGCCAAAAAGCCATTATAAAATTTAACGACTCATTTTGCAAGAGAAATAAAATCACCTACGACTTCGTCTTGCCAAGCAGTAAGAATAATTTTGACCTCTTTTAAGTGGTCATCGCGAGTTCCTGTGTTGAAACAAGCTGCAATTATGTACGTTTAATAGCATTGTAATTACATACTTAACCCTCTTCGTGTTTGCTTCCTTCAATTGGAAGCTCACCTTGTTCGACTTAAGTGAAACATCGTGTTGCACCACCGAGAAACCGAGAACCGAAAAGACGAATAAAGTGAGCGCTTTCATTCCACAGTAGGATATTTTTAAGTATTCATTAGGTTACACTTCTAATCTTAAGTGTAAAATCATCATGACTACTTCTCAGCAAATCCACATGTTTGCATAGTGTATCGCAGTGCTCTTCAATATAGACGCAACCAATTTACAATTCATGTTATTGTTACTTAGTGTAGTTTTCTTGCTTCATATATTTGTTAGTATTATTTCAAACTTAACATTATACTATTAAATACTGCTTTACATAATGATATGACCATACCATTACCATTCGCGTACAGGAAAATATAAATGAAGTAAGATATTGTCTATTTCTTTCACCACTAGACTGGGAAGAGCGATAACATATGTGCCAAAGCGTCAATAAAAGTGTGAGATCGCATTCAACCCTGTTGGAGTCTTCAGAGTACGTATTATTTGATTTGCGAAGAATGAGTCACCTACTCGATTTGATGTGATTGTGCACTTTTATAAGCATTACGGAGATAATTTCATCATGTTACTAAATTTGTTTTTGTGGCATAATATGACTAATTTGGTGAACCATGCGATTCAGATTATTTTATTTGCAACTCATTGCTACATGTTGTATATCGAAGCGTAAGCATATGTCAAGGAATACTTTCGTACTTGAGTTTTCGAGTTTTTTCAGTGTATGGAATAAAATTAAATCAACGATTTAGAAAGCAGCGATACAATGGGAGAAAATAATAATAATAATAATAATCAAATTTACAAATAATATAATAAAATTTACATATAAATTTTATTTGTTTAGGATTCAAACCATATTACGGTAGGTAAACCAGCAGGTAACCAATAGGGCTAAAGAACAATTTACGATTTTCCGGTAAACAAAACTGAAATTCACGCAAAATCCATGAAAAGCTCTGTTTTAACTATATTTTTGAAATAATACCTCTTAGCTCTGAATTACATTACCCCAAATACCATGAACCAGATGACCATCACCTCGAGTTCCAGTTCCTAGAATGATAGTTCTTCGAATTTCTTTATCACGGGACAATAGCATATAACGTAATAGTGCGTTCAAGGTGATGACACTAGGGGAACTGAAATTCAGGTTTGAGGTATAGAATATTCTTAAGAGAGTTTTGATTTTTAAGAAATACATGTAAAGTTAAGCCCCGAGAGTGTTATGATTTGATACTCAATGAAATCAAATAATAACAGATATTTTCTACTTAACAGGGCTCAGATAGCCGTAGCGGTAAACGCGCAGCTATTCAGCAAGACCAAGCTGAGGGTCGTGGGTTCGAATCCCACCGGTCGAGGATCTTTTCGGGTTGGAAATTTTCTCGACTTCCCAGGGCATAGAGTATCTTCGTACCTGCCACACGATATACGCATGCAAAAATGGTCATTGGCATAGTAAGCTCTCAGTTAATAACTGTGGAAGTGCTCATAAGAACACTAAGCTGAGAAGCAGGCTCTGTCCCAGTGGGGACGTAACGCCAGAAAGAAGAAGAATATTGTCTACTTTTCTCAAGCGTTATTCAAGTATTAAGGCTTTCTCTTCTAGAGTTGGTTGAGAATGGGTTGATTGAATTATTTTACGTGTTTGTGAAATCGAAAATACCCATAGGTAAAATTGTAGATTTGTGATAAATCTTCAGCAGTGTCTCCAACTCTTTTATCTACCAATAGGGTAGAAGCACCGGTTTTGGCCATACGCCAGTTGTAGCCATAGTGGATTATACACCGTTTAACATAACCAATCAGTATGAAACCTTTTGTGTTCAGTAGATCACATTCATATGATAGAGCTACATTCATTTACTCGTCCAAATTGATTCAAAACATAAGGAAAACAATTCATTTTCTTTATAATTTTAAGTTCCATACACCTAATTTGGCCAGGGCACTCCTAATTTGGCCACTCTCATGAGAAATCAATGCCATTGGCCAATTTAGGAACCGAAGTTAAATCTCTGGCCGAAACTGGTTCCGTTGGCTTATATTGACCAACGGGACTTTGAAAGCGAAAAAATGGTTTCATCTCAGTTTTGATATTTTACACATATAATATGGATTGAAAGCTTGCATTTGACATATTTGTAGTATAAATACGGCTTCCCATTTAATTTTAATTGACATTTTCTCTTAGGCTGGCCAAAACCGGTGCTTTTACCGGTTTTACTCAACAACCAGGCACGAACATTTTTGGGAACAACATCAATAATAACAGTATAAACAAGAAACTATTTCCTAAAATTCCAAACAAATATCCACAAATGGTACAAATGTTTTGTACCATTTGCTACGTGAACATTGTATGAATTTTTCACAAACCGTGTAAAGTTGTCGGGTGCATCACAAAACTATCGAATCGTAATGTTTCATTAAAATAGATAATAGCCTAATTTTCAAAATGGTTATTTTATAGAATTAATTATTCAAGGTCTTAATTTTATGCCATTTTTTCAATTATAAAGTGTAAGTTTGTATATTTTACAACACGAAAAAATCAAACAAAGGATTCAGTCAAGTGAATACATATAAAATGCTTCCATTTCAATAGGTATCAACAGCAAATTTACAACATAATATCTAGACATTAATTTGCCACTGATATTTTACATAAATGGGGCCCAGATAGCCGTAGCGGTAAACGCACAGCTATGCAGCTTGACCATGCTGAGGGTCGTGGGTTCGAATCCCGCTGGTCGAGGATCTTCTCGTAAAGGAAATTTCATTGATTCCCAGGGCATAGAGTATCTTCGTACCTGCCACACGATATACACATGTAAAAATGGTCAATCGGCAAAGAAAGCTCTTTGTTAATAACTGTGGAAGTGCTCATAAGAACACTGATCTGAGAAGCAGGCTCTGTCCCAGTTGGGACGTAACGCCAGAAAGAAGAAGAAGAATTTTACATAAATCTGCAGTACAAAACAAATGCGTCCTTCAACTTCCAAAAATAAACTACTCTTACGCCATCTCAAAACTATTGAGAGCCAAATTGCTTCTTACAGAAGGAAAATTTTACTTGTGTACGATCTTGCAAAACATTATTTTTTTCCTTTATAGATTGCACTCTAAACGAAAATTAATTTTAGTTACTAGAATCTGTATAATTCTTCTCCATATTGTTCAAATAATAATAAGAATCAGAACAAATGTTGTTGTACTTAACTAATTAATCATCGCAGTACCTGGACGTAACATCATTAGTTTGTGTTGACTTGAACAATCAAGCATTTGTGGCTTCTTGTTCATTTTGAAAAGGAAATAAATTTAATGTTTAATACAAAAAAACTCAAAAGTATAAAGAGCATGTTTTGCTGAAATGTATTATATATGTGTATTTTTCGGGGAATACAATTTTCAAAAATTTTGTTCATCAGTGAAAAAAACGATCAAAATCAAGCATCACATTAGACGATAAACTAAAGAATAAGTGTAAAATTTGAGGGAAAAAGTCATTTTATTATTAAATTGTTTTGATTTCCAAAAGTGTCCAGTGTTTGTTTCGCTATTCATAAAACTTTTTTATTTCTTGATGAATTTTCCTCATTTTTTCACATATATCACTTACATATTCAACTTAAATATATATGAGAACTACCGAAATCTATCCATAATTCTCAGAGTTACGAATCCTCAAAGTTACAGAATATTAAAATAATGTCAAAAAAAGCCCCGTTTGACTTTACCATACATTTTGAAAAATTATTATTATTGATTGAATTATGAGTAGCGACCCTGTCTGATTAAAAAATCAATTGATTTTGTATTTTATTGATTCCACAAGTGGAAATTCTAACAAATCACAAGTATTGACGACTAGTGAAAAGTCACTCAAGAGATTCAGTGCAACTTTTTTATTCAAATGCAATGGTTTTTAGGTTTTGCTTCACATAACTTATTTTTAATTTATATTTTAAACAAAGCAACGTATCATATATTGATAGCATGTTTTAAAATGCCCTCTGTTACTAATTAAAAATAGCTTTCTATATATTTCAAGCAAAAAGTTCGCAATGACAGATCTGCAAGTTAGATTTGAAACAGATTTTTGAAATTTATAATAGTTTTCCAATAATAAAGCACTTAATGTAACTTTCCTAGTATTTTCTACCATACGTCTAATAAGTTGGATCAGGTACAACAATTTTAATGTAATTCTACAAATAAATGGTCAATCTTGCTTTTTTATGTGTTTTTGATGACAAGCGACAGAAAACATCGTGCCATTGAGATTGAAATTGCTGTTGCAAGGTACCGTAATCCGGGGGCAAATTGATCACTTTTTCACAACTTTTTATCATGTTATCGTTTGGAATTAAAATATTGTCAAATTTATTTCGGTACAATCAGTACTTGATTGATCTTTATCAGTTTATGTAATCGATTTTTTGAAATAAAATTTAACATTTCATAAAATTAGTTGAAATATTAAAATATGAAAATGGCACATTGGGGCGAAATTGATCACTATATAGTAAAGCATATTTTAGAATGTAAAATTTACCTATCTACTAAATTTGGGTCTCCTAAATCTGAAAATGATGTCAAAATACTTACAACTCGTGTATATCACCATTTTATTGCAAAATTAAACTTCATAAATCTACATTATACGCCTAAATGTATGCAGTTTCCCTTGAAATAAGCACGTTATTCAACAATAAACGGTTTTATGAGCAAAAAACTATTCTTGTAATGCTATACGATTTCAAAAATGAGCTCAGCAGATCACACTAAAGCTTACACAACATTTTTAACACTCAAAGTTTGCATGCAAGCTTAGCACCAGCAGATTGTTTAGTATCGACATTTCCAACAGTATTGCTAACACCTTAAAAAACTGTGAATATTTCTATGCAAAACTGACCATAATAAAAATAAAACTGCTTAAAATCATCATTAAATATTTATAAACTAGAAAACATTAAATGTATGTGATGCCAACGAAGTACTAAGCATCCTTGAAAGGAAATGCTATTTGATACCGGCTTGATCAAATTCACCCCAGTAATCAATTTGCCCCCGGATTACGGTACCCCACATGGGTAGTCAATAACGTTTTTAATTATTTTCAGTGTTTAAACGTGAAATTAACAAAACTTTTATACAATCCTTTTGTACACCACTATGAAAAACTGTACCGTATAGCAAATACCTAGAATAACATTTATATCCCGTTTGTGTGGTACTAGGAACGATTTTCAGTCTTGTTTTTATGTACGATATGATTTTCTTCTCAAGCAATCCAACCAAAGTCGAAAAAATACCCAAAACCTCACCAAAATCTCTTACACAGCTGAAAATATGTTGTAAATTTCAGTTTATTTTCATGCACATATTTGGAGCATCAAAATAAACTGAAATTTCAACTACAAATCGCTTTATTTTTCAATCGAATGCACTTTAAATTTACACGATCATGTAAAATTCAACCATCTTCTTCTTCTTCTTTCTGGCATTACTTCCCCACTGGGACAGAGCCTGCTTCTCAGCTTAGTGTTCATATGAGCACTTCCACAGTTATTAACTGAGAGCTTACTGTGCCAATGACCATTTTTGCATGCGTATATCGTGTGGCAGGTACGAAGATACTCTATGCCCTGGGAAGTCGAGAAAATTTCCAGACCGAGAAGATCCTCGACCGGTGGGATTCGAACCCACGACCCTCAGCTTGGTCTTGCTGAATAGCTGCGCGTTTACCGCTACGGCTATCTGGGCCCCGACCATCTTTAGTTGAAAATTAAACGTATCGCGGTAACAATAGATGAATTAGATTTACTCTTACTATACTTTTCTGTTCACGCTACATTGAAATTTAAATATTTTTATCTGTGTATATTTAACGTCATTAACCCGTGTATCAAATTAGTATCATTTCACTCAATGATTTAGAAAACGTCAATTCAGTTACATGTCGTTGTGTCGCAAGTTTCACCCCTGTTACATGTTAACCCGTTTGACGGTGCTTCGAAACAGGCCTTACGATTTGTTTTTTTTTCCCAGACGAGCTTAGCTATGGCGCGGTGACGAAAATGGACTAGCGATTGGAAACTCGGTACAAAGAACTGCAAATCTCCCAACTTTATTGAAAGTACTCGCATACTCTCCGATGTATTGAAGACCCACGGTTTCGACATCGTAGCGCTGCAAGAGGTGTGCTGGACAGGAGCATTGGTGCGAACGTTTAGAGGTAATCATACCATCTACCAGAGCTGCGGTAACACACGTGGGCTTTCATAGGGATGGGTGATATGCAAAGACGCGTGATCGGATGGTGGCCGATCAATGAACGAATGTGCAAGTTGAGAATCCAAGGTCGATTCTTTAACTTCAGCATAATCAACGTGCATAGCCCACACTCCGGAAGCACTGATGATGACAAGGACCGCTGCCCAAGCCACGACGTCAAGATCATTATAGAAGATTTGAACGCTCAGGTTGGCCAGGAGGAGGAGTTCAGACCGACGATTGGAAAGTTCAGTGCCCACCGGCTGACGAACGAGAACGGCCTACGACTGATAGATTTTGCCGCCTCCAAGAACATTGCAATTCGTTGCACCTATTTCCAGCACAGCCTCCCTTACCGGTACGCTGCCGAAAGCATTGACGGATATGTTTGAACGGAGCTCAAGAAACTATTGGTTCGACGAGGAGTGCCAGGAGGTTTTAGAGGAGAAGAATGCAGCGCGGGCTGCGATGCTGCAGCATGGTACGCTGAAAAACGTGGAACGATACAGACTGAAGCGGCAAACCCGCCTATTCCGGGACAAAAAGCGCCGCCTGGAAGAGGTAAAATACCAAGAGATGGAGTTGCTCTGTCGTGCTCAAGAAACGCGGAAGTTCTATCAGAAACTTAACACATCCCGCAAAGGCTTCATGCCGCGAGCTGAGATATGCCGGGATAAGGATGGGAGCATCTTGACGGACGGACGCGAGATGATCGAAAGGTGGAAGCAGCACTACGATGAACATCTGAAAGGCGCAGAGAACACAGACACAGAAGGTCAGGACATCGAAGGCGATGGCTACGTCAGCACAGCGGACAGTGGAAACCAACCAGCTCCCATGATGGGTTGGCCGCTTGTCTGCATTGGCTGATTGTCAGAATCTGGGAAACGGAATAGCTACCGGAGGAGTGGAAGCAAGGCGTTATATGTCCTATCTACAAAAAGGGCGACATACTGGAGTGTGAAAATTATCGTGCAATTACCATCCAAAACGCCGCCTACAAAGTGCTATCCCAGATTCTCTTCCGTCGTCTATCACCTATAGCAAACGAGTTCGTGGAAAGTTATCAAGCAGGTTTCGTCGACGGCCGCTCGACAATGGACCAGATCTTTTCCGTGCGGCAAATTCTCCAGAAATGCCGTGAGTACCAGGATAGTATCGACCGCGTAGAGCTATGGAAAATCATGGACGAGAACAGCTTTCCCGGGAAGCTCACAAGATTGATCAGAAAAACGATGGACGGTGTGCAGAACAGCGTGAAAATCTCGGGCGAACACTCCAGTTCGTTCGAGTCTCGGCGGGAACTACGACAGGGCGACGGACTTTCGTGCCTGTTATTCAATATTGCGCTTGAAGGTGTCATGCGGAGAGTCGGACTTAACAGTCGAGGCACGATTTTCACGAGATCCGGCCAATTTGTTTGCTTCGTGGACATTAGTGGGAGAAAATTTGAAACGGTGGCAGATTTGTTCACCCGCCTAAAATGCGAAGCAACAAGAGTCGGGCTAATGGTGAATGCATCGAAAACAAAGTACATGCTGGTTGGCGGTATTGAGCGCGACAGGGCCCGCCTAGGAAGCAGTGTTACGAAAGACGGGGATACCTTCAAGGTGGTGGACGAGTTCGTCTACCTCGGATCCTTGTTGACGGCTGACAACAATGTTAGTCAGGAAATACGAAGGTGCATCATCAGCAGATGTCGTGCCTACTATGGGCTGCAGAAGAAACTGCGGTCAAGAAAGATTCACACTCGCATCAAATGCACGATGTACAATACGCTCATAAGACCGGTTGTCCTCTATGGGCATGAGGCTTGGACTATGCTCGAGGAGGACTTGCAAGCTCTTGAGGTTTTCGAACGCCGAGTGTTAAGAACGATCTTCGGTGGCGTGCAGGAGAACGGCGTGTGGCGGCGAAGGATGAACCACGAGCTCGCTCAACTCTACGGCGGACTCAGTATCGTGAAGGTAGCTAAAGCTGGAAGGATACGCTGGGCAGGGCATGTTGTAAGAATGCCGGACAACAACCCTGTAAAGATGGTGTTCGCAACGAATCCGGTCGGAACAAGAAGGCGTGGGCGCAGCGAGCTAGGTGGATTGACCAGGTGCACCAGGACCTGGAGAGCGTGGGTCACAGTCGAGGATGGAGAGTAGCGGCCATGAACCGAGTGAATTGGCGAAATATTTTTGGCGAGGCTTTATCACGATAATTGATGTAAAGCCAAATAAGTAAGTTAGTACGAGCTTAGCTATAGCAAACGACTGGTGAGCACAGAATTGATGGAGATTTTTATGTCGATAATAATGGCCAGAGGAACACCGTGACCACGCATATTGTGGCCAAATATAAGCTCCGTAATGGTATTACTAAGAAATCAATTGAAGAATGCAAATAATAAAAATAATAGTGGCTGGTTGTCATGGTGGTTCGAATGCTATTCAAGTAAGAGACTTTTACTCCAAGTATCATAAAAATCGATTGAGATTTGGAAAAGTTATGGCTATTTGTTGTTTTACGACGTAAATATTGTAATATTTAGTCAAATTTTCGATGCATGGAACCAAATGAAGAAAAACTATGTTTTAATATTTTATGTAAGGGCGTTTCTAGGCCTATCATAAGGATGCTTTGACGTGTATTAGTTTTTCAATAAATAGTTGGAATCAATTTTTGGCCCATAGCGGAGCAAAAGTTCGAATCTGCGGGGCAAAAGTTCGACCCATGTATAAACCCACGGAAAATTTTTCAAATTTCCTGAAATTTACATATTATTTTCAAATTTAGCGAAATTTGCCTGATCGTGCGAGAAATGTCACAAAAATTTTACATTTTCACTTAGTTTTGCGAAAAACTGCTATTTTTTGGGTGTATTACAATTAACCCTGTTTTGGTCATTTTTTGATGATAATTTAGTGTGTATTTTTCGCAAGCATAAGTTTACGGCTGGTATAAAGTATGCCTGGCATAGAAGTATTGATATTTTGTATTTCAGTCAACGAACTTTTGCCCCACCGGTGGGGCAAAAGTTCGTTTAAGACAATTAATTTTGAAACTGTTATAACTAAAAATGGGTAAATATTTTGACACAAGTTTGTCCAGCAAAGTTATAGCCAATATGTTGAAGGTTCGCTGTATGGTATTTGTTTTGTTTCATCAGCTATTATTTTTCTGGAAACTTTGATTATACCACTAAGGTCGAACTTTTGCCCCACCTTACTCTATATAAGAGAATCCCAGGACTAACATTTGATAAAAATTCTGGACTAATTTCTAGAACTTAAGAAAAAATATGATAGAATTTGTGGATAAATTTCTGAAGGAGTTCAAGAATGAATTACAAAATCCTTTAGTAAATCTGTCGAAAATTTTATTTAAAGTGGCTAGTGTCATTTAAAAAAATCTGGAAAATACGTGGATTAACATACTACTATTTTCCGAAAGAATCGTATGACGAAATCTTAGGGAAAACATAAAAAAATCTGAATAATCCAAGATCAAATTCTCGGTTTCTTTTAAGTTTCATGTAATAGTGTTTGAAAGAACAGTGTAGTTTTGAAAACATACAACAATCAGCAATGTTAAAGCAAACATTTTTTTCGGCTTGCAAATATAAACTGAAATCTTATTCAATAACATTATTAACATACTACGGTGAGAAACGGGATCTCCTGGCTTTAGAATATCAATTGATGAATGTTACACAATCAGGAAGACACTAACAAACTTATTATGATGAAATAAATATACTGTTCTCTATGATTGCATCGCTAATAAAAACTTATTAAAATTTCAAACATCCAGAAGCTTTAAAAAAAGTGATGATAAGTATGTACAATAAAAAAAGCTATTGTTGCGTTCATTAGGGGTTAAGATGGTGACAAAACAAGATACCATGAAATTCCCTCAACGTCAAAATGTTTTATGTCTACAAAATTGCCACCTTTAAGTACCTTAAAGTACCATTTAGGATAGTGAATAGCAGTAATGTGTATATTAATCCTTTTCAACACAGACAAATGCCAAATTATAAGTTTCAAAACAGGAAAACTGTGATACGACACATGCAAAAACCTACACAATCCTTCCAAAACACAAGATAACAATTTCCTCCACATATGATATTCTCACTTAGAACACAATACATTTTTCAATTTACAATTTAGCCAAAAATACAACTTGTAAATCAACCCAAATCTTTTCATTCAAAGCCTGTTCTAATGAAAGTTGACTTCTCAATTAGAACTAATTTGTAATAATTTGTAATTTTCATATTAAATCTGGTGATTCAGAAAATTATTTTCAAATGCTACCATATTTAGTAAATAATGAAGATCCCGAAATAATTTATTTTGCAAAATATTGTAAACATTTTGAATATCAACAACCAATTGATGAGCAATCCAATGAAAAGCTTGCAGAAGATTGTGAACTGATTTTTATTTGGAATAAAATCACTGTAATGTAATATGTTAATATGTAAAAGCCTCCCCCCCTCCAATCATACTTGCATAAAAGAAACTCAAGGTTCGTTACTTTGCTCAAAAAATATATTTTTACAACGCTTTGCTTATATTTGAATTTAAATTTGAGAAAAACTTTTAATCAATTGAAACAAAACAAAAAATATATATCGTCAAACAGTTCATATGCAAAAAGGTTCCAATGCATGAAGTTTTGATGAAATGTGCATATTGAGCCCATAATCCCCTTACACTATGGCAATGGAAAATTGGAAAACCCAACATAAATTATTAGGGGAACCTGGTCCAATTCGGAACTAGTTCTAATTCGGACCATCAAGCATTTCTCAATACAGGCGCTACTGTAAAGATCGTGTATACTGTTTTTCTACCCACCGTCTGACTTGGATATAACAGAATAAATTTGACCCCTTTCAGTTTCGTTTGTTTTTTTATATTAGTTTTCTGTTTTGAAGTGTTCTAGTATACTGTCGGTTAGCACTTTTTCCAAGCTTCTGTAAGAGACAGAAATTCTTAAATTTTCTGTGTTATCTTATAATCGAACCCCCTCTGCCTAAGCATTTATCTGACCATATGGTTTAGATATATCTATGTACTGTTTGTGCTCAACTAGTTTGTAAATCACAAAATGTGTGTTGGTCTAAACCGGACCTTTTGATATGGTTCAGTACGGACCTCTTAATTTCTGACGAGAACACATCCTATTCCAAGAGCTCCATCACGTGAAAATCTCCTCGACTTGAGAGAAAATCATAAAAGTTGCAATATTGATCGATGATGCCTTTGTTTCTTTTGCGGTCAAGTAAAAGTATTCGGAAAAACTAAAAAATACGGTAGTCCACCGAAAAATAGAGAAAATAATAAATCATCTACTTGAAAAGCATTCTTATCAATACCACAGCCAAGCTGTATACTAAATAGTTTGACAATACGTTACAAAACACGTTTACGAGTGCTGAGAACAATACAGTTAACTTTCCCCCACGTGATTTTCTGTGTTTTAATTCCCTTCCTCGATGGAATGCGCAGTTCCTTCAATATAGCAAAATTTGACTCCTAAATGTAAGTCGATAATTCTTCAACTTTATGTTCCCAGATTCGATGCCATCTTCTCCAAATCCTCATTCATATTCTTTATCCCGATATTTTTATTCAAAGTTTCAATGTATTGAAATTTTACTATATTCAACATTAAAATGACTTCTTCCAATATATTTTGTCAACATGACAAAAAGATCCTAAATTGAAAAATTTGTGTTCTTCATCTCGATGCCTCCCATACATGATTATATATTCAAAATCAAGTTAGGGAGAGTTGACTGTACCCATTTTTTACCAGTTTCGGATTTCACTCAGGTATTTTTTTTATAATAAAATCTAGATTTTACTTGAACTAGTTCTGACTCAAATTCAATTGAAATTTGACGCGCATTCAGTTTATCTTTTAGCGCTTCCGTTTACAGGAGAAGTTCAAAACGCATGATACCACTTAAATCATTATATCTTATTACTACCTGTGCAAAAACACACAAAATATAACGTGGTCCGAACTAGAACAGGGGTGGTCCAATTCGGACCTTCTGAAGAATTTTGTTCAAACATGTCTAGTCATGCCCTGGTAGGAGATATCACAAAACTTTCTGAGTGATAAGTGCGCGCGATGAATCAGGCTTTCACGCAAACATAAAACTTTCCATGCCAAGTATCGTACTACGAAGATATGGCCAAAAAACTGTTACTAGGTCCGAATTGGACCATGTTCCCCTACAAAAATATAAAGAACTTTTTTTCAAACTCCATGTTTTGACATTTACAAACAAGGTAATAGCTGATATAAGAACTATTGATGAAAACCCTGTGTATGCATAGACTTACCCATACCCTCAAGCTTTTAAAAGTTTGTAACCAGAAAAAATGTTACAAAATGGAATAATAAGACCTTTTAGGTGTCCGTATTATTCTCATGTCTCCGGCAAGAAAAAAAGACTCGTTAATGATTATCGTAAATCAAATCAAAAAGCGATAAGTGATAGATATTCTATTCCCGATTTGACTAATTTAGGTATAAAATATTTTACAACGCTCGACTTAGCATCTGCTTTTCGCAAGAACCCTTTTATCATTCAATATTGATGGAAAACAAGTTTTACGGTCAATAACGGAAAATATTAATTCGTTCGTTTACCTTTTGGAGTAAATAATGCTTTTGCAATTTTTTAGTGTGTGGTGGATGCCATGAGTACATTATCATATTGGAAAAATATGTCATGTCTATAGAGATGATACAATAATATTTATAGAAACTTTAGAAGAACAATTAAAAAAAAAATGACGCTCGGAACACTTTGTAAAGTAAATTTTCAAACACAACCAGACAAATCTGAATAATTAAAAACAAATTCTGTTTTGCTTTGATATATTGTACTAAGAAATGGGTTGAAATCATATTCGAAAAAAATAAGACCATTCAAAATTATCCAGAATTATGAAATTTAAAAGAGTTAAGAGCATTCCTTGAATGATCCGGATATTACAGGGGATTTGTAAAAAAAGTGTGCTATATCTAAAAGGAGAAAATGGAAATCGACAAATTTTAAAACAATTAATCTTAAAATTTCAATATTACATTAGATAGTGAAGGAAAGATAGCTTTCAAATAATTGAAAGAATCTTTTCATCGGAAGATGTCTTAGCATTTACTAATTTTATTAAACTTTTTATACTCACAACTGATACGTCATATAAAGCAATTGGTGCAGCATTGTCACACAATTTTTACGATGGAGGAAGGTCAATTACTTTCATTTCTAAAGCTCTATAAAGCACAGAAAGAAATTATTGAACTAATGTAAAAAGGGTGCTGGCAATAGTTTGGGCATTGCATACTTAAAAAAAAATTACACACATAGTTGTAATTTATGCAGGCCACCAACCTTTAACCTTTACATAATCTCCAAATAACAATGATGCAAAGCTTAATAGATGGATGGCTTTTATGAAAAAAACACAACCATGAGCTAATGTTGTCGCTGATGTCTTATCACGGATTCAAATCAATTCTCTAACTGCGACCCAAAGTTCAGCAGAAGATGATGACAGCTGTTAGAAACCATCTACAGAAGCTCCAATATTTTTTTCAAAAATCAATGGTGAGGCCTTTCTTAGCTGAGTGGTTAGAGTCCGCAGCTGCTGAGGGTGTCTAGGTTCAATTTCCGGTTGGTCCAGGATCTCTTCATGAAGGAAATTTTCTCGACTTCCCTTGTCATAGAGTATCATCGTACTTGCCACAGTTGAACACTAAGCAGAGAAGCAAAGGCTCTGTTCCAATGAGGGCGTAATGCCAAGAAGAAGAAGAAAAATAAAATATAACATTTGAAAAATCCTTATAGAAATCATCAACCCAAGTTACAATGAATAAAATTAAAATACATATGATATATACGCTAAAACGCCTCAATTATCAACAGGAACATATGAATATGAATTCATAGACATTTGTTACAAAATCAAAAAAAGGTTGCATCTTTATTAAAATTACCTTCTCTACAACTCAACAACAATTTAGGTATGAAAACAACAATGAGTATATACAAGATGAAGCCTTCTATATTTCTCGCGTTCAGTATCAAAAGGGCGTAACTACAATGGTCGATTTTTCTTCATCGATTTTCTTTTGAGCCAATCACGATTCAGTAGAAAGTTTTCTTTGTCATTTATCATGTTGCATCATACAATGTTACCAAAATCGATTGAATTTCGTGTACTACTCAAAAAAGAGAATCGACAAAGAAAAATCGATCAATGCAGACCACTGAAGGTTTGTGATACCGAAATCTTAAAAACTCCAAGTCAATCCGCAACCTCATCAGGATACAGCACGCCAACTGAACATCAGAAAAGTACATAAAACTGGAAACATCAAACGCATAGATGAAGCCACTATTTTACTCAACGATGTAAATGTTAGTTTGCACTCAAATTGTACCGACAATACTCAGATGTTAAAAGGATCTTATAAAATTCAGTTCGAACATACATTGCGACTTAAATTTGAATAATATGGATAATATTATATACCGCAACTCTATCATCAACCTAAGCAGCAAAACCTTTAGACTAACACCAGGATTATTGGTAAAAGAAGATTCTATAATTGATATTCCATCACAATAATTTTTGGCAGATTTACGGTTAAATCAAAGAGGTATAAATTACTGAAATGGAAACAGCATATTTTTAAAATAATAAGTAGCTCCAATATACTTATATAACCTTGCTTGAAATATTTTCGACACTGCAGTCTTAAAAATAAGCTAACACGTGTGTTGCTCCTACGTCCGACGTTATGGTTATTTTATTTAACCTTAATCAAAGGGATAGGATATAAAGAAGGTTAAATAAAATAACCGAAACGTGGGACGTAGGAGCAACACACGTGTTAGCTTATTATTAAGACTGCAGTGCCGAAAATATTTCAAGCAAGGTAAACCATCTTATTATAATCACAATGCTAGTAATTGGAAAAATGATCAATTATTGGAAACCAAACCAAACAAATTTCAAAATCAAAATAAGTGAGCAACCAACTGCAACAGCTCCCATATCAGAAGAAATGCGAAAATCTGACAATGAATCATCAAGTTATACAGACATTTCTGCAGAGCGGTTAATAGATATTCAGAAGTTTTTCAACATTCAAATAAAAAAACGTTCCATAAGACTTTGAGGACAAAGTCAATTAAAGGCGGAGGAGATAGCATCACGCTAGCAATATCACGCCAAGGAAAATCTTTCAACTCAGTTATATGGTCAGATTTCCAAGAAATTTCGCTTCCGCTATAATTACTTCCTGTTAAACTCGATATTTAGCATATGGTGCAATATCGACCATGGTTGCTAGATGATGAAAACTTCTAGAACAAGAGTGTACAAACACTTCATAAGAATTCATTTCCCACAAAACTCCGAACGAAGCACAAAGCACCCATGAAAAAAAAAACATTTTCGGCTAATAGACCTGGGAACTGCGTAAGATGATACCCAGTACGGTAGAAAATCCAGGTGCGTAATTTCTATTGAGGTTCTTCTCTAAACATCTGTTTTTTTTTTTTTTTCATTCCATTCAAATAATCTGCGTAACTTAGTAGCACCCGCATTCAATCGATCCCGAAAGACTACAGTTCAGCGGTGTAAATTTGTATGTATCGAAATTTCCTGTGAATCAATTCACCGCTCGTTCGTATGCGTGACACCGAACATCTCAATAGGTACCAGCACAGCTCAGAGCACAATTCAGAACACAACATGCCACCGCGAAAATGCCTTTAATAAACGAAAGGAACAAGATTACAATTATGATTCAATCTTGAGCAGCATTAATTCAATTTCACGAATTTAGGGTAGGAATACGTTCAAAGAAGAGAGAGAAAAAGAACGAGCATTAACACACGGACGCACAATATGCTGAAATGTGCCTAAAGCAGAGAAGAGAGGCCCATCACCGAAGGTGGGTGAGCATGCACGCTAATAGCATGCTATTCATCGTTTGTGCATTTCAAAAAGATTGAGTTGAATGAGTGCCAAACACTCACGCGCCCTATACATTTGAACAAACTGTGTAAACCATTGCAAAAAATTCACGTGAGCGCTTGTCACTCAATCTCCTCCTCCTCATATGCATGAAAGTAATCCACACACGAAAAGTGGGTTCTCTGTGCTTCTGATATCATCGTGGAATGGCAGTACGCGTTTGTATTTCTTTGAGATCTGAGTTCTCTCTGATTGTCTAGTGCACTGTTGCCACTGTGGCCTCGGCTGCGGCCGGCATCTCCGAAATCGTACGCACACACTGTTCAAGGGGGCGGAGCTTAGTCCGAGATTATTGCACTCTCATAAATTATGCTGCACTACCACAAGAAACTTGGTTTATCTCGAGAGCGGACGCGAACCGATGTCAAAGAGAGAGAGAGCATCAAAAGGATAACAATGTACGATGGCAGTTACGAATCCTGACAAAGCTTTTGACAGCATTCCTTACAAAAGGTCTCCGGAGAGAAGTCAACGCGATAGTATTTCATTTATTTTATTTCGTCAATTTCCACTCCTGTCGGCCGGCGTATAATCACAGTTTCAGATTTTGTACAATATTTGCAGCGCAAACCATCAGACACTTGCAATAGCAACACACCAAAGTGTATTTCGTAATTTTTCAACAACCGGAAATCGTAACAAAAACATCGCTTTTCTAGTTGGCGGTCCTATTTTTTTTATTGTGCCGCAAATCGCGACCGAACAGTTCGGGGAAATAATTTTTTATCAGTTTCACTTGATTTTCGGTGTTTTGATTTCTGTGCTCTTTTTGTTTTTGTTCGGTTGAATCGGCCTTGGTCGGGCTGCATTTGATTATGTGAGTTTTTGGTTGTCTGCTTATCGCATCTTTTTTCCGTTCGGTTTCACCGGAAATGGTTCGGAGGCTGACGAAAGCCACGGGGCGACGAGTCGGTTTTGTGTTTCAATTTCTATTAGACAAATTTGGTATTTCCTTCGAAATTAAATTTGATATCATTTCGAAGTCAGCTGTTCTACAATCACTGAGTGTTTTTATAGAATTAAATTGTAATTACAATTAGTATCTAAGGCAGTACACTTATTCGTAGCATCATTTTAATTCAAATTTGATTAGACCTAATTAAATTATTATACAAAGCATTTGTAATTGCAAATATCATAGGTGTTTCCTTGAAATTGTTGATAAATTCATTGGACATCTGCTGCTATACTATAACATTGGCTAATCTATGAAACTCATCATCAAAAGAAAACATTGGGTACCAATTATGGACGCAATATGCCAACAATGTCAATTTCTGATTTTGACCGCGTTTAAAACGTAAGCATGACATGCTGATGTTAATAATGAGTTTGAAGTCATGCAAAACAGACGTAATAAACAGTTTTATTATCTAAACTGATTTGTGGCATCTAAAAATTGGTTTCCAAAATCGTTGTCTCTGTACCAATAATGGCAATACTGTTTCTGGTATTCGCCATAAAAGTTTGCCGATTATGGACTATCGATTATATAAATAAACTCTAATGCTCAGAGCTCAGAGCGATTGGTAATGCAATGCTAATAAGTATTGAAGTGATTGCTTATAACCTTTCGCAGAAATGTTCGCGATTTTTGGGAAAAGAGCAACAATTCAAAAATCGAGTATCGTTGAAACTGTTCCCTCTGCCGTAAAATTAGCAGCTTCCGCGTGAGGACGTTTTTGACCGCATGGTAGAAAATCAAAATAATTGAGCACAAAACTTGAAGTTAATGTCTTACCGCACCATCTTGTTGTGGAAGTCACTCGTAAACTAGTTTCACTTGTTCAATTTTACCAGTTATCGACATACTGGATATAACATGATTTACAACTCAAAACGGTAAATTGTATTGCTTACTAGCTAAAATTGTTCATTTGTTATCACTAGGCATCAACCATTCATCGGTTGAAGTAGTTTTGCTGGTCGAAAATATAATTTTGGATAGGGGTTTCTTTTAGCAAATTGCTAAAAAGAAGACCAGAGGCGCGTCCACGTCCGAAACCATGGGTAGGACAAATATTGGCAAATATTTTGTGCACAGTGAAGCTGAGAAAAATTTTAACCATGGACTGTAAATTGAAATTTACTGTATTTGAGAGGCTAAAACACAACGAGGTGTCGCAAATGACATTTTGGTTGGTTGAGATGAAGAAATTCCGCTATTTAGAAACGTTCTAACGATATTTTCAAATGATTTGTTTACTCAACAGAAAAGAAAGATCAATTTTATAGAACTGGCTTGTTTTTTGATTTCCATACAATTTGTATAGAATGACAAATTGTTGAAAAAACTTCAAAGTAGATTTTCTTAAAACTAGTTTTCGACACTGACAGCGTTTTGCTTCTGATCCCCTCATTTTCATGCCAGTCGTTACCACAAGACTATGAAAATTTTTCGTGTTTACAGGGCTGGTAGCGACTGAGTGCCTTAAAATAGGAAATTGAAGACCTCTTGCCAGAAAAAAGAGACCTAAAAGAAACCAAAAGGATGCCGAAAAGAGACCAAACAGGAACAAAGAAAACAAAACTAAACCCAATAGGAACCAGGAGATAAGAGTTAAATTCTTCATAGCATCAGAGAAGACTTTTCTCTAAGATCTAAGACATTTTTGAAAATTCCTCAATAAGTACTGTACTGTATGAGTTTTTCATGTTTTTTTAGGAATTTCAAAAGACTTTTATGCAGGTTTTTGCCCATTTGTTCAGATATTACTCCGGAAATTTCTAAAGGAGTTCATTTACTATTTTTTTACGAGGAATTTCTCCACGAATTTTTCTAGGGAATTCGTTCAAGATGTTTTTCAAGAATTCAACCTGGATTTTCCCAAGGAGAACAACAGGAATAGAATTTCTCCAAAGATTATTTCAGAAATCACCTGAATTCCTCCGAACATTCTTTGAGAAATTTTTCAAGAAAGTCCTAACCCCTCCATGGATTTATCCAGTGATTAATCCATCGATTTCCCTGAGACATCCTACAAGATTCCCAATTGCTGAGATTTCTACAGAAATTCCTCCAGTAATTCTATGAGATTTTCTCAAGTTAGTCTTGATATTTTTTTTCAGGAGTTCTGCCAGTAGTCTCCAGGGAAACGCCAAGGATTTGGTTCTGAAAAATAAATCCGTGTGGTATTTTTAAAAAAAAATCGTTGAGTATCTTCTAATCGAAATCTGAAAAAAATGGATCGAACTTCGGGATTTAAAAAAAAAATGTGTAGGAATGTTTGAAGGAATTATTGAAAAAAATGATGTAGTATAAACTGTTGTGAAAACTTGAATAAACTTCTTAAGCTTGCTTTGAGAAACTTGTTAAGATATTTTCGTATCATAGAAAAAAATTGATTAATTCGAGAAACTTCTCTAGAAATGTTGGATTCCTGGGAGGAAGCGTGGATGAATTCTTAAAAGAATCTAAATGAAGAAGCGGAGCGAATAAACCCTTAACCTATTTATTTTAAATACTCTAGGAAAAACCTTTCTCGAAAAAAAAGATGTGGAAATATTGAGAAGATCATTTAGAAGTAAAAACTGGAGAATTCGGTTGAAGAATTAATAAAAAAATAAATATGGAGGAAATTCTAGGATACTTTAAAAAAAATCAAAGTAATACCAGAGAGAAATACAGGAAGCTTTGGATTTCTCAATTGTAAATGATTTTTTTTTTAATTTCTCAAAGAGTCTGTTGAAACTGAATATTCATCAGGATTCCGTACCTGCAGAATAAGGAAAAAATAGATTTTAGAGATCTTTTTGGATGAAATATCCATTAGAGTAGAGACCTTCCATTAAAAATAAAATCTTTTAAGAGATTCGCATTAAAATAGAGACCAATTTCAGGTGAAGCTGAAGATGCTTGAAGAATGTTTCATCGCGCAGAGACTTCATCAAATATTTCGCTGAAATTCTGCAATTCTGCAAAGAAAAAAAAAACTTTAAAAAATCGTCACAATCTGCTCTAAATATTTTTGTGAATGATGCTACAAAACATCAGTAGGAATTTTATCAAATCATTTTTTTTTAAATTATCTAAAAACTACTTCCAGAAATTTCTACGGCAATTCTGAATCAGACAAGAAAGTGTGCTTTCTAAGTTCTATAGGAATTTCTCTAAAAATCAACAAGAGATTCAGGAATGCTTTGATAGATTATATCAAAATTGATCACACGTTCAGAAATCGCTCAAACAATCACACTCGTGCTGTGTATAACACGATGCGACTGGTACTAGATTAATCAATTACTTCCATCAATAATCTTTTTATAATTCGGTATGGATGTTCCAGAAACTTTTTAAGAATTTCTTCCAGGAATGCTTACGGCAATTTGTTCCAGAACTTATACAGGACTGGGCGTAAGAATTTTTGAGAAACCATCCATTGATTATTTCAGAAATGCCATACAGGATTGCTCTATTAGTTTTTCCAATTTCAATAAATCGAATCGATAATATTGAAGTAGTGATTGACAATGGACGATCGGTGGTGTTAATTCTTTAGGATTTTTCAAAAGCATTTGATACTGTTTCTCATGCAATGCCATGCTACACACTAAAACTAAGTTTGCTTTTTCGGATCATGCCACTCATATCATCAATTCTTTTTTGAACTCTAGATCACAAGCAGTTTATAGAAATGGTAGTTTATCAAAATTTCTCTCTATAGAATCAGAAGTTCCCCAAGGTTCTATATTGGGATACTATATAGGACCTATTTTATTCAGATGTGGAAATGTTGTACAATGCTGGTCTGAAAATACTTTGAAAAGTACTGAATAAGAGTTAGAGTTCTGATAATGACTCAAAATTTACTATGTGGCCGAAAAATTTGCATTATTCTAACAATTGAAAAATTGAAGTGTTTTAAGTTTACTATCCACCTTACCGAACATTGTCAAATATGTTTTCTAGGTCTTGCTCATCAATTGAATAACCTTCAAATTTGTGGAAAGAACCCAATTCATTATAAGTAAACATTGATAAGTGATCGATTGTCCATCCCAGAATGTGAACTTATATTAAAAAAAATGTCGATGTGAACCGTCATTCCATCCTAAATGACAAAAACTACACTTTTGCGAGTCTCAAGAAAAAAATTATGTCTCTTGCAGATTTTGGGTCATTGAATCTAATGCTGTTCTCAGAAATGTTCCAATATGTCACAGTTTTTAGGTTTTTAGGTGACCTGAAACCACAAAAAAATGTAATTGTAAAAATGTAAAAGTTAGCCTGATTTTCCCGTATACCTTTTGTGTTGTAAATTTTGCGTACTTTCATAAAATCGCGTTGAAAAACATTTAGAAAGTTTATTATGACCATTTTCAAAAATTCACCTTATTTTAAAAAATCATAACTTTTTGTCCATGATTTCTCCATTTTGACCCACTGTGCAAAAGACTTCATTTTTTGTCTACTTTAACATATAAAACAATAAAAAAAATACAAAAATTTTTGAGAAAATTGATTTTTAAGCTTTATTTTCGAAATAAAAAAATACAACATTTTTTTTACAGTGTATATTTTTCCAGATAGTCCCAACAATAACCTAAAACTTGGCGGAAGACACCAAACTGATCGGACAAACCGTTTTCAAGTTATAATTTTTTGAAAATTATCAAAGATTTTTTTCTTAGGTCCTTCTCAAAAGTAAAGCTAGAGTCAAAATGGCGAACCGATGATGCAAAAAGGCATTTTTGGGCATAAAGAAAGCATGTGCAAAATTTCATCCAAATCAAAAAATATAAAATGAAATTTGGGAAAAAAGTCGTCATTTTCTGTGTCATTTTCGCGTTGCAAAATTCGATTTTGTCAGCACTCGTCGTATTTATTCAACTCAGCAAGCCTCGTCGGATAAATGTACGACTCGTGCTGAAAAAATCATCACTTTGCACCTTGTTGCTTAAATAACTATTTTTGTGGCAAAAACGTGAAGCTGCGGGAGAGCTTAGCTTAGCTTAGGTTAGACTGACTACACATATCAATGGTTGCTATTCCGTGATTGACCGAAGTCAGTGAAAATGCACAAAGAATCAACTAGAAGTTCGGCTGGGATTGGCCATAATCTTCTTCAGTGTGCATAATTCAGTGCCTCTATTTATACAGGGTCAATAACGGCGCCGGCCACGTCCTTGCAGTCAGGTGGGATTGGGGGAAGGAATGTTAGTGTGTAACCTTTGCTATTTGGAGACCGTGTTTGCCTCTGCATCTCCACAAAGGTTACTGGGAGGGATGTTTGTTAATGGGGTGGATCGTTGGGTCATAGGATTCACTTTGATAAGCGATTAGACCATGATAAACAATGATTTGTGAGATATATACATGCTTATACGTAAATATAATATTTTCATTTGATATGAACAATTTCTATGTAGAGGAAAATTGTGCCGACACTTGAGGTGATGAACCATTCAAAGTTTGTTGAACAAATACCTAAATGTAACATTCCTACAGCTGTCAGGACGAAAGCATGTGTTATTATATTTTACTCATTTGAAAAGAAACAAAAAACTCGATTGGTTGGGACATCATAGAACACTCTTATTCTTATGCCGACACTTACAGTGGCGAACCATCCCAAGTTTGTTGAATAAAGTGAACCTTTCGCAAGTCTACACTTGTAGTGTCGAACCATTCAAAGTTTTTTTAATTACAAAAATAAAGGTATATAAGAGGTGTTCTGAAAAAAAAAATGTTAAACATAAATAAATCATGAATCAGAGTTTGTGTCGACACTCACAGTGACGAACCATCCATAGTTTGTTGAAAAATCATATTTACATCCCACCATTGTAACGATTGAATGTGCAGTCATACATATTTTATAGATTAGAAATAGTAGCATGAAGCGAGCTCACCAATTGATCCGTTATCCTTGACTGAGCAGCCACAATTCACTTTCGGCTTCACTCATTTGCTCGGCTATAAAAAAACACTCAGGAAAAAAAAAATAAGCGCGCGACCCAAAAAGAATAAAAAAAACTGTTCGGGCTTTCTTGACGCACTGCCCAGGAGCAAGCGTCAAGGTCGAAGGATCAAACAGAACTCTCAGTTGGTAATCCATTCTCGACTGAACACAAAACTGACACTGACAGCAAAACTTCTTGGCGTTCCGAAAACAAATCGTCTTGCTTGGGCCTTCCCAAATACCTACCCAGCAAGACGCTCCAGAACAGGAAAAAAAAATTCTCCGGCGACGAAAACACGCGCGAAACCGTGAGCAAAATCTATCGGACGACGCAAAACCGAACTGTCCTGCTTGGGCTTCACGAAGCACTACCCAGCAAGACGCTCCAAACAGGAAAAAAAATTCTCCGGCTACGAAAACGCGCGAAATCGTGAGCAAAATATATCGGACGACACAAAACCGAACTGTCCTGCTTGGGCCTCACGAAGCACTACAAAGCAAGACGCTCCAAAACAGGGAAAAAAAAAAATTCTCCGGCGTCGAAAACGCGCGAAATTGTGAGCAAAATATATCGGACGACACAAAACCGAACCGTCCTGCTTGGGCCTCACGAAGCACTACCTATTTTTGTGGCAAAAACGTAAAGCTGCGGGAGAGGGGTTAAACAACAAATGCTCTGGGTCCATCGCCAGCTTTTCAAATAAATCCTGACCTAATACACCTTCCAACCCCTAACTCCGTAGCACTTATGAGAGTGTCGCTGAGTCGGAGGTCTCTCATTTAGTAAGTGCTACATCAACATTTCCTTCCCCAATTCCAAGTTACGATAAAGATGGGTGTGGCCTTGAATAGCGATATTCATGATTTTGGTAATCTTGTTTAACCCCTCTACCGACAGCTTCATTTTTTACCACTAAAAATATATTCAAATCGCGATAACTTTTTTGTTTCTCGATATTTTTGCACCATTTTTTCACAAGCCCTCAAAAAACTCCTCTAGTTTAAGAATACGATATTGATAATTGGTCATCTGGATCCGGAGATATTCCAAAATTCCTTGGGGGACCGACGTGTAGCCATAACCCACTTAAATATCTCAGGCAACCGAATTTTTATCGTAATCGGATATTCACTAAACGGAATGATACAATAATGCGAGTATGTTGTGAAAAAAAGAAGCATATTAGTGCAGCCGTCTTTAAGTAATGAGCATTTATGTTTTTGGTACCGCGCTGGACAAATAAAAATCTTGAAAACTCTAAAAAAAAATCATTTCGTAATTTTCAGATTTCTCGAAGAATATTGAACAAATTTGTATGATTTTTTCAGGGTAGCACCTGTCATTGTATAGTCTTCTTCTTCTTCTTGGTATTACGTCCTCACTGGGACAGAGCCTGCTTCTCAGCGTAGTGTTCTTATGAGCACTTCCACAGTTGTTAACTGAGAGCTTTCTTTTGCCAAAGTTGCCATTTTCGCATTCGTATCTCATGTGGCAGGTACGATAATACTCTATGCCCAGGGAAGTCAAGGAAATTTCCATTACGAAAAGATCCTGGACCGACCGGGATTCGAACCCAGACACCTTCAGCATGGCTTTGCTTTGTAGCCGCGGACTCTAACCACTCGGCTAAGGAAGGCCCATTGTATAGTGCATGTTTTATTTTTTTGATAAATTAACCAACAACAAAATGGCCGCCAAAGACATTTTATATGAAACATGTCGATCCCCCAAGGAACATCGGAATATTTTCAAAACTAGATAAGAAATGATTAATATCGACACGGATTCTCATACTAGAAGAAATGAAAATGAAAAAATGGTGCAAAAATATCGAGAAACAAAAAAGTTATCGCGATTTGAATATTTTCTTAGCGGTAAAAAATGAAGCTGCCGGTAGAGGGGTTAAGGTTGGATCAAGGTTAACTCTCAAGCCTATTTCCTGAAAGCGGTTTAAATAAGACTATCAAATAAAAAAAAACATAAGTTTTGATAGAATCCAATCTACAAAGTACGGATAAAAATCTGATTCCCGAATCATGATTTACAAGCCATGAAATTCATAAATTGGCTTCGATATGCACAGCTAAAAATATGTTGTAAATTTAAGTTTATTTTCATGCACATATTTGGAGCATCAAAATAAACGTAAATTTCAACGACCATTCCATTATTTTTCAATTGAATTCACTTTGAATTTACACGATCATGTAACTTTCAACCATTTTTAGTTGAAAATTGAATGTATATTCATTTAAATTTACATGATGCTGTAATAACACACGAATTTGATTTATTTTTACAGTAGACTTCAGTTTACATCACATTGAAAAGTAAATATTTTTTTCTGTGTGATATCAGGAAGACAAATCATGGTTTCTGGAGTCATAATCATGATTCTTCATAAGCGTAACATCCAGAGTGACACCACTAAGCAGTGCGCTTTGCGTCGAGTCATTCGTATCGTATTCATCATCGCGAAATGCACCAAAAATAAATTTTCTCGATTTTTTTTGCGATTTGAATGTCAAAACTGAACGGCTTACGAGAGGCCTACACGCAGCAAACTGGACTATCAAAATTCATACGTTTTTTTCCTATGAAAGATGGATCGATTATTGAAATACGAACGCTTTATGTATGCTAAAACATCGCTCCATATCAAGGCGTCGACAGGCGAGTGATGTACGTACGAACTTGTCAATCGTAAGGACCTTGGTTCGATTGCAGGTTACCGCGAACACATTCTTTCAATCCGATTTCTCGTGGCGAATTTTCATAAAAGGTTTGTTATTTCGATAGTCGATTTGCCTAAGTGTAATATTTGTAGAGATTAACGCGCAACTATTCAGCAATTCCACAGCTAATTGTCGTGGGTTCCAAACCCACCGGTCGAGAATATTTTCGGGTTGGAAAGTTCTTCTACTTTCGAAGGCAACTTTGTCAGCTGGGGAAGAATATTCTTGGGTGGCAACCGAGCCGGGAAAAAGACGGAAATTTGATTTTATCGGGACAAAGACGGGAAAAACCGGGAATTTGAGATGATTACCGGAAAAATAATTTTGAACAAACATCTTTAATATCTAAATCTACAGACCACCAAAAATGAGTTATGGAAAGTTGTTATGGTTTTCGATATTGCCATTAAGCATCTGTTATTTTGGACAAACAACTTTCAAACATTATTTCTTTAATTTCATGTAGAAATAGTCTTTTTTGCTACACTATACTTGAAAATGTTTCATTTTCTCATTGGTTAGCAATGTTTCTAAATATTTCATGATTTCTTTATCTTACTATCAAAGCTTGAATTTTGTTCTAACTTATCTGACTCAAAGTTTTGAATCAGCGTTTCAAAATAACTTTACCTTACAATTATTTGCTTTTGCGAACTAGGCATTTTGTGGTGAAGATGGGCTTGATAGCCCTGTCGAAGTGAATCAAATTTGCCAAGAAAAGAAACGTCCTATAAGTACAATTAAGGGGATTAGAAACGATGAGGTGTAAGTGATAATTAGGTTAGACTTTTCGGAAAATTGATTTTTAAGTTGTTTCAGCGATTAATTATTGCAAATTGTATGGGTGCCAAAAAAAACATGCAACAATCTTTTCTAAATATATTTATTTTTTTTCAATTGCACGGCTTAACAACCTGAACTATCATTGGTAAACTTAAAAACAGTAGAAATGTTTATTCAAATTAAAAACTGACCAAAATGTCACCCCTTTACATTTGGGCTCCTTAATTAAAAACCAGGAAAATTGTAAAAATTATACCTAGAAAATCGGGAAAAATGCGGAAATTTTAAAATGGATATTTGGTGGCCCTTCTAATTCTCAGTTAATCACTGTGAGAGTACCAATATGCACATTTAGACGAGAAGCAGACTCTGTCTCAGTTAAAACGTCATGCTAGAAGGAAGATGAATACCAATTAAAAACCCACATGACAGCATAAAGTATATGCTAATATCTCTTTCCAAAGGATCAATGAAGTATCAACGACTTTGCCCATCCTTTTCGATGCAACTTATGGCGCGCATACGTCAAATAACTCATCTATGACAATCTAGTGGTTATTTACAAAGGATTCTTGAAACATGCCATATTTTTATGATTCTGACATTATTTTGCAGTAAAAATGTTGGCCAATGTCACCCCAAACGACGGATTATTCTTAAATATCTTTCCGGGAAATGGATCATTCCGGGAAATGTCTTTCCGGGAAATGGGGTATCCGGGAAATTGTATAGAACTGGTGATTATTACGTACAATATAATCATTCATGAGAGCTTTCGATCATAAGATTGAATTAAATGCTCTCAGGAATGCAAGAGCTGTCAAAAAAATAAACAAAGCGAAATATATTATTTTGTGGAGCAATCAAATGACCACAACCCGTTCCGTTATGCAGATAGTATTGTTTTTACTGGAAAAATAATTATTTGGAAAACCAAAGCTTGCAGTTGATCGGCTGTACAGATGCAGAAAACGGTAAGTGATACAAGTACCAGGAAAATTAAAACTTTACCATATAGTTCAGCTGCTGTGTACATCATAGTTGGAACGGGAAGTACAAGCAAGCATGGAACATATACGCTATACAAAGTACTCGGATTATTCTACAACAGGATATTTGCCATTCCTATTTTCTTCATCTGAATAACTCATAATTCTCTAAATGATTATCTTTATCGACAACGATATTGGTAATAACAAGCAGGCTGCAGTCCAATTACACAGATCAGACCGTTGAGTTTTGAGAGGACTTCAACATAACTTAATGAAGTCTTGGTAGTTTTACCGATGTCTATGTAAGACAAGCAAAATGAGGTTTGAAATATAGGTTTCAATAGACACTACAGTGTTCCTTCAAAATATAAATTATTATCAACAAACTAGGCCGGCAAATAAGTTTTAACATAGCACTCATGGGTATCTATAGGGTGTCCCAGAAAGTATGGGCACGACATTGAAAATGAAAATCATGATACCTTTCAAAACAATCAAATATTTTTATATTTTTGTATTTTTCTATAGGCTATTTCAACCAGCATCTGTGATAAATTTGTTTGATTTAATAATCGTTTACATTGAAAATTATGATTTTAGAAAATAAATTCTTATCTGGTCAGCACAGACCCTAAATTTTGTTTTTGTTGAAAAACAACTAGTAAAATATAACAACTACCGAAAAGCTTAACATTACATATAATTTGCAATTGGATTAAATTGATAAATTGATGTGAAGTTTTGCGAAAAGTTACACGTCTTCTCAGTGAGAATCGAACTCACGACTCCCTGATCTCTAGTTAGGGCGCGTTACCCCTATGCCATGAGAGGACTCATGAACGCAGAAGTTGACCTGAATTCGATTTCAGCTCAATAATCACGTGGTCCTTTTTCGCAAAGTGCACCTCTTTCAGAAGAATTAGATGCCCATCCGAATACAACGCTTTTTATATATATCCAATGCCTAGCCCGAGAGCGCATTGTTTTTTAGGTGAGCATGAGCATTAGCATGATTGACCGCCCGCAGATGCTACTCCGTTATTGCAAGAACAGCTGTACTTACACAGGGAACCAACAGACACTACTCGGGATCAGTAGCATCCTCAATGTGTAAGTACTGGTGCTCTCATTATCATAACAAACAATAACGGCGCCGGCTGCGTCCGAATGCAGGTCAATTTAAGGATGGGAGGGAAATGTTGACGTGTTACTTGCTTTACGGAAGCCGAGGAGTCTTCTGCACTTCCACAACTGACTTAACTTACCAGAGTGGCTTAAGTATGTTTTTACATGGATTAAACCAGTAAGTTTAATATAATGAAATCTAATTTCAATTAACCATTGTTGTTACGTTAGATACACGTAAATCATTTAATGTTAAACTTAATTAATTGACAGCTTATTTATCAACTTTCACACTAAGTCTGCCTATTTATTTTGCTTAATAGAATTTGCTTCTTAGTACATCTGATACTACTCTTGATGTTTACGTCTAGTTTTCCACCGAGTATTGCCCTCAGCACTGTACATAAAATATCCTGTGCAACATTCTAAGTCACAACTGGATTATAACTACGCTGGAAACATGATTGTCATATGTCACAATTGAACACTTGTGATTCAGATTCACAAAGTTTTCAACATTTTCAAACAGGGGGGTATACGTAACGAGGTACGCCTACTACCGTTCATGTTTTGTGAGTGTGTTTGTGAGGCTCACAACGCTGCTAGACATCCCGTTGGTTGAGTGTTGAAAAACATTAACGTTTGATGCCTGGCTTGGCCCGCGTTTTCGACCTGTGCTATCTGGGCCGGCCCGCGTGAGAGGTAATAGTTAGGCGAGCTTTGTTCATAGTTGACAGCCGAAAAACCCACCCTGTTTTCAAACAAATCCCCAAACTACCTAAGTATCAACATCACTAGGACATTCACTCTATATGCCTACAATCATTACCTTCGTTTCACATTCTTTAGAATTCATCGTCAATCTGTTTTTTGATTTCTAGGTTGCATTCGACTCAGTAACGAAAATCTAGCTGTTGCAGGTAATATCAAAGATTTTAAAATAAGACTTAATGCTGATTAAACTGACAAATACAATGAAGTGTAAGAATTGTAGCCGAGGAGTCTATTTTTATTAAATTACATGGAATGAAAAGAGATGAGTTTCTGAATTTATTGTTAAATTTGGACCAATGCGTGAATTCACTAATTTGACGTTTGATCGATGTGGAATTCACAGGTTTCCATGGTCACATACAGTATTGGACAAAAAATTTGCAACTTTTTCGATTTTTCATACAAAATTGCCAACTTTGGTAAGCTATATCTCAGTTATTTATGGACCGATTTGAATGAAATTTTGGCAAAATATCAGACATAACTTGAATTTTAACATATATTTTTGAGTGATTTTTCCAATCACAAGGTCAAAGGCAGTAACGGTTTGACTAAAGTGATTTTTTTGACGATTTTTTATAAGTGATATAACTAAACATTTTGAAGGAATAGCTTTATGGTATCTTCAGCAAAGTTGTAGATGTTAACGAGATGAACAAGTTTGCTGTAGACAGTTTTTGTGTATGGCTATCAGATTTTGAGATAAATAGTTTTGAATTTTTCGTCGAAAATTACTCTTTAGTTAAACCATTATAACTTATAATCTTGTGATTGGAAAAATTATTCAAAAATATATGTTAACATTCAAGTTATATCTGATGTTCTCTGAAAATTTTATTCAAATCGGTCCATAAATAACTGAGTTCTAGCTTACCAAAGTTGGTCATTTTGTATGGAAAATCGTTTTGTCCAATACTGTATATAACATGGCACCGCTAAAGTGTTAAAAAGTGAATTTGTGCATAGGTCCATTGCGTTTTGTCGCATATACTCCTTGATTTAGCAGACGATGAATTTATTGGAATCGATCGCAGTGCAGTAAAGCAGGGTTTCACTATTATAAAGATGGACGACTAGGATAAGCTTAGTATGCCATTTACTCTACCCAAACGTTTATGGTTGTATGTAGAGAAAGATGGAGGTTCAGATGTGTTAACGCTGAAACAGTGAATGGAGATGTAGATGTAGATGAATTTGTTGAAAAGTCATATAACATTCGTGACGTATCATGATAATTTTTTTCCCATGTAGTAAAAACACGTGTAATGGCTGCGAATATCTCCTTTTACGGTTTAAGTAACCAGCTTAAGGACCCGCAACTTGCATATCGACATTTCTACACTGTTGCTTGATAAAGGCTTATCTGACTTCATAAATCCATTATTTCGTTAAGGCTAAGTAGCCCGTCATTCGTTTTGGCAACAATGATGACTTTTCAGCTTGCATTTCAAAGTGATAAAACTCAGTTTTGATAGTTTATATTGACTTGAAAAAGTATCATTGTACGTGCTAACATGCATAAAGTATACTGATACTTTTCCAGCGGTGTCAATGCAGAACCAACTGAATTTCTTTGATTTGAAATCGTGAGATGAATTAGCAACAATTATTAACGACGCGTACAAATTTCAATGACGGCCTACTTCACCTTAACAACCTCGCCAAAACACCTCGCGACCCTTCTCAAACAACACTGAAAAGCGTTTCGTAAACTAAATCAGTTTTCAATAATAATGCTGAGCGGTTCCACAGAAAATGACGACTTTTTTTTCCAAATTTCATTTTTTCTAATTTTTGATTTGGATGAAATTTTGCACATGCTTTCTTTATGCCTAAAAATGCCTTTTTGCATCATTGGTTCGCCATTTTGAATCTAGCCTTACTTTTGAGAAGGGCCCAAGAAAAAAATCCTTAATAATTTTGAATGTTGAAAAATCAACCTTTTATTTAAAAAATCATAACTTTTTTCCATGATTTCTCCTTCTTGACCCACTATGCAAAAGACTCCATTTTTTGTCTACTTTAAAATATTAATAAATAAAAAAAAATTAAAATAAAAACGATTTTTGAGAAAATGGATTTTTAGGCTTTATTTTTGAAATAAAAAAGAAATTTCAACATGTTTTTTTACGGTGTATATTTTTTCCAGATAGTTCCAACAATAAACTTGAACTTTGCGCAAGCCACCAAACCGATCAGACAAATAGTTTTTGAGTTTTAATTTTTTGAGATTTGTTAAGGCTTTTTTTAGGCCCTTTTCACAAGTAACGCTAGGGTAAAAATGGCGAACCGATGATGCAAATAGGCATTTTTGGGTATAAATAAAGCATATGCCAAATTTCAGTCAAATCAAAAAATAGAAAAGTAAACCGACATTCGAATTCAAATGGAACTGCTCTGACTTTAACAGCAACGATGAATGGAAGCATGTCCAAATAAAACAGATTTGAAAAATAAAGGTTGATACTAGCTCTCATCAACTATAAAAGTATTCACATGGCTTATCTTCAAACTATTATTGTGCAACATTTTTCTCAGATCCTTTTTTTCTAAATTTTAATTGGCAATTTATTTGTTATACGTTTCAATCGGTTCAACACAGAAAACAACAATCAAGTAAATTTAAACCAGTAAACTATGAAAAAAAAACATACTTAAGCCACTCCGGTAATTTAAGTCAGTTGTTAATATTTCTAATTATAGCAACGGTAACAATTTTATACTAGTTGAGAACAGTTTGGCCAGCCTTTTGAGCGTTATTGTGTTTTTTTTTTCTCAGTATTATTGCAAAATTTTAATAAGGATTATATTGAAATTTTTTGTCAAAAACTTCAAATCAAGATTTCTCTAGATTCCTCAAAGAGATTTTTTTTAAATTGGCCCAGAGATGCAAAATGACCTCAGGAATCAAGCCCTGTGCTCAGATTTGATGGACATTTTTTTTCATAATAACGGTCTGTCGGGGCACCGTGGTATTCCCACATAAACATAAGCTCATTTTTGAAACTTTCAAGTAGACATGTTGTCACGATGAGAGGGGTTTTAATAAGCTGGTCAGATGAAGTTAAGTATCAAGGGCTCATGTTTGATAAGAATTTAACTTTCAAAAATCACATTGAGGGCATTCAAGCCAAATGTAATAAATATGTAAAATGTCTCTATCTCCTTTTTAATAGAAAATCAAAACTTTGTCTTAAGAACAAGCTTTTGATATTCAAACAAATTTTTAGGCCAACCATGTTGTATGCTGTTCCAATATCGACTAGCCGACTACCAGGAAGAAAGTTCTGCAAAGAATTCAAAATAAAATTTTGAAAATTATTCTAAAGCCTCCTCTCTGGTATACTCTAATGTGTTACATAGAATATCCAATGTAGAAACATTGGAACAAATTTCGCATAAAATAATTAATGATTTCAGGCAAATATCGTTACAATGTTTTATTGCCACGATTAATGCTTTATATATTTAGGTTAAGTTAAGTTAAGTAAATTGAAAACGGGTTTTTTCCTCTTATAAGCAGGTGAAATCAAATCACCTGTAAAAAATCTGAACTGCTGCGGCAAATGAAATGTGATGTGTTGTTAACAAAATGTTAATAAAATCTTTAATTTGTTTTACCAAATTAGGATCATAGTGTTGTCTAACACAGAACACCAAGATATAAGAAATGAATGTAATGTTTGGAATGATACTAATAAAGAAATTAAAAAAAAAACACTGCTTTTCAAACGGTGCTCAAATCTCATTAATTTGGATTACCTTTAAAACATCGCTAAATGGCCAAAGCTCGATTATTCACGCTGGAAATAGATATTTGCATTCCCCAAACACGTATAAAACACTTTCAAATATGGCACTTTGCGTAATCTCCGCAACATTGAACCATAAAAGGTACACACGCCAGACGAAATACTGTTTTATGCGATCCAAATTAAAAATGATAGCTTTGAAAAAAAAAACCACTACCGAAAGGCAAAACAGAGTAAATCCTAGATATTTTAACTGCTGTTTTTGTCGCGTGAAAATTGTCGTCACAATTCACATGTGCACTGCTACCGATAATTCTCTGCCTGTCGTTCTATTGGCATACGGTAGGTACACACTTCGGTTGTTGCTTGCATATAGACATTACATACGTCACATCGAAACAACATGCGCGTATCGAGCCGGTAGCCGAAGATAACAAAAACGCAAAGAAGAAACCTAGGGTTGATGGTCTGGTTTTGGCATTGTCGTTTGTAGCTTGCGATCCACTTAAAGTTTGTTAATAGGGCTTTAATTTTTTGATAAAATCTTATCTTATTAAATAACATGGCAGAGCTTGTTCTTGTTACTACTTTATCAAATTTTTTTCGGTAATAACGATTATATCATATTAAAACTTTATTTAAATAAAAAGGTCCCAATTAGAACCTTGACACGTTCACAGGGGTTCAACTTTTCAACACTGGGGTTGTTCCTATCTATATGTATATTTCGGAAGGTATTTATTGTCGAAGAATTTGAAATTAAGCGTGATATAATTTGTGTACCATCCTAAAGGCCGGTTTGCTACTGACAAGAAAAGGAATCGCCTATCTCGATGCGTGGAAAATTTCTCCCAAGAAACGGTCAAGAAAATCACTTTTTTCTGATCGCAGTACGCAGTTGAGAAGAAATGTCACTTCAAAGGGGGCTCTCTGTAGGAAATTTCTTGACCAAGGAATTTCTTTACTTTTCTTGAGCGAAACAGCATACTTAGCTTAAACATGAAATCATATCAATAATTAAAATCCTATTAATAATTTGTCATGCTTATAATAATACCCAATGCATTAACCCTATCTTAGAACAGCAGCAATCGTTTGGTTTGCTTTCAAACGACCCGACGAGCGGCAGGTTGTCAAATATGGCTCTTCCTTTCGCACGACACTGCAATTCACTCGTTTTTGCAATTCGCCAGTCCCGCTTAACATAGTGGTGTTCCTGCAGCTCCGTCACTTAATGAGATTTAATTCCGCTAACAAAATGGCGCCGTGTGCTCCTGCTGCGGCGCAAAAAAATAGAGTGAAAAACGAACTGCACTCAGAGTAGGGGTAGAATTACACTTTCTTGGCTGCCATTAAGAAGGGCAAAAAATAATCACCGATGCTCAGTCCCCCCATATGTGCATGCACTTGTTCACGGTGTACGTACATTTCTGCACCATGGCAACGCTGATATTATTTATCCATTAGGATACCTGTCTGCGGGGGAAAAGAGATGATCGTGGAAATGATGACAAAAAAACTGCATTGGTTTCCAAATTTGATTTTTCGATGAAATAATGAATATATTTTAAAATCCTAACAGAAAATCAATAGAAAATGTACCTACTTCTAGTAAAATGTCTCCCTCTGATATTGATTTTTTAATATAACAATTACATTAAACGATTGATGCAATGCTCAAAACCATCACTATGGCTTGAGCAGTCCAAGTTGGTGTAAAATTTACCAAAAACAATTGTTATTGAATTAAGTTTTTCCAATGGATCAAAATATTGATTTGAATATTTTGAATTGGAATGCTCGTTCTTTTAATGGTAAAGAGAACGAGTTGTTTAATTTTCAAACAGCCAATAACATACACAATAGTTAAAACTGTAACTCATTTGAAACCTGCATCCAAACTCAAAAGAGATCCAAACTTTTTGTTTATAGTAATGGTCGACTGGTTGGAGCATTTAGTAGAGTTGTAATCTTCATTCATAAGTGTATAAAACATCAACTTTTTTCGTGACTTGAAATCGAAGTTTTGGAACCTTTGGGTGTTTCTGTTGAAGCAAAGCTTGGTAAATATGCTTTCGTAGCTGCCAATTTGTCTTTTCAATGCACTACCCGAGCAGAAGAAAATAACTTCTGAATACCAAACTAAGGCATATTCTACGAACACCGAACTGAGATACTTGATGGATTTTCATATAAAAGTGATTTTTTTTCAATAGTAGTTTAATACCTCCAGCAGACCTCAATAGATGTCTAATACCTCAATGAAGTATTTTTAATTATTTTAAAGTTTGTTTTAATACCATTATAATACGAAATTCAGGTATTGACAACTGAACAATAGCTAATTTTACATTTATAAGGTTTAATCACCGCATGGCTTAACTATTATGAAAATTTATTGGCTTTTTTCGGTGAATACAATACCTATACTCAGAGTGAAAGGGAGCAACGAAATTAATGAAATGACAAGGTGGATAGAATCGCAAGCGAGCGACTTCTATTCATTTCTCTCGTCGCTCGCTTGCGATTCTATCCATCTTGTCATTTCATTACCTTCGTGACTCTCTTTCACTCTGAGTATAGGTATTGTATTCACCGAAAAAAGCCAATAAATTTTCATAATAATACCTAATTTTGGTATGATACCAAAATATGGTATGTATAAGTTATTCGGAGTTATTTGTTCCTCCTCGGGTAGTCAGCAAGTTAATTTGCTTCAAACTAACTTGCGGAAATTGACTCACAATAAGTCATTTTTTTGTTATTGGTGACTTAAATGCCAAACATCGCTCAAAGAATAATTCGAAAAGCAATACGGGAGAATTTTATTTGACGAGTGTTCTTCAGGATATTTCTCAATCCAATATCCTAACAGCCTTTCTTGTTTTTCATTTTCTAGAACACCCTTAATATACTCTAAGTTCCCTTGTTACCAACTGGTTACTCATGCTGATTTTGATTCTGATCATGTCCTCAGACTTAAACAAATTCCATTGTTGAAATATAGGGCATTGCAATACCAAAATGTGAAGCAAAATTTGAGTCCGTGATTTTAAACGATGCTTGATCCATCTCAAAAACGTGAGAAGAAAGGAATTTCAACGCACTTGCGATGCTGCAATGGAAATTATATGACAGAAACTTTAGAAAGAATTACAACTGAAAATTGCGAAATGCTCAAAAACTAACTAGGCAGTTGGGAAGCGCGCACAATTTAAATTTTGGACTCACCAGTCCAATTGAAAATCAAGGCACACAGGATTTCGAAAGCATTCGCAATAAAAAAGAACGTTTTCAAAAATGTTTGTGGGAGTTATGGGGGATCCTACCGAAGCCTGCAACTATCTTCCATCGGTATATGAAAAGGTCATATTGAATAGAATGATTGTCTATATCAATGTTAATTCAATTACGAATAAACAGTTTGTATTTCAACATGGTCATTAGACCACTCAATAACTTTTACGTGTGACAAATTCGATTCGTTCCAACAAATCTGAAGGCTACTGGTCTTAAAAACTTTAATTTTCCAACATACATTGTTAAAACAATCCAAAGTTATCTATCAAATCGTTCTTCAGTTCAATTATTAGAACTCCAAGTTTGAACGACGCATGTAATAGCTGGTGATCCTCAAGGCAGCATTTTAGGGCTAATATTGTGCAATATTTTACATCTGACTTATCTGAGCTACCTCAGAGATGTCAAAAGACCGCCAAAAGACGAAGCCTGCATGTCATCTGTAAGATATTTAAAAAAAAAGTTTTAATACTTTTTCTTCATATTCGCCAAAAAGGAAAGATTCCCATATAAACTAAAAGCTTTTTATTTGAAACCTTCAAATAAACATGTTGTCACGATGAGTAGGGTTCCAATAAATTGGTCATATGAAGTTCAGTATCTAGGGCTCATGCTAGATAAAAATTTTACTTTCAAAATTCACATTGATTCAAAAATTTACGTGTATTCAAGCCAAATGTATTAAATATATAAAATGTATGCATTGCTTGTAAGTTTCAAGGGAAAAATAAGAAAAAAATCTTCCCCTTTTATAAAACATTGTCGGACTTTTCCCGAAACACGGTTAATTGATTTGCGCACAGTATTTTAATCCATATTTTTAACAAGTCAATCCCATTTCGTTTACAGCTCGTCGATTTTTGGCGAAACTTTCATTCGCTCTTCTTTCGCTTCATAATAGCTTAAAAACTCTTAATTGGGCTGAGTTGGAGTCAATTAGGTGGGTAACACCTATCATGAAAAAATCCTTAAAATCTGTCAACACTTAATAAAAAACTTCATGGTACGAAAGAAGATTGGGCAAAATTGTATGAAGTTTAGTCCCGGAATTTACACAGATGACCCATACATCATTTGAAAGACCTAATTGAGGCAAGAAAAAGTTGATATGGGGCTAAAAACATCGTCGTGGGAGAAAAAAGTTATGTGTGCTGAAACGGTGTAAGAAAGGGGATGTTTTGGACAGTTTTCTACTATCAGTATCATATAACATGTATAACTGAGCCTCAGTTATTGAAATATTGAACGTTGTTGAAGTTATTATTATTTTAAAATGACGTCGTTTTTTATAGATAACTGCTGATCTTTATCCAACGAATATTTCCAGTGTGAGTGCTCGACAATTTTATCAAGTATCAAGTTTTACAGCGTACGACCGTGGGTAAGAATTTGGAATGTGGGGACCAGACCTGATACAGTTGATCATAGAACAACTTGGTCACTATAAATTATTTATACATAATGCACTTTTATACGCAAAATAAAGGGGTCAATTTTGATTTTTTGTTGTGAATGTGACTTCCAACTGAATTACATTTCTTGAGAAAACATATAGCTTAGATGGTAGAGTCAATGACTTCGATTCATAATTAATTAAATCGAAAATAAAACAAAAAGAGATCTTTATTTATGATGTATCACGTGAGATAAGACGAGTCAACTAAGCTGACAAGTATTCACTTGCTTTTATTTGAGATCATGTGGTCGCGATTAATCCAATCTGCAGAATCAGACGGAATGAGGAATATGACATTATGTCATGGCAACAACGCAAAAGTTCAATCGATATTGTGGGTGAGTCCGTGTGATCAACTGGAATCCTGAAACATAGTTCGTCGCATAAAGAAAACTTGAAATTTGTTCAAGAAATAACAGTACACCAATGCAGATTTGTGCCTATTATAATGTTGTTGCGCTTAGAATCTCCAATATTAGTCAGTTGACAGTTGCCCTTCGTTCGCGACAGACGTGCTTACTCTTCTCACAAGCTTCTCGCGAAAGCTGTAGAGATATTCAAGATGTCTTTTTTTTTCGGAAGAATACACTTGTAGTTGACTTCAGTGTTTTGCCGAAGCGTCCCCCAACGGATCAGGTGGAGGAGTTCCTCAGGGATATCGTTAAACTCGATATGGCCGACGTTAGGAGCATCCAACTGCACACTCTAAGGAACTGTGTGTATATCGAAATGCACAACGCAGGTCTACCTCTTCGCCTAGCGAAACTACACCATCTCCGATACACGATCGGGTACAACGGAACAAAGTACTTCATCCCAATATACGTGGATGGCCCAACAACTACCATTAGGATCCACGATCTATCACCTCAGATGCCAAATTCAACGATATCCGACTACCTGCGACAGTACGGCAAAGTCATCTCCATCAGCAATGAAGTGTGGAGAAATTATTTTTCGGGAACGCCGAACGGAGTGAGATTAGTGCGTATGCGAATGGAGAAGCTGGTGCCGACTTACATCACGATCAACAACCAACCATCACTCGTTACCTACCCGAAAGGCGAAAAATCTAACACATCATCAACCGAAAAACAACAGAAATCCAGCTCTGTTAGATCTGCTACCGAGCAAGCGAATCACGATGATAATCAACCGATACAACAGCATCAAAATGACGTAGACGATGGCGATGAAGACGACGACGACGACGGCAACAGCAATGATAGTGCGGCAGATGATGAATTCCAAACCACTACGAAGCGGCGATTGTCAACGAGAACGTCAAGCGATGAGAACGATGTAGAACGAGCACACAGTAAGGATGAAAGAAGTCAAACAGAACAAGAACGAAAAAAGCCATGCGAATCTCCTGATGCGAATTGGAGGGTAACCCGATCTAGGAAATGTAAAAAAATTAATAATAATTCTTTATAAAACTAGGTAGAATAATTAATAATTGAATTTGTTGTTAGAATAATTAATTTACCAACATGAATTGTATTATTAACCTTTATTCAATCGGACACGAATGCACCACACTGGTGTAAAGTGTCGATAATAAACAAATCAATCAATCAATCCAATATTAGTACCTGCCATACTTGCTGTCCCCTTTTCAATTACACAATGCCTGTGAATTAACTTCAATATGTTCCTCCGTAAAATAATCTGCAAAATCCCTTTTCGACAAGATAAGTTGAAACCACCATAATCAAATGTCGTATATTTCTTAAAGCAATCAAATTTTTGACGACCAAATGTCCATTCGACGAAATGCCTATTCGACCAAATGAACTTTCAACCAAATGTCATTCGACCAAACGTCATTCAACTAAATGTCATTCGATCAAATATCATAGATTAGAATTTTAAATATGAAGCATTAAGACACATCTCAAGAAAAATGAGGAACATCAAAATAGGTCTTAAAATGTGCAGTACCGTAATTTCGGGTGAAATTGATCACTTTTCATGGTTTTCCATGTCTGTTTTCTATGATGTTGCCAATTCCAAACAACTTAATGCAGAAAAACAAGTACGACGGTGAGCCTCATTGGTTCATATACTCAAATTTTCATACAGTTGTGATTTTAGTGCTGAAAATCGTCTCAAAAATAAAAAAAAACAAGGAATTCCATTTCGGGGTGAAATTGATCACCTGTCAAAACAATTACTGTTAGTTTTGAAAACAACTTTACTTATTTAATTTGGGTCTTCTGAATCCAAAAATGCTTGCCAAATTCTTAACAATTCAAAATGTATGGAAATAAAAAACAATTAATTTTCAACAATACCGCAGAAAACGCCTAAATGTAGGCAATTTCCAAAGGAGTCGTCTGATATCTATAAAAAATTCAATTATTACAACAAAATGAACAAATTGGTACGAATTTTGAAAATTAAATTCGTTCTGGGGATATATTCCAAGCATCCTTACAAATTTTCAGGTTGACACCATGTCCAAATCCTTGTTTAAAACTATAAGTTTATTGATGTCTGCCAATACCACACAGAACACGATTATGGATTTTTTTTATTATTTTCATAGAAATAAACATTCCTTAACACAAAAAGCTTCACAACATGTAATTCGACAATAGTTTAGACAAACAAAGTTCATTTACATAGGTTGCATTGATTTATGTCCTCTATTAGAGGAAAATAAAATCGTGTGACACAGTGATCAATTTCACACTACTGATCAATTTCACCCGAATTTACGGTACACGGGCGATCTTGTAAGCAATGTGCCTCCTGCTGATAAGATACGTGTACAGTAGCTCTGGATGCACTATGACTTGAGAAGTTTAATCACTATGAAAAGATCATTGAACAGCTAAAATTGAACCTCCCTCATAGTAATTTTACTGAACAGCTGCGCGTTTTCCGTTATGTCTATTTTAATTGCTAGGAGTTTCAAATAGGTGTTAAACAGAATGAGTGATCAGAAATATTAGACAACAAGTACCATTCGACCTTATGTCCATTCGACCTTTTGTTCATTCAACCTTTTATCCATTCGATCTTTCGTCATTCGACCTTTTGTCATAGATTCTTGCCAATAAACATTCTTTTTCTCAAGAACAAGCTTTTGATCTTTCAACAAAATTTACCATGCCATGTCGTATGTTGTACCAATATGGACTAGCTGTTGTAATACTAAAAAGAAAGCTCTGCAGAAGATTCATTTTTTTTTTCAATGATTCTGAAGCTTCCTCCTTACTATAGTACTAATGAGTTACATAGTACATCCAATGTTCGAACATTGGAACAAATGTTTATAAAATTATAAATAATTTAAGACAAAATTCGTTGCATTCGTCTATTTTCTCGATAAATGCGTTAAATATGTAGGTTAAGTTAGGTAAAATTTATTTGAAGTGTTTTTTTTTTCTTATAAGCAGGTGAAAATTTTAAAAAATATATAAATAAAATCATCCTTATCATTGTGGCGTTTACACTCCCACTGGAACCAAGTCTGCTACTCTCTTAAATTTTCTATGAAAACTTTTATAATTATTAATTTAGGCTTTGCATTCAAAAAGAGGTAATCAAATTCAGAGTAGACATGTATGTCACCGGCCACGCTGCCATCACTGATTAATTTAGCGTCAATTTGTCGTCGTTTTTTCTGATTAAGCTTGAAAAAAAATGATAATATTTTTATCCACAAAAATGTTTAACGTTATATTTAGGATTTTCTTTAGCAATTTCTACTGATATTCTCCGAATGATTTCTCCAAGAATTCTATATTCCTCCTGGAATTCTTCCACGGATGACATCTAGATTTATTCCGAGGGTGCCCCCGAAGAACTCTCCTATAATCTCTCCATGGGCTCATCTTGAACCCTCCTTATAGTCATGCCTAAAACTTAACACATATTCTCAATATAATTCCAATAGGGATCTCTCAGAAATTCCACTAGGTAACCTTCCTGATGTTCATGTATAAAAACTACTGAAATTTTTTCAGAATTGGTTCCAGGGATTCCACCAGATTTAATCTTCCAAAGCTATTTCAAGCATTGCTTCAAGAGTTCCTAGGAACATTTGTTACTATTCACATAACGGTTTATTTGTAATTTATTGTAATGACAACGTAATACCAATAATTGATGATGATAATTTAATGGATTTCCACCAAAAGGAATATTTGAGGAACTCAGTCAAAAAAAATTCCTGGGGTTTCACCAAGGTTCCAATATTCCCTCAGGAATATCCCTAGAATATGTGCAAAAACTCCTTCCAATAAATTCTGATTTCAAAGAATTCTGAATTCAAAGAATTTCTACAAATTAAAAATTTTGTCAATTAATATTTCCAGGATTTAATGAATCCTTCAAGCTATTCCGCCAACGATTGTACCAATAAATCTTGCAGGTATTCGCCAAAATTTTTGGGAACTTGTAATCAGAAGACACAGTGTGCTTGTTTGACAAATTGAGACATGAATTTGCGAAAAACTACGCGTTCCATTGAGACCCGAACTCACGATTCCGTGTACGCTAGACCGGCGCTTTAACCAACTAAGCTACAGAACACTTTATGATTCTGCGGAATAGAAAGCCAAACTGAATCCGAGTACTAACTATGAACACATCTAAAGTGTTCTGTAGCTTAGTTGAATTCTCCTGTACATTTCAAGAGTTCTCGGGAAATTAATTCTTAAATTCTTCCAAGAAATTCAAAACATATTCGTCTTAAGAATTTAAGAAGTTCTATAAATGCTTGCATCATTATTGTTTCCAGCATTTTTACACTTACTTATCCAGAGAACCCTTCAATACATGTGGACAAAATTGACCATAACGCACAAGAAATGTTCATGGATTGCTTAACGTTAACTAGGGATCAAAATGAAATAAATGATTTACATATGTTTTTCCCGTTCTAATAACGATAATAAGAACCCAATCTAGAAATGTTGGATCTTGCACAAAAGTTATCTGAACAGTGCCCATACTATGTAAAAGACAAATCTTATGCTTTCTTTGCATGAGATATGGGAGCATTACCGGAAACCAAAAGGTAATTTTCAGAAATGTAAACGCTCACCTTGGCCAAGAGCTCAGTCCGTCAATTAGAGAATTTAGCGTTCGCCGACTCATGGCACCTATTTCCAGCACAACCTCCCATATCGGTACAACTGGGGATCACTACAACAGACAGAATCACAAATCAACCACGTTTTGATCGATGGACGGCACTTCTCAGATGTAACCGACATCAGAACCTATCGTGGCGCTTACATTCGACTTCGACCATTACCCAATTGAATTGACCCTGTGCTCAAAAGCATCTCCATCATCAATGACGTACGATATTGACGCCTGCCACGGTTCAATTTAGCGTGACTTCATCAACCAGATGTCGCAATCACGTACGCGCAGTGTCTTGAGGCAACCTTGCCGAATGAAGGCGAACTCTAGAGAGTTATATTAAGAACTTCTGGGGGACAGTCAAAGCAGCCATTACCGACAAGCTCAAACACAGTACGTAGCAAAACATAGAACGATACAGTTTGAAGTAAGAGCTACATACCCGCCGTATTCGAAACAAAAAGTGCCTGGAAGAAGTGGAATGCCAAGAGATGAACGCATCTCGCAAAGGCTTCCACAAGTAATCACTAACTATTTGGGTTTTTGGCGTTTATAGCACTATATTGGCACGCTTGGCGAATTAGAATGCTATTTGGTTACTTGGGTCGTGTCGCGAACTGAAATGTGCTGGAACGGGAGCATATTGATGGACAGACACGAGATTATGGAATAATGGAAGCAGAGCAACAGCAACGATGAGCACCAGAATGGTACAGAGAGCAAAGGATGAGGGTGATGGCTACGAGCACCTCTAAAATAATTGTATGAGTTGAGTTCAATCAGCCTAAAATGATGCGAACACAACGGTACTGAATCAGTTTGGATCTTCAACATATGTTTGTAATTTTACATGCTTTAAATGGAGACAACCTCATGAGTATTGAACGTCACATTAAATCGGTCAAACCACTCAATGTTACCCAGAATATCATTTTAACGGTGTATTTATTTACAGTAACTGAAAGCTTTAAGCGTTGCGAAAATAAGATTTAATTTTTCACATCGACATATTGAGAAACACTTTTATTTACCCATGAGACTCACAAGAGATCCTTGGGTAACAGGTCTAAACGCTTCAATAAACAACACATCTTACAATCTCGTTTAGCAAATTTAAGTAAAATTTTAAGACATAAATTGCATCAGATGTACACCAACATATATCCAACAACGAATGTTTCCCAACTAGCTAATATCAAACAAATTGCCGTCGAACAAAAAAGCGCCACTTCCGCACCAGAAGGCGCGAACCAATCAATTCAACAGCCTTGGTCAATAGTGTGACTAGGATGAAGGTAAGTCTCAGCGGGATTGCAATTCCATTCGATGCATCTAGGCATAGGAAGTGTCTGCCTGGTGCAACCTAACATCATATGGCAAGCACGGTTTTCTCTCCGCGATAGATGGGTGGAATCAATCCCGAGTCATCATCGAACAGAAACACTCATCAGCGAGGTTGATTGCGTGTTTATGCAGTTCAACGCCAAAGCACATATTTGCTGAATGAATTTTGATTGCACCGAGAAAACGCGAAAAGTGTTATCTCTTGCCTCGGTCGGCCACGTGTTCGAGGCTCTTGGAATAGTGGTCCACCTCTATTGGTACCGCGCTGCGTCAGATAGGAATCACAGTCTCACAGTGGTCCAGAATGACAAAATGTAGTAGCTTTTGTCAAAAATGTCAATTTTGAACAACCAAGAGGTCACAGGTCTTACAAACGCCGGTACACTGGATTATCTATTCACGAACAAGGGTTTTGTGAATTGAAACAGTTTGCAATATGAGGAAGTTTAATTCGAAGATGTTCAAAGAATCAACTAGAAGTTCGGCTGTGAAAGGCCATAATCTTCTTCAGTGTGCATACTTGCATGTAATTTAAGGCCTCTATTTATATAGGGCCAACAACGGCACCGGCCTCGTCCTTGCATGCAGGAGGGATTGAGGGAAGGAATGTTAGTGTGTAACCTTTACTATTTGGAGACCGTGTTTAACTCTGCATCTCCACAAAAGTTTTTGGGAGGGATGTTTGTTTATGAGGAGGATCGTTGGGTCACAGGATTCACTTTGATAAGCGATAATACCATAATAAACAATTACTTGTGAGATATAAACATGCTTATAAATATAATATATTCAATTGATATGAGCACTTACCAAGTTATTGATATGAGCACTTACCAAGTTGAAGAAAATAATGTCGACACTTGAAGTGACAAACTTTTCAAAGTTCGTTCAACAAGTAGCAAAACGCAACATTCAAAACGCTGTCAGTACGAAAGCATGTGTTATCATATTTTAGTCACATGAAAAGAACAAAAAAAAAACAATTGGCTGGACCATCACAGAACACCCTTATACCGACACTTACAGTGGTGAACCACTCAAAGTTTGTTGAATAGAAAGAACCTTTTGCAAGTCTACACTTATTGCGTCGAACCATTCAAGTTTTTTTTATTACAAACATAAAAGTAACATAAAAGAATGGTTTTGAAAAAAAAACATGAATAATTTATGAATGAGAGTTTATGCCGACACTCACAAAGACTAACCATTCAGAGTTTGTTGAAAAATCAAATTTAAGTCCCACTGTTGTAACGCTTAAATGTGCAGTCATACATATTTGACTGATTTGAAATAAAAGCATGAAACGAGCTCACCAGTAGCGCAACCAGGATTTGGTTCTAGGGGGGGTTTTGAAAATTCTAAAATACTTTTTGAGAAGATATTTTTGATATAAAAAATCGAGTTGAAGCATTTAAGTAAGTTTTATGTTTTTGCATAGTAAAATGATTTAAGAATTATTTTAGTAAATTATCGTGATGCTATTCATCCGCTATTTTTCTGTGCTGTTCCTTATATGTCTCTCCTGTGTTGTTTTTTATATGTTTTCGAGTTTTGCAATAATGAGAATGACTTCGAGAACAATCTTTAAGCGCAGTAATTTGCAATAGAAATCATTCACATTATTGTTGCAGTAGGTCGAAAGTAGATCAACATTGCAAAACTAAAACTGCGGTGGAAAACTATTTGTCACATCTTACAAACTTTGTTTTGGATGATTTTGTAATCCGATTGATTTGATATTGAGTAGGACGCTAATGCATCCATATTTCTTATGGACAAATCCGAGTCACATTGTTCCAAAAGTTTTTAACACCCTATTTTCACGATTTATTAAAAAAAATAAACAAAAATATTCATTATCCACACTAACAAAATCTAATAATTGTCGAAATTTTCAAAGGTGCCAAATGCATCAACTGCCAGCTAAATACAGATGTTTCTTCAAATCAAAGAATTCTTATGCTCTGAAGGTCGTCAAATTTGGCAAAATGCTGAGGCAATGGTGGGGAACGTGCCTTTGGAACCGACCTTCTGATCAGTTTGTTTTCAAAACAGGCTAGAGAATTTTGTTATTTAACAGCTTATTGTAGTAATAATTCACAGATGACTTTGTTATTATCAAACTTCCTGAAGATTTCTTCTTCTTCTTCTTTCTGGCGTTACGTACCCACTGGGACAGAGCCTGCTTCTCAGCTTAGTGTTCTTATGAGCACTTCCACAGTTATTAACTGAGAGCTTACTATGCCAATGACCATTTTTAAATGTGGATATCGTGTGGCAGGTACGAAGATACTCTATGTTTTGGGGAGTCGAGAAAATTTCCAGCCCGAAAAGATCCTCGACCGGTGGGATTCGAACCCACGACCCTCAGCTTGGTCTTGCTGAATAGCTGCGCGTTTACCGCTACGGCTATCTGGGCCCCTGAAGAGTTCAATATTTCAAATAAACACAACTTAGAATAATATAACTGTGAAAACCACTAACATTCGCAGTGTTAATACGAATCAAACTAAGTTACTGCTCTGTAGTTGTATAATGTGTAGTGTTGCATTTAAAAAATGTACTTGGCAAGCCATATAATTTTTCGGCTCTGGGGGGGGTTTTGACCCCCAAAACCCCCCCTTGGTTGCGCCACTGGAGCTCACCAATTGATCCTCCATCCTTGACTGAGCAGCCACAACCCACTTTCAGCTTCACTTAACGCATACATACTAACTGAGAAAGAAATCACTCTGGAGACGCGAAAAAATTGCACGCGTTTCATGTAAAACATTGCTTTGATGACACAAAACAAAAACACGAATGCTTAGGCTTCCACGAAGCATTCCGCACTGCCCAGCAGAGCAGAACTCGAAAACTCCATGATATATAGTCCAATATCATGCTATGGTATGTTCAAAGATTTCAAAAAATGTCAAACCATCAATTAAAACGCTAGTAGATTTTAGGATCAATGTTTTCGAAAAATTTTGGAACTTTTACAAGTTGTTATGCTCGCGGATTTGGAGATCTATAAGTATTTCAATAATTTCTTTCGTGATCCGAATTTTACACGAACTTTTTTCCAATCAACTTATTTGAAATTGGTTTATTTATTAATATCAATTTAACTTTATAAAACCTCACCCACAATATTTCGCCAATTCACTCGGTTCATGGCCGCCTTTCTCCATCCTCGAATGTCCAACGCACTCTAGGTCCTGGATATTTTGATCAATCTACCTAGCTCGCTGCGCCCCACTCCTTTTTGTTCCGACTGGATTCGAAGCGAACACCATCTTTACAGGGCTGTTTTCCAGCATTCTCGCACAATGCTCTGCCCAGTGTATTCTTCCAGCTTTGATCACCTGCTGGATATTGGGTTTGCCGTAGAGTTGTCCAAGCTCGCTTCGCTGCCACACACCGTTCTCCTGCACGCCGCCGAAGAATCCACAGTACGAAATCCCCGAAAGCTTACAAATTCTGCTCGAGGATAGTCAAGGTTTCATGCCCATGCTACCGGTCTTATGAGCGTTTTGTACATCGTGCATTTCGTGCGGTGGCGAATCTTTCTCGATCGTTTCTACCGTTTTGATTCATATTACGGACACTTAAGACCTCAGTGAAGTATAAGCCAGCACAGAGAATACAAAATAAATCATTCTGTATGATTTTTTAGTGTTATCGAGCGTCTAAAGCCCTTAACTTTCGGATGGTGGGTAAAGAATACGCTTCCGCAACTTGAATAATTTTAAATAAATCAAAATGTGTGGCCTTTTCATGATTCTTATTCCGGACGCTTCCTCACTTTTGCCTCATATTCCGGACACTTTGATTCGAATTCCGGACAGCTCATGATAATCATTAATGGAACAGTCAAATCATCAAATGAAATCGTCAAACCACTAAAGAGACGTCTAAGGTAATTGGGCATTATAAATTTGCAAAGATATCTATGGAAAAAGCTTAATAAAACGATTCTTGAAAGTGAGAACTTTTGGACGGTTAAAATTGAAATATTTCGTGTGAAATGTTTCCCATACAAAGGAGAGTGTCCGGAATTTGAAGCTGTCCGTAATATGAATCAAAACGGTACTGATGCCCATAGAAGGCACGACTTCCACAGATGATGCGCCTTCCTATTTCATGGCTAACCTTGTTGTCAGCCGTCAGCAAGGATCCAAGCATCCTCAAAAGCATCTCCGTCTATCGTGACATTGTTTCCCAGTCGGGCCTGGTCGCGCTCAGTTCCGTCTACCAACATGTACTTTGTCTACGACGCATTCCCCATCAGTCCGACTCATGTTGCTTTGCGTTTCAAGCGGGTGAACAAATTTCAAATTTTCTCCCAATATAATATCCAAGTCATCCGTGAAACAGACAAATTTCCCAGACCTCGTGAAAATCTGCCTCGACTGTTAAGTCTGGCTCACCGTGCGACACCATCAAGATCAATATTGAACAGCAGGCACAAAATTCCGTCACATTGTCGTAGTCCGAGCGGGATTTGAACGAGTGTTCGTCCGAAATCGCAGTTTTGTACACCGTCCATCGTTGCTCTAATCAAGGTCAATACTGTAGTCAATACTGTAGTACGCTACTTTGAAATTGAACAGGTGATGCGAAGGGACCTTATACTCACGGCATTTCTGGAGGATTTGCCACACGGAAAAGATCTGGTCCGTTGTCGAGCAGCCGTCGATGAAACCTGCTTGATAACTTCCCACGAAATCGTTTACTGTAGGTGATAGACGACTGAAGATAATGGGATAGCACTTTGTAAACAGCGTTTAGGATAAAGATTGCACGATAATTTCAAATTCTAGTTTGTCGCCCTTTTTGTAGATGGGGCATATTGAGATCGCAGTAGGCAGCGCTCGCGAACGGATGTGTTAAAAACTGATCTGGAATGAAAATTTAATGATTTTGAGGATTTTTTCAATTTTACCTAATGATCTACCTTTATATATGCTGTTTGTGATTCTTAAACCATTCGGACACTGGTTGAGTGATCAATAATAGCGCGAATGCGGCATGATTCAAGTTGATCGCTACTTGTAACAATATCTGATAAACCCTTTATCCCATGACAAACAGTGCATCGGATGCTCCATGCGCGCGTAATGAGGTGTTGAAATCATGCTGCTGCGAGAGACACGGCCCTCTTTTTTTTTTTTTACTTATCTCGTTTATTTGGCAGGCTCAGGCGCCGTAGGGCATAACAGAGCCGAAATCTTTTCCTTTTTTTACATTATTTACATTTTGAAATTTGAACTTATTTTAAAAACTATGTTAGTTTGCGGAAGTTTTAAGGTTAGTGGATACATTTGAAACAGGGAAGGAAAGGATTTTTTGGAATTTCTTAAGCTACTTAGACTACTAAGCTGATGAAGCTTGAAGGGACAGGATGTCCAGATCTGTAATGAAACTAAACAGAAACGGTTTGTGGGAGACACGACGAGAAGAGGACAATTTGAATGGGAAAAAGAAAGACAGGGAACGAACACAATCAAACCCGGATATTGATACGCTTCAAAAACAGATGGATTAAATTCATATATTCTAAATCAAGGCCCGCCAACACTTCCCTGACAGGTTTCTGCTGTTTTCCTCGGATCCGGAGAGTTTCAGTCAGCTCAGATCTGACGCCACGATGCTCAACGCATCCCCACACAACATGTTCGATATCCTGGTAAGCCACGCCGCAAACACAGAGATTGCTTTCTGAGATCCCAATACGGTGGGTATGCGCGCTTAACGAATGGTGATTGGACATAAGCCGACACATGACACAAATGAAATCACGGCTCATGCCCAACCCCTTAAACCATGGCTTTTTCGACACCTGTGGAAATATGGAATGCAGCCATCTACCCATTTCTCCGTCTCTCCATTTCTGTTGCTAGCTGATCAAGGTCTCCCGACGGGCCAATGCAAAAAATTCTTCGAAGGCGATTTGACGCTCGTAAACATCGCCTTCTTTAGCGCCTACCTTAGCCAGAGAGTCCGCTTTCTCATTGCCAGGAATGGAGCAATGCGAAGGGACCCAAGCTAGGGTAATAGTGTAAGAGCGAATTGACAAAGCACTCAATGCCTGGCGTATTCTATTCAGGAAGTACGCTGAGTGCTTCACCGGCTTCATTGACCGAACAGCCTCCAGAGAACTTAAACTGTCGGAAAAAATGAAGAAGTGCTCGGGTGGGAGAGAACTGATGTACTCTAAGGTGTAATGTATAGCTGCTAGTTCAGCAACATATACAGAACATGGTTTTTGAAGCATGAAGGAGGCGCTATGAGAAACGTTGTAAACACCGAAACCAGTGATATCATCCATTTTTGACCCATCAGTGAAGAACTGTCGGCTCTCGCTGACATGCCCGAATTTACTTGCAAACATGGGAGGGATAAACTTTGAACGAAAGTGATCTGGTATACCATGGATATCTTGCTTCATGGACAAATCAAATACTACAGAGGAACAGTCGAATTCTAGGAAGTTATCACGATTGGTGTTAACCGAAGATGGGCTAACCTCCAGCGTCATGTACCAGTAGTACACACTCATGAAACGAGTTTGAGGGTTATGTTCAAGCAGCTTTCGTAGTTTTCAATAACCAATGGATTGAGAACCTCACAACGGATGAGGAACCTGAGTGTTAACTCCGCGAAACGATCTGTCAGGGGCTGTACTCCTGCAAGTACCTCTAAACTCATTGTGTGAGTCGAGTTCATGCAGCCTAGCGCGATGCGAAGACAACGGTACTGAATCCGCTGTATCTTCAGCATATGTGTTTTCGCCGCGGATTGAAAGCAAAAGCTACCGTACTCTAAGACCGACAAGATGGTTGTTTGGTACAGCTTGATCAGATCTTCCGGATGGGCTCCCCACCATGTTCCGGTTATAGTTCGCATGAAGTTGATTCTTTTTTGGCATTTCTGTGTCAGATACACAATGTGCTTCCCCCAGGTGCATTTGGAGTCGAACCAGATCCCGAGATATTTAGAAGACATGCTATGAGAGATTGTCTTACCCATGAGTGTAAGCGGAAACTTGGCAGGTTTGTGTTTCTTTGAAAAGACAACCATCTCAGTTTTCTCCGCAGAGAATTCGATACCCAGCTTTAAGGCCCAAGTAGACAAATTGTCCAGAGTATCTTGTAAGGGTCCTTGTAGTTCGGCTGCTGTTGGTCCTGTGACAGAAACAACACAGTCGTCTGCAAGCTGTCTTAACGAGCAATTTTCCATGAGACAGTCATCAATGTCTCTCACATAAAAATTATAAAGAAGGGGACTCAGACATGATCCCTGGGGGAGACCCATGTAGCTAATTCGTGAAACTGACAAGTTGCCATGAGTAAAACTCATATGCTTCTCGGACAACAAATTGTACAAAAAATTGTTCAAAACTGATGAAAGGCCACTTGCGTGGAGTTTGTCTGAAAGGACATCAACACAAACTGAGTCAAAAGCACCCTTAATATCCAAAAATACTGAACCCATCTGTTCCTTTTGGGCAAAGGCAAGTTGAATTTCTGAAGAAAGCAGCGCAAGACAGTCGTTCGTTCCTTTGGCTCTGCGAAAACCAAACTGTGTACCTGACAGCATGCCATTCGATTCAACCCATTTATCCAGCCGAAAGAGAATCATCTTCTCTAACAACTTGCGAATACACGACAACATCGCAATTGGGCGGTACGAATTATAGTTCGACGCGGGTTTCCCGGGTTTTTGGATGGCTATTACTCTCACCTGCCTCCAGTCATCCGGAACAATGTTACACTCCAGAAAGTGATTAAACAAGTTCAATAGGCGCCTCTTTGCGACGTCAGGTAGGCCCTTAAGCAAATTGAACTTGATTCGATCCATTCCTGGAGCGGAATTGTTACATGAAAGGAGAGCAAGTGAGAATTCAACCATCGAAAAAGGTCTATCCATGGCGTTCCTATCCACCGGAATATCTCGTCGCACGCGATCAACAGGAACGGAATCCGGACAAACTTTCTTAGCGAAATCGATAATCCACCGAGGAGAGCTCTCTCGATCTTCATTAACCGACGATGTATTACGCATTCTTCTTCCGACGGTCCAAAGCGTTCTCAACGAGGTCTCACGTGATAATCCTTCCACAAAATGACGCCAATAACCGCTTTTCTTCGCTTTGACCAAGCTTTTAAACTTGCGTTCAAGGGAAGAATAGCGCTCATAGTTGTCAATTGAACCACGTTTCCGGAAGTCTTTAAACGCGGCGGATTTCTCGCGATAGAGTGCCTTACACTCTTCATCCCACCACGGATTGGGAGGCTTCTTGCGAACCGACGGACCAGGCACAGGACGGCGTTGGGCTTGAAGAGCGCTGTTGAGAATCAACTCGGATAAAAAGCGATACTCTTCCAACGGAGGAAGTACTTCTACCGCTTGTTCTCCATCAATGATCGTTTCCGCGTACTTTCCCCAGTCTATGTGCTTTGTGAGGTCGTAGGCGAGATCGATGGATGAAGACTGTTGTGTTCCATTGGAAATTGAAACTACGATCGGCAAGTGATCGCTACCATGGGGATCCTGGATTACCCTCCATGAACAATCCAGCGATAACGAGCTTGAACATATTGAGAGGTCTAAACGGCTATCCCTAGGACTTCCATCTTGAGCTGGAGGTGCCACTCGTGTAACTTCCCCAGTGTTGAGAATTGTCATATTGAAGTCGTCGCAGAGGTCATATATCAACGTTGATCGGTGGTCGTCATACAGTTCCCCCCAGCCTGTTCCGTGGGAGTTGAAATCCCCAATGAACAACCGTGGTTCAGGCATAACAGAGCAGATGTGAGAGAGATCTCTGCGAGATATCGCCGATCTCGGAGGAAGATATATGGAGGCGACACTGAGGCTTTTGCCTCGGATAGTCACCTGACATGCAACGACTTCAATGCCTGACATCGGCGGCAGATCGACTCTGTAGAACGAGTGATGCTTTTTGATCCCCAAAAGCACTCCTCCATATGAGTCGGATCGATCCAGGCGAATAATATTAAAATCATGGAAAGGAAGGGTCACATCAGGTGTTAGCCATGTTTCTGATAACGCAAAAACATCGCACTGTAAATTACTAACTAAAAATTTAAAACTATCTAATTTAGGCATAATACTACGACAGTTCCAGTGTAGAACAGAAATCATATCTTCGACCTCTGTGGATAATTTATCCATCAAAAGATATGATCGTTGCAAGGAGGGGCATTCTAGAAGCCAGTTGCTTCAAAAGAGGAGTCACACATGGAAGCAATCCTTTGACAATGTTCTTCACTGGGTCAGAAGCATTGAAGAAATTAAGGATGATATCTACAATTCCAGAAAGCGTAAACATTGAAACGCCCTGAGGTTGCCCTAGGGGCTCCGAATGCGAACTTTCTTTTGGCTGAGCAGTTTGAAATTTTGGAATATTTGGGATTTTAGATTTTCCCGGTAGTGGCGGAAAGTCTCTTTCCTCTTGGAGTTTGAATCCAGGAGGTGAAAGCTTTGAGACTTTCGCGACAGGCTTAGTATTTTTCATGGCTGGTGGGTCATCACTGCTAGACAGATTCCGAGGCTTTTTTGTGGGTCTCTGGAGTCTCACACGCTTCCTCGATGAACCCTTGAAAACGAAGGAAATTCCTTCACCAACCTCAGAGTCGGAGCCCTGATCATCAAGAGACAGAGAAGAGTAGATATTTTGGGATTCAGCAGACGGAGCAGCCTTTTTCAACATCTCGGCAAAACTACGCCGAGAGCGCTGCTCTAATGATCGTCGCTGATGTTGCTGCCGGCGTACGTACGTCGGGCAGTTTTCGAGGGCATGTGGTGGACTTTCGTTGCAATAAACGCATTTTGGCGGTATACTACATGCACCATCCACATGTCTCTCCCCGCAAGAAGCACAGCGAGGTTTATTGCAGCAATACTGGGCAGTATGGCCCAGCTGCTTGCAATTTGTGCAATTCATTACCTTCGGTACGTACAGCCTCACAGGTAAACGAAGTTTGCCGATTACAAGAAAATTCGGCAAAGCAGATCCGGAAAAGGTCACACAGAAGGATTCAGAATGTGAATAGATCTTCTTTTCTCCCACCAGGGATACTGAATGCAATTGCTTGCATTCCAGTATGGGGACAGATGGGAGAGAAGGGTTTTTGAAGCGACCACAACCCTGCATCAATTCTTCGCAGGTCATACTGCCTTCGGTGACCACTCCCGCAATCTCAACCCGATGGCTTGGCAGATAAGTTTGGTACTCACGAGTAAAGAGCTCACAGGCCACAATCTCATTGGCCTGTTTACGGTCACTGACGGTGACGCGCAGCTTACCAGAACCCACTGTGTCAATGGCGACAACGGAAGAGAATCGCTTAGTCAGATCCTTACTAATCTGAATAGTGTTCAACCGTTTGCCTTTGGATCGAAAGAAAACAACAAAAGGCCCACCAGAGTCGGGCGGGTAGGCCTTGAGGCGAGGGGACGTCGGAGATGGTAGAATATTGGTGTCCATTTGAGACACATCAGATTGAGGGGACACACATGGATTGGGCATAGAGGTGTTTGTGTTTTGTTGGTTCAACACATTCGAAGACTCAGTGAGGGGATACGACGTTCCCCCGCCATCATCATCTACACCCATTGCGGTAGCTTAACACCGCAAAGGGCGCACGAATAACTCAAACTAACACTATTCACAGAAATGGAAATTGAATCAAACTGAAAAAAAAAACATACAAAGGGGAAAGGGAAGAGGGAAAACTTTCACACGCAGTAAAAACTAATCAAAAAAGACGTGAAGAGGAGAAGGACAACGAGAGGTACTTATCTTTTACTCTATCCACGCTGGCGTCGTCGATGCTGTAACCGATGGGCGTCTACGCTTGGGGAGAGGTAGCAAGTAACGTACGACCATTCGCTGGGACGCGTAGATGTGTGGTTGATCTCCGCTGTCCACGCTATACGCACACCACAGACGATGATCGCACTGATGAACTCTGCACTGCACACAGGTAGCACACGGGACGGGGTGCGAGCTGCCTTCGATGATACACGTGATCAAAAAAGGACGGTCTGGTTCCTGGTTCGCTGGTACGGTGTATGTGTGGTTGGTCTCTCACTGCCTGCCACCAACCAACACAGGCGTCGATAACGATGGTGACCACTGTCGGTGTGGAGAGCGCACCGCCGTGCACGCTATATGCACACCACAAACGATGATCACTCAGGTAGCACACGGGACGAGGTGCAAGCTGTCTTCTACGATACACGTGATCGGAAAATAACCACGCAATGGCGAAAACGTTCAATACTTTTGCGCAAAACTCGATTAATCGGCAACACAATGGCTTCGCCAAAAGTGTTCCGCTTCCAAGCCGAACTAAGGCTCTTCACTGCCTAAAAACACTTTGCAATAGGCGTCGAAATACCAAAGATTTGGAAAAACGGGGGTGAACCCGGACACACGAGAACTATCGACTGTCTCGCACGGTAGCTCAACAAGGAATGAGACACGGCCCTCTTAGATTATTCCAATACTGTGTTGTTGATCGCTAGAGACGATTTTTTTCCATCCTTGGGTGGGAATGTTACTCAAACGAATTGATTTAACAAAATATGAACAGTTCGTTACTGTAATTGTCATCATAGACTCTTGTACATTAACACTAAAAACCCCGGTGTCCGGTCATTTGGCCGAATGTCGTTTGGGCGAATTACGAACAAAAAACAACCAAATTTCTTCAACGTTGATGTGTAGGATTCATAAGTGTGTTGATTTTTATGATGTGGCGGGACGTTATGTTTGTCGCTTAGTGTTCCAGTACGAAGTTGTAAACTCCACCCATCGCTTCAAGACTCTAAGCTGATAGTTGGTTCGTCGCTGAGTTACCAATGGTGTGCTTGGGTTCAAAGTGTTTCTGAATGATTTCATCAGAAAATTTTCCTTCTTGGCAGTGTTTCGGAAAGCCCAAGCAAGACAGTTTGTTTTCGGGACGCCGGGAGTTTGTGTTTCGTTGGCAGTGTTTTGGAAAGCCCAAGCAAGACGCTTCGTTTTCGGGACGCCGGGAGTTTGGTTTTCGGTTCGCGGTGGATCGTAGTGTGCCGTGCTTCATACCGGCCGCGAAAATTTTTCATTCCCGTCAAAATTTTTATTTCATAGTTCCATCAACTAGTACAGAAATTTAGCTTTTGTATTCATTTTATTGATAGTGATTAGTGGTGAAAAATGAAAAACGTGTGAAATAGTTGATGTGTTGTAACCAACGATGATTTCCGGCCCATGTGATTCCGATGACGGGATTCCGCATCTGCGAAAACAATTTTGCAGATGTTGCAGGCAATTTGGTGAGTTTGTTCCGTTTTACCATGGTAAAAGTTCCGCAGATCGTTCTTTCGTGTTTTTCGATTACGGAATGCTTTTAAATGGTCGAAATTCATTTTTATCCGATTTAAACGCGTTTCAGCTGGACGGTTGAGAAACTTCGGTGGTTTGCAATGTCATTCGATTATGTTGCTTGCTCTTACGGGAGGGCGAGAGCCGGAATCGCGATCAATCGTGTTCTTTCTTTTTGCGTTGTACGGTTACGAAAAAGCATGTAATGTTTATCATTTTATTCTGTTGCTTGTCCTTACGGGGACGGGAGACGGATTCAATGATCAATCAGTCGTGTGTCGCAAAATTGGCCATGCGTAGTGGCATTTTTTTTTCTTTTCTCGGTTTATGCGTCGTGGACAGCCTCTCGTTTCGTGTAGTTCAGACAGCATTTTTCTTTTCTTTTTTTTTGTAAGCATTAAACCGATGACCTTGGAGGGATCGGTTCTGCTTTATCTAAGCAGAATGTCACTTCCGTCGAACGCGCGACCATTCCCTTTTTTCACGGGAAACAATGTTGTTCATACTATAAATAAAGCATTGCTCCTTTCTTTTGCATGCCGGCATTCAAAAGATTAAATTTAAAACAATTAAACATCAAATGCTCTGTGTCTATCGTCAGCTTCTCAGGCGAATCCTGACCAAATACCTTTCCCAACCCCCAACTCCGTAGCACTTATGAGGGTGTCGCTGAGTCGGTGGCCTCTCATTAAGTAAGTGCTACATCAACATTTCCTCTCCCTTCCCAAGTTACGGTAAAGATGGGCGTGGCCGGGAATAGCGATATTCATGGTTTTGGTATTCTTGTTAAGGATTGGAACAAGGTTCACTCCCTAGCCCTGCTCCTGAAAGCAATCTAGATAAGATTATCAAAATAAAAAACATGAATGTTGCTAGTATCCAATCTACGAAGTATACCGTAACTACGCTAACGCTAACGCTAACGATTTCATCAGAAAATTTTCCTTCTTTTAAACATAGGCTTTTCTTTCGAGTTATGCTGGTTTCATTACTATTTTAAATTTTATAATTTTAGTTGGGAATTTTACCTTCTCTTTGGCAGTTCTTTGTAGTTATACTGATGTAACGTTTACTAGCATTACACTTGCTTAAATTTTCATAGAAGATTTCTCCTTCTTTTGATCATCTGCTGTTCTTTCAAGAAAACAATATTTTTCATAGTTATTAGAATAAGAGCTATAGTAAATTTTATACCTTATCTAAAGCGACGATTTGTAATCGTAAAGTAAACTATCACCCATGAGTAGTTTACCGGCGACGATTTTGTTGCACTGTTTGAAAGCTGGTGGCGCATTTCGTTGTCAATGAAACAAACAATTATACTTTAATGAAGAGTTATATTCAAAACATCTCTGTACCGTTGCTTGCGTATATCAGTAGAAGCTCTTTGTTTCTCCGTTGTAAAAAAAAGAAGCCAAAACTTGTGGTAGCTAGAACTATGAAATAGTTTACTAACAAACCGAAGCAAACCGATGCTGTAGAACAGTGCTTTTCAAACTTTCGCCCCCCTGACGTCATTATATCGCCCCTCTGATATGTTTTCGAAATATTTATATTAGACGCTCTACTTTGCTAAAATTCAGAACAATATATTATCATAAGTACTCAAAAATTGGTTAAGTTATCAAGTTTACCGTTGTAAAAATTTTAAACATATGTGGTTTTGAAGCTTAAATTAAACATATTATATTCATTGATATTCTTGTATCATCAAAACTATCTGAAGATCTGCAGAAAATCATAATGATAGATTTTCATAAATTTCAATAAACGACCGTTTTTCAAAATGATGTGCTGGTAAGTAATTCATAACAGCAAACAACCTAAGTGTATAACACGCTACTGCCCCACTGCACCAAACAAATTTGACTGACTTTCAGAATTTCGAAACATAGTAATTTGATTGATTAAATATGTTATTGTAAAACAAATTTTAGAAATTTTATGAAATACATGTTCGACAATTTAAAAACTCCATAATTTAAAAAAGAATATTTAATAATAAAAAAAACTTTGCATTGCCTTATTAATTATAAAAATGCAATGTTAGAACGTTTTCTGTTAAAAAAAATATATTGCAATTTCAGAGAAAACTTTCCGTTTTACGGTTCAACGGAGAGCTACCGCAGCTGTCACATTACTGATTTGCACTGGTAAATCATCAGTAGGCTTCTATGATACCTTGGATACCGTCTTGATGATTGTTGTTTGTTGGTGTTTTTCATAGCGCTTTCTCTTTCAAGCATACTATGATTGAATTGTTTGCTTCAATGATATAATGATTTCGAAGCCTGCGGTAAAACTTTGACAGCTGCGGTAGAACTCGGCGGCTACCACGAAACGGAAAATTTTCTTTACAACCGTAATATTTTGTTTCTTAAATCCTGAAGGTTTTTCAAATATATTTTAAGTTGCATGATTAACGTCTTTGGTAATTATAAGTTAGCAGCAAGTTTTGTCGAAACTTTTTTCTGTGAGGACCTGTCAATAATCGTAACACTAGCTAGCCAATTCTAAAGCTCTTTTATGAATTAAACATAATTTATTAAATTTAGATACTTGAACCAATATCTAAATATTTCAAATAGTTTAATTAAATTGATCACTTTAAGAACACTTTCAAACTATCTCTGACTACAATTATATAATATAGTATTAAATACGTTATGTTTTGGGAAAATTTTAGTTGCCAATTCATAATTCATAGCGAATTTTAACACTTACGTTTAAAAAACTTAGAATGAATGAATGAATGAATTGTCTTTATTAACGAGAATTTCAGCCCTTTTCTAGTTCGTCTCTTTAACCCGCAAAGTGCCGGGACGAACCTAAAATTTTCAAAATGCTCGTTCTCAGTAATGCTCCAACCGATTTTCGAGATTTTTGGCTTTTAGTGAAGGGGAATAGTTGTACTAACTTTCTGCGTTGGTGCCGCCCCGCCGAAACCCTCCCCGTTTTTTGGAGATGCAAATATGTCTGTGTTTTTTTCCCGTTTTTCACGCTGAGCTGACCAAATAGCTCTGGTTCTTAATTGGATTCGTCGCCCAGTTACCTAAATCTTATCACAGAGGTACCGTTCAGTGAGGGGATGGTTACACACATCTCGGGAGTAACTTGGCTCCGATGATAAGTAACCTGGTTCTCCGGAAAATCCGGAATATTCGTGAAGATGGTCAATTCGTGAAAGTCGTCCTAAAAGGCTTAGGTTTTTTGCCAATTCATCAGATTTCATTATCAAAGAACGTAATAGATGATCGGAATTGCTTATCGACATGAGTGGCCACTATAACGGCCTCCGGTAGATCCGGAACATCCGTAAAAATAGTCATTTCGTGGGAACTATCCTAGACCACCGGGATTTTTACCAATGTTATCAGAATTGATAATTATGGAATATAATGGATGATTTGGACTATTCATGGACATAGGTGGCCACTAAAATGATCTTCGGAAGTACCGGAACATCCGTAAAAATGGTAGTTTCGTAAAAACCATCCTAGACAACCGAATATTTTCCAATGATAACAGAATTGATAATTGTAGAATATAATGGATGATTTGGACTGTTCATGGACATAGGTGGCCACTATAATGGCCTCCGGAAGATCTGGAACATCCGTAAAAGTGGTTCTTTCGTGAAAATCATCCTAGAACACCGCGATTTTTTCCAATGATATTACACAGTACGAACGTAACCTGTAAAATTATAGCGAGTCGAATGTAACAAAAGGACTCCATTATATATGATAGATATTTATGTGTGATCCTCAAATTAAAATGCTGCTGGTTTGAAAATGAGCTATAATTAGCTACCAAACTTGATGGATATATATATATATAAAAAAAGTTTTAAACGGGATTCCAACTAGGGATCTCTGGAGCGATAGCTACACGCCCGAGCTCTCTCGGCTGTCTTACCACTTAGTAAGTGAATGACAAAAGTTGAACACGTTCTGCGTAAAATGAGTGTATCACAAAATCAATTCGACGGTTGGCGATTTCATCGAGAATTCAATTCGTGAAAGTCGTCCTTAAAGGCTTAGGTTTTTTGCCAATTCATCAGATTTCATTATCAAAGAACGTAATAGATGATCGGAATTGCTTATCGACATGAGTGGCCACTATAACGGCCTCCAGTAGATCCGGAACATCCGTAAAAATGGCCATTTCGTGAAAACCATCCAAGACCACCGGGATTTTTTCCAATGATATCAGAATTGATAATTATGGAATATAATGGATGATTTAGACTATTCATGGACATAGGTGGCCACTATAATGACCTCCGGATGATCCGGAACATCCGTAAAAATGGCCATTTCGTGAAAACCATCCTAGACTACCGGGATTTTTTTCAATGATATGAGAATTGATAATTATGGAATATAATGGATGATTTAGACTATTCGTGGACATGGGTGGCCACTATAATGACCTCCGGAAGATCCGGAACATCCGTAAAAATGGCCATTTCGTGAAAACCATCCTAGACCACCGGGATTTTTTCCAATGTTATCAGAATTGATAATTATGGAATTCATGTAATTTTCTAGTAGATTTAACTGAAATATATTAGGAAGGGCCCTGATTGGTTGACAGATGGTCATATTTGCTTCAGCGGTTGGCTAACGCGTGTAATTTTCAAATGCCTGCCACAATTTTCCGTCGATGTCCGAATTGCGTGCTGCTTAGTATTCATTAAATTTATTATTTTTTAATTATGATTTGGATTATTCATGGACATAATTGGCTACTATAAAGGTATCCGGAAGATCCGGAACATCCGTAAAAAACGGTCAGCTGGAAGATCCGGAGCATTCGTGAAAATGGTAATCTCGTGAAAATCATCCTAGACCAACGCGATTTTTTCCAATTATAAAACATAACGAATGATATATATTTGTGAACTTAATTTTGGATTTCGGCTTGCAGTCACAATCAAAAGCGTTGATAATTTTAATTCATCGCCGACGTTTCGATCCTATGGTTTGGATCTTCTTCAGGGCCTGTGTTTATTAAAATATTTCACGAAACATACAACACAACACAAGCACAACACAACGAAACACAACACATGCTGACTAGCTACAACGCTGTGTGCCCTAGAATATATGGCCAACCTAAGGCACACAAGCCCGATCTTCCTCTCAGACCAGTCGTTCCAAACACAACGACACCTTCGATCCAGTTGTGTAAGTATATGGCGGATATCTTACAGCGTTCGTTCAAAAGTCAATACAACGCTGTAGACTCGAAGAGTTTCTGCGTGTATGTCAACAACATGAAAATACCGCCAGACCATATACTGGTATCGTTTGATGCGGTATCACTGTTTAACAATGTCACGAAGGAGGTGGTAACACATGACATCATCATGATGTGGGATGAAATTAGGAAGAACACAGACATCAATCTAGATTTCTTCCTTGAAATTGTAAATTTCTGTTTTGATGCGAGTTTCTTCTGTTTTCGTGGGAAATACTACCACCAAATATCGGGCACTGCAATGAGGAGTCCGTTATCGCCGATCCTCGCGGATATTGTTATGGACAATTTGATCACCAGAGCAATCAATCTTGCAGCGATCCCTCCACAACTCATACGAAAATATGTGGATGATCTATTTATAGTCATACACAAAGACAAACTAGATCAAACACTGTCAATTTTCAATGCACAAAACGAGAAAATAAAATTCACGTCCGAAGTCGAAGACAACGGAAAGCTTCCTTTCCTGGACCTTCTGGTAATCAGGCAAGAGGATGGAAGTGTAAAAACAGATTGGTATTCCAAGCCGATTGCTTCCGGTAGAATTCTGAACTTCTTTTCCTTCCATTCACCTGAACAAAAATTGTCAGTCATTAACAATTTCATTGATCGAGTTCGATCTTTGAGCACAACCAGAACCAGAGAAGAGCAAGACGAACTTATACACAGTCATCTACGCAAGAAAGACTACCCACGTACGTTGATCAACAGAATGCTGCGCAAAACACCTGTAACCAATAGCATGGAAAAACCAGCAACCTTTAGATCGATACCGCATATTCGCCAGTTGACTCCCTCCATTAAGAAAATATTACAAAATAGTAACACAGCTATGGGCATCTCATACAGCAACCAAAATACAGTCGGACGTCTATACAAAACAGCAAAAGATCCTGTTCCAAATCTGAATAAAAGCAACGTGATATACAAGATAGACTGTAGAGACTGCCACTACAAATATATAGGGATGACAACCAACAAACTCCGAACCCGTATGTATGGACATCAATCACACATCAACGTTCTGGATGAGAAGCTGAGAGAAGGAAACTGCTACACCGATCCAGCAATACAACAACTGAAGGAGAAGACAGCACTAATAGAACACTGTATCACCCATCAACATCGCTTCAATATCAACAACCCAACCATCATAGATATCACCTACAAACGACAAGCTTTGCAAGTGTTGGAGATGTGCCACATCGCTACTACATCCAACACCGTCAACCGTCGGACAGATACCGACGATCTCAGCTGTGCGTATGCGAACCTCCTCGATACAGTCAAACGACAGAGAGAAGAGAATATCGCATCGTCAAACCGTCACCGTAGTAGAACACAACAACCCAATACTCACGAACACGCTCCACTAACCCATTCAAACCCAACCACCCAGTTATCACCCATAATGCTCGACCCACAGTAATATTCCCTTCCCCGGCTGTGAAACATCCGTGCGCGAGACGTGTGTACAAACCTGGCAATTACCCGTTATGACCAGTGAGGGTACCACATTCGAAAATGAGGAAACTAACCCGACATATCTCCGTGTAAAGCTACGGTACTTAACAAGTTGGTTAACTTCGAGTGAGTAATTTGTCAAATTTGTATCAATGTTAAGTTAGACCAGAATGTAATTATATGTTGTATGTTTCGTGAAATATTTTAATAAACACAGGCCCTGAAGAAGATCCAAACCATAGGATCGAAACGTCGGCGATGAATAAAAATTATCAACGCTTTTGATTGTGACTGCAGGCCGAAATCCAAAATTAAGTTCACAAAAATACCAGTCAAGATCACTAAAATAAGATATATATTTGTCATGGACATAAGGAGTCACCAAAATGGCCTCCGGAACATCCGTGAAAATGGTTATTTCGTGAAAATCATTCTAAGCCACCATGATTCTATCCAATGATATCAGAATTCATAATTAAAAGACAAAATGGATTATTTGGAATTCTGATATTATTGGAAAATACACGTTGGTCTAGAATGATTTTCACGAGATAATCATTAATTCGAATGTTCCGGAGCCCATTTTTGTGGCCACTCATTTCCATCAACAACCGAAATCATCCGTTACGTTCTATAATTATAAATTCTGATATCATTGGAAAAAAATCGAGGTGATCTAATATTATTTTAAAGAAATTTCCATTTTTGCGGATGTTTCGGATCTTCCGGAGACCGTTATAGTGGTCACATATGTCCATGAACAATCCAAATCATCCATTATATTCTGATATCATTGGAAAAAATCCCGGTGGTCTAGGATGGTTTTCACGAAATGACCATTTTTACGGATGTTCCAGATCTTCCGGAGGCCATTATAGTGGCCACCTATGTCCATGAACAGTCCAAATCGTCCATTATATTCCAATTCTGATATCATTGGAAAAAATCCCGGTGGTCTAGGATAGTTTTCACGAAATGACCATTTTTACGGATGTTCCGGATCTTCCGGAGGTCGCTATAGTGGCCACTCAAGTCGATAAGCAATTCCGATCATCTATTACGTTCTTTGATAATGAAATATGATGAATTGGCAAAAAACCGCAGTCTTTTAGGACGACTTTCACGAATATACCATCTTCACGATTATTCCAGATTTTCCGGAGAACCAGGTTACTTATCATCGGAGCTAAGTTACTCCCGAGATGTGTGTAACCATCCCCTCACTGAACGGCACCTCTGTGATAAGATTTAGGTAACTGACGAATCCAATTAAGAACCAGAGCTATTTGGTCAGCTCAGCGTGAAGAACGGGAAAAAAACACAGACATATTTGCATCTCCAAAAAACGGGGAGGGTTTCGGCGGGGCGGCACCAACGCAGAAAGTTAGTACAACTATTCTCCTTCACTAAAAGCCAAAAATCTCGAAAATCGGTTGGAGCATTACTGAGAACATTTGAAAATTGAAATTTGAGCATTTTGAAAATTTTAGGTTCGTCCCGGCACTTTGCGGGTTAAAAAAAAAAAAAAAAAAGATGCTTTACAAATATATTTCGTATACAATGTGTGTCCAAGTTTTGTCTATCCTGATTTAAAAGGAAATGTTAAAAGGTACAAACAAATAAAAGGAAAGATTTAGATGTGGAATCATCAGATTATTAGCAAATAATCTCCTAATAAATTGAGTCTCTTCTCCAAATAAATCGTAGTTCTCAGTTTCTCCCACTTTCGCCCCCCAAATTCCATTTTACAAATTTGCCATGATGATATTGATGACATTTCCTCATGATTTTGAAATTCGGGGTAATGTCATTCGGGGTGATGGGTCGTTCGGGGTTTTGGAATTCGGGGTAATGGCGTTCGGGTTAATGGCATTCGGGGTAATGGGATTCGGGGTAATGGGGTAGAATCGCAACTACGAATTGTACGATCATCAATGATTATGCTTATGCTTTTTGTAGATGGGGCATATAAAGCCTTGCTTTCACTCCTCCGGTAGCTGTTCCGTCTCCCAGATTGTGACTATCAGCCGATGCAGACAAGCGGCCAAACTTGATGAGTCCGGGCCCATCTTGATGAGTTTCATCCTTGTAAGCGGCCTTGTTGCTGTGCCTGTGTCCTCTGCGCTATTCAGGTGTTCATCGTAATGTTGCTTCCACCTTTCAATTATTTCTTTTGCGAGATGCTTTGAGCTTCTGATAGAGTTGCGCGTTTCTTGAGAACGGTAGAGCAATTCCAACACTTGACATTCCAACCCTTCCAGGTGGCTTTTTTTTATCCCGGAATAGGCGGGTTTGCTGTAACCGCTTCAGTATGTACCGTTCAAAGTTTCATCACGTACCCTGCTGCATCATTGCAGCCCGCTTTACATTATTCTCCTCCAATACCTCCTGGCACTCCCCATCGAACCAATCTTTTCTTAAACTCCATCCCACGAATCTGACAATGCTTTCAGCAGCTTCGTTAATAGCTGCTTAGACTTCCTCCAGTAGTCCTCAGAAGGGACCCCTACTCACGTACGCATTGGTGACGTCTGGTTGTTTCAGTCACGCTACATTGTACGGAGGTGGGCGTCGGTACCGTACATCACTGATGACGGATAGTTTTGGGCGCAGTTTTACCATCACCATGTAGTGGTCGGAATCAATGTTAGTGCCACGATAGGTTCTGACGTCGCTTATGTCGGAGAAATGCTGTTCATCGATCAAAACGTGGTCGATTCGCGATTCTGTCTGCTGAGGTGATCTCCAGGTGTACCGATACGGGAGGCTGTGCTGGAAATACAGGGGATAGTCAAAATTTTGCCTAAACTCAAATGCTTATAACTTTATAAAAAATTGATGAAATTCGATGCATCTGGAAGCAGTCGACGGCAAATTTAGTCCAGGAACTTGCTTGGCCATGGATATTGGCCAACGGCCACCGCAGATATTCCGGATTTTCTGAGGTCATGTCAAAATGGCATTTTTTCTGTCACTTGTATTTGTGTGCGGTGTGAAGTTGTCTAGATGTTTACAATTTTCCTAGAAACTAGAACTATTAGGAAGTTGAATTCCGGCAGAAGCATTAAGATTCGTTGAAAATCTTCAGAAATATAACCATTTCCGTAAAACTGGTCCGGGAAATATGGTCAGACATGATAGTATTATCAATCATGTAAATATTATTCGGAGTTATATCCAAGTGTCATCAATCTTCAAAATGATGCTTCCAGCAGCATATTCAGAACCATTAAATGCACTGACCACTCTGACCTGGAACTTACTATTCCAGGTGCCCCGGAGGTTGTGCCCAATTTGAAAACTTTTTTAAAAACTTATTTCAATGACCACTGTATAGTAGGTTCCAGGTCCTCTGGGGGATGTGGCCAATTACGAACGTGCCTGGAACCATATCAGTATGGATATCACACTTCAAGATTTTCGTTTATGATGCTCCCGGGAGCATGTGGCCAATTCGGAGCATGTGGCCACATTTTTCGGGGCATCTTGAACCAACTGTAGAGTGGCCATAACAGCCGATGGTGCTGAAAATGCTCTTCATCTTTGAAAATATTGAAGTTTGATAGCCATATTGATATGGCTCCAGATATGTTTCTAATTGGTCACTTCCCCCAAGGCACCTGGAACCTACTATAGAGTGTTCAGTGCATCTAATGTTTCTGCAAATGCTGCTGGAAGCATCATTTTGAAGATTGATGTCACTTGCATATAGATCCGAATAATATTTACATGATTGGTAATACTAACATGGCTGACCATATTTTCCGGAACCAGTTTTACGGAAATGGTCATATATCTGAAGTTTTTTTTTAATGCGTCCGCCGGCAATTAGTTCTATTTTCTAGGAAAATTGCAAACATCTATACAATTTCACACCGCACAAAATACAAACGGCAGAAGAAATGCCATTTGGACATGACCTTGAAAAATCCGAAAAAAAAGTTCCTGAAACTAGACCAAATTTTCCGTTGACTGCTTCCTAATGCATCGAATTTCATAATTTTTTCATAAAGTTTGAATTTAGCCAAAAATTTGCCTATCTCAATTATTTTGCCTATCCCCTGTAGTTGCTACGAATGGCCATATTCTTGGAGGTGGCAAAATCTATCAGACATAGGCAGTTCACGTTCGTCAGCCGGTGGGCGCTAAATTTTCCAATTTTCGGTCTGAACCCTTCCTGCTGCCCGTTCAAATCTCCTATGATGATCTTGACGTCATGGCTTGGACAGCGGTTGTACTGTTCGCAAAATGAGTCCTTGTCATCATCAGTGCTTCCGGAGGGTGGGCTATGCACGTTGATTATGCTAAAGATAAAGAATTGGCCTTTAATTCTCAACTTGCATATATTTCTGTTTCCAGCTCACAATTGTTGCCGCAGCTCTAGGAAATAGTATGGTTACCTCTAAACGTTCGCATCATTGCTCCTGTCCAGCACACCTCCTGCAGCGCTACGATGTCGAAACCGCGGACCTCCAGTACATCGGATGCGTGTACTTGCGATGAAGTTGAGGGATTTGCAGTGCCACGTACCGAGTTTCCAATCGCTAGTCTACGTCGCTGTTGTCTTTGTCGATTGTTCCAGTCCGTGTTCTCTCGGTGACGTTCCTATGCTGATATATTTTTACGGTTTGCTTGCAGGGCCTGACACCAACCCCCTAGATTTCCGGAGGACCATTCCCCCTAAATGTTCGAAGGGCCATAGTGCGCAGTTTAGCTTAGAGACCTTCTCTGGCACTCGTACGATGATCAGCCACGCCTGACATGGGGATTAGTCACCATTGGTAGCCGCTCTAAATATGGAGTGTAGGCGCTCCAGGTTTGCAGAAGCAGTCACTAAGGCCAGTAAAGCCTAAGGTCTTACCACGGCCAGTACCGTAAAGAAGTAGGTATTGGAAACTAAGTATCGCACAAAGGGTTCTATTTTATTCCTTGAAGTATTCCAATGGTACGCCATATCCAGCATTTACCAACCTTCTCAAATGATAAGATGGTTATCTATTCGTGAAAGCTGCAGAGACCTCTTTTCATATGCATCACAGCAAGTTGGAAGCTGTTAGTTGACCACAGGATACGTTTATATTTTTTTAACATGAGGGATGCTGCCCAAAAACGCATAATTGTCCAATGTGAATCCCATGGATAAGCCTACATTGTAAAAAATAATGAAGATCACACTTAATGCAATATACGCGATGTTAACATGAAATCATGTAGATATAAGCTTGAAATAATGTTGATTTGAATTATCTGTTATGTTAGCTCACAAACTCGTTCTAGAGTACATGTAGTTAAAATGGTATGTCACTGAAGTGCGATTCCCTGGATTTTTTCGTAATGGAAACTTATCTAGATATAGAGTATCATCGTACCTGCCACACGATATGCGCATGCAAAAATGACATCTTTGACTAAGAAATCTTTCCGATAATGACTGTGAAAATGCTCTTAAAACACTACGCTGAGAAGCTGGCTCTGTCCCAGTCGGGACGTAATACCAAAAAAAAAGAATAGGCTTATACGAGATCAAAGGTGTTTTCAGTGCAACAACAATCATTGAGATTGTTAAACATATTATGTAGCTTACCAGCAAACATGTTTCTGCCAAGTTTTTTTTATTGTAAGTTTGTCTTTTAAAATTAACTTTTAAAATTCTAATAAATCGTGGGTGATTTAACAGTGGGTTTTATGAGAAAAGCATAGTATTCCGATATTTTTTTGTGACTGCATACAATTTAACAGGATTACTATGCTTTTCTTATCAAGCCCACTGTGCAAAGCTTTAGACACTATATGACGCGACTTGCAGCACTCACCAGAGGAACGAAAAAAAATCGGAAGCTCGTCAAATTTATACTGCACCACACGGTCGCCATGAAACGCAAGTGCATCCGAACCGAGAGCAGCAACCAGCCAGCATGCCGTCCGACGATTCTTCCACGATGACGAGGCCCTCTGGCTCAATAACGGCCAAATGTGAGACAAAGCGCGAGAAATCCGCCGACATTTTGCCACACCAAGGATGGCGTGAAAATCATGGCGCAATGCGAATAGGTTTTTTGTTTCGTATGGCTCACGTTTCAATTTGGACACGGTGTTCTCTCGCCAGGGCATTCGACACGCTTTTTCTGGTGTCTGGTGGTAGCTTCATCAATAATTTGACCCTTGAGTGCAATTTTCGGTCGGAAGTGCAGAAAACGCATCGTTGCTTCGCTCTTCTGGGGTCGTTTCAACAGCACTGGTGCGGCTCTCTGAAGGGATCTGGCCGCATCCACCTGAACAGTCGAAAAACGCGATCAAACAGAAGGTGATGATGGTGGCATAGATGCAGGCGCCTTGCGAAAAAGTGTTTTTTCTCGCACCGTTGGTGCACTAGTTTCTGGTAAAATTGTTTGATATGAAGCGAAAAGGTTGCATGCGTGCACAACATGGCGAAGTGCCAACTTGCATTCCCAATGGACCTTGGCTGTGGTCATGAGCATCCCATACGCAACATCCTCTTCGAAGAATTTACAAGCTACCAACTCTATTTTTTGACAAATTTACGGTTTGCCATCGATAACTGTGAGAATTTTTAGGATAAATTTGTAAATATCATTTCAAACATAAGATTTTTTTTAATTTCTTTATTGGTATCATTCCAAACATTACATTCATTTCTTATATCTAGGTGTTCTGACTAATAACAGTCAACACTATCATCCTAATTTGGTAAAACAAATCTAAGCTTACATTTTATTTGCCGTAGCAGTTCAGATTTTTTTTACAGGTGAGTTGATTTCACCTGCTTATAAGAGAAAAAAACGCTTTGAATATACTTAACCTAACTTAACTTAAACATATAACGCATTAATCGTGGCAATAGAAGATTGTAACGATTTTTGCCTTAAATTATTTATTATTTTATTTGACATTTGTTCCAATGTTTCAACATTGGATATTCTATGTAAGTCATTGGTACTATACCAGGGAGGAAGCTTCAGAATCATTTTCAAAATTTTATTTTGAATTCTCTGCAGAGCTAGTCCATACTGGCACAGCATACAACATGGCTGGCCTGAAAGTTTGTTTGAATATCAAAAGCTTGTTCATAAGACAAAGTTTTGATTTTCTATTAATAAGGGGATAGAGTCATTTTACATATTTATTACATTTGGCTTGAATGCCCTCAATGTGATTTTTGAAAGTTAAATTCTTATCTAGCATGAGCCCTAGATACTTAACTTCATCTGACTAATTTATTGGAACCCCTCTCATCGTGACAACATGTCTACTTGAAGGTTTCAAATAAAGAGCTTTTGGTTTGTGTGGGAATATTATTAGTTGAGTTTTGGAAGCATTAGGAGAAATTTTCAATTTTTGCAAGTATGAAGAAAAAATATCCAAACTTTTTTGCAATCGACTACAGATGACACGCAAATTTCGTCCTTTGGCGGAGAGGCCTGTGTCATCCGCAAACAAGGATTTTTGACATCCTTGAGCTAACCCAGGTAAGTCGGATGTGAAAATATTGAACAATATGGGTCCCAAAATGCTGCCTTGGGGAACACCAGCTCTTACAGGTAGTCTTTCAGATCAGGAGTTCTGATAATTAACCTGAAGTGAACGATTTGACAGATAACTAAGAATTATTCTAACAATGTATGTTGGAAAATTAAAGGTTTTTAATTTTACGATCAAACCTTCATGCCAAACACTGTCGAATGCTTTTTCTATGTCTAGAAGAGCAAGTAGAATAGCAAGTAGCAAAGAGAGGACTCACGGATGCAGAAGTTAACCTGAATTCGATTTCTCATGGCGTAGGGGTAACGCGCCCTAACCAGACATCATGTATACGCGCTTCATATCAAGAGCTTGAGATCAGCTTGCCATGAGCGCACAAAAATAATCGCGCGCTTGAGCACGTGCTATGGTGAGACACATTTTTTTAGATCAGGGAGTCGTGAGTTCGATTCTCACTGAGAAAACGTGTTACATTTTCGCAAAACTTCACATCAATTTGTCCATTAAATCCAATTGCAAAGTATATGTAATGTTTAGCTTATCGGTTGTTGCCAAAATTTATGTTTTTACATCGAGAAGAACCTTTTCAAACGTATTATTAGTAATTTAAAGATGCATAATTGATTTTAAAAGTTCAAATACTCAAGTTTTTGAGAAAAATAAACAGAGTAATGGTTTTTCTGCTTTATATCTTCCAAAAATGTGAGCTTTACTCGTGAAATATGCTTAAATCTTAAAAATTTATCTAAATTTAGCTTATTTATCTCATATTATCTTTAATTTATCTCAAAAATCTGTGATCTGTGATAACAGATATCTGTAGGCCAGAACAGGGAAATATCTTTGTAATTACAGATAAATCTGTAAATGTGGCATCCCTGCCCGGTGGGAACTTTGGTCGTATGCTGATAGGAAAGAGGGGAGGGGTTTTCTTTCGCTTCTGTATCAAATCGTCTGTATTCCATGTTAAGAGCGGCGAACATTTAAGGGGCATGGTCCTCTGGAAATTTTGGGGGTGGATATCAGGCCCTGCAAGCCAGCCGTACAAAAAATCAAGCAACGAATAATCAACGAGAGAATACGAACCGGGACAATCGACGAAGACCATAGCGACGTAAAGGAACTAGCGATTGCAAGCTCGGTACGTGGAACTGTAAATCTCTCAACTTCATCAGGAGTACACGCATACTCGCCGAAGTGCTAAAGGACCGCGAATTCAACATCGTAGCGTTGCAGGAAGTGTGTTGGAAGGGATCAATGTTGCGAGCTTTTAGAGGTTCCCATACCATCTACCAGAGCTGCGGCAACACACACGAGCTGAAAATAGCTTTTATAGTGATGGGTGATATGCAGAGGCGCGTGATCGGGTGGTGGACGATCGATGAGAGCATGTGCAAGTTGGGACTCAAAGGTCGGTTCTTCAACTTCAGCATAACAAACGTGCACAGCCCTCACTCCGAAAGCACTGATGATGATACAGACGCTTTTTACGCGCAGCTCGAACGCGAATATGACAGCAGCCCAAGCCACGACGTTAAAATCGTCATAGGAGATGTAATCGCTCAGATTGACCAGGAGGAATAATTCAGACCGACCATTGGAAAGTTCAGTGCCCACAGACTGACGAATGAAAACGGCTTACGACTAATTGATTTCGCCGCCTCCAAGAATATGACCATTCGTAGCACCTACTTCTAGCACAGCCTTCCATACCGATACACCTGAAGATCACCACAGCAGACAGAATCACAAATCGACCACGTTCTGGACGGCAATTGTCAGACATTATCGACGTCAGAACCTATCGTGATACTAGCATCGAATCTGACCACATGGTCAAACTGCGACCAAAACTCTCCGTCGTTAACAACGTACGGTCCCGACGGCCGTCCTGTTATGACCTAGAGCGGCTTAAGCAACTGGATGTCGCAACTGCATACGCGCATCACCTCGCGGCTGCATTACTGGAAGAGGCTGAACTGGATGAAGCCCCTCTTGAGGACTACTGGAGAACAGTAAAAGCAGCCATCAACAATGCAGCTGCAAATTCTGAAGGAGAATAATGCAGGGTAAAAATACGCCGCCTGGCGGAGATGGAGTGCGAGAAGATGGAACAGCTGTGCCGGTCTCAAGAAACACGCTCAACGCATCCCGCAAAGGCTTCGTGCCGCGAGCCGAGATGCGCAGGGATAAGGATGAGAGCATTTTAACGGACGAGCGTGAGGTGATCGAAAGGTGGAAGTAGCACTTCAACGAACACCTGAATGGCGCTGAAAGCACAGACAATCAAGGACGGGACAACGGAGGAAATGTTTTCGACAGTACTGCGAGCAATGGAAACCGACCAGCCCCCACTTTATGGGAGGTAAAGGATGTCATTCACCAGCTCAAGAACAATAAAGCTGCTGGTAGCTGAACTCATAAAGATGGGCCAGGGGAGACTGGTCATTTGTATGCACCGGCTGATAGGCACAATCTGGGAAACAGAACAGCTACCGGAGGAGTGGAAGGAAGGGGTAATATGCCACATCTACTTCAAAGGCGACAAGTCAGATTGTGAGAACTTTCGAGCGATCACCATTCTAAATGCGGCCTACAAAGTATTATCCCAGATCATCTTCTGTCGTCTGTCACTTGTAGTAAACGAGTTCGTGGGAAGTTATCAAGCCGGCTTCGTTGAAGGCCAATGGACAACGGACTAGATCTTTACTGTACAGCAAATCCTCTAAAATGTCATGAATATCAACACATCAACTTTTCATCGATTTCAAGGCGGCATACGATAGTATCAACCGCGTAGAGCTATGGAAAATCATGTACGAGAACAGCTTTCCCGGGAAGCTCACGAGACTGATAAGAGCAACGAGGGAAGGTGTGCAAAATTGTGTGAAGGTTTCAGGCGAAAACTCCAGTTCGTTTGGATCCCGCCGGGGACTACGACAAGGTGATGGACTCTCGTGCCTGTTGTGCAATATTGCGCTAGAATGTGTTATTTAGAGAGCTGGGCTTTACAGCCGGGGTACGATTTTCACAAGATCCAGTCAATTTGTTTGCTTCGCGGATGATGTCGGGCTAATGTTTGAAAAGGTGGCAGAGCTGTACATCCGCCTAAAACGTGAGGCAGCAAAGGTAGAACTGGTGGTGAAGCTGCGGTCAAAACAGATTCACACCTTCACCAAATGTACCATGTACACAACGCTCATAAGAAGGTGGCCAAATCTTGAAGGATACGATGGGCAGGGCATGTTGCAAGAATGCCGGACAGCAACCCTGCAAAGATGGTGTTCGCTTCGAATTTCGTTGGTACAAGAAGGCGAGGAGAGGAGCGAGCTAGGTGGGCGGATCAAGTGCGTATCGATTTGGCGGCAGAACCGAGGATGGAGAGGTGCGGCCACGAACCGAGTATTGTGGTGTGAAATTGTTGATTCAGTGTTATCTCTTTAAATGTTAACTAACTAAATGAAAAAAAATCTAAAAGATTTTTTTTCCAAGACGACGTTTAAAAGGATTAGTTTTCAGGTCCAACGAAAATTCGAAAGCATGGGATCAAACATCGATCGAAAAATTATCAATAGGTATAAAATTAGTACTTAAAAGCACTGTTGAATAGCATTAAGAAATACTAATTGATGCTCTGGGTAGTTTCAAAACTTTCGAGAGCAGAAACTCAAAAAAATAATTATCCGAAAACTGTATAAGGCCCTTAAATTGTTGGTACCGTAAAATGGGGTGAAGTTGATCACTTTTGAGCGATTCTGTACTATGATTCCTAGTAGGATACGTGTATTACCATCCAAATATTTTTAAAACCTGTACTGGTTGAATGTTTATCGAATTATAAAAACGTAATTTTGACGAAATTTTATCATATGATCATCATAAAAATATGATTTAGAAATCAAAAAGTGGAGTTTTTGATTCCGGGGTGGAGTTGATCAATTATTGCGAACGGTTTTTCTAAAATAAAGTGATACGCTATTCACTCAATGCGAGGTCATTAAGTCCGAATTAAGTTTCAAAAATCTTACAACTTATTGCTAAATCGGTCAATTTTAGAGTTTAATGTTGTGAATTACAGAATGCACCACAATAAACGCCTAAAAGGTATGCTATTTTCCTTTTAAATAAGCAGCTCATTCACAAAAAGAACATGTTTTATCTCTGGAAATGATTTTTCGTCCATAATCCAAATTCCAAACTAAGTTCACAGAACTTATCTGGAATGTATGAAACAGTTCATTAAAATTGTGTCGCTATACAGCCTTGGCAATAATTGATTGTTTGGAGAAGAACCCTTCAACAGTTCATAATACATTTCCGAAAAAATCCGTTATCCCATTGTATAATTATCTTGAGTGTCAAAACGAATTTTAAAAACATCAAAAGCAGCTATCGAGTAATGCACATCATAGAAATAGTGATAATTGTAATCGAATCATAGCTCTCCTGACAGTTTATACATGGGTGCGGGAATGATCAACTTCTCCCCACTGATCAGCTACACCCCGAATTACGGTAATAAACTTAACATAGAATGTTTTATATGTTTAATTTTAATATCATTGCTACTTTGTTAAATGAACTTATTACAACATCTTGAATATTCTGAATCGTATTCAAATTATTATTAATACGACTTTGTTCATATTGACTAAACAGTTCGTTAAATAATTGCCAACATGATTTTTTATTTTTGCATTGAAATGTTCAAAAGTTTATGTTTATGTTTATGTTCATTCAAAAAACCTTCAAATAACACACCGAATTTTTTCTTTTTTTTTTCTTTTTTTATTAATATCATTCCAAATATTACATTCATTTCTTATATCCAGATGTTCTGTGTTAGACAACGCTGTCATCCTTTTTTGGTAAAACAAATTTAATATTTTATTAACATTTTGTTTGCAACATATTACATTTCATTTGCCGTAGCAGTTCAGATTGTTTACAGGTTAGTTTGATTGCACCTGATTATAGAAGAAAAACGAAACACGTTTTCAATTTACTTAACCTAACATAACCTAAATAATAACACACCGAATGTTTGAATCAATGTCCCTCCGGTGACATCTCCAAAGAAACAAATCTTACAATTCATTGCTTCTCATAATGCCTGCAATTAGTCTCATTATCAGCCCACCACACCGGTAGATGGGCCATTTTCAACGTGCTTTGCATTTATGTTTGTCGCAAAGTACGAATCGAAATGTGATCATTTTTCAGCAACGGGTGTATTCCGTGTCACAGAGTGCCACTTTATGTGGACCTAATTGCACGTCTTGGCAATTTTCGCATCAGTGACAATGGCGTTGCTGCCGCTGGAAACTTAATAAAACAATAAAACTTTTCATTAGTCCGATTGACGGAACGTATCATTAAAGGTGCGTGAAGAAGCGATTCACTCCCCACACGTTAAGTTACCTGGCCACGGAGCCATTGCCAAGAAACCCGTCATTCCGTCTTTTATTCCACGCTTGGAAGTGTCCTCGATTAATTTCTTTCTTCAAACCTCCAATTGATGGTTGTTTCTGGTAGAGGCAGCTTACTACTAGGGTGGTTCAAAGAAGAACAGTTATTGGTATTTTTTTGAATTTTCAACTACGTATTTTCAATTTTGCATTGAGTATATTGGTTGTTTGAAGCTGATTGTATTTCTTAATATTCGAATATTGTAGTGCTGATTCAACATTTTTACACTATGTTCGAGCAGCCAAGTCCGTTTAGCAAATAATTAGAGTTTATTTTACTTTTAGCTAGAATTCTTAACATTTGATTAGGTTTAACAACTAACATATAAGGGCAATTCTACTCACAATCTTGGTTTCCGCTTTGGTGTGAACATAGGTTACCTCTCACCTTACCTCGAGTAATGTTTTTAATCTATTATAACGTTAAACTGTCTATTAATAACTAATTTATCAATTTACCGCATAACGCACAATTCAATTAATACATTACCTAAGCTTTTACCGAATCTGATCACAAACTTATCAAATTCTTAAACGTGATTTATTATCCCGATTAATGGAATGTAGAATTCTCTGTCGTACCTATTCCAATGGAAATATACATAACGTTTTGTGCAAATAACGAATTCATGTTAGCTACTCACTCAATTTTAAACTATCGAAGTAAACAGCGTATTACATATAGAATAATCTCAAAATATAATCATTATCAGCAAAACAATTTCACTTCGAAAATTGGGGTTTACCGTGAGTCAGCTACTAATCATCTAATATGACAGACGTCAACGTATTGGTTTATCTCATCTACCGCTCTATCACTGATACTGTCAGTTAGCGCAATCCCTATTGTACATTAGCAGGGCTTCTGCCGAGGGGCTTTTATGTAAAGCATTGCAACATTTTATTTTATATATTTTTTATTTTTAATTTAGCATAAGAATATCGATGGATTGTTAATTGCTAGTTTCCAATTAATCATTGCTAATTTTAATAAACCATTGTCCATTAACCGTGGAATCATTTTTTTTGTTTTGATTTTTGGAAGCACCCTCTTACTCAAGACCAACGTACGGTACCGACGGCCACCCTGGTTTGACCTAGAGCGGCTAAATCAACTGGATGTCGAAACGGCATTTCCGCGTAGCACCTCGAGGCTGCATTACCGGAAAATGGTCAGCCAGATGTAGCCCCCTTAAGGACTGCTGGAAAACAGTGAACAGTTTGACGATGAATGTTGGCAGATGCTGGAGGGCAGTTATACTGCAGCAAGGAAGACGGAGTGCGAGGAGATGGAACAGCTGTGCCGGTCTCAAGAATCACGTAAGTTCTATCAGAAGCACAATGCATCCCGCAACGGCTTCGTGCCGCGAGCCGAAATGTGCAGGGATAAGGATGGGAGCATCTTAACGGACGAACGTTACATGATCGAAAAGTGGAAGCAGAACTTCGACGAACACCTGAATGGTGCTGAGAGCACAGGCAATGAGGGTCGGGACAACGGAGGAACTGCATTCGTCAGTACCGCGGATGAGGGAAACAACCACTTTGAGAGAGGTTAAAGATGCCATTCACCAGCTCAAGAACAATAAAGCAATATGTGCAATAATTAAGCAATCTACCCTACTTAATTTATGACTTTCTTAATAATCTAAGCCAATTTTGGTATTAAGGAACAAACCAACACCTTTATAGGTAGTCTTATTAAATAACTAATTCACAACATGGCTTCTTTAAAGGCCGTTCAACTACTACAAACCTCCAGGAGGTTGTTGATTATTCCCTAATTGCAATGGATAAAGGTAACCACGTAGAGGCTCTCTACACTGATTTTAGCAAAGCATTTGATAGACTTGACATTGACAAATTTCAATGTTAATTTTCAAACTGAGTAAAATAGATATCGAGAAAAAGCTTCTCAAATGAATTGAATCATATCTAACTGACCGGCAGCAAATAGTAAGATTTAATGACAAAAAATCCAAACCAATTCAAGTCAGATCAGGTGTTCCTCAAGGATCCCACTTAGGACCTCTCCTTTTTATTTATATGTAAACGACGTATCTTTTATTCTTAAAAAGTACGGATTCTTATATATGCAGATGATATGAAATTGTTTTTAGAAATCATGAAAGACGACGATTATGAAACATTTCATAATGAAATACTTTTATTTAATACCTGGTGTTTTAAAAATTTATTGAAGTTGAATGTTGAAAAATGTAATCTAATAACTTATAGCAGAAAACGAAACACTCCAAATTTAACAATAAGGTTAGGAAACCAACATGTTAAAAAATGTGATAAAATTAGAGATCTAGGAGTAATTTAGGATTCCAAATTAACGTTTGTTGAACACTACAACACAATAACTCATAAAGCGGGCAATATGCTTAACTTCATAAAACGTTTCGGATATCATTTTCAAGACCCTTATACGATCAAAACCCTTTACGTTGCTTATGTGAGATCCATATTAGAGTATTGTAGTGTTGTCTGGTCCCCATATTTGAAATCACATGAAGAACGAATAGAGTCGATTCAAAAACAGTTTTTACTATACGCACTCCGCAAATTAGGATGGACTGTATTTCCTCTTCCGTCATATAAAGCACGATGCATGTTGATAAACATTCAGACATTAAAACAGCGACGAGAATATGCCATGGTCGCATTTGTTAACGATATCGTTTCACAACGTATTGACTCAACAAAGCTATTATCCAAATTAAACTTTTATGCTCCTAATCGACAATTGCGTCATAGAAATTTGTTTACTTTAGATCGTTATCGTACAAACTACGCCAAATTTAGTCCTCTAAATCAAATGATGTCTGTTTACAATGAGCACTGTGAAATGATTGATCTAAGTATGCCCCGGACCAAATTGAAATCATATTGTTACTCACTAGGAAATCTTAGAATATAAGAAACTATGTAACTATGTAGTCTACAAATGATTGACGAAGTAAATAAATAAATAAATAAATTGATCTTCTTAGCTACAAAAAAAAAAAAGTTTTCGAAATAAATCTACATCGTTTGTGAACCAACTTTCAACTATCACCGAAAACCGAAAATTTGACAGAATTTTATACTTTCCTGAAGTTGTCATCAATTTGAGAATTTTGGAAAAGCAGTTTTTTTCGTTCATTATCATGCAAATTTTCATGAGAATGTGTTCACTGTATTCCATTCTTCAACCGAAACAGAGTGAACACATTTTCGTCGAATTTCAGATTTCAATAGAAAAACTGCTGTTGAAGATTCGAAGATGACGATGATTACGATGACGGAGCATTGAACGCTAAAACATTTTTAAAATGTGAACCGCCCTAATCACCACCCTACGACCAATAAAAGTGCGGAAGGATGACACGGTTTTTGTCGGTTCGTTTGTGGATGTGGCTGCGGGGGATTCGAGCGGTGAACAGAAGCGACAAGTTGGGAATGAGTTGAAGACAAAACGGACAGTTTTGTGCTTCATCGTGTTCTGCAACGACAACGACGACGACAACCGTATCGGGCTCGGCTTGGTCTTTAATTACAGTACACGAGTCCGGGAAGACAATTAAAATTGTCCCCAATGCTTTGGTTTTCATAGGAAAAATGTGTAACTGGTTGATTGCGGAGCATACATTGTCGCCCAGAGGGACTGGAAACTGACCCCGAATTCAGCGGAGTTTTCTTTGATTATTAAGATTTCTACACGATATAGGAGTAATTCACTTCAATCTGTAGATTGATGGCTGCACTTGATGGATATTATCGAGACGGTAGATCATTTGAAAATGTGTCTGATCCTGCTGCAGAAAATTAAGTGTCTTGTATAGATTAGTTAGTTGCATATTTCAATTCTCTACAATTTCCTTACCTCTATCCCTACCTAACAGCCATGTACTTTGAGTTGGTAGAATAAAATTTAATCTGTTATTTATTCTGGCGAATTGATCGTCAAGCTTTTAATCGTTTTCTCGCTCTTCAGATGAGAATAAGAAGATAGGGAATTTATTCTGACAAAAAACAGTACTCAAAAGTTCAAAACCAAACTGTACATCTTATAGTTCTCGAGCATTCAAACTGTATTACACAGTTATCAACTGCAGTTCATATATCTTGTCACTAGTTCGTTCATGCTTAACAACCTTACTTGCCTCAGTCCAAAAAGTAGCAATTTTCCACACAGAAACCGCAACTCAACCGACCGCTTTCAAAAATTCATACTCGAAAGCGTTGGAAACTCATGCTCATGCTCAGCTAAAATATTTGCTTACGGCCACCTTCGTCGACCACCCACAGAAAAGAAGGAGAGCGGTGCATTACACGATAGCCGATGGGTGGATGTGCACAAAGTAGGCGCGAGTTCCATGTCCATGAGTAACAGAAAAAAAAAACGAAGCATTAAGCAGCCTACCGCGACCACACGAAAAACTAAACGAACCTGAGCCCGGCCCGGAGAATGTGATTATAATAATTGTTAATTTAGCGAATTTCTTTCTAATATATTGTCTCGGGAGGTAAATTTTCTAACCACAACACAAGTGAACCAGGGAATAATAAACCATGGCCCGTTGTCAGTGCCATAAACAAGATGCACCCTGCTGCAATGCAACGTCGTCCCTTCGGTTGGGAAATGAGCATTGACGGACGTTGGGCAGATAGTAGGGAAGACTGGGTGGACTTGGGGTGTTTGAGGGATGAAAACCGTTCAATTTAAATTTCAAACAACTTCTAGTTTCTGAATAATTGACCAAAAGACTTTCTTATCATTCTCCCGGTGTCTACTTAAAAAATCGATAACTATAATGATGATTCCACGACAGATTTCTGAGATCATCATGAAAATGTGTGAATTTTGTAGGAAATGTATAATAGGAAGTGAAGACATTGTTTTTTTTTATAAAGCTACATTTTGCCAATAAAGATTTGGAATGGTTGAGAATCTCTTTCACATGTGCATACCCGTCTAGAGGCTTGTAACAAAAATATAATAAAATTTTATCAGAATATGATATGCATATAATATTATGATATGATTTTGTTAGGCTCCGTTACCCATAGAACATAATAAAACAGAAATATAACATAATGTGATTTATTTCCCTTTAAGATATTTTTTTGTTCATTTTTAACAACTTTATAACAAAATAAATAGATAGTTATGCATTTCAATAATATACAATATTATCGCATATCGAACAGTATTATAAGTTTGATACTTTGTATCAAACATTATAACTTGGTTTGATATGTTTTTGATAGAATTAGAACACATTTTGTTATGTTATGTTACTATTCATACACTTTTTGTTATAATTTTAGTTATTTAACAACATCCTGCATCAAAATTGTAACAACATATGTTCGAAAAAACCTTATAACATAATAACATATGCTGATATAATTTTGTTATGTACCCTTAGTCGGGTAATCAACTAAGCTCAAATTTTTTAAACCTGGAGATTTAATTAAGTAAAATTAAATGCAAAATTTAATATCCGTATTTTTTAGATTTGCGATATCTGTGGCAAAAAAATGTGTTCTAAACTTTTTAAGAGCTGTCCATTAACCATGTGGTCTTTTTCTAAACTAAAGTTTGAGAACTTTGAGTGCAATTTAGTTCCTTTTCGTAATAAATGATCTTGCAACACATGTTTGATTGACCCCTTGTGCTAAAATCTATTCAAATTTTGATTTCACTGCAGAGTTACGACTGCATTAATAAAATGTGATCAATTCTCCCCAGTCTCTCCTACAAAGCCAACGGCGACGGGAAAGTCGCTTACCTCGCTTGCTGGCTTTCCACAGTTAGTGTCGTCGGCGATGGCTTGTGAACGAGCGCAACGGTTTCTGTGGTTAGTGATTGGGTCGAATGACCACCGCACGTCATTGTGGTCGAATTGGATTTAATATCCACATTCGGGGACTGCCAATTGGGCATTGGAAGTTCGTTGTGATGATATGCATTTACGAATAAATAAGAAATATTGATATAAGTATAAATATAACACTTTTAATAATGATAATAATCTTCGAGCTGTTTTGTAGAATACCTATAAGTAGATGAAAAAACCGAATTTTAGTACTATACTATTCACTAGTCGAGTCTAGTACACGACACTTACAGTTGAGGTCGAAATACGCGTATCTGTCAAAGGATACAAACTCTAGTGGAATTAAATGGTATAGTACTTAATTCAGTTTTTCATCTACTTAACTTTTAAAAATAAATATTGTTTTCTTAAACACTTCAGTCGGCGCGCCTGTTGTATTTTGTACAACACTTTTGAAAAAACCTCGATTTTCGTTAAACAAAGCAGCGTGGTGGTTTTGACGGTGACGAACCGCGCGACGACTGTAAGGTTAAGATAAGCGTTCTTGAGCTCCTGACCAACTGTGCTTGAAATGTATAAAGTTAAGACAACTATGGGCATCAAAAACTTTTCGTGGAAATGGGTTTTTTCGGGGAAAAGGAGTATTCGGGCAAAAGACATTTGGGGAAAAGTAGCATAACCGTCACTTGCTGGTGGTGACTAATCGATCAAGTTTTCAGCTCAAACAGATGTCCGGTTCTCCCAAATTTGTGCTCTTTAAAATTTGAGGTTCAATTCATCTTTATCTTAAGAATATCAAAATTATTTACTCTGCAAATCTCGCGTTAATTATCATACACGAGTGATTGCCAAACTCAATCTCGATATTATTACGTTCATCACCATTCTGACATTTTAACGCAATTTAAATTATTTCGGTACTTCGATAATCGTTTTTACCTAGATTGAAAAATGAAAATTTCAAGTAATTGATTTTGCTAATCTTCAACTGCTTCATATTCGTGAAAATGTTACTGAAGCTGGTGAATTGAAGTGTAGAGTAAGATAGATCTCCCATAAACCATATTCTAATCGGAGTAGAACCTACAGACAATTCAACTAGTTGTCTTTGGATTTAGAATTGCAATATAGTGAAGTTTCTTTACGCTCTGCAAAAATCGGTTACTGGTGTTAAGCATTAATGATTCTTACTGCAAGTAGCCGTCCCTTTCTTTTACATATCCAGATTGCTACATCTTACAATTTCACCCTTGTTTCGTTCAACAATACAGCCTTAAAATATAAATGTTTCGTTGCGTGACTCGAGAGTTCATGCGAGAGTGTTATTACGTTGCATATCGGCCGATATCTTTGAGCTCTCCGAAAGCTGCTCCTTCACTCAAACACGGATTGCTTCAAGTATAGTAGCATTGCTTTTGGGTGCTAAGTAACCACCTCGTGGCAAGTGGGAAACTATTAGCAGCCCATATATGTACAGTCATCGGCATCGATCATGCGACACTAGGAGTGGGTGATACTAGAGGTGTGCACCGATATGAAAATGATGATGAAATGTTTTTTAAGATTCGTAATGATTCTATAACCAAGTGAAAGATTATACTGATATTTTGATATATTGACACATATATTGAGATGTTCGGTAATCCCACTCGTATGGTTATTAAATAATTGTAAATAAATTATTGAAAAAAAACTACGTGCTCGGTTGAGATTCCAACCCAGGACTCAGTGGAAATATGTCAAAATGAAAAAGATGTGAACATATCCAGCTAAGAAAGCTAATGTGGAACGTACTTATGAGTAGAACAAGCATATTTCAAAATTATTGTTTAATGTATAGGAGAAGTCTTATAAAGCAAGCAAGCTGTATAAATTATTGCTACATTGTCTAATAGACATCATCAATTTGTGGAATAGAAAGGTAATCGACAGTAAAAGCATATATGATGAATGCTCGAATATTATGAATCAGCTTTATTGGAATGTTTTTTTAGGTAATTCAGTAACAGTTGCTCACCCGCAATGCTGGATTTACCTTTTCATGGTGCCGTTACGGGATAAGACCAATTTGAACCCTAGTTTCCATCTTGTTTGTCAGGCTAGGGTAATATGTTTTGGTAATTCAAGGATTCGTGGTACAAAGTCCTTGTTATTGGCAACAGTTTCTGAAATTGAATATATTTTACCTAGCAGATGGTTGAAGACTCGGAAGTCCCCGAGATTACACTTGAAGCCAGGATAACAATCATGAGTACCGTAAACAGGGGGCAAATTGATCACTGGGGCGAATTTGATCAGGTCGGTACCGAAAAACATTTCCTCCCAAGGATGCTGAAGGGTCGTTGGCACCCAAACACATTCCAATGATGATTTGGAACTATTTCATTTTAATAAGTGTCAGTTTTGCATATAAATATTTCACACTTTTTGAAGGTGTTAAGCAATACAGTTGGAAATGTCTATGCTAAACAATCCATTGGTGCCATGCGTACATGTTCAACTATAAGTGTTTAAAATGTTGTGTAAACTTTAGTATGAACTGCTGAACTCATTTTTGATATCATACAGTATAAAAAGTATAGTGTTTTGCTTATAAAATCGTTTATTCTCAAATAATGTGCTTATATCAAGGGAAATTGCCTACATTTAGGCGTATTAGGCAGATTTTCAAAGTTTGATTTTGCAATAATATGATCAAATACTAGAGCTGTAAGATTTTTGACATCATATTCTGATTGAATTTAGTAGATTAGGGAAATTTTTTACTCTTAAACCTGCCTTTTTCATATGGTGATCAATTTCGCCCCAGTGCGTCATTCTAATTTTTTGATATTAAAACTATTTTTATAATATGTTAAATTTTATTTCGTGAAAAATCGATTATCATGAACAGATAAAGATCAATGGAGTACTGGTTTTGCCAAAATTTATTTGACAATATTGACCCCGAAGGACAACACAGCAAAAAAGTTATAAAATAGTGATCAATTTGCTCCCCGGATTACGGGTATTAACTCAACAAGAACTGTTAAGTTCTGGTAATTCAAGGAATCACATGATTCTAATTACTAAATAAATTTTCTTGCATGATTCGGTTCTCATTTTTTTCTAGTATTTTTCTGGGGCTAAACTAAAGCGAAGCAGGATGGGACTAAAGTTCCGTTGCATGGGTCAAATATCAGTAGTACGATTTGATTCCTCATAAATTAAATCGTTATGTTTTCTAAGGGGCGTGGCTTCGCTGATATGTAATTCTCTATGAAGGGTATAAATAGCGGGACCCTATTCCATCACATTCGATTTTATCACCTCTCTGAGGAATCAAACAAGAACTGTACAGAAGTCGATGCTTTATTTCCTATCAATGTAAATGGCGTAACGGGACATGCAGTATACACTACACAGCTAAAAATAATGATGATTACTGTCATATAAACTTCATAATGCCGATGTAAACATACTCAATGTAATTTTTAAGTCTGAATCATGTAAAGATGTGTTATATGTCACGTAACCACACAGGATCCTGCTGGATTACATGGCATATAATTGAAGTTTACATGACATAACATGTAAATAACCATGTGCATTATACGTCTCAGAAATTTACACGTTTCGTTCGAACTGTGTAAGGATACGGGTAATGCCACAGAGAGAAAAAAAAGGTGTTGAGGGAAATATTTAAAAACTTTGTTCATAACTCTAGATGACAATTTGAGCAAAATATTGAGGATTTTGACTCAGTCATTTTAAAATATTCATGGAGGAATTCTAAGAGCAAGTAAAAGAAGAGCTAATGTTCAAAATTCTTTGGGCGTTGTTTACATTTGTGTTGTTTCCTCATTCCCATCGCATTTATCCGATACATACAATTGGAAACCACCTCTAGCAATCTAGCCCGGATTGACGCTTCTTCAGCAATTAAAAACTTTTTTGACCACATCTTTGCGATAGTTGGAGAGTGGTATAGGATAATATTTGGTTGCCTGCTTTAGACATTTTCAGGCACCACTAAAATTAAAAATTTCACCAAAAAATATAACTGTAATTAAAATTAAAGATTAAAGTTCACACATGACGGATTTCACGCCAACTCGACAAAGGGATTGGCAGCACCCCTTCAGAATTCAATGAAACTTTCTGGATGTGAAGACTATGTGAAGCAAAGATACTTTACATACTTTGTTTTTTCAAAATCGATCTAGACTAACATTTGGAAAGGGTCAAAGTTTATTTTTACTTTTTTATAAACCCGTATAACTCGAAAACGGTAAGACCTACAAAAAAGTGTTGTATGGAGGACGTTTTAGAAAAAAATATTGAAAAAATAAAAACACATTTTTTACACTGAAAAAAAATTTATTCAAAACTTTAAAGTCGATTTAAAAAAAAACGGACATTTCAGATTTTGATCATCCTTAAGCAAAAAGTTTCGTAATTAAATTTACTAAAAGTCGTCCATACATTGCAAATTGGGCATATTTTAGGGAAAAAAGTTTTTCTAACATCGAATTTTTGAAGTCCCAAAGTTTTTTTTTAACTTTTTTTTATAAACCCGTATAGCTCGAAAACGGTAAGACCTAAAATAAACTGTTGTATGGGGGACTGTCGTGAAATTTCCTGAAGTTTTAGAAAAAAATATTGAAAAAATAAAAACACATTTTCTACACTGAAAAAAAAAGGATCCAGAACTTTAAAGTCGATTTAAATAAAACGGCCATTTCAGATTTTGTTCATCCTTAAGCAAAAAGTTTCGTAATTAGATTTACTAAAAGTCGTCCAAACATTGCAAATTGGGCATATTTTAGGGAAAAAAGTTTTTCTAACTTCGAATTTTAAGTCCAAAATGATTTTTTTATTTTTTTTTTTATTTGGCTTTAAATAGTCTAGTATGATCATATTTTCAAGTGATAAATGAGTTTTAATCACAAAATAGATTATATTTGTTTTATTGGGAGTAGTTAAAAGAAATAAAACGGAATTATAAAGTTATTTTTAATTATATTCAATTGATCTTAAATCGACTTTAAAGTTTTGAATGATTTTTTTTCAGTGTAGAACATGTGTTTTTATTTTTCAATCTTTTTTTTTCTAAAAATTCAGGAAATTCACGACAGTCCCCCATACAACACTTTTTTGTAGGTCTTACCGTTTTCGAGTTATACGGGTCTATAAAAAAGTAAAAAAAAAACTATGGGACTTAAAAAATTCGATGTTAGAAAACTTTTTTCTCTAAAATATGCCCAATTTGCCATGTATGGACGACTTTTAGTAAATTAATTACCAAACTTTTTGCTTAAGGATGATGAAAATCTGAAGATGGTAATTCAATCCGTTTTTTTTAAATCGACTTTAAAGTTTTGAATCATTTTTTTTCCAGTGTAGAAAATGTGTTTTTATTTTTTCAATATTTTTCTCTAAAACTTCAGGAAATTTCACGACAGTTCCCCATACAACACTTTTTTGTAGGTCTTACCGTTTTCGAGTTATACGGGTTTATAAAAAAAAAAGTAAAACAAACTTTGACCCTTTCCAAATGTTAGTCTAGATCGATTTTGAAAAAACAAAATATGCAAAGTATCTTAGTTTTACATACTTTTGACATCCAGAAAGTTTCATTGAATTCTGAAGGGGTGCTGCAAATCGCGTGTCGAGTTGGCGTGAAATCCGTATTATAATGTATTATTCTGCAAGAAGAAGAAAGAAGTAGCTAAGATTTTGCGAAATCAAGAGAAAACTTTGTAGTTTACATTTTTGTCCACTGATTCCTGATTCGAAGCTACACTTTTTCTACTACCGTAAAATCGGGTGTAATTGATCATCGTATCACACGATTTTATTAATTGGTAATGGAGCACAAATATCATTGTAAGCTGCAGTAAATGAACGTTGTTTGTCATAACTATTGTCGAATTGTGTGTGTGAAGTTTTTTGCGTAAAAAATGTTTATTACTATGAAAAAAATGTAAAATTTCAAAATCATTCAAGGTGAAGTATTGACAAACACCTAAGAACTACTATTTCCAAGCAAGGATTTGAAAATGGTATATACCTGAAAGTTTGTGAGGATGCTTGAGATATATCCCTAAACCAGATTTCATCACCAAAACTCGTACCAATTAGCTCACATGGTTGAATTAATTGAATTTCTGTTTGATATCATTGAATTCCTTAGGAAATTGCATACATTAGGCGTTTTCCGCGTAATTTTTGATATTAAACTATTCGTTATTTATATAAATATTGTATTGTTAAGAATTTGACAAGCATATTCGGATTCAGGGAGCTCAAATTTATCATGTAGAATTGTTTTGAAACTAACAATAATGGCATTGACAAGTGATCAATTTCACCCCGAAATGAGATCCCCTGATTTTTTATTTTAGAGATATTTGTTAACACTAAATGACATTTGTTAGAAAATTTCGGTATATGAGTCGATGAGGCTCAACTTTGTACTTGTTTTCCCGCATTTAGTTGTTTGGCTTTGTTAACATTATAGAAAACAGACTAGAAAAAACGTGAAAAAGGATCAATTTCACCCGAAATTACGGTACCCGTTTTCATTGTTACGGATGTTAAAAAAATCCCACATAAATAAAATCGAAATTCGTACCGATTGTATTTTTACCATAAGCATCAATTGGTGGAATCCTTGAGGAATTCATATGTGTCAAAGAGGTATTGTGAGCAATTTCTTCAAGAACTCGAAAAAATATAATGGTATTTTTGCGAAAAAGAAATCGCAATATAATTAATGAAATTTAAAATGTCAGCAGCAAAACTTTCAAAAGTTTACAATTTGGGTATTGTCATGTCTACCTATTTCAAGCGATTTTGATTATTCTGCCTATTGATTCTGGTACGTTTTCCATGCTCGTACCTACGTGATTTCTGAGATATAAAAAGTGGTTGCTATAGTTGCAGAAGAAACACTTCCCGAACTGAGGACTGATTAACATATTATTGCTGTGTGCGTTTGAAATGCAAATATCAAATGCGGGAACACCAAACGCGGTAAGATATTTCACAAGTAATGCGATGTCAAAGATAGATTTTTCTTTCTAGGTCGGCGGTGATTTATATAATCGTTGCTAGGTGTCCTTTTGATTATTTTGTGTTACCGCATTTGGAGGACGTTAGTCAAGGTTGGATCTCAAATGCAAACAGCAATATTTTATATTTTACTAGTGGTCCGGCAAACTTCGTCTTGCCATCAAGTAGGCTGTTGAAAGCGCCATGTGACGTCTCATACAAAAAGACAGTTATATTCACTCTCGTTTCTCGACATTCCCGGTGTATATTTTGAGTTTTTTAAACACACAAACACGTCGGAACACTTCAAGAACCTAACTGTGGAAGAATCAGGTAAATCCCTTGACTCGTTCTCAAGTTATTTCGTGACATACAAACACCATTCCATTTTTATTTATATAGATAGATTTACAAGATATAAAAGTGGCGACGAGGATCATGAAAAAGTTTGTTGAAGATTATCATTTTTCTTTGGGGTGACGAATTGCCAATTGTATTTGTTTTTGACGTGTGGTGAAATTGACGATTTGTTGAGTACAACCAAATTGTTTTTTAGAGTTGACGAAATTGTCGTTTATTGTGAACATAGTTGTTCTTTTGTGAAGCAATTGCTGTAAAGGTATTACACCTCATGTTGCTTCAACAATTCTTCTTAAGCATGATTTTTTTTTGAAGAAATCCCTTACAAACCTCCAATCATTCATATTGCAACTCCCAGCGAAATATTTTTTTTTTCCGAATCTTAGCAAACGAACATAATGATTGATGGGATCTCACCGTTAACTCTATTCTGGGTACATGGCGTGCCAGTATCGATAACAAGCCTTAAAAAACTGCTATGGTCCAAAAGAGGCGTGTAGTTTTTTAATGGACCTTTCAATAAATATTTTAAGGATGTCTTTCATCACCTCTTTTCCTATTTTTCCTGACATTACATTTGAACTGTGGTAACATTGATTTTAGCATAGTATTTTATAAGAACTATCATTTTTTTCAGTTAGAACCTTGTTCTCTATTAAAACGTGTTTCATCCAAAATTGCACTCTATGTTCAGGTAATCCCAAAACTAAACTCACCCAAAAGGATCCTCACCAAACTTGTATTCAAAATCTGCTACTTTTAATATGGTCTCGCTTTAAAGCTACACATTTACACTCTAAAACAGTCGCAAATAACCACTGAAAGCAATACCACGGCTTGTACTGTGTACAACAAGTATGCTTTTCAGATGGTACTTTTTAGTAACAGTACTTGATGTACAATGTTATATGGTGCATATAACAATACATAAGTCAAAACCTGAACTGAAGAAGGTTCCCAGACATTTTTCACATCATTCGTAGTAATTGCCATGCATTTCTGATACTTTAGAGATAAGAATGTAAAACAACATACACTACCCTCCATAAGTATGGAATCGCGTATTGCAACATCCATACTGAATATTGCAGCCACCTTGAAAGTTTAACATCACCTAAAATGAATATTATCTCATGATTCTGAAGTGCTAGATCAATGTATTTTTGAGGTCGTCTTAAATATTTTTTTTTTTTTTCATTTTTGTTGAAAAAACTTTTATTACTGGATTTTGGGTGATGCTAAACTTAAAAGTGCTGCAATACTCAGTATTGCAACGATTCCATACTTATGGTGATAGTGTAAACATTTCCAAAATTCCCGAATTTTGAACATCCCCATTTTGCAATACACGGTTTGTTGTCAAAATCGGTAAGGCACTGTATGATAGGCAAAACGGTTTCAACACTAAAATAAATCACACTCGCGTGCCCGGTGAATTCAAAATGTCAAAATGTTTGAAATCAAATCTCCCTTATGTTCCTTACCATTCTTACCATAAAAATAGCGTTCTGTGAAAATTTAAGCTTTTTTCGGTGGTGATTTTAAGGTGATCCAAAGACAATTAGGTTTATATGGAAATTACTACGGAGAGAAGTTGAGAAATATGCCAACACGCTAGTATTGTAATGTTAGTACAAACTTATCATCCCATAGTGAAACTATTCTTCAAATCTAATAAAGAAATGTTATTAGGGATTGTAGATATTTGAAGGGCTATAATCCCATAATAGCCAAATATATAGCAACAAACAAAATATCTCTTCTAACTATCCGTCGGAATGAATACCATCTTCAGCAAATTTCTTCTGCGGCTAGGAAATGAGTTTTTTCTATAGGATGATTAGTTTGTACTTACATCCCAGTACTAACGTATCGGAACATTTTTCAAATTTCTTCATGGTAACTGCCATATAAATCTACAATCGTCTTTGGGCCAGCTTTAAATCACAACGTAGAAAGCTAAAAAATTTCACAGAACACTATTTTTATAGTAAGGAATGGTAGGAAAGATATGGAAGATGGGATATTCAAACATTTTTAAATGTTGAACCAGTAAACATGACATGGATGTAGGGTGCATAACTAACTTGGGCATTTCCCATGATTCACTTTGGCAGGGTTTTTTTTCACGACCGATTTGTCTGATATTGTGCAATAATAAGCGATTTAGTACGATGCATATTGTGCCCAGTAAGAGCATAGTAGCAATCTTATAAACAGATTATAATAGGGAAATAAAAAAATTGTATCAAAATTAGACAATGATATCTGGTCCTTTCATAAGGGGGAAATCTGCAACCGACCCTGAGAAGGTAACTCAGAGAGTGTGAGGTGCCGCACCCACGAAGACCCACTAAAACCAGACCATGCAATGTACTTGAGCAACTCTCGCTGAATGCTCAAGTGGTGTAAGAGTGCACAGACATGTGGTCGGATTTCTAGTGCTGGATGCAGTAACTTACGACTGTCATCACATATGTTAGAGTTATTGCAGCGCCATGACGCGCGCCAAGAGTGACTGCAGAGTATTAGCCCTGCGAGGCTGGTCCTTGTAACATTGTTTAAGTCGGCTAGGAGAAGCAGTTTGCTAGGCTACTTTTGCTAATATGTCAAGTGCTATATACATGCCTCTCTCATTGGAACACGGTATTTCGTCGTCTCTTTACACGGAACTCCTCTGTACCTCTGAAGCATTGAACATCTACTTGATCATGAGCCAATGTGCATCATTCCAGCTATGATGCACACGGCTTCTTAAGAAACCGTTTGGAATACACTTGCTATCCTTAAGCACATGTCCTATACGTGCTTCCAACGCTTTAAGTTTCTCCTCGTTCTAAGCGCTTTTGATTGGACTGGTCCTCATTCATAGTATGGATAGCACCACGCTTGTCGTAGCCTGCGTTTGCTGCAATTACAGCTGAGCTGTTAGACATCATCCTCGAAAGGACGCTATAGCCCGAAGATGCCTTTTACAGGCCTATGGATCGTGGCTAGTGAATCTGAGATGTCATCGATCATTACCCCAAGATGCCTAAGAGATCGCTTGAACTCTATGGTGCAATTACCTACCAAGATTAGCGCCCGTTTCTCGGACTTGCACCGATACGCGTGGGCTATCGCTTCCCAGCTTGCGCTATTGAACGCATTCTTCACATCCAGAGTGACAACCGCGCAGTAACGGATGCCGCTCCTCCCGAGGAGAAACAAATAACTCCCCAATAACTTATGCATACCATTTTTTGGTATCATACCAAAATTAGGTATTGTTCAGTTGTCAATACCTAAATTTGGTATTATAATGGTATTGAAAAAAATCTTTAAAACAATTAAAAATACTTCATTGAGGTATTGAACAGCTATTGAGGTCTGCTGGAGGTATTGAACTACAATTGAAAAATTTCATTTTTATATGAAAATCCATCAAGTATTATTGAGGTATTACAATACCTGATCTAGTTATCAGTTTGGTGTTCGTAGAATATGCTTGAGATATTATTTGAGGTATTTTACCTCTTATGCAGGGCTAATTCATACCTCATTCAGGTATGTAGTATTGGAAATTATCTGGTATGGAATACCTCAATTTGGTATTCAGTAGTTATTTTCTTCTGCTCGGGCTGTTATGCTCGATTGTCACCTCAGCTGTCTGAACAACCGACTGAATAGCGTCCAGAGCCGATTTACCTTTCCTGAATTCAAACTGGTTTTTTGAACAGGTGCTCCGCATCATCCTTCGATCGCAGCAGCTTAAGCGACTTCTCTTGGACGTTATGGCTATACCTTTGGACTTAGCCATTACCACTCTATAGGCGTCACCCTCCGGACTCGAGTTGGCACTCTGGCATAGATTATCAAAGCATGCTCTTTTTCGACTCTTGATTTCCTTTTTGAGAGCTAACTTTGCCTCTCTGAATGCTGCACCGCGTTCTTCTCTTGGTTCTTCTGTGCGTGCGCGTTGCATTCTTTGTTTAGCCCGAAGGCAGATTGCTAGAATATTTGCAATTTATTAGCACCACCAGTACACTGGCGGCCTATTCTCTCTAGGAGGGGCTTGCATGCATGCATCACACGCTCGTGATATCACAGCAACTAGCGCTTCGCCGTTTAGGTCCAGAGTGTTCCGTTCGCGCCTCAGGGCTTCAAAGATTAGTTTTATCAAAAGTGGATGAAGATTTTTGCATCCTTGAAATTTTAAATTTTGCACAATATATGATTTTTGAAAGATTTTCGGGTAACTCATTAGTTTACTACAAACATAATTTATACGAACAAAAATTATTGGAAAATATCTATTATTGTAAAATTATGTCAACTTCATTAACCACTAAAAAGAACAAGGGCGTAACTCAAAATAGTTGCGTTATGAATCATTGCACACCTAAAATCAGTTTTGTAATCAGACTTAGGACACTATATAATTTAGTGCAGGAAAGTAGGTCTGATCGGAATGATTTTTTTTTTGTGTATTAACGACACTTTACACCAGAAGAGTGCATTCGTGTTGTACAGTTTCAAGTACAATCTACTATTTAACAATCAAGTACTAAAGTACAATTTAACAATTCATCAGAGCTATTGAGAAAACTTCGTTTCTTGAAGAAACTTCAATATTTTTTTCGATGTGTCCTCTTCATTTGCTGAGGCGTGATGATAACCAACCTATTACGATGAGAAATTGGTACCGTTAACATAGAGGAATAGCTGTAGTATATCAAGATGAGCCATCGTTAGTGTTTTTTTGCAATTTCTCATCGTAATAGGCTGTTTTTCATCACGCCAATCTGTCATGTAACGGCCTACTTTCCTGCACTGAAGTATGCAGTGTGGGAATGGTCATTACGTAACTGAAACCAGTGCTGTAATAATTCATTACACAACGCTTTCTCATTACGCAACTGTTTTGAGTTTTGTAATGAACCATAACACAACTATTTTTCACAAATTGTAAAATCTTGGTGAATGCATTCCGATATAATGTCTAATACCCTGTTGTTTCTGATTTCTGTTGTACGTAATTCGTTGCAGAACTCGATTTTTACAGGAATCGTCGAAATTATCCCACTCGGCAAGCCTCGTAGGATATATTTACGACTCGTGCTGTTAAAATCATCATTCTGCTACTTGTTCCGTAAACTACTATTGCGATGTAAAGATGAATATACGACCTTCATAGTCACAATGTTATTTTTATCCAGATATTTTGTATTGACATGGTTTATGCATGTTTGTTACTCTTATCAAAGAAATTCCAATGCCATTCATTTCCCTTCGCCCCATCTTCTTTCAACAGTCGTTTCCTAGTATCCCCGTTTCACGCCATTCTAATTTGTAAATTTAAATAAATATCCGGGAAATAAGTTCAAAACCAATATTGAAGTAACTCGAAATGCTACTGAGAAATTGAAAAGAGAGCGAAACATCAAACTTTTACCGTAATTTACAACTGATCTAGCGTAAATCATATTTGAAAAAGAGGAAATTTTTTATTTTGCATGACATGTAGATAACTGTCGAAAACCTTTGTATTTTTTTTGTGAATTATTCCTTAGATTTGTTGCAGATTGTGTGATTCTCTGTGGGATTTCATGCGAAATTCTTGTCGCATCATATGTCAATCTTGCTAATCAGAATGGTTAGAGTCCGCGGAGACAAAACAAACGATCTTATGAGCCTTCGTATTTCCTGAGTAACATTGTTGTCAGCCATCAACAAGGATCCGAGGTAGACGAACTCGTCCACAACCTCGAAGGTATCCCCATCTATCGTGACACTGCTTCCTAGGCGGGCCCTGTCGCGCTCAGTTCCGCCTACCAGCATGTACTTTGTTTTCGACGCATTCACCATTAGCTCGTCTCTTGTTGCTTCGTGTTTAAGGCGGGTGAACAAATCTGCCACCGTTTCATATTTTCTCCCAATAATGTCCATGTCGTCCACGAAGCAAACAAATTGTCCGCATCTCGTGAAAATCGTACCTCGACTGTTTAGTACGGCTCTCCGCATGACACCTTCAAGCGTAATATTGAACAACAGGCACGAAAGTCCATCGCCCTGTCGAAGTCCCCGCCGATACTCAAACGAACTGGAGTGTTCCATCCTTGCCAGCGGCCTTGTTGTTCTTGAGCTGTTAAATGGCATCCTTAACTTCCCCCATCGTGGGAGCTGGTTGATTTCCACTGTTCGCTGTGCTGACGTAGCCAACGCTTGCGCTGTCCTGACCTTCTGTGCCTGTGTTCACTGCGCCATTCAGATGTTCATCGCAGTGCTGCTTTCCACCTTATCCCGCCACATCTCAGCTCGCGGCATGAAGCCTTTGCGGGATGTGTTGAGCTTCTTATAGAACTTCCGCGTTTCTTGAGAACAGTACAGCAACTCCATCTCTTGGCATTCGACCTCTTCCAGGCAGCGCTTTTTGTCTTGGAATAGGCGGATTTGCTGTTTCCGCTTCAGTCTGTTTCATTCCACGTATCATTATTTGCCGCGTACCATGTTGCAGCATTGCAGCCTGCGCTGCATTCTTCTTCTCTAAAACTTTCTGGCACTCTTCGTCGAACCAATCGTTTCCTGTGCTCCGTTCCACATATCTGACAATGCTTCGGCAGCGTCATTAATGGCTGCTTTGACTGTCCTCCAGCAGTCCTCAAGAGGGGCCCTATCGAGCCGTCCTCATCCGGCAACGCTGCTTCAAAATGCTGCGCGTACGCATTGGCAACATCCGGTTGTTTCAGGCACTCGAGATTGTACCGGGGCGGGCGTCGGTAGCATACAACATTGATGACGGATAGTTTTAGGCGCAGTTTCACCATCACCAGGTAGTGGTCGGAGTCAATGTTAGCGCCACGATAAGTTCTGACGTCGGTTATGTCGGAGAAGTGCCGTCCATCGATCAAAACGATTAGCAATTCTGCCTGCTGAGGTGATCTCCAGGTGTACCGATACGGGAGGCTGTGCTGGATATAGGCGCTACGAATGGCCATGTTCTTGGAGGCGGCAAAATCTATCAGTCGTAGGCCGGTCTCGTTCGTCAGCCGGTGGGCGCTGAACTTTCCAATCGTCGGTCTGAACTTCTCCTCCTGCCCAACCTGAGCGTTCAAATCTCCTATGATGATCTTGACGTCGTGGCTTGGGCAGCGGTCGTACTCGCGTTCGAGCTGCACGTAAAATGTGTCCTTGTAATCATCAGTGCTTCCGGAGTATGGGCTACGCACGTTGATTATGCTGAAGTTGAAGAATTCTTTCGTTGATCGGCCACCACCCGATCACGCGCCTTTGCATATCACCCATCACTATAAAGATGTTCCCAGCTCACGTGTGTTGCCTCAGCTCTGGTAGATGGTATGATCACCTCTAAACGTTCGCACCATCGAACCTGTCCAGCACACCTCCTGCAGCGCTACGATGCCGAAACCGCGTGGTATAAAATTGGATTTTTAAGGTGAAACATCTCCAAACAAATCCAAAGATGGCCGACTTGTGACCCTACTCGCGTTTTCAAAGGCACTAATCTGGAGAAATGGGAGGCGAACGTTCCTGATCTTCTTTTTTAAACTTACTGCTAGTGCACAAAACCAAAATAACAAGTGCAGTGTTGTTGAATGCTTCTTTCGCGAGATTAGTACCTTTAAAATTTTAGTGCAATCTTAGAAGTTAGATTTCAAACTGTTCCACTTTAACGATGCGTGCCGATGGCGCCCTGGTTTCAGCGAGAATTGCTCATATACGTATTCAATACTGGAAAATTTGTCAAAGAAAGCTCAATAACTAGAAATGCTCATTGAACACTGAGCTGAGAAGCAAGTTCTGTCCCAGTTAGGATGTAATGTCAATAAGAAGAAGAAAGCAAAAAAAAGAATATCTATCTGAGATACTATTGTGGAAAACGCTTTGGCGCACACCTTTACCAGAAACTAATACCACAAGGTGGCTCACTGTTTACTGACGCGTTCCATCATTACCTTCAAACCATTCACACTAGATGTATGGCACACGAAGTCGAACAAACAGAAAACTAAAATACGCAACAAATCGCCTATGCGTAATCCAATATTGCACGCACGATTTGGTTTTTAATAATTGATAGCAGTTTTCCATCCATTTCGTGCAGGCAAATTCGAAACCGGCTCCCTCTTCTCGCCACATGTCGAAAAAGTGCACCGAAAACCATCGGCACATCACATATTTCACCAGTGGGCATATTTTGCCTTGCTAAATTAACTTCAGTTTGAGTTTGCATTTCAACTGCAAAATTTTCATTGTACACATTGCATAGGCAGCTACCATACTATAGGCGCATTCATCCTGGGATTCTCCTTTCCCTGGCTCACCTGCGGGACCATCATTGCCATCACCATTTACCAGTGGCACAGAGGCCGGTTTCAAGTTTTTCAAGTCCCAAGCAATATTTTTTTGTTTTTTTTTTTTGCAATTAAAATGCTCATCATAATTTTTGATCATACCTAAGGATCAATCGATTTTTGATTTTGACATATAAATTAAATTTCTTGAGTTAGTCTTACCCCGTCTTTCCCTTAATATATTTCTGTATTGCCGTTCATAACTAGCTTAAGCCTTGCAGTGGTCAATAAACAGCATAATTTAACTCGTCTGAGGAAATATAATGTAAAAAGTATAGATACGAAAGAAAAACGATCAATAGGGTGCAGAGCTACTTGGGCACTTCCATGATTCACTTTGGCATGGGGGGTTTTACTCAGCAAAATTCTCTGAAACTTTGCAATAAGAAACATTTTAATACGACGCAAACATGAGTTTCGTAGCTTTCGAAAAACCCCACTGCCGAAGTGAATCAAAAGTGCCAAGAATAAAATCTAGCTCCCTAGCATCTTCGTAAAAACAAATTTAACGAGAAATAAACAATTTGATTTTAACTCATGTATTCTGAAAGGTTTCAAAGAACTTCATTGAAATATGATGAATAACTCCATTATATCACCTTCCCCTCTTATTCTCTGTTCGAAATGTTTCACAAAAAGGTACTTGCAATCCCAAAACGGAATGATATTCGAAAATATTATGAAAACGAGCACTTTTGCTTGCTCTGTAAAAACTACTAATTTGAAGCTAAATTCCATTCTCATACTCTTACATCATTCTTTATGCTCTTTGCAATGAACTATCGAGCAATTCTTATCTTATACTGGTAAAAACAAAATCAGGAATTGTCCCGAAGACTCCATTCTTATTCAATTGAGTTGGTAATTAAGAATTTTCTTTGTTGATGAAGTATTTTGCATATGAAATTTTGATATAAATTTTCGATGATCTGTCCGATTTTCCTCCACTGTGCACAGTGGTCGGGTGGGAGTTGCATTGAATGGCACACCACGGGCAGACATGGTATCGAATGGCATCGGAATGATGAAAGGCAGTTTGAGGTTTTTCCAGTTGTGGAATCGTTTTTTGGGGGGCCCTAAATTCAGACACGCAACCCGGCAAAGTTTGTCCTTAGTCAACAAAGCCTGCACCGGCCGACATGCACTGTACCAAATGGTTCTTGGAATACTTATTCTTCTGAAGGTATTTTTAAACTCGAATGCATGCCAGGGCATTAGTTTTAGGCATTCAATTCAAAAAAAGAGTGACAACCGTGTGCCTATGCATTGGAAATATGCGATCGTTGATTCAAAGTTCGTTAAGATAAGTAGCGGTAAATTTATAATTATTTCCACCTGGAAGACAATTCTTCTTTGCTTTCTCTGGCGATATGCCCCAGCTGGGACAGAGCCTGTGGTGGCATTAGGCATCTCGTTTAGAAAGTAATTTGCTTGTTGACCTTATTTCGAATTATGATTCTCAAATTAACCTTGAACGTTCGAGTTCGTCCTAAGAAGTACTAAATTATAGAGAAAATTGGGCATTCTGGAAAATTATAAACCCGAAAACAACTTAAAATCCTCTGAAAGTTTTTCGTGCAATTTTTTTCAGGAGATCCTCCATCGCCATATTTGAGCCGATTTCATCATCTACCCAATGGGAGAGGAAAGGGGGGGAAAATGGAAGGAAATAAGACTGGGGTCCCTTGAAGAGGGAACACTGCGAAATGAGGGCATGTAGCTTAGGGTGCCGATGGAATGTATGGGAAAAATTTTGCCATCGAATTTCACTTTTCAGCACTACCATGCTCAAAAGTTTTTCTCCTCGAAAAAAGTCCCCATGCAAAATTTGAGCTCAATCGGACTTCATTAAGTGGACCCCCAAAGCGGTCAAAGTTTGGCCATTCAAATTCTCAATTTTTTTTTAAAGGTCCACCGTAATGGAATATAAGTGAGCCTTCCCAATGAAATATCACGAATCTAATGAAGGAAATGCCCTATCGATGATGAAAGAGGTGATAAAATACTATTGTTTTTAATATCCATTCAAATTATGATTATTCGACAGAAAGGCCCACCCTTATGGAAAATAAGTGAACCACCCTAATAAAATACCACATATTAAATGTAGAAAATGGCTTACGATAATGTGAGAGATGCTCCAATACTATTGTCTTCAATATTCAATTAAAATCCTTTTTTTTTAATTTTTCAACAAAAAGGACCACCCTAATGGAAACTAAATGAACCACCCTAAAGAAATATCACATATAATATGCTTTCAGTGGCCAACAATGATAAAGGATATGTTTTAATACTATTGCCTTGAATTTCTCAGCAATTGAATTCAAATCGTTCATTTCAAATTAAATTCACTCCCCCAACTAAAATTTACTAAGTCCCAAAAGGTCGATTTTTTTCCAAATAACACCAGATCTTGACGTTTCATGCATTTCTAAGACATCTGGCATCAAAAACAAAATTTCGATCTCGGAAATTTCATGTACCCCCTTGGGAGATTTTTCATGGGTCAAAAAAGCCAAACTTTGACCGCTTTGGGGGTCCACTTAATGAAGTCCGATTGAGCTCAAATTTTGCATGGGGACTTTTTTAGAGGAGACAAAACTTTTGAGCACTACCATTATTTGAAATTCGAAAAATCGATTTTCATTGGCACCCTAATGTCTAATGATGATTTCGAACTATTTAATTTAATTAGGGTCAGTGTGGCATAGAAATATTCACACTTTTTTAAGGTGTAAGCAATACAGTCAGAAATGACGGTGCTAAACAATCTACTGGTGCTATGCCCACATGTCAACTTTGAGTTTTTGAATTGTTGTGAAAGCCTAAGTATGGTCTACTGAACTCATATGATATCATATAGCATAGCGAGTATAGTTTTTGCTCATAAAACCGTTTATTCTCAAATAATGTGCTTATTTCATGGGAAATTGCTTACGTTTAGGCGTATAAAGGCAGATTTTCAAACTCTAATTTTGCAGTAAAATTAACAAATGCTCGAGTTGTAAGAAATTTGGCATCATTTTCAGATTCAGGAGACCTAAATTTAGAGGATAGGGATAATTTTTATTCTCAAACCTGCTGATCACCATACAAGTGATCAATTTCGCCCCAGTGCGTCATTTTTTTTTTTTTTTTTTTTTAAACTATTTTCATAATATGTTAATAGTTACTTATGCAATAAGCTGCAAATGATGATTTTTTCAGCACGAGTTGTACATTTACTAATATAAATACAACGAGAGCTGAAAAAAATCGAGTTTTGCAACGAATTGCCTACAACATTTTTTGGAATTACGAAAAATGCCGTTTAAGCTGGATCATTTTTAAAAATACACACACCATTTTAACATAAACCAGGTGGGCATACATCCATGTGTAGTATCATTTCAGTATTTTTCAATCGCGAAGGCTGCGGCATAGTATCCACGAATGTCACAAACTTTCGAGTTCACATCAATGTGACATCATACAGACCCATATTCCTTATTAGAGAGCAGAACAGTAGCGGGTTCTGCTGTCACCTCTACGAATGCTGGACGATACATTCCTAAAACAGTATTGGAAGATCGGTCAATGGTTAGAAAATGCAGTTTACTTTGGAGGTAGGGCGCATTAGAACGTATCCGGGTGCGAATAGAAGTGCTGAAAAATAGTACTTTTCAGCATTGTTTTTTTATAGGAAAAGTAGGCCATTATGTTGTGAATCTTATCAATGAAGAGTTGATTGATTTGCAACGAAATCGCAAAAATATTATTTCATGAAAGTCGATAACGTAAACAGATAAAGATTAATGGAGTACTGATTGTTTCGAATTGTTTTTGTCAATATTTGAATTCCGAAGGACAACATAAGCAAAAATTGTAAAATAGTGATCAGATTACGGTACCAGATGAATTTTCCTTCTACAAACCTGTCGGTTTCTCTCAAAGTTCATGTTATTGTCGTATCCTCTGCAAAATTCTCATCTTTACATACAGCCATTGCCATCGATATGATATGTTCCCACGGATTGCCGCAAAGGGCTGGTCACCCGAACCGCACAAAAGTGTGTGATTTCGATCCATGTTTTCACTGAAGATTTCTTTTTCGCATTAATCGCTAATCTTTTCATTAGCGTCTCTTCCATTGATGGTCTCCGGCATAAAGAAGACCGCCTACCACCAGAAGCGAAGGAAGAACCGTTCATCAGAAGTTGTCGGTAATGTAATGAGGCAAGCAGGAGTTGCACAGGAGACCGAAACCAAAACAACACACAGGAACTGGCCTGGACACAAAGCAGACCGACATCAACAGCATCAGCCGCCCTTTTGCTACCCCCTTTTTTGCTTCCCTAAAGGCATCACTGTCCATATTGAGAACGCTCAAAGATTTGAAGTTTGCCATCTAAAACAAATAGGGACAGGCGGGGCAAGAGGTTTTGTGAGCTCTTGCCAAAGTTAAAAAAATGCCATTCTGATGAATAGTAATAAATTGATATGACGGTCAACAATTTACTTTTTTTTTTAATGTAGACATATAGGCAACAAAATTTAAAACTTGATGTTAAAAGTGAACTTTCAGGTAATAAAAGCAAAATATATAGATTATTTTAAGATAAATTTTCATCAGAAATTCAATATAATTTGTTGAGATATCACAGCATTTAAAATAATGGTTTTCATAGTAAAAATCCTTTTTTATGTAGGTGGCCACCTTGTCCCTGAGTATTTTCGACTGAGAATGGAAGAAGATATTTTATTAAATATTGTTTGGGAAAAACTATTTTTTCATTTTTAAAAACTTTTGATGTAATATAGAATAAGTAATAATGTCAAATATAAGGATGATTATCTATTTTCACCAAAATTATAATGCATAAGCAATCTTAATTAGAGCTCATCTTTAGGGTGGTCATCTGCCCCGTCTACCATTATTTTCTTGTAATTTAAAGTAATTTAAAGTATGATTTATCAAACTTTTTAGTGTTATATTCTACCAAACATGCTAAATAAGACTTGAACTTTCAATTTAGATACAATTTAGTTGAAATTTCACGATCAAATTTAGTTTGAATCGTTTTTTTTTCAACATGCTTCATATAAAATCCTTAGTTCTCCTATATGGCAAAATACAATACTGAATCACCAAAAAATAACATTTTACCATTGAAATATTATAAACATGGCTGATAATTATTATTTTATACATTAAGTCTTGCATGCAAGTTTGGCTGAAATAGTCAAATTTTGCATTTTTAACAGTCAATATCTCGAAAACTAGATGTGCCATGATATTTTTGAAAACGTCAATGGACTCAGCAACCCTAAATTTATCAAATAGTGGTATTTTGGTGCTTGAGACAAAAACGTGTTCCGTAGTGTAATAAAAGCTGGTCAATTCGAAAATGGGACATTATGCTTTATGGCCGCTCCCTCCTGTGCCAATAATCTTGGGGGACTCCCTCCCGCGTTTCTTTAGTTTGCAGGCCGTTTTTTCTTCGAAGACGCCGGCCGACCGGCTGCCGGATTTCGTTTTCATGCTCTTTTCCAGCTGTTGAGCGTTTTCAAGGCGGAAGCCGAAACTTTTGTTCGTGGTGTAGTAAATTAAATTATTAAATCCTTAATTGCCGTTCTCTTATTAGATTAAGCAAAAACTTATTGTTCGGGCGAGTGCCGGGGCCGGGAATCTGGTAGTGGTCGCCGTCGTCGTTTTGGGCAGCTGAAATCAAAAGTTTCAAGCCAACCACAAACAACAGTTTGTTGATCCGACCTTGGAGATTAGGGCCTCGATGAGTCCTAACTGTGGCATTGTAGAGATGTGATTTTATCAACGTTAATCAAATCAAGTTACTTCATTATGTTGAAGGGCATGCTTTCGCCAAAGGTAAAACAATCGAAGAATAACATCTAAATTAAGTGTTCTTATCCGGTACTTTTGGTTCCTGTATAAGTGTAAGTCTTCCTGAATCAATTAACAAACATGTTGTTTAAAGATTGTTTAAAGAGTGGTTACTTATACCTTATTTGTTCATAAATGATAATGTAATCGTTTTCTTCTCATCGTTCAACTACTTTTCTACAACATTATAGGATAGAAAAAATTCTTTTGAAACCAAATAGTTTCTCCTTAAAATACATTGTAAAACCAGTTGTATAGAATTAAACATAATCATTTGAAAACTTCTAAAAACCCTCATTTTTATGAACAAATTTATATTTAAGTATCACTAATTATCCTACTGAAGGTAGAGTCCTTAAAACTACCAATAATGCTTCACCTGTCTGATGCTAGGTACTCCTCAAGTACCATTTCTTGAATTACATATCTGATTTTATTTATCTTTAGGTATTTCTGTTTATATTACCCATTTTTGTTTTGAAAAAGCTTTTCCATAAAACTTAATCATTATTAAACTACATCAAATGTTATAAAAAAAAACTAATAAAACCCATTTTGAGCATGAGCATAGATTGACCGCACAATTTGTTGTTGCTATCCGTGTTTGACCCGAGCAATTGAGGATGCACAGAGATTTAATGAATGCAGCTTTAGATTAGCTTACCATTCAAAATGTGCACAAATCAAGAGCTCAAAATCAAAGGTGAAAATGCACAAATTTGTTCTTAAAATTTACCTCACTGTTCACTCGCTGGGAGTGACCAATAGATAAATTATCAGCGCGAACAGTTGTCAAATTCTTTAGATTTGTATTCATAAAAATCCAACGTTTGGCTTGGCTTAGCTTAGCTTAGCTTAGACTGACTACACATATCAATGGTTGCTATTCCGTGATTGACCGAAGTCAGTGAAAATGCACAAAGAATCAACTAGAAGTTCGGCTGGGATTGGCCATAATCTTCTTCAATGTGCATAATTCAGTGCCTCTATTTATACAGGGTCAATAACGGCGCCGGCCACGTCCTTGCAGGTCAGGTGGGATTGGGGGAAGAATGTTAGTGTGTAACCTTTGCTATTTGGAGACCGTGTTTGCCTCTGCATCTCCATAAAGGTTACTGGGAGGGATGTTTGTTAATGGGAAGGATCGTTGGGTCACAGGATTCACTTTGATAAACGATTAGACCATGATAATAATGATTTGTGAGATATATACATGCTTATTTGTAAATATAATATTTTCATTTGATATGAACAATTTCTATGTAGTGGAAAATTATGCCGACACTTGATGTGACGAACCATTCAAAGTTTGTTGAACAAATACCTAAATGTAACATTCCTACAGCTGTCAGGACGAAAGCATGTGTTATTATATTTTATTTAATTTGAAAAGAAACAAAAAACTCGTTTGGTTGGAACACCATAGAACACTCTTATTATTATGCCGACACTTACAGTGGCGAAACCATCCAAAGTTTGTTGAATAAAGTGAACTTTTCGCAAGTCTACACTTGTAGTGTCGAACCATTCAAAGTTTTTTTTAATTACAAAAATAAAGGTAAAAAGGGGTGTTCTGTTCTGAAACGAGCTCACCAATTGATCCATTATCCTTCACTGAGCAGCCACAATCCACTCTCAGCCTCACTCGTTTGCTCGGCTATATAAAAGCACTCAGAAAAATAAGGCGCGCGACCCGAAAAAGGAAAAAAAAAACTTGGCTTTCTTGACGCACTGCCCAGCAGCAAGCGTCAAGGTCAAAGGATCAAAAAGAACTCTAAAAATCCAACGTTTGGCTTGGGTACATTTTCTCCTAAAAAATTAATAATGTCGCGGCCACGTCATTACGGTCATTGAGGAAGGAAAGGAATATTATTTAGACAATCATTATTACTAGAGGCCGAAGAATCTTGCATCTCCACAGATGTCAGGGAAAAGGGTAACTTTGCTAGTGGGATAAGGTGAAGATGTGGGAGTCACCTATGGTCGTCGATGCGATCTATGATATATTCACCCCTAACTGGATCGCGATATAATTTGATAAACGCATTCTATACCGAACAAGTGTTCATCGCCCACGCTAGGGCAAGTGGTAAGATCGAAAGAACAAACACTACTAAAGCGGTTTCACAATCTGCGACACCATTCCATCGTGCTATGCGAGCGACGCGCAACACAATTGATCTTGATCACATCAACCACCCCCACAGGAGCAAGTGACGCGATCAAAAGGATCAAAAACCATATCTTCTTTCTTCTTTCTGGCATTACGTCCCAACTGGGACAAAGCCTGCTTCTCAGATTAGTGTTCTTCTGAGCACTTCCACAGTTATTAACTGAGAGCTTTCTAATGCCGATTGACCATTTTGCATGTGTATATCGTGTGGCAGGTACGAAGATACTCTATGCCCTGGGAATCGAGAAAATTTCCTTTACGAAAAGATCCTCGACCAGCGGGATTCGAACCCACGACCTCAGCATGGTCATGCTGAATAGCTGCGCGTTACCGCTACGGCTATCTGGGCCCCCTCCAAAACCATATATAACAAGGGAATTATATTTTTCACCATTGCGGAACTATTCATTTAGCTTAGCTTAAACTGACTACACATATCAATGGTTTCTATTCCGTGATTGACCGAAGTCAGTGAACATGCACAAATATTGACCATAGTCTTTCTTCAGTGTGCATAATTCAGTGCCTCTATTTATACAGGGTCAAATAACGGCGCCAGCCACGTCTTGCAGTCAAGTGGGATTGAAGGAAGGAATGTTAGTGTGTAACCTTTGCTATTTGGAGACCGTGTTTGCCTCTGCCTCTGCCTCTGGTTTGGTGAATGGCTGGGTATGGCGTACCATTGGTACCTCGCGTACCTGCAGGAATAAAATGGACCCCTTTGTGTGGTCCTTAGCCTCTTGCACAGCAACTCCTATCCTACTTCCTCGCGGTAATGGCCGGGGTACAAGTAACCTTAGGGAAATCGGTAACCAACCCCGGTGGGAACTTTGGTCGTATGCTGACAGGGAAGGAGGGTTTGCTTTTGCTTTTGCTTCTGCAAACCTGGAGCGTCTGCACTCCATGTTAAGAGCGGCTCAACTCACGTCTGTTCCCCATATCAGGGGCGGCTTTTCATCGTCCGAGTGTCAGAAAAGGAGCTGAACTGTGCACTATGGTGTCAGGCCCTGCAAGCCAACCGTAAAAAATCAAGCAACGAAATATCAACGAAAGAATGCAAACCGGGGACAATCGGCGAAGACCACAGTGATGTAAAGGGACTAGCGATTGGAAACTCGATACGTCGAACTGTAAATCTCTCAACTTCATCGGGAGCACACGCATACTCGCCGACGTGCTGACAAACCGTGGATTCAACATCGTAGTGTTGCAGGAAGTGTGTTGGAGGGATCAATGGTGCGAACGTTTAGAGACCGGATGTCACAGTGGCATACGCGCAGCACCACGAGGCTGCATTACCGAAAGAGGGTGAGCTGAATGAGGGACTGCTGGAGAACAGTGTAGGCAACCATCACCAATACAGCTGAGAGCAACATCGGGTACGTGGGACGGAGTCAACGGAACGATTTGGTTCGACGAGGAATGTAGGCAGATTCTGGAGGAAAGAAATGCAGCGCTGGCGTCATGCTGCAGCAAGGGTCCCGACATAACGTGGAGCGTTATAAACGGAAACGGCAAAAGCAGACCCGTCTCTTTCGGGAGAAAAAACGCCGCCTGGAGGAGACGGAGTGCGAGGAGATGGAACAGCTGTACCGGTCTCAAGAAACACGCAAGTTCTATCAGAAGCTCAACGCATCCCGCAACGGCTTCGTGCCACGAGTCGAGAAGTGCAGGGATAAGGATGAGAGCATTTTGACGGGACGAGCGTGAGGTGATCGAAAGGTGGAAGCAGCACTTTGATGAACATCTGAATGGCGCTGAGAACACAGGCAATGAAGGTCAGGACAACGGAGGAAACGCCTTCGTCGGCAGTACGGAGCATAGAAACCAAACAGTTCCCACTTTGAGGGAGGTTAAGGATAACATTCACCAGTTCAAGAACAATAAAGCTGCTGGTAAGGATGGTATCAGGAGTGGAAGGAAGGAGTAATATGTCTCATCTACAAGAAAGGCAATAAGTTAGATTGTGAGAACTTTCGAGCGATCACCATTCTAAATGCGGCCTACAAAGTATTATCCCAGATCATCTTCCGTCCTCTGTCACCAAGCCGGCTTGATAACGCGAGGCAGTAAAAGTTCAACTGGTGGTTGAATGCGACCAAGACAAAGTTCATACTAGCTGGTGGAGCCGAGCACGACAGAGCTCGCCTAGGTACCAGTGTTACGATAGACGGGGATTCGTTCGAGGTGGTTGACGAGTTCGTCTACCTTGGATCCTTGCTGACGGCTGACAATAACGTAAGCCGTGAAATACGGAGGCGCATCATCAGTGGAAGTCGGGCCTCCACAAGAAGCTGCGGTCGAAAAAGATTCACGCCGCACCAAATGTATCATGTACAAAACGCTCATAAGGCCGGCAGTTTCTCTACAGGCATGAAACGTGGACGATGCTCGAGGGGGACATGCAAGCACTTAGAGTCTTTGAACGTCGGGTGCTTGGGACGATCTTTAGCGGTGTGCAGAAAAAATGGTGTGTAGCGCGAAGGATGAACTACGAGCTCGCCCAACTCTACGGCGAACCCAGTATCCAGAAGGTAGCCAAAGCTGGAAGGATACGATGGGCAGGGCATGTTGCAAGAATGCCAGACAGCAACCATGCAAAGATTGTGTTCGCTTCAGATCCGGTTGGTTCAAGAAGACGTGGAGCGCAGCAAGCTAGGTGGGCGGATTAAGTGCGTATCGGTTTTGGCGAGCGTGGGGCAGAACCGAGGATGGAGAGATGCGGCCACGAACCGAGTATTGTGGCGTGAAATTGTTGATTTAGTGTTATCTGTTTAGATGTTAACTAAATAAATGAAATGAAATGTTTTGCCTCTGCACCTCCACAAAGTTACTGGAAGGGATGTGTGTTAATGGGGAAGATCGTTGGGTCAACAGGATTCACTTTGTTAAGTGATTAAACCATGATAAACAATTATTTATGAGATATATAGATATGTTTGTAAATATAATATTTTAATTGATATGATAAATTTTCAAAGTAGAAAAAATAATGTCGACACTTGTAGTGACGAACCATTCAAAGTTTGTTGAACAAATAGCTGAACGGAACATTCATACAGTTGTCAGAACGAAAGCATGTTTTACTCATATGAACATAAAAATAAACTCGATTAGCTGGACCATCACAGAACACTCTTATGCCAACACTGCCTACAGTGGCGAACCACTCAAAGTGAACCTTCTGAAAGCTACGCTTATAGTGTCGTACTATTTAAAGTTTTTTTTTAATTACAAAACAAAGGTAAAAAGAAAAGGGTGTTTTGAAAGAAAAAATATGTGAAACATAATTAATTTATGAATAAGAGGGGATTTTTTTTATTATCGTACAAATTGGGCCGAAGGGTCTCAGATTTTCATGAAACTTTTTCCACAGGCAGGGCTCATGGATATATTGAATAAAAAAAATTGAGAAAAATTCAGGGTCGCCTATTTTTCCGGAAAACTGGAATTTTTTTGTTTTCCTTGACAGTAACTTTACTTTGAAAATCATTACTCAAGAACAAAGCATCGTAGAAACAAGTTTAAATGAAAATTTAAGCAAATTTTCTCAAAAATCCAAAAAAAAATATGAACTAGAAAAAGTTTTCCACAAAATTTTCCACCGTTGGGAAAATTCGTAAAGAAAAGCGGAAAAAACTATGCCCGAACTCGTGGAAAATTTTCAAAAAATATTTTCGAGAAGGTAATTTAATAAGCTCTAATCAACTCATTTTTGGAATGCACTTTTTTTTCGTTTTTGAGTTTATGGCCAATTTTGTGAAAAATGTCCAGATGTGCCATATAAGACTTTTCTTTGGAAAATCATAACTCAAGAACGAAACATTGTAGAAAACAAAAACCTTGTTTATGTTATTTATATGAAAATTTAAGCAAATTTTCTCAGAAATCAAAAAAAAATATGAACTGGAAAAAGTTTTCCACAAAATTTTTCACCTTTGGGGAAATTCATAAAGAAAAGCTGGAAAATCTATGCCCGAACTCGCGAAAAATTTTTATTAAAATATTTTTGAGAAGGAAACTTTATAAACTTCAATTCTAGTAACTTTAGGATGTACTTTTTTTTTGTTCCTGAGTTATGGTCAATTTTGTGAAAGATGACCGTATTGGCCTTTTCTTTGAAAAACCCATATTTCAATCGAAGCATCAGAAAAACAAGGTTTTTTTTATCAAAGCAATTGCAAATTTTCTAAAAGATCTGAAACAAACGATATGGGATTGGTTTTAATGAAGTATAAAGTCGGATTGGATTATATTTTTCATGAAACATTACACCGTTAAGCAAAGCTGAAAAAAACGGTTTCTTTTCCATTCCAAGGGATTCTTTCTTTCTATGGAAAAATAAGTTCTTTTTATATTATTCTTTTTTTTTAGAAAAATCGTCATAATCTGCTCTAAATATTTTAATTTCTTTTTTTCTTTCTTTTATTTTTTTTTTGGAGCAGGAAAAGCCCATTGGAGGTGACTCTTTAGCATCTTCCCTCCAATAGGCATAAAACCTCCTCATCTTTTCGTTTATATAGTTCACATTTTCATTTTTCATACAATATGATACACTTTCCAGTGAGCATAGTCGCTCTTTTAAGGAAGTGAAATTTGATGGTTAATGTTAACCTAGGTTTACAAATTTCTGATTTTCTTGGCAAGACATTAAATGTTGGCGATGGTGGAGTTGGGCTGATGTGGGCGGTTGCTGATGGAGGGCAATGGCGGTTGGTGGCGAGGCTGGCGGTGGCTGGCGGTGGCTGGCGGAGATATAAGAAAAATTATGGCAGGTGAATACTTATATATAAACACATATAAGGGAAGGAGGGTGGAGGCGGCATTAACGGAGGTAAGAATTAACGTTTTCTTTCAAATGATTTCTCAATGAAAATTTGAACTTATTGAGAGTTGCTGAAGTTTTACAAACGGTTGGTAGTTCGTTGAACAGTTTGCTTCCTGCATATTCAAATCTTCTACGGCCGAATTCTGTATACGGTCTACCCAATGATAGGTTTCCTTCGTATCTTGACTCTCTGTTACGAGCAATTCTCCTGAGATGCGTGTTATGATGCGTTGAGGGGTCGCTGAGTATTTTCCGTACATGCAACAACATTTGGAACGATTGAAGAGCTTTCACTGGAAGAATCGAGTCCGTGTTCCGTGTGTAGAGTGCGATAGTCGGGTACAGTACTGGAAATCCGTGTATTATTTTCAAGCATCGATTTTGAAGTACTTGAACCTCTTTCAAAGTAGATTTGCTGGCCGACCCCCAGCAGGTCACCAGATATTGCAGTCTGGAGTGGAACAATGCGTGATACAACTTCATCAACCATTTTTTTGGGATACACTCGGCGATTCTTCGGAATATTCCACAAATAGAGCTTAGTTTGTTTTTCAGCATGTTTACATGGGCATTCCATTTCATTGTACTATCCAACAAAAGACCAAGAAACGAATATTCTGCTACTTCTTCTATCACACATCCCCGAACTTCCAAGATATTGCGAGCTGGAAGCCGTTTACGAGGAGAGTGAAAGATCATATACATGGTTTTGCTGAGGTTCAGAGACAGCAGATTTGCGCTGAAAAAATCTTGCAGTAGAATGATGTCTTCCTTGATCTGCCTTTGCAGATTCTCGATGGAGTTGGCTTCATACAGCAAAGACGTATCATCGGCAAAAAGCCTCAGTTTACCATTCAGTGGAAGTTTAGAAAGATCATTGATAAATAGCAAGAAAAGAATGGGGCCTAAATTGCTACCCTGTGGCACCCCCGTTTTCATTAATCCAGGAGGACTTTTATATCCTGCTATAGCGACAAACTGACGACGATTTTTTAGGTAGCTGCTCAATAATGATTTTGTAACTCCTTTGAATCCCATAATTTCTAATTTTTCAATTAGTAAGTGATGATCGATTGTATCAAATGCTTTTTTAAGATCAATAAAAAGCGCGGCAGAGAGTCGTCTGCGATCGAGTTAGTCGTAAATGTTATCAACGAGATCACTACAGGCTGTAAGTGTGCTGGATCCACTCCGGAAACCATATTGATGATCGAAGATTAGATTGAAGCGTTGTGCAAAGCTGATGATCCAGCAGTTTCTCCAATATTTTATCCATTATGGATAAACAAGATACTGGGCGATAGTTGTTAAGATCTTTGTTATTGCCTGATTTGAATATGGGCACCACCCGAGCAATTTTAAGACAATCAGGATACTGACCAGTAGATATTATTTCGTTAACACATCCGTTAGCAAACGAGCAAGAACGAATGGGGGTTTTGATAAAGTTGGCTGGTATATTGTCAGGGCCAGCTGATTTTTTTGAGTCCAAGTTATGAATCATGATTGTAATTTCACTGATCGTCCGTGGGATTTATGTATAGAGATTTCTTTGGGGAACGAGCGTACCAAACTTGCTGATGTACTTAATGTACTATCTGGACATATCATTTGACTAGTCAAAAAGGTGTTAAGTTTTTTTTCCGTTTCTGTATTAATGAACTTCAAAGCAATTAGTTTTTTTTCAATGCATCAACCATGAATTTCATATTCTCATGTATCATGCAACACAAACATTCATGCCGATGAATCCTTTTGTATAAACACATTGTTTTTGGTTTTAAGTTTCCGAACGATGTGAATGAGACAGATTCCTGTTCACTCTTACAGGTTTCCAAATTATTGTTTATTATAAAGTATCCAAAGGGTTCAAGGAAAAAGGCGTTTTTGAACATTTGGCGCACTCCCAATTGGGTAACTTAATAGATATGGTATCTTTCAAGCAGGAAATGGCCGACTGATATTATCCCCTTAGGTAAAAAATTTGAAACTATGTCTTGAATCTGATCCATGCGAGGGTCGTCCTACTTTTGAAAGTGGTTGAATCCCCTAAATTGTATTTTTTTGATTCAGTTATAACGTGTTTGAGACACGTCAAAATGAGCTTTAACTTTGGCATATGACCATTCCTAGGAAGTAATTTTAGAAGTTCAATTTGCTTGTCAGGTTCGGCTTTTGTAACAGCTGAGTTTCAAATTTAATAAAACGGAATTAAAAATCCTTGTAACATCGACAATATTAGGCGGAAACCAAGTCTTTATTTTACTTCAAAATTTGATTGAACATTTCGTCCATAGAAGCATTGCGATAGTTACTACTAGAAGCATCCAAACGTGAAGATTTTACTTGAAAAGAAATTTCCAAGAATTTAGCAAGCTCTTGTATTTTTGTACATTATTTATAGAACCAACTGACTCACCCGAGGATGGAGTTTCCTTTGGCGACGCCAACGAAGATAGTGGTCAAACTTGTTCCTCAAAACGCCATTGCTTCTGGAAGATCCGTTACGAGAGCCTTCTGGTCACGGTAATGGAGCACTTCACGCAAATTTTCATCTTTTCCGTAATCCACTGAACTCCATTCGAATGAAGCTTACTGATGAGGCCCTTGGCTGATCGATCGTTGATTTGTGGCCGTCCAATCTGAAGGGGTTACAGCATAAAAATTGTATTCGTAATATTAAACTTTGTCCATTTCAATAGCTTCGGGAAAACTTTTTTTCACTTTACAAAAATAATAACGAGGAATATTCAGCTGATAGACAACACTTTCACTTTCTCACTTCTCTTTGTTAGTTTTTGGTAAACTTATGATTCTCAGGCCATTTCAACGCTTTAAACTTGAATTGGTAAATACCTATCTGTCATATTGTCTACCCATTTATTTAACTGTCAATTTTGTAGTTACCTAACAGGAAAAAATTGTCAACATTCTGATTGAAGAAAACTTTGTTTCTATGTAGTTTCGTTCTTAAGAAATTTTGTTAATGAACTTATAAATTTGTAAATATATGGTTCAAACAGCTCATCCTAGCAATATTTGATCATGTTTTAGGAACGAAAAATGAGCGTATTAAAAAATATTGTAGGATTGGATCTTATTGATCGCTCTTTTCAAATATACTTTGTTTGAAAGCTGGAATAGCTAATCGGGTTTTCATTATTTGTTTTATAAACAGTGAAAAATGTCCTGGAAACTGATTCCATTTCAAAAATTTCATATTTTTGAGATAATTTGAATCCGGTTCGACAAGTCATGATGAGTCTTGAGTCATGATTTTTAAACGAAAAGGCATGTATGGCAAATCTTTGCATTTTTTACAAAATTGACCATAGATCAGAAACCAAAGAAAGTACATCCTAAAAGTTACCAGAATTGAAGTTTATAAGGTTTCTTTCTTAAAAATATATTATTAAAAAAATTTACGCGAGTTCGGGCATAGATTTTCCAGCTTTTCTTTATGAATTTCCCCAACGGTGGAAAATTTTGTTGAAAACTTTTTCCAGTTCATTTTTTTTTTTGGATTTCTGAGAAAATTTGCTTAAATTTTCATTTAAAAATTTTGTTTCTACGATGCTTCGTTCTTGTGTTATGATTTTTCAAAGTAAGTACTGACGAGGGAAAACAAAAAAATTTCCACCTGAGTTTTCCGGAAAAATAGGCGACCCTGAATTTTTCTCAATTTTTTTTTATTCATATATCCATGAGCCCTGCCTGTGGAAAAAGTATCATGAAAATCTGAGACCCTTCGGCCCAAACCCGTACGGTAATAAAAAAAAATCCCCTATACTGAGTGTCGGTAGTGACGAGCCACTCTTGGATTGTTGAAAAACTCATATTTTCGTTCCATATTTACAGATTTTGAAATAAAAGCATAAACAGAGCTCACCAATTAATCCTTTCATTCTTGTCAGCAGTGAATATATTATGGATCGCATCACAATATTTACGATATTTCTTGCTGTTTAGGAATTTGAACTTTTTGAGACAAAAAATGTTAAACGATTTTTTTCGGAATGATTTAAAATCAGAGTTCACATATGGGTGACTATCATGACCATGGGTGTGTAAATGATTCTTTCTGCATTGCATATAAAATGTGCCTTTCAAACTTGTAAGGTCGTCCATGGTATAAAGTTTTGAGCAATCTAATTCTATCTCGGCTATTTGCGGGCTTAATGTGACTCAAAGAGCTGTCAAGTCCATTTCATCAGCCGTATCATTTTCCACATGATTTGAAAAGTGTTTTAATGTTCATAAACATATAATAACCGTTTGGGCACACCGATCAACTAGAGCTAGGGGTATCACATTTCGTTTTTTTTTGTCTGCTTCGTCAATCGCCTAGCCCTAGACTCTCCACTCGCTTAGCCAAACCTGAGAGATCAAAATACTGCGTGGACTATTCCAACACTTCGATCAAAGGTTGCGCTTTTCATTATAATCTAGAGCGGTCGATGTAGAGGCAACGCTCTTTTTGCATTTCGTTCAACTTAGTCAGTAGCTCCCAAACTTTGCGTCGCAGCTTCATCCCAGGTGCGCCGTGACATGATTCAAAGCTGACTCAAAATTTGCATAATATCATAGAGTATACTTTCACGTTCACTTATTGCTTTTGATACATGGGATTATGTATAAATTATGTGACGCCAAAAGGGGAGGTTGTTCAAGGAATCCGTGACGATCTACACGGAATTCTCGAGGTCTTTAGAAACAAAAGTGACATGTTGAGAAGAGGGGTAATATGTTACGTAATCTATAGGTGGTCTCTGTGAATAAGCTGATGCTTTCAAAAGTCTGAAAATGTATTCAAATACTGTGGTTAAAACAACATTAAAAACTTGCTTTTTATAACAGGGTTTATTGATTCGTATTCAAAAGTTCATAGTTGTGATTTTTTGAGCTACAAATCAAAACTTCAGGTCAGATTATGGAATAGCATCCATGTGTTTTAAGGTTCAACTATCAACACGTTTGTTCTTGAATCAGTTAAGTCACTTATTTGCTAGCAAAAATAAGAAGATTTTGAGAAGCTAAAGTGACATTTTTTTGATGATTTCCAACTTACGAAAATTTGCATTGAAAAGATATTATCTGGAAAACAAGCAATAAGATGCTCAGTTTGCCATTTTTTTAAATAAAAGTAAGCAATTTGCGTACATCAAATTCCCAATCTCAACTACTACAATTACAACACTACACCACGGTCTCAAGAAGTTTGGGAACCGCTGAATTAAATGAAGAAAAAAGGATGTGTACTGAAGACAATATGACCGTTGGAAGTACAGAGACTGACATGCCAGACGTTTAACGTCGGTGTCTTTTCTATTGCATAAGTAAATGCACCAGACAGAAATTGGCCCACTACAGGATGCCGATAGACCGGTCCCTTCGTTGTGCCACCTGGAGAAGGGGTAGATCGTGGGGTTCAGCATTTGCATCTTGTTTGAAATTTAGCGTCAGAAGCAGCGAGAAAAACAAGTCTTAAAGGTATTCTAATTTGTCGGCCTTGTTGAAGGGAAACCCGATACGGTTGTATATTATGCATTGTTCCGCCAAATCTGGGCTGGCACAAATGATCTTTGAAGGTGAATCTGGCGAAAATCAAGAAGGAAGGCCGAAAAGTAACTTGCGCATTACTTTCGATATCAATACTTCCAATGATAATATGGAGATGTGAACAGTCAGTAGTTTCATATGATGATGAGTATGGAGTGGGCGACCGATCTTTAACTTTTTGGTCGTCCCGCGGTTGACCACCACCACACCGATGCTGTGTACAAAAAGGGAGTCCGCGACGCTAAAACTAAAATCTCTCACTGTTGTTCGTAAGCACGTTTAAGATGGACAAATTGGGCATCTAGGAGAGCCGAAGGAGATGTAGAGTTGTGAAGAAGAATGTGGGGTCGTGGCTAACTTTGGTTTCAGGTTGGTCGACTGCGTTGCAGAATCCCGTTCTGTATTTCTGTTGCTTGACGCGCCCAGTCAAATGGGAGTCGTTGGATCGAAGCTCACCAGAACGATTCCATTATTTTTCACCATTTAACATCCCAAATTGACTTTTTTGTCTATAAACTAAAGGTTTTTAAAGGCGTAAGGTAGATGTACTTGGTAAGTATTAGTAGATTGCAGATTGCACCTGCGAATTTCAGATTTGCAATGCTATCTGCGGAAAAATGGACAAGCTTACAAAGAAAAGTGTTTTAATAGTAAAATTATTCATTCAATCGAACAAAAGTCCCATGAGGTTTTAACCCGACGTCATTAAATGGCATGGTATGGTATGTCTATGGTATAAGCACAACAAGATTGATTTTAGTAAAAAAGTATCAGTCCACCAAACTGTCCATCTATCCAATTAACAGAATACAAAATTGGCCAATAACCAATCGTAAATCTAAAAATAAGTCAAAACAAATGAAATGCTGTCTGGTTTAGACATTTTCTCCAGTAAAAAATTCGAAATGTATACTGAATAGCTTAGAGATATTTTATTTATACAAAATAATAAGCAAATATTTTGGGACGTTTTTTCTATAGGAGAAATAACTCATTTGGTGCGGCCAAGTTTAAAGTGGAACAGATTATTTTTTATTTTTTTCAACGTGATATTCATGACATTTAACTGCACTGCTCTTTCCCACCATGCACATAAGAAACAGCGGTGTCCGGCCATTTGGTCGAACGCCGTTTGGCCGAATGCCGTTTGGCCGAACGTCATTTGGCCGAATGCCATTTGGCCGAACGGGTCATTTTGGCCGAATGCCGTTTGGCCGAACCACGAAAAAATTGCTTCAACGCTGATAAGTAGGAGTCACAAGTGTGGCCCAATAACTAATCAGGTAATTCATTTGTTGATTTTGATAATGTGGCCGAACGTCATATTTGTCGCTATATTAGTGCTCTAAGAGAATAATTAAAACGATCCGTTAATTCAGACGAAGTTTTGAACTCGCGTCAAGACTCTAAGTCGTTTCTGGATTACCAACGGTGTGTTAGATTTACTCCTAATTGATTTTCATCTGATTTTTTTTTCTTCTCTTAAACATAGGCTATTCTTTTGATTTCTACTGGTTCCATAACTATTGGCAATTGTTGACATCTACAACTGTCAAGCAGCAAGCAAAAGAGAAATGCGATTAGGTCAACTCAAGTGTCATTGTAAAAGCGAGATGCAAGCCGCCACCTACACTGAATATTATTCTTGTCACTTTTCGTTTTATGTTGTTTACGAACCTGCGTGTAGAAAAGGAATCATTTTGTACTTCACTTGAAGTCAGACTTTCGTAATAGACAGATCAGTAAAACAGTAGTTTCGAACTAATAAAGAAAGTGTCGTAGAATTATCAGTATTTAATAAAGGTGCAGTTCGTAATTGGCAGTGCAGTTAAATAAATCGTGTAGTTTGTGAGAAAACCGTGGTCCGTAGTTTTTTATACTTACACGTAATTGCGCGAATTTCGGTACTTACCTGGATTGTCGTCATCGTCGCCGTCGTCGTCGTCGTAGCACCTAAAGGAAGGAAAGGAGAATCTGGGGCTCAACTACGCAACCGACAGGAGCCGGATTCTGATCGAATCTTGGTGGAACGCATACGGTAAGGTCACAACAACAATAATAAATCTTATATTTTTGGGAATTTCACCTTCTTTAAATTATCGGCAGTACTTTGTAGTTATACTGAAATAATGATTTTTTGCATTACACTTGCTTCAATTTTCATAAGAGATTTTTCCTTCTTTTGATCATAGGCTGTTCTTTCATATTTGAATATTTTTCATAGTTTAATGGAATTATGACTTATAATACGCTCATAAAGAAGTTTATTCAAAACATATAATTAAGCTCAAGAGTTAACTTAGGTAAGATTTGCTGTAGTAAGTATGAGACTTTTTAGTAAAACGACCATTGAGAGTAATATTTATACCCAATAATGCAGTTAAAACTCATAATTTGACTAATTTTTATACAAACATAGTTTCTCATGTAATCTAAACTTATTTCGCACACCCATTTTACTTTTATTTTTTGCTGGAAGTTATAGGATAGCGTTTCAGGAAATTTGGGCATAAATAGATCAATCACTAGATACCACTACAATACTTGTTGTCAAAGATTGGTGGAATATGTTTGGTTGCTTCAAAGCTCTACCTTTAATAGAATAGTAAAGGATACCAATATAAGCATGGGATGAATGACCGCACTCACGGTTAAAATCCCGATTAATAAAAAGGATACCAACACACAATTTGTTCATAAAAATTAGACTTATACAATTGTGAAAAATAATATTATACTTTGAAGAAAAGCTTCATAGGGGTTTTTTGGAAAAACTGTTTAGTTCTTCGACCAAATACATTTTGTTAGATCTTATATTTTCATAACACCATAGAATAGTTGTTGAACGATTCACAGAAAACCACTTTCAATTTCATCAATAAACAAAAAAAATATAGCATAAACAAGGTGCCCACTTTATAAAATAAACAGTCCTTATGTGGATTCTGGAAAGCCAGTGTAGGTCCTGGAACTCCAGTGTCGATCGTTGAATTAAAGTGTGGATTCTGTGATTCCAGTGCGGATCTTGAGATTCTGATGTGGATCTTGGGATTCTAATGCGGATCCTGTAATTGTCTTTTGGATCCTGGAATTCCAATGTGGATCTTGGGTTTTCATTATGCATCCTGAGATTCAGTGTGGATCTTTAGATTGCAGCCGGATCCATATATTCCAGTGTAAATTCTGGTATTTTAGTTGGGTCCTGAGATAATAGTGTGGATCCTGACATTCTAATATGGATCTTGAGATTCAAGTACGGGTCCTTTATTTCAGTGTGGATCCTGTGGTTCTTGAGATTCCAATGAGGATCTTGAGCACCAAAATACCGTCAAGGGGGTTCTAGCGTAGATTGCGGTGTGTGTCCTGGAATTCTAGTGTGGATTCTTGGGTTCCAGTGAGGATTCTGAGATACACTGATGATCCAGGTACCCCAATCCCCACAATACAAATACAATACAAATACAATACAAAATACAATACAAATACAATACAAAAATACAATACAAATACAATACAAATACAATACAAATACAATACAAAATACAATACAACAATACAATACAAATACAATACAAATACAATTACAAATACAATACAAAATACAATACAAATACAATACAAAATACAATACAAATACAATACAAATACAATACAAAATACAATACAAATACAATACAAATACAATACAATACAATACAATACATCAAATACAATACAAATACAATACAAATACAATACAAATACAATAACAAATACAATACAAATACAATACAATAACAATACAATACAATACAATACAAATACAATACACAATACAATACAAATTACAATACAAATACAATACAAATACAATACAAATACAATACAAATACAATACAAATACCAATACAAATACAATACAAATACAATACAAATACAATACAAATACAATACAAATACAATACAAATACAATACAAATACAATACAAATACAATACAAATACAATACAATACAATACAAATACAATACAAATACAATACAAATACAATACAAATACAATACAAATACAATACAAATACAATACAAATACAATACAAATACAATACAAATACAATACAAATACAATACAAATACAATACAAATACAATACAAATACAATACAATACAATACAAATACATACAAATACAATACAAATACAATACAAATACAATACAAATACAATACAAATACAATACAAATACAATACAAATACAATACAAATACAATACAAATACAATACAAATACAATACAAATACAATACAAATACAATACAAATACAATACAAATACAATACAAATACAATACAAATACAATACAAATACAATACAAATACAATACAAATACAATACAAATACAATACAAATACAATACAAATACAATACAAATACAATACAATACAAATACAATACAAATACAATACAAATACAATACAAATACAATACAAATACAATACAAATACAATACAAATACAATACAAATACAATACAAATACAATACAAATACAATACAAATACAATACAAATACAATACAAATACAATACAAATACAATACAAATACAATACAAATACAATACAAATACAATACAAATACAATACAAATACAATACAAATACAATACAAATACAATACAAATACAATACAAATACAATACAAATACAATACAAATACAATACAAATACAATACAAATACAATACAAATACAATACAAATACAATACAAATACAATACAAATACAATACAAATACAATACAATACAATACAAATACAATACAAATACAATACAATACAATACAAAGACAATACAAATACAATACAAATACAATACAAATACAATACAAATACAATACAAATACAATACAAATACAATACAAATACAATACAAATACAATACAAATACAATACAAATACAATACAAATACAATACAAATACAATACAAATACAATACAAATACAATACAAATACGATACAAATACTCTAACTGTACAATGGAATCACACCTCAAACAAGATAAGAGCTTGAACATCCATGGTTTAAATACATTTAGTACTTCTGCTAAATGCTTCTTCAGATCCAAGAAAAACCTCTACTCAAGATATCGATGAACACTCAAAGCATACAAAGTCTAATGGAGCTGATGCCGGCAACCAATTTCATGGGAGATTTATGTAATGGGATGTGATTCTAACTTTTTGCATAAAGACGGATAAACTTTATTACGATGTTTTGATGTCGGCATCATTTCGGGGCACACGCATGGCACGCATACTGTTGGATTGGGTTGGATTGGGTTGCAAGCGCTGTGCGCTCCTGTGTAGCGTTTGTGGTTGTCCGACGCTTCCGACGACGACGACAACGTCGATGGTGGGCTGGACACAGTGACAGCAGATTCGAAGAAATAAAACAAGTGATAAGTAATTCCGGGAAGTGGATCAATCATTACTCGAAGCATGGGAATCGGGTCGAGAATTTCGAGAGAACTCCCACGGTGACCGTTGAGTCAGATATGATGGCGCTAAATGCTTTCATCTGTTTGCTCATTGGTGACAGTAAGGATTTCGTACGATATTGGGAGGGGTAAGCGTTTTAGAGTTTTATCCGTATGCTTACATTCATTCTCAAATCAAATGATTGAAGCGTATATCGTATGGTATGTACAATGATATTCTATGTCCAGGGAAGTCAAGAAAATTTACATTACGAAAAGATCATCGACCGGCGGTATTCGAACCCACGACCCTCAGCTTGGTGTTGCTGAAAGGCTGTGCGTTTGTTCTCTTGGCTATCTGATCTCCTATTTTCTACTTATATTGCGTGCAATACACAGCGCGACTACTGAAGAGTTAGGAAATTTTGTATTTTTGTGAATAATGTCAAAATATACTGTTATGCTCAGAAAACGTGAATCAATCAATACAGTCGTTTGACAACAAATGTTGGCAACTCTTGGAAAACACTCAAAAACTCAACAATAGAATTAACAACAAAATGTTTGGACAATTAGGTGGTATACGAGCTCTGGTCTAATAAGTGGTATCTACGACCGTTACCTTTTGATTATTTCTTCACCCTTCATGAAGAAACAATAGAATACATCCTGATTTTAGTGTATTTCTCAACAAGTGAAAAGTATGTTATATCCATTCTTGCAGCTATTAGAACACTGTTCAAGTTCCCAATCGTCGGCTAGTTGCAGCATATTATGTGACACATATCCAAGATGGGGGGCTATTTTGTAGGTGGTGCTTGTCTCGGTCCATTTCCCATCTTCTAGAGTTGTGGGCTATCTTCTCCTACCTTATTGTTTCACTCGGTGCGACGAAGCGCAGCATTCGTTATGAAACCGCCCGCTCAGGTTAAAGGAAGAACAATCGTTTGGCGCTAATTACACCGTGTCGTACAAACCACACGTACCTACCAAAAGGGCATAGATATTCCATTGACTTCTACTACTACTGCCGAGTTCACTGCTAGGCCTAGAGTACAGTCACCGCCAAAATAAAGTGTCCACTTTCTTGTAAAAACGCAAATTGACGAAAATCCTATATCACTATCAGGTATTCTATAGTTGAAATATTCGGACCGACAGGTAGGGTTTATTTTCACACTTTTTCGGCACAATTAACTGCAGTTATAATGGATAGATATCGATAATTATTACATATATCAAATTGATAATGTTTGTAACAAATGGGCAAAGTATAATGAGGATTTTACCCGAAATAAAAAAATGGATAAATAACGGAAAAATTGTGTCCTTCAATATAAAAAGCTTCTTTGAAAACCTTTGGGAATCAATGTATTTTGATGATAACATATTTTTTATTTTTTCAATAGTCTTCAATAACTTAAACAATATGTTTGTGTCAGTAATCTTTGAAGAATTAAAAGTGAAATTTTGTGAGTGACAAAATAGTCGTCAAGTGAGCACATTATTAAGACAAACATTACTAAACCAACTAAAACTTTTGTTTTTTAAATAAGAACTTTTTGCTACATATCACAAACCAAAAATGTTAAGACACATTTACAAACATTTTAACTAAGAAAAATCTTGTTTTGTCATACGATTTTGTCAACTTGAATTTGAGTGAGCAAGTAACAACTTTATTTTGACGGTGACTGTAGCTCGATAGGTCGTTGGAAAATCTGATGCAAATATGCGCTATCCAGGGGACACCGAATGCGTCTGTTTTTATGCCACGCATGAAAAGATTGTCATTATCTATGCACAGTTGGTTGGCTTTTGAAAAGTTCCACCGGTTTTCTTTTGCTTGTTACGCCACCCAGCACGCCTGTTCTTTTCTATAGATACATATATTTTTTATATTCACCTGGCAAGCGACACAGTGACATCAGTCAACAATTGATGATTACAGCTTTCGTGACAAATTACACACAATTGTGACTGTTTTCTCCATTGTGCTTTTTCATTGATACTGTACATGGAGACCGGGGGTTTTCCCCTACCACCCCCACCTTATAATGACTCGTTATGACACGGGAATGAGCTCAAAATCGTCCACGCGTAAGCAGCCAAAGTGTTACACCAATGAATAGAGATGTTTTCATCTAACTCTTTCACTAGAGCACACACAAGAACTTATCCACCCAAAACAATTTTCAACGTTTAATTATTTTCAAAAGGCATTTGCTGTTTCGGTTCCGGGTCATTTAGCCGAACGCAATTTGTCCGAATGCCGTTTGGCCGAAAGGGTCATTTGGCCGAATGCCGTTAGGCCGAAATTGAAAATAATAGATGATAGATAATAGTTAGCATGATTTTTTTAATGAATTTCAAAGAACAATTTATTCTTAAAGAAAGATAAATCATCATGTATCTTTAGTATTAGTTCAAGAAATAGTCAATGCTGAAAGAAGAACATCCTAAATCAGGGTTTCTCAACCGGTGGTCCATGGACCCCTAGGGGGCCGTGGAGAGTTTTCAGGGGGTCCGTGAAGCTATTGAGAGCAAGTGTCGTTTCTCCTAATTGATGAATAAATCTTGCGTAATAAATCAAACGGGCCAATCCTCGTGGATTCAGAGAAAATTCGAGGTGAATATTGTTCACCATATTTTAAAAATCCTATTTCTCAGTATACAAATCAATCTATATGATTTCTTGCTAGTTGATTGACGATTTACTATTACTACTAGTTAATAATCGATGTTATTCTGAAAGCTTCCAATCATGTGAAAAAAATTACGAGTTTAAATGCTTGGCCCATTTTTGACTTTCAAGCAGGCATTGGCCTTTTAATGAATATTGTGAGCGTGCCCTTGCCCAAATCTAGCCCATTTTGGTTTTCAACAAATGAGCAAAAAAGAATTCTAGGCCTCTCACGATGCTAAGGCCAATTTTTCCAATTGTAGACCCTCCTGATGAAGAGAGATTCGATCATTGGTCATTTTCAGCAAGGAACCAATGAATGATTTGGAAGAAAGTGGTTTTGGCCGTTTAGAAAATCGGGTTTAAAACGGTAAGTTTCATAATTATGTTGGTAATGTTTGCATAGTTTGAATTTCTTGGTTTCCAGAGAACATTATTTCTGAGCTGCAAATTTTTGTTCTATGAAGTACTTTTAAACTGAAACCTATTTTATTCCTTTCAATTGTGAAAAAACTGAGAAATACTATCAATTGCAAGTCAGCTATAGTTACTCAACGCAGAGCCATGCAAATTCTATCCAGTGTGATCTTGAACATTAAAAACTAGGATAATTTCTGGAGGTATCCATTGGAAATATCTGAAATATTTGCGGCTTAATCCTTAGTAGATTTTGCCAGCTTCCTGACGAGATCCAAGGTTTTCGGAGATTTTCTGACGATTTTCTTGGTAATTTTCCTCACGACTTACAAGGAACACGTGACATCTGCAATGAACTCCTGGGAATGGGTTTGACGATTTATTAGCGGAATTTGGAGTGTTAATATGCGTTGTTTTCAAACGCTTCTTATTGCCAAGTTTCAGACAATTCGGCTGAGAAAATTCCCCCTGTCAAAGTGGATCCTGGAAGTCCCAAAGTTCTTTACTTCATTTTGAACCGTACATAAATGCGGCTTATTGTTGTATTTGAGACAATTTGATGACGAAAAAACCTCAAGTGGTTTACCTCACTTGTGCTACTTGTGCTGCATGAATTGTTGAATTTTGTCAAGATCCTTTATGGAAGTTCCTTGTCATATAATTGGAAAAGGTAGATTCCTGACTCAATTCGTAGTGGAATCTTACAAAAGATTACAGCAGGATTCTTGCATTGACGATTTCTCCATTGACATTTGTTGTGGAGTACTGACATGATATGTAGGAGTGCCTTCCCAGTACATCAGATAACACTTCAATAGACGCATTGTGTTTCTTGTTCAACACAGTTGAGAAAACATCGCTTTTCGTTCACAGCAACTGTGTGGTGCTTCTGGCTATGGTCAACCACGTGACGACCGGAAGGATAAATGATTGGAGAGATTCGGTATTCCCTTGAACATTGATTTTAAGAAAATCCATCTCTAGGGATCCGTGAGATGTTTGTAAAGCTTCAAAGGGGGTCGCGGCTCCAAAAAGGTTGAGAACCACTGTCCTAAATGAAAGCAATTATTATTATTAGCCAGCAGAGGTCTTCGCAATGCATTTGTAGTCAGCTTTTGACAGTAACTAAAATACAGTTTAAGATTTATTCGTCCTTCTGTAGCATCGGTTCGCTTCAATGCTTCCAATCGTTTTGAGCGATTTTATTAAAAGTTCTAGCAATCACAAGTTTTGGCTTCTTCTTTTCTCGACGGAGAAACAGTGAGCCTATTTGACGTTCACTGAATCGTTCGATTTATTGATATACGAAAGCAACGGTGCAGAGTTAATCTTCGAGGAGAAGTAAATCTTACCTAAGTTAACCCTGACCCATAACGCGGGTAGATCACCTTTTCATGGTGCGTTATGGGGTAAAGATCTATCAGTGAACCCTAGTCCTGACTCCTTCAAACGAAGAGAACAGGATATTTTAGTAATCAAAGGAACATTTTTTAGTCCTTGTTACATTTGTAAACCTTGTTGAAAGTGACAAGTCTCGATTTTCCCAGTTGCCGAAAATGATCTGGAGACAAGGAAAAAATTGGGGTGGGTAATGTCTGTTACATTACCACGGGGTTGACGTAGAAGTACTATGGACACAACTTCGATCAATTCTGGGTCAGACTCTAACAACAGTGCGGTAGCTTTTTGTAGATGATAGGATGTTTGATGATAGATGATAGGTGCTGTGATTGTGAGTATTCAATAACGTTATGGTTTTAAAGCAGATCTCTCATTTGGCTTGAAGCTTTTTCAGAGTTTCGGATTTCAAAGTTAAATACCTTAAAAAGGATTTGATTTGATTATGATGATTGAATGACAGTGAAGTTTGAGTATAAGTGTAGTGAAAGATTATTAATAATTTACATGTGTATGAATTTGTAAATGTACTAGTATTGTGTTGTTATTGATCGGATGGTTGGGTGATCGGTTTCAGTTGTAGCTCCAGCTGTAGTTCTCCAAACTCTTTCCGTTAATAAGATGTTTCATAGCTCGGGAGCTTCGATCATAAGAATCGATATAATAGGTCTATGGTAAGTGATAACGAATCCAGTAACACTTTAACGTAATCTTTTTTGTGTGTGTTTACCCAGACAACCAGAAGTCGCATAACAGTTTACGAACAAAGTCGTTTATTTACACAAATTTCATCACACCCGCACAACATGGTGGATGATATCGTTTGATCGATGAGTTTCCTCGCATAAAACGCTATTTTATGAGTTCATATGTACTTTTCGTTTGGTTCCGTATACTCGTACAAAGTTAGTCGGATCAATCCGTAGCAGCTGTCAAATCAATTTTGTTATCATAAATTAAGTCGCATAAGAGTACAGACTACTTCGCAATCAAATTTACACACTCGCATTACATGTTAGTTTTCATCATATAAAATATACACGTATATCGCCTCCACTTTTGTACGCATAAGGCCATTTCGCAACATCTTATATGTGAAACTTTGCGCACATAAGCATCGCATAACGCAAAAGGTGATTTCGTTATATGTACATTCTGGTTGTCTGGGTAAAGGCGTTTAGGTACCTCTTAATTTGTTTTTTTTTTGCTTGAATAGAATGTTTAAAGCGCGGCATCGATCGAGAGTCAGCAATCCGTTCGTACCCAAATTGGTACACCATAGGGTAGACATGAATAAAACGGCTTTTGTGGCAAACACTTCATACCTAAATACTTTAAAACCACCAGAAGTGAGCAGATTCATCATCATTACGTTTTGAAAGCGATGCGGATACATAAATGAAGTGATTTAACTATAGTGAACCACGAAGCTGGGACTTTTAACATCAGTGAAGTAAAAGATTGAATGGTGTGAATTATTTGAAATGAATAGCCAATAGGTTATCAACATGTGTGACAATATGAGGTAAGTGTCTGTAAAAAAGTGTGTAAAGGTGGTTTGTGGATTTCACTCAACAATCGCTGCGGTTTTTATAAGTGTGGAAATGTGAATAACGGTTCGTATTCTTCCTTACTATTAAAGATTAACGAAGTGTTGAAGAAATGCACAACATGATTCAAAATATATGAGCTAATTATATTTTTTTATTACAGGCACCATGCATGATTAGAGTTTTGGATCAAACGCGATATTCAACAAACAGTGAAGCCAGCCAATTATGACAATTGGTCAAGCGTGCTCCAGTGGCACATCCGAGAAACATTCATGATGAAAAGTTTGACTAGCTGAAGCGGGAGTAGAGCCCTTACCCCATGACATGATGTGCTTTCTGGCTATCCTGCAACAAAGTTCAGAAGTCTTTCAGTTATTTTGTGAAAACATCAAACGGCATCATTCCATTGCAGTGGTTTCTCAATATTTTCCTATTCGTATCATGAATGGTCGCTATTTGTATCATGACCAAAGGTCGCATGAGTGCGAAAGTATTATATAAAAGTTCTTCAATCAAGTCGTCATCATATGACCAAAGGTCGCATGAGTGCAAAAATCAAGACTACCAGCCCTGCTATTTCTTTTTAAGTTCTATTTCTATTATTTTTGTTGAAATATCAAACCACTGCAGTTTCTCTATGTATTTCTATTTACAATTCGTTTCAAACAGAACAACAACCACTAGAATTTCTCTATTTATTTCTATTTACAATTCGTATTCAAAAAGTCAAGCACAAAGCAAGAACCAACACTGTAAGTTCTTTTTAAGTTCTATTTCTATTATTTTTACGAAACAAGATGAAACATCCAATCCACGGTAATTTCTCAATATTTTCTATTTCCTATTCGTATCAGAACAAGCCAACCACTTGAATTTCTCAATATTTTCTATTTCCTATTCGTATGCGGTAATCAGTTATACCAACTCGACTGTAATTTCTTTCAAATTCTATTTCAATTTTTTTTGAAAGCAGAATCGAGATCCAACCTTTCTGTAATTTATTTCAAATTCTATTTCATTTTTTTGTGTTGTCTTTAATTTTTAATAGTTGATGGTTCATTTATATCAGCTAAATCTCACAAAGTTGTTCACTCTTTGACAGTAACACGCAATTGCAATAAAAGAAAAAAACTATTCTAGCAAAATGAGACATACGACTTACAATTTGCAAAATTGACTGAGTTCAAAAGTTCTGCTTAGCAGTCGTCATCATATGACCAAAGGTCACATGAGTGCGAAAGTGTTATATAAAAGTTCTTCAATCAAGTCGTCATCATATGACCAAAGGTCGCATGAGTGCAAACATCAAGACTACCAGCACTGTTATTTCTTTTTAAGTTCTATTTCTATTATTTTTGCAAAATTAAATGAACCCAACCACTCAAATTTCTTTCAAATTCTATTTCAATTTTTTTTTGCAAAAGCGATTTAATAACGAAGGCTTTCTTACCGTGATATTATCACTACGGAATATTATTTTTGAGACTAATTGAGACATCGCGTGATATTATCACTACGGAATATTATTTTTGAGCTTAACAATGTCTTTTCATTACGTGATATTATCACTACGGAATATTATTTTTACTTCAAAAATACCAAGGTTTCTGTAATTTCACAATATTACAATATGTATTACAAATTTATGAAAATGATCCTCTATGGGTCGACAAACACTGAAATTTCACAATATTACAATATGCATTACAAATTACCGATTTGTAAAAGTCTGCACGATCATACGAAGGAAAAAGAAACAAATGTTTGAGGATTTATCTTCTTGCTAACAAAAGTGTCTAATTGAACCGTGATATTATCACTACGGAATATTATTTTTGCGATAATAGTGTCTGTATTTCTTGATGTCTAAGATAACATACTGTAATTTCTTTCAAATTCTATTTCAATTTTTTTTTGAAACCCTATTAAACAAAATGATTCTACAAAGAAGAATGTAAAACTTTTGTAAACTAGTTCAAAATGATAATAAAAGATAAATTAAAATCAAATATGACGGTTTATTTTCATTGAAATACGTATCCTTCTGGTAAATCGCCACACCTTCAGCTCTCACGCCTGGGCGTTTGAACTTGGTTATGCAGCTGTAGCCAGCAAGGTCGACGGAGGAGTGATCCTCCAGCCAAGTCTCACTCAGTGCAAGGAATTCTACACTGGTCAGTATTAGGTCTGTAACAATATCCATTGCATCAGCATTTAGGCTCTGTACTTTGATACTCATCAATGTGCAGGCAGGGCCGCTATGATCCAGTATTTCACGCAGTTCGTCTCCAAGCGTCCGTAATCGATGATTGCCCAAGCGCTGCAGCTCGTTCCTCAAGTCAACCATCCTGGGAGAATTGTTGCTTTAGGCGTGATGGAACTTGAAAGAATTGGTAGAGTTTGTCAAAATTAGTCCTTGCTGTGAAGTAATCTGCGACAAACCAACAAATACCAATTGCTGATCCTGGCTTTTGTCATAGTCTTACACGATCTCGAGGAAAGTTCCACCTAGCGGCTCATCAAAAATAAAAGCACAGGCACTAACCACCGGAAAATGAATGCGTTTGCATTTGATTATGCCGCTCAGTTTGATACTAAAATAATAATTCTCTATACAAAAGTGAAATTGGAATTTAAAAACCAAGAGCGTTACGTTGGCATTAAATATTTTAAAGTCTTATAACTGTTTGCTGCCTCAACGAAATTCAAAACACAAGGCATAAAAGGGTCATGTCGTTTACTTACTGAATCCCACATACCTGCCAAAATAGTTTAATAACTGTTTTAAAAGAGAACGGTGATTCCAAGCAAATCTAAAAGTAGGGGTGCTAGAGAAAAATTGACGTCATTTGCTTTTCACTCCCCGCTTGGATCGCATCTCAGCTGGCACCAGATAGGCTTGCTCTGACCGGGCGTGCTTCTTAGGCACATACATTGACAGCGAAGGACCCCCCGTTTTTCGTGGTTCGCTCAAATCAAACTGTCAAGCGACCGAGAGAAGATGCCGTCCGAAGCCAAAGCCATCACCACTGCCACCGCCAAGAAGAAGTCCACAGAAGAATGAGATGGTTGTGGTAGCCATCGCAGTCCTAAACTGAGACTGTGGCTGGTATCCGCGAGAAAGGAGGAGAAAAAGAAGTCAGTTCCTCAGCAAAACCACACCAAGTTTCAAAGACCACCGTGATGAAGAAGACCCCGAAGAAGCCGCCACCGCAAACCTCATCGGGCGAGGAGGATTTCAACCAGTGCCGTCAAACTGTGTCCGTGTGAATCGAATTCAACAATTCAATCGGCCCTTTTCAGAGCCAACAAATGTGTTCTAAAGAGTTATTTGTGCAATTTTTCCTAATATGTATACTAGGGTGCCAATGGAATGTATGGGAAAAATTTTGCCATCGAATTTCAAAAAAAGGTAGTGCTCAAAAGTTTTGTCTCCTCGAAAAAAGTCTCCATGCAAAATTTGAGCTCAATCGGACTTCATTAAGTGGACCCCCAAAGCGGTCAAAGTTTGGCTTTTTTGACCCATGAAAAATCTCCAAAGGGGGGGGTACATGAAATTTCCGAAATCGAAATTTTTTTTTTGATGCCAGATGTCTTAGAAATGCAAGAAACGTCGAGATCTGGTGTTATTTGGAAATTTTTTTTTTTTGAAAAAATCGACCTTTTGGGACTTAGTATTTTTTTGAGTTGGGAGAGTGAATTGAATTTGAAATGAACGATTTGAATTCAATTGCTTAGAAATTCAAGGCAATAGTATTGAAACATATCCTATATCATTGTTGGCCACTGAAAGCATATTATATGTGATATTTCATTAGGGTGGTTCATTTACTTTCCATTAGGGTGGTCCTTTTTGTTAAAAAATAAAAAAAAAAATAAAAAATAGAATTTTAATTGAATATTGAAGACAATAGTATTGGAACATCTCTCACATTATCGTAAGCCATTTTCTACATTTAATATGTGGTATTTTATTAGGGTGGTTCACTTATTTTCCATAAGGGTGGGCCTTTCTGTCGAAAAATCATAATTTGAATGGGATATTAAAAACAATAGTATTTTATCACCTCTTTCATCATCGTAGGGCATTTCCTTCATTACATTCGTGATATTTTATTAGGGTGGCTCACTTATATTCCATTACGGTGGTCCTTTAAAAAAAATTGAGAATTTGAATGGAATAGAAAATATAAGAGTAATTAAACAACTCCTATGTCATCGTAGGCCACTGTAAACATATAATATGTGATATTTCATTGGGGCTATTGTCCTCAGTTTTGCATAAGGGTGATCATTTAATTTGTAAATTAAAAAAAAATACTCTCAACAGATCTAAAAAATCAACTTTGTTTGTATAGTTTTGAATCATGATTCTTCATTGGCATGCAACGCTTCGTTAAGATATTTTCATTAAGGTTTTCTTTTGAATAGTTAAAATAAAACGTTCCAATAACAATAATCAGTGAATTCAGTGAAGCACAACTCTAACTGCCATATTCAAAATACAGATAAAAAAGGAATGAAATAATTTTTGACGTATTCAAATTATGACAATAGCTTGATGGGCGACGATGAAGGGCAACAAAAGCGTATAGTTTATATTTTCAAAAGAGATTCTCAGCCTTGGGCTCCTTCATTCCCGAACCAAAAGTACGTTGCCTTCTGCTTGCTATAGTACACGCGATTCGGTTGTGACAACGTAGGCAATTCCAGTTTTAACAATCAGTTCTCGTTTATTCTTCAAAGATGTAACAAAGTTCCTTATAGAAATTTCGTCGGAATTTCATATGGATTTTTTCGTTGGAGTTTTCAACGGAATTTTCTTTGGAGTTTCCTTTGGAATTTTAATCGGAATTTCCTTCGAAATTCCTTTTAAAGTTTTTTATTGGACTTTTCTACGAAATTTCCTTTGAAATTTTCTACGGAATTTTCATCAAAATTGGAAATTTATCCTGAATTTGCTTCGAAATATCCTGTGGAATTTTCGTCGGTATCATTAGAAGTGCCCTGTTCAATTTTCTGTGGTATTTCCTTCGAAATTTCCTATGCAGTGTCCTTCGGAATTTCATTCTGAACTTTTCATTGGAATTTTCTTCGGAGTTTCTTTTTGAGTTTCCTTTAAAACTTGCTTTGGAATTTTCTTTGGAGTTTCCTTCCGAATTTCTACTAGAGTTTGTTTCAGAATTTCCTGTGTAATTATCTTTGGAGCTTCCTTCAGAATTGTATTCGAAATATTATTTGGAATTGCTTTCGAAGCATTGGAATTTACTTTGAAATTTTCTTTGGAGCTTTCTTCGGAATTTCATTTGGGATTTCTTTTGGACCTTCGAAATTTAGTGCGGAATATTCTTAGAAATTTCCTTTACAATTTTCTTTGGAATTTCTACAGAGTTTTCTTGAGAATTTCCTTACAAATTTGCTTTGGATATTTCATAGAAAATTCCTTAGTTATTTTCATCGAAATTTACTTTGCCATTTGCTTTGGAATTTCTTTTGGAGTTTCCTTCGGAATTCGTTTTGGAGCTTCATGCTAAATTTGATTCGGAATTTCATTTGGAATTTCTTTTGAAGCTTTGAAATTATTTCGGAATTTTCTTCGGAAGTACCTCTACAATTTTCGTTTCCTTTGGAATTCCCTTCAGTATTTCCTTCGGAATTTTGTCTGGAATTTTCTCTGGAATTTCCTTCGGAATTTCCTCTGGAATTTCCTTCGGAATATCCTCTGGAATTTCCTTCTGAATTTCCTCTGGAATTTCCTTCGGAACTTCCTCTGGAATTTTATTCGGAATTTCCTTTGGAATTTCCTTCCGTATTTCCCCTAGAATTTTCTTCGAAATAATCTCTGAAATTTCCTTTGGAATTTCCTCTGGAATTTCTTTCGGGATTTTCTCTGGAATTTCCTTCCGAATTTTCTCAGGAATTTCCTTCAGAATTTTCTCTAGAATTTCCTCTGGAATTTCCTTCGGAATTTCCTTTAGAATTTCCTGCGAAATTTCCTCTGTGTTGCATTCCGAATGAAAATCACGCAAAACTTTTCAAAAGGACCTTTCTAACAATGAGAGGCTTTCTAGAAAACTCTTTTGTTGTTAACTAAGTTACCTTTTCATTTTTCGTCGAACATTACGCAAATATTATGTAGTAGTCCACACCATAATCTTTCGGTCTGTAGATATTAAGGTTGAAATTTTTACAATGACACCATAATTAAGGAAAGTGAACGAGACTTTTGCGAGAAATCATAGTTTCAAACTATTCAAAAAATGAGGCACCCTAATGGAAAATGAGAGAAACTCCCTAATGAAATATGTTAACAGTGTCCAAATGGAACTAGAGGCGCATGAATTCAGAGGAATTTAAAGCCTCTCAAAACAAAAATGAAGACAATGGCCTACGATTATAAAAGAGGTGTTAAAATACTATTGTTTTAAAAAAAGGATCAAATTCAAAATTTTTTGATTTTTCTTTAATTTTCGGCAAACACCAATGGAAAAAAGTGAGCCACCCTAATAAAATATCACGAAAGTAATGAAGGAAATGCCCTACGATGATGAAAGAGGTGATAAAATACTATTGTTTTTAATATCCCATTCAAATTATGATTTTTCGACAGAAAGGCCCACCCTTATGGAAAATAAGTGAACCACCCTAATAAAATACCACAATTTAAATGTAGAAAATGGCTTACGATAATGTGAGAGATGTTCCAATACTATTGTCTTCAATATTCAATTAAAATTCTATTTTTTATTTTTTTTTATTTTTTAACAAAAAGGACCACTCTAATGGAAAGTAAATGAACCACCCTAATGAAATATCACATATAATATGCTTTCAGTGGCCAACAATGATATAGGATATGTTTCAATACTATTGCCTTGAATTTCTAAGCAATTGAATTCAAATCGTTCATTTCAAATTCAATTCACTCCCCCAACTCAAAAAAATACTAAGTACCAAAAGGTCGATTTTTTCAAAAAAAAATTTTTTTCAAATAACACCAGATCTCGACGTTTCATGCATTTCTAAGACATCTGGCATCAAAAAAAAAATTTCGATTTCGGAAATTTCATGTACCCCCCCCTTTGGAGATTTTTCATGGGTCAAAAGAGCCAAACTTTGACCGCTTTGGGGGTCCACTTAATGAAGTCCGATTGAGCTCAAATTTTGCATGGAGACTTTTTTCGAGGAGACAAAACTTTTGAGCACTACCTTTTTTTGAAATTCGAAAAATCGATTTTCATTGGCACCCTAATGTATACCACATACCTGATATAATCTCTTAATTCGTCTCGTAGCATCATACAATATCTGATTTATTACGAATAAAGGCTCCCCCAAATCTACGCGACTTTTTACGGCGACAGCGACAAAAAATTGTCGCGATGTCGATGTTGTGTTGCTGCAAGCACACTTCTATGGAACCATCTTGACTGACACGATGCTAATTGAAAACAATTGTTAAATATATCAACTAAAATGATAAGCTACTTTCTGGAATTTTTTTGATGAGGATGTAGAAAATTCCATCATCGCCAGGAGCTTTCATGTTTTTGAATTTTTTAATAATAGTTCTCACTTCTTCCAAATCAGTCTCCCAGGCATTAGCTTAGCTTAGCTAGCTTAGCTTAGACTGACTACACATATCAATGGTTGCTATTCCGTGATTGACCGAAGTCAGTGAAAATGCACAAAGAATCAACTAGAAGTTCGGCTGGGATTGGCCATAATCTTCTTCAGTGTGCATAATTCAGTGCCTCTATTTATACAGGGTCAATAACGGCGCCGGCCACGTCCTTGCAGTCAGGTGGGATTGGGGGAAGGAATGTTAGTGTGTAACCTTTGCTTTTTGGAGACCGTGTTTGCCTCTGCATCTCCACAAAGGTTACTGGGAGGGATGTTTGTTAATGGGGAGGATCGTTGGGTCATAGGATTCACTTTGATAAGCGATTAGACCATGATAAACAATGATTTGTGAGATATATACATGCTTATACGTAAATATAATATTTTCATTTGATATGAACAATTTCTATGTAGAGGAAAATTATGCCGACACTTGAGGTGACGAACCATTCAAAGTTTGTTGAACAAATACCTGAATGTAACATTCCTACAGCTGTCAGGACGAAAGCATGTGTTATTATATTTCACTTATTTGAAAAGAAACAAAAAACTCGATTGGCTGGAACATCATATAACACTCTTATTCTTATGCCGACACTTACAGTGGCGAACCATCCAAAGTTTGTTGAATAAAGGGAATCTTTCGCAAGTCTACACTTGTAGTGTCGAACCATTCAAAGTTTTCTTAATTACAAAAATAGAGATAAAAAGAAAAGGGTGTTATGAAAACAAAAAATGTTAAACATAAATAATTTATGAATAAGAGTTTATGTCAACACTCACAGTGACGAACCATTCATAGTTTGTTGAAAAATCAAATTTACGTCCTACCGTTATATCGATTAAATGTGCAGTCATACATATTTTATAGATTAGAAATAGAAGCATGAAACGAGCTCACCAATTGATCCGTCATTCTTGACTGAGCAGTAACAATCCACTTTCAGCTTAACTCGTTTGCTCGGCTCGTTTGCTTTTATATGCACTCAAAGAAAATAGGCGCACGACTCGAGAGGGAAAACAACTGACGACTGCTCGCTCTCTTGACGCACTGCCAAGAAGCAAGCGTCAAGGTCGAAGATCAAACAGAACTAACCGATTGCGGCACTTTTTCACTTCTCTCGACCGACGCGCGACATGTTTGATCCTGCCATCATCACTCGCTCCCGCAGGAGCAAGCGTCAAGGTCGAAAGATCAAAAGGTATATAAAGTTGATGTCTTGGTTAGGAATTTACATATCTTTGAAAATTCATGGACTCGTTCGGATGGACGATAAAACATTATTCCAATAGTTTACGATAAATGAAAATCACGAATGTTTTGCCTTCGAGCAAATTTTAAATATTTCTGATCAAAAAAAAAAAGTTAGGGAAATCGGAATTCGAAACCCAATACAAGCGTTAATATGAATGCTCTGCTTTACTATGACATTTTTAATGGATTTCTTTATTGAAACTAAAATGTAGAAAAATTGCAGTTCAATAGATAATAAATCTTCGAGCTGTTTAGTAGAATACCTATAAGTAGATGAAAAACCGAATTTAGTACTATACCATTTAAATGGTATAGTACTAAATTCGGTTTTTCATCTACTTAGATCAATAGATGCTTATTACAACTGGTCAAGAAACAGTTTAGTAAACAGTATTTAAAATCTGCTGCTATTTTAATACATTTCCCAATTTCCGTACTCAATAATTTAGGAAGTGTTCCCCCACTATAAGATTTATCAACGAAACTGTTAGAAATGCCATACAGGGTGTCCGCAAATTATCCGTACAAGCTTTGAAGACATGGCTCTATACAATCAAGCATAATACATTCAATATTCTTGCATGGTTTTAAACATTGGCTTATTATATTCTTAAAAAAGTAAGTTTGACACATTTCCGATTTCAAATAATTGTACAACCAACCCAAATGTATTGAGGTGTCTTAAAGGGAGCTGTTTTCCGAGCTTTATGACGGAAGAGAAATGTCCATACAACTCACTGGATTTGAACCATACAATTTTCTATTTCCAGTCTAACTTGAAGCCACTAACCTGTAGATTATTTCAAAAAATAATAGGAAATTTGGATTCATCTCTTTTAGGTTTTATGGATAACACATCTCCAGTATGACTAGCGGCCCTCAGGAAAACCGTTACCGAAAAAAATAAATTTGCCTATCTCAGTATCAAGCAATTATTTCGAAATTTTTTAAAGTTGTAGTTTGTGTTAACATATACATATATTATAAAAGATACATGGACATTGATGTTTCATTGTTTTCAATGCGATATCATCTTTCCAAAATTTTGCTGTTCGGATAATTTGCGGACACCCTGTACAATGCTGAGTACTATGATGTTATTACGGTGCGACGGCGCTGCAGCGGCGTCCACGCGTAAATTCTCAAATTTCATGAGATTATGTGGGATAAATTATGTGATCCAAATCAAGTTTTGTACAATACCCCTAGAATAAGATCATGCTAGATAAATCAGGAAATATTATTCTATAAACTCCTTTAAGAACGTTTGATGGCCCTCATAAGGGCCGATTGAGCTTGTATAATGTCACAGATGAATAGCACTACAGGATGTTATCAGTTGATTGCCATGGTTAAACAGGGAAACCCCAACGAAAGTGTAAATGTTTATACGACAAACCAGCTGAATATTTCATGGGTGCACAACAGCAACAGGGTAGCGGATCACAGGGATTTAGTTGAAATCTGGAAACGTAGGTCAATCTTGAAATCTTGGGCGATTTCACAAGCCAGACGCTCGATAAGCAGCTCCTCGGATCAGCAACTCAGGGGACTCTGGTATCCAATCGGGCTTGTTTCTTGACTGCACTACCGATGCTGAGTTTTTAACAGCTCAGCAGATTAACAGCAGCGAGATTCTTCTCGCTAAGCAATTTCGGAAGAGCTCTTACCAGCTCGAAAGCGGAAATGGAATGAAACTGAAACCTTGTTGTTGTTGTTGTTTGAGAGGGACTTAAACCCGAAGGTCATTCGTCCCTGAACCCTGAAACCGGCAAAGGAAGCATGTTTCATAACCTTAGAATAGCAGATGATGCTCCTACCTTTTGTGCGCTTCGCTTTCTGATCGACTAATCTGGGAAATTGGTATGTGCCAATAATGTGTTGGCCTTAGAATTACTTGAAAATTTCGGAGAATGCTAATGTGTGAGAAATTGGTCGAACATGAATTGTTGGAAGGTTTGACATTAACTAAATATTTAATACAAGCTATTGATAATCAATAGTTTTCCTAATTATGAAGATAAATTTCTGATCCATGGGTGCCAAAATTATTACAATTGTTCAATGAGAATGTCTTTTCAAAAGCATTCTAAATATGTCGCAATTTTGTTACATGTGATAATTTTTCTAATCAAGTGTTACCATTAAATATGGAACCTCAAAGACGCTGTTGGAAATGCCACTCTATTTTACAATCGTTGTGAAATGTTGAGCTCTCAACCCGACTGCACCAGCGTCCTCAAATTGTTGAGTCATAAATTTTTCATGACAAATGAAATTTTTTATGAAGCCGTGAATTGATTTAGGAATATTAGAAGTTATAAATAAAGTCGGAAATATTTCTCTTTTAACTCTTTTCCACAAATTTGATGGTTCTGAAAAGAACCGATGGCTTTGTTAGCTTCGATGTTGTTACTGATAAATAACACTGCTCGGACCAGCAAAACTCAGGGGGCTTCTGGTATTTGTTCCTAAAGGGATTGCTTCTTGACCACCAATGATGATTTCATCATGAGTCGAAATTTTGAAGAGCGGGTCAACAGCTCCTCGATGAATTTTGCGGCGGCGATGACGATGGATGGGTGAACGCAAACAAGCGGTGAACCACAAATCGAGAATGCTCGCCTGACCGTGTTCACATCTCGACCGCAAATTATCTTGTGGACTGCTGCCCCTTCTTCTTCTTGGTGGCACTTTGGGTGATGGCTTTGGCTTCGGACGGCATTTGAGCGAAGCAAGACAAACGGGAGGGTTTTTCGCTATCGATGTCTGTGCCTGAGAAGCACGCCCGGTCAGAGCAAGCCGATCTGGTGTCTGCTGAGATGCGAGCCAATCGGAGAGTGAAAAGCAAATGACTTCAATTTTTTTTTTTCAATTTCAATTTGATTTATTCAGTTCAGTTCGTTTTTCTTACAAAAGTTTACAAATCAAGTGGTTCAACTATAAAAGTTATTCAGTCTTAAGTTATTCTTTTGATATGCTTATTGCTGGGATGGGATGATGGCTTAGGCCTGATTTATATTTGGTACTGTTGTACACTTTTGGTTTAAATTATTTAAAAATGCTACCTAACTACCTTAACCTACTATTTACATGATTGGGTACAGATTTCGGATGGACTCGAATTCAGAGTTTTGCGCTCTAGTTCTATGGCGTTCAGTGAATTTGGCCATTCGTTGCTCCATAGTGCCGTGGTTAGCCAGCCGATGGACCTCGGTGGTGGGCGTGCGTGTCGGTAGATTTAAAATCATTTTCAGGAACTTGTTCTGGAGTTTCTGCAGTTTCCTCCTGTGGGTTATCGCACATCCTCGCCAAACTGGGGACCCATATTCCAGCATGGGGGCAACGATGAGCTTGAATACCGCCAGTTTATTGCTGACGGACATTTTTGAGCGACGGTTGATGATGGGATACAGGAACTTCATCAAGGTGATTCCCTTCGATACCCGGTCTTCGACGTGGGAGCGGAACAGGAGCTTGCTGTCGAGCATCAATCCAATGTAGCGGACCTCAGGGGACCACTCAATTTCCACATTTTGGATGCGGATTTTGACGTCAATTTTTCTCTAGCACCCCTATTTATAGATTTGCTTGAAATCAACGTTCTTTTTTAAAACAGTTATTAAACTATTTTGACAGGTATGTGGGATAAGTGAACGACATGAACCTTTGATGTCTTGTCTTTCGATTGAGGTGCGTATCAAGGAATTTTGTTAAACTAGCAAAAAGTTATTAATGTTTAAAATATTTCATGCCAACGTAACGCTTTTGGTTTTGAAATTCCAATTTCACTCCTGTATAGAGAAGAAAGACGTAGTTCTACGTCAAAAAATGAGTCGAATACAACAACTTGTTTTCTAATCTTTTATTTATTTAGTTCTCTAGTTTGAAGAAGTAAGGACTAGGATTCTGATGCATGGACAATATCGGTGTAATTTCTTGGCTCTATCGAGGGATCCGATTTGGACTGATAAAGGGGCGCGCCTGTGGAGAGTGTACCCACTACATTCTTCAAAGGGTATAAATAGCGGAACCTTTCAATTAGAATCCTTTCCTGCGATCAAGTTAGGAATTACAACTGTAAGAAAACCGAATACTTTATCACTTCTCAGTAGTGATAAGGTAACACGACTTGCACTATACAAAGGACACGGGGTATACTACAATAGATGTTTATGTTCCGAACAGAAAAAAAATTAACCATTGTGCTAAATGAATAATATGTTTTTAATAAGCTTCTTTATGAGCGTATTATAAGCCATAATTCCAATAAACTATGAACAATATTCAAGAATCATGATGATGATATATGATATATGAATATATCATATATATGATGATATATGAATATGATCAAAAGAAGGAAAAATCTCTTTTAAAAATTAAAGCAAGTGTAATGCAAAAAAATATTTTATCAGTACAAAGTACTTCCAATAATTAAAAGAAGGTAAAATTCCCAAAAAAAATATAAGATTTATTATTGCCAATAGTTATGGAACCAGTACAAATCGAAAGAATAGCCTATGTTTAAAAGAAGAAAAAAAACAGATGAAAATCAATTAGGAGTAAACCTAGCACACCGTTGGTAATCCAGAAACGACTTAGAGTCTTGACGCGAGTTCAAAACGAGTTCGTCCTGAATTAACGGATCGTTTTAATTATTCGCTTAGAGCACTAATATAGCGACAAATATGACGTTCAGCCACATTATCAAAATCAACAAATGAATTACCTGATTAGCTATTGGGCCACACTTTTCTTTTTTTTTATTAGTATCATTCCAAACATTACATTTATTTCATATATCTAGGTGTTCTGTGTTATTATACAACACTATCATCCTAATTTGGTAAAACAAATTTAAGAATTAATTAACATTTTGTTAACAACATATTACATTTCATTTGCCGTAGCAGTTCAGTTTTTTTTACAGGTGAGTTGATTTCACCTGCTTATAAGAGAAAAAAAAAGTTTTTAATATACTTAACCTAACTTAACCTAAACATATAACGCATTAATCGTGGCAATAGAAGATTGTAACGATTTTTGCCTGAAATTATTAATGATTGTATTTGACATTTGTTCCAATGTTTCAACATTGGATATTCTATGTAACTCATTGGTACTATACCAGGGAGGAAGCCTCAGAATCATTTTCAAAATTTTACTTTGAATTCTCTGCAGAGCTTTCTTCCTGGTATTACAACAGCTAGTCCATATTGGTACAGCATACAACATGGCTGGCCTGAAAATTTGTTTGAATATCAAAAGCTTGTTCTTAAGACAAAGTTTTGATTTTCTATTAATAAGGGGATAGAGACATTTTACATATTTATTACATTTGGCTTGAATGCCCTCAATGTGATTTTTGAAAGTTAAATTCTTATCTAGCATGAGCCCTAGATACTTAACTTCATCTGACCAATCTATTGGAACCCCTCTCATCGTGACAACATGTCTACTTGAAGGTTTCAAATAAAGAGCTTTTGGTTTATGTGGGAATATTATTAGTTGAGTTTTGGAAGCATTAGGAGAAATCTTCCATTTTTGCAAGTATGAAGAAAAAATATCCAAACTTTTTTGCAATCGACTACAGATGACACGCAGGCTTCGTCCTTTGGCGGAGAGGCCTGTGTCATCCGCAAACAAAGATTTTTGACATCCCTGAGGTAGCTCAGGTAAGTCAGATGTGAAAATATTGTTAAATATTGGTCCCAAAATGCTGCCTTGTGGAACACCAGCTCTTACAGGAAGTCTTTCAGATCTGGAGATTTGACAGATAACTTTGAATTATTCTAACAATGTATGTTGGAAAATTAAAGTTTTTTAATTTTACAATCAAACCTTCATGCCAAACACTGTCGAATGCTTTTTCTATGTCTAGAAGAGCAAGACCAGTAGAATAGCCTTCAGATTTGTTGGAACGGATCAAATTTGTTACACGTAAAAGTTGATGAGTGGTCGAATGTCCATGGCGGAATCCGAACTGTTCATTGGCAAAAATTGAATTTTCGTTGATGTGGGCCATCATTCTGTTCAAAGTAACCTTTTCAAAAAGTTTACTGATGGAGGAAAGCAAACTGATTGGACGATAGCTAGAAGCTTCTGCAGGATTTTTGTCTGGTTTTAAAATTGGAACAACCTTAGCATTTTTCCATTTGTCAGGAAAATATGCTAATTGAAAACAATTGTTAAATATATCAACTAAAATGATAAGCTACTTTCTGGAATTTTTTTGATGAGGATGTAGAAAATTCCATCATCGCCAGGAGCTTTCATGTTTTTGAATTTTTTAATAATAGTTCTCACTTCTTCCAAATCAGTCTCCCAGGCATTAGCTTAGCTTAGCTAGCTTAGCTTAGACTGACTACACATATCAATGGTTGCTATTCCGTGATTGACCGAAGTCAGTGAAAATGCACAAAGAATCAACTAGAAGTTCGGCTGGGATTGGCCATAATCTTCTTCAGTGTGCATAATTCAGTGCCTCTATTTATACAGGGTCAATAACGGCGCCGGCCACGTCCTTGCAGTCAGGTGGGATTGGGGGAAGGAATGTTAGTGTGTAACCTTTGCTTTTTGGAGACCGTGTTTGCCTCTGCATCTCCACAAAGGTTACTGGGAGGGATGTTTGTTAATGGGGAGGATCGTTGGGTCATAGGATTCACTTTGATAAGCGATTAGACCATGATAAACAATGATTTGTGAGATATATACATGCTTATACGTAAATATAATATTTTCATTTGATATGAACAATTTCTATGTAGAGGAAAATTATGCCGACACTTGAGGTGACGAACCATTCAAAGTTTGTTGAACAAATACCTGAATGTAACATTCCTACAGCTGCCAGGACGAAAGCATGTGTTATTATATTTTACTCATTTGAAAAGAAACAAAAAACTCGATTGGTTGGGACATCATAGAACACTCTTATTCTTATGCCGACACTTACAGTGGCGAACCATCCAAAGTTTGTTGAATAAAGTGAACCTTTCGCAAGTCTACACTTGTAGTGTCGAACCATTCAAAGTTGTTTTAATTACAAAAATAAAGGTATATAAGAGGTGTTCTGAAAAAAAAATGTTAAACGTAAATAAATCATGAATCAGAGTTTGTGTCGACACTCACAGTGACGAACCATCCATAGTTTGTTGAAAAATCACATTTACATCCCACCATTGTAACGATTGAATGAGCAGTCATACATATTTTATAGATTAGAAATAGTAGCATGAAACGAGCTCACCAATTGATCCGTTATCCTTGACTGAGCAGCCACAATCCACTTTCGGCTTCACTCGTTTGCTCGGCTATAAAAAAGCACTCAGGAAAAAAAATAAGCGCGCGACCCAAAAAGAAAAAAAAAACTGTTCGGGCTTTCTTGACGCACTGCCCAGGAGCAAGCGTCAAGGTCGAAGGATCAAACAGAACTAACCGATCGCGGCACTTTTTCAGTTACTCCAACCGAACTCACCGATCACGCCACTTTTTCACTTACTAGACCAACGCGCGACATGTTTCATTCTGCCCTCGTCGCTTGCCCCGGGAAAAGCAAGTGTCAAGGTCGAAAGATCAAACAGAACTCTCCAAATCAGTCTCCCAGGCATTTTCGAAAAAGTTCTTCTTCTTTCTGGCGTTACGTCCCAACTGGGACAAAGCCTGCTTCTCAGATTAGTGTTCATATGAGCACTTCCACAGTTATTAACTGAGAGCTTTCTTTGCCGATTGACCATTTTTGCATGTGTATATCGTATGGCAGGTACGATGATACTCTATGCCCTGGGAATCGAGAAAATTTCCTTTACGAAAAGTCTCTCGACCAGCGGGATTCGAACCCACGACCCTCAGCATGGTCATGCTGAATAGCTGCGCGTTTACCGCTACGGCTATCTGGGCCCCATTCGAAAAAGTTCTCTTGATTGAGAATATTTTCGAACTCCTGAGTAATTCATTTTCAATTGGACTAGTAAGTCCTAAATTAAAATTGTGCGCACTTTCAAACTGCATAGCAAGTTTTTGAGCTTTTTCGCAATTAGTTAGTAATAATTTGTTTTCCTCTTTCAATGCCGGTATTGGCTTCTGAGGTTTTTTCAAGATTTTAGATAATTTCCAAAAGGGCTTAGAGCCAGGGTCCAATTGAGAAATTTTATTTTCAAAATTTTTGTTTCTTAACTGGTCGGCGTTAAGTCAGAGTGGACTAAGTGACATTTCTGATATTTTGAGAACAATGGGTTTAAAGTCTAACGCTCTGTAATTTTTGAACTTGCTTAAATTTTGGTTCAATATTTCTACACATCTTTGTGTTACTTTCAAACAACATAATGTGAAGTGATAATCATGAAAAATCATAATCCAAACCTCTGATAGAATGATTTTTTGATGGACTATGTGTACTTGGTCCACTCTGACTGAACCTAAAACCACCATTCAGTGAGTTGGTTCACTCTGACTGAACAGTTTCTTGGAACATAACAATCATTCAATGCTTGCATGGTCAAACTGAGTGCATATCTCTAAGAAGAACAAATTATCAAGACCCTTAGACACCAGTATCGTAAATTCTTAAATGATCCATATAGTAAATACTGAAATCAGTGGCATTACGATAGCTTGAAAATTAAGGTTTCGCAGGGTCAGAGCATTGAAGACCAGAAATATTCAAATATGCGTTCAGTCAGAGTGGACCAAGTGAAAATCTTGAGTACCGACCAAAATGTACTAATCCAATAAGCGGGTTCTAGCACATTCCATACATACACCATAGAACTACCATAAACTCCTATCGGACTCCGGAATTGACTCAGAAAATGCAATAATTAATCAGTTTATTGCTTTTTAACACTTGGTCCACTCTGTCTGCACAGAAATTGTTGCAATTTATGACCACACATCCAAATATGGTAATTGGTCAAAAAACAAAATCAAATGCATCGAATTAAATAATATTAATAAATTTCTATTGATGGATAAGTAAAAGAATCATTCGATGTCGAGAAATCTGACAAATCTCTTGAAATGTTTTTCATTTCCTCGCATTCCACAGCGCGCTGATCATTTTCGCTGATATGGTAATAAGCAGTTGGTCCACTCTGACTGCACACTTTTATCGATTTTTGTTGATCATCCAAAGTGAATTTGTTACATATCTCTCGCAGTTTATAGCATTCTTAAAATCTGATCAAAGTGATACGGAGGTAAGGCAATTTCGCATCTAATGAGAGAATAATCCAATTTTCACAAGTTTTGTACATGGTCCCCTCTGACTTAACGCCGACCAACTGAGCAAAACGTTTCTTGATTTCTTTCTGCAAATCCTGCCATATAATTTTCATAGCAGGATCGCGAGTGCGTTGAAATTGCCTTCTCCTCACGTTTTTAAGACGGATCAAGAGTTTAAGATCATCGTCTATAATCACGGATTCAAATTTTACTTCACATTTTGGAATTGCAATGCTCCTGGCTTCAACAATGGAATTTGTTAAAGTTTTAAGAGCATTGTCAATATCAAGTTTAGTTTCTAAAGAAATGTTAACATCAAGATTAGAGTCAACATACGTTTTATATATATTCCAGTCGGCTCGTAAATAATTGAAAGTGGAGCTGATAGGATTGAGAATCGCTTCTTGGGATATTTGAAATGTAACAGGGACATGATCAGAATCAAAATCAGCATGAGTAATCAGTTGGCTACAAAGATGACTAGAGTCGGTTAAGACCAAATCAATCGTAGATGGATTTCTAGAAGAGGAAAAACAAGTGGGGCTATCAGGGTATTTAATTGAGAAATATTATGAAGAGCACTCATCAAATAAAGTTCTGCCGTTGGAATTACTTTGAGAATTATTCCATGACCGATGTTTGGCATTAAAGTCACCAATGACAAAAAAATTTGACTTATTGCGAGTCAATTTACGCAAGTCAGTTTGGAGCAAATTAACTTGCTGCCCAGAGCATTGAAAAGGCAAATAGGCAGCTATGAAAGTATATTTACCAAACTGTGTTTCAACAGAAACACCTAAAGTTTCAAAAACTTTAGTTTCAAATGATGAAAACAGTTGATGTTTTATACGCCTATGAATGATGATTGCAACTCCCCCACATGCCCCATCAAGTCGATCATTACGATAAACAAAAAAGTTAGGATCTCTTTTGAGTTTAGATCCAGGTTTTAAATACGTTTCGGTAATAACTGCTATATGCACGTTATTAACCGTAAGAAAATTAAACAGCTCGTCCTCTTTACCATTCAGAGAACGAGCATTCCAATTTAAAATATTTAAATTATTATTTGGATCCATTAGAAAAACGTAATCCAATAACAATTTGATTTGTAAATTTTACACCTACTTGGACTGCTTCAGTCATAGTGGTGGCTTTGAACATTGCATCAATCATTAGATTCAATTGTTCAGTTAGAAAATTAAAATCAGAGGCAGACATGTCATGTGAATTCCCATTGGAATTTCCGGTAGACGAAGAAGCGGAGTTACCTGTGGCGGTAGGGTTTTTTTCCATTTGATTTGAAACAAGTAGAATGGGTACCCATGGATCGAACAGGGGAGGAGTTCGAATTTCCTGCTACGATATCGGCAAAGGATTTACCGTGGGTAGATACATTCGAAATTGAAAGATTCGTACGGCTACCCGACGGATTAAAATTAGTTTGTGAATGAGCATGATTGTGATCTTCTTGATGGGTATGATTCATGATCAAGCGATCGTTAACTGAAAAATGAGCATTGGCAAATTCCGGAAACGACCGTTATCGTAACGGATATTATCTTTCATCTGTCTGGCACGAGCCTCAATGACCCTTTTGCGTGAAGGACAATTCCAAAAATTGGACTTATGGTTAGCCCCGCAATTACAGCATATGAATTTGGTGGTATCTTCCTTCACTGGACAGACGTCTTTGGCGTGAGAAGAACCTCCGCAAATCATGCATTTAGCATCCATGCGACAATTTTTTGTACCATGACCCCACTTTTGGCACCGACGGCACTGAGTGGGGTTCTGGTAATTTCCTCCAGGTTTCTGGAAATGTTCCCATGTCACACGGACATCAAACAAAAGTTTTGCTTTTTCTAAAGCTTTAATATTATTTAGTTCTTTTTTGTTAAAGTGAACTAAATAAAATTCTTGAGAAAGCCCTTTCCGAACAATGCCAGATTGGGTTCTCTTTTTCATAATGATTACTTGGACTGGGGAAAATCCAAGTATATCATTTATTCCATTTTTGATCTCTTCAGGTGATTTATAGTCACTTGAGAGACCTTTAAAGACAACTTTGAACAAACGTTCAGTTTTGTCGTCATAAGTAAAAAAATTGTGCTTCTTCTCTTCAAGATGTTTGAGAAGAAGTTCACGATCTTTAAGAGTTTCCGGCAAAACGCGACAGTCTCCTTTCTTTGCGATTTGGAAAGAAACCTTGATTCCCCTGATGGAGTTCAAGATCTCCTGCCTAAATCCCCCAAATTCGGAACAACTGACCACGATAGGCGGCACTCTTTGTTTCCTCACTTGAATCAAAGAGCCTAGGCTAGAGGCTGCTTCGATTTGGTGTTCGGAAAATGTGTCTAGAGCATTGAACTGATTGCTCATTTCGATACAATTATTCATTTCACCCTTGGAAGAAAGTTCGCATTCCGGGGAAACGTTCTTTCTTCCATTCTTGCCACGTGTAGTGACAGTTTTAAAACCCACTTTTTTGGAAGGAAGTAGTGAATTCAGAGATTCACCCTTCCTTTTGTTTGTTGTTGATACCATGTTTAGTTAATAAACGAAAGAAGACGTGACCTTCGAGAGGTTTTTTCCCAAGACGGTGTCCAAGAAGGATTACCACCGCTAGCTTTCGCCAACGGGTCCAACGAAAAATCGATGGCACGGGTCCAAACAAGGATCGTAAAGGGATCAATAGTAGAAAAAATAGTACTGAAAAGTACTGTTTTAGTAGCACTGAAAAGTACCGTTTTTAATTTTAGCACTGAAAAGTACTGTTTTTGTAGCACTGAAAAGTACTGTTTTATTGCTTTAGGTAGTTTTTAAGAAAACTTCCAAGAGCAGAGAGAATTCGTGTACGCACAGCACGAAGGTACGATGCGCACGATTGGGCCACACTTATGACTCCTACTTATCAGCGTTGCAGCATTTTTTTCCGTGGTTAGGCCAAACGGCATTCGGTCAAATGACCCGTTCGGCCAAATGGCATTCGGCTAAACGGCATTCGGCCAAACGGTTGGACACCACTATAATAACGGTACTAGCCTGGAAGCCACTAACGTGAATGTAATATATTACTTGATTTTTATTTGACTTCATGTTCTTTTTATCAAATATTTATTGTTCTTTTACTCAATTGCTTTTCTTTATACAACTGATATTGATTTCGTTTTAACATGTTAATTGATTGTTGATTGTTATATTGATGGACTCATATGATTTACGTCTCGGATAGTTTAGCAACATCTTATAAATTCTTTTCCTACGAAATGTCGAGTGAAGGATCCAAGAGGGGTCAGTTCACCGCCCAGACAAACGTTGTTGGAGCTACCAGAGTTTCCGAGAAGGACAAGAATCGCAGTCATACGTCTGTTGAGCAGTTTATGGTAAACCCCAAAGTCCCCCCACCTGGACAGCAGGTAATTGATACTAAGATCGATAGCGTTAATCCTACCAATACCGGTACGTTGAAGAAAACTAGAATCAAACCGCCAGCTGGCGATAATGAGAGCGTGATAATGAGTATGTCAGGCGTAATCCATTCCATCTCGCGCGTGAGAATCTTTTCGATCGCTGTCAAGTGTGTGGCAATCAAATCAGTGATAATCTTCTGCAGTGCAATAGCTGCAATGCAAATTACCACTTAGAGTTTGTGAAAATGTCGTCAGGCCCAGGAGGACTAATATGGTGGTGTACGAACTGCCGGACTGCGGTAAGTGCTAGCGCGAAGCCCCGGCAACTACAGCAAGTTTCCACCAAGGCACTATCAGATCCCGCCTTGCACACCTTTGTAGAGCATCCTCACCAAAATCCACCCCCAGTAGTGCCGCCTAAGGGTCAACCTGAAATCCTCGAACCAGCAGTGCGACAAACGCGTAGCAAAGCATCCATCAGCAGCCGTGGCGCAAGTAGACGAATCGAACTACAACTGCAAAAATTAGAAGAGGAGAAGAAGTTTCAACATCAGTATTTAGATCAGAAGTACAGCCTAATGCTGGAGCTGGAAACCGAATGTAGTAGTCAAGTGTTGGATGAGAATGAGTTGGGGAAAATCGAGGATTGGATCGCCGCAACGGAAGGCTGTGGGGAAGAGCTGGATTTTGGAGTTGATGCAGAGTTATCGACCTAAAGACACATGACAGACAACGCAAGGGTACCTTCGGAGCACGCCGCTCGAGAGACACATCAGCAATCTTCAAATGTTAACGAACTTCAACGTCCTCCAGTTGAAAACAGTGCCTACGTAAGTCGTCAAAACAGACCACCACCACCTGGCATCAGTACTCTGAATGACATCAAAGCAGCAATCAACGACGTCGGCTTCACTGGTCAAATCGGATCAGCATACGGCCAACCAGATCAACATGTGGGAGTTGCATCTACAACGAACCACTTTTTCCCTCGACAAGGTTTTACACCGATGCACCGTTCTGTACTTGTACCTCATCCAACTATTTACCCACAACATCTCGATCCGGTGGGAAATGATACGGTTTGCATACTAAACCGAAGTCAATTGGCAGCTCGCCAAGCGGTTTCGAGAGATTTTCCGTTCAATACGTCGACCCAGATGTGCGGATTCTCTCCCGAAGAAAACATGTTGAGGCTAAGGAAATGTGTGAAGGATAAGGCGTTAGAAGCTTTGAGATGTCGCCTGTTGCACCCATCAACTGGCTGGGCTGGGCTAAATGCGCCCGCAACAATCCTGCCCCTAATCTCATCGATTTTAGCAATTGGTTGTACAGTACCGCAGAAGATGCTAGTGCTGTCATGGTTTCTCCATCATCAACTATGAAGCCTCGCAGTACTAAAAAGGAAGGATTTTTGAACCATCATTCGGAAATCGATTCCGAAACCCAACGCGAACAATTTTCGAAGTCACCCGCAGAATCGTCAAGCAGGTATGAAACGACAAAAGGCTGCATTATGTGTAAAGGAGTCTGCTCTTCGCTGACCAACTGTAAGCATTTCACGGAACTTAGCTTTGATTCAAAGTGGGCAACTATCAAAGAACACAAGTTATGTCACAAATGTATCCGAAAACATAATGGAAGCTGCAGACTCAAGCAACAATGCGGAATGAATGGTTGCACCTACCTGCACCATCCGCTTCTCCATGGATCAAGGCACGCTAGCGGTGAAAATGTCGGCTAAAATATTAACGTCCTATAAAAAAATATAAAATTTCCATAAAAAATGCAAAATTTGCCAGTAAAGAAACAAGGGTAAAATCAACAGAAAAGTTAAAAATTTACATAAAAAAATAAAGAAGTGCATAGAAAAAACAAAATTTTCCATAAGTAAAAAAATTTTGAGCAATAAATAGATTCAAAAGTGCAATAGAAGCGACAATTATCTCACTAAAAAATATCGAATTTTACATTTAAGAACCTCAAAATGTCCCTATTTTCTTCACAAAAAGCAAGAAATAATTATAAATTTTCCACAAAAAAAGCCAAAATTTGCAATAAATAAATAATAATTCGCCCACAATAAATCAAAAATTTCCATTCAACAAATCAAAAAGAGCAGTAGCAGTAAATGCAAAGTTGCAATAAACAAACCCAACTGAGCAATTCAAAATGACAATCAATACATGAAAATGTTGTAGAAAATTCCAATATTTAAGTAAAACTTCCCATAAAAATAACGTAATTTTCCAATAATGAGTAATAATGTGTGTAATGGATTTCATAAATTTTCAGTCAAACTGAAGCATTGTTTTCACATTTGGAGCTAATTAGTCGTCGTATGTAGATGTAGTAATTGTATTTTAGAGTTCGATAATTAATTACGTAAGAATTTAGGGGAGGGGAGAGCGGGGAGATTGGCCGGGTTTGAATAAATATTTCTTGTCATATAGAAAAAAATAATGTTTCATTCAAAAAATCATACAGTGAGGGGAGGCGAGGTTTCGAAAAATCACAAAATAGTAGTTTACGCAACAAGGTGCAGAACGAAGATTTTTACAGCACGAGTCGTACGTTTATCCAACGAGGCTTGCCGAGTTGGATAATTACGACGAGTGCTGTAAAAATCGAGTTCTGCATCGAGTTGCGTACAACATTTTTTGCAATTTCATGAAAGGTTACTTGAGGAATAATTTTTAAACTATTTTTAATTAATCTGCACATGTCCGTCCGTAGCCATGTTCGAAAAATTCTGATCATAGTAGGTTGTACTGAGCAATTGTCACAATTTTTCAAACCATCGTTTGGATCGGATAGCATCAATACTAGAAACAAAGAGCGATTCCGATTCTGATGATCCGATTGGTATTGAGTCGGCAGCGGATGTGGCCCTGGCTGGTCTCCTACCGGAGAACTCTAATATAAAATTTGTGCAGCTACTACCATCCTCAGCAGATTACACAGGACACTGCTCTCGTCGATCGTCTGCGTCTCTACTGCCTAATTCTGGGGTAGATATTTCTATTCTGAAGAGGCATGGAGGATGCCCAGTACCTCGGCTGCAAGATCCTCTGTTCCGAGTCTAGTATAAATAACGGCGGGAATTTCCACCTGAGCCGAAGAGGAAACCTGAACAGAAATAATAGATCTCAAATGCGTTGCGTAATGAGTTATTACCAAACGTTTTTCAGTTGGGTAATGGACTCATACGACAGTGCGGTGAAGAAGACCATTCCATGACGGGTTGGCGTGATGAAAAACAGTCTATTACGATGAGAAATTGCAAAAAACGTTTTTTAATACACCCCATCGTTAGGCGCTACAATTTTAATTATTTCGGCAAAGTTGAAATGAAACATGGAACATGGGATATCTAATCTTCCAATATAAGGAACACTTATGTCACTGCTTGGGTTATGTCCAACTACATTGATGGTAGAAGCTTATGCTCTCATGCCCCACCAGCCAGGGAGCTGGTGTTTACAAACCAGAGTTGGCGAAGGTACGTTAGACGAGTTTAGCACAACAAGGTAAGTCTCTGTTCTTCGATAGGTTTCTCTACTGAGCTAGTGGCGAGTGATTTTAAACATAATACGGAAATTCACTTTCATCTTTGGTGTAACTGCCCACAGCAGTTGCAGAAATGTGTATACTTCGATTGATGAGTTTTTTCCTCAATATTTTTTTTTATTTGCATACGAACATAACGCTTGTTAAAGTATCTTCTAATAGGTTTATTTTTAGATCTAATGGGTTGTCTCAGTACTACAAATATGGTTAAGCATGCTGTAACGCTACTTCTGTACCTCATCACCCACTTCATGCAACTACGTCAGTGGTCTAACAACACTTAGCGCGCTCGGCAATGTTCCATCATGCCGCATAAAGTGTTGCCACAAATGATGCTTAGTTTGTAAACACCAGTTCCCTGGCTGGTGGGACATGAGAGCATAAGCTTCAACCATCAATGTAGTTGGACATAACCCAAGCAGTGACATAAGTGTTCCTAATATTGGAAGATTAGATATCCCATGTTCCATGTTTCATTTCAACTTTGCCGAAATAATTAAAATTGCAGCGCCTAACGATGGGGTGTATTAAAAAACATTTTTTTGTGATTTTTCGAAACCTCGCCTCCCCTCCATGTATGATTTTTTGTATGAAACATTATTTTTTTTCTATACGACAAGAAATATTTTTTCAAACCCGGCCAATCTCCCCGCTCTCCCCTCCCCTAAATTCTTACGTAATTAATTATCGAACTCTAAAATGCAATTACTACATCTACATACGACGACTAATTAGCTCCAAATGTGAAAACAATGCTTCATTTGACTGAAAATTTATGAAATCCATTACACACATTATTACTCATTATTGGAAATTACGTTATTTTTATGGAAAGTTTTACTTAAATATTGGAATTTTCTACAACATTTTCATGTATTGATTGTCATTTTGAATTGCTCAGTTGGGTTTGTTTATTGCAACTTTGCATTTACTGCTACTGCTCTTTTTGGTTTTTTGAATGGAAATTTTTGATTTATTGTGGGCGAATTATTATTTATTTATTGCAAATTTTGGCTTTTTTTGTGGAAAATTTATAATTATTTCTTGCTTTTTGTGAAGAAAATAGGGACATTTTGAGGTTTTTAAATGTAAAATTCGATATTTTTTAGTGAGATTATTGGCGATTCTACTGCACTTTTGAATCTATTTATTGCTCATTTTTTTTATTTATGGAAAATTTTGTTTTTTCTATGCACTTCTTTATTTTTTTATGTAAATTTTTAACTTTTCTGTTGATTTTACCCTTGTTTCTTTACTGGCAAATTTTGCATTTTTTATGGAAATTTTATATTTTTTTTTATGGAACGATTAATTAAGTGCCTGAAAATGTCCCGCAACAAGATTCATCGAGAGTTGAAACCACCAGCATGTCGAACTGAAAAATCGTCGCAGCGAGTTGGACTGCAATTATCTGCTGCACAAGACTACAAGACATACAACCTTCAAGACGTACGCACCGTAGAAAGCTTGAAAATTCGTGCACAAACGCTACTAACATCCGAATTGCAGAAACGCTACTCCCACTTAGCAGGAATCGCATTAGAATCTTATCATAACATCACTCCGAGCCTCTTAATAGGGCTCGACAATGCAACTTTAGAACACGTTATCAAAAGTCGAGAAGGAGGACTAAATGAGCCTATCGCTGTTAAAACACGTCTCGGGTGGACAGTATACGGATGTTGTTCGAACGACGGTAAGTCGATTCACCATGTCAACCACCACAGCGTCGAGGCTTGTCATTGTAGCAAAAATGATGATGATCTTTACTCAGCGATGAAGCAGTACTTCGCTCTGGACTGTCTTCGTGTCAAAACAACATCCAAGGAGCTTCTGTCATCAGAAGACCAGCGAGCTCGTTCGCTGTTGCAAACTCTTACAATTTCTAAAGACGGACGATACGAATGCGGCTTGTTATGGAAGTACGAAAGTGTTAGACTACCGGACTCAAAGATAATGGCCCTAAACCGCTGGAGATGTTTAGACCGTCGTATGATGAGAGACCCATCTCATGCTAAGGTTCTAAGGATGACTACGTTACAAAGGAATATTCTAGAAAGCTGTTGGTTCCACGAGATCGAGTGTGGTATTTACCGATGTTCCCGGTCTGGAATCCAAACAAACAGGGTAAAACCAGGCTGGTGTGGGACGCAGCGGCAACTGCTCATGTTGTATCCTTGAACTCCGTGCTATTGAAGGGGCCAGACCATTTGACTTCGTTGCTCAGGATTCTCATCAAGTTCCGTGAATTCAAGGTAGCCGTCTGCGCCAACATTCGAGAGATGTACCATCAGGTACGATTCCGAACCAAGCATTTACGTCATGATGGTGCAGTCTTTTGGGGCTTGTTGCTCGCCCAGCATCGCTCAACACGTAAAGAATCACAACGCCGAATGATTCGCACAAGAATGCCCAGTCGCTGTTCAAGCAATTACAGACTGTAACTGTGTTGTCGACATGCTTATTAGAGTGGAAACGGAGGAAGAAACAGTGCAGGTGTCAAACGATGTTCGAGAGATCCACAAGCAGGATGGTTTTGAGATGCACAACTGGTTGTCCAACTCGTCGCTAGTGATACAGACTCTACAGCAACCAATAGCAAAAAAAAAGGATTTCAGCACTAGCCAAGACACGATGACTGAAAAGGTTCTTGGTATGTGGTGGGATACCAACTCAGACTGCTTCACCTACAAGCTTTCCTCCCGCAATGATTCCGAACTGCTGACAGGAGATCGGCGCCCCACTAAACGCAAAGTGTTACGGACTCTTATGCTGTTGTTCGATCCTTTAGGGCTCATCGCCCACTTCACGATGCTTCTGAAAGTATTGCTTCATGAATTTTGGAGACCCTCAGTTGGATGGGACGACGTTATAGGAGATACACAGTTTGCAAAATGGCTGGTGTGGTAACATGCGTTACCTTATGTGCAAGACATCAGGATTCCACGGTGTTACCGAATTTTCATCTCTTTGGAAAAAGGTTTCGAAATCCAACTACATACCTTCATGGACGCTAGTGAGAATGGATTCGCTGCTGCTGTGTATCTAAGATTCCAGAAGGATGACGCAATAGAATGCTCGCTAGTTGGCGCGAAAACAAGAGTGGCGCCATTGAAATTTATTTCAATCCCACGTTCCGAACTGCAGTCATGCATACTTGGCGTAAGGCTAAGCGAAACCATCCTCCAATCGCTATTGGTGAAGATAACCAGACAATTTTATTGGACCGATTCTAAAGACGTGTTGTGTTGGCTGAATTCAGACCACCGCCGATGTAGCCAATTCGTCGCACATCGCGTCAGTGAGATTCTTGAAATGTCAAACGTAAGTGACTGGCACTGGATTCCGACCAAACACAATGTGGCCGACGATGGCACCAAATGGAAGAAGACCATCAACTTAGATTCTTCAAATCGCTGGTTTGTAGGTCCAAACTTCCTTCGTGGGCTACCTGGAACGTGTCCAGGAAATGCATTTACGATTGGTTTTACTGATGAGGAGTTGCGCCCGCATCTACTAGTGAATTTCAAAACTGAAGAACCAATAATCATACCGCAAAACTTCTCGCTGTGGTCTAAGTTGCTCAGAAGGATTGTGTATCTCTACAGATTTACCGACATCTGGCGCCGCCGGGCCAACAAAACGCCACTTAACCAATGCAGCAAGAAATGCACGATCTACAGGAACGCCTCGCATCCAAATTCACTATGTCAAAAACGGAGTGGGTTTTTATTCCACCGGCCTCCCCACACATGGGAGGGGCGTGGGAAAGGATGATCCGGACAGTCAAACAAAACCTATACAAACTACAGCCCAATAGGTTTCCGAGTGACGAAGTTCTGAAAAACACTATGCTGGAATCGAAAATGTTGTTAACTCGCGGCCACTTACCGAAATCCCACTGGATGATGATCAGTCACCCGTATTGACCCCTAATCATTTCTTGGTGGGATCACAGAACGGTCTTAAAGCTCGCATTCCGTTCGATGATAGCCTATCGGCCTTGAAATACGGTTGGCAACACTCCAGAGTGATGGCCAATAAGTACTGGCGGCTATGGCTTCGTGACTATCTACCTACGATGACACGAAGAAGCAAATGGTTCAGCATCGTATAACCAATTGAAATCGGTGACATAGTAGTCATTGTGGATCCTAAGCTGCCACGCAACCAGTGGCCAAAGAGACGAGTTATTGGAGTCAGTACATCCCAAGATGGTCAAGTTAGGAGCGCCACAGTTAACACCCAAATTGAATTCTAATTGCGATTCATGCCAAACAGACCATCAGGTTGTATGAGGATTCAATAATTAGCATAATAATATTCTATTTCTAGGGTATGTACCAACGATTCGTGCCAAGCTAAGTCCTGCGAGACTTAAATCCACTGTGAATCACAGAAAGAATTTATAATTGTATTTCTACTAACTCACTGGAAATAAATTGATGGAGTGCTTCGTGAAGCCCAAGCAGGACAGTTCGGTTTTGCGTCGTCCGATAAATTTTGCTCACGATTTCGCGCTTGTTTTCGTCGCCGGAGATTTTATTTATTTATTTTTTTTTTCCTGTTTCGGAGCGTCTTGCTGGGTAGTGCTTCGTGAAGCCCAAGCGGGACAGATCGGTTTTGCGTCGTCGGATAGATTTTGCTAACAGTTTCGCGCGTTTTTTCGTCTCCTAAGAATATTTTTTTGGAGCGTCTTGCTGGGTAGGTATTTGGGAAGGCACAAGCAAGACGGTTTGTTTTCGGGACGCCAAGATGTTTTGCTGTCAGTGTCAGTTTTGTGTTCAGTCGAGGATGGATTACCAACTGGTGAGTTCGTTTCTTGCTTGTGATAACACATATTTTCTTGAAAGCGTAACTTTTAAGTAATATCAAAACAAACTTTGTATGGTTCGTCACTATAAGTGTCGGTATTATGCTTTTTTCTTATACAATTTCAATATACATATGTTTTTCTCTTTTTGACATTATTAAAAATTATCTTTTGAATTGTTCGACATTGTAAATGTTGACGTATTTTTTTAAACTTCTACCATATCGAGACAAAATGAACAGTAATACTCATATGTAATTTTCAAACAACTACAAGTGTCGGCATTATTTCTATTTCATATAATTTAAAATATATACATGTAATTTTCAGTTTTCATCATTAATGAAAACATCTTTTGAATTGTTCTACATTATAGATGTTGACATATATTTTAAAGCTTCTACCAAAAACTTCTCGAGACAAAAAATATAAGTCGTATATTTCCCCCTTGTCCATGGATCGCATCATCGACCAGAGGTGACTCCAAGATCTTTTCCTCCCTCACTAATAAACACCCTTCCCGTGGTGATTGTGGAGATGCAGAGGTATTCTCGGTCTCTAGAGACAACAATCATTACAACCTAACATTCCTTCCCCATCCCAACTGACTGTAAGGACTTGGCCGGCGCCGTTATTGATCAATAATTTTAGATCTGCTAAAATTGCATTTTGAGAGTAAGCGGAAACTCCCATCCCTTATTCATTTGGATCGTAGTGCAATTCTTACCAGTTCCGATCAATCACGGAGTAGCAACCATTGACATGTACAGTCAGTCTATGCTATGCTATGCTATGCTATGCTATGCTAACTCACTGGAAATAAATTGATGGATTCATACGGTTCACGTCTCGGATAGTTTAGCAACAGTGATCAAACATCGCAAATTGTTTGAACTTGAACACGGCTCTCGTGAGCACTAGCTTTGAACAGAACATGAACAGAACGCGTTCAAATGCATCTCTGCTTCTAACATACGATTTTTTAGACTTGTTCCAAACTTGAATTTTTCAGCCAACAAATTGAACCAAGACGCGTTTTGGACTGAACTTTGCTTACTGAGAATCAAAAAGAAGGTTGATTTTTCTATATAGCCGATTTTTTTTGTACAGAAAGTATGTATAAAAATCGTTTCGTTGTTAAAATTTCAAATGAACTATTAAGGTCGCTCACCACTGATGAAAAATCCGGCTACACTAGTGGAGGTTCCCTTAGAGCAAACTAAGAATCAGGCTCTATCGTAGCAGGGACGTAATTCTAAGAAGAAGATATGTATAGTTTAAGGCGTGTATAATCTGTGAGCCACACTCCCCGTATTGTTTATTGATGCATCAAATGGGCCCGGTAACGGACGATGTTTGGCGCTAAACGCTTCGCAAGCAAAGCAAACGATCTGTGCAATGAAAACATATCCAGCTAATTGATGTTTCTGCGTTTCCCCGAATTCACTTTGTAGGGAAATTCTGCCAGCCAAACGTAATTTTTCACAAGTTCGCAGCTACTCACTCAGCTTCTCGTTGACGACATTGAATTCCGTTCCTTAAAAGCATTTATTTTTCCTTGTTCCCTCCATGCTTTATAATGTGTTCATTAGGTCATACCCTGAAGTGTTTCTCCATCAAAGAAATGGTGAAGAACCTGGAGGTATGTCGATCAGCGAGTTGGAAATTGTCTCCTCTTCGCCATTTTTGGCCAGCGTCGACCTATTGGAAAACGAGTTCGGGCTCGATCATTTCGGAATGCGTGCATTACCTTCAGAGTTAAACACTTCGCAGAAGGCGAAAAACGAGTTCCGCACAAACAAGTTCATCAATTTATGCGCGCAAGAAAAATTGCCCGTGTTTCTCGAGTACTTGAGATTCCGAAGCAGTTCGGGCGGGAAAAAAAACAGCAACAAAAATCATTTCATACACCGATCCTTATCGGCGGTGACATCGTGGGCATTAAACATTATTGCAAGTGCAGCTCGAAACACATCATGTGTGAATGTGTGATGCGTTTTTGTCGGTCTGCAGATCTTCGGCGGAGATGTGCTGTGAAATGTTGTATTATTTGCACTACGTCCCCGTCGTGTCGTTTGGTTAGTAGCAACCACGGTGCTCCGCAGATCGTTTTTATTAGAAATTAATCTTTATTATATCTGTGCTAACTAAGTACTGTTCATTTTATAAAGATAATACCTTGTTGTTGTTTGAGATAAATAAAACGTATACAAATCAGTCTTAGGCCAAGCTATGGTGATATATTTCTAATAATTATAACGGTTAGTCTTAAACTGAGTAAACTTATTTGTTTTCCTCAGAACTTGTAGACTTATACTATCAAAAAACGTGACTTCAAAACATTGCCCAAACATGCAGTGAAGCTATAGAAATCGATTGTAAATAGAGTACAGATTTAATGAAGATGTCTTCTGATAATAACGGTCTGGGGAGCACCGTGGTAGCAGCAGCAGCACAAGCAGAGGACCAGACTGGCCATTTCCCAGTCGGCCATAAGTTTACACATGCGGTGCAAAATTAATGCACTCTCGGCTGTTGCAAAATGTGTATGATCAAAACGTGTTCATGATGCTCAGCTTTTTCGCAATGCAATCAGGGAAAGCTCCTCCCTTCCTCAGTCAGTTAGTCAGCAGAGGTGCGTTAATTTAATTGTGAAGAAGTGAAAAATTTTATTTAATATTTGTTTTGTCACTTTTTTCGATGTAATTTAATTAAATGAATATTTACGGCTGCAGACCAATTCACAGCGGGTGTTCACAGTTCGTTACTTCGTACTAGCTTCCATGCGTTTTTTATGAATGGTTTGTATCTTATCGGCTTTGTCATTTCCATCACCGGCTTATTGGCCAAAATTCATTTGAATTTAAGTTGATTTTAAAGATGAAGGAAAAATCATCAACAATCTTCTGGCGTTACGTCTCCACTGGAACAGAACCTGCTTTTCAAATTCTTTTCTAGGACAACTTGCACAATATTGCACATAGGGTCTTTGCTAATTAACCTTTCGATTGCCAATCCGAAAACGGAAAGATTGATTACAGTACGATCGAGAAACATAAAAAAATACTTTCTTTATGTGTATTTCAACACAAAATAAGGACTATTCATTTTTTAAAGTGGACATCTTGTTTATGTTATATCTTTTTAATTTATGAAATCGTTATCAGTTTTCTGAGCATCGTTCAACAACTATTTTACGATGTTATAAAAATGTAAGGGGTAACATAAAGCTTCTGTTTGTTTTTTTGTTCCCGACACAATTATTCTCGCTCCAACGTTTCGATCCCGATTTGGATGTTGGTATTCTTCACTATTCTATTGACAAGCTCTACCGTAGAAGTAACTACTAATAATATTCCACCAATATCCGACACTAAGGCAAATGTACCATTAGTGGTGCACCTAAAGGAAAACTGCTAAAATATGATGATAAAATCAGTAAATATGTGATTTTAACGTATCAATCGATTGATTTTAAATCCTTTTGCTTTAGTGGAGGTGTGTTCTAAGAATGGTTACTTTAGTGGAGCAAAACCATTCATTTCTCATGGGACCCTCCACAATGGGTACTGATGCACCACTATAGGTGCAAAGGAGTAAACATTTTGAGCAAAATAATTATTTTAAATAGTTTTACGATTAAATTTGATAAATAATATTCGATTGCTTGTATCATTTTCATATCGTACATCATAGAAAAATATCACATAATCATTTAATAATGCGAAACATGTCAAAATACACTACCTCCACTATAGGAGCCACTATGGGCATTGCCCATTGGGCAATTAGGTGTACAATAATCGAACGAATGACTTGTTTTGATAGGTTTTTCTTGGACAGCATTCCATAGTAAACACTTTTTTCAAGATTTTCCTGAAATATCAGTGCAAGATATTTTATAGTTTTATTTATACAGTATGCCAAAGTAGGAGTTTTTAAGAAATATAAAGAATTTAGTGCAAATAAATGGAACAAACTGCATAATCGTAAAATTGTATACATATCTTTCTACACTGTCGGAAAGCTTATTTAAAAAGCTAGAAGCTTTTTTTTTTCTACCTTTATTAACGAGATTTTTAGCCCTGGGCTAGTTCATCTCGGGACCAACGGCTTTACTTCCCTTCCGAAGGAAGTCGTCACTGAAATTTTTAGTGACTATCTCGGGGATGGGATTCGATCCCAGGTCCTCGGCGTGAGAGGCGTGTGTTCTAACCACTACACCAGGTCCGTCCCCCGCTTGAAGCTTAGAAAAATAAAATAAAATAAAAATTCGTACTTAAGGTCAAGTAAATGAGGAGAATGCACTGGACAAAATATATTTGATTTTTTTTATTGAATCTTTACACATCCCACACTTTTTGTCCCAAGTTGTCCATGGCTAAAATTTATTTCCAAGGGTACTTTGAAATGTAAACTAAAAGATCGTGAAAAATTCAAGACTTTTTTAATTTTTCCAATATTTTGAACTGTTCTCTATTAAAAACAGCTAAAAAAAATCCAGCGATTAATTGAATATCTCTAAATTGTTCATGTAATCATTTATATGTAAGTTCTAATATTTATACACTGTAATCTCAATTTACGAACTATATCGGGGGTGCGCATATTGAATTGGTGCGTAAAATGAATCAGTGCGTCAAACGAGGTCTTGCCTTTTGGAGTTTATTTGAATAAAATTAATTTATATCATTTAGAAAAACTGTACTCTTTTAGCTTAGCTCAGCCTAGCTTAGACTGACTACACATATCAATGGTTGCTATTCCGTGATTGACCGAAGTCAGTGAAAATGCACAAAGAATCAACTAGAAGTTTGGCTGGGATTGGCTATAATCTTCTTCAGTGTACATAATTCAGTGCCTCTATTTATACAGGGTCAATAACGGCGCCGGCCACGTCCTTGCAGTCAAGTGGGATTGGGGGAAGGAATGTTAGTGTATAACCTTTGCTATTTGGAGACCGTGTTTGCCTCTGCATCTCCACAAAGGTTACTGGGAGGGATGTTTGTTAATGGGGAGGATCGTTGGGTCACTGGATTCACTTTGATAAGCGATTAAACCATGATAAATAATTATTTGTGAGATATAAACATGCTTATATGTAAATATAATATTTTCATTTGATATGAACAATATCTATGTAGAGAAAAATTATGCCGACACTTGAGGTGACGAACCTTTCAAAGTTTGTTGAATAAAGTGAACCTTTCGCAAGTCTACACTTGTAGTGTCGAAACATTCAAAGTTTTTTTTTAATTACAAAAATAAAGGTAAAAAGAAGAAGGAGTTTTGAAAAAAAAATTAGACATAAATTATTTATGAATCAGAGTTTATGTCGACACTCACAGTGACGAACCATTCATAGTTTTTTGAAAAATCATATTTACGTTTCACCGTTGTAATGATTAAAGGTGCAGTCATACATAGTTTATAGATTAGAAATAGTAGCATGAAACGAGCTCACCAATTGAACCGTCATCTTAGAGCAGCAACAATCCACTTTCAGCTTCACTCGTTCGCCCGGCTATAGGAAAGCACTTAGAGAAAATTAGCGCGCGACCCGAGAGGGAAAATGACTGACGACTGCGTCAACGTCAAAAGATCAAAAAGGACTAATCGAACGCGGCACTTTTTCACTTTACTCGACCGATGCGCGACATGTTTGATCTTGCCCTCATCGCCGGCCCTCGCAGGAGCAAACGTCAAGGTCGAAGGATCAAACACACCTCCATTTAGAAAAACTGTACTCTTTTAGTATCATTAACATTTTATCGATTCATTTGGTTCTTTATCAGGCTAGAATATGTGCAAGTTAAGGACTTCCAAGAACTCATTGGAGTTTGGGCATATGATTTCTACATGAGTTAATGGAGATCAATTTAATATTTCTATGTAGAAGAATGTCTCACAATGCTGGACCCCAGAAGATTGTTATATTTTGAACAAGCGTTGGTATTGCCAGATCCGAGGTTTGGTAACTAAGCGAGTACAACAGGTGTTCTTGTTCATCCAAAAACTTCCTGGAATATATACCTGCAATTTACTGGCATATTTAGCGATCCTTTGATGTTTTTTTTATATGGCACAGGCCCTTATCTATTCATAGTAGTAAAATAACTATTTTTTTAATTTGTGCCGATGTGCTAGGTCCTGGCCTTTGGATCTACGGACGTAATACATAATTAGAGGTTAGTTCTCAAATACTCCACAGGCACCTGACCATTTATGTAAGTAAATGGTGTATTGTATCAATTTGTGTGGATGTCCTAGATCCTCCAAGATCTTATCGAATGTAGGCCTTAGGATCTAAGAGCGTAACCAATGATCATTAGATGTTTTTCTGATATGGCACTTGTCCAGCCATCGGAATATTTTATTGGTATGTATGGATGTTTTTGGTCCTCTATGGACTCTATTGAATATAGGCCTCGGGATCTACGACCGTAATGAGTGATTAGAAGTTAGTTTTCAAATACTTTAAAGACTCCTAACCATTCCTGTGAGTAACCGGTGTATTGTGCGGATGATTTTGTCCTCCAAGATCTCTAAAATAGATGGTTCTTCAATATTGAAAAAGCCCCCTACTAACTATATTAGCAAACGAACTATTTAGAGTGTCCATCCCGGGACATCCCGGGACAAAATATCCCGGGATTTAAAAGATTTCGGGATTTCCCGTTTCCCGGTATATAAGTTCTAACGTCCCGGGAATCCCGGAATTCCCGACATGAATGTAATATTGTATGAAAACCTCTGAATTTTGAGGAAATATAATGACTTTTTATCTCAGTCTGTATTTTTTAAATTTAGAGATGTATAATGGAAGATAGAGCATTACCGAATAAGAGTGAGGTTTAATTCTGCAAAATCTATTTTGAAAACTCAAAATTGGCGTTTGGTAGATAACTTCAACTGTAATTGTAGTAAAAAAAAAAAAATGTTTTTATTAGAATATTGAAAAAGTTTACATCATTTAGGAGACAGCCAATCGGAATAAGCTAATTCAATTCCCAAATTTTCTGGAACATAACACAAATTTTATTCGTCAAATAAAAGTTAATTATTTTCAAAAAAAAAACAGCTTTGCAAGCAAGCCATAAAACTTTCAGGAATGTCAACGAGAGAATACGGACCAGAACAATTTCACTAATTTCGTCATCCGACTGTGTATTTTGGGTCGGGATCAGGACCTGAATCCGTGTCTGTATCCGTATCACAATTTCTTCCACTTTCCATATCACTGTTGTTTGTCGTTGCTACGCTTTTTTTCTGGTTTCTTCCGTGGTAGTGAATTCGTTTCCATCGGGCAGCAGGTGTGTTATACAGTAGCAATTGTGCGTTAAGAAATAGCTCTTGAAAATAATGAAAATTACTGTGGACGTAATTCTCGTTATAACTGAATGACACATGAATGTAAGCGATAGTTTCCAAGGTTTCATCATCAACGATGTACGGTACCGACGCCCGCCTCAATACAATCGCCAATGAGTACGCGCAGCATCTTGAGACAGCATTGCCGAATGAGGGTGAGCTTGTTAGGGCTCCTCTTGAGGACTACTGGAGGACAGTCAAGTCAGCCATTGACGACGCAGCCGAAAGCATTGTCGGGTATGTTGAACGGAGATTAAGAATCAATTAGCTTGACGAGGAGTGCCACGATGTTTTGGAGGAGAAGAATGTAGCGCGAGCAATGCTGCAGCATGATACACGGCAAAACGTGGAACGATACAGAATTCCGGGACAAAAAAACGTCACCTGGAAGAGATGGAGTTGCTATAAAGTTTTCAAGAAACGCGAAAGTTCTATCAGACGCTCAACGCATCCCGCAAAGGCTTCATGCCGCGAGCTGAAATGTGTAGGAAAAAGTCTGGGAGCATCATGACAAACGGATGCGAGATGATCGAAAGATGGAAGCAGAACTACGATGAACACTTGAATGACGCAGAGAATACAAGCAGAGAAGGTCAGGACAGCGAAGGTAATGGCAACGTCAGCACAGTGCTCGGATGGTATCGGAGTCGAACTCATCAAGAAGAGCCCGGTTAGGTTGGCATCGGCTGATACTCAGAATCTGGGAAACACAACAGGAAGCGGAAGCAAGGCTTTATATATCCTCTCTACAAAAAAGGCGACAAACTGGAATGTGAAAATTATCGTGCAATCATTTTCCTGAACTCCGCCTACAAAGTGCTATCTCAGATTATCTTCCGTCATCTTATTGCTTATTAATATCAAAACAAAATTAAAAATAAACCATAGTGGGGTAAGCGGAATACCAATAAAAAATCTATTCTCAAAACAAATGTGATGTATTTACTTACATTGAGAATTATATTACTATTATTCTTGTAATAAGTGCTATGTTCCATATTTTGATAGTTTTATAGTTCACATTGATTCGAATACCGTAATCCGGAACATTGATCAGCGGGGTAACATTGATCGGAATGAGTCATCTCGTAATAAGTTGGAATCATCATTTATTGATGAAACATTTCCAAAGCATGAATGTTGCTTCTGTTCCTTATATTTATGAGCTATTGAAAATTAAGATTTTTGCAAAAAATTGCGTTAACTTCATGCGTAAATTTGTCAAGTTTGCGAAACAATGTTTTCAATGGTTGAGAATCACACTACCGAAGATTCGGTTCTGACTAAAAATGGCATCACCAAAAACGATTTCGCTGTCAAAACTTTTATAAGTATGTTAAATTAGGCAGCATTAACAAATTACTGTTAAGAATGTAGAATTCTCTCAGGAAATGGCCTACCTTTAGGCGTATTCCGCTGTTTGAGGTGTTTTTAATTTTAAAATAACTCAAAAAGTAAATGAGAAGCGTTTGGACATCATATTCGGCTTCAGGAGCCATGATTTAAGTAAGAAACGATATTTTCAATACTACCGAACGTTGTTTACATGGATGATCAATGTTACCCCATATCAGCTATATGAAAAAATCACTTAAAACATTTTTGTAAACATGCTTAAATCTTTCAAAAAAAAAAAAAAAAAATACAGTATATAGTCACGAGCTATGGGTGGCAGTACTTGTTTTAAAAATATAAAACTCAGAACATTTGCAACCCCGGATTACGGTACAAACAAAATCATTGGAACTAGAATATTTACCAGAGAAAACTCATCTATTGTATACACATAAGTTATAAAGAAGTACTGAAGGATTATTACTAACGATGTTATCAAAAGACACTCGCATTTAAAAAATAATATTTACATATTACATTTTGTTTAACAAACATAAACAAACTTGTTTAACTTCATTCTTCCTATGAATATGTTTATATCATCTGTCTAGAACAAATGATATGGTCAAATAATGTACGATAATATGTTTTCAATTGGAGATTTTGCACATTTTGCGCTTTTGATATTCAGCTTAGATAAACCACAAAAACTTCAGTTTTAATTTTGTAATATGTTTTTATCGTTATTTCATACCAGAATTACTGTACAACAATTTTAGGTGAATTACTTAAAATTTTCTCTAGGTCAATTAGACAAATTTAAGCTAGGAATGGTGAAAGTTAAAGGAAAACAATATATGAGGATATTAAAACTTATGGAAATGTGTGTATGCAGTCTGCCAATATAGGGTAATGGTCGTATTTTGGACACCCTAAGGAAGTAATTCAAGTTTTTTGTCCCAATTAAATAATTGCACAGCGTAGCCAATAAAAAAACATATCAAAATGTAGAGAAAAACTTCCTTTATGAGATAAAAATGCCTATACAGTCATGTAGAATCCAAAAAAAAAAGTCGAAAATGATTGAATTGTGAAGCACTGTTCATTATTTTGGACACACCAATACATTTGGACCCTCAAAGTATTTATTTTTTACACCCGGCATTTCTTATCGTTTGGCGACAAAGTCCACGACTGGATGTATAATATGCTTGCCCATAGTCTAATTAATCGATTGACAAAGGAAAACCGAAGAAATTCTACGTTTTGAGTTCAGAAATTTGAAAAAAAGTTTTTGTTTACATTTGAAAAATTTCTGGCGGTTTCAATTTATGCGTGTAACGTGTTGTAACGGTTGCATGGATGAACCGATTAAATAAAATTAATTTCAGATAAAATAAACACATTTTCCATGTAAAAACGGTTGATTCAAATGCGGAATAGTCCTATCATTCCAATTGGCATGTGAATTGAGTTGGTCTTTCGATTTAAACTGGTCAATTTGTAGGAAAATGGTCCAGGGGGTCCAAATTATATAGGGGTTAAAAATATATCGGCTACTTTAATATCTCACCTTCTATTGAATTTCTTATTTTCACTGTTTCGTCTTAGCCCAATCGCTGAAAAAATGGGACGGGGGCGGGATTCCAATTATTTTTTAGTTATGTGCTATGACCAAATGCTACAAGGGAGCGAGGAGTGTAAACAATGGATGAAAAACTGCTACGTCACATATGGACGGTCTCTCAATAGTTATTCTCAACGTGAATAAAAAAAAAGCAGGATAAATATTACGAACGGTCTGCAAACTCCCACAATCTCACAACATTACATAAATAAGGTGCAGTCCCAACTGGAACATCATAATTGCATGATGCCACTCGTTTCCGGTCGTCTAATGAGGACGTTTAATTTCAGCTTAATTTCAGGAGACACTGCCATGTAGCACTTGAACGCAAAAACCGAAAACGATGCTTAAAACGAAGCAGAATAATTAGAAATAAAACGATTCACTGTTTTTTGCGCGCGGATAAAACCGCCGCCGACTGTCTTTTTCTCAACGCCCATCAAAAATCTAATCCATCATTCATTCATTCATCCGTTCGGCCATCCGTCAGCAAATACCCACACGTATCTCATGAGGAAGTTCCCGAATCCCAGCAAGAAGTGAAATGGGTCTCAGCCCGACGAAAGAGTAATCACCAAGCGAAATCTCGGAATCGGCGCTTAAGTCTCTTCATCATATTATCGTCATCTGAGACATCCGACCGAGATTTGCCGATTCCCGTCGTCTTCGTGGCGAGATTGAGGCGGTGATCTACAAACGGAGACCGGCGGCCCTACACATGGCAATATTTATGAATAATTTCGTAAAAAATTTTATGATATATGCACATTTAAACGAGAAGTAGCAGCATCTACAGCAGCGGCAAATATTTTATGCGTGAAACGCGCCGCACTCGGCACTAAAAGCACCGCCACTGGAAAAACGAAAACCTACTTGGCCCTTTTGGGATGGGAAAAGAACTTCTTAAGCAAATCTCTCCTTCCCGCTCGGTCGGATATCAGATGATGACAATGAAGAGTACACGCGAGACATTTTTCTTCTAAAATCAATGCGCCACTCGAGTCTCATCAAGGGGACGCAAGCATAAATGAGGCAATTTTTGCTTTGCATTTGAAGCGCCATGCTGTTTGTTGGACTGATGCACCATGCGCTATGTTTTTCTGAAGGGAGTTTTTCGCATCATGGTACCCCGTCAGACAAAAGGTATCATTTAACGATCGTTATATCATTTAGATAAAATATTAAATAACTAGCTTACCCGACGTGGCTATCCACGTTCCAACAAAATTTTAAAGCGAAAAGCTATGTATAAATTTTCAAATCGCTTGATTATGATGACCGCAAAATCGCCTATATGTATGCTCTGAACTGAAAAAAAAAATATTACCGCAAATGCTGTTGTAGTGAAATATTTCAAAAGTTCTAGAAGATGCTATGAATTAGAGAGTAGAATCTTACCAAAAATTCTAGCTTATTCTCCCGTATAGCTGATGTCATTGTCATTTTCCAAAATCCCAGTTGTGGTGAAAAGACCATCGACTCAGGGAACTATTGAGTCATGGAACAGGAATGTTTTGGAAAGCTGTTTTTTAAGGGATAATCATAGTAAGCATAAAATCCGGAGATATTTCGAAATTCCTTGGGAGACCGACGCGTAGCCATAACTCACTTAAATAACTCAGGCTACCGATTTTTGGCATGTTATTTGCTAAATCTTGAAGCCTAGTGAATATGTTTGTGCAGAAATATGAGTTTTAAATTGTACTTTAAATTTATTTCAAATTCAATACTACGATAACCTCATTTTTTATCAATTGGTTTCCAAGCTTTAAAATTTAAAGTTATATACACTATGAGATAGGGGCCCATATAGCCGTAGCGGTGAACGCGCAGCTATTCAGCAAGACCAAGCTGAGGGTCGTGGGTTCAAATCTCACCGGTCGAGGATCTTTTCGGGATGGAAATTTTCTCGACTTCCCAGGACATAGAGTCTCTTCATGCCTGCCACACGATATACACATGCAAAAATGGTCATTGACATAGTAAACTCCCAGTTGATAACTGTGGTGGTGCTCATAAGAAAACTCAGCTGAGAAGCAGGTTCTGTCCCAGTGGGGACGTAACGCCAGAAAGAAGAAGAAGAATATGAGATTTCTTCACTTTATTTAGCGCTCTTAATGAATATGGTTATGCTTCCAAGCGTTTTGGTGTCTTCTATGAAGTTTTCAATGAATAAATGCACTTGTTTTGATGTATTTAAAATATTAATCTATCCTCCTAAAAGTGAGATAAAAAAATCATATTTTGAACTTTTCAATATAAAACAATGGTGTTTTCACAAAAGCAGCGTGCGCGATTATGCTGCAGCTAGGCACCCGTCAAAACGTGGAACGATATAAACAGAAGCAAAGACAGCAAACCCTTCTATTCCGGGATAAAAAGCGTCGCCTGGAAGAGTTGGAGTACGAAGAAATGAAGCAGTTGTATCGTTTTCAAGAAACGCGTAAGTTATACAAGAAACTCAATGCAACCCGCAAAGCCAAACAGATTTTGTGCCACGAGCCGAAATGTGTCGGATAAGGATAGAAGTATCTTGACGGACGAACGTGAGGTAATTGAAAGGTCTTAGCAGCACTACGATGAACATCTGAATTGCGCAGAGGAAGAACACCAAGACAGCAGGAGAAATGGCTTCATTAGTACGGTGGATGAGGGAGACGTTCCAACTCCCGCTATAGGTGAAGTTAAGAAAGCGATCCCTTAGGCATCTTGGGGTAATGATTGATGTCAAACTCAGCTTCGCTAGACACGTTGAATATGCCTGAAAAAGGGCATCTACGGTTATAGCGGCGCTTTCGAGGATACTGTCTAACAGCTCTGCTGTAATTGCCAGCAAACGCAAGCTACTGGCAAGGACACGTCCCCCGACAATATAATAGAGAGAATGTGTGCGGATGCCGAGTGCTGGAATGCAGTAACTACGACTGTCACTCACATTATGTTATAATTGCAGCGCCTATGGCGCGCCGACCAAGAGTTGGCTGCAGAGGATTAGCACTGCCGAGGCTGGTCTCTTGTAACATTGTTTGAGTCGGCTAGAAGTAGCAGTTTGCCTTGACTACTTCTGCTACACGTGTTGTGCTATATGCACAGGCCCCTCCCCGAAGAAATACCGTAAGGTGATTCCGGGGAGAGAAGGGTCTGAAGTCAAGGATAATGTCGATGCACTGTACACCACTTGAGCAATTCCAAAAGAATTGTTCAAGTACAGTGCATAGGCTGGTTTTAGCCGGTCGTCGTTGGTGCGTCATCCCTGCACTCCCTGAGTTACCTTCTCAGAAAATCTGTTTGCAGATTTCCCCCTTATAAAAAAATGATGCCATCAAACAGCTCAAGAACAACGAAGCAGCTGGAAAGGATAGAATTGGAGCGAAATTTATCAAAATGGGCCCGGTCAGGTTGCCTACTTGTCTGCACCGATCCGATTGATAGCCAGGAACTGGCAGCAGTTAGCCGCCGTCGTAAGGGCAGTCGAAGTCGAAGATCATGTCGCTAAAGGGTACTTACGGAAGCTGACAGACGAAGAGCTGCGGAACTCCAAAGGAGGTGGCGTGTGGACTCGAGGAGTGACTAGTGCAGACGCTAATCAACAGGTGGTCCAAGGGTTCGCAGTCGGCTACGTAGGTCATACCGGTCGAACTCGACCCTTACAGCGATTAAGTGGCCGCGGGGAGAACATCCTGGTAGCGCTGCTGTCGTGGCGCCGGCCTACTGGGTGGATACGAGCTTCTAGTTGTTCGGGGCAGATGGAGGCCCCTTCGTCAGCAATCCCAGCTGGTGCTAGCTGATAGGGCCTGAGCCTTCAGTAGGTCAAATTGCGAAGCCCGCAGTATCAGTTCTTGATACCTGCGGTGCAGCTGGACGCGGGCGTTGTGGTCGACCCTGCCCGCCTTCAGCGGACAATGGGAGGTGAGGACCAAGTGGGAAGCTGGCAAAGCGCCAGCATGCTACCTTGGTGGACCCCCCTAAGCGTGTCATCGATGTTCGTTGCTGCATGGCTACGCAGCTAACCTGGAGGTTGCGATGTGCAATAGCCCCTCTCCGAAGCAATGCCTTCTTGGTGGTCCCGGAGAGACGAAGGGTTTGGCGGCAATGGAAATGGTTTAGTGGGTCGGGGGTGTAGTCCTGTTTACTGCTTGCACGTAGTAAATGGTCTCCAACCCCACACTCCCGGACCTCGGTTTCCTTCTAAGCAATGGGGGGATAATCTGCTCAACAGACTCCGGTTGAGCAGATTATCCCCCCATTGCTTAGAAGGAAAAAAAAAGACGAAGAGCTGCAAGCAGAATATCCGCGAGTATGGTATCTACCAATATTTCCGGTAGTAAATCCGAACAAACCAGGCGAAACCAGGCTCGTTTGGGACGCTGCAGCAATTGCATATGGAGTCTCCCTTAACACTGTGTTCTTGAAGGGCCCGGATTTGCTCACTTCACTGCTATCGGTTCTGATCCAATTCCGAGAATATAAGATTGCAGTCTGTGGTGACATCCGAGAAATGCACCACCAAGTTCAAATCCGAGACGTCGACCAGCAATGCCAACGCTTCTTCTGGAAGGAAAACGTTACTGACGCCGATCCAAGCACGTACATCGTACAGGTGATGACGTTTGGAGCCTGTTGCTCACCGAGCACGGCGCAGTATGTGAAAAACCTGCATGCAGGCAAATTCCAGCAGGAGCATCCCGCGACCTCTGAAGCAATCGTCAAACGACATGACGTCGACGATATGCTTCTGAGTGTGGAGCATGAAGCAGAAGCAATTCAACTAACACGAGACGTCAGAAAGATACATGCTTCGGCCGGATTCGAAATTCGCAACTGGGCTTCCAATTCTTCAGCAGTGCTGGATCAACTAAACGGAACTTCTAAAGCTGAAAAAAGCTACAGCGGTAATAGCTCGTTTGAAAAAATCCTCAAGATGTGGTGGAACCCATCTTCAGATCATTTTACGTTCAAGATCTCCAAGCGAATGGACGAAATTCTGTTGTTTGGCGGTCGTCGACCGATAAAACGGGAAGTTCTGAGAACACTGATGATGATTTTTGACCCCCAACACTTTGAAAAATGGTCAACCTGGTGTGCAGCCCTTCCTAGAATAACAGAAATCAAGATTCCTTGATGCTATCGCTCATTAACTTCTGTGTCTGAATGCAATTGAATTCAGCTTCACGTTTTCGTTGACGCGAGTGAAGCAGGTTTTGCAGCGGTAATGTATCTCAGATTTCAAGAAGGATCAAACATTGAGTGCGCACTATTAGGATCGAAGACTAGAGTTTCACCGCTCAGATTTCTGTCCATTCCACGATCCGAACTTCAGGCCACCGCTATCGGCGTTCGCCTAGCCGATACAATCTGCAAATCACTGTCTATCAAGGTGAAACAACGATTTTTTGGACAGATTCCAAGGACGTTCTGTGTTGGCTTAACTCTAATCATCGCCGCTATAGCCAGTTCGTCGCTTTCCGAGTGAGCGAAGTTCTGGAAACATCTGATGTACGAGAATAGCACTGGATCCCAAGCAAGCAAAACGTGGCTGATGAGGGAACAAAGTGGAGCTCAAATATCGATTTGTCTACATCCTCACGGTGGTTCAACGGTCCAGAGTTCCTGTGGAAGTCAACCGATCACTGGCCAACGCCAAAACATCGTATCGGTAATACTAACGAAGAACTTCGTCCGCATCGCCCTTTGCACACGCGGGTCACTGCGTACATAATCGATTTTGACCGCTTTTCCGATTGGCGGAAACTTCTCCGCTGTACTGCCTACGTTCTCTGTTACGTGGGTAATCTGAAGCTGTAAGCGAAAAAGAGGGATCACACAATCGGGCCACTATTTGCACCGTGAAGCACAAAAAATGCCTGCACTGATGAAATATCCATCCTTTGCAGAGACCGGGCGTCGGAAAATCCTTACAAGCATTTACCACGAAACAGCCCGCTCTTCCGTCAGTGCGTTTTCCTAGACGAAGCAAACATCATCAGGGTTCGAGGAAGAACACAAGCGTGCAAGTTCATCACCCGTGACGTAGCTCAACCAATCTTCCTTCCACGTGTACACCCAATCACCAAGCTCATTCTTTTCGATTCCATAGACGTTTCATTCACCAAAACCATCAGACAACGGTCAACGAAGTGCTCCAACGCTGTCGTGTCCCGAAACTGAAGGTAGCCTACAGGGAAATTCGTAAGGAATGCCAGAAGTGTAAAAACGACCAAGCCTTTCCACGCCCTTCGATTATGAGCGACCTGCCTCCGCAACGCCTCGCACACGAATAAAAATCTGATCCCCATGTCATGATTTACAAATCATGAAATTCATAAATTGGTTTGGTCATAATATCAGGATCACAAATCATGATTCCTGGAGTCATAATCATGATTCTTCATAAGCGTAACATCCAGTGTGAAAACACTAAGCGGTGCACTTTGCTTCACCTCATTCGTATCGATCACTCTCAATTCAAGATTACAAAGTGGTTGAGTGGTAGGGTACGTGGTTATCTATCGGAAGGTTCTTGGCTCGAATCCCAGTGTATGCTATTTATTTTATTTTTCTTTATTTCGTCGATCATGAACGGATGCGCGACTCAGCATTTTTGGCATTTGAATCATGATTTCAAGCAATCAACGTGTGTTGCGTTACGGCAATCTGACTCATGATATCATGAGTCCAAATCATGGTTTATTTTCATAAGATGAAAACACACTGGAATCATGATATCATGAGTCATAATCTTGTTTTTGGATTCTGATTTCTACCCGTGCAGTCTGCACACGTCCGATTACCTACATGGGAATAGACTACTTTGGTCCCATGATTTTCACTGTAGGACGACGCTCCGAAAAGCGTTGTGGGGGGTGCAGATTTTAGCAACGTGCCTCACAATACGCGCCATTCACTTAGAACAAGTCCACACACTGACAACCGATTCCTGCGTCTTGGCAATCCGCAATATCATGGCCCGAAGAGGAACGCCCGCGGTTATCTATAGCGACCGTGGTACCGTAATCCGGGGGCAAATTAAAAAAATTGTCAAATTTATTTCAGTTAAATCAGTTAACTTCATTGATCTCTATCAGTATATGTAATCGATTTTTTATGAAATAAAATTGAACATTTCATAAAATTAGGTTTAATATCAAAATTTCAAAATGACACATTGGGGCGAAATTGATCACTATATAATAGAGCATATTTTAGAATGTATAATTTCCCTTTCTACTAAATTTGGGTCTCCTGAATCTAAAAATTATGTCAAAATTCTTACAACTCGTGTATATCATCATTTTATTGCAAAATTAAACTTTGTAAATCTGCATAATACGCCTAAATGTATGCAATTTCCCTTGAAATGAGTACGTTGTTCAACAATAAACGGTTTTAAGGGCAACAAACTATTCCTGTAATGTTGTACGATTTCAAAAATGAGTTCAGCAATTCACACTGAAGCTTATACAAAATTTTGAACACTCAAAGTTTACATATAGGCCAAGTACCAGCGGATTGTTTAGTACCGACATTTCCAACAGTATTGCAAACACCTTCAAAAACTGTGAGAATTTTTATGCAAAACTGACTTTAATAAAAATGAAATAGTTTAAAATCATCATTATACATCTATAAACTAGAAAACATGGAATGCCTGTGATGGCAACGAAGTATTAAGCATCCTTGAAAGGAAATGCTATTTGGTACAGACGTGATCAAATTCACCCCAGTGATCAATTTGCCTCCGGATTACGGTACTAATTTCCAGGGTGCCAGTAAAGAGCTAAGAGAAACGATTCAGAATATCAATACATCATACCGAGTGGACCTTTATTCCACCAGCCTCTCCGCACATGAGCGGGGCATGGGAACGCCTGATTCGAAATGTAAAAACCAATCTGTCCAAACTGCAGTGGGGAAGGCTTCCCACCGACGAGGTGCTACAGAGCACGCTGTTAGAGATTGCGAACGTGGTCAACTCGAGGTCATTGACGGATATCCCAATCGACGACGACGAATCACCAGTCCTGATACCGAAACCATTTTCATCGAACGCAATAAAACCATGGGTACCTTTAACGATAGCCTTGTGATACTCCGAAATAGCTATAAAGTGTCGCAAGTTATGGCCAACGAATTTTGGCAAATGTGGTTGAGGGATTTCTTGCCTGATCTGACCCGGCGCGCCAAGTGGCTCACTAAGGAGAAGCCAATCCTATTCAACGACATCGTGGTAATCGTAGATCCTAAAGCTCCTCGCAACAGCTGGCCATTAGGCCGAGTCATCGCCACTAGACCAGGTCCAGACGGCCAAGTAAGAAGCGCCACAGTTCAAACTAGTCATGGTATCCATGAATGTCCTTCCGTGAAGCTCGCCGTGCTCGACGTAGGCGTTAGGGATCAAGACGCTTCAGGAGGACCTTCGGCGCATTCCGGGGGGATTGTAAGCGCGCCCGTCGACCAGCGAGCCCATTGTGTGTAGCCTTCCACCGTGCTAAAAATGCTACCACCACTTGACACGACCAGTCAACGATCTACGATCGTAATCTGTCATGAAAAGATGATACAACAAAAACATCCATGTAATGCCTAGTACCACAATATACTGAATAAGATCTCTTAAAATTAGTGCTTAAACTATTGTGAACTTGAACTCAATTGTCACTCGATACCTAAATTATCAAAAGTGGTTGAATTTTAATGAACTTATAATCTATAGCCGCTCATTAGTAAATACGTTTAGGAAATAGTGGGAATAATGTCGAAATCCACGATTTGCAATTGCCCTATTGTTCGCCTACGTAGCTGCTGCAAGTGTACGACCGATAGGGATGCTCAAGAAGAACTTGATGTAGAAGTGTAGCGAATTACTGAAAGAATTTGTAACTCTCTCTTGCCTCAATAAAGTGTTGATGAATTCGTTTTATTCTGGCGACCTTCGCAGCTATTCTTCCAACAGTAATGTTGATGTTATGTTAGATAGAAGTGGAAAATTTCCAGCTAAACATTGTTCATTTACAGCTTATTTTCCGACTTTCACACTATGTGGCCATCTCACTGAAGTCTGACATATTTATTTTGCTACCAGCAACAGCTATATTTTCGTCATTTAGTCAAATCCAACTTAGAAATCAATAAACAGATGGCGATTTGTTCTATCAAAGTGAAGTATATGGTTACATGCATAGAGAGTGGAAGTCCTAGTGATGTTGATACCGAAGTAGTACTTAATGGGAATGTGTTTGAAGTAGTTGAAAATTTTGTTAATCTTGAAACACTTATGACATGTGAATATAATGTTTCACGTGTAGTAAAAAAAATCGGATTTGTGGCTGAGAATACAGTATACGATAACTTTAACGTAATGTGCTTAAGAGCCGGTTTCAAGGCCGCTTTTTCCAAGGGAAGTTGTATTGATATTCTCTGGTCAGGCTGAAATTTTTAGGCATTGTTCTTCTATATAAAAGAAAATGTTTTGCAAAATTTTATAGGTTTGTATAAGGAGGAAGTGGGAAAAAATGACCCCCAATGATTTCATGTAACTAAACATGAAAAATCACAAAAACTGATATAACTGTAGTAAAAGTGCACGGATTATGTTTAAATTTGGTATAATTACTCTAAGAGATATAAACTTTAAAAAAAGGCATGGAATTTGGATTTTGAAAGTACTTTCAATCGAGAAAAACAAGTTTTTCATAAAATGTTTTTATGATTTTCACATCGAACTTTTTTTGCCAACCAAACTAGGTAAAAAAAACTAAATATGAAGTTTTGTAGGGCAACTCAAGGGTTTTCATTTGAGGTGTAATTCAGATATGCCGTTTCAAAAATTTACGAAAAAAAAATGGTTTCGGGGTAGTGTTTGAACCTGAGCCATTTTGCGAGTATGTACCGCAACCCCCTTATCTAGAGAGATTGTATTGATGTTCTCCGATCAGACTGAAATAACCACTAATGATTTAACATAAAAATAAATACAAAATCAATTAAACTGCTAGAGCTAAAGTAAAAATGCATGGATTTGTATTAAATTTGGCAAGTTTACTTTATGTTATATAAACTTCAAAATAAACATGGTATTTGGATAAAAATGTTTCAAATCGAAAAAACCTGTTTTTGTAAAATTAGTTTTTTTTTTTTCAAATAAATAACCGGACACTCTGACCAAATCAATCGTAGAAGGTTTTCTTAAAGAGGAAAAACAAGTAGGGTAGTAAATTGAGAAATATCCTGAAGAGCACTCATCAAATGAATCTCTGCTATTGGAATAACTTGCGAATTATTCCATGAGTTCTTCATTAAAGTCACCAATGAGCATATTGTTTGACTTATTGTGTGTCAATTTTCGCAAGTCAGATTGAAGCAAATTACCTCGCTACCCAGGCAAATAGACAGGTATGATAATATGTTTGCCAAGCTGTGTTTCAACAGAAACCCTTAAAGTTTCAAAAACTTTAGTTCATCTACAAAATTCCTTATTTGTATTATTGAGTGTTATTTTTTTTGCAGTGTTTACCTTGTGCATAGCATTAATAAAACTAGGAATGTCTTAAACAGCTTATAAATCTTTTCTATGTTACTATCCAGTTACAAGAAAAAAATCAATTTTCAAGAAATAAAAGAGAAACATATAAAACACATATCATTTCATCTGATGCCACGGTGTCATCATCGAGCAGGTAGCTGTCACAAATAAAAGTACGCAGACGCATCCGAATCGGCATTTCTGTCGGTGCAACGTTTGCAACCTGGCTCAGGAGATTAGCTTTTTGTCCAATTGCCAACCCGCTCATCCGTAAAAGGACCGGTGCACATCGAAGCTTAAACGCAAAGCCGATCAGCAGCATCAGCTTCATCACCGACAACTGGAGCGAAATCTTGTTTCTGTTTATTATGTCGTTAAGTACCAACAATTATCATTCATTTAATTCAATTACCACGACCAAACGCTCGACCTTTGAAACGCTTCAAGAGTTACACGACAAATATACGTAGTTACCATTCCAGGGAAGAATGCGAGAAAAAAAGAGATCCAATGTTTCACGGTCCCTAAATGAAGCAAATGATGGAATGCAACGAGCGAGATGATCCGAAAAGGAGGTTACAAGGATTGCCGAAAAAAAGTGGATGCCAGGAAAGCATTGTAGCAGCATAATTTTGGAGGGAAGTACTCGAATTAACTTTTCAAGTGCTCTCTGTCACTGTTGGCTGGGATTGGATTTGAGCGCGGCATAAAGAAGTGGAACAAGTGTTCCGGATGACGTGCATTACTTGTCCACCGAGTACCTGCTGCTTGATGATGGTATTATCACCTTGTACTTGTTCAGTGCATGAATGCGGATATAGAATCTAATGTCATTTACATAATATGGGCTTGAAAACAGTATAAAAATCTTTCAACTCCAAAACACAGAATATTGAAGGTTTCATTAAATGGTACTACACTGGTCTCGAACTAAGTCTAGATACTGATCGGTTCATTAATGAATATATTTAATTTACGTTTTTATACAGTGTCGGTTCGATTTTAGTAACTCGGCCAAAATTTTAAATGGGCAGAAGTTCGACCTTAGTGGAATAATCAATATTTCCAAGAAAACAACATATATAAGTCGGAAATATATAAATACCACACAAATGACCTTTATGCTGTTGAATACGATTTTACAAAACAAATGTCTTATGTCAGTATACTAAACTGTTTTGAATTAAACCAGTTTTAAAATAAATCGTCTAAAACAAACTTTTACCGCCCTGGACAAACCGCACAAACATCCTGCAGAAGTTTCTACTTATCAATCAGCTCGTTTTTATTCTATCACCACATTTTTAAAAGAAATTATGGTTTTTATCAATGAAAATTCAATTTTTGACAATAAACTGTTCGGATTCCGACATCGACATCAACTCTTGCGTGTAATGTATTTGCTTCATTTGAACAAATCTGTAGGCTATTCAAATGTACTTGCATTTCTAGACAGTGAAAGGGAATTTATTGGTGATGCCAAACACTTTTGGTTGTTCAAGTATAGAAACACTTTAAATTTGTTACGCACATTGTTAGAATATTTCAAATATGTCTGTTGTCAAATCGTACACTTTAGGTTAATTATCAGAACTCCAAGTCTAACAGACTTTCTGTGAGAGCACGTGTTCTTCAAGGCAGCATTCTGTGAAACAAATTTCACATATGACCTACTTGAGTTACCTCTTCTTCTTTGTGGCGTTACGTCCCAACTGGGACAAAGCCTGCTTCTCAGATTAGTGTTCTTATGAGCACTTCCACAGTTGTTAACTTAGAGCTTTCTTTGCTGATTGGCCATTTTTGCATGTGTATATCGTGTGGCAGGTACGAAGATACTCTATGCCCTGGGAATTGAGAAAATTTCCTTTACGAAAAAATCCTTGACCAGCGGGATTCGAACCTCCGACCCTCAGCATGGTCATGCGTTTACCGCTACGGCTATCTGGGCTCCTCAGGGGTGTCAAAAATATTTGTTTGCAAATGATACACGCATCTCCGCCATAGGACAAAGCCTATGTGTCATCTGAAGTAGATTGCAGAAAAAGTTTGAATAATATGAACTCAACATATAATTTGCGCTTTATTTAAAACCTTCTAGTAGATTTGTTGTCCCGTTAAAAGCTCAATGCATTAGTCAGCTGAGTCAGATAAAGTTAAGCATCTAGGGATCACGTTAGGTACAAATTCTACTTTTAAGAATCACATTGAGGGCATTCAAGCCAAATGTTTAACCCTCCTAACGTAAAATCGATCTAAGCTTGTTCTCGGCAATGATTTTTTTATGCGCAAATTTCCAATTATCGTTGTTTATTTAATTTTATTTTTGAACATCCCGATCAATTTTATTTTTTTAAGACTTTTCTAGTTCCCTATTTTTGACAATAATAAAAGTTTGAGATTTTAAAGTACTTTTGAATAAATGATTTTTAATCTTTTTCGGAAACAAATTTTAATTTCCGCGTAACTAACGGAAACACAGTTTTGAAGTAAATTTTAATCCATCAGTCACTTCTTCTATGATAGGTTGATTGTGAAAAAATAAAAGATGCACGATTTTTTAGATAACACGTAAAATAATAATCAAGAATTTGTAGGTTTTAAAAATATCGATTTTTCAAACATATTTCTCAAATACAAAAATTCACAAAAAAACCTTTTTATATGCCTGTTGTAGTCCGAGGTTTAAATAAAAAATTATAAAATTTTTTAAATAAAAACTGATTTTCTAGCTAAGAAAAAAATAAACATCAAATTACAAATGATACCCCGTCTAAAGGTGGGGTTGCGTATTAGAGGGTTGAACATATAAAAATACCCGTCTATAACAGTATTCACTGTTGTTATACCAGGATGAAGGCTTTACACAGGATTCAGAATAAAATGTTGAAGGTATATCCCACAAAAGCATAAAATACCCAATTTAGAAATATTAGAGCAAATTTCGAATAAAACTATCAGTAATTTTGGATGAAAATCGCTTGATTCTTCTGAGGAGTATTTAGGTTAGTTTTTGTTGTCTTATAATTTTGACAAAACCCTTTGTAATTCTATGTCAGCTAAATGCTAACTTGCCTTGATGATTCAGGTCCGTGGGAACCATGCCTTAGATCTACGAAGTGCCACTATTTTTCAGCAAACTACCCCCACAATAATAAAATCAATGTGGCAAGCTTTAAGAACACGTTAAACTCTCTGGATGATCATAGATTAGTTTTTTTTTGTCATTCACACTAACCACGGGGCCTTCAATAGCCGAGTGGTAAGAGTCCGCGGCAACATAGCAAAGCCATGCATACAATTTATTTTTGTTTTCATATAACAAATCTTACCATGGGGAACCATGTTTTCATATAAAAAATCTTACCATGCAAATCCTCAAAAATTGTCTTACGTCAAACCTCTATGAATTACTGTTCCATCACTCGAAATGAACTCTTGGAACCATAGTGAATTCAAAAAAATCATGATAACTATGATGGTCCCCTTTAACAAATTTACAATGAATATCTGTTCCATGATTCGATATTCCCATGAGATGATGATCTTTTCCATATCCACTTATGGAGGTTTGACTGTAATATGTGAAATAGATTTTTTTACCTACGGAAACTTACACTCATCATTGAAGAAGGAGAGAAGATATTAAATATTACAGTGCATGTTTTAAATGTTGGAAAATGCGTTACAGGCAGGAGGGGTCTACAAACCTCAAGAACTATGGACGACATTTTTTAACTGTCCCATGTGATGTGGCCAACGATAGTCTCACCCGTTTTATAAAATAGTCAACTTTTCCCGAGCTTTACATCTAAAGTTCTGTTTGTTTAGAGCTTTGATTCCAGTAGTAAAGTTAAACATCATCAATGCAGTGTCTGCAACACAGTGTACTATGGGCCAGTGACGCAATCTTCTGGGACAAAATTTATAACTCGGTAAAGAAGCATATCCAGCATTTGGTGTCTTTGGTAAAGTTTTTTTAATAACATAGACCGTCTACTGATATAATCGGATAGTTCGAGAATAGTCCGCATGAGTGGCGCCACAATCTAACTTTTTACTATGACGTTCTAGAAACTTGGCATGTTGAGCATAGTTTATATTTTGGCAAAACAAACAACTCTCTCGAAGACGTCAAAATTACACAGCCTCATGTTTTCGAGTTATTGGCAAAATAAGATCAAAGTAGTAAAAAATTGGGGTTTTCCAAAGAGTTTAAGATATTCTTTGAGAACCATGTCAAATAATATTTTTCGTTGATAAAAATACAATTAACACAAACTCGGATAAAAAAATATGATAATAATAATAATTAAAAAAATTTGAAACCTAATATCTCTAAAAGTGCACGAAATTGAAGTTCAAATTTTCAGGCAACATAAAATAATGCTTGATGAAACGGATATCAAAATTTTGGAGAGGTATATTTTGGTGTTTCTGAGATATTTACATTTTTGACAATGATTATATTACTCCAATACAGTTCAATTTCCATGAGTTGATCTGAAGGGACAATCATCTTTTACAAGAAACGCGTCATGGAACAAAACATTAAGATAACTGTTTTATAAGGCCATCATCTTCTTCTTCTTGGCATTAACATCCTCACTGGGACAGAGCCTGATTCTCAGCTTAGTGTTCTTATGAGCACTTCCATAGTAATTTGCTGAGATCTTTCTTTGCCAAAGTTGCCATTTTTCACATTCGTATATCGTGTGACAGGCACGATGATACACTATGCCCAGAGAATTCAAAGAAATTTCCATTACGAAAAGATCCTGGACCGACCGGGAATCGAACCCAGACACCTTCAGCATGGCTTTGCATTGTAGCCGCAGACTCGAAGCACTGGGCTATGGAAGGCCCCTTAAGCAATCATAGTAGCCATGAAATTCAGTTTTAATGTAGTTCCTTGAGTTGATATCGAGTAATGTAGATGAAAGTGTAGATTAAAACTGGGTATGTGTATGTATTTTTTTATGATTCAAATGGTATAGTATGTCATGAAAATAGCTTATAATCAGTAATTTATTTTGTGAATATTTTACTTTTTTTTACATAAAATCAAGTTATAAAGCATATTCTTGTCGATATCCCTCTAAATACAAAAATTTCAGAGAACACAATCTCTTGTCATGAGCTTGTAGATTTGTTTCTAAGCCGAAAGAGCGTTTATCGATCCTTGTATGCTTGGAAACAGAGAATACAAATCAAAAGTAGCAATTTGGAGATTCCATCGGCTTTGAGAAATATAAGGTTGTGGAAGCTTAAAATTGTTTTTAAATTCCGGTGATTTCTTTAAATGGATAGCTTCCAAAAACGATAACATACGAATATCCAGATGAAATCCGAAGCCTGCTTGTACTGTAGGCAGATATAATAAATTCATGAAATAATAAAATATAACTTTTACCAATAATTTTAAATTACAGTAAAATATTTGCCTCGTAAATATTAAACCGTAGAAAAATGAAAAAAAAAAAATCTAAACAATACAAAAATATACTTCTTGAATTTTTGACATCAATTTCATCAAGAATTTTTCTATGTTGCCTGAAAGTTTGCGATTTTTCAAGTTTTTTTTTCATATTATTTTTTTCATTTTTATGCGTCGTTTTATTAAAGCATTTCCACTAAAGTTTGTGTTTATAATATTTTCATAACATTTTACGAACTATCCGAAGATGGTCCTCGTTGTTACAAAAAACTTTCCCGAAGACACCAAATGGCGAAAATGCTTCGTTACCAAATTATTAATATTGTATTAATATTGTATAACCTCAAAACTCAGATTTTAAATCATACTCCTCTTTTATGTTAGCGTTATAAAGACAACTTTATAAATAAACAAGGAGAAATCTTTCATTAAAATATCATAAATTAAAAGGCAAGTAATCAATACTGATGCGTATATCAAACAAAACTGAACAAGGTTGGCAACCATCTTCAACAGATATTTTCTGGTTGTAATCCTATCCACTCTTTGAAATACATTTTCAGTAGAGCTGAGCCTACCTTATTTACAAAATTTTAATTTTAATTTTAACTACTTAACTGGCAACAATTATGTCGAGCGCAAAAACTATAAAGAATAGCCTGTGATTTTAGGGAGGGAATCATTGAATGCATTTTTGCCTATTGCCAATAGTTTTTAGAATGATATGATTCGGACGAAAAGCGTATTAAATAAAGAAGACACAATTATCATTGAAACATGAACAATTTTATCGTCAATTGAATTGAAAAAGGTAAAATATCTGATGGAAACACTAAAATTGATTGCATTTTCTATCTAAAGTATGGTATACTTAAACTTTTAGGAGAAATGTTCCACAGACAAACAAACGTACCACTTAGGACAAATCTCTATAAAAATCATAGACACAAGAAAATACGCCCAATGCTTAAATGTGTGTATATGGCTGATTGGTCAATAGATGGCGGTAGTTTGTAAACGTCAATCACGAATAAAAACGATGCGAGCGCTGCGGGTGGCAAATTGGCCACCAACCATATATTGAAATCGACCGTTGAAAAAGTGGTCAACGGACAATTATGATAGTGTTACGTCATAGTATCCTTCAACTTTAAAGTGGTAATGTACAGCATCACCATGTTTGTTTATCATATTTTGTTACAAAGGTTGACACTCAACTAATGTAGAACCTCTGAAGCCTTTTGCAAAACCCAAGATAAGTGATCAACTTATTTTCACACCATCTTTCGCTAGAATTATTTCAAGATATATTCGAAAATTATGTCAATCATCAATTCTGCCTAACGTTCATTATTAGACAAAAAAATACGTAATATGACGTGAATTAAATTTACAAAGAAATAGGTTTGGGTGTAGGCAGTCAACAAAAATATTTGTAAAAACTTAGTTCAGTTTTACCAAAATAGCATGAACGTGCTATAAGAAATGCATTTGACTCATCTAGATATATATGAAATTGACTTTCATGATTGAAGTTTTTAGTTTGGCATATGGCACCCATCGTTAGAATTCCAATTTTATGTCACTGATCGCTAGTTTTCGGTAAAACTTAAGGGTGGTCCTTTCGGTTTTCTCAAATTGGTGGACCCCTCGTACGCCAGCTAGCTGAACAGTTTGCGAAACAGCCCATTTTTTGATAAATATAGGGTATTTCTTCACTTTATATGTCTCATATTTCGCTTGGAACACATAGCAAATTTAGTGGCATCGTTTAGAGAAAGGATATAGCTTTCATTTAAAGTTAAAAAAAAATTGGCGGCCATTTTGAATATTGATAGAAAAATTGTTTTTCACCATTAGCGCACCGCTCGTTTTGAATTCTGAGATCACCATCGGAGAGCTGAGGAAAAATTGCGTAAGATAGGCTACAGAAACTAGGTGAGCAATGGTATTTACCCTATGAAATGAACGATTTTATAAATCATGTTGAACGATTTTGCCGTATATGGCAGGTGCAATCAATGCAAACATTATTTTTTGTACAACATAGAAACAAGTTTTCAATGTTGGTGTTTTTTTTTCGAGTCTAGTGAAGAATAAGAGTATTATTTTGAGTGAAAAAAAACTTGCGGCCATCTTGGATTTTGTCGCCATCTTGGTTTTAAATAGTAGAATGAGTTTTCACCTTGTTAGCACTCAACATGTTGAATTTTAATGCTACCGTTACACTCACTCTTCTTCTTGTTCTTATTTTTCCTGACGTTACGTCCTACTGGAACAGAGCCAGCCCCTCAGCTTAACTAGTTTTAAAAACAAATTATCAGGTAGGATTTTTTAACGCTTGTTTGCTACCTGAATAATTGTTCTGCATATCTTCGAGTTGAAAAATAGCATTAATTCTTTCATTAATTTGGTCTAACATCAAAGATAGAAATGAACAATCAGTTTAACAGCTGAGATAAGATAAGAAATAAAGAATCTGATTGTTTATTAAAGGGAGGCCTTATAATTCAATAAACTGAGATGGTAAAAAAATCATTCAACTAATAAAAACTAAGATGGCGTCTAAATCCAAGATGGCCACCTCAAAATAATATACCTGCGTTTCGGCATTACGTCCACATTAGAACAAAGCCTGCTTCAAATCTTTCAGGGTCCTAATTTATAAGTCGAGTCGATCAAAAACGACTCGACTGGAGTCACTGTCGACCAAAAATTTCGCTCGACTTGGCTCTGTCACTCGAGATTATCGACAGTTGTCACTTTATGTGACTGGATTACTATGGTAGTCGACGGGTGACATCTGAAATATGCATGCTTACTTTGATCGCCAATGACTACTGACGAGTCACGTGAATTCGCTCGAATTACAAAATAGACCCCTCATTTCGCTATTTTTCACATGCATGTTGGGCGGTAGTAAAAACAATACTTTATGGTTCAAAAAATCAAGAGTTTATTTTTGCTTGACAATTTTAGATTTATATTCTTAATTAATCCACTTTAAGCAATGTTTTACGTTAAAACTACAGATATTACCACAAGACTTACTAATATCCCAACGCGCAATTTATAAACTTAGTTTATGATTTATAAAATCGTTCATTACATAGAGTAAATAGCATTGCTGACCTAGTTTCTGTAGCCTATTTTACGCAATTTTTCCTCAGCTTTCTGATGGTGATCTCAGAATTCAAAACGAGCGGTGCGCTAATGGTGGAAAAACGGTTATTCTAATAAAATTCAAGATGGCGGCCAAATTCAAAATGGACGCCAAAATTTTTTAAACTTTAAATGAAAGCTATATCCTTTCTCTAAACGATGCCACTAAGTTTGCTATGTGTTCCAAGCGAAATATGAGACACATAACGTTAAGAAATTACCTATATTAATAAAAAAAAGGCTTTTTCGCAAACTGTTTAGCTAGCCGGCGTTCGAGGGGTCCGCCAATTTGAGAAAACCGAAAGGACCACCCTTAAGTTTTATCAAAAACTAGCGATCAGTGACATAAAATTGGAATTCTAACGATGGGTGCCGATGGCGGCCTGGTTTCAGCGAGAATTGCTCATAGATAATATTAAACTTATCTGGAACAAAGAATACTTCTCAAGAAACAATTCAGAGCGATTGATAGACATGTACGCCTAACTAGTGTTTGTAGATGAATAAAATTAAAAGTAAACGAAGTATCATTCAAAACATTACATTGATTTATTATATCTAGGTGTTCTGTGTTACAAAACACTATCGTCCTTATTTGGTAAAACAAAATTAAGCTTTTATTAACAATTTGGTTAACAACATATTACATTTCATTTGTAGAAACAGTTCAGAATTTTTAAAGGTGAGTTGGTATCACCTGCTTATAAGAGAGAGAAAGAAATACGCTTTCAATTCACTTAACCTAACTTTACCCAAATAAATAACGCATTAGTCGTGGCAATAGAAGATTGTAACGATTTATGTCAAAAATTATTAATTATTTTATTTGACATTTGTTCCAATGTTTCAACATTGGATATTATATGTTACTCATTAGTAGGTACTACACCAAGGAGGAAGGTTCAGAACCATTTACAAAACATTATTTTGAATCGTCTGCAGAGCTTTCTTCCTGGTATCACAACAGCTAGTCCAACAGCTAGTCCATATTGGTACAGCATACAGCATACAATATCAAAAGCTTGTTCTTAAGACAAAGTTTTGATTTTCTATAAATAAGGGGATAGAGACATTTTACATATTTGTTATATTTGGCTTGAATGCCCTCAATATGATTTTTGAATGTTAAATTCTTATCTAACATGAGCCCTAGATACTTAACTTCATCTGACCAATTTACTGGAATCCCTCTCATCGTGACGACATGTCAACTTGAAGGTTTCAAATAAAGAGCATTTGGTTTTTGTGGGGAAAATGTATCTTTATAATCAGTATTGTACAGTAAATGTCGCGAAATTTATGACAATATTTTAACTCCATAAGATATAATACAATATGGAGTTAAGCAAATATGTAGTCTACAATTAAATGACGAAATAAATATATAAATATTTACCAAAAAAAATCCTAAAATTGACAAAGCTTCAAAGATATCCTGACAGACAAATAAAAACAAACTCTTTAACAAATCATGAGTGGTGTCATACCGTCCGACGATGTCGGTCGCCGTTGTCATCCATTCGGATCACACGTTTCGTTCGGAATGTGTTCAATTGAACCCACCAGGCAGCAGCCTTCCATCCCGATATTATCCCGTCTCATGCCAAGTCCAATTTCAAAGAAAAGCCACCATGTCAGCCGCCCCAAGACGCCACTTCGGTGCGCCGATCGCAAATTTCCGACATCACAGGACGAAGACGCTACTTCTTGCTGGCTGGTCGGTTCGGTAGCCGTAGAGAGTGTCGCAGCGAAACTCCAGAGTCAAAGTTGCTTTTTGGTGGCCTGGTGCTGATGATGGTTCCATTTTCGTCTCACCCCCAGGCCGCTCCTGTTGTTATAATTCCACTAAAACTGCTATAAAAATGAATGCATAATGAACCCTTTGAAATTTGGCAAAAAGGATGGCGTCTGGCGCCGGCGCTACATTTTTCCCCATCGTTTCGATTTGATCTCCCGTTCCTTAGTCATCGTCTCTCTATCACACTGCCAGTAAGGACTGTACTCGAAAAAAAGTATGACAGACAAAAAATAAAAGAAAAAATCATTTTAAGTCGGATATTTTTTTAAACTCTTTGGGAATAAATAATCACATAGGGTAGAAGCACCGGTTTTGGTCATATCGATAATAGTAGCCATATTGGATTAAACACCGTTTTTAAAACAAATCAACATTAAACATTTTGTCTTCATGCCTGAGATTATAAGAGGGTGGTATTATGAATATGTCGTTATTTAAATTAAATTATCACCTATGCATGCGAATCCATGCATTATGCGTTTAACAGTGTGTATTCTGTGCTTTTTCGCCGTTGGTGACTTTCAATAGACACCGATCTGGTATTTTTCGTCGCTAGCCTGGTTCGTGCTGATATTGTAAAAGGCTTAATCCTGCCTAGTTTGGGTGGTGGCTACGGTTAGGATAGCTCAGATCAATCTTCAGCATAAAAGAACAGCAACGATCAATCTTTGCAGGCTCATGCAAAATGGTAGAGCCCAAGTGGCGCTAGTTCAAGAACCTTACTTTCGTAAGAGGAACTTCTATCTGGTAACCTAGTGGACCCAGTTTTGCTACTTTCAGTAAACATGAAATGGCGAACTCGCGCGTCATGCATGGGTGCTCGTTGATAGAGCAATGGTTGCTACACTAATTTCTGAGTTAACAACCAGAGATGTATGTGTTGTCACAATTTATGTTTCGGTTGGTGACTTCAATAGGAAATACGTCTATTGTTTGATTTATTTACCACATGACGAACCATTCCCATCGGGTGATTTCAAATGAATAATCGTACAACAAACATGTCATCTGCGGTCTGTGAAGACTACAAGAGGTACCCCATGGTGGAATTCAGATCTGACTATTTAGAGTCGCAAGGCTTACAAGAAGGTTCTTCGATCTGCTGAACGATCCGGCTGGATAAATATAAATTAATATATCATAAATAACATTTGTTATAGTTTGAGTGAAGTCAGTCGAATGAACAAAATTCTTGCAATATATAAGGATTTCAAAGTGAACGAAAATGGTGACTTTACTTCTTCCAATGAAGAAGTATTAGATGGTTTATTCAATACATGCAATACATTCAATGCATTTTTTCGGGTACAGGCCTTATATGGGATGATGGCGTGTTCACATACTCACGTTCCGCGTGGCTCGATTTTGTTTTTTTTTTTCCTTTCGGTAATGCCATGCTTAAGATGCTCCTTGGCGGTAGTTCCTTGGCGTGTCGCGCCGTTTTGTCCACTATGGGGCTTTGATGCATCGAGGCAAAGGGAACGGGTGTCTCATATGTGTGCATTTTGTAGCGCTTCATCTCCGTTTCATCTGGTCGTTGGCGGTGGTTCGTCGTGCGGTGTTTTCAACAATCGAGTGCATATATGGTGCAATGCTTTCGGCGAATGCGCTTTGACCCGCAGGGAAATTTTTTGCTGACAATAATCAAATGAATTTTAATTGATGTGTGTTTGATGTTCATAGTGCACTAGTCATGAAATTTTCATCTATCTGAAATCATAATAATCTTTAAAAGGCTTTATGCTGAATCCTCCGGTTGCAAAAATAAATTGTAGTATCACGTAATTGTAGCTGCTTAATAGTAGTGTCTTGAATATGGTTTAACGTATAAAAGTATCCTGACAATCAGAATGTACGTATCACGAAAACACCTATTGCGTTAGAATACGAGCGCAAAGTTTCCGTATAAGATGTCGCTAGTGGCCTTATACATACAAAAGTGAAGGCGTTATATTTGCATATATTAGGTGATTTAAATCGATATATAATTTGAATGTAAAAATCTTATCATCAACTGATCAGTAATCTTATGCGACTTAATTTCTCATAACAAAGTTGATTTGACAGGTGTTACGGATTATGTGTACTATTATTTACGGTTATGACTTACCCAGACAACCAGAAATCGCATGAAAGTGCACGTTACAACTCGTTTATTCATACTAATTACATCAAACCCGTAAAGCACCGTGGATAAACTCGTCAAATTGATGAGTTTCCTCGCATAAAACACTTCTTTTCTGAGTTCATTTGTACATTTTGTTTCGTCTCGTACACTCGTACAAAGTAAGTCGGATCAATCCGTAGCAGCTGTCAAATCAACATTTGTTATCATAAGTTAAGTCGCAAAACATCACAGGTTAGTTCGGTAGAAAAAGTATACACTCGCATTGTATGTTATTATTCATCACATAATATATGCACGCATATCGCCTCCACTTTTGTACGTAGAAGGCCTTTTCGCGACATCTTATAAGTGAAATTTTGCACATACAAAGCCTCCAGGCGATTTCGTTATACGTACATTTTGGTTGTCTGGGTATTTTGTAAGTGTGCTCGGGACGAAAGATAACACACTGCACAGACAGGATAAATCGAAGTCTATAACTTAATATTACTTTGAGTTGGTTTCGAACCTTTGTCTAGCGAGCGAGAACCGCATCCTATACGTCGCCACGCTGATTAAATGTTAGTTCAATATGTTGCAAGTTTTGTTAATAAATTTTCTAGCTGTATAGTAGAATATCTGTATGTAAATGAAAACCGAATTTAATACTGTACCATGAAGTTCCACTAGAGTCTGTATCTTTTGACATATACGTGTATTTCGTCCTCAACTGTAAGGCCGTTTTCAATGTCGTGTACCAGACTCGGCTCATGTGCCAAAGAAGAATACAAACTCTATCACAATTTAATGGTTAAGTACAAAATTCGGTTTAACCTCTAAGTTCTGTGTTTCTACTTGTAATGGGTTTCTTTGCATTTACGTCGTTTACATTTTGAGGGGAATTTCGTAGTTAAACTTATGTGATCGAATTCAATTATGTTTGATTACACAGTCGAACATAATTAACCTTTTCGCTTGTTTCAAAAATTTAATTATGTAAATTTGGGGCTACTGAATCCGCTGCCGATCTAAGAAATGTTCCAGCACGTCACAATTTTGAGCAACAGATCGTCAATGTTGTATAAACTATTGATTACAGCCAGGTCTCCTTTAAGCCGCAGCCACTCACTTTCCTCCCACCGCAATTTCCCGTCTGTTTTCGATCGGATGCATCTGATTTTTCGTTTGTGACTGAGGCATAGTATGAGCTTATTACCTACCAAATTTCACTAGAATCAATTGAACGACAGCTGAAATATCGCGGTGAACTAAACGGGGATGGCAGCGTCCAATAGGAGACCTGTATATTGATGTTAACCTTCTTAATGCATTAAGCCGTCCTTAGCCTTCTGCCCAGCAACTTCTGTGCCTATCTGCTCGCGGTACTGACCGGGGTACGAGTAACCTTAGGGAAGATTGGATAACCAACTCTGGTGAGAACTTTGGTCGTATGCTGACAAAGAAGGGGGAGGTTTGCTTCTGCAAACCTGGAGCGTCTGTACTCCATGTTAGGAGCGGCGCACAACAGCGTCTGTTCCCTATCTCAGGGTGGACAACCAATGAGAGAATGAGCAAGTTGGGGCTCAAAAGCCGGTTCTTCAACTTCAGCATAATAAAAGTACACAGCCCTCACTCCAGAAGCACTGATGGTAATAGAGACGCTTCTTTTTGCGCAGCTCGAACGCGAGTACGACAGCAGCCAGAGCCACGACGTCAAAATCATCATAGGAGATCAAAACGCTTAAGTTGACCAGGAGGAGAAATTCAAACCGACTTTTAGAAAGTTCAGCGCCCACCTGCTAACCAACGAAAACGACGGATTTCACGCCAACTCGACAAAGGGATTGGCAGCACCCCTTCAGAATTCAATGAAACATTCTGGGTGTGAAGACTATGTGAAACTAAGATACTTTACATACTTTGTTTTTTCAAAATCGATCTAGACTAACATTTGGAAAGGGTCAAAGTTTTTTTTTCCTTTTTTTATAAACCCGTTTATTGTTATCTACCTAAAATGTCCGTTAACGACCTGAGTTACTCAACAATCACCGCGTGAGTGTATAGAAAGATTTATCTTATAATTGTCGTTCTACCTATGCATATAACTATTTAAGCTTGATGTCAATAAAACTCTTTTCATTTTATCTAAGTCATTTGTGAAAAGAAGTTAAAGATGGATCAACAAGATTTATCGCGCATTAAAATTTCGAGATGTAGCGCCGGTATAAACAATCCTAAGTGCAGGCGTAGCCAGTTGCGAAACTTGTCACCAACAATGATCGAACACATACGTGCTATGGGATATAGTCATCAGCTTGATGAAACTATGCATATTTGTGAGTCATGTCGCTTAGTGATCAGGCTCCACAGAAGTCCGCCTAAGAAAAAACACGTTCGGGTGGAGGCGAAGTGAATCAAAATCCACAACCACCAACAAGCGGCCAGGCCTCCAATGAAATGCTAGGTAAGATAAATTTACTTTGCAGCACATTGAACGATAATGATTGTTTACATAGAACCCATATCAATATATTAATTCGACATTATTGTATATTTCAGAAGCAGTCCCGTCCTGTTCATCTTTGCCATCCGTCCCATCAGCGGATGAATTACTAGGCCCCTACAACGTGGAAAAATTCAACAGTATTATTGAAACTTTGAATTTATCCCCAATCTCGTCGAGAAACATGAGGAGCTTGGACTATCGAATTAAAAAGTTAGTGGAGATCACCAAAGCTGTACGTCATGACATACTAGGCATGGATGCAATGGACTTCGACAAGGTGGATCGCAACTCCGCGAGAACTATTCGACTGGGCAGTGAAACAAACTGATACATGTATCACCAAATTATCATTCTGTTATATATCTAATGAACAGTATGTTAAAATTTCAGAGGAATTGATGGAATTGTTTGATAAGGTTAAAACTGTCCCTGGTACCCAAAAATATCATTGTTTTATGCCTATTAGTGATACACAAATTGCAGCCAAACGGTATACCAATTCAGAGGATGAACCAAAAATATTCAATTTATTCAGTAAAGCCCAAAAATAATGTAAATATTCATGTGCAGATACTACGTTTTAGGATATATAACAATAATAAAAATAATGATGCATGATAAAAAACACGACTTTTTTTTTATAAGCATAATATTGACCCTTTCCAGACACCTGTTAAGATTGGCTTTGACCAAATAAGAAATAAAATATTATTGTGATATCTTTCCAACCATTAAAAATTCATCGGATTGTTAGACGGAGTTCATTTTCTCATAAGCAGTTTGGTGCGAGATCAATTGTATTTAATTAAAAAAACTCTGTATAATTCCGTTTTATTTCTTTTAACTACTCCCAATAAAACAAATATAATCTATTTTGTGATTAAAACTCATTTATCACTTCAAAATATGAGCATACTAGACTATTTAAAGCGAAATAAAAAAAATCAAAAAAAAATTGGACTTAAAAAATTCGTTGTTAGAAAAACTTTTTTCCCTAAAATATGCCCAATTTGCAATGTATGGACGACTTTTAGTAAATTTAATTACGAAACTTTTTGCTTTAGGATGATCAAAATCTGAAATGGCCGTTTTTTTTAAATCGACTTTAAAGTTTTGAATCATTGTTTTTTCGGTGTAGAAAATGTTTTTTTTTATTTTTTCAATATTTTTTTCTAAAACTTCAGGAAATTTCACGACAGTCCCCCATACAACACTTTTTTGTAGGTCTTACCGTTTTCGAGTTATACGGGTTTATAAAAAAAGTAAAAAAAAACTTTACCCTTTTTCAAATGTTAGTCTAGATCGATTTTGAAAATACAAAATATTCAAAGTATCTTAGTTTCACATACTTTTGACATCCAGAAAGTTTCATTGAATTCTGAAGGGGTGCTGCCAATCGCGTGTCGAGTTGGCGTGAAATCCGTCAAACGGCTCACGATCAATTGATTTCGCCGTCTCCAAGAATAGCACCTACTTCCCGCACAGCTTTCCATGTTGATACATCTGGAGATCACCAAAGCAGACAAAATCACAAATCGACCACGTTCTCCGACATTACCGACGTCAGGACCTATCGTGGTGCGACTCTGACTACTCTCCGTCATTAATAACGACGGCCGCTTCGGTATGACCTAGAGCAGCTAAAGCAACCGGATGCCGCAGCTGGATACGCGCAGCAACTCGAGGCTGCATGACTGGAAGAGGGTGAGCTGGATGAAGCCCCTCTTGAGGACTGCTGGGAGAAACTGAAAGCAGCCATCAACAATGCAGCTGAGAGCAACGTCGGGTACGTGAGACGGAGTTGATGCAACGATTGGTTCGACGAGGAATGCCTACATTCTGGAAGAGAAGAATGCAGTACAGGCGGTCAGGCAGCAGGAAGGGACCCGGCAGAACGTGGAAGTTATAGACGGAAACGGCAACAGTAGACTCGACCCTTTCTGAAGAAAAAACGCCACCTGGATTTCAATTTTGTGTGTTGTACAATTATTTAAGTTAATTTTAGTTCAATAGTTTCATATCTTTGTGTACTTACAATTCAAATGTGCTTAATAAACACGGTTTTAAAGTATTTTAGATTAATAAGTAAGGTAGCTAATAGAGATGAAATTCACGTTCAAACTTCTAGTATTTCTGTTTTTGTTTTGTATAATACCACTGACAGCTATGCTGAGCATGGTGCTGATATCCAAGGTTGGGATTTTATCCCGTGGAGCAGTGGTAGTGCGCACAGTGGGCTCAATCTTGCACAATGGACTTTCAGGCCTATATTCAATATTACGCTAGAAGGCGGTATGCGGAGAATCGGGCTTAACAACTGGGGTTGGCTGAACATTTGAAAAGGTAGCAGACCTGTACACCCGCCTGAAACGCGAGGCAGCAAAAGTGTGAATGGTGGTGAATGCGACCAGGCACATTTTTTTATTTTATTTTATTTTATATGGTAATCTTCATCTGACAAATATGTCTCCATGAAGTGTGGTGGGGAAAAGCAGATATAAAATAAGTAGTTACCGTGTACAAATATGCATAAAAACCCCACAAGTTCTTAACATAAAGCTACAAATAACAGCTAACACTTAAAAATAACTAAAAGGTGAACAATGATACAAACAAAAATTACAATACACATGTTAAAATTATCTCCTTGATTGATTATTCGCTCGACGCCCAAATTCTGTGGCTCTTACGTCAAATTCAAAAAAACCGTACACTTCATTGAATTGAGACATCATAAACCTGATCGGATCGTGTTGTCCATAACGGCTATTTCGGGTGCCCAGTTGCAAAAAATACGACGTCGTAGATTTCGTTCCGGCACATAAATATTGAGTTCAGCTAGTAAATTAGGAGCATCGATTTCGTTTGTTAGAATCTTGGCAACAAATATTGCTTGCATGTTTGATCTTCTTTTCTCAAGTGTGTCGATGCCTAGTAACATACACCGTTGTTCATGCTAGTTGGTGGAGCCGAGCACGATAGGGCTGACCTAGGTAGCAGTGTTACGATAGACGGGGATACGTTCGAGGTTGTCGACGAATTCGTCCACCTTCGATCCTTGCTGACGGCTGATACCATGACCCCACAGTTATGGATCAAATAGTAGGGAGTCCAACCTATAAAATTCAATAAAACGACATGGAAAACGTAAAATTGTAATTTAAAAGCACGAATTGAACCGTTTTATATTGGAATATCGGTTAGTGAACTGTTTTGAGTGTAATATTTACATAGGATTGCATAAAAAATAAAAATTGTATCGGTTTCTGAAAACCATATTATGGATTTCATATTATGGATCAAATTGTGACATATTACGGATCAGTGCGCAAAATCAAGAGATTTTCAACTCAATGCATCTGAATTGCATGATTTGGCGAAAGTTAACTATGTATCACATATTACTGCAAAAAATAGCACTGTTAGAGCTGGAAATAAGGGTAAAATGTCTTTTTCTGTGTGATACTGCATTGTAGTAACTAAGACATGATCAGTTTTCGCTCCACACCAAGTTTTTCACCCATTTTGTCTGCTAAAAATGAAGTTTGCAAACCTTGATGTTTTATTAGTTTTATCCTCAGTTCTATTGTCTGAAAATGTCGAATCCAATCCTTAAAATGGCAGAAATCTACATTCTTTGGAATTGATCCATAACCGTGGTAAACAATCATTTCCTGGACTATATTATGGATCACTAGTAAGAAGTACTAATATTCGGTATTTAGAATCAACAATCAAGAAAAATGTTTTCCAAAGTTGAAATCATACTAAATCGAAGCGACCGAGCATGTTTTATGCTATAACATGTGAATTTTACCACCTGTGGCAGCTTATGAATGCTGACGGCACTTCTTACAGAAAACGACCATATAATGATAGCTGTGTGGTACCAACTAAACATTTGTCATAAACACCGTTATTTAGCTGTTGAATGGTGTGCTTAACATTACAAATGGTAGAAGACAAATAGTATGACATGTGAAAAATATGTTTAATGTCATCGTTCATGTTTTGAGCGAGTTATCCGATGTTGAACGCCAAAGTGATCCGTTACTGTGGGTGATCCGTAACTGTGTGGGCATGGTAATATCGTTAGCCGTGAAATACGGAGGCGCATCATCAGTGGAAGTCGGGCCTACTATGGGCTCCACAAAAAGCTGCGGCCAAAAAAAATCACACCCGCACCAAATGTACCATGTACAAAACGCTCATAAGGCCGGTAGTCCTCTGTGGGCATGAAATGTGGACGATGCTCGAGGAGGACTTGCAAGCACGAGTCTTCGAACGCCGGGTTGTTCTACAGTTATGTAGTGAGAACCTGCTTTGCTGCTTGACCATTTTTGCATGTGACTAACGTGTAGCAGGTACGAAGATACTCTATGCTCTGGTAAAATTCGATCCCATGCCCCTCAGCTTGGTCTGGCTGAAAACCAGCGCGATACGGCTATATGGGCCTCTCAAACATAACATTTTTTTTTATCCAAATACCATTCCCGTTACGGCCAAATTAGAAAATGAATGATAATATAAGGAATTGACATCATTCGACAAGTCATAATTCATATTTTCAACAGTATTTATCGTTGACGAATTATAACTTTTGCGATCGCAATTTTGGACCAGATCAAATGTTAAACCTCTAGTGATTCCTTCATGATGTCCTTTCGAAATATCTCTAGAGATTACTCCAGAGATTTCTTCAGGGATACTTTCGAATATTCCTCCTGGGAATTGACTAGACGATAATCTCTACTGTAATCCATACAGCAATTTCTCCAGCGATTTCACTAGGGCTTTTGCCAGAGATTCCTCCAGATAGAACTTTTATTTGCTATGGGACATTTAAGACCAGTTCTGATAGGGCTCCAGGAATACCTTGGAAATAATTCCAATAATACTTAGTGATTTCTCTGGAGATTTCTCCACGGATATATCAAGCTATTTCTTCTGGTATTCCTTCAGAGATTACTATAGAAAATTTTCCAGAGACTTCTCCAAGGACTCCTCCAGGAAAATCTCTAAAAGGATTCTTGCAGAGATCTCTTGAAAGCTTTTTTCAGGAATTCCTCTTCTTGAACAATTTCTTCAAGGCTTCCTCGAGACATTTGTCTAGTAATTTATCCAGAATTTCTTCCGAGGATTCCTCTATGAATACATACAAAGATATCCCCAAGTAGTCCTTTCGAGATTCGTCCAGGAATTATTCTGGAGATTTTTTCAGGATATCTTGACGGATCGCTCCAGGAGTTCTACTAGGAATTCCTTCAGGTATTCTATCAATATTTGCTCCAGATCTTCTACAAGTTACGAATACACCAAGAATTTCCTCCAGGAATTCTCCCAGAATTACCACTAGGAGATTCGCTCCAAGGATGTGTCCGGATAATCCTTCACAGATTCCTCAGGAATTTCTCCAGGAATTATTCCTGAGCCTCTAAAATTCATCCAGTGATTCCTCCAGGAATTTATTTTGAAATTCCTCCACTCCTGCAGGAATTTCATCAGACATGATCAGGGATTGAATCCTGAGAAAATTGAGAGAATCTCTCACGTATCGCTCTCTGTAACTATCATAACATGCTGCATATTATGAGAGACTGTTTATCGTATACTGCTACAAGTTTGATCAGATTGGGGGGATAGTAGTGCATGATAAAACCCCTCTAAACATGCTCCAAGCCTGGGGGACACTGTTGTTATTGGAAGTTCGTGGATTGTTTATCGTGCCAGTAAAGAAAAACACCTATCCCCAACGGTAAACAAGCGAGAAAAATGGATTTTATCATCGCTCTCTCGTTGGGGCTCTCGCTCGCTGCTTCCATTTATCAGACTTGTTACACCTTGCGATACAATGACGATCGTGGACCGCAACAGATGGGATGTTTTTCTTTGCTTGCTTTGATCGTGCTTCATTCTCAAATGAGAGCGAATTCTGCAACGCTTGGACATGATTCTAAAAATTTCTCCAGGGATTACATAAGGAAATCCTCTATCAAAATTCCTCCAGTAAAAGATCTACATAAATTGCTTTTGGAAAAACTCTTCATGGATTCCTCCACATATTCGTCCAAAGATTTCTATAGAAAAATTACTCCAGGGATTTTTTTAAAGTATTATTCCAGAGATTTCTCCTGAAAAAGAGATTTTTTTCCAGGAATTTCTGCAAGGATTTCACCAGAAAAACTCTACACTTCGAAGGATTCTCCAGGTATTCCTCCAGCTGTGCCCCCAGTAATTAGCTCAGATATTATTCGAGAGATTTTGTAAGAAGTTTCTCCAGATAATTCTCCAGGGATTTCTCTAGGAAAATCTCAACAGACAGAGCAGAGAGCTTTCCAGTTATTACTTCACGAATTTTTCTAATTATTGCTCCAGAAAAATCTCAACATCTTCTTCTTCTTCTTTTTGGCATCACATCTTCACTGGGACATTATTCTAATGAGCATTTCCACAGTTACATTTAATTAATGCAATACTAACATGTACTGGGGGGGTTTATATAAAATGTAATGGGGTATTTGTGATGTTATTATTATTATGAGCAGATGCTGGGGTGAAATGAACATGAAAATGCATTGCAGAGTAATCCCGTAGAAGTGTGATTGCGAATCCAGAGTGTGCCGCACCAGTTTGTGTTCTTGTTTTCCGGAAAATTGGGTTCTTTCGAACATCAGCCATTTTCCTTTGGTGACGAATCAATCCATCTGACCCGAGTGATTCTCTGAATCGGGTACATGATCGATACAGATTTCACAGATTGATGGCACGCTTGACCGCGGCTGTTTGGATATCCGTCCATATCTGCCATTGCGTTTTTATCCAGGAAACTCTCTGTACCTGAAATGTAATCTAGTATAAATCGCTTTACCCCGGTGTTCATATAACCCTATCTCGGGCGGTACATTAACCTTCGAAGAACCAACATTATTGAAAATTTATAAGATAAAAGTAGTTATAGTTTCCATGATAATAAATGCTTGAAGGATGTGATGTGCTGCGTATTTAAGCAGTCGATTTTTGATTAATTTCACGAACAAAAATCTTAAATTTTACGCTTTCATTCGAACATATATTCCACATCAGTTGAGAAAACGAAGAGACGTCTTTCGTTTATTTTTTTCACATTTTCACTTTTTGATAGTTTTATATTATTCTATAGTTTCACAAATAGTTCCTAAGTCTGAGAATTTAGGATGGTGTTATGTTTTGCATCGATTAATAATATAATTATGTGAAGTTCATTATTTTTTATTTTACCCACAATTCCCCAAATAAAAGTTATAAATTATCCTTATTTGAATATTATTCATTTTTATGCTTCCAGTTGGATGAAACAATTTGAATTACCTATTTTAGAAAATATTTCACTTAGAACCTGAATACTCGTCTGACAGATCAAAAACCATAAAATTAACAGTATTTCAATAATGTCATAAGCACCAACACTGACCGATCGGTCAATAAGTTCACAATGCTCAATGTAATAATCAAAGACTTAACATCTGTACTCACTAATCACGCTCGCCCTCAGGGGGTGAATAAATTTAGGCAAATCAAATCGACATTATCCGTATCGTAAAATCGGCATCAACCTGGTGAAAGATCTCAAGCAATCTTCCGATGGCAATATCCAAAGTTGAGCCACAGTCACGACAAGTCTAGAGCAATACTGTCGGAATAACAAGCGCGACTAGGGAAGAAGTCCTACTTCCCCCTCGGACACCCCATTAGGTATTGGTATGTGTTGTTGGTCGTTGTACTGAGAGCAAATAGTGTATAAATTGGACACGAGAATCACCGACCGAACTCAACAACTCCCGGCAGAACAAAGCATCTTCAACACAGGTGGTCCAGAAATTGGATGTGCCTTGGCGCCACTGTCGCATCTCTCTGGCTGATGCCGCTGATGCTTTTTTTTTTTGCTTTTCTGGAAGGTATTCATGCTTCATGTTGTATCGAACTTGAGCTGCGAGGCTTCCAAGGGTGTAGCCGGGATTTTTTGCAAGGGAGTGGGGATGTCTACCATGGATTTGACCTAAAAATTCACAGCCTCCGAACTAAGGTGTTCCAGTATAAAACCAACGTCTGAAAAGTCACGATGCTGATCTTGAATTATTTATAGCATTTTTGTAGAACATATAAACTTAAAACAAAAATCATTCAGAGAATCCACCAGATAGATTAATGAAAATTGGCCATTTATTATCATAATTTTAATCATTAATCATTTATTATCAAGGCCATTTATTATCGCTGTATTATTTTTAATCTGTATGTAATCCATTGTATTTTGTTTTGAAAAGATATGGTTTTTTACGCCCTTTTGATTGGACTAGTTCATGCAAAAGGGCTTTTCTTCATCCTAATCCTCATTAAGGCATCGATCAGTTGAGATATGACAAATAAATAAATAAATAAATAAATAAATAAATAAATAAATAAATAAATAAATAAATAAATAAATAAATAAATAAATAAATAAATAAATAAATAAATAAATAAATAAATAAATAAATATATAAATAAATATAATTATCCTCTCATGATGTGTTGTGTAGATATTTTTGAAGCACACCATTTTCCACCCTGGAAAAGGACATCAATCTGATTGCAAACCCTATCATGCAACACATCAATCTTAAAGTTTTTTCTCTTGGAGTATAAAATGATACATACATTTTGAGTTTCATATTAGAGTAATGCGATTTCTTGCAAACAAACTATTCACGTCTGTAACAATTCAGATGATATTTTTTTCGTCAGCCAAAGAGGGGGGCGAAAAACTCATTTTTGGCTACGCCCATGATGGCTACCATTCGCTCTCATTCTTTAGCGTTATTGTCTCTTATGTGGACCTTGAGAAATCAGTGCTAGGTTCGGGTGCTGCCCTACAGATTCAAATTGAAATTTATGTAAATTCAGGAAAATTGATCACATTCAAATGACTTTGTGGCGTTCGAAGTTCGACCCATTGAGGGCTCTCGGTCCCGGGATCAAGAGGAAGCTCTTTGGCGCAGAAGACTCAGCTGAGCTCGTTTGCTACGCGGATGATGTCGAACATGCTGATACACAGTGGAGGAGAATGATGGAACAGAAGACTACAACATAATTGATTATTATTATTATTATGTACAACATAACAATTTCGTCTTGTTGTTGCACCAATTTATGATGATTGGACTATCATTATTATCCGAATGCTTGTTCTATACCTATTCGAATAGTGGGTGGCATTTGATGTTTGTGATTAAGGATTAGTTAGCAACTGTAAGAACTATAACGCTGCTGTGGGTAAAATATATTTAGATGCAGTTTCCAAGTGCATTAGGCGATACAATTTGGTAGCCAAATACTGTTTTCTTAAACTCTGGGAAAGACTACGGAAACTTGAACTTGAATAACGGCTACAACTTTGCAGGATAATCAAATGGTTATGAGATTCCGGCACATTCCATTGTTTGTTTTGCATGCCAATAAATTGAAATCAATAAAGTATTCGCAACTACGTGACGAAGGTTTTGGAAAAGTATGGTGACACATGATCTCATTTTGAACACATGTACTGATGAAAGGCTAAACATAAAAAAATGTAAAACAATTTTGTTTTGATATTATTTACACCAGCATCATCGGCGCATGTTTCAAAATTTGACATGAGCTAAAATTGTATTGAATATACTATTTTATGAAATCGGGGGACTTGAGCCCACTTTTTTGTAATTTTCACATGCCGTTCACAACAATTCTAAGAAATAACTAGTTTCCAAATACCAAAATGATTTCACTTCACCGGTGGGATAAAAGTTCAAAACTTGTGTAAGGCAAAAGTTCACTGAGTAAAACACGAAATGTTATATATGTTGACAGAAATACTTTAGCAATGAAATGGTGTTTTCAAAAAAAATACACTAGATTTTGACCGGAAATTGCATGATCATAAGCATGGTTGATCGCCCTCAGTTGCTACTCCCCTATTGCAAGAATGACTGTAATTACACAGAGAACCGTCTTGTCGGGATCAGTAGCAGCTTCAATGTGTGAGATCTGGTGCTCTCATTATTACAATGAGAGGGAAATGTTGAAGTGTTACTTGATTCATGAAAGCCGTTGAGTTCTATGCACTTCAACAAGAAAACACTGGGAGTTTGGATATGAAAAAGGATTCGTATTGATAAACTTTAAAGATATAGTTTGAAATAAATACGTGAACATATACACGGATTACTGATACCGACAGTGCCTTCACTACGCGGATCGGGCATAATCCTCATTTTAGAAGCATGCAACAGAATAAACGAATCAAACGGACCAAACACTATCATATGATAATTGTAATATAGCCAAAAATAACAGTTTTACGAAAAACTAAGGCAAAACTTGAATTTTAATTAAATTTTCCGCGTGAGCAAGTTTATTTATCTACTTTATAATACGTAGATAATATTTTTGGAGATAATTTGTACACCAACTTTTTACCAGAATTATTATATGTCTCAAACTTTGATTCGAACCTTTGTCCCAATATAAACCATAAACGGTGTTGAAACTTTTGTGCAAAAAATACCTGAAAGCAACTTAACGATGGGCCTAGCAACGCTCTTACATTTTATTCATGTGATTAACATCTAATCATCAACAATTTCATGCCACAATACTCGGTTCGTGGCCGCATCTCTCCATCCTCGGTTCTGCCCCACGCTCGACAAATCGATACGCACTTGATCCGCCCACCTAGTTCGCTGCGCTCCACGCCTTCTTGTACCAACCGGATCCAAAGCGAACACTATCTTCGCAGGGTTGCTGTCCGGCATTCTTACAGCATGCCCTGCCCATCGTATTCTTCCAGCTTTGGCCACCTTCTGGATACTGGGTTCGCCGTAGAGTTGGGCGAGCTCGTGGTTCATCCTTCGCCGCCACACACCGTTTTTCTGCACACCGTCAAAGATCGCCCTTTGCATCCGACGTTCGAAGACTTGCAGGTCCTCATCGAGCATCGTCCACGTTTCATGCCCATAAAGGAATACCGGCCTTATGAGCGTTTTGTGTGACTATTTTCAACCGCAGCTTCTTAAGGAGGCCATAGAAAGCCCGATTTCCACTGATGGTGCGCCTCCGTATTTCACGGCTAACAATATTGTCAGCCGTCAGTGAGGATCCAGAGTAGACGATCTCGTCGATCCCCTCGATCGTTTCCCCATCTATCGTAACACAGCCACCTAGACAAGCCCTGTCGCGCACGACCTCACCAACAATATCCATATCATCCGCGAAGCAAACAAATTGACTGGATCTCGTAAAAATCGTACCCCGGCTGTTAAGTCCAACTCTTCGCATAACACTTTCTAGCGCAAAATTGAACAACAGGCACGACAGTCTATCACCTTGCCGGTGGGATTCGAACGAACTGGAACGTTCGCCTGAAACCTCCACACAATTTTGCCCACCTTCAATCGTTGCTCTTATCAGTTTCGTGAGCATCCCGGGAATGCTCTTCTCGTCCATGATTTTCAATTGCTCTGGGCGGTCGATACTATCATATGCCGCCTTGAAATCTATGAAAAGGTGATGCATTGGGAACTGGTATTCACGACATTTTTGGAGGATTTGCCGGACAGTAAAAAAATGTTCCGTTGTCAAGCGGCCGTCGACGATACCTGCTTGTTTACTTCCCACGAACTCATTTACTACAGGTGACAGACGACGGAGGACGATCTGGGATAATACTTTGTAGGCCCCATTTAGAATGGTGATCGCTCACAAGTTCTCACAATCTAACTTGTCGCCTTTCTTGTATATGGGGCAATTTACCCCTTCCTTCTACTCCTCCGGTAGCTGTTCTGTATCCCAGATTGTGTTCATCAGCCGGTGCATACAAATGGCCAGCTTTTCCGGGCCCATCTTTATGAGTTCAGCTGTCAAACTGCTGCTACCACCTTTTGATCACTTCGCGTCTGTCCGTCAAGATACTCCCATCCTTATCCCTGCACATATATTCCGATAGAACTTACGTGTTTCTTGAGACTGGCACAGCTGTTCCATCTCATCGCACTCCGTCTCCTCCAGGAGGCGTTTTTTCTCCAGAAAGAGGCGGGTCTGCTGTTGCCGTTTCCGTCTATAACGTTCCAAGTTTTGGCAGGTCTCTTGCTGCAGCATGATCGCCTGCGCTGAATTCTTCTCCTCCAGAATCTGCCTATATTCCTCGTCGAACCAATCGTTCCGTCGACTCCGTATCACGTACCCGACGGTGGTCAGAGCAGATGATAGCGCCACAATAGGTTTTGTTGAAGAGGTGCCGTTCATTAATCAGAATGTGGTCGATTTGTAATTATGTCTGCTGTGGTGATCAACTACCGAAAAGCTAAACATTACATATACTTCGCAATTGAATTCAATGGACAAATTGATGTGAAGTTTTGCGAAAAAGTTTTAGTTTTTCGGAAGTTGTTAAACTTCCACTCGGGTGGTTAGCCGTAAACCTCGATTCATAATTAATTAAAAACAAGTAGTTATCGAGCAACGGACTCTTGTTCCGTAACCGGTCGTTTGAGAACGTCGCGACCCATTGGAAGCCCACACAATAGAAATCTCAGCTAGCACGTCGGTGGCGAGTGATGTGTGGTACTTTCACTACCTAAAAAATAATACGCTCTCGGGCTAGGCATTGGATATATATAGAAAGCGTTGTGTTTGGATGGGCATCTAATTTTTCCGAAAGAGAAGCACTTTGTGAAAAAGAACCACGTGATTATTGAGCTGAAATCAAATTCAAGTTAACTTCTGCGTCCATGAGTCTTCTCGTAGCGTAGGGGTAACGCGCCCTAACTAGGATCAGGGAGTCGTGAGTTCGATTCTCACCGAGAAGACGTGTAACTTTTTCGCAAAACTTCACATCAATTTGTCCAATAAATTCTATTGTGAAGTATATGTAATGTTTAGCTCCTCTTCCTGGCCAACCTGAGTGTTTGGATCACCTTCGACGATATTGACGTCGTGGCTTGGATAGCTGTCGTTCTCGCGTTCGAGCTGCACGTAAAAAAAATGCTTCCAGAGTGAGGGCTGTACACCCTATATTCCCTAAGGGTGCTCATACCGCAGCCAGTACCGCGAGGAGGTAGCGATAGGAGTTGCTGGGCAGGAGGCAAAGGACCGCACAGAGGGTCTATTTTATTTCTTCAGATACGCGAGGTACCAATGGTACGCCATGCCCAGCCAACCAACAAACAACTTAAATTATTTATTAAATTATATTGCTTAATATTACGCAAAATATCTTTGATTTTCAATGCTTCTGTGAAAGGTTACTTCATCCACTAGAATTAAATTTTTGATTTTCTTTGAAGTTTCAATCTCTCGTTTGATTAACGTGAATTTTAATTATTCTCAACAATTCTAACTAAAGTATATTATGTTTAATTTGTCCATTGTGTTGCCATCGTTGAGAATTGAGAGTCTATTCCCAGGGGAATCAATCTGGAGCCTTTTGGTGTGGGGGAGAGCGGAGAGCCACTCAAAGAAACACTGTTTTGCGGGTAACTTCCACGACGGGACGGTTTGGTAAGGCATTATCTTCATGTTTTGTGCTCAACTAATAGGATTCTTCGAAACTGAATAGCGTGTGATCCCTTGACCACGACGCTTGCTCCTGCGGGGGTGGGTGAAGCGGTCAGGATTAATTGTGTCAGTTGCATCATTCACGTAGTGCTTTGGAATAATGATAGTGTATTGTTCGCGTAGTGCAATGAAATTGTTTGTTATTTTATATCTAACTAATTAAAACTTTTCTTTTAGTAATGGTTCGGATGTATCAGTTAAATTTGTAATTGATATTTATGTACTTATTACCATATGTTAATTATATTGCTCTAAATTGTAGAATTGAGCTAATCCTCCTATGCACCCTACCTTACTAACGCAATCTCCCTATCCCGTGACGTCTATGAAGATAGTTTGGGTTCCCTGTATATTCTTAAGTAGACACTGAACTAACATTCCTTCCTTTCCCACAGCGTTTGTAAGGACGTGGCCTGGTGAACAATGTGATGCTAGTTTTGTATAGTCGTTCTTTCCAGATGTTTTTTTTTGCGAAACTTCATACAATTTTCTCTATAGCAATTGAGCTGAGCATTACACAGCTACCCACGATTTGTGCAGTCGTTAATGCTATGCTATGCTAACTAAAAGATTTTTTCAAAGCTTTCGCAAGTGGCAAGCGGGTTGCTTCAGCAGTACTTGATTTTTGAATTTTCGCTGTTTTTACTCAAAACCATGCATTTGAAAGGTAATGTGAGCTCATTAATGCTGTTTCGTATCATATTTGGATTTTCACTGCTGTTACGGGACGGACGTATGGAGTTTCTAAAACCTCTTTAGACGAACTCGTTTTTGGCGGAGTAAGCTTCAAGCTACAACAAATAGTTTATTAGGTTTTACATTTTAACACATTTAATGTTAACTTGCAGTTTTTAGTTTTCTTCGTTCGTTTTGCATCTGTTGAAACAATTTTTTCATCAGTGTTTTATGTGAATCTATGACATTTGGTCGAATGACATTTCGTCGAATGACGTTTGGTCGAATGACATTTAGTGGAAACTACATTTGGTCGAATGGACATTTCGTCGAATGGACATTTGGTCGAAAAGAATATAAATTCTTCAAGAAGTATATGGCAATTGGTCGAAAGGACATTTAGACGAACATTTAGTCGAATATGGATTTTTCAGATAATTTTATATAGGGACATTTTGACATTAATTATGTCATTGAAAAGAGGACAGCATGTATGGTCGGTACTATAACTGGGATTTATATATACTAGAAGCTAGAGTAACAGTATAATGTGAAAGAAATCTGCATGTACTGGTATTCTTTGAACATACTTCAAGCCTTCAATATGCGACGAGCGATATTAAAGGATTACAGTCGGTTACCCAGACTCACCCACAAAACTGACCCCCTGCATTGTTGCCGTCACATGATGTCATGTTTTTTCCCAGCTGATTCTGGAGATCGAATGAATTGTGACAAACTGAACTCAAATGAAACCAAGTCAACTTTCGTCACCTAATTCGACTCGTCTAACCTCACGTGATACACATGATAAATTGATTCTCATATAGGATTATCTTCGATTGAAATATTTATCATCTATCGAGGCCATCAACTCCGCTTGGCTAATGTTTTCCAATGAATGTAATTCAACTGGAAGTCACATTCACAACAACAATTCTCCATGGGGACGGACCTGGTATAGGGGTTAGAACACACGCCTCTCACGCCGAGAACCTGAGATCGAATCCCATCCCCGAGATAGTCACTAAATTTTCAGTGACGACTTCCTTCGGAAGGGAAGTAAAGCCGTTGGTCCCGAGATGAACTAGATCAGGGCTAAAAATCTCGTTAATAGAGATAGAAAAAAAACAATTCTCCATAAGTAGGGAGCCGTATCCTACAGCCGGAACTTCGTCAAAATCATTTACTAACAGCCACCAAAATTGGCATTTCTTTTCTACGTATAAAAGTGACAAAGGCAATTGACCAAGTTGTGCAATGTTCAAACGTATGAGGTATGGTCCCCATATTTGAAATTCTTGCCCACGGTGTAACGTTGGGACGTTTTTTTCTTTAAAGTAAAATTATAGTTTGAAATTGTTAAATAAAATTTGTAAAATAAAATAACTATTTGTAAATATCGACGAAAAGTATCTTGGATTTAGTTTTGCATTCTTATTTTGACTTTGCCTCATGGGAACGTGAAATAGAAACTGTTTGTAATTGGTTTGTGTCTAGGCTAAGTGTATGCCATAAAAAGACGTAGTGAGTGCAGTAATAGCTTCTGAATATATGTAACTCATTTACACCATCTTGACGAACCTATAGAAGCGCTAAGATCGTCATTCGAAAGATTCGTTGGCGCGATTCTGTAGACAAAAAGGGGATTGTTTAATGTAGGTTCCTTTAAGGAGAAATTACTTAAGGGGATTTTTTTTATTATCGGACAATTTGGGCCGGAGGTTCTCCGATTTGCATGAAATTTTCACCAGAGGTAGAGCTCGTGGATGCATGATCAAAAGTGAAATTCAAAAAAATTATAGTGGCCCATTTTCCCGGAAAACTCTAGATGAATTTTCACGATTTCTCTATATACCTCAAACTTTGAAAATTCATATCTCCTGAACTATGCATCGTAGAACAAAAGTTTTTTAGTGAAATCGAAAGGAAATTTTCTCAGCAATCTATTAAAAATATAAAAAGAAAAACATTTCTGGGAAAATTTTTCACCATGGAGAAAATTGTCGGAAAAATAGCAAAAAAACTATCGTCTGTATCATGAAAAATTTTCAAAAAAATATTTTTTGTTTCATCAATTCATACTCTAACTTTCGTCCATAGACGCCATCTTTTACCGTTTAGGCGACAGAACTGAAAAACCGGTGACCACCCGCACGCTTCCCATTGAAAAATGTGTTCTATTGTGGGCCTCTTAACCGTGCGCTAACGGCGGCAGTAATTTACACGCATTGTAAGTGTAACACAGTAAACCATCCTTTCCTTTCCAGTCAGAAGAAGCTTTTCGTCTCTCGGAGCACTCTTTTTTGGTCTGTTGGGTGTTTTGTATGTCCTTTATTCGTAACCTTTACTATTGAGACCAACAGTCTTTAATTGAAAACGATCCTAACATTTAATAAAATAGGTAATAGGAACTGACCCTCAGCAAGCATGGGAAAGTTCACTCACTCACTCGAACGCCACCGATGAAAAATAGTAAAAAATCTGCTGCTATCGAACATTCAGTGCACAGTGGTCCAGGAATCAGTTTTACGCGGAAAGATGAATTTTGAGCTTTAGAATGAAACATTAGACAAAAACGGTCTTCTACAAAGTTGTTTGTATTAGTAAGGTCCTTTGTTTGGTGTTATTGAAAATTAGGGTGGACCACATTTTCATAGAAATTGTGTAACTAACTTTCTTATTTGTAGAAATTATACTATACATGCTTCAGCAAAGTTGTAGACCATTCAATTTTAAGCAACTTGGCCAAAAAAAGTTTTTTTATATCTCTTAAATTGACCGATTTAGAGCTATTTTCCTACGGTGGCATAGGGTGGTCCGAACAAAATTGGTTTTCTGGCTCTAGAGTTTTCAATTCAAATTTCTCATCAAAGTAGTCTATGAAACACTTTTAGAGCTTGGAAAAATGCGTAGTTTGGTGAGTGAAAAAACTCGTTATCTCTTTCCGTATGGGAGTAATTGTTGTTTTTCTCTCAAAAACATGCCTACTTTGATTGTGAATATTTTTGATTGGGGCAAACATAAAAAATATCTTTTGACGGCATTCAAAAGACAAAATAAAATTGTAAATTATATCAAAAAACTACAAATGTGTTATTTTTGTAACTCTAATAAAATGTCCTTAAAAACAAATGATTTTAAGCAGAAAAACTTTAATAACTTTTGAACTAAAAAAGATATCATCAATCTTTTTGCATGAAAATTTGCGTTTTGTTAAATTCTAAAAGTCGTTCATAGACTGCTTTGACGAGAAATCTGAAATAAGAAAGATAGGGCTTTAAAACTATTTTGAAGATTTTCATAGTATGTATTTCTTTATTATTTTGCATTTTGAGCATGAAAATAAAATTTTAGACAAAAATGATCTTCTACAAAATTGTTTATAAAAATTTAGGCTTTCATACTGAGTCATTCAAAACTAGGGTGGTCCACAATTTCACACAAATCATATAATCAACTTTTTTATTTGCAAAAATACTGGTATATACTCTTAGGCAAAGCGGTAGAACTTGGAATTTTGACCAACTTTGCCAAAAAAAATTTTTCTGTAGCTCAAAATTTGACCAATCTAGAGCATTTTTTCCTAATCATCATAGGGTGGTCCAACAAAAATCAGTTTTTCAATTCTAGTGTTTTTAATATTAGTTTCTCGTCAAAGTCATCTATGAACGACTTTTAGAACTTAACAAAACGCAAATTTTCATGCAAAAATATTGCTGATATCTATTTTAGTTCAAAAGTTATTAAAGTTTTTGTGATAAAAAATATTTGATTTTCAAGGTGTTTTATTAGAGTTACAAAAATAACACATCTGTAATTTTTTGATATAATTTACAATTTTATTTTGTCTTTTGAATGCCGTCAAAAGATATTTTTTATGTTTGCCCCAATCAGAAATATTCACAATCGAAGTAGGCATGTTTTTGAGAGAAAAACAATAATAACTCCCAAACGGAAAGAGATAGCGAGTTTCTTCACTCACCAAACTACGCATTTTTCAAAGTTCTAAAAGTGTTTCATAGACTACTTTGATGAGAAATTTGAATTGAAAACTCTAGAGCCAGAAAACCAATTTTGTTCGGACCACCCTATGTCACCGTAGGAAAATAGCTCTAAATTGGTCAATTTAAGAGATATAAAAAGACTTTTTTTGGCAAAGTTGCTTGAAATTGAATGGTCTACAACTTTGCTGAAGCATGTATAGTATAATTTCTACAAATAAGAAAGTTAGTTACACAATTTCTATGAAGATGTGATCCAGCCTAATTTTAAATAACACCAAACAAAGGACCTTACTAATACAAACAACTTTGTAGAAGACCGTTTTTGTCTAATGTTTCATTCTAAAGCTCAAAATGCATCTTTCCGCGTAAAACTGATTCCTGGACCATAGTGCAGTGATAGCTGAACCGTCCTAGGCGGAGTGTAGCATGAAAGCGTCGAAACCGATTGTGTAAAAGCGACAATCGGAAGGAACGCGAAGAGTAGTGAATACAATACACTTGTATCTGCGAGGCACGAGTTAATGCACTTAGCATCCATTCGCCGAATGCATTGAACTGACTGAGAGGATTCCTACTCACTGAATTATTCCGTGGTGTGGACTGCCAGTCAGTGAACGCTCATCAGCACTCAAACCCGAATGCCATTCGAACGGAATCAGAATGTAAACAATCATTCCTGGACAAACATTTCGAAAGGGCACATCGACATGGGTAAACATTGGCTTTATAAGCCGCTGTTAAACCCAATTCAACTCGATCACGCTCACCAATACCACTATCAGGAAGAGCTAATACCAATCTTTCTGATAGTGGGGTTAGTTTGCGTGGGCGGGCTAAAAAGGGCTCAACAGCAACGTTTCTGAAAAAAGGCTCAAGACCTCTTGGGCCCTTTTCAAATGTTTGTCCTTTGTCCGAATTTTGGTATTGCATTCGACTGATCAGATGCCGTTTTTTTGTTTCGCTTAGTGCTCGCCGAAGAAGCAGAATGGACACTGGAAATTTTGTTCAATTTATAAAATAATTAGATAATTAACTAAAAGCGCGCGAAAAAATTTTCTTCGTTTTGTTTTCTATACAAAGTGATATATTTGATATAAATTCTGATTGTTCCTTGGAAGAATATAGTATAGTATTTGCATGTATATAATATCAATCAACTGTATAACACTCAGGGACGCTATATATTGTTCCATTGATGGCTGCTGTGGAATATTCCACTGCCAGTCAGCGTGCAGCCTCTACAGTTGGCGCCAACCCAACAGCGCGCCAAACTGTATTGCGAAGCGTACGCGCGTAATGAATAATTATTGTATGTTTTGTCTGGCCGTATCGTGCGCCTATATAAGGCGCACCCATAGAATTTGTAAGAATGTAGTTTCATTCGTTTCTCCACCGAGTAGGCATGCTGCCTCTCAGTGTTAATAAATTTGTTAAAGTGAAGCCGTTCGCTTGTTTTGTCGTCCGTTGTATCGTAAAAGACACAACGTAGGAAAGACGTCCTGGCCGAAACAACATATTAACAATATATTCATAAGTTTTCAAAGAAAGTAGATCTTGAGATTTGATCCTTCAAATGTTACCATAATGATTGATGGTAACAAGAATTTCCCGTGCGGCTTTCATAGAGGCTGTTAGCTTTAATACTAAATAACGTTGCTGATGAAGGGCACACGAAACACTCAACTGGAGAGTGGTCCGATTGACGAAAAGCTTCTTCTGACTGGAAAGGAAAGGATGGTTTACTGTGTTACACTTACAATGCGTGTAAATTACTGCCGCCGTTAGCGCACGGTTATGAGGCCCACAATAGAACACATTTTTCTATGGGAAGCGTGCGGGTGGTCACCGGTTTTTCAGTTCTGTCGCCTAAACGGTAAAAGATACCACTTTGGCGTCTATGGACGAAAGTTAGAGTATGAATTGATGAAACAAAAAATATTTTTTTGAAAATTTTTCATGATACAGACGATAGTTTTTTTGCTATTTTTCCGACAATTTTCTCCATGGTGAAAAATTTTCCGAGAAATGTTTTTTCTTTTTATATTTTTAATAATTGCTGAGAAAATTTCCTTTCGATTTCACTAAAAAACTTTTGTTCTACGATGCATAGTTCAGGAGATATGAATTTTCAAAGTTTGAGGTATATAGAGAAATCGTGAAAATTCATCTAGAGTTTTCCGGGAAAATGGGCCACTATAATTTTTTTGAATTTCACTTTTGGTCATGTATCCACGAGCTCTACCTCTGGTGAAAATTTCATGCAAATCGGAGAACCTCCGGCCCAAACCTGTCCGATAATTTAAAAAAATGCCCTTAAGCTCGTTCATTCCCGTTCTTAACAAGGCTGGAGTATAGAAGTTATCGCGGTTTTCAAGTTTCGAGTTGTTAGATTTTTCTGTGCCCTTCGTTAACGTACCGAAGGTAGTTTTGTGAGGTGAATTTTTTAGTGAAGTATGTAAAACGGTTCTTTGTGTCTTTTGTATATTTGTAGTAAATTGTACGTGTTTCCGGTCATTTTGACCGTGGTCCCGCGGATATTCTATTCGTGCTTAAGATTATTCGTACAACAAGGTAATTTTTAGATTTTACATTTGTGTTTTGACAAGCTACTAATTTTGCCATTCGCGTTTGACTTTCCAGCGCTTAGGCGCTTTTTGTATTACGGGCTGGTTGAGAGTTTCGACAAGTAGAATCAGTTTGGGGTTCACCGTGGCGTCTCCGACGTCATCATCATCGAGAAATTAAGCTCGGGATGCACTAAGGCCCGCCTATAAGGTAGCTAAACGGAGGGAGGTGAAGTTAGTCAACCCTTCGAACGAAGTTCTCCGACGGTCGCCGAAAACCGTCGTAAGTTACACCTTACACTACAACCCCAGTGAACGGAGTCCAAGAGCGCGATCCTCGTACGAAGCCAATTATCGTACGCCGGATCGGACCAAATCTGACGGTGAGTGGTTTCATTTCATCGCGTGTGGTCAGAGCCCCCAAGGCAAAGCCGTGCGTTGGCCTCGACCCTGAAGAGGCGGTCAAACCCGGGAAGCACGACAATCCGTCGTTGCGGCTCTCGAAGAAGACCAAATCGGAAGCCGGAAATACGTATTACAGTATAGGGCGCTTGCAGCAAACAAAAGTGTGCCCAACGGCCCCCTTTGATTTTGCTGGGTAACGGTTTGAAACGGAAAACACGTTACGAAACGTTTCCCAGCAAAATCAAAGGGAGCCGTTGGGCACACTAAACAAAGGCTGCAAGTGCCCTATACTAATAAAGATTCAGAGCACTCACACTGGAAGTTGTCATTGCATGACGATCGGTGGTTGTATATACAGAACGATGGCATTTTGAAAGAATAATAAATTCTACAATGTTGAACAATGTAACTGAGCGACGAAAATATTTAGGATGGTTTTTTTAAAGAATGATGATATTTCCAAAGAATAATAAATTCAACAGCTCATTATGTGTCGAACGTTGAGCAATAAACGAACATTGATATCTTTGAACTTCTTCCCGTTTTCCAATCCAAAAATTACTGAGGAAAGAGATCCTTCACAAGAATAATTCATAGTACATATACCAACCACGTTGTAGAATGTAGGTAATATTAATCATGTAGATAGATTCGTTATTGACTTCTGATGAAGAGTATGTTTCTCAAACGTAAAATCATCCATTATGCAAAAATATTAGCTCGGTTTTATATTTGTGGAACAAAACGATTTTTCAATCAATCATTCTAAAATAATATATCGACGAAAAAGTTCTAAAGCCATTCGAACAAATGTCCCTTAGACCAAATGTACTTTCGACCCAATGTCCTTAAGCCCCAATAAAGTAATCCAAGAAAAGATCAACGAAAAAAAAACTTACGAACGAAAAAATAAATTCATCAAAGGAAAAATTTCTTTAAAAATATGTTGAATTTTAAGTTTTTCTGATGTGCTCACAGATTTCGAATCTATGACATTTGGTCGAAAGTCATTTGGTCAAATGACATTTAGTTGAAAGACGTTTGGTTGAAAGTACATTTGGTCGAAAGGACATTTCGTCGAATGAACATTTGGTCGAAAAGGTTTAACTGCAACATTTGGTCGAACCGACGTTTTTGACGTCTCATGCTGCTTTTTCATTCTGACGACGTGTCGAGGTAAGCTGATATAAAATGGAAGCAAGCATATTATGTCACCTCAGCCAACTCGTTTTCCTTTACCCGATCATAATGAGCACATTTTTTTGTTTAATCAATCTGTTGTTCACCCATGGGCATGAACACCGTCAGCAAAGTCTTATATTTGATTGAGGAATGTTATTAAGTTAGAAGTCGCAATAAGTCAATTGGGCATAAAAAGGGTTACCGACTTTTAACATTCACTTCACCAAAAGGTTTTCCTTAAAACAACGTTCGACATTTTTGGAAACCAGGACAGGCTGCGGATCCTGGGGTTTCGAACAACCCAGAATTGCATCCTGCTCCAGCGTCAACCTCGTATCAGCCTCATCAACAGCTCCCCGAATATACAGTTCCGACAATCCTCTTATGTCATCCACACCGTACCTAATTCCGCATAATACGTCTCCGACTTGTTCTACGTCCGGTAGTCAAAGCTTCCCTACCTCACTGACAGTTTACTATCGGAACTCCGTGGGTTGAGAACAAAAACAAACAACTTGCTTCTCTCTCTGCTTACTTGTGACTTCGACATAGTGGTGTTAACTGAAACCTGGCTCCACTCCGAAATTGCATCCAGTGAACTAACTTGCAACTACGTAATCTATAGATGTGATCGTAATTCTTCCACCAGCAATCTTCGAAGAGGTGGCGGAGTTCTAATTGCAGTGAAATCTGAGCTGAATTGCAAAGCCGCTAATCTGACATCTCCTGTCGATTTGGAACAAACTATCGTGCAGATTGTTTTACCACATTTTTCCGTGTATATTTGTTGCGTTTATATTCGACCGAACAGCCATCCTGATATTTGCACGAAACACGTCGAATCTGTTGATCGAATACTGAAGGAAGTCAACGCCCACGATATTGTTTTATGCCTTGGTGATTACAATCTACCTAATTTGACCTGGCGTTTTGATGAGGATCTTCCAGGGTTTTTACCAACTAACGTATCAACCGAACAGGAGATTGCCTTAGTTGAACCTATGTTGTCGACTGGTTTGTATCAAATCAATGACGTTCTGAACGTGAACGATAGGTTACTTGACTTGGTTTTCGTAAGTGATCCATGCATAATAGATCTCTTCGAGTCACCATCATCGCTTCTTAAAATTGACGCTCACCATAAGCCAATCATTTTATCGTTGGACACCCGTTCTCGTCACGCAAGACTGCAATCATCTCCTGAGCTTAGTGCTGACTATGACTTCTCCCGTTGTGACTACCATGCTATTAACAACTTGATAGCTTCTCAGGATTGGAATCAGCTTCTTGACCAAGACTCTGTTGATAACTCAATGGCTACTTTCTACCACGTTTTTAACCGAATCATCAGCGAAACTGTTCCCGTCAAAGCTAAGCGGTCTACAAAATCGTTCAGGCAACCTTGGTGGACACCGCAGCTTCGTAACCTCCGCAACCGTTTACGAAAAGCCAGAAAAAGATTCTATCGTAACAGAAATCCCACAACGATCAGTAATCTTAAGACAGCGGAGGATGATTATTTGCGCTTACAACATAATCGTTTCCGGGAATATGTCAACAGCCTCCAATCGAATTTTAAGCAAGATCCATCATCCTTTTGGACGTACATAAATAAGCGAAAAAGTTCAGCCATAATCCCTGCCGACGTTTCTTATCGCACGCGTAGTGCCGGCTCACCCGAAAAAAACGCAAATCTCTTTGCAGAGTTCTTTTGTTCAGTATATGTTGAAAATCCACCTCCAATATCTCAGGACTACGTAAACAGCCTTCCATCGTACAACATACAGCTCCATCGAGTCTCGTTTGACGGCGATAGTATTCGTGCAGCACTCAGCAAAGTAGATGCTTCAAAAGGTCCCGGACCCGACCTTATTCCGCCAAGCTTCATCAAACAATGCGCTCAATCGCTTTCGGCGCCGATTGCATCGATTTTCAACCGTTCGTTGATCGAGGGAGTCTTTCCCGAAGCGTGGAAGCTCGCGTCTATCACTCCTATACATAAATCGGGGAGTGTACATGACGTGGAAAACTACCGACCAATATCTATTCTCTGCTGTTTGGCGAAGGTCTTCGAAACTTTGCTACACGATGCTTTGTATCCAGTTGTGCAGTCCGCTATATCTGAGTCTCAGCACGGATTCGTCAAAAAGCGATCAACGACGTCGAATCTGATGACGTTTACTCATGCTGTGTTCGACAAACTCGAGAAACGTAGCCAAGTTGATGCCATGTATGTGGATTTCTCAAAAGCTTTCGACAAGGTACCTCACAATTTGATCGCAAAACTGAACCGCCTTGGACTGCCTTGTTGGACCATCCAGTGGCTGAAATCTTATTTAACCTCCCGTAAAGCTTTTGTGAAAGTACAAGGCGCGAGATCTGATATATTTGGTATATCCTCCGGAGTTCCACAAGGAAGTCACCTAGGTCCACTTATTTTCGTGCTCTTCATAAACGATTGGTGTGATCAGCTGGACTGTGGCAAATTACTGTTTGCAGATGATTTGAAGCTATTTCGTACGATCAAAACATTGCTGGACTATTGCGCGCTACAAGCTGATGTCGATAGAGTTTCCAATTGGTGTGATCTTAACGGTATGCAGATGAATGCTAACAAATGCAAAGTCATATCATTCAGCCGTCGTCAGTCCACCACAGTTTTTGACTATTCTTTGAATAGCTCATCGCTGGAGAGAGTATCGTCCATCAAGGACCTTGGAGTGATCCTTGATTCCAAACTCCGATTCCATGAACATATCGCCACGATGACAGCCAAAGCCAATGCAATGCTTGGTTTTCTTCGCCGCAATACACAGCTTTTCGACGATGCTTATGCACTTAAGTCACTTTATTGCGCCTTAGTTCGCAGTGTGCTTGAATACGGAGTGCAGATTTGGGCTCCGTATCATGCTGTTCATGTCGAAAGTATCGAAAGAGTCCAAAACCGTTTCATAAGGTACGCTCTTCGAGGTCTGCCATGGAATGATCCTGCTCACCTGCCTCCATATGAGCATCGCTGCGCGCTGCAGTCTTTGGTGTGCAGTCTTTGGCTAGCCGTCGAACTCTGCTGCAGAGATTATTTGTCTTCGACGTTATCACCGGCAACATTGATTGCAGCAGTCTGCTGGCAAATGTGCAGTTTCACGCACCAGCTCGTCAGCTCCGGAATCGACAATTACTCTGGATACCTTCCCATCGCTCGCTCTATGGGTATAATAATCCAATCGATTCGTGTTGTAGATTGTTTAATGATGTTTGTGATGTTTTTGATTTTAATATTAGTAACTTGAGTTTAAGAATAGAATTAAGTAAACCTAAGTTCAGTCTGTGCGGCATAATGTCGAAGATGTTGTTGTAAAATAAAATAAAAAAATAAAATAAAATTTCCCTGCCATTCCATTCAAAAATCGTACCCTCGTCAGTAAGCCGCAAGACTCTGAATTCAATGAAAGATCCCGAGCACTCTCTCCAAATACTTCCAACAGATGAAGATCACTAGTTCGTAATGGAAAACGATGACATTTCGAAAGAATAATATATCCAATGGCATAACTTGTTGAGCATTTATTCAAAGAATGATGATATTTTGAAAGAATAATAAATTCACTAGAGCTTAATAATCGAGTCAATGTACAAAAACCTATTTCTAAAAAGTTCATTTGAATAATCATCAAAATCCTTGATATAAATCGATGTATGAAATTTTAAAATTAAAATTTCAGGTTATTAAGAATAATACGTTTTCTTACCAACTTTGCAAGACTTAGGCAGCAGTTATCAATTTAACCAAATGATTTTTAATGAACCATTTCAAAATAATATTTCAACCAAATATCCGTTCAACTAAACGTTATTCGACCAAATGTCATTCGACGAAATCTTCTAAAGCCATTTGGTCGAATAAATGTCTCTTCGGCCAAATGTACTTTCGACCAAATGCCATTCGACCAAACGTCATTTGACCAAATGTCATTCGATCTAATGTCATTCGACGAAATGTCCTAAAGCCGTTTTATGTAGACAATATGTTTTAGTATTTATCAATTCAGTTTTAATTTATTTTAATTCCAATTTTAACGTATTTCGGGGGGGAAATATACTGGGTATACCAATAATAATGTTGATTTAATTAGTTTTAGTATTAATTTAACGTAAAAGTATGGAACAACATTTTGATTCAAATGCCGAACACTGTGTTTATTCTGTCTCATATTCCGAACACCTTGATTCAAATTCCGAACAGCACGAATAAATCGTATTGAAATGAATAATTTCACAAATAAATTTATCTGAACTTGTTCTACCGGTCTCAAACTAGAGAATCATCACTACTCCCGCGGTATAAATTATATTGCAGACGTTAAAATTGACTGCCATTTCCTTGTTATTTGGTGACATATTTCAGCGAAACATTTCAACCAAATCGCCATACAAAAACTGAGTGTTCGGAATATGAGACAAAACGGTATTTGCTCTTATGAACCAAATGTATTATCGATTTAACATAAAATTTCTAGAAAATTTAATAAGCAATCACTTCATTACTTATAAGCGTTGCATTATCATTCGCTCTAGATGACATTTGAGTTCCTTTCATGCAAATATTCGAAAGTCCGTAATTGGTATACTTTTATGTTGAATGCTAGGAACACCATTGCCATAATTGGTACAAAGTCAAGGCTCTTTAAATCCATTTTTTGAAGCTTTGAGTTAAATAATACTAAAACTGTTTGATTCAACTGTTTCGCATGACTTCAAATTAGTAATTAATATCTACAAGTTATGCTTACGTTTTTGGAACGCGGTTCAAATCAGGTTTTTCTCCACACTGTTGACCTATTGCATCCATAATTGGTACACCTACCCTATCGAAAAACAAATTACAAGTATTAGAGTATAATTACAAGTATCATGTATGTCTATGCAGATTCATCAAAGAAGTTTTTTATTGAATTGGTTCCCTAACGTCACATAGAGATGCATCACACTTTTCAATGAACTAGTCGAGAAATACTGATGATCCGCAGTTATCAATCCGTGACAAATTTCCTGATTCTCGGTAAAAGTACCCACACATACCGATGTCATAAATCAAGCAGTGCAAGTGCTGCAGTTGATGCCAAAGATGCATCCTCATTGTCATGCCAACGCGTCCCGTGTGCGATTATTTCAAGTGAAAACGCTTTCATGTGCGAGAGGGCTATAAATTCTCAACTAATTTCCGCTATCTTTCGGTTGTCATCACATATTACTCTCGATGGCCTTTCTGGCTTGTCTCACTACGACGCGACGACGCCGATAGGCTGATAATCGAGAGAAGTTAAACAGTTGGTTCTGTTGGTGGGTACTGAAAACAGCAAACTATCAAGCCTGTGCATCGTGTAGATAAATGTAGCAAGAACCCCGGTAGCCAACATGCATAAGTGACATAGAAGTGCCAGACATAGCGGTATGAATTACTAATAAGATCCGATAGGCGCGAATATATGTTCCCTTTGAAGATAAGAATCATTACTCACAGCTAGAATACTTTGAAATGTGTTGACTACTTTTTTTAGAAACTGAGTTGGTGATCAACACATCGGGTTGAAACTGTGATTCAGAACGGATTTCGCCAGTTCTAAACTAGGTTCAAAAAAGAATTCAACAATAGTTTATAAGTGCTTTATAGTTGACGATTCATGGGACCTAAATAGCCGTATCAGTGTATTAGCACAGTCATTAGCAAGGTTGCAGAGGTTCGAGTCCCGTCGGAGGATCTATTTTACAAAAAGTAACACGATACGCTTAATATGGTTAATAGAGCGATAGAACTAATCACGATTATGCATGTATAACACTACACGTTAAAATATAGGTTTATTAAAATCGCAATAATTGCACAGTTAATGGTTGCTCCTACGTAGCCACACAAAATAACGTGTTTATGTCTAAACTTACAAATCCACTACATTGTTTAACGATAAAACAAACGCAAGGATAGGAACTTTCAACAATGTAAACGTTTCAAACCACTTTGTTGCCATTGGTGCTAATTGGTGTATGTGTATGTAAGGGTAATCCGTATTACACATGTTATTACGAGCTTAGGAAACCCTACACATTCCCAGTCGCATAGAACCCCTTCCAGTGGTGATGATTTACTAGCGTTTGTGCATTTTTGTGACATAAATTACGCCTCGTGCATCGCCATCGTCATCATGCGTTGAGCAGCCGATGGGTTTCCATTCGAATTTCCAGCCAAAGTGCGATTTAGGGCGGTACCCACGTCAGTTTTACGTCCAACGACGATTGCCATAATCTTGTTGAATATGGCAGGCAACAAGCAAGGTGACAATAGATAAAGCAGTCTATTTATGAAGGAAGCCGCTGGATTAGTCACGGATTCATCGTAACCCGGATTAGTTCCGCTTCGCAGCTTTCCACTAGACAGACAAATTGTCGTCTGACTAGTTAATAGTTGATGATGACGATTATCATGATAATACATTCATTTATTACACAGTTCGACAAAAATACGTTCCAAATGCACAGAGCCGTGATAATGGGCTTTAACAGTTTTGGATGAACATATTTAATTTAATCGTTTACTCAACACAGTATTTTATTTCCATGAATTCATGAGCCATATGGATGGCGTTAAGTCAGAGTGGACCAAGTCCAAAACTTGCGAAAATTGGATTTTTATGTAATTAGATGCAAAATTACCTTACCTCCACTTCACTTTAATCAGATTTGGTAACGTTGTAAACTGTGGGAAATATGTAACAAATTTACTTTGAATGATGAATAAAAATCGATGAAAGTATGCAGTCAGAATGGACCAAGTACTTTTTACCATAACAATGGAACGCTGAGGAATCCGAGAAAATGCAAGATATTTCGAGTGATTTCTCAGTTTCTTCGACATGGAATAAATGTTAAAATTAAAACTGAGAAATCACTCAAATTTCATACATCAATAGAAATTGATAAATATTACATAATTTGACGCATCTGATTATGATTTCTGACCATAATTGGTCCGAAGTTGCGACAATTTCTGTGCAGATAGAGTGGACCAAGTGTCAAAAAGTAATAAACTGATAAGTCTATTTCAGAGTTTGATAGGTGTTATTGGTAGTTGAATGGTATCTGTCAGGGTTAGGAAAAAATCTGAAACTCACTCTACAGTAGCCAAGAAAAGCCAATCACAGTCAGCGAAGCCAGTAAAGCTCACGTCCATCGCTGCTGTAGGCAAAAAGCCTTGAAAATTGCAAAACACCCGTTGCTAAGGGCAACCCAAAATAAGGGTAGAAAAATGTTCTATTTCCCGCTACATTTCCCGCATTTAGAGCGTTCAATGACACTAACGATTTAGAAAATTCATGCACCCAACATAGGCTACTTGATGAGTTTCACGTTTTTGAATTAGGGAAAGTGTACCAGTTATGGCCATAGTGGTTCCCTATTTCGCCATATGTGTTTTTTCGAAAACTTTCACATTATAAATATTTTTGAATGTATTAACATCAAGATATATTTTATATCGTACTACTTAAACAAACAGAAGGATAAAAAAAATTAAAATAATCAAATTATCGGGTATGGCGAAATAAAGAACCATTATGGCCATAACTGGTACACGTACCTTACTGTACTAGAAAGAGTCACGTGAATTTCAAGCCTACTACTATTAATATTCCCAGCACTGGTATCTGTCTGGCATATACCTGAGAGAAACTTGCGAAGAGGAAACATATCAACGTCATATGCAGCCCAGATTCCGCTGTCACGAAACGTCAAATGCAGCCCGCCGTTTTTATAACTGTAAAAGTGAAAAGTATTGTATTAACAATAAACTGTTATTAAAAACCTCAGTCGGTCGAGCAGTTTTTTCCAAAGTTGCTGATAAATCTAAACACAAGATTAGTTATTTCTAATGTCTGCTACGTTTGCTGGCATGAAATTTCACTCAAAAGGCTATTTATGATTCGGTGTGATACAAACGTAATCATTTTTTGCTGAGAGGTTCATGTGAGGGATTGAACGGCTTGCGCATGATTGGTATAAACACAAAGCGGAATAAGAAAAAAAAACACCAATCACGAGTCTCGTCTCAGGCATATACTAGAACCCACCTTTGGCCAAGTATATTTTGAGCGGTACTCAAGATTTTCATTTCAATATCTCTGGTCTTCAATGCCCTGACCTAGCAAAACTTAAGTTTTCAATCTATAGCAATGTCACTGATTTCGGAATGAAAGATATAGATTCCTGAAGAATTTATGATACTTATGACGAAGGATGTTGGTAATCTGTATATCTTCGTGATATTAATCGAGTTTGATCATGCAAGTATTAAATGATTGGTAAGAAACTGTTCACTAAATCACTAAACGGTGTTCTTTGGTGCGGTCAGAGTGAACCAAGTGCACGTAGTCCATCAAAAAATCGTTCCATTAGCAGTTTTAATAATATTTTTCCATAAATATAACTTCAAATTATATTACTTGGAAGTAACACAAAAATGTGTGGAAATATTGAACCAAAATTTTCATGAATTCAAAAATTGCAAAGTGTTAGACTTTAAGCCAATTTTTCTCAAAATATGAAAAAGGACACTTGGTCTACTCTGACTTAACGCCGACCATATTAAGTTCAAATTCAAATTTCAATGAGAAGAGTTGTATTTAGATTTGTATAGACCTCATTTTTATTAGTAGCCTCCTCCTTTGAAAAGAATCAAAAATCATAGCAAATTTGATATGAACGATTGGAATGTGTAATATGGATGATACCCTCTAGCTTTCCCGCTAGAAAAATCTAAGTTTATGAACAATTCCTTAGCTACCGTCGGTGGGGGTGACAATGGGTCTGGGGGGTGAGGTTGGGTCAAAACGTAAAAATATGATTTATGAAATATTTCAGCTAATAACGCTGATATTACTAAAATTTATAATTCATATGTTAGGGAACATATTATTATACATAATTAATCACAATATACATTTCAAGAAATAGTATTTTTGTTTAATATATCAGCAAACTTGTATGTTGAAACTAGACAAAATTTACAACATTAAATTTCTCCTGTGCAAAGTATAACTCATGTACTTTATTCTCTTTTGTTATATTAGCAGAAGGTTTAAAGTCTTTTCAATACACTTCACACGTATTTCCGGAATCTATTTGATTTTTCAACAAAAATTTCATTTTTTTCGGTACGGTGTCTAAAACATTAAAATGGGGGTAAGTTGGGTCAAGGAAGAACGATGGTGAAGGATATCACAAGTCTACTTCTTTGTCGTTTTACGGTGTCATGTGTACTCTTTCTTCATTATTATGTGTTTATTCTTTCTAAATACAACATCGCTGAAACATCAAACAAGTCTAGTTGAGGATTCCGTGCATTGAATATCAATGCTATGCATTTTGACAACTTCTCAAACCAGCAACAGTTTTTCGTGCGAAACAACATCGTAATATTTTATCAAATGGATTGTTTTTATTTAAATTTAATAAATAAGTGTTTTCATATTATAGAAACAACTCACGTTAGTACAAATGAGTTGGATCGCTGAAATACCGGGATTATGACGTCAACATCTGCCTAAAATGTATTGATCGTGGAATGTCGCACCGAAATTTAACTACTTGCGAACTACTTAAAATAATCGCTGTTTCTGTAAACCTTTTGGGAAACTGAATAGGCTTTATGGTAATGGGAATGAGACTTTGAAGACTATTTAAGGGAAAAACTGGAAAATTTGTGTAAACTTGACGATAAATGCTAAGTTTACATATTTTTTCTCATAGTTCTTCGATTTTTTGCCATAATCGTTCTTTAAAGTGGGTTTATCATACTTGTGAAACATCTTAGATGTCTTATCGTCTTTTTTGCATCGTATTTCATCAATATTTTTCAGCTGTTAATGGTTTTGCAATCATATTCTCAAAAATAAGTTATTTCAATTACAGTGACCCAATGTCACCCCCTCTATGGGGTGAGATTGGGTCATTTCACATTCACTTATAGCTCCGCAGTGAATACATACTTTTCTATATTTTTTCTACAGTTGCTAAACTACCATCAAAGTACATACACCCCAGATTTGAAGTTTATTGGAGCTAAATTGCGAAAGTTATTCAATAAATAAATCGTACATATCCTTTATTGACCCATTCTCACCCCCAACGACGGTATACTGAAGAACCGTTCTTTAAACATTTCAGCATTGTATTTTCATAAGGGCTTATCTGTATTCATCGATTTTGTTTAATCGTTGCTCTCTGCGTTATTGCAGAATACTGATTCTCTTTTCGTAACATGTACTTGTAGTGTAGGATGAAGAATCACTATATCTTGCTTCATTAACAAAAAATATTACAGATTTCCATATCCATCCATTTTACAGATTTATCAAATTTACCTTCAGTTCGAACTACTCGTTATGCCAGGACTACAAAAAGTTACGTCGATAATCGACTCCGCTCCGTTTCGGCTAAAGGTACTTTTGGTACCAACATTAGCCAGATTGACATCTAGCACGGCCAGTGCCTCTAGCAGGATTAGACCTCGCTGGTTCGTGATACGGCTTCCTTATTCCACGGCCCAGGCATTGAAGTCACCCGCTATTACTACTGGCCTTCGTCCTGTCAGCACGGTCGTCATACAGTCCAGCATCTGCGTGAACCGCTCGGTCGACCAGCTCGGAGGCGCATAGCAGCTACAGAAGAGGACCCCGTTTACCTTGGCGATCACGAAGCCCTCGTAAGTAGTAGACACCAACTCCTGGACGGGATATTTACCCGTCGTCCATATCGTCGCTAGCGCATGACGGCTCACCATAGTAGCATGTCCGAAAGAACTTGAAACTATTGAGAACCAGAGCTACAGGTCCAAAGCCCTGATAAAGGTGGATGGTTGTGATGGCTATGACCGTGGTCATCATGTAAAGAAAAAGCGGACGATGCTGTATCGTGTCAGCATCGAGGAGGCAGCCCCTCTAGCACGATGTAGGTAGCGCAACCCTGGTTAGGTGGCCTATCGAAGACTCTTCACCAACCAAGAAAGGCAAAAGTAGAGCAAACGGATTGATTTTACGGCAACAGACCCGGCAACGAATAAAGGACAACGATTGGAAAGTTGGATCTTGGAACGTGAGAACTTTGAATGAACCCGCGCGTGTTGGGCTCCTGGCTCGTGAACTGCGGAATGTCGGCGTGAACGTGGCAGCTATCCAGGAAATACGCTGGCCGAGAACCGGAGAACGCGAATTCCGAGCGGTGGACCCCATCGCCAACACTTCATTCAAGTACCACATCTACTACAGCGGTGGCGACAGAGCAGAACGTGGGGTTGGCTTCATAGTGATTGGGAAGCAGATGTGTGTTGAGAATGAAGGGCAAGTTCTTCAACTACAGCCTGATCAGCATATATGCGCCAACGAACGATAAGCCCGATGACATGAAGGATGAATTCTATGAGAGCCTGGATAAGGCCTACGGTGAGTGCCCAAAACAAGACGTCAAGATAGTCATCGACGACGCAAATGCGCAGATCGGGAAAGAAGATTTCTTCCGACCCGTCATTGGAACGGAAAGCCTTCATTCCGTTACCAATGATAATGGCCTGCGGCTAGTAACCTTCGCTGCTGCTAGAGGGATGGCAATCAGCAGTACATACTTCGCGCGAAAGAATATCCGCAAACACACCTGGCGACACCCGAGTGGCGATGCCTGCTCCCAAATAGACCACGTGCTGGTTGATGGGCGACATTTCTCAGATGTCATTGATGCCAGGACCTTCCGAGGCCCTAATATCGACTCGGATCATTATCTCGTTGTAGCTAAAATTCGGGCACGGTTATCCAGCGTCACGAGTTCCGCAACACACAGAACGCTACGCTTCAATATACAACGCTTGTCGACTGATGGGGTAGCTGCGCAGTACCGTCAGCAACTAGACGAGAAGTTGGGAAGAGTCAACGTTGCTGGAGACGTCGACAGCCTGTGGGACCCTATCCATAAAGCTGTGACAACAACGGCGCGGGAAGTGATCGGCACTGGTCAACGACGAAGACGGAACGACTGGTTCGATGAAGAGTGCCAGAGGGTGACAGACATGAAGAATGCCGCCAGAAGCCGTATGCTTGTGGCCGGTACCCGACAGAACAGAGAGCGGTACAGGGCAACGAGAGCCGAAGAAAAGCGAATCCACCGCAGAAAGAAAAGGCAGCACGAAGAAAGTGTGGTAGCTGACGCACAAGAAAGCATAAACCGGAATGATATGCGGAGATTTTATGCAACGGTCAATGGTGCGCGGCACAATACCATACCAGTGCCCGCCATGTGCAATGACCGAGAAGGGAATTTGCTGACCGATAAAACGGCGGTGGCTGCCAAGTGGAAGGAGCACTTTCAGCAATTGTTGAACGGTGAGAATGGAAATGTAGCGAGGAACAGGATGAACATAGATGATGACGATCAAGCTGTGGACCCACCGACCATAGGAGAGGTTAAAAAGGCTATCAGCGAGCTGAAGAACTGTAAGGCTGCTGGGAAGGACGAGATCCCGGTCGAGCTTCTCAAGCACGGAAGCGAACAGCTTTACCAGTCGATCCACCGAGTACTTCTGAAGGTATGGGAGGACGAAGAATTGCCCACCGGCTGGTTAGATGGCCTCATCCGCCCTATCTACAAGAAAGGGCACAGCCTGGAGTGTGCCAATTACAGAGGAATTACCCTGCTGAATTTGGCGTACAAAATTCTGTCGCGCATCTTGTTTAACAGACTGAGACCGCTCGAGGAGTCCTTCGTCGGCGAATACCAAGCTGGTTTTCGTGAGGGCCGTTCGACAACGGACCAGATGTTTAGCTTGCGAATGATCCTAGACAAATTCCGGGAGTATAACTTGCAGACTCACCATCTGTTTATTGATTTCAAGGCGGCGTACGACTCAGTGAAAAGAAATGAGCTTTGGCAGATAATGTCTGAAAATGGTTTTCCGGCGAAACTAATTAGGCTGATACGTGCTACGCTGGATGGTTCGAAATCAAGTGTTCGGATCGCAGACGAGGTGTCAACCTCGTTCGTGACATTAGACGGATTGAAGCAGGGAGACGCACTTTCGAATTTACTGTTCAACATTGCACTTGAGGGTGCTATTAGGAGATCTGGCGTGCAAAGAAATGGCACTATTATGACAAGGTCGCACATGCTCCTTGGCTTTGCGGACGATATAGACCTGATTGGAATCGATCGCAGGTCAGTGGAAGAAGCCTTCGTGCCTCTGAAGAGGGAGACAGCGAGGATAGGCCTGACCATCAATTCTACCAAGACGAAGTACATGATTGCAGGTAGAGATAGAGTCAGGCATGGTGGTGTAAGTGCTGAGGTAGTGTTTGATGGGGATGTGTTTGAAGTTGTTGAAGAATTTGTTTACCTTGGAACCATTGTGACATGTGACAACGACGTTTCCCGCGAAGTGAAAAGACGTGTTGCGGCTGCGAATAGGGCCTTTTACGGACTACGTAACCAGCTTAGGTACCGCAGCTTGCGAACCGAAACAAAATTCGCCCTGTATAAAACATTGATTCTTCCAGTAGCTCTCTACGGGCATGAAGCGTGGACGTTGAAAGAGTCAGACCGGAAAGCTCTCGGTGTTTTCGAGCGTAAAGTGCTGCGGACAATACTCGGTGGGAAACTCGAAAATGGTGTGTGGCGCAGACGCATGAATCACGAGTTGTATCAAGTGTACAAAGATGCGAAAATTATCAATCGTGTAAAATACGGCAGACTTCAGTGGGCTGGTCACTTAGTGCGAATGTCGGAAGGAAGAATTGCGAAAATAATATTCAGCAGGGAACCAGGTAGAGGTCGGCGGCTTCGGAGAAGACCACGAATACGCTGGCTGTACGCAGTGGAAGAGGACCTGGCGACCCTAAACGTTCGGGGCAACTGGAGAAGTTTCGCCCAAGATCGACGAAGATGGAGCTCTACAATACGCCCGGCAATGGCGTGATGCTACGCTGCAGCCATCAAGGTATCGAGTTAGGTACCATATCGCCGCCATTTTTCCGGATCCATCCACGACCCAGTTGCCGTTGCCGGCGGGTACTCGGTATGAGTCCGATATGATGGCGATATCCGTCCCCCACTCAGCAACTGCCTGATACAGCAGTTGCTGAGCTGCGTCTCAATGGTTCAGATTCAGCTACGTTACCTGCACTGTGACTTTTCGTTTATGGTTCTTTTGAAGGTCGGGCACCTTGAGCCTCCCGTTGGATGCTTGTTGTTCACGGACTTCCCGGAACAAATCAAGCACTTGGAAGGGTTCTTGCAGCCTAGTGCCTTATGACCTTCCTCACCACATCGCCTACACAACTTGGTCCTATCAGGGCCTTTACAGCCCCACGACTTGTGTCCTGGTTCCTTACACCAAAAGCAGATCACCGGTTGCTCGTGTATGGTCAGTGAGCATACTGACCAACCAACCTTGATCTTACCTACCTTAGCGGACTTATTTGCGTCCGCCACAGGTAGCTGTACTAAGGCCACCTGAGTTCCTACCGAACCTTTCCGTAGCCAAACGGCAGCGGTGGGCACCTGTATCTCGCACTGTTGCCGCAGTGCCGTGACGAGCTCTTCTGCGTCGGTGATCTCGTCAAGGTTCATCACCTTCAGAGTCACTGCCTCGACACCCTCGCCAAGGACCTCTTCCGCCAAACTTTTGTAGGCGGCGCCCTTGCGCTCCTTGTCGCGCTTAAGCTCGAGGATCATTTCACCTGTACGAGTGCGTCTGACACTGCGTACGTCGGCTCCTCCGGGGGATGTGGACAATTCAAAACATGCTTGGAACATACCAATATTGCTATCGCACTTCATTGTTCTGGAAGGTGATACTTTCGGAAGCATTTCTAGAACCACCGGCTGCTATGAATTCTCTATGGTAGGTTTGAGATGGCCCTGAGGAAGTAACTAATTTCGAGCTGCTTCCAGAAGCATCATCTCCAAAAACCTTGAAGCTCGATGCTTATATTGATATGGTTCCGGACATGAACGAAATTGACCACTTCTTCCGGGCTCTTCGAACTTACTGTTTTGATTCATATTACGGACACTTAAGGCCTCAGTGAAGTATAACAGATCAGAGAACATATAAAATAAATCATTCTGTATATTCTGTATAAATTTGCATAGATGTTTATCGAAAATGTTTATTAAAACGAGCCTAGAAAGTAAGAACAGTTGAGCGGCAAAAGTTGAAACATTTCGTGTGAAATGTTTCCCACAAAAAGTTGAGTGTCCGGAATTTGAAGCTGTCCGTAATATGAATCAAAACGGTACTATAGAGTGGCCATAGCAGCCGAAGGTTCTGAAAATGTTTCCGGAAGCCTCAGCTTCAAAAATCTTGAAGTTTGTCGCCCATGTTGATATGATTCTGGACATGTTTCGAATTGGCCACATCCCCCGGGGTGCTTGGTACCTTATATAGAGAGGTCATGACAGGCAGTAGTTATGAAAATGCTTTGGAAAGCATTAACTTCAAAAATCTTAAAATTTGATACCCATATTGATGTGATGTGATGACCTCACATATTCCAAATTAGTGCCACTTCACCCAGGGCACCTGGAACCTACTATAGATTGGTCAGAGCATCGAATGGTTCTGAATATTTTCCTGAATCATCATCTTGAAGTTTGACGCCTATTTGGATATAGTTTCAGATGATATATACATGATTGGAAATAGGGTAGGTGTACCAGTTATGGCTATAGTGGTTCCTTATTTCGCCATACGTGATATCTTGAATTCCTTAACATTTTGAAAAATCTTTTGTATTTTAGCAGTAAAATAAAGGATAAATCTTGATGTTAAAACATTCAAAAAGATTAAAAATGTGAAAGTTATCCAAATTTTGCATATGGCCGAATAGGGAAACACTATGGCCATAACTGGTACACTTTCCCTACTAACGTGACTGATGGTATTTTCCGGGACAAGCTTTGCGGAAATGGCCATATCTCGGAAGATTTTCAACGAATCTTAATGCATCCACCTGCATTCAATCATCAATTGGATCTAGTTTCTTGGAAAAATCTTAACATCTGTAGAGCGTAACACCGCACTAAATAACAAGCGACAGCAAAAATATGATTTGGACATGACCTCGGAAAACCCGGAACATCTCCGGTGTCCGGTGGCCAATATACACGACCAAGTGAATTCCTGAAACTAGGCCAAATTTGCCATTGAATGCGTGTTGTAGTGAGAATCTTCTTTAAATACATAGACAGATTTTTTGATAAATACAGTTAACGCTCCCTTAATTGATATCTCGATATCGAGTTAGAGAACCATAGTAAAAGTTGGTTTTCATGGCTAACTCGTTGGTCCCTTGGAACGCAGTTGCACTGCTTTTGTGTTCTGTAAATCGATACCTCCCTAACTCGATGGTCCCTTCAATATCGAGTAAGGGAGAGATGACTGTACTACCATTTATTTTACCACTTTTTTAAAGTACCTCAAAAATTTTCGGGGATGATTACTAAGGTTTTGTTCTTAAGGGATTTTTTGAACAATTATTTTTTTTTCTTAAATTTGTTTCACAATTTCACCAGTTTAGTTTTTCCAGTGAAATAATAAATCTCAGGTAGATCAAAAAATTACTAATAATATGACTTCAAAATTTCACCCTACAATTAATTTCTCTGAAAACTTTGGAAAACATTCTGAAAGATTAACTCAATAAATTAATCTGCAAGAATCTTGAAGTTCTCGTTCAGTCTCTGGAAAAATACTAATAAATCTTTCAAAATAATTAAAGAAATTTGTAGTCATACATAAAAAACTCCGATTTTTTCAAAAAATAATAAGCCAAAAATAATCTCAAGTATGCCCCTAAAAATGACTTGAGACATCACCTTTTTTCAAAAATCTTCTGGAAAAATCCTTCAAGAAAACCTCGTGAATAATCTGTTAGGAAATTGAAATTATTTTCAAAGGAATTTCTGTAGAAACCCTAAGAGGATGTCCTGGAAATATCTCAAGAGAAATGCCATGACAAGATTAAGTGAGTATATCACAATAAAAGTACATTGAAAGATATAAAATTTTACAAAGGAAAAGCGATATTTTTGTAGCGAAAATCCTTAGAAAATGTTGAGATAGGTAACTTGAAATTAATTATTAGGGAATTTTTGATTACATGAGAAAAATTAAAAAATGTGGAGGAATAAGTAGAACTACAATTGAGATAACAATGGGGATGGACCTGGTGTAGGGGTTAGGACACACATCAATCACACCGTGAACCTGGGATCGAACCAAGATAGTCACAGGGAAGTAAATCCGTTGGTCCCGAGATTAACTAGCCCAAGGCATATAGTATACAAAAATAAAAATAAAATATTTTTGGAAAAATACATACGATGTGAGGATTGCCTTTCTAATGGGCCATAGAGAGTTTCAATTGGACGTGTAATCACAGAGACAAGAACAAAACCCTTTAGCATGATTCTTTGGGTGTTACCCCAAACTTTTGCACGGGAGTGTACTAGTTAGTTCAAAACTCAATTTTTAATGCTATGAAAAATTTTCATCAACATTTCGGGACCCCTACGAACCCGGGGCCCGATGCGGACCGCACTCCCCTAGCTATGCTAATGCCAAAAGTGTAGCCAACTACGCCACGTGTCCCCTCGTAGGTTCCACACATTTTATTCAGAGTGAAAATAGCATATAAACTTTAAGATCGTTTTTCTCAGAAGTATGATTTTGTCGCTTACACAATGAAAATAATACATTATTCACTAAACACAATAAACCCGGATTTTGGTGAATCTTATTCATATTTGAGCAAACTTTCAAATTTATCTTCGCTGTAGCTTCCTCGAGCTAGAAATGTGTCTAATTGGATCATATTACTTGTTTACCATGACCGTAAATTCTCACGTCAAACCACCCGTGCAATGCATATCCCGGTGAAATTGATTCTTTGAACAGCCAGCTCTAAACATTCAGTCGGCAAATATGAGTTTGCAAAATTGATGAATTCATTGCTCGTGTTCCCAAAGTACATGCACACAGAAACCGACCGTATTAGGAGATTCGTATGTCGGTTTCTCGGACGGTGGATGGATAATCTTCCATTGCAAATTGCTGAACATTATTTGCATTGATTAAGGAACTCGTACACATCCTGTGGGTCGTAGCAACGCGATATACGGTGATAGGTCACATCCTGGCTGCTCCATCAAGATACGATACGTCTCCAGCCAGTGCTCACCGCCGAGGAGTCGCATAACCTTTTCATCATCTATTAATGAAATGTGATGTACTCCTGCGAAGTGAGTTCGTTTACCGGTTCAAATTCCATCTTTCGAAGATTACGTTTCATTTATCGTTTGCACCGGATTCGGCATTGGAAACGGTAACTGTTTCCTGTGCTGACGCCATATCCGTTGCCTCAGCGCAAAAACCAACAATATCTACTAACAACAGCAGGACGACAAGTCACTCCTGTCGTTTTCGGTGAACATCTTCTTCTTCATCATCACCACCGACTTCGTCATCGTCGTCATCGCGAGAAACGATATCGTTCCGTTTTCCCAAAGTAAAGCACCAATCGAAGAACGGAGACCCTCGAGGATAGCATCCAGTTTCTACACAGGAATAACGAACGGTCTCCGCTCCAACAGTCAGTATTCAACGTCGGATGGGATTGCTACGACATGATGCTTCTGGACGTATCTAGGAGTTTGGAAAGCAGGTGTTTGCGGATTCACATTGGTAGTAAAATGATTCTAAGTGCAAAGTCCTTACGGTCGCACAAGAAGTCAATGGCATCAATTGAGGAAGCAAATCTCATTGTTCTTTTCATATATCAATCAATGATATTTTTCTCAGTGCGCATCGTACCTTTGTGCTGTGCGTACACGAATTCTCTCTGCTTTTGGAAGCTTTTTTTTTTTAACTACCTAAAGCAACAGAACAGTACTTCTCATTGCTACAAAAACAGTACTTTTCAGTACTATTTTTTCTACTATTTATTCCTTTGCGATCCTTATTTGGACCCATGCCTTCGATTTTTCGTTGGACCCGTTGGCGAAAGCTAGCAGTGGTAATCCTTCTTGGACACCGTCTTGGGAGAAAACCTCTTAGAAGGTCACGTCTTTTTTCGTTTATTCACTAAACATGGTTGCAACTACAAATAAAAGGAAGGGTGAATCTCTGAATTCACAACTTCCTTCCAAAAAAGTGGGATTTAAAACTGTCACTAAACGTGGCAAGAATGGAAGAAAGGACGTTTCTCTGGAATGCGAACTTTCTTCCAAAGGTGAAATGAATAATGTTGATAATTGAATCGAAATAAGCAATCAGTTGTCAGCAATCAGCTGATATCGAATTCAGGTTAACTTCTGCGTCATGGCGTAAAGGTAACGCGCCCTAACTAGAGATCAGGTAGTCGTGAGTTCAATTCTAACTGAGAAGACGAGTAACTTTTTCGCAAAACTTCACATCAATTTGTCCATTTAATATAATTGCAAAGTATATGTAATGTTTAGCTTTTCGGTAGTTGTTAAACTTCCACTCGGCTGGTTAGCCGTAAACTACAATTAATAATTTAAAACAAGAATTCCGTGTTGCCGCATTGTCTGATAGTTATTCTTGGTTTTATAAATTTGATTTAACATTGCAAATATTTTTACTGTGGGAAGACACAAATGTTTAGGAAATGTTTGATGAACTGTTGAAGGTTTCTTCAAACAAATGATTATTGCTAAGGCTATATAAATACACAATTGAAGTAAACTATTCCATACATTGCAGATTTATGTTCTGACGTTAGTTTCGAATTTGTAAAATTAATTTCCAGATAAAATATTGCTCTTTTTGTTAATAGATTGCCTATTTCAAAGAAAATTACTTGCCTTAATGAGTTTAATGTAATTCATTCAGTAATTCACATAATTCTAAAATACAGTCAACTCTCCCTTTTGATATTTCATATCTCGATATCGGATTAAGAAGCCATAGTAAAACTTGGTTTCCATGGCTAGCTCGACGGTCCCTTGGATCTCAAATGTACTGATTTTGTGTTCTGTAACTCGATACCTTCTTAACTCGATGGTCCATTCATTATCGAGTTATGAAGAGTTTACTGTTTACCGATTTATAATAAATTGTGAGATTTTTAAGACTCGAATTCTGAAATCTATTTTTGGGATCCTATCGCAGTAATTGATCAACTTCAACGCGCAACTCTGGTGCAATGTCTGGTTGAGCCGAGACCACATAGCATTTCAAGATTTTTGGATTTGTTATCACTAACACTATATCTTCATACTCGTTCTTAAAAATAGTCAAAAATATTGAAGAGTTGCAGCATCATCTTTCAGACCTCTTAGAGGACACTCTATAAAACAAGCATGATTTAGGGTGGAACTAGCTGATTTTTTTTTGTAAGTAATTCATAAGATTTGTTTTATAACTAATTCAACGCGTCTATTTCTCAGATTCAAAGTCATAATTGGTGTCATTTTTCCACCAAATTGAGTTCACACCAGTCATATTCTTCTTTCTATTTTGATTGAATAGATTGGTTTCGACCTTCTCCGTACTAGTTAAAAGAAGTGTTAAAAACAAATTAAAAAAAACCTTTTACCTACTTTCGATACTTAATATAGTAATTTTTAAGCTTTATATAGCTAATCGATACTTGATTCCATAGTAGATGGTATCTATAAACAAATCTGCATACTTATTGTCGAGGAACAAAATAACTTTAAATTTGATTTTTGTCTATGGAGTAACGCACTGTATGACATTCTAACAGCATCACATAAACTGCCGTGAAACATCACATAGCATCGCATCGCAATTCTTATTAGGGAGTCGATGCCGGTTATGGACCCTTTGCGTATTATGGACCCCCTACAGAAAAACATAAAATTAACTCTCAAAGCAACCTTATTCCACCGGGTGAACTTCGATTGCATTGTAAGTCATCAGTTTCAGGCAAAATATTTGGTTTGAGACGCATAAACACAGATATTTGAACAGTTTTGTAAATGAAACCACACAAGAGGGTCCATAATACGCATTTCCAGGTGGATCCACAATAGGCACGTCGGCAGCGCGCCGGATTACATGGGAATCAAATGGAAAGTCGATAAAAGATAACGACAAATTTGTAAACATTCCAATTATGGACCCCGGGAGGGTCCATAATAGGCATTTGGACAACAGTTTTCCAAATGAATATTTCACTTGGAAAATCGAATGATTTTGTAATATGCGGCGTAATATGAAGTAAAAACACTGAACTTGTTGTTAGACTCCAAAAATCGTACATGCGCCTGGGATATCATTGCGGAAAAGCGTCGAGAATTAATTTTAGCTACTAAGGGGTCCATTACTAGCATTAAAACCCTATATCTCATAGTGCGAGGTAGTTAAGGATCTTATATGTTTACATTTGTATCTAACTGTCATTGTCACAGAAAACAAATCAGTGGAGGATGTCACGTTTGCTTCTTACTTACTTATTTGGCTTTACATCAATTATCTTGATAAAGCCTCGCCAACAAAATTTCGCCAATTCACTCGGTTCATGGCCGCTTCTCTCCATCCTCGACTGTGACCCACGCTCTCCAGGTCCTGGTGCACCTGGTCAATCCACCTAGCTCCCTGCGCCCCACGCCATCTTGTTGCGACCGGATTCGTAGCGAACACCATCTTTACAGGGTTCTTGTCCGGCATTCTTGCAACATGTCCTGTTCAGCGTATCCTTCCCGCTTTAGCTACCTTTACGATACTGGGTCCGCCGTAGAGTTGAGCGAGCTCGTGGTTCATCCTTCGCCACCACACGCCGTTCTCCTGCACGCCGCCAAAGATCGTCCTTAGCACTCGGCGTTCGAAAACCCCAAGAGCTTGCAAGTCCTCCTCGAGCATAGTCCACGCTTCCTGCCCATAGAGGACTACCGGTCTTATGAGCGTTTTGTACATCATGCATTTGGTGCGGGGGTGAATCTTTCTTGACCGCAGTTTCTTCTGGAGGCCATAGTAGGTACGACTTCCGCTGATGATGCGCCTACGTATTTCCCGACTAACATTATTGTCAGCCGTCAACAAAGATCCGAGGTAGACGAACTCGTCCACCACCTCGAAAGTATCCCCGTCTATCGTAACACTGCTTCCTAGGCGGGCTCTGTCGCGCTCAGCTCCCCCAACCAGCATGTACTTTGTTTTTGACGCATTCATCATTAGCCCGACTCTTGTGGCTTCTCGTTTTAGGCAGGTGAACAAATCTGCCGCCGTTTAAAATTTTCTCCCAATAATATCCATGCCGTCCGCGAAGCAAACAAATTGTCCGGATCTCGTGAAAATCGTGCCTCGACTGTTAAGTCCGGCTCTCCGCATGACACCTTCAAGCGCAATATTGAACAACAGGCACGAAAGTCCGTCCCCCTGTCGTAGTCCCTGCCAAGACTCGAACGAACTGGAGTGTTCGCCCTCAGCTCGCGGCACGAAGCCTTTGCGGGATGTGTTGAGCTCCTGATAGAACTTCCGCGTTTCTTGAGAACGGTACAGCAACTCCATCTCTTGGCATTCCACCTCTTCCAGGCGGCGCTTTTTGTCCCGGAATAGGCGGGTTTGCTGTTTCCGCTTCAGTCTGTATCGTTTCACGTTTTGCCGCGTACCATGCTGCAGCATTGCAGCCCGCGCTGCATTCTTCTCATCTAAAACCTCCTGGCACTCCTCGTCGAACCAATCGTTTCTTGAGCTCCGCTCCACATATCCGACAACGCTTTCGGCAGCGTCGTTAATGGCTGCTTTGACTGTCCTCCAGCAGTCCTCAAGAGAGGCCCTATCGAGCTCGCCCTCATCCAGCAACGCTGCCTCAAGATGCTGCGCGTACGCATTGGCGACATCCGGTTGTTTCAGCCGCTCGAGATTGTACCGGGGCGGGCGTCGGTACCGTACATTGTTGATGGCGGATAGTTTTGGGCGCAGTTTCACCATCACCAGGTAGTGGTCGGAGTCAATGTTTGCACCACGATGGGTTCTAACATCGGTTATGTCGGAGAACTGCCGTCCATCGATCAAAACGTGGTCGATTTGCGATTCTGTCTGCTGAGGTGATCTCCAGGTGTACCGATACGGGAAGCTGTGCTGGAAATAGGTGCTACAAATGGCCATGTTCTTGGAGGCGGCAAAATCTATCAGTCGTAGGCCGTTCCCGTTCGTCAGCCAGAGGGCGCTGAACTTTTCAATCGATGGTCTAAACTCCTCCTCCTGGCCAACCTGAGCGTTCAAGTCTCCTGAAGAATGATCTTGACGTCGTGGCTTGGGCAGCGATCGTCTCGCGTTCGAGCTGCGCGTAAAATGCGTCCTTGTCATCATCAGTGCTTCCGGAGTGTGGGCTATATACGTTGATTATGCTGAAGTTAAACAATCGGCCTTTGATTCTTAACTTGCACATTCGTTCATTGATCGGCCACCACCCGATCACGCGCCTTTGCATATCACCCATCACTATGAAAGCTGTTCCCAGCTCGCGTGTGTTGCCGCAGCACTGGTAGATGTTATGATTACCTCTAAACGTTCGCACCAATGCTCCTGTCCAGCACACCTCCTGCAGCGCTACGATGTCTAAACCGCGGGTCTTCAGTACATCGGAGAGTATGCAAGTACTTCCAATGAAGTTGAGAGATTTGCAGTTCCACGTTCCGAGTTTCCAATCGCTAGTCCATTTTCGTCGCTGCATTCTTTGCCGATTGTTCCGGTCCGTATTCTCTCGTTGACGTTCCTGTGCGGATGTGTTTTTACGGTTTGCTTGCAGGGCCTGACACCAACCCCCTAGATTTCCGGAGGACCATTCCCCCTAAATGTTCGGAGGGCCATAGTGCGCAGTTTAGCTTAGAGTCCTTCTCTGGCACTCGGACGATGATCAGCCGCCCCTGACATGGGGAGCAGACGCTGTTGTGAGCCGCTCCTAACATGGAATACAGACGTTCCAGATTTGCAAAAGCAAACCCCCCTTTCCCTGTCAGCATATGACCAAAGTTCCCACCGGGGGTTGGTTACCCGATTTTCCCCAAGGTTACTCGTACCCCGGCCAGTACCACGAGGAGGTAGGGATAGGAGTTGCTGGGCAAGAGGCTAAGGACCGCACAAAGGGGTCTATTTTATTCCTGAATGTACGCGAGGTACAATGGTACGCCATGCCCAGCTATTTACCGCGCGTTTGCTTCTAAAATTTGTAAATTTCCTGAAAATCAGATACAAGGTGAGTTTCAAATCCATTCATGTGCAATGTATGAGATAATATTGGTTTGCTTCTGGCTCGCCGATGTTTACCATGGCTTGATTATTCGAGAATCAACAGCAAACATAAAAACGGAGGCCGTTGCTTGCTCAAATGTTTTCGTTACAAAAAAAAACTTTTTTGCGGTACCATTTCAACATTTATTTTTGTTTTTTTATTTTTCCATTGCAATGAGAAATGTAGGAACATTCACTTGAAATGTTAATATTTACTGTTATTATAAATCAAGTTTTTTTTTGCGATTTTGAGCAGTTCATTGGTGTAAGAAGTTTGTGAAAAGACATTCTTAACGACGATACAAGTTTTTGAACCGATGTAGATATGCGACAATGATATAAAAAAGAACTTTAAACAACTTGAACCATGAATTCTTTCGCATTTTCCGGTTGTCATACCGGCAACTTAGCTGCATCGTATATAGGAAGGATGTAGCTTTCAGTTGACGTAACAAAAATTTGGTGGCCATCTTAATTTTTTTCAGAAAAATAAAAACGATTTCCTGCAGGAATTCAGTCAAACACTATGCTAAGAACTACTTCAGGGATTATTTTACGAAAATCTCTACAAATATTTCTCCAGTAAATGCTCTACATTGATTTTTTGGTAAATTTCTTCATGGAATCCTCCAAAGATTTCTTTTGTGATCTCTTGAAGAATTATTCTAGGGATTTCTCCAGAAGAGTCAAAACAGGGGCTACAGGGGTTTTTTCCAGGGATTTCTCTACAAATTCTACCAGCATTCGTCGTGGGACACCTCCAAGGATTCTCCAAAAATCCTCCAGAAGCCCTTTAGAAATTCCTACAGGAGTATCTCCAGAGGCTCATCCTGGGATTTCTCTTGTAAAAATCCGGTAAAAAAATAAACAGCGGAGCCAAAAACCATATTTTATGTTCCAGGGATTTTTTCATGAATCCCTCTAGAGAATTCTTCTAAGAATCCCTCGATTGGCTCTTGCAAGAATTACTTCAAACATTTTTCCAGGAATTCAACCGGGGATTCTTCAAGGGATTACTATTTTTTTTCTAGAATTTCAACGCATTTATCCACATCGACCAAGGAGTGCGGGTTCGATTCCCGCTTCAGTTAGGAAAACTTTTCGTCAGGAACGTGTTTCGATTGTGAAATTTTTTTATTAAGGTTTCTCCAGAGATTGCTCTAGGAATCTTTTCAGGACCTCATCTAAGAGTTCATCTTCTAAAAAACAGGAGTTCCTAGAGGAATCTTTAAAAAAAATCGCAGATTAAATTCAGGATGAATTATTATTCATTTTGATGAAATCTCTGGAGGAATTCATGGCTAAACCTATGCAGGAATTTATAGAGGATTCTCGAAGAATTGCCCGGAGGAGTTTTTGGAGGCCCAGAACGAGTCTCTAAAGAAATTTGAAGGGGAATTCCTGGAAGCAACCTGAAAAAATCCTTAGAAGAATACATGTAGCGATTTCCTGGATACATGCCTGAGGGAAATCCTAAAGTAAACTTTTGAGGAATCCCTATAGGAATTCAAGAAGTTATTTATTGTAGAATCCCTAGATGAATTTCTCCAGGAGAATTTCGGGAGCGATCCCGGAGGAAGTCTCAGGAATAATTCGTAGATGAATCTCGAGAAGACTACCCGAGAATATTCTGGACAAACAAATGGAGAAATATCTGGAGTAATGCTTCAAGAAATCGTTGTATTGTAACTTGGAGGAAGCCTTAAGGAGGCAGGATCCGTCATTGATTTCGGAATTTTCAAAAGCAGTTTTTTCGTTCAATATCAAGAAAATTTACAGGAAAATGTGTTCATTGTATTCTATTCTCCAACCGAAACACAGTGAACACGTTTTCATCGAAAAGTTTTCAGATTTGAACAGAAAAACTGCTTTTGAAGTTTCGATGATGACGATGATTACGATGACGAAGCGTTGAGCGTTAAAGACATCACTGCATAAATTCTTGTAGAAATATTCCTGGAGGAATGCTAAGAAGAGTCCCCGATCAGATAGAAGGAACAAGATTATAACAGTTTTTCTCTTATATGATTTTATTATAAGACCAGTTGTTATAAAACATATACCGTTAGTAGTTAGAATAACAAACATTATTGCAAATTTTGTTATTGTTCATAACTTTAGATGTTATTTACAATCAACTTACACATGCAATATAAGAAATATAACAAATGTCATGTAATTAATCTGATACAAAAAAATGTTACAAGTTAAGAACAAAGCCATCTTGACAATGTTATATGAACTTGTTATGTGATTCTAGACGGGTGTCTGAGAAGCCTGAGTGGCCCAGAAGTAATATCTGAAAAAGTTCCCTGAGGAATCGTTCGAGAAATTCCTTGAGAAATTCTAGTTAAAATTTTACTGGAGGAATCTATGGAGGATTCACTGGAGACATTCCCGCAGTAAGTCTTGGCGAAATCCCTGTACAAATATCCCTGCAGAAATTCCTGGAATAATCCTTAGAAAAATCCCTGGAGGAACTTCTGGCAATATTCCTGATGGAATTGCTGGTATTTCTGGAGTTCTATCGGAAACGGTCTGGTAGCGAACAAAATTTGTTTCTTGGAGAAATCTCAGGGTAACCGCTTGTGAAACCCATGGAAAAATCGCTGTAAGGATTACAGTAGAGATTATCTTGGATCTTATGGCTCCTGCACATAAGGCTGCAGCACGTGCACAGTATGCAACCATTGGATTACAACAAAATTGTATCGCAATTATATCAAGATTTGTTACAAATATAAAATTTTATTTCATTTTTGTTCATGCACGTTGAGTTGTAACAATGTCCTTACATAATTAAAACAAAATCAGTTATAATAACAGGGGCCCATATAGCCGTAGCGGTAAACGCGCAGCTATTCAGCATGATCAAGCTGGAAGGCAGAAATTTAAACATAATTGAAACAAAACCAGTTATAGCTTGAGCTTGAGCTTGAGCTTGATTGGCCGCCCGTGGATGCACTCCAGTATCGCCAGATCAGCTGCACTTACACAAGGAACCAATCGAATGACTGCTTGGGACTAACAGGCATCCTCAGTGTATAAGTGCTGGTGATCTTCTATTTTTAGGCAACAATGGCACCTGCCACGTCAGAATGCAGACCAATGAGGGGAAGGGGGAGGAATTGATGATGCATTGAACTGACTCCCACGTAGACCGTATATTCCACTGCATATACGCCAGTTCTATTTTAAACCTAAACTAAAATCCAATAACTTTCCTTCTACAATGTATTTTAATGAAAAGGTTGGCCATACCTCACAAGATATATGCAACTTATTTTCAAAATTTTATCAAGAAGTATACACAACATACTCTGAAGCTGATCGTGATTATGAATATTTCGATTTCCATCCTGAATTTCCTAACGATGTTGGTATCAGTCATATAAATGTGCATGAAATATTGAATGGTTTAAAAAACTTGGATGCAACCAAAGGAAATGGACCGGATGGAGTTCCACCAGTCTTCATGAAGACTTTAGCAATTGAATTAACTACTCCCTTATTTTGGCTCTTTAATATGTCACTGGAGTCTGGAGTCTTTCCAAAGATGTGGAAAAGCTCATACCTTGTTCCCATTTTCAAATCTGGCAAAAAATCTGATATTATTAACTATCGTGGCATTGCCCTTATTTCGTGCATTCCGAAGCTCTTTGAGGCTATCATAAATGAAAAAGTATTCATCCAAATCAAAAACAGAATAACTACAGCGCAGCACGGCTTTTTTAAAGGGCGTTCGACAGCCACTAATTTGCTCGAATTTGTAAACTATTCATTGAGTGCTATGGAAAATGGAAATCATGTAGAAGCTTTTACACAGATTTTAGTAAAGCATTTGACCGTGTTGATATACCCATGCTTATATTTAAACTACAAAAAAATGGTATTGAAGCCAAATTGCTGAAATGGATTGAATCATATTTAACCACTCGCGAGCTAATAGTGAAATTCAAAGGAAAAAAGTCAACTCTCAGTTCGCGCTTGGATTTCGAGCTGTACAGACGTGCGATAGATAGAGCAGAAAAAGAAATCAAATCCTGTGTGTCGGTTGTGAGTCGGTTCTCAGCAGAGCTGAAGCCACATGTGATAAAAGTGCGATAGTGGGTACTAAAGCGAGAAAAATGGCGGATACAGAGTTAAGAGCTAACTCCCTGCGAGTCAGGTTTGAGCGTGGTGTACCAGAACCAGCCGATAGTGAGATCTTCAAGTTTATGAAGTCGAAGATGAAGCTAAACAGTGACAAATTACTGTCGATGTACAAGGATAAAAACGAAACATCGATTATCATAAAGTTCAAGAAGGAGGAAGACATGCGTAACACGTTGAGTGATCTACCGGGAAAAATGCTTTTCGAATATAATAAATATGACAGTACTGAAGTTAGGTTATCATCAGCGAACGCCATAGTGCGATACATCAGACTTTTCAATCTGCCGCCGGAGATAGATGATAAGGAGATTTCGGTTGTAATGCAGAGGTTCGGGAAGATTGTCCGGATGGTACGCGAGAAGTATGGGGAGGAAACGGGGTTTCCTATTTGGACCTCGGTTCGTGGAGTGTATTTGGAGTTGCGAGAAGGGGTAGAAATACCAGCCACGATTTACATCAGAAATATGCGTGCCCGAGTTTCGTATGAAGGTATCATCAACAAGTGTTACATGTGCGGTAGTAAGGAGCACTTGAAAGCGGAGTGTCCCGAAAAGAAATCGGTCAACGATCGATTGCGAGAACACCAGGGTACGTCTTACAGTGGAATTCTGAAGGGCGGAGAAAGGTGGGTGAGACAGCACCAGTCTAAACAAGGTAATACCGATAGCGAAGGGATGATCAAACTCGGTCAAGGTCTGCCGAAACGATTGAATACAGCTCATCTGCAATCAGAGCAAAGTGAACTCGGTGGTGAGGAGAAAGCAGAGGGGAGGGAGAATAGCAGTGTAGATGAAGGTCAAACAGCCCCAGACAACGGTAGTGAGAGTATTCCAGTAACAATGGGGCTAGCAGAGCGAGGCGTAGACAATGTCGAGTCGAACGTCGATATGGTAGTAGCAGAGAGCGATTTCACCAAGGTCACGGGCAAAAGAGGACGTAAGCAACAGCGGTCGGGTACAAAATAAAGAGGGTACTTCGGATTCGGATGAATCTGCTTCGGGTAAAGTTCATCGAGAGCGATACACTCAGCCAGGGAACAAGTCAGGCACTTTAAGTGAGTCCCTTGATCGTATCACGCGTAGCAAGTCGAAACAGCGAAAAATTAGTGGTAGTGAGAAGCCTATTACTGTGGTCGAAGGTGGGTCTGCGGCATTAGATTGCTTAAGCAACGATGTTGATAGTATTTAGGTATCAGAAAAATGAAGTAGTTTTGATTGATGCTGAGCGCTTATATCTGTATGAGTTATTTTTTTGGTTTCAGCTAGGGAAGAGTTTAGAAACTTCATGATGAATCATATAATTAGGGTAGCGAGCGTTAATTTAAACAGTAGCTCAAATTTAGTGAACAAATGCCTTTTAAAAGATTTTATTTTCAACAACGATTTAGATATTGTCTTCTTGCAAGAAGTATGTTACTCGAACTTTTCTTTTGTTCCATTTTTCATACCGTTTGTCAATTTGAATGAGGGGGAATCTGGGACTGCTATATTGGTGCGAAATTCATTTGATACTGGTCAACCTCTATTCAGCTTGAATGGAAGAATTACATCTATAGTGATTGAGAACATGAACTTTGTGAATGTGTACGCTTTTTCCGGGGCAAACCGTAGAAAAGAGAGAGATAATTTATTTCTGAATGATCTCACAACACATTTGGCAAAGGCTAACGTTTCCGTGAACATTGTGGGAGGGGATTTTAATTGTATTATCAATAGTTCCGATTGCGTGGGTGATTCGAAAAATTACTGCACTGGTCTTCGACAGTTGGTGGAAGCTTTTAAATGGAAAGATGTAGCCTGCGAGCTTAAACAGAATCAATTCACTTTCCATAGAATGAGTTCAGCCTCCCGACTGGACCGATTCTATGTTCCACGAAAGTTTTGCGATAACATCCTTGATTTTAAAACGGAAGTACTTCCCTTTTCTGATCACTGTGGTATAATCATGAAGATTAAAGTGAATAGAGAAATGATTGTCAGTCGGGGAAGAGGATATTGGAAAATAAATCCCACTATTCTGAAGGACGAACAAGTCTTGGTACAATTTTCTGAAGAGTGCGATACGTGGAAGTTACGACAAGTTTATAATATCGATAAAAGTAAATGGTGGAATGATGTTTTCAAAACTAAGTGCAAACAATTTTACAAATCAAAAAACTGGGAGCTGATAACTAGAATAACGGATGAGAAACATTATTTTTATTGTAAAATTAGGGAATACATGGAAAAGAAAAATAAGGGTGAGGATACGTACTTAGATATAAAAGTGATGAAATCTAGAATAATGGAAATTGAGACAGAAAGATTGAACCATTTAGGCAGCACTTATAGCGCTCAAAATGTACTTCAAGGTGAAATCATGAATATTTTTCAAATAGCCGCGCAGATTAAACGTCAAGAACAAAGCAGTATTTTAAAGTTGAAAGAAGATAACGTTGTGGTCAGTGATTCAACAAGGCTTAGAAAAATGGTTTTTGAACATTTTTCAAATCAATTCAAGAAAGAAACCGTTTCGGATCCAGAAGAGAGAAATGACCCTTTAAACTTCCTTACAAATTGCTTAGATGATGAAGATAGAGAACAGCTTGTAACCCCGATCACCATAGATGAATTGAAGAAGGTGTTAGAAACAGCTAAAAAGAAAAAATCCCCAGGGCCTGATGGATTAACCTATGAGTTTTACCTGCAAAACTTCGAGGTTATGAAAAATGATATTTTAGAGATTTTCAACGCTTATCTCTCTGGCGCCTTTTTGCCTCCGAAAGGTTTTTCTGATGGAGTGATTACGTTGATACCGAAAGGCAAAAGTAATAGTTTGTCGTTAGATGACTATCGACCAATTTCTATGCTTAATTGCGATTATAAATTGTTCACAAAAGTTTTGGCAGAAAGGATTAAAAGCAAGCTACATAAATTAGTTGGAATTGGTCAGACAGCGTGTCTCCCCGAAAAATCGTGTATTGATAACCTGAAGGATCTAAGAAGGATATTTACAAAATCTTGCGAAAACAAAAGATTCAAGGGGTGTGTAGTAAGCATAGATTTGAACAAAGCCTTTGATAGAGTAGACCATGAGTACTTGTGGAAAATCCTGGAGAAATTTGGTTTCCCTCCAATTTTGATCAATTGTGTTAAAAATCTCTATGATATTGCATCCTCTCGTGTATTGGTGAATGGTTTTTTAACGAATGCTTTCAGGATAACGAGGTCGGTGAGACAAGGTTGTCCTTTGAGCATGGTTTTATTTGTGCTTTACTTAGAGCCTCTAGTCAGGACAATTGCTGAAAATTTGCAGGGGTTTTTAGTATATGATAAATTCATAACAGTTATAGTTTTTGCAGATGATTTTAATGTGATAGTGCGAAGTGAGCAAGAGTTTGATTTACTTTTGAATATATTTGAGTGTTATTCAAAATATGCGAGAATAAAAATAAACTTTAATAAATCTTCATTTATGCGTATTAATAAAGCTCAGTTAGGACCACAAAAAATCAAGGAAGTAGACAGTATCAAAATTTTAGGAGTAAAGTTTTATAAAACTTGGAATCAGACAGTTGTAGCTAATTACGATTCTATGATAATCAACATTAAAAGTACAATGCAAAAACATAAAATAAGGAATTTAAATCTCTTTGAAAGATGTGTAGTACTAAACACATTCATTTTGTCAAAGATTTGGTATGTTGCGCAAATTTTTCCACCTCTGAATCGACACATAGCAGAAATTAAGAAACATTGTGGAAATTTTATCTGGAACGGGTCGATTTTTAGGGTAGAACGCAATCAATTGTATCTAGATTATTTGAAAGGCGGATTAAGGTTGATTGATCCAGAAGCAAAAATGAAAGCACTTTTCATGAAAAATTTGCTTTACAATGAAGATGCTGAAGGATGCTTTTTTGAAGAGAAATATTTACTTGATTTAAGTACATCGCAAAGGCTGACGAAGAACGCAAGGGAGTGGATATCAAATGCAGTTTCCTTAAAAGCGAGAACAGATTTAAACTCAACAAAGCGTTTTTATGACTATTTCGTTGACATGAACAACTGTATTCCGAAGATTGAAGAGAAAATTAACATTGATTGGGCAACTTTGTGGGAGAATATTAATTATAATTTTATTACGCTCAATGACCGATCAAAGATGTTTTGTTTTGTGAACAATTTGATCCCTACAGGAGAAAAACTTTCAGCCTACAATGTTCGAAGAAATGCAAGCTTGTGTGGAAAATGCGGGGCCGTAGATGACGTTTCCCACAGACTTAAAATGTGCCCAAATGCTAAGCGAGTATGGCAATGGTGTAGTGAGATCATTCGGACGCGAATGAAAACGGACGTATCTGATTTAGAAAATTTCCTTTCACAAAGAGTATGTTTGAGATCGCAGAAACAAAAAGCTGCATTATGGTTGACGGTGCGAGTGATTTCGTTTAATTTGGCAGGGCCAGAGCCCAGTCTATTTGTGTTTAAACGACAGCTTAGAGAATTACGATGGAACAATCGAAAAGTTTTTGATAAGCATTTTGGACGTTATTTAAACATTTGTTAAATGGAAACTTAGAGCAGGCGTTAGGTTTAAGCTACCATGTAATCCAATTGCGAAATGTACTTATTATTTCACAATAAAAAAAAAAAAAAAAATTCCTTATACAATTTTCCCATTAGACAATTGTAAATATAATTCTAACGTAAAGTCAGCTTTCCAATAAAAAAAAAAAAAAAAAAAAAAAAAAAAAAAAAAAAAAAAAAAAAAAAAAAAAAAAAAAAAAAAACTCCAATATATGCCACTTCAGGGGTTCCACAAGGCTCTCATTTAGGTCCGCTTTTGTTTATACTGTTTGTGAACGATTTGTCGTTTATTCTTGACATAATAAAAGTATTAATCTATGCTGACGATATGAAACTTTATTTGGAAATAAAAACTGCACAGGACATACATACTTTTAAACACGAAGTACAAATCTTCCACACGTGGTGTCAGAAAAGCCTACTACAACTGAATGTAAAAAAATGTAACCTGATATCTTTTAACAGGAAAAGAGACATTCACAATGTAACAATAACTTTAGGCAATCAAAATGTTGAAAAATGTAATAGAATCAGAGACTTAGGCATAATTTTAGACTCAAAACTTACTTTCATTGATCACTATAACACTATGATAAATAAAGCTAATAATATGTTAGGCTTCATTAAACGCTTCGCTTATAACTTCAATGATCCATACACAATAAAAACATTGTTCATTGCCTATGTTAGATCAATACTTGAATATTGCAGCATAATTTGGTCACCTTTTTCAACAGTACATGATGAAAGGATAGAGTCGGTGCAAAAACAATTTTTATTATATGCTCTTCGCAAATTAGGTTGGACAGAATTTCCATTACCATCTTACAAAGCTAGATGTATGTTGATTAATATTCAAACACTAAGAGAGCGTCGTGAATATGCCATGATTTCATTTATAAACGATATTGTATCCCATAAAGTTGATTCCCCAGAATTATTATCTAAATTAAACTTTTATGTACCATCCAGACGATTACGCCATCGAGAACTATTTGCAATCAACTATCACCGTACTAATTATGCAAAATTTGGGCCAATGAACCAAATGATGACTACTTATAATAAACATTACAATTCAATCGACTTAACTTGGTCCAAAGCGAAGCTAAAACAATACTTCCGCACATTATCTTAAGAAGAAAAAATAGGTAATTGAATGTAGAAGTGTAACTAGCGCATAAGAAACTCTCTGTAACGGTTTACAAACATGATTGACGACAATAAATAAATAAATAAATAAATAAATAAATAAATAAATAAATAAATAAGTTCATGCGGGAGTGTATGGATTGGGGGAAAGGGGCATGGCAGAGAGGTTTGCTTTTGTGGTTAGCAGACTGCCTATGTATCAGGCGTAAGAAAGGCGTGCGCGTGGAAGTAGGAAGCGTTAGGGAAACGGTTTCTTGTCCGTCTCTGGTTCTAGCGTTTGCTATGAACGAATAGTTTGAGTGTGATATATTTAGAATGGAAGATAGAAGCAAGTGAGAGATATACAACTACAAAGTACGAGGAAAGAGGGACGGGCCTGGGATTGAACCCATGACCTTCTGCATATGAAGCGGTGTCCATGTATTTTATTCTCTGGTCCGTTCAAAATTCAGTTATGCTGAGTTCACTGTATAATCTTTTTTTTTCTAATTTGGCCGTAACGGAAATGATATTCTAATATAATATTTTTTATGTTTGGGAAGCCCAGCGGTAAACACGCAGCTTCTCAGCTAGACCAAACTAAGGGGCATGTGCTCGATTCCCAACGGACGAGGATTTTTCCGGGTTGGAAATTTTTTCGACTTCCCAGGCATACAATATCATCGTAAGCGAAGAATCGTAAGCAAAAGGCACATAAGATATACAAAAAATGTTAAAATGATGTAAATTTAATTAACTATTTAAATATTTGCGATCAATTATATCTTGCCATTGATACCGCATTTGAAGAGTATACTCACTATACAAACTGAGCGTGAATTGAAATCATGTCCTAAAAATTTCTTTAATTACGTTAAAACAAAAACCAAATCTAACAACTTTCCTTCTGAAATGCACCTTGATGATAAAATTGGTGTAAACCCTGAAGAAACTTGCAATCTTTTTTCAAGACGTTTACACTACTTATTCGGAAAATAATCGAGATCGTGAATATTTCTCGTTTCTTCCGGAAATCCCAAATGACAATTGCGTCAATCAAAGTACATGATATTGTAGATGCACTAAAAAGTCTAGATGTCTCCAAAGGTGCTGGACCTGACGGGATTCCACCTTTATTTTTGAAAATGTTATCAATCGAACTTGCATTTAGAAGTGGCAAAAAATCTGACATACGTAATTATCGTGGGATAGCCATTATCTCTTGTATTCCTAAGATTTTCGAGGCAATAATAAATAAAATTTTATTCGATATGGTTAAAAACAGAATAACTTATACTCAGCATGGTTTTTTTAAGGGACGCTCAACATGCACAATCTTGCTGGAGCTCATTCATTATTCTTTTACAGCCATGGATAATGGTAATCACGTGGAAGCTCTCTATACAGATTTCAGTAAAGCTTTCGATCGCATTGACATACCAATGTTGCTTTTAAAGTTAGAAAAAATAGGATTTCAACCGGACCTTCTTAAGTGGGTAGAGTCTTATCTTACTAATCGTCAACAAATAGTTAGATACAAAAGAGTAAATCTATTCCAATTAAAGTTACATCGGGAGTTCCTCAAGGGTCTCATTTAGGGCCATTATTTTTTTTTTATTTTATACGTTAACGACATTTCCTTCATTCTAAAAAAGTGAAAGCTCTCATATATGCTGATGACATGAAACTGTTTCTTGAAATAGCAAACGATGAAGATATACATACTTTTCAAAATAAAATTGATATGTTATACAAATGGTGCAATAAAAGTCTTCTCCAATTGAACGTGAAAAAATGCAATTCTATATCCTTTAGCAGAAAGCGTAGTATACCTAACACAACAGTCTACCTAGACCAACTAGTAGGAAAATGCGTAAGAATAAGAGATTCAGGAGTGATTTTAGATTCCAAAGTTACTTTTATAGATCACTATAATACAATTATCAACAAGGCAAACAAGATGTTAGCATTTATAAAACGATTTAGCTATAATTTTCACGATCCATACACTATAAAAACATTATACATAACCTATGTGCGTTCAATTTTAGAATACTGTAGCATAGTTTGGTCACCATTTTCATCAACCCATGAAAATCGTATAGAATCAGTTCAAAAACAATTTCTGTTGTTCGCACTTTGAAAATTAGGTTGGACAAGGTTACCTCTACCATCTTATGAAGCACGATGCATGCTCATTAATATTCAAACATTGAAGAAACGTCGCGAATTTGCAATGGTCTCGTTCGTAAACGATGTAGTTTCGCATCGTATTGACTCGATGACGCTGTTGTCAAAATTAAATTTTTATGCTCCTTCAAGGGACCGTCCATAAATGACGTAGCATTTTTTCACTGATATTTCACACCCCCTCTCCCCTCGTAGCATTTCATCACAAATGCTGATACCCCCCTTGGAAAATACGTAGCATATCAAGCAAATAGATGAGTTGATTGAAAGGAAATCTTCTGCAACATTGAGAGCATAATTCACGGAATAAATATCTTGTTTAGTGTAATATTTGCCAAACCGAACAAATTGTTTTTTTTTTAAGAAATAAGCTCTTACAGAAAATATCAATAAAGCTAAAACAATCCAAGTTGTTAAAGCATTAATTTTTAATTAATTTATTTATCTTTTAATTTGTTTATTTATAAATAATTTTATTAAGACATGCATATTATGTTCACATAATAAATAAAAGCATTGAAAATATCTGCTTGATTGTACTACAGAAAATCTAAATTTTCTTAGATTTTTTTCAATCTTGTCATACGAATGTTTTGAAGCTGAATTATCATTTTATAACCCAACTTTATAAGTCAAACAAAGAAAAAAGGAGTTTGATAAAAAATAATTGTATATTATTTTTTTAAGCGCCTCTCATTTGATTCAAAATGCTACGTCCACTAGCTAGGACCCCTCCCTCCCCCTCGTCATACATCGTCACAAATTCGTGAAGCCCCCCCCCCTCCGTCTCCCCTAAAAAGCTACGTCATTTATGGCCGACCCCCAAGACAACTGCGAAGTCGTAGTATTTTTTATACAAACCATCACCGCACAAATTATGCCAAATTTGAGCCTTTAAATCAAATAATGTCTATTTACAATAAACATTGCGAAACCATTGACTTTACTATGATGAAACCGGAACAAAATTCGAACTAGATTAAGAAAATAACATTTTTAAACTATATAATATTAAGTTTAAAATTGTATCAAAATGGTCTACTTCTGATTGACGACATGAAATAAATAAATAAATGCTGAGAAGCAGGCTCTGTTCCACTAGGTGCGTAACGCCAGGTATATGGCATGGTGTCCATTTTCTGGATGAAAAATCATGTATTTTGAGCCGTCGCATGATGGTACTATAAGATGGTCTGAAAATGTCCACATCACACCCTAGCGGAACCGGTTCCGTAATACTCCGAAATACCGGCCAAATGTAAATGTTGGTCCTCTTGGTGCTCTTGTAAATCGAAATGAAAAACCATGAAATTTGAACCGTCGTTATATAGATGTGTATGAACTGCTGAATATGATATACGCCAGTTCCTTCTGAAACAGGTTCCAGGTTCCCTTGTGCCCTTTTGCCCAGAATGGCCATACTGACAAACAATTTCCAGGGTTCCATGCTTGACTTCCATATCGTCCCCTTCATGCTACAACTAGATAACTCGAAATTTGAAATTTTTGACTTCAATTTGTCAAAACAGTTTTCTTAATTAGATCTGCAAAATATCCACAGGTCTTAAGCGTGTGATTCAAAATATACAAGTTAAAGATTATTTTTCAATCATAATCTCTGCGACTAACCATCACCTTGTTAAACGGTCATACTTTCAAAGTTGCACATCTCAAAATTGATTTTCGAGTTATCTAGTTGTAGCATTAAGGGGACGATATCTTTCATATAAAGCTAAAAGAACGAAAATCGGTTAAAAAACGGATTTTTGAGAGCGTTTTAAAGCCATGGGTCATTTTTGACCCTTAATGCATAATGTGTCACTTTTTTTGTAGCGCCGCTCCTAGAGGTCGCTGAAAGCTTCTTTTAGCACGAAAATGTTCGTTTTCAAAAGTTAGGAAAAGTCAGAAAATTTCAGATTTAGGGTTCCAATGCTAGTAATGGACCCCTTAGTAGCTGAAATTCATTCTAGACGCTTTTCCGCAATGATATCTCAGACGCATATACGTTTTGTGAAGTCTAACAACAAATTCAATGTCTTTACTTTATAGTACGTCTATGAAACATACAAAATCATTCAATTTTTCCAGCAAAATATGCATTTGAAAAACTGTTGTCCGAATGCCTTTTATGGACCCTCCCGGGGTCCATAATAAGATTGTTTACAAATTTGACGTTGCGTATTATGGACCCACCATTAGGGTGGGGCTTATTTCCAAAAATCTTTCGTAGTCAGGATTTACAAAGTGGAAAATGATCATCGGTCCCAAAATAACATCCTGTGAAAAAATGAGATTTTTTGGTGAAGGTTTAGAGGTGGCGCAAAGGGCGTAGGGGGAGATCCCCCAGTGCCGGACAGCACCCAATACCGGACAAAGTCGAAACATTGAGAAATCATGGTCCAATCAAGATGGTGTATTAGTAGAAAAGAAAGCTATTATGTAGACTAATGTTTGCGTAGAATAACACATCCTTGAAATATGCATGCCTTTTAAAAAAGGTAGAAAAGTTTGAAAATCTTTAAACAATTGACGTATGCTCTTAATTTTGAGCCTATTTAGTAATTATTTTGAATATGAAAAAATACTTTGGATCCCGCAAGCATGATCGAACATAATCCTTATTTGATAGTGTGAATGTATGTTGTACCATAATTGAACTAAATATTGACAAATTACAATTTTGGTTAAGCACCTCCTGTCCCTCAGTTCCGGACAGCTTGATTTGTTATATGGTATAATTGAAATTATTGCACCAGTGTCTCAAAATACTTTCATTTTTCATGGGTTTCGTCGATCATGGTATCAAACATGCAATAAAATTAACAAGAATGAACATTCAGAACAACATCGTAAAATGTGCTACTTTTAATCATATATGAAAGAGGTTTTTGATAGGCATCTTGCAAACTAAGAAAAACTCAAATTATTCTTGTTAATGTTGCAAATGCATTGAATTGGTAATTATAAACTATTCCTATAGTGTACACATTCAATGATGTTCAAATTTACAGAATTCGAGGCATTTCCAGATCGTGTCCGGTATTGGGTGCCACCTTTCAAGATCGATCAATTTGGTACTAAAATATATCATCAAAATGCGATGTCAAAATTCATATTTATATTTTCAAATTTATTTTTGTACACTATAAAAATGATAATATTTATCATAAATGGGTAACACGAGCCCATAAAATCAATATTTTTCGAATTATGAATTTAGTGGCTTAAGTGTCCGGTACTGGGGGATCTCCCCCTATGTGCAGTTATCCCATTTTAGTGAACTCTGAAAAATTTTGGTATGCTTTTCAGCTTGTTTTGGGCAAAAAATCACCTCAAAATTGAGATATCTCCACTCCTTTAGATGATATTTGACGAAATATATATTATGCATGCGATTTTTGGCCCTTGAATAGGTTACGCTGACTGATTGCTATGAACCCGAATAAGCATATGAATAGCTGGGGAGAATTTCTATGCTATTAGAATGGAACAAAGAGCAAAGAAGAATGAGAGAAAGAACTAAGACCACAGAAGAAAGTAGAAGAAGAAACAAGTGGGAGGGTGAAACTAGTGATGTCTTCAGCGTGACTGAGGAATCTAGAAAACGATGATTATATTTATTGACTTCTTTTTTTTTTCAATCTTTATTAACGAGATTTTTAGCTCTTTAGCAATGGGCTAGTTCATCTCGGGACCAACGGGTTTACTTCCCTTCCGAATATTACCTACTTCAAAAAAATTTCGAGCAATTTTTCTTCAAGTTGGGGAAGAGCACCAATTTTTTAACCATCTCTAGTTTTCTACCCATGTATACGATTTTATTAGATGTCGGCCGATATAATATTGCATGCCATATCATACTACTTTTATTTTCATATTCTATTACCATATTATGATACATAATAATTTGCTCTACAATATACAATTTCACTATTACTGAATATAACATATTTTGGGAAGGGAGGGAGCATCAGGGCATCATTGAAGTTACAACTGGACAATGAAGTGGAGTGCCAATCGGAGTCAGGAGGAAAAATGTTAGTCATTCGCGTCTAATACTTTTCTCTCCAACAGTTGTAAAAGATTTGACGCGCCCTTCTTCTAACAAACCATTCCGTGGAAAGCTCGACGAGTATTGCAAATTCTAATACTCAATATGTTGGATCATATAGCTGGAAGGAGATTCTCTATTTCCCGCGGGTTTCGCGTAAGTGTTTCTGCTTACGGGTCCGCCACCCCCCTGTTGGCCCTTCATACAGCAATATGTTGAATTCAGATTGGTAATAAAATTTGGCCTTACTGTTGAGTGGAGCCGCATGCAGAGCAAGACTCAAGCAAGGATTGGTGGCTACCTACATACATACATACATATGTATACGATTTTATTGGATCTTATTGGAACTTTATTGGACCTTATGGAAAAATTGCAATAACGGCTAAAATATCCTTAATTCCATGCGAAGTTTCATCATTATTCTCCTGGTAGATATAGATGAATGCGGGTCACTTCACTGCTTTAGTTCAATAATCGTTTGTTTGTTTTTCTTTCTGAATGATGATAGCAATTAATCGAAAGGGACCGTTGCAAAATTTACAACCTGGAAATTCAGCCTCACGCAGTATCTATTAAATTCATAACTAATTTATATAATTATTCATATAAACATAGGACATCCTGTTAAAATTCCTTCATGTAGCTCTGTCCTAAAAAATATGTTTCAGAACTGTGACGACTTAATTTTGGTTTTATTTGAGAGGTTTTCAACCTGAAGTGCTTTATCTCTTGCACTCTATAGAAGCTCGTGCACTAATTGAATTTTGACTGCCGACTTTTTTTCCTTCTGCTGTTGTTTGTACACATCGATTTCAAATACAGATGTAGAACGATGTATTGAACTACATCTGCATTTTCGTTTGTCCGAAGTTATGTTGAAGGTGTTGTGGCGAAAGTGAAGTATTGGAACCCCAAACGCAATTGATTGCTGAAATGGCATCATAATCCAGAAATTCCTGTGGAAATTCTAACAAGAAAGGTTATTGCTCGAAAGCAAAAATCGTTTATGGATTTACCTAATAAGGATATATCGTGTGGGATCAAAATCCGAACACCTAAGAAATGAATCTAAACCCTTCCACTTCATATTAAACTCCTTCTATTTGTATGAAGTTTACGGATTTTGAGCCTGTATGGATTTGGGCCCCTCTGTAATTTCTTTCAGATTATAAAAGCAATTGCTGGAGTTATATCAAACGGACATTCTAAAATACTAAATGAGTGTTAAACTTGCATATAATCACATCTCATACATACAACCGAGATATTTTCACGGCTCCATAGTTGATTCTAATATAATATCATCAGTTTCACACTCCCCCCTGTTTAACCCACCCCACCTTACATTCTTCTGTGTTCTTTGTTCTTTCTCTCATTCTTCTTTGCTCTTTGTTCCATTCTACAAGCATAGGAATCCTCCCCAGCTATTCTTATTCGGGTTCATAGTAATTAGTCATTGTAACCTATTAAAGGGCCAAAAATCGCATGCATAAAATATATATCGTCAAATATCATCTAAAGGAGCGGAGTATCGCAATTTTGAGATGATTTTTTGCCCTTAAGGGTCCTAAAATCACCAAAACAAGCTGAAAAGCATACCAAAATTTTTCAGAGTTCACTAAAATGGGAAAACTACACATACGCCCTTTGCGCCACCTCTAAACCTTCACCAAAAATTCTAATTTTTTCACAGGATGTTATTTTGGGACCGATGATCATTTTCCACTTTGAAAATCCTGACTACGAAAGATTTTTGGAAATAAGCCCCACCCTAACCCTCCATTTGATTCCCATGTAATCCTGCTCGCTGCCGACGAGCCTATCATGGACCCACCTGGCAATGCGGAATATGGACCCTCTTGTGTGGTTTCATTTACAAAACTGTTCAAATATCTGTATTTATGCGTCTCAAACCAAATATTTTGCCTGAAACTGCTGACTAACAATGTAATCGAAGTTCCCCCGGTGGATTTTCATAGAAATAAAGTTGCTTTGAGTGTTAATTTTATGTTTTTCTGTAGGGGGTCCATAATACGCAAAGGGTCCATAACCGGCATCGACTCCCTATATTTTTTTTCTCTACAAAGTTACAGCTTATATACCGTACCGATTGGCCAAAAATGACCCCAATGCACAAGGAAGGTTAATAATGATTCCATAGTTTGAATATAAACAATATACAATTGCAATGTAGTGGAAGACAAATCTCAACATATCAGAATCCTAAGTACGCCTACGCTCTTTTCGGTTGCACTTGCCAAATGCTTCGCTGCATATGGACAGGCATGCACAAAACACACATTCCGGTGAAGAAAATGCGAGCACTTTTCCGTGTGCCTAATAGGAAATTAGAATCAGGGAATCTCAGAATGTGTATGGGAGCGGATGCAAAGATACGACTATTCCGATTCGGAATTCACTACACACGGCATGGGTACCAACAAGGTAAAGGTAGGAATGCCGAGAAATGGTGCTTGAAGAAAGGACGACATTCTCTTCCTTTTCACTTGTGGCCTTCCCTTCCCATCTGGATTCATCTTTTCTAAAGCATTCGTTCTTTTAACGCAGAGCGCACCACAGTGCACAGTGGCGGAAAGCCGAACCTCAAGAGTTGATATCAAAATTTCATATCTCTAGGGCTACAGAGCAAAGCCATGATGAATATGTCTGGGTGCTATTCCCGATCTATCCAGGATTTTTTCGTAATGAAAATTCCTTGGGCATATAGTATCATCGTACTTGCCACACGATATGCGAAAATGGCTACTTTGGTAAAGCAAACTCTCAGTTAATAAGTGCTCATTGAACATCAAGCTGGGAAGCAGGCTCTGTCCCAGTGAGGACGTAATGCCAATGATAAGAATAAGAAGAGCATCACCATGTTTCATGAAGCACAATGGACAATAATTTTGTTTGAACTATTACACATTTTGTTACAATCTTGTTCACTGTAATTAAAATTTTTGTTATTTTAACCACTTACCAGCCAAATTTATATTACATTTTGTTGCCAAAAAATTGTACTAAATGAGTAGGATTAACTGGTGTGAAACTTCAAATAAGCATATGTAGATCCAACGGTTTTTTTTAGATGTTTGGAAGAACTGTAGAAGCTAATTGGATAAAATGCTGGAGAAATTATATCTTAAGGAACTTACGGGTGAAACACAGGCCGAATTTTTTGACGAATTCTTTGAAAAGTTCTAAATAGATTTACTCGAATAGCCCGGAATTTTTGGAAAAATTACTTCCAAACCGTATATGTCGTTTTTAAAGAAAAATTTAACGAATTTCTTCAAAAGCTTTAAATAAACTTTTGTGGAAATTCTTGCAGGGAGTCATGCAACAAACTTTTTTGGATCTCTCAGAGCAATAATTCAGAGCAACAACGCCGAAGAATTCGATTGAAGGATTCGTGTATCAATATCTAGTAGAAATCCTAGATTATCCCTGAGCAAATAACAACAAATAACGTTGAAGTGCCCAAGGATTTCCTGGTGCAAATTAACTTTAAACTTTCAGCCATTTTAAAGGTTTTGTCCAACTTCTGTATGGGGGCCCGCCACTGTGCAGTGTGTAGCAACAATTTCCGTGCAAATGGGGAGGGGGGTCATCGGATCTGCGACTGAAAGGTCACCCCAATCGAATGTGCTTTGTGTGGACTCCTGCTGACACAAGAGGGTGTTGCTAGGCAACTGCTAACCAGAAGCAGCATCCTCATCATCATCAACAACGATTCCGAGATGAAGGCAGGTACCTACTGGGCTCTCACGTCTTGTAGTGGTTCTTGTGTCACGATTCGACTGATTTTCGAAAGGACGTCGTCGACGATGGAGACACACTCTGAATGGACCTAATCACAGATATTCGGAAGCAAGGAGCCGAAAAGCCACTGCTGCTCAAGTGTGTGGGTGTATTGTTGTGTGTCTCCCAGGGTGGAGGGAGGAAGGGGATTGGACGGGAGTTGGACAATATCCTGTAGTGGCCGGAAGGAAAAAGTTGAACGATGCCGAATTCGTTACGTGCGGCTAAAAGTGCTACTGTATGCAAACACACGTTCCATCCAATATTCTATGTCTCCAACGGCATATAATGGGTCCACAGAGGTCAGGATGACAATAAATTTGCAATCAGTCCAGTGGAAAAGTGTCTCTCGATGCAGAGAATGCCTATTATTTCGTATTTTCGAGTACTTCAAAATGGTGAATGCGAGAATTGTTTAAATCTAAATCAAATTTGTATTTGGATTGCATAGGATTTGGATTTGGATTTGGATTTTGATTGGATTTGGATTGGATTTGGATTTGGATTTTGATTGGATTTGGATTGGATTTGGATTGGATTTGGATTGGATTTGGATTGGATTTGGATTGGATTGGATTGGATTGGATTGGATTTGGATTGGATTTGGATTGGATTTGGATTGGATTGGATTGGATTTGGATTGGATTTGGATTGGATTTGGATTGGATTTGGATTGGATTTGGATTGGATTGGATTTGGATTGGATTTGGATTGGATTTGGATTGGATTTGGATTGGATTTGGATTGGATTTGGATTGGATTTGGATTGGATTTGGATTGGATTTGGATTGGATTTGGATTGGATTTGGATTGGATTTGGATTGGATTTGGATTGGATTTGGATTGGATTTGGATTGGATTTGGATTGGATTTGGATTGGATTTGGATTGGATTTGGATTGGATTTGGATTGGATTTGGATTGGATTTGGATTGGATTTGGATTGGATTTGGATTGGATTTGGATTGGATTTGGATTGGATTTGGATTGGATTTGGATTGGATTTGGATTGGATTTGGATTGGATTTGGATTGGATTTGGATTGGATTTGGATTGGATTTGGATTGGATTTGGATTGGATTTTGGATTGGATTTGGATTGGATTTGGATTTGGATTGGATTTGATTGGATTTGGATTGGATTTGGATTGGATTTGGATTGGATTGGATTGGATTTGGATTGGATTTGGATTGGATTTGGATTGGATTTGGATTGGATTTGGATTGGATTTGGATTGGATTTGGATTGGATTTGGATTGGATTTGGATTGGATTTGGATTGGATTTGGATTGGATTTGGGATTGGATTTGATTGGATTTGGATTGGATTTGGATTGGATTTGGATTGGATTTGGATTGGATTTGGATTGGATTTGGATTGGATTTGGATTGGATTTGGATTGGATTTGGATTGGATTTGGATTGGATTTGGATTGGATTTGGATTGGATTTGGATTGGATTTGGATTGGATTTGGATTGGATTTGGATTGGATTTGGATTGGATTTGGATTGGATTTGGATTGGATTTGGATTGGATTTGGATTGGATTTGGATTGGATTTGGATTGGATTTGGATTGGATTTGGATTGGATTTGGATTGGATTTGGATTGGATTTGGATTGGATTTGGATTGGATTTGGATTGGATTTGGATTGGATTTGGATTGGATTTGGATTGGATTTGGATTGGATTTGGATTGGATTTGGATTGGATTTGGATTGGATTTGGATTGGATTTGGATTGGATTTGGATTGGATTTGGATTGGATTTGGATTGGATTTGGATTGGATTTGGATTGGATTTGGATTGGATTTGGATTGGATTTGGATTGGATTTGGATTGGATTTGGATTGGATTTGGATTGGATTTGGATTGGATTTGGATTGGATTTGGATTGGATTTGGATTGGATTTGGATTGGATTTGGATTGGATTTGGATTGGATTTGGATTGGATTTGGATTGGATTTGGATTGGATTTGGATTGGATTTGGATTGGATTTGGATTGGATTTGGATTGGATTTGGATTGGATTTGGATTGGATTTGGATTGGATTTGGATTGGATTTGGATTGGATTTGGATTGGATTTGGATTGGATTTGGATTGGATTTGGATTGGATTTGGATTGGATTTGGATTGGATTTGGATTGGATTTGATTGGATTTGGATTGGATTTGGATTGGATTTGGATTGGATTTGGATGGATTGGGGATTTGGATTGGATTTGGATTGGATTTGGATTTGGATTGTTGGATTGGATTTGGATTGGATTTGGATTGATTTGGATTGGATTTGGATTGGATTTGGATTGGATTTGGATTGGATTTGGATGGATTTGGATTGGAATTTGGATTGGATTTGGATTGGATTTGGATTGGATTTGGATTGGATTTGGATTGGATTTGGATTGGATTTGGATTGGATTTGGATTGGATTTGGATTGGATTTGGATTGGATTTGGATTGGATTTGGATTGGATTTGGATTGGATTTGGATTGGATTTGGATTGGATTTGGATTGGATTTGGATTGGATTTGGATTGGATTTGGATTGGATTTGGATTGGATTTGGATTGGATTTGGATTGGATTTGGATTGGATTTGGATTGGATTTGGATTGGATTTGGATTGGATTTGGATTGGATTTGGATTGGATTGGATTGGATTTGGATTGGATTTGGATTGGATTTGGATTGGATTTTGGATTGGATTTGGATTGGATTTGGATTGATTTGGATTGGATTTGGATTGGATTTGGATTGGATTTGGATTGGATTTGGATTGGATTTGGATTGGATTTGGATTGGATTTGGATTGGATTTGGATTGGATTTGGATTGGATTTGGATTGGATTGGATTGGATTGGATGGATTGGATTGGATTTGGATTGGATTTGGATTGGATTTGGATTGGATTTGGATTGGATTTGGATTGGATTTGGATTGGATTTGGATTGGATTTGGATTGGATTTGGATTGGATTTGGATGGATTTGGATTGGATTGGATTGGATTGGATTGGATTTGGATTGGATTTGGATTGGATTTGGATTGGATTTGGATTGGATTTGGATTGGATTTGGATTGGATTTGGATTGGATTTGGATTGATTTGGATTGGATTTGGATTGGATTTGGATTGGATTTGGATTGGATTTGGATTGGATTTGGATTGGATTTGGATTGGATTTGGATTGGATTTGGATTGGATTTGGATTGGATTGGATTTGGATTGGATTGGATTTGGATTGGATTTGGATTGGATTGGAATTTGGATTGGATTTGGATTGGATTTGGATTGGATTTGGATTGGATTTGGATTGGATTTGGATTGGATTTGGATTGGATTTGGATTGGATTTGGATTGGATTTGGATTGGATTTGGATTGGATTTGGATTGGATTTGGATTGGATTTGGATTGGATTTGGATTGGATTTGGATTGGATTTGGATTGGATTTGGATTGGATACGAAGAAACCTCCACAAATCAGACTTTTTTGCATTCATGTGGTAATGTTTGGCACCATGAACCCTCCTTTGGCTCTGACGGCACTGAGTGGGTTTTCTAAAAATTTGTCATGTGGTATTTATTTATTAAAATTTGTTTTCAGGTAAATCAGGAGAGGCTGAAAATATGCTTTTTTCCATGCTACCCCTGATGTGGGGTAACATGCAACACACAATACAGACTGAAGCTTACTATCAAAAATGTTATCAACACCGTTTATTAAATCATTAAATAATTAACTGCAGTAAAAACATGACAATAAACAGAAACTAGGTATCATAATTTTTGAAAAATCATTAATTTTGATTGAACTATGAATAATGACCATATACGATTAAAAAATCGATTGATTTTGTATTTTATTTGTTCCACAAGTGGAAATTTTTAGCAAATCACAAGTCTTGACGGCTAGTAGAAAGGCATTTAAAAGTTTTAGTGATGGTTTTGAGGATTTGCTTGATATAAGATATTTTTCATTCATGTTTTAACCAAAGCAACGTATCATATATTGATCGCATGTCTTGAAATGGCCTCTGTTGGTCATTGAAAATAGCTATATTTATATTTCATGCAAAAAGTTCATAATGACAGATCTGCATGTAACTTGCTTAAAACATATTTTTAAAATTAATCATAGTTTTCACGAATAAAAAATAATAAATTCCAATAATAATGCGATTAATGTTACTTTTTTCTACCAAACCAATTTTAATGTAATTCTACAAATAAATGGTCAATCTTGCTTTTTCATGTGTTTTTGATGACAAGCGGCAGTAAACATCTTGCCATTGAGATTAAAATTGCTGTTGCAAGTTACCCCACAAGGGTAGTCAAAAACGTTTTCAATTATTTTCAGTGTATAAACGGGAAATTAACAAAACTTTTTTATAGTGCTTTTGCACACTTTTAAATACTGTAGCGAAAAGCAAATACCTAGAATAATATTTGTAACCTGTTTGTATGGTACTAGGAACGATTTTCCGCCTTGTTTTTATACGATCAAACGTGTGATATAATTTTCTCCTCCAGCAAACCAACCAAAGTAGAAATAATACCAAAATCCTCACCAAAACCTCTCTTTTTATACCTAAGGTCATTGACCGGTGTAACAAATTAGAACAATTTAACTTAATGCTTTAGAAAACGTCAATTCAGTAACATGGGTAGTGCTTTGTGAAGCCCAAGCAGGACAGTTCGGTTTTGCGTCGTCCGATTGATTTAGCTGACGGATTCGCGCGTTTTCGTTGCCGGAGAATTTTTTTCCCCCTGTTTTGGAGCGTCTTGCTGGGTAGTGCTTTGTGAAGCCCAAGCAGGACAGTTCGGTTTTGCGTCGTCCGATTGATTTAGCTGACGGATTCGCGCGTTTTCGTTGCCGGAGAATTTTTTTCCCCCTGTTTTGGAGCGTCTTGCTGGGTAGTGCTTTGTGAAGCCCAAGCAGGACAGTTCGGTTTTGCGTCGTCCGATTGATTTAGCTGACGGATTCGCGCGTTTTCGTTGCCGGAGAATTTTTTCCCCCTGTTTTGGAGCGTCTTGCTGGGTAGTGCTTCGAGAAGCCCAAGCAGGACGGTTCGGTTTTGCGTCGTCCGATAGAGTTTGTTGACGGTTTCGCGCGTGTTTTCGTCGCCGGAGATTTTTTTTTTTTTCCCTTTGTTTTGGAGCGTCTTGCTGGGTACGTATTTGGGAAGGCCCAAGCAAGACGGTTTATTTTCGGGACGCCAAGAAGTTTTGCTGTCAGTGTCAGTTTTGTGTTCAGTCGAGAATGGATGGCCAACTGGTGAGTTCGTTTCATGCTTATGATAACACATATTTTCTTGAAAGCGTAACTTTTATGTAATATTAAAACAAACTTTGTATGGTTTGTCACTATAGGTGTCGGCATTATGCTTTTTTCTTATACAATTTGAATATACATATATTTTTCTCTTTTTGACATTATTAAAAATTATCCTTTGAATTGTTCGACATTGTGAATGTTGACGTATTTTCTAAAACTTCTACCATATCGAGACAAAATGCACAGTAATACTCATATGTAATTTTCAAACAAACTATGTATGGTTCGTCACTACAAGTGTCGGCATTATTCCTGTTTCATATAAGTTAAAATATATACATGTAATTTTCAGTTTTCGTCATTAATAAAAACGTCTTTTGAATTGTTCGACATTATAGATGTTGACGTAATTTTTCCAAAAACTTCTCGAGACAAAAATACAAAACTAGCTTTAAATACAAGTCGTATATTTCCCCCTTGTCCATGGATCGCATCACCGACCAGAGGTGACTCCCAGATCTTTTCCTTCCTCACTAATAAACACCCTTCCCGTGGTGATTGTGGAGATGCAGAGGTATTCTCGGTCTCTAGAAGCAACAATCATTACACCCTAACATTCCTTCCCCATCCCAACTGACTGTAAGGACTTGGCCGGCGCCGTTATTGATCAATAATATTAGATCTGCTAAAATTGCACTTCGAGAGTAAGCGGAAACTCCCATCCCTTATTCATTTGGATCGTAGTGCAATTCTTACCAGTTCCGATCAATCACGGAGTAGCAACCATTGACATGTACAGTCAGTTTATGCTATGCTATGCTATGCTATGCAAAACACCCCTTTCTTTTTACCTTTATTTTTGTAATAAAAAAAACTTTGAATGGTTGGACACTACAAGTGTAGACTTCCGAAAGGTTCACTTTATTCAACAAACTTTGGATGGTTCGTCACTGTAAGTGTCGGCATAAGAATAGGAGTGTTAGGAATGTTTCATTTAGGTATTTGTTCAACAAACTTTGAATGGTTCGTCACCCCAAGTATCGGCATAATCATGTTTATATCTCACAAATAATTATTTATCATGGTCTAATTGCTTATCAAAGTGAATCCTGTGACCCAACGATCCTCCCCATTAACAAACATCCCTCCCAGTAACCTTTGTGGAGATGCAGAGGCAAACACGGTCTCCAAATAGCAAAGGTTACACACTAACATTCCTTCCCTCAATCCCACCTGACTGCAAGGACGTGGCCGGCGCCGTTATTGACCCTGTATAAATAGAGGCACTGAATTATGCACACTGAAGAAGATTATGGCCAATCCCAGTCAAACTTCTAGTTGATTCTTTGTGCATTTTCACTGACTTCGGTCAATCACGGAATAGCAACCATTGATATGTGTAGTCAGTCTAAGCTAAGCTAAGCTAAGCTAGAAAACGTCAATTCAGTAACATGTCGTTGTGTTGCAAGTTTCACCCCTGTTGCAAGTTACCCCGTTTGACGGTACCATTGATACACAGCTTGATTTTGTTCAAATAATGATCGAAATAATTAGTTTTGCTTAGAATTTGAGCTCCCTTGAGCCTATAGTTAACCTATTGTTCCTATAGTAGCACTACTGAGAGAAACTATTTTTTATTATACGAAATAATTAATGAATTAAGTACTTTTTTTACATCAAACGAAAGCTTTTGATCCACACTTTCAAGGAAAAATATAAAAGCTTTGTAAAAATACGGTTTTGATTAGTATTTTGCCAACGCTGTGATGCTAGTGCTACTATAGGAACAGAAATTAGAAATAGTGCTACTATAGGCACATGTATTCCTATAGTGGCACAAGCGATAATAAATGCAAACATATGAGTTTTCGCAGTTTTCATATTTTTCCCACAAAACCAAGATAAAAAGCTTTCAGATGATGTAAAAATAATGACGCTAGCGTTATTTTTCGATTTTATACGAATATTTGTTCTTAGCTATGCGGCTATTGGTACATCAACCCTATATTTCTTAGATCAACAATTATCTCTGAAATCAGAATCAGAATCGTTAGAATCTCAATTTTATGTCACTGATCGCTAGTATATGCTAAAGGGTGGTCCTTTAGGTTTTCTCAAATTGGTGGACCTCTCGTACGCCAGCTAGCTAAACAGTTTGCAAAAAAGCCCATTTTTTGATAAATCTTGGGTATTTCTTCACGTGACATGTCATCATCCATTGAAACACATAGCAAACTTAGTGGCATCGTATACAGGAAGGATATAGCATTCATCTGACACTCAAAAATTTTGAATTTTGTTAGAAAATCCGTTTGCACCATCAGCGGTGCCGTTCAAAATCAGAAGGCTGAAAAACCGAGGAAGAAAGGCTACAGAAATGGTATTTATCCTATGAAATGCACGAACGATTGGCGAGTACAATCAATGAAAACATCATTTGTTGGACAATAGAGAAAAAAAAATTAACAATCGTTGGTGCTTTCTTCTAGTCAAGTGAAGAATAAGAGCATTAATTTAAGTTGAAAAAAAAACTTACGGCCATCTTGGATTTTGACGCCATCTTGATGCCAGAATGGACCATTCTCCAGAAAGACCATTTCCCAGAAATAAATATTACTTCATTACTTTGCTTTGCATACTTTGATGTGTACAATACTTCGAATTATTATAATTGCTAGCGGACGATATATAATTTCATCTATTCAGCGAGATCAAGCTGACGGACGTGACTTCGAATCCCGCCGGTCGAAAAAAAAGTTAGGATTGGATATTTTCTCGATTTATTAATTCTGAAATACGTTATACACATGCAAAAACAATCAATTGACAATAAAAGCTCTCAGTTAATAACTGTGGAGGTGCTCGTAAGAACACAAGCTGAGAAGTACACACTTAAACCAGAATGCCGATCTCAGCTGTTGAAATTCGTTTGCTAACATCTCAGCAAAAGTGACGTTTGATGTCAGCGGCACCTAAAGGTGCTGCTATAAATAAACTTGATTTTTTGCTGTCATATCAGTTGAAATTCAGTTGCTGACCGCTCGGCTGTGCGGATCTCGGTAAAAGTGAGTGTGTAGGCTCTGTCCCAGTTGGGACGTAACGCAAGATAAGAAGAAGAAAGTTATAGATTTGCGAGGTTTTTATAGTTTCTGAGAAATAACTGTTTTTAATGTTATCATGATTATCTTCCAGACTATATTATACAAGCTATTAGGGGTCGTCCATTAACCAACCACGTGGCCATTTATGTGGGAGGGGGGAGGGGGTGTGGCCAATGACCACGGTACAAATTTAACATTTTTTTGTGGGCAAAGTCCACGAGTGGGTATGAAAATCCGAATGAAATGACCACGTTGTTAATGGACAACCGCTTATAGTAAACTGTATTTTTAACATTCTATTCATGATTTTCTCTTCTTTGAATATTAAGCTGTTGTAAGGGCTAACCAAGGACGTATATGCTTCAAAAGAGATTTACGTTTTTGTCTCAAGTACCAAAATACCGCTATTTACTTAACTAAGGGTTGCTGAATCTATTGCCGTTTTCAAAAATATCCTGTTGTTGCGTTGTGTTTGGATGGGCATCTAATTCTTCCGAAAGAGGTGTACTTTGCATAAAAGAACCACGTGATTATTGAGCTGAAATCGAATTCAGATTAACTTCTGCGTCCATGGCGTAGGGGTAACGCGCCCTAACAAGAGATCAGGGAGTTGTGTGTTCGATGCTCACTGAGTCGACGTGTAACTTTTTCGCAAAACTACACATCAATTTGTCCATTTAATACAATTGCAAAGTATATGTAATGTTTAGCTTTTCGGTAGTTTTTAAACTTCCACTCGGCTGGTTAGCCGTAAACCACGATTCATAATTAAAAACAAGTAGTTAATTGTTGTCGAAGGGGCCCAGATAGCCGTAGCGGTAAACGCTCAGCTATTCAGCAAGACACAGCTGAGGGTCGTGGGTTCGAATCCCACCGGTCGAGGATCTTTTCGGGTTGGAAATTTTCTCGACTTCCCAGGGCATAGAGTATCTTCGTACCTGCCACACGATATACGCATGCAAAAATGGTCATTGGCATAGTAAGCTCTAACTGTGGAAGTGCTCATAAGAACACTAAGCTGAGAAGCAGGCTCTGTCCCAGTGGGGACGTAAAGCCAGAAAAAGAAAAAAAGAAGAAAGAAGAAGTTAATTGTTGTTGGTTTAGACAAGTGTTGTATTTTTCCATATAAGATAAACGAATAATTTTGTATGTAAATTGCAAGCGTGTTAAAAAAATCGATTTAATATAAATTTTAGAGTGATATTTCAACCAAATTATATCTAAAATGAAAGTTAATGTCCTATTTAGCTCCTATTGTGACGTGCTGGAACATTTCTGAGAACGGCATTAGATTCAGCAACCCCAAATCTGAAATTTTGCCCGATTTTGTTATTATTGTTATTCCGTGCTAATCAACGTCACCTTGCCAAAAGGTCTTCATTGAATAACTTTTTTCACAAGGGTCGAATTGTTTCGCGGTCTTCGGCAATATCCTTCATCGTAAAAATACCTAACAAGGTCTGTGTTCAAAATTTTTATAGAGGGCAATGGGCGTCCTCTGGCGATTTTTCTTTGCAAAAGTAAGTTTTCCTATAATAAATCCCATACAAACTTTGAACGGCTGGCGCTAAAATATAGTTTCACCGATCTAGCTGCAATTTTGCACAGTTGTTGTGGGACCCAAATGCAATCCAAAAAAGTGGACTGGAGCGAATCTAAATTTTGTCAAACACTAATGGCCACGTAGCAGTCCTCCAAGTAATTTCCAAATATCTCCGGTACCAGATAGCTTAAACTATCAATCAAGTTAAATACTGAATATTGAAGAGTTTTTTGACAGCCTCTCGCAAATGGTCTAAAACTACTTAAAAAAAATAACGTGGTTCAAATTATTTTTAAGAGTGAAAAAATTTAACGTTCTTTTCTAGGACTGAATGATGTATATAAATATATGACCGAAGGAATGTTGGGATGAGTCATTAGAGTTATATTGTTAAAATAATTCTATTACATTTTGAAATTATGCCGACAAAATAAAATAAAAATTTCCTTGAGTGCAACCGTATATATTGCAGCTACCATGACCTAAACGCCGTTAAATTGTCTAACACACGCAAAGACATTCCTCAATATCACACATACAGTGTCGCACCGACACGAAAAAAAATGCATGCCTTTAATACTGTGCGGTGAAATAGTGCCTGATTAATGCAAAGTTGATGCCCAAAAAACCCTACAATCAAATAGGTTCCAGGCTTGAATCCGCACAAGTGTTCACAGCCCACACTGATTGAATCCCATTGGCGGGCTCTAACCAGGTAAAAATTACCCGAAATTTGGGCACGATAGTGCAATAACCCATGCATTTCAGTAAAAGGATCGGTTGATTGCATCAAAGGCGTGCCGCTTGCATGATTCACTGGACCCAAGCTAATCAACACGACACGCACTATTCAATAAACGCGCCTCCATGAACCCTTATGCATCTGCATCACGTCCACAGTTCATCTTTGCAATACGTGGAACGGGATAGTGAACGAATTTCCCAATCGTTCGGAACACAAGGCCTTCGCAAGGTAACATATGAACCTTTGGATCCGCTGGTAGTGGACTAACAAGGTCTACCCTCAATAGAGGGCCTTTTATTTGCAGCTTCAAGTTCTAAAACCGATCCGGCTTCGCCGGAGATCACTCTAAAAGGGCCCAGCATTCCTGAGCAAAGATCTACAAGCAAAATCTTCATTCGATGGGTGAACCTCTTCGTAACTGCATCCCAGCTACCACTGCATTAGGGCAGCGACGGCATAGTGCGACAAGAACACCTGCATCGATGCGACACGTAGCCTTGTGCCATGCGACAAGGAAGCCCGCGATATCAAGGGCTGCGCGACATCTTTGGCCTGCAACGACATTGGAATCAAATGATGCGTCAGGCCGTCAGTGTTAGGAGGTGACACGACATTCAACAGTACATCTGATGTTGCGGACAAGCGCAGTGAATTGTGTAGCAGACATCGGCAGTAGCCACAATGAGTGTAGCATACGGGGCCCCCTACGAAGAAGAAAATCTTGTGAGAGGATGTCAATGTATGTATTCCATTAGGTAGATAGGATAATAGAATACTAGGATGAGTCATTATATCAAAACTAACAGCTTAACTAGTGGAGTTATGATGTTTTCTTATTATTGACTTTGTTGGCTAATAGTTTCAACCGAATAGCCACAAGTAGCTATCCGGCTACAAAAGTTTGAGTTTAGAGGTGTGAGATTGTTGAGAGTTGAGCTGAGAGGTGTGCCACTCGATAGATAGCTTTCCACTTTCGTTGTCTCAACCTCATCTTTGCGTTTTTTTTTTTTTTTTTTTTTTTTTTTTTTTTTTTTTTTTTTTTTTTTTTTTTTTTTTTTTTTTTTTTTTTTTTTTTTTTTTTTTAGTATCATTCAAAACATTACATTCATTTCTTATATCTAGGTGTTCTGTGTTATTTGACAACACTATCATCCTAATTTGGTAAAACAAATCTAAGATTTAATTAACATTTTGTTAACAACATATTACATTTCATTTGCCGTAGCAGTTCAGATTTTTTACAGGTGAGTTGATTTCACCTGCTTATAAGAGAAAAAAAACGTTTTTAATAAACTTAACCTAACTTAACCTAAACATATAACGCATTAATCGTGGCAATAGAAGATTGTAACGATTTTTGCCAGAAATTATTAATGATTGCATTTGACATTTGTTCCAATGTTTTAACATTGGATGTTCTATGTAACTCATTGGTACTATACCAGGGAGGAAGCCTCAGAATCATTTTCAAAATTTTATTTTGAATTCTCTGCAGAGCTTTCTTCCTGGTATTACAACAGCTAGTCCATATTGGTACAGCATACAACATGGCTGGCCTGAAAATTTGTTTGAATATCGACAGCTTGTTCTTAAGACAAAGTTTTGATTTTCTATTAATAAGGGGATAGAGACATTTTACATATTTGTTACATTTGGCTTGAATGCCCTCAATGTGATTTTTGAAAGTTAAATTCTTATCTAGCATGAGCATTAGATACTTAACTTCATCTGACCAATTTATTGGAACCCCTCTCATCGTGACAACATGTCTACTTGAAGGTTTCAAATAAAGAGCTTTTGGTTTATGTGGGAATATTATTAGTTGAGTTTTGGAAGCATTAGGAGAAATCTTCCATTTTTGCAAGTATGAACAAAAAATATCCAAACTTTTTTGCAATCGACTACAGATGACACGCAGGCTTCGTCCTTTGGCGGAGAGGCTTGTGTCATCCGCAAACAAAGATTTTTGACATCCCTGAGGTAGCTCAGGTAAGTCAGATGTGAAAATATTGTATAATATTGGTCCCAAAATGCTGCCTTGAGGAACACCAGCTCTTACAGGAAGTCTTTCTGATCTGGAGTTCTGATAATTAACCTGAAGTGTACGATTTGACAGATAACTTTGAATTACTCTAACAATGTATGTTGGAAAATTAAAGTTTTTTAATTTTACAATCAAGCCTTCATGCCAAACGCTGTCGAATGCTTTTTCTATGTCTAGAAGAGCAAGACCAGTAGAATAGCCTTCAGATTTGTTGGAACGGATCAAATTTGTTACACGTAAAAGTTGATGAGTGGTCGAATGTCCATGGCGGAATCCGAACTGTTCATTGGCAAAAATTGAATTTTCGTTGATGTGGGCCATAATTCTGTTCAAAATAACCTTTTCAAAAAGTTTACTGATGGAGGAAAGCAAATTGATTCGACGATAGCTAGAAGCTTCTGCAGGATTTTTGTCTGGTTTTAAAATTGGAACAACCTTAGCATTTTTCCATTTGTCAGGAAAATATGCTAATTGAAAACATTTGTTAAATATATCAACTAAAAATGATAAGCTACTTTCTGGAAGTTTCTTGATGAGGATGTAGAAAATTCCATCATCGCCAGGAGCTTTCATGTTTTTGAATTTTTTAATAATAGTTCTCACTTCTTCAAATCAGTCTCCCAGGCATTTTCGAAAACGTTCTCTTGATTGAGAATATTTTCGAACTCCTGAGTAACTTCATTTTCAATTGGACTAGTAAGTCCTAAATTAAAATTGTGCGCACTTTCAAACTGCATAGCAAGTTTTTGAGCTTTTTCACAATTAGTTAGTAATAATTTGTTTTCCTCTTTCAATGCCGGTATTGGCTTCTGAGGTTTTTTCAAGATTTTAGATAATTTCCAAAAGGGCTTAGAGCCAGGGTCCAATTGAGAAATTTTATTTTCAAAATTTTTGTTTCTTAATTGAGCAAAACGTTTCTTGATTTCTTTCTGCAAATCCTGCCATATAATTTTCATAGCAGGATCGCGAGTGCGTTGAAATTGCCTTCTCCTCACGTTTTTAAGACGGATCAAGAGTTTAAGATCATCGTCTATAATCACGGATTCAAATTTTACTTCACATTTCGGAATTGCAATGCTCCGGGCTTCAACAATGGAATTTGTTAAAGTTTCAAGAGCATTGTCAATATCAAGTTTAGTTTCTAAAGAAATGTTAACATCAAGATTGGAGTCAACATTCGTTTTATATATATTCCAGTTGGCTCGTAAATAATTGAAAGTGGAGCTGATAGGATTGAGAATCGCTTCTTGGGATATTTGAAATGTAACAGGGACATGATCAGAATCAAAATCAGCATGAGTAATCAGTTGGCTACAAAGATGACTAGAGTCGGTTAAGACCAAATCAATCGTAGATAGATTTCTAGAAGAGGAAAAACATGTGGGGCTATCAGGGTATTGAATTGAGAAATATCCTGAAGAGCACTCATCAAATAAAATTCTGCCGTTGGAATTACTTTGAGAATTATTCCATGACCGATGTTTGGCATTAAAGTCACCAATGACAAAAAAATTTGACTTATTGCGAGTCAATTTACGCAAGTCAGTTTGGAGCAAATTAACTTGCTGCCCAGAGCATTGAAAAGGCAAATAGGCAGCTATGAAAATATATTTACCAAACTGTGTTTCAACAGAAACACCTAAAGTTTCAAAAACTTTAGTTTCAAATGATGAAAACAATTGATGTTTTATACGCCTATGAATGATGATTGCAACTCCCCCACATGCCCCATCAAGTCGATCAGCATCTTTGTGATAATTCCCAGCAATTTATAGCGTTTTCCGATTACTCAAGACTAATTCCCACCCCTAAAAGGAATTGTGTCACAATTGATGGCACTAAACTGATCATAATTCAAACATAATTTTCTTTTCTTCCACTGAAAGGTTGTTCTTCTTAGTTGTTTTGCAATATTTTTCCGCAAAGATACACTATTCATATTACTAAATTCATTCAACTAAACTTATTTGTGCCAAACGTTCCAGCTTTTTTCTCAGCTACATAGCAAGTCAGTGCTGCCACACATCTTTCAAGTTTTGATAATTGCATAAAATTGTATGCGAAGGATTTTAACAAACGTATGGGAGAAAAATAAAGTTGTATGATTCCACGGGGCACCCCCCAGGATTATTTCTTGGGGTTAGAGGAAGCCTTTCTGAAAAATTTAGCTTATTTGGTCGTTCCATGAGCTGGCGCAATTGAATTGAAGTTAATATGGGATTTTCAGCTCAAACATATGAGCAACAGCACATCATCTACTGTTTGGTTCATGAAATTTGATGATCGCGTTCAATTGGACACAGAATGTCAAAAACACTACTTGATGTAATAGCGAAGAATATTGTAGAAGATTGTACCATGATCAAAATTAAAAGAGTTGGTGTTCTAACCATCTGAAGTATATCATGCAATACTGCTCGTATTTCTTCAACATAGCTGGGTGGTAGCCACCTGAGACGAGACTCGCGAAGACGGTCTTCTTTTTCTGTGATTGCTAAGTTTTTTTCTTATTCCACTTTGTGTTTATACCAATTATGCGCATGCTGTTCAAATCCACACATGAATCTCTCAGCAAAAAATGATTGAGTTTGCATCACATCGAATCATAAATAGCCGTTTGTGTGAAATTTCATGCCAGCAAACGTAGCAGACATTAGAAATAATTGATCTTCTGGTAAGATTCATCAGCAACTTTGGAAAAAACTGCTCCGCCGACTGAGGTTTTTAATAACAGTATACTTTGAACACAATACTTTTCACTTTTTCAGCCATAAAAACGGTGGGCTGCATTTGACGTTTCGTGAGAGGGGAATCTGGGCTGCATATGACGTTGATATTTTTCCTCTTCGCGAGTCTCTCTCAGGTAGCCACTAAGCGCATCATAGCCACCTATGACGCTGGGCGAGCTGAGGCACATGTCGCATGCATATAAGTGACTGTACGGGAGTGCGGATCTAAGCCTAACTTTCAACAACTGAAAGAGTAATGAAAATGAGATTAAATCCAGATACAACCTTCTGCAATTATGTTCATTAGGGTATCAACTAGTGTATTTGTCATTCTGGGCTTATTTGAACGCGAACAATTAGTATACGGGACGAAACAGTGACATAGGAACAATTTTCAATATATTTGAGAAGAATATCCCATACAAACTTCAAATCGAATGCGCCAGCTGGTGGAGCAACCAATTGAGTTGAAATTTTGAGAGAGCGTTTTTCTTACCCTAAGGCTCATATCTAGGGGGTGCCCCGTTGAGTTTTACAACTTTTTTGTTTAAGGGCCAGTCTACTGTGATATATACATACTAGATAAGGGTTACAAATTTTTCACGCTCCAACTGATACCAAACTGATCATACTCAGGCTGTGAACCGTTTCACCAATTCGTTTAACTTTTAGTTAAAATTTGACAGTTCGATAGTTATTTCCCCTGCAGTAAAAAAAACCGAGCTCTGGAGTATGGCAGATACAATTCGGATCAATCTATATTCTATCAACATCATGCTATCTACGCCATCACCAGTGCATTGATGGCGATAGACTATGGATACCACTGATGGGTTAAGATTAGCCTTAAGTTAAGCAAATAAAACGGCAATTTATCACTACGATATTTTTAGCAGTGCTGCAGATAGATTGAAACTATGTGTTGGTCCCTGAAAAACATTAAGGGGGCAGGATCCATCATTGATTTCAGAATTTTCAAAAGCAGTTTTTTCGTTCAAAATCAAGAAAATTTAAAGGAAAATGTGTTCACTGTATTCTATTCTCCAACCGCAACACAGTAAACACATTGTCATCGGATAATTTTTAGTTTTGAACAGAAAAACAGCTTTTGAAGTTTCGCGAAGACGATGATTACGATGACGGAGCGTTGAACGTTAATAGCATACCATGTGATCACTCATGCTGCAGTGATAATGATCTAGAGAGCGATGTCGCATCACTGCTGTTGGTTATCAAATCAAAGTGATATTGATAGCTCGCAAGTGATATCGATAGTATTAGACCATCAGTCATCAGCTGATATGGTTGATATTAAGCAACTCTGGAGCATGGTTAAACTTGACAGTTCAAAAGTTATTTTCTGCTCCCAGTAATTTGAAAATAACTAACCATCTGTCAAATTTGTTCTGAAATACTACTCGACTGTCAAAACCCAAATGGGTCGATCGTTGTTAAATTTAATCGTTTGAGGGAAATAACTATCGAAATGTCAAATTTTAACTAAAAGTTAAACGTCGTTCACGTACGGTACCTATCCATCTAGTATTCATCGATTTCTTCTTCATGCTCCCTCTTACTTCGAGCAAAAAAGACCGTTATGCCAGTTAACAAATTAGGGAAAATGTACCAGTTATGGCCATAGTGGTTCCCTATTTGGCCATATGTGAAATTTTTATAACTTTCACATTTTAAATCTTTTTGAATGTTTTAACATCAAGATCTATCTTAAATCTAACTATTACAACACTCAAAAATTTTCAAAATTTGAAGACATGAAAGTTATTACGTATGGCGAAATAGGGAACCACTATGTCCATAACTGGTACACCTACCCTATATATGAGACATATCACGTGAAGAAATACCTACGATTTATCAAAAAATGGGCTTTTTCGCAAACTATTTGGCTAGCTGGCGAACGAGGGGCCCACCAATTTGAGGAAACCGAAAGGGCCACCCTTTAGTTTTAGAATATACAGTTAACTCTCCCTAACTCGATACTGAAGGGACCATCGAGATAGGGAGGTATCGAGTTACGGACCACAAAACCAGTGCAACTACGATCGCAGGGACCCATGAAAACCAACTACTAGTACTAGCGATGAGTGACATAAAATTGAAATTCTCACGATGGGTGCTGATGGCGGCCTGGTTGTAGCGAGAATTGCTCAGATCAGTTTTGTTAAAGTGAACTGAATAATATTCTTGAGAAAAACCCTTTCCAACAAATGCCAGATTGGACTCTCTTTTTCATAATGATTAGAGATGGTCGGGCCTCGAGTTTTCAAACTCGAAACCCGACCCGAACCCAAACACGACGGGTTCGGGTTTGAAAATTTTCAATTTTTCGGGTTCAGGTCGTATTTGGAGGCTACAGAATTATTGGGTACGGGTCGGGTTTGGGTTTGAAAAAAAAACATCGGGTTTGTGTTTGTGACGAGAATACGTATTTCTCCCTACATAATTTATACCGTTTTTTATTTTTTTCAGTCACCTTTTTTAATCACTTAAGACACATTTCAAGACAACTTTGAACAAACGTTCATTAAAACGAAAGTCATAAGTAAAAAAAATGCGCCTCTTCTTTTCAAGATGTTTAAAAAGATGTTTGCGATTTTTAAGAATGTTTTTGTAGAACGCGGCAGTCTCCCTTTTTTGCGATTTACAGTTGACTCTCCACATCTCGATGTTCTATATCTCGATATATCTTCCTATGTCGATGATTGCTTCGGTCCCTTCATTCTGCATACGATTTCTCTCTCCATATCTCGATATCCTCCATATCTCGATATCTCCATATCTCAATGTGTTTCTGTTGATATGTTTTTCCCAATTTCCTCTCCATATGTCGATATGAACATCGTCAAAGGTTACTAGACCAGATTTAAGGCTCCCCCAGATCTAAGCGACTTTTTACGGTGACAGCGACAAAAAATCGTCGCGATTTCGTTGATGTTTCGCTGCATGCACTGTTTGATGAGCGTGTCTAAGCCACAGCGACGCGATTTCACAACGATTCGCGTCGTGTCAGTCGAGATGGTTCCATAGAAAAGTGCTTGCAGTGAAACAACAAAGAAATCGCGACGATTTTTTGTCGCTGTCGCCGTAAAAAGTCGCATAGATTTGGGGGAGCCTTTAAGTGATCCAGAATCATTCAAAAACCGCAAATGAAGTTTGTTTGTTTATTATTTTCCTAGTAACGGAATGATTTCAAATCTAGTGTTCATTAAAAAATGGTTCTTTGTCTCGATCTCTCCCTATCTCGATGGTCCCTTCGATATCGAGATGTGGATTTAAAACTCGATGCATCATTTAAAACTGTTCCTCCAACGATCAAAATCTTTTCATTTTTAAAGCATTTATCTGGTACAGCTTGGGAATACTATAAGCTTTCATCATCATTGATAATATCCATAGAAAATAGAGTTGTCGATTAATAATGAGGGTTTAATTATTATACCGCAATAATAGGGAATACCGCAATAATGGGTAAATTACCCTATTGCCCATTTCAATTCAATTTTTAACTTAATAAGTGGGGCTCAATGCTGTCTGATATCGCTAGTGATGAGCACTGTATGTCAATTAACACAAAAATCCAAATATTTCGGGTAATACACATATGCCTGCAAGTGCAATATACGCAACCAATCAAGAAGACAATCATTCAGCTGATTGAACATCGCCCACGAAATATGGCTATTCTGATGGCAATTATTGATGTGGCAGCAACTGTTGGTTTCCGAAATCGATGCCATCCGAAGGAGATAACGATATCCCAATTCGTGAGCTCAACATTGTCCAATATTTAGGCGCCCGAATGACATCCTCTCGAAAACATATGTAACAGGGCCGTACGATGATTCGACGTAATGTTTTGATTTAATTTGAGATTATTTATTGGTTGCTACATTTTTATTACTCTGCTCACCCAAACGAACCCTTATCTCGGCACAAAAGACGACCAAAATTGCATTCAAGACCCTTTTCTTTCTCCCTTTCTCTGTCCAACTCCGATTCCGAGCATCTCGCATCATTTATCTCGGCGCTTGGCTCGGAAACGGCGACTTTTTGCAGTGCACAATGGATGGGATTTGTACAAACAGGTGGCCAAAACTACATAAATAATTTTAAGATTTTATATCTTTGAGATTATTATTCAAAAAATTCTGTTCATAAACACTATTTTGATATTCTTTAACTTTTAGGATTTGTCATTCTAAAAATCATGGATAGGTTTCGCTAATGAATATTTTCATAAAGTTATGTACCATCTGAAAGCCTATGATTCAACGCTTTTATCGCTAATCAAGATACAATTTTTAATGATTTTTCATTCGAAAAACAACTCGTGTCACGCCATTTCAAATGGTACAAAAACCTTTTTTTGGAAATATTTCTTAGTTTGTCAATAAGAAGTTTTTGAAATTTCAATATGTTATATATGTCTTGACGATATTAAAAAAAAATCATTTTAAAAATATTCTTGATCAAATACAATCGAGATGTGCGTTTTGTAAATGCACCATTCAAAAAAGATAGCTCAAGCTCATTCAAAAAAGATAGGTAGTATATGGAACAATAATAATATCATATAACATATAAATTATATATATTTCTTCTATTAAGGTGATACAACCATTTTTGACTATTGTGCAGTCCTCTCGATCGAAGGGCTGGTCGAGAGGGTGAGTGCTATCCCATTCGGAACTAAATTGCTACTGCTGGGAAAACATATCAAACAGGCAAAAACAGAACGGAGTGATTAGGAGGGTGGAAATCACTCTCATCTCGATGTCCCATTTCGAATCGCACACCAGTTCTATTACCGAGTACTAAAATGACAATAACACACTGATGCTGCTGCTGCTGCTGGACCTTGGTGCGATCGTAAAAGGTTACCCTGAAAGTAAGAAAAAAAAAAGAAATGAATAGTCAACCGTTCCATTCAGTTACAGCAAAAACAGTCGACGACAGAGGAAGTCATACTGCAAACGCATGCCACACTTTCAGCTGCAAATATCCTGTCACATTTGGTTACCACTGGAAGTGTGCTGCTGCTGCAAAGATAGGTGGGAGGGGATGAATATTTGATTGGAGTCATTGTCATTTATTATTTCGAGCATACGATCGGAATCGGGCATGGTAAATTACTTAATTTGATGCGTCTTCGAGATGTGCATCTGATGTTCAATAAATTTCTTTAGTGGGGAAATAGTGTTAGAAATATGTAAACCAACCCCCTGAAGAAAGCAGTAGTTCATGAAGCTACCCACCTTGTGCGTGGCGCTAGTGCAGGAGTAAACAAATTGAAGCTTTGTGCACAGGAAACCCGCGCGTAAGCGACATATGTCGCTTGATCAAAAAATCATGCATACTTTTAACATAGATCTTGTGCCAAAAAAGTTGGGATACTTAAATATCCAAGTGTCATAGCACACTGGGCAATAAAATACAAGTTTTTATTACAGAATAATAAACCAAATGTGTACATCGCAATCAATTCGTCAGCGACACGCGTATGTTTTGTGCCTAATGCAACGTTTTGCGGTGAGCTGTCAAATCAGCACCTTCTCCAGCACCAAATTTTTGGCTTCACTCTAGTTGTACGTGGATGACAGCCGTTTCAGTCCTGTGATGTAAACACACTTACTTTGGAGCACTGTTTCTACGTTTTGATACCACAATTTAGTGGGAATGTGATATGTTTCTGCTGATTCTCACGTTTGTTTTAAGAAACTTTCATTACATTCCACCGAGGTTTTTTCGCGAGTCTCAATGTGGTAGGATAAGATAAAAGATTTTATATTAAACTAATTTGAAGTAATTGAGAGGTGGAAGCTACCACTACCATGAGCACCTTAACGGCGACGAAGAAGTGCACCAAGATAGTAGAAGAAATAGTTAATGAAGGCGATAATCCAATATTCATGAGGAAAAAAATCCTTCATAGACAAACAGAAGTAACACTTGGAACCAGTGCTGTTAAATGTAAAATTTTTGGAAAAATTAAATTGCTTGTAGCACTCTTCCATGCCAATTATGGTATTAATAAATTAATTAACAAAGCATCATATACCAACCAATAGTGATTCGAAAAATGTCACCGGGAAAAACATTTTCCGATGACTTTTTACACGGGGAAGGATGATATTAACAATATTCAATTGTCAAAGTCACGTGATATTCATGACATTTAACATCTCTGTTTAGTACAAATATCGATTAATACATCGTCGCAGGCACATATACGTCCAATTCTGTGTTTGGTCAAAAGGCAATCAGGTGGCAGTAGTGTCTAAAGGTCAAACACGAAAAAACTATGTGAGCGCTGTAGGTCGATGGATAGGGATGAGAGTATGACGTCTATTTATCTGTGGTTCTTCCTCTACCGACCCATTATATTCAAGTATCCACACAAAAACTTCTATCGCAATATTGTACAAAAGGCTCGAAAGTCCAATATTCTGTCGTAGTCTCCGACAAGATTCAAAATAACTGCATTTTAGGCTGAAATCTTTTTGGTGGAATCCTTTGAATTCGAAAGCAAAATCAAGGACAAAATAAAGACCTTCATGTTTCTTGAAGTTGCCCAAAATTTTAACACATAAGGTAATAGACTAAAATCTAGGATGTCATGAAAAGTTAACTGAGATGTCAAACTTGGGTAGCTTATGTAGTACCAATGGACCAAATGCAGTACTAAAAGTGGTATCTATTCTAAACCCGACTTCTATGTTTCTAATCGTCTCTGGTAAAATAAAGGACTATTTCCAGTTAGCTTATTGAAAATTGTCAAGATTACAGGTTAAGTTACCAAAAATATTACCACACAAAAGCATTTAGTTTGCTGGGCGAATCTTTATCAGTGTTTAGGTCCTCCTCTACTGTTCAGCCAATACCTGTCACAGCATATTTGACATCAATAAACAGATGATGAGTGAGTAGACGTAGACTATACTGGAGGAGGATTAGCAAACTCTTAAGGTTTTTGAAAGCCGGATGCTAAGGACGATCTTCGGCAGCGTGCAGGAAAATGGGGTGTGGCGGCGAAGGATGAACCACGAGCACGCCCAACTCTACGGCGAACCAAGTATCCACAAGGTGGCGAAATCTGGGAGGATACGTTAAGCATGGCATGTTGCAACAATTCCGGACAACAGCCTTGTAAAGATGGTGTTCGCTTCGAATCCGGTCGGAATAAAAGGCGTGGGGCGCAGCGAGCTAAATGGATTGATCTGCTGCACCAGGACTTGGAGAGCTAGAGTCGCAGTCGAAGATGGGGAGTCGCCTCTCTCGTCATGAATCGAGTGAATTGGCGAAATATTGTTCGTTAGGTGTTATCAAGTTAATTGGCGTAGAACCAATTAAAAAAATAAATAATGATGAGTGTGTAAGTTATACTCCTGAAATTTATCTAGGATCATTCGTAAAGAAAACATCTGGTCCGTTGTCGAGCGTCCCTCACAAAAAATAAGCTGATTTTTACAGACAGCCCTTCCTCCTCGATCGGGATCAGTCTCTTAAAAGGATAAGCAATAGTATTTTGTTCATCGAATTCAGCATAATAAACCCTTTGTAAAAGACGCACTCCATTCTTGCCTCTATTTCAATGATTGGGCTTTTGAAAACATCGAACCAACCAGTAGGTATTTCTTCGAATTTTTATACATTCAGACATACACGACGGATCATTTCCATCAGGGTTACAGTACTTCAGCATTTCCTTCTCCACCTTTCAACAAATCCTGAAAGTGCTTCTTCCTTCTGGTAGCTTTCTGATTGATTGATTCCCCTCTCCATCACTGCACATGACGGGCACTGGTACTGTATTATGCCAAGCGCCTTCGACCGTTGCATAAAATCTCCGCATATTGTTCTGATTCATGCTATTCTGTTGTTCAACCATCATACTTTCTTTGTGCTGCCTTTTCTTCTTGCGCTACACTTGCTATTCTTGAGCTCTCGCGTCCTTAACATAGTTACGAGTATTGTTTGCTCCATCGCATTCGATTACCTGGCAAGCATTTAAACGATAATCGTCAAGTCATTGAAGGTGCTGGTACGTGGCCTAGAAGAGTAAACTCCAAAGACGATTCTGCAGCAAATGTAGGCGCATCAACTATCAAAACCGCTTCCAAATCAGACGTGAGGCAGCGGGCAACCACCAGAATCAACTGTATCTGATCCACTTGGAGAAGAGTTCCGTCATCGTGGCAGACCTCCGTAAGGTTAAAACCCTTGTCTAGTTCATCGTCGAGTTCCAAGAATCATGATGTGACTCACGTCACGTGAGACAGTTGCGGAATTCGCCTCGTCGTCGGTTATGAAACCAAGGACTGTTACATACAGCGGGGGTATACGCAACGAGGTTCGCCTACCGTTCATGTTTTGTGGGTGTATTCGTTTGGCTCACAACGCTGCTAGGCATCCCGGTGTTTGAGTGTTGAAATGCATCAGCATTTGCAGTCTGGCATGGCCCGCGTTTCGACCTGTGCTGTTTGGGTCGGCCCGCGTGAGAGATGATTGTTAGGCGAGCTTTGTTTGTAGTTGACAGCCGTACACCCACCCTGGTTACATACGCACCGCTATGGCATATGTGACCAGTAGGGGAACTGCGGGTAATATGCCCATAGGTGGCAAAACGCGCCACCTTCGATTTGGACGAATAGAGTGATTTTGTCCACCCTAGATCATAGAAAATGGAAAAAATGCTTTTCTTAATAAATTTTTATGTGTTTTTCTCAAGAAAATAGTTAAAAACGTATAAAAACGTGTTTCGCTGTTTTCGTTGCAATTTTGTGCGATTTTCAAGTTCATTCATTAGGTCAATACATAACCAAATTTTTGAAACTATCACCGAGAGTTTGTATTACATATAAAAAATATGTTAATTTTTTCTCAAAAAGCTTATCGAAGAACTTTAATCTGGGGGCAAAACGCTCACCCCTATTTCATAACACCAAAACAGCCGTTTGAATTCAAATTGTTGAAATGAAGTTACGCACAAATTGTAATCTTACAAATGCAAATTTTTCGCAACACATGTAGAGGGACTGGGGGTAATATGCCAACGTTAAGGAAAGCAGCGATTTTAGATGTGAATAACATTATTTTATGCTTCTTAAGGAAGGAAAGTTAAGGATGCCATTCAACAGCTCAAGAACAACAAATCCGCTGGCAAGGATGGTATCGGAGCCGATGATGAGTTCAAGATGGGCCCGGACAGGTTGGCCGCTTGTCTGCATCGGCTGATAGTCAGAATCTGGGAAACGGAACAGCTACCGGAGGAGTGGAAGCAAGGCGTTATATGCCCTATCTACAAAAAGGGCGACAAACTGGAGTGTGAAAATTATCGTGCAATCACCATCCTAAACGCCGCCTATAAAGTGCTATCCCAGATTCTCTTCCGTCGTCTATCACCTATAGCAAACGAGTTCGTGGGAAGTTATCAAGCAGGTTTCATCGACAACCGCTCGACAACGGACCAGATCTTTTCCGTGCGGCAAATCCTCCAGAAATGCCGTGAGTACCAGGTCCCTACGCACCATTTATTCATCGATTTCAAGGCGGCATACGATAGTATCGACCGCATAGAGCTATGGAAAATCATGGACGAGAACAGCTTTCCCGGGAAGCTCACAAGATTGATCAGAGCAACGATGGACGGTGTGCAAAACTGCGTGAAGATCTCGGGCGAACACTCCAGTTCGTTCGAGTCTCGGCGGGGACTACGACAGGGCGACGGACTTTCGTGCCTGTTATTTAATATTGCGCTTGAAGGTGTCATGCGGAGAGCCGGACTTAACAGTCGAGGCACGATTTTCACGAGATCCGGACAATTTGTTTGCTTCGCGGACGACATGGATATTATTGGGAGAAAATTTGAAACGGTGACAGATTTGTTCACCCGCCTGAAACGCGAAGCAACAAGAGTCGGGCTAATGGTGAATGCGTCGAAAACAAAGTACATGCTGGTTGGCGGAACTGAGCGCGACAGGGCCCGCCTAGGAAGCAGTGTTACGATAGACGGGAATGCCTTCGAGGTGGTGGACGAGTTCGTCTACCTCGGATCCTTGTTGACGGCTGACAACAATGTTAGTCGGGAAATACGAAGGCGCATCATCAGCGGAAGTCGTGCCTACTATGGGCTCCAGAAGAAACTGCGGTCAAGAAAGATTCACCCCCGCACCAAATGCACGATGTACAAAACGCTCATAAGACCGGTAGTCCTCTATGGGCATGAGGCGTGGACTATGCTCGAGGAGGATTTGCAAGCTCTTGAGGTTTTCGAACGCCGAGTGCTAAGGACGATCTTCGGCGGCGTGCAGGAGAACGGCGTGGGCGGCGAAGGATGAACCACAGAGCTCGCTCAACTCTACGGCGAACCCAGTATCGTGAAGGTAGCTAAAGCTGGAAGGATACGCTGGGCAGGGTATGTTGCAAGAATGCCGGACAACAACCCTGGAAAGATGGTGTTCGCTACGAATCCGGTCGGAACAAGAAGGCGTGGGGCGCAGCGAGCTAGGTGGATTTACCAGGTACACCAGGACCTGAAGAGCGTGGGTCACAGTCGAGGATGGAGAGAAGCGGCCATGAACCGAGGGAATTGGCGGAATATTGTTGGCGAGGCTTTATCAAGATAATTGATGTAAAGCCAAATAAGTAAGTAAGTATGCTTCTTTTTAATTATGGTTGGACAAACAAACATGTTTTCTATCGAATAGTAGAAACAGTTATCAATTTTAGCTCAGCTCTTTTGGGGTTTATGAATCAATTTTCAAAAAAATGCTTGCTTGACTGCATATGTATTGTTTTGCGGAGTAAAACGCCCAGCTTGAGTTCGATGTTACTCGTGCCCGTACGCACACAATCATGCTTGCTTATATGCTGCGTTTGTTCAGATGCTATTGTTGAATAATAGTTTACATGCTGATGCGAAAAATGTGCTTTTGTTAGGTTCCAATTTGCGCGTAACTTCAACGTGGCATTACGTTTGGTAGAATTTGAATTCCATCGGCTGTTTTGGTGTTATGAAATAGGGGTGGGCGTGTTGCCCCACGAGTTGATTAAAGTTTAGATCCTTCAATAAGCTTTTTAAGGACAAATTTAACATATTTTTTGCATGTAATACAAACTATGACAGTGCACAAGTTAGCTCTCGTCGATAGTTTTAGAAATTTGGCTGTTTTTCGACTTAAATAATGATCTTAAAAATCGCACAAAATTGAAATACGCATGAAAAACTAAAATCTTCAATGACATAGAATTTCATGCATATAAGGTGAAGATAAATCCAAGCCAAGCATCAAATTTTCAAAAGCACAAATCTGGAGAACCAGACACCCGTTTGAGCTAAAAACTTAATTGATTGGTCACCACCAGCTAGTGACCAATCGATTAAGTTTTCAGCTTGAACGGGTGTTTGGTTCTCCAGATTTGTGCTTTAGAAAATTTGAGATTTGGCTTCAATTCATCTTCACCATAAACGTTTAAAAATATAAAAAGGCCAATTGTTGAGAAGAAATACTTTTGTGTTACCTGTAGTCCTTTCCAAGTGCCTCAATTTGGGGTTCACTGAATGAAACCTCAATTTTAACGTTTTTCATGCGTAAATCCATTCTCTGCTGACTAATCACACTTTTTTTGTTATGTAACTATGCACTTATATACTAATTCAACTTAAAATATTTTCCAAACACATCAAATATGAGTTTTCCACGATATGTCCGGACAAATGTTCACTTGTCTTGAAATCCGGACAGCGCTTGACACAGTCTTTTTTACACCACAATTGACAATTGCTTATTTGCACAATTCTTCTAACTCTTTCGTGTACACACTTGAAAACTATTACTTTATACACTAATCTAATGCGTAAAGTACTTAAATTGTTTAATGCAATAACTGTACCGTAAGCTTGAAGTGACTGACGATGCACGATGTGCTGCAACACAAATATTATCGAACTTGCATGAACCTCCGATCTTTTTTCACTAAAAGTTAGCCTTGGTAGTCAAAAAGAGCTTGCGGCATATTAAAAAATCTTTCATCGGAAAAAATTTGAAAAAAGTCGATTTTTGTATACTTGCCCTTTCTCCATATAAGGGTTCATGGGAAAATTTTAGAGTTACACTAATTTTTATGAATTTTTAACGGTTAACGACCAATTTGACGTATATTGAACACGAATGAATTATCAGATGTTTTTAATTGAGCATCATTGAGTGTGCGTAGGAATACAATATGACCAGCCCATGGTAGTATGCCGTTTTATAACGACTTCACTTATTGACATAACCTTTTATAAATTTAAAGTAAACACACTACAACTCATCAATCTAATCCAGGCCGGCCTAACCTTTTTGGTTTATTTTAACATAAATGGTTGATCCGTTTGCAATATTAATCTGACCAGAGAAATTATTACCTTTAATGAAAATATTAAAAATCACTAGCTTTAAACTCTATATGTTGCTTATCTAGACAGATAGGCTTATTTCGTCTGCGACTTACAGACTTCTTCAATGTCGAGTGCGCGACTTTGGGCAGGCCTGATTTAATCCATGTTCCCAATTCTACTGCATAATTGGAATCATTGGAAAATATTAATAAACATGAAGCTTTCTTAAGATAGTTGCAAGCCAATAATATTAAACAATTACATACAGCCATAAACCTAAACAGATATACAAATATATAGGGCACTGCTCTGTTACGATTTTATACGGCATTTTTACTCCTTCTTGCATTGTTGTTCACAATTATTTTGAAAAAGTGAAAGATAGAGGAAGATTTTTATGCAGAGCTTTATACGGTATGTCTACATTAAAAACTAGAGCTTATACAAATAATGTAGAATATCTTTACATGTACAGAACATTGAATTAAAATTAGAATTTTAATTTTATGTTCTGTGTATGTAAAAATATTTTACATTATTTGTATAGGCTCTAGTTTTTTAAGTCAAAACAAAGAATCTCTAAAAGCCTAACATTTCATGTAAGTGTAACAATATAATGCGATATTTATAAAGTTTTTATTCAGAATTATATTGAAATCTTGTAGCCGCTCGTTGTATAGGTTTATAGCACCCCAGAAAACCAGAAATCGCATGATAGTTAACGTTACAACTCGATTATTCATACTAATTACATCAAACCCGCAAAACACCGTGGATAAACTCGGCAGATTGATGAGTTTCCTCGCATAAAACACTTCTTTTCTGAGTTCATTTGTACATATTGATTCGTCCCGTACACTCGTACAAAGTAAGTCGAATCAATCCGTAGCAGCTGTCAAATCAACATTTGTTATCATAAGTTAAGTCGCATAAGATCGCAGGTTAGTTCGGTAGAATATTTATTCACTCGCATTGTATGTTAATATTCATCACATAATATATGCACGCATATCGCCTCCACCTTTGTACGTAGAAGGCTTTTTCGCGACATCTTATGAGTGAAATAAGGCACATACAAAGCCTCCAGGTGATTTCGTTATACGTACATTTTGGTTGTCTGGGACCTCACACCATTACGTATCCTTAGTTCCATTCACCTATCTAAAACTAAATACTTAAATTTATGTCTTCATGTTCCACTCAATTCTCCAACCTCGATATTAAGAGAGTCATCCATTAAGGGAGGTACCGAGTTACAGAACACAAAACCAGTACATATACAATCGTAAGGACCATCGGGGTAGCCATAAAATCTAAATTTCACTATGGTTCTCAAACTCGAGATACGAAATATAAAGTAAGGGAGAGTTGACTATAACAGTTAATGAAATTGTTGTGTCTGTTTTTCAAAATGTGCCGTCCATGAATGTGAGGTCGTAAATCAAAGTGTGGGATTACGTTGGATCGATTTGCTATCAACGCCGCATAATTCTTCATTTTATGACAAACGACCCGACGTGATCACGCTGTACTGTGCGCAATGCGAAATATAAGAGCAGATTATTGAACGCGCAAAACTTCATGATGGACTTGAAACCATATTAAGACTGTGTAGGCTATTCACTGTAAATCATGTTAAATTGAACCAAGACTTCTAGACTTTTGCGTGTAGGGTAGAAGCGCCGATTTTGGTCAAACGCCAGTTGTAGCCATAATGGATTATACACCGTTTTACACAGCCAATCAGCATGTAACCTTTTGTGTTCAGTAGATCACATTTACATGATAGAGATTCATTTATTCGTCAGAATTGATTCAAAACATAAGAAACACAATTCATTTCCCTTATAATTTGAACTCCCATACACCTAATTTGGCCAGGGTTGTCCTAATTTGGCCACTCTCATAAGAAATCAATGAATTTGGCCAATTTAGAAACCAAAACTAAATCTCTGAACGAAACTGGTTCGGGTGTCTTATATTTACCAACGAGATTTTCAAAGCGAAAAAATTGTTTTAACTCATGTCGAATATTATACATACATTATATGAATTGGAAGCCTGCATTTGACATATTTGTAGTAGAAATAGGGCTTCCAATATAATTTGTATTGACATTTTTTCTTAGGCTGGCCAGAACCGGTGCTTTTACCGTACATGAATATGTAGCCTATGTGTATCCATTTCAGGGATTTCCTATTCTGATTGGAAAACTCTGCCGCATACGTCAATTAACAAGTACTGATTTGATTCTGCTATTATGATCAACTCCTTAGGTATGGAAACAATGTAGACACCTGATGGAAAAAACTTGCATAAGCTCACGGTCTATGTCCAAGTTGGAACGTTTTTCCAGAATGAAGAATACAAAGTGTTCGTATGAATAGCTAGCTATCAAGAAAAGAATAGTGATTTTTCATTATATTAAATGCGGCATACCACTATGGGCTGGTCATATTGTATGAGTGTGCGTAGGAAATGATGCTCAATTTAAAACATTCGTGCTCAATATACGTCAAATTGGTCGTTAACTGTTAAAAATTCATAAAAAATAGTGTAACTCTAATATTCTCCTATGAACCCTTATATGGAGAAAGGGCAAGAATACAAATATCGGCTTTGTTCAAATTTTTGCCGATGAAAGATTTTTCAATATGCCGCAAGTTTTTTTTAACTACCAAGGCTAAGTTTTAGTGAAAAAAGATCGGAGGTTCATGCAAGTTCGATAATATTTGTGTTTCAGCACACCGTGCGATGTTATCGAACACTTCAGTATTTGATTTTGGATCTTTAGAGAAACAACGTCCAACCGGTGCTGCCTTTTTGTTTTTATTTTTAACACTTCATTGCAAAGGATTACTAGATGGCATTATGCAATAACATGAACAGATATATTAAAAGTTATAAATCTATATTGAAAACCTGAGTTATATGTTTGATTTCATATTTAATTTAATAAATACAATCTGAGTGTTCGGATATTGATACCGTCCGGATTTCGATTTACCACGGTTTCAAAAAAACGTACCATAGACATTCGAAATATCAAAATATTTGCATTTTTTGCTGAATAATGCAAATTATCTATTTTGTGATACACCTGTATTAAAATATCATCGGAAAATTTAGCATTGATAGAGTTATTCGCGTATCTTTAGAGCACCATAATATCATCTAGTCAGGTCTGTCTGAACACCATATTTTGAATTTGTTTATCGGCATATCGATCTATTTTGCTCTAAGTAAGAGGGAGTATGGAGAAGAAAGCAATGAATACTAGATGGATAGGTACCGTAAGGGAACGGCGAGAGAAATTGGATTAGATGTTGAAGAGGGCATACCATATGAAACAGTATTACTTGAAACGTCACTTCCTTGTGGCTAACGTCCCCTATGGGAACGGCTTGGTGTGTTTTGAGAATGACACTACCAAGACAGCCAAAAGGAAAGAGGTTTCAAGCGCACTAATACTGTTTGGCGATCAAGCAGGTTCTATCGATCGATGGCTTATATTTTTGGGGAATCCTTACACAGTCATGGATTGTTTGTCCATATCATGCGTATTTCTCCCCAAAAATCCTCACACATGATCATTCTATATGAAATATAATGTGTGTGTGGCGTGCTCTATTTCCTCCTGCATCGCAGCTTCCCACTCCTTCCAGAGTAGACTGTTTGTCGCTTCCTCAATGGACCGTGGATCTCGCAACTGTGCGACTAGAGCCAAGTTAGAATAAAGGCTCTCCCAGATCTAAGCGACTTTTTACGGCGACAGCGACAAAAAATCGTTGCGATTTCGCTGATCTTTCGCTGCATGCACTGTTTGATGAGTGCATCTAAGCCAAAGCGACGCGATTTCGCAGCGATTCGCGTCGTGTCAGTCAAGATGGTTTCATAGAAGAGTGCTTGCAGCGACACAACAACGAAAACGCGACGATTTGGGGGAGCCTTAATGTGGAGGTGGAGCGACTATCTAACGGCTAGATTCTAAACCGTTTCCGCTGGCTCCTACTAAACATCATTCCATGGTAGTTTCATCTTCCGTCATGATTAAGCAGTTACCGCTTCTGGGATCGAAAGATTCTTCATCTGTTTTAGAGATAATGCTTCCGGTTTCTTCATCGACATCAATGACAGGCCCACAATCCCTGGGTACGGAATCTTGAAACTCATCAAACTGGTACTCAAAGAAGATTTCATTTTCATCATCTAGCATTTTGTCATCTAGAACTAATCGTACATCTTAGGGTTTTGGTACCGGGAGTACCGGTACCGAAAGTACCGGTACTACCGACCAATTTTTGGTACCGAAATACCAGTACTGGAAAGCATTGAGTACCGGTACTTTCGGTACTGATGAAAAATCTAATAATCTTTTGAATCAATATTTTTTTTTTTCACAATAAAGCTAAGTATGCTGTTTCGCTCAAGAAAAGTAAAGATATTCCTTGACTGAAAGGGTCAAGAAATTTCCCTTTGAAGTGACATTTCTTCTCAACTGCGTACTGCGATCAGATAAAAGTGATTTTCTTGACCATTTCTTGGGAGAAATTTTTCACGCATCGAGATAGGCGATTCCTTTTCTTGTCAGTAGCAAACCGGCCTTAAAGCCTGATTTGCTGCTGAACAGGAATCGCTAAAGAAATTTCTCGCCGATTCCTTGCAGAAATTTTCTACAGCGACTCCCGTTTGAACTGCCAGTTCTTTTCAACTGCGTACTGCGATCAGATAAAAAGCGCTTCCTTGATCGATTCCTTGCAGGAATTTTCCATTCATCAAGATAGGCCAAGAAATTACTTGTCAGCAGCGAATCAGGCTTAAATGGTTGTCGACGAACTTCTCAGGTCGATCAAGGCACGTATTATATGAAGGCTTATTCTAATAATCATCTTTTCAGCGTTTAGGATGTTTTTTTATTCATAGAAACTTTAGAAGCATGCTCATTGTTAATATCTTGTTTAAAACATGTTTTGAAACATTTGAAAAACACTAAGGGTGAAGACATTGAACGGAAATTATTTAGCAGATCCTATGGTTACCAACAGGATTATCGAATGATTTATTATCGAATACAAATGATGAAGCTACTGATGATGAACATCAAGCTTTCTGACAACTAATTACAAATATTTCAGAATATTGAAACATTTGAAGGTGCTTCAGTGATGGCACAAGAGTTGATAGAAATTGTTCGGAATAATTCGTATATTACGAGTCTATTCAAAGCGAAATATTTGTTGATACTTCACGATGCATGGGCAAAAATTCTATCAACATCCAAATGGACCCAGAAAAAGCTTTTTCCGTGTCTGCAAGTTTTTTTTTTTTTTTTGAAAAAGTTCGCACATATAAGGCAGTAAATGATTAAACTTTGAACATACTTTGTATTTTAAAATCAATGAAAAGCAAAGTGGTATCACGAAAAAGCTAATAAATAATTCATTTTGAACGATTCCCGACACAATATATAAAATACACAAAACATCTGAAACTTTTTCGCATTTCCTATAGAACGGTCATAAAACGGATGATTAAAGAATATATTTGAATGAATTCAATACATATTTTTGAGTAGGTATTTCATAGGTTATAAAGTTAGAAAGGTTTACTCATTATTATTTTAAGGGCTGATTTCTTCACCTTCGCTTAAGCCGTAAACCACGTTTACCCATAGGATTAAACCAGGTTTAAAACATAAGCGGTGGTGAAGAAATCGCTTATAAGACAATATTTTGCTAGTATTATTTTTCATAAAAATAAAGAGCAAGCATCAGCAAACTTGTGTTTATTCACGAACTTGAAAAAAATGCAAACTTTTTATCCAATTACACAATCTTTATATTTATTGAAAAAAATCTTCCAGTACCGGTATTTTACCGGTACTACCGGTACTAAGATTTACCCCAGTAAACACAAAATCGTATACTATAGTGCATAAGAGTACAAAAGTGGAGGCGATATACGTACATGTGCCATAAGGCTGCATGCAAAATGTACGTATATCGCCTCCACTTTTGTACTCTTATACGTTATCATAAACGATCGTGTGTTTACTGGGACAGTACCGTAGAACCGGTACTCGTCAAAAGGGGTCGGTACTAGGAACCCTAGTACATCTGGACTAACCAACAACTTGTGTGTCTTCGGGTCTATCAGCCGTTAGCCTTGTGACTAACCGAGTATCCAACAAAAATCATCTTCATCGCTCGTGAATCTAGCTTTGATCTCTTCTCTTTGGGAACATGAACGATTTCCGGTGTCCCGAAAACTTCCAGATGTTCCAAATCCGGCTGCTCTCCATGCCAACAGTTCCAACAGCCAACAGTTTGCTTCACCGCAGCCGTTGGAAGCACATTGTTTAGGATATTTTCTGTATTGACTGCTTCTGCCCATAACTTGTATGGTAGCTTCGTACCAGGACCACACGCCGAACCATTTCGACCAATGATCTTTTCTTGCCCTATGCTTAATGCAAAGCTGACGGTCACTTGGTTGGGTTACAAATTAATGATGATGCACCGTTGGGAAATATTTTGATGCGTGTGAATATCCCTTGCAAAATAGCTCAAAACCTTCAAATCACGATAACTTTCGATTCCCTTGTTAGAATGTTTTCAAATTAACGGATAAGATGCTTGAATGTTATATTTTTCGAATGGTAGGCGCTAAATTCTTGGACATTTTTGTTTGTGTTAATAACGGTTTCTGGCACACCGTGTTGTGTACTAATTGTGTTTTACAAACTTTGTTACTAATGTTACATTTCGAAAAAATGGGGTTTTAATTATTTTTTTCTGTGTGCATGCTTTTATCTCTTAGTTAGCTAGAGAATTTGAATAATGTTTAGGTTAATATTTTGTACATTGTATTTTAATAACAAATAACACCTAGAACGTTCAAATTTATACGGACTATTTTAATACGTTTATTCTCGGCAAAATTAATAAAGATTTTATGCTGCAACGGTAACACTTTCATACAATGCCTTTTATCTGATATTTCTATAATTGACATTTCTGACAGACGAATTTTTGTGTATCCATATTTTAGCATCTAACACCCTCTATGTGTTAAAAGCACATAAACAGGGTTGGGATTATTTTGCCCGAACTCAAACTACTCGAATGTATATCGCATCTTATCTGCGTGGTATGACATGAACTTTGAATCCCACTCAAAGCAGTTCTTTCTTTCTTTGTTTTTATCTATCGAGCCAAAATCAACAGGTTTTCAGAATTTGTTAGGTTTTGGAATCATTTATTATCAAAAATTTCTACTATTTGATCAAAGCAAATGTTGTTAGTTGGCTTTTTTATTAAAATTGCGATAAACTGTGAAAGACAAATGTACCACACTATCAAACGGTCTTTGATTTCGATACGATTCGTTTAGGCACCATGACATTTTTGGATGTGCTGACAACTCTTATTGTTTCTATTGTAAATTCTTTTATGCTAGGATGAAGAATATTTTAGTCGTTTAATGTGTACGATGTTCTATGAACACGAATCTACAATTTGTAAGCAGCTAATAATATTAATAATCACTAACAAATTCATTTTGTTCTTCGAGAGAAAAGCAATATTTCAAACAAAAGTAAACTAATACATCATTCAACTGTGGAAACTTCTCGTTTTTTTTTCCATTGGTACAAATTGGAGTCATGCGGTCACCATGAGATGAGTATAAATATCACCAAGCACATGCTTTCTACAGACAGCCAGTAACCGTTAAACCGGAAGGAAGGAAATACGTCCACGTGGCCTTAAGTGACGATTACTGCATAAATTATACCCATCGACCATTGCGGATTTCCAATTGAATTGGCCGACCCCTCGTGACGACAAATTCACCCTCCGCCACCACCACCCATCCCTTGGCAAGCCGCCGGCTGATACGCGTTGAAGTTAATTTGTCTCTATGAATAAATAGAATATCACTTGTTTCCGTGAGTGCACGCGTTCGTCTCTTGTGTCCTGATGCGATATGCAAACGTCGGCGGTCGACATGGCGGTGCCATCAATTTAGTGCCAACAATTCGATTCCAATCCATTCTACTGTAGGATAGTGGCAAAATGTGACGACGACGGCCAGAACGGTGATGATGATGATGGTAGTAGCTTTGTCACGCTGGATCACTTGGAATGCACAGTGGCTTCTGTTACATAGAAGGGCTATCATAAATACAAAATTTGAAAAAATTGATCATAAAATCATGCTGAAGTCTGTTGTACTTAGAACTTGGCCGCTTCTTTTTAGTTACTGACGCGCCTCTACTTGCCATAGCGAGGGATTTACTAGCCTATGGCGGAACCACTATTCAATGGGATCGACGCCAGTTCTGTTATGAATGTAATGAATCAAAAGCGCTGTTATAGGATGAAATTTTTGAAGGATTTGGTGGTATATTGCTTAGTGCCATGGTGTCGTATAGTAAGTATAGGATGTTAGTAGAAAGTATTTTTCGAAAAATAAAAATTTCAGCAGAATATACTTGTGTCTTGACTGAACAACATAAGTTAAGAGAAAGTTCTCGTGGCTGCCAGGAGGGAAGTTTGAAACAATACATGAATCTTTATGATTTCCTAACTTATTTTAATCCTACACTCATAAACAAAAATAATCACCGAGTTACTAAAGTTTATGCTTTGATGACTACTTTTTATCTGCTTCTCGATCATTCTGCTATGAATTTTCACATTAACTGTCATTTCGACTGGGTTGAAGTTTAGCGATGCTTGAACGGAGGTATATTGACAAATAGCATAAAGATTCCCAGCAGAATGAAAGAGAGGCAGATTAAAAAAAGTCATGTATTACTTAAATTTAGTAGTTTTGTGCCGTCCTGTATTTCTGAGTGCATATTTCCAGCATTATCTTACGACAACTTCGCACAATTCGATAAATGACTGATCCAAATCAATCAAGCATCGCAACACTGCACCGCCGCGAGAACGTGTTCTATTCTCGATTGGTCGCGCAAGGAAGTGGATGTTGATCATAGAAAATTTATGCCAGAATAATAGATTTCCGGTAATTATCGGAGCCATTGTCTAGGCGGCAAGTTGAGTTGAGTTGAGTTTCGCGTGTGGGACTTTGCCTCGCACCATGGGGAATAAGCTTTGTATGTAGATGCCAAGCCTCGGTGCCACATCAGCATATCACCATTGCGCCACCATCGCACCAATTTACTGTACAGAGAGCTCGTGCATTCATACGAGTCACACAGTGCGTATAAACTATTCATGGCGATGGCATGAAATTTGAAACTAGATCAATAAGTTGCTTGCATTTTTAAGATTAAATTAATTTCGATATGCAGCAAAGACTGACGGATGCAGATGAATGCTTTAGAATCGAAACGGATGTAAAGCAGACATCAATTAGGGACCAATTAATGATTTACTATTCTTATGACGGAACAGAGAGTAAGAAAATTGCTCCGTCGGGACAAGCCGTTGGTTGAACAAATGAAATGGCAGTTTATAGATGTTTGATATTACGTTATCACTGTGTGCCGTCTAGCGGTGGAGCTCCTAATCAAGTAACCAATAATGTATAATATCTTGACAAATTCATAAGACACCTTAACTGCCCATAACTGAATGTTTGTCACACTTGACATTTTTGACGATTTCGAGATGATACCGTGGAACATCATCAAATAATCAATACTTTCGACTAACTTAATAAAATCTGTAAGATTGTTCAAGAAATTTCGGAAAAAATACCAAGTTGATTTGTCACATTGCTAAATATAACCGCATAACAGTCACATTGAGATTATACATGGGTCTCGTAATGTTGTGGCAAAGAAATTTCTATCAGAAATATTTTCTAACTATTCACCCAATATGCGAGATGAGCTGTACAAAATTTCAGCTTCATACACGCATTGTTGAGTTCCCAGTATTTTTTTGAAATTTTGGGTCCTTCCCATACTGACGAAAAATTCACACTTGGTGCTCCATTTACTCAGTGCCTACTTATGTCGAATGTTACAAATATGCAGTTATGGGCAGTTAAGGTAAAGACAGCCCAAAGCCACGTTCTGAAATGGTATTAGCACAAATCTAGACAACTAAGGTATTCTGCATTGATAATTTGATCAAATGCTCCTTGTTTTGAAGGTGTCGTGAGAGAAAGCAAGACAACTCCAACACAAGGCGCATATTAAAAGGATTCCCTAACAGTACTCGGAATGCAATTTACCGGAAGACCTTCATCGGAACAGTAGTTTACACAACAATAAAGTGACCAGACGTCCCGGATTATCCGGGACAGAGCAATTTTCAACTTAACAGCACAGTGTCAATACTTTTTATTTCAATGCAGAATGAAGATTTCTACAGCACGAGTCGTACGTTTAATTACGAGTGATGTAAAAATCGAGTTCTGCAGAGTGTCATACAATATATTTTGCAATTGTATGAAAAGTTACATGAGGAATAATTTTAAAACTGTAGCTATGTTTGAGAAATGTTGATCATAGTAGGTTGTACTAACCAATTGTCACAATTTTTAAAACACCGTCCGGATAGCAACATTATTCAAAAAAAAAAAAATGAGCGTTTCCGATTCTAATGTTCCGATTAATATTGAGTCGAGTGGAAGTGGCTCTGGATGATCGGAGAAATCTAATTTAAAATTTCTGAAGCCATCGTCACCTGCAGATTACGCAGCACACTGCTTTCGTCGATCGTCTCCGTCTCTACTGGCAGATTCTGGGGTAAATAAGTATGTTCTGAAGAGATATAGAGGATGGAAATCTTCAACTGTTGGAGGATACGTCGAAATTCCCTTGCAACAATAAAATAATGATAATTACACAAATCTTAAGAACGAAAAATCATAGACCTAAGAATGATAGTTATATAAACCACAAATGCCTCATAATGTTACTGCGTTGCGCAATGAGTCATTACCAAACGCTTCTCAGATGGGTAATAGACTCATACGACAATGCGGGAAAGTAGGCCGTTCCATGGCGGGTTGGCGTGATGAAAAACAGCCTATTACGATGAAAAATTGCAAAAAAAAAAACATTTTTTGCAATTTCATGAAAGGTTACTTGAGGAACTAGGAATTTCAAAACTATTTTTCATCAATTTGCACATGGCTGTCCGTAGCCATGTTTGAAAAGTTCTGATCATAGTAGGTTGTATTGAGCATTTCTCACAATTTTTCAAAGCATCATCCGGATAGCATAATTATTCAAAACAATGAGGCATTCCGATTCTGATTAATATTGAGTCAGCAGCGGAAAAGGCTTTGGCTGGTTTCCTACCGGGGAAATCTAAAGCGAAAAAGCTATCAAGCATTTCAACGAGTGTATCAAAACCAAGAGTGGCTAGATTATGAGAAATTACACTACAGCGTAGATGTTCCAACATTTTCGCCCAGTACCTCGCTCGTCGTCTGTTCCAAGTTTAGTGCAAATAACGGCAGGAGAATTCATTGAATGTTCAGCTGAAGATTCCAGAGCCACAGTAGGAAGAACATCTTATCTTGAAGTCTCTATTATATCCTAACAATGATAATTTCATAAATCTTAAGATCACCTCTCCGTTTTTCCAACAAAAATAGTTATATAAATTTCATGTGCTTCATAATGTAACTGAAAAGCGTTGCGTAATGAACCACGAGTTGGTTTGATGAAATACAGCCTATTACGATGAGAAATTGCAAAAAAAAAACTTTACTTTTTGATTTCTAAACAAATTCTCACACTCTATGATGACGTTACATAATCTACCACAGCAGAACATGCTTTGCCCTTTAGAGTACGAGATACCTGTATTGTCTCAGAGAACACGGAAAGAAACTATATGAAACCCTGAGTTTTACCAAAAAGTTTCGTCCTTAAAGGAGGATTGAAAAACAATCACAAATACTGAGAAAGAACAGAGCTGTCCTTGTCAGTCTATGTGTCTTTGTTAATCCTTCTGCTGTTTTCCAAAACAGCTGGATTCTGGGAAACCATACTATTAGACACCGTTTTGATTTAAATTTTCAACAGCATTCCGGAAAATAGAACAAATACTGCACTGGTGAAGATTATAAATTTAATAATGAATTTGTAATCAAATGGCACCCTTTAATTTATTATTAACAAACTTCATTTGAGCCAGTCTTGGCTTCCCTGGTTTCCAGATGAGACCAGATTTTCCAAGTCTGAGCTCAAAATCGAAGAATGATAAGCTTATTGAATTAGATACCGTATGATATTGCAAGACGTTTAAATCCTTCATCAGTTCATCCTTCATCGCATTCATAAAATATGCCTTTCAAGCCTTATTTGCAAACGCAAAAAAGTTCTTGAACTGCTAGCTTTCCCAAAGGGATATTATACCGGTCAAAGCGGATTTGTGGTATTTTTTCTCTCTAGGTTTTCGCATAATTTTTGCCTTTGGCGGCTAAACTAAGATCACCACTTTTCGTGGTCACAGGCTTCACACATTGTAGTTCTTTTCCAACTTGCTGAACTTTTCCTTTAGCACGTCCAGTAAATGCTTTAGAAGAACTCACTGAATGCTGCACGGAACTACTACAGGATTCAGCTAAACGCTCAGCTATTACACTAAAAAATAAGATAATCGCTGAGTCAAAATAATCAGTCCAGAGTCAGTAAAAAATGTATCGTCTAATTATAATTGTTGGTGCACCAACAAACAAACTGTTGGCGAAAAATTGAACGCCAAAAGCTATAGCAAAGAATGAACTGTCAAAAATACACCATGAACTACCATCATGTTTACGCATAAACATGATCTAGTTCACGGTGTATTTTTGCTTGTTGATGAGTTTACGTCTGCTGTTCACGGATACGGGAACGGATTTTTTTTCTGTGTAGCACGAAAAATGCATGCTTTTCGTCTCTACTGATCCCAAGAAACCAAATACTGATAAAATTAATACCGTGTGCTATTCTTTACGTGTCGATAAGGGTACCAGATGCTTTTTGTCTGATTTCAATCCTTCAATGTTTTATCCATGTAGCTTTGAAGTTGAAAAGTGTTGCAAGTTACCCCGTTTGACGGTACCCAGCCATTCATATTTTGAAAAAAAACTGTTGCTTAACGATTTTGTTCAAACAAATACTACATACAATTATTTTGAGCGATATTACCTGGGGCTTATCTTTTTATCAGATAATTTAAAAAAATCTATTTTTGGTGATAACAAAATAGACCAAATTTGTAATAATATCATCTTAATGACATACAAGCACAAAATAGAGCAATTTGTATATGAATCAGGTTTCATTGGAACAGTCTCAGTTTACGGTACCTCACTTATTTCTAACACCACCTTATGGCACCACAAGTCATACATACATGGCCTAATAACACCGCAGATTTGCCAATCCATCCGTGCGGTGATTTATTTCCATCACCGACCAAATTCTCTGTTGTGTATAATCAACTCTTTGCTCCTGCTGTGCGAGAAAGCGTGTTGCATACGCAAGGATTTAGCGCGGCTTGTGTCCTCTTTTTATCAGTGGTTGGTTTCTCTATTCTAGTCGAGCCTGCCGGCGGTAAGAAGATTTCCATAATGAACCGTTTGCGGATTGATTACGGATTTGTTTGTGTTTGCTTCCTCATCAGTTAATTGAATTTTCGTATCCCTCACCATACACGACGAACCCGAGTAGGAGAAAATAACTCGCACCTATGCATACTACAACTTGGTATCATACCATAATTTGTTATTGTTCAGCAATCTAGGTATTGGTAACACCCCAACAATTTGCGATAATCAATCATATTTGCGTAAGATCCAATTATTAGTTTGGTGTTCGTAGTATATGCATGAGATAATCATTTACGTATTTTACCTCTTATGCAGGGCTCTTTAATACCATATTCAGACAGTACATATTAGAGATTGTCTGGTAATAAATAATTTAATTTGGTATTCTGCAGCAAGTTTCTCCTGCTCGGGAAGCTTTGATGCCTCTCGCTAAGCCGTTCGGGGATATGTGTGGGATAATTTCCTTCTTACGGTGGCAATTTTGTGGTGGCATCCTAACTGATTGAAAACAATTTCTTTTAATGCACATGAACCTCAAATTATGAGCATATTATGTTTTGGGAAAATGGCACATTCGTATGCTTACAACTGCTCAATTTAGGGAATGTTATTATGAAGTTGTTTATTTCTATCCCCCTCAAGCAGTTTCTTTTTTCGACGGATTCGCAATGAAATGCGATGTGGATACGTTCCCAACAAAAAGGTGTGTTCACCTTAACACTTTAAAACAATACATTTATTTTTGTTAACCTTCCTTGGCTTCACTTTTCATCGCTCAATCTTTGAGAACGATCGAATCGTACACGCGAATGTATGGCCAAAGGATGGATCCCGAAAGTAGTAGACTCTCTTCATTTACGAAGTGTTTCGTTTTTGCTCCTTTACAAACCATCTCTTGTCTGCAGTGCGTACTTTTCTTCCAATGAGCAGCACGTGAAACTGGAAAACGATTAGTATCAATTTGAAATATGCACAGGATGTAACAATACGTTTTAGCCCTTGTGAGGTGCTTTTCGATGTGTGGCGGCGATGTTCCATTGAACGATATTTTTGGAAAAATGAAATAGATACTAAATGTAGCTTAAGTAACACTTATGTGATGAGTATTTTTATAACAATCTATAAGGTCCTAAACACTTCCCCATTTTTTGTACCAAATGCTCAAGTTTACTTCAACAATACACGAGTGCGCATCGTACCCTCGTGCAGTGCGTACACAAATCTATCTACTTTCGGAAGTTTTTAAAAATATCTAAAGCAAAACAACAGTGCTACAAAAATGGTAATTTTCAGTGCTACTTTTTCTACTTGTTGACCCCTTTTAGATCCTCGCTTGGAACCGTGCCTTCGATTTTTCGGTGGACCCGTTAGCGAAAGTTAGTGGTGGTAAACCTTCTTGGATTCCGTCTCTTAGAACTCTTAGAAGGTCATTTCTACTTTCGTTTATTCACTGAACATGCAACCACGAACAAAAGGAAATTCACAACTTCCTTCCAAAGAAGTGGGTTTTAAAACTGTCACTAAACGTGACAAAAAAGAAAGAAAGAACGTTTGTACGAAATGTGCGCTTTCTTGCAAGAGTGTTCTGATAATTGCATTGAAATGAGCAATCTGTTCGGTACTTTAGACAACTTTTTCAAATCAAAGTAGCCTCTAGCCTAGGTTCTTTGATTCAAGTGAAGGAACAAAAAGTGCCACCAATCGTGGTCAGTTGTTCCGGATCTGGAGAATTTAGGCGGGAGATCTTAAACATCATTAGAGGAATCAAGGTTTCCTTCCAAATCACAAAGAAAGGAAACTGCCGAGTTTTGCCGGAAACTCTTAAACATTTCAAACTTTTTCTCAAACATCTTGAAGAGAAGGAGTAGGGGAAATCAGGGTAAAACCGACATTGTGGGTAAGATCGACACCCTTTGATTTTTCATGTTTTGAGCAGATTTTCATGCAGTTTTCACCACGCTCTATCTTTACTTGTGAAATGTCGTGTTTTGGATGACATTACAACTGACGCTACCAATAAACTTTAAAAATAAACTACAAAATCATATTGGATAAAATAGAAACAACAGCAGTTGCAATATTTCACTGTTATTCTTTAACTATTTCGAATGTGAAATTTTTAAAATGTCATTATTTGTTCTGCGTCTACATCATCATTTACTATTATCATTTACTGATACAGTGATCGTAATGGGTGATTACAACTTGCCTCATCTAGCCTGGAATTACGACGAGGACGTGCTAGGATTTCTGCCCCTCAACGCTTCGTCTGAACAAGAACTTGTTGTAGTGGAATCGTTGCTGACTACCGGACTTAAGCAGATCAATTATGCTGTCAACTCAAACGGTAAGTTGCTTGACTTAGTATTTGTCAGTGACTCAGATACCGTTGAACTGTTCGAACCGCCCTCTGCCATGATGAAAGTAGACCAATACCATAAGCCAATAGTTTTGAAAGTCAACTTCCAACCGGGTAGCAAACCGCAATCATACAGAACGTTCCATGAATACGATTTTGCAAGATGTGATTTCAGTGTCATCAATGATAAAATATCGGCTTTAGACTGGGATCAATTGCTTTCCCTTTCCAACGTAGATGCTGCTGTATCCGTGTTTTATGACAACATTTATCAAATTATACACGATACTGTCCCCGTTAAGACCCGTAGACCTGTTATGAGACTCCAACAGCCATGGTGGAACCCGCAATTGCGCAATTTGCGAAACCGTCTACGTAAAGCCCGAAAACGCTATTTTCGTTCCAGAACTTCTGAGAAGATGCGTGCTGTAGAGCTGGCTGAAGCAGAATATAATAGTCTGCATGAAGCTTGTTTCCGCGAGTACATGGTTAACATTCAGACAAGTTTAAGAGACAATCCGACGTCCTTTTGGTCCTTCGTAAACTCTCGCAAGAAATCATCTGGCATTCCTTCAGACCTTACCTACTGCAACTATAGCTCTTCCTGTGATGCCTCTTCGGCAAATTTATTTGCTGATTTCTTCCGGAGCGTCTTCGATAATAATCAACTGCCTACTTCACAGCAGTACATAGACCAATTACCGTCCTACAACATCTTTCTGCCACGGCCTGACTTCAGCCTCGAATTAATCAAGCAAACCCTCGGCTCAGTTGACGTCTCGAAAGGTCCTGGCCCAGATCGCATCCCGCCGTCCTTCATTAGGAACTGTGCATCTTCGTTGGCATTACCTGTCGCATCCATTTTCAACCGCTCGCTTCGGGATGGAGTTTTTCCAGATGCCTGGAAGCTTGCCTCAATCACGCCGATCTTCAAGTCCGGAAACATTCACAGAGTTGAAAACTATCGTCCTATCTCGATTCTCAACTGCCTGGCTAAAGTTTTGGAAAGCCTTCTACACGACAAGTTGTATCCCGCAGTTCATGGTATCATCTCGGAATTCCAGCATGGATTTGTGAAAAAGCGCTCGACAATTACGAACTTGATGAGCTTCACCAATACCGTTATCCGCAGCAATGAGAAACGCCAACAAACAGACGCCGTTTACATAGACTTTTCCAAGGCTTTTGACAAAGTACCACACGCTATCGCTATATCAAAACTGAGCCGCCTCGGGCTTCCGGCATGGGTTGTTAGCTGGATAAAATCATATTTATCGTCAAGGAAAGCTTTCGTCAAGATTCGCGGCGCTAAGTCCGACGTGTTTGCCATTCCTTCGGGTGTCCCGCAAGGTAGTATCCTGGGGCCTCTAATATTCGTACTTTTCGTCAACGATATTTGTGATCAGCTACACTGTTGTAAATTACTGTATGCCGACGATCTGAAAATTTACCGTGTGATCAAATCGATTCTTGATTGTTGTGCACTCCAGGAGGATATCAATCGATTAACTTCATGGTGTCGAATCAATGGGATGTTAGCCAATGCTGCCAAGTGTAAGGTTATCACTTTCGCACGTGTGAATAGCCCAATCAAATTCGATTATACGATCGACCACGCCCCGCTTGAAAGAGTTGATGCCATCAAGGATCTCGGGCTCATCTTGGACGACAAATTGCGATTCAACAAGCATATATCTATGGTTATCGCGAAGGCAAACTCAATGATCGGCTTTTTGCGTCGCAACACTATGGAATTCACTGACGTGCACGCTTTGAAATCTCTCTATTGCTCCTTGATTCGAAGCGTTCTTGAATATGGAGTACAAGTTTGGGCTCCGTATCATGCAGTACACGTAACGCGTATCGAAAGGATCCAAAAAAAGTTTGTTAGATTTGCTCTCCGACGACTTCCGTGGACTGATCCCGATAATCTACCTGCATATGAGCATAGATGCGCGCTAATAGGACTACACTCCTTGTCAAGTCGTCGCACTTTTCTGCAAAGGCTATTTATTTTTGATATTGTCAGCAATCACATTGACTGTAGCAGTGTTCTTCAATGCGTTAATTTTCATGCGCCCACTCGACAACTTCGCAACTTCAATTTGCTGTGGACCCCCGGACATCGTACTGCATACGGATTTTACAACCCGGTTGACAGATGTTGCAGATTATTCAATGATGTGTATGACGCCTTTGATTTTAACATTAGTAGACTAGTTTTTAAAAATAGGATTAAGGATCTTTAAGCAGTCTGTGTGACTTTTTTGTCAAAGATGTAGAATAACAAATAAAATAAAAAAAAAAAATATTACGTTCATACAACATGAAGGAGAATTTATTTTTTGGGTTTTCGACAGCTGAAAACGCTATTGAAAATTAAATGTCCACTCGGGGTAAGATCGACACTTTCATTTGGGGTAAAATCGGCACCTTTCTTCGCTTCATAATGTAACTTCAGGGAATCTTTCTTGTCGGAAAACATCCTCTGTAGTTTATGTAAGTCTTCATTTTCGAATTCCAGTAAAGTTCATGAATGGCGAACTTGTTAACATGTAAAATATGACTTTATTGGATTTATTGGATAAAGCTTGAAGAAATATTTCGCATTTGAAATTGAAGAATTAATAGAATTTGAAATGTTTTACATAAATTAATCTTATTGTTTATTTACATGAGGTTCGACGGCTTTTAATAACTAAAAATTATTGAACTTTTCTGTCTTGTTAAAACAAAACAGTATTTATTTTTAAAACCAATCATTCACCTCAACTTCATCTTCGTAAACATTCCATGAACACAAATTAATCATATCCATGTGTATTCACCCCAACTTTATAATCTTAGCTTGGGACATTTGAAATTTTCACATATATTTAGTGGATCTTTGGCCTCTCCTCAATAATTTACGTAATATGTGTATAATCCTTTAGAGGAAGGGGTCATAAAAATCGAAAGTCATGTTTAAAGCATTCTTTTTAATATGCCATGTGATGGTGATGTTAACAACGTTTAAATTCTACTCAAAGTACATGTGTCGGTTTTACCCCAACAGGGTGTCGATCTTACCCGCACTCTCAATCGTCTCACCTAAAAATGATGAAATATCAATTTGATTTAAATCACTATATAACCTTAATATATGATTCTACAACAATTTTAGGTTTTTTTAACAAGCAAAAGTACACAAATTTTATCAATAAGCTTAGGATGTCGGTTTTACCCCGAGTTCCCCTACATTTTTGAAAGGACTCTCAAATGACTCTAGGTCACATGAAGAAATCAAAAATGGAATAAATTATTTACTTGGATTTTCCCCGGCCCAAGTAATCATTTTGAAAAAAGAGAATCCCATCTGGCTTTAATCGCAAAGAGCTTTCTCAAGAATATATTTTAGTTCGCCTTAAGAAAAGCGATCTAAATAATATTAGTGCTTTAGAAAAAGCAAGACTTTTATTTGATGTCTGTGTGAAATGGGAACATTTCCAGAATCCCACTCAGTTCCTTCGGTGACTGAAGTGGGATCATAGTGCTAAACATTGCCGTATAGATGCTAAACGCATGATATGCGGAAGGTTCTTCTCACGCTAATATCAGGGACAATCATTACTGTAACTTTTTGGATTGGCCTTCACGTAAACAAATCTTTAAGGCTTGAACCAGTCAGATGAACGGCAACGTTTTTTGTAGCCGGTTATCGAACGTTTGCGTAATAATAATACCGGTTTGTCTCAAATTTCGAACATTCTCATACTCCGAACACTCGTTTTTCGTATGGTGATGTGGTTGAAATGTATTGCTGAAATATGTTATCAAATTACTAGGAAATTGCAGCCAATTACAATTCAATGTAATCATCTTTAAATTTATTTTATACCTCAGGAGTAGTGATGATAGTCAAGTTCAAGGCCAGTTAAACTAGCTCAGATGAATTTATTTGCAAAATTATTAATTTGAATACGATTTATTCGTGCTGTTCGGAATATGAGACAAAATGAACACAGTGTTCGGCATTTGAATCAATTGTGTTCCATACTTTTACATAAAAAATACTAAACAAGTTTAAATTAACATTCTTATTGGCAAAGCCAACAACTCACAGTTAGACTTTTCGAAGAAATTGAAAATTTCACATATATGAGCTGATTTATGCCCACCAAATGCATTTGAAGTCACTGTTGGCCTTAAGTATTCGGAATATGAGTCAAAACGGTACCCATCAGAAAAATTACAAGAATGCTCATTCACAAGCTAATTTTCTTTTGTCGAGTAGCCGTTTACCCTAGAAAATTCCTATGCCAATATTGTCGCAGGTAATTTCCTCCCCTTCCAATTGTCTTCCACCGGGTAACCGTTCGACTCGTTTCAAATCAAATGGAAAAATCCCTGCGGCCGCAGGTAACTTCTATTCCGTCTCTTCATCAACGGATAATCCGAACCGAATATCTTCAGAAAATGCACCTACTTTCAGTAACAAGTCTCTCTCTGATTTTGATTTTCAACAGAAAAATTGAATCAAATGTATGACGCAATGCTCAAAATCACCACTACGGCTGAAGCAGTCCAAGTTGGTGTTAAATTGACTAATAAAACTGTTATTGGATAACGTTTAACCAATGAATCCAAATATTTTCTTAAATATTTGCAACGTTCCGTTCTGATCCTGAAAGCTGACGGCTTAAGTAAAAATGAAGCAAATGTCAAAATTAACTGCGAAAACTGCTTTTTCACTTTTGACATTTGCTCTATTTTTACTTGAACCTTAAACACCACCTTTTTCAAAGAAGGACTTTCAGCTCTGCTCAATTACCCAGATGAGACCTCCTGACTCAGCGCAGGTTAATGTTCGAAAAGAACCGAAGTCGCACTTCAACACTCGCAAACGTCTCTAACCAATCAACCCAATTTGTACTGACCAACATGACATTTCTACTAAATCTACTGAAAATTAATCAACTCTCGATAGACAACCAAAAAGGGAACTGAAGTGCACTGAAAGAATCGGTTTGAATTCGTAATTATGGACTATGATCTTAAACTCTTGATCCGTCTTAAAAACGTGAGAAGAAGGCAATTTCAACGCAGTCGCGATCATGCTATGAAAATCATATAGCAGGATCTGCAGAAAGAAACTAAAAATCGATTTTCACAATTAAAAATCAAAAATTTTGAAAATAAATTTTCTCAATTTGAGCCTGGATCTAAGCCCGTTTGGAAATTATCTGACATTTTGAAAAAAAAACTCCAGAAGCCAATACCGGCATTGAAAGAGGAAAACAAATTATTATTTACTAATTGCGAAAAAGATGGGCATAAAGTATCATCGTACGTGCCACAGGACATACGAATGCGAAAATGGCAACTTTGACAAGAAAAGTTTCTCAGTCAATAACTGCGGAAGTGCTCATAACACTAAGCTGAGAAGCAGGCTTTGTCCCAGTGTGAACGTTATGCCAAGAAGAAGAAGAAGAAGACTTCGAAAACATTTTCAATCAACAGAACGTTTTCGAAAATACTTGGGAGACTGAATTGGAAGAAGTGAGAATCATTATTTAAAAAAAATCAAATATATGAAAGCCCTGGCGTGGAATTTTTTACATCCTCATGAAGAATCTTCCAGAAAGTAGGTCTTAGTTGATATATTTAACAAATGTTTTCATTTGGAATATTTCCTGACAAATGGAAAAATGCTAAGGTTGTACCAATTATAAAACCAGACAACCTGGTCCACATCAATGAAAATTCAATTTTTGCCAATGAACAGTACGGGTTCTGCCATGGGCATTCGACCACTCAAATTTTAAGGCTATTCTACTGGTCCTGCTCTTCTAGACATAGATAAGGCATTTGACAATGTTTGACATGAAGTATTGATTGTAAAATTAAAAAAAACTTCAATTTTGAAACAAACATTGTTAGAATAATCCAAAATTATCTGTCAAATCGTACAATTCAGGTTAATTATCAGAACTCCAGGTCTTCATGTAAGAGTTGGTGTTCCTCAAAACAGCATTTTGGAACCAATATTAAATAATATTTCCACATCTGACTTACCTGAATTGCCTCAGGGATGCCAAAAATCTTTGTTTGCAGGTCTCTCCGCCAAATGACGGAGCCTGCGTGTCATCTGTAGTAGATCTCAAAAAAAAATGGATGAATTTTCTTCATATTTGCAAAAATAGAAGATTTCTCCTAATGCTTCCAAAACTCATTTTTTAATATTCTAGCATAAGCCTAAAGCTTCTAATTTGAAACCTTCAAGTAGACATAATGTTATGGTGAGAGAGGTTCCAATAAATTGGTCAGATGAAGTTAAGTATCTAGGGCTCATGCTAGATAAAAATTTGACTTTCAAAAATCACATTGAAGGCAATCAATCCAAATGTAACAAATGTATAAAATGTCTTCACCAACTTATTACAAGAAAATCAAAACTTGGTTCTAAAAACAAGGTTTTGATCTTCAAAAAAATTGGCAGGCCACCCATTATAACTGTAGCAATATGGCCCAGCTATTTTACTCAATACCAGGATGAAACCCATGCAAAGAATTCAAAATAAAATTTTCAAAATGATTCTGTAGCTTTTACCTGAAGCAGTATTACAAAATTACAAAGAATATCCAATGTTTAAATATTGATGCAAATGTTGAATAAAATTATCACTCACTCGTTGCAAACCTTCCATTTTAAAACAAATTACATGCGATATATTGTTCACAATAGTTATTATAGTTTGATTCAGTTTTGTCATATTAATATGGTAGTGTTGCCTAACACAAAACGCCCAGTTATAAGAAAATAATGTGATGTTTGAAATGAAACCAATAAAGTAATTACAAACAAGAAGTATAAGGGCCTACAATTAAACAAACGGCTTCATTCAGCTGAAGCAGAAACGTTAGTCTTTAGACTACAAACTTTGTCATTTAGGTTGAATGAAATCGTTCCATTATAATCCATTCTTATTTGCATCTCAGGTTCGGTTTTCAATATCCATATATTTTTCAACTCCCAATCCTCAAGTTGACACTCCGTCAGATAGGCGCATCACCTCGGAAAGGTACTTCTTACGCTTTTGGGTGAGGCAATTTATGAATGACGTCGATGGGCTCCCCATCCTCATGATTTGGGCTGAGACAGCTAAGAAGGTAAACCAACATGCCAGTTCAGTGTGGGGTCGATGGCAGGGCTCCGTGATCTGAGTTCCGGGGGAGTTATATCATATTTCTTGCTGCTTTTCAGCTGAAACGAGATAAGATTTTTTCAATACCTCTTTTTGTGTTTTTCTCCTTCATTCATTCACTCTATTCATCGCGCCAATATCGCACTCTTTCGCGAAAGGCAAACATCATTTTAGGAGGTGTGTCTGCCTTGACTGGGGCCTGATACCTCAGATGTTCTCCACTTGAGAAGAGCACAAACATGATTACGTGAAAGATTGAGAGGCAAAAACGATGTACTTCAATCACTTTGATCTCATAAGACGATGTTTAACACGACTTTCAATACAATTAATAAGATCTTAGCTTCAAGAGGGGAGAGAAGTTCTCGGGAAGAGCACGATTCGATCAAAAGGGCCACAAATAATAAAGAAATTGATACGGTGTCGTACAAGAGAATAATGCAAGAAGGGATTCCATTGATCCGCATAACAAATATTCACAATGCACCATAGCGAATCCAAGGCAGTGACTTGTGGTCGTCGTGGTTTTTGGCTAGTAGAAATTGTCACCCCATGCATTAAAAGTTTTGGACGTGAAACGTGCTGGCTGGTGTCGCGATTCGTTGCGGTGGTAATTTTTACTCCAATATTTACACTGCCACACCAACCAAAATCAGAGGCAAAAACGGGATGCTCTCGGAAGCGACATTCAAAGAAGGATTTAATTTGACACGGAAACTGACACCGTGGACAATTCGTTTTATTTGATCTGATTTCAATTGCACTGAAGCCAAATAGGGGAATTAGTGAGCTTACAGAGTAATGATACAAACATTCTAGCTGATTGACGATATTGAATTGCCGAATATGTGGCTACAAGCCGTCCATATAAAAATCATAATACCTTCGTGTCATTCATTAACCACCCAGCATCATACGTCGGTTGTCATACGACCAATAGCGTTGTGGTAAAATATAGGAATTTACAGTTTTTTTTTACAATTGGTGAGTTTGGAAATCGAAATTATTTATTAAATTCCATGAAACAATTGGGACGCAAAAACATTAGCTTATAACCTTATAGTTTTCACACTCCAATTGTATTGTGAGTTTACACAAGTACCTATATTTCAAACTCTTCAAATGTTAAAAAAGTGTAAGTTTCTATTTTTTTTTACAACAGCGCTATTGCTGGTAAGACAACCAACAAATTAGTCGTAGTTGTAATCACATGGTTATAGTGAGCTACAAAACGGTAATCAGGAAGAACGGCACTGGAGAGGTCAGATAACGCTTCTAAGCATAATCGAATAGGAAATTGTTACTTTGCCGTGATCACGATAGATATGAAGAACGCGTTCAACAGCGCCAGCTTTAAGAGCATCGCTGCATAAGTAGAATGTGGATTTTCAACTAATCACACCAGATTTGAATGATCTACTACCCGGGTGTTAGTGTATGAAACCAACGCCGGCCCGAAAGAATTCAGATTAACGGGTGAAGTTCCACAGGGCTTCATAAAGAGTCCAACGCTTTAAAATGGGATGTACGACGAAGTGCTATCGCTGGAAGTGCTCAACGGCGTCGAGATCGTAGTCTTTACCGATGTTTTTGTCCTACGGGTAATTAGTGTCTCCGAAGTACTACTGTAAGATGGTTCACCACTCACAGAGCATGGACTAGTTTTAGTGGGTCATCGGTGGTGCGACGTCCCTACACTCTAATTCGATTCAGGGATCTAGTAGTAAATTCCTGGGGGGTGCGAACTGGATATCAACAAGCAGCCAGACTGCTGTCAAGCAAAAATTATCATCACAATGATCCAAGCATGCCTAGGGGTGTGCGGTGATTGATTCGTAACGCTAAAAAAAAACTATACATTTTATGATAAATTATCAACTGTTTAAATACGTTTACTTGGTCTTATTGATGCGTAAGTTTTTCAGAAAATCTGTTAAATATATTTATAACTAACCTATCAGAAACCTAAGTCAGAAACTATCTAATTTAACTGATTTTTTAACTTATTGCCTGCATGCTTTGTGTGAAGTATTTTAAGTGTTCATCTTGAAAATGGTTTCCTGCGAGACAAGCAAACCAACAACGGTTAGCACTTGTAGAAAAATTTGTATTTAAATTGAATGAACAAAATGTTGGAGACCGCACCCCTCAGGTAAATTCCACCCGTCTTAAAAAAAAGTTATTATTCTTGGTAGTGTTATTCGAACAACACGCCAAGCCGTTCCCATAGCAGACGTTTGCCACAAGGAAGGACGTTTCAAGTAATACTGTTTCATATGATATGCCATCTTCAACATCTAATCCAATTTCTCTCGCCGTTCCCTTACGGTACCTATCCATCTAGTATTCATTGCTTTCTTCTCCATGCTCCCTCTTACTTCGAGCAAAATAGACCGATATCCCGGAAAATAAATTAAATTAAAAAACACGTTCAGGCTAAGTATCATGCAAATTGGTCGTGCTCACATGACTACACATGCAATCGCTGGGATGATCCCGATCAGCATCACCCTCCTGACCGAAGCCATCGAGTGCTATCAGCGGAGAGGGACCAGGTTGGCAATGATTAGTTCGCTTGCTTAGTAGCGGTAATGGGATGCCTCCGAGAAAGGGGTGAACTCACAGGCTCATTCCGGATCTATCGTACTGGGTGAACACTAAACAGAAAGCATGACAAAGTGAACTTCCACCTGACACAATTTCTGTCGACCACGTCTTTTTTATTATTATAGGGTACAAGCACCAGTTTTGGCCATACGCCAGTTGTAGCCAAAGTGGATTATATACAGTTTTACGAATCTATGACAAAAGGTCGAAAGACAAATGGTCGAAGGGACAAAAGGTCGAAAGACAAAAGGTCGAAAGGACAAAAGGTATAGCCATTCAGCATAAAACCTTTTGTGTTCAGTAGATCACATTCATATTATAGAACTACATTCATTTACTCGTCCAAATTGATTCAAAACATAAGAAAAACAATTCATTTTCCTTATAATTTTTACTCCCATACACCTAATTTGGCCATGGCACTCCTAATTTGGCCACTCTCATTAAAAATAAATGCAATTGGCCAATTTAAGAACCGAAGTCTCTGGGCGAAACTGGTTCCGTTGGCCTATATTGACCAACGGGATTTTCAAAGCGCAAAAATGGTTTAAGCTCAGAGTTAATACTTTACACATAAATACGGATTTAAATCTTGCATTTAACATATTTGTAGTATAAATACGACTTCCCATATAATTTTAAAGACATTTTCTCTTAGACTGGCCAAAACCGGTGCTTTTACCCTAGTGAGGTATTAAAAAGTTTCAACAATCTGGCCTGTGGAGAATTGGCACAGTGTGGGATTATCCACTAAACACTAGTCCTCATTTTCGGCAGTAGCCTGAATCCCCCCGGATTCCACTAGATGCGAATTCTTCAAAGCTGTGCTTTTGCACTCTACCAGTGGTTTGCTCATGCTTGTTGAGCAGACTGCCATTTCATCTTCCTCCGCTTCCTTATCTCCTTCCGTCATTCATCCTCTTCTTCCCTTCTCGCTTCCTTCTCCTCCTGACTGCTCCCGGCGTCGAAGGTTGTCACCAGTACCGGTTGAGGCAACGTCTACACTGATGGTACCCCGACTATCGGCGGCTATCTCAGGGCAGATCTTCGTCAGGCTGACTCGAGTGCCAAGGTTGGTCAAACGACCCCGGTTGGGGGTTGACTTACGGTTCATTAGCGCTTCGACGACCCGATGCCAGGCACTGCTCTCTGCCTCTCGTTTCGCTGCTCTTTCCGCCTGTTTCTCTGCAAGGTAGACGTTATCTCCACCAGCATATTGTTCGCCAGATTCCATAGGTTATTATCGACGATGATACGCTGGCCAAAAGACGCCTCCTATTGCTTCTCGGCGTTGGTCACCTTTGCCGCCTTCTCACATGCATAGTCGACGTGGCGTTCAGTTGTAGTTTAGCCGATCGTCTATCATCACATCCTGGTGTCTGAGCAACTGCTGTGATGTGATGTGCCCCCGACGGTAATCTCAGCGTGTTGAACCGCTTTGCGATTGCTGACTAGTAGTGCCTCCATTTTTTGGTGGGCTATCTTCAGCTTCACTGCATTCATCCAGTTCTCGACCGTGCCCATTGCCTCCGTGGCTAGCACTTCCACTTCCTCCGGTGTTTTGCCTATAACTGTTAGGACGACGTCATCAGCAAAGCTGACGATCTCGATGCCCATGGGTAACTCCAGTGATAGGATCGCGTCGTACATCCCATTCCACAGCGTCGGACCCACTTGCGGAACTCCCACCGTTACTCTTAACTCCTTCCGGTTGGCGTCGGTTGCATACACCAACACCCGATTGTCGAATTAGCTCTGCAGAATCCGGTACAGATAGTCAGGAACCCACATTCTATGCAGCGCTGTGGCGACGACCTCCCAACTGGCGCTATTGAACGCGTTCTTAACGTCTATCGTAAGTACGTGCGGTTACGATTTCCTCTTCTTTTTTTGATTCGATGCCTTATCGGCCCTCTCTAGGACCGTCTGAATTGCGTCTACCGTCGACTTTCCCATCCGGAATCCGCCGGACTGCCTTTCTGATGGTCCATCTTTACTCTCTGTTTGCCCAGTGTATCCAGCAAACATATAGGCCTGTATGATGATGGATAACCGAGTGGTTTTCTGGCTTCGGTAGCAGCACAAGCTTGCCACATTCGGTAATCTATCCGGTCCGGGTGCCTTTTTCACCTTCAATGCTTTCGGCACTGCTACAAGTCATTAGAGACCTGACGATTTTCGACGTTTGCTTCTTCTTCGTCGACATACGGTGTGGGTGGCCACGATGTCAGATCATGCGTTGGGAAGATACACTGAGCAATAACCCTCAGCTTTCCAGTACACGTTTCAACGGGCATTGATGGACCCTTGATTTTCGCCATGACCACTCGATAAGTGTCCCTCTAGGGGTTGCTCAGACTTGCTCAGCGTTAACTCGCGTATGAAAGCAGCTCAGGCTGCTTGGAATACGGCCATTTGCTCTTCTTCGACTTCTTCGTGCCGCGGAGAGCTTTGAGTACCTTGTTCCACCAGTACGCAGAACGTCGATCGTTACAGGGCTCCCGTTTCCGTGGCATCGTTATGTCACATGTCCATGCCACTGTTATCAGCCCTGCCGCATTCAAGGCATCGCTGATGGTGCGAAGTGCTTCAACGAAAAGATCCTTATCGAAAGCCTTTGTCTTCACTGCCGGTCGCCAATTGTGTTTCTTTTCACTGCCGCAGTGCTCCGCTGTCCAATCCTGTAGCGTATCGCCTGGTGATAGCTATGGGTGTACTATTCACTTACCCTCCAGTTCATGTTGCCCGTCAGTGATGTGTTACAAAATGTTGGGTCGATGATCGACTACCGTCCGACTTCCCGAAATATTCTAACGGTGGCTTAGTTGCACAAACGTACGTCTAGCTTTGGCAGAGCCCCCATTAGGTTGCAGCCTCTGGCATTGATTACCCTGCTACCCCTTTCCATGGCCCATGCAACTGGAGCTGTCCGTCGAATAGGTCTTTCCTTCCTCCGGGGAGCAGAAAAAGCACCTTGGTCGATTCTTGCAGTCTTTCCCAAAGTGACCTCTTTCTCCACATTTCCTGCGCAGTTTGATTCTGTCCAGACCTTTACAGCTAGCCGCCATGCTTCCGAAGTTCATGCACTTGAAGCATCACATCGGTGGCCTATCTGCTCGTGTCGCGAGTCTCAGTGGGCATACGACCAGCCAATTCTCATTTTGCTCCACCAGTTTGTTCGCCGTGTCAACTGGTAGCGTAGAAACACCGGTTTTGGCCATACGCCAGTTGTAGCCATAAATCCACTATACACAGTTTTACCTAGCCATTCAGCATAAAACCTTTTGTCTGACAATGAATTCCTTATACAACCCGACGGAAGACGTCTGGAACATTCGGCAGCATTCTAGTATAGAATATTCCTGAACATCTGAGCAGAGCCTGCTAGTCTGCATACACTGCAAGAGAGAGTCACTCAAGAGTAACTCATTCTGCCTTTCGCTGCACACCCCTGCTGAGTGCCGCCTGTTTGTCGTTCGCTCATTGACAGCTGTTATAGATCGTTGCACGCCTGACCTAACCTCGAAACTCCATATAAAAAAATGTCAACAATTCCAGCAGTGAGTGTCAAAGAGCAGGACAGTCAATTGAGCGTAGTGAAAGAGGGACAGAGAAGGAGAATTTTTCGTGACGTCACCATGCACTCTTCTATTATCAGCTGGTTCAGGTTGCGGTCGGCATTATCGCTGTTGAATGCTGTTTATGTTCGAGGGTATGGTACTCTTTAAGGCACATCAGGTTGTCACTGTGGTTAATTGGAGAAATCTACCGGAGCGGTCGATTCGGGCACGAACACTTTTGATTATATGAAACCTTATCGATTTATTCAAAATGAACTGTAATCGATAACTGGGATATCAGGACTTGGTTTAAAAATATGAAATAAAAGTCGTTAAAGCAGAATGCAGATATAATTAGATTTTCTTCGGAAAAAAAAATCAAAGTTCCAGTAGTGGATCAACAGATGGAACCAGTTTTTAAAATGGATGTATAAAAATGCAGAAAAGCCTCAGAGATGATCTTTATGCTTCATTGGAAAGATATTAGTTGCTGTTCCGAGGGAGAAATGGTAAACCTATGTAAAAATTCATCATTTTGTTTAAAATTCCTTGTATCATTCCCGAACTTCTACTACTGGATCACTAGCGCAACTACTGGAACACGTGTACCAATAGTGGCTCAAGCGATTTTATGTTAAAAAAAATGTTTTTTCATCCTTTTTATATTTTTCCCATATAGTAGAGGTTGAAATCTTTCTGTTGACGCCAAAAGATCTCTGATAAGGCTTTTCGTTATTTTCTTATGATTTTTTATAGCTTAGATAGTCTACTAATGGCACCGGCACCCTATCTATCGTAATTTAACTCGAATAAACTTCAAATTAGGTGTGTATATACTCTGAAGGTACATTAACAACTGTCCCAAAAATTAAAGAAAAATATTTTTTTCACTACGGCACTACAAGTGAATGAAAAATGACCCAATCTCACTCCATAGAGGGGGTGACATTAGGTCACTGTAATTGAAATAACTTATATTTTACACGGCTATGAGAAAACCCAGCATTTATCGTCAAGTTTTTTTTTGTTTTTTTTTTCCCTTAAATTGTCTTTAAAGTTTCATCCCCATTGCCATAAAGCCTATTTAGTTTCCCCAAAGGTGTAAAAGGAAACAGTGATTATTTTAAAGCTTCGCAAATAGTTAAATTTCGGTGCGACATTCGATCAATACATTTCAGGCAGATGTTGACGTGATAATCCCGGTATTTGAAAATCCAACTCATTTGTATTTCCGTGAGATGTTTATTTAATATGAAAATACTAATAAATAACAAAATTAAAAAAAAAAACTATCCGATAAAATATTACGAAGTTATTGGGCACGAAAACCTGGTTTGAGAAATTGTCAAAACGCGTTGCACTGTTATTTAATGCAAGAAATCCTCAACTAGTTTGATGTTTCAGCGATGCTTTATATAGAAAAAATAAACACATCTTAATGAGGAAAGAGTACACATGGCACCGTAAAACGACATAAAAGTAGACTTGTGATTTAATTCACTGCCATTCTTTCTTGACCCAATCTCACCCCAATTTTTAGTGTTTTTGACACCATACCGAAAAAAATGAAATTTATGTGGAAAAATCAAATGGATTCCGGAAAATACGTGTGCAGTCTATTGAAAAGACTTCTTAACTTCTACTACTATTACAATAGAGGTTAAAGTACATGCGTGATACTTTGCACAGGTGAAATTTAATGTTGTAAATTATGTCTAGCTTTAGCATACAAGTTTATTGATATATTAAACAAAAACTACTATTTCTAAAAATGTGTATTGTGATAACTTATGTGCAATAATATGTTCCCTAACATATGAATTATTAATTAAAGTATTATCAGCGTTGTTAGCTGAAATATTTCGTAAATAATATTTTTCCGATTTGACCCAATCTTACCCCCTAGACCCATTGTCACCGCCATCGACGGTATTCACTGAGTTCCTCCTGGGATTCCCACGGAAATTCACCCCTGGGATTGGTAGTTCTTATTCAAATGATTTTGCTAAAGCTTCTTAGGTTTTCTTATCTTACCAAAAATTTCTCGAAGAATCTATCATCTTGCTTTTAAAAATATATAAAAGGAATCCGTCAGAGAATACTTTAGAAATTTAACATTTCTCCAAGAAGAACCTCACGTACTAATTACATATAAATTCCAATAGTAAGTTTAAAATATCATCCATCCATGAACAAATAATTTGTTTAAGATTTTCTGGAGTTGCTAAGGATTTCCCAAAAAAATAGTACAAGAAACTCTAGGAGTCTCAAAATTGCCTTCATATCATTGTGGGCTTCATGGCCGAGCGGTTAGTGTCGTCAGACAGTGAGCGTATCGTGTCATGGGGTGTGGGTTCGATTCCCACTTCAGCCATCGAAACTTTTCGTCAGAAATGTTTCACGGCTGTGCCACTGGAGCATGCTTGTCCGTTGTCTAGTGTTAATTTACAGTCTGTGCAGCTAAATGGCTGAAGACGGTGTCCGTGTCTTTTTTTTAAATATCGCCAAACAAGGATTCATTGCCCAAATTCCTCAAAAAGTGCACCAACCTTTTTTTTCAATTTTGCCATTAATATTCTTCCTAAAGTTTCTCTTCAAATTCCTTCGATTCGTATAATTCGTTCAGAAAATCTCTCGGAAATCCTTTAAGAATTGCTTGACCAGTCCGCTGCAAAAGTATCCAGAATTTTCTGCAAAGAAAACATTAATAAATTCTTTCAGGTGTTACTCTTTGGGTTCTTCTCAATATTCCAAAATATTTTCTAAACAATAAGACAGAAATTACTTGGGAAAATGTTCTTGGTGATTTCTCAGAGAGAATCCTCGCACATCTATCTGCATTTTTTCACAGAAAATTCTAAAATTCTAAAACCACCTCGCTTTTTTGGTTTTGAAAACTAAATATGCCGAAATTTCTGCCGAAATTTCTTCAAAATGCAAAAAAAAATTGAAAATTATAGAACATTTATGTAAAGTTTCAGGTGGAATGCGTTCAACTGTTCTTTCAAAATTACTTCTGAGAAAATACTCAAAAAATTTCCGCGTAATTTTTTCAGGGATTTCGTTAGAGAATACACTAAAGTTTTTTTTTACACGGTTTTTTTTGCACGCTTTTTTTACACGGCTTTTTTTACACGCTTTTCGAAATTTACGCGGTACTTTTTTTGCACGGAATTCGGAATTAACACGGTTTTTTTACTTATTTACACGGATGTTGGAATTTACACGACTTTTTTTCTTATTTACACGAATTTCAGAATTAACACGGTACTTTTTCCACGGATTCCAGAATAAACACGGTTTATTTTTACACAAATTCCGGAATTAGCACGGTTCTGTTTTGCGCTGAATTTTTTTGCACGGCACGGGGAACCGTGTAAAAAAAACCTTAGTGTAATATTATTGTTTTCCCTGAGATGTCCTCCTCGGATTCTTCCAAAAACTTTCGGAAGATTTATTTTTCTTTAAGCAGCACAAGCGATTCTTCTAGAGAGTTATTAGAGACATTTTTCAACAGATTTACTAGAGCATTACCCGACTAGAGGCTTGTAACAAAAATATAATAAAATTTTATCAGAATATGATATGCATATCATATTATGATATAATTTTGTTAGGCTCCGCTATCCATAGAACATAATAAAACAGAAATATAACATAATGTGTTTTATTTCCCTTTAATATATTTTTTTGTTCATTTTTAACAACTTTATAACAAAATAAAAAGATAGTTATGCATTTCAATAATATACAATATTATCGTATATCGAACAGTATTATAATTTTGATACTTTGTATCAAACATCATAACTTGGTTTGATATGTTTTTGATAGAATTAAAACACATTTTGTTATGTTTATGTTACTATTCATACACTTTTTGTTATAATTTTAGTTATTTTAACAACATCCTGCATCAAGTTTGTAACAACCTATGTTCGAAAAAAACTTATAACATAATAACATATGCTGATATAATTTTGTTATGTACCCTTAGTCGGGTAGCAGTTTATTCTTGAACTTCTAAAAAAAATATCCAGAGATTCCACCAGGTATCTTTCAGGTTCTAGAAATTACTCAATTCTTGCAAAAATAACATCTGGAAATCTATCCACTCTCTTTTTTTGATTCAAAAGTTTCTCAAGGAAAACCTCAATATTTTTTAAGGTTATATTTGCAAATTGCTCTACGAATCACTCCATATCCAATTTATATCAGATTTCTAGAGTAATACATACAAAATAGTTTTGAAAAAAACTGTTAAAGATATTTGTTGAATAATTTCAGCTTAAATTGAATTCGGAAAATGAACTCAATTCTTGTCGGAAACATCAAGAATTCACCGTGGAATTTCTGAAACTTTTTGACACTATATTTCACAGAAAAACTCGAGTGATTTGTGTGACTTACTATAAAAATTCTTCTTGTTTTTTCTTGCTCTGGACAATTAATTAGAACTGAAAAGAATTGTTTTTTTTTTCTTAAGGTATTTGTGTCTAACATTAAAAAAATGCATGAATTCCGAAGTTTCTTGATACTATGGTGAACATATTGAAGTAGAAGTAACTTTTTTCCTACTTGCAAAAATTCCAAACAAACTTTTTTGGAGGAACATGTTTTAGAACTATGAAAGTTTAACGCGAAAAAATTTACGGTTTTTTAAGAACATTGCCAAGGATGTCTTAGGGTAAAATTTGTAATGTAAGATTCCACTAAATTTAAATCTTGGAGGAAATTTTTGCATTACTAACAATTTCTGTTGAATTTAAAAACCGAAACCATACGTGTAAGTATTCTGTGATTTAAGGAAAACGTACTATAAGTATAACTAAGTAGTACTAGCATTATTTCCTGTTGTTTTTGAATTTTTCTATTCGTTAAAACGTCTGTAAAAGTTTGGGAAACATTGCTTTAAAGTGTTGTTCTTTGGAGTATGAAAAAAAATGTTCGAAGTTCAAGCATATACGAGAGAAAGGGTCGGAAATATTCAATTTTAACGTTACATAATAAATGAAAGCTGAATTTTGAAATTTTTGTTCTTCATGCACATCCCTTCATTGTCCTTGCTATACCAGGTTAGGTTAGATGGTGAGCCAAAACATAAACTAGATAAATGAGAGGTCTGGTCTTGTGATACCTACTACCTACAAGTATACTATCAAAAACGATGTAGTGCGTTCTTTTTACAACACTCAAATCCAAGATTATCAAAATATTCATAGAATTATTTTCAAACAAAAATGTCAATTGCAGGATGAAAGGAAACATTTATGTCACAGAGGAGCAACTTTCTTTTCCGCCACAGTGAGATAGACAGCAATAAACTCCCATCAACAATGACAAAAAACCAACATCAAAAGCTAAGATCCAGCCTTTCGAAGCTAGGCGCCGCATAACCAATCTGAATGGTGTTATTTCCAGTTGTTATGAACAAACATAGAACCATACAGCTTGATAGCCTACCGCATTTCATATGGCCAGAACCGAGACACACATGACAGAAAAGATGATTGCAGACTGGTGGTAGGAATAACTGGGCAAAGAAATTTTCCAAGCCGGGCAGAGGAATAAAAAGGAACGGATCCGAAGCACAATATGCAAAATCTCCTATTGCAGCATACGCCTCAAGTGTGAGGGTTCTCATCTCTATGGATATAAAGATATATGTTGGGTCTTGCATGAGGAGACGGGGAAAGCAAAACCTTTTCCATTTATAATAATTTATATCTGCAAATATGAATGCGAAATGAGGGGTGTTTTAAATGTGTCGCCATTTTTCTTTTGTCTCGGACCGTATTGTTTGAAAGAGCAATGAGAGTGCATGTGTTCGGTGGCCACCAGCTCCTTACACATAAAGTACGTTCCAGTGAGTATAAGTAAATATGTACTCAACCAGTACTATAAAACGAACGGACGGAAGGTGGCACAAGTGGGATTGTCCAAGAGACAGAGTGAGACAGAGTGAGCCATTCCAACGCGATATGGAAATGTCTTTACATTTCTCCCGTACCTACTTTACTACTGGCTAGGCATCACCGCTCCCTTCGTGTATCACGTCCATGGGAGCAGCCAGGTTGGAGGAAGGGGGATTCGGTTACCACCCGTGCTGGTTAATATGTTCTTTGAATTTTGGGACTATCGTTTTTAACATTCACATTTACATACAATTGTGTCATGATAAATTTTTCAGATAATTCTTGGAGTCCAAATTAACAAAAGGCATATTTCAAAGATCTGTTCAGAAATCATTCAGATAATTTAACGAACAATGCTTCGCCCCTTCCTGGCCAATGGAAAAAATGTCACGGAATCCTTGGTTTGAATTTTTCAAAAATTGTCTTCAACGTTTGATTTTGAAATCAATCGAATGTTTTATCTGTAGTCCACAATATATCTTCTTCTTCTTGGCATTACGTCCTCATTGGGACAAAACATGCTTCTCAGCTTAGTGTTCAATGAGCACTTCAAAGTTGCCATTTTTGCATTCGTATATCGTCTGGCAAGTTCGATATGCCCAGGGAAGTCAAGGTAATTTTCATTACGAAAAGACGAAAAAGCCGACCGGGAATCAAACCCTGACTCCTTCTACATGGCTTTGCTTTGTAGCCGCGGACTCTAACCGTTGGAAAAATCTGGAAAATTGTGTGTCGGAACAGTAGAAGCATTAACCTAAAAATAATAATGTCGCTACTGTTCGTGTAACCAACATCTAGTTTGCTACGCGCTGACAGCCTGAGTTCCGGGCCTCAAAGTGTTAAATAAATTTTAAAACCAAAACAAATCATCCTCTACGACATGGCATTTATCGAACAGGTAGATAAAGTAATAATAACTAAAATCAGTTTTGTGGAAACAGCGCTACGAGCGTTCTGCTACTAATATTTGTGTTGTCGACACCCAAAAGGTTTATACCAAGGATCTGTCAAGTTATCTTGAAATCAATTCAATCCAGTAATTATTGAAAGAATACGTTGATTCTTAGAGCAATAATCAATTCAATGTACACTCCATGGTTCATTTCTGGAAACGGTTCCGCAAGGTAGCTCGAATCTCTCGAACAAGTCGTATACCTCAAGATATATTTCGATTATTCATTTATTTAGTTAACATCTAAACAAATAACATTGAATCAACTATTTCACGCCACAATACTCGGTTCGTGGCCGCATCTCTTTATCCTCGGCTGTCCCACGCTCGCCATATCACTGTGCACTTTATCCACCCACCTAGCTTGCTGTGCTCACCGCCTTTTTGTACCAACAGGATCTGAAACGAACACCATCCTGCATTATTGCAACATACCCTGCCCATTGTATCCTTCTAGCTTTGGCCACCGTCCGGATACTGGGTTCGTGGTTCATCCTTCGCCGCCATACACCGTTTTCCTGAACACCGCTTAAGATCGTCCTATAAATTTTAATCGCAAAAAATTTAAATTTGAGTCGTATGAAGAGTGCATCTAAAATGAACGAAATTTATAAAAGAATTGTAACTTCATCCTTTTCAGTTGTTTTGGGCACTGAAACTAGTTGAAATGAAAAAATTATAAGTGAAGAAGTTGTTGGTAATAGTTTTAATGTATTCAGAGATGACCGAGATCTGGTCCTTACCCAAAGAATGTCTGGTAATGGAGTTCTCATAGCAATATCTACAAAATTCAATTCAGAATTAATTATTTCATCAAAACATAAAGAATTTGAACATGTGTGGGTGAAAGCACACATCGCCGGAGAAAGACATATAATTCACTCACTTTTTTATATTACTAGTGCCTTACTAGTGATTTTAGTGTTTTCTTTTTTGCAAAAAGTGAAGTGTTAAAGTTCAATTTGTAGTTTTTTTACATATATTTATGTGAATCATTATATGAAATTTTCTTTCAAACTTCTGAAGAAATTGTATCCCAGTTATCTTCAGAATTCAAAGTGCATATCTATAGCGACTTTAATCAGCGTAATGCTGATTTTATTCGTGATTCCGAAAACGAAAGCATTCTGCTTCCGGTTGTCGGTGAAAACGAATCATAACAATTTATTTTTGAAAAAGCTGCATTTTTAGGTTTACATCAAAAAAATCATGTGAAAAACCGGCAAAACTGTTATTTGGACTTCTCATTCTCAAGCATTATGGATAATTTCTGTGTGAATGAATCTCTTTCTCCACAATGGAAAAATGAAGCATTTCACACAGCTATTGAGTACTCAATTTTAGTTCACAATCATCACAATTCTGACAACTGTGATTTTGAGATTTTTTTTTTATTATAAAAACGCTAATTATGACGGAATTAAACAAAAATTAAATAGAATAGACTGGTTATCCGTTTTGAAAAACCAAGGAGATTTAGAAAGTGCAGTGACGGATTTTTATTCAATTTTGTCAGAAATATTCAGATGGAAGTTCCACCATTGCGAAGACGTCGTAGAAATGGATCGAAAAACACTGTTTGGATTACACTGTTCGACAAAAAATGTTTTTGGATGGATCAGGGACGCGTTTATATGGGTCTTGAAGTGCAAGAAAAGTATAGAAAGAGGCCGTTTTCAAATGATTTGCAGCACCCCTGGATTATTTTTTGATAAAGCTTGAAAATTTGGCATTTTTAATCACAAAAAGTGTAATAAGCAAAATATCAATATCTTTTTAAATTCAATTATACAACCATTGAATTTGTCAAATCAATATTTTTTAGCACTGGATGACTTCAGGGAAACGTGCACCATTTCAGAAGAATATTGGCATCTATTTTGTATATGAATTTGGAATGTTAACGATCATTAAGCAAGTACGTGAGGATGTGCATCATATAAATACTACTTTTTTTCTATTTCACACATCTGGTTCATTATATAATAATTATTATAGGTTCAAGAAGAAGCTTGATTAGAATTTTATTCTTTGCTCCATTAGATAAAGCAATGAGCAATGCAATCCAGTAACATTTGATTTCAACAAGGATACGACGACTACGGAAAATTTATGTGTCTGATATATTTATATGGGCTGGTTGGTCCAATAAACTCTTAGCAATAATACAAAATTAGGTTAGACACTGACATGTAAGTGGTCTTACATGAGCTAGTCGGTTTATCAAGAACCGATGGCGAAGTCTATGAAAAATGTGACAATATTGTTATTTGAGATTTCCAAAGATTTTGATACGTACTCATTAAAAATAGATTACCTATCGTGAGGTCCATTTGTTATCAGAATATCCCTAGAAATTACAGACTAACGTAAAATAGCAACCAACAATTCAATAATCAACAATTTCACCTTTGTTGTGACACCACTCGACAGCCACTCAGGCAGGCATGAGCTCTTTTTGATTCAGTTTGTGCACAATACTAATCATTTGTGAAAACTGGATAAGTGGGTAACATGCTTCTTACTTGTAAGATGAAAAAAAAAATCTGAAAAACTTAGCTAATGAATTTACAGCACCATTACTTTGGCTATTCAACAAGTCACTTGAAATGAGCAGATTTCCAAAAGAATGGAAAAGATCGTATCTCATACCCATTTACAAGTCTGGTAGAAAATCTGATGTTCGAAATTATCGTGGAATTGCAATCCAAAACTATTTGATTCAATTATAAATAAAAATGTGTTTAGCGAAATGAAACATAGAATAACGAATACAAAACATGGTTTCTAAAAAGGTCGTTCTACTACAACAAACCTTTTGGAATTTGTAAATTACACTTCGATTGTAATGGATAGAGGTAACGCCGAAGCACTTTACACCGATTTTAGTAAGGCATTTGACAGACTAGACATTCCTATGTTGATTTTCAAGCGCAATAAAATGGGAATTGCGATGAGACTCATCAACTGGATTGAATCGTATTTAACAGATCGCCAACAAATAGTTAGATTTGAGGGAAAAATGTCTAAACCTGTTCATATTACATCAGGAGTTCCCCAAGGTTCGCATTTAGGTCCATTGTTATTTATATTGTTTGTTAACGATTTTTCATATGTGCCATCCGACGTTCGAAGACTCCAAATGTTTGCTGGTCCTCCTCGAGTCCACGTTTCATGCCGTAAACGACTACCGGTCTTATGAGCGTTTCGTATATGGCACATTTGGTACGGGTGTGAATCTTTTTCGACCGCAGCTTCTTGTGGAGGCCATAGTAAGCCCGACTTCCACCGAATATGCGCCTCCGTATTTCACGGCAAACGTTATTATCAGCCGTCAGCAAGGATCCAAGGTAAACGAACTCGTCGACCATCTCAAACGTATCCTCGTCTATCATAATATTGCTTGTAAGGCAGTCCCTGTCGCGCTCGGCTCAACCAACTAGCATCCTGACAAGAGGTAAAAAATATAATAAAATTTTATCAGAATATGATATGTATATCTTATTATGATATAATTTTGTTAGACACCGTTATCCACAGAAAATATTGAAACAAAAATATATCATATTGTGTTATATTTATTTTGAATATATTTCTTTTTGTTTATTTTTAACAATTTTATAATTAAATTAAATACACATCTGTGCATTTAAATCAACTTGAGTTTTTGTATCAAGCAAAATATATATTTTTCATTTGAGAAGAATGAAAGAAAAATCTCTTGGGTTTGTAAAACCAGCCAAGCGGTAACAAAATGTTATAATCTTAATTTAATTATTGACTAATTGCAAGTGATTAAGAAGTGACTTGTTTTATATCAAAACATAAAATGTATGTCTATTGCACCGAATATGAAGTTTTATTATTTATTAACCCGTATATTATACAGTATTACAATTTTTATACTTAGTATCAAAAAATATAACTTGACTTGATATGTTTTTGATAGAATAAAAACACATTTTGTTATATTTATGTTACAATTCGTAGAACTTTTTGTTATAAATTTAGTTATTTTAACAACATCCTGCATCAAAATTGTAACAACCTATGTTCGATAGAATCTTCATATCATAATAATGTAAGCTGATATAAATTTGTTATGTACCCATAATCGGGATTTGCTTTGTCTAGGTCGCGTTCACCACCAGTCCAGCTTTTACTGCCTCGCGTTCTAGACGGGTGTACATGTCTGCCACCTTTTCAAATGTTCGGCCGACAGTGACCCTATAATCCGCGAAGCAAACAAATTTACTGGATCTCGTGAAAATCGTACCCCGGCTGTTATGCATTACACCTTCTAGCGAAATATTAAAAGGCAGGTACGAAAGGTAACAAATCGTAGTCCCCAGCTGTTTTATTTCCTAGATTGTACCTATCAGCCAGTGCAAACAAATAGCCAGCCATTATTAGTTCTGCTTTGATACCATCCATACCAGCAGTGAGGTCTTTTTTTTTTTTTTTTTCTAAGCAATGGGGGGATAATCTGCTCAAAAGACGCCGTGTGGGGTTAGGGACCATTTACTACATGCAAGCAGTAAACAGGACTACACCCCCGACCCACTAAACCATTTCCATTTGGCCGTGTAGTTCCGGCGTCCAGAATAGAACTACGGACAACCCGTTCCGGTGGTAAGAGTCCACCAAACGGGGTAACCCCAATTCAAGGTGTGATGCGAAAAACCGTGCTGAGGAATGAATGGTCGAAGGGGTGAAAAAGATGTTCGGCCATTAACGGAGCCTGTGGGGCACCTGGGCACCCCTCACAGTATTTTGTCCCTTACCGCGTTAATGCAGGGCTCTGGCGTGGTGGACCTCTTTTCCCGTGCTACTCGTGGGATTCAAAAATGAGTACAATATCTAATCAAAACAATAGTAGTAGTGCAGGTAGTAGCAGTAGTAGGGAAGCGAACCCCTTCGCAAGAAGTGGGCTAGCTAGATCTCCGTTGAGGAGAGTAGAAGCAGGAGGAGGCAGCAGTGCACGTAGTGCCAGTGCTGGAACCCATATTTCATCCCCGGCTAACGCATCGGGTGAAGTTATGGATGGAGCGTGGTTGATGAGGGCCATCAATAAAAGTAGAGATGGGCTCTCTGCGATGGAAGTGGCTGCACAGCAGCTCGACTCCATAATTGACTTTGCGTCCTCGAAGTCTAACATCAGCAAGGACCACAAGCAGGCCTTGCTTAGACTTCGTAAGTCAATGTTGGCGGCCAAGCAGAACCATGCTGAACCCATGGTGACTGTGGCTGCGGCAGAACCCGTGGAACTGAAGGTGCCGAAGTCTACCCAGACGGAACCCTTCGTTTTCGCGGGCAGCCCCAAAAGCGTGGAAGCGAATGCTTACAGCAAGCAATCGCAGAAGCGCGCGAGGCAGCCGTCAGGGGAGGAGCTACCCGGCGGCGCTCGTAAGGCCAGGCGGATACTGACCCCGAAAACCGGCAGAAGTGCCGGAAAATCGGACCCCAGCCAGGCGTCCCGGAAAGCCGAGAAGGGTGGGCCCGAAAAGGCTGGCCCCTCACGGAGTGATGGGAACAGGGGGTTGCGACCTTTGAGAGGTCCTCCATCACCACAGGTCAGGGCGGAGCAGGGGGGGGACGCCCCCTGGACAACCGTAGTGAGGAAGAAGAAGAAGAAGAAACAGGAGAATCAGGAGCGCAGGGATACCAGACCTAAGAAAGGTAGGAGGGTAGGTGCCAAGCGCGAAAAGGGTGATGCGATCATCATCAAGACGGAAGAGTCCAAGTACTCGGAAGTCCTGAAGGCGATGCGCAGTGACGCGAAGCTTGCGGATCTAGGAGCCGACGTACGCAGTGTCAGACGCACTCGTACAGGTGAAATGATCCTCGAGCTTAAGCGCGACAAGGAGCGCAAGGGCGCCGCCTACAAAAGTTTGGCGGAAGAGGTCCTTGGCGCTGGTGTTGAAGTGAGGGCTCTGACGCAGTCAGTGACTCTGAAAGTGATGAACCTTGACGAGATCACTAACGCAGAAGAGCTCGTCACGGCACTGCGGCAACAGTGCGAAGTGCAGGTGCCCACCACCGCCGTTCAGCTACGGAAAGGTCCGGCAGGTACTCAGGTGGCCTTAGTACACCTACCTGTGGCAGACGCAAATAAGTCCGCTAAGGTAGGTAAGATCAAGGTTGGTTGGTCAGTATGTTCACTGAACATACATGAGCAACCAGTGATCTGCTTTAGGTGCAGGGAACCTGGACACAAGTCCTGGGGCTGTAAAGGCCCTGATAGGACCAAGTTGTGCAGGCGTTGTGGTGAGGAAGGTCATAAGGCACTAGGCTGCAAGAACCCTCCCAAGTGCTTGATTTGTTCCGGCAAGTCCGTGAACAACAATCACCCGACGGGAGGCTCAAGGTGCCCGACCTTCAAACGAGCCATCAACGAAAAATCACAGTGCAGGTAACGCAGCTGAACCTGAACCACTGTGACGCAGCTCAGCAACTGCTGTACCAGTCAGTTGCTGAGTGGGGGACGGACATCGCCATCATATCGGACCCATACCGAGTACCCGCCGGCAACGGCAACTGGGTCGTGGATGGATCCGGAAAAATGGCGGCGACAACGGGTAAATACCCTGTCCAGCAGTTGGTGTCTACTACCTACGAGGGCTTCGTGATCGCCAAAGTAAACGGGGTCCTCTTCTGTAGCTGCTATGCGCCTCCGAGTTGGTCGACCGAGCGGTTCACGCAGATGCTGGACTGCATGACGACCGCGCTGACAGGGCGAAGGCCAGTTGTAATAGCGGGTGACTTCAATGCCTGGGCCGTGGAATGGGGAAGCCGTAACACGAACCAGCGAGGTCAAATCCTGCTAGAGGCACTGGCCGTGCTAGATGTCGATCTGGCTAATGTTGGTGCCAAAAGTACCTTCAGCCGTAACGGAGCGGAGTCGATTATCGACGTTACTTTTTGTAGTCCTGGCCTAACGAGTAGTTCGAACTGGAGGGTAGACGATGCCTACACTCACAGCGACCACCTGGCGGTTCGCTACAGTATCGACTACAACAACAGCAGGCAGCGGGTTGAGGAAGCGGCTAGGTCAAGGCCAAGCCCTCGTAGGTGGAAGACATCGTACTTCAATGATGAAGTACTTAGGGAGGCGCTCCGCCGTGAGCGTAACCTACTCGGCCTAAGCGGGGACGAACTGGTAGCGGTGCTTACGCGTGCATGCGATGCGACCATGCCTAGAAAAGTCCACCCTAGGAATGGGAGACCACTGACATACTGGTGGACTCAAGCTATTGCGAACCTGCGCCGTGCCTGCCTACGGGCCAGGAGACGGATGCAGCGAGCACGTACCGAGCAGGAGCGTGAAGAACGACGGGCGGTGTTCACCGCTGCCAAAGTCGCGCTGAAGTCTGAGATAAGGGCAAGCAAAAAGGCCTGCTTCGAGGGACTCTGTCAGAGTGCCAACGCGAACCCGTGGGGTGATGCCTACAGGATCGTAATGGCGAAGACAAGAGGTGCAATTGCTCCTACGGAGCAGTCTCCACAGATGCTGGAGGGGATCATCGAGGGGCTCTTCCCGCGCCACAACCCTAGCCCATGGCCTCCTTTTGTAGGACAGCCGGGGATTGGGGCTGGTGATGAGGATAGAGTAACTGATGAGGAACTTGTAGGGATTGCAAAATCCCTAAGCATGGGGAAGGCACCAGGTCCGGACGGAGTTCCAAACCTGGCCCTCAAAGTCGCAATCTTGGAGGCTCCCGGTATGTTCAGATCTGCTATGCAGATATGCCTGGACGAGGGAGTATTTCCAGATGCGTGGAAGAGGCAGAGCCTGGTACTATTGCCAAAGGCGGGGAAACCACCCGGTGACCCGTCGGCGTATAGACCAATATGCTTGATTGACACGGTGGGGAAAGTGCTCGAGAAGATCATCCTCAACAGACTGTCGAGGTACACCGAGGGTGTAAATGGTCTCTCAGGCAACCAGTTCGGCTTCCGGAAAGGGAGGTCCACTGTAGACGCTATTCTGACGGTTAAGAAAACCGCTGAGATAGCACTCCAGCGTAAGAGGAGGGGTATTCGCTACTGCGCAGTAGTGACCCTGGATGTAAGGAATGCATTTAATAGTGCCAGTTGGGCGGCTATTGCTGATGCGCTCCTGCGTCTGGGGATACCCGAGTACCTGTATAAGATTCTCGGAAGTTACTTCCAGAATCGGGTATTAGTCTATGACACAGAGGTGGGTCGGAAGTGCTTTCACATAACCTCAGGAGTCCCGCAAGGTTCCATCCTGGGTCCGGTGTTATGGAATGTCATGTACGACGAGGTGTTGAGATTAAAATTCCCGGCGGGTGTGGTCATCGTTGGCTTTGCCGACGATATTACGCTGGAGGTCTACGGTGAATCGATCGAAGAAGTGGAATTGACTGCAGCCCACTCGATCGCAATTGTGGAGGAGTGGATGAGCTCCAGGAAACTGGAATTGGCTCACCACAAAACGGAGGCAGTTGTTGTCAACAACCGAAAGTCGGTGCAGCAAGCGGTGATCAGTGTAGGCGACTGCACAATCACTTCGAAGCGCTCCGTCAAACACTTGGGGGTGATGATCGACGACAAGCTTACCTTCGGTAGCCATGTCGATTATGCCTGCAAGAGAGCCTCCACAGCTATTGTGGCACTGTCCCGGATGATGTCCAATAGCTCTGCGGTGTACGCCAGCAAGCGTAAGCTTCTGGCCAGTGTCGCCTCGTCCATACTGAGGTATGGTGGCCCGGCTTGGGGCACGGCTTTGAGTACCGATAGCTACCGTAGCAAGCTAGAGAGTACTTATAGGCTAATGTGCCTGAGGGTTGCGAGCGCGTACCGTACCGTGTCACACGATGCACTTTGTGTCATCACCGGTATGATGCCTATTGGTATCCTTATCATGGAAGACATAGAGTGTTTCGAAAGGCGCGGCACAAGAGGCATACGCAGGACTGCCAGAACGACCTCCATGGTCAAATGGCAGCGTGCGTGGGACAGTTCCACCAAGGGAGTGTGGACTCACAGGTTGATTCCGAGGTTAGATATCTGGGTCAATAGGCGCCATGGGGAACTAACATTCCACCTAACACAGGTCCTTTCGGGCCATGGTTGCTTTAGACAGTATCTACACCGTTTCGGTCATGCGGGTTCTCCCGAATGTCCAGTTTGTGCTGGTTTAGAGGAAACGGCGGAACACGTTTTGTTCGTGTGCCCGCGTTTCCGCACAATGCGTGACCGCATGTTAGCCACATGCGGTCGGGACACGACTCCGGACAATTTGGTCCAGAGGATGTGTGAAGACGAGTTTGGCTGGAATGCCGTTTCATCGGCTATCACCCACATCGTCTCGGAACTGCAAAGGAGGTGGCGAGTGGACTCGAGGAGTGGCTAGTGCAGACGCTAATCAACAGGTGGTCCAAGGGTTCGCAGTCGGCTACGTAGGTCATACCGGTGCCCTACGGTCGAGATCGACCCTTACAGCGATTAAGTGGCCGCGGGAGAACATCCTGGTAGCGCTGCTGTCGTGGCGCCGGCCTACTGGGTTGGTACGAGCCTCTGGTTGTTCGGGGCAGGTGGAGGCCCCTTCGTCAGCAATCCCAGCTGATGCTAGCTGATAGGGCCTGAGCCTTCAGTAGGTCAAATTGCGAAGCCCGCAGTATCAGTTCTTGATACCTGCGGTGCAGCTGGGCGCGGGCGTAGTGGTCGACCCTGCCCGCCTTCAGCGGACAACGGGAGGTGAGGACCACCCGGGAAGCTGGCAATGCGCCAGCATGCTACCTTGGTGGACCCCCATAAGCGTGTCATCGATGTTCGTTGCTGCATGGCTACGCAGCTAACCTGGAGGATGCGATGTGCAATAGCCCCTCTCCGAAGCAATGCCTTCTTGGTGGTCCCGGAGAGACGAAGGGTTTGGCGGCAATGGAAATGGTTTAGTGGGTCGGGGGTGTAGTCCTGTTTACTGCTTGTACGTAGTAAATGGTCCCCAATCCCACACTCCCGGACCTCGGTCCGGAGTCTGTTGAGCAGATTATCCCCCCATTGCTTAGAAGGAAAAAAAAAAAACCATTTCCATTGCCGCCAAACCCTTCGTCTCTCCGGGACCACCAAGAAGGCATTGCTTCGGAGAGGGGCTATTGCACATCGCATCCTCCAGGTTAGCTGCGTAGCCATGCAGCAACGAACATCGATGACACGCTTAGGGGGGTCCACCAAGGTAGCATGCTGGCGCTTTGCCAGCTTCCCAGGTGGTCCTCACCTCCCGTTGTCCGCTGAAAGCGGGCAGAGTCGACCACTACGCCCGCGCCCAGCTGCACCGCAGGTATCAATAACTGATACTGCGGGCTTCGCAATTTGACCTACTGAAGGCTCAGGCCCTATCAGCTAGCACCAGCTGGGATTGCTGACGAAGGGGCCTCCACCTGCCCCGAACAACCAGAGGCTCGTACCAACCCAGTAGGCCGGCGCTACGACAGCAGCGCTACCAGGATGTTCTCCCCGCGGCCACTTAATCGCTGTAAGAGTCGATTTCGACCGTAGGGCACCGGTATGACCTACGTAGCCGACTGCGAACCCTTGGACCACCTGTTGTTTAGCGTCTGCACTAGCCACTCCTCGAGTCCACTCGCCACCTCCTTTGCAGTTCCGAGACGATGTGGGTGATAGCCGATGAAACGGCATTCCAGCCAAACTCGTCTTCACACATCCTCTGGACCAAATTGTCCGGAGTCGTGTCCCGACCGCATGTGGCTAACATGCGGTCACGCATTGTGCGGAAACGCGGGCACACGAACAAAACGTGTTCCGCCGTTTCCTCTAAACCTGCACAAACTGGACATTCGGGAGAACCCGCATGACCGAAACGGTGTAGATACTGTCTAAAGCAACCATGGCCCGAAAGGACCTGTGTCAGGTGGAATGTTAGTTCCCCATGGCGCCTATTGACCCAGATATCTAACCTCGGAATCAACCTGTGAGTCCACGCTCCCTTGGTGGAACTGTCCCACGCACGCTGCCATTTGACCATGGAGGCCAGTCTGGCAGTCCTGCGTATGCCTCTTGTGCCGCGCATTTCGAAGCACTATATGTCTTCCATGATAAGGATACCAATAGGCACCATACCGGTGATGACGCAGAGTGCATCGTGTGACACGGTACGGTACGCGCTCGCAACCCTCAGGCACATTAGCCTATAAGTACTCTCTAGCTTGCTACGGTAGCTCTTGGTACTTAAGGCCGTGCCCCAAGCCGGGCCACCAAACCTCAGTATGGACGAGGCGACACTGGCCAGAAGCTTTCGCTTGCTGGCGTACACCGCAGAGCTATTGGACATCATCCGGGACAGTGCCACAATAGCTGTGGAGGCTCTCTTGCAGGCATAATCAACGTGGCTACCGAAGGTAAGCTTATCGTCGATCATCACCCCCAAGTGTTTGACGGAGCGCTTCGAAGTGATCGTGCAGTCGCCTACACTGATCACCGCTTGCTGCACCGACTATCGGTTGTTGACAACAACCGCCTCAGTTTTGTGGTGAGCCAATTCCAGTTTCCTGGAGCTCATCCACTCCTCCACAATTGCGATCGAGTGGGCTGCAGTCAATTCCACTTCTTCGATCGATTCACCGTAAACCTCCAGCGTAATATCGTCGGCAAAGCCTACGATGACCACACCCGCCGGGAATTTTAATCTCAACACCTCGTCGTACATGACATTCCATAACACCGGGCCCAGGATGGAACCTTGCGGGACTCCAGTGCAGTGAGGTCTGGTTGGTTTCCATCGTCCGCAGTATTGACGAAGGCATTTCCTCCGTTGTCTTGACCTGCATGAAGTGTGCTATCAGCGGCATTCAGGTATTCGTCGAAGTGCTGCTTCCACCTTTCGATCACCTCACGCTCGTCCGTCAAAATGCACCCATCCTTATACCTGCACATCTCGGCTCGTGGCACGAATCCGTTGCAGGATGCCTTGAGCTTCTGATATAAGATGCGTGTTTCTTAAGACCATTACAGCTGTTCCATCTCCTCTAGGCGGCGATTTTATGTCGGATCCCTTGCTGCAGCATGATCGCCCGCGCTGCATTCTTCTCCTCCAGAATCTGCCTTTATTCCTCGTCGACCCAATCGTTCCGTCGACTCCGTCCCGACGTTGCTCTCAGCTGCATTGTTGATAGCTGCTTTTACTGTTCTCTAGGTCCTCAAGAGGAGCTTCATCCAGCTCACCCTCTTCCGGTAATACAGCCTCAAGGTGCTGCGCGAACGCAGTTGCGACATCCAGTTGCTTAAGCCGCTCAAGTTCATACCGGGGCGGCTGTCGGTACCGTACGTAGATAACGACGGAGAGTTTTGAGCGTAGTTTAACTATCACCAGATAGTGGTCAGAGTCGATGTTTGCGCCACGATAGGTCATGACGTCGATAATGTCGGAGAAGTGCCGTTCATCAATCAGAACATGGTTGATTTGTGATTCTGCCTGCTGTGGTGATCTCCAGGTGTATCGGTATGGAAGGCTGTGCTGGAAGTAGGTGCTATGAATGGCCATATTCTTGGAGGCGACGAAATCAATTAGTCGTAGGCCGTTTTCGTTCGTCAGACGGAACCAAAGTCCGTCACGACCCCATTTTCTCCTTCACAACCCTACATCTCCTTCGGCTCTATGAGATGCCCAATTCGACTCTCCTTAGCGTGCCTACGAACAACAGTGAGAGATTTTATTTTTCACAATTTTACATCTCAATTTGTCCAAATTGACTTTTGTGTCTACGACCTTCAGGTATTTTCTGAGCGTTAAGATATCCAAGGACAATTTTGACGTCGTTGCTAGGGCAGCTGTCGTACTAGCGTTCGAGCTGCGTGTAAAAGCCGTCTTTGTCATCATCAGTGCTTCAGGAGTGAGGGCTGTGAACGTTTATTATGCTGAAGTTGAAGAACCGGCCTTTGAGCCTCAACTTGCACATTCTCTCATTGATCGGCAGCCACCCAATCACGCGCCTCTGCATACAACCCATCACTATAAAAGCTGTTCCCAGCTATTGTATGTTTCCGCTGCTCTGGTAGATGGTATGGTTACCTCTAAACGTTCGCACCATTTATGCCTTCCAACACACTTTCTGCAACGCGTCGGCGAGTATGCGTGTTACTTACTTACTTACTTATTTGGCTAGAGGACTACCGGTCTTATGAGCGTTTTGTACATCGTACATTTGGTGCTGGGTGAATCTTTCTTGACCGCAGTATTTTCTGGAGCCCATAGTAGGCACGACTTCCGCTGATGATGCGCCTTCGTATTTCCCGACTAACGTTGTTGTCATCCGTGAACAAGGATCCGAGGTAGACGAACTCGTCCACCACCTCGAAGGTATCTCCGTCTATCGTAACACTGCTTCCTAAGCGGGTCCTGTCGCGCTCAGTTCCGTCAACCAGCATGTACTTTGTTTTCGACGCATTCACCATTAGCCCGACTCTCGTTGCTTTGCCTTTCAATCACCTTGCGTCCGTCCGTCAAGATGCTCCCATCCTTATCCCGGCACATCTCAGCTCGCGTCACGAAGCCTTTGCGGGATGTGTTGAGCTTCTGATAGAACTTCCGCGTTTCTTGAGAACGGTACAGCAACTCCATCTCTTGGCATTCCACCTCTTCCAGGCGGCGCTTTTTGTCCCGGAATAGGCGGGTTTGCTGTTTCCGCTTCAGTCTGTATCGTTTTGCCGCGTACCATGCTGCAGGATTGCAGCCCGCGCTGTATTCTTCTCCTCTAAACCTCCTGGCACACCAATCGTTTCGACGTAGCGAGTATGCGTGTGCTCCCGATGAAGTTTAGAGATTAACAGTTCCACGTACCGAGCTTCCAATCGTTAGTCTCTTAAGGTCACAGTGGTCTTCGCCGATTGTACCGGTTTTTATTCTCTCGTTGATTATTAGTTGCTTGACTTTTTTACGGCTTGTTTTCAGGGCTTGACACCAACCCCCTAGATTTCCGGAGGACCATTGCCCCTAAATGTTAGGAGGACCATAGTGCACAGTTTAACTTAGAGTCCATCTCTGGCACTCGAACGATGATCAGCCGCTCCTGACATAGAGAACAGACGCTGTTGTGAGTTTCTAACATGGAGTACAGACGCTCCAGGTGTGCAGAAGCAAAAGCAAAAGCAACCCCCCCCCCTTCCCTGTCAGCATACGACCAGAGTTCCCACTGGGGTTGATTACCCGATCTTCCCTAAGGTTACTCGTACCCAGGCCAGTACTGCGAGGAGGTAGGGATAGGTGTTGCTGGGCAAGAACCCAAACGAAATGTGTGTGTTACAAAAACTCTGCAACGAACTCAGGGTAAAAAATTGGATAAAATTGAAACATCCAGCACTCTGTATAAATGATCACTTGTGTTCGATGAAAAAGGAGTTCTGAGAGTCCGAGTTCTGGAGAAAAACAAAGAATTACCCTTTGACAAGCGGTATCCGATCATCCTTTCTAGCAAGCACTGGTTCCGGGTCATTTGGCCGAATGCAGTCGTAGACGCGACTTTTTGTCTCTTCGACGTTTTGTCTCTTCGACGTTTTGTCCCTTTCGACGTTTTGGCATTCGAAGGTTTGGGTTACGACGCTTTGTCTTTCGACATTTTGTCCCTAAATCGTTTAGGGGTAACCATGTTTAAACATATTCTGATTCTATGTTGCAAATTGAGCCAGAATCCAAATTTTCATAATTTTCCGTGTCCTGGAACTATTTTTAAAACACTTTTGAAGTTAGTATGCAAATCGCGTTTTAATCAGCCCTCGGCATATTTTACAACGAGACGAGCTGTCATTATGTGAATTGAAATGTCATTGAGTCTACAAATTGAAATCTTTATTGATAATTTAGTATGTCAAAATTAAGATATTAAAGTGCAATAAAATTGTTTTATTCTTAGAAAAATGTGCTCTTTCGATCAAGCTACGAAAAACTGTAACTTTTTAATCGAGAAGCAACCCAATCTGTTGAGACATTGGACACATCATTGGTAGATCTCTTAGAAAATTACTAGGTGGAAGCCATGAAATAGAAATCTTTGGAGTAGTTTACAGGAGGAATCTCTGCAAACAAAGTAAAACAAGTATGAAATTCATTGACATATGCATTGTGTCTTGAGCAATTAATATAATAGGAGATTCATAGGAGAAGAAGGTTGGGTGTCCGTAATTCTTTAATATTTCATGTAAAACAAAAGTGCAGAGGTTGTGTAAAATGAGCGTGAAACTCGCAACTGAACTTTTGAGGTCACTTGGGCATCCATCCTCCTCATGAACAACCTTGCTACACTCATGATCACGTCGAAAGCATCTGGGCAGCGAGCCAAACCCGATAGCTCAAGCTCCTTCTAAGAGAATCCATTTGGTGCGGTGGTTGATTCCACACACATTGCCTTTTGCACACACAGCTCCTTCAGATCCAACTGTCCGGATAGAGAGTTGTTCTGAGCACGAAGGGGAAAGGACCGACAGGAACGCTTTCATATCAGATTGGATTGTGACATGCATAAATGGAAATGATACCGAGTGGCATAATAATTCATGAGGTCAAGATGGGACACTGATTGCCTGGGCACAAATAGAAGAAGTACAAAAAAGCTGTTTGTATTCAGATTTCCGTTCCTCTCATCGGCGTTTGCCCGCCATCTCTCTGGATCAAACTGTCGACAGTGGGCTGGGTATAACTATCCATGTAATGGAGAAAATTGGCGCCGATATAGCCGTAGCGAATTAAACGCAGCTTATCAGCCAGACCATGCTGAGATTCGTGGGTTCGAATCTCACCAATCAAGAATCTTTTTGAATTGAAAATTTCCCTAAGCATGGCGTCCCTCTAAAGTGTAGCTTCCGCCGAAGCGGATGCTTTTCTATCTCTTTGCTCTTTAGTTTGCTTTTCCAACGTAACTATAAAGGCAGTTTTAGTCATCCTCAATACGTTGAAGGGGAGGAGTTGAAATTACCTGCTACAGCATTTTTGGGAATTTCCTAGGGTATTGCCATTTGATTTTAAAAGATTCGAAAGCCTACTCGACTTAAGAATGAGCATAGTGAATGAGCAGTACTATAATTTACCTGTAGGGTATAATTATTAAGTAAACGATTTTCAATTGCAAAATGAAAATTGTTGGAGATTCTGCCTGGGGAATTTCGGTTTAAAAAAACGTTGCCGTTCATCTGCCTAGTACAAGCTTCAACGATTCGGTGGCGTGAGGGTCTATACCAAAAGTACATATGGTTGCCCCGCAATTTGCACATACATATTTTTTGGTATCTACCTTTTGAGGACAGACGTCCTAAGCATGAGAAGATCCTCCGCAAATCATGCATTTAGCATCTATGCGGCAAAGTTTGGTACCATGATTCCACTTTTGGCACCGACAGCCCTGAGTAGGGTTCTGAAAATTTCCAATAGGTTTCTTGAAATGTTCCAATGGTCAAATATCTTACATAAGGCTTGCTTTTTCTAAAGCCTTAATATTATTCAGTTCTTTTTTGTTAATGTGAGCTAAATAATATGCATCCCGGCGAATGCCAGATTACGTAGGGGGAGATCCCCCAGTGCTGGACAGCACCCAATACCAGACAAAGTCGAAACAATGAGAAATCATGGTCCAATCAAGATGGTGTATTAGTAGAAAAGAAAGCTCTTCTTCTTCTTCTTTCTGGCGTTACGTCCCCACTGGGACAGAGCCTGCTTCTCAGCTTAGTGTTCTTATGAGCACTTCCACAGTTATTAACTGAGAGCTTACTATGCCATGACCATTTTTGCATGCGTATATCGTGTGGCAGGTACGAAGATACTCTATGCCCTGGGAAGTCGAGAAAATTTCCAACCCGAAAAGATCCTCGACCGGTGGGATTCGAACCCACGACCCTCAGCTTGGTCTTGCTGAATGCTGCGCGTTTACCGCTACGGCTATCTGGGTCCCCTCTTATGTAGACTAATGTTTGCGTAGAATAACACATCCTTGAAATATGCATGCCTTTTTAAAAAAGTAGAAAAGTTTGAAAAAAATTGACGTATTTTCTTAATTTTGAGCCTATTTAGTAATTATTTTGAACTAGTGATCTCGGCAAACTTCGTCTTGCCATCAAGTAGGCTATTGAAAAACGCCATGAAACGTTCCATACAAAATGACAGGTCCGTTTACTCCCAGTTTTCCGACTTTCCTGTTCAATATTCTGTGCTTTTTTACACAAACACGTCGGAAAACTTCTGGAACATAACTGTGGAAGAATTTTCAAAATCGAATAACCCGTTCTCAATCCATTTCGTGACATACGAACACCACTCAATTTTTATTTATATAGATATGAAAAAATACTTTGGATCCCGCAAGCATGGTCGAACATAATCCTAATTTGATAGTATGAATGTATTTTGTAGCATAATTGAAGTAAATATGGACAAATTACAATTTTGGTTAAGTACCTCCTGTCCCTCAGTTTCGGACAGCTTGGTTTGTTATATGAAATCTTTGTAATTATTGCATCAGTGTCTCAAAATACTTTCATTTTTCATGGGTTCCGTCAATCATGGTATCAAACATGCAATAAAATTAAGAAGAATGAACATTCAGAACAACATGGTAAAATGTGCTATTTTTCATCATATATGAAAGAGGTTTTTGATAGGCATCTTGCAAACTAAGAAAAACTCACATTATTCTTGTAAATGTTGCAAATGCATTGAATTGGTAATTATAAACTATTCCTATAGTGTACACATTCAATGATGTTCAAATTTATAGAAATCGAGGCATTTCCAGATCGTGTCCGGTATTGGGTGCCACCTTTCAAGATCGATCAATTTGGTACTAAAATACATCATCAAAACGCAATGTCAAAATTCATATTTCTATTTTCAAATTTTTTTTGTACCCTACAAAAATGATAATATTTATCATAAATGGGTAACACGAGCCCATAAAATCAATATTTTTCGAATTATGAATTTAGTGGCATAAGTGTCCGGTACTGGGGGATCTCCCCCTACTCTTTTTTATCATAATTACTTGGAGTGGGGAAATCATTTACTCCATTTTCGAACCTTCATAAAACTTATAGCAACTTACGAGACCCTTCAAGACGACCTTGAACAAACGTTTAATTTTGTCGTCATAAATGAAATAGTTGTGCTTCTTATCTTCAAGATGTTCACTATACACGTTCGAAGTTCTCGATATACAAGAATTTCCGGGCATCCAGTTCGCTGCCCACTGTGGCATGCTTTCCCCGGAACAAGGAACGGGAGCTGGGTCGTCAAGAGTTCTAGTGTCTAGATCTGAATAAATATTCGCATATCTCTCTTGGCGTTAGCCTACGTCAGTCGCCAAGTATCCCATAGAAGTATGGCGAAAAGAAAGGCACAGCACATAAATATTAGCATAAAGTAGAATAAGTAACTTCACATGAAAAAATATGAAGAGAACTGCAAACATTATATAATTTAAATGTGTGATATACCGACAATTAGAAGCAGGTCCCACACGAATGATGGCACAACACGTAAATCCAAAGGCTTGAATGTTGATAAATGTTGCAACGAGACCCTTTTGGCCAAATACAGGAAAAGTGCCAAGCAAGACAAAAATCTCGGCACCAACAAACAAAACCCCAACCAAGTGGCTTAGCATTGCCTTTCAGTAGGTATAGGGAGAGTGTCGACTACGGGTGTCGTCTGGTGGTGTTTTTCTTTTGGCTGCTGTTTTCGCCAACACAAGAGCAACAAAATTTGCCGATCCCTTGCATCAGCATATGTAGGAGTACGAAAAAAATCATCCTTAGACAAACAGCACGCTGAATTGGACAGTTCATTGCGACATTTTGCAAGCTTTCACAAGGCAGATGCATTTGTATAGTTATGTATGTATACCGTAATAACGCTGTGAAGCATATAAGCTTCATAATGACATTCAAATAGTGCAACCACCTCAAGCAGACTAGGCGCGTCAATGGATGGCTTTGGATAGCAAGTACGATGAGAAGACGAACTTTGTGTTTGTGTGAACTGAATTGAAATAATTTATTTCATATATTTTTACTGATTTTTAAAACGCTACAATTTTTCGTTTATTTGCTTCTATACCCCCAGTAAACACACCATCGTATATGATGGGATATAAGAGTACAAATGTGGAGGCGATATACGCACATCTTGCACGCAGCCTTATGGCGCATGTACGTATATCGCCTCCACATTTGTACTCTTATGCGCTATCGTATACGAGCTTGTGTTTACTGGGCCCTATCTGTCTGTGAATGTTGATTAGAAACATTTATTCAATAGGGTTAGTATCCCATTAGGGCAGTTCAAAATTCAGAATATTTTGAAATTCCAATCTTATATCTTTTTTATCACTGTTACTATAAAAAGCTGAAAATTTCGCAAAACTCTATTTTTAAGGTAGGGATGGTAAGAAATAAATGAGAGATTTAATTTTCAAACATTTCAAAATTTTGAATCGCCCTAGTTTCCCATACCTTGGCCTATCATGCATGATTGACTACATTTATAAATATATCTTACGAATTATATGAGCTCCAAAAATTGTTGTGCTACTAATTACGTTTACGTTCTTCCTCATATCAATATTCAGTAGTACTTACCAATAAATATTCCCAAACTCAAGACATTTTTATTTAAACTTTTCATGTTCTTGGATTCAACGTCGCTCGACCGTGTGTTTCTTCGAGATTATCGGCTGCTCTTCTTCTGTCTTTAGCCTGAGGCAGAATAAGGGTGGGATTATGAATATGTTGGTATTTAATTCTGTATTCTGTGCTTTTTCGCCTTTGGCGACTTTCAATAGATAGCGATCTGGTTTTTTCGCTGCTGGTTTTTTTTTCGTGCTGAGATTGCAAAATGCTTAATCCTGCCTAGTTTGGGTAGTGGCTACGGTTAGGTTAGCTCAGATCAATCTTCAGCATAAAAAAACAGCAACGATCAATCTTTGCAGACTCATGCAAAATGGTACAGCCAAAGTGGCCCTAGTTCAAGAACACTACTTTCGTAGATGGAACTTCTATCTAGGTAACCTTGTGGACCCAGTTTTTGATACTTTCCGCAACTTCAAATGGCAAACTCGCGCTCCATGCCCCGCACATGCGTGCTCGTTAATAAAGCAATCGTTGCTACACTCATTTCTGAGTTAACTATCAGAGATGTATGTGCTGTCACAATCGATGTTTCTGTTGGTGACCTCAACAGGAAATACGACTATTGTTCGGTATACACGGTGCGCCCCTGACCGTTATTATCAGAAAAAAAAAATCTCCATGCAATCTGTGCTCACCAGTCGTTTTCTATAGGTAAGCTGCATGTCTGGGCAATATTTTAAAAAATCGTAGGGCCGGTTTTGAAGTTACGCCCTTTTGAATGTGTCAGTCCACTAATTCAAAGGAAATCTGAGATACTTTAGGGGGTTTTCATTGGCCGTGATTATCGAAGAAATATAATATTAAAATGAAGCCTTCCTTAGCCGAGTGGCTAGAGTCCGCGGCTACAAAGCAAAGCCATGGTGAAGATGTCTGGGTTCGATTCCCGGTCGGTTCAGGATCTTTTCGTAATGGAAATTTCCTTGACTTCCCTGGGCAAAGAGTATCATCGTACCTACCACACGATATACGAATGCAAAAAATGGCAACTTTGGCAGAGGAACCTCTCAGTTAACAACTGTGAAAGTGCTCATAAGAACACTAAGCTGAGTAACCGGCTCTGTCCCAGTGGGGACGTTAGTGCCAAGAAGAAGATAATATTAAAATTTGAATCAAATTTGGTCTAAACAGCTTCATTACCATTGAGCATGTCAAATGTTTTCAACGACACGTTGCACTTACATGCTGCAAAAGTCTTTCACAATCTACTTATTTTTCAAAGGCTCAAGTGCTTAAAGGCATTACGGAGTTAATTTCACTATATACCAAATTGGAGCTTGAAGCTCAATATTTTGGCTAGTTTTACTCACGATTCATGCATTTTACATGTAACTGATTGCTAACTATTGTAAATCGAAACGAAGTATACGTCAAGGAATACTTTACGAGTTGAGTTTTCGGTTATTGGTAGTAGTGTATGGAATAAAAAAAACTAACGACGTAGAAAGCAGGGATACAAAATGAAAGGAAATAATGCAAAGTTTAAAACATCTGTTATTATTTTGTTCAATGGAATACAAAATCGTAGCATTCACAGAGCTTAATTTAAACGTTTGCCTTTGTCAGTTTGGGAAACTTTGTTTAGCTCTCAAGGTATGATTTTTGTTCGTTTCTGAAGGGTCATGGCAGCAGATGGGTATTTACTTCGCAAGCACAGTTTGCAATCGAAAAAAATAAGTTTATATCCGTTTGTGCAGGAATCAATCCATATTATGGTAGGGTCACCAGCAGATAATCAACAGGTACACAGAACAATTTACGATTTTCTGTACCAAAACTGTAATTTACGTAGAAACCATGAACAACTCTGTTTTTATCATATTTAATATAGATTTTGAAAATTATACCCCTAACTTTGAATTCCATTACCCCGAATACCCGAAGACCATAACCGCGAGTTCCAGTTCCTAGAATGGCATTACTTCGGATTCCATTATCACGGGACAGTGAATGAATGACAATTCAAGGTAATTATATATTCGGGAAAATAGCATTCAGCGTAATAGTGCGTTCGTGGTGGTGACACTCGGATTAATGAAATTCGGGGTTAAAGCAGATAATCTTCTCATGAGAGCTTTTATTGTTAAGGAAGACATGTAACATTAAGCTCTGCAAGTGTTATAATATTAAATTTAATGAAACCAAATTATACTGTACTTAAGCGTATTTAAAGTACTGAGGCTTTCTCTTCATGAGTTAGCTTGAGAATGGTTTGATTGATTTATACAATTATTTTACTATTGCATTTATCCAGGGATCTCACGTGTTTGTGACCAGAAAACTCAAAGGTAAAGTTTTAGATTTGTGAAAAATATTAATGTAGTAATGTATGCTACAAATGATGACAAAAGTATTGACAGTGGTCTAGAGTTCTATAGTTTGAACAAAATCCCATCAACACACATGATATAATTGAGTATTATCAACTGATATATGACCAAAACTAGTCATATTTAAGTTGATAATACACAATTATAACATGTGTGTTACTCGGGAAAAGTATTACTCAGCAAATGAAGTTTAAGTTCTGGGGCAGTTCAAATTAAGCCAGAGCAGCCGAGGGGGTATTATTGAATTAATAATAATGACGACATATAAATGGCTTCGTAATGCCTTACAGCACATGAGCCATTGAAAAATTAATCAATTATGAAATACTTTGTCAGTGCAATGTATAATTGAAAACATTTTAACATGCTTAACGGTATTAGAATACCTAATTGATCTATTTAAATTTAGTGTTTTCAATGGTTACACTTCAAAAAGGGCGTAACTCCAAATTTCGTCTATCTTCTCATTCAAAACTCCACCAAGAGGTTCCAAATAACCAAACAAACCAACTGTGAACCAAATTTTTATGGTATATTTCTTCTGATAATCACGGCCAATAAAAACCCCTTTTATGTATCTCAGATTTAATTTTTTCCAGACATGCAGCGTAGCACAAATTTGATGGAGATTTTATTCTGATAATAACGGTCAGGGGAGCATCGTGAAAAATATTAAAAACTAGTGGCCCGGCAAACTGCGTCTTGCTATCAAGTAGGCTGTTGTAAAACGTCATGTAATCCCCCATACAAAATTACACATAAGTCTTCCCCGGTTTTCTCCATTATTCCGGAGACTTTCTCAAACTTTTTTCTCACACGAACACGTCGCATCCCTTGCCGTGTGCAACTGAGAAAAACTGACGCCAATTCGTTTATCCGTTCTCAAGTTATTTCGTGATGGCCAAATAGGGAACCACTATGGCCATAATTGGTACACTTTCCCTATATCACTTCTGTGCGAATAAGGCCTTTTGGAGACATCCTATACGAGAAATTTTGCAATATAAGTATAGCATAATGTAAAAAGGTGATTCTTTATACGTACATTCTGGTTGTTTAGGTAGCAAGTTTAGGAAGGGCAAACGAAAAGTTTTAGAATAAAGGAACTGTTGGTGCAGGATCGTGGTTTCCGGCTGGGATTGGATTCACATACGGACAGGGCTGGGCACTACCGGCTGTGGTCACTATCGGAGGAAATTTGCACCTCAAGAATCACCACTATAACGACTTTTTACTTTTCTAGGATTTCGAATCACTTTATTTCGCTTTAGTAGGGCAACTTTATTTCTTGAATTTCTATTTCAAGTAATAAAAATTGATTGTCTTCCATCTACCTTTAACCCTATGTTGTGTGAAATAATTCCATTTGAATCTACCATAAAAAAAAACTACCATATATTTAACCCGTACAAGCCTGAGTGAAAGCAAAAATACTAAAACCCTTACCACTCAGCAAATACTTAACGGAATAAAATATGTTTTGTCAGTATACTGGCCCACATATCTAGTTTCTAGAAGTAGTCGGAGGAATTCGGGAATACATGCCAAGTTATCTTTATTTATTTCCAATGGTAATAATTTTAATTTCCATAAACCATTAACATCTGATATTCAACATTATAAATGAAGGGTTTTGCACCGTTTACAATGTTCTGGATGTGGCCACTCGGACTTAATGCCCTGAAGAACCGGCTCTAGATTTGTCAGGTACTAAACTGTTTCAAATCTCTAAAAGCATAAATCGAACATTTAAGTTCACTAAAATACGTTCCCATAAGCTTGTCACAGATGTTGAGATACAAATTGTGCATTTTATTCTTAATTTGAGGCATCCCTGGCACTCGGAAATAGTCATTAGTAGGATTAATCAAATGCAGTTGACATAATTATTCAATTTAATCGATTATCAGAAGGTTTACGTAGATGCGTTTTTCTTAAAACTCTAGTAGCCCCATTATAGCTGATTCTGAAAATTATCTGTGACTTGAAATTTGCGTACCTCCAGGGGCATAGAAATACAGAACCCTTGTCACCCGACCTGACCCATTGATCCACCGCAATAACTCCGGCCACATGAACATTCCCGAGATCCTATGACCACTTTTGGAAACTAGATAGGGTAGGTGTACCAGTTATGGCCATAGTGGTTCCCTATTTCGCCATACGTGATATCTAGGATGCCTTCACATTTTGAAAAATCTTTTATGTTTTAGCAGTAAAATAAAGGATAAATCTTGATGTTAAAACATTCAAAAAGATCAAAATTGTAAAAGTTATCCAAATAGTGCATATGGCCAAATAGGGAACCACTATGGCCATAACTGGTACACTTTCCCTATGTGTACCAGTAAACTGACAAAAAATAATTGATATCCGTAAAGTATTCACTGAGTGGTAAGAGTTTTAGTAATTTTTCATTCACTCAGGCTGCTGTCAATCTCACTGACAGCATGGCATACCTGATTTTAACAGCTTCCAGTTTTGAGAACTGTTAGGAACGTTCATAAATTACCATGATTACATCACACACTTAAATTTTTTGTATAAGGAAACGTCCATTTATTGCGTCATGCAAAACATTGCCATTGGATAACCCTTCCCTCCTATGACACACTTTTTGTATGGGTACTACGATATTATTTATAGATTATCACGTTCCCATGAATCCCCCTCCTTTAATTTCGGTACTATTTGATTACTTTCTGTGCGGGCTACTTACTGCATCAGCCAAGCAAACCACAAAAGTTAAAATTTTAAGTTATTGAAAACTTTATTTTTTTAGTGATTCAGTTATATGGAGGATTTGATTATCCGGAGTAAAAATAAATCAATACTCCGGATAATCGAACCCGATCTGGCATCGATGATGTACATTCAACCGAGCTTCTCTCCAGCTCTCTCGCTTCACCAAACACGTTGACACTCACTTTTCTCTATATTAACCTCTTAATATTAATCTAATTACTCTATATTGACTTCTCGTCAAAGTAAATTATGAACGAATTATAGAACCTTGAAGTTTTTCTGATACAAATTCATTGTCTTTCAACGCAATTTATAAGATTTATAAAAATAACACATTTGTAATTTACAAAACAGAAGCATTTGTTTTTTGAATGCCGTCAAAAGGTACTTCATATATCAGGGCTGTGCATTTTTGAAAGCATTTTATGAAACACGAAGGTTTGGTTGCGTCTTCTCGATGGTGACGAACAACTGCGTCGCTTCGTTCTTCTTTCACCACTCATTCGTTTCGTTACCTGTTTGAAAGCAGCAAACAAGATAGGTAAAATGAAAGAGTAAGAACTTCGTTTCGTTTGATTTCATTGAAATCTATCTAAATGTCTCAAATTGGATTTTATTTATTTTTTGCAATAGTAATGTATATAACTTGTTAGGTGATAAATTAATATAAAGAAAGTATGCGGGCCACCACGTCGTTCATTTGAATTAATCTGCTCTTAAAGTTAGAGACTACCGATTGAAAAACCAGCTCGCTGCGGAGAGGTTCTTATATATGACGCGCGACGCACAGGCACAAAAGAAATGAAAGACTACGCTTGCTGCGATGAAAGGAAATGTTTAGGGGGGTCCGTAGCCTTGAGGTAATGCTTTCGCTTCATAAGCGGAAAATCATGGATTCAATTCCCAGCCCCTCCAAAAAAATAACCCGTCCAGCCACCAGAAGACGCCGCACGGAGGACCGTGCTTAGGGTAGCACATCCATTCTCCGTCAGTATCAGATGGTGACTGAGACAAACTGACCCACTTCGCAGGCAGCTAAGCCTCAAAACGACTCAGGAACACGGCAAAACGAACCACCTCAAGAGCAATTGACTATGGCTTATGGAAATCGATTGGACCAACAGCAGAGCACTCTCCCACCTGCTCGGTGGTGAGAGCAAAAGAGCACAAGAGAGTAAAAGCAGATGTAAATATAGATTTGCTAAAAATAGAACTGTACCGGTAAGGAAGATACAGATAAACTGATTCCGGCACAGTAGTGGCCACAAGCACAGAGCGCCTTATAAAAAAAAAAAAGGAAATGTTTGTCTCATTGAAACGAAACAGTAGAGTTTCAATCGAAAGTGAAGCTTGAGTCAGTCTGTTGGGGACTGAAAATGCTTTCAATGAATTGACAATGAACGGCCCTGCATATATATGTCCCAAACCGTGAATTTCGAAATCGAAGTAGACGTGTGACGTGAAGAACAACAATAATCAAACGGAAACAGATAGTGAGAACCTTCACTTACCAATATACGCATTTTGCAAAACTCTAAAAGTGGTACATATACTACTGTGATGAGAAATTAGAATTGAAAATGCTGAAGGCAGAAACCCAGTTATCTTTAGACAGCCCTATGCCAGCATAAGGTAGAAGCTCTAAATCGTTTTTTTTTTTAAACTTGCTTGAAATTAAATGATTGACAACTTTGTTGAAGCTTGTATACTATAAATTCTACAAATAACAAAGTTAGTTACGCCATGGAAACGTGGACCACCCTAACTTCCAATAACACCAAATAACACATCTAACTAATACAAACAACTTGGTAAAAGAGCCTTTTCACCGAATGACTATGATGTTGATGCGCAATATGGATCACAATACAGATCTACGTCAGATGTTGGAATTTGAATTCGAAACTTGTAACCTTCTGAGGCGCCCAGATAGCCGTAGCGGTAAACGCGCAGCTATTCAGCATGACCAAGCTGAGGGTCGTGGGTTCGAATCCCACCGGTCGAGAATCTTTTCGGGTTGGAAATTTTCTCGACCTCCCAGGGCATAGAGTAAAATCGTACCTGCCACACGATAAACACATGCAAAAATGGTCATTGGCATAGTAAGCTCTCAGCTAATAAATGTGGAAGTGCTCATAAGAACACTAAGCTGAGAAGCAGGCTCTGTCCCAGTGAGGACGTAACACCAGAAAGAAGAAGAAGAAGAAGAACCTTCTGAGATATTGAGTCATCAAGCTAAGCTTCGCTCGGTTGCTCAATTTGTCGTAGCTCATACTAAAGTCATGAGTTTTAGTCCCTCCTGAATAAGGGGATGCTTTTCATTATTCCACTCATAATTAGTCGATCTTTATTACGTACAATTTATTACCTACTTAAAAAAAAAAACAAATGATTTCAATAATAAAGAAATGGTTCAGTACTTCTCATAAAGGCATAATGATCCAATATGAAAAAAGCAGACATTGAAAAATTTTCGCTCAAAGCTTGAATTTTTTCTTCCCTTGATTTCATAATTTTCTAGTACATTTCTGCATGCCATTTCATTTAGCACCAGCGCACAGATAACTTATTTTGCTTTTATTGATCATCAATAAATAAAAACTTGAACACAATTCACATTTTGTAGTTGCCTTTTAGGTCATAATATAGAGAGTATTATGCCTTTATTTTTCATTTATTTTATTGCACCAGCTTCATATTTTTCCACAACATTTCAAAACAAAATGTGTTAATTTATATATACGTAGTTGAGCATACATTGAAACATGAAAGTTGCGATCAAAAAAGGTGTTAATTCGAAGATCAATATGGGACAGTTATGCTTTTACGGGCAATATATCTGATAATAAACCAAAACATTATCTACGAAGCTCCAATAAAACAATATTGTTACTTGAGTAGGGATTTTAATCATTGGTTTGTTAATTTTGCATTAATTTCGAAAACGTAGAGTCTTTTGGGCACCTATATTCCATTTATTAGTAAAACTTCAAGGGTGACAGTCTTCCCCATACTTCCCCTAATGAAAATGCGGTTCTACTTCTATGCATCACACGATCATCTCCAAACCACCAGTTGATAGGAAACGTCACCAACCGTCGGAAGCGCACCGAGAAACGGCTAAAAGCAATCATTTATTTAAACCGATTTTAAAATGTCATTTCATCCGATGAACGCATTGATGAAGCGAAACTTGATTAGCAAAACTATTTCCTCCTATTCGTTCTGGGATTGCCCTTGCTGTTCTAGAGGGCAGATAGACAGACAGTCAATATTCTCCTCAGCAGCAGCATTTCGCTACGATTCCGATCCATTCAGGAGGGCATAAATGCATCATCAAACCCACAATTGACTTCGCTGCGGGGGAGGTAGAAATGCTTTTATCCTAATGCCATCAATGTAGAGATATACTGAAGGACAGCAGGTAATGTTCTGGAACTGTGGTTGGCAAATATATTTTTATGTAACTATTTAGAACAACGACGTTCGCCCTAAATTGAGTTCTTTGATACGTGTAAATCATTTGGAGTACCGTAATCCGGGGTAACAGTGATCATTTTTTTTTAGTTTTTCTTAAATTTTTCATTTCACAATACAAAAGTTACAAGTTTTATATTTTTAAAACAAGTACTGGCACCCACCGCTCCTAACTTTATACTTTATTTTGTTTTTCGAAAGATTTAAACATGTTTAAATAAATGTTTTAAGTGATTTTTTGATTCAGCTGATATGGGGTAACATTGATCACCCAAGTAAACAACGTTCGCTAATATTGGAAATGTCGTTACTTACTAAAATCAGGGCCCCTGAAGCCGAATATGAAGACCAAACTCTTACAAGTCATTTACTTTTTGAGTTATTTCAAAATTAAAAACACCTTGAACCGCGTAATACGCCTAAAAGTAGGCAATTTCCTCAGGAGATTCTACATTCGTATTAGTAATTAGTTAATGTTGCCTAATTGAATAAACTTATGAAAGATTTGACAACGGAATCGTTTTCGGCGATGCCGTTTTTAGTAACACCCGCATTTTCCTTGATCACATCGTCTGCAGAACTCATGTGAGACATGAATTTTCGGTAGTGTCAGTGAAAATGATAGAAATCATTGTTTCAAAAAGTTGACAAATTTACGCATGAACTAAACGCAATTTTGGCAAAAACCTTAATTATCATTAGCTTATGATTATACGAAAGAGAGGCACCATTCATGGTTCGAAAATGTTTCATCAATAAATCTTTATTTGAACGTTTAACAAGATGAGTCATCCCGATCAATGTTACCCCGCTGATCAATGTTACCCCGGATTACGGTACATGGAAGGCATCGGGGGTGCTTTTGTATTATATTATTTGATCACAATGGAATGCTATCGGTAGATAGCCAAAAACGTTAAACTAGGGTTCTGGGTAGGTGTGACAGTGCATTACAGATACCCCTTAATATTTTACAGCTCTAAGCATATATCTATATATATGTCTAGTTAATTTATTGTCAGCATTGACCGTGTCCTGTTGCCAATTTAGATTTATTTTATATGTTCCGATTTTCTACAGGTATTCTTCTGATTAAGAAACGATTACGAAAAAGTTTGATTTTTCACAAAATCCCGGAAATAGACATCTTTGAGTCTACGAGTAATCCACATTCAAATTTAGTGAGTGTATAATATAATGCGCCGTAGTTCTGGACAGTTTTAAAACAAAATGATTGCTTTCGCGGGGGTGTGTGCGACAAATACGTGTTCGTCTTACAATGCGGTTATAGTATTACCGTAAGGACGGGGCCGTCGCTATTATTGATCTTTTAAATTTAAGCTCTCGATTTGTGCACATTGAAAATGGTTGGCTAATCCCAAGCCCCATTCATTAAATCTCTGTGCAACTTCGATTGCTCTGGTCAATCACGAAGTAACACCTACGAATTGTACGGTCATCTTTGCTCATGCTCATACTCATGAATTCAAACCACATAAAAAAGGAACTTAGATATTAAGATTTAGAGGGGGCGTAACCAATGTGGAAGTGAATTTTCAAGTCATGAATTTTGGGGGTTGGAAGCAAAGGTGTGTGACCAACAAAAACCTAGTTTTGAAGAAATCGACTTAGATGTTTTTTCAGCAATTTTTCAATCCATGAAAAGCAAAAAAACAAATGTTGTACGAGTTTATGCTATTTTTTCTGTTGATCGGAAATATCACATAAATATATTTCCTTGACTGACGCAATTCAAACCCGCAACTCTCAGCACCCTTGCCAAATGGCTGGCTTACATTTTTCTCTACGGCTATTTGAGCCCCTCATCACATGATGATTTTCCATTTGATTTTATTTGGTTGTGAAGTGATGATGCATATGATTTAACTTACTACATTTGTGGTGTTATTTTAAATTTTTTATTGATTCAAATATTCTATTTTTCTTTAATTGTGCATATCAGGAAATACTTGAGAATTATGGTAGATCCATCTTGCCATTTGGTGAGTTAGGAGCACTCTCACTTATCTGTTTTCCTTATGACAAGTTACCATTTATAATCACTTTCATTGTCCTCCATGAATCAGAGACCGGAAACTACTCCGTTGGCTTCTAAAACCACCATGTACTGCGCATGTTTATGGATTTCTGTCTTATTTGAGAAGGTCACAACGGAAACACTTCCCCCACAAACATAGATGCCCGATTGCAGAAAAGAAGTGGAAACATAAGTGCTTAGGTACATAGGAATGAATCTTTTATGACTCCCTACCGGCTGTTTTCCGCCGGGCACCTCTGGGGAAAAAGGAAACGAACCCTTGTCCAGCGGAAGCCAATTGTGCCAGCTCCAGAAGAAATCTGTTTCGAAATAAAGGTGTTGGACTAAAGGGTGCTAATCGGAAGGAAAGTTTTAGCCGTGAAAAGAGGCAGTTCTTGAGCTGTGTGGTACTTTGTGACTTTAATTTTTATTTGAAAGAATGTGGTGGAGGTTGGAAAATGCTTTATTTTTTATGTGGTAACTCTCTTCGAATAGGAGAAAAATACACTCTGAACATAAATTATTTGAAAATAACGACATTGTTTGGTAAAATATAGAATCTTAAGGTTATTTTTTGTTTCACTTTCAAATTTCATACACTGCTCACATAGTTATGGAACATACACAGCAAGAACTCATGAGCAAATTCTCTCTGCTCTCAGAAGTTTTCAGAGCTACCTAAATCAATAAAACAGTACTTATCTGTGCTACAAAAACAGTAATTTTCAGTACTATTTTTTTACTAGTTATCCCTTTTCGATCCTTTTTTTGACTCGTGCCTTCGATTTTATATTAGACCTGTTCGCGAAAGCTAGCGGTGGTAATCCTTCTTGGACACCGTTCTGGGAAAATATAATCTCTTAGAAGGTCACGTCTTGGTGGTAGCAACCACGAACAAAAGGAAGAGTGAATCTTTGAATTCACAACTTACTTCCAACAAAAGTTTACTGATTTAACTGTCACTAAATGTGGCAAAAATAAAAGGACGTTTCTCGGGAATGTACGCTTTCTTCCAATGGTTAAATTGTTCATGTTGATTACTGCATCGAAATGAGAAATCGATTCGATTATCATCGTACCTGCCCACGATATACGAAAAAAAAATTAAAACTGTCACTAAACGTGGGAAGAATGGAAGAAAGGACCTTTCTCCGGAATGCGAACTTTCTTCCAAGGGTGAAATGAATAGGGGAAGGGGTGGTAAAATGAACACCTTAAGGAAGTCATGTTGTTTCTGATAGAAAAACGAGGAATTTGAATAATTCTATCGCACACCATCAAAAATAGGAATGTAATCTAAAGCAGCGACATGGATTCAGACTAAAATATCTAAATTTTCACATATTTTCATCGCTATCAAAAAGCGATGCAAATGTTCATTTTACCTGCACTATGTGGGTAAAATGAACAGCGGTTGGTGGTAAAATGAACACCACGCAAAAAATGTGAGCGAAACAAATATTTTTGAAAATTTTCATTGCCCTACCGAAAATACATCCATTAATGATTGTAACCCATTCAAAAAGAATTTCAAGGGTATCAGATTTGACATCATATCATAACGATATTCACCTCCCCAGTTACGTCAGTTTTAATTTTCAAACGTGGTTTTCTAAAGTCTTAGTTTTTGTTAATATTTTCACTTCAATTGACTTCCGTATCAACTCGAACACTCAGATTTATGCTCTAAATCACCCGTGCGTGATAAAAATTCATCGAAAATGGTTTTTTCTCGGTAAAAGTCACGGTGTTCATTTTACCACCCCTGTTCATTTTACCACCACTTCCCCTAAGGTTGATAATTGTATCGAAATGAGCAATCAGTTCGATGCTCTAGACAAATTTTCCGAACACCAAATCGAAGCAGCCTCTAGCCCAGGCTCTTTGATTCAAATGAGGAAGCAAAGAGTGCCGCCTATCGTGGTCAGTTGTTCCGAATTTGGGGGATTTAGGCGGAGATCTTGAACTCCATTAGGGGAATCAAGGTTTCCTTCCAAATCGCAAAGAAAGGAGACTGTCGCGTTTTGCCTGAAACTCTTAAAGATCTCAAACATCTTGAAGAGAAGAAGCACAATTTTTTTACTTATGACGACAAAACTGAACGTTTGTTCAAAGTTGTCTTGAAAGGTCTCTCAAGTGACTATACACACCAAAAAAATCTTAGATTTACACGTAACGTTATTTTAGTTTCAATCATGCAAAGCCATCTCTCATGTATTCTTCAATGATAAAACCTATAAACACATCTATTCTCTCCAACATTGTTACCAAATTCCTTAATATTGAACGCGAAACGTCTTCTTTCAAAGAATGTTGCTTGCAAAACAGCTCGGTTCACATGATTTCCCCGCTGAAAATTCAATCATATATAATGCACATGGAATGAAAGCCGTCGATCCATCCATGTGCATTATTTTTTGGCAGAATATTCAGCGTAGAATCATGTAAACTGAGCGATCTTGTTAGCAAATTCACTTTCAAGATGCAAGAAAGCATGCAATATTGGCGAATGTTGCTTGTAAGATCATGAAATGTTTCAGTTTCACTCAAGATTGCAAGCATTTTCGAATGCAATGAGACAGTTCACATTATTTATCGCTGAACATTCAGTTATAACTCGTTTAACATGATTATCATAGAAGTTTACGTGCCATGTAAATTTAAGATTTTTTTGCTGTGTAAGTCACCTGAAGAGATCAAAAATGGAATAAATGATTTACTTGGATTCTCCCCAGTCCAAGTAATCATTATGAAAAAGAGAACCCAATTTGGCATTATTTGGAAAGGGCTTTCTCAAGAATATTATATAGTTTACTTTAACAAAAAGAACTCAATAATATTAAAGCTTTAGAAAAAGCTAAACTTTTGTTCGATGTCCGTGTGACATGGGAACATTTCCAGAAACCTGGAGGAAATTACCAGAACCCCCCTCAGTGCCGTCGGTGCTAAACGTGGGGTCATGGTACAAAAAATTGTCGCATGGATGGTAAATGCATGATTTGTGGAGATTCTGCTCACGCCAAGGACGTCTGTCCAGTGAAGGAAGATACCACCAAATTTATATGCTCAAATTGCGGGAACAATCATAAGTCCAATTTTTGGGATTGCCCTTCGCGAAGGAGAGTCACTGAAGCTCGTGCCAGGCAGATGAAAGATAATATCCGTTACGATAACGGTCTTTTCCGGAATTTGCCTGGTAGAGTATCGAACAATGCTCATTTTTCAGTTAACGATCGCTTGATTAGGAATCATAATCGATCATAATCATGCTCATTCATAAACTAATTTTAATCCGTCGGGTAGCCGTTCGAATCTTTTGATTTCGAATGTATCTACCCACGGTAAATCCTTTGCAGGTAATTAACCTGAAGTGTAGGGGGAGATCCCCCAGTACCGGACACTTAAGCCACTAAATTCATAATTCGAAAAATATTGATTTAATGGGCTCGTGTTACCCATTTATGATAAATATCATCATTTTTATAGTGTACAAAAATAAATTTGAAAATATAAATATGAATTTTGACATTGCATTTTGATGATGTATTTCAGTACCAAATTGTTCGATCTTGAAAGGTGGCACCCAATACCGGACACGATCTGGAAATGCCTCGAATTCTGTAAATTTGAACATCATTGAATGTGTACACTATAGGAATAGTTTATAATTACCAATTCAATGCATTTGCAACATTTACAAGAATAATTTGAGTTTTTCTTAGTTTGCAATATGCCTATCAAAAACCTCTTTCATATATGATGAAAAATAGCACATTTTACGATGTTGTTCTGAATGTTCATTCTTCTTAATTTTATTGCATGTTTGATACCATGATCGACGGAAACCATGAAAAATGAAAGTATTTTGAGACACTGATGCAATAATTACAAAGATATCATATAACAAATCAAGCTGTCCGAAACTAAGGGACAGGAGGTGCTTAACCAAAATTGTAATTTGTACATATTTACTTCTATTATGGTACAAAATACATTCATCCTATCAAATTAGGGTTATGTTCGATCATGTTTGCGGTATCCAAAGTATTTTTTCATATTCAAAATAATTACTAAATAGGCTCAAAATTAAGAAGATACGTCAATTTTTTAAAGATTTTCAAACTTTTCTACTTTTTTTAAAAAGGCATGAATATTTCAAGGATGTGTTATTCTACGCAAACATTAGTCTACATAAGAGCTTTCTTTTCTACTAATACACCATCTTGATTGGACCATGATTTCTCAATATTTCGACTTTGTCCGGTATTGGGTGCTGTCCGGCACTGGGGGATCTCCCCCTACAATTTGACAGATAACTTTGAATTATTCTAACAATGTATGTTGGAAAATTAAAGTTTTTCAATTTTACAATCAAACCTTCATGCCAAACACTGTCGAATGCTTTTTCTATGCCCAGAAGAGCAAGACCAGTGGAAAAGCCTTCAGATTTGTTGGAACGGATCAAATTTGTTACATGTAAAAGTTGATGAGTGATCGAATGTCCATGGCGGAATCCGAACTGTTCATTGGCAAAAATTGAATTTTCGTTGATGTGGGTCATCATTCTGTTCAAAATAACCCTTTCAAAAAGTTTACTGATGGAGGAAAGCAAACTGATTGGACGATAGCTAGAAGCTTCTGCTGGATTTTTGTCTGGTTTTACAATTGGAACAACCTTAGCATTTTTCCATTTGTCAGGAAAATATGCTAATTGAAAACATTTGTTAAATATATCAACTAAAAATGATAAGCTACTTTCTGGAAGTTTCTTGATGAGGATGTAGAAAATTCCATCATCGCCAGGAGCTTTCATATTTTTGATTTTTTTAATAATAGTTCTCACTTCTTCCAAATCAGTCTCCCAGGTATTTTCGAAAACGTTCTTTTGATTGAGAATATTTTCGAACTCCTGAGTAACTTCATTTTCAATTGGACTAGTAAGTCCTAAATTAAAATTGTGCGCACTTTCAAACTGCATAGCAAGTTTTAGAGCTTTTTCGCAATTAGTTAGTAATAATTTGTTTTCCTCTTTCAATGCCGGTATAGGCTTCTGAGGTTTTTTCAAGATTTTAGATAATTTCCAAAAGGGCTTAGAGCCAGGGTCCAATTGAGAAATTTTATTTTCAAAATTTTTGTTTCTTAATTGAGCAAAACGCTTTTTGATTTCTTTCTGCAAATCCTACCATATAATTTTCATAGCAGGATCGCGATTGCGTTGAAATTGCCTTCTCCTCACGTTTTTAAGACGGATCGAGAGTTTAAGATCATCGTCTATAATCACGGATTCAAATTGTTTTCACATTTTGGAATTGCAATGCTTCTGGCTTCAACAATGGAATTTGTTAAAGTTTCAAGAGCATTGTCAATATCAAGTTTAGTTTCTAAAGAAATGTTAACATCAAGATTAGAGTCAACATACGTTTTATATATATATATTCCAGTCGGCTCGAAAATAATTGAAAGTGGAGCTGATAGGATTTAGAATCGCTTCTTGGGATATTTGAAATGTAACAGGGACATGATCAGAATCAAAATCAGCATGAGTATCTAATTGGCTACAAAGATGACTAGAGTCGGTTAAGACCAAGTCAATCGTAGATGGATTTCTAGAAGAGGAAAAACATGTAGGGCTATCAGGGTATTGAATTGGAATTACTTTGAGAATTATTCCATGACCGATGTTTGGCATTAAAGTCACCAATGACAAACAAATTTGACTTATTGCGAGTCAATTTTCGCAAGTCAGTTTGGAGCAGATTAACTTGCTGTCCAGAGCATTGAAAAGGCAAATAGGCAGCTATGAAAGTATATTTACCAAGCTGTGTTTCAACAGAAACACCTAAAGCTTCAAAAACTTTAGTTTCAAATGATGAAAACAGTTGATGTTTTATACGCTTATGAATGATGATTGCAACTCCCCCACATGCCCCATCAAGCCGATCATTACGATAAACAAAAAAGTTAGTATCTCTTTTGAGTTTAGATCCAGGTTTTGAATACGTTTCGGTAATAACTGCTACATGCACGTTATTAACCGTCAGAAAATTAAACAGCTCGTCCTCTTTACCATTCAGAGAACGAGCATTCCAATTTAAAATATTTAAATTATTATTTGGATCCATTAGAAAAACGTAATCCAATAACAATTTGACTTGTAAATTTTACACCTACTTGGACTGCTTCAGTCATAGTGGTGGCTTTGAACATTGCATCAAATTAGATTCAATTGTCCAGTTAGAAAATTAAAATCAGAGGCAGACATGTCATGTGATTTCCCATTAGAATTTCCGGTAGACGAAGAAGCGGAATAACCTGTGGCGGTAGGGTTTTTTCCATTTGATTTGAAACAAGTAGAATGGGTACCCATGGATCGAACAGGGGAGAAGTTCAAATTTCCTGCTACGATATCGGCAAAGGATTTACCTTGGGTAGATACTTTCGAAATTCGAAAGATTCGGCTACCCGACGGATTAAAATTTGTTTGTGAATGAGCATGATTATGATCTTCCTGATGGGTATCATTCATTATCAAGCGATCGTTAACTGAAAAATGAGCATTGTTCGATACTCTACCAGGCAAATTGCGGAAACGACCGTTATCGTAACGGATATTATCTTTCATCTGCCTGGCACGAGCCTCAATGACCCTTTTGCGTGAAGGGCATTCCCAAAAGTTAGCTTTATGAGGGCCCTTGCAATTGGCGCATTCAAACTTTCTGGTATCTTCTTTCACAGGACAGACGTCCTTAGCGTGAGAAGAACCTCCGCAAATCATGCATTTAGCATCCATGCGACAATTTTTTGTACCATGACCCCACTTTTGGCACCGACGGCACTGAGTGGGGTTCTGGTAATTTCCTCCAGGTTCAATCAAATGTTCCCATGTCACACGGACATCGAACATAAGTTTTGCTTTTTCTAAAGCTTTAATATTATTTAGTTCTTTTTTGTTAAAGTGAACTAAATAATATTCTTGAGAAAGCCCTTTCCGAACAATGCCAGATTGGGTTCTCTTTTTCATAATGATTACTTGGACTGGGGAAAATCCAAGTAAATCATTTATTCCATTTTTGATCTCTTCAGGTGAGTCACTTGAGAGACCTTTCAAGACAACTTTGAACAAACGTTCAGTTTTGTCGTCATAAGTAAAATATTTGTGCTTCTTCTCTTCAAGATGTCTGAGAAGAAGTTCACGATCTTTAAGAGTTTCCGGCAAAACGCGACAGTCTCCTTTCTTTGCGATTTGGAAGGAAACCTTGATTCCCCTAATGGAGTTCAAGATCTCCTGCCTAAATCCCGCAAGTTCGGAACAACTGACCACGATAGGCGGCACTCTTTGCTTCCTCACTTGAATCAAAGAGCCTGGGCTAGAGGCTGCTTCGATTTGGTGTTCGGAAAATTTGTCTAGAGCATCGAACTGATTGCTCATTTCGATACAATTATTCATTTCACCCTTGGAAGAAAGTTCGCATTCCGGGGAAGCGTCCTTTCTTCCATTCTTGCCACGTGACAGTTTTAAAACCCACTTTTTTGGAAGGAAGTAGTGAATTCAGAGATTCACCCTTCCTTTTGTTAGTTGTTAATACCATGTTTAGTTAATAAACGAAAGAAGACGTGACCTTCGAGAGGTTTTTTTTCCCAAGACGGTGTCCAAGAAGGATTACCACCGCTAGCTTTCGCCAAAGGGTCCAACGAAAAATCGAAGGCACGGGTCCAAACAAGGATTGTAAAGGGATCAAAAGTAGAAATGTCCCTGTTACGTTTCAAATATCCCATGAAGCGATTCTAAATCCTATCAGCTCCACTTTCAATTATTTTCGAGCCGACTGGAATATATATAAAACATATATTGACTTTAATCTTGATATTAACATTTCTTTACAAACAAAACTTGATATTGATAATGCTCTTGAAACTTTAACAAATTCCGTTGTTGAAGCCAGAAGCATTGCAATTCCAAAATGTGAAGTAAAATTTCAATTTCAACGCACTCGCGATCCTGCTATGAAAATTATATGACAGGATTTGCAGAAAGAAATCAAGAAACGTTTTGCACAATTAAGAAATAAAAATTTTGAAAATAATATTACTCAATTGGACCCTGGCTCTAACCCCTTTTGGAAATTATCTAAAATTTTGAAAAAAAAACCTCAGAAGCCAATACCGGCATTGAAAGAGGAAAACAACTTATTACTAACTAATTGCGAAAAAGCTCAAAAACTTGCAATGCAGCGCGCAAAATTTTAACTTAGGACTTACTAGTCCAATTGAAAATCAAGTTACTCGGGACTTCGAAAATATTCTCAATCAAGAAAACGTTTTCGAAAATGCCTATGAGACTGATTTGAAAGAAGTGAGAACTAATATTAAAAAAAATTCAGAAATATGAAAGCTACTGGCGACGATGGAATTTCTACATCCTCATCAAGAAACTTCCAGAAAGTAGCTTATCATTTTTAGTTGATATATTTAACAAGTGTTTTCAATTAGCATATTTTCCTGACAAATAGAAAAATGCTAAGGTTGTACCAATTGTAAAACCAGACATAAATCCTGCAGAAGCTTCTAGCTATCGTCCAATCAGTTTGCTTTCCTCCATCAGTAAACTTTTTGAAAAGGTTATTTTGAACAGAATGATGGCCCAGATAGCCGTAGCGGTAAACGCGCAGCTATTCAGCATGACCATGCTGAGGGTCGTGGGTTCGAATTCCACTGGTCGAGGATCTTTTCGTAAAGGAAATTTTCTCGATTCCCAGGGCATACAAGTATCTTCGTACCTGCCACACGATATACACATGCAAAAATGGTCAATCGGCAAAGAAAGCTCTCAGTTAATAACTGTGGAAAAGGTCATAAGAACACTAATCTGAGAAGCAGGCTATGTCCCAGTTGGGACGTAACGCCAGAAAGAAGAAGACGAAGATGGCCCAGATCAACGAAAATTCAATTTTTGCCAATGAACAGTTCGGATTCCGCCATGGACATTCGACCACTCATCAACTTTTACGTGTAACAAATTTGATCTGTTCCAACAAATCTGAAGGCTTTTCTACTGGTCTTGCTCTTCTAGACATAGAAAAAGCATTCGACAGTGTTTGGCATGAAGGTTTGATTGTAAAATTAAAAAACTTTAATTTTCCAACATACATTGTTAGAATAATTCAAAGTTATCTGTCAAATCGTACACTTCAGGTTAAATATCAGAACTCCAGGTCTGAAAGACTTCCTGTAAGAGCTGGTGATCCCCAAGGCAGCATTTTGGGACCAATATTATACAATATTTTCACATCTGACTTACCTGAGTTACTTCAGGGATGTCAAAAATCCTTGTTTGCGGATGACACAGGCCTCTCCGCCAAAGGACGAAGCCTGCGTGTCATCTGTAGTCGATTGCAAAAAGGTTTGGATATTTTTTCTTCATACTTGCAGAAATGGAAGATTTCTCCTAATGCTTCCAAAACTCAACTAATAATATTCCCACATAAACCAAAAGCTCTTTATTTGAAACCTTCAAGTAGACATTTAGCATTTAACTTTCAAAAATCACATTGAGGACATTCAAGCCAAATGTAACAAATATGTAAAATGTATTTTTCCCCTTATTAATAGAAAGTCAAAACTTTGTCTTAAGAACAAGCTTTTGATATTCAAACAAACTTACAGGCCAGACATGTTGTATGCTGTACCAATATGGACTAGCTGTTGTTATACCAGGAAGAATGCTCTGCAGAGATTTCAAAATAAAATTTACGATTTGTTACAATGCATCTCACGTATTGAACAGTTCCATGCCATGATTTCAGTTGTATAACTGAAGAACCAATAGCTCGTTTTGCTCAGTTCGCTAATGATTAGTGGCCGTTTCTTTGATTGGAACCTAGGACAAAGTTTGACCAAGTAAGCTGATTAAGTAATTTGTCAGAAGACTGTTAAACGAACTGTTATGATCCTTCCTTCCAGCTGCTTCAGCCACTCTTTCGTTGCTTGATTACGCTTAATGCGGATAATTCTGCTACTTTGGGTTGCGGTCGGTTGTAAGATCGGACGAAAAGTAGATAATTGCATCAAGTTTGTTTATAGTCTAATTTTTATCCCAAACGATTCTCGACGAAGACGACGACGATGAACAGCCAAAAACGTGGGAGCACAATCTGATTCAAAACCGATAATAGGTACGTTGACTCGTCATTCACGTAGAGAGCGCTTGTGGTTTTTGGATTGCTTCTTGTTCTTGCAAAGGACATGAAGTCTTTCCTTTGTTGAAAACGATGACCTTCTCTCTCACAGGTTTCGCAAGCCGCAGGGAGGAGAGCAGTTTCTGACAAGGGACAAACGATTGCGGTCAAAAGTCGGCTTATTTCGTACTTATTGCAATCGATGCGACAAGCATGTCCATTTGTGATGCCAATGTGTGTGCTTCTGGAGGGGCCAAACGGATGGTTACTCGTTGTTCTTTTGCAGGGTAGATATACCGGTATTCGCCATAGCACCAGAGTTCGTCAAATAACACTGCGAACATTTCTGTGTCAAATACTAAAATACCAATATTTACTGAATTAACACTAACACTTCAGTCGTCACGCTGTTGTATTTTGTACAACACTGCCGAAAAAACATCGCTTTTCGTTCACAACAGCAGCGCAGTGGTTTTGACGGTGGCTCACCGCGCGACGACTGGAAGGTTAAGGGTTGTTGAATCCATTTCCGTTTTCTAATCATAGCACGTCTAGTTTTTGACATATTGGCTGTTAAAAATGCATAATTTAACGATTTTAGTCAATTTGCATAGAAGTTTACCATCTTGTATGACTATTTATTTGCTTAATTAACCACGGAATTAAAACTCTAATGCTTATCAAAAACAGATCATACTACACCCGATTCTGTTTTTGCACGGATTTTTTTGTTTGCACGGCCGTGCAAAAAAAAATGTCCATACATTTTTTTCCGCCAAAACCTTATTTTTGCATGAAACGTCGAGAAATGGTGTTACTTTTTTGCATGGTTTTTGAAATTTTGAACTGAAAACTTTTTTTGCACGGTACGCATTTCCCGTGCAAAAACAGAATCAGGTGTACTTCGATGCTCAAAAGTTATGTTGATGATTTAGAAAAGTATTGTATCTTGCCATATAAAAGAAACGAGGAATTTTTATGTAGGCTATACTGCTATTAAAGCATATTTGTAAGTTTCAACAAAAGTATGCATTGAGAAAATGTAGCACCAAGAAACAATAATTCGTACAAATTACCAACATTTTAGGTTGAAATTTATTAAAAGCTGATATTGCATATTGAGTAATTATATTCATCGCATATTAAGTATTAAGGGGCCTTCCTTAGCCGAGTGGTTACAGTCCGCAACTACAAAGCAAAGCCATGCTGAAGGTGTCTGGGTTCGAATCTCGGTAGTTCCGGGAACGTTTCATAATGGAAATTTCCTTGACTTCTGCCCAGCATAGAGTCTTATCGTACCTGCCACACGATATACACATGTGAAAATGGCAACTTTGGCAAAGAAAGCAAAGTAATGCGTTAGCGTTAGCGTAGTTACGGTATACTTCGTAGATTGGATACTAGCAACATTCATGTTTCTTTTTATTAATCTCATCCTGACTACTTTCAAGAACAAGGCAGGGGAGTATACCTTGTTCAAATCATAAACAAGAATACTAAAAGCATGAATATCGATATTCCCGGCCACGCCCATCTTTACCGTAACTTGGGATAGGGGAAGGAAATGTTGATGTAGCACTTACTTAATGAGAGGCCACCGACTCAGCGCTACGGAGTTGGAGGTTGGGGAAGGTATATTGTCAGGATTCGCCTAGAAAGCTGGCGATAGATTATAAATATTTGTTGTTTAAGCGTTTTCAAATTAATCTTTTGAATGACGGCAATCAAAAGAGAAAACAATAGCTTATTTATAGTATAAATAGTATTTCGCGAAATGCTTGTCGATTGTGCAGTAACATTTTTGCTCAATAACCAGTAAAAAGCAAAACCGATCCCTCCAGGGTCATCGGATTGTATAAAATAACGATACGCGTAAAAAAAAAAATCACGCCTATTGAAAAACTGTACTGTGCCCATTGAAAAACTACACCCAGTAGGTACTGTATTTTTAGATAATCGAAAAACGAAAGGAAACGCGTTCGAACTAAACACCCTGGGATAACACAGTCGGTTTTTCTGCTCAAAATTATACGAAAAGCCGAATCGATCCCTCCAGGGTCATCGAACGGTTAAAAAGCATCCACAACCGATTGTTAGTTGCATAACACCCGCCCGGACAGAATGCGCAATCTGAACATAATTATCAAACTCCGAAAATAACATTTTCCGTTCAAGAAACGATCAGAAGTTCCACGACGCGGACAAAAACGATCCGGAAGGCTCACAAAAGAAATAGTATCATACTGGAACAAACTCACCGGATTGATTTTCTAAATTTATGTGCTGCCTGTCACTTCCGGATGGTTCGGTGAACTTAGGGCAGCCAAAAACCAACAGTACTGAGGACACAAATCTAACAAATCACTTTTTCATTTTTCACTATTCCATTTCTGAATGTAAAAACTGTCCTGCTTGGGCTTTACGAAGCACTACCCAGCAAGACGCTCCAAAACAGAAAAAAAAATCTCCGGCGACGAAAACACGCGCGAAACCGTGAGCTATATCTATCGGACGACGCAAAACCGAACTGTCCTACTTGGGCTTTACGAAGCACTACCCAGCAAGACGCTCCAAAACAGGAAAAAAAATCTCCGGCGACGAAAACACTCGCGAAACCGTGAGCCAAATCTATCGGACGACGCAAAACCGAACTGTCTTGCTTGGGCTTCACGAAGCACTCTGGCAAAGAAAGCAAAGCACGGTGCCCCGACAGACCGTTATTATGCAAAAAAATTGTCCATCAAATCTGAGTAAAGGGCTCGATTTCTGGGGTCATTCTGCACCTCTGGACCAATTTTTAAAAAAATCCCTAGGAGGAATCTCGAGAAATCTTGATTTGAAGTTTTTGAGTTAAAATTTCAATATCATCCATATTAAAAATTTTCAATAGCATTGATAAAACCTACAAAAACGCTCAAAAAGTTAGCCGAACTGTTCTCAACTACTATATAAATATAACTATTACCGTTGTTATAATTACAAATATTTACAACTGACTTAACTTACCAGAGTGGCTTATGTGTTTTTTACAAGGCGTAAACCAGAAAGCTTAGTTTAATAGAATGTAATCAAAGAAATAAATTTCAATATACTATTGATGTTACGTTCGATAAACGTGAAACATTTAATGCTGAATATTATTAATTAACAGTTTATTTTTCGACCTTTACACTATGTGACCAGCCCACCAAAGTCTGCCGTATTTATTTTGCTTAATAAAATTTGAACAATCATCTGGTACTACTCTTGATGATTACGTCTAGTTTTCCACTGAGTATTACCCTCAGCACTCTACGTAAAAGATACCTTGTTCAACATTCTCAGCCTCAACAGGATTATAACTACACGGAAAACATGATTGTCATATGTCACAAGTGTTCGAAGATTAACAAAGTCATCAACAACTTTAAACAAATCCCCATTAAGTACTACTTAAGTATCAACTTCACTAGGACTTCCACTTTATATACCTGCAACCATTTACTTCGTTTTATGTTTTTCGGGATTCATCGTCAATTTGTTTAAAGATTTCTATGTCGCGTTCGGCTCAGTAACAATAATCTAGCTGCCGCAGGTAATATCAAAGATTTAAAAATGAAACTTAAATCTGATTAAGCTGACAAATACAATCAAGTGTAATGAGTGTAGACGAGGAGCCAATTTTTTTTTTTGTAAAATTACATAGAATGAAAAGAGATGTGTTTCTGAACTTACTGTTCAATATTGCGTTTTGTCGCTTATACTCAGGGTAGACAATCGTCGCCATCAAATGGAAAAAGTCGGCGACGATACTAAAAGAAGCATTGTCATCGTCGCTCAACCAGCGTCGGATGACGATTTGCCGCAGAGATCCAGTCACATAGGCTCGGCGTCATGACGAACAAATACGATTTCTTGGTTATGGGCGAATCTTCGTTCGGGAGCACCAAACCGACCGTTGGTGTAGTTCTTGATGGAGATGTAATTAAAGTTGTTGAAGAGCCATATACGTGTTACGTATGATAATAATGTTTCCCGTGTAATAAAAACACGTTGCGAATATCTCCTTTTATGGATTACGTAACCAGCTTAGGAACCCGCAACTTGCAAACGGAGACGTCATTTCTACACTGTTGCTTGACAAAGGCTTATCTGACTTCAAAGATCCATTATTTCGTTAACAACTTCGCCAAAACACCTTGCGATCCTTTATCTTGCAACACTGAAAAGTGTTTCGAAAACTAAACCAGTTTTTTTTTTAATTGTAATGCAAAGAGAGCAACGATTAATGCAAGCTTGCCTAAATGAAATATCATTGTCAATTTGCTATGTATAAAACCAAAGATGGTTAGAAGGAAAAAGATAACCGACTCTCGTATTTTCTTGGCGACATGAATAGCGCCGCTCTGGTGAGTCAGAAGCCAACTAATATGTAACGTTCTCCTAGTGATCACCTGATGTTGAAGTGTTCGTTTATGACATTCACGCTTGAAAAAAGGTACACAACTCAAACGGGGATGTCCGATATTGTCAATCATCTCTAAATGGCATATAATGTGAGAAAAAGAAGAAAAAACCAGCACATGAACATTTTTTAGTATGTATAAAAATTACTCAAGCTTTGTGTTGGTCCTGAAGAACCTGATGTTATGTGATCGTACTCACTTCTGTGTAACATCTTTTAAGCGTGAATGTTTTGATTTCTTCCACTTTTCGTATTTTGATTGCACGATAATTTGAATTTAGCTGAATATAATGTTTACGCGCTTTTAACTCAACAGATGGCAGCAGTGTTACTTGAGTAGCGTGTCGTCGGCAAAATATATGGCATACTTAAGAGTCGATCATCTTTTTCCTTTTAACCATCTTTGATAAAACGCTTATTCTTGGCTCTCTAAGCACATTTATTTGAGAACAGAGTGAAAACTATTGAGCGAATAAAATAGGCAAACTTCAGTGAGCTGGTCATTTAGTGCGAATGCCGGAAAAGCTATTAATATTTATAATTATTACAGCGGTAACAATGTTATACTAGTTGAGAACAGTTTGGCCAACTTTTTGGGCGTTTTTGTAGGTTTTTTCAGTGCTATTGCAAAATTTTAATATGGATGATATTGAAATTTTAAGTCAAAAACTTCAAATCGAGATTTCTCGAGATTCCTCCTAGGGATTTTTTTAAAAATTGGTCCAGAGGTGCAGAATGACCCCAGAAATCGAGCCCTTTGCTCAGATTTGATGGACAATTTTTTTGCTTAATAACGGTCTGTCGGGGCACCGTGCAAAGTAATGCATAGAAAAAGAAGAATGGGAAGATGGATTTTCACCCATCAAATTTACATCATTTCATTTTTACATCGAGTATTTTGCATACAATGAAATTTACGTCATATTTAATATTAATTTTTCTTAGTGTGAATGATGGATTTCAAAAGAATGATTTTCCGAATACCGGTACACCTACCCTACCCACTCTTCTAAAGTTGCGGCGGGGACGGATGCTCGGAAAAGGTGGGCACTTCAGAAGGAACGGTTACTGCAACAGAGGACATGGTCGTGGTACATACAAGTGCGGTTCTTGGAACCACAAAAAGACGTTTTTAATTAAACATTCTTCGTCGGTTCCTGTTACTCTGTTAGCTCATTATTTCTTTGTCCTGGTTCCGATCGTAATTGAGACAAATGAATGATGTGCCCAACAGGGGAAACAGTTGTTTAAGGCTCTTTGCTTAACCGCATGACGACAGTAGCAATGTTTTTTGGTTGATGGGCTTACAAGGAAGTGTTGCATCTCAAGCTGGTGAATTGTTTTGCACAGATCTTGCATTGCACACTACAAGAATATGATTTAGAAATAGTGCAATTGCATGTTGTGTAGAAACAATGATCACGATGGAAGTTTCCAAATAAACTTCGCAGTTTTATTGTACAGATTATCTAATTACTTTCATGGGCCGCCCAAACTATTCTTAATTTCGAAACGTTTTCCTTTCTTCCTTTGGTCCTATGCCATCCACAAACAACGATTTTTGGTATCCCAGAGGTAACTTAGGTAAGTCATAGAGTAAATTTAAGTAAAAGTTGGCCTTGAGGAGCACCAGCTGTTACAGGAAGTCAAAACTAGAGTTTTCAAAATTAACGGTAAATACACGATTCGACACATTACTTCTAATTATTCTAGCAATGTAGGTATGTGGGAAAATCCTTTTCCTATTTGTAGAAGCGCAAGACCATATGAATAGCCTCCAGTTTTGGTAGATCGTATCAAATTCATTACAAGTTGATGAGTGGTCGAATGTCCATGTGGAACATCATTCTGTTCGAAATAAAGAATGTCATCAACACCAGAGGCTCTTATATTTTTACATTTATTAACAATATTTCTCACCAAAACATTTCCATAGTCTTTAGGTTTTATCAATTGATATTAGTATTTTATTTCAACCAGCTTTGGGTTGAAAATCTGCGCAATTAAGATAGTAGAGTATGCACGAAGTAAAATCTAGCCACGAGTTTTCAGTTGAATGACGTTTTAAAATTTGTCTCGGAGCAAGATGAGCACTTCTCAATTTTGAGACTTTTTGAATGAACTTTATTGATCTGACTACTACCTACCTTGATACCTTAATGGCTACAGCGTAGCGTCACGCCATTGCCGGGCGTATTGTAGAGCTCCATCTTCGTCGGACTTGGTCGAAACTTCTCCAGTTGCCCCGAACGTTTAGGGTCGTCCAGGTCCTTTCACTGCGTACAGCCAGCGTATTCGTGGCTTTTGGTAAAGCAATGGTGATCGATATTGGATCAGGTACTAAATTCTGGTGCGCAGCTTTAAGTTCGATTTCCCACCGAAAAAGCACCCTAAACTGGCTGCGGTCGTGCGGGAAAAATCGATCCACCAGACAGTTACAGGTTCTACCGAACCACACTGGACGAAAGAACTGTCACAATTGAGTCCCTGAGGAAGGTCCCAAACGGACCGAAACGTTGGACAAAATAAAAAAAAACAGTTTTTAATTTTGTCAAGACTGAAAAGCCAATATATCACCAATTCTTTCTTCCGACATTCGCACTAAGTGACCAGCCCACTGAAGTCTGCCGTATTTTACACGATTGATAATACTTGCATCTGTGCACACTTGATACAACTCGTGATTCATGCGTCTGCGCCACACACCATTTTCGAGTTTCCCACGAATATTGTCCGCAGCACTTTACGCTCGAAAACACCGAAAGCTTTCCGGTCTGCCTCTTTCAACGTCCACGCTTCGTGCCCGAAGAGAGCCACCGGAAGAATCAATGTTTTATACAGGGCTAATTTTGTTTCCGCTTGCAAGCTGCGGAACCTAAACTGGTTACGTAGACCGTAAAAGGCCCTAATCGCAGCCGCAACAAGTCTTTCCACTTCGCGGGAAACGTCGTTGTCACATGTCACAAATGTTCCAAGGTAAACAAATTCTTCAACAACTTCAAACACATCCCCATCAAACACTACCTCAGCACCTACACCACCAAGCCTGACTCTATCTCTACCTGCAACCATATACTTCGTTTTGGTAGAATTAATGGTCAGTCTTATCCCCGCCGTCTCCCTCTTCAGAGGCACGAAGGCCTCTTCCACTGACCTGCGATCGATTCCAATTAGGTCTATATCGTCCGCAAAGCCAAGGAGCATGTGCGACCTTGTGTTAATAGTGCCATTTCTCTGCGTCTCCCTACTTCAATCCGTCTAACGTCATGAACGAGGTTGACACCTCGTCTGTGATCCGAACACTTGATTTCGATCCATCCAGCGTAGCACGTATCAGCCTAATTAGTTTCGCCGGAAAACCATTTTCAGACATTATCTGCCAAAGCTTATTTCTTTTCACTGAGTCGTACGCCGCCTTGAAATCAATAAACAGATGGTGAGTCTGCAAGTTATACTCTCGGAATTTGTCAAGGATCATTCGCAAGCTAAACATCTGGTCCGTTGTCGAACGGCCTTCACCAAAACCAGCTTGGTATTCGCCGACGAAGGACTCCTCGAGCGGTCTCAGTCTGTTAAACAGGATGCGCGACAGAATTTTGTACGCCGAATTCAGCAGGGTAATTCCTCTGTAATTGGCACACTCCAGTCTGTGCTCTTTCTTGTAGATAGGGCGGATGAGACCATCCAACCAGCCGATGGGCAATTCTTCGTCCTCCCATACCTTCAGAAGCATGGGATAAGACACTCGTTAATATTGGTATTAATATCCGTTAATACGGATTAATATATATTACAAGGCATCTGACAGAAGTATCTTGAATTTAAGTTATAAACAAGAGGTTAGGGATTGTGGATTGTATGTCTTGCCGATCTGACATACCAAAGGAGACAAATTGCATTGGAATCGAGTTGCGGAATGGCCCGGAAATCGTAGAAAGATGTGGGGCATTGATGACAATGGAGCTTCACTAAATGTGATGCATCGTACAGGTGCCAGTTTCCTTCTAGCCAGACTACCAGATGGATGTTGGTGTCAAACAGCGTGGTCTATGTTGCATCAGACGTATTTCTCATATATTTTGCTCAGACGATTTGACGATAAACACAATTTGTTTTTTCATATGAATAATCAATTTGCCTTGGCAACTCTGGCAACAGGCAAGCAGCAAAACTCCATGCATACTTGATAATCTTCTCAATATCAATATTAATATCATTAATAAATATTAATATTTTAATACTAGATCTAGTGTCCGGCCCCATGATTTAAAGTGTGCATTTGCGATAACCATTTCCCATGTGAATTTAATAATGATTTGACAACAAGGATTTTTCTGAGAATTTTGGAATATTACCTAGAAATCTGTATCCTATAAAGGAACCTTGAGATTACAGCAATTGTGAAATTATAAAGTTCCTGGCATTTTCAAGATTCCTATACTGACAATTTAATGGAATAGCGGTAGATTTTTGAACTTCCTCTGTGAATAAAAAAAAACAGCATGTTGAACTCCGATGATGGATATGGGATTCTTAGTATTTCTGTGGTATTCTCGCTATTCCGGTAGGTTTCCTGGTAGTATCCCTGGAATTTTTAAAAATAAAAATAAATTCTCACGTTAGTGGTTAAATTAAGGAGTTTCTTTTAGAGTTTAACATTCAGACATTCAAAGGAAGTAATATTTGTAAGGCGAAATGCATCTAACGAATTATTTCTCAAAATTGGGAACTTTTTTCGAAAAAATATTTGGCACCGGTTGTACGTTATGATAATGACTGTCACGCCTACCAAATATTTTTTCGATTAATGCTTTCATCTGAGAGAAATTTGAAGTTAGATGCCTTTCCCCATACAAAATAAAACGAGAAATCTTCTGCTGATCAATTGTGGACAAGAACAAATCAGGTAATCCATTGAAGATTTCCTCTGAAATCCCAACGAAACTGGAAATCAAAAATATCTAAAGTTTATAAGAATACCAAAGATTCGGACCAGAGTTTGCAGAAATCTCATTGAAGTCTCAGAGATTTTTACAGAAAAACCGTCTTGAAGACACCCGAAGAATTTAAAAAGATTAATAGCCAGATCAAATACCGGATATACAATATTCCCAAAAGTATCCCAGAATTGTAATAACAAATCTAGAATGCCTATCGGAAACCCATATATATAGGGATTCCAGAAGTCGAAGGGAAATCAGGGAATCTGGGATGTCAGAATTATTACATTAAATTAAGAATTAGTTTATAATTAGCTGAAATCCATCCGACATCCGAGAATTCCTAAGAAACAACAAAATTATCGTAATGCCAGATTGAACATAATTATCGTAATGAGTATCTTCGCAACTGCCACACGATATTCACATGCAAAATGGTCAATTGACATTGAAACCTCTCAGTTAAAACTGTGTAAGTATTCATAAGAACACTGCTGAGAATTAGGCTTTATCTCAGCTGGGACGTAACGCCAGAAAGAAAACCAGATCTCTCGAATAAATTCAACATTCCTTATTGGAATCTCAAAATTCTTTTCGAAATATCAACATTTATACGGAAATCTCAAAATACCTTTCGAAATATCAAAGCTGACATCATTTTCCCATGATATTTACTCAAATTTTAATTATTCCTTTCATTTCAACAATTTCAAAGCATGAGTAACTCTGAAGCTACACAGCAAAAAAATCTTAAATTTACATGGCACGTAAACTTCTATGATAATCATGTTAAACGAGTTATAACTGAATGTTCAGCGATAAATAATGTGAACTGTCTCATTGCATTCGAAAATGCTTGCAATCTTGAGTGAAACTGAAACATTTCATGATCTTACAAGCAACATTGCAAACAAGATCGCTCAGTTTACATGATTCCACGCTGAATATTCTGCCAAAAATAATGCACATGGATGGATCGACGGCTTTCATTCCATGTGCATTATATATGATTGAATTTTCAGCGGGGTAATCATGTAAACCGAGCTGTTTTGCAAGCAACATTCTTCGAAAGAAGACGTTTCGCGTTCAATATTAAGGAATTTGGTAACAATGTTGGATAGAATAGATGTGTTTATAGGTTTTATCATTGAAGAATACATGAGAGATGGCTTTGCATGATTGAAACTAAAATAACGTTACGTGTAAATCTAAGATTTTTTTGGTGTGTAACTACCAGTAGCTTTGTAGTAAATGCTATCTTTATTCATAGCAACGCGTTGTTTGTAGTATGTTCAAAAGGTGTAGAAAGAGAATTGACACACACATGTTCCACTCGTGTTCCACATATAGCGTTTACTACCGATAATGTAGTAAACTCAACTTTACTACATTTTATTCATACCGCTCAATATTCACAAATCGCATTGAAGCCAAATGTAATAAATATTTAAAATGTATTTATCCCCTTAATAATGGTGCAATAATAAGTTCTTATACGTAAGAAATGTGTAAATAATGTCGATGACTGTCCGTTCAGGGTGCCTTGAAATAATGAAATGACAATTTTGGCTATCCAAATTAAGCACAAAGGCAATGCACAAAAAAACCATCCCGAAGATCAGGTACGAATCCCCGAACAAAGGGCCACCGGAAACCGGAAAGACACCCGACGAATGAATCGCGAAACGGAATCGCTCACTTGACAAATTCAAGTGTGCGAAAACAAACGGAAAAGAGAGGCTATTTTCGAGGAAAAGGCACCAATTCTCCCATGAAAGCCATCATAATTTGTGCCGAATGAAAACACACAATAGACAATGGGGTGCTCCTTGTGCCGTTTTCTGGCAGTGGCACTTTGAGGTGGGTTGGCGCACGCCGTTAGGCCCACCGAATTGTGTCAGCCGTGTGCGGTTCAAGCCAAGGTAGATTCTTTGGCGAAAAGGAGCCTCCAACCGCTTTCCCAGGACACGTGCAAGGAGATGCTTACCGTAGGCAGGGGTAACATTGATCGGATTTTGTTTTTTTAGGTATATGGCGTCGTATGATAATGTTTACAATTTCAAATTTAAAACACAAAATTTACAAATGGAATAACTGTTGGGTTATTGGAATTTTCTTTCTCTCGAGCATGAGCTTGAGCATATATGGCCGTACAATGTGTAGTTGCTACTCTGATCACCCATAATTCAACACGATAAATTCGTTCGACTCTTGCTCAAGCATTTTTTCTTCTTTCTCATTTTGTCGGGTTGACAGAACTACAAATAGATTAAAAATGGATGCGAAAGTCATGATTTTCGAGTATTCGATGCATGATATCGAGTACCGTAATTTCGGGTGAAATTGATCATTTTTCACGGTTTTTCTTATCTGTTTTCCATAATATTGATAATGCCAAACAACTAAATGCAGGAAAACAAGTACGAAGGTGAGCCTCATTGGCTCATGTACCGACATTTTCTTACGAATGTCATTTTAGTGCTAAAAATATCTCGAAAATAAAAAATCGGGGAATCTTATTTCGGGGTGAAATTGATCACTTGTCATTGCGATCATTGTAAGTTTTTAAAACGACTCTATATAATAAATTAGAGCTCCCTGAATCCGAATATGCTTACTAAATTCTTTACAATACATAATTTATAGAAATAATGAATAGTTAAATTTCAAGAATTACGAGGAAAACGCCTAAATGTATGCAATTTCCTGATATTTAACAGAAAATCAAATATTTCAACCAAATGAGCCAATTGGTACGAGTTTTGGCGATAAAATCTGGTTTGGGGATACATTTCGAGCATTCTCACAAACTTTCAGGTTTATACCATGCTCAAATTCTTGCTTAGAACTAGAAGTTTATGGATGTTTGTCAATGATACACTGCACGTGATTTTGAAATTGTACATTATTTTCTTAGAAATAAACGTTCTTTGATGCAAAAAACTTCGGAGCACACAATTTGACAATAGTTACGACAAACAACGTTCATTCACTGCAGGTTACTTCGATATTTGTGCTCCTTTGGGATGAAATAGAATCGTGTGACACGGTGATCAATTTCACCCTACTGATCAATTTCACCCGAAATTACGGTACTCGGCTGCAAAAATATAACACTTGTGTTGCTCATGATATCGTTCATAAGATGAAAATACACTGGAATCATGATATCCGGATGCATAATCATGATTTTGGGACTCTGATTTATACCCGTGTGTATGATTTCAAAAATTAGTTCAATAGCTCACATTTGAGCTAACATAACATTTTTAACACTCAAAATTTCCACCAGCGGATTGTTTAGTACCGTAATCCGGGAGCAAATTGATCAGTGGGGCGAATTTGATCAGGTCGGTATCAAAACACATTTCTTCCGAAGGACAGACATTCCATGTTTTCTAGTGTATGGATTTCTAATGATGATGTTGATGGGTCAGTTTTGCATAGAAATATTCACCATTTTTGAAGGTGTAAGCAATACCGTTGGAAATGTCGGTGCTAAACAATCTACTGGTGCTATGCGTACATATCAACTTTGAGTATTTAGAATGTTGTGTAAGCTTAAGTATGAACTACTGAACTCATTTTTGATATCATACAGCATAGCAAGTATAGCTTTTTGCTCATAAAGCCGTTTATTCTAAAAATATGTGCTAATTTCTGGAGAAATTGCCTACATTTAGGCGTATTAGCAAAGACAAATTAAAGACCCCGATGTCCCTTGCAGTTGCCCAAAATTTTATGGCTCATAAGGTAATCTAGAATGCCGTGAAAAGTGTACTGCGATCTGTCAAACTTGGGTACCTTTTGTACTACCGAGGGACCAAATGCAGTACTAGAAGTGGTACACAATCTGAGCCCGAGTGTGACGGACCTGGTATTAGGCAGATTGTCGAAGTTTAATTTTGCAATAAAATGGACAAATACTCGAGTTGTAAGAATTTTGACCTCATTTTCAGATTCAGGAGACCTAAATTTAGTAGATACGGACATTTTTTATTTTTTTAACCTGCGTTGTTATATAATGATCAATTTCGCCCCAGTGTGTCATTTTATTTTTTTGATATTAAAACTATTTTTATGATATGTTAAATATTATTTCATGAAAAGTCGATTACATAAACTGATAAAGATCAATGGGGTACTGATTTTGCCGAAAATTATTTGACAATATTTGAATTCCTAAGGATAAAACAACAAAAAGTTGTAAAATAGTGATCAATTTGCCCCCGGATTACGGTACCGACATATTCAACAAGTATTGCGTACACCTTCAAAAACTGTGAACATTTCTATGCAAAACTGAGCTTAGTAAAACATGAAATAGTTCAAAACCATTTTACTTGATGGGCCACAATCCGCTACGTTGAATCTACGCCGAATGGATAATTCTTCTCCACTGGGCTCGGTCCTGAGCCAATCGCTTCTAGTCGCTCTGAACGTTAAGTGCCCTTTAATCCTCTTCAACTGCCAAAAGCCAACGTGTGCGCGGGCTACCACGAAGCCGATGGCCTCGTCCAGGTTCTCTACTGAATATTATTTTGCTTGTCGTTCTTCCGGCATTCGTTCCACGTGACCAGTCCAACGGAGCCTGCCCTGTTTTATGAGCTGGATAATATACACTTCTTTATATGTATACTTGGTTTATATATACTCATGATTCATGCGACGCCGCCAGATGCCATTTTTTGTTTACCGCCGAGTATTGTTCTCAGCACTTTACGCTCAGAAACTCCAAACGCCGGTCGACCTCTTTTAACGTCCAGGATTCATGGCCGTATAAAGCAACCGGAAGGATAAGTGTCCTATATAGCGTGAATTATGTTTTCGTCTGCAGGCTACGGGACTTAAGCTGGTTACGGAGCCCGTAAAAAGCCCTATACGCAGCTGCAAGACGCCTTTTCACCTCGCGGGTGTAACATCACTATCGCACGTCACTAAAGTACCACGATACAAAAATTCTTCCACTATTTCAAATTTTTCAAAAAGGTGTAGCCTCTATAATAACGAAAATCAAAATCAAATTTTTCACCACCCAGCACCACTTCACTACCAACGTCACGTTGGGAACCACGCTGTCTACCAGCGATCATGTACTTTGTTTTGCTGGTGTTAATGGTAAGTCCAATCCTCGCTGTCTCCCTAATAAAAGGCTCAACGATCAATTCCGAATATATCGTGCGCAAAGCCCAAGAGCATATGCGACCGGGTGACGATGGTACCGCTTCTTTGCACGCCCGCTCTCCTAATAGCTCCTTCGAGAGCAATGTTGAACAAAAGGTTCGAAAGGCTTGATAAGCGCATCTCCTTGCTTCAATCCATCTAAGGTTACGAAGGAGGTTGAAGTCTCATCCGCGATCCGCTCACTTGATTTCGATCCATCCAACGTTGCACGAATCAGTCTAATCAGTTTCGCCGGAAAACCGTGTTCTACCATTATCTGTCATAACTCATGTCTCTTTACTGAATCGTACGCTGCCTTGAAATCAATGAACAGATGGTGAGTCTGCAAGTTGTATTCCCGGATTTGTCGCAGAGTAAACATTTGATCCGCCGTTGATCGTCCCTCACGAAAACCAGCTTGGTATGCGCCGACGAAGGACTCCTCCAGCGGTTTCAATCTGTTAAACAGAACACGTGACATTATTTTGTACGTCAAATTGAGGAGCGTTATTCCTCGGTAATTGGCGCACTCCAATCTGTGTCCCTTCTTATACAGAGGGCAGATGAGGCCCTCCAGTCCGCTAGCAGGCAATTCTTCTTCCTCCCATATCCATAACAGAGTACGGTGCAGTATTTTGTACAGCTGCTCACTACCGTGCTTGAAAAGTTTGGCCAGGAGCTCGTCTTTTCCAGTAGCCTTACAGTTCTTCAACTCCTTGATCGCTCTTCTAACCTCATCTAGCGTCGGAGGCTCCGTTGCTGATGATTATTCTGTTCTCAGACGCACTCGTGTTCTCTCCATTCAACAATTGCTCGAAGTGTTCTTTTCCACCTGGCAGCTACCCAGATTTTGTCTGTCAGCAAGTTACCTTCACGGTCATTGCACATGACGGGAGACGGCGCAGTTTTTCTCCGTACGCCATTGATACCTTGATACCTTGATGGCTACAGCGTAGCATCACGCCATTGCCGGGCGTATTGTAGAGCTCCATCTTCGTCGGTCTTGGGCGAAACTTCTCCAGTTGCCCCGAACGTTTAGGGTCGCCAGGTCCTCTTCCACTGCGTACAGCCAGCGTATTCGTGGTCTTCCCCGAAGCCGCCGGCCTCTACCTGGTTCCCTGCTGAATATTATTTTCGCAATTCTTTCTTCCGACATTCGCACTAAGCGACCAGCCCACTGAAGTCTGCCGTATTTTACACGATTGATAATATTCGCATCTTTGTACACTTGATATAACTCGTGATTCATGCGTCTGCGCCACACACCATTTTCGAGTTTCCCACCGAGTATTGTCCGCAGCACTTTACGCTCGAAAACACCGAGAGCTTTCCGGTCTGACTCTTTCAACGTCCACGCTTCGTGCCCGTAGAGAGCCACCGGAAGAATCAATGTTTTATACAGGGCGAATTTAATTTCGGTTTGCAAGCTGCGGGACCTAAGCTGGTTACGTAGTCCGTAAAAGGCCCTATTCGCAGCCGCAACACGTCTTTTCACTTCGCGGGAAACGTCGTTGTCACATGTCACAAGTGTTCCAAGGTAAACAAATTCTTCAACAACTTCAAACACATCCCCATCAAACACTACCTCAGCACTTACACCACCATGCCTGACTCTATCTCTACCTGCAACCATGTACTTCGTCTTGGTAGAATTGTTGGTCAGGCCTATCCTCGCAGTCTCCCTGTTCAGAGGCACGAAGGCCTCTTCCACTGACCTGCGATCGATTCCAATCAGGTCTATATCGTCCGCAAAGCCAAGGAGCATATGCGACCTTGTGATAATAGTGCCATTTCTTTGCACGCCAGATCTCCTAATAGCACCCTCAAGTGCAATGTTGAACAGTAAATTCGAAAGTGCGTCTCCCTGCTTCAATCCGTCTAACGTCACGAACGAGGTTGACACCTCGTCTGCGATCCGAACACTTGATTTCGAACCATCCAGCGTAGCACGTATCAGCCTAATTAGTTTCGCCGGAAAACCATTTTCAGACATTATCTGCCAAAGCTCATTTCTTTTCACTGAGTCGTACGCCGCCTTGAAATCAATAAACAGATGGTGAGTCTGCAAGTTATACTCCCGGAATTTGTCTAGGATCATTCGCAAGCTAAACATCTGGTCCGTTGTCGAACGGCCCTCACGAAAACCAGCTTGGTATTCGCCGACGAAGGACTCCTCGAGCGGTCTCAGTCTGTTAAACAGGATGCGCGGCAGAATTTTGTACGCCGAATTCAGCAGGGTAATTCCTCTGTAATTGGCACACTCCAGTCTGTGCCCTTTCTTGTAGATAGGGCGGATGAGGCCATCCAACCAGCCGGTGGGCAATTCTTCGTCCTCCCATACCTTCAGAAGTACTCGGTGGATCGACTGGTAAAGCTGCTCGCTTCCGTGCTTGAGAAGCTCGACCGGGATCTCGTCCTTCCCAGCAGCCTTACAGTTCTTCAGCTCGCTGATAGCCTTTTTAACCTCTCCTATGGTCGGTGGGTCCACAGCTTGATCGTCATTATCTATGTTCATCCTGTTCCTCGCTACATTTCCATTCTCACCGTTCAACAATTGCTGGAAGTGCTCCTTCCACCTGGCAGCCACCGCCGTTTTATCGGTCAGCAAATTCCCTTCTCGGTCATTGCACATGGCGGGCACTGGTACGGTATTGTGCCGCGCACCATTGACCGTTGCATAAAATCTCCGCATATCATTTCGGTTCATGCTTTCTTGTGCGTCAGCTACCACACTTTCTTCGTGCTGCCTTTTCTTTCTGCGGTGGATTCGCTTTTCTTCGGCTCTCGCTGCCCTGTACCGCTCTCTGTTCTGTCGGGTACCGGCCACAAGCATACGGCTTCTGGCAACATTCTTCATGTCTGTCACCCTCTGGCACTCTTCATCGAACCAGTCGTTCCGTCTTCGTCGTTGACCAGTGCCGATCACTTCCCGCGCCGTTGTTGTCACAGCTTCGTGGATAGGGTCCCACAGGCTGTCGACGTCTCCAGCAACGTTGACTCATCCTTCATGTCCGTACGCCATTGACAGTTTCGTAAAATCTCCATATATCATTTTGTTCCATGCAGCGAAAGTTATTAGTCTTTGGCCGTTGTCTTTGGTGTCGGAGTGAAGGCTCTCCGTACCCAGTGCCGTAGCGTGCGGTTGGCCAGGTTGGCACCCGCCAAGGGCGCCAGCCTAAAGGGGGCGCCAAAATGCGTGAATCACTTTGTCAAATTGTTGAAGATGATATTGAATTAGGGTTTCTTATTAGTAACACTTCAAAACAGAATTAGTAGACATAATATAGAAAAATATTTAAAAAATCCTGAAAGGCTTTTTACAAAATATGCAATACGCGCATTTCCAAAGATATTGCTCATTCCTTGCATTATTTATTTTTTAGTATGAAGTTTAAATAACTGCACATTAATTAAGTTTTTTAATGAGAAGAAACAAAAATTTCCATTATTCAGATTTGTATGTACGCTGGAATGTTGTGTTCATTCGATTTATTTATTAAAATCATAAGAAAAACTTTCCACCTACGTCTTTTTGAGAAGTTGACAGGCTAAATTGAAATTCTACTAAGCCTTAATAAAGGTTGCCACATAATGAATAAATTCGTAGAACACAACCTCACTGAATCCCAGGCTGGATCTTAAATAAAAAGTTCATAGAATACTGAGCATAAATCTAACACTATCTTGGACGGGATCCATAAAATTCTGGGCAGGATTTTAACATAAAATTGGACAAGATTCTCTCAAAATCAATTACAGAATTCTGAGTAGAGCTCTCGCTTTATCTTGATATGTCTTTCACATAATTCTAGGTGTGATTCTAACAGAACACTGTGTAATTTTTTGATAACTCTGACAATTTTAAAATTGCACCAAACCTAGATACAAATTTCAACAACAGACATAATTTTAGAATCTGTAATACAGCTTAGCTTAGCTTAGCTTAGACTGACTACACATATCAATGGTTGCTATTCCGTGATTGACCGAAGTCAGTGAAAATGCACAAAGAATCAACTAGAAGTTTGACTGGGATTGGCCATAATCTTCTTCAGTGTGCATAATTCAGTGCCTCTATTTATACAGGGTCAATAACGGCGCCGGCCACGTCCTTGCAGTCAGGTGGGATTGAGGGAAGGAATGTTAGTGTGTAACCTTTGCTATTTGGAGACCGTGTTTGCCTCTGCATCTCCACAAAGGTTACTGGGAGGGATGTTTGTTAATAGGGAGGATCGTTGGGTCACAGGATTCACTTTGATAAGCGATTAGACCATGATAAATAATTATTTGTGACATATAAACATGATTATGCCGACACTTGGGGTGCCGAACCATTCAAAGTTTGTTGAACAAATACCTAGATGTAACATTCCTAACACTCCTATTCTTATGCCGACACTTAGAGTGACGAACCATCCAGAGTTTGTTGAATAAAGTGAACCTTTCGGAAGTCTACACTTGTAGTGTCGAACCATTCAAAGATTTTTTAATTACAAAAATTTAGGTAAAAAGAAAGGGGTGTTTTGAAAAAAAAGTTAAATATTAATAATTCATGAATCAGAGTTTATGTCGACACTCACAGTGACGAACCATTCATAGTTTGTTGAAAAATCATATATACATATAAGGACTTATCGAACGCGGCAATTTTTCACTTTACTCGTCCGACGCGCGACATATTTGATCCTGTCCTAATCGCCCACCCCCGCAGGAGCAAGCGTCAAGGTCGAATGATCAAACACTACTAACGAACCAATCACTTTTTCACTGCTTCACTACCGACGCGCGACATGTTTGATCCTGCCCTCATCGCTCGCCCCCGCAGGAGCAAGCGTCAAGGTCGAAGGATCAAACACTACTAACGAACCGATCACTTTTTCACTGCTAAACTACCGACGCGCGACATGTTTGATCTTGCCCTCATCGCTCGCCCCCCCATAATTTTAGAATCTGTAATACATTTTAATTATTCCAAAAAATGTTTCGCACTAGCTGAAATAAGTTTGATTTAAAAAAAATAGTGGGATTTTTTTAAAGTAGAAAACATTGTTGTTATTTTGACTATTTATGACACTTTCGATGATTTTCATCGAAATTCTTGTAGTAATTGCACTAGAGTTTCAAAAATAATTTTCAATGGAATTTAAATAATATATTTTGATAAGCTTCGACCAGGGGGCGCTGAAATGGAGGTTCGCCAAGGGCGCTATGAGGCCACGCTACGGCTCTGTCCGTACCAATAATTGAGCGGAAAAAATCCTCTCTTCCGACCTGAGCGTTGGCATCCCTGATAACAACTTTTACGTCATGTTTTGGGCACTCTCCGTAGGTCTGTCGAGACAATCATAAAACGAATCCTTCGTGTCGTCGGGTTTATCATTTGTCGGCGCATAAATGTTGATCAGACTGAAGTTGAAGAATTTGCCCCGTATTCTCAATACGCAGATTCGTTCATCGGTTTCCACCTCATAATTCGCTTCATCTGTTTCCCGATCACTATGAATCCGACACCATGCTCTGCCTTATCGCTGCCACTATGGTAGATGTTGTATTTGAAAGCTGTGTTGGCGACGGGATCCATCGCCCTGAATTCACGTTCTCCAGTTCTAGGCCATCTTACTTCTTGAATAGCAGCGTTATTTCTCCTTTCTCCATTTTTCGTGGTAGGTAAGAAATTCGATATGCTACCTTACCAAGGTCGCGATACCTATATCGCGAAGGTGGGGCATTCACATTAGGTGTAGCTGACGTGATACAGCATTTCATACTCAGCCGCTGGATGCCAGAACAGACGCTGTCTGAGCCGCACCTCCTTGGTGATGTCAGAAGGACAACAGTGCACAGGCTGCACTACCAGCTAAGTACGCAACCCTTAGCTGGCGGTCTATGTCATCGTTTGACCCGTGGAAGCGTGAGGTAGGGATATGTGAGAACCAGAGCTATGTTGGACGCTCCTTCCTAGTTGTCGGCTCACCATTTCACAGCCCAAAAGCATCATACTTACTGAAATATGAACAAACACATTAATGTGTTTTTAAGAGGATGGCCCCAAACCTTCTTACGCAATTGCACTTTGCTTGAAGGACAAATGTACCTACTATGAAAAATATTTACAAAAAAATGAAAAACGTACAATGTTACCCCGTTTACCGATGCCTACACACTTACAGTGCATTTGGGCTTATCCGAAAAAAGGAAACATATTACGCCGGTTGTTGTGGACGGAAGCACGAGAAAAATGAAAATCTTTTGCCTCGTTCTTAATGGAGGAGGGGGCTAACCGAAAGCGTCAAAAAGCAGCAGAAACTCTACGATGACGCCGGGCATCGGGAAATGGAGAGTGGGAACACTCAGTCCCTGCAGGTGAACGAATATTTTTCTTTCTCTACGAAAAACGCCGGAATATACAAGCGCGACAATGGCGGTGTGTGCATCTAAAGCATGTTGAGAAATTGCCAGGACCTCGGTTGGTGACGGGTCGAATGAACGCTGAATTGGCGTATTTGAGAGAAATTTCCGATAGAATATAAGATCAATTGCTTTCCAAATGCCATGTGCTGTCTCAGGTATACATAGAGTAAAAGTTGTAGGGGAAAGGTTTCTTTTTAAGAAGTCTAGCTCAATTTGAATATCGTGTTGGTTTGAATGCTGTAAGAGACTTTCACTCCAAATATTATAGAAATAGATTGAAATAAAAAAGAAGCTTATTTATGTAGGGGCGTTTCTTAAAGCTGTCAGATTCATATTCAAATATGTATATGTGAATTTTATACATCTGATTGAAATGCCGATAACTTTAAAATCTTCACTGAAAGAAAAATCTTTGTAAATTTCAGCGTAAAATCATGCACATGAAGGGAATGCCAGATTTGTCGCAAATTTACACGTCACATCGTGTAAAATTACAATAACATCAAAAATCCGTTATACATCGGGTAATCTAGCATGAGCTCTAACCGATGACGCGACAATTCGTATAAATTAACATGACATTGATGTAATTTTACACGATGTATCATGTAAATTTTCAACAAATCTGGCATTCCCCACATGTGCATGATTTTACGCCGAAATTTACATGGATTTTTCTTTCTGTTGTTATGAGCTTCAGGCAAATTTAGAGTTTTTGAGGATATTTTTGAAGAGAATTTTCTCAAATTGAAAAAAAAACTTCCAACAGTTTTCGAAGCAAAAGTTGCCTAATGTATGACCTTTCGAATATTGCTGAAAGCTTTTTTTTTAACCAACTCAATGAGTTATGGGCATCTGAATATATCAAAGTTTCTCACTGAATTTTGCTTATAACATCAAAATGACAAAAACTACAAATTTGCAATGTTCACCACAAATGTGTTTCATTACTTTCTCATGTGTTTCACTCTCTTCCTCACATTCACGTAAAACTAAAATCAAAACAGAAATGCTTTTTTGTAAAAAAAAAACTGATTTTTTAAATTTCAGAATTAATATATTAAGCTTAAATGAAGAGCTAATGTCTTCAGCAATGTTGATCATAATAACATTTTCTAAAAGTTTACAGAAGAACGCAGCCACGAATCAAATAAAATAGTTTGGTTCAATATTGAAACCTTAATATGGTGGCCCGGCTATTGAACTTTTTTTTCTAGGAAGATAAAATTCTCAATTACAAACATCATACGTCTAAAATCGATAGAATCGTTACGGACCATTGTGCAGTGTTTTCAACTAAAATATCGCACCAAAGTATTCTGTGAATCTCTTTTAGAGCTTTAAAATGTACGTAATTTTTTGAGTTAAGGAACTCGATATCTCCTTCCGTTTGGGATTTAATATTGCGAAAACACGCTTACTTCTCTAATGAATATCTTTAATAGGGACAAACATAAAAATATCATCTAATGACATAAAAAAAACAAAATTAGCCTGTATATTGAAAAATTGCAGATGTGATCGTCAAATTTTTCGCTCGCGATTTTTTTCTGTTGATGCTGATCATTGTTTTAGTAAATTAAAAGCTAATTATGATATGAAGTGCGTTTGTGACTCGAATTTTGTAGATTTACGTCCGGATAAAAGTGCCGTTTGAAGGCCCAGGCAATCGAATTCGGGTTTCGCGTTGCAAGATGAATTTTTGTGCGTGTGTATCGCGTATGGCTGCTCAGACACGGATGGATGATTGATTTTGTGAACCCGTTACATGCTTTTATCTTAAATGTTTTATAATTATTCATACATGTATTTAAACAACAAAATATGTATGGTTCATCACTATATGTGACGACAAAATCGCGTTTTCATGTTTAACGCATGTTATGTTTCCTTTTACCTATTTCTTGTAATTACAGTATGGCCAATACAAAAATGCGAAAATCGTCATATTATGTTTAATGACAGTTTTTATATGAAAAATGAAAACTAAACAAAATTGTTATTTATTATTTACATTGTTTAATCAGTTGAGAACCCATTTTTCACTTTGAATCAGATTTTTATCTGTGATTTTCTCCTTACTAGAGAGGAACTGGAAGCACACCTTCAAATTTTATCATGCAGGCATCGAGTTCAATAGCTTTGTTTGGAAAGCTTTGAAAACGTCAACGATGGTGTGATCTTCTACACAGGCCTTGTTCCGCCATCCGCGGACGCGCCTCCGCTACCAATAAGCCCCACAAGGATTCAACGCCACTGACTCAGCGTGATGCGCTTGTGTCGGTGGACAAACGTCAAAGGCATGCGTATGTATAGCTGAGAATGTGTAGGCATACGAAGTAGGGAGACAGAAAAATATCTAAGTATAAGCAAACAATCTGTGAACACTTCCCTGAATTAAAATCCACTTCATTTCCAAATAATTATAAAAAACCAGTAGTGAATTAGATCGTTTTTGAATTAGTCGGTAGTGGGTTTATCACTGAAGAATCAGCAGGTAAAAATGAATTTATTATCCTAGATTGTAAACTTAAAACTATATGTACTTATACTATGTTGTAAATATCACAGGTTCTATCACAGTCGGCAAAGAAAATAAACCAATAGATTTGTAGCTAATCCTGAGGCAGTGATCTGAAACAAGAACTATAGGATAGTCAAGGTAACTTACTTTAGTAATACATTATCAGAAGTTTACAAAACATGCAGGTATCAGGCACTGCACTCGCAGCAATACCGTACAGTACCGATTTTCGGACCCAACGGAAATTAGCAAACACTAGCTTACACTAAACGTAAGTAAATGTAAAATTTCGAGATTTGACTAAAGTGACTCTGGCAAAGAATTCGTCAAGATGAATAATCCATAAATTTGAATAATTGTATCCCAACAGGGAAATTTTAACGTGCCAGCCGTTATAATAAACGTTGTAAATTGAATTCGGCGAGTCGTTTAAGTTTTTGGAAGTGCGTCTACCGTATTGTTGCCGATTGCGGGAACAGGCCTTATCTTGAACATACGCCCATGTCAAATAGTAGAATGGATTTATATCGGGAGTACTGGAGACTTGAATATATTTTGAAAAAAAACGTCTTATTTTGGAGAGCTGTGGTTAAACCTTCATATACGTGTGATAAGTGACTCTGTTTGGCTAAAAACCTATGAGCCAGTATTGATCTAAGTTGTATCTAACCAAATGAACAAACTATATTCTCAAAAAACTTCTATAGACCTCTGTATATGGTATTTAAAAAGGCACAACAAAAAAATAAAGGCACATCAAATCCAAAGGAAGCAAATAATCCCTGAACCATGAACATGGCCAAATGTTTTATTGTGACCATGAAAAACACATTCTCTAAGACTTGTTCCATCCTCTGATACCAAGAAAATTAATATTTTTAACGATTAATTGTGATTCAGAAGGTTTATGGACAAAGGTCGAAAGACAAAAGGTCGAAAGAACAAATGGTCGAAAATGATTTGCATGGTGGGAAATTTGTCCTTCTTTGAAAATTGATTTTCGACCTTTTGTCCTTCCTTTTTTGTTCTTCGACTTTTTGTCCTTTCGACCTTTTGGCTTTCGTCCTTCTGCCCTTTCGACCTTTTGTCATAGATTCTTTTAGAAGGTGGAAAGTTCATCAACAGAGTATAAGACGATCAAACACTTTTTCTGACTTTTAAAGAACAAAACCTTCCAACTTTTTTGCTTTAGTACATTAGTCAGGTTAGTAGAAAATATATAACAAAAATGGTTCTATATAGCTAAGTAACCTGAGGATATACTACATTAATCAGATTTTGCATTCACTAACAAAAACAATAAAAATAATGCTTATATATTCTAAATCCTCGTTCAAGCAGTTTTCGCTTTTTTTTATTGGCCATACTGAACAGAAACACCTTTTAATGGTTCGACATTAAAATGTCGACTTAAAATAGGTTCACGTTGTCTTAAGTGTCTTATGTGTGACTTTTTGAACTGCGGCTGTATAAATCACATCACTTACCAAGGTGAATCCTGATAATGTAGCTTTTAAACCCTTCCCACTAACAAATTCCTTCCTGCGACAACCATGGAGATACAAAGGTGATACCGGTCTCTAGAAGCAATGGACGTCACACTAACATTCCTTCCCCTCCCCGATGACCGTAAGGACGTGGCCGGCGCCGTTATTGACATTACTAAGCATGGAGCAAAGCAAAATTGTACATTGAAGATGGTATGCTACTCCCAAGCTACTTCTGTTGGTTCTCTGTACAATTTTGATTATTCCAGCAACTACGAATTGTACGGTCATCAGTGCTTATGCTCATGCTTATGCTTATATTAAAAAATACAGAAATGTTAATTATGCAACTTTAATAAAATGCCTAGAAAAACAAAAAAAAATTAACAAAAGAACTATAATAACTTTTGCTCTAACATAGATATCAACGATGACTTTGCATGAAAATTTGCGTATTCTTAAGTTCCAAAAGCAGTTCATTCACATTGGAGTAGGAACAAGAAGGGGGCAGGGGGGCAAGCCCCCTCCAGAATCATCTAGATCCCCTACCCCCTAAATTTTGGGTGATAATAAATATACAAATTAAAAAACACACACACTCGACATGATTATAACGTGAATAAAAATCTTCTGAATCTATTTACACGACTCTTTTTATTGACGAGAACCTAGTCAGTACATTGGAAATCATGGGCGTAAATAGCCATCAATTGGAGGTAAAAGTCGTAAAGGATTCACATTACTTTTCAATGCTTGTTTCGATAACATTTTTGAACCTATTATAGTGGCGCCACAAAGAGATAGATCAACAAAGAAAAGAGTTCCAAATCGATTGATCAACTTTATTTGATACCCTATGTCACTGTCATGAGGAAAGAGTGTACGTCATTAAAATATATTTTTTGGTATTTGTTACTCAGTGACGTTTTTACCTAATCACATAGATCGACAAATATATTAGTAGAATTTAAAAACAAGATGCATATTTAAATATTGGATTGGATTGGATTAAAGTGCAAGATTGATTGAAGTTGAAGAGCCTATAAATCCAGCACACCATCCCAAGATTGTATATTATCACTTATCTTTCCGTTGTCCATTTGTTGCTTCTACTTCCTTCATCATTTTGTCTCCTTCCTTCGCATGACGATTCTTTGAGGAACTTTGTACAAACATTTTTTTCATACCACAAAAGGCATGCTTCAAAGAATCCAAAAAAAGTTCAATTATAGGAGTAGATTACAAACTTGTCAAATTCTTTACATGTATGGTTCCTGATTTCTGAAAGTCCATCACGAATTCCGAAACAAATTTTCAAAGTGATGCAAACATTTCCTCCAAGATTTGAATTAAGTAATTTTCCACATTACGTATTTTCCTATATGACCTTTTTGGCTATGTTCTTAGAAAGTACCGGTGACTTCTTTAATTTTCCGACAGGAATTATGTAAGGTACCGCGGGGCAAGTGGGTAAATGGGGTAAGTGAAAACAATTGATATATTTCACTGAATATGTGAAATAACGTTATGAACTCATGCGTAAACCTTTGAGACCATTGAGAACATTACGATAGGTAAGATATTTCTGAGATTTTTCAGCCATTATTGCATAATAGAGCGAAAAATTGTTAACCTGTCAACTGTTACTCCGTAACAAGTTGGCGGCGTACAATCTTATTTTAATATTTTCAGTGGAAAAAAGTTGCGGAAAATAATTTCCTGTACCACTTCTTAGTTGTCCTCTGTGACAGTTTCAAACTGCAATAAAAAAGTTTTAGAATTAATTCGACGTAGACATACAAATAACTAAATTTAAACACCGTCAATTTTCTTATCAGGTGGGGCAAGTGAAAAGTTTATCATTAGAGATTGAATTTGTGTTTTCTCTTTAGGTAGCCACAAGTAAACATGGTTCGCAGTTATCATAGAAAAACATAACGTGCTGATAATTCAAGAAACACTATACTCAAGCGTTAAAAGCTATTAGAAATCGTGGAACTTCTCTACAAGATGTTGCCAAACATTACAATATGAATATGTCTACATCGGGCAGCCAATTAAAAGGGAGACGTTGACTGAAAAGTTGCAATATTAGAGAACACACGGAAATCTCGTGGAATGTCTATGTAAAGCTAGTTCAAAACATAAAAATGGGATATAGGTCTATCCACATAAAAAAGATTCTAAGTACGTTATTGAAGGATTCCGTTTGATTTCTCCCGAAGAGTTATCCGACGTCATATCCGACTTTCTCAAAAACAAATAACGAGCGGTGGGAATTATACAGAGCAGAAATGCAATTGCTGTCCTATAATGTAAGAACTAACATTGGAAATGTTGCAGTTATAATGTTGTCGAATCATTTCAACTAACATAACTGAACAGAAGAAAATTCAAATGAAAAGAATAACATTTTCTTTGTTTACATATTACTTATGTTATTGTTCATTGGGAAGCCTTAACAAATGTTAAAGCTTATAGAAATCGTGGATATAACTGTTTGCTTTTGAATTTATTGTTCAAAACGGTAAACTTTTCACTTGCCCCACTTTTGGGGCAAGTGAAAAGTAAGGAGACATTTTTCAAAAACTTTTTCTGTATTTTTTTCTTCAATTTTTCATAAAAATCAATTTCAGCATGCTGTTTACATTTAGTGGGAGTCAAGCTAAAAAATATACACGACCTCATTTGTTCCAATTTAAAGTCTCTAGAATTTGAAGAATCTCAACTATGCGAATTCCATTACCCACTTGCCCCACGGTACCTTACCTATTTTATCCAAATTCAATATAGGCAGAAATTATCCAACAAATGTCTTCACAAGTTTTCCCAACACTTTTTTTTTGTGTTATTATAGATATTTGTTAAAAATTTAATATGGATATGCAGAGTAATTAGTAAAGAAATCTCTAAAATTATTTAGGTATTCCAGGAGTAGTTTTTGAAACGAAAATTGATAGTTGATACTTTTCTAAATGTTATTTATGGAAGAATCCCGGGATGTACTATTCGGCAAAATATATGGATTAATTTCTAAAACCTGATGGAATTTCTGGAGAAACTGTTTGAGAAGTTTAAGAATAAATTGTAAAATCCTTTAGCAAATCTGCTGGAAAATTTCTTAAAATAAATCATCAGAAGCATCGCTAGTAATGTTTCAAGAAAAAAAAATCTTTGGAAAATTTTTGGATGAATCTCTGGTGAATCCTAGGACGACATTTCAAGTGAACAATTTTGTAATTCTCTGAAAAAATCTCTAAACAGATTGCTCGAGAAATTTTGGATTATTTTCGGTGAAGAGTTTTTGAGAAAACAGTTGAATGTATCCCGCACAAAACTTTATAGGAATGTTCGATTTTTTTTTTAAATAAGCCTAGGCAGGCATTTTTTAAGGAATTTTTAAATACAATTTTCGAGAGAGTTTTGAAATAATGTAGGGAGTAACAAATTGATTTTTAGAGTCATCTAAGAAAACACATATAGCATTTTCTGTAAAGACAAAAATGCAGATAGATCTCTGGAGATTTTCTCTGTAAATTGTTAAAAACATTTTCCCAATTGAATCCTATTATTATTATAGCTTTATTAAGGAGATTTTCAGCCTTAGGCTGGTTCATCTTCGTAATTGAATCCTATTTAACTGCACATGAAAATTTTGCGGATTATAAATAGTAAATCTTAGACTAAAACTTGGTAAAGTCATTCGATGTCTTTCTGTCGGGAAGTCCTGGTTTATTTTGCTGCGATTTCTCCATGCAATCCATTAAGAATTTCGGAGAGAATTGATCCAGGAAATAATTTTCCGTAAGAATTCTAGAAGAAATTCAGTGAAAGTTGGTAAATGATTTCTTGGAGAAAGCACTGAAAATATACGAAAATAATTAAAAACAGATGGTGGAATACCAGAAAGATTCAAGGAATAATCATACGGGGTATTCCTCGTGAGTTCTTCGTAGAATTCTTGAAAGATTTTTCACTGGATAAGACAGAGAATGAATGTTTTCCGGAATGAAAATTGAAATTTACAAATATCACTGATGGGCAGCGATGTAGGACAAGATCACAAACAATTAAAATCAATACAAATCTATGTCAACTACGAAATTTTGTGAAAATTGCGATGAACATTAGGGTAACTGTTCCCTTAGTTTTGAGTGGTCCAATAGTTGCGGTAGTGCCGTTTTCACTGATTTTATTACATTAGTCACATAACCGACACTGCCAATCGACGCATTGGCTTCTTGATACACGGAATAGTTGAAAAGAGCGTTCAAATTGTTTTAAAACTGATGAAATATCATTAAAATGGCCCAAACTTGTCTTGCTTGTACCAATAGTTGCGGTAAAGTGTTCCTACAGTGAAGGATCCCATAAGAAAACAACGGGTACCGCAACTATAGGAACACGAATTAAAAATATACCGCAACTAAAGGAACAGTGTACCAAAAGTGGAGGTATTATTTTTCACTGACATGCCGTGGATTACTGCGATGAAATCATTTTTCTCATTAAGTCAATGGTCGTTACTTCCCGTTACAACATTAACATGTACATTAATTGCTCTTCTTGAATTTAGGCGGTTAGATGAAGTTCAACCGTGCTTAATACCTCCACTATTGGTACATCTACCCTACTTCTCTAATACATGAGTTTGCTAGGACAACCCCAGGCCCCCTCCGGAAAAAAAATCCTAGCTACGCCAATGTTCAATCACTGGTGTGGGGTGTAACACTAACTATTTCACGTTAAACTAGGACATTTTAAACTCCCTACTTTACCCCTTGTAACACTATTTGTATGAGTCCCCTAATAAAATTTAGTAACGCTTGTCATGCTATGCCTCATCACCCCTGGAGTGTGACATAATTTGTGCATGACCTCTAGCTGAGGGCTGCATGCAAGTAGCGGTAATCAGTTTGTTGAAATAGTTGGAACACGTACACACTTAGATTTTTTCACGAGCTCGGTTTTTCGATTTAAACCAAGACTCAGCTAATACATTGTCCAGTTGCTTAGCAACGAAGCACAATTTACTGATACTAGGCTTTAATTTCCTGAGATCCCTGGAAATATGTTTGCCGACTATTCGGCTGTGCGGATCTCGATTAAAATTATCCGAGATTCGGCAGTCTAAATTAAAGCCTGTCCACGTTAAAATTCGGACACCCAAATAATGGCAGCAAAAAAAAGTTACTCATAATTCAACAAAAACAATTGTTTATTTCAGAATAAAAGAGTTATATCTACAAAATAAACAGTTGACAAGGATGTTAATCCTTCTTTCTGTAAAATTCTCGAACTTTCTGTGGTACACCCGCCATCCGTGTCCGAAATTTATCGTGGACAGGCTTTAAGTGTTTAGATACTAAATTACTACGATGTATGAAAAATGAAGTCCTTAATTTTGAGCTTCTGAAATGTGTTTTGGAAATTACTTTACAATAGTTCTCTCACATACGACAGATATACATAGACCATCTAAAGGGAACCAAGGGACTCCCAGAAGATTATGCAAGTGCATTGTCGGGTGAACAAAAAGGGAAAACAAACAATCAGTAGTACCTCCCAACAGAGAACCACCTTTCATCTAGTCCAACCCAGGCAGAATCTCCAACAAGCATGGCGCTGAGGACAGAAATATGAAGTAGAAAAAAAAGTTCCCACCAAAGAAAAAGCCATGTTCCTGTGTTTCAGGAAAAGAAAAATTATTTCCTCTTCCACGACAAATGCAATAGCCAGGTAAATTGCGGTTGGTTAATCCATATCCAACTCCAACGTTTGCTGTTGGCTGCATTCGAAGTTGCGACCCCATGCGGCTCGCTTTTTTGTTCCCACCCTTTCTTACAACCAACGAGCGCAAATATAGTGCAGTTAAAGTGCATTATTAGAAGAAGGAAAGTGCAGCAAAGCAAGTATGTCTTCCAAAACACGCGTACCTCTGTGGCAAAAAAAATCATGCACTCCAACCTATCCGACACATGCATGGCGGAGAAGGACTATTTATTAACATATCACCGTAATAAACAACAAACGTACGCCTCGAGAAATGAGCAGCGTGAACTGGAATACATTAAATATACGTTGGTACCAGTCGCAGGTATCGTGTGCCATGCCATGTAATACGTCTTCTATGATGTAGTATGGCTCTACCAGCATTCCAGGACCAAAGAAGGCGGTACTCACGCCCTTCGACACTTGAAGTCCACAAGGCATAAAATTCAGCGCAATGGCATCCATCAGGACGCCATGTTAGTTGTAAGTTTGATTATTGCAGAAAAACAAATGGAGATTTAATGGTCTCCAAACATTGATGGTCCTTTCCTCCCTTTTATGGTTTTTGAGACCATTCTTTTTACACATTTTTACAATATGTTTGAGGAAGAATGTCGTCAGAAGCGTCTGCTGCCCTTCATCAAGTCTTACGAAGTCATTAGTTCAAAAACTCAATATTTCATCCTGTTTAATCTATATAAATAAAAATGGAATGGTGTTTGTGTGTCACGAAATAACTAGAGAACGAGACAACGGATTTACCTGATTCCTTTGCAATTGCATTCCTCAAGGGTTGCGACGTGTTTGTGTGGAATAATATTTGCGAAAAACTCAACGAGAATGATGAAAAAACGGGCACAAAAATTTGACATTTTGTATAGGGATTTTTCATGGCCTACTCCAAAGCCTACTGGGCAGTACGAAGTATGCCGGGACAACTAGTGACTTATAAAAATCAATTGACAAAAATGATCACCGAAAATTGATTTTCATTCATTTAGACAGTGTCGGCTTCGTTAGACCGGATGAAGGGCAGCAGACGTTTCTGAAGACATTATTCCTTCCAAATTTGGCCGTTGATAGTGTCGGTTGTTATGTTCAGCTTGCTCCAGGCGAGACTCACCGGCGAAAAACTCCATTCCGGGGATCTGCTTTACGCCCGATTTAATGTACGTCTCGTCGTCCGACACATTTGATCTTGGGCGATGGGTCCTTCTACATTTTGTGGAGTTATCCTATTCCTGCTGTTGCGGACTTCTCTGGTAACTCTTTGGTTGAAGCATTGAACATCTTATTTGATGATGAGCCCTATGGGCATCATGTCGGGTATGATGCACACGGCCCCTTCAGAAACCGTTCGGTATGAGCTTGCTACTCTTCAGCACATGATCGTATACGTTCTTCCCAACCGCTTTTGGCTTGTTCCAAGCGCTTTTGACCGGATTGGTCCTCCATACCTGCTAGAATCTCATCTTCGAAGCCACTGCCATAGCCGTAGATGCCCTTATTCACCCTTAGGCATATTCAACGTACCTAACGAAGCTGGGTTTGTCATTGATCATTACCCCAAGATGACTAAGGGATCGCTTGGACTCTAACGAGATAAGCGCCCGTTGCTCGGACTTGCGGTTGTTGACCACCACCACCTCAGTCTTGTGACGAGCCAATCCTAGTTTCCTAGACTACATTCATTCTTCAACTTTGGAAATAGAGTGCGCTGCTGTCAACTCTACTTTCTCTATAGATTCACCATAGACCACTAGGCTGATATCATTGACGAAGCCAACAATCATAACACCCGTCGGAAGGGGGAGCCTCAGTACGTCATCGTACATCGCATTCCATAACACCGGGCCCAGGATTGAACCTTGAGGTACTCCCGCGGTAATTCGAACGCTTTCCTGCCCCTCCTCTGTGTCATACAGTAGAATCCTACCATCAAAATAGCTTTCTAGAAGCTTACACAACTGCGCCGGTACCTTAACTTACTTTTATATAAGTGGAAACGAATGATCGAAGAGAAAAAGACAATTGTTGTTCTGTTTTTGAATTTAAAAAGAGCATTTGAAACAATATCACGTCCTATCTTGTTGAAAACATTGCGTGATTATGAAATTGCGGGAAAAGTCCGGGATTGGTTTGAGTACTATTTGACTAATAGAACACAAAGGTGTCAATACAATGGTACAACTTCTACACCCAAAGCTGTAGCGTTAGGAATACCTCAAGGAAGTGTTTTGGGGCCATTATTATTTATAATGTGGGGCCCAGATAGCCGTAGCGGTAAACGCGCAGCTATTCAGTATGACCATGCTGAGGGTCGTGGGTTCGAATCCCACTGGTCGAGGATCTTTTCGTAATGGAAATTTTCTCGATTCCCAGGGCATAGAGTATCTTCGTACCTGCCACACGATATACACATGCAAAAATGATCAATCGGCAAAGAAAGCTCTCAGTTAATAACTGTGGAAGTGCTCATAAGAACACTAATCTGAGAAGCAGGCTTTGTCCCAGTTGGGACGTAACGCCAGAAAGAAGAAGAAGATTATTTATAATGTACATAAATGACATGGAAAAAGGAATCAAATATTGTGATATCAATCTGTTTGCAGACGACACTGTTTTATTCATTGGAGAAAAGGATCCTTTGACAGCAATGTGGAAAATAAGGATCAAGAGGATATTGAAACGTTGGCAAATTGGCTAAAATTCAAAAAGTAAGTTAAAATTAAACGTGCAAAAGACCAAATTTATGATTATAACGTATAGAAAACAAATTAATATCGAAGAATTAAAATTGACGGCGCTGAAATCGAAAGAGTAGAAGTATTTAAGTATTTGGGGATTTATATTGACCAGAAATTGACATTCAAAGTTTATATAGAGAGTTTAGTTAAAAAAGTAGCTAGAAAATATGGTATGTTGGTGCGTCTGAAAAGTCAGTTAACATTCTGGAGTAAAATATTTCTATACAAAACATTAGTTGTGCCACACATACACTATTGCTTATCGGTTCTATACATCGCTAGTGACATACACCTGAAAAGACTACAAAAATTGCAAAACAAATTTATGAGATTTATTTTATGTTGTAATAAGTATACCCCTGTTCGAACCATGTTAGAGACACTGCAATGGCAGTCTTTTAAGCAACGTATTATTTTTAATGTGCTTTTACTGATGTATAAACTGACGAACAATCTTTTGCCAGATTATTTGTGTAATATTGTTTTAAGAGGGAGAAATTTACACCAGTACAGGTCACGACATATTGACGATTTGCGTGTTGTGCCGTCCACAATGACCACAAATCAAAAATCAATATATTACAGTGAGATAAGAACATTCAATCAGTTGCCATTGGATGTAAGAAACGTTAATGAATTTAAACGAATATGTTCCGTATGGATTAAAATAAGCATAGATTAAGATGATAACTTATGAAATTTTGTATATATAATATAATTTGTATATATCTAATATCCCAGGCTTGATTCTCAATAAAACTTATTGGCTCCACCTCACCCCATCATCCCCACGGAGAAGAATATGATCACTCTCACCACACTCTTTAAGACTACTCAGTGCGCAGGAAACCACGACAGAGTCTACATGGACTGCAGCATATGTGTTGAATGTTGAATGTTTTAAACTAGTAACTTTTGTAACTGTACATATTGTGAAAAAAAAATCATGTTTAGTGTATAATGTGAACGCCAAATATATGTTTTTGTGAAAGTTATTGGATTGTCATGGACCATTGGAAACCTGAAGAAGCTACCCAATCGCCCTTTAATGGACTGAAGAAACCCATTGTTCGACCATCTTCAGGGAAACTAGCCCGTATGGAATCCCCAAAACTACTACGTGTTGGAGCCTAAGAGTTGTCCACAGTCGAAGGTAATCTCTGGTGCTAGACTCCGACATAAAGGTCCTTCGAGCCGGATATGGGTCAGGACGGGCTAGACATCGTATGGAAAAGGAGCTAACAGGACGGGATGGATCGAAGGACACCATCTTCAAGCCAAAAGTAACAATCAATCATTTGTGAGATCATATGGATACAAAAACCGTGAGCAAAACGAATAGATCATCTGTTAAAATGGCTGGACACAGAGGACAAAGGATATCTTCCGAAGCAACCATTACTTGAGGCAATTCGCGCCAACTCGCTCACGTCGGAATTGGCTATCGTGATCAGTCATATCTACATAACTACTGGTGGACGTATTACGGGAATGCTCGACTATGGGAGACTAATCGGACCACAATCATCTAAGGACAACACTAAGTCAGCGAAGCCTGCTGTTTTCACAGGTAATATTTACACTTAGTGTATGTCTAGCCGAAGCTACGCCTTTCTATATGCTAACGCCGTTTTTCGATCAAATTTCACTACTTACTTGGGAGCAACATACCAACATCGGATTGGAACATCGGACCATACCGAATCGGATAGGAGTACATTGTTCAAAATCCTCTGAACACCTCGGGATAGCAAACATGGCTGGTTAGTTTGCATCACAACGTCATACGGTTTGGCGAAACTTCAAGGGGTCCTCAGCTCAAATATAGGTGGGGCGGCAGCAAATCTCACCAACACTATTTCGATCATCAACTCATCCAACATGGCATTGTATGAATCTGGAATATGCACTGGTACGAAGAGGCAGCTACATCAATGGTTTTCCAGGTTAGTGATTTAGTGTGTGTCTACCGAAGCACACGTAGATCTACACATGGTAATTGGAATTTTATCCTCTTCAACTCCTATGTACTCCCACAACACTACGGCGAGCAAAACATCACTGGCGATCGATCAAGTTGGCTTCATCAACTACTACATCACGATCAGCTCGACGGTTCTCAGAAACACTAGACACAAGCACATGGTCACTCATCTAGCTGAATCGTCATACTCACTCTCTGGATGGTGTCTTCTCCGATGTTCAACACTGCAGGTGTATAAGATTGAACGTATCATCAGCGGCATAAGCGCAAGTATCGATCTGCTCATCCTATACAAGCAACCGGCTCTGTTGTGGCAATATAGGAAATACTGCGATTACTGATCACAATTTCAAAAATTGAGCGGCTAACGGCTATAGTGATGTGGATGGAATTCAAACACAGCTGTAATCAACACATTAACATTTCTCCGACTCAAAATATACCACGGGCTTGGATGCTAGGAGCATCTGAGCAAATCAGGATCATGGATTTGAACATAAGGAGTGTTCAAATATTTCTTCAGTGGACACATGGGTGTTCATTAGGGCGATTCAAATTTTAAAAATGTTTGAAAATCCAATCTCCCATATGCTCCTTACCACCCTTACTATAAAAATAGTGTTCTGTGAAATTTTCAGCTTTCTAGGTGGTGATTTAAAGGTGGCCCAAAGACAATGTAGGTTTATATGGAAATTACTATGGAGAAATTTTGAGAAATGTTCCAAACTCGCTAGTATTGTAATGTAAGTAGAAACTTATCATCTCATATCGAAAACTCATTGTTCAAACCTTAATGAAAAATGTTGCTGAAGAAACAAATCCCTTTTGAGCTAATTTTGTTTGGGATTTTTGTACATGTTTGCAGGGCTGTAATCCCAAATTAAGCTAAATAATAGCAAATAAACTCAAGTATAGCTTTTCTGCTATCTGTCGGATGGAATTTCTCTCTTCAGTAAATCTCTTTATTATGGTTTGAAGAATGAGTTTTTACTACGGGATAATAAGTTTTTATCTACATTACAGTACTAGCGTATTTGGAACATTTCTCAAAATTTCTTCATAGTAATTTCCATATAAACCTACATTGTCTTTGGGTCACCTTTAAATCACCAGCTAGAAAGCTGAAAATTTCACAGAACACTCTTATTATAATAAGGATGGTAAGGGACATATGGGAGATTGGATTCTCAAACATTTTTAAATTGTGAACCGCCCTAGTGTTCATTTACCTTATCGGATGCTTGAGCTCAAGGGAGTTCAAGTGCACTGGATGGACACTAGGGTGTCCAAACCCATCTTCGGATACTGGGGGTATTCGAAGTAAACCCAAATAGTTTCCTACGGTGGAAACGGTGGATGCTTGAACTCAAGGGAGTTCAAGTGCATTGGATGGACACCAGGGGTGTCCAAACCCTTCTTCGGATACTAGGAGATCCGAAGGTAATCCAAATAGTTTCCAATGGCGGAGACCACGTATATTGGCGATGAAGTATCCACTCTTCTTCATCGTTATTCGGAGCTCAAAGGGTGCTTCCCATCTCACTGGATGCGGGTCACAGGGACTCGTCTGTTGCATGGTGCAACAATCCTCTCACTCCCGGCGAACACATGGACTGTTCAAAATTTGGCTTTGAACAACGGTGATGATTCTTAGTTTACACTAGCATTTAACGGAGACACGGCAATCAGATGATTCTATTAAGGGATACTTAATAAGGGAAATCAATTTCGGTACACGACGGAACGGTTTATCATTCGAAACGTTATTCGCGGCGGTACACGGTGTACTAACCGTGTCCACCGATAGGTCAAACAGCTCAATACTCGCAAATATACACTACACGGAAACTATATTATATGAATGGTGCTCAAGATCACCGGCAAGCACTCATTTAGTCGGTAATTCGCAACGGGTCAGAAATACTGTAGGCTACAGCAACACGATCCTGCCTTGCTCGTTTTTTGGATATTTTCAAGAGTGCCACGCACACATAGGGAGTGTTCCCCTGATGGTGGGTGAGGACCGGTAAACAGATTGGCGTACGGGAGAACAACACGTTCTTGTGATTCAACACTTCCACATGTTCAGCTGATCGGTCCAATCGATATGGAGAGGCTTCAATACACTCAGCTTTTTAAGGTCAGTACCTCACAAGTATATGTCCGGCCGAAGCACGGACCACTCGTACTCCTCTAACCAAAATTTCCTCTCCAATACACGATGCGCAACCCATACAAAACCGGAATGAGATCTTGGGTATCAACATTCGGAGATTATACGAGTTACATCGACAAACGCACATCGGCTTATATGTAGATCACCCTGAGGCATTAGCAATACAACGACGAAACAATAACACTAGTAGGCTCATCAGACTGTTTCATCAGGTAAAGTTTGCAGTATATGCCTGGCCGAAGCCAAGGCTTTTTGTGTATACTACACCACCTTTTCTCTCTGGGTACTACACGGTCCGATGTTTATCAATGGTCACGATGGAGAGTCAATCTACACATCATTCCTACGAAGGTCAACATGGGAGTAGGCTACTCCTACTACACTACGAAGACCAATAGGCATGGAGGGAAAACTACAATTTCATAATATGACGCTGGAACAGGGACTTGAAGAAGTCAAAACCCTAATTTACGATTAGGGAGGCATTCCATTCGAGATTTTCAGAACGAGTTGTCCACAGTCGAAGGTAATCTCTGGTGCTAGACTCCGACATAAATGGACATTATGTCGAGCCCCAACACGTACTTTGGACTTCATGCCCACGGAAGAATCCTTTCCAAAGGGGGGAAGGGGTGTTGTGGCCACCATGGGGTTTCCAATTCCTTGTAGCATACACTTCCTTCATCGGTCCAGATAATAAAATAGTAGCACAAACACTTTACACTGAACTACATTTGTTGACTATCATATAATACAATTTATTTGAAGGAACAATTTACACATATTTACAAGTAATTTACATTTAACATTTAAGCACAACTGTTTGTCTTGAAGGTTTGTTGGACACTAAAAATGGTACAATCTTAACACTACATATTCTCCAGGTCTAATGGTGATCAACAACGATGACGTCATATGTTGCTCTCATCCAAATATAACTCTCTCAGTGGGGTCTGTGGAGTCTTGAGATGGGGGGTAGGGTTCTTAGCCAAGTTTAATTATTGCCGTTCGATCCAGGGATGTAGTTCAGAGTGGATTTGTATGCCTCAGTACCAAACATCCTCACCCACCCTGAAATGCCGTGCGTTTCTGAAAATATGAAACAAAATCCTCTTCGTAGGATGGGAAGTGGGGGAAGGGAGAGTAAATGTGTATTGTGTATGCCTTGTAAACAGTTCTCAATCCATTTGGTACGATCGTAGAAGTAATCGTCATTCCATAAAACGATTTTCCTCACCCACCATCGAGAGATTTTGATACGCACGTGGTGGTTTGTTTCTCTCCGATTCCTATACTTGTCCAATATATACTGGGTTACATCCATACCAGTCATTGTGAATCCGAAATTATTTTCAGGTGTTTGCATATGTTAAGTTCAGTCGTTATGCCTACCCTTGCCAGTCGGTTTGTTGTTGTATTTCGATATCAAAGTGATCATTTCCTTGAACCAGTTGGGTTGCCGATACCGTAAATCGCCCCTTGACGATCTACTTTTCCGTGGAAGACGCCGATCTACAGCTATCGTGGAAAAACGTCCTCGTCCGTAATCAAACAGTGTTCCAACCATTTGATCTTGGTGTTAGCAGGCACTGACCTATCAGCGCCTTGGGATTGGGATTGGGATTCCGATCTTCATTCACTTAGAAGACGGAATAGTGATTTTGAACTCCTTATCGCCGTTCGATCTCGTTCGAAAATCACACCTGCCCTTGGAAAATTGGGAGCACCGTCCCGGAAAATTATAAGTGCCTTCACTCATAAACCATTGGTAGCAATCGATGACCCATGTCAATGCAATCGCTAATTGGATGTTGATTGCTGTATCGTCCGTGATGACAACAACCACCGTTGAAACCGACCTTCATTGCCCCATGCAACGAAAAGACTCCGAAAGAAATGATGACCTTCAACCTTCATCCATACTGATGGCAATATAAGCGCAAAGACCATTCATTCGCTTTCACCATCCGTAGCTTCACATATCGCTTCTTGTTGACATGCCTAGCCAACAAACCCTTCCTGGTGTTGATTATCGCCAAACTTATCAGTAGTGACGTGGATGATCCACAGCGTTGTTGCTCCATACCCATGCGTTGTAGCAATTGCATGAGAGAAGAGAAATAGTTCGTTGTAGTGTACCGTCATGACCCAAGCTTCGGCAGACACATACTAGAGTGTCCATTTCCCGGCCATTTTGCTCGTCCCGGGATTCGGGGCAAAAATCTATTCTTATCCCGGGAAATCCCTGTATCCCTGGATTTATCAAATTTTCAATAAAACTAGCATTTCAGTTGAAATGGAAGTACAAATTTAAGGTGAAGATGAATCGAAGCCAAACCTCAAATTTTCAAAAGCACGTATCTGGAGAACCAAACATCCGTTTAAGCTAAAAACTAAATCGATTGGTCACTCGCTGGTGGTGACCAATCGATTAAGTTTTTAGCTCAAACGGGTGTTCGGTTCTCCAGTTTTGTGCTCTTGAAAATTTAAGGTTTGGCTTCGATTTATCTTCACATTAACAATACATTTTTTTTCAAAAAAATCAAACTTAGCTTGATTGATTACGGGTTTGCTATGGATTTTTTTAAATTCTCTTTAACATTTATGAATGGAAATATGATAAAAACTTAAGTCATGCACTGCAGATTTTTGCATCGTGAATTGTTATTTGGTTATCTTTATATTTTTTTTTGAAAGGTAACGGAGTGAAAAGCAAATTATGAAAGTTTCATTAAGATCGAAACATGTTTCAATCTCCTGGAATTTATTAAATATTTGTATGGAAAACGAGATTCAAAACTTCTACGTCAATTTTCTCAATGCCTTTTACAGATGGCATATAAAAACGACTACATAATGTTAAAAAGATAAGCATTAAAACTTTGCAACTAGACAAAAAAAATGTGTTTCTTACTTGGTAAATTGATCTTTTCAAGAAAATAATAACTCATTTATTCTGTTTTTCATTATGCCTTTCTACTTTATCACATAAGCTTGATAGTGAGGAAAAATGTCATTGTTTTCATTGAAATTTAGTGGTTTACATCAAATTCTACGTACATTTCGGGAATCCCGGGATGTCAGAAAAAAAATCCCGGGAAACGGGAAATCCCGAAATTTGTCAAATCCCGGGATTTTTTGTCCCGGGATGTCTCGGGATGGACACTCTAACACATACTCAATGGGTGCCAATGGAATGTATGGGAAAAATTTTGCTATCGAATTTCAAAAAAAAGTAGGGCTCAAAAGTTTTGTCTCCTCGAAAAAAGTCCCCATGCAAAATTTGAGCTCAATCGGACTTCATTAAGTGAACCCCCAAAGCGGTCAAAGTTTGGCTTTTTTGACCCATGAAAAATATCCAAAGGGGGGGGTACATGAAATTTCCGAAATCGAAATTTTTTTTTTTTGATGCCAGATGTCTTAGAAATGCATGAAACGTCGAGATCTGGTGTGGAAAATTTTTTTTTTGAAAAAATCGACCTTTTGGGACTTAGTAAATTTTTGAGTTGGGGGAGAGAATTGAATTTGAAATGAACGATTTGAATTCAATTGCTGAGAAATTCAAGGCAATAGTATTGAAACATATCCTATATGATTGTTGGCCACTGAAAGCATATGATATGTGATATTTCATTAGGGTGGTTCATTTACTTTCCATTAGGGTGGTCCTTTTTGTTAAAAAATAAAAAAAAATAAAAAATAGAATTTTAATTGAATATTGAAGACAATAGTATTGGAACATCTCTCACATTATCGTCAGCCATTTTCTACATTTAATATGTGGTATTTTATTAGGGTGGTTCACTTATTTTCCATTACGGTGGGCCTTTCTGTCGAAAAATCATAATTTGAATGGGATATTAAAAACAATAGTATTTTATCACCTCTTTCATCATCGTAGGCCATTTCCTTCATTAGATTCGTGATATTTCATTGGGAAGGCTCACTTATATTCAATTACGGTGATTCTTCAAAAAAAATTGAGTATTTGAATGGAATAGTAAATACAAGAGTAATTAAACATCTCCTATGTCATCGTAGGCCACTGTTAATGTATAATATGTGATATTTCATTGGGGCTATTGTCCTCAGTTTTGCATAAGGGTGATCATTTAATTTGTAAAATATTCTCAATAGATCTAACAAATCAACTTTGTTTGTATAGTTTTGAATCATGATTCTTCATTGGCATGCAACTCTTCGTTAAGCTATTTTCATTAAAATTTTCTTTTGAATAGTTAAAATAAAACGTTCCAATCATCAGTGAATTCAGTGAAGCACAACTCTAACTGCCATAATCAAAATACAGATAAAAAAGGAATGAAATAATTTTTGACGTATACAAATTATGACAATAGCTTGATGGGCGACGATGAAGGGCAACAAAAGTGTTTAGTTTATATTTTCAAAAGAGATTCTCAGCCTTGGGCTCCTTCATTCCCGAAACAAAAGTACGTTGCCTTCTGCTTGCTATAGTACACGCGATTCGGTTGTGACAACGTAGGTAATTCAAGTTTTGACAATCAGTTCTCGTTTATTCTTCAAAGATGTAACAAAGTTCCTTCAAGAAATTTCGTCGGAATTTCATATGGATTTTTTCGTTGGAGTTTTCAACCGAATTTTCTTTGGAGTTTCCTTTTGAATTTTAATCGGAATTTCCTTCGAAATTCCTTTTAAAAATTTTTATTTGACTTTTCTACGAAATTTCCTTTTTTTTCTACGGAATTTTTATCAAAATCGGAAATTTATCCTGAATTTGCTTCGGAATATCCTGTGGAATTTTCTTCGGTATCTTTAGAAGTGCCCTTTTGAATTTTCTGTGGTATTTCCTTCGAAATTTCCTATGAAGTGTCCTCCGGAATTTCATTCTGAACTTTTCATTGGAATTTTCTTCGAAATTTACTTCGGAGTTTCTTTTTGAGTTTCCTTCGAAATTTGCTTTGGAGTTTCCTTCCGAATTTCTTCTAGAGTTTGTTTCGGAATTTCCTGTGTTATTATCTTTGGAGCTTCCTTCAGAATTGTATTCGAAATATTATTTGGAATTTCTTTCGAAGCATTGGAATTTACTTTGGAAATTCCTTCGAAATTTTCTTTGGAGCTTTCTTCGGAATTTCATTTGGGATTTCTTTTGGACCTTTGAAATTTACTGCGGAATATTCTTAGAAATTTCCTTTACAATTTTCTTTGGAATTTCCACAGAGTTTTCTTGAGAATTTCCTTACAAATTTGCTTTGGATATTCCATAGAAAATTCCTTAGAAATTTTCTACGAAATTTCCTTTTAACTTCCTTTTTTCATTGCAATTTGCTTCGGGATTTGCTTTGGAATTTCCTTAGAAATTCCCTTTTGAATATGCTTTGGATATTTTTCAGAATTGTCGTCGGAATGTCCTTTGGAATGTGCTTCAGAATTTCTTTTGCAATTTTATTCATTTTTTTTAAATTTTTTTTTGGGATTTCCCTTGTATTTTCGAAAGATTCCATCGAAGTTTCCTTTGGAATTTCTTTTGGAGCTGTGATCTTTTCTTCGAAATTTCCTTAGAAATTCCTTTTTGAATTTGGAATTTTCCTCGGATTTTTCTTCGGAATTCCCTTGGGTTTTTTTCGGAATTTCCTTTGGAATTTTCTACGCAATTTTCGTCAGAATTTCTTCTGAAATTTGCTTCGGAAATTCCGTTGGATTTTTTTAGTTTCCTTCGGAATTAACTTTGGAATTTCCGTCGAAATTTCCTTAGGAGTATCCTTTAAAATTCCTTTGCAGTTTTCTTTAGGGCTACTTATCAAATTTTCTTCAGAATTTTCTTAGGAATTCCTTTATTACTTCCTTCAAAATTCTCTTTGAAATTTCTTTCGGAATTTCGTTTGAAGTTTACTTCCAAATTTGTTATAGAGTTTCCTCGGAATTTCCTTTGGAATAACCTTTTGAATTTCCTATGGAGATTTCAAAATTTTATTTAGAAGTATTGATTGGAATTTTTTCCTTTGGACTGTTTTCCGTTGAATTTTCGCGGAATTTACTTTGGAATTTCCTTCGTATTGTTTTTTCGGAATTTTCTTAGGAGTATCCTTTAAAATTTCTTTGTATTCTTCGGAACTTCATATCTCATTTACTTCAGAATTTCCTTTGGAATTTTTACATGAATTTCTTTCAGTAAGTTGCTTCAGGAAGTTATTTTGGATTTCTTTGGAATTACTTTCGGAATTCCCTTCTTCAGTTCTTCAAAATTTTCTTCGGCGTTTCCTTTGGAATTTCTTCTGGAATTGCCTTCGGAATTTCTTTTGGAATTCGCTTCGGAAGTTCCTTTGAAATTTCTTATGGAATTTCCTTTGCAATTTCTTTTAGAGCTGGAATTTCATTTGGAATTTTCTGCGCAATTTTCGTCCGAGTTTTCTTTGGAATTTGCTTCGGAACATCCTTCAAAAATCCATTCGGATTTATTTTTCTGGAATTTCCTTTTGAATTTGCTTTGGAATTTCTTTCGGGATTTGCTTTGGTATTTCATTTGGAGCTACCTTCGGGATTTGATTTGGAATTTTCTACGTTATTTTCGTCGAAATTTACTTTGCAATTTGCTTCGGAATTTCTTCTAGAGTTTTCTTCGGAATTCCTTTTGGAGTTTCATGCTAAATTTGATTCGGAATTTGATTTGGAATTTCTTTTGGAGCTTTGAAATTATTTCGGAATTTTCTTCGGAAGTACCTCTATAATTTTCGTTTCCTCTGGAATTTTCTTCGGTATTTCCTTCGGAATTTTCTCTGGAATTTCCTTCGGAATTTTCTCTGCAATTTCCTTCGGAATATCCTCTGGAATTTCCTTCGGAATTTCCTTTGGAATTTCCTTCGCAATTTCCTCTGGAATTTCATTCGGAAATTACTTTGGAATTTCCTTCCGTATTTCCCCTAGAATATTCTTCGAAATTATCTCTGGAATTTCTTTCGGGATTTTCTCTGGAATTTCCTTCAGAATTTTCTCTAGAATTTCTTTCAGAATTTCCTCTGGAGTTTCCTTCGGAATTTCCTCTAGAATTTCCTGCGAAATTTCCTCTGGAATTTCCTGAGAAATTTCGTCTGGAATTTCCTTCGGAACTTTCTCTGGAATTTCTTTCGGAATTTCCACTGGAATTTCCTTCGGAATTTCCACTGGAATTTCCTTCGTAATTCCCTCTGGAATTTCCGTTGGAATTTCCTTTGGAATTTCCTTCAGTATTTCCTCTAGAATTTCCTTCAGAATTTTCTGTAGAATTTCCTTTGGAATTCGCAAAACTAAATTGGAAAGGTCACGAGGCACAATGCTTGATCTCTGAGATGAGTGCATCTGAAATCACGAAGTAGCAAGCGGATTTTGTATGAGACGAGGACTCCAAACTGGTTCAGCTTAGTGAAGTGTTGCATTCCGAATGAAAATCACGCAAAACTTTTCAAAAGACCTTTCTAACAATGAGAGGCTTTCTAGAAAACTCTTTTGTTGTTAACTAAGTTACCTTTACATTTTTCGTCGAACATTACGCAAATATTATGTAGTAGTCCACACCATAATCTTTCGGTCTGTAGATATTAAGGTTGAAATTTTTACAATGATACCATAATTAAGGAAAGTGGACGAGACTTTTTCGAGAAATCATGGTTTCAAACTATACGAAAAATGATGCACCCTAATGAAAAATAAGAGAAACTCCCTAATGAAATATGTTAACAGTATCCTACGATGATGTCGCATATCAAATGGAACTAGAGGCGCATGAATTCAGAGGAATTTAAAGCCTCTCTAAACAAAAATATCACGAATCTAATGAAGGAAATGCCCTACGATGATGATGATGACCATTCAAATTATGATTTTTCGACAGAAAAGCCCACCCGAATGGAAAATAAGTGAACCACCCTAATAAAATACCACATATTAAATGTAGAAAATGGCTGACGATAATGTGAGAGATGTTCCAATACTATTGTCTTCAATATTCAATTAAAATTCTATTTTTTATTTTTTTTTATTTTTTAACAAAAAGGACCACTCTAATGTAAAGTAAATGAACCACCCTAATGAAATATCACATATCATATGCTTTCAGTGGCCAACAATCATATAGGATATGTTTCAATACTATTGCCTTGAATTTCTCAGCAATTGAATTCAAATCGTTCATTTCAAATTCAATTCTCTCCCCCAACTCAAAAATTTACTAAGTCCCAAAAGGTCGATTTTTTCAAAAAAAAAAATTTCCAAATAACACCAGATCTCGACGTTTCATGCATTTCTAAGACATCTGGCATCAAAAAAAAAATTTCGATTTCGGAAATTTCATTCCCCCCTTTGGAGATTTTTCATGGGTCAAAAAAGCCAAACTTTGACCGCTTTGGGGGTCCACTTAATGAAGTCCGATTGAGCTCAAATTTTGCATGGGGACTTTTTTCGAGGAGACAAAACTTTTGAGCCCTACCTTTTTTTGAAATTCGAAAAATCGATTTTCATTGGCACCCTAATACTCATGTGTACTGACCTACGCAAACAGTTGACCCCGTGTTGACCATCGTCCAGTTGTATACACACAGACTGAGCGATCCAAATTGCAATGATGATGATGATGATGATGATGTATTCTACCATCTATTGTAGCAAGGCACCTGCCTATAGCTGAGCGATCCAAATTGCAATACCCTCAAATCCAATGTTGTTATGCAAATACCATTGCCGACAGAATATTATATGTAGATTCTCCTCTCGACCCGTGTGTAATAGGTGTAAATTGGTGATACCAAAGCTCCGCACATGTATTGATCTAGCCGTGTCACGTGCAATCGGTAGTGTACTCCTCATCATAGGTGATCGCGTGTCTCCAGTCGAGACAACAAAATACGATTCCAACCAGTAGTGGGGTGATGTTTTGCCAAAAGTGATCTTCTTAGCTCATGTATGTATCGACCCAGATGTCGATCCGTGTTATCGGGGTATAAGTTGGGTATGTGTTGTTGTGACGAAGAGGTTTGAATGTGATTAAAGTGTGTAGTAGCAAAGCCCATGCTTCGGCCGACATATACCTGTGTGCTTACTGACCTGAGAAAACAGTTCTCACTGCAACCTCTACGTATCCAATGACCAAGACATCTATAGAGCGTTTTGCAATTGGTATAGGGTAAAAGCACCGGTTTTGGCCAGCCTAAGAGAAAATGTCAATAAAAACTGAATGGGAAGCCGTATTTATACAACAAATATGTCAAATGTAAGCTTTCAATCCATATTATATGTGTAACATATCAAAACTGAGCCAAAACCATTTTTTCGCTTTGAAAATCCCGTTGGTCAATATAGGCCAACGGAATCAGTTTCGGCCAGAGATTTAACTTCGGTTCCTAAATTGGCCAATTGCATTGATTTCTCATGAGAGTGGCCAAATTAGGAGTGCCCTGGCCAAATTAGGTGTATGGGAGTTAAAATTATAAGGAAAATTAATTGTTTTCTTATGTTTTGAATCAATTTGGACAAGTAAATGAATGTAGCTCTATCATATGAATGTGATCTACTGCACACAAAAGATTTCATGCTGATTGGCTATGTAAAACGGTGTATATTCCACTATGGCTACAACTGGCGTATGGCCAAAACCGGTGCTTCTACCCTAGTTGTTATCCGATCGTGTGGTTTTGATAATTGTAGTTCATGGATCGGCGACGTTGGGTGTTTGGTTTGGCAAGCAATACCAGGATGATCTGCTGTACACATACTCCATCATATGTTGCTCCAACGAAAATTGTTGTCCAGTTTGAAAAACGTCGAAACTGAGTAATCTGGTTTGTTGCCTGTTCAGTGTTCCGTGTTCTCCAATATTCTTTTAGAAGTGCCATTTACCGAGCTAATTCCTTGTGGACTGTAGTGTTGAGATATGAATTAATTGTTCTCCATTTGTTGGGTCGATTGATGATGTTGAACAACGTTCGTTGTGAACGGCCATGACTGTTGGATCGTCATAGCATATGATGATGTTGTTCTGATTTTCCGGGGATGTAGTGCCTTAAATTGCTGATAAATTTTTCCTTGTTGCAGGTTGATGACTTTCCTCCATGAACGTTATGTGGTTGATCGATACAAGGCCATGTCCATTAGATTACCGCAATACCACGACGGATTAAACTCGATGACGTCGGATGTTGATTGGGAAGTCTCTCCGCTTAGTCCGTGCCACAGACCATAGTTGGAATGGTAATGGATCCGCACCAATAGATTGCCATACTGGGCAAAGGGATTCCGCGCTGGCTCAGTATTGTCAGTGTACCATCCAGCCTTGAATTGAAGATCTCGATTCCAATTGATTCTACATACAGTGACCCCACGCAGTTGAATCACCCATAATTTATGAATCAGCTGACTTCAAAAGACAAAACCATTATCAAACTTGTCACAAAACATCACAGAATTATTTTTACACATAGTTTCATATCAGTAAAAATAATTCTGTGATGTTTTGTGACAAGTTTGATAATAGTTTTGTCTTTTGAAGTCAGCTGATTCATAAATTGTGGGTGATTCAACTGCGTGGGGTGACTGTACATCTGGTTCCACTATGGTCGATCGAGAGAACAACTTCTTGATCTGAAGATCCTTTGTTGCCTTGGGATAATGGCATCGCCGTTGCTTCTTCCTCCTTCCAAAGATGTACGATGGCGTTCCCATCCACAGAAACGCCATACTGATTCCCATTCGATTGCCTTGAACAATGCAGATCTCCATGTCCTGCCTCGGGATCCAAATCCGTCCGTTCTTCCGAAGGCATCCGGCTCGAAGGACCATTATGTCGGGGAGCTCCCTTCGCCCGAGCCCCAACACGTACTTTGGACTTCATGCCCATGGAAGAATCCTTTCCAAAGGGGGGGGGTGTAGTGGCCACCATGGGGTTTCCAATTCCTTGTAGCATATACTTCCTTCATCGGTCCAGATAATAAAATAGTAGCACAAACACTTTACACTGAACTACATTTGTTGACTATCACATAATACAATTTTTTTGAAGGAACAATATATATATATATATATATATATATATATATATATATATATATATATATATATATATATATATATATATATATATATATATATATATATATATATATATAGGGTAAGTGTTCCCTTAGTTGTGGGTGTTCCTATAGTTGTGGTAGTGCCGTTTTCACTGATTTTATCACTTTAGCTACAGCACCGACACTGCCAATCGACGGATTGGCTTGTTGATATATGGAATAGCTGAAAAGAGCGTTCAAATTGCTTTAAAACTGATGAAATATCACTAAATTTGCTAAAACTTTTCTTACTTGTACCAATAGTTGCGGTAAAGTGTTCCTATAGTGGAGGATCCCATAAGAATACAACGGATACCGCAACTATAGGAACACAAATTAAAAATATACCGCAACTAAAGGAACAGTGTACCAATAGTGGAGGTAGTATTTTTCACTGACATGCCGTGGATTACTGCGATGAAATCATTTTTCTCATTAAGTCAATGGTCGTTACTTCCCGTTACAACAATAACATGTACTTTAATTGCGCTTCTTGAATTTAGGCAGTTAAATGAAGTTCAATCGTGCTGAGTACCTCTACTATTGGTACATCTACCCTATATATATATATATATATATATATATATATATATATATATATATATATATATATATATATATATATATATATATATATATATATATATATATATATATATATATATATATATATATATATATATATATATATATATATATATATATATATATATATATATATATATATATATATATATATATATATATATATATATATATATATATATATATATATAAGTTAAGATCGAACCCTTACCGATCCTCAACAATCATCCATACACCAATCGCTTTATTGGTGTATCATCATTTTCATCATTCCCGGCAACAACAACAACAACAACAACGACGACGTCCACCACACCGACGACGATAGCCCAGCTAGTAGAACGGAAACAGTAGTCTAGCATCAGCATTTCATCACCTGACAACATAGGTAGCATTTACGTGGACAACCACCGAACGAGACCACTAAACGAAGCCACAACCCTTTGGACCCGCGGCATCAGCAGTTCTTCCACAGCAACAGCATAAGCATTGCAGTAGGTAGTGAGGTTTGATCGTAATCAATAATTGAATAAAGGTTCAGTTCGTTTTAGGCAGTAGATCGAATAAGTTCTTTTTTTAAAACTTAGTCTGGGTGACACCCTTCTTCACTGGCGCAGTCGGCAGTTCTAGCGTGGAGTAGTTAAAGTGTAGTGAAAAGTGTTCTTATCCGAAATCATCGGCGGCTTACCGAGGAGCAAAGGAGGAAACACCTAAACTACAGATTTTAGTGCACCGGCGGTTTACCGAGACACCAAAATCATCTTTAACGAAGCTTCACACCTGCTAGAAGACATCGAACCATCCGAGGGAATATCGGACAATCGAACCATCCGAGGGAATATCGGACATCGAACCATCCGAGGGAATATCGGACAATCGAACCATCCGAGGGAATATCGGACAATTTAACCATCCGAGGGAACATCGGATAAAACCGTAAGTAGAATTAAGCTTTTTTATATAAGTGATTATCAGAGTGATTTAAGTGAATGATCAAAATAACAAAATATAAGAAAAAAATATCTATTACAGTGATAGAAAAATAATTAATTTAGCTTGTTTTATTTAAAACAAAAATCTTAGAAAACATAAATTCTCTTCACCTGTATTTTTTTTTTTTACCATTTTTTGAAAGGATTTTTTTTTGAAATCCTAGAAAACATAAATTCTCTTCACCTGTATTTTTTCTTTTTTACCATTTTTTGAAAGGATTTTTTTTTTAATCAATTTTAACTTCAAGTGTGAAAAATGGCAAAGTTTGACGAGAACCGCGACTTGATCACTATCCAAGTCGGGGAGTTAGAAACCCAGATCAGAGAATTAATAGGCATAATGCAACAACGCGACTCTAGAATAGCAGAGTTGGAAGCGTTCGCTACGCACCAACAATCAATTGCAAAAGAAGCCGCTGTTGTGCAGCAACAAAATTCAGTAGAAGGCGCCTTGCGAGCCCTTCAGACCCCACAAATAATTAGAATGTTGCCACCATTTGATGGTAACCCAATTAAATTACACTCATTCATAAGATCTATTGATGATCTTATGCCTGAAATTTCAAAGGTCAAGAACACTCCAGCTTACACTGTATGGCTTCTTGCCATCAGATCCAAAATTATAGGAGACGCTGACAATGTTCTAGAATTTTATGGCACTAGCACAGACTGGGACGAAATTAAAAACAGTCTGATTACACACTACAGCGACAAAAGAGATGAAGTATCTCTCACAAAGGACCTGTTTAAAATTACACAAGCGGATAAGGAGATTGAAGATTTCTATAAGGAAATAACTTTTATGTTGTCCCTTATGGTAAATCAATTAAATTTAAACGAACACAACAGTGACGTAAGAGCCGCGAAAAATCTATTTTACCAGGAAATAGGCCTGAAAGTGTTTCTTGCAGGGCTCAATGAACCGGTAGGCACTGTCATCCGTGCTCAATGTCCCACATCGTTGAAAGACGCTTTAAGACGATGTATTGAAGAAAGAAACTTTTATTATCACAAACAAAAATCTTATACCCCACCTGTCCCTACTAGGAACAAATTTCAAAACAAATTTTCAAACCCATTTTCAAGATTTCAGCAAACTCCGGTAACACAAAATTCGTTTCCAAGTTACCCAATCCAAACTAATCCATTCCAACGCGTTGCACCAATCCAACGTCCACAACAACTACAGCACACCCCTCAACAGTTCTCTCCATTCCAACCTCAAGTACCATTTCAACGTACATTTTCTCCCAGTCAACCAAATCATTCTCAAAGACCACAACAACCTGGCCCATCCAATCCATTCAACCGAAATCCTAACCAATTTAGTAAACCTCCTTCCGGAACCTATCGTCCTCCAAAACCCACTCCAATGGAAATCGACCAGTCATTGAGAAGTTTAAAAGTAAATTATATGAATAGACCAAATTTTCATGAAGTAAATTGGACAGAACCAATCGATTACTACGGTCAATATAGTGAGCCATCTAACTGTTACCAATATGATGCAACTAATTATGAGCAAGTTAATATCAATAATAGTTCCGAAGAACAACCCGTTACTGAACCAGAGGGTGATACCTTAAATTTTCAGATGGAATTGCCCGAAATACCAGAAACATGAACAGTAATAATTTTCTACCCTATATAAAAATGAAAACTAAATTTGGCGAACTAAAGTTTTTAGTTGACACTGGTGCCAACAAGAACTACGTGGATCCTGACAAAATTAGCACATGTTTTCTGAAAAACTGTACACCTACAGGAGTCAAAAATATCAATGGGAAACACAACATTAACAAATGTGTTGAAATCGAAATGTTTAACCAACCACTAACCTTTTACGCTTTGAAATTCCATCCATACTTCGACGGACTGATTGGATACGAATCACTCAGAAATCTAAAAGCAGAAATTTTAACCTCATCTAATACTCTCAAACTTCCTACTACATCAGTTAACATGCTTCGAAAATACCCCGATTCATTTAGTCGCAATCTAAATGCATATGAAGAAATTCCATTATCTCTAAAAACGAATGTACCGAATGGCGACTTTTTCGTCGAACATCCACTTCCTCTAACAAACGAAGTAATGATTCTACCAGGACTCTACACAGCAAAAGACAACAAAGCTACAGTTCTTTTGAAAAATTGCTGTGAAGTTCCAGTGAAAATCAGCCCTAATCGACTCATTTTCTCTGAATTGAATAATTTTGAAGTAGTGCAAAAAGTTGAAAATTATGAACCTGGATACGTATTTGATAACACATCAATAGATCCTAGATTGAAAAATCAGCTTCGAATCGACCATTTAAACATAGAAGAGAAGCGAAAATTGATCAATTTGATTTCGAAATTTCCAAGTGTTTTCTATTTGGAAGGTGACAATCTAAGCTTTACGAACGTCATTAAACATAGAATAGAAACCAAAGACGTTCTACCCGTTCATGCAAAAAGCTACAGGTACCCCTATTGTCATAAAGAGGAGGTACAAAAACAAGTTTCTAAGATGCTGTCTCAAGGCATCATACGTCCCAGCACGTCTCCTTGGTGCTCTCCAATTTGGATCGTACCAAAGAAATTAGATGCATCTGGACAACAGAAGTGGAGATTAGTAGTCGACTATAGAAAACTTAATGAAAAGACTATAGATGACAAATACCCACTACCCAACATAACCGAAATATTAGACAAACTAGGAAAATGCCAATATTTCACAACATTGGACCTAGCATCTGGCTTTCACCAGATCGAAGTTCACCCAGATGATATCCAGAAAACAGCCTTTTCCGTAGAACATGGATTATACGAATACTTAAGAATGCCATTTGGACTGAAAAATGCTCCAGCAACTTTTCAGCGTGTCATGGATCACGTACTCCGTGACCTAATTGGAAAATGTTGTCTTGTTTATATGGATGACATTATTATTTTTTCTGTTTCTCTTCAAGAACATATTGAAAATTTGACAAAAATATTTATGGCATTGGAAAAAGTAAACCTCAAAATACAGCTAGATAAAAGTGAATTCCTTAAGAAAGAAGTGGCATTTCTAGGCCATATTGTGACAGATAATGGCGTTAAACCAAATCCAAGCAAAATCGAAGCAATTCAAAATTGGCCTATCCCCAAAAACCAGAAAGAACTAAGAGGCTTTCTAGGAATTTTAGGATATTATCGTAGATTCGTTCGCGATTTCGCCAGAATAACAAAACCTCTCACTGCTCAACTGAGGAAAGGCGAACACGTAGAGCACACAGATATTTTTTTAAAAACATTCGTTGCATGCAAAAAACTTTTAACTCAAAGCGATATCCTTCAATATCCAGATTTCGAAAAACCATTTGTGCTAACCACAGATGCCAGTAATTTTGCTCTAGGTGCCGTTCTATCCCAAGGTGCTATTGGACAAGACAGACCCGTAGCATATGCGTCTAGAACATTGACGAAAACCGAAGAAAGATATTCAGCAATAGAAAAAGAATTATTAGCGATCGTATGGGCAACTCAATACTTTAGACCCTACCTTTTTGGTAGAAAATTTACATTATACACGGATCACCAACCTTTAACATACGCACTAAACCTCAAAACACCCAATACAAAACTAGTTAAATGGCGTCTACAGTTATTAGAATATGATTTTGAAATAAAACACCGACCCGGTAAGCAAAACGTTGTCGCTGATGCTCTATCGAGGATAACACATGATATCAACGTGAACGAAGATGATTCCGACTCAGACGACTGTTCAGTGCATTCCGCTGATACAGATGACTCTGAATTCATCAAATGTACAGAAAAACCAATAAATTTTTTTCACAATCAAATTATTTTAAAAATTGACCCTAACGAATCTGAGACATACGAAGAAATTTTCCCTCGTGTGTACCGAAGAACTATTACGAAAACAACATTTGGTGTACCACTTTTAATTCGAATTTTGAAAGAATACATGGATCCCAGACGATCAAACTGCATTATGTGTCCTGAAAACGTGATACAATGCTTACAAATTGTATACAAAAACTATTTTAGTAGATGCAAAACTTTCAAACTCTGCATATCACAAAAAATTCTCATTGATCTACCAAACTTAGAAGATCAAAACTCAATTATCGAGGATACCCACGAAACAGCTCACAGAGGTATTCGTGAAAATCTGGAGGAGATAAAAAGGAGATTCTTTTTTCCTAATATGAAAAGGAAAGTTAGGAAGTACATCATCCTATGTGATACTTGTAATAAAGCAAAATACGAGAGAAAACCTTACAAAATTAAATTTGGTGAAACCCCTATACCGAAACAACCCATTGAAATTATTCACATAGATATCTACATCGCTCAACCAAATTTGTTTTTATCTGTAGTAGACAAGTTGACAAGGTATGGAACATTAATCCCAATAAAATCAAGATCAATTGCGGATATACGAAAGGCGATAATAAAATACATAACACTGTACGGCACTCCAAGCTTGATTGTCTCGGATAACGAACCAGCAATTAAGTCCATCGAAATTCGAGGACTACTCTCAGATCTCAACATACAACAATATTTTACTCCTTCGAACCACAGTCAAACAAACGGAATAGTCGAAAGATTTCATTCGACAATAACCGAAATTTTTAACGCTAATAAACACAAATACGGTGAAGTGTCAAACAAAGAAAAATTTTTAATCGCATGTTCTTTATACAATAACAGCATCCATACAGCTACCAACATGAAACCACGTGAAATTTTATATGCAGCCAAAAATGGACAGGAGAGACCGATAGAAATGGAACGCCTTGTTGAACTTCGTGACAAGTTGTACGACGAAGTTCAAGTACAACTAACCAAGACACAAAACTCACAGAATCTGTACCACAACAGGAAGCGAGAGGATCCGCCAAAACTAAAACAAAACGAATTGGCATATAACCGCATCCAAGGAGTGAAGTCTAAAATTAAGGACCGCTACCAACAAGTGCGAGTACGATCTAACCGGAAACACACGTACAAAGATATCCTAAGTCGAAAATTGCATAAAGAAAAACTGCGACGAATCCGAAAGTAACACCACAGAATCTCTAATGTGTTTTTTCATTTGTTTTCTCTTTTTAGATGACGTTTATTTGGAATATCCTGATAACAACCACATTCCTTACTCAGCTATCCCAACCACAATCCATCCACGTCATTAATCTCAAACAAAACCCCGGTCTTTTAACCATAGAAACTGGCAACAGTTTTATAAAAATAGGCAATCACAGATTGTTTCATATCCTAGAACTGGATAATTACGAACCTATTTTTAGAAAATTGCTTGCTAATATCCAAGGAATACGGACATTCTCAAATTTTACTGATATGTTTGAAATCTTAGAATCGAAATATGGAACCGTTCACAGTTTATTCAATAATCTTCGGCCAAAGCAAAGAAATAAAAGAGGATTATTTAATTTTCTCGGAACTGGAATAAAAAGAATTACAGGAAATATGGACCATAACGACTATGAACAAATTTCGAAAAATATTTTTGAACTGCAGATCAAGAACAAAAGACTTATTAACGAAAACAACGAACAGCTTAAAATTAATCTACAACTCCAAAATAGAATCAATTCCATTATCAACCGTTTAAATCAACAACAGAGTGAAATAACTAAAAACATTATATCAGCTAGATTTGAAAACGAAACCAACAAAAACTTTAAATTATTTAGAGAAATTTTGAAAATCAATTACAACTTAGACAACCTTAAATCACATTTAGAAGACATTTTTGAATCAATTCAGTTAGCAAGAACTAACATTATTCCCAAACAAATACTTTCAATTGAAGAGTTAGGATTTGTTTCAGATATATTAGAAGAACAAAACATTAGGACGAACAGTTTAGATCAAATTTATGAATATTTAGAATTGTCAGCATTTTATAACCATTCAAAACTAATATTTGTTGTGTCAATTCCAAAAATAGAAAAAGCTATGTACACACATTTTTTCCTAGAACCTCTTCCAGTAGTAGATAAAATTTTAAAACTTCCTGCTAATGCTGCTTTGCAAAGCGACAACAGAACATATTTCATCAAGAAGGATTGCCTGCGAATCGAAAGGACAAGACTGTGCAATCTAAGCAGCCTAGAGGACATTACCGGCGACCTATGCTACTCAAACCTACTAAGAGGACTATCAGGAAACTGTACTTTCGTAAAATGCTATCAATCAACGGAGATCAAAGCGATCATGGACAATTACCTTGTCGCTAAGAACATCAATAACACAGAAATCGAATCGAATTGTGGTCTTTCAAAACGAAACTTATCTGGAACGTATTTGATAGAGTTCCACAATTGCTCTGTCATAATAAATGGCACCAAGTTCTCAAATGTCGAAGCAAACAAATCAGAACCGACATTTGTTATGCCATTAGATGGTTTACATATCAATGAACAGACCCTGGAAATCCAGAATAATATAGAAGAAATTCACATCCATAATAGACATCGGATTGAAGCATTAACTAAGGAACACAAAATTCAGACATACACATCTCTAAGTATGTCGACCGTATGTTTTCTCCTAAGTATCGTTGCAGGTCTTTCATGGATTTCGAGAAAACGCAGACAGATATCTCTTCATATTGGAGCATCCATGGAGTCTAAAAGCAAACCAGAAATTAAACCTGAGACCAGTACAATTCGGGACGAATCGTCTCCAAAAGGGGGAGTAGTTAAGATCGAACCCTTACCGATCCTCAACAATCATCCATACACCAATCGCTTTATTGGTGTATCATCATTTTCATCATTCCCGGCAACAACAACAACAACGACGACGTCCACCACACCGACGACGATAGCCCAGCTAGTAGAACGGAAACAGTAGTCTAGCATCAGCATTTCATCACCTGACAACATAGGTAGCATTTACGTGGACAACCACCGAACGAGACCACTAAACGAAGCCACAACCCTTTGGACCCGCGGCATCAGCAGTTCTTCCACAGCAACAGCATAAGCATTGCAGTAGGTAGTGAGGTTTGATCGTAATCAATAATTGAATAAAGGTTCAGTTCGTTTTAGGCAGTAGATCGAATAAGTTCTTTTTTTAAAACTTAGTCTGGGTGACACCCTTCTTCACTTATATTTATATATATATATATATATATATATATATATATATATATATATATATATATATATATATGTATATATATATATATATATATATATATATATATATATATATATATATATATATATATATATATATATATATATATATATATTGTAACAATAGTCTTTGGTAGTAGCACCAATTTCTGTTGCTTCCATGTATCCGAGAAGATTCCTTGATCTATGCGTTGCATCGCGGTTCTAAACATGTCTAGATTTGCATTGCCTATCATTTTTAGAGCAACTGGTCGTTTCCATTCACCACATATGATGCCGGTGATCATGGGCTTTAGGGGTGATATGGGAAGAGTACATCGATTATCGGTCGCAACAGCTCAAGCGACTTCTATTTTGGTGCCATGGCAGTATCGGAGAGGTGTTGACCGGTCGTATCTAGTAGCAGGCTTGATAATTCTCCTCAACATCATCAGAGTTCGGTGACATACTCTAGAGCAGCGTGCTGCTAGTGCCTCTTTGCGAGGGAGCCAAAAAATGCTAAGCAGCGAGGCAACGAAAAATGAGCGAGGAAGATGCAGCACAAAAAAAAGCCGAGTTAAATTCCATCAAAAAAGGGTGCTCTCACAACTCCCCGAGGACTGTCTGTTCGGGCGGCAGACTCGAGAGTTCGTTTGAAGTGTGAGTGATGGTGAGCATCGCAACGAGAGAGAGAGAGTGTCTGAAAAAATCCTCGCATTTTTCTGCACTCTCACTCGAATCGCTTGAGGATCTGTGTTGAAAATTTTGAGTTTATTTTTTTCTCCTCAGAAAAACGGCAAAATCGCCTCCTCTTTGCATCGCAGAGGAGTTTCTATCAAGCCTGTCTAGTAGACAGATAGGTCTATATGCCGACGGGTCACCTGGTGATTTCCCCGTCTTTGGTAGTAGCACCAATTTCTGTTGCTTCCATGTATCCGAGAAGATTCCTTGATCTATGCGTTGCATCGCGGTTCTAAACATGTCTAGATTTGCATTGCCAATCATTTTTAGAGCAACTGGTCGTTTCCATTCACCACATATGATGCCGGTGATCATGGGCTTTAGGGGTGATATGGGAAGAGTACATCGATTATCGGTCGCAACAGCTCAAGCGACTTCTATTGGGGTGCCATGGCACCTTTGGTCTCACCATTCTGTAGGCGTTAGCCCGCGGCCTCAAGGAAGCACCCTGACATTGACTTTTAAACCATGCCCGTTTCAGATTCTCTATTTTCTTGTTGAGAGTTACCTTTGCCTCTTCTCTGACTGCTTCCCTGCGTTCTTCTGTTTGTGCTGCAACAGTACACCGGCAGCCTGTTCTCTCTGGGAGGGGCTCGTGATATCACGGCAACTAGCTCTTCATCGTTTTGGTCTAGATTGTTCCGCTTGTGCCTCAGGGCCTCAGCCACCATGGAGCGCACTGTTTGCCAACCTCGCACTTAAGACGAGTTGTATTACACTGTCCTTCGTTCGACAAACATTGTACTATAGCGAATCGCTTGATGATCGCTATGAGTATAAGCGTTATCAATGTGATACTTAATGGTTCCGAAAAGATTACAACTAAAAACGTCTCATCGATAATCGATTCTGCACCATTTCTGCGGAAGGTGCTCACTGTACCCATATTTGCAAGTTCTACATTCAAAGCGGCCAGCTAACAATAATTGGCCTCTTTGGTTGAAGCAGCGACTACCCACTCCACTGCCTATCCATTCAAGTCACCAGCTATTACCACTTGATGCCAATCAGCTAGTTCGGAATTATTGTGGACCATATGGAAAAATAGTGCTGGATCTTTTGGATCTTTTTGACCTATTTTTCATCCATTTTTACACAAGCGACAAAAGAAAGTGTTGCATTTTTTTCGAGTACAAGCTTTTCTGCTGTGACTGATTCATAAAATACGTTGCCAACCCTGGGATGTACAATTTTGATTTACGACACGACTCCAAACTATTCCGGAGTTCATTGTTTGTACTGAATTGTCACTCTCATAAGCCAATTCATTTTAAACTATGGATGAATTACCAGATACTCATAAAAAATGTACACAATGGACTGCCACACGATATACGAATGCGAAAATGGAAACTTTGGCAAATAAAGCTGGGACAGAGCATGCTTCTCAGCTTAGTGTTCAATGAGCACTTCCACAGTTATTAACCAAGGTAGCAGTAGCGGTTTGGTTCGTTTCTTCAAGTGAACGTCTGGAGTGCTTCTGGGATGCTTTCTCCCTCGCAACGACCTCTTGAAGGTGTCCACAAAGCTCTCCGCCTGGCCATTGGACTGCGGGTGGTACGGCGATGTTCGGAAATGTTGAATTCCGTTCTTGCTGCACAAAGCCGCGAACTGTTTCGATGTGAACTGCATACCGTTGTCGGAAGCAATGAAGTTGGGAACGCCAAAGCGGGCAAATAGCGAGGAACTCAGTTACTGCTGATGTTGTCGTGGATCGAACGATACGAATTTCTGGCCATTTTGTGAAGGCGTCTATCACTATGAGGAAGCGCAGACCGTTGATTGGACTAGCGAATTCGATGTACAAGTGTGGAAACGTACAGGGAGATTGAGTGAGCGGTCACGAGCGTAGAGGAACCTTGGACGGTGTCTTCGAATGTGTGGCACAGCTTTCACATTTCTTGACGAAATCAGCAATGTGGTCATCGATCTTCGGCCAGTACACGTGGCTACTCGCAATAGCTTTTATCCGCTTCATTAACGGATGTCCTCAGTGGAGTTACTTGAGAATCCGCTGACGAAATCTGTCCGGGATCACCAAACGGATGGACATCACGATGCAGCCCTTTACTACCGATAGTGTGTCTCGAATAGCGAAGAAGGGCTGAACTTCAGGATTAGCGATGTCATCGAGTTTGGAGGGTCATCCACGCTGGTTGTAGTGGATGACTTGTTGGAGAATTGGACACTGGAGGGTAGCGTCGCGCACCGACTTGAATGTTACTGGCAGCGAACTGATGGCTTCCTGGAATGGAATCTAAATGACGTCTTCCAGCTGAATCGAGGTGATGATGAAATCCTCCTCAGGATTAACGTAACTGTCGATGAGGCGGGACAGAACGTCGGCGTATCCAATCTGCGTGCGTGATAGACACGTACTCGATGTCGAAAGTTTTAGCACAGGAGCGTCAGGGCCCAACGTTGAAGTCGGTTGGCCGAATGAACCGGAATCTCCTCTTCTGTTCAAATATCCGCAGAAGTGGCTGATGATCCGGCTGGAGGGTGAACTTGCGTCCTAGCAACATGCGATGGAATTTCGTTACGGCCAGTGAATAAAATTGTCATCAAAACAGACGAAAAATAAACAACAAAGCAAGCTCGCTCACAACCGTTTGTCTCAAATTTTGCGGATTGGGATACACTCAAAAGCAAGATTGACATGACAATTACAAGGCGCAACATTGTTGCAACCTTCTCAACTCGCGATTAATCAGTTATTTTAAACACAAAACCAAATTAGTTTTATGGATGCTGTTCGATAATGCGTCAATGTTTACTAACACGGAGAAAGTTCTCGAAAGTTGCAATGCGTACCCCAGACAATCGCTGCTCACGTGGTGTTCGATCATTGTCATATTCTGTTCAAGTGGAGATGAACTGTGTTGCGGAATACAATTGTTGCAACAAGAATAGGAGATGACACTGTATTTGTTGTTTCGTTTTGGGTGACAATTGATTCACTGGTTACGACAAATACCAGCGCAAGACCTTTCTTCTCGATCCGTCCGTAATTTGTCTCCGCGGGGGTGAATGAACGGGAAGCGTATGCGACGGCTTTGACCGAACCATCGGGGAACCTGTGTCAAAGGCAGACACCGATTCCGGACTGCGAGGCGTCAGCAGCAACGATGATGTCCAATGGTAGATCACATAGTGCATAGTGCATCAGCAGCAAAACTCCGGGATGAACTTCACATAGAAATTGACTGCACCAAGTAACTGTTGAAATAAAACGACTAACAAGACAAGGCTATTCGCTCCACACCGCAGACTACTGACTGATATCGCTACCAGCCAGCTCATCTCTTTTATTTCAAAGATATCTATAATTCATTCACTTAAAATACCACCCCTACAATTCTTACCCATAGACATCTCCACTACAGGGTGTGTGATGTACCTGCTCTCCAACACTCCTCCTCATCACACAACCTTCAAACCGCCATCTGCCACCCGAGCTCTCTTGTCCACTAAGCTCCTCCTGGCACCGAGCTACCGAACTCCTCTTAGTCGAGCTTCTCCTGGCCACCATCGTCCTCTAGGCCAACCGCGCCGTCCTCCGAGCTCCTCTTGACTCGAGTTTCTCCAGCTGTTCCAAGCTCGTCGTCCGATCAGCCAGCATCCGCATCTTCAGCCTCGTTCTCAGCATCTTGGCCTCCAACTCTTGGGCACCTCGTCCAAGCCACCTCCCGTCCAGACTCCACCTCCTCACAGAGATTCTGCCTCCTCGTCTAGGCCATGTCTCCTCGTCCAGGTGCTTCCTCGTGGTCCCTCATTGAAGCCGGCTTAGCGTCCTCCAGGCGTTCCTGGGCCCATAACCTGTTGAAATAAAACGACTAACAAGACAAGGCTATTCGTTCCACACCGCAGGCTACTGACTGATATCGCTACCAGCCAGCTTCTCTCTTTTATTTCATGTCTGGGTAAAGATATCTACAATTCATTCACTTAAAATACTACCCCTACAATTCTTACCCATAGACATCTCCACTACAGGGTGTGTGATGTACCTGCTCTCCAACAGTAACGAATGTAGAGTTTTGACATCTTTAGGCGGTGGCATCTTGACAATGGCTTCCACCTTGGATGGATCTGGATGGAGACTAGTGATCCTATATAGAGAGATACGCGGAAGTAAAATGGAAATATTTGGCAACAGACCAGCAGTGCTGATTTTGCTCGGCGTTGAGAACAATATTGTAACACGGACATGACTTCATCATCGCTAAAAATATTATTTTGTTTCGTTATAGATCTTTGAGCTACACATTCAAACTAATAAACAGCCCAAAAAATCAACAACTAAAAATAGCATTGAAAAAAAATAAAAAAAGAAAAATATTTCATTTATTTTGCTGCATGCAAAATTACTTTTACCGAAATAATTTCAAGTGGATAACATTACTCCTCAAGAAAAGTTCAAAACAAACATAACGCATGTTCGTTTGGCTCACACTTTGACAGCTCTCGCTGCTCGATTGGCTCACACTTTGACAGAAATGTCAGCTTCCGCGAATCTCTCTTATAAAGGATTTCTAATGGAGACCGTTTTCATCTACGATGTGCGCCAGATACTTGACCTCCAACTGCAGAATGTTGCACTTTTCTTCCTTCAATACGAATCCGTAAACTTGAAGGCGTTGGAAAAGTGCGTTGAGAATCTTGTGGTGCTCCTCTCAAGTTTTGCTGTAAACGAAGATGTCGTCCAGAAACGTGTCCACTCTTTCGAGATTGGCAACCATGCTGTTCATCAACTGCTGGAAGACCCCGGGAGCATATTGAAACGGAACAGAAACGGAAGGAGCCGGTTGAAAGAAGTCCACTGGCGTGATGATTCCCATCGAGTGAAGTCTGTCCAGCTCCACATCAATCTTCTCTATCGACGTGAAAGAAACTGGGCGCTTTGGTTTGAAAACGGGTTAGGCATCGGGATTGAAATTGAGTCGGACCTTTATCTACTTGCGGTGTTCGAGGCCTTGCTTGAATACTTCGGGATACGCCGCTTTGTATCGTTGGATTTGGTTGACTTGACCAGTGGCAACGTGTACCTGGTTGCAGATAGTGGGGTGTCCCACAGCTTGAACAGTTCCATCCAGTCTAGACCGAACAGGTTGATGCATTTTTTGGTCTCGTAGAAAGTTGCGGTTTTAGTGACACCTCCGAGCTTGATTGGGTATCGGAGCTCACCAAGTAGATGAAGAGCGTAACCCGACGCAGTCCGGGCAGTCCGTGTTGTAGGAGTCAGCGTTGGCGAGCCCAGGTTCTTCTTCCACTGCTTCTTCGAAACGATGGTGATGTCGGATGCGGTGTCCAACTGCAGAGTGACTTGGGACCCGTTCATATCCACCGTTGAGAACTTCCTTTTTGAAGTGCACCTGACCTGGTTGATGAAGAAAATGCCGTTCACATTATTCTTCTTCTTGAGTGCCGCCTTCGATGTGTAGCTGCCACAATACCCCTCTTTGTGGCCGGTTTGCTTGCAGTCTCGACAAACGTGCTTTGTGTAGGTGCAGTCGCGGACGTAATGCATTCCGCCACACTGCCAGCAGGGCGTTCTTGGACCATCGGACTTCGTTTTCTTTTCTTTGGAACCGGGTAACCTCGGTGGTAGCTTCTGCTGGACTGCACAAATTATACTCACTGATTTCCTAGGTTCCACCATGGTCGTGTCGTGCTTGAGATTTTTCAGACGTTGGCATTCCGTGATGAGTGATTCCAGCATTCTTCCGCCACGTTGGTCTCAGTCTCATTGGGATGTCTGCGTTTTTCGACGATCGGAGCCCACAGGTGAAAATCAGGCTTTTGGGCTGATCCGCCATGATCTTGCTGAGCTCGAAGTCCTCACAGCATCAGTTGACCGTCCCAGCGTACGTTAGAAAATCGTCTGCGTCATTCTTCGTTAGCTGGAAGAACTGGAACCGCTTGCTGAACAGGGAGATTTGGACACTGAATAGCTCTTAGAAAGGAGCATGAAGAGGCAGTAATTGCTCGGGCGCAAGAAGCTATGGAACAGAACAACATGCGACGGTTCCACGAGTCCGTAAATGGTGTGCGAAGAAAAACAGCGCCGTCTCCCGCCATGTGCAACGACCGCGAAGGAAACTTGCTGACGGATAAAACAATGGTGGCTGCCAGGTGAAAAGAGTACTTCGAGTCATTGTTGAACGGAGATAACGGAAGTGCATCTGGTAGCAGAATTCAAATCGATGAGGATGGACAGGCTGTGGAACCTCCAACGCTAGATGAGGTGAAGAAAGCTATCAATGGGCTGAAGAACAACAAGGCTGCTGGGAAGGACAAGCTCCCGGCCGAACTTCTCAAACACGGAAGTGAGCAGCTGTACGAACTCCTTCACCATATCATTTTGAGGATATGGGAGGAAGAACAAATGCCTACTAGTTGGTTGGAAAGTCTCATTTCCCCGTTGTACAAGAAAGGGCATCGACTGGAGTGCGCCAATTACCGAGGGATAACACTCCTTAATTTGGCGTACAAAATCATGTCTGGAATTCTGTTCAACATATTGAGACCGTATGAGGAGACCTTTGTCGGCGAATACCAAGCTGGTTTTCGAGAGGGCCGATCAACGACGGATCAAATGTTTACCCTACGTCAAATCCTAGATAAATTCCGGGAGTACAACTTGCAGACTCATCATCTGTTTGTAGATTTCAAAGCAGCGTACGATTCAGTGAAGGGAAACGAGTTGTGGCAAATTATGTCCGAACATGGCTTTTCGGCGAAGCTAATTAGACAGATTCGTGCAACGCTTGATGGATCGAAATCAAGTGTGCGGGTGGTGGACGAGATTTCGTCATCGTTCGTAACCTTAGATGGATTGAAACAGGGTGACGCTCTTTCCAACTTGCTGTTTAACATAGCGCTCGAAGGTGCTATCAGGAGAGCCGGTGTGCAGAGAAGCGGTACCATTATCACACGTTCTCATATGCTCCTTGGCTTTGCGGACGATATCGACATCATCGGGATTGACCGTTGGGCAGTGGAAGAGGCGTTCGTGCCTTTCAAGAGGGAGACAACGAGGATCGGGCTCACGATCAACACCACAAAAACGAAGTACATGATAGCTGGTGGTCAACGTGGGTCCGGACGTGTTAGTGGTAGCAAAATGGTGCTAGGTGGTGAAAAGTTTGAAGTGGTGGAAGAATTTGTGTATCTTGGAACACTAGTGACATGCGATAATAATGTTACCCGCGAGGTGAAAAGACGTATTGCAGCTACGAGTCGGGCTTTCTACAGGCTCCGTAATCAGCTGAAGTCCCGTAGACTGCAAACGAAAACAAAACTCGCGTTATACAAGACACTGATCCTTCCGGTTGCCCTATATGGCCGGACATTGAAGTAAGTTGACCGGAGAGCTTTCGGGGTGTTTGAACGTAAAGTGCTGCAAACAATACTCGGCGGTAAACTAGAAAACGGCATCTGGCGGCGTCGCATGAATCACGAGTTGTACCAAGTGTATAAAGAGGTGGATATTGTCAAGCGCATAAAACACGGCAGACTGCGTTGGGCTGGTCACGTTGCCCGTATGCTGGAAGAACGACAAGCAAAGATAATATTCAACGGAGAACCCGGATATTCATCGTAGCGAATTGTAGTCCATCAAGTATCAAGTAAGTATAGCTCTTTCAGCTTCTACACCGTCTCATCGAACGAGTACAAGGGTGCTTCGGGAGCGCAAAATTGACGTACTTGTCGTGCACCGTCATGCGCAAGCTGTTCAAACCGTCACATGAACATCTCAGCAAAAAAAATGTTGCGTTTGCAGCAAACCAAAGCATAAGTAGCATTTTGAGTGGAATTTTTGGCCAGCAAACGTAGCGGACAGGAGAAATGACTAGCCTTGTGATTATATTTATCAGCATCTTTGGAAAAACTGCTCCACTGGCTGAGGTTTTTAATAACAGTTAATTTTGAATACAATAATTTTCACTTTTTCAGCCATAAAAACATCTGACGTTTCGTGACAGTGGAATCGGGGCTGCCTATGACGTTGATATTTTTCCTCTTCGCGAGTCTCTCTCGGGTGGTAACCATCGGCTGCTTTGTTAGTGGCTAACAATTTTCATCAGAAACCATCAATTCTCATCATAACCCTTCCCGGGATCTCATCCGTAACCTTCTTTTTTACAGGATTCTTACCCGCACGTTGGATTGGAATCCTTTCATGATCCTCACAAGAATTCGAAAAACAAAGTATTGGTTTTCTGAAATAAAGAAGTGGAATTTTGTAGTACAGTGAAGTTTTGATTATAAAAAAAACTTCAGTTCAACTCCCACTAGTTTAACCTTTGCAAAACAGTTGGACTTATTTTTTTCTCATAATGAGAGTTTTCTTAAAATTTACACTGATGTGCCACAAGATTATTGATCCTCCTAAATATGAATTTAAATTCCGGAACCGGATATGAATGTACCTTATCGTTGAGAATATCTAGAATTCACCTTCAATAATACGCGCCTAAGGGGTGCGGACTCGAACATTGCTTGTCTCGCAAGAAACCATTTTCAAGGTGCACACTTGTTGAAATACTTCACACAAAGCTTCTGCAGTTTGATGCAGACAATTGGTCCAATAAATCAGCTGAATCAGATAGTTTCTGACCGTACATTAGTAAAAATATATGTTTAACAAGAGTTTTGAAAACCTTATGCATTCACAAGACCAAATTTGACGTTTCTTCAAATTTTGCAATTTTTGTGTCACATAAAATGTCTAACATTTTTTAGCGTGACTAAGTAATGACTGCAAACTCCTAGGCATACTCGGAACATTTTTATGAAAATTTAAGCCTGACAGCAGCTTGGCTGCTTGTTGATATTCAGTTTGCACCCCCAGATACGCGCCAACTTGTGACGCAATGGAGGGGAGAACCTTTCAAAAACGCACAATTGCAAACAAAAGCGATGCAAATCACCCAAATGCAAATACTCATGTGAAAAGCAGCGTATTTATTCGGATTGGAAGGTGGGGGTAATATGCCCTATCAACAAGAAAGGCAAAATAAGCTAGATTGTGAGAACTTCCGAGCGATTACCATCCTAAAATGGCCTACAAAGTGTTTTCCCAGATCATCTTCCGTCGTCTGTCACCTGTGGTAAACAAATTAGTGGGAAGTCATCAAGCCGGCTTCGTTGGCGACCAATCAACAACAGACCAGATCTTTACTGTACGGCATGGAGAGGATTGAGAAATGCGGCAAAGAACCTAGTATTGTGGATTCAGTGACAGATGTGAACTAAATAAATGAAATATTATATTTAATTCAGTTTTGCAGAGATTCGCCTCCAACTACGTCTCAAGTTGACGCCAATGCTTCCAATAGTTTTCATTGCTGAAACAGTGTTTTAATTTATGTTTCGCATAAGTAATAAAATATGTTTGCTAGTATCCAATCTACGAAGTATGCCGTAACTACGCTAACGCTAACGCTAATAAGTAATAAAACTTGATCTTTCGGAATCAAAAACAAGGTTCTACGACTGGACCACAAATCGTGACATGTATTCAAAATTACCAGATTTGCTTCCGATGATCATCTTTTGTCGTGTAAATTTGACTTTGAAAGTCACAGTATGCAAAACATACACAGTTAAAAATAATGAAGATTACACGTCATGTAAACTTCATTTATGCGATGTAAACATGACGTCATGTAAATTCAAGTCTGGAATCATGTAAAAGTGTGTTATATGTCATGTAATCACTCAGGATTCTAGGATTATGCTGGATTACATGACATATAATTGAAGTTTACATTACATATCATGTAAATATCCATGATATTCCACGATCCAATTATGTGCATTATATGTCTCAGAAATTTACACGTTTCGTTCGAACTGTGTAATCAAACTTGAAATAGTTCTCAGAAATCGCATACTAATAGCCTCCGATGTCTGAACATTTTAAATGGTCAAGTAATTATTACATAAATACTTTCGCAATATGTTGAATTACTGGTGGAATAGGTTATGTACACTACATTTCCGGCCGTGTATCAGGGTTGACCACCGGTATCCAAATGTGTGTGCATGCATTTTGAGGTACAACTAATACAACTAATCATCTTCACAAAACCGTAAACAATTTGAAAATGAGTCTTTTTTTCTTTTATTTTTATTCTTTATTAGTAATATCCCAAACATTACATTAATTTCTTATATCAAGATGATCTGTGTCAGACAACACTCTCATCCCAATTTGGTATAATAAATGTTTACAGGTGAGTTGATTTCACCTGCTTATAAGAGAAAAAAAAAACGCTTTCAATTTACTTAACCCAACTTAACCTAAATATATAACGCATTAATCGTGGCAATAGAAGATTGCAACGATTTTTGTTTTAAATTTATTAATTATTTTATTCGACATTTGTTCCAATGCATTGGAAACATTGCAATGTTTCAACATTAAATACTCTATATAACTCATTAGTCATTAGTACTATACCAAGAAGCAGGCATCAGAATAATTTTCAAAATTTTATTTTAAATGCTCTGCAGAGCTTTCTTCCTACTATAACAACAGCTAGTCCATATTGGTACAGCATACAACATTTGTTTGAAAATTTGTTTGAAGATCAAAAGCTTGTTCTTGAGATAAAGTTTTAGTTTTCTATTAATAATGGGATAAAAACATTTCACATATTTGTTACATTTGGCTTGAATGCCCTCAATGTGATTTTTGAAAGATACATTTTTATCTAGCATGGGCCTTTGATACTTAAGGCCCAAGTAAAAATGGTGCAAGAGTCAAATCTGAAAAAGCAGTTTTCTCTTTTTAAATAGACAAATCGAAGAAAATAAAAACACACAGCTCTTGCATTTGCAGCTCTTGGCTGTGTGTTCTTATTTTCATCAATTTATTGTTTTGAAAGGAGAAAACTGCTTTTTCTGTTCTAATTTTTGAGCCATTTTTTCTTGCACCTTAACCTCATCTGACCAATTTATTGGAACCCCTCTCATCGTCCACAACATGTCTACTTGAAGGTTTCAAATAAAGAGCTTTTGGTTTATGTGGGAATATTATTAGTTGCGTTTTAGAAGCATTCGGAGGAATCTTCTAGTTTTGCAAGCATGAACAAAAATATCAAAACTCTTTTGCAATCTACTACAGATGACACACAGGCTTCGTCCTTTGGCGGAGAGGCCTAAGTCATCAGCAAATAATGATTTTTGACATCCCGGAGGTAGCTCAGGTAAGTCAGATGTGAAAACATTGTTTAATATTGGTCCCAAAATGTTGCCTTGAGGAACACAAGCTCTTACAGGAAGTCTTTCAGACGTGGTGTTCTGATAAATAACCTGAAGTGTACGATTTGACAGATAACTTTGGATTATTATGTCTTATCATTTTTGCACATATCCCGTTATATCTGAGTGACTTTGTTGTACGAAATTCGTTCAAGGTCACAAGGTACGTAAACTCTCGTGCATAAGTTTGGGTTCACCCCCTAAAAAACATACAAAAGTGTTTAGTCCATATCTCTGGGATTACACGTCCAAGCCACATTCGAAAGGCAAAGAGTTGTTCTTACTACGTATGTATTTTTCCAAAAATATTTTTTGAATTTTGTATAGGGAGACTTACGGCTTCGGCACCTTGCGACTATTATCGGCAACCAAATTTCAAACGCCAAATACACAGTATTTTACTATCAAAACACACCAATGAAAACATTCAGATGATTTTTCGTTCTGTCAGCTACCCGCTAACGAGATTTCCGAGACGGAACAAACAATTTGGCCCAAGATGTCAGCATTTCAAATGAACACGCCTCAAAATGCGACTGATTTGGAGCTGCCGAAGTGATTCGTTTGCAGTTCTTATGGGAAAGCTGCCGAACAGAATGAGGCTGCCGACAATAGTCACACTGACAAGAGATGTTCGCAGCGTTGTAAAAACGTTTCCAAAATGCTTTTAACAAGTCTGTCGGTGTGAATCGATAAAGGATTGATCAGCGCATACGTGTAAACAAACAAACACATAATTTGTCTGCTGATGTCCGAAAAAATCACAAGAGAAGCGCGGCATCGGCTTAGACTGCCGAGAATACGTAAGTTCCCCTACTAAATTATTACTTAAAATTGTGACATTTTTCAAAAAACATTGCTGATTTCCTCAGCATTGGATCGACCAAAACTTTAAAAAACAAATTGTCATTAGAATCTTAATCTTATATTCTTTGAAAGGCACTCACGAAATTTTTCCGAAAAAATCTGAAAACTATTCAAAATCAATGACACAGTCATTCAAGTCATCGTGCGAATGTTTTTTCAGTGTGTTTTTTAAAAAACGTTACAACTTAAAGTAAAAATTTAGTATATAAAATCAAAAAAATGTTTTTGAAAACTTCATACGAAGTAAGAATAAATCTTTACCTTTCGAACGCGGCTTAGAGAGTTTCAATTGGACGTGTAATCCCAGAGATATGGACTGAACACTTTTGTATGTTTTGTAGGGGTAAACCCAAACTTATGCGCGGGAGTGTACAATAAAAAACTGAAAAAAAATTATCTATCGTTGCCGATAAGATAAATGATCAGACTATCACTTATTTTATTGGAAACTATAAACTTAAGTATATGCAATATGAATAGAAACCAGAAACCCGAATTCAGCTTTGGTCGATGTTTTAAAGGGTCAAAACCAAGTCCTTGTATATCGGTTAAAACATGTAATAATCTAAAACGTTTGTTGGCTATCCTTAAGTATAGATGTTTGATATTAGTAAACTTGATATGAATATTTTATATATATATATATATATATATATATATATATATATATATATATATATATATATATATATATATATATATATACATATATATATGAAAATACCTGAAAACCTATGATTTTGGGAAGTTTTCTTATGTGAAAAAAACTAGTGATTTTTGAGAATTTTACCATTTAAAGGTAAATTAAAAAAAAAGTAATTTTATCAAACAAAATTTTCACAGGCAGAAATTAAAATGCCTCAAGGAAAAATACTAAAAAAATCAAATAAGTATTTGTATGGAAAAAATATTGTCATGTATTCTTCTTGATATTCTTGTTCAGATTTGTTGGAACGAAACATATTTGTTACACGTAAAAGTTGATGAGTGGTCGAATGTCCATGACGGAATCCGAACTGTTCATTGACAAAAAAAATTGAATTTTCGTTGATGTGGGCCATCATTCTGTTCAAAATAACCTTTTCAAAAGATGGAGAAAAGCAAACTGATTGGACGATAGCTAAAAGCTTCTGCAGGATTTTTTCTGGTTTTATAATTGGTACAAACTTAGCATTTTTCCATTTGTCAGGAAATATTCCAACTGAAAACTTTTGTTAAATATATCAACTAAGAATAATAAGCTACTCTCTGGAAGTTTCTTGATGAGGATGTAGAAAATTCCATCATCGCCAGGAGCTTTCACATTTTTGCATTTTTTTTTTTATAATAGTTTCTAACTTCTTGATTGAGCATATTTTCGAAGTCCTGAGTAACTTGATTTTCTATTGGACTAGTAAGTCCTAAATTGTGCGCGCTTTCAAATTGCAGAGCAAGTTTTTGAGCTTCTTCGCAATTAATTAGTAATAATTTGTTTTCGTCTTTCAATACCTGCAGTGGCTTTTGAGGTTTTTTCATAGTTTTAGATAATTTCCAAAAGGGCCTTAGATCCAGGGTCAAATTGAGGAATTTTATTTTATTTCTAAATTGTTAAAATCGTTTTTAATTTCTTTTCGCAGATCCTGCCACATAATTTTCATAGCTGGATCACGAGTGAGTTGAAATTGCCTTCTCACGTTTTTAAGACCGATCAAGAGTTTAAGATCATCGTCTATCACGGATTCATTTTTTTTTTTTTTCATTTTTTGAATTGCAATGCTCCTGGCTTTAACAATGGAATTTGTTAAAGTTTCAAGAGCATTGTCATATTACTTGAGATGTTATGAACATTTATTTTGTTGAAGATGAACCGACTGAGTATCGAACCCAGACACCTTCATCATGGCTTAGATTCATAGACACGTGGCACAGTGGCCGCATCCCATACAAATACTGTATTCACAATTCTCACTCAAAACGTTCAAAAATGATAATTATTTGACAAAACATGATTTTTAGAGGTAATTTGATAAAAATAGTCGTTTAAACAATAAATCGATATTTCCGGTACATTTGACAGAATTAGTTTAATATAACACTTTTTTTCAATTCAATCAATTAAATCCGTATCCAGATCAAAATCGAATGTAACGTCATGATTTCCATGCCAATTTGAAGTAAAATATCGTGGGCAAGCTCGAGGTGGTTTTTGAATATATTCGGGAGCTTATAATGGTGAAAAATGCGTTATTTATACCAAGTATGATGGTCGAATGGGCTGATTCGCAAGGTAACTAAAAAATATGTTTTCTTATCTCAGCGTAAAAAAGCGCAAGTGAAGCCATAGTACACCGAATACTATGGAATATTTGCCACACATTGAGGGGTAAATGATCATTTTAGAGCGTTTCCCAGATATCTTGCACTATCTTTGAAAAAATACCTTATTTTTGAAGGAGCTCTATGCTATACACTTCTTGACGTTATCAAATGGTAAACATGTCAAATATGGTTCGAAATATGTCCAAAATAAAGCCTAAGATATATTCTTTCGAATAAGACCGATTGAGGAAGATTTGGTCCTGATTTAGTACACAAGCTGCAAATTCTATAGAACAACCTGCACGAAATTTAATTTCAGCTGACATCTCTCTAGGTCACATGCTGTGAAAAATCGAAACATACACCGATCGATCTGAAACTATGGGGGAATGTTATTCAATACTGAAGAAATCAAGAAAAAATATTCGAGAAGAAATTTGCCAACTTCATTTTTTTTACTTTTGGCCAGCTTTGGGCCACTCTGCGTGGGTTATAAAAATGCTAAAAATGGAGCTGAAAACCCGTCTTTACAAAAATAAATAAAACAAAGAAACGTGAAGTTATTGACTTCTGTGTAGGATTTTATTGTAATCGGCCCTGGGAAAAATAAAAACCGTGTATATGAAATGAATGAATTTGATTATAGTCAAGTGCATTTCTTGTGCACGTGGTATTGTACCGACATGTGTAATGAAAAGCTGCACCTGAGAGGCGCTTTTTTATTCGCAGGCTCCGAATAAAATGGTGAAATTTGATGAATAAATCAGAAATGTCAGCATTGAACCATGTGCATCAACTGATGGCAACGAAAGGTGTGCTCCGATCAGAACCGAAGGGCATCACGTGGATAAATTCCGTTGAAATGAGGGAAATGGCAGCTTCCAGTAGTAGCCTCACTGAGATGCATAGAAAAAAAGCTCACTACGCAAAAGCTGTACCGACCAACGTTGGAATCAATTATTCAAATTTATTTTATTTCATTTTATGAGCGAAAATTTTATTTTATTATTTGAATTTCAAATGGATATGCAAAAATGAAATTTTTATTTCGTCTGCCAGCGCCGCACGGAGGCTTGCAATAAACCGATTTCGAACCAACCGAATAGAACGAGATGAGACGATTCAGCAAAATAACAAAAAAAAAAATTCAATCATTTCGTCATGTCAAACATATCCAAACACATTTCGTCGGTCCACAGGTTGACATATTCCTGGGCTTTATTTTTTGTGCGTGCAGGGTACGACTTTTTCCAACTGTGCGCACATTTTCAATAGGCGTTTTGCATTTTTCCGATTTGTGTCCATGAGCTAAGCGGGTTTTCATGCGAGTGATGAGCGCTTTGTGGGAATTTTCGGTCACAGTGTCCAGATGTCATCCTGCCCGAGAGTTGCATTCAGTTCGAGTAAAAATCCACTTTTCGATTAAGTCAGCCATTGGTGCATAAATATACGCCGGATCGCTGATCATTGCTGAGTGTTTGGATTACATTGCCTTATTCACTTCTATTGAAGCTGAAATTTATCAAAGCTCATTGTAGAGCCCAAATTCGAGTGCCTACATATGGGGAAAATCTAATATCCCGCTACGCTTTGGACTTTAGGATGAAACTGGCGAAATCCAAGATAGTACATTTTAGTATAAGCTTTGTGCCATAGTTGTATGAAATTTAATTAAACAAAATGTTTATAGGAATATAACAGTTATCGAAAACGGTGACACATAGTGAACAGCAGTTGAGTAGGCAATAGTGATTTATTTTTCCATCGTAAACTACTTGTACGATATTCAATCATTGCGTGCAAATGAATGAAATGGTAAGAAATTTTGTTTGACATTTTCCGAAACAAGTCTTACCCCCGAAGATTGTAGGCGTAACTTGTCAATATTTATTTGGCTTATATGTTGTTGAATGTAGTTTTTAAATGCTCAAGTCTTTATTTACCATTCTGCATAAAAGTTGAATTGATAACTGGATTAAACACACAGGGTATTGGGGAGTAATGATTTGATAATTTATGAGATCTTCGGTCATACATTTTGTAAAAACACCTAAACATCTAGTGTTTTTTAAGTTATAGTGTTTTCAGGTATACCTCGATTAGTAGATTATATCGATTATATCAACCCTCGATTGTATGTACAGTGTATATCGTGTGGCAGGTACGAAGATACACTATGCCCTGGGAATCGAGAAAATTTCCTTTACGAAAAGATCCTCGACCAGCGGGATTCGAACCCACGACCCTCAGCATGGTCATGCTGAATAGCTGCGCGTTTACCGCTACGGCTATCTGGGCCCACGAGATATAGCAATGTGATTTTACCTGTTTTTAGGTGATGCTAAACTTTTACGGGGGTGATTCAATATTCGACTGAGTGTTGCAATACTTATTTTAGTGAGTCCGTATTTATGACGGGTAGTGTACATTAAAACTCGATTTTATGGACATTTAAATTTCATGTTTTATTTTTGCATGTTTAACCAACTCAAATCAAGCGTTATGTAAACTGAAAATTTGAACATTTATTTTTACAATGTATAAAGAGTTTCAAAACAAGAAGACTTCAGCGCGACTTCCTCAGCCAGTTTTTAATTGGATTTTTCACAACCAGCGCACGCTATGTCTAAACCAGCAGATTATAAAGATCGAATGTACCTCGGATTTTTTCCCGCTAGATGTTAGTATTTTGTCTATAATTTCATAATCGGAAGGTTTCAAAATATTTTATCGTTGAAATATTTCCCATACATTTTGCATGGGCTGAAATATGTAGAAAAACGTGGTTTTTATTGATTTTCACAGGCTGTATATGGAAAAATAGCCAAAAAGTGGAAAAATCAAAATTTCACCGATGGAATATTTGAAAACCTTCCAATTATGAATATATAACCTAATTACTGAACTCTAGCGGAAAAAAATCCGAGGTACATTCGATTTGCATAATCTGCTGGTTTAGACCTAGCGTGCAGCGAGCATCATCTGTTTGTGAGATATACATGAACGATTATGAACGATTAACGGCAACATGTTAGCCATTTACACAATTCTCGCGTTCAGTATCATAAGGGCGTAACTGCAGTGATCGATTTCTCTTCATCGATTTTCTCTTTGGCTAATTACTTGAACCGGCGATTGTTTTCGACTGACATTTTCGATTCAGTATGAAGTATTCATCGTCCTTCTTCAAGCTGCATCGTAAAATGTTGCGAAAATTGTTTGAATTTCGTGTACTGATTCAAAGAGAAAATCGACGAAGAGAAATCGATCACTGCAGATACGCCTGTATGATACTAAACGCGAGAATTAATGTTACTTCAACTATGTGTGTTGCGATTTGTGTGAAATGTAATTATTGAAGGTCAACATTTCATTCTTTGGATTGTTCCGAAAATTCTCCAAGAGCTCTTCCAGAGTTTTCTAGAAGAAGTAGGAGTTGTTCAATCTAGCAGGGATTTCTCAACAGATTAGTCTAACACTGAGGAATACCTTTTTGACTCATTCACCAAATTATGGCTATTTATTTAATTCAAGGTTGCTGAATCCATTGTTTTCAAAAATATCATAGCAGTTCTAGTTTGTTGAAAATGCAGAATTTGACGATTGCAGCCAATTTACATGCAAGTGTACCAGCTTGTAGTATTTGCTTGATTTGTCACATAATTCCTACTTCATGCGTTAAACGATATTTATCAACAAAGTTCACAATATTTTCATTGCTAAAAAGTTATTTTTTGAGTATTTAGAGAAATATTGTATTTTTTGACATTCATTCATTTATTTAGTTAACATCTAAACAGATACCACTGCATCAACAATTTCACGCCACAATACTCCCAGCTCTCCACATAACACCTTCTAGCGCAATATTGAACATCAAGCACGAAAGTCCATCACATTGTCCCAGTCCCAGGTGGAATCCAAACGAACTGGAATGCTCACCTGAAACCTTCACACAATTTTGCACACCTTCCATCGTTGCTCTTATCAGTCTCGTGAGCTTCCCGAGAAAGCTGTTCTCGTTAATGATTTTCCACAGCTCTACGCGATCGATAATACCGTATGCCGCTTTGAAATCGATGAAAAGGGTATGCGTTGGGACCTGGTATTCACGACATTTTTGAAGGATTTGCCGTACAGTAAAGATTTGGTCCGTTGTCGATCGGCCGTCAATCTAACTTGTCGCCCTTCCTTCCACTGCCTATCAGCCGGTGCAGAAAAATGGCCAGCCTCTCCGGACCCATCTTAAAGAGTTCAGCTCCGATACCATCCTTACCAGCAGCTTTATTGCTCTTGAGTAATGGCATCTTTAACCTTCCTCAAAATGGGGGTCGGTTGGTTTCCATCGCCCGCAGTACTGACGAAGGCATATCCTCCGTTGTCCGACCTTCATTGCCTGTGCTATCAGCGCCATTCAGGTGTTCGTCGAAGTGCTGGTTCCACCTTTTGAGCACCTCACGCTCGTCCGTCAAAATGCTCCCACCCTTATCCCTGCACATCTCGGCTCGCAGCTCGAAGCCGTTGTGGGATGCGTTGAGCTTCTGATAGAACTTACGTGTTTCTTGAGACCGGCATAGCTGTTCCATCTCATCGCACTCCGTCTCCTCCAGGCGGCGTTTGTTTCTCTTTCTTGCCGCTTTCGTCTACAACGTTCCACGTTTTGCCGGGTCCCTTGCTGCAGCATGACCTGCGCTGCATTCTATTCCTCTAGAATCTGCCTACATTCCTCGTCGATCCAATCGTTCCATCGACTCCGTCCCACGTACCCGACATTGCTATCAGCTGCATTGTTGATGGCAGTCCTCTAAAAGGGCTTCATTCAGCTCACCTTCTCCCGGTAATGCAGCCTCGAGGTACTGCGCGTACGCAGTTGCGACCAGTGCTGGAAAAGTTCGCATCACGAAGCAGCTCACGAGTGTATACCAACGCATAACAAACATCACAGACTCGGGATCTGGCTAGGTGTGAGTAAGCCCGCACCCGTCTGCTCGGGAGAACATGTCAAAAGAAGTAGCAACAAGCTCGCGAGCGTTTACTCGCGAGTAACCGAGCAAGGTGTGATTTATTATGGTTTTGACAGACAAATTAATTGTATAACCATCATATCGACAGTAAACTACTCGTTTGTAGTCAAAAGTCCTTGAAAACCATAAATCTCGGAGGGTAAGCAGCTTTTTTTCCCAAAAGCACAATATGACTCTGAGCAGCTTCGAACACGATCGCGAATCACTTTTAGCTTCAGTTACTCGGGAGTCGACAGATGCGAGTAAGCCAGCGCTCTGACGCTCGGGAGCGTTTGGTTTTGTTTTTGTTCCAGATCAGATGAAGCGTTCGCCACTTTCCATCACTGGTTGCGACATCCGGTTGCTTAATCCGCTCTATGTCATACCGGGGCGGCCGTCGGTACCGTCCGTTGTTGACAACGGAGAGTTTTGGGCGCAGTTTACCCATCACCAGATAGTGGTCAGAGTCGATGTTAGCGCCACGATAGGTCCTGACGTCGATAATGTCGGAGAAATGCCGTCCATCACGTAGTCGATTTGTGATTCTGTCTGCTGTGGTGATCTCCAGGTGTATCGGTTGGAAGGCTGTGCTCGAAGTAGGTGCTACGAATGGCCATGTTCTTGGAGGTGGCGAAATCAATTAGTCGTAAGCCGTTTTCGTTCGTCAGTCACTGGGCGCTGAACTTTCCAATAGTCGGTCTGAACTCATCCTCCTGACCACCTGAACGTTTAGATCTCCCATGATGATTTTGACGTCGTGGCTTGGGCAGCTGTCGTACTCGCGTTCAAGCTGCGCGTAAAATACGTCTTTGTCATCATCAGTGCTTCTGGAATGAGGGCTGAGCACGTTTATTATGTTGAAGTTAAAGAACCGGCCTTCGAGCCTCAACTTGCACGTTCTCTCAATGATCGGCCACCACCCGATCACGCGCCTCTGCATATCACGCATTACTATGGTCCTTCAGCACGTCAGCACGTATGCGTGTGCTCCCGATGAAGTTGAGAGATTCACAGTTCCACGTACCAAGCTTCCATTCGCTAGTCCCTTTACGTCGCTGTGGTCTTCGCCGATTGTCCCGGTTCGTATTCTCTCGTTGATTCTTCGTTGCTTGTTTTTGTTTTGTTGGTTTGACCTGACACCAATTCCCTATATTTCCGGAGGGCCATTCCCCCTAAAAGTTCGGAGGACCATAGTGCGCAGTTTAGCTTAGAGTCCTTCTCTGGCACTCGGACGATGATCAGCCGCCCCAGACATGGGAAACAGACGCTATTGTGAGCCAGTCCCAACATGGAATACAGACGCTGTCAGCATACGACCAAAGTCCCAACCTGGGTTGGTTACCCGATCTACCCCAAGGTTACTCGTACCCCGACCAGTACCACTAAAAGGTAGGGATAGGAGATGCTGGGCAAGAGGCTAAGGACCACACAAAGGGTCTATTTTATTTCTGCAGGTACGCGAGGTACCAATGACACGCCATGCTCAGTCATTTACCGTGCCAATGTTTGCACTATGACCAAACCCAAGTAACATTTTTAGTTTTTTCATTTACTACAAGCTGTTGTTACCACCATATCGTTAAAACTCATTTTAGAACTTATTAGTCTTAATAACCTTAATAAACCTTTGATAAAACTCCGTTAAGCCCGAAAAGGCCCACACTACAGGAGGTTGTTAAGACTATACCTTAAAACCGTTTCTAAACTTCTTAGTTTTGTATCGTATGAATACATTTACCCTTGTAGTATGCTATAAAACACCCATAAGAGCTATTGTATAGCCTTATTGAGCTCAACTAGCGGTATTGAATCTTTTACGATATCCTAATACACGGAATAAAACCAATGTTAAGAGCTTATGATTGAACAAACATCAACCGATAAGTTGTTTATAAACCATAACCTTTTTTTCTAAATTGAAACCATCATGATGTCTGCCGACTCATAATAATCAATGAAAACAATATTTTTTGCGTGGCAGAAAATTTCCTTACGATCGCGTGAAATTCCTGCCAATAAAAAATTACTGGTGGAATGACATACAATTTTTCGATTTACAGCAACGCGCCACAGTTACGACATCATTATTGGCTATCTAATATTTTACTCCATTCCATTTTCAGAATGATTTCATACTCATCTTAATCATACGTTGAAATTTCCCACGCATATTGTAATTATCAATCCGAAACGGCGACAATAAAAATGGATTTCATCCAGTTAAATCTTGCTGGTCTTGTGTGCTGGGATAGTTTAAGATCATTTGGTGATTATTCTGAACAATATAATCAATCATAAGCGCTTTTGATCTTAAGAACCCGTGCGCAAAACCCTCACTGGCTAAAATATTCCTAAATCAGAATATTTGTTCTGCACTAAGACAAATAGGTTTTTTGGGAGCCTTGATTTAAACTTAATGCACTCAAGAAAACTAGTGCTGTCAAAAGGTAAACAAATAGTAAGATTCAATTCATTTTATTGAATTTGTGCCGTTATGTATCTAAATGTTTTATTGGACTGGATTGATATAATGAAACCCGTCGTGCTTGATCGGTTGTACTGATGCAGAAAACGGTAAGTGATAAGTGCCTGAAAAATGAAAGCTTTTTTCGTGTAGCTCAGCTGTTGTGTGCAGCATAGTTGTCCCACTAGAACGGGAAGTTCAGGCAAGCATGGGAAAAATATGCTTTATGAGGTAGTCTGTTAATTCTTCGAGAGGAATATTTGTCATTTCTATGTGTGCGTTTTGATTAATCCATAATCCACTACATGATTATCCTTATCAACATAATGATTTTGATAACCACACGCAGATTGCTTTCCAATAACATGCATCAGACAGTTGAGATTTAAGAAGGCTTTACCATGACTTAGTGTAGCCTTAGAAGTTTTATCTATGCCTTGACAAGACAAACAAGATGGGGTTTTAATAGACACTACACAGCTCCTTCAAAATATAATTTATTATCAATAAGTGTGACCAGCAAATAAGTTTTAACGGGAGCTCTTGTAGATATCTACAAAGCATTTTAAAGTGGGTTCTACCGAAAAGAACGTTTGGCACTTTGCAATGCTTTATTAAAACTGTTAGGAATGTATACATCTCTAATAAAACCTCCATAAATAACATCTAAGATCAAGAAGCACTGAAATTGTTACTTGGGAATAATTCAGCCGATTTATTTATTTTGATAAATAAACTATTTTATTTCAAACACTTTTCTAGACTAACTTTCTTGGGGCCGCGGAATGCTTGTAGGACCCCAAAAGGGGCCGCAAAACTGAAAAGGTTGGGAACCACTCGATTAGCTGTTGTAATTCCAGGAAGAAAGCTTTATAAAGGATTCAAATTAAAATTTCGAAAATGGTTCTGCTAATAATGATATGTATAGAAAAATAATTATATGTTTGAAACTCTAAAAAGAAATGAAAAAACAGATCTAGTTTTTTTTTCTCTGTAACACAGTGCTTTGTTTCAACTGAGCCGCAAAAAGTGCACTTTTCATACATCAAAAATCGTCTTTTTGTTGAATTTAAAAAATGATATTTAATACGTATTAAAAATAAACGAATTTACCTAACTAATGAAATACACTAGAGAACTTTATATTTTTACTTTTTCTTTATTTTCAGTATAGATTTTTTTTATGATTTCCAGAAATGTACAAAAAATCACACCTTGATTTATATTATATCATTCAAGGCAGCCGGTTCTATGCCTATTCCACAACATGGCTCGCAAATTCCCTTACGTTCCCCCTTTGGGTAAGTTACCGAAACCGATTGTTGCCCTTGCAGCTTCCAGTAACTGACACGACGTTCGGATCTGGCGGCGCCATTGGAAGCGCAGCTGAGCAAAAGGGGGAAGAGCCTGAGTATGCAAAGAGCCGACCGAAGTATTGCATTTCATAAGTGGCCATATTAACATCGTTAAGCACATTATTCGCCATACCGTCACAGGTCGTAAAGCGGAAGATTTGCGAAGAACCGTACTCGGTATAATGACGCACTACCACTCATAACGCAGAACACACGCTTTCGTCTTCATTAGCGTGATTCACGGTGTGGATTCACGGTGTGCCAGAAACCGTTATAAACAGAAAAAAATGTCCATGAATTCTGTACCTACCATTTGAAAGATATAGTATTCAAGCATCTTCTCCGTGAATTTGAAAATATTCTAACGAGGGAATCGAAAGCTATAGTGATTTGGAAGTTTTAAGCTACTTTGCATGGTATATTCACATGCTTATAAATATTCCTCGACGGTGCATCATTATTTACTTGTAAACAAGTCAAGTAACCATCAGCTTTGCATTAAGCATTCAAAACATGTGATATCCAAGCATCTTCCTTGTAAATTTGAAATCATTTCGTTGAGAAAATCAGAAGTTATAGTGGTTTGTATATTTACCAATATTTCTATGAAGTCTAAATTAGAGCTTTTTTATTGATTTTTTATATTAATGCACAGAATTTACAAATAAAAATGTCCATATGACTGACACTCGGCATTCAAAAGATGTATTATTCAAGCATTTTCGCAGCTAGTTTGATAATACTTTATCTAGAGACAACATAACTAAAGTACCTTAAAGTTTTGGACCTATAATAAAGTAAATTTTGAGTATTAAATTACCACGTTCAATGTTTTTACCATCACTAATTGCAACAAATTCTTATCAATATGTCGATCAATGTGATTTAATAGCGTGATTGACCGCTTACTGTTCCTTCTCCGTTATTACAAGAGCAACTATACAGGCACAAGGAACCAACGGATGTTACTTAAGATTAGTCGCAGCACTCTCAGTGTGTAAGTTATGGAATTCTCATTACTTGTACTAAGAAATACTGCGTCCTGCTGCGTCCGGAAACAGGTTAATTTGGGTTATGGAATAAATATTTACGTGATACTGTCTTTGAGGAAGCCTTTGGAATCCTCTGCACTTCCACGAGAAGTCAATGGGAGTTTGGAAAATTGGAAATGGTTATGTTACAGATTCGTCTCAATGAAAAAAAAACGCTTAATTACAATAGTCCTAGGGATCATCACTTCATTTTCACTGGTTATACCCTGTTATACCTCTTTCAAAACATAATAAAGTCATCAACATAATTCATAAAATAAAATAAAAAGTAATCCTTTTATATGCACAAAAAATGACTGAAGAATCGATATGACGATACCCTTGATGACGAACCATTCAAAGATTTCGCATGATGAAAATCATGCAGCATCAATCCAAAAAGTAATTTATCAGTATCTAAAAGAAAAGTCGACACTTACAGTATCCAACAATTCTAGGGACTAAACCAAATATAAGGCTTGTTGCATTTACATATTTTGAAAAACATGAAATAAGGTTAATTTCTACAATAAACTCCTACTAACTATTAATTGAACAAACACATATAACATACCGTATACTATTCGCTGTCATGAATAAAATGTGAACCATCACATTTAACTTATTTAAAACACTAGCCTAAAACGATCTCACCAGTTGATAATCCAACCTCGATTGAACAACATGGTGCCACTTTCAAATTGTTCAGGTTCACCAATATGCTTACTTGGGCCATAACGAAACACTGCCTCGCAAAACGCGCGGAAATGAAACAAAATTTACCAAAAAGTACCCATTTGCTTATGATTTAACGAAACACTACATTTCTTCAATGTGAAATATAAGCTGAGTGCAAATCTGTTAAGTTAATTTGTGTCTCATTTATTAAATGCGTGTTGCGAACACTATTTTAGACGATTGAAAAAAAATCCTAATAACTCCAAAAATTCAAAGTACTCTAGTTATGTTGTCTTTTGATAAAATATTCTCAAACAAACTGCGAAGATAATTGACTACTATATCTTTTGAATGCCGAGGGTCAGTCCTATAGACATTTTTATTTATATAGATTATGTACAGTTTCATAACAAAGGCATATAAATCAGCTCTAATTAAAACTTCACTGAAATAATCATAAAAATACAAATCACTGTAACTTCAGATTTTCTCGACGAAATGATTTCAAATTTGCAGAGAAGGTGCTTAGATATCACATGTTTCGAATACTTAATGCAAAGCTGGTGATAACTTGGCTGGTTTACAAGTTAATAATGATGCACCGTTGGGGAATATTTATAAGCATGTGAATTTTCCTTCCAAAATAAGCATAGCATAAGCATAAGCATAGATGACCGTACAATTCGTAGTTGCTACTCCGTGATTGACCAGAACAATCGAAGTTGCACAGGGAATTAATGAATGGGGCTTGGGATTAGCTTACCATTCTTCAATGTGCACAAATCGAGAGCTCAAATTTAAAAGTCAATAACGGCGCCGGCCACGTCCTTACGGTCATCGGGGAAGGGAAGGAATGTTAGTGTGACTACCGTTGTTACTAGAGACCGAGATCACCTCTGCATCTCCACGGTTGTCATGGAGAGGATATTGGGTTAGTGGGATAAGGTAAAGATCTGGGAGTCACCAATGTTTGGTGATGCGAGCCATGATATAATCACGCCTAACCGGATTCGCGAAATAATTCGATAATCGCATTAAACGCCGAACAAGTGTTCGTCACTCGCCCACGCAAGAGCAAGCGACGCGATCAATAGATCAAACACTACTAGCGATCCGCGGCGCTTTTTCATTTCTCTGAGCGAACGACGCGCGACAAGTTTGATCCTGCCCTCATCGCCCGCCCCCGCAGGAGCAAGCGTCAAGGTCGAAGGATCAAACACTACTTACGAACCGATCACTTTTTCACCGCTTCACTACCGACGCGCGACATGCTTGATCCTGCCCTCATCACCCGCCCCAGCAGGAGCAAGTGTCAAGGTCGAAGGATCAAACACTACTCTATTCAAAAGATGTTTTTATTAATGACGAAAACCGAAAATTACATGTACACATTCCAAACTATATGAAACAGGAACAATGCCAACACTTGCAGTGACGAACCATACATAGCTTGCCCGAAAATTACATACGAGTACTACTGTGCATTTTGTCTCGATATGGTACAAGTTTCAAAAAACACGTCAACACTCACAATGTCGAACAATTCAAAAGATAATTTTTAATAACGTATAAAAGAGACAAATATATGTATATTGAAATTGTAAAAGAAAAAAACATAATGCCGACACTTCCAGTGACGAACCATACAAAGTTTGTTTTAAAATTACTTAAAAGTTACGCTTTCAAGAAAATATGTGTTATCACAAGAATGAAACGAACTCACCAGTTGGTAATCCATCCTCGACTGAACACAAAACTGATACTGACAGCAAAACTTCTTGGCGTCCCGAAAACAAACCGTCTTGCTTGTGCCTTCCAAATACCTACCCAGCAAGACGCTCCAAAACAGAAAAAAAAATCTTAGGAGCCGAAAACACGCGCGAAACCGTGAGCCAAATCTATCGGACGCCGCAAAACCGAACTGTCCTGCTTGGGCTTCACGAAGCACTACCCAGCAGGACGCTTGGAAACAGGAAAAAAAAAATCTCCGGCGACGAAAACATGCGCGAAACCGTGAGCCAAATTTATCGGACGACGCAAAACTGAATTGTCCTGCTTGGGCTTTACGAAGCACTACCCAGCAAGACGCTTGAAAACAGGAAAAAAAAAAATCTCCGGCGACGAAAACATGCGCGAAACCGTGAGCCAAATTTATCGGACGACGCAAAACCGAACTGTCCTGCTTGGGCTTCACGAAGCACTACCCAGCAAGACGCTTGAAAACAGGAAAAAAAAAAAAAATCTCCGGCGACGAAAACATGCGCGAAACCGTGAGCCAAATTTATCGGACGACGCAAAACCGAACTGTCCTGCTTGGGCTTCACGAAGCACTCATGTGAATTTTCCTTCCAAAATAGCTCAAAACTTTCAAATCACGATAACTTTAGATTCCCTCGTTAGAATATTTTCCAATTCACAGAGAAGATGCGTGAATACTATATCTTTCAAATGGTAGGTGCCAAATTGTTGGACATTTTTTTCTGTTAATAACGGTTTCTGGCACACCGTGGATTTACAGCAGCCATGACTTGCTGTTAAAATCTCATTTTGACACAAACTCTGCCTTGTTGGGCAGAATTTTTATACAACAAAACTATGGATTTGAGATACTTTATAAAAATTGTGATTTTTTAAATTAAGTTATTATTATCATTCGCCGTAGCATCCAAAGACTAATTTTTTGGAATATGTGCTTTACTTCCGATTATTATTCTTCTTCTCCTCCTTTGCCTTACATTCATATGTATTACCTATCACTATCGCTCATGTAATTCATTGAAACTATACCAGGTAGGAAGCTTCAGAATCATCTCCAGAATAATATTAAAATTTCTTTTAGAGCCTTCTTCATAATCCACAGCTAATCCATATTGGTACAGTGTCAAAAGCATGTGCATAAGATAAAGTTTTGATTTTCGATTAATAAGTTGAAACAAACATTTTTTGCATTTGTTACTTTGACCTGAAAGCCCCCAATGTAGCTTTTGGAAGTTATTTAGCTACCTAGCATGAGCCCTAGATACTTAACTTCATCTGTTCAATTTATTTTTTAACACATTTTTTTGGAATCACACACTTAGGTACATACAGGAATCGTTCAAATATTACGTAACGCAACAGGGGGAGAATGGGGGTCTGACATAGTGTTACGGTCCATATAAAAATTTAAAATTATCCATACAAAAGCCGTTACGTGGGGGAGGTAGGGGGTCTGAAATTGGAAAATATTGCGTTACGTAATATTTGAATGAACCCTACAGATATCACATAAACGAACAGTTTAATACGAAATCTAACGCTAATAAATCTAACGCTCCTATCGTTAATTGGTCATAGGCATCTAAAACAAAATTTATATACACTATAAATGCCTTTAGAGCCTGGTACATATCTTCTACTCCTATTGATACTCTTTCATTCCGGTATCCGTAATTCATAAAAGGTCATTCTTCGTTCCTGGATTGCTACCAATCTAGCTTGAAGATGATACCACAAACTCCTCGTTTTTTGACATGTACTGAATTTGTGCTCTAAGTCTTCAATGACATTGGGACAATGTTCACAAACAGGGCTGGCAATCCTATTTTGTCGATGAAGCAATGCAGCATGCGGGATTTCCCCATTCACAAGCAGATAATAAACTGATTGTCCTCTCGAAGTGAGTCCTGGTGAACTGATGTTACTCCAAAATCTGGGCCAAATTATGTTGGGATGTTCTTGCATAAACTTCGGTTTCGTCAATTGTTCACGGTTGAAGTTATGAAGTGATGCTGCTGATGGATTTTCCTGAAGTCTTCCAGGAATATAAGGCACTAGCTTTGCTATTGTTTTCAAACAAGGGTACAGAGAATGAATGGCAGCGAAGTTTGGTGGATTCTGCAGGTACTGTGTATAAGAACTAGCAAACGGCATTGGGCAATTTCTTTCGGAAATCAACAGAGCTTTGCATTTATGTATTGGAAGATGAAGATTGATTCCACCCGTTTGTTTAGGCTGGGTTAGTTGTTCTATAGGAACCCTTGTTGGAAAACCTTCCCAGATGAAGCTTCCTATGGACGAGGTCAGTCTTCCAACAGCTTGGTTTGAAATACTGATTACAGAGGCTGAGAACCATAATTTGGATGTAATAAAGGTGTTCAGCACTACCACTTTCTGTTTCAGCGTCAGGTTTCTTGATTTGTACATCCACATCAAACGGGATGTTTTTCTTATAGTGTCGCCCCAGTTGAAGTCGATTGTCTTTTTTGAGAATTGAAAAATGTAACTCCCAAAATTTTTACTGAATCTCGAACAGTTGGCCAATATGGGACCATTTTCATTTCGTTGAGGTCCTATGGTGACAGCAAATGATTTGCTGAAATTTAATAATGAAACGGAACACTTCCAAAGTCTATGAATGCCTGTTTGATGACTGTTAGTTTACGATCATCAATTATGACAATCGAGATATCATCTGCATATGCCACCACTAAGTCCATTGGATGATTACAGATAGTGCGTAGTTTTTCTAGGAGGGGATTTAGGTAGAGGACAAATAGGTGCATACTTATGGGATCGCCCTGTCTGACTGAGAGCTGGAATGGGAATTTGGAGTTGAGATTTCCGTTTATGAGCAACCGAGAGTGTGAGGAGGACATAATCTTCCCTAAAAACCGGATGAAATTTGAGTTCAAACGAATGTTCCGCATCACGACCATGAGGAAATTTGTGTTTACATGATCAAATGCATGATCGAAGTCGAATGAAATAAGTTTCCCTCGTCTCTTTCTACAGTTTAGTTCAGCAATTCGATCTTTAATTGCTAGTACGGCTTCGAAAATATTTCTATCCAAGTTTGAACATTTTTGACTTGGATTAAACAGATTGTTCTCAATCATTACTTTTTCGAGCCGTGATTTAAGTATTCTAGATAGGAGTTTGTAATCGTAATTGAGCAAACTTACGGGTCGATATGATTTGATTGAGCGATCCTCCGTTTTCTTTTTACTTAATACCAATTTTTCTGGAACATGCCTTGCAATGCCTCGTTGATGATAAGATTCAACTGTGGATGGATAATATCGAACGTTTTTTTGAAAAATTCTTTTGATAATCCGTCGTTACCAGGCGATTTTCGAGAGGCACTATCCTTTATTGCAAAAAATATCTCAGAGGTTGAGATTTCATCCATCATAGTGTTGTTGGAATTCGAATTTTGTGGTATAACACGATTGGTTGGAAAATTTCCGTTATTTGTTAATTCTTCTAACGTATACACAAGTTTTACAAAAGTTGAATACATGGTGTTCAACCTCATCTGTATCGGTAAGATAGAGCTGATAACTGTGTTTCGTCGGTAACGATCTCATAACTGAAATGATGCGACTTTCTCCCCAGACACATATCTGTCATTCAAACGTTGGTATGCTTTCGCAAAGTCGCTCTGATCTTTAAGCATTTGAGCTTTTATCTTATTCACTTCCGTTGCGCCATTGGGATTCTGGTACATACGTCCATATGCATCTCTCAGTTGACGATACAGCAATTCATTTTAAGCATGAAAAGGCGAAAAGATTCGTTCGTTTTCCATTTGAAAAAGTTTCTAATTCTCGGCTATAAAGGTTTTTCCAAAATTTTAGATAATTTCCAAAAGGGCTTAGAGCCAGGGTCCAATTGAGAAATCTTATTTTCAAAATTTGTGTTTCTTAATTGTGCAAAACGTTTCTTGATTTCTTTCTGCAAATCCTGCCATATAATTTTCATAGCAGAGTTCCACGGTTCCACGCCGTTTCGCAAACTCGATTATTTTTGTATTTTTTGAATCACCTGAAAATTTGCATACAGATTATTTATGACCAAAAATGCCATTATGCACTTTCAGACCGCCATTTTGAACCTCGCCTTATTTTTTAGAAGGGCGTATCGGAAAATGCATGGCAAATCTTTAAAAACTGTAACTCGAAAATGGTTTGTCCGATCGATTTGAGATCTTCTACAAGGTGTAGGTATTGCTTAGGACTATATGGAGAAAAATATGCACGGTAAAGAAAAGTTACAGATTATTTTTTTTTAAACAAAATTTAAGAAATCGATTTTCTCCAGAAACCCAGGTTCCATTTTTTTTTATTTTTTGTTATTTTTTAGAGGACATTTTATGTGATTTATTGCACAATGTTTCAAAATGGAAGAATTATGGACAAACAAGTTATGATTTGAAAAATTACAGATTTTGAAAAAAAATCGAAATATAGGAAAACAATATTTTTTTATGTGATTATTTGAAAGTACAAAAAAATTGCAATCGAAAAGTACTTAGGTAATTTTTTTCTAGATTGCATCAATTTCAAAATATAATCATATTTATATAAAATTTTCAAATAAAAAAAGAAAAATAGGCCCTTTTCAAACATATTTCGTGTTGCTCCATTCCTGAAAAAAAATATTTTTATTGAGCGAATCGTAGCTAAATCGTTTATCGTTTGATCAAAACATTTATGCTTAAGTATTGAAAAAAGAGTGCACGGTAAAAAATATAAACGATATTTTCAAATGAAAATTTGAAGCTAATAGTTCTTAAAAACCGCAACATTGATGTTTTTAATTTATGGATATATTTTGCGGTTGTTGTAGGTATTGTTAAGGACTATTTGGAAAAAATATGCACGGTAAAAAATAATGACAGATTTTTTTAATAAAAAAAATTGAAATCGATTTTCTATGAAAATGCATCTGTGATTTTTATTATATTTCGACATATTTTAGGGGACAACTTATGTGATTTATTGCACAATGTTTCATAATGGAAGAATTATGGACAAAAAAGTTATAATTTTATAAAATATTACAAATTTTGAAAAAAATCGAAATAAAGGAAAACAATATATTTTTATGTGTTTATTTGATAGTACAGAAAATGCATTGGAAGAGTACTTAAGTAAAACTTTTCTAGGTTGCATCAATTTCGAGATAAACTCATACTTATATAAAATTTTCAAATAAAAAAAGAAAAATAGGCCCTTTTCAAACATATTCCATTCCGGAAAATTTTATTTTGATTTCAATCATCACAAACCAAGTCAAGTCATACACAACACTGAAGACGGCTTTACAGTTGAGGTTGAAATACGCGTATCTGTCGAAGGATACAATAGTAGAATTAAAAGGAACAGTACTACTCATCTTTTTGTATATTTACAGGCATTCTACTAAACAGGCTCCACAAGGGTTTTCATCACTTTTGCCTGTGTTAGTAGGTATGATGAACAAACACGTTTTACCCATACCCATAAATTTGGACATGGTAAATGAATAAAAGAAAAACGATGCTTTTTTTAAACGTACTTCATGGGTACAAAAATAATGCGCTATGTTGTCAAGTTTTATCACTGTAGCAATCATCATTGAAAAAAATGCGGTACAAAAACTTCGTGGTGTGAAGTACCTATGTAGTATATAAGGTAAGTCTGAAACCGTGAGAGCATTAGTGTTGTATCAACAGTGATTGTTCAGTGATTGTAGGTGACGTTTATTTGCCTGTGAAATTGACGTGCTACGAAAGAAGATACAGCATTATATTGTGGATTAAGGAGGCGTTTTACAGAGGTATTTATTTTTGTTGTGCGTGAAGCTGTACAAATATATTTTTTTTTCGCAATGAGTTATATCAGTTCAAGATGTATTAAAGTGTTCAAACAAAGTTGTTCTAAACATTGTCGAAATCTTACGGAAGATAATATTCAGAAATTGGTTTTGTTGGGATTTGCTGAACAGAATAAATTAAATAGTAAGCTTCAAATTTGTGATTCTTGTTGTTAACTGTCTAATTGTATCCTTGCTCAGACTCATTTCCCCGACAATAACATTTTCCGAACTACGAAGCCACGAACTACTACAACCATGCTCTATTCTCCTAAGATAGAAAAGCAGAAGCAGAAGCTTGAGTACTGCACACAAAATCGATCAATTTTGATCCCAGAGAGCCACAATTCAGAGTTCGAATCATTTCACCGAAACTTGAATTGCGGCCCTTCCGAGATCGAAACTGTTGGATCCCATGTGCACCTTCCCCTCCATCTCAGGAATACAACGCACAGTTATTAGAGTTCATGGCTTCACAATTCGAATTTCGGGGAAATGAGTCTGGTCAACACTGCACGGTGTCTTTGTGGGGTAACTTTATTACAAAAAAATAGGTAAGTCTGAAATTTCGAACTAAAAACAATTAGACTTTGCTCTTTCATTTGCAACCAAAATCAAAATAATCGGTCGGGGGGTCCAGAACATTTTTTTAAATTTTGTGTGAAGTATTCATGGATATGTGTTTTTGTACCGACACATATTGCGTTGAACATAGATACGGGACAAACTGCAAGATCAAACCATTTGAACACCTTGGCTTGGAAAGTAAAGTTGTTCTTGCTGAAAAGAGCTGTAATAAGCATATATGACATATGATATACGCATAATTGCAAAACTGTCTCAAACGTCATTTTAGTTATTGTCCACGAAAAACCTTGAAAATCGTACTTAAATTGGCCATAATGAAGAAATTATTAGGAAATATTATTAGGTGAGATGCATCGATATCAAACCTCGAATTTTCAAGAGCTTGTTTGTAGATTTGTATCTTGAGAACCTGACAACCTTTTGCGTTGAACATTTGATTGATTAGTCGCCACCAGCGAGTAACCAGTGAGTTACCGGTTGTCTGCTTCTCTAGACCTGTGCTTTTGAAAGTTCGAGGTTTGGCTTCTATGTATATTCACTCTCAAAATCATTGATAACCGAGTGTGTAGCTCGTTGTTATTAAGCAGATAAACGGACCAAAATAAAAACTGTCACCGCTGGGAGACAGAGGAGGATCTTCTCTTCGTCGTAGCATTGTGAAATAAAGTGTAAATCCATTCGTTTGCTCAGTAATAACAAGCTATGGCTTTTAGAACGAGATCATAAATTATGCGAGATTTCTCTTTTTACTCGTAGCGGATGGTACACAAATTATGTCACGCTAAATTTCAATTTTTTCGACTCCCTCCCCCCCTTTGTCACACTTTCTGTATGAGTCCTCCGATAATTTTATAAGGCATGGCTTAACCCCCTCCCCCCTTGGAGCGTTTCGTCATTTATGCATGACCCCTAGATACAAAAGTGACTTATCCGCCTTTCAAACAACACAATTTCAGTTATTCGAATTAACTAGTAGAGGGCTTCGCATGTGATAAACCTTGTTATAAGGCATGTAATATACTTGCCCCATGGTGCTGAAAAATACGTTAATTTGGATGGTATTTGAGAAGTTTCAAATCTTATATTTTTAATGTTATTTTCTTAATGGCACAGTGCTTATGAAAAGATCAGAAACTAACATCATGAGGCTAAAATGGGTTTGGGATTTTTGTACTTCTTTGCAGTACTATAACCCCATATTAACCTCTCTACCGGCAGCTTCATTTTTTTTTTTTTCAAAATATTCAAATCGCAATAACTTTTTTGTTTCTCAATATTTTTGAAAAAAATTTCCACAACTTTTCAAAAAACTCTCTTATTTTCAGAATCTGTATCGGTTTTAAGCATTGGTCATCCATATTCGGAGATATTCCAAAATTTCTTTGGGACCGACGCATAGCCATAACTTTCGTAATTATCTCTGGCTACAGATTTTTTCTCATATTCGGTTATTCGCTTTTCAAAACTAAACTTTGATGAAAGTCTATAATGAAGAAATTAAACAAATCGGTGTAACTGTTTTTGAGCAATGAGCTTTTATGTTTTTGGTACCACTCTAGCCGTAACGAGATCTTGAAAACTTCTTAAAACATCATATTGAAATTTTATATGGGAAGTGTTGGTCCCCCAAGGAACACCGAAATATTTTTAAAACCAGTTGACCAATGGTCAATACCGACATAGATTCCAAAAGTAGAAGAATTTTTTGAGAAGTTGTGAAAAAATGGTGGAAAAATATAGAGAAACAAAAAAGTTATCGCGATTCAAATATATTTTTGTGCTGAAAAGATGAAGCTGCCGGTAGAGGGGTTAAGCTAAATAATAGCAAACAAACTCATGAATATCTCTTCTGCTATCTGTCGAATTGAATTTCTCTCTTCAGCAAATTTCTTTATTATGGTTTGAAGAATGAGCTTTTACAATGGGATAATAAGTTTGTATTAAATTACAGTACAAGCGTGTTTGGAACATACCTCAAAATTTCTTTTAAGTAATTTCCATATGAACCTACATTGTCTTTGGGCCACCTTAAATCACCACGTACAAAGCTGCGAATTTCACAGAACACTATTTTTATAGTAAGGATAGTAAGGAACATATGTGAGATTGAATTCTCAAACATTTTTTAATTTTGAACCGCCCTAATGTACATAAACACATAGATAGGCAAATTCAAACATATGTGCAAGTCTCTCGAAATCAAACAAAAAAAAAATTACTCTGGACCCCCCGACCGATTATTTTGGTTTTAGCAGCAAATGAACGCGAGATACCTAGACTTTATTGTGGAGAAGTTTCAGACTTACCTATTTTTTTGTAATAAACTTGTTCTACGAAACACACCGTGCACTGGCAAAGGTACACCGTTGTGATAGAATCACATTTTTAATGCCACGTTTAGATTTGCCGTGTATATCTCGGAAGTGATGCATCTCAGCTAAATTTTACTTGAGTATTTTTCGATAGAAATTTTTCATTTTTAAAAATATATAGTTATTTTTCTGTACTAAAAAAAACGCGCCAAAAATATCGTTTTACAAAAAATCGTTATATTTATTTTTTTAAATAATTTATTTTTTATCCAAAAATTTTCCGTTTTGATGCATTGTGCAGGAAATTACAAACAATATGCTGCAAAACATATCCAAAAATTAAAAACATCAATTTTGCGAAGAACAACAACATTTGAAAATTTCGTTTACATTTTTTTTACCGTGCATACCTTTTTAAATACTTTAGTATATAGGTTTTGATCAAACAATAACCAATTCAGCTACGATTCACTCAATCAAAATAAAATATTTCTGGAATGGAGAAACACGAAATATGTTTGAAAAGGGCCTATTTTTCTTTTTTTATTTGAAAATTTTATATAAATATGAGTTTATCTCGAAATTTATGCAACCTAGAAAAAATTTACTTAAGAACTTTTCGATTGCAATTTTTCTGTACTTTCAAATAATCACATAAAAAAAATATTGTTCTCCTCTATTCCAATTTTTTTTCAAAATCCGTAATTATTTTGAAAATCATAACTTTTTTGTCCATAATTCTTCCATTTTGAAACATTGTGCAATAAATCACATAAGTTGTCCCCTAAAACATATCCAAAAATAAAAAAAAAATCAAAACTGCGTTTCTGGAGAAAATCGATTTTAAAATTTTGTTTTTGAAGTAAAAAAAATATCTGTAACTTTTTTTACCGTGGAAGATCTCAAATCGATCGGACAAACCGTTTTCGAGTTACAGTTTTTTAAAGATTTGCCATGCATTTTCCGATACACCCTTCTCAAAAATAAGGCGAGGTTCAAAATGGCGGTCTGAAGGTGCAAAATGAAATGTTTGGTCATAAAGAATCTGTATGCAAATTTTCAGGCGATTCAAAAAATACAAAAATTAAATTAAAAAAAAATCGTCATGTTCGGTGGAATTGCTCACCAGGATCGCGAGTGCGTTGAAATTGCCTTCTCCTCACGTTTTTAAGGCGGATCAAGAGTTTAAGATCATCGTCTATAATCACAAATTCAAATTTTACTTCACATTTTGGAATTGCAATGCTCCTGGCTTCAACAATGGAATTTGTTAAAGTTTCAAGAGCATTGTCAATATCAAGTTTTGTTTGTAAAGAAATGTTAACATCAAGATTAGAGTCAATATACGTTTCATATATATTCCAGTCGGCTCGAAAATAATTGAAAGTGGAGCTGGTAGGATTGAGAATCGCTTCATGGGATATTTGAAATGTAACAGGGACATGATCAGAATCAAAATCAGCATGAGTAACTAATTGGCTACAAAGATGACTAGAGTCGGTTAAGAACAAATCAATCGTAGATGGATTTCTACAAGAGGAAAAACATGTAGGGCTATCAGGGTATTGAATTGAGAAATATCCTGAAGAGCACTCATCAAATAAAATTATGCCGTTGGAATTGCTTTGAGAATTATTCCACGACCGACGTTTGGCATTAAAGTCACCAATGACAAAAAAGATTGACTTATTGCGAGTCAATTTTGGCAAGTCAGTTTGGAGCAAATTAATTTGCTGTCCAGAGCATTGAAAAGGCAAATGGCAGCTATGAAAGTATATTTACCAAGCTGTGTTTCAACTGAAATACTTAAATTTTCAAAAACTTCAGTTTCAAATGACGAAATCAGTTGATGTTTTATATGCCTATGAATGATGATTGCAACTCCCCCACATGCCCCATCAAGTCGATCATTACGAAACACAAAAAAGTTAGGATCTATTTTGAGTTTAGATCAAGTTTTCAAATTCATTTCAGTATTAACTGCTATATGCACGTTATTAGCTGTAAGAAAATTAAACAGATCGTACTTTTTACCATTCAGAGAACGAGCATTCCAATTTAAAATATTTAAATTATTATTTGGATCCGTTAGAAAAACGTAATCCAATAACAATTTGATTAGTAAATTTTACACCAACTTGGACTGCTTCAGTCATTAGATTCAATTGTTCAGTTAGAAATTTAAAATCAGAGGCAGACATATCACTTGAAGTGGGTACATTATCTGATGATTTCCCATTACAATTTTCGGTAGACGAAGAAGCGGAGTAGAAGTTTTTTCCATTTGATTTGAAACAAGTAGAATGGGTACTCATAGTACGAATAGGGGAGGAGTTCAAATTACCTGCTACGATATCGGCAAAGGATTTTTCGTGGGTAGATACATTCGAAATTGAAAGATTCGAACGGCTACCCGACGGATTAAAATAAGTTTGTGAATGAGCATGATTATGATCTTCCTGATAGCTATGATTCATGATCAAACGATCGTTAACTGAAAAATGATCATCGATACTCTACCAGGCAATTTCCGGAAACGACCGTTATCGTAACGGATATTATCTTTCATCTGCCTGGCACGAGCCTCAACGACTCTCTTGCGCGAAGGGCAAGACCAAAAATTTGACTTATAATTGCCCTTGCAATTGGCGCATAAGAACTTATCGGTATCTTTCTTCACTGGACAGACGTCCTTGGCGTGATAAGAACCTCCGCAAATCATGCATTTAGCATCCATGCGACAATTTTTCGTACCAAGACCCCACTTTTGGCACCGACGGCACTGAGTGGGGTTCTGGTAATTTCCTCCAGGTTTCTGGAAATGTTCCCATGTCACACGGACATCGAACAAAAGTTTTGCTTTTTCTAAAACTTTGATATTATTTAGTTCTTTTTTGTTAAAGTGAACTAAATAATATTCTTGAGAAACCCTTTCCGAACAATGCCAGATTGGGTTCCCTTTTTCATAATGATTACTTGGACTGAAGAAAATCCAAGTAAATCATTTATTCCATTTTTTGATCTTTTCAGGTGACTTATATTCACTTGAGAGACCTTTCAAGACAACTTTGAACAAACGTTCAGTTTTGTCGTCATAAGTAAAAAAATGTACTTCTTCTCTTCAAGATGTTTGAGCAGAAGTTTGCGATCTTTAAGAGTTTCCGGTAAAACGCGACAGTCTCCTTTCCTTGCGATTTGGAAGGAAATCTTGATTCCCCTAATGGAGTTCAAGATCTCCTGCCTAAATCCCCCAATTTTTTTTTGGGGACGGACCTGGTGTAGTGGTTAGAACACTCGCCTCTCACGCCGAGGACCTGGGATCGAATCCCATCCCCGACATAGTCACTTATGACGTAAAAAGTTATAGTGACGACTTCCTTCGGAAGGGAAGTAAAGCCGTTGGTCCCGAGATGAACTAGCCCAGGGCTAAAAATCTCGTTAATAAAGTCAAACCAACCAACCCAATTTCAGAACAACTGACCACGATAGTCGGCACTCTTTGCTTCCTCACTTGAATCAAAGAGCCTGGGCTAGAGGCTGCTTCGATTTGGTGTACGGAAAGTTTGTCTAGACCATCGAGCTGATTGCTCATTTCGATACAATTATCAACCTTATTCATTTCACTCTTGGAAGAAAGTTCGCATTTCAGAGAAACGTCCTTTCTTTCATTCTTGCCACGTTTAGTGACGGTTTTAAATCCCACTTTTTTTGAAGGAAGTTGTGAATTCAGAGACTCACCCTTCCTTTTGTTTGTAGTTGCAACCATGTTTAGTGAATAAACGAGAGAGGACGTGACCTTCGAGAGGTTTTTTTCCCAAGACGGTGTCCAAGAAGGATAACCACCGCTAGCTATTGCCAACGGGTCCAACGAAAAATCGAAGGCACGGGCTAAACAAGGATCGTAAAGGGATCAATAGTAGAAAAAGTAGTACTGAAAAGGACTGTTTTAGTAGCACTGAAAAGTACTGATTTATTGCTTTAGGTAGATTTTAAAAAACTTCCAAGAGCAGAGAGAATTCGTGTAAGCACAGCACGAAGGTACGATGCGCACTGTACCAGACACATTAATGCTCATTACTCAAAGACGGCTGCACCGAATTGCTTCATTTTTTCACAACATACTCTCATTATTGCATTGTTCCGAAGAGTGAATATCCGAATACGATACAAATTCTGTAGCATGAGATATTGACGTGGGTTATTGCTACGCGTTGGTCCCCCGAGGAATTTTGCGATGTCTCAGGATTCAGTTGACCAATGAGCAATATTGACACAGATCCTAAAACTAGGAGAGGTTTTTGAGAGCTTGTGAAATAATGGTGCAAAAATATCAAGAAACAAAAAAGTTATCGAGGTTTGAATATTTTCATTGCGGTAAAATATGAAGCTGCCGGTAGAGGGGTTAAAGATTAACTCCCTGCCATTAGGTGATGGGATTGACGATGATTCATCAAGTGATTACATATTGTGAAATTGCTCTAATGCTTATACATTGATCGCGAAAATTAATCGTAATTATAACTTATAAAATGTAAGCTAGTCTAATAGTTTTAAGTTACATAATGACATGTGTTTCAATGCTTAAATATATTTTACACTTGATTTATCATACCTTCAGCATAAGTTTAGTTACTGTCGCATGATCTAACACCAGATAAATACGTGTAATGCTGGAGGGACCAGCAGGGCCAATTACCAGTCTCTACTAACACTCGAATCAATAACAAAACTGAGAAACCAACGATCACCTTAATCAGTAGCACTATTTCTAATAGTAATATTAGTTCAATATACAGTCTTTTTCAGTAGATCCCGAGGCGCAAAAGTGGATGCGGGTGGCCTCTGCCTCTCACAAGTCATTGAAAATAGACTTTTATGTTCAGTTCACTGTAGTAATTCTTACCTTAGTAATACCGTAAGGTACCGTCGTTCAACGCATCGCCTAAATCCGCGTATTTGGTCCGAAATTTAAGAAAATTTTGAAATTTGCCCATACCGCTATTTGTATATCGTCCCCTAGATGATACAACTAGATAACTCGAAATTTGAAAATTTTGACTTCACTATGTCAAAATATTATTCTCAATTAGATCTGAAAAATATCTACAGCTCATAAGCGTGTGATTCAATATAAGGTACCGTGGGGCAAGTGGGTAATGGAATTCGCATAGTTGAGATTCTTCAAATCCTAGAGACTTTAAATTGAAACAAATGAGGTCGTGTATATTTTTTAGCTTGACTCCCACCAAATATAAGCAGCATGCTGAAATCGATTTTTATGAAAAATTGAAGAAAAAGATACAGAAAAAGTTTTTGAAAAATGTCTCCTTACTTTTCACTTGCCCCAAAAGTGGGGCAAGTGAAAAGTTTACCGTTTTGAACAATAAATTCAAAAACAAACAGTTATATTCACGATTTCTATTAGCTTTAACACTTGTTAAGGCTTCCCAATGAACAATAACATAAGTAACATGTAAACAAAGAAAATGTTATTCTTATAATTTTAATTTTCTTCTGTTCAGTTATGCTAGTTGAAATGATTCGACAACATTATAACTGCAACATTTCCAATGTTAGTTCTTGCATTATAGGACAGCAATTGTATTTCTGCTCTATAGAATTTCCACCGCTCGTTATTTGTTTTTGAGAAAGTCGGATATGACGTCGGATAACTCTTCAGAAGAAATCAAACGGAATCCATCAATAACGTATTTAGAATCTTTTTATGTGGATAGACCTATACCCCATTTTTATGTTTCGAACTAGCTTTACATAGACATTCCACGAGATTTCCGTGTGTTCTCTAATATTGCAACTTTTCAGTCAACGTCTTCCTTTTAATTGGCTGCCCGAAGTAGACATATTAATATTGTAATGTTTGGCAACATCTTTTAGAGAAGTTCCATGATTTCTAATAGCTTTTAACGCTTGAGTATAGTGTTTCTTGAATTATCAGCACGTTATGTTTTTCTATGATAATTGCGAACCATGTTTACTTATGGCTACTTAAATAGAAAACACAAATTCAATCTCTAATGATAAACTTTTCACTTGCCCCACCTGATAAGAAAATTGACGATGTTTAAATTTAGTTATTTTTAGGTCTCCGTCGAATTAATTCTAAAACTTTTTTTATTGCAGTTTGAAACTGTCACAGAGGACAACTAAGAAGTGGTACAGGAAATTAGTTTCCCCAGCTTTTTTTCCACTGAAAATATTAAAATAAGATTGTACGCCGCCAACTTGTTACGGAGTAACAGTTGACAGGTTAACAATTTTTCGCTCTATTATGCAATAATGGCTGAAAAATCTCAGAAATCTCTTAACAATCGTAATGTTCTCAATGGATTCAAAGGTTTACGCATGAGTTTTAAACGTTAATTCACATATTCAGTAAAATATATCAATAGTTTTCACTTACCCCATTTACCCACTTGCCCTGCGGTACCTTACATAACTTGAAGTTTATTTTCCAATCATATTCTCTGCGAATAACCATCACCTTGTTAAACGGTCATATTTACAAAGTTGCACATCTCAAAATTTTGATTTTCGAGTTATCTAGTTGTAGCATTAAGGGGACGATATGATGGTAATGCATCATAATTGCAGTAAAAATTATCATTAACAATAATTTCCGATTTTTGACAAATATTCTTAAGTGTTCTGAATTACGGTATTTCACGGTATTGCGTTTAATAGTATTACTGATATATGTATAGAACAGTGAATGATTCTTCCGTAGTGTCGGATGCCCCCGCGGGGGTGGGCAGAAGAAACAGGATCAATCCTGTCACCCGTCTTTGCACTATGGGCCAGAAATCAAAATTTCGCGACAAAATTCCAAACACCTTCAAAATGATCAACAAACAACCTGAAAGTAATACTAACTTAAGAAAACATGAAAAAATGTGTTTGGGATGACTAAGATACATTTTTAATTCAATTGATAATTTTTGTAAGGACTATGATTATTTGGAAATTATGTTAATAAAGGCTGTATTAATTCAAATCCGCTCACTTCTCATATTACAAAATACATTGTACATTTCAAAGATCTAATTCATTCATTTCAGTGTATTTTGAAGATACACTATAAGATAGCTGAAAGTCTGAAAAATGTGATCATGAAGTCAAAGTTGTTTTGATTGCATTGATAACTGTTGATTTATTATATTAATTGTTTTTCACTGCACATTTGCGTATAATTCATCATTTGCACTATTAGAACTATATAATGCATAAATTTCACTTTACATAAACTATGACAAAGCCATGAAATCATTAGAGAGTCATATAAGCATTTACAAAAAAGTATTATGAATTACATATTTGTAGATGCTATGCTGTCTTAAAAGGTGACAATTTCACATTGTAGGAAGCATTTCAATCAAATTCACTTTCGGAACATTATGGTCGGAAATATTTTAGCTGCAATGGAGGCCTTACATAACGCATCAATGAAAACATCAGAGCATCCGATTTGCGTCAGCTTATGAGCTCTATTTTATCATTACGTGCAGAAAATTCATATATGAGAATCATGATTTTTTGTGCAGATCTCGTATATTTTTATGTTTTATTCAAATTCAGCAGAATTCCTAATTTTCATTTCCTTTCAACGAAATAAGATGATTCGTCTATGTACAATTGAATGGTTCATATAATAAAAGTACTAAAATTGACCCGACAACATTACGCTTAAGTTGCCGATATTTCTGGCAGCAATTTAAAGCAGCAATTCAAATGTTTTTTTTTTCTTTTTTTCCTCATTGATTCACTATGACCTGGCCATTTGGTGATGTCTTGTAATTTTTAAATTTTTCTTATCTTTTATACTGTGTTTTTTATGATATTCCAACTTAGTATAGGAAGATAGCTCAGTAGGTAGCTGAATTCTTTTATAATCTATTAGCAAATATCAATTCACTCTTATTGAACCATCAATTTCCAAAAACGGGCAAGCTATCGATCTTTATTCTTGATTTTTATAACTTTTGCAAAATATTATACCAATGATTCAATCCTAATTGAAAATAACCAGTAGGGTTTGTATGATTTTTTTTAGAATTTTTTTAGTAAATTTCTATTAAATTGAATTTAAGTCATTGCGATTTGTTGAAAAACATAGACATATACCAATTTCAGTCGTTTTATATTTCTTCAAAACTACGTTATCTTTACCTGGAAGTTGTCCAGAAACCACGCTTAGATCGTTATATTATATAGATATATTATATTATTATAGTCTTATCAAACCATGAAAAACAAGGCCTCAAAAAAAAATGTGAAAATTCAAGTTTTTTTTTTTTGCGATTTTTCAACCGATTCAACCTAGATTTCTGAATGTCACCTAGCTCATGAACAGACTCTTACTCAAAAGTAGTTGATTATAAGTGCTTTAGTTGTTTTCATTCCAATCAAACTTATTTAATTGGCTGATTGTATGAACAGATGTGAGGTTTAAAATATAGGATTGAAAAAACGACTAAATTATCACATGCACTTGAATCGATGAATCTCGGCCATCCGCAAGTATATGCAAAAACTTTTGGTAGCATATGAAAGAATGGAGTCTAGGCTTCCACCTCAAACTGGTTGCAAGCCGAATACTGTGGAATATCATAACTTTTAAGATGAAATAGTGAAAATATTGTAAATGTTAGTAGTACATTATAAAATCAATGCTAAAATTTAAAATTAATTTTATTTTTATATCAGACACGTGAAATCCACTAAATTTGCTTTCCAAATATGTACACACAATAATTTTTCGTGCAATTTTTCCCCTCAAACCAAATTTTCTTATGATAGGCTGAAAATCAAGTTTTCCAGTTTAAACAGAATTGACCTCAAAAAAAAAATGCAATGAAATGATGTAATAAATCAAATAAAATAGTTGGTATACAATCACACATGTTCTCAATAATAAGAAATTCATCTCGAAAGTTACCCGCATAATTGTGAACCATATTTCAACTATTTCCTATTCTGTTTAGAACCATTTGTGACTGTATCTGAATAATTTGGTATAACACCCAAAAAAACAATAAACCAACCTTACCGCAAACGATTTTTACAGTTAGTGAAATTGTAATAAGGAAATTCACAATATGGGTAATAGGCGGTTAAGTTATGTAACCATAAAAAAACCTTGAGTTTTCCGAGCAAAATTTTTCGTATACAGTTTGTGAAACTGTCAATATACTATCCATTTTTTCCCAAATCCAATGTAATGCAAACAGTTGTGAAATGGTCTGACTATAAAATTGAAATGAGACAAATAATGTATGTGTAATGATTGATTAATTGTGAAACATTGTATTTCTACCCTTTACCGTACTGTTCCTTTGTGTTCATACCATAAAAGAAAAAAATATAAAATGCATTTTTTATTTATTTATTTTTGTAATTTTTATTATACTATTTCAATAGTTGTTATATATAGGGTTATCTTTAGTGTTCATATTTCACTACAATATTGTAGTCGATTATTTGCACTAATAGCTCTCGATGACGCCTTTCCCTCTCACTTGTTGCAGACTGGAAGTTTTCAGGACATCATAGTCAAAATAACCTTTATGAGGGAATTCATCTCGCAAATGTGGTTCGGGGTAATATATTCTGGCAGCTTCCTATTGGTTTAGTTAGATCCTCACCGCAGCGGCTGTAAGTTTGTAACACTTGTTTGCACTCGATGCTTCGGAAGTTTCGTCGTCATGTCAATCATCCTGAAAAAAAAATCGATGGGACGTTAGTGCTGGCATTTGAATTTCTAATTCCAATTCTAATGGCACGATAAATATGAAAAATACTTACGTTGTGATCAAATCCAACCGTCTGTACAGTGGCGACTTGGAGGATGGTTCCTACTTCGTTGATGTTTACGTTTCCGGATCAACGAAGATAAAACAGCAGAAGCTACCGTTGATTTCGAAAGGCCGCCGGATTTTCTCCCAGCATTTGATGGTGCGGATGGTGCACATTTGTAAGCCGCTGAAGAACCGATCATTCACTTTTAAATATTTACCAGTAGCTTTCTCCGGTATTCCTTCTAGACTTCTGGAACTTTTGTTTCTCAAACCTTGTTTTGTTTGCACTCGCGGTTTGAAAAAAAAGAATGCAAAAATGCACGCTCGAAAAACTTAACTCAGTTATTGCAGTAATTTTCACGAAAAAAAAAATCCCATAAAATTTTCACTTAGTTTTTACACATGTTTACCAAAAAGATACAGAATATTGAAAAAAAAAATTTTTTTTTGCATTAAATTTAATCTACCTTAGACTATAATGTTATATGATAATAAAAAAAAAACAAAAATAAAACACCGGTTTGCGGAACATCCTACATCCACAATATATTTTTTTGAAAGTGTGTTGAATCAATGAAAACTTACTGTTTGTCTAACTGTTAAATAAATGTTGTATACAGTAAAATGCACATGGGTGAGTGTGTAGTGAAAATTGGAAGAAAATTCGTTTGGCAAATGGTAAAGTTATATTTCTACCATTTCTCAAGATTTTTTATCTTCGTATAATTCAACTATATTTGGACATTATTGCATATTTGCACTGTCTGGGATAGTTTACTCAAACCGTGGTTTATAGTTTAAAACTAAAGGACTCTTATTGTTCAACAAAAAAGCAACTGTTTGTGATACATTAACAATAACAGATAGTTTTGTTTAATTGTTCTGATCATTAGACAAACTGTGTTTTTCTATGCGGGTAATTTTATTGAAAAAAGGTTTTTGGACTTTTGTCGCGAAATTTTAATTTCTGGCCCATAGTGCTTTGTTAGGGCGAGCTTAGTTTTGAAAAGACGACCATCGTTGATTTTAGTGTTTCATTTCTATTGGACTAATAACATGTTCTCTTTCAGAAATGATCAGGTAAATCCAAAACCAATAAATATTATTATTTCAATTACCAAAAATGCTCTAAATTGTCGAATTGAGCTGATCCTTATATACACCCTACCCTACTAACACAATCTCCCTATCCCGTGACGTCTGTGAAGATAGTTTGGGTTCCCTGTAACTTCTTAAGTAGACGCTGAACTAACATTCCTTCCCTTTCCCTAGCGATTGTGAGGACGTGGCCAGATGTACAATGTGATGCTTGTTTTGTGTATTTCTATTGTGTAGATCTTAAACGTTTTTTTTTTTTTGCGACACTGCATATAGATTTCTCAAAACCAATAGAGTTGAGCATTGTACAGCCACCCACGATTTGTACAGTAGTTAATGCTATGCTATGCTAATTGTAAGTGATTAAAGATTAACTCGTTGCGACATAAGTGCAATTTTAAATTGCATGTTTTACATCTAATCATACATTTTTCAAACAAATGCACCTAGTATCATGTTTTGTTTGAATTGTCTTAAATTTATCAAAAAGCTTGTAACTGAATGAGCTACCCCGTATGTTAGACAGTATTATAATTTTGATACTTTATTACTTGGTTTGATATGTTTTTGATAGAAATAAAAAAAAATATATTTATGTTACTATTCATACACTTTTTGTTATAATTTTAGTTATTTTAACAACATCCTGCTTCAAGTTTGTGACATCCTATGTTCGAATAAAACTTATAACATAATTACATGCTGATAAAAAAAGAAAAAGACACTACACGTTAATGCTTCCAGTGGGCTGTTTGCCCTTTGAAGGAAGCACCACACTAGACAACGGACTAACATGCAACGCCCAGTGGTACAGTCGGAAAACATTCCTCTCGAAAAGTTTTCGGCCTGAGCGGGAATCGAACCCACACTCCTTAGCACGATGCGGCTAAATGCCTCGGTGACACTAATCGCACGGCTACGAAGCCCACAATATAATTTTGTTATGCACCCTTATTCGGGATCCTAAACTTGAACTATTCTTCTTCAGACTAAAATCATGAAGTTTGATGGGCCACAAGCCATGGAGTCTAAATTAAAGTGGTTACTAATTTAAAAAGTGGGGTAACCGCGCTACTCCCCTTAATAAATCTGGAACTACCGTAATTTTCGAATCGATGAACGCGGTTCCAAAAACTAGAAGATTAATGCGATCGTCCCTGAAATTTATACGGAAATTTGTTGAAAAAAACTGACAAAAATTTTATTTTGAAATTAACACTTTTAATCAAATTTGACGTCAGGCGCGCAAGTGTTGATATGTATACACCCCGCTAATACAGGGCAGTGTTATGTTCCACATGGGATGTAAAGCCAACGTAAGAAAAAGATGTTCATAACGATTTCCCGAAACCACGGGCAGATAAAAACTGCGTACTGAATATTTTGTTCGAGATTATCACTACGAATTGTACGATGTGACAGCTATGCGTAGAAATACAACAGCGAGACAGTTAGGCGTGAAAACTCAATAATGGGACAATTGACTTTGGTTGCTTTTCATTGAGTTTCCGAACAAAGTTATTTTTTGTGTTTTTCAAACTATACATAAAAATAAACTGTTTGATGGCAAAACGTCAAAATGCACAGGAAGTAAGATAACGGCAGTGATGGTTAATTCATAATTGAGTGTCTCAATTATGTTTTCCGAAGTCTTAGGTCATAAGTCATACTACTATGATTAAGGACGTATCTCCTTGTGTACCAAAATGGCCTCTAATATGGCACCTTACTTCCCCCTTCACTTTCCGCTCCCTCCTCCCACACTTCTCACAGTGTTTTGGAGAGCGATCACAAAAAATGATTATTTGATGTTACTAACCTTATTGTAGAGGGGTGGTTTCTTAACTGAAAGCATTCCATTATGTGTTTTTCACAAATTACAGGTTTTTGAATGCAAACACGTAGTTATTACAGTGATTTGTGTTTAAATACCACTCACTCCCAAATCACATCTTCTTCACGCACCGTGATGTTGTTTGCTGGCCAACATTGTTTTTGAATGGGATGCGCAGCTCTCACTGATTGGAAGTGATGTCAGTTTTGTGTTTGGAATTAAAAATATTTGGATATTCATACGCTTGCGTATTCTACAATTTCAAAACACTCAAAGGGTGTACAAAGTCACAAGTGTTGCAAAATATTATTATGAGTGAGAAAAATAATATACGACGCAATTCAACAGCAAAAATGTATATAAGATATTATACACTATAATTGAGCGTACCATTCAAATGCATAGTGATGGCAACTTTTTCCTTCGGGAAGAAAGAAGAGAGGAGAAAACTGTCAAAAAAAGTAAACAACACACGCATGGTGTGAAAAATGCTTAGAATATTGGTCAAAAAACATGTTTCCACTACAAAGTGAAATAAATTGCGATTCTGAGCTTTTATGAAGTTGTTGATGAACTCATATTGACAATAATACCTTTGTATGGAACGTGCAAGTAATACTGTCTACATAATTCTGTGGGTGGAGGAACAACAGGGTTTATGATTAATTGCGCAGAGGACACCAACATAATTCGAAATAACTGCGAAGATCTGCAAGCATTTTTAGAAGTTTTCAAAATAGTCGACACGAGAATTCATCGCGCATTGCACTGTAAGTTGAGCCGTCTTAGTGCATGATACTTTTTGAACCAACCGATTGTCCGAGAGACAGACACCTTCAACGTGAAGGTACGAGTAAAGCAGAACACGTTCAGCTGAAAATGACCCCCAAGGAACTGATCCACCTGAATGAAGGTATAAGGGAAACAATCATGCAAAAACAAACAAATCATTAACCCTTGCTATGATTTCATCACGAAAAGAGATTTGCACTGTAATTTAGATATTATTTATGATCGATGGTTTTTAAAACAGCATCCCACAAGATCGCAACATATTTTATTGGGGAAGCATTGAGATCACTCACAAATCCCATAAAGTGAGGGAAAAGCATATCTAATCTTTTAGAAGTTATTGAAGTTTAATAAGATAAGATAAGAAAAAAAGCAATATTTTTGATCTCTTGTTGTAAAATGGTATAAAATAAAATCATAGATTATGATTAGCGATATTTTCTGAAGATACGTATTATTTCTGTATATAGTTAGGACAAAAAGTTTGAGACAGTGAAACAAAGTTCATGGTATAGCAACTCATGGGATCATGGTGAAACTCTTAAACCCATTTGTAAATGCATATAGAGCATCTTAATATGAATAATTTGGAAAGTACATAAATGCTAAAACCTAAATATTGTTATAAAAGAGTGATAGGCATTCTCACTTGAGAAGTTAACATAATTCAGAAATCTTAACTAGGCATATAAAAAGGTGCATGGACTTGCTGGGGCCTTCCAGGTTCCATAACTTCATCCAGGCCAACCAGTATCGCTTAGTCTGGTTGCGAGGAGAAGGTATCATAATCGGACCTGGGCGCCAACATAATTATTAACTTTAATGTTTCATCGGCCTCAACACATCAACCCACCGCAGATATCGTTAGTCGAAGACAAGAAAAGAGCATCGGTGCAGCTAGTTATGTTATGTCCAACCTTGGGTACGTGAGAAGAACGAGAGGAAATGATCGGTCAGCCTATTGGCACACGTTTGCTGGTTCGAGCGATCAGTGCGAAAATGCTTGAAAACTTAGCGATTTCAGAATCATGACAAAGAGTGTAAGCAGAGCATGATCAAGGTAAAATAGTTCATAAACTCTGATAAACTTTCGTCTTTCCAGTTGAAAAAAAATTCGTCTTTCCAGTTGATTTGACAAATTTTCTGCTAAGGGCTCGTATATATTATTTGTAGTGAACAGTCATCAAATGTATCCCTATCAGCTATAATTACCCAGACAACCCAGCATTACAGTTTTCGTCATGACTCGTTTATTCCAACAGATTTCAACACATCCGCACTACACGGTCGATGAAATCGTCCGATTGATGAGTTACCTCGAATAGAACGCTACTTTTAGAGTTTGTTTGTACATTTCGGTTTCGTCACGTATACTTGTACAAAGTAAGTCGAATCAATCCGCAGAAACTGTCAAACCAACATTTGTTATCATAAATGAAATCGCATTAGATTACATCAGCCATTCCATGAAAACCCGATCTAGTGGGTCACCGAATTCCGTGAAAATTTGCTATTTTTTTTCCTTATCCGAAATAAGGATACACGTGTTTTTGGATTTTATTTATTAGGGTGACCATTTCCAAAATTGGGTGACCAAAAAAATCGCGACTTTGCAAAATTTTTATTTTTTTAAATATCATGATTTTAAACCTCTTGACCGATTTTCAATTTTCTTGAACGAAATAAAAGCTAAAGATTTTGACTTTTCAAGAAAAATATAAAAATTCACAAAATAAATGTTTTTGTACATGGAAAAAAATAGATGTCCGTTTTTTTGTGTTTTGGAAGGCCTCGGGATTTCTGAAAATTTTACGTTTACTGTCAGCGATGTATGTTTCTTATTTTTTTTTTCTATCTTTATTAACAAGATTTTTAGCCCTAGGCTAGTTCATTTCGGGACCAACGGCTTTACTTCCCTTCCGAAGGAAGTCGTCACTAAAATTTTTAGTGACTATCTCGGGGATGGGATTCGATCCCAGGTCCTCGGCGTGAGAGGCGTGTGTTCTAACCACTACACCAGGTCCGTCCCCATGTTTCTTAATTATGAGATATATTTTTTTGAAAATAATAAATCAGTAGGTCTCAGCGTATTAGTTTTTTTTTTTTAGTTTTTTTTTAAATCATTACTTTTGAACAGCCCAACCGATTTCCAATCTTTTTTTATGGAATAAAAACTTAAGATTTCAACTTTTCGAAAAAAAAAATTATACATGATAAAATATAAAAATTTAGCGTAGCGTAGAGTAGCGATGTCTCATGGTACCCTTGGCAAACTTCGTCATTCGAGCGCCCTTTACTCCAAGCTCAACTGTGTTTCAACATTGTACATGTTAACATAGAACATTCCAGGAAAACATCAACGAAATGTTTAAATTTGTGGTGACTTTATAAATAAAAAATGTAGACAACCAAACAGCAGTTCCAGATGAAAACTAAATCGATCGATCATCACCAGCTAGCAATTGATAGATCAAGTTTAAAGCTTGAATGGCTGTCTGATTCTCTTGATTTGTACTCTTGAATATTTGAGATAAGGCTTCCATTTATCCTCAGCTGAACTATCTGATAGTCTGGAGGTTATCCAGAAGATTGTTTGAGCCGAAAACATGATCAATAGTTGGATCAATTTTACAGCTCGAAACCATGTATGGTTCCTGTGCTCTAGACAGTGGTTCCCGACCTTTTTGAAGCTGCGACCTTCTTTGAAGTTCTACAATGAACTCGCGGATCCCTTTAAATGTATGTTTTGCCAATATCCTACGAAAATTTAACAAATAAGACGCGCCAGAAATTTGTCAAAGCTATTTCCAATAGTTCGATGAAGATTTCTTGGAGAATCATCTCAAAAGATTTTTACTAGGTTTGAAAGATTTTTTTGGGTAGCCACATCGGCTCTATTAAGGCCCAAACGCAAAGATAGCGGAACGGCAACGGAAAGTGGAACCGGTTCACCAGCATGAGTCACACTATCTCGACTGTGCTGTCAACGAATTAAAGTGAACCAACACTGATCCGACAAGGACGTTATAGTTCACGCTGGCGAACCGGTTCCGTTTTCCGTTGTCGTTCCACTACCATTGCGTTTGGACCTTTAGAATCTCCGAAGTTCTAATCAAGATTTAGCCAAGAGTAACTTCGCAGTGAACTTTGAAGGACAGATTTGATTTTGCTGATAGATTCTGCCAATGGCTTGAGTGAAAACAGTAAAGTCGAAATTCTTAACCTTTCAGTTGTCGCGCGGTTTGCCACCGCCAGAAGCACCACGCTAATGCTTTGTACGATGAGCGAGGTTTTTTCAGCACTGTTGTACAAAATACAGCAGCGCGACGACTGAAGTGTTAAATCGTGCCGATAGTTCGGCAAGATTTATCAAGGATCTCGACAGGAAACTGTCAGGAATTTATGGAACCGATATTAGTTTCATTTTAAACTTCGCACTGGCCAAAAAAGTCATATAAAGCCAGTGAGTAAAATTTGAATTTCTAATTGTTTTTTTACAGAGTGTCATTGTTAGCATTTTATTATTAGTAATTGCGTAGATAAAAAATCAAAACAGCTTACACAAAAAATCTGAATCCCATTGATAGCACAAAACTCTTGCTAAAGAAGCGAGATAACAGACTCACATTCATTCACATTCCCCTAAGGGCCCATGAACCACCGGTTGGGAAGCCCTGCTCTAGAAGTTTTGAAGTTATGCTTCGATACATCTTCGCCTTGAATGGATCGTTTATAAAACTACTATATATGTATATGATCAGATATGCATTCGCAGAAACTACTGGATTTATGAACCTGAACCTTCGAACTTCACTGAAACCTCAGTACAATCCACGATCAAAACAAAATTCTGCCTTAAAAAATTTTGCCAGGATATCCTCTAGAACATTATTTCCCAAGCTTGGTGATCACGGAAACAGTTCGCTGAATGGTTGGGAATCGCGGCATTCTCTGAGTATCGCGGTTGCTTATTAATTTTCGATTTTTTTAGAGTCAATACATTTCTCGCGTAACATTACTAAAGGACCTATCTAACATTGAGAGGCTCTCTTTGTTTACTTTCTCTTTTATTAATAACTGAGTCACATTAATCTCTTTTGTTGCTTTTTTGTATGAAACGCTAGTCAAGGAAATTGACTTTCGATCTATAGTGAAAAACTTCCCAAAATGTTTAGTATTCCACTGTTATAATCAAAAGAGAACGAGAGAGGAGAGAATCTCTCATTTGTACATAGGTCCTTTAGTAATGTTCCGCGAGATTTCTCTACAGTCTATACGATAATATATGTTCTGCCATAACTGGTTTACCTACACATTATTTCAATGAAGAACATTTTTATATAATCTATCTATATAAATAAAAATGGAATGGTGTTTGTATGTCACGAAACGGCTTACGAACGGGTCAGTAGATTTGGATAATTCTTTCTCCATTTTGTTCGTCAAGGGTTCCGACGTGTTTGTGTGTAAAAAAGATGGAGGATATTCACCGGGAAAGTCGGAATAACGAGAGTGAACGGAACTGTCATTTTGTATGGGACGATTCGTAGTGGTTTTCAACAGCAGAATTTGTAGAGTGGTTTTCGAGTCAGAATTTGTTTCAAATGGTCATATTTTTGCCAAAAATTTGTTTCTCAAAATTTTGACTTTAAAGGTGCTTTTACTCAATATGCATCTACAAAAAATTGACCATATGCGTCATGCAATTTGGCGGTGACATGTGCCCTTGGCGGTCGCCAACCAGGCCAATCGCAAGCTACGGCACTGATCTTAAGCTTCCATTCCATAAAAAAAGATTGGAAACCGGTTGAGCTGTTCAAGAGTTAAAATTTTCTGAACTTTCAAGAAAAAATGAGAACCGCAATAGCCTTTTCGGTCCCGAGGCCTTCATAACACAAACGAAAATTTTTGATTCTGATTCATGTAAAAAAAAAAACAATTTTTGTGAGTCGCTATTTATTTTGTAAAAAACAATTTTTGTAAGTCGCTATTTTTTTTGGTCACTCTTTTTCGGAAATGATCATCCAATCAAAAAATCCAAAAACACGTGTATCCTTATTTCGGATAAGGAACAAAATAGCAAATTTTCACGGAATTCGGTAACCCACTAGATCGGGTTTTCATGGAATGACTGACATATTAGTCCGCAAGAAAATTTCTACCCTCGCATTGTATGCCATTTTTCATCATATAAAATATGCACGTATATAGCCTCTACTTTTATAAGTATAAGGCCTTTTCGGATTTCTCAATTCAATATCAATTATCTAATACTGTGTTTAAATCATTGGCATGTCTTGTCATGGGAAGAGTGTTTTCTATGTAATGAACATTAGACTGATGCAAATTTTGAAATTTTGCATCCCCTACGCTTGAACGGTGTCAATTATGATAAAAATCATTCTCCCAAAATTTTAAGTGATTTGGACGTAATTTGGTTGTGCACACGCCATTTGAAGTTTATATGGAAATTACTATGAAAATGGCAAAGCTTTTGTGTTCAGTCCTCTAACTGCTCGAAATAATAATCTATGGAAAAGTGAGCATACTCTTCTCATGTGAAATATTCGCAGCTACAACTTCACCGAAGACCACATTTTGTTGGGACGTAAGGATATTTTGTTATTATTGATAACAAAGTCTAAACCATGCTGAGATGATCATTCAATTACTTCCAGAGCAACACTGCTTTTTTGCTGTAGAACATAGTAGCCTAGATTACTTTGATCTATTCTACTCACCAGGAGCACCACTGTTGCCTGCCGGGCACTTGGTTCAGCATGCAAAAAGCATACCCAGTTTATAATCATAAATAGCAATTTATCCTGACGTCCAATCAAAATGTGGTCTTCGGTAAAGTTGTAGCTGAAAGGATGTCACATGAGAAGATTGTGTTCATTTTTCCATAAATCATCATGAAAAAGAGATAGAGGGCTGAACACAAAAGGATGGCGTTTTCCATAGTAATCTCCATATGAACTTCAAATGGCCTGTGCACAGTCAAATTTCTTCCGATTCTTTTAAAACTTTGGGAGCCGTTTAAGCATTAGGGAGCAAAAATTTCAAAATTTGCATTGCACAACTCTAATGTACATATTTACCTATTATTACTAACAGAACATCTCTATGTACTCTACTAGATCTAATCAAACTTGGAAATTTTAAATCATTAAACTGGATAGCATTCGTTAATTGTAATTTTAAACCTACTAACTGCAACATATACGCCCATAAACATGTATTTATGCGACAAGTCCTCAACCAACCTTGGACAAAATGTGCATAATGGATGAGGAACTCGGCCATGCCTATGAAATAGTTCCATATTTGGAATCTTTTTATTTACGAAAAGGTTCAAAGAGGAAACTTCATCAGAATTCAGTCCTCGATGATGAACATGTTTCCAAATTGTTCTCCAGTACTGTTTGCGAAACTTTTTTCAATTTCTAGATACGAAAGCTTCGAAACGTAGTATGAGTACAACGATTTTGAGCTCATCTGGTCAGACACTGACAATGGCAAAATTGCAAGCTCAATTGCTATGAGTTTTATATACCCGAATCCGGATGGTTATACTGTTCATCGTGCTGCATCTGCTTGATCAGATCGAATAAAATTATCTCTAATATAACTATATTCATTATTTACTAGCTTTTAAAACCTATTACCAAGTAATGATTTCCCTTTCCTTTCCAGCCCTAGTCCTCCTCTACTATTAGGTGATATCAGTTGGATATACCCAACTCTTTGCTCATAATTCTTCCACAAGAAACTTTCTACCAACGATACAATTTTAGCTCAGAATTTACTAGGTAATTCTATCAATGCGAAAGTGTGGATAAAACAAGTTCCTCGATTTGTGCAGCCACAATAATTTTGATAGGCTGCTAGAACCATTTATCCAGTTCTTTCCGATCATTTCTTTGAATACATTGCAAAACATAAATCCTAAAATTTTAATGCAACGTTATAAATTCAAAATTCAACAACGTTATAGGCCTGAATTTATTTATTGTATGACAGTTATTTTTCTTTTTCACCAGAATCACGACACCGTCGCAAAAAGTTTTGTGGACATGTCCATCAAGGTAATCATTGATTAGTTCTGTAAAGTCTGTGTCTGTGTTTCGTCAACCATCATTTCCCGATGCTTTATATGAACAACTTTTCTGAATTAAATTGAATACAAATAATTCATCGACGAATCCAGTTAGATTATCATTTCCAACCAAATCTTGCGGTAAACATTTTTCCGTGTAAAAATTCGTGCTGATATTTACGAGTTCAGAATGGAAATTGTTCGACAATGTGGTCTTCTATGACGTTATAATTTGAACAATGATTTCCATTGACCTCTATGTCTTTAATTTGTGTTTGATTAAATCTGCGTACTTTTTCAGACAAATGGAAAACTTAAATCGACTCACCAGCTATAAAATTTTCATTCTCATTCAAGTTTTTAGTTGTTCAACTCTCGTTGCAATTTAAGCATGATTCCCTTAATACGGTTAATATCCAATATTTCGAGTGGATTAACCAAGTATTCTTCATAAGCTCTCCTAAGAGCACAATACCAAATTTCCATTGTATCATTGAAAGCTCTATACAATTCTCCTCGTCATCCGTACTACCATAGCCGTGGTCTTGCTCGCAAGGTTGCGAACAATATAGAGACTACGGTGATAGACCTACGCGCTGGCCTTATTGGGTAGGCCAACAGTCCCCCGGGGTACGCCAACTTCTGGTTGGATTACTGCTCTACGCGTTGAACGTCTAGAACTGCCAACTTTGCCACGGGACGCTCGTAGACTCCGGTGGCGGTCTGCACTGTCGCTGATCGGGTATGCCTGTTTCGGCTGGTAGTCGTAGCGATTACCCTTCCTTTTGGCCAACAGTTTCGGGTCGACGATGACGACGACATCTCCTGTAACTAGGGGCTTCACAGGTTGGAGCCACTGGTCCGACGGGTGATCTCCTGTAGATAGTTGGTCACCCAAGGTTTCCAAAATCTATTCGCCAAGATCTGCGATGTACACATATTCTGCTCCAGTGTATGGTCACTGTCATCCAAGTTGACTAGTGGTTTCGAGCCGTTTGATGAACCGAGCAGAAAATGATTTGGGGGTAGTGCTGGGGCGGAATCTTCATCAAGTGAAACGTGTGCTGAGCGAGTTGACAACCTCAATGTGTATGGCTCGAGTGGTTTAACAGGTTGCTAGCATTGCCCAGCGCTTTTCGTGCCTTCTGCCGACAACAACTTCGATGGGGCCGAAATAATCGATGCCTACGTGAGTGAACAGACGGGTAAACGCTTCTGGGCGACCTGACAGATCGGCCATAATCGGGATGCTCGGTGTTGCACGTTCATTCTTGTATTTCTGGCAATTCCGACGAACTTGGTTGTAGCAAGTCCGTATGCGAGCGATCTGATATTTTTGACACAGCTGACCGTTTCGTGATTTTGATGGTGGTAGCGATTGTGGTAGTGCTGAATTATTAGTGTTGTGATGTGGTGCTTTCTTGGAAGAATGATGGGATTCTTTGCATCCTCGGTGGTGTAATCGCACGCCGCAATACGTGTCCTCATTCGCATAATGCCGCGATCGTCGATCCATGGGAGCAGTTTGTACAAAGCATTGGACTTAGGAAGAATTCCAGCAATTTGTAAGAGTATTTCTGAGTATTCGTCTTGCTGAACGATGTGTATCAGCTGTGTTTCAGCTGCATGAAGTTCGTCCTTAGTAAGAGGGCTACAGTACGCGGGCTTGCGTTGCGATATGTAGTGGCAGTTTGATACTAAACGTAGTACTCGTGCCATGACGTGCTGCAATCGCTTCCAGTTGGAGAACTTTTGTACGACGATGACCGGCTCCGGCGGAGTATGATGAACCAGCAGATTTGTCAGTAGCTCGGTGTTCGTCGACTCATTTCGGGCGCAGAACGTCGGCCAAGTTTCGGGATCTTCCCACGAAAATTCCGGACCACGGAACCATACACTTCTGGCGGACAAGTCGGGCAAGCCATCCCACTTGGTAGCGTCGTCGGCAACATTAAGCTTGCTCGGTACATATTGCTATTCGCAAATTTCGGTTGACTCTAAGATTTCAATGACTCGGAAGCCTACAAATTGACTGTAGCGACGATGATTGGAGTTTATCCAGCATAAGACGGGAATCCGTCCAGTAAAACCTTTGAGAAGTCCTGATGAATAGTGTGTCAAGCCCAGTCTTCGATAACCTTGTTCCAATAACTGCCGCTTGCCATTCGAGCCGTGGAATCGGCGTCAACTTAAGAGGAGCAACTCTAGCTTTAGCCGGTATGAGTGAACAATAAATTTCTTCGTTTCGTAGGAACCACAGGAAGCATACAGCCGCCATTCCGTCCTTTCCGGCGTCTACAAACGTGCGGAGCTGGACATCGTCGGCTGTATCGATGAGATGGTGGGGCCACAAGCATCTAGGAATTTGTAGCTTTTCCACTTGCGGTAAAACGCTTAGCCAATGCCGCCATTTCTCGAAGGCATCATCGTCGATTTCTTCGTCCCATGTGACACCGCGAGAAAGTGGGCAATGAGTCCTACTGGTTCGAATATGGTCATCAGTACTCGCAACACCTCTGGTTTTGTTGGGCGTCGGCCGCCCTTCAGCAAATCAGCATCATATCGATTGCAGCCAATCTTGTAGGTGAATGCATCAGCTGTTGTATTCCACCACATGCCTAGAACCTTCTCAGTGGCCAATTCAGTAGACAGGTCTAAGCTTTTCTCATTTCCTACGCTCTGCTCCTGCAGCGCATCCATTACTTTTTTGGAGTTGCTAATCCAATTCCGTATCTCGAAACCACCCTGGACGTGGATGTGTCGAACATCCTTTGATACTTGGATCGCTTCTTCCTCTGTTGCTACACTAATCAGCATGTCATCGACGTAGTGTGATTTGGTAATTGCTTCACACGCCTCTGGATAACTTCCGATAAACTGGTCAGCGTTGACGTTTTTGACGTATTGCGCTGCATGCTCCAAAGGTCATCAACGTCATTGGCGTAGCTAGGATTTTTTTCTGGAGGGGGCCTAGGGGGGGCCTAGCAAATACTTGTTTTACAGATGTAATGTCGGTCGCAATAATCAAGATTTTCACAAATTTCGTTATTTTAACAGATTTGTATTGTTTTATTCATTTGTCTCATTTCGTGGTACATCATTTATATTTGTAAATTTCAATTTTTGCTACGGAAAAGATTCATTATTGCTGTAATCCAGTTTAAAATCCTTTTGGAATTCTAACAAAAAAAACTCTCAAGGAATGTCCTTTGTGATGCTTCCACGATTTTTTTCAGTTGTTCAACCATGTGCTTTGAAAAGATTCCTCTGTGAATTCCTACAGGAATTTCTTCATGAATTATTTTCGTACTTTTCAGTGCTTTCTCCATGACTCCTTTACCAGTTTTCACTGAGTTCGCCTGGGATTCTCACAGAAAATTATTCCCAGACTTTCTGATCACCATAAAATTTATCGAAGAATCTCTATCGAATTGCTTAAAAATCTGTTGAAAAATTCCACCAGAAATTCGTTAGAAATTCTTTTAATATTTTCGACTGGAAGGTCCTCTATGTACTTGTTACAATTTACTTTTTATCAATTGTTACTTTAAAGTATCCTCCAGTTGTTCATTATTAATTTGTTAATGATTTTCAGGAATTACTGAGGATTTCTCCAAACAAAATAGTATACTAAATTCTAGAAGTCTCACCAAAAATGTCATCAATATCACCAAGCAAGGATTCATTCCACGAATTCTTCAAAGAGTTTGCCAAAAGTTTTTCCAACTTTGGTTTTGAACTTCATGCTAAAGTTCCTCTACAGGAGTGTTTGAAAAAATCGCAGAAAAAATTATCCAGACTTCATGCAAAAAAAAAATGATTCTTCCAGGTGTTAATCCAAGGATTCCTTGTAAAATTCCACAAGTATTTCATGAGTAATTAAAAGGAATTCGATTCGAGATCTATCAGCGTTTTTTCACAGATAATTATTTTTTAGATTTCTCTAACATCAATGAGAAACATCCCGCATTCCTTCAAAACCCTCTCGAAAACCCTGACTAAGAAATATTTGTAGAATTCTAACTTTCCTATAAAATTTCTAGCTGAAAACGTTCAACAGTTCTTTCGAAAACTCTTCTGTGAAAATACTCAAAGATTTCCGGAGTAATTTGTTCATTGTTTCCTAAGATTCTCCCGAAAAATTTACCAAAGATTTATCTAAGTATTTTCCAGTGAATTTTAAATCACACTAACGATTCTTTAGGGAATTATTAAAGAAATTTTCCATGAAATTCTCTAAGATTTCGCAATTCATTCTTGAACTTCTTAAAAAAAATCTCCAGAACTTTCGTCGGGAATTCTATCAGGTTCAATAAATAAGCCCAATGGTAATCTCAGGATTCTTCCATAAATATTATTTAAAAATGTATACACTCTTTATTTTTTGGTTCAAAAACTACTCCAGGAAATTATCAATATTTTTAGGGATTGCTTTACAAATTCGAATCACTCCATACCAGATTTCCAGGGAAACACATATAAAAAAATTAAAAGAATTTTGTTGGTAAATTTCTTGAAGTTTCATGAACATATTGATGAAAAAGAACCATACCTTTAGAAATTTCAAACAAACTTTTTCAAAGTGTCTATTATCGATTACACTGCGGAACACGTTTTTGTCTCCAGCACCAAAATACCGCTATTCACTTTATTAAGGGTTGCTGAATCCATTGCCGTTTTCAGAAATATCATAGCACGTCTAGTTTTTGAGATATCGACTGCTGAAAATGCAAAAAATGACTATTTCAGCCAACTTGCATGCAAGTTTGCCAGCTTGTAAGGTAATATATTGGCTTAATTTGCCACAGAATTCAAACTTTATGTATATAACAATACTTATCATTAAAGTTTGTAATACTTTCGATACGGAAAAGTTATTTTTTGATGGTTTAGAGAATTGTTATATTTTGCCATATAGAAGAAACGAAGAATTTTGTATGGAGACTGCAAGCATGTTGAAAAAATCGATTTAATCGAAATTTAATCGCGCAATTTCAATCAAATTATGTCTGAAATGAAAGTTCAAGTTCTATTTTGCATGTTTGGTGGATTAGATTACAAAAAAGTTTAATAAATTTTACTTTAAATTTCATGTAAACATTAATAAAACCAGTGTTTTATACAACTTTGACGACCTGTAGCTAAAAATTGTGACGTGCTGGAACATTTCTGAGAATGGCACCAGATTCAGCAACCCCAAATCTACTAGAGACACATAATTTGATCCTTGAGACACGCAAAAATGTCATTTTTGTTACGCTGTGTTATTTTGTAGTACTGTAGAAGTTCAACGCGAAAATATTGCCGGTTTTTTTAAGAACATTACCAAAGATGCATTAAGATTATATTTGTAGTGTAAGATGTTAATGAATTTAAATTTTAGGAGAAACTTTTGCATTACCTTGCAAAATTGTTGAAGAATTCCTGATGAACTTTCAAAAAACAGGAACCATACTATTTGAATTCGGTGATTTTTCAAAACTGCTATAATTTAGCTTATTTTTAAATTCTTTAAAATGATGCTTTCCATACTTCAAAGCTTTTTGTACAAGGTTCCTCAAAGCGTCATGCGAAGGAAGGAGAAGCAACGAAATGTTTAAGCTGGGAGAACAAAAGGTAACAATGAAAAATAATTTATAATCTTTTCTCTAGAGGTAAATTACATAACTTCTGTAATGAATTTACAAATAAAACAATTTCTCCAAGAAGTTCCATCAGAATCTTTTTGAGAATTTATCATTGAAATCTGTCCTTCCTTGACCGCTGGTTTTCTAGAATCCTGCCAGAAAGCCTCTAGAAATTCTGCCCTCGTATCGCACAAAAATTCAAACCAAGAATATGGATTCTGACAGTAATTGGTAACATTATTTTTAGAGAAGTGTTTTAAGGAAGATCAATACAAATTTCTTTATGAATATCTTAATAAATCGTTTCCCTCTTCCCAGTTATTTCGGTACACGTTTCTCTACAGATTCCTTTACCGCTATGCTAATTTCGGAAGCAAAAGTTTTTCTGGGGGTTTTCAACAAATTTCCTCTGAAGATTCGAAGGCAAGAGACATTTCAAAAACATTTTTCTTTCAAATTTTTGAATAAACCTGAAAAAAGCAAAAAAAGTAGACATAGTTGGAATGGATGTCCATCAGGAGGAATTGAAGCTTTGAACATGTTCCACAATATTATTTGACTAAGTTCCAAGAGATTTGCAAAACTTCTGAAGCCACCTTTCAATATTCCTTGAGGATTTTGATTATACTTAAATTCTATTGAGAATATCGAAAAGTTTTATGACATAATTTTGGTACAAATCTGCTGAAAATCATTCAAATAATCTATGAAATAATAAGTTTTTTTTTAATTGAGTTGAGCAATAATTTTATTCTTGCGAAAATACTTCAAACATTGAATCAAAAAGAATTTATCGTTGGAATAAAACACTATGGTCGATTTTGTTACATTTTTTTCGCATCAAGTTAAATTACTGCCACTTATCTGAAGAAAACTTGGCCATGTCGAAATTCCTTGAAGGTTAAGCCTCATTTTTCGACAAAAATTCCCGCTATGTATTGTCTAAAAAATTCCTTTAGTAGTTTTGTCTATTTTTTCGGACATTTTACGTGTTGAAGTTAATGTTCTTGTATTTGTAATCTTAGTAATATATATTCTTCAGTGAATTCTCACAGGGGAAATCATCATCACCGAACACATGAGAAAACACAATGCAGTGAATATGCTGCTCAATGCTCAAACAGCATTATTTGGATTATTCAGAAAAAAAATAATTTTAGAAATCAAATTTCCAGGATATTGACGCTTTTTTTTACCAAGGTATTTTAGCGACGGAGATGTCGAAAAAAAAATGCGCTAATCGCATAAAATAAGAAGCTACTTCCAACAGTAATTAATCGATCGACAGCTGGACGATTAAGCTTTCGGTTGTCGCGCGATTCACCGAAGTCAGAACCGTCACGCTGATGTTGTGTAAGACAAGCGAGGTTTTCTCTAAAATAATATACCGTAATTTCGGGTGAAATTGATCATTTTTCACGGTTTTTCTAGTCTGTTTTCTATAATGTTAACAATGTCAAACAACTAAATGCAAGAAAACAAGTACGAAGGTGGGCCTCATCGACTCATGTAGCGAAATTTTCTAACAAATGTCATTTTAGTGTTAACAAATATCTCTAAAATAAAAAAAATCAGGGGATCTCATTTCGGGGTGAAATTGATCACTTGTCAATGCCATTATTGTTAGTTTTCAAAACAACTCTACATGATAAATTTGAGCTCTCTGAATCCGAATATGCTTGTCAAATTCTTATCAATGCAATATTTATATAAATAATGAACATTTAAATTTCAACAATTACGCGGAAAACAACTAAATGTATGCAATTTCCTAAGGAATTCAATGACATCTAACAGAAATTCAATTTATTCAACCATATGAGCTAATTGGTACGAGTTTTTGGTAATGAAATCTGGTTTAGGGATATATCTCAAGCATCCTCACAAACTTTCAGGTTTACACCATGTTCAAATCCTTGCTTATAAATAGAAGTTTATAGGTGTTTGTCACGCAATTCGACAATGGTTACGACAAACAACATTCATTTATTGCAGCTTACATTGATATTTGTGCTCCATTACGAATAAATAAAATCGTGTGATACGATGATCAATTTCACCCTTCTGATCAATTACACCCGATTTTACGGTAACTACTTACAGAAGAGATTTTTGTCAATAACAAGAGCCATGTACATTGATTCAAAAGTTTCTGGTTCGTCTTATGTTGTTGTTTTTTTAATTTCAATTTTTATTATTATCAAAAATTCTGGGGGGGGGGGGGGCTGGATGATCCTGGAGGGGGCCAGGCCCCCCTGCCCCCCCCCCCTGTTCCTACGCCAATGATCAACGTCATGGCATAGGTCACCAGTTCACCCTTTTCATCCGTCCAGTAAAACCATTGATATTTCTGGTCTTCTCGACGAATGTTCACCTGATGGAACATCTCACGGATGTTCCCAGTCACCGCAACTGGACGCAATCGCGAGTTGAAGATCGTTGGCCATGCGTTTATCCAAGCTTCGGTGTCGACGAAGAACCATTGGCCGGCTATCAGGCAAACGGACGTTGTTGTAGCGCCAGAGAAGGCCAGTCTCGAAGCGATCGCCTACGAAACGTGTAAGAGAATTCAGCAGCGTATTGGCTCGTTCACCTTCGGCTGACAGAAGTGGCCTCGTTGGACTATTGACTCCCAAGCTGTCGATTGTGAAGTAGTTCTTCATCGCTTGATGCATACCATCATCGAGTCGCTCATTCAGCGAGCAGACGTGGAAGCTGTAGTGGAACATGCTCGAGGAGTCTCCGGATCCCAAATTGCCACAAATGGTCCAGCCTAGGCGTGTCTTAGTGGCGATTGTTTCTCAAAATTTTCCTTCTCAACTCTTTAAGGTTAATCCCAGTTGTGCATGCTTGGTTCCGATCAAAATCCGTGGACGTTCATTGTGGTATGACGAAGCCCTTCCAAATAGCGGTATGATTGTTTCAGTTCGTCGAAATCTAGGGTCTGCTGCCGTAGCTGTAGCTCGGTAACGGTTTGAACCTCGACTAAAGAGAATTTCGCAGTACCTTCATACTGTCCGGCTACTTGGAGGCGAACGATACACGAATCTTTCTCGCATCGCTCTGTGCCGCCCGTCTAGCGTAGGCATATTGAATAAGGACTACCGCCTAGTTCAAGTTCATCAGCCATTCTTGGTACAACAGCGTTGCTCCTGACCCTTCGTCGAGAAATCGAAGGTATGAATAGTCTTTTCCGGTCCAGTCAGAACAACAGTAAGATACCGGAATAAACAATACTAGAAACTGTGTGGTGCGTATTGCAGTCCAGATCAGCGCTGTTGGTTGCCAGCGGAGAAACTGGATTGTCGGCGGTCTGGCCAGTAGTTTGGTGCTTGAACTTCTGTTCATTGTGCAGCAGCTCGTGATATCTGAAGGAGCATCCATCTTTGCCGCAAGGTTTTGCCGTTCCGGATCGACTTCAACTGCAACAAATCTATCGGAAACGTTACTAAGCTTGCTGCTTCCACTAGCGAATATATCTATTCGCTGAAGGTCGCCAGGTTGATCGTTAGTTGTGTTTTTCGGTGTTGCGCCCAATTCAACTTGATTGAAGGCAGTAGCTTGGCAACAAGCTGATGAAGGAGGGTCACATTATACATATAATCCTGCAGACCACATGAGTCGACTGTCGCACAGATATTCTGAACGTTTACAGCAAAGTCCACCAGTGTTTCAAGACGATCTTCCCAGATTGGTGGTAGAGCGCTGATCCTGCCAATCAACCTGTGCACGATAATCTCCGGTTGGCCGAATAACATTTTGAGGGTGTTGATTATACCTTGGACGTTTCCCGGGTGCATCAGCCGACATTTAACTGCTTCGTAGGCTTTTCCCTTCAAACTCTTTTGCAAGCGTACAAGGTTTTCCTCCTCGGTATACCCACACATAGCGGTCGTACTATTAAGCATGGATAGAAAGATTGGCCATTCTTCCGGATTACCGGAAAATGATGGAAGGTTCCTAGAAACCGCTTGTCTTGCCGCAATTTGGGACTTTGATAGCTGAAACGGGTCGTCGTTGTTTGGCAGCTCTGCAAATGTAGGGTTGTGACCTGAGGTACCACCATGATTCTGCTCTAGAACCGTGGAATTTGCCAGAGATCGAGAAACTCGGACCGGCGCTGAGTTGATTTGCGTAGACTGAGGTTGAATATTTGGATTGAAGTATTTGGACATTCTGATAGCTATATGCTGACGTTGTTTATGTTGGAGTATGCAATGGTTGTGCCTCGTAAGCAAAGCGGCAACACTGATGTGTAGAGAATGGCGAATGACGCATGCGCCGGCAGGGCAGTCGGCGAGCGCGCCAAATAGCAAAGGAAGAAAGGAGAATGGAAAGTTTCATCCGTAAAGTGATGTTCAATCCGTTCAGACGTGTTTATTAAAGTTCTCGTAGCGTACAGTAGTTGATTTGTAGTTGTTTCCTTTCCTACCGAAATCCTGGTTCCGCGTTCCGCTTCGGTGACCCTGTTCTGCGTTGTGGTGTGTCCACCTCTGCCCAACAGTTTAAACCCCTGCGGTGCTGAACGCTGGTCTTGGTAAACTTGCATCTGCTGTGCTTGTGGTTCATGGAACTGCTGCGCTACCTCATGACATTCCTTCTCAATCCAACTCTCTACTCGTCTCCGAGAACATTCACTATCGGAACGCCTACTTTATCCGCTTTCACTTGCCAGTTCATCGAGAATTTTGTACTTTTTGAGCATGAGCATGAGCATGAGCATGATTGACCGCCCGCAATTGCTACTCCGTTATTATATATTGCAAGAACAGCTGTACTTACACAGGGAACCAACAGACACTACTCGGGATCAGTAGCATCATCAATGTGTAAGTACTGGTGCTTCCATTATTATAATAGACAATACCGGCGCCGGCTGCATCCGAATGCAGGCCAATTTGGGAATGGGAGGGAAATGTTGACGTGTTACTTGCTTTACAGAAGCCGAGGAATCCTTTGCACTTCCACAAGAAAACACTGGGAGTTTGGATATGGGAAAGGATTCGTTTTGGTAAACGATAAATATATAATTCGAAATGAATACGTGAGCATATACACGAATGACCGACACTGATAGTGCGGTTACTACGCAAACCGGACACGATACTGATTTCGATGCTCGCTCGACAGGAGCATACAACAGGTTTAACGTATCAAACTCTACTGACGCGTTTTTTTTTTTGTTTTTCTCCGGCGCATTTCGTTTTTTCTTCCGCGCAACGCGAACCGGCCACAATGGATCCGGATTCCGTCGCTCGCCCACAAGGAGCATGCAACAGATTCTGATCCATCGAGAATTTTGTACATTTTCTCCAGAAACTCTCTTTGCTTTTCCGCTTCTAGCTGTTCGGCTGTCTGTCGTCGCTCTGCTTGCTGCTGTTCGAAGGCTCGTTCTTCTTCCAGCCGCTGTAGCTGTAGTTTGGCGCGATTACGAGCGGACCGCTGTGAGGATGTACAGAACTGCCCATAACTGCATAACAGTCACATTCGACATTTTTGACAAATTGGAGTTAATGCCATGGAGAATCATCAAATGGTAAATACTTTCGATAAACATACTGAAATCTGTGAGATTGTTCTATGTGTAAAATTCGAAAAAAAAATACCAAGTTGTTTTGTCGCATTGGTAATTATAATCGCATAACAGTCACATTGAGATTATAAATGTGCCTCGTAATGTAAAAGCAATGAAATTTTAATCAGAATTATTTTCTGACTATTCACCTAGTATGCGATATGAGTTGTACAAAATATCAGCCTCAAATAAGCACTTTTGAGTTCCTGGTAATTTTTAGAAATTTCAGTTTCCTCCCATACTGCCATAAAATGCACACTCGGTATTCCATTTACTCAATGCCTATATTTGTCGAATGTTACAAATATGCAGTTATGGGCAGAGCACACTATCATGACGCTTCGTCCAACTGGATGGTCGGCAACCCTGCCAGCGACGTAACGTACAACTTCTTTCCAGTCCCTTTCGGGGCCGATGGAATACTGCTCGAGGAATCCTGCATCCCAGTTGGAGAAGCCTGTTTCTGCAAAGGAGTACGCTTAGACGAAAGCGCTTTGCTGGGCTCTTTCTGCGCTTGATCTATGCCAGATGCTGCCTTTGTACGCTGGTTCCATGTAGCAGTTTTGCAATTGGCACAACTCCAGCTTTGATCGGCAACTTCATCAGTTACACCAACTTACCCATAGTGATGCCAACCGTCGCACTTGTCGCACTGCACCATGTCATCCGTATCAGGCCTTCTACATCTCCTACAGGTGTGTCAATCGACGGTCTTCTCCGTCTCTTCCACTACCACCACCACATCATCATTTTCCACATTATCAGCAACTTCACCACCATTGGCTCTTTGCCGATCGCTTTTACCACTCACTATGCTAGACTTTCCATCAGACTTCGAACTCCGACTCGACATACTCGCGGACTTAGAGTTCTTAATAAACGAAAATTATATTATGTTGGATTTAATCCAACGGGAATTTCCGAAATTATAATTCTCCGGAACGGAAATAAAAATACTGGATCCGTTGTCAGGGGAGAATATAATTTTCCTATTGAACGTTACATGAATTCATACATAAGTTCATATTGATTGTGTGCTACGTGGAGTGTGTTAGGTGAACCTCTGCATCCCACTTCAGCTGGTTCGTTATATATGAGTTCAATCCCACACTTAAATGTTTATGTTTAATAGTTAAGATAAGTTATTCTTTAATATGACTTACGTTAAGTTCCCTTTCCTGCTCAAATGTCAGTCTGGTGTCAGTCAAAGGTCTATCCTCCCAACACTTCAGCCCTATGAGTCCGTAATTAGCGCTTTGATATATGCGTGACCTCAACACAATCTAGTAAATAAATTAAGTTGCATATTCACAACATTACAACTAAGATTCTGATATTTTAAGGAAATTAGCAAATCTGTCTGACCGTTATTGGCACTGAATTATTAACGTTCTATAGGTGTAGCTTAGGGAACGTAGCAATTGAAGTTACCTAATTTATAAGTAGAACTTTAAGATAAAATTAAGCTATTTCAGGTAAATAATCTTACCAATTTTGCATGTATACAGTAGATACTAAGTTTGTTTTTTGTATCACTAGTTTTAAGTTCACTTTTAAATTGTTTGCACTAGTGTTTAGACTGTTTTAGCTTAAAATTCATTCCTTGCTTTTAACATGTACAATAGTTTTGTTTTTCTGTCTGGTCTGTCGACTCAACTGGTGACAGGGCGAGTACCTGTCACTCCTTGTCATCCGTACTACCATAGCCGTGGTCTTGCTCGCAAGGTTGCGAACAATATAGAGTCTACGGTGATAGACCTACGCGCTGGCCTCATGGGGTAGGCCAAAACCGGCGTTATCCGCCTGTTCCATGAGTAACTCGTTGAAAATATTCTTAGACACCACGCTGGTTTCAGTGAGCTGGAAGCGTAGTCACTCTATTTATGATGCCCTTCAATGGCGTTGCGACTCCCACGTTTCGTTTTTGATCGACAAAACTTCTCCAAACTTTGACATTTCTTGCTTGATCAAATCATTTCCCATTTGTGGTGGCAAGTCATGCACCTTGACTAACGTCGTGACATCTTCCATATGCAACGGTACCATGCATTTATAATCTTCATATCTCACCTCGTGTTTCCGATCATGTCTCTCGACAATTTGCATCGCATACTCCTCATCATCAACCTCTACATACGTGATCCCCCATGACAAATTGGCTTGCACTGATTTAATGCTTTCTGACACAATAGCAAAGATGTTGAATAAGTAATCCGTAACGGTCTCAATCTGCGGCTTCTTCAAAGCTTCGGAGAAGTTAATGACATATGTCACCGGTGCTCACACCGAAGTCTCGATATCAACTATATAGAGTGACAAATGTCGATAAACTCGACTGACAGAGCCGAGTCGAGTGAAATTTTTGGTCGATAGCTACTCCAGTCGAATCGTTTTTGATCGACTCGACTTATAAAATAGGGCCCTCTTGATCCGTCTTAAAAACGTGAGGAGAAGGTAATGTCAACGCACTCGCAATCCTGCTATGAAAATAATATGGCAGGATTTGCAATAAATTACAAAACATGTTTACAATTCAGAAATAAAAATTTTGAAAATAAGATTTCTCAATTGGACCCTGGCTCCAAGCCCTTTTGGAAATTATCTAAAATTTTGAAAAAAAAAAAACCTCAGAAGCCAATACCGGCATTGAAAGAGGAAAACAAATTATTACTAACTAATTGCGGAAAAGCTCAAAAACTTGCTATGCAGTTTGAAAGCGCGTACAATTTTAATTTAGGACTTACTAGTTCAATTGAAAATCAAGTTACTCAGGACTTCGAAAACAGTCTCAATCAAGAGAACGTTTTCGAAAATTCCTGGGAAACTGATTTGGGAGAAGTGAGAACTATTATTAATAAATTCAAAAATATGAAAGCTCCTGGCGATGATGGAATTTTCTACATCCTCATCAAGAAACTTCCAGAAAGTAGCTTATCATTGTTAGTTGATATATTTAACAAATGTTTTCAATTAGCATATTTTCCTGACAAATGGAAAAATGCTAAGGTTGTAACAATTTTTAAAACCAGACAAAAATCCTATAGAAGCTTCTAGCTATCGTTTGCTCTCCTCCATCAGTAAACTTTTTAAAAGGTCATTTTGAACAGAATGTTGGGGCAGCAATGCCACTGGGCGTTGCATGCTAGTCCGTTGTCTAGTGTGGTGCTTCCTTCAAAGGGCAAATCGTCCACTGGAAGCATAAACGTGTAGGTGTCTTTTCGAAAAAAAAAAAAGATGGTGCACATAACGAAAATTCAATTTTTGCCAATGAACAGTTCGAATTCCGCCATGGTTAAATTTTATTTGTGGATGGCACAGGCCTCTCCGCCACTGCGAAGTCTGCGTGTCATCTGTAGTCGATTGCAAAAAAGTTTGGATATTTTTTCTTCATATTTGCTAAAATGGAAGATTTCTCCTAATGCTTCCAAAACACAACTAATAATATTCCCACATAAATCAAAAGCTCTTTATTTGAAACCTTCAAATAGACATGTTGTCATGATGAGAGGGGTTCCAATAAATTGGTTAGATGAAGTTAACTATCTAGGGCTTATGCTAGATAAAAAAATAAACTTTGAAAAATCACATTGAAGGCATTCAAGCCATATGTAACAAATATGTAAAATGTCTTTATCCCCTTATTAATATAAAATCAAAACTTTATCTCAAGAACAAACTTTTGATCTTCAAACAAATTTTCAGGCCAGCCATGTTGTATGCTAAACCAATATCGGCTAGCTGTTGTAAAACCAGGAAAAAATCTCTGCAGAAAATTCAAAATAAAATTTTGAAAATTCTTAAGCTTCCTACCTGGCATAGTACTTATGAGCTACATAGAATTACCAATGTTGAAACATTGGAACAAATGTCAAAAAAAAATAATTAAAATAATTTTAGTATGTATGTGTGTATGTTATTCATTTATTTATTTGAGTTTACATCAATTAGCTTGATAAAACCTCGCCAACAACATTTCGCCAATTCACTCGGTTCATGGCCGCTTATCTCCATCCTCGACTGCGACCCACGCTGCACCTGGTCAATCCACCTAGCTCGCTGCGCCCCACGCCTTCTTGTTCCGACCGGATTCGTCGCGAACACCATCTTTACAGAATTGCTGTCCGGCATTCTTGCAACATGCCCTGCCCAGCGTATCCTTTCAGCTTTAGCTACCTTCACGATATACTGGGTTCGCCGTAGAGTTGAGCGAGCTCGTGGTTGATCCTTTGTCGCCACACGCCGTTCTCCTGCACGCCGCCCAAGCTCGTCCTTAGCACTCGGCGTTCGAAAACTCCAAGAGCTTGCAAGTCCTCCTCGAGCATAGTCCACGTCTCATACCCGTAGAGGACTACCGGTCTTATGAGCGTTTTGTACATCGTGCATTTGGTGCGGGGGTGAATCTTTCTTGACCGCAGCTTCTTCTGGAGCCCATAGTAGACACGACTTCCGCTGATGATGCGCCTTCGTATTTCCCGACTAACGTTGTTGTCAGCCGTTAACAAGGATCCGAGGTAGACGAACTCGTCCACCACCTCGAAGGTATCCCTGTCTAGCGTTACACTGCTTCCTAGGCGGGCCCTGTCGCGCTCAGTTCCGCCTACCAGCATGTACTTCGTTTTCGACGCATTCACCATTAGCCCGACTCTTGTTGCTTCGCGTTTAAGGTGGGTGAACAAATCTGCCACCGTTTCAAATTTTCTCTTGATAATGTCCATGTCGTCCGCGATCCAAACAAATTGACCGGATCTCGTGAAAATCGTGCCTCGACTGTTAAGTCTGGCTCTCCGCATGACACCTTCAAGCGCAATATTGAACAACAGGCACGAAAGTCCATCGCTCTGTCGTAGTCCCCGCCGAGACCCGAACGAGCTGGAGTGTTCGCCCGAGATCTTCACGCAGTTTTGTAAACCGTCCATCGTTGCTCTAATCAATTTTGTGAGCTTCCCGGGAAAACTGTTCTCGTCCATGATCTTCCATAGCTCTACACGGTCGATACTGTCGTATGCCGCCTTGAAATCGATGAACAGATGGTGCGTAGGGACCTGGTACTCACGGAATTTCTGGAGGATTTGCCGCACGGAAAAGATCTGGTCCGTTGTCGAGCATGTGTGTACGTATATATTCCAGTACTAACGTGTTCGGAACATTTTTCAAACTTTCTCTATAGTTATTTGCATATAAACTTACATCGTTTTTAAGCCACCTATAAATCACCAACGAGAAAGCTTAGAATTTCACAAAATACTATTGTTATGGTCAGGATGGAAGAGAGATTTTTAAACTTTTTTTTATTCAAACCGCCCTAATGTGGAGTTTTCTCTAAAAAAAATGTTGGCAGATTCTTCGCAAAACTCATGGTTATGTTTATTCTTCTAGATTCCTAAATAGGTTTATTTTAATATAACTAGTGAATTTTCTGGCAATATTCTTTTCAAAAACCTTTTGAATTTCATAACAAATAACATATTGCTCGCAAGGTCTGTTGCGGATAGTTGATAAAGGAAGATCTTTCTTAGAAGCATGATTGTTTAATGGACTCCAAAAATGCTCTAAGAAAGTTATCATGACGCAATTATTTAATAAATGTGAATTCTGCAGACAATTTTTGGAAAATTTAAACAAGAAAATAATTTCTGTTCAATTCTTTTCGGATCCCCCCCTGTTCCTCTCTGGCTACGCTCATGATCTAAGCAATTTGTATGTAGGCTCTCCAGAATCATGATCATTTCTTTCAAATGAATAAAACTCCAACGTTTTTGTGTGTTATTTTCTTAAATTATATTTTAGAGCGCTATTTAGCGATATACCGTCAAATAAAGTTTACGTACTCTAAAACAGTAGTAATAAATTACCTTTCAACTTAAAACTATATGATACGCCGCTTTGTAAATAATTATTGCTTTACAGAGTAGTTTTTTTTAAGGTTGCCGTCGCAATTGGAATGTAACACTTGTCATGGAAAACATTTATCATCCTCCCGCCAGAGCCCGTTGTTGATGATTTATGAAGCGACAAATATATGGCAATCAGATCATAACCAAACTCATTGGAGCAGAAAAAAAACGAACAAATGACACAATCTCTGCTCTTATCCGGTTTCTCGATTTACAATTTAAAAATTTGTATACATCCGGTTGTTTCGAATTTTGCGATTTTGTTTCGCAAATGCATGTTTTATGGCTTCCCAGTTCATTTTTTTTTCATTCATTCTTTGTTTCCACGTTACACGACAGTCACAACTTAATTCAATTTTCACAGTACAACCGTTCTCCTATCTACAAAATTAATTACAATTACATACAGCTGATTGTTGTAACATAATCCGTTCGAATGTGACTGGTTTTTACTCCCATCCGCTCGGAGTCCTTTCCGATTTTTTCTGTAATATTTATCGAACACGGATGCGAATAAAAAATGTCACACCACATCACATATTCACGGGACTGGTGTAATCACATTGGTTGTTTTATTTTTCTTTTCTTTTTTTTCTGTGTGGCACGTGCCGACATCCCGAGAAACTACAAAATTCGTTCATTTGGCTAGTGCCGTTATTTTCGGTTTTCATTATTCTTTACAATTACAATATAAGACCTTTTTAAAACATTCCACATTTGTATGATATCACAGTCTGATTAGTAACGTGTCTACTTGAGTTAATAGTCGAAATAAATCTAACGAAATTATTAGTACAGATCAATCTTCCTAGATATATAGGGTCATTGCAATAATAACTAACCTTCGATTGAGTAACCGAAAACATTATTCGAGGAGTTTAAGAGTGTACAGTATTAGTAAGTCCAAATGGAACAACATTAAAAGGAGGAAAACTTTCAAAACTGGTGCGAACAAGAATCGGTGCTTCCAACAACGTGTATATTAGTGACCAATGGTCAAATTCGACATTTATTAGAAAAGGTAAGTAAACTTTCTCAAGATGTTCCGAATTGTTTCTACGGCGTGGCTGAGCAATTATTTGCGTTGCGAATGATTTGAACTACTTTCAAGTTCAGTTTGAACAAAATCAAAGTCTAGTCTTTTGTGGACTTCATGGCATTTAGTCGCATCGTGTAAAGGAGTGTGGGTTCGATGCCCGCCTCGGGCTGAAAAACTTTTAGTGAGGAATGTTTTCCAACTACGCCATTGGGCGTTGCAAGCTAGTTCGTTGTCTAGTGTGATGCTGCCTTCAAAGGGCAAACAGCCCACTGAAAGCATTAACGTGTAGATGTATTTAGTTAGAGTATTAGAGTAAAGCAGGGCAACATGGAACCACCCCTCGGACCACGGGACCACCTCCCGTGATTACAAATTTGTATATAAAAAAATTAAATGTTTTGGATACAGTGTTGCCAAATATACTTAATTTCAATTTTAAAACCTAAAATCCTCTTACTTAATTTATGTCACAATAATGTACTTCCGCCCTATTAGATAGTTACTCGTGGTATTATCAAGTATCTCTCCGTTCTCGGCATTTTCATTCTACACACGCTTTTGCCAACGCATCAGTGTGTGTGAATCGAACGTTTTTCGCCTCCGTTTGTGAAGAGCCAATCACAACATTCTGACTTCCAGCGCTATGAAAGGAACGCGTTCCAGTGACCTGTTTCATCTGAATCGGACTATCGTTCAGTTAGGATGCTTTTTCGATTCGCTCGTTTTTTCGAAATTAATTTTTCGTGCGCACGCAATGAGCACTTACCGTTTTTCGCGATTTCGTGTTCCAGTGACTGCTCCCCGGCGCTATCCAACCTCGTTGATGTGGCTAGCGAAAAAGCTTCCCTGCAACAAGCAGCAGTAGGCCTACCGTAGCCCATAGCATTTACGATGGGTTGCAAGCAGAAGGCGGATTCCGCCTCGAAACCTGCCCCGTTGGCCGACAACGGACAAACAAGTGTCCCGAAGTGCGCCCGCAGTGAAGATGGCAACACGGCGGCGTACAACAACAGATTGTTGGCAACCTCTACTTGGCCCACCTGGAGAAGGGATCAATCACCATAACGGGGCTGCTGAAGGTGAAAGCGCTCTTAAACATCATTGTTGAATGGGAGCGGTACCGCCCGAAGAAGAAGGACGAGACGCAGTGCGGCAACTGCCTCGTGTTTGGTCACGGAACGAGGAACTGCCACATGAAGCCCCGCTGTGGAAAATTCGGACAAACATTTCAAAAGGGCACATCGACATTGGTAAACATTGGCTTTGCAAGACGCTGTTGAGCCCAATTGAACTTTATCACACCCACCAATAGCATTACCAGGAAGAGTTAACACCAATCTGTCTGATAGTGGTGTTAGTTTGCGTGGGCGGGCTAAAAAGGGCTCAACAGCAAAGTTTCTAAAAAAAAGGCTCAAGACCTCTTGGGCCCTTTTCAAATATTTGTCCAGAAATGTGCCGGTGCGCACGCCACGACGACATGCCAGCCGATGGAGGAGGATATTGAACCGAAGTGTGCCAACTGCGGTTCCAACGACGAGGGCAGCCGCCGTAATTGCCTCATGCGAGCAGAGTTCCTGGCAATCCGTCAGCAAGCGTCCACCAAGAATCAGGGACGACAGCGTCAGCACCGGTCCCCCCAACAGCTGATTGAGGAGCACTTTACAACTCCCCGCTATCAAGTGCCCAATCTGCCACCGCTTCCACCGAACCACCAGCAGGCATCCCACCAGCCGGCCCTCTCCGTTCAGCATCGCTTTGCGGCCGCCGCCGCTACTCCACCGGTCCCCCTTCTGGATGGGGGAATCCTGGTCCCAGTGCCCCGGCACTCCTACCTCCGATGACGGCTCCCTGTACACACCGGAGTAAATGGAGTGGAGTACACCAGGAACTTGTTCCAGCGACTACGCGCCTGCCGTTCCAAGTCGGAACAAATCGACACCGCCAACTCGGTGGTATTTGCTTTCCTTCCAAAATATAGCCAACACTAGAATCGAAAACTGGAACGCTTGCTCCCTCTGGAACAAAGTCATCGAGTTGATCGAATTTCTCGAAAAGAAAAGCATCGACGTTGCCATCATCACGGAGACGTTCCTCAAGCCTGAGTTAAGCGTTTCCTTTCCCAACTATCGCCTAGTGCGGCTAGATCGGACCGGCTCAGGACATCACCAAGCTAACTCGGCAGCGCGGGCGATACATCATCGCTGGCAACCTCAACGCTAAGCATGAAGCCTGGGGGAACCCCCGAAGGAACCGAAACGGAGTCATCCTGCAGCAAGGCTTGGAGGAAGGTGACGTCAACATCTTGGGCCCAAATGCTCCCACCCGGTTGAGCAGATCCGAGTCTCATGCCATCATCGACCTGTTCATCACCAACGTGATCTACCAGAAACTCAGCTCGGACTAATATCCGCTAATGGCGGAAGTTGGGTCCTCGGTCAACCGGCATCTCACGGCGCAACTATCATCGTTGTAGTAATAGCAGTGAAGTCGATAAAAAAAAGTAGTTGAAAAATATGAAGGGCATAAATCATCGACGAAACTGATGAGATCGCCCATTGCTATTCACTGACACGATCGCCATAATAGAAAAAAAGAAAAAAAAATGTTTTCTTCTCCGACACCGTAAAGGAGGAACCAACGACAAAGAAAAAAATAATATAAAACCGACACGCAGTTCATGTGCGAGTCAGTTGATTGACAGAAGCAGAACAGTGCAGTTGTAGCAGCAGCAGCAGGACCAGGACCAGGACCAAAGCGGAAGAGCTTCAAGCAAGCGGCCATCCGCAGCCGGACAGCAGTGAGGTTTTTAAGGGTTTCCCTCACTGCAGCCGGTTTGGTAAGCGGTGGTTTGATGTCCGACGGATGAGTAAGCGAGTGGCATCGCCCTCTGTCCGTCGGCATCAATCAATAATAGCAGCTCTACTTCGACGAAGAGTTCTGTAAGCCGGAACTATCTTAAGCCAGTTACGACAATCATGTCAACTTGGACCAGTTCCGGCAGTGTGTCCGACACCTACGTCGACTACGAGGTGCGACCCGAGACATCTGATGACATTGATCGGCAGCTGCAGACCATCGAAGAGGCGATCTCCCAGGCCAGAGAACGGCACGTTCCGGCAACTTGTCAGGTGAGCAACAATGTACCAATCGATAGTAGTAAGCCTAGATTTGATCCAACTTTGTAACACCACCCGCAGGCAGTACTAGCGAACTGGGCTGGCTGCCCTTAAATCCGATGTCAATCGGATGAATAAAATTATCAAGGACAGGATGTTGAACCTCAGAAATCAAAATTTCTCAAATAAGATCTGCGCTCTCCCAGACGGAGCCCAGCCGTTCTAGAAGCTAACAAAAATTGTAAAAACAAAGCCTAGACGGTGGAATGGTGGTTCCACTAGATAACAATGGCCCCGTAGATCGCTTGTTAACGCCCGCTGAGAAGGAAGCCGAAATAGGTCGACATTTCGTCAGCTCACACAATCTTGGACACAACATCGTCAGTCCGCATAAAGCTGCTGTTAACGAGTATGCAAATAATCTCCATTAGATTCCCAACGACTTCTCCGAGGCGTTGGAGATCACGGCTGACGAACTCTCGACCTATTTAAAATCCTCCAAAAATATGAAGGCCCCAGGTTTCGATAGCATCATGAACTTGGAACTCCAACACTCGCGGTGATCTCCAACCACTAAGTCTCCGGCTAAGCTACAGGAATCAATCTAAGTTTCATCCTGAAATATTAAACATCTTATGATTGTCAACATGCCAACAACAACAAGGTTACCCCGACTCCCCAGAAGAACAAAGGTTCTATACAGAAATCAGGAGCCTCAGGACAAGGAAGGTCTGGATTAGGTAAGAAAAGAGCATCAAAAACTGGTACAAATGCGGAAAACAGATCGGAGTCGAATAGAAGACAGACACCAAAGAAAAATACTGGAACATTGGTTCGGCCGTCTTCCCAGGTGTTTAATACATTATCGTCTCCCGAACTTGATCTGTATGGAGATTTTGATGCCTATCGAAAGTCCGAAAGATATCCGATTCGATGCTGACGACAAGCCTATCCAATTACCTTCCTTGAGAACAATAAATGCGATGTCACATCTTGCTGATGAATTCTACAAAGCATATTTCTCAAATGGTCCGCTGGTTTTTGACGGTAAAAACTTTAAACGCATTCTATGGAAGAGGGAAGAAATCGATGGAGGGCAGGAGGGAGCATTAATAACAGAGATAGATGAAGACTCACTGGCTCTTGGAGATCCTCCCATTGAGGTGGTTACTCCGGAATTGGAGGTCATAAAGATGGGGGAGCTTATCATAGAATCAAATGTCAATCAATCTCAGGGGCTTTCAATAGATCCATTGTCACCTAACAGTAGTTCAGAGGATACCTTTCAAGATGCAAATTCTGGGTCAAGTACAGACGATGAAATGTAGTTCCCGGATCTTTTCAACCAAGTCACCTCAATGATCGAGGCCCTTGATACTACCAAGGAGGGATTTACGAAACGTTGGATAAGAATCTTTAAGGAATCTGAAACAGTCGAAGAGATTGACTTGTATGTGGGAGATGACCCGATTGGCTCCGACCCCTGCAAAATTCGAAATCTGGTGACAGGAGATGATCTATTGGACAACTTAATTCTCACCCTTGTCAATGGATTGTCGGTTAACAATGCCATTTTAACGTTCCGAAAGAATCGGGAGAGGAGTGATAAGGCCTTTGCACTAGAACTTGCAACTGAGGGATCTGAATCAAGTTCCCCGGAACCCACTGTCCTATCGGAAGAAAGATTCGATCCAGAATTTCAGTATGTTAAAGAGTATTATACAGAGTATGTCATGGAACCAGAGAGCAAGGTTGAGATATTGGATGGTCCCGAAACATCGAGGGATTTGGGAATTGTCAGTGAGACACCACATCCTGAAGAGGATTCTTTCTTTCTTCCATTCCATCCAAACTCAGACCAGTCGTGCCCAAAATCTCTAAGGACCCGACATCAAAGAGGAAAGTAACATACAAAGTGTCTTGGGTTGCCTTCAAAAAGAATTCGTCATCTAGAACAAAAGGTTCACTTGTGTAGTAGCATTACTACATTTCTCATAATTCAGTACTGTACCCATGACCCACATATGGTAAACATTTTCATTAAAGATATCCTATTTTAATTGCTTTCCTAAATTTACGACGACCTCACAGTCAGTACCAAAATATGCATAAACAACTGCGACCTCCCAGTCAGCAGTTAAACTCTCCTCAATTCCTTGTTTTGAAACCTTCGTAACTGTTGCCACATGTGCGGTACATGGTCATGCAATGTTTTACAAACGCACTCACTTCGCTCGTGCAGCATACCCATAGAACTTTCTCCTTTTACTTTCATTTCAATAAACTTCATTCAAGATTCTGAGTTCAGAGTGTCAAGTCACATGACTACAACTATCCGAAGTCCGAAGATGCCAAATGGCAGACCGTGACAGTGTGAACAGAACCAAGACACAGTGAATCAAGCCTAAAAGTATCAAAGTGAAGGAAGATTTCTAAGTGTTCAAAAACAAAAAGACTTGGTGGAATTGCAAAGTTGTCACGATGGGATGGTTTAACGCGGATAATCATATCGTGAACCAGATTGATCTCGCTACTACAGAAATGAGGATAGCCGTCGGCGCTATCGTAACCGTAGTGATATTGATGATTGTGTACCTCGTACTCCGAGTGTACAACACATACCAAAAGAGGGGCATGCAAAACACAATACGTCGCGAAATTCAACTGAACAATGTGCGAAGCGATAAAGTGTAGAACAAAAAAAAAAACGGTAAAACATTTTGTGTGACCGTGAATTTAAATCAGAGTGGAACCAAGGTGCGATAAACATTTAATTTCGACAACAAACGAGCTTGAACCAAGGTGCGACACACAGTAAAATGAGACGAAGCATAATTTCGTCAATAATCGAACATGAACCAAGGTGTGAACGAGACGAAAAGTAATTGCACCAGTGACTGAACGAGAACCAGGGCGCAATAAACGAGACGAAACGCAATTTCGGGAACAGATGAACCAACCAACCAACGGGCAACAGCAGAAATCGAGAGCAGCAATATGTGGGATACGAATCGCATACCGCGAGAGGTCTCAAAAACAGATAAGTACAAAAAGTTAGATAACTAAGTGATGACTTTCGATAAATTAGTGAACAATCTTGATCAGTTAACACGAATAGAACAGAATCTTAGGAAATCTATTAATAAAAGTATAACGGTAGATACATTACAGACAAATTTAGAAAAAGCTTTTTGGTTGTTTAATGAAATAGAAACCGAATTAATAGAAAACCAAGATAAAATCCCTGATAAGCAATTTTTTATTTATATCAAAAAAGCAAGAACTTCCATTGACTATATTAAACAAGTAACACATAGCAAAATAGTAATTCAACCGAAACCAATTATAAACCCAATTTCCGAAATTATGCCTTTCGACGCGAGACTTGCCTCGTCAATCTTATTGCCATTCGACGGTGATTGTGAGAAGCTGTCTGCTTTCAAAGACAGTGTAAATTTTTTAAAAACAACTCAAGCTGCCGACCTCCCAACGTTAAAGTTATTCATATCTACGAGAATATCTGGAAAAGCGCGAGATGCATTGCCGAACGATATTACTGGAAAATCAATTGAAGAAATTGTTGACTTAATTAGCCAGCACTGTGAAAGCAAGGTAACTTCAGACCAAGTGCTCGCTAAACTGAAAGGTGTTAAAAAGGGTTCTCCAAAACAACAATTTTGCGAACAAATTGAATTACTTTGCAATCAGTTGACTAGAACATATGTCAAAAAGGGGAATCCCACAGGCGACCGCAAAGAAAATAGCCACAAAATCAGGTATCGAGGCGCTGGTAAAAACTGTTCCAACTGAAAATGCGAAAATTGTACTCCAAGCAAGCCATTCAGAAATTTAATGAATTACCCGATAACTCCGAGAACAATGAACTTAACCGTATCTTCAGCGTAAACGCGAACCAAACAAGATATCAAAATAGAAATCAACATAGAGGTAATGGAAGATACGCCCCACGCGATGCGGGAAATAGCAATTTTTACCCCCGTGGAACACCGTCTTACAATCAGCGGTTTAACTTTAACAATACCCCACCGCGTTTCCAAAGGCAATTCTTCCCTAACGGTAATTATCGTGGAGGGCGACCAAACAGCCGTGGTCACCCACACCAGGGACAGCGCGTAAACAGAATTTATTTCGCTGACACACAAACAGCCGCGTCAACACCGAGCATGCATAATAACTTCACTCCGTACATGCAAAACCCTAACCAACCGCACTGGAATATGACCCCTCAGGTACATCAACCTACGACAGCTACGCCACCACAAAACGAAAATTTTTTAGGAACGGTGGATCAATTTTCTCAATTAATGTAGCAGCCTCAAACTTTGTCAACCTTTCGATAAGCACTTTCGATAAACCCTGTTCGTTTTTAGTAGACTCTGGAGCAGATGTTTCATTGCTAAAACAAAAATTTCTAAAGCAATCGACCTCGGTGAACCCAAGAAAAAGCTGTATATTACGTGGGATAACACCAGGAGAACTAAAGAGTATTGGAACGGTCAACTGCTCAGTCTTAATCCAAAATATAGCTTTCAATACTACCTTTCACTTGACTGATGATGACTTCCCGATACCAACGGATGGTATTCTGGGAAGAGATTTTTTAACGGCATATAGATGTGAAATTAATTATGACACGTGGATTTTATCTGCGTATGTAAATAATATTATAATTGAAATACCTATTCATAATGATCTCAATGGATACACGTGGATCCCAGCACGATCAGAAGTTTTTAGAATCATTAGTAATCTAGGTACGAACGAAGACGTCGTAGTAAACTCAGCTGAGATAGCACCAGGAGTTTTCTGCGCTAACGCAATAGTAAATAGTAAAGCACCATTTGTAAAAATTATAAATACTAATGATTATCCTATACAAATTAATAAGCCTCAATTTAAGTTTTCATTGCTTAACGATTTCTTCATAGCTAATGTTAATAAAAATCCTAACGCGGACAGACTCGAGAAACTGAGCGCTGAATTAAATTTAGAAAATATACCAACGTTTGCTGTAAGTTCCATAAGACAATTATGCAATGAATATAACGACATCTTTAGCCTGAAAGATGACCTTTTATCGTATAATAATTTTTACCGACAAAAAAATAATTTAACGGATAAAACACCGGTGTACATAAAAAAATTATCGTAATGCACAGTGTCATAGAGAAGAAATCTGTCGTCAAGTTGACGATTTAATTGCTAACGACATCATTGAACCTTCCATATCTAATTACAACTCTCCGCTATTACTTGTACCCAAGAAGTCGACTACGTCTGAAAAGAAATGGAGATTGGTCGTTGCCTTCCGGCAGTTGAATAAAAAGCTGCTGGCTGATAAATTTCCTCTTCCAAGGATCGATGACATACTCGACCAACTTGGTAGGGCCAAGTATTTTTCGACTCTAGATCTCATGTCAGGTTTCCACCAGATTGAGATCGAGAAAAACTCTAGGGAATTCACTGCGTTCTCTCTGCAGGAACGTGGTCATTTTCAGTATAAAAGATTACCGTTTGGGCTTAACATAAGTCCAAACAGCTTCCAACGAATGATGTCTATTGCACTCAGTGGCTTGAGTCCCGAGTGTGCATTTTTATATATTGACGACGTTATCGTCGTAGGCTGTTCTGTTGAACACCACTTGAAAAATTTAAGAAAAGTTTTTGAATGTTTAAGGCAAAGAAACCTCAAACTCAATCCTTCGAAGTGTAATTTTTTTCAAATCCGAAGTGACATTTCTAGGTCACAACATTACAGACAAAGGTATTTTACCAGACAGTTCCAAATATGATGCTATAAAAAATTATCCTACACCACAGAACGCTGACCAAGTCAGAAGTTTTGTGGCTATGTGTAATTATTATAGACGATTTATCCCGAGTTTTGCAGCAATTTGCCACTGCTTGAACAAATTATTACGTAAAGAAGCTATTTTCGATTGGACAGAAGAATGTCAACAATCTTTTGAAAAATTGAAGAATATGCTAATTTCACCTAGGATACTACAATATCCTGATTTTAATAAAACCTTCATATTGACAACTGATGCATCCGACTTTGCGTGCGGCGCTGTTTTATCGCAAAAATTTGGAAACGATGATCTGCCTGTTTGCTTCGCTAGTCGCGCGTTTACAAAAGGTGAAGCAAATAAACACATCATCGAGAAGGAATTAGCCGCCATCCATTGGGCTATCATGCATTATACTCCATATTTACTAGGTAGGAAATTTATTGTTCGTACCGATCATAGTCCGTTGATTTACCTTTTCGGGATGAAGAAACCTTCTTCAAAGTTAACTCGGATGAGAATAGATCTCGAAGACTTTGACTTTGAAATTGAGTTTGTCCCAGGTAAAAGCAACGTCGTGGCCGACGCTTTATCTAGAATTAATATTACTTCGAATGAATTAAAGTCTATGAGTATTTTACAAGTGCAGACTAGGTCAATGCTACGCAAACCCAGTCTCGCCAATAATGATAACAATAAAGATAGGCAAAGCAGATTACCGGAACTTGATCAACTCCATGTGTATGAAGCTATTAATAGTGAACAAATATATAAACTTAGGAAATTACAATTTTCGCTTCATTCAAATAGAAACGAACCAACAATGGCAATTAAAAAAAAATATAAAAAGAGCCTAACTCTAGCGTTAGACCTCAACATCACTAAGCAAAACTTGCCAAATATATTCCATTTAATTGAAAAGGGTACCCTACAATTCATAAAACAAGATAAAATTGAAAATAGGAACATAGCTATTTCGACTAGCGATGTCATTTTTAGTTATATAAGTATTGATGATTTTAAAGCTATAGGAAATCATATACTTAAAGAAATTTCGATAATTATTTTTAAATCCCCCAAAATAGTCACCGATCAAAATGAAATTCAATCCATTTTAGAACATCACCATAATACATTAATTGGAGGACATGTTGGAATTAACCGTTTATACAAAAAACTTAAAAATTTATATAATTTTCCAAATATGAAATACATTGTCACTAAATTTGTCAAATCATGTGAAAGTTGCAAAAAGAATAAACATTTTTCGGGAGTACAAGAGAGCATGGTGAAAACAACAACCTTAACTAAAGTATTTGACATAGTTGCAATAGATACCATTGGTTTTTAATATATGGACCGATGAAGGCAATCAGAACTGACCAAGGCACGGAATATAAAGGCGTTTTCGATTCAGTTTGCAAATTACTAAATATTGATCATACCTTAGCAACAGCTTACCATCCACAAACTTTAGGAGCGTTGGAAAGGAATCACAGATGTCTCAATGAATATCTGCGGTTCTTTGTCAACAATCTGAAAAATAATTGGGATAACTGGTTAACCTATTACTGTTTTAGCTATAACACTACACCAAATACAAACCACAATTATACGCCCTTTGAAATAGTTTTTGGAAAGTCAGTAAATCAATTCGATCAGATAAATGTAAATCAAATAGATCCGGTATATAACTATGAAACATACGTAAATGAGCTTAAATTCAAATTGCAGAATATACATCACCATATTTTCAAATAAATAGAAAATGTTTATACAAATTAGAACAAATAATGCCAATAAACTAATAAATCAAACATCACTCAGCGTAGGAGATAAAGTTTATCTAAAATTAGAAGCTAGAAGGAAATTAGATTCTGTTCAAGAGGGACCATACATTGTAATAGAGCTGGATAACGCCAATGCTATCATTAAACACGAAATTTCAACAAACATATTAAAAGTTCATAAATCCAGGCTTATTAAACATACAGACTTGTAATAAAAATATCAAATAATGTGAAACGACGAAGTGAGTTTATTTCCAAAATTTATTTTCTTTTCTTTTTCATTTTTCGAATGGTTACACCATTCTTCGCTAAGAGGGGAGGTGTAGTAGCATTACTACATTTCTCATAATTCAGTACTGTACCCATGACCCACATATGGTAAACATTTTCATTAAAGATATCCTATTTTAATTGCTTTCCTAAATTTACGACGACCTCACAGTCAGTACCAAAATATGCATAAACAACTGCGACCTCCCAGTCAGCAGTTAAACTCTCCTCAATTCCTTGTTTTGAAACCTTCGTAACTGTTGCCACATGTGCGGTACATGGTCATGCAATGTTTTACAAACGCACTCACTTCGCTCGTGCAGCATACCCATAGAACTTTCTCCTTTCACTTTCATTTCAATAAACTTCATTCAAGATTCTGAGTTCAGAGTGTCAAGTCACATGACTACAACTATCCGAAGTCCGAAGATGCCAAAACGTTGATTTCAAGCAAATTTATAAATAGGGGTGGCTAGAGAAAATTTGACGTCATTTGCTTTCCATTCTCCGCTTGGATCGCATCTCAGCAGGCAACAGATCGTCTTGCTCTGACCGGGCGTGCTTCTCAGGCACAGACATCGATAGCGAAGGACCCCCCCGTTTGTCTTGCTTCGCCCAAATCAAACTGTCGAACGAGCGAGAGAAGATGCCGTCCGAAGCCAAAGTCATCACCGCTGCCGCCGCCAAGAAGAAGAAGAAGAGGAAGCAGTCCACAGGAAAATTTGCGGTCGAACTGTGAACACGGTCGGGCGAGTCATTCTCGCTTTGTGCTTCACCGCTTGTTTGCGTTCACCCAGCCATCGTCATCGCCGCCATCATCAGATGTCGACTTAAGCCCGGTGATCCACTACCTATTACTGTTGTGCGCCATCCACGCCACGAAACTTTCGGTTCGTCGTATAAGCAAATAACTTGCTCAAATTTATACATTTGAGTTGAGGATTCCCCGTTTGACCATGGCAATCAACTGATAACATCCCGCAGTGTTATTTATCTGTAAGAGCATCAAAGCTAACAAAGCCATCGGCCCTTTTCAGGGCCATTAAATTAGTGGAAAAGAGTTAAAAGAAAAATATTTCCGACTTTATTTATGACTTTTATATTCCTAAATCAATTTCACAGCTTCATACAAAATTTCATTTGTCATGAATAATTTGACGGTCCTCCACCACAAAGGAAACGCGACCCGGTCAGCGGCACCGGTCAGTGCACCGAGTCGCGAACGTTGAGTGCTTAGGCCAGCAGAATTAGTACGTAGGTCCAAAGGGTAGTTTCTAGGTAGAACCGATCGTGTGATCGATATTCATTTTCTGTAGGAATAAAGTCAGTCTCTATCAGAACTCCGTCCGAGTAAGTTTGATCTTTTTTAAAAACCCCGAAACTCCATCTCGGATGTAACTTGGAGTATATACTTGTGCACTTCGGAGGTTATGATTTTCAGGTCTTATTGAAAAATAGACAAGAAGTGATCTGTGGTTACAGATCTTACTACACTGAACACCCAAACCTATTCGTCACACTGTTGTCGTCCCAAGGGCCAAAATTCCCCCTCAGAAGACAGGTAACTGCCGTAGACGTGAGCCTTCTCAACTTTGTAAATTCAAAGTTGGTTTATTCCTTCAGGCATATACGCCAAGAGGTGAGCAAGTTATTTGATCTATTCAACCATGATAGGTGCCAGGCCCATAACAGAATCACACAGAATCTTCTATCAATCGCGCTATTATCACCTCAGGAATTTGCCTATACATACGGGGGTCCAGGCCATACAGCCGTTGCAAGGGGAGAAGTGATTTACCTTGCCAAATGTAGACCTGTTGCCGTCATCCCCGATCTCAATTTCACTGGGTGCCACAACGAGTTGCCTGTTGTTTACAACAATGAGACATTTTTTATGACACCCCGAAGTAGTAGTCATTGATGTAGGAACTCCTCTGCAGTGTCTCCCAGACCTTCTTCCGAAATACTTCTTCAACGAGAATTGGTATGTAAAAACAGACCACGGTCTTATAGAAACACGCCCTCCGCAATCAATTATCCCAAGTGCCATCGACTATGAGTTCAGAGAGTTATCGGGAATCTCCGGAGGTGGCCTCTACAAGACAGACATGATACTGAAGTACCAGTCTGCGCTGGTCTCCCCTATGGTTGAAGCAGTTATATCTACTCGGGTCGTCGACTCGCTGCGAGGGGATGTCCCATTACCCACTGGATATGGATACTCCTCTGCATTTTCTCCCCTCGATTATGACAATATCCGGGCTAAAGTAGGAAGCTTCTGGGATCGATTCACGGATTCGGCAGTTCGAGCAGGAGGTTGGTTTGGATTCGTTTTGATTGTGTTCGGATTGTATAAGTTTATCCTTTATGTTGTAACTGTAATAATAAATTTCCTCCATGTTAGACATGATGTAGGAGTTCTTTGGGCTATCCCCACATGCCTATTTGACGTGCTCTGCAACCTAGTTTTCCATGGCAAGATCTGGAATCAGAATCCCAAACAGGAGGGGTGTAGTAGAAGATTAGAATATATACACAAAATGGTCAATGGAACTACTCGCCGGTCTAGATTCAGAGCCGCTGCTGTCGGTCGTTCGTTTTGGGACACTGTTTGGTTCAATCTCATCAAACTGACCGCCCATCCGTTAACACTTCTTTTAGGTATATTCCTGGTTTTCTTTGTGTTTGCGGAAATAGTAGTGATTGACACATTTCAAAATTAATCAAGCAGGAACTTTACGACGCAAAAATATCTAAATTTGAAAAGTTTTTATTAAAGTTAATAGATACGGTCTTTACATGGTTGATATCGCACAAACCAAAAGTCGCAGCTATAGCAGCTTATTCACTCGTTTGGGTTAGTCGACCGTCTAAAGACTGTACTATTATTTATCTTCCCAGTCTTTTGGTCGTCCTGTCCTTTCCTTCCGTAACAGTAATTTTTCATTTGATAATCGCACTTTTTCTGTTCTTTTACATCAACACTCAGAGAGTTGAGTTTAGGGCTTTGATCGCTGTGTGCGCTGCTGTCAGTCTAATAATCTACACAAATGTTGTGGTTGGTAGTGTTGGTGGTAAGAGCAGCACTAGTGGTAGCCCAAATCAACGTAACTGAAATCAATCCATCCATCGTGACACTAATAAACCTAAAGATGTATGACAGTGTCACCCATTGCAAATCGGCAGTTTTGAACGCCGATTGTACACTCCCCGCTCATTGTACCTTTTACAGTCGTCATATTTTGAATATACACAATGAAAAGGTGCATACCTGCTATGGGTTGAATTACGAACATGACCCAAATATGATATTCAGAATGTATGCTTATCCCTTAGACATATATAAAACTATACCAAAGGAAATCTATTATGTAAAATTTCTAACTTTATCTTCTGAATTTCATCATTTGGTTTTTCTACCACTAGCTTCCCTAAACCAGCTGTCAATTAGACCAACAGTACGTGCAGAATTCTATGTCTCTACAGATTTGAGAGTATGCATGAAGAGGTATCATCAGAACTCATTAGACAAGTTGCTACAGCGACAGCTGACCATCGGTAGAGGTCTATACGACCAGAACACTTTCGCAGCCAGAGACTTGCCGTTCCACTTGGAGACTAAGTTCAAGTACACCTGTTCACTTGAAAAACATCCCTGGAGTACTAGGTACAACCCTCGCACCTGCCGAGCGACTTTACCACTCAACTCCACTCATGCGGTCTGTAGTCACGTCTGGGTCAGGTATCCTGTACCAGCTTCGTGCCCAAACGACTACGAATACAGAAAGTCCAATTACAGACCAGAGGATTTATGTGTGGATATAGTCAAACCCACGGTAAAACCTACTAACACCGAGGGCGGGGGTTGGTTACATAATAGTCTCACATCAGTCGTACTGTGGATGTTGACTTTGGCTGAGAATGTTTCTCAATTTGTTGTTTTGGTTCTACACAAGATTCTAGAGGTAGTGTGGGTGTGGTGCACCAGTCAAAAGATGTGCCCACCTCCTGTAAAATCAATTCGGTGGTAACACAAAAACATATATGCTGACGCGAACGATAAACCAACATTGAGGCTCCACGCATGTGCATGAAGCTCGATTAACAGTTCGATCATTCGCGATAGGCAACGATCGGACCATTATTATTTTGTCACGCTGACCTCAGCATATGCGCTCCAGAACTCTTTACCCATTACTTCTAGGCTAATTCAATTATGTAGCACCCACTAGGTGCAACACTTTTAGGCCTATATAAGGATTTTTGAATCAATGAATAGACAGTTCAATTCGGTCTTTGGACCAAGTAACAACAGGAGTTATTACTGGAATATCACCTTCCTATCGGCGATCATACGTCATCTCCCTGCTTCATCAGGACTCGTCGGTTCATCATCGCTTCCCACTAACGAGACTACATCATGGCGACCGGACGCATCGAGCACAACAGTTCCTCAGGCTAGCACAATTACAGTGTGATCTATTCCGAGACAAATTTAGGAAAGAACAGTAAGTGAAGTAAACCCTGCGCAGAACGAAAGTGATGATCTGGACTAGTGATTAAAATGATGAGTGCATTATTTGCCGGAATTTTAGCATTAGAATTGTTACTACTCTTGCTAAAAATGACAAAAGATTTTGTTGAAGAACTCAAGGAAACTATGAATTTGGCAAACGACGCCACCCGGTAAACCCGTCCTAGTGCTACGCGTAATAAAATGGGAAAGTCCGCTAGCAAAACTGTTAGCACCACAGGAGACCCCCAAGTGAACATTGTTAATCAGTTGGAAGACCACAGTGTGCGCCACGAAGGCCACGAATTAAAATTGTGGCTCTTGCTAGCACTGAATTTGCTTCAAATACTGTGGGCTGTGTTCCAATGGAACACGAAAAGGATTAAGACCAAAGCCTTCCGCAAAGGGTTGAAATCCCAAGACAATCTAAACAGAGTCTAGAGTGAAATTTAGGAAGATTAAAAGACATCTAGTGGAAAAAACTATGAAAAACATTTAGTAAACTTAATCTCTGCGCGCAATGAAGAAAGAACGATTATCAAATGTGCTACCGCAGCATAAACAGACCTTGGAAAATCTAGCAATCAAGAAATCGAACTTCGGTCAAAAAGTGAAAAGTGAAACCAAAAGAACAAATAAGCACGGACAACAAGTGAAAAAACAGATGAGTGCATGATATTGCAGCCAGTGAAATTCCAAATAATCGAGCAACTACCGTGGCTGGAAGATCGGTTGGAAGAAAACGTGCGCCAATGGGGAATACGCGCGAAAATCGACGTTGAGAAGGTCAAGGCACTGGCCGCAAAGCTACAACAACCGAAGAAGAAACCAACCACAACAATCCGCATGAAGCCAACTGAGTCAACAAAATCGAGCACATCAACGAAGCAGTAATACATCGATCGTCAGTAATAAAGCGCTTCAAGCAATATGTAAGTAAATTAAGTTATAAAAAAAAAATAGACAACACATACCCAATATAGATAAAAAAAAAGTGTAATGAACCTTGTACAAAATCAATTTTTCATCATAAACTGCCAGCGAAAATTTTCCTTTAATTTCTTTTCATAGTCGCATTCACCTTAAATGGACAATGAAGTGGATGTGCTCATAAAAAAAACAGTCAATATACAAAATAACTTCAGGAAATCGCCTAATCGGAAGTATCTTAGACAAACTTTGATTAAGAAAGCGATTGAAAGCCGGGACTTATATCATCAACTTTTAGGAAAACTTGAATTCCATCCGCAGGGAAAATTAATCTTAGGTGGTGTACGAAACACCTATAGCGAAATAAAAATATTCATTGACGGTAGGCTAGATTTAGATTCTAATTTACCAAGTTTCAAAACTGTGGCACAAACAATTTTAAGTGCTATAAAAATTAAAAACATCTTCGAAGCCACCAAAATGGCAACAATACTTGAAGTTATTAAGATAACTTCCACACTTATCCCTAACTACAGCGGAAACCCGGATAAATTAGAATCTGTAGTTTCTGCTTTAAACGCTCTGGACACTATTGTAACAGATGCAACCAGAACAGCTGCAATAAACGTGGTTTTATCAAAACTGGAAGGTAAAGCACGCTCCGCCGTCGGAAATGCACCCCAAACGATTAACGTTATTGTGCAAAATTTGCGGGATAAGTGTAAAAACACACAAACATCAGAACTTCTTTTAGCAAAATTATCTGCCACTCGACAAACAGGGACACTGTCCAATTTTACAGATGAGGTCGAAAAATTAACAACCCAGCTAGAAAATATATATCTAGCACAAAATATCCCCGACAACACCGCCAGTAAAATGGCTGTGAAAGCGGGTATAAAGGCATTGTGTGGTGGTATAAAAAATACTCAAACACAACTTATATTAAAGGCAGGCAATTTTGAGACGCTTAATGCAGCGATTATTAAAGCCACAGAAAACGATACAAACACCTACGACGAACATGGTAATGACAACGTGAATGTCTTTGCTATGCAAAATAGATTTCACAACAACTTGAGAGGTCGAGGAAGAGGAGCTAGAAATTTCTCGAATCATGCTCATTTCCCTCGAGAAAATGGCTACATGCAAAATTTTTATCAGCAAGGCCAATACAGAGGACAAACTAGGTACAGGAATAATTGGTCATCCAGAGGAAATTTCAACCCCTTCGGTGGTCGTGGAAGACATAGGCCCCCACAGCATTCTATGTATGTAGCACAACAGGAAAATATCGAAAACGATGAACAACAGGGTCAAGATGATCAGCAGCAGCAACAACAACTATCAACTCCCAACCAGAATCACCCTTTAGGCGTTCAGTTCGGGCAGCATACACCATAAATGTATCTGCCTGCAACTTTGTGAAATTAAAACTTGGATTATCGGAAGTAGAATGTACCTTTTTGTTAGATTCTGGTTCCGATATTTCAATTATTAAAGCCAGTAAAGTTAAATCTGACCAAATTTATTATCCCTCGGAAAACTGCAATATTAAAGGCGTCGGTGAAGGAACAATTACTTCACTAGGCAGCACTCATACATGCCTTCATATAGAAGGCGAAAAAATTAATCAATCTTTTCAAATAGTGCCGAATGGCTTCCCGATACCAACTGATGGTATCCTAGGGAGAGATTTCATGATTCAGTATAAATGTAAAGTTGACTACGAACTGTGGATGCTTTTCATTTTAAATAGAAATGAAGAGTTAACAGTCCCTATTCAAGACAATTTAAATGGAGCCATTTTCCTACCCCAGCGTTGCGAAATAATTAGAAGAATTCCTTCTTTGACACAATGTCAAGAGGATTCGGTAGTATGCTCAGAGGAAATCCACCCCGGGATTTTTATGGGTAATACAATTGTGAATAGTCAAAACCCTTATGTGAAGCTAGTGAATACCTTAGAAGTACCAGTTCTTATAGAAAACATAACTCCTACAACCTTACCTTTAAAAAACTTTTACGTACATACATCCACTCGTAATACTATTCCTCAATCAAGAGCAAAAATTTTAGCTGATAATATCAAAATAGATAATGCCAACCCAAATTTAAAAAATAAATTGCAGAAGTTATTAAATGAATATAACGACATATTTCATTTACCTGGAGACCGTTTAAGTACTAATAATTTTTATGAGCAAAAAATAAATTTAGAAGATAAACAACCTGTGTACATAGCTAATTATAAGCAAATCCACGCACATGTACCAGAAATTAAGAATCAGGTGAATAATTTGTTGGAAAATGGAATTATACAATCTTCAGTATCGCATTACAATTCCCCGATACTGTTGGTGCCAAAAAGGACACAAAACGGACAAAAATGGCGATTAGTGGTTGACTTCCGCCAATTAAATAAAAAACTTCTTCCTGATAAATTTCCATTGCCAAGAATTGATGCTATTTAAGATCAACTTGGCAGGGCGAAATATTTTACCACACTCGATTTAATGTCGGGATTTCATCAGATCCCATTAGAAGAACACTCAAAAAAATATACTGCGTTTTCAACCTCAACCGGTCATTATCATTTTAAAAGATTACCATTCGGACTTAACATATCACCCAATAGTTTCCAGAGAATGATGACTATTGCATTGGCAGGCCTAACACCAGAGTGCGCGTTTGTATATATAGACGACATTGTGGTGATTGGCTGTGCTGAAAATCTTCATCTGGGAAACCTTAGAATCGTTTTTGAAAGATTACGCAAATATAACCTGAAATTAAACCCTGAAAAATGTTGCTTCTTTAAACAAGAGGTAACCTATTTAGGTCACAAAATTACAGATAAAGGCATTTTGCCAGACGACTCGAAATATGATGTCATCCAAAAATACCCAGTACCCAAAAACGCCGATGAAGTAAGACGCTATGTAGCCTTCTGTAATTACTATAGGAAATTTATACAAAACTTTTCGGAAATCGCTCAACCATTAAATAAATTACTAAGAAAAAACACACTATTTGAATGGTCCGATGAATGCCACCAATCTTTTGAACTTTTGAAAACAAAGCTTCTACAACCACAAATTCTTCAATATCCGGATTTCCAGAAGGAATTTATACTAACAACTGATGCATCATCAACAGCTTGTGGCGCTGTTCTCTCACAAAAGTATAACGAAGTGGAGCTCCCAATAGCATTTGCAAGTAGAACCTTTACAAAAGGTGAACTAAACAAAGCAATTATTGAAAAAGAACTAGCCGCAATACATTGAACTATAGAATATTTTAAACCACATTTGTTGGGACGAAAATTCCGAGTGAAAACAAATCATAGACCCTTAGTATATTTATTTGGAATGAATAAACCTTCCAATAAATTACAGAGGATTCGTCTTGACTTGGAGGAATATGACTTCGAAATAGAGTATGTAAAAGGTAAGCAGAATGTTATCGCTGATGCTCTTTCACGCATCAACATTACTTCAGCTGAACTAAAAACAATCAATGTAATAACCAGAAGCATGACTAAAAAGAAAAACCCCGAAGAGGATAAAGTAAGCATATTCCAGCCAGATAAACTTAGGATGTTCAACGCTCTTTCATTTGAAGAAGTTTTAAATCTTCCAAAATTAGAGTTTGGTATAATAAACGAACTAAATAGTGTAATCTGTACACCAAAAATAAAAAATAAAACTAGCAAAAAGGACCTCTTATTAGTAAGAGGAATCCATTTGAATAATAAAGGAAATGATGCATTAGTGCACTTATTCCAAAGTATAGAAAAAGATGCAATTAAATTAAACTTGAACCAGCTTGCACTATCTACTGATGACGAAATTTTTGAGTTTATAACCGCAGAAGCATTAAAAAAGATAGCAAATATATCCATGAAAAATATTGAAATATTATTATATGAAAAACCAAAAATTATAAAAGATCCAAGAATGGCCGCTGAAATTCTCAAGAAAACCCACAACAGTCCAACCGGAGGACATCTGGGTCAAACTAAAATGTATATTAAGCTAAGGAAAGAGTTCTATTGGAAAAAGTTCAAGGAATCAATCCAAAATTTTGTAAACAATTGCAAACATTGTAAGATGAATAAACACCAAAAACCAACTCATGAAAAATTTATAAAAACTACAACTCCTTGCAAACCGTTTGAAATTATTTCGGTAGATACCATTGGACCATTCCTAAAAACAAACTATAACAATAGGTACGCAGTTACCATACAATGTGATTTTACAAAATATGTTACAGTTATTCCAATTATAAACAAAGAAGCCTCAACAGTAGCCAAAGCAGTGGTGGAAAAATTTATGCTAACATACGGAACAAATATAACAGCCGTTAGGACAGACATGGGAACAGAATAAGGAATGAATTATTCAAGAGCATAGGAAAGTTATTGAAATTTGAACATAAATTCTCCACGCCATATCACCCACAGACTATCGGTGCGTTGGAGAGAAATCACAAGTGTCTAAACGAGTACTTGCGAATTTTCACTAACGAACATATTAATGATTGGGATGAATGGGTTAACTACTACACATTCGCATACAACACCCCTCATACACTTTTTAGACTAGTTTAGAATTCAAATCCCTACAGACCACGCGGACCCCCTTCATAATCCATATCCATCCATCTCATTTTACTACTCACACGGAATTCTAAACTTGTAACCAACTCAGTTATTGGGTCACCAAGTGGCTCGGTAGCTTAGTTGGTAAAGCGCTCGTCTAGCATACAAGAGTCCTGGGTTCAAATCCCCGCCGAGCACGTGGATTTTTTTCATAATTTCACCCATAATTTGTCCATCTTTACCACGCGTAATGAGTTAATTAATTTATTATAGAAAATTTATTCGCGATTTCGCAAAATTGACCAAACCTTTGACGAAATGCCTTAAAAAAGATACGAAAGTCGTCAATAATGAAGAGTTCATTAATTTTTTCAATGATTGTAAACAATTATTGACCACAGATCCGATTTTAAAAACAGATGCAAGTGACTTCGCTTTAGGAGCCGTTTTGTCTCAGAAATTTGAAGATGGCAAAGAACATCCCATTGCCTTTGCATCAAGAACTTTGAACGAAACAGAATGTAATTACTCCGCTACGGAAAAAGAATTGTTAGCCATCGGCAACAAAGCATTTCAGACCGTATATCTATGGAACTACATTTGAAATTCGTACGGACCACCCGCATAGAAAAATACAATTCGTCGTATTTTCCAAACAATAAGATTCTTCTAGCTGTAAGAGTTATTATATCACAAACAGTGGCCTTTTTGTTGGACAATTTGAGTTCCAGAGCTCTAGACTATTAATAACGGTTTTCATAATCCACAGCAAACAGTAACAGTATATAATACTGTTACTCGTAGGAAATAGTGGCAGTATAAAATTACCGTCCGTAAAATGGTTTGTACGCAACACACTAGCACATATATGCATTTCACTGTATTTTACCTTTTCATTACAGTTTGGCAAACGGTCACCCGCAATAGTATTCGTGAACAGGTTCATAAGCGAACTTAATCCACTCTTAAAATTTTCTCACAACAGCGTAAGCATTATAAATAATTTGAAAAAAAATCCAACTTAATCTTGAAACACTACCGTTTTTTGGTTCTTTGGGTTTATTCACAAATTTCATAACGTCATAAATGTTCATTTTTGACACCCACCCAACTCCTCGTAGCGCACTTTGTATGAGTATTTTTCGAATATTGTATGAGCTGTAACATCTTAAGGACACCCACCCACCCCCTTCAGGGTTATGAATTTTGTGAATGAACACTTTTATAGTTTTCAACAAATTGTGTGAAAACATATTTCGAAAAAAAATCGAAAACCTACATTGCTGATGTGATGTTTTACTAGAGTGTTTGTTTTCTCTCTATCTAAATATGGAAAAAAGTGAATCCATTTGGCGGATTTGTTTTTGGGAAAAATAGTTTATAAAATCAGCACGAATCAGTGTGAAATGTCCAGCAACAGTAGCGCCGGTAAGTAATTGATCTGAATAATCTAAATGTAGCACGTGAGTCATTTGTTTTTCTCTTAGATGCGGGAGTGGAATCATCGACGGAATCGACACAATCTGCTGTCGAACTGGCAGAGCCCTTTCAGCATAATGGCTGGGATCGGAGACGCTGGGACTAGATAAAATGACCGAAACCAGACCGGTGCTTCACCAGAAACAAGACAAACAATGTTTTCCCGGGACGGTGCAGTACGCTGTTCCGTCACGATTCCCGTTAAGCGGAAGCTAAAATGTTGGCAAATTGGAACCCATCGGAAAATATTCTTCAACGCCTGAAAATTTACGTGTGAGAAAAATTTACAAGTGGTGAATCAACAACTGAACCTTTTCCTAATGTGAAATAATAAAATAAGTTTATTAAAAGTACAGTCCATGGGATTTTATACTTGGGAAAATATAACTCTGCTGAAGATGCTCAAAATGTATCATTTCTATTTTATGGTTTAAATCCAAAAGAACAATACCACATACAGTAAAATAATCATTTAGCACCAAAGACCAACTATTACACAAAGATTATTTGTTTTTATTGAATATTTATGGTTTTAATGTTTCTTAACCATTTGGCTTAAAATAAATTTGTCAAAAAATGGACGGTATATCTACCGTTTGACGAACTATTCATGGAAAATTTTGTTCGTGGAAATCGCCATATTTATATGGTTACATAACTTAACCGCCCATTCCCCACATTGTTATTTTCCCATTCACTATTCACAAAATTGTCAAACACGTTTGTCGTACTGTTGACATATTGTTAATTTGCATGTTATACGTAGTGGTCCAGATATTGTCGCAAATTGTTGTGGATGGTAGGGGGAATAGTACCGATATGGTTCATGATTATGCGGGCACAAACCACTCGTTTGGCTCCGGCAAAAAAATGAATTAAACAAACGATTACTTCATTGGAAATTAGCTCTCGAAGAACTAGAATTCGAGATCAAATATAAAAAAGGAACCCTTAATGGTAACGCAGATGCTCTTTCACGGATAAACCCTGAGCCAGTAGGTGCAACAGAAATCAATGCAAATTACGAAAGTGACAACGCAACTCAACATTCGGCAGACACCGATGACAATGATTTTATACCTTCCACATTAAGGCCTCTGAACGGATTCAAAAATCAAATAATTTTAGAAGAAACACACGAAAACAGTCGTTGACTCTGTTCAGATATTATCATAGAATTATTATCAAAAAACCACATTTTCGACCGGCATCCTTGATTAACATTTCAAAGGAATACGCCTCCACAAAGTATACCACGGGTCTTTATTGAAGCGAAAAAATATTAAGTAGCTTGCAAACCGTGTACAAAAATTACTTTTCTGGAACCAAATCTTTTAAAATATTCTGTACACAAAAATTTCTGGAAGACGTGACAGACGAACTGGAACAGGACTTGATAATTCAACGTCAACATAATGCAAATCATAAGGGCATAATAGAAACATCATCTCACATTTCTCGGAAGTATTTTTTCACAGGTTTGAAGAGTAAAGTCTCGAAGTTTATTAACATCTGCAGGCTATGCCAAAAGGCTAAGTACGAAAGACGTCCATGGCTATCCCGCTTAAAACTCGCAATGCAATTCACATTCTCAAAGCAATAACACACTTTTTCGCAAACGTTGGAAAACCTTCATTTCTCGTCATGGACCAAGAGGCCTCATTTACCTCAACAACAATCAAAGAATTCCTCGAAGAAAGCCATGTAGAATATCATTATACGAGTGATGGACAATCCTCTTCTAATGGTACAGTGGAAATCGTTCACAGAACCATAAGAGAATTGCACAACATCCTAAGTATAAAAGATACAACGAAAGATTTATCGGAAACTGCCAAAATAAATCTTGCAGTTGATCTACAATGATTCCATCCACTCACAAACAAAATTAACCCCCAAAGAATTATTCTTTGGTTTTAGAAACGAAGAACCCGTCCCCAAAGACCTAAATGAAAGAATTAGGCTCAAGGAAGAGTTTTACAGGATGTTTTCTGAAAAACAAATAGAGAAAACACGTGCAGATTTAGATAAACTAAACGCGAACAGAGAAGACCCAGGAAAATTCTCTTCAAACGACGTAGTCTTCGAGAGAAAACGCAACAATCTAAAACATCAAGAAAGATACCGGGAAACGAAAGTAATTGAAAACATGAAAACTAATATTCTTGACGAGAACGGAAGAAAAGTCCACAAAACTAAATTAAAAAGAAGAAGAAAAATTAACCCTACTTAAAACTATTACCTTATTTTTTTCTCGATTCGGTTTCATTTCTTTACAGCTTGGAGATGACACTAAAATTCATAATATCACATTGTTGTATCATTTTTGTTTTGTGTAACCCCATCAATTCCTCACATATGGAAATTCACGAACTCAATCAAAATCCAGGCATTGTCGCCTTCAAAACTCATCCCGTTTTTCTAAAAGAAGGTTTCCACACATTAATTCATAAATTGAACCTATTTATACGCATTCAGAGTTATATTGAAGCAATATGAATCGATCATTTTAAATTTAGAAGAAAATTCAAATATTGTAGAAATTGTTAACATTTTGAAACAGAAGCAAAGAGAAGCTCACATTATTCTTGAAAATCTCACAACAAAACAACGAAGAACAAAAAGATCCCTTAACTTTCTTGGATCTACTATAAAAATGATAACTGGAAATCTTGACAATGAAGATTTGTTAAAAATTGAAAATCAATTAGAATCATTGAAACATTCAAATAATGCTTTAGTTACCGAAAATAACGAACAGATCAGGATTAATGAACTATTCGAAATCATGATTAATAATTTGACTAAGCAGGCATATAGACAGTCTATGGAAATCGATAGCATTATAAAACAAGCTAGGTTGAGTTTAGACAGACCAGCAGACTGGAAACACATTCTTCAGGTACACAGCATCATCTTCAACATCGACATGGTCCAACATCAGCTGGCCACAATCTTCGAATCTATTCAGTTGTCAAAACTGGGCGTAATATCAAAGGCATGCTTACAACCCTCTGAATTGGAATTTGCCACGCAACTTTTAGAATCACAAGGCATAGTGATCGAAAGTTTTGATCAAACTTACGAGTTTTTGGAACCAATAGCTTTCCATAATAACTCAGACATAGTAGTCCTCATCAAAGTCCCCAAACTTCGACAAGGTGAATACACACAATTTCAAATAAAAACCATTCCCACACGTAACAAAACCATCGCAATAAATGCTACAACGAGTCATACTTGGTTACGTATCCATGCACGAATATCGAGAAAAACAGTATTTGCGATGTGCAAAATTTCTTCAATGTTTCCAACGACAAATGTCTACATCCAATATTACGAGGAAATCCGGGTAGCTGCACCTTCTCAAAGACTCTAACGAAATTAGAAGTAAAAAAGGTCGGAAACCTCTGACAAACCAACTCTAATACAGAACAATTGTGGATATGGCCCACGAAACCTAACCGGAACATTCCTTATATCATTCAAGGATTGCTCCATAACAATCAATGGAAAGGATTTCAGCAGTAAATCTTTTAAGGGAGAATCTCCACCTACAGTTCTTCCACTTAATCGAATCAACGCGGATGAAACAGAAACCGAAGCAAAATCAATAGAAAATCTGGAAGAATTACACATACAAAATCGTCATAAGTTAGAACACCTCTAAGTCGTTAGCAAAAGGACTAGAGCGGTTAATACTGGAGTCATTATTATGATCATGTGCCTCATCATAGCTTTATTCGCTCTTGTTATGAGAGAAGTTCGGAAACTTAAGCTGAAATTGACGATACGAATTCCAACTGCCGGAATTGCAGATACTCCGCAATCAGGGTTGAACCGAGACGGTTTAATCTAAGAATCTAAGATTGTGAGTTAGGAGCGACAAGTCGCAGTGTAGTGTTTTTTAAAAAGTCTTCAATGATAATCAAGACATAACTCTATATCACAAGCCATCTCTGCGAATATTACAACCCAATGCTATAGCAGGAGATGGTGGATATACTTCCACCAAACCTGAAGTTGCAATGGGCATCCTACAAGAGAAATTTTCAGATTGTTGACTTGGCGGAATCCAAGGATTTCATGATGGATTTGGTAACGATGACTAATGATGTGGCTCTTAAGTGGATCTCGAGCAGCACACCTCGGGGAGATGGGAGAAACCTAAGAAGGAGAAGTTTTCGACGGAGAAATTGTTCGTACACCAACAAACGCCAACGGCTCCTAAACTAGAAACCTTCAACCTTGTCCGTGCGGAGAGACCAGCTACCTCAAGTATTAAACCATGTCTACACTGCTGTGAGATAGATCACCGAATTACGGAATGTCCAGAAAGCTTCGAAAGCTGGATCTAGATGAACGTTCGAAAGTAATGAGACAAAAGGTTCAGACTCGACAACCGTGCTTGCTTGGCTGAGATCCGAAACCAGACGCTATCACCAGTTTGTTGGATTCCGAATAGGAGAAATTTTAAGCACCACCACTGTAAATGAATGGCGAAAGGTCCCTTAACTTAGATTTCTTTCAAATCGACTACAACTACTATTTATCTTGATAAATTGATAAATTTAGTGAGTATGGCCGTACGATACCCATCAAATCTCGACACGCTCTTGATATTGGGAACGCAATATGGGAAACTGTTACTTCCTTTATTGTCCCTAACTCTCTTGTAATGGATAACGAGCGAGCATTCCAATCGCCCGATATCAAAGCCAAATTACTAGATTTGTATATTAAAGTGTACCAAATCCGAAGTAAACGGAGCTGTACTATTCCATCATCCTTAAACTTTAACAGAATCCAAAAACAAATCACCCCGCACTTACTTTCTCGTAATCTAAAAACAACATAACCATTCATTCTTCCACGCTTAAAACTCCTAAAGAAATCCTTTTCGGAAACCAGAGAAACCCTGAACGACGACTTGACCCAGACACAATAGAGCAGATAAGAGAAAAGACTTACGACGACATAATCATTCGACTAAAAGAAGCCCAATTCAAACAACTAGGAAAAACTAATAAAAACAGACTAGCCGCACCGTAATTAAGGACCGGACAGCCAGTGTATGTTAAAGACAAGATTATTAAACCCAAACATAAGAGAATTTTCAAAAAAACGTTTGTTCAGACCAGTATTTAAGTAACTTTTAAAAATGAAGATAACTCAAAATTACATAAATCTAATGTCAAAAACGTCCATCTACTTCCAGAATCCCGGCAGTGTTAGTTGACCTCAGAATACAAAGCACTCTATCAGGAACATGTAGCAATTGTGCAATTAGACCAGCAAAATTATATCCGGACATTCAAAAACTATAAACGAAATGAATACTGCAAAAATACAGCCGTACACGACATGAAGACAAAAATAATTGCACGAGACAACGACGACTCAGAAATGACTGTCTTTCGTAAATGGAAACTCGACGAACTGAAGACAAACCTTAGACAAATACTACCCAAACATCGACGACAAAAGCGTTGGGACGCACTTGGACGAGCTTGGAAGTGGATGTCTGGCTCGCCAGATGCGGACGATTTACAACTCATTAATTCTGGCATTAACCAACTGACAGAAAACAACAATAGACAAACTTCTGTCAACGATAATATCTTTGACGGAACTATTCAACCGCATTTATGTTGCTCTTCCCTGTCTCGAACAATATCCAATGGCACCCAGTCTCATCAAGCAATCTGCTGTGCCCTCAGAGCCAAAGGTATCATAAGTTGTCCAAAGGCGTGTCAATTCCTGTGTTGAGTAATGTATTCAATATTAGTAGATGAATTGATCAAATTCATAGGAAGACGCTGGAGTGCGTTTTGTTCAATAACATGTTACTCAAACGTAGCATGTGTGGAACAACACCACGCGAAAGTTTATAAATATTTGACACATCGGAATTTGGTGCCGATGTTGTTTAACCTAGTTTTGGTAAACTATCAACCAGGAACTTTCGGGCTTTTCTTGATTGCTATGTTTACGTTTGAAATATATGATTGAATAAAGACGATTACAAACTTCGGACATTGATGAAGAAGGTTCACCTTCCGTGACCATCTTCAGAACTAAAGCAAAGTGTTATAATTACAAAGTGATGCATCACCGAAATCTATTCGAAGTCCTTCTACACCATTAAGCAAAACCACGATATGGCGACACCGACACGTGCCATAAGCCTACAGTCTTCATAGTTATCGAAAAAGTGAAATTGGTGTAACAGTGAGCAAAAATGTGCCATTGATCGGTAGCCAAAAAAATTCATCATGACCGATAATTGGCGGCCTCCAGGCAAAGTGCCGTCTGTGGTACTGATTATTGGACTTGTACTAATGGCATTAATGTGTAAAATAGTAATGCAATTAATAATCGAGCAGAAAGAAGTGACCGATAAGGCTAAATTCGCCCATCTGTTTGCTCATTGGTAAGCAAGAAGAATTACGTTCGCGTAAGAAAGTGAAGCGAAGAACATTACCAGAGAAAACATTACCTTCCACAACCTGTAACTGACACAGTTAAAGTGCGATTCCATTGCCCGGCAATTCCATTCGTTCGAAAAAAGTGCCACCTAAACGAACGAAATGGGAAATACGGAAAGTAACGACCAAAACACACACGTTACACAGTTAGGTGACCAGCAAGTCATTATTATTGAAAATCAGCAAATTAGCACACAGCTTCATAACCAGGACGATATAAAACTGTGGATAATTTTATATATAACAAGTGCCTTATTAACATTAAAATTAGTGAAAATGATGAGGAAATGCTGTAAGAAGCAAACTCTTAAAGCATTAAGCACCGCAAATAAAGTGCAAAACGTTTGAACATTGAACTGAATCATTTAAATTAGCTGTTGCAATCGCTATAGCGAATGTGGTAGTGTTTTTTTTTTCTATCTTTATTAACGAGATTTTTAGCCCTGGGCTAGTTCATCTCGGGACCAACGGCTTTACTTCCCTTCCGAAGGAAGTCGTCACTAATTTTTGTTTGTGACTATCTCGGGGATGGGATTCGATCCCAGGCCCTCGGCGTGAGAGGCGTGTGTTCTAACCACTACACCAGGCCCGTCCCCAATGTGGTAGAGTGTGAAAATCGTAAAGTCATCGCGAAGTGCGCGAAAGTTAACAATATCGTCAAAATCAACCACACTGCGCTTGTGGATAGCGTCACATCAGTGCGAACCAAAGACATCAACAAAGCAGAGTCCCCCGCACAACCCACGGTAGAGCCGTTGAGTGGTAGAGCGATTAACTGTAAACTCGCTACTGTTGCTGATCCAGGATTGAGCGCATCAAACTACACATACAAAGTAATGGAGTGGATAATTATAATCAAAGGTTAGTATAAATAGGTAGTGTTAAGTGATATGTTGTAAATTTGTAAAATGCGTTTGACGTAGTGTTAAAGGTGTTAAATTTCAAATGTGTAAAACCGGTAATCTTTGAACAAAGTGTGTAATGGTTTTTCGTGTTTTAAAATTCAACGGATGAAGATATCGATCCATTAATTAAAAAACTTTCCAATATTTTGAAAAATCTAAAAAAGTGTCCAAACCGAAAATATCTAAAGAGTACTGTAGTGGAATTATAACAAATTGCAAGACTCTTCCTGTCATCATAGTACTAACCGTAACAATTGTTTTATATATTAGCCTGACCGCATTATGAGCCTATGCATGCTATAAAACGTTTGACTTTTACTGTACGCCCTGTTTTGAAGTTGCCCATAAGAGAGAGCGAGACAGCACCAACACACGGCGCACAGTAAAAGTCATGAGAACAAAAGAATTTATGGCACGCGCAAAGGCTCATGCGTTTATTGCTGACTGCCGACGCAGCACAAAAACGCATGGGGCATGCTGACCATTTTCCTGTTTGCATATTGTAGGTAAATATTAAGAACGAATAGGTAGGTTGAGATTTTGGTGGAGCAATATAATTCATTCTAGACAGAACTGCAATCACGATCGGACGTTAATCAAGAGAATGCCACACAGCTCGCTGTTGAAGAGCGATAAACTACCGAGTGCATACGCAACAGAAAATGTAACACACCACTCAGGTATGATTGAAGATGAAATATAGGATTATTAGTTAGCAATAAACTGAGTCGGTTCTTTGATAGATATCACTATCGTTCGCCTTGGACTTGTTAAATTGAAGTAAATATTGATCACCAAAATAAGGGTGAATCCTTAGCAAGTCACTCAGGAAGACAGAACAAATCAGAATGGTTTTATCTTCCAGTTTTGATTTTTGTCCCGTATCTCCATACATTCAACGCATTGTGTGTTTTGGGAAATGAGATTCTGGGGAACGGTTTTCAGGGTAATGTTATAAAATAGAAAAAAATATTTAAAAAATCCGTTTTAAACATCCATGCTTGGGATAACTACTTGTCCCTTTCCATATAGTCCACCGCAACTCACTTCAAGAAATATGTTAAGGATTGCGGTTTAAGTGTTAAATTTTGTCAAAACAAAAAGCACCCACTTGCATGAATTCAACACAACAAATCATTCATCCGAACAAATGCTTAAATTGCTGCAGCCTTAATTTCACCTCGTTTGGATTTGACTATTGAACGCGTTTTTTTCTCCTGCTGAGTGTTCCCCCCCTTGTGTACTCCCATGGATTTTTCGCTACTGCCAGAAGATCTGACTCTTGTCGAAAAGTTGCTAGCACCAGTCTCACCTTCGTTGGACAATTTACGATTTTCTAGTAACCTGGCGTTTAACTTTCGGATGCTCTCCGGTGAAAGTATTCCCGTGCGATTGTTTGACATTTTCGATCGATTTTGAGTGCCACTTACGCCACTGGTTGGCGATGGAGACTCGGTTCGCGAATTGCTACCACTACCACTAAGAGACGACGATAAGGCCACGTATTTTTCGACCGGTTGCTGATGCCTCGAATATCTCGGCGAGCTACTTTCCATCGGTCGAAAACTGCGATTCTTATTTAAACTAAGCATATTACTACTACTGCTAGTGGCGCCACCAGCAATCGGTGGCTTCCTATTTGTGGGCGGCTTTTCTATGGTCACTGATAACGATTTGGACTTACTGCTATTAATGGTACTAGAGCTACTTGTACATATGGCATCCGAGGTTGGCACGTGTGCCGTTAGAGTTGGTGTTTTTTTGGTTTTATAGACAAACACTTGAGGAAGATTTTTATCTGCAAAGATATTCCTAGATGTTTTGAGCTTACTAATGGCATAGCTGTTACTAGTCGAGGCTGGAGCACTTTCAACAAAGCTAGACTGTGGTTTCAGATCAGAAGTTGGCGAAACTTTCTGCTTAGAAGCAAACATAGGCTTTTCTTGACTAGCCGTTTTGGGTGGCTTTATTTGATCACCTGAGTCGCTACGTTTCATCGGCGGAGGAACTGGGGAACTAATATTACGGCGCTCAAATATTGGCGTATCACTAACCCGAAATAGTTTTGATGTATATTTGTTTGTTTTCAGTGGACTTTTAGATCTCTCTTTTTCCAGTGAGCTGTTTCTACCACCTAAAATAGTTGCAAGCGGGTTTATCTTACTAAACATCCTATTGTTTTTTGCATCCTTCGTTTCAGCAACTACTTCTACCTTAACGTTTTCCTTTTCAGACTGTGTTTCTAAACTTTCTTTCCTACACATACTCAACTGTGTTCTAAGATCATCCAAAGCAGTTCTAGGCAAAACTTTAGTAGCTTCTTGTTTGACTGAAGAATTTTCATTTACCGCATCAGATGCTGACCAAGTATCCTTTGACTCTTGTGTCATACCAGCAATCTCATTTTCAACGGCAGATAACAGACTACCGTTTGTGCAACTACCATTTACATCAATATAGTTTAAGCTTGTATCACAACTTGAGTCAAAATCTGAGCAACCCTCTAAGTCTTTTACGTTATTCAGTGTCAAATTGCCATTATTCATCTGAATTATGAAACCCTTCTCCCCGTAACGTTTGGCCCTTGGTGACTCATCGTACCTTCTCGTCAGTTGAGGATTGTTTGTCAATGAATCTTTCACCAAATTGAGCACATCCTCTGTCGAAGATGGTTGCTTCAAAGCGTTTGGATCAATCTGTATCAAACTAGTTGGCTCCGAAATGCTTGAATCAGCATTAATTACTAGATCTACGCCATTCAGTTTCAAACCTAAATTACTAGAATCTAACGACTTCCGCTGGTTCTCCCTGTTAAGTATCATTCGCTGCCTACGTCTTGCCCTTATGCTATCTCGAATACGATCACCATTAGGTGAGAAATCTTTGCTCAAATGAGGCGACCTGGGTATCTCCGTGACCCCCAAAATGAATCCACTTACATTTACGCTACTGCTAGTGCTATCACTACTGGTAATGTTATTGTTTTCCACACTGTCTTTCGTTGCCATTGCTCCCTTGGGAGATTTTGCACAGTCTACCATGTCAACACCGCCATCATTATTGGCGGGTTTTACTGTCTTTTCACAATTTTCTTTCTCTTCTACCATCATACCTTCATTGATCCTTTTGCGACTCAGCGACGGTTTGACGCCTGAAGCAGGAGGCGTGGCCAGCCCATCCGGAGTTGTACACTTGCTAGAGTCGTTGCTCCTCTGTCCTTTGAAGTGCTTGATTTCGGCGGCAATGGTTAAGGGAAGGGGTTTACCCAGCGTGGCGTTGTGAGCCATGCTTTCAAACCACACTTCCAGAATATTGAATGGAGGCCTGTGAAGAAAGAAACAAAACCATGGAAACTATTGGAAAACATTAACCTTAAAATACTAAACTATTTTACATACAAAGGTATCGACCGTGATAATTTTTATTTTGAATTTATTTATCGGCATATCGGTCTATTTTGCTCGAAGTAAGAGGGAGCATGGAGAAGAAAGCAATGAATACTAGATGGAAAGGTACCGTATGGGAACGGCGAGAGAAATTGGATTAGATGTTGAAGAGGGCATACCATATGAAATAGTAGGGGAACTGTGGGTAAAATGAACAGGGGGGGTAAAATGAACAGGTTTGTGTTTTACGATAATTCTGCTATATACCGTAAAATCGGGTGTAATTGATCAGAAGGGTGAAATTGATCATCGTATCACACGATTTTATTTATTCGTAATGGAGCACAAATATCAATGTAAGCTACAGTAAATGTACGTTGCTTGTCGTAACTATTGTCGAATTGTGTGTTGTGAAGTTTCTTGCGTTAAAGAATGTTTATTACCATGAAAATAACGCAAAATTTCAAAATCATGCACGGTGCAGTATTAACAAACACCATTGAACTTTTATTCATAAGCAAAGATTTGAACATGGTATAAACCTGAAAGTTTGTGAGGATGCTCGAGATATATCCTCAAACCAGATTTCATCACCAAAACTCGTACCAATTATCTCATATGGTTCAAATAATTAAATTTCTATCAGATATCATTGAATTCCTTGGGAAATTGCATACATTTAGGCGTTTTCCGCGTAATTCTTGAAATTTAACTATTCGTTATTTATATAAATATTGCATTGTTATGAATTTGACAAGCATATTCGGATTCAGGGAGCACAAATTTATCAGGTAGAGTTGTTTTGGAAACTAACAATAATGGCATTGACAAATGATCAATTTCACCCCGAAATGAGATCCTCTGATTTTTTATTTTAGAGGTATTTGTTAACACTAAAATGACATTTGTTAGAAAATTTCGGTACATAAGTCGACGAGGCTCACCTTCGTACTTGTTTTCCTGCATTTAGCTGTTTGGTATTGTTAACATTATAGAAAACAGACTTGAAAAATCGTGAAAAATGATCAATTTCACCCGAAATTACGGTATCTATGCAAAACATTGCACCATCCTGAATCCTCAGACTAAGGAACTATTTCGACAACTCTAGCGCGATCCAGAACTGTCACAAGCTGGAAAAGTATACAAAAACAAAGTACGCCTCTCCGTTTTCTCATGTGATGTAAATTTTCACTCCTGGAATTTAAGGTTTTTATGACTAAAATCATCAAAAATCTATTTGACTGCGTAGCACATCATATCTTTAAAGTATTTATGATAAGTAGACGAAAATTGAAAGTATTATTATGTTCTAATTTCGTAGAACAAATGATTTGATGATGTTGATTATTTGGGGGTAAAATGAACCACTCGAGATGGGGGTAATATGAACACCATTGCAGGGTGAATACTACTGGATTTTATTTCAGATGCCGAGAGTTTTCCGGAGAAAATACAAAGACATACATGGACAGCCATCCAAATGGTCGCGGCTAAACGTTCCATCGATTCCGGATTGTCCGTGAGATATGCATTGAACATGCACCAGATGTCGAGCATCATGCCGCAACCCGCTCAATTTCAAAGGCGTCCATTTTACCCCCACTACATGTTCATTTTACCCCCAGTATATGTTCATATTACCCCCATTGTATGTTCATTTTACCCCCAAGTATATGTTCATATTACCCCCGTTACATGTTCATTTTACCCACATGTTTGGAACATTGACTCTGTGGAAAGAATTTTTCAAAATTATAATAATGTTGATAAAATTTTAATTCTATCACAATTTTTCAACTTGTTACATTGCATAAACATCCTTCTTCAATTCTAAGCAATTGAAAAAGAATCTGACAGCTTCATAAGCAAGAAAACGTGAAAATTGCTTAGGGTGTTCATTTTACCCCCAGTTCCCCTATTACTTGAAACGTCACTTCCTTGTGGCTAACGTCCCCTATGGGAACGGCTTGGGTGTGTTTTGAGAATGACACTACCAAGACGTTAGCCACAAGGAAGTGACGTTTCAAGTAATACTGTTTCATATGGTATGCCCTCTTCAACATCTAATCCAATTTCTCTCGCCGTTCCCTTACGGTACCTATCCATCTAGTATTCATTGCTTTCTTCTCCATGCTCCCTCTTACTTCGAGCAAAATAGACCGATAGACCGATATGCCGATAAATAAATTCAAAATACTAAACTATTTTTTTTATTTGCTTAAGGGAAAGATAAAACGAAGTCAAACCTCAAATTTTTAAGAGCACAAATCTGGAAAACCATGCATCCGTTTTAGCTGAAAACTGAATCGATTAGTCACTAGCTGATGATGACCAATCGATTAAATTTTCAGCTCAAACGGTTGTTCGGTTCTTCATATTTGTGCTCTTGAAAATTTGAAGTTTGGCTTCGATTCATTTTCACCTTAAAGTAGACATTTGATGGTTTAGTATTGGAAAGTATTTTGTGTTGGACCCATAAAGGCCTGAGTGAGAGCAAAATGAAAACTAAAACTCTATTTATATATTTCATAGTTTCTAAAGCTGACCAGAGGAACTCGGAAATGTTCCTGTGGTTGGAGTTATTCCAGTGGTTCACTGAGTGAAGTCGGGTAAAAAAGGCTTTTATTTTTGTTGTGCGTTTTGTACTGTTCGAAGAGCCTAATTTCAACTCGATATTTCAATGATAGACCATACATGGACTATAACTTTGCAGAAGGTACTCCGTTATCTCTCAAGCAGGATTGCTATAAGCAATTCTCGCTGAAACCAGGCCGCCATCGGCACTCATCGTTAGAATTCTAATTTTATGTCACTGATCGTAAGTACATGCTAAAACTTAACGGTGATTTTTTTTAACTGTTTTCACTAAAAAATAGGTAAACATTTTGACAAAGTAAAATTTGAGCCAATATGTTACAGCTGCACTGTGTGGTTTTTACCTTTCTTAAATGTTATGGTGTCTAAAAATATTTAATATTTCACTAAGATCGAACTTTACAGAAGGATGAATAAAGTTCATTCTAACAGTATATTTTAATACACCCTTTCAAGATTCAACATTCGTTTTCTTCTATTTTATTTTTTTCGAATTTGATCTACTTACAGTTAAAGTTGAAAATTAAACTTACCGTTTGTCCGGATTCAAATCACAACACAGAAAGGCAATTTTATAGAACGGTTCAGGACATTGTTCGCAAAACTTTTCTTTGAAAACTGCCTGATTCAGTCCGAAATCCGAGGTCCTCGGTAAGTAGTCAGGATCCGCTTGCACTCGCCCAATGATCTCACACAGCATGATGCCGAAGGAAAATATGTCAACTTTCTCGTCGTACTTGTTGCCACGCATCATTTCCGGTGCCATCCAGTATGGATTCCCTACCACAGTGTATCGCTGTCTACGAGGTCGACCCCGACGACCAACGGTTCCCGTGCCATTTGATTGAGAACATTTTTCAAACGCGGTACTGAATGGCTGTTTGATTATACGCGCTAGCCCAAAATCAGCCACGATCACTGTCTTGTCTTCCCGTACTAGGCAATTGAGAGAGTTCAGGTCCCGATGTATAATGTTCATGGAATGTAGGTAGCTCATGCCGCAGGATATATCACGAGCAAAGCGGATTCTCAGCTCCCATGGCAGTGGCAGTCCAGAGTCATGAATCAACTCTTTCAGCGAACCACCCGGAATGTATTCCGTCACCAAATGTAGCTTCTTATCTTTGTACAGTACTCCGATAAATCGCAGAACATTGTTGTGCGAAAGGGATCGCAGCACGGCAACTTCTTTAAGGAAATTTTTCTGCGCTTCTTCGTCTACTCGATAAAGTTCTTTCAATACCATCACTTCTTGTGTCACCCGGTGAGTCACCTTGAACACTTGACCGAAGAAACCTTTGCCCAGCAATTCACCCTGAACGAGATCCGACGCCCGAAAAATACGAGCAGCTTTCTGCTCAACCCTAAACGACTTAGTTCGTGACAAATCATAGAAATCGCCACTGTGATGATGGTGTTGGTACTCGTCCAATAGCTTGGACATACTGGAACTTCTCTCCTTTTCCTTGAGGCTATTTGAAGCTGCGAAAGACAAATGTGAATTTTAGATTATTTGTACTTATAAAGTTTCAAGTAACAAGGTGTCCATTCAAAATCAGCTTAACAATTCCCGGATGGCCAAAAATATAAAACATGATAGCATCTCGATCTTTCAACTTATATTATCGATATATTCCAGGCATTTGAAGAAAGTTTAGGTTTTGTAGTGTGTGAGTAACTTAAAAGTGGGAACTTCAGACACCTTTAGAATAGAAACCAAGAAAATAGGTTAAAAGAGATCAAACAGAAACCAAGGCCAAGCAGGAACCAAGGAAATAAAAAAAAAGTTTTTATAGAAATTCATCAGAGAGTCCAAGCATTTCAATAAACATATTTCTATCAATTTGTATTGAATTCTTTGTGACATTACTACAAGTGTTACTGTTCAATGCTCAAATAATTGTATGTATTTTTTTCATGATTATCGCCAGAAATTACATCAGCATTAAATTCAATTGTTTGCTGAACCTACACCCCGCTGCTACCTCATTGGTGTACCGTGAACAAACATCGTTCGTGGCATCTTCATTCGTTATCGGCCGGGAAGAAATTTCAGTTCTTCCAGGTAAGAGCTAGTATATGTCTGGCCGAAGTCAGTGATGCTGCGCGCCTAGTAATGTTGAAAAACCGTTCCAGTTCTTGCTTCTCTGCTGTTTCTCTACAACATCTTCAATGCCGCACCGTGAGCAACCGTTCATGGCATCTCATCAGCTATCGGCCAGGAGGAAACCCCAGTTCTATCAGGTAAGAGCTGGTATATGTCTGGCCGAAGTCAGTGATGCTGCGCGCCTAGTAAAGTTGATAAACCGTTCCAGTTCTTGCTTCTCTGCTGCTTCAATGCCGCACCGTGAGCAACCGTTCGTGGCATCTCATCCGCTATCGGCCGAGAGGAAACTCCAGTTCTATCAGTTTTTGCTTATCCGCTGCTTCCCTACAACTGCTTCAATGCCGCGCTGTGAGCAACCGTTCGTGGCATCTCATCCGCTATCGGCCGAGAGGAAGCCCCAGTTCTATCAGGTAAGAGCTGGTATATGTCTGGCCGAAGTCAGTGATGCTGCGCGCCTAGTAATGTTGAAAAACCGTTCCAGTTCTTGCTTCTCTGCTGTTTCTCTACAACATCTTCAATGCCGCACCGTGAGCAACCGTTCATGGCATCTCATCAGCTATCGGCCAGGAGGAAACCCCAGTTCTATCAGGTAAGAGCTGGTATATGTCTGGCCGAAGTCAGTGATGCTGCGCGCCTAGTAAAGTTGATAAACCGTTCCAGTTCTTGCTTCTCTGCTGCTTCAATGCCGCACCGTGAGCAACCGTTCGTGGCATCTCATCCGCTATCGGCCGAGAGGAAACTCCAGTTCTATCAGTTTTTGCTTATCCGCTGCTTCCCTACAACTGCTTCAATGCCGCACTGTGAGCAACCGTTCGTGGCATCTCATCCGCTATCGGCCGAGAGGAAGCCCCAGTTCTATCAGGTAAGAGCTGGTATATGTCTGGCCGAAGTCAGTGATGCTGCGCACCTAGTAAAGTTGATAAACCGTTCCAGTTCGTGCTTCTCTATAATCGCTTCAATGCCGCACCGTGAGCAACCGTTTCGTGTCATCTCATCCGCTATCGGCCTGGAGGAAACCCCAGTTCTATCAGTTCTTGTTTCTCTGCTGCTTCTCTACAACCTCTTCAATGCCGCACCGTGAGCAACCGATCGTGGAATCTCATCCGCTATCGGCCGAGAGGAAGCCCCAGTTCTGCCAGTCACTGCCACCAACCACTACTGCCCTCCATCAGCCCACCATCGTAACACATCGCCATACGTTAAATTCCTAATTAAGATAAGAAGCTTGTAACATAAGTTGAAATACTACACTTCCTTAAAAGAGCAACTATGCTCACTGGAATGTGTATTGCAATGTATAAAATATAATAATGAAAAGATGAGGAGGTTTTATGCCTGTTGGAGGAAGATTCTTGAAAGAAGATCACCTCCAATGGGCTTTTCCCTGCTCCATAAGAGAAGAAATAAAAAAAAAAAAAAAAAAAAAAAATATATCGATTTTGATACGAAACGGTTATGAAATTTTACCAGAAGAAAATATTATAAATTTCATACGATGGCGTTATGCAGGAATTAGCTTGCGGTATAGTATGAGTTTTGCAATGCATACAGTAGTATAGATTTCATAAATTATTCGTATGAAATCAATGAATAATTGTTATGAACATCAAATTGTACTTGTATGAATCTCAGTATATTTGAGTATGACGTTCGTACAAAAATGTATGTAATTTATTTCATATTATTATGCCTTTTGCAGTATTTTAATTGTAACAAGACGTTTCTTGTAGTTTTCCTAATATGTCTTATACAATATCACTGTTCTCACTTCAACATTATAAAACCATGCTATATTCATGTAACAAAATCAATGAGAATACAGTATTCACTTCATTGAAAAGTATACATTTTGATCATTGTTTATGAATTATAAATCAATAGTTTGTCTCCCCGTTGAAAACGCCATCCAATCGAATATTGCCGTTGTCAGAACTGAAATCTCCTGCCAGTCTGGCACCGCTTCCGGAAGCTTCTAGTATTAATATGTTGAACAGATTCTGAAGAAGATTGTCGATTAATAATTTCAAACATATGATAAAATCTAATAACTAAAATCACGTTTTGTGATAGCATCTATTTCCATTGTGCACGTTAAAAACGTGAATGACCCTTGCGGTTAAAAAGTCTATAATAGAAAAAAAAAAATGTGCACGAGATAAAGCTTTGCAAATTCCATCCTTTAGCCGCCCTTTTTACACCGCACTCTACGTAGAATTATCGATCATTACTTTTTACCTCTGAACACAGCCAAGGCCTCCGCCAGAATTTCGAAATTCGCAAGCTTCTTCTGTGTAAACGCCATTATGAATCGATTTGAAAATAGAACAGGCTCGGTTCATAAGAAAAACGTATGATATTTTTCAAACAAGGCTTGCTTTGGATTTCATAAGCACATCGTAGCACATTGTTAGGTAACAAAATGCAGACCAATTAGGGAAAGGGGGAGGAATTGATGATGCATTAAACTGGCTCCCACGGTAGACCGTATATACCACTGCGTCTACGCCATTTCATGCGGGAAGGGTGTAGAGGGGCGGTAATTTTTATGACAGAGAGGCTTGCTGTTTGGTTAGCAGACTGCCTATGTATCAGGCGTAAGGAAAGGCATACTATAGTGATAGAAGAATGGAAGCGTAAGGAAACGGTTTTTGTTTTGTCCGTCACGGGTTCTAGCAAATGCTATGAACTGTGATATATTAAGAGTGGAAGATAGAAGCAAGTGAGCGATACAACTACAAAGTACGAGGAAAGGGACGGGCCTGGGATTAAACCCATGACCATCTGCTTATGGAGCAGCACCGGTAGCCGTTCGTCCACCAACCCCCTGCACAGTTGAATAAATTCCTTGTTTTTTCCATAGTAATTCGCATGTTAACTCTGAAGGGCTTGTCCAGTCTCAGTTTTCATTCAAATGAGCTCAAATTTTGGGAGGACACTCAGAATTTCATCTAGAATCGAATGAGCGATGTGGACATAGATAAATTCAAAACAGAATCTTAGAAGAATGCACTGTAAATATGCAGAAATCCATACACAATTTCGTCAGGAACCTTGTCAACAAGAATCAGTAGATCCAGGAAGTCACCAAGCAGAATTTCAATAGGAAGCTACCTAGATTTCATTTTCATTTTCAGTTTGCAGCGTTTGGTGGGGCAATGAGAGCGCAAGTCAGTCCAAAGCCGGGGGGAGGGATAGGTAATGGCCATAATAGTCTATGCGGTCCGCTTGAACATCATCGGAAAGGATAAGAAGGGTTGGGGTAGGGTATAGGGAATTGGAGAAGACTTGACACAGTAATGCGATTAATGCTGCAAAATGTAAATGTGCTGAAAGCAATTTAATTTGAGTTTTGAAGTTTGATTTGACTTATTAAAATTCCAAATTGACCGGCCATTGTACAAGTAAGAAAAAATAAGCTGATCGCTTTCTAGAAATTTTATAAACAACAAAATAATAACAATATGAGAGTGATGCTAAGGACTGCTGATGGCACGATGCGACGCTTTAGGAGATTTTGATACTGATTGAACATTACTATAAATAGCGCAATTCAATCGATGGTGATAACTTTACAAACTTTATCTGTTTTTGCACTGATTGACGATGCTGATTTATATAAAAATATTTGATATTATTACTTCATTTGTTTGTGTGATCTAGGAGTTAATAATGGAAACATTTTACTTACCCTTGATGATAATACTCCCCTGACCAGAAATATTCTATTTTGAGCACCCTTTTCGAAGCTATTCTATCCAGGTATCTATTTACTGTTTACAATCCTGAAATTATTCTTATTATGCATGCTCATGCATTATATTAGTGATGCTCATAATCATGCAACAGATAAGGAGGAGAGAAAGAGAGAATATAGTAACAGTGATTAGTAATGAGTTAATTATGTAGTTTAGTTAGAATTATAAACAATTAAACAGTAGTAATGAATAGCTTATAAAATGACTTTGCAGCATAGCTGAGCCTTTCGGATCGTAAGACCGATGTATAAAAATAATTTGTTTCGAAATTGTCCGCATGGTCTTCTAGTGCCCCTTTTAGATAAGAATCAGTCATAGACATACATACCGAATGCTCGCCAGGGTCATGACCAACATTTGTATATGTATAGCCTTAGCTGATTTGGCTTTTCTAATAGGTAGTTCTTTCACTCATTGATTATCTTCAAAACCTTGTCAAGTAGAAAATTGATTTTATTTCATTTATTACTACATTGAAGCTACATTGTACTTATTAAGTATTAGGTATTATTTTATGTTTTTATCACTATTGATATTATCAAGGCCAGAATTCCCAGTGAGTGAAGAATTTTATAGTACTAGAACACCATAGAAGATCGCTAAACATTACCTAATCATGGAACGGCTTTTTGCTCTATTATTTTAAAAAGATGCTATTGATCTCCCTTTGCTCCTATCCGCAACCCGGTGCACGCACCCTGCTAGGTTTTGAAAACCTCATAGAAGATTACAAACCATCAATGGCATTCCCAATTACTACCCCACATTGCAAATTCAAGGGTCTGATTGTGCTCCTAACCCACTCTCAGTTCGTAATCTTCTCGCCAGCTGATCGGAATGACCCATCTCGTAAAAAGTTCGTATCGCCATATATTGATGGAACATTTCCAAATCATGAATGATGCTTCTCTTTCTTATATTCAAAAGCTAATGAAAGTGAAGATTTTTGCGTAAATTGCCATTACCTTATGCGTAAATTTGTCAACTTTTCGAAACATTTATTTCAATGGGTAAGGATGACACTACCGAACATTAATGTCTCACATAAGTTCTGCAAACGGTATGAGCAAGGAAAATGCGGTTCTTACAAAAATGGCAACGCCGAAAACGGTTCCATTGTCAAAAATTTTATAAGTATGCTCAATTAACGTTAACATTAACGAATTACTATTAAGAATATAGAATTCCCTTAGGAAATTGCCTACCTTTAGGCGTATTCCGTGGTTCGAGGTGTTTTTAATATTGAAATAACTAAAAAAATAAATGACTTGCAACCGTTTGGTCTTCATATTCGGCTTCGGGGGCCATGATTCAAGTAAGTAACGACATTTTAAATATTACCGAACATTGTTTACATAAGTGATCAATGTAACCCCATATCAGCTAAATCCAAAAATCGCAAAAAAAAAACAATTTTAAACTTTCTTAAATCTTTCAAAACACAAAATACAGTATATAATCACGAGCTATGGGTGGCAGTACTTGTTTTAAAAATATAAAATTTACAACATTTGCATTTTCGAACGAAATATTTGAGAAATATTTAGATAAATGATCAATGTTACCCCGGATTACGACACTGATAATTTAACGCCTAGATTCCCGGATTTCCCGAATATATGGACACCCTGAAGTAAGGAAACCGTCAAACGACTAACCATTATTGCAGTTCACATCCTTCAATCGCTTTTGCAGCTTTCGCGTCGTACCACTCATGTAGCCCTCGTCTTTCTTCTTGAACATTCTTTCCTTATCGTACTTATTTGGCGAGGGAGAACGTTCCTTGAGCACGCCGGGTCCAACGACCGTCAGACCAGCATTGTTGCAGTTTGTGTCCACCGGAGTGTACCGATGTTCCTCGGCAGCATTGTTCAAACGGCATCGATCCACTACTTCCGGATCATGTTCCACCGTTAGCTGAAGCACTTTTCCGGAACTTTGAATCAACTTTTCAACATTTTCCAACGGAGCATCTCTAACTGGTGTACCGTTTACTTCCAGAATTTTGTCCCCAATGTGTAGGGACATCAGATCTGACGTTAGGTCAATTCTGAAAGAGAGAAAAGTTTAATCAAAATATGTTCTATCTACTTTAAAACGAGACATTACAGCAGCAGAATAAGCTAAAGCAGTATGTTAAAAATGTTTCGATTATTTACCTACAATGTAGCACCCCGCAACAAGCGTCTAGGGCAGTAGATACACATGAGAAAATGTATTTTCCAACCTGCCCATAGAAAGTGCAGAACACCCTAGAGAATTGTTAGTGAAAGGTAAGCCGGTTAGATGTTCGTAGCACAGGGTTTGCATGTTTGTCATGAATTAACATTGGACTAACGATAGGATAAAACACTTTTCACTTACTCTGAAATTCGAACTCCTTTGCATCCCACCGCAGAATGGGAAGGAATACCATAGAGATGCTCATCCGTGGAAAGGCGAATGCCATCCTTCTTGACATTGGACCAGGGAATTTCCACCAGCCGAATAGAGTGCGGGATCTTTTTTGAAGAACCATCCATGTCATGGGTCATGGCACTGCCTGGGATTTGACGATCCACTTTTGTAGTGTCATTCATCCGTTTTTTGTAACACTGTCCACTGGAAAAAAAAATTACACAGTTTAAATAAGGATATGATCGCAAAAATATGATAGATAGAAATCATGGAATGTATGAAGGGCAAAAAAGCATAAGAAAGAAGTCTTATATGTCCGAAAAACTTCTATGCTCGGACACTAGGAGGTTTTTAGAAACCCAGAATAATTTTAAAATAAGCCACTTAGTAAGTTCTTTTGAGAATACGAATTTAAAAAAAAACATGTCTAAAAAAGGAAACGAAAAAGTAACAAAAAAAACATACGAATTAAACCTGAACCAATAAAACAAGCAGGATAAAAAGTTTCATAAAGCTTCCTTAGAGAATCCGATCACAGAACTGATAGCGACCGTGCAGTGAAATAATAGTGACTTTAGTAACTAAAATTATTAAACTTATTCTTCTTGGCATTACGTCCTCACTGGGACATAGCCTGCATCTCAGGATAGTGTTCTTATGAGCACTTCCACTTCCACTTCCACTGAGAGGTTTCCTTCTCAAAGTTGCCATTTTCGCATTCGTATATCGTGTGGCAGGTACGATGATATGATACTCTATGCCCAGGGAAGTCATGGAAATTTCCATTACAAAAGATCCTGGACCGACCGGGATTCGAACCCAGACACCTTCAGCATGGCTTTGCTTTGTAGCCGCGGACGCTTACCACTCGGCTAAGGAAGGCCCCCTAAAATGATCAAAATAATGACCAAATAATGACTTTAAAACTACCGTCGTTGGGGGTGACAATGGGTCAAAAAGGGATATGTGCGATTTATTTTTTGAATAACTATCGCAATTGAACTCAAATAAACTTCAAATTTGGTGTGTATGTACTTTGATGGTACATTAACAACTGTTCAACAAATTGAAGACAAACATTTATTCACAGCGGCACCACAAGTGAATGAAAAATAACCCAATCTCACCCCATAGAGGGGGTGACATTGGGTCACTGTAATTGAAATAACTTGTTTTTGAGAATATGATTTCAAAACCATTCACAACTGAAAAATATTGACAAAAAACGATGCAAACAAGACAAAAAGATATCTAAGATGTTTCACAAGTATGATAAACCCACTTAAAAGAAAGATTATACTCAAAATTGAAGAACTATGAGAAAAAATATGTAAACCTAACATTTATCGTCAAGTTTACATAAATTTTCTTGGTTTTTCCCTCAAATTGTCTTCAAAGTCTCATCCCCATTGCTATAAAGCCCATTCAGTTTCCCCAAAGGTGTGCTGAAACAGTGATTATTTTAAACCTTCGCAAAAAGTTAAATTTCGGTGCGACATTCCACGATCAATAAATTTCAGGCAGAAGTTGACATCATAATCCCAGTATTTCAGCGATCCAACTCATTTGTACTTCCGTGAGATGTTTCTATAATATGAAAACACTGATAAATAATAAAATTTAGAAAAAACACCCTTTTGATAAAAATTTACGATGTTGCTGCGCACGAAACACAGTTGCTGGTTTGTGAAGTTGTCAAAATGCGTTGTATTGTTATTCAATGCACGGAATACTCAAGTAGACTTGTTTGATGTTTCAGAGATGCTGTATTTAGAAAGAATAAACACATCTTAATGAAAAAAGAGAACACCTGGCACCGTAAAATGTCAAAAAAGTGGACTTGGAATTTCATGTACTATCGTTCTTGCTTGACCCAATCTCACCCCCATTTTCAATGTTTTAGACATCGTACCGAAAAAAATGATTTTTTTTTGTGGGAAAACCAAACAGATTCCGGAAAATACCTGTGATGTGTAATGAAAAGGCTTTCAACATTCTTCTAATACAACGATAGAGGCTAGAGTACATGCGTGATACTTTGTACAGGAGAAATTTAATGTTGTAAATTTTATCTAGTTTCAACATGCAAATTTATTGATGTAGTACACAAAAACTACTGTTTCTTAAAATGTATATTGTTATGAATTATGTGTAATAATATGTTCCTTAACATATGAATTATTAATTTTAGTAATATCAGCGTTATTAGCTGAAATATTTCACAGAACATATTTTTCCGTTTTGACCCAATCTCACCCCCTAGACCCATTGTCACCCCCATCGACGGTACTAATATTCATTTACCAAAAATGGTTAAAAAATGTAATTTATTAATCCACAAATATAATCCCGGCCTATATGGACTGCTTTTTTTAACCTTTGATTTAATTTTTTTTTATTCTTTATTAAGGTGATTTTTAGCGCATACGGCTAGTTCATCACCATAAAAAGACCTTTGATTTAAGTACAAATCCCTTAATTCTGAAAAAACAATCTTGTGACAGAGTTTCTAACAAGTTTCTGACAAACTTTATGGCTAAGACTTATTGATATATGTTTTTTTTTAATATTATAGAGTTGGAGTTGGTTAAGCTATTTTAGACTTCTCCATGAAAGTTCGAGAGGATATTTTCTATGGAGGTTTTGGCAGACGAATTTCTTTGGAAATTCATGGGAAAAAATCATGAGCAATTGTGATCCATATCACTGCCAACCCAGCATAGAAAATCAAACTTAGACTTCGCTAAAACTCTACCGCATTTGGTGCTCCCGCATTTGATATTAGAATTTCAATCGAACACAGCAATAAATAGCATACTTATAAAGTTTGAAATGATTCCGGGGAAATTTGACTGTGCTCAGACCAGTTGAAGTTCACTGTTCAGCCCTCTATCTCTTCGTCATAATATTTTATGGAAAAGTGCAAAAACTCTTCTCATGTGAGATCCTTTCAGCTACAACTTTGCCGGACACCATTTTGATTGGACGTTAGGATAAATCATTATTCATAATCATAAAGTGGGTTTGCAGTGTTTGCAACTGTTCGGCAGGCAACAGTGGTGCTCCTGGCGGGTAAAATACATCAAAATAATCCAGGATACTATGTTCTACAGCAAGTTGTAGCGGCTAAAATTTTACATGAGAAGAGTATGCCCATAGATTATAATGACAAGCAGTTACAGGTTGGTGAAGCTTCCTACATTCCACTCGACTTCTGGGCGGATGGTTTCTGCTGTAATCCATTCGTATAACTCCCAATTAGCCCGATCGTACAGCCATTTTCGTCGCGTTGTTTGCTGATTTGACCACCCAGGTAAGGATACCGCAATTGGGAAGTGATCACTGTTGTGCGTGTCTGAAAAGGTTCACCAGGTGAACCTCCGAGCCAGACTCTCTGTGGAGATGGTCAAATCGATCGCCTAAGTGTTGCCCGAAGCCGGGTCGATACGGGTAGCTGAGCCGTCATTCAAGATTACCATTTGCTTCGTCAGGTTTGTTTAGGCTATGAATCGCCCAAGCGCGCTTGATTGGTGCGATCCCCATGCGATGTGGTGAGCGTTGAAGTCTCCTAGAAGCAAAATCGGACCTTCCAGCTGGTCGAACAAGTCATCCAGTGCGTTCTGGCACTGAGCTGAACTCGGCGGGACGTATATCGACACAACGGTTGCCTGGATCGGCGTGTGAACTAATTGAAGCAGCGTCTAAGTCCATCCCGCGGACTAGTGGCCGAATCGGACCGAAAGCCGTACCATAGTAGTGCCCCGAGCAAAAGCAGAGGCGCGAAAGGCGATTAAAGAAGCGAAGGAGTAATCGTGGGTAAGCTTCGTAGGGAAAATCTCTCCGCATAGCACGACGGCAGAACTGTGGTGCACTGTTAACACACTGCGTGGAAATCGACAGAAACGCTCAGTTATCCTCAAACGGCCTAACGGTTTCACGGACAACCCCGAAGAAGTAGCGGAAAAACTTGCGACGTACTACGGTGCAAGATCGGCGATGTCTAGCTACCCTCCATCGTTTCAGATGGTGAAAACGGCAGCTGAGAGAGAGTCCATAGATATTTCGTCTAATACCGGCGACGCGTACAACGTTGATATTACCCTAGTCGAACTTCTGTGGGCTCTCGACAAAGGGCGAGGTGCCTCGACAGGTACTGACATGAGAGGTTACCCGCTGCTTCAACGCCTTCCCGTGTCCGTGAAGTACTGCTGGAACTGCTGAACAAAACCTGGCGCAGCGGCGAGCTTCCCGCCAGCTGGCGGAATGTCCTCGTTGTTCCGATTCCGAAATCGAACTGCCAAGATTCCGGTCCTGCTACCTTCCGCTATCTCGCTTACCAAAAGCTGGAAAATGGTGTGGTGCATGGATCAGTGTTATCTGTAACGCTGTTTCTGGTAGCGATGCAGCCCATCTTCCGGGTACTGTCGAATGGAGTCGACATATCCTCCTCATCGTTAAAAGGACTAAAAGCGAAGGGCTACACACGAAATTGCAGGCCGCCGTGAAGGCTGTCTGTAAGTGGGCGAAGAGTGTTGGATTTGCCATGTCTGCTGCCAAGTCGCATGTGTTCTACTGCAGCCCAAACACGCGTCGGGAGCCTGCGCGGAACATCATCGTTGACCAAGTCTCCATCCCGAAAACCAACCGGCTGAGGGTTTTAGGGGTCACTCTGGACCGTACCTTAACATTCAAACCGCATTGCAAATTGGTGAAGAAAGCATGTGAGTCACGTCTGCGAATACTCCAGATGATCGGAGCCAAACTACCGCGAGGCAATCGGACAAGTCTGCTACAAGTCGGATCGGCGTTAATAACGACAAAACTGACGTACGGTATCGGATTGGTGAGCCGAGGAGGGCCAGCAACACTACAGATCCTCGCTCGCTGTCGGTCACATTGCTGGACAGGACGATCGTTCCTGGAATGAACGGAAACCCTCGATTGTATGGGACATGAAAAGGAGCATTCGAGCCGGTGACCCTCCGGATAAAGTCCGCCAAGTCGTCCAGCAAGTGTGAAGACAAGGTAGGAGCCGCTTTTTATAACAACGGCATCTCCGAAACTTTTAGCCTACCGAAGAAGTGCAGCGTTTTCTTTGCAGAAGCGTATGCGATCAAGAAAGCGGTTTCAATTCCAAACATTCGGAACAAGGTGATCCTAACGTATTCGGCGAGTTGCCTTAGAGGCCGGATCTTCAAAGCACCCGTGGATTCAGGAGGTTGAGTACATAGTGCGAAACAAAAACGTTCGGTTTTGTTGGATCCCGGGACATGCTGGCAGAACCGGAAATAATGAAGCCGACCGCTTGGCCAACTAAGCTCGACAACAACCGGCTATCGACATCCCTATCCCCGGCGAAGATGTACTGAGAGCGACGAAAGCAGCCATACGGTGCCGATGGGATTGCCAATGGTTTGGAATAAGAGATAACAAGTTGAGAGAAATTAAGCACGATACCAAGAAGTGGACAGAACGTGGCAATGCTGCCGACCAACGCGTGCTAACGAGGTTGAGAATCGGCCACACCCGTGTGAATCACTTTTCTTTTGAAAAGAGAATCTCCGCCTACCTGCGAGTGTTGTGAAACCAATGAGCTACAGTACAGGTGAAGAAGACCATGATTTGCATATGTATTGGTAACCAAAAAAGTGGTGACATCACTATTTGGTTGCAAGCACGAGTAGATATGGGATATTTTAAACAAATTGAATGTAACATAAAAAATTGTGGTGCATACCACGAAATTTAATTCAAACTAGATGATTTTTGATTATTGTATTTATCGTTGGACTATTTCAACACAATAGACATAAAAACATTCAAAATAATCATATATTTAATTGAGGTTTGCCTAACACGAAATAGGGTATTCCATCTGTATAAATAACTAATGTATACTTTTTGATGACGCCGTAAAAACTATTAGTACCCAAGTGTGTAGCTTGTTGTTTCTGAGCAGATGAATAGATTAACACGTTATTAAACAACACTGTGGTGAAACAATGCTCAGAAACAATAAGGTACATACTTGGTTGTCATTGGCTGGATTATATATCTTGCTTGCGTTTAATCAGCGTTCGTAGTTCGTTCAGCATTACCAATCTTACCGCTTCCTCTAACATGACATGAGTAGAATTGAGCCCATCATGACTGATGAACTCTGACCAACCGGAATCGTTCAGGCTATCAACATCTGAACTTCGTAGCGGTAGAGGGATTGTCCAGCTCAATCACCTCTAACAAAACATCCATGTTTGAGTCGGAATCACGTATGTTCTGTTCCTTTTGGAACGGTGAAACATCGCAAGAAGATCCATTTTCAACTATTAACGTTTTTCGATTTCTCCGCCTCCAGTGAACAGTGATTTTGCAAAAGGTTAGCCACAAGTTCCTTCCGCTCGTTTCGTTGATAACGATTCCGGAGTACGAATGGTGGGAAAAGCTGTAATTGGCATTACGTTTCTTGGTACTGGACAAAGAAATCTTACCGCCTCGGACCAGACTATTTCGATCTGCACCTGTCAACGATTTTCGGATCGAAGCATTGAACACAAAATCGTCAGATGTGAAATGCTGGGAGCATACATAAAGCGATGTACCCGGATCTTTGATGAGCCCACAAAATTTCACCCATTTCGATCGCTTGCTAGGTTCTTTGAGGAAAGTATGAAAACTTATGCAAATATCACTGTTCTTCGCTTCCTGTGTCGTTATCTTGCACACATTAACTGCACACTGCGGCATTCTATCAAAATTTACCAGAAATTGTTAAAACTGTACGAAATAAAGTGGAAAAACTTCTGAACTCGCGCACTTTTTGCTTTCGCGTCAAGGGATTTTAAATTGTAAACATAAATAGTGTCATTTTCAATTTTATACAGTTGCCACACACACTATTATACGGAACTGCGCCACCTGTTCTGTAACTCATTGTTGTGGAACCACAATCGATGTGCGACACCTAATTCTGCACTGCAGGGAATTCTAACACGAAAGAAGAAGATACGGCATAGATACGCTAAGCCTGAAAGAAGCCCTCGATGACAATCTAGAGAGAACAACGAGGCTGTTGAAGTACTTACCAGGATGGCCACCAAATATCCATTTTGAAATTCCCGTTTTTTCCGGGTTTTCCCGGTATATTTTATAAAATTTTCCCGGTTTTTATTTGAGAAGCCCAATTGCAAAAGGGTGACCCTGTGGTCGGTTTTTAATTGAATATACTAAAAAATTCTATACAACAACTTCAAGCTTTTCAACGGTAGTCATAGGTGAATTTTCCGTCCAATATGAATATCCGATACAGGGTGTCGACTACCTGGAAAAACCTGGAAAGTCAGGGAATGTCAGGGAATTTATTTTTGACCTGGAAAGTCAGGGAAAATCAGGGAATTTCACTTGAGGTCAGGGAAAAAATATCAATACTACAATATCAAACGAGTTTATTGTCTGCAAAGTAATTGATCATGCTAAAGCAATACACCTTCAGCATGGCTTTGCTTTGCAGCCGTGTAGTCTAACCACTCGACTAAGGAACCAGGACCCAGAAAATTCTCCAGAAATTCTGAGGATGATTCTCAAAGTTCCTCGATTATTTTTAGTAATCCAGAAAATCATTGAAACGCAGAAGTTTCAGGAATATAATTTGAAAAAATCTTGATAATCTGTTGACCAGTGCTGAGAATGGTAATAGTAGTAGGCTTGAATTTCGCGAAAATCACGTGGCTTTCCCAGTACAGTAGTTCAAACACGTGAATCTCATCAAGTAGCCTATGTTGGGTGCATGAATTTTGTAAAACGTTAGTGTCATTGAAGGCTCTTAAGGCTCAAGAATCCATCATTCAATCATCAAAAATTAAAAACCAGTTTTTTCGTTCAAATTTGAAGAAATCCACATGAAAATCTATCATTGCATTGCAGATATCAAGTGCAATGAAATGATAGATTTTCTTGAACATTGCTTTAGTTGCGAGCAAAAAAACTGGTTTTGAAAATTTGTAAAACGATGATGGTTATTTTCCTCTTAACGATCAACGCTCCGTCATCGTAATCATCGTCATCATCGAAACTTCAAAAACAGTTTTTCTGTTCAAAACTAAGAATTTTTCGATAAAAATGTGTTCACTGTGTTTCGGTTGGAGAGTAGAATACAGTGAACACATTTTCTTGATTTTGAAAAAAAAAAAAACTGCTTTTGAAAGTTCCGAAAACAATGACGGATCCTGCCCCCTTAATGCGAGAAATGCAGCGGAAAATAAAACATTTTTCTACAGTAATTTTGGGTTGCCGTTGCATAAGGGATGTTTTGCAATTTTCAAGGCTTCTTTCCTACAGCAGCGATGGATGTGAGTTTCACTGGTTTCGCTGACTGTGATTGGCTTTGTTTGGCTACTGTTGAGTGAATTTCAGATTTTTGCCCAGCCCTGCTATTGACAATTTGTGATATTACTTAGAGATACTCGTAGATGAATTCTTAGAAGAGTTCCTTGGAGCATTGCTGAAGGTACGGCAAGTACAAGAGAAACATTAGAAACCTTCTAATCAGCGCATTGTTCTGAATGCATTCTGTTAAGAATATTTAGATTTTTTTTTCTGGGAAAAAACTAGGGGTAATTCATATCGAAATCCTAAAATATTAACTGTAACGAATCATTGTGAAGAATTATCATAAATATTCTAAGAAAAAAAAAATTAAAACAATTTGGAAAAAATTATGTTATCCTGAAAAATATTTTTATAAGCATTCCTGAAATAGTTCTAGGAAATACAAATGCTATTTTTAGAAATATTTAAAACTGAAAGAAATTCTCTAACAATTTTTAGAGAATCTTGGAGATGAGGAGCTTCTGGAAGAAATCTTTCAAGAGTTCATTGAGAAAAATTGAAGGAACGTCTGGTAAAAAAACCTTAAGAATTCCAAGAAGAATTTCTGAGCAATCTATGTGGAATTCCTTGAAGCAATTCTCCAAGAAAGTTCTATGGCATTGGCTAGAATTTAGCCTGGAAAAAGAAATAGAAGAATTTGAGGATAGCTTTCTTCCAACAAAAAAAAGTATGGTGGATGATCGTAATAGTGTTGCCTCTTGTATAAAAAAAAGTTATAATCAGGAAGAAGTCTAAAATTTTCGTTCATGCCTAAAATTTTAAATCAGGTCTAAGATAGTTCACTAGCCGACAGCATCTTTGTTCATACGGATCTTCAAGTTTGAAAAGTAAATAAATTCTCAGTTGTTCAGTTTTATCATATCAACTTGAATAAAAGTTCAAGAACGTCATCCGGCAGGTACATATATCTCAATAAAGTAAAAGCTTTTGATCAGTTTATTCATACGACCTATAACATAACGAATATGTATCTTCTTGTAAAAATCTTACTTATTTCGGTTCAAATTAACCAACTCAGTGGTCTGGAACTTTTCTGGAAAATGACTGGAAGGTCAGGGAAAGCCAGGGAATTTTATTTTCAAAATTAAGTCGACACCCTGCAATATTATTCTTGTTTTTTTTTTTTTTTTTTTTGTTGGCTCCCATACAATGTAATGAAAAAAAAACTAAAAAATTGGATTTCATCAAAACCTCTTTACTACCCCTTCTAATCTCCTCAATTATTGAGGATTTTCAAACATTTTATTCCACACAACTACGTCGGGTCCCTTGAGGAAAAAAGTGAAATAATTTTGTGCTTCTTACTACCCGATTTAAAAGTATTTCAATTCCAAATTCTCGATTTTTTCTTCATCAAAATGAAGAGTTCATTAAAGCAAATAAGTTTAAAGTAATGATGAAACAGAGCCACACATGTTGAAGCATGTATCTTAACTTACTTAACCAATTTTTAGTCGATTAGATAACTAATGATACATTGGAAGCTCTTATATATAAAGCATTGTCGTCAAGAATATTTGGATCTATTGATTTGTTATTCAGTAACTAAGAAAATGAATCCAATATGCATGAGTACTTAAACATAGATTTTGCAAGAAGTTTTGAAACTCGGATTCAAAACTCAGATAAGTTGAAGAATAATTCAAGCCCTGATAGCAGTGATATCAGGCTGATAGGTAGTAAGAATAAAAAATCGAAACATTTCTGAGAAGCATAGTGTAGCAAAGTAAACTATTTCTTCAAGAAGTTAAAAAAATCAATGTTTAAATGTTCTTTGTCTAAGATTACAGATGCTTAATGCCATTATCATCAACCATAATAACTTTTCAACTTATTTTTGGTAGTTAGTAGATTAATAGCTGGAAGATGTTCGTTCAAAATTATTTTCCCGGTAATCATCTCGAATTCCCGGCTTTTTTCCCGTCTATTTCTCGATGGATTCAAATTCCCGTCTTTTATCCGCTTTTCCCGTTTTTCCCGGTTCGGTGGCCACCCTGTCACATGAAACAGGATTGTACAAGAGATTGTGAAAATCAAAAAATTAAATTAATAAATTAATGACACCGTTTGAGCATAAGGCAAAAACTTAAAAATTTGCATCAGTCCAATAAGCATTGCAAATTAATGTTTTTTTTTTTAAATGCACTTAAACCATTTATGTGGGTTACCGTTTTCCCACATTATTTTTGACCGACAAAAAACAGCTAGGCATTTTTCAGAGTTATTCAGTATTTTTTTTTTTTTTTTTTTTTTGATGATTAAGATCAAATATTTCAAATATAAGTAGGGTTACTAATTTTAAAGTAATTTAAATTTTTGCGATGTTTTACCCTGTGATTAATAATAATAATACAGTAATGACTCGATTTTGTCAGTCCCCGATTTTGTCTACCCCCGATTTTATCTACCCTCGATTGTAGCGCCCTTTTTGACCCAATTTTGTCTATCCCCGATTTTGTCAGCCTAAAATTTATATTTATTTTAATTAGACTAAACACGGCTATACTGGCAATATTGGGTGCATAAAGTGAAATATGACCTTGGCCACGTCTATACAATCATCTAAACATCGAATTTTTTTTAATTTGAAATTCTTAATAATTACACTGCGGAACACGTTTTTGTCTCCAGCACCAAAATACCGCTATTGACTTAATTAAGGGTTGCTGAATCCATTGCCGTTTTCAAAAATATCATAGCACATCTAGGTTTTGAGATATTGGCTGTTGAAAATGCTAAATTTGACATTTTTGCCAACTTGCATGCAAGTTTGTCAGCTTGTATGGCCCTTTATTTGCTTAATTTGCCACAGAATTCTAACTTCATGTGTTAAACAATACTTATCAACAAAGTTCATAATACCTCCAATGCTTAAAAGTTATTTTTTAACGATTTAGAAAAGTATTGTATATTGCCATATAAGAGAAACAAAGAATTTTGTATGGAGAACGCAAGTATGTCGAAAAAATCGATGTAATCTAAATTTTATCGTGCAATTTCAACCAAATTATATCTAAAATGAAAGTTAAAGTCCTTTTTTGTAAGTTTGGTGGATTAGATAACAAAAAAGTTTGATATATCATACTTTAAATTGCATGCTAACTTTAATAAAAACAGTGTTTTATACAAGTTTGGCGACCTGTACCTAAAAATTGTGACGTGCTGGAACATTTCTGAGAACGGCATCAGATTCAGCAACCCCAAATCTACTAGAGACACATCATTTGGTTCTTGAGACAAGCAAAAATGTTATTTTTGTTACGCTGTGTTATTCAAGAAACTTATCAATGTTACCTTGAATTACGGTACATAGAAAATGGAAATAAAAAAATAATGTTTATATTAACAAAATCATAAAACTAAGTCCTTAAGCTAAAATAAAGCTTGAAACCAGTCAAAAAACTTTATCCCGATTTTAGCTATTTCCCGATTTTGTCAACCCTAAATGCAGCATGGGGCTGACAAAATCGGTACATTACTGTAGTGTATTTTGCTATAGTTATGGCACGAAAAAAATGGATTCTTACCAAAAGAGCTTGGATCGTTCCAGAAGTGCATATGCTTCCCTGTCGCCAATGTAAATTTTACATGATTCACAGCAGAAACACTCCGGATGAAATTTATGATCGCCAGCAACCATAACTGGCCCGGAAATCACCTACAAAAGCGAAACGAAATCATATTATCAGTTATCGGACGATGCCAATCAGAAACTCACCTGACCACACTGTTGGCAACATTCGCCATACTTTGCCCAGTAGTCATCCTTGCAGAACAGCAGGCCCTCTTTCTCGAAATACCAACTCGATAGATGACTGTCGCACACCGAACACCTGAAAGGCGAGTAACGCGTTCGATTAACTATGTCCGATAAGACGTACCTACTAGAAAATGTGAGTCAAGCTCCGCAAGAACACATAAATTAATTCAATTAGAGCGCTTCTAATGGGCCAACACATTCAAAATTGGTTTCCTGTTTACGTTTTGATTTGCTATGTGCATGATGCGGACTAACTTTCGCATCGAAGACGGTGCACCACAGTATTGGACAATACATTTGAAACATTTTCGAATTTTTTTTCGGTAAACTTCGGAGGGTTAGACCTAAGTTGTTTATGGACCAATTTGTTTGTGTAATATGTTTCAAAGGTTTTATTTTCTGCTGGAAGAATATCGTCAAAGCATTTTGTAAGCCAACGATAATTATGTTAGTTCTTAGGATTTGTTTGAATAAAACATGATACTGAATAAAATATGATCCTCATAAAACATGATATGGTCATCATTATAGAATGTCTAAGAGTTACAAAACAAATCATCTGTTTGCTGATTTCTTGCCTTTCATTCGCCTATTATCATAGCTAATTAGTGAAAAATAAAAAAAAAGCTCAATTCTGTTTGTATATGGGAAGATATTGGGTTCCTTTTTTTAGGCTACCCATTTTGCCCATCCTTAATTTACTTTTGTAAAATTGTTAGTATTATTGAACACGTAAATGAAAAAATACTAAAAATTATGTTGCGATTTAATTTAAGTCTGGCGTGCTGTAAAGTTTCATTCAAATTGGTCCTTAAATAATCGAGTTTTAGCTTACACCAAAGTTAACCATTTTAAATGGAAAATCAAAAAAGTTGCAAATTCATTGTCTAGTACTGTATATAGAATACAGACTTATGTCTACACATACCTGAAGCAGTCGGTGTGCCATTCTTGTCCGAGGGCGCCGATGTATCCGTCTTTTTCTATGGCATTGTAGCAGCTTGCACACGATAAATCACTTTTTCCTGTGCGATGATTGAAAAAAAAGAGAACAAACAGAAAACACAAATCAGCATTTTGCTACTTGCTGTTGTTAATCAATAAATTTCGTCGTGCCTCTTGAGATCGGATATAGGAGACTATGAGAGTAGTTCTCAATCTATCTAACAACACTACTTACATTAGAGTAATTTTACCATACATTATTTCCTTAGGCGTTGAAAAAAGTTGGTGGAATGGAATGTAAAAAAGGCATTTCACCAGAATGCGCACTTTCTTACAAGGGTCAAATCAAAGACGAAATTAAGACCTCCATGCCCCTTGCAGTTTCCCAAAATTTTAGGCACTTGTGTACAAAGTGTAGTACCAAGGAATCAAATGTAGTACTAGAAGTGGTAAGTACCGAAAAACGAGGAATCTTTTGTAATAACGGTAACTGATAGAGTGAAATAAAATTTGTGTTAATCAGTTAAGCAAAATGTAAATTTCCTACCGAAAAAATCTTAATAAAATATTTATGTAATGTCAAAACATAAAGATAAGTCGATTTCTGTTCAAATATACAACTATTGAAATATTTCTTCTTTTTCTCTCTGGTTTTACGTCCACAATGGCATAGATAATGCTTATCAATTTAGTGTTCTTCTTCTTAAATGTAGTTATTAACTAAGAGCTTGAAGTTACCCTTAAACTGAATATCGACATTCAAATGTAATTTCGAAATTTTATGCTTTACGATCTTTCAACTCCAATCGATAACTTAGATACATACCGGTAGTTGTTTTCAAAATATAAGATAAAAATCACCATCTTCAGCAATAATTTACTTTTCATCGACAAAACTATCAATGTTACCCAGTTTTACGGTACCAGAATGACAACTTTCCAGTTCAAATATGTGACTGTCCTGTCTACTTATTATTATTAATCAGAATTGCATTCTTTGGTTCTTATCAAATAAAGAGCGCTTATCTTACTCCGCCTACCATTATGTACTATGCTGAGTGTCATAGGCATAGAATTCTGTAAATATTGTGAACGTACCATATTTGACGCGGGTCCAAACTTGACGCATTTTCTAATTATTTTTATTATAAATTAATTCTAGTTCAGAATAGCATTCAAAAATTTATTCCTTAATCTTCATTTACATGTTATTGTAAGATATCAATCAAAAAAAGTTTATTTTTGATTAATAATAGGCAAAAAATAAAAATTATTTGAAAATTCATCCGACAAGTGCGTCAATTTTTTTCATTCCTTAGTGAATGTGCTAAATATTATTAATCAATTTTCATGAAAATATTGTGCTGTTTTACAGCAATATCATCAACAACAATCAGTAATATTCTTTTATTCATAAATTGACGTCGATTTTTTTTCTATTTTTAAGGTTTAAGACACATTTTTGTATGAAAATCTTGTGCGTCAAATTAGGCACACAATGTTCCTAATTATTTGCTATTTTGTTCAGCATGTTTTGTTGAATCGATAATAGCAAAAGAAATATTTATGGTGATTGCAATTAAAAAAATCCGTCCGCAGAACAACCCAATGCTTTATGTAATCACATGTAAAGGGTCATCCATAGATTACGTAACGTTTTTAGGAAGAGGAGGAGGTTCAGGGAAATGCAACGATTCATACAAAATATTCGCACTTTTCATAAAATAAATGTGGCCAAGGTTGAGAGGGGTTGATAATTGAACAATTTATCGCGGTTTATGGACGTCCCCTAATGTTTCAAGGAAGCTTCAATAAATGCGTCAGAAGGTGAGGTGTAGGTTCAATGGTTTGTTTCGTATTATTTATACAATAGGGGGTGTCCATGAGATACGAGTCACCAAAAAATACCATTTTCTAGAAAAACCCCGGCTATCCGCCCTACGTCACACTTTTTATATGGAGCCTTCAAAAAACTTATATGATTCGTCACATCGTGCAGAACACCTCCTACCCCCTAATAACATGAAGTACTTTATGGATGACCCCATATATGGTTCTCGATCTATTTCGAAGACCATACTGCCGTTAGTTCTACGCATATTTGTCCCGCGGTCCATAAGGGTGACATAGAACATGGGACAAGTAGGCGTAGTTCACGTGTAATAAGTAACGAAGATTCTTAAACGGATATTTTTGGAACCGGTTGTTTTCGTTCTAGTTTTTGACCAATTTTTCCTTATTTTAGAAACTATCTTCCCCGTTCCAGCGCAACGTAGTTTTCAAAACTTTCCCTTGCCTGATATCGCGACGAAAATGCATTAAACTAAACAATAATGCTTAACTATGGATTGAACTCAATCGCCGGTGTTATTTTCTACACTAACTAAACGCATAGCAAAAGTACTACCGGATAACGTCATTCAAAACTTTCTCCAAAGGTTCTAACTAGTCTTCCCAAACGAACACCGAACACGTTGGTTCAGGCGGTTTCGGTACTCTCCTTGTACTCTATTTTCGTGTGCAAACCGAAACGCTCGAAACTGAACCTAAACCCAAACATGTGTAAAGTGAACATTGGTTCAAACGCCGGTTCGAAAACCGGTCCATTTGTACCTCGAATGCAACCACGGTTCAAATTTTGGTGCAAATCTTCAGTTGCATCCGAGGTTCAGAACGATGACACAAACGGAGAGACAGAAAATTGTTGATATCCACGCTTATCAATTTCTACTTATCGTGTCTTGTTGTTTGATATAGTAAAATCCTTGTTTTTTTCATAAAGTTACCACTGAATGTTACTCAAAGTATTGATCTCAATTGATCTGCTTAAATGAAACATTTATTCAAGCCTCAAGGGTCTTGTGATTTGAACCAAAAAGTTCCATATATGATCGTAGAAATTTATCCGCGTGGATTTCAACCGTTCTCTGTCTGCCTGCTTTGTGCCATTATTTGAACCCAAGTTTGAACGCAAGTTTGAACCGAAGTACACATGTACCGGGTTCGGTTTGATACACTGGTACAGAGACGAAGCGCGTTTGTGGTTCAACACAAGTTGCAATGTTCAAACCAAAGTTGCACATCGGTTCGGTTCATGGGAAGACTGGTTCTAACTTTTATGTCCACTCTAAAGCGCTTTTTTCAATTAATTGAACTATTGAATACTGAAACTCTTGTATATTTTGAACTTTAGCAATTATTTGTAAGTGCGTCAAATAAGGAACATAGTGCGTCAAATTAGGCACATTGAAGAATTGATGCGTCAATTAAGGAACCTAATGTGTTCCACAAAAAGTCAATTAAACATGAATAAAAAAACGTTTAATATTTTTTTACTGATTTTTCCCTAATTCTATAATAGTTGAGCTAGCATATGTTCAATTTTCAACAAAATCGGAAAGATTTAGACGATTTGACAAGTGTTTGAATTTAGAATTTTCTTAACCGCGTCAAATATGGTACGTCCACGGTATCTGATAAATGGCCAGGTGACTATATTTTACCGGAACAAATGCACTGCCAGTTGAGAAACGCTAGTGGTTCACAGATAGGTATAAGAGGTATAAGCCAACGAGACGGGTCGGAATTTCAAAACAAAAACAATACAATACCACACCGCTTGGCCGATTATTTGCTCGCTACAAGTAAACTCGGTACTTACCGCATTCTAAAGGGATATTCAAGCAAAGAGATATTTTTAGCAGTGAAATTCAAAGAACGTTAATGTTCTTGTTTATTGAGATGCTCTTCGGCTAGGTAGACTGATAGTCGAATGCTAAGAGAATTATGCAACAATAGATACATCTGCAATACTTAATTCAATGCTCACTTGAAAGTGAAGTTTTGGCACTAGATATCACCCCAAGTAAGCTATTTGCTCTCCTGCCAGCTAGAATCAATTTAATTTCTCTTCTTTAGGCGCCGCTATTTGTAAATGTCAAGGTCAATTGAGGATAAAAGCGAAATTCCGTTCTCTGCGTTAGCCACCGGCAGCAGTCGGTTTTCACTGAACGTTTTCAAAGTCACTGCCGCCATGCAGTCGCAGCGCAATATTGTACCATCATCAACACTGCCGATAACGAGGCAATAGTTGGTGGGGCGTATTAGGTGCTTTTGAACAGAAAATATGAAGAACGAATTGTACACATATTGGTATGCATTTAATGGTGTTATTTGCAAAACTTCGTTGTGTAGTTAATTTAGAAATATCTAAACACGATATAGCGAAAACCAAAATCGATCGCTATTTTATTTATTTATATGATTATTTCTCGATTACTTTTTCAAATCGACGTAAGTAACTTTCATACGGTTTTGAGAAAACAAATTCAGAAGAATCACAACCTGTCTTTTAAAACTGTTTTAAAATTAATCAACTTTTTAACATTTTTTCGCCGAGTACATCGCTTAAATTTTGCATACATTAAGCTCGCGTTCAAAAACTAGGGAGTTCCTGTTATATCCCACAAAAAAAATATTACAAAATGATAAGCCGATTTATTCAGTTACTTTCGACGTTTTTCTATCAGTGTAAAATCGGCTCAAGTAGTGTTTTGTTTTGATTCGTGGTTAAGTCACTTTGTCTCTCCATACAGCGGAGCGGCGAAAGTAGGGGTTAGGTTGCGAAAGTTGAAAATCTTACTTTCGTCGTTTTGTAAATCCGGAAATTACACGTTCTAAAAGTGAAAAATCGAGTTGGTTTAGAGCGCCACGTGTAGGATTTCGTCTGCGAAACACGTAGAATCGATAAAGTAAGTTTATATATTTTTTTGATTTGAGTCTGTTTGAATAAGTTTTCGAGATTTTATTTTTTGCATTATGTTTATTATTATTATTATTATTATTATTATTATTATTATTATTATTATTATTATTATTATTATTATTATTATTATTATTATTATTATTATTATTATTATTATTATTATTATTATTATTATTATTATTATTATTATTATTATTATTATTATTTTTATTATTATTATTATTATTATTATTATTATTATTATTATTGTCTAAGAACTGTTTCACACATGGGATCAAATGTAAAACAAATCTTCTCAAGCCTCAGCTGGTCCTCAGCCTATTTGATCAGGTGGGCCACAAAATATGCAAGGATTTAGTTTAAAGCTATCCTATGGGATTGCAAATAATAAAAAAAAAGGTTTTAGGGTTTTTAAGAACAAGAGAAAAAAATGATTTCAAAATTTCCTATAGGTAAGACTTTCAAGATTTATTTAATTTTGAAAATGCTGCTTAAATAAAGCTTTTATAAAAAAAATGTTGTTTTGGTTAGGGGTCATGCACAAATAACGTCACGCTCCAAGGGGGTGTCGAGCCAAGCGTGACAAGCCTTACAAAATTTTCGGATGACTCATACAAAAAGTGTGACAAAGGGGAGGGAGGGAGTCGAAAAAATTGTAATTTAGTGTGACATAATTTGTGTACCATCCCTTATCGCGAAGCGAAGATTTTTTTGTAAATTGTAGATATTTAAAAGTATTTTAGTTAACCTAAGTTCCCTTATTGATTCAGGATAACTACCCAACTAACACTTTTAGTGCTATAAGCCAAGATTATTTGCATCCTGCTTGAATTGAACAGTTGAATTGAAGCAACGAACGCTTCAAAAAACGAAACCTAACAAAAATAGAACGAGTAGCGTTAATACAGCTATAACGCAAACATTTTGCAGCTTCCAATCTTAGCTGATTTTATTTCGTCTTTAATCGCTTTTGCTGCTTTTACAAAGCTGTATCTAAACACCTTAAACAGTAGCAATTTAATGTTGTGGAATAAAAGTTCTCATCATTCATCCGGCTGCTTCTATGCAATATGTTTTGTTATGCATATGCTGCTTAATTAATCAATTAAGAAGCGCTTTGTCGTTTGTTATACAGCGCACATACAGCAAAAAGCTATATAATAACAATATGTGACGCAACTACACAGCCTGTTGGATGTAAACATTACGTTTGACGTTTCTCACACTTTTACAGCTTGATGAAGTGTTATAAGCATGATTATAACATCTTACAACATCATTATAAAATATTGCATAATCCGTTTTCGATGTAAAAGGAAACGGTGTTTTTCTTTGCTTTTGATATATACTGTAGTGGCAGCAAGAACACCGTCGTGACTTTTGGATGCAGAGATCGTGAGTTCAATCCCAAGCGGTGGCGGGTACTCTAATTGTGTAACGTAGGGAACATTGAATTCAGATACTTATAAATTGATTTGCGGAAGCTGTGAAACAGCTTGAAAATAATATTTAATCGATAATACAGTGAAGCTGTCAAAAAATATTCAACAGTTGCGAAGTGATTGAAAAAACGCCTTCAGAAGATGTTATACAGCTACTTGTCCTATAACAGTCGAGACAAAGCAATGATCGGTATGCATAAGAGCTGCCAACACAGCTTAAAAATGGCTGGATAGATTCGCCAGATTTGTTGTTAAAAGGATCGGATAAAAGCTTTTGTTCGAACGTTCAGCGCATTTACTCAGCATGAGGGCGCACGGGACGTCATTATAATCCCTATCCATTTGAAGAAGCAAACCTCAAGTACCATTCCATATATCGATATGAAACATTTATCATATAATTCTATATATGTAGTGCATAACCCATGACATTTTCAGCTTCATCTGTTCACTAAAACCTGAAATTTGCTTCTGCATAGTTTTGATGAAAATTGTTAGAGTGAGACGAAGAAAGGGAGAATAACACGGTCTCCCGTGTTACCTTAAGCCGTATGAAGAAGGCTTCGAGAATGTTACCATCTGCAATAAATGTTAGTTGGACTAGTTTTGAAGAAATTAATGGTCTTTAATCAATTTTGAGATGTTCATGAGCTTATAATAAATTGCAGTAAATTTCTTGATAATTACTAAAAGTTATTCGATTGATAAACGTACACAGCCAAATTTACTTAGATTTTAAATAGCAGCTCCAATCCAACTTTGTACAACATCCTTGGTTTTGCGAAAGTCTGACCACACTGACCAAAGATGACGTCTTCGGCAAAATTGTTCCATAACGGATTTTGCCACTAGGCGGCGCTAGTGGGCATGAAACCTGTGTTTCGCATATCTCAGGATCCTGACCACTTAGAAAGATGGCGTCTTCGGCAAAGTTGTTTAGTAACTCAAGGACTATCATTGTTTGGGCTAGTTGATTCAAAGTTTTGCCACCAGGTGGCGCTAGTGAGCATAAAACATTTGTTTCGCAAATATCTCAGGAGCCTGATCACTTAAAAAGATGGCGTCTTCGGCAGAGTTGTTCAGTAGCTCAAATTCATTCTTTGTTTAATCCTTAAAGTTTGAGATTTTGTAAAATAATGATAGTCCCTGAGCTTCTGAACTACTTTGCCGAAGACACTTCCTTTCTAAGTGGTCAGGCTCCTGAGATATCTGCAAACAAAAGTTTCATGCTCACTAGCGCCGTCTAGTGGCAACATTTTGAATCAACTAGCTCGAACAATGATAGGCCATAACTTACTAAACAACTTTGCCAAAAAAGCCATCCTTCTAAATGGATCCTGGATATCTGCAAAACAAAAGTGAAACTTCCATGCCCACTAGTGCCACCTAGCGGTCAAATTCCGAATATAATAAGGTACCATCAGATAGCGCTTCACCTCCAGAACAACTTTACTAAAACCACAATAGATCAATTTAATGGTCGCATCGCAGTTGTTCAAATCCCAACAAAAAAAAAGACCCCATGTTTCTATATTATCTGGATTTTGAGATACCATAGTGCGTTCATTATTATGCGACTTCTATGTACATTTGTTGATTTTGACGTATTACAAAGGCCATACTGTGAATAAAAACTGTCGAGTATTGTTTTTAAGAAGATTCGTGAGGAATATATTTTGGTTTGGTGTTGATAGTTATCTTTGTTGCAAAATGATCACATATAAATCACAACTGTTGTATAAAGTACAACAGCGCGACAGCCCGAAAGTCAAAGACACGTTAATTTTTATGAATTTCAACAGCTTTTAGACCAATTTGACTTATCTTGAACACGAAAAAATATTAAATTGAGCATAATTTCTGCCTGCACTCACACAATATGACAAGCCCATGGTGGTATGCCGTTTTTAAGGCATCATATATGTGCTTAAGAGTAGCAAGCGCATACCGAACGGTATCCTAAGAGGCCGTGTGCATCATAGTTGGGATGATGCCCATCGGGCTCATCATCAAGGAAGATGTTCAATGCCTTAACTAAAGAGGTTCCAGAGGAGTCCGCGACACGTGGAAAGAGGAAACGCTAAGAAGATGGCAGCAGGAATGGGATAACTCAACTACGGGTAGATGGACTGCTTTTGGTATTATGTGTCAGATTGGTATGAAAGAAACCATGGGGAAGTGAACTTCTATCTGACGCAGTTTCTGTCAGGACATGGTTGCTATAGACAGTACCTGCATAGGATCGGGCGCTCAGAATCTCCTGCGTGCCCCAATTGTGCTCGCTATGTACATGCGGAGGGGACACGTCCCCCGACAATATAATAGAGAGAATGTGTGTGGATGCTGAATTCTGGAATGCAGTAACTAAGGCTGTCACTCATATTATGTTACAATTGCAGCGCCTATGGCGCGCCGACCAAGAGTTGGCTGCAGAGGGGTCTACCCCGTTTGGCATAATGCCATTTGGCATACAGTCGTTTGGCATAATGGTCGTTTGGCATAATTTGAAAAAGGAAGATACTGCAGTGGTACAGTGATATGCCGTACCATAAGAAGCGTCATAAAATTCCATGTTCCTTCATTTTTTCAAATGACATCGAATAACTTAGGCGTTGGATATATTTTTGTTAAAGATGCGCCATAATATCCTGGACTTAATGACTCCGGAAGTCATGTATGATGCAATTCCAAAAGAGCTTTATTGGATATTGGTTTCCTTGAAAAATGATAATTAGAAGTATGTCCTATCACTAACTGTTACGACGCGTGAACAAACACGGGATTTTCGGACACCTATTTAGCACTCCGTTATTTGCTTGGAGAATGCTTTAAGCTGCAGAAATTTATTGAAATTAGTTTTATAAATAGTTTTAAACAGTTTCTTGACTTACGTATTTAGTCCCTTTTTATCGTGTGTCCACTGTCCGCAACTGTCTTTAACAATGTATGTATTTCTGTGTAAACAATTAACGTTAGTAATTTATTTTAGTTCAGTTCAGTGTATTCATGGTACTTACAATTTCAATTCAAATAGAAACTAAGTTTAATTTAAGTTTTAAAGTGTTTTAGTTTATAAAATTTAAGAATTCAACCACGTTTTAAACTTCGATTGCTCTAATGTCTATTGGTCTTTCTGTTTTGATCCCTTTACCATCGATGACAGCTATGCTATCACGGTAGGGTAAGCAAGGTAGCCCCAAGGTATCTCCCAATGTAGTGGTAGTGCGCACAGTGGGTCTACTCATCCACACTAACTGACAACGGAATGTACGATCGTGAGCAGTTTATACACACCCCTTTGCTTAATGGAAGGAATCAAATGATCAAATTCAATGTTTTTCACAATTATGCCAAACGGCTATTATGCCAAATGGCGATTATGCCAAAGGACCGTTATGCCAAATGACATTATGCCAAACAGCTATTATGCCAAACGACTGTATGCCAAACGGCATTATGCCATACGGCATTATGCCAAACGGGGTAGACCCCTGCAGAGGATTAGCCCTGCCGAGGCTGGTCCTTGTAACATTGTTTAAGTCGGCTAGGAGAAGCAGTTTGCCTAGGCTACTTCTGCTACACGTGTTGTGCTATATGCACTGGCCTCTCCCCGAAGAAAAACCACCTTACGGGTTCCGGGGAGGTAAGGTCTGAGGCCAAGGGTAATGTCGATGCACTGTACACCACTTGAGCAATTCTAAAAGAATTGCTCAAGTACAGTGCATGGGCTGGTTTTAGCGGGTCGTCGTTGGTGCGTCATCCCCGCATTCCCTGAGTTACCTTCTCAAGGAATCTGTTTGCATACAGATTTGCCCCCTTGTAAAAAAACACACATATTGGGTGGTATGAACAAAAATCGCTTAACTTCACTACATGCACATTTACTCAAAAACAAAATCCACAAAGACTACTACACTTTTGGTACGAATAAGAAACATTTCGAACATGTAGTACAAATCATTTCAAACTATATTGCTATCATGTGCATTTCCGCTATGATTTGCGTAATCGAGCATGGAATCTAACCGATTACGCGACAATTTGCACAGGTTAAAGCATTTTTCACAAGACATGTAGTGTAATTCTGCTATATATCTGGCATTATCTTTATTTGCATGATTTTATGATTATTTTTCATCAAAGATTTTTCTGGGTGGTTTTCGGTCTTCGAAAACGCCAGAGTTTAACGAATTTTTAAATTTTAGCTTAATATCTGTGTCATTTGTGAAGACATTTTGAGATTACAGCAATCAAACTATGAATTACGTAATTCCTAGCAATTTTGAGATTCTTGTGAAATTGTGGTAGAATTTTAAGGCTCCCTGTGTGTATTAACAGTATGTTGAATTTCGGAAATTATAAGTATTTCTGTGGTATTCTAGTTATTCCGCTACGATTGTTGGTATTACTGGTATTATCCTAGAATTAAAAATCAGTTCTCATAATAGTGCTTGAATTGAGGAAGGATTTTTTTGGAACTCTGGTAGGAATCTCCATTGAAAAGTCTTTTGAGTCCAGTAATATTGCTGAGTTTTTTTTTAATCTGTTGTTGCATTCGATTCGTAGTAATCTTGTTATCAATTCGATCTGGTGGAAATTTTGAAATCCAATTGGGAATGTTGAGATTTTTATGGGAATTGTAGTGCCTCCAATGGCAATCGTTAGAATGCAATAAAAATCCCCCTGGAACAATAAGGTTTCCATCAAAATTATTGAGATTCTTATCGATATCGCAAAAATTCCCATCGTAAAGAATGCAGAAAATATTTGCCGACATTTAAAAGACTTATATTTAAGTTTTGCTCTGAAATCCCGTCGGAACTGGGAATCAGACGGGGTTGGTGGTCTAATGACTACCGCTTCTGCTTCATATGCAGAAGGCCATGGGTTCAATCCCAGGCCCGTCCCTTTACTCGTACTTTGTAGTTGTATCTTTCACTTGTTTCTATCATCCACTCTCAATCTATCACACTTACACCCTATCTGTTCATATCAAACGCTAGAACCAGAAACGGACAAGAAACCGTTTCCCTACGCTTCTTTTCTTTACGCCTGATACATAGGCAGTCTGCTAACCAAACAGCAAACCTCTCTGCCATGCCTTTCCCCCAACCCACACACTCCCGCATGAATTGGCGTAGACGCAATGGTATATACGGTCTACCGTGGGAGCCAGTTTTAATGCATCATCAATTCCTCCCCCTTTCCCTCATTGTTCTGCATTCTGACGTGGTCGGCGCCATTGTTGCCTAAAAATAGAAGATTACTAGCACTTATATACTGAGGGTGTCTGTTAGTCCCAAGCAGTTATTCAGTTGGTTCCTTGTGTAAGTGCAGCTGATCAAGCGATACTGGAGTAGCAACCACGGGCAACCAATCAAGCTCAAGCTCAAGAAATCCCGTCGGAACTGGGAATCACTTGAATCTCAATAATTATTATAAGAATGCAAAATATTTACACCAGAATTTGCAGAAATCCAACCTACATCTCATAGATTCTTACAGAAAGCCCGTCTCAAGGATAGCCACAGAATTCAAAGAGATTAAGGCAAAGATTAATCGAAGTCAAACTTCAAATTTTCAGGAGCACACATCTGGAGAACCGAACACCCAGTTGAACTGAAAACACCAATCCATTTAATTTTCAGCTTAAACGGATGTTTGGTATTCCAGATTTGTGCTATTGAAAATTTTAGGTTTGGCTTCGATTCATCTTCACCATAATAACCAGCATCTCATTCTCACCTGAATTCTAGAGTTTTATCAGACTTCTAATATTTCCACAGTAATCCTAGAATGGATTCCAAAATTCCTACCAAATCCTAAATGCCTATCGGAATCCCAAATCCCCCAACAGTCAAAATTCATATGTAAAATTCAGAATTACTTTATAAATACCTCAATTCCTACCAATATCCCAGAAGAACTCCCTTGAAGTTCATGGACCTCACGAAGGAGAGGGAAATTTGACCTTATTCTCCATGTAAATTATAAATCGTCTACAGACTGTGGTCCTAAATGTTTGAATTTTGATCTTCGACAATGTCTATGTCGTTGATTAACAGCTCCATGCTGCACACATGGTATTACATGGCCTTAACTGGGAAGTAAGTAGGTTCACCATTTGTAGAAGACAGTCCATGTATTGGGCCTGAAAAACATGATATTCGTTCAAATAAAAAAGGGTCACGAGAAGACCACGCTTTGGGCTGTTTCATTAAACGAGAGGGTCTCCTGAAATCCATAAAATCGTTCACTTGTCTTGCAGAAGAGGCTCAAGCAGAATCAGTAGTAACAGTAGTAAGTTTTTAACACTTATTCCGACTTTTCAGTTCAAGGAATATAGAGAACTATCATAAATCTAAAATGGCAAAAACATAGTGTTAGATACAGAAAATCAAAATACAAAAAAAAAATAAAAAAAATCATTATGTGAAATGTAATAGTTACTTTTTTACGTGCCTCCGTATCAACATTGAAAAGTTTTAAAACCGCAATGTTTAACTTTAAAAATATTGTACCGTCAAGCTACCATTCACCGTGCATTTAAGAAAAAATTGCACTTCAAAAAATTATACAACTTTTCCAAATAATTTGAAGCGTACTAGAATACCACCACTACGTAGCGTGAAATTATATAATAATCCAGGGAAAAATCTAAAACTAGTGATGCATAGCAAAAAATTACTCAAAAATTATGTTTGAAAATGTCATGTTAAGGTCGCCTCGTACCGTTCTATGTCACCATTTACCGTGCACCCTAGTGCACCATTTACCGTGCGTGCAGTTTTCGTCATGATTTAATTTTGTATCTTGAAGAAACGTTGTTTATGGAGAAACTATGTTGCTAGTAGTGTGAGCACTCATTTTTAAGACTACTCAAAGCTTCATTTACAATAAAAACCATAAAAAATGAAAAAAATGGCTAAATAATTATTTTTTCATTAAAATCGTTATAAGAGGATTGACTGTATTGTCCAAACCATTACTTCTTCACTCAAAAACTAAATATGAAGTAGTTTAATGACGACATAACAATAAATCTAATATTACCGAATAATTTCATGCCTTCACACTAATGCACGGTAATAGGAACCATATATATTGAAAAGGATCCATTCACCGTGCATTTGTGTTTCGACTGAAATACAATAAAAAATTCTAATTTGCATAAAATCTTATTGCTCATACGATGAAATACATCTTGCTAATAGTATCCATAGTGAAAACTTGTTGGAATTTAGAAAAATTTCATACTAAATTAAAAATGTGAATTTTTGGCGTTTCTACTAAGAATGTTAAAAAATCTCATTTTCAAACAGAATTCACATGACATTGACTACATAAACTAGGTTTTTCAAAATGCTTTGTGACAAAAACTACTTCATTTCATCAGTTTTACCTTATTTTGCTGACAAAAGAATAATTTGTGAAAATTGTATGAATATTCTGTAGGAATTTGTATATGTGCACGGTGAATGGAGGCCGCACGGTGACTGGTGACTTAACGGTAGTGTACCTAGTCAAGAAACGTCAGAAAGGGGTGAAACAAAGATTATAGCAAGCTAACGTAAAAAGCTGGTATCCAGCACTGTTCCGATTTTGTGTGACATTTTCACTCCTATTGGTCTTGTTGTACACATTTATTGTTTAAAGAGTGAAAGATAGAGGAAGATTATTACGCAGAACTCTATACGGTATGTATACATCCAAAACTAGAGCTAATACAAATATATTAGGGATATTCGCTTATCGGCGTTAATTCGCACGTATACCGTGATATAAACATTTCACAAATTTGTATAGACTTTGTAGGAAATATTTCAATGTGTTGCGATTCCACAATCAATCAATCCAAGAATGCGTCGGGCGCTATAACAACGTTCAACAAATTTGTTATTTATAAAATTAAAATGCACAAATGACAGACAGATCAAACCATTTTCAAAACAAATCAAATGATCAAGAGAATAGAGCAAATTGTTGATCTTTGGTGACGATCTGGAAAAGACTCCGGGAATCGTGGAGAAAGCAGTCACGAGGTCATTAACTAACCTGAATTATCGACTGGCACAAATCGTATAAAAATTGTGAACTTATACAAATGAACTTATAATAAGCCTGACATTTTTTGTTGGGTAGGTAACTAGATTATTAACTCTCACTTTTCATTCCCTAAAGACAGAACAGGGATATTTCATATGAAATATTTCTTCAAAAATATCTCAGTTAACGCAACGTTAAGTAAACACCCCTAGTAAAACATCGTCATGTGTACCAACATTATGCAACATTTGTAATTTTTGTATGCATAATTGTGTTCAAATCATACAGCCGCTGACTGGGTGAATTTTCTAGAACCTCACAAAATTACCGTATTCTCACATTCACCTACATAAAGCTTAACACTAAAATTTGAGGGAGTTAGAAGCAAGTGTAAGTAACAAAAACCTATCTATGAATTATGTTATTTTTGTTTCTATTTGACGGAAAATCATCTGAAAATACCATTAAAAAGCTTGGAAATAGAAGATTTTTTCAGTGTACTCAACTCAAAACCTACCAAAATGTCACTTGCATTAGGGCCCCTCATTTAATATTTCTGGGGACGAACCTGGTGTATTTTTGTATATCTTTTTTTTTTTTTTTTATCTTTATTAACGAGATTTTTAGCCCTGGGCTAGTTCATCTCGGGACCAACGGCTTTACTTCCCTTCCGAAGGAAGTCGTCACTGAAATTTTAGTGACTATCTCGGGGATGGGATTCGATCCCAGGTCCTCGGCGTGAGAGGCGTGTGTTCTAACCACTACACCAGGTCCGTCCCCTTTGTATATCTGAGTAAGTAAAATATTTAATGAAATACTAATTATTGATAAATAACTCAAGTGTTCATTTCCAGGATACAAACCGGAACGGGCAACGGAGCTTTACTTTTTCCTCCCGAAGCGCAGAAAATTTAGGATTATTTTTTATTGTGAAAATAAATGTTTGAAGCAACGGAATAGCATTTTTTATGTTTTTTTTTTTTGTGAACTTTACTTAAATTTTGCTTCAATCAGAACTTGGCGGCCCTGATTTGCTTTAAAACAGCATGAAATCCTACAAAAATAACAAATAATTAAGTGCTGATCATTCAGCAAATTGAAATGTACTTTGCTGGATGTTCAGTAAACCAGCTGTCATTTTTATGAGAATTTGATTTGGTTAGAACTCACGCCGAGGACCTGAGATCGAATCCCGTCCGGGATTGTCCCTTATGACTCAAAAAGATCATTGTGACGACTTCCCTCGAAGGGGAAGTAGAGCAGTTGGTCCCGAGATGAACTAGTTCAGGACTAAAAATCTCGTTAATAAAGATAAAAAAACTAAAAAGTATGCTTTCATGTTAATTATTGATTTTTTTGTGCCAGTTTTGCAAACTGTGCCCTTCATAAGTGTGAAGTCATAAATAAAAGTGCGCGATTATGTACACACCAAATTTTCGATCAGTCTTCCAGCAATTTCGTTTGCTGAAACCCATTCAGCAATACACAATTTTACTGATGTACAGCACTTCTGAAATTATTTACTGGAATTCAGCAATTTAACTTGCTGGATAATTGTCAACACCATCAGGTTTACTGATTTCCAGTAATTAAGATGACAGGTGATCGATAATCAGCAATCGGTTAGAAATTTTGCTGTAAACCAGTAAACATAATTACTGATTTCCAGCAACAGTTATACTTGTCAATCGAGAAACTTAAAAAAGAGAAAAAAAAATCTCTTACTTTCATTTGCAAGCACAGCATGGAGGTTTGTGAGAAAAACAATATATTAGTCGCCCTTTTTTGTATATCTGAGTAAGTAAAATATTTAATGAAATACTAATTATTGATAAATAACTCAAGTGTTCATTTCCAGGATACAAACCGGAACGGGCAACGGAGCTTTACTTTTTCCTCCCGAAGCGCAGAAAATTTAGGATTATTTTTTATTGTGAAAATAAATGTTTGAAGCAACGGAATAGCATTTTTTATGTTTTTTTTTTTGTGAACTTTACTTAAATTTTGCTTCAATCAGAACTTGGCGGCCATGATTTGCTTTAAAACAGCATGAAATCCTACAAAAATAACAAATAATTAAGTGCTGATCATTCAGCAAATTGAAATGTACTTTGCTGGATGTTCAGTAAACCAGCTGTCATTTTTATGAGAATTTGATTTGCTGAATGATCCAGCAAATTTCATTTTGCTGGATCGATTGCTGAATTTACAGCACAAAAAAATCAGCAAAAATTTGCTGGTTTACAGCAATAAAATTTTGGTGTGTAGGATCGATTTGCTATCTTCGCCGCATTATTCTTCATTTTATGACAAACGATTGCGGTTAAGACACCACGGTGTTTCGGCGCAATCCTGCTCTTCCTGGTCCCGATAGAAAAAGCTTTCATAATTTCTGACTACTAAAGAAAACTTTGTGATCTCCGTAACTTTTGATTTTCATCGCAATTAACGATTCTATCAACTTATCAAGCTTATTCTTTAGAACATTTTTTTCATGTAAAAAACAGCAAATCAAAACTTTCCTAAATCAACAGAATTATTAGTCATTGTTTCAGATAAGAAATCTTTAAAATAGTTTAAACGCGATGATTGGGTAGGAGCTCATGGAACACTAAGTTGGAACACGCAGTCTCTGTTGGAACGTTTTACTAGAAACAAGAATACGAAGCGTTCGTGTGAATATTTAGCTACTCTGAAGTGAAGATTTTTTTTATTATATAAAATGCGGCATACTGCCATGAGCTGGTCATAGTGTGTGAGTGTATGTAGAAAACGATGCTCAATTTGAAACATCTCATAATTCATTTATGTTAAAGATATGTCAAATTGGTTTTTAAGCCGTTGAAACTTATTAAAATTAGCGCAATTCTTATTTAAGGCATAGAATAGGGAAAAGCAAAAATACAAAAATCAACTTTTTTTTTTAATTTTTACCTATGAAAGATTTCTCGATACAGGTCGGACTCGATCCGGTGGCTAATATATTTTTTGATATTCTTGTTTTTTCAGTTTTTATGCATAATTTTGAGATAATTTAGTGTTGCAATATACACTATGAATGGTTTAGCAGTTTTGGACGTAGGTAAGAAAAGGGGGGTTTGAAACAGGGTTTTTTGTGTATGCCGGTCAAAACATTATTTTTCTTCTCAAGACCTCTAATGTCCCTAGAAATAATTTCTGGCTACGCCACTGCATCATATAAAGAAAACAACGCAACCTGAAGCAATTCGTCACGAATTTGCCACCGTCGGGGCTCTTCGTGGATCGTTAGCAAGGATATCGGCCACCGTCGGGGCTCCTTGCTGTGTCGTTTCTCGAATGCTGTTGGGTGTCCCCATCCGAGTATTCTGTGCAACCGGCGAAACCACAATGCAACACTAATCCGGAACCCTGAATCGTTGCGCTAGAGGTAATATCACCGACAATGAAAGAGGATCTATGCGGAACATGCAACCAGGCAGAACCACCTACGGGAAAGAAGAAGAAAGTGGGAAAGCGGAATAAAAGCAATGTGGAGGAAATCAGTTGGATCAGCTGCGACGCGTGTCAGAAGTGGTTCCACACATTGTGTGTACGGATAAGTGATTCCCTCCTGTCCGAAGTCAAAAACTACGTCTATCTGTGCGAAAGATGTAGTGTGATCGGTAGTCTCATTCGTGTACCATCGGATGCATCCTGCAAATCCGATCTGGTCGAGGTGCAGAAACGGATAGACGAACTAACCCTGCAGATAAAAAAGCTCGAATCCGAAATCAGCACTCACCAAAGCAACACGAAGAAGCAGATCGATCGCTTCCAAAACAAAATTCGCTCCATCGATCAAGCAGGCGATTCTCCATCTTCCACCAGACTGACAGAGGACATGGAGCAGAAAATACAGATCATCGAGTCCGGTGCGAAGCTTGCAAAAATATGTTCCCAGAGTATCAACTGCCACCGAATTTCCATCAACAAAGTACCACATCGTGAAGGAGAGAACACTCGGTCCATCGTCGAAAGCTTTCTAAGTTTCCTTGGTATCAGAAACCTGATGTCACACGTTACATCCTGCTTCCGGCTGCCCGTGAAGCCGTCCAAGTGGACCGACAGGTCGCTCACTCCGACAATCGTGGTAGTATTCAGTAGCGCTGAAGTACGCTCGGAAGTTTTGAAGAAATACTTCCAGTTACACAAAGAAGCCAAGTTGTGTAATTTGGAAAAGGGGCTTCCTCTACAGTATCGCTTCACCGTTAATGAGATGCTCTCTGTTAAAAGCTTCCGTGTTCGAAACCTTGCGCTAAGAATGAAGCAGAAAAAGCTCATTCAATCGGTGTACGTCAGAAACGACAGCATATCCATACGTCTACCGTGCCAGAAAAAGTACATTCCCATCGAAGATACCGGACATCTGCTTAAATTGATGAACGCAAGCTCTTGCACTAACGAGTCCTCGATTTTCTACGACGCAGAATCCTCACATTTCTAAATATTTAATCAAGCGCTAACGATTCCTATCACGACGAAAATATGCCCAACAATTACACGAACCTCCGTATAGGCCACCTTAACGTCCGTGGACTAGAATGTCACGCGGATGAAATGAAAATTCTACTCGACAAGAACCAGTACCACTTTTTCGCAGTCACCGAAACCAAAATGAAAGCATCCAGTTCGATGGGGCCCGTTCGAGTCCCGTCTTACAATTTCATGAAACACTGCCTACCAGCTGGAAGAGGCAGAGGCAGCAAATCATGCGGTGGAATAGGACTGTACTTCCTCAAAGGGCTGAAGGTTTCACCAGTGATGGAGTCAACTTTCAACCCCGACGTCCCTGTTGGACAAAGGTTCGAATACCTTGTGGTCCAAACCAAAATCAACGAGCTCACTGTAGGTATCGCAATCATCTACAATCCAATCGTTACTAATCCGAATTTCACCGCTGAGTATGAAAAGTTACTTTTTGATATACAAGACCTAGGCGTCGACAGGCTGTACCTCCTAGGAGATTTCAATATCAATGTAACTGCACCTTCGCCTACCGGAAACCATGAAGCACTTTTGCGAATACACCAAACTTTTAATTTAACAATTCTGCCAACAACTCCAACTAGGATTACAGACAGGAGTGCAACGACTATCGACCTGATGGTTACCGACTGCCCTCAATCAATTGTGACGGCCAAAGCAGTCTCGAACTCAATTTCGGATCACGAGACAATTTACCTAATCTCGAACGTTCGATGCAGGAAACCAACAGCCCACCGCCTAACGGTAAGAGATTTTCGTGCCATCGACACAACCAGATTGCAAGCAGACTTCCAGGGAATAAGATTCGAAAACATTTTGGATACGAGGGACGTCAATGTCAAAACACAATCCCTCACGTCTGAATTGTGCAACCTGATGGATCGCCATGCACCTGAGAAGATCATCACAGTCAAGGATAAACGCACGCCATGGATGACAACAGAAATTGAACAAGCAATCGTCGTCAGAAACCTTGCCCACGAACTCTATTCGCGAAATCCTCATCGAAGGCGGGATGACGCACAATGGCTGGAGTATACCCAAAAACGTGACCGAGCTGCAATCCTGGTTTCACAAGCCAAAAAGCGTTACGGCGAACGTTACTTCGCACCACATCTACCCGCGAAAAAACTCTGGAACAACCTAAGGAGGGAGGGCGTTCACAACAGCACCAAGAAAGAGCTACCAGAGGAACAGATCGACGTTGAGCAGCTAAACAGCTTCTTTTGCGAAGGTCATCGCCAACTACAAATTCAAGTGCCTGCAACCTCTACGAGGAATGAACTACATCGTGCAATCAGAGACGAGGGCGTCAGGGAACAGTTTAACTTCTGCCATACCAACGCTGGTGAAGTTGCCTCTAAAATGAACCAGATTCAATCAAACGCCACCGGTGCGGATGGCATCCCAATCTCGTTTGTAAAGCTGCTTTGTCCATTCATCTATCCCGTACTGGTAGACCTGTACAACTCGGTGATTGATAGCAGAACGTTTCCAGTCATGTGGAAGAAGGGAATCGTCACTCCGATTCCAAAAGTGCCGAACCCGCTACATCCCAAAGACTTCAGGCCGATTACAGTGCTTCCCGCAATATCCAAAGTACTGGAAAAGGTTTTACTCGACCAGATTGTTGAGTACATCGATGCTCCAGGCTCGCATTTGCTTTCGAGGTGCCAATCGGGTTACAGGAAGAAATACAGCACAACAACAGCTCTCGCCAAAATTACACACGACATCTACAACAGCTTCGATGGTGACCACTGTACTCTCATGGTGTTAGTGGACTTCTCTCTCGCATTCAATTGCGTCAACCACCTGAAATTGAAGTCCAAGCTCAGCGAAGAGTTTTGCTTTTCTCAAGATGCCTGTGCGCTGGTTACATCCTTCCTTGGGCATCGCAGCCAAGCTGTGAAAGTTGGATCAACGGTCTCTGCAGTGCACCCTCTCACAGATGGTACGCCCCAGGGTTCCTGCCTAAGCGCTCTTCTTTTTAGCCTGTACGTAAATAGTCTGCCGCAGGGACTCAAGTGCAGCTACCAGCTGTACGCAGACGACCTACAAATATATGTATCCGGACCAAAGCAAGACATCGAAAGGCTTGTAGCGTTGGTCAACACCGATCTTCAGCACATTGAACGTTGGGCCGGGATCAACTCACTTTTCCCAAATCCAAAAAAAACTCAAGCTATCATCTTTTGCAGAGAAGGAACAATTACACCGATTACAGACATCACCTTTTGCGCCGAAGCCATCCCACTATCCGATAGCGTCACTAACTTGGGTCTACAAATGGACAGGAATCTTCGATGGCTCACTCAGGTTAATGGAATCACAAAAAAAGTTTTTGGCACTCTGCATACCTTTCGTCGTTTCTCGCCTGTGCTGACTACCCAAACCCGGAAAAAAACTAGTGCAAGCAGTGGTGATGCCTTTCTTCACCTATTGCGATGTAGTGTATCACCCCGGCCTGTCCGTAGCACAAAAAAAGCAACTGAACAGATGTTTTAAGGCAGCGGTCCGTTTCGTATACCGGCTTCGTCGGAGAGAGTCCACCGAAGAAGTGAGGAACACCATCTTGGGACACGATCTAGCAACGAACTATCGGAACCGTATTTGCAGCTTTATGCGGCAGGGATATGCCAAGGATCTGCCCGACTATTTGCTGCAGCACCTTCAGCGAGGAACGCAAGAGCGCACTCGGTGCTTTACCATCCCAGCACACACGACGTCCCAAAGGAAAAGTATCCTCATTGCAGGAGCTCTTAGCTGGAACGGCGTTCCTCTTCAAATTAAGCTTGAACCAACAATTAATTCATTCAAGGCAGCCGTCAAACGATGGCAGTAGATAATAGGTACCTAGGTTAAATTTAATGTGGTCGTTATTGACACTGACAGTCACTGTAACTTGTAAAACCGTGATTTAATTACTAGTTTCCAATGTTTAATATCCAAATTTACTTCGTTCGTTTCCTTGACCTGAGATATAGTTTGTAAACTGACAGGGTATCGTAACGTTAATAAATTACAATTACAATTACAATTACGATAAAATATAATATTTAAGTTCTTTCATCGCAGATTTATTTTTTTTTTCTTTTAGTGATTCGATTATCCGGAGTGAAAAAAAAACGATACTCCGGATAATCGAGTCCGACCTGTATGTCGCAAATTTTTTTCACTACCAAACTTTTAGTGAGAAGAGATCGTAGATTCATATAAGTTTGATAATAGGTATGTATGTTTCAGCACATTGTGGTCCCGGGCATTTGTAAATTCGGCTCTGGATACACTTTTTAAAATCTCCAATATCTCCTGAACGTAGTAGGCTAGCTTTTCGTTTGAGCAGCATAAAATTCCCCCTTTGATTTTTACCTTCATCCACCTCTGAACTTTGCGCTTCGATGGCATTTTTTGAGGATTTAATTACCAATTTCGATCCAGTTTACGAGGAATGTGGTGGCACTAAATAATTAGAAGGCACATTCGTTTGGTTGTCACATTTGAAGGCACACTTGGAGCAAGTAATTGGCTCAGCGGGCTTGTTCAGTATGTATCTTGGGTGACTCAGCCACCGCATTGAAGAAGAAACGCAGCAATAATTCAACAACAACATAGCGCATAGAATGTGAATCCACATAAAATACACACAAACACCAACACTAATGCACAGTTCGGAAGACGGCCATTCTTGGAACAAATTCTTGCTCCTTGATGAAAATTCGCTTCCGTTTTCAGTCCCATTTCCACGGCCTGTGATTTCCAAATTACAATAATCGTATAAATAATGTGAACACGATGCCATTTCGTTCGAAACCATCCACAATATTGTTGAAACTTCCGACATTTTCGTCGTGATTTTGATTTTCTATCCTCCTTGCATACATAATCAGCTCTCCCACGCATCGAAATTCATCTGTGAATTTCCAATCGAATTTCACTCATTTTCCACCGAATTTTGCACAATCTTCACATTCACTTCACTTTCCAGTGGTTTAATAGCAAATTTCCACCAAATTCGACGGTAAATATTTACCTTTCTGTCCATTTTTATCCATAGTTGCATCTTCTATACTTCAACACTGATAAATACGATGACTGCGACGCTAATAAAATTTTTCAACTACTCCCCGATAATCAACCAATCCAGTCGAGAGCTTGACCAACACTTTCCCCGCAGCTTCGGCGTCCACGAACCGAACATCAAAACGCGCCGTCAGATGCTATAGCGTTTTTCAACGTAAACAACGCATGAAAAACTTTGGAATCGGTGCTCGTCATTTGGGTCAACCGAATAATGGCCGGGACGCGCGCTGATCATAGGACAAGGGTTTGTTCACGAATTTCATAACGCCAAAAATGGTCATTTATGACACCCACCCACCCACGAATTTTGTATGAGGGTTTATTCACAAATTTCATAACCCCAAAATGGCCATTTACGACACCCACCCACCCCCTGGTAAGGGTTTATTCACAAATTTCATAACGCCAAAAATAGCCATTTTCGACACCCACCCACCCCCTCGTAACGCTTTTTGTATGAATATTTTATAAATTTTGTATGAGCCGTAACATCACGAGGACACCCACCCACCCCCTTCAGCGTTATGAAATTTGTGAATAGGCCCTAACGCTTTTTGTATGCACATTTTACAAATTTTGTATGAACCGTAACACCATGAGGACAACCACCCACCCCCTTCGGCGTTATGACATTTGTGAATGGGCCCTGAGTTGTAACATATCAACATGGAGACGGAATTCAACTCAATTTTGGGTTGTTTCTGTTGAAATAAAAACGACTACAAACAAGGCTATTCACTCCACACCGCAGGCTACTGACTGATATTGCTACCACGTCAGCGCCTCTCTTTTATTTCATGTCTGGGTAAAGATATCTACAATTCTCGATTACTTTTTCAAATCGACGTAAGTAACTTCCATACGGTTTTGAGAAAATTAATTCAGAAGAATCACAACCTGTCTTCTAAAACTGTTTTAAAATGAATCACCTTTTTAACATTTTTTTCGATGTGTACATTGCTTAAATTTTGCATACAATGAGCTCGCATTCAAAAACTATAGACTTCCTATTATTTCACACAAGAATTTTATGACAAAATGATAAGCCGTTTTATTCAGTTACTTGCAACGTTTTTCTACCAGTGTAAAATCGACTCAAGTAGTGTTTTGTTTTGATTCGTGGTTAAGTCACTTTGTCTCTCCATACAGCGGGGCGGCGAAAGTAGTGGTTAGGTTGCGAAAGTTGAAAATCTTACTTTCGTCTTTTTGTAAATCCGAAAATTAAACGTTCCAAAAGTGAAAAATCGAGGTGTTTCAGAGCAAAACCTGTAGAATTTCCTCTGCGAAACACGTAGGATCGATAAAGTAAGTTTGTATACTTTTTTGACTTGAGAGTCTTTGAGAATTCATTCACTTAAAGTACTACCTCTACAATTCTTACCCATCGACATCTCCACTACAGGGTGTGTGATGTACCTGCTCTCCAACACTCCTCCTCATCACACAACCTATAAACCGCCATCTGCCACCGAGCTCTCTTGTCCACTAAGCTCCTCCTGGCTTAGAGCTCCAGCTACCGAACTCCTCTTAGTCGAGCTTCTCCTGGCCAGCTGCACCATCGTCCTCTAGGCCAACCGCGCCGTCCTCCGAGCTCCTCTTGACTTCCGAGGTCATCCAGCTGTTTCAAGCTCATCGTCCGATCAGCCAGCATCCGCACCTTCAGCCTCGTCCTCAGCATCTTGGCCACCAACTCTTGGGCACCTCGTCCAAGCCACCTTCCGTCCAGACTCCACCTTCCGTCCAGGCTCTACCTCCTCACCGAGATTCTGCCTCCTCGTCTAGGCCATGTCTCCTCGTGGTCCCTCATTGAAGCCGCCTCAGCGTCCTCCAAGCGTTCCTGGGCCCATAACCTGTTGAAATAAAAACGACTACAAACAAGGCTATTCACTCCACACCGCAGGCTACTGACTGATATTGCTACCACGACAGCACCTCTCCTTTATTTCATGTCTGGGTAAAGATATCTACAATTCATTCACTTGAAGTACTACCTCTACAATTCTTACCCATCGACATCTCCACTACAGGGTGTGTGATGTACCTGCTCTCCAACAGTTTCAACGCAATTCCGTAGTTGAGCCCAATAACTCAATTTTGGCTAAATTTCCAAGGTCCCCACTAGGTAGTTTGGCTTTAATTCCATTAGAAAAATATACTCAATTTTGGGTTGATTTAACGCAAAATTGAGTTCTTTCGACCCAAACATAAGAAAAGTTGCATTTACCCAAATTAGGCTTACTGGGCCAAAGTACCCCCATTAGGTAGATGCAGCTCTCTCTATTTTTGACAACATTCATGTGGGAGAAAGAGAAAACCGAGAGATTTTGGGATGAAACTATAATCGATATAATTAATTTTGGGTAAAGTAAACTCAAAAATTAGGTAAAAATATTTCTCCGTGAAGGACACCCACACCTCCTTCAGCGTTATGAAATTTGTGAATGGGCCCCAAGCAACGGTCGAGGAATGATTCCGCTACCGAAATTGCTTGAACTGTACGCTGCTGAGCAGTAGAGCTGATTTCATAACGTCGGTAACGCCTGCCGTACAAATCATATGGAGCTGTCTTTTTTCCTTATATGGAAAAATGTGACGCTCAATTATTTCGCAAGTAAAAGTGACATTTCGTTCATACTGGATTAGCTGTCAAAATTACTTTGGTAAAAAAGAGAAATTTTACTTGAGTGCTTTACGTTTCAGGCAAAGACAAATTAAAGACCTCCTTGTTCCTTGCAGTTGTCCAAAATTTTATGACTCATAACGTAATCTAGAATGCCGTGAAAAGTGTACTGCGATCTGTCAAATTTGGGTACCTTTTGCACTACCGAAGGACCGAATGCAGTACTAGAAGTGGTACCCAATCTGAGCCCGAGTGCGACGGACTTGTTTCAGGTGCATAGGGTAAATCATGTATTTTGGACAGGCTAAGGATATGTCTGGAAACGACGATTGATTAACTGCATCAGATACTAATATTTTATTACGTAATGTTACTTATATTCTTAATGCCTCATTGTACTTTGGGTTGGAAAAGCTTACAAACTGTAGCATTAGCTTCCAAAATAGCTATTTTGACGAACTGTTTGTTATACATTTCGGACACCCTCATGTGAATATAATTTGGACAGAGGCGTCATCCACAGACAAACAGACGTAACACTTAGAACAAATCTCGATCAAAATCATAATCACAAGCAAGGTATCTAGAAGGGACGTAGCTCAATCTGCCAGATTCCTCATTCAGCCATTTTGAAATAAGAAGTGACAGCTAGCGAGCTTGCCAGCTAGCTCACCAGCTGTCACTTCCACCTTCCCCGCTGCTAACCACACCTCGCACCCACTGACTGCTTAGATTGCTAAACCTGTCATTATAAAAACCTTGGTCACGAGGACATGTACGCCCAATGCTAAAATCGGTTTGTTTGGCCGATAGGCCAACAGATGGTGGTAGTGTGTAAACGTCAAACGCGAACAAAAACGATGCGAGCGCTGCAGGTGGCGGATTGGCCACCTACCATATTTTTGAATCGACCGTTAAAAAGGTGGTCGATGCACAATGATGAGAGTGTGACGTCTGTTTGTCTGTGCGTTATCCATACATTAGTTTCTTAAAAAGATGATCATATCGTAAAAATTTAAGAGTTTACATATGGGGTCATGCACAAATTACGTCACGCTCCGAGGGGGGGGAGGGGGTCAAGCCAAGCGTGACAAGCCTTACAAAAATTTCGGAGGACTCATACAAAAAATGTGACATAGGGGGGGGGAGGGGGTCGAAAAAGTTGAAATTTAGCGTGACATAATTTGTGTACCATCCCTATGACTTATGCATTTTCTCACTTATTGGATGTGTATATTATTGCTGTTTGCATTTGAGATGTAAATCATGACTAAACGTCCTCCAAATGTGGTAACACAAAACAACGATTATAGCACTCACCGCCGCCCTAGCAAGAAAAATCTATTTTTGACACCGCATTTCTTGTAAAAAATCTTACCGCATTTGGTGCTCCCGCATTTGATATTTGCATTTCAAACGCACACAGCAATAATGATGATCATTAATTTCATTCAATGCAAGCAAATATCATCAGACCCACGAAAAACGCCTGCAAATATGCAGGCATGCGATATTCCAGTGTGTTTCATCAGATGGCCAAATTATATCAACTGAACATAAAACATAATCACCTGATTGATGCCTTATATGCTTAGGCTGACCATACGTACCGTATTTAACGGGACAGTACCGTTTTCACGACCTTATCGAGCTGTCCCGTCGTATTATTGTAAAAGCCAAATTTGTCCCGTATTTTCGGAAATAAGATACATTTCTCACAACATAATTCAAACAATTTTAAAAATAATCATAACTTACTTATCTTTGTTTTCAATAGTTTTCAGTTTGTCAGTCAGAGCTATATTTGAATATACTACGAGTATAATATTTTATTAAAATGTTGTGTGATCCCTTTTAACATGACAATATTTTGCTTATTATTATTATTATTTGCTTTATCTAAGTAATATTTCGTCCTTGGCGAGTGCCCCACTATCTTTTATGCTCATATAAATAACACATTTTAATCAAATTTAGGTGAAGATACGAATTTTCCTAAATTTTGCCTAAGTAAAGCTGGAAGTCAGTTTTCTACTTGAGTATATAATTTTCTTAGATTTGGTAAGCAATTGATATTTGTTCATATCTCCTTCCAAACGTTCGTTTGTTTTTTTTTATGAAACTTGACTCTAAACTAGCTTGTTTCTGCCTTTCTAGAATCATGATTTGGACCAACATATTGAGGTTATTCTCCGAATATATCACCAATACAAAAATAATTTATTGGGTTCCAAAAAAAACCTAAGAGATTTTGAATGATTGAGTGAAGAATGACGTGGTTTAAAAAAAAAACTTTCAAATCATAGAGAATTTATCTAATCAGTTTTTAACATTATATTTAACAACAATTAAACTGTCTTACAATACATCATTCATAAAACTAAATTCTGAAAAATAAGTTGTTAGGAAGATTACAATTTTCAATCAAAATCATCATTCAAAAATTGTCTCAATTTTTTTATGGATAGGCCCTACTCTTAATAAAAACCAGGAGCAAATTTTTTATTTAAAATTCAAGAATTGTAGCTCATTTTCTTAAGGCTATACAGAATGATAACTTTTTTTGATAGTAAAATAAATGATTATAGAAAATATATGCTTTAATGATTTCAATTTCCAATGTACATTCAGTTTTGAACAACTTTAACATTTGCCTTGATTTTTTTAAAAATTGCATACTTGGTTTTGACCTTGATTTCCAACTATTTTGTTGTTTTATTTATATGATGCAGTGGCTTAGCCAGAAATTATTTCTAGGAACAGTAGGGGTCTTTACAAGAAAATAAATTTTTGAGCAGCATACACAAAAAAACACTTTTTCAAACCCCCCTTTTCTTAAATACGTTCAAAACTGCGAAGCCATTCATATTGTATATTGCAATACCAAATTATCTCAGATTCATGCATAAAAATTGAAAAACAAGAACATCAAAAAACAAATTCCGGATAATCGAATCCCGGATAATCAAGTCTCCGGATAATCTAGCCCGACCTGTATATGCATTAGGCGGCGTTTGATTACTACTCATTATTTACTTTACTGACAGGAAATAGTATTCCCTATGTAGTTCTAAAAGAATGTTGTTTCACAGAGATACATTTTCTAAGAAAATTGTTGTATTTCAGCACATTATTTAATCACAACAAAAATAAATTATCTACAATATGTATGGTTCGGAAAAATGTACGAGTGAGCTTGTAGTAGAAGATTTTAAATATGGATGAAGATTGTCTACCTTTTTATAAGCCTATGTCCCGTTTTTGTTCTTCATGTGTCCCGTTTTTGTTCTGTTAGCTTATGGTCAGCCTATATATGCTCATGTTAAGATTTTAGATGAACTTAGCTTAAATCATAGACATATTTTATCATGTTACCAGTTTTAAACTTTTTATGAATGCCAATTCTGAGCGCTGGGGAGTCCGTAGCCTTGAGGTTACGCTTTCGTTTCATAAGCGGAAGGTCATGGGTTCGATTCCCAGCCCCTCCGCAAAAAAAACCCGTCCAGCTACCAGAAGACGCCTTACGGAGGACCATGCTTTGGAGAGCACATCCATCATCCGTCAGTATCAGATGGTGACTGAGACAAGCTGACCCTCTTCGCAGGCAGCTAGCCTCACTAACAGCAGAGCTCTCTCCTACTTGCTCGATGTGAGAGTAAAAGAGTAGGAGAGAGTGTAGATGTAAATATAGATAAGTTGAAAATAGATCTGTATCGGTTAAGAAGCTACAGATCAACTGATTCCGGCACAGTAGTGTCCACGAGCACAGAGTGCCTTAAAAAAAGAAAATCTGAGCGCTATTATTGCATTTAATGTATGTTATTGAAATGTACTTGCATTCGTAGGTTACACAGATGTTCTGTTGATACAATTTACAATAGAGTCCTAAAGCCCTGTCCCAATTTTAGTGCCAAACACTTAAGTTTAGGTCAAAAACATATGTTTACTCAATTTTCTAATGTTTTCTGATGGTTCAAGTCCAAAAAACATTTTTTTAAGTTTTTTTTTTAATTATGTCACACCCTTTGGTTTAAACTCAAATTTTGGGTGTATTTTGTTTTCCGTGTCTCTTCCGAAATGTCAGAAAGGAACAACCCCGGTGTTAAAAAGTTGAACCCCTGTGGTATTTTTGTCGACTAAGCGAACGTCAAACATGATCTCAAGTGTCAAGGTTCATTTATGGATCCAATTTTTAAATTAAAGTTTTAATATGATATATCCGTCACAGACAAACAGACGTCACACTCTCACTGCAGTCCATCGACCAACTTTTTAACGTTCGATTCGAATATATGGTAGGTGGTCAATCGACCACCCGTAGCGCTTGCGTCGTTTTTGTTCGTGTTTGACGTTTACACACTACCGCCACCTGTTGGTCCATCGGCCACCTACAGTGTTTTTAGCATTGGGCGTACATGTTTTCGCGACTATGATATTGATCGCGATTTGTTCTAAGTGTTACGTCTGTTTCTCTGTGTATCCGTTATTTGAGCGGGAAAAAATGCTAAAGTAGTTGCAGTAACATACTCTTTCGTGGTATTAAATGAAAACAAGATTTCTTTAAACATTTTAGGACCTTATTTTGATATTTTAGAATTTGTAATTGTTATGAAAATGGTAATGAATAATTCTCGATTACTTTTTCAAATCGACGTAAGTAGCTTTCATACAGTTTTGAGAAAGTTAATTAAGAAGAATCACAACCTTTCTTCTAAAACTGTTTTAAAATTAATCCCATTTTTAACATTTTTTTACAGTGTACATCGCTCGAATTTTGCATGCAATCAGCTCGCGTTAAAACACTAGGTAGTTTCTATCATTTCCCACAAAAATTGTATGAGAAAATGATAAGCCGTTTCAATCAGTTACTTACGACGTTTTTGTATCGGTGCAAAATCGACTCAAGTAGTGTTTTGTTTTGATTCGTGGTTAAGTCACTTTGTCTCCCATACAACGAAGCGGCGAAAGTAGCGGTTAGGTTGCGAAAGTGGAGAATCTTACTTTCGTCGTTTTGTAAATTCGGAAATTAAACGTTCTAAAAGTGAAAAATCAAGTTGGTTTAGAGCGGAATGTGTAGAATTTCGTCTGCGAAACATATATAATCGATAAAGTAAGTTTATATACTTTTTTGACTTGAGTCTATTTGAATACGTCTTCGAGAATTAGTAGCATAGGGTTTATCACAAATTTCATAACGCCAAAAATGGCCATTTTAAACACCCACCCATCCCCTCATTACGCATTTTATAAGAATATTTTCCGAATTTTGTATGACCTTTAACATCTTGAAGACACCCACTCACCCCCTTCAGCGTTATGAAATATGTGAATGGGCCCATAGTGTATTAATGATGCAATACATGATTTCCCGTATATAAATTCCTTACCATCTCATTGGAAATGAGAATAGAACGACTAGCCTGTCCAAATTGTATGCATGTCCAAGTTATATACGTTACCCTACTACGCATAAATGAGGGAAATGTTTGAAAAATAATAAAACGCATACTAACTAGTATATTTGATTTTCTCCGTGCAGTGTGTGACCAGTTGACCTAATGCAAATCAGCCGCCTTTGCTCAGTGACGGCGCAGGTCTCTGATTAAATCGCATCTGAGAGAGCGGAGCAGAATTGCGTGAAGAAAAAACAAACAAAAAGTGACATTCGCGTTTTTCGTTCACCACAGTCGCGATTCGTGAAAAAAGGACACGGAATGTTCTAACAAGGGGACCGAAATTTGTGAAATAATCCGCGAAAATACTCGAATAGCAATTGAACTTGTAGATCAATCGATTCCTCGCTTTGGATTTATTTGTTTGCGTGAAGAATGAGTGTGGTTGGTAAGAAGTTATCCGCGATTACGACGGCTACCTCAGCTGGGGCAGCATCTGGTGATAGTTCTGGGAGCGGAGCGCCACCCACTAGTAGTAATCCGCCCCATCCGAAGGGGATCACTCCGGAGTATGTGCTGAAGTTGAACAAAATCACCGACGATTATCTGTGCTCACCGGATGCGAACATTTACGACATCGATTTTACCCGGTTCAAAATTCGGGACATGGAAAGTGGAGCAGTGCTCTTCGAAATTGCCAAACCGTCCGCGAGTGAAACGGGCCACAGTTCCGAAAACAACAGTTCCACTGCACCAGCAGTTGAGGGAGGTAATGCCACTAGCAGTGCAATTGGTAACGAGGACCATGCCAACGAGGAAGAGGAAGCCCTGGAACCGAATGCAGGGCGATACGTCCGATATCAGTTTACGCCACAGTTCCTGAAGCTGAAAACCGTCGGAGCCACGTACGTGATCCTAGGGGCTCGTGAATTTGGTGTGCGGTGCTAATTCACTACGTGCTTTTTTGTTTTATTATAGAGTCGAGTTCACTGTTGGCAGCAAATGTGTGAAAAATTTCCGAATGATCGAACGGCACTTCTTTCAGGACCAACTCCTGAAAACGTTCGATTTTGAGTTCGGATATTGCATCCCGTACTCGAAGAACACCTGTGAACATATTTACGAATTTCCCACCATCCCACCGGATCTAGGTAAGTCGTTTCTTGATCGTAATTTGTTCAGGAAGAAAGCAACAGTCTTTGGTTCGACGGTGAATGGCGCTAAAACATGTAATGTACTTTTTGCAATTTCTCATCGTAATAGGCTGTTTTTCATCATGGCAATTTGTCATGAAACGGCCCACTTTCCTGCACTGGAGTATGCAGTTCGGGAATAGCCGTTACGCATGGTGATTCAGTGATGGTGAATGCATTCCGATATAATTTCTGATACCCTCAAGTGGTCTTCTACGAAATTGCAAAAAATGTTGTACGTAACTCGTCGCAGAACTCAATTTTTACAGCACTCGTCATAATTATTACATTTATCAATTTACGACTCGTGCTGTAAAAATTCTGGAACTTGTTCTGTAAACTACTATTTTTAAATCCTTTGCTTAATTGTACCTTGTTCTATGAGCTGGATAGGTTTTTTTTTTTTAATTTTTTCTGTATTTTTCCTGTTCGGATCCATCACTGTGACCCATATATTGGATCTATTGTGACATCAGACGTATTGCTCAATAGGGTCCTAAAGCCTTGTCCCAATTTTTGTACTAAACGTTTGAGTTTAGGCCAGAAACACATGTTTACTCAATTTATAAATGTTTTTCGTAGGAGTAAGCCCAAAATATATTGTTTGGGCTCATTCATTGATTTCATAACGCTGAAAATTAACTTTTTTGATACCCAACCACCCCTTCGCAACGCTTTTTGTATGAATATTCTACAAATTTTGTATGAGTCGTAACATCGTGAGGACAAGCAACCAACCCCCTCAGCTTTATGAAATTTGTGAACAAGCGCTTTTCTCATTTTGAGATTTTGTCACACCATTTAATAATTGGTTTAATCTCAAATTTCTGGTGTATTTTGTTTTTCGTGTCTCTTCCGAAATGTCAGATAGGAACAATCCCAGTGCAAAAAAAGTAAAACCCCTGTGGCATTTTTATCGACTAAGTGAACGTCAAACATGGTCAAAAGTGTCAAGGTTCATATTTGAATCCATTTTATAAATTAAAGTTTAAATTTGACTAGATCAGGGAAAAATAATAACCGAATAGGGGTTTTTTTTTTCTACAGCTTTGTTTGACAATTCCACTATCGAAATGGTGTTGCTAAAAACAGTGTTTGAGCAAAAGTCGTTGCAAATAAGTAAATTATTTAAAGCACTATAGAAAACATGACTAAAAATCAATAGTTGATTGTTTTTCGATAGTTTGACCCTCAGGGCAACCGGTGGTCCATTTTTTGGTTCAAATTTATACCAAAGCCGGACCTGTCAAATTTCAATAGACCAGTAATAGGGTTTCGTTCTTCTTTGTCGTAAGCGCTATTATTCGTCGGATCAAACTTAAAATGTTCCACTACGGCAAATATTCCAACTTACCTGCATTAGATTCATTTTCCAAGTGTATTTTTGGGAAAGCTGCCATGATTTGTACACTTGTACACCAGAAATGCAATAAAACTACCGTATTTCGTTAAATAACTTCAGTTCAATTATCCACTTTGCACTTTTTCACCGAAATCGCATGGACGAACATGATTTGAGAGTAATGCTGAACAATCGACACTAGTCACACCACTTTATGATACAAGTTTCTTCCGGCCCCCCTGTGCGACTTACTTCGCCAGGCACTTATCTTCACTGTGGAAAACCTTCGTACTTCTTCACTGAAGGATTTCATTCCAATCACACGCCGTAAAAGTTCTATAATTCACGAAACTTCATGAAATTTTCTCGCCGACCGCGTTCAATCCGTCGTACTGAGAAAAAAAGCTACAATTATTATTATTACTTTCAATATTACGCGCTGCAAGAAAAATTTTGATTCCAGGAAAATTCAGAGCAATCTATCTGAAAATTTTCCATCAAATTCATCCAAGCCACCCGTGAATTTTGTTACCTTCTGTCTGTCATTGTGCAGATTTTACCAGCTTTACTAAATGCATACAGCTTCTTGCATGAATATTTTGATGAATGAACATATTCAACAAGGATATACATGCGTATGCAGATTTGCAAACTGATAGGAATTGTTACATATCCTCAAAACGAACTGTGCGTTCAAAACATATGATATCGAAAGCTTTATGAGGAGTTTGAAAAGATGATATTTTCAAAATCTTCACAATAAACATAAGAGTTAGGACAAGTTTTTTTTTCTTCTACGAATCGTACGAACAATCCTGATTGAGTGATACGCTTCTCGCTAGAGAAAAAAAAAACGGTTGGCGAAATATTCCATTCAGACTCCGGTTTCATATGAGGATTCAGGATCAGATCGCACATCTTTGATTCTGATGGCTTTTCAATCCATGGATGGCTGATTTAGCTCATCTGTCGATCTCCAATGTTAATCTCATACTTTGTGAAGAAATTGGTAGCTTTAAAAGAAAAGAAGCTGAAATTCTTTTTGCAATTTTTGCTTACTGTCATTGCATTGAAACGAACCTTCTGCACTCAAGCCGCCTGCAATGCTTGCTGTGGTTCATTTCTTCTATGCGGGGATTGCTCACTGCGCGTTATTTCCGCGAAGCAATCCAAATTTTAAAAAATTCATGGCGATAATAACGCATTAAGCGAAGTATGCACTTCAACAGAACAGTAATCGCCTATCTCGATGCGTGGAAAATTTCTTGCAAGAAATGTTCAAGAAAAGCATTTTTCTTTGATCGCAGTACGCAGTTGAAAAAAAATGTCATTTCAAATGGAGCTTACTGTAGAAAATTTCTTGACCATTTCTTCCGCAGAAATTTTTACCTTTCTTGAGCGGAACAGCATACTTAGCTTTACGTTTTTTTTAATTTCTTTATTAGTATCATTCCAACCATCACATTCATTTCTTATATCTAGGTGTTCTGTGTTATTAGACAACACTATTATCCTAATTTGGTAAAACAAATTTAAGATTTTATTAACATTTTGTTAACAACATATTACATTTCATTTGCTGTAGCAGTTCAGATGTTTTACAGGTGAGTTGATTTCACCTGTTTATGTGAGAAAAAAAAAACGATTTGAATTTACTTAACCTAACTTAACCTAAACATATAACGCATTAATCGTAGCAATAGAAAATTGTAACGATTTTTGCCTGAAATTATTAGTTATTTTATTTGACATTTGTTCCAATGTTTCAACATTGGATATTCTATGTAACTCATTGGTACTATACCAGGGAGGAAGCTTCAGAATCATTTTCAAAATTTTATTTCCTGGTATTACAACAGCTAGTCCATATTGGTACAGCATACAACATGGCTGAGAAAAAAAGCTTGTGCGCATCAATGTGTGCGCGATGCTCGACGTAAAAATATACGGTTCCTTTGATTGTGTTGTTTTCGCTGCACTGTGAACAAATTCCGTAATTGTACGGTCAAAAGGAATTGTGTTCATGTGTTTGGGCTGAATTCTGATGTCGAACAATGAATTTTAAAGGAAATTAGTATATTCCATCATGCTGAAGGAATGGAGGGAGGGGCCCGAAGAACTATATATTCTAGTGAAACATTTTATTATAGCGTTTATATGTTGTGTTTTGACCACTCAATATATCACAGAGAGCCGTAAGTTGTGAGACGAATCTGGAAACTGATTGTGTCAGAATACGATACGATGAGAATACGGCAAGATGCATTTTCTTTGCATTATTTCCAAAAAGAGATCAAGATTTATCAAAATCTTATTGTACAATTCTAAAGCCGTTTTGAGAAAGAATAATTCAATTATTGTTTGGCATCGGTTTGTGTCAGCATCATTCACTGCAATACTGGGAATTGCACATCTCACTGATCAATGCTTAATACGATGGATACTAGCACATCACTCTAATAGACCAAACCGCACCGCACTATTGTTGTCTGAGAGCGAAGAGTTAAACAACCCAAAACCCAGACTTTTGTGCGTTACCTCATAAAAAAAAGACACGGACACCGTCTTCAGCCATTTAGCTGCACAGACTGTAACTTAACACTAGACAACGGACAAGCATGCTCCAATGGTACAGCTGACAAACATTCCTGACGAAAAGTTTCAATGGCTGCAGCGGGAATCGAACCCACGCCTCATGACACGATGCGCTCATTGCCTGACGACACTAACCGCACGGCCACGAAGCCCATAACATGTTTGAGTAAGTGGCATAGTATTGGAAGTTGAGTTATTTGATCTTAATAAATCTTTGAGCTGTTTAGTAGAATACCTATAAGTAGATGAAAAAACCGAATTTAGTACTATACCATTTAATTCCACTTGATCTGCCGGTTGAGTGAAAAGAACTTAGCCAGTAGGTATTTTGTCGCATGGGTGCAAATGAAAACAACTTCTACCCCATCAACTCAAAATTAGGGTGACGCACGAATCCCCCGAACTTTTGAGTACTTCATTTTCAGTTCAGCTTCTGATGTTTGGAAAAAGCGAAATTTCTGTAGAAATTCACATAACAAGCGTGTGCTAGAATAAGGGCGTAAGCAGAGGCGTCGCGTGGCCTAATTATCAACCTGTGCACTTCTAAATTATGTCGAATTCGATTTTGAACCTAGGTTGGTACTGGCGCAACCTGTTCTGAACCACAGTTTCAGCCCCAACCCGATTCAAGTTCGACCGAACAACAATTTGCTTGACGTTGGTTTATGTATGTGTTGATAACCGACCCAGTTCCTAAAAACGGAAACAACATTAGTGTCATTTTATATATGGCATTATTAGGTACACCTTGGATTCAAACCATTTTTTTCTAAGGTAATAAAATGTATAATCAAATTTTACTAACCTTCGTTTTCAAATATAATTTTTTTCTAGTCTTTCAGTTGATTAAAAACATTTATGATTGCAGATGCTAATCGGGTTGTTTAGTTTTATTTTTTCACTTTTTCAATTTTAAAGATTAGTCATCATTATGGGGAAATTGTAAAATTGCATATGAAAATAATTCAAATTATGCGGGTCATCAGTTTCGATTTATAAAGCACTGGATTCTAACTAATATTGCAATATAGAGTTAGTGATCATAACCCACATATTTTTACACAGAATTAATACAAGATCGTTCACTTCGTGTACTTGGTGCACACTGAGAAAAATCTACACGCCAAGGTCGTGTGTTTTACTTATAGATTTGCGCAATGAGGAAAACCACATGACTTGAGTGTGGTAGCCATATGGATTTCGTCATTGACTTCACGGTATAATAACATGTGTATCAACATTAGGTTGTCATGAGAAACAAACATGAATGTCTAAATATTAAATCATGAAAACCAACTGATTTGCTTATTGAATTCGAAATGTAGTGGCTTTAGATAGTCATGTGTGATTGAACATGAATGTCATGAGACTGAAAGAAGAAATTTGATAGAAGAAATTGCTTCCCAAAATATAGATTCGAGGCTCCTCTGCTTGTCGCAAGCTCACTTGAATGTTTTTTTTTTTTTCAAACAAGTGAGCCAGCAACAAGCGGAGCGCCGCAAATCCATAATTTGGGAAGCCCTGGATTAGCATATTTCATTTTATTCGAAGCCGAAAGCTAGGAAAATCTGTTAGTGGAATCCGATTTTTTTCTAATACCATACATTATATCCAACGCTGGAAGTAATGCATTTTATTAATAGAAAATTAGAATGAACTCCTCATATTCACTCGGACATCTTCACTAATAGAAAGAAAAACGAATCCTCAAATTTTCCTCTAGCACTTTCAGCTTCAGAATTTGCTTCTTCTCTTTGGAACATGATGATGACTGTCGTTCGACACGAGGTCCGACCGCAATTTAGTTCGCTATGGATTGATCACTAATAATTTAGAAATTTGGAACACGGAAATCGACACCAAGCTCATCGATTTCAAATCGACCAACTTGAACATGATGATCATGACACAAGATAACCATAAGTTAAACACACTGAATCTGTGTTGGGTGATGATCTATGCACCCATAGGTTGACGCATACGAATTTGAAATGAAAAGCTTTAGGAACTTATGTGGAAAACTATGGAATTCATGTTGTCGGTTGATGAATCAGTCCATGAAGCAAAACTGAAGAATTGAATGTGTAATACACACGAAGTTTGTAAGAAAATCACAACAAATCGACATAGACGTTCATGGATCGATCCATAATTTTAAACACACGGATCAAGCGTGTGGATTTTTTTCAGTGCACGCATCAAGGAAATTGCTCGCTTTTAAGGGGGCAGGATCCGTCATTGATTTCAGAATGTTCAAAAGCAGTTTTTTAGTTCAAAATCCAGAAAATTTACAGGAAAATGTGTTCACTGTATTCTGTTCTCCAACCGAAACACAGTGAACACATTTCCATCGAAAAATGTTTAGTTTTGAACAGAAAAACTGCTTTTGAAGTTTCGATGATGACGATGATTACGTTGACGGAGCGTTGAACGTTAAACCACACCACAAGCGTTATACTGACGATGACGGTACGGAGGGCTCGACCGCTTTTGAATTCATTTTCTGATTGTCTTTTGATTGACCATCACAAGTACCACCGCGCTAATACTGTATGCTGGAAGCGAGTATTGTACAAAAAAAAAAAAAAAACGCGCGGGCCCGGAGCCTCAAACTTACAGAAACTTCTTACCGTCAGCCGTCTAAAAAATCACGCCAGTACTCCACACCACAAGCGTGGTGATGTTGAAAGCGCGAAGGAAAAAAGAGAGCAAGCAAAATGGATCTCTCTCGTCGATTGATTTGTCTCTTGTCTCCACACCGCACGCTCGCACAGATTGATGTGGCAAGACTGTGCACCGGCCAGAGTTGACGCTTTGGCTACTTACACACTGGCATTTGTAGTGCAAAAACATTCTACCACATATACAGAATTGTGTGTACGACGAAAGGCAACGCGTCTCCCGATGAGAGTGCACACGTTGGGTTTCATCGTCACAGCAGCAACGTGTAGCGTGGAACAAAGTGTTGCGTAGCATGCATCGCACTGAGCGCGTAGGGAAAATTAGGGCACAGATCTCGCGCCGCACCAAACAGCTTTTGCATTTAATTTGAATAGCAAAAATATAACAACAAATATTTTGAAAGGTGAAAATTGGGATATCATTGATCAGATAATTGAAATATGCAAAATTTTACTGAGAGAATTAAAGAATCGTACTTCAATAATAATAGAAATTGTAAGTTGTTATGATGAACGATTTGCCACCTGTGCAGTGCACATGTTGCACATGTGGACGCGACGCCTCTGGGCGTAAGTATAAAAACTACCGGAGGAATGCGTATTAGAAAATATCGCGAAATTTAGAAGAGTTACTGGCGGAGCAGTCATTCATCCTGGATGAATGTCTGTAGTGTAGTCGAACTCGTGCCGGAACTCGTACAATGTCCTAGGAATTCTTGAAGGAAGTCTTAAGCATTCTTGAAGGAACTCTAGATGAAAATTTTGGAGGAACTCCAAGTAACGGAATCCTCAGAAATTCTTGGAGGATCTCCTAAAGGAATTTATGAAGGATATCCTGAAGGGATTTTCGGAGGAAATCCCTGGGGAATTTCTGGATAACTCCCGGAGGGATTCCTGGGTAATTTCCGAAAGCATTTCTGGAGAAACACCTGGCGAGATTCATGGAGGAACTCCGGCAGAATTACTGTGGGATTCTTGGAACAACGCGCGGGAAAAATCCTGAAGGGTGGAACTCATGGAGGAACTCCGGAGAAACTCCGGGAAAAACTCTTGAGGAATATCGGAAGCAATTTCTGAGGAATTTCAGGTGGAGCACCTAAGGAATTCTCGAAGGAACTCCAAAGGAGTACCTGAATGAACTCCAAAGAAATCATCAAGAAACTTCCAGAAAGTAGCTTATCATTCTTAGTTGATATATTTAACAAATGTTTTCAATTAACATATTTTCCTGACAAATGGAAAAATGCTAAGGTTGTACCAATTTTAAAACCAGACAAAATCCTGCTGAAGTTTCTAGCTATCGTCCAATCAGTTTGCTTTCCTCCATCATTAAACTTTTTGAAAGTTCATTTTGAACAGAATGATGGTCCACATCAACGAAAATTCATTTTTTTTGCCAATGAACAGTTCGGATTCCGCCATGGACATTCGACCACTCATCAACTTTTACGGGTAACAAATTTGATACGTTCAAATCTAGAGGCTATTCTACTGGTCTTGCTCTTCTAGACATAGAAAAAGCATTTGACAGTGTTTGGCATGAAGGCTTGATCGTGAAATTAAAAAAAAAACTTTAATTTTCCAACATACATTGTTAGAATAATTCAAAGTTATCTGTCAAATCGTACACTTCAGGTTAATTATCAGAACTCCAGGTCTGAAAGACTTCAAAAATCCTTGTTTGCGGATGACACAGGCCTCTCCGCCAAAGAACAAAGCCTGCGTGTCATCTGTAGTCGATTGCAAAAAAGTTTGGATATTTTTTCTTCATACTTGCAAAAATGGATGATTTCTCCTAATGCTTCCAAAACTCAACTAATAATGTTCCCACATAAACCAAAAGCTCTTTATTTGAAACCTTCAAAATTTGTCACGATGAGAGGGGTTCCAATAAATTGGTCAGATGAAGTTAAGTATCTAGGGCTCATGCTAGATAAGAATTTATCTTTCAAAAATCACATCGAGGGCATTCAAGCCAAGTGTAACAAATATGTAAAATGTCTCTATCCCCTTATTGATAGAAAATAGAAACTTTGTCTTAAGAACAAGCTTTTTATATTCACACAAATTTTTCAGGCCAGCCATGTTGTATGCTGTACCAATATGGACTAGCTGTTGTAATACCAGAAGAAAGCTCTGCAGAGAATTCAGAATAAAATTTTGAAAATGATTCTGAAGCTTCCTCCCTGGTATAGTACCAATGAGTTACATAGAATATCTTATGTTGAAACATTGTCAAATAAAATAATTAATAATTTCAGGCGAAAATCGCTACAATCTTCTATTGCCACGATTAATTCGTTATATGTTTAGGTTAAGTTAGGTCAAGTTAATTGAAAACATGTTTTTTTTTCTCTAATAAGCAGGTTAAATCAACTCACCTATAAACATTCTGAGCTGCTACGGCAAATGAAATGTAATATGTTGTTAACAAAATGATGATGATGATTATTTAGCTACCATCAGTGCGCATCGTACCTTCGTGCTGTGCGTACACGAATTCTCTCTGCTCTTGGAAGTTTTCTTAAAAACTACCTAAAGCAATAAAACAGTACTTTTCAGTGCTACACAAACAGTACTTTTCAGTGCTAAAATTAAAAACGGTACTTTTCAGTGCTACTTAAACAGTACTTTTCAGTACTATTTTTTCTACTATTGATCCCTTTACGATCCTTGTTTGGACCCGTGCCTTCGATTTTTCGTTGGACCCGTTGGCGAAAGCTAGCGGTGGTAATCCTTCTTGGACACCGTCTAGGGAAAAAACCTCTCGAAGGTCACGTCTTTCTCGTTTATTAACTAAACATGGTATCAACAACTAACAAAAGGAAGGGTGAATCTCTGAATTCACTACTTCCTTCCAAAAAAGTGGGTTTTAAAACTGTCACTACACGTGGCAAGAATGGAAGAAAGGACGCTTCCCCGGAATGCGAAGTTTCTTCCAAGGGTGAAATGAATAATTGTATTGAAATGAGCAATCAGTTCGATGCTCTAGACAAATTTTCCGAACACCAAATCGAAGCAGCCTCTAGCCCATGCTCTTTGATTCAAGTGAGGAAGCAAAGAGTGCCGCCTATCGTGGTCAGTTGTTCCGAATTTGGGGGATTTAGGCAGGAGATCTTGAACTCCATTAGGGGAATCAAGGTTTCCTTCCAAATCGCAAAGAAAGGAGACTGTCGCGTTTTGCCGGAAACTCTTAAAGATCGCGAACTTCTTCTCAGATATCTTGAAGAGAAGAAGCACAAATTGTTTACTTATGACGACAAAACTGAACGTTTGTTCAAAGTCGTCTTGAAAGGTCTCTCAAGTGACTATAAGTCACCTGAAGAGATCAAAAATGGAATAAATGATTTACTTGGATTTTCCCCAGTCCAAGTAATCATTATGAAAAAGAGAACCCAATCTGGCATTGTTCGGAAGGGGCTTTCTCAAGAATATTATTTAGTTCACTTTAACAAAAAAGAACTAAATAATATTAAAGCTTTAGAAAAAGCAAAACTTATGTTCGATGTCCGTGTGACATGGGAACATTTCCAGAAACCTGGAGGAAATTACCAGAACCCCACTCAGTGCCGTCGGTGCCAAAAGTGGGGTCATGGTACAAAAAATTGTCGCATGGATGCTAAATGCATGATTTGCGGAGGTTCTTCTCACGCTAAGGACGACTGTCCTGTGAAAGAAGATACCAGAAAATTTCAATGCGCCAATTGCAAGGGCCCTCACAAAGCTAACTTTTGGGAATGCATTTCACGCAAAAGAGTCGTTGAGGCTCGTGCCAAGCAGATGAAGGATAATATCCGTTACGATAACGGTCGTTTCCGGAATTTGCCTGGTAGAGTATCGAACAATGCTCATTTTTCAGTTAACGATCGCTTGATTAGGAATCATACCCACCAGGAAGATCATAATCATGCTCATTCACAAACAAATTTTAATCCGTCGGGTAGCCGTTCGAATCTTTCAATTTCGAATGTATCTACCCACGGTAAATCCTTTGCCGATATCGTAGCAGGTAATTTGAACTCTTCCCCTGTTCGTTCCATGAGTACCCATTCTACTTGTTTCAAATCAAATGGAAAAAACCCTACCGCCACAGGAATCTCCTACCCCGCTTCTTCGTCTACCGAAAATTCCAATGGGAAATCATCAGATGATATGTCTGCCTCTGATTTTAATTTTCTAACTGAACAATTGAATCTAATGATTGATGCAATGTTCAAAGCCACCACTATGACTGAAGCAGTCCAAGTAGGTGTAAAATTTACAAATAAAATTGTTATTGGAGTACGTTTTTCTAATGGATCCAAATAATAATTTAAATATTTTAAATTGGAATGCTCGTTCTCTGAATGGTAAAGAGGACGAGCTGTTTAATTTTCTTACAGCTAATAACGTGCATATAGCAGTTATTACCGAAACTTATTTAAAACCTGGATCCAAATTTAAAAAAGATCCTAACTTTTTTGTTTATCGTAATGATCGACTTGATGGGGCATGTGGGGGAGTTGCAATCATCATTCATAGGCGTATAAAACATCAACTGTTTTCGTCATTTGAAACTAAAGTTTTTGAAACTTTAGGTGTTTCTGTTGAAACACAGTTTGGTAAATATACTTTCATAGCTGCCTATTTGCCTTTTCAATGCTCTGGACAGCAAGTTAATTGGCTTCAAACTGACTTGCGAAAATTAACTCGCAATAAGTCAAAATTTTTTGTCATTGGTGACTTTAATGCCAAACATCGGTCATGGAATAATTCTCAAAGTAATTCCAACGGCAGAATTTTATTTGATGAGTGCTCTTCAGGATATTTCTCAATTCAATACCCTGATAGCCCTACATGTTTTTCCTCTTCTAGAAATCCATCTACGATTGACTTGGTCTTAACCGACTCTAGTCATCTTTGTAGCCAATTAGTTACTCATGCTGATTTTGATTCTGATCATGTCCCTGTTACATTTCAAATATCGCATGAAGCGATTCTCAATCCTATCAGCTCCACTTTCAATTATTTACGAGCCGACTGGAATATATATGAAACGTATGTTGACTCTAATCTTGATGTTAACATTTCTTTAGAAACTAAAATTGATATTGACAATGCTCTTGAAACTTTAACAAATTCCATTGTTGAAGCCAGAAACATTGCAATTCCAAAATGTGAAGTAAAATTTGAATCCGTGATTATGGACGATGATCTTAAACTCTTGATCCGTCTTAAAAACGTGAGGAGAAGGCAATTTCAACGCACTCGTGATCCTGCTATGAAAATTATATGGCAGGATTTGCAGAAAGAAATCAAGAAACGTTTTGCAGATTTAAGAAACAAAAATTTTGAAAATAAAATTTCTCAATTGGACCCCGGCTCTAAGCCCTTTTGGAAATTATCTAAAATCATGAAAAAACCTCAGAAGCCTATACCGGCATTGAAAGAGGAAAACAAATTATTACTAACTAATTGCGAAAAAGCTCAAAAACTTGCTATGCAGTTTGAAAGTGCGCACAATTTTAATTTAGGACTTACTAGTCCAATTGAAAATGAAGTTACTCAGGAGTTCGAAAATATTCTCAATCAAGAGAACGTTTTCGAAAATGCCTGGGAGACTGATTTGGAAGAAGTGAGAACTATTATTAAAAAATTCAAAAATATGAAAGCTCCTGGCGATGATGGAATTTTCTACATCCTCATCAAGAAACTTCCAGAAAGTAGCTTATCATTTTTAGTTGATATATTTAACAAATGTTTTCAATTAACATATTTTCCTGACAAATGGAAAAATGCTAAGGTTGTTCCAATTTTAAAACCAGACAAAAATCCTGCAGAAGCTTCTAGCTATCGTCCAATCAGTTTGCTTTCCTCCATCAGTAAACTTTTTGAAAAGGTTATTTTGAACAGAATGATGGCCCACATCAACGAGAATTCAATTTTTGCCAATGAACAGTTCGGATTCCGCCATGGACATTCGACCACTCATCAACTTTTACGTGTAACAAATTTGATCCGTTCCAACAAATCTGAAGGCTACTCTACTGGTCTTGCTCTTCTAGACATAGAAAAAGCATTCGACAGTGTTTGGCATGAAGGTTTGATTGTAAAATTGAAAAATTTTAATTTTCCAACATACATTGTTAGAATGATTCAAAGTTATCTGTCAAATCGTACACTTCAGGTTAATTATCAGAACTCCAGATCTGAAAGACTTCCTGTAAGAGCTGGTGTTCCCCAAGGCAGCATTTTGGGACCAATATTATACAATATTTTCACATCTGACTTACCTGAGTTACCTCAGGGATGTCAAAAATATTTGTTTGCGGATGACACAGGCCTCTCCGCCAAAGGACGAAGCCTGCGTGTCATCTGTAGTCGATTGCAAAAAAGTTTGGATATTTTTTCTTCATACTTGCAAAAATGGAAGATTTCTCCTAATGCTTCCAAAACTCAACTAATAATATTCCCACATAAACCAAAAGCTCTGTATTTGAAACCTTCAAGTAGACATGTTGTCACGATGAGAGGGGTTCCAATAAATTGGTCAGATGAAGTTAAGTATCTAGGACTCATGCTAGATAAGAATTTAACTTTCAAAAATCACATTGAGGGCATTCAAGCCAAATGTAACAAATATGTAAAATGTCTCTATCCCCTTATTAATAGAAAATCAAAACTTTGTCTTAAGAACAAGCTTTTGATATTCAAACAAATTTTCAGGCCAGCCATGTTGTATGCTGTACCAATATGGACTAGCTGTTGTAATACCAGGAAGAAAGCTCTGCAGAGAATTCAAAATAAAATTTTGAAAATGATTCTGAGGCTTCCTCCCTGGTATAGTACCAATGAGTTACATAGGATATCCAATGTTGAAACATTGGAACAAATGTCAAATAAAATAATCAATAATTTCAGGCAAAAATCGTTACAATCTTCTATTGCCACGATTAATGCGTTATATGTTTAGGTTAAGTTAGGTTAAGTATATTAAAAACTTTTTTTTTTCTCTTATAAGCAGGTGAAATCAACTCACCTGTAAAAAATCTGAACTGCTACGGCAAATGAAATGTAATATGTTGTTAACAAAATGTTAATAAAATCTTAGATTTGTTTTACCAAATTAGGATGATAGTGTTGTCTAATAACACAGAACACCTAGATATAAGAAATAATGAATGTAATGTTTGGAATGATACTAATAAAAAAAAAAAAAAAAAAAAAAAAAAAAAAAAAAAAAAAAAAAAAAAAAAAAAAAAAAAAAAAAAAAAAAGAAAATTTAGCTACCATCAGCGCAAGGATTACCTATGGCTGCAGAATCATACCGGGATGGTATGATCTACCTGATGGTTTGTTGTAGCAGGGCTAGTTAATATCTTTGAAGACCTTTGGAAGACAACACTAAGGCTGTTTTCTCATGACAAAAGGCTGGCGACCCCACGCACTTTCATCCAGTCAACAGTTCAATTAACTCCCTTAGGCTACCCCTCCCCAATACCCAATATATAGTAATATATCATACATAGTGTTATTAAAGTATCTTACCGTAAAATTATAGAAATAAAGAAATTAAAGATTATTTTAAATAATTGCGACAAATAAATAAAAGAGTACATACACATCTTTGTGTTTTTTTAAACAGGAATAAGGGCTCATGCCGACACTTACAGTGACGAACCATCCATAGTTTCTCTAGCGAATAAATGAATGAAACAATGCGATATAAATTTGAGTTTTCACAAGCATGAAACGAACTCACCAAAAGTTGGTAATCCATCGTCAACTGAAGTCACAATTACGGCATCAACCCCACTCTATTCGCTTGAATTCTTGATTATTATATGAACTGGAGAACATTGTCATTGGCGCCGTTTACTTAACACTCCCGCAGTTTAAATAAGAAAAAACATTATGCACTGTTCTTACATGCACCAACGTCTGCAAAACGTTTTTGCAATCTTTTCAATTCCTTCAATTATTGATCTTTGAAATTACAAAAGAAAAGACGAAAATCTGACGGGAACAACAATTTTCACTTTTGATGTAATATGTTGTTAACAAAATGTAAACAAATTTAAATTAAATTTGTTTTACCAAATTAGGATGATAGTGTTGTCTAATAACACAGAACACCTAGATATAAGAATTGAATTTAATGTTTGGAATGATACTAATGAAGAAATAAAAAAAAACTTCAAAGAAATTCCTGGAAAACTGCTGAGAAACTCATGATGGGGCTTCAGAGTAAATTCGGAAGAATTGCTGGAGGAAATCTAAAGGAAAGGAATGTATAGAAGAGTTCTGAAGGAATTCCTGGAGAAGTGCGGAGGAACTCCTGGATGAACTCTGAAAGAATTCCCGAAGGACCTCTGGAGGATTTCCCATAGGCAGTCTTAAAAAAATCTCATCTCTTCATCAGAAATCCAGAGGATTTCTTGGAGGAACTCCTGAGGGATTGTTGAAAGAACTATGTGCTGAAGGATGTTGCTCCTAAGGAACTACTGATGAATTGCTGGATTAAATCCAGTGGAATTTCTAGAGGCACTGGATGATATCCAGAGGAATTTCTGGAAGACAAGAGTTACTGGAGGAGCTCCGGAGGGATTCCAGAAGGAACACTGAAGAAACTTCTGAGAAATTCCCGTGGATTTCTATTAGGAACTCTGGTAGATTTTCCAAAGGAAACTAGGACAATTCTCGCAGTAATTCCAGAAGAATTCCTAGTGAAACTTCTTAGGATTTACAATGAATCACTGAAGGAACTCTGAAAAAAAAAAAAATCCATGCGGAACTCTGAAGAAATTCATAGAAATTCTACCTCCAAAGAAAATCCTTGAGGAACTCCGAAGTATTTGCTGGAGGAACTGTGGAATAATTTTTAGAGACACTCCGGAGAAATTCCTGAAGGTACTATGGAGGAAACCCCGGAGGAACTCTGGACAAAATCCTAGATAAATTATAAAGGAATTCCTGGAAGAGCTCCGGTGGAATAACTCTGGATGCGTTTCTGGAGGAATCCCGGAGAAATTCCTGCAGAAACAAAATAGAAAAATCACGGAGATGAACCAGCCTAGGGCTGAAAATCTCCTTAATAAAGCTATAATAATAATAAATAGAAAAATCGAAGGAATTCCCAATGGAGCTCAAAGAGAACTTTCCAGAAACTTTTAATTGCAATCAAAGAAATCGCTGGAAGAACTCCAAAGAAGTTTCTGGAAGAATTCCCGGTGGAAATCCGGAAAAAGTTCCGAGGAATTGCTTGATAAAATCCAGAGGAGTTGCCAGAGGACATCCGTAGGAATTTCTGGGAGAACTTAAAAATAAGTCCTGGAGGAATTCCGGATGAATTAAACGAGGAAAAATTTACTGAGGAACTCTGGAGAATTTTCCGAAGGAAATGTAGTTTTTTTGTAGTAATTCCAGAAGACTTCCTAGTGGAACTCCTGAGTTTTTTCAAAAAATTACTAGATAAACTCGATAAACGGACTGAATAATCCTTTTGATATATGTTGTATACTGTTCAATCAAGTGTGTAATGCGTTCGACTTTAATATTAGTAAATTTATTTATAAGAACAGGATTAAGTCAATTTAACAGTCTGTGCGATTTCCAAGTCGAAGATGAAGCAAATAAATAAATAAAAACTCCGAAAAAAGCCCAGGAGGAACTATAGAAAAAATCCGAAGAAATTCCCGTGGGAGCTCCAAAAAAATCCCGGAGGAAATTTGAAGGAATTCTCGGAGGAACTCCGAAAAAATTTCATGAAGAACTCCGAGAAAATTCCATGAGGAATTTTGGGGAATTTTTTGAGGACCTTTAAAAACATTGCTCCAGGGACTTCGAAGTAATTGTATGTGGAACTATGGTATAACTTTCAGAGAAACTCCGAAGGAATTCCTGAAAGAGCTATTGAGTAAATTTCGGAGAAAATCCTGGAGGATCTCCAAAAGAATTCCTGGATGTGCTCCGAAAAATACCTGGAGTAAATCCGAGGAATTTCTGAAGAAAAACTGAAGAAACCCGGAAAAATCCCGTTGGAGCTCCGAAGAAGTTCCCGTTGTAACTTAACTACGGTATAATTCTTGGACGAACTCTGATGAAATTCGCAATGACGCTCCGAAGGAAATCGCGGCAAAAATTCTGAAAAAATTCCTGAAGGAAATCTGGAGAAATTTCTAGTGGAACTCTGAAGGAATTCCTGGCGAAACTGCGAAGGTAATTCTGGAGGAACTGTGAAGAATTTCCTAGAGAAAAATCTCCTGAAATTCCTACAGAAATTCCTGAAGGAAATCTCCGAATAAATTCTCTGAAAAAATCCTCGAAGGAATTTTTGGAGACAATCCCCGAAAGTTTTTTTTATGGAATACTCGGAGCAGCTCCTAAAGAAAATCTACTCAGGAATTCTTGGAAAAAATTTCCGGAGGAAATTCTGGAGAAAATGCTTGGAGCATTCCTGGAGGAAACCCCAGGATTAAATCCTGGAGCAAATCGTCAAAGGATTTTCGGATCCTCTTAGGAATTCTTGGACGAAATCCCCGGAGAAATTGCTATTGAAAATCTCCCGAGAAATTCCTGGCGAAAATTGGGGATATCCTCGGAGGAATCCTTGAAATTTCCGGAGGATTCCCTGGAGAAAATGTCCATATAAATTGTTCCAAAAACCCCCGAAGAAATTTATGGAGAAAATACATGGAGGAATACCTGGAGAAAATCCCCTGAGGAATTCTCGAAGGCAAACCCCGAAGGAATTTCAGGACCTGGATGATATCCCCGGTGATATTCCTGAATAAAATCCAAGAAGAAGTTCACTGTGGAAATCCTAGGAATTTCGGTAGAAAAGCTCCTGGAGATTTTTGTGAGAGGACTTCGTTGAGGAACCTTCAGATGTATTCCCGTAGAAACTCGTGGTGGAAGGATTCCCCGGAGAAATAACCTGATGCTTCCTGGAGGACTCCCCGAGGACATTGCCGGATGCATTGCTGGAAAAGGAATCAATATTGTTTAAGGCAGAAAACTGATATGAAATAAAATTGGAACATTATTTGCAACACCGGTGCAAGCTCCAATTTTTAACATGGTCCAATAATTTGGACCCAACCGGTGAAATTGCCCTCAAGACATTTATTTTGATGTTTGATGACACAAACGAGCGTATTAATTTATTCAAATCGTACCAAATTGATTTAGCTAGCGTTCGTTTAAAATCGGTGGATCCCTGAGATACTTTTGAGGTAGTCCATTGATGAATCTGAACCTCATGAACTGTTTGTTTAAATAATGTCAGTCACGGTATACTCAGCATGATTCGATGGTATGGTTTTTTTTATCCTAAACCAAAAAATGTAACGATTTAGTTTATACTCTTGATTAGTTTCCTGTCTTAAGTGCAATTGTTTGATGGTTCGTACTGTTGAAGCGCTCACCATCCTCTATTTAACATTCGTATTGACACATTTAAAAAAAAACTAGATCAGGGTAGCCACACCCAACCGAAAGAACCGAGAGAATCGGAAACTGTTAGTAACCGGAAAAAATGAAACTGTTTGAAAAATTGAATTATTTTTTAATTTACAAATGCCTGAGTCTTATTTAGAGTGTAATACAAAAAAATGTATATTTTCTACAATGAAGATAAAGTTAAAATACTTATGCTTCAGAAAAAAAATCGAAAAAATATATTTTTATAAATGCGTTAAAATGTATTACCGTAAAACGGGGTAACTTTGATAGTGAGAAACCCACAACATATTTAACGAAATAACGAAGATTCTGTAAATCAGTTAAGAAAAACGAATGCAAAAGTAAAGAGTATTAGTATGACACTTCATGTCAATACTATTTTCGTTGGAATCAATTGCATTTGAGGATTTATATGTAAATATTAAAAATTTACAAGATTTTAGCATTTTTGCAACGCTTACAAACAATCTGTTCTACGATTACTATTTGATAAAGTCAGACTGAGTTCGTCACTTATCCATGACATTGATAGTGCGGTTACTACGCAAACCGGACACGATACTGATTTCGTTGCTCGCTCGACAGGAGCATACAACAGGTTCAACGTATCAAACTCTACTGACGCGTTTTTTTTTTGTTTTACTCCAGCGCATTTCGTTTTTTCTTCCGCGCAACGCGAACCGGCCACAATGGATCCGGATTCCGTCGCTCGCCCACAAGGAGCATGCAACAGATTCAACGGATCCAACACTACTCCAGAAAACCGACTTTCTATTATATGAAAAAATTATATATCCATTCAAAATAAATCTATTGCCAATCTATCAACTGCAATTGATATTGATAAAATTCCTTTCATTAAGCAAAGGGGTGTGTATAAACTGCTCACGATCGTACATTGCGTTGCCAGTTAGTGATAGGACATACTTCTAATCATCATTTTTCAAGGAAACCAATATCCAATAAAGTTCTTTTGGAATTGCATAATACATGACTGTTATGCCAAACGACTATTATGCCAAACGACTTTATGCCAAACGACTGTATGCCAAACAGCATTATGCCAAATGGCATTATGCCCCACGGGGTAGACCCCTTTATTATTGCATCACAAAAAATGTTCAAATCGCAATAACTGTTTGATTTTTAGATATTGTTGGATCATTTTTTCACAAGTTTTCTCTCTACTTTTTATGGAATCATAGAAGTCACCTGGTTTTGAAGATATTTCAATGCACTTTAGGGCAAAAGTTGTCGCGATTTCAATATTTTTTGTGGTAAAAATGATTCTGCCAGTAGAGAGTAAATCCTTCAAAAGCCCAGATGACGCCAAAAAAAAACAAATAAAGCTCTTTATTCAACCTTGTACGATTAAGTAGATGAAAACCCGAATTTAGTACTATACCATTTAATTCCACTAGAGTTTGTATCTTTTGACAGATACGCGAATTTCGAACTGTAAGGCCGTCTTCAGTGTCGTGTACTGGACTCGACTTCAAAAATGGTATAGTACTAAATTCGGGTTTTCATCTACTTATAGGTATTCCACTAAACAGCTCGAAGATTTATTATCTTGTACGATTACTGTAACCGAGTACAACATGTTTTGAGCACCATTACTGCAGCCAATTCCTGTAATCGCCGATCGAAAGAAAGTTGCTAGTTATTTAAGGCTAAAGAATCCATCATTCAATCATCAACAATCATAAAAAAGAAACCATTTTTTTCATTCAAATTTGAGGAAATCCTTATGAATCTATCATCGCATTACATATAGCAAGTGCAATGCATTAATAGATTTTTATAAAATTCATAAAGCAAAAAAAATAACGGGTTTAGAAAATTTGTAAAACGATGATGGTTATTTTCTTCTTAACTATTCAGAATAATTATTCATTCACAATCATCAATCATCTTAAAACTAAAGTCGTGTAGTATAAGTTCAATGAATCCAATCAAACAATTTTGCAGTAAACGAAATGATCATGAATCCGTTTGAGACGCGCTCGGATAGCTTCTACTTTGTCGATAACTGTCTGGTGATGCATAACAAGGCAGACTACGCGTACAACGGAGGACTTTGAGCTTAATCAACAGAAAAGTTACACAACTCGAAAAAATAATTATCGAAGTATATTTTCTACATCTGAATGGTTTATTAATATTAGACACTTGAAACACTATTTCTAACGAAGGAATAGTGGGCAATGAATTAAAATGATCGATGGAAGACGATTAGGTAAACGATGTTCAAAACAATTTTAGAATGCTAGATCACAAGATATAATCTTATCCAATAGAACATGAACAAAAGCGTATGCTTGTGAGAAGAAAAAAAGAATCGTCTAATGTTAAGATAGTCTCAATGAAATTTTGTTGTCTACAGGAATGAAACAAAAAAAAATATGAAAACTAATCAAATCACCTTTCTTGCCTTAATGATTTGTTGTCACTAATTAGGAATAACGTTCCCATTACACAAAAAAAAAGAATAAGTAGTCCAAAAAAAAACCAAAAGCAAATATGTATAGCTTCGCAGTGTTTAATGAGCCATTTAATTTCTCCTCAGTTTTCGATCAGCCGCTGAAAGTGGCATAAGGTAGAAGAAGATACCGAACAATGAAAGTAGGCTAAAAGGCAAACATCCTCATAGCATATTGCCATTCCTCGCCAAGGACGTTTTTCCTATGCAACTATAGGATGATGTGGGAGGAGGGTCTCAGCCGGTGGAAAGCGTGGGGTGGGAAAATGTGCATTTGAACTGGAAGTAGTACTCAACGTTTGAAGAGGGAGAAGGTCTAAAGAGGAGCTTAAACAAAAAGCAACACAGCTAAACGGAGTACTCATTGATTGCTACAGTTTATTTTCTTTTGTCTCGCTATTTCCCCAAATATTAGAGACCGGCGAAAGTGGGGATAATGGTTTCAAATGCATTCGGCTAGCGTTTCGCATATCTTTTCGACGTTTCGGGTGTATATTGCAATATATTTAATGGGAAAAATTTGACTAGCTGAAAAAAGTGTCCGAAAGTGATATACGTGCTGTAAGGACGCCATTCACCGCTCATTTAACAGCATTTCAACACATTAAATTCTGTCAAAAATCGGTTTTTTCGATATTTTTCGCAACTTTTTGCGCTTGACACAAGATAAAACATTTGTTTTTGTAGGAAAGAAGTTGAAATGTGAACAACGTATAATGGTACCAAATAACATGTATGCCAATGATACATGTGTAGGGCGCCATTCACCGCTCATCCTAAGTATGAGGCTCTATATACACAATTAGTTGGAATTAATTCACTTTCATTAGATGGTTGTTATCTTTTTACTATAGCACAACAACATATTAAAGAGTGGCAGCTAAGAAGCATTTTTCGATCTGCCATAATAAAAACATTTTTCAACTCATGTTTACCGCCTTAAACAGCCTTAAATTATGTTTCATAAATAGTATATAATATTAAATCAAATGAATTTCATTCTGTTACAATCCATCCTGGTATACTAATACATGTTGATGACTTTTATTGTGAAATTTTGTTCAGATTTTTCAAAATAATTCAATGAGCGGTGAATGGAGCATGAGCGGTGAATGGCGTCCTTACGGTAACACTCTGTGCAAAACACATAAATAACGAAGATAAAATGCTTGCAAAAACGTGTTCATTCTTAATGGTGCAATAGCGCTTAAAAGTAATTTAACAAAACGTTCTTAGTCATTTTTGTTCTGCTAACCTGTCAAGAGATACCCGAGAGCCGAACCTACATACTTTACCAGTCAGGCTAAGGCCTGTATGGCCTGTGCTGTACGTAGGATACGTCCCCATTCGACTCGGTCCACGACTGCTCGTCGCCAGTCATGCATTATACGAAGGGTCCGCAGATCACAACACAACCTTCACAATTCACAACCTTCCAATTTTTCCGAGATGGACGATGGTTGGTTCTCCCAGCAGCTGGTGCAATTCATGGTTCATCCGTCCTCTCCACGTTTCGTCTTACATCCGAAATGGTCCGCAACACATTCATTTATTTAGTTAAAATCTAAACAGATAACACTGGATCAACAATTTCACGCCACAATACTCGGTTCGTGGCCGCATCTCTCCATCCTCGGTTCTGCTCCAAGCTCGCCAAATCGATGCGCACTTGATACGTCCATCTAGCTCGCGTCCACGCTTCATGCCTATAGAGGGCTAACGGCCCTATGAGCGTTTTGTACATGGTACATTTGGTGCGGGTGTGAATCTATTTTGACCGCAGCTTCTTGTGGAGACCATAGTAGGCCCGACTTCCACTGATGATGCGTCTGTACTCTGTCTTGGTCGCATTCACTACTGGTCCAACTTTTGCTGCCTCGCGTTTCAGGTGGGTGTACAGGTCTGCAATCTTTTCAAATGTTCGGCCGACAATGTCCATAACATCCGTGAAGCAAACAAATTGACTGGATCTCGTAAAAATCTTACCCCGGCTGTTAAGCCCGGCTCTCCACATAACACCTTCTAGCGCAATATTGAACAACAGGCACGGGAGTCCATCACCTTGTCGTAGTCAAGGCGGGATCCAAACGGATTGGAGTGTTTGGTTGAAACCTTTACACAATTTTGCACACCTTCCATCGTCGCTCTTATCAGTCTCATGAGCTTCCCGGGAAAGCTGTTCTCGTCCACGATTTTCCACGTGGTCGATACTATTGTATGCCGCCTTAAAATCGATGAAAAGCGTTGGGACCTGGTATTCACGACATTTTGGTCCTCCGGAAATCTTGGGGGTTAGTATCAGCTAAAAAGCTATCACCTGCTGTAACCCTCTGCGAAATTCGAAGGCACTCGAGAGTGTCCCTGATAGTCGGACTACGCATATCACTCGCTCCATCGTCGCCTTGATCAATCTCATTAGTTTGTCCGGGAAATCGTATTCGTGCATAATCTGCCATAGCTGTTCTCGATCGAATGTATCATAGGCCGATTTAAAATCGATGAACAAATGATGTGTGGGTACATTGTACTTGCGGCATTTCTACAACACCTGGCGAATGGGGAATATCTAATCCGTTGTAGCTCGTTCGCCCATAAATCCTGCTAATATTAACTAACGAATTCTCTGGCAATTGGTGATAGACGGTGGCATAACATTTGAGAGAGTACCTTGTAGGCGGCGCTTGGAATTGTGAGATGGCTTTTTTTTTTCAGTGGTAGTAAAAACTAAATCCTGAAGCGAAGAAAGCACCATGAAACATGAACTAAACACAAAAAGTTATGTATTACATAACACTACACTTGATTTCTAATAACTCCTTTTTCGATCCAGTTTCGATCCTATTTGCGTTTTTCATTATTTTCCATACGTTTTGACAGTTCTCGACTACCATTCTTCCACACGTTTGTGTTGAAAGTAGAGTTATGTGCACGTGCTGTAGCCTTAGGCGCAGGAGCCTTATTGCTTGCAAGCGCACGGGAGCGCTCACAATGTAGACCTTTTTTGGTGCGCCTCATCATAAGCCATCTAGACACCTGCATAATGAGGCGAAAATAGTTGTAGAGGCTCTTCGTTACTAAGCAGTTGTTTCACAACTTGGATACCGATGACGAGCCGTAGCACCGAGTAGGGCATGAGACGAGTCTCCCCGAGGGCACATCACCTAGTTCGTGGTTTTAGAATTTTCGTGAGCCTCTGTCTAGCGCAGCACACTAGGATTCCGATAAGCTGAGAGACGATTTGCTTGGAGGCTCGTCAGTACATTTATGTGCTCCTGAGAAATATGTAACTCTAGTTGGAAGTTTGAGAAATTTGAGAATCCAGCGTAGCGCAAACAGTGAGCGGAATACAAACATTAGTATCACCGCTCGGCGGTCAGTGAGCGAAACTGAATGTTCGAAAAGTTGTTGTCTGTACTTTTTACCGCTGGCGCCAACTGTTAGCGTTTAAGAACGAAATTAACAGTCGTTACCCTATTGACGCAATCCAACTTGTCGCCCTTTTTATAGATGGGACACACGACACCTTCCATCCACTCCTCCGATAATACCTAGGTACTCCTCCCAAATCTTTGAAAGGGATACTACACACATTATGTGACGCCCAATTTCAAATTTTAATCCTCCTTTGTCATGCTTTTCATATGACACCTCAAAAAATTGTAAGGATTGTCACGCTTGGCTTGACCTCCTCAAACCAATCCACTCCTCCCCCATTTGAGCGTGACTTAATTTGTGCATTACCCCGAATAACTCAGTGCAGCGCTCTTGCCAGATCATCACCACCGTATGTTATCGGCTCGCTCGGTAGTTGGCCCACTCCAGAAGCTTTGTTATTTTTCAGCCGTCCAATCTCCGTTTCAACCTCTTGGATATCTGGTGTCGGAAGTCTGTCGTCCTCCGCGCATGTTCCCAAAGTCATTTCGTAGTGTCCAAAGTCAGTCGTAATGCTACCGCCACCTTTCGACCATCTCACGTTCGTTCGTAAAAAGATTACGGTCACAGTCTCTGTACATGTAGGCTTGTTGCACAAAGCCTTTGCACGAATGTTTCAGCTTCTCGTAATACGTCAATAAGTCCGTAGCGCGGAACAGCTCTTCCATTGCTTAGCGATGCCATTCTTCTCAGTAAGATCGAGTTTTGTCTGTTCCGTGCCTCGTTCGCTCTCGTGCGGTGTTGCAGCATTCTCGTCTATGCAGCATTCTGCTCATTTTGCAACTGCTCGCACCTTAGCTATAGTGCTGCGGTGCTACTTATGGCGGATCGGATGTGCCTCCAGCTGTCTTCAAGAGTGGTGGCGTAAAGCTGCTCTTCCGTTAGTAGGGCTATTTCCACCTGCTGCGCATATTCTTGGGCTAATTCTGAGTTCCGTAGCCGCTTGCAGTTGAGCCGAGTTCGGCTTTGACGTGAATTGGTCACCGTCGAAAGTTTTGAGCGCATATATACAGCAATTAAGTAGTGGTCCAAATATATTCGCACTGCGGTATGTGCGAATACTAGTGATGTCGGGGAAGAATTTTCTGTCGATTAGAACGTGGTCGATTTGGTTTTTAGTTTGATGATCATTTGGCTGTATGGATATCTTAACGGAGGAAGAAGGTGCTTCGGACTACCATACTACGACAGACTGCTAAGTTGACGCATTGTTGGCTGTTGTCGTTCGATACGGCGTACAGGTTGTTCCGTCACCGTGTGTTTTCACGTCACCTTCTCGTCGTTGGGTCTTCGTGATCTTGCTGGGTAGGAATGCGCAAGAATCGGTCCGGCTAACTTCATAAAACGCCAAAAAAAAACAATATTAGTGTGCAAACATTTTATTTACTCTTCCTCAACCTGGCTCATGCTCCTACTCTTCTGAATCCTAACTTTCTAGCTCTTCTTTCACTCTATGCCACTTTCTTCCGAGTACTCACGGTCACCGCTTCATAGTTATTTGTGGGCGAGCGCGTCCGCTTCGACCAACATGCTCCTTTTGCGTGATGGTAAGGCTAACCAGTGGCCCATGCCTCTCCGTGCTAAATCCCGACCTTGTTTGGGACCTGCGCTGTCGGTGAACCTCGATCGTGCGACAGCTCGTTCCTTGATTAGGGATTGGTCGCGGTCCAGATCCTCCGCCGATCGAATCTGAAGGCCAATCGAAGCTGTAAAAAAAGAAAGCCCTGTTGGACAACGCATATTAGTTTCTAGGGTAGGTGTACCCAGTGTTGTGAAAAACTCAATTTCTCACAACTCACGCTTGAGATTTAACATGCAACTCAGCAGTCAAAAAAGCATGGATGAGTTGGCTCACCTTTTTAACTCATTGTCTCGTATTTCCACAGTTTACTCACACACGGCAATGATTTCTTGTTAGTCTTGAAAAATTATGTGAATCCTTTCTAACGTAAACAACAACATTCGGGTTTCACGAGTTTTTGCCGGGTTTTGCGACTGAATCATTTTTTACGGTTTGAGTTGATTGAGTTGATTTTGCATCAAAATCTCAAGCTTGAGATTTACGAAGCAGATCTCTAATGAGTTTGCTCTCACGGGAGACTGTATTGATTGAGATTTTAAGTCAACACTATCAACACTGGGTGTACCAGTTATGGACATAGTGGTTCCCTATTTCGCCATACGTGATTACTTTAATATCTTCAAATTTTTAAAACTTTTGTGTGTTGTAGGAGTTAGATTTAAGATATATCTAGATGTTGAAACACTCAAAAAGGTTTAAAATGTGAAAGTTATCAAAATATCACATATGGCCAAATAGGGAACCACTATGGTCATAACTGGTACACTTTCCCGTCCTGCATATCTAACCTACTTGTAATGCTCTCTTGTTTGGCTGGTCGGGTTGTTCCAACAGGTCTGTTCAGCAGTCAAGCACGTCCTTCGTACGCCCTTGTGTTCTGTAAGGCAAAGAAATTAGGATTCTGCCATTTTAACACTCTTACCAAGTCCCTTTCCTGATCCTATTACCGGATGATCGACGTCAATGGACCTACGGATCCAACGAAGTGGATGCCTGCTGCTAAATATCGTGACGCAGTTTGCTTGGGCGATGAGTACGTCCCGAAGGATCTAAAGGGGCTTTTCAAATGCCCGTTGTCCTGCAAGGCATTGGTGTCAGTGCTATCATCGTAAAATTCCATAATTTTTCTTACCAGGTGTTCTGAATAGTTTTTCTAAGCTGAATGGCTCTCCAAAGGAACGCCGATTCCCTTTGGCGAAGGCTGTGCGGACCAGTTAATCATTCGTTGCAGGTTTTATCCAGGACACCGAGGACGTTTTCGTCGACATTCGACAGCCTTTGCCTCCAGCATTCACAACACGAGCGATCAAATGAACGTACGAAAGGAAAATGTCAATTAAATGCAGCCGACCACGATGGCGTCACCAAAAACGGTACGGTTTTCATTCTATCGTTTGTGCCTGGTGTAAGAGGTGACGGCTGACCATGGAAGCGAAACGAACGTCACGAAAAATGTCGAACGTTTACAGCACTGGCCCAGGCTACATTACTAGCTAAGTACGCAAATCTTAGCTGGCGGTCTTTGTCATCGTTTGACTCGTGGAAGCGTGAGGTAGGAACTTGTGATGACCAGAGCTGTGGTGAACCCTCCTTCCTTGTTGTTGGCTCACCGTTGATGAAATGGCATAACTGAGATTTAGTATTCCCAACCATTTGTGATTCAAAACTTTTTTGAGCCCACAAAATTTTCTAAAATTGAAACAGTCTGATGAGACAGTTATGCTTCTTTTGATTGACAGCTTAGTGATGATAGTGCATGGTAAATTAGTTTTTTGGTGCTATTTTAAAACGATCAATTGATGGGGGAAAACTCATGTCATCGCAATTACAACCACCTTGCGTGATAATCATCAGTGTGGCATGTGGCTGCTCATCTTCTTCGTCCAGTATCATCTGATGTCTATCACACGATACTTATCCCCATCGATGCATGTCCTTTCTACATAGAACAAAAGAAAGGGTCACCGTGATGGTATGATAAATTGCTTTCCAATGAACGAAATGACGAAACTAATTGAATATAAACTGCAATCTCTTCCTGTCGTTGGGTGGGTATTGATGGACCTAAAGGAGGCCATCACGTGAAAATCGATCGGTTTTATCGGTTACCTTTGATGCGGCTTTAATATGTTGATCCGCTCGAATATTCAATTTTATCTAGACTAATTGTGACATGCAGTACTCCGAGTAGTTTGAGTTGAGGCGCCGCTAGATATACAAACATACATAACACTATGACCAAATTTTGTTAAACAATATCGTCCGGCTTATTTCCTACCGCATGACAACAAAACTAAATTGTAATATCACGTCGTTTTAGCAACATCAAACTCGCGTCCTGTATACGGCGTAAAATTGCATACAAATTGTTGTAATAACATATATAACCGACGTCATTGGTCGATTTACGTCGTTCCATTTATTTAATTGAGCGTAATTTTACTCAATTATTACGAAGTCAACGATGTGCATCAAAAATGACGTGATATTACAATTTATTTATTTTTTTGCTTTGAAGAGGGTGTTACAAATCCAAAAATAAATAAATTGTAATATCAGACAGTAGATTTGTAGATGGTTCAAACTACAATTTATGTTCAAGATGACCGTTAAACCGTGCAATAGAGACAATTGAGAGTGTTATGTTTGTTTGTTTATGTTTAAATAAGTATCGCAATTATAAAAAATGGACTAAATTGTCACCTTTTTTTGTCAGAAGACCATTCAATATAATGGAAATAATGGATGAAACAAAATCAATATAATTTTTAGAAAAATAATGGTTTTAACTGTGAAGCAAAAATGTAGTCATAACGTGTGTAGTATGTATTGTAGATGTTGTGCAAATCATTCAGAGCACACAAATGTTAATAATTTATTATATAAATACGAAATAAAATGTTCACTCATATGATTTAAATGTCTATAGCAAGTTCCTAAAACTATTCATTTTCAGTTTTTTCATTTGTTTCATTTATTCGTTAGTTGAGCTATATACTGCCAAAACGGTTACATACATTCCGGTTTGTTAGTGAATTTTCTTCAAACTAATCTTAATGGATTTCTTCAATACCCAAGTCTAATTCGATCGACCCTCATTATAGACACTGCAGTGTTGTAAGCAATCACGGTAGTCGACACTTTTTGGCTGATATTCGGCAGCGCTTTCCTTGAACATTCTCAACACGAGCGATCAAACGAATGTCGAAAAGAAAAATGTCAATTAAATGCCACTGACCACGATAGATTCGCTAGGAAACGTTACGGTTTTGTTTGTTTTTGTTTTGCTTTCACTGTATGCGTAACACATTCGACATAACAGGCAAGATCAAACTATTCATGTTGTTTATGATCTGATGTCTGAAATCTATGCAAAACTTATGATTTATGCAAATGTCATCTTGTCAGACGACTTTCAATTGACACTTTTTTGTGTTTGTCGACGTTCATCCGAAAGCTCGTGTTGTGACTGCTGACCATGGAAACGAAACGAACGTCGCGCAAAGTGTCGAATGTTTACAGCACTGACAGACACAATTTTGAAAATAAAATCGATTATCGGATTAACTTGAATCCAACAGCTAATGTATCGAAAATTATTTGCTAAATCTCGGTAAATGGTTATATATCGGTAAATTAAGCAAATGTCGAAATGATAAATGATGGAATTCTTAGCGGTTGGATCCCAGATTATCTGGTAAAATATTTCAAGAGTGTAAGCCTGAAGTGCAGAAATCGTTGTTTTTACAGCAATATATATTGAAACTTTTAAAACCCTTTGAAAGCTCAATATCAGTACTTTCTGCAATGCTATTGAAAAAGAAATCGATCACGTCATATAATGAAACAACAATTTTACCAGTATATCTTAGTCTTTACTCACCCCTTATTATTCCGTAAAAGTGACAAAGGTTTTGTTTTAACTAAAATCTTTCAGAAAAGACTAAAATTATAAAAAAAAAACAATTAGTTGCTTTTTTGCAACAACACAAAATTTCTTATTTTCATTCCATTAGTAGATATATTTTATTTGATCTCAAATGTTTAACCTCATTCGGTTAATTTCGAGTAAGTTCAAAGTAGTATAAATAAATACTATAAATAAATCCGCTATCTGTTACATTACCATAGCTGTGAAATGGTGTTAGGACTACGTAGAAATTTGTTTAGATGTGCAGCACTTAGTGACCAAACACAGATACACACAAACAATTAAAAGCAAAACCATTACAAAGACAGCAGCACGATTGCATGTTTCAATATCAAAAATAGACTAATCCATAGAATAACAGATAACAGATACACAATACTTAGAAATAATGTGCACGACTGCACATTTAATACAAACCACTATTGAGCAAAAAAAAAAACAACCTTAACTAACGAAAAATAGACCGCCCATGAAGTAAAACAATAACATAACCAAACAAGGGTTAGCCGTTTGTTAAATTAAATAGAAAAAAAAGCTTTTGTCATTGGGGTTGTTATTGAAAATGACAACATTAGGAAACAAAAATACAGGAAAATGTTTTTGGCAAAATTCAAATAATAAAAATAATAATATTTCTAGTCAAAGTGCGGAAACTCAAAACCAAACCAAAATAACATGCAGGAATTTCAAATTTAATGTATTTTATAATATGTGTAGAACACACAAACACATACACTATGTTTTACTCATATTGGTGCAATTTCAGTTTTAATTTATTATGCGAACCATTATTATTTTGAAATAGAAATATCACATGTTCGGTGTAAATGATGCAGTTTCAGATGTTTATTGGAAATATCCGAACATCCTTGTGCCTTTGAGTACTAGTGATGACAAGATCTGTATGACCGAAAATAATCCATATATCTCATCGAATGGGCTTACCAGATGGGGATATCATTTGGGAGTATTTATCCATCATCGTTCTCCTCAAGCCGTCTGTGCCATTGATGTTGGCAATTCACTTTATGATGTCCCTCAGTTGCAGCCATTGCCGTTTCTGCGATTCGCAGGTAGTACAGACCGCCGTGGCGTCCTCCAGTCGCAACAAGCGTACCACCAACATCGACAATATCACACCCTTCCGTATCGAAACTCACCTTAAAGCCTTTTTGGGACATCTTACTCACTGAGATCAGATTCGTCGATAGGGCTGGAACAAACTTCACCTCGTTGACGTCGATCTTTGGAACATGGCCTTCTCCGTTGACTCCGTACACAACGCCAGATCCTTCACCTTAGATCTGCGTGCGCTTGCCATCCGCCAGCATGATAAAACCACCAGCGAAATGCTTCAACGAACGAAAGAACGATTCATCGTTACACATGTGGGCGCTCCCCCGCTGTCGATCACCCAGCTACCGTGAGCTTCGTCCGCAACCGTAAACGCCACACCTCTCCCATCGTTCTGTGCAGCTTTTGCCTTCACGTTCCTATCTGGTTCCACCTTCGGCGAATTGCAATCCTTCCTCTGCTGATCCGCCAGGAGCTTCCGGCAGTTCCGCTTTAGGTGTCCAGCCTTCTTACAGTAGTGGCAGGTTCGAGTTTCGTTTCGTGGCTTGCCGTGGTTATTGATAGATGGGGTAGTCATTGTCCCGTTCAACAATACATTATGTCGAATAGATCAACTTACAACTGATTTTCAATCTCTATCTTTTATAAAATGAACCTGAACGCCAATAAAACCTATTCTGTTGCCAGCCAGTGTAGGTTTCGATTCTATCTGTCTATTCTATGTGCAAGAAAGCATAGAAAAAAATCCATAATATAGGTAGCTACTAGTATTCGCCACCCCAAGAAAATATATTTCTTATAAATCAACCAAGAGGCTTTTGATAACTGTCAATTTGTTGAATAAAAGCTTTCAATCCATGTTAAGGTGAAGATGAATCGAAGCCAAACTTAAAATTTTCAAGTGCACAAATCTGGAGAACCGAACACCCGTTTGAGCTGAAAACTTAATAGATTGGTCATCACCAGTCGATTAGAAATACGCGAATCTGTCAAAAGATACAAACTCTAGTAAAATTAAATGGTGTAGTACTAAATTCAGTTTTCATTCATTTACAGATATTCCACTAAACAGCTCGAAGACTTATTACCATTTTTGAACAAAATTATCACGTACATATTGCCATCTTCTACATTACGTCTTACTAGCAGTGTTGCTCAGACTCATTTCCCCGAAAATAACATTTTCCGAACTACGAAGCCACGAACTACTACAACCATGCTCTATCCTCCTAAGATAGAAAAGCAGATGGTTAAGCTTGAGTACTGCACACAAAATCGATCAATTTTGATCCCAGAGAGCCACAATTCAAGTTTCGGTGAAATGAAATGAGTGAGTGAGTGAGTGCGAATCATTTCACCGAAACTTGAATTGCGGCCCACCGAAATCGAAACTGTCGGATCCCATGTGCAACACTCAAGCCCAACCACCTCCCCCTCCATCACAGGAATACAACGCACAGTTATAACAGTTCATGGCTTCACAATTCGAATTTCGGGGAAATCAATCTGATCAACACTGCTTGCTAGATACTCTTTTAATTCATAATTAACAGATTTACTATGATGGTTCATATTGCCTTGTAGAGAGAACCACTTTGTCCCGTATAGTGTAAAATTAAACAAAAGATAAGGTTTTTTTAATGTTCGCAAGAACATTCTACGTAACATTTCTTACAAAACACAACTTTGATATGGAAGTAGACTCTTCAAACTAGATTAGCTTGTATTGTGTTTCTATGCTTTTAAACATCTTCTCTTTAGATGGTCCATACTCCTATTGACGGTAGCGGATTCTAGCTTGCGACATACCAAACTTCATGATTTTACATCGGCCACATGCCACATGGCGATGAATTCTTTCGGACACTCGGTTTCCTGAAGGAAGTGAGCACTATATTGACGGTTTAATAACTTGCGGCGTATCAAACTCCATGGCCAATTCTGTAGAAGAACGATTTAAAAGCTTTCAAATGATTCGACCATATGGATAAATAATTCACAAAGCTGGTTGCATTGGAGGAACGATCACTTTGTCGATGTCGACGATTTTAAAATCTAATCTAGATGCATAAAACATAAAATCATTAAATCAGTTTAAATCAGTTTACTTTTAGATCAGTTTACTTTTACTATATCGTTTTTGGATCAGTTTACTTTTACTATATCGAGGATTCTGGTGCCCCAGGGAAAATGATCGATTTTTGCCTGAAATCTTCATTAAGTAAAAACAATCAAGTAATGGGAGACACGGTGCTCCCCTGACCATTATTATCAGAAAAAAATCTCCATCAAATCTGTGCTCACCAGTCGTTTTCTATAGCTAAGCTGCGTGTCTGGGTAAAATTTTATGGGAAATCTGAGATATTTAAACGGGTTCACATTGGCCGTGATAAAGAAATATACCATCAAAATTTGGATCAAAATTGGTTTATATAATCATTTGTAATCTCTGGGCTAGGTTTTGAAGTTACGCCCTTTTTGAGGTGTAACCATTAAAAGCACTAATTTTATATACAATAATTAACGTTGTTATCATCCGTTATGTATGTTCGAATGTTTTCAATGACACATTGTACTTACATGCCGCCAAAGTCTTTCGCAATTAACTGATTTTCTTTGGCTCAAGCGCTATAAGGCCATTTCTGTATTATCATTATTATTATTATTCATAAAATATTGTTATAAATCAAGCCCAACTAGCTGTTCCGGCCGTACAAAGTTGCCTCTGAGCTTAAACTTCAATTGCTGAGTAATACAATGGATACACTATGGCACTCTAGACCATCGTTTCCCAAACTTGGTTTTCGCGACCCCCCGACCACCCATCGCCTCGCTCATTTTATCAATAAAAAGCGAGCTGACGAGACGTTGGGGGATCGCGAAATCCAAGATTGGGAAGGTATGCCCTAGACCACAGGCAATTTTGTGATCATTTGCGGCATACACTACTACATTTAGAATTTTCACAAATCTAGATTTTTACCTGTGGGATTCCTGGTCTTTCAATCACACAAAGACGTAAGAGTCCTGAATAAATACAATAGTGGAACAATAATTGTATAAATCAATCAACCCATTCTCAAGCCTCCACAAGTAGACTAAGAGTCACGAGTTGGTTATTTGGTTTCATTGAATTATGAGACTTGCAGAGCTTAATTTTATATTTCTTCCTTAAAAATCAGTACTCAAATCAAAACCCTCTTGAGAAGATTCTATCCCATAACATTGAATTTCATTTCTATGAATGCCAATAACCCGAGCGTCATCGCCCTGTCGCATCATTACGCTGAATAACCTTGAATGACTTTACCCTGCGATAATGGAGTTTAAGGTGAAGATAAATCGAAGCCAAACCTCAAATTTTCAAGAGCACAAATCTGGAAAACCAAACATCCGTTTAAGCTGAAAACTTAATCGATTGGTCAGTGTTTGGTGGTGACCAATCGATTAAGTTTTCAGCTCAAACAGGTGTTCAGTTCTCCAGATTTCTGCTCTTAAAAATTTTATGTTTGGCTTCGATTCATCTTCACCTTAAAGTAATGCTATTCTAGGAACTAGAACTTGGGGTGATGGTCTTCAGGTTTATGGATATTCGGCGAAATAGAATTCAGAATAAAGGGGTATAGTTCTAATAATATGTAGGTTTCAAAATATGGTAAAAACAGAGTTATTTATGGATTCTGTGTAACTTCCAATTTTGGTTACTAGAATATCATAAATTGTTCTGTGGCCCAGTGGTTACCTGATGGTCTACCTACCATAAAATTATTTGAATTCTACACAAACTGAAGATTTTTATGTAAACTTTCATTTTTTCGATCGCAAACTGTGCCTATGAAGTTAAGACTCACCAGCTGCTATAACCAATGTAGACAAACAAAAAAACATGATTTGAGAGCTACAAAAATTGAGCTATGTAAGTCCTACGATTTTAAGTTCCTTTAAAAACTGTAATAACGGATATTTGCATTCTTTTCGGTCGCTGCTTTCTACGTCGTTTATTTAATTTTATCACATACACTGCTATCCATAACCAAAAACTCAAGTCCAAAAGTATTCTATGACGTATATTGTTACTTTAATATACAACAATAGTTGCACGTAAGATATTCTGAGATATTGTAAATCGAGTGGATTCATGTGACTCGTTTATAGTCATTGTCGATCAAAGTAAGCATGCCTATTTCAGATGTCACCCGTCGACTCTCATAGTAAACCAGTCACATAGAGTGACAATTGGGTCCTAAAATTTTTAATGAAATCTTGTTTTTATTCAATAACACGAAAGAGCATCTCACTGCAACTACTTTAGCAATTTTTCCCGCTCAAATAACGGCTATATCATGTTTAAACTTTAATTTAAAAATTGGGTCCATAAATGAACCTTGACACTTAAGATCATATTTGACGTTCGCTTAGTCGACAAAAACACCACAGGGGTTTTAGCTTTAACACTGGGGTTGTTCCTATCTGACATTTCGGAAGGGACACGGAAAACAAAATGCACCCAAAATTTGAGTTTAAGCCAAGGGGTGTGACAAAATCTAATAAAATGTTTTTTGGACTCAAATCAACGGAAACCATTAGAAAATTGAGTAAACATGTGTTATTGGCATAAACTTAAGCGTTTGGCACTAAAATTGGGACAGGGCTTTAGGATCCTATAGAGCTTAGTGACATTTGAACACACGTAGACTAGCATACGCTCGTCATACACAGTTTGTTTTTGTTTTCCTCAAAGAAACTTGCACACGCTTTCCAGACTCATCAAAATGCATATGGAAATATTACTCAATTTGAGAAATTTATACACGGATACTGGGTGTTTTTCGAGACAGAGTGCATATTGTTTTCCTCTAAGGTTCACAACTACATCTACACTAAGGCACCCATACCATCGGGCGTGAAAACCACTATTATCGATAAACTCGAGTGACAGAGCCGAGTCGAGCAACATTTTTGGTCGACAGTGACTCCAGTCGAATCGTTTTTGGTCGACTCGACTTATAAAATAGGGCCCTGAATAGTAAGTTCATGCGTTCACCAAACTATCCAGAATATCGTGCTACAGAAATTTATTTGGTTACATGATGAAATTGGCTTCGTAATGCCTTATAGCGCTTGAGCCTATGAAAACTCAGTTAAATGTGGCAGAATTTTGTGGCATGTTCAATGTTCAATGTGTCATTGAAAACATTTGAACATGCTTAACGCTACTTGAATGCCTAATCAATCTATTGAACATAAGTGCTTTAATGGTTACGCCTCCAAAAGGGTGTAACTTCAAATTTTGTTAATATTCTTATTAGAAACTCCATCCAGAAGATACAAATAACTATAAAAAGCAACTTTGATTCAAATTTTAATAGCATATTTTTATGATAATCACTACCAATAAAAACCCATATAAATATCTCAGATTTTCTTTGAATTTGTGAACTTCTACAATCAAAAAGACATAACTCCAAAACAGGCCCTACATTTTTTTTTAATTTTGCTCAGACATGCAGCATAGCTATTGAAAACGACTGGTGAGCACAGATTTGACGAAGATTTTTTTTTTTTTTTGATAATAACGGTCAGGGAAGCACCGTGGGAGAAGTTGAAAGACGAACATGATTGTTCACTCGCAGTTGCTATTCCGTTATTGCAACAACATTTGTACTTACATAGGGAACCAACAGATGCAACTCAGCATCAGTAGCATCCTTAATGTGTAATTTTTGGCGCTCTCATTTTTACAACACCGGCTGCGTCCGAATGCAGGTTAATTTGGGGATGGGAGGGAAACGTTGACGGGTTACTTGCTTTATGGAAGTCAAGGAGTCCTCTGCACTTCCACAAGAAACAACCCAAGTAATGTAGTGGATCATGCTGAAGGTTAATTACTAAAATTTATCGACTGATGTTTAGGTGTACTTTTAGATTGGCTTTCCCAGTCTAGGCTTATACTAACGGCTTATGTTGAAGAAAAAAAACAATGAAAAACCTTTACAATTAGACAAATCGAACTATGTATTACAATAATACAATAAATAATGTATGTGACTTTCCTACAACCTGACACCCATAATGCCCTAGGATCGTAAAAATGTTACCTTTTCCCTCAATTTATCTTGTCGAGTTCAGCACATTTTGCTTTAATGCTGTCAAACTGGCTAGTATGGAATCTGGTTCTGATAATCCTCAATGTATAATGTGTAATGTGGTGCTCTCATTATTATAACAAACAATACCGGCGCCGGCTGTGTCCGAATGCAGGTAAATTTAGGGATGGGAGGAAAATGTTGACGGGTTACTTGTTGTATAGAAGCCGAGGAGTCCTCTGCACTTCCACAAGAAAACACTGGGAGTTTGGATATGGGAAAGGATTCGTTTTGATTTTTATGTATATTCCCTATAACGTAAATGAAAATATCGTAAGCATTTATGTCAAAATATTCAGAAAACACTTCAAATATTCCACTTGCAATCAAACCTTGAAGATAATAGAAAATATTTTAGATTATTGGAAGTATTGTAGTCGATCATGCAAAAAAATAATTACTGAAGGTGAAGATGCATCGAAGCCAAACCTCGAAATTTCAAAAGCACAAATCTAGAGAACCAGACAACCGTTTGTGCTGAAAATGCTACTCACTGGTCACTCGCTGGTGGTGACCAATCGATTAGATTTTCAGCACAAACGGTTGTCAGGTTCTCTAGATTTGTGCTCTTGAAAATTTTGGGTGCATCTTGACTAAAGTTTAGGTGTGCCAAACTGAAAGGCTTGCTCATCCTAGGCTTATACAAACGGCTAAGGGGCGATCCATTAATTACGTAAGACAATTTTCGGGTTTTTTCAACCCCCCTCCCCCTATGGTAAGATTTTTTGTATGAAAATTAAAAGTAAATTGTATGGCGCGTAAGAAATATCAAACCCTCTCTCTCCCCATAAACCCTTACATAATTAATGGACAGCCCCTAATGTTGCAAAGAAAAGCTATTGTGATAAAACAAAAACTCTTATTTCATTTTTAACAATTTATGTTTATTATACACATACCATATAACAAATATATAACAATTAGATCAACTTTGACTATTTATATAATCACATCCAATTTTTTGACCCCAATAAATAATTTTAATGACTTCCCTACAACCCGACGCCCACAATGCCCTGAACTTGCCCTAGGACCGTAAAATGTTACTTTTCCCCTCAATTTACCTTGTCGAGTTTACTAAGAGTAACTACACATTTAGCTTTAATGCTGTGAAACTGTTTAGTATGGAATCTGATTCTGATAATACTGTATCATATCGTAAGTTCTGGTTCGGAAGTTTTGGTATGAGTTCCGTATAACACCCAACATGTGAGCAGCCGCTTCCTTATTATTTTTGGTTGGCACGAACCGTTGCTTCAACAACGTAATGGTTTGTCCACGGAAGCAAGGCAGTCCCGTGTCGAGCATCAGCGAAACAAGAGTAACAATTGCATCCTGGTATGGTCGAATGGCCAGGAACGACTGAACGCACAAATCACAGAACCATTTGAAGGGTGCTGCTTCCATTTTTCCTCCCATCACCATCACCATTTCGTCGGTCAGCTTGAGATCTGGTTCGAAACCTATGTTACCACCAGGCGACGATTCGAACATGAAGCCAAAATCTGGATGAAGAAGTACGATTAGATTCAGTTTCTAAAAGAAATATATCTAACCTTACCAATGTGAATAATGTGTCCATCTTTGTCGATCATAATGTTTCCGTTGTGACGATCTTTGATTTGTAGTAGATAGCCAATAACCGAATAGGCCGCCATTGACTTTACAAAGTTGCTGCGTGCCACTTGGAACTCCTTCGATGTTTCGTCCCCATACTGGTGCAGGAAGTATTCATATAAGCCGGAGTCTGTCTGCCGTCCCAGCTGATCACGCGATTTTGCATTCGGAACGCACTCAATGACGCCACACTAAAAGATAAAATCGAGATTTTGATAGATTGTACATGTTTAACCTATTGTGCAATTGCTTACCCCAGGTGCTGTGGCTACAACACGATACGGGAACAGAAACAGTTCCAAGCCGACTTGTTGGAAAATGTTCTTAAAAATGGAGATCACTTGCAGTGCCAGCATATCCTGTCGAACGTCATCGCCCACCTTAAAGATGGCAGCTTGCCACGTTTCCGGTCCCATGGAACTCAGTTTCGGTCCATCCAGCTGGCTGTTTGGATTGTTAGATACTTCCATTGCCATGCTTTCCAGCTCGTTGATACCGCATCGATGCACTCGGAACCGGGCCAAGTACGGAGCTTTTGCTGCACTCTGCATCGGTGTTCCACTGTTATAGTCAATGTCAAGTACCATCGCTTCCGGATTCGAGGGCAGATAGCACCCGGCTTGAACTTTGATTCGGCTGAGCGCATCCAGACAAGCCTTTTTTCGTGCTTGGCCTTTGGGGAACGAACGGATCTCTCCACTGACGGCTGTAATGTAGAACGGGAGTTTTGAATAGATTGTTAAATTATGTCGGTTATAATATTTTTTTCAGGTTTTTTATAGACCTTTGATTTTATGAAAAAATTGAATACCGTAATCTTTCTTTGCAAATGCGCCCCATAAATTGACTATTTAAGGATCCCCACTATTTTTGTCAACAAAGTCATTCAAGAAAAAAAAACGATAGAGTGCCGGTACCAATGGTTTTTAATGTACCAGTAGATTGAACTATGGAATAAAACTTACATTTTTCGATAAAATTGACCGTCACTATTTTTGGTGGATAGATCGCCTCTAGTTTAATCGATTTGCCAAATTTCAGTTTTTTATTTCATCAAAAAGTCATATAAATAATTAAGTTTGCGCAAAAAAAATGCTCCCTTGTACCAGTAGTCGCCGTCGTGTTCCAATAGTTGGTCAACTGACGGAAGCAGATTTTTTTAAATAGATACATAAAAATTAAGAAATGTCTCAGAGATGATCTTTATGCTTCATTCGAAAGATTTTAGTTGCAGCTCTGAGGAAAAAATATAAAATCTGTGTAAAAATCAACTAAGGTACCGTGGGCAAGTGGGTAATGAAAATCGTATAGTTGAGATTCTTTAAATTCTGATGACTTTAAATTGAAATAAATGAGGTGGTGTATATTTTTTAGCTTGACTCCCAAATATAAGCAGTATGCTGAAATTGATTTTTATGTAAAATTGAAGAAAAATATACAAAAAAGTTTTTAAAAAAAGTCTCCCTATTTTTCATTTGCCAAAAATTGAAAAATTAAAAAATTGAAAAATTTACAACTGTTCACGATTTCTATTAACTTTTACATTTGTTAAGGCGTCCCAATGAAGTATAAGTAACATAACATGTAAACAAGGAAAATTTTATTCTTGTCAATAAAATTTTCTTCTGTTCAGTTATGTTTGTTCAAATGTTTCTACAACATTATAACTATAACATTTTCAATATTAGTTCTTACATCAAGGGACAACAATTGCATTTCTGCTTTGCAAAATTTTCACCGCTCGTTACTTGGTTTTAAGAAAGTCGGGTAACCGTCGAGCAGAAATCATTTCTTGGAACTGAATCCATCAATAAAGTGTTTAGAATATTTTTGTGTAGATAGACCTATACCCCATTTTTATGTTTTGAGCTGTTTTACATAGACATTCCTCGAGATTACCGTGCGTTCTCTTATATTGGAACTGTTCAATCAACGTCTTCCTTTTAATCGGCTGTCCGAAGTAAACATATTAATATCGTAATGTTTAGCAACCACTTTTAGTTCCATGATTTCTAATAGCTTTTAACGCTTCGAGTATAGCGTTTCTTGAATTATCAGCACGTTCGGTTATTCTATGATAATTGCGAATCATGTATACTTATAGCTACCTAAAGAGAAAATTCAATCTCTAATGAAAAACTTTTCACTTGCCCCACGCGATTAGAAAATGAATGGTATTTCTATTTAGTTATTTTTAGGTATACGTCGAATTAATTCTTATACTTTTTTATTGCAGTTTGAAAATGTGAGAGGGAACAACTTAGAAGTGGTACAGAAAATTGTTTTCCGCAACTTGTTTCCACTGAAAATATTAAAAAAAATTGCACGCCGCCAACTTGTTACGGAGTGATAGTTGACAGGTTAACAATCTTTCGCTCTATCATGCAATAATGGCTGAATAATCTCAGAAATCTGTTACCTATCCTAATGTCCTCAATGGCCTCAAAGGTTTACGCATGAGTTTAAAACGTTAATTCACATATTCAGTAAAATATAACAATTATTTTCACTCACCCCATTTACCAACTTGCCCCGCGGTACCTTATACAAAAGGTCCCATATACTAACCTGTAATTTTGCCGAAGAAGTCAAATTCGCGCTCATAGAATCGTTTCGCCGGCCCGGACAGAGATGCGATGATATTCTGAGATAATGCTTCCAAACTGTCATACAATACAGCTGATAAGGAAAAAAAAAGAATGCTTAGAGAAAACTACTCTGATTCAACACACCCACAGCTGAAAACTTACGATCCTTGTGATGCATCTCCTCATCGATGTACATGTTCGTTTGCATATTCCAAATCAGTTGATGGGCAACAATTTGCGACCGTTTGGAGATATGTTTGATGAACTCCACTACATATCCCATCTAAGAAATGAAAAAAAGTTAGACAATGAAGAAATACTTCGATCGGTCAATGTACCGTATCATGTCGCAATGCCTGCACCAACTGGGGAATGTAAGGAAGAACGGCTTCAGCTGGGTACGAGTTCAAGGTCGTAACGGCGTACTGTGCGGTCAATGGATGCGTGGGGAATTGACGTGAGAAATAGGACAGTGCTTGTATAGGATTGACACGAGCCCAAGTCAGCATGTAGACGAGTTCGGGAGCTTCGTTGAGCAGGGTTCTAGTGGTAACGAGATATTTCAATGCTTCCGGAATGTGAATCACTGCAAGTGGATCCGAGCAAACGAGGCGAGTGACTTCATCCTCAATGGTCTCAGCATTTCGTATACGCTGCGGCAAAAATATAGCGAGTGCCGGGTTGTAGGACCATGCAAGCCTAGTGTAGTCTCGCCAAACGTTCAGCTTGACTGGACGAGCTCTCCATTCTGCAACAGCTTCTTCACCAGCTATCAACAATTCCTGAGATGACAAAGGATTTGCCCAAATGAGCATGAATTCAATTTCAACGGCTAGCAATTCCAAAATAAGGTTTCGTTTCTTCATGTAGTCTTTATCGTAGGCATCCTTCTGATAAGGTGGGCGTTTGATGCGATTCGAGCGTTTCGAAAGCGTAGACGTTGAATGTGGAATGGTGTTGTACCAACCTGCATTTCCGCTGCTAGTAGATCGTGCTACTTCGCTGCCGGCCAATGAGACTGTATCTAGAGATTTATTTACGGACAGATTCTGAGACGTCGGGTGCAAATCGTAGTCACTTACTTCCGAAGCGACCAAATGTTTCTTCTCACTACGCATCGTTTGCCAAAATTTAAGCAGTATTGATATATCCTCCAGCAGAGCTTCACGTGATTGACTTGGACACAGCTGTGGTCCACAGAAGTAATCCAGCGCGTTTGCGTAGATACGTTCGCGCAGTATATTTCGAGCAAGTGATTTGGGAATGGTATTTCCTTGCAAAAGAGATAATCCACACTGAAGAAGCTTGAACCGGCAGCCGACCGTGGAAATGTGTCTGGTCATTTTGAAGTCTCGACTAAACGGCAAACAACGATGAAGCAACATGCAGAACATTTCAACTTTATCGCGGTTGCAGTACTTAGCAGTATCTACCATTTCAGATAGTAACTGCAACCAAATCAAATGTGGAGCTACGACAATTGGCTTGGGGACCAACTTGCAACTTTCATACGCCGCCAGAGGGCTAGTAATGTCAACCTCTTCGGTGAACAATCCTATTCTTTTATCGAATGTGGTTTGCCAAGCCGTTACCATCTCCTGAATGAAACATAGTTCAAGATCTTGCCGAGCCGTTAGGATCCACTGCCAGCATTCCACGGCTGTTTCCATGGCAGATTCCGTGAACAGTTGAACCTGTGAAGATGAAATGGCATGCAGCAGCTTCCGATTAGCACTCGAACATAGAATCAGATATGCTGTAGCTCTCCAAAGAGCACCCCTTTGTTTAGCATCACTTTTCTCTGCACAGGCATCCCAGATATCTTTCACCAGTCGATCAGCCAATCCTTTCTTTTCTTCGTCTTCCAAAACCGACAATAATCCGGAAATTTCTCCTGCGTATTTGCTGCGCAAGCATAATACCGATACGAACTTTGACGTGTCGCTATTGACGCAATGTGGCCGTTTCGATGTAGACTGGATACTGGCATTGGTGACCCACGTGTGGAGGATTGAATCTACCGCTAGAGCCAACCCACTATGGTTCGACAAGGTCGTCGTTGGTACCTGATTGGGATACTCTTGTAAATGGCTTCTGGTTGATTTTGGTGCCCATTTCATGGCTTCACTAACGATACCTTGGCAACGATCAGCAAAGTCCTTGACACGACTCTCGCGGGCTGGTAAACTATCCATCAACTGCAGTGTGTAGGGTGTGGAAGCTACTCTTAAAGTAGGAGTTTCTTCATTTGGATCAAGGGTCAAAGAAAACGCAAGTAATTGAAGAACATCCAGCATGCACCACAATACTTTACGATTCCACAATAGATGAGGAAATTTGTCAACCAACTGTGATAAGTACTGATCTGCAACAAGCTGAATTTGCTTGTGAATGTGATTGAAGTACACCAACAGCAACATTGCTTGGGATTCTAGAACTTTCTCCCGAACAGCGTCCTGTGCAAGAAGCACGCTCCTAAATTTCTCGAACACTTGATCACCAATGCATCGGATACATTGCCACATGCCGTACTTATCCTTCAGTAGTGCGTTATCACAGAGATAATTCAATATCGGTTCCAAACTGGGCTCAGAGGCATTCTCTACCCTCAAAATTTCCAGCCAATACACGCTTAATAAATATGTACACTGCGCAAAAGTTAATTTATTGATGCACTGAGTGATGTCCGCCGGAGGATGGTCCAACAAAACTAAGATTTGACTTCTAAGTTCGTTCAAGCTGACGCTGTCGGATCGGATCGCAGATGTGTAGTTCAGCTCTCGCATTTCTGACCGATGAGCTATCTGAGAGATCAGCAGAGGAGACTTGGCCGCAATTTGCTGCACTCCCTGATACCAATCCGATGGCCACAATCGTGCATTGGTAAAACCCATCACCACACAGTACAGCCAGAAGTCTTTGAACAGTTTATGGAGCCGTTGCTTCGGGTTTTTGATCGGTGGTAAACGTCTTACGAGGACCTGCAAATGAACGATTAATTCTGCGTTATTGCCACAAGATTTCTATTGTACAACTCACAGCAATAACAGGGATCAGCATTCCCAGATTTCCGGCACTAGAGCTGGCTTTCTGCGCACCGGACGTGCTATCGTACGATCGTTCACCCTCCAACCCAATCTGGACAAACAGTTCCAGCAGTTTGCCTAGCAAATCCAACATTTCCAGCTCGCCTTGAATGTTGGCGGCAATGTTGGCCAATGCGTTGACCACCGCATCCGACACATGGTGGTAGGATTTCCTGTAAACACTTTTGAATTTAAGCCAACCAAAGTGGGAAAGGAGTGTGGGGTGTATTTGTGTGTACGTGATTGTGGGTGTCATTTGGTTGGAGGGGGGAGGGTAGAGACAGAGAAAACTTCAATTAGAAATAGCCTCGGACGATACATTTAGCTTAGCACGGGGTACAAACACTATGCAGATGGGAAGGTTTTCAGGAATAGAGAAGAAGACATTGCGCTGCATATTATTAACAACGTCTCGATGAATGTGGACACGGTGAGGGTAGGTAGTGGTAGATCACAGGAACTGCGTAGGGATATACACAATAAATGTTGCAGAATAAATGGACCATGCTTTCAAAAACCGGGTGATGTTCATAACCATTTTTGCTGAATTAAGATTTTTCCAATTATGATTGTGATCAAAAGTGAGATGGTGCTACTTGTGAGAGTTTGTTTCAACTAGGCTTACCAGATGACATCTTATTTGAGGAAACGTTTTCCTTTTCATGTATTACTTTGCATTGAATACATAGCACATGATATCAATTTCATTCTCTTATCATTTTTGTTAAAATGTAGTATTTAAACAGAATACCATGCCTCTTTTCTATGAAGCGTTGATCAAACCTATTCTATCCAGAGGCAGTGATTGCAAATACATGGTTAGGGTAGCTCACGATTTTGAAAAACAAAACTTAAATGCCCTCTGCTTCCTAAGCTAGTTAGCTAGTTACTTAAAAATTTTCCTTCTCCCAAATTTCCATCTGGTAAGCCTAATTTCAAGTGATCATGGAATATTTTCGTCAACATTAGAAGGTAAAGAGGAAAATGCAATGAAAGTAACCATTATAAATGTTATTTAACGCAATTTTTCCAACGAAGTGGATGAAAACCTTCATGAATTATCATAGTCAAAGAATGAAAACCGTAAAACAAACAAATCATATACATGGTTGGAGCTATTTACAAAAATCTAGAGATGTGCCACCGTTGCAGCCTAGAAAAATTCACGGTAAAATATTAGGATCATTCTGGCAGTTTGAGGTCAAACAGAAATAAAAAGGACCATATCCAAGCAGTGAAAATTAATCTTAGCGATAAATAAATATAAATTCTTAAATAACATGTCGAATTCTAAACGAAACTATGTCACCTTACCTCTGTTCTGGGTTGGTGGAATAAGCCAAAGACGCTGCTTGTACCGTTACTCTAGAAAACATTTTCATGATTTCTTCAAAAACCTGTGCTTCACACTTGGAGATGATCATACATCCCAGCTGGTCTACGATCAGGACGTTCTGTTCGGAAGGTACTTTGCAGAAGCGTTGAATAAAAAACTGAAGGATGTTATTCGTCGTTTTCGGCGTATCTTTCAGGGCGACCGCCACGTGACCTAACATAACAATGATGTTCAATGAAACCAAGCTGGATTCGCTTTCTTGCTTCTCCACGGTAAACAATCGGTTCGATACATTGGCCACCAAAGCTGGTACGCAGTACGGATCCAGTGCATGAGCTGCTTTCAGTGCAATGGCAAGGTTCTCAATGGCCGCATCTCGCAGTGCTTCGAAGGCTTCATGAGCGGATTTGGTGAGACCCTTGCGCTGATTCAGTTGCTGGTCAAATGCTTTGAAATCGGACCCTTGAACTGAAATGATAAAAATCAAAAAGGAAAATCATATTATATATATGTAAATGGCAAAATGCTACGTTGCAAAATATCTTACACCCAACCCTGCCTTTAAACTGGGTACACTTTGGTGTTTTGTGTATTTTTTCTTAGCTCGGATATTAAAATGATTCTATTTTTGACTTAAACTGACGCCAAAAACTATCCGTCTCAACAAATAACGGTATCGATGCCCGCCTCTGTACAATCTTGCGCATCTGAAACAACCAGATGTTAGCAATGCATACGCGCAGAATACCGAGCATTGGCTAGGAAGGCTCTTGCTTTCTCGAAAGCCGATACCGCACCAACTTATCTCCACCTTCCAGAGAACTTTCGATCCGTCCGTGTACCGAACGTTTATTCTGTAGGTATTTCGTTCTGATCCGGTCCAGGAAAATGGCTTGTGCGAGCCTTGGGTTGCCAGTTGCCACTTTTCTTTAAATTTTGCTCCTGATAATTACCCTGTGGAACACGTTTTTGTCTCAGGCACCAAAATACCATCAGTGCACCAGTATCCGCTTATGCCCCTATTTCCGCTCACTAGTGTAAACATTGATTTTTCGTGTCAAAAATCAACATTTTTCGCACGGATAAATTCTAGCAATATAAACAACTTTCAAATGAAGTCGTCTGACATTATTTTCATTTGATAAAATAATTCTTTATATTGAAAACATAAGACCTCGTGAGCGGTTATTGGGCCAATAGGAATGTGTGTGTGTTCCAATAACCTAGAACAAAATTTTGAAGAAATGTCGATTTTAGTATACAGCCTTTTTTATTTGTTTTTACCACAGAAAATATCAGGATAAATAACAAAATGTCGAAATTATGGATTTTTTAGTAAGTTCGTCACGAAATCTGTTTACCGTGAGCGGAAATAGGAACACTTAGTTGCAGTAACAAATGCAATTAAATATTTTTTTATAAAAGTTTTTCAAATTCTTTTTATTTTGCCGCTGATTACCTATACGTGGAGCTACACTGTGACATGAAAATAGTATTGATCGACACAATAGTTATTTTATAATAAACATTTGAACACATAACTTCCCTTAAATGAGCGGAATCTGGTGCACTGATGGTACCTCTATTTACTTGAGTAAGTATTGCTGAATCTATTGCCGCTTTCAAAATTATCAGAGCTCGTCTAGTTTTTGAGATATTGGCTCATGAAAATGCAAAATTTGACTATTTTAGCCTACTTACATGCAAGTTTGCCTGCTTGTATGCCAATTTATTTGCTTAATTTGTCACATAATGCAAACTTCATGTCTACAACAATACTTATCATCAAAGTTCATAATACTTTCGATGCTCAAAAGTTATTTTTTGATGGTTTAGAAAAGCATTGTATTTTGCTATATAAGAGAAACGAATAGTTTTGTATGGAGACTGCAAGCATGTTGAAAGAATCGATTTAACCTTCCGCGGATGTTAAGAAAAACAACTTAATAAGATACTGGGGTCATTATGACCCAGAAATGTATACCCCTATAAATCAGCGAAATATCAACCGAATAATGAAATTTATGCCGCATTCGAAAGATACACTCCTCAAGACTCTGATCACTACCTGGAATACCGGTTCCGGATCCAGTGGCCACCGGGAATCGGCTACGAAGGGGACCATGTTGGCCACGTGGAATTTCAGTACACTCAGTCCAGAAATCTGCAGTCATCACCAAATTGTATAAGATGCAGGCCATATAGGAATGTACTGTCTTCAGCAAACTTGTTTCGGGGACCAAGAACTTCCACATGGGATACAATTTAGTTCAGAACTCGACCACCGCGTGGCGCTACCGTCGATATGAACTTCCGGTAGAGGCTAATTATGCGATAACTCGAGATTGCGAGCACATAGAAGGATGCTGTCTTCGGCAAAGTTGTTCAGGAGGATAAGGACTTCCACATGAGATACAATTTAGTTCAGAACTCGACCACCGCGTGGCGCTAGCGTCGATATGAACTTCCGGTAGGGGCTAATTATGCGATAACTCGAGATTGCGAGCACATAGAAGGATGCAGTCTTCAGCAAAGTTGCTCAGGAGGATAAGAACTTCCACATGAGATACAATTTAGTTAAGAACTCGACCGCTGCGTGGCGCTAGCGTCGATATGAACTTCCGGTAGGAGCTAATTATGCGATAACTCGAGATTGCGAGCACATAGAAGGATGCAGTCTTCAGCAAAGTTGCTCAGGAGGATAAGAACTTCCACATGAGATACAATTTAGTTCAGAACTCAACCGCTGCGTGGCGCTAGCGTCGATATGAACTTCCGGTAGGGGCTAATTATGCGATAACTCGAGATTGCGAGCACATAGAAGGATGCAGTCTTCAGCAAAGTTGTAGCGTTCGATTATTATTTCGTTAAACTTCACGTTGAATTTTGATTGGGCAAGATTACTACTTCAAATTTAGTATGCAAACGAAGGGCGAGGATAAGTGAATAAATTTAAGAGTGTTCAACCAAACGAAATGCTGCATGGGCACGAACCAGAAAAAGGAGATGTCACAACTATAAGGCGGATGACAGTTATAACCGTTTCCGGAAGACCGACACGCACACATCGCTACACAGAAGCAGCACGAACAAACTGACGGGAAGACTGGCAAAAAAGTGATACACCTTCGAAGTGAACGGTTCGGTTCGGGCAGAGAGCAGCGTTGGCAGTTGGGAAATTAGAAATTTCACACCTCTGCACGACACAAAGTGGAAAAAAACGCACGTGATTTCACCTGACTTGCCAACACGATCGCCAACATCCCGTTGTTCCGAAACCGAACAAACAGGCAACCTCCTCGTGCCGTGCGCAGTCTGTCCAACATCTATCAGCCCCGGCGGCTAAAGATCAGGGAAAGGAAACCACCTCATCGGAGCTGTCGCCACGCTGGACAAAAAGAAAACCACTGGAATCGGAAGATAGAACCGGTGAGAAACCGAAACAGCCAACCAGAAAAAGCCTGCAAAAGCAGGCTTTTTTCTCTTATCCTCTTGTCGTCTTAGTGTGCAGTCAGCGGATCCGCACGGAGGAACCAAGTGCTTGGAAGACGGGCGGCATCCGAGCGTGGCCGTAGAAGCGACGGAGCGACATCGGCGTTGACGAACGCGGTCACTGGCAGGTCCACACACGTCAGATCCATTGCGTGCAGTCCGGTTGCGGAAAGGTGCAGTAGTCGACTGTCGGGGAAAGCAGCCATCCATATAGGGTAAGCTCACCAGCATAGGGCTGACAGCCGTTTGTCCTCGCACAGTGAGCAAGCCAAGAGCCAGCGCGGTCGATGAGCGTTCAGTGTGACACGAGGAGTGCAATGCCTCGGCGCTCCATCATGCTGCCCTTCCGTCAACGTTCGGCCGATTGGATTTCCCGGGCGTAAGCCCAGAAGAAGAAAGGGTGCACCCTAGTGATCAACCGTGAGTAAAAGAAAATTGCAAGAGATAAGAAAGATTGAGCCAGAATTAGGGCCTAGTTAGGGTAGTCAGAAGGTAGGCTGGAAGATGGAAGAAGCTAAATAAAGTTTGCGTACGATGTAATCCGATTTTTGAGGTGTCCAGTTTATTAGCCGGTCCGACCAAGCTTCAGTCTCGCTAGGTCAAACCTAACAAAGTTGCTCAGGAGGATAAGAACTTCCACATGAGATACAATTTAGTTCAGAACTCGACCGCTGCGTGGCGCTAGCGTCGATATGAACTTCCGGTAGGGGCTAATTATGCGATAACTCGAGATTGCGAGCACATAGAAGGATGCTGTCTTCGGCAAAGTTGCTCAGGAGGATAAGAACTTCCACATGAGATACAATTTAGTTCAGAACTCAACCGCTGCGTGGCGCTAGCGTCGATATGAACTTCCGGTAGGGGCTAATTATGCGATAACTCGAGATTGCGAGCACATAGAAGGATGCTGTCGGCAAAGTTGCTCAGGAGGATAAGGACTTCCACATGAGATACAATTTAGTTCAGAACTCGACCACCGCGTGGCGCTAGCGTCGATATGAACTTCCGGTAGAGGCTAATTATGCGATAACTCGAGATTGCGAGCACATAGAAGGATGCAGTCTTCAGCAAAGTTGCTCAGGAGGATAAGAACTTCCACATGAGATACAATTTAGTTCAGAACTCAACCGCTGCGTGGCGCTAGCGTCGATATGAACTTCCGGTAGGGGCTAATTATGCGATAACTCGAGATTGCGAGCACATAGAAGGATGCAGTCTTCAGCAAAGTTGCTCAGGAGAATAAGAACTTCCACATGAGATACAATTTAGTTCAGAACTCGACCGCTGCGTGGCGCTAGCGTCGATATGAACTTCCGGTAGGGGCTAATTATGCGATAACTCGAGATTGCGAGCACATAGAAAGATGCTGTCTTCGGCAAAGTTGCTCAGGAGGATAAGAACTTCCACATGAGATACAATTTAGTTCAGAACTCAACCGCTGCGTGGCGCTAGCGTCGATATGAACTTCCGGTAGGGGCTAATTATGCGATAACTCGATATTGCGAGCACATAGAAGGATGCTGTCGGCAAAGTTGTTCAGGAGGATAAGGACTTCCACATGAGATACAATTTAGTTCAGAACTCGACCACCGCGTGGCGCTAGCGTCGATATGAACTTCCGGTAGGGGCTAATTATGCGATAACTCGAGATTGCGAGCACATAAAAGGATGCAGTCTTCAGCAAAGTTGCTCAGGAGGATAAGAACTTCCACATGAGATACAATTTAGTTCAGAACTCGACCGCCGCGTGGCGCTAGCGTCGATATGAACTTCCGGTAGGGGCTAATTATGCGATAACTCGAGATTGCGAGCACATAGAAGGATGCTGTCTTCGGCAAAGTTGCTCAGGAGGATAAGAACTTCCACATGAGATACAATTTAGTTCAGAACTCAACCGCTGCGTGGCGCTAGCGTCGATATGAACTTCCGGTAGGGGCTAATTATGCAATAACTCGAGATTGCGAGCACATAGAAGGATGCTGTCGGCAAAGTTGTTCAGGAGGATAAGGACTTCCACATGAGATACAATTTAGTTCAGAACTCGACCACCGCGTGGCGCTAGCGTCGATTTGAACTTCCGGTAGAGGCTAATTATGCGATAACTCGAGATTGCGAGCACATAGAAGGATGCAGTCTTCAGCAAAGTTGCTCAGGAGGATAAGAACTTCCACATGAGATACAATTTAGTTCAGAACTCAACCGCTGCGTGGCGCTAGCGTCGATATGAACTTCCGGTAGGGGCTAATTATGCGATAACTCGAGATTGCGAGCACATAGAAGGATGCAGTCTTTAGCAAAGTTGCTCAGGAGGATAAGAACTTCCACATGAGATATAATTTAGTTCAGAACTCGACCGCCGCGTGGCGCTAGCGTCGATATGAACTTCCGGTAGGGGCTAATTATGCGATAACTCGAGATTGCGAGCACATAGAAGGATGCTGTCTTCGGCAAAGTTGCTCAGGAGGATAAGAACTTCCACATGAGATACAATTTAGTTCAGAACTCAACCGCTGCGTGGCGCTAGCGTCGATATGAACTTCCGGTAGGGGCTAATTATGCGATAACTCGAGATTGCGAGCACATAGAAGGATGCAGTCTTCAGCAAAGTTGCTCAGGAGGATGAGAACTTCCACATGAGATACAATTTAGTTCAGAACTCAACCGCTGCGTGGCGCTAGCGTCGATATGAACTTCCGGTAGGGGCTAATTATGCGATAACTCGAGATTGCGAGCACATAGAAGGATGCAGTCTTTAGCAAAGTTGTTCAGGAGGATAAGGACTTCCACATGAGATACAATTTAGTTCAGAACTCGACCACCGCGTGGCGCTAGCGTCGATATGAACTTCCGGTAGAGGCTAATTATGCGATAACTCGAGATTGCGAGCACATAGAAGGATGCAGTCTTCAGCAAAGTTGCTCAGGAGGATAAGAACTTCCACATGAGATACAATTTAGTTCAGAACTCGACCGCCGCGTGGCGCTAGCGTCGATATGAACTTCCGGTAGGGGCTAATTATGCGATAACTCGAGATTGCGAGCACATAGAAGGATGCTGTTTTCAGCAAAGTTGCTCAGGAGGATAAGAACTTCCACATGAGATGCAATTTAGTTCAGAACTCAACCGCTGCGTGGCGCTAGCGTCGATATGAACTTCCGGTAGGGGCTAATTATGCGATAACTCGAGATTGCGAGCACATAGAAGGATGCAGTCTTCAGCAAAGTTGCTCAGGAGGATAAGGACTTCCACATGAGATACAATTTAGTTCAGAACTCGACCACCGCGTGGCGCTAGCGTCGATATGAACTTCCGGTAGAGGCTAATTATGCGATAACTCGAGATTGCGAGCACATAGAAGGATGCAGTCTTCAGCAAAGTTGCTCAGGAGGATAAGAACTTCCACATGAGATACAATTTAGTTCAGAACTCAACCGCTGCGTGGCGCTAGCGTCGATATGAACTTCCGGTAGGGGCTAATTATGCGATAACTCGAGATTGCGAGCACATAGAAGGATGCAGTCTTCAGCAAAGTTGCTCAGGAGGATAAGGACTTCCACATGAGATACAATTTAGTTCAGAACTCGACCACCGCGTGGCGCTAGCGTCGATATGAACTTCCGGTAGAGGCTAATTATGCGATAACTCGAGATTGCGAGCACATAGAAGGATGCAGTCTTCAGCAAAGTTGCTCAGGAGGATAAGAACTTCCACATGAGATACAATTTAGTTCAGAACTCAACCGCTGCGTGGCGCTAGCGTCGATATGAACTTCCGGTAGAGGCTAATTATGCGATAACTCGAGATTGCGAGCACATAGAAGGATGCTGTCGGCAAAGTTGTTCAGGAGGATAAGGACTTCCACATGAGATACAATTTAGTTCAGAACTCGACCACCGCGTGGCGCTAGCGTCGATATGAACTTCCGGTAGAGGCTAATTATGCGATAACTCGAGATTGCGAGCACATAGAAGGATGCAGTCTTCAGCAAAGTTGCTCAGGAGGATAAGAACTTCCACATGAGATACAATTTAGTTCAGAACTCGACCGCCGCGTGGCGCTAGCGTCGATATGAACTTCCGGTAGGGGCTAATTATGCGATAACTCGAGATTGCGAGCACATAGAAGGATGCTGTTTTCAGCAAAGTTGCTCAGGAGGATAAGAACTTCCACATGAGATGCAATTTAGTTCAGAACTCAACCGCTGCGTGGCGCTAGCGTCGATATGAACTTCCGGTAGGGGCTAATTATGCGATAACTCGAGATTGCGAGCACATAGAAGGATGCTGTCGGCAAAGTTGTTCAGGAGGATAAGGACTTCCACATGAGATACAATTTAGTTCAGAACTCGACCACCGCGTGGCGCTAGCGTCGATATGAACTTCCGGTAGAGGCTAATTATGCGATAACTCGAGATTGCGAGCACATAGAAGGATGCAGTCTTCAGCAAAGTTGCTCAGGAGGATAAGAACTTCCACATGAGATACAATTTAGTTCAGAACTTAACCGCTGCGTGGCGCTAGCGTCGATATGAACTTCCGGTAGGGGCTAATTATGCGATAACTCGAGATTGCGAGCACATAGAAGGATGCAGTCTTCAGCAAAGTTGCTCAGGAGGATAAGGACTTCCACATGAGATACAATTTAGTTCAGAACTCGACCACCGCGTGGCGCTAGCGTCGATATGAACTTCCGGTAGAGGCTAATTATGCGATAACTCGAGATTGCGAGCACATAGAAGGATGCAGTCTTCAGCAAAGTTGCTCAGGAGGATAAGAACTTCCACATGAGATACAATTTAGTTCAGAACTCAACCGCTGCGTGGCGCTAGCGTCGATATGAACTTCCGGTAGAGGCTAATTATGCGATAACTCGAGATTGCGAGCACATAGAAGGATGCTGTCGGCAAAGTTGTTCAGGAGGATAAGGACTTCCACATGAGATACAATTTAGTTCAGAACTCGACCACCGCGTGGCGCTAGCGTCGATATGAACTTCCGGTAGAGGCTAATTATGCGATAACTCGAGATTGCGAGCACATAGAAGGATGCAGTCTTCAGCAAAGTTGCTCAGGAGGATAAGAACTTCCACATGAGATACAATTTAGTTCAGAACTCAACCGCTGCGTGGCGCTAGCGTCGATATGAACTTCCGGTAGAGGCTAATTATGCGATAACTCGAGATTGCGAGCACATAGAAGGATGCTGTCGGCAAAGTTGTTCAGGAGGATAAGGACTTCCACATGAGATACAATTTAGTTCAGAACTCGACCGCCGTGTGGCGCTAGCGTCGATATGAACTTCCGGTAGAGGCTAATTATGCGATAACTCGAGATTGCGAGCACATACAAAAATGCTGTCTTCGGCAAAGTTGCTCAGGAGGATAACGACTTCCACATGAGATACAATTTAGTTCAGAACTCAACCGCTGCGTGGCGCTAGCGTCGATATGAACTTCCGGTAGGGGCTAATTATGCGATAACTCGAGATTGCGAGCACATAGAAGGATGCTGTCGGCAAAGTTGTTCAGGAGGATAAGGACTTCCACATGAGATACAATTTAGTTCAGAACTCGACCACCGCGTGGCGCTAGCGTCGATATGAACTTCCGGTAGAGGCTAATTATGCGATAACTCGAGATTGCGAGCACATAGAAGGATGCAGTCTTCAGCAAAGTTGCTCAGGAGGATAAGAACTTCCACATGAGATACAATTTAGTTCAGAACTCGACCGCCGCGTGGCGCTAGCGTCGATATGAACTTCCGGTAGGGGCTAATTATGCGATAACTCGAGATTGCGAGCACATAGAAGGATGCTGTCTTCAGCAAAGTTGCTCAGGAGGATAAGAACTTCCACATGAGATGCAATTTAGTTCAGAACTCAACCGCTGCGTGGCGCTAGCGTCGATATGAACTTCCGGTAGGGGCTAATTATGCGATAACTCGAGATTGCGAGCACATAGAAGGATGCAGTCTTCAGCAAAGTTGCTCAGGAGGATAAGGACTTCCACATGAGATACAATTTAGTTCAGAACTCGACCACCGCGTGGCGCTAGCGTCGATATGAACTTCCGGTAGAGGCTAATTATGCGATAACTCGAGATTGCGAGCACATAGAAGGATGCAGTCTTCAGCAAAGTTGCTCAGGAGGATAAGAACTTCCACATGAGATACAATTTAGTTCAGAACTCGACCGCCGCGTGGCGCTAGCGTCGATACGAACTTCCGGTAGGGGCTAATTATGCGATAACTCGGGATTGCGAGCACATAGAAGGATGCTGTCTTCGGCAAAGTTGCTCAGGAGGATAAGAACTTCCACACGAGATACAATTTAGTTCAGAACTCAACCGCTGCGTGGCGCTAGCGTCGATATGAACTTCCGGTAGGGGCTAATTATGCGATAACTCGAGATTGCGAGCACATAGAAGGATGCAGTCTTCAGCAAAGTTGCTCAGGAGGATAAGAACTTCCACATGAGATACAATTTAGTTCAGAACTCGACCGCTGCGTGGCGCTAGCGTCGATATGAACTTCCGGTAGGGGCTAATTATGCGATAACTCGAGATTGCGAGCACATAGAAGGATGCTGTCTTCGGTAAAGTTGCTCAGGAGGATAAGAACTTCCACATGAGATACAATTTAGTTCAGCACTCAACCGCTGCGTGGCGCTAGCGTCGATATGAACTTCCGGTAGAGGCTAATTATGCGATAACTCGAGATTGCGAGCACATACAAAAATGCTGTCTTCGGCAAAGTTGCTCAGGAGGATAAGGACTTCCACATGAGATACAATTTAGTTCAGAACTCGACCACTGCGTGGCGCTAGCGTCGATATGAACTTCCGGTAGGTGCTAATTATGCGATAACTCGAGATTGCGAGCACATAGAAGGATGCAGTCTTCAGCAAAGTTGCTCAGGAGGATAAGCACTTCCACATGAGATACAATTTAGTTCAGAACTCGACCGCTGCGTGGCGCTAGCGTCGATATGAACTTCCGGTAGGGGCTAATTATGCGATAACTCGAGATTGCGAGCACATAGAAGGATGCAGTCTTCGGCAAAGTAGTTCAGGAGGATAAGGACTTGCAAATGAGATACAATTTAGTTCAGAACTCGACCACCGCGTGGCGCTAGCGTCGATATGGACTTTCGGTAGAAATTACACAGATATTGTCCGTGCATCAGAATCATAGTCCCTACTTATCAAACTAGAGAATCAAATGAATGAAGGATTATGAAACAAATTGTTCAATTTTTTTCCTTGTCTCGATCATTGTCAGACCATTCTCTGCAACTGGGAAAACCGAGACTTGTCACTTTCAACAAGGTTTAAAATGTAACAAGGATTAATAAGTGTTCCTTTCATTACTCGAACATCCTGTTCTTCTCGTTTGAAGCAGTCAGGACTAGGGTTCACTGGTATATCTTTTCTCCATAACGCACCATGAAACTGTGACGTACCCGCGTTATGGGTCATTTAGAAGGATGCTGTCTTCCACAAAGTTGCTCGAGCACCCGGTGGATTTGACGTCGATTTGTATTTCCGATAGAGGTTAATTATTAGAGGGGGTTTTCACATTTTTTGAGCTCAAACACGACCCGTACCCGACTTACTTTATTTTTTTTTAAACCCGGACCCGACCCGTACTCAGACCTGACCCGAACTTGAAAAAAAATCCGCTGTTCAAATCCAAATCTGACACGAAACCTAAGCATTTTTTGTAAGAAAAGACCGAGTTTTCAAAATAGATAAAATCATCGTTTCTGATGCATAAGGAAGCTTTTTGGTTGTTACTCTTACCACAACTCTTACTAAAGTCCACCTAAATCCGAATTTTTACAAACCCGATTCCGACGTACTCGAAAAAAATGTTCTAGCCTTCAAATCCGTCCCGAACCATTCGAGTCCGGATTTGAAAACCCGAGACCCGACTTATAGAAGGATGCTGTCTGCGGTAAAATTGTTCGAGAGAATAAGGAATTAGTCATGAACATACGTTAAAAATTTAACCAGCATGTGGTGCTGGCGTCTATATGTATTTCCAGAAGGAACTCTTTTTTGAAGGTTTTATCTTCGGCAAAGTTGTTCAGTTTTTTTTTAATTCTGCGTAGTAAATTCCGCGTGACGCTCGTCATTATATTGCTCTTATATGATATGAACTCTGAACTTGTGGGCTTCGTGGCCGTGCGGTTAGTGTCGTCAGGCAATGCATCGTGTCATGGGGTGTGGGTTCGATTCCCGCTGCAGCCATTGAAACTTTGCGTGAGGAATGTTTCTCGGCTGTACCATTGGAGCATGCTTATTCTTTGTCTAGTGTTAAGTAACAGTCTGTGCAGCTAAATGGCTGAAGACGGTGTCCGTGTCTTTTAACTACACGATCCACGAAATATATGTTACGATATAAACTACAGTCGACTCTCCATAACTCGATATTCAAGGGACCATCGACTTATAGAATTATGGTATAATAGAATATACCGACACAAAATCGAAGGAACTAATTTTTGTATTTCCAATATTTTTATTATCATTTTTGTAAGAAAGCAGTATTATTTTGTTGATAGCATTTTACAAACTATTATTTGAAAACATTTTTCGAAGTGCTCGAAAAATCACGTTATTTTTACTGACAATAGTTTTTATCATTTTCATGTCATTACAACTTGTAAGTATTTATTCACCTTCAAACAAAAATTAAATCACGTTTCCCCAAAAAAGAAAAAAAAAATTAAAATAGATATCGAGTTATGGAGAGAAATTCACATCTCACGTAACATCAACTTGTGGAGATATCGAGTTACAGAAATATCGACTTATGGAGAGCAAAATGTATGGAAATTCGAAGGAACCGGAGAATCCATCTAGTTATAGAGTATTTCGGGTTAGAGAATATCGAGTTGTGGAGAGTCGATTGTATATAATATAAAATAAGCTCTATGATATGATATGAACTATATTGTACTCACTTCTAAAATTCCAACAAGAGTTCAGATACAGATAACGTCATGAAGTTGCAAAAACAATTACTTCTAGTTTTCTTTAGAAGTTGTTGCAGTAACTGTGCACTTTAGTTTTTAATTGGATCCGGAGGAATCTTATGACTTTATACCAGTTATTCCTTCTGGATTTCCTCCAAAAAGTTATCTAGATCTCACGACGTAGTTCACATCGGAGTTATTCAAAGGATATAGTCCAGTAACCTTAAATGATTTGTATGATGGATTCTACAGTTATTTACCGAGAGCTCATCCGATGGAATACAAACCCATGCCCTTCTGTCCTCATCCTCTCGAAATATCTCCAGAGACACTCCCAAAGATTTTTCCAGGAAATTTTTCGAGCATTCCTCCAAGTATTTTACCAGAAAATAATCCAAGCTATTCTGTACCTTAATCTCTACAATGATTTCTTCTGCGGTTCCCTAGGACTTTTGCCAGAGATTCATTCAGGAAGAACTTTTGTTTGCCATGCATGGAATAGCTTCCTCCAGGGAGTTGACATGGAATTTTTACAAGGATTCCTACAAAAAAAATATGTATAAGGATTTCTTCAGAGATTTCGCAAAGGTTTCCAGCAGAAATGTCTTAAGTGATTCCTTCGTAGATTCCTCCAACAAAATCTTTATTGGGATTCTTTCAGGATTTTTTCCAAGGGTTCCTCCAGGATTCGTTTTAGGAATACTTCGAAATTTCTCCGGAGATTTCTCCAGGGATTTTTTAAGTTATTTCTTCTGGTATTCCTCTATTAAATTTTCCACAGACTTTTGCAAGGATTTCTCCAGGAAAGTGTCTTCAAGGATTCTTGCACAGATATCTCCAAGGCTATCTCCAGGAATTCCTCCATGAATAACACTTAAAACAATTTCTTCAAGGATTACTAAAGATGTTTCTCTAGTGATATCTTCAGAATTTTTTCCGAGGTTAGTAGTGTTTGATCCTTTGGTCGCGTTGCTTGCTCCTGCGGGGGCGAGTGATGCGGACAGGATCAATCGTGTTGCGCGTCACTCGCGCGGCACGATAGTATATAAGAGTCGCGGATCGCGTGATTAGTGTTAGTAGTGTTTGATCCTTTGGTCACGTTGCTTGCTCCTGCGAGGGCGAACGATGAACACTTGTTCGGCATACAATTCATTTATCGAATAATATCGCGAATCCGGTCAGGCGTGAATATATCAAGGATCGCATCATCAACTCAAGATGACTCCCAGATCCTTACCTTATCCCACTAACCCAATATCCTTTCCATGACAACTATGGAGATGCAGAAGATTCTTCGGTCTCTAAAACCAATGGTTGTCTAACTAACATTCCTTCCCTTCCCCGATGACCGTAAGGACGTGGCCGGCGCCGTTATTGACTTCTAAAGTTTGAGCTCTCGATTTGTGCACATTGAAGATTGGTAAGCTAATCCCAAGCCCCATTCACTAAATCACTGTGCAACTTCGATTGCTCTGGTTAATCATGGAGTAGCAACTACGAATTGTACGGTCATTTATGCTCATGCTCATGCTCATGCTCATGCTGATATCTTCAGATTTTTTTCCGAGGATTCCTCCACGGATACATACAAAAATATCCCCAAGCAGTTCTCTCGAGATTCGTTCAGAAATTATTCCGGGATTCCTCCAGGGATGATTCTACGAGGAAATTCTACAAGGATTCCACAAGGAATTTCTGCAGGTGTTCTAAAACTCACGAATTACTCAAGGAAATTTCATGAAACGCCTCAAGAATTTCTCAAGGTAATCTTCCAGGGATTCCCCAAGAATTTCTCCAGGGATTCGTACTGGGTCTTCAATAATACTCCATGGATTCCCCCAAGAGTTCTTCTTGAAATTTCTCTAGAGATTCTTCCATTAATTCCTGCTAGAATATTATCAGAACTTATGCTAAAAATTTCTCCATGGATTTCATTAAAAAAAAAATCTCTACATATCCTACAGTAAAATCTCTATAATTTTTTTTTTTGAAAATCTATTCATGGATTTCTTTAGTTATTTTACCTTAGATTTTTCGAGAAATTTTTCTATTTTAATACTCCTATAAGGATTCTTTCAGGGATTTATCCAACAAAAATCTACAGGGGTTTTTCCAGCAAAAAATCTACAGGGGTTTTTTTCCAGGGATTTCTCTAGCGATTCCACCTGCAAAATTTCTACATCGATTCTTCCTAGGATACCTCCATTCATCAGTGATTCCTCCAAAGATGTCTCCAAGAGTCCTTCATGGATGCCTACACTGTCCATATCTGCATATTTGTCACATTCGACATTTTTGACAAATTGAAGTTAATACCATGGAGAGTCATCAAATGATAAATACTTTCGATCAGCTTACTGAAATATGTGAGATTGTTCTAGAAAATTCGAAAAAATATCAAGTTGTTTTGTCACATTGGTAATTATACCCGCATAACAGTAACATTGAGATTATAAATGAGCCTCGTAATGTAACAGCAATGAAATTTCTACCAGAATTATTTTCTGACTATTCACCTAGTATGCGATATGAGTTGTACAAAATATCAGCCTCAAATAAGCACTTTTGAGTTCCTGTTAATTTTTAGTAATTTTAGTTTCCTCCCATACTGTCATCAAATGTACTCTTGGTATTCCATTTACTCAATGCCTACTTTTGTCGAATGTTACAAATATGCAGTTATGGGCAGTACATGAGTCTATCCAAAGACTCCTACAGAGATTTCTCTATGCAAATCTTTACAGGAATTCCTGCAGAGATTTCTCCAGCTTTTTCTTCAGGAATTTCTCCAAGGATCGCTACACAAAAATCTCTACATGGTTTCCTGTAGATATCGTTTCAGGAATGAACTGGTAGAGATTTGACTGTATATATAAATGAAATATGAGTTTCGTCTACGCAGTCTTCATCATAAATAGAACGTTGAAAAAAATAGAGACTGCGTAACTGAAAAGCATGTATGCTGTTCCGGGGATTTTTGTAAGGAATTCCTCCAGAGCTTTCCTCGAGAATCCCTTCTTGGGCTCTTGCAAGAATTTCTCCAGCGATCCCTATAAGAACTCATAAAATAATTTCTTGTAAAATCCCCAATTGAATGGTAGAATCTCTGGAATAATTCGTTATAGAATTCCTGGAGCGATCCCTGGAGGAAATCTTAGAAGTAAATCCTAGAGGAATCTTGAGAGGACTACCAGCGGAATGTCTGGAGAATTCACTGTGGAAATATTTTAAGTAATCCTTGAAGAAATGTTTCACAGAGAAACTTCTGACATTCTGCAAAAATCTCTGTAGAGATCTTCTTGGAGGAATCTTTAGGGGAATCTCTTATTTTTTATTAGAGGAATGTCAGGAGAAATCGCTTGAAGAATCTTTGGAAGAATCGCTGGAGAAGTGCTTGAAGTAATCTATGCAATAATTCCTGGAAAAGTTCCCTGAGGATGGATTAATTCCCGGAGAAATCTATCTGGAGTGAATTCTTCAGAGTTTTTGCAATTCCCTCACAGGTCTTTTTTATTGAATTCTTCGACGATCTGATTTTAAAATTGTTTCCGGTATTTCTCAAGTTATTATTTTTGGATTTGACGGAATAATAGTCTGATTTTTTTCTAAAGGATAATTTTGAATTTTATCAAGAGGATTTTTTAAAAACACTTCAGAGTACTTTTTAATAATGCGTCCCAATGAAGCTATTTTTGGAATTCCTCCAGCTGTTCTTTCTAGTATTAGTCCACAAGATATTTCCAACATTCGTTCGAGTTGATGTATGAATTCCTGCACGGTCATTTATTCAATCTAATTTGATTCTTCTAATCCTTTATTATAGAATTCTACGAGAAATTTGGATTTTTGGAATTTTTTCATTGGTGTTTGCGAAATTGCTTAATTTTTTTTACAAACCTTTTTTCAAGATAATCTGACGAAATTTTTCTGAGTTCTTCCTGCCAAAATTGTTATCATACAAAACCTTTATGCAAATACTTGTTGAAATTTCTGCAGAAGCTGATTCAAAAGAAATGTCCAGAAGTTAACGGAGAAGAATGTTTTATTTTGGCGTTACTATCCTGTTAATTATTATTACTTACGCAAAAATAATTGATTCTGAATCAAATCAACTACTTCAGCACTAAATTTTACTTTAAATCAAATTCACACATTCTATTGATTTTACAGTGATACCTCCATGAGTCGATGTTCCATGACTCGATATCGACTCATGGGACCATAGTAAAAACAAATTTTCATGGTTACTATGATGGTTCCTAGAAGCAGCTATCCAAAGGAATGCTGTTCCATGACTCGATATTTCCATGAGTCGATGGTCCCTTCAATATCAACTCATGGAGGTTTCACTGTACTATAAGTTTTTATTTATCTCAATTATAATATTGATAATTATCACTATCCGAACACATTCACATCTTTATACTTCAAGTCATGCTCGCAAATCTACTTACTCTAACTTGCGAAGAATAGTGTAGGTGATTAGATAATCACAACTCAAGCAGAAGATTACGTTCAAATTAAAGTTTATGACGTGCACTTTTTTAAGTAGGGGTGAGAAAATGTAGGAAGTTTCTTATGAAATGTGCTCAAGAGTTTCTTTCGGAATTCTATCTCTTATTTCTTCTAGGGATACGCCACAGAATTTTTTTTTCGGGGACATCCTTATAAATTATTTCCTAGGAGAGACACCCCCAGTTCTCCTCAAGGCGTTATTTTATCAATTTATTTATTTATCCAATGATTTTAAAAATTACTCCTTAAATTACTGTTTCGTTCTTTTTGGAGTTTCTCACGAATTTCTTTCAGCAATTTATTTCTTTGTTTACATTAAAAATTGGCCACGTGGTGGTCGAGTTCTGAACTAAATTGTATCTCATGAGGAAGTGCTTATCCTCCTGAGCAACTTTGCCGAAGACAGCGTCCTTCTATGTGTTCGTATTCTCGAGTTATCGCATAATTAGCATCTACCGGAAGTTCGTATCGACGCTAGCGCCACGCGGTGGTCGAGTTCTGAAATAAATTGTATCTCATGTGGAAGTGCTTATCCTCCTGAGCAACTTTGCCGAAGACAGAATCCTTCTGTGTGTTCGCAATCTCGAGTTATCGCATAATTAGCCCCTACCGGAAGTTCATATCGACGCTAGCGCCACGCGGTGGTCGAGTTCTGAACTAAATTGTATCTCATGTGGAAGTGCTTATCCTCCTGAGCAACTTTGCCGAAGACAGCATCCTTCTGTGTGTTCGCAATCTCGAGTTATCGCATAATTAGCTCCTACCGGAAGTTCATATCGACGCTAACGCCACGCAGCGGTCGAGTTCTGAACTAAATTGTATCTCATGTGGAAGTCCTTATCATCCTGAGAAACTTTGTCGAAGACAGCATCCTTCTATGTGCTCGCAATCTCGAGTTATCGCATAATTAGCTCCTACCGGAAGTTCATATCGACGCTAGCGCCACGCAGCGGTCGAGTTCTGAACTAAATTGTATCTCATGAGGAAGTGCTTATCCTCCTGAGCAACTTTGCCGAAGACAGCGTCCTTCTATGTGTTCGCATTCTCGAGTTATCGCATAATTAGCATCTACCGGAAGTTCGTATCGACGCTAGTGCCACGCAGCGGTCGAGTTCTGAACTAAATTGTATCTCATGAGGAAGTGCTTATCCTCCTGAGCAACTTTGCCGAAGACAGAATCCTTCTGTGTGTTCGCAATCTCGAGTTATCGCATAATTAGCCCCTACCGGAAGTTCATATCGACGCTAGCGCCACGCAGCGGTCGAGTTCTGAACTAAATTGTATCTCATGAGGAAGTGCTTATCCTCCTGAGCAACTTTGCCGAAGACAGCATCCTTCTATGTGCTCGCAATCTCGAGTTATCGCATAATTAGCTCCTACCGGAAGTTCGTAACGACGCTAGTGCCACGCAGCGGTCGAGTTCTGAAATAAATTGTATCTCATGTGGAAGTTCTTATCCTCCGGAGCAACTTTGCTGAAGACAGCATCCTTCTATGTGCTCGCAATCTCGTGTTATCGCATAATTAGCCCTTACCGAAAGTCCATATCGACGCTAGCGCCACACGGTGGTCGAGTTCTGAACTAAATTGTATCTCATGTGGAAGTCCTTACCCTCCTGAGCAACTTTGCCGAAGACAACATCCTTCTATGTGCTCGCAATCTTGATTTATTGCATAATTAGCTCCTACCGGAAGTTCATATCGACGCTAGCGCCACGCGGTGGTCGAGTTCTGAACTAAATTGTATCTCATGAGGAAGTGCTTATCCTCCTGAGCAACTTTGCCGAAGACAGCATCCTTCTATGTGTTCGCAATCTCGAGTTATCGCATAATAAGCCCCTACCGGAAGTTCATATCGACGCTAGCGCCACGCAGTGGTCGAGTTCTGAAATAAATTGTATCTCATGTGGAAGTTCTTATCCTCCTGAGCAACTTTGTCGAAGACAGCATCCTTCTATGTGCTCGCAATCTCGTGTTATCGCATAATTAGCCCTTACCGAAAGTCCATATCGACGCTAGCGCCACACGGTGGTCGAGTTCTGAACTAAATTGTATCTCATGTGGAAGTCCTTATCCTCATGAACAACTTTGCCCAAGACTGCATCTTTCTATGTGTTCGCAATCTCGTGTTATCGCATAATTAGCCCTTACCGAAAGTCCATATCGACGCCAGCGCCACGCAGCGGTCGAGTTCTGAACTAAATTGTATCTCATGAGGAAGTGCCTATCCTCCTGAGCAACTTTGCCGAAGACAGCATCCTTCTATGTGTTCGCAATCTCGAGTTATCGCATAATTAGCCTCCACCGGAAGTTCGTAACGACGCTAGTGCCACGCAGCGGTCGAGTTCTGAAAGAAATTGTATCTCATGTGGAAGTTCTTATCCTCCTGAGCAACTTTGCTGAAGACAGCATCCTTCTATGTGCTCGCAATCTCGTGTTATCGCATAATTAGCCCTTACCGAAAGTCCATATCGACGCTAGCGCCACACGGTGGTCGAGTTCTGAACTAAATTGTATCTCATGTGGAAGTCCTTATCCTCCTGAGCAACTTTGCCGAAGACAACATCCTTCTATGTGCTCGCAATCTTGATTTATTGCATAATTAGCTCCTACCGGAAGTTCATATCGACGCTAGCGCCACGCGGTGGTCGAGTTCTGAACTAAATTGTATCTCATGAGGAAGTGCTTATCCTCCTGAGCAACTTTGCCGAAGACAGAATCCTTCTATGTGTTCGCAATCTCGAGTTATCGCATAATAAGCCCCTACCGGAAGTTCATATCGACGCTAGCGCCACGCAGCGGTCGAGTTCTGAAATAAATTGTATCTCATGTGGAAGTTCTTATCCTCCTGAGCAACTTTGTCGAAGACAGCATCCTTCTATGTGCTCGCAATCTCGTGTTATCGCATAATTAGCCCTTACCGAAAGTCCATATCGACGCTAGCGCCACACGGTGGTCGAGTTCTGAACTAAATTGTATCTCATGTGGAAGTCCTTATCCTCATGAACAACTTTGCCCAAGACTGCATCTTTCTATGTGTTCGCAATCTCGTGTTATCGCATAATTAGCCCTTACCGAAAGTCCATATCGACGCTAGCGCCACGCAGCGGTCGAGTTCTGAACTAAATTGTATCTCATGAGGAAGTGCCTATCCTCCTGAGCAACTTTGCCGAAGACAGCATCCTTCTATGTGCTCGCAATCTCGTGTTATCGCATAATTAGCCCTTACCGAAAGTCCATATCGACGCTAGCGCCACGCGGTGGTCGAGTTCTGAACTAAATTGTATCTCATGAGGAAGTGCTTATCCTCCTGAGCAACTTTGCCGAAGACAGCATCCTTCTATGTGCTCGCGATCTCGAGTTATCGCATAATTAGCCCCTACCGGAAGTTCATATCGACGCTAGCGCCACGCGGTGGTCGAGTTCTGAACTAAATTGTATCTCATGAGGAAGTGCTTATCCTCCTGAGCAACTTTGCCGAAGACAGCATCCTTCTATGTGCTCGCGATCTCGAGTTATCGCATAATTAGCCCCTACCGGAAGTTCATATCGACGCTAGCGCCACGTCGCGGTCGAGTTCTGAACTAAATTGTATCTCATGTGGAAGTCCTTATCCTCCTGAGCAACTATGCCGAAGACAGCATCCTTCTATGTGTTCGCAATCTCGAGTTATCGCATAATTAGCCTCTACCGGAAGTTCATATCGACGCTAGCGCCACGCGGTGGTCGAGTTCTGAACTAAATTGTATCTTTTGAGGAAGTGCTTATCCTTCTGAGCAACTTTGCCGAAGACAGCATCCTTCTATGTGCTCGCGATCTCGAGTTATCGCATAATTAGCCCCTACCGGAAGTTCATATCGACGCTAGCGCCACGTCGCGGTCGAGTTCTGAACTAAATTGTATCTCATGTGGAAGTCTTTATCCTCCTGAGCAACTTTGCCGAAGACAGCATCCTTCTATGTGCTCGCGATCTCGAGTTATCGCATAATTAGCCCCTACCGGAAGTTCATATCGACGCTAGCGCCACGCGGTGGTCGAGTTCTGAACTAAATTGTATCCCATGTGGAAGTTCTTGGTCCCCGAAACAAGTTTGCTGAAGACAGTACATTCGTATATGGCCTGCATCTTACACAATTTGGTGATGACTGCAGATTTCTGGACTGAGTGTACTGAAATTCCACGTGGCCAACATGGTCCCCTTCGTAGCCGATTCCCGGTGGCCACTGGATCCGGAACCGGTATTCCAGGTAGTGATCAGAATCTTGAGGAGTATATCTTTCGAATGCGGCATAAATTTCATTATTCGGTTGATATTTCGCTGATTTATAGGGGTATACATTTCTGGGTCATAATGACCCCAGTATCTTATTAAGTTGTTTTTTTGTGGCGCCATCTTAGAATCACCTTAAGAAAAAAAATTTTTGGTCTTGCGCTTCGTTTCCACAAAATATTAAAAGTCAGGGAATTTCAGAAAGATCCGTTTGATAACAACAGAGATATTGCAGGTTGAAATTCGATTTTGGGTCATTATGACCCCAGTATCTAACTAAGGTTAATCTAAATTTAATCGTTCAATTTCAACTAAATCATAACTAAAATAAAAGTTAAAGCCTTATTTTGCATGCTAGGTGGATTAGATCACCAAAATTTTTGATAAATCATACTTTAAATTTTATGGAAACATCAATGAAACCAGCGTTTTATACAACTTTAACGACCTGTAGCTAAAAATTGTGACGGGCTGGAACATTTCTGAGAACGGTATTAGATTCAGCTATCCTAAATCTACTAAAGACACTAAATTTGATCCTTGAGACACGCAAAAATGTCATTTTTTTACGCTGTGTTATCTATCTTTATTTTCCTGGCGGACCAGCTCCTGGCTCCATTCCGTTGTCGCTCGGATACCGGAAGAAGCTCTATGCCGGCCACGAACCTTAGGATCTGGTTGGCCTGTATTTCAATAATATGCCCTTTTTTCATTTATTTTTATAAATTTTTCTTACGTAACATTTTTTGGCGTCTTACGTAGGTTATACGGACATCCCAAGTAATCATAAGCACTAATAATAAGCCCTTAATCAGCATCATAGATGCATCCATGCGTTATAATAGCACTACAAATGCTTACACGCCTTATAACAGCACTTCTACTGCATAGAAACCCTATTACTGCATCATTAATGCTTCTAAGCCTGATGCATACAGGCATTAAATAAGCACTATATTGGCTCTATATTCGCATATAGGGCATGTTTAAATGTCCTCCAGTGTTTTGACAGATATACCACGTGCTTTGTGTATATGCGTGGTAAGAGGGAGTCAAAAATCAAACTTCTCACTACTACAATCGCAGGTTTTATGACGGGGTAAAGTGATGGTTTAAAATTGATCACTTTTCTTCCCAATAATATTCATCTTATGTGGCCGAAGGAGAAAGGAGCAGGACTTCAACAACTCAATAATACGCAGGTTCGAGACGCAAAATGAGGAATTTTCATCATCATAAAATAAGGATCAAAATGTGGCAATGACCCTCGAAAGGATAAAAACCACAAAAATGAATAAGTCTGATACAGAGAAGTATTATCTGAATCATTTATTTTTGCACACTATTTGAGTTATCCATTTTCATTCATTCATTATATCTTTGCACGCTATTCCGCCTTTTCTGGCATTATAACAGCATTATACCTATGCGTATTTAAAACTGACATGCATCAAATGATTACCATATATGCTGTTATCGTGCCGCATTGTCGTGCTTACTGGTTACTTGGGATTAAACCAATTCTTTTTTTTGTTAACGCGATTTTTAACCCTGGGCTATTTTTCGAGTTTTAGTAGCCCAAAATTGAACAGTACTAGAGAGAGTGGGGCAAAAGTTCGAGTGGGACAAGAATTTCTTTTTAAGATTTCTAGCTCAATTCAAATCCATTGGCGTAAATAGGGAGGGGCCAGGGGGGGCCTGGCCCCCTCTAAACCTGGACTTTGCCTTCCTCAAAAGTTTTGAAAAATAGATGATGAGATAATTCAATTGTATGTTGAATACACACAGTCGAATTTCGTTCGTTGCACTATCTTTAAGTGGGTTACGTTTTAATTGGGCTCCCGTTAGTTGGGCTGTAGCCCACTTAAAACGAAGGCAAACGTCATTTTCTGACATGAGGCGCAATTTATCAATGTTGGTAGTTCTGTTTTTCTTTTGTTCTATGTTATTTGACAGCTCGAAACTCAGCCCGATTAGTGAAAGTCTTTCACTAAGTGGGCTACAGGTTTAGTGCAACGAACGAAAGTTGAATGTATTTTCAATTTGGTCAAGAAATTTCTTTACTTTTCTTGTGGAAAAAACCATACGGTTCAACTAAAAGCTGATTACCATTGATTTGCACTGGCGAATCATCAGTTGGCTGCTAACTTGGATACTACTCTGAGAATTGTTGTTTATTCCTAGTACTTGTATCCTTCTTCGGTGCCAGTGGATAGGTTCGGGAGAATTTGGAATCAGTTTTAAAAATATGTTTAAGGTGATTATAAAACGAAGTCAAACTTTGAATTTTCAAGTGGACAAGACGAAAGTCTCGCGTTCAGTATCATAAGGGCGTAACTGCAGTGATCGATTTCTCTTCATCGATTTTCTCTTTAGCTAATTTCTTAGCCGGGCGACTGTTTTCGACAGCTATTTTTGGCTCCGTAGAAAGTACTCATCATCTTCCATCGTACTGCACCGTAAAATGTTTCGAAAATCGATTGAATTTCGTGCAATAAGGCAAAGAGAAAATCGACGAAGAGAAATCGATCACTGCAGATACGCCTGTATGATACTCAACGCGAGAAGTATCTGACAACAGTTCGCGTTGAAAACCAATCAAATTGCTTGCTTGCTGGTGGTGACCAATGGGATAGATTTTTTACGCGGAGCGCTGTTTGGTTCTCAAGTCTTGTGTTCTTGAAAATTTCAGGTGTGGCTTCGATCTATAATCACCTTAAACAACACAATTTGGGGTGCAAGTTTGAGAAAATCTCCAAAGACTAAATATAAAGATTTTTTACAAAGTCTCAATAGTTTATGAAAAAATAGACATGTACATAGAATAGTCTGAATTTTTTCTTGATTCTTAGTTTGATTCAGATTTTTTTAGTCCGAAGAAACTTACGTAAAGTGAGCGTCCTTCTACATCTTTTCCAGTTTTCTGGTTCAAATCATCAAGCCCATCAGAGCTTAGCTCATGTATTTCTCAATTAATATATATATTGCTCAGTCGTATATTTTTACTTCAAACTCGAAAACACTTTTATTCCTTCAATTTGATGCACGCAGACTTTAACATTCATAGAAAAGGTATTTTTCAATCTCATGTTAAAATTTTGTAAATTTCCAAATTTTATTTTATGAAGTTCGGATAAAAAAGATTAATCCAAACTATTGATAAACAATCAATGTACTATTGGAAATTAACTTTTTTTTTGAATATGATTTCAAAAAGTTTCTTCCATTTGGAACATTGTTCGTTCGAATACTTTCAATATAAACATTGAACACTTCTTTCGTAGAGAAAATTGTCGATTAAAGTCGTGTGAAGAAAAGGCTTTAAACGCTAGTTCAAACTAAATTATGTGGATGAACTCGTTTAAATTTTGTTTTAAATCATTGTGTATCATTTGAGGCACATCATCAAATTGTGTAATAAAACGTTATCTTGCTAAAATATACCAAAATTAATAAATTTTAATTATGTACATTAGACAGTTTCACAAAAATCAAAATTTCTGGGATTCAACCAGTCACCCCCTAGTCCTAGTTGCAATACTAAAACAAACTACCAGGCAAATTTTCATCCAATTTGGAGAAGATTAGGAGGTGCCTCAAGTCGAATTTGTGTTTTTTGGCCAATTTTTACATTCCAAAAATTCTAACGAGAATTTGGAAAAAGGAAAATCAAAATAAATACCACTAGTTGAACGTATTATTAGTACTTTACAACTTTTGAGAACACAGACATCGATCAGTCGGTTCTTTGGGTTAGCTAATTTACCGTTGGAAAGGTAAAAGCTAACGATTGTCATCGGGAAAACCCACGAGATTCTAACGGCAGCAATGGGTCGATCGGTGTCCAGTTGTAAAACCTCGTATGAGATTTCGTTAGTAGTCGCTAATGCAACCTAATGGTACAAATAAAAAAAGTGCTTCATCGCGTTGGAGAACATCTGTTGTTGCTGAGCAAGAAAGGCTTTCATATATGGAGAGCACTCGATGATACATTCCGAATTCGGTGCTTGATCGGGCCATGTAGGTGGGGTAATTTATATTGGGCAGCTGCTGCTCCAGCTGAGCGATCCTGTATCTCGGCTTTGGAGGGCTTTGATATGAGAGTCTATTCGCTTAATCAAGACGATTATTACCTAATTGGGACTTGTAAGCACATTCGTACCCGGGGACGAACTTCCCACCACGGCTGCTATGGTATTCGGGGCCAGAGGTTGGTTCTTTCTCCCCACAATTCTTGCGGCCTGCCCGTAGGAGACCTCTTGGTCAACACGCACTCTCTCGATGTCGACCTGACGTTTAAATTTCGGACAGGATTTTTCGCTGATTCCGTGATCGATCGACTTGCACTTTCCGCACTGAAATGTGAAAATTATCGTGCATTCACTATCCTAAACACCGCCTACAAAGTGTTATCCCAGATTATCTTCCTTTGTGGAACCTTCGTGAAACCTTCGAAAACAGTTATCCCAGATTATCTTCCTTCGTGGAACCTTCGTAAAACCTTCGAAAACGAAAGGATTGCGAATAGATATTGTCCAAAACTGTATTAGAGGAAGTATAGTTATACGCAAAAAAACTGTTCTTCATTTTTTTTTCCAAGATTTGAATCGAATTTTATAAAGAATGTCTCTACCCAAAAGTGTTCGTAAGGTAGAAATCGTTCAAAATTACTTAAAAACGGTTACATTTGGGCAATGCTAACTTTAATTCATTCATTGGTATACATGCCTTAAGCACTATTCGTCCATCAGAAATACTATGTTAAGTTCTGTCTTTATCCATCATTATATGTGCTACGGATTTCTCAAAACATCAAACTAACTTACCGACAATCCTAAATGGAGCATTCTCTTTGTCTTTCTTGTTCTGCGCCTGCGATTGGGCGTGGAGCTTCGTCAATATAGGACTGGGATCAACGAGAAAGTCTCGTAGATATGATATCGAAGTTCCAGCAATGTTTGGAAATTTCTGTGCCAATTTGCCCAAACCCTGTTGAGAGAGTATAAAGAATATAGTAATGATAACAGATAACAAATTACGTCCAATCCACCGCCTTACCTCCAAGCAAACCATTAGTAACGGCATATGATCCATCACCACTTTGTGTCCCAACACGGAGTTGAGTTTCTGATACAAACGACTACACAGTTTATCAGCCTCTGAAATGGAAGAGAAAGATCATTTAGCAAACAAACAATAACAGCTGCTTCAAACAGAACTAAGCAAATTGCAATCACGACGGTAAAGCAGCTACAGCAAAGTTTAAACTAAAGGGATAGAATGAAAAAAATCAAATCAATCGAAAATTATAAAGAAGAAATAAAAACAAAATAGAACAACCAATTGAAAACAGGAGGGAATCCTCATCAAGGGGAATCATCAAACGGAAAACACTACCACCTAGCTCCAGCAAACAAGACAAACTCTGTTGCAGTGAAGATAAAGTATAATCATCGTCCACTGTAATTGATATAGATAGAGAAACGTAACAGAAGATGAAATTAAAATGAACTTAGGAAAAGCGAATAGCGAACAGTATGTAGTCGAAACGAAATATTCAATGATGATGACCATAAATACTGTTGAAAAGTATGAAAATGACCATTTGATTTGTGATTGCCAAAATGACCCTGTATTCTATAACCAAAATCATTTAAATCATTTAAAACAAGTAGAGTAAGGCAGATATTTAAACTTGTTTTACCCCTTTGTATGTTTTCTATACAATATGAGCCCAAAGCACCTTGAAGAGTTGTAACTGTTTTTTTAGTGAATCCATTTGCGTGATCGTTTCACACGTTGGTGCGTTTGCGCGAGATTTTTTTATGTGCGCATGTCTTTTCCATACAACTTTAAAATAGTTCTCTACAGTAATTTTCTTGAAAATAGTACCTCGTCTGTGGCTTGGGGTCACATCGCGAAAGTTAAAAGGATCTTTTATATTTTAACTTAAAAGGGGATAGTGTGGCGGGGGATGTAGTTTTTGAACAAATAGCCAAATTTTGAATTGCGAGTGGCAAAAAAATTGAACTTTCCATAGAAGTTTATGACACTGATTGCAATACTCCAAGGACTGTATAAAAAATCCTTGATTAGTTTCTTTTTACAACATTTTACTATCTTTGTATTTATAAACGTGCTATAAACATATTAAGAAAATAATGAAACTTTACTCTGAATAACCTTTAAAATAAGGAGAAATGCTTGTTGATTTTTTTTAGTTTGCCGAAACTCAGAAAGATTTTTCCTGAAATGTTGAAATAACCTTAAATTAATCCCTCACGAACATTGGTTGAAATGCTACATCAACAACAATTGATGGAACGCGAATATTTTGACCCCTAACTACTTCTGAACTTTCTATTATGCGAGTAATATCAGTTGAAGTTTGGATTTGGGGTCAGATCCCAAGGCACAGACAACGTAACTATTTGTTTGGCACAGACAGAAGGTTTAAACTACGGATATGAAAGTTGCAATGACTCTCTGTCCCTTATCTTGTCACAAGTGTTATGCGAAATTATTTCAAACTCACCCGTTTCATCTCCGATGGCCCACACCAGGAGATCGACGCAAGCCGCATTGGCCATCACGTTGATCTTGTACTTGTTCACCACGATGTTGGACGGATCGTTCACTTTGTCCAGGGTGCTGTCGTGTTGTTTGTTCTGCAACTCGGTTTGTCCGATCAGGAACAGCCGTTTCACAAATTCCTGGACGTCCTTGGTGAACGGGGTGGGAAGATCTGAAACGAGCAAGAGTATTGATTTGAATACAAGGGACGTTGCCTAATTCAACGACAAACCTGTTTGATTCTGTAGGATTTCCCTCAAAAGGGTAACCATTACCAAATTGATCGTCTCCGAAACGCTCTTGTATCCGTAGGGTTTGATTTGATGTAAGGAATAGATATCCCCCGCCTGTTCGTCCAGATGTTCTAGGGTTTCTTTGGTAAGAAGCTTTTTAGCCAATGCAAAAATAGCCTGAAGATGATTGATGGGGAACTGCAAACGATTTTTCTTCTCCGGGGAGTCACAGAACCGCATATTGGGGAACTGGTTGAAGCTGGATCCATACTTCGAGAAGAAATACGTTGTCGGGTCGTACGGAACCGAGTAATAGGAATTTAGTTTCTTAGCATTATTCTTGGGAGTCTTCTCTTCGTTCAGTTCAGCGGTCAGGCTTCCCGACATGGATCTTGGAATAATCGATCTAAACTGGCTGATGGTATTGTTCGGTTTCGACTCCAAACTGACCAATGGAGTTTCCTGGGACTTTGGCGAAGGTATTTCGTCGCGGGGGAACAATCGGCACAGCAAAGGAGGATCAGCCGTAGCATATCTTCCCATAGAGCGACCCAATCCTAGCAGAAGTGGAACTGTGGCTTTGCATAAGATAATCGGTGGTAGGCTGCTGCTTTCCTTGCTCCCCTTGATCATATTCGTTAGCACGGTCAGCACTTCCACTTGGTTGACGATTATTTCGTCGCGACTTTCCGGACATCCCACGGCAATATCCGACAGCAAGCTGTTCAAGCAGAAGCAAAACTTTTCCGCAATCGGTATTTCTGAAACGTAAAAAAAACACAAACTCAAGTTTCATTTCAAAGGGGAACCATTAAGCAAGGTGTGCTCAAACATACCTACATATTATCGAACTTGCATGAACCTCTTTTGAATCTTTTTTACCTATAGTAGCCTTAGTCATGAAAAGCTTGAGGCAAAACTTCATTAATCGATGAAAATTTGAAAAAAGGCAAATTTTGTACTTTTGACCTAGGGTATCCGTCCTATTTTGGAGGACTTATGCACGGTGTTGAAAGTAAACGTATTTCAGTGCCCAAAACCTATTTTTTTTTTCATATTTTGCGATGTGAAGTATTGAAACTATCTTTTTTCTGCAGTATAGTGAAGTAAAAGAGCAAATTTTTAAATTGAACTTACATTTTTAACATACATCTGAAGCTTTTCCTTTGTCTTATTATTGCGGTTACTGCCCATACTCGCATAACAGTTCCATATGAATTTTATCCATTTTTTATCGAGCTCCGTGAAAAATGTTTATCTTTTAATCTTTTTTGGTATATCCTGGGAGAAAAAACTTCTTATTTTTTCTATAAGACATCTGAGAGTTTCCATGACAAATATTTTAAAATTATTATATGATTCAAGACAACCATATTTTAAAAAAAATTGCTCATTGAAGGAATTGCTTAAGAAATTCTTCAAAGATAAAGTGCACAAAATGTGACTAGTAAATTGCATTGAAGAGATCAACTGAAAAGTTCCATTGAAACATTGGACAAATGTATTTGAAACCAAGAAATGAATAAAAATAAATAGTTCAGCGATTACCACTTTTATTTATTTAAAAATATACATTTCACTAACATTTCATTAATGGTTCTGCTTATAAAATCCAGTAGTTTCTGCGAATGCATCTTTGGTCATTTAAACATATTTTTTATCAAGAATTATTTGCAACCTCTTCAAGGTTACCTCAAGGCTATTAGACAATTCTGAAGAAGTCAGAAGTCTTACCAGTAATTTATAATTGTTAATTGATACTTGAGTATTAATGACATTTTTTTTCGCATGACAATTTCGATAGATAATTATTGCAGATATCACCAAAAGACTTTCGAAAAGAATCGTTGCATTATTGTATCTTGAGATAAGAATGAAAAACGACTTGTTCGTTTGACGTGCGAACAGAAAGAGAAAATTTTATTCAAACCAAAGTCATGGCTTACTTATGGACCGATGCACGAGTTCACTATTTGACGTTTGAGCGGTGCCGTGTTATTTATATGGCCATGGTAACAAGTGAATCTGGCACCGCTCAAACGTCAAATTCATGAACTCGTGCATCGGTCCATATCTAACACTCCTCCTTACGCTAGGACTCCTATGGACCGATGCACGAGTTCACTATTTGACGTTTAAGCGGTGCCGTGTTATTTATGTGCCCATGGCAACGCGTGAATTTGGCACCGCTTAAACGTCAGATTAGTGAACTCGTGCATCGGTCCATGGACGGATGCACGAGTTCACTAATTTGACGTTTGAGCGGTGCCGAATTCACTCGTTGCCATAGTCACATAAATAACACGGCACCGCTCAAACGTCCATGGACCGATGCATGAGTTCACTAATTTGACGTTTGAGCGGTGACGAATTCGCTAGATGCCATGGTCACATAAATAACACGGCTCCGCTCAAACGTCAACTAGTGAACTCGTGCATTGGTCCATGGCTTCACGATTCTTCTCAAGCTTCATGCGTGATAATGTTTTCGTGAGGCCATCGACGAGTTGATTGTCCGATTAAATATAATTGATATTTATTATTTTTCTTTCCAGCGCACCCCGTATGTAATGGTAACGGATGTCGATGTGCTTTGTCCGAGGGTTGCATCCACCGTTCTTAACAATCGCAATGGTGCTCTGGTTATCGCAGTTGATGGATATTGGACCCGTCACTCCGAATTGTGCCACCACGATGCTTCTTGAACAGTAGCAGACAGTGCCATATACTCTGCCTTGCAGGTCGATAAGGCAATCGTCGGTTGACGCTTGCAGCGCCACGAAAAAGCTGCCCCTTGCAGCGTGAAAACGTAGCCGTTGGTGGATTTTCTGTCGTCCACGTCGGCCACCCAGTCTGCGTCACTGTAAACGTTGTTGTTGTTGTCGCCATCCTTGCGGTACACCAACTTCATCGATGCTGTTCCGCGCAAGTAGCGAAAAAGAGTTTTCACAGCACCCCAGTGCTGCATTTCGGGATTGGAGTTGTACCGACTCAACTTATTCACGGCATACATAATGTCTGGTCGAGTACACTGAGCGAGGTAAATCAGGCTTCCAACTGCTTCCTGGTACGGAATGTTGCCCACCTGCTTCGCTTCTTGATCCGTCTTGGGAGACATGTCCTTCGTGAGCTTGTCAGTTATCGGCACCTTCGCTGGTTTACAGTTCGTCATTTTGAACTTTGCCAGCATCGCTTCCACGTAGGCTTCCTAATCAAGCGAAATGGTTCCATCCGTTCGGGTGATCCGGATTACAAGGCAGTTTACCGCACCAAGATCCTTCATACGGAAATGACCACTCAGTAACGCCTTCGTTCGCTCAATCTATCCGCTGTCATTGGAGAATATCATGACCTCATCAACGTAGACTGTCACGAATATCATGCTGCTACCTTCGATGCGATAGTACACGCAGGGATCGTAATTCGCATGTTGTCCAGCTTCTGGTTCCAGACTCGACTGGACTGCTTCAGCCCGTATAGCGCCTTATTGAGGCAACACACCATGGATGGATTCCGCCGATCGACGAACAGCGGAGACAGCTCCATGTAGATTTTTTCCGTCAGTTCACCTTGGAGAAAAGCGGTGACAGCATCCATCTGTTGAACCTCCAAATTGTGTTTCGCCGCCATAGCGAACAGATATCGTAGCGAATTGTGACGGACTACCGGGGAATAAGTTTCGTCATAATCTACCCCTTTTTGTTGCGAAAACCCTTCGATCACAAGTCGCGCCTTGTGTCAATCAAGGTTTCCATTGGCATCTAGCTTCGTAGACTCATTTACAACGGATCGCCTTCCTACCCTCAGGAAGTTCCATCAAGCTCCCCGTTTCGTTCGCCATATGAGCGTCAAACTCCTCCTGCATGGAAACCTTCCATTTGTCCGAATTGACTCGACTCATTGTTTGTTGAAGCGTTCGTCACTAAACCGATGTCGCTCTCATTGATGAACGTTACATCTCGGCTTCTTGATATAGTCTTCGTTGCACCGCCGTCGAAACTGCTTCTGCCCAAAACGATTTTTTCATGTTGCCGGATATCAAACTTATCCAAGTAGCCCTGGAATTTCTTGTTGGTATACTCCTGAGACGAGACTCGCGAAGAGGAAAAAAAGCAACGTCATATGCAGCCCAGATTTCGCTGTCAGATGCAGCCAGTTGATTTTGTGGGCGAATATGTGGAGAGTATTGGAATCATTAATAAAAAAAATAATTCAGCGAAATATTCCATTTGATTTGCGCTGACGAAACTAAATCGAAACAAGCAAAACATTTGTTATTGCAATGTTTACTGCGTTTGCGGATGTGAAATTTAACTTGAAAAGGTTTTCTGAACTTGGAACGATGCAATCGCAATTCATCTTTGCCATTGAGTTCATGTAAAAGCTTGAACATCTTGCTCACAAATTTGTGTAAACACAGAATCGAAGAAGAAAATCTTAGCAACCGTAGAAAAAGAAGACCGACTTCGCGAGTCTCGTCTCAGGTATACTCCAGCCCGTTGTCGGTTTGGATGGTTTTGATTTTCTAGCCGGTCTGCCTCTCAGCCATCACGTGGAAACACCCTCAAAATTTTACCTTCGCATTTCGCGTGATTTGTCGTCCACAAACAGGATGTAGTACCTGCTACCTCCTAGCGACGGTACCTCTATCGGACCGCAAATATCCGAGTGAACGACCCCCAGTAATTTCTTAATAAAACAATTGTTTTGATTAAAGCCGACGTTTCGAGCATTTCATCCACTCACACTAAAGATAAATACGGCCACGGGCTTTATCGGAAGAGTATTCCGTCTGTCGTCGTGCAAGTCTACAAATGAGAAGAAGGAGTTGGTTCGAGAAAACTTGCTCATTAACAACTAACCTAGTTCATTGATAAATCGGTTAATTAACCGATATATCAACAAGAACACGAATACAGAAAACAATAACAGCAATGCGAGTCTCGAACCAAAAGCATATCGATCCCTTCATCATGTCGAAAATCTCACTCCAGCTCTCAACAAGGTGATTCGTAGAAATTTTCCGAATGTTCAGTTGGGCTTCAAATGCGTCAAAACCAACAGGTTGTTGTTTTCAAAGCTCAAAGATACAACACCGCATCTGCATAAAAGGAATGTGATTTATCGCATTCCTTGCGCTGACTGTGACTGTGCTTATATTGGGCTGACCACACAACAGCTGAAAAACCGCCTCTCTGGGCATCGATCTCTCATAAATCGATACACAGAGTTAAGGCAAACCGATCCTACAAGAGCGATTGAGAGGATTGATGAATTCAAAAAAACGGCTCTAATGGAACATGCAATTGATAATGATCATCGATTCGATCTGTCGAAAACAAGAATCCTTGACCAAGACAGCCGATTACAAGCGTTGCAAATCCTTGAAATGTGTCACATTTTCTGTGACACCAAAACGGTCAATTTTAGGACCGATACAAGTAATTTGAGCGTTGTGTATTCAGGTTTTCTGCACTCAATCGCAAATTGAGTGGACAACAGAATACTATTACTTTATGTTTAATGTGTTCTTGTCCTTTTCGTCTGTTCCACACAATCTCCCTGAGTTGGTAACTCATTGACATTTTGTTTTAAAACTGTTTAGATGTGCTCGGGTCAAAGCTGTGTAAGTTTGTGCTCCGTTAAAATGATATAAAGTTAATGTAAATTATATCATTATGTCCGAAATTTATTTGTAATTCCAGTGTAATGTTGTTAGCCGGTCGTTCCATGTTTGTTCAAATCCACTTGACTTAAAAGCAATTGACGATGTAAGTAATTTTAATTATTGTTCGGACTTGACTTTAACAATAGCATAATTTTGTAAAATTGTAGTTTGCCCTGAAGATGAGCAAATAAATGCTCGAAACGTCGGCTTTAATCAAAACAATTGTTTTATAAAGAAACCCGAGGACCGAAAATACGCCAAGAAATCTCGAAAAGCAGTCTCGACGGTCGATATCCCACCAGTTCAAATTCAAGTTATGTCTGATGTTCTGCCAAAATTTCATACAAATTGGTCCATGAATAACTGAGATATAGCTTACCAAAGTTGGTCATTTTGTATGGAAAATCGAAAAAGTTGCAGATGTTTTGTCCAATACTGTATATCGCCTCCAGAAGGATTTTTCGCGACATCTCATACGTGATTTCGTTGTACATACATTCTGATTGTCTGGGAAACAGCTCCCAAACTAAAAAGAAAATGAAAAAAGTAGTAATCGGGAATTCAACTCGCGACCTTTTGACCACGCTTGAGCTCTCTCGGCTGTCTCACCATCTTCGCAAATTAGTTGATGAAAGTTGATGAATGTATCTCAGAATCGCTTCGATGGTTGGCGGTTTCATCAAGAAATTATTGAAAGAGCAGTCAACAATGCGGAGCTTCCTCTCGGTCGCCTGATTGTTGAGCGTGGCTGGGTTTATTTTGTGGAACAAATGTTTGTGTTCCACAACACATGTGTATGGAACACATTCACACATGATTCTGTGAAATTCTAGCGGATTAAACTCAAATTTAGTGGGAAGGGCCATGATTGGTTGACAGATGGTAAGATTAGCTTCAGCTGTTGGCTAACGCTTGTAATTTTTGAATGCCTGTCACAATTTTCCGTCGATTTCCAAATTGCGTGCTGCTTAATATTCACAAATTTTTGCTGTGTAGCTGAACAATGTGGATTTCAAGGGTTATTTTGAATGTTTCTGTCAAAATCTTGAGAATGCTGAATTTCTATCTGGCTCGTGGGATATTATAGCGAGAACCTACGAATTTCCTTTGATTTCATATGATTTGAAGCTTCCTAAACATAATTAAAACTTATTTCATTTTTTTTTGTGGTACATATTCAGTTGGAGCTGCCTGACAGCTTAACTTGTCAAGGCTGAACCCTCGGTCTGGCTTTTGCCAAGTTTCCCCTCTACCAGGACCAATACTCAGACGGACTAAGCAATGGCGCCCACATGAACACTGCTTTTTTTATTAGTATTGTGACGTGGTAGTTTTTGAAAAGTACCCATATTCCCTTGCTTCTGAGAAAAGGAAGCATTGTGAAAATCAGCAGCTCCATCAGAATTTGTTTGAAATAGTAGTGTAGTAGTGTCATTACTAATACTGTCTAGTCGAAATGGTTTTGAATAATTTGTCATTCAAGTGCTATTCTGATTACTCCTGTCTTTTACGTAAGATTAGAGTCTTAAATGTCAATTGTCGTCAAGTCTTAACAAAATTAGGTTGTTTAGTAAAAGTTCTAGTTAATTTCATTTTTTGTTGTTAAAAGTATTTATTGGTCATTACGTTCATATAAAGTCGCTTTCCTTGTCTGTTCAACATTTTTTCGAAACTAGCAAGTGTACCCTACACTGAGCCAATTTATCCGATTATATTTATCTGGAAAATCATATACACGCATCAGAATTCATATTTGATAGGTTTCATTAACACCCAATAAAGACTATATGAAGGTCCAATGAGGTTTAAATAATAACAATATGGAAATCGTTGGAATTTCACATATAACTTATTGGACATCGTTTATCCATTAAATCATTGAAAAATCAGATACATGGTATATGATTTTCTATTGTGAAAAAAATCTGTGTTTATATTTAGTGACACGATGGCGGCCACTGCATTCATTTCGCTAGCAGATAAAGGATTTGCGACGAATTCTTGCAAGTTTTTTAAGGTAAGCGGGTAAATATCAGTTTTTCAATAATTTAATAGTTTTATGTATATATTTTAGAATGTGGAACCATTATTTACTTCTCGTTGAAGAATTGAGCTTCTAATTCCATACAACTGAGAACTTGATGAAGTTCTGCTCGACGATATCTATAGATATAGGTGAGTTATTTTATTCGGCAGTTAGTTTTGAGCTTAAATTGTGTTAACATGGTTTTATTGTTTTAGATTTATATACCGACCATGCTACAACAAAAATCCCTTTTGTTCAAGTTGCAGTAGTTACTGTGAGATGGCTTTGCAGGTAGTGGATCCAAATACCCGAATGATAAAAAAATTGAAGACTGGAGAAGTACTTGGCCCTTCTCAAACCATTCTAACTAATAAATCTTTTTCGGTTATTCTAATATTATCTTAAATAAATAATTTTAAAATGTAGTACTTGAACGTATTTTTATTTTTGAAAATTTATTTCAAATAATCTTGTAGTAAATGCCATTTGAAAACCATTTCAGTTTTATTAAAGAATCAATTATTATCTATATTAGTTTTGGACGAAATGTATATTATTTTGTCTATGATACCAACTTCCATTGGATTCCATATCCATCGTCTTAATGCTTGAAAGGTATGTGATTTCCATAATGAACTCTATCTATACGATTTGTAAATAAGAGTTATGTGAAAAGCATTATGGAAAAAAGCTTTATGTTTTTGGTAATGACTTGAACATGATTACTTCTCAGAGCGTAATGATCGATCTCAGCGTCTTACGTTCCATAGTCATTTTTATAGTGAATATTGAAGAGTAAAGTTACCTTAGACTTCTATTACAGTCTCCTACAAGATTCACTTTTCGGTGACAAATGCAATGCTTCACAAAGCCTACTTTCTACTTGTAAATTTTGTGAAAATGAAGCTGGAATTAGATTAGTTATACCGCTGTTACAAAAGAGGTATTTCTTATTATGGCAATGTAAAAGCCATATTAAAATAAGATTGTCGCCACTTATTTCTACTCAGTGAATCTACTAGTCATTTTCCTAAGAGTTCCTAAGTATTCCCTACGTCGTATATGATAACGATGCATCTAGCTAGCTAATAGTAAGAGTGGCTACTTAAAAAAATAAATAAAAATTAAAACTTATTTCAAATTGAAATGATAAGAAGCTTACTTGTAATAATGGGATCACATTTGTGCATCATGCTTTCTTCATCCAGCGCACTGGTCTCAGGTCTAGCACCTCTCTTCTATACTATTTTGTTATCATCCCTATATGAATTTTATATCCATATTTCTATGGAAAATCCTGCTAAGTTCTATGTCATTATTAGTCATTATAAATACCATCATTTTTGTGAACAGCAATTGGTTTTAGTTGTTTATGCTTGCTTTTGTGACTACAGTCAACTTCAATTAATCAATATGAAATGCTTTATTTTGCAAGAAACATAATTTTGAAGAGCCATTCCCAACTTAAGATATTTAGAAAATTTTGACGGGGTTTTGAGTTCATTAAATTAATTGCAAAAAAAACTGAGTGTTTGCGCCTTAAATGCCGAGAAATGGGGACAAATTAAAATATTAAATTGGAGGATTGTTCAAATTTATGAAACCGCCATCAGCTTGACCGCAGACCATTTTTACCTTGGTTTGTTTTAAATCCAACACCGACATCCAAATGTCGTACGACGGAAGGTGGTTGCATTAAGGTGATTATAGAACGAAGCCATACCTCAAATTTTCAAGAGCACAAGACTTGAGAACCAAACAGCGCTCCGCGTTGAAAATTTATCCCATTGGTCACCACCAGCAAGCAAGTAATTTGATTGATTTTCAACGCGAACTGTTGTCAGATTCTCCAGTCTTGTGCACTTGAAAATTCAACGTTTGGCTTCGTTTTATAATCACCTTAAGCTTTTAATTTTGGCCGATGCAACAGTCAAATCTTAGCCAAAAAATTCGACATCACTATCATTTTACGAAAAAAAATTACAATTATGTTTAGACGCGTTTTTCTCTACATGATGATTTTCCTAATGGGAATGTATTGCGAGTATGGGCAGTAGAGGAACCGATAAAAAATATAGGCTCTTCTTGATGCATCATAAATAGATAAATATTATATCGTTATCAATAATAGCCGTAGAAAATAGAGTTTTCTATTAATCATGAGGAATTAATTGTTATACCGCAATAATGGGAAAATTACCCTGAACCATTTGAGAGTAGTTTATCAACCTGGAAACAGTGCTCCGTACGAATATGAAATTGAGTCACTGTATGCCGCAAGCTTTTCGTGACTTCCAAGGCTAACTTTTAGTGAAAACAGATCAGATGTTTATGCGAGTTCGATAACATTTGTGTTTCAGCACACCGTTTAGGCAACAAATTGTCACAGGCAAGAACCTGTACCCAAAACCACTTACTATCGATTTTGTTGAGCTTGACGTCATCGATCCAAACCGCCTTGGGCAAGGCCTTAGAAAGTCTCAGCAAATACGGAATGATTTCCTTCTCGTACTGATAGCCGCTCTCGAGGAAATACAACCCCAGAGCAATGACCGCGTCCTGGGCCCGGGAATCCAGGCAAAACACTCCGGCTGCATTCTCCTGGGGACAGTATCTGAACAGGGTTTGCACCTAAAAAGTAATTTTCAGACAGTCGATTAGTCATGTTCTTTCGATTGCTTAATTACCACTTTAATAATCGGTTACCTTATCCCATGGTGTCGGTTTTATACGGGCAAGCACGCGAGCTAAACAGTGGACCGTTTTTTGAAAAGAAAACCTATCATTTCCTAGCATAATCTGCGTTTTTCACTAAAGGTTGAATTTCACTCGAATTATTTGTGTATTTTCCGATTCCAAATTTTCACCATTTGACAGTTCCTAAACATATCATCAGGGGTGTTTCAATTTACGTTCTGATTGTTATACAAAGTATAACAGTTTTTCTCAAAACCCACACGGAGACGGAATTCAACTCAATTTTGGGTTGTTTCAACGCAATTCCGTAGTTGAGCCCTGCAGGGTGGGTGTACGGCTGTCAACTACAAACAAAGCTGGCCTAACAATCATCTCTCACGCAGGCCGACCCAAACAGCACATGTCGAAACGCGGGCCATGCCAGGCAACAAATGCTGATGCATTTCAACACTCAAACAGCGAGATGCCTATAGCAGCGTCCCGATCAACCAGCCAGTGTATGTCGATAGCGATCGATGTCGATTCGTTTTGAATCGTTGGCGTTCGCCATCGCTGGACAAAGATCTGTCAAAACCTATAGGGGAGTGATGGTCAAACAGTAGGCCTATTCACATGACGTCCTAAAACAGCTGATCGGGAAGCTCTTTGACAGTTCTTCTATGAAAATGACAGCCTCGTGTATGCACCGGTCCTCCACCGATGTAAACAAATGCATAGACGGACCTGTCACATGAAAAGGCCTCCAAACAGGCTAAGCGCGTTTGCTCGAAAGGACACGCGGCGTACCCCGGAGAAAAAGAACAACCGTGGTTTTGCTCACTATTTACTTCATTCTTATGGTAGATAACATTGTGGCGTTTCATCAAATGCTGTAGTCCATTTTACGAAACGACAATACTGATGGTATTGCTGTTACTTTCACACGTTACGACAACGCTTACTGTCAAAATTTCATTCATAAAATAAGTGATCAGCTGTCCAAAAACGTCTCGTGAAATGGACTATTTTGTTTCTTTCACTGGACTTATTGTTAAAGGCAGGTTTGCTACTGACAAGAAAAGGAATCGCCTATCGCGATGCGTGGAAAATTTCATCCCAGAAATGGTCCAGAAAATCATATTATTCTGATCGCAGTACGCAGTTGAGAAGAAATATCATTTCAAATGGTACTCTCAGTAGGAAATTTCTTGACCCATTCAGTCAAGGAATTTCTTTACTTTTCTTGAGCGGAACAGCATACTTAGCTTAAAACAATATGCTGGGTGTCAACGATGGGGATCTGCTTTCCTATCGAGTGACTGTTCCTTTGTTTTCTCTGCCCAAGTAACCATTAAGCCGTATAAACCGGCCCTAAGTCGGTTCTATAGTCGATTTAAGGGCATGGCTTACAGGGCTAATTGGAACTATATCGTAATTGAGGGCTGCTATAAAGCCATTTTTGGTGAATTATTCGGCTGATAAACCGCCTACTCGTTCCGAGTCACTGATTCAGAGATGTCAAAATTTTATAGCATATGGACTAAGAAAAAAGAAAAAAAAGTTGTTTATTTTCTGCATCGTCTTTTTTTCTATGCTCCTTTTCGGAGTTCTTTTTTTGTGCTTGTTCCAGACTCGAACTTACGAACTCAAGGATCTTATCGGATGATTTCCATTGCATATTCCCACTGCTCCACCGACACACTAATGATTGACATCGCCCAGCATCATATATAAAGTAAAGTTATTTGCAGTAACCATCCAGCAGAAGAAAATTTAATATGCTGGTAATGCCAGCAAGACCATGCAGATAGTTATTTAGACCTGGACTTTTTCTTGGAGATTTCTTACTACCTGGCTGGAGAATGCCCAGAAAGCTGACTAAATATATTTTCTCGAAAAGTAGATTTATGGTACCTCCCAAGATAAAGCTCTCCGCAAACGCTTTCACGATACATTTTGTATTTGTTTCCTTCCCGTTTCCTTCCATTTGCTCGGGTTAGGAAACTCCCAAACCAACTTCATTATCAAAAACTATATTAGGCAAAGGCATTTCACCAGTATTTCCTCTACTCACGCATTAATTTCATTTCAACAAATCTTCAATTCAAGAGTCATGCAATCATGTAAACTACGGTAACATAACATTGGTAACATGTATGAATCAGAAAAATTCTCGCGGAACATTACTAAAGGACCTATCTATCATTGAGAGGCTCTCTTTGTTTACTTTCTCTTTCATTAATAACTGTGTCACATTAACCTCTTCTGTTGCGTTTTTTTGTATGAAACGCTAGTCAAGGAAATTGACTTTTGATCTATAGTGAAAAACTTCCCAAAATCTTTAGTATTCCACTGTTATAATCGAAAGAGAACGAGAGAGAAGAGAATCTCTCATTTGTACATAGGTCTTTTAGTAATGTTCCGCGAGAATTGTTCCCAAATTTCATCATCGTTCATAACTGTTTTGTTTTGGTTGAAATCTGGTTTGCTCTATCCGATATAAACGTCAAGATATTAAGCCGTTTATAAATATTGACAGCCGTAGCATTCGGCTTATAGGCACAGGGTTAACAAGCCTTGTAACATAGCGTCATATACTCATATACGGCTTATTTCAGGGCTTGAAGGTCACAGAGCCTAGAAGCATTTGAAAATGTCTTATAATGCTAGTTGGCACTGCAGAACTGTTTAACGGTTCATATACCGCTTATAACAGTGCTTACTGGTTACCTGGGTACTTATATCCAACAATTCGGCAAATGGTTGAGAACATGGGTATTTGTGAGTACTGAAAATTCTCAGTGTGTTTTCACCAACGTCAGTTTTCAACAACCAGAACATTGATTGACGATTATTATTTACGATGTTTTGAACCAGCATCAATTTCGAACTCTCATCGTCGTTTATTAGTGCTGTTTTCGGAGAAGAACCAAAACTCTGCTCCGCGTAAGTTTCATCCTATATCTGAACCAGCTAGCCATGTTGCAACGAATCTGGTCCGACTGTCATCATTGTTTCGGCAGCGGCGACGCTAAATCTTTGCTAGGATTTACCGGATTTATCTACCAACCAGATTAGCTTTCCGGCTGAATTGTATCACCTGAGTATACTCTTATGACGAGCTGTTAAAGGTGATCGTCTGCTATTGGGACAACTGATGAATCGAATGGATCCTTGTTTATATCATGTCGCTGAAGATTGAGAATGATTCTGGTCCGAATACAGGGCAGAGTGCGTAGAAGTTAGGGCTACATCGCAGAAACAGGGCTAGTGTGGCGTAAGTGTGATTTGTATTGATCCTCGTTTTGGCTGAATATTATGTGTTCTAGTAGGGGAAAATCCACAGTATGTTATGCTTGAAGAACTAATTTGACACACATCATGATGAATAAAAATTAAAGCTAAGGTGTGAGTATCCATATAAACGAGTTAGATTTTCATATTGTCCATAAGCAATCACACTCCCGGGAGGGTAAAATAGATTTTAGAAATGAAATACCATTTAAAAATTACCAATGAAACACGAAAGATACATATGAACATGATTTGCTACAATTTAAAATAATACAAATAGGGCGATATTCAAAACTGTAAAGGCAACAGATGGCTCTTTTTCAATGGTAGTAAAAACGAAATCCTGAAGCAAAGAAAGCACCACGGAAGATGAACTAAACACAAAAAGTTATGTATTCACTTTGCACTTGATTTCTAATCACTACTTTTTTGATCCAGTTTCCGAATTGCAAGTAATTTACGTTTTTCATTATTTTCCATACGTTTTGACAGTTCTCCGACTACCATTCTTCCATGCGCTTGGGTTGAAAGTTTGAGAAATTTGAGAATCCAGCGTAGCGCGATCAGTGAGAGGAATACAAACATCAGTGTCGCCTCTCGGTGGCCGGTAAGAGAAACTGAATGTTCGAAAAGTTGTTGTCTGTAATTTTTGCTGCTGGCGCCAACTGTTAGCGTTTGAGAACAAAATAAACAGTCATTATCCTATTGACTGATTTATGGCTCTTGTTGCTTACTTGCGTGAATAAATGACTCAGTTGTACATATTTCAATTGAAGTAATTTTTGTTTACATGTATTTGCATGTTTTGTTATTTATTATCACATGTATTTATTATTTCTTCACGTATGGTAAAAAAAACTAAAGGCACAGTACAGTAAGGGGTAAAAAAACTACAAAGCACTGTAAACCAAAAATTTCACATACAGTATCGTAATCATTTCAGCTTCAAGCTAAGTATGCTGTTTCGCTCAAGAAAAGTAAAGAATTTCCTTGACTGAAAGGGTCAAGAAATTTCCTACATAGAGCCCCCTTTGAAGTGACATTTCTTCTCAACTGCGTACTGCGATCAGGAAAAAGTGATTTTCTTGACCATTTCTTGGGAGAAATTTTCCACGCATCGAGATAGGCGATTCCTTTTCTTGTCTGTAGCATACCGGCCTTTATAGTTGAACTGTTCTTGAACTTTTTGCACTACGGTGAATAGGGTCCTAAAGCCCTGTCCCAATTTTAGTGCCAAACGCTTAAGTTTAGGTCAAAAACATATGTTTACTCAATTTTCTAATGTTTTCCAATGGTTTAAGTCCAAAAAACATTTTTTAATTTTTTGTTTAAATTTTGTCACACCCTTTGGTTTAAACTCAAATTTTGGGTGTATTTTGTTTTCCGTGTCCCTTCCGAAATGTCAGAAAGGAACAACCCCGGTGTTAAAAAGTTGAACCCCTGTGGTATTTTTGTCGACTAAGCGAACGTCAAACATGATCTCAAGTGTCAAGGTTCATTTATGGATCCAATTTTTAAATTGAAGTTTCAATATGATATATCCGTTATTTGAGCGGGAAAAAATGCTAAAGTAGTTCAGTAACATGCTCTTTCGTGTTATTAAATGAAAACAAGATTTCATTAAACATTTTAGGACCCTATTGCACGAAAAACGGATAGTATACCTACCGTTTCATTAATTGTAAGCCAAAAATTTTGTTCGAAGAAAATCTCCATTTTATATGGTTACATAACTTAACCGCCTATTCCCCACATTGTTATTTTCCTACTTACCATTTATCGAACAGTCAAAATTGTTTGCGGTACTGTTGATTTATTGTTATTTTTGATATTATACGTAATTGTTCAGATATTGTCGCAAGTGGTTTAGGATAGTATGGGAAACGGTACTAGTATGGTTCATAACTATGCGGGACCTTCAATGATCCATTAAGAAGAAAAATGTTTTCTAGTTCCATGCGTTCCAAAATATAGGTGACAGTAAACAAAACATATGAAAACCATAGCAAGCTGAGATTTTTTCTTAGAATTTTCAGTTCAGTTTCTTAGCAGATGCCATTTTGATAAAATTGGAGGGCCAGCTGGTTTTGTTGTGTAAACAGAGTCCTGCTAGTGAGTTGAGAAGAAAGAGAAAATGGTAAACACTGCGCTGGCCTGAGAAAACTGTCATGGACATCAGGATAATTGCATGGGCGGTGGTGATCTAGAAGGGGTTTATTTACATTTATTTCTCGTAACGCTTTTTGTATGAGTTGTAACACATCTTTCAGCGTTATGAAATTTATGAATGGCCCCAAGGGGCAGCGAAATCTGAGAAAGACGAAATTTAGATTACTGTAAGACAATTTTGACGGTTTATGGAACCCCATCAAAGACAAATTAAAGACCCCCATGTCCCTTGCAGTTGCCCAAAATTTTATGGCTCATAAGGTAATCTAGAATGCCGAGAAAAGTATACTGCGATCTGTCAAACTTGGGTACCTTTTGCACTACCGAGGGACCAAATGCAGTACTAGAAGTGGTACCCAATCTGAGCCCGAGTGGGACGGACCTGACCCCATGCTTTCATTGTAAGATTTTTTGTATGAAAAAAAAAAATTAACCTATAACCACTTACGTTACTAATTGATGGCCCTCAAAGTCTTAGTGGTGGAAAAAACGCGATAGATTTATGAACCGTTCAAGGTTTCGTCATCGTAATCAATGAAAATTCAACTGCAGTTTTTCTGTGCAAAAATGAAATTTATTCGACGAAAATCTGTTCACTGTGTTTCGAATGGAGAATATAAAAAAGTGAACACATTTTTGAGTAAATTTTCATTATTTTGTACGAAAAAAAGCTTTTAAAAAATCTAAAATTGATGACGGATCCTGCCTCCTTAAAGCATGAAAATAGGTAATAAGGCTGATACAAATATTAAATTTCTTTTATGTCCGAGACAACTTGGAAGGTACGAGGGGGGGGATAAAAATAAATAAGGAACAAAAAAATTAATATGAAAAAAAAGTTATATTTTCGAATTTTTATTTTTAACGATAATTGTTAAACTTTTTTCAAACGTCCTCTGGATAATTATTTTACTTGTTTTTTACTTTAAAAATTGAAAAAATCTAACTGATGTCAAACAAATGATGAAACTTTTTTTTTCTCCCCTTCAAAATATTAGGATTTTTGAAGGGGGGGGTGACATAAAAGAATATTAATATTTGTATCAGCCTAAAATGTTACTGGTGGCCAGCTAAATATGGTTAGCGTGCCGTTTGTGGAATATGCATGCTGTGGTATATAGCTATATATAGCTGAGATGATCATTATCATTCAATCTGTCAAGTGCACAAATACCACACATGCTATAAGGGTTTATTCACAAATTTCATAACGCCAAAAATGGCCATTTTCGACACCCACCCACCCCCTCGTAACGCTTTTTGTATGAACATTTTACAAATTTTGTATGAGCCGTAACAGCACGAGGACACCCACCCACCCCCTTCAGCGTTATGAAATTTGTGAATGGGCCCTAAAATGTTTTACCCCTTCAAGCCTAGTATCCACATCCTAAGTAGAGCGGTCAAGTACAATTTGTTGCTAATTACCTAAGTAATTTTGACAGCTGATCCAGAATGAGCGAAGTGTCACTTTTACTTGCGGAATAATTAAGCGGCACATTTTTCCGTACGGAATAGTGACAGCTCCATTTGATTTGTACGGCAGGCGTTACCAATGTTACGAAATCAGCTCTACTTGTCAACTGGATACAGCTCAAGTAATTTGGACAGCTGAAGTATTTCTTGGCTATTACTTGTCCTATCCTTTTGCACAGTACTTACGAAGTGGATACCAACCATCACTCAGGCAAATGGATTATCGAAAAACATAAGAACCACTTAAGAAAATTCGCCACAATGGATTATTAAAATAACCAAAACGGCCGCTATGGAAAGCATAGATAGCGCCACCGTAGCCTTGTGTGTTTGACAGAACAGCAATGCTGTCACAATGTTAAATCCCGTATACAGTGGCGCCTTTATTTTGATGCGGTGAGCACTTGCAAAAACTACCTTAAATGATCCATGATCCATTAATGGATCATTAAAATAACCAAAACGGCCGCTATGGAAAGCATAGATAGCGCCACCGTAGCCTTGTATGTTTGACAGAACAGCAATGCTGTCACAATGTTAAATCCCATATACAGTGGCTCCTTTGTTTTGATGCGGTGAGCACTCGCAAAAACTACCTTCAATGATCCATCGGGTTGGAATGGATCATTGAATGTAATTTTTGTCAGTGCTCACCGCATCAAAACAAAGGCGCCACTGTATATGGAATTTAACATTGTGACAGCATTGCTGTTCTGTCAAACACACAAGGCTACGGTGGCGCTATCTATGCTTTCCATAGCGGCCGTTTTGGTTATTTTAATGATCCATTCAAGCTTTGTCTTATGAAACCAAAATTTGAAAACAAAAAATGTTTTCGGGGCAACCTGGAGTCGACTATAGGCCCGTGCGTACACCACAAGTCTATCGACGGCTTGATATGAGTTGATGCCAAAACGATAAAGCGTTCGTATTGCAATAACCGTTTTACATTTCATAAGGCTAAATGTATGCAATTCTATAGTTTTGCTCACAGCGCGTTGTTTTCAAAATACCTGTGAGAATAGACCATTTCCGTCAAAAAAATTTATTTGCTCATTAGCTTTCTTTCAATTTACTGAACAAACTTCCCTAAGGAACCCATATGGCCTCTAACTATTGAAAAACAATGAAAAACTGGCGGCATGACAATTCGCCCCACGGTCCTCTGCATTTTATTTCTCTCCGATTTTTATCAGGCCCCTTTTTCCCCTATGATTTTATCTCCACGTGGTTGTGAATTTTGATCAGCTGTTCCTTTGCGATCTCCACTCAAGTTTCTAGATTTACTCCAATGATTAAGATTTACTCAGGTGGGGCAGATCATTGAGTCCTCTCTTTTATTCTTTCGCTATTCTTATGCAGAGAAAATAGTGACGTCAGCCGGAAAATAAAAGAAAGAAATAGTGGCACGTATCAATGATTTGCGCCACCTAAGTAAATTCAGAACATTGGTCTCTACTTTGTTGATCTTCGGGTTTGGATGCCTACTTGTTCCTGGTTTGGTAACTGTGATGACTGCAATCCCCACATCCGTCCCGGAAACGACCTTGGTGCTGGTGCTGGCCATTCAAATTTCTATATTTGAACATCGGAACCTTAATGTTAATAACATATTTCCCCGTTTTATTTTCAATACCCCAAACAAGTGAAAACCCATCAGGAAGAGAGAAGTTGCTGTGGTGCTCCAGGTAAATATTTTTTGAGAGGGTCCTACTCTCCTGGTTTTGCGGCCAGTGGAAAATTGGCAACGAAAAATTTCACTGTATGGCAGCATACCGTGTTTTAAGCTATTTGATCCCAATTTTAAATCCGGAACATTGCCGCTTTTAAGGTTGTCAGAGCTGTTCGAATAATATATTATTTGATTCGGATTCCGCCCCGGCTTCCATGGATATCCGAGAATAAAACTGATACGCTTCCGCGCAGTGAAATCTTCGTTGGCAGTTTGAAGCCGGCCACAAAACCACAAAAAAGCAGGAACCCATCGCGGATCATCCGGCGCACCACAGCAGCTTCGGGTCATGAGATGAATGGGTCATTTGTTGTGGTCGGGAAGGATTTCAAAGGTGAATTTGTCTAGCTACAACGACGGCCATTTTTCGTGGAGTTCTTGTGATTTCGGTGCGACTGTTTGAGGGCATAGAAGCAGCACGCTAAACCAGATTCACGCACCGCATTTGTTCGATCTACACAAAATAAAGCAACGAATGCAAATATGTCTGAATAAGTAAAAAATCTGTGCAATTCGCACTTATCCTATACAAATACGTGTTTCAGCTTTAGCTGTTCAAATAGAAAGCAAAAATCTAAAAAACATAAACTGTCATGTTCTTATAACCAAGAGAAAAGTGGAAGCAAATTCTGCATTTCGAGCGTTCTTTCGCTGTGCGTAATTTACTCTTTAATTTTTGTTTACAAACCCTTGCTCAATAATGAATACAACCTATTTGCACAGGAAACGTGCTGCATTAGAAAAGGCCGATTTTGTGCACCTGGTACTCATCTTTGAGTGTAACAAGTTTAAAGTGAGGTTGATAAGCAACAAACCAACTAGTGATCCTTTATCCAGCTTTTTACGAGCGCTAATGGCTGCCACAAGTAGGCTCGCTTTCTGGTAGGGATTGGTCGATTTGACGTTTGGCTTGGGTCCGCTCATACAAAACGACCCAAGCCAAACGTCAAATCGAAAGATCCGTACCAGAAAGCGAGCCTGTTTGCGGCAGCCATTAGCACTTTTAAAAAGCTGGATAGAGAGATAAGCGAAAGTAAAATGGAATGATTTGGCAACAGACCACCAGTGCTGATTTTGCTCGGCGTCGAGAATAATATTGTAACAAGGACATGACTTCCTCATTGCAAAAAAGTGTATTTTGTTTCGTTATAGATCTTTGAGCTACATATCCAAACTAATAAACAGCCGAAAAAAATCAACAACTAAAAATCGCATTGTCAAAAAATTTATAAAAGGGAGCGAATCAGTTTTGTTGTTGCTGGATTTGACATTTTGTTGTGTCTACAAACATTCAATGCAGGGTTGTTATAAGTTTTGGAAAAATCTGTTGAAACAACTGCGCCGCACGACAAAATTCACCTCAAATTCCCGAATTTTCAAACAATTGTAAGAAAATCGTGAGTGCATATAAAAAATATATAAAATCGTCAATAATCATTAAAAATAATCGCCTTTTGAAGAAAAATATAAAAATTGGGGGTAAGGTCTGACGGAAATGGTCTATTAGCGAGACAACACCAAGGGTTTATTCACAAATTTTATAACGCCAAAAATGGCCATTTTCAACACCCACCCATCCCCTCATAACGTATTTCGTAAGAATATTTTCCGAATTTTGTACGACTTGTAACATCTTGAAGACATCCACTCATCCCCCTTCAGCGTTATGAAATATTCAATGGGCCCATTCGAAAATTTCATAACGCTGAAGGGGGTGGGTGGGTGTCTACGTGATGTTATGGCTCATACAATATTTGAATTATATCCATACAAAAAGCGTTACGAGGGGGTGGGTGAGTGTCGAAAATGATCATTTTTTACATTATGAAATTTGTGAGTAAACTCAATGGGTCCCAACACGAGGCGCATTTTTAAAGTCAAGAGAACAAAACAATGTCTGGCACGTGCAGAGTCTCATTTTACCTTAACGAAACTGTTCTACTTCACGTACAATCGCATTTGCGTAGGACCTTTTCAAATGTTAAGCTGTGTTGATTAATCCTGCATGCAGCAGCCCTGTGAGCACCCGCGGTGAAACGTCAGTCACAACGCACGATCAAAGCGCAGCCATTTTTGATTAGTGGAGAAAATTTTGCACCGTTCAGCAGCGCAGAACAGAAGCTCTTTTTGGCGTGGTCCGGCAAAACTTTCGGAATTTTCGCCGGAAATCGATTCGCAAGCACCGCCACCGAACCGGATTCGGAACGCACAGGATTGTCCGGGTGTAAAATTTTTTGTAATCGACAGTCTCCGCTCTGCAAAGGTAAGAATCCGCGGGCAACGAAAGCAATCTTTGCTCTTGAAGAAAAAAAACCTTCCACCATTTGTGAAATTAGCGCAGAATGGAAGAAAAAAAAAATACGAATCGATTGATGGACCAAATAGAAATGTGAATGGACTCTTTCAAAAGTATTTTAGTTGCAGCAAAAAAGTAGAAAAGTTCGTTTTTCAAGTATTTTAGTCCTAGTGCCAAGTTCAGTTACGGAAAAATCGATTGGGAAAAGTTCCCGAAAGTACGTTCCGGGAAGAAGAAAAAGAAAACACCACCAAGAAGAACACGGACAGCAAAGTTGTGAAGTATTGTTTTTTGTTCCTTCGTTTGGGTTTTAGTTTGCGGACTGCCGGAATCAAAATGGTGCCCCGTCGGAAATCATTCCCCGTTATCTCCCGAAAAGTGGGGGGACAGAGTTAATCGAACTGTGTAAACAAGTTTTGTTTGAGTTTGTATGCTGATAGTATTGTGGTTGACTGTTTACGTTTTTTTGTTCGTTTGTTTCTCGGAGTTGAAAAGTTTGAAAATGTCCATCCTCTTCTAACGAAACGACGCAAATCTGGCCGGATGGAAGTTCTTTTGCCTTTTTGTCCTGTTGATCCAAAGGCAGAATCGATTATTCGATCCAACCAGATTGCAAAGAGGACGAGATATTACAAGTGCCAATGTTGGAACTCTAAAAAGTAACACTTTAAGTCAGTAGTTTGAAATTGGTGATTGTTTAGTTAAAAGACCTGAGTATAGTAAATTCCCGAAATGGTCTGGGAGAAAGTGTCTCCACCAGCTTCTCGAGGGCTTTTACTCGATGATGTTTGTACGAAGAAGAAAAAGAAGAAGGTAAGACGTGATTTATTGGCAAAGTGCAATTCTAGAACAAGAACAAGATCATCCTCAATATTGTGATTGAAAAAAAAAAGACAACTGTAAGCAATAAAGGATAACGAGTGTGTGAAACAGATCATTGAATGTTGGGCTAGAGGGAGCCTCTTGGTAAGATAACGATAATTATTGATAGTGTGAAACAATTGACTCAAAACAAGGAGCCGAGTGTCAATTGTAAGGATATTCATCCAGTTGGTTCCCATCCGAACTTGAAACGGTATCAGTATAAAACTTAACTCGTTAACTATAATAACTATCTCGTACACCTTGTACCCATTTGCCAAGCGTGTATTAGAGCTCTCTCTCTGTCGGTCTTAGGCGGTACTTTTTTAGTTGCCCAGAAATTTTAGAATTCTCAGGTCCTTTTCCACTGCGTATAGTCAGCGTATTCGTGGCCTTCCATGAATTCACCCACCTGTTTCCCTGCTGTCTATTATTTTCACAATTATTTATCTCTTCCCTTCCTACGGCAGACTCAGGTTTTTTTTATGGAATCAATAAATATTTTAATTGTAATATTCACTTCTTTAACCACTTGGTATAGAGTACTGGATAATACATTTGCAATTTATTCGGCTTTCCATACAAAACGATCAACTTGCTAGATCTAGATCATACAGCTAGATCTCAATTCTCACATAACTCGGCTGTCCGTAATGCTGCAAAACGTCTTTGTGCAAATGATGATGTGCCTCTCGACCCGCCTAAAAGACTGGTCTGTGGCACTGATGGCCACAATACTAGTTCTTTAGACGTCATCGCAGTTCCTGAACGAACGAATGAAAACACGTTTTGGCTTTACTTATCAGGAGTGTCCTCGAAAGCGCCTGATGAGAAGGTTATAGAAATGATCAAGAACAGGCTCGCAACAGACGACTTAACTGTCGTTAAACTTGTTCCTCGTGGAAAGGATACAAACAATCTCACGTTTGTATCCTTCAAGGTAGGAATGAAGCTTGAAGCTCGTTTTCGCGAATTCGAGAACCACAGTTCCTTAAGAGCGGGGTTCTGGAATCCCTCGGAGAACCAGCCCGAACCACAGATCGTAACAGTATTGAACTAGTATCCCCATCATGTCCCATAGATCTTCATTCTCTTCGTAATGAGACCGTTTTAAGCAACCCGGTGCTAGGCAGCCATGTTTTCGTAGTCAACAACTAAACTGTATTTCTAGCTAATCACATCAACCCAAATTGACTTGCTGTATTGCAATCCAATAGTTTGCAACCGTTTGTTTGTTCGAATAACTGTTGTTATGCGGGAAAATACATTTTTCGGATAAAAAGTTTTCGCCATCATCGATTGTTAGTCCTCAAACGTTAATTTGTTTACAAACATTGAGCTGTCAGTGGGAACCACTTCCCAGTAGGAACCAGAGATGTTTGCTCGTTATTTTTCAATGGGGTCGTATGGTCGGTGTCAGGAGGCTGGTTTTAAGCCATTTGATAATATACTACCAAAACGTGCGAGGTTTGCGAATGAAAACTAATGAGTTTCGTGCGAAAATGGAAACTTGTGATTATGACATAATTGTTCTTAGTGAAACCTGGCTGTGCCCTGATGTGGTTAACGCAGAGTTAGCATCGAACTACTGCATCTTTCGCTGTGACCGCAATGACAATACCAGCACATTAGGGTGTTTTATGTATTTTGGACAGAGCGTTAGCGGTTTACCACCTCCATTTGATTTTGCCGTAAATGGCCAAATTATATACGCGTAACGGTCTGTCCAAATTACTTTGATCACTCTACATCGAGGCGGAGGCGTTTTAATCGCTGTGAAATCGACTCTTGGTTGCAGTGCTGTTGAGCTAACGGACTACATCCACCTCGAACAGGTTGTGGTTGCTGTTAGACTGCCTGATACAACGATTTACGTATGTGGCATTTACATTCGGCCTAATTCCCATTTCGATGTATATGATTCGCACGCATCTGCAGTACAGGCGATTTGCAACTTATCCTCAACTCGTAACTCCAATGTCGTCGTTGGCGATTACAATCTACCGCATCTGACATGGCATTTCGATGATGATTGCAACAGTTACTTGACGCGAAATGCTTCTTCAGAATCGGAAATAATGTTTACCCAATCCATGATCGGTTCTGGACTACATTAAATCAACTCACTTCGTAATATGAATGGACGTATTCTTGACCTAGCATTCGTGAGTGAATCTAGCTTTGTGGAGCTCATCGATCCTCCATCTTCTCTGTTGAAAGTTGACTCTCATCACAAGCCGTTTGTTCTCCGAATCGCAATTGGAACCAGAACTCGCGCCCCTGTTGATGAGGCTGATGTAGACGACTTCGATTTTAAGCGTTGTGATTTCGCAGCACTGAATGACATGCTAATGGCAGTTGACTGTTGAATGAAACGTTTGGAGATGCATCTCTCGACCGAATCACTGTATTGTTTTACGACAAGGTTTTCGACATCATTCGCCATCATGTACCACGGAGACGAAGGTGCTCTGCCGTGCATTCGAAACTTCCATGGTGAACACCAGAGTTACGACACCTCCGGAACATCGTTCGCAAAGCACGAAAGCGTTACTTCCGGAATAAATCTCACGACAACAGAGAGAATCTCAAGTCCCTCGAAACGCGATACAGTGTATGCCAAGAAAACGCCTTTCGGAGCTATACAAACCGTATGGAAACCAACGGAACCCGAAATCTTTTTGGACGTACATCAAGAAGCTGAAAAACATCAACCGAATTCCTGAAGAAATGTATTACAACGGAACGACAGTCGTAACTACAGAAGCTTCCGCTAATTTATTTGCAGACTTCTTCAGCAGCGTGCATAACAACCACTCCCCTACGTTCTCATCATCGGCGAGGCAGAATCTTTTATCGTAAGTCTACCAATGATAACGATCTCTCAACACGAAGTATCATCTGAGTTGAAAATGCTTGACGTCACTAAAGGTGCAGGCACAGACTGCTTACCTCCGACATTCTTCAAAGAGTGTGCAGTCCAAGGGGTGGATCACTCTTGATGCATTTAATATATCAGCTGAAATAAATGCATTCAAATGCATTTGAATGTACTCATTTTTTCCCAATCCATGGATTGCTACAATGCTTCAGTGCTATCGTTGTTGAACTGTCAAACTGCTCCAACAGCAAACTACAACAGTCTGTGAAAGTGTTGTAAATACCTCAATCTACCATTTATTGCCGAGTTGGAGCTCACAAAATTCGTGGTCCTGAATTATTGGAATTGGATATCGGCGGTGCAGTGTCGGCATTTAATTGAGAAATACTGAACCTCTCTGTAAACATTTTCGTATCGAATCAGAGGAGTAGTACCTTTGTGTAATAAGTAACTAATTGATTTTTATTGCAGCTTTCAAGTCATGAACCCATTCATGGGATGAGAGGCATCAGCCGTTTGGGAGATGAATGGTGATAGCTGATTTCTTAGAGAAGATCTATTTTGCTACGATTCTGCTATAAAGAGGTGCAGGACAAATATTCAGTGAACAATGAATAATTTTTGTAGTATTAATTTAAGTCTCATTGAATACACCAATTAGTGTAATTTTCAATCGCTCACTACGTGAACAAGTTTTCCCTAAGATTAGGAAAGCTCCGATTCACAAGTCCGGTAGTGTTCACTCTGTCGAAAATTATCGAGGCATCTCAATACTGTGCTGTATCGCAAAGGTATTCGAAGAGATTATACACAGGAGTCTCTACAGCGCAGTTCGTCCAATAATCTCCGATGTGCAGCATGGTTTCGTAAAGAAAAGATCGACAGTTTCGGGTCTGATGAATGTTCTGTCGAATAGCGTCGAGAAGCGGCGTCAAGTGGATGCAATTTATTTCGACTTTGCGAAAGCCTTCGATAAAGTTCCTCACGAACTTGTAATCAGCAAGCTTAAGCATATTGGGCTTCCTGACTGGATAACCGAATGGCTTAGATCCTACCTGACCGATCGAAAAGCTCATGTGTAATTCGGCCAAGCACGTTCTCATTCATATGATATATCATCCAGTAATTCGCAGGGAAGTGTTCTCGGCCCGCTAATATTCATCTTATTTATAAACGATCTCGCCGTCCGTCTAAAATCTGGAAAGCTATGTATGCGGATGATCTTCAGATCTGATGTAAATGAGCTGCTTTCATGGCACATAAAGCACCGATTTTGACCAGCCTATACGAGAAAATCTCGCGTAACATTACTAAAGGACCTATCTAACATTGAGAGGCTCTCTTTGTTTACTTTCTCTTTCATTAATAACTGAGTCACATTAATCTCTTCTGTTGCTTTTTTTGTATGAAACGCTAGTCAAGGAAATTGACTTTCGATCTATAGTGAAAAACTTCCCAAAATCTTTAGTATTCCACTGTTATAATCAAAAGAGAACGAGAGAGGAGAGAATCTCTCATTTGTACATAGGTCCTTTAGTAATGTTCCGCGAGAAATGTTAAAAAAAAATTAAAGGGCCCAAATCGGAACAAATAGGCTTCTGATACCATTCGATAGTATCTCCCAACACCAACAAACTATGCACACATTGTCAACATAATCGTTATAAACCCGATATTTCAAAACAATCAATAATCGCTTTTTCCAAATCATTCATTGGCCCCTGCTTAAAACGGCCAATGACTGGATCTATCTCCATCAAGAGGACCTGAAAATTCCGTAAACTGTCACTTTGATTGATTTGATTTTAATACTGAAAAATAGGTATTGAACATGTGGTAAACAACATTCCCATAAAATTTTCTCAGAATCATCGATCCTGAGCATTGGCCCTTTGGAATTGTTAGGCGAGAAATGGAAGCTTCCAATCCATATCGTGTATGAAAATATCGATACTGAACAGAAAATGTATAATTCACTACGGCTACGACAGGTGATACCTATGGTGGCCTAAATCGGTGCTTCTATCATATACTTAGCGAATCGCTTGATGATAGCTATGAGTAAAACCGTCATCAACGCTCCAGTTCATGGTTCCTATAAGGTTAGGATCACAGAACGTTGCATCGATAATGGATTCCGTGCCAGATCTGCGGAAGGTGCTCACTGTATTTCCTGTAGAAAGTTTTACAATTTCTTGTGAAATGTTTTGTAGATATCTGGCGCCAAGGTATTGAGCAGATTCAAAGGAGATTTTATGTAACATAACTGAGATCCTTGAAAAAAAAAATCTAGAACAGTACTTAGGGATTTCTTGCAAGGTTTTTGATGAGATGCTTGATAGATAACATTGCAAATTCTAGAAGAGATCTTTGCAAAAGTTCCAATAAGTTTTTTTGATTTGAAAGTTTTATGAAAGATTAATAAAAAGGTAAATGTAGGTTGCTAAAAAGGTTTTAGTTGATTCTATGAAAGAAGGGGAAGGGGAAGTCCTTGCGTAGGTTTGCAAAATATTTGGATTTCCTAAGTTTTTTGGATTCTTAAAAGATGTTTAGATTAATTCAATTCAATGAAATTTTGACACAACACAACAAAGTCAACAAGTTTCATGACTTGTACTGAGAACTCAAGTCGGATCGGCGGTACGGATTTATACGGAGTTCCCGTGGGCTGTGCCCAAAGGTCATGTGTGACATTTCCTAATTTTTTTTTGCACGGGTTAAACAAAACTATTGTGTAAGTCAGTGCTGTGAAAAACTCAATTTCTCATAACTCACGCTTCAAATTTTTCATGCGTGAGTTGTCAATCACGCAAATTAGCAGTCAAAAAATCATGGGTGAGTTGGCTCACCTTTTTGACTCATTGTCTTGTATTTCCACAGTTTACTCACACACGGCAATAATTTCTTGTTAGTCTGGTAAAATTATAGTAATCCTTTCTAACGTAAACAATAACATTCGGGTTTCACGAGTTTTTGACAAGTTTTGCGACTGAATCATTTTTTACGGTTTGAGTTGATTGAGTGATTTTGCATCAACATCTAAAGCGTGAGATTTGCGAATCATTTTTTTTTTTCTTATTAACGTGAATTTTAACACTTATGGCTAGTTCTTCACTTAATTTTGCGAATCAGATCTCTAATGAGTTTGCTCTCACGGAAGAGCGTATTGATTGAGATTTGAGTGTGAGTCTATCAAAACTGGTGTAAGTGTAAGTGGATCATAAATCATTAGTATACTCCAACTCTTTCAACTCATTTGGAACTATTCTGGCCGGTTCCTGAAGCATCAGTTGGGCACCAACATTTTATCAGCACAAACCTGGGAGGGAGAAACCGATACAAAATTTATGTACGTCATAGTGAGCCGAGATTCTGCTGTCACGAACTGTCACTCTGAGCCCAGATCTTGAAGAATGGACAAACTTGATAAAAGCGCGTAATTGATCAAAACAAATTTTTGCATTCCAACAAAGTTGACAACAGTCGGTTGAAAATCAATTCCTGCAACATCCAAAAGCAATGCCACGATAATATCTTTTAATTTGATCGAATATAAAGTAATGAAACACGCATCTTTTTACTGTTTTCCAATCATCATTAAAATTGAATGCACATAAAACTATGGCCCTTTTTCCAAATTTGTCCAGAAATATCGAAGGTACACAATAAAAGAAAACTAGCGATTTTCCCCAAGCCTGCCTTGATTGTCGTTGATAAGCGGGAGTTATCCTGCAATTTGGAAAAGTGTTGTGTCATATTTCGTGTGTAGTATCGGTGCACCTCCCTCCCAGGCACAAACCATATGCGAAATACCAATCTTCAAGAGTTTACAACGATAGTATAATACATACAATGCATATTGAATAATTGTATGCAACACTTACAATAATCCACACGTCATTGTTACGTGAAAACATACGTGGTTTTTTTTCATCGCACTTTTCACGTAGCACTTACGGGAATCATAGGTGAAGAAGAATGAACCGATGAACAAATGAACTTTCTTTATTGCATCGGAGAACCACGTAAGAGTTACGTGTTTTTTTTCGTATTATTCACCATTAGGATTTGATGACACCTACAGTATGTTTCCTGTGATATTTAATAAAAATAAAGATCAATTCAATCTGCTTTGATTTGTATTGTATTGGGAATTTGCATTGTTATTTCGGGTAAAAATATATAATGTGTTGTTAGATAACTATTCAAAGAGGCACAACAGTTTTATCAGCTAATTTGTTGTTATTTCGAAAAAACTGTACATCGAATTTGTTGAATGGGTATGTGGTTTGGCATCGATGTAGGTATAAACAGTTTCCTTATCTGGTATTTGCAACCGTCGTTCCTGTACGAATGCCGCAATAAACATTGATACAACTATAACATTGAATAATATGCAATATAAAAAATTCACTTACGCTTACGACTTCCAGCAAGACAAAAATTGGGTTATCCAGCACCAAGTCTTAAATCGTGTGCTCATCTGATAATATTTACAAAGGCGATGCAGTTTTGAGAACTGATCTCTTGCTACTTTACAAAAAAAAAAAAACTATTTTTATAACCGTCCCAGGGACAGAAACGAAAATCGCCTCCAAATATTGTTCTTTAGTGGTATGAAGGTTGTTTCCTACTGACGCCATATTAACACTTCATCACAACACAGAATGAACAAGACAGTGAACATGATCAGAATGAATCAAGGCAAGTATGTTATTTTCACGTAAGATGGATAGGTGAACCGCAGTGGAAATTACGGGGCTTCATTTCATGTTTATCTGTGGTTCGGTGAATGTTACCTCAATCAGGTAAATTTAAGCAAAATGATTATTTTGGAATCTACTTTTTTTTTCATGTAGCTATGACGTTTGGATTATTTTGAGTGATACAAGTACAGTCACCCCACAGCTATGGGTCAACTAAGGGTCATTTTTCAGAACAAAATATGATTAAAAAACATGGTGACGCTGTACAAAACAAAACTACCTCCTAGCACTGCAGAATATAGTTGTTTTTGAGAATACACCTAAAAATTCCCGGTTATTTATGAAAAATAGAGTAGGAATAGTTTTATCTTTAACTGTGGTATGGTTTTCAAGGCCTCACAGTTTTATTTATTTTCTTTTTTTAAGGACATTGACACATTAATGCTTCCAGTAGGCATTTATGCCCTTTGAAGGGAGCACCACACTAGACAACGGAATAGCATGCAACGCCTAGTGGCACAGTCGGAAAACATTCCACAAGAAAAATTAATCGAACCCACACTCCCTAGCACGATGCGGCTAAATGCCTGGTGACACTAACCGCACGGCTACGAAGCCCACAGTTAACGCTTCTGAGAATACGGTTGACGGAAAAATTATGCTCAAGCATATTAGTGATATTAATCCTTCTTCTTCTTCTTTTTGGCGTTACGTCCCAACTGGGACAAAGCCTGTTTCTCAGATTAGTGTTCTTATGAGCACTTCCACAGTTATTAACTGAGAGCTTTCTTTGCCGATTGACCATTTTTGCATGTGTATATCGTGTGGCAGGTACGAAGATACTCTATGAACTTGGAATCGAGAAAATTTCCTTTACGAATAGATCCTCGACCTGCGGGATTCGAACCCACGACCCTCAGCATGGTCATGCTGAATAGCTGCGCGTTTACCGCTACGGCTATCTGGTGATATTAATCCTACGTTGTGTTATTCGGGTGATTGTAAAACTACAATTTTGTGTTTGACCGTCCTGCCATGGCGAAGGTATAGATCTTACTGACTTTATTAAAACATCTACTCAATACATATACAGTCTGGTATGATATACTGTTTGGTCAATACATTTGCACAGTGTGCTATCCATAACTGTGGGGTGACTGTACTTGCGGAATATCCTGGACAGAGTTGCTCGCTGTCACACAATTTGCTGATTTCGACTGGCCGACTGCGATACAACTCAGATCATTCTGTATACTATCAACATCATGCTGGTTATTCCATCACCAGTGCACTGATGATGATAGTATATGGATATCACTGAGAGGTTAAGAGGAAAATAACCATCATCGTTTTACAAATTTTCAAAACCAGTTTTTTTTGCTCAAAATTGAAGCAATGATCATAAAAATCTATCAATGCATTGCACTTGCTATCTGTAATGCATTGATAGATTTTTATGAGGATTTCTTTAGATATGAACGAAAAAACTGGTTTTCAATTTTTGATGATTGCCGATGATTGAATGATGGAGTCTTGAGCCTTAAGTTGAGTCTTAAATTAAGCTAATAAAACGGAAAATTATCAGTACGATATTTTAAACAGTGATGTGGATGGATGGGGCAACTATTTATTGATCACAGAAAAACATTAATAAGTTAGATAATTACCACGTGATCACTCATTCTGCAGTGATAATGAGGGCAGTGTCGCTTCACTGCTGTTGGTTGTCAAATCGAAATGATATTGATTGCTCGATAGTGATATTGATAGTTTTAGGCCATCAGCCATCAGCCATCAGTTGATATGACTGATATAGTGCAACTCCTGGATACGATTCCGGGACCCTAGAAAAGGACATCGATCCGATGATTGCAATCCACATTATGTGACACATCAATTTTCAAGTTTTTCGCACCAAAAGTATAATATAATGCATTTTGAATAAAGATATAAATATTCAAAAACGAAAACCTGTAAGTAAGTTAATTTAAGCAAACTTTCAATTCAGACAATTCATAATAGTTTGCTTGAAAGATCTCGTTTAGATATTTCAAATAAACGTTCATATTTGTTTGTCTAGAACTCTTTCGTAATTGAAACTGTTTTTAATCCACAGTATTTGAAGTACTTAGTTTAAATTAATTCTTAAAAATCTTTAATATTTTTATTACTGAACTAAAAACGGCATAAATGATTTATTTTGTATTACCTTATGTATAGCGAAAAACATCTTATGTATTTGAAAATACCTAAAGCCATATTTTGAAAACGGATATCGGAAATCAAATCAACCCAATACATTCTGTCAAACGAGTGGAAAATATCCGGCCGCAGGATTATTTTGTCATCCGTTTTTAGGCATCCGGGAATTGGGAAACTGATTTTGAATGTACACCCTGCATTACGTCGTTTAAAAGAAAACACATTTCTGGCATAAAAAAGCGGCATACAGGTCATTTGGCATGGAACTTTTTTATCAAGAACAAACGTTGTTTGGTAGAAGGTATATGCCTAATGGCCCGCACCTTACGTACACTACTCTTAAGGTGAAACATCTCGGAATCCAAAGATGACTGGCACAATGACCGACCTGTGCTCCAAAAACGTGAGTTCAAAGGCACTAAACTGGAAAAAAAAGTTGGCAAACGTTTATGATCTTCTTATTTTAAGCATTCTGCTAGTACACAAAGCCAAAATAAAAAGTGCACTGCTGCTGGATGCTTTCTTCGTTAGATTTATGCCTTTGAAGTTTTAGTGCACTCTTAGAAGTTGATTCCAAACTGTTTCACCCTCAAGTATGGAAATGCTTTACAAATGGCCAAACGTCAATTATGGCAAACGTCTGCTAAAAATCGATGGGCGTCATGTTTGAATTGGTTCTCCCCCTGCATAATATAACCAAACAAATAATTAAGAAATTTTGCTGACTGATACCTATTCAAGCCTCATTGAAAAGTTATTGAATAACAACACATCATTGCAATAAATCGCACTAAAATACACTTTCCACATACGCTTGAACGTCGATCCATTTGACGTCAAACTAATCGATTAATGTTTCGTTCCAGCCATCCATACCATGGATAGTGACGATTCCAGACCCGGTTCGTCTGCGTCCAATAGCTCTGGCTCGGATAGCCCCTCTAGTCCTGGAGTACCCGGAGCGGCACAAGCAACAGACCATGTCGACGGTGCCGAAGGGCGCGCTTCCCGCTCAAGGTCCCGGTCCCGATCCCGGTCTCGGTCACGCTCGGGTTCCCGTTCGCGTTCACGATCACGTTCGCGTTCTGGATCCCGATCGCGCTCCAACAGCCCGGCATCGAAGAAGAACAGTCCACCGTCGAGTCCGAAAAACTACGACGATGCTCCGTCACGATCGAACTCACCGTCATTCCGGAGTGCGGAAAACTCACGTAATTCTATGCCGCAAAAATCGCCCCGAAGCAGAAGTGGTTCCCCGGATGCAGGTCGATATAATCGGTCAAGGTCGGGTTCGAAGGAATCGAATCGCTCGGACACTTCCCCGAAGCGTCATCGTCACCTGTCGCGGCATTCCAGTGGATCCAACCTTAGCGAAAAGTTGAAGGGAGAAGAGATCTCCGATTGTGAGATGGAATCCGATCAAGAGGAGAAGGACAAGAGGAGCAACGACGGTAAGTTGGATGACAACGAGATGCCCTCTGGACACGAAACAGTCAAGGATACGTTGGACATGAGCCACGAGGACCTAAGCGATGTGAGTCTAGAAAGCGAGAATGAACCAGAGAACGACAAGGACAGTGATCGCGAGAGCGACAAAGATGAGATGATGGAAGAAGAAAAAGATGATGCAGTGAAGCAGCGAACGGAGGAAGATGATGAACCACCGGCCAGAGAAAATGAGAAGATGAAAATAACTGATCTTCGTCAAAAGTTGGAGGAAAAGAAGAACCAGTTGCGCAACATGGAGGAGAAGCAGCAAACCAACGGGACTTCTAGAGGTATTACTGAAATGATTATGATTTACTCAGGGCTGGTAGCAGGTCTCTTTTTAGAGAATCTCTCTTTTTATCATGTAATACTTGCAGTTAATCCTGGTGCGAAATTATAGAATCTCCAGAGAAATTTTAAGATAATCTTACATAACTATTCCATAGATTTTTTAGGAATATCTTCTGAGTTTTTTTTTTTTTGAAAGGCTTTTTGAATTCTTCTATTTATTTCTCCATAGTTTTTTTTTCTTGAATATTTTTATCGACTCCTCAAGAAATTCCTATAGAGATGCTTCCACTAATTCTCTCATAAATTCCTTCAGTTATTTTTCATATGATGGTTATTGGAATTTCCCCAGAATTTGAACCAGGAAATGTTTGAGCACTTCAACGATTATACCTACAACAGCTTCCACAAGAAATACTCTGATTTTTCCCAAGGATTATCCCAGAATTTCCTCCAAATGTTTTTGCACAAGTCTCTCCCCGATTTCTCCAGTTGTTACTCTAGGAAATCTTCCATACATGAGTTCTTCCAAGAAACTTCACTGTTCAAATGTCTCCATGAAACCCTACTATATTTTCTACGCCGATTTTCCCAATTATTCTTCATATGGATTTTTCCAATGAATTGGTTTTCCACACGGTTTTCCTAAAAGATTCTTAACGAATCATTATAGGGATAATTCGAGAAAATTCGTTAACAAGTCTCAGATATTTAATTCTGAATTCCTTATGAAATTCCTTCAAAAAATTTCTCTTGGAATTTCTGCAGCATTTTAAGCATGGATTACATCTGCTATTCTTCTAAACATTTCTCGAGAAATTTCTCACGAAAAGGCTCTATGAGGAAGAGGAGGGATATCTGGAATTCCTGAAGCAATCTCTGATGCAATCCCTCAAAGTATCCTTAGATAAATTTCTAGTTAAATTCCTGGAATTTCCTGGAAGTATCTCTGAAATAAATACTGGTTCAGTTCTTAAATGTGTCATTGACGGGAATCTTGGAGGAAGTCCAATGGAAATCAATGAAAAAAAGTGATCTTTTCCTGAAAAAAAAATCCTGAAAGGTCTAAGGATTTTCATGAAAATAAAATAATCCTTGAAGAATCTTTGGAGAACTTCCTGGTGGAATCTCTGAAGTAATTTCTAGGGCTATCCTAAGAAAAATTTCAAGTTAAGGTGAAGATGCATCGAAGCTTAACCTCTAATTTTCTAGAACACAAATGCTGAACGTTACACTGGTTACCACCAATGAATTAAATTTTCAGCATGTCTGGTACTTTAGATTTGTGCTCTTGAAAATTCGAGGTTTGACTTCGATGCATCTTCACCTCTAATTGTTCAATGTATCTAAAACGAAGTTCTAGCGAGAATAAACCAAGAAGTCTGAAAAAAGTGACTAAATCTTCGTAGTAATATCTGAAGCAAAGTTTTGGCAAATATCTGAATTAAGGAGTTAAATAAATTTTAGAAAGGAATCGAGGAGGAATCGATTTCTTATCTCAAAAATCTTGCTAGCTTTCTCGATTCTTTTTAGTTTCTTTTTGGCATCTTCGGTCTCTTTTTAAAGCAAGAAGTCTCTAAAGTTCTTCTATTTAAAGATAACCTGTTGCTACCAGTTCTGTTTGCGTTTCAAATTTACTTATCGATGTATACTTGTAGCTCATGAGAACTTATTGGATGCTGACCTCATCATGGATGCTAAAAACGACGAGGACGCTTTGGACTTTGAAGCCGAAGAGGGTGAATGTAATGATCCGCCGAAAGAGGTGGAGAAAACAGAAACAGGCAAAATTCCAGTTCAGGCTCCCGAAGCTGACAAGAAAAAGCCTTCCGAAGAGGAGTTAGAAGAGGGAGAAGAACTGGAAGAAGGTGAGGTATCCGATGAAGATGAGAAGAGGCCGGAGGAAACCGAACCAAAGCCGGTGTGTCGATTCTACACTCGTGGACAGTGTACTTGGGGTATGAGCTGTCGTTTCCTGCACCCCGGAGTAACGGACAAGGGCAACTACACCATGTTTGACATGGTGCGTCCCGTTCCGATTCCTCATCAACCACCGCCATATGCCGCTCACCCAGTTGTATATCAATCGGACTACCGCATTGAGCGTCCTCCGATGCATCATATGGCCCCGCATCATGCGGTACCCTATGGTGCTGCTGGCGCTTTGCCACCACAAGTTAGAGCTCAAGAACCAGTCGGCGAGAGTGCCTGGGAACGTGGCCTCCGGACAGCTAAGGAAATGATGCGTAAGGCAACCAAACGCAAGGAACAAGACATAGACTTCGAAGATAAGAAGATGAACCTTTCTCTTACGCAAGACGAGCTGGAGAAGGATAACTATTATACACGCGGATCACCTGAGGTAAGTCGATTCTGTTCTATAATACTATCCCGAATCCCACTAGACCGAGCAACACTAGCTCGAATGGCACCAGCCAGAATATAAAGATCTCAAATGCAGAGTGGCCACCAAGCCGAGAAAGAGAAATGGAAAAAGCATTACGTCCCCATTGGGACAGAGTCTACTCAGCTTAGTGTTCAATAATCACTTCCACACTTGTATGCTAAAGTTGCCATTTTAACATTTGTATATCATGTGATTCTACGTCACTAGCCAGAAAGTAACATTAGCTCGAATACTACTTTCCCAAATGATGGACATTGTATATTCTTCGAAAAAAATATATATTATCAGTGATTTTTCCTTCTTCAAATCATCGGCTTTTCTTTCATGTTTGGCGCCGCGAGCCACTAAAGAGTCAGCTGAAAATGTTCCTTCTTAGAAATATATGCTGTTTTTCGCGTTATATTGCTGCTACGATAGTGGAATTCAAGCTGCTCATATTCGGGCGAATCTATAGAGAATAGAGAAGAAGTTATGAATTGCGATTATATGAGTGATACGGCTTTAGGACGTTTCGTCGAATGACGTTTGGTCGAATGGCCTTAGAACATTTCGTCGCATAAAATTTGATTGAATGACATTAAGTTGAACGGAAGTTTTGATCAAAACTTGTTTTGAAATAGTTTATTGAAAGATCACTTGGTAAAGTTGATTATTGATCTCTAAGTTTTGCGAAGTTGGTAAGATGGGACATTTTATGTTGTAATATTTATTTTTGGTTTGAAGTTATGCCAATATCTAGGATTTTGTTGATTATTCAAATAAATTTTAGTTTAGTTAGTAGTTTTTTGTAGATTGACTGAAATATTTAGCCCTAGCGAATTTATTATTCTTTTAAAATATTATCATTCTTTGAAAAACTGCTCAACAGTTTTTTAAATGCCATCGTTCTTTGTAATGGACTGCTGATCTTCATCTGATGGAAGCATTCAGAGAGAGTGCTCGGGTTTTTTTTTGAATTCCAGGTCTTGAAGTTTATGGACGTAAGATTTTTGAATGCGGAAATCTGACCTAAAACGTCAGTGAAATTTTCTTCAAGGAAAACCTTTATGGCGAAGTGAATGTTAAGTGTCGGTGTCGGTCTACTTATGGCCAATTGACTTATTGTGACTTCCAGCCTAATAACATTCCTCAAGCTATGACTTTTGCTGACAGTGTTAATGACCATGGTAGTGTGTAAACGCCAAACACGAACAAAAACTATGCGAGCGCTGCGGGTGGTAGATTGGCCACCTACCAAATCTTTGAATCGACCGTTAAAAAGGTGATAATGACAATGATAAGAGTGTGACATCTGTGCCTACATTGTCTTTGGGCCACCATTAAATCACCACCGAGGAGGCTCAAAATTGCACAGACACCTATTTTTATGGTAAGAAAGATATGGAAGATCGGATTTTCATAATTTTTTAAGTTTTGAATCGCCCTACTGCTCAGTTAAGGATGAAGGAATAATTGGTGAGCTCGTTTCATGCTTTTATTTCAAGTAAATATGTAAGACTGGACATTTTATCGATACAACGGAGGGACGTAAATATGATTTTTAAACAAACTATGAATGGTTCGTCACTGTGAGTGTTCGCATGAACTGTTATTCATAAATTATTTATGTTTTACATTTTTTTTAAATACTTTCTTATTGAGTTCTGTTTGATCCTCCGACCTTGACGCTTGATCCTGCGGGGGCAGGCGATGAGGGCAGGATCAAACATGTCGCGCGTCGCTTAGTAGTGTTTGATCTATTGATCGCGTCGCTTGCTCTTGTGTGGGCGAGCGATGAACACTTGTTCGGTGTACAATGCGATTATCGAATTATTTCGCGAATCCGGTTAGGCCTAATTATATCATGGATCGCATCACCAAAAATTGGTGACTCCCAGATCTCTACCTTATCCCACTAACCCAATATCCTTTCCATGACAACCATGGAGATGCAGAGGTGATCTCGGTCTCTAGTAACAACGGTAGTCACACTAACATTCCTTCCCTTCCCCGATGACCGTAAGGACGTGGCCGGCGCCGTTATTGACTTTTAAAATTTGAGCTCTCGACTTGTGCACATTGAGAATGGTAAGCTGAACCCCATACATTAAATCGTTGTGCAACTTCGATTGTTCTGGTCAATCACGGAGTGGCAACTACGAATTGTACGGTCATCTATACTCAAGGATGGAAATCTAGTGATCATGACAAAATAAATGATCCATCGGTTGTTCTTTATCGTGCGAGCATAGTAACAACGATAATCCATTAGTCGTCAAGTCAAACAACAAATTCCCCTCCGCGAAAAAATAATCGCTCGGCATGTTTGCTAACGATCAATTGTTTGCTATCCAAAGTTATAACTTTGAGAGGATTTTGCGCTTTTATTCCGTGATCTGCCTTCTGGTGTGCCATTTTTGATCCGAAAGTCAATAGGACATGGTTTGGGCGAAAAATTATGCCGTGTACACGTTTTGATTCATGTTAATCGCAACTTGTCACAACATCCGACAAACGGTTTGTCCCGCGACAAACGGTGCATCGGATGCACCATATATCCTTTATATGCGCGTGTAGTGAGGTGTTCAAATCATGCTTCTTCAAGAGCGACGGCCCTCTTAGACCATTCAACTACTATGTTGTTAGTCGCTAGAGGCGATTTTTTTCCATCCTTGTCTATACTTATGCTACATTTTTTTAAATACTTTCTTTTAAATACTTTCTTACTCTTTAACTTTTTCCTTTGACTTTTATTTTTGTAATGATAAAAAAAAACTTTGAATGGTTCGACACTATAAGTGCAGTCTTCCAAAAGGCTCACTTTATACAACTTCAACTTTTAAAAGTTCGCCACTGTAAAATGTGATGGTCCAGCCAATCGAGTTTTTTTTTCTTTAAATAAACACTTTAACGTTCAACGCTACTTAATTCAGTTTCGATCATCAATGAGTGTAATGTTCCTGTATTGGCATGTCAATAGTAGGAAATCAGTATGAATGTGCGTGTGAAAGAAAAGTATTGAAAACACGTGCTTTACTTTTATGCAAAATGAGGATCTTGAGTAGTATTGTAATTGCATATGCTGCATTTTATTTTCTAATATGTTTCTAATAAGACAAAACAAGTATTACTGCTTCTTCTTGGCATAACGTCCTCACTGGGACAGAGCCTGCTTCTCAGCTTAGTGTTATTATGAGCACTTCTACAGATATTAACTAAGAGCTTTCTTTGCCAAAGTTGCCATCTTCGCATTCGTATACCGTGTGACAGGTACGATGATACTCTATGCCCAGGGAAATTTCCATTACTAAAAGATCCTAGACCGATCGGGAATCGAACCCAGACACCTTCAGCATGTCTTGACACACTTTGGCACCCACTTTAACACGCAATAGGAAGCAGTTATTTCCGAGTAGCTACACTCAAAATAATCCAAACGTCATTGTTACGTGAAAACATACGTGGTTTTTTTTTCCATCGCACTTTCCACGTAACTCTTACGTGAATCATAGGTAGCCCAGAATGAACGCATGAACTTTTGAACTTCGTCCATTCCAATAGTGCTACAAGTAAGAGCTACGTGGATTTTCCGGTAGCCTTTACGAAGCGTTTCAATAGGATCTAGATGGTTTTGCATTAAATTTAACTGTAGTAAAGACCAACCTTATTTCTAATAGGCTTTGGAAGAAAACTAATTCCCAATTGGAAAATATAAACAAACTTAAAAGATTGTGATATTTTTATTGGCAATCTGAGCATTTTGAATACTGTTTCCTCAATGTTGTGAGTTTGGTCTTTCTTGTTGTAGCCTTCGCGTGCTATAATTGATAGAGGTTATAAATCAGGTATAAAATATGAAGTAATGCAGGGATTCTTCGGTATTAAAAGCATATTTACCTTGAAATCAATCTTATACAGGGTTTAAAGCAGCAGCGGCTTCTGAAGTTCTTCTAAAATCAAGCGGGCGCCATCTTAGGATTTGAGTTCAACACCGAATGTACGTAAAATATGCAGATGTCAAAATGAACTTAGGCACCTACGAGAATTTCACGTAAGTGCGATAGGTAACCTCAGTAAAAATTACCGAGTCACTGTTTGGTGGTTATGAATAGTTGAGTGACCTTTATCTTCGTCAGGTGAAGTGGAGGTAAAATGAATTTGGAATGATCTACGTGATTTTTCACGTAGCAATGACGTTTGGATTTTTTTGAGTGTAAGCCCACTGATCATATGTAATTACTTCGTAGTCGTCTGTTTATTAATGAAACAAGATTTAACGAATGTTTTTCAAAAAAATATTGGACAGAGTTTATTTCCCGAAAAGGATTCATTTTTACGCAATCTGCAATACCTTTGAGTAAGGTTAGTAAAATGTAGAAACAATAATTGGCAACCATCGATTAATGATGCCATCTCAGCCAGCATGTCTCATAATGTGTGTTCGATTAGCTGCATGGGTTGTATTGCTGTGCCTCTCCAAGTTGAAATGCGAACGGTTTGGCTTTAAAATTTTGCTTGATGCGTACGTTTTCAGCAAGTTGCGATGTTTACCACATAGACAATATCGACAGCGAGTGTCCCCCCGAGATTCCCTTTGTTAAAAAGCAGTTTACTAAGATCATAGAGTTACAACGTAAATAATGTTAATGTTGTCTAAAGGAAATATGTGCCCTTCATGCGATGAACAATTTTCCGAGGCCTGAATAGTTGGAAATTAGTGCAAATTTTTTATTTGAACTTTAGATTGGTGCCTTTTGTGTATGTATTTGTTATTGCAAATACGCATGGCGATAGCTTTGGTGTACCATGTGTTTGAAAACATGAACAGCATATTACCAGATTGAATCAATTTGAAACAGTTTTGAGCAAAAAGGTATCCTTTTTCATATTACCTGGAAATCTAGTGATCCCGTGAACATAATCTTATGTAGGTAAGTCAAGATTTACCATATAATAAAGAATAAAATTGTGATATTGATCGGAGCCCACTAACACTTGAGCAAATAATCATCGATTACGCAAGAATTCATGACGGATTCTGCCCCCTTAAATGGTTCGTCACTACAAATTTTGACATTGTTTGTGTTCTTCTTGGAAATTGTTCATATCAATTGAAAATATTATATTTATAGGCATGTTATATCTCACAAATAATGGTTTATTATGGTCTAATTGCTTATAAAAGTATATCCTGTGACCCAACAATCCTCTCCATTAACCCCTCTACCGGCAGCTTCATTTTTTACCGCAAGAAAAAAATTCAAATCGCGATAACTTTTTTGTTTCTCGGTATTTTTGCACCATATTTCACAAGTTCTCAAAAAACTCTTCTAGTTTGAGGATCCGTGTCAATATTGATGATTGGTGATCTGGTTTTAAAGATATTCCAATGTTCCTTGGGGGACCGACATTTTCCATACAAAACGACTTAGGCGGCCATTTTGTTTTACGTCAACTTATCGAAAAAGTAAAATGTGGGCTATACAATGCCATGTAATAAGGAGCTACTCTGAAAAAATCATACAAATTGGTTGAGAATTCTTAGAGATATATGAAAATTACGATATGAGGTTTTTTGAAGTTTTCAAGATCTTTTTTTGGTCAGCTTGGTACCAGCAACATAAATGCTCATTACTCAAAGACGGCTGCTCCAAATTGCTTCATTTTTTCACAACATACTCTCATTAATGTATTGTTCCAAAGAGTGAACATCTGAATACGTTAAAAAATCTGTAGCCTAAGATATATACGTGGGTTATGATTAAGCATCGGTCCCCCAAGGAATTTCGGAATATCTCTGCATCCAGATGACCAATGATCAATATCGACATGGATCCTCAAACTAGAAGAGTTTTTTTGAGAACTTGTGAAAAAATGGTGCAAAAATACCGAGAAACAAAAAAGTTATCGCGATTTGAATTTTTTTCCAGCGGTAAAAAATGAAGCTGCCGGTAGAGGGGTTAATAAACATCCCTCCCTGTAACCTTTGTGGAGATGCAGAGGCAAACACGGTCTCCAAATAGCAAAGGTTACACACTAACATTCCTTCCTCCAATCCCACCCAATCCCAATCCCAAGGACGTGGCCGGTGCCGTTATTGACACTGTATAAATAGAAGCATTGAATTATGCACACTAAAGAAGATTATGGCCAATCCCAGCCGAACTTCTAGTTGATTATTTGCGCATCTTCGCTGACTTCGGTCAATCACGAAATAGCAACTATTGATATGTGTAGTCAGTCTATGCTAAGCTAAGAATCTCTGATGTAATATCTAATTTAAAAGATATCATTAGAAAAATCATGTTAAAACTTTTGAATGTAGGTATTCTGAAAAAAATCAGGGAGGACATTCTCGGGAAATCCAGAAATGAATCAATGGATAAACTTGTATTGATAAATTGTACAAAGTTTGTCACATTCAGGAGATCCAGACGACACGTGCGACGCACTTTGGCCACCACGGTGTAGATATTTAATTGCTATCAGCTTTGTATTCGGGCTAGTGTTACTTTCGTTCGGGTTACTGGCATAAGGGCTAGTGACGTATAATCGATTCCATCACCTAGAAACCTTTCGCTAATCTCCCAACATTTTTAGTCCCCATCGTACGGTGCACGTCCTCCAGTTGCTGCAGCACCGTATGAGTTCAACGCGCCGGTCGCTGCTAAATTCACACGACCAGGACCAGCCGCTTTCGAGGAGGATGCCTTTGGGCGCACACATCGCTACCGAGAGCTACCGTCTCACCGGATGCCACAGTACGAGGATGATGATCCCTCCAAACGTCGTAATCGAGCCACACGAGAGGTCATCGTTCAACGGGCTGACGAATGGAACGATCCGTGGATGCGTTCCAAATCACCTGCCCGGAGAAACGAACCTCGCGACGAGAACGACGCAGCTACAGTAATAGCTCTTCGTACAGCAGCTCCAGCAGCAGTTCCCGATCCGGATCTAGTTCGGATTCGAGCCGTTCACCGTCACCCAGTACAAGACGTCCTCGATACGATAGTCACCGGTCGAAGGAAAGCGATCGTCATACAACTCACGTCAGAAAGGTTATCCGTACGCGATCACCCAGTGCAAGCCCCAGACGAGGCAAGTATTCCCCATATTGATGGTATCTCGTGGCCATATTCGACATAAGATAGCGTTGTACTATGGTCCACTGTGCATTGGTGTCAATTGATTCTAATCATAAACTTCTCATTACAGTTCGCAAAGTATCACCCGTTGTTGCGAAGAAACGAAACGCTTCTCCTCTGCCAGATAAAAGAGCAGTTGAGAAAGCGGTGTCCACTAAAAGGAAAAAGGTAATCTACCTATTTACATTTACTAAACATTTGATTTTCTAAATCGAAGTATTTCCCTTTCACTCTTTTAGGCATCGCCAGCGCGCAAAGCTTCCACTGATAAACGGAGGCGGCGATCGAGCTCTTCTGGTTCGGGCTCGTCTGATTCCAGTGATTCTGGCTCCGAGAGCTCATACTCATCCAGCTCATCGACGTCCTCTCGGGAAAAGTCCAAGAAGTCCAAGGTTGCTGAAAAGTCCTCGAAGACGTCTGCGTCATCTAAGAAACGTAATTTGAACAACTCTTCCTTCCAAACAAATATTGATTTATCGAAATGTTTTCCAGCAGCAGAGCTGAAAAAGTCATCGAGCGATTCAAAGCCAAGCGCCCAGGTCATTCCACCGTCGAGTGCAGCTTTGGAGAAGGCGGCGGCCAGTGCCAGCGCCGCGAAGAAATCGTCCCGAAGGGAGGAATTACTTAAACAGCTGCGGGCCGTGGAGGAAGCTATTGCCCGGAAGCGAACAAAAATTTCCTAAATCTCACCGCTCAACCCACCTTGCTTTCCTTTTCGCTTGTAAGTCCACACATCAAGAATTCCATTTCGATCATTTTGACCACAACAAAGTTAACCTTAGAACCACCCCCCTCCCCCTTAGAATGTAATGTCAATGTAATAATCTCTTGAGAGGTTTGTCGTTTAATTAGTATCATCATTTCCAACTCTCCATAATCGCACAATGAATGGAAAATTACAGGATTGATACAAGATACAGTTGTATCCATTCAAAACCGTTTTTGTTGCGTTGCGCTTCAATTAGCTTTGAGTATTTCAATCAACCAGCCGACTTACATAAATGTAGAAGGCAGTGACATTAGGTTTGCCATCAAATTAAAAAAACAGTCGTCTCATATGATCCCATCTCATTAGATGGTGGCACCATTACCCTTTCATAGTAATGCAACGTACATATGTGTGACTTTGGCGTAATTCTCTGGACTAGAAAAGTATAGTGATACCGGTAATAGTAAGTAAACAATAAAAAGTTAAGACATCAACTGAAATCTGTTTGTCGTTGTTCATTAGTGATGAAAGATATGCCCTGCAAACTAAGTGTCTATTGTGTTTAAGCAGTTTCACGACTCCACGAATCCGCTTTATTATGATCGTAATGCGCGAAATACGATAATAATAGAGTAATCCTTCGTGTACGGCCCATGAATGCACACAAAAGTAATGGCGCAAACGCAATGACAGCGGAACCGGTTCGCCAGCATGAATCACACCAACTCGATTGAGCTGCCAACGAAGGAAATTGAACCAACACTGAATCGACAAACATGTTGTTGTCCATACTGGCGAACCGGTTCCGCTTTCCGTTGCCGTTCCGCTATCTTTGCGTTTGGGCCTTAACGTTCAAGAATCCGTCCTCGCAATAATCGTCATCGAAATTTCGAAAGCAGTTTTTCCTTTCAAAACTGGAAATTATTCGATGCAAATGTGTTCACTGTGTTTTGGTTGAGGAATAAAATACAGTGAACACATGTTTATGTAGATTTTCTTGATTTCGATAAAAAAAAGTGTTCTTAAAAACCCTGAAATCAATTATAAATAATCCTGCCCTCTTAAGGTAACACGGGAGACCGAGTTATTTTCCCTATCTTTTGTCTGTCTCTAACAATTTTCATCAAAAGTTTGCAGAAGCAAATCTCGAATTTTAGTTAACCGATGAAGCTGATTATATGATAAATTTTTCACATCGATATATGGATTAGTACTTGAGATTTGTTTCTTGAAATGGATAGGGTGATTATACTGACGTCATGTGCGGCCTTAAGGCAAAGCAGAATGCGGTGACATGGAAAATTAGGTGTGGAAGCGGATATTTTTTACCACAGCCTTTTCTGGAATCTGTAAAAGGCTCGACTTCCCCTGATTATACTTTTCCGTTTTTCTCGACTAGCCGTCATCTCGGCTTTGATTACTACAGTAGACTCTCCACATCTCGATATCGAAGGGAGAAAATTTGGGAATGAAAATCACATCGAGATATGGAGGTTTAATTTAATTTATTTGAAACACATGAACAGGCAAATTGTAGCACTATGATGTCTAAAATATATATAGGGTAAATCGCCAAATGTTGAACGGTTAAGACAGAAGTTTTTATGTTATTTTATTTTTATGGAAATGCAGATAGAAATGTTGCTAAAAAAGCATTCAACACCGTAGACGATTGTTTAACATTATTTCTGTTACATTTTTGGCACTGTAATGTCCATTTTGAAGTAAAAAATAATATATTTAGATAAATAGTTCTATACCCAATTGTTGAACACATACATAACCCATCTTAACCTAATGTTGAACGGTTGTCGCTAAATGTTGACCGTTTTACTCCCGCATTCATTCAACTTGCAAGTTCGCGCTCCTTGTTGGTTGTGAGGACTGGGTTAGGCCCGCGAACCACTTTTTCTGACCACTTTAGGCTGAGACGCAAGTGAAACGTCCCCTTCGGCACTCAATAGACTTTAGCGGCTTCTCCCAATTTCTTTTACCTTCGACATTATACAGCATCAATCGCGAGATTGAGGTTATACTCCGGATACTGTTTTTGCTTCGACCGTTCTCTGGAAGCAGGTTTGGTAGCCGATGCGCAATTTCAATCATGATGTAAACAAACAAACGGTGATGGCATTGATGCCATAGTGAACATAGTGAAATCCGAAAAAAGTTTCAGGATGCAATTAGTTAAACTATACTGGATTGCGTTTTCACCATTGCAACAGACACCATTTTATGATTTTTTTATAATACTTATTCATGATATTTAAAGCAGATATTTCAGCAATATTGTGTAATGCAATATTCCATTTCAACATAGGTGCTTGGTACGAAAATAAAAAATCTGGCAATACTGTTGATGAAACCAAGACCTTCAGGTTATGCTAGTGTGGTAGCCATATGGATTTCATCATTGATTTCACGATATAATAACATGTGTATCAACATTAGGTTGTCATGTGAAACATACATGAATTTCCAAATATTAAATCATGAAAACCAACTGATTTGCTTATTGAATTCGAAATGTTATAGCTTTAGATAGTCATGTGTGGTAGAACATAAATGTCATGGGACTGAAAGAAGAAATTTGGTAGAAAATCTTTTGCTCCCCAAAATATGGATCCGAGGCTCCTCTGCTTGTCGCAAGCTCTCTTGATTTTTTTTCAAACCCGTGAGCCAGCAACAAGCGGGGCGCCGCAAATCCATAATTTGGGAAGCCAGGGATAAGCATATTCCATTTTTTTCGAAACTGAAAGCCAGGAAAATCTGTTAGTGGAATCCGATTTTTCTACTAAACTATACATTATAATCAATGTTTTCTTATGGAAAGGTAGAATTCTCGTATATCGGTCAACTTCACTAATAAAAGAAAAATCGAATTCACAAATTTTCATCTAACACTTTCAGCTTCAAAATTTGCTTCTTCTCTTTGGAAGCATGATGATGACTGTCGTTCGACACGAGGTCCAACCGCAATTTAAGTTTAAGTTTTATCGCCTGACTATATTTGTTTTTAAATTCATTCTTATTGTTTTTGACGTCACTGTACTTTGTTGTTAATGTTAGCATATACTTATATTTTAAGACATCATTGGGGCTACTACTTGCCTGTTGATGTAGTATAAACAAATAAACAAATAAACAAATTCAATTCAGTTCACTATGCATCCCATGGGTTGATCACAAACAATTTAGAAGCTTTGAACATGGAAATCGATAGCATAGCTCATGGATTTCATCATAACAATCTCATTGCGCAAATCAATGAATCGACCAACTTGAACATGATGATTATGACACAAGATAACCATAAGCAGAACACACTGAATCCGTGTTGGAGTGATGATCTATGAAAAATGTACGTGAAACGAAAGTGCAATTGAAAATGTTTATGTTAATTAATAGGTATGAGTAAATTGTACGGATGTTTAGAAATTAACTAAAGTAGACTTTTACTGATACCGTGAATAGGTGTTTAACCCAATATACGTAGTATATTTTACCGCACAGCTGATTTCATAGCAGCTCCAGCTTGAGTTATTTTTTAAGAGAATTGAGATTTTCGTTTCACCTACTGGTAAAATTTTTCAATAAGTGTTTTGTTTAAGAAATTAATATGCAAATTAAATTTATTGTGTCCGATAGTACAGCTAACTTACAGAAAAATCTGTATAATATATTGAAACTGTTCGAAAATGGTACAATTTTCTGTTTTAACAAGGTTTCTACAGACCGTCCAACATTTGGGTAGCGTTCAAAAATTAGCGAATTACCCTAAAACAATCAGAAGACAAAAACTTAACAAAAGCACTAAACAGTCAAGAGATAAAACTTAACCCGTATAGGCCTGAGTGAAAGCAAAAATACTGAAACCCTAGCCGCTCAGCGAATTCTTAACGGATTCAAATGATTTTTTGTCAGTTCACTGGCCCACATATCTAGTATCTGGAAGTGGCCAGAGGAACTCGGAAATATTCCTGTGGCCGGAGTTATTCCGGTGGGTCACTGGGTCAAGTCGGGTAAAAAAGGGCTATTTTTTGGGACATATCAAGTTACCTTTATTTATTTACAATGAAAATGATTTTAATTTGCATAAATCATTAAGATCTGATGTTCAACAGTATAAATGAAGAGTATTGCACCGTTTAAAATATACCGGATATGGCCATTCGGACGTAATGCCCGGAAGAACCGGCTGTAGATTTGTTGGATACTAAACCGTTTCAACTCTCGAAAAGTAAAAACCAAACATAATTGTGCACTAAAATGCGTTCCCATAAGCTTGGCACAGATGTTCAGATACAAATTGGCCACTTTATAATAAGTTTGAGGCGTCCCGGGAACCGAAGATGGTAATTTGTACGATTAATCAAATGCAAAACTCATAGTTTTCCAATTCAATCGTTTCTCAAAAGGTTTACACTGATGCAATTTTCTTTAAATTCCGTCATGTAGTGACCCCATTATAGCCGATTCCGGAAATTATCTGTGACTTGAAATTTGCCTACCTTCAGGGGCACAAACGCACAGTACCCTTCTCACCCGACCTGACCCAGTGATCCACCGGAATAACTCCGGTCACAAGAATATTTCCTTGTTTCTCTGTCCACTTCTAGAAACTAGATATGAGTGCCAGTATACAGGCAAAAAATCATTTGTCAAGTTTGGCAATAGCAATACCGTGATTCAACTTGTCAAAAGCGGCCGACAGGTCAGTATATATAGCGTCAGTCTGCACTCGAGCGATCATAACTGTCGGTAATGAAAGTGGTGAAGCACAATAGGTTAGTGGTTGTTGAGCAGCCGGCGGTAAATCCGTGTTTATTGGAATCCAGCAGGTGCTTGCAGTGAGAGAGCAAAGGTTCCATTACAACCAGCTCGAATAACTACGAAACAGCAAAATTATTCGATCAATTTCATGCACACACTAGCAAATATGTGGCCAACATGTAATTAGGTTGTTGGATTTGAAAAATATTGACATTTGAAAATTTTATTGAACTATTTGTTTGAACCACAGACAAACATACGTCACACTCTCATCATTGTCCATCGACCACCTTTATAACGGTCGATTCAAATATATTGTAGGTGGCCAATCCACCACCCGCAGCGCTCGCATCGTTTTTGTTCGCGTTTGACGTTCACACACTACCGCCATCTGTTGGCCCATCGGCCAAACACACCGATTTTACACGCAAAAAAATTGTGCGGTAAAAACTACCATTTTAGGGGGTTAACTTAAGCGCTCGCACCGGAAATTTTCAGCAGACCAGAATTGCGCTTAATTTTACCATGGCTGTAGTCGAAATCAGATGGTTGTAAATTATTTCTCTCAAATGTACCAGTAATGTGGTGGGATGTACCGTAAACATAGTAAATTGGTCTGAAATTCCATGGTAGTTTCAAGAATGGGCGTAGTCAGCTAAAATAGTCATTTTTACCACAGAATTTTTTTCCGTGTAGCATTGGGCGTGCATGTTCTCTTGACTATGATTTTGATCGCGATTTGTTCTAAGTGTTACGTCTGTTTGTCTGGGTTTGAACTATCGTTTGTCTATGTCCCACTTGCCCCGGAGTACCTTATATCGAGCAATACTATCTATTAGGTAAGTTTCCAAAGCGTTTTTTAAAGTTTGTATGATTAAACTTAGCATTTAAAGAAATTGCTTTAGAGCTTGAAAATTTGTATTAACAAAATGAATAAACCTGAGTAGATGCCTAAAGAATCCTGAGTCATCTGCTAATCATACTCAGTTGAAATTATCAATTGTTACAGTTAGATTTACAGTTAGATATTGAACAATCTCAGAAATGATTTCACAAATTTTAGACATGAACGAAAATTTTGACAACTTCCGCTACCTGTGACACCAAATTTTTATATAAGACGCAAACTATGATCTTTTGAGTGAAAAATTATCCACCATGATGTTTTTACTGAAAAAAGCTCATTAAGAAATTTGACCAGTTTTTTGCCGAAGAACTTTCTCGGAGAATTCAACAGTGATTTCCCTCTTGGGATCCTCAAACTTACTTTTCTATGTATTTTTCCAATATTTCTCCAAGACCCAAGTAAACTGATAGCACTTTAATTCGCCTATAATACAGCTGACATGCCCTATATTAGCCGTATAAAATAGTCCTATAAGGCCAAAATGACGAATTAGCGGACTAGTGGTTACTTGGGGTATTCTTCTAAGATTTCCTTTACAAGCTCCTCAACGTTTTTTTCCACACATATTTGTTCGATATCAAAAGGAATCATTTCACAAACTGTTTTAAGAAATCCTATATTATTCCGCAAAAAAAAATCCAAAGATTACTCGATGAATCCCACTAATAATATCTCCAGAGGTTCCGTCTTTAATTTCTTCAAGTGAAACATTTATAGTATTTCAGGAATACATAACGATCTGCTTTGCATAAGTACGTAAAGCACAAAACGCCCGCAAGTAATCGTATTAATAACTTTTAATTCTCGATACAAACACCTGAACCAAAAGCTCTTTTCCGCGCATCAACGCAAGGTTCAATAAAACCTTCGTCACAATGCAAAACACTTTTGGAATTACGTTCACGAACAACGTAAGGAATCTGGTCTCCCAACGTAATGCCCAAGGGAAATATTGAATGTTCGTCCTTGAATGGTATTTGCGATCTTTCCCTGAGTCAGTTTTCAAACAATTTCACTCCAGAAACTCTGAACGATGAACAAGTCCGCAATGCTGCAAACAATGTACCGTTAAACGGGGTAACTTTGATAGTGTGAGACTTTCAACATACTTAACGAAATAACAAAATTCCGGTTAATCTGTTAAGCAAAACGAATGCAAAAGTAAAGAGTATTAGTATGACACTTCATGTTAAAGCTATTTCCGTTGGAATCAAGTACATTTGAGGATTTATATGCAAATATGGAAAATTCATAAGATTTTAGCAATTTTGAAATGCTCTCAAACAATCTGTTCTACGATCACTATTAGATGGAGTCATAATGAATTCGTCACTTATACTTGATAGCCAATTATAGTAGAACTCGAATTCAGTCTAAAAACTCTTAGCGAAAACTATTTTTACAAACTGGGACCATTTTTGTAATCTAAGTTAGAAATTTCCAATCAGCGTTGAACGCCTAAAGGTATGCAACACCCTGCAAATGTTCCGTAATTCATTCAATTTTGTTCGATTGATGCTCCATTATCAAAGTTACCCCAAAACAGAAAACCGACTTTCGATCATATGAAAAATTATATATCCATTGAGAATAAATCTTTTGGAAATCTATCAACTGCAATCGATAGTTAGGATACCAGTACTTGTTTTAAAAATATGAATTAAAATTCTTTGAAAAAAAAAAAACTATCAAAGTTACCCCGTTTTACGGTACCATCATATGATCCTGAAATAAATGCCAAGACTTGCTTCTCAATGAAATCATCGACTAGCTCCGGGCCTGATGGCATCCCTGCATATATTTTAAAGAAATGCTCCATAAGTTTATCTACGCCTCTTTCTCGTCTCTTCAATCTATCTCTGCAAGTTGGATCATTTCCAGACCAATGGATACGAAGCTATGTAATGGGTAAATGGTCCAAAACACCACTTTAACCCGTAGGCTACGGGGCTGACAACCAAAATTCAAATTGCTCGTATTTGAGCATAACTCCATATTTTTCAGTGAAATTTTGAGGATTGCTTCACTAATAGTTGTAGTTTCATGAGTGAGGGGAAAGTATAGATTCAGAGTATTGTGGACAAAGTTATTCCAGAACATCTCTGGGTCAGGTAGGGTAAAAATCACATAAACTTCCTTTTAGAACTCATTTATCATTTGGAAACGAAATGTTTTCATACAAAAAGTGAATAGACCCGTTATTTGTAATAAGTTACGATGTAGCAGGATATCAAGAAAAAATAAAATTAACCTAGAACAATGCTAAGGCCTCCAAAACATTCTGAAGTTTTGACCATAATCTACACAGGTTCATAAATTATTTTAAGCGAGTGATGTCCTCGTTTAGTGGTTTACAGCACTCATTCAGCCTTAACAGACGTGTTCACAAATTTTGACAAGATATTGGATATTGGAAGTCATCCAAATCAACCTGGAGTTCAGGTCATTTTGATCTATCAAATCTACTACAGTTTATACTCACCCAATTGGGTTCTAAAATTTATAATGAAATCTGGTTTTTATTTAATAACACGAAAAAGAATGTTACTGTAATTACTTTAGCAATTTTTCCCGCTCAAATAATGGCTATATCATGTTGGAACTTTAATTTAAAAATTTGGTCCATAAATGAACCTTGACACTTTTGATCATGTTTGACGTTCGCTTAGTCGACAAAAACACCATAGGGGTTTTAGTTCGACCACTGGGGTTGTTCCTATCTGACATTTCGTAAGGGACACGGAAAACAAAATACACCCAAAATTTGAGTTTAAGCCAAAGGATGTGACAAAATCTAATAAAAATGTTTTTGGGCTTAAACCAACGGAAAACATTAGAAAATTGAGTAAACATGTGTTTTTGGCCTAAACTTAAGCGTTTGGCACTAAAATTGGGACAGGGCTTTAGGACCCAATTCCCGTGAAACTTTCTCGTTCCTATCCATAAAGCATCATATGACCCGGAAAGTGTACTGCTATGAATATTGATAATCTGAAGGTCTTCAGAACATACTGAAGTTATGGACATCAATTTCTATATGCAGCTTGACTTTTTATTCAAACAAAACGTTTTCAATATATCCATACTTGATCGCAAATCTCCGTTAGAGTTTAAAAAAAAATGTTTCAGACGTGTTCACAAATTTTGACAAGATATTGGATATTGTAAGTCATCCAAATCAACCTGGAGTTCAAGTCTTTTTGATCTATCAAATCTACTACAGTTTATACTCACCCAATTCCCGTGAAACCTTCTCGTTCCTATCCATAAAGCTTTATATGACTCAAAAAGTGTACTGCTATGAATATTGAACATTTTAAGGTCTTCAGAACATACTGAAGTTGTGGACATTGATTTCTATATACAGCTTAACTTATTATTCGAACAAAATGTTTATAACATATCCATATTTGATCACAAATCTCCGTTAAAGTTAAAAACAGTCTCTGGTATTGTTTTTCACTTGTTAACAACATTTATTATACCAGTTCCACTTCTCAACAGGGGGTCCGCGGACCGCCGACCAAGTAAAAAGCACGCTGAAACGAACCCCTCACAGCGAGCCGTTTTTTCCAGGGGGGGTATACGCAACGAGATGCGCCTACCGTTCATGTTTTGTGGGTGTATTCGTTTGGCTCACAACGCTGCTAGGCATCCCGCTGTTAGAGTGTTGAAATGCATCAGCATTTGCTGCCTGGCATGGCCCGCGTTCGACCTGTGCTGTTTGGGTCGTCCCGCGTGAGAGATGATTGTTAGGCGAGCTTTGTTTGTAGTTGACAGCCGTACACCCACCCTGGTTTTTTCGCCGTTAACAAGGGTGAGAAACAGTGCTCTAGAGACATCTGCAAAGCTTTTGAAATGACATATGGACATTCAAGGGTACTGAGCACCTCCACTAATTTCAACAATGTCTCTTGCAAAGTGTATCAAATTATTTGCATGAGTTTTTGGAAATCACTGAGCATGTAGTTAGCTGGAAGTTTTTACGAATGTTAAGACGCGTTTACAGGAATCAAATCAATTATGTAGATGATGATGGTGATGATGATGATGATGATGAACTACAAGCTATGAAGTAGACCATCGAAAATCATACATTTTGCCTTACGAAAGGTGGAACGATTATTGCAATACGTATGCTTTATGTATCGTTCCTATACATCATTAACTGTAAATTATGTGGTGGAAACAAGACGACTGTGTCAATTTGTTGTAGCGTAAATTCAAGAAAGAATTTGTATTTTTTCTGACGACGTATTTTTTACAAGACGTTTCAGAAAAGATCATCGCTCAGTTACCTTAAGATGTTCAGTATTCATAGCAGTACACTTTCCGAGTCATATAAAGCTTCATGGATAGGAACGAGAAGGTTTCACGGGAATTGGGTGAGTATAAACTATAGTAGATTTGATAGATCAAAAAGACTCGAACTCCAGGTTGATTTGGATGACTTCCAATATCCAATATCTTGTCAAAATTTGTGAACACGTCTGAAACAATGTTTTTCAACTCTAACGGAGATTTGCGATCAAGTATGGATATATTGAAAACATTTTGTTTGAATAATAAGTCAAGCTGCATATAGAAATTGATGCCCATAACTTCAGTATATTCTCAAGGCCTTCAGATTATCAATATTCATAGCAGTACACTTTCCGAGTCATATGAAGCTTTATGGATAGGAACGAGAAAGTTTCACGGGAATCGGGTGAGTATAAACTGTAGTAGATTTGATAGATCAAAATGACCTGAATTCCAGGTTGATTTGGATGACTTCCAATATCCAATATCTTGTCAAAATTTGTGAACACGTCTGTTAAGGCTAAATGAGTGCTGTAAACCACTAAACGTGGACATCACTCGCTTAAAATAATTTTTGCAATTTCTCATCGTAATAGGCTGTTTTTCATCATGCCAATCTGTCATGAAATGGCCTACTTTCCTGCACTGAAGTATGCAGTTCGGGAATAGTCATTACGCAACTGAAACCAGTGCTGTAATGATTCATTACGCAACGCTTTCTCATTACGCAACTGTTTGGAGTTGCGTAATGAATCATAACAAAACAATTTTTCAGAAATTGTAAAATAAAGGTAAATGCATTTCGATATGACTTCTGATACCCTCAAGTGGTCTTCTACGAAATTGCAAAAAATGTTGTACGTAACTCGTTGCAGAACTCGATTTTTACAGCACTCGTCGTAATTATCCTACTCGGCAAGCCTCGTATGATAAATTTACGACTCGTGCTGTAAAAATCATTATTCTGCAACTTGTTCCGTAAACTACTATTATGAACCTGTGTAGATTATGGTCAAAACTTCAGAATGTTTTGGAGGCCTTAGCATTGTTCTAGGTTAATTTTATTTTTCTTAATATCCTGCTTCATCGTTACTTATTACAAATAACGGGTCTATTCACTTTTTGTATGAAAACATTTCGTTTCCAAATGATAAATGAGTTCTAAAAGGAAGTTTATGTGATTTTTACCCTACCTGACCCAGAGATGTTCTGGAATAACTTTGTCCACAATACTCTGAATCTATACTTTCCCCTCACTCATGAAACTACAACTATTAGTGAAGCAATCCTCAAAATTTCACTGAAAAATATGGAGTTATGCTCAAATACGAGCAATTTGAATTTTGGTTGTCAGCCCCGTAGCCTACGGGTTAAGGATTTGTATCGTTTTCTCGTAGTAAGATCCACATTTTAAGGCCATTCGAAGACTTAACAGTAACTTTACAATATTTGAAAGCTACTACCATGAAAACATTTCCCAAATTTGATTTTTTTTATGGTTTCAAATCGTGTCGAAAAGTTGGTTGAAAAATGGAGGTGGCTCAAATTGACTGGAAGGATGGGGTAGAATGCTATTTAGTATGGAGAACGAAGGGTCAGCAACCAGGCTCCTTCATAAGCTTGCTCTATGGCGTGGAAACGCTTTTTCGTGTATAAAATCATCGGGAAAGCTTACGACTTTGGCAAAAAAGAGATAAATTAATGGATTTCACCGGGTAAATTAGAAGAAAATTTATGATTTTGTATCGAAGGGTTGTAGCGGCAACTCTTGGGTATACATATTTTAACATCGTTTGGCAAAAAACATAAATTGAAACGTTCTAGGAATGATCCTTCCTTAGCCGAGTAGTTAGAGTCCGCGGCTACAAAGCAAAGCCATGCTGAAGGTGTCTGGGTTTGAATCCCGGTCGGTCCAGGATCTTTTCGTAAAGGAAATTTCCTTGACTTTCCTGGGCATAAAGTATCAACGTAATCCGTGACTGAGCAGCTATACGCGATACACACACAAAAATTCACTCCGGCAACGCGAAAACCGAACTCGAAGCTTGGACCACTCTTTTCCGGATGTAGACCTTAAAAAAAATGTGTTCTTCGGATAGTTCAGGGACGAAAAGCAAGTGGACTGTATTTTAAGAGTTTTATTTAGCAAAACGAAACTCGTCTGAACACGACGGAATTTTTTACTTTTATGATATCCTTCTTTCCTTTCTCTCTCCTACTTCCGTTCACATCGCGCCAAATCTACACAAATCTCGCTTTCTACATCTCCTGTCGTCTGCGCTGGTAGCACACAGAGAAAAAAAAAACAGATAAATGTTTCTACTTTACACTGCAACAAAAATCAATTCCAAAACATTTAATAATAAATCATTCCACTTTTAGTGTAACATACTCCCCCCGGGTGAGGCGAAGGTCTCACTTCTCCTTGGGCTCTGCTTGATCCGCGCACTCATCGATGGGAAGCACAGCGATCTGGGTCGTCGGTCGCTTGTAGATGCTGTTACTAGTGCGGATCGTAACCACACGTACTAATCCGTCCTTACTCGGATGCGTTTCAACAATACGACCCAACTTCCAGGTCTTGGGTGGCATGTTGTTCGCAGCAACGTAGGGTCTTTGTACCACTTGCTGCGCTTCTGAAGCCCCGTCACGTATTCGTTTGACCACCGTTGCCAAAAATGCTGCATTCGTTTCTGCACCAGCTCGTACCTTGACAAGCTAGTCTCCTTCAAATCATCGTACAGTGGTTCTGCTACCGCTGTCATCTCTCGTCCGACTAGAAAGTGGTTATTCTCCGGAAAAAACATCGGATGCTTCTGGACCGCCGACTCGCAGCAGCCTTTCGTTGTCGTCGTACATTGGGTTTAAATTGCGCAGTTTTCCCCTCACTGGTTGGTTCGCTTGGATGCAACTGATTTCCTCCTTATGGACCACCTGCTGGACAATGGTCACCATCGCCTTCTGTGCTTCGCTAGTCAGTGCAGTGCACCACTTCTGCGCGTCGTTTTGCTTCCCTTCAAGTGGTAGTTGTGTAGGAAACGAACCAAGTACCCGAAAATACGCTGCAGTTTTCGATCACTGTTGTACTTCAGGATCACTTCGTACGGCTCTAGTTGTTTTTTTCGGTATTACAGAATCACGTTCCGGTACCAAAGTCGTCACAATTTGGTGGGCATATTCTTCCGGTTCCACCGCACCACATTCATCGTCTTCAACAATAGGAATCACACTTGGGCCAAACCACCATTCTTCACATTACATTAAATCCTCAGGAAATACACCACGTGACACCAAATCCGCTGGGTTGTGCTGAGTCGAAATATAGTGCCACGTGTGCCACGAACAAAGTTTTCTAATTTTCACTATGCGGTTTTGTACAAACACTGGGGTATTTGGCTTCATTTGTCTCAACCAGTTCAATACGATTTTCGAGTCCGACCAAAGCACCAACTTTGCGGTTGTTAATGCTAGGGTTTCGCGCACTTTATCCATTTGTTCAGCCAGCAGCAACGCAGCTCCAGCTTCGGGATCGTCATCTCATTAGGGGTTGCGTCTTCTTTGATGTCTTGTTGTAGTTCTTTCATTGGGGCAACTCGTGACTTGCCACAAACCAGTCGCACTTCTGCAGCACCATCACTCTTCACGCTTCTCATGTAGATGCAACACCCATACGCCACCTTGGAAGCGCCAGCAAATCCATGCAACTCCACAGCCACCGAATCGTCAATAGTAATCCGCCGATCGATCCGCAGGGAATTCAAACAGCAAAGCTCGGATCTGAATCGGTTCCATATTCGAAGTTGCTCCTTTGGAATCGCATCATCCCATCCTACGTTGTTGTCATAGCTGTTGCATTACCAGTTTAGCGATGAGTACAGTTACCCCACAGTTATGGATTAACTAAGGGCAATTTTCAGAACAAAATATGATTAAAAAACATGGTGACGCTGTACAAAACAAAATTACTTCCCTGGCACTACTAAATATGGTTGTTTTTGAGAATACACCTCAATATACCCGGTTATTTACGAAAAAGTGTCGATTTCGATGGAAATTGCAAACGATGTCCACCCCACAGATGTGGATCAGTGGGAGAGAAGGAATCGTATTATGGATCAAACCGACTCATTATGGATCAAAACACTATAACAGCAATTTATCTGCGAGGTTAACGAATGGTGTGCTAGTGAAAGCATACGTTTTGGCGTTTGTTTCGGGATCGTCCTATCTTTGATTCATAACTGTGTTATGGGTTTCAATGCCCCACAGTTATGAATCAACGCTTCTGGGAGGACGGATGACATTTTATTTCCTACGAACGGAAAAAATATGCTTAAGCCTTAAGCATATTATAATTGATTGCGATTCTGTACAGATTTATGTTTCACGTTAGTAAAATGTGTTCTGCGTAATTGCAACTATATTTGATGAGATATTTCCGTTTTAATCCAACTCTGATCCATATCTGTGTGCTATCCATAACTGTGGGGTGACTGTACCACAATTCCACTTTTAGTGTAACAAATTTAAATAAAAAATCGTATCACAAACGCTGCCTAAATTCACTAAAACAATCATTTCTAAAGAAATTTCTTTTGAGGAATCACTCAAAAAAATCATGAAGAAATTCTTGAAACAATATCTTTAGTATATCTGAAACATGACCAAACCGGAAGTTAACATATACACTCCCGTGCAAAAGTTTTTACCTTCAGGGCCGTTGGGGGACTACTTTGTGTCCACGTACGGACTTCAATTTTTTACCTGATTTTTTTCTTACCAAAACGAGCATTTTACAATGACGAACTTATAACATTTCGCATTTTCGAAAAATAAGGGACGGCCTACTGCACATCTGTCCTCTGAGCTATTCCTGGCACCGAGCTTCTCCTAGCTTCTGAACTCCTTCTAGTCGTGCTTCTCCTGGCCAGCTGTACCATCGTCCTATTGGTCAAGCTCCTCCTGACTCCTCGTTCTCAGCACCTTGGCCTCCAACTCTTGGGCACCTCGTCGAAGCCACGTCCCGTCCAGACTCGCCCTTCCGTCCAGGCTCTACCCCCTCAATGATATTCTGCCTCTTCGTCCAAGTGCTTCCTCGTGCTCCCTCATTGAAGCCGCCTCAGCGTCCTCCAGGCGTTGCTGGGCCCATAACCGGTTGAAAATAAAAATTAACTACAAGAACAACCAGGCTTCTATCTAACCACAGGCTACTGACTGATATCGCTACCAGCAAGCTCCTCTTTTTTATTTCATGTCTGGGTAAAGATATCTACAATTCTCGCAAAACTTGTGATTTCGCCCCAAAAACCATTGATATTCAAGTGTGTAGCTCCTTGTTTCTAAGCAAATGATTGAACCAGGATGAAAACTATTATCACTGGGCGATGGAGGAGGATCTTCTCTTCATCGTAGCATTATTGAATAACGTGTAAATCCATTCGATTGCTCGGTAACAACAAGCTACACAGTAGGTTACCAATGGCTTTGTTTCTGAAGGTCTTGTGCAGTCTCAGATTTTATCGAAATGAGTTCAAATTTAGGGAGGACACCAAGAATTTAATCTAGAATCGAATGAGCGGTGTGGAGCAAAAACGATTTTTGAACCACACTAATGTCCATACTTGTCTACGAGGAGGGGGACGGGGTCCAAAATCGGGGTTTTTCTGTCCACATGGTATATGGACAGCCCCTAACTGAAAAGCATGCTCCATCCCAAAAGAGACGTAACGCCAAAAAAGAAAATAAAAACGCGTGCTATTCATTAGTCACTTGCCTATGCTGCTCCTGAACAAATCAATACCTCGCCTTACTAGCATACTTTCAGCGATGCGGCTCTCTTTCTGTTTCCCTTCGTTTCGCCGCGAAAAAGATCAAGGACAACTCTTCAATAAGAGAACAATAAGGCATGCATCGGTGCTTTACCTTGCATGCCTTTAACTCCATTGAAGAAACGCAAAAGTTCATTACCTATGGACCGGCCGCTTCATGTTGTGTACTAGTAAATAAAAAAAACTGAATTTACTTTTAACCGCACACTGAAGCAGACAAGGCCATGGCGACGTTCGTTCCTTGCGAGAGCACCAGAGCGTAATTGCAATCCATACAGTCATGAAGTGATTTCGGATCAAGTGAATGAAACAACTTTGTTCGGTAGATTTGGAAGGTTTTCAAACATATATTCACATACTTCTTAAAATCGTATCATTACACAATATCGATCTTTCGCACTTACCGTTCGCTTATAATAAAACTATATACATTTCTTACGAGTAGTACGGTGTTCAATTACGAACGACTGAGCTTAATGTTTATAAGTTAGTGCTTTATTGCTTTACTACTGCAGTCACACGTGCTCGGTTCAAAAATGTATTGGTCGAAGTTGAAAACCAGTTCACGAAACTTCAATCTTCACCAGACAGGTTTTATAACCGTTTTATAAGGTTAGACGAAGGCCTATCCTAAAGGGCTTCTATTGCACTAAGAAAGGTATAAAATATCATCTCACACGCTGTCCACTCATTCATAACGTGAGCATTGCTTCTCAGAGTTGGTATGCATTTTTTGGCTTGCTTCGATGCTAATGGGCTCGTCTCGGTCGCAATCGACCTTCGAGTTTCATCCACGTGGGCCTGCAGCGAATGGCAGCAGGCGGTGTCTGATCATACTGCTGCAAGATACAGTCAGTTACAAACGTTAGTAACCAAATGCTTCATACAAAACGCCCAGAATTGGAGAACTGGTTGTCCGAATTGGCTGAAATTTGAATGACGAACAGCAAAATAACCTGAAATTTTGTCTATGATAAATTCGTGAAATTTCAGACATTTTTCAAAGAGATTCAGAGAAATGTTCGAAGACAAAAGGAAGTCACTGAGAAATTTTTAATTTAATTAAAAAAAAAAGTCAATTCTTTAAAAAATGACTGAAATTTAATATCTAAGTTCAATATAGCCAAAACTTCAGATTTTTGTTAATCGTAAATCAAATTTAAGCCAATTCTCACTATCAGAAGCTATGCTACCGAGTCCCAATCTTGGGCATTTTGTATGCTAAAACAGCATTTTGTTACTAACTTTTGTCACTGACTGTAGGTTCGACTATTCAAATGGTATGAGTCGTGGACCGTTTCTTCATCGCCGTCCGCAATCGATCCCCGGCGCTTTCGTCGCCCGCGAAGCAGAGACGGAATATCGTGTAGAAAAGCTTGCAGCAAAAGCTGGCGGACAGTGATTCTTGGCCGGTGATGAAATTCACGAGAAAATCACAATCTTCGTTGGCGGCTGGCGTTGGGTGCTGTATTGGAGGTGGAAAGATCTAATTAGTGTTATCGTTGATAATTCTGACAACTCGGAGCATAAACATTGAATTCTAGTTTACAGCGCCGAAGAAAACTGTATGTTCTATAATGAAATTGAATGTTGCGCGACTGTAAGCGACTTTTCAATCGAATTGCATCATTAGTTAGGCAACACTATCGTATGATAAGAATGATATTAATCTTATTCTTGTTATTAGTGCTATGTTACATTAGGGCGGTTAACAATTTAAAAAAGTTGGAAAATCCTATCTCCCATATCTTTTTTACTATCTTTAATATAAAAATAGTGTTCTGTGAAATTTTAAAATTTTAAAGGTTAAAGGCCCTAAGACGATGCAGAAATTTTTAAAAATATTCCGAACACGTTAATACTGGAATGTAAGTAGAAACTTAACAATCCATAGAAAAAACTCATTCGTCAAACCATAATATAGAAATTAATTTAAGGGAGCAATTGAATCCGATAGGAGAAGAGATATTCTTGAATTCGTTTGCTATTATTTAGCTTCATGTGGGAGTATAGCCCTGCAAACATCTACAAAAATCCCAAACAAAATTACAGTCGACTCTCCACATCTCGATATCCTCCTTAGGGATGGTACACAAATTATGTCACGCTAAAATGGGAGTTTTTCGACCCCCCCCCCTTATCACGCTTTTTGTATGAGCCCTCAAAAATTTTTGTATGGCCTGTCACGTTCGGCCTGACCCCCCCCCCCTTGGAGCGTGACGTAATTTGTGCAAGACCCCTTATCTCGATATCTCAATGTATTCTTGTTGATTTTTTGTTCTCAATTTTCTCTCCAAATGTCGATATGAACATTTTTTAAGGTTACTAGACCGGATTTACGCGATTCCGAAAAAATTGGAAACTCGAAATGAAGTTTGATTGTTTATTATTGCTGTGTGCGTTTGAAACGCAAACATCAAATGCGGGAACACCTAACAAGGAAGGCGAAGTCAAAGAATCATTTTCTTTGCTAGGTTGGCGGTGATATCGATCATGGTTGCTAAGTATCCTTTGATTACTTTGTGTTACCGCATTTGAAGCCAAGTTAGACTTGATTTGCACGTCAAACGCGAACAGCAATATTTTCCCAATGAGAATATATACTAAGGTGTGGAGAAGAAGCAACGGCTAATACATGTAAAGAGAAAAAACGTAAACAAAAATAACTACGTCACTAATTTACACGGCTTCTTATGGGAGCTCGCTCGATTGTAGTTGTGAAACATTTTGCACCGTACACGGATGTCATGCATACTAAATGTCTTCTTCCCCACCTCGGTATATATTCTCATTGATATTTTGCTAGTAACTGAGTGATTTTCAATCATTAAATTGATGTTCTTTGATCCCTGTGACATCGAGATGTGGAGAGGCGACTGGAGTTCAAAAGAGATTTGTTTCTTCAGCAACAGCTTTTATTAAGGTTTGAAGAATAAGTTTTCACTATGGGTGTTAGGAGCGCCACGTCCATTGGCAAGTCCCTCGATTTTCGACCGATCGCGCCACAACCGTGCGTCACCCGAAGGATCGTCGCACAAAAGGTGTATCTATTTTCCGAAGAAAAGAACAATAGATTGAATCAACTAGTGAACTCTTCGAACAACACCCAAATTGAATTTTACTTGGGAGGTAAAATTTAATTGAATTTATTATTGAATAATATAATTTTGTTCTTTGTTAATTGAGTACAGGCGATTACATGCAAAATAGACCATCAGGTACTATGAGGATTCGATATTTATAATAATAATCCTCTATTGCTAGGGTAGGTGTATTTCAACACACTTGATAGGCCAACAGCTCAATATGATAATTATATTTGATAGGTTTTATACCAAAAATTCGTGCCAAGCTGAGTCCTCCGAGACTTAAACCCGCTGTGAATCACGAAAAATAAGTGAATTATACCAAAACACCTTGTTCATGTGATATCTATAACTACCATACTTCACAGGAATTTATAATTGTATTTCTACGAACTCACTGGAAATAAATTGATGGATTCATACGATTCATGTCTCGGATAGTTTAGCAACATCTTATAAATTCTTTTCCTACGAATCAAGGATCCAAGAGGGGTCAGTTCACTGCCCAGACAAACGTTGTTGGAGCTACCGGAGTTTCCGAGAAGGACACGGATCGCAGTCGTATGTCTGTTGAGCAGTTTACGGTAAACCCAAAGTGATACTAAGACCGATAACATTAATCCTGCCAATACCGGTACGTTGAAAAAAACTAGAATCAAACCGCGTGTCAAAGTTACCTCCGGCTACCGTAGCCAACGCAAATGAATATGTCAGGCGTAATCCGTTCCATCGCGCGCGTAAGAATCTATTCGATCGCTGTCAAATCAGTGATAATCTTCTTCAGTACAATAGCTGCAATGCAAATTACCACTTAAAGTGTGTGAAAATGTCGTCAGGCCCAGGAGGACTAACATGGTGGTGTACGAACTGCCGGACTGCGGTAAGTGCTAGCGCGAAGCCCCGGCAACTACAGCAAGTTTCCACCAAGGCACTATCAGATCCCGCCTTGCACACCTTTGTAGAGTATCCTCACCAAAATCCACCCCCAGTAGTGCCGCCTAAGGGTCAACCTGAAATCTACGAACCAACAGTGCGACAAACGCGTAGCAAAGCATCCATCAGCTGCCGTGGCGCAAGTAGACGAATCGAACTACAACTGCAAAAATTAGAAGAGGAGAAGAAGTTTCATCAGCAGTATTTAGATCAGAAGTACAGCCTAATGCTGGAGCTGGAAACCAAATGTAGCAGTCAAGTGTTGGATGAGAACGAGTTGCATTGGATCGCCGCAACGGAAGGCTGTGGGGAAGAGCTGGATTCCGGAGTTGATGCAGAGTTAACGACCGAAAGACACATGCCAGACAACGTAAGGGTATCTTCGAGACACATCAGCAACCTTCAAATGTTAACGAACTTCAACGCCCTCCAGTCGAGAACAGTGACTACGTAAGTCGTCAAAACAGACCACCACCACCTGGCATCAGTAATCTGAATGACATCAGAGCAGCAATCAACGACGTCGGCTTCACTGGTCAAATTAGATCAGCATATGGCCACCCAGATCAACATGTGGGGAACCGATTCCGAAACCCAACGCGAACAATTTTCGGAGTCAGCCACAGAATCGTCAAGCAGGTATGAAACGACAAAAAGCTGCATTGTGTGTAAAGGAGTCTGCTCTTCGCTGACCAACTGTAAGCGTTTCACGGAATTTAGCTTTGATTCAAAGTGGGCAACTATCAAAGAACACAAGTTATGTCGCAAGTGCCTCCGCAAACATAATGGAAGCTGCAGGCTCAAGCAACAATGCGGAATGAATGGTTGCATATACCTGCACCATCCACTTCTCCATGGACCAAGGCACGCTAGCGGTGAAAATGTCCCGCAACAAGATTCATCGAGAGTTGAAACCACCAGCATCAACATACATCAGGGACAATCAGACTTCTTATTCTGCATATCCCCGGTTACGCTTCATAGCCTGCGCACAAAAATTCGGACATACGCATTTGTAGACGACGGTTCAAAGTTGACGCTGGTCGAACAGAGTCTTGCCGACGAACTCGGACTGAAGGGCACCAACATTCGTCTGTGCTTGAAATGGACAGGTGATACATGTCGAACTGAAAAATCTTCACAGCGAGTTGGACTGCAAATATCTACCGCACAGAACCCGGACAAGACATATAGCCTTCAAGACGTACGCACCGTAGGAAGCTTGAAAATTCGTCCTCAAACGCTACATGCATCCGAATTGCAGAAACGCTACTCCCACTTAGCAGGAATCCCATTAGAATCTTACCATAACATTAGTCCGGGACTCTTAATAGTGCTCGATAACGCAACTTTAGGACACGTTATCAAAAGTCGAGAAGGAGAACTAAATGAGCCTATCGCTGTTAAAACACGTCTCCGGTGGACAGTATACGGATGATGTTCGAACAACGGTAAGTCGATTCACCATGTCAACCACCACAGCGTTGAGGCTTGCCATTGTAGTACAAAAGATGATGATCTTCACTCAACGATGAAGCAGTACTCCGCTCTGTACAGCCTTGGTGTCAAAACAACATCTAAGGAGCTACTGTCATCAATTCTTAAAGACGAACGATACGAATGCGGCTTGTTATGGAAGTACGAAAATGTTAGACTACCGGACTCAAAAATAATGGCCCTAAACCGCTGGAGATGTTTAGATCGTCGTATGATGAGAGACCCATCTCTTGCTAAGGCTCTCAGATTAAAAATCGATGACTACGTTACAAAGTGTTATTTTAGAAAGCTGTCTGATCAAGAGCTGTTGGTTCCACGAGATCGAGTGTGGTGTTTACCGATGTTCCCGGTCTGGATTCCATACAAACCGAGTAAAACCAGGCTGGTGTGGGACGCAGCGGCAACTGCTCGTGGTGTATCCTTGAACTCCGTGCTATTGAAGGGGCCAGACCAACTGACTTCGTTGCTCAGGATTCTCATCAAGTTCCGTGAATTTAAGGTAGCCGTCTGCGCTGACACCCGAGAGATGTACCATCAGTATTGATGAGGGAGGATGACCAACATTGCCATCGCTTTTTTTGGAAGCAGGAAGAAAGCGATTCCGAACCAAGCATTTACGTCATGATGGTGCAGTCTTTTGGGGCTTGTTGCTCCAAGCAGTCACAGACTGTCACTATGTTGACGACATGCTTATTAGCGTGGAAACGGAGAAAGCAGCAGTGCAGGTATCAAACGATGTTCGAGAGATACACAAGCAGGGTGGTTTTGAGATGCACAACTGGTTGTCCAACTCGTTGCTAGTGACACAGACTCTACAGCAACCAATAGCAAAAGAGAAGGATTTCAGCACTAGCCAAGACACGACGACTGAAAAAGTTCTTGGTATGTGGTGGGATACCAACTCAGACTGTTTCACATTCAAGCTTTCCTCCCGACATGATTCCGAACTGTTGACAGGAGATCGGCACCCAACCAAACGCGAAGTTTTACGGACTCTTATGCTGTTGTTCGATCCTTTAGGGCTCATCGCCCACTTTACGATGCTTCTGAAAGTATTGCTTCATGAAATTTGGAGAACCTCAGTTGGATGGGACGACGTTATAGAAGATGCACAGTTTGCAAAATGGTTGGAGTGGTTACATGCGTTACCTTATGTGCAAGACATCAGAATTCCACGAAGTTACCGCATTTCCATGTCTTTGGAAAACGGTGTCGAAATCCAACTACATACCTTCATGAACGCTAGTGAGAATGGATTCGCTGCTGCTGTGTATCTAAGATTCCAGAAGGATGATGCAGTAGAGTGCTCGTTAGTTGGCGCGAAAACAAGAGTTGCACCATTGAAATTTCTTCAATCCCATGTTCCGAATTGGCGTAAGGCTGAGCGAAACCATCCTCCAATCGCTATCGGTGAAGATAACCAGACAATTTTACTGGACCGATTCTAAAGACGTGTTGTGTTGGCTGAATTCAGACCACCGCCGATATAGCCAATTCGTCGCATATCGCGTCAGTGAGATTCTGATGAGGAGTTGCGCCCGCATCTACTAGTGAATTTCAAAACTGAGGAGCCAATCATCATACCGCAAAACTTCTCCCTGTGGTCTAAGTTGCTCAGAAGGATTGCGTATCTCTACAGATTTACCGACATCTGGCGCCGCCGGGTCAACAAAACCCCACTAAACCAAGGTTTGTTGACCCAATCGGAATTCGCTCAAGCCGAGCGTTACTTATATCGTCTAGCACAAGACAATACATATTGCGAAGAAAAAGCTGCTCTTACATCGAAGAGGCAAGTATCAAAAACAAGCTCACTTCGCCGGCTTAGCCCGTTTTTGGACGAACAAGGAATCCTGAGAGTTCGTGGGCGCACCGCTGCGTGTAAGTTCGCTGATTATGATGCAGCAAATCCTATTATCTTGCCAGCTAAGGATCACATCACGAAGTTAATTGGGGAGGACTTTCATCGCAGTTTCCTGTACCAAAATCACGCTACTATTATGAACGAAATACGTCAATGATTCCATGTAATCCGACTCAAAAGTGTTTACTGTAACGTTCGTAGAGAATGTCAACAGTGCCGTAATGATCAAGTCACACCGCTACCACCTGCTATGGGAGATCTACCACAGTCACGTCTTGATGTCTTCACTCTTCCGTTCGTCTACATGGGGGTGGATTATTTCGGCCCTCTGCCATTGCATAGAGATTGCCCACACTTTGAACACTGATTCATGCGTCATGGCATTACGGAACGTTATGGTACGGAGGGGGGTCCCAGCGGTCATATACAGTGACCGGGGAACAAATTTTCAAGGCGCTAGTAAAGAAATGCAGCAAGAAATGCACGATCTACAGGAACGCCTCGCATCCAATCCAAATTCACTACGTCTAAAACAGAGTGGGTTTTTATTCCACCGGCCTCCCCACTAGACTGGCCCACCTTAGTATGGGAGAAAAATAAAGTTGTATAATTCCACGGGGCACCCGCCAGAATTATTCTTTAGGGTAAGAGGAAGACCTCCTGAAAGTTTCAGTTCATTTGGTCGTTCCATGAGCTGGCGCAATTGAATTGAAGTTAATATGGGATTTTCAGCTCCAACATATAGGAAACAGCACATCATCTCCTGTTTGAGTCAGGAAAATTGTTGATCGCGTTCAATTGAACCCAGAATGTCAAAACACTACTTGATACTATAGCAAACAATATTATAGAAGGTAGTATGATGATTAAAATTGATAAAGTTGGTGTTTTAACTATCTGAAGTAGATTTGCAATATTGCTTAGTATTCCTTCAACTTAGCTGGGTGGTAGCCACTAAACGCATCATAGCCACCTATGACGCTGGGCGAGCTGCGGCACAAGGTGCATGCACATGTGTGATTGTACGGGAGTGCTGATCTAAGCCTAATTTTCAACAACGGAAAGCTTAATGAAAATGAGCTTAAATCCAGATACAACCTTCGGCAACTATGTTCATTAGCGTATCAACTAGTGAATTTGTCATTCTGGGCTCAATTGAACGCGATTAACTAGTGTACGAGACGAAACAGTGACATAGGGTCAATTTTCAATATATTTGAGGCGAATATTCCATACAAACTTTGAATTGAATGCGCCAGCTGGGGGAGCAACCAAATGAGTTGAAATTTTGAGAGAGCTTTTTTCTTACCCTAAGACACATATCTAGGGGGTGCCCCGTTGAATTTTACAACTTTTTTGTGTAAGGGCCAGTCTACTCCCCACACATGGAAGCGGCGTGGGAAAGGATGATCCGGACAGTCAAACAAAACCTATACAAACTACAGCCCAATAGGTTTCCGAGCAGACATCATGTATACGCGCTTCATATCAAGAGCTTGAGATCAGCTTGCCATGAGCGCACAAAAATAATCGCGCGCTTGATCACGTGCTATGGTGAGACACATTTTTTTAGATCTCATGTTGCAATGTACTAGCTCAAACGATCACATCTGCACTGGCTCATGCGCCGTCTCATGAGAAAATCTCAATGTGACAGTACATTTGAGCCTCGCAGGCGAAGGTTTCAGAAGCAAAGAAAAGGGATTAAACTATGGATCAAACTGCCCGTAGGCAGTTTCAAAGGACAGATGTGGTTCAACGCGGTTGAGATTCTAGAATTTGAATTGAAAAACTTGGGCTGACCAACGAAGAAGCATAGGTATAGACCGAAGTCGTATGCTTCCGTGGAGTTATTGTACTAGGCAAACATAACTGCATAAAAGTACTCCTAGTAAGCGCATGTGACGAGCCTCACGAGATGTCTCATGAGACTCGCTCACTAAGATATATTTTGTACGTATCCGCATCTCGTGTTTCACAGCAGTCTTCAAAGATCATCATTGCTGCACAGATACCAGTGTTGCTCAGACTCATTTCCCCGAAAATAACATTTTCCGAACTACGAAGCCACGAACTACTACAACCATGCTCTATCCTCCTAAGATAGAGCAGCTGATGGTTAAGCATGAGTACTGCACACAAAATCGACCAATTTTGATCGCAGAGAGCCACAATTCAAGTTTCGGTGAAATGAAATGAGTGAGTGAGTGAGTGCGAATCATTTCACCGAAACTTGAATTGCGGCCCACCGAGATCGAAACTGTCGGATCCCATGTGCAACACTCAAACCCAACCACCTCCCCCTCCATCTCAGGAATACAACGCACAGTTATGACAGTTCATGGCTTCACAATTCGAATTTCGGGGAAATGAGTCTGGTCAACACTGACAGATACTTTGAAAAGCATGCTTTGAAAATATCAATGCTTCGCAATGGATTCGCACTTTTTGCATTTAATTGCTCCTGTGCTCACTTGATCAAAAATAATGCATCATTGATTCAAATCATTTCAAAGCTTATGTAGTTAGCAAGGATGGAAAAAAATCACCTCTAGCGACTAACAACATAGTATTTGAATGGTCGAAGAGGGCCGTTGCTCTTGCAGAAGCATGATTTGAACAGCTCATCACGCGCGTAAAGTAAGGATAAATGGAGCATCTGATGAACTGTTTGTCGCGGGACAAACCGTTTGTCGGATGTTGTAACAAGCTGCGATTAACATGAATCAGAACGCGTTCACGGCATAATTTTTCACTCAAACCATACCCGATTGACAATCGAATCTTAAATGACATACCACAAGGCAGATCGCGGAATAAAAACGTAAAAATCCCCCAAAAGTTATGACTTTGGTTTGCGAACAATCAATTATTGATCGTTAGCACACATGCCGAGCGATTCATTTTTCGCGGAGCGGAGTTTGTTGTTAGGACTTGACGACTAATGATTAATCGTTGTTGCTATGATCGCACGATAAAGAACAACCGCGATGCAACATTTATTTTGTCATGATCACTAGATTTCCATCCTTGGTAGTTAGCTCTAGACCTAGGTAAGCATAGAAAACAAATGGCAGTGTACAATAACGGTTTTCAGCTGAAGATGTCTGGGATCGAGCCTCCTGTCGATTTCCTTGACGTTCCTGGGCGTAGAATCTCCCATAGACTATCACCCTTATTCTTGTTTACGGCGTATCCAACTTTCAATCGAATCTTATTCGTTCGAATACATGTCCCATATGATTTTGCTGACGTAGACGGGAATGCGAAATGATTTTTGATCAGAAGTGAATTCGAGTGGTGCTCTTAGAACACTAAGCTGATAAGCAGACTCTGTTCTAGTTAGGACGTAATACCAAGGAGAACAGAAGAAGAAGAATAAATTGGTATACCTATCATGAGTCAAAACTACAATATTTTTAATAACATAAATCGTTAAAAGATTAGCAATACCAATGAGAAAATAGTTTGGTTGATAGATAATTTATACATTAAAACATTACTGGTCAATCTTGACCATCCGGGCATAATAGAACTTGCTTATCGGGTGAAACGGACTTTGAAAGGGGAACTTTTGATACGTTTGTTCAATTTGGGGTGAGAATAGAAGCGCGTATAATACCACGCTATATCGAACAGACGGACGCTTCGGAAGCCGGACACTGGCCTTTTTCCCGGTGTTTTTGGTTGTAATTGGTTTCGACTAGAATTCATAATTCAAACGTCTTCTCATACTCCATGCATAAAAATGTCGAAAAAAGAATTTTTGGGTGATTTAAAGTCGGTGTCCTGGATTCGAAACATCCGGACACTTCGAATCAAAACAACTTTTTCCATGGTAGATCTTTTTCAGACAAATCAAGAGATTTTTTATTGCCATAAAGAATAGGATAAAATATTGTTTGACTTCTGAATAACAGTGTGCCGGAGATCACAGTTCGTTGGATAGAGCCTTCTTCTGAACATGGCAAGAATGTTTGGGCTCCGTGGAATGATCCATGTCTTCATCAGCGCTATGGAGGTAGTGTTCTTGTTAAAGCATAACGCCAATGTCATGAGCAACATATTTGATCATGCCATTTTCTCCAGAGAAGACAGTTGAAACTGATTGTGGCTGTAATAAAAAGATTACATTATCGTCTATTTATGACACATGAACAAATTCAACTGATACTCAACAACAGCGTAAAGCAACAACACTAGATCACGATGAAAAAAAAAACAGTATAGGTTGCTAGGCCTACCAATAACGTTTGTTACCCATCTGCAGCATAGTCAACCTTGTTGAATGAGCTACAAATGATTCAAATAAATGATGCAGTATTTTCACCGAAATGATAGGATCAAATCAAAGCCTTGTTGGATTGAAAAATAAGGATCGTGCATTCTCTTTCTCCTTGTTTTATGAATCAAAGCAACGCAAAGCAAAGGCAATTTTGAAGACTGGTTTCACATAATCTGTGAGCTGCGATATGAAATATCGCATGACACACTAGCTCATTTAGGTATACATGAGAAACACGACACTCTGTTTCCGAGTGACGAAGTTCTGAGAAACACTATGCTGGAGATCAAAAATGTTGTTAACTCGCGGCCACTCACTGAAATCCCACTGGATGATGATCAATCACCCGTATTGACCCCTAATCATTTCTTGGTGGGATCACAGAATGGTCTAAAAGCTCGCATTCCACGCATAAATTTTTTTGAGATGGATTTATAAAATTTCCTCTAGTCAGTTTGACAAATTTAAACTAAGAATGAAAAAAAATTGAGAGAAAACAACATTTGAGGATCAGTGCGCATCGTATCTTCGTGTTGTGCGTTCACTAATTCTCTCTGCTCTTGGAAGTTTTCAAAAACTACCTAAAGCAACAAAACAGTATTTCTCAGTGCTACAAAAATAGTACTTTTCAGTACCGTAATCCAGGGGCAAATTGATCACTTTTACACAACTGTTCGTCATGATTTCCTTTGGAATTAAAAAATTGTCCAATTTATTTCGGTAAAATCAGTACTTCATTGATCTCTATCAGTTTATGTAATCGATTTTTCATGAAATAAAATTTAACATTTCATAAAATTAGTTTCAAATCAAAAAATTGAAAATGACACATTGGGGCGAAATTGATCACTATATAATAGAGCATATTTTAGAAAGTAAAATTTCCTTAAATGTATGCAATTTCCCTTGAAATAAGCACTTTATTCAACAAAAATCGGTTTTACGAGCAAAAAATTTGTTATGCCAAACGATTTCAAAAATGAGTTCAGCAGTTCACACTGAAGCTAACACAACATTTTTAACACTTAAAGTTTACATGCAGGCTTAGCACCAGCGGATTGTTTAGTACCGATATTTCCAACAGTATTGCTAACACCTTCAAAAACTGTGAACATTTCTATGCAAAACTGACCTAAATAAAAATGAAATAGTTTAAAACCATCATTAGACATCTATAAACTATAAAACATGGAATGTCTGTGATGGCAACGCAGTATTAAGCATCCTTGAAAGAAAATGCAATTTGGTACCGACCTGATCAAATTCACCCCAGTGATCAATTTGCCCCCGGTTTACGGTACTATTTTTTCTACTATTGATCCCTTTACGATCCTTGTCTACCCGTGCCTTTGATTTTTCGTTTGACCCGTTAGCGAAAGCTAGCGGTGGTAATCCTTCTTGGGAAAAAAGCCTTTTAGAAGGTCTCGTCTTCTTTCGTTTATTCATTAGACATGGTTGCAACTACAAATCTCTGAATTCACAACTTCCTTCCAAAAAAGTGGGATTTAAAACTGTCACTAAATGTGGCAAGAATGGAAGAAAGGACGTTTCCCCAGAATGCGAACTTTCTTTCAAGGGTGAAATGAATAATTGTATCGAAATGAGCAATCAGTTCGATGCTCTAGACAAATTTTCCGAACACCAACTCCAAGCAGTCCCTAGCCCAGGCTCTTTGATTCAAGTGAGGAAGCAAAGAGTGCCGCCTATCGTGGTCAGTTGTTCCGAATTTGGGGGATTTAGGCAGGAGATCTTGAACTCCATTAGGGGAATCAAGGTTTCCTTCCAAATCGCAAAGCAAGGTGACTGTCGCGTTTTACCGGAAACTCTTAAAGATCGCGAAACATCTTGAAGAGAAGAAGCACAATATTTTTACTTATGACGACAAAACTGAACGTTTGTTCAAAGTCGTCTTGAAAGGTCTCTCAAGTGACTATAAGTCACCTGAAGAGATCAAAAATGGAATAAATGATTTACTTGGATTTTCCCCAGTCCAAGTAATCATTATGAAAAAGAGAACCCAATCTGGCATTGTTCGGAAAGGGCTTTCTCAAGAATATTATTTAGTTCACTTTAAAAAAAAAGAACTGAATAATATTAAAGCTTTAGAAAAAGCAAAACTTTTGTTCGATGTCCGTGTGACGTGGGAACATTTCCAGAAACCTGGAGGAAATTACCAGAACCCCACTCAGTGCCGTCGATGCTAAAAGTGGGGTCATGGTACAAAAAATTGTCGCATTGATGCTAAATGCATGATTTGCGGAGGTTCTTCTCACGCCAAGGACGTCTGTCCAGTGAAGGAAGATACCGATAAGTTCTTATGCGCCAATTGAAAGGGCAATCATTAGTCAAATTTTTGGGCTTGCCCTTCGTGTAGGCGAGTCGTCCAGACTTGTGCCAGGTAGATGAAAGATAATATCCGTTACGATAACGGTCGTTTCCGGAATTTGCCTGGTAGAGTATCGAACAATGCTCATTTTTCAGTTAACGATCGCTTGATAATTAATCATACCCATCAGGAAGATCATAATCATGCTCATTCACATACAAATTTTAATCCGTCGGGTAGGGTATCCGTCCTATTATGGAGGATTTAAGCACGGTGTTGAAATTTAAATCGTATTTCAGTATCCAAATCATGAATATTGTAGTATTTTGCAATGTGAAGTGTTAAAATTATCCTTTTTCTGGAGTATAGTGAAGTAAAAAAGTAAATTTTGGAATCAAACATACATTTTATCAACATAAATCTGAAGCACTTCCTATGTCCTATTATTGCGGTATTTCGTCCTATTATTGCGGTAGTGCCGTCCTATTATTGCGGTATACCAAAAATCATAGATTTTATTACATTCAGTATACATTCAATGTCACACAATGTTCTAGCATTGAAATCATGCTCTCTCCATGTTAATGACACTGCACGGTACTGTCAGTTTGTGTGACTTTGAGCATATCTATAAAGAAAACTAATTCATTACTTTATGTCACGATTCGAAAACAAATCAACAGAATCGAATAATTTTCTGCCGGTTTCGTCTCCTCTTCCGTCGAAGCTGGATAATGTTAATGTAAATAAACAAGGTTCTTCCAGCTGAGACCACTAGTCGCTATATAAGAAATGATTTTTTTGACTGTTGGTGCTTTTAAAAATAGTTTTCACTAGTTTTCACCAAACCAATGCAATTTTAAAAGATTGCATCCTTGCAATCATCTTGTACCTTAGTTTCTCAACGCTTTTTTTTGCAAAATCACGTAAACTCATTGAAATTCGGAACATTTTAAATCAGTTTACGTGATTTTTCGGTAAAATATTGTGTTTATTTGCAATATATTTGTAAATAAGAGCAACTACAGGGTAAACATAAAGATAAATCTTTTGTTTGACTAAATAAATGTATGTATGACATAAAATTATGTCACAAAATAGTATCCTAATAATATAATTGATGTTTCCAGCAATTATGTTCAGAATGACTATTGAAATATTGAATTTTTGAATGTGATTTACAGATACCGCAATAATAGGCAACAAGCTATTTTCATTGTCCTATTATTGCGGTATATGCTTTTTCTCAAAAATATAGAACTTTCATTTAAAATTCAATATCTATCATGTAACTACATCCATACTTAACTGATATACCAGCTGCATATAATTGAATTGATTCTATACTTAACAATTCACGCTTATGAAAACCCGTCCGTAGATAGAGGGACAGGATAAAATATAGGCTTTTCTTGATGCATCATTTAAAACTGTTTTTCCAACGATTAAGATCGTTTAATTCTCAAAGCATTTACCTGGTACAGCTTGGAAATACTATAAGCTTTCATTATCATCAATAATATCCATAGAACATAGAGTTTTCGATTAATAATGAGGGTTTAATTCTAATACCGCAATAATAGGGAATACCGCAATAATGGGCAAATTACCCTAGCCGTTCGAATCTTTCAATTTCGAATGTATCTACCCACGGAAAATCCTTTGCCGATATTGCAGCAGGTAATTTGAACTCATCCCCTATTCGTACTATGAGTACCCATTATACTTGTTTCAAATCAAATGGAAAAAAAACCCTACCGCCACAGGTAACTCCTGCTCCGCTTCTTCGTCTACCGAAAATTTTAATGGGAAATCATCAGATAATGTACCCACTTCAAGTGATATGTCTGCCTCTGATTTTGATTTTCTAACTGAACAATTGAATCTAATGATTGATGCAATGTTCAAAGCCACCACTATGACTGAAGCAGTCCAAGTAGGTGTAAAATTTACTATTCAAATTGTTAGTGGATTACGTTTTTCTAATGGATCCAAATAATAATTTAAATATTTTAAATTGGAATACTCGTTCTTTGAATGGTAAAGAGGACGAGCTGTTTGATTTTCTTACAATTAATAACGTACATATAGCAGTTATTATTTTATTTATTTATTTATATATTCTCATTAAGTAACATAAGACTATTGTCTCTTTGAATTGTTACCTTTTGTAAAAAGGGGCACAGAAAGGTGCATCAACATATCAAAACTAATTCGATTACAATTCAATAATTCATCGCTTAAATCTAATTTAATTGTAAAATTACCGAAACGTATTTAAAACCTGGATCTAAACTCAAAAGAGATCCTAACTTTTTTGTTTATCGTAATGATCGACTTGGTGGGGCAATCATCATTCATAGGCGTGTAAAACATCAACTGTTTTCGTCATTTGAAACTAAAGTTTTTGAAACTTTAGGTGTTTCAGTTGAAACACAGCTTGATAAAGATACTTTAATAGCTGCCTATCTGCCTTTTCAATGCTTTGAACAGCAAGTTAATTTGCTCCAAACTGACTTGCGAAAATTGACTCGCAATAAGTCAAAAATTTTTGTCATTGGTGACTTTAATGCCAAACATCCTGACAAATGGAAAAATGCTAAGGTTGTTCCAATTTTAAAACCAGACAAAAATCCTGCAGAAGCTTCTAGCTATCGTCCAATCATTTTGCTTTCCTCCATCAGTAAACTTTTTGAAAAGAATGATGGTCCATATCAGTAAAAATTCCATTTCTGCCAACAAACAGTTCGGATTCTGCCATGGACATTCGACCACTCATCAACTTTTACGTGTAACAAATTTGATTCGTTCCAACAAATCTGAAGGCTATCCTACTGGTCTTGCTCTTCTAGACATAGAAAAAGCATTCGACAGTATTCGGCATGAAGGGTCGATAGTAAAATTTTAAAACTTTAATTTCCCAACAAAAATGTTTGGATATTTTTTCTTCATATTTGCAAAAATGGAAGATTTCTGCTAATGCTTCCAAAACTCAAATTATAATATTCCCACATAAACCAAAAGCACTTTATCTGAAACCTTCAAGGAGACATGTTGTCACGATGAAAGGGGTTCCAATAAATTGGTCAGATGAAGTTAAGTAGCTAGGGCTCATGCTAGATAAAAAAATACTTTCAAAAATCATATTGAAGGTATTCAAGCCAAATGTCACAAATATATAAAATGCCTTTATCCACTTATTAACAGAGAATCGAATCTTTATGTTAAAAACAAGTTTTTGATTTGAGCTCAATTTAGTATGCGTGTGAACTCAAAAGGTAAGGGAAAGGTTTTGGATGCGACCGTCCAGTAATCATAAAGCCATTGGATTTCTGAACACATTTTGCAGACTTGACGAAGAAAATAGAACTGGATGTATTCCCTGAAAACTTTTTGTATATGTCACTGGAAATTCCATGAATAATGTCTAACAGATTTCGTATATTTCTTGCAAATTTATTGGTGGAATTTCAAACAATGCACAATGGACCGAATCGACAATTTAGCCGGAAAAAGGTGTTTTCTCTGTTCTCGTTAATTTTAGACATTCAATGTCTTCAGAGAAGTTATTCGTAATTGTGTGTTGCATCTTTTAGAAGTTGTAGATCTAGTTAAATTCTACAACTTTGCTGAAGACAGAACGCCGTTAACTTGAAAATCTTGTAAGTTACAAGCGAATTTCGAATTTTTTAAGTGTATTTTTGAACTGAATTTTCTTAATTTACAAAAATTACGTTCTCACAGTTTTTGCAAAAGTTACCTATTGTGTGGCCTTTCGAATGCCACTGAAAGAAAATTTTTAACGAACCAACTCCATGAGTTATGGGCATCTGAAGATTCCATAATTTTTCACTTAATTTTGCTTATAACTTCAAAATCACAAGAAATACAAACTTACGATGTTCAGCAAAAATGTGTATCTTTACTTCCTCTGCAACTCTTCTGAAGACCACATTCACGTAAAACTTGTGCAATGTTCATGAAAAAATATTAATTTATTGAAATTAGTATTGAAAGTAAAACATAGAATAAGCCTCAAGTAAAATTACCGATTTTTTTACAGAGATCATGATAAAAATCTGTTGCATTGCTTTGTGAAATATTCTGCGTAGTTTCTGAAGAAGATGGTTTACATATTGCATGCAAAATTCATAATTATGACAGATTTTACTGTACAGTTTTGAGTTGTTATTCTGAATTGAATTTTTATTGATATTTCCCAAGAATTCCACCAACTGCTGCTTCTGACAAAATTATCAGCGGCCTAAGTTCCGACAACATTTTCGACTGTAGTTCTGCAGGATTTTCTGTAACATCTGTGCAAACAAAGATGAACTCATGAATACAAATCAGCATGGTTTATGTGGGGTTTCTGTAGGTTTGTGAGGCCTTCCTTAGCCGAGTGGTTAGTGTCCATGGCTAAAAAGCAAAGCCATGCTGAAGGTGTCTAAGTTCGATTCCCGGTCGGTCCGGGATCTTGTCGTAATGGAAATTTCCTTGACTTCCCTGGGCATATAGTATCATCGTACCTGCCACACGAGATACGAATGCGATAATGGCAACTTTGGCAAAGAAAGCTCTCAGTTAATTACTGTGGAAATGCTCATTGAACACATTAAAGCTGAGAAGCATGGTTTGTCCCAGTGAGGATGTAATTCCAAGAAGAAGAAGAAGAAGGTTTATGTGGAATCAAAGGAAACATTCAGCAGTGTCCATAGAAATTTGAACATAGATTCTTCCATGAATCACTCTAAGAATTCCTTTTTTAATTTTCCTTAAATTACATCACCATAGTTGCATTTTAATCGTCAATCAAAGTAGACGTGTTTTTTATTCGCTGAAACCCGCGCGCGACTCGATTTTGTTTTAATTATTCTATTTTTTGCGTACGTCATGAACTGCGAAATTTGTGCTTTGGACGCTTCTGCCGACTCGGTATTGTGGACATGTGCGGGGTGTCCACGTAAATTCCACGCCGCGTGTATCGGTGTTACGGTGCAGCGGAGTTCATTGAGGAGGAAAGATAGAAAATTGATTGACTTCACCTCATATGTTTTGCCTTGCTGTGAGTCTTGCCAAGAACTCGTACAAGCAAAATTGGACATAAAAAAGCTGAATGAAGAGCATAAACTTCTAACAGAGCAGCTCCATGCTAATACAGAAGTGTTGCATCGCTTCAATTTAAATAATGAAAAACCAAGCATAATCAACGAAGCTTTTGAAGGACTTGAGATTCTGATGTCTGCAATAAAAAATGAGCTGGCTATTATTAACAAGTCAAGTAGCTTGGCTGGAAGCGTTGCAACTATAAAAAATCATATAACGACGGTTCTTGACATAGTTGCCCAGAAAAACAATGATTATTTGACAAATACGTTAACATCATTTAAGTCCGATGTATCCACTGAGCTGCGGAACATAAATGACGATCTATGTCAAATAAATCAGCTGCAATTGGACATGGCCGCCACAACGTCTGCAAGTATGAACCCAAATTTATTTGTGGATATTGTCGACGAGCTGAAAGCATGGTCAGCAAACATGTTGTCTACAAAAAGCATTGAACCGTTGACACATGAGGCGTATCCTAGTTTAGAAGTTGAAATGGAAAAGTCCGAAGATACTTCAGGATGGCGTTTATTAGGTGACAAAAAAATATGGAAGGCCGATTGGACTTCATATGATGCGCGCAAAATGCATCGCGAGCGGCAGCAAAAACTGGCTGAAAAGGCCAAGCAAAAACGTAAAAGGCGAAACAGATTGCCACAAAACACACAACAACCCGCAAGGAGTAAATATATGAATAAAAGTCACCCGCGTCCAACCACCGTTAATGGAAGAAACTACAATGAGCCGAGCTACAACAGATGTTCCATCATCCATCAGAGAAATACCAGTAGGAACTGTTACAACCGTAGCAATACTAATGCCGCAGGAGATATTGACTTCAGAACAAATACTCCTCTTCTAGACAGAGAATTACTAGCAGCAGCGAAGGAAAGATTTTCGAGACCACCTCCCACTTCGTATCGTCCAACCATAGCATTCCAGAGAGGAGAAGTGCTGAACCCGTACCCTAGCGACAGACAACCGAATACGCCACACCGAACAAATGCCGCACCAGCACGTTTGAATGGAAGGTGCTCCTGCCAGTGTTTTTGCCAGAATTGACGCACTTCACAGAGGAAGGTAATATTAGTATCTTAACACGCAATGAATGTATTGCTAATAATTTAGGCTATGACGAAGGCTCAAATGACTGCGGCAACCATTCGAGTTGTGATAGGAATTGTATAAATTTAAATGATGAACACTTAAATGAATCTGATAATGCAAGGCATGATGTAGACCTTCCAAAAGCTTCCGAGGCTCTTGTTTATTGTCAGAATTTCAATCGTATGAGAGGATCTTCAAAAATCAAGCAAATCCATAAAAACATATTAGCGTCATCTTTTTCGATCATATTAGGCACAGAAACAAGTTGGGACGAATCTATAAAAAGCGAAGAAGTTTTCGGATGTGATTATAACGTTTTTAGAGACGATCGCGATTTTCTTATGTCACAAAGAAAATCAGGAGGAGGGGTCCTCATTGCAGTCTCTTCAAAATTTAATTCTGAAATTATTTGTTCTTCGAAATTCAAAGAGTTTGAACATGTTTGGGTGAAAGTAAATATAGAAAACGAAAAACATGTATTTGCATCAGTGTACTTTCCACCTGATCATGCCAACAAACATGCTTACGACTCCTTTTTCAAAAATGCTGAAGATATCATATCTGGTCTTCCCCCTGAGGTGAAAGTACACATATATGGTGACTTCAACCAACGCAATGCTGACTTCATTCCTGATTTTGAAAATGAGGGCATCATGCTTCCAGTGGTCGGGGAAAATGAAACGTTACAATTAATTTTCGACAAAATTGCAATTTTGGGCTTGAACCAAATTAATCATGTAAAAAATCGGCAAAATTGTTACCTTGACTTTCTATTGACAAACATCCAAGAAGATTTCTACGTTACTGAAAGTATTGCACCCTTGTGGAAAAATGAAGCATTTCATACAGCACTGGAATACTCATTATTTATTCACAATAACTGCAGACCCACAGTGTGCGAATATGAGGATATCTATGAATACGATAATGCAAATTATGAAAACATAAAAAATAGAATAAACTTAATTGACTGGCAATCACTGATCAGAGAAGAAAATAATGTCGAAAAAGCTGTTGATATATTTTACAGTTTACTAATGGAAATTATTCGTGAAGAGGTACCTCTGAAAAGGAAAAAACTTTTTGGTAATTCAAAAAATCCCATCTGGTTCAATAGAAATATCAGGAATTTAAAAAATCTAAAGCAAAAGGCTCACAAAATTTATAAAAAACATGGAAGTGATGATAATATGCAGAAATACCTGGACTTATGTGAACAGTTGAACATTGCTATAAATTCTGCACTTGAAGAGTATAATAGAAAAATTGAGAGCGATATAAAGTCATGCCCAAGAAGTTTCTTTAATTATACTAAAACAAAATTAAAATCAAACAATCTACCATCAAAAATGCAACTTGACGATAAAGACGCTAACAACCCGGAAGAAATTTGCCACCTCTTTTCAACGTTTTTCCAAGAAATCTATACGACATTTTCAGAAGAGGATCGGGACCAAAATTATTTTTCATTCTTCCCTGCCCCCTCAAATGACATTAGTGTGCACCAGATAAGTGTACAAGACATCTTATCAGGCTTGAAAGGATTGGATGCCACAAAAAGTGCAGGACCTGATGAAATCCCTCCAGTATTTATGAAGAAGCTTGCTGTTGAATTAACATCTCCTTTGTTTTGGCTGTTCAATATGTCACTAAAATCCGGCAAATTTCCTAAAATCTGGAAGAAATCATTCTTAGTACCTATTTACAAATCAGGGAAGAAAACTGATATTCGTAATTATCGTGGAATTGCTATAATTTCCTGTATTCCAAAGCTCTTTGAATCCATTGTTAATAGAAAATTGTTTGGGCAATTAAGGAACAGAATTACAAATGCACAACATGGATTTTTTAAAGGCCGTTCCACTTCTACAAATTTACTAGAATTCACCAATTATACTTTGAATGCTATGGACAATGGTAACTATGTAGAGGCTCTGTATACTGATTTCAGCAAAGCATTTGACCGCATTGATATCTCTATGTTACTCTTCAAGTTAGAAAAAATAAGATTTGATAAACCATCTTTAAACTGGATACAATCATATTTAACAAATCGGCAACAAATAGTGAGATATAATGGTAAAAAATCAAATCCTATCCAAGTTACATCAGGAGTTCCTCAAGGCTCACATCTAGGACCTCTTCTTTTCATATTATATGTAAATGATATTTCCTACATTCTTAAGCATATAAATATTCTTATCTATGCCGACGATATGAAGTTATTCATGGAAATCAAGTATGCTAACGACATTGACATCTATCTGAGTGAAATATCTATTTTTGATGAATGGTGTAGTAAAAGCCTACTTCAGTTAAATGTTAAAAAATGTAATTTAATTACTTTTAGCAGAAAGCGAAACACAGAAGAAACAACTGTAGTTTTAGGAAATCAAATCGTTGAAAAATGCGATAGGGTCAGAGATTTAGGCGTAATTTTAGACTCAAAACTCACTTTTATCGATCATTACAACACCATTATACATAAAGCAACAAATATGCTTGGTTTTATCAAACGCTTTGGTTCTAACTTTAATGATCCATACACTATTAAAACTTTGTACGTCGCTTACGTGAGGTCTATATTAGAGTATTGTAGTATTGTATGGTCTCCTTTTATGAAGACGCATGAAGAACGTCTTGAATCAGTTCAAAAGCAATTTCTGTTATATGCTCTTCGTAAATTGGGCTGGACATACTTCCCTCTTCCATCTTATGAATCAAGATGCATGCTCATTGATATTCAGACATTGAAAAAGCGCCGCGAATTCGCTATGGTTTCATTCGTGAACGATATTGTTTCGCATCGTATTGATTCTCCTAACCTATTAAACAGTTTAAATTTGTATACTCCTTCCCGGCAATTGAGGAATCGTAACTTGTTTTTTATTAATCACCGTCGTACTAATTATGCAAAATTTTCTCCTCTAAACCGAATGATGAGTTTATATAATCAACATTGCGAAACAATAGACTTAACAATGTCGCGTAGTAACCTAAGAATATACTTTAACTCTGTAAGATATAGCAGTATATAGATTTAAGTGTTAACATGTAGTCTACTTTGATTGACGATAATAAATAAATAAATAAATAAACCAATCTTAACATTCCACTGAAATTAATATCTATAGATATGCACACACACTACGTTCTTACGGTGAATTTCACCGTAATCTTAACAGCTGAACAGTTCGGTGAAATAAAACACCGTAACTTCGTCGGAATTCAACGGATTCCGGTGATTTTTCACCGAATACTGTAAAAATTTACCGTACTCCTTTAATTTACTTTACCGAAATGTTCAGCTGTTGAGATTTCACAGGAATCCATAAAATAATTTAAGTGTGCAGAGTTTTTCTACGTTTTCTCCAATTCTCTCATCTTCTTTAAACACACTTCTCGTTTAAAAATTCACACAGCACAACAAAGCAAATACAATCGTCATCAACAAAGTATAACAAATTATCTCAATATGTAATGTCCTCATTATACTTTCAAAGGACAATTGAAGCAAATAATAAACTTTTATACCCTCAAACAGTTCATATATATTAAACAATATGGTGAGTCTGTTTCCTCCGTATGTTCATTATGCCCCTAATCCCATTCTTCTTCATCTTTTTCTTCTTCTTGACATTACGTCCTCACTGGGACAAAGCCTGCTTCTCAGCTTAGTTTTCCATGAGCACTTCCACAGGTTTCTTGAGAGCTTTCTTCGCCAAAGTTGCCATTTTCGTATTTGTTTATCGTGTGGCGATGATACTCTATGCCCTGGGAAGTCGAGGAAATTTCTATACGAAAAGATCCTGGACTGACCTGGAATTGAACCCAGCCACCTTTCCGCATGGCTTATAATAAAGTCTTCGATTTTTCAATCATCTGTTAAGTACCTATATGTTAAATTTTAGAAACTTGCCCACTCTAGAATGCAAATCCTTGAATTGGAATGGAGATCTTCCCATCTCCCTCATTTTATATCTACAGTTATTTTCCAAACTTTTTGTATGAATATCAATCACTTTTTACTCTTGCCGTGACATTTTGTTTCGAAAAGGGGGTGAAGGTGCAGTTTTTGCTTAAGATTCGTTGAAACATCAACTAACCATTCACTCAAATCAGCCAAACAAAACGTGAATTGGTTCTAGTTCGATGATCGACACAATAAACTTCCTCGGCGAGCGGTCGTCTTTCTAATCTTTCAAGGATTTTGCGTGCAGCACAACAACACTTCCCTGTACACTTTTTTGTGATAGAATACCGGTGTGGTCGGTGATTCACTGAACTATTTTTTTTCGTTTGTTTTCGGCCATGTCTTGGTCGCATTCAAGCAATCCAACATGTAGGAAGTAGGAAATTAGCAATTTTGGAGATATACCGGTTTCTATCGAAACCCAATTTTTAAGGCGAATCTTAAAGGTAATCCTTTTATTCTTCGTTGGATCACGTATTGGTCACACAAATCAAATACCTTCTTCTTCTATTTCTTCTTTTAAGCATTACGTCTTCACTGATACAGAGCAGGCTTCTCAGCTTAGTGTTCTATGCACATATTCACTGTTATTAACTGATTTATTAGCCTTTTCATTTTTTTCCGTAGCGTGAAAGGCACATTTATGCTTTATGTCCAGGAAAGTCGTTTAAAGGTCCTGAACCGAACCGGAAATCGAACCCAAACTTCTACAGCTTAGCATTGATTATTCCACACTAGGTTACCACATGGCTAAGGAAGACCTCCCGTACGAACAAATATTGAATTTACTATTGAATCACACCAATTCGCACCTCTAACTACGGTAATGTACTTTGCGATTCGGTTCCATGTTCGTTCAGCCTCTCACAGGTCTTCATCTGAAGAAGAAATCCTTGAAATGCATTTACGATTCGGTCGAGTAGGTATCTGTTGATTGTTCTAGCCGCTTCTTCAGTAACGGAGCTGCACGGAATAGACGTTTGTGGTATCAAGCATCTTGTTCAAGACCAAGATGATCTAATGTCACGTTTTGGCACAAATTTATGCAAAAAATTCTGTCGAGAACGTTTAGAACGATATTCGAACCTTTTCCTCCTCGATCTCTTCGACGCCACTCTCGATGCTGATGACGAAACTGGTGTCGGTGATGTTCCTCTTCAGCAGCGGCATGCTGAGGCTGTTCGTCTCACGCTCTCACTAAGCTACACTGGGTCGCATTCAAGGTGCTAACCGAGACTGAAGCCATCCGCGTTGGGTTAAGTCGAAGCGAACGAACGAACGTTTTTCTTATTGGCTCTTGAAGTTGCGGCGTGCTGCTTTCCAGAGTACACTGTGGGACGAGTTTCTTGGGTATGCGGCCAAAATGTTGATGTGACGAATCGGATGAACGGAGATCACGGATGATCTTTACAATAGGCCTAGCAATTTCCTAACATAAAAAAAAATCGAAAAAGCTTTTCTTTTAATTTTGTTCTATGTCATGAAAGTTGGATATTTTTTTTTAAGTGAAAGTCTCTTACTTGAATTAAATGCTATTACCATGACACATTTGTTTATAATTGAGCCAGAAATATTAAACAGAATTTGTTGCCACACAGGAATTTTTGCCCCAGTTTACTCTATGCCTGAGAAAACTTGTAATTATGCGTGTTTGATTGACAAATGTAGACATGAATTTACGAAAAACTACGTGCTTTAGTGAGACTTGAACTTACGACTTCGCTTACGCTAGACCTGCGCTTTAAATAACTGCTACAGAACATCTTATGATTCTGCTCTGTTACGCCCAACATATTTTCTTGAATTGGCACAGAAGCCGAAAGGAGCATGGAATTGCGAGAAGAGACGTGTAAGGGAAATATGTATGGTAAAGTCACCCCCCAGTTATGGATAGCCCACAGATATGGATCAGAGTTGCCTCGAACGGAGGATATCTCATCAAATAGAGTTGCAATTACGCAGAACATATTTATACCATTTAAAAGGAAAATAATCATCAGCGTTTTACAAATTTTCAAAACCAGTTTTTTGCTCAAAATGTAAGCAATGTTCAAGAAAATTTATCATTGCATTTCACTTGCTATCTGAATTGCAATGCTAGATTTTATAAGGACTTCTTTAAAATCGAATGAAAAAACTGTTTTTCATTTTTGATGATTGAATGATGCTCGAATTAAGCCTTAATTCCGCTAGAGTTTGTATCCTCTGACAGATATGCGTTTTTCGACCTCAACTGTAAGGCCTTCTTCAGTGTGTGTTCACTGAAAACGGCCTTACAGTTGGGATCAGGGTAGACAATCGTCGCCGTCAAATGGAAAAAGTTGGCGACGAAACTAAACGAAGCATCGTTCGTTACTCAACCAGCATCGGATGACGATTTGCCGCAGAAATCCGGTCACATAGGCTCGGCGTCATGACGAACAAATACGTTTCCTTCGTTATGGGTGAATCTTTGTCGGAAGCACTGAGCTGAATAAAAATGTTAATCGTGACTTGGACAGATTAAGAGCATATTTTGAAAAAATTAAAGCAAAAACAAAACAACATAACACATCTGGAATCGAATAAACAATCTCTGAATCGTCAACTCCACGCGCTTACCAATAGAGCTATTTTAGAATCATGAGAAGAGCGGGTTCGCTTGCCAATACAAGAAATTAGTTGATGGCATTTCTTGTTCGGTGAGAAGCAAGCGAATATACAGTAAACGCCTTCTTTTTGTGAGTAAGAGTAGTAAGCGGAATGAAGAAAAATTTGTTTGTTGACGATTTTGGATTGAAGTTAGTTGTCCATTCTTTCGACGATGACGATACGACGACCTGCCAGAGTTATTATACTGGATGACAATGTTTTTTTTTTTATTTCATCGCCAGTTGGTGACGAATCTGACGATTGTCTGCCCTGGTTGAGATCGAAATACGCGTATCTGTCAAAAGATACACACTTGCGGAATCAAATGGTTTAGTACTATATTCGGTTTTTCGTTTATTTATAGGTATTCCACTAAACAGCTCGAAGCTTTATATTAATACGATATCCTGCATCTGGAAATATGTCAATTATGGAACGAGTCGGTGAAATGGGGCTGTTGGATGCCTGTTTATGTATTCAAAATAAACAAATAAATGAAATGAAATAAAAAAAGTTATATTTTTGCCTGAAAAGTGAACCTTGTCGTAGAGAGTGATCGCCTATAGAACAGTGGTTTTACGTATCCTGTAATATGTTCAACCAAAACAAAGTCGCCAGCTGTCACTTGTTGTTTCAAGATGGCGGATGCACGATAATTTCACTTTTGAATTCAAAGCTCTGTATCATGACTGACCTTATATGAGATTCTTGAGAAATAAGCAAGCAACGAATTTCTTCAAAGATAACGAACAGAACTTTGTAAAAATGATTTCCTGAGACGATGTTTGAAGGTTTTCGTTATTATTATTTTCTATTACGGATTATTTTCCTGTTAGATATTATTAGGATTATTATATCACGCTCGATTTAAGCACAGTTTTCAATTCGATTATGTCACGAGATATAATACACCTCTTTAGTGTCAAAGTCGGCTGAAGTGCTCTTTCCAATTGTTTAATCAGACCTCTGAATACGAGAATGTATTTGAAAATATTAGTAATTTACAATTTAACTGTTTATCGACCTTTCAATTACAGAAATGTAGGTGGGTGTGATGTGTTTTGCATGATTTCATAAACACCAAAATGTCTTGTCTTCTTTCCGCCGTAGATACAGGTAGAAACGGTGAACTGTTCGTATGAGGATTCGGCGAAGATACGTACGCTGCAGATTCAGCGATGAGCAACGAGGTTAGATCCACTGCTAAATGCATTCTAAACCCCACTGTTTGCACTAGAAGGTTGTCCGGGTTGTTCCCGGGAGATTTTAACGGTCTTAATCACACGTTCCAAGGTTTACCGGTTACCCGGTGTCGGGGATTTACGGTGGAATCAAATAGGTCTTCTTTACATTTCGCTATTTCTTCTAAATGTAGCCAAAAAACAATAAATCAATCTCCCCTGAGGAAGACACAATCCCCGTGTCGAAACGTTGTGTTGAAATAAAACTCGTTTTTATCATCTCAAGACTGCGTAGCCATAAATTCCACAATGTAAATCTAAATAAACTGAGTCAATGGGAAATTAATCCAAAACATTTTTGAGAAGATAGAAGTTCTGTTGCATTTTTTTAACCCTGGTGCGGGAGGAAATACGCTTGTTCTGGTAGATTCTGACGAAATTTGTGAAGGAATTTTGAGCTGCATCAGTTTAGAACATTCAAAGGAATTAAGATTGGATTTTTTTTTAGTAAAATTTCTAGTAAAACACTTTGAACAGTACGCACAATGTTGGATATGCTCGAAAACAAAAAGCTGGTGAGAAACTTGATAAAATAACTATCTGGTGGGACATGCTGAGGATTTTTTAAATAAATGTTCTTGATGAGAAAGTCGCGTGGGCCGTAGGGATTCGAATGCAAAGCTTAACGTCTGAGCTATTGAATAACATATCAAGTGGCTCAGTAGCTTAGTTGATGAAGCACTAATCTAGCATAAAAGAGTCGTGGGTTCGAATCAAGATTAATTTTCTACTTCCACATGTTTTTTTTTAATAATTTTACTAAACATTTATTTATCTTTTAAGATATGCACTAAGTTGTTTATTTTTTAATCAACTGAACATCATTATATGGACAATATATTTCAAATTCAACCATTTCCACGGTGAATATATAATCTCCTTCAATGGTCCTCATGTGTACCTCGATCGTTTTTTTTTTCATCACATGAAATTTATCAACATAACTCAAACTAAGCATCTCGACCATTGTGCACTAGTGACGACGGAGATACGGTTGAAGGTTCAATATTTGAGCACGTTTTCCTCTCGCGCTCGCCGCAGATCCGCTCTCAGAAAGCGATCACCAAGATCGCCAAGATCTTAACCATACTCACAGCTGGCTTACAAAAAAGGCAGGAGAGGCGCCTCGAATCGCCGGTGTATCCCCACTGTCACATGTAACTTAAGCAGCGCGCGAATGCAACCTTCTAAAGTAGCTAGACATAGATCAAGCTTGTTTGGCTTACATCGTCGTGCGAATATTGCACAATCTCTCGTATAGACGTACATAGCCCTACGCCACAGAGACTTCAATGCTGTGGAAACTGCGCGCCTCACACCAATCGTTTTACCGCTGTTATACGCCTCTAGATTCTAGAAGAACATTATTCTACTTAGGAACCGCTCTAAGGTAAAGTTACCTATTCTGCGGATGTTATTGTTTTCAGATTTTTTTCTCTAATCAAATTATTTTTATATATTTTAGAATAATATTGAATATTGCTACAGAAGCTGTTATTTGGCTGTCATACTCATTTTGTCAATATAATTGCGATATCTATAGCATTCATTGTTATTAAAATTTATTCGTTTCATTCCTTTGCTGTGATTCGTGATTCATATGACCAAACACCATTAAAGGATCAGATTTAAGTTTATCTTCCTTGTAACATTGATTATATGTATTCAATTCAAATTTCTTGTTGATGATACAATGATAAGGAATGTATTTAGTACAAAACATATTGTTGTTGTTATTACCATAAGCTCCATATAATAAATGTCAATTCAGCGCCATTTTCAACTCTCATGATAAATTGAGACACGTTTCACGCTTTAGCTCGCAAAAAATAATTGTATTATAAATCGAATTACCATTAGTAAGCTATAGTTTTACGTATTATTATAACCTGCTTACGATAAACAGGTGTTTTCTTTTAGTTTCATAAGAAAAATTTCTATGGTCTAACTTTACCCTTAATACATTTATACCCCGGGGCAAGTGGGACCTAAACAAGCACCAGAATCAAAACTTTTCTCACACGTTTCAAGCATTTTCCTAGGAGTTAGCACTTGCACAAACGAAAGCTTTTGATCCACACTTTGTAGGAAAAATATAAAAGTTTTGTAAACATACGGTTTTGATAAGTATTTTGCCAACGCCGGGATGCTAATGCTACTATAGGAACAGAAATTAGAAGCACTAGTGCTACTATAGGCACATGTATTCCTATAGTGACACACGCGATAATAAATGCAAACATTTGAGTTTTCGTAGTTTTCATATTTTCCCCACAAAACCAAAATAAAAAGCTTTCAGATGATGAAAAAATAATTACGATAGCGTTATTTTTCGATTTTATACGAATTTTTGTTCTTAGCTATGCGGCTATTGGTACATCGACCCTATATTTTTTTCTGTTTTCTATTTTTGAAGTTTGAATTCAAAATTGAACAAAGACATAGATGAAAATTGAAATGCATCATGAGAACGATTATTTTTCTGTTTATATTGAACTTTATTTGTTATTTCTACCAAATTTAATTACATGCTTTGAACTCCTTTTCATATGCGCAGATTGTATTGTAATGTAGTTAGTATATATCATGCCGTTATTAATTGATGGGGTCGAACGAATCATTTGAAAATTATTTAGCTTTTTAGATTGGCTTTGTTAAAAAGCATGGAAACCATTATTGGATCCATACCTTTTCCGATCGCATACTAAACCAAGCAACTGTTTTTCTCTTAGGTTCACCTGGTTGGTTTCTTCGTCTATGTTCAAGGTTGCTCTCTCGCGAACTTTTAGGAGTTCGTTGGTACACTTTGTATATGGTGACTGGCTGCACGTAGCGTCAATGGGATGTAAAGTGCTAAGAACGAATGCCCATTTGGGCTGCTGCTGGGTCACGGATGGGTGGAACAGAGCTGAGACCTAACCAGAGTGTTTCACTTGGTCTTTTGAGCGTATTCATACTCGTATGATGTTTGTTCGTAATAGCCTAACTGACAAAACCGATTTCTCTCCATGGATTTCGCAAATAGTCGAAGAAAAAACTCTTCTGATTGCTTCAAGAGCTGTTCATTATGGATTCGTAAACTTTCTTGTGATGATCCCAAGAGAGAAACAAATATTCACAACTCGTTCACGTGAGTTTTAGGCTTCTATGAGAGATCGTTGTGGAAAGGTGGTGGCTAGATAGTCCATCGTCTTTCGGATGAAGGCAGTCAAACTTGATTTTGCTATGATAAAATTCTTGCAGAATAAATTTACTGTCTGAGTGTGTCGCTTCTGAGTAAGCTTGTCCATGTGATTGTAGGAAGTAGGATGGGGTCATCACGAACGTTTTTGATGGTCGGATTTTGGTTCCAATGCAAACAACTTGACTACACGGTGTTTGGATTCAGTAGGAAAAGAAGTGAATACTTTGTTTTAAAGCTCTTCAATTAATTAATTTTGTTCGGTCGTCTTTCATCGTTCAGCAATTCTTTTACTCAAATTAACGAAAAATTCAATAATAATTGAAATTAGATAACACGTTCTATCCTTTTTTTTCCTAATTTCTGTATAGGTGCCGTAAAACGCTAGTGCTACTATATGAACAGTGCAGTGCTACTATACAGTATGGCCCATAAAAAATTCAACCAAAGGAACGAATTCCTTCCTCAAATAACTGTTACAGACCTCTGTATTTATTATTTATTAAACTTTAACAAAAACAAAGCCATATCAAACATATAAGACACAGATGCCCTCAAAACTATGACCATGGCAAAATATTTAATTGTGACTTTATAAAACACGTTTTTTAAGAACTCCTCCATCCTCTGATACCAAACAAAGTAATATTTTCAACAATAAAGTGTATTTTTTGAATGTGGAAGGTTTATCACCAGAGTATACGACAATCAAACGCTGTTTCTAACTTTGAGCGGACAAAACCTTTAAACTTCTTTGCTTCATTACATTATTTAGGACAGTGAAAAAATATGACAAACATTGTCCAAAATAGCAAAGGATTGTTAGAATATACTACAATAATCAGAAATTCCATTCACTTACAGATACAACTGAAACAACACTTGTGAATGCAAAATTCACCTTCGAACAATTTTCACATTTTTCAGGCACATAACAAAATGCAAAAAAACATGTTTTTTGTAGCCTTCATATTTTTCGCACAAAACTAAGATAAAGGGCTTTCAGACAGCACTGGCTTTATTCTACAATTTTATGCGAATATTTGTTCCAATCCAAGCTTTGCGGATATGTACAATGGTCCTTTTGTACCCCATATAGGCCTGAGTGAAAGAAAAAAAATACTTAAACTCTCACCGCTCAGCGAATACTTACCGGATTTGAATTATTTTTTGTCAGTATACTCGTACACATAATTATTATTTATTTAGTTGGTCATCAATTAATTTGATAAAACCTCGTTAACGATGTTACGCCAATTTACACGGTCCAAGGCTGTGTCCCTCCAACTTTGATTTTGGCCCACACTCTCCAGATCTTGTTGCATCTGATCAAGCTACCTCGCTCGCTGGGCTCCCCGCCTTCTTGTGCCAACCGGATTCGACGCAAACACCATTTTTGCAGGATTGTTGTCCGGTAGTCTTGCAACATGTGCTGCCCAGCGCACCCTTCCGGCTTTCACCACCTTCTGGATACTGGGTTCACCGTAAAGCTTAGAGCTCGTGGTTCATTCTCCGCCGCCACACACCGTTCTCCTGCACTCCGCCAAAGATGGTCCTAAGCACCCTTTGTTTGAACACTCCAAGTGCTTGCAGGTCCTCTTCAAGCATGGCTCATGCTTCATGTCCATAGAGGACCACCGGTCTTATTTGCGTTTTGTACATGGTACATTTGGTGCGGGGGTGAATCTTTATCTATCACAGCTTCTTCTGGAGACCATAGTAGGCGCGACTTCCACTGATGATGCGTCTCCGTATTTCACGACTAACGTTAACAAGGATCCGATGTAGATGAACTCATCAACCATCTAAAAAGATTCCCTGTCTATCGTAACACTGCTTCCTAGGCGGGCTCTGTCGCGCTCGGTTCCGCCTCTCAGCATGTACTTTGTTTTTGACGCATTCACCACCAAGCCGACTTTTGTCGCTTCACGTTTCAGGCGGGTGTACAGGTCTGCCACCGTTCCAAATGTTCTGCCGACAATATCCATGTTATCCACGAAGCAAACAAATTTGCAGGATCTTGTGAAAATTTTCACTCGTACACATATCACTGGGCCAGGTCGGGTGACAAGGGTTTTGTGCTTCTGTGCCCCTGGAGGTAGGCAAATTTTAAGCCACAGATAATTTCCAGAATCGGATATAATGTGGGCACTGTGAAGCTGCTGATGTTTTCTTCGGGTTTCTGTGAGAAAAAAAAGTAGAGAAATCTTTTTTGCTTTTTTTTTTGACGCACACGATGACAGTTCCTTACGAGGTTTTCCGTTGGTGCGAGTGCTTTGTAGAATCTCTTTTTACTTCGTAGTCGTGGATATCGAAGAGTTTTGAGAAAAACGCATCAGCGTAATCCTTCTGATAAACGATTAAATTTGATAACCATGTCTCCTGCATTTGATTATCCTACAAATGACCATTTTCAGGTCCCTCAAATTTATGATAAAGTGGACGCCTAAAATTCATGATAAAGTGGACAATTTTTATCTTAACATCTGTGCCAAGCTTATGGGAACACATTTTAGTAAACCATTATGTTTGATCTCTACTTTTAGAGAGTTGAAATGGTTTAGTATCAAACCAAACTAGAGCCGGTTCTTCAAGGCATTAATTACGAGGGCTGGGCTTATCAGGGCTGGGAATGGTCGCCTCTACACATCTCGATATCGAAGGGACCATCGAGATAGGGAGAGATCGAGACAAAGAACAAATTTTTGATGAATACTAGATTGAAAAGTACTCCGTTTCCAAGAAAATAATACACAAACAGACGTCATTTTGCGCTCCTAATTTGTTTCGAATACCAAAACTTTGGTCTAGTAACCAAATAGTATATTGGTCACATCGACATACAAAGAGAAAATTGAGAACGAATAATCAGCAGAAACACATCGAGATATGGAGATATCGAGATAAGGAGGATATCGAGATATGGAGAGTGAAAATGTATGCAGACTGAATGGACTAATGAAATCATCGACATAGGGAGAGATATCGAGATGTAGAACATCGAGATGTGGAGAGTCGACTGTAGTAGTAGACTTGAACTTCGCGAAAATCACGTGGCTCTTCTCACTACAGTAGTTTAAAATCGTAAATCTCATCAAGTAGCCTTTGCACTATGGGCCAGAAATTAAAATTTCGCGACAAAAGTTCAAAAACCTTTTTTTTAATAAAATGATTTACTGTCAATTTTGTTTGAACTGAAAAAATGAATTTCAGCCTATCATAAGAATATTTGATTTGAGGCGAAAATGGCAAGAAAAATTATTGTGAGTACATTTTTGGAAAGCTGATTTAGTGTATTTTACATATATGGTATAACAATATAGTTTATTTTAAATGTTACCATTGATTTTACAATGTACCGGTAATATTATAATATTCGGCTTGCAACCAGTTTGAGGTGGAAGCTTAGACTCCAGTTTTTCATCTGCTACCAAAAGTTTTCGCATATATTTGCGCATGGCCGATATACATCGGTTCAAGTACATGCGATAACTTAATCGATTTTTAACCCTATAATCTCAACTTCAACAAAGCAGTCATAATTCACTACATTTGAGCAAGGTTAACGACTTAAGCGTGGTTTCTGGACAACCTCCAAGTAAAGGTAACAGTTTTTTGAAGAAATATGAAACGGCTGAAATGGTTATATATCTATGTTTTTTTACGCAAATCGCAATGGCTTCAATATAATATAGACATTTAGTAGAATTTTTCTAAAAAGAAACATACGAACCCTGATGGTTGTTTTTCAACCAGGATTGAATCATTGGTGTGATATTTTACAAAAGTAACAAAATTCAAATAAAAACAAAGGAAACCTGCACGTTTTGAGTTGTGAAATTTTATGATTCATTAAGTGTGAATTGATATTTCCTAATAGATTATAAAATAATTAAGCAACCCCCTGTAATATCTTCCTACACTACGTGGATTATCAAATGACCAGTTCAAATACCAGTTCATGAAGAAAATTAAAAAAAAACGTTTGAATCCTTTTAAACTGCTGCCAGAAATATCGGCAACATAAGCGTAATATTGTCGGGAGAATTTTAGTAGTTATTTAATTGTGCATAAACGAAGAATATAATTTCATTGGACGAAAATGAAAACTAGGAATCCTTCTTGATTTATTTCAATTTGAAATCAATCATTTACGAGATCTGGATAAAAAATCATGATCATTTTTTCTCATGGTCCCATAGGAGTTTTAACTTTTGAAATCCTCCTCCACCCCATACGCTTCTTGGAATGGGGAGGCTCACAAGACTTGGTTCATCAATTTGAAATTTGATTCGTAGTGTCCTCATGTGTCATCGTCTTCTATCCGTTTTTTTATTCGTCTGGCTCCTTCGTATGTCCATCGTCTTGTTTTCTTAAGTTTCCATCAGATTTTTCATTAATGGTTTACATTTCCACTTGAATCGTTTCTCATAAGTCTCATACTTTACTTCATCTGGAAGTGAACTGAAAAGTCTAAATCCTTTGAAAAATAATCAATTTTGTGTTCCCGTCATTGTCAAATTTGGTAGTCGAAGGTCATTTGTTCTACGTGTCGCATATCGATGCACGTCTGATCCGTATTGCACGTGCGCTGTCAACTATTTCAGTGTCAATCCATTTCTTATCTTAAAGACAAGAGTCAGTGTTCGAAAGGTTATTCTCTCTGATATCCATTGTAGAACTTCTCTCATTAGTGGACTTGAAGTCATTCTGTCACATCCTAATATTAATCTCATTGTCCGGTTCTGCACAGTTTGCATCCTTCTCGTTTTTCGTTTTGAAGCCAGAAACAGTATCGAAGCTCAGTATTCAAAATGTGGGGCGATGGAAGTTTTATATAGCATTATTTTGTTATCGAACGTAAGATATTTGTTGATTTTACATAACATTCCATACTTGGACTTACTCGAACTTCATTTTGAAAACTGGACAACAAAAGGTAAAAACTCATCATAGCAACCATTGTATTTCCCCTCATCTTTCAAATGCAGTATGGACCAATGCACGAGTTCATTTTTTGACGTTTGAGCGGTGCCGTGTTATTTATGTGACCATGGCAACTAATGAATACGGCACCGCTCAAACTTCAAATTAGTGAACTTGTGCATCGGTCCATGGACGTTTGAGCGGTGCCGAATTCACTGGTTTCCATGGTCACATAAATAACACGGCACCGCTAAAACGTCAAAAAATGAACTCGTGCATTGGTCCATTGCGGGGAAATTTAAAAATTTGGATTGCTTCGCGGAAATATTGCGGCGCTTATATTAAATCCACAACCAGCGGCGGCGGTAACGCGCAGAAGATATGCGCGCAATTCAAACGCAACGTCAAAATTCAAGTAGGCTTGGATTTTTTCGTCCTTCAAGGACACAAATGTTTCAAATTAGCTAAATCTGAAACATTTGGTGATTTTCATTATCACTGCGACGGTATATCGACATTTTCAGATAATCGCATTACGTGGATTTATCTTGCAGAGCACAATAACTCGCAGCGAGCTATCTCCGCATAGAGGAAATTAACCACAGGAAGCATTGCAGGTTTGAGGAAAGAAGGTTGAATTCAATGACAGTTAGCAAAAGCTGCATAGCGTTTTTCTGCCTGTTTCCCCTTTATTTAAACTATCATTTTCGTGACAAAGGCGGCATCCACAAATTACGTAACGCTCTAGGGGGAGGGGGGGAGTAGGCTCGAGCGTTACGACTCATACAAAAATTTGAAAATTTTCATACAAAAAACGTTACGGAGGGGGGGGAGGGGGTCAAAAATTTCCAATTTTAGCGTTACGTAATAAATGGACGCCGCCAAAGTTTGAAAATAACATCCATGGACGCCAGATTCTGCTCATTTGCTGATCGCCAATCCGGCGTCCATGGATTCAAAAAGTCATCGGAATCAAAGATGGGTGATCTGATTCTGAAGCCTCGAATGATATCGAAATCTGTAAATGGAATACTCCCCAAACGGTTCTTTTCTAACGAGAAGCATATCACTCATTCAGCATTCTCCTTATGATTCGTAGAAGAATAAATTGTTCATTTGTCCCAACCCTCTATAATGACGTAATCAACCCTCCTAACTTCCCATGAACCATTTCAATTTCATACATTTCTGACAACACAGTTCGTTTTGAGGATATGTAACAAATTTGATCATTTTGCAAGTCTGCATACGCATGTCTATGTTTGTTCAAAAGTTTTTTTTTTTTAATATTCATACAAGAAAGATACAGCATTGGATACAGCAGGTAAAACCAATAGAAATATAAGTAGTAGAACGCTAGTGGCGCTGTTATCACAAAATTGAAGTATTTTATTATTACTTACTGTTGAGGTTTTTGTCTGCTTGTTTAGTGCCATGTTGAAGAGAATGTTTTATTTTGGTCGAAAAAATTGATTTGACACTTATAGACCCGGTACTCAAGCTGTCAGAGCGTGGCAAACTAGATGTTGGTCACACGAACAGTTGTGACATTAGCATTCTACGGCTAATGCTTCTACTGTAAAACCACACAGAAGCTGCAACAATTTCAAGGGTGACTAGGGTTAATTTGATGGAAAATTTTCTGATAGATTGCTTTGGATTTTCCAGAAATCAAAATTTTTCTTGCAACGCGTAATGTTTAAGGTTTCTTTTTTATGCATTTCCAATAAAACCACATCAATTTGAAGTTTAGCTATTTTTGCGCGTTCTAGGCTTTAATCATAATCTAATCCTTATTTGGCCTCAGACTAGAGACTGAAGAGGGGCAGCCAATTATCTCGGAGAAACACAAGGTCACCTGTGCCATTGCTTCGGGTAGCACAGGAAGGGCACTACACTGCAGAGGGCGACCTGGTACTTCACGAGCTCCGTAAGTGTTTAGGTTTTATTTAGACCCCTCTGACCATTCATTCCTAGGCACGGTACGCATCACACCATAAAACCATTTTAAACCATCCTTAAACCTCTGCTGTAACTTTTCATTTCTCTCCTATTGGCTACCAGTTTCAAATACTGACATAAATTGGATAATAATTTTGATTTTATTTAATCATTATTAAACCGTCCTTGCCGCTTTTGTGGAAATTCCCGACACATCATTTTGAAGAAATTGTTTGTCATTGTTAATGGGCTTGCTCAAATAGCATTGAGGTTCAAAATCTAACAGGCACACAACTGAAATAATTTGCACTAAATTAAATTATTCAGCTCGATTTTCATTCAGTTGGTATATTCTAGTGTAATGTTCCTGAACAATGAGCAGATTGCAAATTAATCATCAACATTTGAGGTTGTGCATAGTTTTGGGATTTTTGTATGTAGGTACATAACGAACAAACGTTTTCCAGTGAAGATCCGTTCTAACGCAGCTGTCGTTGTCACATTTATGTGAAATCTATTGCAAGTTTAGAATTCTCAGCTTTGCCATCCTCAGCATCACACATCGCAGTTTCGCATTATAAATGGTGCAAGTGCATCCATAACGCAGTTCCCGTACTTGGTATCGGTGCAGCGTAAAACCTTCTACAGCAGATATCACATTTGCGGTGGAACTTTCATCAGCTTGCAGTGGATTATGACGGCAGCACATTGCTTGGTGTAAGGAAATATGCACAGAATAGCCAGTTACGAAGTATTTATCAATTCTCATAATATAATCATATCGAAAGCACACGTCTGAAGAGTTTCTATATCATCTCAATGAACCAGAGATTGACAAATTTCAATAATTTTAATAGGTTGATGTGCATGGTGTTAAAAGGTTGCAATTATACTGCGTACGATAAGTGAGGTTTTTTCAACAGTGTTGTACAAAATACAACATCGCGATTCGATTGATTCGACTTACTTTGTGCACGACAAACGAAACGTACAGTGGTCACAGTATTATGGGTCACCTTGTCACAATTATTAGTCACTCTGTTTTGCATGCAATTCAAATGGAAATGACCCATAATAGTGGGTGACCCATAATAGTGTGACCACTGTACGATTGAGCTAAAAAAGTAGCGTCTTCTTGCTTCGAGTTCATACACCACGTAATGCGGGTCTGATGCAACTTGTATATATAAACGACTTTTTGCATCAATTCTAAGACTCTAAACACTTCAATTTGTCCATTCAATCCAATTGCATAGTACATGTAATGTTAAGTTTTTCGATAGTTCATAATAGATTGTCATTCCTCGTTTAAGGGCCGAAACAACCGATGGATTGGTTATCCGAGCGGAATCGTCTTTCCATGATCGAGGCGGTGTATTGCTCAGGGTAGACGTGATCATCGTTCATGATCAGTATGCGAATACCGATGACGACTATGACTTTGGATTGATTCGGTTGAGGCGACCCTTTCGGAGAGCCCAAGTGGTAGGATTGAGAAATGGCCCAAAGCGGTTTCCACCGGGTTTCCTATGCGATGTGATGGGATGGGGCAAAACTAACTACTCAAAAGTAAGCTATCGATTGAGGAGAGTTTCGTTGCCAATTGTGAAACAGAGCATATGTCAAGCTGCGTACAGAGGAAGAAGGTACAATGTCACACGAAGAATGCTGTGTGCCGGATTCACGGAAGGTGGTCAAGACGCTTGCAAGGTGAGTAAAAGACAACATATTTATAATAAGTAAGGTAACGCATTCTTTTTCAGGGTGATTCCGGAGGACCCCTCGTTTGCAATAAGACGCTGACAGGTATAATATCTTGGGCAATAGGTTGCGCGTCTCGAAATTTTTACGGAGTTTACAGTGACATTACTCAAGTGCGTGCTTGGATACGAAATAAAACAGGAGTTTAGCTTCTTGTCATTTAACATTATGTCCTCTGTTGGGTTGTATCTACGTTTATGCACAATTAGAATTTGAGTTATTACTGAATCCCAAACATTCCGATACTTTTTAAAAATTTTAAAAGTATGAAAACCCAACCTCCCATATCTTATTTATATATTTACGATATAAATACCTAGTGTTCTGTGAAATTTTCAGAATTTTCAGTGGTGATTTAAAGGTGGCCGATGTATGAAAGTAAGACGATGTAGGAAATTACTATGGAGAAATTTTGAAAAATATTTTAAGCACGTTAGTACTGTTACTGTAAGTACAAAAATCTACATCGCCCTTTGGGCCACCTTTAAATCCCCACAGAAAATGCTGAAAATGTCACAGAACATAACTTTTATCGTAAGGATAATGTCGGGGAGCACCCTTCGCCCAAGCCCCAACACGTATTTTGGAGTTTATGCCCACTGAAGAATTCGTTCCAAGGAGGGGGGGATGCTGCCCAGCATCCTGTAATCGTAAACTATGACGTAATCGATCACCATCTCTCTCTCTATCCAAATGAACGACTCTCCCATTCTGCTTTGGGACTATCTTGGGTGGTAGATGGGAGTTGTAGTGTTGGTATGAAGATGTACATATTCCATTCGTTCAGGGATGTAGTTCAGGGTGGATGTACAATCCTTAGTCCCAAACAGGCGTTCTTTGGATTACCCAAGTAACCAGTAAGCACGATAATGCGGAACGGTAACAGCATTATATGCGCATATAGGGTAATCATTTGATGCATGTCAGTTTTATATACGCATATAATGCTATTATAATGCCAGAAAAGGCGAAATAGCGTGCCATTATTGTGCCAAGATATAACCGTGCTTCTCTGCACCACTAATGCTGATATGAGACCACGCGAGAAACGTCAGTTGTTTTCGCCAGGTTTTTAGGGCGAATATTTTGTGCTTTCGCGTACGCAGCCAGAGAGCTTTCGCGTATGCGGCCAAGCAACTGGTACACGAGGTAAATAAATGAATGAATGAAAACGGAAACCTCTAATAGTATGCAAAAATTGTATCAAAATGATACAGATAGTACTTCTCCGTATCAGACATATTCGTTTTGGTAGTTTTCATCCTTTTGAGGACATGCAATTGCCACATTTTGATCCTCGTTTTATGATGATGAAATTCCTCATTTTGCGTCTCGAACCTGCGACACCCGTATTGTTGAGTTGTTGTCCTGCTCCTTTGCTCCTACGGCCACATAAGATGAATAGTATTGTAAGGAAAAGTGACCAATTTAAACCATCATTTTTCCCCGTCATAAAACCTGCAATTGTAGTAGTGAGAAGATTTATGTTTGTCTCCCTCTTACCACTATATGCAAACACAAAGCACGTGGTATATCTGTCAAAACACTGGATGGCATTTAAACATGCCCTGTATTCGAATATAAAGCCAATATAGTGCTTATTTAATGCCTGTATGCATCAGGCTTAGAAGCATTAATGATGCTGTAATAGGTTTTCTATGCAGCGGAAGTGCTGTTATAAAGTGTGTAAGCATTTGTGGTGCTATTATAATGCATGTAATCTATGATGCTGATTAAGGGTTTATTATTAGTGCTTATGGTTACTTGGGTATCTATCAAATTTAAATGTCCATCTTCTAGGACAGCCAAGATGGTGCACCTTAAAAAAATGCCGCGCTTCCCAATGAAGACCAGAAGTGTCGTAGTATTCTAGGGCTATCTTAGTCGCTTCCATGTGCAATCCAGTTGATTACGGTTTGTGTCCTCCAGCCTCCAGTCCAGGCTCAGGTATCCAATTGAAGAACCCGGGAGTGCATGTAAGCGATGTTGAAAAACCGAGTGTTAATTGGCTGTTTGATTTTACTTCGGCGAGGCATATATGTACACCGACAATTTTGTATTTACCTGTGGAACCAGGAGTTTTTACTGTTGTCCATAACCGCAGCGAAGTGAATAAATACGTCCAACTAACAGCTGGTGACTTCGGATCCTTGAATGATGTATTTTGCACCGAGGTGTTCACGCTAACAGCAGCAAGCCATTCCATTAATCCTTCCTGTCGGTTGGGGCGTGTATCCGAATGATTCCGTCCATGTTCCCATACGCAAATTATGAATAAGCTGATGTCTTACGGTATCCTTGGGGTCTGCTGATTTCCGAAGTGTTTGGTAGTCGCAGATGATAGACTCGTTGACGTTTTGTACATATGACGATAAAACGTGGTGTTAGCATTCGGATATTGTAAAACTTCGACTGGACATATACTGATTCTAATAGTTACCTGTGAGACCAAGGTTTTCCTCTTAATCAGTTAGCTAGTTCGCTGGATGTTGTCCAAGATGTTTGGAGCCGCATCGATTGGTTCCAGAAATAGATGGAGAAGACTTTGTAGTCGCATCACCAGTAAACCTTTATTCCGTTATGTTGCCCTGCAGATTTGACTTCTGTCTTCCGTCGTTCCAAATTTTTGATTGAACTAGTGTGTTTCCATTTCCTTGATTTGGTGCAAACATCCTTTGAAAACATCTTGTTCCCAGTTCCGCTTGCCATAGCATGGCATCTCGATCCTGATTGCATGTACGAATAGGTATAACGAGAGTTCTGTACCGTACAGAGGATTCCACCTTGACCACGTCCTTGTGATGAGCATAGGATTAAGACAATTTCCTTTTGCGAAGCCATTGGGTTGACTGGGTACACCATGTATCCAATCCACTGCCAAAGAAACACCCTTCGTGCTCCATGATGGTCTGCCTCCGCCGTGTCCATACCATTGATTTGGTGGATGATGATGATGGGAGGTTGAATTTTCATACTTTTTTTTAAATTTTGAAACGCTCTTATCGTACACCTCTTCACAATATGCCTGTCAATACGAATTATCAAAAGACTACAGTAGTTCATTTAAAAAGAGACCTGCTACCAGCCCTGTAATTGTTATGTGAAAAACTTTTAAATGATACATAAGGGACAGTAGTGCAACCAAGATTTGATTCCAGGGGGTTGCAAACTTGCTTTTTTGCATTATGGGTCACAAATGACCCTTGACTCTGAAACGCTTTCAAAGGCCATTCTGGTCACATGAGCCCAAGGGAACCCGTAACTGTTTCAGAAGAAACTGGCACATATAATTTTCTGACGTTTATACGCATTTATTGTAGGACGGTTCCAACTTCATGGTTTTTTATTTCGATTTACAAGAGCATCAAGAGGACCAAACAATTAGATTTGGCTGAACTTGGTCTGAGTATTCCGAAATCGGTTTCGGTAGGGTGTGATGTGGATATTTTCAGACCATCATATAGTTCCATCACGCGACAGCTCAAAAGTCATGATTTTTCATCCAGACCCTAATAGACATGATTTGACAACGGATTCCTCCAAGGATTCCTGAAAGAAAATATCTTCAGTGATTCCTCTAGAGATGTCTCAAGGAGTTCCTGCAGCAATTTCTCCAATGATTCCTTCAAAGATTTCTCCAGTAAAATCTTTACTAAAATACTTTCAGGAAGTTCTCCAAGGGTTCCTCCAGGATCTGTTTCAAGAATTCTTGAAGGATTACTCCGGAAATTCTCCTAAGATTTCTCCAAGGATTTTCCAAGCGATTTCTTTTGGTATTCTTCAAAGATACCTTCAGAAAATCTTCCAGAAATTTCTCCAAAGATTCCTCCAAAAAAATCTACAAGGATTCTTGCTGAGATGTTTTCAAGGGTATTTTAACAAGGATTACTCAAGATATTTCTCTTGTGATTTATCCAAAATTTCCGAGGATTCCTCTACGGATACGTACAAAGATATCCCCAAATAGTCCTTTCGAGATTCGTCCAGCAATTATTCCGGAGATTTCTATCGGGATTCCTACACTGATCGCTCCAGGGGGGTTCCTCCAAGAGTTCTTTTTGAAATTCTTCCATAGATTCTCCCATGGACTCTCGGGATTACACTACGAAATTTCTCTAGTAAAAATTCAACATAAATTGTTTTTGGAAAAATCCTTCATGGATTCCTCCAGAGGTTTGTCTTGGGATTTCTCCAGAAATTTCTCCATGGACTCCAAGGATTATTCCAGAAGTTTCTCCAGAATAAAAAAATCAGGGATTTCTCTAGGAATTCCATAAGGAAATCTCTACCTACCTCTACACTCTACAAGATACCTCGAAAGATTCTCCAGGGATTCCTCCAGAGATACCTCCAGGATGCCTCCAAAGATCCCTTATTCAGTAATTAGCTTAGACAATTTTTCAGATATTTCTACAAGAATTTCTCCGCAGACTCCTCCAGGGATTCTGCAGAGTTCTCTCGAGTTTTTTCGACAGGAGTTTGTCCAAGGATTGTTCAAGAAAAATCTCTACATGATTTCCTTTAGATATAGTTCCAGGGATGAGCTGGTAGAGCACTGACTACGCTCTTTGCCTAACCGTTTTGTGTTTGAAACACGTTTTTTGTCTACGCGTTCTTTATTAAAACAGCGATTTACCCTATTCAAAAATAGAAACTGCGTAGTCGAAAAAAATGATTCTACCCCATTACCCCGAATGCCATTAACCTGAACGCCATTACCCCGAATTCCAAAACCCCGAACGTCCCATCACCCGAATGACATTACCCCGAATTCCAATATCGCGGGGAAATGTCATCAATATCATCATGTCATGATAATTGTAAATTCGGGGAAATTGCATTCGGGGTGATGGAATTCGGGGTAATGGTACATTCGGGGTAATGGAATTCGGGGTGATGGCAATCGGGGAAATGGCATTCGGGGTAATGGGGTAGAATCGAAAAAAATATTGATATTCCAGGAACATCTTGAGAAATTCCTCAAGAGATTTCCTCGAGAAATCCTCCATAGAAAGTACAAGAATTTCTCCAGGGATTCTTCGAGGAATTCAACCGTGGATTTCTCTAGGGATTACTCTAGATTTTTTTTCTAGAGAAGAAACCCGGAAGGAATTATTCTTTTTGAGAAATTACTGGAGGAATTCTAGGAATTTCTAGAAAAAATGTTGAAGGAATACTCTATCGGATTTTTTGAAGGCCCAGAACGAAGCTTCGGAGAAATTTCAAGCCGAATCTCTGGAGGATTACCAGGAGAAACCCTTAGAATGATTCATCTAGCGATTTTCCTGGAGGTATTTTTGAAAGAATTCTTAAAGAAAACTCTTGATGAATCCTTATATGAATTCTTATATAATTTCTTGTGGTATCCCTAGAAGATTTTTGGAAGAATATTAGGAAAAATTGCTTGAAGAATCTCTGAAGGAGTCTTTGAAATAATATCTGCAATAATTTTTGGAAATGTTTCCTAAGAAATCCTTGTGAGAAACTCCAGTGAAAATTTTACTGATAGAACCAATGGAGGAATCACTGGAGGCATTTAGGTAGGAACTCCTGACGAAATCGCTGACGAAATTCCTGGACGATTTGCTGAAGGTAGGGTGCTGAAAAACCACTTCAGTAAAGAAAACAAAAAACTGTCGAAGTACTCATAAGAACGCGACGCTGAGAAGTAGGGTCTATCCCGGTTCTGGATGAAAAATCATGACTTTTGAGCTGTCACATGATGGTCTGAAAATGTCCACATTACACCCTACCGGAACCGGTTCCGGAATACTCAGACCAAGTCCGGCCAAATCTAATTGTTTGGTCCTCTTGATGTTCTTGTAAATCGAAATGAAAAACCATGAAATTGGAACCGGCCTACAATACACACGTATAAGCTTCTGAATATGATATGTACCATTTCCTTCTGTAACTGGTTCTGGGTTCCCTTGGGCACTTGTGCCCAGAATGGCCATAGTCACATAAAATGTCAAGAGTTCCATTCTATCTTTCACATGAAGCTAAAAGAACAAATATCGGTTCAAAATCGATTTTTGATAGCGTTTCAAAGTCATGGGTCATTTTTGACTCTCAATGCATTTGTAACTTTTTCTTAATGCATTAGGAAGGTTGAATAACTAAGCCAATCAATGACTATATATAAATATTCATGCTTTTAAAAGACAACCAAATTGGGTAATGGTAATGAAGTAATGGTCAAACAAAGATGTTTTTTTTTGGTACAATGAGGCAAAATTTTGAGAAAACTACTTTGAACTAAAACTAGTTTGAAAATTTGACAAATTTGATGTTCCACAAACTTATTGAAAATTTTATTTTTAGTAAAAAGATGTTACAAGTTTCAAAATTGTCAAAAAAATAACAAAGATGTGTAGACTTCACCGCAGATTCCCTTATCATAAGATTAAAATTCAGAAGAGCATTTGAGAACTTTAAAAAAATAAGCTGCACTCTAATGCTTACTTTGATCGATAGTTACTACTGACGTGTCACATGAATCTGCTCGATTTACAAAATAGGCCTCTAAGTAGGGTGATGTGCTAGTATCCATTGTGTTAAGCTTTGATCAGTGTGAACCTGTAATTTTCCTAGTATTGCAGTGAATGATGCTGAAACAAACAGATACCAAACGGCTTTCGCATTGTTCAATAATATTGTGATAAATCTTGATCGGTTATTGGAAATAATGCAATGAAATTATTACTTGCCGTCTTCTCTATTCGTCGTATCGTTTTCATTTCTGTCGCAATCAGTTTTCAGATTCGTCTCACAACTAACGGCTCACTGTGATATAGTGAGTGGTCAAAATATAACATATCAACGCTATAATAAAATGTTTCAATAGAATATATAGATCTACGGGCATCTCTCTCCATTCCTTCAGCATGAAGAAATATATTAACCCTCTAATACCCAACCCCGCCTTTAGACGTAGCTTGGAAATCAAAATGATTTTATTTTTGGCTCAAACCTTGACTCATAACACGCATATTAGAAACGTTTTTCATGACTTTTGAAACTTTTTTGTATTTTTGAAAATTGTTTGAAAAAATGTATTCTTATATAAACTACAAATGCCTGGGGTTTATTTAACGTCTAATATAAAAAATCGTACCTTTTATATTTTTCTACTATCAACCTATAACAGAAGAAGAGCTTGGTGATATTATTTCAGTTAATTACACGGAAAATAAAAATATATCCAGAAAAGTATTAAAAATTTATTATTTTTAAAAGTATTGTAAAAGCTTGAATTTTTATTATTGCTAAAAATTAGTAACTAGAAGAGGCTTCAAGAAAAAGTGAAAAAAGATAGGGATGTTCAAAAATAAAAATTATAAAAATCAAAAACCAAATTTCATAGATCTGCGAATAAAAATAAATCATTGCCCACAACGTGTTTAGAACGATTTTAGATAACTAAAAATGATATTGAGGTCGAAAATAAAAATTTGGGTATTAGATGGTTAATTACCTTTGAACTTCATTGTACGTCATTTAAATTCAGCCCAAACATATAGGTAAACACAATTCCTTTTGACCGAACAGTCATGACAGCTGCTCACAGTGCAGCAAAAACAACACAATCAAAGGAACCGTAGTTTTACGTCGAGCATCGCGCACACATTGATGCGCCAAGATTTTTTTTTCTCACTACGACGGATTGAAATTTGATTACAATGTCCATTATACGCGGTCGTTGAGAAAACTTCATAGAACTTCGTGAATTATAGAAGTTTTACGTCGTGTGATTGGAATGAAACCTTTAGTGAAGAAGTACGAAGGTTTTCCATTGTGAAACTAAGTGCTCGGCGAAGTAAGTCACACAGGGGGCGGGAAGAAACTTGCATCATAAAGTGTATGACTGGTGTTGATCGTTAAGCATTTCTCTCAAATCGTGTTCGTCCACGCGATTTTGGTGAAAAAGTGCAAAGTGGATAATTAAACTGAAGTTATTTATCGAAATACAGTAGTTTTATTGCATTTTTGGTGTACAAGTGTACGAACCATGACAGCTTCATCAAAATTACACTTGGAAAATGAATCTATGGTAAGTTGGAATATCCGCCGTAGTGGGATATTTTAAGTTGGATACGACGAATAATAGCGCTTACGACGAAGTAGAACGAACCCCTTCGTGATCAGAACAATCTCACCAAAATCCATCTAATTCGGCGTTGTCATCAAATCCCATCAGCAATCGATTGGGGATTTCCTTCTTCACGTGAAGCATTGTTTGACTACATTGCGTAGATGTTTTAACACCATATGTAATTCTTACTTTCACGCATTTTATACGACGTTAAAAACATCATTTTATTTCTAATTCTCCGTCCGAAACACAAGCACTGTCGCGAAAAATAATCACGCGGATGTATAAATATTAATAAAGTCAATTAGAACCAAACAAAAACATCGCACTGAACGCGTCCGAAAGGGTTATTCATTATTTGATATCGAAGTTTTTTCAACTATTCACGTATGAATTGAAATCCGGATGGCGTAGCACTCATACCTTATGGACATCAAATATGTACTCAAAATCAAGGTTTTTATAGGTTCTAGATACCTTGCTCAAAATAAAAAATCTTTGATTTATTTATTGTAATGTTTGACTTACTGATGTAGATCGACGCATGAAACTACATGGGTCCCACTTGCCCCGTTTAGCAAGAACTGCGCCTTCTGGCTCATTGTACAACATTCTTCAAAGGTTTTCACAATTTCGAAATTATTCGATCAAATTCCTGCATAGGTACAAATATGTTGCCAAAATGTGACCGTGTTGTTGGATTTGCAAAATATTGACGTTTGAAAATTAGAATGAACAATTTGTTTGAACTATCGTTCTTTTAGGACCCACTGGGTACCTAAGTTATTGCATTCCAGCACTCGCATTAATAAAATAGTTTAAAAACATCATTAGACTAGAAAACATGGAATGGCTGTGATGTAAACGTAACATTCAGAATCCTTGGAAGGAAATGCTCTTTGGTACTGACCTGATCAAATTCGCCCTACTTGGTAGTGATCAATTTGACCCCGGATTACGGTACTGTTGTGTTCAGAAAACGTTAGACTACAACGAAAAATTAAAAAAGTCTAGTTGTTATTTTCTTTTTGAAATTATAGACCTTCAAATCCAATAAGGCTAATTCTAATTGTTATGCGAAAAACTGAAAAAAGATACATAAGTGATGTATTTTTGCTTTCAATTTTGATTTTACCTTGATCATCATAGCAATTTATTTTAATCGGAAAATTACCTCGGTCGTTAGTGGCGAACTACTCACTCATCATTACCGACCTAGGCAAATATCATTCAACCCAGCTTAAAATTGTGTATGATCATTAGTCGAACAAAATGTTCAAACTTAGCGTATATGTTTGTCGATAGTAACATATTCTATCTTAGCGCTCGTTCTCTTGGACCTGATTTGCGTTAGTCTCTGAGTTCAATGAATAAAGTTCAGTTGAATTATCATTTGGTGTTGTTCAGAATCATCTGGCTCTTACATGTAGGTATACATTCGATTATGATTAATTAGTTAACCTATATGGAAACATTTTAAAGCATCTGTTGTTCTTTCTTTGATGTACACAAAATGCATCGAAAAGTGTAGCATTTTCAAATCACTTCTGGAGGATCGTACCGTATTATCAATGGAACGAATGCAGCTATCACTCAGTTTCCGTATCTGGTGTCGATACAGAGAAACGCAGGTGGCCAAAAGAAGCATATTTGTGGTGGAGCTTTCATCAGCAATAAGTGGATTCTGACTGCGGCTCATTGTTTACAGTAGGTAACTTCTATTAGATGTTTTGAAGAGAAAAATGTTATAATCTCAATCGTCTTTCTACGAAGCCCATTTTAGTGTAAGTCGAATTTATGTTACCGTAAAACGGAGTACCGTAAAACGGGGTAATTTGGATAGTTTTTTCGAAGAAAATTAGAATATTTATACATGCTGTTTCAAAGAATTATGATTTATATTTTTAAAACAAGTACTGGCATCCTAGCTATCGATTGCAGTTGATAGATTGCCAAATTAACCCCAAAACAGAAAACCGACTTTCGATTATAAGAAAAATTATATATCCATTCAAAATAAATCTTTTGGCAATCTATCAAGTGCAATCGATAGCTAGGATGCCAGTACTTGTTTTAAAAATATCAATTGTAATTCTTTGAAATAGCATGTACCGTTTTGATTCATATTACGGACAGCTTCGAATTCCGGACACTCTCGTTTGTATGGGAAACATTTCACACGAAATGTTTCAATTTTCGCCGTCCAAAAGTTCTCATTTTCGAGGCTCGTTTCATTAGGTTTTTTTTCCCTAAATATCATTGCAAATTTATAATGCCCAACTACCTTAGACGTCTCTTAAGTGGTTGAACGATTTCAATTGATGATTTGACTGTTCCACTAATGATTATCATGAGCTGTCCGTAATTCGAATCAAAGCGTCCGGAATATGAGGCAAAAGTGAGGGTGCATCCGGAATATGAATCATGAAAAGGCCACACGTTTTGATTTATTTAAAATTATTCAAGTTGCGGACGCGTATTCTTTACCCACCATCCGAAAGTTAAGGGCTTCCGACGCTTGATAACGCTAAAAATCATACAGAATGATTTATTTTGTATGGTCCAAGCTGGGTTATACTTCACTGAGGCCTTAAGTGTCCGTAATATGAATCAAAACGGTATAAATATTCAAGTTTTCATCGAAAAAAAAAAAAAACTATCAAAGTTACCCCTTTTTACGGTAGCTTTTTTAGTCATTTGATCTAGGTTTCACAAAAAAGCTTTAGGAAGATATTATTTTTTCGCGGTAATTTCGATACTATAAGGTTACCCTATTTAAGAGCACATCCATTGTGAGATTTTCTTGCTAGCGTTGCTATTTTTTCATATCACGGGCATGGTGGTAGGTACTTAATGTCCAAGGAATTCGAAAAGACTTAAAGTGTACCTACTTTATACCTTGATGGCTAGAGCGTAGCGTCACGCCCGATTGTAGAGCTTTATCTTCTCAGGACTTGGGATAATCAGCACCAAAACCACTAGGTCTACCTCTATCTCTACTTACAACCATATACTTCGTTTTGGTAGAATTAATGGTCAGCGCTATCCTCGTTGCCTTCTTCTCGAAGGGCACGAAAGTCTCTTCCACTAACCTGCGATCGATTCTAAGAAGGTCGAAGGCGTCCGCAAAGCCAAGGAGCATATACAACTGTGTGATGGTCGTACCGTTTTTTTAACGTCAGATCTCCTAATAGCACTCTCGAGCCGGAAAACCATGTTCAGACATTATCTGCACAGTTTATTTGCATTCAGTGTGATTTACACTGCCTTAAAATCAATGAACAGACGATGCGTCTGAGAGTTGTACTCCCGGAATTTATCTAATACCATTCGCAAGGTAAAAAGGTAAATCTGGTCTGTGTCGAGCGGCCCTCTCGAAAAACCAGCTTGGTATTTGCCGACAGTTCCTCGAGTGGTCTCAGTCTGTTAAACAAGATCCACAGTATTTTGTACGCCGAATTCAGCAGGGTTGTCCTTCCGTAATTGGCACACTTCAGTCTGTACCCTTTCTTGTATATTTGGCGTATGAGGCTGTCCAATCAGCCAATAGTCATTTCTTCGTCTTTCCATGAATTCGGAAGTACTTGCTAAGCTGAATCAGGATCTTGCCCTCCCCTAATGCAGCATCTGATGGAAGTGCTCCTTACCTTTGGCATTCATCGCCGTTTTATTGGTCAGTAGATTCCCCACTTGTTCATTGTAGTGGTACGGAATTGTGTCGCGAGTCGTTGCATAAAATCTCCGTATATCGTTCCGGTTCATGCTATCTTGTGCTACAGATAACTTACTTTCTGTTTATTACTACGGTGAATTCGGAGAAACCACCAGGTGACCTGTCGGCGTATAGACCTATCTGTCTATTAGATACGACGGGCAAGTTATTGAAGAGGTTGATTCTCAACAGCCTAGTACCGTATTCGGAGAGTGCGGACGGCCTGTCCAAGAACCAGTTTGGATTCAGGAAAGGTAAATCTACTCTGGACGCTATCCAGTCGATCTGACATCTGAGGTGGCAATCGAGCATAAAAGGAGCGGCATCCGTTACTGCGCGGTTGTCACTCTGGATGTGAAGAATGCGTTCAACAGCGCAGACTAGGAAGCAATAGCACACGCACTTCACCGCCTCAAGGTACCGGTGCAGTTGTGTAAGCTTCTAGAATGCTATTTTGATGGTAGGATTCTACTGTATGACACAGAGGAGGGACAGAAAAGCGTTCGAATCACCGCGGAAGTACCTCATGGTTCAATCCTGGGCCCGCTGTTATGGAATACGATGCACGATGACGTACTGAGGCTGCCCCTTCCGATGGTTGTTAAGATTGTTGGCTTTGCCGACAATATCATTCTAGTTGACAGCAGCGCACTCTATTTCCATAGTTGAGGAATGGATGAAGTCTAGGAAGCTAGGACTGGCCCGTCACAAGACTGAGGTGGTGGTGGTCAACAACCGCAAGTCCGAGCAACGGGCAGTTATCGCTGTAGGTGATTGCACCATAGAGTCCAAGCGATCCTTTAGGCATCTTGGGGTAATGATCGATGACAACCTCAGCTTCGCTAGCCACGTTGAATATGCCTGTAAAAGGGCCTCTACGGCTATAGCGGCGCGTTCGAGGACGATGTTTGACAGCTCTGCTGTAATTGCCAGCAAACGCAAGCTACTGGCAAGCGTGACGCTCTCCATACTAAGGTATGGTGGACCAATCTGGTCAAAAGCGCTTAGAACGAGCAGAAACCTAAAGCGGTTAGAAAGCACGTACAGTATAATGTGTTTAAGAGTGGTAAGTGCATACAGGGCGGTATCTAAAGAGGCCGTGTGCATCATAGCCGGGATGACGCCCATCGGGTTCATCATCATGAAGATGTTCAATGCTTCAACCAAAAAATGTACCAGAGGAGTCCACGACACGTGCAAAGAGGAAACGCTCAGAAGTTGGCAGCAGGAATGGGATAACTCTACTAAGGGTAGATGGACCCATCGGTTAATACCAAAAGTGTCAGATTAATATGGAAGAAACCATGGGGAACGGAACTTCCCTACATGCGGAGGGGACGCGGCCCCCAACAATATTATAGAGAGAATGTGTACGGATGCCGAGTGCTGGAATACAGTAATTACGGCTGTCACTCACATTATGTTACAATTGCAGCGCCTATGGCGCGCCGACCAAGAGTTGCGTGCAGAGGATTAGCCCTGCCAAGGCTGGTCCCTTGTAACATTGTTTAAGTCGGCTAGGAGAAGCAGTTTGCCTAGGCTACATGGTACATGTATTGTGCTATATATGCACTGGCCCCATCCCGTAAGGTGGATCCGGGAGATAAGGGTTGGAGTCCAAGGGTCATGTCGATGCACTGTACACCACTTGAGCTATTCAAAAAGAATTGCTCAAATACAGTGCATGGGCTGGTTTAAGCGGGTCGTCGTTGGTGCGTTATCCCCGCATTCCCTGAGTTACCTTCTCAGGGGATCTGTTAACTACGGTGAATTCGGTTATTTCCAACTCTTGCTGTTTTGTACCGTTTTCTGTTCTGCTGGGTACTGGCCATTAGCATACGACTTCTGGATACGTTGTCGCTCTCTGACATTTTTCATCGAACCAGTCGTTCCGCCTTCGTCGTCGACCAATGCCAATCACATCGGCGCGCCTATTGTACTCACAGTTTCGTGGATAGGGTCTTACAGGCTATTGGCATCTCCTAAAACGTTGATTCTCCCCAACCGCTCGTCGTCTAGCGCTTACGTTACTGTACAGCTACCCCACCAGCGTTGGATATTCACGCGCAGCGTTCTTTTATTTCTGGATAACCGCGCAAGTTCCTTGGCATGTATGCTAATCAGGCTGTAATTGAAGAACTCATTCATTCTCAACACATAGATTCGGTCGCTTATCGGTTTCTATCAAATAATTCGCTTCATCTTCTTACTACTTTAAAGAAAACTCCGCGCTCTGTCGCCGAAGCTGTAGTAGATGTGGTACTTTAATGAAGCGTATTTCCTGGATTCATTCAAAGTTCTAAAACGCGCTGGCTCATTTAAAGTTACGTTACGTTACAAGATTACAGAATAGGCCACCCTACCAGGGTCGCGCTACCTCGTGTACTAGCTGTGAACCGGTAGCTCGGGATCTCAATTGGTTCAAGATCTTTTGGACTTGCTACTATGGTGAGCCGTCATGCACTAACGGTGTTTATGTGTACCAGGAAACAAACTCAGACAGCTATAGTATGGCTTAACTCATGACTACAGAAGGCCTTTTAATTGTGTATCTAAAGTATTCCAAATTATGTTCACTCACGTTACACGATTCCCAGGTAACATTGGTAGCTGAATAACAGTTTTAGCTGGTATTTAGCTATCAATGTTACTTGGGTTATATTTCCACAATCCGATTTTTTTTAAAACTTCCTGATAGTTAAGCTCTTTCATTGAAACACACAATTTTCAGATTAGTGCGTTGCATCCTTACTTGCAGCAATAACCCTTTCACTATCACCATAATTAAATTCCCTTTTTTCAGAGATGAGACAGCGAAAGGTTTGGTCATTCGTGCAGAATCATCATTTCACGATAGGGGAGGAGTGCTACTACGGGTCGCAGAAATAATTCAGCACGCGAAATTCAATCCCAACTACAGCAAGGATTATGACTATGGGCTGATACGTCTGAGAAATTCTTTCGAAAGAGCTGTCTCAGCGCATCTGAAAAAGGGCCCCAAACGTTTTCCACCGGGTCGGCTCTGTCAGGTGATGGGCTGGGGCAAAACCAGTTACTCTGACGATAGCAGGAGAGTGCTATCGATTTCGGTGCCAATAGTTAAACAAAGTATTTGTCGGTCGGCATACATGATGGTGGATACAATTACACCGCAAATGCTGTGTGCAGGTTACAGTACCGGGGAAAAGGACGCTTGCGAGGCATGTACAATTTGCGAGTCATTGTATTCGTAAAACAATATCTTTTTTTTTTCTACAGGGTGATTCTGGTGGACCATTCATATGTAGAGGGGTCCTGACTGGCATAACATCCTGGGCGGAAGGATGTGCAGAAAAAGGATTTTATGGAGTGTATAGTTACATTACACCAGTTCGAACTTGGATACGAAATAAAACGGGGGTATGAAAACAATTTAGCTCTAGTATTAAACCATCGATTTTCTGTGAATTCCCATAAAACGAGAATAACAGTGGCAGCATTGATTAAGACTTGATGATATTGGGGATTGAGACATTCTTCAAGAATTTGTCATTATTTACAATTGTAACGTCATCTGATTCACCATCGTAATCATAGTTAGAGTTTAGTTATTTAGATCTACAAGCGCAACGAATGATCATTCGAAATTTGTGAACAAAGTTTTTACAATTTCATGGAGTTCTTTCAACTTAAGTCCAGCGGCTATTTGAGATTATTCGATAACTCTCTTGAATGCCGGTGATCGGATCTACAAGAGCGACATTTATAACCATATAGTCTATTGGAACTACAAGTCAAGCTTTGGGTTCAATACCCGTGTCCAATAAGCTAAGCGCACTATATTTAAAAATATACGGATTTGGTAACGAAAGTTGTTCCCTCTAACGGCGATTTAAACTAATCGTAGATTATTTTTCAAATAAAGTTGTCGTGTTACAATTCAGAGCGAATAAAGTGGTATATCAACAAAAAGGTATACATCACACCCTCCCCCAATTGAAATTAATAAATTCAAATCATTTTTTAAAATACCCTTGGGGCCGTCCATTAATTACGTATGAGATTATGGGGGAAAGGGAGGGGGAGGTTTTCTAGAATTTGAGATTTCTCAAGCGTCATACAATTTCTTTTGGATTTTCATTAGGTTGATAAATGGCTGGGCATCTTCTTCTTCTTCTTAATCTTATTTGGCTTTACATCAATTATCTTGATAAAGCCTCGCCAACAATATTTCGCCAATTCCCTCGGTTCATGGCCGCTTCTCTCCATCCAGTTGAGAGAATTGTTCCACGTACCGAGTTTCCAATCGCTAGTCCATTTTCGTCGCTGTGGTCTTTGTCGATTGTTCCGGTCCGTATTCTCTCGTTGACGTTCCTGTGCTGATGTGTTTTTACGGTTGGCTTGCAGAGCCTGACACCAACCCCCTAGATTTCCGGAGGACCATTCCCCCTAAATGTTCGGAGGGCCATAGTGCGCAGTTTAGCTTAGAGTCCTTCTCTGGCACTCGGACGATGATCAGCCGCCCCTGACATGGGGAACAGACGCTGTTGTGAACCGCTCCTAACGTGGAGTACAGACGCTCCAGGTTTGCAAAAGCAAAACCCCCCTTCCCTGTCAGCATACGACCAAAGTTCCCACCGGGGGTTGGTTACCCGATCTTCCCCAAGGTTACTCGTGCCCCGGCCAATACCACGAGGAGGTAGGGATAGGAGTTGCTGGGCAAGAGGCTAAGGACCGCACAATGGGGTCTATTTTATTCCTGCAGGTACGCGAGGTACCAATGGTCCGGAATCTAGGGGGTTGGGGTCAGGCCTTGCAAGTCAGACGTAAAAAAAATCAAACAACGAATAATCAACGGAAGAATGCGAACCGGGACAATCGGCGAAGACCACAGCGACGTAAAGGGACTAGCGATTGGAAGCTCGGTACGTTAAACTGTAAATCTCTCAACTTCATCGAGAGCACACGTATACTCGCCGACGTGCTGAAGGACCGCGGATTCGGCATCGTAGGGGTTGGTAGGGATCAATTGTGCGAATGTTTAGAGGTAACCATACCATCTACTACAGCTGCGGCTACACACACGAGCTTCGAACAGCTTTTATAGTGATGGGTGATATGCAGAGGCGCGTGATTGGGTGGTGGCCGATCAATGAGAGAATGTGCAAGTTGAGGTTCAAAAGCCGGTTCTTCATCTTCAGAATAATAAACGTGCACAGCCCTCACTCCGGAAGCACTGATGATGATAAAGACGCTTTTTACAGCTGACCAAGCCACGATGTCAAAATTATCATAGGAGATCTAAACGCTCAGGTTGACCAGGAAGATGAGCTCAGACCGACTATTGGAAAGTTTAGCGCCCACCGGCTGACGAACGAAAACGGCTTACGACTAATTGATTTCGCCGCCTTTAGGAACATGGTATTCGTAGTACCTACTTCCAGAACAGCCTTCCAATCCGATACACGTAGAGATCACCACAGCAGACATAATCATAAATCGACCACGTTCTGATTGATGAACGGCATTTCTTCCGACATTATCTTCGTCAGGTCTATCGTGGCGCTAATATCGATTCTGACCACTATCTAGTGATGGTTAAACTGCGCCCAAAACTCTCCGTCGTTAACAACGTACGGTACCGACGGATGCCCCGGTAGGACCTAGAGCGGCTTAAGCAATCGGATGTCGTAGCTGCATACGCGCAGCACCTCGAGGCTGCATTACCGGGAGAGGGTGAGCTGGATGAAGCACCTCTGGAGGACTGCTGGAGAACAGTGAACGCAGCCATTAAAAATGCAGCTGAGAGCAACGTCGGGTATGTGGGACGCTGTCGACGGAACGATAGGTTCGATGAGGAATAAAAGCAGATTCTAGAGCGGGGGCGGTCAGACGGAAACGGCAACAGCAGACCCACATCTTTCGGGAGAAAAAACGCCGCCTGGTGGAGACGGAGGGCGAGGAGATGGAACAGCTGTGCCGGTCTCAAGAAACACGTAAGTTCTATCAGCAGCTCAACGCATCCTGCAACGGCTTCGTGCCACGAGCCAAGGTGTGCAGGGATAAGGATGGGAGCATCTTCACGAACGAGCGTGAGTTGATCGAATGGTGGAAGCAGCACTTCGACGAACACTTGAATGGCGCTGAAAGCACAGGCAATGAAGGACGGGCCAACGAAGGAAACGCCAATCAGCCCCCACTTCGAGGGGAGTTATGGATGCCATTCACCAGCTCAAGAACAATAAAGTTGCTGGTAAGGATGGTATCGGAGCTGAACTCATAAAGATGGGCCCGGAGAGGCTGGTCATTTATCTGCACCGGCTGATGGGCACAATCTGGGAAACAGAACAGCTACTGGAGGAGTGGAAGGAAGGGGTAATATACCTCATCTACAAGAAAGGCGACAAGTTAGACTGTAAGAACTTTCGAGCGATCACCATTCTGAATGCGGCCTACAAAGTATTATCCCAGATCGTCTTCCGCCGTCTGTCACCTGCAGTAAACGGCTTCGTTGACGACCGATCGAAAACGCACCAGACCTTTACTGTACAGCAAATCCTTCAAGAATGTCGTGAATACCGCATCACCTTTTCATCGATTTCAAGGCGGCATCCGATAGTATCGACCGCGTAAAGCTATGGAAAATCATGGACTAGAACAGCTTTCCCGGGAAACTTACGAGACTGAGGGCCGATTTCTTCACCACCGCTTAGGCCCTAAACCTAAATTAACTATATGGGTAAGTGTGGTTTACGGCTCAAGCCATGGTGAAGAAATCGGTCCTAAGAGCGACGAAGGTGTGCAAAATTGTGTGAAGGTTTCAGGTGAACATTCCAGTTCGTTTGGATCCCGCCGGGGACTACGACAAGGTGCCTGTTGTTCAATATTGCGTAGAAGGTGTTATGGGCCTTCCTTACCCGAGTGGTTAGAGTCCGCGGCTGCAAAGCAAAGCCATGCTGAAGGTGTCTGGGATGGATTCCCGGTCGATCCAGGATCTTTTCGTAATAGAAATTTCCTTGACTTCCCTGGGCATAGAGTATCATTGTACCTGTCACACGATATACGAATGCTAAAATGGCTATTTAGGCAAAGAAAGCTCTCAGTTAATAACTGTAGAAGTGCTCATAAAAACACTAAGCTGAGAAGCCGGCTGTGTTCCAGTGGGGACGTTAATGCCAAGAAAAAGAAGTTTTATGCGGACAGCCGGGCTTAACAGCCGCGGTACGATATGTTGCCCAAAAAAGTAAGAGGTTGTTTCCGAGATACGACCGCCAAGTTGACGTTGGATAACGTTAGCTTCTTGGACACATTTCCTGGCTTGAGACCGTCACAATCTAATGAAAGATTTTTACTTATAAAAATCCAATCAATTTTCATACTGTTTGTTGCATGTCAATTCTGAAGTATTATGGACTTATGTTTGTTATTATTTTGGTGGTTCGGTTACCACTTCAACACCGATAGAATCGGTCGATGGAAGAAGAAGCATGAGCGATAACTCTTGCTCCCTAAACAAAGATTCCGGTTGAACGTTAGGTCCACGCATAATCCACTAAGATTGGTTGCTTTAGTGAGTTTCGAAGCCAGTTTGAGGTTGAGGTACTTCTCCATGAACCGCGTACTCTATGTTTTCCTCATTGCTCAAATCGATGTTAAAGTTGCGTGTACCGTAAAACGGGATATCTTTGATAATGCGGGTAACTTTTATAGTGCGTAACCTGCCACATACTAAACGAAATATCATAATTTCTGTCAATCAGTTAAGCAAATTGAATGCAAAACCAAAGAATATTAGTATGACACTTCATGTAAGAGCGGTATTTATTTGAATCAAGAACATTTGAGGCTTTTTATTCGAATATTAAAAAATTGACACAATTTTGGCATTTTTGAAACGCTTACAAACAATCTGTTCTACGATCACTATTTGATGTAGTATTGAATAGATGGCCATTTATCTTTGACAGCCTAGTTATCATAGAACTTGAATACGGTCTCAAATCTCTTAGCGAAAAGTATTTTAACAAAATGGGACCATCAGTCAGAATTTTCTATATCACGTTAAACGCCTAGAGGTATGTAATGCCCTACAAATGTTCGTTATTCATTCAATTTTGTTCGACTCATGCTCCATTATCAATGTTACTCGAAAACAGAAAACCAACTTTCGATTTTATGAAAAATTATATATCCATTCAAAATAAATCTTTTGGCAATCTATCGATTACAATCGATAGCTATGATACTTGTTTTAAAAATATAAATTATATTTTTTTGAAACAACATGCATAAATATTTAGGTTTTCTTCGAAAAAACTATCAAAGTTACCCCGTTTTACGGTACATGTAAACTTCAAAACCTTATAACAGCAAGAAAAATGTGCTTTTCTATGAAAAATAAGATATATCTCTATATTTCCCAATTGTTCAATAGTTTAGTCATAAGAATCAATAGTTTTCATTGTTGGAGTAGATTCGTAGAAAGATTTCCAATCGATTGGTGGACGAATCTTGAAAATATATCCGGCGTTAGTAAGTTATTAACAGTCAAAATCTAACTTTTCGTGATGCGAGCGATTTTTCGTTTCTCGAAATTGTGCCCCAGTATGTTGCCGTAAGACGTTATCCAAAGTCAAAAAAAAAAAAAAAAAATAGAAAATTTGAGTACCATACTGTTTTAAAAGCCGAACTTGCCTTTTAAAACTGTATTTTGGACAAAATTTCGATATTTTTTTCGCTTGGGATCCATAATTATAACGTCTTCTACGTGCTGCATATGAAAAAGTTGACGAAATAATAGTTGTTGGGTGTATAAGGTCAGTGTCCGGGATTCGAGGTGTCCGGTAATTTTGAAATGGTATACTGAACAAAGTGAACCATGCTGATTTCGTCTTCCAGAAGCCGCCAGAAGTTTATACTTTAACAAAAGGTTCTTGGGATCCTAAGGATGTGATGTAAGGGCGTAATTGAATATTGCTATTATTAGTCACCCTATTACTGGTACTGGATCCCTTTCTCCATAGTTTATTCTAGTTTTATTTAGATAGACCGTATATACGTCTAAAGCGTTCAACAGTTTTAGTGGATGAGTTAAGACTGTTCTGCACCATGTGTTCTTTATGCTCCATGTCTATTTCAGAAACATAAAGCATGCTGAATATGATTTTTTTTTCAAACATCGACAATTTCAGCTTAAAGGTTGAAATGAAAAAAGATTCCAAAAATCACATCAAATGTAATGTTGAAAGAAAGTTACCTAATGATAAGCTCACGCTTCATATTTCACTTTTTTTTTACATCGCCACCGGAACCAAATTACAATTACAATTCACAGCCTTCGTCAGCTTTTGCGCTTGGCTACAATTTTCACCAGTTGTTCCAGTTCAGCCGCGGTCGCATCATTCACACTCCGCTGGAGGAACAAAATCCGTCCGTTCGTTCTGTTTTAGGGTCTGGCCGGCTCGAGAAACAATCACAGCTATACCTATAGCTATATATGAGGACATAAACGAATCAAACTGAGAAAATTCGAAGTACTGTATTCTTTTATTTTTTTATTTTTGAATTTTTATTTTTCATGTGTTATTAGAGTTTGAGAATATGCTGCAGAATTATTGTACCATGAGTAAAAATTATAATTGCAGATAACTTGTTCATTTCTGACTAAAACTTTGTCACGATGTTCGCAACATAATTTTCTGCTCATTTGTAACAAAAAACAACATTTTATCCAAATCTTAACGATGATTTCGAGTCCAATTTATAAAAATGTGCTAAAAATGCGGTAAAATACAGGCACTCCTGGTATGAACACAAACTGTATGTTTCAACCTTCACAAAACAAAATAAAAAACGAAAACATTGTTGCGTTATTTGTCCTAAAATATTAAACATGCACTGTACCGTACCGAGTGAAGATGATTACTTTATTTTATTCATCAAATTTTACCATTAAGTATTGTTTGAATGTAAAAATTTGATATTAATTACCGGGTACCCCCGTTAATTTGACCACATTTAATCTGAACACTTTTTAATTTGTACCCCGCTAATTTGCACATCGTTCAGATTAAAAATGGTTCAAACGTCATTTAGCTCATGGAACGGAGTAAAGTGGAATGGAACGCTGTGGAACGGAACGCAGAATCAAAACAAAACAGTGAAAGAGGTGACCAGAAACACGTTTCTAGGGTGACTAAATGTTCAAATTAAAAATGAACCCCGGTGGTTTGCATGAGGTACCGTTCAAACTAACGGGGGTGTACGGTATTACCTTAATCTGAAGTGTAGATGCTTTGGTTTTGAAGTTATTGTTCCTGCTCATTGCATCGCAGTAACCCACTATGTTTATTGTAGCAACCAGCTGTCCTAGTAGTCCAGAAACAACGAAACTAACATCCAAGTTTGCTATAAATACTGCTCTAATTTGAACTAAAGGTCATTGTTATTCTAATAACCAAAGTGAATACATCCAAAGTTAATACAAACTCAAAACGACTTATTCAATTCATCTCCGCTATCGAACAGTTATCATTGTTTGAATTTTACAAATTAAGTTCGTCACAGGCCTTAGCTTATTCATAATGTGATAGGCAACACTGCAGTAGTCATCTGAACCGCTGGTGCAAAGGGTGGGTACTTGTCCGGCACTTTTTGCCCGCTTCAAGTTGCTAACGCCTTTCATCACACTTTCAAGCGTGGTTACCTCGGTCTATGGCGGGCTTTTGCGATTTGCTTCACAGTTTCCGTCCTGCGCTTCGTTGAGTAGAAAAATCAACCGATGGAAGTATAAAATTGCCCGTCTAACGACGGAGGTTTGGTGAGTTTTTATTTCTTGTGCTTACCTTCTGACGAAAAACCCCCCTACACTTATGCTATAGGTACAACCTACCCACTACAAAGCGTTCGACCGAAGCATTTGGCCCTAGTGAAACTGCAAAAGCATGAAAAATGTGATGGGTTGTGTAGTTTGAAAAGCAGCTTATATGTTGAGCTGTATGTAGCATATCTGCATATAAAGAACAAGGCGTACGGAAAATGACATATTTATGTAAACGAGAAAACATATTCCACAAATATGAGCGGATTTTGGGAAGTTTTCCTAAGCCTTAGCGAATATAAAGCGAAGCTTATCTTATGATTTTTGATCTGTTGTTGGTGTTGTCCATAGTCTTTTAGTTCTAAAAATTTCCCTTACTTCATTGGACATAGAGTATACTGAGAACAGCATTGCAGTTAAAAATACTTTATCAGATAATCAAATTAAAAACACAACGCTTTTAAATTTGTAAAGGGCTAATTTCGTATTAATTTTAAATATTTTGTTTTGTGCAAGTTGTTATAAACGTACACATTGAGACCATTTTTTTTATTTTATTTTTTTATGGGTTTTTCACACCAAAATGTTGATAATTAGGAGTCAACTTTCTAAAATGAAGTCCGTATTGTATAAATAAGGAGAGGTACTAGGGTTGTCGCAAATTAATCGATTATTTCGATAAACCGATTAATACACTCACTAATTAATTGACTTTTCATCTGACTCACTCAATAATCGAGATAATCGATTAACTGACGACAATTATTTGTCGATTTTGGCCAAAAAATTGTCAAATTTAAACTACGGAGAAGTTTTCCTGCAAATATGATCATAGAGCTAGCAGTTATTCCAAGATCATCGGTGCAGTCATATAGTCCTATACTGCCGGAGATCGTAAGTCAATCCCATCTGCATTTTTGTCAAATTTGAATTTATACAAGTTTTCAACATATACTCCTATGATCTTTCAGCTTAACTAAAAAAACTACATAAATTTTTCGGTAAAAATTGAAAAAAAAAACACCAAGTCGAATTTTCTTATAGGGAGACTTACGGCTTCGGCACCATTCGACTATTATCGGCAACCAAATTTCAAACACCAAATACACAGTATTTTTCTATCAAAACACATCAGTGGAAACGTTCAGATGATTCTTTGTTCTGCCCGCTTCCCGCTGGCGAGATTTCCGAGACTAAACAAACGATATCACCGGAGATGTCATCAATTCAAATGAGCACGCCTCAAAATGCGACTGATTTGGAGCTGCCGAAGAGATTCACCAGCAGTTGTTATGGCAAAGTTACCGAAGAGAGTGAGGCTGCCGACAATAGTCACACTGACAAGGGATGTTCGAAGAGTTGTAAAAACGTTTCCAAAAGCATTTTGATAAGTCTGTCGGTGTGAACCGATAGAGGATTGAGCAACGCATAAATGTAAATAGACAAACACGGAATTTGTCTGCTGATGTCCGAGAAAATTCCAAAAGAAGCACGGCATCGGCTTAAGCTGCCGAGAATACGTAAGTTCTCCTAATTAAATGTCTCACTTGCATAGTTTTGTTACGTTTGCAAAAATAAACGGTTTTTTGATCATCTTAATATTTATCTCAGAATGATAAGCAAGTTGGGAAAGTTTCATTGATATCCAAACATGTTTTAATTTCCTGACCTCTTCTTCAGTATTCTTTTGGATGGATGGAAGGGACTCACTTGCGATTCACATACTGCTGTAAATTGTCTATCAATTGATTGGCCATGGGTCATTATGTCATTGCCTACGTTACACATTTTTACTACCGTTTCCATGTTTTATACTATACAACGAGAATCGTAAAATGTTCTGTTCAATTTCCTTGATTCCTTTTTGGTAAAGTTCCTACCTCCACTTTCAGCGTTTTCTGGGTCTTCCCAATGTATCTCTTGAGATCCTCCCACATTTTTAAAAGAATGTTTGCAATGAATTTATCAAAACTTTCTAATAGACATTATTTAGGTTATATCCGAATTCTTAATTTTATGGTACAGATAGGGCTGCAAAAACTTCTCCAGAATTTTTAACAAGTATCGCATAAAGAATTTCCAGAGTGATTCTCCCGGCAATTTATCCAGGAATTCCTAGATTAATATTCTTGTATAACAACTACCGAAAAGCTAAACATTACATGTAATTTGCAATTGGATTAGATGGACAAATTGATGTGAAGATTTGCGAAAAAGTTACACGTCTTCTCAGTGGGAATCGAACTCACGACTCCCTGATCTCTAGTTAGGGCGCGTTACCCCTACGCCATGAGAGGACTCATGAACGCAGCAGTTAACCTGAATTCGATTGCAGCTCAATAATCACGTGGTCCTTTTTCGCAAAGTGCACCTCTTTCGGAAGAATTAGATGCCCATCCAAACACAACGCTTTCTATATATATCCAATGCCTAGCCCGAGAGCGCATTGTTTTTTAGGTATGGAAATAGCACACTACACTAGCCAGCAACTGCGCTGGCTGAGGTTTCTATTGTGTGGCTTCGGCTGGTTGGCCGTAAACCACGATTCATAATTAAAAACAAGTATTTATCGAGCAACGTAATCATGTTCCGTAACCGGTCGTTTGAGAACGTCGCGACCCATTCTATATGCCTTAAGAAAACTTACAAAAATTCCTCCAAGAATTCCACCAGGAGTCGTCCACAAATTCCTCCTGATTTTTTCTAGGAATTGTTCTAGGGATTCCCCCAAAAATCCCTATAAGAATTCCTTCAGAAATTTCTCCAGACGTTACTTAGAGATTCCTTCTACGATTTCAACCAAAGTATCTAATAAAAATCTTTTCCTCGGATTTCTTGGAGCATTTTCTAAAAGAATTCCAGGAAAAAAAAATCTGGAGGAAATTTTCAAAGAAAACTCAGAAGAAATAACTAGAGAAATTCCGAAAGAAAAAAACTGGCCATTTTAGGAGGAATTTTCAGATAAATGTAATTTTATTGGATAAATTTTACAGGCATTCTCAAAAAGATTTGAGGAATAATTCTTGTCGATGTTTTACTGAAGGTTTTTTTTCTACAAGGGAAGGAATTTCAGGATTAATTTGTTGAGGAATTATCGGTAGACTTCATGAAAATCATGTAAAAACAAAAAACGGATTCCTGAAATAAAACGCATGAAGAAATTCTGGCCGATTTTAGGAGGAATGACTGTAAAACAGGTAGAGTAGTATTTTTTCCATTTTGAAGTAACCTAAACAGAGCTTACCTGAGAAAACTGATTTTACTACAGAAACATTGTGCTAACAAATGTAACATACTTTAAGGAACTAAAAACCTGCTAAAACTTATTGTCATCATGTTAAAATCTTAGTATTTCATTTTGTCTCACCCGTTTTTACTTACTCCGGTGTACCTTATAGCAGTAAGAACTAATATTTACAGAAAAAAGGTCGATTAATTCGATTAATCGAAAAATACAGGTTGAACCGTTATCGATAATCGACATTCTTAGACTGTAATCGATGAATTGAGATTTTGCGACCACCCTAAGAGGCACAATATATTCAAGATACATCCTTCTAGAATATTCAAGATACATCCTTCTAGAAATTCCTTTCAACTTCCATTCTCCCAAGGGAAAAATCCTGGATAAATTCCTAGGGAAATATTAGTTACTGTTTTGAGTGTAGATCCCATACTATGAACTTCTGAACGATTTGAGTATCCCAAAAATGCAACAAAGTATTTCAGAACCATTATCAATTGTTTGTAGAATTGATTATCGCTTCCAACCTTCTGGCAGTACATTTTCTCAAGACATCGAATTGATAAACAATCCGCAAATTGGTATCGACTTGCTTATCCGCAAAAGTTTTAAAATTGTTTCGTCATTTTTCATTTCACTCGACCACAGTTTTCTCGCAAACTCAACTGCAGGAAATATCCATCACCAATTCCATTTGAGATTGTCCCGGTACAACCAATTTCCCAGACGAGAATTTATTATAAAAGATAGAGTGGCTCAAGTGTAAAAAATAAACGAGAAGAATCCACTTCTCCCCGCCGTCGATTCTGTACCAGCAACAGCAAACCAAAATAAAAAAAGTGCCAGCCGCTTTGGGTTGGAAACTCTAATAAGAAAGCGAAAAGTCGTTTGCTGAAACAAAATGCTGCTGCGATGATGTATGGGTGCTGTCCAGTGGCGTGCAGCCCAGATAACGCTTTCCCAATTTAGACTCTTATGTGTTCTTTTGTAGCTTGGCAAAATCCTCTAGCGTTTTGTAGTAATTTACATCAAGTGCACAGATCTTGGACCATTTTTAGTTCTGTAAACTTTTAGAACAATATATTATCTAAATGGTCGTTTAATAACTTCGTAAGCACTAAGAGGGAGAGGAATTGTTTTTTTTTTAAATCTTACATTTTTTACAATAGACTGATGGGGGGTTATCATTGCTTGAGGCCTAGATAACCGTTGCGATAAACGCACAGCTATTTAACAAGACCGAGCGGAAGGTCATGGATGTGAAGCCCGCAGAAATGTTTTCCGCTTCACTGTATGATTTACGGAATAGAGTATCCTTGTACTTGTCGGTATACACATGCAAAAATGGTCAATTGGCAAAGAAAGCTCTCAGTTGATGATTGTGGATGTGTTTGTAAGAACACTAAGCTGAGAAGCAGGTTCTGTCCCAGTAGGGACGCATTGCCTGAACGTCTTCCTTCTGTTTGTAGAAATTCATCAAGACATTTCTTCATTTCTGGGATACCAAATGGTAGTTTTAGCGACAAACAAAAATTGTTATAATTTGTCTAACGTTTCGCGACATTGACACATTTATTTAGGGACGATTCAAATATGACGTTCATCGTTTTTTGAGATTTCTAGACCCCCATCCCCTCTCTGTCATGCTTATTCCAATACCTTCACGTACACGTACTGTCACACTTTCGTAGACCCCCCCCCCCTTCCCCTAATGAAGGACGAAATTTTTTGGATGATCCCTTACTTATGACTGCAAAATCGCCTTGTAGTAATCGATCTCAGCCGAATATTTTGCGGATTTCATTGTCATTTTTTTAAATTTCATGTATAAAATCTTACCATGGGGAAGAGGATCAAACAATCTAAAATAAATGTTTTACGTAATTAATACACATGGAGAAGTTAACTTTATCCTGACCCCCCCCCCTGTAAAGAAGATGGCATGAAGACCAGAGAGTTCCGGGCCGCGATCGGTGTTGGCTAGATCCTCCCTCTGGTACTAGATTGAGTAGAGTGGGCGTAGCGTAGTATCGGTAATAAGTCGTCGGGACGCCTGCAAACCGAATGTCATCCTCCAGCCGAAATTGCAAAACTGACCCTGGCACTTGGCCGACCAACGTCGAGTTGGAGTAGGCTGAGTCTACCTCCGTGGTGTACCTGACTAAATCGCGCAATAGCACCGGTGAATGATTGTCGGGGTGCAGTGAACCGGAAGCTACAATCCAACCGGAATCGCAGGACCAACCTCGGCATCCAACTGGTCAAACCTGGAGAGCTCGAGAAGCAGTATATTAGCAGCAGGGGCAGAAGCGATCAATTGAAGTTGCGCATAGCTCTGGCAAAATGTCAGCCCCAACGCGTCGCCGTAGAGCAACGAAGCGTAGCAAGCACAGAAGGGACAGTAGGAACATGGCGTCACTCACTCACTCAGCCAACTCTTTTTTTTTTTATAGGATTTTCGCACTTGTAGCAAAGCTAGAAACTTTTACCTACTCCGGATATATGGGATGCTAATGGGGTTTAGGCTCTAGGTGCTCACGCAACGGTATATTACGGATGCACGTCTAAAGTGTGGTATAGCGAAAAAAGGGTGAAAACGGCTCGGTACCTCGCCACCTTTATTTGGCTTGGGTTACAATCAGGGCTGCCACATGTACAGATTTCTCTGTATTACACAGATATTTTTATTCTTACACAGATCCAATTTGTATGGAACACAGATTTTCTATCAACATTTTTTGTATGGACACAGATTTTTTGTATGGGACACAGGTTTTTTAACCTCGTTGATACAGATTTTCTATCAAATCATCTGGCAGCTCTGGTTACAAGCCCGATGTCCCCCCGGAAATACCTTATGTTATTACTTCAGGGGGTTGAGGGCTTGTTGATGGCTCTACACCATTTCGTCAGCTCTGGCTCTATTCACTCTGCTGCGATTTAACTCTGCTCCGCCACTTACATTTTTGGGCCGGCTACACGCCTGAGCCATGTGAGACGGGCAGATGCCAAGGTCGGTCCTGCGATTCCGGCGGAGGGAATCTTCCGGTTCACGACGACCATTTGCCGCTAATGTTTTGCGATCTACTCATCTAGCCCCCGGTGGAGGATATAGCCAACTCCAATTCGATGGTGTCGGTATGGTGCAGAGGTGTCAGTCCTACCGTTCCGGTGGAGGAAGGCATCCAGGCATCCCATCTACGCCTTCTGGTCTCTTCTGTTGGTGTCTATTTCTGTTGGAGCGATGACATGCGTTATCGCTCTGTTCACCGCGTGCCACGTACTTGTTGACACATTTTCTGCACGTTGATGTCGGGGTTTAAATCTCCGTCGCTGCTTCCGAGCATTTCATTCACAGTTATGGAGATACTCTCTTTTTTTGCGGTTCCACTTAATTTCTAGTGCCTTGCACGAAGTAGGAACTCCATACCTCAGTATCGGTGACGAGACGTTAGCTAGCAGACGCCTCGTACTGCTGCTTGGACCGCCTAAGCTTGGCATGATTCTTCCTATTGCGTTCATTGCCTTCTCGGACTTTTCGCATGCGTAATCAACGTGACTGTTGAAATTTTGACTTCACTCATCCAGCCATCAATTGCGTCAATTGTTTCCAGATCACTGACATCTCAACTTCTTCCAGCGTCTCGCCCATCACCGTTAATGACATATCATCCACCATCATCTATTTTCACCTTCCCGGGTAGCCTCATTGTCAAGACTCCGTTATACATCCTGTTCCAAAGAGTTGGGCCGAGAATGGAAACTTGAGGGACGCCCGCTGTCACTTGCTTTGAATTCTGCCCTTAATTTCATACACCAGGATTCTGCTCTGGAAGTAGCTTTTCAGGATTGTCGGGAGCATGCATTCTGTGCAGTGCTGTGGCGATGCCCTCCATGCTGGCGCTGTTGAATGCGTTTCTCACTTCTATTGTGACCACGGCGCAGTATCGATCTCCTCTTCGTTTCTGCTTCGACACCTTTTCAACACATTCGATTACTACTTCTGGATCTTCCATATTTCTGAAAATTAGCTTTGTTAAAACACTTCTGCAAGACCTTTCTGAACATGTCCGGATATGCCACGATGACAGCTTTCAGTGCTACGTCGGTATTTCATCTGGACCAGGGGCTTTCTTAGATTTTAGTCGTTTCGCCGCTTCTACAAGCTCATTGTTAGACACTTGTCGGTTCTCGGCGAATGCTTCTGCGTCTTTACCATACGTTGCACAGTGATAACGCCCATAGGTCAGAAATCGAAAAATAAATTGTCTTGTTTTCACTCCCTTGCCTTTCCATGGATCAATCAGTCGGTGTTCAGACAGACTGAACAAAGTGTTTTTTAATGGTTCCAGAAAAACGTATCCCAGGCATTCGAAATGTCGAAATATTAGCATCATTCGCTGTAATAATGTTACTTATCTATTTGATGATACACCTGTATCAAAACAACGTCGAAAAAATCACAATTGATGGAGTTCTCAACGTGTTTTTAGGATGCCAAAATGTCATCTAGTCCGATCTGTCTGAACACCGACCAATTATGATCTCAAGAATGTAAAAACATAAGCTTTACAGACGTTCTTGAATAAAATAAAATGAAAAAGAACTTTCTTAATCACGTTTAATAAAAATTCTACCACTAAATGATCATGTTTGAGTAGAAAATTGAGCCTGTGAAGCTTCTAGCTGCAAATATTTGCAAATAAGTAAGTTGTTGGTTTTTGCTAAAAAAAAGGCAATGATACAAATATTCATATAATTTATCACATACCAATGTGCTTGTAATTAGGGGGACACGGGGCAGTATGGAATTTGCCTATTTTGACTGTAAAGACATGAGTATTATACTGTTTTTTATGTGCAGTATGCTTTTTAGAGTTCTTAAGCATTTGTTAAAAATGGTTGCATAATTAGGAAAAAAATATTTTGTTTTCAAAAAAAGGTTTAAAAAAGCTTATATTTGGTAGTCGCCCTCAAGCTAGCGGGGCAAAGTGGACACCCCCATGGGGCAGTATGGACACCTTAATGTTTATAGGAAAACTGTCCCGCGATCGTTCTAAAAACCTCGAAAAATTAAGTACATATTCAGTAAACCATAGTGACAGGTCACTGTGCCACTGAAAACATGAGTAGAACCAATTTACGATATTTTTCGAAGAGATGCTTTCAATATTGCCTTCAGGTTAGTTTCAATCAAGAATTGACGATTTTCAACCGATATGTGGATCCGGTTCGTAATCATTGCATTAAATGCTAAATATTTTTGGATAATTTTGTGTTTGAAGTTATATTTCTTTCTCTTTGATGTGTCAGCTCTACTTTGTCACCCGGTGTCCATATTGCCCCAACAGTATAATAAATTTTCATATGAATTTTTCAATGTCTTAAAGTACCAGAAAAAATCTACTTTATTTTTGAATATAGCATAAATAATTGAAGATTCAATCGAGAGCTACAAATTCGGTTAACTTGCAGTCATTTGCCTGTGAAACCTTATTTGGTGAGATGTGAATGTTATAATTTTCGAACCAAATAAAATCATGCTCAATTTTTCGATTTAAAATCAATGTTTTGAACATTTTTTCTGAAATTTTAGTGGATAATTTACTCTTCGCACAGGCAACAAAAATATTGTTTGCATTGAAAGTGTAAAAGTACTCGCTTATGCAAAGATACAGGGGGTGTCCATTCTGCCCCGGGTGTCCATACTGCCCCCGGTACCCCTAATATGGAATAAATGTACAAAATAATGAAATTGTCACTGTTACTACTCCAAATCGATATGTGCAACGTGCAACATTGTATATTGAATAAATAATTATTTTGAATGAGTGCGCTGCGACAATTCAATCATTACTATTAGTTATGGCACAACAGCATGACATGACTTCCCAAAATGTTCGGATAGGGTTATCATCCGTCATGATTTAGCAGGACATGTCCTGATTTTGAGTTTCTTTTGAGGTGTTAGGTTTTAAGATTTGTCCCGCTTTTTCACAGATAGTAGCAACCACGGGATTTCCTATCTTTGTTTCAATATTTTGGTGCATCGCTAAGAGGGATTTCCTCCATCTATTATATCGTGCTGCACACCATGTCTGATCAAAATTTCTGGAAAGATCCTTTACGAATATTTCAGAGAATTGTGTAGAAAAAACTGTCGATTACCAAAGAAAAACTTTGACAGATTTCTCCCAAAAACTTCGATTTATTTTTTGTAGGACTCTTCATGAATTCCTGGCGAGATCGATAGCGAGTTCTCACGAGCTTTATGGAAACTTAACGGAAGCTTCTTTATGAAATTCTTTAAAAGATTCTTAGGATATTCTTTGTATAACACCAATTCGTGGAATGTTACCGTTATTTCCTGGCATTATTGTGTTTTATAAATCTCCCAAAAGGTTCTAGGTGGACTTCATTTAAGTTTTTATTAGACTCTATGAAATATACTTAGCTATTTTTGACATAATTAGTTATTACCTAGCAAAATCTTGATCAGACATAAAACATTACTTTTTTTTAATCATCGCTATATTGCTGCAATAATATGCAGAATATCGTGGGATATCTAAGTTAATATTCTGAGACCCACGGCAGATTCCTAAAGTATTCCTATTGTCTTAGCAAAAAACTACCTTGTTATATTTAAGAATTTGTACGTATATGTACTCGTACCTGCTAATCAGAAGTGTCTTGTGATGTTACATTACAAGTCCTCAACATTAAAAATTGAGAAAAAAAATCGGTGGAAATTCTATTGGAAATTGGGAATATGAGTCATATTTAGAATTTGTGCTAAAATAGAACTAGCACAGGTATTATAAAGGTATGTACATATTGAATTCGAAAATGTCTAAAAGCTTTTTATATTCACATACCAAATGTACGCTTATGAGTATGTGAAGCAACTCTGAGCATGGAATCTTCTTAAATTGGAAAATAATAACACTGTTCGACAAAAAAGTCGATCTGAATGCACAGAGACCGGACAACCCGGGCTTGAAAGTATAAAAATAAACAAAAATAATGGCGTTTTCAGAATGTTCGTGTCTGCCCCAGGTCATTTTTAAAATATACTTGAACTTTTTGAATTTTTTATTTAAAAATCTAATCTAATCAATAAACCGACACAGTGTTTTATATTCAGGACAGCGGAATTCATGTGCCATATAATGTTTAAAACGTTAAGTCCAATATGAAGAGTTGTAATAAGATTTGCAGGAAGCCCTCCCTCTTTTTTGCACCCTCCCCATTTTTAAAGTATCGCAAATGATGGAATATTTGATATACAGGGGGTTGTCAAAATAACTGGGACAGGCAAAAATTGGGCCAACTTTGGAATGCTGTAACTTTGACAAAAATTGACCGATTTCAATTCTTTAAGAAGTAATGGACGGGTCAACTAATCTAGTTTTGAGGTGCATCCACGGAGATGAACTATGACCACCGGATACTGGTGATAATCCGGATTTCCGGAAGCATGTCTTATGCAGTAAAATTATGACATGATTTTAGTAAAGGTCTCGGCTAAAAATTCAAAATTTTACTACACATGGAGATAGAAGATCAAATTCTGAAGCGATTGGTGCGCCAAGTATTAAGATCGATCCAGAAACAACCAAGATATGGCCATTTCCCCGGAATCGGTGCCGGTAGTGGATCCGGATTGGGATCAAACAATTTATTCACTCAAAATATGTCGCGCAATATTGTTTTCTCCCTAGCTTTTCATAAAATATCCTATTATAAATTAAAAAAGAGTCTTGTACAGATTTGACCACTCATGGCGCCACCAAGTGCCCCGAGGGAACCTTGCATAGGGGACATTTCGATTTTGACACCAAAGCATATCATGCGACGGCTCATTCTTCATGTCTTGTCGTAAATAGGGCAACTGTAGACTCAAAACGGATAGTTGACTACAGTGACTACTTCCGGGACCACCGGATGTTCCAGAGGGAACCTGTAATTAGGGACAATTGAAATTGAACTCCAATACATATCGTGCGATGGTTCATTTTTCATGTCTTGTGCTAAATAGGGCTATTGTAGACCTTAAGTGGATATTTGACTACAGTGGCCACTTTTGTGACCACCGGATATGCACCTCAAAACTAGATTAGACCCATCCATTACTTCTTAGAGAATTGAAATCGGTCAATTTTTGTCAAAGTTACAGCATTCCAAAGTTGGCCCAATTTTTGCCTGTCCCAGTTATTTTGACAACCCCCTGTATATCAAATATTCCATCATTTGCGATACTTTAAAAATGGGGAGGGTGCAAAAAAAGGGGGGAGGGCTTCCTGCGAATCTTATTACAACTCTTCATATTGGACTTAACGTTTAAAACATTATATGGTACATGAATTCCGCTGTCCTGAATATAAAACACTGTGTCGGTTTGTTGATCAGATTAGATTTTTAAATAAAAAATGCAAAAAGTTCAAGTATATTTTCAAAATGACCTGGGGCAGACACGAACGTTCTGAAAACGCGTTTTAGACGCGTGCATCAATTTGCCACGAAACAACCTAACTGAACGGATCTTGTAACAATGTTTCGTGGAAGCTTTTTTCGTCTATTATCTTCTATACACACTTAGATTTTTTCTCGTTGTTCGGTAAATGTTCTTACCGGAAACGTACTGTAAATAAATATTTAACTGAGGTTTCGGTATGACCAACGAGATTTACCGAACAACCTTGAAGAAATAAAAAAAATCAAAACAATACTACTCCGCTCTTACCGGTACCGTCGTTTTTTTTTTACCGAAAAAACTGTAAATCGTTTTGATTCGCCGAAGACTGTAATTTTTTACCGTATTTCAGTTCATAGTGCTCAATGCTTTACCGAACGAATGGTAATCTGAAATTTCTGAGGCCGACATATTTGTTTCTAAGTTTCTAAGTGCTAATCATCAATATATTGCATCCGTTTTTCCAAAAAACTACAACAGCGGGATGAGTGACTAGTACGACATGAGGGTTTCTACCGTAAAGCTTATTTTTAAGATGGTATAAAATGTTTTCTTTGTAGTATACATCTGAAAATGTACGTTCCGGATTGCAGCATCGCATTAACGAGCATGACCGCCCATGACGGAAACGGTGGCGGTTTTCTTCATAAGGGGTGAACATCCAGGATTGGTGTTCAATGTCCCACCTGAGCCTGCTGATGATGTTTAATTTCCTGCCTCCATTTACACAAACCAGCAGACTTAGTAAAATAAATCGATTTGTTGCATTTGATTTCAATATGGACTTCATTGTTTTTATTTTATCGGTGATCCGATTCTGCCTGCTGTTACGACCATTGCGTTCGGTAATTCATTTAACATTTTGTTCGGTAATAGTTAACGAACATATTGTAATTTTTTGACAGCTATGTGTCGATTGAAAACAGATTGTTCAGTAATTCTTAACTTTACCGAAAGCATTACCGAGCGCTCAGCGGTTTATATTTCGGTAAAAAAAATAACCGGAGTCGGTGATATTTTCTAAGTGTGTAGCAGGGCTGCCCGGCCAGCGGGCCGCATCCGGCCCGCAATCTCATTTTGTGCGGCCCGCGAAGGTTTTGAAGATTCTTTTCATATTTGTCCCATTGACTATTCTAGCAACCCGAAGTTAAAACACATAAAGACTTATTGTTTAAGCTTTCAATTTGTTTTGTTTTTCGAATCTTAATCTTTTATTCTCGGCGTTTTGCTGCTAGATTTCAAGCACTGTCGATTGCAGTCGATTGTTCATGTTTTTTACACATTCCAGATTATTCTAATCATACTAGGTCGGATTCTGACAGATTGTGGTGTATTTTTTTTTTATAAAATCCTGGGCAGTATTCTGGACTAAAATATTCTGGGCTAACATAATTTTGAAAGAGTCTCTCGCAAATGGTTCTGAAGGAATCCTGTTATTTTGTTATTGAGCAGTATACTTTGCAATAATTATTTCGTTTTCGGTTTTTCCAAATTAAATTTGCATCATCCACGGTTTTTTTTTATCAGATTTCATGAACTTCATTTACTGATTTTTGTTTTACTTCTTGCGAATATCTATGCATTTAAAAATTTGGCCCGCCACACAAAATTGTACCTGTGATTTGGCCCGCGGTTCAAAAAGATTGGGCAGTCTACATCTGGCCGTTCCATTGGAGCTAAGTCGAGAGCAGGCGGGTATTGTGCAAAGGATGGAAAGGATTTTCTGGAAAAATACTTGCATATTCCAAATAAAATCTCAAGAGAATTCCAGATAAAAGTTTTGATAAATTCTCAGCGAGATTTTTGTTTTTGGGAAATTACTTTTCAAATCCCTGCTGAGCTTTTATTATTTCCTCGGAGCATCTATGACAAGGTTTCTTAGGAGCTTTGCTAAATATCCTGGTAAAAAAAAACATAAATATAAGAAAACTTTGTAGTCTGCAACGCATGTTGCATGCCCAACGTTCGATACATAGACCATCAAATCATTAGCTCTATAATACACTGCTAATCTAGGTGATTTTTTTTGTTGAATGAATTTCAAATTATAAAATTCCAACGCAAAATGTCATGTGCACGCCTGTGTCATTTCTTCATCTCAAGTTGGTTTGACTGGTTGGGCAGCTGCAATGCAAGTTATGAAAATTGCTCGATTTTCTTGCCTCGCTTACTGTCTATATCGTGTTCGGTTTCCTTCTACAACTTCAATTAGACTTATTTGGAAACCGAAAGTCGAGTGATAACGAGCGAAAACAAAAATGATATCCTATTGCATGCTATGGAAATTGAAGATTACACTTTGTTGGTTCGACAAAAAAAGCGTGCTAATGATAGGATGCTCACTTGAAATCTAACGAACCAGCCTAAACCCTCAGCTTATCCTCTTTCCTTTTTGTGGATGATACTGAATACTCGGTTTTGTGCCAAGTGATTTTTGCGTTTTCCACTTCAACCATACCCGTAGAAAGAGTTCCTTTTTCGCACCGGAAAAACCACCAGTTATGAAAGTGCCAACACTCTGAGCTTTTATACACTTGGTATCTCAGTGCCAACCAAGGCCACATGGCGGCGGTTTGCGAGGGCGAAAATTAAATTTTCATCTTGAGCGAAGGTTGAAGCTCACTAGCACTCCATAAAGCATGGTTCGTTGTTCTTCACCTTGGTGTCTCTCTTTTGGTTTTGTTTGGTCCTGAGCTTGGGCTTGATAAAATGTTGTTATTATTAAATTTATGCTTGTTTTTATTTTAGCTTGCTGTGCACGAGCTGTTTTTGTGCAACGGAGCTTTTTTGTTTTAACTCACATAATCTCAACAGCATTAATTAAATCAGAAAGTTTTTGCAACTGTTTCTTCTCTTTTAAAGTTTATTCATGTTAATTTGCGGTTCATATTACACAGCGATTTTACTTTATGTGTTGGAGGTACCGTAAATTCGGGTGAAATTGATCACTGTGTCACTCGATTTTATTTCTTTCTAATGGAGCACAAATATCAATGTAACCCACAGTGAATAAACGTTGTTTGTCGTAAGCATGTCCAAATTGTGTGTTGTGAAGTTTTTTGCGTTCAAAAATGTTCATTTCTATGAAAATGATGTTAAATTTCAAAATCTTGTACGGTGCAGTATTGACAAACATCAATAAACTTCTAGTTCTAGACAAGGATTCGGACATGGTATAATCCTGAAAGTTTGTTAGGATACTTAAGATATATCCCTTGACTAAATTTCATAACCAAAACTCGTACCAATTCACTGATTTGGTTAAAATAATTGAATTTCTGATAGATATCAGGAAATTCCTTAGGGAATTGCATACTTTTAGGCGTTTTCCGCGTAATTCTTGAAATTTAACTATTCTTTATTTATATAAATATTGCATTGTTAAGAATTTTACAAGCATATTCCGACTCAGGGAGCTCAAATTTATCATATAGAGTTGTTTTGAAAACTAACAATAATGGCATTGACAAGTGATCAATTTCACCCCGAAATGAGATCCTCTGATTTTTTATTTTAGAGGTATTTGTTAACACTAAAATGACATTTGTTAGAAAATTTCGGTACATAAGTCGTTGAGGCTCACCTGCGTACTTGTTTTCCTGCATTTAGTTGTTTGGCATTGTGAACATTATAGAAATCAGACAAGAAAAACCGTGAAAAGTGATCAATTTCACCCGAAATTACGGTACATTAATTGATTGGAATATTTTTTACCTATAGAATTTAGCATAGTGAGCAACCAGAAAACTATTGTAATGCTTTTTAAAACAATAGTTTGATACTATATCTGATCAGAAATCAACTATTAGAGAATAAAACCATTCTTAAACACTAATTTTGCGTGAATAATCACATATGCGACGCTTCTAAACAGTGATGCATAATGCACCACTATAATGAGGCAGGATACATCATTGTGTTTTCAAGTTTGTTTTATGTACCGAAATAACAAGAATTTTGGATGATTTCAGCTCACAATATGACTCTATTGTGTTTAGTTTAATTTATAAGGACTTCTAATGATCAAAGATTTATAATTGTAGTTCATTTTTGAATGGATCGTTCGGCCCTAGCCAATAGAGTGTGTGTTGTTCGAATCGGTAGCTCGACAAAAAATGTATTTTGGAAAAGATTAATAATCGTATTATATTGCCAGATAATCTGATCGACAATACACCCAGTCTCTTAATATCTGTGTATTTTTAAATCGTAAAAATTTTAAATTTCAAAATAAGAAGCAAAATCACCAGGAAACTTACACCAGAACAGTGCTTTTCAAATTTATGGTTCTATCTAACAGTATAATTATTCATAATTAGTCAAATTTTCAGGGTGTCATCAATTTACATCTTTTCATCAAACTGATTAGTATGTTAAACTCAAAACTTATTTATCCCAGAAAAAATGACAGGTGAGTTTTCCCCCGGCAGCCCATATTATCCACGGCAGCCCTATGCATAAGCATAGCATAGACATTGATGACCGTACAATACGTATAGTTACCATTCCGTGATTGAAGAGAATATTCGAAGTTGCACAAAGAACCAAGAGAAGTGGCTTGGGAGTAGCTTTCCATCTTCAATGTACACTTTCGAGAACTCCAATACAAATATTGAAAAGTCAATAACGGCGCCGGCTACGTTCTCACGGTCTTCGGGGAAGGGAAGGAATGTTCGTACGACACCCATTGTCACTAAAGACCGAGATCATCTCTGCATTTCCATGGTTGTCATGGGAAGGAGTTTTGTTAGTGGGGCGGGATCATAGTTGCATGATCAGAATTCACCTTGAGAAGTGACGCGATTGATGCAATCTCAGTTCAAAAAATCACCTATCAGTACTCTAGAGATAACATGAACAATGTCGACACTTTTAGCGTCGAACCAATCAAAGGTTATTTTTTAAAATGATAAAAATCAAGTAAACGGAAAGGTATAGGAGACTCGCGACGCGCCTCAACTCACCGCATTTTGAAATCAGTTTTTTAGTGTGGCGCTGCATTCTCACGATTTTTATGAACACAGCGCACTTTTCTCCCAATAATATCCATGTCGTCCGCGAAGCAAACAAATTGTCCGGATCTCGTGAAAATCGTGCCTCGACTGTTAAGTCCGGCTCTCCGCATGACACCTTCAAGCGCAATATTGAACAACAGGCACGAAAGTCCGTCACCCTGTCGTAGTCCCCGCCGAGACTCGAACGAACTGGAGTGTTCGCCCGAGATCTTCACGCAGTTTTGCACACCGTCCCATCGTTGCTCTGATCAATCTTGTGAGCTTCCCGGGAAAGCTGTTCTCGTCCTTGATTTTCCATAGCTCTATGCGGTCGATACTATCGTATGCCGCCTTGAAATCGATGAACAAATGGTGCGTAGGGACCTGGTACTCACGGCATTTCTGGAGGATTTGCCGCACGGAAAAGATCTGGTCCGTTGTCGAGCGGCCGTCGATGAAACCTGCTTGATAACTTCCCACGAACTCGTTTGCTATAGGTGATAGACGACGGAAGAGAATCTGGGATAGCACTTTATAGGCGGCGTTTAGGATGGTGATTGCACGATAATTTTCACACTCCAGTTGGTCGCCCTTTTTGTAGATAGGGCATATAACGCCTTGCTTCCACTCCTCCGGTAGCTGTTCCGTTTCCCAGATTCTGACTATCAGCCGATGCAGACAAGCGGCCAACCTGTCCGGGCCCATCTTGATGAGTTCGGCTCCGATACCATCCTTGCCAGCGGCTTTGTTGTTTTTGAGCTGTTGAATGGCATCCTTAACTTCCCCCATCGTGGGAGCTGGTTGATTTCCGCTGTCCGCTGTGCTGACGTTGCCATCGCCTTTGCAGTTCTGACCTTCTGTGCCTGTGTTCTCTGCGCCATTCAGGTGTTCATCGTAGTGCTGCTTCCACCTTTCGATCACCTCGCGTCCGTCCGTCAAGATGCTCCCATCCTTATCCCGGCACATCTCAGCTCGCGGCTCGAAGCCTTTGCGGGATGTGTTGAGCTTCTGAAAGAATTTCCGCGTTTCTTGAGAACGGTACAGCAACTCCATCTCTTGGCATTCCACCTCTTCCAGGCGGCGCTTTTTGTCCCGGAATAGGCGGGTTTGCTGTTTCCGCTTCAGTCTGTATCGTTCCACGTTTTGCCGCGTACCATGCTGCAGCATTGCAGACCGCGCTGCATTCTTCTCCTCTAAAACCTCCTGGCACTCCTCGTCGAACCAATAAGAAACGAGCTCCGTTCCACATATCCGACAACGCTTTCGGCAGCGTCGTTAATAGCCGCTTTGACTGTCCACCAGCAGTCCTCAAGAGGGGCCCTATCGAGCTCGCCCTCATCCGGCAACGCTGCCTCAAGATGCTGCGCGTACGCAATGGCGACATCCGGTTGTTTCAGCCGCTCGAGATTGTACCGGGGCGGGCGTCGGTACCGTACATTGTTGATGACGGATAGTTTTGGGCGCAGTTTCACCATCACCAGGTAGTGGTCGGAGTCAATGTTGGCGCCACGATAGGTTCTGACGTCGGTTATGTCGGAGAAGTGCCGTCCATCGATCAAAACGTGGTCGATTTGCGATTCTGTCTGCTGAGGTGATCTCCAGGTGTACGATACGGGAGGCTGTGCTGGAAATAGGTGCTACGAATGGCCATGTTCTTGAAGGCGGCAAAATCTATCAGTCGTAGGCCGTTCTCGTTCGTCAGCCGGTGGGCGCTGAACTTTCCAATCGTCGGTCTGAACTCCTCCTCCTGGCCAACCTGAGCGTTCAAATCTCCTATGATGACCTTGACGTCGTGGCTTGGGCAGCGATCGTACTCGCGTTCGAGCTGCGCGTAAAATGCGTCCTTGTCATCATCAGTGCTTCCGGAGTGTGGGCTATGCACGTTGATTATGCTGAAGTTAAAGAATCGGCCTTTGATTCTTAGCTTGCACATTCGTTCATTGATCGGCCACCACCCGATCACGCGCCTTTCCATATCACCCATCACTATGAAAGCTGTTCCCAGCTTGCGTGTGTTGCCGCAGCTCTGGTAGATGGTATGATTACCTCTAAACGTTCGCACCAATGCTCCTGTCCAGCACACCTCCTGCAGCGCTACGATGTTGAAACCGCGGGTCTTCAGTACATCGGAGAGTATGCGAGTACTTCCAATGAAGTTGAGAGATTTGCAGTTCCACGTACCAATCGCTAGTCCATTTTCGTCGCTGTGGTCTTTGCCGATTGTTTCGGTCCGTATTCTCTCGTTGACGTTCCTGTGCTGATGTGTTTTTACGGTTGGCTTGCAGGGCCTGACACCAACCCCCTAGATTTCCGGAGGACCATTCCCCCTAAATGTTCGGAGGGCCATAGTGCGCAGTTTAGCTTAGAGTCGATCGCAAGGTTCTTGGTTCGATTCCAGGTTGCCGCGTAAACGTTTTTTTATTTTCAAATTCTTGTTTCATAAGGCAAATTTATGTATTCCAATCCGATTGCTTGTGGCAAATTTTTATAAGGGGTTCCTATGTTTATCGATAGTCCATTTGCCTGAGTGCATGTTTCCGTGTCGTGTGAGGCAACAGCCTACAAAGAGGGACAGTTTGTCTCAGTCACCATCTGATACTGACGGAGGATGGATGTGTTTCCCCAATACACGGTCCTTCGTGCGGCGTCTTCTGGTGACTGGACGGCGTTATTTTGTGGGGGAGGATTGGGAATCGAACCCATGATCTTCCGCTTACGAAGCGAAAGCGTAACCTCGAGGCTACGGGACCCCCCTAACGCGTCGCCATGGTCACGTAAATAACACGGCACCGCTCAAACTCAAATTAGTGAACCCGTGTATTGGTCCATCGACGATGTTTGCACAAGAGAGCAATCAACGACATTCTCATATTCTCTCTCCCCTTCATGGTCTTCGGGTTCTACCAGAAGCTTTGTGGGTAGTTCACGAAGTTGACTCTGCCTTTTTCCACCTCGGACCATCGTGCAGCCAGGACGTGCCAGCAAGCAGCTCCCATTCCGAGTTTCCCCAAAAAGGCGTTTGCGGTAGAGTACAGTCACCCCACAGTTATGGATAGCACACAGATATGGATTAGAGTTGGAATAAAACGGGAATATATCATCTAATAGAGTTGCAATTACGCAGAACATATTTTACCTACGTGAACCATACATCTGTACAGCATAGCAATCAATTAAAATATGCTTAAGCATATTTTTTCCATCTGTAGAAAATAAAATGTCAACCGTATTCCCAGAAGCGTTGATTCATAACTGTGGGCATTGAACACAGTTATGAATCAAAGATAAGACGATTCCGAAAAAAACGCCAAAACGTATGCCTTCACTAGCACACCATTCGTTTACCTCGCAGATAAATTGCAGTTATAGTGTTCTGATCCATAATATGAGTCGATTTGATCCATAATAAGGATCCTCCTCTTCCACTGATCCACATATGTGGGATGGACATCGTTTGAAATTTCTATCTATATCGACACTTTTTGGTAAATAACCGCATATTTTGATGTGTATTCTCAAAAATAGCTTTATTCTGCAGTGACAGGAAGGGTATAATGTTTGAAATAGCGTCACCATGTTTTTCAATCGTACTTTGTTCTGAAAAATAACCCTTAGTTGATCCATAACTTTTTTTTCTTTATTATTGAGACTTTCAGCCCTAGGCTGGTTCATCTCATGACCCATAACTGTGGGGTGACTATAGAATCTAGGACTCCACAGCTCACAGCTCACAGCTTAGCATTCTCGAACTGTTTCTTCTAATCTTGATGAATCCGCTTTATGTCTTCAACTTTATCCGCTGCGACGAGGATATCGTCGACATAGACGAGCACATAAATGCGTCGTCCTTCTACAACTTTGCTGTACATACACTGGTCCGCTCTTGATTGCACGAATTCCAGTCCGATCAGAACATTGTGCAGACGGTTGTTCCAGCAGCGGGCGGATTGCTTCAAGCCGTAAACACTTTTTCGAAGTCGATACACAAGATTCTCCTTCCCTTTGACTGCAAATCCTGGTGGTTGGCGCATATATATTTCGTCGTGTAGCTCTCCATACAAATACGCCGTTTTAACATCACAGTGTCGCAAATGTGGACCACGTTTACCAGCGATAGACAGCAATGTTCGGAGTGTGGGGTGCTTCACGACAGGTGCAAATACTTCTTCGTAGTCTTCTCCATATTTTTGATTGTAGCCCTGTGCTACGAGGCGTGCTTTGTAACGAACAATGGAACCAGAACTGCTACCTGTGAGCTTAAACACCCACTTGCTTCCTATGACCTTCCGGTTGGAAGGTGGCTCAACCAGTTCCCATGTTTGGTTATCCTCATGTGAGTATAGCTCTTCTTGCATCGCTTGAACCCATTGTTGTTTGGCCGGGATCCCAACTACATCCTTCAAACTCGCTGGTTCGATGTTGCATGAACTTGCTAGCTGCAATTCTTGATTGTACCGCAATGGCGGAATACCTTTAGAGGTACGACTCGACCGACGTGGTTGTTCTGCAGTTGAAAACTCCTCCTCAACTAGAATGCCTTCTTCTAGCTCCTCCTCATCCGAAAAACCTTGGAACTCACATTCCATTTCGACGGTTTCGTTCAACGGTTACTTGCTGCATCAATCTAAGCGGTACCTCCGTTACAAGCTCATGTTGCTCGACTTGCTTCGGGGCAATGCTGCGAATCGTTTTTTTGCACAGGGCAGTGGTCGAGAAATGTGGCATCCCGGCTGATGGTGATTTTGCTAGTTTCTGTATCCAAGAACCGAAACCCTTTTCGGTTTTCTTCATATCCAACGAATATCATCCTTTTATCTCGCATGTCACATTTTCATCTCTTTTTAGCTGGTACGTGCACAATCGCTTCACTACCAAAAACGTGTACATTTTTTTAGCATGTTATTCGTCCAGTCCATATTTCGTGTGGTGTGGGAATTGATGTTGATGGCAATCGGTTCTGCAAAAAGTTGTCAGTTGTAACTGCTTCACCCCAATATTTTAACGACAAACCAGATTCTGCTAAGAGACATCTCATCATATCCATCAACGAGCGATTTTTCCGTTCTGCCACGCCATTTTGCTGGTGGCTAACAGTAACAGTTTGCTGTAGCACGATACTATTTTGTCTCAACAATCTTCTTAGGGACTCGCTGGAATATTCACCACCATTGTCGGATCTGATGACACGTGGCTTTTCCCCAAACTGGTCGGAGACCAGTTAAACAAACTCCCTTATTATTTCCTCCGCTTCTGATTTATTTTTCAGCAAATATAGCGTCGAGTATCTGAAGTTATCGTTGATTATCGTCATGACATAACGATTTCCTCTGGATGTTGGCCCGCATAGATCGGTGTGAACTAATTCCAGGATAGCATCAGCACGATTCTGAAGTGAAGAAAGGTGCTCTATTCATGTTGGCTTCACTACAGATGGTACATACTGACCTGATTCCACAATCGATCAGTGCCCATTAGACTGATGCAAATTTTGAAGTTTTTGCTCTTCTATTCTTAAACGGTGTCAATTATGATGAAAATCATTCTCCCAAAATTTGAAGTGATTTGGAAGAAATTTGGTTGTGCACACGCCATTTGAAGTTTATATGGAAATTACTATGGAAAAGCCAAACCTTTTGTGTTCAGTCCTCTATCCGCTCGCCATAATAATATATGAAAAAGCGAACACACTCTTCCCAGCTACAACTTTGTCGAAGATCATATTTTGTTGGGACGTAAGGATAATTTGTTATTCTTGATTCCAAAGTCTAAACCATGCTGAGATGATCATTCAATTACTTTCAGAGCAACACTGCTTTCTTGCTGTAGAACATAGTAGCCTGGATCACTGATTCAAACCTAAATTCTGATCTATTCTTCCCGCCAGGAGCACCACTGTTGCCTGCCGAATAGTTGGTAAAGCTTACTGAAGGCAAACCCACTTTATGATGATGAATAACAATTTTTCCTGACGTCCAATCAAAATGTGGTCTTCGGCAAAGTTGTAGCTGGAAAAATTTCACATGAGAAGAGAGTGTTCACTTTTCCATAAATTATTATGACGAAGAGATATAGGGCTGAACACAAAAGGTTGGCGTTTTCCATAGTAATCTCCATATAAACTTCAAATGGCGTGTGCACAGTCAAATTTCTTCCAAATCATTTCAAATTTTGGGAGGATGCTTTTTACCATAGTTTAAATGGTTTAAGCATAGGGGAGTAAAAATTTCGAAATTTGCATCACTCTAGTGCCCATCTTCTCATCGACGATACGTATCAACGCCTTGGGATCGCGGTGGCCCAAACGTCTATGCCAGGAATGCTGGCAATTCTCCTGATGCTGTGTGGCTGCAACTGCCGCTGCTTCAGTTGATACAGATACCCTTTTTATTCGCCGATTACTGCCACATGTCCGTCCTTAAGTACCGTAATCCGGGGGCAAATTGATCATTGGGGTGAATTTGATCGGTACCGAATAGTATTTCCTTTCGAGGATGCTTAATACTTTGTTGGCATCACAAACATTTCATGTTTTCTAGTTTACAGATGTCTAATGATGATGTTAAACTATTTCATTTTTATTAGGGCCGGTTTTGCATAGAAATATTCACACTTTTTGAAGGTGTTAATAATAATGTTGGAAATGACGGTACTAAACAATCCGCTGGTGCTAAGACTGCATGCAAACTTTGAGTATCAAAAATGTTGTGTAAGCTTCAGTATGAACTGCTACAGCCTTCATCCGAAATCTTGCACACCGACAACAGGTTTCCCTTCAGCTTTGGTACATACAGAACTTGCTTCAACTTCACGGTGCTCGTCGTTTTCATCAACCGCAGTAATGGTTCCAGAGCCAGCCCGTTGCGATATGACTTTGTTACCATCAGCCAAAGTAATGCTGCTGCTTACCTTCGATGTAACAGATGTTATGATCGATGCGTTGCAGGTCACTTTATTTCCGCACAAATCGTACTGGGCTCATAACCTGATAAGCCAAACCGTAAGAACTGAAACACGCGTTTATAAGTTCAACTGATTTATTAAGGACAACTAATTCATTCAACGGTTAGCTCTAATCTGAAAACTAAGCAGCACGCTACACGCGTGAGTGGTCGCCACGCGATGGTTGCCGTGATAAGGAATGAAATGATGCTGGCACATTCAAACGATGATTGCCTACTTCGATAGTTGCATCAGAAACAAGCTCACCAGTTGGTAATCCATCCTCGGCTGAACAGTCACAATCGCAGCGTCAACATGTGCAAGCAGGAATATAAAATAACTCCGATAACGCGCGAATGAAGTGCTAACTGAAAATAAATCACCCAAGCGCGTGAAAAACGAATGGACCTGCATAAAGCACTAGCCATGCGAACGAAGCCAACCGAAAAAACACTCCGAGTGCGCGAAAACTGAATTGGACAGCTTGGGCCTTTGCAAAGCACTCTTAATGTACATGTCGACACTTATAGTGACGAACTACTCATATTTTTTAAATCAATTAATGTAAATAACATTCCCACCGTTCTCATGATAAAAATACGTTACATAATATATTGTACATCTATATAAATAAAAATGAAGTGGTGTTTGTATGTCACGAAATGGCTTCCTAACGCGTGAACCGATTTGAATGATTATTTTTTCGTTTTGTTCGTCAAGCGTTCCGACGTGTTTGTGTGTATAAAAATCCCACGATATTCACCGGGAAAGTCGGAAAAACGAGCGTGAACGGAACTGTCATTTATATGGGACAATCTATAGCGCTTTTCAACAGCCTACTTGATGGCAAGACGAAGTTTGCCGGGACCCCTAGTTTAAAATAAAAGCAAGAAACGAGCTCATCAAATAGATCCATCCTTGATTGAACATCATGATAATTTCACAATAGAAAAATTTCACTCCGGCGACACGAAAACCTGAACTCGATTGTGCTCATGACGCGTGCAAACTAAAACGACAGAAAAAAAATTGGCAAGACGCAAAAAACCCAACCCAATCCGTTGTTCGGCCCTCCAAGACCCGTGCCCCTGAAAATTTGAGGTTTGGCCTCGATGCATCTTAACCTTAGGCTTTTATGACGTACTGCTCAGCAGAATGCGTACAGAATAAGCCGACTTTTTCCACTTTAGACACTTTTCTTTTCAAAAACAGCACCAGTAGTTTCACCAGCTGAATCTAATAATTTGCGGAGACGATAAAAACGTGATAGATCAATTTTCAACACATTCGACCGCGTGCGCCTACTGCGACCATTATTACCCCAGGCACCCTTATGGGCTAAGAACCCAACTTTTGAATTACTATATGAACCAAAGTTCTGAATTCGACATGTTCTAATGGGCTTTTGTCGTGATGGGAGGGATTACATTAAATTGGTCAGATAATATTAAATATGTGAAACTTACGCTTGAAAGAATTAAAAACGAAAAATGAAAATCACAATGAAGGCATTCAAACTTTATGTAACAAATATATAAAATGTCTGTATGCAATTATTATAAGCTTTGTATTGCAATTTTAGGAAAAAATTTCCGTTTTACGGTTCAACGAAAAGCTACCGCAGCTATCACATCACTGATTCGTATTGGTGAATCATCAGTTGGCTTCAATGATACCTTGAAAGCCGTCTTGATGATTGTTGTTTGTTGCTATTTTTCATAGCGTTTCTCTCTCAAGCATTCTTCTTCTTCTTCTTGGCATTACGTCCTCACTGGTACAGAGCCTGCTTTTCAGTGTAGTGTTCTTATGAGCACTTCCATAGTTATTAACTGAGAGCTTTCTTTGCTAAAGTTGCCATTTTCGCATTCGTATACCGTGTGGCAGTAGACTTATTCATCTTTTGAAAAATGTCTGGAAACTCCCCAGTCAACCAATACTTCAATTTTACATGTCGAAATGAAATTCTGGTCAAAATTTCATTTAATTTAGAGTAAATTTAGGTTTGAAGCACACCTTGATCAATTTTGTGTTTTTGGGCTATTTTCAAGCTTTAAAAACACATAACTACCGAAAGGCACACCAAACCTTATCGGAAATACCTGTACGCAGTAGTTTATCGAATTCTACGAACTTTTGTCGAACGCGGTTTTATGATTGGAGCAAGTTTTAACATAGTTTGGTTGAGGTTTGTGTCTCGAGATTCTTGAAAAAATCTTTTTTCGGGGAGTGTTTTCTCTGGAAAGCATACCTGAATGAAAACTTCAGATTTTAAATTTCCAGACATGATGACTATGCACATCTAAAAGTCAATCCCGTTCAAAGTTACCATTTATCTTACGAAAATAAATTGTAAAAAATAGATAATTATGAAGCTCATTTGTAAATCCGCTGAGAGTGAGCCAAAAGCACCACCGTGAGCTTCAAAGAACATAAAAAATGAACACGTTAGCACTGCCTTTTTTCAGTCGATGATGATGATTGTTTTCGAATCGTTCTAAATGGTCAGTGAAATGCGATCAAAACAATCATCTATTGGAAAGAAAAAAGCAATGCTAACTTGTTCAATTCATTCATTCGTCGGTACATGTGTCACGCACGATTTAACTTTCATCAGGTTGCGATCTTTGGGCATTTTTTGTAATTTATTGCCTCAAGCAACATGTAAGCAGTTGATGGTCAATGAATTCATAGGCTTATTATGTTTGATTCCCGTTGACTATGGCTTGAAGAAATAATGTCAATGTGTGTTTTTTATTCCATATAAATTGAGAAAACTGTGATTTTTGGGTACTGTGGCGAACAAATCTGTGTCAAATAATGTTAAAACTCAATTTAATCTTATTAGCGTCTTCGACAAACTTTAACATAATAAAATTAGCTTTCAAATAGTGGTAATAGCAAGTGGTTTTGATTTTCCACAAGCCAGTTATGATTTTTCAAACCTTGAAATAAGCCCAATAACACATTTTTAACTTGAAGCATACCGTAATCTTCATCAAATGAGCTGAAAATTTGACTAGACGATGTTCTTAGCATGATAATTCAGAATACTACTTTACCGGGAGATTCACAGAAACTTTTTCAAATATGAACAGGTCTAGTGTGGCAGGTACGATGATACTCTATGCCCAGGGAAGTCAAGGAAATTTCCATTAGGCGGCATCCATAAATTACGTAACGCTCTAGGAGGGAGGGGGAGTAGACTCAAGTGTTACGGTTCATATAAGAAGTTGAAAATTTTCCTACAAAAAGCGTTACGGACGGGGGGAGCGGTTCGAAAATTCCCAATATTAGCGTTACGTAATAAATGGATGCTGCCTTACGAAAAGATCCTGCACCGACCGGGAATCGAACCCAGACACCTTCAGCATGGCTTTGCTTTGTAGCCGCAGACTCTAACTACTCGGCTAAGGAAGGCCCCTCTCAAGCATACTATGATTGAATTGTTTGCTTCAATGATAGAATGATTTCAAAGCTTGCGGTAGAATTCTGCGGCTACCGTAAAATGGAAATTTTTTTAACAACCGTACTGCCGTGAATCGCAAGTCAGTCCCATCTGAAAAAAGTAGGCATTGAGAAAATGGGGTGTGAAGTTTCCAAACACGTTTTCCATACGAATATTCAAAAAAATCCAGAGGATTGGAACATGTACAAATCTTAATGAAACTTTCACAATTAGCTTTTCATTACGATATCTCTCTAAGAAAAATATCAAGATGTTCAAAACACGGTTCATTTTTGTGTTACATTGTGCGGAAATCTGTAGTGGGACTGATATGCGGTTACTTTTCATTATATGGGATAATTTGACTTGCTGTTTATTCCTACTTTTTCCGAACAAATCTTATTATCTCATTAGGACAGCTGAAACAGCATTGGAAAATATGTTGAAAATTGAACTAAACTAAATTTTGACGAAACTGCAGATGGGACTGACTTGCGATTCACGGCAGCGTAATATTGAGAATAAATCTTCAAAACGCCTCAAGTTATGATAAATTTAAAGCCTGGTAGAATTTGTCATACATGTCATTGTTTATCGGGCCATACCTTCAGGACCATTAGATCTTTTTTTTTGGAAATTTGTTCGAGGTGGTTAGGAATGACGTCGTCAAGTAGTTGTCAGTTTTCGGAATATATCACCTTCTTAATATAGTACACCGTGTATGGCAGTGATCGTTCTAAAGTGAATTGACGGAGAAATTAGTAATGATAATTAATTCCTCAAAAGGATCTCGTTACTAGCAGAACACCAGCTTCTTGCCACACACACCGAAGCTGCTCGCAGTTTAATCAAAAAAGTTTTGATTATCCAATTTACACACGCTCCTCCGTCAGTTTAAATTACGAGATAATTGCATTCTTCTGTACAGTGTATTAGAAGCGTGGGTGTGAAGAGAGCAAACGGGAAAACTGTCTCACACTGAATATCCGTTTTCCAGTGTATGGAAATGGAGAAAGCTTCCAACAAATCGTGTAAATTAACAACCAGACGCTTGCATGATAGTCTGTTCTTTCCTTTGTATAGCACATGATAAGCGCACGCTAACCGGTTCGCTGTTCTGTCAATTGTTTATGCTGTTGATTGTCGGGAATTTAGCGAGATAGCTCAACCGAGGATAACGCTTTCACCCCTGGTTTGCCAACGGATATTGCTCTCTTCAGAAACCAGATGGAGCACCGAGCAAGCAATGAAACTAGTTATAGAATATATTTTAATTTCATTATTATTACTCCGAAATTTTTCGAGTACAGTAATCCGGAATAATTTTGATCAGTTTTTCGTAACAAGTCTTATATTTTTAAAACAAGTATTGGCACACATATTTAGTGACTATTTATTGTGTTTTCTTACATTGAAGCTTGAATGATGTTTAAACAATGTTTTAAGCATTTTTTGATATAGTTTATTTAGGGTGATAATAAACAATAATGTATACAATGTTCGGTAATACTTAAAATACTGTTTACAACTGAATTCGTTCTCCCTGGAGCCGAATGTGAAGTCCAAACCGTTACAAGTCATTTACGTTTTAAGTTATATTAATATTGAAACACCTTGAACCGCGGAGTACACCTAAGGTAATCTTCTGAGGATATCAATAATTTTGTTGAATTGAACCTGCTTGTGAAAAATTTGACAGTTTTCAGTTATTCCATTTTAGTACAAATATCATTTTCCTATTTTATATTGTTTCAGAACTCATGTGAGGCACGAATCTTCGGTTATGTCATACAAATCATTGCATTGTTTCAAAATTTTGATAAACTTACGCATGATTAATACCCAAGTTTTGCAATCACCATAATTTCCAAAGGCTCAATAGTATAAAAAAGATTAGCAGCATTCTTACATTAAAATTTTTTCAAAGAAAAATGTTGATTCGATTTTTTTACGAAGAGTACATATTTTATTTTAATTGTTTTATGGCTTTAGCGGTCATGCGACTCAAAGCTAAAGGGAGTCAATAGAAGCAAATGATGGAAATGAATAGGTGGATAGGCGTCGCAAGGGAGCGACAAGATTGAAATTTAATTAGGTGGTGAAAGTTGAGCAAGCCATTTTTTTGACTGGCGGGAAGAGCACACATGATAAAGACAAACCATCTCTGACTGCGTGTTAATTCCCAATATCAGTCATCGATCGATAGAACCGTTCGGTTGATTGCCGTCAGTATAAGAGCACATTGAAGCCTCCTGTATTTTGCCTGTGTTGGTAGCAAAGCTCAAAGCTTTGAGCCAACCCTTTTCCAGTAGAGAAGCTAGGCAAAATACAGGACGCTTCGATGCTTACTGACTTTAAAATGGCTTGCTCAACTTTCACCACCTAATTAAATTTCAATCTTGTCGCTCCCTTGCGACGCCTATCCACCTATTCATTTCCATCATTTGCTTCTATTGACTTCCTTTAGCTTTGAGTCGCATGACCGCTAAAGCCATAAAACAATTAAAATAAAAACAATCACGGTCGATACCTTCTCCTATGTATAGTACATATTTTAAATCTCCTGAAAATCATTTCGTTTTATATAATTGTTGAATGTCGCTCACAGCTCGGGCCGAGATAAGCAGCGCTACATATTCAAAATGCGTTTCCAGTTGGATTGTGTGACTCGGTGAACAGAGCTAGCAATAAAATTCCAATTTACTATAAAGTTTGCAATCTAACCGAAAACTGTCAACTGAATAATTGGTTTTGCTTTCAACGCTCACACACATTCCCGCTTTCCCTGCCATTTACGGTTGTCTGCAACACGGTACGGCCGTTTTGTCGCGTCTCAGACCTCGGGATGGCGTTTTTAGCGAATGGGGTTTTGCTGGTTTCGGCATCGAAAAGGATGACAATTATGCTCCTTTTAAGAGTACTCCTACCGCAGAAAATGGAAACAATAAACAGTTGAAAAAGCTTTCAGTGACACATTCAAATGACTCTATTGTTTGCGGTTGTATGCTTTCGTGCCGACACAGTCACAATATTGCTTTGGCTGAAGAGAGTATAATGGTCTATAAGCTGTAACGGATTTTTAAGAATATCAATCGTGAAAGATTAAATGAGCAAATAGTCGTACGAACAATAAATGGCCGAATAGATGAAAAAGATTTGTTAACCCACCGTCGGTCGCCCTAGTGTACTGAGTACACGCACTTTACGAAAAGTCGCAAAATACGTTGAAAATCCCTTCAAATTGATCCGGGTGTTGGTCCTATTCCAAGATCTATTCTTCTTCTTGCTTGTAGAGAAGAAATTTTTCGAAAAAATCAACGAAAAGTATTCGAAAACATCGTGTTTTTAACCTAAGTTTTTAGGCGTGTACTCAGTACACCAGTGCGACCGCTCGTGCAACTTTTTTTTTACCGGGCCCGTCACACGAGCTGTCGCATCGTGTACTGAGTACACGCGGAGCAATTTTGATAGTAAATCCAAAGCTAGGCAAGATAGAATATTGATGTCTTCGGCAAATTTCTTCAGTCGAACGGTACCAATTGGTCAGTTGACAAAAAACACTTTGGAAACATCCTCATCTTCCTGTGGCCATCGGATTGTGCCCCGGGGGAACCGATGTAGTGGACATTTCGCAATGCAACATCTCGTACACAAATATCTCAGAATCTAGATTTTTTAGCAAGATGGTATCTTCGCAAAGTTGTTCAGTAGGTCAAGGGCTAACATGTGATAGGCCGCTTGTTTCGAAATTCCGCCACCAGATGGTGCTAGTGAGCATTTAACTTTTCAAACACCGATATCTCAAGATCCTGATTACCTACAAAGATGATGTCTTCGACAAAGTTGTTTAGTAGGTCAAGGACTAATATATGATAAGCTACCTAACAAGAAAAACTGCCACAAGATGGCGCTAGTGGGCATGCAATATTTTAATCACGAATATCTCAGGTTCCCGATTTTTTAGGAAGATTGTGTTTTCGGCAAAGTTGTTCAGTAGTTCTAGGGCTACCATGTGATGATCTTCTTGATTCGAAATTCTTTCAATAGATGGCGCTAGTGAGCATGATATTTTTCGAACACAGATATCTCAGGATTCTGGTTACCTATAAAGTTGACGTCTTCGACAAAAGTGTTGAATAGGTCAAGGTCTAGCATGTAATAAGCCACCCAACTTGAAATTCTACCAACAGATGGCGTATTTAGATCGCGAATATTTCAGGATAACGATATTTTAGCAAGATGGTGTTTTCGGAAAAGATGTTTACTAGATTAAGGGCCAAACATGTGATGCGCCGTTTGATTCGGATTCCTTCCACAAAACGACGCTAAAGATGCAATTTTTCGAACGCAGATATTTTTGGATCCTGATCGCTTGAAAAAATGATCATGAGATAATTTCATAACTCATACCCTTCGGGTAAAGTTGTTCATAAGAAGAAGGCATAAATACAAGGAACCTCAAGTTTTAAAATTCTTTCAACTGGTGGCGCTAGTGAGCATGCATATTTTGATTGCTAATATCTGAGAATCCCGATTACATCCAAATATAAATTATCGGCTCAAAAGTTCAGTAAGTCAAGTACAAACTTGTGATGGGCCACACTTGTTTGGGAATTCTTTCACTAGATGGTGCTACTGAGTATGCTATATTTTCAACACAAATATCTAGGATCGTGATTGCTTAATCATGAAAATGACGTCTTCAACTAAGTTGTTTATTCTGTCCAAGACTGAAGCATGTAATAAACATATAATAAACCGTTTGATTTGAAAACGGTCCTCTTCAGCATGAAAATCCCATTAGAATGTACTTCAGAATTTCAAGTACAGTCAAATTTCCAGTTGATACTCAAAAGATCATCGACTCATGGAACAGATATTCTTTAGAAAGCTGATAAAAGAGAGCATTATAGTAATTATGTTTTTTTTTTGTTTTAAGTATGGTTTCATGAGTCGATATCGAACTATGGAACATCGACTAATACAGGTTTGACTATATTTAAAAATATGGCAATCAAATTCATTGCCGCGAAAACGTGTAAGCCCAATGCTAAAATGACTTCCTTTGGCCAATGGGCCAACAGGTGGCGGTAGTGTGTAAACGTCAAACACGAATGAAAACGACGCGAGCGCTGCAGCCTGCAGTTGGTCGCATATATACGAATCGGTCGTTAAAAAATGATCGATGGACACCGATGAGAGTGTGACGGCTTTTAGTCTGTGCTGAAATCAAAGAACTGTCAATGGTGGTTACAATTGAGCAATATGCCTTTTCACGAGACATCTCAAATCAGCTGATTTGGAAGGTCTTTGACAGTTCTTCTATGCAAATGCCGAACGTGTCGGTGGTTCTCAATGGTAAACAATAATACAAAATAACGATCAAATAATGATGAAGGCGTAATCGGTTTCTAGAAAACATATATTCTGTGAATTCAACTGAATTTTCTGATAAAATTGTCAATAGCATACTGCAGGGGTCAATTCACATATTTCATAACGCTGAAAAAGGCCGTTTTTGACACCCACACACCCCCTCGTAACGCTTTTTGTATGAACATTCTACAAGTTTTGTATGAGCCGTAACATCAACAGGACACCCACCCACCCCCTTCAGCGTTATGAAATTTGTGAACAAGCCCCAGTAGCACGTAGTATTTTTCTGCTTTCAAACAGTATATTACAAGCACATTGATTGGTTTAAATAATGCGAATAATAGCCTTAAAACTGGTGCTAGGGTCGATGTACCAATAGCCGCATAGCTAAGAACAAAAATTTGTATAAAATCGAAAAATAATGCTAGCGTCTTTATTTTTACATCATCTGATAGCTTTTTATCTTGGTTTTGTGGGAAAACATAAAACCTACGAAAACTCAAATGTTTGTATTTATTATCGCGTGTGCCACTATAGGAATACATGTGCCTATAGTAGCACTATTTCTATTTTCTGTTCCTATAGTAGCACTAGTATCACGGTGTCGGCAAAATACTTATCAAAACCGTATTTTTACAAAACTTTTATATTTTTTCAAAAAAGTGTGGTTTTTAAGCTTTTGTTTGATGAAAAAAAGTTATTAGTTCATCAATCATTTCGTATAATAAAAAATAGTTTCTCTCAGTAGTGCTACTATAGGAACAATAGGTTTACTATAGGCGCAAGGGAGCTCAAATTTTAAGCATAAATATTTTTTTCGATCATTTTTTTAGCAAAATCAAGATGTAAATCAATGGTACTTAGATAAATAGGTCCTGACCTTCATGTCAAAAAATGTTTTGAAAAGATTTATAGCAAAACGGCCGTGAAAAGTCACTAGTGCGACTATAGGGGACTGTCCATTAAGGGAACACCGACCCTAGACTTAGTACACGCGGCTTTTCATTTTTACTTCCATTTGACAGTCGCTCTTCACCCTTGGTAATCACCGGTCCTCCACCGATAGAAACGAATGCATCATAGACCTGTCCCATGAAAAGGCCTATCTAATATCTAATGAGCCTATGCATGCTATAAAACGTTTTACTGTGCGCGCTGTTTTCAAGTTGCCCGTGAGAGAGAGCGAGACAGCACCAACACACGGCGCACAGTAAAAGTCAAAAGAACAAAAGAATTTATGGCACGTACAGAGGCTCATGGGTGGCAGAAAGCTGTTACACAAAAACGAAGATGGATGTGTGTTAGTGCAAAGTGATATGAGAAACTCGGTCTCTTATGGCGACTCACGGGATGGCACGCACACTACAACATTGTTCGAATCATCTCGAATGTGATAGTCATTGCCTGTGTTGTTTACAAATCAATTCAAAGTGCTCTTTGTGCTAGTATTACCGTATTATGATTATACTAGCACATAGAGCACTTTGAATTTATTTGTAAACATTCAGGGAGTGAAATTATCGGTCACGGCGATTATCATAAGCCTATCGCTCAAGCTGATTTTCTAGAGGAAAAAGACGTGCCATAATATCAAACCCGACCAGTACTGCGAGAGTGAGCTCTCACGAGATGTGCAGCAACGAATTTAGATTATCACCAGCAACGAGAAGTTTACGTCCTAGAATGAATCCTATATGTATAGTTATGTAGAATGTAAAAGTAGAAGTAGAAGTAGAATGTACGCTATATGTATAGTTTTATTTTGTAGAATGAACCCTATATGTATAGGTATAAATAGAATGAACCTTATATGTATAGTTTTATTTTTATTTTATTTTTTTAAAGACACTACACGTTAATGCTTCCAGTGGGCTATTTGCCCTTTGAAGGAAGCACCACACTAGACAACGGACTAGCATGCAACGCCCAGTGGCACAATCAGAAAACATTCCTCTCGAAAAGTTTTCGGCCTGAGGCGGGAATCGAACCCACACTCCTTAGCACGATGCGGCTAAATGCCTCGGTGACACTAACCGCACGGCTACGAAGCCCACTGTGCTTATCTATTAATTTACTGGTAGCGAAATGTTTTAACATTTGACAAAACGTGTACTGTTGAGCCCAAATGATAAGTATCATAAGATTTTCAGAAAATTAGATGCTCACTGGCGCAGGGTTACATAATTTAAAATATAATTGCCAATATAAAGTGAGCACTTTCCTTACCTAATAAATTTGATGACGATGTCAAGTTTTAAAATAATCGAGAACTTGAGATTTCGTATTTGAAAAAAATTAAACCAGTAGCTCTTTCTCTAGCCTGATGGAAGTATTTGAAATCTAGCAACCCATTGTATTTTGAATTGAATATGGATGAATTTGAGATATCTGTGTTCAAAAAATATAATGCTCACTAGCACCATCTATTGAAAGAATTCCGAATCAAGAAGATCATCACATGGTAGCCCTTGAACTACTGAACAACTTTGCCGAAAACACTATCTTCCTAAAAAATCGGGATCCTGAGATATTCGTGATTAAAATATTGCATGCTCACTAGCGCCATCTTGTGGCAGTTTTTCTTGTTAGGTAGCTTATCATATGTTAGTCCTTGACCTACTAAACAACTTTGTCGAAGACATCATCTTTGTAGGTAATCAGGATCTTGAGATATCGGTGTTTGAAAAATTAAATGCTCACTAGCACCATCTGGTAGCGGAATTTCGCCACATTATTTTTTTCTTATAGTCCAAACGGTTCACTACAACTTCTTCATAGAACTTTTTTCTCTAAAATTAACAGTTTCGGAGTTAGTATTTTTCAAAAAAATTGCATGAAAAAATTTAAAGGCCATTTTCAAAAGTTACACTTGAGTCAAAATGATAAATTTTTCTATGGAAAAACTTATTCTACCATACCAAAAACATGTGCAAAATTTAAACCAAATCGAAGACTGTCGAACTCGATTTTTATTTTTTTCGACTCATTCTGGATGGAATTCGTCATGAACGATATCACGTCAATTAATAAAATCGTTTCAAACATGGTATAAAATTTGGGCTATATTATTGCTATCAGATATACTCCACTGCACTGTGACGTCACGCATCAATTTTGACAGGTACTGGTCCTGTTGTTTACAGTTTGGACTTAGTACTTTTTTCGAATCATTCTTAATTTCGTGAAAGTTTGGTGCAAGGAGAGGTCAAATCCACTGCAGATACTAACGATCCGTTATTCTATCTTCCTACCGTGGAAAATCGTCACCATCAGCATGCTGGTGATAGAAATGCGAAGATGGAAAAAACGACTAAGTCCGAAACGTAAACAACAGGACCAGCAGCTGTCAAATAAGTGAGGTTAGGCTCGTCATATGCAACGCTCTATTGGTGGTTATTGTTTCTTGTTTCCTCACTCCTACACGCATACAAATTTTGTTGTATAATCTACCGAATCCATGGTAGAATTAAGAACTGCACCAACGATTTTCAACCGACTACAAAAATCTGTTAAGTTTACTATAATCTGGTGAAAATCACTGAGCAGTGCAGTAAATTTGACTATGTCCATAGTAGCATCCACTACAAAGCGTTGTATTTAATCCGTGACACCCACCGTACAACACAGTGTGGTCAAATGTATGATGCTAAACTTCTCAAGTCAAGAATGTTTCTAGTCAAAAATACTACAACTATGGTTAAATCAACAGAAGAAATTTTTCTTCTTTCGTTGGTTGCTACAGCCTCTGGACGTGGTGGATCTTTAAGGATTTACATAACTTTCCAATACTTGTTTTTAAAATATTTAAGAACCATACCATACAAGGTAGGCCAAAACCTCAAAAATGCCCGAAATCGATTGATCTCTCTTTTCGATCATCAGATGTGTTTTTCCATTTCTCCCGTGATCAATAGCGTGTAGCTGTTCTATTGTCAGCAGACCATTGTTGGAGTTGCATCGATTTCAAGCTAAGTATCGTTCGATCCAATGTTACTTTGCCGAGACAACAGAGAGGCTTTTTTAATAGAATTTATTGCTAACAGAGCAGATTGTTTGTAAGCGTCGTAAAAATGCTATATCAGGTAATTTTCTAATATTTGCATGTAAATCCTCGAATGCACTTGATTCCAACGAAAACAGCTTTGGCATAAAGTGTCATACTAATACTCTTTACTTTTGCAATCGTTTTGCTGAACTGATGAACAGAAACTTCGTTATTTCGTTTAATATGTTGTGGGTCTCACACTATCAAAGTTACTCGCAATATCAAAGTTACCCCGTTTTACGGTACCACATGAACCAAAAGCTCTGAATTTGACATGTTCTAATCTGGGGATTGCGAAATGGAAATCAACAAGCAGCCAGGCTGCTGTCAATATTAAATTTTCGTAAAAATGATCTGAGTGTGCCTAGAAAGTGCTAATTCTGCTCGTCCCACGGTATACACAACAAGGTAGGGTATTCCCACGTGTAAACAACGATTTTCAATCAAAACATGTGTCGTCATTCCTATCGCCAAGCATGGGGTTAGAAGGATAGTAAAAGAGAGCAGGCTTTGCTTTCTCTTGTACTCGTTCGAGATTGCGATAGGAATGACATCACTACCAAGTGTCATTTTTCGGAATATAATACCTCGTTCCTTTTTATCATGGCTCGTCCATTACTGCAATGGACGGAGATGGGAAAGATGACAGCACTGAAAAATCTGAACCACAGCCAGTTTCATAGAATCCGGGAATATCCGGTAGGTGCAAAGGGTTTTTTCGTAATCTACTTTCGCAAGCTCAAAGTTTCGTTAATCTCGTCAGAATTGTACAGTAGGTTCAAAGAATTGAAGAAGTTTAATGAGTTCAAGGTCAGAGTCGATCCCTCAACACTAGAGAAGGACAACGAAATCGTTGAAATGAAACGTTTTGAGGGTGTTTACGGAGTGTACATACCATGTGAGGATGTCGAAGTCGATGGCGTCATTTATGACGAAATTATCACGCCTGAGGAAATCCTGCAGTTCGGTGAAGGCAGGTTCCGTAATAGGGCCCTTCCTTCTGTGCCTGTTTTGGATTGCTAAAGGCTGACCATGATGAACGCTGATAAATCCAATAGAGTTCAGTCTAATGCCTTGAGAATCACATTCGCTGGAACTATGATTCCAGATTTTGTGAATTTCAGTAACGTTTTCATCCCTGTTCGCGTTTACACTGCTAAAATAATGCTCTGCAGTTGCTGCAACCAGTGCTGTTAAATGTCAAAATTTTGGAAAAATTAGAATGCTCATAGCACCCTCCTATACGAAATATCACATCAGCACATAATACCAACCGATAGTAGTCTGGAAACGTCACCGGAAAAATGCTTTTCCGATGACTTTTTCAACAGGGATCGATGATATTAGCAATATTCAAATGTCAAAGTCACGTGAAATTCGTGACATTTAACAGCTCTGGCTGCAACATGTTTGGCTACACAAATAAGTATTGCTCCAACAAGGTAAAGTGGGTCAAGTGTGGTCAGGAACACGAGTCTTCCAAGTGCCTCAGGAATACAAAGCCCATGGCAAAGGCAGCCATGATTACCTCACACCGTGTAAGGCATATCAAGAAGTGAAGAAGCAGGTTAGGAACAAACTGGTTGCTCGCAGTTGTGCTGAATTTTTAAACTCTAGCACATTGTAGTAACAAACCACCGGGAAAACGTAAGGTTAACTCTGTCCGTACAATCGGAGAGCTTCGCTTCGTCGTCAAAACATTTTCCTCTTCTGAAACCCACAAAAGACACTTGGGATAAGTGTCAAGAAAAGGAGTGGAGGAGTGGAGTGTAACAATCCTAAGCGATCGCTATAGATTCTAGAAGTATCAACCGAAGGTTACCTGGCCTTAACGCTTTGCTGAGTACGAAGTTGACGTATTTTACATTTGTGAGACATGGATGACTGAGGCTAATTTCTTGAACATTCCTAGTTATCATATTATTCGTAAAGCCGTACGGTGGAGTATTAATCGGTGTTCGCCATGGTGTTGAGTTCCGTTTGTTCCCTGGTACCAACTCTTGTCCAATCAAAGTCGTTGTTTGCTCAATCTAAAAGAAAGATTTTACATGCTCCGTTCTGTCTGTCTATATTCCTCCGAACTTTAGTTTCAGTGCAGAATCAATGAGACAAATTATCAATTCTGTACCGCAACCCCGCATAATCCTCGGTGATTTTCACGCCCATGGAGTTGCATGGGGATCATTAAGAGATGTTGGTAGGTCAAAGATTATTTTGGACATAATCGACGATTTTCGTTTCAGCATTTTGAATAATGGCACTAGTATCCGCATCAATCTTCAATCTAATAATCCATTCTGTTTGGATCTTTCGTTATGTTCATCATCAATCGCTCTGAATTGCACGTGGGAAGTTGTAAATGATCCGTTTGGTAGTGATCATCTACCCATCGTGATTAAATACTGTTAATCTGGGCAGGTACTACAGGATCGGTGTTCAGTGTAAGACTCAAGACAATAGAAACCTCAATGAAACTTATAGTAGATTTGTTAGAGGCATTACTGAGGCGCTCTGCAGCTCTCAAACGAAACCAGTTCCAACTATACACACATTCAAGAGATCTCCTACAGTTTGGTGGGATAAAGAACGTACTAACGCTTTGCAGTCCATCTACAATGTTTAAAACATTTCGTCGAGCTGGATATAGAGAAGATTTTTTTGAGTATAAACAATTGGAAGTTCTATTCGTAAGAATCACGAAAAAGAAAAAACGTGGATATTGGAAATCTTTTGTCGAAAACTTAGATACCAGATACTGCCATAGAGCGGTTCCACAGAAAATGACGACTTTTTTTCCCAAATTTCATTTTTATATTTTTTGATTTGGATGAAATTTTGCACATGCTTTCTTTATGCCCAAAAATGCCGACTCGCCATTTTGACTCTAGCCTTACTTTTGAGAAGGGCCTAAGAAAAAAATCCTTAATAATTTTCAAAAAATTATAACTTAGAAATGGTTTGTCCGATCAGTTTGGTGCCTTCCGCAATGTTTTAGGTTATTGTTGAAACTATCTGGAAAAAAATATACACTGTAAAAAAAAAATGTTGTAATATTTTATATACCAAAAATAAAGCTTAAAAATCAATTTTCTCAAAATTACAACATTTTTTTTACAGTGTATATTTTTTTTCAGATAGTCCCAACAATAATCTAAAACTTTGCGGAAGACTCCAAACTGATCGGACAAACCGTTTCTAAGTTATATTATAATGACCGAAAATTGAAAATTATATCATAATTTTGTATTAAAATCGCTGTATCTTTAAAACGGTAAAAGTTAGCCTGATTTTTCCGTATACCTTTTTTGTTGTAAATTTTGCGTACTTTCATAAAATCGAGATGAAAAATATTTAAAAAGTTTATTAAGACCATTTTCAAAAATTCACCTATTTTCAAAAAATCATAACTTTTTTGTCCATGATTTCTCCATCTTGACCCACTGTGCAAAAGACTTCATTTTTTGTCTACTTTACCATATAAAAAAATAAAAAAAAATCAAAAATACGATTTTTGAGAAAATTGATTTTGAAGCTTTATTTTCGGTATATAAAAAATTACAACATATATTTTTTACAGTGTATATTTTTTTTCCAGATAGTCCCAACTATAACCTAAAACTTTGCGGAAGGCACCAAACTGATCGGACAAACCGTTTCTAAGTTATATTTTTTTGAAAATTATTAAGGATTTTTTTCTTAGGCCCTTCTCAAAAGTAAGGCTAGAGTCAAAATGGCGAGCCGATGATGCAAAAAGGCATTTTTGGGCATAAAGAAAGCATGTGCAAAATTTCATCCAAATCAAAAAATACAAAAGTAAACCGACATTCGAATTCAAATGGAACCGCTCCATAGCAACTTTATGGTCGACTGCTCGTAAGCTTAAAAATAGTAGCTATTCTTCTGCTTCTGTAGACAGTTACTTAGAAGAATGGGTGTCGCGTTTCGAACAAACAAATTGTCCCGATTTCTGCTGAAAATGAGTACATCAGTGTTCAGTGCGCATCGTACCTTCGTGCTGTGCGTACACGAATTCTCTCTGCTCTTGGAAGTTTTCTTAAAAACTACCTAAAGCAATAAAACAGTACTTTTCAGTGCTACAAAACAGTACTTTTCAGTGCTAAAATTAAAAACGGTACTTTTCAGTGCTACTAAAACAGTACTTTTCAGTACTACTTTTTCTACTATTGTTCCCTTTACGATCCTTGTTTGGACCCGTGCCTTCGATTTTTCGTTGGACCCGTTGGCGAAAGCTAGCGGTGGTAATCCTTCTTGGACACCGTCTTGGGAAAAAACCTTTCGAAGGTCACGTCTTCTTTCGTTTATTAATTAAACATGGTATCAACAACAAACAAAAGGAAGGGTGAATCTCTGAATTCACTACTTCCTTCCAAAAAAGTGGGTTTTAAAACTGTCACTACACGTGGCAAGAATGGAAGAAAGGACGCTTCCCCGGAATGCAAACTTTCTTCCAAGGGTGAAATGAATAATTGTATCAAAATGAGCAATCAGTTCGATGCTCTAGACAAATTTTCCGAACACCAAATCGAAGCAGCCTCTAGCCCAGGCTCTTTGATTCAAGTGAGGAAGCAAAGAGTGCCGCCTATCGTGGTCAGTTGTTCCGAATTTGGGGGATTTAGGCAGGAGATCTTGAACTCCATTAGGGGAATCAAGGTTTCCTTCCAAATCGCAAAGAAAGGAGACTGTCGCGTTTTGCCGGAAACTCTTAAAGATCGTGAGCTTCTTCTCAAACATCTTGAAGAGAAGAAGCACAAATTTTTCACTTATGACGACAAAACTGAACGTTTGTTCAAAGTTGTCTTGAAAGGTCTCTCAAGTGACTATAAATCACCTGAAGAGATCAAAAATGGAATAAATGATTTACTTGGATTTTCCCCAGTCCAAGTAATCATTATGAAAAAGAGAACCCAATCTGGCATTGTTCGGAAAGGGCTTTCTCAAGAATTTTATTTAGTTCACTTTAACAAAAAAGAACTAAATAATATTAAAGCTTTAGAAAAAGCTAAACTTATGTTCGATGTCCGTGTGACATGGGAACATTTCCAGAAACCTGGAGGAAATTGCCAGAACCCCACTCAGTGCCGTCGGTGCCAAAAGTGGGGTCATGGTACAAAAAATTGTCGCATGGATGCTAAATGCATGATTTGCGGAGGTTCTTCTCACGCCAAAGACGTCTGTCCAGTGAAGGAAGATACCACCAAATTCATATGTTGTAATTGTGGGGCTAACCATAAGTCCAATTTTTGGAATTGTCCTTCACGCAAAAAGGTCATTGAGGCTCGTGCCAGGCAGATGAAAGATAATATCCGTTACGATAACGGTCGTTTCCGGAATTTGCCTGGTAGAGTATCGAACAATGCTCATTTTTCAGTTAACGATCGCTTGATCATGAATCATACCCACCAGGAAGATCATAATCATGCTCATTCACAAACTAATTTTAATCCGTCAGGTAGCCGTTCGAATCTTTCTATTTCGAATGTATCTACCCACGGTAAATCCTTTGCCGATATCGTAGCAGGAAATTCGAACTCTTCCCCTGTTCGATCCATGGGTACCCATTCTACTTGTTTCAAATCAAATGGAAAAAACCCTACCGCCACAGGTAACTCCGCTTCTTCGTCTACCGGAAATTCCAATTGGAAATCACATGACATGTCTGCCTCTGATTTTAATTTTCTAACTGAACAATTGAATCTAATGATTGATGCAATGTTCAAAGCCACCACTATAACTGAAGCAGTCCAAGTAGGTGTAAAATTTACAAATCAAATTGTTATTGGATTACGTTTTTCTAATGGATCCAAATAATAATTTATATATTTTAAATTGGAATGCTCGTTCTCTGAATGGTAAAGAGGACGAGCTGTTTAATTTTCTTACGGTTAATAACGTGCATATAGCAGTTATTACCGAAACGTATTTAAAACCTGGATCTTAACTCAAAAGAGATCCTAACTTTTTTGTTTATCGTAATGATCGACTTGATGGGGCATGTGGGGGAGTTGCAATCATCATTCATAGGCGTATAAAACATCAACTGTTTTCATCATTTGAAACTAAAGTTTTTGAAACTTTAGGTGTTTCTGTTGAAACACAGTTTGGTAAATATACTTTCATAGCTGCCTATTTGCCTTTTCAATGCTCTGGGCAGCAAGTTAATTTGCTCCAAACTGACTTGCGAAAATTGACTCGCAATAAGTCAAAATTTTTTGTCATTGGTGACTTTAATGCCAAACATCGGTCATGGAATAATTCTCAAAGTAATTCCAACGGCAGAATTTTATTTGATGAGTGCTCTTCAGGATATTTCTCAATTCAATACCGTGATAGCCCCACATGTTTTTCCTCTTCTAGAAATCCATCTACGATTGATTTGGTCTTAACCGATTCTAGTCATCTTTGTAGCCAACTGATTACTCATGCTGATTTTGATTCTGATCATGTCCCTGTTACATTTCAAATATCCCAAGAAGCGATTCTCAATCCTTTCGGCTCCACTTTCAATTATTTACGAGCCGACTGGAATATATATAAAACGTATGTTGACTCCAATCTTGATGTTAACATTTCTTTAGAAACTAAACTTGATATTGACAATGCTCTTGAAACTTTAACAAATTCCATTGTTGAAGCCCGGAGCATTGCAATTCCAAAATGTGAAGTAAAATTTGAATCCGTGATTATAGACGATGATCTTAAACTCTTGATCCGTCTTAAAAACGTGAGGAGAAGGCAATTTCAACGCACTCGCGATCCTGCTATGAAAATTATATGGCAGGATTTGCAGAAAGAAATCAAGAAACGTTTTGCTCAATTAAGAAACAAAAATTTTGAAAATAAAATTTCTCAATTGGACCCTGGCTCTAAGCCCTTTTGGAAATTATCGAAAATCTTGAAAAAACCTCAGAAGCCAATACCGGCATTGAAAGAGGAAAACAAATTATTACTAACTAATTTCGAAAAAGCTCAAAAACTTGCTATGCAGTTTGAAAGTGCGCACAATTTTAATTTAGGACTTACTAGTCCAATTGAAAATGAAGTTACTCAGGAGTTCGAAAATATTCTCAATCAAGAGAACGTTTTCGAAAATGCCTGGGAGACTGATTTGGAAGAAGTGAGAACTATTATTAAAAAATTCAAAAACATGAAAGCTCCTGGCGATGATGGAATTTTCTACATCCTCATCAAGAAACTTCCAGAAAGTAGCTTATCATTTTTAGTTAATATATTTAACAAATGTTTTCAATTAGCATATTTTCCTGACAAATGGAAAAATGCTAAGGTTGTTCCAATTTTAAAACCAGACAAAAATCCTGCAGAAGCTTCTAGCTATCGTCCAATCAGTTTGCTTTCCTCCATCAGTAAACTTTTTGAAAAGGTTATTTTGAACAGAATGATGGCCCACATCAACGAAAATTCAATTTTTGCCAATGAACAGTTCGGATTCCGCCATGGACATTCGACCACTCATCAACTTTTACGTGTAACAAATTTGATCCGTTCCAACAAATCTGAAGGCTATTCTACTGGTCTTGCTCTTCTAGACATAGAAAAAGCATTCGACAGTGTTTGGCATGAAGGTTTGATTGTAAAATTGAAAAACTTTAATTTTCCAACATACATTGTTAGAATAATTCAAAGTTATCTGTCAAATCGTACACTTCAGGTTAATTATCAGAACTCCAGATCTGAAAGACTTCCTGTAAGAGCTGGTGTTCCTCAAGGCAGCATTTTGGGACCAATATTGTACAATATTTTCACATCTGACTTACCTGAGCTACCTCAGGGATGTCAAAAATCTTTGTTTGCGGATGACACAGGCCTCTCCGCCAAAGGACGAAGCCTGCGTGTCATCTGTAGTCGATTGCAAAAAAGTTTGGATATTTTTTCTTCATACTTGCAAAAATGGAAGATTTCTCCTAATGCTTCCAAAACTCAACTAATAATATTCCCACATAAACCAAAAGCTCTTTATTTGAAACCTTCAAGTAGACATGTTGTCACGATGAGAGGGGTTCCAATAAATTGGTCAGATGAAGTTAAGTATCTAGGGCTCATGCTAGATAAGAATTTAACTTTCAAAAATCACATTGAGGGCATTCAAGCCAAATGTAATAAATATGTAAAATGTCTCTATCCCCTTATTAATAGAAAATCAAAACTTTGTCTTAAGAACAAGCTGTTGATATTCAAACAAATTTTCAGGCCAGCCATGTTGTATGCTGTACCAATATGGACTAGCTGTTGTAAAACCAGGAAGAAAGCTCTGCAGAGAATTCAAAATAAAATTTTGAAAATGATTCTGAGGCTTCCTCCCTGGTATAGTACCAATGAGTTACATAGAATATCCAATGTTGAAACATTGGAACAAATGTCAAATACAATCATTAATAATTTCAGGCAAAAATCGTTACAATCTTCTATTGCCACGATTAATGCGTTATATGTTTAGGTTAAGTTAGGTTAAGTATATTAAAAACGTTTTTTTCCTCTTATAAGCAGGTGAAATCAACTCACCTGTAAAAAAAACTGAACTGCTACGGCAAATGAAATGTAATATATTGTTAACATAATGTTAATTCAATCTTAAATTTATTTTACCAAATTAGGATGATAGTGTTGTCAAATAACACAGAACACCTAGATATAAGAAATGAATGTAATGTTTGGAATGATACTAATAAAAAAAAAAAAAAAAAAAGGTACATCAGTGTTATCGACACCGAAACCTCCGTTGAAATGACTGCTGCGTCGTTGTCGATTGAAGAATTTGAGTTTGCACTAGGATCATCCAACAATACTTGCCCTGAATTGGACGGCATAAAGTTCACCGTTTTGCGTAAACTGCCGTTAATGGCTAAGACATTCTTACTTGACTTGTTTAACAAATTCAATACCTATAACGTGTGCACAGATGAATGGCGGGATGTCAATGTTGTTTAAATTCTAAAGCCTAACAAAGATCCGTCTTCCCCAGAATTTTATCACTCAATTTGTTTGCTGCCATGCTTAAGGAAATTACTAAAGAAAATGATTTTGAATCGCTTAGAATATTTGTTAGAAAAATCAGATGTGCTCTCAAAAACTCAATATGGACCAATCAGCAACCATGAGATGATTATCGCGAGTAATTATGTTTCTCGGAGAAGTACCACCAGATGGAGTTCACTTCCGCAAAGCAGGAGCAATCGGCAGAGCTAGATGAATGGCTTGCGGTATATACGTTCTAAAGATGTGGATGTTGTCCGAAGAACTAGGTGGTATAGACTCCGAAACCTTGAAGCATTGCGAAATATTAGCGTTGTTTAGCGCGTAGTGTTATACAAAAAAATGGTATCGACTAACAGATCCAGTAGCCGCCCCAATAGTCGACTAAGAGTTTTACAATGAATTGAAATCATTTCGCTTGCGCTTGTTGTCGAAAAGGCGTTTTCCAATATTTTTTTGTATTTTCCTGAAGCAAACGTTTGACGAAGAAATTGACGAAGAAAAATGGTTGAAGCTTTAGCGAAACATCAAAACCAAACAACAGCAAGCAGAAAACCGGACCGGCAAGTAACCTCATTACTAAAGGGTCACTAGAATTTTCTTGCCATGTTAAGCATTTAGAATAAATGATGCACTGAAATGAATTTTATTGTAGATACTCATGAATCCATGGTAAAATTAAGAACTACACCAACGTTTTTCAACCGACTACATTATACATTTGTTCTATATATGGAGACTTCAATAGTCCATTTTCTTCCCGAGACGCATCGTTGCTGGAAATCGTGCCTACTTTGGACTCCGCAGAACGCTCCGATCGAGCAAAGTTCGCCATCGCACGAAGTTGACCATCTACAAGACGCTGATTAGACCGGTACTCCTCTATGGGCACGAAACATGGTTTCGAACGGAAGGTGTTGTGGACCATCTACGGCGGAGTGCAGATGGAAGACGGAACGTGGAGAAGGCGGATGAACCATGAATTGCACCAGCTGCTGGGAGAACCAACCATTGTCCACCTCGCAAAAATTGGGAGGCTGCGGTGGGCCGGGCATGTCACCAGAATGTCGGATACCAACCCGGTGAAAATGGTTCTCGAAAACAATCCGACCGGCACAAGACGACGTGGTGCGCAGCGAACAAGATGGGTCGATCAAGTTGAGGACGATCTGCGGACCATTCGCAGAATGCGTGGCTGGCGACGGGCAGCCATGGACCGAGTCGAATGGAGACGTCTCCTACGTACAGCAGAGGCCACCCAGGCCTTAGCCTGACTGGTAAGGTAAGTAAGTCAATAGTCCATTTTACGAAACGTAAACATTGATGATATTGCTGCTACCTTTACACGATACGCAACTGCCTCCTGTCAAATTTTCATTCATAAAATGAGCGATCAGCTGATCCGAAACGGCTCGTAAAATGGACTTTGCAACGGTACTCAAATGTCAAAGACTGTCAAAGATTTTTTTCTCATCCAGCGAACATCCAACCATCGAGTCATTCCATGTAGCGGACCCCCAACGAGCGAATCCCCGCTGTATAAGAGTAAAACATAGTAAACTTAACAGATTTTTGTAGTCGGGCGGAAATCGTTGGTGCAGTTCTTAATTCTACCATACAACAAAATTTGTTTGGACGTTCCCGAAAGAAACGCAAAAACGTATGCTTTCACTCACGTCTTTCGTTTACCTCGCAAATAAATTGCTGTTATAGTGTTCTGATCCATAATATAAGTAAATTTGATCCATAAGAATCCTCCTCTCTCAGTGATCCACACCTGTGGAACGGACAAAGATTAAATTTTCTGTCCAAACGGCACTTTTCCGTGAATAAGCGCAATTGCCTGGGAGGTAATTTTGTTTTCCATATCGTCATCATGATTTTTAATCACATTTTGTTTTGAAAAATGACTCCTAAATGTGCGGTAACTGGGTTACTGTAAACTGGCTTTGCTCTCGCAGTAGTATTGTGATTTTACTTGACCACTGGATTCAAAGGCCGCACAGGCCACTTGAAGTGTTTTGTTTTAGATTTTTGACAGTATCATAAGTGCGGGAAAGTCAGCAAAATTGGACTGCTTAAAATTCATCAACTATGGTTCACCTGGCAAACTTGAAACAGCTGTATTTCAACGAAATCATAACCGATTTAATAGGCTTCATTTGGAAGCGTAGTCTTAAGCCTTTGTTTTGGCTACATAATAATTTGTAATACATTAAGTTGTTATTTGTAGCAAAAAATGTTTTTGAAATCTTTCTTCAAAATTTTGATAAATTTTCAAAACTTCGTCGGTTTTATCTGAAGTGTTTCGAGAAAATGAGTTACTCACTATGATGCAGCAAATCATCCATACTTTCTGGCGTGCAATAGTTTTTCTTGCACCTCTCTGCCCCTAGAGGTGAAAATTCCATTTACATTTTTCATTACAACTTATCTATATCATCATTCTAATCTGTATAATGTGTCGTAACACATTCTAAACTTTACTGATATTTCTACAAGGAACCTAAATATGTATATCTAGTTTAGGTTCATACACTGTTGTGGCAACGGCTCGGGAGTGGCAGGATGTGGCTACAGAAAGACCCTACTCTTGAGTTCCGACTCACCAGCGACGGACAATGATGGATCCAGAACACTACGAAGTCCTTGTAACGTTCACACAGAACCTTGAGGATGTCACAGTGATTCACTGCACTCGGTATATAATAATTTCACCGTACTGCTTTATTTGGGATCACTTTAACTAGAAATCTCGAGATGCTTCTTGTTTGAGGTACTGGCAACTAACTGAATTTATTATCAGAACTAGCGCTAATCTTGGTAGCCTTTCAGATGACTCGGGTTAAAAATGTATTGGTGTCTCAGTTCTAACAGATACTAATGTGATCGAAGTTTGACATTAGTCGAACTCGTAAGAGTGTGGATTCTGCAATCCTAAAAAAAGACTTGGTCCTCAGCATACACATTTCAGCATTACATTTTTTTTGTCATAATGGCTCTTTTGTTTCATTGGATGAAAAAACTTTATTAGGTCAAATTTGACAAGAGAATCAAATTTTCAATTTGACAGTTATTTCCAACGGGTTGGTATCAGGTATCCAAGATAGTTAATAGATTACCATTATCAAGTAATTTGGGACGTATTTGAGGTTTTGTGCGACCTTTGTATGAAGGCCGGCCACTGTGGGTCGGCTCAGCTTCCTATTTGAACCGTCGTTTTCCACTGCACATTACAAAAATCACCCTTGGTCTGCATCAATCACCTGTTTCTCACCTTCGTGCCAACCAAAACAAAATGTGATTGCATCGAATAAATAAAGAGAAACCGAGTGAAAATGGTACTACGCTATTGCCCATTGCACGATGACGTCAACAGAAAATCGCTCTCTTTCTCTCTCATAGGAAAATAGAAAACAACGGTGCCAGAACCTGCCAAAATCGCCAGTTGCTGACACCGTTGTTTTGAAATACTAGCGAAAGAGAGAGAATTTCGTCATGAAATGAACAATGGACCGATGCACGAGTTCACTATTTTACGTTTGAGCGGTGCCGAATTCACTCGTTTCCATGGTCACGTAAATAACACGGCACCGCTCAAACGTCAAATTAGTGAACTTGTGCATCGGTTCATAATTCAGTTGCTCTCTTAACTTTGGCTGTGAGTGTTGGTGCTCTCTCACTCTCGATTTGAAAACTAGGCTCTCAGTAAAGGTCAACAATTTTATAGCGCGCATAGCCTAATCGTAAATGTCGAGAGAATGGAAGAGGCACCTAGTTTCAGAATGTTACACATTTGGACTGGATTAGATTGCTAACACACATTATTGTTTTTTCATTCAGCATTAAATAGATTTGTTCATCGAGTCGGTGTGGAAAATTACGAAGTTTTGCTATCGTTCTGTGCCCGAATCCTAAAGACAAGCCACTATAAATCGAAATTCAAAGCCCAGATGAAGAAAGCAAAGGTCAACACTTTTGCGATTCCTATATTATTGGAGAATTTTTAAAAAAGCTGATTAGGACTTATGTTCAGAGCTGAGCGAATATTATTTTCTCGGTGTTGTTTGTTTAGGTTATGTTTTAGAACAATCAAATCGATGCAAACTATCTGGAAGCGATGGCCCAAATGATGTAGGATTTGTGTAAGGCAATGTTTCCCTACAGGTATCCCGTAGTCAGGAGTCAAACATCAGATCTCGAGACAAAGTGTCATTTAAAAACGCTTACTGAATGATGAAGTAACCATAGCTGAAGTACTAAGAGCGGAACAAATTCACACTTCTCCTTAGAATGTGTATTCTGCCAGTGAAATCGCATCAAAAATTAAAATGGGCCGCACTATAAATGGCTCTACAATTTCTTACGTCTTAGTTCCATTCATTTGCGCCAGTTGTTTGTTGATATTAGTGTGAGAAGATCATTTTTGGTTTCAATGAAAAACTAAACAAGGTTCCGCAGGGACAACCGTTGGACGCATGCATAAGATATTTTGATGAGAAGATACAGGAATCGCCTTGCATGGGTTCAAGCGGTTTTTCAATCAAAAAGCGCCGTTGATCTCTTGAATGGACTGGAACATTGCCTTAAACGAAATCCTGCGCTAATGTGTCGAGCTATTCAAGTTTCAATGGATGAACCTAACGTGTACTTGGACATGGTCAGGATCTGATTCAAGAACTACGTGAAGCAAAGGGTAATTCATACAGCTGTTAAAATCAAGCTGAAAAGAAGTGGAAAGAAAATCAATCAGATTTCAGAAGATAAACTTTTTCGTGCCCAACTATCGTTCTTCAAGTCATGCGCAGCTTAGTTGGAATCAGTTCTGAAAAAGTTTCAAAGTGATGAACATTGAACAAGCGCCATTCAACGCTGACTATAATTCATTAAAGGTTAAGATAGTGGAGGGAAACGCATCAAGTACTTTGAGATAAGGTGAGGAGGCACCATGAAACCGCTAAAATCGTTTAAGACGATAACAGCAGTGGGAAGTGGAAACAGAAGTGGAAAGAAAAGTTCACATAATCTATAAATCATGTGTGTTTCCGAAAGATCACCATCCTGATCATCCGTCGAGTTTTTTTTTGTCAAATATTGAACTGAACCTAGAAGTAGTCAGAAGCTTCAGTGATTGAAAATATTTCCTTCCATACAAAATGTCCATTTACTAGACGTTTATAAGATCGGTAGTAGGGACGGACCTGGTGTAGTGGTTAGAACACTCGCCTCTCACGCCGAGGACCTGGGATCGAATCCCATCCCCGACATAGTCACTTATGACGTAAAAAGTTATAGTGACGACTTCCTTCGGAAGGGAAGTAAAGCCGTTGGTCCCGAGATGAACTAGGCCAGGGCTAAAAATCTCGTTAATAAAGTCAAACCAACCAACCAGATCGGTAGTACTTTACGGAGTCTGCCATGCTCAATGATGACCCGCGGCGTGTGGTAACGAAAAATGTACCACGAGCATGTACTGCTCTACGAGTAACCTTGTGTTCAAATGGTGATTCTGGAAGGGTATGGTGTGAGAATGTTGAACAACAACCCTTGGTGATTGTTTAATTTTGATCTGCTAAAATCCATCGAAAGGCGCAGAATGCAGCAAGCAAGGTACAGTTGACACAAAATCGTTTCACTCGTTTTTTTTTATTTTCTCGTCGGAAGTGGAAGCAGTGAAAAAACGAAATTCAGTTCTCAAGTTATAATCACTGGCTATTTACTTATACAAAAAAACATCTTGAATACTTACCAAAATATCTCAAGCAGTTCAGGCATAAATAAAAATTTATTAATATAACAGTACATTTAACAGTTTATGTCACAAATAGACCTCTACGGATTTCGGACATTTCATAAGAAAGACTTTAGATAGGTTGGTTTAGAATTCTGTATTGAACATTATTTTACACTTTTCAACTGAACCAAAAAATTAAGTCTATTTATAAGAATTGGATTCCCATAGTTGTAACTGGTTTTTGTTCCAACTTTTTGTGACTGAACCGGAAATTGGTGCACACTAGGGCTAATTGCTGCTGAAAAATGAATTAATGCATGATACTTTCGATATGGCACTAACATTCTGTTTTATTCATCGATTCATGAAATTGGTAAAGATAAGATAATCAAATGCTAAGTCGAAGTCCTGTGGCATTTTAAGGGGATTCCTAATGAACTTATTGTGATAGATGAAATAAATGGTGAGTAAGAGTAACGCATTACCTAAGCCAGAAGGTTGGCAGTTGGAGTATCCTACAATTAAGTGTTTTTAAATTATTGATATTTTGAGTACTTTGCCGTTCACAATGGATGTCATGGGACGAATAAATAGTGATTGATATTCGAACAGCCAGCTTAATCATGTTCGGTGTGTCCTGTTTTCCCCTAGATTTAACTACTTATCTATGTCTTAGAATATAAAATCTCTCGATAAGGTTCTCTTTTCATTCTCTATCAAGATGAGATTTAAAAACTTGTGACAGTAAATGTCACTGCCACCTGTCCTAAAACTAACAAGTTACCGTCGTCCTTTTCGTGCCCATATCGTGCGACATGATCTATCTCTCTGCATATAATGGTTTTCTCTTCTTTGTTAGTCTTTTTTAGTTTTTTGTTTTTACTCTATTCCCAACAGTTTTCATTACATCGAGTGACTTTATTGAGTTCCACGAGTTCCTGCCCTTTCTACAAACTGTCCCTCCCAATAGCTGAATATTGTCAATGATACACACATTTATGGTGTCACTTTCACGTGGCGTGGTGTGTTTTTGCTCTTCTCGAAAGGATCCTCCGCCACTCGGTTTAAGGTGAAGGTAAAACTAAGCCAAATATCGAATTTTCGAGAGCAAGAATCTAGAGAACCAGAATGTGTCCTGTGCGGGTAGAATTCAAAATCCCAAAATCTTTATGATGACACGTGAATTGATTCAAGTGTGTTTCCATCTGATTATTTGATGCCATGATCTCATGAGTCATTATCCGGAATGCAGTTTACCGGAAAATCATTTATTGGAGAATGAACCATTTACTGGAAAACCCTTACCCGGAAGTAACATTTACCTGGAATTTATTTATTTTTTCCGATTTGACAGAAATTAAAAAAAAAATGGTAGGTTCTTTCAAAATACGTGAGCATCAAAGAAGAGTCTAAGATTTCTCTATACTTAATCACATCGATATGTGCCATCTTCAAATATTTTTATTTCATAGATGATACTAATAATGAGAATTATTTGGTACCTTTCTGTTAATCAAGTAAAGAGAGTAGATTTTTTTCTCTCTAAGATAATTGCTCTCATGCCCCTCTAAAAATGGGTTGCATCTTTCTTTTCGCTCGGGTTCAATCGAAGATGGCGTCGAAACAGCATGCACTCTGCGAGCGTGTTGTTCGGTTTTACGAAACACATGGTCATCGTGGAAAAAAGTTTACGGTAGACACCTTTCGTGACGAAAACGCGCCCGTGAGTACAGTTTACCGGATCCTGGCATCCCTGAGCCTCGAACGGAAGGCCGATAGCGGCCGTCCGGCGAAGATAAAAACAAAGAACAAGGAAGCATTGAAAAGGCTGTCCGACCACAAGGACGGTACGAGTTTGCGTGACGCCGACCGAAAATATCTGGCCAGAAGTCGGATGGAAAGTACGTCTTCTAGCCGGACGAGAGGTCTTCTCATTACGCCAAGAAGACGCTGGAGTATCTTGAGCAAAAAAAGATACCGCACGTGACGTAGGAAAGGAACCCGACCAACAAGACCCAGTGCCGTCAATTGCGGATTTTTCCAGCTCCCTTAGTGCCCTAGCGTACAAAAATAATTGGCGGGCCAAGGATACGAAGTCGTCCACGAGGATCCGGAATTCAGTGCCGTCCAGAACTCTTGTGAGAGTTCTCCACTATTTATTGACGTTTTTTTTAAAGACTAAACATTATGTATTTAGTAAAAAAAAACTAAGTACTGAGTTCGTTGATTTTTTTATTATTATGATTGAAAAATATCTCATTTTTATTGAATATTTACGTTTACGAAGAATCATGATTTGTCGCCATGACCTAATTATGAATTTCATGACTTGTAAATCAAAATTTGGATTCAGATTTTTATCCGTGTGCGCTAAAAATTCCACTGGTAAGTAACCTCTCGATTAAATTTGCAACGTAAATGAATGGTTCTCCAGATTTGTGCTCTTGAAGATTCAAGTGTTGGCTTCGATTTATCTTCACCTTAAACCGACCGTTCTATTATCTCGTGGTGTGACTCCACTTCGCTCCAAGGCAGCAGCAGTCACATCGTCTAGACGAAAATGAACTGTGCCTCGATAGTGGAGCATTTTTTCAGCTGCTTGGTCGTCACGCGCATCCATTTGCCTCGGCAGGATGGCAGTGCCAAGCTGGAGAATCGAGTGCTGCGTCCGGTCAGTCCTTCCCCGCGACATCGGAATTTCGGTTTTCGTTCCTGTTGCTGTTGGCGTTCATCCGCTTCGTCGTCCTGGATTGAGTTGTTCGAGATTTCCGCCACCGTGTCCACCATTGTCTTGTCCTCGTGCAGGGCCTCCAGTTCGCAGCGCACAACCACGCGGTCTCCTTCAGCCAGAGCGCTATAGGTTTTGTCCCGGTGGCAGGCCTTGGTTGCTTTAATTACTTCAAACTCTATGCAGTACCTGTGTGTGCGAAAGAGAGGGAAGAAAAAAGCGAAGCAGTGAGCAGAAAATGGGATAACATAGTTTCGTAAATTCGCATCCTGGAGTAAGTTAATTAAAACTGTGCTTGGGATGAAAGATTCCAGTATAGGGCAATGTGAAGCAAAGTGAGATTTGTGAGCCTTGATTTGAAATAAAAACTTCCCTCAATGGTTTTGTATACAATGTATTTTGTTTCTTAAATAATTATTGGCAATTTTTAATATTATCTTTTGCTTTGGACGGCTAAATTACTCATTTAGATTCTACAAATTTGAAAATGCTACTCGTTTGGATGCACTAGAAGTAATTATTGAGCAGCAAATTAAGCTCTATACAATCGACAGAATGAAGCAATGCTCATTCACACTGAAAAAAAAATCATATAATCTTAGAACAACGAGAAATGATCCATTCCTTGTTTTTAAGAACTTAAATATTTGAGACCACTGTAGCTCAGTGTTTCTCAAGCTTTTGTAGGTCACATGGTTTGAAAATTGAACGTCTGCCTGGAAATCGAAACGTTCTATTGAAGGCAGTACCGTAAAACGGGGTAACTTTGATAGTTTTTTCGAGGAAAACTTGCATATTTATGCATGCTGTTTCCAATAATTATAATTTATATTTTTAAAACAAGTACTGGCATCCTTGCTATCGATTGCAGTCGATAGATTGCCATAAGATTTATTTTGAATGGATATATAATTTTTCATATAATCGAAAGTTTGTTTTCTGTTTTGGGGTAACTTTGATAATGGAGCATAATTCAAACAAAATGGAATGAATAACGGACATTTGTAGGGCATTGCATACCTCTAGGCGTTTAACGTTATATGGAAATTTCTGACTTAGATTACAAAAATGGCCCCAGTTTGTGAAAATGCTTTTCGCTAAGAGATTTGAGATCGTATTCAAGTTCTATGATAACTAGGCTGTCAAAGATAAGTGGCCAACTATTCAAAACTACATCAAATAGTGATCGTAGAACAGATTGTTTGTAAGCGTTTCAAAAATGCTAAAATTGTGTCAATTTTCAATATTCGTATAAAAAGCCTCAAATGTTCTTGATTCAAATGAAAACCGCTTTTACATGAAGTGTCATACTAATATTTTTTAGTTTTGCATTCGTTTTGCTTAACTGATTAACAGAAGTTATGATATTTCGTTTAGCATGTGGTGGGTTACGCACTATCAAAGTTACCCGCATTATCAAAGATACCCCGTTTTACGGTACGTCTAATCGAGCAAACCATTAGATGTTTTTGACAAAATATTACTAAATATCTGTTTTGAGTATATAACCGCATCTTTGATTTTCAATTGCAATTGATGGTCGAACATTTGTAGTTGTTACTCTGTGATACGCTTCCAATCGCGAAACGCAATATACTGTTAGCCATCTACACTTTGATAGCGCAACTAGTCTCATTCAATTTCATACGTAAGTGAAGTAAGCGGTGAAAATAAATATTTTGTTCCGAATGTTTTGAAACCATGAATAAGTTTGACATTGCTCTCGTCAACCATCATCATGACGACAGCAGCACACCCCACCGGACGAATTGTCGTATTGGGAGCGAATTGACCAGAATAATCGCTTTCCAGCTTTCCATCTTCAATGTACACTTTCGAGAACTCCAAACATTGAAAAATCAATAACGGCCACGTTCTTACAGAGACCGAGATTACCTCTGCATCTCCATGGTTGTCACTAAAGGAGTTTTTTTTAGTGGGGAGGGGTCACAGCTGCATGATCAGGATTCACCTTGGTAAGTGATGCAATTCATGTAACATCTGTTCAAAAAATCATTTATCAGCACTCTAAAGACTACGTGAACTTACGGTAAGTCGATACTTTTAGCGTCGAACCATTCAAAGGTTATAAATGTTATGTAAAAGGAAAGTTTGGGGGCGTTGGGTGGTAGGTAAGGTGGTTTAATGTGAATGTACAAGAGTCTATGTCGACACCCACAGTGACGAACCGTTCATATTTTGTTGAAACAATTCACTTAAGTAACGTTCCCACCGTTGTCATGATAAAAACACGTTTATTATGATTACGATTGTGTAGAATAAAAATAATAGTATGAAACGTGCTCACCAAATTGCACAACCATCCTTGATTGAGCAACTGTAGCTACTTTAATCAGCATGCTCATTTCACAAAAGCAAAACATCATTCCGGTATCGCGAAAACTTCAACTCGATTGCGCTCAGAATGCGTGCAAATTAAAACGATTTTGTCGTGAATTGCACTCCGAAAGACACGGAGCAGCAGGAAGCACACCTTTTTACGCGCAAATTCGTTTCAAAACTGGTTTGTTTATGCGGTTTGTGCACATTCAAACCCTTTACGGTCCTTGTGTACATTCAAACCCTTGCGATTTTCAAAAGCCTTTTTTGGTTTACACTCCTTTTTACAAATACTCAATATTGGAAAAATGTTACTTTTTTCACACATTTTGTTTTTATTTTATAAAATAACTTTTATTCTCTTTATACACTATTACTTCTATTCCCTACAGATTTTTCTGGCGCATATGAAGCGAAGCCAAAACTCGAAACCCAAAAAGTACAAATCTAGAGAACCATACAGCGGTTCAAGCTGAAAACCTGATCGACTGGTCACCACCAGCGAGTGATCACTCGATCAAGCCCTCAGTCCGATCCGCTGTCCGGCGCTCCAGACCTGCGCTCCTGAAAATTTGAGGTTTGCCCTCGATGCATCTTCACCTTCTGCTTAGGCTTTAATGAAGAACTGTCCAGTAGAACGCGTTTTATTTTCGCTATAGACACGTCTTACGGCAACATACTGGGGTACAATTTCGAAAAACGAAAAATCGCTCGCGTCACGAAAAGTGGTTAGATTTTGACTGTTAATAACTTACTAACGCCGGGATAGATTTTCAAGATTCGTCCACCAATCGATTGGAAACAATGAAAACTATTGATTCTCATGACTAAACTATTGAAAAATTGGGAAATATCGAGATATGTCTTAATTTTCATAGAAAAGCACAACTTTTCTTGCTGTTATAAGGTTTTGACGTTTTGAAGTTTGTACCGTAAAACGGGGTAACTTTGATAGTTTTTTCGAAGAAAACTTGAATATTTATGCATGTTGTTTCAAAGAATTATAATTTATATTTTTAAAACAAGTACTGGCATCATAGCTATCGATTTGATATTCATTTTGAATGGATATATAATTTTTCATATAATCGAAAGTTGATTTTCTGTTTTCGGGTATCCTTGATAATGGAGCATGAGTCGAACAAAATTGAATGAATAACGAACATTTGTAGGGCATTACATACCTCTAGGCGTTTAACGTGATATGGAAAATTCTGACTTAGATTACAAAAATGATCCCAGTTTGTTAAAATGCTTTTCGCTAAGAGATTTGAGACCGTATCCAAGTTCTATGATAACTAGGCTTCTTCTTCTTCTTCTTTCTGGCGTTACGTCTCCACTGGGATAAAGCCTGCTTCTCAGCTTAGTGTTCTTATGAGCACTTCCACAGTTATTAACTGAGAGCTTACTATGCCAATGACCATTTTTTGCATGTGTATATCGTGTGGCAGGTACGAAGATACTCTATGCCCTGGGAGTCGAGAAAATTTCCAACCCGAAAAGATCCTCGACCGGTGGGATTCGAACCCACGACCCTCAGCTTGGTCTTGCTGAATAGCTGCGCGTTTACCGCTACGGCTATCTGGGCCCCTATGATAACTAGGCTGTCAAAGATAAATGGCCAACTATTCAATACTACATCAAATAGTGATCGTAGAACAGATTGTTTGTAAGCGTTTCAAAAATGCCAAAATTATGTCAATTTTTTAATATTCGAATAAAAAGCCTCAAATGTTCTTGATTCAAATAAAAACCGCTCTTACATGAAGTGTCATACTAATATTCTTTAGTTTTGCATTCATTTTGCTTAACTGATTGACAGAAATTATGATATTTCGTTTAGTATGTGGTAGGTTACGCTCTATCAAAGTTACCCGCATTATCAAAGATACCCCTTTTTACGGTACACGCAACTTTAACATTGATTTATTTGAGCAATGAGAAGAACATAGAGTTCGCGGTTCATGAAGAAGTACCTCAACCTCAAACTGGCTTCGCAACTCACTAAAGCAATCAATCTTAGTGGATTATGCGTGGACCTAACGCTCAATCGGAATCTTTGTTTAGGGAGCAAGAGTTACCGCTCATGCTTTTTCTTCCATCGACCGATTCTATCGGTGTTGAAGTGGTAACCGAACCACCAAAATAATAACACACAATGTCCATAATACGTCAGAATTGACATGCAACAAATAGTATGAAAATTGATTGGATTTTTATAAGTAGAAATCTTTCATAAGTTTGTGATGGTCTCAAGCCAGGAAATAGAAGAAGCTAACGTTATCCAACGTCAACTTGGCGATCGTATCTCGGAATCAACCTCTTACTTTTTTACAAAGACTATACTAGGAGTTCGTCCAGATATTTTTCTTCACTAATCCTTCAATAGAATTCTACAGTTGTTACTAAGTAAATCGATGGAAGAATTACCTAATACAATCATGGGGGGATTAGGCCTTGCTTGAAAAATATATAAAAGAATCGTTGGAGAAATTTCTGAACAATTTCTGTTATTATCCTTGTTAAAATCCAGGCTATATTCTTGAGATTCCCGAAACAAAATTCTTGGAGAAATTCCTTAGAAGAATTCTGCAGGAAATAATGACTTAATCTTAAAGGATAATTTTGAATCTTTGGAAAAATACCTAAATTCTCACGAAATTGCTAGAAATTATCATGAAAAAATACATACAGTAATACGAGTAGTTACACTTCCGTAATATCGTAATGAAGAATTACAAAACAAAAAGATAAATGTCTGGCTAATTCATTCATTCTAATTCATTTTAAATTACATTTTGTTTTTCCGTTCACTGTTTGATGCATTTTCGGTCTCTTTTTGTTTCTTGTCTGGTCTCTTTTTGGTCCATTTTGTCAAGCTAGAGTTCTCTGAAGCTTCTATGGCACTTAAATGCTACCAGGTCTGCAATAGGTTCGATAGAGTAATTTTCAAGTTCATTCAAAGTAATTAATTAAATAATTAAATCCTATTACTTGATCTGCAGATATATAAATTGCATTCTTTGGGAAAGCTTTGGTGTAGTTGGAAAAGTCATGTTAGAAAATCGTTAAAAATTCAAGCAAAAGGATGGCATTCCACCTGTTTATCCAAATCGTTTTTGAATCTTCCGTGGTCTTCTTGTTTCTCGTAAAGTCTCGTAATATTTGAATTTGAAGTTTATGCGTGATTAATAATCGCTTTGAATATAATTACATCCAAAACTTTTACATCAGTGGCAAACTAGCCCCAAAATCCCCTGGAGAAAACTATCGCCAACCGGACGTGAGGCTTTTGCGGAATCCATCTCGGTTGGTGCAGGACGAATTTATGTTGCTGCAGGATCACTGGGAATGCACTCCGTTTTTTTCCTGCTCCCTAGCAATGCCAAGCGGTTAGACTATACAGAAATTAATAAGTATAATGAACTATGCAGCAGTGAGTGAGCGGTTTTCTGTGTTTGCGAATAAGGAGCATGGAAAAAAAGCTTGGCATATTTGCCATGATGGGTCGTAGGCAGGATAAACATAATGGGGTTAAGCTCAATGGAGCGTTTGTTCAAATAGTTTTAGAGCACCACTGAGGGGAACTCGGGTGCATACTTAATTAGTGCATCATGTACTTACTCGTTTCCTCGGTTGTGCTTGAATGCATTCTTGTATCGCAGTCTCAAGTTGCGACGAATGTCACTGGTGTCGTTCTCGTGTCTGCTCTTGGAAAGATCAGCTGGCAGCAAGAGGGCAGTTTCTGTAAAGATGGAGTGAGAATTAAATTAAATAATTAAGTTGAATGATATGAAACCAGCGGACTGGTTACTGTTAAAGTTATTTATGCTTCCCACAACTGTATAAGTAGTTTTATTTTTATTTTTCTTTCATAGCTGCCTATTTGCCTCTTCAATTGATCGAAAGACAAGTTAATCCGATAAGTATATTTTTATGTTATTGGAGCCTTTTATCATCGTTGGGAGAAGCAGATTTTTGTTTGATGAGTGCTGTTCAGGATATTTCTTAATTCCATACTCTAATAGCCCTACCTGTTTTTCCTCTTCTAAAAACCCTTCTACGATTGATTTGGTAGGGTCAGCTTTGTAGTCAACTGATTACTAATTTTGTTTCTGATAATGTCCCTGTTACATTTCAAATATACCATGAAGCGAGTCTCAATACTATCAGCTTCACATTCAATTATTTTCGAGCCGACTGGAATGTAAAAATTCCTGGGGGACTGATTTGGAAGAAGTGAGAAGTATTACCAAAAATTTCAAAAATATGAGAGCCCCTGGCGATGATGTCATTTTTTATATCCTAATCAAAAAACTTACAGAGAGTAACTTATTTTTGGTAGATATATTTATTAAATGTTTTCAGTTGTCATATTTTCCTTATTACATCTGACCTGCTGAAGCTAGTAAGTATCGTTCAATCAGCTTGCTTGAACAAAATGATGGTGCACATCAACGAAAATTCAACTTTTGTCAATGAACTGTTCGAACCACTCATCAACTCTTACTTGCAATAAATATCATTCATTCCAACAAATTCACAAGGCTATTCCACTGGTCTTGCTTTTCTAGGCATAGAAAAAGCATTTGACAGTGTTTGGTGTGAAGGCTTAAATGTAAAAAAAGATGCATACATTGCTAGAATAATCCAAAATTATCTGTCAATGGATGATGGGGCATATGGGCCCTTCCTTCCACTCCTCCGTTAACTGTTCTGTTTCCCAGATTGCGCCTATCAGCCGATGCAGACAAACGGCCAGCCTCTCCAGGCCCATCTTTATGAGTTCAGCTCCGATACCATCCTTACCAGTAGCTTTATTGTTCTTGAGTTGATGCATGGCATCTTTAACCTCCCTCAAAGTGGGGGATGGCTGGTTTCCATCGCCCACAGTACTGACGAAGGCATTTCCTCCGTTGTCCCGTCCTTCATTGTCTGTGCTCTCGGCGCCATTCAGGTGTTCGTCGAAGTGCTGATTCCACCTTTCGATCACCTCACGCTCATCCGTCAAAATGCTCCCATCCTCGTCTCTGCACATCGCGGCTCGCGGCACGAAGCTTTTGCGGGATGCGTTGAACTTCAGATAGAACTTACGTTTTTCTTGAAACCGGCATAGCTATTCCATCTCCTCGCACTCCGTCTCCTCCAGGCGGCGTTTTTTCTCCCGAAAGAGGTGGGTCTGCTGTTGTCGTTTCTTTCTATAACGTTCCACGTTCTGTCGGGTACCTTGCTGCAGCATGACCACCCGCGCTGCATTCCTCTCCTCCAGAATCCGTCTACATGCCTCGTCGAACCAATCGTTCCGTCGAATCTGTCCCACGTACCCGACGTTGCTCTCAGCTGTATTGCCGATGGCTGCTTCTACTTTTCTCCAGTAGTCGTCAAAAGGGGCTTCATCCAGTTTACCCTCTTTCCGTAACGCAGTTGCGATGTCCGGTTGCTTAAGCCACTCTAAGTCATACCGCGGCGGCCGTCGGTACAGTACGCTGTTAACGACGGAGAGTTTTGGGCGCACTTTAACCATCACCAGATAGTGGTCAGAGTCGTTGTTAGCGCCACGATAGGTCCTTACGTCGATCATGTCGTAGAAGTGCCGTCCATCAATCAGAACGTGGTCGATTTGTGATTCTGTCAGCTGTGGTGATCTCCAGGTGTATGGAAGTAGATGCTACGAATGGCCATATTCTTGGAGGCGGTGAAATCAATAAGTCGTAGGCCGTTTTCGTTGCGGTGTTAGGTCTGGTAGATGGTATGGTTACTTCTAAACGTTCGCACCATCATTCCTATCCAACACACCTCCTGCAATGCTACGATGCCGAATCTGCGGTCCTTCAGCAGATCGACGAGTATGCGTGTGCTCCCGATGAAGTTGAGAGATTTACAGTTCCACTTACCGAGCTTACAATCGCTAGTCCCTTTACGTCGCTGTGGTCTTTGCCGATTGTTCCGGTTCGTATTCTCTGGTTGATTACTCGTTGTTTGATTGTTTTACGGCTGGCTTGCAGGGCCTGACACCAACCCCCTAGATTTCCGGAGGACCATTCCATTCTCTCTAAATGTTGGGAGGGCCATAGTGCGCATTTTAGCTTAGAGTTCTTCTCTGGCACTTGGACGATGATCAGCCGCCCCTAACATGGGAACAGACCCTGTTGTGAGCCGCTCCTAACATGGAGTACAGACAGACGCTCCAGGCTTGCAGAAGCAAACTCCCCCTTCCCTGTCATCATACGACCAAAGTTCCCACCGGGGTTGGTTACCAGATCTTTCCTTAGGTTACTCGTACCCCGGCCAGTACCACGAGGAGGTAGGAATAGGAGTTGCTGGGCAAGAGGCTAAGGGGTCTATTTTATTCCTGCAGGTACGCGAGATACCAATGGTATGCCATGCCCAGCCATTTACTGTGCCGTCCGTATCCACTAATAAACAGCAAAAGCAAACTTTTGATTTGCAATCAAATATTCATGCAGCTTATGTGATATGCTGTACTAATATGGACTAGCTTTTGTAATACCAGGAAGAAGCCTCTAGACTGAAAATAAAATTTAAATGATGATTCTGAAGCTGCCTCCCTAATGAATTACACAGAATATTCAATGTTGAAACATTGAAGCAAATAACGAATAACATCATCAAAAATTTCTGATCTTCTTCTGTTGCCACGATAAGTTCTTGATATATTTAGGTATATTTTATGAAAAAAACGTTCTTTTTTACTATCTTATAAGCAGGTGTATTTAATTCACCTGTGGAAATGCGGAACTGTTTCGACAAATGAAATGTAAATGTAAATGTCTTCAATTTTAATTAAATATATTTTTGGGCCTTCCTTACCCGAGTGGTTAGAGTCCGCGGCTACAAAGCAAAGCCATGCTAGAGGTGTCTGGGTTCGATCCCGGTCGATCCAGGATCTTTTCGTAATTGAAATTTCATTGACTTCCCTGGGCATAGAGTATCTTCGTACCTGCCACACGATATACACATGCAAAAATGGCAACTTTGGCAATAAAGAAAGTTCTCAGTTAATAACTGTGGAAGTGCTCATAAGAACACAAAGCTGAGAAGCAGGCTCTGTTCCAGCGGGGCGTAATGCCAAGAAGAAGAAGAAGAAGAAGAAGAGGAAGAAGAAAAAGAAGAAGTTTTTAACAATATGGTAATAACAGCTCCATTTAGTTTTACGAAATTATAATGATTGCCAAACATAGAATACCTAGATATAAGAAATGAATGTAATGCTTGAAATGAAACTAATGAAAAATATATTTGATGTTATTCAAACATTTAATGCCATCAAAGTTACTGGAAATTTGACTGTAGATGCAAGAGAAGATTTTATGATGACATGTTGAAATTGCAGGTCTTCACACGTGCAAAGGTGCAAATCATTCTCAGCTTTATTTTGATAAGTCTTAAGTGTGAAGAAGAGCAGGTATTATTTACATAGTGGTTTTTAAACAAACCCCTTGCTTCTCCCACTGACTGACTCCGGAGCTAGTTTCTGGAATTTATAATGTGTTCCTTCCACTCTATTCAAACGGAACGTTCACTCTTCCGACGATTCCAACAATGCAAACGACAACTTCGACGACAAGTGTGTGCTCACTCGACATTCGAATCCATCCATACATCTAGCTAGCAAGCCAGCGCCAGCGGCAGAATCATCACTCATCCCTTTGTGTTATTTTTTCTCTCTATGATCCTGCTACTCATGTGATTCGAACTATAATCTAGAATCCTTTCATAACAATCAACACGACAGGTTTATGATTCATCAACATTTTTCTTTTATGTGTCTTACATGCAATGTTTGCTCGTAGCACTAGCTTCGGGGAAACGATGGTATGCATTTTTTAAATTCCTTTGGATTCGTGTCTAGCAGCGTCGTCTTTTCATGTTTAATGATATTTACGTCTTGTATCAGAGCACATGTTGATAAAGTTATATGACTGACTAATAATAATTCCTTTATTTATTGGTAAATGCCACTTTACATATTTGCTTATATTTAAAAGAATCTCCCCGGGAAAATTAGATCTTACCCTATTTTCTCAAATTACCCAAGGCTCTCAATCGCCAGACAAGTGTTCAAATTCCGATCTTACTACATTTTTTTTGCTAACTTTCCAAATAAGTTCTATCGATTGCTAGACTCCGATTCACAGCAATCGCCGGCTGATTTTATACAGTGACTCAATTTCATTTTCGTACGGGGCACTGTTTCCACATCAAGTTGGTATAAAACTATTAAATGGTGCATGGATTTCGATATACTTTATCAATAACGAAGGTCATAGGTGAGCAATTCTCGCTGAAACCAGGCCGCCATCGGCACCCATCGTTAGAATTCCAATTTTATATCACTGATCGCTAGTTTTCGACAAAACTTAAGGGTGTTCCTTTCGGTTTTCTCAAATTGGTGGACCTCTCGTACGCCAGCTGGCTAAACAGTTTGCGAAAAAGCCCATTTTTTGATAAATCTAGAGTATTTCTTCACGTGATATGTCTCATATTTCCCTTGGAACATATAGCAAATTTAGTGGCATCGTATAGAGAAAAGATATAGCTTTTAATTGAATTTAAAAAAAATTTGGCGGCCATTTTAAATTTTGCCGCCATTATGAATTTTGTTAGAAAAATCGATTTTTCACCATTAGCGCACCGCTCGTTTTGAACTCTGAGATCACCATCGGAAAGCTGAGGAAAAATTGCGTAAGATAGGCTACAGAAACTAGGTGAGCAATGGTATTTACCCTATGAAATGAACGATTTTCTAAATCATGTTCTACGATTTTGACGTATATGGCGAGTGCAATCAATGAAAACATTATTTTTTGAACAACAAAGAAACAAGTTTTCAATCGTTGGTGTTTTTTTCGAGTCGAGTGAAGAATAAGAGTATTATTTTGAGTGAAAAAATCTGGCGGCCATCTTGGATTTAAGTAGTAGAATGAGTTTTCACCTTGTTAGCACTCAATATGTTGAATTTTAATGCTACCGTTACACTTACTCTTCTTCTTGTTCTTCTTTTTTCTGACATTACGTCCCTACTGGAACAGAGCCAGCCCCTCATCTTAACTAGCTTCAAAAACAAATTATCAAGAAGGATATTTTAACGCTTATTTGTTTTCTGAATGATTATTCTGCATATCTTTGATTTGAAAATTAGCATTAATTCTTTCATTTATTTGGTCTAAAACCTATGATAGAAATAAACAATCAGTTGAACAGCTGAGATAAGATAAGAAATAAAGAATCTGATTGTTTTTCTAACGGAGGCCTTATAATTCAATTAATTGAGATGGTAAAAATCATTCAACTGCTAAAAACTAAGATGGCGTCTAAATCCAAGATGGCCACCATATTTTCCAACCTCAAGATTATATATCTGCGTTTCGGCATAACGTCCACATCTGTACAAAGCCTTCTTCTCATCTTTAAATTTCGCTATTTTTAACATATATGTTGGGCGGTAGTAAAAACGATACTTTATGGTTCATAAAATCAAGGATTTTTTTTGCGTCAAAATTTAAGATTTCTATTCTTATCTAATGCATTTTTGGCAATGTTTTACGTTAAAACTACAGATATTACCACAAAACTTAATAATGTCCAAACGCGCAATTTTTAAACTTCATTCAACGACAAAAATGCATATGGTAAAAAAATGTTTTTTTTCAATCAATGTTTTTGTACGGTTTTTATTCAATAAATTTATTTATTCATTATTACTGAGTTCAAAACAAAATGATTTGTCGAAGAATTATTCTGTTATTAAAAATCGCATTATAAAAGAAAATTCCTATTTAATAACCTCTATTTATAACTAATAAAGCTGAAAATCAGGCTCGGTTTGGGTAGGAACGTAACGTCAGGAAAATAAACAGCATTAAGAAGAAGAGTATACGTAACCTTGTTTTTATTGGTAGCCTCTGAATTCGACATGCTTTAAGCTATCAAGGTGAAAAATTCATTCTACTAATTAAAATCAATATGGCGTCAAAATCCAAGATGGCCGCCATATTTTATCACTCAACATGATTTAGAAAATCGTTCATTTCATAGGGTAAATACCATTGCTCACCTAGTTTCTGTAGCCTATCTTACGCAATTTTTCCTCAGCTTTTTGCTCAGAATTCAAAAAACGATTGAAATTGAAAAAACGATTTTTCTAACAAAATTCAGGATGGCGGTCAAATTCAAAATGGCCGTCAATTTTTTTTTAACTTTAAATGAAAGCTATATCCTTTCTCTATACGATGGCACTAAGTTTGCTATGTGTTCCAAGCGAAATATGAGACATATCACGTGAAGAAATACCCTATATTTATCAAAAAATGGGCTTTTTCGCAAACTGTTTAGCCAGCTAGCGTTCGAGGGGTCCACCAATTTGAGAAAACAGAAAGGACCACCCTTAAGTTTTATCGAAAACTAGCTATCAGTGATATAAAATTGGAATTCTAACGATGGGTGCTGATGGCGGCCTGGTTTCAGCGAGAATTGCTCAGGTGTCATCTATTGTTTGGCAATAACAAACTGTATTCACTTGCTTAAATCTTTGGAATATTGGAAAAGTATTGAGTTTGTGTCTATAATTGACCCTATTCCATATTCGTACACCTAACAAAAAAGAAACATACAACATTCAAAACTCATGTTTGATGGACTAGATGATTGCTTAAGTTCTTCGTTGTGTTGTTCTGATGTAGTAGAGTACATTTGGAAAATTTATAAGCGGACATATTTGAAACTTGAGTAAATTCAAGAAAAATACCACTTGTCCCATGTGGTTTGCTAAAATATTCGGTAAGTCAAACAATAACTTACATATTATTCAACATCGCTTTCTTGATAATTTTGTTTGTTTATTTGGAGCAGGGAAAAGCCCATTTGAGCTGAGCAATATTGAGCTCTTTCTCAAATGGGCACAAAACCTCCTTTTCCTTTCGTATCAACAGACTATTACATTTGTTTCCAACTGATACAAAGATTACTTAAATCTACTTAATAACTATGACTAATTTAAACCTAGCTTGCCAGAACCAGATGAAATTTTTTACGAAGAGTTGAACGGGAAAGATGAAAATCAAATTCATTGAAACAACGGTTGAACGATCGGCACATACTTTTAAATGGTTCGTGATGCCCGTAGTTTGTGCGAGCACCGTGCAAAAATGGGAAGGAGTTCGATCGAAGTTGACGGTATGGAACATTTATATTGAGGAGAGATAATAGTTGAGCGCAATCTATTCTCGATTGGAGAAGGTCGGAAACAAAGAGACTTTTTGAAACTTCACGGCAAACACTCAACAACTCTAAGCCGATAAACTTGCAACGATCTTCATAACTGGGCAAGTTAATTGGATCGTTCCATGGGAGATGTCGCAGAGCAAAGCGCAGAAATTTCCGTTGAATTGCTTCAATACGAAATATGTTAATTTGTTAGTACGGTGCCCAAACAACTGACGAATATTCAAGAATAGACCTTACCAAAGAACAGTACAATGATTTTAAGCATTGAATATATCTGAAGTTTTTAGCAACGCGGAAAATAAAACCAAGAGTTTTAGAGGCTTTAGAGGCAATGAAGTCGATATGCTCCTTAAACGTCAGTTTTGGGTCTAGTAACACACCAAGGTCCTTAATGACAGACTCTCTTTTGAGAGATGTGGATCGAATTTTGTAGTCGTAATCTATCAAAATGCGTTTTCGGGAGAACGACATTACAGAGCATTTCGAAGCGTTTAGGTGCATGCGATTAGTTTCACACCAATTGGTAAATATCCCGAGCAGAGAAGAATGATTGATGCGGATATTGCACAAGTTTCAAAAAATTATTATCAGTTTTAGAGTAGCTAGGAGTGGATATCGACAACTTATTCTTTTGGGTCTTAGGTAATATAACACTTATAACAAATCCAAAACCAAAAATGGTAGTCCATTTCTCTAAGTTTTACTCCTAAATGGATATACATAATCCATAGTTAATGTTCCAATCGAAACATTGCGTAATTATTTTTTTAAATTTACATTTAACTATCAAACATGATTATAGAGATTTATAGAATAAATATTATGGCCGTAACCGCAACATAAACGTTTTTTAAAATGATGAAAACGACAGGATATATTCTAGTAAAAAGTGTATCAATGCTCTCTGCTCATTCAATTTATTTTGTATTTTTCTAATAAAATCAATAAATTGCAAAATATTGTGCTATTTTGAATATAATTTGAATATTTATTCAAAGATAACTGTATATTGCGATAACATCAATTATGTTGAGGTATGTACAGCGTAGTTTAGGGTACTTTATTGTAAAACGAAGCTCGCGATTCAAATTCTTTTTACAGACAATTTCAAAATTGACCTTTACCTGTTGTTTAGAATAAAAATTTGGGTTACATTGATTAAAATTATCATTTTAGAAGAGTTTTGAAACAATGGTACAACAATTTTCTGAACTCAAAAGAGATAAAAACTATTTATGATTACTGTAAACTGTATACATTCCAACTAAATTTCTATCAGAGCTCACGAATATAATTAATAGATTAGATTCAATGACAAAAATGAACGTTATTGTTTGAATCATTGGATTTTATAGCAAAAATCATTGTAAAACTGGCATTTCTCATAATTTTACCTAAATTTCATATATGTCCGCTAATAAATTGTCCAAATGTACTTCACTACATCTAAACACCATAACAAAACACTTCAGCAATCAAATAGAGCTTTTAAATTTAGTTTTGAATGTTTTGAGACATAAATTCAATACTTTTACATTAATCCAAAGATGAATGTAAATGGAAACATTTTGTGATTCGCAAATAATAGATGACACCTATTACCTTCAATGTGGATAAAGAATTTTAAACTCAATACATCATTTAATAGTTTATTACTATTTTGATGTGAAAACAGTATCCTGTACGAATATGAAATTGGGCCACTGTACGTTTAAAAGATGTAAATGTACACCATATTTGCGACGAGAGTGATGTGCAGCCTAGATGACGTGATATTACAGTTTATTTTTTACTGTCCAGCCCCCTGGCATTCTTCTACTCACCTCGCAGCACCTTCCGATCGTGATGGTTGTGGCATTTGAGTCCTTGGCAGCCCCGTTTTTGCACCAATGACGGACAGTGTTTGCCGCCGTTTTGTGGTTTCTGTTCAATTATCCTGGTCCGTGACATCATGCCAGTTCCGCAGGTGGTGTCGCACTCACTCCAGGGGCCCCATTCACTCACGACGCAATCGATGACTATCAGGTGGAAAAAGGTGGGAAAACGAGAAAAAAGTGAAATTATCAGAGATGTGACAAAAATATTATTTATTCGGTTGAGTGACGCAAACAGGCTGCTTGAATGGTTGAATGGATTATTGAAATATTTGCTCGGCGTGGCGTTGAACACATTCCTCGGACTGCCAGTTAGTGGCAGCTTCATTAATGCTCACACGGAGAAGGAAATATATGGAGTTATGGTTTTTTTTTGCGAAGATGATTTTTCTTACTTGCAATGATCGATTTTCCTTAGCGTAGCCCTCTTCGCATTATTACAGAAAACTGATTAATTTGCCAAAACATTTTTTGGGGTTGCATTATATAGAGTTGCCCAATCCTGTATCGTAAGCTAGAAACATTGCGGAAGAAATTACTTTGGCAAAGTTATGATCGAAAGAGAGGATCGTTGAAGAGAAATCGACGAAGTCAGTTCAACGCTTATGAGAGAATAGTGTCGATTTTTGGTATTTTAATACAATTTCATTGACTTTTAAGGACGCAAATTTATCATCGTGCCTGCTACATTGATGTGGGTCAGCTTTTCCAGCTTTTTTCAGCGTACTGAGGAATTCGAGAAAACGTAAGACATTAGAAATGATTTCTCAGATTTTCCGGTATGGAACTATTCTTCTTCTCATCCATAAAAAGCAAATCATAAATATTACATAATACGATGCATCTGATTTTGATTTCTAGCCATTTACCATATTTGGATAGTTGGTCAGAAATTGTAACAGTTTCTGTGCAGACATAATGGACCAAGTGTCAAAAAGCAATGAACTGATGCATTATTACATTTTTTAGGTTAATTTCAGAGTCCGATGGAAGTTTTTGGTATGGTGCCTGTATGAAACATTGTAGAACCCGCTTTTTGAACCAGTACCGTTTTGATTCATATTACGGACAGCTTCTTATTCAGGACACTCTACTTTGTATGGGAGACATTTCACATGAAATGTTTCAATTTTTGCCGTTCAGAAGTTCACACTTTCGAGGTTTATTTTAATCAAAATTTTCTATAGATATCTATAAAAATTTATAATACTCAACTGCCTTAGACGCCTCTTTAGTGGTTCGCCAATTTCAAATAATGTTTTGACTTGTCTTCTTACGATTTTCATGAGCTGTCCGGAATTTGAATCAAAGTGCCCGGAATATGGGGCAAAAGTAAGGAAGCGTCCGGAATAAGTATCATGAAAAGTCCACACATTTCTATTTATTTAAAACTAGTGGTCCCGGCAAACTTCGTCTTGCCATCAAGTAGGCTGTTGAAAAATGCTATGGATCGTCCTATACAAAATGACAGTTCCGTTCACTCTCGTTTTTCCGACATTCCCGGTGAATATCCGAGGATTTTTATACACACAAACACGTCGGAACCCTTGACGAACAAAACGGAGAATAAATAATTCAAATCCGTTGACCCGTTCATTAGTCATTTCGCGACATACAAACCCCATTCCATTTTTATTTATATAGATTAACCATGCATCAGAAACAAAATCTTCAACCACCATTCGAAAGTTCAGTGTTTTAAAGGCTCAATAGCGCTGAAGAATCATACAGTTTGATTTATTTTATATGCTCCCTGATGGATTATACTTCATTGAGGCCTTAAGTGTCCGTAATATGAATCAAAACGGTATATTTTGACAACTACCGAAAGCTAAACATTACATATATTTTGCAATTGGATTAAATGGACAAATTGATGTGAAGTTTTGCGAAAAAGTTACACGTCTTCTCAGTGAGAATCGAACTCACGACTCCCTGAGTTCGATTCTCACTGAGAAGACGTGTAACTTTTTCGCAAAACTTCACATCAATTTGTCCATTTAATCCAATTGCAAAATATATGTAATGTTTAGCTTTCGGTAGTTGTTAAACTTCCACTCGGCTGGTTAGCTGTAAACCACGATTCATAATTAAAAAAAAACAGGTATATTTTGGCCGGTACCGTTTTGATTCATATTACGGACACTTAAGGCTTTAGTGAAGTATAACTCAGCATAGAACATATTAAATAAATCAATCTGAATGATTTCTCAGCGTTATCGAGCGTCGGAAACCCCTACCTTTCGAATGGTAGGTAAAGAATACGCTTCCGCAACTTGAATAATTTTAAATAAATCGAAATGTGTGGCCTTTTCATGATTCTTATTCCGGACGCTTCCTCGCTTTTGACTCATATTCCGGACACTTTGATTCGAATTCCGGACACCTCATGGAAATCATTAATAGAAAAGGCAAATCATCAGTTGAAGTCGTCAAGCCGCTAAAGAGACGCTAAAGAGACGCTAAAGAACGCCAGTTGGACATTATAAGTTTGCATACATTTTTATAGAAAAAGCTTATAAAAACGAGCCTCGAAAGTGAGAACTTTTAAACAGCAAAAATTGAAACATTTCGTGTGAAATGTTTCTCATACAAAGTAGAGTGTCAGGAATAAGAAGCTGTCTGTAATATGATTCAAAACGGTACTCAATTTTCACTTGGTTCACTCCGATTGAACATATATTTGAATATTTCGGGTCTTTATTGCGCTGACCCAAACATTAGTTTTCAAGCTAACGTAATGTCACTGATTTCGGAATTTAAGATATGGAATCTTGAAGAATTTAAGATACCTATGTCGAACGATGGTGGTAATCTGTTTATCTTCGAGATGTTTACCCAGTTTGACCACCCAAATATTATATGATTGATTTTTTTTTCAAGAAATTGTTCAGTCAGGAAAACCCAAATCACCCGTCATATTTGAATCGTCCCTGGACCAAGTGCACTTACACACAATGGTATCGACCGTGATAATTATATTTTAATTTGTTTACCAGCTCCTCGATATATTTTGCTCGAAGTAAGGGTTCATTCAAATATTACGTAACGCAAAATTTGCCAATTTTGGACCCCCTCCCTCCCCCACGTAACAGCTTTTGTATGGAAATTTTTAAATTTTTGTATGAACCGTAACACTATGTCAGACCCCCTCCCTCCCCCTGTTGCGTTACGTAATATTTGAACAATCCCTAAGAGCATGGAAGAAAGCAATGAATACTAGGTGGATAGGTACCGTAAGGGAACGGCGAGATAAATTGGATTAGATGTTGAAAAGGGTATTCATTGCTTTCTTGTCCATGCTCTCTCTTACTTCGAGCAAAATAGACCGATATGCCGGTAAACAAATTAAAATACAAGTGCACTTAGTCCATCAAACTTCGTTATATGAGAAGTTTGCATTATGTTTTTTCATGATATTATATAGGTCAGAAGTGTTTGGTCCGTTGAATCTGTTGCATGCTCCTTTGTGGGCGTACGACGGAATCCGGATCAATTATGTCCGGCTGGCGTAGTAACCTCACTATCGATATCGATCATTCGTGTATATGCTTACGTATTGATTTCAAATTATATCTTGATCGTTTACCAAAACGAATCCTTTCCTACATCCAAACTCTCAGTGTTTTCTTGTGGAATTGCAAAGGACTCCTCGGCTTCTATAAAGCAAGTCAACATTCCCGTCCCATTCTCAAACTAACCTGCATTCGGACGCAGCCTGCGCTGCACAGTGATTTTTTTTGCCGATTTTGTGATCGAAATAGAATAGCGTCTAAACCGTTGGTTTTAATGAAAAAGTTTGTTCAGAGAAGTTTCTTCATTCGATAAAGCGCTTCACTGAGAAGACGTGTAACTTTTTCGCAAATCTTCACATCAATTTGTCCATCTAATCCAATTGCAAATTATATGTAATGTTTAGCTTTTCGGTAGTTGTTCTACAAAGTTGTTTAACTACCAAAACTAAATGTTTTTGCTGAACATTGCAGCTTGCTATCTCTAATGGTAAAATAGTTATTAGAGTGGTTCAAAAAATCGTTTTTGTTCCACACCGCTCATTCGATCCAAGATCAAATTCTGAGTGTCCTCCCAAAATTTGAGCGCATTCGGATGAAAATTGAGACTGCACAAGCCCTTCAAAGTTTATATGGGAATTACTATGGGAAAAGCAAACAAATCATTCAATCGGTCATAGTGTTTGTCCATGTGCTTTTGGAGATTAGAGCTACATTGATTATGTAAGATACATTTATCAGCTACAACCTTACCGAAGACCGTTTTCAAATCGGACGGCTCAGTAATTAGTTATAGATTTATAGCCAATCGCAAATTCTTCTACAGTGCTCACTTATCTTCTGAACAGGCAACATTGCTGCACCTGGCGCGAAAGATAGCACACATAAATCATGGCTACTATGTTTTACTGCATATATCCAGTGGTGCCTGCAGAGCAGCCCAAATATCATAGCCAAAGTTTTACAACTCATACAGAAATCAATAACTAATTACTGAGCCGTCCGATTTGAAAACGGTCTTCGACAAAGTTGCGGCTGATGAATTTATCTAACAGTATCAACGTAGCTCTAATCCCTAAGAGTACATGAGCAAACACTATGACCGATTAAATGATTTGCTTGCTTTTCCCATAGTAATTCCCATATAAACTTATACAATGAAAATGTATTTAATTGCGAAGCAACTGTGCCTCGATCTTCCCCGGTTGCCTGACTTCATCGGAGGAGTGCTGTGTGCACTTCGGCTATCTCAGCGCTAGCTGTTCTGCTAGTTCGCTGTTTGAGCTTTATGTCGTGAAAAACGCTGCTCACTACGACATTTCTATGGTGTCTTTGCGACTACTCGTTTTGCCCAATTGTCGGTTTAAGATCTCGCCGGGGCTTTGGACTGCTTTCTGTGCGACGACGCATACTTCCCTTAGGCTGGCCTCGCGTCAGAGCCCTGTTGAACATCTACTGGACGTTCACTTCGTTGCTCTACGAAGACTCTGTTTCAGCTCTCTTGGTTGACCGAGGTCGGTCCAGCGATTCCGGTTGGAGGATGACTTCCGGTTCACTGGCGCCCCGACGACCCAAAACTGGTTTGAGACGATCGATGCTACTCGGCCTAGTCCCCGAAGGTCCCCTACTCCGGCTATGCGCTTTTTCATTCGAAGCATGAAGAAGCGCATAGCCGGAGTGGGCTGTGGCCGATGGAGTGCCCAAGTCGGTCCAGTGATTCCGGTTGGAGGATGGTTCCGACGACTCAATCCGGTGATACGGCGTACTACTCAGAGTAGTCACCGGTGGTGGATCTATCGTACTCCGGCGAAGATTTCCCCAGCGGCGGAAGATCTCCTAAATCGATGCTATCCGGACAGATGTCGAGGTCGGTCCTGCGATTCCGGTGATGGGAAGCTTCCGGTTCACAGGTGCCCCGAAGATAATTTGCCGGTGCAACAAAGCGCAACTAGTCCCCGGCGGTGGACTGAGCCTACTCCAAAGCTGGCAGGGCAGATGCCGAGGTCGAAACTGCGATTCCGTTGGAGGGAAATTTACGGTTCACAGGCGCCCCTACGACCATTTGCCGGTGCTGTTTCGCGAATTACTCTGCTACACCCCGGCGGTGGACTCAGCCTACTTCGACTCGACGTTGGTCGGCCAAGTCCCATGGTCGGTTCAGCAAATCCGGTTTGCAGGCGCCCCAACGCCTTATTGCCGATACTACGCTACGCCCGCTCTACTCGGTCTAGTCCCCGACGGAGGATCTAGCCTTCTCCGATCGCGACCCAGAGCGCGTGCCGACCAAGCTTGATAGAAACTCTTCTGCGATGCAAAGAGGAGGCGATTTTGCCGTTTTTCTGAGGAGAAAAAAATAAACTCAAAATTTTCAACACAGATCCTCAAGCGATTCGAGTGAGAGTGCAAAAAAATGCGAGGATTTTTTAGGCACCCTCTCTCTCTCTCGTTGCGATGCTCACCATCACTCACACTTCAAACGAACTCTCGAGTCTGCCGCCCGAACAGACAGTCCTCGGGGAGTTGTGAGAGCACCCTTTTTTGATGGAATTTTACTCGGTTGTGTTTTGTGCTGCATCTTCCTCGCTCATTTTTCGTTGCCTCTCTGCTTAGCATTTTTTCGCTCCCTCGCAAAGAGGCAAAGGCTGCACGCTGCTCTAGAGTATTTCACCGAACTCTGATGATGTTGAGGAGAATTATCAAGCCTGGTGCCGACTAATTGAAAGTCTATTTTCGGTTTTGGGGTAACTTTGATAATGGGTATGTAAACACATGAATATCGACAACCAATTTACTGCTTGACACCATTGCAGATGGAACTTGATTGGAGAGTGTTAATAGAGAACATGGATAAGCTTTTATTCATAAAATTACAGAATTTATAGAAAAATTCATCTACAAACGTGTTTTTGGATCAGATATGCATGACAAACATTATTATAAGTTTGTACAAATTGGTATAAAATATTATTTCTGAAAAGATATCGATTGATATTCACTTTTTGACATTACATTCAACATTAATCAAACGTTTTTGGAATATTAAAAAGTATATTTAGAACAAAACCGAATGAATTACTTAGAGCAGATGGGGCGTTGCATACGCATAGATAACCGTGCAATTCGTAATTCCTATTCCTTGATTGACCAGACCAATCGAAGTTGCACAGATTGCGGTCAAATCGAAAGTTCAATTTTCGGCGTCAGCCACGTCTTTACAGTCATCGAGGAAGGGACGGAATGTTGGTGGTGTGGCAAACATGGTTACTAGATACCGAAATCACCTCTGCATCTCCATGATTGTCACAAGAAGGGGATTTGTTAGTGGGAAGAGATAATCAATCACATACTCAGGATGTACCTTGGTAAATAATATGATACAACCTGCATTTAGGGTAATTTCTATGTCCATGTGATTCGATAAAGGATTGAGCAGCGCGTAAATTTAAGCAGACAATCAAGTAGTTTAAGCAATCCATTAGTTGTGGGTGTTCCTATTGTTGAGGTAGTGCCATTGAATTAGCCAAAGTACCGACACTGAAAATCGACGTACTGGCTTGTTCATACACGAAATAGTTGAAAACATTGTTCAAATTGCTTTAAAATTGATGAAATATTACCAAAACTGCTAAAACTTTTCTCACTTGTACGAATAGTTGCGGTACACTGTTCCTATAATGGAGGATCCCATAAGAAAACAACGGATACCGCAACTATAGGAACTCAAATTCAAAATATACCGCAACTAGAGGAACAGTATACCAATAATAGAGGTATCATTTTTCACTGACATGTCGTTGGTTATTGCGATGAAACTATTTTTCTCGTCAAGCAAATGGACGTTACTTTCCGTTACAACAATAATATATACAATGTACATTTTGAATTTTCAACGGCCAAATGAAGTTGAATCGTGCTTAGTATTTCCACATTTACCCTAATTCGTCTGCTGATGTCCGAGAAAATTGCAAAAGAAGCGCGACATCGGTTTAATAGCCAAGAATACGTATATTCCCCTACGTAAATTAGTCTTTCAAAACCAGTTTATCAAACGAAAAAAACGAAACAATACAAGATTTGAATCAAGAATGTGCCGTCACCTCTGGTGGCGAACTGTACACTGGTTTGTGTAGCATAGCTTAAATGGGGCGTTGCGTTTGACATGATTCTACCCCATTACTCCGAATCCCATTACCCCGAATACCATAAAATCGAATGCCACTACCCCGAATGTATTGTGCATTCAGATTAACTTTAGACCGAAGTGAAATATCACCGAAAGTTCGCCGAAGTTCGGCGTCGGCATTCTACCGAAGTGCTACGCCGACAAAGGCAATCCTTATGCGTCGGCGAAGCACCAAATTAGAATGCCGACGCTGAACTTCGCCGAAGTTTTGACTGCCGAACTTCTAATTGTCACTCGAAATGTCAATACCATAACCCCGAATCCGATAACCCAGAATGCTGTTATCCTGAATTTAAAATTACGCCAAATAGCATTGCCCCGCGGGTAATGAGGTAGAATCATTTAATATTATATAGAAATGTTTCGACTTGGATTCCTAAAAAGGCCCCAATTTTGGAAAATAATTTTTGCTTCAACTGGGCTGTCAGGAATAAGTGACAAACTCTTTAAAATTTTCTCAAATGATATTCATAGCATAGATTGTATGAAAAGCTTTCAAAATTATTAAAATGTAATCGATTTTCGATACTCGAATAAATCTCGCACAACTTGTGATCTCGGAGGAGGTTCTTCTCTTCATCGTAACATTTTTGAATAACGTGTAAATCAATTAGTTTGCTCAGCAAAAAGAAACTACACCAATGTTATTTCGTTTAGTACCGTAATTTCGGGTGAAATTGATCATTTTTCACGGTTTTTCTTATCAGGATCACGGTTCTTAATGCAGGAAAACAAGTACGAAGGTGAGTCTTATGGCTCATGTATCGAAATTTCCTAACAAATGTCATTTTAGTGCTTAGAAATGAGCATGAGCATGAGCATGATTGACCGCCCACAGTTGCTACTCCGTTATTGCAAGAACAGCTGTACTTTCACAGGGAACCAACTGACACTACTCGAGATCAGTAGCATCCTCAATGTGTAAGTACTGGTGCTCTCATTATTATAACAAACAATAACGGCGCCGGCTCCGTCCGAATGCAGGTCAATTTAGGGATGGTAGGGAAATATTGACGTGTTACTTGCTTTATGGAAGCCGAGGAGTCCTCTGCACTTCCGCAAGTAGACACTGGGAGTTTGGATATGGGAAAGGTTTGGGTAAAGGATTCGTTTTGGTAAACGATAAATATATCATTTGAAATGAATACCGGATTCGCGATTTTACTCGATAAACTCATTGAACGCCGAACAAGTGTTCGTTGCTCGCCCCACAGGAACAAGCGACTAGATCAAAGGATCAAATACTACTAACGCGATCCGCGACATTATTCCACCGTTTTACGCGTACGACGAGTGGCATGCTCGATCCTGCCCTCATCGCCCGCCCCCGCAGGAGCAAGTGTCGTCCAGAAAATCCAACTTATTGCAAAACGGAACAAACTCATCGGATTGATGCTTTCTCCGTTATCCAGACGAGACCCAGAAAAATCACACAACACTTTTATGCAAATAAGTAAATATAATTTGAACACCAGGAAAACGAAGTTTAAAACAAAATACGCAGTTTTTCACAAACACCACAATTACAAGAAAAATTAAACTATCCGGGTGGCGTAGTACCAGCCGAATCACTAGCAAAATCGCGAAAAAATTCTGACATGCAGAACGCGAAACCAAAACGTGACGAGCAGTGCATAACACGACCGCTCGAGGCAAGGCCTGCTGCGCTTCCTCAATGTCATTTTAGTGCTAAGAAATATCTCTAAAATAAAAAATTGGGGGATCTCATTTCGGAGTGAAATTGATCACTTGCCAATGCAATTATTGTTAGCTTTCAAAACAGCTCTACATAATAAATTGAGCTCCCTGAATCCGAATATGCTTGCTAAATTGTCAACAATACAATATTTATAGAAATAATGTATGGTTAAATTTTAAGAATTTTTATTTGTTCATTTATTTATTTATTTGTAATAATTATTGCGACGTAAGACATTGTCTTTCAAATTGTCACAAACTGACTTCAAATTGGAGTTTATGATTTAATTCACTTATCGAACACTACTCTATTTAACCTAGTTCCTGAAGGTTCCGTACTACCTAATTCATGTTGTTGAATCTGATAAGACCCCGCCTAAATCCAATAACAGAAGAACATAATTTAATACTGATGGGTAACGCATTCCAGTGTACGATGCTTCGCACAAAGAAAGATTGACCGTAATAAACAGAGTTATGTTAAGGGATGCTAAAATTTATTGTCCGAGGCTGTCGCATATGAGTTATTTTTGAAAATAGATAATTCGGGGTTTTAGATTCAATTATTTTATGAAAATTTAAACATAATCTGTATTCATAGAAACGTCGGAAAGAGCATCCAAGTAATGTTTCGTGCAAATGTGAAACTCTGAAATAACTGGGAAGGATGGACATATCGCACACAAGCATTAAGGGCAAGACGCATTTTATTCATGGCAGCCATGGACGCATTACTGTTTATAAAATCTCAGTAGATAAAATGCGGTAGTAAGAGTGCTTTGAAAAGTGTGGTTTTTATTGGAGCGTCCAAATGAATCGTAACTAAGTTAAGTTGCTTCAAAACATAATATATTTTCCTACATTGCTGGTTTATCTGAGCATCCCAATACAGATTAGAAGTGAAAATCATACCAAGATTAGAAGCTTGATCAACAAACTCTATATTTTCATCACCCAAATATAAATCTGGTGTTCTCAGTGCATCTCTACATTTATTGATAAAAAGAGCTTTGGTTTTGGTTAAATTGATTGGTAAGAGATTTCTGTTTGACTATTCAAAACATTTTTGAAGATCAGAATTTATTCTTCTTGCTACCTCGTCTAGGCTCATATTTTTATGACAACAGAGATAAATTTGCACATCATCTGCGAATCATCAATCATTTATAAATAATGAAAAAAAAAAATAATAATGGTCCAAGAATTGACCCTTGTGGTATGCCAGATTTAATCTCAACGAAAGATGAATATGTCATGTTGTGAAAGACAGCTTGATTACGATCACAGAGATATGATTTAATAAGAGAGACAGAAGTGTTCGAGAAAAGAAACTTTGAAGATAATTTGTTGAGCAGTTTATGATGGGATACACGGTCAAAGGCCTTAGCAAAATCTATTAGTAGAAGTATAGCGATTCCTTTTTTATCAATAGCTTGGGCGATGTCATCGTGTACTTTCAAATGTGCAGTAGTGGTACTGTGTTTTTTGCGAAAACCAGACTGATCGAGGAAGTTCATATGATCTATATATTCACTGATCTGAATCTTCAAGATTTTTTCGAAGACTTTCGAAAGTGAACACAGTAAACTAATTGGCCTTAGATTCGTAATATCAGAACGTTTGGATTTGTTCTTAATCGGAATAACCTTGACTTGCTTCCATACAGTGGGATACTTGCCGGTTAATATAATCCTGTTGAAAAGGTGTTTAAAATGAATAATTGCCAATGGTAAAACTATTTTAATAAACTGAATGGGAATGTTATCTAGTCCTACAGCATTAGACTTGATATCGAATATAGCATTCACGATTTCAAAATCGTCAATTTCACGGAAAACGAAACCATTTGAATTAGCTGGAAATGAATTATTAGGATAACTATCAGAAGAGAAATTTGAAGAGACATAACGGTTAATGTCGTCTGAAGATGCATTACAGTCAACACCGGAACTATTATCATTGGAAACACCAAGCCTTTTAATGTTACTCCACAATTTTTTACTTGGCACATTAATATTTAATACACGTCTCTCATAGTTTGACTTGGCATTTCTAATCATGTTGGTAACTCTATGTAAACTATTGACACTTGTTTTATCCCTGAGCCAATTTTATAAGCAATATTTCTTGAAATAATCGCTCGCTCTATGTCAGATGTGAACCACTGATTTTTTTTTTTTGGGTCTGATCATTCTGAGAGGTATGTAAAAATCATGCATCATGAAGAGAAATCCCGAGAGATGTCAATGGAAGATGATATTAAGGAGCTTAAAAACAACGTTGCTGATATCATGACCGCTATTGCCTCAATAACCAAAATGCCAAACAGTGTTCCTAAGTCTGCCAGAGTTTCTTCGCAAGGAGATAGTGTTATTCCTCGATCACAAAGTGCACCGCTCAGTGGAAACAACGTAGGGGCTTTTTCGAATTATGAAAGTGATCGAGAACGACAGAACTCAATAGACGATGGGGAATTCGCAATACTGCTAACGAACGTCGATGTGAGTGTTTCGGAGATTGATATAATGCAGATGGCTTCGCAGGCGATTGGAATTGATGATCCCGAATGCATTAATGTTACAAAACTAGTATCTAAATGGAAATCTCATAATTTAGACTTTGTTTCGTTTAAGGTTGTAATGGATTCAAAATTCAAATCACGTGTGTTGAGTCCAATGAAATGGCCCCGAAATATTAAATTCAGAGAGTTCGTTCACAGAAATACTCAAACTTGGAAGCCAAATTTGTTAAAATAGATCTTGTTGTTATGTAATTTCATGTTAGTGAGATATTTACATGCAGATTGATGATGTTACTTCTATGTTCTATGTTGAGTTGGTTTTGTTGGTATGATATTATTATGTAGATAGATGATGTTATATGTTCTCCGAATGTATTGTTGTATTTATAGTTTAAGACATTCAATAAGACTTAAAAAAGTCAGTTGGATTATAATATAATAAAATAAAATAAAATAAAATAAAATAAAATAAAATAAATGAGTAATTTTTCATTCAAAAATTGCAGAAGAAGATCGGGATCATCTTACGACAAGTATTCGTTCCAGTTCATAGCATTGAATGCATTTTGTAAAGCATTAGCATCGAAATGAGCGTAATGCATTGACATTTACATTAGGTGCTTCTATTTTTAACGATACAAATATCATGTCATGATGTGAAATTCCAGGCAACGAAATCTGGTCATGCTTACATACTTTATCCAGTGAATCAGTTAAAAAGAGGTCTAGCATCGAGCATCCTGTGTTATGAAAATATGTTGGTTCATTATTGACGCATACATAAGATTTGCCTGAAATAGCATCTCTGAATCGTCTTTGTCGCTATTATTTTTGAGAAGATCTGTATTAAAATCACCTATGAAAAAGGTTGATTCAAATTTCACAGTGAAGTGATCGAAGTGTTGCATTAATGTATTTGAGCAATCTACATCTGGGGGATTATAATATACTGCCCACATAATTCGATCTCCAAAACACATAAACTCAGTTATTCGTGCATCATTACCTACTATGGAAGATGCTTCTAATACACGGCATACTAAGTTTTTACGAACATACACACAGATTCTCCCACCGTGTCGGTTACGTTCGTTCCTATAAATTTCCTAAAACCTAAAACATTATATTTTCAATGGAATCATCCAACCCTGTTTCTGTCATACAAATCATGTCCAAATTACAATCAAACAAATTCAGTTTTAGTTCATTGAACTTTGAAAATCTACGGGCTGTCAAACTCTGAACATTGATATGACAAATGTTGAACAAATCTGAATCTAAAGCCGACCTAAAAACCGCCCTGGGTATCAAATTACTTGTGGAAGCATCATCACTGTTAACGTTATTCAGCATTTCTAGAAACAAGAAGTTGGATTAAGCTAAGATCATTATCGAGACCCACACAACATGAACAGATACAAATTACCAGGAACCATAAACTAAAATGTCTAAATAACATAAGGACTGTTCATTTTATAAAGTGGACACTTTGTTTATGCTATATCTTTTTTATTTATTGATAAAATCGTAATCGGTTTTCTGTGTATCGTTGACCTATTATTCTAAAATGCTATGAAAATATAAAATCTTTGAAAATGCTTTTGGTTGAAGAGCTAAATAGTTTTCCAAAAACTCTTAAAAAAAGCTGTCCGTCAAAGTTTAACATTATTTTTCGCAAAACAAAAATCCTTATTTTTATGAACAAATTGTATGTTTGTATCCTTTACTATTCTACTAAAGGTAAAGCTTTAAAAATATCAATTATATTCCACCATTCTATGACATTAGGTAACTTTAGTGATTTACCCATTTATGGCCAAATTTGTTGATACACCATCCTTTCACTCACAGCAAAAGAGAAAAGTAAAAAGCGTGTTCAAAACTAGTTAAATTTTACTGTTTATGGTAGTTTTACTAAAAAGTCTCATACTTTTAAAAGCATGTACGCATATTTATCGATCTACAGCAAATTGTAAACAGTTTTCTCCGAATTTTTCAATTGGTAATCTCAGAATAACATATTATGAAAATAATATGTGGAAAATAAAATCGATTTTATTACAGCAGTGTTGCCAATTTTGATGATTGTCAATGTACTTTGATAGGTCTTCTAAGAATAAAGCAATTGTGTTTCTGTTGTGATTTGAATGTGACGTGGGGACTTACTAAGTAACTCTTTGAAGGCGTAAGTTATTTTTCATATTAATACCATATTAGGAATTCCGTCAGGACGTACTTTTACACAAAAAATTCTGCTCATATCAATTCCCATCAAATTTAAAAAAAAAATTCTTTAAAAATATACGGGAAAATTAATTTTATTATATCTGTAAAATTGTTGCTCCAAAAATAACTTGATTTTTTCCATCAGGCTTCTGATTGATGATGTTTTCGAAGAACAAGCCTATTTTGAAACTAGAAAATATAAATTATCGAATTTTCCAGCCAATTTCTTACAATCATTGATTTTGATAACCTCAAAAAATCGACCGATCTAATAGTTGTTCCATATTCGTAAGAAATTTAATTATTTTGGAGAATTTTTATTATCACAACATTGTACAATACTAGTCGAACGATGTGCAAAAAACCGATTGAAATTTCATTGATTAATAAGAAAGATACATCATGCACGAGGTGTCCACTTTATAAAATGAACAGTCCTTAATTTTCTCAGAATTACGATACAAACGCCTGAATGTATGCAATATGCTTTGGAATTTGCTGATATTCAACAGAAAATTAATTATTTCAACCGAATCAGCGAATTGGTACGAATTTTGGTGATGAAATCTGGTTTGGGAAAATATATTAAGCATCGTTTAGGTTTATACCATGTTCAAATCCTTGTTCAGAGCTTAAAGTTTATGGATGTTTGTCAATGCTGCACCGTATATGATTTTGATTTTTTTTTCAACATTTTCATAGAAATAAACATTCTTAAACGCAAAATACTTCCCAACACACAATTCGACAATAGAAACGACAAACAACGTTCATTCAGTGCAGGTTCAATTAACATTTGTGCTCCATTAGGAGGAAATAAAGTCGTGTGACACAGTGATCAATTTCACCCGAATTTACGGTATGATCCAGGATGTATCAGAGCTACCCGCATCGCCAAAGATGACTAAACAAAGCTCGCATTATGATGAAAAATCAACATGTTGATCTCAATAGTTATGCTCTTGGATTTGCACTACTATTCAATCCTATATATTCATGTATAAGCTGCTCTATCTTCTCCATTGTTGATAAAGTTGTTATAATCCAGTAAATTTGAATTAGTAAATAATCTGTAATTTCGAAACATGAATAACCTAGGTACATTTTTTTTTTCATACTGAGGTTGATTAGACCTTGGTGTAAAGGAACGATCACACGAACTTTATTGTTCATTTTTTCACTAACATCTTTGAGCAAGAATAGCTGGAGGTTTACAGTGGTGTTTCCTCTGATGATAAAATCGTCTTTCAAGGATCCTACTATGTTTTTCTCCATTTCCCTAGGATGCACTGGATTGTGTGCTTCGATTTCACGGGATATTTGATATTTGATTGTTTGGTGGAAAAGAGATAACTTCCAATAACGTTCCACCAACATTGATTTTTGAAATAATCAGTTTTCCAAAGCGTGGTGTGTAGTCTGCTAATTGATAGGTCGATACCGACCAACCTCAACTTAAAAGCGAAAAAGCAAATGAAGGAAAATCAACTTTGAAGTGTACATTGACATGTCATATAGAATAGTGTTAGTCTCAGAGCATTTCGAATTTGTATTCATATTGATACATATTGGAATTGATTTATCTTTCTATTTCAATGATACGCACGAACTAGTAAAGTTGGGTTAAAGTAGCTGTTTTGAGAGACTTTTGTTTAAAATATACCTTAGTACATATCTGCAACTAGATGGAGAATTCTCAATTTATTATAACTTCCACAACCAATACCTATTTTACAACCTTCCGTTGAGAACAGTTAATCATCATTATATTATTGATTGCAGAAGTTGCCAATACAAGCTCTATTCACCTCTCAAGTTTCCGAAGAACTCAAATAAAATCCTTTGATAGGTTCATGATTGACCATAACCTTACCTACATTTGTCTATCTCTATGACAAAGTAAACAAAACTATCAAATTTATTGCCCTCGTTTCATCCTTCCTTGGGTGGCGTCTGCCTGGATGGCACCAAACGAAAGCACCTTACCTTGTGAACGATCGACGTGAGAAACCTGCTGCAAGATTGATTGAATAATCACAGCATTATAGTATGACTATACCAAAAGAGAGGGACACAGTGAACGACTCGACCAGTAATCCGGTGCAAAAGGTTCCCACCCATGTAATCTGAGCTTGAATTCCTAACCGCACTACAGGCCATAGTCATCATCATTCTGGGTCCCCCGAGTCGAATCCGGCGATCCCAAGGAAGGAATAATAAATAAGCCATAAAATGATGGCAATACAGGGTGATGTGGTGCTACATAAAATTCCTTTTGTTCCCATATAGACCTCATACAAACTCGGCTCCGGAATTGAGTGCAAAGCTAGGTGCAAAGTCTGTTAAAGAGCTAAGCCTGCCACATCCTTCATAACGAGGCGTTCGACGACCTCTTCCCATGAGCGTAGCCAGGGGGAGGCAGGGGTGATCGTTGACCCTGGCCTAAGAAAATAAATTCTGAAACAACTAATTTGCTACAATAGTTGATGATGTTTGAGTTTTAAAAAGATTGTCTATAACATTTATTCAAAAAAATGCGTTCGTATAAACTTTTTGTAAAATTCATGGAGTCCAATTGAAACAGTATTTTGCTAATGACAAAACTCAAAGGTTTTATGAAGAGTCCGCTTATGCGATTTTGAAGTATTTGTCATTTTCAGCTATTCTTCGAAGAATTCTTAATAATTCAGGTTTTCTTCGGAGCAATCTAATAAGGAATACCTTCACATATACTATAGGAAAGAGAAGAATCGAAATGAAATATCGAAGAAAATTCTATAAAGAATTTCTTTCAAAACATTTCCAAGAATTAATCTATGGCATCCTAACAGAACATTATTTAAAGCACAAGGAATTACTTAATGAATTGTTTCAGTAATTTTAACAAAAGCACACATAGGGAACCACATAGCCATAGTGGTGGACGTGGCTATTTAGTAAGACCAAGCTAAGGGACGTGGATTCGAATCCCACCGGTCGAAGAAATTTTCTCGATTTCCCAGGGTATAAACTGTCCTAGTTGGAACATATTGTTAAAAAGAAGAAGAAGAAAAAACAAAATCTATGAATACTTCTTAGATCATCATCACAAATTCTTCTGCAGCACCCAAAGAAGATTTATAAAAATATTACTTTGGGTTTAAAGCAAAATCTGATTACGCTCATGTCTCTTCTCGGGGGTGTGGGAGTCGATAAACCATAAATGAGGCATGAAATACTGTTATTGTTCGGGATTATTATTTTTTTTCTTCGGGCTCTGCCATCAGGATGTATGTGAACTTGGTCATGGTTGGTTCATATGACGCCGTATTGCTCGGTCTAGGCCTCATTTCCTTTTATTTTACTGCTCAGCCACGGTTCACCGCTTGATTATGATTTTAGAGGGCGCTTTTCATTTAGATAAAAGGAAGGCTTTTCATTCTAAAATATGAATTTTTGCGTTTGTCGCTTTTTATCGGTGGCGTAAAGCTTAATGCGGGAACGGAAGCATTGTGGGTTGCACGATCAAGGCAAATTACCTTGGATGTGGCATACGTTTCCTTGCGACATCCGATTCAATTTGGCTTCGTTATTATATGCACGATTAACATATGCCAGGCAAAAGATGAAAGCTAGCAGTCGTGCGTATGATTTTGTGATTATGTTTTGAAGTGTTTTCTTCATCATTGTAAATGTTTTGAAATAAATATGAACATGGCCATGTTCCCATGCATGGGATAGAAATAGGTGAATTGGTTGACGCTCAAAATCTTCAAGATGTCACATAATTTTGAGCAGTGCGTTTTTTACTTCCATCTTTCTGTTGACGAAAGTTTGAATACTACTTATTGTAATACTTCTAAGGGCTGCTTTTTATAACAATTCATCCCTTTCTGATCCGTGCTAGGACGCTTATTTAGATTTTTCGTTAGACTTGTTGGTTGAAGCAAAATTTCGATAGTGGTGATAAACTTTCTTGGACATCGTCTTCAAAAAAAAAAAAAACAATATCGAAGGTCACTTTTCCGATACGATTGATAGCATGAATAAGCGTTGGGATGTGCGTGAACTTTTAAGTTTTTTTTTTCTTTTGTGGCATCACATATTCTTAGTGTACACCCTTCACAAAGGACTAACTAAACGAAAGCGTGCTCGTTATCAATCATAATTGATTTATTTACTAAGAGAAACAAAACTTTAGTATTGATTTGACCTTGCATCGGAGCGCTTGGTACAAAAATTAAGACAGGATTTTAGGACCCTATTGATGTTCAATTCCAAGACTGTTATCGGTTATTTAAACCAAATGCTCCTGGGTGGGTGGTAAATGACTGGACATTGCGTACCATTGGTACTTCACGTAACTACAGGTATAAAATAGACCTCATTTGTGGTCCTTAGCCACTTGTCCAGTAACTCCTATCCCTACCTCCACGTGGTGCCGCCTGGGGTACGAGTAACCAACCCTGATGGGACCTTGGTCGTATGCTAACAGGAAAGGGTATAGTTCATCAGGGCTTCTGTTATCCATGTTAGGGGCGGCTCAAAACAGCGTTTGTTCTCCATGTTAGGAGCGGCTGACCATCGTTCTAGTGCCTTGTGTGGGACCCTGAACAGTGCTGTGCACGATGGTCCTCCGGCCAGACAGGGTGTTCGTGCAGGCCTTACAAGTCAGCCGTAAAAATCATCAGTACAGGAAGCATACAATGTAAACTCGCACCGAAACGAGCGGCATAGACCCAGGCATCGAAAACGGACTAACGATTGGAAACTCGGATCATGGAACTGTAAGTCTCTTAATTTTTTGGGAAGTACCCGCGTTCTTTCCGAATCATTGAGGGTCCGCAAGTTCGACATCGTAGCGCTGCAGGAGGTTTGCTGGAAAGGGTCGACGGTACATACGCATAAGGATGGTTATACCATCTACCAGAGCTTCGACAACAGACACCAGCTGAGCACAGCTATTATCGTGATAGGTTGAATGCAAAGGCGCGTGATTGGGTGGTGGCCAATCGACAACAGAATGTGCAAATTGAGGATCGAAGGCCGTTTCTTCAATATCATATTAGTGCCGCGAGCCAAAATGTTCCGGAATAAGGATGGAGGTACCTTTACGGATGAACGTGAGGTGATTGAAAGGTGGAAGCAGCACTACGGTGATCACCTGAATGACGCAGGGGAGGAAGACCAAGGCAGCAGGAGAAATGGCTTCATCAGTACGGCGGATGAGGAAGATGTGCCAACTGCCACAATAGGGGAAGTTAAGAATGCTATCCAACAGCTCAAGAACAACAAAGCAGCTGGGAAAGATGGTACTGGAGCGGAATTTATTGGTTGGCTACTTGTCTGCATCGATTGATAGCCAAGATCTGGGTTATAGAACAGTTACCGGTAGAAAGGAAGGAGGGAGTAATATACCCAATATACAAAAAAGGTGGCAAGTTAGAATGTGAGAACTTTCGAGCGATCACCATTCGTAACGCAGCCTATAAAGTGCCTATAAAGTTTATTGAACTATGGACAATTATGGACGAGAACTGTTTTCTCGGAAAACTGACTAGACTGATCAAGTCAACGATGGATAGTGTACAGTGTTGTGTGAAGATATCAGGTGCGTTATCGGACCCATTTGGAACACGCAAAGGACTTCGACAAGGCGATGGTCTTTCCTGCCTCCTGTTTAATATCGCGCTAGAAGGTGTTATGAAACGGGCGGGCATCAACGTGCGGGCACGATCTTCAATAAATCCAGCCAGTTCATCAGTTTCGCTGACGACGTGGACATTGTCGGAAGAACGTTCCAGGTGGTTGCTGAACAGTAAATCGTGCTTACTGCGGACTGGTAAACTTCATCTCCGTACTAAGTATACCATTAACCAGACGTTGATAAGATCGGTAGTCCTCTACGGGCATGAGGCCTTTGACGGGATATGTGAGGACGGCGGGCGTATGGAGGAGAAGAATGAACCACGAGCTTATACTGTACGATGTACGATGGGCGGTGCACGTTGTGAGAATGCCGGACAACAATCCAACAATCCGCAAAAATGGTATTCACCTCAAATCCGCAAGGTTCAAGATGAAGAGGAGCGCAACGAGCAAGGTAGTTTGACCAAGTGGAGCAGGATCTTGAAAGTGTGCGCGATCGAGAAATTGGAGTATAGCAGTTGGCTTAACATTTGTTAGTTGTTGGTGTAACATTATGGCGCAGGTCATGTCTTGAAGGACGTAGCGCCATCAAAAGTAAGTAAAGTAAAGTGTGCTGTCATCTGTCAGTCGTTTTAACTGTGTAGAAATATTTTACAGTAATTTCCACTGACTTTCTATAGAATTTAGGCAGCCATAATCACTGGAAATAAAAACTACAGGTAAAACTCGCTCTCCATATCTGATTTAAATGGATGGGCTTGTAATCTCGGACAGTTTCCCGTCACTCACAGATATGTAACATATTTAACAACAGCGGATCCACACTGCTTGCGCATGATAGTAGCATGTCCGAATGAATACTTGCAAATTGAGAATCAGAGCTGCAGGCCCAAAGCCCTGATAAAGATAGATGGTTGTGATGGCTATGACCGTGGTCATCATGTAAAGAATGCTGTACTGTGTTAGCACCGACGAGGCAGCCCCTCTAGCACGATGAAGGTACCGCAACACTGGTTAGGTGGCCTATCGATGACTCTTCGCCAAAGGTAGAGCAAACGGATTGATTTTACGGCAACGAACAAAGGACAACAATTGGAAAGTCGGATATTCGACCATGAAAACTTTAAATCAACTATGTGGGGCTTCTGGCTTGTGAATTGCGGAATGTCGACGTGAACGTGGCAACTATCGAGGAACTACGCTGGTCGGACACCGGAGAACGTGAATTCCGAGCGGTACTGCGCAGCTACCCTTGCTGAATTACCCTGCTGAATTCGGCGTACGCAATACTGTCGCGAAACCTGTTTAACTAACTGAGACTACTCGATAAGTCCTTAATCGGTAAATACAAAGCTGGATTTCGTAAGGGCCGCTCGACAATGTTCCAAATGTTTTCCTTGCGAATGATCCTAGTTAAATTTCAGGGGTATAACTTGCAGACTCGACATATGTTTATTGGTTTCAAGGCAGCGTACGATTCAGTGAAAATAAATGTGCTGTGGCAGAGAATGTCTGAACATGGTTTGCTGGCGAAACTAATTAGGTTGATACTTGCTGGATGGCTTTGCTACTTGGCTTTGCAGACGATATCGACCTTATTTTGATCGATCGCAGCTCAACGAAAGAGGCCTTAGTGCTTTTGAATATGGAGACAGCGAATTAAACCTAACCATCAATTCTACCAACACGATGTACATGGTTGCAGGTAGATACAGAGGTAGTTATGGTGGTATAGGTGCGGAGGTAGAGTTTTAAGTTGTTGAAGAGTTAGTTTGCCTTGGAAAACTTGTGACATGTGCAACTTGCAACTTGCAAACAGAAACAAAATTCGCTCTACTAGCACGAAGCGTGGACTATGAAAGAGGCAGACCGGAAAGCATTCACTGTTTTAGAGCGTAAAGTCCTGCGAACAATACTCGGCGAGAAACTCGAAAATGGTGAGTGGCGCAGACGCATGAATCACGAGTTGTATCAAGTGTACAAAGATGCGAATACTATTAGGCGTTTGAAATACGACAGACTTCAGTGCTCACTTAGTACGAATGTCGGAAGAAATAATTGCGAAAATAATATTCAGCAGGGAACACGATGGCGACTTCGTGGAATATCATGAAAACGTTAGTTGTACGCAGAGGCGACCCTAAACGTTCGAGGCAACTGGAGAAGTATTGCCCAAGACCGACGAAGATGGAGCTCTACAATACGCCGGGCAATTGCGTGACGCTACGCTGCATGCTACGGATCCACCAAGCTTTCAAAATATCTTTTTTTCGCGACGAAATTGCATCCAATATGAACGAATTACACTGCGGAACATGTTTTTGTCTCAAGCACCAAAATACCGCTATTTACTTAAGGTGAAACAGTTTGGAATCAACTTCTAAGATTGCACTGAAACTTCAAAGGCATAAATCTCGCGAAGAAAGCATCCAACAACAGTGAACTTTTTATTTTGGCTTTGTGCACTAGCCGAAAGCTCAAAATAAGAAGATCAGAGACGTTTGCCAACTATTTCTCCAGTTTTGTGCCTTTGAAAACGTGAGTAGGGGCACAAGTCGGCCATTGTGACGGCCATCTTTGGATTCCGAGATGTTTCACCTTAAATAAGGGTTGCTGAATCCATTGCTGTTTTCTAAAATATCATAGCACGACTAGTTTTTGAGATATCAGCTGTTGAAAATGCAATATTTGATTATTTCTGCCAACTTGCATGCAAGTTTGCAAGCTTGTATGGCTATGTATTTGCTAAATTTGCCACAGAATATAAACTTCATATGTACTATATACTCATCATCACAGTTCATAGTACTTTTGATTTTTAAAAAGTAATTTTTGATGAATTTGAAAAGTATTGTATTTTGCCATACAAGAGAAACGAAGGATTTTGTATAAAGGCTGTAAGCACGTTCAAAAAATCGATTTAATCTAAATTTTATTGTGCCATTTCAACCAAATTATCTCCGAAACGAACGTTTAATTCCTATTTTGCATGGTTAATCCACGATCAAAAAAAATTGACGAATCATACTTTAAATTTCATGTAAACATCAAGAAAAACAGTGTTTTATACAACTTTGGCGACCTGTAGCTAAAAATTGAGATGTGCTGGAAAATTTCTGAAAACAGCATTAAATACAACAACCCCAAATCTACTAGAGACACATATTTAAATCCTTGAGACACGCAAAAATGTCATTTTTGTTACGCTGTGTTGTGTTTTTTTTTTATTAATTTTTGGTAGTGGTTACTGGATTAAAAACATGTGTCAAACGATCTGTATTGTTAATAATGAAGTTCATTACCTTCAAACATACTATAACTTGATTCTTACTCTATACTCGTTACTTACTCTACATCAGTGTCATGATATCGGTACATTATGGGCGGTTCCCACATAGAATAGCAGCCAAAAATATTGTTGCCATCTCGTATCATATTTTATTTATGAGTTCTTTGATACAAATTTGATGTTTTGTTTTCAATGAACAAGTTCTTGAGACTAATTTTTGAAAAGGGCTGATAGCGATAAAATGCATGATGCATTTAGGGCACTTACGCTTTTAACGTTGTGAAAACCATTTTAAATAATAAAACTTACATAATAATGATGATATGAATCATTTAGCGATATTCAATTATACCCTGAAATCATCTTTAGCTGATTTTAAAGAAATAATGCAAAAATATTGTTAAAGTCGATGAACCTCAACTGGAAAAAGTGCATATATGTGCAGCTAAATTCTTCACGATCTTTTAGTTTACATCCTTGAAAAACCTTGATAATGAATTTTAGCCCGGCACAACTTGGAACGAAAAAAAAATGAGATGTGTAAAGTTTTGGTAATAAAGCGAATATGTTTTTTTCAGTGTAGTCCCCACATTTACCTGAACTAAAGCACGAACTTTTATTTCGTTTTATTTTCCTAAGATAGCATTCTTAGTAAGCTTTCGAACAGTGTAAAAAGATATGTATGAGATATTACGATTCTGCAGTGTATTCCATCCAACGTATATCTTGTATTTGTACTAAACTCTTTGTTTTTCTTAAAAACTCTAACTATGGCATACTGTATCAATGAAACTACTAAGGATCTTGCTCTAGTATTCCAGGAATACCTTAATATAAGTGTTAACTATGTATTGATGTACCAGAAGAACCTATCAATACAAGTCATTTTTTAGATTATTGGCCACCTGATCGCCCATAGTACGGTAACGTCTGGAGTTTTATTCACCACGTTACCCGTTGCTAACGGGATTTCAGCTAATAAAATAACGACTGTTTATTTCGTTCTTAATCGCTAACAGTTGGCGCCAGCGGCAAAAATTACAGACAACAACCTTTGGAACATTCCGTTTCTCTCACTGACCGTCAAGCGACGACACTGATGTTTGTATTCCACTCACTGATCGCGCTACGCTGGGTTCTCAAATTTCTCAAACTTCCAACACAAGTGCATGGGAGAATGGTAGTCGAGAACTGTCAGAACGTATGGAAAATAATGAAAAACGTAACTTACTTGCATTTAGGATATTGAGGATTTTGCCCTCTAATAGACTCACACCTAAATAATTTTGTCACACCAAAATATTCTCCCACCATGTTTGCCATATATTCGATGGCGTCGTAGCTAACAAAACCAACAAGTAACGCACATGTAACCAGGCTTTGCAGAATTCGCTCTCATTTGAGTATGAAGCACGATCAAAGCAAGCAAAGAAAAACATCCCATCTGTTGCGGTCCACGATCGTCATTGTATCGCAAGGTGAAACAAGTTTGATAATTGGAAGCAGTGAGCGAGAGCCCCAAAGAGAGAGCGATGATAAAACCCATTTCACTCGCTTGTTTACCGTTGGGGATAGGTGTTTTTCTTTACTGGCACGATAAACAATCCACGAACTTCCAATAGCAATAGTGTCCCCCAGTCTTGAAGCATGTTTACAGGGGTTTTATCATACACTACTATCCCCCCAATCTGATCAAAGTTGTAGCAGTATACGATAAACAGTCTCTCATAATGTGCAGCATGTTATGATAGTTACAGAGAGCGATACGTGAGCGATTCTCTCAATTTTCTCAGGATTCAATCCCTGCATGTAACGCATTTTGTTGGATAGTACATTGAATGCAAAATGCGTGCTTCTATTAAAGTGCCATAGAAACTGACGTGTGAGTATTTATTTTTCCACGTTCAAAATGTGCACGAGAATCTATTACTCAACAAAATGAACAATACTGGTTCAATAAAGAAGTGATAAAACTTTTTGTGTTTAGTTCATCTTCCCTGGTCCTTTGCTTTAGGATGTCGTTTTTACTACCACTGAAAAAGAGCCATGTATTGCCTTTTCAGTTTTGAATATCGCCCTATTGGTTTCTTTTATTATAACGCAAACTCTTAGAGTGTAAGCGTGATGGCCTCTCACCCCATTCGGTCGAGTATCAATTCCCGACGACGCCGTCTGGATTTTCTGAGGCATAAAATCTCTGGTCACGTCTTCCTTCGGCAGTGAAGTAAAGCCGTTGGTCGTGTTCCATTATTTCGGTGAACGCTGGATTGAACGCATTGTAATTGCCTTGTTGCCTCAGTTCAATCTTATTAACGTTATTCTATAATCGCTTTTCTTTTCACATCTCCGGTTCATCTTCCTGTATCTTCAGTTTTTGTGGCTCAACGATACCTTTTGTGATAATTCTTCAATATATCTAATTACAAGTTTTATTTTAAATTACAGGACCAATTCAAATGGGGGGACGATCCTAAAGGAGTGGTTACAACACACGATCAAACAAACATTTTAGTGGAACAAGTGTTTAACAAATGACTCTGCAGCATATTCCAGCTGAATAAACTGTTGTCCAACTACTAATAATACTTGGGGACTCCCTTCGAAAGGGAAGTAAAGCCGTTGGTCCTGAAATGAACTAGCCTATAAAAACAAATATGAAGAAACCAGAATGGGGACTGCGATTGTGATGTGGTTTTGATCAAAAACGCCTGTTGGTCTGATTTTGCATAAAATACGCAAAATCAGACCAGCTACAGACTGGTTACTCGAGTCATGTATTGCACATCGAATCGAATCGAATTGAAGATTCCATCTGTTTTACAATAATCTACTTGCTATATTTTGTCTCGTTTGCAATCAAATTCACACTAGTGAGACTTGCTGCTGCCGTGGAAGTTCTCTTTTATTTTTTATTTTTTTATTATTTTATATTTTATCTCTTCCTCGGGAAAGATTGCCAGCTTCGTATTATCGAAAACATAAATCATAACACCGATAAAAAGGTGATTTTCAGAAGCCACAAACACTAACCGTCATCCTTTTCCGTTCGTGCGAGGCTTCGGCTCGACACACCGTTTTGCCCGTTGCTACTTGGCAGCTAATTCAGGCTTACCCATACGCCAGCCACAGTCTACCAACTGTGAACAACACGTCCAACCCATTAATAAGCATTGCGGTAAATAATCATTTCGGAAGTTTTCGTGAAATCGTTCACACGCCTTCCGCCTCGAGAACAGCAACAAACTGTTCTATGCACGAACGAAGAGAGCACACCCCTAGATTCGAAGTGGCGTGCGTATAAATGGGTCCTTCTGCTGTTCAGATGTGCAGCGTATAATTTGTTATCTACCGGAAAGGATCTAGAACGCGATCGAGCAATAAAACAAGAGAGCGTTTCCGATGACTGGTAACTATGCCAGCACCCAGTACTGCCTGTATGGCTTCATTCTTTTGCAGAAAGAAATGTGATGCACAGGATATTGTGGTTTCCTTTTGGCGCCCAGAGCGCCAATAAAGGGATAAATCTGATCAAAACCTTAGATGCTTCAGTGCATATCCCAAGCGATTCAATAATGTATAGGGAGTTTAGAAGCATAGTGGTCACAAAAAAAAACATATTAGAGTAGATCAGTGATTCCCAAAGGGGCGATCGGTTTGAACAGACCGCAACGTAACGCATCTTTTCACTCTGAAACTCCAAGTTGCTCATATTTTTACCCTTCAATGGAAATTCCTGCAAATAACGACTCGGATGTGCTGGGATTCCTTATCGGTCCTGGTAATATCTCTTGTCCAATCGATACCGGTGAGTAATTAAGAATAGTATGTACAATCCTTGCTGTCGTAGCACTATCCGTTGTTCCTCCATATTCAATTGTCGAAATTTCAGACAATCTGCGATTCGGTGGTATGTTTTTTGCAATAGATAAAGCAGAGCGTTCATTGTTCGTTTCACACGATATAATAAATGCAAAATGTACTTATATATTAGAAGGCAATGTTGTAAAATTTGTTTAATTTTGCTTAATGATTGATTGATGATTGATTAAATGTTTGACTTATGATAAAAATTATAATTACTCAATAAAATTAGCGATTCTTATGATTATGATTAATGATTAATGATTAAAACATAATATTGCAATGATTATGATTAGTGATTAACTGTTAATTTGTTGTGATTAATGATTTACATTTTTTATTAATCATAATCATTAACCCGTATACGCCTAAGTGAAAACAAAAATACTGGAACCCTCACTGCTCAGCGAATCCTTAACGCATTTATAGTTTCTAGAAGTGGCCAGAGTAACTCTGAAATATTCCTGTGGCCGGAGTTATTCCGGTGGGTCACTGGGTCAAGTCGGGTAAAACAGTACTATATTTTGGGACATGCCAAATTACCTTTATTTATTTGCAATGACAATCATTTTGATTTTCATAAATCATTAAGATCTGATATTCAACATTATAAATGAAGAGTTTTGCACCGTTTAAAATATACCGGATGTGGCAATTCGGACATAATGCCCTGAAGAACCGGCTATAGATTTGTTGGATACTGAACCGTTTCAATTCTCGAAAAGTAGAAATCAAACATGATTGTGCACTAAAACGCGTTCCCATAAGCTTGGCACAGATATTCAGATACAAATTGGCCATTTTATAGTAAGTTTGAGGCGTCCCGGGACCCGAAAATGGTTATTTGTGGGATTAATCAAATGCAAAACTCATGGTTATCCAACTCAATCGTTTCTCAAAAGGTTTACACTAATGCAATTTTCTTAAAATTCCGTCATGCAGTGGCCACATTATAGCCGATTCCGGAAACTATCTGTGACTTGAAATTTGCCTACCTCCAGGGGCACAAACGCACAGTACCGTTCTCACCCGACCTGACCCAGTGATCCACCGGAATGAAACCGGCCACAGGAATATTTCCGCCTTCCTCTGTCCACTTCTAGAAACTAGATATGTGTGCCAGTATACTGACAAAAAATCATTTCAATCCATTAAAAATTAGCTGAGCGGTAAGGGTTTTATAATTTTTGCTTTCACTCAGGCCTATACGGGTTAATCATTAATCATGATTAAATTTATGATTAATCATTAACGCTCTGAGATAAAGGGCTTGACTGGAAGAGTTTTAGATTCAGGAATAGACATCCCAGTTATCGTCGTCCGAGGATAAACTGTTCTATTTTAAAGAATTATATCCTTAAAAAACTCATTTCGGATTCCAACAATTTGACTGCAAATGGCAAACAATTATCTTGCAACATTACTCATCATTTGATGTGTACTTTTTGAAATTTCCAGTACCAATTGTTCAAATATTTGCATTAAAACTTTTCCAACCAGAGCATGTTAAGTGCACGAACATTCAGTTGTAATTTCTACGATACAGAGAGCAGGATGAAGTTTTCTAAACGCTGTGACACGGTGCCCCGACAGACCGTTATTATGCAAAAAAATTGTCCATCAAATCTGAGCACAGGGCTCGATTCCTGAGGTCATTCTGCACCTCTGGGCCAATTTTTAAAAAAATCCCTAGGAGGAATCTCGAGAAATGTCGATTTGAAGTTTTTGACTAAAAATTTCAATATAATCCATATTAAAAATTTTCAATAGCACTGAAAAAAGCTACAAAAATGCTATAAAAGTTGGCCAAACTGTTCTCAACTAGTATAACATTGTTACCGTTATTATAATTAGAAATATTTACAGCTTTTCCGGCATTCGTACTAAATGACCAGCTCACTGAAGTTTGCCTATTTTATACGCTCAATAGTTTTCGCTCCTGTTCTCAAAAAAATGAGCTTAGAGAGCCAATAATAAACGTTTTATACAGGGCAAATTGACAATGATGTTTCATTTAGGCAAGCTTGCATTAATCGTTGCTCTCTTTGCATTATTATTAAAAAACTGCTTTAGTTTTCTAAACACTTTTCAGTGTTCACGATAAAGGACCGCGAGGTGTATTGGCGAAGTTGTTAACGAAATAATGGATCTTTGAAGTCAGATAAGCCTTTATCAAGCAACAGTGTAGAAATGTCGTCTCCATTTGCAAGTTGCGGGTCCCTAAGCTTAAGGTTACGTAATCCATAAAAAAAAGATATTCGCAGCTAGAACACGTGTTTTTACTGCACGGGAAACATTATTATCATACGTCACACGGTGTGCTGGAACACACATATTATCGAACTTGCATGAACCTCCGATCTTTTTTCACTAAAAGTTAGCCTTGATAGTCAAAAGAAGCTTGCAGAATATTAAAAAATCTTTCATCGGCAAAAAATTGGAAAAAGACAATTTTTGTATTTTTACCCTTCTCCCATATATGAGTTCATAGGAGAATATTAAAGATACACTAATATGATGACTTTTAACGGCTTAATGATCAATTTGACATATCTTTAACATGAATGAATTCTTAGATGTTTTAAATTAAGCATCATTTCCTACATACACTCACACAATATGACCAGCCCATGGTAGTATGCCGTATTTTATATAATGGAAATTTCACTTTTCACTTCAGAAAAGCTCATACGAACGCTTTGTATTCTTCTTTCTGAATCAAATAAGTAATATTTACATATACGGTAAAGTTTTCTAATCAGAATAGGAATTCCCAGAAATGGATACACATGGCAGTATAGGCTGTATTCATGTGCTTATACGCGCAAAAGTCTTGAGAGAGGGTTCACTAATTTTGCGAAATAGGCACAACAATTTCAATATTCAACATGGACACATACATTTTAGTATCGTAAAACGAGGTATCTTTGAAAATGCGGCTAACTTTGATAGTGCGGGATCCGCAACGTACTAAACAAAATAACAAAAATTATGTTATTCAGTTAAGCAAAACGAATACCTAACTAAGGGGTATCAGTGTGACACTTCACCTCTGAGCTGTTTTCGTGCCAATCGAGAGTATTTGAGGCTTTATATTCGAATATTTAGAAATGATGAGATTTTGGTACTTTCAAAACGCTCACAAACAATCTGTTTTACTATCACTATTTCATGAAACTATAATGAGTTCGGTACGTACGCTTGATGGCCTAGCTATAGTAGAACATGAATCCGGTATCAAACCTCATAGGGAAAAACAGTTTTACAATTTGGAATCATTTTCGTAATCAAAGTCACAAATTCCCATACAACATTAAAAGCCTAGAGGTATGCAACGCCTCATGTGCTTTACGGGATTCATTCGATTTATACTCATTCATGTTCCATAAACGATTGATTTATGGTGAATTCAATGTCGAAACATGATTATCGATAGATATCTATTCCGAGATATACTTTTATACCCATTATTATCAATTTATGATGGTGTTTATCATATTTGTTTTGACTGAAAACCGTCTTAAAGATGTTTCTTGTTCAATAAATTCTGTACTTCTGTACACTTCAGTCGTCGCGCTGTTGTATTCTGTACAACACTGGTGGAAAAACCTCGCTCTTCGTTCCCAACAGCAGCGTGGTGGTTCTGACGGTGGCAAACCGCGCGACGACTGGAAGGTTAACATTCTCCAATCCAATTCAAACTGTGATGATGTCAAACAATAGTTTGTTTTGGATTTTCATGTGCTTATCTATGTTACCCCATTACCAAAAACTGACTTTCGATTATATGAAAAACTATAGATTCATTAAGATCGAACCGTTATGCAATCTTTCATGTGCAATCGATAACTAACAAACCAGTGCTTGTTTTACAAATAAAAAATAAAATATTTAGATTTTCTTTAAAAAAAACTATCAAAGTTACCCCGTTTGATGTATTTAGTTTCAAGTATATGAATGTAACTGAGGATACGTTAATGATGTGAGGTTTTAGCAAACGCACCCAACCAGCGGCTGCAAGATTTCCATTTAAATCTGCATGACAACTTTACAAGTATTATATAATATTGTTACTCATACAAGAAATATAAGACTATCATAGTTTTTTTTTATTTTCACATCTTACATTTTCTGTATAAACCCTGTATATGTAACGATATTTTACAATATTTGTATGCGTTCTTGTTTTGGATGTAGACATACCGTATACAGGTTTACGTAGAATCTTCCTCCATCTTTCAATCAAAACAAATGTGAATAACAAGACCAGCTAGATGTGAACACACCATACAAAATTTAAACAGTACATTGCCCTATATAATTGTATGGCGGTTTATTTTAATGGTTGCATGTAATTATACAATTGTCTGTTATCTTAAAAAAGCTTCATGTTCAATAACGAACTCCAATGATTTCAATTATTCTGTAGAATAGGAAACATTGATTGAAACTTGATAAGTTGTAGTATGTTTACCTTAATAAATTTATGTAAAAATGCGATGTCGTTAATAAACGGCATACCACCATGGGCTGGTCACCTTGTGTGAATGTAGGTAGAAATTATGCTAAATTTGAAACGTCTTGTAATCGATTCGTGATCAAGGTATATCAAATAAGTCTTTGAGCTATTGCAATGCATCAAAATTAGTGTAACTCTAATATTCTCCTATGAACTCATATATGGGAGAAGGGTAAAAATACAATAATCGACTTTTTTCAATTTTTTGCCGATGAAAGATTTTTTAATATTCCGCAAGCTTTTCTTGACTATAAAGGCTAACTTTTAGTGAAAAAAGATCGGAGGTTCATGCAAGTTCGATAATATGTGTGTTCCAGCACACCGTGCGTCACAAATGTTATATGGCTCTTCAACAACTTTAATTACCTTTCCATCAAGAACTGCCTCAGCACCAACACATCTGAACCTGTTTTTTCTCTATATGCGACCATATACGTTTGGGTACCCGAGGAGGGACAAATAACTCCCAAATAACTTATTAATACCATATTTAGGTATCATACCAAAATTAGGTATTGTTCAGTTGTCAAAACCTCAATTTAGTATTATAATGGAATTGAAAAAAAAAACTTTTAAACAATTAAAAATACCTCATTAGACAGCTATTGAGGTCTGCTGAAGGTATTGAACTACTATTGAAAAATTTCACTTTTATATGAAAATCCATCAAGTAATATTTAGGTATTACAATACCTAATCTAATTATCAGTTTGGTATTCGTAGAATATGCTTGAGATATTATTTGAGATATTTTACCTCTTATGCAGGGCTCATTCATACTTCGTTCAGGTTGTAAGTATTGGAAATTATCTGGTATGGAATACCTTAGTTTGGTATTCAGAAGTTTTTTTCTTCTGCTCGGGTAGAGTAAATCGTATTACAAGCTTATCTTAGTTGTCCATCTTTAAAATAGTGAAACCCTGCTTTACTAAACTGCGATCGATTCCAATAAAGTCATTGTCTTCAAAATCAAGGAATATAAGCAAGACAGACAAACATCAGATTCATCACCGACGAAATAAAAAAAAAATCATCGTCATCCAGTATAACAACACTGGCAGGTCGTCGTCTCGTCATCGACGAAAGAACGCACGACTAACTTTAACCCATAATCGTCAACGAACAAATGTTTCTTCATTCCGCTTGCTACCCTTACATACATGAAGAAAGCGTTTACTGTATATTCGGTTGCTACGCACCAAACAACGAAAGGTATCACATAATTGCGATTCTACAATAGTTCTGTTGGTAAGCGCGTGGAGTTGACGATTGAGAGATCGTTTGTTCGATTCCAGACGCGTTTTGTTGTTTTGTTTTTGGTTTATTTTTGCAAAAAATACTCATAATCTGTCGAAGACACGATTCATATTTTTAGTCGGTTTGGTGCTCCCGAACGAAGAAATCGCATTTATTCGTCATGGCGCCGAGCCTATGTGACTGGATCTCTGCGGCAAATCGTCATCCGATGCTGGTTGAGTGACGATGACAACGCTGCTTTTAGTTTCGTCGTCGACTTTTTCTATTTAACGGCGACGATTGTCTACACTGAAACAAGCGTTGCGGTAATGAGAACCATGAACGTGTTTTTAAATTTACTATTCCAACCACGATTGAGCTATCACGAACGCTTTTTATTTGCGTTTTGTTTCCTCTCAATCCAACCGCGTCGATAGCCGAGCGGCTAGCGTTCGCGCTTGACAATCGTCAGATCCTCGGTTCGATTCTGGTCTGCTGCAAGTTTTTAACCATGATAATGTAATTTTTACTATACAAATGGTGCCATGGTAAAATTGAATGCACAAAATGTTCTAAATAAATGCAAATTTAGTCTGCACAAATCAAGTGGCGTTGTGTATTTAATTTAACCCTCTGATATAGTATTTTCAACCGCAACGCTGTTCTCAGTGTACGCTGAGTATAAGTGACAAAACGTTATATTAAACAGTAAATTCGGAAACTCATCTCTTTTCATTCCATGTAATTTACAAATAAAAGCTTCTCGTCTACAATTCTTACACTTGATTGTATTTGCAACAGCTTGATTTTTGTTACTGAGCCGAACGCGACCTAGAAATCAATAAACAGATTGAAGACGAATCTCGAAAAAAAAACGAAGTAAATCGTTGCTGGTATATAGAGTGCAAGTCCTAGTGAAGTTGATACTTAAGTAGTACTCAATGTAAGAACGATAAGTGTTATGTCTTGTCTAGATTTGTAAGAACGATGAGTGTTATGTCTTGTATCCGTCGCGTCTCGTCAATGTCGTGTAGTTCTTACGTTAGTGCAAACTATAAAAATGAGTAGTACTTAATTGGGATTTGTTTGAAGTTGTTAAAGACTTTGTCAATCTTCGAACACTTGTGACATATGACAATCATGTTTCCCGTGTAGTTAGAATCCTGTTGAGGCTGAGAATGTTAAACAGGATATTTTTACGTAAAGTGCTGAGGGCAATACTCGGTGGAAAACTAGACGTATACATCAAGAGTAGTACTAGATGAACAAAGAAGAAAATTTTATTAATCAAAATAAATACGGCAGACTTTGGTGGGCTGGTCATTTAGTGTGAAAGTCGAAAAATAAGCTGTTAATTATTTATATTCAGCATTGAATGTTTCACGTTTATCGAACGTAACATCAATAGTATAATGAAATGTATTTATTGATTTTATTTTATTAAACTAAGCTTACTGGTTTACGTCATGTAAAAGCATACTTAAGCCACTCTGGTAAATTAAGTCAGTTGTAAATAATTGTAATTATAACAACGGTAACAATGTTATACTAGTTGAGAACAGTTTGGCTAACTTTTTTAGCGTTTTTGTAGTTTTTTTCAGTGCTATTGCAAAATAATAATATGGATTATATTGAAATTTTTAGTCAAAAACTTCAAATCGACATTTCTCGAGATTCCTCCTAGGGATTTTTTTAAAAATTGGCCCAGAGGTGCAGAATGACCTCAGGAATCGAGCCCTGTGCTCAGATTTGATGGACAATTTTTTTGCATAATAACGGTCTGTCGGGGCACCGTGTGTGAACCTGTGTGCATTATCAGATTATCTTTCGAAGGATGAGGTTGCTCTACTTGCTAGAACAACAAGTGGTGTCGGTTCATGTAGCTGCTCCCAAGTTGGATGAGGTGCAGCTGCCCACCAAAGTAAAGCTATTTCGAGTCAACAATGTTGCGCAAACATGGGCAAATATTTTCGAAAAGTTGTTTACACGAGTTTCACCTTTTGCGAGTTGAACCGAACGAACACCCAACAGTTGAAGTTAAGGAACCAGACTGTGTGCAACAACTATGCCAGCTGTTTGGAAAAGGTGTGAAGCTTTATTATGCACTGCCGGTATTGAGTTGAGCATACCTACATAGTGTTGATCGTTGTTACCTTGATTAATTTATCCACAAGCAAGATTATTTTAGCAAATCCGTTCTCTCAAGTTGAGACTGGTTGTAATGGAACGCTTCTAGTGAGTATTTTCAGATATTTATTAGGGGTTTCCTGAAAAGTTAATCTCTGCTGCTATAGCTTCATTAAGCATTTAAAACTTTAAAACACTGTTTGAGTGTTTTTTTTATTTCTGTTCTTACAATCATATAAAAACTATTGTTTAATTGCTCAAATTAAAATTTCCGTTAACGAAATGAATTGATGTACGCTCGGTACGATAGCACACTAATTGTACAACAACTTTTTTGTCATAAGGTCTTAGTTGAAAGTCTTTACCATCAAGATTCTATAAGCTCTTGTTATCCACTTATTTGTTTTTCATTAGAATCCACTTGTCTTGTTTCCCCCTCATCAAAATTTCAAATTTCTTTCACTTTACTTTAAAGCATTCCGCAAACTTCTCCACCCACAAATCGACATCTCTCTCTCTGTTGGAAGCGCGGTCGTTCTCTTCAGCAGACGTAGTAGTTTGTTATCATTGTAAGCACGTCTACGCAAACGTTGCTTTGATGCGCCTGATTTGCATAAGCGCACTATATTCCAATTATATTTTATATGCAAAACTTACACGTTGCTATGCTATGCGCTTCTGGGTTCCATCAAACACGTTTGGCCGTTCCTTCATGGCATATCTACGGTGGTGGCTGGTGATGGAAAAACAATGTCCGTCCATGCTGCACCAGAAGCAGCGAAACACCAGTGCTCTATCCGATGTACGAAACTCAAAATTTTACATTTAAAATCAAATGGTGGCAAAAAGAAACAATTTTCATGAATAGAATTAGTCGCATGTTTGGAATTATGCAAAATTTTGAGTACTCTGACAGTCGGAGACCGACATGATGCAATATTGACGTAAGCTGAGCACATCGTAAACAGCAAAGTCGACGGTCGGGCGCACAGTGCTTCGTCCCTTGGACAAAAGTAAAAAATCAACTTTCATATTCGACCGAATCAAGTAGGCCATGATGTTAACATATGTTTTGAGCGTGTAGTACAGATATTAGAAAGTTCGTGCAGTTTTCAAAACAAACCAAAACACCACGTGTTGACTAGTTGTTTCATCGTTCTATATTATTCATTGTTTTCCTGTCAATCCAGTCCCTCTACAATTCGCTTCATTCCCATCTTTATTATATTTTCAAAATGAAAATCGTTATGGACCGTATTGAAACAAGTAAGTAGGAGTCATTCCATTCAATTTTCTGTGATATATTTTAACAATTGTTGAAAAAGATGCTTCTGAGCTACATGTTTTTTAATACAGAAGAAAATTAAAACACTTATCTTCTTTTTGCCCATACATAAAAGTACCTCAAAGTACCTTTCTGAAATCCACTTAAAAATATAATTTGAAGTATTTTTTAAATTCTGGAAGTGATTCCAGCTGCATTTGTTTGCCAATTGCATGTCATCTTATGATTTTTAGGATATGCTGCCACAACCATCAATAAAGATTGTTTCGAGCAATAGTTTTCTGCCGCTCCACCCAATCGGAAAAATCATGTTCTGAATTTCATGTACAATTGTTATGGCACTGATTCATTCTCCAAGATATTTGAGAACGAGCTAAAGACGTTTTGCAAATTTTATTATTGCGAAATAAACCAAAAGTGGGCTAAATTTGGAAGATCATACAAAATTTTCTTGAAGCAAAACTCCGACTGGTTAGCAAAACCAGTTCAGCTCTCGCGCAATCAGGAAACTGACGATGCAGATATTTCCAGCTCGGCTGCAAAGGCTGGCATGGGGCCTCACAAACCGTTCAATGAATGTTCAAGGAAAGCTAAAAAGGGACGTGTTGCAGATCTTATCAACGAAGAGCTCGCATTCGCTGATAATTTATCAAATTCTTCGAGTGAGGATCAAGTACAGGTCACGACTGCAGCACAGGCATTAGCTTTGAACATTGATTTAGATCTGTCGGAACGAAAGTACAATTTGCTTCGAACCACTTTGAACGAATTACATCTGAACTAGCTTCCTAGCCTTTATGCGCTAAAGTAAGAGAAACAAAAAATAATTCCGAAATCGATTTCTGCATCAGAAACAGCTGCTACAGTCGATCTATAACAGCTCATGAATTGTACTGCATCCAGTTTCATGATGGATACCTAGTTGGAAGCTTCTACTGCTGTTAAACTGGGTTTCAAGTGGGGCTTCGATGGAAGTTCAGGACACAGCATGTACAAACAAATATTTTCGGAAGCAGGAAAATCGGATGGAAGTTTGCTGACCGGGACCATTGCGACGTTCCGTTGAAAATGATCGAAATAATCTGGTCAAACGACATTTCAATTTTCTTTTGTACCAATAATTCCGTTCTCGGATGATTTTTAGCTCGTAAATGAATTGTGTTGCTAATGAAAAGAAACTTTATTCAACCTTTTTTTATTGGATTTCATTTAATTCATTGGAATAATCAGGACTTCAATATTTTTTTTTTATAAAGAGATGGTTATTGAGACACTTTTATGGTTACGCATGTAACATACATCGTTCATGCAAACGACTCAAGTACTTTTTCATGCATTTTCATTTTGAACATTTCTTCCAAGCGAGCACTGTTCTATGGTGTAAAATGTAAAATTTGACATATAAGCCACTCATGCCATCACTGATGTAATATGTGTCATTAATGCCAATAATGAGTTTTTTTTTGTGTATAACGAGATCCTCCTTAACATCGTAGGGCAAAACCGTATAAAACATCCCGTTATGACTTTTGTCCCCAAGTGCCATACGTTCGAAGCACTGTGGGGCGTCGGGAAAGCTGAAGGACTGAAACGCGAAGTGGATTATGCATTCGTATTGCAGATTGGCAATTTCATCAGAGGACGGAGTTAGAGCAAGAATGGTACATATTCCTAAGAACAATATGAACGATATTTATAGAAAAGAATGGATAAAGATTCAAATTGCTTAAAACTCTCAAACATCATCTTTTTTTATATCATAAATTGATAAGTGATTCATAATACTGTGAACTCTCCATACCACGATATTGAAGGGACCATGGAGTTATGGAGGTATCTAGTAGAGTGGTTCAAAAAATCGTTTTTGCTCCACATCGCTCATTCGATTCTAGATATAATTCTGAGTGTCCTCACAAAATTTGAGCTCATTTGGATGAAAACTGAGACTGCACAAGCCCTTTAAAGTTTATATGTGAATTACTATGAGAAAAGTAACCATTTCATTCAATCGATCATAGTGTGTGCCCATGTGCGCTAGGGGTTAGAGCAACGTTTATACTGTGAGATACATTCATCAGCTACAACTTTGCCGCCTATCGTGGTCAGTTGTTCCGAATTTGGGGGATTTAGGCAGGAGATCTTGAACTCCATTAGGGGAATCAAGGTTTCCTTCCAAATCGCAAAGAAAGGAGACTGTCGCGTTTTGCCGGAAACTCTTAAAGATCGTGAGCTTCTTCTCAAACATCTTGAAGAGAAGAAGCACAAATTTTTTACTTATGACGACAAAACTGAACGTTTGTTCAAAGTTGTCTTGAAAGGTCTCTCAAGTGACTATAAATCACCTGAAGAGATCAAAAATGGAATAAATGATTTACTTGGATTTTCCCCTGTCCAAGTAATCATTATGAAAAAGAGAACCCAATCTGGCATTGTTCGGAAAGGGCTTTCTCAAGAATTTTATTTAGTTCACTTTAACAAAAAAGAACTAAATAATATTAAAGCTTTAGAAAAAGCAAAACTTTTGTTTGATGTCCGTGTGACATGGGAACATTTCCAGAAACCTGGAGGAAATTACCAGAACCCCACTCAGTGCCGTCGGTGCCAAAAGTGGGGTCATGGTACAAAAAATTGTCGCATGGATGCTAAATGCATGATTTGCGGAGGTTCTTCTTACGCCAAAGACGTCTGTCCAGTGAAGGAAGATACCACCAAATTCATATGTTGTAATTGCGGGGCTAACCATAAGTCCAATTTTTGGAATTGTCCTTCACGCAAAAAGGTCATTGAGGCTCGTGCCAGGCAGATGAAAGATAATATCCGTTACGATAACGGTCGTTTCCGGAATTTGCCTGGTAGAGTATCGAACAATGCTCATTTTTCAGTTAACGATCGCTTGATCATGAATCATACCCATCAGGAAGATCATAATCATGCTCATTCACAAACTAATTTTAATCCGTCGGGTAGCCGTTCGAATCTTTCAATTTCGAATGTATCTACCCACGGTAAATCCTTTGCCGATATCGTAGCAGGAAATTCGAACTCCTCCCCTGTTCGATCCATGGGTACCAGGCGTTGCAGAATTCGCTCTCATTTGAGAATGAAGCACGATCAGAGCAAGCAAAGAAAAACATCCCATCTGTTGCGGTCCACGATCGTCATTGTATCGCAAGGTGTAACAAGTCTGATAAATGGAAGCAGCGAGCGAGAGCCCCAACGAGAGAGCGATGATAAAATCCATTTTTCTCGCTTGTTTACCGTTGGGGATAGGTGTTTTTCTTTACTGGCACGATAAACAATCCACGAACTTCCAATAACAACAGTGTCCCCCAGGCTTGAAGCATGTTTAGAGGGGTTTTATCATGCACTACTATCCCCCCAATCTGATCAAACTTGTAGCAGTATACGATAAACAGTCTCTCATAATGTGCAGCATGTTATGATAGTTACAGAGAGCGATACGTGAGAGATTCTCTCAATTTTCTCAGGATTCAATCCCTGATGGGTACCCATTCTACTTGTTTCAAATCAAATGGAAAAAACCCTACCGCCACAGGTAACTCCGCTTCTTCGTCTACCGAAAATTCCAATGGGAAATCACATGACATGTCTGCCTCTGATTTTAATTTTCTAACTGAACAATTGAATCTAATGATTGATGCAATGTTCAAAGCCACCCCCGACCAGAACCACATAACAAAACTATAACACATTCCTATCAGCAGCTGTTAAAAATAACAAAAGTTGATATAATTTTGTTATCAGAATGGCTTTGTTCTCAATATGTTATATTTTCAGTAACACATGTATAACAACATTTGTTATATTTTTGACATCTCTTTTATAAGTTTGTTGCAAATAAAATCCGATGTCATAAACAGTAACATGATTTGCAATAATTCTGTTGTTTTGTAACATCCTTGCAACACATTCTGTAATAATTTTGTTATAATTATAATAAGGTTTGTTATATTTTAGTTGTGATTGGTGCAAATTTTGTTAGAATTTTTGTTATTTTAACTACTAACGGTACATGTTTTATAACAACTGGTGATATAAAATCATCATATCAGAGGAACACATTCTGTTATAATCTTGTTTCTTCCGTCTGGTCGGGCCACTATGACTGAAGCAGTCCAAGTAGGTGTAAAATTTACAAATCAAATTGTTATTGGATTACGTTTTTCTAATGGATCCAAATAATAATTTAAATATTTTAAATTGGAATGCTCGTTCTCTGAATGGTAAAGAGGACGAGCTGTTTAATTTTCTTACGGTTAATAACGTGCATATAGCAGTTATTACCGAAACGTATTTAAAACCTGGATCTAAACTCAAAAGAGATCCTAACTTTTTTGTTTATCGTAATGATCGACTTGATGGGGCATGTGGGGGAGTTGCAATCATCATTCATAGGCGTATAAAACATCAACTGTTTTCATCATTTGAAACTAAAGTTTTTGAAACTTTAGGTGTTTCTGTTGAAACACAGTTTGGTAAATATACTTTCATAGCTGCCTATTTGCCTTTTCAATGCTCTGGGCAGCAAGTTAATTTGCTCCAAACTGACTTGCGAAAATTGACTCGCAATAAGTCAAATTTTTTTGTCATTGGTGACTTTAATGCCAAACATCGGTCATGGAATAATTCTCAAAGTAATTCCAACGGCAGAATTTTATTTGATGAGTGCTCTTCAGGATATTTCTCAATTCAATACCCTGATAGCCCCATATGTTTTTCCTCTTCTAGAAATCCATCTACGATTGATTTGGTCTTAACCGACTCTAGTCATCTTTGTAGCCAACTGATTACTCATGCTGATTTTGATTCTGATCATGTCCCTGTTACATTTCAAATATCCCAAGAAGCGATTCTCAATCCTATCAGCTCCACTTTCAATTATTTACGAGCCGACTGGAATATATATAAAACGTATGTTGACTCCAATCTTGATGTTAATATTTCTTTAGAAACTAAACTTGATATTGACAATGCTCTTGAAACTTTAACAAATTCCATTGTTGAAGCCCGGAGCATTGCAATTCCAAAATGTGAAGTAAAATTTGAATCCGTGATTCTAGACGATGATCTTAAACTCTTGATCTGTCTTAAAAACGTGAGGAGAAGGCAATTTCAACGCACTCGCGATCCTGCTATGAAAATTATATGGCAGGATTTGCAGAAAGAAATCAAGAAACGTTTTGCTCAATTAAGAAACAAAAATTTTGAAAATAAAATTTCTCAATTGGACCCTGGCTCTAAGCCCTTTTGGAAATTATCGAAAATCTTGAAAAAACCTCAGAAGCCAATACCGGCATTGAAAGAGGAAAACAAATTATTACTAACTAATTTCGAAAAAGCTCAAAAACTTGCTATGCAGTTTGAAAGTGCGCACAATTTTAATTTAGGACTTACTAGTCCAATTGAAAATGAAGTTACTCAGGAGTTCGAAAATATTCTCAATCAAGAGAACGTTTTCGAAAATGCCTGGGAGACTGATTTGGAAGAAGTGAGAACTATTATTAAAAAATTCAAAAACATGAAAGCTCCTGGCGATGATGGAATTTTCTACATCCTCATCAAGAAACTTCCAGAAAGTAGCTTATCATTTTTAGTTGATATATTTAACAAATGTTTTCAATTAGCATATTTTCCTGACAAATGGAAAAATGCTAAGGTTGTTCCAATTTTAAAACCAGACAAAAATCCTGCAGAAGCTTCTAGCTATCGTCCAATCAGTTTGCTTTCCTCCATCAGTAAACTTTTTGAAAAGGTTATTTTGAACAGAATGATGGCCCACATCAACGAAAATTCAATTTTTGTCAATGAACAGTTCGGATTCCGCCATGGACATTCGACCACTCATCAACTTTTACGTGTAACAAATTTGATCCGTTCCAACAAATCTGAAGGCTATTCTACTGGTCTTGCTCTTCTAGACATAGAAAAAGCATTCGACAGTGTTTGGCATGAAGGTTTGATTGTAAAATTAAAAAACTTTAATTTTCCAACATACATTGTTAGAATAATTCAAAGTTATCTGTCAAATCGTACACTTCAGGTTAATTATCAGAACTCCAGATCTGAAAGACTTCCTGTAAGAGCTGGTGTTCCTCAAGGCAGCATTTTGGGACCAATATTATACAATATTTTCACTTCTGACTTACCTGAGCTACCTCAGGGATGTCAAAAATCTTTGTTTGCGGATGACACAGGCCTCTCCGCCAAAGGACGAAGCCTGCGTGTCATCTGTAGTCGATTGCAAAAAAGTTTGGATATATTTTCTTCATACTTGCAAAAATGGAAGATTTCTCCTAATGCTTCCAAAACTCAACTAATAATATTCCCACATAAACCAAAAGCTCTTTATTTGAAACCTTCAAGTAGACATGTTGTCACGATGAGAGGGGTTCCAATAAATTGGTCAGATGAAGTTAAGTATCTAGGGCTCATGCTAGATAAGAATTTAACTTTCAAAAATCACATTGAGGGCATTCAAGCCAAATGTAATAAATATGTAAAATGTCTCTATCCCCTTATTAATAGAAAATCAAAACTTTGTCTTAAGAACAAGCTGTTGATATTCAAACAAATTTTCAGGCCAGCCATGTTGTATGCTGTACCAATATGGACTAGCTGTTGTAATACCAGGAAGAAAGCTCTGCAGAGAATTCAAAATAAAATTTCGAAAATGATTCTGAGGCTTCCTCCCTGGTATAGTACCAATGAGTTACATAGAATATCCAATGTTGAAACATTGGAACAAATGTCAAATACAATCATTAAGAATTTCAGGCAAAAATCGTTACAATCTTCTATTGCCACGATTAATGCGTTATATGTTAAGTTAGGTTAAGTATATTAAAAACATTTTTTTTTCTCTTATAAGCAGGTGAAATCAACTCACCTGTAAAAAAACTGAACTGCTACGGCAAATGAAATGTAATATGTTGTTAACAAAATGTTAATTAAATCTTAAATTTGTTTTACCAAATTAGGATGATAGTGTTGACAAATAACACAGAACACCTAGATATAAGAAATGAATGTAATGTTTGGAATGATACTAATAAAGAAATTAAAAAAAAAAAAAAAAAAAAAATTGTTCTTTTACTCGAAATTGAGATACCAAGTAAAGAGTAAGGGAGAGCTGGCTGTACATGGGGGAAAATGCTGCACTCTAAACAAAAAAAAGAGTCATGATTTCGGGAGGAACGTGTATTTTATGTTATGAAAATACACCATGAATAAAAGTCATGAAATCATAATCATTTTACCGTAACGTCAGCGATACGTTACTTTTGAAAGAAGCGAAGAAATGTGTCAATTTAAATCATGAAATCATGAGGCATGTATGTTGGAACCAAAGACAAATTAAAGACCTCCATGTCCCTTGCAGTTGCCCAAAATTTTATGGCTCATAAGGTAATCTAGAATGCCGTGAAAAGTGTATTGCGATCTGTCGAACTTGGGTACCTTTTGTATTACCGAGGGACCAAATGCAGTACTAGAAGTGATACCCAATCTGAGCCCGAGTGTGAAGGACCTGTTGGAACCATGAATAAAATTCATTGAAACATAATCTTAACTCATGGATTTTGTTACCTGTTTTAATGATTCTTATTTTTGATATGAAAAGTGCAAATATTGGTCATGATATCATGAAGCACGATCTTAAATCATGAACAGTGCCGTAGCGTGCGGTTGGCCAGGTTGGCACCCGCCAAGGGCGCCAGCCTAAAGGGGGCGCCAAAATGCGTGAATCACTCGGTAAAATTCTCAAAGGTATTAAATTAGGGCTTATTATTAGTAACAATTCAAAAAAAAAAAAAATATATATAGGACATAATAAAGAAACATACAAAACAGGTTTTGAAAGGCTTTAACAAAATATGCAATAAGTATTTCAAAAGATATTGTTTATTCCTATATATATATATATATATATATATATATATTTAAAGTTTGAAGTTCAAATAAATACACATAAATTAAGTTTGTTAATGAGAAGAAACAAAGATTTGTATCATTCAAATTTGTATGCATGCTAAAAGTTAGACTGTATGTTTCGATCACTCGTTTTTTTTAGTAAAATTACAAGATATATTTTCACAGAATACTGAACATGAATCTAAGATTATCCTGAGTGGGATCCACGAAATTATGAGCAGATTTTCAACAGAAAATTGGGCAAGATTCTCACAGAATCAATTACAAGATTCTAAGCAGCAGGCTCTTGCTTTATCTTGATCGGTCTTTCACATAATTCTAGGTGTCATTCTGATATAATTGTCATGTCTACCTATCTCAAGTGATATTTCTTATGGCTCTGGTACCTTTTACTTGTTCGTACCTACGGGATTTCTGAGCTATAAATACTGGCTATCGTAGGCGCAGAAGAGAGACTTCCCGAACTGTGGACTTATTAACATATTATTTTATTTTTTATTGCAGGATATAAAAGTGGCGACGAGGATCATGGAAATATGTGTTGGCGATTATCGTTTTTCTTTTAGGTGGCGAGTTTGCCAATTTTACTGCTGTGTGCGTTTGAAATGCAAATATCAAATGCGGGAACACCAAATGCGGTAAGATTTTCAACAAGGAAAGCGAAGTCAAAATTTGATTTTCTTTGCTAGGTTGGCGGTGTTATGCATCATGGTTGCTAAGTATCCTTTGGTTACTTTGTGTTACCGCATTTGAAGCTCAGTTAGACTGGATTTGCGCGTCAAACGCAAACAGCAATATTTATTTGAGTGAATTACCTTTAATTAATTTGAGTTGAACTAAATTGTTCTTCAGAGCTGACGAAATTGTCGTATATTGTGAACATAGTTGTTCTTTTGTTGAGATGAACGAAATTGTTCTTTAGTGTTGACGAAGTTGTCAAATGTAATGTTGAGCAAAGCAGTATGAATCCAATGATTTGAATGTCTTGTTGTAGTCATGAAATAAATACTTTGAAGTTACAGCTGTGGAATTTGTTGGGTATATTTTTGATTGTTCGTGAAGGCGGCATTTTAAAGAGTTGATAGAAAGTTTCTAAAGGGGAAAGGACTGTCATGTCTACCTATCTCAAGTGATATTTCTTATGGCTCTGGTACCTTTTACTTGTTCGTACCTACGGGATTTCTGAGCTATAAATACTAGCTATCGTAGGCGCAGAAGAGAGACTTCCCGAACTGTGGACTGATTAACATATTATTTTATTTTTTATGTGCAGGATATAAAAATAATGTTGCGTAATTTTTTCATAACTCTAATTATTTTGTAAACTGCTCTATACCTAGACGAAAATTCTCACACTCATAATTCTAAAATTTGTAATATATTTTTAACTAGTGTTCCCAGCAAACTTCGTCTTGCCATCAAGTAGTCTGTTGAAAAACGCTATGGATCGTCCCATACAAAATGACAGTTCCGTGTGCTCTCGTTTTTTCAACGTTACCTGTGAATATCCTGGAATTTTTATACACACAAACTCGTTGGAATCCTTGACCCGTACGTAAGCCATTTCGTGACATACAGGTACCATTTCATTTTTATTTATATATAGATAACCGTAAACATGTTCTACACTAGCTGAAACTCGTTTGGTTTAAAAAAAATGCGGTGGTAAAGTTGAATGTGACTATTTAGACTTCTTCATTAACGTTATTGTTAATATTTGATCACCTTTTAAGGAGTTTGCATGATTGACATTTTCCATGTTCACCTTCTCTTCCACCGTAAAGGTTCATGAAAAAAAAACTTAAGATTTTTTTGTGAATATTTCCATTTTTCGATATCTCACTGTAAAGAATGCTTTCAATTTGAATGGTAATAGCAATTACTTGAAAGGATCGATATATTTCAAATATTCTTTAATTGATTTACAAACAGCAGTTTTGCAATAAAGCTTTTAAATAATGTCTTGACTAAATCTATGCAAAATTTCAAATAAAAATATTTCTTTTTAAATCCTAGAGAATTTTCCTTCCTGAAAAATGATATTTCTATAAATGTCTAATGAATCAAAACCATCCTATCACATCTAAGAAAATATAACAATTACTATTATGAGGTTGGTCTTTGTTTAGGAATCATAATTTTGTAAAGGATTGCTATGGCTTTCGAGTTGTATTTCTGGCATCTAAAATTCTTTCCAGTTATTCAGAACGAAAAGTTTTAAAACTCTGCTTGAAAGCAAATGGTCCGACATGTACAGGAGAATTTCTTTAAAAATTTGCATTTCACCACAATTTACAATTTTTGTTTGAAACATCTAGTAGAAACTGTAAATTTGTTCTCAGCTATAGAAACCCTATATTTCTTCGGAATTTGTCATTGCATCTTTCAGATTTATTCAAAAGTACTCAGAAAATTTTCATTGAAAATAAAAGAATACTATTTTTTTCTTGCAGGAGATTTAGTCAATAATTTAATATGTTCTGATCTCAAGGAAATAATATAACCTTTTATGATACTTTTGACTATTTTCATAAAAATTCTTGTAGAAATCGCTCAGAATTAATTTTTATTTTTTTGCTGAGCTTTGATTAAGGGGCGCTGAAATGGAGGTTCGCCAAGGGCGCCATGAAGCCACGCTACGGCTCTGATCATGAATACAGTTTATAAAAACATAAGCATTATTCATGAATTTAGAGACCTGTCATTTAAGATTCCGATTTGGTTGCTGAAAAGTGGCAAGTTGTTTCATGAAATCATGAAGCAGGATCATGAATTCAGTTCATGTAAACAAACAATATACGTCAAGGGTCCAGTTTATATATGTAAACAAAACATGCAGATTGTAATCGTTCCGGCTTTCGCGTCGGTAGTTTCGGAAGAAAATGTACCGGATTATTCTTTGGGCCACCAGCTATTTACCCATGGGAGACAGATTGTCAACCGCGTCATAGAAGAAGAATAAACGTATATTTCAAACCGTAATGAGTGCCTCCAAGAATGCCACATCTCTAGCAGGAACGCGAACATCCAGTCCATAGGTTTGTTCTTTCAAACATTAATTGAAGTGGTAAATCGTTCCAGGGCTCGTAAAATGCTGACCGTTTGTTTGGTGATGAGACAGTTCTTTACTATGCAGAGGTAGAACGTGGAACTGGAACACTAGTAGGATGTGTGAACCGTTTTATTGTAAGACGTGGGAGAACGTATCGCTTCTGAACAGTTGAAATAGCCGAAGAGCTTGTTAGCAAAATATTCGGTTAACGATGAATGCTTGCAAGTAAATTTTGAAATATCCAACAGCACCGGTAGATTAATTGGGTCGTGAAACAATTTGGAAATTCTCGAGAAGCCGCCAAGAATTCCATCGAAATGATGTCAAAGTTCCGAAGAGCATGATCTCCAGTGAATCCTTCACACACATCAGAATCATGGTGACTGTTAGATTCGTGTAACGCCCTGAGCACTCAAATTCTTGAAAAATATTCATATTTTCATGACAAGTGGCTATGATATCATGAACCATGAAAAATTATGATTTCATGACTTTTTGTTCATGATTCCTGCATCGTTTTTTTTCATATAGTAAGACTGTTGTTTTCAAAGATATACTTGCTAAAACCTATAGCTTAATGAAATTCAGATTTTTACGGATATTTTCCGTTTTATCCATGATTATCACATGATCAGCATATATGCTATTTTCAAATCAAATGTGGTTATATTTGGATTGTACATAGTGTAAATCATCTTCATATAAGCTGAAAATTGTGAATATATACATCATACAAGACATCCGTGTATTATAGACTAACAATTTTTCAAACAGCGTTAGATGAAATATCACGTGACTTGAAGGGTGATTCGTTTTAAATCAGCTCACATTAAAATTGGTCTAACTTTTAATCCATTGGGCGATATCAATTGAAATTTGAGTAGATATATGTAGTTTAAGGCCCAAGTAAAAATGGAGCATATATCAAAACTGAAAAAGCAGTTTTCTCTTTTTAAACAGACAAATCGAAAAAAAAAACGCACAGCTCTAAAAATTTGCATATGAGCAAGAGTTTCGTGCTGAATACCTGTATGCTGAACTACGAGCGTTTGAAGTTCAGAAGTTCCCAAGCCGTGAGGAGAAACAGAATGCGGTCGCAAAGTCTTTTGTACGACCGAAGCTAACTAAACCACACTGCTACGTAATGGATGACGAGACATATGCGAAGGTGGACCTCAATAAAATTCCGGGAAACCTATACGTAACTGCTAAGGATGTTACCGAAAACATCCGGACTCAGAAGATGTCGAAGTTCACCATGATGTTCTCAATTTTGCAAGCGTGCGACTTTGAAACTAATTACGAATACGATCATTGTACACAACATTGGCCCTTTTTAACGTGAAACGTTGAACGATGAAAGACATCCATCTTCCTTATTTATTCACAGTTAGAAAAGTGGGTTAACACACGCCTTGGTTTAATTTGTTTTTAGAGTAACATGCGTACGGCTTGGAAAATTTCATATGATAGATTTCACCAACTTTTCAATTGAAAAAAATTGAATTAAAATTGAATTAAAATATATATTACTAATAAGCGAACACGACTGAATGATTCCTCTCACTGTTCAATACTGACACTGTCGTCGCAGCCTAGCTGCCTGCTGGATTTGATGGAGCATGTATTGCAGTGCGTAGCTAGGAGAGCACTAAGGTTTTTCTATGATGCTATTCCCATATACATGTTATAAATGCAGAATAATGCACTGGGTGTTTTTTATTTATTTTTTTTAAAGGATTTCTCCAACATTTATTTCAGGGATATCTTTAAAAAATAAATAAATAAAAAAACAGTGAATTTCTTTAACGTGCCTATTCTTAAAAATTGTTTTTCGACTTTTTTCTGTGAAGTTACACCTACAACTACTCTAAGAATCAGGAAATACCCCTAGATCACCAAAATCTCCACAGAGAGTTATATAAAAGTTACTCTGTACATTTTTTTTAGAAATTCCACACAATTATTTTCGTAGGAGCTCCTCCTAATATTCCCTTTAGCATAATATAAAAGATTCGTCCATCATGTTGTACGTAGATTTCAACCTATACTATTTTCCCAAAAAATCTTGAGAAATCTACACAAAGGTTTCGTTAGGAATTTCTTTTAAATATACTTCAAAAATTATTTTATGATGAGGATTTTATCAGGAATAATTCCCAGAATAATCCACAAAAGATAATATTTGGGAAAAAATACTGGGAAAGTTTTAAAACAATTTCCAATTATTACAACTATCTGAAAAATTTGGCAATCTTGGTTGAAGGAATTAGCATTTTTTTCTGTTTTCTATTTCCATGTTTGAAGTATGTTTTAAAGAATCTCTGTCCAAGACTCAGTGGAATTTCTAGCTTTGTGTAAATCAGGCCTGCCCAACGTACGGCCCGCGGGCCGCATCCGGCCGGCCACCTCATTTTGTGCGGCCCGCGAAGACTTTCAAGCTACTTCTCATATCTGGCCCTTTTGTAGCACAACCAAGTAGATGTTTTAACATTCCAAGGCTAATCATAACAATTATAGATTCTTCAATTTTAAGCTATTTTATTTTGAAGGTTCTTCAACAAAGTTTTTTGATCCTTCTAAATATATAGATGTATGTGTAAAATAGCTTCAACACTTGCCATCATTTTTGAGGAAGAAGTACAAGCAATCTAGTCAATAAATTTCTTCACCAATAAATGAACAAAACTAAATTTATATCAAGTTTGAATCATTAGGTGGATTGTCGCAAACTCCTGAGCATGAATTTCATACTTAACCTTCATCCAGCCAACATACTTTTCACATGAAAAAAACACACTAAAATGTGCATAACTTCTTTGTTTCTCTATGGATTTTGTTGAAATTTTCAGAAGTTCCCGAAAAACTCTTCTAGTTTATGGTCCAGGAAACTTGGGAATATGGTCCACGTGGTTCCGGAGTTATTCCGGATTGTCTTGGGGTACCAAAATCGGCCATATCGTCCATTCAACGGATATCTCAAAACCCAGATGAGCTAGAAGATTGGTGTCTTCGGCAAAGTTGTTCAGCAGACCAAGAGCTATCCGTCAGTAACAATCTTAGTTGGGAATTTATCCGCTAGGTGGCGCTAGTAGCATTTTTCTCCAATCTTCTAGAGCTCAAGATCCTGATGAGCTAGAAGGTTGGTGTCTTCAGCAAAGTTGTTAAGCAGACCCAGAGCTATCTGGCAGTAACAATCTTAATTGGGAATTTATCCGCTAGGTGGCGATAGTTACAATTTTTCTTCAATCTTCAATAGCTCAAGATGCTGATGAGCTAGAAGGTTTGTGTCTTCGGCAAAGTTGTTCAGCAGACAAAGAGCTATCAGGCAGTATCGATCTTAATTGGGAATTTATCCGCTAGGTGGCGCTAGTAACATTTTTCTTCAATATTCTATATCTCAAGATCCTGATGAGCTAGAAGGTTGGTGTCTTCGGCAAAGTTGTTCAGCAGACCAAGAGCTATCTGTCAGCAACAATCTTAGTTGGTAATTTATCCGCTAGGTGGCGCTAGTAACATTTTTCTTCAATCTTCTATATCTCAAGATCCTGATTAGCTAGAAGGTTGGTGTCTTCAGCAATGTTGTTAAACAGACCCAGAGCTATCTGGCAGTAACAATCTTAATTGGGAATTTATCCGCTAGGTGGCGCTAGTTACAATTTTTCTTCAACCTACTAGAGCTCAAGATTCTGATGAGCTAGAAGGTTGGTGTCTTCGGCAAAGTTGTTAAGCAGACTGAGGGCTATCTGCAATAGCAAAATTAGTTGAGAATTTATCCACTAGGTGGCGCTAGTAACATTTTATTCAATCATCTATATCTTAAAATGTTGATGAGCTAGTGGGTTGATGTCTTCGGCAAAGTTGTTCAGCAGATCTAGGGCTATCTGGCAGCAACAAACCTAACTGGGAATTTATCCGATAGGTGGTGTTAGTAACAAATTATCTTCAATTTTATGTATCAAAAGTTAACAAGCAGATCAATGTTGGGTGGCTCCAGTTTGTCTGCGACAAAGATGTTCACATCGTGGCGAAAATTTTAAATTCTCATATTTTATGTTCGAGATTTTTCACGCTTGATTTGTAGCTTACGCAGCTCATCAGCCACAATGCATGAGTTGGTTCACAAATTTGTTTTAAATGCTGTTTTCACTCAAAGCCATATATTTTATTTACGAGATTTTTTGGTAGAGCCTTCCTTCGCCGAGTGGTTAGAGTTCGCGGCTATAAAGCAAAGCCATGCTGAAGGTATCTGGGTTCGATTCCCGGTAGGCCCAGGATCTTTTCGTAATGGAAATTTCCTTGACTTCTCTGGGCATAGAGTATCATCGTACCTGCCACACGATAAATATACTATATAGAAGATTGAAGAACAATGCTACTAGCGCCACCTAGCGGATAAATTCCCAACTAAGATTGTTACTGACGGATAGCTCTTGGTCTGCTGAACAACTTTGCCGAAGACACCAATCTTCTAGCTCATCTGGGTTTTGAGATATCCGTTGAATGGACGATATGGCCAATTTTGGTACCCCAATACAATCCGGAATAACTCCGGAACCACGTGGTCCATATTCCCAAGTTTCCTGGATCATAAACTAGAAGAGTTTTTCGGGAAGTTCTGAAAATTTCAGCAAAATCCATCGAGAAACAAAGAAGTTATGCACATTTTAGTGTGTTTTTTTCATGTGAAAAGTATGTTGGCTGGATGAAGGTTAAGAACGATTATAACAAATATTAAGCAATGTTGGTGCTGTTCACCGTGGCCAACTCCGGTCGAGTCGGGTGATTTATATTTCGGGGCGGATGAAAGGAAACACACCACTACTTCACACTACTACACACTACACTTTATTTTCTCTGCACTTATTCTACTTTACTTTACTTCACTTTTACTTTTCACGACGATGTAAATTCCGCGACGGTTGAAATAAAACTGGTCCGGTAGGCCTCCGTGTATATATACTCAAATTGAGTCATTCTGGAACGTTCTACAACCAGCGCGACACGTGATCTCGATGCGCGTGGAATATTCGAGACGCACACGATGATGATGACGATGATGACGGCGGGAATCGCTCAACGGCACTCACGGATGACACTCACGGTCGTGGATGGAACTCACACTCTCAGCGGCATCGTTAGGGTGGGACTCATCGGGAGCTTGAACTGTGTGAGTTCTCCATTTCGGCTATGTTTGTGATTGTTGTTGTCTCTTTTACTGCTGCGGGTTGTGCTCCATTGGGTTTTTATCCTTGTAAGAGTTTCCGCACGTTCCGTACGGAACAAGCAGATTAAAAAAAATATAAAATTTAATACAGGATTCTCACATAAATTTAAGATGAAATTGGATTGAAGCCAAACTTTGAATTTTCAAGAGCACAAATCTAGAAAACTGGTCACTTGATTATCTGGTTCTCTAGATTTGTGCTATTGAAAACTCGAGGTTTGATTTCGATGCATCTTTACATTAATGGCAAACTTGGGCACGATTCTTACCGAATATAGAGCAAAATTTCTCAAAATTTTTCGTATGATTACATAAAATCCTAGGTTTATTACTGAATCCAGGACATTATCCTGTGAATGTTTCTCACATAATCCTAAGTTAATTTCTAACGGAATTCTGAGCAGGACAGGCTGAATCTGAAGTCTAAAAAGTTTTGGGTGGAGTTCTGAAGGAATCCTAAGTACAATTTTCATATCCGGTAATTCATTCTTAGGGGACGGACCTGGTGTAGTGGTTAGAACACACGCCTCTCACGCCGAGGACCTGGAATCGAATCCCATCCCCGAGATAGTCACTAAAAAATTCAGTGACGACTTCCTTCGGAAGGGAAGTAAAGCCGTTGGTCCCGAGATGAACTAGCCCAGGGCTAAAAATCTCGTTAATTAAGATAAAAAAAAAAAATTATTCTTAGAAAACTCTGATGAGGATTATCATATAATACTACATAAGATTCTGACAGAATCCTATGAAAATTTTTGATGGAATTCTGAGATTGTTTTTTATTAAATCCTGGAAAACATTCTCACAGGGTTCAGGACATCATCATGAGCACAATTCTCATTGAATCTTCGCCAAGATTATCATTGAGGCAAATATCTATTTTCAATTTCTTCAATTGAAATTTTAATCACATTTATTTGATGTTGACAAAAAAAAAATTGTTGCATTAAAAAGTTTGGCCCGCTGTTGAATATATTTTCTGATATTTGGCCCGCGATTCAAAAAGGTTGGGCAGGGCTGGTGTAAATCATGTATTAATTCTAGAAAGAAAAATGAATTTGGAAAATTCTTCTTGTAATTCCTAGGTGAATTGACTTTAGAATAGCTTAAAAAATATTGAAAAAAAAAAATCCTCCGCGATGTCCATTGCGTACTGTTGATAAAATGTTCAAATGATGTTGGATAAGATCTTGGACAGAAGTCTCATATTCAACCAAGTTCATGGAGTAATTCGAAAAGTTTATCATGACGTGATTTTACGTAAACAGGAATTCTGAAGAACATCTATTGGAATTTCATGCTGAGAACTTACGAAATTTGTTTGCGCTAGAATTCGCCGAGGTTTGGCCTTCTAAATTAAGTGTGTGGGTTTTTAAACGTATTTTGGAACTTATATGTTAATAAAATATACCAGTATAATACAGCCTTCCTTAGTAATGTGTTACCGGTAATGGCCACGTTTTAGCCGAACACTTGGTTGGACATGATTTCGAAATGAAAATGACCGCTCTTCTTTGACACTTTTCTTTGCAATTCAGGACACATAACACTGCGGAACACTGTTCTTTCTCAAGTTCCAAAATACCAATATTTACTCAATTATGGGTTGCTTAAACCATTGCCGTTTTAAAAAATATCTTGGCACGTCTAGTTTTTGGGATATTGTCTGTTGAAAATGCAAAATTTGAATATTTCAGCCAACTTGCTTGCAAGTTTATCATTTTGTATGGCAATTTATTTGCTTAATTTGCCACAGAATTCAAACTTTATGTGTGCAACAATACTGACCAACAATGAGTTCTGTTTAATCTTTCAACCTTGACGCTTGCTTCTGCGGGAGCGGGTGATGAGGGCAGGATCAAACATGTCGCGCGTCGGTCGAGTGAAGTGAAAAAGTTCCGCGATCGATTAGTTCTGTTTGATCTTCCACCTTGACGATTGCTCCTTGGCAGTGCGTCAAGAAAGCCCGGGCAGTCGTCAGTTGTTTTCCCTCTCGGGTCGTGCGCCTATTTTCTCTGAGTGCTTTTATATAGCCGAGCAAACGAGTTAAGCTGAATGTGGATTGTTGCTGCTCAGTCAAGGATGACGGATCAATTGGTGAGCTCGTTTCATGCTACTATTTCTAATCTATAAAATATGTACGACTGCACATTTAATCGATACAACGGTAGTGAGTGTAAACATAAACTCTAATTCATGAATTATTTATGTTTAACATTTTTTTTGTTTTCAAAACACCCCTTTCTTTTTATCCTTATTTTTGTAATTATAAAAAAACTTTGAATGGTTCGACACTACAAGTGTAGACTTGCGAAATGGATGGTTCTGTAAGTGTCGGCATAAGAATAAGAGTGTTCTATGATGTTCCAGCCAATCGAGTTTTTGTTTCTTTTCAAATAAGTAAAATATAATAACACATGCTTTCGTCCTGACAGCTGTAGGAATGTTACATTTAGATATTTGTTCAACAAACTTTGAATGGTTCGTCACCTCAAGTGTCGGCATAATTTTCCTTTACATAGAAATTGTTCATATCAAATGAAAATATTATATTTTCATAAAAGCATATTTACATTTGACAAAAAACTATTTATCATGGTCTAATCACTTATCAAAGTGAATCCTTTGACCCAACGATCCTCCCCATTAACAAACATCCTTTCCAGTAACCTTTGTGGAGATGCAGAGGCAAACACGGTCTCCAAATAGCAAAGGTTACACACTAACATTCCTTCCCCCAATCCCAACTGACTGCAAGGACGTGGCCGGCGCCGTTATTGACCCTGTATAAATAGAGGCACTGAATTATGCACACTGAAGAAGATTATGGCCAATCCCAGCCGAACTTCTAGTTGATTCTTTGTGCATTTTCACTGACTTCGGTCAATCACGGAATTGCAACCATTGATATGTGTAGTCAGTCTAAGCTAAGCTAAGCTAAGCAACAATACTGACCAACAAAGTTCATAATACTTTCGATACTTCAAAGTTAATTTTGGTGGTTTAGAAAAGTATTGTATTTTGTCATATAAGAGAACGAAGAATTTTGTACGTAGAGTGCAAGCAAGTTAAAACAATCGATTAAATCTAAATTTAATCGTGCAATTTCAACTAATTTGTATCTGAAATGAAAGTTAAAGTTCTATTTTGCATTTTTGGGGGATTAGATCTACAAAAAGTGTGATAAATCATTCCTTGAATGAATATCGTGCAAACATGGATGAAATAAGTGTTTTATACAACTCTGGATACATGTAGCTAAAAACTGGGGCGTGCTGAAACATTTCTGAGAATGGCATCAGATTCTGCAACCCCAAATGTACTAGAGACCAATAATTTTATCCTTGAGGCACGCAAAAATTTCATTTTTGATACGCTGTATAGTAAAATGGATCTCTGAAAAATCGAGCCATTATTGCCAGTTAATCAAACCAAGGATTATCGAACCTCCGGTTGGTTGTCGATCGAGGTCGAGCTAAATCTATAGATTGAATAAATATCCTATTGAGAGCATACGGGGGTAAAAATATTCACTTATAATGATATGTAAACGTCAATATTTGCTTAATATTTTAAAAGAAATCTTCTTTCAAGGCAGAAAATATTGTTAGTGATCACTATTAGAAATGATGTACCACAGACAAACAGACGTTACACTTAGAATAGTTTTCTTAAAAATCCATCGGATCATTTTGCACGAAGTATGATAATTTGCCACACAGACTACAGAAGGCGCTAGTGTGAAACGCCAAACACGAAGGATAATTAGGCGCGGGCCTCTAGTTATAAGGTATAAAACATAGGAAATTCGGTCGATTAGAGCGGTGTAAATTTCCTCAGTGTTACATTTGTTTGTTTGTGGACAAATCGACCATCTCATGTTTCATTTTGGTCTGCAACAGCCCACCTTATCCTACACCTCGACTAAAATTTCCCAACGTAAGCTCTTTCAACTACTTTCCCGTGGTCGGCGTCCTTCTCGGAGACGCGTCTGGAGGCGACATATCTTCTCCACCGCGCAAGGATCGCATTTCGCTATCCAGCACACGACAACGACGACGATGGAGACCGACAAACGCGCGCCGAGTCGGAAATGGAAATTGATGGAAATTTTTTTCCCTCCCGGAGGTACTTTGTTGCGGACCCGTTACGGAGTGCAGGGAGATGGTTTCCCGCCTGCGGGTAAGAAATTATGTTCCAGCCTCAGTGACTGGATCTGAATGGGTGAAAGGCGTGCAAAGTGTTTTCCAGCCAAGGAGCACCTACGAGAGACGACGCTTTGGTGAGTTGAAAGAGCACCTGCACAAAAGACGCACTCACCGGAATGGGTGCGGAATATTTAATCGGTATTTTTCCTCGAAAGAACACCGGGAGTGTGGGTGAAGAGTAAGAAATATGCAGTTATTACATGCAGTGCCGATGGTAAGTTATAAAGCTGGGCAGCAAAGCTAGTTCGGAAAATATTTTTTGTTTGTCGGAGTTTTTGAGGGAGCTAATGAGTGACATTCAATTTTAATATTAGTGACACGATTGGCATAGTAACAAATAGTTGATATCAACTTAATAGGTTGAAAATTTTATAACTTCCGGAGGAGGTTGTGAGCGTGTTTGCTATTCGCCTGTTTTGATGACAATTTGATATATATAAATATATTTTTTTCAGCGCACTCCTTGCATTTTTTCCGACCTAAAGTACGATTTTTTATTCCTTTTTATTTTTCTTAGATAGCTTTCTCAATAAGCTTTCAGACAGTGTATAAAGATCTGTATAAAATATTACAATTATAGAGTATATTGTATTCAATGTGTACCTTGTGTTTGCACTGAATTTTTGAATTTTCCTAAAAACTCTAACTATGACATACTGTATCAATTAAAATATAAAAGATCTTGCCCTGATATTCCAGGAATAACTTGATAGAAGTGTTTACTATGGAATGATGTACAAGAAAAACCTATCAGAAGAAGTCATTTGTTCGATCATTGGCCACCTGATTGCCCATAGTGCCATATTGGTACAGCATACAGCATGGCTGGCCTGAAAATTTGTTTGAATATCAAAAGCTTGTTCTTGAGACAAAGTTTTGATTTTCTATTAATAGAGACATTTTACATATTTATCATTTGACTTGAATGCCCTCAATGTGATTTTTGAAAGTTAAATTCTTATATAGCAGCCGGGATGACAGGTAATTCCAACAGCTGTCGATCGGTGAGTAAAGAACAGATGACAAAGAAAATATCAATAGTAAGTCTGCCAAATATTTATTCTGTGAAATACTTCTTGAATTACGAGTGAATTTTAAAAAAATATATCTATTGATATTTTATATCTTAAAGCATGAAATAAGAACACGTGACGTAACTGTTATATATTATAAAGAAAACAATTGTTTAAAATTAGTAAATCTATACTATGTGAATTGGATACTATGAACATAAATATAAGTGGTCATAACCATATATATAGCGATTGCATTGCACTTTACTTGCACTGCAACGGTAAAACATCTAATAGATATACTTGAATATCTAATAATAATTTGAATATTTAGTTTCCTAAACCGATGCCAAGTATGCGACCCGAAGACAACGACTCAGACTGACTAGCTAGGAGACTAAGCGTAAGTGAACTAAGACTATTACAAACACTGGCATGCATTGACCTAAGAGACACATAAGACAAATTATGCTAAATTACTACGCTATGTAAACAAAACTAAGATTAATAGACTATGTAAGTATTAACTATTGTTACCATTCAGGGATATTATAACATACCGCATAATTACGTCAAGTCAATGCGTTTCATTCAAAGGTGGTTATAGCTGCGGAAACTAACCCTTGCAGTACCAATATTTGTTGGTTCAAATAACCAACATATTATATTATAATAGGCAGCATCCATTTATTACGTAACGCTAACATTGGAAATTTTTGACCCCCTTCCCCCCGTCCGTAACACTTTTTGTATTAAAAATTTCAAATTTTTGTATGAGCCGTAACGCTTAAGCCTACTCACCTTTGTGGACGGCTCCATATAACATTTTATAATTTTCGTTTATTATTGCGAAAATGTCGAATTGCAAAGCACACGATTCCGGGAAGAATGCCAAGTTTTCGAAGAAGGACAAGAGTTCAAAAGCAAAAACCGATGAAGTGATCAATAGTGGTGATGTGTCGATAATGGTCACGGGAGTTCCTGAGGGGACATCGGCGACGGATCGGACATTAGCTGGTCAGACTTGCAAGTCATGCAAAGGTCCGGATAGTGACGAGATGGTGCAATGTGACAATTACGATAAGTGGTATCCTTTTGGCTGTGTTGGAGTTATGGAGGAAGTAGCAGACCATAGGTTGTCCAAAGTGCGTAACTGCAGAATGGGCTCAAAGATCAGGTTCAACTGCAGAATTTGGTGGAGGAGAAAAACTGGCCAAATAATTTCTCGAACGCAATTATGACTTGCTTGAAGAAGTAGCAAGCAAAAGGAATTCCAAGACTAGTTCCAGAGCATGTTCCAGAGCTAGTAGGATCTTAAGCGGAGTACGCGATTGGGTGCATGGCAACAATACCCGAGCAGAAGAAAATATCTTCCTAATACCAAACTAAGGTATTCCATACCAGATAATTTCCAATACTTACAACCTGAAAGAGGTATGAATGAGCCCTGCATAAGAGGTAGAATACCTAAAATAATATCTCAAGCATATTCTACGAACACCAAACTGATAATTATATCAGGTATTGTAATACCCCAACAATTCTTGATGTATTTTCGTATAAAAGTACAATTTTTCAATAGTAGTTCAATACCTACAGCAGACCTCAATAGCTGTCTAATACCTCAATGAAGTATTTTTTTTACCAAAATATGGTATGCACGCTGTGTCTGAACCAGACGATTATAAAAATCAAATGTGCATCGGATTTTTTTCTCCCTAGAGTTTACTATTTGGGTTATATTTTTAAAATCGGTAAGTTTTGAAATATTCAATCGGTGAAATTTTGATTTTTTTCACTTTTAAGCTCTTTTTCATACTAAATCCCATGAAAATCACGCCCATACAAAATGTATGGAAAAAAATTCACCGATAGAATATTTTAATACCTTTCTAATATGAAAATATAGACCAAATACTGATCGCTAACGAGAAAAAATCCGATGCACATTCGATTTCTATAATCGTCAGGTTCAGACATAGCGTGTATGCATAAGTTATTGGGAGTTATTTGTTCCTTCTCGGGTGAACAAGGAGGTAAAAATATGCCGAGCTACCCTGAAGTGTTCGATCCAGAGAGTCACTCTACATAAAACTCGCGTGCTATAGCGATGCTGAATCAGTTGGCTCGGTACTGCCAGAGCCAATACTGAGAGCGGTCATTTTATTCATGATCACTGGACAAACGGGAGAACCTATTCAATAAGAGCGATGTACAGTGGAGTTGTAAATCCAATCAGCACGCCGGCTGTTGAAATCTGCAATCAACGTACATCGATCGACAAGGCAATGTTTGCAACGCAGCGAGGAGAGGAAGATTTCACACGTCTACGCGTACCAATATCAAGCGTCGTTTGAGATCTGTATCAACCGCCATGTTCCAGAATAGACTATGTAAGGTTGGAGAAGATTTGGATGACCCATGCCCTCTTTCGAAAAAGCAACTGGCCACACGTCAATCTATATTGAAAGACCTGTCAAGTTTTTCAGTGAATCCTGAAAATTTGCCCTTATTTTTCACGTCATATACCAATACAACTGCCATGGGTGGGTTTACGGACTCAGAGAATACTGTCTGGTTATAGAAAATTCTAACAGAAAAAGCGTTTGATGCGGTGGAGAGCCATTTAATGCATCCGTCTAACGTGAAAGAAGTTATAGACATGCTGCGCATGCGTTCTGGGCATCTCGAAGTCATCGTTCACTCGCTCATAGCAAAAATTACAGCTCTACCATAACTGAAGGAAGACAAATTTGAAACAATTATGGATTTTGCGGTTGAAGTTCAAAACTTCTGTGTCATATATAGTCGATGCGTGCGAATCGGAAGAGCACAAGTATAATGTCCAGCAAACCCACCTATTACGGAATAAAAAGCGCCGCCTGGAAAAGGTGGAATTCCACGAGAGGAAGTTACTGTGAACCGTTCTTAAAAACGCGGAAGTTCTATCAGAAGCTCAACACATCTTGCGAAGTCTTCAAGTCATTAGCAGAAATGTGCTGGAATAAGGATGGGAGCATCTTGACGGACAGACGCGAGGTGATCAAAAGGTGGCAGCAGCACTACGACGAACACCTGAATGGCGCAGAGAACACAGACACAGACAATCAGGACGGCGAAGGTCATAGCTACGTGAGCACAGCGGATAGTGGAAACCTACCAGCTTCCACGATGGGGGAAGTTAAGAATGCCATTTAACAGCTCAAGAATAATAAAACCGCAGGCAAGGATGGTATCAAACCCGAACTCATCAAGATGGGTCCGGAGAAGTTAACCGCTTGATGCAGGCTGATTGTCAGACTCTGGGAGACGGAACAGCTACCGGAGGAGTTAAAGCAAGGCTTATATGCCCCATCTACAAAAAGGGTGACAAACTGGAGTGTGAAAACTTTCATGCAATCACTATCCTAAACGCTGTCTACAAATTGCTATTCCAGATTATTTTCGGTCGTCTATCACCTATAACAAACGAGTTCGTGGGAAGTTATGTAGCACGTTTTATCGATGACTGCTCGGCAACGGTCCAAATCTTTTCCGCACGGCAAATCCTCCAGAAATGCCGTGAGTACCAGATCCCTCGATTGCAAAGCGGCATACGACATCGTATAAAGCTATGGAAGATCATGTAGAACTATGGGAGTTCATTGATGAGAACAGCTTTCCCCGGAAGCTCACAATATTGATTATAGCAATGATGGATGCTGTGCAAAACTGCGTGAACATTTCGGGTGGAATTCCAGTTCATTTGAATCTCTCCGGGGACTACAAACTAATCCGATCGACTTTCGTGCCTTCTGTTCAATGTTGTTCTTGAAGGTGTCATGTAGAGAGCCGGACTTAATAGGCGAGGCTCAATTTTCACGAGAACCTAAACATTTGTTTGCTTCGCAGATATTATAGGGTAAAAGTTGAAACGTTGGCGGATTTGTTCACCCGTCTGAAACGCGAAGCAACAAGAGTCAGACTGGTGATGACTGATGAATGCGTCAAAAACAAAGTATATGCTGGTTGGCGGAACTGAGCGCGACAGGGCCCGCCTAGGAAGCATTGTCTCGATAAACGGAGATACCTTCGAGGTATTGAACGAGTTCGTCTACCTTGGATCCTTGCTGACGGCTAACAACAACGTTAGTCGAGAAACACAAAGGTGCACGATGACTTGACTGACTATTTCGTTGATTTTGAATACTTTTAAGATTTTTCCGCCAAAATTTCGTGGAGTCTCTTCAAAGAATATAAGATTACGATTTTAATGACACTTTAAATTAAAATTCTGGTCGATCCAATACTGAGAAAATTAGCTATGTGTTTTCAGTGTGTTTTCTGAAAAATATCACAACTTTAAGTAAAAATTTAGTGTTCAAAGTTCAAAGAATGTTTTTGGAATAAATACATACGAAGTAAGAATAACTCTTTGTCTTTCGAATGTGGCTTAGAGAGTTTCAATTGGACGTGTGATCACTGAAATATGGACTGAACACTTTTGCATGTTTTTTAGGGGGTGAACCCAAACTTTTGCACGGGCGTGTACATCCACCATGAGGCTGCATGAAGAATTTACGTATATATCCTCCACATTAATACTTTCATACCGCATCACATAGGATCGTGTGTTTGCTGGACACAGTCTTGATTAAGAGAAAGGTGAATTATGATTCCACAACTACACATGTGTCAGATGCAGAACATTCGAATTTTAGAAATAACTTTAGCTAGATAGATTTACCAAATACCCTTTAGAGCATTGTTCACACACATGCCATCTCCCCATCCAACAACTTCACTTTCTCTCACGAATAATTAACATGCAAATAATACATCGGCTCCCTAATTCCTTTCAACAATTGGTATTTATTACATCCACAATATAAATCGACGATAGGGCCCCATAAATTACCCAGAATCAATGCAGTTCGCAGCAAGCAAGCAAACGAAGGACGCTCGACAGGATTCGAGTTCCAGAGCTCCAAAATGTATTCATATGTCAGACCGCGTTGAGGGTAATAAACCACGTTGAACTCGGCACAGGAAGCATCCTCTCGTCTCCTATTTGCGCAACGGGGAAGGTGTTTAGCAGCAAACAATAAACAGAAACTCACAGTCGAAGTGTCGTGCGTGCGTGCGGAATCGTGAATGGGGCTGGCTGGGTTGGATCCTGCTGGAATGCCAATTTAGAATTGCCATTGCCTTTGCCAAGGGCTGACGATCTGTGACAAACATTTTGATTAGCATTGTTTGCAGGGAAAACAGGAAATTAGTGATGAACAATTGGTATATATGTGTCGTTCTCAGCTGTATCCAAAGACAACCATTATTCATTCGGTGAAGCATTCAACAGCTATTGACAAGGCAAAGTTTAATGTTGTTTATATTGCTTATTGGTGTGGCTTTGTCGCTTTTGAAGTGAAAACTTGTGCCAACATTGTTGGTATAACGCCCGTTTTGACGTAGAAAAACGCTTTATGCGGTTTTTCACTCGTAGCGGTTTTTGAAATCCGCGATGAAGTGGTATGAGAGGGTTGATTTAAGTAAATTTGATTATTGAATATATTTTTTGGAATGCTGTGTCAAAACAAATGTACCATTTGTTTGCGAAACCTCGTGAGTAACATTCTCATCAAGAATCACCTTTCGGCATTTTAGAAATTCTGAAGAGTAACTAGATTGAAGTTTTCTAAAATAAACAGAGAAAGTTAATCATATAAACCCTGTTACGTTAATTATATAAACCCAAAATTACGTTTTGTATGAGTAGCCACAACTTAAGCTACACCCCATTTAGATCATTTTGGCTCTCAGAAGCTACTTTGAGCTTTATCTATCAAGTATAAAGGAAGTTCAGAAATTTCAAAGTTTGTGTGGAGAATTTCGATCATATGTTATATGTGAATATATGAAAGACTGTTCCGATTTCAATATCAGTCATAGGGTGCTATAGTGAATACACAACTTAAGGAGAAGAGACTACATTTGCCCTTCTCAAATGTGGCTAGCAGGAATAGTTTACTATCGCAAAAATAGCACAACTTCTAATTTACATCCGTGAATTGATCACACGCCTAAACCGGAAAAGTATTTGAATATATTTATCAGTAGAAACTGTTTGGTTCAGATTTCAAATCTAAAACACTGAAACTTTCTAAACACCCCTCTCATTAGAGGTGAAATTGTGCATTCAGCAAATTTGTTCAGCAATTTAAAGTTTGTCTTGCATGGTAGCACGTAGAAATAAACAACCAACGTGTCAAAAGTTTTGTGACGCCTGACGAAAACATAGAAGACGATGATGAGAAGTGAAAACTGTAAGCCTGTGTGATTCACGGATCAACGCACAGTGGTCATAATTTTAGATTTCTTATGAAATAAAACGAATATTCTTTAGTTTTGATTGTTCCATATCAACCTTTAGTTACAGTGAAGATAATTTTGATAATATAATTGATTTGATCAAAGTAAAGTTTTTGACGAAAAAACATGAACGATTTAGGCACTTCAAATTGAGAGACTTGCACAAAAAGCGGCATTAACAAACTTTTTGATCTTGTTGAAATCTACAACTTTTTATATTACATCATGGACGTTGTTCACTTTCAAACCTCTCTCGATCTCGATGATTTTCATTGTCATTCATTGTCTTTACCCCCAACTGATCAAGTAGTTCAATGAAGACAGATAACATTTTGTTTTTATTACGACATTTTAGTCCAATATTTGGATTTAAGTTATTTTTAAAACCACAACAAAACCAGTTATCCTTCTTGGGATCTTCTTCTTCTTCCTGGCATTAGGTCCCCACTGGGACAAAGCCTCAGCTTGGTCTTGCTGAATAGCTGCGCGTTTACCGCTACGGCTATCTGGGCCCCCCTTCTTGGGATCTATCCTGAATTAAAAAAAATGAAACAAGAAGGTTCTCAGATCTACAAGCATATTCAATAATTCTTTGAAAAAAAAACAATTCATGCAACTCATGAAGTTGAGTTGCTTCTCACCTCTCGACGAGTACGGTTGTGTTTTATATCCAGCTGTGGTTCAGTACAGAATAGTATACTAGTAGCGTGTGATCTTTGGGATCTCATTTTTCGTGCTATCTTCCTTCCACCTTCGTTTTTCGGTTCGCAGATAAGTACCCTTTTGATTGATTATTCTCTTTTGTGTGACTACAGCAACTGCTGCAACAACAAAAAAAAAAAAAGTTTTCCGTTTGACGCTCTGGAAGCTAAGCTTCCATATTGAACCATGGACCAAGACAGCGATCACTGCGAGGAACCTCCAGCTAAGATCAAGCCTCCTGATCCGAATGGTCATGTACAGCATACACAGCCGATTTTACTATCACAGATTCCTTCTCCTGACTCTGCTCTTTCCGTACCGCCATTGTCCGCTCACGCTGCTTCTGTTGTTCCTCCTCCGCCTATGCCTCCGTCTTCCAGTCACGTTGCTCCACCGTCGTCGTCGTCGTCGCCATCACTCCAGTCGATCTCAAGCCCACGCAATCAAAACGGCACAGATGTTACCCAGAGTCCTCCAAGGGTCCGTACGAAGTGTTCGTTCGTCAGAAAGATAAACCAGTCAAAGTTCTGCTTGTATCGGCCGAGGTTCATAAACATTTTCGGTCTGTCAAGGAAGTCAAACAGATCGGGTTCACTAAGGTTCGAATCATCTTTTCTGATCGTCTAGAAGCCAATAATGTTGTTTACAACGAGCTTCTCAGTAGGCTGTACAGAGTTTACATCCCTAGTGAGAGAGTTGAAATAGATGGTGTAATAAATCAAGCCGAGATGGACTTGAACTACCTAACTAATGAAGGTTACGGAAAGTTCAAGGACCCACGTGTTCCACAGGTATCGATTCTTGAATGTCAACAACTAGCCGAAGCGCGGGTTGAAGACAACATCAAAACCTATTCTCCCAGTAACGAAATTCGAGTCACATTCGAAGGTACCATTCTTCCAGATTATGTGGAGATTGATAAAGCTCTCATTCGTGTGCGCGTCTACACCCCGAAGGTCATGCTCTGTGCCAAATGTAAAAGATTTGGTCATACCGAAATCTATTGTTCGAATCAAGCTTGTTGTGGTAGCTGCGGTAAGCGCCACGCTGAGGGTGAATGTACGATACAGCAACCAGCTTGCTTGTATTGCAAAGGTACTCACCTTAACAAGAATGAGTGCCCTACCTATAAGAAACAAATGATGCTAGCAAAGGCTAGAGTTGTTCAAAAGTCCAAATTGAGCTACGCAGCGATAGTGAAAGCTCCAGTGTCTCCCAATTTTGAGCATGAAAATGAATACAGCTCGTTGAGCGAACTGTCCGATCTTGAAGAAGAAGCCCATCATAGCAGTTATGTTCCTTCCAAAAGGAAAAAACTTCGATTTGATAATGTTGCTAAGCGTACAAAGCAGCACAACGATAAAGTTCCCTCCCCAGACGGTCAATCTGCCAAGCAAGCTAGGTCTCCTCTAGAAATTCCCGGATTCAAGAAAGATGCATTTCCTCCACTCCCAGATCGTAATGGTGGTTTGGATAGCAACCGATGCGCAAATGAGTCCTCTAATTCGAACCTATGTACAGATAAGTTCAATGTTCCTCAATTGATTCACTTGTTCGCAGAAGCGTTCGATCTAGGCAAATTTTGGATCGACCTGCTGTTGAAACTGACTCCCATTTTCAAAACCATTCTTTCGAAGATAATAACGTGCTTGCCTCTCCTCGGTTCATTCCTGTCTATCGATGGCTAATTCGAATCGAAGAAAAAGATTCTCCATTTTGCAATGGAACTGTCGAAGTATTTTACCAAAAATAGGTAATCTTCGCTCTTTTCTCAATCGGATAGAAGCAGATTGTTTTGCACTCTCTGAAACATTTCTAGTAGAAAATTTGTACTTTAGCATTCCTTCGTTTAATATTGTTCGTCTAGATCGTGAAACTCGGTCAGGAGGAGTATTGATCGGTATTAAGAACAACTATTCATTCGAACGAGTGACCATCCGAAATAGCTTGCCCATAGAAATTGTCGCCTGTTCTGTCCAGATAGATATTCAAAATATCACAATTGTCTCCATTTATATTCCACCCTCGGCTAAAATAGATAGAAATAAGCTGCGTGTAGTAATTGGTCAAATTCCGCAACCAGCATTCATATTAGGTGATTTTAACTCCCATGACACTGAATGGGGAGAGTCAGTAGACGATTCCAGAGCGAACATTATCTATGAAATTTTAGATGAATACAATCTTTCTGTTCTGAATACGGGAGAAATTACCCGAATAGCTTGTCCACCCCACAGATGTAGCAGAGTAGACCTTTCTCTCTGTTCTTCAGGAATTACGTTAAGTTCATCCTGGTCTGTCATGGATGATCCAGCGGACAGTGACCATCTTCCCATTCACATCACATTCGGTTCTTTTGAACATCAACAAACAACTGTACCATTTGATCTTTGTCGCCACATAAATTGGAATGATTATTCGTCATTGATTTTGCAAGCTATTGATGACAACAATGAGTTGCAACCGGACGAATTATATTCTTTTCTCACTTCGATCATAATCGAAGCTGCAATGAAAGCTCAAACAAAGCCCATACCGAAACACCCACCTAAATCTAAAACACCTACAATTTGGTGGGATAAGGATTGCACTGATATGATCAATCAAAGATCAGAAGCTTATAAAACGTTTAGAAGATCGGGAGCGACAGAACATTTTTTACATTATAAGAAAGTTGAAGCGAAAACTAAACGCCTTCTTAAACAGAAGAAACGTACTTTTTGGAGAACATATGTAGAATCACTTGATAGTCAAACTGCTCTCAGTTCTCTATGGAGTACAGCACGCAAAATGCGTAATTATGTCCCTCCACCGAGCAATCTTGATAAATTCGATTCTGAATGGATTCAAGATTTTGCCCAAATCATATGTCCTGCTTTTGCGCCCGTGAAAAGACCAAATTTTCAAAATGAAAGCTCGGTTATGGATGGCTTAGATTTAAGTCAAGATTATAGTTTATCTGAATTGGAACATGCATTAACAGCTTGTAAGAACTCAGCACCTGGATTTGACAATGTTAAACTTCCTCTGATTCAAAAATTGCCTGAAAAAGCTAAACTCCTTTTATTAAAATCATTTAATTGGATCGTTCAAAATAACATCATTCCAGATTCATGGTCGATAGTGAAAATCGTTGCAATCAAAAAACCTGGGAGAGATCCAGGCTGCGCGGATTCTTATCGTCCCATAGGATTATTATCATGTTACCGAAAAACATTAGAAAAAATGATTCAATTTCGATTAGAAAGCTGGGCAGAAAAGAATAATATTCTTTCCCCAACTCAATATGGATTTAGACAAAATAGAAGCACACGTGATTGTCAAATACTATTAGCAACTGACATACAATTGGCCTACACCTCCAAAGAAGAACTGGCGGCTATATTTTTGGACATAAAGGGTGCATATGATTCAGTTTTAATTGACATACTTTGTAAAAAACTATACGAACTCGGAATTCCAGGTCAGCAAGCTAGTTTTTTGTACTCTTTGCTTTCGTATAAAGAAATGCAGTTTGAACAGAACAACAAAATATCGCTTACACGTTGTAGTTTTGTAGGACTCACACAAGGGTCTGTATTAAGCCCTCTACTTTATAATATGTATGTAAGAGATATTGACAGCTGTATTCACAAAAACTGTTTTTTAGTGCAATACGCTGATGACAGTTGTTTTTGGACGTTTATTAAAAACAAAGAATTAGCGAAAGAGTATTTGCAAACTACATTGAATAATCTCATAAAATGGGCCAATGACAAAGGATTTAGGTTTTCACCAAATAAAAGCGAAATTGTAGTCTTTTCAAGAAAACGTTTCCCCGCAAAAGTTGAAGTACAACTTGGATCAGAAAAGATTCCTACATCATCAAGCACAAAATACCTTGAAGTATGGTACGATCAGAAATCTACATGGAAATCTCGTCACGAAATGTCAAAAGCGGATAAACTTTCTTCGAACAATATCAAGTACATGGTGGGGTGCACATCCGAATGATATGATTAAACTTTACAAAACAACCATTCTGTCAGTATTAGAGTACGGTTGCTTCGTGTTCCATCAAACAGCGAAAGTCCACTTTTTGAAACTAGAAAGGATTCAATATAAAAGTCTACGGATATGCTTAGGACTAATGACTTCAACCCACACAATGACAGTCGAAATACTAGCAGGAGTGCCGCCGGTCGATGTAAGATTTCTAGAATTGAGCTCTAGATATCTTGTAGCTAAGCACATATCTTCGTCACCTATCCTCAATAACCTTGATAAACTGTTTGAAATGAATCCGGAGTCCACTTATTTGAAATCATATAGACTTTGTTTAACGATCCCTTCTGGACCTCAAGAACATTTACATTACTTTGACATAGACCGCTCATCTGCCTTCCCTGATATACCAATCGATAAGTCTTTGATATCTGCAGTTAGAGATGTGCCAAGCGTTGAGCGTAGGATGATACTAGCTATCTGCAACGAAAAATTATCTGGTTTTGACGAACAGAACATATTCTATACCGATGGATCGTTGTTGGATGAACATGTGGGCTTTGGGGTTTACAATGTTAATCACCAAGTGTATTTTAGATTGGTTGAACCATGTTCAGTGTTTATGGCTGAACTTACAGCAATATGGTATGTATTAAATTATGTTGGGTCTTTACCACCAGGCGAATTCTTAATATGCTCAGATAGTTTGAGCTTTTTAGAAGCCATTAAAAACATTAGATTATCCTCCAAAACTAGTAACATGGTACTTAAGATCAGAAATGGTATTTCTGAATTGCAAGGAAGAAATTTCAAAATTTCATTCCTTTGGGTTCCTGCTCATTCCGGAATACAAGGAAACGAGTATGCGGATGCCCTGGCAAAAGAAGGCACAGTACAAGGAGAGGAGTTTCATCGAGCATTGGAACCACATGATCAACCACGGATTCAAGAATTAAGATGCAGACCGCTCTGAGTCGAATAGGAAGACCTCTTAACACTCCCATTAGAGATGTTCTTGGAATGATGGACATTCCAGTTATGCGAATCATTAATAATTTCATATTAAACGCCAAAATCAAAATATAATATCTAATAATATCTAATAGTAATAAGAAAAAAATATGCTTAACCATATATAAAATTCAACTGTTTTATAAAAAAAACTCGATGTATCGGCTACGAAATGGTTACAACTAACTAAAATTGCCTAATAAATCGTGGGTTTGTACCCACAAGAAATTAAAAAAAAAAACTCATGAAGTTAACTCTATTAAGTACTGAAGTCATACATATTGCGCAAGCGCCGTGGCAAAGTTTATGTTTACCTTTGTCGAAATTAAATCCACTTTCTAGAAAGAGACGTTTTCAAGCAATCATAAGTATGCCGGTAAATGTACCGCATGCTGACTGACCTACCTCTAGGGTTACACTTATACTTCGTGGAAGAAAATCTTCCAAGAAATCGCCTAAATCAAGAATCGAAAGCAGCGCTTCTTCGTGCAAGTACTCTATTTTACCGTTTTTATCTCTTTGACCTTCCTTGAAGCGTTTAAGGTGAAGGTCCATTGAGCACGGAAACATAATGTTGCCACCAACTCGAGCCACCCGCTAAACCACCCTCTCGAGCCACCCAGCACGACGGAGCACAATATTATGTGCGTCGGCCTAAAATAAATCATCATGTTCCATGTATACCTCCACCTACAGAATTATGTAGGCAGTATTACTTGCACACGTTTCATACAAATGTATTATTGTCGATATGAATTCTTCAACAACTTCCTCAAAGCTCAAAATCACAATTTATTTCATTTGGTAGTGGAAACATGTTTTTGACCAAAATTATAAGCATTTTTCACACCATGCGTGTGTTGTTTACTTTTTTTGGCAGTTTTCTCCTCTCTTCTCTCGCTTCTCACGGACGGAGAAAGTTGCCATCAGTATGCATTTGAATTCTACAGTCAATTGTACTGCATGATATCTAATATTCATTTTTGCTGTTAAATTGCGTCGTACATTGTTTTTCTCATGCTTAGAAATGTTTTGCAACATTTGTGACATTGTACACCTTCTGTGTGTTATGAAATTTTAAAATACGTAGTTGAAGCAAGTGTATGAATATTCAAACAATATTAATTCCAAACATAAAAACTGAAATCACTTCCAATCAGTGAGAGCTGCGCATCCGATTCATAAACAATGTTGGCCCAGTGAATTCGTATTCCGGTGTTATTTTTCGAGCACAAATCGGTGAACTTAAGTGTTTTATTGCTCCCAGGAGCAGTGCTGGTAAAGTTCGCATCACGAAGCAGCTCACGAGTGTATTCCAACGCATAACAAATATCACATACTCGGGAACTGGCTAGGTGTGAGTAAGTCTGCACCTACCTGCTCGGGAGAAAATGTCAAAAGAAGTAGCAACAAGCTCGGGAGCGTTTACTCGCGAGTAACCGAGCAAGGTGTGATTTATTATGGTTTTGACAGACAAATTAATTGTATAACCATCATATTGACGGTAAACTACTAGTTTGTAGTCATAATTATTAAATTTAACGATGATATCGGTTGTTCATGGATATAAGTGACCATTTCCAGACAACCAAAAAACTGCAGCTGTCTAGGATGATTCAAGAATTGATATTTTTTATGGATATTGTGGATTTTCCAGTAAATGAAGTTGAAGACAAGTAGTCCCCAACATGTCACGACACCTTTCTGATAAGATTTGAATCACTTCTAAATATAAGACCTGAAACCAGAGCTATTTGATCAGCATTGTGCAAAAGAAAAAAAAAACAAAGGAAATATATATTTTCATCTCACAAAAACGTGGAAGGCTTCAGCCGAATTGCGGTATTGCTTAAAGCTGGTGCAATTTTCCTTTAATAAAAGCTAAAACAGGGCTAGGGGCCTTCCCAAGCCGAGTGGTTAGAGTCCGCGGCTACAAAGCAAAGCCATGCTGAAGGTGTCTGGGTTCGATTCCCGGTCGGTCTAGGATCTTTTCGCAATGGAAATTTCCTTGACTTCCCTGGGCATAGAGTATCATCGTACCTGCCACACGATATACGAATGCGAAAATGGCAACTTTGGCGAAGAAAGCTCTCAGTTAATAACTGTGGAAGTGCTCATAAGAATACTAAGATGAGAAGCAGGCTCTGTCCTAGTGAGGACGTTAAGGCCAAGAAGAAGAAGAAGAAAAGCTAAAACAATCGGTTCGGTAATTACTAGAAACGAGCGTTTTGAAAGTTGTAGGTTCGCCCTGACATGTTATAAGTTAAAATGTATTCACAACTTCACCTAATAATCTGATATACTAATTCCTCTGTGCGACAGAACTCCATGATATTCAGATTACTATTTTGAGACCATAAACATCCTCAACAATTTTGCTAAAACATGATCTTCTAAATTCTATATGGATACGTTGAAATATTATTGGCCTAATATCAGGTTCAATTACACCCCTGTGCGACAAACTTCCGTATCCTTTAGACCTCCATTAGTAAATCCTAAACACCTACACTCTAAATGTTCTCTATAACGTAGTCACAAACATTATCTTCAAAAATTATCAAAAGGACAGTTAACAAATTCAACTCGAAAACTAAGTGAAGTTACCCCATTGTACAACAGCTCTACAAATAATTTTTCCACCATTTGGAAGCTATTATGGTCTTCTACAAATTTCTGAAACAATATTCTTAAAATACTTTATTGAAACTTCTTAATAATTCTGTCCATTTATCAGATCTATTAACTCCACTGTGTTATTGAATTTTGGTTAGTTCTGATAACCAGATGCCTGTCGACTTTACCGAGAGTATACATTTCAAAGTACATCGTTGAAAGGATTACTACTTTTATTATACATTCAAATTCAATCAATCTACCATGCGTCAAAATTCAATATTATTCACTGCGCCATCCACAGGTACTGTACCGAAAACATTCTCAAAATTCTAACCAGAAACGTCTCAATTTTATTGCAAAAAATATGTCACATTTTTATTGTGACCCCAACCGCCATCTATGCTTTTACTAAGCACGACAATCTTCACGGAAACAGTTAAATAATTTAGGCCAGAATTGGATTAAATTACTTCACTGTCAAATCAAATTATAGAATGTCGAATGTATTAAACAAAAAACAATACTAGATATAGGGTAAAATGGTCCAAAATGTCACTTTAAGTGTTGTTTTCTTGTAAGTAGATCCACATTTGAAGGCCATTCGAAGTCTTAATAGTAACTTTACAATATTTGCTAGCAACCACAATGAAAACATTTCCCAAATTTGAGTGTTTTTACAGCTTTGTATCGTGTCGAAAAGTTGGTAGAAAAATGGGGATGGTTAAAAATGATCAAATGGCAATGGGTGGGATAGAATGCCATTTAGTATGGAGATCGAAGATTCAGCAACCATGCTTCTCCATGAGTTTGCTCTGTGGCATGGAAACGCTTATTTGTTAATAAAATCATCGGAAAATCTTACCACTAAGGCAAAAAGGTTGAAAATTGTGGAATTTCACCGTGAAAATGAAGGAAAATCTAAAAGTTTATGTCACAGGGTTGTAGCAGCAATTCTTGGGTAAATATGTTTGAGCATCGTTTGGCAAATTATACAAATTGAAACGTTATAGGATTGATCCAATGAGCCGGGTCATATTACTCCATCAGCGCGTATAATGCAATCTTCCCCTACATGTTTTATAAAACCTGAAAGCAACATTACCGATTTTGTTAAAAAAAAATAAAAATTGTTTTTGACGTAACGTGACTCATTTTGTAGAAGTCTGTTGGAAGATAAACGTAACGTGGCGCTCATAAAATGAAATCAATAAGATTCTGCAATTATTCAAAATTTCCTTCCATCTGTTATTGAAAGTCGGTTCCTCGTGGAGTCGCCTTATGCTGGAATGTGTCTTAAACGTTTGGTACAAAAATTTACATAGGGTTTTAGGATCGCTACTGCATGTGTATATCTTGTGGCAAAGTAAAGAATATTGCTGTTTGCATTTGAGGTGCAAATCTTGACTGAATGTGACTCAAATGCGGTAACATAAAACTATCAAAAGACACCTAGCAACAATCATCTACATCAACGTCAACCTAGCATAAAAAATCTTTCCTTGACACCGCATTTCTTGTGGAAAATCTTACCGCGTTTTGGTGTCCTCGCATTTTAAATTTGCATTTTAAACACATACAGCAATATTTACAATTTAAAAGATCCTCGACTAGTAGGATTTCAACCCACGACCCTCAGCATGGTCTTTTGAGTTAGCTTTTATGAAGTTCTTATCAGCATCGGCGTTCACCATTAAGATTTTTACATGTTTTACGACATTTGTTCAAAACCAATCTTCTTAAGAAAACAATTGTTTTTTTACTAATTTTACTGTTTATGTGAGGCTTAATTTAAAACAAAAGTGTTTTGCATAAGTCATTCCACACCAAGTGTACATCAAGCATAATCGGCCATAACCGATTTCATTCAAATTGTGATCAAACATTTACTTGAAATATGCAACAACCCAATTGGTAAACCTCTAAGTTCATGCGGCCACTCTCTGTGATTCCAAATTTGTAAATCCATATTTATGCTTATTTGCCGGTACCGACAGAGAATTACTGAAGCACCAAAATTCATAACATAGTAACGAAAAGTCCTAAAAAATGATATTTTGAATTCAACCGAAAGATGTTTACCTCAACTACAGGGTTTCCCAATTGGTAGTCTGCGGACCTTTAGGGGCAGTGACGCCCTATCAAAGAGGTCGAGAAGCCAGTTTTGGGAATTTATTTGTCCTTGTGACTTATTTAATTCTGATACAATATTTTAAATTCATCATTGTTAACATGATGTTCATAATCAGATATAATTCGCCGCTGTTACTTTATAAGGGCGAATTTAGCAGATCTAAAGAGAAATCGATAATTGCAAATAAGTTTTTATGGAAATTCAATGATAAAATATTTCAAAATTTTATTTCACCGGCACATCTGAGCATGAGCATGAGGATGATTGACCACCCGCAGATGCTACTCCATTATTGCAAGAACAGCTGTACTTACTCAGGGAACCAACAGACACTACTCGGGATCAGTAGCATCCTCAATGTGTAAGTACTGGTGCTCTCATTATTATAACAAATAATAACGATGCCGGCTGCGTCCGAATGCAGGTCAATTTAGGGATGGGAGGGAAATGTTGACGTGTTGCTTGCTTTATGGAAGCGTCCTCTGCACTTCCACTAGTAGACACTGGGAGTTTCGATATGGGAAAGGTTTGGGTAAAGGATTCGTTTTGGTAAACGATAAATATATAATTTTAAATGATGCGCCTACTTGGATTCGCGATATTACTCGATAAAAGCATTGAACGCCGAACAAGTGTTCGTCGCTCGCCCCTCAGGAGCAAGCGACAAGATCAAGGATCAAACACTACTCTTTATCTCACCGGCACATTCAAAAGATAATTTATATTTCAAATGAACGTGTATAAAGCTACACAAATTCAAATATATAAATTTAGGGTAAGACGGGGAAATATGAGCACCCGCCATTGTTGAGACTGGTTGAAATAATTTTATTAAAATAACGTCATAAACTGTCGAATTCCTCATAAAAGTTATAAGAATTTAATAACATGGGTTATTCTCCCTAAGTTGTGAAAATATAAATCTCTCTTATAAAAAATAATCAGATAAAATAGGACTTTTGTCGTCAAACAATGTTTTGACCAAATTTTTGTTTTTCACCTAACAATTCAAGCCTTTTGGAGAGTCACTTAGTATATAAAGAAAAAAATAGTCATATTTTTTTATAGGGCATCACTTAATTTAATTATTTTTCATAAGTCAGGGCAAGATTAGCACTTCTCATGAAAATAAGAAAGTCAGATAATTGGTGGAACCCTCTCAAAGTTAACGTCAACATTTCTGGTAAAAGTTATGCTGGATATCTGAAAAGGTACTCGGATTCATACTGGGCAAGTTTGAAGCAGCACGATTACTAAAATGTTCAGAGCCTCCTGTAAAATTTCTCATAATGTATATGGAAAACTCCTTCGCCAGATCTCTGAGATTTCCTGGTGAACTACTTTGGAGACACCTGAGTAAATCTCCCTAATTATGTGAAATGCCTGAAGGTAATTCACAAGGAAATGGTCAAAGAATTCCTAGGAATGTGTTCAACGGCGAGATTTCATTTTCAAATTTTTAATTCCCAAGATTTTTTTCTAGGAGATCTTTGTTAAATTTATGGGAGAACTTTGAAGGATTGATCGTTGTTTTGAAATTGATAAAACTCTTCTGGCTCATTAAAATTCAAAATTCAAACAAACCTTTTGTTTAAAAAAAGTTTTGATATCAAGAAATTTCTGCTTGAGTACGATAGGAAAATATGAAAAAGTGATGGTTTTTATGGGCATGAAATGCTTGAGCCGTTCTTGGTACACTGTTCCAGTGGATGCGCTAATGCTCTAGCCGTTCGGTAATGATGCAATGAGTTTCAAACAAAGCTGATGATTTCCACATATGTTCAATATTTTTACCTCGGTAGCAGTCTCTGAGACGTTTCTTCATTTTCATACATCTATTTTCAATACTTCTTCCACAAGTTGATCCATTACTGAAACATAAAAGCGGAGTAAAAATTTTGCGAAAATTTGGCAAATGTGTCATTCCAGACCAAGTGGCCACAGTACGCATAATCGACGACCACCAATATCGATCAAATTTTGATGAAATGTTCAATAACTTAGAACATGCAAAAAGCTTATTACCACCCATCGGTTCATAACCTTTATTGCAAATTTGTCAAAAACCCACGATTTGGATTACATTCTTCTTCTACAAAATGCTCAACTTTGACATGCTGTAACTTTGTTTCACTACAAGCAATCGGTATGAAATTTTGGCAGGACTTATTATCAAAAAATATGAAATTTTTCATACTACCGGTCAAAAATTTAAGCACCAGGTGAATTCGCTCAAAACAATAGTAGGTTCTGTTAACACATCAACAGTACACCGATAGAATCGGTCGATGGAAGAAGAAGCATGAGCGGTAACTCTTGCTCCCCAAACAAATATTCCGGTTGAACGTTAGGTCCACGCATGATCCACTAAGATTGGTTGCTTTTGTGGGTTCCGAAGCCAGTTTGAGGTTGAGGTACTTCTCCATGAAGTCCGCGAACTCCATGTTCTCCTCTTTGCTCAAACCGATGCCAGTCACTATGATTGGCATGATCTCCTTTTGATACTCGAGGAAGTTCCGCACCATGAAGAACTTCTTCTGCTTCGTCGTGGTATCCGGGGAAATATAGAGGCAAACCTGCGATTCCAGAGCTCAGCCGTCATGGTCCTGCAGGAAGCGAGTGGCCTAACTGATCGGTTTGTTTGAAGATACCAATATGTGCGCGATCCACACCAAGCGTGTCAGCATCATGCCCAAGGACATCCAGCTGACTCGTCGTATCCGTGGAGAACGCGCTTGAATTGAATTGCAGCACAATTTCAAACAAAACGGCTCTTTTCAGGGGCACAACAATGCATTCGACGTAAAAGAGTTACAACCAGAGACATTTCATCTATTACTATTAATTGATTAATTAATTTATTTATCAATTATAATTTTGGATGATTAGCTTTCAACGGAGAGAAATGGCAAAGAAAGTTTTACCTAGGTTCCCGTCGCTCGGATCGAACGGCGGTAGCATTTTTGCAGTCGTATTTCGTATTTCGATACAATTTCTTACCAAATAAAAATCAACAAAGCTGTTGCTGATTAGTTTTAGGTCTTTGTTTGACAAGTTGATACTCTGATCGCTCTAGCATGCATTTACATGTAGCGACGACAATAACGGCATTATTCAAAGTAAGTAAAGTTTGTAAGAATACTTAAAATATATCCCCGAGACCGATTTCAACTTCTGATACGGTTGATATAATTAAATTTCTGTTAGATATCAGGGATTTTCTTAGGAAATTGCCTACATTAAGGCGTTTTCATTGCAATTCTTGAAATTAATTATTCATTATATCTTTAAATATTGCATTATTCAGATTCATGGAGCTCATATTCATTATGTAGAGTCGTTTCAAAAAATAACAATAATCGCATTAACAAGGGATCAATTTCACCCCGAAATGGGATCCCCGATTTTCTATTTAAGGGATGATTTTTAGCACTAAAAACACTTTTTTTAGAAAATGTTGGTACATGAGCCAAAGAAGCTGACCGTCGTACTTGTTTTCCTGCATTCAGTTGTTTGGCATTTTCAACATTATTGAAAACAGACAAGAAAAACCATGAAAAACGATCAGTTTCACCTGAAATTACGGTACATGTAAACAAAGATGATTAAAAGGAAAAAGATGATCGACTCTTTATTTTGCCATACATTTTGCCAGGCAATGGACATGCCCTATTTCAATTGCAGAGATTTGCAGTAGACAAGATGTCCCGGGCCCGATCTATCTGACAAGCCAATCGAGCCCTCTGTCACCATAGAAGATGGTGTCTCCATCATGTCGATAGCCTGTATTTTGCCGACGACACGCTATTGGCCGGTACGCTGATCATAAGTACTGTGCAAAAGGATAGGACAAGAAACGGTCAAGGAATGATTTCGCTACCGAAATTACTTTAGCTGTACGCAGCTGAGAAGTAGAGCTGATTTCATAACGTCGGTAACGCCTGCCATACAAATCAAAGGGAGCTGTCACTTTTCCGAACGGAAAAATGTGGCGCTCAATAGGGTCCTAAAGGCCTGTCCCGATTTCAATACCAAACGCTTAAGTTTAGGCTAAAAACACATGTTTACTCAATTTTTTATGTTTTTCTTTTGATTAGGTTTAAAAAACATTTTTTGACGTTGGATAACGTCTTACGGCAACATACTGGGGTACAATTTCGAAAAACGAAAAATCGCTCGCGTCACGAAAAGTGGTTAGATTTTGACTGTTAATAACTTACTAACGCACTCATAGATTTTCAAGATTCTTGCACCAATCGATTGGAAATCTTTCTACGAATCTACTCCAATAATGAAAGCTATTGATTTTCATGACTAAACTATTGAAAAATGAGTAAATATCGAGGCATGTCTTAAATTCCATAGAAGAGCACAATTTTCTTGCTGTTATAAGGTTTTGACGTTTTGAAGTTGACATGTATTGTAACTTCGGGTGAAAATGATCATTTCATGGTTTTTCTTGTCTGTTTTCAATAATGTTGAAAATTCCAAACAACTGAATGCAGGCAAGTACGACGGTTAGCCTCTTTGTGCAATATTTAAAGAAATAATGGATAGTTAATTTCAAGCATTGCAATGAAAACGCCTAAACGTAGGCAATTTCCTAAGTAACTCCCTGATATCTAACAGAAATTTAATTATGTATTTCAACCGTATGAGCTAATTGGTAAAAGTTTAGAAGATGAAATCGGGCTCGGGGATATATTTTAAGCATCCTTACAAACTTTACTTATTTTGAATAATGGCGTTGTCGTCGTCGCTACCTACATGTAAATGCATGCTAGAGCGATCAGAGTATCAACTTGTCAAACAAAGAGCTAAAACTAATCAGCAACAGCTTTGTTGATGTTTTGATTTGGTAAGAAATTGTCGATCGAATCGAAATACGCACAAAGAGAAGACTGCACAAATGCTACCGCCGCCAGACCCGAGCGACGGGAACCTAGGTAAAACTTAGTTTGCCATTTATTTCCGTTCAAAACTAATCATCCAAAATTATAATTGATAAATAAATTAATTAATAATAATAATAATAATAATAATAATAGTTAATAGTAATAGATGAAATGCCTCGGATTGTAACTCTTTTATGTCGAATGCATTCTTGTGACCCGTTTTGCTTGAAATTGTGCTGCAATTCAATTTAAGCGCGTTCTCCACAGATACGACGAGTCAGCTGGATGTCCTTCGGCATGATGCTGACACGCTTGGCATGGATCGCGCACAGGTTGGTGTCCTCAAACAAACCGACCAGTTAGGCCACGCTCGCTTCCTGCAGGACCATGACGGCCGAGCTCTGGAATCGCAGATTTTCCTCTACATTTCCCCGGATACCACGACGAAGCAGAAGAAGTTCTTCAAGGTGCGGAACTTCTTCGAGTATCAAAAGGAGATCATGCCAATCATCGTGACTGGCAACTTTAACATCGATTTGAGTAAAGAGAGAACATGGAGTTCGTGGACTTCATGAAGAAATACCTTAACCTCAATCTTTCTTCGGAACCTACTAAAGCAACCAATCTTAGTGGATCATGCGTGGACCTAACGTTCAACCGGAATATTTGTTTGAGGGACAAGAGTTACCGCTCATGCTCATGGAAGTCAGGGAACACATTCAGGATTGCGTTGTCTGCAAGGAAACCAAAGCTGCCAATGTGTGCTTAGCCCCACCCCTGGGTGAACAGCGGATTACCAGTCACCCCTGGCAAATCATAGCTTTAGACTTTATAGGGCCACTACCTAGAAGTAAAAAGCAGAACCAATATATATATTGTCGGTAATTGATCTATTTAGTAAATGGATCATGTTGGTACCTTTTCGTCGAATAGATAGTGTTGCCCTTTGTACCACTCTAAGGGACCAGTGGTTCTTTCGGAACTCTGTACCGGAGGTGGTCATCACCGACAATGCGTCATATTTTCTTTCGCGAGAGTTCCGGAATCTCTTGCAGCGGTTCGATGTGAGGCACTGGTTGAATTCAAAATATCATTCCCAGGCCAACCCGGTGGAACGGGCACACCGAACAATCAATGCCGCGATTCGCACATACGTGCGAGAAGATCAAAGGCTTTGGGATTGCAAAATATCCGAAATTGAAACTGTCCTTAACACGTCCTTGCACTCCACAACGGAAATGACCCCGTATTTTAGCACGCACGGATACGAAATGATGGTCAAAGGTTCCGATCACCGGCTCAATGAGTCCGCGACCGTTTTGTCTCCTGAGGAAAGAGCCAAACAACAAACAGAAATATATGGAAAAGTTTGCGATTTGGTCAAGGAAAATCTCACTAAGGCACATAATGAATGTAGAAAACGGTATAACTTAAGGCACCAAAGATTCGGGAAAGAGTTCCAAGAAGGACAATTAATATTTTACCGGAACATGAAACTTTCCAGTGCAATTGAACATTACAACGCCAAATATGGGCCACAGTATTTGCCAGCTCGAGTGGTCAAGAAAAAGGGTTCCTCTTCGTATGAACTCGAGGATCTTGATGGAAAATCTCTCGGAGTTTGGCCCGCCGCGCACCTTAAGTCCGGCTGATTGGTTCCTTTAGCACAAATAAGTATAGGCTATCCAGGATCAGTAGTAAATCGCACCTCAGGTCGAATACGTTAGAAATTAGATGAATCTGCTTGTTGCATTCCTTTGCTTTCAACGAACGATGAACGCCCACGTAAATAATGTTATGCTTTTTTTTATTCATCTGTCAAATTATTGACTGAAGTTGGCTGCGATGGAAACGGCGAACTGCACGAAAGGAGTGCGTTCACAGTATTTTTCTACTCCCCACCGTAGAATTTCAGGGACGGGTATCGTCCTTCCTTCCTTCCTTCCTTCTGGCATTACGTCCCCACTGGGACAAAGCCTGCTTCTCAGCTTAGTGTTCTTAAGAGCACTTCCACAGTTATTAACTGAGAGCTTACTGTGCCAATGACTATTTTTGCATGCGTATATCGTGTGGCAGGTACGAAGATACTCTATGCCCTGGGAAGTCGAGAAAATTTCCAACCCGAAAAGATCCTCGACCGGTGGGACTCGAACCCACGACCCTCAGCTTGGTCTTGCTGAATAGCTGCGCGTTTACCGCTACGGCTATCGTCCTAAAGAACCCAAAAGGAGTGTGGGGTATAAAACGTACCCAAACAACCAGTTAAACCTTTGGCAAGGAATATTAAATTGCTGAATGGAGAAGCAGCAATCCGAATTCAAGGCAGTAGGTGCCTCGAATCAAAATCCGCCAAGTCGATATGCGTCTTGCGGAGCTTATAGGAGTTACGGTAATACAGAACAGTAAAAAATATATTAAGTTTTGGAATGCGTGAGAGTGAATGAATGCGTAAGGGCCCACTGAATGAAGATGCAAGATAAGTATGAATGGATATTAGGTAGTATAGGATTAGAAACAGAGAATAAAATCTGCCAAAGAAGAGGCCTAAATTCTTCCCCAAATTTTAAAAGTGAAGTTCAATTCCTTTCCATACAAAAAAAGAAATGGAGGTCAATAGCGAAAAATAGTTCATTTACTTAAGAAAAATAAAACGAGAGTTTATATTGAGAAAGCTATTTCAGGAGAGTTCATTGTTCAAAGAAAGTGAAGGCAAACTAGTACGAGCTTTAATTTACCTCAGAACCAAACCGGCCCCATTATCAGGAAAGTCCAAAAGGTGCCGTTATTAGGAAGCCTTTTTAGATTACCAATGGAAATAATCACGTACGAAATGTGGAAATAAAATTAAGCTTACAATGAAGCTTAATTTTTCTCCCGCTGAGGGATAATTGTTACCGCTAACGTTAACAATGCAGTCAACAGACCTGTTGTGCTATCCCTGGTAGATTACTAATTTTTGAATTAATACCACAAACATTTGTGAGACTTCGCATGCAGTAGCTGTTAGGTGAAATAAACCCCAAAATTTACCCATTAGCGGGTTTATTTCATCTCAAAATTTGTCAATCAACTAACGCTACTCCGGATGCCGCACATCTCTACGGGCGAATTTGTTGAGGGCCACTCAACATCCGAGGCGAAAAAGGAAAGTGGAAGATACGAAGGGGCGAAGAGGAGGACTTGCGGAGGAGTGGAATTCCGAAGGAGCCGAAGAGAAGAGTTAGTTGGTCTTGAACTGCGAAATAGAACACACCTAAGGAAAACAAAAAAGTCAAGTAGAAGTTGTCGGTGACATTCGGGGGAAGCTAGAACGCCCAGGAACATCCAGTGAAGGTGGAACCGGAGGATTCAACCATTATTCGACCGGCCAGCCTTCGCAACTAGATCTGGCTCTGGCAACTGGCTCTCAGCGTAGGCGATAGCGGTCTCCGGTAAATTGTGCCACCACGTGCCTCTTTGGCAGGCCCACGAACATCCTAACCAAAAATTCCGCCAGCCAACCGGGGATATCCAGCCAACTAAGACTGTCGCCTAAAACCATTTTGAGCGGGTCATCGTCCGAATAGTAGAAGTATCCGTCAGCGTAGGCGATTGCCGGCAGAGTCCTCCGGATAATCGGGCCACCACGTGCGCCCACTGCCAGGTTCTAACCGAGGATTACGCAAGGCTTCGGCACGGGTCAAGCGAACCGTCCCCATCCGGCCGAAACCCAGAAACGTACGCCTGCCACGTGGCCCACCCTGTTAGCAGTCCAGCAAGGCCTTCCAGAAGTTGCCCGATTACCAGTTCCCGAAGCCAATAGTCACCGAGCCGCCCTACAGCCCAAGCTATGTGGTGTAAGCACCCTCTTCCCTCTGTTCTGCCTACTATGGGCCCCACCTACATCAATCGGCCGCAACGTTACTAACCCCTTTAACCCTAACCCGCTAAGATGAAAATAAAAGTTAAGTAAAATGTATCAGGTTGCTTTTGTTTCAACACTATACACAAATCCTTGGGTTGCATGCACGTCCGTTGACTCTGTACCGTTCCTTTCCACTTCGTATTGTTCCGTGTGTTCCCTAAGCAGGCAGGGCCGACCCTGAGAAGGCCTTCCTATGAGCTAGTCGTTTGTCGCAATTGGCGCCCAACGTGGGGCTCGAACCCACGACCCTGAGATTAAGAGTCTCATGCTCTACCGACTGAGCTAGCCGGGGGGTGTCGCAATTGGCGATCCGCGTAAAGTAAAATAAAAAAATATTCGTAATATAATTACAAATATTTTTTTTTACCTGCTTGGAGAGACACACGAAAACTTTTTCGTTGGTTTATCGGGAGAACTACTTAGTGACGTCATCAGGGAGGACTGGGTGGATTTTGGCTAAGGTTTGTTTGAATCTCTTGCTTCTCTTACTGGTCCGAGTCACACCCTGCGATAAATGAAACTCTTTTGAATTGCTCCGTGATTTGTTGGTTAGTATTAGTATTGTAAACATTATTGCTGATTTCTTACTATTTTTCGCTATCATTTGTACTATATATGAATATTGAATTGCTATGAATTGAATTGAACTTTAAGGTTATATATAAGCTAGGTTTAAGATTTATTGTTGAATTTTTATATTTTTTTGACGTAGAAGTACGTCTTTCTTCTCTATACAGGAGTGAAATTGGAATTTCAAAACCAAGAGCGTTACGCTGGCATGAAATATTTTAAACGTTTATAACATTTCGCTGGCTTAACGAAATTTCTTGATTAGCACCTCGATCGAAAGATAAGACATCAAAGCTTCATGTCGTTTACTTACTGAATCCCACATACCTGTCCAAATAGTTTAATAACTGTTTTAAAATATAACGTTGATTTCAAGCAAATCTATAAATAGGGGTGGCTAGAGAAAATTTGACGTCATTTGCTTTTCACTCTCCGATTGGCCCGCACCTCAGCAGGCGAAAGATCGGCTTGCTCTGACCGGGCGTGCTTCTCAGGCACAGACATCGATAGCGATCGACCCCCCCGTTTATCTTGCTTCGCTCAAATCAAACTGTCGAGCGAGCGAGAGAAGATGCCGTCCGAAGCTACAGCCATCACCGCTGCTGCCGCCTAGAAGAAGAAGAGGAAGCAGTCCACAGGTGAATTTGCGGTCGAACTGTGAACACGGTCGGGCGAGTCATTCTCGCTTTGTGGTTCACCGCTTGTTTGCGTTCACCCAGCCATCGTCATCGCCGCCGCAAATTTCATCGGCCGAGGAGCTGTTGACCCGCGCTTCAAAATTTCGACTCGTGAATCATCATTGGTGGTCAAGAAGCAATCCCGTTAGGAGCAAATACCAGAAGCCCCCTGAGTTTTGCTGGTCCGAGCAGTGTTATTTATCCGTAACAACATCGAAGCTAACAAAGCCATCGGTTCTTTTCAGAGCCATCAAATTTGTGGAAAAGAGTTAAAAGAGAAATATTTCCGACTTTATTTATAACTTCTAATAATCGTAAATCAATTTCACGGCTTCATACAAAATTTCATTTGTCATGAATAATTTATGACTCAACCATTTGAGATTGTACTCGCGGACGCTGCTGCAGTGCCGTCGGGGTGAGTGCTCAACATTTCACAAATATTGTAAAATAGAGTGGCATTTCCAACAGTGCCTTTTATGTTCCATATTTTATGGGAACACTTTGATTAGGAAAATTATCCCATGTAACAAAATTGCGACATATTTAGAATGCTTTTGAAAAGACATTCTCATTGAAAAATTGTAATAATTTTGGCACCCATGGATCAGAAATTTACCGTCATAATAAAGAAAACTATTCATTATCAATAGCTCGTATTGAATATTTAGGGAATGCCAATCATTCCAACAATTCATGTTCGACCAATTTCTCACGTATTGGTATTCTCCGCAATTTTCAAGTAATTCCAAGCCCAACACATTATTGGCACATAAATGGGTATGATTGTTCGATCAGAAAGCGAAGAGCACAAAAGGGAGGAGCATCATCTGCTATTCCAAGGTTATAAAACATGCTGCCTTCGTTGGATTCAGTTTCATTCCATTTCCGCTTTCGAGCTGGTAAGAGCTCCTCCGAACTTGCTTAGCGAGAAGTACCTCGGGGCTAGAAGCCTGCTGAGCTGTTAATCCAGAATCTGGTTTGTGAAATCGCTCAAGATTTCAAGATTGAGCTACGTTTCCAGATTTCAACTAAATCCCTGTGATCCGCTCCCTGTTGCTGTTGTGCACCCATGAAATATTTAGCTGGTTTGTCGAATAAACTGAGAACTTATTCACATCTTCTTATTCTTCTTCTTCTTCTTCTTCTTCTTGGCATTAACGTCCTCACTGGGACAGAGCCTGCTTCTCAGCTTAGTGTTTTTATGAGCACTTCCACAGTTATTAACTGAGAACTTTCTTTACCAAAGTTTCCATTTTTGCATTCGTATATCGTGTGGCAGGTACGATTATACTCTATGCCCAGGGAAGTCAAGAAAATGTCCATTACGAAAAGATCCTGAACCAACCGGGAATCGAACCCAGACACCTTCAGCATGGCTTTGCTTTGTAGCCGTGGACTCTAACCACTCGGCTAAGGAAGGCCCCAACTTATTCACATGCATTTGCAACTTTTTCGATTTTCCATACAAAATATTTTCCAATGAAACTTTCACAGAACATCAGATGTAACTTGAGTTTTAACATATATTTTTGAATATTTTTTCCAATCACAAGTTTATAAGTAATAACGGTTTGACTAAACTGTAATTTTCGACGAAAAATTCAAAACTTTTTATCTTAAAATCTGATAACCTTACACAAAAACTGCCTTCAGCAAACTTATTCATCTCGTCAAAATCTACAACTTTGCTGAAGATACCATGAAGCTATTCCTTCAATATGTTTAGTTATGTCAATTATAAAAAATCGTCAAAAAATTCTCTTTAGTCAAACCGTTACTGCTTTTCAACGTGTGATTGGAAAAATCACTCAAAAATATATGTTAATATTTAAGTTATGTCTGATATTCTGTGAAAATTTCATTCAAATCGGTCCATGAATAACTGAGATATAGTTGGTCATTTTGCATGAAAAATCAAAAGAGTTTCAGTTTTTTTTCTCAGCGAAGAATCACACCATCAACGAAAATAGCGCGAAAGCAATAACCAATCGCGTGCGAGTAGCGAACGGAGTGACGAAACAACCAAGCTTTAACCCCACCACTCGCCATCGGTAAACGGAGCTCGAGCAAATAAAACCACTGGTTGTTCTGCTCCCAGCTCATTCACAAATCGAACGGCATAACGAACGGATCAAGCAACGGAGCAGCAAAGAAGAGCGCGTGAAAGCCACAGCAGTGTGCGAGTAGCGAACGGAACCAGAGAGCAACGAAGCGAAAGCAACAACTGAAAAACATTCAGTGGACGGATTAGTAGTCAGCGCCAACCGGCGACCTGTTGGAAACTAACGCCAGCGAAATATACACCATCTGCCTCTCCTTACCATTCATATTCTTGTACTTGATGAATTCAATGAAATGGTTTGGTTTGGCGATGGAGCAAAGAGTTATTTAGGATGATTTTACTTAACAAAGAGTTGTTGATAAATATTCCAATCAATAAGAGTTGTTTTGAAAAAGTTCACTTTTAGCAGAATTTTCCTCGGAAAATTTCTGCTTTACCAAAGAGTTGATAATGAAATTCCTGCAGCAAATGGTCGAGTTTCTCCCCACGAATATTTCCAGCCAGGACCAGTCATGGCCCCCGCTTCCAAAATTCTCGAGTACGGAAATTGGAAAATGTATTAAAATTGCGACAGATAGTTGCTCATTACAATTGGTCAGGAAACAGTTTATTGAACAGTTTTTAAAATCTGTCGCAATTTTAATACATTTTCCAATTTCCATACTCGAGAATTTAGGAAGTGTTCCCCCATTATATGATAAATCAACGATGCTGTTAGAAATACCATACAATGCTGAGTAGTATGATGTTATTACGGTCCGACGGCGCTGCAGCGGTAAATTCTCAAACTCATGTAATTATGTGGGGTAAATTATGTGAACCAAATTTTAGTATACCGCGATATTTACATCATTATAGATAAATCAGTAAATATCATCCAATAAACCCTTTTATGAACGTATGTTGGCCCTGAAAAGGGCCGATTGAGCTTGGATGCTGTGACCACGAGTTTACCACGAGTCGAAATCTAGAAGCGCGGATCGGTCAACCTAGAAATCTTGAGCGATTTCACAAACCAGATGCTGGATTGGCAGCTTGAAGATTAACAGCTCTGCAGATTTCTAGCAGCGAGGTACCTTTCGCTGAGCAAGTTCGGAGGAGCTCTTACCAGCTCGAAAGCGGAATTGGAATGAAACTGAATCCAACGAAGGAAGCATGTTTTATAACCTCAGAATAGCAGATGATGCTCCTCCCTTTTGTGCTCTTCGCTTTCTGATCGACCAATCTGGGGAATGGGTATGTGCCAATAATGTGTTGGGCTTGGAATTACTTGAAAATTGCGGAGAATGCTAATGCGTGACAAATTGGTCGAACATGAATTGCTGGAATGATTGACATTAAGTAAATATTCAATACGAGCTATTGATAATGAATAGTTTTCTTTATTAAGGCGGTAAATTTCTGATCCATGGGTGCCAAAATTATAACAATTTTTCAATGAGAATGTCTTTTCAAAAGCATTCTTAATATGTCGCAATTTTGTTACATGTGATAATTTTGCAAATCAAAGTGTTCCCATAAAACATGGAACATCAAAGACGCTGTTGGAAATGCCACTCTATTTTACAATTGTTGTGGAATGTTGAGCACTCACCCCGACGGCACTGCAGCAGCGTCCGCGATTACAGTCTCAAAATGTTTAGTCATAAATTATTCATGACAAATGAAATTTTGTATGAAGCTGTGAAATTGATTTAGGAATATAAGAAGTCATATATAAAGTCGGAAATATTTCTCTTTTAACTCTTTTCCACAAATTTGACGGCCCTGAAAAGGGCCGATGGCTTTGTTAGCTTTGATGCTTTTACAGATAAATAACACTGCGGGATGTTATCAGTTGATTGCCATGGTCAAACGGGGAATCCTCAACTCAAATGTATAAATTTGAGCAAGTTATTTGCTTATACGACGAACCGAAAGTTTCGTGGCGTGAATGGCGCACAACAGTAACAGGTAGTGGATCACCGGGCTTAAGTCGAAATCTGATGATGGCGGCGATGACGATGGCTGGGTGAACGCAAAAAAGCGGTGGAGCACAAAGCGAGAATGACTTGCCCGACCGTGTTCACAGTTCGACCGCAAATTTTCCTGTGAACTGCTTCCTCTTCTTCTTCTTCTTCTTCTTCTTCTTGGCGGCGGCAGCGGTGATGACTTTGGCTTCGGACGGCATCTTCTCTCGCTCACTCGACAGTTTGATTTGAGCGAAGCAAGACAAACGGGGGCGTCCTTCGCTATCGATGTCTGTGCCTGAGAAGCACACCCGGTCAGAGCCAGACGATCTATTGCCTGCTGAGATGCGATCCAAGCGGAGAATGGAAAGCAAATGACGTCAAATTTTCTCTAGCACCCCTATTTATAAATTTGCTTGAAATCAACGTTCTATTTTAAAACAGTAATTAAACTATTTGGACAGGTATGTGGGATTCAGTGAGTAAACGACATGACCCTTTGATGTCTTGTCTTTCAATTGAGGTGCCATTCAAGGAATTTCGTTAAACCAGCAAACAGTTATAAGAGTTCAAAATATTTCATGTCAACGTAAGGCTCTTGGTTTTAAAATTCAAATTTCACTCCTGTATAGAGAATGTTTATGTTACTTTCAAACTGTGCGGCATAATCTGCGTTTGCATTTACGCATCTAGTTCCCGATGGTTAATGCCTGTGCTTTTACTGTTCATAAGTCGCAAGGTGGAACTTTCCCCGAGGTCGTATACGACTATGACAAAAGCCTGGATCAGCAATTGGTATATGTTGGTTTGTCGCGGGTTACTTCACTGCAAGGACTATTTTTGACAAACTCTTCCAATTTTTTTAAGTTCCATCACGCCAAAAGCAGCAATTCTCCCAAGAGGGTTGACTTGAGGAATGAGCTGCAGCGCTTAGGCAATCATCGATAAGTGACGCTTTGAGACGAACTGCGTGAAATACTGGATCATAGCGGCCAAGCCTGCATATTGATGAGTAGGTGTCAATGTACAGAGCATAAATGCTCATGCAATGGATATTGCTACAGCCCAAAGCACTGGACCGATTCTATCGATTCTAACGATCGAAGCACCCGAGCTATCAAACATCTAATCTACTGGAGGAGTTTGGCGAACTACAGCTGGAGCCAGATCACCCAACCAAGCAACACAAGGAAGCAACGACCAAACAAACAAATTCAATCATCTGGCATTATTCCTGGAACACCAAACAAGAGTTTACTTCTGAAAACTTCATCCGATCAATAACAACACAAAACTAGTACACTTACAAATTCATGCACATGACAAATCAAATTATTAATCATCGTAGTTCTACGTCAACCCCGCGGTAATGTAATAGACTTTACCCACCCCAAATTTTTTTGAATTGATTTGAACTAGAAATGGCAGAAGGTGGGAAGAATTTAGAAGTCAAAGAGGAGGATCTAAGGATTCTCTTTTACGATATTCGCGTAGACCATTTAAATGAAGATGAGCTCGATTTTGAATTGGAAATACGAGATATTGTTTTCGGAAAAGAAGAATCTATGTGCAGAAAACGACGGGCTTTGAGAGAAAGATTAAAGCAGGAAAAGACGGAGAAGTCAATGGTAGACTATTCGTTAAAAAGGGATCCGAAAAATGAAATCATAGAGTGTGAGAACAAATTACAAACAATTGAAAGTACTGGGTAGACTATTCGTTAAAAAGGGATCCGAAAAATGAAATCATAGAGTGTGAGAACAAATTACAAACAATTGGAAGTTCAGGAAGAGATTTACCACCCAGATAAATGCTCATGCAATGGATATTGCTACAGCCCAAAGCACTGGACCGATTCTATCGATTCTAACGATCGAAGCACCCGAGCTATCAAACATCTAATCTACTGGAGGAGTTTGGCGAACTACAGCTGGAGCCAGATCACCCAACCAAGCAACACAAGGAAGCAACGACCAAACAAACAAATTCAATCATCTGGCATTATTCCTGGAACACCAAACAAGAGTTTACTTCTGAAAACTTCATCCGATCAATAACAACACAAAACTAGTACACTTACAAATTCATGCACATGACAAATCAAATTATTAATCATCGTAGTTCTACGTCAACCCCGCGGTAATGTAATAGACTTTACCCACCCCAAATTTTTTTGAATTGATTTGAACTAGAAATGGCAGAAGGTGGGAAGAATTTAGAAGTCAAAGAGGAGGATCTAAGGATTCTCTTTTACGATATTCGCGTAGACCATTTAAATGAAGATGAGCTCGATTTTGAATTGGAAATACGAGATATTGTTTTCGGAAAAGAAGAATCTATGTGCAGAAAACGACGGGCTTTGAGAGAAAGATTAAAGCAGGAAAAGACGGAGAAGTCAATGGTAGACTATTCGTTAAAAAGGGATCCGAAAAATGAAATCATAGAGTGTGAGAACAATTAAACAAAAAAATGGAAAGTACTGGGTAGACTATTCGTTAAAAAGGGATCCGAAAAATGAAATCATAGAGTGTGAGAACAAATTACAAACAATTGGAAGTTCAGGAAGAGATTTACCACCCAGATGTCAGTCTATACTACTACATCTGGGAAATAGGCTGAGTCTATTAAAGAAAGTCGTAGAACCCTCAGAGCAGTTACAACTCGACCAAATTCTCGAAAAGATTTTGGCATATCTGGCCAAATTTTTCTACAGCAAGTGTCAAGATGAAGATTTTCGGTTGGACAATTTGTTCAAAGAGTCGGAAATGACAGCAGCTAGTCAGGTGAACAACTATCAGCCAGGAATTGATGAAGATGTTTTCGGTTCGCTTAAAAGATTGGGATTGTTGGGAGCAGGGAATATTTCATCCGATGATGAAGTTAGAGCAGGTTTGTTAAAGTTAGAACAAGAACTGTACAGCTTAAGAAAGTTCAGAGATGTTCATTCAAACCGTCAATCGGAAAACATCATGGATGCAACTAATCTTAGTATTTCTCCTCAAACAACCTATACAGGAACCATTCCGAAACAATCAGGGTCAGAAATTCCAGGATTCGCCAGGCAAGTGCGGTTTACCGAGACTGATCCACAGACAGCCATGACGCAACAAGGTAGTTGGACAACCCCGACGTGCACTAGCTCTTGGGGAAGTTCTCAGTGGCCTGGTTCAAGTAGAATATCAAACGTGGGCTTTTCAGAGTTTTCCGGACTAAGTTCTGGAGGCTACTCGGCGATGAATACGTTAACGAACCCAACTTTATCGAACGCGGTGCCGAGAATGGCCTCGTCAATCCGCCCTAGTGCAAGATATGATTTCCCATCGGTCCCAGTGGCCAGTTATCCAATATCATCTTATACATCAGCCACCACCTCCGTCGGACAGATACCATTCTTATCGGACCTTCCCGACGACAATTGGAAAGTAACTCCGTTCGTTTCAAGGGAGCATACTTTCAATCCATACCCTTATGTTACAGCTCACAATCCGGTTGGAGCACGATTTCCTTACTCCGCATTGGATCCTGTGACAGAACGCAGACCAGGGGTTCCGCAATACGCTACCCTAGGGGTCAAAGAAACCTCAAACCAGCCTGTATCGATTAGTACCCTCGGTCAGGCACCTTTCCCTATCCCCTCAATGGTCACCTCTAAAGGAGTGAGTAGTGAACCGTATTCATCTCAGCCTGTTATTGATCCGTTCCAGAAACCGTATGGCCGTAAATCTTTACCGGTCTCTAAGTGGAAGCTGGATAAATATGCTGGGACAGACCAAGGGCTTAAGCTCAATGAGTTTTTGCATTTAGTCTTTCAATTGGCTCTATCTGAAAACGTATCAGAACCTGAATTATTCGACTCCGCCTTTCATCTCTTTACCGGACCAGCCCTTAACTGGTATATGTCCATGAGGTCTGCGAGCCGACTAGCGAATTGGTCTCACTTAGTGACGGAACTTAGAAAGACTTTTGCACACCCCGAACTAGACTCTTTAGTTCGAGCTAAAATATATCAAAGACGACAACAGCGAGGGGAAACTTTCCAAGAATTCTACTATGAAATGGAAAGCATGTTCCGGTCTATGATCAACCCTATGAATGAATGGGAAAGGGTCGACGTTCTACGCAGGAACATGCGGACTGACTATAAAAAGGCTCTGCTTTGGAAGCCTATCGCAAACCTCACTGAACTTTTGGAGGCAGGACATATGATTGATGCCTCCAATTTTTCGCTGTTTGCTAAGGCGTTCGGTCCAGAGAAATCTGCTAATTTCGTTTCGATGGGAAAGCCTAATAGAGAGGACAACAAAAATCCTAATCGGCCTCCTTCGAATCAAAAATCTCAAGAAAAGTTTTATTCTAAAAACAAGGAGATGAAGACTGATAATCCCAAAAAAGAAAATAGCAAAGGTGAACCCAAAGCCCATACTACAACTACAAAACCTGTAGGACAAGAGCCTCCACAAGAAGGTGGATCAAAGCCTTCCAGGACTCTGGAGTACTTGGTTAATGGCTATAGGCCCCCGCGAAGCTATGAATGCTTATATTGTAGGCAGCCCAATCATACATTAGAGCAATGTCGCAACTATAAAGGCTTAATGTGTTTTGTTTGTGGCTTCAAAGGATTTGAGACACAGCATTGTCCATACTAAAAAAAAACGGTCTCCAGACGATCGAAAATCGCCAATCGTCGAGTCCTCATCCCCACGCGTAAATACCTACCCTATTGGAATTACCCCTTCTGAATGGTGGGAACCAGTTTCAGAAGAGGCCTATGAAGGTGATTCGATCGAATCGCTTACCATTGCTTTATCGCAACAATACGATAATAGACCCTACGCTTCTGTTAAAATTTATGGCCTACCCTCCAAAGGACTCTTAGATTCGGGTAGCCAACTCACTTTAATTAGTGAAAATACCTACCATAAACTATACGGTGTTAAGATACAGTCTATGACTAGATCTCCCAGGGTTCTTTCAGCGAATGGATCCGAACTTAGGGTACTGGGCCAACTGTACATCCCGTTCAATTTTCGGGGGAAACTCAAAATTATCCCTACTCTGGTCGTCCAACAACTAGCAGTACCTTGTATTTTTGGTATGGACTTTTGGCGCAAATTTCGAATTTGGCCAACCGTACAGAGCTGTGCTTTAGGCATTGCCGAAGACGCTCCTGCTGAGGCTCACTCGAGTAATCTTCTTACCGACCAAGAGATATGCCATATTGACGCAGTAAAAAACCTCTTTCGAGCAGCAGATCCAGAGGATCTATCGAAGACACCTTTAGCGGAACATCGCATCGAAATTGCTGATGACTGGAAAGGGAAGCCACCGATACGCCAGTACCCATACACGCTGTCTCCGAAGGTTCGTCAAAAAGTAATTTCAGAGCTTGAACGACTGTTACGCATTGGCATTATTGAGCGGGCTCACTCCGACTGGTCGTCCAACATAGTTCCAGTCATAAAGCCGTCTGGAAAGGTCCGCCTTTGTCTGGATGCGCGAAAAATTAATGAGCGCACCGTTAGAGACGCCTATCCCCTGCCCCACCCTGGCCGCATACTGGGGCAGTTGTCTCGAGCTCGGTACTTGAGTACTATCGACTTGTCGGAGGCATTCCTCCAAATACCCTTGGAGAAAAATTCACGGCGTTATACGGCCTTCAGCGTACAAGGAAAATGCATGTTTCAATTCACTAGACTCCCTTTTGGGCTAGTGAACAGTCCAGCCTCTCTAGCAAGGCTTATGGGTCGAGTTCTAGGGCACGGCGAATTAGAACCGAACGTCTTCGTCTACCTTGACGATATCGTCATAGTGACGGAGACGTTCGAGGAGCATATTCGGTTGCTGCGTGAGGTAGCTCAACGTCTCAAAGAAGCTAACCTTTCTATCAATATAGAAAAATCTAAATTTGGCGTGAAGGAGTTGCCATTCCTAGGATACTTACTTTCGACGGAAGGCCTCAGGGCAAACCCTGAGAAAGTGCGGGCCATAGTAGAGTATGAAAGGCCGACCACTATAACAAAACTTCGACGTTTCCTAGGAATGGCCAACTACTACCGTCGATTTATCGAGGACTTCAGTGGGGTCACTTCACCCCTTTCTGACCTCTTGAAGACTAAGTCTAAAATGTTGATTTGGAACGAAGCCGCAGAAGAGGCCTTCAGTAGAATCAAGGAAAAATTAATTTCCGCGCCCATTCTAGCCCCACCGGATTTCGACCTGGAGTTCACGATTCAGACCGATGCCAGTGATGTGGCGGTGGCCGGGGTTCTTACCCAAATTCAGGATGAGCAGGAGAGAGTTATAGCTTACTTCTCGCATAAGATGACCACTCCCCAGCGGAATTATCATGCCTGTGAGAAGGAAGCTTCAGCTGCTCTCTTGTCCATCGAGGCATTTAGGGGTTACGTAGAAGGATCACACTTTACCTTAGTAACTGATTCTGCGGCATTGACTCACATAATGACGGCCAAGTGGAAAACCGCCTCGAGATGTAATCGTTGGTGTTTAGAATTACAACACCACAACATGACCATCATTCACCGGAAGGGTAAAGAAAACACGGTCCCTGACGCACTCTCACGTAGTGTGTCAAAGACCGCTTCAGCTCTGGCCATTGGTACCGAGCATAAAGTTACACGATGTCCAAATACGGATAAGTCTGATCGCTTGGACTCATATACACCCTGGTATGAGCAGCTGATCAATGACGTAATACAAGATCCTGAGAAACATATAGATTATCAAATACGGGAGGGAAAGTTATACAAATACATATCCACCCCCGGTTCGATCCAGGACCAACGGTTTGACTGGGAAGAAATTCCGACACCTCCAGAGCGATTGGTGATTCTACAGGAAAATCACGAAGAGTGTATGCACATCGTTCAGATTAAAAATGGTCCAAACGTCATTTAGCTCATGGAACGGAGTAAAATGAAATGGAAAGCTGTGGAACGGAATGCAGAATCAAAACAAAACAGCCAAAGGGGTAACCAGAATCACGGTTCTAGGGTGACTAGATGTTCAAACTAAAAATGAACCCCGATGGTTTCCATGAGGTATCGTTCAAATTAGCGGGGGTGCACGGTAGTATGAAAATTGATTGGATTTTTATCGTGACGGTCTCAAGCCAGGAAATAGAAGAAGCTAACGTTATCCAACGTCAACTTGGCGGTTGTATCTCGGAAACAACCTCTCACTTTTTAGATTTTGTCACATTCCTTGGCTTAAACTCAAATTTTGGGTGTATTTTGCTTTATGTGTCCCTTCCAAAATGTCAGATAAGAACAACCCCGGTGTTAAAACTAAAAGCCCTGTGGTGTTTTTGTCGATTAAGCGAACGTCAAACATGATCAAAAGTGTCAAGGTTCATTTATGGACCAATTTTTTAAATTAAAGTATAAATATGATGTAGCCGTTATTTGAGCGGGAAAAATTGCTAAAATAGTTACAGTAACATGCTCTTTCGTGTCATTAAATAAAAACAAGATTTCATTAAACATTTTAGGACCCAATTATTCCGCAAGTAAAAGTGACATTTCGCTCAAACTGAATCAGCTGTCAAAATTACTTTGATAAAAAGGAGAAATTTTACTTGAGTGATTTACGTTTCAGGTCCGTACTTGGCTTATTCAAGTAACACTACTGCCATCTGTTGAGTCAAAAGTGCGTAAACATTATATTCAGCTAAATTTAAATCATCGTACAATCAGAAAACAAAAAGTGAAAGAAATCAAAACAAACACGCTTGAAAAATTTTACGCAGAAGTGAGTACGACTCACATAACATCAGAATCTTCTGAACCAACACTAAATTTGAGTAATTTTTATACATACTGATACTAATAAATGTTCATGTGCTGTTTTTTCTTCTTTTCTCACATTTTATGCCATTTAGAATGAATATCGAACCACAGACAAACAGACGTAACACTTAGAACAAATCTCGATTAAAATCATAGTCACGAGGACATGTACGCCCAATGCTAAAATTAGTGTGCTTGGCCGACAGGCTAACAGATGGCGGTAGTGTGTAAACGTCAAACGCGAACAAAAACGATGCGAGCACTGCAGGTGGCGGATTGGCCACCTACCATATTTTTGAAGTGACCGTTAAAAAGGTGGTCGATGCACAATGATGAGAGTGTGACGTCTGTTTGTCTGTGATCGAACATTCTCGTTTGAGTTGTGTACCTTATTTCAAGCGTGAATATCATCAACGAACACTTCAACATCTGGTGGTCACTAGGAGAACGTTGCATATTAATTGGCTTTTGACTTACCAGAGTGGCACTATACGCCTCCAAATGCGAAACGCAACATACTGTTAGCCATCTGTACTTTGCTAGCGCAACTAGTCAGATGATAGATTTGATTTTTCACTCATTCATCACATGCCTCTGTGGGGGAAAATGTTTTATTTTCTTGATAAAAAAACGGTTCAACAGTGAAACGATTAAGTGGAAAAGGTAGAAATATCCATGCTCCATGTTCTACATTCGTTTGTTTTTTATATTGTTCTACTAATTTCATAAAAATTGAAATCCGGCTGGTAGGAGCACTAGTTTGAGGTTGGAAAACCACGATATGTTAGGTTAGTTTCATTTTAACATTACAACGCCTGAGCGATTTTTGCGCTAGAATAAAACACGTTTCGGGACATTCTCCGCTGCCCTTAAAAATACCATTGGGTAGATAAATGAATTCTCTACCTTTGGATTTCATTCAATTTCATACATTACTTCACTTAAGCGGTGGAAATAAATATTTTGTTCCGAATGTTTTGAAACCTTGAATGGATTTGACATTACTTTCGGAAACCATCATCATGACGACAGCAGCATACCTCAGCGGACGAATTATCGTTTTGGGAGCGAATTCATGTCGCCTAGAAAAGATGGAAGTCGGTTATCTTTATCCTTCTAACCATCTTTGAAGTAAACTTCAAAATGTCAAAACCTTATACCGGCAAGAAAAATATGCTTTTCTATGGAAAATAAGACATGCCTCGATATTTACCCATTTATCAATAGTTTAGTCATGAAAATCAAAAATTTTCATTATTGGAGTCGATACGTAGAAAGATTTCCAATCGATTGATGTAAGAATCTCGAAAATCTATCCGGGCGTTAGTATGTTATTAACAGTCAAAACCTAACCACTTTTCGTGATACGAGCGATTTTCGTTTTTCGGAATTGTACCCCAGTATGTTGCCGTAAGACGTTATCCAACGTCAACAAAATAAAAAAACATACATTTTGAAAATAAAACAGCTGTGTGTTTTTGTCGCTTATCTAGTTTCGCTACCACCGTGTTTAGCTTACCGTGCCTACATTTGATGAACAGTAGCAGGTAGTTGGGGTAGCTGATACAGCGTAAGTTAAACGGTCCCAGCTGCGAAAGCGGGATCCAACAGGGATCAATTATCCCAAGTTGACAAATTAAATTATCAAACTCTTAGCAGGATGACAAATTGACCTTGTGGAAGGAGGACAGCCTAGTCGTCGGGTGTTCCAGGAAAATGGGTCAAAATTCAAGAGCTTCCATGATGAGAAGGGACCATTTAAACAATGAACGAGGTATCATCAGTGAAATCACAATTTCAGCACATTATATGGAAGACATTTAAATTCGAACGAAAAGTACTCGATATCTTATGACTATAATTCCAAAAATATATTACAATGTTTAGCAATGCAGAACGTGGGTGGATTTTGCTCGAAATCAGAGCTGGAAAGCGTCAATTTATTACGATTCTCGCAAACTGATTCTGCAAAGTGCTCTTTTCGGTCGAGTATGTTCGCATTTGCACAGCGTGAAAACATGAATATTTTATTACTTTTTCTAGACGGGATAATTCCCTTCCATCAGCGTCCATACAAACCCACATACCCACACACACACACATGCACATATATTGCTGATCAAATATTTCCGCATTGGAGTGGCACGAGTGGAAGGCTCTCGAGAGCATTGCGCTATTTGTATACGACTCGGCGCCTCTTCACATTGCAAAATACCATCGTGTTCATAACGTGCAAGTGTAAATGAGACAAGTTGCAATCCAGTCTCTAGTGTGGAGGAGAATTTACCGGTAGTGCAAAGCTTTTTCATACTCTGAAAGCCCACGCGCATTGCATACTAGCAGTGCATTGCTGATGATGGGGCTGCCGTATGGTATTGTAGAGGAAACTGATGGAATATACCCTCTGTAGATGTAGAAATTCCCAAAACGCAATGTTCCGGTAACGTATGGGACTTCAACTCAGGGATTTCTAGCATGATATTACTTTGCAGTCACGCATTTTACCGAAAAGGATCGTCCCAGCACAAGTGTTGCAAAATTTTTAGATTTTAATGTTTGTCTCAAGCATCAAAATATTGATATCCATTTAATATGTTGATTGCTGATTCCATTGACACCTCCTAAAATATCATAGAACGTTAAGCTTTTGAGATATTGACTCTTCTTCGTCATGGCATTACATCCTAACTGGGACGAAGCCTGCTTCTCAGCTTCTTCAATGAGCGCTTCCACAGTTTTTAACTGAGAGTTTTCTTTACTAAAGTTGCCATTTTCGCATTTGTATATCGTGTGGTAGGTGCGATGATACTCTATGCCCAGGGAAGTCAAGGAAATTTCCATTACGAAAAGATCCTGGACCGACCGGGATTCGAACCTAGACACCTTCCGCATGGCTTAGCTTTGTAGCCGTGGACTCAAACCATTGGATAAATTATCAGAGAGATTCCTTGTGAATTAAATTTTCGTTCCAACAAAGCAATCACATAACTCTGAAGTAACAAAAGCAAATTTTTGAACGATTGCATTCCGATGGAGCAAAATTTAACAAATGAGAGAAAATAAATCCAATCTTCCTCGCAAAGTTCCACCAATTATCGATCGATAATTAATGCCTTTTTTCCCACCGGCACACGAATGAATGGACCCACGAGAGTAGGAAATGAATCACGTTTCATTTGCTCGGATTCCATAAAAGATAAATAATTTTGTTCGACATTCCCCCCGTGAAGCCAACAATGCGAAATGCAATCAATCTCTGATTCATACCCTTCGGCGAGGAAAGAACGTTTTTGCGAGAGACTGTGTGTGTGTGTGAGTGTAAGTAATCGAGACTACCGATCGAAAAATTGGAATGCTATGCGAAGATAATTTAATTAGGTTCGTATTGGGAAAAGCGTTCTCATGTTCTGTAAGTTCGCTATTAGAAGGGGAAGGTAGGGGGGTTGTTGACTGATTTTTGATTGCAGATTATAACAGGTAAAACAATGGCAAACTTTTACTGATAAAGGTCACTCGACAAAAGAGCTAGACTAGCAATGATGTACCATCACCCAACAGTTATGGATCAATTATTGTTGAATCCAACATATTAAATTTAATAAAATATCAAAGCAACGTATAAATTTAATATGAAAACACGAATCGTCCCGTTTCAAATTGAAACTTCGGTTAGTAAACTATTCTGTGTGTACCGTTTTGATTCATATTACAGATACTTAAGGCACAGACAAACAGACGTAACACTTAGAAAAAATCGTGATTAAAATCATAGTCGCAAGAACATGTACGCCCAATGCTAAAACCACTTTGTTTGGCCTATGGGCCAACAGATGGCAGTAGTGTGGCGAGCGAGCGTTGCGGGTGGTGGATTGGCCAACTACCATATATTTGATTCAACCGTTAAAATGGTGGTCGATGGACATCGATGAGAGTGTGACGTCTGTTTGTCTGTGATTAAGGCCTCAATGGAGTATAACTCATCGTAAAGAATATAATATAAATAATTCTGAATGAATCCTCCGCGTTTCCGAGCCTTAAAACATTTAACTTTCGAAAGGTGAGATTTTGATTCATGTTAAATTAATAAAAATTTGTTGACTTTTCATGATTCTTATCCCGGATGCTTCCTTATTTTTACTCCGATTTGTTAGTTGCTTGTACAACAGCTACAAAGCTGAAATTTTATTGAAGAAATGTTAGTAATTAGGGTCAGTGTTCCCTTAGTGGACAGTCCCCTATAGTCGCACTAGTGGCTTTTTACGGCCGTTTTGCTATGAATCTTTTCAAAATATTTTTTGACATGAAGGTCAGGAGCTATTTATCTAAGTACCATTGATACACAGCTTGATTTTGTTCGAAAAATGATCGAAATAATTAGTTTTGCTTAAAATTTGAGCTTCCTTGCGCCTATAGTTAACCTATTGTTCCTATAGTAGCACTACTGAGAGAAACTATTTTTTATTATACGAAATAATTAATGAATTAAGTACTTTTTTTACATCAAACGAAAGCTTTTGATCCACACTTTCAAGGAAAAATATAAAAGCTTTGTAAAAATACGGTTTTGATTAGTATTTTGCCAACGCTGTGATGCTAGTGCTACTATAGGAACAGAAATTAGAAATAGTGCTACTATAGGCACATGTATTCCTATAGTGGCACAAGCGATAATAAATGCAAACATATGAGTTTTCGCAGTTTTCATATTTTTCCCACAAAACCAAGATAAAAAGCTTTCAGATAATGTAAAAATAATGACGCTAGCGTTATTTTTCGATTTTATACGAATATTTGTTCTTAGCTATGCGGCTATTGGTACATCGACCCTACTTACAGAACCTTAATTTATACTCTTACATCTTCAGTGACTTTTCAATACTTTTGACATTGAGGTTATGTTTTCTGCGTCCATAAAAGTTTGAATCTAAGTAATTTCACCTACCTTACCTTTACCTTGATGGCTACAGCGTAGCGTCACGCCATTGCCGGGCGTATTGTAGAGCTTCATCTTCGTCGGTCTTGGGCGAAACTTCTATTTATTTATTTCGTCAAGCATAGGTAGACTACATACAATAATTACAATACTTTCTTACATGCTATCGATTACTTCTATTGTTCTTTAGCTGTGTTTTAAGCTGCTCTTTGGACATAGTAATGCCAATGAATTCGCAATGTACATTATACTGACGCATCATACGGTTTATTGGTCCGTTTTGAGCATAATGCGTTCTGCATGATTTTTCTGAAAATAATTTTCTTGTTCTTAAATGCCGAGAGGGTGTGTAGATGTTTAGTTGAGAAAGAAGTGCAGCAGAGTCTACACGGTTCGAAATAATGTTGTTTATAAAGAGAATCATTGCGAATTCCCGGCGTTGCTGAAGTGTTTCCAAGTTGATGAGCATGCAGCGTGCTTCATACGACGGAAGTGGCAGTACAGTCCAATTCAATTTCCGAAGGGCGTATAAAAGCAATTGCTTCTGTTCTGATTCTATGCGTTCTTCGTGTACGACATGATACGGGTTCCGTACTAGGTGACAGTATTCCAAAATTGGTCTTACATATGTAGTATACAATAGTTTAATAGTATATGGGTCTTGAAAATTGTTGCTGAACCTCTTAATGAAGCCAAGCATGCTGTTTGCTTTGTTTATTATGGAATTATAATGTTCTACAAAAGTGAGTTTAGAGTCTAGGATTACGCCCAAATCCCTTACAATTTTACACTTCTGCACTACTTGATTTCCTAAAAATACTTCAATTGGTGGTGTTACATATTTTCGACTAAATGCTATTGAATTACATTTTTTGATATTGAGCTGAAGTAAACTTTTTTGGCACCAAGTGAAGAATAAGTTAATGTCATTCTGGAATTCTTCTGCTTCGCTAGAATTACTTACTTCCATGAAGAGCTTCATGTCGTCTGCATATATAAGAAATTTTATTTTTCTAAGTAAAAAGGAAATGTCGTTTACATACAAAATAAAAAAAAGTGGGCCTAAATGAGAACCTTGGGGTACTCCAGAGGTTACAGAAATGGGTGCTGATAATTTATTTTGAAAGCGCACAATTTGTTTCCTATGTGATAGATATGACTGGATCCAACTCAAGAGTCCTGGCTCCATTCCTATTTTTTGCAATTTGAAGATTAATAATGGTATGTCGATTCGGTCAAATGCCTTACTGAAGTCAGTGTAGAGGGCTTCTACGTGCTTGCCATTGTCCATTGCGTTGAGAATAAAAGATACAAATTCTAGCAGATTGGAAGATGTTGAGCGGCCTTTAAAAAAGCCATGCTGCATACAAGTAATTTGGTTTTTTACTTGCTGGAAAATTTTGTCGTTTACGAGAGATTCAAAGAGTTTGGGAATACATGAGATAATGGCAATTCCGCGATAGTTCCGTATGTCAGATTTTGTACCTGATTTGAAAACAGGCACCAAATATGAGGATTTCCAAGCTACTGGGAATTTTCCATTATTTAGAGACATGTTGAAAAGGCGTTCTAAGGGAAGGGTAAGTTCTTCTGAGAGATTTTTGAAGAACACGGGTGCAATGCCATCCGGTCCTGCTCCCTTAGTTGCGTCCAGGTTTTTTTGTGCCGATAAGATTTCTTGTTGTGATAGTTTTTCAATAGATATACTATTAGAAATTTCTGGGAAAAAAGAAAAGAAACTGCGGTCGCGGCCTTCTTCGGAGTAGGTGGTATACACTTCTTGGAAGAAATCTGCAAAGAGGTTGCAGATATTGGAAGAGTTTTCACCTACGTTTCCGTCAAAATGCATTCGCGAAGGGAAATTGCTACTTTTTAATTTTGTGTTTACATAATTAAAAAAGTTTTTAGGACATGATTTGACTTCGGATTCGACTTTACGATTATATTCTTCATGTGCGGAGTTAATGGCAGAGTTGAGTTGGTTACATATGTCATGATAATTTTGATAATTGGTGGCAGTATTTTCTTTTTTGTATAATTTATGCGCTTTCTGTTTCTTGTGCTTTAGGTTTTTCAGATGTGGGCTAAACCACACCGGTAATTTGTTATTTTGTATACGTCTTTTTCTTCATGTTGGCACAGTTTCATTCATTATTTGTTGAATAATTGAATGGAACTTGTCTACTTCGGTGTCGACATTCTCTTCAATACTTATGATATGTTGCCAATTAATTGTACATAGTCTACGTTTGGCTTCGTTGTAATTTGCTTTATTGTATTCCGGCACTTCTTCGTACTCCCAGTCGCTGGGGAGAGAAGTTTTATGTATGAAGATTGAGTATTCAATTGCAGTGTGAAATACTTCATTTTTCCATAGAGGTGATAATGATGTATACACACAGAAATCTTCAGTGCAATTTGTAAATAAGAGGTCCAAGTAAGAATTTTGCTGGTTTTTTACGTGATTAATTTGATTTAGGCCAAAATATGATGTTTTGTCTCCAGTTGCCCCGAACATTTAGGGTCGCCAGGTCCTCTTCCACTGCGTACAGCCTTCGTATTCGTGGTCTTCCCCGAGGCCGCCGACTTCTACCTGGGTCCCTGCTGAATATTATTTTCGCAATTCTTTCTTCCGACATTCGCACAAAGTGACTGAAGTCTGCCGTATTTTACACGCTTGATAATATTCGCATCTTTGTACACTTGATAGAACTCGTGATTCATGCGTCTGCACCACACACCATTTTCGAGTTTCCCACCGAGAGTTTTCCGGTCTGCCTCTATCAACGTCCACGCTTCGTGCCCGTAGAGAGCCACCGGAAGAATCAATGTTTTAAGCAGGGCAAATTTTGTTTCCGTTTGCAAGCTACGGGACCTAAGCTGGTTACGTTTACGTAGTCCGTAAAAGGCCCTATTTGCAGCCGCAACACGTCTTTTACTTCACGGAAATGGCGTTGTCACATGTCACAAGTGTTCCAAGGTAAACAAATTCTTCAACAACTTCAAAGACATCTCCATCAAACACTACCTCAGCACTACACCACCATGCCTGACTTTATGTCTACCTGCAACCATGTACTTCGTTTTGGTAGAATTAATGGTCAGGCCTATCCTCCCTGTCTCCCTCTTCAGAGGCACGAAGGCCTCTTCCACTGACCTGCGATCGATTCCAATTAGGTCTATATCATACGCAAAGCCTGGGAGGGAGAAACCAATACAAAATTTCTCTACGTCACAGTGAGCCGAGATTTTGCTGTCACGAACTGTCACTGTGAGCCCGGATCTTAAACAATGGACAAACATGATAAAAGCGCGTAATTAGCCTAAGCATATTTTTGCATTCCATCAAAAGTAGCAAAAGTCGAATTAGAATCAATTCATGCACATTCAAAAGTAACGTCATGAGAGCACCGTTCATTCTTATTGAATGTAACGTATGGGAATGAGGCTTTTTTTACTGTTTTCATTAAAACTGAAAATTAAACGCATAGACAACTGTGGCCCTTTTTCAATGTTTGTCCAAATCTAGCGATTTTCACTAAGCCTGCCTTGATTGTCGTTGGCAAACTGGAGTTATCTTGCAACTTGGAAAACAATTGTATCCAATTTCGTGTGTAGTATCGGTGCCTCCCTCCCTGCGCAAAGCCAAGGAGCATGTGCGACCTTGTGATAATAGTGCCATTTCTCTGCACGCCAGATCTCCTAATAGCACCCTCGAGTGCAATGTTGAACAGTAAATTCGAAAGTGCGTCTCCTTGCTTCAACCCGTCTAACGTCACGAACGAGGTTGACACCTCGTCTGCGTTCCAAACACTTGATTTCGAACCATCCAGCGTAGCACGTATCAGCCTAATTAGTTTCGTCGGAAAACCATGTTCAGACATTATCTGCCAAAGCTCATTTCTTTTCACTGAGTCGTACGCCGCCTTGAAATAAATAAACAGACGGTGAGTCTGCAAGTTGTACTCCCAGAATTTTTATAGGATCAATCGCAACCTAAACATCTGGTCCCTTCTTGAACGGCCCTCATGAAAACCAGCTTGGTATTCGCCGACGAAGGACTCCTCGAGCGGTCTCAGTCTGTTAAACAGGATGCGCGACAGAATTTTGTACGCCGGATTCATCAGAGTAATGCCTCTGTAATTGGCCCATTCCAGTCTGTGCCCTTTCTTGTAGATTGGGCGTATGAGGCCATCCGACCAGCCGGTGGGCAATTCTTCGTGCTCTCATACCTTCAAAAGTACTCGGTGGATCGACTGATAAAGCTGCTCACTTCCGTGCTTGAGAAGCTCGACCGGGATCTCGTCCTTTCCAGCAGCTTTACAGTTCTTCAGTTCGCTGATAGCCTTTTTAACCTTTCCTATGATCGTCATCATGAATGTTCATCTTGTTCCTCGCTACATTTACATTTTCACCGTTCAACAAATGCTGAAAGTGCTCCTTGCACCTGGCAGCCACCGCCGTTTTATCGGTCAGCAAATTCCCTTCTCGATCATTGCACATGGCAGGCACTGGTACGGTATTGTGCCACGCACCTTTGACCGTTGCATAGAATCTTCGCATATCATTCCGGCCGTGTGCCTCAGCTACCACACTTTCTTCGTGCTGCCTTTTCTTTCTGCGGTGGATTCGCTTTTCTTCGGCTCTCACTGCCCTGTACCGCTTTCTGTTCTGACGGGTACCGGCCACAAGTATACGGCTTTTGGCGACATTCTTCATGTCTGTCACTCTCTGGAACTCTTCATCGAACCAGTCGTTTCGTCTTCGTTGTTGACCAGTGCCCATCACTTCCCGCGCCGTTGTTGTCACAGCTTCGTGGATAGGATCCCACAGGCTTTCGACGTCTCCAGCAACGTTGATTCTTCCTAACTGCTCATCTAGTTGCTGACGGTAACGCAGCTACCCCATAAGTCGACAAGCGTCGTATATTGAAGCATAGCGTTCTGTCTGTTCTGGACGCTCGATAACCGCGCTCAAATTTTAGCCACAACAAGACAATGATCCTAGTCGGTATTAGGGCCTCGGAAGGTCCTGATATCTATGACATCTCAGAAATTTCGCCCATCAACCAACACGTGGTCTATTTGGGAGCAGGCATCGCCACTCGGGTGTCGCCAGGTGTGTTTGAGGATATTCTTTCGTGCGAAGTAGGTACTGTTGATTGGCATCCCCCTAGCAGCAGCGAAGGTTACTAGCCGCAAGTCATTTTCATTGGTAGCGGAATGGAGGCTTTCCGTTTCAATTAAGGGTTGGAAGAAATTTTCTTTCCCGATCTGCGCATTTGCGTCGCCGATGACTGTCTTGACATCTTGTTTTGGGCCTCTTCGTAGGCCTTATTCAGGCTCTTATAGAACTCATCCTACATGTCGTCGGGCTTATCGTTCGTTGGCGCATTTATGCTGATCAGGCTGTAGTTGAAGAACTACCCAGACAATGAGAAATCGCATTAAAGTTCACGTTACAACTCGTTTATTCATACTAATTACATCAAACTCGCAAAACACCGTGGATAAACTCGCCAGATTGATGAGTTTCCTCGCATAAAACACTTTTTTCTGAGTTCATTTGTACATTTTGCTTCGTCCCGTACACTCATACAAAGTAAGTCGAATCAATCCGTAGCAGCTGTCAAATCAACATTTATTATCATTAGTTAAGTCGCATAAGATCAGATATATATATCAGATAATTTATACACTCGCAATGTATGTTATTATTCATCACATAACATATGCACCCATATCGCCTCCACTATTGTACGTAGAAGGCCTTTTCGCGACATCTTACAAGTGAAATTTTGCACATACAAAGCCTCCAGGTGATTTCGTTATACGTGCATTTTGGTTGTCTTGGTTACCCTTCATTCTCAACACACAGATTCGGTCGCTTACCGGTTTCCACCGAATAATTCGCTTCATCTGCTTCCCAATCACTATGAAGCCAACTCCACGTTCTGCTCTGTCGCCACCGCTGTGGTAAATGTGGTACTTGAATGAAGTGTTGGCGATGGGGTCCAACGCTCGGCCGTTCTCGGCCAGCGTATTTCCTGAATAGCTGCCACGTTCACGCCGATTTTCCGCAGTTCACGTTGCCGTAAAATCAATCCGTTTGCTCTACTTTTGCTTTTCTTGGTTGGTGAAGAGTCTTCGGTAGGCCACCTACCTACATCGTGCTAGAGGGGCTGCCTCCTCAGTGCTAATCCGATACAATATTGTCATAGCCACCACAACCATCAACCTTTATCAGGGCTTTGGACCTGTATCTCTGGTTCTCAATAGTTCAAGTTCTTTCGGATATGCTACTAGCGGTGATTTTAAAGACGGGAAAAACAGCTTTTAAACATATTTTCCGAATTCATTTCATTGCTTTACGAAAACTAATCAACTAAACGTATAATCCAATGGTTTCTAATTCAAACATTATCTAAATTGCTACAGGGCGGCCTTTTCATCCGCATGCACGGTTCTCGTTCTTCCTCGATCTCCTCGCGTTCGGGGGACTAGACAGTAGCATCACTTTTGTGCCCTGTGAATTTGGCAACAACAGCTGAATATTATAAATTTTCATAGATGTTCATGGAAAATGCTTTTTAAAACAAGTTTCGCAAGCCAAAACTTTTAACGGCAAAATTTGATAAATTTCGTTTGAAAAGTTTCCCATACAAAGTAAAGTTCCCGGAATTTGAAGCTGTCCGTAATATGTCTGTAGCGGTATTGTCTATTACAGGTTGCATTTAAATTAAAAATTAAAAATTCTTTCAGTTGCTGAAAACACTACTAATGTGATGCGCTAATTTCCATCGCATTAAGCTTTGATCAGTGAGAACCTACAGTTTTCCCGGTTTTGCAGTGAATGATGCTGATACAAATCGTTGCCAAACAATTCTTTTCTATGACAGCTTTCGTTTTGTGTAATAATATTTTGATAAATCTTAATCGTTCATTGAAAATTATGGATCAAAATTATTTATTATTGTTCCCTATATTCGTCGTTTACATTTTCATATCGGGCGCAATCAGTTTTAATTCGTCTGACAAGTAACGGATCGCTGTGATATAGTGAGTGGTTAAAATACAACATTTCAACGTTATAATAAAATGTTTTACTAAAATATTAAGGCTATCTACCTCTATTCCTACATCAGGTTGAAATATGTGGTTTTCCTCCAATATTCATAGGGCGGTATGAATAAAATGAAGTAGAGTTTAGTGTACTACATTCTCGGTAGTAAATGCTACATGTGGAAAACGAGTGGAACATATTTGTGTCATTTTACTTCACTACACCTTTCGAACATACTACAAACAACGCGTTGGTATGAATAAAAGTAGCAATTACTACAAAGCTACAGGTAGTTAGCTCCAGATGTTACTACTCATGCTTTGAGATTGCTGAATTGAATGGAATAGTTAAAATGTGCGTAGAAATCATGGAAAAATAATGTCAGCTTTGATATTTCGAAAGATATTTTGAGATTTCCGTAAAAAATCTGAGATTACCGTAGGAATTATGATTTTTCGCGTAAATTTTGGATTTTTTTTGAAATATTAATAAAGTAATACACCCGATTCTGTTTTCGCACGGATTTTTTTTTTACATGGCTTCTTTTACAAACTTCTCTTGCACGGTACGCATCCCCTGTGCAAAAACAGAATTGGGTGTACTGAACTTTACGTGAGAATTGTGACATTCAAGATTCTCGGATTTCCTTTGGAATTCCAGAATTTTCAAGGAAATTCTGGGATTCCAATAGACATTCTAGATGTTTTATAATAATTCTGGGTTTATGTAAGCTTTTCTGGGATTCTTGAGGCAATATTAAAAATCCGGAATTTGGTTCGATTATTGATCTGTTAAATATTTTGGTATCTTTGAGACGGTATTTCTGAGATTTTTGGATTTAACTTTAGGATTTCAGTTCTGGAATCAAGAAAGGGTAGCAATTTCATAATATTATGTTGCCGTAATCTCAAAATCTCTTAATAGGATACAGGTTTTGACGTTAACTACGTCTTACGGCAATATACTGGGTGTCAATTGAAAATCTAAAATTTTGCGACCGTCACGAAATTATGAAAGATTTTAAACGCTAATTACTCACTCATTTATCGATGGATTTTAAAAATTTTCCCACCAATTGGTCGTAAATGTATACAGCAATTTCCTCGAATGGAGAAAAATATTGAATATCGACAATAAACTATTGAAAATTTGGAAAATGTCGACCCCTTTCTTACGCAACCAATCACGTGCAAGCAGTTTTCCACGCTTCTTTTGCGTTCCGCTTCGCACTATAAAAGCAGGCCGATTCCTGCTTCTTCGCTCATTCTTCTTTTTGCCGTCAGACTGTGAACATGGTCGGCGAGCAAGTCTCGAGTGTCTTTCGCATTCTCAGCTCAGTTTTCAATGGAACGCGAATGGAACAACAACACGCCACCACGACTGAAGCCGCTTGTTGAAGCGCCCATCGTCATCGACACCGCAAACCTCATCGGGCGAGGAGGATTTCTACCAGTGCGCCGTCAAAATGTGTCCGTGTTTACGCAAATTCAACAATTCAATCGGCCCTTTCCAGAGCCAACAAATGTGTTTTAAAGAGTTAATTGTGTAATATTCCCTAATGTGTTTACCACATACTTGCTATAATTTCTTAATTCATCTCATAGCAGCATACAATAATTGATTTATTACGAATAATTGACAATACGGCAATTTGAGGATGTTTCCGAGGACGCTGCTGCAGTGCCGTCGGGATGCAATAACAGCATAATGCTTATCTTGTACATCCCTTACCCAGACATCAGTTTCATATAGCCTATTTCCCAGATAAGAAAACGAAGAATTTGAAAGGAGGAGCATCACCTGCTATTCTAAGGGTATAAAGCATCCCTTCTTCGTTAAATTCGGTTTCATTCTGTTTTCGCTTTTGAGCTGGTAAGAGCTCCTCCAAACCTGCTCAGCTCCTTGCTACCAGAGGTAAGCTGTTTGTACGAGATGGCTGAAGAAAATCGACCAAAGCCGCTTGTTGAAGCGCACATCGTCATCAGCACCGCAAATCTCATCGGGCGAGGAGGATTGCAACCAGTGCGCCGTCAAAATGTGTTCGTGTTACGCAAATTCAACAATTCAATCGGCCCTTTCCAGAGCCAACAAATGTGTTCAAAAGAGTTGATTGTGTAATATTCCCTAAGGTGTTTACCACATCTCTTTATTCATCTCATAGCATCATTCATTAACTGATTTATTACGAATAATTGACAATACGGCAAATTAAGGATGCTTTAGAGGACGCTGCTGCAGTGCCGTTGGGATGAGTGCTCAACATTTCACAACGATTGTAAAATAGAGTGGCATTTCAAACAGCGTCTTTGTTTTCCCATATTTCATGGGACAACTTCGATGACGAAAATTATCACATGTAACAAAATTGCACAGTCGATTCTAGTACACGACACTGAAGACGGCCTTACAGTTGAGGTCGAAATACGCGTATCTGTCAAAGGATACAAACTCTAGTGGAATTTAATGATATTGTAGTAAATTCAGTTTTATAATCTACTTCAAATTGCACAATTAAAATAATTTTGGAAATTGTAATAATGGATCAGAAATTTACCTTCATAATAAATAAAACTAATGATTATCAATAGCTAATTATTGAATATTTAGTAAATGTCAACCCTTCCAACAAATCATTCATTTCTTACGCATAAGCATTTGCTATTCTAAGGTAATAAAACATGCTTTCTACGTCAGATTCGGTTTCATTCCATTTTCGCTTTCAAGCTGGTAAGTGCTCCGAACCTGCTCAGCGCAATCGCAATTTTGGCAAAGAAAGCTTTTAGTTAATAACTGTGGAAGTGCTCATTGAACACTAAGCTGAGATGTAGGCTCTGTCACAGTGGGGACGTTATGCCAAGAAGAAGAATAATTGACAATACGACAAATTGAAATTTACGTTGGCGATGACGATATCGATAACTGGAGCACTTTTCCGAACGAAGAGCTTCTCACTGTTTTTAAATTCACAAACCGTTACATTCTGTAAGGTTGCTAATATGACAATTGACTTAAATTCAAATGCAGCAAATCACATGGCGTAGTTAACGTCATGCGGTCGTGTCTTGTACACAACCCCCACTGATTTTTAGCTTAAATTTCAAAATTCTTAGAAAAATCTTTGTTGTGAGATCATTATTAAATTCACATGCTCATAAAGGGAATGCCAGATTTATCGCAAATATATACTTCGAATCGAGTAAAAACTTACATGAATGTGTGGCCATGCTCGATCGCGCGATGTATATGAATTTTTTTTCTTAACCAGCAGCAACAGTCACTGCTCATGTTCGAAAGTAGTAGGTACTACATGTTCGAAAGGTTTTTTTTTATTCATACCAAAAGTGTAGTAAACTTTGTGTATTTTGTTTTTGAGTAGATTCTACATATAGTAAAGTTCAACGCTTTTTATTCATACCACCCATTGGCGCCCATCGAAACCCTATGGATAATTTTTCACATTATGTGTCAATTTGTAACATATTATAAATCAGTGTATAAACCAATAAGTTTCAACTCAATTTATTTATTTTGCAGTTCTTGACATTACGTTACGTTAGCTGAGAGATTTCTTTGCTCATTGACCATTTTTACAATGGTATTTATGTGAAATGTCCCTTTGCGAAATTGCTTTACGAATTTACAATTTAATTCTCTATTAAAAAATAGCCACGACATGGTACGTTGGGAATCTGTTATGTCGTTCATAACAATTGAGCTGTAACCATCCGGTCTTTAATTTGACCTGCCAAAAACCTGCAAAGCGGGTTTATCTAGCTTAGTAACGTGTTTCAACTACCGAATACCCCCTCCCTTCAACCATATCCGATTCGCTTCGACGCTCAAATGCCCCGGCAGTAGAAATGACGACAATATTCGTGTCCGTTTGAATTTGCTTACTTCCACAATAGAAGCCCATCCTTCTGGGTAGAACGGTCGGTTGAAAGCCCCGGAGAAGAAAAAAATGCATTATTTTGGGGAACGTTTCTTCAACAGGCAGCTCAGCAACGCCACTGGTCTTACAAGAGACAGTAGAAAAAATAGGATTCCATGGGGTTGATTAATGGATTTTTCTCGAAGCGAAGAATGAATCATTTGAGAATCCTATTTTCATCACACTTAAATAACTGTAAACCCTCGTGTTGGAAAAAGGTTCCCCAGACAATTGGGGACAAAAAAGAACGGAAGGAGAATAGAGGTTGGCATTTTCATGTGACAATGGGAAGAATAAGCCTACATAATGTTTCCATTTCGTCGGAAGAACATGTGAAAGTGAAATCGAAAACCAAATGGCACACACAAGTTGCGGTCCATATTTCAATTGGGATTACATCATTTGCTGTAGAACTGACGGACTAAGTCCTCCTGAAAATCTTGAGATTGTTTAGCATTTTCCTAGTCGGTTTTGAGCTTTAACTTTTCGGTTGTCGAGATTTTATACTTCATACAACTCTTATGAATCTTGTGAGCTTGAGCTTGATCTTGATTGGCCGCCCATTATTACTACTTCAGTATTGCTAGATCAGCTGCACTTACACAAGTAACCAACCAGATGAATGATTGGGACTAACAGACACCCTCAGTGTATAAGTGCTAGTGATCTTCTAATTTTAGGTAATAATGGCACCCTGCCACATCAGAATGCAGATCAATGAAGAGAAAGGGGAAGGAATTGATGTTGCATTGAAAACTTTCTCACAGTAGACCGGATATACCCCTGCATCTACGCCAGTTCATGCGGGAAGGTGTAAAAGTAAGGATTTTATGGCAGAGATACTTACTTCTGGTGAGCAGACTGTCTATGTATCAGGCGTAACGAAAGGCGTGCTATAATGACGAAAGAATGGAAGCGTAGGAAAACGTTTTCTTACCCGTCTTTGTTTCTAGCGGTTGCTATGAACGAATAGTTTTTAGTGTGATTGATTTAGAGTGGAAGATAGATGCAAGTCATAGATATAGTACAAAGTAACGGTAACCATTAGACCACCAACGCCTTCTATAATTCATACAACACTTGGGAATCTTTTGTTACAAAATATATCTACCAGCACACAGCCAAAGTACTTATTCTATGAACCTGTTTCTCAGTGTTTTTAAGGCCTTTTGGTGCGTCATCACAAAATGGCTTCTTCCAAAATCATTAACATATTGTTATGATAGTATTGGTATTTGCAACATCGATGAAATATAATTGCTTATCACCTGATATAATGGATAATATATGCGAAGAAAAATGCTTCAGGTGGTATTTCAATATCTAATCAACACTTTCAGATACAGCATTATCAATTTAGCGACAATATACATGAGATTTATATTCTCAAAAAAAATCTCCGATTTCATGCCGCATTTCATTGCCTCACACAACTACACTTGTAAATAGAAGGTGCTTACCTTTTCCATTGTAATTCTGTAGCAAGCATTTGTGTTTTGGATTTCATATTGCGTTCACTACACTTCCACTAAACAAATCTTTCATTCACTTTCCTTAAAGGAACACATTTCAAACGGGAATCAAATATTTATAAAGTTTTATCAACCGCATCACTCAAAACTATTATGGCGATGGTTTTCACTTGCGTCGAATCGACGCCGCCACCGCACACTGAGACATGCCTGTGTTTATAGTCTAAAATATCCAACTTTTTTTCTGTTGTATTAATTTTCAGTGCGGAAAGGTTGAACAAAGCATAGAAACTTGAAATTCATACGTTGTTTGTTTTTCGATTCTCTTAAATTACAGAAACCATATCTACGAAGCATAAAATCATACCGAGTGTTTATCAATTTCGACCACCCAAAATAATTGAAAAGCTCCACAGTGCGATGCGTCGGGATGCGTCGGGACGCGTCTATCGTGTGTGCACAATCATCGCGATCGTTGAGCGCAGTGATGTCAGAGTTGCTATCTGTAAAATCATAGAATTTAATGTGGATTGATCACAAAAATCATTAAAATTTTATTTAATCAGTGATCTTGTGATGGAAAACCATTTGCAAAATGATAAGTTTTTGTAATATGCAACAAATGCTCCGAAAACAAGCATATAACTATTGCTAGAAAAATCTGTCACCAATCACCTGGCAACACCGTCATCCCTTGCAAACATAAACCGTACCGATGCATACCAAAAATATGCGATAAATCCAATAAAAAACAGAGAAATTCCGTTGCCTTTCATTAAATTGTAATGTTTTCTTTTGATATGTACGATTGAGCAGTTGATTTTGATACCGTCAAACGGGGTAACTTGCAACAGGGGTGAAACTTGCAACACAACGACATGTAACTGAATTGACGTTTTCTAAGGCATTAAGTTAAATTATTCTAATTTGTTACACCGGTTAATGACCTTAGGTATTAAAAGGGAGATTTTGGTGAGGATTTTGGTATTATTTCTACTTTGGTTGGTTTGCTGGAGGAGAAAATCAAATCACGCATTTGATCGTATAAAAACAAGACTGAAAATCGTTCCTAGTATCACACAAACCGAATATAAATATTATTCTAGGTATTTGCAATTCGTTACAGTATTTAATAGTGTACAAAAGGACGATAAAAAAGTTTTGCTCATTTCACATTTAAACACTGAAAATAATTAAAAATATTTTTGACTACCCTTGTGGGGCAACTTGCAACAGCAATTTTAATCTCAATGGCAAGATGTTTTCTGCCACTTGTCATCAAAAACACCTGAAAAAGCAAGATTGACCATTTATTTGTAGAATTGCATTAAAATTGTTGAACCTTAACAACCAACTTATTACACGTGTGGTATAAAATATTAGAAAAGTTACAATAATTGCATTATTATTGTAATTTATTATTTTTTCTTCGTGAAAACTATAATTAATTCTAAAAATCTGTTTCAAATGTAACTTTCAGATCATTGTCATTGTGAACTTTTTGCATGTAATATAAAGATAGCTATTTTCAATGACCAACGGAGGCCATATCAAGACATGCTATCAATATATAATACGTTGCTCTGGTTGAATTATGAATAAAAAAACAAGTTATGTGAAGCAAAACCTCAAAACCATTGCAGTTGAATGAAAAAGTAACACTAAAATTTTTGAATGGCTTTCTACTAGCCGTCAAGGCTTGTGATTTGCTAGAATTTCCATTTGTGGAACCAATGAAATGCAAAACCAGTTGATTTATTAATCGGATAGGGTCAATACTCATAATTCAATCAATAATAATGATTTTTCAAAAACTATGGTACCTACTTTCCATTTATTGTCATACTTTTACTGCAGTTAATTATTTAATGATATAAAACACGGTATTGATGACATTTTTGATAGGAATCTTCAGTCAGCATTGTGTGTTGCATGTTACCCCACATCAGGGGTAGCATGCAAAATGCATATTTTCAGCCTTTCCTGATCCCAAGAAACCAAATTATAATAAAATAAATACCACATGGCATTCTTTACGTAGCGATTAAGAAACCAGATTGTATTTGGTTCATCTAAGTCCTTAAAATTTTTGTCCAAATAGATTTGAAGTTGAAAAGTGTTGCAAGTTACCCCGTTTGACAGTATCCAATACTCGTCAATCTACTAAATTTCCCATGTGTTTACATAAAAATATGCTTAACACAAATGTTATATTTTTTGTTTGTTTGTTTTGAAAATATACATGGAAAGGCGACACTACTACTATTACATCAATGATGATTCTAATGATTCTTTGAGTTACACGCCGCTTCACCTTAAAAGCACCTTCAAAGCTCAAAATCAAGCTCTTGTGGACCAACAGATAAAATGTGAAATTTTCACACTTGCTTAAACCTGCTTGTATGAGAAACATGAAGAAGCTTGGCAATTCTAAACATCACTAAGTGCCACGAAATTTAATAAATCATGCATTATCCATACCATTCTTTGTGAGACTTCGCATGAAGTAGCCGATGGTTAATAATATCCAAATATTTTTTCAATTATTTGGGTATTCTCACCTTAACCATGTGAAACCACTAAGCAAATTTCACGAGGGGACAACGAAAAAGAATCCGAAGGGAAGCCGAGTTAGTTGGGTAGAGCCTATCATCGTAAGCAATTGATTTGTCAAAACAGTCCGAGCAACCTCAAGTCCACATTAGGAACGGTCAATGAATTATTTCACCTAGCACAGTAGGCCGATTTTGAGACGATTGTTACCCAAAGCTATGGGAAGAGTTGAGCCGGATTCCGACAAGAAAAGTGTAGATGACATGTGGTTCTAAGGGTCGCTCCAAATACTGGCGACAAGTGTCCACCCCAGTGTTATGGGGCCCAGATAGCCGTAGCGGTAAACGCGCAGCTATTCAGCATAACCATGCTGAGGGTCGTGGGTTCGAATCCCGCTGGTCGAGGATCTTTTCGTAAGGGAAATTTTCTCGATTCCCAGGGCATACAGTATCTTCGTACCTGCCACACGATATACACATGCAAAAATGGTCAATCGGCAAAGAAAGCTCTCAGTTAATAACTGTGGAAGTGCTCATAAGAACACTAATCTGAGAAGCAGGCTTTGTCACAGTTGGGACGTAACGCCAGAAAGAAGAATAAGTGTCCACCCAGTCTTTGTCCACGCCGCAACAATCACTACTGTAGGCATAATAGTTTCGAAAGGTCACACAGAAGCGCCAGCATGGGCGCCGAGTACGGCCGGAATTCGCTCGGTCGATTTATCAGCGAACAAAAGAACCTCGGCTCGAGCATCGATTACCATTGAAACTTGTCCGTAATTACAGAGTGAGGCCTTGGTCCTTTGACGCCGTCGACGGAGCATCGAAGATGTACCCAAGGCCCGAAAAAAAACTGGTTGACCATTTCGGAGGACCTGCCCAAGCAATCAATAGTTCGGATTGTACTTAAGGCCCAAGTAAAAATGGAGCAAATGTCAAAAGTGAAAAGGAAGTTTTCGTCATTAAAATCGATAAATCAAAAAAAAAAAACACGCACACACACAGCTGTTATATTTTCAAAATGAAAAGGCTGTACGTTTTTATTTTTTTTCTCCGATTTGTTGATTTCAAGGGCAAAAACTGCTTTTTTTCATTTTTGACATTTGATTCATTTTTACTTGCACCTTAAGCAGTGAATTTCATAGTTCACTTTTGGTATGAATCTAGTTTCAATGAAACTTGTACGCTGATTAAGAGAACATCCGGGCATTAACATTAACTGATTCTCTGAAAAGTAACTCATGAAGTCATCAGCAACTAGAAAGTGCAGAAAAAGATTGCATTGTACTTCCTACCCACTTGAAGGTGAAACATCTCGGAATCCAAAGATGGCCGTCACAATGGCCGACTTGTGTCCCTACTCACGTTTTCAAAGGCACAAAACTGGAGAAATAGTTGGCAAATGTTTCTGATCTTCTTATTTTAAGCTTTCTGCTAGTGCACAAAGCCAAAATAAAAAGTTAAATGTTGTTGGATGCTTTATTCGCGAGATTTGTGCCTTTGAAGTTTCAGCGCAATCTTAGAAGTTGATTCCAAACTGTGTCACCTGAAGGCAACTATCATTCTCTACCAGCAGCATAAACGATCTTTACAAAATAGAGTTCTGGAAAACGTGAACTGTCAAAAATACACCATGAACTACCATCATGTTTGCACATAAACATGATCTAGTTCACGGTGTATTTTTGCTTGTTGGCGAGTTCACGGCTGCTGTTCACGGATACGAGAACGGATTTTTTTCTGTGTATGTAAACTGTAAAGTTCAGTTAATTACTTTAAAAGTGTGCTGAATAAGCCAAACATGCCCTTTTATCTGCTCTTTTGCTTGCTTGGGCTGGTCGGAAAAGCTGAAAGCCCCTGAACTTCGTCAAGTCGTCGGCACCAATGCAGAACCAAGCCAAGCCACCGGAGCTCATCACTTCCAAGCAAATCCTAACCACCTGACCCATAATGGAACCCAGGTATGTTTTGAACGTCGCATGTCAACGATGAACCCCTCCATCACCAAACTTCAACATGAATTAAAAAATAAACTAGTAAAATTTATTCTACGTCCTTACAGTTTTCAATAAACGGAAAGCGTACATGCAATTGCTTCAAAATTTCTTTGTCTAGTTCAAATCTCTTCTTTCCTCTCATGCGTCTTCAGAGCAAGTTGAGCCTATCCTGAGATAAAATATCTCAAATCTTAGCTAGTTGTTTCTAACAAGAGCACAAATTGTTTTGGTATATACTGCAAACTATAAAAAACTGTATTTCTGATCCCGATAAATCTGTACTTGTGGCATACTGGCTACGGAAATCTTTTGGATGACAAGATTTGTAATGAACAATACGAGAAAAAAGTGAGATCATCATTTGGTTTCAGTAATGTTATCCCTGAATGTTGGTAATAAAAAAATACTGCCTTCGTTTAATTTAGAATGAATGTTGAATTCCTTAAAAATTGGAATTGCAAAAAACATACCATCTAGCAGAGTTGCGAAAAATCACGCTGGGCGAGAGACAAAAGTATGTAATTTGCAAGTTAGGTATTCAGCCATTCCATGAAAAACCGATCTAGTGGGTCTCCGAATTCCGTGCAAATTTGATATTTTGTTCCTTATCCGAAATAAGGATACACGTATTTTTGGATTTTTTGATTAGGGTGACCATTTCCGAAATAGGATGAACAGAAAAATCGCGATTTTGCAAAATTTTTATTTAACAAATAAATAAAAGTTTTGAACCGCTTGACCGATTTTCAATCTTTTTGGACGAAATGAAGGCTAAAGATTTTGACTTTTCGAAAAAAATATAAAATTTCACAAAAAATGTGTTTTTTACATGAAAAAACTCAATAGTTTCCGTTTTTTCGTGTTTTGAAGGCCTCGGGACCAGAGGGGCTATTGCTGCTCTCATTTTTTCTTAAAAGTTCAGAAAATTTTACGTAAACTGTCAATTTTTCAGCGATGTATGTTTTTTAGTTTTTGAGATATATTTTTTTTCGGCACATTTTTCATTGGCACACACTGGAGATCTCAGTGCATTAGATTTGTAATGTTTAAAAAATATCATAACTTTTGAACAGCTCAACCGATTTCCAATCTTTTTTTATGGAATCTTTCCGTAATGGAAATTTCCTTGACTTCCTGGACATAGAAAATGGCAAATTTGGCAAAGAAAGCTCTCAGTTAATAACTGTAGAAGTGCTCATAAGAACACTAAGCTGAGAAGCAGGCTCTGTCCCAGTGGGGAAGTTAATGCCAAGAAGAAGAAATAACCAAATTTCTGAAACTATCGCCGAGAGCCAACTTGTGCACTGCAATAGTTTGTATTACATGCAAAAAATATGTTAAATTTGTCCTAAAAAACTTATCGAAGGACCTAAAATTTAATCAACTCGTGAGGCAAAACGCTCACTCCTATTTCATAACACCTAGACAGCCGTTTGAATTTAAATTCTACCAAATGTATTACATTACATACAACGTTGAAGTTGCACCAGTTGGAACCTTACAAATGCACATTTTACGCATCAGCATGTACACGGAGCCGCAAATCAACCCAACTTTGACTTCTTTTGACGCATTTCGGCTCTTCCGTGGGATAACCCAAATTTGGGTTAACTGATATATACCTATTGCAATAAAGGACTGGTTAGCCGTAAACCACGATTAATAATTAGAAACAAGTATTTATCGAGCAACGGACTCATGCTCCGTAACCGGTCGTTTGAGAACGTCGCGACATATTGGAAGCCCACACAATTGAAACCTCAGCCTGCGCAGTTGCTGGCTAGTGTAGTGTGCTATTTCCATTCCTTGAAAAAAATAATGCGCTCTCGGGCTAGGCATTGGATATATATAGAAAGCGTTGTGTTTGGATGGGCATCTAATTCTTCCGAAAGAGGTGCACTTTGCGAAAAAGAACCACGCGATTATTGAGCTGAAATCGAATTCAGGTTTACTTCTGCGTTCATAAGTCCTCCCATGGCGTAGGGGTAACGCGCCCTAACTAGAGATCAGGGAGTCGTGAGTTCGATTCTCACTGAGAAGATGTGTAACTTTTTCGCAAAACTTCACATCAATTTGTCCATTTAATCCAATTTCAAAGTATATGTAATGTTCAGCTTTTCGGTAGTTATTAGTCTAAATGAGATTATCAAAGAGAAACATGAAGTCCACCTTCCTCCTTCATTAGGGGAGGATTTGTGATGCTTTTCTACCTCCTTTCAGGATCCAGAAGTACGTGCTGGTAAGTGGAACTGAGCGCGACAGGGCCCGTCTAGGAAGTAGTAGACGGAGATTCTTTCGAGTTTTGAATGAGTTCCTTAACATCAGATTCATGCTAATGGCAGAGGAATAAAAAGTTCCATTATCTGTAGGCTCCAGAAGAAATTGCGGTCACGAGACTTTAACCCCAAATGTACTAGGAACAAAACGTCAATAAAACCGGTGACCATTAAACCTGAGACTTGGAGCACATTTTAAGAAAGCCTGCTTGGAGTTTTCGAGTAAAAAGTGCTTAGATCCATCTTTAACGGTTTGCATGAGTTCGTTAAACTACACGTTGAACCCAGAATCCGGAAGATGGTTAAAGCTTAAGGATACACTGCACAATAACCCTGTTAAGAAGGAGAGCGTGGGTCACAGTCGTGGATGGAAAGAGGTGGCTATGAACCGAGTGAATTAGAGTAATTTTGTTGGCGAGATTTGCTAAGCAAAATAATAACAATCAAATTCAATTCCAAGCAGTACATTTACATAACATTGAATGACTTCAGTACCAGTACCAGTACAGTATTGTAGTTGAATGGAGAATAGTCGTAATAAAGAACTGCTATAACAATCATATATTTTCTAAAGGACCAAAAAAATGTCGCTATAGAAAGCTTTTATCGCTACAAAAATGTCGTTATAACGAGCTTCGACTGCATACAATTCACAATAAAAACATCATTCACTCGCTTTTTGGCTCAAAACGTTACACTATAGTAAGCATTATTTTACATTCATTAGCTTGCATTTACTGTCATTTATATTGTTAACATTTTATTTTTTCATTTACTGTCGTTTATATTGTTAACATTTTATAATATATGGTGCAGTTACAGTTGAATGTTTGGTTGTTATATACAGTACTATTCGGGTAGCTAATCGATATACACCGTGTCCAAAATATTCTCATATAAATTCGAAGTAACATTATTCCACGAAAGTCTAAATGACATCATTAGTAATTATATTTTTCGAAGAGCGTTATAATACTGATTCACTATGGAAAATATTTCAATTATAAACTTATTTCATTAACTCAAGACTTAACGAAAGTTGTTTCAAAACGCAATATGATTAAATTAAAGTTTCTGACATTTGTTTGTGAATGCTCTGATTTTGACCTCATAAACCAGACCAATATGAGCAATAATTCATTTTAACTACAAAACACGACTTCAAAGGACATTTCATCACATATCAGAGCAATTTATTTTTCTAAGTCATCAAACAAGCTATTCCACGTTAGTCTAATACTATCAGAGTACAATGAAATACTAAAACATAGAATTATCGTACATTCAGTACAATTATACTAAAGGAAAGTAAAAGTATATGAGAATATATTGATCACGATGTAATTAAAACACGATAATGAAAATACCAATTAGAAGTTCTAATTTAGAACTCAGTTTCGTGTTTGTTTTTCATTGCTGCGTTATTCTCTTCCACTCATTATGACAAACTAATTTCGATTGACTGAATTCTCGCAAAATTGTTTGTGTGATATTATGCTAGAACCTGATAATTTAAGCAGTGTGTTTATGAATCGTAAATAATGCCATTGCCTTATTCAGAAAGGTGTGATAAAAGTGCACGTTCGCATCCAATCATTTCAAAACAAGGAATAAGTGCACTGAAGGCACCAAGAAGACTACAAGTAACTCTGAGCTGCAACCACACTGAAGGGGTATGCGCACCTTTGTGACGATCCAACTTGGGATGTTATCAGCAATACATGTAGATTCGAAACAAATCGTTTAAAATATCAGGAAATGCAACTGCTAGAGGCAAGCTCGTTTTGGATGCAGCATCACAGTAGTGAACACTGAATCCGTCATCGCATGCTTTCGACTTAGCTTTCCATCGTAGAATATCCCTTTGAGCCATTGTTATAAATTCAAGATAACCGAAAACAAGCACCGCCAGCAAACGCTCTATCGAACGATAACTGTTCACTCATGCATGCAGCCTGTTTGCATAATCCGATATGTAGGAAAACAGTTTAACATAGTACATGATCTGAATGGGAACCGAAAGCACAACTTACCCCCACAGTGAGATTTAAAATCCTCGCAGCAATCGCCGAGCCGCAAACAAGCGTGATCACAGTAACAGGGCTTATCATTTAAATCCTCGATAATCGCATTGAGAGGCGCTTTTTGAACTACACAGGACGAATCTCGCCCGTTGCAGCACAGAGATGACTCCCGGCAGGATCCCCCGTAGGCTCCGACCACAAATCCGAACAGCGTGAGGATGGCCACTAAACCCCGCAAGTGGGAACACATTTTGGGGCTTTTCACTTTTCGATCGGCACACATTATCACGTTGTATTCTTCTTATTTATCGATTTATTCTTAATCTCCTGTGCGGAAAATAAAACCTTCATATGCACTTTTCCCTTGGCTCACTATATTACTCTATTGAATGGATCGAAACAAAATCGATGTCAGGATATTTTGCATGTTAGGGTGTCCCAGAATTTCACTTTGTTAGAAAACTTGGGGTTTGAACCTCTAAAAGGTACATAAGGATGTTGCAATCAAGCTTTCGTATGGTGGGAACTCTGAAAAATGACATATAGAGGAAAATTTTGACAAAGGAAACAAAGTTTCGAATTTGAAAAAAAAAAATATGCAAATACTAAGAGCAATATGACCTTCTGCAAAGTTGTTGTCATACGGCAAACAAGTTTGTACAATATATTATATATTTTTCAGTGAAACTGTATGTTTCTAAAATATGAATAAATAAAATTTATGCCATTTTTCGCATAATGGAAGCTTTACAACAACTCAATAGATTTTGTTTGAAATGTTGTGAATTCACTGTTGAGTGAAATTCTTGCAATTTCTGAGCCTTCAGCGACGCTCATATCAGTTCAATCGGAGCACTAGAAGCCGAGGTCCAATCCTCCAAACTTGATCATTTTATATGAAAAACAGCCCATACGTACTTCATTCTTTCTATTACACTTACATCCTCAACTATCATTTGAAGGTCGATTCCCCAAGTTTTCTGACAAAGTTAAGTTTTGGGACACCCAAATGCAATGTAGCTGCGATTTTGTTTGATCCCTCCCATAATCACGTCAACCGAGAGCTGAAACAAAAGGAAACTTTATTCACACTGGAAAACACAATCAGCACATATCACAGCTGGTATGAATTTTCAAAGAGTTATTTCATGTTTACACGCTTTGCGTTTCTCGTTTCTTCAAGCCAAAATATTGTTAGCCAGACCATAACCAGCACTTCTAGAATAGTAGTGGCAAAAATTCCGTTTGCATGAATCATGAAATTTTTCTTCCTTCGCGAATGGGACTCGTTTTGTTGTGCAGAGGGTACCGCAGCTGCGCGCCAATTCCGTTTTAATCTGAAATGAAACGTAATAAAAACGAAACGAAGAAATGAAATTCAACGTAGGTATTTTATGATATCGTAGAAATGAAATATGTGACATGTTTTTTATATCCCCCCGTTCTTGGCTAATGGTGGTGAGACCCAAGAGACCCAACGCCGATGAGAACATGTTGGCCCAGCATGCTCGGTATTAATCGAAACATGTCAATGACTGCAAAGGCTCAGTGCTGCTTGTGGTCTTTTTGAATCCTTGAAGGTGGCAGCATCCATACTTAACAATCTTGAATGAACCGTGGCTGACAATGTTCCAATTTATGAGTTGATGAATAATTGTTTGCTAGCAAAGTGAAGGACAAGTCTCACGAACGCACTGGTACACGTGCAAATTTATGGATCTGAAAAGACAGTGCTGAAAAGTCTACCGTAAAACGGGATAGCTTTGATAATGCGGGTAACTTTGATACCACCACATACTAAATAAAATATCATAATTTCTGTTAATCGGTTGAACAAAACTAAAGAATGTTAGTATGACACTTCATATAAGAGGTGTTTTCATTTGAATCCATATCATTTGAGGCTTTATATACGAATATTAAACATTGATACGATTTTAGCATTTTCGAAACGCTTAAAAGCAATCTGTTCTACGATCGCTATTTGATGTAGTTTTGAATAGTTGGTCACTTATCTATGATAGCCTAGTCATCATAGAACTTGAATATGATCTAATTTTCAAACGAAAAGCATTTTCACAATCTGGGACCATTTTTGTAATCTAAGACAGAAATTTCCATATAACGTTAAACGCCTAGAGGTATGCAATGTCCTACAAATGTTACATAATTCATTCAATCTTGTTCGATTTATACTTCATTATCAAAGTTACTCCAAAACAGAAATCCGACTTTCCATTGTATGAAAAATTATATATCCATTCAAAATCATTATTTAGTCAATCTATCAACAGAAATCGATGCTAGTACTTGTTTTAAAAACTAAAAATTATATTTTTTTTGAACTGCATGCATAAATATTCAAGTTTTCTTCTAAAATACTATCAAAGCTACCCCGTTTTACGGTACTTCAATTGTTTGGCAGACAGCGGTTTCAACAGATCATTCCGAGGGGTTTGCAGTGATGCTTACCTTAACTCATCAGTATGAAAAAAATCGCGATGAAGGTGGCAGAGTTGCAATCGCAATTTGGACTAATTCAATCGTCATTTCAGTTTCAAGGTCTACCGTTTTAGTAAACAGTGCTTGTGCTTATCTAATTTTGAGTTTCTGAAATTCTGGAATGCTCATACGAATCATAATGTAGTACATTGTTTTGCTTGCAATATTTTTATGACTCAGTTTTTTTACATCTGTATTTGAAATAACACGGTCTTTACGTCGTTTGAAATTAGGCGTATTTTTGTATTGCACGTGGAGAGTCGTTGCCCATGGTACAAAATGGAACATTATGGTGATCTAGCGTAATAATAATGCCGTATTCATATTTTATGGCCATTGGTACCTCGCGTACCTGTAGGAATAAAATAGATCTGATTGTGTGGTCCTGAGACTCTTGCCCAGCAACTACTATCCCTACCTCCTCGTGATACTGACCGGGGTACCAGCAACCTCGGGGAAGATTGGGTAACCAACCCCGTTGGGAGCTTTGGTCGTATGCTGACAGGAAAGGGGGGGGGGGGGGTTTGCTTCTGCAAACCTGGAGCGTCTGTACTCCATGTTAGGAGCGGCGCACAACAGCGTATGTTCCCCATGCCAGGGGCGGCTGATCATCGTCCGAGTGCCAGAGAAGGACTCTAAGCTTAACTGCGCACTATGGTCATCCGAAAATTCAGGAGGAATGGTCCTCCGGAAATCTAGGGAATTGGTGTCAGGCCCTGCAAGCCAACCGTAAAAATACACCAGCACAGGAACGTCAACGAAAGAATACGGACCAGAACAATCGGCAAAGACCGAAATGGACTAGCGATTGGAAACCTGATTCGTGGAACTGCAAATCTCTCAACTTCATCGGAAGCACACGCATACTCTCCGATGTACTGAAGATCCATGGATTCGACATCGTAGCGCTGCAGGAGGTGTGCTGGACAGGTTCGATGATGCGAATGTTTAGAGGTAATCATACCATCTACCAGAGCTGCGGTAACACTCGGGGAAGCTGGGAACAGCTTTTATAGTGATGGGTGATATGCAAAGGCGCGTGATCGGGTGGTGGCCGATCAACGAAAGAATGTGCAAGTTGAGGTTCAAAGGCAGGCTCTTCAACTTAAGCATCATAAATGTGAATAGCCCTCACTCCGGAAGCACTGATGATGACAAGGACGCATCTTACGCGCAGCTCGAACACGAGTACGACCGCTACACAAGCTACGACGTCAACATCATCATAGGAGATTTGAACGCTCAGGTTGGCCAGATGGAGGCGTTCAGACCGACGATTGGAAAGTTTAGCGCCCTTCGGCTGACGAACGAGAACGGCCTACGACTGATAGATTTTGCCGCCTCCAAGAATATGGCCATTCGTAGCACCTTTTTCCAGCACAGCCTCCAGTATCGATACACCTGTAGATCACCTCAGCAGACAGAATCGCAAATCGACCATTTTTTGATCGATGAACGGCACTTCTCCGACATAACCGACGTCAGAACCTATCGTGGCGCTAATATTGACTCTGATCATTATCTTTTGATGGTGAAACTGCGCCCAAAACTATCCGCTTGCTGGAGCAACATAAAAGCAGCCATCAACAACGCAGTCGAGAGCATCGTCGGGTACGTGGAAAGGAGGACATGTAACGATTGGTTCGTCGAAGAATGCAGGCAGATTTTGGAGGTGAAGGATGCAGCGCGGGCTGCAATGATGCAGGAAGGAACGCGACAAAACGTGAAGCGATATAAAAGAAAACGAAAGCAGCAAACCCGCCTGGTCCGGGACAAAAAGCGCCGCCTGGAAGAAGCGGAATGTGAGGAAATGGAACAGCTGAATCGTTCACAAGAAACGCGAAATTTCTACGAGAAGCTTAACGCATCTCGGAAAGGCTTCGTGCCGCGAGCCGAAACGTGTAGGGATAAGGACGGAAGCATCTTGACGGACGGACGTGAGGTAATTGACACTTGAACACTTGAACGGCACGGAGAACACAGGCGCATAGGGTCACGACAGCGAAGGAAGTGACTACGTCAGCACGGCGGATGAAGGAAAACAACCTGCCCCCACATTGAGGGAAGTTGAGGATGCCATCAACCAGCTCAAGAAGAACAAGGCCGCTGGTAAGGATGGTATTGGAGCTGAACTCATCAAAATGGGCCCGGAGAGGTTGGCTGCCTGTCTGCACCGGCTGATTGTCAGAATCTGGGAAACGGAACAGCTACCGGAGGAGTGGAAGCATACCACAAGCCCCATCTACAATAAGGACGACAAACTGGAATGTGAAAACTATCGTGCGATCACTATCATGAATGCCGCCTACAAAGTTCTATCCTAGATTATCTTCCGTCGTCTATCACCAATAGCAAATGAGTTTGCGGGAAGTTCTCAAGCTGGTTTAATCAACGGCTGCTCGACGATGGACCACTGTACGGCAAATTCTCCAGAAATGCCGTGAATACCAAGTCCTAACGCATAACCTGTTCATCGATTTTAAAGCGACCTCAGGAGAGCTATGGAAAATCACAGATGAGTACAGCTGTCCCGGGAAGTTCACAAGACTAATAAGAGCTACGATGGACGGTGTGCAGAATAGCGTGAAGATTTCTGGCGAACATTCCAGTTCGGTCGAATCCCGCCGGAGACTTCGACAGTGTGATGGACTTTCGTGCCTGCTGTTCAACATCGCGCTAGAAGGTGTCATGCAGAGAGCCGGGTTCAATAACCGAGGTACGATTTTCACAAGATCCAGGCAATTTGTTTGCTTCGCGGATGATATGGATATTGTCGGCATAACATTTGGAACGGTAGCAGACCTGTACAAATGTCGGCCTGGTGGTGAATGCGTCAAAAATAAAGAACATGCTGATAGTCGAGACAGAGCCGGCCTGGGAAGCAGTGTTACGATAGACGGGAATACATTTGAGGTAATGATTAGTTTGTCTACCTCGGATCCTTGTTAACGGCTGATAACAACGTTAGTCGTGATATATGGAGACGCATCATCAGTTAAAGTCGTGCCTACTATGGGCTCCAGAAGTACCATGCACCAAATGTACCATGTACAAAACGCTTATAAGATCGGTGGTCCTCTATGGACATGAAGCATGGACCATGCTGGAAGAGGACCTGCAAGCACTTGGAGTGTTCGAACGAAGGGTGCTTAGGAAGATCTATGGCGGAGTGCAGTAGAACGGTGTGTGGCGGCGGAGAATGAAACACGTGGTCGCTAGGCTCTACGGCGAACCCAGTATCCAGAAGGTTGCGAAAGCCGGAAGGGTGCGCTGGGTAGGGCATATTGCAAGACTACCGGACAACAGTCCTGCAAAGATGGTGTTCGCGTCGAATTCGGTTGGCATAAGAAGGCGGGAAGCATAGCGAGCGAGGTGGCTTGACCAGGTGCAACAAGATCTGGAGAACGTGGGCCAAAATCGAAGTTGGATAGACATAGCCATGGACCGAGTAAATTGGCGTGACATCGTTTACGAGGTTTTATCAAATTAATTTATATAACACCAACTAAATAAAATTATAAAAAAAAATTATGAAAATTTATAGTGTATTTTCTGCAAACATAAAGTTACGGCTGGTATAATATTTTGACACAAGTTTGTTTAGCGAAATTTTAGGCAATTTGTTGAAGGTTAACCAGAGTTGCTTGCTGTCACTATCAACGCTTTAAATTTGCTGATTTGTACAGGCCGACTGCGATACAATTCGGATCATTCCATATCACAACAACATCATGCTGTCTACTCCATCACTAATGCATTGATGGCGATAGACTATGGATATCACTGATGGGTCAAGTTTAGCTTTAAATTAAGCAAATAAAATGGCAATTTATCAGTACGATATTCTTGATAGTGCTGCACACGGATTGAAACTGTGTGTTGGTCACTGAAAAATATTAATTGCGTGGGTATTTACCACGTGATCACTCATTCTGCAATGGTTGTGATCTAGAGTGCGATGTCGTATCACCGCTGTTGGTTGTCAGATCCAAGTGATATTGATAGTTCGCAACTGATATTGATAGTTTTAGTCCATCAGCCATCAGCTGATATGACCGATATTGTGCTACTCTGGGTTAACTGTGTGGTATTTATTTGTTTTCAACTGCCATTGTTTTTCTGGGAATTTTCATTATACCACTTAGGTCGAAATTTTGCCCCACCTTACTCTAACTAAATAAATGAAATGAATAGTCGAGATAGGTGAAAGTTTTTAAACTATAAGATATATCTCAATCATTTTGCCTATACTCTGTTTGTTTCTACGTTTCTATTGAATCCCTCAGATGACATCAGGCTTATTTCGGAGTCAATTGATACAAAAATTAAACTTTATTAAACAATCATATGCTCTTGACTAAACTTAAGCAGATTAGGAAATTTATTGCCAATAGTATTTTATTATTTATCCAGAAAATTTTTATACGAAACTGTGACAGGGCATGTATTAGGTATTGGAAAAAGCGTGACAGGGGGGAAGCGGGGTCTTGAAATCCCTAAAATCGTTGGATGTCATATTCGAATCTTCCCTAAGTTCGAGTTATTTGTGGTAGAATTCAGTTTTCAGTTTTTACTTCAAACAACAAATTTGTTAAACAATTAGGGTAAACATCTATATGGGAACCTTCTTCAATTGTTTTGACATTGGGATTATTTTGACAAAAATGTCTTTAATATAAGATGTAATTAGTGATGCCATGTATTTTTTTTTTTGAAATTGAATAAATTAAAGCGAAAATAAACTTAACACACTAATACAGTAAAATTTATTTTTACCAAACTTTCAACAGCTGATAGGTTTGCTAAAACGTTTAGGCCCAAATATATCGCTATTAGAAAAAAAAAACATATTCATATTTGCAGAGTAATCATCCTGACCTTCTGACTACTACTAATTTGATGAATTTGTTTCTTTTCAAACAATGGGCAATTTTACCAAAAATTCTTTTGTTTAAAATTCGGTACAAAATTTTAAATATGTATGGTACATTTATACAGTTAAAAATCAATTACACTATAGTAGAATGCATGTGAATAGTTTTGAATTCGATTGAGTATATATGAATTGGTCGGTGTTCAGACAGACTGGACCAAGTGATTTTTAATGGTTTCAGTAAAATGTACACCAGACATTCGAAATGTCAAAATGTTTGCAATATTAGCTGTTTTAAAGGAGCTTATCTATTTGATGATACATCGTACCAAAATAGCATCGAAAAAAAATCAGAAATGATGTAGTCCTGATTCTCTAGAACGTCAAAATATAATCTTCTCCGGTCTTTCTGAACACCGACCAATTAAAGACTTAAATTATCTTTTCTTTCGTAAAAATATCAATATATGGAGTGTTTCATAAACTTTTTATAAATCTATATAAATAAAAATGGAGTTATGTTTGTATGTCACGAAATGGCTTCCAAACGGGTCAACCGATTTGAATGATTACTTTTCTGTTTTGTTTGTCAAGTGTTCCGACGTGTTTGTGAGTATGAAAATCCCAGGATATTCACCGGGAAAGTCGGAAAAAACGAGCGTGAACGGAACTGTCATTTTGTATGGGACGATCCATGGCGTTTTTCAACAGCCTACTTGATGGCAAGACGAAGTTTGCCGGGCCCACTAGTTTATTATAAAAGAAAACATTTCTGAAAGACTCAAAATGGGTTGAAAAAATAAACACAATATAATGTTATAATTGAAGGTTATAATTGCTTACTTTAAAATTCGCTTAGTTTCTTGCGCCATTTTTTTTTTTGCTTTATTACCCAAGTAACAATTTAAGTGCTCTTTGAACTTAGATTATATTAATGGAGGTTTTATTAGAGATGCATTCATTCCTAACAGATTTAATAAAGCATTGAAAAGTCTTGAACGTTCTTTTCGGTAAAACACACTTTAAAGTGCTTTGTTGATACCTATAAGTGCTTCCGTTTAAACTTATTTGCCGGTCAAATTTGTTGATAATAAATTGTATTTTGAAGAAGCTCTGTAGTGTATATTAAAACCTATACCTAAAACCTCAGCTTCTTTGTCTTATTAAGACATCGATTAAACTACTAAGACTGCACTAAATCATGTTAAAGTCTTCTCAAATCTAAACTGTCTGATGCATGTTATTGGAATGCAATCTGCGTGTGGTTATCAATATCATTATGTCGATAATGATAATGTTGTAGAGAATTATGAGTTAATCAGAACGCAAAAATAAAATATTCCTCTCGTAGAATTATCTGACTTCCGTACATATAGAAATATGTAGAAATATGTTTCTCCCATGCTTGCCTGAACTTCCCGTTCTAGTGGTACAACTATGCTGTACACAACAGCTTAAGAGGAAAATAACCATCATCGTTTTACAAATTTTCAAAACCAGTTTTTTTGCTCCAAATCGAAGCAATGCTCATGAAAACCTATCATTGCAGTGCACTTGCTATTTGTAATTCGATGATAGATTTTCATGGGGGATTATTTAAATTTGGACGAAAAAACTGGTTTTTATGTTTTGATGATTGCTGATGATTGGATGATGGATTCTTGAGCCTTAACTAAACGAAGAAAGCTTTCATTTTTCAGGCATCTATCACCTACCGTTTTCTGCATCAGTATAACCGATCAACTACGATGAACTTTATCATACCAATTCATTCCGATAAAAAACATAGTTAGATACCTAACAGCACGAATTTAGTAAATTGAACTGCATCACGAAATCTAATCTTCCAATTTGTTTACCTTTTTGAAAGCACTAGCTTTCCTGAGTGCATTAAGGTTAAACCAAGGCTCCCAAAAAGCTTTTCGTCTTAGTATAAAACAAATAATGTGATTTAAGAATATTTTATTAGGGGGGTCCGTAGCCTTGAGGTTACGCTTTCGCTTCATAAGCGGAAGGTCATGGATTCAATTCCCAGCCCCTCCAAAAAATAACCCGTCCAGCCACCAGAAGACGCCGCACGTAGGACCGTGCATAGGGGAGCACATCCATCCTCCGTCAGTTTCAGATGGTGACTGAGACAAACTGACCCACTTCGCAGGCAGCTAGCCTCAAACGACTCAGGAACACGGCAAAACGAACCACCACGAGAGCAAAATGGACTATGGCTTATGGAAATCGATTGGACCAACAGCAGAGCACTCTCCTACCTGCTCGGTGTGAGAGCAAAAGAGCAGAAGAGAGTGAAAGCAGATGTAAATATAGATTAGTTAAAAATAGAACTGTATCGGTAAGGAAGATACAGATAAACTGATTCCGGCACAGTAGTGGCCACGAGCACGGAGTGCCTCAAAAAAAAAAAAAAAAAAAGAATATGTTATCCAGTGAAGGATTTCGCGCAAGGATTCTTAAGACCAAAAGCACTTTTGAAGGATTATATTGTTCGAAATAATCACCAATTGATCTTAAACTATCCCAGACAAGACCAGCAAGATTTATTTGGATGGAATCAATTTTTATTGTCGCCGTTTTGGGTTGATAATTACAATATGCGTGGGAAATTTCAATTTATGATTGAGATGTGCATGAAATTATTCTGAAAATGGAATGGAGTAAAATATAAGATAGCCAATTATGATGCCATTTTTGTGGCGCGTTGTTGTTAATCGAAAAATTGTATAACATTCCACCAGTAAATTTTCATTGGCAGGAATTTCACGCGATTGTAAGGAAATTTTCTGCAACGCAAAAAATAATTGTTTTAAATGATTATTATAGTCGGCAGACATCATGATGGTTTCAATATTATAAAAAAGGCATATCCTTATAAACAACTTGTTGGCTGATGTTTGTTCAATCATAAGCTCTTAGTATTGGTTTTATTTCGTGTTTTAGGATATCGCAAAAGATTCCATACCACTAGATGAGCCTAATAAGACTATAAAATAGCTCTTATGAATGTTTTATAGTTTACTACAAGGGTAGATGGACTCATATGAAACATAACTAAGAAGTTTAAAACCGGTTTTAAGGTATAGTCTTAACAACCTCCTGTAGTGTAGGCCTTTGTGGATTTAACAGAGTTTTATCAAAGGTTTATTAAGGTTGTTAAGTTCTAAAATAAGTTTTAACGATATGGTGGTAACAACAGCTCGTAGTAAATGAAAAAACTAAAAATGCTACTTGGGAAAAGAGGCTTTCAGACCGGAGCTGGTTCATCCATAAAAACGCCGTTTTCTTCTTTTTATTGGTTCTAATAGTACAGTGCCTGCTTCTTGGCTTAATTTTCTAATAGCACCTCCAAAGCTATTAACTTAGAGCGTACTTTCCTTTGCCAAAGTTGCATAAGTATATGGTGTGACAGGTACAATGATGCCCTACGCCCAGGAAAGTCAAGGAAATTTACATTATAAATATATTCTCGACCGACCGGAAATTGAACCCAAACATCTTCAGCATGGATATTCTTTTTAGCCGCGGACACCACTATCAGGCTAAGGAAGGCATGCACCACCATAAAATCTCCATATTTTTGGTTCAAACCATGAATTTTTACTTCTTATTTGTTTTGAATCATAATCATGAATCATAAGAGCGCTCTTCAGAACTTTTGGAAACCAATTATAACTTTTTCGACACAGTTTCATAATTTTTCCATGTCATCAAGTAGGCTAAATACTCCATTATATTTTCCATATAATATGTCATCGTAGGTACCATATTAAATTTTCGTTTTGTATTCAGGTGATTTTTCAAAGCTTTTCCTTCACTTGAAGAAGGTGGAGCTCAGAACAAATGCAACACTGAAAAAAAAAAATATATTTAAATTCATTGAGCCGTTATCATGCCATACTGTGTCATATTGATTTAATTCTGCTTCATTTATATGTATAGATAGGTAAATTCGCTAACAAACTTGAACAATCATGAAGAAAATTTAACTGTTAAATAACAAACATGATATATTTTGAACGCAGTCCATTAGAACGTCAGCATTATACGCTGAAAAGAACTCAGTGGAACAACTTTACTGAAACAGCAACCAATCCTGACGATGTAAAATAATCAATCCGCAGTGGGGAATTTTGCTAGCCCAGTTTTAGCGCTTTCGGCATACTTTGCGAGAAAAGTTATGTGAGCTGTGGGAGGCTTCAACTAGGGGAACCTCTAATTATGAACTCATTAGTGATTGTACCTGCCGCACAAGTGGAGAAAATTTACTAAACCTGGACTAAATTTGGCTTAACGATATTTTACCTAATAATTGTGATGTAACTTTTATCACGTGATTCAAAAAATAATGTTCGAGTACATTCCATCGTGTTACATTTGAATTCGCATAATAAATATGCTCTAGTTGCTTCTATTCGTGGATTTTAAGCAATCGAGTTGTGAAAACTGCTTAATATTGGCAAAATGTTTCTCTTAGTGAAATGGTCATATTTAGGGTTCTTTTTTTCGTGGGAAAGTAAAGTAGACAGAAAAACGAAATAGTAGACAGTAGAGGAATTCAAAGGCTAAATATTTAATTGTGTTTTTGTAGTTTTGATTGCTTTTTGCATAAAAGACATCCAGTGTGAACTGTACTGCAATCATACAACTCCAATGAATTGATGGTATTTAAATTGCACAATGCGAAACAATCTGAGTGTGTGAATGCGCTAGTATGTGAGCTATTTTTGTCGCAGTATCGCACCTAGTCGATCCAGAGTAACGACGACGCGGCGGCAGAAAACGGCAATCGAATGGAGATTAACTAACGACGAGTCCCACCTGGTGGAATGGTGCCTATGTGTATAATAGCTTATACTAAGCCACCTGGGATTGTTGGAAATGTTCGGATACGATACGAGTTTGATAACTTTACAGGTGATTAGTGAGTGAACGCGATTTGAACCGTTCTGTTAAAGTTTCACTTCATCCGTTTTGTTGCATTCAATGGAGCTGTAATTCCATTCCGAATAATGAAAGGCCTGAGGCAATATACATTACAATATATAATGCATATGGGACAATCCTTACGAAGTACAAATGTGTAAATGACCAATAAGGATTTAAATCAAATTTGGGTCAACATTTTATTTGCCTACTATACTGCTTATGTTAGCAAGGCCGACGTAAGCGCCTTTGACAATTTCAGCATTTTGACTACCATTATTCAGCGTATGGTTACAAAAAATAAGATCTAGGGTCTTTGTTCTAACCCTCATCTAGACACCTGGCGTGATTTTTCCTAATGCATTCGATATTTGTTGTTCAAAAAACGAAAATATGCTGAAAAAATCAGTGGCGCTTACGCCATCCTTGCAAACATGGGCATAAGTACATTCAAATTCATTCATTCGGGGCCCAGATAGCCGTAGCGGTAAATGCGCAGCTATTCAGCAAGACCAAGCTGAGGGTCGTGGGTTCAAATCCCACCGGTCGAGGATCTTTTCGGGTTGGAAATTTTCTCGACTTCCCAGGGCATAGAGTATCTTCGTACCTACCACACGATATACACATGCAAAAAATGGTCATTGGCATAGTAAGCTCTCAGTTAATAACTGTGTAAGTGCTCATAAGAACACTAAGCTGAGAAGCAGGCTCTGTCCTAGTAGGGACGTAACGCCAGAAAGAAGAAGAACATTCAAAAAACCTTATTTGATACCAATCGGCCAATGATTGATGTGAATAAAACCTTTGATATATTTAAAATTATCTAATTGTCCCAGTGTTATTTTTTTGGTGATAGCTTTTGACATCTGACAAGAATGCACCAGCATTTCAAATATTTGCTGAGGTTTTTCAACTTATGTTTTGAGCCATTCTTACTCCTCTGAGTCATTGTCACCCCCATCGGCGGTATCTCTGATTAGGTCAACCATAAAATATATACTTTGACAAAAGATCACAGTTGGTTTACTTTTATAACTCTAATAATATGAGTTACGTTGCGTGGTTACGGAGTATTTCGTAGATTGCATACTGAAAACTGTCATGTTCTTTACTATACCACTCTCTTTCCACTTACTTATGAAAAACTATTTTGGATGAAAAAGCTGTTCAATCGGAGGTCAGAGATGAAAATACATGATAATTTCCAAACGGGAATTGAACCCACGCATTTAACATGGCTCAACGACACTAATTGCAGGGCCACAAAGCCAACTTTGTCTACATTGATAAGCTTAAACCACTAAAATTAGTAGTCATAGAAAAAATGCCCATCAGCAGTTTAAAAAGAAATAGGAATAAAATCATGATAGAATTTAACAAGCTTTTGATGAATCGGGCAGTCCCATTCTTGCGTATGACTGGCAGTGAAATTTCGGACAAAAAAAAACCACTCTCTGACACCATTAATTGACATTTAACCACTTTCGCTAAGCCAGTTACCGCTAGCCCAGCGAAACTCCATTTGTGGCATTCACTGAGGCGGACTGCACGTCACCAACGTCATCATTTGTCACGTGTGCTTAGGGCAGCACTCCGGCTAGGGATTGTTTAACATTCATGCATCTCTCTGCTGGTTACAAGCGCTCGAAAACGCAGCATCGTTAGTGCGCTCACGGATGTACGCTAGAGGGTTTTAGATAGGGACCATCTGTCTCTCTATTATCGGTTGGATACACCCACTCTGCTGACAACGTCAGGGCAGGGCTCTGGTCAACTCCAGCGAAAGCGTTTTCTGCCAGTTCACCTGACTTTTTATGGACCTGAATTTGTATAACTACGGTAAAAAATAGGTAGGGTAGGTGTACCAGTTATGGCCATAGTGGTTCTCTATTTCGCCATACGTGATATCTGGAATGCCGTCACATTTTGAAAAATCTTTTGTGTTTTAGCAGTAAAATAAAGGATAAATCTTGATGTTAAAACATTCAGAAAGATTAAAAATGTAAAAGTTATCGAAATTTTGCATATGGCCAAATAGTGAACCCCTATGGCCATAACTGGTACACTTTCCCTATATACTGAAATATTGCAGCATCACTGAAAAGTGAAAAAAACGCATAAGAAAATGCTGAAGGTGTTGGTGCCAACCTTAGAAATTCTCAAGCATTAAAGGGAGTTGAATCCCTTTTCTTGTGTGCTTTCATTGTTAAACTAACGCGAAGCATATCAGCATGAAAAAAGCAATGACACCGCTAGGTGGCTTAATAAAGTTTTTTCCTGTCCAGATAATAAGAAGCGTAGGTAGATGAGGAATACGAAACCACAATGATAAAAATGAATGTAATCATTATTAATTGAAACGTTTGTGGTAAAATTGTTGACGGTAACGGGGGTTGATAATATATTTCGTAATACATGTTTGGAGCCTGAGTGACAGACAGAAAATGAAAACGATTTTAAGGCCAGCAGTTGACAACATGCTGCATTTAATTTTAATGTACAAGCAAGCATGAAATCGTTTTGGTGAGTATTCCAAGTAGATGAAAAAACCGAATTTAGTACTATACCATTTAATTCCACTAGAGCTTGTATCCTTTGACAGATACGCGTATTTCGACCTCAACTGTCTTCAGTGTTGTGTACTAGACTCGACTTCCAACACTCGTTTTAAACACGTAGAAGACGATCTCATACAGTCGCACTAGTGGCTTTTTACGGCTGTTTCGCCATACACCGTCACATAATATGTTAAGCTATGGCGCTATTTATTTGAGCGTCCTTGATTCACAGTTCGATACTATCTAAAATAATCGAAATTCATTTTCAGCTCCCTAGCAGCTATAATAGCGCCATTGTACCATACTATTGTCAAACAACATTTTGTTTTTCATTGAATACAGGAATAACAAAGAGCTTTGTTACCCAAATAGAAAGTTTTTGATATGTTCTACATAGGAAACATACAAAATCTGAGTAAAATTCTATTTTCATTTGAGTATCGCCTGCTCCGGGGGGCTGTGAAATGGTGAGCCGACAACAGGGAAGGAGCGTCCAACATAGCTCTAGTCCTCTCAAGTCCCTACCTCATGCTTCCACGGGTCAAACGATGACAAAGACCGCCAGCTAAGGGTTGGGTCCTTAGCTGGTAGTGCAGCCTGGGTACTATAGTCCTTCTGACATCTGCTAGAGTGAGGAGATGCGGCTCAAACAGGGTCTGTTCTGGCATCCAGCGGCTGAGTATGAAATGCTGTATCAGGTCAGCTACACCTAAGGTGGCAGCCCCACCATCGTGATGTAGGTATTGCGAATTTCTTACCTACCACGAAAAATGGAGAAAGGAGAAATAACGAACGATATTTTCAGCAATCGGCCTGGAAACGATATAAGGACTATGATTGGAAACTTGGTACCTGGAATGTCAGGACGTTAAGTGAAACCGGACGAGTGAGCCTTTTGGCTTGTGAATTGCAGAAGGTTGGAGTGAGCGTGGCTGCTATTCAGGAAGTAAGATGGCCTAGAACTGGAGAACGAGAATTCAGGGCGATGGATCCCGTCGCCAACACAGCTCTCAAATACAACATTTACCATAGTGGCAGCGATAAGGCAGAGCATAGTGTCGGATTCATAGTGATCGGGGAACAGATGGAGCGAGTTATGAGGTGGAAACCGATTAATGAACGATTCTGCATGGCGAACACAAGAACACAGCGACTGTTGCCTTTCAATAGCCAGCGCTTATCAACAGAAGGTGTAGCAGACGAGTACCGCTTGATGAGCGGATAAGGGGATACAACGTAGACTACAACCACAACAATCTTTAGGAGTCTGTCCACGGTTGCGATGAGCACCGCAGCACGAGATGTGATAGGTAATGCTCAGAGACGACCCAGAAATGGTTGGTTTGATGAGGAGTGCCAGAATGTGGTGGATGAGAAGAATGTTGCCAGGAGCCGGATGTTAGTGTCTGGTACCAGGCAGAATAGAGAGCGGTACCGTGGTGAATCAAAATCCGGACGGCACCAATATCCGGACACTCTGATAATTATCATTAATTAAATGTAGAAACGAGCAATATTTTGTATAATTTTATCCATAACTTCTTGTTTCAAGGCTATTAAGCATTTTAGTTACGTTTATGATCTAGTTACCTTTGCCTGATAATTAATAACAATAAAAACAAAAATGTAGCTCCAGTTTGACGTGATTTCTCTGCAGTGTTGGTCATATTCAAAAGAAAGTCTTGACGAACGCACAACTACGCGTTGCAATGTTCAGTTGACAATAACATGTTTAATCAACCTAATTCTCGAAGTGTTCTGAATAATAAGTGAACGTCACGTATATTTCGATGTTCTGAAGCACTACATTTGTGATAAAACGTGAAAATATGCTCTAAGTGGAATAAAAAGAGACAGTCCGGAATGGCAGACAAGTGGCTTGAAATCCGGACATCATTGGAGAGCACTGTATTTTACTTTCGTAAGCCAATATTTTTAAAGTTGATATACTCGAAAGGCAAAAAATATTGAAATTAAAGTGTTACGAGTGATTATAAGTGCTAAGAAAATCAGTGCGATGTGTTATTTGATGCTTATTAAACACCAAGTATCCAATCGCATGTGTTCGCAAGACTCCTGAACAAGTAGAGGTAAATGAACCACAAACTCACTGAAATGGATTTCTTTATGTGCCTAACAGATCAAACGCCTGCATCAAATTTTCTATCAAATGACCCTGTAAGTTAATTAAAATGCAATTTTATCGATTTTATTCTAATAATTCATGTTGCGATACAGGTGTCCGGATTTTGATTCACAAGTGTCCGGATTTCAAACCAAGGTATGAGTCAGATGTCCGGATTTAGGGACAGAACATGGTTGATTATTTTAATGTTTTTCATTATATTTTCATAACTTTTGACATGAAAACCATCGTTTATACTAAGATCTGGTATATATCTAAATGCGTCAATATTACATTTCAATTTAAATCGAAAAATACTTGTCTAAGACTGAGTTCTAATACTTGTATCTACTTAAGTGTCCGGGTATTGATGCATCACGGTACAAGGAAGGTAGAGCAGCCGAGAAACGAATTCACCACAGAAAGAAAAAGCAGTATCAAGAAGATATCATTACTGAGGCGCAAACAGCATGGAACAAAACGAAATGCGGAGATTTTACGAAACTGTCAAAGGCGTACAGAGAAAAACAGCGCCGTCTCCCGTTATGTGCAATGACCGTGAAGGTAACTTGCTGACAGATAAAATCTTGGTGGATGCCAGGTGGAAAGAATACTTCGAGCAATTGATGAACGGAGAGAACACGAGTGCGTCTGAGAACAGATTAATCATCAGCAACGAAGGACATGCTGTGGAGCCCCCGACGCTAGATGAGATAAGAAGAGCGATCAAGGAGTTGAAGCACGGTAGTGAGCAGCTGTACGAAACACTCAACCGTACTTTGTTACCGAGAAATAACGCTCCTCAATTCAACGTACATAAGAATGTCGCGTCTTCTGTTCAACAGATTGAGACCACTGGAGGAGTCCTTCATCGGAGAATACCATGCTGGTTTTCGTGAGGGCCGATCAACGACGTATCAAATGTTTATCTTGCGACAAATCCTTGATAAGTTCCGGGAAGGCAACTTGCAGACTCACTATCTGTTCATTGATTTCAAGGCGACGTACGATTCAGTAAAGAGAAATGAGTTATGGCAGATAATGATAGAACACGATTTTCCGGCGAAACTGATTAGACTGATTCGTGCAACGTTGGATGGAACGAAATCAAGTGTGCGTGTTGCGGATGAGACTTCAACCTCCTTCGTAAACGATACGAATGGCGGAAGAACGACCTGCAAAAATTATTGAAAACAAGGCAGAATCACCGATCTTCCAGCAGGGTAAATAAAACGCTGAGTTGAATTTTACCGCATGCTACAAAGCTAGAAACAATATTTTATTAAACGTACTACATAATACATACAAATAACTTACATATTCGGTGATTTCTACACGTTAGAATAAAATATTTCTGCCTCAGCCATTCTGTCGCTTGTTTTCACTACTTGTGACATAGTTGACATTTGGCTGGACACTTATGGTAAACAAAACATTCATAAAAACTAATTCCGACTTATGCTCAGGGGTTCGCAAGCTGTATTCTCACGTTACAAAAATAATATTCAGTAGAGAACCCGGACGAGGCCGTCGGCTTCGTGGTAGGCCGTGCACACGTTGGCTTTTCGCAGTATCCATATTTGGAAGGGCTTCTGTTCCAGGACTCAAGCAAGCGGTTCCAAAGATCTTTACAGTGATGGACAATATGCAACTCTCTGTTTCTTTGCGAAGAAGCAAGAAATTGAGGAGTTTGATCCCAAACGCATTTTGTTTTACGTTGCGAATTGTCATCAATCAACTGAAACCCGAAAAGATCCATATGATCTGGGACGTAGCTGCCAAAGTTAATGACATTTCGTGTAACGGAATGCTACTGAAGGGTTCAGATCTTTGGCATAGTGGACATTTGGCATAATGAGAATTATATTCCTTCTTTAAAATGTTTTAAATTGCCCACTGAACAGCATGTAGCCACATAAATAGTTCCGCTACTCACTACCACTCGTCCTTTTACGAGAAGTATGCGTGGCCATTGGGTGTGGCGTAAAAGGAGCCATGATGGGCCGAATCCAGATATTACGGGAAACTCTAGGTAAGGGTTTTAAGATAATCGCCCACCATTACTTTGCATCAGTATTGAACCAATTAATAAGCGAGATAGACGTGGATAGGAAAAGGAAAAATTGTCATAAAACCCTAAACTCGTGAAAGCAGAAGATTTAGCCGTGTGGATTAAAAGGAATCAACTTGGTAACAGACTCTCGACTAGAACCCCAATTGTCCTCATCACCACCCCTATTTGATTCCCAAATGCCCACGGGATCCTTGATGTGAAGTAGGCCGTAGAGTACGCGCAGTAGACCCGAAGATCTTGTGTGGTTCAACTGCCTTGAAGTACGCTGCAGGGCTCTAGAGGCTTACTTTACTCTAGAGACTGCAAAGCGAGCGTAATAGTGTCTTGCATTTGAGCCGCGTCCGCAAACGCCATTTTCCCAGGAGCAACGCAGCATCGTCAAGCCAAGGAAGGTGAAGACAGGAGGAAGAAAGCGATGAGAGGAGTCGCGGTCACAATCCATCCGAGAAGAGGAGCGAACCGGCGACGACGAAGGAAGGACGAAGGCGTGATAGCGGAACGAAGAAAGGGCCTCGCTACCCGAGCAGGAAAGAATAACTCGCATACCATATTTTGGTATCATACCACAATTAGGTATTGTTTAGTTATCAATACCTCATTTTGGTATTATAATAGTATTTGAAAAAAAAAAATGTTTAAAACAATCAAAAATACTTCATTTTGGTATTGGATAGCTGTTGAGAACTGCTGGAGGTATTGAACTACTGTTGAAAAATTTCACTTTTATACGAACATCCATCACGTATTATTTAGGTATTACAATATCTGATCTAATTATCAGCTTGCTATTTGTAGAATATGTAGAAGGTATTATCTGAGGTATTTTACCTCTTATGCAGGGCTAATTCATACCTCATTCAGGTTGTAAGTATTGGAAATTGTCTGGTATGGAATACCTCAATTCGGTATTCAGTAGTTATTTTCTTCTGCTCGGGTACCAGCAGAAGAAAGAAGAGAGAGAGAGAATGAAAGGTAGGAGATAGCCAGATGGGAAATGGAAGGAAAAAGGTAACTGTGGTAACTCATTGATGCCGGATAGAGGGCTGCCTCATTAGTTACACGGTTTGGTGGCGAATGTGTCAAAAACGAAGTGCAAGCTGATAGGCGGAACCGAGCGCGATAGAGCCCGCCTAGGAAGCAGTGTTACTATAGACGGGGATACTTTCAAAGTGGTGGATGAGTTCGTCTTTCTCGATTCCTTGTCAACGGTTGATAACAAAAAAATACGGAGACGTATCATCAGTGGAAGTTGCGCCTACTATTGGCTCCACAAGAAGCTGCGGTCGAGAAAGATTAACCCCCGCACCAAATGTACAATGTACAAAACGCTCAGAAGATCGGTGGTCCACTATGGACATGAAGCATGGAACATGCTGGAAGAGTACCTGCAAGCACTTGAAGTTTTCGAATGACGGAACTTAGGACCGTTTTTGGCGGTGGCGGTGCAGGAGAACGGTGTGTGGCGGCGAAGTATGAACCATGAACTCATTAGGGTCTACGGCGAACCCTGTATCCAGAAGGTGGCGAAGTCGGGAGAGTGCGCTGGGTAGGGCATGTTGCAAGACTACCGGATAACAATCCTGCAAAGATTTTTTTTGATCTTACTGGTGTGTGTAGTGTCTGGGTGTGAAGTGTGGAACGTTGCGGCCGGCCGGAAGTGGAGCACGTGAGGGTTGTCCTGGGGGTTGCTGGGCTGAATTCGATGTGGGCTTGATGACTAACGGGTTTCTGGGGCGAGCGTCCTGGGTGTCGGAGGGCTCTCTACGACGGTCTGGGTCTCTGGGGCGACTCCTGAAGCCATTTGGATGCTCTGGATGGCTTGTGGTCTATACCAGGCGGAATCGGCCTATAATAATGGGTCCTGAGGGAGAACGGAATCGGGCAACGGTTTAACAGAGCGCAGGATTTACTTTAAACTGTCGTTGGTAGTTGCTTTCTTTATACCTGATTCGGTTATCTATCACAACGACTGTTACTAGAATTTAACATCTTGACCAACGGTTATTTTAAGTACACCGGGTATATAGTTTGATTTGCGAACTGGTTGCCTCGAGGTTCTAACTTGAATAGGCTTTGCTCTTAGCTCAGTTCGACCCAGATGCCTGTCCCTTTTCCCTCTGCCCTTTTCGTCCTTTACTTTCTCTTTTCGACGTGGATTTACCTGTGGCATCCCATTTTCCCCTTTTTGGCTCAATTTTATGTGTGTTGTCTTAGACTTGTTCAGTGTGTGGTGAAAGTGTGTTAACAAATTTTGTTCTTATAGATAATAATATTCTAACAGTCTACCATCATTTAACAAACAGAAGAATAACAATTAACACAATATAATATTAACTCTACTAACGAATACTAACCAATTGACAAACCTATTCTTAACAAATAACTTACAACGTTAGCGTATCTCAACGGTAACATCTGGTTGGCACAAGAAGGCGGGGAGCACAGCGAGCGAGGTGGCTTGTATAGGTGCAACAGGATTTGAAGAGCGTGGGCCAAAATCGAAGCTGGAGGGACACAGTCATGGACCGAGTAAATTGGTGTAACATTGTTAACGAGGTTTTATCAAACTAATTGGTGTAACACAAAAAATAAATAAATAAAAGTACATATGTTCCATTAATGGCTTTAGTGATATTTCATGACACCTGTACACCCAACCCACTCAGAGAGTCGAAAGTGCAACTCTGCCCATGTGTTTTTCAGTCGTTTTCAAAGCGATTTTCAAAATTCCTTCACCTATGGAACCAAACAATATTCAAAACTGATACCACTCAAAGTTATTTAGCAAGGCACTTCCTAGTTTTTTGAAAAACGCATTTTTATCACCATTCCAGCAATAGAACAAAACTCAAAGCGATGACATGTATTTTTTTCAACATGAAATTTCTATGAAGTTATGGAGAAAAACAATATTGCATGACATATTTTGAGTGGATAAATCATTTGATTTTAATTCGGGTCCACTACCGGCACCGATTCCGGAGAAATGCCCATACCTTGGTTGTTTCTGGACCGATCTTAATACCTGGCGCACCAAGCACATCAGAGTTTCATCTTCTATCTCCATGTGCAAATATAATTCTGAATTTTCAACTGATGACTTTGCTAAAAACAAATCATAATTTGGCTGCATAAGACATGTTTCCGGAAATCTAGATTATCACCGGTTTCTGGTGGTCATAGATCATCTCCAAGGTTTCTTAAAGAACTATAATCGGTCAATGTTTGACAAAGTTACAGCATTTCGATGTTGACCCAATTTTTGCCTGTCCCAGTTATTTTGACAACCCCCTGTATGTTATTTTTTCTGTTGGAAGGATATATCACCAAGATACAAAAATGCAGTTTTAATTTTTCCTTCTTATCCAACATTCATGGATTAAAATTTTATACAATTTTACACTGAAAGGCATCCGAAGATTTTGCAAGCTTCTCACGAATTCGTGATACTGCGCTGACGTTAGATATTCAACTTTATCAACGAAAACTTCAAACAGTGGTTTTGAATTAGTTCACAGCTATCGAAATGCTTGACTTAAATTGATATGCTGACTAGCGCGTTGGTAATTACAAATCATTACCCATTTTGACGGATAACAACTTATCCCGTCGAAAGTGCTGACAAATCGTTTTCTCTGCATCACGGAAAATCCAATCAGCAATCTTTGTAGCCCGCAGCCAAGACATACCTCGATATGGCAACAACCGTTCGTTCCTTGGCGGCTGTGCGTTCGTTCAGCACGGTGTTCCCCGGATCAGTTTTTTCTATGGATAAGCTGCATGGTAACATAAGCCCACAAATTCAAAGAAACACCCCATTTCTTTGTAGTTCTTTCTTACCGTGTGGTTATAGTCCACGGATACAAAGCAAAGCCATGGTGAAGGTGTCTGGGTTCGATTCCCGGTCGGTCCAGGATCTTTTCGTAACGGAAATTTAATTGACTTCCCTTGGTATAGAGTATCATCGTACCTGCCACTCGATATAAGATTTCGAAAAGGGCAACTTTGGCAAAGAAAGCTCTCAGTTAATAACTGTGGAAGTGAATATAAGAACACTAAGCTGAGAAGCATGCTCTGTCCCAGTGACGACGTAATGCCAAGAAGAAAAAAATATTTAAGAGTAAACAAGTTTGAATTTATTGTGATTACCAGAAGAAACATACCATTAAACTTGGTTGAAAATTCGTTCGTTTAGTTATCTATCACTTCTGGGCAAAGAGAACATTGGCATATATTTTAGTTAAGCCCTTTTTGTGGCGTAACCATCAAAAGCAAAAAAAAAGATTGGCACTGAAAATCCGTTAATCATGTTCATATAATAACAATGCCAAACTGAAATAACCGGCAGCAAAGTTTTTTCCCACCACAAATAAAAAAACCGTTCAGATTTGTATAAAATAAATATGAATCCTTTTGAATTTGTGAACTTATTCTAACAAAGGGTGTAATTTCAAAAGAAGTCCTGCGATTAATTTAAATTCCGTCCAGAATTGCAGCTTTACCAGAAGGAAAAGACTGGTGAGTACAGATCTGATGAGTTTTTTTTTCTGATAATATCGGTCTGGGGTGCACCGTGCTCAGGTGTTGCGACTATTAGACACATTTTGTCCTGAAACGAGGCGAGAGCGAACGACTTAGATCATGAATATTTGGTGCTTCTACGTCAATCATAGTTGCTGATGTGATAAAACGCTGTCTATATAGGTATCTGCTCACGTCAAATAGGTATATCTGAAAGGAGGCCAGAGAAAATTGTGCAATCTAGAGCGCGGCACACAGCTCCTAAGTCATATCTGATGGCACTTAGGCCTTGTACAGCAATTTAATGGCACGTTCTCTTCTCCTTGCGTATGCCATGCCGCCAACCATACCAAACGAGTTCAATTCCGATACCGTGGCTTTGGATTTGCGGAAGTAAATTTTCCTCGGTCGGAAGGGGCTGCAAAATTGGGATTCCATTCCATTTCCGAAGCTTTGGGCAGAGCGGAAAATGATTTGAGGTTGGTGAGGGAAGGTGGTATGGGTCGATCAACCAATGAAGCTCACTCCAGTTGTGATTGGCACCGGAACAGAAGATGGATTGACAAGTTTGAGAGGGGCTCACAGATACATATGCGAGTAGTGAGGGAAAGCTTGGGCGGTGGGGCTTTTGGATATGGATAGATACAAACTTGGATGGACAGCTTCAATTTACGGTATAAATTTATTCCAGCCGATTGATATTTATGTCACGAGGCTTCAACTCGGATTACAAATCTGAGGGAATGTCCTTCAGTGAAAGAATGGTTCTGGATGATCGAGAAGCTCAATAACGATTATGAATTGATGACAATAAATGGCAGGAAAACGTATGGTTACTTGCTGGTATTCTTCAACCTCTTTGAGATGGCACTCCTCAGAGCGTGATATAATTTGTGCATGATCCCTTTTAAAGACAGTTTGTTCTCGACAATTAGTTTTTACGACCGACGTTCAGATTAACTACCGTTTTAATATTTTTGTTTTCCTCTTCTGTAGAGCCTTTTAACCACTGCTTCCATTACTTGTATGAAATTAATTTATATTATTTTGAAAATATATGCTCTTTTAGCAAGTTAAGGTCTTCCAAGAACTCTTTGGAGTTTGGGCATATGATTCTACATGAGTGAACGGAGATCAATTTATCATTTCTATGTAGAAGAATGACTCATAATATTGGATCCTAGAAGATTGTTATATTTTTAAGAAGCGTTTGTATTGTCAGATCCAAGTTTTGGTAATTACGTGAGTACAACAGGTGTTCCGGTTCATCCAAAAACATCCTGGAATATGTACCTGCAATGTAATGGCATATTTAGCGATCCTTTGATGTTTTTTTATATGGCACAGGCCCTTATCTATTCATAGTAGTAAAATGAGTTTGAGTATGTTTATAGTTTGTGCCGATGTCCTAGGTCCTCCAAGGACGACATTGAATATAGGCCTTATAATCTATGACCGTAATAAGAAATTAGAGATTAGTTTTCAAATACTCCACAGGCCCCTAACGATTCATGTGAGTAAACGGTGTATTATAATAATTTGTGCGGATGTTCTAGGTCCTCCAAGGACTCCATTGAATATAGGCCTTGGAATCTACGACCGTAAAAAGAGATTAGAGGTTAGTTTTCAAATACTCCACAGGCCCCTAACCATTCCTGTGAGGAAACAGTGTATTGTATTGATTTGTTTGGATGTCCTAGGTCCTCCAAGATCTATATCGAATATAGGTCTTAGGATCTACAAGCGTAACCAATTATCAATAGAGGCTTTTTTTATATGGCACAGGCCCTTATCTATATGTAGCAGTAAAATGAGTTTTGTTATAATTTGTACCGATATCCTAGGTCCTCCAAGGACTGGATCGCAGCAAGCCATTTCGCTGGTGAAAATTAGATTCGGCGGATGGTGCTACGCCACGTGCAAATGATCTGTGGGAACATGTTTTTCAAAGTGATAGATAGATTTTTTATCGGAGATTAAAACCGAAGATGTTTTGTGAAGTTTTGTTTGCGTTTTTCTCAAGAGTGCTCTGTGATGGCACCATCCATTGAATTCGTTTCGCGTGACTTGTTTTTATCCCCCAAGCGTGTTGATTCAAAAATTGAATGTGATTCGTGGATGCTCGGTTCGGGATGGATTAAGAATTGCAGTGCGTGCAGTTTGATGGGCAGTGCTAAGCTACGGCTCAAGCTATTTTTCATTATTAGATGAGCGGTAGACTGCGGAGGATTTTCGAAAATGGAATTTGGTGAGTTTGTTCTGATCAGCAGCGCATAATCACAATGCGTGAATACTAACCATTTGTCGGCCAGAACGTCTACCGAACGTATCCTTCGCCATTACCATTTCCATCAACATTCCACAACATCCCGTAACATCTATGAGAGGTCGTAGAGTTCTCTGCATCTTTCTTAAGTAGGTGTTCAATCAATCATCCTTTCCCATTCCCCAGCTTTTGCAAGGACGTCGCCAGGGGCAGCTCTCGATTATTGGAGGATGCGTCAATCTTGTCTTAGAACGGACAGGAAGGAGGCTACCCTCATACAAACCACCTACGATTTTTTGCGAAATGCTTAATGCTAATGCTAATATCCTAGGTCCTCCAAGGACTTTATTGAATATAGCCCTTTGAATCTACAAACGTAATCAATGATCTATAGGTAGCTTTTTAATATGGCACAGTCTTATAACCATACATTTAAGTCAACGGAATATTTTATTGATTTATACGGATGTTTTTGGTGCTCCAAGGATTCCATTGAATAAAAGCCTTTGGATCTACGGCCATGATAAGTGGTTAGAAGATAGTTTTCAAATATTCCAAAGGCCCCTTACCATTCCTGTGGGTAAACGGTGTATTGTATGAATTTGTGCGGATGTCCTTGGTCCTCTTAGATCTCTATCGAATATGGGCATTGGGATATACAAGCGTAACCAGTCATCAATAGATAGTTCTTCAATATTGCAAAGGCCTCTTACTGTCCATATTAGCAAACGAAGTGTTATATTGAGTTGTGTTTTTGTACTTCCGAGGACTCCATTGAATATAGGCCTGAGTATTTACAAACTTAAGTAGTTGTACATTGATGATACTCTTTCATAGCATTAAATTTAAACGCTAAGTTGCCCGTCATTCGTTTTGGTAACCATGTTGATATTTTGCAGATTGCTATTTTTAAAGTGATAAAACTCAGTCATCTTAAATAATTTTGATTCCTAAAAGTATCACTACTTGCGCTTACATATAGAAAGTATGCTGATACATTTTCAGCAATGTCAGTGCAAAACCTAGTGATTTTCTTTAGTTCACAATTGTGAGACGGATTGGCCACAATCATCGATGCCCAGTACAAATTTCAATGACGGCCTACTTCGCCTTAATATAAGCAAATGGATCAATGTGCTGATCTGCACTGATGTTCATTGTGGAGCTCAGAATCGTTGTTGGCAAGCGGGAGCCCCACGAAGTACCTTTCATTACATTCTGACGTTACTATAGGAGTGAGGCGTCGAAGTTGTGCCATGCCTACTATCCGACCAACCAGTCTTCATAATTCTTTATAGATCTTTACCCAACGATGGCGATCGCTAACGGTTCAAAACGAATCTATATCGATCGCTATCGAAAATCACTGACTGGTTGACCGGGTAGATCGTTTGATGTCCGATCTGACGCTACATTCTCGGACTTCTTTCAACAGGCTTTTGATTGTCATGATGGGTGACAGGGTTGAAAGACAAGATCTATGACAAAGTTCATTCAGTACCACACATTCATGAATTTACTTCGTTAAACAAGTGACGTCAATTGAATTTGTGTAAAAAAAGACTTCGTTGATTGAGGTTTTTGTGAATTGAATTTAAAAATGGCGTCAGGCATCGATTTTTGTCAACAATATTATCCAAACGTAGGTCGCCATCTTGGATTCCAAAATTGCGTCGGACATCGATTTTCGTCATCCTCTCGTCGTGCCCGTTCCGAAAATACCCATATTGCATGGGTTTCCAACGATTTTATACAACCGGAGGTCGCCATTTCAAAATGGCGTCGGACATCGATTTTCGTTATCCCCTCGTCGTGGCCGTTCCAAAAATACCCATAATGCATGAGTTTCCAACGATTTTTTCGAACCACGTCTCTTTTCCTTGTTGCAGTAAGCCTGGGAAAATATCATCTTTCCCGGCAGATTTGAAAGGCTGAAAAGAACTCAATGCCCGTTCGACCCTCGAAGGCGTGAAGATTTCACAAGCTTTCTGATAGGCATTTATCGACCATACATGTCTTGCCTCATCTGATACCGTAATTTCGGGTGAAATTGATCATTTTCCGCGGTTTTTCTGGTCTTATTTCTGAAATGTTATCAATGCCATACAACTAAATGCAGGAAAACAAGTACGACGATGAACCTCATTGGCTCATGTACCGAAATTTTCTAACAAACGTGATTTTAGTGCTTAAAATAATCACTAAAATAAAAAATCGGTAGTTTCTATTTCGGGGTGAAATTGATCACTTGTCAATGTGATTATTGTTAGTTTTGAAATAAACTATACAAACTTAATTTGAGCCTTCTGAATACGAATATGCCTGCCAAATTCTTAACAAGACAATATTCATGAAAATAATCTTCAATTAAATTTATAGAATACCACGGAAAACGCCTAAATGTAGGCAATTTCTAAAGGAATTTTCTAACATGCAGCCGAAATTCAATTATTTAAACAAAATTAGCAAATTGGTACGAATTTTGATGGTAAAATTGGGTTTGGGTATATATGTTAAGCATCCTCACAAACTTTCAGGCTGACACCATGTTCAAATCCTCGTCTAAAACTAGAAGTTTATGGTTGTATATCAATATCACACAAAACATGATTCTGGAATTTTACATTATTTTCATAGAAATAAGCATTATTTGACGCAAAACCCTTCACTACACACATTTCGACAATATCTATGACAAACAACGTTCATTTACTATAGATTGCATTAATTTTTGTGCACTATTAGTAAGATTTAAAATCGCATGATGCGGTGATCAATTTCACCCTACTGATCAATTTCACCCGAATTTACGGTACCTGTTCTTCATACGAATATGGGATCGATTCAGGGAAATGAGTTCTCATCATTACTTCCAGTGTTTCAGAAGAGTCAACAGTATAACTGCCGTCTTCTTTTTTAAGGCTACCTAGACCATTTGAATGGTCTTTTGATAGGACTTTATGCAGCCTTGCAGCTGCAGGAGCGTTGTTGATGCTTTCACACAGGGCCGTCCATTTTCAATTCATTGAAAGCATTTTCAGTCCCCAACTGACTGACTCAAGCTACCCTTTCGATTGAAACTCTACTGTTTCGTTTCAATCCGACAAACATTTCCTTTCATCGCAGCAAGCGTAGTCTTTCATTTCTTTCGTGCTGCCTGTGCGTCGCGCGTCATATATCAGAGCCTCACCGCAGCGAGCTGGTATTTCAATCGGTTGGAGTTTTTTTCAGTTGGAGACTACTTTAGGAGCAGATTAATTCAAATGAACGACGTGGTGTCCCGCATACTTTCTCTATCTTAATTTATTACCTAACAAGTTATATACTTATTGCAAAAAATAGGTAAAATCCAATTTGAAACATTTTGATAGATTTCAATGAAATCAAATGAAACGAAGTTCTTTTCTCTTTCATTTCACATTTCTTGTTCGCTGCTTTCAACCAGGTAACGAAACGAATGAGTGGTGAAAGAAGAACGAAGCGACGCAGTTGTTCGTCACCATCGAGACGACGCAACCAAAGCTTCGTGTTGCACAAAATGCTTTCGAAAATGCACAGCCCTGCTTTCACATACCGTAAAACGGGGTATCTTTGATAATGCGGGTAACTTTGATAGTGCGTTTTCCACCACATACTAAACGAAATATCATAATTTCTGTAAATCAGTTAAGCAAAACGAATGCAAAACTAAAGAATATTAGTATAACACTAAATGTAAGAGCGGTTTTCATTTGAATCAAGAACATTTGAGGCTTTTTATTCGAATATTGAAAATTGATACAATTTCAGCATTTTCGAAACGCTTACAAACAATCTGTTCTACGATCACTATTTGATGTAGTTTTGAATAGGTGGCCACTTGTATTTGACAGCCTAGTTATCATAGAACTTGAATACGGTCTCAAATCTCTTAGCGAAAAGCATTTTCACAAACTGGGACCATTTTTGTAATCTAAGTCAGAAATTTCCATATAACGTTAAACGCCTAAAGGTATGCAATGCCCTACAAATGTACGTTATTCATTCAATTTTGTTCGATTCTTATTCCATTATCAAAGTTACCCCAAAACAGAAAACCAAAGTTCGATTATATGAAAAATTATATATCCATTCAAAATAAATCTTTTGACCATCTATCGACTGCAATCGATAGCTAGGATGCCAGTAGGGCAAATGTACCATTAGTGGTGCACCTAAGCGAAAACTGCTAAAACATGGTGATAAAATCATGAATTATATGATTTTAGCGTATCAATCGCTAGATCTCAAATCCTTCCATCATTCAAATGTATAAAAATCACGATTCATTTGAAATTTCCCGGCAAAAAGCCTTGCACCAACAATAGGAACACTGTTCCTTTAGTGGAGGTATGTTTTAAGAATGGTTCCTTTAGTGGCGCAAACCATTGATTTCTTATGGGACCCTCCACTATGGGTACTGATGCACCACTATAGGTGCAAAGGAGCAAAAAATTTAAGCAAAATAATTGTTTAAAATAGGTTTATGGTTAAATTTCATGAATATTTTTCGATAACTTGTATCATTTTCACATCGTACATCATAGAAAAATATCACATAGTTATAAAAAAGTGCGAAACATGTCAAAACACACTACCTCCACTATTGGAGCTACCTCCACTAAGGGAGCGTTTGCCCTACTTGTTTTAAAAATATAAACAATAATTCTTTGAAACAGCATGCATAGACATTCGAGTTTTACTCGAAAAAACAATCAAAGATACCCCGTTTTACGGTACCCGTCTCCAGTCCTTACGTTTGGCGTGCCTTAGTTCTCTGTTGTATTCTGTTAGGGCTTTTTTGTATTCAACCCAATCTAAAGTGATCTTTGCTCTATTGAACAACCGGGTGGTAGTTACCGCAAACAAAGCATGAACATAAAAATGGCAATTTTCTTCAAATCGACTTTAAATTTTAAATATTAATTTTTTCAGTGTAGGTCACAAACGAGACGATTTTTAGATTGAATTCTCCATAATTAAACTAATTATACCAAATTGACTCGCTTTCCGAGTTTCATTGAATTCTGAGAATATTGTGACTGTTTTGTTTGAAAAAAAAAAAAACACGCTAATAAATATTTAAAGCAACAAAAAAAAAATCTTACAAGTGCCCACCTCGCGATTCATGGATGGTTAGGAACGATTCAAATATGACGTCCATCGTTTTTCGGGATTTCTAGACCCCCCTCCCCCCTCTGTCACGCTTTTTCCAATACCTTATACACGTACTGTCACACTTTCGTAGACCCCCCCCCTCTCCTAATTGATGGACGTCATATTTGAATGACCCCTTACATAATTACCTGTCTTGAGACAAAATTTTATTAAAAATAAAAATGATCATTCTTTAAATCGACTTTGAAAATATTTTTTTTCTGTGTATTCCTCAACGAGTTTTTTCAGTAATTTCAGTAATCAAACATATAGACAAATATCTACAAGTCACTCATACAACACTTTTTTGTAGTAGTTGCATGCAAAACGGCTCGGTTTACATGATTTTCACGCTGAAAATTCAATCATAAATAATGCACATGTATTGACACGCCGTCGATCCATCCATGTGCATTATTTTTGACAGAATATTTAGCGTAGAATCATGTAAACCGAGCATTCTTGTTTGCAATTTCACTGTTTAGATTAAAAAAAGCATGCAATATTGGTGGATGTTGGATGAAGGATCATGAAATGTTTCAGTTTAACTTAAGATTGCAAGCATTTTCGAATGCAATGAGACAGTTTACATTATGTAAATATTCAGTTATAACTCGTTTTACGTGATTATCATAAAAATGAACGTGCCAAGTAAATTTGAGATTTTTTTGCTGTCTAAGAATATATTTTTTCTAAGTTACTTTTAAGCAGTGATGCCATTTGCCACTTTGGAACACACTTATTGGTATCTAATGGTAATCAAACTCCATATAATCAGCTTTTTTGATGACAATAAAACATTGTTGCCATCTAAAGTTTAAAGTGTTTAATAATAAATGAATGACCATTTTAAAAAGTTCTCAAACCATGCTTCAACTTCGCCGAATATCTTCAATCTGTGTTTTGATATCTTTCAGTTACGACCCCCTTCAACGGTCATTCAAAGAGGTTAGAGTATAGACTCCCGTGTGAAAGTTTGGGTTCACGTCAAATTGAAACTCTCTATAAATACATTGGGAAGACAATAAGTTATTTTTACTTCGTAGGTATTTTGACAAGAACATTTTTTTTTGATTTTGTTTTATAAATTTTTACTAAAAGTTGAGACTATTTCCAAATAAAAACACACACTGAAAAATCATGGTTATTTTTATCCAAATTTTAAATTAATGTACCTTTAATGACATTATTCGCTTTTTAAAGAGCACTAGCGAAATTTGGGTAGAAAATCTGAAAACTATTTATCGTAAAAAAAAATTGACATTCAAGTTGTGGGCTTCGTGGCCGTGCGGTTAATGTTACCAAGCATTTAGCAGCATCGAGTCAAGGGGTGTGGGTTCGATTCCCGCTTCAGTCCGGAAAATTTTTCGACTATGCCACTGGGAATCGCATGCTAGTCCGTTGCCTAGTGTGGTGTTCCCTTCAAAGGGCAAATCGTCCACTGGAAGCATTAACGTTAAAAATTAAAAAAAAGTCATAGTTGCAAAAGTTTGAGTTCACTAGAACTAATTAAAAAGAAAAGGCCATTGTTGTAACTGTTCGGAAAAAAAAAACGGCTGAGATAAAAACAAAAATTAGTTTCATGCGTCGTAGGTGAACCCAGACTTTTGCACGATGACTTGAATGACTATTTAATCAATAATAAATAATTTTCAGATTTTTCCATCACAATTTCGTTAGTGCTCTACGAAGAATACAAGATTACGGTTCAAATGCCGCATTGATTAGAAATTTTTGGTTGATCCAATGCTGAGAAGATTGGGCACTTTTAATCACTGCGTTTTTTTTTTTTAAAATACCAAAAAAATATGTTAGATTACCTTAGAAGTAGGATTAAATCATTGCTTTTCTAATGGGCCATACAGCGTTTCAACTAGACGTGTAATCACAGAGATATGAACAAAACACTCTTGTATGTTTTTAGGTGGTGATCCCAAGCTTTTGTCCGGGAATATATATTCAAAAGAAAAGGGGTTTACCACAGGACTGTAAAGAATTGATATTCCATATTAAAATTGGTTTTGAATCGTTGATCAGATGCTCAGAAATCAATGACCAGTCCGAAGGTTCCACGATGACTTCCCACTTCGCTATCAGTGTTGCAGAAATTCCGACTCTTCCGCGATTGTGAACCTGCTCAAGCCAACAAGTTCATCCATTATTGGTCCGTGTCAATCCCTCGCCTGTTTGCTCAATCAATCTTCAAGTGGGCGGTCATTTAAGGTAAACTATAATTAGCGCCGTTTTCAAAAGCGAATGATCCCCGAAACGAGCATCACCAAGTGAATCGAATGGAGTCCGAGACTTTGAGTGCTGAACATAAATCATATGCAAAGCAGACGCACGAAACGAAACGAGGCTGACAAAGACAACGCAAGAACGGGAGGACCGCGATGAAAAAGAAAAGAAAACAAATTTACGGATCATCAAATTACGATCCGAAATAAGGAAAAATAAAACATTTGGTACGATTGCTTGCCCTTTTCGGAGCACAAGATTTAATACTCGAGCAGTCAGCTTGTATCCAAATCTAACGTGAGGGATTCCCGAGGAAAAGACTGTGGATGAGGGAAATGAATGAAACGGTACAGCGATGAGTTTTTCATAAAATGTCGAAACATAGACAGTAAAAACTTTTTTATGTAATGAGCCAAAATTTAGGATGCAAGTAATCAAGTAATCAAACATCTTCTCTAGTTGGTGTTATGTCTCAGCTGCAGTTAACTAGTGCAAAGAATTGTGCCATTTTATGCTGGTGCCTGCCACACTAAACTCATAAGAACACTAGGTTCTGTCCAGAAGTAGAGGAAGTTGAAGAAGTAGAATAAGTAGAAGAAGTAGAAGAAGTAGAAGAAGTAGAAGAAGTAGAAGAAGTAGAAGAAGTAGAAGAAGTAGAAGAAGTAGAAGAAGTAGAAGAAGTAGAAGAAGTAGAAGAAGTAGAAGAAGTAGAAAAAGTAGAAGAAGTAGAAGAAGTAGAAGAAGTAGTAGAAGTGGAAGAAGTAGAAAAATTAAAAGACGTAGAAGAAGAAGAAGAAATAGAAGTAGTTGAGGAAAAAATAGGAGAAGAAGAAACATGAGAAGAAGAAGCATAAGTGGAATAATTAGAAGAAATAGAATTTGATGAAGTAGAAGATGTAAAAAAGGAGAAGAAGTATAAGAAAAATAAGAGAATGGAAAATAATAATAATAAGATTATGTTGATTATGATAAATAATTTCACCTCAGAGTGCTATGGTGTTCAGAAATTAGAATGCCTAACACACAAACATAGAAAATGATAAAGTTTAAAATGAAACTAATATCGAAATTATAATCAAACATTTTTTATATTTTTAATTTGCTGCACCGCTTGCACTTTTCCCCCAGTCGTCGGCCCAAATGCAAACACACGAGATGACGACGGTTCAGGTCGGAATGGGAAATAAACGTTTAAAGCGAGATTAAATCGAATTTACGGCGATGTTGTAATTTTGATACCTTTCGATTCGGTCCGATTCTTTCTGTTCCGTTTTGCCTCCGGCTGGCTGCTTAGGAAGGTGGGACTGCGTTCTAGGTAGATCCGACCCGAAGAACCGTCATCTCCCGTGGGTGTCTTTTTTTACTCCTAGCTGTCTCAATTTTATTCGGCTGATTTAGCATAAGCTTTCGGTAGGTGCTATTGGAGCAGCATAGTCGCTTGGTTCTTTTTTTTGGAGGATTATACGAAATCATTGAGGTGTAATGCACTCGGATTATTCGGAGGATCTCTTGCCGCCGATCCATTTGGTTCCACACCTCCACTTTTTCTACCTAGCACGGACAAGAACTGCGCACAGCGGCGGAATGCCGGACAAAACCGTCACTTTTACTTGACAGCTTAGTTGTATGAGAACATGAAATAAAAACCACTTATCGAAAAGCATTTTTATAAATCGGGTCCGTTTTTGTCATTGAAGTCAGAAATTTGTATACAACGTATGTAATGCGCTATATACTTTACATAATTCATTCGATTTTGTTTGAAATATTATCATTTAAATTACAGAAACGATTGATTATTTTGAATTCAATGCCGAAACATCAGAAACAATCGTCATGTATCATCCACGCTCTCTATCAACATTCTCATATCCTGTTCCAATTGCAATTAAGTACCCAAATCTGAAATGGTCAAATTTTCATCCATTTTAGAGTCCATGAATTCTGACAACTTTCCAGATTTTGTCCGATTTTTCAACGCACCCGCCACTGTGCCGCGTGTCAAACGAATGATACATTTTCCTTCTTTTTTAGCCTTTTTTATTTAATTTTTTGCTCCTTCTCGTCGTTGGTTGCGCTGGAGTTATTTTTATTTCCCAGAATCGAAAGAAACGGGCTGACAAGCATGCAAAATGAGTTTCCAAGGTTTAATGGGCGTTTTTGGGATTCTTCGATGGTTTATTCCACCGTGGCGAAATGAAATCCGATGGCAGCGGGCGCATTGTATTGTAGATAGTCCGGGAGTTGGTTGGGTTTCTTGTTTGTATTCCGACCAACTGCCAACTGGTGTAAATTATGAGCTTCACCTTTTTTCCCTGATTGGGCATATCCAACGAAGTCGCGGGGTCAACCGCGCTGAGAGTTCGGAATTCGTTGTTCACTGGCAGAATGTCGTTATTGCACTTTCGTTTCGATTGCGTGCGTTGGTAAGAAATGTTGGGCTAAATCCGTCGAAAGTTTTTTTTTTTACTTTACCGATATCCCGGGCAATATGGATTCACTCCCTCACTGTGCTTACACGTCTAATTGAAACTCTCTATAGCGCATTCGAAAAGCAATGAGTTGATCTTATTTCGTAGATGTTTTGACAAAAACATTGCATTATGTTCACTAAATTTTCACCTAATGTTGTGACAGTTTTCAAAAAACCACACTGAAAAAACATGGCTAATTTTCTCAGTATTGGATCGACTAAAATTTTGAATTAATGTGCCATTTTCTTCTTTGAGAAGCATACGCAAAATTTTGGCGTAAAAATCTGAAATATGAATTATGAATATCTTAAATACATAGGTTCATAAATCATTCAAAATCTTTGTCTTGAATGTTTTACAAGTAAAGCTAGGTACAGTCGGTTAAGCTCCAACCGGTTAAATTTGTTCTGCAAATAGGGTAACGGTCTTATTTTGGACACCCTAAGGAAGTGATTTTTGGTTTTTGTTCCAGTCAATTTATTGCACAGCGTAACCAAGTCAAAGATTATGTCAAAATGTTAGCTTAGCTTAGACTGACTACACATATCAATGGTTGCTGTTCCGTGATTGACCGAAGTCAGTGAAAATGCACAAAGAATCAATTAGAAGTTCGGCTGGGATTGACCATAATCATCTTCAGTGTCTCTATTTATACAAGGTCACTCACAGTGACGAACCATTCATAGTTTGTTGAAAAATCATATTTACGTCCCACCGTTGTAGCGATTAAATGTGTACATATATTACAGATTAGAAATAGTAACACAAAACGAGATCACCAATTGATCCGTCATCCTTGACTGAGCAGCAACAATCCACTTCCAGCTTCACTCGTTTGCTCGGCTATATAAAAGCACTCAGAGAAAATAGGCGCGCGACCCGAGAGGGAAAACAACTGACGACTGCTCGGGCTTTCTTGACGCACTGCCCGGGAGCAAACGTCAAGGTCGAAGGAACAAAAAGAACTAATCGATCGCGGCACTTTTTCACTTTACTCGTCCGATGCGCGACATGTTTGATTCTGCCCTCATTGACCGCCTCCGTTAGAGCAAGCGTCAAGGTCGAAGGATCAAACACTACTCCGAGCACGACGGAATGTTCGGAAAAAGAGACAAACACGTCTTCGGCAATCAATCCATTACTTGACTTCTAAACGTTTCTATGTTCACTGATTTATAGCACCTGGAGTGCTGCTAATGTCCCGGGTGATGACAAAAAGAAAAATGTTCTGCTATCAACTTCCACTATTTTCACTTCACTACAGTTTGAAATTACTGTCGGGTGGCATAGCACCATCAGCCAATTCGAAAATGAGGTCAAATAATATGTCAAAATGTAGAGAAAAACTTCATCATTGCTGTAGTAGGCCTCAAACTGGTAAGACGTTGTTTTTGCATCGGCTGACATTTTTCCCTTCTCAGGTGAAACAATTTTTAAGATTCCTACTACTTGGATTCCTGTGTGGAGTGATAGGTTGAAGATTTCTTGTGTGGCGCGGAAGAAGAAGGTTTCCTGTGTGTCGTGGAAGAAGAAGTTTTCCTGTGTGGCGCGTAGAAGGAGACATCCTGTGTGGTGCAGGAGGAGAAAGCTTTCAAGAACGATTTTGATTTTTTGACGTAGAAGTACGTCTTTCTTCTCTATACAGGAGTGAAATTGAAATTTCAAAACCGAGAGCGTTACGCTGGCATGAAATATTTTAAACGTTTATAACTTTTCGCTGGCTTAACGAAATTTCTTGATTAGCACCTCAATCGAAAGATAAGACATCAAAGCTTCATGTCGTTTACTTACTGAATCCCACATACCTGTCCAAATAGTTTAATAACTGTTTTAAAATAGAACGTTGATTTCAAGCAAATCTATAAATAGGGGTGGCTAGAGAAAATTTGACGTCATTTGCTTTTCACTCTCCGATTGGCTCGCATCTCAGCAGGCGACAGATCGGCTTGCTCTGACCGGGCGTGCTTTTCAGGCACAGACATCGATAGCGAAGGACGCCCCCGTTTGTCTTGCTTCGCTCAAATCAAACTGTCGAGCGAGCGAGAGAAGATGCCGTCCGAAGCTAAAGCCATCACCGCTGCCGTCGCCTAGAAGAAGAAGAGGAAGCAGTCCACAGGTGAATTTGCGGTCGAACTGTGAACACGGTCGGGCGAGTCATTCTCGCTTTGTGGTTCACTGCTTGTTGCGTTCACCCAGCCATCGTCATCGCCGCCGCAAATTTCATCGGCCGAGGAGCTGTTGACCCGCGCTTCAAAATTTCGACTCGTGATAAAATCATCATTGGTGGTCAAGAAGCAATCCCGTTAGGGGCAAATACCAGAAGCCCCCTGAGTTTTGCTGGTCCGAGCAGTGTTATTTATCCGTAACAACATCGAAGCTTACAAAGCCATCGGTTCTTTTCAGAGCCATCAAATTTGTGGAAAAGAGTTAAAAGAGAAATATTTCCGACTTTATTTATAACTTCTAATATTCCTAAATCAATTTCACACGGCTTCATATAAAATTTCATTTGTCATGAATAATTTATGACTCAACCATTTGAGATTGTACTCGCGGACGCTGCTGCAGTGCCGTCGGGGTGAGTGCTCAACGATTATAAAATAGAGTGGCTTTTCCAACAGCGCCTTTTATGTTCCATATTTTATGGGAACACTTTGATTAGGAAAATTATCCCATGTAACAAAATTGCGACATGTTTAGAATGCTTTTGAAAAGACATTCTCATTGAACAATTGTAATAATTTTGGCACCCATGAATCAGAAATTTACCGTCATAATAAAGAAAACTATTGATTATCAATAGCTCGTATTGAATATTTAGGGAATGCCAATCATTCCAACAATTCATGTTCGACCAATTTCTCACGTATTAGTTTTCTCCACAATTTTCAAGTAATTCCAAGCCCAACACATTATTGGCACATACCCATTTCCCAGACTGGTCGATCAGAAAGAGCACAAAAGGGAGGAGCATCATCTGCTATTCCAAGGTTATAAAACATGCTGCCTTCGTTGGATTCAGTTTCATTCCATTTCCGCTTTCGAGCTGGTAAGAGCTCCTCCGAACTTGCTCACTATTGAGCTACGTTTCCAGATTTCAACTAAATCCCTGTGATCCGCTACCCTGTTGCTGTTGTGCACCCATGAAATATTTAGCTGGTTTGTCGAATAAACTGAGAACTTATTCACATCTTCTTATTCTTCTTCTTCTTTTTCTTCTTCTTGGCATTAACGTCCTCACTGGGACAGAGCCTGCTTCTCAGCTTAGTGTTCTTATGACACTTCCACAGTTATTAACTGAGAGCTTTCTTTGCCAAAGTTTCCATTTTTGCATTCGTATATCGTGTGGCAGGTACGATTATACTCTATGCTCTGGGAATTCAAGAAAATTTCCATTACGAAAAGATCCTGGACCGACCGGGAATCGAATCCAGACATCTTCAGCATGGCTTTGCTTTGTAGCCGCGGACTCTAATTAAACCACTCGGCTAAGGAAGGCCCCAACTTATTCACATGCATTTGCAACTTTTTCGATTTTCCATACAAAATGACCAACTTTGGTAAGTTAAATCTCAGTTATTTATGGAAATATTGTCGAATGAAACATTCACAGAATATCAGATGTAACTTGAGTTTTAACATATATTTTTGAATAATTTTTCCAATTATAAGTTTTTCAGTAATAACGGTTTGACTAAACTGTAATTTTCGACGAAAAATTCAAAACTTTTTATCTTAAATTCTGATAGCCTTACACAAAAACTGTCTTCAGCAAACTTAATCATCTCGTCAAAATCTACAACTTTGCTGTTTAGTTATGTCAATTATAAAAAATCGTCAAAAATTCACTTTAGTCAAACCGTTACTGCTGTTCAACGTGTGATTGGAAAAATCACTCAAAAATATATGTTAAAATTTAAGTTATTTCTGATATTCTGTGAAAATTTCATTCAAATCGGTTCATAAATAACTGAGATATGGTTTATCAAAGTTGGTTATTTTGCATGAAAAATCAAAAGAGTTGCAGTTTTTTTGACGTTGGATAACGTCCTTCGGCAACATATGGGGGTACAATTTCAAAAAACGAAAAATTGAGCATGTAACGAAAAATGGTCAGGTTTTGACCGCTAAAAACTCAGCAATTTGTCGATAGATTTTCAATATTTATACATCAATCGATCGGAAATTTATCTACGCGTCAATTCAAATTGAGGACAATATTGATTATTGGCAACGAACTATTGAAAAATTGTAAAATGTTGACCCCTTTCTTATTCAACCAATCACGTTCAAGCACAGTTTTGGGTTCCGCTTCCCACTATAAAAGCGCACTGGTCCTGCTTCTTCCCTCAGTCTTCTTTTTGCGGTCGAATTGTTTACACGGTCGGGCGAGTCATTTTCGCTTTGCGTTTGCTCCCGCCGTCACAGTTCAATTTGTGTCGTCGGAAGAGGAAGACGCAAGATTGATTTTCGGCGGCGATGACGGCGAACTACTGCCGCTCGGAAAAGCGTCCAAGCCGTCGTCATCGCCGCAGCAAATTTATCCGCGCTTGCAGATTTCGACTTTGAATTCAGCATCGGTGGTCAAGAAGCAAGCCCGCTAGGAACGAAATACCACAGGCCCTCTGAGTTGCTGATCCGAGAAGCTGCTTCTAATCGAACGTCGGACTAGTGAAATCGCTCAAGATTTTAAGAGTGAGCATCGTTTGCAGATTTCGACTTATGCCCGGTAATCAACAACCCGTTGCTCTTGTGCGCCATCCACGTCACGTCATTTAGCTGGTTCGTCGTATAAGCAAATCGGCGCTTTTCAGGGCCATCAAATGTGTTGAAAAGAGTTGAAAGAATAATATTTTCGACCTTACTACATCTTATATTTCTCAATCAATCTCACAGCTTCATACAACAATTAATTTGTCATGAATTTGATACTGTATTCGCGGACGCTGCTGCAGTGCCGTCACAACATTTCACAATGATTGTAAAGTAGAGTGGCATTTCCAACAGCTTCTTAAACTTGCCATATTTTATGAGAACATATGTAACAAAATTGCGACATATTTAGAATGCTTCTGAAAAGAAATTCTCATTGAACAATTTTCATCATTTTGGCACCCATGGATCAGAAATTTTCCTTCATACAAAAGAAAACTATTGATTATCAATAGCTAACCATTGAATATTAGAAATTTTTCTACGAATCGATTCCAATAATTCAAACTATTGATTCTCATGAATAAACTTTTGAAAAATCGATAAATATCAAGGCATGTCTTATTTTCCATAGAAAAGCACATTTTTCTTGTGTATTCCTAGCACAGACATCATTGCTCGATATCTTAGCCACTTTCGTCATGCAAAGGAAAACGCCCCTTTCGGCCTTCTTCTTACTCCTCTTTATTCTATCGTGTTCAGTCGAAGCCAACCAAGCTTCAATGAGCCCCGCGCACATCAGTCAATCGTCGACCAGCAACCGGAGAAGGACTCCTATCGGAATAAATTTTACACATTCGTCGCTGCCGCTGCTTCTGCTCTTGTTTATTCCCAACCCAAGCTAAATGCTGCGGGTTCCGTGAAATCGCTCATCATGGCCATGGGCATCCAGCTAGACCATTCAATTCGTGGAGAACTCGTCTAGAAACCTTGAAAATTGCCGTCGGAGGAGTGAGCAAACCAATGAAAACAACGAAGCACAAAATTACCGACCGCATTTCGATTTAATCGTCTTCGGTAATCTTTTGGTGTGTTTCTGTCTAACAATGGATTGACAACCCAGAAGAAGCTAACGTTATCTAACGTCAACTTGGCAGTCGTATCTCTGAAACAACCTCTTACTTTTGACGTTGGATAACGTCTTACGGAAACATACTGGGGTACAATTTCGAAAAACGAAAAATCGCTCGCGTCACGAAAAGTGGTTAAAATTTGCATGTTAATAACTTACTAACGCCCGGATAGATTTTCAAGATTCTTGCACCAATCGATTGGAAATCTTTCTACGAATCTACTCCAACAATGAAAACTATTGATTTTCATGACTAAACTATTGAAAAATTGGGAAATATCAAGGCATGTTTTATTTTCCATAGAAAAGCACATTTTTCTTGTGTATTCCTGACACAGACATCATTGCGCGATATCTTAGCCACTTTCGTCATTCAAAGGGAAACGCCCCTTTCGGTCTTCTTCTTACTTCTCTTATTATCTCGTGTTCAGTCGAAGCCAACCAAACTCGCGCATCAGTCAATCGTAGACCAGCAACCGGAGAAGGACTCATATCGGAATAAATTTTACACGTTCGTCGCTGCTGCTGCTGCTGCTGTTTATTCCCAAGCTAAAAGCTGCGGGTTCCGTGTTATCGCTCATCATGGCCCTTGGCATCCAGCTCGCCCATCGAATTTGTTGAGAATGTGTCCAGAAACCTTGATAATTACCGTCGGAGGAGTGAGCATACCATCGAATACAAGGATGGACAAGAAAGCACAAAATTACCGACGGCATTTCAATTTAATCGTCTTCGGTGAGCTTTTTGTGTGTTTCTGTCTAACAATGGAATGAAAACCCAGTTTGATCGACGGTGACTACCAACAACCGTCCTTTTCAGGACGACAATTACATTTTGAAAGAGTTGTGAGAATTTTCCACCGTGAAGAGCGACATTACTGATGATTGGATGTAATTGATTCAGATTTTGGTCAGTCATTTGCACGTAACCACAAATGGGACATGAATTTCCGATTGTGCGCGCGCGGGCAATCGTCGACAGTGTGTGCATGAGTCGGATAAATTGCGAACGGCACTTGAATGAAGAATCCCTCCCAGTTTGTTTCGCATTTAATGATGATTGCATAATGCCGTTATCGCCGTCGCTACCTACATGATACTAGAGCGATCAATATCAACTCGTCGAACACAGAGCTAAAACTAATCAGCAACAGCTTTGTTGACGTTTCGATATGGTAAGACATTGTCGATCGAATGGAAATACACACACAGAAAAGACTGCGAAAATGCTACCGCCGCCCGACCCGAACGACGGGAATCTATGTTAAACTTTGTTTGCCATTTATTTCCGTTGAAAACTAATCATCCGAAACTATAATTGATAACTAAATAAATTATTTAATCAATTGTGGCCCTGAAAAGGGCAGTTATTTGAAATTGTGCTTCAATGCAATTTCAGCACGTTCGCCACGGATACGACGAGTATCGAAAGGCTTCGGATCCCACTTAAGCAATCAATCTTAGTGGATCATGCGTTGACCTTCAAGCGGAATATTTGTTTGTTGAGCAAAAATTATCGCTCATGCTTCTTCTTCCATCTACCGGTTGAAGAGTTTATCGAACCAACCAAATAATAACACAAAATGTTCATAATAGGTCAGAATTGACATGCAACAAATAGTGCGAAAATTGATTAGAAGAGCACTTATTTTCCTCCTACAAGAATTCTGTGCCAATTTTCGGATTTTCATACAAAGTAGGCCAAAACCGTATCGAAAATCGGTCGAAAGTTAGTGTTGGGTCGAAAATTGGTGCTGTTCTCTCAGAAATCTTTCATAAGTTCGTGACGGTCTCAAGCCAGGGAATAGAAGATGCTAATGTTATCCAACGTCACTTTGGCGGTCGTATCTCGGAAACAATCTCTTACTTTTTAAGTTCCATCACGCCAAAGGCAGCAATTCTCCCAAGAGGGTTGACTTGAGGAATGAGCTGCAGCGCTTAGGCAATCATCGATTAGTGACGCTTTGAGACGAACTGCGTGAAATACTGGATCATAGCGGCCAAGCCTGCATGTTGATAAGTATCAATGTACAGAGCCTAAATGCTCATGCAATGGATATTGCTACAGACCAAAGCACTGGACCGATTCTATCGATTATCACGATCGAAGCACCCGAGCTATCAAACATCTAATCTACTGGAGGAGTTTGGCGAACTACAGCTGGAGCCAGAAACCGATCACCCAACCAAGCAATACAAGGAAGCAACGACCAAACAAACAAATTCAATCATCTGGCATTATTCCTGGAACACCAAACACTGGTTCTCGGAACCACAGAACGACAAATGGTTCTTTTCAGGACTACCAAAATAAGTCCAAAAAGAGTTAACTTCTGAAAACTTCATCCGATTAATAACAACACAAAACTAGTACACTTTCAAATTCATACACTTGACAAATCAAATTATTAATCATCGTAGTTCTACGTCAACCCCGCGGTAATGTAATAGACATTACCCATCCCAAATTTTTTGATCCCTTCAAAGCTCGAGTTTTTTTTTGCGTGTTTCAAGCATTTTGCATTTTCAAGGCATTTTGAAGTTGAAGCTTTCTTGGATCAAGTTTATTTTTAAAAAATTCTGCTAAGTATCATTTTTGTTATTATCATTTGTTACGTTCGTTAGTTTAGTTTATTTTCTTTAATTGATATTCACTACCACGGTTATGGGTGTGGATGTTAAAGAGTCTGGCTCAAAAGAAGATGATTCTCCTCCAGGACCATCTTCTGTTACAAAGCCAACGCGTATTGAAATTTACCCTGCATCGTTTTCTGGTCCCTTTGTAGTATTTTTAAGAAAAAAAGATAAGCCCATCAATGTTTGATTGATTTCGGCTAAAATATATGATAATACTCGTCTGTCAAAGAAATCAAAAAAGTTTCTCTTGACAAGTTGCGAGTTGTTTTTGGTTTCCGCGATGACGCCAACTCCCTTTTGGAGTCTCAACTTTTTGCTAGATCTTATCGTGTTCTTCTTCTTCTTCTTTCTGGCGTTACGTCCCCACTGGGACAGAGCCTGCTTCTCAGCTTAGTGTTCTTATGAGCACTTCCACAGTTTTTAACTGAGAGCTTACTATGCCAATGACCATTTTTGCATGTGTATATCGTGTGGCAGGTACGAAGATACTCTATGCCCTGGGAAGTCGAGAAAATTTCCAACCCGAAAAGATCCTCGACCGGTGGGATTCGAACCCACGACCCTCAGCTTGGTCATGCTGAACAGCTGCGCGTTTACCGCTACGGCTATCTGGGCCCCATCTTATCGTGTATACGTACCATTGCACTTTAGAGTGCAATGATATTATAAATCACGACATTGGAATATTAAAAAATAAAGCTATTTCAACTGTAAATGTTTTAGATTGCCACAGATTATCTAAGCTTTTTTTTAAATGACAAAGAAGCTCAATATGTTCACTCCAATTGTATTAAGATTACATTTGCTGGACTTTCTAGAGGTTGCTGGAGTTATTTTTCGAGTAAGGCTTTATTATCCTAAATTTATGCACTGCGAGCGTAGTCTCCTTTTTGGACACACTATTGAATTTTGCTCGAATAAACCTAAATGTTTGAAATGTGCGCAATCCCATTTATCATCCGATTGCAAAAAAAACATTCTGAATGTTGTATATATTGTCATCAGAAACACGTTGCCTTGAAGGATTGTCCTGTATGTATAAGTAATCAATCAAAACATAATCAAAACCTTAAAAATAGAAATAAATTTTCATATTCAGAGATTTTGAAGAATTCAAAAGACATTTCAACTTCTAATGTTTATGAATCTTTACTTGATGATGAACAAGATAATTCATTGGAATCAGATTATTTTGTTTACAAGCCGCCTCCTAAAAGAGAAAGGATTCTCAAACCATCATATTTTTTAACCTCTACAAAACTACAATTCTAAAGTAAAAACATTTGACAAAAATTTTCCTTGTTTGATTCCTTCCACTTCTAGCACAATCACAGGATTTAAACGCGTTGAGTCTGATCCACCAAATAATGATTTTAATGCAAATACTTATTCTTCAGGTGAAAACAAAAATTGTAAAGATGATAATTCTATGCTAGGTATTTTGGAAGAATTAGTAGAATTATTGGGTTTTAGTGATTTTTGGAAGAAAATAATTAAAATGGTTTTTCCATTTTTAGTTTCAATACTTGATAAATTGAATTCATTCGGACCAATCATTGCTTCGTTATTTTCTTCGTAATGGCTTATAATAATAAAAGTTCTCTGAATATTTTACAGTGGAATTGCAGAAGCATTACTTCAAAAATTACTTTTATGGGTCCTGTAGTCCTTCTGACTTCTTGATGTGCGGAATAAACGTAGCGCTGACATCGCATCCGACCATCACCTCCTCATCGGCGAGGTGCGTCTGCGCATTGCGCGGATTCGTCGACAGGAGGAAAGAGTCGGACGTCGATTTAACACACGCCGCCTGGAAGATGCCACAGTGAAAAGGTCCTTCGTCGAAGAACTGGAGAATCGTGCTGCTAATATTTCGGAAGGTGGCAGCGTAGAAGAGCAATGGACCGCCATCAAGAATGCCTTCATCACTACCAGCGAAAACAATCTGGGTGAGCTACGCACTCGGAGAAAACAGTGGATTACCGATGAAACCTGGAGGAAGATAGAGGAGCGGAGAGAAGCCAAAGCCGCGATAGAGCGGGCGAAAACCAGAGGAGTCAAGGCAGTTTCCCGTCAACGATACTCGGCTCTAGACAGGGATGTTAAGCGCTCATGTAGGCGGGACAAACGAGTGTGGGCGGACTCCCTTGCTAACGAAGGTGAGAAAGCCGCAGCAACCGGCGACATTCGTCTTCTCTACGATATCTCACGACGCCTTAGCGGGGCAAAGATGAATGCGACGATGCCCGTGAAAAACACGACTGGACAACTGTTAACCGACCCCACTGACCAGCTAAAACGCTGGTTTGAGCACTTCGAACAACTTTTCCAAGTGTCAACTCGGCCACCAACACCTCAGCATGATCCGCCTAGGGTTTGGCGTATTAGTCGCGTTAACACCGAAGCTCCATCACTGCATGAGATAGAAACTGCCATCCAAAGTATGAAATCCAACAAAGCCCCTGGGATCGATCGCATATCAGCCGAGATGCTAAAAGCAGACCCCACAATATCCGCTCAACTGTTGCATCAACTATTCCGCAATATCTGGGACACCGCGACTTTTCCGGCCGACTGGATACAAGGCGTGTTAGTGAAGGTACCCAAAAAGGGTGACCTCACTGTATGCGATAATTGGAGGGGCATCATGTTGCAATGTATTGTTCTCAAAGTTCTATGCAAAGTGATCCTAAACCGGATCCAGGAGAAGATCGATGCGACTCTCCGTCGACAGCAAGCGGGATTCCGTGCCGGACGATCCTGTGTGGACCATATTGTCACGCTCCGTATCATCTTGGAGCAAGTCAATTAATTCCAAGAGTCCCTGTATATGGTATTCATTGACTACGAAAAAGCTTTCGACCGACTCAATCACGAAAATATGTGGGGTGCCCTGAGACGCAAGGGTGTTCCTGAGAAAATCATCGGCCTCATCGAAGCGCAGTACGAGGCCTTTACGTGCAGAGTATTGCACAACGGGGTCTTGTCTGAACCCATCCGGGTTGTAGCTGGAGTGAGGCAAGGATGTATACTATCACCACTACTGTTCCTCATCGTAATTGACGAGATCCTGATAGGCGCCATTGACCGTGCACAAAACCGTGGGCTGCTGTGGCAGCCTATTACTATGGAGCACTTAAATGATCTCGATTTGGCTGATGATATTGCTATACTAGCTCAACGGCGCTCTCATATGCAGAGTAAGCTAGACGATCTTGCCGAACGCTCCTCAGCGGCAGGTCTCAACATCAATGTCAACAAGACCAAATCGTTGGATGTAAACACGGCCCTCCCTTCCAGCTTTACAGTAGCCGGGCAAACAGTGGAGAACGTCGAAAACTTCCAATATCTTGGTAGCCAACTGGCGTCTGACGGCGGTACCAAGATCGACATAGGTGCACGGATCAAGAAGGCGAGGGCTGCTTTTGCGAGCTTAAGAAATATTTGGAAGAACAGTCAGATTAGTCAACGCACCAAAATTCGAATATTCAATTCCAATGTCAAATCTGTGCTGTTATACGCCAGTGAAACGTGGTGTGTATCAGCGGAGAACACTCAACGGCTGCAGGTGTTCATCAACAGATACCTGCGGTATATCATTCGGGCATGGTGGCCACACAACTGAATTTCTAATGCTGACCTCCATCGTCGGTGCCACCAGCAACCGATACAAACCGAAATTCGACAACGAAAGTGGGGGTGGGTCGGCCATACTCTACGTCGGGGCGGAAACGAAATCTGCAAACAAGCGCTGGAATGGAATCCAGCAGGACATCACAGCAGAGGCAGACCCAAAGGATCATGGCGGTGCAGCCTCAACAAAGAAATAAAAGAAGTCGACGGCAATTGGACCTGGCCGCAGGTCAAGGCAATAGCTGGTAATCGCCCAGGATGGAAATCTTTCACGTCGGCCCTATGCACCAGAATGGGTGCCCAGGACCCATGAGTAAGTAAATTACTTCAAAAGTAGATAGATTAAAAGGACATGCTAGTTGGTGGGGCTGAGCGCGACAGGGCTCGCCTAGGTAGTGTTGCCATATACGGGGATACGCTTCCCCAAAGGCATTCGGTGCGGATCTTGTACAGCAAGATGGCAATAAACCGCTACAAATCATTAGATTTGTTTCGAAAGCACTAACTGCGACTGAACGGAAATATACCCAAAATCAGCGTGAAGCTATAAGCGCAGTCTGGGCAGTAGAGAACTTCGCGTTTTTCCTTCTCGGAAGGCACTTCACATTGCGGACAGATGCAGAAGGAATAACGTTCATCCTAAACCGGACTCTTGAAAACCCTAAGCGTATCCTCACGAGAGCAGATGGTTGGGCTCTTCGATTAAGTCCTTACGATTATGACGTCGAATTTGTTCGGGGTCGGGACAATATCGCAGACCTTCTTCCAGATTGTACGTTGGTGAAGATGCTACGTTCGATGACAACCAGAGTCCGTTGGAAATTGCCACCCTCGCAGTTAACTGTACAGGATTCCTAACCGAACATGAAATCAAGGAAGTAACTTCACGAGACCAAGAGCTACAGGAGGTTATGAACGCGTTGGAAATCAATAAATGGCCAGCAGCACATAAAAGGTATGAAAATATTGCTAGTTGACCTCTCTGTGAGCGACGGTTTTCTAGTGAAGAACGGTTGCACTGTAATCCCAACATCTCTTCGAAAAAAGACCCTTGAAGTAAGTAGCACATGACGGTCACCTGATGGTGGCTAAACAGAAAAGTATACTTAGAGAGCGTGTATGGTGGCCCGGCATGGCTTGAGCAGCCGAAGACTGGGTAAAATCCTGTCAAACGTGTGCCACAAACCTACAAGGAAGAACTCGCAATAAGATATGAATACCATATTCATGTCAATACCACATTTTGGTATTATAATGATATTGGAAAAAAATGTTTAAAATAATTAAAAATACTTCATTTTTGGTATTCGATAGCTTTTGAGGACTGCTGGAGGTATTGAACTACTTTTGATAAATTTAACTTTTATATGAAAATCCATCATCTATTAATTAGGTATTATAATACCTGATCTAATTATCAGTTATCAGTTTACCTCTAATTTATTTATTTATTTGGTAGTATTTCAGTTGATAATACTCTATTGTAACATGTGTGCTGCTCGGGTATCGCTGAAGATAATCCTGGAGGCACCCTAAAACTTGGGCAATGAACTCATTCAGATACCTCTAGAACAAAGAAAATTCTTAATGAATCCCTTTACCAACTCATTCAAAACTCTTTGGAGTGATTTTATTCGAACTGCTTGGGATTTCTAATAATTGGCATGGCCGAAAAAATCTTTGTGAGAAAATCACGTAGAAGCCTATTGATGAACATTTTCCTGGTGGAATTACCGTTGACCCATGAAAAAATGCCTATACGAATTAATGAACAAATTGTACAGGTATTCATGTAATATTTTTGCAAGAACCCTTGATATTTTTTTTAACTTACCGCTGGGATAACATAGCGGAACAAATCATCGTCTCAAACATCGTCGCGGAATCTATTGCCGTTTCCAAGAATGTCATAGCACAGTTGGAACTTAAAACATGCTGAACTGACTTTCTCATTAGCATAGCATCAAAATTAACAAGTCAACGAAGTGTATTGTATACAGCATGAGATGTGCTCAAGGTTGTTCTTAATTCCGCGTTTCAAGTGACATGATAGGCAACGAAGTCTCTGTAGTAATACTATCATTATATGGGAGAAACAGGTCAAGCTCCAACGGGGCATGTGGTAAGCGGAAACCTACTCATCTGCCACGATTCTACGAAAAATGCGAAAAGGTTTTCCGTTATGTCATAATGCTGACCACACACAACAAGTTTTACCACCATATTGTAGACATCCTTTACAGCAGAACGAGAAAACTATTCCAGGTAATCCAATGCAGCTGAAAATGACCTGAATATGAGAACAGATCGTATATCACGGTTCAAGCATAAGCCACAGCACCCATCTTCGGATGGACTGCGTCTAGCGGAGTTTGGGGCAAGTGTCCCCCTGATTTTTATTACATCGAAAATATATTTTTCTCTGGATTAATGATTTTATTGACTTTTGTATAAACAACCAAATTTCAGTGGATCTATATGAGTTTTCATTGTTTTGAATAGTATGGTAGATAGATAAATAATAAATTATAAATTATAAACAGATTTTTCGAATATTCCCCAAACTCCGCTATGATGGAAGGCGCATTCAGCCGAACGCAAAATGTCAGTCAAGAAGAATGGGTACATGTCCATCAATCGCAGTCGCAGATAAATACTCGCCAACCTTCTCGACACACTGAATCGACTTTGCTGGCTGACTGTATGGTAGCTTGATTAATGTTCCACTATCAGCCGCACATTAAGTGCACTCCTTGTCTCATCTCATCTGCCTCCGCAAAGCAAATCAGGGCTTCTTTCATTAATTTCCTTTCGCATTCAGCCCAGGAAACCCGGACTTTCCGATTCGTGCATCCAAGGGAGTGGAGAATTGGGTAAATATGTGCTCTACTGTAGGTGGGACGAACCTTTACCTCCGATGGGTCTTCGCCATTGCATTCGTTTTGTTCGGGCTAGGGTTAGCGCTACGGCGGATTGTATTTTAAAATTTACGTCTGTTTAATTAAAATTCATCTGTTTATTTGATAAGATAGATTAAATGGTCAAAATTGTCAAAATTCCCACCAACCAGTCGAAAATTTATACAACATTGTACTCGAATGGAGAAAGATATTGGTTATCGACAATAAATTTTTAAAAATTGGGAAAATTGGGTCAACACCGAAGCAACCAATCACGTTCCAGCAGTTTTCCATGATTTTTTTTTTTGCATTCCGCGTCGTACTATAAAAGCAGACCGATTCCTACTTCTTCGCACATTTTTCTTTTTGCCGGTGGACTATGAACATGGTCTGAAGAGTCATTCTCGTTTTGCGTTTGGACAGACGCGTCTCAGCTCTGTTTGGGATTGGGACGTTCAACGCGGAGGACACAAGGTGGCTCGGGCAAGGATTCAAAGCCGCTCGTAGAAGTGCCCATCGTCATCGCCACCGCAAATCTCATCGGACGAGGAGGATTTCAACCTGTGCGCCGTCAAAAGTCAACGAATCACTTGTAGTCTTAAATCTAACAGTTCAATTAGCCCTTTTCAAGGCCAACAAATGTGTACAAAAGAGTTAAATGTGCAATATTTCGTAATTTGTATACAGTCGCCTCTCCACATCTTGATATCGAAGGGGGACTATCGAGATAGGGTGAGTTCTAGACAAAGAACATTAATCTAATGAACACTAGATTGAAAATCAATCCGTTACTATGAAAATGATAAACAAACTTCATTCCGAGCTTCCAAATTGTTCGGAATCGCCTAAATATGGTCTAGTAACCTTTGATAATGTTCATATCGACATATAAGGAGAAAAATGGGAAAATTGGGAACACATCGAGATATGAAGATATGGAGAGAGGAATCGTATGCAGAATGAAGGGACCGAAGCAATCGAGACATCGAGATGTGGAGGGTCGACTGTACCACGTACTTGCTATAATCTCTTAATTCATCTCGTAGCATCACACATTTTCTGATTTGTTATGTATAATTGACAATACGTAATTTTGGGATGTTTCCGAGGACACTGCTGCAGTGTCGTTGGGATACAATAACAGCATAATGCTCATCTTGTACATCCCTTGCCAAGACAACAGTTTCATATACAATATCTTCCAGATCTGAAAGCGAAGAATTCGAAACGAGGCGTTTCATCTGCTATTTTGAAAGTATAAAAGGTTTCATATTCTGGATCGGACTGCCTTTCTGTGCGGACGCGTTTTTTTGATTCGCTCGTTATTCGAAGTTAGTTATTTTCGTGTGCGAAGTGCACTTTCCGCTTTTTGCGCGATTTCGCGTTCCCGCGACTGTTCCCCGAAACTAACCTACCTCCGCCAAGAAGCAGGGACGACAGCGCCAGTGTCAGCCACTCCCACCGTTTACTAAGGGTCACTTTCCAACTCCCCGCTACCAGGTGCCCAATCTGCCACCGCTTCTACCAAACCACCGACAGGCATCGCACCAGTCGGTCCCCTCCATTCAGCATCGCTTCGCAGCCGTCGCCACTGTTCCACCGGTCCAGTAAGCGCCCCATCCTGGATGGGGGAATCTTGGGTCCAGTGCCCCCGGCACTCATCCCACCGAATACGGATCCCTGTACACACCGGAGAAAATGTAGGAATACACCATGAACTTGTTCCAAAGGCTGCGAGCCTGTCGTTCCAAGTCGGAACAGATCGACGCCGCCAACTCGGTGGTATTTGCTTTCCTCTTCAAATATGACCCGTGAGGCTAACACTTGGATCGAAAACTGGAACGCTTGTTCCCTCCGGAACAAAGCCATCGAGTTCGTCGACTTTCTCGAAGAGAAAAGTATCATCACGGAGACGCACCTCAAGCGTGAGCTGAGCATCTCCATTCCCAACCATCGACTTGTGCGCTAGATTGGACCGGCTCTGAAGGAGGGGGAGTCGCCATCGCTTTGCGCCACAAAATCAGCTGTCGCCTACTGCCGAGCCTGCATCTCATACTAATCGAGGGCGTGGGAGTAGAAGTGATGGCCGTACTACCCAACGCAAGCGAACCACAACGATGGGTCGGCAGCGGCCCTACGGTAGGACATCACCAAGCTAACTCGGCGGCGCGGGCGGTACATCATCGCTGGCGACCTCAACGCGAAGCACAAAGCCTGGGGATCCCCCGAAGAAACCGAAACGGAGTAATCCTGCAGCAAGGCTTAGAGGAAAGTGACTTCAACATCTTGGGCCCGGATGCTCCCACCCGGTTGAGCAGAATTCAGAAATTAGAACTTCTCAAATAAGATCCGCGCTTTCCCAGACTGTGCTCAGCCGTTCAGGAAGCTAGCAAAAATTTTAAAAACAAGGCCTGCACCCATTGCACCGCTGGTTCCACTAGATAGCAATGACAGCTGAAATAGTTCGACATTTCGTCATCTCACACAATCTTGGACACAACATCATCATTCCGCATGAAGCTGCCGTTAATAAGCATGCAAACAACCACCATCAGACTCCCAACGACTTCTCGGAGGAGTTGGCGGTCACAGCTGACGAACTCTCGACCTATTTAAAATCCTCCAAAAACATGAACGCCCCAGGTTTCGATAACATCATGAACTTGGAACTAAAGCTCTTGAGTGGCTAGTTCTATGATCACCGTGGTGATGTTCAATCAGTGTCTCCGGCTTAGCTACTTAGCATCGTCCTGGAAGTCAGCTTAAGTCGTCCCCATCAAGAATCCTGGCAAAGATCCTTTCTCTCCCCCAAAAAGCTATCGCCTCATCAGCCTTCTCTCAGCGTTATCAAAGCTTTTCGAAAGGGCAGTTTATCGCCGACTCCTTGCTTCTGTTGAGCAAAACAACATCCTGCTCGAGGAACAGTTTGGTTTTCGATGCGGTCGATCAACCGTGCACCAACTGTCCCGAGCCACCAACATCCTCAGACGGAACAAGTTCTTATCCAAAACCTATGCCATGGCTCAGCACGAAGTCGATAAAGCATTCGACAACGTCTGGCATGATGGCCTGGTGTTCTAGCTTCAACAATATAATCTTTCCAGCTACCTGGTGAAAATAGTGCATAACTATCTGTAAGCGAGGACATTCCGGGTCTCGCTAAACAGAGCAATTTCCGATGCGCACGACATCATCGCAGACGTTCCCCAGAGCAGTATCCTCGGGCCGCTGCTATTCAACCAATATGTATTAACTCGGCGAAGATCCAGGTCATCGTCTTCTCCCACTCCAAATCTCTCAGACTTGATCCGGCTGAGGACTGTAAAATCACCCTAAGCGGTACAGCGGTGGTATGGTCCAACGAGGCCGGTTTGAACGAGGTTTGACCAGTGACGTAACTAGGATTTTTGGGGCCCGGTGCGGAGATCTATTTAGGGGCCCTCAAAATAAAGGAGAACACCGCGAATCGATTGTTGAAATACTCGAAGACCATATAGCATTTGTAGAACTATGACTAAAGTGATGCTTTATATGTTGATAAGTTGATAGTGTTGTTGTAGTCGTTGAATGGTAAAAATGTCAATTTATTGAGCCTACAGTTCTTCTTTTCTTAATTCTTGTTCATACATACATAAGTTTTCTGAAAATTATCGAGAGGACTTCTGGTGAATTGTCATGGAAGTAAAAATATTAACTGGCGAAGTAGCTCTGGAAAGCAATGATTCCTATACAGTTTAAATTGGAAATTCTAGGAAAATTTTGACATTTTCATAATCTTGTGTCTTGAGTCGAGATTAATTTTCAAATTTTTGATAGAAGATATGCCTTTGAAATCAATAAATTTGTTCAAAGTTTGCTGCAAATTTATTACGGAATGAACGCTTCAGGAGTTTATTTCGTGATTTTCACGAACTTCCAAAGGGTTCCGTTTAAGATATCTTAGAAACTCAATGTAGATTTTTTCTAAGAATAATCATAGAAGTTACCTCAGAGATTCCAGCATGAAATTCCTTCAAAGAACCTCTCAGATTTTTTTGACGTTGGATAACGTCCTTCGGCAACATATGGGGGTACAATTTCAAAAAACGAAAAATTGAGCATGTAACGAAAAATGGTCAGGTTTTGACCGCTAATAACTCAGCCATTTGTCGATAGATTTTCAATATTTATACATCAATCGATCGGAAATTTATCTACGCGTCGATTCAAATGGAGGACACTATTGATTATTGGCAACAAACTATTGAAAAATCTTAAAATGTTGACCCCTTTCTTATCTAACCAATCACGTTCAAGCACATTTTTGGGTTCCGCTTCCCACTATAAAAGCGCACCGGTCCTGCTTCTTCCCTCAGTCTTCTTTTTGCGGTCGGACTGTTTACACGATCGGGCGAGTCATTTTCGCTTTGCGTTTGCTCCCGCCGTCACAGTTCAATTTGTGTCGTCGGAAGAGGAAGACGCAAGGTTGATTTGCGGCGGCGATGACGATGGCTTGGGTGCTTCTCCGAGCGGCGAACTACTGCCGCTCGGAAAAGCGTCCAAGCCGTCGTCATCGCCGCAGCAAATTCCTCCGCGCTTGCAGATTTCGACTTTGAATTTCAGCATCGGTGGTCAAGAAGCAAGCCCGCTAGGAACGAAATACCACAGGCCCTCTGAGTTGCTGATCCGAGGAGCTGCTTCTAATCGAGCGCCGGACTTGTGAAATCGCTCAAGATTTTAAGAGTGAGCATCGTTTGCAGATTTCGACTTATGCCCGGTAAGGCGGCATCCACAAATTACGTAACACTCTAGCGGGAGGGGGGGTAGTAGTCTCAGGCGTTACGGCTCATACAAAAATTTAAAAATTTTCATACAAAAAGCGTTACGGAGGGGAGGGAGGGGGTCAAAAATTTCCAATTTTAGCGTTACGTAATAAATGGACGCCGCCTAATCAACAACCCGTTGCTGTTGTGCGCCATCCACGTCACGTCATTTATCTGATTCGTCGTATAACCAAATCGGCGCTTTTCAGTTGATGTGTTGAAAAGAGTTGAAAGAATAATATTTTCGACCTTATTACATCTAATATTTCTCAATGAATCTCACAGCTTCATACAAAATTTAAATTGTCATGAATAATTGATGGCACGACAATTTGATACTATATTTGCGGACGCTGCTGCAGTGCCGTCACAACATTTCACAACGATTGTAAAATAGAGTGGCATTTCCAACAGCTTCTTAGACTTGCCATATTTTATGAGAACATATGTAACAAAATTGCGACATATTTAGAATGCTTCTGAAAAGAAATTCGCATTGAACAATTTTCATCATTTTGGCACCCATGGATCAGAAATTTTCCTTCATACAAAAGAAAACTATTGATTATCAATAGCTAACCATTGAATATTGGAAATCTTTCTACGAATCGACTCCAATAATTAAAACTATTGATTTTCATGAATAAACTATTGAAAAATCGATAAATATCAAGGCATGTCTTATTTTCCATAGAAAAGCACATTTTTCTTGTGTATTCCTAGCACAGACATCATTGCTCGATATCTTAGCCACTTTCGTCATGCAAAGGGAAACGCCTCTTTCGGTCTTCGTCTTACTCCTCTTTATTCTATCGTGTTCAGTCGAAGCCAACCTAGCTTCTATGAGCCCCGCGCACATCAGTCAATCGTCGACCAGCAATTGGAGAAGGAATCCTATCGGAATAAATTTTACACATTCGTCGCTGCCGCTGCTTCTGCTCTTGTTTATTCCCAACCCAAGCTAAATGGTGCTGGTTTCGTCAAATCGCTCATCATGGCCATGGGCATCCAGCTAGGCCATCAAATTCATGGAGAACTCGTCTAGAAACCTTGAAAATTACCGTCGGAGGAATGAGCAAACCAACGAAAACAACGAAGCACAAAATTACCGACCGCATTTCGATTTAATTGTCTTCAGTAATCTTTTGGTGTGTTTCTGTCTAACAATGTGTCAATCCATCAGTTCAATCACCCAGACCTTTTCAGGACGAGCATTTCATTTTGAAAGAGTTGTGAGAATTTTCCACCGTGAAGAGCGACATTACTAGTGATTGGATGTGATTGATTCAGATTTTGGTCAGTAATTTGCATACAATCATTTATCACGGCTAAATAATGCTTCTCGAGAATCACAGTGTCAAGAAATAAAATTCACATTGTGCGCGTGGTCAGGTAAATCGCGAACGGCACTTGAATTAAGAATCCATCACGGTTTGCCTCGCAATTAGTGATGATTGAATGATACCGTTGTCGTCGTCGCATCCTAGCGCGATCAGTATCAACTTGGCGAACAAAGAGCTAAAACTTATCAGCAACAGCTTTGTTGACGTTTTGATTTGGTAAGAAATTGTCGATCGAATCGAAATACACACACAGAGAAGACTGCAAAAATGCTACCGCCGCCCGACACGAGCGACGGAAACCTAGATAAAACTCCGTTGAAAACTTTTCATTCGAAATTACAATTGATAACTAAATATTAATTAATCAATTGTGGCCCTGTAAAGGGTTGTTGTTTGAAATTGTGCTTCCATGCAATTTAAGCGCCTTCGCCACGGATACGACGAGCCAGCTGGATGTACTTCGGCATGATGGTGACACGCTTGGCGTGGATCGTGTACAGGTTGGTGTCCTCAAACAAACCGACCAGTTAGGCCACGCTCGCTTCCTGCAGGGCCATGACGGTCGCGCTCTGGAATCGCAGATCGGTCTTAAGGTGACACGGGAGACCGTGTTATTTTCCCTATCTTTTGTCTCACTCTAACAATTATCATCAAAACTTTGCAGAAGCAAATCTCTAGTTTTAGTGAACCGATTAAACTGATAATTTAATGGGCTACATATATATAATGCTAGTGACACATTTTTCGCATCAATATATTGAGTGGTACTTGAGATTAACTTTTCAAAAGGAGAGGGTGATTAAAACACCGTCCCGTGGCCTTAATCAAGAAGTCCTGATCGATTTCACCGCCAGCAACAACAATTGCTGTGGCGCACAAGATTCGCAAACTCTGCACCTGTTATGATGTGGAGCTGGGCTTGTCAGATGATTATGGTGATATTTGCGCTGCCAAGATCACTATAATGAATTGTCGGGCACTACTGGTTTGCTTCTACATTTCTCCGGATACCACAATGAAGCAGAAGAAGTTCTTTATGGCGCGGAACTTCTTCGAGTATCAAAAGGAGACCATGCCAATCATCGTGACTGGTAACTTCAACATCGATTTGAGCAAAGAGGAGTACACAGAGTTAGCGGACTTCATGGACAAGAGCCTCAATCTCAAACTGGCTTCGGAATCCACTAAAGCAACCAATCTTAGTAGATCATGAATGGACCTAACGTTCAACCGGTATATTTGTTTGGAGAGCAAAAGTTACCGCTTATGCTTCATCTTCCATCGACCGGTTCTATCGGTGTTGAAGTGTTAACCGAACCAACCAAATAATAACACTCAATGTCCACAATAGATCAGAATTGACATGCAACAAATAGTTTGAAAATTGATTAGATTTTTTGTCAGTACCTAGAAATCTTTCATAAGTTCGTGACGGTCCTAAATCAGGAAACAGAAGAAGCTAACGTTATCCAACGTCAACTTGGCGGTCGTATCTCGGAAACAACCTCTTACTTTTTTTTCAAGAACTTCATATGTACTCCAGGAATGTATCTAATGATTTACCATCGTTTTCTCAAAACTTCTACTAATATTTTCGATTACAACAATTTTCGAAATTTCGAAAAGTATTTTCTCATGAATTTTCTAATTTCCTTAAAAATTATAGTTCAGATTTCAACCAGTGAATTCTTTCAGGAATTACTCCAGAGATTGTTCAAAAGATTCTCTTGGGAATTGTTCTAGAAATTTAAGAGAAATTTCCCGAATAGGGCTTCAAAGTATTTCCTCACTAATTTTCCCACGAATACCATGCCCACACAGTTACGGATCACCCACAGTGACGGATCACTTTGGCGTTCAACATCGGATAACTCGCTCAAAACATAAACGTTGACCTAAAACATATTTTTCCCATGTTATACTATTTGTCTTCTTCCATTTGTTATGATAAGCACAGCATTCAACCGCTAAATACGGTGTATTTGACAAATGTTTAGTTGATACCACATAGCTATCATTATATGGTCGTTTTCTGTAACAAGGGCCGTCAGCATTCATAAGCCCCCACAGGTGGTAAAATTCAAATGTTATACTATAAAACATGCTTGTTCGTTTTGATTTAGTATGAATTCATCTTTGGAAAACATTTTTCTCGATTGTTGATTCTAAATACCGAATATTAGCACTTCTAACTAGTGATCCATAACATGAACCAGGAAATGATTGTTTACCACGGTTAAGGATCACTTCCAAATAATATAGATTTCTGCCATTTTAAGCATTGGATTCGACATTTTCAGACAATAGTACTAAGGATAAAACTAATAAAACAACAAGGTAGGTAAATTTAATTTTTTAGCAGACAAAAATGGGTGGAAAACTTGGTGTGGAGCGAAAACAGTACATGTCTCACTTACTACAATGCAGTATCACAACAAAAATGGCATTTTACCCTTGTTTCCAGCTCTAACACTGCTATGTTTTGCAGTAATATGTGACATATTGATAACTTTCGCCAAATCATGGAATACAGATGCATTGATTTAAAAATCTCTTGATTTTGCGCACTGATCCGTAATATGTCATAATTTGATCCATAATATGAAAATTGATCCATAATATGGTTTTCAGAAACCGATACAATTTTTAATTTTTATGCAATCCTATGTAAATATTGCACTCAAAACAGTTTACTAACCGAAGTTCCAATTTGAAACGATTCAATTCGTGCTTTTAAATTACAATTTTACGTTTTCCATGTCGTTTTATTGAATTTTATAGGTTGGACTCCACACTATTTGATCCATAACTGTGGGGTCATGGTATCTCCAAAAAAAGATCAAGGATTTGTTTTTAAAAATTATTGGTGAAATTTGTCAAAAATTCGAGGAATATTTTAGAAGTAAATCCTCAACAAACATTTAATGGAACTTGGGTAATTTTAAAAGTAACCCACAGAGTTCTCATAAACGAACTCCTGGGCTCTTGAGGAAGTCTTAAAAGTCTCCATAGATTTTTTTTTTAATTTCTTCGATTGCAATTTATTGAATATTTACTGCAATATTTGCTGGTGTGGAACCTCAGATGAACTGATGAAGGAGCCATGAAGATTTTACTTGAAATATACACGAGAAATTGCTTGGAAGAACTACAGGAGTCATTTTTTATAATATGTTGGAGAAATCTTTAGATAAATTTCTGAACTAGCTTTATGAAGTCTCCCTTGCTAATTTAGAGAGGAATTCCAGGAAGAGTATCAAATATATTACCTCGATGATAAACCAAATTTAGTAGTATACCTTTTAGTTCCACTAGAGTTTGTCTCCTAATACACGACACTGAGACGGCCTTACAGTTGAGGTCGAAATACGCGTATCTGTCAAAGGATACAAACTCTAGTGGAATTGAATGGTATAGTACTAAATTCGGTTTTTCGTCTACTTACATCTTGTATAGGTACAGTAATCCGGGGTAACATTGATCATTTTTTGGGATATTTCTTGAAAATTTCATTTGAAAATGCATATCTTGCAAGTATTTTATTTTTAAAACAAGTACTGGCACTCATTGATCGTGTCTATGTACCGAATTTTGTTTACTGAATGTTTAAAGTATGTTTAAAATATGTTTTAAGTGATCTTTTTATTTAGTTGATATGGGGTAACATTGCTCACCAATGACAACGACGTTCGGTAATATTGAAAATATCATTACTTACTAAAGCCATGGTCCCTGAAGCCGAATATGTAGACCAAACTCTTACAAGTCATTTACTTTTTGAGTTATTTCAAAATGGAAAATACCTTGAATTGTGGAATACGCCTAAAGGTAGGCAATTTTCTGAGGAAATTCTGCATTCTTTAGAGTAATATATGAATTATGTTTAACTGAACATATTTATAGAAGTTTTGACAACGGAATTATTTTTAGTGATGTCATTTTTAGTAAAAATCGCATTTCTTTTGCTCAATTCCTTTTCAGAACTCATGTGAGCCATGATTCTTTAATCGTGTCATCCATCATCATGAAAATCAATGTTTCTGAAAGTTGAAAATTTTTCTCATTAGCACAACTCAATTTTTGCAAAAACCTCAACGTTTATTAATTCATGAATAGAAGAAACAGAATCATCAATCATGTGTTGAAAATATTTCATTGAAAAATGTTGATTCGAACTTTTTACGAGGAGGGCCATTGCGATCAATGGTCCTCCGCTGATCAATGTTACCCCGGATTACGGTATTCCACTAAACAGCAGGAAGATTTATCATCATATTTCCTCGGATCCTGGAGTAATTTTTGGAGCAATTCGTAGGGTAAATGTGGAGGAATCCTTAAAAGAATCCATATAAATATTCCTGAATGACAAACTGGAAAAAATGGCGATGGAAAAATCTTCAAATGAATTTATTTAAGAACGGTAGAATGATTTTTTTTTCTTAAAGGAACTTCTGTAGGAAACTTTGGAAAATCAATCAATCAATATAATCAAGATAGCTCAGAAAAATTATATATTGCTCTTGAATTTCCTTAACCAAATTACAAAAAAAATCTTTAACCATCTCTTGAAACAATGCCGGAAGATTTTTTGGGAGACTTGATGGGAGGGAAATGTTGACGTGTTACTTGCTTGGAAAAGATACCACGTGCTCTGGTGGGGATTGAACTCACGACTCCTTATTCGATAGATGGGCGTTTCAACCTACAAGTTGCGGAGCCTCTTAAGAAACTTTGCTGTTGGAAGAGGGGCTCCGTAGCTTGTAGGTTGAGCCGCTCTCTATTGAGTAGGGAGTCGTGGGTTCGATCCTCACCAGAACACTTGGTTTGTTTTCCAATTTCAACTTAGATTTTTACAGTTGATACATGTTGTGTAATTACATATAAATGTCAAAGTATTTATAACATTAAGAATAGCATATTATAATATTTATATAAGAATTTAATTAAAATTTTCTTAGTTTGAATAGTGTACCTGTACTGTGGTAGATCAATGGGTTGCTTAGCATAGTTTGGAATATGTGTACATACCTGAAACGAAAAAATAAAAAGAACGTAAGTAAGTGAGATGGCTTTATGAAACTAGAAGGTTATTATTTTAAATATTATCATTATACGAGTCGTTCTTCGTCCCTTGCGAGTTCGATACCAAGAATCAGATAGTAAGACATAAACCGAATAAAAATTGTCGGCGTAATTCAAAAGATGATGTCTTCTACCATTTAAAAGCTGATATTGGCAAATAAAGCATTTTAATTTATTACGTAGACATTAATAATAACAAGAAAAATTAAAACCATTGCTTTAATCTAACACCGGGAGCACTGAAAACATATTGTATCTGTAAACCCTAGCCCCGACGGTATACGATACTCCTGATTCCAATCTGGCGTGGTGCTAGTTGTCATGCGGTGATGTTGGGCATTTCGGTAACTGAAGCTCATCTTTTATTTATTCAGTTTCCAGATTCATCGTACCTTTCCATCTTCCTGCGGACGGAACCTCGCTCGCTCTCTCTCTCTCTTTGGTGACCATCGAGATCATCATAGGCCAGGGGAAGTGGTTCACCTAGAGTGAATTTCTGTCAAAGAAAAAGTAGATTTTGTATGAGATTTGACAGAAAAATGAATGACAAGTTCATCCACTTCTCCTGGCCTATGGCGACCTACCACCGCTTGGATGCACTTTCGCTCGTCAGTTCCGACATGGTGGTCATTCATTAGACGAACTAGTATGTACCTTCCCACACCTACCTTCCTGATTGCTGACCAAGGCACAAGAGGAGCCACGATACCGGAGATTTAGATGTGCACCAGATATCATATTCAACGTGTACAACATTTTTAGCATGTGGAGGAATGTGGAGAGTGCAGGTCGGTCCTGGGCAAAAAAAGGGTGCACAAATGGTTGTTGGCTGATTTTCTGTCACTTCCCATTTTTCTACATACCATCAGATAAACAGAAAGGAATCACTCAAGTTGACATAACAAGAACCAGGCACCCGAGATTGGGTTATCTGATGGACACAATCCATGGATAGAATTTCAGGGAAATCAGATCGAAAAGAGGTACTTCCCTTGTGTGTCTGATTCCACCGTCATCTGTGTCAAGAAGCTCTTGTTGGTATTTTGTTCGCAATTTGATTGAATGTGCAGAAGAAGGGCGTGCAATCGACTTAGTAGCATTTTGTTATTGTTGTTGCTCAATGAAGTTGATTTCATAATAAATCGGTGGACTCAATCGTTTGGCTACATGCTAGATTCTAGTAGGTAAGTAAATTATTATATGAAGTTTTACAAATTTGAGCACGTTTTACTTAAAAACGCTTTTTCTGAATTAACACGAAATGTCGCTGATGGTGTGAAAAATGAGAAAACAGATAATATTGAAAGTTGCATCGAAATAATAACTCAGTTCGTTGCTTTAGACAAATTTTCAAAGAAGAAAATCAAAACATCTATTTTGTAGTCGCTTTCATTCATGTAAAGAAGTACACGGCTACAAAACAATGCCATGCTAAAGGTGCCTGTGTTCGATTCCCGGTCGATCCAAGATCTTTTCGTCATGGACATTTCTTTGACTTCCCTGGATGTAACGTATCATCGTGCCTGTCACACGATATACGAATGCAAAAATGGCAACTTTGGCAAAGAAAGCTCTTTGATAACAACAGTGGAAGCGCTCATTGAACACTAAGCTGAGAAGCAGGGACTGTCCCATTGAGGACGTAATGCCTAGAACAAGAAGGTGTTTTTGACGATAAAAAAAACTTACATGCTTTCGGTCAACAATCTTGTAACGGAATAAACCACGTTTCTTCAAATATTTAGGTTAACAAGCTAATCTAACTGTTGACGTTTCCGGTTCTTTTTCATCAGTGCGCAGTGTTAATTCGTGAAAGTTCATTGGATTATACCTCTGCCCGCCCATCGAATGGTAAATATTTATAGCCGTTTGATCGATTCATTGTGTCCAATTCAGATGCACAGTCAATGCACCATTTGCCCTCAGCAGAGCATAAAACTTGCATCTGAAGACCACAGACAAATGTTACCTTGCCGACCATGTAGGCAGAAATAGGCACCCAAATGGATCCCACACACCACCAACCTACAACCTTTCCCTCGCCAACCCAAAATCTCCACTCCACGAAACCGTCAGCAGCATGAATGATTCACCGCGAAGATAGACTGCTGTAGTGTAAGGGTATGCGATATTTCTAAGGATTCCGTCAAAGACCATCCGAAACGAAATTCCGCGGGATGCCACGGTATCAAATGATGTTTAATTTATGTTTTCCAATACGTTTCGTCAACCTAATAATATTTCACCGAAAAAAAACAAAGAATGGCTTCTAGCGAAATTTTAGGTGGACTTCGCAGAGGGCTCTGATAAACCTTCATAAAACCAGAAAAATCCGAATGCAACTCTGTCAAAGCGACCGGTGCCGCTTCAAGTACCAAAGCACCCTAGCCCAAGCTAACAGGAGGCCCACCGCCACATCAAAATTTATGCCAGTAAGATGGTGCTTCCTTCAAAGGACATTATCGTCGTCGGTGTCTTTAAAAAAAAAAGATCCTGATTATGGCTTACTGGTCGCGATACAAACGGACAAGGCATGGAACTACGAGTAGGAGTGCTTCGAGCGCATTGGGATCAACGCCAGTACGGCCCCAAATATGTATACTGGCAGCGCACGACTAAGGATAAGTAACGGTATATGTACTGGAATATACGCGTTGACGCCAGCAGCAGCGACATTCTACTTCCTTAGTAGGGTCGGGTGGCACTGGCTTGGAACGGCGAGTTGCCCTCGTCCCGTAAACCGCTTCAAATCCGTCGTCTGTTTGTTACAACTCGGCGGGAGGAGGCTCAGATGCCATTACCTGACTTGCGCCGATCCGGCTCTGAACATAGAACCCCATGAAGGACTATGTCAACCCTAGTATGGCCTCCCTGCTTGCATAGTTAACCATGGGATCACAAAGGCAACTATTCCAGCAGAGATGGACAATGGCTCTTAGGGGGACCCATAAGAGATGATCCATCAAAACAAACAACTAGCGGAATGTGAAGGAGAGGCTTCAGGACCCATCATTAACCGGTTAAGGCTCCCTCCAAGAAAGGAGGCGATTAACATCAACTTAAGTGAGAGCAGTGTGGGCAAAAACATAGACACTGTGACTACGGCAGGTACTAGCCGCTCCAGTGCAACATGTGAAGTGATCGATGGCCCGGGACTCATCAAGACCATGGATCGCTACTTTCCGAGAGTGAATACGTGGCGAAAAGAGACATGGTTTCTAAGGGAAAAGTGTCCTACGCTGCTGGCCTCCAGAGCGAAAAAGATGGCACGAGCAAAGCTCCACGATGAAGGGGACATGGCAACCGTGGAGAGGGTCTAAAGCAGTGATTCCCAAACTTTTTTGACTTTCGCCCCCTTGAGGCCTATTGATTTTTGAAATCGCCCCCCTGATATGCTTTTGAAATATTTGCATTGAACACTTTATTTTGCTAAAGTTTTGATCGATATATCACCATAAGTGTATCGAAGCTTGTTTAATTAATCAAGATTTCTAGTGTAAAGATGTCAAACATATGTGGTTTCGAAACATTTCATGTACCAAAAAATCACCTTGACTATAAGTACGAGTCCATGACAAAGTCAGGCAACTATCATGTTCATTGATTTTCTTGTATCAACAAATCTATTCGACATATTTTCTTGAATTTAAGTTAACTACAATTATGATGTACTTGTCAGAAATTTATAATAGCGAATATAACTAGCCTATGTGCATTACAGGCTTACTGGCCCAGATTTCACGGCACTCAAAAGGTTTGGCTTACTTTCTGTATATCGAAACCTATTAATTTTATTACTTGAAAGTGATTTTTTGTTGAATTAATTACAAAAATTAGCTTAAATTCTGAGTAATATTTTTTTTTTTTGAAATGCCACATATAATATTAAAAAACATAGGAACATTGAAAGCACATGTTCTATATCTCTTTCACTGCAATGTTAAAAAAATCCTAAAATTTCGGGTAACAAAACATCAGATTATTTCTTTTGGATTTCGAAACCATTTCTAAAAATATCTAATAATTTTCACATATTTATCACTTGTAGATGTAGATCTGAATACAATATCTTTAGAGAAAATTTCAGTTGGAAATACATAAACCAAGTGAACACAAACGCTTCAAAAAACTAAATGCAAAGCAAATAAAGTTCGTCATTCACATTGTTTGTCCAATATATGTTATTGTGATTATAAAATGGAAGATGCACAATAAGTAGAGGGAAAAGGTTTAGCTTGTAATCAAATAGTCTTCAGATTATTTGAACACAATCCTTTATTAAATTGAGTGTCTTCTTCAAATGTAATAAATCGTTGTGAAACTAAATCTCACACTTTCGCCCCTTTTCTAGTTTTTTCGCCCCCCAAATTTCATTTTACAAATTTTCGCCCCCTGGACATGAAAATCGCCCCCAGGGGGGCGAATTCGCCCACTTTGGGAATCACTGGTCTAAAGCCAAGAAAGTCAAGAAAAAAAACACGGGGATAGTTCGCGGCAGGCAGTGCTTTCACAGGAACCACGTGGATCATAGCAACCCGTGAATACATGTTGGAAAAAAGGCTAGGTGGTGGCGATCAAGCTGCCAGTTACATAGGCCAACAAAACGAATAACTTGGGCAAACTCAAGGTAGGCCGGTCGGTTCGCTGGCTGACCATACAACAGTCTCCTGAAGCTTGCTTCCACTACTTCGGGAAGGGCCATAAGTCGTGGAAATACAATGCACATTGGGGAATTCCGAACCCAAAGGTGGAAAAAATTGATAAATTTCACAATAGAAAGATAAAAAATAAGTTTTATAGCTCATTGGAAAGGAAATTTTCTCAGGAATCTATTGGAGATGGTTTCATAAGTGTGGGGCCACTCTGGGATAAGCTATGGTGCCCGTTTTGCCCCAATTCCTCGAAAATTTTAGATTTCCATGTTGTTTTGAGTAAAACTGTTTTATTGTGGAGATTATTTCCCATTAAATCCATCATTTCTAGTCCATTCAACAATGTCTCACAGAGAACGTTTTAAAAAGATGGAAATTTAGGGGATTATGGGGCCAAATGTACAATGAAATATTTTTGAAGAGGAATTTATGTTTTAAATTTTTTCAACGTGTTTTTTTTTGAAATAAATTCTAAAAAAGTCAAATAATCATGAATATAGCTGGCAGAAATAAGTTGTAGTAAAATTTGTAGAATATGTATGATATTGTATGTATGCTCTATGAAACATATTGTGAATAATTTACCTTCTTATATCACAAATTGCAAACATTTCCAAACGATGCGCGATAGTTTGGGTAAACGATATTGATCTAAATGATTGATTGCCGTTAGCCTCATTGATAGGAGATAGTGGGAGCATATAGTTTTTTGGCTATTTTTGCCCCAATTCCCCTAAACACGATTTCTTTCGTAATTAATTCAACTTTTTTTTTCCAAATCAAATTTATTGTGTACTGAATTTTTTATTCTGTATCTGATACAATATTTAAATCATAAAACATAAAAGATTTTGGGGATCTTTTACACATAAACAAAAAAATAACCAAATAAAAAAATCAAACATGATTTTTTTCAAGAAATCATCAGCCGTTTTTTTGATTGCAACAAATTACTCAGGATCAGGTTAGTTACTCAATCATTAATGTAGCAATTTTGTGAGAGTCAAATTGCATTTTACAAGAAATTATTCGGGAAATAATTTTGTCTTTTTATGGATATTTGGTATTCAATATTCCAATTGCCACACTACACTACACTACAGAAAAAGTTATCATAAAAGTGATAATGCAGTTGTTAATAATGCTCAATTATAGATTTTTCCAAAATCGATCATTCATTTCATTAATATAATTTATAGTTACTATGTTCGTTATGTTGCCTCTACATTTGCTGTTAACAGATTGCTTGTTGGTTAACATCAATGTTCCTCATGGTGAACCATACTTTGTTAATATTGTAAACAGTAATTATGGTTACATCTGTTTGACTGAATTTCAAGCATGATCAAGAGCCTTCTAAAATGCATAACATGAAGAAATTTAAATTAATTAACTCATTACGCGTGGTAAAGATGGACAAATTATGAGTGAAAATATGAAAAAAATCCACGAGCTCGGCTGGGATTTGAACCCAGGGCTCTTGTATGCTGGACGAGCGCTTTACGGGCTCGGTAGCTTAGTTAGTAAAATTCAAATCCCAGCCGAGCACGTGGATTTTTTTCATAATTTCACCCATGATTTGTCCATCTTTACCACGCGTAATGAGTTAATTAATTGAATAACCATGCGGATTGGATTGCCGAACAGCTCAATATAAGCGTCAATTTATTTTACATCTTCAATCAAAATGTGCCATATTGAAATATATGGAAGACTTTGTTTGTTTATGATCACTTTTTCAGTAGTAGGGTGCAGGCAGAGCTACTTGGGCACTTCCACGCAATTTTATTCTCATGATATTTCTTCAAAATGCAGTTTTATTCTCATGAAATTTCTGCAGGTATGATTATGTAACTAATTTAATTCTGACTGATTTGTTTCAATCAGAAAAAAAAACTGCAGATGGTTACCTAATGGATCCATTTTTGAGTGTTTTGTTTGTTTTTTTTTTTTTATTTATGTGTAAAAGATCCCCATAATCTCCTATGTTTTAGGATTTAAATACTGCATCAACTACTGAATAAACAATTTACAGTGATACCTCCATGAGTCGATGTTCCATGACTCGATATCGACTCATGGAACCATACTAGAAACAAAATTTCATGGTTACTATGATGGTCCCAAGAAACAGCTTTCCAAAGAATTGCTGTTCCATGACTCGATATTTCCATGAGTCGATGGTCCCTTCAATATCCACTCATGGAGGTTTCACTGTAGTACATAATGAATTTAATTCGAAGATATCTGTTCAATTAATTATGAAAGAAATCGTTTTTAGGGGAATCGGGGCAAACATAGCCAAAAAACTATATGCTCCCACTATCTCCTATCAATAAGGCTAACGGCAATCGATCATTTAGATCAATATCGTTTACCCAAACTATCGCACATCGTTTGGAAATGTTTTGAATTTGTGATATAAGAAGGTAAATTATTCACAATATTTTGCATAGAGCATAAATAATGATCATACATATTCTAAAAATTTTACTACAACTTATTTCTGCAAGTTATATTCATGATTACAGGGTGTTCGCAAATTATCCGAACAGCAAAATATTGGAAAGATGATCTCGCATTGAAGACAATGAAAAATAAATGTACATGTACCTTTTATAATACATCTATATGTCAACGCAAAATACAACTTCAAATAATTCTGAAATTATTGTTTGTTACTGAGATAGGCAAATTTAAATTTTTCGGAGACGTTTTTCCTGGGGGCCGCCAGTTACACTGGAGATGCGTTATTCCTAAAATCTAAAAGAGATGAATCCAAATATCCTATTATTATTTTAAGTTACCTGTAGTTTAGTGGCTTCAAGTTAGACTGGAAATAGAAAATTATACGGTTCAAATCCTGTGAGTTCTATGGACATTTCTCTTCCGTCGTAAAGCTCTAAATACAACTCCTTTAAAGACACCTCAATACATTTGGTTTGGTTTTGCAAATATTTGAAATCGGAAATGTATCAAACTTTCTTCTTAACAATACAATAAGCCAATGTTTAAAACCATGCGAGAATATTGAATTTATTATGCTTGATTGTATAGAGCCATGTCTTCAAAGTTTGTACGGATAATTTGCGGACACCCTGTATTAGACTATTTTAAAATTTATTTCAATATAAAAACACGTTAAAAAATTTAAAACAAAAATTCCTCTTCAAAAATATTTTATTGTACATTTGGCCACATAATCCCCTAAATTTCCATCTTTTTATAACGTTCTCTGTGAAACATTGTTAAATGGACTAGAAATGATGGATTTAATGGGAAATAATCTCCACAATAAAACAGTTGTACTCAAAACAACATGAAAATCTAAAATTTTCAAGGAATCGGGGCAAAACAAGCACTATAGCTTATCCCAGAGTGGCCCCACATTCATGAAACCATCTCCAATCGATTCCTGAGAAAATTCTAATGAGCTATAAAACTTATTTTTTGTCTTTCTTTTGTGAAAGTTATCAATTTTTTCCACCTTTGGGTTCCGATTTCCCCAATGTGCAATGGTCCCGAAAGAAGTGAGCTGTGCAAAAAATGTGGTATCGAGGGCCAGATGATAAGCAATTGTAAGCATATCGCTAAGCTTACTATGCCTGCGACCATTTTTGCATGCGTATATCGTGTGGCAGATACGAAAATACTCTATGCCCTAGGAAATCGAGAAAATTTCCAACCCGAAGAGATCCTCGACTGGTGGGATTCGAACCCACGATCCTCAGCTTGATCTTGCTGAATAGCTGTGCATTTACCGCTACGGCTATCTGGCCCCCAAAAAAAAGTTACAGTTGTTGAGTGCAGATATCTGGGCGAGATAACAACCGTGGACGATGTGAGCTAGGAGTTGCGTAAGGCGAGGAGGCCATGGCAATCCATCTGAGGAAGTCGTACGACGGCACATTGTCAGCGACTACATGGAATGACTCGATGGTTGGATGTTCGCTGGTTGAAAAAAAAAAATCCAACTAAAAATCATGTGTCATGAGAAGATGTCAAACTGACTTTGACGTCTGAGTACCGTCGCATTAAAGTCTCCATATATAGAATAAATGTGTATGTATATGTGCGTTTCGTGACGGTTCGCTCTCCAGATACGTTAGTCTGGAGAATTATCACCAGCTGTCAGTCGTTCCAACTAACGGGTCAGATTCGCTAGATGGAAGGCAGTCGTGTTCCAACCAGCGAATTCCCACTGTATTCGGCTACCAGTTGACACGGCGAACAAACTGGTGGAGAAAAGCAAGGTGAAGATTGGCTGGTCGATATGCCCATTGAGACTCGTCACACGAGCAGATAAGCCACCGATGTGATGCTTCAAGTACATGGACTTCGGACCCCCGGCGGCGAACTGTAAAGGTCCGAACAGCACCGAACTGTGCAGCAAATGTGGAGAAAGAGGTCCATTCGGGAAAGAATGCAAGAATCGAACAAGGTGCTAGCTCTTCTCACTGGAGGAAGCAAACACGCATTCGACGGGCAGCTTCAAATGCCGTGCGTACCAAGATGCGTTCACAGCCCAACAGTAACGAAGCTAACGCAAATCAACCTGAATCACTGCGACACCGCACAGCAACTGTTGTGGCAGTCGACAACAGAAACTTTGTGCGACGTTGCGATAATAGCTGAGCCGCTCAATAACGCCAATTGGGTGGCAGATAGCACAGGCACAGCGGCGATACGAGTAACGGGTAGGTTTCCTATCCAGGAAGTGATTGCCAGCTCCAACGCGGGATTCGTAATCTACTTTTGCAGCTGCTACGTGCCTCCAAGATGGACGCTCGCAGTTCTGATTGGAGGTGACTTCAATGCATGGACCATGGAGTGGAGTAGCAGGGTAACGAATGCCAGAGGTTACAACTTACTAAAGGCTCTAGCAAAGCTAGACGTACGATTGTGCAGCAAAGGCAGCGTTAGCACATTTCAGAAAGACGGACGGAAGTCGATCATCGAACTAACATTTTGTAGCCCATCACTGGCGGGCAACATGGTCATCAGGCGATTCGCACCAGGATGTACCAGTGGAACACTGCGACAGTGTAGAGGAACACAATTGGCTATGGGCAGTGGAAGATGAAGGCCTTCTTAGTTGAGACACTTCGCACCAACAGCGATGCCCTGAACTTGGATGCGATAGGGCTGACAACAGTGATGGCAAGGGCATATGATACAACGTTGCCACGAAAACGGGAGCCCCAAAACGATCGACGTACCGCGTACTGGTGGTACGAGGCATTCAACGCCCTCCGCGCCGCTTGCTTTAAAGCCAGAAGGCGTTACCATAGAGCAAGGAACGTAGTAGTCAAAGAGGAGCGAAAGGTCGTATTCCAAGCAGTCAGAGCTGCTTTCAAACGCGAGATAACGCTGAACAAGTCTGAGTGCTACAAGCAGCTGTGCCGAGTAGCTGCCAAGGGTCCATCAATGCCAGTGGAAACGTGTGCTAAAAAGCTGAGGGTTATTGTTGAAGGTCTCTTCCCAACGCATGATCTGACACTATGGCCACCACCACCTTATGTCGACGAGGAAGAAGCGACCGCCGAAGATCGTTAGGTCTCCAATGACGAGCTTGTAGCAGCGGCGAAAGCATTTAAGGTGAAAATGGCCCCTGGACCGGATAGAATACCGAATGTGGCACTTAAAGCGGCGCTCTTAGCGTACCCGGATGAGAAGGTGATGCAGAAATGCCTGGACGAAGGTCATTTTCCAGATATATGAAAGTCCAGAAGCTGGTGCTCCTACCGAAGCCAGGAAAACCACCCGGTGGTCCATCATCATACAGGCCTACATGCTTGCTAGGGCTTTAGAACATTTGGTCGAAAGACATTTGATCGAATGACGTTTGGTCGAATGACATTTGGTCGAAGGGATATTTGGTCGAATAACTGTAGAACGTTTCGTCGAAAGATTATTTTGTAATGGTTGATCGAAACATCGTTTGGTTTACCAGATATAAAACCGAACTAGATTTGTTTGCCCAATAGATGATTTGAAACTAAGTGATAATTATTTACCCACGTGGTTAGCATATGCATTGGCGTAAATACGGGAAGGCTAGGGGGGGGCTTAGATCCCCTTAGAAAAGTTCAAGCCCCCCCTAGAAAATTTGAACTCTCATGCTAAGTATGCACCTTACAAATCCTTGAGGGATTCGTTTGATCAAAAGTGTCAAGCACCCTCTAGATTTGAGTTCAAGGTACGCTAATGAGCATATGCAATAGTGTCTGTATAGAATAAATTATTCTTGTAAAAATCTTATCCATTAACCATCATTGGATAGAAAGACGGGAATAAAATGTTCCCTCAATTTTGTAGAAGTTCAAAGATTATTGTGCCTATTCATTGCTTAACGTTGAGAAATGTTAAACATTGTTGAATTTATTGTTCTTTCAAAATGTCATCATTCTTTACACATAAATGCAAATCTTTATAAAAAGACAACCTGTGAGAGCTCGGAATCTTAATAACGTAACTACTTTGGACGAGAATTCAATGCAGACAGAATGATAGCAAATGATCGATCGAATGATGAACGATCCTTACCTTTGGAATCTGGCGAACAATATGGTGGTGGAGATGAAATCTGTCTTGCAGTGAAACTGGCGTGAAGAGCAGTGAACCGAGAAGCAGAGAGCAGTGCCTGGCATCAGGTCGTTGTGGCGCCAATGAACCGAAAGTGACAACCTCCGACGCCTGGGGAAGTCAAGAGGAGAAGGAAGCCCCACACGCTAATCTTTCTTTTTTTCTGTCTTTATTAACTGAGATTTTCAGCCCTGGGCTAGTTCATCTCGTGACCAACGGCTTTACTTCCCTTCCGAAGGAAGTCGTCACTGAGATTTTTAGTGACTATCTCGGGGATGGGATTCGATCCCATGTCCTTGGCGTGAGAGGCGTGTGTTCTAACCACTGCATCAGGTCCGTCCCCACAGCCAAAGACCAAAATGTCGACTACTCACAGAATGAGTGCGACCTACACAGAATTTACACTCAGTCAGCCAGTTCTGCATAGGTTGCCTCATTCTGTGTAATTTTGACATAAGGTACCCCGGGCAAGTGAGAATCCGGGGTAAGTGGGGCGTTTCGTCATAGCTCAACTAGGAAAAGTTTTTCATGGGGGTATTCTTCCAGAAAGTTGAAGATACAATGACAAGGAATGTATTTAGTTCAAAACATATTGTTATTTTTATTACCATGTGGTTCATGTAACAGTTTTAAGTTCAGCGCCATTTTTAACTTGCATGACAAATTGTGACACGTTTCACGTCTTGCACTTACTCGAAAAAAATAAATGTGTTTTAAATCGAATTTCCATCAGTAAGCTATAATTTTTAGTATTATTACAAGCTGCTAACGATAAACCAGTATTTTGTTTTCATTCCATATGAAATTTTCGATGGTCTATCTTACCCTAAAATATATTTGTACCTGGGGTAAGTGGGACCTATCAAAACAAAAACCAGAATCAAAACATTTCGTACACGTTTCATACATTTTGCTAGAGAGTAGCACTAAAACATTCAAACAAATGATTTTTATCAAAAAAGGTCAACCTCAAATTACGTTATTGCATAAGAGGGAGCAGAAAAGTGTTATTATTCTTTATTTTTCAATTATTTTTTTTATTTTTGAAATACGACTTCAAAATTGCACAAACACCCAACTGAAATTTGAAATGCATCATGAGAACGATTACTTTTCTATGTTATTTGAACTTTATTTGTTATTTCTACCAAATTAAGTAGTGATGGAAAACAATTCCATCACATAAGGTGGGTTTCTGTCATGCATATAAATAATAACAAAACATATTTATAATTTCCTCAATTATTGATTGTTTATGTGTTACATTTTAATTAACAACTTATAAATGATATATTTTGAACATGTTTAATTCCTCTTTATGCTTTTATTTAGGAATTTTCAGTTCTTATTAAATTTGAGGGGACATACTATTTAATAAAGGGTTTCTTCCTAAAACGTAACGTATTTTATGGTTGATCCCTTATGTACATCAAATATGTACTTAAAATTAAAAATCTATAACTTATCAATCCTATTATTGTAATGGTTGACTTACTGATGTGGATTGACGCATGAAACTTGATGTGTCCCACTTGCCCCGCTTAGCGAAGTAACTGCGTCCATTGGCTCATTTTAAAACTTTCTTCCAAGGTTTTCACAATTTCGAAATTATTCGATTAGTTTCATGCACACACCAGCAAATATGTTGCCAAAACGTGATTGTTTTGTTGGATTTGAAAAATATTGACATTTGAAAATTATATTGAACAATTTGTTTGAACTATCGTTTTTTTCGTTCCCACTTGCCCCGCGGTACCTTATGCGCTGCGTGGAGCAGGCGTAGCGTGCAAGGAAAGAAGAGGATAAACAACGGAAAGAGAGAGAAGCGGAGGAAGATGCAAAGGCAGTCTGCTCAACATGCAAGAACAAAAAACTGTCAAACTGCGCAGAGTGCAGAGCACAGAGCGGGAAAACGTCAAGAGCGTAAAAGAAGTGCAGATGCACAGCCGAAACCTCGCTTATCTCGGTAGGTGATTGTATTATAGAGTCCAAGCGATTGCTTAGGCATCTTGGGGTAACACCACGCTAGCCACGTTGAATATGCCTGTAATATGTAATGCCATGTAATCTACGACTATAGCGGCGCTTTCTAAGATAATTTCTAACAGGTAGGATCATGTGCTCATTAGTGGCTAGTGCATAACGAACGGTTTCTAAAAAGGCCATGGTATAACATAGCCGGGATGAAGCCCATCGGGCTCATCATGAAGGAAGATGTTCAATGCTTCAACCAAAGAGGTACCAGAGAAGTTCGCAACGCGGGGAAAGAGAAAACTATAAGAGGTTGGCAGCAGGGATGGGATAACTCCACTCAAAGTAGATAGATCCAACGGGCAAATGAGTCAGATTGGTATAAAAGAAACCATACTTCCACCTGACGCAGTTTCTGTCAGAACATGGTTGCTATAGGCAGAACCTGTAACAGTTGAGCTGGTGTGAAGGAAACAGCGGATCATGTCGTGCTCGATTGCCCGCGTTTCATTGTTGTGAGAGATCGCAAGCTCGCTGTATGTGGAGGGGACTCGTCCCCCGACAATATAATAAAGAGAATGTGTGCGGATGCCGAGTGCTGGAATGAAGTAAATACAGCTGGCACTCACATTATGTTAGAATTGCAGTGCCTATGGCACGCCAAGAGTTGCCTGCAGAGGATTAGAGCTGCCGAAGCTGATCCCTTGTAACATTGTTTAAGTCGGCTAGGATAAGCAGTTTGCCTAGGCTACTTCTGCTACATGTGTTAAATGTAGGGTGTCAATGCTAGTAATGGACCCCTTAGTAGCTGTAATTCATTCTCGACGCCTTTCCTTAATTATATATCAGGCGGATATACGTTTTGTGGAGTCTAATAACAAGTTCAATGTCTTTACTTCACAGTACACCCATGCAACATACAAAATCATACGATTTTCCCGGAGAAATATACTTTTGGAAAACTGTTGTCCGAATGCCTATTATGGACCCTCCCGGGGTCCATAATAGGATTGTATACAAATTTGACGTTGCGTATTATGGACCTTCCATTTGATTCCCATGTAATCCGGCTCGCTGCCGACGTGCCTATTATGGACCCACCTGGAAATGCGTATTATGGACCCTCTTGTGTGGTTTCATTTACAAAACTGTTCAAATATCTGTATTTATGCGCCTCAAACCAAATATTTTGCCTGAAACTGCTGACTAACAATGCAATCGAAGTTCCCCCGCTGGATTTTCATAGGAATAAGGTTACTTTGAGTGTTAAATTTATGTTTTTCTGTAGGGGGTCCATAATACGCGAAGGGTCCATAACAGGCATTGACTCCCTATATGTACTGGCCTCTCCTCGAAGAAATACCGTAAGGTTGTTCCGGGGAGATGAGGGTCTAAGGCCAAGGGTAATGTCTGTGCACTCTGTACACCACTTGAGCAATTGAACAAGTTCCGTTTCAAAAAATAATTATATATTTCGTTTCGTTATTAAAAATGTTGAAAATGCCGTGTACCATTTAGATAAGCATCGACAACAAAAAATGTATATCACATACCCTTACTGCAGTGCGGTTTACAAAGAATGTTGCTGGTTCAGCGGGATTGAGAAAAAAAAGTAGCAGGCATACCTCCTCGCGTTACCACACCGCAGAACCCAAGAAGACAAGAACACGACAAGCCACTAGGGAAGACATCTCGGCTCCAGTCAATGACGGCAGCGAGGACGGCGGTTGTGGCCAGAAGTGACATTGCCTGCGGTGACGATGAATGACTCTATCTAAATCATTCTGGAAAGACGCCATTAAAGATAAAGATGGCAGTTAAAAATCATTACTCCTGAACCGCAGAACGTGCCGAAATTAATTAAAAGAGATCTGTCGGCTCCAGTTTCTGACGGTTTTTTTTCTCCATTGGGTGTTGAGTGCGGTCAAAATGAGTTCTGGGCGGCGAGAAATGGAGATTTGCGACGATTTTTCCGGGATAATAAGTATTATCCGGCTTACGTCCGCGGTCTGGCTTGGTGGCGTAAAATACTTCATAGAATGCGAAGGGTTTTGAGGAAAAATGTGGAATTCAGCTCAGTTGATTGATGACGTGCGAAGTGAATTATATTTATGTATATGAGGTGGGGTATTTATGTTTGCGGGCTCGTAAACGACAGGCAAGAATGACAGCAAATTGAATAAAATAAAAAGTTTTCGTTGCGACACGAGATTCCCCATGTATGACGACGACGTTTATACTGTGGAAACAAGCAGCTTCGTAGAACATTCGGAATATAATTATAAGCTTCACAGACAAAGTATGATCGCGTTACCCGAGGGCAACAGCATCATATATTTTAAGCTGAATATTGCTACACATGGTATGGAAATTTAATTAAACTCGCAAGACTTGACACATCTTTTGTACGATGGAAGTATTACATGAACAGCATCTTCTTATGTTTAAATTTCAAACTTTGGTTATATTCACTTAGAGTATTCGGTAAACCGTTAGTTTAGCGAAAACAGTCAAGTAGTTAGAGTCCGCGGCTGCAGTGCAGAGCCTTGCTGAAAGGTGGCTGGGTTCGATTCCCGGTCGATCCAGGATCTTTTCGTAATGGACATTTCTTTGACCTTCCTGGACGTAAAGTATCATCGTACCTGCCACACGGTATACGAATGTGAAAATAGCGAAATTGGTAAAGAAAGCTCTCAGTTAATAACAGTGGAAATGCTCATTGAAGACTTAGTTGAGAAGCAGACTCTCTCTCAGTGAGGACGTAAGGCCAAGAAGAAAAAAATAATACTATTACATAAATTACTATTTGCCTGTGATATTTCGCGATCTGCTTTTGTTTTCAAAATTTGTGTCAATTTAGCGACTTACTGCCATAGGCAAGAAACACGTTGCTACTGTCACCAACAATTTCAGAACAATCAGGTATTATATAAAAAAACAGATACTTCAATCAAATATTTAAATAAAAGGATATGCAATTTCATGAGTATCCTAAATGCGTTGAAATTGGAAACAAACAACCATCTAACAGCCGGATGACGCTTTCGAACAAGAACAATGAACCTGTAGGACAGCCATCCGCGTGGGAGGCATGGATGGTGCAAACCTCTAGACAAGGCAACAATGTGTCCGCACATAAGATTTCAGTAAGACCGAGAGTAAAGAAATGAAATAAAAGATAAATAGAGGAGAACAAATCCCGAGGCTTCAAACAGGTTCACGAGAAGAATAGCAAAAGAGCGGTGATCTTCATACATGGTACGCTTCTGGCTAGTTTCTGTGCATTGTGGTGGCCGTATCATGCATTGTATTCCTTATTCCTTTGAAGAGGCTAATATATGGCAAATTCAACCGAAAAAGGTTGGACAGGCTTTTATGTTGTTTCTGCAGTGTCGTCGTTGTCGGTGATGCTTTTCTATCTTCATTTTTGCGCCAAGCAGAAAACAAAAGAACGGTTCCCTTTGCGATATGACACGTGCTTCCTTCGTTGACTTCTTTTAAGTGGCTGCATTTTTTGTGAATGTTTTTTCTTCTTTTTTTAGGTTTTCGCCTAAATTGAAAGCTAAGTTAAACACAAGACATGGATATGTGTTTGATATAAGATTGATTGATACATATATAAGATTGATACATATATAAGATTGATACATGTATGTAGTATCTCGAATATACGAAACCTACACTCAGATCCGTAGCGTTGCGTCACCTGCCTAAAACCTCTAATTTTTGAAGAGCACAAACCTAGAGAACCAGACAACCGTTCATGCTGAAAATTTAACTTACCGGTCACTCGCTGGTGGTAACTAGTGAGTTTAATTTTCAGCAGAAAAAAGTAGTCTGGTTCTCTAGATTTGTGCTCTTGAAAATTCGAGTTTAGCTTCGATGCATCTTAAAAAGGTCATATTTTGAGCAATACAGTATGGCCCATAAAAAATGCGAAAATCGTCATATCATGTTTTATGGTACTTTTTACATAGAAATTGTGAATGAAATAAAATAAATTTTATTCATTACTTGTATTGTATAATCTATTCAGACTCAGTTTTTTGCTTTGGACATGATTTTTATCTGTTACTTTTACCTTACCAGAGAGGAATTGGAAGCATACCTTCAATTTTTATCACGCGGACGTCGAGTTCGACATCTGTGCGATGAAAGCTTCTAAAACATCAACGATGACGTCAGCTTCTTCACAGGCCTTGTCTCCAGCATACGCCCATATCAAATGATAGAATTCGTTCATACCTGGGTCATTGGAGACTTAAACACATTTTCGAGAAAACGGCTCATTTTGGTGAGCTTTGATTGAACCTTCTTATAAGTGTGATAAGCGGCTCCGTTTTGCTCAAAACCTATGAGCTAGTATTGGTATAAGTTGTCTCTAACCGAAGGAACAAATTCCATCCTCAAAAATCTGTTATAGGCCTCCGCATTTATTTTTTATTCAACTTCAACAAAAAATAAAGGCATATCAAACCTATAAGACGCAAATGCCCTCAAATCTATGACCATAGCTAAATATTTTATTGTGATCATGAAAAACACGTTCTTTAAGAACTCCTCCATCCCCTGATAACAAACAAACTAAAATTTTCAACAATATAGTGTGATTTTTGAAGGTGGAAAGTTTATCACCAGAGTATACGACAATCATACGCTGTTTCTTGCTTTGGGCGGACAAAACCTTTGAGCTTATTTGCTTTATTACATTATTTAGGACAGTAAGAAAAATATGACAAAAATGTACTGGATAGCGAGGTTATGTCAGAATATACTACAATAATCAGATATTACATTCACTAGCCAAAAACAATGAAAATGACGCTTGTGCATGCTATATTCACGTTCAAACAATTTTCGCATTTTTAATGGGCCATACTGTACACCTTTCGGCAAAATATATTAACTTGGTAGGACAAACAAGTTTGTAGAATATATTTTTTCTGGTAAATTAATTGTTTTCAAATTGTTGCCTTAAAAATTGCTAGTCAATCAGATCACTGAAGGCCGACATATAACCCCTAAAAAATTGGCCATTTTGTATGAATATGCTTACCCGATTTTTAAAAGAATCTTGCTCATAGTTATTTCTATCAGAATTAAAGGATCCTGGAGAAATCTTGTGCCCAGGATTTTATTCGAATCCTTCCAGTAGTTCTATGTAATTCTGTAAACGTTCTTCTCCAAGATTTTGTGAGAACGTTATTTTTGCATAGGATTATGTAAGAGTTCTACTCATGAGAGGAAACGATTCTTATAATTTTCATGGAAGCCGAATTCTCCAATTATGTTTTTCAAGATCTGCCTTCTGAAATTTCTAGAAGAATTTCAGGTATATTCTTTAAGGAGTCTGATAAACAATTTCTGGATTGATTTCTGATGGTATCCTCAGGGAAATTCCTATTAGAAATAACTACCACTTGTAGCCTTCTTCAGTGTCAGTTACTCGCATCCACCACAAATGGTAGTCGAATTACTAGTATCTGTCACTAGGTAAGCAGTTATGGCTGAATTAAAAGATGCATTACTCAGATCTATTTCTTTTGATTCTATTTATTGAGATTCTGCTGAACAGTTTGGAGTAAATTCGAAGAAATCAGTGGACGCATCTCTGAAAAAAATACTGGTTGACTTAGGAAAAAAATTTAGTCGATGAAAGAATTCATCGATGAACTCCTGGAGGACATGGAATTTTCTTGAGAAATTTGTAAAATAATCTTTGGAGAAATTTCTGAAGAAATTCATTGTGGAACCTCGAGAGTAATTTATGGAATTTGTCACGGTTGCAATAAATATTAAATGCTGATTTTCTCTTTGATGTCATTCAATAATGACGTCCATCATTTAGGGGAGGGGTGTATCTACGGAAGTGTGACAGTACGTGTATAAGGTATTGGAAAAGCGTAACAGAGCCCCCCGGGGTGGTTTAGGTCTAGAAATTCCGAAAAACGATGCATGTCATATTTGAATTGTCCCATCAATAGCTAAGCGTTTTTTTGTATGAATCGCTAGCCAAGGACATTGACTTTCGATTTATAGTGAAAAACTTCCCAAAAGCTTTAGTACCGCACTTTGAGTTTCGATAATCTTAGGAAAGTGTTATTTTTTGATTATATTACATCATTTTATGAATAACGTTCACCAAAATTGTAAATTTGACAAATAATTATAAATAATGTTTTTATGAGTCTGAAGAACGAATTACATCAAAAGAAGAGTAATCCTCAATTAAAAATATTGATCTAAAAAATCTGAAAAATTTCTCAATTGGATCCTGGCTCTAAGCCTTTTTGGAAATTATCTAAAATCTTGAAAAAACCTCAGAAGCCAATACCGGCATTGAAAGAGGAAAACAAATTATTACTAACTAATTGCGAAAAAGCTCAAAAACTTGCTATGCAGTTTGAAAGTGCGCACAATTTTAATTTAGGACTTACTAGTCCAATTGAAAATGAAGTTACTCAGGAGTTCGAAAATATTCTCAATCAAGAGAACGTTTTCGAAAATGCCTGGGAGACTGATTTGGAAGAAGTGAGAACTATTATTAAAATATTCAAAAACATGAAAGCTCCTGGCGATGATGGAATTTTCTACATCCTCATCAAGAAACTTCCAGAAAGTAGCTTATCATTTTTAGTTGATATATTTAACAAATGTTTTCAATTAGCATATTTTCCTGACAAATGGAAAAATGCTAAGGTTGTTCCAATTTTAAAACCAGACAAAAATCCTGCAGAAGCGTCTAGCTATCGTCCAATCAGTTTGCTTTCCTCCATTAGTAAACTTTTTGAAAAGGTTATTTTGAACAGAATGATGGCCCACATCAACGAAAATTCAATTTTTGCCAATGAACAGTTCGGATTCCGCCATGGACATTCGACCACTCATCAACTTTTACGTGTAACAAATTTGATCCGTTCCAACAAATCTGAAGGCTATTCTACTGGTCTTGCTCTTCTAGACATAGAAAAAGCATTCGACAGTGTTTGGCATGAAGGTTTGATTGTAAAATTAAAAAACTTTAATTTTCCAACATACATTGCACATTGGTCCCAAAGCCATATCTAGGAAGACAAAAATGATTGCGCCTAAACCGTCAATTTTAGATATATGGTGTCTTCGGCAAAGTTTCTCCATATTTTTCAGACATTTTTTTCAGAGATGTGAAATTAGGGTGGCCCACATGGTTTACGAGATCAGCACATAAACTTTTTTGCTGACGCATTTAGGACTACACAATGTTTTACAATGTTTTAGAACAACCGATTTGGAGCAACTTTGCCGAAGAACCCAAATTTCTATCTCTTATAGTTCGCGAGTTATGATTTATTTTTAACAAAAAAGTTAGGGTGGTACTGAAAAATCAGTTTTTTCTTGATAACTTTTTATGCCATAATTTATAGCAAAAACTTTGTTCCGAGCACTTTTAGAACTTTTGATTGCGCAACTTTTTGCCGAAGAAACTACTGTTCTATCTCTTATGGTTACAGAGTTAACAGAAATTTTCTTCGAAAAAATGGTTGTTTTCAAATGCCGATATCTCCGAAAGGCGCAAACGGATTTTCAATCTTTTGTCGGCATTAGAAATATTATTTCTTTCTCTGTTTATGGTGAGAAAAGTGTGAGGACGTTTTTTGTTTGAAAAGATTGAAAAAATTTTGAAAATAATATGTTTTTAACCGAAAATTGTCTATAACTTGAAAAATATTCGAGATAGCTCTTTGATGCCTTCAGCAAAAATGTACAAAATTGAAAGTTCTGATAGTGCTTCATACAAGGTATTCATAAAAAAATCAACGCTTACACATATATTCACCATAAACCGAATTTGATATGGTAAATAAAGCGAAAAAAGAGATATTTGCTAGAACAATCGAAATAACTGTATGTATGTCATTTAAAATTGAATACACATGTATTGATATCGATCATAGTTAGCGGAGTCTAAGGAGTTGAAAAAAGGAAAATTATTTGCTGAAACAGTTTTCAAGTGATCAAGGCCCACCTTCTGGTACGTTACCTTAGACATATATTTGGGATTTATATCTGGCTCTTGTTCAAGATTCATGCATTCTTCAACAGGCGAATGCTGCCCTGACTAATTCGTTGTGGCAGATTTATTGGATCTGATTGAATTGAATGGGATAAGTTGGATGCCCAGATAGAATAATTGCAGATACTTCTATATTTCTATGGCAGGATATCACGGGAAGTAAGGTTTTGGTAATTTGAAGGAATTCTTCAAAGTATACGTTTTGTTATCATTTGGGGTTGATAATATAATAAACGGAACCGGTATTGAACGCATGACCTTCTGCTTAGTAAGTCGAAGCGGTAGCAATTTATAACCAACCACGGCATAGGTTAGCTGGACAAACATTATGTCGCGTGAAATAACAAGGCACCGTTTATGGATTAATGTTCCATGGATCACTGTTAAAACTGCTTCAGCAACTTACTTTCCCTAACTCCAAACATTTCGCTTACTGTGATCGATCTTATTTCATTACATATATTTTCAATTTGACAATGACTTTACATACAGTTTTTCCGTTTGTTCGAGCAAATATCTCTTTTTTTCGCTTTCTTTACCATACAAAATTCGATTTATGGTATATACATCTTAACGTAATGATTTTTTATGAATACTTTATATGAAGCACTTTCAGAACTTCCAATTTTGCACATTTTTGCTGAAGGCATCAAAGAGCTATCTCGAATATTTTTCAAGTTATGGACAATTTTCGGTTGAAAAACATATCATTTTCAAAATTTTGTCAATCTTTTCAAACAAAAAACGTCCTTACAGTTTTTATCATCATAAACAGAGAAAGAAATAATCTTTCTAATGCCGACAAAATATTGAAAATCCGTTTGCGCCTTTCGGAGATATCGGCATTTGAAAACAACCATTTTTTCGAAGAAAATTTCTGATAACTCTGTAACCATAAGATATAGAACAGTAGTTTATTCGGCAAAAAGTTGCGCAATCAAAAGTTCTAACAGTGCTCGCAACAAAGTTTTTGTGAGAAATTATCGTTTAAAAAGTTATCAAGAAAAAACTGATTTTTCAGTACCACCCTAACTTTTTTGTTAAAAATAAATCATAACTCGCGAACCATAAGAGATAGAAATTTGGGTTCTTCTCAAAGTTGCTCCAAATCGGTTGTTCTAAAACATTGTAGAACATTGTGTAGTCCTAAATGCGTCAGCAAAAAAGTTTATGTGCTGATCTCGTAAACCATGTGGACCACCCTAATTTCACATCTCTGAAAAAAATGTCTGAAAAATATGGAGAAACTTTGCCGAAGACACCATATATCTAATATTTACGGTTTAGGCGCAATCATTTTTGTCTTCCTAGATATGGCTTTGGGACCAATGTGCATTGTTAGAATAATTCAAAGTTATCTGTCAAATCGTACACTTCAGGTTAATTATCAGAACTCCAGATCTGAAAGACTTCCTGTAAGAGCTGGTGTTCCTCAAGGCAGCATTTTGGGACCAATATTATACAATATTTTCACATCTGACTTACCTGAGTTACCTCAGGGATGTCAAAAATCTTTGTTTGCGGATGACACAGGCCTCTCCGCCAAAGGACGAAGCCTGCGTTTCATCTGTAGTCGATTGCAAAAAAGTTTGGATATTTTTTCTTCATACTTGCAAAAATGGAAGATTTCTCCTAATGCTTCCAAAACTCAACTAATAATATTCCCACATAAACCAAAAGCTCTTTATTTGAAACCTTCAAGTAGACATGTTGTCACGATGAGAGGGGTTCCAATAAATTGGTCAGATGAAGTTAAGTATCTAAGGCTCATGCTAAATAAGAATTTAACTTTCAAAAATCACATTGAGGGCATTCAAGCCAAATGTAATAAATATGTAAAATGTCTCTATCCTCTTATTAATAGAAAATCAAAACTTTGTCTTAAGAACAAGCTTTTGAAATTCAAACAAATTTTCAGGCCAGCCATGTTGTATGCTGTACCAATATGGACTAGCTGTTGTAATACCAGGAAGAAAGCTCTGCAGAGAATTCAAAATAAAATTTTGAAAATTATTCTGAGACTTCCTCCCTGGTATAGTACCAATGAGTTACATAGAATATCCAATGTTGAAACATTGGAACAAATGTCAAATAAAATAATAAATAATTTCAGGCAAAAATCGTTACAATCTTCTATTGCCACGATTAATGCGTTATATGTTTAGGTTAAGTTAGGTTAAGTATATTCAAAGCGTTTTTTTTTCTCTTATAAGCAGGTGAAATCAACTCACCTGTAAAAAATCTGATTTGCTACGGCAAATGAAATGTAATATGTTGTTAACAAAATGTTAATTAAATCTTATCTTGTTTTACCAAATTAGGATGATAGTGTTGTCTAATAACACAGAACACCTAGATATAAGAATGGATGTAATGTTTGGAATGATACTAACAAAAAAAAAAAAAAGGTAGCTCCACTGCAACTAGTATCAGTCCCTCGGATAGATCTGAAAAATCAATATTGATCTGTTTAAAGGCTGTCCGGCCATCTGGTCGAATGTCGTTTAGCCGAATCACGAACAAAAACAAAAAATTGCTTCAACGCTGATGACTATGATTTAAAAAAGTGGCCCAAAAAACTGATCAGCTAATTATTTTGTGGATTTTAATGATGTGGCCGAACGTCATGTTTGTCGCTATATTAGTTCTCCAGGAGAAAAATTAAAAATTCAGGATGAAGTTGGGTACACGCGTCAAGACTCTAAGCTGATGGTAGGTTTTTTCTTGGTTGCCAACGGAGTGCTAGGGTTTAGAGTGATTTTCATCGGAAGTTTTTCCTTCTTTTAAACATAGGCTATTCTTTCGGTTCGTACTGTAGTAGTACTGCAGTAGTAATCAAGCATTTCTCAAGACCTAAAAAACAATGCGCTCTCGGGCTAGGCATTGGATATATATAGAAAGCGTTGTGTTTGTACGGGCATCTAATTCTTCCGAAAGAGGTGCACTTTGCGAAAAAGGACCTCGTGATTATTGAGCTGAAATCGAATTCAGGTTAACTTCTGCGTTCATGAGTCCTCTCATGGCGTAGTGGTTAACGCGCCCCTACTAGAGATCGGGGAGTCGTGAGTTCGATTCTCACTGAGAAGACGTGTAACTTTTTCGCAAATCTTCACATCAATTTGTCCATCTAATCCAATTGCAAATTATATGTAATGTTTTGCTTTTCGGTAGTTGTTAAACTTCCACTCGGCTGGTTAGCCGTAAACCACGATTCATAATTAAAAACAAGTACACACTTTTAAGTTAATTCGTTTGCCATCCGGTAGTATTATATCCAAGCTTCTGTAAGCGACAATGACTCTCCTATCTTTCTGTGTAATTTTGTAATGGAATCTCCGAAGCCTAAGATTTCATCTTACCATATGGTTTTGATATGTCTTTGAATTGTTTGTGCTCAGCTAATTCGAACATCACAAAATTTGTATTGGTCCAATCCGGACCTTTTGATATGGTGTAACATGGACCTCTTGATTGTAGTCGTGTAATCAGTCTATTTCAAGAACTCCACTCCATGAAAATCTTCTCGACTTGGTAAAATATCACAGAAGTTGTATCGATGGTGCCTTTGTTTCTGTTTAGATCAACAAAAAGTCTTCGAAAAAATTTAAGAAATACGGTAGATCACTATCAACTAAAGAAATCAATAAATCAATTAATCAGCTGCTTGAAAAGCATCTCCATCAGTATCACAGCTAAGCTCTATCCAAAATAGTTTAACAATGCGATATAAAAAAACGTTTACGAGTACTAAGAACAATAGGGGAAGAGGTGGTAAAATTAATACCTTAAGGAAATCATCTTTTTTTTCTGATAGAAAAACGAGGAATTCGTATAATTCTATTGCACAACATCAAAGATAGGGATGTAATCTATAGCAGCGATACGAATTTAGACTAAAATTACTGTATTTTTATACTCTTATCGCTATCAACATACGATGCAAATGTTTATTTTACCTGCACTATGTGGGTAAAATGAACAGCGTTGGTGGTAAAATGGACATCATGCAAAAACGTGAGCAAAACAAATATTTCTGAAAATTTTCATTGCTCTGCCGAAAATATATCCATTAACGATTGTAACCCATTCAAAAAGAATTCTAAAGGTATCAGATTTAACATTTTATCATAACGATATTCACCTCACTGAAAAACCTCAAATCTTCCGAGCTAAAAGTTACTTCAGTACTAATTTTTAAACGAGGTTTTCTTGAATCTTAGTTTTAGTTGATATTTTCACTTCAATTGACCTATGTATCAACTCGAACACTCCTATTTATGCTCTCAATTGTCCTGTAACTTTCGAAAATGGCCTATACATTTTGCATGCAACTAATTTGAAAAATTATAACTCCGAAACTGTTAATTTTAGAGAAAAATGCTCTATGAAGAAGTTTAGTGAACCGTTTTGACTATAAGAAAAAAATATACGCTGAAAAATAATTTATTTGTTTTCATGAAAAATTCAAAAATAAAACTTAAATTTTAAATTACACAAAAACCCCATGTTTAATATTTTTTGAATTCTCACCGTAGAATCTTGATAGTTAACAGATGTTTAGGACAAAGTTTCATGATGGAGAAATTATTTATAAAAAAAGTTTTCTAAGAACAACTTTTGGTCGATTTTCAAAATTTTGGTTTATTGTCAAAATAAATAGGTTCTAATGATACAATAAGAATCTTGAAATGATTCTCAACCATAATGATTATATGAATAATTTCTCTAGAAGTAGCCATTTTCGAATTATATCGAGTTTAATGCCAAACGTATTTTTTAAACATTAAAATAGGTAATTTTGAATACTTATTCGCGATTCTTCATCAATAATAACACGTTTTCGAGGGTAAATACCTTATTTCTTTCCAGTTACTTATTTTCCATGATGGAAAATCGCGAATAACTGATGAAAATGGCCTATTTTAATACTCAAATAATATATTTGCAATGCGCGGTCCTTTCAATATAGCCTATTGTCAAAGTATACTTTGACCAGAGCTGAATACTTCGAACCCTATGGACCGATGCACGAGTTCACTTTTTGACGTTTGAGCGGTGCCGTGTTATTTACGTGACCATGGCATGCTCAAACGTCAAATTAGTGAACTCGTGCATTGGTCCATATGATATGGACTAATGAATGAGGTCACTAATTTGACGTGAGTCGTGCCAAATCCACTGGTTTCCATGGTCCCAAAAATAAGACGGCATCGCTTAAACGTCAAATAGTGAACTTGTGCATTGGTTCATGGTCGGTGTTCAGAGAGACTGAATTACGTAATATTTTGGTCTTGTAACGGCTGGGAAACCACTTCGCCAATTTTGGTTCTCTCGATGCTATTTTGATACAGATGTCTTATCGTTTAGACAAGTTCCAATATTATTTTGTTATTTCTAAAGCTTTGAGCAAGTTTTCTGAAACCACTGAAAAGCAGTTGGTCCAGTCTGACTAAACACCGACCATAATTCTCCAACTTGCTGTCCTGAGAATCGATGGTGTCTCTTTCGCTGCCCCATACAAGTTCATCTATATAACCCGGTATTTTCATGCAAGGTTTCAATGTGTTGATATTTTACTATATTCAAAGTTAACCCGTATAGGCCTGAGTGAAAGTGAAAATGCTAAAACCCTTATCGCTCAGCGAATACGTAACGGATTCAAATATGTTTTGTCAGTATTTTTTTTTTCCTCTGTTCGGATGCGATCTTCAAGTGTAGTCTCAGGACTGACCAACTCCGAGTCTTTAACCATCTGCTGGGTAAAATAGATTAATTTTCAGAAACTGTTGCCAGTAACAAGGACTTTGTACTGCGAATCATTGAATTACCAGAACATATTACCCTAGCCCGACAAACAAGATGAGACTAGGGTTCAAATTGGTAGATCTTACCCCGTAACGCACCACGCGTTACGAACAGTCAGTATACAGGCACACATATCTAGTTTGTAAAAGTGGCCAGAGGAACTCTGGAATATTCCGTTTAGTCACTGGGTCAAGTCGGGTAGAAAAGGCCTGTTTTTCGGGACATACCAAGTTATCTTTATTTTTTTACAATGAGATTAATTGGAATTTGCACAAATCATTAAGATCCAATATTCAACTTTATAAATGAAGAGGTTTGCACCATTTAGAATATACCGAATGTTGCCACTTGGACTTAATACTCTGAAGAACCAGCTATAGTGTTTATAGGTACCGTCGTTGGGGGTGACAATGGGTCAAAAAGGGATATGTGCGATTTATTTTTTGAATAACTATCGCAATTCAACTCCAATTAACTTCAAATTTGGTGTGTATGTACTTTGATGGTACATTAACAACTGTTCAAAAAATTAAAGACAAATATTTATTCACAGCGGCACCACAAGTGAAAGAAAAATGACCCAATCTCACCCCATAGAGGGGGTGACATTGGGTCATTGTAATTAAAATAACTTGTTTTTGAGAATATGATTTCAAAACCATTCACAACTGAAAAATATTGATAAAAAACGATGCAAACAAGATAAAAAGATATCTAAGATGTTTCACAAGTATGATAAACCCACTTAAAAGAAAGATTATACAGAAAATCGAAGAGCTATGAGAAAAAATATGTAAACCCAACATTTATCGTCAAGTTTACATAAATTTTCTTGGTTGTTCCCTCAAATTGTCTTCAAAGTCTCATTCCCATTGCTATAAAGACCATTCAGTTTTCCCAAAGGTGTACTGAAACAGAGATTATTTTAAACCTTCGCAAATAATTAAATTTCGGTGCGACATTCCACGATCAATAAAGTTCAGGCAGAAGTTGACGTCATAATCCCAGTATTTCAGCGATCCAACTCATTTGTACTTCCGTGAGATGTTTCTATTATATGAAAACACTGGTAAATAATCAAATTAAAGAAAAAACACCCTTTTGATAAAAATTTACGATGTTGCTGCACACGAAACACAGTTGCTGGTTTGAGAAGTTGTCAAAATGCGTTGTATTGTTATTAAATGCACGGAATACTCAAGTAGACTTGTTTGATGTTTCAGAGATGCTGTATATAGAAAGAATAAACACATCTTAATGAAAAAAGAGAACACCCGGCACCGTAAAATGTCAAAGAAGTGGACTTGGAATTTCATTTACTATCGTTCTTGCTTGACCCAATCTCACCCCCATTTTCAATGTTTTAGACATCGTACCGAAAGAAATGATTTTTTTGTGGGAAAATCAAACAGATTCCGGAAAATACCTGTGATGTGTAATGAAAAGACCTTCAACATTCTACTTATACAACGATAGAGGCTAGAGTACATGCGTGATACTTTGTACAGGAGAAATTTAATGTTGTAAATTTTATCTAGTTTCAACATGCAATTTTCTTGATGTAGTAAACAAAAACTACTATTTCTAAAAATGTATATTGTTATGAATTATGTGTAATAATATGTTCCCTAACATATGAATTATTAATCTTAGTAATATCAGCGTTATTAGCTGAAATATTTCACAAAACATATTTTTTCGTTTTGACCCAATCTCACCCCCTAGACCCATTGTCACCCCCATCGACGGTACTAAACCATTTCAATTCTCGAAACGTAGGGATCAAACATAATACCGTTCTGATTCAAATTCCGGACAGCTTCAAATTCCGGACACTCAACTTTGTATGAGAAAGGTTTCAATTGAAATGTTTCAAAATTTGCCGTCCGAAAGCTCACAATTTGGAGATTTGTTTTGAAGAGATTTTAGCATAGCAATCCATGAAAATTTACAATGCGCAACTAGTTTTGACGTTTTTCTAACGGCTGGTAGTGTTTATTTAACAATTCATCTTTTCCAAGTTTGCTTTTCACGAGCTGTCCGGAATTCGAATCAAAGCGTCCGGAATAAGAAGCAAAAGTGAGGTGGTGTCCGGAATAAGGATCATGAAGAGGACACACATTTCTATTTATTTAAATTTATTGGAGTTGTGGAATTCAAATCTTCACCTACCATTCGATAGGTAAGTGTCCTGATAGCATAATAACGCTGAGACATCATAAAGATTGATTTAATTTATATGCTTTTAGATGGTTAACACTTCGAAGAGGCCTTAAGTGTCCGTAATATGAATCAAAACGGTAGTTCTCTGAAATGCGTTTCCATGAGCTTGGCACAGAGGTTTAGATACAAATAAATCACTTTCTTGTAAATATGAGGCATCACGGGGATCCGAATATGATTATTTGTAGAGTTAGAGTCACGCAAATGCAGGACACATGGTTATGAAGTCAATAGTTACTCAGAAGGTTTACGCTGCTGCGCTTTTGAGGGATTCCACGGAGGCATGCAAGTCGATTCTGATCGACCGTTTCAAAAATATCTGAAACTTTGCTCAGTTTTTCAGTTCCATCTAAATCGTCATTTTCCGATATCAAATCTTCAAGTTGAGTCACGACTAACTTTTCAAAAGGGTGTATGTGAAAATGGTTCAAAAATATTCAAAAAGCTGCACAGCAAAAACGGTTCGTTCGATTGTTAGACAACTAAAGAAACAAAGTTAGACAATTAAATAAAGATTCCAAAAAAAATACACACAGTAAAAAAAAAAATTTTTTTGCATTAAAAAACATAATTTTTGTCACAAAAACTCAAATATCTCAAAACCCTATTGGAATACCAACGTAATTTTTTGAGGGAAAACGGTCCATTATATTAGCTATCTACCATAAAAATTTGGTGATGGTAAATAAACAATAAACAAAAAAGTTATGACATTTCAAATATTTCACAAATTTGACACTTAGTGAAAATTTTTTTTTTCTTTGTTAATTTTTTTTAGGACCGCAGTTTGTTGCTGATTTTTTTGTTAAGGGTACCACATGAGGTTAACAAGTTGTTTTCATGATATTTTATTTAATTATTCATAACTATTATAGCATCTATTAGAAAGTTAGACGCAATCCAGTGTTGTGATCTAAAGTCTTGATAGTGTCATATTTTTTATTGTACGTAACTGAAGAAAAATTCTCTCAATAGTGTTGAAACCTTTTGATAAAAAAAAACCTATAAGAAATCTAATATTGAAGACAAAAGCTACAAAAAAAGTTTTCTATACAGGTATACGTTTAGTTTACCTGCAAAAAGTTTACCTCGTAGAGAACAAGGCGGGTCTATACCCAGGTGATCTAGTATACGTAAAGCAGGTCGGTTTTCTCGGCGCTGGTTTTCTCCACAAAGTTAAAATCTGATTACACCTGGGTATAAACCAGCCTTGGTAGAGAATAGACTTTGTTAATCATATTTGGGAGAAAGCGAGTAACTTCAACAACATCAAAAACATGATAGGTACATACCATGAACATACTCAAGAAAAAGCTAAAAATATACTACCACTATGGTTATAAAAGATTTAATTGTAAAATTTGTCTTCAGTCAAACAAACGACACCAAACTAGTCAGTAAAAACTTAAAAGTGATTTTGTTTATTAAAATCTAACGAGCAACATGAGTAGTCGCTTTCTCAACTGTTGCAGGCCGTTTGCAGAAAAAAAGTGTTCGAAAGAGCTACGAAATCTCACCGAAAGCACCATAGATAAACTGAAAGCGGCTGGTTATGCTCCAATGTCTACATTGAATACAAATTTACGCATTTGTACGTCCTGCCGTTTAAACGTTGAAAAACGGGCAATCTGTACATCATCGGTGGATCAGGTTGCAGGAAGTTCGAAAACAACAACAACTGAGGAGTTACCAGAAGTACCAAGTGCAGATAGTCTTGCCACGGTACCATCAGCGACATCTGTTTCAACAAATCAATCAGAAGATGAGTGCATCCAGAAGGTCAACATCGAACGCTTCAACGAAGGGATAGCTGGAATAAAAGTGACTCCGATTAAATGGACGAAGATGGGTTACGTCAATTATCCCGAGAAAAAATACCGTGAAATCAACGAAGCTGTACGAAGAAACCTCTTCAAATTAGGACCTGAGGATGTGGAAAATACAGACTACGATGAGGTAATTATGAATATGAAGGAAAGGTTCTCGAATCTAGCCACGACAAGGAAAGAAAAATTATTGATTTTGTCGATGCTGCCAAGCTCGTGGTCTATTCAAGACGCCATTGATGAGTTCAAAACCAATAGAAATACAGCAAAAGAGGCAAAACAATTCAAAAATAACTGCCTTGCAACCAAAAATGCTAGGTCGAGTACTTCATTAACAGATGAGACAAAAGAAAAAATAATTCAATATTTTGAAGACGATGAAGTAAGTAGAGCTATGCCTGGCCAAAAAGATTATGTATCTGTAAAAAAAGATGGAAAGCGTCAAGCAATCCAAAAACGATTAATGATGACTACTTTGAAAGAAGCGTATACTCGCTTCAAGGAAATTAACGAAAATATTAAGGTAGGTTTTTCCTCATTTGCAAGCCTTCGTCCAAGGCAATGCAAGCTTTTATCCAATTCAGGAACACATAATGTTTGTGTGTGCACAACACACGAAAATATTAACCTAATCTTACATAGTTTGAAAAGAATCAATTTATCAAAGGATATTAAAATGTTAACTGGTAGTCTTTTGTGTGAAAATACAACATCAAATTGCTCAACTAGGGTTGTCATGTCTATTACGGCTTAACCAGCCGACGGTGTTTTGAAAATACCTGAAGGTCGTAGACACAAAAGTCAATTTGGACAAATTGAGTTGTAAGATTGTGAAAAATAATAGAATCGTTCTGGTGGGCTTCGATCCCACGACTCCCAATACGCTAGACTGGGCGCGTTAACCAACTACGCCACAGAACGGGTAACGATTCTGCAGCGCAATCGGCCAACCTGAAACCAAAGTCCGTCACGACCCCATTTTCTCCTTCACAACCCTACACCTCCTTCGGCTCTCTGAGATGCCCAATTCGACTCTCCTAAGCGTGCCTACGAACAACAGTGAGAGATTTTATTTTTAGCGTCGCACTGTTGCCTTGTTTGTGCCACACTACTCATAAGCCAACATTGGCTCAATGAGATGGTTAGTATGGGTCCGGCTTTCGACGTGGTCGTATCTCGTCATATCGACCCCTTTTGCGATAGAGAGATCGCCGCTCAAATTTACTCAACTAGGGTTGTCATGTCTATTACGGCTTAACCAGCCGACGGTGTTTTGAAAATACCTGAAGGTCGTAGACACAAATTGCTATCTACGATCTTGTTCGGATTGTCCAGATTCTTCATCATTGGAAAATACTTTATTCGCTGAGTTTGAAGAAAATTATATTGATCAGTTATCATTTGAGCAATGGGTGACCACGGATAGGTGTGACCTAGAAACTATTGTAAAACCTGTAGATGAGTTTGTGTCATTTTTTTGCTTGAAATTAGAAAGTTTAATTCCTCACGACTTTATTAAAACAGAGCAATCCCGCTTTTTAAAAAATACGAAAAATACATTACAAGATGGTGAATTTTTAGTCATTTGTGATTTTTCTGAAAACTATAGCTTTGTATTGCAAGATGAAGTGCAGTCCCATCACTGGAACGTACAACAAGCTACAATTCATCCATTCGTTATTTATTTCAATGGAAGTACGCAAATTGAACATTTTAGTTTTATTGTAATTTCCGAAGATTAAAGACACGACTCAGTATCTGTAAATTTGTTCATTGCCAAAATGATTAACTTTTTACGCGTTGATAAGGATAAAGAAATCAGAAAGATATATTTCATGTCTGATGGAGCAGCATCGCAGTACAAAAACCGTAAGAATTTTTCGAGCCTATGTCAATTTAAATCAAAGTACGGAATTGATGCAGAATGGCATTTCTTTGCTACGTCACATGGCAAAGGTCCTTGTGATGCTAATGGAGGAACCATAAAGCGCATGGCCACAAGAGCAAGTTTAGCCAAAGAACGTGAGCATCCAATTAAAACTGCAAAAGAACTATTTGATTGGGCGAATCGCAGAAAAGAAGAAGATTTAACAAAATTATCATTTTGTTTTACTACTACTGAAGAGTACGAATTAACGGCATCAGAGCTCAGCGAGCAATATAATAACGCGAAAACGATCCAAGGAACCCAAAAATTTCACTGTTTCATTCCATTGTCAGAAAATAAAATTAAAGCAAAACTATACTCGAACTGTACTGATAATGATGCAAAAGTGTTCGATATTGTAAAAAAATTGAATAACAATAAATAAATATATAAGTATTAATAAAATGTTTTCATGATCTCATAACGCATACCCAAATCCAAAACGTTTAAAGTTTATATATAACATTTAGAAACTCATCGATCATACTCTAAAAAAAATATCCTGGTAAAAAAAATTATTTTCGTGTAATCTGTTAATTCATTTTAATTTATACATATATACATATTAGTGTGGTTCAAAAAATCGATTTTGCTCCACACCGCTCATTCGATTCTAGATCAAATTCTGGGTGTCCTCCCAAAGTTTGAGCTCATTTGTATGAAAACTGAGACTGCACAAGCCCTTTAAAGTTTATATGGAAATTACTATGGGAAACGCAAGCAATTCATTCATTCGGCCATAGTGTTTGCCCATGTGCTCTTGGGGATTAGAACTACGTTGATACTGTGAGATATAAAAAGCAGCTACAACTTTGCCGAAGACCGTTTTTAAATCGGACGCCCAAGTAATTAGTTATTGATTTTTGAATGAGTTGTAAAACTTTGGCTATAATTATTGGGCTGTTCTGCAGGCATCACTGGATATATGCAGTAAAACATAGTAGCCATGATTTGTGCGTGCTATCTTTCGCGCCAGGTGCAGCAATGTTGCCTGTTCAGAAGTTAAATAAGCCCTGCTGAAGAATTTGTGACTGGATATAAATCAATAACTAATTACTGAGGCGTCGGATTTGAAAACGGTCTTCGGCAAAGTTGTAGCTGATAAATGTATCTCACAGTATCAACGTGGCTCTTATCCCCAAGAGCACATGGGCAAACACTATGACCGATTGAATGAATTGCTTGCGTTTCTCATAGTAATCCCCATATAAACTTTAAAGGGCTTGTGCAGTCTCAGTTTGCATCCAAATGAGCTCAAACTTTGGGAGGACACTCAGAATTCGATCTAGAATCGAATGAGCTGTGTGGAGCAAAAACGATTTTTTGAACCACTCTAATACATATACATATAATATTTATACATATACATAATATTTATACATATAACTAGTGGTCCCGGCAAACTTCGTCTTGCCATCAAGTAGGCTGTTGAAAAACGCTTTTGATCGTCCCATATAAAATGACAGTTTCGTTCGCGCTCGTTTTTTCTACTTTACCGGTGAATATCCTGGGATTTTTATGCACACAAACACGTCGGAACCCTTGACAAATAAAACTGAGAAAGAATCATTCAAATCCGTTGACCCGTTCGTAAGCCATTTCGTGACATACAAACATCATTCCATTTTTATTTATATAGATATACATAATACTAATGAATACATGAAAACGACTTGTTTAATTCACGCAAGGCCCTTAACAATAAAATCAGCAACAAACTGCGGTTCCCGTAATAATTTACACCGAACAAAAAATTTTTTTTTTCTACTAAATGTGAAAATTGTGACATGTTTGAAATGTCATAACTTTTTTACCATCACCAAATTTTTATGGTAGATAGCTAATATAATGGACCGTTTTCCCTCAAAAAATTACGTTGGAATTCCGATAGGGTTTTGAGATATTTGAGTTTTTGTGTCAAAAATTATGTTTTTTAATGCAAAAAAAAATTTTTTTTTACTGTTTGTATTTTTTTTTTGAATCTTTATTTAGTTGTCTAACTTTGTTTCTTTAGTTGTCTAACAATCGAACGAACCGTTTTTGCTGTGCAGCTTTTTGAATATTTTTGAACCATTTTCACATACACCCTTTTGAAAAGTTAGTCGTGACTCAACTTGAAGATTTGATATCGGAAAATGACGATTTAGATGGAACTGGAAAACTGTGCAAGGTTTCAGCTCAATAGAAAAAAATGAATTAAAAAATTTACCAAATTTTGGTGCTGTTGCTTGGAATCACTCTTTTCATAAAATTCCATTGGCATGGTTGCGATTGATGACTTTGTTGTTGGATGGGTCTTACCGCCGAAAACGGAATCTTCGGGGAGCCCACCGGTCGTATCAGTGTGAAGATTCTTGCAGGTTCATTGAAATGATCGTGCGGTTGCGTATGGAGTTACATTAGTTGGATGGGACTTACCCCCGAAGGAGAGGTCTTCAGGGACCCACCGGTCGTCCAAACCTAGGTATTCTCTGACGTGGATTGAGTTGGGGTCAGGTTGTAGAGTTGTCATGTACGGGAGTAGAGTCTGGCTTCCTTAAGGAAGCAAATTAGGGCCGCCAATGATGCGGGGTCATTTGCGAGGGCATTGCGGATGCTTCCGGGAATGTTATTAGTACTTCTGTGGAGTTCGTACAGAGGGCAGTGACAGATTACATGTTCCGCTGAGTTGTGTAGACCGCATTGTTCACACTCTTGACGGAAGGATCTGCTATTAAAGTTATACGCAAAACGTGTATGTCCGGTCCTAAGGCGCGAAATTATATTCTGGTCGCGGAGCAAGGAGAGCTCTTTCCAACCAGAAGTATCTCCCTTTACCTTCCGAAGCTGAGCCGAAGTTTTTAAATGCCACTCTTTGGCCCAATAGTCTATGACGACCCAGAGTTTTGAAAACACCAGAGAAGCACAAAAAACTGGTAACGGAGAAAACAATAAACGAACTTTCGCCTTGTGTAGCAGAACGCGTGCAAATTTTATCGAGAAAAAAAAAACAACTAGGTACGCAAAAGAGGCGAACTTTCTGCTTGAGCTAAAACGAAGCACTCAAATTTAAATAAATTTTTCTTATGGCTTAAAAGACAAAGTTCCTATAGAAGGCCTTGCAAATTTAACCAAATTTGGGTTATTGGGCACAACTAAGGTTTTGCGTTGAAACAACTCAAGTTTGAGTAGATACGCGTTGCCGTGTAGCTTTAAGAATTTGAAAAGAAGCGTGTAGGAAATAAAGTAACCTCTTTTGTACTCCAGCAACAGCAAAATACAGTCTATCTTACAAAACCATCGCCAAAATAAAACTATTACACAGTAAACAGCATAATGAATGTTGAATTTTCAAAAAAAAAACGAATGTGACCTTATTTTCTTGACATTTCAGGAATCACGATGTTGGAATTGTAAACAGACTGCTCATAAAAACATAGCAGTTCTGGTGGTGGCAAATCACTTGATAGTCGGAAGGTTGATTTTTCTAAAGGATGTAGTAAGCATTCTATTTTTTAATTAGTAATATTTTCTAGACACAAACATTGCACATACTCTGAAAGTGGATCAAATGAACAATGGTGAGAATCGAACTCACGACTCCCTGTTCGCTAGATAGGACGCGTTACTCCTACGCCACAAGAACCCTCGTGAACGCAGAAGTTATCCTGAATAAGATTTCAACTCAATAATCAATTTGCTCTCTTTGGCAAATCGCAACTTTTTTTGAAGAAAAAAAAAAAGAAATTCGATTCTCAACGAGAAGACGTGTAATTTTTTCGCATTTATTTAGTCCAATTTGTCCATTTATGCAAGTAGCAAAGTATATGTCATGTTTAGTTTTTTCGGTACCTAGTTAAAACATCCACTCGGCTTGTTTGCCGTAAACGATAAATCATAAGGCGGCATCCACAAATTACGTAACGCTCTAGGGGGAGGGGGGGAGTACGCTCAAGCGTTACGGCTCATACAAAAATTTGATTTATTTCATACAAAAAGCGTTACGGAGGGGGGAGGGGGTCAAAAATTTCCAATTTTAGCGTTACGTAATTAATGGATGCTGCCTTATTGAAAAGTATTATTTTTCAAAAAATTATGTTTTTCTGTAAAATGTATGATTGTCAAATATGAAAAAATACAGTATAATTTATCGGTTTATTTGAAAAAAAAAAGTTTAAGCGAATTTTAATATGGATAGTTTAAAGTTATATCGACTTGAGGTATAAGAGATAAATGATCTGGATATGTTATCTGAAATTTACCGTGTTGAATCATTTTACGGACACTTCTCAGTGACTTATAACTAATCTAAAAGCATGTAGAATAAACCATTCTGTATGATTCCTTCGCGTTATCAAGCCTTCTCAACTTAACTTTCGAATGGTGGGCGAAGATTTTGATTCCGCCACATGAACAATTTTAAATAAATAGAATTGTGTGGCCTTTTCATGATTCTTATTTCGGACGTTTCCTCACTTTTGCCTCATACTCCGGACACTTTGATTCGAATTCCGAACAGCAAATGAAAATCATAAAAAGAAAAGTCAAATCATCAATTGAAATCTTCAAGCCACTAAAGAGACGCCTAAGGCATTTGGGAATTATAAATATCTGTAAAATAAGCTTATATAAATGAGCCTCGAAAGTGAGCACTTTTGAACGGCAAAAATAGAAACATTTCGTGTGATATGTTTCCCATATGAAATAGAGCGTCCGGAATTTGAAGCTGTCCGTAATATGAATCAAAACGGTACTCCTGGAATAACATAAGCATCAAGGTGGTTCAAAAATCGTTTTTGCTCCACACCGCTCATTTGATTCTAAATCAAATTCTGAGTGTTCTTCCAAAATTTGAGCTCATTTGGATGAAAACTGACACAAGCTTTCAAAGTTTGTATGAGAATTACTATACTCACTTACTTACTTACTTACTTATTTGGCTTTACATCAATTATCTTGATAAAGCCTCGCCAACAATATTTCGCCAATTTCCTCGGTTCATGGCCGCTTCTCTCCATCCTCGACTGTGACCCACGCTCTCCAGGTCCTGGTGTACCTGATCAATCCACCTAGCTCGCTGCGCCCCACGCCTTCTTGTTCCGACCGGATTCGTGGCGAACACCATCTTTACAGGGTTGTTGTCCGGCATTCTTGCAACATGCCCTGCCCAGCGTATCCTTCCAGCTTTAGCTACCTTCACGATACTGGGTTCGCCGTAGAGTTGAGCGAGCTCGTGGTTCATCCTTCGCCGCCACACGCCGTTCTCCTGCACGCCGCTGAAGATCGTCCTTAGCACTCGGCGTTCGAAAACCCCAAGAGCTTGCAAGTCCTCCTCGAGCATAGTCCACGCCTCATGCCCATAGAGGACTACCGGTCTTATGAGCGCTTTGTACATCGTGCATTTGGTGCGGGGGTGAATCTTTCTTGACCGCAGTTTCTTCTGGAGCCCATAGTAGGCACGACTTCCGCTGATGATGCGCCTTCGTATTTCCCGACTAACATTGTTGTCAGCCGTCAACAAGGATCCGAGGTAGACGAACTCGTCCACCACCTCGAAGGTATCCCCGTCTATCGTAACACTGCTTCCTAGGCGGGTCCTGTCGCGCTCAGTTCCGCCAACCAGCATGTACTTTGTTTTCGACGCATTCACCATTAGCCCGACTCTTGTTGCTTCGCGTTTCAGGCGGGTGAACAAATCTGCCACCGTTTCAAATTTTCTCCCAATAATATCCATGTCGTCCGCGAAGCAAACAAATTGTCCGGATCTCGTGAAAATCGTGCCTCGACTGTTAAGTCCGGCTCTCCGCATGACACCTTCAAGCGCAATATTGAACAACAGGCACGAAAGTCCATCGCCTTGTCGTAGTCCCCGCCGAGACTCGAACGAACTGGAGTGTTCGCCCGAGATCTTCACGCAGTTTTGCACACCGTCCATCGTTGCTCTGATCAATCTTGTGAGCTTCCCGGGAAAGCTGTTCTCGTCCATGATTTTCCATAGCTCTATGCGGTCGATACTATCGTATGCCGCCTTGAAATCGATGAACAAATGGTGCGTAGGGACCTGGTACTCACGGCATTTCTGGAGGATTTGCCGCACGGAAAAGATCTGGTCCGTTGTCGAGCGGCCGTCGATGAAACCTGCTTGATAACTTCCCACGAACTCGTTTGCTATAGGTGATAGACGACGGAAGAGAATCTGGGATAGCACTTTATAGGCGGCGTTTAGGATGGTGATTGCACGATAATTTTCACACTCCAGTTTGTCGCCCTTTTTGTAGATAGGGCATATAACGCCTTGCTTCCACTCCTCCGGTAGCTGTTCCGTTTCCCAGATTCTGACTATCAGCCGATGCAGACAAGCGGCCAACCTGTCCGGGCCCATCTTGATGAGTTCGGCTCCGATACCATCCTTGCCAGCGGCTTTGTTGTTCTTGAGCTGTTGAATGGCATCCTTAACTTCCCCCATCGTGGGAGCTGGTTGATTTCCGCTGTCCGCTGTGCTGACGTTGCCATCGCCTTTGCAGTTCTGACCTTCTGTGCCTGTGTTCTCTGCGCCATTCAGGTGTTCATCGTAGTGCTGCTTCCACCTTTCGATCACCTCGCGTCCGTCCGTCAAGATGCTCCCATCCTTATCCCGGCACATCTCAGCTCGCGGCACGAAGCCTTTGCGGGATGTGTTGAGCTTCTGATAGAACTTCCGCGTTTCTTGAGAACGGTACAGCAACTCCATCTCTTGGCATTCCACCTCTTCCAGGCGGCGCTTTTTGTCCCGGAATAGGCGGGTTTGCTGTTTCCGCTTCAGTCTGTATCGTTCCACGTTTTGCCGCGTACCATGCTGCAGCATTGCAGCCCGCGCTGCATTCTTCTCCTCTAAAACCTCTTGGCACTCCTCGTCGAACCAATCGTTTCTTGAGCTCCGTTCCACATATCCGACAACGCTTTCGGCAGCGTCGTTAATGGCTGCTTTGACTGTCCTCCAGCAGTCCTCAAGAGGGGCCCTATCGAGCTCGCCCTCATCCGGCAACGCTGCCTCAAGATGCTGCGCGTACGCATTGGCGACATCCGGTTGTTTCAGCCGCTCGAGATTGTACCGGGGCGGGCGTCGGTACCGTACATTGTTGATGACGGATAGTTTTGGGCGCAGTTTCACCATCACCAGGTAGTGGTCGGAGTCAATGTTGGCGCCACGATAGGTTCTGACGAGAATTACTATGGGAAATGCAAATGATTCATTCAATTGGCCATAGTGTTTGCTCATGTTCTCTAAGGGGTTAGAACTTCTCTGATACTGTTGGATATATTTGTCAGCTACAAGGAAGACCTTTTTTTAATCAGACGCCTAAGTAAATAGTTGTTGATTTTTTTATAGGTTGAAGATCTTCGACTATAATAATTGAGCTGCTCTGCAGGCATCACTGGATATGTAGCCATGATTTGCATATACTATCTTTCGCGCCAGATGCAGCAATGTTGCCTGGTGAATGAGCACTGTTGAGGAATTTCCAATTGGTTTTAAATCAATAACCCAGATAGCCGTAGCGGTAAACGCGCAGCTATTCAGCATGACCATGCTGAGGGTCGTGGGTTCGAATCCCACTGGTCGAGGATCTTTTCGTAAAGGAAATTTTCTCGATTCCCAGGGCATACAAGTATCTTCGTACCTGCCTTACGATATACACATGCAAAAATGGTCAATCGGCAAAGAAAGCTCTCAGTTAATAACTGTGGAAGTGCTCATAAGAACACTAATCTGAGAAGCAGGCTTTGTCCCAGTTGGGACGTAACGCCAGAAAGAAGAAAGAAGAAGAACTAATTACTGACTCGTCTAATTTAAGTACGGTCTTCGTCAAAGTTCTAACACTATTAGCGTAGCTCTTACCCTTAGGGGTACATGGGCAAACACTGTGACCGATTAAATGAATTGCTTGATTACTTCCCATACAAACTTCAATTTGTGCAGTCTCAGTTTTCATCCAAATGAGCTCAACTATTGGGAGGATACTCAGAATTTGATCTAGAATTGAATGAGCGGTGAGGAGCTAAAATGATTTTTTGTACCATCTTATTAAGCATATCATATTTAACTTTTGTAAGATCGGACCAATAGCTACAAGTTATTGATTAGATTTGTAAACATCAAACTTTCATTTGGTAAATAATTTTCAGGAATAAAATTTTGATATCGTCTTCTGATATATGATCTTATATGTCAATCAATCCCGTTTTGATTGTCAATACTTCGCATCTGCTCGGGTACCGGTATTTTCCCGATACTACCTGTACTGACTGCTGCAGGAACCATATGAGATATGTCTCTTTCAAAATTTTACCAAGTGCGTTACTCATTTTGGCGGATCTCTGGAGGCTAGCGTCCATGGCGAGGACCAACCCGGCCAACTGCATGCTACATCACTGCTAACATTGAGTTATTAGACAAGTTCTGCTGAATTGGTTTTTATTCAGAAAAGTTCACAAGCAGCAATAGAAGTAGAATGACTATGTCCCTGATACCGGGCTCAATTCTCCGCAAACATTTCAGCACAGAAACCATACGTCTGTTTCCGAGAAGCTTCAGCCCGTCGTGCATCAATCAATCAGGTTCCATCCCTCGACGCGTACACAAAACGTGCCAAGGATAATACACGCGCTGATGAGTTCATCGATTTCAAATCAAGCAAACACTCGCAAACATGGAACTGAAATGTGAACGTATTTCTCACGGCCAACGGCTCAAGACTTTAACGCATGGTTGCACTCATCTAACTAACTAACTAACCATCCATTCGGTTTGACATGCTCACCGCTGATTTCAGAGCCATCCGGTGGATTCAGAAATCGCTTCTGTCAACAGTCAATCGGCGTATGTACGTGCCTGATGCATTATGCAAATAAATATCACCTGTAAACGAACATAATCTTTCCTTTCTACTTCTATCCGTAAACCGGAGGATAGGTACAATTGAAGTTTATCTCTTTGAGTAACGTTTGCGTGTGCGATGAAGAGTATGCACAAGATAAAAAGCAATAAGAAATGATGGTCCAATGAATAAGAGCTTCGACTACTTTATTTAATTTAAACGTCATATATATTGAGAAGTTAGGCAGGCAGTTATGAATGAATCACACGGTGCTACAAATGAAAAACAAAAATGTAACAATGGGAATCCCTGGTCAGATCTCATAAAGGGACCCGTAATATAGAATTCAATGCATTTTGTCATGCTACATATGGCTTTTTGAAAGGGGCAGAAAAGCTTTCGAATTACCGCTGGAGTACCTCAAGTTCTCAAGGGCCCGATGCTATGGAAGGCTACCCCTTCCGACGGGTGCTTAAATTGTTGGCTACGCCGACGACATCACCCTACACAACTAAAAATATGTTGTAAATATCAGTTTATTTTCATGCACATATTTGGAGCATCAAAATAAACTGAAATATCAACGACAAATCGCTTATTTTTCAATCGAATACATTTTAAATTTAGACGATCATGTTACATTGAGTTTTGTAAGCATTAGGAAGAAATATTCCATTTTTGCAATTATGAAAACAAAAATCACTTGCAACTTCTTTGCAATCTACTACAGATGACACGCAGACTTTGTCCTTTGGCAAGAGAAGCCTGGGTCATCCACAATCAAAGATTTTCTGACATCCCTGAGGTAACTCAGGTTAGTCAGATGTGAAAATATTGTATAATATTGGTCCCAAAACGCTGCCTTGAGGAACACCAGCTCTTACAGGAAGTCTTTCAGACTTGCAGTTCTGATAATTAGCCTGAAGTGTACGATTTGAGAGACTTTGGTTTATTCTAACAATGTTTGTTGGAGTTCTATGTCTAGGAGAGCAAAACCAGTAGAATAGCCTTCAGATTTGTTGAAGCGAATACAATTTGATGAGTAGTCGGATGTCCATGTCGGAATCCGAACTGTTCATTGGCAAAAATTGAATTTTCGTTGATGTGGACCACCATTCTGTTCACCAAATGAACTTATCGAAAATTTTACTGATGGAGGAAAGCCAGCTGATTGGACGATAGCTGGAAGCTTCTGAAGGATTTCCGTTCAGTTTTAAAATTGTTACAACCTTGGCACTTTACCATTTCTCAGGAAAATATGCTAATTGGAAGCATTTGTTAAAAATACAAACCAAGAAAGACCAGCTACTCTCTGGAAGTTTCTTGATGAGAATGTTGAAAATTCTATCATATGTTTGATATATTAAATAATAGTTCTCAATTCTTCCAAATCAGTCTCCAATCTAAATGATTCTAACAACTCCACTTAAATCTAAATGATTCTATCAAGCACGGATTAGGAGTCAGAGTCTGTGCAGAGTGATCTGTCAGCACTATAAAGTAGTACAAACATCGAAAGTGTACCATACCAATGGTTTGACCGCAGTTGTTGATTACAACAGTGGCCATTTGTAATAATATGTTTAAGAACAAGTAGGGTGGATCAGAATAGAATGAATTTTTATAGAGTAGAATTGATTAGAATACAGATAATAAAAATAATATAAATACAGATATGTAATGTTCGAGTGTTTCGATCAACTTTGATACGGTCATTGTTCAGCTACAATGATTTGTATATATTTCAATTACACTTTGGCCCTTTTCTAATGTCAGTCAAGACAATATGTGTACGAGTAAATTTTATGCAACTTGCCAAATTGAATGAAATAAGAACAACCGCAAAGGTGTAATGATTATGTATGCACCTAACCGATGATTGTAGATTGAACGGAATTCACCATGCAATATTCTTTCCATACACTCCAAAAGGGCGTATCTAAATATCATGGCCAAGAATGATTCATGCACATTTGCATGCATTGGACTATTTCTTAAAATCACTATCAGGAATTAGATTAGTAGATATCATTTTTCATGTATTGGCTGACTAGTAATAACAAAACAAAGCATTGGCCCTTTTGAAATGTCGGTCTTGATAAATGAATAAAAAAAATACAATATCCTTAACCAGATAAAAACTACAAAGTATTATTATAATTTGTTTGTTTAGACAAGTTAAGTAGCAAACACCATGTGATTTCTATCATATAAGTTTCAAAAGGACGTAATTCAAAATTCTGATTTAGGATTTTTTTCAAATTCGTCTCAGAGATGCATAACAACGTCAGGAATCAACTACCGACTACCGTTTGAATGGTATATTTCATTTGATAATAACGATTATTGGAGCACCGTGAACCACTTATTTTCGTTTTATTGTCCCGAAATTTCATTCGACTCAAACAAAAATTGATCTTTTATCTTCAGTTTGCAGACAATGCTTCACAAAATATATGAAGTAAAAACATACGTGATATGTAACCGATAAAAAAAAATGTCATACTTCGATTCGAATTCCGGACAACTCATGAAATTAATAAATAGAAAAGTCAAATCTTATCAAAACGCTTATAAAAAATAGTCTCAAAAATGAGAACTTTTGAACGGCAAAAATTGAAACATTTCGTGTGAAATGTTTCCCATACAAAGTAGAGTGTCCGGAATTTGAAGCTGTACGTAATATGAATTAAAACGGTAGTTTCGTTTAGTTGGGTTGCTTCAATTTTTTTTGGACAAACTATAAAAAGGGCTTCATTTCTCTATGCATTGAACTTCCATTTTTCAGTGTTGCTGTGACATTACTTATGGATGTGGAGAAACTAAACCTTATCTGCTTATTGTCACCTTAAATAATATGCAAAAATATGCTTCAATCAATTACGGGCTTCTATCAGGTTAGTCCATAATTCTAGAAGGTGGCGCACACAGACCAGTTCGTGACAGCAGAATCTAGGCTGATCTTGACGTAATAAAATTTGGAATCGATTTCTCTCCCCCATGTTTCGATGAATCGATCTAATTTTCGAAACACAGTTTATTTTCTGTCAAAATCATTGTCGAATTTTCTTGAACCTCGGATATGATTATGGAGGTGTCCGACCGTTTGGCCGAACGCCATTAGGCCGAATACCATTTGGCCGAACGGGTCGTTTGGCTAAATGCCGTTTCAAATTGCTAGGTACAACACTGATGTGTAGGACTCATAAGTGTGGCCCAATATCTAATAAAGAAGTGATAAAATCGACTCGTTAATTCAGGAAGTTGTGAACTCTCCATATCGCATCAAGACTCTAAGCTGGTGGATGGTGTGATCGGGATTACCAACGGTGTACTAGGGTTTCAAGTGTTATTCAATGATTTCATCACATTTTTTTATTATTTTATACCTAGGATATTCTTTCGAGTTGCAATTGCAACTGGTTTCGTTGCAATTGGCAAACTTTTAGCTTTTATTTTGATTGAAAATTTTTCTTCCTTTAAATCATTGGCTGTTCTTTGTAGTAATACTGATATAACGATTATTTTCATTAAACTTGCTCAAGTTTTTATAAGAAATTTTTCCTATGTTTGATCATAGGCTGTTCTTTCATGAGAGTATTATTTTTAAAAGTTATTAGAATTAAGGCGTATAATACGTTCATAAAGATTCTTACTCAAAGCATAGTTTTTTAACTCAATGATTAACTTAGACAAGATGTCATTCTCCTCCAAGTTTAAGATTTCAACGTGTGAACTGAACTATACACCATTGCCTGTGTATATCAGTAAACCGAACGACTCGGTGAACACTTACGTCAAAGAAGCTCACTGTTTCTTCGTTGTGAAAAAAAGAAGCCAAAATTTGAGGTTGCTGGAGCTATGAAATAATTTACTCTGTACGATTCGAGGAATCGAAGCAAACCGATCCTGCAAAAGGACGAACCGTAAACCGTTTTACTTACTGTTAAAAACTTACTACATACAAACGCAATGCTGGCAGCTATTACTGCTAGCAAAGAAGTGAGAAATTGCTATGCTTTCAGCAATGACTGTTTCTTAACACTAAAGAGCTTATTATTTGTAAATCAATGATGATTTATCCTTCTTCAAGAATAAGCGAAATAAGTTTTTTGAAATTCAGCTTTAAAATTCATTGCAAATGTATGCTAATTCACTATAACCACAAATGACCCTTTCGGCCAAATGACCTGGAACCGTTTATGGGAAGTTCAGAGTTTTAGTTGAGATACTGTAACTGAAAAGTTGAAAATACCTGCCGGCGAAAATTTTCCTATACATTGTGCTCAGAACAGTTTTTACTTAATTTTTTTTCTTTGCATATTTTTTGTTATACTTATTTGTTATTTTATGTTATATTTATTTGTTAAAATCTTTAAATTGAACAAAACCCATTTTTCCGCCCGAATATTTTAAGACATTCAATGTGTAAAATTTAATTTTTAAATATTTGGCGAAAAAAAAAAACAAATATATTTATTTTAGATGCCTCTTTCAGCTCAGGCCTGACATAAAAATTTTTGCTCAATGAAATGAAACTAATCTTTTTAGATTAAATACGTTTAAATCACATATATGGGATGGTACACAAATTATGTCACGCTAAATTTCAACTTTTTCGACCCCTCCCCCCCCCCTTTGGTAACACTTTTTGTATGAGTCCTCCGAAAATTTTGTAAGGCTTGTCACGCTTGGCTTGACCACCTCCCCCCCCTTGGAGCGTGACGTAATTTGTGCATGACCCCTATCATTTTTTTTTCAGAATGCTTTAGCTGTTTTCCTTTAGGTGCTCCTCTAGTGGTACTAATGGTACCTCATTTCCCAAGCAGGCTGGAAAAGTTGACCTTGAAAAGTAATTACTGAGGATCATAATCAGCTATTGGAAGAAATAAAAGATCAAAATTTAATATGGAGAAGTATTGAACAGCATCTTATTAAGATGTTTTAAGATCGAAACAATATATGGCAAGTTTATCTATATCTATACACAGAGAAGCTAACAAATATTTTTTGGATAATTACCACATAATCATTCATTCTGCAGTAATTATGATCTAGAGGGCGGTGTCGCTTCACTGCTGTTGATTTTAAAATCAAATGATGATATAAATAGCTCGATAGTGATATTGATAGTTTTAGGCCATCAGTTGATATGACTGATATTGTGCAACTCTGATTGAAAGGCTTATACAAATATTATATCCCTCCTTCAAAATTTTCGGAAATTTTTTACATTTTGAGGGGACAGTTGGCTCGAATACCCTCTATGTGATTTTTGATGGTTATTTTTTTATCTGGTATGAGTCCTTATAAGACCAATTTGGAACCCTTATAGGGCAACCCGGCAGACGTAAAAATCAAATTCACATGTTGAAACGAACAAATTATGATCGCATATCTCAATTTGATATTCAATAGATGTTCAAAAATTTTATAAATCTCAACATCTGAAAATATGTAAGCAAGATCAAAATGAGTTCTTTGACATGAAACGAAACACATTCAACAGCAAAATGGCGGGACTGAACAGTGTGACGTCAGGACAATCTCTAGTAGCAAAAAGTAGTCTCAGAAAGCAAAGAAAATGATGCTCTTATTCCCTTGATCTTCCAACTGATAGGCATAGCCAATTGGTTAGCTTCTCTGTGTATAGATCTGAAGGTCGAAGGCTCGATCCTGGTTTGCTGGCTTTTAAATTATTTTCAATTTTCGTTATCTGTCATATCATGTTAATATTGATTTGTTGGTCAGTAAATAAACTTACCAGATATTGTTTCGATCTTAAAATATCTTAATAAGATGCTGTTCAATACTTCTCCATATTAAATTTTGTTATTTTCATTCGAATCAAATTGCTTTCATAATACTCATAACAAACTATCTTCCCAGGGACCTTCCTTAGCCGAGTGGTTAGAGTCCGCGGCTACAAAGTAAAGCCATGCTAAAGGTGTCTGGGTTCGATTCCCGATCGGTCCAGAATCTTTTCGTGATGGAAATTTTCTTGACTTCCTTGGGCATAGAGTATAATCGTACCTGCCACACGATATACGAATGCGAAAATGGCAACATTGGCAAAGAAAGTTCTCAGTAACTGTGGAAGTGCTCATAAGAACACTAAGCTGAGAAGCAGGATCTGTGCTAGTATGGACGTTAATGCCTACGAAGAAGAACAAACTGTCTTATAATTATGTTTTCAACTAAAACAAATTTTTGAATAGACTTTGTTATTATAACTGATTTTGTTTTAATCGTGTTATAGTTTCTTTGACCTACCAAGACTTTTTCTAGCAAAAATGAAACAAAGTTTGTTATTTACAATAAATTTTGATATAATTATGATAAGATTTTGTTGCAATCCACTGGTCGGGAAGAATGTAAACAAAAAGAACAAAATACAAAATAACGAAATTGCACAGAGAACCATTTAACAGGGCTTGGGAACAGCCAACCATTCTCAATGTGCACAATTCGAGAGCTCAGAATATAATGAAGGTAATAACGGCGCCGGCCACGTCCTTACGATCAACGAGGAGGGGAAGGGATGTTAGTGTGACTACTGTTGTAACTAGAGACCGAGATCACCTCTACATCTCTACGGTTGTCGTGATCCGACTTATGAAACTTTGATTTCAAATATATCTATTTTAATAGCTTCATTACAAACATAGACAAATGTATGTTGACATATGTGGTGGAAAAGTTGTTGTTTATTAAAAAAATTGAATATTTTTATTTTCATTTGATGAGTGTTCATGATGAAAGTTTTTGCCGACACAGAGAGGGACGAACCTCATTATTTATTTTTTTAATTCAAGTCAAACACATTTTTTTATTAATTTATCTTCGGTCCTTGAGCGTCGCGACTAATATCTGAATAGTTCGCTGTATTAATGAAAAACGTAAAAATGCAGCGCCATGCTAAAAATCCGGTTTCAAATCGCGGCGAGTTGAGGTACGACGTGAGTGAGTTGTGGGCTGTCCGGTCTTGTGGCGGTGCGACAATATTTTCCAACAGGAGTATTCCGTAACCGAAACGTTAAAATCGAACCAAGGAGCAGCAACACGATTTAACTCAAACAATTTTATTATGTTGCCAACGAAATAATGAAAAGTATCTTTTCCGCCTAATATTATGGAAAAAAACTCACAAAATAATTCGAAAGAGGTGAGTCCCTCGCTGCAATCGCCACTTGAGGGTATTAGAAATTCCATCGGAATTCATTCACCATCATTTTACAATTTCTGAAAAATTGTTTTGTAATGATTCATTATGCAAATCAAAACAGTTGAGAAAGCGTTGCGTAATGCATCATTACAGCACTGGTTTCAGTTGCGTAATGACAATTCCCGCACTGCATACAGGAAAGTTGGCCTTTTCATGACAGATTAACGTGATGAAAAACAGCCTATTACGATGAGAAATTGCAAAAAAAAACTTATTCAATATTCGGCTCAAAGAAGCCCAACTGAATGAAAAGATTCACGGGAGTGAAAATTTTTCGCGTTCGTTATGAAGCATTGCACACTTCGATCTCTTACGATGCTACGTAATATTGAGAGACTGAGTGACATAAGCGTGAATCAAAACAAATTAAAACTTGAGTGAAACTTTTATGAAAAACGTCGTAAATAACTGAATGATCAATTTATGTGGGAAATAAATGGAACTCCTTTGTTTTTGAAAGCGAGCTTATTGCATGCAAAATTTAAGCGATGTACATGGCGAAAATAAATGTTAAACAGAGAATTCATTTTAAAACAGATGTTCCGGAGGGACGAGGTACGGAATCTAGACCAATCGTGTTCGGTTCGTGTTGTTCAAGTGCAAAAGGCTTCGTGTTCAGCTGACGATGAACTACTGGTGAGATCGTTTCATGCTTATGATAATTCATTTTTATCGTTGCAAAGGTACTTTTATGTTATATTCAAATAAGCTTTGAATGATTTGTCACTACAAGTGTCGACTTTTTCGTGTTTCATTTAAAGCTAATATACCTTTATGTTTTCTCAATTGCTTAAAAATAACCTTTGAATAGTTCGACATTATTAATGTCGACGTAAGACATTTTTTGTTACAACGTAACGTTTTTTTTTAATTTTCAAACATACTTTGAATGATTCGTTATTACATGTGTCAACAGTACCCTTCTTTATGTTACATACAATTTTGAAATACACAAACCTTTCTGTCTTCGTCATAACCTAAAAGTAACCTATGAATAGTTCGATATTTTGAATGTCGACATTTTTATAATTTATTTCAATATATTTTTACTGCGTTACAGAAATGCAAAACTAGTTTTAAGTGATGGTCGTATTTGCCCTAGATCGCATCACCGACCAAAGGTGACTCCCAAATCTTTTCCTCCCTCACTAACCACACCTGTCCCGTGATGATTGTGGAGATGCAGAGGTATTCTCGGTCTCTAGAAGCAACGATCATTACACAATAATGTTCCTTCCCCTTCCTAACTGACTGTGAGGACCTGGTCGGCGCCGTTTTCGATCAATAATATGAGAGCTGCTAAAATTGCACTTTGAGAATATGCAAAAAAATCCCATCCCTTATTTCAATGTGACATGGGAATTAAATCAGCAACACTTTGACGGCGTAAGTTATTTTCCACATCAATACTATATTAGTACTTCCATCAGGACGTACTTTAGATCTAAAAATTGTACTCATATCAGTTCCATCAATTTTTTTTTAAATATCAGTGAAAAATGAATTTATGATATCTGGAAAACTGTTGCTCCAAAAATAACTTGGTATTTTGCGGCAGGCTTCTGATTGATGGTGCTTTGGAAGACCACGCGTTTTTTGAAAATCAAAAATATAGATAGTCGAGTTTTCCTGCCGATTTCTAATAACCATTGATTTTGATAACCACCAAAAATCGACCGTTCTAAACATTGTGCCTTATAAGTGTGAATTTTAATTAAAAGCTATCAACTTCAATTATCACAACGTTTTACAATATTGATTGAACGAAAACCGATTGCGATTTTATTAATAAATTAAAAATATATAGCATGTACAAAGTGTCCACTTCATAAAATGAACAGTCCTTATAGCTTAGCGTGTTAATAAGATCCCCAACTGTTATTTTTTATGAATCCCGCTTATGATGAATTTAAATATTCTCAAATCAATTGAGCACTTCCCATTATTGTAGCGCTACGCACACTCCACACCTTTAATCACAGTTCGAATAGTAAATATTTTCAGTTCTGTTGACACATACCGGAAAAGTGAAACCAGGATTTGCTGCAGCAGCTCGCAACGGTCTTCGATGGCGGTGGCCCTCTCTACAAATATGGAAGCTCGGCTTGAAGTATTCAAAACATTATTTGTTTGTATTTTCACCTAGTGCAAATAACACGGTAATAAAACACAACCATACACTTCGTTCCGTATCCATTCCACGCCGGCTAACTAAACCGATACCGACAGACAAGAAGGAAAACTCACTTTTCACCGTTTTTCACACGTCGCTTATTTTAATTTTCCTTCTTTATTTCTCCTGTTCTGTGAATGAAACACTAGTGGCAGGCAGCGCATCGCTCACTTTACATTCACAAAAAAGGAAACTGCAACATGTTATGGCCCCATGAACAAAAAAACAGAGATTTATCCTACAAATCCGTTGCCACTGAAAGTGCTTTCAATTTTCGTTGCGATTTAATCCTTGTGACACGAGAAAATACGTTCTGTTTCTTTATGAAAATGTTAACTCTTCCACCACTCTACCGAAATGCGAATAATTCCAGAGCCGATGTACTTTCTGTTCTTCAGAAGCTCCCTACAGAAATGAACCGCGATGGAACGTTGAACTTTTGCGCGCTTGGAAGTGTCACGAATTCGCCGGAAACAAAATTCCAACTCGGTCCAAAGAGTTGCAAACTTCTGTGAAAATTTCACTTCATCATATAGAAACCCTTCAACAAGTGCGTATATCCAATTTTCAGAAAAACTTGAAACAACAAGAACAAAAAAACTTTAATTCGTACCTAACAGTACACATAAAAAATCCCTCGGCGATTGACCGGAAAAAGTATCGGCTATCGTAAGAACCGCAGAAAACACAACCGCACGGCACCACGCACCGATGAACAATGAGACAAACCTTCGCATCCCGCCAGCATAGAAATCACTCCCATTGACCCAAAGGTTCTGTCTGCCGTCCAAAAGCTCACTTCTCACCTTTGCATCCCATGTGGTTGTCGCCTTCTACATTCGAAAAAGGTGCCCTCCTAACCGAGCATAGGTTGCCGATGCTCTCGACTGAGAAAAAAGGGAGAGAACGACTGAGCATAAAGTCATGATATTGGATTCTGCTAACGGAGATACGATGGGATTGTCCATTACACCGTGTACCATTATACCGCCGCAGCATATGAAGCATGTTTATAAGAAATAAACAGAGAGTGAGATTTCTCTATTAGCGCTCTGGAAGGAGAGAGAGAGCAATGTTGCATTTTTATGACGTTCTTGTATTTTAGGAGCCTTTATTACAGTGGGAAGTATGCAACATTATTGAATATCTAATTATCCGCAAGAACCGCATCAAACTAAAACATAAGGACTGGAAACAATATGTCGTGGTTTGACATTTCAATTCTACAAAAAGCGACAATACTGACATTGTTGTTAAAATTAGAGTAAAGTTTGGAAGAATAAAAGCTTCGAAACGGTTTATTCTATGCACCAGTTCCAAACGTTATTCACACCATATGGGTAATTTCACAGGAATTGTTATAGAGTAAGCAAATGTGATTTCGATTGGAAAAAGTCTTATAAAAACAAAAATATCAAAAAGATTACCTTTTTGTGGTGCGCAATGTGGTCATAACAAGCATATTGAACCCCATCTTGTTTGTCGGGCTAGGGCAATGTGTTCTGCTAGTTCAAGATTCACGGTTCAAGTTTTGTTTGCAACGAAATGTAAAACCAAGATTTCTAGCGATGTATGTTTCATATGTATTCCATTCGGCTCGTAGGAAATTGAAAGTGGAGTTGATAGGGTTGAGAACCGCTTCATGGGATACCGTCGTTGGGGGTGAGAATGGGTCAAAATGGGATATGTACGATTTATTTATTGAATAACTATCGCAATTTAACTCCAATAAACTTCATATTTGGTGTGTATGTACTTTGATGGTACATTAACAACTGTTTAAAATATTAAAGAAAAATGTTTATTCACAGCGGCACCACAAGTGAATAAAAAATGACCCAATCTCACCCCATAGAGGGGGTGACATTGGGTCACTGTAATTGAAATAACTTGTTTTTTTAAGAATATGATAGCAAAACCATTCACAGCTGAAAAATATTGATAAAATACGATGCAAACAAGACAAAAAGATATCTAACATTTTTCACAAGTATGATAAACCCACTTAAAAGAACGACTGTTCCAAAAAATAGAAGAGCTATGAGAAAAAATATGTAAACCCAACATTTATCGTCAAGTTTACATAAATTTTCTTTTTTTTCCCTCAAATTGTCCTCAAAGTTTCATCCCCATATTGCCATAAAGCCTATTCAGTTTTCCCAAAGGTGTACTGAAACAGTGATTATTTTAAACCTTCGCAAATAGTGAAATTGTGTGACATTTCTGGCAGATGTTGACGTCATAATCCCGGTATTTCAGCGATCCAACTCATTTGTACTTCCGTGAGATGTTTCTATAATATGAAAACACTGATAAATAATTACAATCCAAAAAAAAACAATCCATCTGATAAAATTGTACTATGTATCACGAAAAACAGTTGCTGGTTTGAGAAGTTGTCAAAATGCGTTGCATTGCACAGTGGTCCAAAAATCAGTTTTATCGCGGAAAGATGCATTTTGAGCTTTAGAATGAAACATTAGACACAAACGGTCTTCTACATAGTTGTTTGTATTAGTTAAGCCCTTTGTTTGGTGTTATAGAAAATTAGGCTGGACCACATTTTCATAGAAATTGTGTAACTAACTTTCTTATTTGTAGAAATTATATTATACATGCTTCAGCAAAGTTGTAGGCCATTCAATTTCAAGCAATTTTGCCAAAAAAAGTTTTTTTGTATCTCTTAAATTGACCGATTTAGAGCTTTTCTCCTGTAGTGACATAGGGTGGTCCGAAAAAAACTGGTTTTCTGGTTCTAGAGTTTTCAATTCAAATTTCTCATCAAAGTAGTCTATTAAACACTTTTAGAGCTTTAAAAAATGCGTTATTTGGTGAGTGAAGAAAATCGATATCTCATCCGTTTAGGAGTTATTGTTGTTTTTCTCTCAAAAACGTGCCTACTTTGATTGTGAATATCTCTGATTGGGGCAAACATAAAAAATATCTTTTGACGGCATTCAAAAGACAGAATAAAATTGTATATTATATCAAAAAAATTACAGATGTGTTATTTTTGTAACTCTAATAAAATGCCTTGAAAAACAAAGGATTATTAGCAGTAAAACTCTAATAACTTTTGAACAAAAACAGATATCATCAATATTTTTGCATGAAAATTTGCGTTTTGTTATGTTCTTAAAGTCGTTCATACCACCATAAAACCAGTTTTGTTCGCACCACCCTATGTCACAGCAGGAAAAAAGCTCTAAGTCGGTCAATTTAAGAGATACAAAAAAACTTTTTTAGGCAAAGTTGCTTGAAATTGAATGGTCTACAACTTTGCTGAAGCATGTATAATATAATTTCTACAAATAAGAAAGTTAGTTACACAATTTCTATGAAAATGGTGGACCTAATTTTCAATAAAACCAAACGAAGGGCTCAACAACTTTGTAGAAGACCGTTTTTGTCTAATGTTTCATTCTAAAGCTCAAAATGCATCTTTCCGCGTAAAACTGGTTCTTGGACCATAGTGCATTGTTCTTCAATGCACCGAATCCTCAAGTAGACTTTTTTGATGTTTCAGAGATGCTGTATTTAGAAAGAAAAAACACATCTTAATAGATAAAGAGAACACCAGGCACCGATAAATGTCAAAACAGTGGACTTGCAATTAAATTTACTATCTTTCTTGCCTGACCCAATCTCACTCCCATTTTTATGTTTTAGACACCGAACCGAAAAATATAAAACTTTTGTGGAAAAATCAAATAGATTCCAGAAAATACGTGTCAAGTGTAATAAAAATACTTTCAACCTTCTACTAATATAAAAAAGAGAATAAAGTACATGCGTTATACTTTGCACAGGAGAAATTTAATGTTGTAAATTATGTCTAGTTTCAACATACAATTTTGTTGATATATTAAACAAAAACTACTGTTTCTTAAAATGTACATTGTGATTAATTATGTGTAATAATATGTTGCCTAACATATGAACTATAAATTTTAGTAATATCAGTGTTATTAGCTGAAATATTTCATTTATCATATTTTTTTTCCGTTTTGACCCATTCTCACCCCACAGACCCATTGTCACTTGACAGCCACGACGTTAAAATCATCATAGGAGATCTAAACACTCAGGTTGGCCAGGAAGAGGAATTCAGACCGACATTTGGAAAGTTCAGCGCCCACCGGCTGACGAACGAAAATAGCTTACGACTGATTGATTTCGCTACCTCCAAGATTATGGCCATTCGTAGCACCTATTTCCAGCACAGCCTTCCATACCGATACATCTGGAGATCACCATAGCAGACAGAATCACAAATCGACGTTCTAATTGATGGACGGCACTTCCCCGACATTATCGACGTCAGGACCTATCGTGGCGCTAACATCGACTCTGACCACTATCTGGTGATGGTCAAACTGTGCCAAAAACTCTTAGTCGTTAACAACGTATGGTACCGACGGCCGCCCCGGTATGACCTAGAGCGGCTTAAGCAACCGGAGGTCGCAACTGCGTACGCGTAGCACCTCGAAGCTGCATTACTGGAAGAGAGTGTTCTGGATGAAGCCCCTCTTGAGGACTGATGCACAGGAAAAAAAAATCTGTGGTAAAGATTACCATTGTAGCTGACTACGCCCATTCTTAAAACTATCATGGAATTTCTATACAAATTACTATATATGTAGTACATACTACCACATTAATGGTGCATTTGACATCTCTGGTCTGCTGAAAATTGCCGGTGCGAGCGCTTTAGCTAACCCCCTAGAATGACAGTTTTACCGAACATTTTTTTTTTGCGTGTGGAGAACATTGAAAGCAGCCATCAACAATACAGCTGAGAGCATCGTCGGGTACGTGGGACGAAGTCGACGGAACGATTGGTTCGACGAGGAATGTAGGCAGATACTGGAGGAATAGAATGCAGTGCGGGCGGTCATGCTGCAGCAAGGGAGCCGACAGAACGTGTTCCACGGAAACGGCAACAGCAGATCCGCCTCTTTCGGGAGAAAAAACGCCGCCTGGAGTGCGAGGAGATGGAACATCTGTGCCGGTCTCAAGAAACACGTAAGTTGTTTCAGAAGCTCAATGCACCCCGCAAAGGCTTCGTGCCGCGAGCCGATATGTTCCTGGGGGGGGGGGGGGGGTTAGCATTTTGACGGACGAGCGTGAGGTGATCGAAAGGTGGAAGCAGCATTTCGACGAACACCTGAATGTCGCTGAGAGCACAGGCAATGAAGGACGGGACAACGAAGGAAATGCCTTCGTCAGCACTGCGGGCAATTGAAACCGACCAGCCCCCACTTTGAGGGAAACTAAGGATGCCATTCATCAGCTCAAGAACTCACCTACAAAGTATTATCCCAGATCATCTTCTGGCTTCTTTCACCTGTAGTAAACAAGTTCGTGGGAAGTTATCAAGCCGGCTTCGTTGACGGCCTATCGACAACGGACCAAATATTCACTGTACGGCAAATCCTCCAAAAAATGTCGTGAATACCAGGTTCCAACGCAGCACCTTTTTATCGATTTCAAGGCGGCATACGATAGTGTCGACCGCGTAGAGCTATGGAAAATCATGGGCGAGAACAGCTTTCCCGGGAAGCTCACGAGACTGATATGAGCGACGATGGAAGGTGTGCAAAATTGTGTGAAGGTTTTAGGCGAGCATTCCAGTTCGTTTAGATCTTGCCGGGGACTACGTCAAGGTAATGGACTTTAGTGCATGTTGTTCAATATTGTGGAGAGCCGGATTTAACAGCCGGGGTACGATTTTTACGAGATCCAGTCAATTTATTTGCTTCGCAGATGATATGGACATTGTCGGCCGAACATTTGAAAAGATGGCAGCCATGTACACCAGCCTGAAACGCGAGGCAGCATAAGTTGGAAAGGTGGTGAATGCGACCAAAGTACATGCTAGCCGGTGGAGCCGAGCGCGATAGGGCTCGTTTAGGTAGCAATGTTACGATAGATGAGGATACGTTCGAGGTGTTCGACGAGTTCGTCTACCTTGCCGTCAGCAAGGACAATAACGTTAGCCGTAAAATACGGAGGCGCATCATCAGTGGAAGTCGAGCCTACTATGGCCACCACTAGAAGCTGCAGTCAAAAAAGATTTACACCTGCACCAAATATACCATGTACAAAACGTTCATAAGGCCGGTAGTCATCAATGGGCATGAAATGTGGACGATTCTCGAGGAGGACTTGCAAGCACTTTGAGTCTTCGAACGTCGGGTGCTTAGGACGATCTTTGGCGATGTGCAGAAAAATTGTGTGTGGCGGCGAAGGATGAACCACGAGCTCGCCCAACTCTACGGTGAACCCAGTATCCAGAAGGATATGATGGGCAGCGCATGTCGGCAACGCCGGACAGCAACCCTGTATTAATAGCGTTCGCTTCAGATCCGGTCGGTACAAGAAGGCGTGGAGCGCAGTAAGCTAGATGGGCCAATCAAGTGCGCACCAATTAACGAGCGTGGGGCAGAACCGAGGATGCAGAGATGCGGCCACGAACCGAGTATTGTGGCGTAAAATTGTTGATTCAGTGTAATCTAAACAAATGAATGAAAATGGTTTAGAATATTGATTAAAATACTTTTTTTTTATATATAAGAAACTTTTTTATATACAAAGAAATAAAAGTGAAGATTTGCTGATTGTCAGACAAAACGGTCTTATGATCAAAAAGACGTGGAAGCTATAAAAATATGTCTTATAAAAGCAGAAAAATGTTATCTAAATGCCTTTTCTTACGTCTAATTTGTAATCCATTATATTACGGAGCTTTTGAAAATTTTCCATTCTGCGGTAGCTGTCAAAGTTCTACCGCCGCCTTGAGAATCATTGTATCATTGAACGAAACTATATTTTTTTCGCAAAAGTGGAATAAATGTGCATCTGACGTGTGATCGATCGTGAGCGTTTTCTCGTATGAGTGAAAGGGGATGGAGGCGCAGTAGATGGTAGCTTACATGGTGATGACAGCTCCTCCGTGGTCTTCGATAAACTTAGTGAGATTGTTCTGATTATTATTATTATTATTTTAAGTTTTATTTACACATCAAAACATATAGGGGAAAGTGGTCCAAAATGCCACTTTGAGAATATGTGGCGTTTTCACGTGTGTTTGTTGTGGTTCACTAACATACACTACATACATTATTTGAATACTATGCCACAATTCATGATAGTGTTTCATTAATGCATACATAATAATATGCTGTTTTACGGGAGGACGGGTCAGAGTAACTTTTCTTTCTGTTTCAGAGAGCGAGTAAGGGCGCTTAAGCCTAGGCTTTAGAGCCAGGACATACGGGGGAAATACCTGTGTCCCATCCTAGGAAAAGGACAAACAACAATGGAGTGCGCATTAACTCTATTAGCAACGCCACTCCCAACGATTTTGCCTATCTCCCTAAATGGAACGGTTGGTATGGTTGTCCCGTTTCATCCCTCACAATATTTCAACTTTTCCTGTCTATCATGTTATTCATTCTTGAATAATCTGATCGCCGGAATTTTTTGAATTACCTCCAAATCCCAAGTCTGCACAGTGGGCCTGGCCATTTTAATATTTGTATCAAATCATTGATATGCTGCAAATATTAATGTTGACAAGAAAGTACTGGAAGAAATTTCAGTATTTCCAGGATGCATTTCAATATTGGTTGTTCAAGCACTTTTTTTTCAAGCTTTCAGAATAGAATAGAATAGATTTATAAAACAAAATTGGATGCCTTTTGTTCATCAGGCGTTTCTCTTTTTCTTCTTCTTCTTGGCATTAACGTCCTCACTGAGACAGAGCCTGCTTCTCAACTTAGTGTTCTAATAAGCACTTCTACTGTTATAAACTGAGAGCTTCCCGAGCAGAAGAAAATAACTACTGAATACCAAATTGAGGTATTCCATACCAGATAATTTCCAATTCTTACAACCTGAATGAGGTATGAATGAGCCCTGCATAAGAGGTAAAATACCTCAAATAATACCTTCTGCATATTCTACAAATACCAAGTTGATAATTAGATCAGGTATTGCAATACCTAAATAATACTTGATGGATTTTCATATAAAAGTGAAATTTTTCAATAATAGTTCAATACCTCCAGCAGTCCTCAATAGCTATCGAATACCAAAATGAAGTATTTTTGATTGTTTTAAACATATTTTTCCAATACTATTATAATACCAAAATGAGGCATTGATAACCGAACAATACCTAATTGGGGTATGATACCAAAATATGGTATGCATAAGTTATTCCCAAGTTATTCTTTCCTCGGGTTTCTTTGTCAAAATTGTCATTTTCGCATTCGTATATCGTGTGGCAAGTACGAAGATACTCTATGCCCAGGGTAGACAAGGAAATTTCCATTACGAAAAGATCCTTGCTCCACTGAGAATCGAACCAACTTTCAGCATGGGTTTGCTTTGTAGCCGCGCGCTCTAACCACTTGGCTAAGGAAAGCTATCGGACCCTTATCTATAACACATAATTTCGGTGAAACAGAATATCACCGCTACCTTAGAAATCGACAAATTTCAAGTCAAATAATTTCAGCTCAACTAATATTAAAGCTACAAACTATTACAAACGAATTCATTTCTCATATTTGCTTACATACAGGTGTTTTTATATATTTTGATTGTTTATTTGGTTGAGTGTGTTACCAAAAAAACGAGAAACAAATTTCGGCAGATAATGATTTAATTTTAGTCAAATTTTTTGCTTCTTCTGTATCACTAATAGTGTAATTTGGACTATAGCCATGATCTGGTTTGTCTCGTCACTTGTTCAGAGTTCGCCATTAGGTACACAATACTGTGAATTAGAGAAAATAAATGGCATCAAATTACTCACCCGGAGAGTGCATCCGCATTTCACACTTCGCTAATTTTACGACGGACAACAAATTTCAGGAAGCGATTAATAGTCCCACCCGTGCGTGGTCCCGTGCTTTTTATTGCCCCATGTCACGGGGCAGGACAATTCATTGACCCAAACTGGATAGTGGGCAAATAACATGGTTAATCTTCATATTAATAAAGACTCCGTTAGAAATAATCAGATTAATACGCATGGATTAATCTAAAGCCTCGTAATAGTTTCTTAAAGTCAAAATAGCCAAAGACATGCCACAAGAAATACAGTCTCCCCACAGTTATAAATCAACTAAGTGTCATTTTTGAGGAAAAAATATGATAAAAATTATGACAGGAAAAAAACGCTTTCAATTTACTTAACCTAACCTAACCTAAATATATGACACATAAATCGTGGCAATAGAAGATTGCAATGATTTTTGTCCTAAATTATTAATTATTTTATTCGACATTTGTTCCAATGTTTCAACATGCGATATTCCATGAAACTCATTGGTACTTTACAAGGAAGGAAGCTACAGTATCATTCAACAAAATTTTATTTTGAATCCTCTGCAGAGCTTTCTTTCTGGTATTATAACAGCTAGTCCATATTGGTATAGCATACATCATGGCTGGCCTGAAAATAAATTTAATATAAAAAGATTGTACCTAAGACAAAGTTATGATTTTCTTTTAGTAAATACAGTCATTTTACATATTTGTTACATTCGACTTTGTGCAAAGCCGAATACTACCGAAAAGGAATCATCCAGGTATATGCTGTGGCACGTCCTACCTCCACGCTGGGCAGCAATCGAAAGAGGAGGAATGAGCGTTGTCTGTTTGGATAACAATATTAGTGTGGCACTCGCAGCCTACTGCGATGCCGACTGGGTTGCTAGTTGTTAGAGCAACGGAATGTTCAGCTCAGTACTCACTATGCATGTTCGTACTTACTCACACCCACACATCCACCTTCTTCTCCAAAAAAAGAAGAAATTGTTCAAACATAGTTTTTTTTTGTTTCAATAAACTCAGCATGAACTAAAAGATTTCAAAATTTTGAGTAACGTTTGATTATAGTGTGATAGTTTACCACTATGCACTGACATAATCTTTGATTACCATATTTACCAATTTTGATGTCTCCATCCCAAACTAAAGTTTTTGTTTTTCGGCAACATAAAATTCAAACGGCATCAACAATTTCTAATTGGGATTTCCATTTCAAACAGGCTGCTTCCTTCCGTAATTTTTGATAAATGATATGTATTTGAAGGGAAAAACAATAATTGATACATAGGGCGGAACGTATCTACTTTATCAGTTCGCACTCATAGAACAAAGAGGAATTGATCGATCGTAAATAACACAAACATTCATAAAGTACACATACTTTTAAAATTTAGACAACACATAAAATTTCCCAATTTCCCTTTATTGATAGATCTGTCGTCATGAACCTCAAGGAGAGCAATGAATTTTTGTTGCGTTCTATGAATAGATCGTGCCCGTGCGTAGATAATGGTTGAAACATAAACGCGGGTAACATTCGCAAGATGGTGCTTGATTTATTTCATTTTATGTTGCATTGTCATTGCTAGAGGTAAGCTCACTGGAATTTAAAGGCATTCCACGGTGCAACTTGTGCGCAAGAAAGGTAAATCATGTTTCAGACATTTTTCTTTTGAAATCAGTTCTCTATATCAACCTCCCACGTGATCATGCTTTTCAATGTTCATCTTTTCGGATTTTTCCGTATAATTTTACCTCGTATTTCTTGTTTTTTTAACTGATCTTCAGCGAAATTCGACTTGCTCGTGATGTATAAAATATTTGTCGCGTAATATTGTGTCCACACTTCCCTTCTTTGCTTGGAACATTATTCACACTGGCCTGCCACACTAGCTACTACCATTGCTTTTTCAGCGAGATAGAGGTCTATAATCGAACAGCCACAAATATTAATGCACGATCAATCATACACAATTTCCTCAGATTTAAGACGTATCGATGTTTGTTTGACGTCATTTGAGCTTTCGGTCAACATCAGTCCAACCAGGAAGTGAATTCTCGGCAGCATATCTGTTCATGTTTGTTTTCACACAGCAAACAAAAGTAAAGCGACTATATATGTCCCGTGAAACGCGGGACAGCCTGTCAGTTCTCGTTCCAAAATAAACATGATTCGTATTGGATGTGTATTCTACAAACATTTTAGGTCTAAATCATGATTTATTGCTCAGTTTATTCAAACAATAAGAATTGACGCAGTAATATCATATTGAAAATCGCGTTGTCCCGCGGGACGCCTGGTCACATTAAACAAAAGCAATGTTGTGACAGTTCTCACAGCAAACAAAGATTTTTTTTTCAACATTGCACTATTACGCCGGCAATTGGATTGGTATATGCTGAATTAAATTGAATTTTGTTTACAAAACGGCCTTGAAAGTTGTTTGATTGTTTTATTCTAAAATTCTGCTATAGAATGGTCGCTTAGATAGTCAACCAGCATGCAACGCCCAGTGACACTACGGACTAGAAAATTCGAATCGACCCCACATTCCCAGGCACAATTCACAAAAACTTAGCCGACTGTTCTTGACACGTGATTGTTGTTCGCTCTTTCCCAGCGCAACAATTGTGCTTGCAGTTTCATTTTCGCGACTTTCGACTATTTTATCGCAGCAGTTTTGCTCGCTAGTTTAATGCTTACGTGATTTTTCTAGTCCACTTCAACTAAGCGCGGTAATCTCACCCGCATTTTGCTGCGCGAATGTTTCATTCCGCTTCATCTCTGCGCAGCAATTTGGCTCGCTTATTTAGTGCGCGACTTTTCTAGTCCGCTTCTTTCAAGCACGGCCATTTTGCCCAATCATTATCTGCGCGTCTTTTTAAGACCGCTGATGCAAAACGTGGCTTTTTATTAACTTTTCTTCGTGCGCGACTGCTGTCCGCTTCTTCCAAATGCAGCAATGTGCCCGCTTTTTCAAATGCGCGACTTTAAAGTCCGCTTTTCTCTAGCGCGGCGATTTTGCCCGCTATTTTATTGCGCGACTTTTTCAGCCCGCATCCACCAAGTACAACAATTTCACTTGTATTTTGAAGCTGTATTATAATTCCTAGATGATTCCTTTTTGAGATATTTGTTGGAAATTGAACTCAGGTTCAAAATTACTGCTGCAAAATAAGCAGCGCCTAGCAAAGGATCGCCATTGTGCAAAGCCGAATACTACCGAAAAGGAATCATCCAGGTATATGCTGTGGCACGTCCTACCTCCACGCTGGGCAGCAATCGAAAGAGGAGGAATGAGCGTTGTCTGTTTGGATAACAATATTAGTGTGGCACTCGCAGCCTACTGCGATGCCGACTGGGTTGCTAGTTGTTAGAGCAACGGAATGTTCAGCTCAGTACTCACTATGCATGTTCGTACTTACTCACACCCACACATCCACCTTCTTCTCCAAAAAAAGAAGAAATTGTTCAAACATAGTTTTTTTTTGTTTCAATAAACTCAGCATGAACTAAAAGATTTCAAAATTTTGAGTAACGTTTGATTATAGTGTGATAGTTTACCACTATGCACTGACATAATCTTTGATTACCATATTTACCAATTTTGATGTCTCCATCCCAAACTAAAGTTTTTGTTTTTCGGCAACATAAAATTCAAACGGCATCAACAATTTCTAATTGGGATTTCCATTTCAAACAGGCTGCTTCCTTCCGTAATTTTTGATAAATGATATGTATTTGAAGGGAAAAACAATAATTGATACATAGGGCGGAACGTATCTACTTTATCAGTTCGCACTCATAGAACAAAGAGGAATTGATCGATCGTAAATAACACAAACATTCATAAAGTACACATACTTTTAAAATTTAGACAACACATAAAATTTCCCAATTTCCCTTTATTGATAGATCTGTCGTCATGAACCTCAAGGAGAGCAATGAATTTTTGTTGCGTTCTATGAATAGATCGTGCCCGTGCGTAGATAATGGTTGAAACATAAACGCGGGTAACATTCGCAAGATGGTGCTTGATTTATTTCATTTTATGTTGCATTGTCATTGCTAGAGGTAAGCTCACTGGAATTTAAAGGCATTCCACGGTGCAACTTGTGCGCAAGAAAGGTAAATCATGTTTCAGACATTTTTCTTTTGAAATCAGTTCTCTATATCAACCTCCCACGTGATCATGCTTTTCAATGTTCATCTTTTCGGATTTTTCCGTATAATTTTACCTCGTATTTCTTGTTTTTTTAACTGATCTTCAGCGAAATTCGACTTGCTCGTGATGTATAAAATATTTGTCGCGTAATATTGTGTCCACACTTCCCTTCTTTGCTTGGAACATTATTCACACTGGCCTGCCACACTAGCTACTACCATTGCTTTTTCAGCGAGATAGAGGTCTATAATCGAACAGCCACAAATATTAATGCACGATCAATCATACACAATTTCCTCAGATTTAAGACGTATCGATGTTTGTTTGACGTCATTTGAGCTTTCGGTCAACATCAGTCCAACCAGGAAGTGAATTCTCGGCAGCATATCTGTTCATGTTTGTTTTCACACAGCAAACAAAAGTAAAGCGACTATATATGTCCCGTGAAACGCGGGACAGCCTGTCAGTTCTCGTTCCAAAATAAACATGATTCGTATTGGATGTGTATTCTACAAACATTTTAGGTCTAAATCATGATTTATTGCTCAGTTTATTCAAACAATAAGAATTGACGCAGTAATATCATATTGAAAATCGCGTTGTCCCGCGGGACGCCTGGTCACATTAAACAAAAGCAATGTTGTGACAGTTCTCACAGCAAACAAAGATTTTTTTTTCAACATTGCACTATTACGCCGGCAATTGGATTGGTATATGCTGAATTAAATTGAATTTTGTTTACAAAACGGCCTTGAAAGTTGTTTGATTGTTTTATTCTAAAATTCTGCTATAGAATGGTCGCTTAGATAGTCAACCAGCATGCAACGCCCAGTGACACTACGGACTAGAAAATTCGAATCGACCCCACATTCCCAGGCACAATTCACAAAAACTTAGCCGACTGTTCTTGACACGTGATTGTTGTTCGCTCTTTCCCAGCGCAACAATTGTGCTTGCAGTTTCATTTTCGCGACTTTCGACTATTTTATCGCAGCAGTTTTGCTCGCTAGTTTAATGCTTACGTGATTTTTCTAGTCCACTTCAACTAAGCGCGGTAATCTCACCCGCATTTTGCTGCGCGAATGTTTCATTCCGCTTCATCTCTGCGCAGCAATTTGGCTCGCTTATTTAGTGCGCGACTTTTCTAGTCCGCTTCTTTCAAGCACGGCCATTTTGCCCAATCATTATCTGCGCGTCTTTTTAAGACCGCTGATGCAAAACGTGGCTTTTTATTAACTTTTCTTCGTGCGCGACTGCTGTCCGCTTCTTCCAAATGCAGCAATGTGCCCGCTTTTTCAAATGCGCGACTTTAAAGTCCGCTTTTCTCTAGCGCGGCGATTTTGCCCGCTATTTTATTGCGCGACTTTTTCAGCCCGCATCCACCAAGTACAACAATTTCACTTGTATTTTGAAGCTGTATTATAATTCCTAGATGATTCCTTTTTGAGATATTTGTTGGAAATTGAACTCAGGTTCAAAATTACTGCTGCAAAATAAGCAGCGCCTAGCAAAGGATCGCCATTGTGCAAAGCCGAATACTACCGAAAAGGAATCATCCAGGTATATGCTGTGGCACGTCCTACCTCCACGCTGGGCAGCAATCGAAAGAGGAGGAATGAGCGTTGTCTGTTTGGATAACAATATTAGTGTGGCACTCGCAGCCTACTGCGATGCCGACTGGGTTGCTAGTTGTTAGAGCAACGGAATGTTCAGCTCAGTACTCACTATGCATGTTCGTACTTACTCACACCCACACAGACTTGAATGCCATCAATGTGAGTTTTGAAAGTTAAATTTTTATTTCGCGTGATCCTTAGAAACTTAACTCCATCTGACCAATTTATTGGAACTCTCATCGTAACAACATGTCTAATGGATGGTTTCAAATAAAGAGCATTAGGAGAATTCTTCCATTTTTGCAAGTAGAGGGATTCCACGGAGGCATGCAAGTCGATTCTGATCGACCATTTCAAATATATCTGAAACTTTGCACAGTTTTTCAGTTTCATCTAAATCGTCATTTTCCGATATCAAATCTTCAAGTTGAGTCACGACTAACTTTTCAAAAGGGTGTATGTGAAAATGGTTCAAAAATATTCAAAAAGCTGCACAGCAAAAACGGTTCGTTCGATTGTTAGACAACTAAAGAAACAAAGTTAGACAACTAAATAAAGATTCCAAAAAAAATGCACACAGTAATTTTTTTTTTTTTTTTTGCATTAAAAACATCATTTTTGTCACAAAAACTCAAATATCTCAAAACCCTATCGGAATACCAACGTAATTTTTTGAGGGAAAACGGTCCATTATATTAGCTATCTACCATAAAAATTTGGTGATGGTAAGCCAATAAACAAAAAAGTTATGACATTTCAAATATTTCACAAATTTGACACTTAGTGAAATCTTTTTTTTTTCATTGTTAATTTTTTTTAGGACCGCAGTTTGTTGCTGAATTTTTTGTTAAGGGTACCACATGAGGTTAACAAGTTGTTTTCATGATATTTTATTTAATTATTCATAACTCTTATAGCATCTATTAGAAAGTTAGACGCGATCCAGTGTTGTGATCTAAAGTCTTGATAGTGTCATATTTTTTATTGTACGTAACTGAAGAAAAATTCTCTCAATAGTGTTGAAACCTTTTGATAGAAGAAACCTTTAAGAAATCTAATATTGAAGACAAAAGCTACAAAACAAGTTTTCTATACAGGTATACGACTAGTTTACCTGCAAAAAGTTTACCTCGTAGAGAACAAGGCGGGTCTATACCCAGGTGATCTAGTATACGTAAAGCAGGTCGGTTTTCTCGGCGCTGGTTTTCTCCACAAAGTTAAAATCTGATTACACCTGGGTATAGACCCGCCTTGGTAGAGAATAGACTTTGTTAATCATATTTGGGAGAAAGCGAGTAACTTCAACAACATCAAAAACATGATAGGTACATACCATGAACATACTCACGAAAAAGCTAAAAATATACTACCACTATGGTTATAAACGATTTAATTGTAAAATTTTTCTTCAGTCAAGCAAACGACACCAAACTAGTCAGTAAAAACTTAAAAGTGATTTTGTTTATTAAAATCTAACGAGCAACATGAGTAGTCGCTTTCTCAACTGTTGCAGGCCGTTTGCAGAAAAAAAGTGTTCGAAAGAGCTACGAAATCTCACCGAAAGCACCATTAATAAACTGAAAGCGGCTGGTTATGCTCCAATGTCTACATTGAATACAAATTTACGCATTTGTACGTCCTGCCGTTTAAACGTTGACAAACGGGCAATCTGTACATCATCGGTGGATCAGGTTGCAGGAAGTTCGAAAACAACAACAACTGAGGAATTACTAGATGCACCGACAACAACTGAGGAGTTACCAGAAGTACCAAGTGCAGATAGTCTTGCCACGGTACCATCAGCGTCATCTGTTTCAACAAAACAATCAGAAGATGAGTGCATCCAGAAGGTCAACATCGAACGCTTCAACGAAGGGATAGCTGGAATAAAAGTGACTCCGATTAAATGGACGAAGATGGGTTACGTCAATTATCCCGAGAAAAAATACCGTGAAATCAACGAAGCTGTACGAAGAAACCTCTTCAAATTAGGACCTGAGGATGTGGAAAATACAGACTACGATGAGGTAATTATGAATATGAAGGAAAGGTTCTCGAATCTAGCCACGACAAGGAAAGAAAAATTATTGATTTTGTCGATGCTGCCAAGCTCGTGGTCTATTCAAGACACCTTTGATGAGTTCAAAACCAATAGAAATACAGCAAAAGAGGCAAAACAATTCAAAAATAACTGTGTTGCAACCAAAAATGCTAGGTCGAGTACTTCATTAACAGATGAGACAAAAGAAATAATAATTCAATATTTTGAAGACGATGAAGTAAGTAGAGATATGCCTGGCCAAAAAGATTATGTATCTGTAAAAAAAGATGGAAAGTGTCAAGCAATCCAAAAACGATTAATGATGACTACTTTGAAAGAAGCGTATACACGCTTCAAGGAAATTAACGAAAATATTAAGGTAGGTTTTTCCTCATTTGCAAGCCATCATTTTGTTTTACTACTACTGAAGAGTACGAATTAACGGCATCAGAGCTCAGCGAGCAATATAATAACGCGAAAACGATCCAAGGAACCCAAAAATTTCACTGTTTCATTCCATTGTCAGAAAATAAAATTAAAGCAAAACTATACTCGAACTGTACTGATAATGATGCAAAAGTGTTCGATAATTAAAAAAAATGGAATAACAATAAATAAATAAATAAGTATTAATAAAATGTTTTCATGATCTCATAACGCATACCCAAATCCAAAACTTTTAAAGTTTATATAGGGTAATTTGCCCATTATTGCGGTATTCCCTATTATTGCGGTATAAGAGTCAAACCCTCATTATTAATCGAAAACTCTATTTCCTTTTGATATTATCGATGATGATGAAAGCCTATAGTATTCCCAAGCTGTACCAGATAAATGCTTTGAAAATTAAACGATTTTGATCTTTGGAAGAACAGTTTTAAATGATGCATCAAGAAAAGCCTATATTTTTAACCAGTCCCTCTATCTACGGACGGGTTTTCATAAGCGTGAATTTTTAAGTTTAGAACCAAAACAATTATATGCAGCGCGTATATCAGTTCAGTATGGATGTAGTTACATGATATATATTGAATTTTGTATAAAATTTTTATATTTTTGAGTACAAGCATATACCTCAATAATAGGACAATGAACATAGCTTTTTGCCTATTATTGCGGTATCTGTAACTCACATTCAAAAATTCGATACTTCAATAGTAATTTTAAATGTAATTGCTGGAAGCGTTAATTATATTATTGGGATACTATTTTGTGACGTAATTTTGTGTATTCATACATTTATTTAGTCAAACAAAAGATTTTTGTTTATCTTTACCCTATAGTTACTCTTAATTACAAATATAATGCAAATAAACACGATGTTTTACCGAAAAATCACGTGAACTGATTGAAATTCGTAGCACATGCCAAAAATGCGATGAAAAACTAAGATACAAGATGATCGCAAGGAAGCAATCTTTTAAAATTGCATTGGATTTATGAAATCTAGTGAAAAAATATTTTTAATTGTAGTTATACTTAAGTAAAAAAAAATACATTTCTTATATAGCGACTAGTGGTCTCAGATGGAAGAACCTTGTCTATTTACATTAACATTGTCCAGAGACGACGGAAGAGGAGACGAAACCACCAGAAAATCATTCGATTATGATGGTTTGTTTTCGGATCGTGACGTAAAGTAATGAATTAGTTTTCCTCATAGATATGTCCAAAGTCACACAAACTGATAGTACCGTGCAGTGTCATTAACATGGAGGGAGCATAGTTTTAATGCTAGAACATTGTGTGACATTGAATGTATACTGAATGTAATAAAATCTATGATTTCTGGTATACCGCAATAATAGGACGCCACTACCGCAATAATAGGACGAAATACCGCAATAATAGGACAAAGGAAAAGCTTCAGATTTATGTTTAAAAAATGTATGTTTGATTCCAAAATTTACTTTTTTACTTCACTATACTCCAGATAAAGGATAGTTTTAACACTTCGCATTGTAAAATATTATAATATTTAGGTTTTGGACACTGAAATACGATTTAAATTTCAACACTGTGCTTAAGTCCTCCATAATAGGACGGTTACCCTATAACATTTAGAAACTCATCGATCATACTCAAAAAAAAATATCCTGGTAAAAAAAAAAAATATTTTCGTGTAATCTGTTAATTCATTTTAATTTATACATATATACATATACATATAATATTTATACATATACATAATATTTATACATATAATATACATAATACTAATGAATACATGAAAACGACTTGTTTAATTCACGCAAGGCCTTTAACAATAAAATCAGCAACAAACTGCGGTTCCCGTAATAATTTACACCGAAAAAAAAATTTTTTTTCTACTAAATGTGAAAATTGTGACATGTTTGAAATGGCATAACTTTTTTGTTTATTGGTTTACCATCACCAAATTTTTATGGTAGATAGCTAATATAATGGACCGTTTTCCCTCAAAAAATTACGTTGGTATTCCGATAGGGTTTTGAGATATTTGAGTTTTTGTGTCAAAAATTATGTTTTTTAATGCAAAAAAAAAAAATTTAACTGTGTGTATTTTTTTTTTGAATTTTTATTTAGTTGTCTAACTTTGTTTCTTTAGTTGTCTAACAATCAAAAGAACCGTTTTTGCTGTGCAGCTTTTTGAATATTTTTGAACCATTTTCACATACACCCTTTTGAAAAGTTAGTCGTGACTCAACTTGAAGATTTGATATCGGAAAATGACGATTTAGATGGAACTGGAAAACTGTGCAAAGTTTCAGCTCAATAGAAAAAAATGAATTAAAAATTTTTCCAAATTTTGGTGCTGTTGCTTGGAATTACTCAGTATGAAGAAAAAAATATCCAAACATTCTGCAATCTGCTGCAGATGACACAGGTAACTCAGGTAAGTCAGATGTGAAAATATTATCATTTTTTTTTAATTTCACTATCAAGTTTTCATGCCGAGCACTGTCGAATGCTTTTTCTATGTCTAGAAGAGCAAGACCAGTAGGATAGCCTTCGGATTTGTTGGAACGAATCAAATTTTTTGCACGTAAAAGTTGATGAGTGGTCGAATGTCCATGGCGGAATCCGAACTGTTCATTGACAATAATTGAATATTCATTGATGTGGACCACCATTCTGTTCAAAATGAACTTTTCAAAAAGTTTACTGATGGAGGAAAGCAAACTGATTGGACGATAACTAGAACCTTCTGCAGGATTTTTGTCTGGTTTTAAAATTAGTACAACTTTGACATTTTTTCCATTTATCAGGAAAATATGCCAACTGAAAACATTTGTTAAATATATCAACCAAGAATGACAAGCTACTTTCTGGGGCTGAATTAAAAAAAAAAAGTTTCACTTCTTCCAAATCAGTCTCCAAGGATTTTTTAAAAACGTTTTCCTAATTCAAAATGTTTTCGAAATCCTGAGTAACTTGATTTTCTGTTGGACTAGTCTAAATGCCCTAAATTAAAATTGTGCGCGCTTTCAAACTTCATAGCAAGTTTTTGAGCTTTTTCGCAATTAGTTTGTAATAATTCATTTTGCTTGTTGTTTTTCTTTAAATTTTAGATAATTTTCAATAGGGCCTAGAGCTATGGTCTAATTAAGAAATTGTATTTTCAAAACTTTTATTTATTAATTGAGAAGATCGTTTATTATTTTTTTTCTGCAGATCCTGTCATATAATTTTGTTTTGTATGTATTTCAGTTGGCTTGACAATAATTGAAAGTGGAGCTGATAAAATTGAGAATCGCTTTATGGGATATTTGAAGCGACATGAATCAGAAGATTCGATTGAGACCGAGTCAATCGTACATGAGTTTCAAGGAGAGGAAAAACATGTAGGGCTATCAGGGTATTGAATTGAGAAATATCCTGAGGAGCACTCATCAAGTTCTGCCGTTGTAATTATTTTACGAATTATTCCATGTACACCCGATTCTGTTTTTGCACAAAGTTTTCAGTTCAAAATTTCAAAAACCGTGCAAAAAAGTAACTGGTGTCGACGTTTCATGCAAAAATAAGGTTTTGGCGGAAAAAAAATGTGAGGGAAACTTTTTTGCACGACCGTGTAAAAAAAATCCGTGCAAAAACAGAATCGGGTGTACAATGTTTAGTATTAATGTCACAAGTTATATTGATGCAAATTATCTTGCTGCGCAATGCATTGAAAAGGTACCATTTTGACTCATATTCCAAACACTTAAGGACAACAGTGACTTCAACTGCATTTGATGGACATAAATTGGCTGATATTCATGTAAATTTTAATTTCTTTGCAAAGTCTAACTGTTAGCTGTTGGGTGTAGCGATAATAATGTTGATTTAGTTAGTTTTAGTATTGTTTTTACGTAAAAGTATGGAACAACATTTTGATTCAAATGCCGAACACTGTGTTCATTCTGTCTCATATTCCGAACACCTTGATTCAAATTCCGAACAGCACGAATAAATCGTATTCAATTGAATAATTTCGCATATAAATTTAACTGAGCTTGTTCTACTGGTCTCAAACTAGAGAATCATAACTACTCCCGCGGAATAAATTACATTGGAGATGTTAAAATTGAATTGCAATTGACTACCATTTCCTTGTTATTTGGTCACTGATCGCTAGTATATGCTAAAACTAAAGGGTGGTCCTTTTGGTTTTCTCAAATTGGTGGACCCCTCGTATGCCAGCTAGCTAAACAGTTTGCGAAAAATCCGATTTTAAAAAGTCACGTTTATATAATGAACTTTTGAAGCCCTGTAATATACAGCGGTAATTGTACATACCATTTTTTGCTTACGTTACTTCATAAATATGCAAAGCAATTTTTCCTTTCATTTTTTTTTATTCATTCCAATCGTTCGATATTGCCATTAAAGTGTAGATAGAAAAAAAATTCAAAAAACGAGGTTCTACTTTTCTACTTTTCTACTTTTTTCGATTTTTGTATTTGCTCTCAAATGCTTGTTGTTGTATTTCCCAATATATTGTTTACACTATGCCATGAGAGTTGAAACACAGAATATATGGTCGGCGTTAAGTCAGAGTGGATCAAGTGACATTTTTCATATTTTGAGAAAAATTGGTTTAAAGTCTAACACTCTGTAATTTTTGAACTCGTTTAAAATTTGGTTCAATATTTCTACACATCATTGTGTTACTTTCAAACATTATAATGTGAAATGGTTATCATGAAAAATCATAATCCAAACCTCTGATAAAACGATTTTCTGATGAACAATGTGTACTTGATCCACTCTGACTGAACTAAAGACCACCGTTCAGTGAGTTGGTTCACTCTGAATGAACAATTTCTAGGAAACTAGCAATCATTCAATGCTTGCATGGTCAAACTGGGTGCATATCTCTAAGAAAAACATATTATCAAGACTCTTCGACACCAGTATCGTAAATACTTCAATAATCCATATCGTCAATACCGAAATCAGTGGCATTACGATAGCTTGAAAGTTAAGGTTTTGCAGGGTCAGAGTATTGAAGGCCAAAAATATTCAAATATGTGTTCAGTCAGAGTGGACCAAGTGGAAATCTTGAGTACCGACCAAAATATACTGGTCCAATAAGCAGGTTCAAGCACATTCCATACATACACCATAGAACTACCATAAACTTCTATCGGACTCTGAAATTGACTCAAAAAATGCAATAATCAATAAGTTTATTGCTTTCTAACACTAGGTCCACTTTGTCTGCACAGAAATTGTTGCAATTTCTGACAACCCATCCAAATATGGTAAATGGTCAAAAATCAAAATCCAATGCATCGAATTAAATAATATGATGGATAAGTATAAGAACCATTCCATGTCGAGAAATCTGACAAATCTCTTGAAATGTTTTTCATTTTTTTTTTCTTTATTGCATACATAGCTGAAAAGTTAATACAAACTGTGTACAGCTACTTATCTAGCGAATTCAATTATGTTCAAGTATCACAAAATTAATTTAAAATACGCTAATACACTTAAAACTACAATCCATTTTCAAAAACATGTATCCTTAGGTTTCTTTTGAAATTTACTATATTTGTCTCATTTTTTAGTCTTTGAGGTAGTGAATTAAAATTAATGACTCCGGTATAACAAATGTTTCTTACTGCCAATTCAGTACGAGGTGTACTAGTAAAAAATCTTTCTCTGTTTCTAGTAAAATGTGAGTGAACTTCTGTAGCCGGCATTAATTCAATGTTGTGTTTGATAATTCCATTTTTGATTTTGTATATAATAAATACAATGCTGTATTTGTGAAGATTAATTAGAGATAAATTTCTTGGTGAGTATAATGCAATTGAAGGGAATAGAACAGGCAAGCGTTTAATAATTTTAATAACTCTATTTTGAAGCACTTTTAAAACATTTAATTGACTACTAGCAGCTGAACCCCAAAGGCAAATTAAATAAGAGAGGTAAGTTAAATTGTATGAATTATATAAAAGCCAGCAACTTTGTAAACCAAGACATCTACGCGCTTTTATAATAGCAAAAATGTAGGGCACAATTTTGCTTTCCACATTTTGTAGGTGTGATTGCCATCTCAGCTTAAAGTCTATAATTAAACCTAGGTAGTTTGTTTCGTAAACTTGCTTTAAAGGTGTGTTATCTATCATTAGGTTTAAACTAGGAACATCTTTGGATAACGTGAATATCATGAAATTGGATTTACTTGTGTTGACAGACATCCTGTTACTGGAAAACCACTGATTCATCAAATCAAGGTCGTATTGCATCATTTCTTTAAATAAGGCCAAACTATTTGCTTTGTACTTACTGGCTGCGTCATCAGCATAGCATTGGAGCATTCCTTTAAGAGGCAGTTTTAACAAATCATTTATGAAAATGTTGAACAAAATTGGTCCTAATATATATCCTTGTGGTACACCAGTACAGATTGACATGGAATCACTTTGTGTATCATTCACACAGCATATCTGTTGGCGCAACAGCTTGGTTAGTTAGGCCATAATATGCAAGCTTTTCAATCAAAATATCATGAGGAATGCAATCGAATGCTTTCTGCAAATCAATAAATATACATGCCACAAACTTTCCATCATCTAAGCCTCTGATTACAAAGTTCACCAATTCTAACGTCGCAGATTCTGTACTTGATTTGGGTATAAATCCAAACTGATTACTATGTATAAGATTATTTTGAAACAAGTAGCTACTTAGTTGTTGATAGAGAACTTTTTCAGAAACTTTGGATAAAGCGGGTAAGATAGAAATGGGGCGATAATTGATTGTATTTAATTTGTCACCAGATTTGAACAAAGGAACTACTTTGGCTTGTTTCAAAACATTGTCAAATACAGAAGAATCAATCATATGATTGACCAGTTCAACTATTTTTGGAATTAAATAGTTCTTACAATTTTGCAAAAAATTTGTTGATATTTTGTCTAGACCACTTGCGGTACTGCAATTAAGATTGATAATGATTTGTTTATTGTGTCTTCTTCAATATGGTGAAAACCAAATTCAGTTTCGATTTCTTGTGTCATAAATGAATGAAAATCGCCTAATGTTTGTGGTGGTGAAGCGACTTGCCCAACATTTATAAAAAAGGTATTGAAACAATTGGTAATCAACTTATCGTTATTCAACATGACACCATTTTGCATAAGAGACAACTTTTGAGAGGATTGCTCAATAGTTTTCCGTTCAAATATTACTTGCCTTAGTAGATCCCATGTTTTCTTAGCGTTACATTTGTGATTTTCAAATTGTTGCTTGTAATAGTTTTCTTTTGCTGCTTTTGTTTTATTTCTTAGTCTGTTTCGCTCAGATATGTATTTCCTATATAGTTCATTTTTATCGCAGAATTGTCTGGAGCATTTTTATAACTTTTGTACAATCTGTTTTTATGTTTTATATCCCTCAGTAACGCTGTGTTTATGTACGGCTTCCGTATTTCAAAAGTTTTTTTGTATACTGTTCCTTCTCTGTTTTCGCTGATAATTTGAGAAAGATTTTGAGTAAGATGTTCAAAACTATTACACTCCTCGATATTTTGATGTAGCGTTTCATTAAGAAATCTTTCATACTTAATAACATGCGCGGTTTTTTGATGTTCAGGTTTTTCAACACGAATTTCAATTGACAAAATAAGAGTTTTGTGATCCGAAAGATGGCTTTCAGTATCTTTTGTGATTAGTTGCATTTTGAACTGTAACTGATTTGTAATGAAATGATCGATTGTTGTTGAAATAGTATTAGATATACGGATTGCATATTTTGAATCTGAGCTATTTAGTATAAAGAAACCTAAGCTTTCAATGCGGCATCGGTAATTTTGCACAAGGTCATTTGACACGTCTAACAAATTTATATTAAAATCACCACATATGTATAGTTTTTCATAATTAATAATTATCTGCTCAAATTTATCAAGAAATTCAAAGACATTTCTTCCCGGATTATAAACACCCATTACTTTTATACCAATTTTTGGCTTCACTCGATTGGCGATTAAATGTGGAGTTATGTTGTGAAAGTTTTGCAAATTGAATGAACTGCTTTGAATTGTCAAAATCTTATCAGTAAAATGATTGTGGTGTTATTGCGACAGGGATGCACTAATCGCCAATCTAGAACAGCCCCACAATCGCCTTTTATCTTCACGTTATATCACGAATAGAGTTAAAATAATAGTAAATACTGGTGATCCCAGGTAGGCATGCAACCTCCCATTCAAAAGGACAGATTAGTTTTCATTTGTTTTCCAGTTATTTCAGATAATTTTCCAAATCGTTTCCTGCGTCGGAACTAATCATGTAAGTGTATTAGCCCGTATTTAAGCCATTTCGTGACATTCACACATAATACCATTTTAATGTATATATAAATTAATCAAAGACACAAAAGTGTACAAACTTTAGAACAAGCATTTCCAAATTAGAACTTTTATGAGAGAAAGTCTTTTGTAAAGTTTTATGAATAAACGAATGGTTGATGGTATAAGATACCTAATTGAGGTCGCACGGGACGACATCATAATCACCCTATCCATTTGAAGAAGCAAATCCCAAGAACCACTCCATATATCGACATGAAAATGTATCACTATGATTCTATATATGTAGTGCACAACCCCATAAATATTCAGCTCCATTGGTTCATTAAAACTCGAGATTTGCTTCCGAAAAGTTTTGATGATAATTGTTAGAGTGAGACAAAAGATAGGGAACATAACACGGTCTCCCGTGTCACCTTAAGATTTTAGTCCCATGTGGGGAAGAGGTTCATGTCTGCTCAAAGATCAAGATCCCAGCAAATTTGAGATGGCAACGTGCGTGACGTGGGAATGTCCAGTATCAACAGTTCCACAAATTGTCACATATTTCAGCCCTTCACCCTCTTCATCGATGCAAACTAATTATATAGAGATTTCAAAAATTTCTATAGTTGCTTGGCTTTGACGGACTCTCCCCTACCCCTTGGAACAGAATATAATCAATGGCTGTTTGCTATAATTTGTGATAGCATTGAGTTTGAGAGATAGAAGATAATGTACAAAATATGACGGGCTCGACAGGCTTATCAAAAATAAAATAAACTCGATCATGCCTCTTGCCGTTGCCCAAACATTCTTGTGTTCATTCCCAAGTGCATGCCTTATAAAAAAGAACTGAACATACATGGAATCGTTTATTTATCACATAAGGGGCTTTGGGGGAAGAGGGGTTTGAGATAATTTACGTGCCATACAAATTATTTTTTATTCTCTTACAAAAAAATCATACCATAGGGGAAAGGGAGGTTAAAAAACCTCCAAAATTGTCTTACGTAATTAATGGACAGCCCCTATGCCTATCAAATTTACATAGAAATTCTTTGATGCCTGAAAAAGGAAAGGTCTCTGCAACTTTCATAAGCACGTATTCAACTAATCACTAATTCCAGTTGTTGCAAGGACGTGGCCAGGGAAACTTGTCCAACAGACCATGCTTAGTTTGAAAACTACAATTGATTAGTTGATAAGAAGGGTTCAAACCTAATTGGAACGTATATGACTTAACACCTACCATGTATCGTAGGTACTCAACATTAACATAATGTCTAAAATTCAAATCTGAGGCTATTGAAAAGCACTTAAATTGCTTAAAAAGTATTTATTTGATATTTAAACATTTTGAAAAAAAAAACATGTTTTATGTGTTGATAAAAACGGAATAATTTGTGGACGAAATCGGAACGTGACTAAAACGGAACATACCTGTATAACAGATTTCGTATGATTATGGTTTAATTAATGGGATTGGACCTATAAATATCCACAGACGGTATTATGTGATTATGATACAATTATAAAACTGGATAAATTGAGTTCATAAAGATAATAAATTTAGCTTTAAGCTGTTGCGTATCCATCAATTGCTAATTGGTGAACACGCCATGAAGAATGCACGGACTGTTCAACAATAGACGGATTACACTAGCTTATTTTAAGTACAATGAAAATGAATAGTAACAATAATATTAAACAAAAATCTCTATTTTCTTGTTTTTTTTCCAGCATCTGCCACTTTGTGCATCGGCCGATGAACCATAATCCATGCAACTAGCCTGAAGTCTGACTAATCCGTACGGCCTGCCAGACACTATCCGGCGGAGCTCCCGGTCTGATCCAGGCCCAAGAATGCTATCATGTGTGTAAACATCCAACACATAGCAATTAGATGGTCGATTGAGTTCTTAACAGGCTGTAAATAGCCGCACATAAGCGGCGACAAATTGATTAATCAGTGGTGGCCCAAACGCTTTTATCTCAGGCCCGGGTTGTGTTATAATTCCAGCTCTGACCACTAGCTGGCCGTTCTACAGCAGGCTGATGAGAAACCCGGGAGCAGTGATGCCACAAGGGCAGAATTATCTAGAAAAGTAAAGATTTTTATTATAGTTATTGGTACATACAACGGGTTTTCACGAGAATGTACAGATCCGTATCAATTTATGGAATCGACCATCTTATAAACACAAAATCCAATAAATGCAAGAATTTCTGAACTATATTTTACAAAAATTATATTCAGCAATACTGTTTGCATAGAATTTATATTTTCCAACCCAACTATAGTCAAGAAGTGCAATTAATTTCCTTTTAAAACATTTTCTTATTTTCAAATTACATAGAATTTGATGTGTTTCTTCAATTTCTTACATTAGGAGTGAAACAAATTTTGAGTGGAGATTCTTAGAATCTCTGGTACCGTAATCCGGGGTATCATTGATCAGCGGGGTAACATTGATCGGAATGATTCATCTCGTAAAAAGTTCGTATCATCATTTATTGGTGGAACATTTCCAAATTATGAATGTTACATCGTTTTTTCATATTCATGAGCAAATGAAGGCGAATTTTTTTTTTTAAATTGCGTTTACCTTATGCGTGAATTTGTCAACTTTTCGAAACAATGATTTCAATGGTTAAGGATGACACTACTGAAGATTCATGTCTCACATAAGTTCTGCAAACAATATGAACAAGAAAAATACGGTTCTCACTAAAAATGGCATCGCCAGAAAAGATTCCGTTGTCAAAACTTTTATAAGTATGCTCAATTAGGTAACATTAACGAATTACTGTTAAGAATGTAAAATTCCCTTAGGCAATTGCCTACATTTAGGCGTATTCCTTCGCTCGAAGTGTTTTTAATTTTAAAATAACTCAAAAAGTAAATAGCTTGTAAGCGTTTGGCCTTTATATTCGGCTTCAGGGGCCATGATTTAAGTATGTAACTACATTTTAAATATTACCGAACGTCGTTTACATAGGTGATCAATGTTACCCCATATCAGCTCTATCAAAAAGTTACTCAAAACAGTTTTTTAAACATGCTTAAATTTTTCAAAAAACTAAATACAGTATACAGTCACGAGCTATGGGTGGCAGTACTTGTTTTAAAAATATAAAATTGGCAACATTTGCATTTTCAAACAAAATATTTAAGAAATATTCAAAAAAATGTTCAATGTTACCCCGGATTACGGTACCGAAAAATGTTTTTTATTTCTCTGGAAATATTTTTTTATCCTGAACGCAAATTTGTAACTGATTTCAAAAAATAAAACATTGTATTTGAATGGTGTCTTTATATGGCCTTGGCAATATTCTATTGTTTTGAGACGAATGGTTCTACAATTCAACAAATATTAACACAAAGGGTAGGTGTACCAGTTATGGACATAATGATTCCGTATTTCATCATACGTGATAATTTGAATATCTTCAAATTTTAAGTAACTCTATCTGTTAAGGTACCGTGCTGCATCAATATCCGGACGCTTAAGAAGAGGCAAATGTTCAATCTCTCATTTAAAGAAGTTGTTTACAAGATAGATCAAAACTCAATTTGGCAACACACAGTTTTATGTTTAAATTTAGCAAAAATAACAAACTTCAATTTAAATTTTGTGATAACATTATAAAAATCATCGAAACAATCAAGCTGGTCTTGTCCTTAAATCCAGAAACTTATAACATTTCTTGTCTATATTCCCGGACACTATTGAATCAAAATCCGAACATCGCTATTATAAAACGAAGTTTTGGAATGAACCCTATTAAAAGCCTATTTAAATTAAATCGTGTGACACATTTATCAACCGGTAATGCAGACATTTGCTTTATAATACTTGAGAGAATGGTACTTTTGCTTATTGGTGGTTCAATTTCTTCGACTGAATCCAACCATATGCAATTTGGCACTTGTTGTTTGAATTTCAACAATACTTCACTAACACAGTTTTTCTTAGCATACAATTACCTTTTTATCGTTTACAACACATTAACTACAGTATTTTTCCAGTTTTGTCTAATATTTTCTTCTTAAACATTCACTCACAAACGTAAATTGTAGTGCTTTGAAATGGTGTCCGAATTTAAGGCCACCTGCATGTAATCCTGGACAGCTTTTTCAATCCGCTCGTTGTTAAAAAACTCACACTGCAGAGAAACTACGTCCGACAGGAGCAACTTATTTATTTTTATTTTTATTAATTATCAAGCAATGGTAACTAGATTACGAATGATTGTGGAATGACAACTACAGTTGAAAGCAAAAATTATAATTCAATTTGAACGTATTATTTAATAATTGACCCGTTAATAAATGAATAATATTAAAGTGTCTGGATTTTGGTACCGTCCGGATTTTGATTCACAATGGTAGTTTGATATCAAATATATCTTGATGTTAACACATTTAAAAATATTGAAAATGTAAAAATTTTCGAAAAAACACGTATAGCCAAATAGGGAACCACTATAGTCATAACTAGTACACTGTCCCTATATTGAGTTGTTCGGTGAACCAATCCGCATGGTTTTTAAATTAATTCACTCTTACGCTTGGAAAAAATTGATACGTTTAAAAAAAATCCACGTTATCAGGAGGGATTTGAACTCACGCCTCTTACATGCTAGACGAGTGCTTTACCAACTAAGCTACCGAGCCACTTAGTAATTCAATAACTCAAAAGGTTACACGTTTTGAATTCAAATCCCAATGGTTCAACACACAATTCCTAAAAAATCTTTTTTTCTCATTGTTACGGTAAAAGATTGCTAAATACGACGAAAATCGACCGGACTCTGGCCTTCGACACTTTCGGACACGTGTGGGAGAGCTTCGATTACGGACAAGCTTGGCTTGACCGCGAAAAAACTGGCAAGAACTTGGTTCTCGGACCGTGAATTTCGAGAGATTGTAAAACGCGCACTTCACTACACAATAGCTTTTATTCGACTGATCTTAGCGAACAATGTCTATGGGTTTTGTTGTAGCGTTAACAAATGTGTGTGTTCATGAACAAAATTACAATAGGGACCAAAGTATAAATGTAGGTAAGGTAAGTATTGGTTGTACAATTCTGTGTATTGAATTTTATGTTAGTAATTGCTCTCAACACCCATGGTATTATTATCGTCAATGTCGAACTAGATTTAGGAAAATCGTAAGTAGTTTTCAGAAAATGCCTCTGGTGCAGCTAGCAATGTGGCAGCACTGCCCGGGAGTTCTCTGGCTGAGCCGTCAATTAATTCCAGCAACTTGAATTTGCCCCATCCAGTGGCCACACAGAGGGGACCACAAGTGGATATTGAGCAAGCGGTCGGCGTCTGGCCCCAAGCTCGGCAAGCAAGCGAAACTGAATCTGTTGGCATACACATCAATTTAATTTCCTCCGGTAGGTGGAATATTGCAATAATGGATAGCGGGAAAATGTAGAAAATATACACTCCACAAGGGAACGGCCCATTAATCAATACGAATCGCTGTTTCATTAAGTCCAAGGAGCAGTGAACTCGATAATTGATTCTATTAACCGTTGTCAAGAGCAACACTAATTACTGTAAAATGCATTCAATTATTTTCACATTAATTAATATCAAGATCATTAATCATATGACTGATGCAGCAACTTGTCGGATAACAGTTGCAAAGTTAATTTATGACGATGCGTTGTTTGACGCCATACTCGTTTACGCTCAGTTTAGATTCTAGGCCTAATTACTCATGTGATAGTTTGGTCTTAAAGCACAAACGTTTCACTTTTCTTTTGTAGTCAACTCGATTTTTAATCAAATGAATTCTTTATCACTCAATGTATTTTGTCCATACATCGTACTCACCATAAGTTTCTTTTTCTAAACATGACATTCATTTCTTTTATCAAAATGTTCTGTGCTAGGCAACACTGTTTTCCTAATTTAATAAAACTAGATTATGATGCAAGCAACAGAATTTCAACAACATATTGCATTGATTTTGCGGAAGCAGTTCAGAATTATTATTCATGGATTGAAATCCACAGAAAAACGATTTTAATAAGCTATACCTTACCATGCATAGTACTTATTGTGGCAATAGAAGATTGCAACGATTTTTGTCTAAAATAATTGAAAATTTGATTCCGCTTCAGAAATCACCTTCAAAAATGTATTATGAATCCCCTGAAGAGCTTCCTTTGTGATATAACAAGAGCCAGTACATATCCATACAACATGACAACTTTAAAATTTGTTTGAAGATCAAAAGATTGTTGTTGATTGCCCAACTGTAGGTGTCAAATAAAGAGCTTTTGGTTTATGTGGGAATAGTAGAAGTTGAGTTTTGGAAGGTTAAGGGTAGCATTTTTCAAGGAAAGTATCTAGCTGGAGCTGGTAGTATTGAGATTTGTTTTATGGGACATTTTAAATGTAACAGGAACATGATCAGAATAAATATCAGCGTGAGTAACCAGTTGGCTAAAAAGGTGACTAGAGTCGGTTAAGGCCAAATCAATTATAGAAGGGTTTCTAGAAGAGGGAAAACAAGTGGGGCTATCTGGGTATTGCATTAAGATATAGTCTGAAGAGCACTCATCAAATAAAAATCTGACTGTAATCAAATGTTGATATTTCTGAAAGAGGCAAACATATCTAAATCTTTTGACGCCATTTGAAAGAATGTCTTATCTTCTATGCATGTTGAGAAAACTTTGAATTTTGAATATAATATGTTTTTGAACGAAAATCATTTATAACTTAAAAAAAATCCATGTTTTAGAAGTGTCCAATACAAAGTATTCATAAAAAATCAGCACAGGATAAATTTAAAATACACATTTTTTTTATATCGGAGAAAGTAAAACATAAAAAACGAGTTAAAAATCACTTAAATAAAGAAAAAAAAAAAAGTAAAACATATACAGTACCTGTTGGACAAAACATTTGCAATTTTTCGAGATGCTCAGAACGAAAATGTTTTTGAGAAATTATCGTACAGAAAGTTATCATGAAGAAAACTTGTTTTCCAGAAAGAACCCTATGTTATTTGTTAAACAAATCATAACTCACTTAACATAAGAGATAGAAATTTGGCTTCTTTGGCAGTTACTCCAAACCGGTTGTATCGAAATATCCTAGCTTGAATATTGTACAGATCTAAATGCATAAGCAAAGAAAGTTAAAAATATTGAGAAACTTTCCCGAAGACACCATATAGCTTAAACTGATGGTTTAGGTGCAAACATTTCTGTCTTACCAGAGATGGCTGTGGGACCAAAGTGCAATGCATTGAAAAGGTAAATAGGCAGTTTTGAAAGTATTTAAAACGAGCTATGTTTCAAGAGGAACGTCATAAGTTTCGCAAATTGTGGTATCAATTTTTTGTATATTTGTGAATTTCACACCAAGATTGACAACATCAGCCATAGTTGTGGTACCGTAATCCGGGGGCAAATTGATCAGTGGGGCGAGTTTGATCAGGTCGGTACCAAAATATATTTCCTCCGAAGGATGCAGAAGGCTTCGTTGGTACCACAGACATTCAACGTTTTCTAGTCAATGGATGTCTAATGACGATGTTGCATTATTTCATTTTTATTATACTCAGTTTTGCATAGAAATATTCACCCTTTTTGAAGGTGTAAGCAATACCGTTGGAAGTGTCGGTGCTAAACAATCTACTGGTGCTATGCGTACATGTCAACTTTGAGTATTTAAAATGTTGTGTGAGCTTAAGTATGAACTACTGAACTCATTTTTGATATCATACAGCATAGCAAGTATAGTTTTTTGCTCATAAAAACGTTTGTTCTAAAAAAAATGAGCTCATTTCAAGGAAAATTGCCTACATTTAGGCGTATTAGGCAGATTTTCAAAGTTTAATTTTGCAATAAAATGATCAAAAACTTAAGTTGTAAGAATTTTGACGTCATTTTCAGATTCAGGAGACCTAAATTTAGTAGATATGGACATTTTTTATTCTTAAACCTGCTTTGTTATATGGTGATCAATTTCGCCCCAGTGTGTCATTTTAATTTTTTTGATATTAAAACTATTTTTATGGTATGTTAAATATTATTTCATGAAAAGTCAATAACATAAACTGATAAAGATCAATGGAGTACTGGTTTTGTCGAAATTTATTTGACAATATTTGAATTCCCAAGGGTAACACAACAAAAACTTGTATAAAAGTGATCAATTTGCCCCCGGTTTACGGTATCGAACATTACATCGTCAACTTTAGATTTGTACTTAGATCACTTTTGAACTAAAAATATTGTTAAAGATCTCTCTTATGGACTGAGGAACATCCATCATTTCACTTAATAAGCACTCAGTTATGTCGTTTTAAGTTGAAAATTTGTGCCTGTTTGTGGTGTTTGAGAAGTAGACTGCGATTTTTAAGGGTTCGAGGTTTGAGACCCTTTCCTTTGTTCGTGACAGCAAACAAATCAAGTGAAAATTCACAAGAGACATTTCAAGATGGGTTTACCCAAGGACTATGCCCATGAAGGATTACCACCGTTAGTTTCCGTCAATAGGTCCAACGAAAAATTGAAAGCGCTTGTCCAAGGATCGAAAAAAGTCAATAGGTATGGAAATAGTACTTAATAATATTTATTTTTCGAGAATTTGTGAAGTTGTCAAATAATGTTTACTAGATAATATGAGCATAAATAATATTGGTTGCTTACATAGAAATGATCACAAAAGTATCAGAAAATCAAACAGAATTATAACTCAGTATATATATATATATAATTTCTCAAACGAGGATTTTTTTATTTCCGTACAAAGTGCGCCGAAGGGTCTCAGATTTTCATGAAACTTTTTCCACAGGCAGTACTCATCAATATATGAATAAACAAAAATTGAGAAAAAATCAGGGTCGCTTATATTTCCGAAAAACTCAGTTGGATTTTTTTTTGTTTTCCTCTATTACTACTTACTTTGAAAAATCATAATTCAAGAACGAAGCATCGTAGAAACAAATTTTTTTTTATAAAAATGAAAGCAAATTTTCTCAGGAATAAAAAAAATATTAACTGGAAACAGTTTTCCACAAAATTTTCCACCGTTGAGAAAATTCTTAAATAAAAGCTGGGCAAACTATGTTCCTATTAGTGGAAAACTTTTAAAAATATATTTTTGAAAAGGTAATTTCATAAGCTTTAATCGCTGAAATTTTTGAAATATATATTTCTTTTCGTTTTTGAGTTATGTCCAATTTTGTGGAAAATGACCACATAAGCCTTTTCTTCGAAAACCCATATTTCAATCGAAGCATCGGAAAAACAAAGATTTTTTATCAAAGCAATTGCAAATTTTCTAAAACATCTGAAAAAAAGATATGGGATTGGTTTTAATGAAGTATAAGTCGGAATGGATGATATTTTTCACGAAAAATTACACCGCTAAGAAAAACTTAAAAAAAAACTGTTGGAAAAAATAAGATTATTATTATTATTATTTTTAATTTTATTTATTCAAATATTCAGTATATAACTTACATTTTCATCTTAATATCTATTATCTATTTTTTTCAACCGGGAGGATTGTCTTTGGTTGCTAACACCAGAAGATTTTCGTTTCTGGTTAATCATAATCATGCACTTAATGTAGATTTTCATCTTTTCCGTAATCCACCGAACTCTATTCGAATGAAACTTGGTTATAAGACCATGGCTAATCGAGCGTAAATTTATCTTTACTGATTTGTGGCCGTCCAGTCCGAAGGGGTTACAGCATAGCGTATAGTATTCGTAGTATTGAACTTTGTCCATTTCAACAGCTTCGGTAATAACAAGTAATATACAGCTGACAACACTTGCACTTTCTCACTGCTCTTTGTTAGTTTTTTGGTAAATTTATGATTTTCAAGCCATTTCAACGCTTTAAACCAGAAATGGTAAATACCTGATTGCCATATTGTCTACCCATTGATTTAACTGTCAATTTTGTAGTTACCTAACAGGTAGCTAGAAAAAATGCCTACATTGAAGAAATCTTTGTTTCTATGCTGTTTCGTTCTTAAGTAGTTTTGTTTATAAACTTATAAATTTGAAAATGAGCTTTCTAAATTTATATATGTATAAATTTGCAAACAGCTCATCTTCGCAATATTTGATCATGTTTTAGGAACGAATAATGAGCGAATTTAAAAAATGTTTAGGATTGGATCTTTTTGATCGCTCCTTTCAAATATACTTTGTTTGTAAGCTGGAATAGCTAATCGGGTTATCATTATTTATTTTCCTTAACGGTGAAAAATGTCCTGGGAAGCTTATTCCATTTCAAAAAATCTCAAAGTTTTGAGAAAATTTGATTCCGATTTGACAAAAAAAATGTTTCTGTGACGCTTTTATCTTCAGTTATGATTTTCGAACGAAAAGACTTGTACGAGAAATCTGGGCATTTTTCACAAAACTATGACCAAACGCAGGAATTAAAAAGTAGTACATCTTAAAAATTTCAGTGATTGAAATTTATAAAATTCTGTTCTCAAAAATATTTCTTTGAAAATCTTACACCAGTTGGAACATAGTTTTCCCGGCTTTTTTTTTACGAATTTTCTCAACGGTGGAATATTTTGTGGAAACCTTTTTTCAGTAAACATTGTTTTCTATTCCTTAGAAAATTTGCTTTCATTTTCATAAAAAAAAACTTTGTTTCTACGATGCTTCTTTCTTGAGCTATGATTTTTCTAAGGCTCAAAATGGTACATTTGCATATTTTTTACAAAATTGGCCATAACTCAAAAACGAAAAATATACCATTTCAAAAATTTCAGCGATTGGTTTTGAAAAATTTCCAAGAGTTGGAGCATAGTTTTTCCGGAATTTCTTTACGAATTTTCTCAACGGTGAAAAATTTTGTGGAAAACTTTTTCCAGTAATTTTTTTTAATTCCTGAGAAAATTTGCTTTCATTTTCATAAAAAAAAACTTTGTTTCTATGATGCTTCGTTCTTTAATTATGATTTTTCAAAGTAAGTAGTGTCAGGAGAAAACAAATAATTTCCAACTGAGTTTTCCGGAAAAATAGGCGACCCTGAATTTTTCTCAATTTTTTTATTCATATATTGATGAGCCCTGCCTGTGGAAAAAGTTTCATGAAAATCTGAGACCATTCGGCCCAAACCTGTAGGGAAATAGAAAAAAATCCCCAAACGACAAAATTCTTGCTAAATCATTGATTTAAGACTACTGTAGAATACACCCTCAAGTATTCATTCTCTTCGTATTTGACCCTGAAAGGCTCCTACTTGTTGTATGTCACAAGAAAAGTGTGCAACAACACTTCAAATTCAATATTTCATTTTCTCCTATCTTACACGTTTATTCAGCCATGAGATTCCTCCTACGTTACGGTTGCAGTATAAATTTCACTCATTCATTCATTCATTCATTGACTCGTAGTACATCCCCCTGAGGCAGAATACATTTGATATTTTATATTCTTCGAACGTAATTTTCCTTCCTGCTCGATATGGGCGCAAAAAAGACTGAGCAGAAAGAATAACGAACGTGCAAATGCAAAACAAACCGATCGCAGACCTCGGTGCTGCTTCTCGAAAAGTGAAAAGGTGAATTCTAAACCGAAGTGCAGAAACGGGAAAGCAGAAACGTATATTTCTTGTATCGCTCTCACCAAGCCATATCGGATACCTCTGACGTAATAGTCTGATTGAAGAAGGGGTTCGGAATATTGCCTTTTCAGCAGAAACTTCCAGGAAATTGAGTTGTCTGATGCTAAAATGCGAACAAACCAAGCGCCACGTATTTCAGAATGCAAGGTAGCGCTGAGGACTGGTACATTCCTTTCCATGATTCTTTTCGTTATTGGATTTTTCTTTGATTTGAAGAGTTTTTATTCCGCCTCTAAACCTAATGATGATGAAAACTAAATGCGTATTCATTTGTAGTAGTGTAATCAAACAATTTGTTATATTTTTTTAGATAAGAATAAATTAAATTCCATAACCAAATTTGGTGATATTTGCACAACATATGCAAAATTCAGTTGTCGGTGACTATGTTGGTAAGGTTGAAATCATTTCGGTAAGGAATTACCTCGTATTCGTCTACCGCCATTCCGCTCATAGACTGTAACTTAACACTAAACAATGGGCAAACATGCTTCAGTAGGGCAGTTCAAAATTTAAAGTTTCAAAATCCAATATCCCAAAATATCCTTATTGTAACAATAAAGTTGTGAGAAATTTTTAGCTTTTTGATGATGGTTTAATAGTGGCCCAAAGACGATGTTGGTTTATATGGAAACCACTATTAACCTTTACGTTACCGGCCTCCGACAAGACATTTTCAAATAGCTGCAATTTCGTCAATTCCCATTCGATTTGTTTGAAACCACCGTCAGTTTACTTTAAAAAGGTTTCTGTTATTTATCATAAATGGAGAATGCTGAATTCGGAACCATGCCGGAGATATTCCGGATTGTACTGGGGTCACGAGGGTGCCAAATTTGTGAAATGTGATCATTGTTTTATTTATTGCAATTAAAACGCTGAAGTTTTTACGTAAAATATAAGATAATGGTCTATTGTCATCATTTCAACATAATTCGAATAATTGAACAGTTCCGGAACATAGAAGCCGGTTCCGTCAGGGCCTTTTTGGGGACATTTCTGTTTCATGTCCAAAACATACCGAACATACCGTGCGACGTCTCAATCTTCTTCAATTCGGGAGAACATGTCAATAAAGGAAGAATAAACTGAATATCCATAGATGTGGTCACTCCAGAGCTCTTGACACAGGTTCCGCCAGGGCCTCTTTGAGGACATTTCCGATTATTGTCGAAAACATACCGTGCGACGACTCAATCTTCATGAATTCGAGGGAACGTGTCAATAAACGAAGGTTTTGCCACTCCAGAGCAATACAATTTGAATTGGAGCGAATGAGCTGGGTTATTGAGTTTCAAGCTTCAAAAATAAAAAAAAAAGAAAAAAATGCTTGAAGAATTTGTAAGTAAAACCTTTGCGGACTATGAGCATGAGCTCAAGCATATATGACCGCTTCGTAGTTGCACTCCGTGATTGACCGGAGCAGTCGAAGATGCACAGAGATTTAATGAATGGGGCTTGGGATTAGCGTACCATTCTCAAAGAGCACGAATCGAGAGTTCAAAGACTGAATATGCCTCTGCATCTCCACCATTTTCTTGGAAAGTACATTGAATTAGTGGGTGTTTCCGGTCCCATCGCTCACTCTAGCTGGAGCATGCAATACAATCGATGGACCAAACATTTATGACTGGATTACACCACTTTTTCTTCGCACTGCGCGAACGTGTCTGATATCTATTGCATCGCTCTCCCCCGTAGGGCAAGTAACACAATCGATGGACCGAACACTAATATGTAGGAAATTAAATTATTGCTGGCTAGATTATTGTTAAATTTCTGATGAAATCCTTAACATATTCTAAGCTAAATTTTTATTCTGGTGCACGTGAAATTCCTCCATTCATGAATAAGCGGTACGATTGACGGAACCGACGTTTGGTCGAATTTACTCTTTTTTAAATGGGCAATTGGTTGTTCTTTTTTTATACTGTTAAAACAATTATTGGCAGTAAGGTCAGTAAGCCAAAGGGATTTCATAAATCATAATACTGTTTTTATGGTGTATTCATGAGGAGTTCCAAAGCTAATTCCTTTTAAGTTTTTGTCAATAAATTTATTGAGAACCCTGAATAATAATTAGAAAATTTTCTTCGAAGTTAACAATAGATTCTTGGTAACATTCTAGCCAAAACCTTTTTGAGAGTCTTGTTAGATTTCTGATGATATTCGAAACAATGTTCTGGTGGATTCCTTGCTAGTTTTCTTCTTAGCTTTCTGCTGAATGTCATAAAATAGGCCTTTCTGGAACCTGTTCGTGATGCTCAGGAGTGGAAACACAGGGTCTATTCCTCATTAATTGACATGAAGATTGAAACGTTGCACAATAGGCTTTGGACATGAAACTGAAATGTCCCTTAAGAGGCCTTGGCGGAACCAGTATCAGGTGCTTAGGAGTGACCTAATTAGTTGATACCTAGTTCATACTTCTTTAATTGACATGTTCTTTAGAAGATTGACACGTCACCCGGTTTGTTATGGATATAAAACAGAAATATCTCCAAGGAGGCAATGGTGGAACCTGTGGTTGGAGATATGGAGTGGCCACATCACATGTTAAAAAATTGATTCTTCTTTTATTGGCATGTTTTTATTTACAATTCACACAGATTGAGACAAAAGCAGAAATATCCCCAAAGAAGCCCTTATGGAAACTGTGCCAGGAGCTCAGGAGTGGGCAAATCTTTGATTACCGTCTTATTTTTCATTTATTGACAAGTTATGTAAAATTTATTAAGATTGAGATGTCGCACGGTACGTTTTTGGACATAAAATGGAAATGTTCCCTAAGAAACCATCGTTAAACCTGTACCTGGATATCTGGAGTGGCCACATCTGTTTTTACCGAGGTTTTAATTCTTTATTGACATGTTCTTTCAAATTTATTAAGATTGATACGTCGCACGGTATTTTTCCGACTAAAAACGAAGATGTCCTCAAAGAGGTCCTGGCGGAACCTGTGTCAGGTGCTGTGGAGTGGCCACATCTATGGATATTTAGTTTATTCTTCCTTTATTGACATGTTCTCCCGAATTCATGAAGATTGAGACGTCGCACGGTATGTTTTGGACATGAAACCGAAATGTTCCTAAACTGGCCCTGGCGGAACTGGCTACAATGTTCCGGAACGGTCCACTTATTTGAATTATGTTGAAATGATGATATTCGACCATTATCTCACGTTTTACATAAAAATTTTAGTGTTGTAGCTGAAATAAATAAAAAAATTAATCACATTTCCCGAATTTGGCACCCTTGTGACCCCAGTACAACCCGGAATATCTCCGGCATGTTCCGTATACATAATTGTCCATTCATGACAAATAACTGAAATCTTTTTAAAGTAAACTGACGGTGGTTTCAAAAAAATCGAATGGAAATCGACGAAATGACAGCTATTTGAAAATGCCTTGTCGGAGGCCGGTAACGCAAATGTTAAGAAAATTTGAAATATGTTTCAAACACGGTAGTATTCTATCGTGAGTACAGACCTATAGTAAAAACTTATTCTTCAAACCATAATAAGAAAAGTTGCCGTAGAAATAAATTCATTTTGAGCTTATTTTGTTTGGGATTTTTGGACAAGTTTGCTAGACTATAATCCCACATGTAGCTGAATAACAACATAAACATCTCTTCTCTCATCCGCTTAATTGAAGTGCCACCAGATGATTTAATTAAAATTGATACTCTTATTCTTCAAAAGACTCGAAAAAAAACACCAACGAATGAAGGCATGTTTTTTTGATTATACAAAAACATTATGTTTGCAATGTTTTTATTCACCATAAACATCAGAATCGTAGAACATGATTCACAAAATCGTTCATTTCATAGGGTTAATAACATTGCTCACCTAGTTGTTGTAGACTATCTTACTCAGTTGTTTCTCCGTCTTTTCTCAGCATTCTGATAGTGATCTAAAAATTCAAAACAAGCTAATGGTGGAGAACCAGATTTTCTAATAGAATTCAAGATGGCGGACAAATTCAAATTGACCGCCATTTTTTATCTATGCCACTAAGTTTGCTATGTATTACAAAGGAATTATGAGACATATCACGTGAAGAAAAATCTAAGATTTATAAAAAAATGGCTTTTACCCAAACTGTTCAGCTAGCTGAGAAAACCGAAAGGATCACCCTTTAGTTTAAGCATATACTAGCGATCAATTACATAAAATTGGAATTCTAACGATGTGTGCCGAGGGCGGCCTGGTTTTCGCGAGAAATCCTCAGTTCCAAGAATTTACTATAGGGTAAGTGTTCCCTTAGTTGTGGGTGTTCCTGTAATTGCGGTAGTGCCGTTTTCACTGATTTCATTACATTAGCCACAGAATCGACACTGCCAATCGACGTGTGGGTTTGTTGATACACGGAATAGCTGAAAAAAAAGCGTTCAAATTGCTTTAAAACTCACAAAATATCAGTAAAATTGCTAACATTATTCTTACTTGTACCAATAGTTGTGGTAAAGTGTTCCTATAGTGGTGGATCCCATAAGAAAACAACGGATACCGCAACTATAGGAACACAAATTAAAAATATACCGCAACTAAAGGAACAGTGTACCAATAGTGGAGGTATTATTTTTCACTGACATGCCGTGGATTACTGCGATGAAAATTATTTTTCTCATTAAGTCAATGGTCGTTACTTCCTGTTACAATATTAACATGTACATTAACTGCGCTTCTTGAATGTAGGCGGTTAAGTGAAGTTCAATCGTGCTTAGTATCTCCACTATTGGTACATCTACCCTATATGATGTAAAATTTCACCCATTCAGAAGTTTTCCGGGTTTGTTTTTCCTTTTTTTTATTTGGTAGGCTCAGGCGGAATAGGGCATAACAGAGACGAAAACATTTTAATGTTTTAAATTATTAGTTTTTAAAATCGTCCATGAGTAATTTATTTTATAAACTCTACAAATATTTGCCTACTGCTCATGAAAAGGCAATATCCCCTCCATAGTAACGCCACTGCCTTCATCATGTAGAAATTTTGTCTGCTGCACGTCTGGCGCAATGTGTCCTGTGGAGTGTGTGCGACTGTCAGGGGCCATCTCCTGGTCCCCGTCGGGAGACCAATGAGAATGGAAATGGATTGGAAGCATGAGCAGCGCCTCAAACATGTTATGGCTCAGAACTTCTGGCGCGAAAGCGGCAAAAAAAACAAACCGACTTACGGAGGAGGAAACTGATTAAGGTTCACCGTAGGAAGGAAGGTGTAATGCACTCTCCATGCCGTTCGTTGTTGTAGTCTTCGCAATCGCCGTCATTCGTCGCTGTCGTCAGCCCACTCACTGCCAGTCGATGCTCTCCGGACGCTGCTTTGACTTGTTTGCTGGAGCTGTAATCTGTATTCATCATGCCTTGCGCCACGCCGCCAACAACAGCTATAAGGGTATGCGATACTTCGTTCGGAAGTACACCCCAACCTCTTTTTACGACCGTTATCGGGAAGTCGTAAAAAGAATCAGTTGTAGAAAATTATGTTTTTGAAAAATGCAACGTCTAGATGTGGAAATACTGATCCGAGATATTCGGCAAAGTTGAAGGATAGATTGAGAGCTTTCCAAAATGGGCATTCGAAGTTTCATATCCTGGTATTAGATGGCAACACTGCTCGATTGTTATCAAAAGAGCTGATTATATAGGGATGCTATATGCTGATACCAATAAATTTTAAAGATAACAATACCTATTGTTCACCAAACTTGAAGAAAGCGTTGCATGCCATACAATCGGCCGAAGCACAAATTTTTATTTATTTATTTATTTACTTGTCTTCGATTTTAACCGTACAGACAGATACACTTAATATCTAATTCTACTTCTAAACATGGGTTTCGACACATTAAAATCAAAATTTACAAACACTTCATTAAAACGACGACAACAAACATCAAACGGGTTATTCTGACCATAAAGCGTACGGTGAACTGGTAAACGTAGAAATTCAGTGTGTCGAGTAATTCTGATTGGAACATTAAAATTAACTTTGTACAATAGCATAGAGCAGTCAATATTGTGTTTTAAAATATCGAAAACGAAAAGTCGTTGCAAAAGAACCCTCCTGCTAGCCAACGTCGTCAGGTGCACCAGGTTACAGCGATGTTCGTACGGCGGCAGTCGGATAGGATCAGTCCATGGCAACCGTCTTAGCGCAAATCGCAGGAAATTCCGTTGAATTCGCTCGATCCTTGCGCTTTGAGCAGCGTGATAGGGTGCCCACACCAGCACACCATATTCTAGAATGCTGCGTACCAGAGCACAGTAGAGTGTTTTCAAACAATGAACGTCTTTAAACTGCTGTGCATTACGTTTAATGAAGCCCAATACCGCGTACGCCTTCGCCGTTGTTGAAGCAATATGTTGAGCAAAGTTAAGCTTACTGTCGAGTAGCACACCTAAATCTTTCACTGTGGTGACTCTGGCGATAATCTCTGATGACATTTTATACTCAAAGTTGGTTGGGTTTCTCACTCGACTGAAAGTAATAACGCTGCATTTTCGGGTGTTGACTTCCATTCCGTTTAACAGGCACCAGTTTAGTAACGTGTCAATATCCGTTTGGATGGCACAGCACTCCACTAGCGATGAAACAACTCGAAAGAATTTCAAATCGTCTGCAAACATAAGCTTTTGCGATTTGATCGATTCGCAAAGATCGTTGACGAACAACAGAAAAAATAAAGGGCCCAAGTGACTTCCTTGAGGCACACCAGACGTTATTTCAAACGGGTTTGAGCTGGTTCCGTTTATTCGCACATAGGCACTCCGCTCAGTGAGGTAAGAGTGTATCCATCGAGTCAGCCAATCAGGCAGGCCCATCTTGTTGAATTTGTTTACTGCTAAAACATGAGGTACTCTGTCAAATGCTTTAGTGAAGTCGATATATATTGCATCAACTTGCTGTCGTTTTTCCAGTGCGTCAATAAGCGTGGATACATACGTCATCAAATTCGTAGTTGTAGAGCGTCTTTTCACGAACCCATGCTGAAATTCAGAGATAATGTGGTGCACATGTGGATAGAGAGAATCGTGGACTAGGCTTTCGAAAACTTTTGGCAAACAGCTTAGAATTGAGATGCCACGGTAGTTCTCCACATTGTGTATACTACCAGCTTTGTGAATGGGAGTTATGGAAGCGATTTTCCAAGCGCTTGGAAAAACACTCTCCGCAATCGATCTATTGAAGATAATGGAAGTAGGAGCGGCCAGCGAATCGGCACAGTATTTGATGAAAACCGGAGAAAGTCGATCTGGTCCAGCGCCTTTAGACTCGTCTAATCCTTGCATTTTAGTCAAGACATCCTCCGGAGAAAAGTTGAAAAGTGCTACGTTGAAATCATGTTGCGGCAAACTGTTCAAGTATGCATCAGACGAAGGTGATCGGTTATTACTTAGCACACTTCGAAAGAAAGACGAGAACAGGTTCGCCGAATCGAACGAAGTATCGGCTTCAACATCGTTGTAATGAACTCGTTCATATAGCTGGAAACACTGTTTAAGAAGAATTAATAAAAGACCAAAACCATAAAACTTGAGCAGAATAGAAAAATGAAATGCTTAGCAACGTAGGATTACTTATCAACTGTAATCCAGTTTTTCATGAAGGTTTCAAAATTTTGTCGTAGCTAGCAACATTGGTCAAGTGAAATTCCACCACCAGGCAGTGTTAGTGGGTATGGAACTTTTAATTTTGCGGATATCTCAGGATGAAAGTTGTTCAGTAGCTCAAGGGTATCATTATTCTAACTAAGAGATTTGAGTGTTGCCACCAGGTGAAGTGAACATGAAATTTTTATTTTGCGTATATTTTAGGATCAGGAATTGAATCCTAAGAAAATTGAGAGAATCTCTCACTTATCGCTCTCTGTAACAATTATGATATGCAACACATCGTCAGGGCCGTAATATCGTATATCGTAATATCGTATAGTGCATGATAAAACCCATCTAAACAAGCTCCAAACCTGGAGTACACAATTGTTTTCGCAGACATATCACTTGAAGTGGGTACATTTGATGATTTTCCGTTAGAATTTTCGGTAGATGAAGAGGCGGAGTAGAAGTTTCCTGTGACGGCAGGGTTTCTTCCATTTGATTTGAAGCAAGTAGAATGGGTACTCATAGTACGAATAGGGGAGGAGTTTAAATTACCTGCTACGATATCGGCAATGGATTTTCCTTGGGTTATTGCATTCGACATTAAACGATTCGAACGGCTACCCGACGTATTAAAATTAGTTTGTGAATGAGCAAATCATGCATTTAGCATCCATACAATTTTTGTTCCATGACCCTACTTTCGCACCGACGGTACTGAGTGGGGTTCTCGTAATTTCCTCCAGGTTTCTAGAAATGTTCCCATGTTACACGGACATCGAACATAAGTTTAGCTTTTTCTAAAGCTTTAATTTTATTTAGCTCTTTTTTGTTAAAGTGAACTAAATAATATTCTTGAGAAAGCCCTATCCGAAGAATGCCAGATTGGGTTCTCTTACTCATATTGATTTCTTGGACTGGGGAAAATCCAAGTGAATCATTTATTCCATTTTTGATCTCTTCAGGTGACTTATAGTACCTTGAGAGACCTTTCAAGACGACTTTGAACAAACGTTAAGTTTTGTCGTCATAAGTAAAATTTTTTTGCTTCTTCTCTTCAAGATGTTTGAGAAGAAGTTTGCGATCTTTAAGAGTTTCCATCAATACGCGACGGTCTCCTTTCTTTGCGATTTGGAAGGAAACTTTTAATCCCCTAATGGAGTTCAAGATTTCCTACCTAAATATCCCAAATTCGGAACAGCTGACCACGATAGGCGGCACTCTTTGCTTCCTCACTTGAATCAAAGAGCCTGGGCTAGAGACTGCTTCGATTTGGTGATAGCTCATTTCGATGCAATTATCAACATTATTCATTTCACCTTTGGAAGAAAGTTCACATTCCGGAGAAATGTCCTTTCTTCCATTCTTGCCACGTTTAGTGACAGTTTTAAATCCCACATTTTTGTTAGGAAGTTGTGAATTCAGAGATTCACCCTTCCTTTTGTTTGTAGTTGCATGTTTAGTGAATAAACGAAAAAAGAAGAGACCTATTAGGAGGTTTTTTTTCCCAAGGCGGTGTCCAAGAATGATTACCATTGCTAGCTTTCACTAACGGGTCCAACGAAAAATCGAAGGCACGAGTCCAAACTGGGATCGTAAAGGGGTCAATAGTATAAAAAATAGTACTGAAAAGTACTGTTTTAGAAGCACTGAAAAAGACTATTGTTTGCTCTGAGAAGTACTGTTTTATTGGTTTAGGTATTTTTTAAAAAACTTTCAAGCGAGAATTCGTGTACGCACAGCACGAAGGTACGATGCGCATTGAACAAGATTTTGTTTAATATTGCAAACCATATTATGAAGAATTTATTAAGACATCAGCCTCGCCTCGCGTGCTATATTGGAAAATTCGATAATAAAAAATATAAGAACGAAATATACATGGACTGAAATTAAAATTTAGTTTCGTTTCGAAAAGCTTCGTGTCGCATTTGAATTTGTATTTAGTTTCGTTTTGTTTTGTTATTAGCAGCGCATCGACATGGAAAAAAATCATACCGCATACCCTCAAACAGCTCAAGTCTTCTCTTTTCGAGTCATTACCATTCCTCCGGCTTCAAGTCAAACGGAATCGTGTCATCACATACGGTTCGGTGCACGTTCTGTATATGTGTATCGATTTTTCTTAATTTATAGTCCAGGGAAGTCACATCGCACTCGGAGTAAACATTTATGCTGCGCTGTTCCGTTTTCTGAGCTAGAATTTTCTTTGATCCAATCGAACTCGATGCTCATATTCATCGGGTTCGAGTACATTTGGGAAGCTGCTTGGCAATATCTAATACATGGGGAAGCACACACTTGTTCTGGAATAGAAATTTATGTGGCTGGAGATTGGAATTTGAACATGTTACTAAGGCAGCTCGTTTTTTGGTTTGACAATCCATTTTCATTTGGAATGCATTTTTTTTTTGGTATTAGGAGTTCAGATGTATGTTTTAGAACGTGAGTTGCATTGATAATGCTTAATCGCATATCTGAAACATTTTTATGAGATTGGCTCTGCTGATCTACTCAAGTTTTCAAAATATATACAAGCTATATCTCAACCACAAGATTGTACAAATCGAATGTTAAATAACTTTTATGAAGCTTATCACATGCTCATCTTTTTTTGTTTTGTAATAACTGCTCTTCAGCTCAGTGTTCTTAGCTGTGAGTTTTCTTTGCCAATTGACTATTTTTACAAAAATGCACACTAAGCTTATTTTACAGATTCCAAAGAATGTTACCGGTAATCTCAAAAGCAATAACTCGGTAAATTGAAAATAGCGTAATTCCAACAACATTTTACAAATTGGTTCTGTTTACGCGTAAATCGGAATACGTGAGTTGAATTGTACCTAATTTATAGCAGCTATATTACAATAATTGACAAAACTACATCAGTGTTGATTTCGCGTCACAATCTGTTATGCTTGTACGTGACATTCTATGTATTCAGTATTCCTCTATAATTCGATTACTGCAATGTTTGTTCGTCCAAAAACGTATGTAATACGGAATCCTATAAGACCGCCATAGCAGTTCAGATTAGTTAATAGTCCTTGAGATTCCGTGAAATTGAATCACAGTAAGAACATGCGCGGTTAGAATCAATAACACTGCGGAACAGGATTTTGTCTCAAACACCAAAATACCGCTATCTACTTAATTAAGGATTGCTGAGTCCATTGTCATTTACAGAAATATCATAGCACGTCTAGTTTTTGAGATATTGGCTGTTGAAAATGCTAAATTTGACTATTTCCCCCAACTTGCATGCAAGTTTTCCAGCTTGTATGACAATTTATTTGTTTAATTCGCTTTACAACTCAAACTTCATGTGTATAACAATACTTATCAATAAAGTTCATTACATTTGCGATGCTCAAAAGTTATTTTTTGTTGGTTTAGACAAGTATTGTATTTTACCATAAAAGAGAAACGAAGAATTTGTTATGGAGACTGCAAGCATGTCGAAAAACCCTATTTAACCTCAATTAAATCGTGCAATTTCAATCAATTATATCTGAAGAGAAAGTTCAAGTCCTATTGTGTATGTTTGGTAAAATTAGATCAACATATTTTTTGATAAATCATTGTTTACATTTGATGTAAACACCAATGACACCAGTGTTTTTCACAACTTTGGCGACCTGTAGATAAAAATTGTGACGTGCTGGAACATTTCTGAGAATGGCATCAGATTCAGCAACCCCAAATCTACTAGAGACACATAAATTGATTCTCGAGACACGCAAAAATGTCATTTTTAAAAATAAAATAAACATATTTGTGTTTACAAAAAGAAAGGAATATTAAAATTGTACATTTCTCATAATTTTTGAGAAGGATGAAATTATGATAACTGAATTATTCTTCGCAGGAAATCAGTATTTTGGCAACATGTAATAACGGCTTTTTATAGTAAAGACTGCGTAGACGAAAAGTATATTTCATTAATATATGCAGCTGATTGTCTACCAGCTCATCCCTGGACAGTTTTCTAGAGGAAATCATTTAGAGATTTTTCTAGCAATTTACGCTGCAGAAATTCCTGGGGAATCCCTGGAGAAATCATTGAAATAATTAATGTCGCGATTTTCCTTGTAGCTCTGGGAGAATTCCTGCAATAAATTATTGAGAATTTTGTGAGTTGTGGAACACCTGCAGGAATTCCTGGTAGAATTCCAGGAGCGATCCTGGAATTTGGGAGATTTGTGCCATCCCCATATTTGAGCCTATTTCATCATCTACCCGATGGGAGAGGAAAGGGAAGGGAAAGATGGGAGGAAATAAGGAGTGGGGTCCCTTGAAGAGGGAAGATCGCATAAGCGAATTCAGAGCATGTAGCTCCATACCACTATGGGTTCGAACAGCGCCCTAAAAAGGGCACTGCAAAACGCATGAGCGTAAAGAGAGCCTATAGCTCATTACCACAGCGGGTTAAGAATAACAGAATGTCCTGAAGATTCAGGCTTCTGAATTCAGTTTCACTTAATAAATGTTTACCAAATAATTGGAAACGTATTTGCGCATAAACTGGACTGTTGCATATCAGGTGATACGAAGCTCCATAATCGGAGTCACAACTATCACACACAAATGAGTCAACACGCTGAATATTTGCCATGTGATAGTTGAGTCGGCAGTGGCCTGTCAACGCTCTGACAAAGAGACTGCAATTCTGCTTTGACAGATTTGTTAAATACTTCGCCGCCCTTGGAGATGGCTCAGTTATGTACAATTTTGTTTGACGACACGATTCCAAACTATTCCAATATTGCTTGTGCTGAGTTGCAGCTTTAGAATTAATCTGAAGCTTCACCCAGCACTTCGAAATTGGAATAGCCGGCTCAGGGCCAATGAAGTCATGCGATGCTCCATCGCGAGCTAGCTCATCAGCCAATTCATTTCCAGCGATGGAAGAATGGCCAGGTACCCATACAAGGTTTACAGAGTTGACTGAATTCAGTTCCTCAATTTGAGTTCGACATGCGATAACAAGCTTCGACCTTGAGTTGGCCGAAGCAAGAGCTTTTATAGCAGCCTGACTATATGACATACTTTACAAACAGCCTGGACGTCTGGCTGTGACGGTCTTCTCATGTGAAGGGAGTTGTGTAGAAAATTTACCTATAAGCAAAGTGACAAGCAATTATGAGATCACTCGAAGCAAGGACAATTGTGTCCCAACTCAATGGAAGTGGAAACATCCGAAATACTAGGATTTCCAATGGACGGAGAGAATCCATGGAATTTGGTCACAACCAATTCCCAGTGTATGTAGCGATGATCAGATAATGATTCATCATCTGATACATGCCAATTCGTCAACTTGTGACTGATTCTGTTCGAGCAGAGTATCATGTCTAATAGACTGGCCCAGCTCAGTATGGGAGAAAAATAAAGTTGTATGATTCCACGGGGCACCCCCCAGGATTATTTCTTGGGGTTAGAGGAAGCCTTTCTGAAAAATTCAGCTCATTTGGTCGTTCCATGAGCTGGCGCATTTGAATTGAAGTTAATATGGGATTTACAGCTCAAACATATGAGCAACAGCACATCATCTACTGTTTGGTTCAGGAAAATTGATGATCGCGTTCAATTGGACCCAGAATGTCAAAAACACTACTTGATATAATAGCGAAGAATATTGTAGAAGATTGTACCACGATCAAAATTAATAAAGTTGGTGTTTTAACCATCTGAAGTATATCATGCAATACTGCTTGTATTTCTTCAACATTGCTTGGAGGTAACCACTAAGCGCATCATAGCCACCTATGACGCTGGGCGAGCTGAGGCACATGTCGCATGCATATAAGTGACTGTACGGAAGTGCTGATCTAAGCCTAACTTTCAACAACTGAAAAAGTAATGAAAATTAGATTAAACCCAGATACAACCTTCTGCAATTATGTTCATTAGGGTATCAACTAGTGTATTTGTCATTCTGGGCATATTTGAACGCGAACAATTAGTATACGGAGCGAAACAGTGACATAGGGTCAATTTTCAATATATTTGAGACGAATATACCATACTAAATTCATAACGATTGCGCCAGCTGGTGGAGCAACCAATTGAGTTGAAATTTTGAGAGAGCGTTTTTCTTACCCTAAGGCGCATATCTAGGGGGTGCCCCGTTAAGTTTTACAACTTTTTTGTTTAAGGGCCAGTCTAATGTCTAACACTTCTTCTCTAGCAGATACCCTGAAGGTTGGGCAATTCCCTAAAATAAGTAATCCAAGATTTGAACTACTTAAGCAATTTATCAGACTGGAGCTTCTCAAATTGATAGCTGATCTGCTCCAGATTATGTGATAAGTATCAGCATCACTGCCCACACGGAGCAGAAGGCCTTTTCATAGGCAGTGAACAACTCGTTTGAAATCATCCATTGGGATGGTTCATCATGTGGTAAATACACCTCATAACGAAAGACGTATTTCCAATTGAGGTCACCAACAGAAACATCAATTGTGACAGCACATACATCTCTGGTTGTTAACTCAGAAATGAGTGTAGCAACGACAGCGCTATTTACGAGCACGCATGCACGAGGCATGGCACGCGAGTTTGCCATTTCATTTTTCTGAAAGTAGCAAAAACTGGGTCCACAAGGTTACCTAGATAAAAGTTTACAAAAATAAGGTTTTTGAACAAGCGCCATTTGAGCTGTAGCATTTGCATGAGTCTACAAAGATTGATCATTGCTGATATTTTATGCTGAAGATTGGTCTAACAAAGCTATCCTAACCGTAGCCACTACCCAAACTAGGCAGGATTAAGCTATTCGCAATCTCAGAACGAAAAAGACCAGCAGCGAAAAAACCATATCGATATCTCTTAAAAGTCGCCAAAGGCGAAAAGCACAGAACACACTGTGTAATACGCATAATGCGAAACCATAGAGGTGAAAATTTAAACTAAGTTACAACGTATTAATAATTCCACCCTTATTTAGCCTCAGGCTTGAGACTGAAGAAGGGCAGCCGATTATCTCGGAGAACCACAAGGTCACCTTCACCATTGCTCCGGGTAGCACAGGAAGGGCATAATACTGTAGAGGGCGCCCTGGTACTCCACAGGCTCCGTTTGCGGTTAGGTTTTATTTAGACCCCCCTAACCATTCATTCTTAGGCACGGTAAGCTTAAAGCCACATGAATTAGGGGTTATCTGTGAGGTGGACTTTTACCACCGGAACAGGCAGTCCGTAGTGTTAATTCTTAGCCAATTGAAACAACCGCTACCGACACTACGCGGCTATCTAGGCTGATCGGGAAAAGGAAGTTAACATTGATGATTAACTCCTGATGTGCCCAAACAGCCCCAAAAAGTAGTTTTTAAGTTTTTTTCTGGGAGTATTCCTCCAAAAAATTATTGAGGATTTTGTGAGTTGTGGAACACCTGCAGGAATTCCTGGTAGAATCCCTGGAGCCATCCGGGGAGGAATCCGGAAAGAAATTTCCGGATTAATTCCTGGAAGAATCTTGAGAGGACTACTTCGGGATGTTTTTGTATGTTTCCGTTGAGGAATCCTCGGAGGAAATCACTAGATAAATATCTTGGGTAATCCTTGAAACAAATTGTCCCAGTATAACTCCTGGAGAAATTTCTGGACGAAACCATGAAAATATCAAAATAACTAATTGAACATTAACATACAATGTACATAAAAAATAATCATTGAATCATCAATTCCTCCATAAAATTTAAAAAGTATAACCTTGAAGATTCTCTGAAAGAATCCTTGATTTTCTAGTGGAATCTCTGAAGGAATACAAGAAGAAATCGCTTGACAATTCTTTAGAGAAATTCCAAAGCTTCCCTGAAAGAATTCCTGAAACAGATCTAAGACGATTTTTGAGAGAAGTTCGTGGAAGAATCTCAGTAAAAATTTGACTGGAAGAATCACTGGAGACATCCCTGCATGAATTCCTTGCCAAATCTCTAAAGAAAACAAATTCCATGTAAAATATTGTTTGCAAGAATCCTAGGATGAATTTCTCATCGAATCCTTGGAGAAACTCCTGGAGGAATTGCTAAGATATTCATGGAGCCCTGTCGGAGCTGGACTCAAATGTATCAAGGAGAACAACAGTTCTTCCTACAGGAATCTCTGACAAAAGCCCTAGTGAAGAAATTTCTGTCATGATTACGGTAGAGATTTTTCGAGGAATCGTCAAAAAAATCCTATAGAATTCTCTGAAAGAGTCTCTGGATGTATTTAAAGACGAACTCTTGAAAGAATCTCTGGAGGTTTTCCTCAAAAATCGTCTAGTGCCCTGTTTGAGCGATTCTACCCCATTACCCCGAATACCATTTCCCCGATTGCCATCACCCCGAATTCCATTACCCGAATGTACCATTACCCCGAATTCCATCACCCCGAATGCTATTTCCCCGAATTTAAATTATCTTGACTTGACTATGTTGATGACATTTCCCCACGATATTGGAATTCGGGGTGATGGGTCATCGGGGTTTTGTAATTCGGGGTAATGGCGTTCGGGTTAATGGCATTCGGGGTGATGGGATTCGAGGTAATGGGGTAGAATCGTTAGAGCAGATCTTAAAATTGCGACGGGTGTCAAAAGATATAATTTGCTAGCAATAAAAATATCGTTTTACTTATAGAAAAACATGACTTGTCGAATGATTAAAATTCCTAATATTACAATTTTTTTTCTAATTTGGTAATACGGGAATTAAATTTGGTTGGTAAATGGCTGGGCATGGCGTAGCATTGGTTCCTCGCGTACCTGAAGGAATGAAATAGACCCCTCTGTGCGGTCCTTAGCCTCTTACCCAGTAACTCCTATCCCTACCTCCTCGTGGTACTGACCGGGGTACGAGTAACCTCAGGGAAGATTGAGTAGCCAAACCCTGGTGGGAACTCTGGTCGTATGCTAACAGGGAAGGGGGGGGGGGGGGGGGGGTATGGTTTGCTTTAGCTTTCGCTTCTGCAAACCTTGAGCGTCTGTACTCCATGTTAGGAGCGGCTCACAACAACGTCTGCTCCACATGTCAGGGGCGGCTGATCATCGTCCGAGTGCCAGAAAAGGACTCTAAGCTAAACTGTGCACTATGGTCCTCCGAACATTTAGGGGGAATGGTCCTCCGGAAATCTAGGGGGTTGGTGTCATGCCCTGCAAGCCAGCTGTAAACAAATCAAGCAGCGAATAATCAACGAGAGAATACGAACCGGGACAATCAGTGAAGACCACAGCGACGTAAAGGGACTAGCGATTGGAAGCTCGGTACGTTGAACTGTAAATCTCTCAACTTCATCGGGAGAACACGCATACTCGCCGACGTGCTTAAGTACCACGGCATCGCAGCGTTGCAGGACGTGTTTTGGAAGAGATCAATGGCGCGAACGTTTAGAGGTAACCATACCATCTACCAGATGAGCTGGGAACAGCTTTTATAGTGATGGGTGATATGCAGAGGCGCGTGATCGGGTGGTGGCCGATCAATGAGAGAATGTGCATGTTGAGGCTCAAAGGCCGGTTCTTCAAGTTCAGCATAATAAACGTTCACAGCCCTCACTCCGGAAGCACTGATGATGATAAAGACGCTTTAAACGCGCAGCTCGAACGCGAGTACGACAGCTGCCCAAGCCACGACGTCAAAATCATCATAGGAGATCTAAACGCTCAGGCTGGCCACTGGCTGACGAACGAAAACGGCCTACGACAAATTGATTTCGCCGCCTCCAAGAATATGGCCATTCGTAGCACCTATTTCCAGTACAGCCTTCCATATCGATACACCTGGAGATCACGACACCAGACAGAATCGCAAATCGACCACGTTCTGATTGATGGACGGCACTTCTCCGACATTTTCAACGTCAGGACCTATCATGGCGCTAACATCAACTCCGACCACTATCTGGTGATGGTCAAACTGCGCCCAAAACTCTCCGTCGTTAACAACGTACGGTACCGACAGCCGCCCCGGTATGACCTTGAGCGGCTTAAGCAACCGGATGTCGCAGCTGCATACGCGCAGCACCTCGAGGCTGCATTACCGGAAAAGGGTGAGCTGGATGAAGCCCCTCTTAAGGACTGCTGGAGAACAGTAAAAGCAGCCATCAACGATGCAGCTGAGAGCAACGTCGTGTACGTGACACGGAGTCGACGGAACGATTGGTTCGACGAGGAATGCCAGGAAATTTTGGAGAAGCAGAATGCAGCGCGGGCGGTCATGCTGCAGCAAGGTACCCGGCAGAACGTGAAACGTTATAGACGGAAACGGCAACAGCAGACCCGCCTCTTTCAGGAGAAAAAACGCCGCCTGGAGGAGACAGAGTACGAGGAGATGGAACAGCTGTGCCGGTCTTAAGAAACACGCAAGTTCTATCAGAAGCTCAACGCATCCCGCAACGGCTTCGTGCCGCGAGCCGAGATGTGCAGGGATAAGGATGGGTGCATTTTGACGGACGAGCGTGAGGTGATCGAAAGGTGGAAGCAGCACTTCGACGAACACCTAAATGGCGCTGAGAGCAGAGGCAATGAAGGTCAGGAAAACGGACGAAATGCCTTCTGCAGACGATGGAAACCAACCAGCCCCCACTTTGAGGGAGGTTAAGGGTGCCATTCACTAGCTCAAGAACAATAAAGCTACTGATAAGGATGGTATCGGAGTTGAACTCATAAAGATGGGCCCGGAGAGGCTGGCCATTTTTCTGCAACGTCTGATAGGCACAATCTGGGAAACAAAACAGCTACCGGAGGAGTGGAAGGAAGGGGTAGTATGCCCCATCTACAAGAAAGGCGACAAGTTAGATGATAAAAGCGACGATGGAAGGGGTGCAAAATTGTGTGAAGGTTTCAGGTTCGTTTGGATCCCACCGTGGAGTACGACAAGGTGATGGACTTTCGTGCCTGTTGTTCAATATTGCGCAAGAAGGTGTTATGCGGAGAGTCGGGCTCAATAGCCGGGGTACGATTTTTACGAGAACCGGACAATTTGTTTGCTTCGCGGATGATATGGACATTGTCAGCCGAACATTTGAAAAGGTGGCAGACCTGTACACCCGCCTGAAACGTGAGGCAGCAAAGGTTGGATTGGTGGTGAATGTGGCCATGAAAGTGCATGCTAGCTTGTGGGGCCGAGCGCGACAGGGCGCGCCTAGGTAGCAGTGTTACGATAGACGGGAATACGTTCGAGGTGGCCGTCGAGTTCGTCTACCTTGGATCCTTGCTAACGGCTGACAATAACGTTAGCCGTGAAATACAGAGGCGCATAATCAGTGGAATTCGGGCCTACTATGGCCTCCACTAGGAGCTGCGATCAAAAATGATTTACCCCCGCACCAAATGTACTACGTACACAACGCTCATAAGGCCGGTAGTCCTCTACGGGCATAAAACGTGGACGATGCTCGAGGAGAACTTGCAAACACTTGGAGTATTTGAACGTCGGGTGCTTAGGACGATCTTTGGCGGTATGCAGGAAAACGGTGTGTGGCGGCGAAGGATGAACCACGAGCTCGCCCAACTCTACGGCGCACCCAGTATCCAGAAGGTGGCCAAAGCTGGAAGGATACGATGGGCAGGGCATGTTGCAAGAATACCGGACAACAACTCTGCAAAGATGGTGTTCACGATGGATCCGGTTGGTACAATAAGGCGTGGAGCACAGCGAGCTTGGTGAGCGGATGAAGTGCGCATCGATTTGCGTGGGGAAGAACTGAGGATGGAGAGATGCGGCCACGAACCGAGTATTGTAGCGTAAACTTGTTGATTCAGTGTTATCCATTTAGATGTTAACTAAATAAATGAAATTAAACCAAACCTGCAAGAACTACTTTTTTTTCACTGAGCTCGTGCTGGGAATCCCACGGATTTTTGCACAACATTACTATCCTTCTATTAACAATATTTTTGGCTTATTTGGAACAAAAGTTATATTGTTAAAAAAGGGTAGCAAGTGAAGCTCAGGTCCAAACACTTTCAATTTCCCCTAAGCGAGTAAATAAAGAACTACATCATCTCAAGGTTTCCATTCCATTCCAACCCATCCGACTAGCTTGAGCTCTCCATCATCACGCCAACTGTCTTCCGCTGATTGGTTCGTACCCTTTTCCAATCATCAATCATCAAGCAGAAATAAGAAGAACCCATTCATTATCAATAGTGCACCCATTTTCGAAATGAATTCATTCTGTATCGGAATGTCGTGCGATTCGGACGCTTTTTTCGATTGCTCGTTTTTCCGAAGTTCGATTTTAGTTTGTGTGCAAGTGCACTTCCAGGTTTTTCCACGATTTCGCGTTCCCGTGTCTGCTCCCCAGCGCTATCATACATTATTGGTGTGGCTAGCGAGAGAGCCTCCCTGCAGCAGCAGACCAACCGCGGCTCACAGCATTTGCGATGGCCCGCAATCAGAAAGCAGAAGGCGGATTCCGCCCCGAACCCTGCCCCGCTGGCCGACAACGGGAAAAGAAGTGCCCCGAAGCGCGCGCGTAACGAATATGCCAACTCGGCAGCTTACAACAGATTGTTGGCAAATATTAAATTTGCATCCCTACCAGTGGACCAAGACCATGGTGGGCCTGACGAAGTTGAAAGCTTTTTTTAACATCGTGGTTGAATGGGAGCGCTACCGCGCAAAGAAGAGAGACGTGACGCAGTGCGGTAACTGCCTCACGTTCGGTCACGGGATGAGAAACTGCCATATGAAGCCCCGCTGTGGCAAATGTGCCGGCACGCACGCAAGTGTGCCAACTGCGGTTTCAACCACGAGGGCAGCAGCCGTCATTGCCCTAAACGAGCTGAGTTGCTGGCGATCCGCCAGCAAGCATCCGCCAAGAAGCAGGGATTTTCCAACTCCCCACTACCAGGTGCTCAATCTGCCACCGCCTCCATCAACCCACTGGCAGGCATCTCACCAGTCGGCCCCCTCCGGTCAGCATCGCTGTGTGGCCGCCGCCGCTGCTTCACAGGAGCAGAGAGCGCCCCCTCCTGTATGGGGGAATTCAGGACCCAGTGCTCTCGGCACTCCTCCCTCCGACGACGGCTCCCTGTACACACCGGAGCAAATGTTGGAATACACCAAGAACTTGTTCCAACGGCTGCGCGCCTACCATTCCAAGTCGGAATAGATCGGCGCCGCCAACTCGGTGGTATTTGCTTTCCTCTCCAAATATGGCCCGTGAGGCCATTACCAGAATCGCTTGCTCCCTCCGGCACAAAGCCATCGAGTTCGTCGACTTCCTCGAAGAGAAAAGCATCGACATTGTCATCATCACGGAGACGCACCTCAAGCCTGAGCTGAGCGTCTCCATTCCCAACCATCGCCTTGGGCGGCTAGGTTGCTCTGAAGGAGGGGGAGTCGCCATCGCTTTGCGCCACAACATCAACTGTTGCCTGCTGTCGAGCCTGCAGCTCAAACGCATCGAGGCCGTAGGAGTAGAAGTGCAAGCTTCTGACGGCCCGATCACCGCTGCATACTACCCAACGCAAGCGAACCACAACGACGGGTCGGCAACCGCCCTACGCTAACTCGGCGGCGCGGGCGGTACATCATCGCTGGTGTCCTCAACGCAAAAAACTAAGCCTGGGAAATCCAGAGAAGCCCCGAAGAAACCGAAACGGAGTCATCCTGCAGCAAGGCTTGGAGGAAGGTAACTATAACAACTTGGGCCCGGATGTTCCCATGCGGATGAGCAGATCCGAGGTTCATGCCATCAACGACCTGTTCATCACCAACATGATAAGCATCTCCCAACCGGTCGTCTATCAGGAACTCAGCTTGGACCACTCTCGGTGCAACTATCATTGTGTCAACTGGGACCAGTTCCGGCAGTGTGTCGACACCTACGTTGACTACGAGGTGCGACCCGAGACAGCTGATGACATCAATCGGCCGCTGCAGGCCTTCGAAGAGGCAATCTCCCAGGCCAGAGAACGACACGTGCCGGCAACCAGTCAGGTGAGCAACAATGTACCAATTGATAGATTTACTAAAGATTTGATCCAACTTCGTAACACCATCCGCAGTACCAGCGAACTGGGCTGCCTGCCCTTATATGTTGGACCTCAGAAACCAAAATTTTGCTAATAAGATCCGTGCTCTTCCAGACTGTGCTCAACAATTCTGGAAGCTGATAAGGCAGCCGAAATAGGTCGACATTTCGTCAGCTCACATAATCTTGGACGCAACATCATCAGTCCGCATGAAGCTGCTGTTAATGAGCATGCATACAACCACAAATCAGATTCCCAACGACTTCTCGGAGGGGTTGGCGATCACAGCTAACGAACTTTCGACCTATTTAAAATCCTCCAAAAACATGAAGACCCCAGGTTTCGATAACATCATGAACTTGGAACTCAAGCACTTGAGTGTCCAGTTCTATGATCACCTCGCGGTGATCTTCAACCAGTGTCTTCGGCTTAGCTGCTTCCCATCGTCTTGGAAGTCAGCTAAAGTCGTCCCCATCAGGAAACCTGGCAAAGACCCTTCCTCCCTCAAAAGCTATCGCCCCATCAACCTTCTCTCAGCGTTATCAAAGCTTTTCGAAGGGGCAGTTTATCGTCAACTTCTTACTTCTGTTGAGCAAAACAACACCCTGCTCGAGGAACAGTTTGGTTTTCGACGCGGTCGATCAACCGTGCACCAACTGTCCCGAGTCATCACCATCCTCAGATGGAACAAGTTTTTATCCAAAACCTCTGCCATGGCTCTGCTCGATATCGAAAAAGCTTTCGACAACGTCTGGCATGGTGGTTCGGTGTTCAAGCTTCAATAATATAATCTTCCCAGCTACCAGGTGAAAATAGTACATAACTATCTGTCAGCGACGACATTCCGGGTCTCACTAAACGGAGCAATTTCCGATGCGCACGACATCATCGCAGGAGGCGGCGCGCTGTCTCTGTTCGCAGATGACACCTCCATCGTCTACAGTAGAAGAGTGATCAAAGCGCTCACGGCCAAACTCCAACGAGACCTGGATGTCTTGTCAGAATACCTCACCAGCTGGAAGACACGTATTAAAGCGGCGAAGACCCAGATCATCCTATTCCCCCACTCCAAATCCCCCAGACTTGTTCCGGCTGAGGATTGCAAAATCACCCAAAACGGCACATCAGTGAAATGGTCCAACGAGGCCGATTATCTAGGCTTGACTTTAGACAGCAAGCTGATCTTTCGACAAGTTGTATCCCCTCATAAACCGAAGGTCGACATTGTTCCGAAAAAACAAGCTTGCTGTCTACAAACAAATCATTGAAAAATAAATAAAAATGAAGATAAGGATGAAATTAACGAACAACATGAATTCATTCAGTTTCTAGCCGTTGTATGGCACCCGTCAATATACCGTTTTGACCAAAAATCGATAACAAAAGCGTTTTTATTTTTCACTGAAGCAGCCCAGCCAGTAGTCCTTTTCAGGACTGTCATTCAGAAAACATATTTACAGTCTAAGCTCAAGGATTGTCCTCGTCATCTACTGTCCGCGATCGGACACCATGACCTATCCTTTTTGACTCTTTGAGATTACTACTAGGAGAGTCTGACTGAAATAATGCTCTGTATACACGACAAGTTTATAAATGTTTTTTTTAACTAAATTCAAATCGATGTGATTTTTTTACGAAATTGTGCAGCCCAGCCATTTTTGCATGTAATAAGCGAGCACAATCACAACGGTAATTTAATCTTCATAAATTTCGATATTATTGACAACCAGAACTTGGATCTGCATTATCTACAGCTTCTCTCTGGTACCTTGTCGAAGGATTACCATGGCTAACACGTGACGTATCAACGAGACAAAAGTGAATAATTGAAAATATACGCGCCCGAACGACGTCACGGTAAAATCCTGAATAAGTGAATTTGCATAATGGCATCGTTTGAATGCATGATATCGATTCGCCTCCACTGGAAGAAAGATTACCAAGCACACGGTCCGTCGTCATATTTTTCGCCTTCACACCTTTGCGCAAAAATCAGCATTAGCATTGTGAAACATCTCATCCACTTCCTTCCCCCTCCTACAGGCAGGGTTTAATCATCGAGAAGGAAATGGCAAAAAATAACCTCCTCCGAAGCTTATAAAAAGCAAAGGATTGTCAGAGCGGAAGTTGATTCCATTATTGTTTTTTTTTCTGTTCTGAATCATTTACTCGTTCCTTCTGATGCCAAGCAAAGCATTCATTATGAATTAGGTGACAATAGGCTAAGTATGAACATTTCCTAGGATTTATACTTCAAAAAGTGAGATAGAAACATTTTTAAGTTTGATTAAAACTTCGAGGTGAGCTTTTATTAATTATTTTAGAAGATATTTAAATTTTTGAACTATTTTGAAGGACTTTTTTTAACTGGTTAGTATTTAAGTTAATCTTGTTCAAAAGTTCTCGATTTCGCTCAAACATTCCACCTCTGAGGAGAACCGAATTTCAGTATTAGTAGGTATAACTTTTACAGTTCTTAACGAAAAAACTTCCGATTTGTAGCTGTTCTCTTCAATAATGAACAACAAATAAATATGTAATGAAATACGTCTCCACCTATGGTCGAAAATGTAATAGAAATCACTTTTCTCATGTATTTGATCTTCTAGTTCATTTAGCCTCCTTAGCTTGTGGAGGTCCAGATGAACAAATTTGGGGGCTTAACTAAGGATTTTTGCAAAATGATTCGCTTTATTTTTCCATGTGTGCGTGCTTCAAAACAGCATAGCAAGTTTTTGAGCTTTACTATTAGTTCATAATATTTTTTTTCTCTTTCTCAACGTCAGAATCGGCACATGAGGCTTTTGGATTGAGTCTTTTGAAAATTTTGGATATTTTCCATACGGTCATTAAACAAGTGTCCTTTTGACCAATTTTATTTTTAAAATTTGTGTCTCTCATTTCAGAAAACACATATAAATTTTCTTACTAGTATTGCGACTACGTTGAAATTGTCTTCTCCTCACATTATTAAGACGGATAAAGAGTTTAAAAACCGTCTCCTACAATTCTTCTTCTTCTTGGCATTACGTCCCCACATGGTCGAAGCCTGCTTCTCAGCTTAGTGTTCTTATGAGCACTTCCACAGTTATTAACTGAGAGGTTTCTTTGCCATAGTTGCCATTTTTGCATTCGTATATCGTGTGGCAGGTATGATGATACTCCATGCCCAGGGAAGTCAAGCAAATTACGAAAAGATCCTGGACCGACCGGGAATCGAAACCAGACATCTTTAGCATGACTGTGCTTTGTAGCCACGGACTCTAACCACTCGGCAAAGGAATTTTCCCCGTCTCCTACAATAACAGATTCAAATTTTACTTCACATTCTGGTAGGGGGAGATCCCCCAGTACCGGACACTTAAGCCACTAAATTCATAATTCGAAAAATATTGATTTTATGGGCTCGTGTTACCCTTTTTATGAAAAATATTATCATTTTTATAGTGTACAAAAATAAATTTGAAAATATAAATACGAATCATGACAATGCATTTTGATGATGTATTTTAGTATCAAATTGATCGATCTTGAAAGGTGGCACCCAATACCGGACACGATCTGGAAATGCCCCGAATTCTGCAAATATGAACATCATTGAATATGTACACTATAGGAATAGTTTATAATTATCAGTTCAATGCATTTGCGACATTTACAAGAATAATTTGCGTTTTTCTTAGTTTGAAAGATGCCTATCAAATACCTCTTCCATATACATATGATGAAAAATAGCACATTTTACAATGTTGTTCTGAATGTTCATTCTTCTTGATTTTATTGCATGTTTGATACCTTGATCGACGGAACCCATGAAAAATGAAAGTATTTTGAGACACTGGTGCAATAATTGCAAAGATATCATATAACAAATCAAGCTGTCCGAAACTGAGGGACAGGAGGTGCTAAACCAAAATTGAAATTTGTCCATATTTGGTTCAATTATGGTACAAAATACATTCATGCTATCAAATAAGGATTACGTTCGATCATGCTTGCGTGATCCCAAGTATTTTTTCATATTCAAAATAACTACTAAATAGGCTCAAAATTAAGAGAATACGTCAATTTTTTAAAGATTTTCAAACTTTTCTACTTTTTTAAAAAGGCATGCATATTTCAAGGATGTGTTATTCTACGCAAACATTAGTCTACATAATAGCTTTCTTTTCTACTAATACACCATCTTGATTGGACCGTGATTTCTCAATGTTTCGACTTTGTCCGGTATTGGGTGCTGTCCGGCACTGGGGGATCTCCCCCTACTTCATTGTTTCTTGCTTCAACAAAGGAATTTGTTGATGTTTCGAGGGCATTGCCAATATCAAATTTCGTTTTCAAATAAATCCAACCTTCATTCATCGCTTAAAATCTTCAAATATATGTCCAACTGCTCACCAAGCTCCCCTACAAAGGAAGCAAACCTCACGTAAAGATGAGTGCGACCTACCTGCTGCTCCATGAAACGACTCGCTTCTTTTGTTCCGTTTCCGCGATTTCCGCTGAGCTCGCAGCGTTTTTGATTTCCATAATCGATTTTAATTAGCAGTGCTTTGTTTTAAAATGCAATCCCGGCTTCCATCACCGGTATGCGCGGCGTGGCACAGTTATATAGTTTGTGTCGCGGATACACCGTTAATTGACATTTTATCAACTGCTAATAATAGTGCTCAATGAGTTCTCGAGAGCCGCAGTGAAACGAAGAGGAAGAATTATGCAGAACAGTAATTAATTTTTCAACAGGTTTGTTTTACCTGATTGTAAGACCGGTGAGGAGAATGATACTGATGATCTTTTTTTTTCTACTGAGCATCAAGACAGAGATAAATGATGAATCACATTTCGTGACATTAGGGTATACATCGCTTGCTTACATAGAATGTTTTGGAGGACCATGAAATGTTTAAGTTAACCAAATCATTTGAACTCATAAGCCTTTATGGGTTGAAGGGTCAGTGTCCAGATCACCCACTGCTGGGTTCGAATAAAGTGAACACTATCACAGTCTGCTACGAGCCGTCCATAAATCACTTGTTCATCTTTTCCAGCTTTTCAACACCCCTTGTGGCTCTGCATGATTTAAGCCAATACCACCTTCCCCTTCCATCATTGCCACGTGGTTTTATGAACGAAATATAAAGTTTATACGATGAACTAATAATAGATCACATAATAACAAAATGTAAAAAAGATGATAACATTAGGAGAAAATTAGGGACCAGTTTGATAGATAGAAACATTTAGCTATAACAAAAAAACAAATATCATTTTCATTTCATTGTTCATTTACTAACTTAAAATCCAAAAAGATAACACTGAATCAACAATTTCACGCCACAATATTCGGTTCGTGGCCACATCTCTCCATCCTCGGTTCTGCCCCACGCTCTCCAAATCGATACGCACTTGATCCGCCCACCTAGCTCGCTGCGCTCCACGCCTTTTTGTACCAACTGGATCTTTGCAGGGTTGTTGTCCGGCATTCTTTCAACATGTCCTGCCCATCGTATCCTTCCAGCATTGGCTACCTTCTTGATACTGGGTTCGCCGTAGAGTTGGACGAGCTCGTGGTTCATCCTTCGCCGCCACACACCGTTTTCCTGCACACCACCAAAGATCGTCCTAAGCACCCGACGTTCGAAGACTCCAAGTGCTTGCAAGTCTTCCTCGAGCATCGTCCACGTTTCATGCCCGTCGAGGACTACCGGCCTTATGAGCGTTTTGTACATGGAACATTTGGTACGGGTGTGAATCTTTTGATGGAGGCCATAGTAGGCCCGACTTCCACTGATGATGCGCCTCCGTTTTCACGGCTAACGTTATTGTCAGCCGTCAACAAGGATCCAAGGTAATCTCGTCGATCTCCTCGAACGAATCCCCGTCTGCTACCTAGGCGAGATACTATCATATGCCGCTTTGAAATAGATGAAAATGTGATGCGTTGGAACCTAGTATTCACGATATGTTTGGAGGATTTTCCGTACAGTAAAGATCTGGTCCGTTGTCGATCGGCAGTCAACGAAGCCGATTTGATAACTTCCCACGAACTCGCTTACTATAGGTGACAGGTGATGGAAGATGATCTGGGATAATATTACTCACAATCTAACTTGTAACCTTTCTTGTAGATGGGGCATATTAAACCTTCCTTCCACTCCTCCGGTAGCTTTTCTGTTTCTCAGATTGTGCCTATCAGCCAGTGCAGACAAATGGCCAGTCTCTCCGGGCCCAACTTTTTGAGTTCAGCCCCGATACCATCCTTACTAGCAGTTTTATTGTTCTTGAGCTGGTGAATGGCATCCATAACCTCCCTAAAAGTTGGATCTGGTTGGTTTCTGGTTTCCATCGCCCGCAGTACCGACGAAGGCATTTCCCTTGTTGTTCTGACCTACGTTGTCCTGACCTTCATTGCCAGTCCTCCGGAGGGGGACTGGTGTCAGGCCATGCAAGCCAGCCGTAAAAAAATCAAGCAACGAATAACCAACGAGAGAATACGAACCGGAACAATCGGCGAAGATCACAGCGACGAAAAGGGACTAGCAATTGGAAGCTCGGTACGTGGAACTGTAAATCTCTCAACTTCATCGGGAGCACCCGCATACTCGCCGACGTGCTGAAGGACCGTGGATTCGGCATCGTAGCGTTGCAGGGATCAATGGTGCGAACGTTTAGAGGTGACCATACCGTCTACCTGCGGCAACACACATGAGCTAGGAACAGCTTTTATAGTGATGGGTGATATGCAAAGGCGCGTGATCCGGTAGTGGCCGATCAATGAGAGCATGTGCATGTTGAGGCTCAAAGGCCGGTTCTTCAACTTCAGCATAAAAAACGTGCATAGCCCTCACTCCGGAAGCACTGATGATGATAAAGACGCTTTTTACGTGCAGCTCGAACGCGAGTACGACAGCTGCCCAAGCCACGACGTCAAAATCATCATAGGAGATCTAAACGCTCAGGTTGGCCAGGATGAAGAATTCAGACCGACGATTGGAAAGTTCAGCGCACACCGGCTGACGAACGAAAACGGCCTACGACTAATTGATTTCGCCGCCTCCAAGAATATGGCCATCGTAGCACCTACTTCCAGCACAGCCTTCCATATCGATACACCTGGAGATCACCACAGCAGACAGAATCGCAAATCGACCACGTTCTGATTGATGGACGGCACTTCTCCGACATTATCGACGTCAGGACCTATCATGGCGCTAGCATCGACTCTGACCACTATCTGGAGATGGTCAAACTGCGCCCAAAACTCTCCGTCGTTAACATCGGACGGCCGTCCCGGTATGACCTTGAGCGGCTTAAGCAACCGGATGTCACAGCGGCATACGCGCAGCACCTCGAGGCTGCGTTACCGGAAGAGGGTGAGCTGGACGAAGCCCCTCTTGAGGACTGCTGGAGAACAGTAAAAGCAGCCATCAACGATGCAGCTGAGAGCAACGTCGGGTACGTGGGACGAAGTCGACGGAACGATTGGTTCGACGAGGAGTGCCATGAGGTTTTGGAGGAGAAGAATGCTGCGCGGACGGTCATGCTGCAGCAAGGGACCAGGCAGAATGTGGAACGCTATTGATGGAAACGCAACAGCAGACCCGCCTCTTTCGGGAGAAAAAACGCCGTCTGGAGGAGACAGAGTGCAAGGAGATGGAACAGCTGTGCCGGTCTTAAGAAAGACTCAAGTTCTATCAGAAGCTCAACGCATCCCGCTCAACGCTCGCGGCACGAAGCCGAGATGTGTAGGGATAAGAATGGGAGCATTTTGACGGACGAGCGTGAGGTGATCGAAAGGTAGAAGCAGCACTTCGACGAGCACCTAAATGGCGCTGAGAGCACAAGCAATGAAGGACGGGACAACGGAGGAAATGCTTTCGTCAGTACTGGGGAGAATGGAAACCAACCAGCCCCCACTTTGAGAGAGGTTAAGGATTCACCAGCTCAAGAACAATAAAGCTGCTGATAAGGATGGTATCGGAGCTGAACTCATAAAGATGGGTCCGGAGAGGCTGGCCATTTGTCTGCACCAGCTGATAGGCACAATCTGGGAAACTGAACAGTGGAAGGAAGAGGTAATATGCCCCATCTACAAGAAAGGCGACAAGTTAGATTGTAAGAACTTTAGAGCGATCACCATTCTAAATGCGGCCTACAAAGTTTTATCCCAGATCATCTTCCGTCGTCTGTAATAATAATAATAATAGTTCATTTATTTATCTTTTGATAATTACAATTTACAAATAAAAATACGGAGTACAAAACATCATCTTATTATCTATATCTATTTTTTATCCAATTTGAACATTTTCTTTTAAATTCAGCGATACTTTGTGCATGTTTAATTTCATTTGGCAATTCATTAAAAATTCTTATTCCTCTATAGTATATTGATTTCTGTGTACTTGTCATAGTAAACGGCACAACACGTAGATCATAATTTCGTCTAGTTTGATGCGTATGAATACGTATGAATGTCACCTGTAGTAAACGAGTTCGTGGGAAGTTATCAAGCCAGCTTTGTTGACGGCCGATCAACAACGGACCAGATCTTTACTGTACGGCAAATCCTCCTAAAATGTCGTAAATACCAGGTCCCAACGCATCACCTTTTCATCGATTTCAAGGCGGCATATGACAGTATCAACCGCGTAGAGCTATGGAAAATCATGGACGATAACAGCTTTCTCGGGAAGCTCACGAGACTGATAAGAGCGACGATGGAAGGTGTGCAAAATTGCGTGAAGGTTTCAGACTCCAGTTCGTTTGGATCCTGCCGGGGACTACGACAAGGTAATGGACTCTCGTGCCTGTTGTATATTATTGCGCTAGAACAGTGGTGCTCAGGTTCATTTTCCAATTGCCTGTATTTCTGATCCAGAATTCTGATCGGAAAACTGAATAGATCAGTGTGCTAATCATATTAACTTTAGGGGTAGTACAACCTCATAGCGGCACGAAGTTTGTCACATTCAGGAGATATAGACATCACGTGCGAACCGCGGGCCGCATTTTGGCCATCACGGCGCTAGAAGGTGTTATGCGAAGAGCCCTGCTTAACAGCCGGGTACGATTTTTACGAGATCCAGTCAATTTGTTTCCTTCACGGATGATATGAACACTGTAGGCCGAACATTTGAAAAGGTTGCAGACCTGTACACCCGCCTGAAACGCAAGGCAGCAAATTTGGACTGGTGGTGAATGCGGCCAAGACCAAGTACATGCTAGCTGGTGGGGCCGAGCGCGACAGGGCTCACCTATGAAGCAGATAGACGGGGATACGTTCGAGGTGGTCGACGAGATCGTCTACCTTGACCCGAGGAGGACTTCCAAGCACTTGAAGTCTTCGAACGTCGGGTGCTTAGGACGATCTTTGGCGGTGTGCAGGGAAACGGTGTGTGGCGGCAAAGGATGAACCACGAGATCGCCCAACTCTACGGCGAACCCGGTATCCAGAAGATGACCAAAGCTGGAAAAATAATTTGGGCAGAGCATGTTGCAAGAATGCCGGACAGCAACCCTGCAAAGATGGCTTTCTCTTCGGATCCGGTACAGGAAGGCGTGGAGCAAAGCGAACTAAGTGGGCAAATCAAGTGCGCATCGATCTGGCAAGCATGGAGCACAGAACCAAAGATGGAAAGATGCGACCACAAACCGAGTATGGTGGCGTGAAATTGTTGATTCAGTGTTATCTGTTTAGATTTTAACTAAATAAAAAAATCTTTGTAGAAGCAATACCATAAATTCTTTTGTAATATTGGAGACACGCCTCTACGACTACCTTCTATATGTAAAGAATCAGATATGTTTCCGCGGGCCTCCGGTAAGTCATGTTCAAACAGTTGGCATAATAAGGCAAATTTTAAAATTATTGATGGTTATTTGTGAATGATGAGGACTTCTGATGTTTGAATCAGACAGAGTGTTTGACAAAATTTAGTTTTATTTTAGGAATTTGGGTTATATTATGAACATCTACCAATATATTTTATATAGTTAGGATTTCTTGAGGAACATTTTTATAAAATGAACATCTCACAGGTCACAATCACTGCTTATGAAAACTCAAACCAAAACACTTTTATGTACCAAAACATCTTTTTCTTGAATCAGATAAATTCACGTGATTGACGTCGTTTTGTATCTTATAATATGGTCTAATCTAATGGTTTGATTGAATACTTCAATCGTATAACATATTCATTTTATAGAAAAGTAACAATCACTGGAGTTGTGTAATGTTGTTGGTGAAACAATAGGGGGAGATCCCCAGTACCGGACACATAAGCCTCTAAATTCATAATTCAAAAGCTATTGATTATATGCGATCTTGGGCCAATTTTTTATACATATTATAATTTTTGCAGTGTACAAACTGAATTTTGAAATGTACATACAAGTTGGCTTTGCATTTTGATGTTGTATTTAAGTACCAATTCTTGAACATTGAATGTATTTTGAGACGCTGGTGCAAAAATTATAAAAATATCATGTAACAAATCAAGCTGTCCGAAACTGGGAGACATGATACCCATCGGAGTGGATTCCTATTCGCAGTTTCAATTTCAATACGTACATTTGGCTCGTTTTTCATCGTGTACATGTAAACTTCAAACTTCAAAATATCTGATTTATGAAAAGGCGTGTATATTTCAAGGTTGTGTTGTTCTACGCAAACATTACTCTCCATACTCCATATTTTGTGGAAAATAACCTTAGTTTATGATTTTAAGCTTGTCAAATTAAGTTAAAGAAGTGATGATTGTTTTCCTCCAGATTAGATTATATAAGATAAAGATGTAAAGATAATTGACTATTTACGTACTGTAGTGTATCGATCACTCATCAGTAGATATGGCAAAGGCCAAAGCTGACAATTCCCTGACTATGCAATTGTTAACCATTTAAAAGATCGATCAACCATTCTATCTTTCTCGTTATTCGCTCACTTATCGAGCCTACAACATCAGCACGGAAATAATAAGTAGAATCCTAAACCAGTGTTCGAACCCAACCCACGTGATCCGAAAAGATATAGCATACCTCTCGACAACCCTTTGATCGCTGAGGTAGATGTAGATCAAAATGAAGTGATATTGTTTAAAAAAAATCCTGATCCTTGGCATACTTTGGTACACATTTTTTATTGTTAATCTCTTATCACCATTGGAGAAAAAAGGAGGAAAAGTATTTACATCTTATTCAAGCTTCACTTTACGACAACATTTTATTACCTGTCACATCCGCTAGGAAAAGGTTTCACGCACTTAAATAATTTTAATTTATGTCGGTTGAATTTTGTTGACTGATCTGAGCTTTCCCGTTGTTTTATGTTTTCTCACAACAGCCCATTCACTCATCTGCATGGAGGCGTATAACAGCGAATGATGGCTTACGTTTATGGGCAAGAAATGATGAAGTTAATTCTCCATACGCCGGTACCACAGTGCTGCTCTTGGCGGTAAAACCATATTGTCGTCGGTGATATGCAGTTTGAACACAGACAAACAGATATTACAGTCGAATCAATTTAATTGCAAAATAGCACTCAATTATAATATTAGGTAGTTGGTCATCTGCTCAATAATGGCGCTAGTATCGCTTTTGTTCAAGTTTGACGTTTGTGTACTATCGTCATCTAGTTCCTGGATGGCCAAAAACAGTATGTTTAGCATTGGGCGTTAATGATCATAGTGCCATTAACCGGGGTATCTTTGACAATGCGGTATCTTTAACAGCATAGTTAACGTAAAACGGGAATTCAATCTCAAATCTCTTAGCGAAAAGAATTTTAACAAATTCAATACCATCATTGTTATTTAAGTCACAAATTCCCATATAACGCTTAGGAACATGCAATGCCCTCTAAACTTAGCGTAATTTATTCGATTTTATTCGAAATATACTGATTTGAGTTCCATAAACTATTGATTTATGTTTAATTCAATGTCGAAACATGAGAATCAATCGATATCTAGATTGGATTGCCGGGAGAAAGGAGCATGAAACTTTTGGAGTGCGATTCTGACTACTAAGAATGATGGCGTATCCAAAAATCTTGTTATCAATATCTCAAGAGCTATCATTATTAAAGCCATGAGATTCGAAAGTTATGGGACAGTCATCCTTTTATGGTCAGCATAACGATCGTTAAAAGAGGTCGGAGTGTATATGAAAGTATTAAGTATGCACCTTATGCAAATGATACCATTACTCGTTATAAAAATATAAAATAAAAATGTTTCACACAGAACACAGACATTATCTAATTTTCTTCGAAAACAATATCAAAGTTATCCCGTTTTACATTACTACCATAAATACATAATTGTTCTAGCTGTTTCGTTTGTTTGTCTGTGGCATGACTACAATGACTGGTTTGTGGCACAGAGAGCCCACCCCTCTCAGAAAGCCGATATCACACTGCTGGTTACCATGCTATATTCCTCGATGCTCATCGTCCCAAAGGTGTTTGCAGGATATGTTTTAGACGAAGATAAACTGCGCCTCGCTGGAGGAGCACTTTTTCGGAACGACTCCCGTTAACCTAAGCCACTTTCCATGGCACGTTGGCGTGACCAGAGAGGCAAACCGCGTATTCCGACCGGTAAAACCCTCTCCAAGGCAACGGTCCGGTATCGTTCGCTGTGGAGCTTTTCTGCTTCTGGGATGTTTCTGAAAACTCCGATCGTAATCATCTATGTTAGTATTTCCATTTTCATCATCATCATCGTCGTCGTCGTTCTCCTCGTTAGACTCGTCTGGAATGGAGTTCTCGTGAGGGTCCTGTTCGGTTGATGTGCCATTCGGGCTGGAAGAAGGCCGCAAATCACAATGAACAACAATGCGGTCGCCTTCGAGTAGGGTCTTGTAGTTCGGGTCCTTGTGGCACTGTTTAGTCACTTTCATGATCAGGAATGCGATGCAGTATCTGAAACAGAGATATGATACATTTCGTTATTAAATTGGATAACGTTCTGATAAGATGATAAATTCTGGTTTGCAATTTGTGTATGTTGTCACGGAAGTTTTGTTAATCTTTATAACGAGATTTGTAATGTTATTAAAAAACTATATGCATTTGTATTGTACAGAGTAAATCATGGCAATCTGAAGCAGAATATAAGAAAAACTTCTTTAAGGAATCGTCAATACACCACGTTGTTATTGTCATGTCTACCTATCTCAAGTAATATTCCTTATGACTCTGGTACCTTTTACTTGTACGTACCTACGGGATTTCTGACCTATAAATACTGACTACCGTAGGCGCAGAAGGGAGATTTCTCGCACTGTGGACTGATTAACATATCATTTTATTCTTTATTTTCAGGATATAAAAGTTATATATTAAGGAAATATTAAAGTCTTGTCAAATAACACAGTCCATTTTTTTGAATATTTGTGTGGACCAAAGTCCTCGTCTCTCCCGAGAAGTAGTCTGAATATCCACTACGTATATTATTTAAAATGAAATACACAATTAAATGATTATGGATAAGCAACAGTTTGAAACTTATTAAAGTCTGTTCCCCTTTAGTTGTCATAGCGAGAAACACTTTGTAGCCTTTTGATCCGTAAGAATTATTTATTCAGTGGTAAAAATTTCATAAAAAAATCATACAAAAGGCCCCTTGAAGTTCTGACCAGACTCAGCCAGGTGCTAGTGCGGTCGCAATGTCATATAATGGTATTTCGATGATTTTAAACTCTTGATCCGTCTTAAAAACGTGAAGAGAAGGTAATTTCAACGCACTCACGATCCTGCTATGAAAATTATATGGCAGGATTTGCAGAAAGATATCAAGAAACGTTTTGCACAATTAAGAAACAAAAAAATTGAAAATAAAATTCCTCAATTGAAATTATCTAAAAATTTTAAAAAACCTCGGAAAGCCAATAGACGGATTTCACGCCAACTCGACACGCGATTGGCAGCACCCTTTCAGAATTCAATGAAACTTTCTGGATGTCAAAAGTATGTGAAACTAAGATACTTTGCATATTTTGTTTTTTCAAAATCGATCTAGACTAACATTTGAAAAGGGTCAAAGTATTTTTTTACTTATTTTTATAAACCCGTATAACTCGAAAACGGTAAGACCTACAAAAAAGTGTTGTATGGGGGACTGTCGTGAAATTTCCTGACGTTTCAGAAAAAAATTGAAAAAATAAAAAAAAATTCTACACTGAAAAAAAAATGATTCAAAACTTTAAAGTCGATTTAAAAAAACGGCCACTTTAGATTTTGATCATCCTTAGGCAAAAAGTTTCGTAATTAAATTTACTAAAAGTCGTCCATACATTGCAAATTGGGCATATTTAAGAGAAAAAAGTTTTTCTAACAATCGATTTTTTTAACCTTCCGTCAGTCGCTCAAAAAAAAGTTACACGAGCGGTCGCATCGTGTACTGAGTACACGCGGAGCATTTTGATTATAAATATAAAAACTAGGCAAGATAGAATATAGATGTCTTCGGCAAATTTCTTCAGTTCAACTGTACCAATCGGTCAGTGGACAAATGAAACTTTGAAAACATCCTCACCCTTCAGTGGCCATCGGAATGTGTCCCGGGGGAACCGATGAAGTGGACATTTCGCAATGCAACATCTCGATCACAAATATCTCAGGATCTAGATTTTTTAGCAAGATGGTGTCTTCGACAAAGTTGTTCAGTAAATCAAAGACTAACATGTGATAGGCTGCTTATTTCGGAATTCTGTCACCAGTTGGCGCTAGTGAGCATGTAATTTTTCAAACTCGGATATCTCAGGATCCTGATTACCTAGAAAGATGCGGTCTTCGACAAAGTTGTTTAGTAGGTCAAGGACTATCATATCATAGGCCATCTAACTTGAAATTCTGCCATCAGATGGCGCTAGTGAGCATGTAATATTTCAATCACGAATATCTCATGATCTCGATTTTTTAGAAATATGGTGTTTTTGGCAATGTTGTTCGATAGTTCAAGGAGTAATTTGTGATGATCTATTCAATTCGGAATTCTTTCACCAGATGACGCTAGTGAGTATGACGTTTTTTGAACACAGATATCTCAGGATCCCGATTACCTAGAAAGTTGACGTCTTCGGCAAAAGATTTCCCTATTTTAAACAAATTCTCAGGATAGCGATATTATAGCAAGATGGTGTCTTCCGCAAAGCTGTTTAGTAGATCAAGGACGCAGATATCTTTGGATCCTGATTCCTAAAAAAAAAAATCCTGGGATATCCTCATTACTAAGAAATATTACATATTCGGCAAAGTTGTTCATTAGATAGAAGCCTAAATGGGAAGGACCTCAAGTTTTGAAAATCATCCAACAGGTGGCGCTAGTGAGTATGCATATTTATGATTAATTATATCTGAAGATCCCGATTACATCAAAAGATAAAGTTTTCGGATAAACGGTTCACTAAATCAAGTTCAAATTTGTGATGGGCCTCACTTGGTTCGGAATTCTTCCGCTAGATGGTGATACTGAGTAGGCTGTATCTCCAACCCAAATATCTAGGATCGTGATTGAATAATCATGAAAATGATGTCTTCAACAAAGTTGTTTATTCTGTCCAAGGCTAAAGTATGTTTAACATGTTATAATCCGTTTGATTCGAAACTATGCTACCAAACTGCGCTATTCAGCATGAAAATTCCTTAGGAAACTGCGCTATTCAGCATGAAAATACTTCAGAATCTTAACTACATTCAAATTTCCAGTAGATATTTAAGGGATCATCGACTAATGGAAATATTGAGTCATGGAGCAGATATTCTTTGGAAAGCTGATTGAAGGGTCCATCATAGTAACCATGATTTTTGTTTTTGTTTCAAGTATGGTTTCATGAGTCGATATCAAGCTATGGAGCATCGATTCATGGAGGTTTGACAGTATTTAGAAATATGGCGTTTTCTGTTCTCTTTACAAATTGTGTTGGATTTTTCTTGAAACAAATTTTTATAAAATTCGTCCTCCTTCTCATTTTTACATATTTTTTTTTAGAATCACTTTCCGAGTTGAGTCTTCGTTGAGTCTAGTACATGGTATTGAAGACGGGCTTACAATGGAGACCAAAGTACGCGTATCTGTCCAAGGATACACACTCTAGTGGAATTAAACGATACAGTACTAAATTCAGCTTTCAATCACTTCAAGGTATTCTACTACACTACTTGAAATTTAAGATTATCAAGAAAGTAGGGTTTATCCACAGAATTTGTTTATATAGAGAAGCGCGAATACTGGAATAAAAGAGCTGTCAAACGCGGTTCCAATCGAGCAATAGGTCTTTTCACGAGATGTTTCAAATAAACTAATTCGGAAGGTCTTTGACAGTCTTGTATGGAAATGACGATCCCGTGTATACACCAGTCCTCCACCGATAGAAACGAATGCAAACACGGACCTGTTGCATGAAAAGGCCTGTCTAATGGGCGGCAGAAAGCCCAAATGATCGGGAACTCGAGATTCTGCGTTAGAAAAATTTGAATTGGGACCTCTAGCGTAGCCTGGTGGAAGTACATCTAGCATCCCACTGTATTTTAAATTGAATGAGGAAGAATTTTGAGTACATTTTACCCCTTACACGTTGGCCCGTGATATACAGAATAACTTGATCAAAGACGCCATCTTTCTAATCTAATTTTATTTTCAAAATGAGAAATATTAATATGTTTGAAAATCCAATCTCCCGCATCTTCCTTATCATCCTTACCATAAAAATAGTTTTCTGTGAAATTTTTAGCTTTTTCGGTGGTGATTTAAAGGTGGCCCAAAGACAATGTAGGTTTATATGGAAATTACTATGGAAAATTTTTGAGAAATGTTCCAGACACGTTAGTACTGTAATGTAAGTACAAATTTATCATGCCATAGTGAAAACTCATTCTTCAAACCCTAATGAAGGATGTTGCTGAAAAAACAAATCCCTTTTGAGCTAAATTGTTTGGGAATTTCTTTTTAATGTTTGCAGGGCTATGATCCCGTATGAAGCTAAATAAAAACAAACAAACTCATGAATATCTCTTCTCGTATCCGTTGGAATGAATTTATCTCTTCAGCAAATTACTTTATTACAGTTTGAAGAATGAGATTTTACTATGTGATGATAAGTTTGTACTTACAGTGTAGTATTAACGTGTTTGGAACATTTTTTAAAATTTCTCCATAGTAATTTGCATATAAACCTACATCGTCTTTGGGCCACGTTTTAATAACCACCTAGAAAACTGAAAATTTCACAGATCATTATATTTATGGTAATTATAGTAACGAACATATGCGAGATTGGATTTTCAAACTTTTTTATAATATGAACCGCTCTAATAATCATTAACACCGTGTTGTGGAAAAATTGCGAATCAAACGTCACATCACTTGTTTAGTCCTTGATCTACTTTACAGCTTGCCCGATCAAAATACAGCATGCTCACAAGCGCCATCTGGTAGTAGAATTTCAAGTTGGGTGGCCTATCACATGGCATATCACCTACTCAACACTTTTGTTGAATACGTCAACTTTCTAAGTAATCGGGATCCTGAGATATCTGTGTTCAAAAATGGCATACTCACTAGTACCATCTGGTGAAAGAATTCCGAATTAAATAGATCATCACATATTACTCCTTGAACTATCGAACAACTTTGCCAGGAACACCATATTTCTAAAAAATCGGGATCATGAGATATTCGTGATTGAAATATTGCATGCTCACTAGCGCCATCTGATGGCAGAATTTCAAGTTAGATGGCCTATGATATGATAGTCCTTGACCTACTAAACAACTTTGTCGAAGACCGCATCTTTCTAGGTAATCAGGATCCTGAGATATCCGAGTTTGAAAAATTACATGCTCACTAACGCCAACTGGTGACAGAATTCCGAAACAAGCAGCCTATCACATGTTTGTCCTTGATTTACGGAACAACTTTGTCGAAGACACCATTTTGCTAAAAAATCTAGATCCTGAGATATTTGTGATCGAGATGTTGCATTGCGAAATGTCCACTTCATCGGTTCCCCCGGGACACATTCCGATGGCCACTGAAGGGTGAGGATGTTTTCAAAGTTTCATTTGTCCACTGACCGATTGGTACAGTTGAACTGAAGAAATTTGCCGAAGACATCAATATTCTATCTTGCCTTGTTTTAGATTTATAATCAAAATGCTCCGCGTGTACTTTGTACACGATGCGACCGCTCGTGTGACGGGCCCGGTAAAAAAAAGTTACACGAGCGGTCGCACTGGTGTACTAAGTACACGCGTAAAAACTTAGTTTAGAAACACGAAGTTTTCGAATACTTTTCGTTGATTTTTTCGAAAAATTCCTTCCCTACAAGCAAGAAGAAGAGTAGATCTTGGAATAGGACCAACACCCGGATCAATTTGGAGGGGTTTTCATCGTGTTTTTCGAGTTTTCGCAAAGTGCGTGTACTCAGTACACTAGGGCGACCGACGGTGGGTTAAGTCCAAAATGAATTTTTTATTTTTTTTTTTTTATTTCGCTTTAAATAGTCTAGTATGATCATATTTTCAAGTGATAAATGAGTTTTAATCACAAAATAGATCATATTTGTTTCATTGGGAGTAGTTAAAAGAAATAAAACGGAATTATACAGAGTTTTTTTTTTAATTTAACTCAATTGATCTCGCACCAAACCGCTTATGAAAAAATCAAGTCCGTCTAACAATCCGATGGTTGGAAAGATATCACAATATTTTTTTCTAAAACTTCAGGAAATTTCACGACAGTCCCCCATACAACACTTTTTTGTAGGTCTTGCCGTTTTTTGAGGTATACGGGTTTATAAAAATAATTTAAAAAAAAACTTTGGGACTTAAAACATTCGATGTTAGAAAAACTTATTTCCCTAAAATATGCCCAATTTGCAATGTAGTGACGACTTTTAGTAAATTTAATTACGAAACTTTTTGCTTAAGGATGATGAAAATCTGAAACGGCCGTTTTTTTTTAAATCGACTTTAAAGTTTTGAATATTTGTTTTTTTTCAGTGTAGAAAATGTGTTTTTATTTTTTCAATTTTTTTTCTAAAACGTCAGGAAATTTCACGACAGTCCCCCATACAACACTTTTTTGTAGGTCTTATCGTTTTCGAGTTATACGGGTTTATAAAAAAAGTTAAAAAAAAACTTTGACCCTTTTCAAATGTTAGTCTAGATCGATTTTATAAAAACAAAGTATGTAAAGTATCTTAGTTTCACATAGTCTTCACACCCAGAAAGTTTCATTGAATTCTGAAAGGGTACTGCCAATCCCTTTGTCGAGTTGGCGTGAAATCCATCAATACTGGCATTGAAAAGGAAAACAAACTATTACTAACTAATTGCGAAAAAGCTCAAAAACTTGCTATGCAGTTTGAATACGCGCACAATTTTAATTTATAACTTTTTTATTCAATAGAAAATCAAGTTACTCAGGACTTCGAAAATATTCTCAATCAAGAGAACGTTTTCAAAAATTCCTGGGAGACTGATATGGAAGATATAATGAAATATATGTAAGATCCTGGCGATAATGAATTTTTTTAACATCCTCACCAAGAAACTTGCGGAAAGAAGTTTATCATTCTTAATTGATATATTTAACGAATGTTTTCAATTAGCATATTTTTCTGGCAAATGGAAAAATGCTAAGGTTGTACCAATTTTCCAAATAAATTGACAATCAATTTTTGCCAATGAACAGTTCGGATTCAGCCATGGACATTCGACCACTCACATTCGACTTTTGCGTGTAACAAATTTGATTGGTTTATTTAAAAATTTCAATGTTCCTACATAAATTGTTAGAATAACACAGCGTAACAAAAATTACATTTTTGCGTGTCTCAAGGATCAAATTATGTGTCTCTAGTAGATTTGAGGTTGCTGAATCTGATGCCATTCTCAGAAATATTCCAGCACGTCACAATTTTTAGCTACAGGTCGCTAAAGTTGTATAAAACACTGGTTTTATTGATATTTACATGAAATTCAAAGTACAATTTATCTAACTTTTTTGTAATCTAATCCACTAAGCATGCAAAATAGAACTTGAACTTTCATTTCAGATATAATTTGATTGAAATTGCACGATAAAATTTGGATTAAACCGATTTTTTCAACATACTTGCAGTCTCCATACAAAATTCTTCGTTTCTTGTATATGGCAAAATACAACAATTCTCTAGACCATCAAAAATTAACTTTTCTTCATCGAAACTATTATAAACTTTGATGATAAGTATTGCTATATACATAAAGTTTGAATTCTGTGGCAAATTAGGCAAATAAATTGCCTTACAAGCTGGTAAACTTGCATGCAAGTTGGCTGAAATAGTCATTTTTTGCATTTTCAACAGCCAATATCTCAAAAACTAGACGTGCTATGATATTTCTGAAAACGGTAATGGATTCAGCAACCCTTAATTAAGTGAAAAGAGGTATTTTGGTGCTGGAGACAAAAACGTGTTCCGCAGTGTAATTCAAAAATATCTGTCAAATCGTATACTTCAGGTTAATTATCGGAACTCCAGGTCTGAAAGACTTCTTGTAAGAACTGGCGTTCCTCAAGGCAGCATTTTGAGACCAATATTATACAATATTTCCACATCTGACTTACCAGAGTTACCTCAAGGATGTAAAAAATCCTTGTTTGCGGATGAAACAGGCCTCTCCGCCAAAGGACGAAGTCTGCGTGTCATCTGTAGTCGATTGCAAAAAAGTTTGGATATTTTTTCTTCATACTTGCAAAAATGGAAGATTTCTCCTAATGCTTCAAGTGGACATGTTGTCACGATGAGAGAGGTTCCAATAAATTGGTCAGATGAAGTTATGTATCTAGGGCTCATGCTAGATAAGAATTTAACTTTCAAAAATTACATTGAGGGCATTCAAGCCAAATGTAATAAATATGGAAAATGTCCCTATCCCCTTATTAATAGAAAATCAAAACTTTGTCTTAAGAACAAGCTTTTGATATTCAAATAAATTTTCAGGCCAGTCATGTTGTATGCTGTACCAATATGGACTAGCTGTTGTAATATCAGGAAGAGAGCTCTGCAGAGAATTCAAAATAAAATTTTGAAAATGATTCTGAGGCTTCCTCCCTGGTATAGCACCAATCTGAGAGAGAGGAGACAGCTGGCTTAGATTGCGAGCTCCCAAAAGTCATGGGAACCTGTTATCAACTGTCACTGGAAAACCGCACATTCGAAGGGCAGATCGTGAAAAACCGTCAAAATTTAACCAAACTAAAACTGGATGTGATTGAAAATTTAGGTCGTTTTCCTGTGCTATGGCATATAAAATAGTTGCATATTTAAATAGTGTCGATTGGACTCCAATTGCTATTGAAAATTTTTAATTTTATGATCTTTTTAATAACAAATGGGATGTGAAAATGATTTTGACCCAGTTTGTGCTCTCCGAACTATTGTGCACAACCAAAACATGAGAAGAAGAAATCAAAGAAGCCAAGAAAACAAACCAGTTGTCAGTGAGCTTTCTCCTCTCTCTCTCAGCTACCAATGAATTACATAAAATATCCAATATTGAATCATTGGGACAAATGTCAAATAAAATAATTAATAATTTCAGGCAAAAATCGTTACAATTTTCTATTGTCACGATTAATGCGTTATATGTTTAGGTTAAGTTAGGTTAATTAAATTTAAAACGTGTTTTTTTTTCTTACCGTGATGAATAAAAATCCGGACAGTACCAATATCCGGACACTTCGATAACATTCACTAATTTCCATATAAATTTGATTAAAAATTTGCTTTTAACTATTTACATCTGACTTTTGTAACATTGCTTGACACTTTACTATGATTTCTCATCTAGTAATCATTGGAAGAAAATTTAAAATAATAAAAACATAACTGTGACCCCTGTTTGACAATTTGTGCAGTTTTTGTGGTTTTAGCTCACCAGCAAAATAAGAGAAACGTTGTGTGAACGAAAATTAATTGAAAGTGAATTGTTTGTGAATTTTTGGTAGCATAAGAGTGTACAAACCTAGGACACGACGTGACAGCTCAACGAAGACTGCCCAGTTGTTTTCCAGTCGATAACCTTGACGATACAAAAGCCAGTGTTACCAGTATTCTTTTTAAGCAAATCTTGTTAATAAATGCAAATATCAAGGCTCACAACTTAACTGTTCCTTGTACGCTTCATTCATTTTGTGCAACAGAGGATGCTATATTCTTAAAAAATCAGGTTAAAATTCAAATCCGGCGATATTTTTAGAGATATTTAACACAATTTCCATTGAATTGGTCTCAATTAGGTATTTTTTATGTATTTTAGCATTGTAGAAGCACACGATTTGAACTTAACATCAAATATAAATAGATTTGAAGCAAAAATATTTCATCAAAAATTTCCAAACTTTTGATAAAACTCTAATCTACGAACTAGCAACACTGCCGGGCTAGCAACAAAGTGCCCTGTTGCAATCCAACTCAACGATGTGAAAGTAGGCCTTTGCCAAAACGACCAATGAGAAGTGGTCTTTTTTGACAGGCAATTGGTTTCGTTTTTGTACTTTGACCTGTCACGTCTTGTCTTAGGTACAAACTAGTAAATGAACATTTGAACATGCCGAAGCGGCAGAAAGTAGTAAATAAGAATATTCTTTCGAGCGAAAAATGAGTGTCCGGGTCAATGAACCATGGTTTTAAAATCCGGACGCTACGCACTCGAGTAGGCCCAGATAGCCGTAGCGGTAAACGCGCAGCTATTCAGCAAGACCAAGCTGAGGGTCGTGGGTTCGAATCCCACCGGTCGAGGATCTTTTCGGGTTGGAAATTTTCTCGACTTCCCAGGGCATAGAGTATCTTCGTACCTGCCACACGATATACACATGCAAAAATGGTCATTGGCATAGTAAGCTCTCAGTTAATAACTGTGGAAGTGCTCATAAGAACACTAAGCTGAGAAGCAGGCTTTGTCCCAGTGGAGACGTAATGCCAGAAAGAAGAAGAAGAAGAAGACGCACTCGAGTAATATCCTGCGTGAGTAAATTACTATTCGAGAATGCGAAATGAAACCCAAAGAAAAGCTGGAAAAAGTGTATGTTCATATGAAAATTAGATAATTGCGGAAAAATGCTTCAATGATAATTATGATTGCAGATCATCTGATGCCAACGACAACCAAAGAGAATAAGTAGGGTAAGTGTTCCCTTAGTTGTGGGTGTTCCTATAGTTGCGGTAGTGCCGTTTCCACTGATTTCATTACATTAGCCACAGAATCGACATTGCCAATCGATGTATTGGCTTGTTGATACACGAAATAGTTGAAAAGAGCGTTCAAATTGCTTCAAAACTGGTGAATATAACTAAAATTGATAAACTTTTTCTTACTTGTACAAATAGTTGCGGTAAAGTGTTCCTATAGGGGAGGATCCCATTAGAAAACAACGGATACCGCAACTATAGGAACACAAATTAAAAATATACCTCAACTAAAGAAACAGTGTACCAATAGTGGAGGTATTATTTTTCACTGACATGCGGTGGATTACGACGATGAAATCATTTTTCTCATTAAGTCAATGGCTTATTTCCCGTTACAACATTAACATGCACATTAATTGCGCTTCTTGAATTTTGGCGGTTAAATGAAGTTCAATCGTGCTTAGTATAAGGGTATACGAAATACCGAATGATTCCGTCAAATACGCTTCGAAACGAAATTCCGCGGAATTCCACGGAACTCGCACAGGCGAAATTTGTATTTTGCTATTTCGTTTCGTTTCGCCAAATTGTTAAAATATTTCCACGGAAAATTGAAAACCAACGGAATAAAACGGAATTTCGCGAAATTCGAGTTTAATTTCGAACAAAAAAAAAGCAAAGCGTTCGCTTCTACTCCTAGCAACTACAGTCAAAAATGGGTCCGTATCATGAATCAAATCGACTATCATGAATCAGAACACTATAACAGCAAATTATCTGCGAGGCAAACGAATGGTGTGCTAGTGAAAGCATACGTTTTGGCGTTTCTTTAGGAATCGTCTATGGGTATGGGTTTTAATCAGCCCGGTGCTAGGCGGCCATGTTTTCGAGGTCAGCATCAAACTCGAGAACAACAACGTACATTGGCATACCATATCTCGCATAATTTATGATCTCGCCCTAAAAGCCATTGGTAACCATGTGTGTAGCTCGTTGTTTCTGAGCATTTGAATAGATTTACACTTTATTTAACAACTCTATGGTGAAGAAAGGATCATTCTCTACCTGCCGGTGGTGTTGGTTTGGATGCTTATTCATTAATTTGCTAAGAAACAATGAGCTACACACGTGGTTACCAATGGCTTTTAGGGCGTTATCTCAGATTATGCGAGATATTAGGGATTTTTTCTCAGATATTTAAATGTGTACCACGCTAACCATATTAACTCTAATTAACTTGCTGTACTGCAATCAAATAGTTTGCAACCGTTTGTTTGTGCTAATATAACTGTTGTTGTGAGAAAATAAATTTTTCAGCAAAATAGATGTCGCCCTTCTTGTTTGTTCGTCCTTAAACGACTATTTGTTTACAAACATTGAGTTGTCAGTGGGAACCACTTCACGGTGGGAACCAGAGATGTTTGCTCGATATTTTCCAATGGGGTTGTATGGGCGGTGTCAGGAGGCTGGTTTTAATGCCCCACAAATATGAATCAACGCTTCTAGGCATAAATATGACATTTTATTTCCTATGAATGGAACAAATGTGTTTAAGCATGTTATTGTTGATTGCGATGCTGTATAGATTTATGGTTCGCGTAGGTAAAATGGGTTCTACGTAATTCCTACTCTATTTGATGAGATATTCTCCATTTAATCCAACTTTGATCCATATCTGTGTGCTACCCATTACTGTGGGATTACTGTAGTATTGACTGGTCCGCAGGATATGATAAACTGCACTGCCGTTGTAAAGTTTCCAAAAACGCCAATTTGCCCTCGCGGCGAATAGCCCAGGAAAGGAACAACTGCGTTTGATGAACTACCGCAATGTTATCTTCCATAAGAATGGAGAGCAAAACCACGGTTTCCTCCGGGGAACATCGCGTGTCCTTTTGAACAAATCCGTTTATATATCGCAAAAATTGTTTGTACACAAATGTCAAAAAAAAGCTGCGGAGCGTGAGTCCCTGATGTTCTGAATTTGCTCAGGTGGTGCAGATTATTGATGCGCGCATTAGTTCTCTCTCTTGCTTTCCCGATATGACGTCACTTTCAACTCTGCATAAGAACAGCAGGAGAATAGAAGATAAAACTAATAGCACGCATCAATGAGTAAAGGCTTTCCGCGATTTCGTTGTTGTGTTATAAAACTCTACATGTGGCAGCGATTGTTTGTTAATATCGCCGTAAAAATCGCGTTGATTTGGGTGATCCAAAGCCACACCTCAAATCTTCAAGAGCATCTAAAGAACCAGACTCCATTCAAGCTGAAAACTCTTTCGATTGGTTACTCGATGGCCAGCTTGTACCGCTGTCGGGTTCGTTAGATTTGTGCTCATGAAATTCTGAGGTATGCCTTCGATTAATATCCACCTTAAACAAGGAAGATGCATACATTATTTTATATCAAAAAATGAATCTAGGTTTATTTACGCTGTATACCACACCACCAACTCCTCTTTACTCATAACGTGACATAATTTCCTCACGACTCCCAATTAAAAAAAATGCGAATATTGATAATATATTATTACAAGTATGGCGGCGTCCATTTATTCGTAACGCTAAAATTGAAAATTTTTGACCCCCTCCCCCCCCCCTCCGTAACGCTTTTTGTATGAAAATTTTTAAATTTTTGTATGAGCCGTAACGCTTGAGCCTACTCCCCCCCTCCCCCTAGAGCGTTACGTAATTTGTGGATGCCGCCTATTGGAATTTGGCCGCAAGGCAAAGGTCTTAACCTTTTCAATACCGACATCAAGTTTCAAAATTCTCTAGTTTCGCCATCGTTCGATCGATTTTGATGATTTGTTTAAGTAAAAATCACAAATCAGTTATAAATTTGATTCATGCATTGCATGCACCATCAAAATTGGTTCCGGATTTAGATTCAAGTTTGGTGGGTTACCGTAATCCGGGGTATCATTGATCAGAGGGGTAACATTGATCGGAATGATTCATCTCGTAAAAAGTTCGTATCATCATTTATTGGTGGAACATTTCCAAATTATGAATGTTACATCGTTTTCTCATATTCATGAGCAAATGAAGGCGAAGATTTTTGTAAAAATTGCGTTTACCTTATGCGTGAATTTGTCAACTTTTCGAAACAATGATTTCAATGGTTAAGGATGACACTACTGAAGATTCATGTCTCACATAAGTTCTGCAAACAATATGAACAAGAAAAATGCGGTTCTCACTAAAAATGGTATCGCCAGAAAAGATTCCGTTGTCAAAACTTTTATAAGTATGCTCAATTAGGTAACATTAACGAATTACTGTTAAGAATGTAAAATTCCCTTAGGCAATTGCCTACATTTAGGCGTATTCCTTCGCTCGAAGTGTTTTTAATTTTGAAATAACTCAAAAAGTAAATAGCTTGTAAGCGTTTGGCCTTTATATTCGGCTTCAGGGCCATGATTTAAGTATGTAACTACATTTTAAATATTACCGAACGTCGTTTACATAGGTGATCAATGTTACCCCATATCAGCTCTATAAAAAAGTTAATCAAAACAGTTTTTAGAACATGCTTAAATTTTTCAAAAAACTGAATACAGTATACAGTCACGAGCAGTACTTGTTTTAAAAATATAAAATTGGCAACATTTGCATTTTCAAACGAAATATTTAAGAAATATTCAAAAAATGATCAATGTTACCCCGGATTACGGTACCTAGGGTATATCACAATAGAAAAGCGCAAAAAAAAATTTTTTTTCGATTTTCGCACATCTTAATCTAAAGAAAACTTAAAATAAGCCAAAAATTAAATTTAGCTCATTGAAAGACGGATTGTCTGAACGAACATTGGTGAACTTTTCAATCTTATTTGCGGTTCTCTATGCTATAGAGTCCAGGTTCAAAGCTTTTTTTTTCGAAATTTTCAAATATTTTTTATAATACTCTCGAGGTCTAAAATTTAGTGAAAATGTGATTTTGTAGTCAGTTTTAAGCAAATAATCTGAAAATGAGATAATATCAACAATCCTTAATTCTTCCAGAAATCGTCCAGAAATTCCTTCACAGATTTTGGAATAGGATCATTTCTCCAGTATTTGCTCTACGAAATAATAGGAATACCTTCAGTATTTTCTACAAGGTTTACTCTAAAAGTTTGCATTCATCCAGATTTGATCCCTCCAAGAATTAATTCACAGTTTATGCAAGGCTTTTACAGAAAATTTATTAGGAACTTCTAAATTAACCCCAACAGGCAATCCTGGTTAAGTTGCTGTCGCAATATCTGTTGGAGTTTATTACTTTTGCAGTTCTTTTAAATTTATCTTGATTGATTTCTTAGGTATGTGTTGTTGGATTTTTTTAAATTTAATTTAATTCAATACTCCAGCAAATACTAAAGCAAATATTCCAGTGATTCCCCTGTTCTTCTTATTTTTCTTCTTCTTTCTGGCGTTATGTTCCATCTGGGACAGAGTCTGCTTCTCAGTTTAGTGTTTTCATGATCACTTATCGACTTGTGTCCCCAATCACATTCATTCAAGTCACAAAGCATAAAGTACAGCAAATAAAAATATGAATATCATTATTCCATGTTTTATGGTATATATTAGCATAACATCACATCCACATGATTGAAAAAAATGTAAGGCATTTCTAAAAATCAAATTAAGTTTGGAATCCTCTCAATATTTTTCGAGATTGTTTTAAATGTTTAAAACTGCTTTTCGACCCACTTCTTAGGTTTAACATTTATATTAAACGCACTCATTGCCTTGTATGAGTGTCAGATATGTTGAAATGAAACCTTATAAAGTTATTAAGAAGATTTCAAACAAACAGAAAAGGGTCTTACCAAAACATGTAAGGATTCCGCTGAGCAACGCTAAAGTTTCCATATGGTAAAGGATTTAAAAAGACGTTTTTTATGCCTATTGTCAAATTTCCAGCTTTTGACTAGAAAATAACAACTTAAACGTGTATTCCGCGAAACAAATTCAAAAATTTCGTTTCGTTTCGAAAAATTCCGTGAGATATTTGATTTTGTATCGAGTTACACGAAACATTTTTAAATTTCGTTTCGTTTCGTCATTATCAGCGCAAGATATTCCGCGTATCGTTTTGTTTCGTATCGACATGGAAAAAATCCATACCGCATACCCTTAGCTTAGTACCTCCACTATTGGTACATCTACCCTAACCGAAATATGAAATTTTATCCCAGTTAATTTTTGAGAGCATTAATATGTGTTTCCACGTGATTTGCTTGATTAAATGTAGTCTTATAACCGTATTTGAATGCATTTCTTGGAATCTTCTTTGAATCTAGCTAGCTAGAATACGAAATAACTAATAAATAACTAAATAACTAAAGGAATCGTTTCAGAGATTCCTCCAGGTGTACAGGGATGAAGGTTATGTTATTATTGGTTTTCGGCAGATCATGAACATTCCGTTCCGAAAACCGTTTATGATCCATAAAGACTGGACGCCAAAAATCAATTCCTCCTGGTGTTTTCCAGGCAATCTCGTAGTTGTTTCTAAAAAGATTTCTCAAGAAAATTTCCCAGTGATTCCTCCAGAGATTCCTTTCAAAACTTTTTCTTCGAATTCCTCCAGGGGTTCCTGCTAGAATTCATTATGCTATTTATACTGCTATTTCTTCCGAGCTTTGTTTTTTCAAGAAATCGCCCTGATCGATTAATCATATATAACAAATAATTAATGCAAATATTTGCCCTGAGATTTATTAAATTCTTCCAGTGACTTGTTGAAAGGATTCCTTCAGAGATTCTTCCAGATATTCCATTAGGGAACCTCACAAACGAATGAAACAAAACAATACCGTGTGGGCGTGAGAAGGATGCACAATCGGAATTATTACAAATCAGACGTATCAGACCAAGAAAGTCAGTTGAAATAGTTTTCAAGAAGGTAGTGAAAGTTTCAGTCCATAACTAGTAGCAGTATTGCAATTGTAAGCTCCTTAAATTTAATGGCTAACCTTTTGGATGAACTAGTGTATTTTTTTGTAGTTTTTCTCGGTCAAATAGCAACAATTTAGTGCTCGAAGCATGTGTTTGAGACTCTCCGATAGTGTAGATTCGGACAAAAGATCAGTGAGCGATATTGCATGCGAATACGCCAATGCGGTAAGAATACGTTTCCAAATTGCACGTCGACGGATAAGAGCATCTCCATCGAGCATCTTCGCTTCGAGTAATTTTGCTGCTTGGTTTGTTCCCGTTGCATTAACCGAAAAGTTAGATCTAAATTTTTTCAGATCCTTCATTCTGGATACATTTTCATTCTTCATAACTCGATATATCCTTATCTAGATGTGATTTTCATTCCCGATTTTATCTCCGAATGTCGATATGCCCATTATCAAAGGTTACTAAACTAGATTTTAGGGATTGAAACCAGAGTTGCTCGATGTCACTATCAATGCTTAAAATTTGCTGATTTGTACAGGCCGACTGCGATACAAATCGGATCATGCCATATCACATCAACATCATGCTGTCTACTCCATCACCAGTGCATTGATGGCGATAGACTATGGATATCACTGATGGGTTAAGTTTAGCTTTAAATTAAGCAGATAAAATGGCAATTTATCAGTACGATATTTTCGACAGTGTTGCAGATAGATTGAAACTATGTGTTGGTCACTGAAAAATATTAATAGCATGGACAATGACCACGTGATCACTCATTCTGCAGTGATTTTGATCTAGAGTGCGATGTCGCATCACTGCTGTTGGTTGTCAAATCAAAATGATATTGATAGCTCGCAAGTGATATTGATAGTTTTAGACCATCAGCCATCAGCTGATATGATTGATATTAAGCAACTCTGATTGAAACCCATTTGCGAAGACGAAATGACGTCTGCTTGTTTCTGATTTTCCTGGTAGCGGAGTGATTTTCAATCTAGTGTTCATTAAAAAAATCTTCTATGTCTGGATCTCACCATATCTCGACGGTCCCTTCGATATCGAGATGTGGAGAGTAGACTGTATTACCAGAACTTTAAGGTGAATATGCATCGAAGCCAAACCTCGAATTTTCAAGAGCACAAATCTAGAGAACTAGACAACCGTTTGAGCTGAAAATTCAACTCACTGGTCACCACCAGCGAGTGATCAGTGCGATATATTTTCAGCACAAACTGTTGTCTGGTTCTCTAAATTTGTGCTCTTGAAAATTCGGGGTTCGGCTTCGATTCATCTTCACCTTAATTGTAATATAAAACGTCACAAATTGCTAAAGCTTTTTTCATTCATGAAATTAGTTTACTGGAAAAATGAAATTTTGAGTTTATCTAAAACTTACTTATAACATTTTAGTGCAAATATTATTGAAATTTGATTTTTTTAAATAATTATATTTAAATTCTTACATAATTGAATTGTCAAATAAATTTTGAATACATAATAGATTATTGATAAAATAAAAAAAAATGTTCTATTATCCTAATTCCACTCAAAAATCAAAATTCTCATTCTCTATCTGTAACGGAAACTCATTCTTCAGACATCCTTCTCAACATTGTAAAACCAACTTAGATAGAAAACAAGAATGCGCTTTGCTTTCTCTCTAGCCACTAGGTAGGTGCTAGTAAAAACATGTGGCGTTGTGGCTAATATGTGAACCAGAGCGAAGAAGTTGGGATTTGTGCAACGTTGTGTAAGCTCTCTGCGCTCCGATGTGTTCACGTTACACATGTTTACGTTTACATTTCCACCAACTGCACGTGACTGGAGTTGTGATGAGCTATATCAGCAGGAATGGTATTTGCTTTTCAGTGAAATCATTCCAGCAGAAAGGCAGACCCACAGCTTTTGCCAGAAGATTGTTCTGTGCTCGTAGTTTCTCTTCTAAGCTGCACCTCGAAATTTCAACATCTCCTTGATTTTTTCCTCAATATTTTCCTCTCTATTTTAGTGCTTTGAAATTTCAAACTAACGAAAACATTTTGTAGCAATATATTGAGCGTTTCCAGCACAACACGCAAATATAAATGACTTTATTGGACCGACTATTTTCAATGCAACTACAGTCTTTGCGCATCTTAGCTATCGAAAATGCCAATTCCCATCGATATGTTGCATAACATTAAAAAATGTGTTTAAACATTTTGCAATTCTAGGCTATATGTCTGAAATAAGGAATGGCCTTCTAACTTTAAAAAACACATAATAAGTTGAAGGGGTATTGTTTTTGAATATATCAGCTTCCTATAAAACTAAAAACTGAATCGATTTCCTCATACAAATTAATAATCTGAAATAAATAAAATAAACAGAAAGGATTTTAAGCTTAAACCTTTGACGTTTGATTATAATGTATGATTATATAATAATAAACTTTACGGATACATGTAAATAATAATAATAGGAAAAAAAATAAATCTATCTAACTAATAGACTTATTGCTACCAACAAAATCATGCTACCTACAATAATGTTGAAGCATATAGATTTTTTTTTTTGCGTTGCGTGATAACAGAGTATTTCGTACATTGTGTTACCAGGCCGGTCGGAGGGACCTGGTTCAAATACAGAGACTCTTAGGGTCTGCATAGGCTTGTGAAGGGTTCAAGTAAAACGCATTATGTAACTTTTAATTTTTTATTAGACTTACTGGGTGTGGTGTGGGTGTGAGGTGGCCGGCCGGAAGTGGAGCACGTGGGGCTTGCTCGGCACGTTCTATGCTGAACGTGAAGTCTACGGGGCTTGAATGACTTGGTGTGGCTCAACGGTACCTTAACGGGTTGCACCAACTTTCTAGGGTGTCAGGGTTTCCAATGGTCGGCTTCAGGTATCCTTGGTGTGATCCTTGCACCTTAGGCTGGCCTTCAGGGCAGCTACAGGGGTTCACCACGGGATTAGACGGGTCGTGGGAGCCTTTGCCTAATTCTTCAAGCAAACGATAACGGGTCCTGATACGAACGGTATATGCACTTATGCAATTATGCACTTGAAACTTTCTTCTAATAACGGTCACTTTAATTTAGGAATATTTCCGTGTAGTCTCGCTGAGATCTAGATTGGAATCGCCTTTTTGCTTAGCGTTTTTCAACCCAGTAGCCTGCTTATCCTGTTCCCTTTTCCGTACCCTTTCTGTTATTCCCTTTTTGACGTGGCATACCTTATGACTGACCGTGTTCCCCTTTTTTGGTTCACTACGTGCATGATTTGTGTTACACGTGTTCAATGTGTTTGTGTGTTAACAAATTTTGTTCCTTAAAACTAATTCTGGAGTAATACATTTAATTAACAATTATTAACAACATAATAACAACCATATAACAATTTTACTAACATTTCTTCATAGTTCTAATAATTAATTTAATTTTACTAAACAACAAACTTACAACAAATACTAACAATTATTCTGAAAAATAAATAAACAAATTAAGTTTTTCTCAACGGTAACAATTACAAACTTAAAAGTGTCATGTTATTCACTTTACCACTCTTATTAAATTCACTTATGAAAAACTAAGTCGGAAGTCAGGGATGAAAAGACATGAAAATTTCCTTTGCTGGCCACGCTCCTTTTCTCCGTTACGAGAAAAGGGAAGGACACTTAAAGAGAGGCCAGCGACACATAGATGTCAAGGAGTTGGACAATAGGGAAGGGAATGGTCTATGATTCACTATAAGCGGGGGATACGATTGGATTTCAATTGTTGGGTGTGACGTTGCCAGTGCTGGGAATAGTAGCAGGCTTTCGAGAAACTCACGTGGCTATTCCTAGTACAGAAGTTCAAAAACGTGAATCTCAGTAGCCTATGCTGGCTGCATGAATAATCTAAACCATAAGTGCCATTGAAGGCTAAATGCGGGAAATGCAGCGGGAAAGAGAACATTTTTCCACAGTAATTTTAGGTTACACAACAGGTGATTTGCTATTTTCAAGGCTTTTTGCCTACAGCAGAGATGGGCGTGAGTTTCAGTGGCTTTGCTGGCTGTGATTTGCTTTGCTTGGCTACTGTAGAGTGATTTTCAAGATTTTGCCTGGAACCCTGGGCGTTCCGTTCTGCTGGACCCTGGACGTTGCTAATAAATTTAATGCCACTCCATTCACGTGTCTTCACAGGTATTTCCATCATGTATTCTAGCTAAAGAGCTTTGGTTTAAGCGCCATTGCTAGCTCTCTGCAATGCGGAATCAAATTGACCCTACCATTCGAAATCTTTTGATTGGTAAATGATGGGCATGTTATACCATTGGTACTTCGCGTACCGTGGTGAATCAAAATCCGGACGGTACCAGTATCCGGACACTCTGATTATATTCACCATTTGAAGCCTAATTTTACTATTATTTCAATTGGTTTTCAGTCGTACTCTTTACTTTTACCTTTATTGATCATTTTACTATAATTTTGAATCTAGTTATCACTGCAAAAAATAATAAAATTAAAAATAAACAAGTTGTTCCTGTTGAATGTTATTTCACATCGTGGTTTATTCAAACTCAAGTTCAACGATCAACGAATGCACGAACAAGACATTACAAGGTTTAGCTGATAAAAAAGTTTGTGAAGCTTATTATCAAGAGGTGTTTTAGCATAAATGATTACGGAGAAATACAGGGGATAGGCAAAATGATTGAGATAAGCAAAATTTTGCCTAAATTCAAATGCTCATAACTTTATGAAAAATTGATGAAATTGGATGCATCTGGAAGCAGTCGACGGCAAATTTGGTCTACTTTCAGGAACTTGCTTGGCCATGCATATTGGCCACTGGACACCGGAGATGTTCCGGATTTTCCGAGGTCATGTCTAAATGTCATTTTTTCTGTCACTTGTATTTTTGTGCGGTGTAAAGTTGGATAGATGTTTACTATTTTCCTAGAAACTAGAACTAATAGGAAGTCGAAGATTTCCAACCAATCTTGATACGTCCGGCGGCATTCAACTTCCTATTAGTTCTAGTTTCTAGGAAAATAGTAAACATCTATCCAACTTTACACCGCACAAAAATACAAGTGACAGAAAAAATGACATTTAGACATGACCTCGGAAAATCCGGAACATCTCCGGTGTCCAGTGGCCAATATGCATGGCCAAGCAAGTTCCTGAAAGTAGACCAAATTTGCCGTCGACTGCTTCTAGATGCATCCAATTTCATCAATTTTTCATAAAGTTATGAGCATTTGAATTTAGGCAAAATTTTGCCTATCTCAATCATTTTGCCTATCCCCTGTATGTACTTTGAATGTTTGGTGTCATCATCATAACTTTCGATACGAATAAGTGTTTTATGGTGTGTAAATAGACTGTTCGGGACTACGAGCCTGTGATTTTAAATCCGAGCATCATATGAAACGCTCACTTTTACCTATTAAAAGTGAATTTTGTGGAAAAGAAAATGAAAAAAGACTTCAATAGTGAGTATACGAAGCGTTGTGAGTTATCAGACATCGATTCAATGTGGAATGAATTACGTATTATTTCATTATTACAGTTCAAGCCGCATGCACTTCAGTTCGAGCAAGTCACATGTCAGTACAGGTATTCAAAACACTCATATTCCTTGTATTCTATTCTTTTAAGCATTGCTAAGCAAATACAAAGAATGAATCAATAAAATATTAATATTTGATTGAAGTTTTATTTAATTTAAATTGAAAATATACAGATATTTCATACCATAACATAATTGTCCGGAATTAAAAACATCACTAGCATCAGGTGTTCGTATTTTAAGACAAGACAAGCTATTTCATTAAGATCTGGTATGAATAAATGTATAAAATAACCAAACTTCAAGAATATTCTTTCAAAACACAGTTACATGAGCGTTTGAAAATTTGGGTCAGCTTAGCCGTCCGGATATTGATACATCACGGTACCTGATGGAATAAAATAATAAATGATTCCTTTGTTCCTTTGTTGAACTCCTTTGTTTGGTACTTAGCCTCCTGCCCAGCAACTCCTATCCCTATCTCCTCGTGGTACTGGTCGGCTGGGGTATGAGCCACCTTAGAAAAGATCTGGTAACCAACGCAGTGGAAACTTTGTTTGTATGCTGACAGGGAAAGGTGGGGAAATGCGTGATTGCTTCGGCAAACCTGGAGCGTCTGTACTCCATATTAAGAGCGGCTCCCAACGGCGTCTGTTCCCCACGTCAGGGGCGGCTGATCAACGTCCGAGTGCCAGAGAAGGACTCTAAGTTAAACTGTGTACACCCGATTCTGTTTTTGCACGGATTTGTTTTATACACGGCCGTGCAAAAAAAGATGCCATACATTGTTTTCCGCCAAAATCTAATTTTGCATTAAACGTCGAGAAATGGTGTTATTTTTTTGCATAGTTTTCGAAATTTTGAACAGAAAACTTTTTTTTGCATCGGATGTACTATGATCCTCCGAACATTAAGGGAGCATGGTCCTCCGGAAATCTAGGGGGTTGGTGTTATTTGAGTTGAGGTTGCAGCGGAATGAAATTCCCAGTTTGATTAATTAAATCATTTTTATTCCTGATAGTTTACACTTTTTGTAATTGTTTTGTTTGATGTTCTTAATAACTTTGGGAGTAGAACAGCTTCCCGAAGAAAAAATATGCAGAACTTATCAGATTTAAGACCACTTTGGTAACCACGGAATTAAACGAAATAAACGGTGCGTTGTTTAAAGCGATCTTAACTGTTCAAATTCATTTTTACTTTTATGGCGCGATGCGCAATGATGCTGCTGTTCCTGAAGAGCCATACTACAGAGAGGTGCAACCAAGGTTTTTATATTGACAGGTTTACCGATCTAAGCAGTCAGTGGATGCGCGGTGTGGTTAGCTGCGGGGAAGGTGGAAGTGACAGCTGGCGAGATGGCTAGCTGGCGGGTTTGTATTTCACTCTAGTGTTTCAGCGTTAGGGAATGTTTACTCCAACAAACACGATAACAGTGAAGTAAAAATTTTCTCAAGCATTGATAAGCTTTTTGTCGCGAATCAAATTTTCGGCGTTTATGTAGTATTCGGGTGTTTTGAATCGCAGAAGAAGATAATTTGAGAACAATATCTTCCAAAATACAGAAAGGTAAAGAATGGACTATTAAGTGTTATCACGAGCCTGAAAGGTGGTGAAGAATCGCCGGTGATGTGTACCCGATGAGTCTAAAGGAACATTCAATACGTATTTTGCGCCTGATAAACCGTGGATTATGAAGCGATTTAGTGAAATTGAACCGAAAACTAGTCTACAAATCTATGTGCCTGATAAGCGAACCATGCCGAATAAGTAATTTATATGGGACGTTGTTTCTATGTAGTGTAGTGAACAGACCAAAACTTGCTGGCTGTCACTTGGCTTTTCAAAATGGCGGAATGGTAAATCTCACATATTGGACTACCTCCTTTTCCTTGGGTGCAACATAAATATTTCACTTTTGAGAGAAGCAGAGTGGCATGTTTGTTGTCTATATGATCACTCCACCTCAACGAACATTGCTCGCCTATGACGACAAAGCCATCATGCTCGCAAACTTCTGCATCTTTACTTCACCCAACGGTTTAGTGAGTACATCAGCCACTATATCCTCCGTTGGACAGTACTGCAATCCGCTTCAGTCGGCGAACACACTTTCCGGCGCAATATCGCCACGCTAGCTGCTACATCCGGCTTAGCACAGACAGAAGAGAGTAGAGCAGCGCGCCAACGGGACTGCGGTATTTGTTCTTATCCGGCAGTTTAGCACTTTTATCTTTCGAACTATTGAAACCTTTTTCCATTGACGTCTTAGCTCGCTTCGCATCACGAATCTATCCACAACATGATTGATATACCTACTCTTCTACTGAAACACTGTATTACTCGTCGATTCTCTCAGCCTGCAGTCCAAGAAATTCGTCTTTTCAAAATACTGCTTCAACACCTTTTTCGTATTCTACTTTCGTAAAAAGGCAGGAATCGGTCGCACTTTGCCCGAAACTCATTTCCACGAGAACACAAGATTTCCTCGTTCAAATCACCGTTCAAGTAGGCCGTTTTCACATCAAAATGCTTCAACGTCATTTTTCTCTTGATTGCCACTTCTAACAGCACCCGCAAAGTAAAGTGACTGGTTACCGGTGCGAAGACTTCGTCGTTATCGACACCGTATTTCTGGAAGTATCCCTGAGCCACCAGACCCGCCTTGTATTTGGTTGTATTTCGCCGGCTGTATTCCTCTTCAGCTTGAACATCCAGTGACAACCAACAGTTTTCCGTCCAGCAGGTAGGGCGTTCCGTTCTGCTGTGGGTTTTCGGCTCATAAATTATCGCCACTTTCCATAATTCCTGCTTTTCACAGGTCATCATTTCCTTTAACGTTCAACGCTCCGTCATCGTAACCATCGTCATCATTGGAACTTCAAAAGTTTTTCTGTTCAAAACTAAAAATTATTCGATAAAAATGTGTTCACTGTGTTTCGGTTTTCCTCTAAATTTTCTTAATTTTGAACGAAAAAACTACTTTTTCAAATTCCGAGACCAATGACATATCCAGCCCCCTTAAGGTCTTCGGTTCAACCTCGTTCGAATCCAGCGATTCCGCAACTCGAACGCCATGCTATTTTGTTCAAAGAGAATCCATCGAATGATCCATCGCATTCCGAAACACTTTCATTGAACGCCTCGCTAAGATCCTGAGCATCTTCAAATTGCTCTACTTTAGCTGGTTCTGGCTCACACCACCGCTCATCCTCAGATGGCCACGTCAGCGGGACTTCTTGTACTCCTACTATTTTCTGATCCCGACGTCGAACAATATCTTCCGTGTCACACAATTGTGTTTATTCTGCTCGGCGTGTGAGTCGAGACGAGTCGCTTTCACCTCGGGTGACGTGAGACGACTAATGTTAATTAAATGGGAGCGATGCGACAATTGTCACTTCATTCGACTCGTCTCACCTCACACGCCGCGCAGAATAAGCACAAATTCCAGAAATTTGGCATCCCTGCTAATCTTAATCAGAGTTCAAGAAACGATACGCTTTCCGACCTTCAGCGTAGCCCACGAACACCATCTTCTCTGCCTTCTGGTCCAGCTTGCGTCGCTTTTCCTTCGGAATATGCTTCCGAACCGAAAATCCGCAAATGTCCATTCGAGGGCTTCATCCCGTGCCAGAGATCATACGATGTCTTGGAAACGATGGACAACGGCAGACGATTCTGCAAAAAGTTAGCAATTTACCGAAGCGTCTCGACAACATAACTGTTCTTCCGTTCCGCAACACCGTTTTAATGTGGTGAATACGACGCCGAGACTTCGTGCACAATACCGAGTTGGCTAGAAACGCCTTCTCCGGAGCTTGCTTAAGTAGTTACGTTGTCCAACTAGCACTGATTTTTCTCCTGTCAGGATATGGCACTCCTTCTGCTCGAACAGAACCCGAAACCCCAAATCCGTGATTCTACTCACCGACAGCACTGCCCATAACTGTATATTTGTAACATTCGACAAAAGTAGGCATTGAGTAAATGGAACATTAAGTGTGCATTTTATGGCAGTATGGGAGGAAACTAAAATTTCTTAAAATTACCAGGAACTCAAAAGTGCTAATTTGAGGTTGATATTTTGTACAACTGATATCACATACTAGGTGAATAGTCAGAAAATAATTCTGATTGAAATTTTATTGCTATTACGTTACGAGGCTCATTTATAATCTCAGTGTGACTGTTATGCGGTTATAATTACCAATGTGACAAAACAACTTGGTATTTTTTTCGAATTTTCTAGAACAATCTCACAGATTTCAGTAAGTTGATCGAAAGTATTTATCATTTGATGACTCTCCATGGTATTAACTCCAATTTGTCAAAAATGTCGAATGTGACTGTTATGCAGTTATGGGCAGAGCAGGTTACCAGCAAGAGATGGGACGTACAAAACGTTGTCGAACCACACATTCATTTTCGCACCACCTCCGTTGAAAGAGACGAGCTTACCTGTACCGCTACCCGATGACTTGATGGATTTTTCATCCGCCAGACAAATCGGCGTTGCCTTAGATTTATCCACAGCATCCATCAACGATACATCACTGGTCATGTGAGCCGTTGCACCTGAATACAAGTACCAGAAACCAGATTGCCTTCGGACCATCGGACACGCTTGTCCTGTGCAAGCTTCTGGCAATCATGCGGAAAATGGCCCGACCTCTTGCAATAATGGCACAACAACTTCCTCTTCGGCTTACTCACTTTTTTCGATTTTGCCGAACTTATCATCAGAGTCTTATTGTCAATGTTACAGTCACTTTCGACACGACGTCAACCTTCGTCCTCTTCACAACCCTTCACAAAGTCCACTGTAAGATCTGCATCCGGTCGACTCTCAAGTGCCTCAATCAAACCGTAGTACGATCGCGGAAAACTGGACAAAATCAACTCGATGAACCAGTTGTCCTTCATTTTCTCACTCAGATCAGATAAGCAGAGCCGTAACGCCGTCATCTGCTTTAGATGTTCCGCCATGTTAACATCATCTGGATTATGCTGAACAGAGATGAACGCTCGTGGTAATCCTTCCGCATCCCACATCACCTTTGCCGTTTGCTTCGTCATCACATGGATTAGCTGCGTGTCCTCCAAAGCCAGACCGATCAGTGCTTGCGCCTTCTCGTCTTCCGAGGTCCCGGTCGCATCAGCAGCTTCCGATTTCGGATCGATGGCCACTATCAGCAGCTGTTCTGACTATCTTCGTCAGAAGCAAACGCATTTCTTTACACATGCCGTGGACTCCTCTGGTACCCCTTTGGTTGAAGCATTGAACATCTTCCTTGGTGATGAGTCCGAGGGGCGTCATCCCGGCTATGATGCACACGGCCTTTATACCGTTTGGTATGCGTTTGCTACTCTCAAGCACAATATCCTGTACGTGCTTTCCAACCGCTTTAGGACCAGATTGGTCCTCCATACCTTAGAACGGATAGAGCCATGCTTGCCAAGAGCTTGCGTTTGCTGGCAATTACAGCAGAGCTGTTGGACATCATCCTCGAAAGCGCCGCTATAGCCGTAGATGCCCTTTTACAGGCATATTCAACGTGGCTAGCAAAGCTGAGCTTGTCATCGATCATTGACCTAAGATGCCTAAAGCATCGCTTGGACTCTATGGTGCAACCACCTTCCGAGATAAGCGCCCGTTGCTCGGACTTGCGGTTGTTGACCACCACCATCTCAGTCTATGTACGAGCCAGTCCTAGTTTCCTAGACTGCATCCATTTTTCAACTATGGAAATAGAGTGCGCTGCTGTTAACTCTACTTCCTCCATCGATTCGCCATAGACCACTAAGGTGATATCGTCGGCGAAGGCAACAATCTTCACACCCGTCGGAAGGGGCAGCCTCAGTACGTCATCGTACATCGCATTTCAAAACATCGGATCCAGGATTGAACCTTGAGGTACTCCCGCGGTAATTCGAACGTTTTTATGTCCCTCCTCCGTGTCATACGGTAGAATCCTACCATGAACATAGCTTTCTAGAAGCTTACACAACTGCCCCGGTACCTTGAGACGGTTAAGTGCGTGGGCTATCGCTTCCCAGCTTGCGCTGTTGAACGTATTCTTCACATCCAGAGTGACAACCGCGCAGTAACGGATGTCGCTCCTTTTATGCTCGATTGCCACCTCAGCTGTCTGAACGACCGTCTGGATAGCGGCCAGAGTAGAATTACATTTCCTGAATCCAAACTGGTTGTTGGACAGGCCGTCCGCACCTTCCGTATACGGTACCATCCCGTTGAGGATCAACCTCTCCTATAACTTGCCCGTCGTATCTAGAAGACAGATAAGTCTATACGCCGACAGGTCACCTGGTGATTTGCCCGCCTTTGGTAGTAGCATCAATTTCTGTCGCATCCATACATCCGGGAAGATTCTTTGATCTATACAACGTTGCATCGTGGTTCTGAACATGTCCGGATCCGCATTCACTGCTGCAATACCGCGTAAACACTAAAACACTAGGCAACACCGCGTAATTCGCTCAAACTAACCCCCAAAATGAATGATCCGAAAATCGGCTACCACGTGACAAATGTCTTCCAATCTCAAGTACTTCCAACGGTAACTGGGCCAATAACCTATTGGATTTAAGGTTACAGTGGAATGAATTGTCGAGTTTGATTAGTTAAACGAAATAAACGGAACTTTATTGTCGTATTCTTTCAAACAAATAAAACGATTTTTTCTTCAATGGCATCACCAGCCGTTACTTTCTATTCTATTTTCACCATTTTCACAAACTGAGAGTTCTGTTTGATCTTTCGACCTTGACGCTTGCTTCTGCGGGAGCGGATGACGAGGGCAGGATCAAACATATCGCGCGTCGGTCGAGTGAAGTGAAAAAGTTCCGTGATCGGTTAGTTCTGTTTGATCTTTCGACTTTGACGCTTGCTTCTGCGGGAGCGAGTGACGAGGGCAGGATCAAACATATCGCGCGTCGGTCGAGTGAAGTGAAAAAGTTCCGCGATCGGTTAGTTCTGTTTGATCTTCCGACCTTGACGCCTGCTTCTGCGGGAACGGGTGACGAGGGCAGGATCAAACATGTCGGGTCGTGCGCCTATTTTCTCTGAGTGCTTTTATATAGCCGAGCAAACGAGTTAAGCTGAATGTGGATTGTTGCTGCTCAGTCAAGGATGACGGATCAATTGGTGAGCTCGTTTCATGCTACTATTTCTAATCTATAAAATAGATAGGACGTAAGTATGATTTTTCAACAAACTATGAATGGTTCGTCACTGTGAGTGTCGACATAAACTCTAATTCATGAACATTTTTTTGTTTTCAAAACACCCCTTTCTTTTTATCTTTATTTTTGTAATTATAAAAAAAAACTTTGAATGGTTCGACACTACAAGTGTAGACTTGCGAAAGGTTCACTTTATTCAACAAACTTTGGATGGTTCGCCACTGTAAGTGTCGGCATAAGAATAAGAGTGTTCTATGATGTTCCAGCCAATCGAGTTTTTGTTTCTTTTCAAATAAGTAAAATATAATAACACATGCTTTCGTCCTGACAACTGTAGGAATGTTACATTCAGATATTTGTTCAACAAACTTTGAATGGTTCGTCACCTCAAGTGTCGGCATAATTTTCCTTTACATAGAAATTGTTCATATCAAATGAAAATATTATATTTTCATAAAAGCATATTTATATTTGACAAAAAACTATTCATCATGGTCTAATCACTTATCAAAGTGAATCCTTTGACCCAACGATCCTCCCCATTAACAAACATCCTTCCCAGTAACCTTTGTGGAGATGCAGAGGCAAACACGGTCTCCAAATAGCAAAGGTTACACACTAACATTCCTTCCCCCAATCCCACCTGACTGCAAGGACGTGGCCGGCGCCGTTATTGACCCTGTATAAATAGAGGCACTGAATTATGCACACTGAAGAAGATTATGGTCAATCCCAGCCGAACTTCTAGTTGATTCTTTGTGCATTTTCACTGACTTCGGTCAATCACGGAATAGCAACCATTGATATGTGTAGTCAGTCTAAGCTAAGCTAAGCTAAGCTAAGCTAAGCTAAGCTAAGCTATTTTCACCATTTTCACAAACTGAACAAAACCGCGTCGAACCCGCACAAACTGAACCGTCCGTGTAAAAAATCGTTCTAAGACTGAGGAGGATGCGCACCGATACCGACTCCGACGCCGAAAAACATCCTCTCTCTTTTCTTCCTTCGCTTCGCTTCGTTCCAATCAGCATCAGTGGCTACGACTCAATCGACGTATTTCTCTTCTGCATCCATTCAGCTGAACCCCTCTGCCGTCGCAAAACTTTACAATTACACTGATGGAAATTCTCTAGCGATTATAATATGTAACGTTGGTTCTTCTTTTCTTGAGTCGAGTTTGAACATTTTGTTATTTTTTACGATGCACTAGATATACAAATGTATATATTTTATTGAATTACTTACTTATACTACATTTATTAATAGCGATCTTAACTGTTCACTTTTACTTTTGTTGTGCGAGGCGCAATGGACTGAGGCACGAGCTCACTATTTGACGTTTGAGGGGTGCCTTGTTATATACGTGAGCATGGCAACGAGTGAATTCGGCACCGCTCAAACGACAAATTAGTGAACTCGTGCATTGGTCCATGATGCTGCTGTTCCTAAAGAGCCATGCTACAGAGAGGTGTAATATAAAGAATTCACCAGAGTGGCATGCTCGTTGTCTATACCAACAGGTGTCAGGCCCTACAAGCCAACCGTAAAAATATATCAACATAGGAGCGTCAACGAGAGAAAACTGACCGGAACGACGGAAACGGACTGGCAATTGGAAACTCGGTACGTGGAACTGAAAATCTCTCAACTTCATTGGAAGTACACGCATACTCTTTGCTTCGCGGATGATATGGACATTGTCGGTCGAACATTTGAAAAGGTGGCAGATCTGTACACCCCACAGTGGTTTAAAACTCAAAAAACACGATCATCAGCTTTTTCAGTATCAAAGAGTGAAAATATTGCCATACTATATTCGGCAAAGTTAATGCATATGTTAAGCAGCAACTTTTGACATTTACAAATATTTGACTAATTTACTCATAAGTTATATAAAATATTTATTTTCTCTGTTTGTCGTTAAAAACATTTGGTGTCGTCGAAAAAGTTGTTGGAATTGTTAAATGAAGAAAAGTTGTCGAAGACACTTTAACTCTATATTTTAAAATAAACGATGTATAGCGATTTTCATATAAAAACCACTTCAAAAGTACAAATACTCACTTAACTTTTTTCGTAGCGATTTTCATGGCTTACAATGTTCTAGGACTATGTTTATATTTTCAAAATACAAAACTTTGCTGAACATACCAAGACAATATCTTTATTTTTTCTATGAGTTATAAGCATTTTATTGTGGGAAATTCACCTTTTTTACACTAATATATCTCGAAAAGTTGCAAAAAGTTGCAAACAAAATTACATGCATTAGAAAAGCCAACATCTGTACTATGTTTTCCAAGTGGACTCATCCGTGTCTTCGCGTGTCTTTTCCACTTTTCTACCAGTTGAAAATTTGAATATTTGTATTTTTAAGTATTGATTATGTGTATCTGAGCACTATTTATAACTAGCGCTTAATTACGCATAATTGAGATAATCATCATTCAAAGCTTTAACTCGTCATACAGTTCGAGGGTTTCGAACAAAATGTTATTATTTTGTTCATCTTGGTAGTTTATTTGTTACATATGTACACGGGAAAAAATTTTTTGGTAAATATTACTATTATAGCTGACTATGCCCATTCCTTAAACGACCATGGTATTTCAGAACAATATACTACGTAAATAGTAAACTGGTATATTTGACAGGAATAAATTTCATCAATCTGATTTCGACTACAGACATGGTAAAATCAAGCGCTTTTCTAGTCTGGAAAATTGCTGGTGCGAGAGCTCAAGTGATCCCCCTCTAATGGTAGTTCTTACCGCACAATTTCTTTACGTGTCGATGTGTACTATGCAATCGCCGAAACAAATTCATATTATTCAATTAATTATTCTTACTCAAGTGTACTAAATATAAACATCCAAATTTGGTTCACTCAGCTCCCTCCTCACCTGAATAATCAAGTTTCTTCATGTACACTTTATTCGATACTAAAAGCTAAGAAAACTTCAATGTCACTTTTCTTAAGCTCGTCACCATCACCAGATCCGACGACTCTAGCATGCGATTGAGAAGATAAACTCTTGCATTTCCTACTATTTGTCTGTTTTTTTTTTAATATAAAATAGGGTTTTAGAACTTCCAACGACCATGTACGCTATGCCAATTCTTCCAAACTTCTAAATTGAAGGAAGTATGAAGTCAACGGGGTATGTGTTTTGCAGAATTAGTAAGCATTGTTGTATCACACGTCACAGAAGTTTTTGTGGTTGGTTTTACTGAAGTTTATGTGGTTGGGTTCTGATCGATGTCTTATATGAGCATTAAAAGACAGTTCAGTGGCACTGAAATACGTCATTTTTTAATATCTGAAACCTGATCAAAGGATATTAATTGTGTCCGTTTAAAGCTTGCTGCGGTATTAATTGTAACATTTTTAAAAAGTAGGATGGCAAATAAGCGGACTTGTTAATTGAAAAAGAATGTTAGTGGAACAACTCCAAATAAACTAAATGGTGGAGATAATTTCAAATCGTAACGAAATACTAATAGACAATAGATAACTTTTTTGGAAATTTATGGTATTTCAGTAATGACATCATGTGCTAGCAGAAATATGTCCTTTTAGATAGCATTTTATTGCTTTCAATGATTGCAGAAATCACCTTGTCAAATAGCTCCTGAGCAATCAAAGCAGGCTTCATTAATTACAATGATAAACAGCGGTTCAGATTGCAGCAAATATAAAGCAATATAACCCACTTTAGTTGACTCATAGGTGACAAAGACACGCGAAGACACGGGTGAGTCCACCTGGAAAACAAAGTACAGATGTTGGCCTTTCTAATGCATGTAATTTTGTTTGCAACTTTTTGCAACTTTTCGAGATATATTAGTATAAAAAAGGTGAATTTTCCCCAATAAAATGCTTATAACTCAAAGAAAAAATAAAGATATTGTCTTGGTATGTTCAGCAAAGTTTTGTATTTTGAAAATATAAACATAGTCCTAGAACATTGTGAGCCATGAAAATCGCTACGAAAAAAGTTAAGTGAGTATTTGTACTTTTGAAGTGGTTTCTATATGAAATTTGCTATACATCGTTTATTTTAATAGATAGAGTTAAAATGTCTTCGACAACTTTTCTTCATTTAACAATTCCAACAACTTTGTCGACGACACCAAATGCTTTTAATGACAAACAGAGAAAATAAATATTTTATATAACTTATGAGTAAATAAGTCAAAAATTTGTAAATGTCAAAAGTTGCTGCTTAACATATGCAGTAACTTTGCCGAATATAGTATAGCAATATTTTCACTCTTTGATACTGAAAAAGCTGATGATCGTGTTTTTTGGGTTTTAAACCACTGTGCACCCGCCTGAAACGCGAGGCAGCGAAAGTTGGACTGGTGGTGAATGCGACAAAGTTCACGCTAGTTGGTGGGGTCGAGCACGGGGTCGGACTCACCTAGATAGCAGTGTTACGATAGACGGGGATACATTCGAGATGGTCGATGAGTTCGTCTACCTTGGATCCTTGCAGACGGCTGACAATAACGATAGCCGTGAAATACGGAGGCACATCATCAGTGAAAGTCGGTCCTACTATGGTCTCCACAAAAAGCTGCGATCAAAAATGATTCACATCCACACCAAATGTACCATGTACAAAACGCTCATAAGGCCGGTAGTCCTCTACGGGCATGAAACGAGGACGATGCTCAAGGCGGACGTCAAAAACTTGGAATCTTCGAACGTCGGGTGCTTAGGGCGATCTTTGGCGGTGTGGAGGAAAACGGTGTGTGATGGCGAAGGATGAACCACGAGCTCGCCCAACTCTACGACGAACCCAGCATTCAGAAGGAGGCCAAAGCTGGAAGGATATAATAGGCAAGGCATGTTGCAATAATGCCGGACAGCAACCCTGCAAAGCTGGTGTTCGCTTCGGATACGGATGTTACAAGACGGCGTGAACCGAGTATTGTGGCGTGAAATTGTGGATTCAGTGTTATTTGTTTAGATGTTAACTAAATAAATGAGAAAATGTCAAAATTGAGAGCAGAAAAATATTCCTTTCTGCTACCAGTGAAAGTAAATTTAAAACTGTCACTGCTATCATAGAGAGCAAATTGAGAACTCATTGACATGTTCCTGTTTGATAAACGAGTCAAGTGCTAAAATTTTTTAAATTATATCAATTAATGAAATTAACAATAATTTGAAATAAATAGCAGAGCGAAATAACATGATGTTTAATATAATTATAATTAATTGATATCATATTATGATATCAATTTGTTGCTGAAAACTAGATACGGATTCAACTTGCTTTCGTTTCAATATTATACTCTGTTCGGGTACTTACCCATCTGTCGTCGTTGGTTTATGTTCGTGGGAGGTGTTTTGCAGACTTCGCAACCGTTGGATTTCCCCACCGCTGCTACTTCCGGCCGAGGTTGTGTTGTTTTTGTGGCTGCTCGTAGATAAGGTCGCCACCGGTAGGAGCAAAGCCGTTTCTGCAAGGGAAATGGATATAAAGCTCCAAATATTAGTATTTGTCTTCAAACAGAAATGGAGCAAAATTACGGTTAGCTAAATGAGGTTTTCTGATGACTTGCCGACGTGATGTATACCTTGCTAGTAATGATGACTTTTGCAGTTTCGGGTGAGTTTTTTTTTGGAAGGAAATGGTGATGCAAACTGCACACTGCGCTTGGACAAAAAGTTGGCGACAATATTTAGGATGAATTCTTAATTGTACTGAGTTTTTGTATTGTATAATCAGTTTAAGAAAAAACGGGATGGGCTCAAAATGTGAAATAAAGAAGATCTATCCTATATTGAATACAATGAAACTATTCAATTTTTGCATTTTGAACCATTTTCTTCTACAAATTTCATGCTCGTTGAACTTTGTCATGGATTTCATCTCTTCCATTCATTTTTTTAAGTAACATCTGGAGAACAACGCAACAAATTAAGGGTACAAGACTAGACTGATGCAAATTTTGAAGTTTTTGCTCCCCTATGCTTAAACGATGTCAATTATGATGAAAATGATCCTCCCAAAATTTGAAGTGATTCGGAAGAAATTTGGTTGTGCACACGCCATTTAAAGTTTATATGGAAATTACTATGGAAAAGGCAAACCTTTTGTGTTCAGTCCTCTAACTGCTCGTCATAATAATCTATGGAAAAGTGAACACACTCATCTCATGTGAAAACTTCTCAGCTACAACTTTGCCGAAGACCACATTTCGATGGGACGTAAGGATAAATTGTTATTATTGCTAACAAAGTCTAAATCATGCTGAGATGATCATTCAATTACTTTCAGAGCAACACTGCTTTTTTGCTGTAGAATATAGTAGCCTGGATTACTTTGATCTGTTCTTCCCGCCATGAGCACCACTGTTGCCTGCCGAACAGTTGGTCAAGCATGCTACATGCAAACCAACTTTATGATGATGAATAACAATTTTTACTGAGGTCCAATCAAAAAGTGGTCTTCGGCAAAGTTGTAGCTGGGAGGATTTCACATTAGAAGAATTTGTTCACTTTTCCATAAAATATTATGAAGAAGATATAGAGGGCTTAACACAAAAGATTGACGTTTTCCATAGTAATCTCCATATAAACTTCAAATGGCGTGTGCACAGCCAAATTTCTTCCGAATCACTTCAAACTTTGGGAGGATGCTTTTTACCATAATTTAAATCGTTTAAGCATAGGGGAGCCAAAATTTCAAAATTTGCATCACTCTAGTACAAGACGTTAGATGGGCCATCCCAATGATTCATGTTTAGAATTTCTTTTCAATTTCAGGTTTTAAAAATATAGTCGATAAACTTCAAGGATTTTTTTAGCATACGAATTGCGCTCTACTTTTTTCTTAAAATCTATGCTGACGTTTTGTTAGGTGAAAACTTTGTTGTAATGTGTTAAAGACCAAAAACTACTGCAACTATTTTGTCTGTTGCATTGCAAAGGGTATTGGAAAAAAATACAAGTACACTAATACCATCCTAATGCTGCTAGTAATGCATCACTGGATTAAGTGTGTAATGCATATTTTTCCAACAGCAATTAATGACACACTTTGCTTTGGGACCAAATAGGCAAACCACATACCAAGTCCAAATAAACAGAGGACAACAAGTCCCTCTGGGAACAGTGAATAATTGGTTTAGCAAAACTGACCATTTCTCTGGAAACTGCATAATAAATTACCCTAACTTCGACCATAAAATGCTTGCTGACTATGGCCATGGGCATTTGCTCCCTGGAAAGTTGGTTGCTCCTAGCCGGCACCTCCTTTTTATTCTCCGAACAGACGTACAACACATTTGCTCCTTTTAATGCTCGTTATGGCTTATGTGTTGCAAATTTTTCGCCTGTTTTGCAGTAGCAAGTGGAATCATCTCCTTGATGAACGAGTACTGGACAAAAGAGAAAAGTTTTATTATATCGGCTTGGTGCACACAATTTTTGTGTCTTTTTTTTCCTGGTATTTCAGCCCAACTATGGCAAAGCCATCTAAGCAGCTTCCCAGGTCCAATGAATGAGTAGATGTAGTCCGCAACATTTCAACCGGTCGGATACAGTTAAGCAATGAACTTTTTTTTTTTGCAAATGTACAACAAAAAAAAAATTGTAATGAAGCTTCTCTTCATAATTTTCTACTTCGCGTTTTTCGACTGCATACTTGATGTATTATGAGTCGATTAGGAGAAAATAAAGCATACACTCAGCGAAATCGAATAATCACCATCCTATTTGACTGCTGTTTTCCAGTTTTTATCAGCAGTATTCATTTCAGGGTTGATGTACGGCATTCTTGCAACATGTCCTGCCCATTATATCCTTTCAGCTTCGGCCACTTTCTGGATACTGGGTTCGCCGTAGAGTTGGGCGAGCTTGTGGTTCATCCTTCACCGCCACACACCGCCAAAGATCGTCCTAAGCACCCAGCATTCGAAGACTCCTAGTGCTTGCAGGTCCTCCTCAACCATCGCCCACGGTCTTATGTGTGTTTCGTACATGGTACATTTGGTGCCTTCTTGCGCAATATTGAATAACAGGCACGAAAGTACATCACCTTGTCGTAGTCTCCGGCATGATTTAAACAAACTGGAATGTTCGTATGAAACCTTCAGATACTTTTGCACACGTTCCATCTTATCAGTCTGTGGGCTTTCTGGGAAAGCTGCTCTCGTCCATGATTTTCCGTAACTCTGCGCGGTCGATACTATCGAACGCCACCTTTCCTTTTTTTACAAGGGAGAAATCTGCAAACAGATCCCCTGAGAAGGTAACTCAGGGAGTGCGGGGATTACGCACCACCGACGACCCGCTAAAACCAGCCCATGCACTGTATTTAAGCAATTGTTTTTGAATTGCTTAAGTGGTGTACACAAAAAATCAAAAAATCGTTTTTGCTTCACACCGCTCATTCGATTCTAGATCAAATTCTGAGTGTTCTCCCAAAATTTGAACTCACTTGGATGAAAACTGAGACTGCACAAGTCCTTTAAAGTTTATATGGGAATTACTATGGGAAAAGCAAGCAATTCATTCAATCGATCATAGTTTTTGCCCATGTGCTCTTGGGGATTAGAGCTACGTTGATACTGTGCGATACATTCATCAGCTACAACTTTGCTGAAGACCGTTTTCAAATCGGACGCCTCAGTAATTAGTTATTGATTTATATCCAGTCACACATTCTTCAGCAGTGCTCATTTAACTTCTGAACAGGCAACATTGCTGCACCTGGCGCGAAAGATAGCACGCACAAATCATGGCTACTATGTTTTACTGCATATATCCAGTGATGCCCGAAGAACAGCTCAATAATTATAGCCAAAGTTTTACAACTCATTCAAAAATCAATAACTAATTACTGGGGCATCCGATTCAAAACCGGTCTTCGGCAAAGCTGTACTGCCCATAAAATCATAACTGTCCCATGTGGATTTTCGAACCAACACCTTTTTTCGCTGCAACATCCATGTTTTAATATATACTTCAATATGCATATAACAATAAACACACTTTGTTTGAAAGTGTTGTGGAAAAATATGAAGTTGGTGTAGTCCCATATTGAAAAATAAAGGCATAACAGTGTCTATATGAACTTTCAACTCAAATAGGAACTGCAAAACGTGTATTTTGTTCAAGTTTATATTTTTTGCTTATCAATAGAAGCAAAATGAGTAATCTGCGCAGTTATGTGGAATGAACATGATATGTATAAATTTACAAGAAAATAATGCGTATTTGTATGAGAAGACAAACTTCAAACTTTGCGCGTTATTTTCTCAATGCCTACTTTTTCTATATGGGACAGTATCAACGTAGTTCTAAACCTAAAGTTCTAATCTCACAGTATCAACGTAGTTCTAAACCCCAAGAGCACATGGGCAAACACTATGACCGATTGAATGAACTGCTAGTTTTTCCCATAGTAGTTCTCATATAAACTTTAAAGGGCTTGTGCAGTCTCAGTTTTCATCCGAATGAGCTCAAATTTTGGGAGGACACTCAGAATTTGATCTAGGATCGAATGAGTGGTGTGGAGCAAAAACGTTTATTTGAACCACTCTACTACACATACAGGCCAAGGGTTATCCTCAGACCCTTATCTCCCCGGAACCACCTTACGGTATTTCTTCGGGGAGAGGCCAGTGCATATAGCACAACGCATGTAGCAGAAGTAGCCTGGGCAAATAGCTTCTCCAAGCCGACTTAAACAATGTTACAAGAGACCAGCCTCGACAGGACTAATCCTCTGCAATCGATTATTGGTCGGCGCGCCATAGGCGCTTCAATTCTAACATAATGTGAGTGACAACGGTAGTTACTGCATTCCAGCACTCGGCATCCGCACACATTCTCTCTATATAATTGTCGGGGAACGTGTTCCCTCCGCATGTAGCGAGCATACGTCCTCGCACAACAATGAAACGGGGGCAATCGAACACGACATGCTCCACTGTTTCTTCCATACCAGCACAATTGGGGCACGCAGGAGATTCTGAGCGCCCGAACCTGTGCAGGTACTTCTATAGCAACCATGTCCTGACAGAAACTGCGTCAGGTGGAAGTTTACTTCCCAATGGTTTCTTCCATACCAATTTGACACATTTGGTATTAGTAGATGAGTCCATCTAGCCTTAATGGAGTTATCCCATTTCTGCTGAGCGGTTCCACAGAAAATGACGACTTTTTCCTAAATTTCATTTATACCGTGGTGAATCAAAATCCGGACGGTACCAATATCCGGACACTCTGATAATATTCATCAATTATAGGAAAAATTGATATGTCAACATGTTAAATTTATATTTTAACTTTTACTTTGAACGACGCTGATCGTTTAAAATGTATTTATCATCTAGTTACCATTTGCTAGTAATTGAAAATAACAAATCAAAAATGTTGCTCGAGTCGAACGTCATTTGTACGCGGTGCAAGTGATTTTGTTGGTAGTGTCAACGAACGCACTCGAAACGTTTGGCTGAGAAATTATACAGTTCATGTAGTGATTTAAAAAGAACTGTGCCCGAAGTGGTTGCTCAAGTGATTAGTGACAAAACATTGCTAAAATATTGAGTAAACAAGCGTTCGAAACAGTGAAAAGGTCTACTAAAAAGGACTGTCCGGAAATGGAGACAAGTGTTTTAAACCCGGACATTGAAATCAACTGTTTCAATTATAAGGTGTAAGAACATAATTCACAAGCAAAACTGGAGGAAAACTTTCAATACAATATGTATTGATTGTGGGATAAGTGATGAAAAATATACAGAGCGTTGTTCTATGCAGAAAAAATGAACTACAAGTGATTGTTCCAGTTCAAATCATAGCCGTCTCAGCCCAGGTAATCAAACCACACATTTGCTCACATTTTAATGTGTTTAAACCATTAGAAAACCTTTGCATTGCTCAAAATTGTAAGAGCGTGATAAATTCTGTTGTTTTGAAAAATTTTACATTTTTGGATTTATTAATTGTATGTTAATACATAGCTGTCCGGATTTTGATTCAAAAGTGTCCCGATTTATAGACATGATTTGCTGCAGGTGTCCGGATTTTAGGACAAGATAACCTTCATTGTTTTAATTATTTTTATGGTAAAATATTCAATTTTATCGGAAAACAGATCATTTTTGCTTAGATTAAACATAGAAGTGTTCGCTGCATAAAAACACTTTGATATTTTTTGAAGAAAACCTTTTAAAAACAAATTTTCAACATTCATGGCAGGTTAAGTGTCCGGGTATTGATGCATCACGGTATATTTTTTGATTTGGATGAAATGTTGCACATGCTTTCTTTATACCCAAAAATGCCTTTTGAGAAGGGCCTAAGAAAAAAATCCTTTATAATTTTCAAAAAATTATAACTTAGAAACGGTTTGTCCGATCAGTTTGGTGTCTTCCTCAAAGTTTAAGGTTATTGTTGGGACTATCTGGAAAAAAAAAATAAACACTTAAAAAATATGTTGTAATTTTTTATATTTCGAAAATAAAGCTTAAAAATGAATTTTCTCAAAAATCGTATTTTAGATTTTTTTTTTGATATGTTAAAGTAGACAAAAAATGAAGTCTTTTGCGCAGTGGGTCAAGATGTAGAAATCATGGACAAAAAAGTTATGATTTAAAAAAATGAGGTGAATAATTGAAAATGGTCATAATAAATTTTTTATATGTTTTTCAACTTGGTTTTATGAAAGTACGCAAAATTTACAACAAAATAATACTATGCTTTGAAAAAATTCCTAAACAAATCGCTCGGGAAATTTTTGAGTGATTTCAAGGAAGAGTTTTTGAAAGAACAGTTGAATTTTGTAATATTATTTTCAAGAGAATTTTGAAGAAATGCGGGGAGCAACATCAAACTGATTTGTGGAGGAATCTTAAATTCTTATAGAATTTTCTGTTAAAAATGCAGATTGATCTGTGGAGAACTTATCTGAGATATAATTAAGAACATTTTACCATTTGATCATTGAAGAATTTCCGAGCGAAAAAAAAATAATATTGAAGAAATCTGAACAGAAACTTTAGGATGAACCTCTAAGGGAAGATGGAAAAACTGTTGATGGACTCTTTGACTCTTTTCTGGAAGGGATTCTTTGCTTGGTGACCATGAAAACAATTTTGGTGGTACTCCTAGAATTTTTTGTACTATTTCTTGTATTGCATCAGTAATTCCAGAAAATCGTAAATAAATTATCAATGAACAACTGAATGGAAATTTAAACTAATAGTTATATAAAGTATGTTCCTGAAAAATTGTTTGATAGAATTTCTAGAGCAATTTGATGAAGATTATTCGAAAAGTTTTTTGGTAAGATCAAAAAGCCTAAAAAGCTTCAGAAAAAAAATGATGAGTAATAAGAAATAATTCCAGGAATATTTTTTTGTGGGAATCCCAGGAGGAACTCAATAAAAACTGGTAAAAGGGTTCTTGGAGAATTCACTGAAAAATAACAGAAATAATTTATGGCGAAATCTCCGTTGTAATTCTCAGAGGAATCTCTTAAAAGCACATGGTTAAATACCTTAAAAGTTCGTGGAACTATCACAAGGGATGTACTTCTTGAGTTCAAGGGATGTTCTTCTTGAGCGATTTTTTACTGGATTAGATAAAGAATTAATATTTTCAATGTTATATTTGAATCTTATACAAATCTATTCAACTAGGAAGTTTGTGAAAAGCGTTACTATTACGACAGATAATAATCCTAAAAAATAAAAATTTGCTAGGCCCCCTCCAGAAAAAATTCCTAGCTACGCAAATGATTACAATCCACCTTTTTCCATCTTTTTATCAAAATTTAATGTACATTTTCATGTTAACATCAACTAATGACTAGTAAAATGTATTCATGCTACAAAAGTATTGATATTATGTGTATCAGTCAGCGAACTTTTGCCTCACACTAGTATCGATCTCTTGCCCGAACGGTGGAATGAAGAAGATTTCGTTTAAAACAATCAATTTCGAAACTCTTATTACTGAATATGTGTCAATAATGTGGCACAATTTGTCCAATTTATCCAACTGCAAAGTATACGTAATGTTTAGTATTTCGGTGGTTCTTAAAACTTCCACTCGGCTTGTTAATCGAAACCGACAAATCATAATTAAAAAGAAATTGACACAAGTTTGTTCAGCAAAACCATTATTTTCCTAATGTCGGTCTTTTGCACCATATATTTGACTCAAGTAATAGAACAGAACTGAATGTTCGATTAAATCTGAAGTGGTTCTATTTTCATTCCGCACTCTTTCATGAATGTTGAAAGTCTTCACAAATCAGTCCAATGTTGCTCTAATACATGTGAAACTAATGTGTGTTTATTCTAAAGTAGATATCAAAATGGTATGCTAAATAGTTTTTACGTAGAAGTGGAAAAACAGGGTGGTGCTATTCCGATTTCACTGGGTGTACAGAACCAAAGCAAAATAGCACACACGTGCGAACTTGTTTTTAAACTGAAAAGAATTAAGGAGTGCCAATGCGTTTGAAAACCTCAAGCTTCAACCTTCATCATCATACTTGTCCCATCTTGATGGAAGGTAGAAAATTACCCAACATGTTCATCAATGATGTGTGAATCATGCATGCGGTCGTCCAATGCCAGCCTTCTCCTTTCGATACGGTGTTCGTCTTTCATCCCATAAATATAAATAAAATCTCATTCATCTTTTGATTGATCATTGTTGATTGCCCTTCAAAGTTCGGAAGTGTGTTTTTCATGGCTTAGTGGTATTCATGGCTTTTTTTCACTACGCTGACTGCGGCTTGGCTCAGTCTGTCAACAGGCGAAGAACTTTTTTTATTTGCAAACCAATTCATGCCGCTCCCAACTCCGTAATTTGAATACCTTCACTCAAAATGAAGAAAGTGAACTAGGTATTTGGCTGACGTTTGACGAAATTGATTGACTTCTTGTTACGGTAAAGATTCTAGGAGATTTGATTTAAAAATTGGATTGTATCTTCAAAACTGCTTGTGAACCAATCTTTTACTACGAAGAGCCCGTCAATTTTAAGATAATGAGATTCTTCTTTTCTATTTAATGGCATTAGGTCTCATCAGAAAGAGTTTGCTTCTCAACTCAGTATTCTTATAACTATTATCAGAAGCGTGTTTACTGCTACGGATATGTGTCCTATGTATGTAAATTATGAATTTGACCCCAGGCAATTGCATTAAGATTCAAGATTAAACAGAAAACTAATTTTGATGTAGCGACTGTTTTGTGTTATTCTGTTGGCTACGTAAAACAATTTTTCCGATGATTCCCTGGTACTTTATAGAAGACACGCACACCGTTTTCAGCCATTCAGCTGCACAGTAGAGCATTCAAAAGAGTTGAATTTTCTACATGTATTTCACGTAGATCTCAGTATTTATAAACTGACTTGCGCTGAAAAATAATAACAACAAATTAAATAATTATACCTAAACACATCATCCCTAGTCTTTAAAGGGTCATCGAAATAAATTAATGTGAATTTCTAAACTATACTAATCTTCGTTAAGATGCGACCCCTCAAGTCACGAGCTAGTACATTGCTGTCCCTTGTTGACTATAATTCTCTTTGTGCCTTTGCGTTTGATGAAATTTCATTCCTAATTTAATCTATCCTGTTATCTTCAATGAGGCACCGGATACCTTTATCAAGCAGTAACAAAAGCCACGCTTCTCCATCGTGGTGAGTGGAAATACATTTCCGTGAAAAAGTTTGGAATCACCTCTAAAAAAAAATGGCAAAAGTTTCATGTTCATATCTCTGTGATTACACGTCAAATTTAAATTTGCTATGGCTCATTCAAAGGGCAATGAATCAGTCTAACTAACTACTTTTGTGTTTCTACCTGGGGGATGCGAACAGAAAATCAACAAGCAGCCAGGCTGCTGTCAAACTAAAATTTTCATAAAAATGATCAGAGTACGCCTAGAAATTTACGGTCGTGATTTCGACACGCTAAAAATTGTTATACAATTTATGTAACAGAAAGACTGCCAACTGTTAAAGAATTGTTATGCATGGTCCAAATCATGCATAAGTCTCCTATAACTGCAAAAAATATGTTCCTAACTATCATACGGCCAGAAACTTTCCGATTTAGTCTATTCATTGGGTGCATTTCCTGCATTGAGCTGATGGAGCTTTTGTTCTGTTTGATAACTTTTGGATTGAAGCCGTGATATTTTTTAAAAATTACCCTGTAAAAACATGGTAAATTAACTCAGCATTGGGTCGACTTAATTTTTTAATCAATACGGCATTAGAACCGTAATCTAATATTATTTTACGAACACTTATAAAACTTTTACAGGACCAGCGACGCATACTGGGGCAGATCGACGGCCAAAACCTCGAGTACCGTTTTGTCTCAAATTCCGAACAGACTCATATTCCGAACACTCGCTTTTTGTATGGCGGTTTGGTTGAAATGTTTCGTTGAAATATGTCACCAAATATCAAGGAAATGGCAGTCAATTGCAATTCAATTTTAACGTCTCCAATATAATTTATACCGCGGGAGTAGTAATGATTCTCTAGTTTGAGACCAGTAGAAACAGCTCAGATAAATTTATTTGCGAAATTATTCATTTGAAAACGATTTATTCATGCTGTTCTGAATTTGAATCAAGGTGTTCGGAATATGAGACAGAATCAACACAGTGTTCGGCATTTGAATCAAAATGTTGTTCCATACGTTTACGTAAAAACAATACTATAACTAATTAAATCAACATTATTATCGGTACACCTACTAGCTAACAGTTAGGCTTTGCGAAAAAATATTTTTTTTTTACAAATATCAACTAATTTATGCCAATCAGATGCATTTGAAGTCACTGCTGGCCTTAAGTTTTCGGAATATGAGTCAGAACGGTAATCTGGATATGCACCCTAGAGGTTTGGTGTCTTCGACAAAGTATTTTGGAATAACTTGTACTACATTTTGACACATTCAGATTTGATCTAGATAAGTGAAAACTGATCAGTTTTATCTTTTGATAGGAGCGTCCTGGCAAAAACTTTCTTCTGCAAAATTGTTCATTGAGGCATTTTTGACTTTTCTCCGGAAGACACTTGCACTCTATCACTGATGTGGTTTACGATACATGACAATTAAGTAAAAACAGTCAAAAAATCGATTTTGACCATTTTTTTCATACAAAAAAATTGTTAAAAAATATTTTGTCATCAAGTAATAGAAACTCAACAATAACTAAGTAAATTTACATCATTCACTAGCAACATTTTTAGATTTAATTATATTTTTAGTAAAAACAGTCTAAAAATAGCGTTTTACCAGATCCAGGATAACTCATGAAGCGGCAGATGGCGGCAGCTAATTTTTTGAATACGATTAGTCAAGAACATAAGTTCCATTGTCGCGATGGAATAAAGAGTGGGGCTTTGTGGGGCTTTTTTGTTGTGGTGGTTCGAAAATTTGATGAAAATATGTTAAAAAATGCTTATTTTTGAGAAACTTTTCATGAATTTATATTTTTTAAATGAATTTCTGAAACATATTGCATGTTGACGAAGTGTTTTGAAGAAGTCATCTCTTGCTGAATGCTGAAGGCTCCAATGAAACTTTTCAACAGTTTATTATTATTAGGCCACCACTAGCACTCCTCAAATTCCTCTAGAAACCTTTTGAAATTACCAAAATTTCCCGCTAGAAAATTACAGGACACCCTAGCAATCTGAAGAGTTTATTAGGAACCACCAGATTTTGTACATAATCCCCGATAACCAATTATACATTCTCTGGATCCCGCCAGAAACCCTCAGTGTCCACTAGGAATCTGCAGATATCCTCAAGAATGTGTTAAAATTTCTGAGAAGTTCCCCAAGAACCGAGAATCTCCAAGGGATTCTTATAGACCCAGCTCCTAAGGAACATTTTGGTTATGTTCAGACTCTTATCCTTGATCAAAAATATTGTATAGAATTCTGGATCATCTCTTAACAAATCTAACGTCTCACCGAAGCTCTAACAAAGAGGGAATGTAGCAAATGGTCTAAATAGCAGAAAGATCAATAAACATACCAATACCACAGACAAAATATTAAAACACTGTCAATCGTTTCTTATCGCATGCTTTAATGATTTTATTGATAATAAAGTAAACATTGGACTGTGTTCGCATTTGTCATGGTGCCGGTGGAATTTGAAAAAAAAAACAATATAGAATGTAGTAAAATATGCACTCTTTTCATGAATTACTTATTGCCGCATCGACAATTTTCTAAAATAACGCCATTTTTTAACCCGTATAGGCCTGAGTGAAAGCAAAAATTAAACCCTCACTGCTCAGCCAATACAAAACGTATTCAAATAATATTTTGTCAGTATACTGGCTGACATATCTAGTTTCTAAAAGTGGCTACAGGATTCCATAAATGTTTCTGTGGCCGGAGTTATTCCGGTGGGTCACGGGGTCAGGTCGGGTGAAAGAGTGCTATGGTTTTGTGCCCCTGTAGGTAGGCAAATTTCAAGTCACAGATAATTTCCGGAATCGTCGATAAGGGGGCCACTATATCAAAGAGTTTTAAGTAAAACGCATCAGCGCAAAACTTTTGAGAAACGATTGAATTGGATAACCATGTGTCTTGCATTTGTTTAATCCTTCAAATGATCATTTTCAGGTCCCCGGGCACCTGAAATTTACGATAAAGTGGCCAAGTTTTATCTGAACATCTGTGTTAGGATTATGGGAACGCATTTCAGTGAACTACTATGTTTGATATCTACTTCAAGATAATTGAAACGGTTTAATATCCAACAAACCTATAGCCGGTCCTTCCAGGCATTAAGTCCAAGTAGCCACATCTGGTACTATCTAAACGGTAAAAAACTTCTCATTTGAGGTGTTGATTATCAGATCTTAATGATTTATGCAAATTAAGATTATTGCTATTACAAATAAATAAAGCTAACTTGGCATGTCCCAAAAAATCGCTCCTTTTACCCGACTTGACCCAGTGACCCACTGGAATAACTCCGGCCACAGAAACATTTATGGAATCCTGTAGCCACTTTTAGAAACTAGATATGTGAGCCAGAATACTGACAAAATATTATTTGAATCCGTTATATATTCGCTGAGTGGTGAGAGTTTTAGTATTTTTGCTTTCACTCAGGCCCATGCGGGTTAATGAATTTCCTTAAAAGTTATGATACACGATATTTTTCTATATTGATATCTATTACTGCGGTATGTTTTTACATACGCAATGTACTTATGTGTATCCATAATAATAGAAACAGTGAGCCAAAAATGTGAGAAGAAATTTATGATTGTACAGAGTTACAATCATAAATTTTGTCTCAACTCAGTCATAGAATGTGTGTTCCTCTTATGTCAGTGCTTGCGCTCAAACAAGCGGTCCCAAATATTAAGAAAAGTGTTTTTATAGTGTATCTTCTACTGGCAGACTCAAATGGGCTAGACACTCAGTATGAATGCCTAAGAAAAAAGATTGGTCTCTTGTTTAGATACTAGTGAAGATTATTGGCCTCATGAAACGTTGCAAACTCATGACCAATGACCATCCCGAAGTGAATAAGCGCGTACTCATCCGGGAGGTATATTGTGGTAGCTCGACTAACGTATCATGGCGTTGGTACCAAATTCTTGTCGGTATTCGTCTGCCGGATGGCCAGGATCCTCAATCCAATACACAACACACAAAAAAAACTGGAGAAGAGAACACAAGAGAATTAAACTTTTATACAAGACAGGCGGGAAATCATAAATTGCGACCATATAAATGAAGTCGCGGGTCTAACTGAAACACCTTGGGCCTAAAGGGTATCCAAAAGTTGCGCTCTGGAGGCGTCCATCTCCGGGCACTGCCAAACTACGTGGTCGATGTCATCATAACGAGAACCACACCTATTACAAATATTGCTCAGTGCGAGGTTAATCCTGTGTAGATGTGCATCTGTCGAGTAATGGTGGGACATAAGTCTTGACATAACGCGAAAGAAATCTCGACTTACTTCCTAGCCTTTCCACCAGGCTCGCAAGGAAACTCTAGGAATTATGGAATGTAACAACCGTCCCAGTTGGCCATTCAGCCAATCGCTTTGCCAATCGTGAAGAGAACTTTGACGTACTAAATGAAAAAAAATCATCGTGTGAAATTCGTCTATCATAAATCTCACCTTCCTCAGCGCCCACCTTTGCGAGAGACTCCGCCTTCTCATTGCCATAAATTAGGCAATGTGAGGGGACCCATACAAAGGTAATCTTATATGATCTTTCGACCAGTGCACACATCTGCTCTCTTATTTTTGTAAGAAAGTAAGATGCATGCTTAGGTTTCATCGATCGGAGTGCCTCAATAGAACTGAGACTATCCGAGAAGATGAAAAGGTGGTTTGCGGGCATGTTTGAGATCATCCCCAAAGCGAAGTTGATTGCTGCCAGCTCAGCAACATAAACCGTGTAAGGTTCCCGAAGTTTTCGGAAGGCGGAAGAGTTTTCATTGAAGACACCGAAGCCAGTGGATCCATTGATTCGGGACCCGTCAGTGAAATATCTCCTGTAGGAATCGACATTCTGGTACTTTGTGTTAAAAATACGTGGGATAGTTATACATCGAAGTTGATCTGGGTTTCCATGAATACCTTTCATGGTCAGATCGTATTTAACAGAGGAACTGTCATTGGTGAAGCGTACACGTGGAGGGTTACATATAGTAGAGATAAACTCTCATGAATTTCTACTGAGTATTCAGTTTAAGCAATTCTTCGAAGCTTTCGATGACGAGTGTGTTGCTCACTCCACACTTAATAAATATTCTTAGCGAGGGCTCCCAGAATCGGTTCTGTAGTGATATAACCCCTGCCAGCACGCATTATATGTCGAGTGCATACACCCTAAGGCGATACGCAAACAACGATATTGAATTCGTTTCAATTTAATCAGATTCCCAGACAACCAGGAGTCGCATGAAAGTTCACGTAATAACTCGTTTTTTCATACAAATTACATCAAATTCACAAAAGACGGTGGATAAAATCGTCAGATTGATGGTTTTCCTCGCATAAAATGCTTTTTTCTGAGTTCACTTATACATTTTGTTTCGTCCCGTACACTCGTACAAAGTAAGTCGAATCGATCCGTAGAAGCTGTCAAATCAATATTTGTTATCATAAGTTAAGTCGCATAAGATGAAAGGTTAGTTCGGAAAAAAAAATTATACACTCGCATTGTATTTTATTATTCATCACATAACATATGCATGTATATCGCCTCCACTTTTGTGCGTAGAAGGCCATTTAGCGACATCTGATGAGTGAAATTTTGCACATACAAATCTGCCGTTATACGCATAATTGTCCCATGTTACTTTTAGTGCATTTTGACTTTTTGTCATCGTGCAGTTTATTTTTACGTATAGTTTTAGAAAACACTTCCCAAAAATTAACTTTGTTCGCAAACTCAATGAAAAGCAAGCCAAGTCAATTTGTCCCATTGTTGAATTTCTACGCATAACTGTCCCACTATACAATTCGCAGCGCTGATCTAGAACAAAATATTCAGTACCGTCAATTGGGGTAACTTGCAACACTTTTCAACTTCAAAGCTATATGGATGAAAAAAATATGGATTCAGATGAGACAACAACCATCTAGTATCCTAATCGCCACGTAAAGAATACCACGCGGTATTCATTTTTCAGTATTTGGTTTTCTGGAATCAGGAGAGACGAAAAACATACATTTTTCATGAGGGGTAACATGCAACACACAGTAATACTAAAAGCTCACTATTCAAAACATAACCTATATCGTGTTATAATGAACATTTTTGAATTTTCTGCAGTAAAAGCATAACAATAATCAAAAACAGAATGATCTACTCTTATAAAACCAATTATTATTGATGGAATTATGAGTATAAAGCCAATTCGATTAAAAGCTCCATTGGTATTGCATAGGGTGTCTACACGGGGAAATTATAGCATGTCATAAGTCTTTACAGTTATTGGAAAGCCATTAAAACGTTTCAATGCAACTTTTCTACAAATACAAACAAAATTTTCTACAAATACGTCACATAATAATTTTTTTATTCATATTTCCATCAATGCGACGTTTCACATATTGATATGAATGCTTAAAATAATCTCTGTTGGTGTTTTGGCATGGGTGGTAAATTACTGGACAATGCGTACCATTGGTACTTCGCGTACCTGCAGGTATAAAATATACCCCATTTGTGGTCCTTAGCCTCTTGTCCAGTAACTAGGTAGGGATAGACCTCCCCGTGGTGCCGCCTGGGATACGAGTAACCGTAGGGAAGATCGGGTAACCAACCCTGGTGGAACCTTGGTCGTATGCTGACAGGGAAGGGGGGCTCCTCTCTTCTGAGGGTGAAGCTTATCAGAGCGTCTGTTCTCCATGTTAGGGGTGGCTCAAAACAGCGTCTGTTCTCCATGTTAGGAGCGGCTGATCATCGTCCTAGTGCCAGTGTGGGACTCTAAACAGTGCTGTGCACGATGATCCTCCGGCGAGACAGGGGGTTGGTGCAGGTCTTACAAGCCAGCCGTAAAAATAATCAGTACAGGAAGCATACAATGTAAATTCGGACCGGAACAATCGGCATAGACTCAGGCATCGAAAACGGACTAACGATTGGAAACTCGGATCATGGAACTGTAAGTCTCTCAATTTCTTGGGAAGTACCCGCATTCTTTCCGAATTATTGAGGGTCCGCAAGTTCGACATCGTAACGCTGCAGGAGGTTTGCTGGAAAAGGTCGACGGTACATACGTATAGGGATGGTTATACCATCTACCAGAGCTGCGGCAACAGACATGAACTGGGCACAGCTTTTATCGTGATGGGCGAAATGCAGAGGCGCGTGATTGGGTGATGGCCAATCGACAACAGAATGTGCAAGTTGAGGATCAAAGGCCGTTTCTTCAATATCAGCATAATCAACGTGCGCAGCCCTCACCTAGCAAGTGACGATGACGATAAGGACGCTTTCTACGCACAGCTGGAACGTGAATACGACGGCTGCCCAAGCCATGATGTCAAAATCGTTATCGGAGATCTCATCGCTCAGGTTGGCCAGGAGGAGGAATTTAGACCGATTATAGGGAAGTTCAGCGCTCACCAGCTTACGAACGAAAACGGCCTTAGACTGATTGATTTCGCCGCCATACGTAGTACCTACTTCCAGCACAGCCTCCCGTATCGGTACACCTGGAGATCACCCCAACAGACTGAATCACAAATCGACCACGTTTTGATTGATGGAAGGCACTTCTCGGACATTATCGACGTCAGAACCTATCGCGGCGCAAACATCGATTCGGACCACTACCTTGTGACGGTTAAAGTGCGCCAACGACTCTCCGTTGTGAACAACATTCGGTACCGACGCCCGCCCCGGTACAATCTGGTGCGACTCAAGCAACCCGAAGTCGCAACTGAATACGCGCAAAGCCTTGAGGCAGCGTTGCCGGAAGAGGAAGAGCTCACCGAAGCCCCTCTTGAGGACTGCTGGAGTAGTCTCAAAGCAGCCATAAAAAACGCAGCGGAAGGTGCCATTGGGTTCGTGGAAGCAAATCGACGGAACGGTTGGTTCGACGAGGAGTGTCAGACGGTTTTGGACGAGAAGAATGCAACGCGGGCGATGATGCTGCAGCAAGGCACCCGTCAAAACGAGGAACGATACAAACAGAAGCGAAGACAGCAAACCCATCTATTCCGGGATAAAAAGCGCCGCCTGGAAGAGTTGGAGTGCGAAGCGATGGAGCAGTTGTAGTTTCTCAAGAAACACTTAAGTTCTACAAGAAACTAAATGCATCCCGCAAAGGCTTTGTGCCGCGTGCCGAAATGTGCCGGGATAAGGATGGAGGTATCTTGGACGAACGGATGGACGGACGAACGTGATTGAAAGGTGGAAGCAGCACTACGATGAACACCTAAACGGCGCAGAGGAGGAAGATCAAGACAGCAGGAGGAATGGCTTCATCAGTACGGCGGATGAGGGAGACGTGCCAACTCCCACAATAGGTGAAGTTAAGGATGCTATCAAACAGCTCAAGAACAACAAAACAGCTGGAAAGGATGGTATTGGAGCGGAACTTATTAAAATGGGCCCGGACAGGTTGGCCACTTGTCTGCACCGATTGATAGCCAGGATCTGGGATTCAGAACAGCTACCGGAGGAGTGGAAGGAGGGAATAATATACCCAATATACAAAGAGGGTGACAAGTTAGAATGTGAGAACTATCGAGCGATCACCATTCTTAATGCAGCCTATAAAGTGCTTTCCCAGATCATCTTCCGCCGTCTATCGCCACTGGCAAGCAGATTTGTTGAAAGTTATCAAGCCGGATTTGTGGACGGGCGATCGACGACAGACCAAATCTTTATGTTGCGGCAGATCCTCCAAAAGTGTCGCGAATATCAAGTCCCTACGCACCACCTATTCATCGATTTCAAAGCGGCCTATGATACCATCGACCGCGAAGAGCTATGGAAGATTATGGACGAGAACGGTTTTTCCGGGAAACTGACTAGACTGATCAAAGCTACGATGGATAGTGTACAGTGCTGTGTGAAGATATCGGGTGCTTTATCGGACCCAGTTGAAACACGCAAAGGACTTAGACAAGGCGATGATCTTTCCTGCCTCCTGTTCAATATTGCGCTAGAAGGTGTTATGAAACGGGTGGGCTTCAACATGCGGGGCACGATCTTCAATAAATCCAGCCAGTTCATTTGTTTCGCTGACGACGTGGACATTGTCGGAAGAACGTTCCAGGTGGTTGCTGGACAGTATACCAGGCTAAAACGTGAAGCAGATCGGGTTGGATTGAAGGTAAATACGTCGAAGACGAAATATCTGCTGGCTGGAGGAACCGAGCGCGATAGAGCTCGCATAGGCAGACGCGTGACGATCGACGGGGATGAGTTCGAGGTGGTGGACGAATTCGTCTACCTCGGATCATTGATAACGTCGGATAACAACTGCAGCAGAGAAATTCGAAGACGTATCATCGCCGGAATTTGTGCTTACTATGGACTTCACAAGACCTTGCGGTCTGGTAAACTTCACTTCCGTACTAAGTGTACCATGTACAAGACGCTAATAAGACCGGTAGTCCTCTACGGGCATGAGACGTGGACAATGCTCGAAGAGGACCTGCAAGCACTAGGAGTTTTTGAACGACGTGTGCTTAGGACGATCTTCGGCGGAGTATGTGAGAACGGCGTATGGAGGAGAAGAATGAACCACGAGCTTGCGCAACTCTACGGTGAACCCAATATCCAGAAAATCGCCATAGTTGGAAGGGTACGATGGGCGGGACACGTTGTGAGAATGCCGGACAACAATCCCGCAGAAATGGTGTTCCCCTCAAATCCGGCCGGTACAAGACGAAGGGGAGCGCAACGAGCTAGGTGGTTTGACCAAGTGGAGCAGGATCTAGGAAGTGTGGGGCGATCGAGAAATTGGAGGATAGCAGCCATGGACCGAGTTAGTTGGCGTAACATTGTGGCGCAGGTCATGTCTTGAAGGACGTAGATCCAGCAAAAATAAGTAATGAGGTCATCCGGGTGAGCACCCCACCATGTTCTCGTAATTGTTCGTAGAAAATTGATCCTTTGTTGGCATTTTTCCGTTACATACCTTATATGGGTTCGCCAAGTGCCTTTTGAATCAAACCAGACCCCAAGGTACTTTGAAGTCAAAGACTGGTCGATGTCTGCTCCCAATAGCTTAAGCTTTAGTTGGGCTGGATTCCGCTTCTTAGAAAATACAACCAGTTGAGTTTTTTGCGGCGCAAACTCGATCCCTAAATTTCTAGCCCAAGTGGATAGATTATCAAGGGAATTTTGCATGGTCTTTGCAGGATTTCCGCTCGTGGACTCTTCATAGAGACCACAGCATCATCTGCAAGTTATCACAGCGTGCATGGTTCTTCCAAACAGTTGTCAATATCTTCAACATAAAAATTATAAAGTAAGGGACTTAGACATGAGCCTTGGGGAAGGCCTATATAGCTTATTCTAGAAGTTGTCAGTTGACCGAGAGTGAAGCTCATGTGTTTTTCTGACAACAGATTGTACAAGAAATTATTCAATGTTCCAGGAAGTCCACTATTGTGCAAGTTTTCTGTCAATATTTCTATGAAAACTGAATCAAAAGCGCCCTTAATATCCAAGAAAACCGAAGCCAATTGCTCCTTGTCAGCAAAGGCTAGTTGAATATCTGATGAAAGCAACGCTAGACAATCGTTTGTTCATTTGCCCTTCTTCTTCTTCTTTCTGGCGTTACGTCCCAACTGGGACAAAGCCTGCTTCTCAGATTAGTGTTCTTATGAGCACTTCCACAGTTATTAACTGAGAGCTTTCTTTACCGATTGACCATTTTTGCATGTGTATATCGTGTGGCAGGTACGATGATACTCTATGCCCTGGGAATCGAGAAAATTTCCTTTACGAAAAGATCCTCGACCAGTGGGATTCGAACCCACGACCCTCAGCATGGTCATGCTGAATAGCTGCGCGTTTACCACTACGGCTATCCGGGCCCTTGCGAAAGCCAAATTGAGTACTGGAAAGCATATTGTTTGATTCGACCCAGTGGTCGAGTCGCGATAGGATCATTTTTTCTAACAATTTCCTTAAACATGATAACATACACAGTTAAAAATAATGAAGATTACACGTCATGTAAACTTCATTTATGCGATGTAAACATGACGTCATGTAAATTTCAGTTTGAAATCATGTAAAAATGTGTTATATGTCATGTAACCACTCATAATCCTGCTAGATTACATGACATATAATTGAAGTTTACATGACATATCATGTAAATATCCATGATATTCCACGCTCCAATTATGTGCATTATATGTCTCAGAAATTTACACGTTTCGTTCGAACTGTGTAGCAATCGGGCGGTATGAATTGTGACCAGACACTGATTTCCAAGGCTTTTGAATAGCTATTAATTTGACCTGTCTCCATCCAGGTGGAACAATGTTGTGTTCCATGAATGAGTTGAACAGGTAACCGTCTTTTAGCGACATCGGGGAGATTTTCAAGAAGATTGTACTTAATCATATCACGTCCCGGAGAGGAGTTGTTTGATGAAAGAAGAGCCATAGAAAATTCCAGCATAGTGAATGGTCTGTCCAAAGAATCGTCTCTTGGAGTTTCCCAAAAAGGCGGATGAGCTGGAACTGAGTTTGGACAGACCTTTTTTGCGAAGTTGAATATCCATCGGTTGGAGTATTCATCACTCTCATTTGAAGATGAGCGGTTTCGCATGTTGCGAGCCACTCTCCAAAGCGTCGACATTGAAATTTCTCGCGAGAGGCCATCAACGAAACGCCGCCAATAACTACGTTTCTTCGTTTTGATTAGATTCTTCAGCTTTCTTTCGAGCTTCGAGTACTCTAAATAAAGTTCTGAGGTACCATATCAACGAAAAGCTTTAAAGGCATTAGATTTTTCTTGATACAACTGAGTGCATTCATCATCCCAACCAGGTGTGGCTGGTCGTCTTTTGAAAGATGCACTTGGAACTTGTTGTTTTTGGGATTCTAATGCACTTTTATAAAACAATTCTGTCAGGAATCGATACTCATTCAACGGTGGGAGTGTTTCGATTCCAAAAGTTACCGCTGATGCAAATTTTTGCCAATCGATATTCCTAGTGAGGTTGAAAGGAACCTGAGTAGACTGTTCTGACCTCTCACAATTATTTCTGATAGAGGTTAGTATACTTTACATGCAATCGAATGATAGTGAACATGAACCCAAAGACAGGTCGAGGCGGCTTTCTTTGCCGTCGGATGAAATACGTGTCACTTCACTGCCGTGAATCGCAAGTCAGTCCCATCTGTAAAAAGTAGGCATTGAGAAAATGGGATGTGAAGTTTTCAAACTCGTTTTTCATACAAATAATCAAAAATTCCAGCAGATTGGAACATGTACCGTTTTGACTCATATTCCGAGCACTTAAGGCCAACAGTGACTTCAACTGCATCTGATAGGCATTAGTTAGCTGATATTTGTGAAAATTTCAATGTATTCGCTAAGTCTAACTGTTAGTTGTTCGGTTTGACGATAAAATTGTTTATTTTAGCTTATTTAGTATTGTTTTTACGTTGAAGTATGGAACAACATTTTGATTCAAATGCCGAATACTGTGTTCATTCTGTCTCATATTCCGAACAACTTGATTCAAATTCCGAACAGCACGAATAAATAGCATTCAAATGAATAATTTCACAAATAAATTTATCTGAGCTTGTTTTACTGGTCCCAAACTACTCCAGAGGTATAAAATAGATTGGAAGACATTAAAATTGAATAGCAATTGATTTCCATTTTCTTGTAATTTAATGACATATTTAAGCGAAACATTTCAACCACATCGCCATACAAAAACCGAGTGTTCGGAATATGAGTTTGTTCGGAATTTGAGACAAACGGTACCAATCTCAATGAAACTTTCAGAAATTGCTTTTCACTACGAGAGCTTTCCGAGAAAAATACAAATGACCGGTTCCACGCCAAATCGGTAAACGATGAAACTCGACTACCTTGGATTCAAATGGAATTTTGCCCATAGTTTCGATATAATAGAATAAGTTTTTTCCAAAGGTGGAGAGACCATTTGAAATCAAGAGTTACTTCTGATAAGGGCGTAAGTATTTTTAGCATCACCATTTAAAAAAAAATGTACCTCGGAAACCGTTTGGTAAAGAGAAAAAGTGTCTGAGGAGGGATGGTAGACAATCAAATAGGCTTTGTAAAAAAATATACACTGAAAAAAATACTTTTATTTTCATGAAAAAATCAAAATTAAACCTTAAAACACAAATTGCAAAAAATAGGTATCTTCGATTTTTTTCAATTTGTTTCTGTAAAATTTCAATGTAAAACCAGATGTTTTAAGCACAGTTTCAACATGATGCAATCTAAAATAAAAAAGTTTTTCTAAGAGCAACTTTTGGTGCATTTCTGAAAATTCAATTTCTGGCCGTCGAAAAGACGTTTTGATGCTGTAGTATGATTCTTCATCCAAAAACAATTCAAAATGCTGATCTTCCTAAAACTAGCCGTTTTCTAGATATTTAGGATTCAATTATATTAATATCATAAAACATAAGAAAATACGCTCGTTTCATAAGTTACTCCAGATGCTCCACCAACAATGTTACGTTTATCTCTTTCCACATTAATATCCCATGTTTTAAGGGCAGTTTCAACATGGTGCAATTCAAAATAAAAAAGTTTTTCCAAGGGCAACTTTTGGTGTATTTCTGAAAATTCAATTTCTGGTTATAGAAAAGGCGTTTTGATGCTGCAATATGATTTTTTATCCAAAAACAATTCAAAATTCTAATATCAATGATCTTCCTATAAGTAACCGCTTCAAGATATTTGGGATTGAATTATATTAATATCATAAAACTTAAGAAAATACGCCCGTTTCTAACATTATTCCAGATGCTCCATCAACAATGTTACGTTAATCTCTTCCCACATTATTGGGTATTTCGTTCACCACTGGACTGCGCAGTCAGTTTTCATAAGTGCGAGAATGTAAATAAAAGTGCGATCCTGCATCAAATCTTGTTGGTGTCTTCAGCGCACTTATTCTACGATTTATAATTATCTAGGTGTCGTGACCGTACGTCACATCTCGACGACAATCTACACAAGAATGCCCAGAGCCTGATCGTTCCGTGCCTTTTATAGCGGATTCTATCGAACTTTTCTATCTACTCACTCTCAATTTTCTCTTACTCGAAGTACCTCCCATATTGCTTACCCGTACAAGCGTATACCTGGCCATGCTGGCAAATCATGACCGTACAAATTTACAAATATTCACTAGGTACCTAGTTATAGCATATAGAAGAGATTAACAGTTAAACAGATAAACAGTTATCGTTCAATATTAGAGCAAAATGGATCTCACAAAAGTGTACAAGTGCTGTAGACCGTCCCCGAAGAGTAACAAATCATCATCGAAACGTTTTTTAACCGAAGAAATGATTCAAAAACTAGTTGCCATGCAATATGAAGTTCCTCTTAATACGTCGTTGAAGATTTGCGGCTCATGCCGTGTGTCTGTGTATCGTTTTAATCCGCAAATCAACAATCGTGAGGACCAACCTGCAACGTCGAATGTAAATCAACCGTTACCATCACAGGATGGTTTAGAGGAGATACCATCAGCAAGCTCGATAACAGTGATGTACCAGACTACTCCAGAATTCATAACATCGAGCTCTTCAACATGGGAATTCCTGGTATCAGCGTGTCACAGGTTTCGTTGAAAAAACTCGAACAGATCAGTTACCCCCAACAAAAATTCAAGGAAATCACAAACGGTATGCGAAGAAGCATTTTCAACTTTCCTGAGGAAGAAGATGAGGCAGCAGTCCGCGAACAAAAATCCAAGGATTATGACGAGATGATCAACCAACTGAAGGAAAAATTTTCCGACGCTGAGACAAGAAGGCCCGAGAAGTTCCGTATTTTGACAGTTTTGCCGAAGTCGTGGTCTGTCCAAAAAATGGTTACAGAGTTTGGCATCAACAAGTACATGGCGATGGAAGCCAAAAAATTGGCTGAACAAAAAGGAGTATTGTCTACACCAGATAGCAAATGTGGACAAAGTTTGAATAATGAAGTCAAACATAAAGTTCTTCAATACTTTAACGACGATGATGTCAGCCGATCATTACCCGGCGAAAGAGACTTTGTTTCCATGGTAAAGGATGATAAGCGTCATTGTATCCAAAAAAGATTATTAATGATGACACTGCGAGAAACTTACTTCAGATTTATTGAAATCAATCCTAATTCAAAAATTGGATTTAGTTCGTTTGCATCCCTCAGATCCAAAAATTGTAAATTATTGAGTACCTCTGGTTCACATAACGTGTGCGTTTGCACATTTCACGAAAATTTGAATTTAATGCTTCACAGCCTGAAGAAATATTCGTTGAACTTTGAATACGATAATTACATAGAAAAAATTGTATGTAGCTTATCAACCAGATCAAAATATTGCTTTCTTCGTGAATGCAATAACTGTCCAAAATTAGATGATTTTGAAAAATGGTTTTTAGATGAACTAGAAAAACGCAATTTGAGTGAAATTAGTTTTCAACCGTGGATTTCTACCGATAGATGCGATTTGGAAGCATTAGTAAAACCAGTGAATGAATTTATGTAATATTTAAGTGAAAAATTAGAGAAAGCAGTAGCTGTTAACGCCGAGAATAGATTCAACAGTAAACTCGGACCCGTGGGCGTAGATGTAGGGAAAGAAAGTGTTTAATAAACAATATGCACATTTATTGCTACTAATTACTTATATACACTTTGTACACACATGATTGTCCTAATAACTTAAACACTACACCCATCACCGGTCTGTGGGTTAAAGCGCGAAGGATGCGTAAACGCGCGCGGAGCGCAGATAGTTTTAGAAGACGATCTATTCGTGCCGGCGATCAACTATAATACTGATCTTATTCTACTGCCGTTGATGGCGTTGTAGATACTGTCGGAAAAAGGGGGGGGGGGTTGATAAAGTATTCAGAAATACACTACTCTGCCTCGTATATCGTTTGATACGACTGGCTAGACGTAGCTGTATTGTTCCAACAATGCTGTCTGGCTCTACAGACATGGCTAGTGATCTTGTGTTACGAATAAGTGTGGAATTCATGGAGAGTAAGAAAGTGATTGTTTCCCATATCTGTGCATTTGGATTGCGGTCTACTTCTGTGGCACGCAGTGGACGTCTTTCTACACAGTGGGCTCAATTGGTTGATCGTCATAAAATAGGTAGCTTTTCACACATAGTTCACGTTGGCGTGAACAGTAGCAGTGCATGTTTTTATATCTAAACTAATAACATTTTTGAAACAACGAATGCATATCAAACGAATGATATTTATGTCAGATGGGGCTGCATCCCAATATAAAAATAAAAAAAATTTTGCGACCTTATGTCAATTTAAATCAAAGTACGATATTGACGTAGAATGGCATTTTTTTGCCACTGCACATGGTAAAGGGCCATGTGATGCCATTGGTGGCACATTGAAAAGGATGGCTACTAGAGCTAGTCTGGCAAGACAGCATGAGCATCCAATCACTAATGCAAGAGCTTTGTATGAGTGGGCTAGTAAGCGGAGAGAAGAATACCTGACAAAATTGTCATTTTGTTTTGTGTCACAGGAAGATTACGAACAAGGATCAGAAGAACTAAGTAACATACATCAACAAGCAAAGCTAATTCCAGGAACACAGAAATTCCATTGCTTTGTATCCATTTCCGAAAACAAAATCGCAGCAAAACTGTATTCAAGTGATGAAGCAGTAAGCTATTATAATGTTTATAGAAAAGTAAAAACATAATCAAATAAGTTGACATTTAATATCTGTTCTATACCAATATATATTGAAACAAATAAAAATATTAAAATTATGTACAATAATCGTGAGAATAAATAAATAAGGTTAAGAAGTTTAAAGGCGTTTTTCCTTCTTCCCCTCCTTAACATCATTCATATTATCATCTTCCATCGTAATACCACAGACAAACAGAAGTAACACCTAGAACATTTTTCACAAAATTCTCCCGACCACAAATACTACCACCATCTAGTGAGCTTATTGAACGAAATAACTTTTTATGCCACATGTCCAACAGGTGGCGGTAGTGTGAAATGTCAAACACGACGGAAAGCGACGCGCGCGCCTCTGGTTGTGAACTTGACAACTGTTGTATTTTAAACTGATCGTTAAATTCGTGGGCGATGGAAATTTATCCAGTGTTACGTCTGTTTGTCTGTGGCAATACTTATATTAATTCTCAACAATATTCCAACAATCATCCTGTATCTTTCGAAGAGTTCATCCAACTGTCTAAATGTCAAAGAAAAAGTAGATGGGATATTAATGTGGGAAGAGATTAACGTAACATTGTTGATGGAGCATCTGGAATAATGTTAGAAACGGGCGTATTTTATTAAGTTTTATGATATTAAGATAATTCAATCCCAAATATCTTGAAGCGGTAACTTATAGGAAGATCATTGATATTAGAATTTTGAATTGTTTTTAGCTTAGCTTAGCTTAGCTTAGCTTAGACTGACTACACATATCAATGGTTGCTATTCCGTGATTGACCGAAGTCAGTGAAAATGCACAAAGAATCAACTAGAAGTTTGACTGGGATTGGCCATAATCTTCTTCAGTGTGCATAATTCAGTGCCTCTATTTATACAGGGTCAATAACGGCGCCGGCCACGTCCTTGCAGTCAGGTGGGATTGAGGGAAGGAATGTTAGTGTGTAACCTTTGCTATTTGGAGACCGTGTTTGCCTCTGCATCTCCACAAAGGTTACTGGGAGGGATATTTGTTAATGGGGAGGGTCGTTGGGTCACAGGATTCACTTTGATAAGCGATTAGACCATGATAAATAATTATTTGTGAGATATAAACATGATTATGCCGACACTTGAGGTGACGAACCATTCAAAGTTTGTTGAACAAATACCTAAATGTTACATTCCTAACACTCCTATTCTTATGCCGACACTTACAGTGACGAACCATCCAAAGTTTGTTGAATAAAGTGAACCTTTCGGAAGTCTACACTTGTAGTGTCGAACCATTCAAAGTTTTTTTTAATTACAAAAATAAAGGTAAAAAGAAAGGGGTGTTTTGAAAAAAAAAAAGTTAAATATTAATAATTCATGAATCAGAGTTTATGTCGACACTCACAGTGACGAACCATTCATAGTTTGTTGAAAAATCATATATACATATAAGGACTAATCGAACGCGGCACTTTTTCACTTTACTCGTCCGACGCGCCACATATTTGATCCTGTCCTCATCGCTCGCCCCCGCAGGAGCAAGCGTCAAGGTCGAAGGATCAAACACTTCTAACGAACCAATCACTTTTTCACTCCTAGCAACCGACGCGCGACATGTTTGATCCTGCCCTCATTGCTCACCCCCGCAGGAGCAAGCGTCAAGGTCGAAGGATCAAACACTACTAACGAACCGATCACTTTTTCACTGCTTCACTACCGACGCGCGACATGTTTGATCCTGCCCTCATCGCTCGCCCCCGCAGGAGCAAGCGTCAAGGTCGAAGGATCAAACACTACTAACGGACCGCGCACTTTTTCACTCCTAGCAACCAACGCGCGACATGTTTGATCCTGCCCTCATCGCTCGCCCCCGCAGGAGCAAGCGTCAAGGTCGAAGGATCAAACACTACTAACGAACCGATCACTTTTTCACTGCTTCACTACCGACGCGCGACATGTTTGATCCTGCCCTCATCGCTCGCCCCCGCAGGAGCAAGCGTCAAGGTCGAAGGATCAAACACTACTAACGGACCGCGCACTTTTTCACTCCTAGCAACCAACGCGCGACATGTTTGATCCTGCCCTCATCGCTCGCCCCCGCAGGAGCAAGCGTCAAGGTCGAAGGATCAAACACTACTAACGAACCGATCACTTTTTCACTGCTTCACTACCGACGCGCGACATGTTTGATCCTGCCCTCATCGCTCGCCCCCGCAGGAGCAAGCGTCAAGGTCGAAGGATCAAACACTACTCTATTAGAATTTTGAATTGTTTTTGGATAAAAAATCATATTGCAGCATCAAAACGCCTTTTCGATAACCAGAAATTGAATTTTCAAAAATACACCAAAAGTTGCCCTTAGAAAAACTTTTTTATTTTAAATTGCACCATGTTGAAACTGCCCCTGGGATATTAATGTGGAAAGAGATAAACGTAACATTGTTGGTGGAGCATCTGGAGTAACTTATGAAACGGGCGTATTTTCTTAAGTTTTATGATATTAATATAATTGAATCCTAAATATCTAGAAAACGGCTAGTTTTAGGAAGATCAGCATTTTGAATTGTTTTTGGATGAAGAATCATACTACAGCATCAAAACGTCTTTTCTACGGCCAGAAATTGAATTTTCAGAAATGCACCAAAAGTTGCACCAATCGAAGATACCTATTTTTTGCAGTTTGTGTTTTAAGGTTTATTTTCAATTTTTTCATGAAAATAAAGGTATTTTTTTTTTCAGTGTATATTTTTTTTTACAAAGCCTATTTGATTGTCTACCATCCCTCCTCAGACACTATTTCTCTATAACAAACGGTTTCCGAGGTACATTTTTTTTTAAATGGTGGTGCCAAAAATACATACGCCCTTATCAGAAGTTACTCTCGATTCTAAACGATCCCCAATTATATGAGAAAATTTTCGTCTCATATACTTAATACATCTGCCCAGTTTCATCCAAATCGGAATGGTACATGTAGATTTCAGCATTTTATGGACGATTTCGCGTGGAACCGCTCAAATATATTAAAAATACGATTCAATTTTGTGTTACATGGTCCGAAAATCTGTAATGGGACTGATATGCGGTTACTTTTCACTATGGGACAATTTGACTTGGTGTTTTTTTTCTATTTTTTCTGAACAAATCATGTTGTCTCATAAGTGCAGTTAAAAGTTCATTAGAAGTTATGTTGCAAACTGAACAAAACTCAATTTTGACGAAAATGCAGATCGGACTGACTTGCGATTCACGGCAGTTCACCTGTGTTCAAAATGTTCAAGTTGAAATCGTCGCATAAGTCATAGAAAATAGCCGCTCCTATAATCGTCATAAAATTCGCCCCGTCCAGTACCATGTGAGTTCATGTCACCCAGTATTAGAACTGGGGATGAGAGCATGGAGACTGCATTCCAGAGATGACGGCGGTTTATTGAAACTCTTGGAGGAATATAAACAGAAGCTACGCAATGATCTTTACCCTTTACGTTTATTTGGCAAGTAACGATTTCTATGCCTGGATGAGTCGGGATGGGTATTCTGTAGAATGAATGGCACTTTTTGATCCCTAAAAGCACACCCCGATCCTGGTGTATAATGTTAAAAAAAGAAGTTAAAATCATCTTCAGGAGAAAGCCATGTTTCACAGAATGCAAATATATCACAATCGGAATTGTGAAGCAAAAACTTAAATGTGTCTAATTTAGGTTTTAGACTATGACAGTTCCACTGTAGCACAGTGATCATATCTTATACCTCACTTGATGAATTAGCCATCGAAAGATATGATCAAAGCAAGGAGGGGCCACGAGATAGTCAATTCCCTGGGATATTCTTTTATTGCGGGGAGAAAAAAGTCGAGTATGCCTCTGAATGAGTCTAAAACTCCGAGAACATTACATATGCGATCCACAAGACCGTAAAATTTATAAGTCCTCGCTTAGCCCGGAGGGTTTTCAAGGAAGAGCGAGGGACTTCAGTAGCTTTTTTTGCTATCTTGTCTAGAGCTTCTTTTCGAAGTGTATTTAGTCGGTGGAGGCAGGGGTGGCAGATCTTTGCCGCAACACGAGACGGAAGCATCAAAGACCTGGTTTTTCGGTATTTTCAAATTTGCCCCACTTCCTTTGGGATTAGGCAAACCTTTGAGGGTGGATTTCATTACCTTACGGCGCAGCCCTGGAGAAGATGGAGACTTCCTTTTTCCGGGTGCGTGTACCTTCGAAGAATCTCCCCCATCGGTTTCGTCGTCGTTCGCTTCATCGGAAGACAACTATTGAAAAGAGTTACCAACTGGGATGTCTTCTTGGAGCACTTCACAATGGAGCGACTCTCATTTCGAATGCGCCTTTTGTATGCCGGGCACTTCTGCAAGTCGTGAAGATCCTCACGACAGTAGCTGCATTTTTCAGCTTCCTGTGTGCAAGCATCTTTCAAATGAGCTTGGTTGCATTTGTCGCAAAAGCTAGCACTATGACCAAGCTGTTTGCAGTTGGTACAATTGAATACCTTCGGCACGTAAAGGCGCACTGGGTAAAAACACTATCAATGCAAACAAATTTCGGGAGAACGGAACCAGGGAAAGTTACACGAAACGAGGCTGACGGCGAAAACACTTTCTTATTTACTTCCATGGAAACTGATTGTAATTGTTTACAATCCAGTATGGACCGATGCACGTGTTCACTATCTGACGTTTGAGCGGTACCGTGTTATTTACGTGACCATTACAACGAGTGAATTCGGCATCGCTCAAACGTCAAATTAGTGAACTCGTGCATCGGCCCATAGCCACATCAGGAATCGACCGGTTCTCAAAAACGCCTTTGCCAGTCTTAATGTCTTCGCATGTCAGACTCGCGTCGATGATTTTCCCTTCCACCTCAACCTCTCTGGCCAAAATATACACATAATATTCCACAGTAAAAGCCTTATGCTGAGCAATCTCATTCGCTACTTTGTGACTAGGGGCAGTTACACGTAGCTTGGATTGCTTCACTTGGTGAATAACTGTCCCAGGACATTTACGCGTTAGCTCTCTAGAGATCGAGAGCACATTCAAAATCTTATTTTCGCACCGAAAATAGGCAACCCAAGGCCCAGCCGAAGATGGTTGATAAAACCCCGTGCGAGCAACGAGATCTTTAAGAGGCGTATCACAATTCTTCAAACTAAGTAAATAAAGCTAAAATATGTCTAAACTAAGTTCCAAGCGTTCCAGATGTGAATCTTTCCTATCGTTTGATATGGACGAATGTTCGAGACAAGGACTGCAAAGAATATCTCCCATCAGTGCTGTCATCACAGAGATGTGGAATTCGATGACCTCATGATAAAATTATGTGATTAGCTTCCATGTCCTCTCTCATAAAATTTATGATTTGTTCTATTTTAAAGTATGAGCATGAGCATTGATGACGGTACAATTCGTAGTTGAGACTCCAAGATTGACCAGAATAATCTATATTACACAAGAAACCAACAAATGAAACTTGGAAGTAGCTTTCTATCTTCAATATACACTTTGAAGAACTCCCAACATTACACTGTTCGACAAAAAAAGTCGATCTGAATGCACAGAGACCGGACAACCCGGGCTTGACAGTATAAAAATAAACAAAAATAATGGCGTTTTCAGAATGTACGTGTCTGCCCCAGGTCATTTTTAAAATATACTTGAACTTTTTGCATTTTTTATTTAAAAATCTAATCTGATCAATAAACCGACACAGTGTTTTATATTCAGGACAGCGGAATTCATGTACCATATAATGTTTTAAACGTTAAGTCCAATATGAAGAGTTGTAATAAGATTTGCAGGAAGCCCTCCCCCCTTCTTTGCACCCTCCCCATTTTTAAAGTATCGCAAATGATGGAATATTTGATATACAGGGGGTTGTCAAAATAAGTGGGACAGGCAAAAATTGGGCCAACTTTGGAATGTTGTAACTTTGACAAAAATTGACCGATTTCAATTCTTTAAGAAATAATGGGCGGGTCAACTAATCTAGTTTTGAGGTGAATCCACGGAGATGAACTATGACCACCGGATACCGGTGATAATCCGGATTTCCGGAAGCATGTCTTATGCAGTAAAATTATGACATGTTTTTAGCAAAGGTCTCGGCTAAAAATTCAAAATTTTATTACACATGAAGATAGAAGATCAAATTCTGAAGCGATTGGTGCGCCAAGTATTAAGATCGATCCAGAAATAACCAAGATATGGCCATTTCCCCGGAATCGGTGCCGGTAGTGGATCCGAATTGGGATCAAACAATTTATTCACTCAAAATATGTCGCGCAATATTGTTTTCTCCCTAGCTTATCATAAAATACCCTTTTATAAATTGAGAAAGAGTCTTGTACAGATTTGGCCACTCATGGCGCCGCCAAGTGCCCCGGGGGAACCTTGCATAGGGGACATTTCGATTTCGACACCAAAGCATATCATGCGACGGCTCATTCTTCATGTCTTGTCGTAAATAGGGCAACTGTAGACTCAAAACGGATAGTTGACTACAGTGACTACTTCCAGGACCACCGGATGTCCCCGAGGGAACCTGTAATTAGGGACAATTGAAATTGAACTCCAATACATATCGTGCGACGGTTCATTTTTCATGTCTCGTGCTAAATAGGGCTAATGTAGACTTAAAATGGATAATTGACTACAGTGGCCACTTTTGGGACCACCGGAATTTCCCGGAGGAACCTGTCATTGGGGACATTTCTGTTCTTACACCAAAACATATCATGCGACGGCTCTTTCTTCATGCCTTGTCGTAAATAAAGTAACTGTAGACTTTATTTACGAAGGGGCCCAGATAGCCGTAGCGGTAAACGCGCAGCTATTCAGCAAGACCAAGCTGAGGGTCGTGGGTTCGAATCCCACCGGTCGAGGATCTTTTCGGGTTGGAAATTTTCTCGACTTCCCAGGGCATAGAGTATCTTCGTACCTGCCACACGATATACGCATGCAAAAATGGTCATTGGCATAGTAAGCTCTCAGTTAATAACTGTGGAAGTGCTCATAAGAACACTAAGCTGAGAAGCAGGCTTTGTCCCAGTGGGGACGTAACGCCAGAAAGAAGAAGAAGTGTAGACTCAGAATGGGAATTTATTTGAATTGGCCGCTTTTGGGAGCACCGGGTGTCTCCTAGGGAACCTATGATTGGGGACAATTGGAATTGAGCTCCAATACTCATCGTGCAACGGCTCATTCTTTATGTCTAGTCATGAATAGATCAACTTTAGACCGAAAATGGATATTTAACTAGAATGGGGATCTCCTATAGTTCCCTTCACACTTCGAAAATATCACCGACTCCGGTAATATTTTTACCGAAATATAAACCGCTGAGCGCTCGGTAATGTTAAGAATTACCGAACAGTCTGTAATTAAAACCAAAAGGCAGCTGTCAAAAAATTACAATATGTTCGTGAATTATTACCGAGCGAATTGTTCAATAAGTTACCGAACGCATTGTTCGTAACAGCAGGCAGTCGGAATAGAATAAGATGATCTAAAATAAACAATGAATCTTATCTTGATATCAAATTAATCGATTTATTTAGTGTTTCCATTTTTTAATCGATAAGACATGTTTGAGAAGTACGTAACTGCATGTTTGTTGGTGAAGGTGGGACTTTGAACACCATCAGAAACATCACCAACAACTCGAACGCGCGCTTAACCTATAAGAAAACAATCCTGGTTCATTTGCAGCTGTTCACCGCTCACGAACAAAATCGGTGATACTACAACGAAAACATTTTATTACAAGTTAAAAATTAGCTTTTAATAGGAACACTCAGGGGCCCAGATAGCCGTAGCGGTAAACGCGCAGCTATTCAGCATGACCATGCTGAGGGTCGTGGGTTCGAATCTCGCTGGTCGAGGATCTTTTCGTAAAGGAAATTTTCTCGATTCCCAGGGCATAGAGTATCTTCGTACCTGCCACACGATATACACATGCAAAAATGGTCAATCGGCAAAGAAAGCTCTCAGTTAATAACTGTGGAAGTGCTCATAAGAACACTAATCTGAGAAGCAGGCTTTGTCCCAGTTGGGACGTAACGCCAGAAAGAAGAAGAAGAAGGAACACTCAGGTTGTACTTACGGAAAAGAAGTACCAGACGCTCATCCCCTACTGCTGTAGTTTTTTTTTTCAAAAACAGTGTTCACGGCCTCAAAAACAGAAAACGTATCGGATGCAATAAAATCGTGTTGACAAGCACTTCGAAACAAATATGGCGGCCTCAGACATTTCAAGTTACCATTCGTTCGGTAAAGCATTGTAGCACTATGAACTGAAGTACGGTAAAAAATTACAGTCTACGGCGACTCTAAACGATTTACCGTTTTTCGATACATAAAACGACGATTTCGGTAAAATTTGTTTCGATATTTTAATTTTTTTAAGGTTGTTCGGTAAATCTCGTCCGTAATACCGAAACATCAGTAAAATATTTATTTACCGTACGTTTCCGGTAAAATAAATTACCGAACAACGAGAAAAAATCTAAGTGTGTAAGGAACCTATCATTGGGGACATTTCGATTTTTACACCAAAACATATCATGCGACAGTTCGTTCTTCATGTCTTGTCGTAAATAGGGCAACTGTAGACTCAATGTGTATATTTAAATATTGTGGCCACTTTTGAGACCACCGGATGTTCCAGAGAAAACCTGTAATTAGGGAAAATTGAAATTGAACTCCAATACATATCGTGCGACGGTTCATTTTTTATGTCTCGTGCTAAATAGGGCTATTGTAGACCTTAAGTGGATATTTGACTACAGTGGCCACTTTTAAGACCACCGGAATTTCCCGGAGGAATCTGTCATTGGGGACATCACAGCCTCCCTCAGGGATATCCGGTGGTCACAACAGTGGCCACTGTAGTCAAATATCCACTTAAGGTCTACAATAGCCCTATTTAGCACAAGACATGAAAAATGAACCATCGCACGATATGTATTGGAGTTCAATTTCAATTGTCCCTAATTACAGGTTCCCTCTGGAACATCCGGTGGTCCCGGAAGTAGTCACTGTAGTCAACTATCCGTTTTGAGTCTACAGTTGCCCTATTTACGACAAGACATGAAGAATGAGCCGTCGCATGATATGCTTTGGTGTCGAAATCGAAATGTCACCTATGCAAGGTTCCCCCGGGGCACTTGGCGGTGCCATGAGTGGCCAAATCTGTACAAGACTCTTTCTCAATTTATAATAGGGTATTTTATGATAAGCTAGGGAGAAAGCAATATTGCGCGACATATTTTGAGTGAATAAATTGTTTGATCCCAATTCGGATCCACTACCGGCACCGATTCCGGGGAAATGGCCATATCTTGGTTGTTTCCGGATCGATCTTAATACTTGGCGCACCAATCGCTTTAGAATTTGATCTTCTATCTTCATGTGTAGTAAAATTTTAAATTTTTAGCCGAGACCTTTGCTAAAAACATATCATAATTTTATTGCATAAGACATGCTTCCGGAAATCCGGATTATCACCGGTATCCGGTGGTCATAGTTCATCTCCTTGGATTCACCTCAAAACTAGATTAGTTGACCCGTCCATTACTTCTTAAGGAATTGAAATCGGTCAATTTTTGTCAAAGTTACAGCATTCCAAAGTTGGCCCAATTTTTGCCTGTCCCAGTTATTTTGACAACCCCCTGTATATCAAATATTCCATCATTTGCGATACTTTAAAAATGGGGAGGGTGCAAAAAAAAGGGGGAGGGCTTCCTGCAAATCTTATTACAACTCTTCATATTGGACTTAACGTTTTAAACATTATATGGCACATGAATTCCGCTGTCCTGAATATAAAACACTGTGTCGGTTTATTGATTAGATTAGATTTTTAAATGAAAAATGCAAAAAGTTCAAGTATATTTTAAAAATGACCTGGGGCAGACACGAACATTCTGAAAACGCCATTATTTTTGTTTATTTTTATACTTTCAAGCCCGGGTTGTCCGGTCTCTGTGCATTCAGATCGACTTTTTTTTGTCGAACAGTGTTATAAAGTTAATAACAGCGCCAGCAACGTCTTTATGGTCGTCGGAAGAGGAAGGATTACACAGTGCTAGAGAAACAATAACCAAAGTACCACTGTTAGAATAATCCAAAGGTATTTGTCAAATCTTATACAGCCAAACCCTTTTTTACGCCCCTAACTGGGGGAGCGCAAAAGGAGGGAGTGTAAGTTGGAATTGGAGCGTAAAAAGAATCAAAGGCGTAATAAAGCTTTTCATTTTTTCTCGAGAATTTTTGCGAAGAGGTGGGGTTTATCCGTGGTACTTCTCAAGGGTATCAATAGGGATGATGTAAACCATAGTCTGACGCCATATTGAAATCCAAGATGGCGACTTCCGGTTTGTGAAAATAACTTGAAACCCACGAAATATGAGTATTTTTGGAACGGGAGGATGAGTAGATGACGGAAATCGTTGTCCGACGCCATTTTTAATCCAAGATAGCGACTTCCGGTTTGTGAAAATCATTTGAAACCCATGCAATATGGGTATTTTTGGAACGGGACAGAAGAGTATATGGCAGATATCGATGTCTTACGCCATTCTGTAATCCTTGATGGTGACTTGCGGTTTGGTTTTAACGGGGAAAATCGTTTAAAACCCTGGAAGTCGCCATCTTGGATTCAAAATGGCGTTAGATATCGATTTCCGACATCTATGCATCGGTCACGTACCAAAAATACCCATATTTCATGGGTTTCAAGTGATTTTCACAGACCGGAAGTCGACATCTCGGATTCATAATGACGTCGGACATCGATTTCCATCATCTACCCATCGGTCCCGTATCACAAATTCTCAAATGTAGTGAGTTTCAAGTGATTTTCCCAAACTGGAAGTCGCCATCTTGGATTCCAAAATGGCATCAGACAAAGATTTCCAGCTTCTACTCATCGGTCCCGTTCCAAAAATATGCTACTAAATTGGTTCTCGTAAGTCGTTATCAGGCAGGAGCGTAAATGGAATTTTTGAAGCGTTAAAAGAGGGAGCGTTATTTGGAATTTCGAGCGTAAAAAGAGGGAGCGTAAGTTGAAATTTGGAGCGTAAATGGAGGGGGCGCAAAAAGAGGGAGCGTAAAAAAGCGAGCGCAAAAAGAGGTTTGGCTTTACTTAAGATTGATTATCTGAACTCCAAGTATGAAACTCTTCCTGTAAGAGCTGGTGTTTCTCAAGGCAACATTTTGGGACCAATATTATACAATATTTCCACATCTGACTTACCTGAGTTACCTCAGGGATGTCAAAAATCTTTGTTTGCGACTGACACAGGCCTCTCCGCCAAGTGAAGAAGCCTGCGTGTCATCTGTAATCGATTGCAAAAAAGTTTGGATATTTTACTTCATACTTGCAAAAATGGAAGATTTTTCCTAATGCTTCCAAAACTCAACTTATAATATTTCCACATAAACCAAAAGCTCTTTATTTGAAACCTTCAAGTAGACATGTTGTCACGAGGAAAATAATGCCAATAAATTAATCACATGAATATTAATATTAAGCATCTAGAGCTCATGCTAGACAAAAATTTAACTTCCAAAAATCACATTGAGAGCATTAAAGCCAAACCGCTTCGAAGTGATACTTTTGCCCGAGACTGTAAACGTGATAATGAATTTTTGAATCCGTGCCCATACTAATCTCAACTTACCCTGAAGCAACGCCGCTCGGTTCTTGGTCGAATGGCAGTCCGTTCCTTGGCAGCCCCGTTTCTGCACCAGCGAAGGACAGTGTTTGCCACCGTTTTGCGGTTTTTGTCGAACAGTTCGGTTGCGGGACGTCATTCCGGGGCCACAGGATGTGTCGCACTCGTTCCATTGGCCCCACTCGCTGACAACGCAATCGATCACTGCAAAATGGAAACGAAACAGACAGATATCACCGGATATTGGACGTCGAGTGGAGGAATTTGGGATGGTCGAGTGCAATCACTCATAAATATGATGAATTGTTCCGTGCGTGGTTTCGCGTGATTTATAGGAGCTGCGAAATCTGTATTTTTAGGTTTATCACGCATGTAACATAAGATTAGGTTTGCCATATGTTTGTTGGAAACAGGTTATTTTATACACCTTGAAAAGTACGCAAAACCCGAGCAAAGTTGTACAACGTTCATGAACGCTTTTTACCGGACTACTCAGCGTGTTATCTACACGCTGAGTAGTCCGATAACAAGCATTCATTAACGTTCAAGGATTCGTCATCGTAGTCATCGTCGTTTTTGAAACTTCAAAAGCATTTTTCTGTCCAAAATTGAAATTTATTCGATAAAAATGTGTTCACTGTGTTTCGGTTGAATAATGAATACAGTGGGACTCAAAATTCAAGGAAACTTCCATTACGAAGAGATCCTGGACCGACTGGAAATCGAACCCAGAAACCCGCGGACTTAAACCACTCGGCTAAAGAAAGCCCTGATATAGATACACATGCAAGAATGATTGTTTGGCAAAGGAAGCTTTAAGTTAATAACTGTAGGAGCACTCATAAGAACAATAAGCTGAGAAGCATACTCTGTTCAAGTTGGGACGTTTCGCCAGAAAGAAGAAAGAGAAGATATGCTTTTGTTTGATGTACATTGGAAGACATGAGACAATCACCAAACATCCTTGCCATCAAAACAAATTCACAACCGAGAAGGGTATAAAATGTTATTAATGATTATGCCGTACCAATCTTAACTTTTGATGAATCCAAACGAGCAATGAAATGGCATTGAAAATTATGTGCTTTTGTTCACCTTCATCCGGACTTTGCTCGCTAGGATGACAAAATTGCAGAAATAAAACTTAAGTAACACATTGTATGAATACATGAACCAAGAAACTCATTACATTGTCGACGAGAATCATTTGCAGACATTCCTGGAACGATTTACATTATCGTGTGCTTTAGGCGTACGACAATGAGAATCGTTACTTCTACGGTTTCTCATTAAAATTTTCTACTTCTATTGCAGCAAGCGAGCTCAGTTACTCATCCAGGTATTACCCACCAATTCAGAGGTGTATGCTCCCCTAGGACATACACATGGTAGGCTCGATGTTTCAGAGCATCGGAATCATGCCAAACATGTAGTAGCTACAACTTCCGGTGGCATTCGAATACGACGATGTCGATGACGTCGACGACAAACGAAGGCAAAACTCACCTCATTAACCTTAATTGCAGGGCTGTAAATCTCGTCTCGTCTGGTTGGTTTACACCCACTTCCTTTCAATTCAGTAGTAGCTCCCGGTTCACGATAGTTCTCCTGATATGTGAATGCCACCTTCCTTCCAATGGGGGGCTGCCTTTTTTGTGTCCCTGTGCCAGGTGCGCCATGAATGATATTTTCGTGTTTGCTCCTTGCTCTTCATGCCGCCAGCATTCTAGCTACATATACGATTTACGTAACCACTACAGTTGGGAGTTTTCCAATGAAGAAGGAAGTTAGAGGCAATCCGTAGAAACGGATGTGGTAGTTACCCACAACTGTGGAAACATTGCCCAAACAAGAGGGTTCTAACAGAGCCGTAGCGTGGTATCATGGCGCCCTTGGCGAACCTCCATTTTAGCGCCCCTAAATCAAAGCTCATCAAAAATTATTTTTGTAACACTTTGAGCGATTTCTACAAGAATTTTTATGAAAATCATCAAAAGTTTCATAATTAGATAAAATATTTTCTTAGGTTCAGAACGCATTACACTATTGACTAAAATCCGCCAAGAAAATATGATTATTCTTTTATTTGTCCAATGAAAATTTTCTGAGAACTTTTGAATGTTATCTGAAAGATGCTCTGAAAAATTCCGAAAAAATTTAAAGTTCATATGGTTAGATGTTTCAGGCAAAATTTTCAAATTATGGTGAAATGCAATGCTTTAAAGAAATCCATTGTCACAGTAAGATACCAAATAAAAAGGAAGTATTTACAAAAACTTTAAAAGTTTTCATAAAAACTTTTTAATTGAATTTCAAGGTGGATGAGAAGGTTAATCGCGGATCTATTAGAAGAAAGTTAACCATATATACTTTCGATGACAAAAAACACCAAATAAACAGGAAAAATCTCAATCACTGCCAGGTCAAATCTTAATAAAAAATATCAAAGAGGTGTAAAAAGTAACATTCAACCATTCTACTACAATCTTTTATGGAACACCAAACGAGTTTCAGCTTGTATAGAACATTCTTTAGGTTATTAAAATGTATTATAGATTCTAAAATTATGTCTGCTGTGGGAATTTTCGAGCAGTAAAAAATCAAATAAAGATTCAAAAATTACTCAACATTTTTTCAGAATGACACTTGAAATTATATGTAATACCGATAATGACGAAGCGAGAGCTTTGCTTAGAATCCTGTCCTTGATTTTGAGAGAATCTTGACCAATTTTCTGTTGAAATTCTGCCCAGAGTTTCGTGGATCCCGCTCAGGATTATGTTACGTTCATGCATATTAGGGTGCGGCTTATATTTCGAAAGTTCTCAAACCCAAAAATTCGTGTGCTCTTCTGGATTTGAATCACGTGAAAAGGGAAACCTCAAATATGATCCAAAAATATTAAGATTTAGAGGTAGCGCAAGCGACTTGAAGGTGAATTTTCAAGTTATGAAATAAGACCTTCAGTGACTTCATGAAAGATGATTTTTTACTAAAAAGAGGAAAAATTTAGATAAAACTACTTTTAACTAAAACTTATTTTGACATTAGACAAATTTGTACATTTTTCTACGAAAATTTCTCTTAGGATCCAGCCTGGGATTGAGTAACACTGTTTTCTACGAATTTGGTCATGATTCTGCAACCTTTTTCAAGGCTTAGAGTGTAGGCGGGAATGTGTTTCTTGTAATTAAAACCCCTCTACCAACAGCTTCAATTTTTATCACGAAAAAGAATATTCAAATCGTGATACCATTTTTGTTTCTCAATATTTGCACCATTATTTTACAAGTTCACAAAAAACACTCTTTTAGGTTATGAATCCATTTCCATACCAAACATTGGTGATCTACTTTTGAAGATATTCCAATGTTCCTTGGGGGACCGACGGCTGCATCAAATCGCTTAATTTTTTTTCACAACCTACTGTCATTCATGTATTGTTCCGAAGAGTGAATATCCGAATACGACAGAAATTCTGTAGCCTGAGAAATAAACGTTATGGCTAGGCGTCGGTCCCCCAAGGAATTTCGGAAAATCTCCCGATCCAGATGACCAATGATCATAATAATAAATTAATATCATCAATATCATAGAAGATTTTTTTTTAGAATTTGTGAAAAAATGGTCCTAAAATATCAAGAAACAAAAAAGTTATCGCGAATTGATTTTTCTTGTTGCGGTAAACACTGGCGCTACTAGTAGAGGGGTTAATAAATAACTCTAGTGATCGAAACATATAGTCTAACTTCTACCCAGTAAACACACCATCGTATATGAAGGGATATAAGAGTACAAATGTGGAGGCGTACATTACGTACATTTTGCATGCAGCCTTATGGCGCATGTACGTATATCGCCTCCACATTTGTACTCTTATGCGCTATCGTATACGACTTTGTGTGTACTGGGTACCATACATACAAATTTAAATAATAAAAATCTTTGTTTCTTCTAATTAACAAACTTAATTTAGGTGTAATTATCTGAACTTCAAGCTTTAAAATATATACAAGGTATCAACAATATATTTTGAAATACCTATTCCATATTTTGTTAAAAACTTTTCAGAAATTGTTTCATATTTTTCTATATTATGTCCAATAATTCTTTTGAAATTGTTACTGATAAGATTTTTTCAATATTCAATGATTCAATATTCCCTAATTTAATATCTTAAAAATAAATACCAAGTGTTTCACACATTTTGGCGCCCCCTGTATGCTAGCGCCCTTGGCGGGTGCCAACCTGGCCAACCGCACGCTACGGCACTGGGTTCTAACGCAGGATTGATGGTAACGTTTGTTTTTACGGCTTCTATTCAAATTTTATAGGTATAAACCCGAAATCAAACAAAAATCTGCATACTATATGTATTCTTCGAAAAGAACAAAGTCAGTCCCATCAAGAATAACGATAAAAGAAATTCGCATACGGTTCCACTTTCTGCAACAGACTTTTATTTAGGCCTGTACTCGAAAAAATATGCACCAGAAAAAAGTGTTCGCCAAAAATTTATGTTAAGTCCAATTTTCTTGAAACTTTAAGGGAATGAACTTATACGTATATAGAGAAGGTATCGACCGTGATTGTTTTTTATATTATTTGTTATGGCTATATCGGTCATGCGACTCAAAGGAAAAGGGAGTCTATAGAAGATTTTTTTACAAATGATGAAATGAATAGGTGGGATAGGCGTCGCAAGGGATCGACAAGATTGAAATTAATTAGGTGGTGAAAATTGAGCAAGCCATAGGGGAACCAGTAAAGCATCGAAGCGTCCTGTATTTTACCTAGCTTCTGTTTTGGAGAAGGGTTGGCTCAAAGCTTTGAGCTTTGCTACCAACACAGACCTAGTGTTTCTGGCTCAAGCTCTATTAAACGTGGCAATAAAAACATTTAAAATAGTCATTAACGCTTATATATTTCCAATTGTTCTTGTCGAAAATTTCCAAAAGATCTATGTGTAGTTTTTCAGAAATATATCTTAGTAATAGTTCATTCTCCAAACAGTGTGAAAATAAAGCCCAAGACCTCTTACACAAAGAACTCGTTTAACCAATATTCATAAAACTTTAACAATACATTGTTAACAATAACATCCTAACCGGCACGAAACAATTTCGCACCTAGGGATAAGAACCATCGCTGTCAAGTCCACTCATATACAGTATAGGTCGCTATAGTGGCAACTAAAACCAATGTCGGCTACAGTTGGAAAGACTTTTTGAAAAGATTTTCAGGTTTCTTGCTCAATTTGAAAACTTTGATTGGTAGTTCATTTTCAAGTAAGAAATTTTAACCTAAAATTGAGAGGCGATTTGTCAATTTTTGAATTATCAACGTCCATCGCATGGAACAGAACAAATACATATAACTAAAAAAAATAAAGATTCTACTTAAAGGCGTAACCGTGTGTGTATCCTATTCAACTATTACAGTTTTTATAGATATATTTATAATCCCGCTCAGGTCAAACGTTTGCCTCAACTTTCTCCACCTATATTTAACAGTACCGTAATTTCGGGTGAAATTGATCGTTTTTTACGATCACGATTTCGGGATTAAGCTTCGTTGCATCTTCACGTTATTGAGCAGATTTGGCTTAAATTTCAAGGTATTAATAACAACACTTTTTTTGTATTCATATATCATAAGGGGCCCAAATAGTTTTGACTCAAAATGAAGAAGAATATGTTGCCTATGGTTACACGCTGGAAACTAGACTATCGAAATTCATACATATTGTCTTATGAAAGGTAGAACGATTATTGCAATACGAACGCTTTATGTATCGTTTTAGCATCACCCCACATCGAGGCGTCGATAGACGCGAGGTGTACGCACGGGCCTATCGATCGCAAGTTTCTTGGTTCGATTCCAGGTTGCCGCGGAAACATTTTTTGTTTTCAAATTTGTTTTCATAAGACAAATTTATGAATTTCAACCCGATTTCTTATGGCGAATTTTCATAAGGGGTTCCTATGTATTTCGTTAGTCCATTTGCCTGAGTGTAAAAGTTTAAATTAAAAAAGGGAATACGCGTTGTATACTTTATCTCACTTTTCGGTCAAAATTCATCTGCCAACTAACTCATATTTCTTTTCACTCATATTCGTCAAAACAATCGATTATGTTACTCTAACCCACACTGTACCTGGCCGTGTGTAACGGTATGACAATGTTGTTCAAGCTACTCTAACCTTGTTTGCTCACTTCTTGTGTTACTGCCATTATTGTGGGACACTGTTCAATTAGGGCGGACAAACGCAGAATGGATGGCAAGACGATACTAGCATGTAAGAGAACGGAAACATCCAAGAGCCGCAGCACCTTCGTTGGTGGCATTTCTATTGAAGCATAAAACACATGGAAGAAGGCGACGGACAACGCTTGTAGGCAGTCAAACAAACATTATGGATCGTAAGAAGAAAGGTGCAATTTTCTTTTATTTAATTTTGGCGCTTCTGTCCATGTTGACACTCTTCAGTCGCTTGTTGGGGCTTCGTTTATGGCACGTAGCAGAGCCATTTCTCCAAGTTGGCACCGGCAACAATCGAAACGGAAGATACATTTGTTTGATTTTTCTTTGCTAGGGTGACATATGCGACCGGAATGCATTGTTTGAATAATGTTTGTGGTCATTTATTACCGTGTTTTTACAAATGTAGCAGAACTTTTACATATGAATTGTATTCATAAGATATTGTCAAGAGTAGCGGATGCCTGAAGTCTTGTGAGGCACTGGAAACTGATTTTTTTATGTCAATATTAAAACACCTGACATGATTTTTTAATCTTTAAGGAGTAGTAGGCCGTCATTGAAATTTGTACGCGTCGTTGATGATTCATTCATCAACTAATTCATCTCTCGATTTCGAATCAAAAAAAAAAATCAATTGGTTTTGCACTGACACAGCTGAAAAAGTATCAGCATACTTCATGCATGTTGGCGCGTACAGTGATACTTTTTCAAGTCAATATAAACTATCAAAACTGAGTTTTATCACTTTGAAATGCAAGATGAAAAGTCATTATTGATGCCAAAACAAATGACGGGCTACTTAGCCTTAATGGCCCACCACATTTAAGCCTTAGGCATGAAATAGCTGCAAATATAAGAGATATATTTATGAAACCTTTAAAAAAATGCGAATTTTATATAATCAAACAACTTTGTAAAACATAAGAAAAATCTCAAAAATACCCAGAAAAGATAAAAACCTAAAACTAGTTTAAGGTGTCGTTCACAAAAAATATCCATATCTTTTAAAATTCAATAGATAGAGCTTAAGTGTTTCCATTTTCATGTATTGAAATTATCTACAACTTTGTTGAAGACACCATTGGTGTATCTTCACTCTTGCAAAAAAGTGAAAATCTATCTCACTGCTAGGTAGATTCATCACAAAAATAATACTTTCTTAAGAAGGGCTTCTACATCCCGAACAACTTCTCTGAAGACACCATACCTCTTAAACCAACTTTCCGGGTGCAAAACATTTTCGATCACGAATTTAGGCCTTTGGAAGCACTGTGCTGTGGGGACATAATGCCAAGATGAAAGAAAAAATCGCTTTCAATCCTCTACCGCACTAAAGATTAAGATCGTAATCCAATTTTTAACAGTTCTCTACAACGCACGACATGATTACAAGACATTCTATTATACCGGGTAATCTCCGTAATATCATTTTATGTTCGGATACTACTAAAATAACAACGTATTATGCCTGACAAGTGCTTGCTAATAAGAATATTGCATCGTAAAACGCCCGGCTTGACGCGATCTAACTATAAGTATAACCAACCTTGGAAACATCCGCGGACGACGATTCGTGTCGCATGCAGAGGTATGAACATACAACAGCCATAATTGTAATAATACCATTTTATGCTCCATAAATTGTATAAAAAGCTCACTATAATGTATCTCTACCGGATGGTGTTCGGTACCAGACTCAGTCTATCCGTAGTCTACTGCTATGTGTATGTATGTGCCAGACAGTCCCAAGTGGTCAGTTCTTTTCGATATTAGCTATCATCACAAGCTGGCCATCGCGCTAAGACTCACGGTGAACAGCATAATAAAACTTTATTATCTTTTATTTTGTAGCAAAATCGGAGACCTTCTGGAAGAAGCTTTTTTGAGACGATTATGATTTAGTAAATTGAATGTTGCTAGAAAAAAGTTAACATTTCCCAGCTAGTGAATACAGTTCTGGCAATTGTCGTGTGAATGATTTCATTAATAAAAACAACACTCCATGCCATGAGCGTAGTTAGAAAGAGCAGGGGGGCCAAGATAGCCGTAGCGGTAAACGCACAGCTATTTAGCATGACCATGCTGAGGGTCGTGGGTTCGAATCCCACTGGTCGAGGATCTTTTCGTAAAGGAAATTTTCTCGATTCCCAGGGCATAGAAGTATCTTCGTACCTGCCACACGATATACACATGCAATAATGGTCAATCAGCAAAGAAAGCTTTTACCCACTGTGGTTGCGCTAGGACAACAACCCGTTATACACGAAGTTGACCTAATCAGTGAACCCCCTAGCATAGAAGGGCTGCCAACAATTGAGAAGGGACATGTTGTCAAACTTCGGCTCTTCACGAAGATTTTTCAGATCAAAGCTAGAATAAAACGATTTGAAGAACATTGGTCGGGTCTCATTTGCATTTGACTACCCAAGTGCCTAGTAGGTCATAGTGATAACAAATAATTTTAATTTATTGCAATCTTTTGTAATCAAGTAGTGTATATAATTTGAATGTGTTTCCTTTCAATAGGTAGTTTTTTTTTCTTTTGGATCGATTCCGTACCTGAAAGGGATATCTAAGCCTCGGTTTTGGTAAGTCTTTCTTGGAATCCGACCACTTCATGAGTTTTGTCCGCCTTAGTCAGATAAATCGGTTGGCTTCCCTTTCCGCTATGCAATTCCAGCACTGATACTTCTGCAAGGTAACTGACTGGAGTTGCAGTGTTTGAATCGTTTTTAATCACAGTAAACGCCCCTGTGCTCAGCTAAATCCCCTTGCCTTATTTCTCCTGAGCAGCCCTAGGCTACAAATATATGTTGCCAGTTTTAAAAATTGGAATTAGAAAGGATTCTTTCCGAATTGGAGGAAGAATACTAGTTGTTGAAGATGAGTTGAATAGTCTAAATATATTTCAAAAATACAGGGGGCAAATTTTCGGGTACAACTTCTTTAGACACATCCAAGGATTCTGACGTGTTCGATGCATGCAGATTCCAACGCGTTCTCATGCAGAGGTAAATTAGAAACAGTAATATCCCTATTGTGTTCGGGTAGGTAAGCAAAATACTGAAAATCATTCTCAGTGCCATCTTGAGATGTTTAAATATTCTGCAAGAATTCAACGAATAAGTTACAAATCTCACTAGATGCGTAACCGGTTATATTAAGGCTCCCCCAAATCAACGCGATTTTTTTAGCGACAGCGAAAATGTAGTTTGCGCGAGCCGAAATGTGCATGGATAAAGATGGGAACATTTTGTCGGACGGACGCGAGGTGATCGAAAGGTGGAATCAGCACTACGATGAACACTTGAATGGCGCTGAGAGCACAGGCACGGAGGTTCAAGGCAGCGGAAGAAATGACTATGACGGAATGTTGAACAATAGCAACCAACCAGCTCCCACTTTGAGGGAAGTTAAGGGTACCGTTCAACGCTCAAGAATAACAAGGCAGCTGGGAATGATGGTATCAGAGCGGAACTCATTAAGATGGGCCCGGAGAAGTTGGTCGCTTGTCTGCATCGGCTTACAATCAGAATTTGGTAGACATAACAGCTACCGAAGAAGTGGAAGCAAGGGGTTATATGCCCTATCTACAAAAAAGGCGACAAGCTAGAATGTGAGAACTTTCAAGCGATTACTATTCTACATGCCGCCTACAAAGTATTATCCCAATATCACTTGTTCATTGATTTTAAAGAGGCATACAACAGTATCGACCGCATAGTGCTATGGAGAATCATGGACAATAACAGCTTTTGCGGGAAGCATAAGACTAATTAGAGCGACGGTGGAAGGTGTGCAGAACTGCGTAAAAATTTCGGGTGAACACTCAAGTTCGTTCAAATCCCGCCGGGGGCTAAGACAAAGTGATGGACTTTCGTGCCTGTTGTTCAACATTGCGTTAGAGGCTGTCATGCGAAGAGCAGGGTTCAACAGCCAAGCTGCGATTTTCACAAGGTTATTTTTTTTTTTTGCTTTGCTGATGAAATGGATATAATCGGAAGAACATTTGAAACGGTGACAGATAGGTACACCCACCTGAAGCGCGAGGCAACAAAAGTAGGACTGGTGATGAATGCGTTTATAGGCTCCAGAAGATTAGACCGGTGGTTCTTTACGGGCATGAAACCTGGATGACGCTCTGGGAAGCCATACAAGCACTCGAAGTGTTCGAACGTCAGGTGCTTAGGACGGCCTTTGGCGGTGTGCAAGAGAACGGTGTGTGGCGGCGAAGGATGAAGGTCTTTGTACTCTACAACGAACCTAGCACCCAGAAGGTACACAGTACCAAAAAATAATGTGATTTACGTCTTTTGGGATGCACATAAAAGAAGCGAGCCAAATGACGTAAAGTTGTGTCCAATTCCAAATACGTTAGTGTCTGATTCGGGAAATGTCGATCACAGTTCCATCGTTTTCGTGTCCTTTAACAAGTAAAATTACATTTTTTGTTCAATACATCTTCAAGGACACGTTTTTGTGTCATTCCATCACTTACATCATGTGTCATTCAGTCATAACCAGAATTACGTCCAGAGTAATTTTCATTATTTTTAAGAGTGTAGCAAAAGCTGGAAGAATGCGTTGGGCGGGGCATGTTATAAGAATGCCGGACAAGTACCCTGCAAAAAATGATGTTCGCTTCCAACCTGTCAAGTACAAGCAGACGAGCAGCATAGCGGATACAGTGGTGCAAGATCTGACGAGTGGTAACCGCAGCCGAGGATGGAGGGAGGCAGCTGCAAACCGAGTTGTATGGCTTGGAATGGTGGACCATTTTATTGTTATTTCAATGTTATACCAATAAATAAATAGCTTCAATATATGTTTTAATCATTCCTAAAAAAATACTTTTTTTTTCCTTCAAGACCTAAAATAATTCTTTTTCATAATACTTTTTCAGTTTTTTATATTGCCTCAATGAATCCCTTCAAAGTTTTTTGTAAGAAAACTTTCTACAAAAGTGAGAAGAATTGCAACTCTTACTTATCAAAAATCCTTAAAAGCAACTTCATTAGACATTTTTACAATGGTATCTGAAATTTGTTTTGTAGGACAAAATATACAACGTACAATTAAGCTAAAATAATATTACATCGATATCTTAACTTTTTTAAAGACAAATGACAAAGCAAGAAAATACCAAAGAAACTCCTAGAATATGTTTGCATATTATACCAGGAACTTTTTCGAAGATTTTCCAGTACCTATTCCTACAGCAATCTCCGAAGAGTTCAACCAGGCGTTTCACAAAGGACACCTAAAAGCATTCTCTAAATTCTATACTAAATGTTCAATGATTCTTTCAGGTATTCGTTTTAATTTGCTGCCGGGATTTTCCTTCAATTTTCCTGGAATATTCATTGGAAAAAAATATTCTGAACTTCTCTTCAAATAGTTGGTAGGAATTTATAAACAGGTGTTTTTTATAATTTTTCCAGGCGTACTTTTTTGGATTCCTACGAAAATTAATTGAAGCATTATATACAGTGTTGGACAAAACAAATGCAACTTTTCCGATTTTTCATACACATCTTCAGCTTTGGTTCTCAGGTTCTCAACCGATGTAAATGAAATTTTCACAGAGCGTCGGGCATATCTCAAATTTTAACATATATTTTGACTAGATGAAAAAGTTACACAGCGTAAAAATGAAAATGACAAAAATGACATTTTTGCGTGTCTCAAGGATCAAATTATGTGTCTCTAGTAGATAAGGGACTGCTGAATCTGATGCCGTTCTCAGAAATGTTCCAGCAGGTCACAATTTTTAGCTACAAGTCGCCAAAGTTGCATAAAACACTGGTTTTATTGATGTTTACATAAAAATTTAACGATGATTCATCAAATTTGTATTCGATCTAATCCACCAAGCATGCAAAATAGGACTTTAATTTTCATTTCAGATATATTTTTTATATTTTTATATTATTTAATATATTTTTCGATTAAATCGAATTTTTCAACATGCTTACAGTCTCCATACAAAATTCTTCGTTTCTCTTATATGGCCAAATACAAAACTTTTTTAAACCTACAAAAAATAACTTTTGAGCATCGGAAGCATTATGAACTTTGTATATAAGTATTGTTATATACATGAAGTTTGAGTTCCGAGACAAATTAAGCAAATAAATTGCCATGCAAGCTGGCAAACTTGCATGCAAGTTGACTTAAATAGTCAAATTTAGCATTTTCAATAGCTAATATCTAGACGTGCTATGATATTTCTGAAAATGGTAATGGATTCAGCAATCCTTAATTAAGTTAAAAGCGGTATTTTGGTGCTTGAGACAAAACCGTGTTCCGCAGTGTTATCTGAAGACAGTTTTCCTGTTTTCAGATGAATATTTTTTTCATCGAAAATTTCACTTTAGGGCAAAACATTTACAACTTTTTGGATTATTCATACAAAATGATCAACTTTAGAAGGTAATATATGAGTCATTTATGGACCGATTTAAATTAAATTTTACCAGTGCTTCAAAAATAACTTGAACATATATTTTAACATATATTTTAACATATATTTTAACATATATTTTAACATATATTTTTGAGCGATTTTTCCAATCGCGAGTTCAAATACTGTTGATTTTTTCGTCAAGAGTTTTACTTTAGTTAAATCGTTATTACTTTCAAGCTCGTGATTGTAAAAGTTATTCAAAAACATATGTTGAAATTAAAGTAATGTCTGATGTTTTGTGAAAATTTCATTCGAATCGGTCCATAAATAACTGAGATCTAGCTTACCAAAGTTGGTCATGTTGTATGGAAAATCGAAAAAGTTGCATATGATTTGTCCAATACTGTATGTCTGATGTGCTGAGAAAATTTCATTTAGATCGGGTCATAAATAGCTGAGATTCAGACTTCCAAATTTAGTCCAAATTTTAAATTTAAAAAAATTTGCGAATGTTTTGTCTAATACTGTGTATGAACTTCTACTTTGATTCCCGCAGAAATATAACTGTATTCTCGATGACTTTTTCAAAACTTTTCCTACTAGACTTATTCCTTAAGCTTTCCAGAGGAATCTTTAAGAATTCCTCATGAAATCATTACTGGACTTCAGGAATTTATTTCTTTGGAAAACATTTCAGTGATTTGTTCAGATAACTCTCCAAATATTTGTCTTGATAACTTCCTATATCTAAATACCAGCATTTTTTCCTATTCTTAAGTTTTGCAGCAAATTGTTCTAGAAGTCATTAAGAATTCACCATTGGAAATAATATCTTTTTTTTTTCATGATCGAACACAAAATTAAATCAGGTATTACTGCAAGGATACATTATGATAGAATATATAATAAAAAAGCCCTCAAAAAGTATCTTGTGGATTTCATAATACATTATAAATTACTTTAGGAGTTTAGAAAATTTGTAGAAGAAATTTGTTTAGATCTTCTGAGAAAAAATGTAATGGTATAATGTGAAAATTCATGTTACCATCTCTTATCGAACTTCTGATGAAATTTTCGGAAGTATGCTTAAAAATCACAAAAAGAACTTTCAAGAAAATTTGTTAACTGTTAGGAGGAGTTTCTAATGATATTTTTGGTGGAATATTTTAATGAACCTTTGAAGGTATTTGATATATTTAAGAGAACTATTCAGATTAGTGGGATAGTTGCTGGTGTTAATTCTGCAAGAATCCAAGAAGAAAACACTTTCATTTTCTCATCTTCCACTTTAATACTCTATTCTCCAGAATATCTCCTCAAATAAATGAATCTAAGGGTAACAAGGGTAACAAGAGACCCCTCGAGCTGGATCTCAGGGTCGGCTTGCTACTGGGTAAGCTGGGTAAACTGAGGCGACCAAGTTGTGCAGTGTACCGTCACCTGACTAGGGCTATTGTTGTGTATGTGGATTGAAAGAATTCTAACTTGGTGGGAATCTCTAGGGTTTTATTGGGCAAACTGAACTATTGTGGGGTTTAGGGTTAGCTTTTAGTGGTTTATTGCAAGCTACTTCATTTATGTGGGTTTTTGTGGGTATACTATAATTCAAAGATTCTCACGTACCGGTACTACTGCTTCTTCTAGCTGTTGCCGACGACCTCTTGATGTCCTGCAAGCGCTTGCTGATGCTGCTGACAGGATTATTGCTATTCTGCGGCTGGACATGTGGTAGCGACGACACCGTAGACGTAGTGTCGTAGAAGTTGTTTTAATAAGGCGTCGTCCCTTCTTGACTGCAATCGATACGGCCCAGGACGGTACCGAAGTGACCGTGCCGAGAGGGGGTAGCTCCTTTACGGTTAGGGATGGTAGAGGTCAGCGATCATCATTGACGGGTTAGGCTTAGCAGACTTCCGTCTATCGTGTGCTGCTGGTAGGCCACGCCACACCAGCCTAGGTGGCGAATTTTTAGCGGTAAGGAGAAAGGTCCTGTGAGGGTAATGGGAGGAGCTATCTAGCCGTACTAACCTTCTAATCATTAGTTATAGGGATTAGACTAAGATAGACTTAAGTTTTAATCAAACCTGATGAAATAAACTTCATCGCCCAATTTGGAAAGTTACCACTCACTCACTTCATTAAAAACACTTTCAAAAATTTACTTGAGCACACATACGCCTATTAGTAAATGAAGGAATGGCGATTCCTAAATTTGGCTTCACCCTCTTATCTGTTTTTTCTCCCCTTCCTCAATCGTGGATTGGGGGTTGATAACCGTCCAGTCTGAAGTGTTAACACCTGTTGCGTATTACACCGCCTGTTGGCCAACTTATCGTTTATGTTCGTACTTGGACCCACAGCTTGCATGCAACTTTTTCATGTTTATAATTCAAATTTAAAAATTCTACTAATTTTCTAACAATAATATTTAATACATTTTAACAATCTACTAACATTGATAATATTTACTAACCATTTATCTACTAACATTGTACTAATCCAACACCACTTAACACTAGAAACGTTACAGTATACAAATAAAAAATAGCACGAATCAAAAGAGGACTAACAATTTGTAACAAACGGTTACAGAATCTCAATGAGTTATTAGAAGTATTGTTGTGAGAAACATCTGAAGGGTATCTCAAGAATAATTTTAAACAAATTTTGGAAGACATTTTAGAAAATAAGGAAAAAAAACTTGATATCTAAAATATAAGCACGTATGTCAGGAACTCTGAGTGTAGCTTCTCTGAAAGAATTCAAAAGAAATTGTCCTACAGTAAATAAATTAAAACCAAATTCAGTTTTTTACCAATGAATTCCACTAGAATTTGTATTCTTTAACAGATACGCGTATTTCGACCTCAACAGTAAGGCTGTCTTCAGTGTCATGAACTATAGTCAACTTAGTACACAGTACAATACAGTTGAGGTTGGAATACGCGTATCTGTCAAAGGATACAAACTCTAGAGGAATTGAATGGTATAGTACTAAATGTAGTTTGCATTTATTTATAGGTATTCCACTAAACAGCTCGAATATTTATTATGCCTTACAGTATCTGTTGAGAAAACTCTAGAGGAATCATATGTGAAATTCTTAAACAAATGCTCTACGCAATTTTTAGAAAAAATATGAAGAAATTTTCACCAAAACTTAATTTTAAGAAATTTTTACCAAAACTTAATTTTAAGAAATTTAAAATGGAAATATTAAGAAGATTATATTCTTAGAAGAATTCCAAGCTACTGGAGATATGTCTAGAAGAATCTCAATCTCAAGTCCTTCTTAGAACTCTTTGCATATCTTTTTTTTTTCAATCCGTACAAAACCGTTAGGCGATCCCGCTGCCTAGTCAAGAAATTGAGTCTAACCACATTTTTGATTTCCCTCTGTAAATTGCTCTAGAACGAAGAGGGTTTACGACTTTGATAATGTATAAATATTAAAGCTAATGTAAGCAAATGTCAGCTACAAATTATGTAATACCTCTTCGTATCAGTGACCAAATTTTATTTACGATTATGACACTAAGTGAAAGATGTTCACATTGTTACATAAATGTAAATGAGACAACAAAGCAAACGCTCTTGTTGTCAGCGACAGCACTGCCGGCCGCCGCAAAACTTTTTAAAAGCCCGGACCCCAAAAAGCAACACGTTTCCGTCCATCGACCGCATGGGGCCAAAGTCACTCGGTCAGACGGAAAGAACTTTTTTCCCTGTGCTTTTGTTTGTTACCTACCTACTCCACCTTCTCCCGGTCGTCTGTGCATCAGGGGGAAAAAGTTTTCTTTTTGCTCTGGACCTTGTACAGAATGAAATCATAATTCCGGCATAAATTTGCGTCCATATTTAATGAAGTTTTGCTTCAAATGAGCCCGAGGACAAAATTCGAGTCTGGTGGGATGGGTGTCACTGCTGTGTTGTAGGTAGGGGAAGACAGGGTAATATGCGCTTCATAAGGAAAAACGTAGTTTTAATGTGATTTGTAGTTAGCCTCCAATCAAGAAAAAATCAGAGGGGGTTGTGTAAAAGACACGACCGCATGACGTTAACTACGCCAAGTGATTTTCTGCATTTGAATTTTAGTCGATTGTCATAGTTGCAGCCTTCCTTTAGTTCAAACTCTAACATAATATCGTAACGGTCGCAACATTATAGATTTTCAATTGACACCCAGTATATTGCCGTAAGACGTAGTTAACGTCAAAATCCAAAAATGTGCGCTTCATGTTTCCACATGAATGTTGTTCTTATCATGACTACCAAATTATAAATAAATATATTATCAGCAGTCACAACAGAACCACTTCGTAGCTCTCTTATAGGTATAAGTAGTTTACCAAATTGCTTATTATTAGAATTAAGCAAAACTGTTCGAAACAACTCTTTAATCGTAATATTGGCCCTGAAAAGGGCCGTTTTATTATCACGTTGTTGGACTCTCCGTACGAGGATGTTACTACCCCGTCGGAAAACCCTCCTTTCGATACTTACAAACTTCGTTTGCAAGTATTTCCTCCTCCTGCGTTGGCGTGCTTTCTTCTTGGTCGTAGAAAGATTTCTACGATCGAAGGTCACGCGTTTCTTCGTGGCGACTAGGGTTGTCGCAAATTAATCGATTATTTCGATTAATCGATTATTCGACTCACTAATCAATTAATTTTTCATCGATACCTGGCTCACTCAATAATCGAGATAATCGATTAACTGACGTCGATTATTTGTCGATTTTTCCAAAATAAAATGTCCAATTCAAACTACAATGATGTTTTCCTGTAATACACTGTTTTGTGTAAGGTTGTGTACGAAAATTTATCGAACAGGCAATCATAAAACCACGAATATGTTTATAGATCTAGCAGTTATTCATTTCGATATCATCTGTGCATTAACTCCAAATTGTCGTTTTCCAAGATCACCGGTGCGATAATTGTTTTCGATAAACACAGTCCTATACTGCCGTAAATCGCAAGGCAGCCTGCATTTTTGTCCAATTTTAGTTTATACAAGTTTTCAACATATATGCCTATGATCTTTCAGCTACACTAACGCGACTATTAATTTGTTCGGTAAAATTTGTAAAACAAAAACACCAAGTCGAATTGTCCCATAATGAAATGTGCCCTCATTACATAGTTTTGTAACGTATTATACAAAAGTTAACGGTGTTTTGATCATCTTAATATTTATCTCAAAAGGTAACAGAATGGTAGGCAAATTATGAAAGTTTTTTTGATATCCAAACATGTTTCAATCTCATCAACTTATGTTTGTATTTGTTTGGATGGATGGATGGGACTCACTTGCGATTCACAGCAGTATATTGTCTATCAATTAATGGCCATGGATCATTATTTCATTGCCCACGCTACAAATTTTTACTACCGTTTCCATGTTTTACATCCACATTCAGCGTTTTCTTAGTCTTCCCAAAGTATCTCTTGAGATTCTCCCACATTTTTAAACGAATGTTTACAATTAGTTTACCAAAAATTCGCATAGATTTTTTTTTTGCTTTCTTCGTACATCGGGGTGATTTTTGGACATTGGCACTGAATAGAGATAGTTCTGAAATTTCTTTGCTTAAGAAAACTAGCTTTAGAAAACGAACATATCCATGCTGCAAAATTCTTTCAGTGACCTCGGGGAGCGGAGCTACAATGCTGGAAAACGCTATCAAAATCCATTTTTGAACCGAATTTAGTTTTTTTTTTTCGCTCCAATGAAAAGGTATGAGACCCTAGAATAGAATTCTGAACAGCTTTTGTAAAATTGATCATGTACACAAGGAAGTGGTATATACCTATGGTAAGAATTTCATAAGCGTATATGATTCACATTTTTATTCTGATTCACAAGAGCATCAAGTCATGGACGATTAGTTTTGGCCATGTGATTTCGGTTCTCTTAGATCTTTGTGTGGACATTTTCTGAATATCATGTTGTACCATCGACAGCTCAAAGTGCATGATTTTCATCCACATTCAGAGAGACGTCATACCATAGACAATATTAAAAAGGTTATATCCGAATTCTTCATTTTATGACAAAACACGAAGATAGAACGAAATTTATATTTTTTTATACAAAAGTAAAAATACGTAAACCCTGCGATCAATAACTAAGATTATGGAATTGATACAGATAGAGCTACAAAAATTTCTCCAGAATTTGAACAAATATCGCATGAGAATTTCCAGAGTTATTCTCCCGGCAATTTATCCAGGAGTTCCTAGATAAATAAACTTGTATGGATCTTTCCATAGATTAATTCAAAAATTGTTCCAGGAATCACACTGCGAAGATTTTTCCATAGAGATCTCTAGGAATTTTTGAAGCTGTGTAATCGCTGTAGTTATCTCTAGGAATTCAATATGAAGCTCAAATATGAGATTCCTTCATATTTTTCAGTGATTCCTTCATGGATTCCTTCCCAAATTAATTCGTGATTCATACATTTCTTTCATACAATTATTTCGTGATTCTAGACATTTTTTCAAATGATTCTTGGAATTTATCCAGGAAGATTAAAGAGATTATCCCGAATTTAATTTCAAGCAATCAATTAGGAATTTTTGTAGAAATTCCTTCAGGAGCTCCTACAGTAATATCGCTTTTATAAATTCCAAGACTCCTTCAGGCATTATTTTCAAGACGACTCCTCCTGGCATTTTTCAAACGGACAAAAAAAAATATCGTCGAATTAATCTCGATCGATTCCCAAAAACATTCCAAAATATTTCTCTATCACTTCCATCTAGGATTCCTATGGAACGCTCTACTAGAAACCCCTCATGAAACCGTACACGACGTCCCCTATATTCACCTGCAATATTTGCCCTAAGAATCCTTACAGAAAATGCTCCACGAATTCCACTAGGAGTCGTCCACAGATTCCTCCTGATTTTTTCTAGAAATTGTTTAAATGATTCCTTCAAAAAACCCTATTAGGATTCCTTCAGAAATTCCTCCAGACGTTACTGAAAGATTTTTTCTACGAGTTCAACCAGGGTATCTAATAAAAACTTTTCCTCGGATTTCTTGGAGAATTTCTTGGAGTATTTCCTGAATGAATTACAGGAAACAATCTGGAGGATTTTTTTTAAGAAAACCAAGAAGAAATAATTGGAGAAATTCCGAAGGAGAAGAAAACTGTCCAAAACTGCGTTTCCAGATTTATCACTGTAATGGAGGAGTTTTTACAGGTATTCTTCAAAGAATTTCAGGAATAATACTTGTTGTTTTTTTTTTTTAATAAAGAAACCTTGGAAGAAATTTCAGTATGAATTTGTTGAGGAATAATCGGTAGACTTTATGGAAATCTTGTAAGAACAAATGAGGAATTCCTGAAATAAAAAAAAAACTTGAGATTCTGGCCGATTTTAGGAGGAATGACTGTAAAAAAACAAATAGAATCCCTTGAAACAAATCTGGAACAATTCCTAGAATAAGGCGTAGAGGAATCGCTGGATAAATTTATAAAGGAAAATCGTAGGAATTTCTTGGAGGAATTGTTGAAGAATCTCTGAGTTTTTTTTAACTTCTGATGAAATTCCTGGAGGAACTCTTGATAGAACCACAGAAAATGTTTGGAGGAGCCAAGTGATATTTTTGAAGCAATGGTTGGAGAAATCCCTAAACAAATTTCTAAAAGAATTCTTGAAGGAATACTTGAAGGAATAAGCAATCCCTTAAAGTTCAACTAGAGCCATTTATAAAAGAATCCTTGGATAAATTGTTTAAATACTTGCAGGAATTTTTAGAGGAATCCCAAAAGAAAGTCATAGAAAAATCTGAAAAAGAAAATCTGTAGCATCAAAACAGAAAAGACTCGAATAATTCCAGGCAAAATTCTTAATCCCTCTACCTAACTAACTGATTAACAGAAACTTCGTTGTTTCGTTTAGTATGTTATGGGTCAAGCACTATCAAAGTTACCCCGTTTTACGGTACTCAAAAAACGGTTGAACCGATTTGCTTCATTTTTCCACAACAGACTCTCGTCAATGTACAGTTTTGAAAAGCAAATTACCGAACATGAGAAAAAAACTGTAACTTGAGATATTAACGTGAGTCATGGCTACGCGAATTTTGGAATATCTCTGGACCCAGATGACCAATAATACAGATTATTAAAATAGAAGAGTTTTTTGAGAACTTGTGGTGGTGCAAATATATTGAGAAACAAAAAAGTTATAGCGATTTGAAGATTTATTTATGGCAGAATATTGAAGCTGCTGACACCAGTGTTGCATTTGAACGCGTTCAGTTTGCGTTCCAGTTCAAATTTTTGAACGAGAGATCAAGTAGGCTTGAAAGGAAAATTGTTTTCATGGCAGATTTAAAACATGTTTAAACGCAGAAAGACTTGCAAAAGATGTCAATGAACACTTAAGGTTCTATACATTGTGCGTGATGTGAATTCATTGTTGTTTAAAATAGTGTTTTACGGTTTTGTGCTTCACTGTGCATTTTAAAGTGAACGGGCCGTTCGTGAGCAGCGTCATAATCTTGCACGCAAGTTCACTGTTTGCTGCGTTCTCGTGCAAAATTAGAACGCGTTCAGTTCACTTTTGGCTCGCGTTCAGTTTGAAATGCATCACTGGCTGACACAAAATGCCTAGGAAAATCTTCGGTAGACTTTTGAAAAAAAAAACGCAAAAGAAATAACTGATAAAACATTTTTGAAGCAAAATCTGGAATAATCTCCTGTGATATTTCCAAAAGAAATCCTGATAGAACCTGCAAGAAATATTTGGAACAAATCCTTGTAGAATGCATGGAGGAATCTTTGAAAACGATCATAAAATAATTAAAAAAAAAAAATTGAGGAATTTTTGGAAGCAAGAATAATGGTGAAATTATGGGTGAAATCCCTAAAAAAAATTCTGTCGGTAGCATCCCTGGTGGAATTCCTAAAAGAGTCACTGGATGAATTCCTGCTGCAATTGTTTCAAAATCATTGGCCATTTTCGCCTTCAATGCATGATGTAAAATTTTAACCTCAACAAAGGACCATAAAAATATTCAGGTTTTCTGAGGAAAAGGGGAAATATCCAGGTCTTACTCCAAAAATTCTTCGGTGAACTCTGCCAGAAGTTTCCATTAATATTCGCCCCTATTTAATTATTGAAATTTTGTAAATGAATTCTTAAAGGATTCAATTCTAAAAATGTATTCAACACTTCCTCATAGATTTTCTTTGAAGATTTCTCCAGCTGTTTTGCCTGAACATTTTCACGCGTCAAAAGTCTTTCGAAAGTATCAAGAAATTTATTCGTAAAGTATCGTCAAGCTTTTGAAAATAAATCTGCACTTGAAAAAATTGTATATTTTTTCCAAATAATTTCCAAAAAAATATTCAAAAAAAGTATTTACAAATTTCATGTTAAAATCGCCTCGTACCGTTCTATGTGACTATTTACCGTGCGTCTAGTTTTGTCATTAAAAATTTCTTCAGAATTTACCCCCAGATTTATTTAAAAAAAAAAACAATCTAATAATTTCCAAGTCGTGTCTAGTACACGACACTGAAGACGGCCTTACAGTTGACGGTGAAATACGCGTACCTGTCAAAGCATACAAACACTAGTGAAATTAAATGGTATAGTACTAAATTCGGGTTCGAATCCCACCGGTCGAGGATCTTTCCGGGTTGGAAATTTTCTCGACTTCCCTGGGCATAAAGTATTATCGTACCTGCCACACGATATACGCATGCAAAAATGGTCGTTGGTTTTTCATTTACAAATAATTCCTAAAAACATCCTAGACGTTTCTCTGGAGACATCATTAGAAAAAGGACTGGAAAATTTTATTTATATTCAGCTGAAATTCCTAGTGAAAATCATGACGAAATGCATACAGTAATACAGATGGGTAATACGAAAAGTAACACTTTTGGTAAGGTCACGAGAAATGCCAAAAAATCTTCAAAATACTCTTTAAGAAATTCCTGGCCTGATTTTATGATAAATGGATCTCACATCCCCTATTTCCTGTTTAGTTTCTCTTTGTTTTCTTAATTTTTGTTTGGTTTCTTATTGTTTTCTTCTGGTTCCAGTTTGGTGCCTTTTTTCAGGAAAGAACTAAAAAGTTCCAGTCCTATACCAGTCCTAGTCAAGAGTTGAGATGAGAGCGGGTCAACGGATTTGTATTTTTTTTCACTGATTTGTCCAGGACTCCGACGCATTCGTGCGAGGGAAAATTCAATTTTCAAGATAACGTTAGGAAATTGAGTGTTATACTTTGTATAATAAACGCCCATAAACGCGCAGTATGCCGAGATAGCTAAGTTGTAATGTAAAAAAAAAAACAAACAAACGGATTAATAGCAAAAATTCTTTTAATCTTTGCCGTTTTCCTCCTTGCAGAATTGTGAAATAAATGTGAAAAAAATATTCAGATGGTAGAAAATTCTGAAGTAACCTGAACAGAGCTTACCTGAGTTTCAGTTTACTCAGTTATCGCCGAAGTTAGCTAGAAATTCCCGAGTCAATCTAAAAATGTTCAGTAGATATAAAAAATCTTGAAAAATGAATCAAAAGTTCATTTTAAAATCGTGCAGGAACTCATTCCAAAATATCCCTAAAATTTTGTGACAATTCCGTAAACATTCAAGTGCTTCTGATTAATACGAATTGTTTTACAAATTCTTCAAGTTAAGTATTCCCTATAAATTACAATTAATCATGACACAAAATATCAATGGAAATTCAATCAAATTACTCTCCAGGAATAAGGAAACAAAACATACATTTTCTACAAAGCTCGTTCATGTATGTTCTGCATAAATGGTTCAGTTCTATGTGCTTGTTTTTCATTTCCATAAAGTAAATCATGAAAAATGAGAGAGGGAGGGATTAGCTTCAGAATTATAAATGTAGACCATTGGTTCAACGAAGTTGTATACTAATAACATACTGAAATTCATCTTGATTTTAAAAAAAATGCTCAAAGAAACAATTTACTAAGCCATGAACCTCAACTTCATGCTTCGAAAATTGGATTAGTTCTATTAAATTTTAGAAGAATTTCATCGTGCACGTCGATCTGTATTTACAAGGATTTATCTATTAGGAGCAATTCTCAAAACTGTTGAAATTAAATTTCGAGCAAGTTAGCACGGCACGAAATGTAAAATTTTGTAATAATGTAAAATTTTACTACAGAAACATTGTGCTAATAAATGAAACAAACTTTAAGGAACGAAATACCTGCTAACACGTATTGTCATCATGTTTAAAACTTAGTATTTCATTTTGTCCCACCCGTTTTAGCTTACTCCGGTGTACCTTATAGCAATAATATCTCAAATTTTCAAAAAAAAAATGTCAATTTTTTCGATTAATCGATAAATACAAGTCGATTAATCGTTATCGATAATCGTTATTCTTGGACAGTAATCGATTCTGGTTTCGTCATCTCGAGCGCTTCAAATGAAAATGTATCTTTTATACCCCCAGAATATAGACTTAGGCTCCTCCCCTTCTAGCATTTATCATAGACATTATGAAACAAGATTATTTTTGCTGCTGTGAAGAATTTGCATCTTGTGATATTGGCAAATTTTTATCTTGGCTTTGGCAATGATGGCGCATCACAACAGAAATTGGGAAACATGCGTTCAAATATTACGTAACGCAACAGGAAGAGGGAGAGGGTCTTTTGTAGAGTTAACATAAAAATTTAAAATCTTTCATTACGAGGGGAAAGAAGGGGAACCAAAGCTGGCAATTTTGCGTTACGTAATATTTGAATCATTCCTTAACAATAGAAAATATATTGCATCCAGACGGCACTGCAGCAGCGTCCTCGGAAACATTATTGCCGTATTGTCAATTATTCGTAATAAATCAATTATTGTATGATGCTATGAGATGAATTAAGAGATTATAGCAAGTATGTGGTAAACACATTAGGGAATATTACACAAATAACTCTTTAAAACACATTTGTTGGCTCTGAAATGGGCCGATTGAATTGTTGAATTTGCGTAACAAGGACACATTTTGGCGGCTTTGGTCGATTTTCTTCAGCCATCTCGAACATATTAAGGAATATTACACAATCAACTCTTTAAAACACATTTGTTGGCTCTGAAAAGGGCCGATTGAATTGTTGAATTTGCATAACACGGACACATTCTGACGGCGCACAGGTTGCAATCCTCCTCGCTCGATAAGATTTGCGGTGCAGATGACGATGTGCGCTTCAACAAGCGGCTTTGGTCGATTTTTTCAGCCACCTCGTACAAACTTACCTTTGCGCCCCGATTCCTGCAGCGCCAATTCTGGAAGCGCGAGTCCATTAGAAAATCTTGAGCGATTTCACAATCCGGACGCTGGTGTTTTGCCGCCGCTTGATGATCAACAGCTTGGGGGTCGTCCATAAATGACGTAGCTTTTTAGGGGGAGGGGGGGGTCTTCGCGAATTTGTGACGAAGTGTGACGAGGGGGAGGGAGGGGTCCTAGCTAGTGGATGTAGCATTTTGAATCAAGTCGGTAAAAAGAGAGGCGCTGAAAAAAAATGGTATGCAATTATTTTTTTATCAAACTTTTTTTTTTGACTTAAAAACTTGGGTTATAAAATGAGCTTCAAAACATTCATATCACAAAAATAAAAAAAATATCTAAGATTTTCTGCAATCAAACAAGATGTTTTGAAACTTTAAATAATTATGTGAATATTATATTATATTTGTGTCTAAATTCATAAATTTATAAATCAACAAAATAAAAATTCAATAATTAAATTAACAATCACAACTTTAACTACTTGAATTACATTGTTTTGCCATTTGTTTAAAAAAAATAAAGTCAACGGTTTTAGTTTTATTCATATTTTCATTAAAACAAGATATTTGTTCCGTGAATTATGCATTCGATGTTGCAGGAGATCTACTCCCAAACAACTCATCGATTTGTTTTGATATATCAATGCTCTTAATGAAATAGCCTGAACATTAATGAGGACAATAGTTTCGAGTGTTATTGAAATTGCCCTATCATTAAATTTTCTAATAAATCGGTAATTCAAAGAATTTTTATTATTTAACTGTTTCATTATAGGTTGTGTAAGATTATTTCTGTATGGAAACGATAATGAAGTTCAACTGAAATATTAATGGATATTAATAATTAGTATAATAATCGCTAAGATTTTCTAAACATCCCAAATACTTCAAGTGTAATATTTTATGCATCTGGCCACTGATTGCCAAATGGATTTGATTTTGGATAATAATTACAATGATTCATTTCCAATTAATATATTTTGGTGATCATTCTCATTGAAACCTATTCCCTAACATTGAATCATTAAAAAACAATCCTGTAATATAAAGTAATTTCTGTTCAATATATTACAACATATATTGCACCCTATTTCGACAGCAACGAGTTTCATCAATCTAATCAAACATTTTATTTCACATTTTTTTATAGTAAACTTGTTTTTTATGGTAACATCAGCAAAAGTAATATAATTTAGCCTATATGATACAGGAAACCAAAATTATGTGACTTAAACAATGTTTATTTAAAACTGTTTTCCAAATTACTTTTAAGCGCTACTGTATATCAAACTGTTAGATTAGATTATCCTTACATTTCAGTCAGTAATTAATATCAAACTTTGTTCAATTCATTTTTTTTTTGTTTCAACCTAGTCAGAAAAAAAAAATAAAGAGGGGGGGGAGGGTGCTTGATATGCTACGTATTTTCCAAGGGGGAGTACCCGCATTTGTGACAAAATGCTACGATGGGGGAGGGGGGTGTAAAAAATCAGCGAAAAAATGCTACGTCATTTATGGACGGCCCCTTGACTCTGGTAGCGAGGAGCTGACGGCGCACTGGTAGAAATCCTTCTCGCCCGATGAGATTTGCGGTGGCGATGACGATGGGCGCTTCAACAAGCGGCTTCAGTCGCGGCGGCGTGTTGTTGTTCCATTTGCGTTCCATGGAAAACTGAGCTGAGAATGCGAAAGGCACTCGAGACTTGCTCGCCGGCCATGTTCACAGTCTGACGGCAAAAAGAAAAATGAGCGAAGAAGCAGGAATCGGTCTGCTTTTATAGTGCGAAGCGGAACGCAAAAGAAGCGTGGAAAACTGCTTGCACGTGATTGGTTGCGTAAGAAAGGGGTCGACATTTTCCCAATTTTCAATAGATTATTGTCAATAATCAATAGTTTTCTCCATTCGAGGAAATTGTTGTATACATTTCCGACCGATTGGTGGGAAAATATTGAAAATCTATCGATAAATGACTGAGTTATTAGCGTTCAAAATCTTACATAATTTCGTGACGGTCGCAAAATTTTAGATTTTCAATTGACACCCAGTATATTGCCGTAAGACGTAGTTAACGTCAAAAGGGCATTTGTAGGGCTCTCTAGAGGATAACAAGCATGATGGTTAGAAGAGTGATGCAAATTTTGTAATTTTAGCTCCCCTATGCTCAAACGGTTTTTATTATTATAGCATCCTCCCAAAGTTTGAAAAGATTCGGAAAAAAATTGACTGTGCACACGCCATTTGAAGTTTGTATGGAGATTACTATGGAAGCCAACCTTCTGTGTTCAGCCCTCTATCTCTTCGTCATAATATTCCATGGAAAAGTGAACAAACTCTTCTCTCATGTGAAATCCTTTCAGCTCCAACTTTGCCGAAGACCACATTTTGATTGGACGTCAGGATAAATTGCTATTCTTAATCATAAAGTGGGTTTGCTCGGCCGGTAACAGTGGTGCTCTTGGTGGGTAGAATAGATCAAAGTAATCCAGGCTGTTCTATAGCAGAAAAGAAGTGTTGCTCTGAAAGTAATTGAATGATCATCTCAACATGATCTGCAGTATGGCAAATCATCCTTACATCCCATCAAAATGTGGTCTTCGACAAAGTTGTAGTTGTACAGTACTGACCCGATTTTGTCAGCCCCTTTTTGCGGAAAACTTTTTGCTTTCACGGTTTCAGTATCAAACTTTCTTCAAATCTTATTCAAGCCAGTTAAATTAATTATGAATATGCATAACATAGTGATGAAAGAATTTTGATAACTTGTTTACTTTTTGAAGGAGAGCTGAGAAATGTTTTAAAAATGGGGCTGACCAAATCGGGTCAGTACTGTAGTTGAATTTGTGTTTGGTCAACGTCAGTCAAACAAAAAAGTAAATGCTCGGCATCAATTTAGATTATGTTAAGGCGAAGTAGGCCGTCTTTGAAATTTGCACTTGTCGTTGATGATTGTTGTTAAATCATATCACAATTTCGAATTAAAGAAAAATAGTTGGTATTGCACTGATGCATCTGAACAAGTATCAGCATACTTTCTGCGTGTCAGCGCATATATTGATAGTTTTTCGGATCAATTTGGTCTATGAGGATTGAGATTTATCACTGAAATTGCGAGCTGCTATGTCAACTTGGCTGCCAAAACGAATGACGGGCTACTTAGCCTTAACCTACTTTCCCTCAGCAAACAAAATCAATGATATGACAGTTCTCACATGGAGAACAAACAAACCGCCAACGCAGCAACTGCTTCGCCTCCAAGCAGTGATGCCACATACACAGATTTATCTGTAATTACACAGATTTTTTCCTGTTCTTGCCTACAGATATCTGTGATCACAGATCACAGATTTTTGAGATAAAAGAGATTTTTAAGATCTTAGGATATTTCACGAGTTTAGGACACAGTCTTTGAAGATATAAAGCAGAAATGCCATTACACTGTTTAGTTTTTCTCAAAAACTTAAGTATTTTGAAACTTTTTTAAACAATTATGCATCTTTTCTTTATCTTACTTTTAATGGAACTTATTCAAACTAATAATTATTTACACAAAAAATTCAAACGTTTTAGTTTGCAAATGTTCTTTTTGATGTAAAAAAAATAATTTTGGATTTTTGCACGACACAGATTTTTACCAAGATTTTTGGAGGATAACCTAAGATAAAAAAGATTTTTTCGGTCGAAAACACAGATGGGATTTAGAAAAAATGTGGCAACACTGCCTCCAAGCTATTCGTGTCCGCTTTCCTGTTCGGACAGCCATTCGCTCCGGACTTGTCCGGTGTTTGTGTTTCTCGGGAAAAACGTTAGCCAACGCCGAGAATTGGTTTGCCAGAAACGACTGTGTTGGAATTGCCTTAGTTTCGGGCATCAATCCTTTGTGGCACGCCCTATTACACAACATCATTGATGGTGATGATGATGATAGAAGCAGAACACATGCTCGAAGAACGGCAGCACCGATTGCCGATTGTCATGTTGTCCGAGTGTGAGTGTGCACTTGCTGTAAAACACTGCTTCACAGTGTAATCATGTCTAGATTGGTTCTCTTTCTGCATCCAGCCCTCGGTAAGATGAGACGTGCTTTCCGGACAGCCGGTTTGGTGAATCCGCTTGAGACGCGTTGCTCAGTTTTGCACAAATCCAAGAAGTGTGGTTCCAAATTCACCTGTCGTTCGTACCTCGAGAAGCACCATTCGCTTCTGCATGATCCCCCTTCAGTAAAAGTATTCGCTATACCAGCCATCCAAGCAAATCCAGCTTATTTATTTCAACATGTGGAAGCTTCTGGTTCCCGTCAGGTCAACATGGCAGTCAAAACCGCATGCACCATGACTCTTATGGAAACGGTTGTTCTCAACATCGTCGATGACCACGGTAACACGCACAAGGCCGAGATCTCTTCAATTCGGCATCGATGACGAATTTCATTTCGAAACCGCTGGCGAAGACTTTCTACAACCGTCGGTCTACAGTGGATGTGTTCGTCGCAGGCATCGGATCTACACAGAAGATTATTAGTGCCATTACTGCAACCATCGAGTCGGGAGATCGAGCGATCTCGATGAAACTGAAATTCTTTGCTCTACAGGGTGTCCGCAAATTATCCGAACAGCAAAATATTGGAAAGAAGATCTCGCAATGAAATCAATGAAAATTCAATGTCCATGTTCCTTTTATAATACATCTATATGTTAACACAAAATACAACTTTAAAAAATTTCGAAATAATTGCTTGTTACAGTGATAGGCAAATTTAAATTTTTCAGAGACGTTTTTACTGACGGCCGCTAATCATACTGGAAATTTGTTATCCCTAAAACCTAAATAAGATGAATCCAAATGTCCTATTATTATCCGAAGTAATCTACAGGTTAGTGGCTTCAAGTTAGACTAGAAATAGAAAATTGTACGGTTCAAATCCAGTGAGTTCTATGGACATTTCTCTTCCGTCATAAAGCTCGGAAAACAGCTCCCTTTAAGACACCTAAATACATTTGGGTTGGTTTGGCAATTATTTGAAATCGGAAATGTGTCAAACCTGCTTCTTAAAAATGTAATAAGCCAATGTTTAAAACCATGCAGGAATATTGAATTTATTATGCTTGATTGTATAGAACCATGTCTTAAAAGTTTGTATGGATAATTTGCGGACACCCTGTAAAGCAGTATTCGTCGGAGCTGCCAACAACGCCGATAGACATTTCGGCGTGGAAACTTGCCAACGTCAAGCTAGCAGATCCAGTTCAGTGTTCCCGGATGTGTTGATCTTGTTATCGGTAGTGAAACATACTGGGAATTACATACAGGACGAAAATTTCTCTGAGCAAAAGTCTTTTGTGGGTAGTCAAAACTCATTTGGTTGGGTGGTCTCTGGTCCCGCTTTTTTTTTTCCTTCTAAGCAATGGGGGGATAATCTGCTCAACAGACTCCGGACCGAGGTCCGGGAGTGTGGGGTTGGGGACCATTTACTACGTACAAGCAGTAAACAGGACTACACCCCCGACCCACTAAACCATTTCCATTGCCGCCAAACCCTTCGTCTCTCCGGGACCACCAAGAAGGCATTGCTTCGGAGAGGGGCTATTGCACATCGCATCCTCCAGGTTAGCTGCGTAGCCATGCAGCAACGAACATCGATGACACGCTTATGGGGGTCCACCAAGGTAGCATGCTGGCGCATTGCCAGCTTCCCGGGTGGTCCTCACCTCCCGTTGTCCGCTGAAGGCGGGCAGGGTCGACCACTAAGCCCGCGCCCAGCTGCACCGCAGGTATCAAGAACTGATACTGCGGGCTTCGCAATTTGACCTACTGAAGGCTCAGGCCCTATCAGCTAGCACCAGCTGGGATTGCTGACGAAGGGGCCTCCACCTGCCCCGAACAACCAGAGGCTCGTATCCACCCAGTAGGCCGGCGCCACGACAGCAGCGCTACCAGGATGTTCTTCCGCGGCCACTTAATCGCTGTAAGGGTCGATCTCGACCGTAGGGCACCGGTATGACCTACGTAGCCGACTGCGAACCCTTGGACCACCTGTTGATTAGCGTCTGCACTAGTCACTCCTCGAGTCCACACGCCACCTCCTTTGGAGTTCCGAGACGATGTGGGCGATAGCCGATGAAACGGCATTCCAGCCAAACTCGTCTGCACACATCCTCTGGACCAAATTGTCCGGAGTCGTGTCCCGACCGCATGTGGCAAACATGCGGTCACGCATTGTGCGGAAACGCGGGCACACGAACAAAACGTGTTCCGCCGTTTCCTCCAAACCTGCACAAACAGGACATTCGGGAGAACCCGCATGACCGAAACGGTGTAGATATTGTCTAAAGCATCCATGACCCGAAAGGACCTGTGTTAGGTGGAATGTTAGTTCCCCATGGCGCCTATTGACCCAGATATCTAACCTCGGAATCAACCTGTGAGTCCACACTCCCTTGGTGGAACTGTCCCACGCACGCTGCCATTTGACCATGGAGGTCGTTCTGGCAGTCCTGCGTATGCCTCTTGTGCCGCGCCTTTCGAAGCACTCTATGTCTTCCATGATAAGGATACCAATAGGCATCATACCGGTGATGACACAAAGTGCATCGTGTGACACGGTACGGTACGCGCTCGCAATCCTCAGGCACATTAGCCTATAAGTACTCTCTAGCTTGCTACGGTAGCTATCGGTACTCAAAGCCGTGCCCCAAGCCGGGCCACCATACCTCAGTATGGACGAGGCGACACTGGCCAGAAGCTTACGCTTGCTGGCGTACACCGCAGAGCTATTGGACATCATCCGGGACAGTGCCACAATAGCTGTGGAGGCTCTTTTGCAGGCATAATCGACATGGCTACCGAAGGTAAGCTTGTCGTCGATCATCACCCCCAAGTGTTTGACGGAGCGCTTCGAAGTGATTGTGCAGTCGCCTACACTGATCACCGCTTGCTGCACCGACTTTCGGTTGTTGACAACAACAGCCTCCGTTTTGTGATGAGCCAATTCCAGTTTCCTGGAGCTCATCCACTCCTCCACAATTGCGATCGAGTGGGCTGCAGTCAATTCCACTTCTTCGATCGATTCACCGTAGACCTCCAGCGTAATATCGTCGGCAAAACCAACGATGACCACACCCGCCGGGAATTTTAATCTCAACACCTCGTCGTACATGACATTCCATAACACCGGACCCAGGATGGAACCTTGCGGGACTCCTGAGGTTATGTGAAAGCACTTCCGACCCACCTCTGTGTCATAGACTAATACCCGATTCTGGAAGTAACTTCCGAGAATCTTGTACAGGTACTCGGGTATCCCCAGACGCAGGAGCGCATCAGCAATAGCCGCCCAACTGGCACTATTAAATGCATTCCTTACATCCAGAGTCACTACTGCGCAGTAGCGAATACCCCTCCTCTTACGCTGGAGTGCTATCTCGGCGGTTTTCTTAACCGTCAGAATAGCGTCTACAGTGGACCTCCCTTTCCGGAAGCCGAACTGGTTGCCTGAGAGACCATTTACACCCTCGGTGTACCTCGACGGTCTGTTGAGGATGATCTTCTCGAGCACTTTCCCCACCGTGTCAATCAAGCATATTGGTCTATACGCCGACGGGTCACCGGGTGGTTTCCCCGCCTTTGGCAATAGTACCAGGCTCTGCCTCTTCCACGCATCTGGAAATACTCCCTCGTCCAGGCATATCTGCATAGCAGATCTGAACATACCGGGAGCCTCCAAGATTGCGACTTTGAGGGCCAGGTTTGGAACTCCGTCCGGACCTGGTGCCATCCCCATGCTTAGGGATTTTTGGTCCCGCTTCTCGCTAGGCTATCTGCATTCCACTGTTTGGCTATCTTTCTATTGCCTATGATTGACTGGAATCCGATCTACGCAAATTCTGGGACATGGAAACCATTCTATTGGGTCCAGTTCGGTCCACCGAAAAGATCTATTGTGAAAAGCTGTATGTAGCAACGACGGCGCGTGATACAACTGGACGATACGTCGCACGCTTGCCGCGGACTGAAGACCCTGATATGCTTTTGGGAGAATCCAGATCAATAACTGATCGTCGCTTTTTGAGCTTGGAATGCCGCCTTGAAAGAGATCCTGCAACCAAGGGCTTATACAATCGTTTCATGGAAGAGTATCTGCAACTCGGGCACATGAAGAAGGTGCAAGAGCCTGTGCATGATGGTATTGTGCACTGCTACATTCCTCATCACTTCCTTTTTAAGGAATCCAGCTCGAAGGTCCGGGAAGTCTTTGACGCGACATGCAAGACATCGTGCGGCTATTCTTTGAACGACACGCAAGAGCTCTAATCCATCTACCTGAGGTTCCGGACGCAATTCGTCGTTAATGTAGCAGACGTCGAAAAGATGTACAGGCAAGTGTTGTACCATCCCGATGATCTTTCATTCCTCCGTATTCGTCATCGCAGTAGACTGTCCGATTCCATCGCTAAGTACGAGCAACAGACCGTCACCACGGAACGGCAAGTGCGCCGTATTTAGCCACAAAAACCCTCCAGCGAATCGCCAATGATCAAGCATAATTGTATCCCGCTGCTGTCGACCCAATTGTAGACAATTTCTACGTCGACGATCTACCGTCCGGCGTATCGGACGTGGACTCTGCTGTAACTCTCCGACAGCAAGTCCGCCGGGTTAACCCTCAAAAAGTGGGAGTGCAACGTCCAGCAAGTGTTGCAGGATGTACCGCAGGAAGATCTGGTCACCCAGCCTCTTCATGATTTACAAGATGAGCGGACAATCTCCACACTAGGTCTTCCATGGGATCCGAAGGCTTACAATCTCAGAGTTAAGGTAAAAATACCTCTCCCTGCTGCCATTCTTACCAAGCGAAAAGTGATGCCTTACATCGCTCAGATATTCGACCCTCTGGGATTGCTAGGTCCAGTCATCGCAAAGGCAAAAATGTTCATTCAGCGCCTGTGGGCGTTGAAGCAAGACGGTTTTTCCTGCGAGTGGGATTCTCCATTGCCAGAGAAACTTCAACACGGGTGGAAACAATTCCATACTACATTAGCTATGCTCGCTGAAGTTCGAGTTCCTCGTTTGGTGCTCTCTTCTGGTGGTGACAGTATTCAGCTTCATTTCTTCATTGAAAATCAACTCCATCCCTATTTTTGGTGGGACTCCAGCACCATGCTACAGTGGCTGCGCTCATCACCAACCCGCTGGATGACATTTGTCGCTAATCGGGTGTCTAATATCTAGAACACTACGTACATCGACCACAGGAGGTATATCGCTGGCTACGACAATCCTGCTGATGACATTTCCCGCAGTCTCAACCCGTTTCCGTAGTTGGCAACGTCAATCTAGCCTACGAGGATCTGTTGACCTTGTTGGCGCAAGTAGAGATGTGCCCCTTACGCCGATACCTGAGGACCCTACGGATTTGGGCGTTTTAACGCCAGGACACTTCTTTGTTGGAAATAATCTTCAAGCGGTTCCTGAAACAAATTGGAAGGAGACCGCCGAAAACCGTCTGGATTACTGGGATTTAACCCAGAGACGTCTGCAGTAGATCTGGTACCGTTGGTATCCAGAGTACCTGCAGCAACTACAATATCGTGCAACTAAAGGTTGCAACCCGTCGGTCGCAATCGAAGTCGGCGCTGTAGTGACTAGACCTTTTAAAAGAGCTGAATTTACACACTTTTCCGATCACGCTTCCCATAGAAATTCAATCAAGTTAGACTAAATAATTAACACTTTCTTCATCATTTTAAAACCACGTTTATTCTTCCCAACACACATCAACAAACTGATTCCTCTTTTCCTTTCGTAAAGCTATGCCTACTATGATCTGAATTGATTTCTTTTTCAGTGCTAGTTGAACAGTTCGTTGGCTCACGAACATTTTTTGTTTTCACTATACTTTGCTTCCAACTTCTCATAATCGCTACATTCACCCCTTCCTCTACTCTTAGTACATAGATGTTATTCAAAATTTTGTTGCATATGCAATTATTTGATAATGATGAAAAGCTTGGTAGGTCACCAATTCCATGTTTCATCATTACGATTCCGCTATCTGTTATAAAACCGTTAACTTGAATCTTGATATGATCCTGAAAAGAAAAAAAAGTAAATTCAGTATTGCCCAAACAGCTTTATGAATTCTTTGAGTAGTGTTCGTTTCCTGTATCCATCACGATTGAAGATATCATCAGCTGCGGTTTTTCAACGTTTGATTCAAATTGTTTCTTCTTCGGATACCTACTTCTCCTAGAAAAAATCAAGCTTATAATTATTTTTTTTACATTCGAAACATTTTTACTTGCATAATATTCCTCAACACCAAAATGAGCATAAAAAATAAAAGTCTTCTAAAATTACAATAGCAAAAAACGCTTTAAACATTTTAATACAATATTATACTAAGTATCTATGCTTTTGCAATGTTACTTTGGAAAGAGCTTTCCAGACTCGTGACGTTAAAGTGAGCCTTAAACATCGAAATCTTCTAAAACTTCAACAGCAAAAAACGCGTTAAACATTCCTTTTTAATTTCTTTATTAGTATCATTCCAAACATTACATTCATTTCTTATATCTAGGTGTTCAGTGTTATTAGACAACACTATCATCCTAATATGGTTAAAAAAATTTAAAATTTAACATTTTGTTAACAACATATTATATTTCATTTGCCGTAGCAGTTCAGTTTTTTACAGGTGAGTTGATTTCACCTGCTTATAAGAGAAAAAGAAACGCTTTGAATATACTTAACCTAACCTAACCTAAACATATAACGCATTAATCGTGGCAATAGAAGATTGTAACGATTTTTGCCTGAAATTATTAATTATTTTATTTGACATTTGTTCCAATGTTTCAACATTGGATATTCTATGTAACTCATTGATACTATACCAGGGAGGAAGCCTCAGAATCATTTTCAAAATTTTATTTTGAATTATCTGCAGAGCTTTCTTCCTGGTATTACAACAGCTAGTCCATATTGGTACATAATACAACATGGCTGGCCTGAAAATTTGTTTGAATATCAAAAGCTTGTTCTTTAGACAAAGTTTTGATTTTCTATTAATAAGGGGATAGAGACATTTTACATATTTATTACATTTTGCTTGAATGCCCTCAATGTGATATTTGAAAGTTAAATTCTTATCTAGCATGAGCCTTAAATACTTAACTTCATCTGACCAATTGCGTTAAACATTCCAATCCTACTGAACTGGCTATACCTATTTTGAAAACCTGAAGTATAATGAAAGAGTTTTCCAGGTTCTCAATGTTAATGTGATCATAGGAGAACGAGATTTTCTAAAATTTCAACAGCTGAAAATGTTTTACACATTCTTATATTATGTAATTGGTTATCATTGTTCTCAAAATGCTGCTTCGTAAAAAGTTGTTCAGACTAATAACGTAAAAGTGATCATAATAGATTAAAATTTTCTAAAACTGCAACAGCAGAAAACGCTTTAACATTTTAACTCTATTTAATTGTCTATCTATGATTTCAAAATATTACTTCGGAAAGAGTTTTCCAGGCTTATAACCTGACAGTGGACATAAGAGATTGAAAAGTTCCGAAACTTCAACCGCACAAAACGTTGTACAGATTCGAATTTTATGTCACTAATTCTATGTTTGTAAAATGCTACTTTGAAAAGAGTTTTCCATGCTCATAACGCTGATTCGTAGCCAATATCTTGAGAAACTTGCTTTTTTGCCAGTTGCCTTCTCAGGAGTTTCACTTTTTATTTACCTTATCGGATTTAGTTTTATCAGAATATTTTTTTTTTTAGTTTATCCTCTTAGATGACTCGATTTTTTGGTAGCTACCCTCTCGAGGGACTCGCTTTTTTTTTAGCTTACCCTCTGTACCGTTTCAATTCAGCTACTCTCTTATGAGACTCTTTCAGAACAGTTATTCTGATCTCAATTATGAACTTATTTATTATATTAATTTTTTATTACTTTTTTAAATCGAATTCACTCAAATTTTTAAAATGTTAATTTTAGCAATTTGTATGTATTGATTTTTATTTCTTTTAAATAATAAAAACGTTTAAGCTTAGTACTCTATTTTCTCTATCTATTTTTCAATGTGTGCATAACTGATCGAAATCTTCTTCTTCTTCTTTTTGGCGTTACGTCCCCACTGGGACAGAGCCTGCTTCTCAGCTTAGTGTTCTTATGAGCACTTCCACAGTTATTAACTGAGAGCTTACTATGCCAATGACCATTTTTGCATGTGTATATATCGCGTGGCAGGTACGAAGATACTCTATGCCCTGGGAAGTCGAGAAAATTTCCAACCCGAAAAGATCCTCGACCGGTGGGATTCGAACCCACGACCCTCAGCTTGGTCTTGCTGAATAGCTGCGCGTTTACCGCTACGGCTATCTGAGCCCCGAAATCTTCCAATATTTAAAAAGCAAAATATGCTTTACTTTTCCTAATCCTTTGTAACTGGTGATCTTTTTTCTTAGCATACTACCTATAAAAGTTTTTTTTAAGCTCTTTACCCTTTTCTCATTCTGTGTTAATGGCTATTTATGTAACGTAAATACTTCTCCTTCTAGCTCTTTACATCAAAGAGAGTATGAGAGATCGAAATCTGTTAAAGTTTCAATTACAAAATTCGCTTTATACATTACTATGGAAGAAAGGGGACTCGCTTTCTGTAAGATATTCTCTCAGAGCACTCGCAGTTTTGGCCAATTAATTTAGGAGACTCGTTTCATGTAAGCTATTTTCTCAGGGTTCTGGTCCTTTTTTACAGTTATTTCAGAAAACTCACTTTGTCACCTATCAATTTAGCTAGTCGCATTATTACTGTTATTTTTCACAAGGCTCCCTATTTTTCTCTTCCCTTGCAAGAAACTCACTTTATCTCAATTACTCTCTCATTACATTCACTTTTTATTAACTACTCTTTAGGTGGCTTATACTCTTTTTAAAATTTGATTTAACTGCGGTCTCAAGAGACACGCTTGATTTACCTATTCAGTTTAGTTTTTAATTACCTTTCGTAGTCGCCCTTTTTAAAAAAAATCTCTTTTGCCAGTTACCCTCTCAGGAGATTCACTTTTATCAGATACTTTCATAGGAAATTTGTTCTTATCTAAAACAATTACCCTTTAAGGAGACTCACTTTGGGCAGCTTTTCTCTCATAAGACTCGCTTTGTATGAACTACCCTCTCAGTGGACTAGTTTTTTTTTTCATCGTTTACCCTCTCAGGGGCCTTGCTTTCCTAGCTACTCTCTCAAGGGACTATTTTTCTATTAGCTACCCTCTCAGGGGACTCGCTTTTCTAGCTCACTTGCTCTGTTGTAAATTACCCTCTCAGGGGACTTGATACTTTCATAGCTTACCCTCTTAGAGGACTCGCTTTTCTAGCTCACTTGCTCTTTTGTAACCTACCCTCTCAGGGGACTTAATATTTCCGTAATTTTTTCGTTCACCCTCTCACTTGTTTTTTTTTTATAAATTACCCTCTCAGGGGACTTGATATTTGCGTAGCTTACCCTCTCAGGGAACTTGTTTTTTTTGTTTACCCTCTCAGGGGACTCGTTTTTTAGCTACCCTCTCAGGGGACTCGCTTTTCTAGTTCTAGCTTTTTTTTGTAACCTACCCTCTCAGGGGACTTGCTTTTTTATCGTTTACCCTCTCAGGGGACTTGATATTTTCGTAGCTTACCCTCTCAGGGGACTCGCTTTTCTAGCTCACTTGCTCTTTTGTAAATGATCCTCTCAGGGGACTTGATATTTTTGTAGCTTACCCTCTCAGGGGACTTGATTTTTTTTTTCGTTTACCCTCTCAGGGCACTCGCTTTTTTAGCTACCCTCTCAGGGGACTCGCTTTTCTAGCTCACTTGCTCTTTTGTAACCTACCCTCCCAGGGGACTTGCTTTTTTATCGTTTACCCTCTCAGGGGACTTCATATTTTCATAGCTTACCCTCTCAGGGGACTCACTTTTCTAGCTCATTTGCTCTTTTGTAAATTACCCTCTCAGGGGACTTGATATTTTTGTAGCTTACCCTCTCAGGGGACTTGATATTTTTTCGTTTACCCTCTCAGGGGACTCGTTTTTTAAGCTACCCTCTCAGGGGACTCGCTTTTCTAGCTCACTTGCTCTTTTGTAACCTACCCTCTCAGGGGACTTGCTTTTTTGTCGTTTACCCTCTCAGGGGACTTGATATTTTCGTAGCTTACCCTCTCAGGGGACTTGCTTCTTTTCGTTTACCCTCTCAGGGGATTCTCTTTTATCAGATACTTTCATAGGAAACTCGCTCTTATCTAAATAAATTATCCTTTAAGGACACTCACTTTGTGCAGCTTTCTCTCATGAGACTCGCTTTGTATGAACTACCCTCTCAGTGGACTCGTTTTTTTTACCATTTCAGGAAACTTGCTTTCCTAGCTACCCTCTCAGGGGACTATTTTTTATTAGCTACTTTCTCAGGGGACTCGCTTTTCTAGCTCACTTGCTCTGTTGTATCTTACCCTCTCTGGGGAATTATATTTTTTTATAGTTTTTCCTCTTAGGTAACTCGCACTCTGTTAGATTTCCTCTCGGAAAACTCACATGTCCATAGCATAGCCTCTCAGAGGACTCGTTCTAATTTAGCTTATGTTTATGTTTAGTGGATTTTTTCAGAACAGTCAAACTACTATTTATTTATCATATTCAATTTATGTATTACCTTATTTTGAAAATTTTCAACTTTATTCAAACTCTACCTGACAGAGCAAATTAAAAAAAAAACTATGGATAAGCATAGAGTATACATTGATTTTTATTTCTTTAAACATTAAAACCTTTCAGAATCGTATTCCATTTTCTCTATCTATTTTTTTTATCTTTTCTTTTATATTTTTTTTCTGTTCAAGTATTCTCATTATTTATGTTACCTTTTCACAAGTCTCGCTCTTCTCCCCCTCCCTTTCTGGATACTCTCTTTATCTTAATAACCCTCTCATTCAATACAAATTGTGTTAGCTACATTTTATGTAGCTTATATTTTCTTTAAAGTTTGTGTTAACTATCCTCTCAAAATACACGCTTTATTTATTTAATCTTTTGATTGCTTTCCATAATAACCCATTAAAAAAATCTATTTTTGCCGGTTACCCTCTAGCTTACCCTCTCATGGGGATATGCTTATTCTTTGTAGCTTACCCTATCTGGAGACTTTTGTTTTGTAGCTTATCCTCTCAATGGATTTCGTTGTTTGTAGTGTAATTTACCCTCTCAGGTGCTTCGCTTTCAGTGAGTTATCCTCTTGGATAGACGCTCTTTTAGCTTACCCTTTCAGGGGGTTCTTGGTTTGTGGTGACCATCTATTTCCTCTTTATCTTACCCTCAGAGGGGACTCATCTAATTTCTGCTACCCTCGTAGGGGACTCTCTAAGAACTACATGCCACTCTCAACTTTAAACATATATATAAGTTACATTCTTATTTCTTAGTTCCCAGACATTTGAACATGCACTCAAACTTAAGTGAGTATAGAAAACATTATAAAATGCTTAAAATTAGCATCGAATATGCATAGATTTTTTGTTTCTTTCAAGCCATGTCTAAACAATCTCAATTCAAGAAATAACACATTCAAAACCGCCAATCATTTCTAATTTTTTTTAGCAAATAGCAATTCAAATACTTTTGAGTCACATAACAGTCTACTTACTTCAGGTTCAAATGCATCCCGTACAGATAAATAGCATTTCCTCTACTTTTCTTTCGACGGTGATTATCCCGTTTTATTTTAATACTGCTGTAGTGCTGTGTGCGTTTGAAATGCGAGAACACCAAACGCGGTAAGATTTTTAACCAGGAAGGCGAAGTCGAAGATTGATTTTCTTTGCTAGGTCAGCAGTGATATGGATCATGGTTGCTAAATATCCTTTGGTTACTTTGTGTTACCACATTTGAAGCCCAGTTTGAGTGAATTCGCACGTCGAACGCAAACAGCAATATTGTTTGAAATGCAAATATCAAATGCGGGAACACCAAACGCGGTAAGATTTTTCACAAGGAAGGCGAAGTCAAATATAGCTTTTCTTTGCTAGGTTTGCGGTGATATACTAGTTGTTCCGGCAAACTGTATTTGTCTATGGTTTAATAGTCAAGCAGTAGGCCATGCCAAAATACTCTAAGAAATGTCAGTATACTGTTTCACTTTTTTTTCACCTTTTTTCGGATGGTTTTCACAAAAGAACTAAGACATAAACACGTCGCAACCCTTATCCAACCCAACACTGAAAGAATGATATCACCCCGTTGAATCGTTTTAACCTAACTCATGGCAATACAAACAACGTTTCATTTTTATGTATGTACATGAATTTATTTATATAAAACATATGTGTATCAAACACCATTTTTTAATTTTAAATTGATGTTATCTTGAAAATAATAATCATCTTTGATAAAATCTTAATACACTGTGAATGCATCTGATTATCATAATTTAATTTCTACAGTGCATAGTTACAAACTGTTACAGAAAACATCACATCACAGGTTTTTGAAAAATGAATATTTGAATCACGATTTATTTATCATTTACGCAAATGTCCTAGAGTTGATTGACGATTTCATATAAATCTGCGTTGAATAGTACCATATAACTGCAAACAAAATTGACAATGATCTTTGTCTTTTCTAGAAAACATTGATTCAAACACGTTTCCATACCCATTTAATAACCGTTATTTGATTTGCATTTACAATTTTTAAGAATACAGTTGATAATTAAGAGAGCGGCAGTTATTTGTCCAATCATTGTTGGGTTCTTTTGGTCAACTAATGTCAGGAATCAAACATTGTTTTACCTTTTTTTTTGTTAACATAGTCGACCATGATACTTGCTGTATAAACAATTGCACGAGTTTATTAATTTGGCTTTTAAGTGTCACCAAATCCACTGGTTGCCATGGTCACACGGCACCGCTAAAACGTCAAAGAGTGAACGCTTGCATTGGTCCATTTTGTATAAAATCCTCATTATATTTACTAATTATTTAAGCGCACACATTATCGAAGTTTTTTAAAAAACCTACCTTAGACAAACAGGATATAATAAACGCGCAATCAACAGGCATTCAGTTTTTCATCACTCACGTGCATGCGCGTGAAAACAAATCCTCAGAGTTAATCTTTTCAAAGCACGTGTTACTTTCCTTTCTTCATTCGGTATATCCATTACCCACACAATCGATTGAGGCGAATAACACTGAAAACTGTTCATTGTCACGGATACTTTCAGATTCCATTTTTCAAATCCCCACAAATTAACAGGAAAAATCGAAAAACGGTAATTTCACTAACAGGTCCTCAGTTCTACACACGTTCTTTCTATCACCTCTGGGAGCAGATGCGCCATGTAGTGACTAGACCTTTTAAAAGAGCTGAATTTACACACTTTTCCGATCACGCTTCCCATAGAAATTCAATCAAGTTAGACTAAATAATTAACACTTTCTTCATCATTTTAAAACCACGTTTATTCTTCCCAAAACACATCAACAAACTGATTCCTCTTTTCCTTTCGTAAAGCTATGCCTACTATGATCTGAATTGATTTCTTTTTCAGTGCTAGTTGAACAGTTCGTTGGCTCACGAACATTTTTTGTTTTCACTATACTTTGCTTCCAACTTCTCATAATCCCTACAGGCGCCATCGTTATCATTGTGATGACGTCCTTGTGGTGACCCTGAAGACAGCAAGCGTCAAGAAAGTGGAGCGCCACGTGGCCCGCATTGCACTTTTTCCGTCACCGAGATCTTCCAAATAAGAACCAAGTAGAGCAACCCTTACTGGAAGAACTTGCTCGATGCTCACCTGCGTTTCTGCAAAGGTAATTTCAGTGTCAACGTCTTGGAGTCTCTGTCAACGACTAGCGAAGAAAGTCCTTCGAAGCTCGGCAAGGCGAGTATCGCCAACATAGACTATAATCTGTCTCGCGGGCTAACCCAAACAGCACTGGGGAATTTCAAAAATCGTATTTGATTTTTTTAGGTGAAAATGGTATAATGTTTTTTTTATCAGAGGCGTAGAACTCCATCCGTGATCAAACGTCGTCATCCCACTTCTACCCTCCGCTATATGAATGATGGAGGCGCGTCGATCGTCGCAAGTGTCTCATTCAACAGTCAATAGAGATATCGTATGAAATGATTGTATTCAACTACAAATTGGACATAATCCTGTGGCACATTTTATCCGCCGGTCATTTTACACCCAGCTCCCCTTCAATTGTTGGTGGGAAAAGGAAAAACTTTGACTTCTCGCACTTGGCTGAAACTTTTGCTTTCATCATCATTCTTTACTTTGAACCATGATCCGTTACACATTGGGCAAAAAAAAAAGAAAAAAAGTAAGGTCAACCTTGCGAAATTTGCAATGAGAAGATTTATTTCTGCTGATTTTCGAAATTAGCCAAAAAAGTTTTGCAATGTTTTTTTCCCCAACGCCAGATGGCTTTTCTGTCGATTGAGTTTGTGCAAAAAATGGTACCGCATCTGGTCTTGGTTTGCGAATAAGTATACAGAAGGAACTTCCTCCGGAGTTAATGTACTGGCGAGGGCCGACAGAAGGACGTCACTCAACTTTTCCTTAGTGGCCATCCCATTTTTGTAGAAACGAAGTTTACGTTCGATCACTTGCCTCTGATTCGATTCGTTGCTTATTGGCTTTATTGAGGATTGATTTTGCTACTTTTAACAGTGGACACATAGGTTCCACAATGACGGTATGGTATACGGTTAAGTTGTAAACACTGACATAATGCTTGTTAAAGTATCAATGATTGGATTTATGTCTTCGCTTGACAGCTTTTATTGGCTTGTTGGGAAGCATAACTTTTCTCGAATTGGGACAATGATGTTTTATATGGGGATTGATAGAGCCAATAAAAAGAACCTTTGAGCAATAAGCTGTATTACAATGTAAATAAGGAGACATTTGCGTAATAACGGAAAACTTTATGTGTTATCACTTCGGTTCTACGCTATTATGTTCATTGGTATGAAATCCTCGTCAACATCAGCGCGGTAATTCTGGTGATGATAAATTGCGCGACAACCAGAAGGTTAAGTTGTTACGTAACGAAGCATGGTGCCACTAATGAAAATGACTTGTTCTGATAGGTTTTCCTTGAATGTCATGAACGTGATGCACATATTTGCACTTTTGCATTTATGAGTATTTTGCTTTTCTCTGTATATTTAACAATTTTTCCTTAATGACATCTAAATTGATTCATTGAATATTATAATATCGTAAAATGATTCATAATTCATAATCATCATAACTACAGTTAACTCTCCCTTTCTCGATATTTCGTGTAACGATATCGAGTACAGTATGGCCCATAAAAATGCGAAAATTGTTTGAACGTGAATATAGCATCCACAAGCGTTATTTGCATTGTTTTTTTTATAGTGAATGTAATTTCTGATTATTGTAGTATATTCTGGCATAACTTTGTTATCCAGGACAATTTTTGTCATATTTTTCTTACTGTCCTAAATAATGTAATAAAGCAAATAAGTTCAAAGGTTTTGTCCGCCCAAAGCTAGAAACAGCGTCTGATTGTCGTATACTATGGTGAAAAATTTTACACCTTCAAAAATTACACTTTATTGTTGAAAATTTTAGTGTGATTGGTATCAGAGGATGGAGGAGTTCTTAGAAAACGTGTTTTTCATGATCACAATGAAATATTTTGCCAGGGTCATAGTTTGGAGGGCATTTGCGTCTTATAGGTTTGATATGCCTCTATTTTTTGTTAAGGTTGAATAAAAAAAACAGGGACTTTACAGAATTTTGAGGATAAAATTTGTTCCTTCGGGTAGAGACAACTTATATCAATACTAGCTCAAAGGTTTTGAGCAAAACGGAGCCGCTCATCACACTTATACGAAGGTTCAATCAAAGCTCTCCAAAATGAGCCGTTTTTTCGAACATATGTTTAAGTCTCCAATTACCCAGGTATGAATCAATTATATTATTTGATATGGGCGTATGCTGGAGACAAGGCCTGTGAAGAATCCCACGCCATCGTTGATGTTTTAGAAGCTTTCATCACACAGATATTGAACTCGACGTCGGCATGATAAAATTTGAAGGCATGCTTCAAACTCCTCTCTGGTAAAGTCAAAATAACAGATAAAAATCATATCCAAAGCGAAAAACTGAGTCTAAATAGATTAAACAATACAAGTTATGCATAATATTTTTGTTTCATTCACATTTTCTATGTAAAAACTAACATAAAACATGATATGACGATTTTCGCATTTTTTATGCGCCATACTGTAAGTGCACCATAGCAAAAGTTGGTTTTCATGACTACCTCGATTGTCTCTTGCATCGTATTTGCACTGGTTTTGAGTTCTGTAAGTCGGTACCTCCCTAGCTCGATGATCTCTTCAATATCGAGTTATGAAGAGTTGACAGTATATAAGTTCCAATTATTATAATGATTTTCGCAACGTTTATCGCATAAGTGGCCTATATGCATTTTAGTCACAGAACTTACTAGGGTAAACATTTCCGTTGACTATTACAAATATTGCAAAGCTTTTTAACAAATAGTCTTTTCCATATTATTGATAATTTGTTATTAAATGCATAAATGTTATTGTTTTCAACAATAATTTCTATAATAAAACCAGAATACAGGAATTTCATAGCAATAACACATTTTTATTGTTCCACGCTTAAGAAGAAAAACTTTCTTCATCGGTATTTCACTGGTACTACTGGTACTGATGATTGATGCAGAATACTTAAAACGGTATTCATCAAATGTGGTCGGAATCCCAATTTGGCCACCTACTTCAAATTTGCAACGTTAGAAAGGTGAACGACGAAAAGTGTGATGGATATTTTGACTGTTTGTCTGTGATAAATTCATCTGAACAGAATATTTCGTTACACTTTTGGTTACATTCTTCATTCGATAGCATAAGATTCGATACAAGGCTGCCAGATATTCAAGATAAGCCAGTAAAGGATATTGTGAATAAGTGTAAATTATATATGCATATAAGTAATCATTCTTTCAGACTTTATTTTGACCTTCAGGATAAAGCAGGCTAGAAGTGGCTTTCTCTACATTTCAATTTATTTGTTTCAAACCATTAGATGTGGAAGTTTCAAATTGCGGGAACATGCGCAACCTAATGATTTTTAGTGTCAAAAAGGTGCAAAATTTTATATCAAACCTTCAATAACTCGAAAAGTATGAGAGATTAAAATATACTTTTTCTTTCAATATTACTTTCCCAAACACCGTTAATTTGTATATTCATGAATACGAAAAAGTAAATTCCGTTTTTACTTTTAGGCCGATTAATCGCCAAATTGACACTTTCATAAAATAGCGATTATTTATGGAAAAACTTTCTCGAAAACACTATAGTACAAAACAATTTCGATCAAGTTTTTTTTCAGTGACGGGTATTGTGTACGAGGGACGGAAATGTATTTCAGGGGTGCAAGACGTGTTTCCACAGCGACAAATACACATTCTATTGTACTTCATTCCTCGAACCGGAAATAGGCGACGGCTGTGTATCGGTTTATGGACAAAAGGTCGAAAGACAAAACGTCGAAAGGACAAAAAGTCGAAAGACAAAAGGTCGAAAGGACAAAAGGTCGAAAATGATTTGCATGGCGGGAAATGTTTCCTTCTTTGAAAATAGATTTTCGACCTTTTGTCCCTCCTTTTTTGTTCTTCGACCTTTTGTCCTTTCGACCTTTTGTCTTTCGACCTTCTGTCTTTTCGACCTTTTGTCTTTCGACCTTTTGTCATAGATTCGTCCGGTAACACCAAGAAACAGAAAGACTCTTCACTTTGTGCAGCACACTGAGCCAGGTTCTCCATCTTTCTTGTTGGAAGTCGGTTATCGGCTCGTTCCATCCGATTTTAGATCGCCATATCTCTTGAAGCAGTACCTTCAAGAACATAAGCACGTTCGCAAGGAGTCCCAATGGTTCTAAGACGGACATTAGGATCCGTAGCACTTCACGCTCCGTGGGAGCTTGCTCTCCAGATAACAGCTCATGTTGGCATCGCTTCGGAATCTTGATGGTGAACGTGTCGTCGGCTGTATGCCACCACATTCCCAGAACTTTCTCGGTGGGCAGCTCACCATTCTTGTTCAGGTGTCTGGGTTCGATTCCCGGTCGGTCCAGGATCTTTTCGTAATGGAAATTTCCTTGACTTCCCTGGGCATAGAACATTTATCGTACATGCCACACGATATACAAATGCGAAAATGGCAAGTTTGGCAAAGAAAGCTCTCAGTTAATAGCTGTGGAAGAGCTAATAATGCTCTTTCCCAGTGAGGACGTAATTTCAAGAAAAATAATTAGTATTTAGCACTTGAGTTTAGCTTTTCCAAAAATGCTTACAAATCCAGATATATATTTTTGTTTTTCCTTGTTCTCTTTACCTTTTCTATCTTTTTCGTCTTGTTTGACGTTTGCCTACTACAAAATCTGTGTCATGTTATACCAGTGGCGGCTAGTCCCGATGGGGCTCATATATACTAACAAGTTTGTAAGGATTTCAAAATTTACACAATCCGTGTGAAGATTATGGAATTCACACGATTATTTTACATGGCACGTATTCCCCGTGTAAAAAAAATCTTAGTGTATTTCATTCGAGTTATAAGGTAAAAATATCATATTATATTACATTCACTCTTTTTCCATAAATAGGGCACATGGTATCAAATAAAGTTGATCAATCGACTTGGTTTTCTTTCAATTTCTAAGTGATTGAGTAAAATATGTTATTCTAGCAAAACATACTGAAAAATGAAATTTTAATTACGTACTCACTTTTTTTTAAGAAATTGGCACAGTAGAGTTTCCAGTTTTCCCGGGGTTTAATTTGAGGAAAAAAAACGTAAAAATAAAGCAAATTTTATGGAATTTTCTATTTTAAATTATTTGTATTTCATGTGTATTCATTTTATACCACACACTAAGCTCTTACGGCGAATTTCATCGTAATCTCAACAGCTGAACAGTTCGGTGAAAGAAAACACCGTTACTTCGTCGGAATTTAACAGATTCCGGTGATTTTTTTTACCGAATACTGTAAACATTTACCGTACTCCGTTAATTTATTTTACCGAACTGTTCAGCTGTTGAGATTTTACAGGAATCCGTAATATAATTTAAGTGTGCAGTAAATTTACATGGCTGTTTCTCTTTTTTGTGAGTAATTTATTCATGTTTCTAAAAATAAACTGTTGCCTTATGCTGAAAATTGTAACTGTCACACTCACTTCCGTGAATCACAAGTCAGTCTTATCAGATGCCATCTGTAAAACAAATGTTTCGTGCTCCCTAGCGTCACCTGTTGGCAAAATTAAGAATCAACCAACACGATCAATGATAGCCCTTGAGCTACTGAACAACTTTGCCGAAGACGCCAACTTTCTAAGTAGTCAGGCTCCCGGGATATTCGCAAAACCAAGGGTGTTGTACAAAGTACAACGCGCGACTACTCGCGTTATAAAAATTCGCGCGACGACCGAAAGGTTAACAAAGTTGATAATGATGCGGTTGCAAATAACGCAATTATCTTTGGTCTTCCATCTAAACCAAAAGAAAACGTGCTTGGATAAGTTGAATAAACGGCTCTTTGAAAAACATAGTTTCAGCCACCCGAATATTTTCTAGTAAAAAATCCAATGTAGTAGTTCCAATAAGAGTCAAATTCAATTCCAAAGCTGAAAAAGAAGCGATGTTTAATCGAAAAAAAAAATTCAATTACTCAAGTCGTCCTCAATCGACCCATCTTTTCTAATTAACGGTCAACTTACAACTATCATTATTCGTAATGAATTAACTTCATCAACACTCGAACTTATGAAGGAGCTACGTGGCTTACAGCATAAGCATAATATCAAGTACATATGGGCGGGAAAGACTGGCGATATATTGATTAGAAAAGATGAGAGCTCGACGCCTCAAGTTATAAAATGTCGTAGCGATTTTGAAAGAGTCAATATGTTAGTTATATTTATTAGGTTCATTATTTAAAAATTACTGTTTTTTTTGCTTGTTTTTGTTTTGGTTTAATAATCAAAAATGGATAATTTGAAAAATTTCTATCACGATACCATTGAAGACTTTAATGATGAAACTGCAAATCGTAATGTGAATGCCTTGCGAATATTACAATGGAATGTAAGAGGAATAAATGAAATGAGGAAATTCGAAAATATTTTAGAATTCATAGATAACTTCTGTGTTCCGATTGTTGTAATTGTGTTGGGATAAACTTGGCTTAAAGATGCGCATTGTTCGATGCATAATGTTCGAGGATATAATTCAATATTTTCATCCAGAAAAAAACATCTTCTGGAGGACTAGTGCTCTATGTGCGCAATACAATAGAGGTTCAAATTGTAGAGAATGCGGTTTCAATTGGATTTCATCACGTTCATTTACGGCTCAAGTTGCATGGAAGTTTTTACAATATTCATGGCATATATCACCCACCGTCTTTTGACTTCAGTAATTTCCATGCATTATTAGAAAATTGGCTCACTAATGCATCTCAAGCCTGTCCAACGTTTATTGTAGGTGATTTGAATGTACCGCAACCTATGCAACAACAACGTAGTAGTCAGATACAAGAATCTTATTGAGTCGTATGGAATCCTATGTGTTAATATTGACGCTACAAGACCGGTAAGCTCAAATATTATGGATCACTTTGTATGTTCATTTGAAAAAGCTTCTTTGCTACAGAATGACACAATTTTCAGTAATGTTAGTGATCATATACCTGTTGTCTCGAGCCTATAATTAGCATGTCAAAATAATCGAATAGAGCTTTTTAAAAAGGTAGTCAACCATGATAAATTGAACTGTGAATTTAAATCGTATATTGATAGCATTGCTGAAATCCAAGATGTTAATTTCTGTCTCAGTGGCATAATCAACAAATATAATACCTTGTTACAGAAAATGAACCATATTTTAGTTGTCTTTATTTTTTCCCCGGAAAAATATTGGCGTGCAAAGCAAAATGTGACAATTTCGTTAGGATTGAAACTTGTATCAATCTCCTGGGATACTTTGAACAATTGTATGGTAAAGGAGTTTGAAAACTTCTCATCCCATTTTCTCAGTGTCTACTTTTTACAGATGGGACTGTTTTGTTTTCACATAGATGCTCAATTCGTTTTAAAAGAAAAGAACTAGGCGAGAAATACGGGAATCCCGGGAAACAGAAAAAACATTTCCCGGGATTGTAAACTGTAACGATGCATCTTAGAATGCTTCAAAACACATTTTTGGCATCAAATCTCACTCCTTGATAGAGCTGAGATGGTGTGAGAACAAGCTATGGAACCTTTTCGAAGGACACTAGGCACTAGCGGTAGTGCACTGAAATCCACACTGTGGCATAGTGAACCATCTCCTCGAATATCGAGTTGAGTTCATTGGATGTAAAGCTATGTATACTCACAGAGTGGACCAAGCAGTTAAAACCTGCACAAAAACACAACCGGTCATTCTTGAAGTGCTCCTCGTTGAGTTGAGCCGTCCCACAACAACTATTATTTACTGGTGACGAACTTCAAGAATGTGTTTGGACAAATGAAACATTACTCCGAAGATTTAGAGTAGGGGTAATCGAGAAAAGCAGTAGAATCTCCGAAACAGAGCTATGAACCAAATGCGACAATGAGATGAAAGCAAAACCCTGACGAGGCAACGAATTTAACCGGATTGGACAATTTGGACGAAGGAAGGTGAAGGGTTGTCCCTGCCTAACCTGATAATGTTCGAATATTAGTAGTTAAATATCCTACAGTTACATACTATAGTAGTTCTTAAGATTAGTTTTAGTAATTAAATTTAATTTCATACCCGATTTGTAAATACTTCCATTACTCTTCAATGAATTCCTTGATTAGTTGTAAATCCATGTAAATTTTGTCCGTCCTTCTTCGTTGTATATAGAATTCCTTTGTAAATAGTACTTCGTAAGGTTCTGCGGTGGAATCTTCATCGTCAGGTCATTTTTCCATCCATGGTCCAGAAATCTTGTTTGGTTTCGGTACCGTAATCTCTCCAGCAAGTCATGGTCTGCACAATTTCCGTCGAAATAAGCTCATCCATTTGCCAGCCATAGCCATCATCCTTTCGTTATCTATCCTGTTTGGTGCGATAGACCGATTCCTTTTTCCGTCACGATATTTTCCAGCAGCAGCAGCTTAGCAAATCCACCACGATAATCCCACGTCGCAGCTCCTAAAAACACGAAAAAAAGCAATTAATTCACGACTGGGAGGAGGTATTTTGAATACTCCCCCGTAAAGCACCATACACGAACAATTCGTGAATAATTTCACGAGTTTTTCCGCAAATTTGCAGCACATCGCTGCGTACAGGCACGTTTTCCGAAATTTTCACGTTCACTTTGTTTTGATTTGCCGAGTTGAGTTTGACAGTTTGACGGTTTGACCCGAACCGGTTCTCGCGCGGTGCGTTTAGTACTTGTACCGGTATGAATCAGTGTGAAGTTAATGTGAAGGATTATTTAAGGGTTATGTTGTGGGTTTATTTCTTTTCAAATTTCGCTTTATCAGATTTGAATCTGGTGTAGAAGTTTGATTAAGATTTAGTGATTACGTTATTCAGTAGAAGTGGACAATTTGCCTGAAGAAAAGCTTCGGGGTGGGCCATTTCTCTGTTTAACAGTTTTATGCGGTAAATTCAGTGAATGGATCGGTGCTCAACGCAATGATTGGGGTAGATCCATAAACTGAATGAGCCTGTTTTTGAGTTATTTGGGGTTATGTTTGTTTTCACTCAGTTCAGATGTAACTGACTTGAAGACAGTATCTGGGAAGTTTGTTTTGAAGGTTTTCAGTAGAGGTGCATGGTACAAAGCAAACCGTTCGAATCCGTAAGGGATAATCTGTAAATTTTTCGATAAATTCCGTTCATTGTATTGAGTATCCGACAGTTTCAATATAATTGGGGTATGTTTCGAGATCTATGTAAGTAGTTAGCATTCGCTGGAGACCGGAGTCGAAAGACGCTGATGGTCAGTAGTAGGCACGATCGTTAGAACGTGTTCTATAAGTAGAGGAGGAGTCAACTCTCGTAGTTGATAATGATAACATATGACCCCGAATGTGAACATACTTTCAGAAATTGAGTAACTTACCTAGCTAGTGTAAATATTTAGTTAAATTGATTTAACTAAATTTCCGTAGGGAAAATTTAATTAAATATAATTAAAATTTCCCTACTAAAATTTAGTTAAATCAATTTAACTAAATTTTCGTACTTAAGCATGGAGTGATGTAACAGGTACGCCAAGCGTGCGTTACTGTGTATATATTATAGTATTATTATTTGTATTAAATTTGTATATATTAGTTAACCTTGAATAATAGCTAAAATGAATTAGCAAAATACAATTGAATTCCAACCAATCACAATATTTTACACTGCACTGTTAGTGAAAGACTTAAGACATATTGAACTTCGCCTGAAGGTTATGCAACCAGCAGTTATCGTTACGCAACAGAATTCGCGAGGTCAAGGAGAGAAGTTATCGTTAACGGCTATGATGCTCGGATCTATGTCCGAAGGTCATCTTCACTTCGTGTCCTTGGATTTGATGGGAAAATGGGAGGGCAAGATCTGATGTAGCCTGCATGAGCGAGATGCGATTCAATCTTGGGAGTATCAATAGTCAATTTTATCGTACTCGTTCGGCTGAAGCATTTCCGGCTTATCCTACTTTCGAGGTTTCTTATCTGAGGACATTACAGTCACTCGATCATTTGCCTAGAGACTCGAAAACGTTTAGGAAGTGTGGCTCTGCCAATAACCGCGGTGTTCGAGGTAGTGAGTTTGAAAATTTTAAAAGTCTTTCCAAGTGCTAACCCCCCCGTGTTTCATTGCAGTGATCTGAGTAGAATAAAATTAGAAGTTTATTTGACCACGTTAAATTAAATTAAAATTAAAATCATGTGCGTGCCATGTGCGTTGTCTTTAATCCTCGTTTCGTACAGCCGTACGACGGCTTTCTGTGCCCTGTTTAGGAACCTCACTCGATTCATCCGTGAGCTACAACTCTCCAGCGAGTCCGTCCGTTGGCAGATTTCCTGGCCGACGGTCATCCAACGGTCAGAAGGGGCCGCGCCGTCACCATCGCGCCCAGGTGGATGTCCGATTGAAACCACGTTGAGTAGTCGAGAAGTAAGGATCCATTCCGGCTCCGATCCGCCCTGCTAGGTGAACACCGACATCACTAGCAGCGAGCAGCAAACGTTTCCACCAACCCCCATCTCTCCACCAACTACACCATCCGTCCAGCAACCCATATCTAGCATGCAGTAGCTGATCCCGCAAAGTCGATCGCACCCCAAAATAACAGGCCTGTAAGTACAAAGAGCTCTTTTTCCATATTGTCCGTGTGCACATGTGACGACGAGATAACTCGTCAATGAACCCATAGCGTTTTGTGGTTCCCGAAATTCTAGCCTGCGGGCTATATTTGTAGCGCTATTGTTTCGTGAGATGCGATGAAGAACGAGGTAAACGAGAAGTAGAAAATACACGCACATGTAGGATAGGTATGAGTAGGTAGCAAAAAGTTGAATTCGATAAGTAAAATGTAAAATTGTGAACTTGAATAGATGTATTTTTGAATTCCATATTGAAACCTCTTTTAGATCCCTATCCGCTTCTTTGATTCATGGTGTTGTTAGCATGGCGAAAGATTTCAGGTCGCGCGCTTAGATTTTGAATTTTGAATTCACTGAAAGTGTGAATCTCAGAGTGAAGGGTGAACCGGTTCCATGACGGTGTCGACATCTGGTGTATTTGGCGGTGACTTCCAGTGATGATAACCGAAAGTTTCCTCGGAAAGCTTCAGTACCGTTTCGTTTACGGTGATTTTGGCTATTATGCTCCTTTGATTGGAATGCAAATCAGTAAGTCTGATGTGGGTGAATTTGGGGATTGCTGGACCATTTTCCTATCCTTTCCAAGGAACGAATTGAATCAAACCTTAGGTTAAGTCTCATGCCGGGCAATTTAACATTGGCGAATGGTCCTCATTAGAGATGGCGCTTAAGCTATTCGCTTAACCAACGGAAAACGGCCAGTAATCCATGTTTGGAGAGGAAAGTTTAGTTCTTTCGGAGTAGACCGCCAGTCGTTCCCAAACGACAATTTGGCGTGCTACAAATCGGTACACAAATATTATCAAAATAAGCATTGTGTTGTAAATCCTATACGATACATCTAATAAGAAGGGCCCGCAGTAAACGACTCTGTTCGTGAAGTGTTTTGCGACTTGTGATTGTTAACCCTCTAATAACCAAATTTTTATTTTCGATTTAAATATCATTTTGAGTTATCTAAAATCGTCCTAAACTCGTTTTGGGCAATAATTTATTTTTATTCGCAAATCTATGAACTTAAGTTTTTGATTTTTATAATTTTTATTTTTGAACATCCCTATTCTTTATAATTTTTTCTTGAAGCCTTTTAAAGCACTTTTAAAAATAATAAATTTTAATATTTTTCTGAAAATGATGTACCAATTACTAGTCCAATTACTAGTGGAGGTACTAAGCACGATTGAACTTTATTTAAACTCCCAAATTCAAGATGTGCAATTAATGTACAATGTTGTAACGGAAAGTAACGACCATTGACTTAATGAGAAAAATGATTTCGTCGCAGTAATCCACGGCATGTCAGTGAAAAATTATACCTCCACTATTGGTACACTGTTCCTTTATTTATTTTTTTTTTTTTTTGTTTTAAGGCACTCCGTGCTCGTGGCCACTACTGTGCCGGAATCAGTTCACCTGCATCTATTTTTCCCGCTCAAATAACCGCTATATAACGTTAAAACTTTAATTTAAAAAGTGGGTCCATAAATGAACATGTGATTTTGACATAAACTTGAGCGTTTGGCATTAAAATTGGGACAGGGCTTTAGGACCCTATTATGACGTGTGACAATGACGTTTCCCAAGAAGAAAAAAAGAAGTGTTTTGGCTGCAAATTGGGGCTTCTATGTTTTACATAACCACCTAAGGTCTCGCTAAGGTTTTGAAAAAGGAATAAAAATTCGCCTTTTACGGACTCTCTACAGGCCAGAACCGTGAACGTTGAAAGATGCAGACCGTAAAGCCTTTGGTTGTAAAGTGCTGCCCACAATACTCAGTGAGAAACTAGAAAATGGTGTCTGGCACAGCCGTATGAATTACGGGTCACCGTTGTCGAAGTGACATTAGGCCAAACAATAATCGGAAATATGCATGTAAAAACGACGGTATAAACAAGCGAATATCAAAAAACATGTAATATACGGCAGACTTCAGTGGGCTAGTCACATGGAATGAATGTTGGAAGAAAGAATTACAAATATAATATTCATCAGAGAATACGCTGGCTGAACATAGTGGAAGAGGATCTAGGAACCCTATACGTTCGAGGCAACTCGAGAAGTATCGCCCAATACCGACAATGATGGATCTACAATACGCCCTGAAACGGCGTAACGCTACGCTGTAGCCATCAAGTTATCAAGGTAGGTAAGAGTTATCGTCTGCATATTTCTATACAGAAAAATAACACATCACATTGCCTTTGTGTACTGTATGCTTCTTCTTCAAACAGCGCAATACTGCCTATCTCCAAAACTATTTGATTTATTCTTATTATTAACTGAGAGTTTCTATGCCTATTTTCACATTTATGAACTGTGTTGCAAGCACGAAGATGCCCTAAGAAATCGAGAAAGCTTCCAACCCAAAAAGCGAGATTCGAACCTTTCCTATTGATTGGGCGCTACCAAGCAGTAGCTACTTTTTCTTTAACATACAGTTCTATACTAGATTTGTTCTGATACTCTCCAATGCCCAATTCTGAGGAAAAACACACCGGATTTATTTTATAGTGATATTTGCAGTGGTTGAATTACTGCTAGACCAGATTGAAACAGCCATTAAGTGCACCCGAAGAAAGCTGCCCAAGTATGAGACAGAATGCTAAACCTGCATAATGGAAGATATAGAGATATGTGCGGCTTCCAATAGATAAGATCGAAAATTCCTCTCATGGGGCGTATTGCATGCTGCTTCCATGGAACTGCCTTTGCAAAGCAACGTAAGGAAACCATCCTTTTCCATGTGATTTTTCCTTCTAATGTACCTACCCAGCGAAACAGGTTGCTTTATGGCGAAATTCGATTCACCCTCCCATTCTTGCATACTATCATACTAAAAATGCGGTTGCGGGAGTGGGCCGAAGAAAGAATGTCAAGAGCGCAATGAAGAAAATTGGAAATTACTGTGGTAAAATGAAATTGAATATTCGTTTCGAGCGCCAAGCATGTTCTTGACATGAAATAGCATACCCAGTGAAATAGTATCGGGAAGTTTGGTTTTTTTTTAATTTGATGGAATAATGATGCTAATGCAATTTGAATACAGTTTAACATTTTGGGTTTCGTTTGCATATTTTTTTAAGGTTCGGTATAGTGGTATTGCTCAATTCAGTAATTACGTACAAATCTGTCATTTTAATTAGCTTAGCTTAGCTTAGCTTAGCTTAGCTTAGCTTAGCTTAGCTTAGACTGACTACACATATCAATGGTTGCTATTCCGTAATTGACCGAAGTCAGTGAAAATGCACAAAGAATCAACTAGAAGTTCGGCTGGGATTGGCCATAATCTTCTTCAGTGTACATAATTCAGTGCCTCTATTTATACAGGGTCAATAACGGCGCCGGCCACGTCCTTGCAGTCAGGTGGGATTGGGGGAAGGAATGTTAGTGTGTAACCTTTGCTTTTTGGAGACCGTGTTTGCCTCTGCATCTCCACAAAGGTTACTGGGAGGGATGTTTGTTAATGGGGAGGATCGTTGGGTCATAGGATTCACTTTGATAAGCGATTAGACCATGATAAACAATGATTTGTGAGATATATACATGCTTATACGTAAATATAATATTTTCATTTGATATGAACAATTTCTATGTAGAGGAAAATTATGCCGACACTTGAGGTGACGAACCATTCAAAGTTTGTTGAACAAATACCTAAATGTAACATTTCTACAGCTGTCAGGACGAAAGCATGTGTTATTATATTTTACTCATTTGAAAAGAAACAAAAAACTCGATTGGTTGGGACATCATAGAACACTCTTATTCTTATGCCGACGCTTACAGTGGCGAACCATCCAAAGTTTGTTGAATAAAGTGAACCATTCGTAAGTCTACACTTGTAGTGTCGAACCATTCAAAGTTTTTTTTTTAATTACAAAAATATAGGTATATAAGAGGTGTTCTGAAAAAAAAAATGTTAAACATAAATAAATCATGAATCAGAGTTTGTGTCGACACTCACAGTGACGAACCATCCATAGTTTGTTGAAAAATCATATTTACATCCCACCATTGTAACGATTGAATGTGCAGTCATACATATTTTATAGATTAGAAATAGTAGCATGAAACGAGCTCACCAATTGATCCGTTATCCTTGACTGAGCAGCCACAATCCACTTTCGGCTTCACTCGTTTGCTCGGCTATAAAAAAGCACTCAGGAAAAAAAAATAGGCGCGCGACCCAAAAAGAATTAAAAAAAAACTGTTCGGGCTTTCTTGACGCACTGCCCAGGAGCAAGCGTCAAGGTCGAAGGATCAAACAGAACTCTACGTACAAATCTGTCATTTTAATCTATACAAAGTCTGTTACACTTAGAATTTGGCCGTTTCTTTTTCATTACTGTGGCGCCTCTATTTATCACACTTAGAATTATATTACAGCGTTCTAATAGTTATAATCCGAAGGGATCTTTTCTTCTGAAGTGCTGAAAGTTTCATCAAGATGATGATTATTTTCAACATTTATCGAAGATGCAACACAAACGAAGTGCGAGAATACTGCCCAATTTTTTTAATAAATTAACATGGTAAGAACATTCCTTACCGATCGCTTGTAGCAGCCGGTTGTGTTTACCGCATCGCTAATCTAATCGCTTTGTAGTGGTGGAGTTTTTTTTCCACTGTCAAAATTGTGGTTTTTTTTATATCGCGAGTTATCCCACCGAGGACGAAGACGATTATTTCCGATCGCCGTGAAGGAAGGAGACACTTGTAACAAGGGTTACAGGTGTACTTTTCAACGTACCAGCATCATCAAATTCAATCATCGCCATCGCTCAAAGGCCGACCGTATCAACCCAAAGTAGCGAGACCGGAGGTGGCGGCGGTGGCGGCGGCGGCAACGGGTGCAACGAACAGTGGCAACAGCAGCAGCCAGAGCATCCAAGCAAGCCAGCAGTTTCTATCCATTCGTTAAGTAGAAATTCTATTCCATTCGCTCTATTGTTTCCCCCATCCCATACCACGTGGTTGTTGTTTTTTCTGGCAAAACTCTCAGTGGTCCTCAAACTACGGTTCACGGTTCAAGGTGACCAACTTATTTTTTTTTTCTCGATTTAATTTTTTTTTCTCTCGATTTTTTTTATTATTATTCTTATTATTTTTTTTTTGAATTCAATAATCCCCCTAAAGTAATAATCAACATTTGAATTTTTTTTTTCTCGATTTTTTTTTATTATTCTTATTATTATTATTATTTTATTATTTTTTTTTTTTTTTGTTGAATACAATAATCCCCCTAAAGTAATAATCAACATTTAATTTTTTTTTTTTTTTTATTATTATTATTATTAGCTACATTAGTGATTTTCAGGCCGTGGCCTAAAAATAAGCCTATATTGCATTTTTTTTTTTTTCTTTTCTTTTTACATTTGTGTTCCATCTCCCCAACTACGGAGCTATTAGGCTATTGTAATGGACACAGTGGATGAAGGCGGGGGGCCGAAAAGGTCCGATATTTCCGACGATGAAAACGGGTCACTTAAATCTCCCTCGTATGAAGTCTTGACAAAGACACAAGAGTCTATGGATACTAGTCCCGTCAATGACAATGCTATGATTCCCACTACTTCTGGGACAAATATTGCTGGATCGCCAAAACATCCTATGGTTTCTCAGGATATCGAACATTCTCAAACAAATGGTTCTTCTAGTACTTCCTCCTCAAAGACCCCCCGCCTTAAAGCTTACCCACCCGGATCTAAGGGCCCCTTTCTGGTTTTCTTTCGGCCCAAAGGTAAACCGTTAAACAAACTTCAAATCCAAAAGGATCTGGCAAAGTCGTTCCGAGACATTATCGAGGTGTCTTCCCCTAGTCGTAACAAATTGCGGGTCACCGTCAGTGACCGTGAACAGGCCAACAAGATTGCTGCCCACGAGCTTTTTCTAAGGGAGTACCATGTCTATGTCCCAAGTCTTGAAGTCGAGTGCTCTGGTGTGATTACCGAACCGTTTTTGACATGTTCAGACATCATGTCTGGCACTGGAGGTTTTAAAAATCGTGCCGTTCCTTCAGTACAGATACTTGATGCCAAACAAATGAATAAGGTGTCATCTGATGGCTCCAAAACGCCCTCAAACTCGTTTCGTGTAACCTTTTCTGGGTCAGCTCTTCCCGATGTCCTCGAGATTGGGCTGCTTCGTTTACCTGTCCGTCTCTATAAACCGACGGTCATGCATTGCGAAAAGTGTCAGCAGTTGGGTCACACCTCTGCGTATTGCTGCAACAAGCCCCGTTGCAGTAAGTGCGGAGAGCAACATGTGGAGGGCCCTTGCCCACAGGAACCGAAATGTACCTGTTGTGGGCAAGCTCCCCATGATCTTTCCGTTTGCCCGAAGTTTATAGAGCGGGAGCAACATACCATTCGGTCTTTGCAGCAGCGATCGAAGCGATCTTACGCAGAAATTCTGAAAAAGATTGCTCCGACTGCTGTTCCACCAGCTCAATCTATTGCTAGCAATAACCTCTTTTCTTCCTTGCCTATAGATGATCATGGCTCTGGCTCTGAAGATGGAGAAGAGTACACTGTTATTAACACAGGAACTAAAAGGAAGCGAGCCGTTGCAAAACGACTCAAGCAACCCCAGCAAGCTTCTCAAAATGTCTCCGATCAACAGGCTCTTCGGCCATCTCTGGAAAAATCAAGAAGAGATAGAAACCGTGCCAAGGTTCCACCTCCAGGTTTTAAATTCTCAGCTGGAGAATTTCCATCTCTTCCAGGGCCATCTAAAACCCCAGATGCCTCAATTTTCCGCCCAGAAAACGAACAATCTTATCAACAGGGAAGTAGACATGAAAATGTTAATACTTCCGGAAAGATGACACTTTCTGGGTTAGTGGATATCATCTTCGAAACGTTGGAAGTCTCACCCGCTATAAGAAACCTCATAAATATGATGCTTCCATTGGTGAAACCTCTTCTGAAGCGACTGGCTTCAAACTGGCCGATTCTTGATTCTTTCATATCCTTCGATGGCTAATTTATCCAACGAGGTCGGGGATATGATCGAAGTACTACAGTGGAATTGTAGAAGCATTATAAGAAATTTAGACGCGTTCAAATTTTTAGTTCACAGCACCCGCTGTGACATATTTACTCTTTGTGAAACATGGCTAACTTCTGATAAAGATGTCTCTTTCCACGATTTTAATATTATTCGCCTAGATCGAGGGGATGGTTATGGAGGGGTGCTCTTGGGGATCAACAAGCTCCATTCCTTTTATAGAATTGACTTTCCCCCGATGACTGGCACTGAAGTTGTGGCATGTCATATTACTATACGAGGCAAAAGTTTCAGCATAGCCAGCGTATACATACCGCCTAATGCCAGAGTATCTCGCAGAGATCTATTGGCCATATGCTGCGCTATGCCAGCGCCATGGTTAATCCTAGGAGATTTTAATTCTCACGGTACAGCCTGGGGGTCACCAAAGGACGACCACCGCGCTTCCTTGATATATGACCTCTGTGACAACTTTAATTTGTCAATTTTGAACACTGGGGAAGCAACACGAATAAAACCTCCAGATCCTCCAAGCATGTTAGACCTCTCAATCTGTTCGAATTCGCTATCATTGGATTGCACGTGGAAAGTTATTCAAGATCCCCATGGTAGTGATCACCTGCCGATCAAAATTTCAATTACCAATAGTTCGTGTCCAGTTCGTCAGATCAACCTCGCGTATGACCTTACCAAGCACATGGACTGGGAAAAATACGCTGAGATGATCTCTAACGGCGAACAGTTAGTTGATGTGCTTCCTCCGTTGGAAGAATGTAACTTTCTCTCCGGGTTAATTATCAACAGTGCCCTTCAAGCACAGCGCCGCCCTGTCCCAGGGTCTACGGTACGAAGGCGTTCTCCTACCCTTTGGTGGGACGACGAGTGTACCAAGGTTTTTCGTGATAAATCCGCCGCGTTCAAAAAATATCGGAAGCGCGGCTCTCGAGAAAATTACGAGCGATATATCGACCTCGAGCGTACATTTAAAAATCTCGTAAAAGCGAAAAAACGTGGATATTGGAGTAATTTTGTTAACGGACTATCACGGGAAACGTCGATGAGAACACTTTGGACCGTCGGGAAAAGAATGCGAAACGCTTCAACGGTTAATGAGGATCGCGAAAGCTCTCCTCGGTGGATCTTCGATTTCGCCAAGAAGGTCTGCCCGGATTCCGTACCAACGCTACGAACCATTCGTGACGTTCAAACAAATAGGAACGATATGGATACACCTTTTACGATGGTAGAATTCTCACTTGCTCTTCTTTCATGTAACAACTCTGCCCCAGGGATGGATAGAATCAAATTCAACATGCTTAAAAACCTCCCAGACGTCGCGAAGAGGCGCTTGTTGAATCTATTCAATATATTCTTGGAGAGCAATATTGTTCCGGATGAATGGAGACAAGTGAGGGTGATAGCCATCCAAAAACCCGGTAAACCCACGTCGGATTATAATTCGTATCGTCCTATCGCGATGTTATCATGCATTCGAAAGTTGTTGGAGAAAATGATTCTCTTTCGGCTTGATAAATGGGTTGAAACGAATGGCCTTCTATCAGATACACAATTTGGTTTCCGCAGAGGCAAGGGAACGAGCGACTGTCTTGCGTTACTTTCTACAGAAATCCAACTGGCCTATGCTCAAAAAAAACAAATGGGTTCAGTCTTCTTGGATATTAAAGGGGCTTTCGATGCAGTATGTATAGACGTCCTTTCAGACAAACTCCACGAGTGTGGTCTTTCCCCGATTTTAAATAACTACTTGCATAACTTGTTGTCTGAGAAACGTATGAGCTTCTCTCACGGAACCTCAACAACTTCACGAATTAGTTACATGGGTCTCCCCCAGGGCTCATGCTTAAGCCCCCTTCTTTACAATTTCTATGTCAGAGACATTGATGACTGTCTCGTGGAAAATTGCTCGCTAAGACAGCTTGCAGATGATGCCGTTGTTTCTGTAACAGGACCAGGGGCGGATAATCTGCAAAGATCACTGCAAGATACTTTAGACAATTTGTCTACTTGGGCTTTAAAGCTGGGTATCGAATTCTCTCCGGAGAAAACTGAGTTGGTTGTCTTTTCTAGGAAGCGAGACCCAGCAGAGATCGAGCTTCAATTCATGGGTAAGGGACTCACTCAAAGCATTTCACATATGTATCTAGGGATCTGGTTCGACTCCAAATGCACCTGGGGAAAGCACATCAAGTATCTGCATCAGAAGTGCCAGCAACGAATCAACTTCATGCGTACACTCACCGGAACATGGTGGGGAGCTCACCCGGAAGATCTGATAAAGTTATATCGTACAACAATTCTCTCGGTCCTCGAATACGGAAGCTTTTGTTTTCTATCCGCCGCGAAAACCCACATTTTGAAGCTCCAACGTATCCAGTATCGCTGTCTTCGGATAGCCCTAGGATGCATGAACTCGACACATACAATGAGTTTAGAGGTGTTAGCAGGAGTATTGCCTTTATCAGATCGCTTTGCGGAATTATCGCTCCGGTTCCTCATCCGCTGTGAAGTGTTAAATCCATTGGTAATTGAAAACTTTGAAAAGCTAATCGAACGAAATCCTCAAACAAAATTCATGACACTGTACTATTGGTACATGACTCTGGAGGTTAATCCTTCCTCGAACACATCCCACGGTAGTTGCTTCCCAGTCTTCTGCAATTCTACCGTATGTTTTGATCTGACCATGAAGCAAGAAATCCATGGAATCCCAGATCCACTCCGTTCGGAGTATATACCACTAATTTTTGCTAACAGATTCGGCCAAGTCAGCAGCGACAGAACGTTTTACACCGACGGGTCAAAAACAAATGATTCCACTGGATTTGGTGTATTTAATGAATTTCATAGCGCCGCATTCAAACTTCAGAGTCCTTGTTCCGTATATGTTGCAGAATTAGCGGCAATACACTACGCATTAGAGCGAATTGCCTCTCTTCCCTCTGATCAATACTTCATTTTCACGGATAGCCTTAGCTCAATAGAGGCTATTCGCTCAATGAGGCCGGTAAAGCACTCGTCGTATTTCTTACGGGAAATACGATGCACATTGAGTGCTCTATCGAATCACAATATCACCTTGGTTTGGGTCCCTTCTCATTGCTCAATTCCGGGCAATGAGAAGGCGGACTCGCTCGCCAAGGTGGGCGCTATGGAAGGTGATATTTACGAACGGCGTATCATCTTCAGTGAATTTTTTACAATTGCTCGCCAGCAAGTCATGGTCAGTTGGCAACAAAAATGGGATGAAGGGAATTTGGGCAGGTGGTTACATTCTATTCTCCCACAGGTATCGAATAGACCATGGTTTAAGGGGTTGGACATGAGTCGAGATTTTATTAAGGTAATGTGTCGCCTGATGTCCAATCACTACTCCCTAGGCTCACATCTCTTTAGAATAGGTCTCGCAGATAGCAATCGATGTGGTTGTGGCGAAGGTTACCACGACATAAACCATGTCGTCTGGTATTGTCCCGAACACGAAGTTGCTAGAATTGATTTATGTGAATCCCTCAGGGCCCGAGGAAAACCAGACAAGGAAGACATTAGAGATGTGTTGGGTAGGTTGGACTTCGATTACATGTTCCTCATCTTCAAGTTTCTGAAGAAAATTGATGTTTTCGTTTGATCCTTTCTGTCTTTCGTTCTGCTTGTCCACCTCGTCTCCCCCTCTAGTTTTTGTTGTATCGTTACAGGTCGTTCAAGTCCACTCTTTGATTGATAAGCAGCATCATACCGCTACATCGCTGCTGAATGTCATCAATCAAACCCTCGAATCCCATCCTTATCCACACAAAATTGTATTCCCTAACCTCGACCAAACCGCGAGTCTTACGGTTCCCCAAAACTAACATAGTATGATAAGAAGCAACACGAATTTGTAAACCAAATCAAAATGAATTCGGCTCCGTTATGCCTGACGGCGCTTGAGCCTTTTAAATAAACGTATAAGAAAAAAAAAAAAAAAAACATGGTAAGAAGGAACGATCACAAAAAACGGCAGCATTCTCATTATCCTCATTTTGCACATCTTTACGCTGATCGGCTACCACCCGATAACGCGTTACCGCATCTTGCCCAACACTGTGAAGGCAGTTCCTAGGTCATTTCATTTATGGTGCCACAGATTTGGTAGAAGGTAGCCGCTCGATGCTCGGTTTTCCACACATTCTGTCCAGTCCAACAAAAATCCTGCAGCGCTTCGATATCGAAGTTACGGGGATGTAGTTCGTCATAGATTAACTTGTCGCAACCTGCAAAAACAAGTGACTTGCAGTTCCATGTTCCATGGGTCGTATTTTCTCCTATGTTCTTGGTTTTTTTAACGAGTGGCCTATTAGGTCTACGCCAACACTCCTGTCTCGCCTGATCGCTATCGTGCCAGCTCTGTTTAACGTCCCACGTCTAGCACTAGGGCGATTGCGCTGATGGGGCTACCACCTGTGCGATACAGCATTTCTCATTTAGCCGCAGTATACAAGAACAGACGCTGTTTGTGCCGCACCTTTTGGTGAACAGACGCACGAGAAGTACCTCCTGGCAGGCTGCACTACCAACTAATTACGCAACCCCTACCTGCCGGTCTTTGTCATCGTTTAAGCCGTGGAAGCATGAGGTAGGAACTTGTGAGACACAGAGCTGTGTTGTACACACCTTCCTAGTTGTCAACTCATCGTTTTCTATCCCTTTTTTCTTCTTTTTTAGTATTATTCTAAACATTACATTCATTTCTTATGTCTAGGTGTTCTGATAGACAATACTATCATCCTAAATTGATAAAACAAAATTAAGCTTTTATTAACATTTGGTCCACAACCTATTACCTTTCATTTGCCGTAGAAGTACAGAATTTTTACAGATGAGTTGATTTCACCTGCTTACAATTATAAATATACTTAACCTAAATATGGAACGCATTAATCGTGGCAATAGAAGATTGCAACGATTTTTGTATAAACTTATTAATTATTTTGTTTTACATTTGTTTCAATGTTTCAACATTGGATATTCTATGTAACTTATTCTATTGTTTTATTGTTTTATTGTTTTACTAGTGGTCCCGGCAAACTTCGTCTTGCCATCAAGTAGGCTGTTGAAAAACACCATGGAACGCCCCGTGCAAAATGGAAGTTCCGTTCACTCCTGTTTTTCAACTTTCCCGTTAAATATCCTTTGCTTTTTATATACACAAACACGTCGGAACACTTCAGGAACATAACTATAGAAGAATTTTCAAAATCCGTTAGCCCGTTCTCAAGCCATTTCGTGACATACAAACATCATTCCATTTTTATTTATATAGATTGATTTAATTCATCTGACAGCAACAGTCTACATGAATGTGGTTAATTGATAAAAAAAACTAATTAACAAAGACATTCTACTACAGAAAACTACATTAAAAACAGTACATTACATTCTTCTTATTCTATTGCGGAACTTAAATGAGGGCTCACAAAACTCAAACGCTGATTCCATCGAAGTAAACACTCTTATAATCGCCGTTAGAGGTTCGTGATAGCCGTATGCCGTACGATGATTCCTTGGCTGTAGTAACGTGTAGCTCCTTAGAGTCCGTTGCGGAATGCGAAAGTTTCATTGCGATAATAATTCCGGGCAATCCATTTCACCATTCATTATCTTTGCGACCAACGTTGCTTGTTGAATTTTCCTTCTTCGTTCCAAAGTTTCCAAGCTTAACAACAAACATCTGTTCGGGTAAGGCGGTAGGTTTACTGGGTCACGCCATGGAAGATTCCGTACGGCTAGCCTCACGAATCTCTTCTGCACTCCTTCAAGGCGAAGAATCCAGGTAACTTTATACGGACACTAGACCACAGAAGCATTTTCAATTATAAGCCTAACCAGTGAGCAGTACAATGCCTTAAGGCAGTGAGGATCCTTGAAGTCTCGAGCTATCTTAGAAATGTAGCCAAGTTGTCTGTTAGCCTTCGCGATGATTGATGAGTAGTGTAGACGAAAATCGAGCTTCGGGTCCAGGAGTACTCCAAGGTCATTTACTCTATCAACTCTACGAAGCAAATTGCCATCGATGTAGTAGTTATAAAGTATTGGATCCTTTATACGTATGTAACTCATTTGCCACAAAAGTTCAATTCAATGGACGCAGTGGCTTAACCTCCCCAACAAAAAAAAATGTAACTCATTAGGAAGAAGCTTCAGAATGATTTTCAAAATTTTATTTTGAATCCTCTGCAGAGCTTTCTTCCTGGTATTACAACAGCTAGTCCATATTAGTACAGCATACAGCATGGCTGGCTTAAAAATTTGTTCGAAGGTCAAGAGCTTGTTTTTCAGACAAAGTTTTGATTTTATATTAATAAGGGACTAAATACATTTTACATATTTGTTACATTTGGCTTAAATGCCTTTATTGTGATTTTTGAGAGTTAAATTTCTATCTAGCATTAGCCCTAGACACTTAACTTCATCTGATCAATTTATTGGAGCCCCTCTCAGTCCTGTCGTCCTGCTTAGTCGCGCTTAGTCGACAACTAAGAAGCTTTTATCAGCCTTTTTTTTAACAAGTTTCGCTTATATTCATAAAAAAAATATAAGTTTTAATATCTTTGCAAGATTATTTGCTGCTTAACGCCCTAAATGACATCAACCGAAATTTTCAAACTGTATCAACGCCCTAGTGTGATTTGGCCTTTTCTGACATAGATCTCAGCCATGTCATCAGCGTTTAAACGCCCTGTAGAACATCAATCAAAATTCCCTAACTGTATCAGCGCCCTGTTTTATTTTGACCTTATCTCACATAAATCTCTGCGAGGTCATGAATGTTAACGCCTTGCACAACACCAACAAATATTCTCTCGCTGTATCAACGCCCTGGTAAATTTGGTTTACGTAGACTCTCGTGAAGTCATGAGATCCTTAAGGACATTATAAAAGGAAGCCGCATAAAAAAATGCATGAGTGTTGGTAAAGTAAACTTTTTCCCATATAGTGATTATATTTGTTAGAACAAGAATCATGTTACAGATACCACCATAAGAACAAACTGTCAAAGTTTGTTTTGATTAGCTAGCTAGATGGCAGTGTTGCGGTAAGCTCATACTGAATGTTCTCAATTATTTGAAAGTTATTCAAACTTGATTTTTGTCCAAATTTATTCCTTTATATTGAAATGGAAAAAAATCATTCTTCACATTGTTTCAATTTTTGAAGCACAATGTCTCGGAAATACGGCAAAAATATGTGATTTGTATAAATTATTTAGAAACAATTCCGGCCCCACTGCTGGAAAAATCACAAATACTACCACACAACATGACTGCTTATAGTCACCGTCGCGAGTGTTTACTCTCCGTAAAAGAAAAATTGGAATTGGAAAAATAAAGCCAGTTCAACGCGATTTGCAAGGTTTTTTCGGTATTTTAATCAAAGTGATAGAAAATTTAAATGTGCGCGGTCGTAGTGATTACGTTTGTATCGACTTTTAATTTACAATTATGTGTAAAAATACAGTGAGAACTTTGCCGCTAAATTGATGCCATCAAAAATGGAGGAAGAAGCTGAAAGAAACAGAAACTGTGCATGGTTTAAAAAATGCACGAGCTACGTCTGCTAACTACAATTGTGCAACAAATTTAATTTCAGTGGGTAGAATATAACCATGTGTGCCAGCTATAGCAGTTTCGCATCACAATCTAAAGGTAAGAACCGTAAAATTCGATTCACAAGTTTGCATATGTTTGTTCAAATCAAATGTATGGCAAGAGGGGTGGAAAGGAGGGAAAGTGCGGTAGGTGCCATGTTAGACGCCATTTCTGGCCTTGCTTTATAATGTCCTTAACGCCCAATAGACTATCTAACGAATTCGTGGTAATTTGACCTTATATCATCTAGATTTTTACAAGGTCGTGGATATGTTAACATCAATCTAAATTTTTGAGTTCTGTCAACGCCCTAGTGAATTTTGGGCTTATACATATTCACGAGGTCATGAGAATGTTAACGCCCACTAGGACATCAATTAAAATTTTCAAACTTTATCAGCGTCCTGGATCAGTTTGCTCTTGTCTCCCGTGGGACTTTGCGAGTTCATATACATATTAACGACTTGTTTGACGTTAAACGAAATTTCAGCTGTACCAGCGCCCTGGAAAGATAAACCTGATCGCCCTGGAATGTATGATCTTAATGTAAATCTTAACGATATTATGAGCATATTAACGACTTTGATCTAAATTTTCTAGCTGTATACACCTACGCGTTGATGAATTTTAACCTTACCTCATGTAGATTTCTCGAAATCATGAGCATGTGAATGCCTTGTAGGACCTTAATCGAAATTTCACAGTATCAACGCCATGAAATGATTTTACCTCATCTTACGTAGATCATTGCTAGGACATGAACATGTTAACTCTCTGTATGACTTCTATCGAAATGCCCTAGGTGTATCAACGCCCTGGGTAGTTTTGATCTCTATTTCGCGTAGATTTATGCACAGTCAAGAACATGTTAACGCTCTGTAGGACATCACATAAAAATTTCTAGCTGTATCTATGCGCTATAGTGATTTGACCCTTTTAACGCCCCTTATGACTTCAATCGAAATTTGATAGCTGAATCAACGCCCTAGTGAATTTTGATCTTATCGAACATAGAGTATTGCGAGGTTATGAGCATGTTAACGCCCTGTATGACTTCCATCTAAATTTCCTAGCAGCATATATGCCCTGGTGAGTTTTGATCTCACTCTACGTAGATTTGTTCGAAGTCATGAGCATTTGAACGCCCTGTAGGACATTATCCGAAATTCCATTGCTGCTCCAGCGCTCTGGAATTATTTTAGCTAATCTGTAGATCTTTGCGAGGTCATTAACATGTACGCCCTGTATAACTTCAATCGAAATTTTCTAGCTGTATCAACGTCATGGTGACCCGACTAGAGGAGCATTACAAAAAAATAATAAAATTAGTTCAGAATATGATATGTATATCTTATGAGGATATAATTTTGTTAGGGACCTTTATTCACAGAAAATATTAGAACAAAAATATAACATATTATGTTACATTTCTTTTTAATAATTTTATTTTGGTTTTATTCTAACAGTTTTATAATAAAATTTGACATATTGATAAGCATTAAAATAATTTACATTATTTGAAAATTTTTCTTTTCCTATTAGACACATAATTATTTGGTTTATTTTTTATTCCTCTAACTTATTTAATCTCTCTGCGTTTTTGATTAACAGAGCTAAATATATTTTATTGTGTCTTTTTGTTCACCATTCATCACAATTTCTACATTTACACATAGTCGAAGCGTATCGTATATGCTACTCAGTTTTTGAGTATTTGATAACTTATCCAAAAACATGTTCTCACTTCACATATTTTGTGGTTTTAAAAATTGTTCCAATTACATATGCAATGCATATTATGCATTTCTGTTTGTATCTATTAGTAGGCGATCAATGTTCATGAAATCATCGTTAATATAAATAAATAAATCATCTTATTTGAAGTTTTTGGACACATCTTTTGAACAAATTTTTATGATACTTTGTATCAAACGCATATAACAGGATATGATATATTTTTGTTAGGAATGAAACACATTCAGTTATGTTACACTGGGGGCTGTTTGGGCACGTCAGGAGTTAACCATCAATGTTAGCTTCTTTTTCCCGATCAGCCTAGATAGCCGTGTAGTGTCGGTAGCGGTTGTTTCAATTGGCTAAGAATTAACACTACGGACTGCCTGTTCCGGTGGTAAAAATCCACCTAACAGGTGACCCCTAATTTATGCGGCTTTAAGCTTACCGTGCCTAAGAATGAATGGTTAGGAGGGTCTAAATAAAACCTAACCGCAAACGGAGCCTGTGGAGTACCTGGGCGCCCTCTACAGTATTATGCCCTTCCTGTGCTACCCGGAGCAATGGTGTAGGTGACCTTGTGTTTCTCCGAGATAATCGGCTGCCCTTCTTCAGTCTCAAGCCTGAGGCTAAATAAGGGTGGGATTATTAATACGTTGTTTCATTTTCACCTCTATGGTTTCGCATTATGCGTATTACACAGTGTAGTCTGTGCTTTTCGCCTTCGGCGACTTTTAAGAGATACCGCTCTGGTTTTTTCGCTGCTGGTCTTTTTCGTTCTGAGATTGCGAAAAGCTTAATCCTGCTTAGTTTGGGTAGTGGCTACGGTTAGGATAGCTTAGTTAGACCAATCTTCAGCATAAAATATCAGCAACGATCAATCTATGTATACTCATGCAAATGGTACAGCTCAAATGGCGCAAAACCCATACTTTTGTGTACTTTTATCTAGGTAACCTTGTGGACCCAGTTTTTGTTACTTTCATAAACATGAAATGGCAAACTCGCGTGCTATATCTCGTGCATGCGTCCTCGTAAATAGCGCTATCGTTGCTACAATCAATTCTGAGTTAACAACCAGAGATGTATGTGCTGTCACAACTGATATTTCTGTTGGTGACCTCAATAGGAAATACGTCTTTCGTTGTGTGGTGTATTTACCACATGATGAACCATCCCTAATGGATGATTTCAAACGAGTTGTCGTTCACTGCCTATGAAAAGGCCTTCTGCTGATTTGTGGGTAGTGATGCTGACACTCATCACATCATCTGGATCAGCTCAGATATCAATTTGAGAAGCTTCAGTCTGATGGAATGCTTAAGTAGTTCAAATCTTGGATTAATTATTTTAGGGAATCGCCCAACCTTCATGGTATCTTCTAGAGAAGAAGTGTTAGACATAATGCTCTGCTTGAACAGAATCAGTCACGAGTTGACGAATTGGTATGTATCAGATGATGAATCATTATCTGATCATCGCTACATCTCTATATGAACATATACTCCACAAAATGGGAATTGGTTGTGACCAAATTCTATGAATTCAATTCTCTCCGTCCATTGAAAATCCTAATGATTTGAATGTTTCCACTTCCGGTGAATTGGGACACAATTGTCCTTGCTTCGAGTGAATTCCACAATTGCTTGTCACTTTGTTCCTCACAACTCCCTTCGCGGGACGAGTTTTCGTCTGGCTATTTGTAAAGGAATATGTCAGATAGTCAGGCTGCTTTTAAAGCTCTTGCTTAGGCCAACTCAAGGATTAAGCTTGTTATCGCACGTCGAACTCAATTTGAGGAACTGAATTTAGTGAACTCTGTAAAACTTATATGGGTCCTTGCTATTCTTCCATTGCTGGGAATGAATTAGCTCGCAATGGAGCATCGCATGACGTCATTGGCCCTCAGGCAACTATTCCAATTTCGAAGTGCTGGGTGAAGCTTCAGAAATTCTTTGGCGGCAACTCAGCACCAGCAATATTTGAATAACTTTGAGTCATGTCGTCAAAAAAATTGTACATTACTGAGCCATCCCAAAGGTGGCTAAGTATTTAACAAAACTGTCAAAGCAGAATTGCAGTCTCTTGGTAACAACCTTGACTGGTCACTGCCGACTCAACTATCACATGGCAAATATTCAGTGTGTTGATACATTTGTGTGTGATAGTTGTTGTAGCATCCCAAATAATATCATTCATATACCATTTCACTACTCGAGTCATAATTTACATTAAGGCACTTGATTGCCAACATTCATTAGTGCATACTCAGATTTCACAACAGACCTCATTCAAAATTTATTGCATACACATGTTTTCATGAACATGTTATTTCGACCATATCATAACATTGAATTTGGGACTAGGCAGTTGACACTTGCCTGACCCACATTCAATGTTGAACAAACAGAAAATACCACCCGTGCAGTAAAAGACACATGTTGAACAAACAGCCTGCTTCATGACGATTGGCTATCGTCTTCACAAAAATAAGTCCAAGCTCCTCCCATAGAATTTAAGTTTGTGTAGACTTAAGCTTGAGTGTAGAGTTAAGGTTTGATGTAAATCAAAAAGAAAGATACAAGACAGATTGATTTGAACCAAGAACAAAAACGGACGTGTTTTCAATGTGATATCACCGCATATACTATATGGCGACCTGACATTCGAACAGGCAATGTTCGGTACTAAAAAGTGAACTTTGGAAATCTGTGTTAAAGTGTTAAGTGTTAAAGTGTTCTTAAAAATCTCGGTATTTTTCGTTAAAAGAAGATTAAAAATGGGTACCGAGGAGTCAAAGGCTCAGGTACAACACAACGGGGACACACACATCGAGATAGTGAACACTCAGAACGAACACTCCGCGAAACTCGATACGATCGAGACGACACTGTGGTTCGTGACTGCTGGAGTGAGTTTACAACTCGTGCTAAGCCTGTGGGCTTTAATTCAGCGAAGAATAAACAGCAAAGTGTTGAAGAGGGCAGACAAGCTGTGCAAATTAAACGAACTAGCAACAGAAAAGTGAACAAGAAAAACACTTTGTGATTAAGGTAAAAGAAGAGAATGCTGGTGAAAATAGTAATCGCGGTAATAGTAACAATAGTGTTACAATTTACAATTTTACGCGGATGGTTAACAGTTCTAGAAGAAACCAAACTTTTATGGACACAGTTAGACGGTGCAGAAGTACAGGTGATTTGTGTGTAATGAGAGCAAAAACTAAAAGGCATCTACCTAGCCTCTAATAGGTAAACAGTGCTTAAAGGTGCAATAAAAACAAGAAGAGATGAGCAGAGACGAGGCAGACCAACAACGAAGCTGAAGTGATCCGAGTGATAACATGTGCCCACTCACGCTAGACCAACGAATGCAGTGGAAATCGAAAAAAGGACATCGGTCGGTGAGCGAAATATGAAAATCATGACATATATTTGTTTACACACCATTTTTGTGCGATTTGTTAGAAATTTATAAATATATTGTAAATCACTATATATATAATTGTTTTACCCACCATTTTTGAATTTGATTGATCGGTTCGATATACACTACCCGCCATAAGTATGGAATCGCATCATCTAGTATTGCAACACCTCAATTGAATATTGCAGCACCCCAAAAAGTTTAGCATCACCCGTACGCTATTACACTAATGACGCAATATCTTGGAAACCTTACTTTCTAGAAAGCTGCGGTCTTCAGCAAAGTTGTTCAGAAGCCTTACGGCGTTCATCAGCTGACATTTTTAATGCGCCATTTTGCCGCTACGTGGCGCTAGTGTGCATGTAAATTGGTCATATTTTAGACGGCTCTGGCTCATGAACCTGACCAGACCACTTAGAATGTTCGTGTTTTCAGCAAAGTTGTTCAAAAGCTTAAAAGCAATGTGAAACAGCACTGATTGGTTAGCAATTTTGCCGCTACGTGGCGCTAGTGTGCATGTCATTTGATCATATTCTAGCAGGCTCTAGCTCATGAACCTGACAACTTAGAATGTTCGTGTTTTCAGCAAAGTTGATCAGAAGCTTAAAAGCAATGTGAAACAGCACTGATTGGTTAGCAATTTTGCCACTACGTGGCGCTAGTGTGCATGTTAATTGGTCATATTTTAGACGGCTCTAGCTCATGAACCTGACCACTTAGAATGTTCGTGTCTTCAGCAAAGTTGCTCAGAAGCTTAAAAGCAATGTGAGGCAGCACTGATTGGTTAGCAATTTTGCCGCTATGTGGTGCTAGCGTACAGCTGAGAGAGGAGACAGCTGACCGACAGTTGGCATGTTTTCTTGCCTTCTTAGACTTCTCTCTTTAGTTCTTGGGTTGTGCACAACGGTCTAATGATCTTATTTTGGTCAAAATTTTTCACTCATTGTTGTTCACTGTGAAAAAGGTATGAATAAAAAAATCAATAGCAGTTTGCCAACACACGACTATATTTAAGTATTCAACTTTTTAAAATTTGCAGTCATCGAAAAACACCTAGAAAGTTTAATTACCTTTACCTAAATTCTGACGGTATTTTACGCTTTGCTCTTAAAATGTGTGGTTTTCCAGTGTCAGTTTATGACAGGTTCCCTTGTCTTTTGGGAACTCGCAATCTAAGTCATCTGTCTCCTCTCTCTCAGATGTGCAGGTAGATTTGGTTATATTTTCGCGGGCTCTAGCACATGATCTTGACCACCTAGAATGTTCGTATCTTCAGCAAATATTTGGAAGAAGGCATTTTCTAAGAACCTGTTTACTTAGACAAAATTCAAAACATTGTGGAATATAATACAGTGAGGACCCGATTTTGTCAGCCCCTCGATGAATTTTAGGCTGACAAAATGGGGAACCTGACAAAATCGGGTCATTTTATTATGTTCCTGTTTTTCAAATTTCGACGTGTTAATGATTGCTTGTGAACCGCGTCAAGAACTTACATGGACTTTTAAGAGTTCATTAAAAAATTACGTAAGCCAAAATTTGTCAATTTTAGACACCCTTTCACCTCCACGTAACAACTTTTGTATATAAAATTTTTAATTTTTCTTTGAACCGTAACACTATGTAAGACCCCCTCCCTCCCCTGTTGCGTTACGTAATATTTGAACGATCCCTAAGGGGTCGATGACCATTGGCGTAGCCAGGTTTTTTCATCAGGGGGGTGGGGGGGGGTGTCTTGAGAAGATCGATTCTTGTCATTTCATTCACGATTTTCACGACAAAACGATCATTATACATTACACTCTTTTTGCATGAAACATAAAACTATACAAGATACCCTCCGTATTTTTTTCATAGTAAGCCAAGTAAAGTCCTAAACGCGTCTTATTTCAATGTTGAGTGACGGGTCTATTTAAAGTCTTGCAGATTTAGCTATTGGAAAAATTCCAAAGATTCGATTCGTTGTGGTCCCTTTGATCGCCAATTTTGCTTTGTCCAGTAAAACAAATGGAATCAACCTGAGTTCCTAGTTATACATGATCGATGAATTATCTAAACATTTCTCACAGAACACAGAAATTCCTAAAGAGGTTCATATTAAAATTCCTCTTGATTTAGAAACCCCTTCGAAATAGCATAAATAATTGCCTCGAAGCTCTTCTTGGATTTCATTTTAGTATAATTCAAAGAATGTTTCATACGGAGTTTTCACATAATTTTTCCTAAATATGGTTTTAAAACTCAATGTTTGGAAATGGAATGTGTGTAAAAATATTTCTTACTGTATGAAAACCAAGAAATTTTCTTTAGTTTTCATGGATTTTTTTTGCTGGGTTTTTAGCGCAGAAGTATTCATAAATTACATCACATGAAGTTGTGAATAAATCTCATAAATTATTCCTATACCTAAGGGATGATTTAATGCTTCAAAATGATTTTGGTGAAATTCCTAGTCAAGTTCCTTAAAATCTCGTGAGCAAATTTTTAAGTTTATCTCTAGACATACTGAAGATAAAAATGGAATGAATTCAACAAGGACTAAGAGAAGATAATTATTGGAGTAATTACTTGAAAAATAAAAATATACTATTAGAATTTTGAGTGAAGTTTGTGGTCGAGTTCAAGTTCAAGCAAAAATCAATTTTAGTTTAGACGCAAAACCCTTTCGGTGTACCCAGTATGTTTCTGGAACAATTTATGAAATTATTGTTTGGAAATTTTTGAAAGAAAAGTTTCAACAGGAATCCATAGATTAATTTTTGAAATAGTATTGAGAGAAATTCTCGGAGGAATTCATGAATAAACCTACAAACATGTTTTTTTTTTGTTATAAACTCGGCTGTATGAATCCCGTTTTTTTTAAAGAATGATTTAACTAGCGAGTTGCCAAGTTGCTAAGAAACGAAACACAGTTTTATGATACTTGAGATCGCTGTACATAACTCGTTTAATATTTGGCATATTAAATTGAGTTTTTAAGGAAATTTTTTTAGAATGACCTCTAGAAAACACCTTTAAATTTTGTTGAGGAATCTCTGGAGAAATTCGAGGTACAGCCAGGAACGATTTATAGAATAATTTCAGGAATAATTGGAGAAACACGTTGGAGAAATATCTGGAGGATTATGAATGATATCTCGAGTGGAATTCCCGTGGGAAATACGAGGAGTCCGATTACTTTAATGATAATATTCTGCTGAAGACACAAACATTCTAAGTGGTCAGGTTCATGAGCCAGAGCCGTCTAAAATATGACCAATTTACATGCACACTAGCGCCACGTAGCGGCAAAATGGCGCATTAAAAATGTCAGCTGATGAACGCCGTAGGGCTTCTGAACAACTTTGCTGAAGACCGCAGCTTTCTAGAAAGTAAGGTTTCCAAGATATTGCGTCATTAGTGTAATAGCTTACGGGTGATGCTAAACTTTTTAAGGGGTGCTGCAATATTCAATTGAGGTGTTGCAATACTAGATGATGCGATTCCATACTTATGGCGGGTAGTGTATATGAGCAGTATAATTGAAATGTGATGTTTGAAGTAATTGAAGAAAAAATCAACGAACTGAATCGAATTGCTACAAATTTTAAAAAATCTATAAATAAGTGTTATAAACCAGAGACTTTACTTGCAAAAAGAGCACAAGTCCAAGAACTTTTTATTCAAATTCAAAATTTGATTCGATCAAATTCAGATTTAACGCAATTACAACACGACTGTTTTATAACATTTGCGAATGAATCGTACCAAAGTACTTTAGAAATAATCAACAAGAAGTTAGAAAGCGGAAATTTCTTTAAAATAAAATTTAAAAATATAGTGAACAGAATAATAATAACAAATCGGAAACATAAAATGGCGCTAAATATCGAGACGGCTTCCAAAATAGCGGAATTAATTCCGAACTATGATGGTGGCCCAGAAGGAGCAAAATCATTCACTGACGCGATTAATTTTCTCGACGGTGTCGTAACAGCAGCACAAAAACCTGGAACAATTCAATTGGCTCTGACTAAACTAACAGGCAAAGCAAGAGAATTGTTTACGGAGGTGCCTGCTGATTTAGCAACGATCGTCACGAAAATTACGGAAAACTGTGTTGATAAAACGAGTGCTGATTTAGCACTCAGTAACTTACAAAATTTGAGACTCCGCAATGATGTACAAAAATTCACCGCAGAAGTAGAAAAATTGTGCGACAAACTGACACGAGCTTATGTTAGGGAACAAATTCCGGCAGAAGCAGCGAGGAAACTCTCTCAAAAGGCCGCTGTTAAGACGATGATTAATCAGGCTCAATCTACTGAAACGAAAATGATGTTGAAAATAGGTAAATTTGATACCCTGAAGGATGCATGCAACATCTTGATTGAGAACGAAAATACCTCGACCACAACATTGCAAATTCTGCAGGCAGGGAACCAAACCAATCGCAGATTTGATAATGCGCCGAGGAACTTTAAACAATATTCCTCGCGCAGGGAATATGAAAATCATACAAACCGGAACCGATCTTTCGATCGCTTCCGAAACCGAAATTTCAACGAAAGACGACCAGTAAATCGCGATTTTTACCAACGTGGTAATCGCGGTAATGGCAATTATCGCGGCAGAGGCTATGGTCAAAATCGTCATCAAAATTATGGACATCAAAACGGTAACAGTCGAGTGTACTGCGCAAACGAGCAACCTCAAAGTGGAAACGTAGTACACAACAATACAGCAAATCAGGCACCGCCAACGTGTGCTCACGTCGGCGTCGTGCAATCCAACCAACAGTCGCAGCCTAGTCAAATGCAACAACATTTTTTAGGCCAGCGCATGTAGAAGTCATTCCGAACGAAATGCAAACGACCGTCCTTAACATAAATTTGAACGCATCAAATTTCATAACAGCTGGTGCGCTCATGGCAAATCGTAAATGCAGCTTTATCATTGACTGTGGAGCTGACGTATCACTTTTTAAAATGGATGTAATTGAACCAACGCAAATTATTGACACAGCAGTAAAAACTCGATTAACGGGTATTACTGACGGAGCTGTACATACGCTAGCAACTACGGTAACTGACCTATATTTTGATCATGGTTTAACCATTCGACATACTTTCCATTTGGTACCAAGCAATTTTCCGATAGCAACAGATGGAATTTTAGGAAGGGATTTTTTGACGAAGAATAAATGCATAATCGATTACGAAACATGGTTACTCAACTTCAATTTGGGAGATGTACAAATATCTATTCCAATCGAGGATAACGTTCAAGAAATTTTAAAAGAGTTAAATGTAAGTAAACTGCCAGAATATTCAAGAAGAGAGTTCACCAAATTAATAACCGATTATGCAGATATATTTTGTTTACCCAACGAAAAAGTAACAACCAATAATTTCTATTCACAAAATATAGTTTTGAATGATACTGTTCCTACGTACATTCCCAACTATAAATCAATTCACTCTCAAAATGTCGAAATTCAATCTCAAATAAAAAAGATGCTTATGAAAAAATTATTGAGCCATCGGTATCCCCATACAATTCGCCGATACTTTTAGTTCCAAAAAAGTCTAATAATGGAGAAAAAAAATGGCGGTTAGTTGTCGTTTTTAGACAACTAAACAAGAAGGTCATGGCTGATAAATTTCCGTTACCAAGAATTGATTCAATTTTAGATCAACTTGGTAGAGCAAAATATTTCTCAACATTAGATTTAATGTCGGGATTTCACCAAATTCCTTTAGAAAGAGCTTTTTCCACTCAGACTGGACATTATCATTTTATGCGACTGCCATTTGGACTGAATATCAGCCCAAATAGTTTTCAGCGTATGATGACAATAGCTATGGCTGGATTGGCCCCTGAGTGCGCTTTTGTATACATCGATGACATTGTAGTCATCGGTTGTTCTGTAAACCATCATTTAACAAATTTAGTAAAGGTTTTTGAGCGTTTAAGGCATTATAATCTTAAGCTTAATGTCCAAAAGTGTAAATTTTTCCGTACTGAGGTGACATATTTAGGACATCATATAACTGATCATGGAATTTTACCCGACAGTTCAAAATTCGATGCAATAAAAAATTATCCAAAACCCAATAATGCAGACGAGGTACGAAGGTTCGTAGCTTTCTGCAATTATTATCGGAAATTTGTGCCAAATTTTGCCACTGTGGCACATCCTTTGAATCAACTTTTGAAAAAGAACGCGCAATTTCAGTGGACTTCGGAATGCGAAACAGCATTTCAAAAATTAAGAGAATATTTAATGTCACCAACTATTCTCCAATACCCAGATTTTTTGAAAGAATTTATTCTCACGACAGACGCTTCTGATGTTGGATGCGGAGCAGTCTTGTCCCAAAGATTTGAAAACAACGACTTGCCTATAGCATTTGCGAGCAAAACTTTCACACAAGGCGAAAAGAATAAACCGGTCATACTTAAAGAATTGACAGCCATACATTGGGCAATAAAATATTTTAGAGCTTATCTGTATGGTCATAAATTCACAGTACGAACGGACCATAGACCACTTGTATATTTATTCGGAATGAAAGATCCCAGTTCTAAGTTGACTCAAATGCGTATTGACCTTGAAGAGTTTGATTTTACGATTGAGTATATCAAAGGTAAAAATAATACTGGTGCGGATGCATTATCACGTATTGTAATGACTTCGGATGATTTGAAAAGAGGCAATGTTCTAGTAGTTAACACTAGATCAATGACTCGAAATAAACAACGCCAAAATGACAAAAGCAAACAAGTTCAAAATACACCAGTGCGTAGCCAAAAGATTGATCACCTTTTGACTTACATTACTGAGAACCCATCTGAGACGAACAAATTATGGAAACTCCATGTGCACATCAAAAATAAAATTTGGAGATTTATCCTAAAAAAAAAAAGAAGAGCGATTTATAGCGCATCTACGGCAAGATAATGAAAATGGAAGTCAGATATTCGAATTTGTACTTCCAATAATCGAGAAAAATGCAAAAGTTTTAAATGTAAATCAAATAGCGCTTTCTATTAATGACGATATATTCCAAAATGTCTCTTTGAATTCGTTCAAGACGATAGTGAATAATACGTTGAAAAATTTACAAATCATAATTTACCAACCACCAAGATTCATCGATGATTTACAAGAAATCCAGACAATACTGCGAAACTACCACGATACACCAACACAGGACACATAGGACAACATCGCTTGTACCTCAAACTCCGTGAACAATACACCTGGAGGGACATGAATAGTTCAATTTCTCGATTTGTGAAGGCCTGCGAATCGTGTAAAAAGAACAAGATAATTAAACATACTAAGGAGAAAATGGTTGTAACTACAACGCCATCCTCACCTTTTGAAATAATATCGATAGATACGGTAGGACCTTTACCAATTAGCATACAAGGAAACAGATATGCCATAAGCATACAATGTGACCTTACTAAATATATAATTTTAATTCCCATTAAAACTAAGGAAGCTCAAATTATAGCTAAAGCCTTAGTAGAAAACTTCATTCTTATATATGGTTCATTTATTGAGTTAAGATCAGATCAAGGTACAGAGTATAAGAACGATGTACTTGATCTTATATGTAAACTTTTAGGTATAAGACAATCATTTGCAACTGCCTACCATCCCCAGACAATCGGATCATTAGAGAGAAATCACAGATGCTTGAATGAGTATCTGAGATCGTTCATTAATGATCAAAAGAATGACTGGGATGAGTGGATGAAATTTTATAGTTATTCATACAATACAACTCCACATACTGACCATGGATTCACACCCTACGAGTTAGTATTTGGACGGAAATCAAACTTGCCACATGAAATATACGAAAAAGGAATTGAACCCGTTTATAATCTGAATGAATATTACTACGAACTAAAATACAAAATTCAAAGAACAAACGAAATAGCAAAAAAAACCTCATCAAGCACAAAATTTTACGAAAAGATCAATATGAAGCAAAAAGCAATTCGATCCAAGTTCATGTTGGAGATTCAGTGTATTTGACCAATGAAAACAGGAAAAAACTAGATGAAATATATACAGGTCCTTATACAGTAGTTGAAGTTTCTGAACCAAACTGCAAAATACAAGATCCAATAACAACAAAAATTACAGAAGTACATTTGAATAGACTAATAGTTTAATTTTATTTTGATTTTTATATTAATTGTGATACTTGAAATCCAAAAACATTAGCATTATATAAATAATATTTAAAGTTCCACCGAGTTAGACATGAACCAAATTTCAAGGTTAGATATAAATTCAAATTAGTTTTATTCCAATTGTGGAGGTGTTTGGATAAACTCTTTAGAACGATTTCACTTCGTTGCATCATTCTTTTAAAGGGGGAAGGTGTAGCATCCCAAATAATATCATTCATATACCATTTCACTGCTCGAGTCATAATTTACATTAAGGCACTTGATTGCCAACATTCATTAGTGCATACTCAGATTTCACAACAGACCTCATTCAAAATTTATTGCATACACATGTTTTCATGAACATGTTATTTCGACCATATCATAACATTGAATTTGGGACTAGGTAGTTGACACTTGCCTGACCCACATTCAATGTTGAACAAACAGAAAATACCACCCGTGCAGTAAAAGACACATGTTGAACAAACAGCCTGCTTCATGACGATTGGCTATCGTCTTCACAAAAATAAGTCCAAGCTCCTCCCATAGAATTTAAGTTTGTGTAGACTTAAGCTTGAGTGTAGAGTTAAGGTTTGATGTAAATCAAAAAGAAAGATACAAGACAGATTGATTTGAACCAAGAACAAAAACGGACGTGTTTTCAATGTGATATCACCGCATATACTTTATTGTGATTCCGATTATGGAACTTCTTATCACCTGATATGTAACTATCCAATCTTCGCGTAATTGCGATTCCAATTACTTGGTTAACACTTATTAAGTGAAACTGATTTCAGAAACCTGAATCTTCAGGACATTCTGTTATTCTTAACCCGCTATGGTAATGAGCTATAGGCTCTCTTTACGCTCATGCGTTTTTCAGTGTCCCTTTTAGGGCGCAACCCATTGTGGTATGGAGCTACATGCTCTCGCTTATGCGATTTTCCCTCTTCAAGGGACCCCACTCCTATTTCCTCCCATCTTTCCTTTCCCTTTCCTCTCCCATCGGGTAGATGATGAAATAGGCTCATATATGGCGATGGCACAAATCTCCCAAATGGCGGGGAACGTGCCTCTGGAGCCGGCCTTCTGATACCTGATACCTGTGTTACACTTCATATGTATTTTTGTTACGATTTTAGTTATTTTAACAACATCCTGCATCATACTTGTAACAAAGTCTATTCGATAAAAACTTTATATCATAATATCATGGGCTGATATAATTTTGTTATGTACCTAATCTAATCTGATCTAATCTCACGTAGATTTTTTGAAGTCATGATCATTTTAACGCCCTGTAGGACATCAATCTAAATTTTCTAGCTGTATCAGCGTCTTGAAGTGTTTGTTTTTATCCTACGTCGATCTTCGCGATGTCATGAGCCTGCAGCCCTGTAGGACATTAATCGAAATATTCGAGCTGTATCAACGCCCTGGTGATTTTTTACCATATTTGTCGTAGATTTTTGTGAAGTCATTAGCATGTTAACGCCCTGTTGGATATCAGATTAAATTTTATGTGGTATCAACGCCCCGGTGAATTTCGACCTTATCTCAAGTAGATTGTGAGAGTCTGAGTATGTTAACGCCCTGTATGACTGCTATCGAAACTACCTAGCTGAAATTACGCCCTGGTGAATTTCGATCTTATGAGATGAACCAGCCTAGGATAGAAAGTCTCAATAATAAAGAAAGAAAAAAAATCGATCTTATCTCACGTAGATTTTTGCGAAGTCATTAGCTTGTCAACACCCTGTAGCACATTAGACTAAATGTTCTATTGGTACCAGTTCTAGTATGACGTCGTGAGCATTTTAACGCAATGGAGGACATCAGACTAAATGTTCTACCGCTCCGGAGTGATTCAAATGAATCTCACGAGCATGCTAACGCCCTGTACTGCATTATTCGGAAATTTCTAGCTGCATCAACGCCCTGTGAATAAATATAATCTTATACATTTGCGAGGTTATGAACATTTAAACGCCCTGTATGGCATCAATCTTAATTGTATCAGCGATCTGAATTGTTTGACCTTAGATTGTCATAATTGAATTGTTAGATCTTAACGAGATCATAAGCATGTCAACGCCCTGTAGAATATTAAAAGAAATTTTCGTCGATTTTTTCGTATTCTTAAGTATGTTTATTTTTTACCAGAATTAACATTTATCTTTACACTGTGTGGAAAGTTGAAACGGGTGAGGCAAGTTTAAATGCAAAGTTTCGAATATAATGTTAATAAATGAAATACAAGCTGCAATTGCGGTAAATTTAGATTGAAACTGAGTATTTTTCTGGGTTGTCTTGAGCAACCGGTGGTTTCACTGGTTTTGATAATAAGAATTTGATTTGCTAAGTTACTGTGAATTTCTGAAGAAATTAATAGATATTTTTCTTGGAGTAATTTTGGAATGTATATGTTACACTATTATAAGGTTTTGTAAAATATCTTCAGAAATTTTCTGAGAATAAATATTGCCGGGGTAATTTAAGAAATTTGTTCAACATAAACTTTTGCTAGAGAACGGTATTTCTTAAGAATTTTAGGAGTTTTTTATCAACTTAAGAATAAGTTGCTAAAAAAATTCATGGAAGGATCTTTTTTAGATTTTTTTAGGAACCCTTGGAGAGATTTTAAATTAAACGATTGTCTTTAAAATATTTTCTGGAGCAATTACTGCAAATTTCATGAAGTTCTAAAGATAATTCTGAAATAATCACTGAATTAGTTTTCGAACATCTCTTCATCATTTTTCGAGTAATTTGTAGGTAATTTAATCTGGATCTGAACAATTGCACGATCGACGATGAGGGTTTTTGAAGAATTTCTAAGGTACCCTTAAAATTTCATGGAAGATCTCGGATTTTAACACAATTCACATACATTTAAAAGGATCCACTGCATCGAAAAGTTCAATAACTAAAAATCGAGGGACTTACTTATTTGTCTTTACATCAATTATCTTGATAAAGCCTCGCCAACAATGTTTCGCCAATTCACTCGGTTCATTCTATCACATTCACATCGAATTATATGATGTTGTATAAGAAAAAAAAGGTCTCTGCAACTCTCTTAAGTACGTATTCAACAACCGGGTACCTCCGTTGGTTTGACCACATCTAATCTGAACACTTTTTAATTTGTACCCCGCTAATTTGCACATCGTTCAGATTAAAAATGGTTCAAACGTCATTTAGCTCATGGTACGGAGTAAAGTGAAATGGAACGCAGAATCAAAACAAAACAGTGAAAGAGGTAACCAGAAACACGTTTCTAGGGTGACTAGATGTTCAAATTAAAAATGAACCCCTATGGTTTGCATGAGGTACCATTCAAATTAACGGGGGTGTACGGTAATCACAAATCCCAGATGTTGCAAACAGGCTTGATAATACTCCTCAACATCATCAAAGTTCGATGATATACTCTAGAAAGCGTGCTGCTTGTGCCTCTTTGCGAGGTAACGAAAAAAAAAATATGATAAGCAGAGCGGCAACGAAAAATGAGCGAGGAAGATGCAAAACAGAGCAAAATTCCATCCGCGAGGGTTGTTTTGTTCGGGCGGGATACTCAAGAGTTCTATTAAAGTGTGAATAAATGTATGCAAAGCAACAAGAGAGAAAGAGTACCAGAAAAAATCCTCGTATTTTGTTTTGCACTCTCCCTCGAATCGTTTAAAGATCTGTATTGAATCATCAAGATCTGTGTTAAAACATCAGAATCACATCATTTATGTATCTCAGAGGAGTTCTGTCAAACCTGGTTGCTAATACGAAACCAGAGCAACTCTCGACTGTTGACAGATGCGCCAATCTTGTCTAACAGCCCATGCTAATTTTGAAAACTCTAAATGATTAGTGGATAGCAAGGAGACAATCCTTATTGAATCGTATATGACTTGACACACCTACCATGTACGTATGATCAACAGTGTATTGATTCAACACTAACATAATATCGAAAATTCAACCCTGAAGCTATTGAAAAACATTCAAATAGCTTCAAAATAAGCTTTTAATTTATATATCAAACATTTTAAAAAAATAAAAATTCCCATATTTGTGTTTGTGTTGATAAAAACGGAATAATTTGTTGACGAAATCGGAGCGTGACAAAAACGGAACATACCTGTACAATACTTTTCAAAACCATTAAAAATAAGTATTAGTATTATTATTATTATTAGAAATATGTTGAAAAGTTGTCTTCATATTATAAAGTCTGAATGAACCAAATTATTCACCATACAAGCTGGTGAACTTGCATGCAAGTTGAAATAGGCGAGAAATGCATTTTCAACAGCCGATATCACAAAAGCTATGTGTGGTATGACATTTTTGAAAACAGCAATGCTTTCAGCTAACCTCAATAATGTATGTTGCCGCGCCACAATGCTACTGGCAACCCTCTCGACACAGGTAACTCTGCTTCATGAGTGCGACAGTCTATTGCTACTTCAACATTGCTATTGTTCTATTGCTACTGTCAACACAGTGACTAGACATAATCGCAAAATCTACAACCCTACTTAGAGAGTGTTAATACGCGTTTTGATTAAATTATATTATTAGCTTTGGTGAATTTGTAAACCTTTATCTTATAGACAAGTAGGTACCCACTATATATCATGAATTACCCATAATACTAAAATACGGAATTTTATTAGACAACCTAATCAGACGACTCAATATAGGTGAGCAGCGGCAAAATAGTTGAACATCGAAAGAAGTAAACATTGATAATTAACTCTTTACGTGCCTCCTTACATAAACAGCTGGAAAAGAAAATTATAACTTCGTATGTTCAATTTTTCATACTCCCTCCTCGACGACAAAACAGAGTAAAAATCTCCCATAACTATCGCCATAATTTGGTATTCAAGTGAGATAAGTGCTGAAAGAGCAGTTAAATGCCGATAAATGGCGCAATGTGATCGTAGTAATTATAATGAATTGCGCTCGTGGGCGTATCTTCTTTTCGTTAGTCCACCCTTAATCGTTGCCGGTCGTAAAAGAGCAATTTCGCCAAGCAGCACTAGAATTTGATTCGCCGCCACAGGCAAATTCAAAGCACACATTAGGGGAGACCGTGGAGATATGATTCCCTTTTCTAAACGATCATGTGCGTTAAATTTAATGTTAGTCAAACATGCAATGGCGGAAATTTGATAGTGAATGCGTCATTTTTGTAAAACTTGGTCCAATGTGACAGAGATGGCATGTATTACGAAATGTTTGAAAAAGTAAGGTGCCACTTAATCCCCTTTTGAACACATGTACTCAAGTGGGAGTGAGATTATTTGAAACCAGAAAATTTAATATAACTTTGTGTTGCTTGAAAATTTAATATAATTCAGCTTAAAATTAAATGCGCATATTGAAAATTTCAGATTGGTCAATATTTTTAAGTAGAGACTAATTTATTTTTTTGATACATGGTTCCTCATTTTTATTATATACACAGAAGCCGAGCAAGAAATTTACTGTACAACACATTTCAACGCCAAAAATCTTACAATTCAGATAAAAATGAAATTTTCTTTATAGAATTTAATTGCACCACAAATACAAAGTCTGTACATTAGTTAAGTGTCCCCAGCCTACTTCTTTTAAATAGAATCATAATAAACCTTTGGTTTGAGAGGATTTCAAACTTTTGAATTTTTGATTTTACTAACTTAAATCTCCATGTTCTGAAAATTTGAGACGATTTCATAAAATGTACGCAAAGTTGTTAAGATTTTTCTTAGTTGTTTAAAAGACCTTTATTGTTTTTTTAGAGTTTATAAAAAAACAGCTTCTAAAATATTTTATCTGATAGAGTTGCAACCCTGAGATTCTCCTTTATAAAGGCGAAGTATTGCACAAAATTTCTTCGAATAAAACTGTTTAAGATTCCGAGAAAATAGTATCCCCGGGGATCAAGTCCACCCAGTCTCCCCTACCTTCCGGCAAAGTCGAAGTAGTGTGAGCAAAGCTCTTAGTAGTTTGTACTTTTGTTCCGGCAAAGATTGTATATACACAAACACGCCTGGGATTCTCATAGAACGAGGACGACATCATCTTTCCTTGTTCTTACTTCGTATTGAACAAGGCGCTTTTTGTCGAGTTGTTGGAGAATTTGTGCATTCGGTTCCCGCCGGTTTCGTTTGTTGGATGGCAAGTGCAAACAGAAACTGCAGTTCCGAGCTGCAAATGAAGGAAAGCTACCTTTGGGCATCTCCGACTATGCACCCGATATTGTTCTAACTGGATGCTATGGCTCGCTTCCCGTACTTTTGCTCCTTTATTCTATACAGATGGAAATTGAGCTGCCTGAATGGAGTCGATGATAGCGACGAGAAGGATTTAGAAATTCATTTAGATTATGTTCACTGAATGAAATTTGCTTCTTTGTTTGTGCTTAGAATGTATCCATTGGTTTTATTCCAAGGGCAACTGGGGATCACTGAGTCAATTCCTATGCTCCTCGGTTAATGTGAAGCCCGATGATTGCAATGCATAGCTTTCCCTCTTACGTTGTCGTAATTAAAAAATAAATCTTTAAAGTCCCTCTAAGAGGTGTAACATTTTTAAGTTGAAATGGATTTACAGCTAACTTCCGATGTAGGACGTACTTCATCTGCACGTTTTCCATCTAGTAAGAAATTGGTCCCAACATAGAATATCTGGTTAACTTTATGACCTTGAATACTCATAGGGGCTGTCCATTAATTACGTTAGACAATTTTGACAGTTTTTCGACCCCCCCCCCCTTCCCCCATGGTAACATTTTTTGTATGAAAATCAAAAATAACATGTATGGCGCGTAAGAAATGTCGAACCCCCCCTCCCCCCATAAACCCTTACGTAATAAATGAACCACCCCATATCTTGGACAAAGCTGTTTATCGGTCCAATACGGTTCTGAAATCCGACCCCAATGCCACTTCCGAATGTTTGAAATCGTTGGAAAGCTATGCAATATATTGTCAGGTTCGCAACAAAAACAATATTCCTAGATCTTAATTACTTAGCAAGATTGCATCTTCGACAAAGTTGTTTAGTAGGAGCTTTCATATTTTGATCGGCAGCTTTCAAATTTATCACCAGGTGACGCTAATGAGCAAGAAATTTTCAAAATGCAATCTCAGGATCCTAGCTACTTTTTTTTTATTATTTTTTAATCTTTTATTTCATCAAGCGAAAAGATGCTTGTCTCAACGATAAATTTATGTGTTTCTAGTAAATTTGTTATTGCTGAATCCATAATGAAATTTAAACTGTGATTTGTTGCACTTTTTGAAAATTCATACCATTGCATGCTATACAGGACGCAAACTTTGAGACATAGTTTAAATTGCACTATTAAATATAGGTTCATTCGAACTTTTGGATATGCTTGCTAGAGATTGGGCAAATTGGTCCAGTTTTGCGAGCGAATCGTTAGTGACTCACTCACAAAAGTGAATCAATTCTTTTGATCGATTCCGTGACTCATTTTACAAATCAAAAATAAATTATTTAACTTGTATAAAACAAAATAATTCAACAGTTTTTGAATGAGTACCTTTTTATGTAGCTACGTCAAATATTTATAAATGTGATATATTTAACCTTTACGTTACCGACCCCCGACAACGATTGTTTTAAACCACCCTCACTTGACTTTAAAAAGGTACCAGATATTTGTCAAAAATGGACAATGCTGAATTCAGAACCATGCCGGAGACATTCCGGGTTACTGGGGTCACAAGAATGCCAAATTTTGGAAATGTGATTTTTTTTTATTGCAGTTGAAAAAACGAAGCTTTTATGTTGAACGATTGTCATCATTTAAATAAAATTTGAATAAGTGGACCATTCCGGAACACCAATGTCAGTTCTGCCTGAGCCTCTTTGGGGACATTCCCGTTTTTTTTTTTTTTTGTCCAAAACATACCGAGTGACGTCTCAATCTTTATGAATTCGAAAAAAAAACATGTCAATAAACGAAGAATTTACTTCATATCAACTTATGTGGCCACTCCAGAGCTCCTAGTTCAGGTTCCACCTGGACCTCACTTGGGATATTTACGTTGTATATCCAAAACAAGCCGTGTGACGCACAGTGGCGCATGGCCGGACAAAACCTCAAAAACTCATGCTCTCAAAATCATTCGTTAATATTTTTCATAGACTTTTATACCGTTGAGTGACTATTTCTCAAAATTTGAGGTTTATCTGTTTTGTTTTCGATTTTTGGCAGCATCGTAAGTGTGGAAAAGTCAGCCAAATTGGACTTCTTGAAACTATGATTCACTTAGCAAATGCCAATCAGCTGTATCTCAGCGACATCAGAACCGATTTAAGCTCAATAGGCTTCATATGAAAGCGTAGTCTTGAGTCTTTGTTTTGGCTTTAATGGCATAATTTTTAACGTATTAAGTTGTTATTTGTAACAAAAAATGCTTTTTACAATCGCTCTCCAAATTCTTCGAAAATTTTCAATATTTCGTACGTTTCGGGAAAATGAGTTACTCACTATGACACAGCAAATCATCCATTTTTCAGACGTTTAATAGTTTTTCTTGCTTTGTAGCCGCGGACTCTAACCACTCGGCCAAGGAAGGCCCCCCTCCGAGTTATAAAACAAAAAAAGCATGTTTGAAGTACGACATGGAAAGAAAGAGTATTCAATCACTGATTCGTAGAAAAGTAGTCTACTAGCTAAATATAGAACCTGAACACAAATGTTCCAGTTGGTTGACCAAGAAAATTGCTCTACCAACGCACCCCATCAAGTGTGGCGTTAACATTTTATCACACAAGTAACATCTATCTTCTCAGCACCACACAGTGGAGGAACATTATTACATGATGACAGGATGATGAATGCATGATTTGGAATTGGTTATTTCCAGGGCTGTGCGAAATGGGACAAAACATCCTGATCAAGGTGAAGCCTTCTATTAAATTATCGAACCACGAAGACGATGATTTCATAAAACCGATTTCCATTAGTGGGAAAGCTCGTTTATTCGTAGAATTAATGGAGAGGCAACAAAATCGTGCGACTAAATGGAAACATCCGCATATTATCGGCAAACAAAGTAGAATTCAAGGTGTTTGCTGTAATTTTGATTAATTAGAAATCCTTGTTGAAACACACATTTTTCTGCATGTCTGTCATTAGTCATTACCATACAGCTGATTTAGGAATTTTACATTATTTTCATTGAAATATAAAAAAGGATCAAAATATCATTACGTTCATTACCATATTACGTGATAAATGAAATTGTGTGCAAGGGTGATCAATTTCACCCCACCTATCAGTTTCATTCAAATTTACGTATCAATTTACGTATTTAAATGCTTTTAAATCTTTCAGAATGTTTGAATAGCTTAAAGTTAACCATTACAAATTAGGGAATTTACAATAATAAGTCAGCCGGTAATAATTGTGGCTAAATACTATCCCTATAGAATCCATGTCAATAACAAAAATCGACTCGTTTTATTATTATTATTTTTTTGTTGATTAGTAGTCATTTGTAATCCTATTCATAAATTTCATACAAAATCCCGTTTACATTTCCTTCAGCATACACACAGCTCCATCATCCTCCTCGCACTACGAGTATAGTTCTCACATTGCATGCGTAACATTTCGATAGCCAGGGAAAACTCTCGTCGCCTTCCGCATCGTTACCAATCATCAAAGCAAGTGCCCCAATGAAAAGTGTCGAGTGCACTGCATAATATTAACCTATCTATTTCTCTATGCAGTCTGTAGAAAGAGCGTAATGCCGACAAACTGTGCACTTGGCTATGACGAAGATCAACGACACTGCGGCAACGATACAATTTATGAGTATGATAATCGCGGTCCTGTCACTTTTGTGCTCCCTGCAATGGCGACGTCGACACTGCATAGACGTTTCCCGGTGCACTGATAACAAAATTAAACAGCCATCTCTGGACGAGAAGCTCAGTTAGTATTAGGGTGGTTCAAAATATCATTTTAGCCTCACACCGCTCATTCGATTCTAGGCAACATTCTGAGTATCCTCCCGGAAATTAAGCTCATTTCGATGAAAACTGAGGCTGCAAGCGGCTTCAAAGTTTTTATGGAGGCTATGAGAAAACAAAATAGCGTATTCAAACGGCTTTGGTGTATTACAATATATATTTTTTTTTAAATTTATAGTAGGGCACAAAAAAGCTTCAAAAGCCTGGCCTGTTGTGTGTTGGCACGGTGTGGGACTCACGTTAGGCGTTCTCAACCACTAAAAAACTTTCCCTACTGCTCCAGTGCCTCGACCTTCCCAGGAACTACATCACGCAACTTCATTGGGGGAGGGCTGTGCTCATGCACTTTGTCAATCTCAGCCTCTAGCTGTTCTGCTAGTTCGCTGTTGGAGCTTAATGCCGTCAAAAATGCTGCTCATTACATTTCTACGGTGTCTCTGCGACTACTCATTTTGTACAATTTGCGGTTGAAGATATCGGCGGGGCTTTGGACAGCTTTCTATGCGACGACGCATACTTCCCTTGGGCTGGCCTCGCGTCAGAGTCTCGTTCTCCACTGCTGCTTGATCAGTTGACCAGTTGGGTGACGAGGTCAGTCCAGCGATTCCGGTTAGAGGATGACTTCCGGTTCACTGGCGTCCAAACGGCCCAAAACTGGTTTGCGACAATCGATGCTACTCGGGATAGTCCTCGACGTTGGAGCTAGCCAACTCCGGCTACGCGCTTCTTCATGCTTTAATACCGGCCGCTGGAGTGCCGATTTCGGCTCAGCAATTCTGGTTGGAGGCTTCCGAGTCACTGGCGCTTCGACGACTCAAGCCGGTGATACGCTACGTACTGCTCAGAGGATTCCCCGGAAATTAACTTCTCCGTGTTTTCTGGTCGTCCACACCGACACGTTAGGAATGAGCCTGTGGGTCCACCTTCCTTTCTCTAAGTTATTTCTCTCCTACTGTCACCTCGCCATTGTATCCCTTCTGATGGTATTCCTTACATTCATTGTGTTCCTTTGCTGGTAGCATGCTATGTCTTCAGTCAGAGTGATGCAGATGGGGATCATTCCGGCGATAACGCACACTGCCTCCGATGATATATTGCGGTAGGCACTCGCCACCCGTATAGCTATGAGCCGGAACATACCTGCCAGTTTATCTCGGTTACGTTTGGTTCCCAACGCTGCAGCCCAAGCCGGGACTCCGTACCTCAGTATGGACGATGATACGGTCGCCAGAAGACGCGTCGTACTGCTTCTTGGTCCTCCAATGTTGGGCATGATCCTAGCTACTTAGCTGCTTTCACTGCCGTGGCTGTTGAAGTTTAGCCTGTTGTAGATCATTACTCCAAGGTTCTCTAGAGAGCGCTTCGATGAGATTGCGTTTCCTCCTGCGTTTGAACCGCCATGCAGTTGCAGCACCACCTCCGTTTTGTTGTCTATCGATTCCGCCGTCAGCCTCTCCACCTCCTCCGCAGTCTCACCAGTTATCGCAAGAACGACGTCATCTGCGTGGGGCCCAGATAGCCGTAGCTATTCAGCATGACCATGCTGAGGGTCGTGGGTTCAAATCCCGCTGGTGCGAAATACTGTGATGAGCGCATAAAAACGCTCATCGAGAGTCAAAACAAGATCACAACCTCTAGTTGGCGTATTCGCCAAAGAAGCACACCAAACGATATCCATGTCGAGTGGATATTTACGGTTGATGGGTCGTCTATGGCGAACCTAACAAAATCCAACTTTATCCTCAACTATCGCTTTGGCGAAATACAGCTGAGAAAAATAAAGGGCAAAACCACTCAGTCGAATTAAAATTCAACTAATAGGGTGCCCCAAGAGAAATCTAAGGCAGCATCTAGCAAAAACCCACAACCAAACCCCATTAAAAAGGCCAGTCTGCCTGTCTCTAAAGATTCAAGCTCCAACCAAACTCCTAGCTCTAGCGGTGGCAGATTGGTGCCATCTAAGAGCAGTGGATCTGGTAAAAGATTGAATTCGACTACAGAGACAAAAAAGGCTGGCCTAGGGAAGAAGATTGACAAACACGAACACCCGAAACATCATCCAAAACAAATACAAGATGATCCGCAGCATTCAAAGAAGGACGACCGCTGTCCTGGAAACTAAGATCATTCAAGTGAATCTCCATCATGCTCGAAGCGCAACGGATGTGCTTTGCCGGAGATTCACAATAGAACTGTTCACTGTGGCTCTTATCCAGGAGCCATGGGTCAACCAATCTCGAATACAGGGTATTCATGTAAACTCATGCAAGTTGGTATATGATGACCGCCAGCTCTCTCCAAGAGCAGCTATTCTAATACTCAATGACACTAAATGCTTTCCAATTACACAATTCATTAAACGCGACATCGTAGCAGTCAGGGTGGAGGTTCCTACCGCTAGAGGGAAGGCTGATATCGTCATGGTCTCGGCGTATTTTCCAGGTGACGCGGAAGATGTTCCTCCTCCAGAGATTGCTGCGCTAACCTCTTACTGTGAAACAAAAAACATTCCCCTTGTCATCGGATGCGACGCGAATGCGCATCACACTGTATGGGGAAGTACAAATATAAATCCTCGAGGTGAGTACCTTTCACAGTTTCTATCCTCAAACAACATAGACATATGTAACACAGGTGACAAGCCTACATATGAAAACGCCATACGACAGGAAGTGCTGGATCTGACTTTATGCAGTCAGTCCATCTCCCACAAAATAACAAACTGGCATGTTTCTGATGAAATATCTATGTCAGACCACAAACACATAGTCTTTGAATGGGAAGGGGGTCTAACTATTGCAAAATCGTTTAAAGATCCTAAGAAGACTGATTGGGAAACCTATTCAGCCACTCTCCGATCCGAAGACCACATCATAAATCCTAATATCAAAACAGTTCTAAAATTAGTAATGGCTTCTGACTCTATACAAACTAAAATTCTTAATGCATATCAAGAAAGCTGTCCGACTAAAACTGTTAAGTCGAGCAGAGATGTTCCGTGGTGGAACAACCATCTTGAAAAGCTTAGGAAAACGGCACGGAGGGAGTTCAACCGTGCCAAACGCTCTACTGATTGGAGCCTATACCGAAAGGCTCTGACAGACTACAACAAGGAAATAAGGCTAGCTAAGCGGAAATCATGGGTCCTCATGTGTGAAAGCATTGAGAAGACTCCCTTAGCTGCCAGACTTCATAAAACTCTATCGAAAGACCACTCCAATGGTCGGGGAACTCTCAGAAAGACTGACGGTTCGCTCACTGTGGATCCCACAGAAACACTGAGTGAAATGCTGAGGACTCACTTCCCTGATTCAATCCCTGAAGCGATCGTGAACGCTAATGGCAACAGACATGGCGTCTCTGGTCAACAAGAGCTCCTGTCATGGGACTCAAGTACCAAAAGAGACGCATTGAAGGTTGCCAGAGAAGCCTTTACGCGAGCAAGGGTGGAAAGGGCAGTGAGATCCTTTGAGCCATTAAAATCTGCTGGCATGGATGGAATTTTCCCAGCGCTTATCCAGAAAGAGGAGCAAACGCTTATTCCTCCCATGATCGAGATTTTTAAGGCCAGTTTAGTCAGACATATTCCAGATGGCTGGCGTCAAGTTCGAGTTGTCTTTATCCCGAAGCCGGGAAAAAAGACAAAACCAATCCCAAAGCATACAGACCGATAAGTCTGTCGTCAGTGATGCTTAAAATAATGGAAAAGGTCTTAGGAGTGTTCATAAATTCAAAATTTATGGAAGCAATGCCTCTTTCCAAATACCAATTCGCTTACCAAAGTGGAAAATCTACGATCTCAGCACTACACATGCTAGTCAACAAGATCGAGAAAACATTTCAGGCAAAGGAAATCGCCATCGTGGCATTTCTTGACATGGAGGGTGCATTCGATAACGCTTCCTATTTGTCTATAGTGTCAGCAATGCATAGGAGTAAATTTGACCCATGCATTGCTACCTGGGTACATGCTATGCTAGCAAATCGCCGAATCTCATCCGAGTTGAGCGGATCGTGTGCCACTGTCATGGCCACAAAGGGGTGTCCTCAAGGAGGGGTACTTTCACCTTTGCTATGGTCTCTTGTGGTGGATGATCTACTTAATAGCCTGGAAAAAAGAGGATTCGAGGTTGTTGGCTACGCTGATGATGTTGTCATCATTGTACGCGGCAAATTTGAAAGCGTTGTCCTTGCAAGAATGCAATCAGCTCTCGATTACACGCTCTCCTGGTGTCTGAAAGGGAAACCTAATATGATCATGTGGATATACAAAACCATCGTTCGGCCTAGAATAGCCTACGCTTCCCTTGTTTGGTGGCCAAAAACAAGCGAGGTTACGGCTAGAGCCAAGCTGAACAAAATCCAACGCGCCACGTGCGTCGCCATTACTGGTGCAGTTCGCAGCACCCCTTCATTCGCCCTAGATGCAATGCTTAATCTGCCCCGGCTAGATCAATTCATAAAGCTGGATGCTGAGAAAAGCGCTCTGAGGCTAAAACGATCAATAAACCTTCTGCCAGGTGATTTAACCGGTCACCTAAGCATACTAAACGAATTTTCTATAAATCTTCTATAAATCCAATTGTAGAAAAATGCAGTGACTGGATGGAAATGGTTGTGAATTATGACATATCATATACGGTGTTCATTCCTTCTCGCCAAGAGTGGCAAGAAGGTGGACCGAGTATTCCTCCAGGCTCAATCAAATTCTACACTGATGGATCGAGAATGAACAATCGTTCTGGATCTGGAGTGCACGGACCAAGAACCAAAATCTCTGTCCCTCTCGGACAGTGGCCTACAGTTTTTCAGGCTGAAGTGTATGCTATCATTGAATGTGTGCAGCTCAGCATAAAGAGGAATTACAGAAATGCCACAATCTGTATTTTCTCCGACAGCCAAGCAGCTCTTCATGCTCTGAAAGCTTACACTTTAAACTCAAAATTAGTGTGGGAATATGCTCTTGCTCTAAAAACCCTAGCCATCCGCAATCGAGTTAAACTATATTGGATCCCCGGGCATACGGGTCTAGAGGGTAATGAAATTGCCGATGAGCTAGCCAGGAATGGATCGGCCAATACATTCATTGGTCCTGAGCCATTCTTTGGCATATCAAACTGCTCACTAAATATTGAACTGAACAGCTGGTTGTCCAGGCAAATTATATCCAATAGGAAAACAGTTTCCAATGCGAATCAATCTAAAAGATTCGTCACAATTAATTCGAAACAAACACAAAAACTCATTGGTCTCAACAAAAGGGACCTCAGCACCTACACCGGTCTTATAACTGGACACTGCCCCAGCAGATACCATTTACAAAAGATCGGAGCCATCCAAAACCCAAATTGCCGTTTCTGTAGTGAAACGTGCGAGACCTCACAACACCTTCTCTGCTCCTGCAGTGCACATATACAACGAAGATCCAAAATATTTGGCAAGCCCTTTTTGGAGCCGGCCGATATTTGGAACGCATCTCCCAGGGAAGTGGTCGGCTTTATCAGGCTGATCGTACCAGATTGGGGGATTTACAATGCTGCAACTTAGGACTTCTGCCCATCAATGGCAGATGGCTAAAAGTTCAGTCACCGCGCAAAGTATTCCGGTGGCGTTCCCGCCACTGAGGGTCTTTGTAAAAGCAAAAGGGTGTATCACAATAGTTCTAAAAAAATGGACGCAGTGATCTCACACCCGACAGAAGGAGGAGGAACATGGAAACGCTTTTTCAATCATGAAATCAGTGGGAAAGCCTACGATTGGCAAACAATTGAAAACTACGTAAAATTCGCCGGGAAATTTAAGGAAAATCTTTGAGTATCTCCAAAGCATATAGCGGCAGTACTTAGGCAAACATATTTGGCATCGTTTGGCTAACAAAAATTATTTAAATCCTTCTAGGAATGATCTAATGAGTAGGTCCATTTCACCCCATCAAAACGTAATGGACCATGCTTTTCTACCGAAACGTATGATTTGAAAACGATCTTCGACAAACTTGTATTTGATAACTGTATTCAACGGTATTAGTATAGTATCAATACTCATGGGCACATGGGCAAACGCTATAGCTGATTTCATATATTACTTCGTTTTCTTATAGAAATTCCCATACAAACTATGAAGGGCTTTTGCAATTTAAATTTTCATCCAAACAAGCTCAAATTTGAAGAGGACCCTCAGAATTTGACCAAGAATCGAAAGAGCGGTGTGCAGCGATAGAGACATTTTGAACCACTCTAGTAGGTATGCCTCTCGCCAGCGGACTCCATAATACGGGTGTCCATTCAAGTAATTGAAGCCCCACCCAGGGGAACTCACACTTGCATGTCAAACTTGCATCGCATCAGCTTGCTTGCAGCAAAACTCTATTCGGTAACGCAAAAAACCATTTTCACGCCGTTGAAGTGCCTCTAGAAATCTTCATGACGTTGGCCTCGTATAAAGTCATGATCTCATTCGCAGAGTGCATGGAAGACTGAAGTTTGGTGATAACACAGGAAATTCGATAGGCCGGCCGGCTCTCAACCCTTGCATCTATTCAGCACAATTCATAGGCGTGAGTAGATGTCAGACATCGTATCGATTTATTAATAATAAACTGCATGAGACTTCCATCCCTGAAACGCAACGGCCATGACTCAAGCAGTATTTGCAGTTGAGACAAACTCTTCAGTGATGGAGGACGACACCTCGTGCTATTCTCGTGCTTCGAGCGAGAAACCATTGTCCACTTGGCCGTGAAATCCTGAGGCAAAATAAAACGGCTTTCGATGGCGTGGCAAAGCTGTCTTCACTGGCAATGATGGCTGTGCTGCAGTCATAGTTAGTGCCATGATGTTCACATATAGGATAGGGGGTAGCTTCGAATTTCAACTCCATGAGGCAACGGTCTTATCGTTGGCATAACATTCAAATTAGCAGGGTTAACTTTCAACCGCTTGTCTCCCAGCTAGAGGACCCTTGTGGACCGGTTGCACGATTCAATTTATCCCATGGATGGTAAAGTTGAGCCATGTGACATAAACTGTATTGAAGTTGTCGTGATGTGTATAAGACTAAATGAGTTTTTAATTATTAACTATCAATTGTTTTTTATTTTGTTGAAAATAACATATTACGGTTTAAATTTTTAATTGAAATAGGTTTAATTCGTTTAAAAAAGAAAGTTTTAAATCGGACATCCACTAATATCAACCAATATGAATCTTATAAGAGTCCTGGAAAAGTTATAAGTGATCAGGATAGTCAACTTCCTCCAACGTCTGAAACGTCTTAAACGTCAATGATTCAAATAAATATTATGTTTTTAAAACAAATAGCCTATTTTTAAGACTTTTATTATTATCATTTTAAGCACTACATTCATTTCTTTTATCTAGATGTTCTTTGTTTGTTAGGAAACACTTTAATCTTAATTTGGTAAAAGAATATCAAGTATTTTTTAACAACATACTACATTCAATTTGCCGTAGCAGTTCAGAATATTCACAGGTGAATTGATTTAACTTGCATATAAGAGAAAAGAAACGCTTTAAATTAACTTAACCTAACTCAATGAAATACTCATTACTCGTGGCAATAAAAGGTTGCATCGATTTTTATCTGAAATTTTTAATATCTTTATTCAGCATTTGTACTAATGTTTGAACATTGGATATTCTATGTATCTCAGGGAGGGAGCTCCGGAATTGTTTTCAAAATTTTATTTTGAATCATCTGCAGACCTTTCTTCCTGGTATTACAACGTATTACAACAGCTAGTCCAAATTGGTACAACATACTACATGGCTAGCCAGAAAATTTGTTTGAAAATAAAACCTTGTTCTCAAGACAAAATTTCGGTTTTCTGTTCAGAAGTGGACAGAAACATTGTGTTAATTGTTACATTTTGCTTGACTGATTTTTGGAAGTAAAAATTTTATCTAGCATAAGTCCTAGATGCTTAACTTCATCTGACCAATTTCTTGGTACCCCTCTCATCGTGACAACATGTCTACTTGATGGTTTTAAATATAAATTGAGTTTTGGAAGCAATGAATAAAATCTTCCAGTTTCGAAGAAACTGTTATGAAGAAATATAACCAAACTTTTTTGCAATCTACTACAGTTTACACGCAAGCTTCGTCCTTTGGCGGTTAGGCCTGTGTCATCCGCAAACAAAGATTTTTGACATCCCTGAGGTAGCTCAGGTAAATCAGATGTGAAAGTATTGTATAATATTGGCCCCATAACGTTTTCTTGAGCAACACCAGCTCTTACAGGAAGTTTTTCAGACATGGAGTTCTGATAATTAACCTGAAGTATACGATTTGACAGATAACTTTGGATTATTCTAACAATGTATGTTGGAAAATTAAAGTTTTTTTTATTTTACAACCATGTTTTCATGTCAAACACTGTCGTATTCCTTTGCTATGCCAAGAAGAGCAATACTAGTAAAATAGCCTTCAGATTTGTTGGAACGTATCAAATGTGATATGTAAATTCCATCATCGCCAGGGGCTTTCATATTTCTCATACTCATGATTGCGAATGCTTTCGAAATCCTAAGTAACCCGGTTTTCAATTAGACTAGTTTATTAGTCAGTCCTAAACTAAAATTGTGCGCATTTTCAAACTGCATTCCAAGTTATGAACTTTTTTGCAATTAGTTAGTAAAAGTTTGTTTATCTCTTTCAATGTCGGCATTGGCTTCTGAGGTTTTTTCGAAGCATTGAATTATTGCCAAAAGGATTAAAGTCCAATTAAGAAACTTTATTTTTAAAATATTTGTTTCTTGATTTAGAAAAACGTTCAGGTTTGTACTACAATACAAACAGACATTAATCGATTAGTGTAATAAATATCAATTATATCCCTTGAAATGATGAGACAAGCTCTCTTGCATCCTATTCCGCCATTATTAATTAATAAAAATTATCTCTTCTTACGCTCGTGAGGTCTGGTACTTCTACACTACTTGCTTTATAAAGGTTTTAGATATAAAGTAGTAGAATTAACGTTGATATAATAGTTCTACATATGTTGGAAGAAGAAAGTTTTTCATTTAAATTTGCAAATTAATCTGTAATGCCATTTGACTATAATTACACCCAATCCTATACGGCTCAAAATTTTCAAATTTTCATTTTAATTATTAAGATTGTAAGAAAGATGTCAAGACGAGATTTTCAAACTTGTCAAACACTCTCATGGTGCATTGGATGAACATTGTAAACAAACCGGAAAAGAAAACAAACAAATAACGGCTGGGGTAAGATGGTATAAAATGGTGACACAGCAATTATTTTTCAATATCTTCAGTGTAGTTTAACTGTTTTTTTTTTGACTACGAATTTTTGGGAAATTTTTATGTCTTCCAAAATAACTTAGCCAATTAAAAATATTTTGATTAAAAAGAGTTACTGACCTAGTCTTCTAACAAAAAGTTGAACAAAATAGCAGAGCTTTTTTTTGTATACAGTGTTCTAGTTTGCCTTGCGTCACCCCTTATGTTTTACATTTCTTTAACTAATTTTATCGCTACCTAATCGATCCAGAAATGTCCTTTATTAAACATTTTTCATGCACTGTTTTGTCTCAGAATCCAAGCATGACTAATATTTTAAACACTCACCTTTTTATAACGAATTTTCATGAAAAACATTTAAATTTCTTAAAAAGATGATCAACCCTTCTATGATTAAGGCTCTCTATATAAAAAATACTGTGAAAATATCAATTCATATCTTTGAGTTCGCCACTGTTCGGAATATGAGTCACGCTCGGAATTTAAGACAAAACGCCGATTCTACCCCATTACCCCAAATGTCATTTCCCAAAATGCCATCACCCCAAATGCCATCACTCCGAATTCCATATCCCCGAACGACCCATTACCCCGAATGCCAATATTACGGGACAATGTCATTCCAGGTAATTGAAGGTCATTCAAGGTAAATATCATTCTAATTTGTGTAATTCGGGGTAATGCGGAAGAATCTTTAACATAATCGACTTTTTAGAGATATATCGATTACTTACTCAGATGGAGCGTAAAATAGGAGTATTAAACTGGGTAGACAAAAAAGGTGCTAGCCAATGCACAATGGTCCGAATTTGTCGATTTAGCAGGTTTAGAAAAAAGTTTATTCTCTGTTCTCGTCGATTTTAAATGTTCGAAGTCTTCAGAGAAATCATTCGTAATTGAGTTTTGTATCTTCTAAGAAACAAGTTAAATGGGGTAGCCCTTATTTAAGTTTGAAGTTTGTCTCAAACTTTTTTGTTTGAAGGAATTTGTGGCTGCGCTCTTCTGCAAACCTTTAGAAAATATTATTTTGAAAAAACTTTGTCGAAAACACTTTTAATCTAACTCATTATTGGTGCTAAATAAATTGATTCAGAAAGTTTTAACTTAGGGTGAACCCAAAAAACCAGTAATTTTGGTCTTATAGGGTGTCCCAGAAAGTATGGACACAACTTTGATAACGAGAATCACAATATTTTTTCAAACAAATAAATATTTGGGGCATTTTTAATGCTGCCTGTGTAAATTTTGTTTGATTAAATAACTTCTCACATAAAAAAATTCTAATTTTAGAAAATCAATTCTAATCCTGCCAACACAGACCCTACGGATGTCGCTAATGGGGATTTTTTTTTATTATCGTACAAATTGGTCCGAAGGGTCTCAGATTTTCATGAAACTTTTCCCACAGGCAGGGCTCATGGATATATGAATAAAAAAAAATTGAGAAAAATTCAGGGTCGCCTATTTTTCCGGAAAACTCAAGTGGAAATTTTTTGTTTTCCCTTGACACTACTTACTTTGGAAAATCATAACTCATGAACGAAGCATCGTAGAAACAAAGTTTTTATATGAAAATTTAAGCAAATTTTCTCAAAAATCCAAAAAAATATGAACTGGAAAAAGTTTTCCACAAAATTTTCCACCGTTGGGAAAATTCGTAAAGAAAAGCCGGAAAAACTATGCCCGAACTCGTGGAAAATTTTCAAAAAAATATTTTCGAGAAGGTAATTTTATAAGCTTTAATCACTGAAATTTTTGGAATGCACTTTTTTTTCGTTTTTGAGTTATGGCCAATTTTGTGAAAAATGTCCAGATGTGCCATATAAGACTTTTCTTTGAAAAATCATAACTCAAGAACGAAACATTGTAGAAAGAAAGTTTTTGTATGAAAATTTAAGCAAATTTTCTCAGAAATCCAAAAAAAAAATATGAACTGGAAAAAGTTTTCTACAAAATTTTCCACCGTTAGGGAAATTTATAAAGAAAGGCTAGAAAATCTATGCCCGAACTCGCGGAAAATTTTTATTAAAATATATTTGAGAAAGAAATTTTATAAACTTCAATTCTAGTAACTTTTAGGATGTACTTTCTGTTTGTTCCTGAGTTATGGTCAATTTTGTGAAAAATGACCATATTAGCCTTTTCTTTGAAAACCCATATTTCAATCGAAGCATCAGAAAAACAAGGTTTTTTTTTAAAAGCAATTGCAAATTTTTTAAAAGATCTGAGAGAAACGATATGGGATTGGTTTTAATGAAGTATAAGTCGGATTGGATTATATTTTTCATGAAACATTACACCGTTAAGCAAAGCTGAAAAAACTGTTTCTTTTCCATTCCAAGTATTGAAAAATATTGTAGGATTGGATCTTATTGATCGCTCTTTTCAAATATACTTTGTTTGAAAGCTGGAATAGCTAATCGGGTTTTTCATTTTTTTTTCTTAAACAGTGAAAAATGTCCTGAGAAACTGATTACATTTCAAAAATTTCATATTTTTGAGATAATTTGAATCCGGTTCGACAAGTCATGATGAGTCTTGAGTCATTTTTTTTTAACGAAAAGGCATGTATGGCAAATCTTTGCATTTTTTACAAAATTGACCATAGATCAGGAACTAAAGAAAAGTACATCCTAAAAGTTACCAGAATTGAAGGTTATAAAGTTTCTTTCTTAAAAATATTTTATTAAAAAATTTCCACGAGCTCGGGCATAGATTTTCCAGCTCTTCTTTATGAATTTCCCCAACGGTGGAAAATTTTGTGGAAAACTTTATCCAGTTCATATTTTTTTGGATTTCTGAGAAAATTTGCTTAAATTTTCATATAAAAACTTTCTTTCTACAATGTTTCGTTCTTGAGTTATGATTTTTCAAAGAAAAGTCTTATATGGCACATCTGGACATTTTTCACAAAATTGGCCATAACTCAAAAACGAAAAAAAAAAGTGCATTCCAAAAATTTCAGTGATTAAAGCTTATAAAATTACCTTCTCGAAAATATTTTTTTGAAAATTTTCCACGAGTTCGGGCATAGTTTTTCCGGCTTTTCTTTACGAATTTTCCCAACGGTGGAAAATTTTGTGGAAAACTTTTTCCAGTTCATATTTTTTTGGATTTTTGAGAAAATTTGCTTAAATTTTCATATAAAAACTTTGTTTCTACAATGCTTCGTTCTTGAGTTATGATTTTTTAAAGTAAGTAGTGTCAAGGGAAAACAAAAAATTTCCACCTGAGTTTTCCGGAAAAATAGGCGACCCTGAATTTTTCTCAATTTTTTTTTTATTCATATATCCATGAGCCCTGCCTGTGGAAAAAGTTTCATGAAAATCTGAGACCCTTCGGCCCAAACCCGTACGGTAATAAAAAAAAATCCCCTAATGCGTACGCGCAGCATCTTGAAGCAGCGTTGCCAAATGAGGGCGAGCTCGATAGGCCCCCTCTTGAGGACTGCTGAAGGACAATCAAAGCAGTCATTAGTGACGCTGCCGAAAGCATTTTCGAATATGTAATCAAGACACGATTTTGTCAACGAAAAGTGTCAGGAGGTTTTTGAGGAGAAGAATGCAGCGTAAGCTGCAATACTGCAGTATGGTACGCGGCAAAACTTGGAACGATACAGACTGAACCGCTACATTTTTCCTGCGTTGAATTGATCATAATTTTCAATCAATGCCAAATTTGAACCCTTATCCTATTCTTCTAAGAACACTTGTATAAGTGTTAGTAAAATCTGAAAACTGTTCAAAATCAATAAAACAGTCATTCGAGTCAACGTGCAGAAATTTAGGTATCTAGCAGGCATTGCAGAATTCGTTCTCATTTGATCAAAGCAAGCAAAGAAAAACATTCCATCTTTATCGCTTCATGATCGAAAATATCTCGCAAGCCGTAACAAGCTCGATAAATAGCTGCAGCGAACGAGATCCCCAAAGAGAAAGCAATGATAAAATTTATTTTTCTCGCTTGTATGCCATTGGGGGTAGTGTTTTATTTTACTGGCACGAGAAACAATCCCTAAGCATCCGATTGCAATAGTGTCCCCCAGAGCTTATTTAGGTGGGTTTTATCATGCACTGTTAACCATCCAATTTAATCAGCGCTTTAGCAGTATACGATACATAGGCTCTCATGTTGTGCTGCAGATCATGATTTTTAGAGAGAGCGATAAGTATAAGAATTTCTCTCAATTTTTCAATCAAAAAAATGATTGAGGTGATTTTTCCTCCAAAGTTATCACAAGTATTTTTCTCTGGGACGCGCTAATCACCAATCTCGAATTTTTTATCGATCTAGTGCTGAAAAATTGACCAAGGTATGTACGCCAGTGAAATTTTTGAAAAATGCCACACATCGAAAAAAAAAAGTAGACTACATTCAAATAAAAATGGATTGAAATACCTATTAGATTAATTCATTTCGAATGAGCCATAGAGAGTTTCAATTTGAAGTGTAATCACAAAGATATTTACAAAACAGAATCAATCAATATGTAAATGAGAAGATGCGTGAAAGACAATTTCCATCCATTGAGTGGTGTAGTGGTTAGTCGCTTTTCATTATTCTAATATAATTTTCCACAGACTTCTGCTGATTACGGTTGTTCAAACCACACGCTGAAGTTTGAAACTCGTATCCACTTGAAGGTGGCAAAGTTTTACTCATTGTTTGTCTATGCATTTGCCGCTCATTGCTTTCTGTATTTATAAGTATTGTCATCTTTTCTTGGAAAACGTCCACAGTTGGGAACAAAGTCAATGTACAAAATATCTCGACGTTGCAAGCTTAAAACAGAATAAACTGAAGTATTTATCAGTAACTGTGATTTTCTTATATTCAGAGTTTTGAATTTCATGCGAAGCTATCACCTTTCCCCAAGTATTACCAGTAGTGAGATAAATACCAAAAGCAACACAGCTATCTACGTGACGAAGTGTATACCCAACAAATAGAGTGAACTAATGCGGCTTCCGAAACTTTTCAGCTGCAGCATATTAGTAGTTATTCATGAAGTTTGCACAGCGAAATCCCCACCGCAACTGGGATGCAAAAGGCATTAGTTTGAGCAAGAGTTTCTCGATGTTCGTTCAATAATTCAGAAATAGTACCGCATCTCACACTATGGGTAAGCAAATATTATGATTCATGGAAGATCCTCTGACTTCTCAATTTCCTATTGCATTGTTCAACGCTCAGTTCGGTCGAAAGCTGGAAAACTGAAACCACCTCACTAGCAGTGGGCAATGGCAGGAAATGAGAAAATACCGAAAGAAATGCATTATAATTTATTCATGCTACAATTGAGACTCAGATCAAGTGCTGGAATACTTTGAACAAAGAAGATGCAAACTTTAGACTCTTCTACATCACAATTTGAGGTTAACTACTTACTCGAAAGCAAACTACTAATTCTGTATTTTAGGGTGACAGTTTCTCAAGTTTCATTTTTCATTTTTTATCATGCATATTGACAGTCGCATCTCGGTATTTTTTTTAACTTCCTTTGATTTTGGATCCAGGCAATATGTACGTTTTTATCTTTTATCACTCGGCTAAGGAAGGGCCCAGATGATTGATACAATGTTCAAAACCACCAATATGACTGAATCAGTTCAAGTTGGTGTAAAATTTACTAATCAAATTGTTATTGGATTACGTTTCTCAAATGGATCCAAATAATAATTTAAATATTTTGAATTGGAATTCTCGTTCTTTGAGTACTAAAGAGGACGAGCTATTTAATTTTCTAACAGCTAAAAACATACATACATACATAGCAGTTATTACTGAAATTTATTTGAAACCTGGATCCTAACTTTTTTGTTTTTCGTAATTATTGACTTGATGGGGCATCTGGGGGAGTTGCAATCATCATTCATAGGCGTATAAAACATCAACTGTTTTCGTCATTTGAAACTAAAATTTTTTAAATTTTAATTGTTTCAGTTGAAACACAGCTTGGTAAATGTACTTCCATAGCTGCCTATTTACCTTTTCAATGCTCTGGACAGCAAATTAATTTGCTACGAAATTGCGAAAATTGACTCGCAAAAAGTCAAATTTTTGTTGTCATTGATGACTTTAATGCCAAACATCGCTCATGAAATTCATAATTCCTCGTCGGGATATTTTTTAATTCAAAACCCTTATAGTCCTACTTGTTTTTCCTCTTCTAGAAAACATTCTATGACTGATTTGGTCTTAACTGAATCTAGTCACCTTTGTAGCCCACTGATTACTCACGCTGATTTCGATTCTGATCATGTCCCTGTTACATTTCAAATATCCCACGAAGCGATTCTCAATACTCAACTTTCAATTATTTTCGAGCCGACTGGAATATATATAAAACATATATAGATAGTAGTCTTGATGTTAACATTTCTTTAGAAACTAAACTTGATATTGACAATGCTCTTGAAACTTTAACAAATTTCATTGTTGAAGCCAGGAGCATTGCAATACCAATATGTAAAGTAAAATTTGAATCCGTTATTATAGACGATGTTCTTAAACTCTTGATCCGTCTTAAAAACGTGAGGAGAAGGCAATTTCAACGCACTCGCGGTTCTGCTATGAAAATTATATGGCAGGATCTATGGACATAAATTAAAAATAAACACGATCCTCTCAATAAAGCAACAACAATTCAGGCAATAAAATTTCTCAATTGGACCCTGGCTCTAAGCCCTTTTGGAAATCATATAAAATTATATCACATAAATTTGAAAAATCCTCAGGAGCCAATAGCCAATATCGGCATTGGAAGAGGAAAACAAATTATTACTAACTAATTGTGAAAGAGCTCAAAAACTTGCTATGCAGTTTGAAAGCGCGCACAATTTTAATTTAGGACTAGTCCAGTTATAAACAAGAGTAAGCTAGATATCATATATGAAGTGAATTTGATCCCTAAGTTGTAGTTTGCTATAAACCAATACATGTCTGATCTCAAAATGAACTCTACAATAAAAGTGAGTGACGGCAGAAATAATTGACCGAAGATGTAATAAAGATCAGTCCTTATTGTATCTTCATGGAATAAAGACTAGTTCTAAGAATCGGTGCGTTTTTCGGTAGATTCGAAAAGTCTTTGGGTACGATAGGTTTACATTTCTGTAGACAGGATAACCGTGCGCGACGTAAACTCACGGAGTCTGAAGAGCGAATCGCGAGTTTTCGGTAATCGTGTTGTAGGCCAAGGATCAAAATCCTTCGCCGGTGGTAGAGCCACGTGCAAAAGACAATTGAAATAGTGGCTTTGTGATATCCGCTATTGTGTGGCTGGACAAAGAAAAGCCGGGTCTGAGTGACAATGGACGAGTTGCGCGCGAAAAATCTGGAGTTGGTGGCTAGGTTGGAGGAGCTAAAAGCGAAGCTTGCAGAGGGCCCAAAGATCGAGCCCGCAGCTAGTGCATCGCAGACAGCGAGCACGGTCCCGGATGTGTGCAGGCCAGGCCGCTTTGAACTAGAAACGCTGGTCAGCGATTTCAATCCGGACATACCCACTTGTGAGTCGGCTGAAAGCTGGCTGGAGAACGTTGATGCAACGGCTGATGCGTATGGATGGCCTGATCTCACCAGGTTTCACTGCGCGAGAATGCATTTGCAAGGAGCGGCGAGGCTTTGGTGGAATGGGGTTCAAACGACTGTGAGAACGTGGGCTGTGTTTAAAGTGAAACTTCTAGAAGCGTTCCCGGAAGCCAACGATCCAGTTTCCATTCATGAGCAGCTAATGCGAAAAAAGAAGAAGCCTGGTGAAACGATCGAGACCTACTTCTACGATCAAGTGGCGTTGGGCAGGAAAGGCAAATTTGACGATAAAACCATCATCAAATACGTTATTGCTGGAGTGGAAGATGCGCACCGGGCAAAAGGAGTGACGATCTCGATGCCTCGTAGTCTCCCTGAGCTGCTTGAACAATTGAAGTGGTTAGATGGTCTGGGGGGTATGCGGTCAGGCACTAGTGAAGGGGGGAGAGCAACAAAAGGTGAAAAAACGTGCTATCGTTGTTCTAAGTCCGGACACATTGCCGATCAGTGTAGTGAGAATCAGAAATCCCGTAAATGTTTCCGTTGTGGATCAGATCGGCATCTAGCGAAAAATTGTACCGTTGGCCGGAATGGTGAGTAGGCCGTCCCTTATTTTTCAAAAATGTGAAATGTTATAAGTTCGTCATTGTAAAGTGCTCGTTTTGCTAAGAAAAAAATCAGGTAAAAATTTGAAGTCCGTACGTAGACGCTAAGTGGTCCCCCAACGACCCTAAAGGTATTAGGTGTAGATGACCCCCATGCGCCAAATTGAGCTCGCTGCTCTAGTGTTCGTAACATGAGTACGAAAAGCCACTGTTAACAAATTTATAATCAGCATAGAATTTAAAGTAAAATAATATTTTATACTGTGAATACCTTCATAACACTACACGCTGACTTTAAAATTCAGATCTACAAAGGGATCGTTCAAATATTACGTAACGCAACAGGGGGAGGGAGGGAGTCTTCCGTAGTGTTACGTTCCATACAAAAAAATGATTTTTTCATACAAAAGCTGTTACGGTGGGAGGGGGGAGTAGGGAGTCTAAAATTGGCAACTTTTTCGTCACCTAATATTTGAATCATCCCAAAGAAAACAAACTTCTATGCTGATTATCAACGCGCGCAGGACAATTTGTTACTGGTGGCTACTCGTACTCATGCTGCATGCACTAGAGCAGCGAGCTCGATTTTGCGCACGGGGTCATCTACGCCTAATACCTTCAGGGCCGTTGGGGGACCACTTAGCGTCCACGTACGGATTTCAAATTTTAACCTGATTTTTTTCTAACCAAAACGAACACTTTGCAATGACGAACTTATAACATTTCGCATTTTCGAAAAATAAGGGACGGCCTAATGGTGAGCCGTCTCGTGCAGTTAAAGTGATTGCCGTCGATGACGAGTTCGAGAAGATAGTGTCAATCGATGATAAGCAGATGATGGCGTTGATCGATAGTGGAAGCCGAGTTACTACGATGAAAAGCTCCTTTTCGCAAAAGTTCGGAAACCGACAACCAGTTGACCTAATACTGAAAGGTTTTGGTGGTCGTCGAATCCGAGTGACGGAGAAGGTTGTTGCCGTATTGAAAGTGGACGACATAGAAGAAAATGTGGAATTTGTGGTAGTGCCGAATTTTGCCCAGGATTTGCCAGTGATAGTGGGTAAAGATGTATGGAAGAGAGACACCGTGCTGCTGACTAAGAAAAACGGAAAAGTGTGGTTGGCGAAAGGCGAGTGCTGTGAGCAGGATGCTGGAGATCTGCAGTCCGAGAGATCAGTGCGAGATGTATGCTCGATCGAGGCGTACGAACCCATATCGGTTGAAGATTTGAATATGGACGGATCGGATATGAGCAAAGAAGAGCTGTTAGAATGCGTGACGGACAATCGTGACTGCTTTTCGAAGAACTACCGTGAGCTTGGAAAAGCTAAGTGTGTAGAACTAGAAATAGTGCTACAAGACCAAAAGCCAGTGTATGAGAAGCCGTATAGAATGGAATTCTCGAGAGAAGCGGAGTTGAACAAGATCGTGAAAGAACTATTAGAAGCTGGCATTATAGAGCCAACATCATCGGCCTATAGTAGTCGGGCCTCGATAGTGCCAAAGAAAGAGGGTGAATTTAGGATGGTAGTTGACTACCGTTCGCTAAATCAAAAGACGGTAAAAGATAGGTTTCCCATGCCGACTATCGAGTATTGCCTGAGTAAATTGGTGGGCGGAGAGATCTTCATTACCGTGGACTTGTTCAGTGGCTACTACCAAATACCGGTAGCGGTAAACAGCAGAAAATTGACGGCGTTTTCAACGATGGATAGTCATTACCAGTTTGTGAGAATGCCGTTTGGGCTCGTGAATGGCTGTGCTGTTTTTCAACGAGCAATGAATCAGATGGTGGCGGAATTAAAGGACGATAATGGGGTGGTCTATATTGATGATGTGATCCTGAGTGGCAAAACGGAAGAAGAAGTGTTCGAGAAGTTCAAAAGACTATTGAATGTTCTTCGAGTGCACGGATTTACAGTAAATCTAAAGAAGAGCCAGTTTTTCAAACGTTCAGTGGATTTTCTTGGGTTCGAAGTGTCAAAAAAGGGAGTGAAGCCCGGAGATCGGAAAATAGAAGCCGTTGAGAAGTTCCCAGAGCCAAAATCCAAGCAGGAAGTACAGCAATTCTTGGGACTGACTGGGTATTTCCGGAGATTTGTGAAGGGTTACAGCTTTCGAGCGAGTGCATTGGTGGAATTGCTAAAAGAAGAGGTGGAATTCAAGTGGCGAGAAGAACAAGTGAAGTCTTTCGAAGATTTGAAACGGGCATTAGTCTCAAAGCCCGTATTGGCCTTGTATGATCCGGCGAGTGAAATGGAGCTGCACACTGATGCGTCAGCCATCGGATTGGGCGGTATTCTACTGTCCCTTACGGCGGAAGGATGGAGACCAGTGGGCTATTTTAGCCGAAAAACCAGTGAACAAGAAGCAAAATACTTCAGCTACGAGCTGGAAGTACTGGCAGTAGTCTCAAGTGTTGAACGTTTTCGACAGTATTTACTGAGACGACCGTTTAAAGTGGTGACCGATTGCAGTGCAGTGACTCAAACGTTTGCGAAAAAAGAAATTGGACACAGAGTGTCACGATGGATCTTGAAACTGCAAGAATACGACCTTTCTTTTGAACACCGTGCTGGAACAAAAATGCGCCATGTAGATTCGTTGAGTCGCAACCCCTTTGGCGAAGCTGTTGAAGAAGAGCCAGTGATGTTTCATGTGATGCAACTAGAAATTGACGAAGATGACTTCCTGGTAACAATGCAGCGACAGGATCCAAAACTACTGGCGATAATGGAATCGCTAGTACAACCGATTCAGGACAACTACGATCGGCAGGTGCGACATGATTATGAGTTAGTTCAAAATCGATTGATGCGAAAGATCGGCGATGAACAGAAGTGGGTGGTACCCGAGCGAGTACGTTGGCGCATACTGAAGGCATATCACGACGACATGGGGCATATGGCTGAAGAAAAAGTGCTTGAAAATATGAAGAAGAAGTTTTGGTTCAAACGAACGCGCCACTACGTGAAGGAGTTTATCAAAGCATGCCCAAAGTGTGCTTACAATAAGGCGAAGAGTGGACAAACGGAAGGGAAGCTATACCCAATACCGAAGATAGCAGTGCCGTTCCAAACGATTCATCTCGACCACATTGGGCCGTTTCCCAAATCAGCTAATGGCAACGTGCACGTGTTAGTGTTGGTAGACGGCTATAACAAGTTCACGTTCCTGAAAGCGGTACGTTCAACTAAATCTGAGCTGGTAGTGAAAACTTGAGTTGACCTGACGGCGATCTTCGGTACTCCGCAGAGAGTGATCACCGATCGCGGCACAGCATTTACGGCAGGAGTATTTCGAAAACTCTGCGGAGAGCATCATATCAATCACGTGTTGGTGGCCGTTGGTTCTCCGAGAGCAAATGGACAAGTAGAGCGGGTGAATCGTGTATTGCTTACAGCGATCCGCTCAACGCTCGACGAGGATCGAAAATGGGACAATTGCCTACCCTCTATACAGTGGGCGATCAACAACACCCTGAACGCTACAACAAGGGTCTCACCCAGTGATTTGGTGTTTACGTTCAAGCCGAGAGATATAATTCGAAACGAAATAGTGTTGGTGATTCACGATGAGACGGACAACCGGATCGACAACATGGATGAGATGCAGAAGCGCGCCGAGGAAAATATACGCGTGAAGCAACAATCACAGAAGAGATATTATGATGCCAGAAGGAGAGAAGCCAGTAAATATTGCGAAGGTGACATGGTGTTAGTAGAGAAGGATGCTGTGGTGATGGGAGGTAGCCGAAAGCTCGAACCGAAGTTCAAGGGCCCATACATCGTAGCTGAGGTTCTTGGACATGATCGTTACCGAATCCGTGATGTCCCGGGAGCGCAACGCAAGACGGCGGCGTTGGATACGGTGTACGCAGCCGACCGTATGAAACGTTGGTGTGTGATGGGAAATCTAGACGGCGACGAGCACCTCGATAACATCGGTGATTGATGGGGCATCATCTACGCAGTGGTGTCAGATTGTAAGCTAGATATCATATATGAAGTGAATTTGATCCCTAAGTTGTAGTTTGCTATAAACCAATACATGTCTGATCTCAAAATGAACTCTACAATAAAAGTGAGTGACGGCAGAAATAATTGACCGAAGATGTAATAAAGATCAGTCCTTATTGTATCTTCATGGAATAAAGACTAGTTCTAAGAATCGGTGCGTTTTTCGGTAGATTCGAAAAGTCTTTGGGTACGATAGGTTTACACAAGTTACTCAAGACGTCGAAAATATTCTCAATCAAGAGAAAGCTTTCGAAAATTCCTGGGAGACTGATTTGAAAGAAGTGAGAAATATTATAAAAAAAAATACGATAGCTCCTGGCGATGGTGGAATTTTTTTCAACCGCATCAAGAAATTTCCAGCAAGTAACCTATCATTCTTTTATATTGAGCTGTTCGGTAATCCAATCCGCATGGTTATTAAATTGATTAACTCATTACGCGTGGTAAAGATGGACGAATTATGGGTGAAATTATGAAAAAAATCCACGTGCTCGGCTGGGATTTGAACCCAGGACTATGGGTTATGAAAGGGGTCCGCGTGGTCTGTAGGGATTTGAATTCTAAAACTTGTAACCAACTCAGTTATTGGGTCACCAAGTGGCTCGGTAGCTTAGTTGGTAAAGCGCTCGTCTAGCATACAAGAGTTGTCCATCTTTACCACGCGTAATGAATTAATTAATTTATCATTCTTTGTTAATATATTTAACAAATGTTTTCAGTTAGTATATTTTCCTGACAAATGAAAAATGCCAAGGTTGAACCAATTTTGAAACCGGACAAAAATCCTGCAGAAGCTTCTAGCTATCGTCCAATCAGTTTGCTTTCCTCCATCAGTAAACTTTTTGAAAAGGTCATTTTGAACAGAATGATGGCCCACATCAGGGGCCCAGATAGCCGTAGCGGTAAACGCGCAGCTATTCAGCAAGACCAAGCTGAGGGTCGTGGGTTCGAATCCCACCGGTCGAGGATCTTTTCGGGTTGGAAATTTTCTCGACTTCCCAGGGCATAGAGTATCTTCGTACCTGCCACACGATATACGCATGCAAAAATAATCATTGGCACAGTAAGCTCTCAGTTAATAACTGTGGAAGTGCTCATGAGAACACTAAGCTGAGCAGCAGGCTCTGTCCCAGTGTGGACGTAATGCCAGAAAGAAGAAGAAGAAGAAGATGGCCCACATCAACGAAAATTCAATTTTTTCCGTGATTGACCGAAGTCAGTGAAAATACACAAAGAATCAACTAGAAGTTCGGCTGGGATTGGCCATAATCTTCTTCATTTATAATAGGTCAATAACGGTGCCGGCCACGTCCTTGCAGTCAGGTGGGATTGAGGGAAGGAATGCTAGTGTGTAACCTTTGCTATTTGGAGACCGTGTTTGCCTCTGCATCTCCACAAAGGTTACTGGGAGGGATGTTTGTTAATGGGGAGGATCGTTGGGTCAAAGGATTCACTTTGATAAGTGATTAGACCATGATAAATAGTTTTTTGTCAAATATAAATATGCTTTTATGAAAATATAACATTTTCATTTGATATTGACAATTTCTATGTAGAGGAAAATTATGCCGACACTTGAGGTGACGAACCATTCAAAGTTTGATGAACAAATACCTAAATGTAACATTCCTACAGCTGTCAGGACGAAAGCATGTGTTATTATATTTTACTTATTTGAAAAGAAACAAAAACTCGATTGTCTGGAACATCATAGAACACTCTTATTCTTATACCGACACTTACAGTGGCGAACCATCCAAAGTTAGTTGAATAAAGTGAACCTTTCGCAAGTCTACACTTGTAGTGACGAACCATTCAAAGTTTTTTTTTAATTACAAAAATAAAGATAAAAAGAAATGAGTGTTTTGAAAACAAAAAAAAAAATGTTAAACATAAATACTTCATGAATTAGAGTTTATGTCGACACTCACAGTGACGAACCATTCATAGTTTGTTGAAAAATCATATTTACGTCCTACCGTTGTATCGGTTAAATGTGCATTCATACATATTTTATAGATTAGAAATAGTAGCATGAAACGAGCTCACCAAGTGATCCGTCATCCTTGACTGAGCAGCAACAATCCACTTTCAGCTTAACTCGTTTGCTCGGCTATATAAAAGCACTCAGAGAAAATAGGCACACGACTCGAGAGGGAAAACAGCTGACGACTGCTCGGGCTTTCTTGACGCACTGCCAAGGTCGAAGATCAAACAGAACTAACCGATAGCGGAACTTTTTCACTTCACTCGACCGACGCGCGACATGTTTGATCCTGCCCTCGTCACCCGCTCCCACAGGAGCAAGCGTCAAGGTCAATATATCAAACAGAACTCGCAAAACCGAACTGTCCTGGGGCTTCACAAAGCACTACCCAGCAAGGCGCTCCAAAACTGGGGAAAAAAAATTCTCCGGCAACGAAAATACGCACGAATCCGTCAGCAAAATCAATCGGACGACGCAAAACCGAACTGTTCTGCTTGGGCTTCACAAAGCACTACCCAGTCAGACGCTCCAAAACAGGGGAAAAAATTCTCCGGCAACGGAAACACGCACGAATCCGTCAGCAAAATCAATCGGACCAAGTTTGGCATGAAGATTTGATCGTAAAATTAAAAAACTTTAAATTTCCAACAAACATTGTAAGAATAATTCAAAGTTGTTTGTCAAACAGTACACTTCAGGTTAATTATCAAAAATCCAGATCTGAAAGACTTCCTGTAAGAGCTGGTGTCCCCAAGGCTGCATTTTGGGACCAGTATTATACAATATTGTCATGGTTCTCCGAATTACCCGGAATGCAATTTACCGGAAGACCATTTACCGGAAAATCATTTCTCCATTTCTCGACTTTTTTTTATAAACGTCCTTTTAATCGTTTACTGACGCTCATTCAGGTCAGTATGTTGACTTAAAAATATTTAAAATGACCTCCACCGATAATGGATAGGGGAGGTTCTTCCTTCAAAATACTTGAAACAAACATCGATGAGGAGTCTAAGATATCTTCATACTTAATCATGTCAATATGCACCATCTTTATATATTTGCATTTCATATGATTCACCCTTCTTTTAAAAATAAGCTGTTCTTTCAACTTATCTTTGCAGCTTGTTTTGGCTGAACTGGCTAAATTTTTCTATAACAATGTAACTTTACTTTGAATAAATAAGCAATGACTTTACGTCGAGTGTCAATTCACCGAATGTCGTTTCCGCAAACGTCAACCGAATGCAAATCCCCCGTATATCCCTTTTTATATCTGATATTCACCCTTCTTTATTTGGTTGGCGGTTCTTTCGAGTTCCACCGATCTCGGCATTTTTGACTAAAGTGTTTGGACGAAAATGACCAAATATCTTCTTCTTATGATTGTTTACTGATCTTTCTAGTTTATCAATCTGGCCTTGAATTCTGGGTACAGACATTCAGAGATATGACATTTGGAGAAAAATGGCACAATCAAGTAAATTGAAAGGAAAAGTAGATTGAGGTTCAATAGTCCGGAATCCAAAGATGGACATCACAATGGCGAATAGTGTCCCTACTCTCGATCACCAAGGCTTTTTCAGTTTCGTCTTGATTTTTTTAGCTTTTCTCAAACCATTAAGGCTACCCAAATCAAGGTGATTTTTTACGGCGATAACGACACACATTACGCTGTTGTTTTGCTGCATGCACAGTAGCCTGGGACACGGTTATATGAAAAATTTAGATTCTCGCTCCAGACCACTTTTTGGATTGCATTTCGATCCCATACCAACTGTGCTAAATTTCAGCTCGATCGGAGAAACTATATTTTAGCGCCAGCCGTTCAAAGTTTGTATGGGATTTACTATGGGAAAACTTACTTTTGCAAAGAAAAATCACCAGAGGTCGCCCATTGACCTCTATAAAAATTCTAAACACAGATCTCGATAGGTATTTCTACGATGAACAACATTGCCGAAGACCGCAAAGCAATCCTATAGTTGTGAAAAAAGTTATTAAGCAAAGACTATTCGGAAATTTTGCCCGATTTTGTTATTATTGTTATTCCTTTACGTGTTAATCAACGTCGCCTTGCCAATAGGGTTTCATTGAATAACTTTTTTCACAAGTGTCGGATTGTTTCGCGGTCTTCGGCAATATTCTTCATCATAAAAATACCTATAGAGGTCTGTGTTCAGAATTTTTATAAAGGAAAATGGGCGACCTCTGGCGATTTTTCTTTGCAAAAGTGAGTTTTCCCATAGTAAATTCCATACAAACTTTGAACGGCTGGCGCTAAAATATAGTTTCTCCGATCGAGCTGAAATTTTGCACAATTGGTGTGGGACCTAAATACAATCCCAAAAATGGACTGGAGCGCGAATCTAAATTTTGTCCCACACTAATGCACAGTTTGATGAGCGTGTCTAAGCCATAGCGATTTTCATCGCGTCGGTCTAGATGGTTCCATATAAGAGTGCTTGCAGCGACTCAATAACGAAATCGCATCGATTTTGTGTCGATGTTGCTGAAAAAAAATCGCGTTCATCATTTGGGAGAGTCTTAAAGCTAAAATGAGAATTGCTCTTAGTGTTTTTTTATACAATATTAAGGTGAAAATGAATCGAAGCCAAACCTCAAATTTTCAAGAGCACGAATCTGGAGAACCCGCACATCCGTTCAGGCTGAAAACTTAATCGATTGATTACTAGCTGGTAGGGACCAATCGATTAAGTTTTCAGCTTAAACGGGTGTTCGGTTCTGCAGATCCGTGCTCTTGAAAATTTGAAGTTTGGCTTCGATTCATCTTCGCCTTAAAATAGGATTATATGATGTTTTAACTTAAGAAAATAAGAAAACCAAGCATCATAACTTCCAACATTTTCAAATGCTGAGATGTTTCATTTACTCAAATGCACCCTACTTTATTTGTAAGGCGATTTTTCCGATTTATATTGATCTCGTTAATATTTGGGATCAAATATGTGTAACAACGAACTATCGATTCCTATTGCGTATTTGTTCAATCGATCGCTTAGTGAAAGAACGTTTCCAATGTTTTGGAAAACAGGATCTGTTGTGCCCATCCATAAATCTGGCAACATGAGTCCCGTTGAAAGTTATTGTGGCGTATCTATTTTGTGCTGTTTAAGCAAAGTACTTGAAAAGCTAATGCATGAAGTACTGTATACCATCGCCTCACCTATAATCTGTGGCTTGATGAAGCATCGATCGACAACATCCAATCTAATGTGTTATGTTACCAACTTATCACGTGAAATTGAAGGGAAGAGGCAAGTCGACGCGGTGTACATAGATTTTGCCAAAGCCTTCGATACTGTTCCACACGCTTCAGTCGCTGAGAAGCTGAACCGTATCGGCTTCCCGAACTGGATTTCTGAATTTATTTGCTCGTATCTCTCTGGACGTACCGCACACGTAGTAGTTAAATCAGCAAGCTCCCGCTCATTCAGCATCACGTCTGGCGTGCCCCAAGGCAGCGTTTTTGGACCATTGCTGTGTAACATATTCGTAAACGATCTGTGCCATCTCCTTTCCTCGTTCAAGTTGTCGTTCGTCGACGACTTAAAACTTTTCCGAGTCATACGTTCGTTCTACGATTGTGCGACATTGCAAGAGGATATTAATGTAATGTTAACCTGGTGTAGCAATAACGGTATGCGCGTGAACTGCAAAAAATGTAAGGTTGTATCCTTCACCCGTTCAAACTCCCCAATCAACCATCAATATCGCATGAACACCGATGTACTGCAGCGAGTAGCATCTGTATGTGACTTGGGAGTTATCGTTGACGAAAAACTAACGTTCAAGGAACATGTGAAGACAACGAGTGCCAAAGCATTCTCAGGATTTATACTATACCATTACTTGCTCTTCCATATCACCGGACAAATTACGGCTACAACAACCCGCTTGACTCCTGCATTCGATCTTTTAATGAGATTTGTGACGTATTTGATTTTGATATATCCAAAAACGTGTTCAAAAACCGTATAAGTAGGCCATAGGAAATTTAGATATGGTTAGTTCAGTATATACAACTTTCAGTCGAAGACGGTGAAATAAATAAATAAATAAATAAATACAAATAAATCTTTTAATTCTTTCTATCCTTGCCTGTAATGTTTAGTTTCATTTGACGACATAGTCTTCCGATCAACATCAGTCGATTCTTTTCTAATCTAATTCTAATTTTCAAATAAATTACTTGTTCAACCATATTTTGGTAACGTAATATTCGTTCATAGCGTAAGGCCTACGTTGCGGCAAAGTGAAGGTATTCAGAAAGATCAAGCTGAGGTTGGAAGAATTGAATACCACGAATCAAAACTATTTCTGGTTGACAAATTTGACGACGTTTCAGAGCTAGAGTACATACATACTTGTCAAATTATGAACGAATGCAAAAAGGGTCGACATAGGCCCTCAGTTATTTACTGTAGAAATGCTCCTAGAACAGCTGAGAAACAAGCTTTGTCTAAATTTAGTCGTTACGCTGGCACAAGTAGATCTATTGAGGAGCAACATCTCGGAATCCAAAGATGGACGTCAAAAAGGAGAATTGTGTCCCTACTCTCGGTTATCAAGGCACCAAAATAATACTTGATTGTTTTAGCTTTCTTTGAATAACAAAGCTAAAATGAGAATTGCACTGTTGTATGTCGCTTCCTTCGCTAAATTTGTCTTTTTTAATGTTTTGATACAATATTAAAATTGTATTCTAAATTGTTTTAACTTAAGAAGATTTTTAATTGCAGAGATGTTCTACTTACTCAAATGCACCATACCTTAATTGATAGGCGATATTTTCTAAAATGACTTCGGTGATTTGGAATCAAATATGCATAATAAAAATAATTCTTCTTATACTCTCTAACCTTGCCTGTAATGTTTCATTTTATAGCCTAAATTTGCAGACATAGTTTTTCGATCTAGATCAGGCGATTTTTTTTCTAATTAGATCAGAAATAAATTACACGTTCAATCAAATTCGTAATATTCGTTCATAGCCTATGGCCTACATTGCGGCAAAGTGAAGCTATGCAAAAAGATTCAGATGAAGTTGGTAGAATTGAATACCGCTGGTTTAAAATTATTCCTGATTGGCAAGTTTGACGATTCTTCAAAGTACTTATATACTCTTCAAACTATAAACGAATGCAAAAATGGCCAGTTGATATAAGGCTAATAACTGTAGAAATGCTCCTAGAACAGCTTAGAAGCAGGCTTCGTCCCAGTGAGGGAGTCAAGATTGTCCATGGTAGGCGTGACATAATTTGTGCTGAGCATCAATGAAAGCGAATAAGCGAATAAAAATTGTATACAAATGGAAGATTTGGCTTTCCGAGTAATGGTACATTCTGGTAAGTGGTATCCCGGTAAATTGCATTCCGGGTAATAGTTTTCCGGGTAATGGTATAGAATCATTGTCACATCTGACTTATCTGAGTTAACTCTGGGAAGTCAAAAATTTTTGTTTGCGGATGGCAGGCCTCTCCGTCAAAGCAGTAGCCTGTATGTTTTCTGTAGTGAATTGCAAAAAGTTTAAATACGTTTTCTTCATACTTGCTTCATACATACTTCCAAAACTCAACTAATAATATTCCCACATTAACCAAAAGCTCTTTATTTGAAACCCTCAAGTAGACATGTTGTCACGATGAGAGGGATTAAGTATCTAGGGCTCATGCTAGATAACAATTTAACTTTCATAAATAACATTGAGGTCATTCAAGTCAAATGTAACAAATATATAAAATGTCTGTTCACCTATTAACAGAAAATCAAAACTTTGTCTTAAGAACAAGCTTTTGATCTTCACACAAATTTTCAGGTCAGCCATGTTGATGTTGTTGAGCTGTAACATTGGAACAAATGTCAAATAAAATAAATAATAATTTTTAACAAAAATCGTTGCAATCTTCTATTGTACAATAAATGCGTTATAAATTTAGGTTCAGTTAGGTCAAGTAAAATGAAAGCGTTTTTTTCTCTCTCTTATAAGCAGGTGAAATTAACTCACCTGTAAAAATTCGAAACTGCTACGGCAAATGAAATGTAATATGTTGTTGAACAAATGTTAATAGAGGCTTTATTTTACCAAATTAGGATGATAGTGTTATCTAACATAGAACACCTAGATATAAGAAATGAATATTACGTTTAGAATGATACTAATGAAGAATTAAAAAAGTCACTTTATTTAACTGTAATCCATACATCGGCAGAAGACTTTAAATTCCGGTGAAATTCCGATGAAATTACAAAATAAAGTTAATTTTGTTTCATTTTGAATTTTTTGATAGGGTGAATATGGGAGCATAGGCTTAAATTCCAGGAACCATCGCCCTAGCCTGTTGCGAACTGTATTTTCTTTTCACCCAAAGCAAAAGATATCAAACAACGGCGCATGTTATTTTTTGTTCAGCTTTCGTTACATTTCACTTTGATTATGATTCCACGTCAAAATTATTCTCGTTATCCCCAAAGTATGGCAGGTTTCCACTGCTGAAAGCAAATCCGAATGACAAGTGTGCTTTCCTTCGGCTGACACATTACAACCTCACACACACACCGGAGGAAATTTAATTAAATTCCACTCACTCGCCCGGCTGGGAGCCATTGTCCGGATGATATTTCCGGAAGAAGTGGTGAGGCCTTTTGTTCCCAGAATGTTGACGATGACTCATGCGACGAATGATCTCGTTTTCTGCGGTCGACCGCATTCCATTTTGCCCTCGGGATGAGTTCACCAATCTGTGCGAAATGTCGGGCTGTTTATTCGGACTGTCGGATTTAAAGCGAATTGTAATGCCGAGTAGGAAACATTTAATTAAAAGGGTTTCCTTTCTCAACAAGCAGCGTTAATTAGGAAACAGCTTTGCTGGGAACAATGATGCGGTTCTTGCTAAAGGAACCTATTAAAACAGCAGCCTGTGCATTGACGGTCCTCTCAAAACATTTAAACAGCTGTTAGTAAGGAATTGATATAGTCATCTGAATAACTCTTTAACTTTAGACGTGATATGACTTTGAAAGTTTTTCACCAAACGTAACGTAACGTAATGTAACTTCTGAGGTGAAGATGAATCGACGCAACACCATTTTTTTTTTCAAGAGCACAAATCTAGAGAACCAGAAAGCGGCTCAAGCTAAAAACATGATAGATTGATCACCAACAGCGAGTGATCTATCATGTTTTCAGCTTGAACCGCTTTCTGGTTCTCTGGATTTGTGCTTTTGAGAATTTTTGGTTTGGCTTCGATTCATCATCACTTTAAACGGTGTTTGGTAAGGGACTGTTCATAAATGACATAGAATAAATATAATTTATATCTATTAATTCAACTACTTAAACTTTAATTAATTACTTAAAGTATTAATTAATAGAAAATTGAATCTTTATTGTTGTATTCAACAATTGATTGATAAACCGTTGCATGTTGTTGACACTCTAATAATTTGGTACATTTTGAAAAACTAAACAGAGAGATAGAACAATATATTCGTAAGGCATAGTTATTATGAAAAATAAAGGTTTAAGAACACCGAACAGGGGCCTTCCTTAGCCGAATGGTTAGAGTCCACGGCTACAAAGCAAAGCCATGCTGAAGGTGTCTGGGTTCGATTCCCGGTCAGTCCAGGAACTTTTCGTAATGGAAAGTTCTTTGAGTTCCCTGGACATAGAGTATCATCATACCTGTCACACGATATACGAATGCGAAAATGGCAACTTCGGCAAAGAAAGCTCTCAGTTAATAACTGTGAAAGTGCTCATAAGAATACTAAGCTGAGAAGCAGGCTCTGTCCCAGTGAGGACGAAATGCCAAGAAGAAGAAGAAGAACAGCGAATTTTTGAAACTTTGGGCGCTTATGTCTCAGAAATAGTGCTAATTGATATCATACTTTCTTAGTTGAAAAGTTGCAACAGGGGAAGGGCAACTATATTATGCATTGTTTGGTTGGGAATTTCACCGCATGATGGTACTAGCTAAAAAAACATGGTTTTGTTATTTCTCTAAGCGACTATGATGTTCTGTAAGTAGATCGTACGATGGTTTTAAATCCTGATATATACGATGGTTTTAAATATGTCTTTGGAAAAGTTGCTCATTATTCTGTAGTAGATACCATGTTTAAGGAGTGTATCGAAAATAAGCTATCCACATATTTTTCTTTCAAATCATGTAAAAAATTGAGATTTTATTCAAACAAAAAACTGATCCTGTATTGTACAAGGTTTAACTTGAATATAAAGAAGACCGGATGCGATTGAAACTATTCTTTAACGAACTTTCGAATTTTTGATCGAACACTCTTCATCAAGTTCCGGACAAGAGTTGCATCACATTTTTTAGACGCTCGAGCCCAATTTTTTTTGAATTCCTGCATGTTCCCAGCTGCTTTACCAGTCTTCTTGAAGACCCTCTTCACGATTGCCCAGTAACGTTCGATGAGTCGAAGCTGAGGGCAATTTGGTGGATTTATGTTTTTCTCAACAAAATCTATACCGCTTTTCGCAAGCCAAATGAGAGTAGTTTTGGCATAGTGAGCCGACGCTAAATCCGGCCAAAACAGTGGAGGGGTATTATGCTTCTTATATAAAGGCAGCAATCTCTTCTAAAGACACTCAGATCGAAAGATTTCCGCATTTATAGTTCCGGTAGTGTGAAAAATTGCCGACTTCAAACCACAGGTACATATTGCTTGCCATACCAGTACTTTTCGACCAATTTTCTCCACTCCAAATTTCGACCTGTCCGCATCGCTTACATCCTCCCCTATGACGGCAGTAAAGTATTGTGGACCCGGAAGGGTTTTTGAGTCCTCCTTTACATAGGTCTCATCGTCCATCAAAACGCATGCATTCGGACGCTGGAAAAGACGCGAGTACAACTGGACTCCGGGCCCTTGTTGCTTTCGTTTCTTCTGTTCTGCACTTTGTTTCGAGATTTTCTGCTTCTTGTAGATCTTCAGATGGTTCCGCTGCTTGATTCGCTGGATCATTCTGACACTTGTTCCTGCTTTTTTGGCCAAATCACGTATTGACAGCGATTTGTTCTTCATGATCAGAGATACCACTTTCCGGTCGAGTTTCGGGTTGCAAGAATCGGGTTTTCTGCCTCTTCCTGGTAGCTCATCCAAAGTATAGTGCTTCCCAAACTTGTTAATGATGGTTTTAACACTTGCATGATGGATAGCTTATTTTTGATACACTCCTTACATAGTTCAACATTCTACAACTAGGAGGCGCTAGTGAGCTTCAAATATTTCAAACTCGCATAACTTACGATGTACAATAGCTAGAAAGTCGGCGTTTTCAGTAAATTTTTTCGTTATGTTCAGGACTATGTGCTGCATATTTGGTTAGTACAGAATTCTGTAACTAGGAGGTGCTAGTGCATTAAAAGTTTCAAATTTAAATATTGACTGACGTAGTTTCGATGCAAGGCTGTTGTTTTCGGTAAAGTTGTATATTAGATCAACGGCTATATACTGTATGTCTAACATGTTAAACATTCTACCGCGAGGAGGTGCTAGTGAGCATCAAATATTTTCAACTCATACTTCACGATGCAAAAAAACAGCTATGAAGCCAATGTTTTCAGCAAAATTGTTTGGTAGGTTCAGGATTATTTGTTATTACGATATTCTGTCACTTAATCCTGAATTTGAAAAACAAGGTAGTGAAGCTAATGAGCTTTGAAATTTTTTAACTTTTATGCAGATGCAGATCAGTAAGAAGAGTGATGTATTGTAACCTGTGGTTACAATTATGTCATTTTGTGTAGTTTTTATGTGGAGTGTATTTTACTCCCACTTTTTTTCCCGTGCCAATTTTACCCACTTTTGAGTGTTTTTAGCGTGGCGTGTTTAGCGTCACTCTATGTTGATTTGTTTTTATGTTTTTGTTCGTGTGTTAATTGGTAACATAAAGTCCACCACAGTGTTTTGCGAATATTTTAATTTGTTCATTTTGTTAAATATTTGATTTTAAATGTTTGTTAAGTGAAGTAAGAATGTAGGGGAAACATTATCGAGTGCATTGTATCCCCGAGTGCAATAACACCCAACTAACAATTCAGAGCCACAAACAAGCATGCATGTTTAATTATTGTTCAATAATGGTAATGACAGCTGAATAAAAATATTGCTCTATACAGAGCTGAGAAGGTGCTATTTTAACACAAAACTTAGGTCAATGTTCAACGTTATGCATTAGAATGAACAAAAGTTGAATCACCACTTATTAAACGTTTCTAAAGATTCTCATTCGACTAGTCAAGATTGTTTTACTAATGAGCTGAACAAGGCATGTTTCTCCCAATTAAAAAGCCAATATTCCACTAAACAAATGTATATGTATAAAAGGATATTCAGAAGACGAACTAACGTTTTACTTGCGTCCACTTCAGCTATTTCCACATGTTTTACATAAGCATGAATAAGAGCTGAATAAGTATCTTATAAAATCCTAATTCAGCTTCAGTATATTATAAGAACAGTTGATCCAATAGAGGCCAAAATGACGATGAACAAACACATTGTTCAGCAATAAATAAGCCTTGTAAAAGCGATCACACTATAACTAAATTTCATAAAATGGACAAAATATCCGAAATTCGTGTTGAGTTCGGAATGCATTACAAAGCTTATAACTTATGCTTTCTCAAATCTTTTTAAACAGTCGTTCAGCTTAGCTTAGCTTAGCTTAGACTGACTACACATATCAATGGTTGCTATTCCGTGATTGACCGAAGTCAGTGAAAATGCACAAAGAATCAACTAGAAGTTCGGCTGGGATTGGCCATAATCTTCTTCAGTGTGCATAATTCAGTGCCTCTATTTATACAGGGTCAATAACGGCGCCGGCCACGTCCTTGCAGTCAGGTGGGATTGGGGGAAGGAATGTTAGTGTGTAACCTTTGCTTTTTGGAGACCGTGTTTGCCTCTGCATCTCCACAAAGGCTACTGGGAGGGATGTTTGTTAATGGGGAGGATCGTTGGGTCATAGGATTCACTTTGATAAGCGATTAGACCATGATAAACAATGATTTGTGAGATATATACATACTTATACGTAAATATAATATTTTCATTTGATATGAACAATTTCTATGTAGAGGAAAATAATGCCGACACTTGAGGTGACGAACCATTCAAAGTTTGTTGAACAAATACCTAAATGTAACATTCCTACAGCTGTCAGGACGAAAGCATGTGTTATTATATTTTACTCATTTGAAAAGAAACAAAAAACTCGATTGGTTGGGACATCATAGAACACTCTTATTATTATGCCGACACTTACAGTGGCGAACCATCCAAAGTTTGTTGAATAAAGTGAACCTTTCGCAAGTCTACACTTGTAGTGTCGAACCATTCAAAGTTTTTTTTAATTACAAAAATAAAGGTATATAAAAGGTGTTCTGAAAAAAAAAATGTTAAACATAAATAAATCATGAATCAGAGTTTGTGTCGACACTCACAGTGACGAACCATCCATAGTTTGTTGATAAATCATATATTTTATAGATTAGAAATAGTAGCATGAAACGAGCTCACCAATTGATCCGTTATCCTTGACTGAGCAGCCACAATCCACTTTCGGCTTCACTCGTTTGCTCGGCTATAAAAAAGCACTCAGGAAAAAAAATAAGCGCGCGACCCAAAAAGAATAAAAAAAAACTGTTCGGGCTTTCTTGACGCACTGCCCAGGAGCAAGCGTCAAGGTCGAAGGATCAAACAGAACTAACCGATCGCGGCACTTTTTCAGTTACTCCAACCGAACTCACCGATCACGCCACTTTTTCACTTACGAGACCGACGCGCGACATGTTTGATCCTGCCCTCGTCGCTTGCCCCGGGAAAAGCAAGTGTCAAGGTCGAAAGATCAAACAGAACTAACCGATCGCGGCACTTTTTCACTTACGAGACCGACGCGCGACATGTTTGATCCTGCCCTCGTCGCTCGCCCCGGCAAAAGCAAGTGTCAAGGTCGAAAGATCAAACAGAACTAACCGATCGCGGCACTTTTTCACTTTCTTCAACCGAACTCACCGATCACGCCACTTTTTCACTTACGATACCGACGCGCGACATGTTTGATCCTGCCCTCGTCGCTCGCCCCGGCAAAAGCAAGTGTCAAGGTCGAAAGATCAAACAGAACTCTCAAATCTTTTTAAACAGTCGTTCAGAAAATAAACATGGTCAGCCTCCAGAAATGTAGAATTATTTTGAAAAACAAAAACAAACATTTGAGCTAAGTATTCCTAGTACGAGCGAAGTACTAACAAACAAAGCGTGATATTGACTTGATTGACATAAAGGATCTAAATACAACATCCAAATTTTGTTTGTTTTTTGTATGATGTTAATTTCAGATGTCGTTTCCAGATCTTTTATATATTATATCTATCTGGTTAATATCACTTTTAGCTATCCATATTATAATTTGCTATTGCTAAGCTCTTTTCGCCTGCTCGGGATGTTGTTCCGTACAAGAAAAGTGGAAATTTCTTTGACAGAATTGATTAAATAAATTTCTATAGCAAGCTACATTTGAAATGACATTTCTTCACAACTGAATAGTGCAATCTAAGAAAAATGATTTACTTGGCCATTTCTGGAAAAAAAATCCCACGCGTCAAGATATTCGAACGTATTTCTATTCAGGCGCATAGTCCTCAGAATACTTCAAATAATTTGAATATATTCATACAGAGGACTATTTCTTTAATGCATAATAGGTTTATGAAAAATACAAATCAATAATATAAATAATTAATACAAATATAATTTATAAAATAAATGAATTTAAATTTAAGTTAATGAATCATTCAAATTGAAGTTTTAAACAAATTAAAACTTATTAGATTGATGTGCTCTTGAAAATTCGAGGTTTGGCTTCGATGCATATTCACCTTAATCATCTCAGACTGATTTCACTTTGTGTATATAAACGTAATTTTTGACCATCATTGAAAAATAGCCGACTGAACTCAGCTTGGATCAGCACTAAACAGCAGCTGAATAATATGCTTTTTCAGTTGTTGATTAGCGTACCATGTGTTGATTAGACGATGTCGAATAGAAGCTCAAACATGATCAATATTCAGCTATGAGAGGTTTATATTTTGCGCTGGACGATTTATTCATCAATTCTAGGACGGCGCAGATGGCAAGGCATACCGCTGACGATTGGAAGGTCTCGAGTTCGAATCCAGTATCCAGGCGATTTTTAAATATGGTTGTTATATCATGATAATTGTATACACTACATTGAATGCGCCCAGAAAAATATGTTTTTGTTTTTTTTTTTAAATTATTTTTGAACCAGTCGTATAAAAGCTGAACTAAATGCTTGTAAAACGTTTTAAAAGCTGAAAAATAAAGTTGTAATTCGACGACATGCTTTAAAGTTTCTCCAAATGTGTGTGAACAACGCCTGAACAAAGGTTGGCCATGAAAATAATTAAAATGTTATTAAACATGATGCTGAATAAAACTGTCATAATGGTGTTTGATAAATGAGTGAATGTTAGTTGGGCATTAGGTCTCCTTCCGTTGCAAGAAAAGCGGCGGCAATATAACAGTCGAGCACGGTGTCAGGAGATGGTGACGTTTGAATGGCGATTTGTGTTGGTCAGAACGATGACGTTTTAAGAGATATTTCGAACCACGTAGTGCGACAGTCGCGTTTTTGGAATTCCGTCGAGTACCGCCCGAAACGTGCCGTTTCGTGAGTGAAAACGTGTGCCAACGCGGTAAAAGAGAGCTGGAAGATTGTTCCCAGCACGGTCGGGGGTGACGTTAAGAGCCAGTTCGCGAGAACCGCAACACCCTTTACATGGGAAGTTGTATCGATGTTCTCCGATCAGGCTGAAATTTTCAGGGATTGTTCTTCTATATAAAAGATGATGTTTTGCAAAATATCAGATTTTTATATTAGGAGGAAGTGGGACAAAATGACCCCCAATGATTTCAAGTCACTAAACATGCAAAATTACAAAAACTTATATAACTACAGTTAAACTGCACGGATTATGTTGAAATTTGGCATGAATACTCTACGTTATATAAACTTTGAGATTGGCATGGTATATGGATTTTGAAAGTACTTCAAATCGAGAAAAATGAGTTTTTCAGAAAAAATTTAGTGATTTTCAAATCGATTTTTTTCTTACCAACCGAACTAGGTCAAAAAACTAAATATAAAATTTGGAGGGTAACTCATGGGCTTTCATTTGAGGTGTAATCCAGATATGCCGTTTCAAAAATTTTCGAAAAAAAATTTTTTTTCGGGGTGGTGTTTGAACTTGAGCCATTTTGCGAGAACCGCAACCGCCTTGTCTAGAGAGGTTGTATTGATGTTCTCCGATCGAGCTGAAATTTACAGGAGTTGTAGTCCTATATAAAAGAAGATATTTCGCAAAATTTCAGATTTTTATATTAGGGAGAAGTGGTACAAAATAACCATCAATGATTTAATATATAAAAAATACAAAATTAATTAAACTGCTATAATAGCGATAGTAGAGGCCCAGATAGCCGTAGCGGTAAACGCGCAGCTATTCAGCAAGACCAAGCTGAGGGTCGTGGGTTCGAATCCCACCGGTCGAGGATCTTTTCGGGTTGTAAATTTTCTCAACATCCCAGGGCATAGAGTATCTTCGTACCTGCCACACGATATACATATGCAAAAATGGTCAATCGGCATAGAAAGCTCTCAGTTAATAACTGTGGAAGTGCTCAGCTGAGAAGCAGGTTTTGTCCCAGTTGGGACGTAACGCCAGGAAGAAGAAGAAGAATAGCGATAGTAAAAATGCACGAATTTGTATGAAATTTGGCATGTTTACTTTACGTTATATGAATGATCATTTTGGTTAAAAAAATGTTTCAAATCGAGAAAAACCTGTTATTTTGTAAAATTAGTTTTTTTTTTTCAAATCGACTTATTTTTGGTCAACCGAACTAGGTTGAAGTTTTGTAGGACAACTCAAGGGCTTTCATTCGCGGTGTACCGTGGTGAATCAAAATCCGGGCGGTATGAGCAGCGTATGGAGGCCTCTTGTCGGTAGTTGTAATACCGAATATATCATACCGTGTTGCCGCTGCCATATCTGAAAGAAATGTCACTTTCTTGCAAAAGTGATGATGTGGATAACAATAAGTCATTGCTCCAATGTTTTCGTTAGCAGCTTCGGCGGTTCAGTAGTAAGCGTTGTTTCTTCTCACGCTGTTTAGGTGGGAATCAACTACCGCATTTTTTTTTATTTGGATAATGTTTGATGGGTTTGATTAGGAGGGTCACATGTATGTGTACATGATGTTATGTTTGCTTGAGATAAATTTGTAAATAATTGAGTTTAGCTAAGTTTAGACTGACTTTTCATATGGCTGCTATGAGACACTGTACTGTTTAAATCTTGAATGAAATTTTGACTTTTACTAGCCTTGATGTTTGCAAATTTCTCGAAAGAGTAAAAGAGAAAAAAATTGCATTTTTTTCCACGGAAAATTGTATGTTTTTCACAAAAAAAATATTTTTCAAAACAATCCGTTTAAACGTTACAGTAGTTCTTGTGATTTTGTGTGTTTTCCGACACAAAAATATTGGGGGTCATTTTGACCCACTTTTCCCTTATAAAAAGTGTAGTTCTGCCAAATGGGTTTCTTTTGGAATAGTAATGAACACATATTGTGTAAGCAATGTTTGTGATTTATTTGTTTGGACAGACATGTTGGTGATTTAAACTGCAATCATCACTGATTGGTTCAATGAACGACGCACAGTATTGTTCCTATTACATATTACTCATGTTTTGATGATGTTCAAAGTATTATTCCAGTTTTATTTGAAAATTGTGTACTTACGGCATCGAAACATACAATTCCAATACAATGTCCGGATTCAAAAACATTGGGCTCAAATTCCGGATAGCCTTTTTCTACTATTTTAAACTACATTTACAGCATATTGTTTTCAATATGGTGTCACTAAACTTTCAAACTACCGTAATCCGGGGTATCATTGATCAGAGGGGTAACATTGATCGGAATGACGCATCTCGAAGTAAGTTGGTATCATTATTTATTGATGAAACAAATCCAAAGCATGAATGTTGCTTCTCTTTCTTATATTTATGAGCTATTAAAAATTAAGATTTTTGCAAAAAATGCGTTAACTTTATGCGAAAATTTGTCAAGTTTGCGAATCAATGATTTCAGTGGTTAAGGATGACAATACCGAAGATTCATGTCTCACATAAGTTCTGCAAGCGATATAAGCAAGGAAAATGCGGTTCTCACTAAAAATGGCATCGCCAAAAACGATTCCGCTGTCAAAAATTTTATAAGTATGTTCAATTAGATAACATTAACGAATTACTGTTAAGAATGTAGAATTCCCTAAGGAAATTGCCTACCTTTAGGCGTATTCCGCTGTTCGAGGTGTTTTTAATTTTAAAATAACTCAAAATGTAAATGAGATGTAAGCGTTTGGACATCATATTCGGCTTCAGGGGCCTTGATTTATGTAAGTAACGACATTTTCAATATTACCGAACGTTGTTTACATGAATGATCAATGTTACCCCATATCAGCTAAATGAAAAAATCACATAAAACATTTTTGTAAACATGCTTAAACCTTTCAAAAAACAAAATACAGTATATAGTCATGAGCTCTAGGTGGCAGTACTTGTTTTAAAAATATAAAACTGACAACATTTACATTTTTAGATGAAATATTCAAGAATTATCCTAAAAACTGATCAATGTTACCCCGGATTACGGTACTACAACTTTGTGTATTATTATGTTACAATCACTACTGCTGCGACGATTGCCTCCATCTAAGCGCCCTTCGAATGCATATATACCATCCATGCGAATGAGTGGGGGAAATGTCAAGTGGGGGAATGAGAATTGAAAAAATTACCTTCTCATTGTTGATTGATCGATGTGAATGCAAAATAGTTTATTAAGTGAATTTTAATTCATATATTATTACTATATGCTTATTAAAACTGAATAATTACAGATAGCGCCCTGAACTACCCTATATTAAATTTATAAATTTGAATTTGTTTGCCTAGTAAGAGACCAAATGTAAGTAATAAAAATATGCTATACGATTATCTCTAACCAATAAATTTATACCTTTGAGCTGATCTCATCGGGGACATTGATGAGTTTGTTGAACAGACCTCCGTAAGGCCAATACATCGTAATAACTACAAAAACAGCTATTTTTTTCATTCAATATAGTTGTATAAATGTTGTCAATTTAGCATTTTATTGGTAAATATTATCAGAGTGTCCCGATATTGGTACCGTCTGAATTTTGATTCACTACGCAAATGAAAGCTCCTGAGTTTCCCTACAAAACTTCATATTTAGTTGTTTGACTTAGTTCGGTTGACAAAAATATAAGTCGATTTGAAAAAACAAATAATTTTATTAAAAAAAAAATAAAACAAATTTTTTTATCAATTCGAAATTTTTTCTAATCCAAATACCATGTTCATTTTGAAGTTCATATTACGTTAAGTAAACATGCCAAATTTCATGCAAATTCGTGCATTTTTACTATCGCTATTATAGCACTTTAATTGATTTAGTATGTTTTTATATATTATATCATTGATGGTTATTTTGTACCACTTCTCCCTAATATAAAAATCTGAAATTTTGCGAAATATATTCTTTTATATAGGAAAACAACTCCTGCAAATTTCAGCTCGATCGGAGAACATCAATACAACCTCTCTAGACAAGGCGGTTGCGGTACTCGCAAAATGGCTCAAGTTCAAACACTACCCCGAAAAAAATTTTTTTTTCGAAAATTTTCGAAACGGCATATCTGGATTATACCTCAAATGAAAGCCCATGAGTTACCCTACAAAACGTCATATTTAGTTTTTTGACCTAGTTCGGTTGGTAAGAAAAAAATCGATTTGAAAATCACTAAATTTTTTATGAAAAACTCATTTTTCTCGATTTGAAGTACTTTTAAAATTCATATACCATGCTTATCTCAAAGTTTATATAACGAAGAGTAATCAAGCCAAGTTTCAACCTAATCCGTGCAGTTTTACTATAGTTATTTCAGTTTTTGTGATTTTGCATGTTTAGTGACTTGAAATCATTGGGGGTCATTTTGTCCCACTTCCCCCTAATATAAAAATCTAAAATTTTGCAAAACATCATCTTTTATATAGTAGAACAATCCCTGAAAATTTCAGCCTGATCGAAGAACATCAATACAAGAAGGGGTTGCGGCTCTCGCGAACTGGCTCTTAAGTGATTCCCCATCGGAAAGTGCCGGCCCGTGGTTGGGAACGAAAATTAGTGCGGTGACAGTGTAGTGCAATGATAAGGATGTGGATCACCGTCATTGCGGGAAGTTCATCGCATAGGAGCAAATCGTTTCCCGGCGGTCTCGCAAACGATCCCCCGACACCCGCCGTGGCTCAGCCAATTGAATATCTCGCCCTCGTAGTTAACAGTCAAGAAGGGCGAAGACATGCATTACCATAGGGGCGTGTCACCCGTGATGGAACTCTGCGGAGTCTACCGGAGATATCCACGGCAAGTGGGTATTCTCGGTGTTCAACACCAGTGTCGCTAGGGGGGTCCGACATAGGAGTCTATCTCCTCCCTTAGCTCAGTGTCAAGGATCGTCGCTTCGGCGGCGTTTTGGCCCAGTGAATAAGAAGAAGAAGGAGCTTCGCACAGTCCGTGCGGAGCGAAAAAGCCAACGACCTCCGCCGCCGCTACTTAAAAGGCCCCAACGAGACCAAGGCTGTAGTAAGGGAGGAGAAAGATGGTCAGATTAGATAATAGAGTTTTAAATTGAACATTACTTTTTTCCCCATTTTATCCCATCTGAAATCCAGGCTCAAGGCGATCTTGATGAAGACAAGTTGAGCTTCTTGTAGAACTTGATAAGATTTGTGCGTTTTATTAAAGAGGAGCGAATTTTGACGTTTTACATATTATTGCGTTGTTTGATGGGATCAAAGAATATGCAAATCTACAATAAAACTATCATAAACATAAATGAAACCAGTTAGAATCTGGTATTAGCCTGGTAGTAGCCTGTCTAAGCAGTCTGGTTCCAGATATATCAGTAAAAAAAAGTTTTATGCACAAGCGCCTTCTGGCAAAATCGCAAATCTGTTGAGTAAATAATGATAGCCCTTGAGCTCCTGAACAACTTTGTCGAAGACACAATCTTTCCAAGTGGTTAGGCTCCTGAGATATTCCCAAAATAAAAGTTTCATGCACACTTGCGCCGCCTGGTGGCGGAATTCCGTATTAGAATGACCACCGCATGTCAGTCTTCGATCTCCTAAACGACTTTGTCGAAAACGGTTTTTCTATATTTAATCTAGATCGCGAGGTATTTCATGTTTAACTGGTGCATTTTACCCCAGGTTTCCCTAAATTATGTCATGACGCAGAACAACGCACAGGACACGTATTGTGCAATGGAAATGTCGAGGGGCTGTCCATTAATTATGTAAGGGTTTATGGGGGGAGGGGGGGTTTGAGATTTCTTACGCACCATACAATTTATTTTTAATTTTCATACAAAAAATCTTACCATGGGGGGAGGGGGGGTTGAAAAACCCCGAAAATTGTCTTACGTAATTAATGGATCACCCCGACTAACAGCGACGACTAAGCTGGCTATGTACTCTATAGTTCCCTGAGTGAGAGAGGCACCGTATAGAATTATAAGGAGATTGCCTTCATCCTGATAAAATCTAGGTAGTCCTTTATTTACGTTCGAAACTCGTCACCAACCTCGATGTGTAGTTTTCTCAGATGTTATATTAGACTGAATCACATGGTTAGGGGACGGTATAGGAATCCGCGTTAAAGGAGACCCAGGGCTAATGGAATTTAATCAATTTGGGGATGTTGTTATCTCGTATGCGTTAGGAGATAGCACAGTATTGTCTTTGACGAAGTTTAAGTACCGTTTTGTCTCAAATTCCGAACAGAATCATATTGCGAACATGTTATTCGTGCTGTTCGGAATTTGAATCAAGGTATTCGGAATATGAAACAAAATGAACTCAGTGTTCGGCATTTGAATCAAAATGTTGTTCCATACTTTTATGTAGAAACAATAGTAAACAAGTTTACAAGTGTCTTCGACAAATTTATTACGTAAATAGCTCAAGGACTGACTTGCGGTGGTCATTCAGATGTGAAATTCCGCAACTAGCCGACATTAGTGAGCATTCAACTATTTTTTTGCGAATTTGTCAGGATCCTTACCACCTAGAAAGATGGCGTCTTCGCCAAAAGTTATTCAATAGCAATCATTATGCATGTCAAAAGTTTCGAGATTTTGCCACCAAGGGGCGCTAGTGAGCATGAAACCTTTGTTTTTCGGATATCTCAGGATCCTGACCACATAAAAGATGGCGACTTCGGCAAAGTTGTTTAGTAGCTCAAGGTCTATCATTACTTTAACACGACGAACACATGTCAAATGTACAAATTGAAATTGAAACTGCGAAAAGAAACCACGTGCTCCTCTGGGGATCGAACCCATGACTCCCTATTCGCTAGATGGGCAATTCCACCTACAAACTGCGGAACTCTATGAGACACCCCGACGCTCGGAGGCGAACTAAATTCGATTACCCCAAAGCACATGGTATCATCAGTTCACAGTCCTAACCTCCTTCGGATGTATGAGGTGTCCATTTGACACATACATCGTCGTGTAAAAGTAAACATCAAAGCGCATACAGAAAGAAGTCGACGGTTAACATTTTGTAATCGCTAAAATCAACAGAGTCTCCAGAGAGTCATCAGAGAAGACTTCAATGCTTGAGAAACATATAGGTCGCTACATCGGAAGTCAACATGAAAGTTCCGGCTTGCAGTTCAAACGGAAGACAGACCAACTGCTACAAGGAACTGTGTGCTGGGATGCTGGAGCTAAGCCCTGGAACAACGTTTACCGAGTAGTAATAATTAAGAACAAGAGTCCAGTGACCAACGTAAATGAGCCTCGATAAGCTGAAAGTGAGCTTGGATGATTTCTTTCTAAAGCATTGCCCAACCGCGTAACCGCATACACCGTACGTTGGCGAAGATAGGGTAAACGTCGATGGGGTTTAAGCTTCCAGCGAAGAGCAGATGCGAAAGGAGTAAAGCTGTACCACGGTTTTGATAGTATAACATGGCGAAGAGGACAAAGTTGCCGGAAGCGTTGTGAAAATATTTAGCGGACAGCAGCTAGAGTTGTTACAAAAACCAGGAAACCCTACTTCTTGTTGAACTTAAGAATACTTTTGCTGGATAAGCATTCTTAGTATCTAAAGACTGACAATGTATACGGAAAGAGTACATGAATTATAGGATCCTAGGGGCAGGACAAGAATTATAGGGGCAGTTCAGATTCCGAAATAAAAAAAATAAAAAACGGCGGTGGATGTCATTGCGTCCGCGGAGAAAGCATTCAAGTAGAACAGAAAAGGCAATCCATACTACTCAATGACAATAGGAATGTGTTCATCTGTGCCAATTAGGTGGTGATCGCCGCAGCCCTACGCTGAATGCGGGTGCCCGAGTATCTGTGTATAGTTCTGCTGATTTCCGTTCAGTTTCGAGTATTTGTGTACAATACAAATCTGGGATGGACGTGAACAAGAGGCACGGAGGGAGTTTCTTAGGTAACAATGAAACTGTCGAGTGGAATCGGGATCGTAGGCTTGCAATAACTGCATAGACTGCGTAAAAGGTGAAGATGCTGACGGCAGAATCAATCGTCATCAAAAAACCGTGGATGGCTGGCGTCAAGCTGTAATTGGCTCATCATAATACGGAGATAATCAGCAATTGTGAAGCGGTTGGAGGTCGCTGTCAGAGGACCAGATATCTCATCGATACGTTCTTTAGAGTAACTTAACGGAAAGAACGATGACCGGTTCGACTTCAATATCTACGTCGACTATGCCTACCAGCGGAGCGACACCAGAAGTTTGAGGAGTCTGATCAGGTTGTTCATGATGGTGAAGTGGCAGCAGAAGTAGAACCACTCTTAGAAAGGAAGATGAACCTCCGGCTTATTCCTGGAATGTAGGTTTGTACTACCAGATAATGCGAAGAACAGTTAGCTTATACCTGATGCAGTTTATGTGAGGCCATGCAGGTTCCAAATATATAACAATATGGATTAGGACACGCAGTCTTTACATTTTCTCTTTCTTTTTCGCCTGCAATCGATTCACGGATATACGTAGCGGTATGCTACCAGGATCGCAGGCGTTCTAACCCCCGACAACACATGGAAGATTTTCAAAAACGACGAAGATTAAAGTAAATGAAAGCGTGTAAAAAGATGGTGCAAGTGTTGCACAGGATTTGATAGGTAGTTTGGGACAAGTAGACACCCCCAACTTTGATCCAATCTGTAGCATTTTTTCGAGTGAAGTCCTTGTGAGACACAAGTTTAAAATAAAACAATATATTCAGCTCGTGATTTAACATGAGAAAATCCGTACGCATGTTGCTACTTGAAGTTGACTCAAAGTGTTTTTGGCTAGTCTAATGAAAAAATTGGAATCAGAGTTAAATTACAATTTCAAAGTTATGTTGGACCCTTTTATGCGTAAATGTTCGACTCGTGCTGTAAATATGGGAAGGTTTTTACTTCTCTTCACGGTCAAATTTCCCTTCCCACTTCAAAGTCTTTGCTGGCATCTACAACAAAGTTCAAACCAGAAGGCGCTTTGAAAAACAAGTAAAAAGTACCATTGCTACAGAACGTACAATTTTCGAGCTATTTACAGCAACACGACGAACGTTTCAAGAGCACATCAAACGAATCATATTGCCACGAAAAACGATGGCAAAGAATCGGTTTTGAGCTGCCAATTCTATGACTCCCAATACTTTCTGCTAAAAAATCACACCCTGTCTATGCAAAAAGAATTCCCACAACGAACGGTATTATCTTGTAATTTAAGCTCTTGGGAAAAATAAAAAAAGACTCCGTTTAGACCTTCCTTTGATCTCGACAGCTGCATTCCTGTGAAGACCGAACGTTTCATCACATGGCAGAAAAAAAAATATGCCACCAACCAACGAACCAACCATCGAAACCGTCAACTCGTGCACAAGAGTAGCCTTGTGAGTAAATAGGTAGAAGGGTTGCCGACCAACCTTTACTACTACAGGCAGCATTCAAGAGAACGACTCAACGGTAGCGACAACCAGCCGTTGAGATCTCCTGGCCGAACAAATTCATGTGATTCGACGGCAGGCAACATCCCCGATCAGAAATGCGAACAGAAAAACAACTCATTTTATATCAGAAGTTGTTATTTACAACAATGTTTGATATATTTACTTATTTTACAAAACATTGGTCTGAGAACATATTTCTACTGCACAGAATCTTGAATTTAAAACCAATTATGTTATAATCTATAATTAAAATATCGATTATTAAACGGCTTTTTATTATATTAGTCTCGTATTAAGGTGAAGATAAATCGAAGCCAATACTCAAATTTTCAAGAGCACAAATCTAGAGAACCAAACATCCGTTCAAACTGAAAATTTAATCTATTAGTCACCACCAGCAAGTGACCAATCGATTAAGTTTTCAGCTTAAACGGATGTCTGGTTCTCCAGATTTGTGCTCTTGAAAATTTCAGATTTGGCTTCGATTCATCTTTACCTTAAACACTGCCACCCACTTTATGTCCATAGCGATTTCTCAGATGTAGTTCAAAAGATTTTTTGGAGCCTTCTATAGCCGAGATGTTAGAGTCTGCGGCTACAAAGCAAAGTCATGCTGAAGGTGTCTGGGTTCGATTCCCGGTCGGGCCAGGAGCTTTTCGTAAAGGAAATTTCCTTGACTTCCGTGGACATAGAGTATCATCGTAGGGTAAATGTTCCCTTAGTTGTGGGTGTTCCTATAGTTGCGGTAGCGCCGTTTTCACTGATTTTATTGCATTGGCCACAGAACAGACACTGCCAATCGACGTATTGGCTTGTTGATACACGGTATAGTTGAAAATAGCATTCAAATTGATTTAAAACTGATGAAATATAACTAAAATGGCTGAAACTGTTCTTGCTTGTACCAATAGTTGCGGTAAAGTGTTCCTATAGTGGAGGATCCCATTAGAAAACAACGGATACCGCAACTATAGGAACACAAATTAAAAATATACCGCAACTAAAGGAACAGTGTACCAATAGTGGAGGTATTATTTTTCACTGACATGCCGTGGATTACTGCGATGAAATCATTTTTCACATTAAGTCAATGGTCGTTATTTCCCGTTACAACATCAACATGTACAATAATTGCGCTTCTTGAATTAAAGCGGTTAAATGAAGTTCAATCGTGCTTAGTACCTCCACTATTGGTACATCTACCCTACTTACCACACGATATACGAATGCAAAAATGGCAACATTGGCACAGAAAGCTCTCAGTTCATAACTGTGGAAGTGCTCATAAGAATAGTAAGCCGAGTAGCAGGCTCTGTGAAATTCGGTACGGTAGTCAATAACTTAATATTATGTGTCATCCACGAACAAAATATCAGTTTCAACTAGAGTGTCCATCCCGGGACATCCCGGGACAAAAAATCCCGGGATTTGACAAATTTCGGGATTTCCCGTTTCCCGGGATTTTATTTCTGATATCCCGGGAATCCCGGGATTCCCGAAATGTATGTAGAACTTGATGAAAACCACTAAATTTCAATGAAAAACAATGACATTTTTCCGCACTATCAATCTTATTTGATGAAGTAGGAAAGCATAATGAAAAAGAGAATAAACGAGTAATTATTAAAAATTAAAGTAATTAAAAAGTAATTAAAAAGATCCATTTACCAAGTTAGAAGTACATATTCTTATTTGTCTAGTTGCAAAGTTTTAAAGCTTTTCTTTTAAACATTAGCCTTTTTTATAAACCTATGCTGAGTACACCTAAACTGCCGCAAATCGCAAGTCGGTACCATCTGTAAAAAGTAGGCTTTGAGAAAATTGACTGAGCTGTTTTCAATCTCGTTTTCCATACTAATATTCAAAAAATTCCAGGAGAATGGAACATGTTTCAATTCTGATGAAATATTCATAATTTGCTTTCCATTCCGTAACCTTTCTAGGAAAAATATAAAGATGACCAAATAACGATTCATTTTTGAATGAATTAATAAATGTAATGAACACGATGCGAAAATCTGCAGTGCGTTTTTTTGTTCATTATGGGACAATTCGACTTGGTGTTCTGTCCTAATTTTACTGAACAAAAAGTGATTTCTCGTTAGGGCAGCTGAAAGATCATTAGAAGATATAATGAAAACTGATCTCAACTCAATTTTGACCACAATGTAGATGGCACTGACTTGCGATTCACGGCATCAAACTTCAGTCAATAATTTTGAGTAATTAACTTTTAGCATGATCTACAATACCTTCAATGATCTGTGATCGTTTCTTTTGTTCTAAAGTTTTTATGGCTTTTCAAATTCAAACAAATCGCTTTAATATTATGACTTAAGTTTCTATCAAACTTCCATTCATAAGTGTTATAGAGAATTTGAAAAAATCCGTAGCAAACCCGTGATTAGTTAAGCTAAGTTTTGATTTTTGTTAGGTTTCTTCATCAGAATATCTGAAATGTGATTTGCTATAATTAACATATTATTTTGAAAAGTTACATTATCTGTTTATTTCATTGAAAAAACATTGTATTGTTAAATTTGAACTTCCATTTCAACCGAAATGCTAGCTTTATTGAAAAATTGATAAATCCCGGGATCCCGGGATTTCCCGGGACAAGCATAGATTTTTGTCCCGAATCCCGGGACGAGCCAAATGGCCGGGAAATGGACACTCTAGTTTCAACCCATTAGAAACGACTGAGAATTTGCCGTGGGAAATTCGACATTCGACAAACAGATAACTGTGTAAGCGCTCCTTAAAACATTAAGATGAGAAGCAGGCTCTGTTTCTGTGGGGACCTAACACCAGAAATAAGAAGAAGATGCTTTAAAACATGTTTTGAAATAATATACCTGGTTATTACTATTATGTTATTCATTTCTTATCGGGTCCACCACCAAAAGCGCAACTGCTTCAGCAGTTTTTGCCTGCAGCTCAAAAGGACAATCACATGCAGGTTTTTCAGCAAAACGTTATTGACATGGTTGTCGGTTGGAGCTCGTCTTTGTATCTTTCTTTGTATCCTGTTACTTTTCCCACCCATTGATGTGCATTTGAAATGTTTCTTGTGCAGGCGATATTTGAAAAAGCTCAAGTATTGACAGTTGACGTTTGGTGAATTTAAACTTCGAACGTTTTATTAACCTTCATCCAGCCAACATACTTTTCACATGCAAAAACACACTAAAATGTGCATAACTTTTTTGTTTCTCAATCTATCTTGTTGAAATTTTCAGAACTTACCGAAATACTCTTCTAGTTTATGGTCCAGGAAACCTGGGAATATAGTCCACGTGATTCCGGAGTTATTCCGGATTGTCTTGGGGCACCAAAATTGGCCACATCGTCCATTCAACGGATATCTCAAAACCCAGATGAGCTAGAAGGTTGGTGTCTTCGGCAAAGTTGTTCAGCAGACTAAAGGCTATCTGGCAATAATAAAATTAGTTGAGAATTTCTTCACTAGGTGGCGCTAGTAACAATTTTCTTCAATCATCTATATCTAAAAAACCTGATGGGCTAGAAGGTTGGTATATTCGGCAAAGTTGTTCAGCAGACTAAGGGCTATCCGTCAGTAATAATCTTAATTGGAAATTTATCCGCTAGGTGGCGCTAGTAACAATTTTTCTTCAATCTTCTATATCTCAAGATCCTGATGAGCTAGAAGGTTGGTATCTTTAGCAAAGTTGTTCAGCAGATCAAGGGCTATCTGGCAGCAACAAATCTAGTTGCGAATTTATTCGCTAAGTGGCAATAGTAACAAATTATCTTCAATTTTACGTATCAAAAGTTAACAAGCAGATCAATGTTGGGTGGCTCCAGTTTGTCTTCGGCAAAGTTGTTCACATCGTGGCGAAAATTTTAAATTCTCATATATTATGTTCGAGATTTTTTACGCTTGATTTGTAACTTACGCAGCTCAACAGCCACAATACATGAGTTGGATCATCAATTTGTTTTATATGCTTTTTTTTAAAGCCTTATATTTTATTTACGAGATTTTTTGGTGGAGCCTTCCTTCGCCGAGTGGTTAGAGTCCGCGGCTATAAAGGAAAGCCATGCTGCAGATATCTGAGTTCGATCCCCGGTAGACCCAGGATCTTTTCGTAATGGAAATTTCCTTGACATCTCTGGGCATAGAGTATCATCGTACCTGCCACACGATGTACAAATACTAAAATGGCAACTTTGGCAAAGAAAGCTCTCAGTTAATAACTGTGGAAGTTCTCATTGAGCACTAAACTGAGAAGCAGGTTCTGTCATAGTGAGGACGTAATGCCAAGAAGAAGAACGAGCTATGGGCTAGTTCATCTCGGGTCCAACGGCTTTACTTCCCTTCAGAAGGAAGTCGTCACTAAAATTAGTAATGATTATCTCTTAGGTGGGTCGCATCCCAGTTCCTCAGCGTATGTTCTAACCACTAAACCGAAACAATTTCCACATAGAGTCCTAATTCTTTGTTTTTCTGCTAGTATTATAATGAACCTTTCTAATGTAAACAATAACATTGGGTTTTGACAGACACTCAAATAGCGTCCAATCCGTTGATTTAGCGATATAGTTTTTCCGGAGAAGTTTCTTGGCATATTAAAGCGCATCTTTTGATGCAAAAAGTTTTGTGATCAATCCACCTAGCAGTGGAATAGAAAAACTAATTTTGCATAACATTTAGATAGACATTTAGTGTATTCGGCAAAGTTGTAGAATTTGCAATTTGAAACAACTTTGTCTAAGACACGATTTTTTTATCTCTTATACTTTTTGAGATATATAGCGTTGTATATGAATGGCCCCTAAAAATCGGCTCCATCCCATTACCCCAAACGCCATTACCCCGAACGCCACTCCCCCTCCCTTATATTGGTCATATCGATTTATAACACTTAATAAAAGGCATTGCTATTGCCCCCTCTCGCTACGCCCATGTGTGCATGACATCAAACATCATCATCAATTTTAATGTAAACGTAGTAAAACATGACGATAACAATTTTTCGACAAATTTAAAGTAGGCTGACAAAATCGGGTCAGTACTGTATCTTGTTTTGCGGGGAAAATGCGTCTTCAATGAAAACTGATAATAATGGTGCGTAAAATTCGTCGTTAAAATATGCATCATATATTTTCCCTTCTTTTATATGTTAACTATATTTTCTAAATATCTTTGTTGGCAACTATCTTCTTCTCGTTTTTTTCTGAGACAGTGCCTGTTTATCAGCTCAGGGGGGCCTTTCACAGTTCAAGGGTTCATTCACAAATTTCATAACGCCAAAAATTACGATTTTTGACACCTACCCACCGATTTGTACCATTTTTCGTATGGATATTCTACATATTGTGTATGGGCTATAACATTTTGAAGACAACCACCCACAACGTTTTTTGCCCCCTTCAGCGTTACGAAATTTGTGAATGGGCTTTTAATAAAATAAGCTTTCTATTGACTGAGAGCTTCCCTTGTTATTTTACCATTCTTGTACATGCGCCTCTATGCTGAGGGACGTCAAGGAAATTTTCAATGCAAAAGATACGCCACTGGAAGAATTCGAACCCATAACCCTCAATATGGTTTTGCTGAACAGCTGCATTATTTGTAATAACGGTGGATGTCCAAATGGAACAATTTCCTTGCAGTCTGGTGCTACTGCTCAGGTTGGATGTATCCGTGGTTATTTCAACCGTAATATCAAACCAGAAGAGACTGCCATGCTTTTATTATTCAATATGGAACTGCTCTAGTTTGAATTTTTTTCGCAAACTTTTAGAACAAACTGTTTATATTTATGTGTGCATCTTAAGATGTACATAAAAATATATGAAATTCGCCAAAACATATTAGCGTTTCCTAATACAAATTTATCATAGTAGTAAACCATAAATATCGACCACCATAGTTTTAATCGCCTCAATATGAAGTACCATAGTACTGGATCTGTACTATTAAATTAGTGGGGCATCCTAATGATTGACCGTTCTAACGTAAATTCACGACATGTTATACTAACATTAGATCACCCACTTGTTTTTAATTTTATGTAACTATGTCTATAATTGATGTCATCATTGATACAAAAACAACTTTCGAAATTTGACTTTCGATGTTCTTTTAAATGAAAACACGTTCATTGGCCATCCATTTGCTAATGGTCAACAAATATTTGTAATTCTTTTATTTTTCGTTGAATACGAAATGTATGAAATTCAACCCATTCTCATCCCTTCGAGCGGGTGACATTGAGCCACACATTTTAAAATTGATTCGCATTAGAAACAAATCAAAAGAATCTTTCCAAAAACAATTCGTATGCTAGGCATGAATGTGAGACTTTAAAATAGTCTTCAAACCTTGAATTTAATAAAATCTTATTTTCTAGCTTCTTTCAATGGTTGATTAAACATAAACTACTAATTCTCGAGATCTAATACAATAATTAAATTGATAATAGCAATGCATACTTCATTCAAGCTTTTTATTAATATTCCCAAAATATTTCAGATTATATTTCGGCCCAATATTACCCCCGACGACGGTACCTTTTAAATTTAACTATAACGTTTGTCAAATTATGATTAAAAAGAATTCACATCGATTGCCTTATTGTCCAGCCACCCTTAAATTGGACCATTCTAATGGACATGACAAAGGAAATGTTGAATAATCTGTATGTTAAATCATATTTATATTGCATTATCATTACGCTCACATACATGAAAGAATCTTTGGAGAAAGTTTTGTTGAAACCGTTGGCGAATTACCTGCAGGAATCCTTTTAGATGTTCCTAGAAGAACACATTTTTAGAGGAAAATTTCTAATCCTTGGAAAAATTATTGAAATTATTACTAGTTGAACTTCTGGTGACATGTTCTGAGGAATCTATTAGAGATCTGAGAAAAAAAAAGCTTCTTCGATACTGAAATCGACTCCAGCAATCGCTGTACATACCCTAGCAAAGATTGATAGCAAAATGTTAAGAAATTTTATTACCTGATTATCACCATTTGATAATTGATTTTGTTATCATCTTGGCATAATTAACAACCAACATAACAAAAAATGAGAACTCATATATGTTCGTCGAATAACAAAGTAACAGCAAATTCTGTTATCACTGAGTTCAAGTTGATAACTATATACGTATCATCAATCTTTTTCAAATATTATGGTCACAAATCACAAAAAAAGTTAGAGGGATGAGTGATCTGGCTTAAACAGGGTAAAAACTCATTTTACTACCGTAGTTCGGGGTGTAGTTGATCAGTAGGGAAAAGTTGATCATTGCCGTACCCACATGTAGAAACTGTCAAGAGAGCTATGATTTGATTTCAATTATCACAATTTTTGTTTTGTCACATTACCTGATATCTGCTCTTGATGTTTTGAAGTTCGTTTTTACATGCAAGATAATTATACCATGTAAAAACAGATTTTTTATGAAATTTTTGATGAACTGTCGAAGGGTTCTTCTCCAAACAATCGACTATTGCCAAGGCTATATAAAAACACCATTTAAATAAACTGTTTCATATATTCCACGTATATTCTGTGAACTCAGTTTTGATTTTGCATTGACGATAAAATTTCATTTTCATAGAAAAACACGTTCTTTTTGTGAGCGAGTTGCAAATTCAAAGAAAATTGCATTCCTTTAGGCGTTCAATGCGGTGTATTCTGTAATTCACAACTTTTAACTCTAAAATTGACCGATTCATCATTAAGTTAAAAGATTTTTGAGACTTGATTCAAATTCAGTGATTCCAAATCTTTTGATTAGCGTATCGTTTTATTTTACGAAACCTATCGCAGTAATTGATCAACTTCATCCCGGAATCAAAAACTCCACTTTTTGATTTCTAAGAAATATTTTTATTATTATGATATCATTTCGTCAAAATAACGTTTGTATAATTCGATAAACATTCAACCAGTACAGGTTTTAAAAATATTTGAATGATAAAACAAGGATCCTACTAAGAATTATAGAACAAAATGCCACAAAAGTGATCAACTTCACCCCGTTTTACGGTACTTCAAATCAATATGGCGTCGAAATCCAAGATTTTTTCACTTAAATTCATACTCATGTTCTTAACTCGACTCGAAGAACACACCAACGATTGAAAACTTGTTTTTTGTTGTACTAAAAATGATGTTTGCATTGGTTGCTCTCGCCATATACGTCAAAATCGTAGAACATATTTTATAAAATCGTTAATTTCATACGGTAAGTACTGGAGTGTCCATTCCCGGGTCCAAAAAATCCCGGGATTTGACAAATTTCGGGATTTCCCGTTTCCCGGGATTTTATTCTTAACATCCCGGGAATCCCGGGATTCCCGAAATGTACGTAGAATATGATGAAAACCACTAAATTTCAATGAAAAACATTGACAACCATATTTGATTAAGTAGAAAAGCATAATGAGAAGAAAGAATGTAAGAGTAATAACTTTCATGGCAAAGATCAACTTACCAAGTAAGAAACACATATTTTTGTATTTGTCTAGTTGCAAAACTTGAATGCTTTTCTTTTCAACATTAGTCGTTTTAAAAAGCCTATGCTGAGATAGCAAATTTGAAAATACATCTGTAAAAAGTAGGGGAACTGGGGGTAAAATGAACACCCTAAGCATTTTTCATGTTTTCTAGCTTATGAAGCTATCAGATTCTTTTTCAATTGAAGAAGGATGTTTATGCAATGTAACAAGTTGAAATATAGCGATGGAAATAGAATTTTATCAGCATTATTATAAATTTGAAAGTTTCTTTCTACAGAGTCAATGTTCCAAACATGTGGGTAAAATGAACTTGTAACGGGGGTAATATGAACATATACATGGGGGAAAAATGAACATACAATGGGGGTAAAATGAACACATGCTGGGGGTAAAATGAACATGTAGTGGGGGTTAAATGAACACCATTCAAAATGAACCGGTTGCGGTATGATTCTCGGCATCTGGTACATGATCAATGCATATCTCACAGATATTCCGTAATCGATGGAACGTTTAGCCGAGACCATTTGGATGGCTGTTCATTACTCTTTTTTGTGTTTCCTCCGGAAAAATCTCGGCATCAGATATAAAATCCGGTAAGTATTCGTCCTGCCATTGTGTTCATATTACCCCCACCTCGAGTGGTTCATTTTACCCCCAAAGAATCAACATATTCAAATCATTTCTCGATTAATTTTTCAAATCGACGTAAGTAACTTTCATACGGTTTTGAGAAAACTAATTGAGAAGAATCACAACCTGTCTTCTAAAACTGTTTTGAAATGAATCACCTTTTTAACATTTTTTCGCCGTGTACATCGTTCAAATTTTGCATACAATCAGATCACATTCAAAAACTAGGTAGTTTCTAGTATTTTCAACAAAAATAATTATAACAAAATGATAAGCCGTTTCATACAGTTACTTACGACGTTTTTCTACCAGTGTAAAATCGGCTCAAGTAGTGTTTTGTTTTGATTCGTGGTTAAGTCACTTTGTCTCTCTATACAGCGGGGCGGCGAAAGTAGTGGTTAGGTTGCGAAAGTTGAAAATCTTACTTTCGTCGTTTTGTAAATCCGGAAATTAAACGTTCTAAAAGTGAAAAATCTAGTTGGGTAGGAGCGAAACATGTGGAATTTCGCCTGCGACACACGTAGGATCAATAAAGTAAGTTCATTCACTTTTTTGACTTGAGACTATTTGAACAAGTTTTCGAGATTTGTTCTAAGAATTTGGAAGATAAAAATGTTTCCTATTTCCGTCTACTTATCATAAATATTTTAAAGATATGATGTTGCTACGCAGTTCAACAGATTTTTGATGATTGAAGTCATAAAAACCTTAAATTCCACGAATGAAAATTTACATCATTTGAAAAAACGAAGAAGCGTACTTTGTTTTTGTTTACTTTTACAGCTTTTGACAGTTCAAGATCGCGCTAGAGTTGTCGAAATAAGTCCTTTGTCTGAGGAATATGGATGGTACTATGTTTTGCATGGATTGGTAGCATAATTACCGTAAAACACTAACCTGTTCATTTGACCCCCCCTGTTCATTTTACCCACAATTCCCCTAGGCATTGAGAAAATTGACTGGGAAGTTTTCAACCTCGTTTTTCACACAAATATTTAAAAAAAAATCCAGGAGATTGGAACATGTTTCGATCTTAATGAAACTTTCATAATTTGCTTTTCTTTCCGTTACCTTTCCCAGAAAAATATAAAGGTGACCAAATAACAATTAATTTTTGTGTTACATGATGCAAAAATCTGCAGTGGGACTGACATGCGTTTACTTTTCATTATGGGACAATTCCACTTGGTGTTTTTTCATAATTTTACTAAACAAAATGTGAATTCTCGTTACTGTAGCTGTATATTGATATAAGATATAATGAAAACTGACATCAACTCAATTTTGACCAAAACGTGGATGAGACTTACTTACAATTCACGGCAGTAAACTTCAGTCAATAATTTTCAGTAATTAACTTTAAGCATGATCTACAAAACCTTCAATGATCTTTAATCGTTTCTTTTGTTCTAAAAATTTTACGACTTTTGAAATGTTTGAAGCAAATTGTTTTAAAATTATGTCCTAAGTTTCTTCATACTTCCATTCATAAGTGTTATAGGGAAGTTGGAAAAATCCATAGCAAACCCATAATTAGTTAAGCTAAGTTTTGAATTTTGTTAGGTTACTTCATCAGAATAATAACAGTCTTAATTGAAATGTTATTTGCTATAATTAACAAATTACTTTGAAAAGTTAAATTATTCGTTTACTTAATTGAAAAAAAATAATTGTATTGTTAAATTTGTACTTCCGTTTCAACTGAAATGCTAGTTTTATTGAAAATTTGATAAGTCCCAGGATCCCGGGATTTCCCGGGACAAGCTTAGATTTTTGTCCCCAATCCCGGGACGAGCAAAATGGCCGGGGAATGGACACTCTGGTAAGTACCATTGCTCACCTAGTTTTTGTAGCCTATCTTGCTCAGTTTTTTCTCAGCTTTCTGATGGTGATCTCAGAATTCAAAATGGTAAACCAAAATCAAACTGGATGCCAATTTTTTTCTAGCTTTATATGAAAGCTATATCCTTCCTCTATACGATGCCAGTTTGCTTTGTGCTAAGATTTAAAAAATTTCCTGGAAGCATTTACGTAAACGTCGCACTTTTCGTTAGAACATAAGGATATTCCTAAAGTCAGTGTTGTTTTATTATAAAAATCAATACATTTTTCAAAATGGGCTACACAAATGTAGGGTTTCGCTATTATTTTGTCATAATTATATGTTATATATGGTTTTCCCTAGCTCTATGAGCATGTGTATGCCTTAAAATTGATATACTCTCATGTTACCGTTACCTAATATAAATCTATCATAGTATTTTGCCACAAATATCGACCATATTGCGATTAGCGGCGTCAGTCGTCTAGGCGTAATGTGCCACGGGGCGTGGGTTCGATTCCCGCTCCAGTCGGTGAAAACTTTTCATCAAACGAATAATTCATCGCTGGGCTACTGGGTGTTTCGTGTTGTCCGTTGCCTAATGTTAGTGATCGTTCAGTCTGTATTAGTATTCCAAGGGGTCGTCCATAAACCACGTAGTCATTTATGAGGAGAGAGGGGTTCTGGCCACATACCACGGTCTATACAAATTTTAAAATTTTTGCATGGTCAAATGACCTCGAGTCTAAAATTTGGGAAAAAAAATGAGCACATGGTTTATGGACAGGCCCCTAGAGGAATCCCTAAAGATATTTATTAAGAAATCCTTGGAGGAAATATCTTTTTGATTTATCCAATTGCTCAATAAAAAAGTGATTATGAAAGTTAATCAAGCTGTCACTTTAACTTATTGTGTCAAATACCATTGTGTTCACTTATAAGGCTGATCGAGAATAACCAGACGACCGAAGTGTTAAACAAATAAATTTATTTCAATTTTAAATTAATATTGTCATTTGTAACATCCCTCCATTACCTATCTCGTGTATTGCAAAGTGAGCAATGTTGGACAATAAACCGAGACCACTTTGCACGGTAGGCGAGATATAAATTCTTGTTACTGGCATTCTTTCGGTTGGACGCTTCTGGTTCCATTTCCCATCGCTTTCCTTGCTCAGGAATGGAACTGCAGTCCATCCATCCACTGACTGCCCGACTAGATGAAACTATCAAAATTATGACTTGATGCGTTTTTTGTTACGGTCATTTTTGTTACAACGGTAGTTGTAAATTAGATGTACTAAAGCATATCAAAATTGTAACAAATTTGGAACAAAGGCCACTTTGTATAAAAATCAATTGGTGTAAAAACTATGATATTTTTATTCATTTTTGGGTGAATATGATTATTTTAGTATATTCTAAGAAAATGACTGAAATGAAATATAAAGGTATTATGTTGTTTTAAGAACTCTTTACCGAAAATCTAACCGGGATATGTACCGATGTGGACCTGACGCTCCTACCATTGATGCTATAGGTATAATTAAACATACAAAGGTATCGACCGTGATAATTAGGCTGATACAAATATTAAATTTCTTTTATGTCCGAGACCACTTGGAAGGTACGAGGGGGGGGATAAAAATAAATAAGGAACAAAAAAATAAAAATGAAAAAAAGTTATTTTTTCGAATTTTTATTTTTAATGATAGTTGTTTGTTTTTAATCGTCCTCTGGATCATTATTTTACTTGTTTTTTACTTTGTAAATTGAAAAAACCTAACTGATGTCAAAAAAATGATGAATGTTTTTTTTTCTCCCCTTCAAAATTTTCGGATTTTCGAAGGGGGGGGTGACATAAAAGAAAATTAATATTTGTATCAGCCTTATATTATTGAATTTGTTTACCGGCATATCGGTCTATTTTGCTCGAAGTAAGAGGGAGCATGGAGAAGAAAGCAATGAATACTAGATGGATAGATACCATAAGGGAACGGCGAGAGAAATTGGATTAGATGTTGAAGAGGGCATACCATATGAAACAGTATAACTTGAAACGTCCTTCCTTGTGGCAAACGTCCCCTATGGGAACGGCTTGGCGTGTTTTTAGAATGACACTACCAAGACAGCCGCTGTCAAGTCTTGTTATGAATCATTGTACAAAAATTGACAATTTTCTCAGCGGGTGATATTTATATCTCATCATGATATAATGTTGACATGATCTGCTAGTCGGGTGGTGTCATCAATGTTCCGGCCCGGGATCATCTTTATCTCTGTCACAGCGTTGCTGTTGTCACGACGGAGTTCACCCACCCAACTTCAAGGCGGTGAGATTTATGCGTGTCTGGCACGTTTGGAATATCTTGCGAATGCCCGGTAGGAATTTTATTATGACGGAAAACCTGAAGAATAATAATGATCATTTCGCATGCCACTTTTATTGGCAGGGTTTACATTTAGCAGGGATTTATGGACTGAGTTTTATTTTTCCGACAGGTAAGCAACTTTGAAGGTAATGAACAAAAACACTAATTAGGTCTGTATTTGTTGGGACAAACATAACATCGCCAATATTTGTCAGTAGGTTCAGTAGGTCAACGAACTTTATGGGTTCGTCATATACTTAAGCCGTAGGCAGAGGGGTTAATATACAAATTTCAAATTGCTCAACATCAGTCTATATTTTTTCATAAAATTTTAAGGTTTCCTTCACTTTTTGTAGTTTTTTATGAGTGATGGGAAAGCATTCATTTCCAACATTGTGGACGAAGTTATTCAAGAACATTAATTTATGATAAGTTACGATGAACCAACGGAAACATGTTTAATTGACCACGAACATCCATGATTCCACAATCCATTTGCGACAATTTACATGAGTTCCTTATAAACGGTTTCTGCACCACCGCTTAGGCCTGAAATCTAGTTTAACCATCTGGGTAAATGTGGTTAAACCAACCGGAAAAGCGGCGAAATAAATGACCCTTAATCACTTTTAAACATGTAACAACTATCTTACAACATTAACCTTGCCTTAACAGACATTTCAACTACAATAGACCGGATATTGGTTGTCATTCATATCTTCCTGGAGTTCGGTTCCTAATGTCTACCGACTATATACTCTACAGTGTACAGTAGAGTGGTTCAAAAAATCGTTTTTGCTCCACACCGCTCATTCGATTCTAGATCAAATTCTGAGTGTCCTCCCAAAATTTGAGCTCATTTGGATGAAAATTGAGACTGCACAAGCCCTTCAAAGCTTATAAGGGAATTACTATGGGAAAACCAAGCAAATCATTCAATCGGTCTTGTTGTTTGCCGATGTGCTCTTGGGGATTAGAGCTACGTTTATACTGTGAGATACATTCATTAGCTACAACTTTGCCGAAGACCGTTTTCAAATCGGACACCTCAGTAATTAGTTATTGATTTATATCCAGTCACAAATTCTTCAGCAGTGCTCGTTTAACTTATGAACAGGCAACATTTCTGCACCTGGCACGAAAGATAGCACGCACAAATCATGGCTACTATGTTTTACTGCATATATCCAGTGATGCCTGCAGAACAGTCCAATAATTATAGCCAAAGTTTTACAACTCATTCAAAAATCAATAACTAATTACTGAGGCATCCGATTTGAAAACAGTCTTCGGCAATGTTGTAGCTAATGAATGTATCTCACAGTATCAACGTAGCTCTTATCCCCAAGAGCACATCGGCAAACACTATGACCGATTGAATGATTTGCTTGGTTTTCCCATAGTAATTCCCATATAAGCTTTGAAGGGCTTGTGCAGTCTCAATTTTCATCCAAATGAGCTCAAATTTTGGGAGGACACTCAGAATTTGATCTAGAGTCGAATGAGCGGTGTGGAGCAAAAACGATTTTTTGAACCACTCTAGTGTACAGCCTATACTTATTAAGTTGGTTCAAAAGAATGGACACGAGGCCAGATTTAAGCCACTTTTATGGGAATTATTATGAGAAATCCAAGTAATTCGTTCAATCGGTCATAGTTTCCATCCATGGAGTAGTGTTTTATCTTTTGATCGCGATACTTGCGGGTCGAGCAATGAACACTTGTTCGGCGTATAATGGGGTTGTCGAGCAATATAGCGAATCCGATCAGGCGTGAATATATCATGGATCACATCACGAATCATGGATGATTCCCATATCCTTACCTAACTCTCGAGATGCCGAGATATATTCGGCCTCTGGTAACAATGGTTATCTAACTGGCATTCTTTACCTTGCCCGATAATTGTTATTGAATATTAAATTTAAAGCTTTCGATTTGTGCCCAGTAGGCTCCATTATTTGGATCCCTGTGCAAGCTCGATTGTTCTGGCCAATCACGAAGTAGCAACTACGAATTGTAGGTCATCTATGCTCATACTAATGCTCGATCGGCCATAGTTTTCAAACATGCGTCTTTGAGAATTAGTATTATGCAGATACTGCTAGATACCTTACCAGCGTGGGTTGCAAAATGGTGAGTCGACAGCCAGGAAGGAGCGTCCAAATTAGCTCTGGTCTTCACAAGCCCCTACCTCAGGCTTCCACGGGTTTAACGATGACAAAGACCGCCAGCTAAGGGTTGCGTTCTAAGCTGGTAGTGCAACCTGGCACTGTTGTCCTTCTGACATCAGCTAGAATGAGAGAGTGCCAGGTAGGAGCTTGGGATTTTTGCCTTTTCCAAGCGAAACTCATCCATACTGCCATATGGAATACCACCTTTGGCACTTCCTCTTGGAGGTGGCCGAGCGTCTAATCCATCTGACTAGGGACTCAAGCCTGGTCTTGTCTATTGAATCTGTACAATGAACATGAACCTGCGACTTTTCAAAGTGCCTTAGCCCCCTGAAGTGCCAACCGGCACATCAGGATGGATGCCAGTAAAATCCTGATTATGAAATACTGGTCACAGCGCAGAACAACGGATTACGGATTGGATAAGTCGACTAACAGTCGGTTTATGGACAAAAGGTCGAAAGACAAAACGTCGAAAGGACAAAAGGTCGAAAGACAAAAGGTCGAAAGGACAAAAGGTCGAAAATGATTTGCTTGGTGGGAAATTTTTCCTTCTTTGAAAAAAGATTTTCGACCTTTTGTCCTTCCTTTTTTGTTTTTCGACCTTTTGTCTTTTCGACCTTTTGTCTTTCGACCTTCTGTCCTTTCGACCTTTTGTCTTTCGACCTTTTGTCATAGATTCGGACTATGAGGAGACTGCCTCCGTCCTGATAAAACCTCAGCAGGCCTTCGTGTACGTTCGAAACTTGTCACCATCCTCAGTGAGTAGTAGGCTCAGATCTAACATTTCTGACTTACGTCGATCCGGCTCTGAACATAACCCCCATAAAGGGTTGTATTAACCCTAGCATAGGAAGGCTTGCATAGACAACTATGGGATCACGAGAGGCGACTATATACAACGAATAAAGATAGCGGCCCGAAGGAGGGAACCAATCGAAAGGAGTAAATAATCGAGTTGAAGGGAGAATCTAGTGGAGGACACGAAGACGCGATAATTTTGCAAGGAGCGGAAAGTAGTAGCCAGCACTAGCAGATGCAGCACACCGAGTGACCAGTAGTATACAGGCTTCCTGAGTCAAGTGTTCACACGAGAGACGAGGAGTAGCACTATTCACAACGACTGGCAGCATGAGAGGTCAGAGTTGTCGGAAGTAGAGAGAAAAGTCAACGAATTCCATGAGTTCGTCAAAACCAAAAACAATGTCCACCTCAGGATCAATCAGCTGGTCACGAGCATCAAGTCCGCCGTTACAGCCGCAGAACGCGGACAGAATGAATTGCGGATTAAAGCGGGAAAAGCCGAAAAGGCATTGATCCCGGTGAATGCAACAGCCGTTTGACAGAAATCGCCTAGGAGCAATCCGACCACCCGCTCGTAGAAAAGAACAGGGGATACACAAGGAGAATGAAGATCCCAAAAAACAGAGAAGCGACAATGTATGTATCAGCATATAGAACGGCAATGAATGGCGCACCGTGAAAGGCCAAAAGGAGAAGAATGCAGCGCGTAAGGAGAGGAATAGAAAAAGAAAAGAACCGAAGAAGAAAAAAAGCGACGGTCACCTCGTGAGCGGTTCAAGGGCGATGCTCATGTTTTTGAGGCAAGTGACAAGACAGCCTACGCGGTGATTCTCAGGAGAGTGAGGAAGGATCCAGAGCTGAAGGAGCTGGTTGAAGACGTGGTGAGAACCAGGTGCACCCAGAAAGGCTATATGCTCGTTGGGCTCAAAAAAGATCCGTCGATCAAGAATTCGGCCTGCCAGGAGCTCGTAGGGATGTCGCTGGGCAACGAGGCAAGTGTGAAAGCCAGGAGGCAGTGATCGAATATAGAGAAAAGGATGAGATCCCAACAGAAGATGACGTGAGGAGTGCACTGTTGTCTCAGTGCAATTTGGAAGAAGAACCGTAGTCCATCCAGCTGAAGAAATCGTATGGTGGTATGCAAATAGCGACAATCCGATTTCCAGTCGCAGCAGCCAAAAAACTCGTCGAGGCTGGTACTTAAGGTCAAGATGTGATGGTCGGTCTGCCCGCTGAAACTGATCCTTCGGGAGACAAATTCGGTGGAAAGATGTTTCAGATGCATCAATTTCAGGCAATAAACTGCAAAGGCCCGGACAGGTCCGAACATTGCAGAAAATGTGATGAAAAAAGTCACGTTGGCAAGGACTGTCTAAAGACACCGGAGAAAGCGGAGGATGGTAACGCCCATACAACGGGTGGCTTCAAGTGTCCCAAATACCAGAAAGTGAAAGCTGGGCAGTAATGATGATGAAGATAACGCAGGTGGATCTCAAAGATTGTGACGCCGCACAACAAATGTTGTGGCAGTCGACAACGGAAACAAAGAGCGACGTTGCAATCATTGCAGAACCGTATCTGGTTTTTCCCAATGACGGCAATTGAGTAGCAGACAAAGCAGAGATAACAACAATCCAAGTAATGGGCCGATTCGCCATCAAGGGAGTAATCGAACGCCCATACGAGGGTTTCGTGATCGTAAAAATTAACGGAATTTTCGACTTCGGAAGACAAATCATTTCGACAAGAATCTTTTCGTCAAAGCACTCCGAGCAGTAAGCGACGCTCTAAACATGGATGCAGGAGAGCTGACAGAAGCGTTGATGATAGCGTGTGACACAACTATGCCGAGAAAATTGGAGCCAAGAAATCAGCGGTGTTCTGGAATGAGAGACTCAACACTCTCCGTGCAGCCTGTTTAAGAGCCAGAAGATGCGTGCAGAGAGCTATAGCTATAGCTATAGATCGGAAGCCAACATGGAAGAGCGTAAGATGACCTACCGGCTGGCCAAAGCCGCGTTCAAACGAGAGATAGCGACGAGTAAATTGAACTGCAATAAGGAGTTGTGCCAGGAAGCTCAAGTAAATCGCTGGGGCAACGTCTATCGAGTAGTGATGGCGAAGATCAAGGGCCCAGTAACACCAGCTGAAATGTGGTCCGACAAAATTAAGTTGATAGTGTACGGTTTCATTCCTTCGCATGCTCCCACTGCGTGGCCACCCACACCTTACAATGAAGTAGATGAAGAAAGTGACAGTATTCAAGTTTCTAATGCCAAGCTTATAACGGTTGCGAAAGGGCTGAAGCAGCTCCCGGCCCAGATTATATCCCTAATGTAGCGCTAAGGACAAACCGAAAAAACCGAAAAAACCGCCAGGATATTCTGCTTCCTATAGACCAACATGCATGCTGGATATTCTTGGTAAACTTCTGGAGAAGGTCATCCTCGGCAGTTTAACGATCTACACGGAAGGCGAGAAAGAATTGTCAAAAATGCAGTTTGGATCCTGTAAAAAGACTTCGACGGTGGATGCTATTCGCACAACCATCGCGTGCGCGGAGAAAGTGTCCAAGCAGAAGAAGAGAAGCAATCGATGCCGCGCAGTGTTAACGATAGATTTTAAGAGCCAGTTCGCGAGAACCGCAACCCCCTTTCCAAGGGAAGTTGTATTGATGTTCTCCGATCAGGCTGAAATTTTCAGGGATTGTTCTACTATATAAAAGAAGATGTTTTGCAAAGTTTTAGATTTTTATATTAGGGGGAAGTGGGACAAAATGACCCCCAATGATTTCATATCACTAAACATGCAAAATCACTTAAACTGATATAACTATAGTAAAACTGCACGGATTATGTTGAAATTTGGCATGATTACTCTACGTTATATAAACTTTAAGATCAGCATGGTATATGAATTTGGAAAGTACTTCAAATCGAGAAAAATAAGTTTTTCATAAAAAAATTAGTGATTTTCAAATCGATTTTTTCCTTACCAACCGAACTAGGTCAAAAAACTAAATATGACGTTTTGTAGGGCAACTCATGGGCTTTCATTTGAAGTATAATCCAGATATGCCGTTTCATAAATTTTCGAAAAAAAAATTTTTTTCGGGGTAGTGTTTGAACTTGAGCCATTTTGCGAGTACCGCAACCGCCTTGTCTAGAGAGGTTGTATTGATGTTCTCCGAAAGAGCTGAAATTTGGAGGAGTTGTTTTCCTATATCAAAGAAGATATTTCGCAAAATTTCAGATTTTTGTATTAGGGGAAAAGTGGTACAAAACAACCTCTAAAAATTTAATAAATAAAAAATATACAAAATCAATTAAACTGCTATAGCTATAGTAAAAATGCACGAATTTGTATGAAATTTGGCATGTTTACTTTACGTTACATAAAATTCAAAATGAACATGGTATTTGGATTAAAAAAAATGTTTCAAATCGGGAGGTATCGAGTTACAGAACACAAAACCAGTGCAACTGCGATTCAAGGGACCATCGAGTTAGCCATCAAAACCATCTCTCAGTATGGTTCTCTAACTCGATATCGAGATACGGAATATCGAGATAGGGAGAGTTAACTGTATTTGGATAAAAAAATGTTTCAAATCGAGAAAAACCTGTTTTTTATGTAATAAGTTTTTTTTTTCAAATCGACTAATTTGTTGTCAACCGAACTAGGTGAAAAAATTAAATATGAAGTTTTGTAGGGCAACTTAGTTCGCGGTGTACCGTAGTGAATCAAAATTTGGACGGTACCAATATTCGGACACTCTGGTAATATTAACCAATAAAATGCTAAATTGAAGGTTAATATGTTTATTTTAATTCTTTTTTTTTGTTTTAAACATAATTGATCGCTTTACACGCATTTATAATTCGGTTATCTTTGATAAATAATTAACAAACAAAAAAAAGTTACTCCAGACGAACTTCTTTTCTCAGTGGTGAACTTATATTTGTGATATTGCCGACGAATACACCCACAACATCTATACAATTATATTGAATGAAAAATATGCTGTTTTTGTAGTTGTTTCGAGGTATTAGCCTTTCTGAGGTATTTTCAGAGAACATATCAATGTCTCCGATAAGATCAGCTCAAAGCTATAAATTGAATGGTTAGAGATACATCATATTTTTATTACTTACATTTAGTCTCTTACTAGGTAAACAAATTCAATTTTTTAAATTTATTATAGGGTGATTCAGGGCGCAATCTGTAATTATTTAGTTTTAATAAGGATGAGGATATATTCCATGAAAAACCGATCTAGTGAGTCACCGAATTCCGCGAAATTTTGCTATTTTGTTCCTTATCCGAAATAAGGATACACGTGTTTTTGCAATTTTTTAATAAGGGTGACCATTTCCGAAATAGGGTGACCAGAAAAATCGCGATTTTGCATTTTTCTTATTTAAAAAAAATATAACTTTTGAACCACTCAACCGATTGCTCATACCGTCCGGATTTTGATTCACCACGGTACACAAATGAAAGCCCTACAAAACTTCATATTTAGTTTCTTGACCTAGTTCGGTTGACAAGTAAGTCAATTGAAAAAAAAGACTAATTTTACAAAAAAAAACAGATTTTACTCGATTTGAAACATTTTTTTTATCCAAATACAGTTAACTCTCCCTAACTCGATATTCCGTATCTCGATATCGAGTTAGAGAACCATACTGAAAGATGGTTTTCATGGCTAACTCGATGGTCCCTTGAATCGCAGTTGTACTGATTTTGTGTTCTGTAACTCGATACCTCCCTAACTCGATGGTCCCTTGAATATCGAGATATGGAGAGTTGACTGTACCATGTTCATTTTGATTTTCATGTAACGTAAAGTAAACATGCCAAATTTCATACAAATTCGTTCATTTTTACTATAGCTATAGCAGTTTAATTGATTTTGTTTACTTTTTATTTATAAAATCTTTAGAGGTTATTTTGTACCACTTCCCCCTAATACAAAAATCTGAAATTTTGCGAAATATCTTCTTTCATATAGGAAAACAACTCCTCTAAATTTCATCTCTATCGGAGAACATCAATACAACCTCTCTAGACAAGGCGGTTGCGGTACTCGCAAAATGGCTCAAGTTCAAACACTACCCCGAAAAAAAATTTTTTTTCGGAAATTTTTGAAACGGCATATCTGGATTATAACTCAAATGAAAGCCCATGAGTTGCCCTACAAAACGTCATATTAAGTTTTTTTATGAAAAACTTGTTTTTCTCGATTTGAATTACTTTCAAAATTCATATACCATGCTGATCTTAAAGTTTGTGTAACGTAGAGTAATCATGCCAAATTTCAACATAATCCGTGCAGTTTAACTATAGTTATATCAGTTTAAGTGATTTTGCATGTTTAGTGAAATAATTGGGGGTCATTTTGTCCCACTTCCCCCTAATATAAAAATCTAAAATTTTGCAAAACATCTTTTTTTATATAGTAGAACAATCCCTGAAAATTTCAGCCTGATCGGAGAACATCAATACAAGAAGGGGTTGCGGCTCTCGCGAACTGGCTCTTAAGAATGCGTTCAAAAGAGCCAGTTGGGAGGCTAGCGCCGCAATCCTATATAGAATTTGAGTCCCCGAATATCTGTGAAAAATTATGCAAAGTTACTTTCAGAACCGGGTACTGGTTTACGACACCCACCAGGGACGGATGTCAACCAGTATTGAGTCGTCAGGGCGCCAGTGAACCGGAAGTCATACTCCAACCGGAACCTCTGGACCGACCTCGGCATTCAATTGGTCAACCAGGAGAGCTTGAACAGCAGCAGTGGATAGCGAGTCGTAGAGCAGCGTCGTAGAGCAGCGAAATACATACGAGCGTCCAGTAGACGTTCAACAGGGCTATGACGTGAGGCCTGCGTCGTTTAGTAGAGCTGCTCACTTCCGTTCACAGAATTTTCACCTATATCTCGTCCCTTCCAGCAGCCTAACAATTCTTCAACTCACTAATGGCCGTTTTTAATATCTGCTACTGCCGATGGGTCCACAGATCAACCGTTATCATCTATGTTTCTGGCTAATTTTTAATTTTTACAGTGCAACAAATGCTGAAAGTGCTCCTTCCACCTGGCAGCCATAGCCTTTTTATCGGTCAGCAAATTTCCCTCTCGATCAATGCACTGCACAATGTATTGTGCCTTCGTATCTGTGCACACTTTCTTAGTTCTGCCTTCTCTTTCTGCGGTGGAATCGATTTTCTTCAACTCTCGGAGCTCTGTACCGAACTCTATTCAGCCGAGCACCGTAATCCGGGGGCAAATTGATCACTGGGGTGAATTTGATCAGGTCGGTACCGGAAAACAGTTTCTCCCAAGGATGCTGATGTCTAAAGATGATTTTGAACTATTTCATTTTTATCAGGGTCAGTTTTGCACAGAAATATTCACACTTTTTGAAGGTGTAAGCAATACTGTTGGAAATGTCGATGCTGAACAATCCACTGGTGCTATGTTTAAATGTCAACTTTGAGAGATTATTAAAATGTTGTGTAAGCTTAAGTATGAACTACTGATTTCATTTTTGATATCAAACAGCATATCAAGGACAGCGTTTTGCTCATGAAACTGTTTATTCTCAAATAACGTACTTATTTCAAGGGAAATTGCCTACATTTAGGCGTATTTTGCAGATTTTCAAAGTTAAATTTTGCAATAAAATTATCAAATACTTGAGTTGTAAGATTTTTGACGTCATTTATAAATTCAAGAGACCCAAATTCAGTAGAGAATTTTTTTTTCTTCTTATACGTGATTTGTTAAATTGTGATCAATTTCACCCCAGTATGTCATTCTATTTTTTATATTAAAACTATTTTTATCATATTTCAAATATCATTTAATGAAAAGTCGATTACATAAACTGATAAAGATCAATGGAGTACTGGTTTAGCTGAAATTTATTTAACAATATATGAATTCCGAAGGATAACACGACGATAAGTTGTGAAATAGTGATCAATATGCCCCCGGATTACGGTACTAACCTCTAGCATACGGCACGTGCTGGCTTTCTTCACGTCTGTCACTCTCTTGCTCTCTTCATGGAACCAGTTTCGTTTCGTTTCGTCTTCGTCGTTGACCAGTGTCAATCACATCCAGTGCTGTTATGGTCACAGCTTCGTGGATAGGACCCTAAAAGCTGTCGACATTTTCAAGCAATATTGATTCTTCTCAACTGCTTGTCCAGCTGTTGGCGGTATTTTTCGGATACCCTATTAAGGCGTTGTAGAGAAAAGCTCAGGATGAATAATAAATTAATAAATGAATTTCAAACACAACTAAAGTTCTTCAATAATATCACGCTTAGAATTTGCACAAACAATACTGTCTTCTCCCTATGATTTTTCGCCTCGTGACTCCACCTCGTAAACATAGTCGACTTCTGAAAGAAATAAATTACTCACAACGATGGATAGGTGGAGCTCTTTTCACCATATTGTGAAGTATAAAAGTCAAGGTAATTCTGAGCATAGGCCATTCAGTATCCGATAGCGGACAAGTACGGACGTGCGTATACTTATAAAAGCGAGATAGCGAGTAAAGTGTGTGAGAAGAGTTGGAGAAACTTTCCCCTGGTCCCGCGATGGGTGACACAGCGGCTGGCGTAGCCGCGAGTGGAATTTCGAGTCGGTCCGCGAGTGGCAGTGAAATGCGTTGTAAGGGAAGTGAGAAGCGTCCCGCGAGTGGCAACACGAGCGACACAGTGGCTCCGAAAAAGTTCGCGAACAACATGTACTCGGTGTTGACGGACGGCGATGCCGGCAATTCCCCGGTGGCGGTTAAGAAGAGGAAACCGAAGCAGCAGTGCGTCGCAACGGAACCAGAGCGGAAGTGCAAGTGTCCGCCAATTTTTGTGAAGGGAGATCCACCGAACCTGCGTGCCTCAATTCGCGACTGCATCAGAAACGGGTACTTTCGTGGCTCGTTTCGCCTGTGCAGTGAGGGTGTCAAGCTCATGCTCGAGTCGAAGGAGTCTTTCGACAACGCGAAGGACTTCCTCACCAAGCGGAAGTGGGAGTTCTTCACCCACAAACTGGAATGCTTGTTCACTACCGAACAAAATAATCGAGCTGCGCAGCTTCCTTGAGGAAAAGGAGGTTGACGTGGCGCTTATTACGGAGACCAACCTCAAGCCCGAGGTAAGTGTGTTCGTTCCGGGTTTCCGCATCATTCGACTAGATCGGACGAACTCCAGGGGGGGTGGAGTTGCCATCGCTGTGCGTCGAAACATTAACTGTCGCCTGCTGCCGAGTCTCCAGCTCAAGATAATCGAAGCCGTTGGAGTGGAAATCTCCACCTCCGTCGGCGACATAACCCTGATTGTGGCATACTGCCCCGCACAAGCCACGGCGGAATCAGCAAAAACCCTCCGAAGAGACATCATCAAGCTAACTCGGCGGCAGGGACAGTACATTATCGCCGGCGACCTCAATGCCAAACATTAAGCTTGGGGCAACACTCGGCGGAATCGAAACGGCACCATCTGGGGCAACGAGCTGGAAGAAGGCCACTACAGGCATCCTGAGTCCGGACAGTCCCACCCGGTTGACCCGGTCCGGGGCTCACGCGACGTTGGACCTGTACATCTCCAATATGACCAACATCACCCAGCCGGTTACGTACCAGGAACTCAGCTCGGACCACTTCCCAGTGGTGGCAGAAGTTGTCTCCTCGGCCCACCGGCACCAACTCACCCGACGCAATTACCACCGAGTCGACTGGGATCGATTCAAGCAGTGCGTTGACGACAGCGTAAACTACCTGGTGCGTCCCGAGTCTGCAGATGACATCGACCAGCAGCTACGATCCATGGAGGAAGCGATAGCCCAGGCAAGGGAACGGTGTGTTCCAACAGCACGGCACTAAAAATCTTATCAGGCTTCGAAACACTACGCGCAGGCAGTATCAGAGAACTGGTCTGCCTGCGTTAAAAACCGATGTTAATCGAATGACTAAAATCATCCAGTCCAGAATGTTGGACCTCAGAAACAGCGAGTTTTCGAATAAGATCCGTTCTCTCCCAGACTGCGCTAAGCCGTTCTGGAAACTAACCAAAATACTAAAAACCAAGCCAAGACCCATTCCGCCGCTGACTCCACTCGGCAACGACAGCAATGTAGATCGTTTGATAACTCCTGATGAGAAGGCAGCTGAGATAGGTCGGCACTTCATCAGCTCTCATAATCTTGGGCTTAATCTTGTAAGTCCGCATGAAGCTGCTGTTGCTCAGCATGCTAACAACCTTCATCTGATCCCCAATGACTTCTCGGAGGAATTGGAGATCACAGCTGATGAATTGTCGACCTATATCAAAACCGCCAAGAACATGAAGGCCCCAGGTTTCGATAACATCCTCAACTTAGAACTCAAGAACTTGAGTACACAGTTTTACCAACATCTGGCACTGATTTTCAATCAGTGCCTCCGACTTAGCTACTTCCCCTCCATGTGGAAGTCAGCTAAAGTTATACCCATCCGGAAACCTGGGAAAGATCCTTCCTCTCCAAAAAGTTATCGTCCCATCAGCCTTCTCTCGGGGTTATCAAAACTCTTTGAAAAATCAATCTACCGTCGGCTTTTATCATCTGCCGAAGAAAATAACATCTTACCCGAGGAACAGTTTGGTTTCCGACGCGGACGATCCACCGTGCACCAACTGACCCGAGTAGCTAACGTCCTCAGACGGAACAAGTCTTTATCCAAATCATCTGCTATGGCGTTGCTCGATGTTGAAAAAGCATTCGACAACGTCTGGCATGATGGCCTGGTGTACAAGCTGTACCAATACAATCTTCCCAGCTTCTTGGTGAAAATAATCCAGAACTATCTGACAAACAGGACATTCCAGGTCTCAATTAATGGAGTCAACGCTTCACCTCAAGAAATCCCTGCTGGTGTTCCACAGGGAAGCATACTTGGACCACTACTGTTCAACCTCTTCACCTCCGATATCCCTCCACTACCTGAAGGCGGAACCTTATCGCTGTTCGCCGACGACACGTCAGTCGTCTATAGTGGCAGGGTTACCCGAACGTTGACATCCAAACTCCAACGAGGCCTGAATGTTCTAACCAACTACCTCACCAGCTGGAAGATCTGTGTAAACGCAGCGAAGACCCAGGTCATCCTATTCCCATATTCAAAATCCCCCAGACTTGTTCCGGCTGAGGACTGTAAAATCATCCTCAATGGGTCAGTAGCGGAATGGTCTGACGAGGCAGAATATCTTGGCTTGACACTAGACAGCAAGCTTATCTTCAGACAACAGATTGACAAAACTGTTACGAAATGCAACGTCCTACTGCGATGTTTGTACCCTCTGATAAAAAGGAAATCAACTCTGTCCTTGAATAATAAGCTTGCTGTCTACAAGCAAATCATCCGTCCAGTAATTGAGTACGGCATGCCAGTCTGGGAGAGTTGCGCAAAATCTCACCATCTCAAGCTTCAGCGAACACAAAACAAGTTCCTTCGCATGATCTTGAACACTCCATCAAGAACTCGAACATCTGAGGTCCACCGTCTGGCTGACGTCCAAACACTAAGTGATCGCTTCGGTGAGTCCATCAATAGGTTCAGAGCTTCCTGCCGTGCATCTGGCCAGCCGGCCATCAGGGACTTATTCCCCAACCCCTAGAATATTAAATTTAGTAAAAGTAGTTAGGTAGAATATTAAAATTAACAAATTCAAAGATACCAGTGCTCTGAAGAGCCATGTTGAAAAATTAGGATTATAATCAATTTGAAAAAACAAATGTAAACCATTGACCAGAGAAGAAGAGATGAAGTACCCCAAGGTAAAACCACTCAAAATGTAGAAGTATTGTAACTATCAAAGAATTATAAATAAAATGAATTTAACGAACGAGCATAGGCCATTCAGTAATCGAAAGTCAAAACGGACGGAACGTTCAGACAGCGACAAAACACGCAACCGAAAATAGCGCGGAAGCCTTAACCAATCGCGTGCGAGCAGCGAACGGTGCGACGAAGCAACAAGGCGAGAACCCCACCACTCGCCATCGGTGAACGGGACTGGAGCATATAAAACCAGTGGTTGTTTTGCTCCCAGCTCATTCACAAATCGAACGGCGTAGCGAACGGATCATCTGGAGCAGCAAAGAAGAGCGAACGGAACCAGAGAGCGAAAGCAACAACTTAAAAGCATTCAGTAGTCAGCGCCAAAGGTACGGCCAACGAAATATACACCATCTGCCTCTCCTTACCATTCATGTTCTTGATGAATTCAATGAAATGGTTTGGTTTGGCGATGGTGCGAAGAGTTGTTTAGAAGAATGATTTCACTTAGAAAAGAGTTGTTGATAAATATTCCAATCAATAAGAGTCAGGTTAAAATAGTTCACATTTAGCAGAATTTTCTTCGGAAAATTTCTGTTTTACCAAAGAGTTGTTATTGAAATTCCTGCAGCAAAGGGTCGAGTTTCTTCCCACGAATATTTCCGGCCAGGACCAGTCATGGAGGACGACCCATCCCGAGCACGACTGCCCCCACGGCCACTACCGGCGGCAATCGGAAATTTCGACAGGCGTATCGTTCGTTTATTTACGGAATTTGTAACGCTGGATATTCGAGCCCGAACGAAGAACGAGATTAAATTTCCAATGCCTAATTTTCTGGTTCATCATAATTTACCATAAATCTTGGGTCTGTTCTCTTTTTGTTCTAAAACAATTATTTTTCAAATCATAAAACAATACTAATAAAAGAAGTGATTTTTACCTTACCTAATCCAGTGATGTTCTTGAATAACTCTGTTCACAAAGCTCTAAATCTATTATTACATCACATTTGAAACAGTAACTTATGTTGAAGCAACCCCGGAATTTAAGTAAAACGTTTGACTCCTGCTCAAGCAAAAGTAGTTTGAATTTTCATTGTCAGTCCCGTAGCCTAACAAACATTTTCTGACAAAAGCTAAGCTATTATCAAAGCTTATTACTGCCGTTTATGAGCCACCATTAATCATTCAACAAGCTGCAAAAAACAATGGTTGAAAATTATCATGACTCATTACCTAAATTATGAACAAAGCATTAAATTTTAATTTTATTTCCTACAATGCATTTCAGAAACGCAGTTGATGGCAATTTGCAAATATGGTTGAAACATGGAATTACAGTCAAGTTTCCTGTAAGGTACAGCCACCCAATGTCATCGAACCGCAATTTTTCAGCAGTTATAATTGAATGAACTTGATTTGTGACTAAGACATTAATATGAACTTATTTCCTACCTACCTGAATCGATTAAATGTCAGCTGTAAAATTGCGTTGGGCGTAAAGTGGGTGGCATTTTCTAATAGAAAAACTGAAGGTAGTTCTATTTTAATTGTATGAATTCGCCGTGCATCATAATGAACCTTGCAGCAGACGCCAAGAGTCGAGTTTTAATCAACCATCCATAATTGAATTATAATCATAATTCATGAACTCTGTTCAAGCACGACCCTTTTTAATCAGTCTAATTGACCTTGCACGCCCAGCATCATCAGCCTGCAGCGGGAATTTTAAGCCTCAACTATGAAATCCCCTTGGCGACCGTACACGCAGAAAAACTGGAGCTTGTTCGATGCACTGAAACACTTGGTTGCATTCCAAATGGGCTCTTAAAGCTTCGTCCCAAGCCAAAAACACGTGTTTCACATGAAATGTTTTTCATTTGTTTATGTCCAACAAACATTGTTTTTGATGTTTTTGAGATTTTGTCTCACTCAAAAATTTAGTGTACTGTAACCTCAATTTACAAACTAGATCGGGGGATCGTAAATTAAATCAGTTCGTAACACGAGGTTTTGCCTTTTGTAGTCTGTTCGTAAGAAAATCGATAATATTTCAAGAAACTTTACTTCTTACAAACAAAATAGTATGCTGATCTTGTTACTGATGAGCAAATGAAGATATACTCAATATTTTAGAACTTTAAAGCATCTTTTAATTCTGGTCACTTAGAAGATCGTTTATTTTTTCGGCATTGTTTCATCGAGCACCCTGTTTTTATAACTTGATGAGTGCATCAGGTGTTCAAGTTCATCCAAAAACATCCTGGAATATGAACCTGCAATATACTGGCGTATTTAGCAATCCTTAGAAGTTTTTTGATATGGGAAAGGCCCTTATCTATTTATAACAGTAGACTGGGCATTATTAAAGACAGCAGAAACAAAAATGTGAGATTTTCCAAATTGGTTTTGTTCAAACATAACGGGCCTTTGTATTAAGACGAAATTATTTGAGGTTGATATAACCAAATCATTTTTGTTTTCAACAAAATGTCAAAAAATCAGCCGTATTCTTGGCCGTATTAAAACAAGTAAAAAAGATATCCAGGTTAAATGAACAGTTATAATTAAAATTGAAACTATTTTGTTCCTAACTGTAAAATTGGTTGATTTGAACTAGGGATTTTCATTTTATATCTCTGCGTGTACTCACCTCCGCAGTATGCCTTGAAATCAGCGCAGCAATCGCCCAGCTTCAGGCAGGCATGATCGCAGTAGCATGGTTTCACGTTCAAATCCGATGCCATGGTGTTTGAGAGCGTTTTTTGCACCACACAAGAGGAATCTCGCCCATTGCAGCAAAGTGTGGCTTCTCTACAAGAACCACCGTAAACAGTCACCACAAATAGTGACAGCACCAACGGAAATACCATCACCAGCCAACACTCGGCACACATTTTTGCCACCACTTTTGCGCTCTTATTTTCTTTGCTGGGATGCTTTTGCACTGAGGATAGAAAAATAATCTCCAATTTCCGAAATTATACCACTAATCAGCTTGCTTATCCTTCTCGGGTAGTCGGTAGGGTGACTCGTTTACGCATTCCAAAAATCGTTGAAATTGGCGATGGAGTGTTGTTTTCTCAATTTGTTTGAATTAATTTGTATTCCTTGAACTCTATGCTTGAATGATCTGAAAAGACAGATAAGAAGTTTATTAGCTGCTTATATCATTAATGTTTCATTTAAAATAAGTGAGCCTTGTTATACATATATGACGGATCTATGAGAATCCTGGTTTGTTCATGGATCTTTTCAGGTTGCATATTTTCTCGACATCTCAGGGCATTGAACTTTTTCAAATTGCTTCTCGCATAATTTATGATCACATCCTAAGAGTCATTATATTAGGTAGCGTGTACAAAATGCAGTACCTATATAGATTCTTCCTATAATATTTGTTTTTAATTTTCTGGCAACGCGGTCTTGATTAAGATGAAACAAGGTGCTTATTTGCCCGACGTTTCGACAAGGGTATTGTGTATTCCTCAAGAGGTACTGTATTTTATGCTTGTATGTACTATTTTCGTTACAAAATTTAGTCGTAGTAACTTATGATATAGTTTTTGTTTTGTTGTCTAACTATAACTGTGTGATGTATATTTTTTGCTTCAAACTGTAAGTTAAAAATTGTTAAATTTAAAAAGTTTAGATGGAAATGAACATTTTAATGTTACGCTATGAAAATCAGTGCCTCTTTTACACAGCTCATACTTGTAATGGCGCAATTTTTTTGAGCATATTCAGTGTAAATAACTACCGTAAAATTAAACATTACATATATTCCGCAATTGGATTAAATGGACAAATTGATGTGAAATTTACGAAAAAGTTACACGTCTTCTCGTTGAGAATCAAACTCACGACTCCCTGTTCACTACATAGGGCGTGTTGCCCATACACCACTAGAGGACTCATGAATGCAGATTGCAGAAGTTATCCTGAATTCAATTCGACTCAATAATCACGTGGTCCTCTTTCGCAAAGCGCACCTATTCCTCTGACTTAATCAATGTTACAGGGGACCAGCCTTAGCTTGGCAAATCCTCTGTATCCGACTCTTGGTGCTGCAACCATAGCATAATGTAAATGACAGCCGTAGTTACTGCATTCCAGCACTCGGCATTCGCACACATTTTATGGATAATTGTCCGGGACGTGTCCCCTCCGCATGTAGTGAACATGCGATCTCCTACAACCATGAAACGCGGCCAATCGAACAACATATACTTCGCTATTTCCTCCACACCAGGACAATTGGGACACGCAGGACTTTCTGAGTGTCTGAACCTATGCAGGTTCACAACCATGTCCTGACAAGCAACCATGTCGTGACAGAAACTGCGTCAGATTGAAGTTCACTCTTTCTTCTGTACCAATATGACATATTGGTATTAGTCGATAGGTCCATCTACCTTTAGTGGAATTATACCATTCCTGTCTGCTGCAAAACTCTAAGCGTTGTCTCTTTACACGCGTTGCGGACTCCTCTGGTACCTCTTTGCTTGAAGCATTAAACATCTTCCTTGACGATGCGCCCGATGAGTGTCATCCCGGCTATGATGCACACTGCCTCTTTAGTAACCGTTTAATATGCGCTTGGTACTCTTAAACACATGATCCTATTCGTGCTTTCCAAACGCTTTACCTCAGTAGCTTGCGTTTGCTGGTAGTTACAGCAGAGCTGTTAGACATCATCCTGCGCTGCTGTCTACTCTACTTCCTCAACAATTTGCATAACATCGGGCCCATAATTGAATTGAATTCCCGCGGTATTTCAAGCGCTTTTCTGCCTATCATCTGTGTAATTCAGTATAATTCTACCATCAAAATAGTTTTCATTACTCACCTTTGGTAATAGCACTAATTTCTGTCGCTTCCATACATCCTGGAAGATTCCTTCATCTATGCAGCTATCGCACAACCATTATAGGAAATAGAGACTACTTCTTTGATTGGGTATCGTCCAATCGTCCCCATAGCAGGTAGCTGTTGATATCTATCCACCATCCAGTTCCCGTTATTGACTGGTATGCGGTATGGATACGATAGTAACACCTCGTCGGTGTTCGTTTCCGAGACTGACTGCTAAAGCAGCTGCTGGGCTGCATTACAGTGGTTTAAATTCAACTGTGATATTCCCGTTTCGGCTGCTTTGATACTCCGCTTGTATCCGGATATTTGGGTTTATTCTATACTGCCCATAACTGCATAACAGTCACATTCGACATTTTTGATAAACTGGAGTTATTACCATGGAAAGTCATCAAATGATAAATACTTTCGATCAACTTACTGAAATCTATGAGATTGTTCTAGATAATTTGAAAAAAAAATACCAAGTTGTTTTGTCACACTGGTAATTATAACCGCATAACAGTCACATTGAGATTATAAATGAGCCTCGTGATGTAATAGCAATGAAATTTCTATCTGATTTTTTTTTCTGACTATTCACCTGGTATGTGATATTAGTTGTACCAAATATCAGCCGCAAATAAGCACTTTTAAGTTCCTGGTAATTTTAAGAAATTTAAGTTTCCTCTCATACTGCCGTGAATCGCAAGTCAGTCCCATCTGTAAAAAGTAGGCATTGAGAAAATTGGGCATGAAGTTTCCAAACTCGTTTTCTATACGAATATTCAAAAAATCAAAGAGAATTGAAACATTATCAGATCTTAATGAAACTTTCACTAATTGCTTTTCATTTCGATATATTTCCGAGAAAAATCTAGAGATGATCAAACCAAGGTTCTTTCTTGTGCTACACGGGGCGGAAATCTGTAGTGGGACTGATATGCGGTTATTTTTCATTATGGGACAATTTGACTTGCTGTTTTTCCTATTATCCAATGTCATTAGTAAAATAAATTCATGTTTGTTCTACCCACCAAACTGATCATTAATTTAACAATTGAAGAACATAACAATTTTGACGACGAGGATTTACGAAACCATTCGAAGCAAAGATGTCTCCAGAATTTGAAGCAAATCTTTTGAGGATCCTAGAAAACCAACCGCAGAACTTTCAGCATTTCGGGCTGTAGAAACACGAGCCGAACAAGGGGACGATAATCTGCAACGCAGTCAGCAGCATCCAGAAGAACCACGTCAGCGGAACCAAAACGAGTTTCTCATCGAATCATTGTCCAGCGGAATCAACGAATTCAACTTCGACCCGGAAGCAGTTACATTTAGTTAGAAGTTACATTCGAAGCCTGGTTTGCCAAGTATGAAAATCTTTTCGAAGAGGACGCTCGAGCTCTGGACGGACTGGCTAACGTTCGTTTGCTGCTTCGGAACCTGAGTACAGAAGCTCACAAAAATATGTGAACTACATTCTCCCGAAGAAACCGAAGGAAGTCACGTTCAATGAAACCATCAAGACGTTGAAGTCCATTTTCGGTCGTCAAACTTCGCTCTTCAATCAACGATACCAGTGTCTACAGCTTAAGAAGGACCAAGCCGACGATTACTTCACTTACGCTGGAATTGTCAACGAGAAGTGCGAAGAATTCAAGCTGTCCGAGATCAATGCCGATCAATTCAAGTGTCTGATGTTCGTTTACGGCCTCAATTCATGCAAGGACTCGAATGGACGTACGATTCTTCTATCACGCATCGAGAGCTCCAATCTCGCTACGCCAATGACATTGCGTTCGTTAGGTGAGGAATACCAGAGACTCTAGAATTTGAAGAGGGACACCACTATGATCGAAAAGATAGGAAGCAAGCAATCCGTTCGTGCAGTGAAACATACATCCAAACCGCAGCATTCTAGCAAGCTACAGATGGAGATACCAAATACACCATGTTGGAGATGCGGTGAAATGCACTATTCGAAGAATTGTTCTTTCATCCAGCATGAGTTACTGCTCGTGTATCATGCAAAAGAAAAAGAAGCGACCGCTCAAAAACCAAACTGCTGCGAGAGCGCAAGGTATATTTATTATCAATCAAGTGAACATTGCAGCCCGACGTAAGTACGTGACCCTGGACATCAATGGGCATTCCGTTCGACTGCAGCTGGATAGCGTAGCACACATTACCGTGATTTCTTCCGACGTGTATAAGAAGATATGCAGCTCGGTTGGACATTCAGCATCCATCAATGCCGTGAACGCCTCAGGTGATGACATGGGTTTGATCGCTGAATTCGAATGTACCGTTGCATTGAATAAAGTCGTGAAACAAGCAAGATGTTTTGTCACCAACGTGAAAAACCTCAATTTGTTCGGTACGGAGTGGATTGAGCTTTTTGGATTGTGGGACATTCCGTTCAACGCAGTCTGCAATCAAGTTTCATCAAAAAGTTATCCAAGATCAGAAACACTTGTCAACCACCTTCAATCAAAGTTCCAGAACGTGTTTGGTGAAGACCTTGGGCTGTGCGCCAAAAAAAAAGGTATCGCTAACTGGCAAGCCAGGTACCAAGCCCGTTTTCCGTCAGAAGCGCCCTGTTCCGTATGCATCAACCGAGAAGATCGAAGCTGAGCTGGATTGTTTATAAGGTTTGGGAATCATACTCCGTACTCCAAGTGGGCCGCTCCTATAGTTGCTGTACGGAAACCGAACGGAAAAATGAGGATTTGTGCGGACTACTCAACAGGCTTGAATGAAGTACTGGAATCAAACCAATATCCACTACCGTTACATTTGCTTATGCAAATTGGACATTTTCGCGAAGCTGGCGGCAAGACAATTTTCACTCAAATCGACTTGTCCGACGTTTATCTGCAATTGGAAGTCACAGAGGAGTCCAAGAAAATGCTGACGATCAACACTCACAAAGGTTTGTTCCAATTTGACCAGCTTTCTCCGGGAGTCAAGACAGCTCCAGGTGAGTTCCAGCACATGACCGCTGATTTGGAAGACGTTATTGTATATCTGGGCGATATCATAGTAGCAAGTGACAGCATAGAGAAGCATATTGAGCAACTTGATCGTCTGTTCATGCGGATTGAAGAGTACGGTTTTCATCTGAAAGTTGAAAAGAGCAACTTTTTCATGAAGCAGATCAAGTACCTTGGACTAATCACTGATGATGAGGGAGTTCGACCCGATCCACAGTGCGTTGCTCCATAGACAAAAATCAAATTTCAAATTATTTTATCTGGCGATAATAAGTATCCACAATCGTTTATTGATACCATATGTTATTGAACCGTGTATTTATAAGCAATACAAAGCACTAAAACTACCACAACAAGCGTCTAAAGTGACAGTTGTAGGAGTATCAGAAAAACTAGATTTTGTCGCATGTTTTCAGCAATCTTTCAACTAGCACGGAGAGTGTTGAAACCAATATATTCAATCAAAATCTTAAAGAGAACATGATTGAAGGTTGGTAAAGTATGTTTGATGTGATAAGAACACCAATTTTTACTTTGAATGTGAGAAATCGGCCCGTTGAGTTGGCTATGAAATCAAAGTTATGAAATACTAACATGTAACTTTGATTATCGATTCAACAAAAGTTCCACCCCAAATCATGCATATACATGTTTCTAAGAGTATTAGAGGGGTCTGAAAGATACAGCTGCAACTTCCTGCAACTCTTGGAGATTTTTGACTATATTTAGGTATACTCCTTAACCAGCACAAGTGTGAAAATTAGTTGTTTGTGATAAAAATCTGAGAATCTTGCGACGCTATGTGGTCTTGGCTTAACCTGACATTACACCAGAGCAAGTTTATGCTTAAAATAATATATTTTAAATGTAGTTTCCAAAATTTTATTCAAAATTATAAAAAAACTGAAAAATTGAAAAATAAAATCGACTTTTTTACTTGGAGGCATATAAGTCACTTTTGCAGCTACGAGTGAGAAGTAACATATTTGCAAATAATTTCTTACATAATAATGAGCAATAAAAGTACAAATTGCTAGGTTTTCCTTGGAAAATTATGTAATTGGCGGTTGGGACAGTTTTGCGATTATGTGTATATTATATGTCATTTATGCAAATTGTAGCTCTTTTAACCAGAAACAACTTTCCCTTCCATATCAAGGTGCTCAAATTGCTTGATCTTCCAGTTTTGATTTTTGTCCCGCATCTCCTTACATTCAACGCACTGTGCGATCCAGAGAAAGTCAAGTCAATCATTAACCCCTCTACCGGCAGCTTCATTTTTTACCGCAGGAAAAAAATTCAAATCGCGATAACTTTTTTTGTTTCTCGGTATTTTTGCACCACAAGTTCTCAAAAAACTCTTCTAGTTTGAGGATCCGTGTCGATATTGATCATTGGTCATCTGGATCCTGAGATATTCCGAAATTCCTTGGGGGACCGACGCTTAATCATAACCCACGTATATTTATTAGGCTACAGATTTTTTAACGTATTCAGATGTTCACTCTTTGGAACAATACATTAATGAGAGTATGTTGTGAAAAAATGAAACAATTTGGTGCAGCCGTCTTTGAGTAATGAGCATTTATGTTGCTGGTACCAAGCTGACCAAATAAAGATCTTGAAAACTTCAAAAAACCTCATATCGTAATTTTAAGATATCTCTAAGAATTCTTAACCAATTTGTTTTATTTTTTCAGATTAGCTCCTTATTACATGACATTGTATAGCCCACACTTTACTTTTTCGATAAGTTGACGTAAAACAAAATGGCCGCCTAAAACATTTTGTATGGAAAATGTCGATCCCCCAAGGAACATTGGAATATCTTTAAAACCAGATCACCAATCATCAATATCGACACGGATCCTCAAACTAGAAGAGTTTTTTCGAAAAATGGTGCAAAAATACCGAGAAATAAAAAAGTTATCGCGATTTGAATTTTTTTCTTGCGGTAAAATATGAAACTGCCGGTAGAGGGGTTAATATGCCTGGGTTGTAACATACCCTTCGATCGTTTTTGGGAGAAAGCAACTACTATGGTAAGCTTGTGAAGTCAATGCACGAGCTACGCTATACACATGATGCCTTACTCAAGAAAGAAGTGAAATGGAATTGGAATCAAGCGTTTCAGGAATCTTTCAACAAGTTCAAGGAAATTCTTCAATCAGATCTGTTGCTGACCCACTACAATCCACAGCTGGAGATGATAGTAGCAGCGGATGCATCGCAGAATGACCTTGGTGCTGTTCTTCTTCATAGATTTCCTGACGGTAGTGTCAATGCCAGGCATTGAAGACGTGAGCGAGCGTAATGAGCATGAACTTTGCACAATCAAAGCGACCATGTTTCCCGAGCGAACTATGCTACTCAGTTTGACTCCAGTTAGTGATCATTATCGATCACTGTTGGGATAAATAATGAGCTCGGATTTTCACCTAGCAACACTAAAGTGAAACACTATCACGAGCCAAGATTGCTACGAACTGGTTGAAAACAAAGCAAACCAAATTGAACCTAAATGTCACTGAATTTGCGAAAAAAGATTTTGTGGGAACTTCAATCTTCAGCTTTCTGCAATGATATTTCAATATAACACACTTGTCTTTAACCCGTACAGGATGGACTGAATTTTGCCATTGACAATCACAATCTATTTCCATTAATTGATGCCATCGATGAAGCGTAAGGCTTGTTGGTCGACTTGCGGATTATAGAATTATGCTTTCGCAAACAAAATATCCCACTCTTAAATCTCCAATTTTCTATGGCAGTCAGGTGCAAGAATAGCGGGAATCGGAATCCGATAATGAATTTTCCGATACCTAGTTCAGTCTCTAGTTTCACTATCAGGATGACTGAAGTGAGCCACACGTACAGCCTCTAGCCTTTCAGATCTGATTCATTGGTACTGAAAATGGAAATCAAACTCAAAACAGCTTAATATAAACACTCCGTATTCCTGTAGAATTCTCGAAAGAGGGGAAAATTGCCTGCTAAAACTACAACTATTACTTCAAATTCATCGATGGGCTATCGTGATCACTTGGTTTCTAATTGCTGATCTGCTCTGATCACGTATGGGCGTTCTGATGAGCGTCAATCCTCAACGAGCTCGCCAACTCACCGCCTACCCTTTAGCTGATCATCAACGATGCCTAAAATCGACTGATTTATGCTCATGAGCTGAGCATTTTCAATGCCTGGTCAATGCAGATTGCCACGCTTCTCGTACGCTAACAGATGCTGAGAAGAACTACGCCCATGGCAAAAAAGAAGCACTTGCTCTCATATTTGCGGTTTATGGACAAAAGGTCGAAAGACAAAATGTCGAAAGGACAAAAGGTCGAAAGACAAAAGGTCGAGAGGACAAAAGGTCGAAAGTTATTTGCTTGGTGGGAAGTTTTACCTTCTTTGAAAAAAGATTTTCGACCTTTTGTCCCTTCTTTTCTGTTCTTCGACCTTTTGTTCTTTCGACCTTTTGTCTTTCGACCTTCTGTCCTTTCGATCTTTTGTCTTTTGACCTTTTGTCATAGATTCATTCGAAGCCGGATGAAGACTACATTATCGCTAGTGTTCAACTGGAAGCGGACATTAGGAGCATGCAAGCCGAAGCTGTAGAAATTTTTCCAGTGACACATAAGAACATATACAATAAGAATATAATAAGATACAATAAGAAACGAAGCAGAATCAAGTTCTCCAATCCGTCATCCAGTATCTTCGAGAAAACTGGACAATCGCACCGGAGTCTGTTGATCTTCAAATTTTCTTTAAGCGGCGCGAATCACTTTGCGAAGCAGATGGATGTGTCATGTTATTGGATCGAATGGTTATACCCCAGTCATTGCGGAATGCAGTTCTCAAGCAATTCCATGCAGGGCACCCAGGGATGCAGAGGATAAAGTCCGTAGCAAGAAAAACGTGGAAGAAGCTCTGCAAACATATCGATGCACGCCAAACCCTTCTCTTGCAAACACTATATCACCAGCAGAAGCACTTCTCGGAAGAAAAGTTAGAACAGTTTTCGATCTGATGAAATGACCAGAACCGCAAGTGGTATCCAGCAATGAAAAGCAAGATGCTCAATTCAATCGGAAACATGGAGCCAAACAGCGCAGTTTCACATTCGGTGAAAAAGTTTTTGCGGAAATTCATATACGTAATGAGAAGTATTGGGCAAAAGGAGTGATCATCGAGACAATAGGTAATGTAGTATACAACGTTCTATTGGAGGACCAACGGCGTCAAGGATTGATACGGTCTCATGCAAACCAACATCGACGACGATCATCATCGGAAGCAATATCGGCTCAAGAGAATCAGAACCTACCTCTTCAAGTACTGTTGGACCAGTTTGAGGTTACCAAACCTGTTCCAGAGGAGAACGGTGTTCCAGTGACCCTGGCAAAAACGAAAGACAGCCCACAACCTCAGATGAACAATGCTCCTAATAACCACCTGATGTTGGGTTTTCCTGGACCTTCGAATTTGGATGTTCCTGGATCTTCCAGAGCAAACGAGATACGACAAAATCATGAGTCGCAGCATTTGACGAGGAAAAGAAGCCTTCCGGTTAGCGATCCATTCGACAGAAAGCGACGGCTCCCATCCCATTTCGAAAACTTTAAGATTTTCTAAAGGGGATATGTTGGAGCAGTCTCGAAAGCCATAATTTTCCTATTATCCAATGTCATTAGCAAAATATATTCATTCTTGTTCTACCCACCAAACTGATCAGTTTATTAATTTAACAACTGAAGAACATAACAATAAGTGTGCGTTGTCTGCTATGTCGACACATACTTAGCGATTTGCTTACAATCACTTGCCTTCGGTGTCGCATTTTCTACACAGCTTACTCTGTATGGACCATTGCATTTCCAAGACTTATGGACCATCTTAAAGCATACTTCAGGAGGCTATTGTATGCTCAGCCGGGAACCCGACAAACCTACTTTAAGTACCTATGCCAAGTTCTTTGCTTTGTTGGCCTCCGTAACTGGTAACCTTATGGTGAAGATGAATCGAAGCCAAACTTCAAATTTTCAAGAGCACGGATCTGGAGAACTAAACTTCCGTTTGAGCTGAAAACTTAATCGATTGGTCACTAGCTGGTGGTGACCAATCGATTAGGTTTTCAGCTCAAACGTATGTTTGGTTCTCCAGATCCGTGCTCTTGAAAATTTGAACTTTGGCTTCGATTTATCTTCACCTTATCGCCGTTACCTGGGTGTGCTGCGGGCTCTTTCTAAGGTGGATGGTCTAAGTCGACTGCTTTTTGAGGGCAGCCGAGACCTCCGCTGCATCGGTGATTTCTCGCGAAACATTACTAAAGGACCTATGTACAAATGAGAAGCTCTCTTTGTTTACTTTCTCTTTGATCAATAACTGAGTCACATTAACCTCTTCCGTTGCGTTTTTGTATGAAACGCTAGTCATGGAAACTGGCTTTCGATCTGTAGTGAAAAACTTCCCAAAAACTTTAGTATTCCATTGTTATAATCGAAAGAGAGCGAGAGAGGAGAGAATCTCTCAATTGTACATAGTCCTTTAGTAATGTTTCGCGAGATTTCATTCATTTCATCAATCCTAGTACGTTTTATGATCCGCACATGGCGATAACTTCTCTATGCTTCACATCGCCTTCAGAACATCGGCGTATTTCCCCTCCTCCATTTTGATAACGAGGGCCGAAGATCCTACGTTTCACTGTCGTCGGTTTAGGATTCTCGTTGGTCGCCGTTCCCGGGTTTCTCCTTACTTTCTTCTTTCCAATTCGTATTCACGGGTTGCTCTTGCCTTGCACCCGTGTTTCCTTGGGTGCACTGCCTGGTTTGGTATTTTTTTTTCTTGGCTTACTTGGCCTTAGACGTGGTAATGACCTTTCCACTGTTGCCATGTTGCCTCTTGATCGCGGATCTTGCCTCATGTCAGCTTTTCCGCTCTGGATGACAGCCGCGTAGGTCTCTTTTCTCTTAAAAACCATGTGTCTTTTTGCCACGCATATCGAATAATATCATCTGATATATTCGCGTTGCCTGTGAATGTGAACACTTCATTCTGGTACGACTTATTTTTTTTTGCATTCTACCTTGCCAAATTGTGCCTTCGCTTCCTCGTAGTCCTGCTTTGCAGCTAGGACTGATTGTTGCAATTTCAGCAGACTTGTTTGTTTTTTTTTCTGTTTCTGTTCGGGATGAACCACTGCGACCAGTTTTCTTTGATCTTTTGTGGTATACCCGTGTCCTTTGTTTAGTGCATGTCGTTCTACTCCATTACTATTGAGAAATAATGAAGTAGGTAGTCGATTTTTATACAAATATCATTCTTTACCATTTTGCATAGAGCCTCTTTAGAAAAAGATACCGCTATTTATACCTTTAGGAGAAAACAGTTTGTCACTTTGTTTGTTCGGCCACTAAGCTGGTTAAATGATACTGATTTTGACCATGCATCGGTACTCTAGCGTATTAAATTATTGCTTCTACTTATAAGGTTCAAAGTCGTTTTTCGAAACTGTGAACAGGTTTCATCGCATGGGACAGTTAGATTCCTTGAAACAAAAAGCTTATTTTAGAAGTTAAGAGGTCTGCTACTCCACTGATTCGAAATCGTTTCCCTCCTAGATATCGAAAGATAAACTCTTGAACTTGGAAAGAAATTGTCTCATGCGTTGAAACCAACCTCAGATGCTGATTGAGCCATTTTTCCACTTCGACCTCCTCATCATCTAGGACAAATAGGTGGGTCTTAGTGGCTTGTTACTCTCTTATACTCTTCCGACCGTAACTTATAAGTATTCACAAGAACAGATACAGCAAGAGTACAATTTGGTAGATCTTACCCCGTAACGCACCTCGAAAAGGTGATCTACCCGCGTAACGGGTAAACTTGTTTGTTAAGAATTGTTTTCAAGTCCTTGCTGATATTGCTTTTGCTGTTGACAAACTCGATGATGACATCGAGTTGCTCAGCAGCCACCTGCATTTTCGGGAGATACTCGCATCAATCACCTCACTTGTTGTACTGGAGCGGCCACTGCCTGCCGTCGTCACAGTTTCTAGGCTTTTGCCCACTCTTTTCTTACTTAAGTTGATGTTGGTCCCTTCTCTCTTGGCGGGAACCTTAGACGGTCACTGGTGGGTCCAAAACTTTTTCCTCCACTTTCAACTAGAGTAAGGTGGGGCAAAAGTTCGACCTTAGTGGTATAACCAAAGTTTTCAGGAAAGCATTAGCAGTTGAAACAATACAACTACCATACAGTGAAACTTCAACATATTGGCTATAATTTTGCTGAACAAACCTTTGTCAAAATATTTGCCGATTTTTAGTTATAACAGTTTGAAATTTGATTGTCTTAAACGAACTTTTGCCCCACCGGTGGGGCAAGAGTTCCAATCTAGTGTGGGGCAAAAGTTCGCTGGCTAAACACAAAATATCGATACTTTTATGACAAGCACACTTTACAACAGCCATAAACATAAGTTTGCCGAAAAATACACACTAAATTTTCATCAAAAAGTTGCCCAAAACAGGATTAATTGTAATATACTCAAAAATAACGTATTTCCGCAAAACTAAGTGGAAATGTAAAATTTTGTCAACATTTTTCACACGATCAGACAAATTTTGCTAAATTTGAAGATAATATGTGAATTTGAGGCAATTTGCAATTTTTTCCGCGAGTTTATACATGGGTCGAACTTTTGCTCCGCTGATTCGAACTTTTGCCCCACTATGGGCCAAAAATTGTTTCCAAGCATTTATGCAAAAACAAATATACCTCAAAGCATCCTTATGATAGGCCTAGAAAAGCCCTTACATAAAATATTGAAAAAGATTTTATCTTCAATTGGTTCCATGCAACGGAAGTTTGACCAAAAATTACAATATTCACGCCGAAAAACAACAAATAGTCATAACTTTTCCAAATCTCAATTGATTTTTACGATATTTGGAGTGAAAGTCTCTTACTTGAATAACATTCGAACCACCATGACATTTATAAGTTTTGTTTTGAATTGAGCTAGAAATCATAAAAAGAAACTCTTGCCCCACTCGAACTTTTGCCCCACTTTACTCTAATTCTTTATTTTCTATGGATCATCTCTTATGGGTCCCTCTAAGAGCCGCTATCTATCTCTGCTGGAATAGCCACCTTTGTGATCCCATGGTTATCTATGCAAGCAGGGTGGTCATGCTAGGATTGACATAGTCCTTTACGAGTTGTGGGCTTCGTAGCCGTGCGGTTAGCGGCGTCAGTCGGTTAGGCGTATTGTGCTACGGAGTGTGAGTTCGATTCCCGCCCCAGTCGGAGAAAACTTTTCGTCAAACGAAAAATTCTTCACTGGTCCACTACTGGTCGTTTCATGTGTCCGTTGTCTGATGTTAGTTATGTTCAGTCTGTGCAGCCTTTGGCTGAAGACGGTGCAAATTGTCTTTTTTTATATTCAGAGCCGGATCGGCGCAGGTCAGGTTATGGTATCTAAGCCTACTATTGAAAAAGTTGCTAGTTGGAACAATCAGGCGACGGATTTCGAACGTACTCTAAGGCTTGTCACGGTTTTACGGTACGGGAGCAGCCTACGCCATTAGCCCACGCACCGTTTCAGCCCAGTGTCACCCGAAGTTTTGAAGTTTACATATACACGATGAAACACGTGTCAAATGTATAAACTGAAATTGAAATTGCGACAAGAAACCACGTGCTCCGGAGGGGATCGAACCCACGACTCCCTATTCGCTAGATGGGCGCTTCAACCTACAAGCTGCAGAGCTCCTTGAGAGACCCCGATGCTCGAAGGCGAACTGAACTCGACTACCCCAAAGCGCATGGAATCATCAAGGTGAAATTGGACTTAAATTTAAACTAAATTTGTTTATAACGTTTTAACGATAAGAGATAGAAGGTTGTGCGCAGCGGTAGAAGACCCCCCGTCACCGATTAAAACACCCAACTCTCGGTTGGCAAATCGATAGACTTCAACCGTTTCAGCTATGACAGACAAGCCTTGTCATGCAATCTGTCATCGTCAATTCCTTGAAATAAATTCCTTGAATTTGTTAGTTTGCCTAGTAAGAATAAAAACAAACTAAAATTGAACATAAAATCACTAATTTAATAAATAGTTTACAAGTTCACACTTATCTACAAAAAACTTGTTACACCAAGACGAATTGTGAACGAAGAAGACTAGTTAATGTAAGTAACCTAAAACCACATTAATCCATGAACTAAAATCTAAACGAATAATAAAATTTACAGCTTATAGCTTACTCCGAACTAAAAGGACGAGTTTGACTTTGAGAGGTCCGAACGACTTCGCCGTCTCCGTAACAAAGGTTTTCGTGCCGTGTTTTTTGCCGGTTGTTTGAATTTTGTTGATCATAGGTGGTGCTTTTTTGTCAGCAATTAATTATCAATGCGAACAAGATAATGCTTAACAGTATGCAGTTTCGATTCTCAATGGGTAGCCCAAGACCCATATGCGTGTTTGATCTGCCGCCAGAGATAAGTGATGAAACTGTACCCTCGTGCTGCAAGACTTCGGGAAGGTGGAATGCGTGACCAGAGAAAAGTTCCCACCGCAATTAGGTCTTGGCTACCTGTACTCTGGTGTACGAGGTGTTCACATGGATGTGAAAAAGAACATTTCTCCGTCAATAGATATTGCCGGTTGGAAGGGAAATGTCTTCTATGACGGACTTTGAGGAAACATATTTTTCATGCCAAGAAGAAGAATATCGTAAAGACTCTTGTCCCAAAAAGGAAGTCCGAAAAACGACGGAGAAGAGAAAAGAAAAACTGACTCCGTATGCTGGGATCGTTGCTAACGAGGAAATTGAACCGGTTTTGCAGCAAAATACGGAAAACTTTCAGGAGGATGTTATCGATGTACTAAAAGAATGCTTCGACAAGTACACGGATACAGATGAATCGGATTGGACGCAGCATATCGTTCATAAGCAACCGGATGAATCGGATAGAGGAAAACGCCGGAAAGAAAGTGTGGTAATATTAGAGGAGGTGGCACAAGCAATGGTTAATCCACAGACAATGCAGCGACGGGCTCAATCAGCAGCATCAGGTTCTGGTTCTAGCTCTGGTTCGAGCTCAGCACAAAGAAAAAAAATGTTCGCGAAAATCCTATTATTAGAATAAGTTTTTACAACAAATTATTTGTTCAGATCCTCGGCTCCACATAGCTTCGAATTAAACATTTGAGCCAAATATTCAAGAAACAAGTAAAATGTAAAATGAAAACATAAGAACATTTTCGTGTTCAGCAAAAATGTGCTTTTTATCGTCCCAAACAACTTTGTAACAGATGCGAAAAATGGGAAAAAATCTATTAAAAAGTTATGAACAAAAATCTAGTTTTATGTTGTGTTGAAGAGAAAACGCTCCTTATCTCATCATAATATATAGACGTTTTGCGTCTTCGGTTAATATGTTTGTAATTACATATAATACTACTTTGCCGAAAACTTGTAATCTTTAACTTAATTTTTTTTTTTGACATTTTTTTTACCTTACTTTTAGGTGGATTAAAACTTCATCAAAAACACCAAACATTTAGAATCAACAGTTTTGAAGTTATTTTATTTTGATCGTGAAATCGATGAAATAAATCACTGTGCAACCAGCATTCGCCCATATCAAACGATGGAATGGGTTCACACTTGGATCATTGGAGATTTAAACATACTTTCAAAACAACGACTCATTTCGGAGAGCCATGGTTGAACCTTCACATAAGTGTGATAGGCGGCTTTGTTTTTTCTCAAAACCCATGAGCTAGTACACCCGATTCTGTATTTGCACGGATTTTTTACACGGCCGTGCAAAAAAAAGTTTCCATACACTTTTTCCGCCAAAACCTTAGTTTTGCATAAAACGGTTTTTGAAATTTTAAACTGAAAACTTTTTTTGCACGGTACGCATCCCCCGTGCAAAAACAGAATCGGGTGTATTGCTATAAGTTGTCTGTACCGTAATCCGGGATAACATTGATCATTTTTTTGAGTTTTTCTCAAATTTTTCATTTCACAATACAAAAGTTACAAGTTTTATATTTTTAAAACAAGTACTGGTACCCACCGCTCCTAACTTTATACTTTATTTTGTTTTTCGAAAGATTTAAACATGTTTAAATAAATGTTTTAAGTGATTTTTTGATTCAGCTGATATGGGGTAACATTGATCACCCAAGTAAACAACGTTCGGTAATGTTAGAAATGTCGTTACATACTAAAATCATGGCCCCTGAAGCCGAATATGAAGACCAAACTCTTACAAGTCATTTACTTTTTGAGCTATTTCAAAATAAAACACCTTGAACCTCGGAATACGCCTAAAAGTAGGCAATTTCCTAAGGGAATTCTACATTCCTAATTGTAATTAGTAAATGTTGCCTAATTGAATAAACTTATAAAAGATTTGACAACGGAATCGTTTTCGTCGATGTCATATTGAGTAACAACCGCATTTTTCTTGATCACATCGTCTGCAGAACTCATGTGAGACATGAATTTTTGGTAGTGTCAGTGATAGTGCTAGAAATCATTGATTCAAAAAGTTGACAAATTTACGCATGGAGTAAACGCAATTTTGGCAAAAACCTTAATTTTCATTAGCTTATGAGTATAAGAAAGAGAGGCACTATTCATTATTCGAAAATGTTTCATCAATAAATCTTTATTTGAACTTTCAACGAGATGAGTCATTCCGATCAATGTTACCCCGGATTACGGTAACCGAAAATTCTTCCTCAAATAACTGTTATAGTACTTATTTTTTATTGAACTATAACAATAAATAACGGCATATCCAACCCCCACCGGAAATGCCCTCAAAACTATGACTGGCAACAGATTTTATTGTGACCACGAAAAACACGTTGTCTAAGAACTCCTCCATCCTCTGATACTAAACAAACTAATATTTTCAACAATAAAGCATGATTTGAGAAGGTGAAAAATTTATCACCACACGCTCAAAAAAGAGTTCTGGAAAACGTGAACTGTCAAAAATACACCATGAACTAGCATCATTTACGCATAAACATGATCTAGTTCGCAGTATATTTTTGCTTGTTGACGAGTTCACGTCTGCTGTTCACGGATACGAGAACGGATTTTTTTCTGTGCAGAGTATACGTCAATCAGACGCACGGTGTGTTTCGTAGAACAAGTTTATTACAAAAAAATAGGTAAGTCTGAAACTTCTCCACAATATAGTCTAGGTTTCTCGCGTTCATTTGCTGCTAAAACCAAAATAATCTGTCGGGGGGTCCAGAGTAATTTTTTTTTTCTTGTTTGATTTCGAGAGACTTGCACATATGTTTGAATTTGCCTATCTGTGTTCAGAAGAGATATTCATGAGTTTGTTTGCTATTATTTAGCTTAACCCCTCTACAAAAATATATTTGAATCGCGATAACTTTTTTTATATATTTCTATATTTTTCCACCATTTTTTCACAACTTCTCAAAAAACTCTTCAACTTTTGGAATCTATGTCGGTATTGACCATTGGTCAACTGGTTTTAAAAATATTTCGGTGTTCCTTGGGGGATCGACACTTCCCATATAAAATTTCAATATGATGTTTTAAGAAGTTTTCAAGATCTCGTTACGGCTAGAGTGGTACCAAAAATATAAAAGCTCATTGCTCAAAAACAGTTAAACCGATTTGTTTAATTTCTTCACAATAGACTTTCATCAAAGTTTAGTTTTTAAAAGCGAATAAGCTAATATGAGAAAAAATCTGTAGCCTGAGATAATTACGATAGTTATGGCTATGCGTCGGTCCCCCAAGGAATTTTGGAATATCTCCGAATATAGATGACCAAAAATCAAAACCGATACAAATTCTGAAAATAAGAGAGTTTTTTGAGAAGTTGTGGATTTTTTTTTTTTCAAAAATATTGAGAAACAAAAAAGTTATCGCGATTTGAATATTCTGAAAAAAATGAAGCTGCCGGTAGAGGGATTAATATGGGGTTATAGTACTTCAAACAAGTACAAAAATCCCAAACCCATTTTAGCCTTGTGATGTTAGTTTCTGATCTTTTCACAAGCACTGTGCCATTAAGAAAATAACATAAAAAAATCTAAGTTTGAAACTTCTCAAATACCATCCAAATTAGTGTATTTTTCACCATGGGGCAAGTATATTACATGCCTTATAATAAGGTTTATCACATGCGAAGCCCTCTACTAGTTAATTCGAATAACTGAAATTGTGTTGTTTGAAAGGCGGATAAGTCACTTTTGTATCTAGGTGTCATGCACAAATTACGTCACGCTTCAAGGGGGGGGGGTTAAGCCATGCGTGACAAGCCTTACAAAATTATCGGAGGACTCATACAGAAAGTGTGACAAAGGGGGGGGAGGGGTAGAAAAATTTGAAATTTAACGTGACATAATTTGTGTACCATCCCCTACGAGTAAAAAGAGAAATCTCGCATAATTTATGATCTCGTCCTAAAAGCCATAGCTTGTTATTACTGTGCAAACGAATGGATTTACATTTTATTTCACAATGCTACGACAAAGAGAAGATCCTCCTCTGTCTCCCAGCGGTGACAGTTTTTATTTTGGTCCGTTTATCTGCTTAATAATAACGAGCTACACACTCGGTTATCAATGGTTTTAATGGTGAATATACATAGAAGCCAAACCTCGAATTTTCAAAAGCACAAGTCTAGAGAAGCAGACAACCGGTAACTCACTGGTCACTCGCTGGTGGCGACTAATCAATAAAATGTTCAACGCAAAAGGTTGTCAGGTTCAAGATACAAATCTACAAACAAGCTCTTGAAAATTCGAGGTTTGATATCGATGCATCTTCACCTATTACAAATATTTCCTAATAACTTCTTACATCATTATGACCAATTTAAGTACGATTTTCAAGGTTTTTCGTGGACAATAACTAAAATGACGTTTGAGACAGTCATTTCATGTCCATGAATACTTCACACAAAATAAAAAAAAATGGTCTGGACTCCCCGACCGATTATTTTGATTTTGGTCGCAAATGAAAGAGCAAAGTCTAATTGTTTTTAGTTTGAAATTTCAGACTTACCTATTTTTTGTAATTAAGTTACTCCACAAAGACACCGTGGACGCTGTTTCTAACTTTAAGCGCACAAAACCTCTGAACATCTTTGGTTACATTATTAAGGACCAATAGAGTAAAGTGGGGCAAAAGTTCGAGTGGGGTAAAAGTTCTTTTTTAAGGTTTCAAGCTCAATTCAAAACAAAACTTATAAATGTCATGGTAGTTCGAATGCTATTCAAGTAAGAGACTTTCACTCCAAATATCATAGACATCGATTGAGATTTGGAAAAGTTATGGCTATTTGTTGTTTTTCGACGTGAATATTGTAATTTTTGGTCAAACTTTCATTGCATGGAACTAAATAAAGATATAATATTTTTCAATTTTTTTTATGTAAGGGCGTTTCTAGGCCTATCATAAAGATGCTTTGTGGTGTATTAGTTTTTGCATCAATGCTTGCAATCAATTTTTGGCCCATAGTGGGGCAAAAGTTCGAATCAGCTGGGCAAAAGTTCGATCCATGTATAAACTCATAGAAAAAATTGCAAATTCACATGAAAGCTTCAAATTTAGCAAAATTTGCCTGATCGTGCGAAAAATATCTCCAAAATTGTCCATTTTCACTTAGTTTTGCGAAAAACTGCTATTTTTGGGTATATTACAATTAATTCTGTTTTGGGCTATTTTTTGATAAAAAATTTGTATGTATTTTTTGGCAAACACAAGTTTACGGTCGATATAAAGTATGCCTTTCATAAAAGTATCAATATTTTGTGTTTTAGGCAGCGAACTTTTGCCTCACACTAGATTCAAACTCTTGCCCCACCAGTGGGGCAAAAGTTCGTTTAAGACAATCAATTTTGAAACTGTTATAACTAAAAATGAGTAAATATTTTGACCCAAGTTTGTTCAGCAAAATTATAGCCAATATGTTGAAGGTTCACTGTATGGTATTTATTTTGTTTCAACTTCTTTTATTTTTCTGGAAACTTTGATTTCACCACTAAGGTCGAACTTTTGCCCCACCTTACTCTAATGCTTTTCGGCTACGCAGTCTAAATTTTTACCGCGGTTTATTTAAATAATAAATAAGTAGGACAAATAAATAAGCCGTTGTAAAAATTTAGACTGCGTAGCCGAAAACCATAATTGATTATACCATGCCGTCGATTCTCCACCAGATTATTCAGGACAGTGAGAAAAATATGACAGTCTGACAGTGAGAAATATACTACAGTAATCAGAAATTACATTCACTCACAAAAACAACTAAAATAACGCTTGTGGATGCTAAATTTACGTTAGAACGATTTTCGCATTTTTATGAGCCATACTCTATAGGTTTGGGGTTCTAATGCTGTATTGTTAAAATATTGAGTAAACTTTTTTTTACTTTTTTACCAAAATTTGAAAAATAATATATAATAATAATAAGCCAACTTCAGTTATAGTTCATGTAATTGTTAAGCACTCGGTACTGTTACCGCTAAAACTCATCATTATGTACAACAAACTTTAAGTAATAGGTCACTGAATTCGTCAGAATTGCTTTAAGAAATAGTTCAGATCAATTAGTCTATACATTAAGATAATTTAAAAGGCCGTTAAAAAAAACTTTGTATTATTGTTCAGTAGATTCGTGTCGTCAATTCTGTCACAGTTCCCATTGCCACCGCGACCATGAAGGAGTCTAAAATTCTATTTATATTCCCCGACTAACGTAGGGTAATGGAGGTTTCACTGCATCATTATCTACAACAAAACAAGATACATTTTGATCTACCCTATCACAAACATGCTTTTGATCTTGGCCATGAAATATGAATCGCGTTATCACATCATGGTGAAGTATGATCATTGTTCCGTATTCCATGCAAAAATTAAAACTTTCACAAACAACTGCTGACCTTCCCGAACACAATCAACCTCTGGCTGGAGAATGAAAAACAAACTCCGTAGCATAATTCTTCATCATTTGTAACAATTTTCTCACACTCCGGTTATCACCATCTCCAAACGAGGTAGACTTTTTTCACAAGAAAAATTGTCATTGCTGTCAGACGGAAAACTATAAGCTGCAGTGACAAAATGAGAGCATCACCGCCGTGTGACAAAATTGCACTGTAAGGGATCATTCATGAATTTCGCAACGTTGATTTAGAAAGGATTCTTGTGCTCCGCCAAATATGTTACATGTGCACCTGACTTAGGATGGCGACGCAGCGTTTCATATCCATCCAATTTCAGGAGCGTTATGTGGTCCATGAATGAACCTAAGCCCTGAAAGATTCCTTCTCGGGTGCCAGATAAATGAAGCAAAAATGTCTGTCCCGCAAATGCACTTCTATAAATTTCCCCATTAGTTCCAGGCAATTTGTCGGCTTTCTAGCCAGCCAGCGCGCTCCGAATGTCAAATGTTGTGGGATTAGTCGTCTGTGGCAACGGAAATGGTTTGGATGCAGCATCAAAAAGGATAAACTTTCCTGCTGGCATTACTTCCGCTTGGTTGAACAATCGAGAGCTCGATGTAATATATTCCACTCGTGTGACTTCGTTATGAACATGAACAGGTAACAGTTTGAGACTCCTTCTTCTTCGTCTTCTATGTTCTTGGTATACCAACTAGGATAATGAGTATTCCTGAGCAATCACTAAGCACGATAACGTGGAATTATATAGTATTATATGCGCATACATCAACAATGTGGCCGGTTTGACACGGCGTTTTTTGAAAAAGTGCTTGAACAAAAGCTGTTACAAATAACACAGCGAAACAAAAATGACACTTTCGCGTGTCTCAAGGATCAAATTATGTGTTTCTAGTAGATTTTGGGTCGCTGAATCTGATGCCGTTCTCAGAAATGTTCCAGCACGTCACAATTTTTAGCTACAAGTCGCCAAAGTTGTATAAAACACTGGTTTTATTGATGTTTACATGAAATTTAAAGTATGATATATCAAACTTTTTTGTGATATAATCTACCAAACATGCTAAATAGGACTTAAACTTTCAATCTAGATACAAATCAGTTGAAATTTTACGATAAAATTTAGGTAAAATCGAATTTTTTCAACATGTTTGCCGTCTTCATATAAAATTCTTCGTTTCTCTTGTATGGCATAATACAATACTTTTCTGAACCACCAAAAAATAACATTTTACCATCGAAAATATTATGAACTTCGTTGATAATTATTGTTCTATACATAAAGTTTGAATTCTGTGACAAATTGAGCAAACAATTTGCCGTACAAGTTGGAAAACTTGCATGCAAGTTGGCTGAAACAGTCAATTTTAGCATTTTAAACCGTCAATATCTCAAAAACTAGACGTGCCATGATATTTCTGAAAACGGCAATGGACTCAGCAACCCTTAATTTAGTAAATAGCAGTATTTTGGTTCTTGAGACAAAACCGTGTTCCGCAGTGTAATCTAAATTATTCAGTACATTCATGCTGTACGTACACGAATTCGCTCTGTTCTTGGAAGTTTTCTTAAAAACTACCTAAAGCAATAAAACAGTAGTTTTTAGTGCTAAAAACAAACGGTACTTTTCAGTGCTACTAAAACAGTACTTTCAAGTACAATTTTATTCTACCATTGATCCCTTTACGATCCTTGTTTGGACCCGTGGCTTCGATTTTTCGTTGGACTCGTTGGCGAAAGCTAGCGGTGGTAATCCTTCTTGAAATGGATAATGTTGATAATTGCATCGAAATGAGCAATCAGTTCGATGCTCAAGACAAATTTTCCGAACACCAAATCGCAGCAACAAGCCCAGGCTCTTTGGTTCAAGTCAGGAAGCAAAGAGTGTCGCCTATCGTGGTCAGTTGTTCCGAATTTGGGGGATTTAGGCAGGAGATCTTGAACTCCACTAGGGGAATCAAGATTTCCTTCCAAATCGCAAAGAAAGAGAACTGTCACGTATTGCAAGAAACTCTAAAAGATCGTGAACTTCTTCTCTAGCATGTTAAAGAAAAGAAGCACATTTTTTACTTATGACGACAAAACTGAATGTTTGTTTAAAGTCATCTTGAAAGGTCTTTCAAGTGACTATAAGTCACCCAAAGAAATCAAAAATGAAAACAAAAAATGATTTAGGTGCCGTAAAACGGGGTAATTTGAAAAGTTTTTTCGGAGAAAACTTGAATATTTATGCATACTGTTTCAAAGAATTATAGTTTATGCTTTTAAAACAAGTACATACTGGCATCCTAGCTATCGATTGCAGTTGATTGATTGCCAATAGATTGAATTTGAACGGATATGTATTTTTTCATACAATCGAAAGTCGGTTTTCTGTGTTGGAGTTACTTTGATAATGGAGTATTAATCGAACAAAATTGAATGAATTACGTAATATTTACAATAGGGTATTGCATACCTCTTGGCGTTTAACGTTATATGGAAATTTATGACTTAGATTACAAAAATGTTCCCAGTTTGTGAAAATGCTTTTCGCTAAGAAATTTGAGATCATATTCAAGTTCTCTGATAACTAGGCTGTCGAAGATAAGTGACCAACTATTCAAAATTACAACAAATAGTGATCGTAGAATAGATTGTTTGTAAGCGTTTCGAAAATGCTAAAATCGTATCAATTTCGAATATTCGTATATAAAGCCTCGAATGTTCTCGGTTCAAATGAAAACAGCTCTTCTATGAAGTGTCATACTAGTATTATTTAGCTTTGCATTTGTTTTGCTTAAACGATTAACAGAAATCATAATATTTCGTTTAGTATGTGATGGGTGACGCAATATCAAAGCTACCCGCATTTTCAAAGATACCCCGTTTTACGGTACCGTTTTGTCTCATATTCCGAACAGACTCATACTCCGAACACTTAGCTTTTGTATGGATATTTGGATATTCAAGAAGGTTCCGTGTAAATTTTCCGCATTGCGTTTGTAGTCAGCTTTTGACAGTTAGTAGTTCAATCATTCGTACTATCGTACTATATATCAATTAATTTCTAGCAACCACAAGTTTGGCTTCTTCTTTTCACAACGGAGAAACATTTAGTTTTTTTAACGTAAGTGTTAAAAACGTATTATAAGATTTAATTCCAATATTCAAATATGAAAGAACAGCCTATTATCAAATGAAAATCAAATATGTATTACATCAGTATAATCAGTATTGAAAGAATAACCTATATTTAAAAGAAGGAAAAATTTCTCATAAAATTATCAAAAATATTTCAAACCCTAGAACATTGTTGAACCAACTGTGAGCTCAGAGCTTTGACGCCAATTCACAACTCAGTCCTGGGTGAACGAATAAATTTAATTATTTTCGTGGAGCACTTATATAGCCCGGCGTCCCGCCACATCACAAAGATCAACAAATAAACTAGCAGATCAGTTATTGGGCCACACTAATGGATCCTACACATCAGCGTTCAAAAAATGTAATTATTTTATTTTTGTTCGTAATTCGGCCAAACGGCATTCGATAATCACAGATCTCGTATTTCTGTTAAGTTCCTGGTTGATTTTGTACATATGATTTGACACTAACCTTCCAAAACATCAGGATCTAGAGAAGTTACAAAATTGTGCATTCTTATCCCTCATGGTTCATATAGTGCAAATCATAAAAAAACGCCCCTACCGGCCAAGTTCTCAACTAAAAGGATGATCCTCAACTCCTAAAGGTAGATCATACTTAGCACTGAAACTTCGCCGAAGACAGTACTGTGCTATCTCTTTTGGCATACGACACCCCCAAAGTGATGAAATCCCATAAGCCCTGGGTCTCATATAACGCTCTGGTGTGTCTTATAGCAGTTGGCGTAATAGGAGTGCACGTTATAGGAATGCGTTTAATAGGAGACCTGACTGTAATATCATGTATTACCCCGTGTAACCATATTCTCGAACGTAGACATTGGAAATTCCATTGAACATATTTCATGTCGTAAATGTGAACACAGCTTGGTAAATATGAAAGTATAGCTGCCTGGACAGCAAGTTAATTTGTTCCAAACTGACTTGCAAAAATTGACTCGCAATCAGTCAAAATTTTTTGTCATTGGTGACTTTAATGCCAAACATCGGTCATGGAATAATTCTCAAAGTAATTCCAACGGCAGAATTTTATTTGATGAGCGCTCTTCAGGATGTTTCTCAATTCAATACCCTGATAGCCCTACGTGTTTTCCTCTTCTAGAAATCCATCTACGATTGATTTGGTCTTAACCGACTCTAGTCATCTTTGTAGCCAATTAGTTACTCATACTGATTTTGATTCTGATCATGTCCCTGTTACATTTCAAATATCCCACGAAGCGATTCTCAATCCTATCAGCTCATCTTTCAATTATTTTCGAGCTGACTGGAATATATATGAAACTCATATTGACTCTAATCTTGATGTTAACATGTCTTTACAAACTAAACTTGATATTGACAATGCTCTTGAAACTTTAACAAATTCCATTGTTGAAGCCAGGAGCATTTCAATTCCAAAATTTGAATTCGTAATTATAGACGATGATCTTAAACTCTTGATCCGTCTTAAAAACGTGAGGAGAAGACAATTTAAACGCACTCGCGATCCTGCTATGAAAGTTATATTGCAGGATTTGCAGAAAGAAATCAAGAAACGATTTGCTCAATTAAGAAACAAAAATTTTGAGAATAAAATTTCTCAATTGGTCCTTGGCTCTAAGCCCTTTTGGAAATTATCTAAACTTTTGAAAAAACCTCAGAAGCCAATACCGGCATTGAAAGAGGAAAACAAATTATTACTAACTAATTGCGAAAAAGCCAAAAACTTGCTATGCAGTTAGAAAGTGCGCACAATTTTAATTTAGGACTTACTAGTCCAATTGAAAATCACGTTACTCAGGACTTCGAAAATATTCTCAATCAAGAGAACGTTTTCGAAAATTCCTGTAAGACTGATTTGGAAGAAGTGAGAACTATTATTATAAAAAATCAAAAATATGAAAGCTCCTGGCAATGATGGAATTTTTATCATCCTCATCAAGAAACTTCCAGAAAGTAGCTTATCATTCTTAGTTGATATATTCAACAAATGTTTTCAATTAGCATATTTTCCTGACAAATGGAAAAATGCTAAGGTTGTTCCAATTTCAAAACCAGACAAAAATCCTGCAGCAACTAGCTATCGTCCAATCAGTTTGCTTTCCTCCGTCAGTAAACTTCTTGAAATGGTCATTTTGAACAGAATGATGGCCCACATCAACGAAAATTCAATTTTTGCCAATGAACAGTTCGGATTCAGCCATGGACATTCGACCACTCATCAACTTTTACGTGTAATAAATTTTATCCGTTCCAACAAATCGGAAGGCTGTTCTACTGGTCTTGCTCTTCTAGACATAGAAAAAGCATTCGACAGTGTTTGGCATGAATGTTTGATTGTTAAATAAAAAAAACGTGTTCGAATACTTCAAAGTTATCTGTCAAATCGTACACTTCAGGTTAATTATCAGAACTCCAGATCTGAAAGACTTCCTGTAAGAGCTGGTGTTCCTCAAGGCAGCATTTTGAGACCAATATTATACAATATTTTCCCATCTGACTTACCTGAGTTACCTCAGGGATGTCAAAAATCCTTGTTTGCAGATGACACAGGCTTCTCTGCCAAAGGACGAAGTCTGCGTGTCATCTGTAGTCGATTGCAAAAAAGTTTGGATATATTTTCTTCATACTTGCAAAAATGGAAGATTTCTCCTAATGCTTCCAAAACTCAACTAATAATATTCCCACATAAACCAAAAGCTCTTTATTTGAAACCTTCAAGTAGACATGTTGTCACGATGAGAGGGGTTCCAATAAATTGGTCAGATGAAGTTAAGTATCTAGGGCTCATGCTAGATAAGAATTTAACTTTCAAAAATCACATTGAGGGAATTCAAGCCAAATATAATAAATATGTCAAATGTCTCTATCCCCTTATTAATAGAAAATCAAAACTTTGTCTTAAGAACAAGCTTTTGATATTCAAACAAATTTTAGGTCATCCATGTTGTATGCTGTACCAATATGGACTAGCTGTTGGAATACCAAAAAGAAAGCTCTGCAGAGAATTCAAAATAAAAATTTTATAATGGTTCTGAAGTTCCCTTGTATAGAACTAATGAGTTACATAGAATATCAAATGTTGAAACACATCAACAAATGTCGAAAATAATATTACTAATTATAGACAAAAATCGTTACAATTTGCCGTTGGGAAGACAAATGAAATGTAGTATGTTGCTAACAACATGCTCATAATAACTTCATTTAACTTTACCAAATCAGGATGATAGTGCTGCCTAAAACAGAACACCTAGATATGAGAAGTGGATGTAATGTTTGAAATTTTATTACTATAATGCATGTATGCCATTATTGTGCTAATGTAATGCTAATTACTCGTGCATATGTTTAGTTGGGTTATATTTTTGGTTCCACTTTACCCAAATTACATTCCTAAAAATACAGCCTTATCTACGGCCAAATTAGCTCCTTTGATATTGACCTAGATTAACAGTAATCGAAGCATCACTGGAACCAACCATAATCATCAAAACCAACAGTGAAACTCATTCCTACGCATTAACCGGAAACCTTCGAGTGAAAGCGACTCCAGCCATTTACCGATTCATTACTGAAATTCAAATCAAAATGCTTTCACACGCCCAACCGATGCACATTGGGGAATTCTGAACCCAAAGGTGGAAAAAATTGATAAATTTCACAATAGAAAGATAAAAAATAAGTTTTATAGCTCATTCGAAAGGAAATTTTCTCAGGAATCGATTGGTGATGGTTTCATGAATGTGGGGCCACTCTCGGATAAGCTATGATGCTCGTTTTGCCCCGATTCCTTGAAAATTTTAGATTTTCATGTTGTTTTGAGTAAAACTGTTTTATTGTGGAGATTATTTCCCATGAAATCCATCATTTCTAGTCCATTCAACAATGTTTCACAGAGAACGTTATAAAAAGATGGAAATTTAGGGGATTATGGGGCCAAATGAACAATGAAATATTTTTGAAGAGGAATTTTTGTTTTAAATTTTTACAACGTGTTTTTATATTGAAATAAATTTTAAAATAGTCTAATAATCATGAATATAGCTTGCAGAAATAAGTTGTATTAAAATTTTTAGAATATGTATGATCATTATTTATGCTCTATGCAAAATATTTTGAATAATTTACCTTCTTATATCACAAATTCCAATCATTTCCAAACGATGTGCGATAGTTTGGGTAAACGATATTGATCTAAATGATCGATTGCCGTTAGCCTCATTGATAGGAGATAGTGGGAGCATATAGTTTATTGGCTATTTTTGCCCCAATTCCCCTAAACACGATTCCTTTCGTAGTCTATGATGGCAATTGGAATATTAAATACCAAATATTCATAAAAAGACAAAATTATTTCCCGAATAATTTCTTGTAAAATGCAATTTGACTCTCACGAAATTGCTACAGTAATGATTGAATAACTAACCTGATCCTGAGTAATTTGTTGCAATCAGAAAAAACGGCTGATGATTTCTTGAGAGATTCGTTTTTGATTTTTTTATTTGGTTATTTTTTTTTGTTTATGTGTAAAAGATCCCCAAGATCTCCTATGTTTTATGATTTAAATATTGTATAAGATACAGAATAAACAATTCAGTACACAATAAAATTGATTTGGGAAAAAAAAGTTGAATTAATTATGAAAGAAATCGTTTTTAGGGGAATTGGGGCAAACATAGCCGAAAAACTATATGCTCCCACTATCTCCTATCAATGAGGCTAACGGCAATTGATCATTTAGATCAATATCGTTTACCCAAACTATCGCACATCGTTTGGAAATGATTGGAATTTGTGATATAAGAAGGTAAATTATTCAAAATATTTTGCATAGAGCATAAATAATGATCATACATATTCTAAAAATTTTAATAAAACTTATTTCTGCGAGCTATATTTATGATTATAAGACTATTTAAAAATTTATTCCAAAATAAAAACATGTTGCAAAAAATTTAAAACAACAATTCCTCTTCAAAAATATTTCATTGTACATTTGGCCCCATAATCCCCTAAATTTCCATCTTTTTATAACGTTCTCTGTGAAACATTGTTGAATGGACTAGAAATGATGGATTTCATGGGAAATAATCTCCACAATAAAACAGTTTTACTCAAAACAACATGAAAATCTAAAATTTTCAATCAATCGGGGCAAAACGGGCACCATAGCTTATCCCAGAGTGGCCCCACATTCATGAATCCATCACCAATCGATTCCTGAGAAAATTTCCTTTCGAATGAGCTATAAAACTTATTTTTTATCCATATTTTGTGGAAGTTATCAATTTTTTTCCACCTTTGGGTTCGGATTTCCCCAATGTGCGATGGTGCGTTCGTTGATGGTTGGTCTCCCTGGAACATGGCACGGAACGAACCTGACCGCAGTTGCGTGGGCTGAGCAATCACCAATCAACATGAATATAATTAATTGAATTGGAGCTCTTGTCAACTCGGTGATGCCACAGCTTCACCATCATCGACGGGCTTCGTTCGTCTTCCGCTTGGGAAGAAGCTGTCGTATTTCAGCTCAGATGAGCCGATTGAGGGAAGAAATCCAATCGGGATCGAGAAAGAGCTGACACTTTTGTTTTCTCTTCGTTTTCGTATTTTATAGACATAGATTGAATATTGGAGGCCAGATTGTCTGCCTGTTCAGTTCATTGATAATCGACATGAAGTGGATGTAAATTACTGCTACGTGACCTATAACATGTTTAAATCATAAAAGCCATCTTTGTGATTGAATTCGTTTGACTCTTACATGTTGTGTTTTTGAATCATAGTGCTACTAACATTGAACAAGCATACATATTTAAGATTAACTGTTTCTGAATGTTGAGGCGACAGATGGCGGACCGGTCACCTCTCGGGACGATAAAGGCTCAGATCAAACCTGCGCATATAGTAATACACACTGTCATCTGTGACGTGGAAGAATTAGAATAATCAACCAAAAAATTGTGCTTTGCGAAATCTGTTATGAATTTTTGCAAGATGTAATTACGAATTGTTAATCTATCCAACACTTCAATGTAAGTCCTTTTGATTAATTTAAATATTTGCAACTAGTAATTAAATTATATCTATACAGCCAATGTAACTACTCTAAAAGACTTGTTGAGTTTTTTCTAACCTCATCGTGGAGAAGTTTCCACGGCACTGAGGACTCTTTTGAATTACTATTTTATTATCATATAAAACATTACATTTTTAACATCGAATATTTTTTCTATGTCTAGTTGATGTTGATGAGTGGTCGAATGTCCAAGTCGGTATCCGAACTGTTTATTCGGTTTAAAAGTTCATACCACCATGGCACTTTTTCAATTCTTTGACAACTGAAAAAAATCTTCAATACTTTAACCATCAAGGAAACAGTACACAATAGACCGAATCGACAATTTAGTCGGAAAAAATGTTTTCTCTGTTCTCGTCGATTTTAGACTTTCGATGTCTTCAGAGAAGTTATTCGTAATTGACTCTTGCATATTTTAAGAAAAAAGTTAAATAGGGTGGCCCTTGGTTAAGCTTAAATGTAGACTCAAACTTTTTTGTTTGATGAAATTTGTGGCTGCACTCTTCTGCAAACTTTTAGAAAATGTTATCTAACTCTTCATTTGAGCTAAGTAAATTGATTTTGAAAGTTTTAACTTAGGGTGGACCCAAAAAATCAGTTATTTTGGTCTAACTTTTTTATTTTCAGTTCTAAGTGAATGTGGCCTTCAGAAGAGTTGCAGAGGAAGTAAAGATACACATTTTTTCTCATCATCGCAAGTTTGTAATTCTTGTGATTTTGAAGTTATAAGCAAATTTAAGTGAAAAACTATGAAATCTTTAGATGCCCATAACTCATAGAGTTGCTTCGATAAAATTTTTCTTTAAGTGGCATTCGAAAAGACATACAATAGGCAACTTTTATTGCAAAAACTGTGAGAATGTAATTTTTGTAAATTGAGAAAATTCAATTCGAAAATACACTTAAAACACTCAAAATTCGCCTGTAATTCACAAGATTTTAAAGTTAACGGCGTCCTGCTCTCAGCAAAGTTGTAGGTTTTAGCAAAATCTACAACTTTTTCATATCGAACCTTATCGAGAAATGTGAAACAAAAAAAAATGTAGAACTTATAATACATTTTACTATTAGTTAATACACAATTATTCAAGTAGTAGCAATATAATTTTACTTCTATTCTATAAATAATTTTCCAAATGCACACTTTTTGATAACCTTGGCTTCTTCAATAATGTTAGATTATTCCACCATTTCCACAGTTCTGAACCCCAGGACACTATTGTATGTATTCAGTCACAATAATAGCAGTCACAATGACGAAATATTTAAAGTTTCCTAAGTTGTATTGGCACAATTTTACATTTTGAATTATATGTGAATTAAACCACTGAGTACTGATAAAATAATAATAAAATCATAATACCATACAAAGTTTACAACAGCAAGTATATGAAAGCGACTTCTGATATACTAACTTAATGTTTTATAGTAATAAATATAAGGTGACTTACATCTGAATCGTATCATCATTTTTTAATATTTTGTTTCACATTTCTCCAAAAAGTGGTGTATGGAAAAGTTGTAGATCTAGTTAAACTGTACAACTTTGCTGAAGACAGCACGCCGTTAACTTAAAAATCTTGTGAGTTTTAAGCGAATTTCGAGCGTTTTAAGTGTATTTTTGAATTGAATTTTCTCAATTTACAAAAATTAAGTTCTCACAGTTTTTGCAGAAAAAGTTGCCTATTGTATGGCCTTTTGAATGCCACTTAAAGAAAAATTTGATCGAACCCACTCCATGAGCATCTAAAGATTTCATAGTTTTAGCTTAGCTTAGCTTAGCTTAGACTGACTACACATATCAATGGTTGCTATTCCGTGATTGACCAAAGTCAGTGAAGATGCACAAAGAATCAACTAGAAGTTCGGCTGGGATTGGCCATAATCTTCTTCAGTGTGCATAATTCAGTGCCTCTATTTATACATGGTCAATAACGGCGCCGGCCACGTCCTTGCAGTCAGGTGGGATTGAGGGAAGGAATGTTAGTGTGTAACCTTTGCTATTTGGAGACCGTGTTTTCCTCTGCATCTCCGCAAAGGCTACTGGGAGGGATGTTTGTTAATGGGGAGGATCGTTGGGTCACAGGATTCACTTTGATAAGCGATTAGACCATGATAAACGATTATTTGTGAAATATAAACATGTTTAGGAATATAATATTTTCAATTGAAATGAAAAATCTCCAAATAGGAGAAAACAATGTCGTCACCTGAAGTGAAGAACCATTCAAACCATTTGTCGAACAAACAGCCAAAAGCAACATTCCTACAGCTGTCAAGACGAAAGCATGTGTAACAATATTTTACTCAAATTGAAAACATAAATCGATTGGCTGGACCATCACATAATATTCTTATGCCGACACTTACAGTGGCGAACCATTCAAAGTGTTTTGAATAAAATGAACGTTTTGAAAGTCTATACGTCTAGCACAGACAAACAGAACGGAAAATTCAAAGCTTTTTTTATAAAAATAAAGGTAAAAGGCAAGTGATTTAATATGAAAATATAAAACAAAAAATATTAATTAGAGTTAATGCCGACACTCACAGTGACGAACCATTCATAGTTTGTTGAATAATCATATTTATGTCCCACCGTTGTAACGATTAAATGTGCGGTCATATATATTTTATAGATTAAAAAAAAGCATGAAACAAGCTCACCGATTGATCCTTCATCCTTGATTGAGCAGCCACAATTTTCAGTTTTATTTGAAGCATACATACTAACTGAGAAACGCGAATCTTTTTTCGCACTCGCACCACGCAGACCGAAAACGATTGGTCTTGATTCCGTCGCTCGCCCTGCATGAGCATGCCATAGAATCGGAAGACCACACACTACTAATGTGAACATATTTTTCGCACTCGCGCCACGTGGACCGAAAACAATTGGTCTTGATTCCGTCGCACACCCCGCAGGAGCATGCCATAGAATCGGAAGACCACACACTACTTTGAGCATCTAAAGATTTCATAGCTTTTCACTAAAATTTGCTTATAACTTCAAAATTACAAGAATAACAAGTTTGCGATATTCAGCAAAAATGTGTATCTTTACTTCCTCTGCAACTCTTCTGAAGACCATATTCACGTAAAACTGAAAATAAAAAAGTTAGACCAAAATAACTGATTTTTTGGGTCCACCCTAAGTTAAAACATTCAAAATCAATTTACTTAGCTCAAATGAAGAGTTAGATCAAAAATGTCTTCGACAAAGTTGTTCAAAATAACATTTTCTAAAAGTTTGCAGAAGAGTGCAGCCACAAATTTCATCAAACAAAAAAGTTTGAGTCTACATTTAAGATTAACCAATGGCCACCCTATTCAACTTTTTTCTTAAAATATGCAAGAGTCAATTACGAATAACTTCTCTGAAGGCATCGAAAGTCTAAAATCGACGAGAACAGAGAAAACACTTTTTTCCGGCTAAATTGTCGATTCGGTCCATTCCCAACTAACATTCACACATTTAAGAAACACCATTATGGCAGTTTTATTCAGCATCATGTTTAATAACATTTTAATAATTTTCATGGCCAACCTTTGTTCAGGCGTTGTTCACACAAATTTGGAGAAACTTTGAAGCATGTCGTCAAATACCAACTTTATTTTTCAGCTTTTAAAACGTTTTACAAGCATTTAGTTCAGCTTTTATACGACTGGTCCAAAAATAATTAAAACAAATAAAAAACAAAAAAATATTTTTCAGGCGCTTCAAATTAAAATATAGTGTACACAATTATCATGATATGACAACCATATTTAAAAAGCGCCTGGATACTGGATTCGAACTCGAGATCTTTCAATCGTCAGCGGTATGCCTTGCCATCTGCGCCATCCTAGAATTGATGAATGAATCGTCCAGTGCAAAATATAAACCTCTCACAGCTGAATATTGATCTTATTTGAGCTTCTATTCGACATCGTCTAATCAACACATGGTACGCTAATCAACAACTGAATAAGCATATTATTCAGCTGCTGTTTAGTGCTGATCCAAGCTGAGTTCAGTCGGCTATTTTTAGCGCACAGTGAGAAAATTTATGTCAATGATGGTCAAAAATAATGTTTATTTACACAGAGTGAAATCAGTCTGAAATGATTAAGGTGAATATGCATCGAAGCCAAACCTAAATTTTCAAGAGCACAAATCTAGAGAACCAGACTGCGCAGCGGTTTGAGCTGAAAATCTAATCGATTGGTCACACGCTGGTGGTGACCAATCGATTAAGTTTTCAGCTTGAACGGATGTTTAGTTCTCTAGATTTATGTTCTTGAAAATTTGAGGTTTGGCTTCGATGCATCTTCACCTTAATCTAATTTCATAATAATTTTTAGTTTGTTGAAAACTTCAATTTTAATGATTCATTAACTTAAATTGAAATTCATTTATTTTATAAATTTTATTTGTATTAATAAATTATATTATTGATTTGTATTTTTCATAAACCTATTATGAATATATTTAAATCATTTGAAGTGTTCTGAAGACTATGCGCCTGAATAGAAAAATGTTCGAATATCTTGACGCGTGGGATTTTTTTTTTCAGAAATGGCCAAGTAAATCATTTTTCTTAGATCGCACTATTCAGTTGGGGAGAAAGGTCATTTTAAATGTAGCTCGCTATAGATATTTATTTAATCAATTCTGTCAAAGAAATGTCCACTTTTCTTGTACGGAACAACATCCCGAGCAGGCGAAAAAAGCTTAGCAATAGCTAATTATAATATGGATAGCAGAAAGTTGTAATAACCTGAGAGATATAATATGTAAAAGATCTGGAAGCGATATCTAAAATTAACTACATACAAAAATCAAACAAAATTTTGATGTTGTCTTCAGATCTTTTATGTCAATCAAGTCAATATAACGCTTTGTTTGTCAGTACTTCGCTCCTACTAGGAATACTTAGCTCAAATGTTTGTTTTTCAAAATAATCCTACATTTCTAGAGGCTGACCATGTTTATTTTCTGAACGACTATTCAAAAAGTTTTGAGAAAGCATAAGTTGTAAGCTTTGAAATGCATTCGGAACTCAACACGCATTTCGGATATTTTGTCCATATTATGAAATTTAGCTATAGTGTGATCGCTTTTACAAGGCTTATTTATTACTGAACAATGTGTTTGTTAATCGTTATTTTGGCCTCTATTGGATCAACTGTTCTTATAATATACCGAAACTGAATTAGGATTTTATAAGATACTTATTCAGCTCTTATTCATGCTTATGTTAAACATGTGGGAATAGCTGAAGTGCGATGCAAGTAAAACGTTAGTTCGTCTTCTGAATATCCTTTTATACATATACATTTGTTTAGTGGAATATTGGCTTTTTAATTGGGGGAAACATGTCTTGTTCAGCTCATTAATAAAACAATATTGACTAGTCGAATGAGAATCTTTGGAAACGTTTAATAAGTGGCAATTCAACTTTTTTTCATTCTAATGCATAACGTTGAACATTGACCTAAGTTTGTGTTAAAAAAGCACCTTCTCAGCTCTTTCTAGAGCAACATTTTTATTCAGCTGTCATTACCGTTATTGCACAATAATTAAACATGCATGCTTGTTTGTAGCTCTGAATTGTTAGTTGGGTTGTGCAGTGACCCAAGATTGGTTTAGAATGCATTGGAAATCATAAGTCACTTTTTTATAATTGAGCTAGGGAGACCTGAGACCTTAACTAAAATTATGCATGCTTGCTAACTGCATTGAGCGTTGTTGGACTTTCTTGCTATCAGTTGTTAATATTTTGTTTTTATTTCTCAATGCCAGCATCAGCAACGAAGTAGTGTTTGATCCTTCGGCTTGATTGCTTGCTCCTGCGGGGGCGGGCGATGACGGCAGGATCAAACATGTCGTGTGTCGTAGCGTAATAATGAAAAAGTGTCGCGAGTATCAGTAGTGTTTGATCCTTTGATCTTGTCGCTTGCTCCTGTGGAGCGAGCGACGAATACTTGCTCGGCGTTCAATGCTGTTATCGAGTAATATCGCGAATCCAGTTAGGTGCATTCGTTTGAAATTATATCTCAGTTATTTTTGGCCCGATTCGAATGAAATTTTCACAGAACATCAGATATAACTTGAATTTTAACATATGTTTTTGAATAATTTTTCCAATCACGAGTTTATAAGTAATAATGCTAGTAGTAATAATGGGGCCCAGATAGCCGTAGCGGTAAACGCGCAGCTATTCAGCATGACCATGCTGAGGGTCGTGGGTTCGAATCCCGGTCAACCAGTCAGTGATTTTCGATAGCGATCGATATAGATTTGTTTTGAACCGTTAGGTTGGTTGGTTGGTTTGACTTTATTAACGAGATTTTTAGCCCTAGGCTAGTTCATCTCGGGACCAACGGCTTTACTTCCCTTCCGAAGGAAGTCGTCACTATAACTTTTTACGTCATAAGTGACTATGTCGGGGATGGGATTCGATCCCAGGTCCTCGGCGTGAGAGGCGAGTGTTCTAACCACTACACCAGGTCCGTCCCCCCCTTTGAACCGTTAGCGATCGCCATCGCTGATCAAAGATCTATAAAGAATTATGAAGACTGGTTGGTCGGGACCCCACTGGTCGAGGATCTTTTCGTAAAGGAAATTTTCTCGATTTCCAGGGCATAGAGTATCTTCGTACCTGCCACACGATATACACATGCAAAAATGGTCAATCGGCAAAGAAAGCTCTCAGTTAATAACTGTGGAAGTGCTCATAAGAACACTAATCTGAGAAGCAAGCTTTGTCCCAGTTGGGACGTAACGCCAGAAAGAAGAAGAAGAACCCGAAGTGTTATTTATCTATAAGAGCATCGAAGCTAACAAAGCCATCGGCCCTTTTCAGGGCCATCAAAATAGTGGTAAAGAGTTAAAAGAGAAATATTTATGACTTCTTATATTCCTAAATCAATTTCACAGCTTCATACAAAATTTCATTTGTCATGGATAATTTATGACTCAACAATTTGAGACTGTATTCGCGGACGCCGTCCGCAGTGCCGTCGGGGTGAGTGCTCAACATTTCAAAACGATTGCAAAATAGAGTGACATTTCCAACAGCGTCTTAGATGTTCCATATTTTATGGGAACACTATGATTAGGAAAATTATCACATGTAACAAAATTGCGACATAGGAAATTAGAATGCTTTTGAAAAGACATTCTCATTGAACAATTGTAATAATTTTGGCACCTATGGATCAGAAACTTACTTTCATAATAAAGAAAACTATTGATTATCAATAGCTCGTATTGAATATTTAGTTAATGTCAGACCTTCCAACATGTTCGACCAATTTCTCACGCATTAGCATTCTCCGCAATTTTCAAGTAATTCTAAGCCCAACACATTATTGGCACATACTCAATTCCCAGATCGGTCAACTTGCTTAGCGAGAAGTATCTCGCTGCTAGAAACCTGCTGAGCTGTTAATCCTCAAGCTGCTAATCCAGCATCTGGTTTGTGAAATCGCTCAAGATTTCTAGGTTGACCGACCCGCGCTTCCAGATTTTGACTCGTGATAAACTCACAAGGGAAGGTCACGATGGTGTTACACGGGGATTTCAACCGGACTATTTTTGTTGGATTCTACATGTCGAAATATGACAAACCCCAAAGCCATTCGGGTGATGGACCAGTGGTGTAGCCAGGAGGGGCTCAGAAATGGTCGATTTTGTACGAATATAATATTATTGAGTCAATTGAAAATTTGTCAAAAAGATTTTTCTCAGTATTTTTTTACGATAGTAATGAAAAGAATTGACGTTAATGTATGTTTGTAATGTATTTTTATGCCATTGGCGTAACTAACATGGAATATGGACACCAAAACAAATTTGGTTTTATTGAAATAGTATACCAACAAGAAACCCATCCCGATTGTGCCTATGGCATGGAAAAAATACATTTTAAACATACATCAATGTCAATTCTGTCCTCTACCATCACAATAATTACTATAAAAATATTTTTGTCAAATTTCCAATCAGTTTAATAACATAATATACGTACAAAATTGCCCCTTTAAGAGCCCCTCCTGGCTACACCACTGGTCCATCACCCGAAAGGCTTTGGGGTTTTTCATATTTCGACATGTAGAATCTAACAAAAATAGTCCGGTTGAAAACCCCGTGTAACACCATCGTGACCTTCCCTTGTCAGTATCGGTAGTGCAGTCAATAACAAGCCCGCTAGGCACCAATACCAAAGCCCCCTGAGTGGCTGATCCGAGGAGCTGCTTATCGAGCGTCTGGTTTGTGAAATCGCTCAAGATTTCAAGATTGAGCTACGTTTCCAGATATCAACTAAATTCCTGTGATCCGCTGCCCTGTTACTGTTGGGCACCCATGAAATATTCAGCTGGTTTGTCGTATGAACAGAGAACTTTATCACATAGGGTCGGTGTTCCCTTAGTGGACAGTCCCCTATAGTCGCACTAGTGACTTTTCACGGCCGTTTTGCTATAAATCTTTTCAAAACATTTTTTGACATGAAGGTCAGGACCTATTTATCTAAGTACCATTGATTTACATCTTGATTTTGCTCAAAAAATGATCGAAAAAAATATTTTTGCTTAAAATTTGAGCTCCCTTGCGCCTATAGTAAACCTATTGTTCCTACTGAGCACTACTGAGAGAAACTATTTTTTATTATACGAAATAATTGATGAATTAATAACTTTTTTTACGTCAAACGAAAGCTTAAGATCCACACTTTGTAGGAAAAATATAAAAGTTTTGTAAAACTACAGTTTTGATAAGTATTTTGCCGACGCCGTGATGCTATTATTATTTAGTTGGTGTTACATCAATTAATTTGATAAAACCTCGTTAACGATGTTACGCCAATTTACTCGGTCCAAGGCTGTGTCTCTCCAACCTCGATTTTGGCCCACGTTCTCCAGATCTTGTTGCACCTGATCAAGCCACCTCGCTCGATGTGCTCCCCGCCTTCTTGTGCCAACCGGATTCGACGCGAACACCATCTTTGCAGGATTGTTGTCCGGTAGTCTTGCAACATGCCCTGCCCAGCGCACCCTTCCGGCTTTAGCAACCTTCTGGATACTTGGTTCGCCGTAGAGCCTAGCGAGCTCGTGGTTCATTCTCCGCCGCCACACACCGTCCTCCTGCACTCCGCCAAAGATCGTTCTAAGCACCCTTCGTTCGAACACTCCTAGTGCTTGCAGGTCCTCTTCCAGCATGGTCCATGCTTCATGTCCATAGAGGACCACCGGTCTTATAAGCGTTTTGTACATGGTACATTTGGTGCGAGGGTGAATCTTTCTCGACCGCAGCTTCTTCTGGAGCCCATAGTAGGCGCGACTTCCACTGATGATGCGTCTCCGTATTTCACGACTAACGTTGTTATCAGCCGTTAACAAGGATCCGAGGTAGACGAACTCATCAACCACCTCAAAAATATCCCCGTCTATCGTAACACTGCTTCCCAGGCGGGCTCTGTCGCGCTCGGTTCCGCCTATCAGCATGTACTTTGTTTTTGACGCATTCACCACCAGGCCGACTTTTGTTGCTTCACGTTTCAGGCGGGTGTAGAGGTCTGTCACCGTTCCAAATGTTCTGCCGACAACATCCATATCATCCGCGATGCAAACAAATTGGCTGGATCTTGTGAAAATCGTACCTCGGTTATTGAACCCGGCTCTCCGCATGACACCTTCTAGCGCGATGTTGAACAGCAGGCACGAAAGTCCATCACCCTGTCGAAGTCCCCGGCGGGATTCGAACGAACTGGAATGTTCGCCCGAAATCTTCACGCTATTCTGCACACCGTCCATCGTTGCTCTTATTAGTCTTGTGAGCTTCCCGGGAAAGCTGTACTCGTCCATGATTTTCCATAGCTCTTCGCGGTCGATGCTATCATAAGCCGCTTTGAAATCGATGAACAGGTGATGCGTTGGGACTTGGTATTCACGGCATTTCTGGAGGATTTGCCGTACAGTGAAGATTTGGTCCGTTGTCGAGCGGCTGTTGATGAAACCAGCTTGATAACTTCCCACAAACTCATTTGTTATTGGTGATAGACGACGGAAGATAATCTGGGATAGCACTTTGTAGGCGGCATTCAGGATAGTGATCGCGCGATAGTTTTCACATTCCAGTTTGTCGCCCTTCTTGTAGATGGGGCATATGACCCCTTGCTTCCACTCCTCCGGCAGCTGTTCGGTTTCCCAGATTTTGACAATCAGCCGGTGCAGACAGGCGGCCAACCTCTCCGGGCCCATTTTGATGAGTTCAGCTCCAATACCATCTTTACCAGCGGCCTTATTATTCTTGAGCTGGCTGATGGCATCCTTAACTTCCCTCAATGTGGGGGCAGGTTGGTTTCCTTCATCCGCCGTGCTGACGTAGTCACTTCCTCCGCTGTCGTGACCCTCGTCGCCTGTGTTCTCCGTGCCATTCAGGTGTTCATCGTAGTGCTGCTTCCACCTTTCAATCACCTCACGTTCGTCCGTCAAGATGCTTCCGTCCTTATCCCTACACATTTCGGCTCGCGGCACGAAGCCTTTTCGGGATGCGTTGAGCTTCTCGTAGAACTTTCGCGTTTCTTGAGAACGATGCAGCTGTTCCATTTCTTCACATTCCGCTTCTTCCAGGCGGCGCTTTTTGTCCCGGAATAGTCGGGTTTGCTGCTTCCTTTTTCTTTTATATCGCTCCACGTTTTGTCGCGTTCCTTGCTGCAGCATTGCAGCCCGCGCTGCATCCTTCTCCTCCAAAACCTGCCTGCATTCTTGGTCGAACCAATCGTTACATGTCCTCCTTTCCACGTACCCGATGATGCTCTCGGCTGCGTTGTTGATGGCTGCTTTTATGTTGCTCCAGCAGTCCTCAAGAAGGGCTTCGTCAAGCTCGCCCTCTTCCGGCAACGCTACCTCGAGGTGCTGCGCGTATGCGGCAGCGACGTTCGGTTGGGCAAGTCGCGCTAGGTTATACCGAGGCGGGCGTCGATACCGTACATTGTTGATGACGGATAGTTTTTGGCGCAGTTTCACCATCACTAGATAGTGATCAGAGTCGATGTTAGCGCCACGATAGGTTCTGACGTCGGTAATATCGGAGAAGTGCCGTCCATCGATCAAAACGTGGTCGATTTGTGATTCCGTCTGCAGTGGTGATCTCCAGGTGTATCGATACGGGAGGCTGTGCTGGAAGTAGGTGCTGCGAATGGCCATGTTCTTGGAGGCGGCAAAATCTATCAGTCGTAGGCCGTTCTCGTTCGTCAGCCGGTGGGCGCTGAACCTTCCAATCGTCGGTCCGAACTCCTCCTCCTGACCAACCTGAGCGTTCAAATCACCTATGATGATCTTGACGTCGTGGCTTGGGCAGCGGTCGTACTCGCGTTCGAGCTGCGCGTAAAATGCGTCCTTGTCATCATCAGTGCTTCCGGAGTGAGGGCTATGCACGTTTATGATGCTGAAGTTGAAGAACCGGCCTTTGAGCCTTAACTTGCACATTCTTTCGTTGATCGGCCACCACCCGATCACACGCCTTTGCATATCACCCATCACTATAAAAGCTGTTCCCAGCTCACGTGTGTTGCCGCAGCTCTGGTAGATGGTATGATTACCTCTAAACGTTCGCACCATCGAACCTGTCCAGCACACCTCCTGCAGCGCTACGATGTCGAAACCGCGGATCTTCAGTACATCGGAGAGTATGCGTGTGCTTCCGATGAAGTTGAAAGATTTGCAGTTCCACGTACCGAGTTTCCAATCGCTAGTCCATTTCCGTCGCTGTGGTCTTTGCCGATTGTTCTGGTCCGTATTCTCTCGTTGACGTTCCTGTGCTGATGTGTTTTTACGGCTGGCTTGCAGGGCCTGACACCAACCCCCTAGATTTCCGGAGGACCATTCCCCCTAAATGTTCGGAGGGCCATAGTGCGCAGTTTAGCTTAGAGTCCTTCTCTGGCACTCGGACAATGATCAGCCGCCCCTGACATGGGGAACAGACGCTGTTGTGAGCCGCTCCTAACATGGAGTACAGACGCTCAAGGTTTGAAGAAGCAAACCCCCCCTTCCCTGTCAGCATACGACCAAAGTTCCCACCGGGGGTTGGTTACCCGATCTTCCCTAAGGTTACTCGTACCACGGCCAGTACCGCGAGGAGGTAGGGATAGGAGTTGCTGGGCAAGAGGCTAAGGACCGCACAGAGGGGTCTATTTTATTCCTTCAGGTACGCGAGGTACCAATGGTACGCCATGCCCAGCCATTTACCAACCGTGATGCTAGTGCTACTATAGGAACATAAATTAGAAATAGTGCTACTATAGGCACATGTATTCCTATAGTGGCACACGCAATAATAAATACAAACATTTGAGTTTTCGTAGGTTTCATATTTTTCCCCACAAAACCAAGATAAAAAGCTATCAGATGATGTAAAAATAATGACGCTAGCATTATTTTTCGATTTTATACGAATTTTTGTTCTTAGCTATGCGGCTATTGGTACATCGACCCTACACTTTTGTTGGGTTTTCCCTGTTTAACCATGGCAATCAACTGATAACATCACGTAGTGCTATTCATTTGTGACATCATACAAGCTCAATCGACCCTTTCAGGGTCAACAAACGTTGTTGAAAGGGTTTATTGAATAATATTTCTTGATTTATCTATCATAATTTAAATCTAGCGGAATTGAACAAAACCTCATAGTACTCAGCATTGTATGGCATTTCTAACAGCATCGTTATTTTATCATATAATGGGAAAACACTTCCTAAATTCTCGAGTACGGAAATTGTGAAATGTATTGAAATTGCAACAGATTTTAAATACTATTCACTAAACTGTTACTTGACCAGTTATAATAAACATCTATTGATCTGAAATTTTTCTACATGTTAGTTTCAATAAAGAAATCCATTGAAAATGTCATACTAAATAAAGCAGAGCATTCATATTAACGCTTGTATTGGATTTCGAATTCCTATTTCCATAACTTTTACGCACATTGATCACAAATATTTAAAGTTTGCTCGAAGGCAAAACATTTGCGTTTTTTCATTAATTGTAAACTATTGAAATAATGTTTTATTGTTCATCTGAACGCGTCCATGAATTTTCAAAGATATGTAAATCCCTAAAAAAGACATCAACTTCATATACCCTATGTCCCAGATTGGTCGATCAGAAGAAGGCGAAGAATACGAAACGGAGGAACATCGACTGCTATTCATATTGTGTAAAACTAGTACTGTAATGTAAGTAGAAACTTATCATCCCATATTGAAAACTCATTCTTCAAACCTTAATGAAGGATATTATTATGAAAATTTATTGGCTTTTATCGGTGAATGCAATACTGTACTCAGAGTGAAAGGGAGTAACGAAAGTAATGAAATAACAAGATGGATAGAATCGCAAGCGAGCGACGAGAGAAATGAATAGAAGTTGAAAATTTGTTTTTAAGGCCGCACGGGACGTCATCATAATCACCCTATCCATTTCAAGAAGCAAATCTCAAGAACCACTCCATATATTGATGCGAAAAATGTATCACTATGATTCTATATACGTAGTGCACAACCCGATACATTTTCAGCTTCATCGGTTCACTAAAACTCGAGATTTGCTTCCACAAAGTTTTGATGATAATTGTTAGAGTGAGACGAAAGATAGGGAAAATAACACGGTCTCCCGTGTCCCCTTAACAGAGGGCCATATGTGTGAACAACACAATCGAAACGACAAATCGTTGCCTAACGTCCTGGTCTTGAACGGCTAGATGTTGTAGTGTTGGTCACTACTAACACTAGACAGGCAAAAATTTGTCGCCTCGACCTGTTAACTATATTGTTCGGCGTATATAACAGTTCTATCGATCGTTGGCATATTTTCGGAGATTGATACGAAATGACGTTACTTATTGGATTTTTCGCGTCTAATCTCGCATACCCCTAATACGCCGAACAATATAGTTAGCAGGTCGAGGCGACAAATTTTTGCCTGTCTAGTGTTAGTAGTGACCAACACTACAACATCTAGCCGTTCAAGACCAGGACGTTAGGCAACGATTTGTCGTTTCGATTGTGTTGTTCACACATATGGCCCTCTGTTAAAAACAAATTTTCAACTTCTATTCATTTCTCTCGTCGCTCGCTTGCGATTCTATCCATCTTGTCATTTCATTACTTTCGTTACTCCCTTTCACTCTGAGTACAGTATTGCATTCACCGATAAAAGCCAATAAATTTTCATAATATTAAAGTCATGCGGTGATTAAAACCTTATAAATGTAGAATCAATTTGGCAAAGAAATTTAACGTCAGTTCGAATAGGATCACTTGGGCAAATTAGGGGTATGCGAGATTAGACGCGAAAAATCCAATAAGTAACGTCATTTCGTATCAATCTCCGAAAATATGCCAACGATCGATAGAACTGTTATATACGCCGAACAATATAGTTAACAGGTCGAGGCGACAAATTTTTGCCTGTCTAGTGTTAGTAGTGACCAACACTACAACATCTAGCCGTTCAAGACCAGGACGTTAGGCAACGATTTGTCGTTTCGATTGTGTTGTTCACACATATGGCCCTCTGTTAAAAACAAATTTTCTACTTCTATTCATTTCTCTCGTCGCTCGCTTGCGATTCTATCCATCTTGTCATTTCATTACTTTCGTTACTCCCTTTCACTCTGAGTACAGTATTGCATTCACCGATAAAAGCCAATAAATTTTCATAATATTAAAGTCATGCGGTGATTAAAACCTTATAAATGTAGAATCAATTTGGCAAAGAAATTTAACGTCAGTTCGAATAGGATCACTTGGGCAAATTAGGGGTATGCGAGATTAGACGCGAAAAATCCAATAAGTAACGTCATTTCGTATCAATCTCCGAAAATATGCCAACGATCGATAGAACTGTTATATACGCCGAACAATATAGTTAACAGGTCGAGGCGACAAATTTTTGCCTGTCTAGTGTTAGTAGTGACCAACACTACAACATCTAGCCGTTCAAGACCAGGACGTTAGGCAACGATTTGTCGTTTCGATTGTGTTGTTCACACATATGGCCCTCTGTTAAAAACAAATTTTCAACTTCTATTCATTTCTCTCGTCGCTCGCTTGCGATTCTATCCATCTTGTCATTTCATTACTTTCGTTACTCCCTTTCACTCTGAGTACAGTATTGCATTCACCGATAAAAGCCAATAAATTTTCATAATATTAAAGTCATGCGGTGATTAAAACCTTATAAATGTTAATGAAGGATGTTGCTGAAGAAACAAATCCCTTTTGAGCTAATTTTGATTGGGATTTTTGATATTGTTAGCAGGGCTATAATCGCATATTAAGCTAAATAATGGCAAACAAACTCATGAATATATCTTCTGCTAACCGTCGTATTGAATTTCTCTTCTGCAAATTTATTTATTATGGCTTGAAGAATGAGTTTTTATCAAGGAATAATAAGTTTGTATTAACATTACAGTACTAGCGTGTTTGTAACATTTCTCAAAATTTCTCCATAGTAATTCCCAAATAACACTGTGTAACTAAAAAGGACATTTTTGCGTGTCTCAAGGATCGAAATATGTGTCTCGAGTAGATTTGAGGTTGCTGAATCTGATGCCATTTTCAGAAATGTTCCAGTACGTCACAATTTTTAGCTACAGGTCGCCAAAGTTGTATGAAACATTGATTTTATTGATGTTTATATGAAATTTAAAGTATAATTTATCGTAAATTTTTGTAATCAAATCCACTGAGCATGCTATTTTGAACTTAATCTTTCATTTTGGAATAAATTTGGTTGAAATTGCGCGATTAAATTTAAATTAAACCGATTTTTTCGACATGTTTTCTGTCTCCATATAAAATTCTTCGTTTCTCTTATATGGGAAAAAACAATACTTTTTAAAACAATCAAAAAATAATGTTTCCGCATCGAAAGTATTATAATGTTTGCCGATAAGTATTGTTATAAAGATAAAGTTTGAATTCTAAGGCAAATTAAGCAAATAAATTGTCATACAAGCTGGCAAACTTGCATGCAAGTTGGTTAAAATAGTCATTTTTTGCATTTTCAACAGCCAATATCTCAAAAACTAGACGTGCTATGATATTTCTGGAAACGGCAATGGATTTAACAACCCTTAATTGAGTGAATAGCGGTATTTTGGTGCTTGTGACAAAAACGTGTTCCGCAGTGTAATCCTACATTGTCTTGGGGCCACCTTTAAATCAACACCTAGAAAGCTGAAAATTTCACAGTCAACTATTTTTATGGTAAGGATGGTAAAGAACATATAGGAGATTGCATCCTCAAACATTTTTAAATTTTGTACCGCCCTATTGTACATCTTGTTTCATCCCGTACACTCGTACAAAGCAAGTCGAGTCAATCCGTAGCCGCTGTCAAATCAACATTTGTTATCATAAGTTAAGTCGCATAAGAAAACAGGTCAATTCGGTAGAAAATTTATACTGTCGCATAGAATGCTATTATTCATCACTTAATATATGCACGTATATCGCCTCCACTTTTATACGTAGAAGGCCTTTTCGCGACATCTTATAAGTAAAATTTTGCACTTACAATGCCTCCACATGATTTCGTTATACGTACATTTTGGTTGTCTGGGAATTGATGTCTTGGCAAGGGATGTACAAGATGAGCATTATGCTGTTATTGCATCCCGACGGCACTGCAGCAGCGTCCTCGGAAACATCCTCGAATTATCGTATTGTCGATTATTCGTAATATATCAGATATTGTATGATGCTACGAGATGAATTAAGAGATTATAGTAAGTATGTGGTAAACATATTAAGAAATATTGCACAAATAACTGTTCAGAACACATTTGTTGGCTCTGAATTGTTGAATTCGAGTAACACGGACACATTTTGACGGCGCACAGGTGGAAATCCTCCTCGCCCGATGAGGTTTGCGGTGGTGGCTTTTTCGGGGTCTTCTTCATCGCGGCAGTCTTTGTAACTTGGTGGGGTTTTGCGTATGAACAGCCTTCTTTTTCTCCTCCTTCTTCTAGGATGCCAGCCACAGCCACAGTTTCCAGGGATTTCACTGCACTCTTGCCGACATCGCAGTTGTAGTTTCCGCCGATGAATTTCTCGATCTTCTGCAGGGAGGACTTGTTCCGTTCGTTTAGGGCTGCGATAGCCGCCACAACAAACTGTCTCATTCTCCTGTGGACTGCTTCCTCTTCTTCTTCTTGGCGGCGGCAGCGGTGATGGCTTTGACTTCGGACGGCATCTTCTCTCGGTCGGTCGACGGTCAGTTTGATTTGAGCAAAGCAAGACAAACGGGGGGTCCCGCTATCGATGTCTGTGCCTGAGAAGCACGCCCGGTCAGAGCAAGCCGATCTGTTGCCTGCTGAGATGCGATCCAAGCGAAGAGTGAAAAGCAAATGACGTCGTTTTTTCACTAGCCCCCCTATTTATGGATTTGCTTGAAATCAACGTACTCTTCTAAAACAGTTATTGAACTATATAAACAGGTATGTGAGATTCAGTAAGTAAACGATATGAACTTTTGATGCCTTGTCTTTCGATTGAAGTGCTAATCAAGGCATTTCATTAAGCCAGCAAAAAGTTATCAACGTTTCAATGTCAGAATAGCTTAACATGTACATGTTCAAAAAAGTTGGTTAAAGTATCATTTTGCTTCGAAGTAAGATGGAATCGACAATGTTTAGACAATATTTAGAGGCCTTCCTTAGCCGAGTGGTAGGAGTCCGCGGCTACAAAGCAAAGCCATGCTGAAGGTGTCTGAGTTCGAATCCCGGTCGGTCAAGGATCTTTTCGCAATGGAAATTTCCTTGACTTCCCTGGGCATAGAGTATCATCGTACCTGCCACACGATATACGAAAAATGGAAACTTTGGCAAAGAAAGCTCTCAATTAATAACTGTGCAAGTGCTCTCTCTGAACACTAAGCTGAGAAGCAGGCTCTGTCCCAGTGAGGACGTTAATGCCAAGAAGAAGAAGAATATTTAGAATATTGTAACAGAATTTGCATTGCTATTTTTTTACTAATTGCAACATATAATATTTCAATGATTCAACAATAGTAATAGATATATTACAGATAAAAATGCAGCTTGCAATACTGGATTAATAAGATATGTGTATTCATGGGACATTGAATGAGAATCTGATAATAAACCCCTCATTGCTATTTGCTCAACTCCATCACGATGGTACGTTTTGGCCAGCACGAATACTACCTTTCCGCGACCCTGGTCGAATGAAATGAACAACTCCACCGAACCGGTGGCTGCCGGTGAAAAAGTTTTACGACAGACGAGTGATGGAAAACCGTAGCGCTTGTTTTGACATAATTTCATGCCACCGGGTCATGAAATACCGCAATAGCTTAGCAGCAGCATTTCCACTGAAACGCCCGTCAACGCCACTAAGTGAGGCGCAAAAGATGCCTCCTAGGCGACTGATATCATGCTTCGGATGAAATATGACCCATCGCAATATTAAATTATTGCGACTGCTGTTTATTTAGTTTATTTCCCATCCGCATTCAATGTTCTCAAAGCCGTAAAATGCCGCAAGGCACTGAACTACATGTAGGGAAAAGTGTTACGCATCAAACAAGCCTATCCATAATTCACGAACGCTCATAAACTATACGGGTAGCGAAAACACTCCGTAAATTTAACCAAATATGTGGCAGATAAGTAGAGGATCTCATAAACATTTTATCAAGAACTGTAATAGTCTACTAGGTTTTTCTCTAGTAATCTTACAGAAAAATCCTTCTCAATTTATGACAGCTTTCAAGAATTCATTAAATTATACACTACATATATTTTTGTTGCTAAAAATGTTTCAAAATTCAATAACTTATCGAATGATACTGCGCAAAATCAGTCATGGATTTCCTCTACTACATTTACATGTTAATTTATTTATTTTTTTTTTTTTGATGATCTATACAGGCACACAACCCACAGTGTCGGTGTGGCAGAGTGCTTCAAATACTGCAACTAAAAGAAATCCAAATTTTCAACACAATGAGGGTTTTGGACAATGAAACGGGAGTCAAAGTAGAACACTTGGAAGTGAGCACTGGCTGAGGGAAGGTTGTGCATTTTTAACGTGGTACTCAAAAAGTGAAAAAATGTGGAAATATCGAAGTAAAAACAACGAAAAATACATTTCCGAACGTAGAAAAGAGCAAAGTCGCGAGTGCAAGTTAAATTTCAGTTGGAAAATGGATTAAAATTTAATAATTTAGAATTTAGTGGAATTGATGTGAAAAAAAATGATGGACGACAGCATTCGCGGGGGAAGCGTTTAGTGTATGAGTGAACGCGGTCTCAGTAGTAGTGGTAGTGAAAGGTAGGACGGGTGGATGTGGTGTGGTGTGAGAGGTGAACGTGTGAAGAATTTTTGCTTGCGAGGCTTACCCACACCAATTGACTAAAGTGATCTTTCGGAAGCGGGTATGAGCAAGATGACGGTGCGATGGTGTTCAATTGGAGTGTTGCAAATTTAATACAGTGCCCGTTTGATTTTGGCAACTTTACCGTTCGATCTTCATTTGGAGAAACCCAGCTAGCGTACCCAGTTTTCGCATAGCAGAAGTGTTTTTTTGGCTTTCGGTTCGTCGGAATGGAAGTTTTTTTTTCTATTTTCGGGCAGTACAGTTCGAGAAGCCCAACAAGTGAATTTGATTTTCGTATCGCTTTATCGGAGGAGTGGAAGTTTTTTTTCTCGGTTTTGAACAGTTACGCATAAATGATACTTTATAGCTAACGGTGAAATAGTTCGACGACATCGTTATGACGACCAGCTTCAAAACACAACAACGATAAAAAAACCGGTGAGATCTTTTCATGATGAATTGTGTTATTTGATTATATTTCCAATGTTATATGCATTTTGGGTTGGGTGGGACCATCAGGGCACCCAATTGAAGCGAGATGGATAGGAAGAGTGAAACAGTCAACTATCTATCGCTAACATTTCGTGGAAAAAGAACGGGCTCTTCTTCCCATCTATTGGGTCTTTCTGACAAGCAAGGGCTTGATTGTACTACTGTTCGTGTGAACTTACTTTTTCCTTGCGGGTTTCGCGTAAGTGTCTCTGCTTACGGGTCCGCCATTCGTGTTTGGCCCTTCAGACAGGAGTATGATTGAATACGAAAAGTCATACAATCTTGAACAAATTGTTTTGTTAGAATAGGCCATTGCTACCGGTGGATACCTTGCTACAATAGATGGCAGCCTATATCATCATCATCATCATGAAACGGGGTTCAAAGTAGAAAAGTTTAAATATGTTCCTATACCAACATTTGGTACGAAGCAACATATGCAAATTTCAGTTCTTCTCATTCGTTCCAGGCATACTTTTTTGTACAAGCTTACACAACCAGTCATAAGGAGTCTGTTCTACCAGGTAAGTTTCCGAAACTTATACCGAAAATACGCTAGTGGTGGATGAAAGAAACTTCATGCTCCACATTATATTTTATTCTTTTCAAAAATAAGCATAGATTTAACTTTTCAAATATGAAAAGTTTAAAATTTTCATATGAAATTTAAATACTCGGGCTAAAAAACCGTCTCCCTACACTTCCATCCTTCCATGATTATAGTACTCCATTACGCCTGAGCTAGAGACTTGCTTGATTGGCTGGATCGAGCCCTGGATCTGGTTAACCGGTTTCCAGTTAGGTCAAGGGGAGGTTGCTTAGGACGTGACAGGAGTTCAATTCAGGGCTCTGTAGAACTCCTATAAAAATCCACAGGTCCGTAAGCACGTATCCGTATAAGCGACTCGTCCCGCATTCAATGTACTTTTGCTTATCACTAGAAGCGCTAACAGAAACTAAGTGCGACGTTGCAATTATAGCTGAACCGTATCGAGTACCACTCAATAACGTCAATTGGCTGGCGGATAGCACAGGCGCTGTGGCGATACAAGTGACGGGTAGGTTTCCTATCCAGGAAGTGGTTGCCATCTAAAACGCGGGGTTGGTAATCGTCAAAATCAACGGAATCTACTTTTGCAGCTGTTACGCGCCTCCAAGACGGACGCTCGAAGAATTTAGTCGGATGTTGGAGGAGTTGACCGACGAGCCAGTTGGTCGAAAACCAGTGCTGATTGGAGGTGACTTTAATGCATGGGCCGTGGGGGCCAGTGGGGTAGCAGGGTAACCAATGCCATAGGTTACAATCTACTGGACGCTCTGGCAAAGCTTGATGTACGATTGTGTAATGAAGGCACCGTTACACCCATAACGATCACCGGGCGATACGCTACAGGATTGGCCAGCGGAATACTGCGACCGCCAGTAGAAGTTGAAGGCTTTCGACAAAGATCTCTTAGTTGAGGCATTTCGCACCGACCGTGATGCCCTGAACTTGAATGTGGTAGGGCTGACAACAGCGATGGAAAGGACATGTGATACAACGATGGCACTCAACAACTTCCGCGCTGCTTGCCTCAAAGCCAGGAGGCGTTACCAGAGAGCAAGGAACGCGAGATAACGCTGAACAAGTCTGAATGCTACAATGAGCTGTTCCGAGCAGCTGACCCCAACCCCTGAATGGGCGCTTATCGAGTAGTTATGGCGAAAATCAAGGGTCCATCAATGCCGGTTGAAATGATCTGACACAGTAGCCACCCACACCGTATGTCGACGAGAAAGGAGCAAACGCCGAATATCGTCAGGTCTCCAGCAATGACGAGTTGTAGCAGCAGCGAAAGTATTCAAGGTGAAAAAGGTCCCCGGACCGGATGAAACACCGAATGTGGCACTTGAATCGGAAATCCTAGCAAACCCGGATATGTTCCGAAAGGTGATACAGAAAAGCCTGGACGAAGGTCACTTCCCAGGTATATGGAAGATTCAGAATCTGGTGTTGCTACCGAAGCCAGGAAAACCAACCACTGATCCATCATCATACAGGCCTATACGCTTGCTGGATATACTGGGCAAACTCATGAAACGGGTTATCCTAAACAGGATGACTAAATGACGGTGATCGAGAACGGACTATCAGAAAGACAGTTCGCATTCCGGAAGGGAAATTCGATGGTAGACGCATTTCGGACGGTCCTGGAAAGAGCTGAGAAGGCATCGAAGCAAAAACGAAGAGGAAATCGTTACTGCGCCGTAGTTACGATAGTCGTTAAGAACGCGTTCAAAAGTCACGGAGACAATGGGCAGATGAAAGGAGCCAAGCTAAAGATAGCCCACTACAAAACGGAGGTGCTACTAGTCAGCAATCGCAATGCGGTTTAACACGCTGAGATTACCGTCTCGGGACATGTCATTGCATTACAGCGATCGCTCAGACACCTGGGCGTGATGATAGACGATCGGCTAAACTTCAACAGCCACGTCGACTATGCATGTGAAAAGGCAGCAAAGGCGACCAACGCACTTACAAAGATCATACCGAATGCTCATGGACCGACAAGGAGTAGAATGCGTCTTATGGCAAGCGTATAATCGTCGAGGAAATTGGAATGGGATGCCTCTGAGAAAGGTAGGTGGACCCACAGACTCATCCCGAATGTTTCTTCCTGGGTAAGCAGGGAGAATGGCGAAATGAACTTCCACCTGACACAGTTCATGTCAGGTCACGGTTGCTTCAAACAGTATTTACATCGCTTCAGCCACGCGCTATAACCGTTCTGTCCCGTGTGTAGTGAGAGAGAGAGAAGAAATGCCGGAACCTGTTTTCTTCGATTGCACGCGGTTCAACATGGAACGAAGTACCGTTGCTTTTGGACAAAATTTCAATGCATACAGAATGATAAGCGATCCTTACCTTTGGAATCTAGAGAACAATATGATGGTAAAGATAACATCTATCATGCAGAGAAACTGGCGGGAAGAGCAGCGAAACGAGAGTTAAAGAGCAATGCCTGGCATCGGGTCGTTGGAGCGCTAATGAACCGGAATCGTTTGACCGACCTCGGAACTCGAGTCAGCCTAACGAAGAAAGAAGATGAAGACTACGGACGTCTCCCAAACCGGTACTTCTGACAACCTCTGTCTCCGGGGGAGGTCAGGAGTAGAAGGAAGCGAGATGGTAAGAAGAGGATGAACGACAAAAGGAGACAGATAAGCACAGGAAGATGAAAGAGCATTCTACTCAACATGTTAGAGCAAACCACTGGTAGACTGTGCAGAGTGAAAGAGCACAGAGCGGAAAACGTCAATAGCGTAATAGAAGTGAAAATTCACAGCTGGGTGACCCAAACTATTGCTCGATGACTTGAATGACTGCTTCATTGATTTTGAAAAGTTTTCAGATTTTCCCTCCAAAATTTTGCGAGTACTTTTGAAAGAATATAAGATTACGGTTCTAATGACACATCAATTGGTCGGCGTTAAGTCAGAGTGGACCAAGTGACATTTTTGATATTTTGAGAAAAATGGGTTTAAAGTCTAACGCTCTGTAATTTTTGAACTCGTTAAAATTTTGGTTCAATATTTCTACACGTCTTTATGTTACTTTCAAGCAATATAATGTGAAGTGATAATCATGAAAAATCATAATCCAAACCTCTGATAGAACGATTCTTTGATTGACTATGTGTACTTGGTCCACTCTGACTGAACTAAAGACCATCGTTCAGTGAGTTGGTTCACTCTGATTGAACAATTTCTTGAAAAATAACAATCATTTAATGCTTGCATGGTCAAATTGGGTGCATATCTCTAAGATAAACAGATTATCAAGACCCTTCGACACCAGTATCGTAAATTCTTAAATAATTAATATATTAAATACCAAAATCAGTGGCATTGCGATAGCTTGAAAATTAAGGTTTCGCAGGGTCAAGGCATTGAAGACCAGAAATATTCAAAAATGCATTCAGTCAGAGTGGACCAAGTGAAATTCTTGAGTACCGGTCAAAATATGCTGGTCCAATAAGCGGGTCCTAAGACATGCCAAACATACACCATAGAACTACCGTAAACTTCTATCGGACTCGGAAATTGACTCAAAAAATGCAGTAATCAATCATTTTATTGCTTTTCAACAGTTGGTCCGCTCTGTCTGCACAGAATTTGTTGCAATTTCTAACCACCTATCCGAATATCAAATGCATCGAATTAAGTAATATTTATAAATTTCTATGGATGGATAAGTAGAAGAATGATTCGATGTCGAAAAATCTGCCAAATCTCCTGAAATGTTTTTCATTTCCTCGCATTCCTCAGCGCGCTGATCATTTTCGCTGTTATGGTAATAAGCACTTGGTCCATTCTGACTGCACACTTTTATCGATATTTGTTGATCATCCAAAGTAAATTTATTACATATCTCTCGCAGTTTACAGCATTTTTTAATTCTGATCAAAGTGTAACGGAGGTAAGGTAATTTTACTTCTAATGAGAGAATAATCCAATTTTCCCAAGTTTTGTACTTGGTCACCTCTGACTTAACGACGACCAATTGTCAATTTTGGTCAATCCATTAGAAATGTTTTTTCAGTGTATTTTTCGAAAAGTGTCATTATTTTAAGTATAAATTTAGTGAACAAAATTCAAAAAATAGTTTTATCAAAATATCTATGAATTCGTAGGAGTGTAAAGTAAATTCAACTTTTAATCTTTCAAGTGCGCCAAAGCTTCAGTTAGTTGTGTAATCACAGAGTTATGGACAAAGTATTTTTGTATGTTTTTGAGGGGGTCAATCCAAAATTGGGCACGGGAGTGTATGTTGGAAAATTGATGTTTTTAAATTTTACCATCAAGCCTTCATGCCAAATACTTTCGAATGCTTTCTCTATTTCTAGAAGAGCACGACCAGTTGAATAGCCTTCAGATTTGGAACGAATCAAATGTGTACTCGGTGAGTGGTAGTGTAGGATGGAGGAAAGTAAGCTGATTGGACGATAGCTGGAAGCTTCTTCAGGATTTTTGCCCAATTTCTGAATTGGATAGCATTTTTCCATTTATCAGGAAAATATGTCAACTGAAAAAAAAAACAAGAATAAAAAAAATCATTATCGGCAGAGGCTTTCATATTTTTTAACTTTTTAATAATGGTTCCCATTTCTTACAAAGCAGTCCCCCAGAAATTTCTCTTGATTAAGGATGCACTCCCGTGTAACTTGATTTTCAATTGGAATTCTGGAAACTATAATTACAGCGAACTCTCACTCACTCGAGATTCCGTATTTATTTCTGGTATTTCGTAGAAGACCACTTGAGAGAAACATAAACCATATTGCGATACATTCAACATTATTTTCTAATTTATGAACATAGTTGTGAAATGATCCTAATGACACTACATAATTCAGTACAAGATTATTATTATAAGCTTTATTTACGAGATTTTCAGCCCGCGGCTAGTTCGTCTCAGATTCAGTGTAGGAATGTAGACCGTTCCAAGACAGATTGGCGTGATGAAAATCAGCCTGTTACAATGAGAAATTGCAAAAAATAACAATTCATTTTTCGATAATGATGGAAAAAGGGAAAGCGCTGTTCTCAAGCCTAATTTTCAGAAAAGAAAAACAACGGGCAAAGCAAGGCTTGGCAATCAATTCGGACCCAAATCTTATCACGTGAGTGCGGTTCATCATCGTAATCAGCATGATGTCATGTCGAAGGGTAATTCGATCAGTATAAAATTGGATTCATTCAGCCATACTTCTTGTTTGTATAGGTCAACTTCCCCATTGCTTCCACTCGGCTCGGGTAAAAATTGATAATAATAGACTATTGATTGGGTTGCTGCCCCCTTACCGAGAGTGTATTTATTGTTAGGGCATCAGCTCGGCCCTGTTTGCTATTTTTTCCAATCTTCTATTCTCGGAGAGAATGCTATCGATGTCTATCGGATGGGTTAAATTGCATTGTGGCTTACAGCAAGCCATAATCAAATAAAGATTCCTTTTGCTTCGGAGACGACTGTTCAGAATTTGAAGTTTAAATTGATGATATTGAAGCAGACTTTCCATTTGGATAGGCTATAACTATGGAACGTACTGCAAGCTTTCGATCGACGAGGTACAGATTTTTGGTTCAGCATACTTCCCTTCTAATGAAGATATAAACGAATAAAAAAAATTTTAAGTCAAGATTCATAATTACGGTAGCTTTAATCAACACAATATGGATTTCGTCAACGATATGGAGAAGTATTCTACTCACAGTTATTGGGGAAAGTAAAATGGTTCAATTTACATTTGATATAATGATGAACCCAACCATTCATGTAAAAAAATATTTGATGCATAGTAAACAATTTCATAAAAAAAACATAGAAAAATCAGTAAGGATCCCCTTAAGGTGAAGATAAATCGAAGCCAAACTTCAAATTTTCAGGAGCACAAATCTATAGAACTGTATACCCGTTTTAGCTGAAAACCTAATCGATTGGTCATCACCAGCTAATGACCAATCGATTAAGTTTTCAGCTTAAACGGATGTTTGGTTCTCCAGGTTTGTGCTCCTGAAAATTTGAAGTTTGGCTTCAATTTATTCTTCTTCTTCTTGGCATTAACGTCCCCACTGGGACAGAGCCTGCATATGAGCACTTCCACAGTTATTAACTGAGAGCTATCTTTGCCAAAGTTGGCATTTTCGCATTCGTATATCGTGTGGCAGGTACGATGATACTCTATGCCCAGGGAAGTCAAGGAAATTTCCTTTACGAAAAGATCCTGGACCGACCGGGAATCGAACCCAGACACCTTCAGCATGGCTTTGCTTTGTAGCCGCGGACTCTAACCACTCGGCTATGGAAGGCCCCACAGGCTTCGATTTATCTTCACCTTAAATATGTCTTGCAAGAGAAAATTCACTTTCAGAGCTGCCAGTGAGCATCGTACATTCGTGCTGTGCGTACACGAATTCTCTCTGCTCTTGGAAGTTTTTTACCTACCTACCTAAAGCATTAAAATAGTACTTTTGAGTGCTACTAAAACAGTACTTTTCAGTACTATTTTTTTGTAATCTTCTTCTCAGAGTTGTGTTTGATCCTTTGACCTTGACGCTTGCTCCTGCGGGGGCCGGCGATGGAGGCAGGATCAAACATGTCGCGCGTCGGTCAAGTAAAAGTGAAAAAGTGGCGTGATCCGTTAGTTGTGTTTGATCCTTCGACCTTGACGCTTGCTCCTGCGGGGGCCGGCGATGAGGGCAGGATCAAACATGTCGCGCGTCGATCGAGTAAAGTGAAAAAGTGCCGCTTTCGATTAGTTCTTTATGATCTTCCGACATTGACGCTTGCTCCTGGGCAGTGCTTCGAGAAAGCCCGAGTAGTCGTCAGTTGTTTTCCCTCACGGGTCGCGCGCCTATTTTCTCTGAGTGCTCTTATATAGCCGAGCAAACTACTGAAGCTGAAAGAGGATTGTTGCTGCTCAATGATGACGGATCAATTGGTGAGCTCGTTTCATGCTACTGTTCCTAATCTATAAAATATGTATGACTGTACCGTTAATCGTTACAACGGTGAGATGTAAATATGATGTTTCAAAAAAATATGAATGGTTCGTCACTGTGAGTGTCGACATAAACTCTGATTCATAAATTATTTATGTCTAAATTTTTTTATTCAATACACCTTCTTCTTTTTACCTTTATTTTGTAATTAAAAATAAAACTTTGAATGGTTCGACACTTCAAGTGTAGACTTCCGAAAGGTTCACTTTATTCAACAAACTTTGAAAGGTTCGTCACCTCAAGTGTCGGCATAATTTTTCTCTACATAGATATTGTTCATATCAAATGAAAATATTATATTTAAATATAAGCATGTTTATATCTCACAAATAATTATTTATCATGCTCTAATCGCTTATCAAAGTGAATCCTGTGACCCAACAATCCTTCCCATTAACAAACATCCCTCCCAGTAACCTTTGTGGAGATGCAGAGGCAAACACGGTCTCCAAATAGCAAAGGTTACACACTAACATTCTTTCCCCCAATCCCACTTGACTGCAAGAACGTGGCCGGCGCCGTTATTGACCATGTATAAATAGAGGCACTGAATTATGCACACTGAAGAAGATTATGGCCAATCTCAGCCGAACTTCTAGTTGATTCTTTGTGCATTTTCACTGACTTCGGTCAATCACGGAATAGCAACCATTGATATGTGTAGTCAGTCTAAGCTAAGCTAAGCTAAGCTATTTGTTTGTAATCTTCTTCTCATTTCTGGCATTACGTCTCAACTGGGACAAAGCCTGCTTCTCAGATTAGTGTTCTTATGAGCACTTCCACAGTTATTAACTAAGAGCTTTCTTTGCCGCTTGACCATTTTTGCATGCGTATATCGTGAGGCAGGTACGAAGATACTCTATGCCCTGGGAATCGAAAAAATTTCCTTTACGAAAATAACCTCGACCAGCGGGATTCGAACCCACGACCCTCAGCATGGTCATGCTGAATAGCTGCGCGTTCACCGCTACGGCTATTTTGTTTGATACTCTATCAAGCAAATTCCGGAAACGACCGTTATCGTAATGGATATTATCTTTCATCTGCCTGGCACGAGCTGAGAAGCAGGCTCTGTCCCAGTGGGGACGTAACGCCAGAAAAGAAGAAGAAGTATCAAACAATGCTCATTTTTCGGTTAACGATCGCTTGATCAAGAATCATACCTATCAGGAAGATAATAAACATGCTCATTCACAAACTAATTTTAATCCGCCGGGTAGCCGTTCGAATCTTTCAATTTTCAATGAATCTACCCAAGGAAAATCCTTTGCCGATATAGTAGCAGGTAATTTGAACTCCTCCTCTTTTCATACTATGAGTACCCATTCTAATTGTTTCAAATCAAATGGAAAAAGATCCTGCCGCCACAGGAAACATCTACTCCATTTCTTCGTCTACCGAAAATACTAACGGAAAATCATCAAATGTACCCACTTCAAGTGATATGTCTGCCTCTGATATTAAGTGTCTACCTGAATAATTGAATCTAATGATTGATGCAATGTTCAAAGCCTCCACTATGGCTGAAGCAATCCAATTTGGTGTGAAATTTACTAATCAAATTGTTATTGGATTACGTTTTTCTAATGGATCCAATACATATTAATTCAAATATTTTAATTCCAATTCGTTCCTCGTTCTTTGAATGGTAAAGAGGACGAGCTGTTCCATTTTCTTACAGCTAATAACGTGCATTTACATAGTTGTTATTTGTGAAACGTATTTGACACCTGGATCAAAACTCAAAAAACATTCTAATTTTTTTGATTATCGTAATGATCGACTTGATGACGCATGTGGGGGAGTTGCAATCATCATTCATAGGCGTTTAAAACATCAACTGTTTTCGTCATTGAAACTGAAGTTTTGAAACTTTAGGTGTTTCAGTTGAAACACAGCTTGGTAAATATACTTTCATAGCTGCCTATTTGCCTTTTCAATGCTCTGGACAGCAAGTTAATTTGCTCCAAACTGACTTGCGCAAATTGACTCGCAATAAGTCAAAATTGTTCGTCATTGGTGACTTTAATGCCAAACATCGGTCATGGAATAATTCTCAAAGTAATTCCAACGGCAGAATTTTATTTGATGAGTGCTCTTCAGGATATTTCTCAATTCGATACCCTGATAGCCCTACATGTTTTTCTTCTTCAAGAAATCCATCTACGATTGATTTGGTCTTAACCAACTCTAGTCATCTTTGTAGCCAATAAGTTACTCATGCTGATTTTGATTCTGATCATGTCCCTGTTACGTTTCAAATATCCCATGAAACGATTCTCAATCCTATCAGCTTCACTTTCAATTATTTTCGAGCCGACTGGAATATAAATTGACTCTAATCTTGATGATAAAATTTCTCTAAAAACAAAACTTGATATTGACAATGCTCTTGAAACTTTAACAAATTCCATTGTTGAAGCCAAGAGAATTGCAAATTCGAATCCGTGATTATAGACGATGATCTTAAACTCTTGATCCGTCTTAAAAACGTGAGGAGAAGGCAATTTCAACGCACTCGCGATCCTGCTATGAAAATTGTACGGCAGGATCTGCAGAAAGAAATCAAGAAACTTTTTGTACAATTAAGAAACAATAATTTTGAAAATAAAATTTCCCAATTGGACCCTGGCTCTAAGCCTTTTTGGAAATACTCTAAAATTTGAAAAAACCTCAGAAGACAATACCGGCATTTAAAGAGGAAAACAAATAATTACTAACTAATTGCGAAAAAGCTCACAAACTTGCTATGCAGTTAGAAAGTGCGCACAATTTTAATTTAGGACTTACTAGTCCAATTGAAAATCACGTTACTCAGGACTTCGAAAATATTCTCAATCAAGAGAACGTTTTCGAAAATGCCTGTGAAACTGATTTGGAAGAAGTGAGAACTATTATTAAAAAAAAATATGAAAGCTCCTGGCGATGATGGAATTTTCTACACCCTCATCAAGAAACTTCCAGAAAGTAGCTTATCATTTTAAGTTGATAAATTCAACAAATGTTTTCAGTTAGCATATTTTCCTGACAAATGGAAAAATGCAAAGGTTGTACCAATTTTAAAACCAGACAAAAATCCTGCAGAACCTTCTAGCTATCGTCCAATCAGTTTGCTTTCCTCCATCAGTAAACTTTTTGAAAAGGTTATTTTGAACAGAATGATGGCCCACATCAACGAAAATTCAATTTTTGCCAATGAACAGTTCGGATTCCGCCATGGACATTCGACCACTCATCAACTTTTACGTGTAACAAATTTGATCCGTTCCAACAAATCTTAAGGCTATTCTACAGTGTTTGACATGAAGGTTTGATTGTTAAATAAAAAAAACTTGTTCGAATAATTCAATGTTATCTGTCAAATCGTACACTTCAGATTAATTATCAGAACTCCAGATCTGAAAGACTTCCTGTAAGAGCTGATGTTCCTCAAGGCAGCATTTTGGGACCAATATTATACAATATTTTCACATCTGACTTACCTGAGTTACCTCAGGGATGTCAAAAATCTTTGTTTGCGGATGACACAGGCCTCTCCGCCAAAGGACGAAGTCTGCGTGTCATCTGTAGTCGATTGCAAAAAAGTTTGGATATTTTTTCTTCATACTTGCAAAAATAGAAGATTTCTACTAATGCTTCCAAAACTCAACTAATAATATTTCCACATAAACCCGAAGCTCTTTATTCAAAACCTTCAAGTAGACATGTTGTCACGATGAGAGGGGTTCCAATAAAGTGGTCAGATAAAGTTAAGTATCGAGGGCTCATCTATATAAATAAAAATGGAATGGTGTTTGTATGTCACGAAATGGCTTACAAACGGGTCAGCGGATTTGGATAATTCTTTCTCCATTTTATTCGTCAAGGGTTCCGACGTGTTTGCGTGTATAAAAGTTCCAGGATATTCACCAGGAAAGTCGAAAAAACGAGAGTGAACGGAACTGTCATTTTGTATGGGACGATTCGTAGCGCTTTTCAACAGCCTGCTTGATGGCAAGACGAAGTTTGCCGGGACCACTAGTGTTAAATAAGAATTTAACTTTCAAAAATCACATTGAGGGCATTCAAGCCAAATGTAATAAATATGTAAAATGTGTCTATCCCCTTATTATTAAGGAACTTTACCCACGATAACAAAACTATCGTTACATCAACGATCAGAGTATCCATATTTTGGTAGTACAGTTAACTCTCCCTTACTCGATATTCCGTATCTCGATATCGAGTTAGAGAACCATAGTAAAAGTTGGTTTTCATGGCTAACTCGATGGTCCCTTTGATCGCAGTTGCACTGGTTTTGTGTTCTGTAATTCGATGCCTCCCTAACTCGATCCCTCCCTTCTATATCGAGTAAGGGAGAGTTTACTGTAAAAGAAAATCAAAACTTTGTCTTAAGAACAAGCCATTGATATTCAAACGAATTTTCAGGCCAGCCATGTAGTATGCTGTACCAATATGGACTAGCTGTTGTAATACCAAGAAGAAAGCTCTGCAGAAAATTCAAAATAAAATTTCAAAAATCATTCTGAAGATTCCCTCTTGGTATACTACTAATAAGTTACATAGACTATCCTATGTTGAAACATTGCAACAAATTTCAAATGAAATTATTAATAATTTCACTCAAAAATTATTACAATCTTCTATTGCCACGATTAATGCGTTATATATTTAGGTTAAGTAAATTGAAAGCGTGTTTTTTTATCTCTTATAAGCAGGTGAAATCAAGTCACCTGTAAAAAATCTGAACTGCTATGGCAAATGAAATGTAATATGTTGTTAACAAAATGTTAATAAAATCTTAAATTTGTTTTATCAAACTAGGATGATAGTGTTGTCCAACACAGAACACCTAGATATAAGAAATGAATGTTATGTTTGGAATGATACTAATAAAGAAATTAAAAAAAACTCAATATTTATATGTAGTGCTCTATGTTCTCCGAAAGCATCATGATCACAATGAAGTTTTATTATTACTCTTCGAATCTCTTTTTTTTCCTAATTTGACGGGCTAATAATACCCTTACTCGAAAAAAACGCCTATGAAGCTCAACGCTGGAGCAAAAAACCACTCAATTACATGATTACCTGACATAATTAGTCTTTGATCAACGATGCTTCTCTAATTAACAATATGCCTTGCGGGAGGAAGGACTTCTCATTACACTTGTTTACATGTTTTCTTTATACTCAATATAATATGCTGGGCCCGTAAAGCCGGTGCCGCAAACGCGCAGCTTTTCAGCACGACCAAGCAGATGGTCGTGGGTTCGAATCCTACCGGTCGAGGATCTTTATGGGTTGGAAGTTTTTTCGATCATCCAGTGCATAGAGTATCATCGCACTTGCCATACGATATACGAATGCGAAAATGGCAACTTAGGCAAAGAAAGCTCTTAGTTAATAACTGCGGAAGTGCTCATAAGAACAATAAGCTAAGATGCAGGCTCTGACCCAGCTGAGGACGTAACTCCAAGAAGAAGAAGAATCCCAGATACTTCCATTATGCCAAACGTCCTTATGCGAGACGTCTTTATGCGGAATGGATTACCCCCATTATGATACTTAAAATCTTAAATCTATTTGTGACAATCTGCGAAAGTTTTTAAAGCTTTGTGAAATTCCATTTGAATATTGTTGCAATAACATGTGTTACCTTATTTTTGCCCTGACAACCGTGGCACGTGGGAATGTCAAAAGCCCAATGAAACCTATTTTCTACGAAATACCACGCCACGTAAAGAATAATCTGAGACGTTGAGATGTTTATTTACTGTCGTCGTTCACATCAAACCCAATAAAAATCATCTGCCTTATAAAAACCGAAAAGTGGAGGTGGGTGGTGGATTGAAGAAAATCGTAATCACGTCACTATTGGCTCGACCTCGCCATTAATTGACCTTTCCACGCGCCATTGAATAGTACCTCCTCTTCCCATCAATAAAATCACCGTAAATACTTGAACGTTCCGATTTCGGCGTGGTTTGGCTTTTGCATTGACTGGCTCGAAGACTAAATGTTGTAATATTGTGTACGCCATCAATACGGAGCACGGAGCAAGATCCGATTAAATCGACTGCAGCGGTAAGCGAAACCTTTGAAGAGAGGCTACTCCTGCCTGATTGCCTGAAGAGACTTTCAAATCAGCGATTCGGGTTAAATGGATTGGCTTGATAGCGCTTCGCTGAATCGCTTTGATTGTATTCAGGGGAAATTGAGCAATTCGTCTGTTTCTGGGTAATTTGGCGATGGTATTGCCTACACAGTTAAAAAAATATGGTCTAATTTTGTTTAGTGAAACGTCTGTTTAAAAAATTATGTTATTTGATTCTTGGACATCTTTCTTAGCACAACTCACTTGTTAACAAAACTTAGAAGCACTTTTGAAAAATCTGAAGAAATAGATGAACTTCTAAATCTATGTAGTGGGCACAAAGAATTTCAATCACCTATTTCGATGCTTGCGGATTTACATATTTTTGGATTGAAAAAATAAATTGTTTTGTACGCAGTTGACAAGATATGTAATTTTACATAGATATTATTTTTGGTGATTTCTCGTTTTTCTTCCATCAGTAATAAAACTTTATTTTGTTATTTTTTAAGTGTACTGTAGATACACAAAACGTATCGAGCAAGAATGATTGATATTTACGAGGTTTCATTACTTTTACTGGTTGTGCTTTTCGTGCCATTTGCAATGAAATCAATTTTTAAATCCATGAATCTAATCTGTTAAACCGATCATTGTGGATCTTAGTCACTGAATGGAGACATATACACTTTAAACGAAATTAAGAAAATTAAATCTGGTTTAGGGCTGTCCATTGACCACGTGGTCATTTTTTTTGGGATTGTTATGGCAATTTTTCTTTTGATTGTATCCCAATCCGCAAAAGTTGGGACAAACGTCGGTGTTTGCGGATGACACAGGCCTCTCCGCCAAAGGACGAAGTCTGCGTGTCATATGTAGTCGATTGCAAAATAGTTTGGATATTTTTTCTTTACTTGCAAAAATGGAAGATTTCTCTCAATGCTTCCAAAACTCAACTAATAATATTCCCACATACACCAAAAGCTCTTTATTATAACCTTCAAGTAAACATGTTGTCACGATGAGAGGGGTTTCAATAAATTGGTCAGATGAAGTTAGGTATCTGAGGCTCATGCTAGATAAAATATTAACTTTCAAAAATGGCATTGAGGGCATTCAAGCCAAATGTAACAATATATAAAATGTCTCTATCCCCTTATTTATAGAATATCAAAACTTTGTCTTAAGAACAAGCTTTTGATATTCAAACATTTTTTTAGGCCAGCCATGTTATATGCTGTACCAATATGGACTAACTGTTGTAATACCAGGAAGAAAGCTCTCAAGAGAATTCAAAATAAAATTTTGAAAATGATTCTGAAGCTTCCATTATAGTTCTAATGAGTTACATAGAATATCCAAATTAGAAACATTGGAACGTATGTCAAATAAAATAAATCATAATTTTAGACAAAAATCGTTGCAACCTTCTATTGCCACGATGCATGCGTTATATATTTAGGTTGAGTAAATTAAAAACGTGTTTTTGTCTCTTAAAAGCAGGTGATATCAACTCACCTGTAAAAAATCTGAACTGCTACGGCAAATGATTGTTAACAAAATGTTAATAAAATCTTAAATTTGTTTTACCAAATTAGGATGATAGTGTTGTCTAATAACACAGAACACCTAGATATAAGAAATGATTGTAATGTTTGGAATGATACTAATAAAGAATTAAAAAAAATTGGGGTGGGTAATGTCTATTACATTACCGCGGATTGACGTAGAACTACTATACTGCCGTTATACGCATAACTGTCCCATGTTCCAAAACATGCAATCGAGAAAAACGCGTTTAAAGATTTTAACACATTTAGGCCTCGTATTGACCAGGTGTGTGGTAAATAAATTGAAATCATTACAATAGTATAAACAATAGTCTGTTCATTAGAGTCAAGAGTTTGTATTATGGGGATAAAGTAAATTGAGCTACGAATTTCAAAGTGGGACTGTTATGCCTAGAAATACGAGGATTTTGGTGAATTTCTACGCATAACAGTCCCACTGATAGTAGTGACCAATTATGTGCTAAACATACTGCTGTAGATTACCGTTCTTACGTATATATTGTACCGAATGTAGAGGACGTATAACCTCAAGACTGTGTTAAGGCACCTAATGAAGGCTCAAGTGACATGTGCCAAACGGAGCCACGTGTAGGGAAGTTAAGAAATACGATTTTATAGTTTGGGATGGAAAGCAAAGTTTTCTGTATGTGTGATAATGAGAAAATGTATGAGTTAGTGATAGAAAGAGTGGATGAGTAAGTTAGAGAGTTTATAAGATGTAATAAATTCCTATATCGACTTTTACAGGCTTGACAGAAACTCATCTGCGAATTCAGGGTTATTCTGCGGAATTAATATTTAACTCAAAATTCACGATACAAATCATCACACGATTTGACATTTCTTTGGACTTGGTTTGCAAAATCATGATATTAGATACATCGCAAATTAAGTTTAAGAACCACCAACATATTTGCCACTTGCACCGAAGAACCAGTTATCCGTAATAACCCAGTATGTGGTCAGGTCATCTAAAACCTCTTAAACTATTCTTCTTTTGACTTGATTTGTAAATTCATCATGTTTGATATGTCGCAAGTCTCAGAACCGCCAATATAATAGCCACTTTCTCTGGGAAACAGGGTATCCAAAACAACCTGGCATGTTATCAAGTCATCCAAGAACCTTTGAGTTACACTTCTTTAGCCTTGATTTGGGAATTTATGAAGTTTAATGTTGCCAACAAGGTTTCAGAAGCGACAGTTTAGTAGCCATTTTCCCCAGGGAACCGGGAATTCCGAACAATCCGACATGTGGTCAAGTCATTCAAATACATTTGAACCACCTTAAGACTTGATTTGAACCACATTTGACATTGATATGTCGCAAGGTTTCAGATTTCAGGTACTTACTTACTTCCAGGATTCAGATTCACCAATATAATGGCCACTTCCACCAGTGAACCGATATTCGGAACAACCCAGCATGTGGCCAAGTCATCCAATATCGGTCGAACTATTTTTATTTAGACTTCGTTTGCTAAATCATGAAGTTGGTTTGTTACAAGCAAGCCCCTTGAAATTAAAGTGGTTACTGATTCTTCACGTGAGATTATTGCAGTACTTCCCGTGATGAATCCAAAATTATGATAAATTTCTAATCGATGACCGCGGTTCTAGAAGAAGAAACTAGAAGAATTTTGTGATCGACCCTAAAAATTCAACTGAAATTCATTGAAAAACGGATGGGAAATAATATTTTGATATTGAAAATTTCAATCAAATTTGACGTCAGGCTCGCATGAATGATGAATTCATCCCGATAATTCAAACACATAAAACGGGTTATATCCACATGGGATGTAAAGCCAACATAAGAAGATGTTTGAAACGATTTTCCCAAACACCAGTCAATTCAAAACTGCCTACTGAATATTTTGCTCGAGCTCAGCGCAGCGAATTGTATAGTGTGACAGTTATGCGTAGAAATACAGTAGTGGGACAGTTATGCGTGGAAATTCAACAATGGGACAAAATGACTTGGCTTGCTTTTCATTGAGTTTCCGAACAAAGTTAATTTATGGTGGGTGTTTCCTACAACTATACGTAAAGATAAACTGTTTGATGACAAAAAGTCAAAATGCACAAAAAGTAACATGGTACAATTATGCGTATAACGGCAATATATACTACGATCAATTCTGGGTCCGACTCCTACAACAGTCAGGTAGCTATTGTGGTCGCTTCATATGGACGATTTGCCAATTTTAATTTAAAATGTTTATTCATGAAATCGACAAGTTTAATATTTTCTGTTTTGGAAATGTCAACATCAAAGTCACCGGTGATTACAATAGGAGCATCTTGTTTTACATAATTGAATAAATTACGGGTCATGAACATTTTCGTATCTTGCACAGTAGTACCTGGAGAAATGTACACTGTTATTAGCAGTACTTCAATGTCCATAACCATAATCGATGCCGCACAAATGTCTCCAACCTGATTTGCTACGCCAAGCATTGCATCATATTCCTCACTAATCTTTTGAATTTTGTGAGAAACAGCTACGTTGAAGGCCGTATCCTTCTGGTAAATCGCCACACCTCCAGCTGCCACGGCTGGGCGTTTGAACTGGTTATGCAGCTGTAGCCATCAATGTCGACGGAGGAGTGATCGTCTAGCCAAGTCTCACTCAGTGCAAGGAATTCTACACTGGTCAGAATTTGGTCTGTAGCAATATCCATTGCATGAGCATTTAGGCTCTGTACATTAATACTCATCAATGTGCAGGCAGGGCCGCTATGATCCAGTATTTCACGCAGTTCGTCTCCAAGCGTTCGTAATCGATGATTGCCCAAGGGCTGCAGCTCGTTCCTCAAGTCAACCATCTTGGGAGAATCGCTGCCTTTGGCGTGATGAAACTTGAGAGAATTTGTGGAGTTTTTCAAAAATAGTCCTTGCAATGAAGTAACCCGCTGTGGTGGATACATGGCTTAAGTGGTTGCGATAAACGCAACCCAATAAAGTAAACACGGATCAGCATAAACGCGATCACGCCATCAAGGTCACGTAGCCACCGCGCGGACCAACTGCATAGCGTAAGAAGTTGAAACGAATAAATGATTCAAAGTTATACCCTTCAACTGAGCAGACGTGCTTACTTATTGTGAAAGACCTCTTCCACCAATTATGCGATCAACTTATTGCATGGCGATCCTGCCAGGAGAGATTCTTTGGATAGCAAGCACTAATGTGCCTGTAGTGTAGTGTCCCGACTCAACCAGAGTTACTGTGGGTAGCGAGAATAACAGTGTACAGTGTTAAAGTGTCGTAAGGCAATTATTAATCCATCATGGGCTGGTTCAGTGCGGACGAAATCGTCGCCGCCCCAGCCACCGCAGCAAACTACGAAGGCCATTTCACTGCACAATCTATCGCATTATGTGTGCTAGCAGCTGTAACGACGGGATACGTTGCGGTAAAAGTGTTGGCTAGGTTGCACCGCCACAATACTGAAAGATTGGCCGAAAGAGTGGCACGTCGAGTCGTGGTACCAGTTTAAGCAAGGGAAAAGTGAAAAAATGCAAGTCTAAAGACTAAACAACAAACTAAGAAACTTGTTAATGAGTGAAATGAACATAAACTAAAATGTGAAGAAAAAGTAAAATCATCGATATGGAGACCTTTGGAGATAATTATCCGTAAGCGGGATAGAGCAGAAATTGGAGCGACAATCGGGATAACCATAGCAGCAGTTGCAGGAACGATGAAATTCGAACTCTCGAGGGAAAAATCACCATCAGGATAATCATAACCGGAAGTGACTGGAAGGCGTGATGTGACAAGTGTTCAAATGCTGAATTAATAGCTCCGATGTGGAATTCGTGGATCCTACTTCACCAAAAATCAAAATCAGGTATGTCCCTAGATACAGTGAATTTTCCAAGGACTTGAGTGGTTAAGTTTTATTTTTGTTTAATTATTTGGCTAGTATGATTAATTCATGGACGATCCCATTTTTGCAATACGGGAACAAATTGCAAAATTAGTAGTAAATTTAACAAATTTCAAGAAAAGCCCAAATAGGAACTATTTAGAGAGCACTCTGATTAAAAAGTCAGAGTACTCGAGAAATTGTTTCAAGGAGGGCGAAGAATTATTGGAAAAAATTGAACCCAAATTATCTCCCGAAGTTTTCATATACTACAAGACAAGGTTAAAAACATCTTTCGAGGAATTGTCAACATTAATTGCAACTAAATTAAGAGAATTGACAATGCCGCCAAAATTGGACCTAACATTGGCTTTTAAAATAGTCAAACCTTTCGATGGCACTGCAAGTAACCTTCAGCAGTACATCGAAAGTGTTGAATTGTTACAAGATTACGCCACAGAAGTGCCAGAGATAGATGTCCTAAAATTTATGAAAGTAACATTGTCGGGCGCAGCTCATGGCTCAATCGACAATGTACTTACACTAAATGACGCGTTTACTGCCTTGAAAACAAAGTTTTCAGTAAAGCTAACTCCGAGAGCCGTAGAGAATGAGATGGCCTCGAAAAAGCAACAAAACAAAACAATCACAGATTTCGGATCTGAAATAGAGAGTTTGGCAACGAAACTCGCCGCCGCGCATGTATCACAAGGTACATTCGCAACGGAGGCTGCCGCTGCTAACATCGTACAATCCGTAGCTGTGAAATCTTTCGTCGATGGATTGCAAAATCCAACGACCCAATTCTTGTTGAGGGCTAGAAATCCTACTAGCCTCAATAAAGCGATTTCGGACGCATTAGAATGCAACCCGGAAACATCGAAACCCAAAAACGAAACAACTTTGTGGTGCAATTTCCAGCAAAATACCAGAGGTCACCACAGTGGCTGGAGAGGAAACCAGAACAACTATTATCGAAGTCGTTCATCAGGTTTCCGAAGAGGACGTGGAAATTTCCGAGGAAGAGGAAATTACCAAAGAGGTAACTTTCAAAATAACTTCCAGAATAACAATAATAGTCAACAGCGGGATAATCATAATAATAACAACAACAACAACAACAGGAATAACAATAACCGTGGACGGCAAGAAAATCGCCACGCTGCCAACGTAGTGGAAGAGAATAACGAACCCAACGAAGATGTAAACGTGGCAAATCTTTTTCGTGAGTAATGGAAAATTACTCAGAGTAAAATTTGGTTGTTATCGGAATAAATTTGGTTTTATTATCGATAGCGGCGCTAGTTGTTCAATCATATCGAGCAATCTAGTACCCAAAGGTGTTATAATTAACACTGCAGAAACAATTACAATAACTGGGATTAACGGAAAATCCCGTTCCTTAGGAACAATTAAGACTTCCATAACATACAAACATTATAAATTTAACACCATATTACATGTAGCGGAAAATTTACCAGAAAGTGTACCTGCATTGATTGGTACCGACTTTCTACGTTATTATAGAGCAAATATAAACCTTCAGAATATGACATTAGAACTGATGCATGAGAATTCACATATTACCATTCCATTTGAAATTAACCAACGTAGCATGCTGACTATACCAGCACGCACAGAAATTTTAACATGCATACCTACCAATGAGAGAAAGGAATGTGTGGTTCTGAATAAGCAGATATCACCATTCGTATTTGTAGCGAATTCCATTGCTACACCGAAAGATGGGAAGATACCCATTAGAATTGTAAACGTTGCAAATAAACCTACATGTATTGATTCTTTGAAGGTTGAAACAAAAAGATTGAAAGATTTCAATATAATAGGGAAAATTGAAGCACCACGACATGATGCGAATAGATCTGAGCAACTATTAAAGGAATTAAATTTGGAACATTTATCGTCAAAGAATAAGGCAACTATAACGAAACTATGTCTGAAATATGCCGACGTGTTCTGCTTGAAAAACGACAAATTAACTACAACTAGCATGTACACATCTAGCATTAAATTAAAAAGTGGCACGACGCCCGTATATTCGAAACAGTACAGACTACCACAGTCACAAAAAGTGGAAATTAACAAGCAAATCGACAATATGATGAACGATGGAATCATCGAGAAGACTAGCTCAGAGTGAAACAGTCCGATTCTTTTAGTACCGAAGAAATCGGCAAATGATACTAAAAAATGGAGACTCGTTATTGATTATCGAAAACTCAATAATGTTCTCGAAAATGATAAATTCCCACTTCCAAATATTGAAGAAGTAATCGACTCTTTAGCAGGAGCAAAATACTTCTCGCACCGAGACCTTTCACAAGGATACTATCAATGCCAGTTAAAAGCAGCTGATAGACCTTTAACTGCTTTTTCTACGTCAACTGGACAATACCAGATGACGAGATTACCGATGGGCCTGAAGATAAGTCCATCAGCTTTTTCAAGACTCATGACCATTGCTATGGCGGGTCTCAATGGAGAAAAATGTTTAGTTTATCTAGACGATCTGATCATTTATGGAAAATCACTAGATGACCATAACAGAAACCTTTGCGAAATTTTTGAAAGATTGAGGCAAGTAAATCTTAAACTCAATCCATTAAAATGTAACTTTTTACAGGAAAAGCTCGTTTATCTGGGTTACTATATATCTGCAGAAGGAGTACGCCCGGATCCTGCAAAAATCGAAATCATTAAAAAATGGCCCAAGCCAACAAACGCGGATGAAGTAAAGCGATTTGTTTCCTTTGCCAATTATTATAGAAAACATATTGAAAAATTTGCAGAAATTTGCGCACCTTTAAACTATTTAACTAGAAAATATGCAAATTTTGTTTGGACCCCAGAGTGCGAAACTTCATTTAATTTACTCAGGGAAAAATTTTTGAGTCCACCTATACTTGATTTTCCAGATTTTTCAAAAGATAATACATTTCATCTGCATACTGATGCATCGGGATATGCGATTGGTGCAGTACTTTCAAATAAGAACGGCAAACCGATTGCATATGCCAGTAAGATGCTCAATCAGGCAGAGAAAAATTACCCAACTATTGAGAAAGAATTACTAGCTATGGTTTGGGGTATACGTCACTTTCGACCTTACTTATTTGGAAGGAAGTTTGTGGTGTATACTGACCACAGACCCCTAGTATATCTTTTCTCACTTACAGACCCTTCTAGTCGGTTAACTAAATTTAGATTAGCCCTAGAAGAATATGACTTCGACGTGATTTATAAACGAGGTACGGAGAACGTGATAGCGGACGCGTTATCGCGGGTTTCGAGCCATGATTTAAAATCATTGTCTGAAAAAACTTGCCTTATAACAACACGTTCAATGGAACGGAAAAATAGAGAAAGTTCAGCTGATATGACTGGAGTAAATAGGACTGATCAACCTACGACACCCGTCATAGAAAGCATAGAACTTAATTTAAGCGAAAAAATTAAAGACGTCGAGTTTTCCAAAGATAAAATAGCAATTCCATCACAGACGACATTAGTTCACCTACGGGGAATAATGAAACGCATAGTGGAATATGCTAAAAAAGAAAATAAAGCGCTAATAATAAAGAATGTTGCAACATCTAAAAAATTAATAAAAATCATCAACGAATTACAAGTTGAGGGCATGCCCAAGCTCATAGTGATTGGAAAACGAATTAAAGAAGTTAATGACGAAAAAGAAAAACTTCTTATTATGAATGATTTTCACATACTGCCAACAGCTGGCCACAGTGGAATCAAAAGAACTCTAAATACCATCCAATTACGATATTATTGGAAAGGTATGGGTAAAGACGTCGAACAATTTATCAAACGTTGTAAGCAATGCCAAATCAATAAATTATCAAATTTAAAAATACCAATGAAGATAACGACAACCGCTAGTTCAGCATTTGAAAAAGTATACTTGGACATCGTTGGTCCATTGATTAAATCAGATGGATTTGAGTACATCTTAACAACACAATGCGAACTATCAAAATTTATAACAGCGACACCAATCCCTGATAAGACCACACTGACCGTTGCAAATGTCTTTGTAACCAGTGTTATTTTAAAGTATGGAGTGCCAAAAACAATTGTCTCTGACAGAGGAACGGAGTTCATGTCAGAACTGTTTACATCCGTAGCAAATATTTTGGGAATAGAAAAACTAAATTCAACCGCCTACCACCACCAAACCATAGGAGCCTTGGAAAACTCACATAAAGTACTGGGAACATATTTGAGAATACAATGCGATGGTAAACTATTCAGTTGGTCTGAATGGTTGCCATTCTATGAATTCTCCTATAATAATACAGTGCATTCATCAACTGGACATACACCTTTTTATTTAGTCTATGGGAAACTTTCTAATGTACCGTCCAATTTAACAGAAAAATCAGAAGAACAAAATTATAATTTAGACGAATACACCACAATTCTTAAAATTAAACTTAGACACGCTCACGAAGCCGCTAGGAAACAATTGTTAAACACAAAAATACAAAGAAAAACTAATTATGACGAAAACAAGAAACTTGTAAATTTTAAAGCAGGAGAACTTGTCCTCATCAAGGACGAGACATCCAAAAAACTTCAAGCGAAATATAAAGGTCCATTCAAAGTCATAGATGATTTAGGAGAAAATATCCAAGTAAAAATAAATAAAAAGTTGGACACTGTCCATAAAGATAGAATAAAACGATACTTAGGACAAGTGGTGGATAAGAAAAATAAAAACGATAAAAATGGTGAAGAAGAAATATTGGAAGAAGAAAACAAAAGTGAGGAAGAAGAACACGAGAAAAATTAATAATTCATGATCTAAACATACTACTTACTTTTATAAATAAATTATACATATTGACATAACCAGTATCATTTGTAAGAATACTTCAAAAATTTATTTGCATACACTATACATTTTATATTATATTACTGTTCTTATTACATACATATTACTTTTTATATTACTTCTACTATGTTATCTTATAAAAAATTGTAAGTTTTGAACTTAAATTTTTTATGTAATTAATTAGGGCGTGTGGTGGATACATGGCTTAAGTGGTTGCGATAAACGCAACCCAATAAAGTAAACACGGATCAGCATAAACGCGATCACGCCATCCGGGGCGATGAGCGCATTTATGCTGAGTAGACAAAAAAGGTCACGTAGCCACCGCGCGGACCAACTGCATAGCGTAAGAAGTTGAAACGAATAAATGATTCAAAGTTATACCCTTCAACTGAGCAGACGTGCTTACTTATTGTGAAAGACCTCTTCCACCAATTATGCGATCAACTTATTGCACCGCGACAAACCAACATATACTAATTGCTGATCTTGGATTTTGTCATAGTCGTACACGACCTCGGGGAAAGTTCCACCTTGCGACTTATGAAAAGCACAGGCACTAACCACCGGAAACTGAATGCGTTTGCATTCGATAATGCCGCTCAGTTTGATACTAAAATAATAATTCTCTATACAGAAGTGAAATAGTGAATTCAAAACCAAGAGCGTTACGTTGGCATGAAATATTTTAAACTCTCATAACTCTTTCCTGGCTAAACGAAATTTCTTGATTAGCACCTCAATCGAAGGACAAGGCATAAAAAGGTCATGTCGTTTACTTACTGAATTGTTTAAAAAGAGAACGTTGATTTCAAGCAAATCTATAAATAAGGGTGCTAGAGAAAAGTTGACGTCATTTGCTTCTCACTCTCCGCTTGGATCGCATCTCAGCAGGCAACAGGCCGGCTTGCTCTGACCGGGCGTGCTTCTCAGGCACAGACATCAATAGCAAAGGACCCCCCCTCCCCCCCCCCCGTTTGTACTGCTTCGCTTCAACCAGTGCGCCGTCAAAATGTGTCCGTGTTACTCGAATTCAACAACACAATTGGCCCTTTTCAGAGCCAACAAATGTATTCTAAAGAGTTATTTGTGCAATATTTCCTAATATGTTTACCACATACTTGCTACAATCTCTTAATTCAACTCGTAGCATCATACAATATCTGATTTATTACGAATAATCGACAATACGATAATTTGAGGATGTTCCGAAGACGCTGCTGCAGTGCCGTTGGGATGTAGTAACAGTATAATGCTCATCTTGTACATTCCCTGCCAAGACATCAATTTCATATAGCTTATTTTCTATTTAGCCTATTTCTTCGTTTTCTGATCTGGGAAATAGGCTATATGACAACCACAGGGATTAAGTCGAAATTTGGAAACGCAGCTCAATCTTCAGCGATTCCACATACCCGAAGATTGGCAGCTGTTCGGATCAGCCGATCATGAGGCTTCTTGTAGTGGTGCCTAACGGGATTGTATCTTGACTTTACCGATGCTGCGATTGTCACGAGGAGCTCTTACTAGCTAGAAAGATTAAATGAAATTTACCGAATCAGTCGAAAGTAGTATGTTTTACACAATTTGAATAGCAGACGATGTTCCTCCCTTTCGTATTCTTCGTCTTCTTCTGATCGATCAATCTGGGACATAAGGTATATGAAGTAGATGTCTTGGTTAGGGATTAACATATCTTTAAAAATTCATGGACGCGTTCGGATGGACAATAAAACATTATTTCAATAGTTTACAATAAATGAAAAAACATGAATGTTTTGCCTTCGAGCAAATTTTAAAGTTGCGTTAAAGTTATGGAAATCTGAATTCGAAACCCAATACAAGCGCTAATATGAAGGCTCTGCTTTATTTAATATGATATTTGCAATAGATTTCTTTATTGAAGCTAACATGTAGAAAAATTTCAGATCAATAGATGCTTATTACAACTAGTCAAGAATCAGTTTAGTGAACACTATTTAAAATCCGTTGCAATTTTAATACATTTTCCAATTTCCGTACTCGAGAATTTAGTAAATGTTAAATCAATGATGCTGTTAGAAATACCATACAATGCTAAGAACTATGATGTTATTACGGTCCGACGGCGCTGCAGCGATGTTCTCAAATTTCATGAGATTATGTGGTATAAATAATGTGAACCAAATCAAGTTTTGTACAATACCGTTAGATATGATCTAAATAAATAGATTTCCTGATAGATAAATCAGGATATATTATTCAATAAACCCTTTTATGAACGTTTGTTGGCCCTGAAAAGGGGCCGATTGAGCTTGTATTCTGTCACAGATGAATAGGTGCACAACAGCAACAGGGTAGCGGATCACAGGGATTTAGTTGAAATCTGGAATCTTGAAATCTTGAGCGATTTCTCAAGCCAGACGCTCGATAAGCAGTTCCTCGGATCAGCCACTCAGGGGGCTCTGGTATTGGTGCCTAGCGGGCTTGTTTCTTGACTGCACTACCAATGCTGATTTTATCACGAGTCGAAATTTGGAAGCGCGGATCGGTCAACCTAGAAATCTTGAGCGATTTCATAATCCAGATGCTGGATTGGCAGTTTGAAGATTAACAGCTCAGCAGGTGCTTCGCGCTAAGCAAGTTCGGAGGAGCTCTTACCAGCTCGAAAGCGGAAATGGAATGAAACTGAATCCGACGAAAGAAGCATGTTTTATAACCTTAGAATAGCAGATGATGCTTCTCCCTTTTGTGCTCTTCGCTTTCTGATCGACCAATCTAGGAAATGGGTATGTGCCAATAATGTGTTGGGCTAAGAATTACTTGAAAATTACAGAGAATGCTAATGCGTGAGAAATTGGTCGAACATGAATTGTTGGAAGAGTTGACATTAACTGAATATTCAGCTATTGATAATCAAATGTTTTCTCTACTATGAAGGTAAATTTCTGATCCTTGGGTGCCATAATTATTACAATTGTTCAATGAGAATATCGTTTCAAAAGCATTCTAAATATGTCGCAATTTTGTTACATGGGATAATTTTCCTAATCAAAGTGTTCCCATAAAATATGGAACATCAAAGACGCTGTTAGAAATGCCACTCTATTTTACAATCGTTGTAAAATGTTGAGCACTCACCCCGTTGGCACTGCAGTAGCGGCCGAGAATACAGTCTCAAATTCTTGAGTCATAAATTAGTCATGACAAATGAAATTTTGTATGAAGCTGTGAAATTGATTTACGAATATAAGAAGTCATAAATAAAGTCGGAAATATTTCTCTTTTAACCCTTTTCCACTAATTGGATGGCCCTGAAAAGGGCCGATGGCTTTGTTAGCTTTGATGCTCTCACAGATAAATAACACTGCGGGATGTTATCAGTTGATTGCCATGGTTAAACGGGGAATCCTCAACTCAAATGTATAAATTTGAGCAAGTTACTTATACGACGAACCAGCTGAATATTTCGAAGCGTGGATGGCGCACAACAGCAACGGGTAGTGGATCACCGGGCTTCTTGACCACCAATGCTGATTTTATCACGAGTCAAAATCTTGAAGCGCGGGTCAACAGCTCCTTGGCCGATGAAATTTGCGGCGGCGATGACGATGGCTGGGTGAACGCAAACAAACGGTGAACCACAAAGCGAGAATGACTCGCCCGACCATGTTCACAGTTCGACCGCAAATTCTCTTGTGGACTGCTTCCTCTTCTTCTTCTTCTTGACGGCGGCAGCGGTGATGGCTTTGGCTTCGGACAGCATCTTCTCTCACTCGCTCGACAGTTTGATTTGAGAGAAGCAAGACGAACTGGGGGGTCCGTCGCTATCGATGTTTGTGCATGAGAAGCACACCCGGTCAGAGCAAGCCGATCTGTTGCCTGCTGAGTTGCGAGCCAATCGAAGAGTGAAATGCAAATGACGTCAACTTTTCTCTAGCACCCCTATTTATAGATTTGCTTGAAATCAACGTTCTCTTTTAAAACAGTTATAAAACTATTTGGAGAGGTATGTGGGATTCAGTAAGTAAACGACATGAACCTTTGATGTCTTGGCTTTCGATTGAGGTGCTAATCAAGGAATTTCGTTAAGCCAACAAAAAGTTATAAACGTTTAAAATATTTCATGCCAACGTAACGCTCTTGATTTTGAAATTCCAATTTCACTCCTGTATAGAGAAGAAAGACGTAATTCTACGTCAAAAAAAAAAAAACAAACAGGGTTTTCTTCTGCAGCTGCTACGCACCCCCGTGTTGGTCTATCGACCAGTTCAACGAGATGCCCGACAAGCTGACTGAAGAGCTCACCGACCATAGACCAGTCGTCATAGGCGGCGATTTCAACACGTTGGCCATAGAATGGAGTAGTCGCTTCACCAACTCAAGAGGGAGAAGTTTACTGGAGGCCTTAGCAAGTCTAAACGTAGATGTTGCCAACGATGGTACCGTAATCCGGGGTAACATTGATCAGTTTTTTAGATATTTCTTAAATTTTTCATTTGAAATTCCAAATGTCACAAGTTTTATATTTTGAAAACAAGTACTGGCACTCACCACCCGTGTCTATATACTGTATTTTTGTTTTTGAAACATTTAAGTATGTTTAAATAAATGTTTTAAGTGATTTTTTGATTTAGCTGATATGGGGTAACATTGATCACCCATGTAAACAACGTTCGGTAATATTGAAAATACCGTTACTTACTTAAATCATGGACCCTAAAGCCGAATATGAAAACCAAACTCTTACAAGTCATTTACTTTTTGAGTTATTTCAAAAACAAAAACACCTCGAACCGTGGAATACGCCTAAAGGTAGGCAATTTCCTAAGAAAATTCTACATTCTTAACAGTAATTTGTTAATGTTGCCTAATTGAGCATTTTTTTGAATGTTTTGAAAACGGAATCGATTTTGGCGATGCCAGTTTTTATAAGAACCACATTTTCCTTGCTCATATCGCTTGCACAACTTATGTGAGACATGAATCTTTGGTAGTGTCATCCTTATTCATTGAAATCGTTGTTTCAAAAAGTTGTTAAATTTAAGCATGAAATAAATACAATTTTGGAAAAAATCTTAATTTTAATTAGCTCATGAATATAAGAAGGATAAGCGCAGTTCAAGCTTTGGAAATATTTCATCAATAAATGATGGTACGAACTTTTTACGAGATGGGTCATTCCGATCAATGTTACCCCGCTGATCAATGATACCCCGGATTACGGTACCACCAGCATATACCGTCGGGATGGCCGAGAGCCAATTATTGACGTAACCTTCTGTAGCCCTGGGCTGTCATGAAGTTTGAACTGGCGAGTGATTGAGGAGTATACGAACAGCGACCACTAAGCGCTTCGGTAGGGCAAAATGGTCCAAAATGCCACTTTAAGGATTTGTGTCGTTTTCTTGTAATAAGATCCACATTTGAAGGCCATTCGAAGTCTTAACAGTAACTTTACAATATTTGCTAGCTACCACAGTGAAAACATTTCCCAAATGTGAGTTTTTTTACGGTTTTAAATCGTATCGAAAAGTTGATTAAAAAATGGGGGTGGTTCAAAATGACCAAATGGGTGGGTTAAAATGCCATTTAGTATGGAGTTCGAAGAGTTAGCAACCATGCTTCCCCATGAGTTTGCTCTGTGGCATGGAAACGCTTATTGGTTAATAAAATCAACGGAAAACCTTAATATTTAGGCAAAAAAGTGAAAAGTGCTGAATATCACCGGGAAATTAAGTAAAAATCTATGAGTTTATGTCCATGGATTGTAGCAGCACTTCTTGGGTAAACGTATTTAAACGCCGTTTGGCAAATTATACAGATTGAAACGTTCTAGGAATGATTCAATGAGTCGGGCCATTTTACCCCATCTGTGCGTATTGGGCCATCTTCCCCTACAATGTTGGTAGCGGACGGCAGTTGGAAGCGCGTGCAATTCTATCGAAGGTGGAAAATGTCGCAGCTTGACAAGGAGGTGTTCGTTGCAGGCTTTGGCAATGCTCAGCACTTTACTGCGAATGAGTTGACAGCGGCATTAGCAGGAGCGTGCGATGCAACCATGCCGAGGGAGGCTAAACCGAGACATAGTCGCCGCCGAGCCTACTGGTGGTACTCGACGATTGCCAAACTGCGTGCAAGCTGCTTTCAGGCTAGGAGAAGGATGCTGAGGGCCTGTAACGACGCTGAAAAAGTAGATCGAAGACCAGCGTACAAGGCGGCAAAAACCGCTCTCAACAGGGAAATCAGGCTCAGCAAGAAAACCTGTCTGAGAGAGCTCTTTCGCAACGCTATTTTAAGGTGGTGGTGACCAATCGATTAAGTTTTCAGCTTAAACGGGTGTTCGGTTCTCCAGATTTGTGCTTTTGAAAATTTGAGGTTTGGCTTCGATTCATCTTCACCTTAAACCCGTGGGGTAACGTCTGCAGAGTTGCAATGGCGAAGTTAAGGGGCCAAACTGTACTACCCGATGGGTGTCCGGAGAAGATGACGCGCTATTCGCGCGGCACGACCTGACGAGCTGGCCGTCCACACCGTATGGAGCTCAGGACGACGATGAAGAGGAAACCCAAATAACAATCGATCGTGGTGGCGAAAGCCTTAAAACCGGGAAGGCCCGGGGAACAGACGGTATCCCCAACATAGCTCTGATTGCAGCAATCCTAATAGAAATCCAAATTTTGCTACGAAAATGTATCGAAGAAGGTATTATGAACCTTTCACCACTGGACTGCGAGTGCGGTCTTATAAGTGCGAAAGTGTGAACAAAAGTGCGGGATTGCATCAAATCATGTTAGTGTCTTCGGAGCACTTATTCTTTAATTTACGGAGAATAAGTCCCCCGAAGACACCTACTCGATTTAATGCCATTGCACACTTATATTAGCATTTCCGCACTTGTAACAACTTCTGCGATAGTCCAGTGGTGAAAGAAATGCGCAATCACTTTCCCGACATTTTGAAGCGAGAAAGTCTGATGCTGTTGCCGAACCAGGCAAGCCTCCTGGAGATCCATCAGCATATAGACCGATATGTCTGCTGAACACAGTTGGCAAAGTGCTGGAGCGAGTTATCATAAACAGGCTTACGGAATACACGGAGAGAGAAAACGGCTTGTGCGACATGCATTCGGCTTTCGGAAAGGTAGATCCACCGTTGATGCCATCCAAACGGTCGTGCAAGCAATAGAGACGGCGCGGAAGTAAAAGAAGAGAGATAATCGGCACTGCGGAATGGTGGAGTGCTGCACGAATTTCTTTGTAAGATTTTGAGGAGCTACTTTCAGAATCGTACACTGATCTACGAAACAGATGCTAGGAAAAGGTGCACAACAATCACTGCGGACGTTCCACAGCGTTCTATTCTCCGCCCGACCCTCTTTTTTTTTTGTTCTTAGCAAGGGGGGGGATATTCTACTCCACAGACCCCGGACCGAGGCCCGGAAGTGTGGGGTTGGGGACCATTTACTACATGCAAGCAGTAAACAGGACTACACCCCCGACCCACAAAACCACTTCCATTGCCGCCAAACCCTTCGTCTCTCCGGGACCAACAAGAAGGCATTGCTTTGGAGAGGGGCTATTGCACATCACATCCTCCAGGTTAGCTGCGTAGCCATGCAGCAACGAACATCGATGACACGCTCAGAGGGTCCACCAAGGTAGCGCTTTTCCAGCTTCCCAGGTGGTCCTTACCTCCCATTGTCCGCTGAAGGCGGGCAGGGTCCACCACTACGCTCGCGCCCAGCTGCACCGCAGGTATCAAGAACTGATACTGCGGGCTTCGCAATTTGACCTACTGAAAGCTCAGGCCCTATCAGCTAGCAAAAGCTGGGATTTCTGACGAAGGGGCCTCCACCTGCCCCGAACAACCAGAGGCTCGTATCCAACCCAGTAGGCCGGCGCCACGACAGCAACGCTACCAGGATGTTCTCCCCGCGGCCACTTAATCGCTGTAAGGGTCGATTTCGACCGTAGGGCACCGGTATGACCTACGTAGCCGACTGCGAACCCTTGGACTACCTGTTGTTTAGCGTCTGCACTAGCCACTCCTCGAGTCCACTCGCCACCTCCTTTGTTGTTCCAAGACGATGTGGGTGATAGCCGATGAAACGGCATTCCAGCCAAACTCGTCTTCACACATCCTCTGAACCAGATTGTCCGGAGTCATGTCCCCACCGCATGTGGCAAACATGCGGTCACGCATTGTGCGGAAACGCGGGCAGACGAACAAACCGTTTCCTCTAAACCTGCACAAACTGGACCTTCGGGAGAACCCGCATGACCGAAACGGTGTAGATACTGTCTAAAGCAGCCATGGTCCGAAAGGACCTGTGTCAGGTGGAATGTTAGTTCCCAATGGCGCCTATTGAGCCAGATATCTAACCTCGGAATCAACCTGTGAGTCCACACTCCCTTGGTGGAACTGTCCACGCACGCTGCCATTTGACCATAGGGGCTCGACTTTCCGGCACTGCTGCCAACTTTCAGGGTTAATATCCGCCTGGCCTTGCGAGCGCCGCCGAGTAGCTTCTCCCCTGACGGCTGCCTCGCACGCTTCTGCGATTGCTTGTTATAAGCATTCGCTTCCACACTTTTAGGGCTACCCGCAAAAACGATGGGCTTCGGCTGGGTAGACTCTTGCACCTTCAATTCCACGGGTTCTGCCGCTGCCACAGTCGCCATGGGTTCAGTATGGTTCTGCTTGGCCGCCAACATCGACTTACGAAGTCTCAACAGGGCCTGCTTGAGGTTCTTGCTGATGTTGGACTTCAAGGACGCAAAGTCAATGATGGAGTCAAGCTGCTGTGCTGCCACTTCCATCACAGAGAGCCCTCTGTACTTTTATTGATGGCCCTCATCAACCACGCTCCATCCATAACCTCACCCGATATGTTAGCTAGCCATGAAATATGGTGTCCAGCACTGGCCCTACGTGCGCTGCTGCCTCATCCTGCTTCCGCTCTCCTCAATGGAGACCTAGCTAACCTACTTCTTGCGAAGGGGTTCGCTTCCCTACTACTGCTACCTATGCTACTACTGTTATTTTGATTTAAATTTGAATTTGTAATCATTATGGATCCCACGAGTTGCACGGGAAAAGAGGTCCACCACACCAGAGCCCTGCATAAACGCGGTAAGGGACAAATTACTGTGAGGGGTGCCCAAGTACCTCACAGGCTCCGTTAACGATCGAGCATCTTTTTCACCCCCTCGTCCACTCATTCCTTGGCACGGTTTTTCGCTTCACACCTTGAATTGGGGCCTGCGTAGCTTAGTTTCGGTAATGAGCCATCGAGGCGCCTGAAAATCGGAAGTCATCCTCCAATCGGAATTGCAGGACCAACCCCATTATCGCGTCGGAGTAGACTACGTCCACCGTCGGGGACTAGTTGAGTGCATCGCGTAGTAACACCGGCAAAAGGTCGTCCGGGCGCTTCTGAACCGGAAGTTTCCTGCCACCGGAATCGTAGGGCCGACCTCGGCATCTACCAAGCCAGCTTCAAAATAGGCTAACTCCACCGTTGAGAACTAGTTGAATAGATCGCGTAGTTGCACCGGCAAATTGTCGTCGGGGCGCCTATGAACCAGAAGCTTCACTCCACAGGTCGCAGGACCTACCTCGACATCTGCTCGCATAGCATCGGTTTGGAAGATCTTCGTCGCAGTATGATTGATACACCTCGCGCCGGGGACACTCTGAGTAGTACGTAACGTATCACCGGCTTCAGTCGTCGGAGCTCCATTGAATCCTCCACCCAGAATCTCTGAACCGACTTTGGCACTCCACCTGCCTGTATCGAAGCATGAAGCCGGGGTAGACTAGCTCCACCGTCAGGGATTAGGCCGAGTAGCATCGATCATCACAAACCCGACGGGTTCGGGTCGGATTCGGGCTAAAAACTTTTCGGGTTCGGTTTGGTTTTGAAGCGACAGAATTATCGGGTACGAGTCGGCTTGAAAAAAGTCGAGTGTAGTCTGCCTTGGGTCGGGTTTGGTGATAATTGCGAACAGAGGAACAACATGAAAAAATGAATAAACATCTTTTTAATGTCTGGTTTTAGTCGAGTTTTTCTTCAATTTTACGGGTTACGGATCGGGTTCGGGTTTGAACAGCGATTTTTTTTCGAATTCTGGTCGGGATCGGGCAGAGCAGCTAGAGGCTGAATCTGATGAAGTGCATGAGCACAGCCCTTTCCCCATGAAGCTGCGCAGTGAATCAATTGTCACCCAACACGCAGCAACAAAGACATTGTCACATCTTATTCTTGTTGCAACAATTTTATTCCGCAACATGAGTTTATCATCACTTGAACAGAATATGACAATGATCGATCACCACGTGCGCAGCGATTTTCTGGGCTTCGCATCGCAATTTTCGAGAACTTTCTCCGTGTTGGTAAACATTGACACATTATCAAACAGCATCCATAAAACAAATTTGGTTTTGAGTTTAAAATAACTGATTAATCGCGAGTTGAAAAGGTTGCAACAATATTGCGCTCTGTGATTGTCATGACAATTTTGCTTTTAATTGTGTCCTTATCCGCAACAGTTGCGACAAACGGTTGTGAGCGAGCTTGCTTTGTTGTTAGTTTTTCGTCTCTTTTGATGACAATTTGATTCACTGAAGCTGCGTGATGTAGTTCCGGTAGAGATTGAGGTATAGGAGCAGTAGAGAAAGTCTTTCAGTGGTTAAGGAGAAGATGCATCGAAACCAAACCTCAAATTTCCAAGAGCACAAATCTAGAGAACCAGACAACTGTTTAAGTTAAAAATTTGATGGATTGGTCACTCGCTGGTTTTAGACTTGTGCTCTTGAAAATTTGAGCTGCGATTCATCTTCACTTCCAGCACGCATATCGTAATTCCCACGACGTGCTTTTGAAGGTTTTTGTACCCTACTATGAATAAAAAAAAACTCAAACCCTCACGCAATCGAGATGATTCACAGCAACAGAACAACTTCAACAGGTTTTTTCCCAGTAGAGACGTAACATCAGAAAGATTCCTGTTGGTCCGGTAGCTCCGGTTTGTGTCTTGTTGTATCAGTTACTCGTGAGTAATCGTATTTTCACTTGGTTTTCATTCTTCTTTTATGTATTTGTACTTGATAGATTTTTCTTATTTATTATTATTCCTCTTATTTATAGATTATGCTTTTTTTTTGTCTCTAGAGAGTTTTAGTTTATTCTATTGGTTCTTTTTTTAGCTATTCACAATTATTTACACTATACATACTTCATATTCAGTATTGATATAAACCGCTGGGTATTTGGATATTTTTCTGGAACAATTTTTTTTTGTCTTGGTCACCAAAGTAGAACTTTACTTGTATAGCGTATTTCGTTCGCTCGAACGACTCTTAATGAGTCTACCAGGTAATAGCCATGCACCTCAACCTCATGTTCTAGCATCATAACTAATTTATTAATTCAGCTTAAACAGTGTTTAAGGAAATGAAAATGTCAGTTTCCCTCGTCCCAATTAAATTAATATACTACCTTCTGACTACACATCTTGATCACACATACGCTCAGAATATATACATGTATGATTGCTCTGTGCTTGAAGCAGCCGGAAAATGCATTGACATATAACTCTCTGTCAGCAGCAAATTTTCACATTTCGACTTACAGCCCATTACTGATGTCATGCACATATATTATGCATAATAATGATACTTTATGGGCGATTAAAGTAGAAACAGCACCCAGCTTTTGAAACAAGCAACTCATTCAGCAAACCAAGAGCCTGGGAAAGGATCCAATCTCCAACAAGAAGCGCCCATCGGGTGGAACGATAAATCCTTCCCATTTGCATGATTCGGTGTGAGGGAAGGTATGTGATGTCGACATGAGACACGGTGAATGAAATGTGGAAATGCGTGTTTGCGTTTGGTGTCGTGCCTAGAAGTTCGTTTGGTTCTTTTCTCAACACCGATGGAACCATGACTCACTCCTATTTCCCAAGTAAAATTCTGTGTGTATTTCTGGAACACAAAGCTTAGGAAGCCGTTTATCTTTTAATTACAAGATCATGATAGGAACTTAATTTAATGGAGATACATAAAATTTTCCCATATGGCTGGCCTGGAAATTTGTTTGAATATCAAAAGCTTGTTCTTTAGACAAAGTTTTGATTTTTTATTAATAAGGAAATAGAGACATTTTACATATTTGTGACATTTGGCTTGAATGTCCTCAATGTGATTTTTGAAAGTTAAATTTTTATCTAGTATGAGCCCTAGATACTTAACTTCATCTGGCCAATTTATTGGAACCCCTCTCATCGTGACAACATGTCTACTTGAAGGTTTCAAATAAAGAGCTTTTGGTTTATGTGGGAATATTATTAGTTGAGTTTTGGAAGCATTAGGAGAAATCTTCCATTTTTGCAAGTATGAAGAAGAGGGGGACGGACCTGGTGTAGTGGTTAGAACACACGCCTCTCACGTCGAGGACCTGGGATCGAATCCCATCCCCGAGATAGTCACTAAAAAATTCAGTGACGACTTCCTTCGGAAGGGAAGTAAAGCCGTTGGTCCCGAGATGAACTACCCAGGGCTAAAAATCTCGTTAATAAAGATAGAAAAAAAAAAGTATGAAGAAAATATATCCAAACTTTGTTTGCAATCGACTACAGATGACACGCAGGCTTCGTCCTTTGGCGGAGAGGCCTGTGTCATCCGCAAACAAAGATTTTTGATATCCCTGAGGTAACTCAGGTAAGTCAGATGTGAAAATATTGTATAATATTGGTCCCAAAATGCTGCCTTGAGGAACAACAGCTCTTACAGGAAGTCTTTCAGATCTGGAGTTCTGATAACACTGCGGAACACGGTTTTGTCTCAAGCACCAAATTACCACTATTTACTTAATTAAGGGTTGCTGAAACCATTTCCATTTTCAAAAATATCATAGCACGTCTAGTTTTTGAGATAATGGCTGTTGAAAATGCGAAACTCGACTATTTCAGTCAACTTGCATGCAAGTTTACCAGCTTGTATGGCAATTTATTTGCTTAATTTGCCTCAGAACTCAAACTTCGTGTATATAACAATACTTATCAACAAAGTTAATGAAACTTCCGATGCTCAAAAGTTATTTTTTGTTGGTTTAGAAAAGTATTGTATTTTGTCATATAAAAGAAACGAAGAATTTTGTATAGCATGTTTGAGAAATCGATAAAATCTAAATAAAAACGTGCAATTTCAACCAAGTTATGTCTGAAACGAAAGTTAAAAACCTATTTTGCATGTTTGGTGGATCAGATCACAAAATTTTTTGATAAATCATTGTTAAAATTGTATGTGAAAATCAATAAAACCAGTGTTTTATGCAAATTTGACGACCTGTAGCTAAAATTGTGACGTGCTGGAACATTTCTGAGAATGGCATCAAATTCAGCACCCCCAAATCTACTAGAGACTAATAATTTGATACTTGAGACACGCAAAAATGTCATTTTTGTTACACTGTGTAATTAACCTGAAGTGTATGATTTGACAGATAACTTTGAATTATTCTAACAATGTATATTGGAAAATTAGAGTTTTTTAATTTAACAATCAAACCTTCATGCCAAACACTGTCGAATGCTTTTTCTTTGTCTAGAAGAGCAAGACCCGTAGAATAGACTTCAGAATTGTTGGAACGGATCAAATTTGTTACACGAAAAAGTTGATGGATGGTCGAATGTCCATGGCGGAATCTGTTCAAAATAACCTTTTCAAAAAGTTTACTGATTGAGGAAAGTAAACTGATTGGACGATAGCTAGCTGCTGCAGGATTGTTGTCTGGTTTTAAAATTGGTACAACCTTAGCATTTTTCCATTTCAAAGGAAAATATGCTAATTGAAAACATTTGTTAAATATATCAACTAAGAACGATAAGCTACTTTCTGGAAATTTCTTGACGAGGATGTAGAAATTTCCATCATCGCCAGGAGCTTTCACATTTTTGATTTTTTTTAAATAATAGTTCGCACTTCTTCCAAATCAGTCTCCCAGGAATTTTCGAAAACGTTCTCTTGATTGAGAATATTTTTGAAGTCCTGAGTAACTTTATTTTGAATTGGACTATTAAGTCCTAAATTACAATTGTGCGCGCTTTCAAACTGCATAGCAAGTTTTTGAGCTTTTTCGCAATTGGTTAGTAATAATTTGTTTTCCTCTTTCAATGCCGGTATTGGCTTCTGAGGTTTTTTCAAAATTTTAGATAATTTCCAAAAGGGCTTAGAGCCAGGGTCCAATTGAGAAATTTTATTTTCAAATTTTTTGTTTCTTAATTGTGCAAAACGTTTCTTGATCTCTTTCTGCAAATCCTGCCATATAATTTTGATAGGGGGATCGCGAATGCGTTGAATTTGCCTTCTCCTCACGTTTTTAAGACGGATCAAGAATTTAATATCATCGTCTATAATCACGGATTAAAATTTTACTTCACATTTTGGAATTGCAATGCTCCTGGCTTCAACAATGCAAGTCAATATCAAGTTTTGTTTGTAAAGAAATGTTAACATCAAGATTAGAGTCAATATAGGGGAACTTACGTATTCTCGGCAGTCTAAGCCGATGTCGCGCTTCTTTTCTAATTATCACGGACATCAGCACTTGAATTACGCTTCCTCACTTTTGACTCATATTCCGGACACCTTGATTCGAATTCCGGACACCTCATGGAAATCATTAATAGAAAAGTCAAACCATCAGTTGAAGTCGTCAAGCCGCTAAAGAGACGTCTAAGGCAGTTGGACATTATAAGTTTGCATAGATTTTTATAGAAAAAGCTTATTAAAACCAGCCTCGAAAGTGAGAACTTTTGACCAGCAAAAATTGAAACATTTCGTGTGAAATGTTTCCCATACAAAGTAGAGTGTCCGGAATAAGAAGCTGTCCGTAATATGATTCAAAACGGTATTCATGCGCTGTTCAATCCTTTATCGATTCACACCGACAGACTTGTTGAAATCTTTGTGGAAATGTTTTGCAACGCTGCGAACATCTCTTGTCAGTGTGACTATTGTCGGCAGCCTTAATCTTTTCGGCAACTTTCCCATAAGCGCGGCAGGCGAACCTGTTCGGCAGCTCCAAATCAGTAGCATTTTGAGGCGTGTTCATCTGAATTGATGACATCTCTGGCAAAATTGTTTGTTTCGTCTCGAAAATCTCGTCAGCGGGAAGCTGACAGACTAAAGAATCATCTGAATATTTTCGTTGGTGTGTTTGTATAGAAAAATACTGTGTATTTGGCGTTTGAAATTTGGTTGCCGATAATAGTCGAATGGTGCCGAAGCCGTAAGTCTCCCTATGTTTCATATACAGTCGCCTCTCCACATCTCGATATCGAAGGGACCATCGAGATAGGGCGAGATCGAGACAAAGAACAAATTTTTGATGAATACTAGATTGAAAAACACTCCGTTGCCAAGAAAGTAATACACAAACAGACGTCATTTAGCGCTTCTAACTTGTTTTGAATCCCAAAACATTGGTCTAGTAACCTTCGATATTGGTCATATCGACATACGGAGAGAAAATTAAGAACGAAAAATCAACATAAACACATCGAGATATGGAGATATCGAGACAAGGAGGATATCGAGATATGGAGAGTGAAAATGTATGCAGACTGAAGGGACTTATGAAATCATCGACATAGGGAGAGATATCGAGATGTGGAGAGTCGACTGTATATTCCAGTCGACTCGAAAATAATTGAAAGTGGAGCTCATATGATTGAGAATCGCCTCATGGGATATTTGAAATGTAACAGGGACATGATCAGAATCAAAATCAGCATGAGTAACAAATTGGCTACAAAGATGACTAGAGTCGATTAAGACCAAATCACTCGTAGATGGATTTCTAGAAGAGGAAAAACATGCAGGGCTATCAGGGTATTGAATTGAGAAATGTCCTGAAGAGCACTCATCAAATAAAATTCTGCCGTTGGAATTACTTTGAGAATTATTCCATGACCGATGTTTGGCATTAAAGCCACCAATGACAAAACATTTTGACTTATTGCGAGTAAATTTTCGCAAGTCAGTTTGGAGCAAATTAACTTGCTGTCCAGAGCATTGAAAAGGCAAATAGGCAGCTATGAAAGTATATTTACCAAGCTGTGTTTCAACAGAAACACCTAAGATTTTAAAAACTTTAGTTTCAAATGATGAAAACAGTTGATGTTTTATACGCCTATAAATGATTATTGCAACTCCCCAACATGCCCCATCAAGTCGATCATTACGATAAACAAAAAAATTAGGATCTCTTTTGAGTTTTGATCCAGTTTTTAAATATGTTTCAGTAATAACTGCTATATGCACGTTAGTAACTGTAAGAAAATTAAACAGCTCGTCCTCTTTACCCTTCAAGGAACTGACTGGTTGGTCGACTGTATATTGGATGTTTTGGGTTGAAAATTGGCAGTTCAGTCTACTGAATTAATCAAAAACAACTATATGTTTTCGTTATCCGACGTTTCCAATAAGGACCGAAACGTCGGATAACGAAAACATATAGTTGTTTTTGATTAATTCAGTAGACTGAACTGCCAATTTTCAACCCAAAACATCCTTCAAGGAACGAGCATTCCAATTTAAAATATTTAAATTATTATTTATTGGATCCATTAGAAAAACGTAATCCAATAACAATGTGATTAGTAAATTTAACACCAACTTGGTCTGTCATAGTGCTGGCTTTGAACATTGCATCAATCATTAGATTCAATTGTTCAGTTAGAAAATTAAAATCAGATGCAGACATATCACTTAAAGTGGGTACTAGGCCTATTCATATTTTCAAAACTGTCTGGAAACTCCCCAGTCAACCAATACTTTGATTTTTCATTGCGAAATGAACTTCTGGCCAAAATTTCATTCAATTTAGAGTACATTTAGGTGTGCTTCAAATCAATTATGTGTTTTTGGGCTATTTTCAAGATTTAAAAAATCATAACTACCGAACGAAGCATCAAAATTCATCGGAAATACTTCTACATAGTAGTTTATCCAATTCTACGAACTTTTGCCGAACACAATTTTATGATTGGAGCAAGTTTTAACATAGTTTGGTTGAGGTTTGTATCTCGAGGTTCTTGAAAATCTCTTTTTTCGGGAATTGTTTTCACTGAACAGCATGCCTGCATGAAAATTTCGGATTTTTAATTTCCAGACATGATGACAATGCATATCCAAAAGTCAATCCCGTTCAAAGTAACCATTTATCTTACGAAAATAAATTGTAAAAAATAGATAATTATGAAGCACATTTGTAAATCCACTGTGGGTGAGCCAAGAGCACCACCGTGAGCTTCAATGAATACAAAAAATGAACACGTTAGCACTGCCTTTTCTCAGTCGATGATGATGATTGTTTTCAAATCGTTCTAAATGATCAGTGAAATGCGATCAAAACAATCATCACTCGGAAAGAAAAAGCAATGCTAACTTGTTCAATTCATTCGTTTCCGGTACATGTGTCATGCATGATTTAACTATCATTAACGATCAACGCTCCGTCATCGTAATCATCGTCATCATCAAAACTTCAAAAGCAGTTTTTCTGTTCAAAACTGAAAATTAGTCAATGAAAATGTGTTCACTGTGTTTCGGTTGGCGAATAGAATACAGTGAACACATTTTCCTCTAAATTTTCTTGATTTTGAACGAAAAAACTGCTTTCGAAAATTCCGAAATCAATGACGGATCCTGCCCCCTTAAGTTGCGATGCGGTGCTCGATCTTTGGGCATTTATTGTAATTTATTGCCTTTAGCAACATGTAATCTGTTGATGGTCAATGAATTCATAAATGTATTATGTTTCATTCCCGTTGACTAGGGCCTGAAAAAATAATACAAATGCATGTTTCATATACCATGTATATTGAGAAAACTGTAATTTCTGGTTACAACGGAGTACAAATTTGGATCAAACAATGTTAAAATTTAATTTAATCTTGTTAGCGTGTTCAACAAACTTTAACAGAATAGAATCAGCTTTCAAATAGTGGTAATAGCAAGTGGTTTTGATTTTCCACATGCTAGTTATGATTTTTCAAACCTTGAAATAAGCCCAAAAACACATTTCACCTTGAAGCATACTGAAATCTTTATCAAATGAGCTGAAAATTTGACCAGACATTGTTCTTAGCATAAGAATTCCGAATACTGCTTGACCGGTAGATTTCCAGACATTTTTTTAAATATGAACAGGTGTAGTGGGTACATTATGTGATGATTTTCCGTTAGAATTTTCGGTAAACGAAGAAATTGAGTAGAAGTTACCGGTGGCGGCAGGGTTTTATTCCATTTGATTTGAAACAATTAGAATGTGTACTCTTAGTATGAAAAGCGGAGGAGTTCAAATTACCTGCAATGATATCGGCAAAAGATTTTCCTTGGGTAGATACATTCGAAATTAAAAGATTCGAACGGCTACCTGGCCGATTAAAATTAGTTTGTGAATGAGCATGATTATGATGGGTATGATTCTTGATCAAGCGATCATTAACTGAAAAATTAGCATTGTTCGATACTCCACCAGGAAAACTCCGGAAACGACCGTTATCGTAACGGATATTATCTTTCATCTGCCTGGCACGAGCCTCGACGACTCGCCTACGCAAAGGGCAAGCCCAAAAATTTGATTTATGATTGGCCCCGCAATTGGTGCATATGAACTTATCGGTATCTTCCTTCACTGGATAGACGTCCTTGGCGTGAGAAGAACCTCCGCAAATCATGCATTTAGCATCCATGCGACGATTGTTTGTACCATGACCCCACTTTTGGCACCGACGGCACTGAGTGGGGTTCTAGTAATATCCTCCAGGTTTCTGGAAATGTTCCCATGTCACACGGGCATCGAACATAAGTCTAGCTTTTTCTAAAGCTTCAATATTATTTAGACCTTTTTTGTTAAAGTGAATTAAATATTATTCTTGAGAAAGCCCTTTCCGAACAATACCAGATTGGGTTCTCTTTTTCATAATGATTACTTGGACTGGGGAAAATCCAAGTAAATTATTTATTCCATTTTTTATCTCTTCAGGTGACTTATAGTCACTTGAGAGACCTTTCAAGACGACTTTGAACAAACGTTCAGTTTTGTCGTCATAAGTAAAAAAATGTGCTTCTTCTCTTCAAGATGTTTGAGAAGAAGTTCGCGATCCTTAAGAGCTTCCGGCAAAACGCGACAGTCTTCTTTCTTTGTGATTTGGAATGAAACCTTGATTCCCCTAATGGAGCTCAAGATCTCCTGCCTAAATCCCCCAAATTCGGAACAACTGACCACGATAAGCAGCACTCTTTGCTTCCTCACTTGAATCAAACAGCCTGGGCTAGAGGCTGCTTCAATTTGGTTTTTGGAAAATTTGTCTAGAGCATCGAACTGATTGCTAATTTCGATACAATTATCAACTTTATCCATTTCACCCTTTGAAGAAAGTTCGCATTCCGGAGAAACGTCCTTTCTTCCATTCTTGTCACGTTTAGTGACAGTTTTAAATCCCACTTTTTTTGGAAGGAAGTTGTGATTCGAAGATTTACCCTTCCTTTTGTTTGTTTTTGCAACCATGTTTATTGAATAAACGAAAGAAGACAAGACCTCCTAAGAGGTTTCTTTTCCCAAGACGGTGTCCAAGAAGGATTATCACCGCTAGCTTTCGCCAACGGGTCCAACGAAAAATCGAAGGCACGGGTCCAAACAAGGATCGTAAAGGGATCAATAGTAGAAAAAATAGTACTGAAAAGTACTGTTTTACTAGCACTGAAAAGTACCGTTTTCTATTTTAGCACTGAAAAGTAGTGTTTTTTAGCACTGAAAAGTATTGTTTTATTGCATTAGGTAGTTTTTAATAAACTTCCAAGAGCAGCGAGAATTCATGTACGCTTTACTGGGGTAATCTGCAATCAGACCCCTAAGAAGGCATCACCATCGAAGACCTACTAAATCCAGGCCATGCACTGTACAAGAGTAATGCTTCACTGTTCAAGTAGTGTAGAGTGTGCACAGACATCACCCTTGACCCTTTGGTTTCCAAATGTTTCCCATTTCAACGGGAACGGAGCCTTGAGTAACAAAAGGAGATGGAGAACAGTTCTTGTGAAAAAAAAATAGTCTAAAACTGAATACTGATAATGTTTTACATTGTTTGCCGACCCGTTAACTGTATTAATCTGAATCCCTCGAGTTCCAACATTGTTAGTGATATGGAAACAGTATGACGTATCTGCTGATTGAAATTGTATGTTTTGGTTTTGCATATAGGTCGTTCTGCATAGTTCTCCATGTATTAGAAAAAGTCCATACGGTAATGTTCCAAAACCCCAAACTAGTAAAACAACAGTTGTTCGGACCGACATTTCTCCTTCCAATTCAATCCTGAGGTATTCTTATGTCGTTCAATATTCATACAGTAAAGTTCTGAAAACATAATTTGTAACACATATTATTGTTAACTCCGAAATGTTGATCCTGTAACGAGAAATATACCACACCACCGATTCTTTCTGCGTGTAACGTGTAAATAATTACTCTATGCTTCTTTACAAATTCCCCGGAATCGGATTAAATTTGTTCTGTTTTAAAAATACTCACCAATCTGTTCCGAAACCCGTAATCCAATTTTCGTCCTTGCCTACCCACGAACAAGTTGACGAACACAGTGGTCTGATTACACTTTTCCCACTCAAATTATCGATATCTACTACACTGGCTTCCAGTTGCCATCAATCACAGAAATAGCACTCGTTTACCCTTTTGCGGAATCACACTCGCATAACAAAAGCTCTCCTTCCACCGGCACCCAGCTGGTATACTGCCGATTTTTAATTACACACTCATTCACCCACCGCGGCAAGCAGGATACCAAAAACAACTGCACGAAACTTCTCCCTAATTTGGGGACTCCCGTCTCGACCGTTTCTCGCCGGCGATCCCACGTCCAAGTGTGATAATCTCCGCCAATGACAAACGATTCGACCGCTGACGGGTTCGCCACCACAGACGCCGAATCCGCTGAGAAAACAAACCCACACTCCCAAAAAACACGACCGCTTTGAACAACAAACAACGGCTTCCGGAAAGGGAAACGTGACCGGACAACCCGACGTGTCGACCGACAATGCGGAAATGACAATCAAGTGCACAGGTATAAATGGTGCTCCAAATGGGAGTCCCCCTTTACCCCCGCGTGCCTTTGGAGTGGCGAGAGGTCCTTCGTAGATGAGAGTGAGCAGAATTAGGAAGAGAAGAAAATATCCTTGCTCACAGGATCCTTGCTTGGCAGTGAGAGACTTCTCCAGGATGAACTACACCGCACTGAGTTGGATGAATTTTTGAACAGCCGATTCAATACCATAGACGAACCATAAAGATACGTAGATATGTTGGCTTTATGCACGCTCTGTCTAAAATGGGTTATTATGCGAACCGCATAATAGATAACATCTAAACAAATAACACTGTACCAACAAATTCAAGCCTCAATGCTCGATTTTCAACCGCATCTCTCTATCCTCGGTTGTGCCCCACGTATCCCAAAACGTAGAACACTTGGTTTGCATAACTAACTCACTGCATTCCACGACTTCTTGTACTAACCGGATCCAAGGCAAACATCATCTTTTGCATGGTTCAGTGCGCAATGTATCTTCGTGCTGTGCGTACACGAATACTCTCTGCTCTTGGAAGTTTTTTTTAAAAACTACCTAAAGCAATAAAACAGTACTTTTCAGTGATAAAATTAAAAACAGTACTTTTCAGTGCTAGTAAAACAGAACTTTTCAGTACTATTTTTTCTACTATTGATCCCATTACGATCCTTGTTTGGACCCGTGCCTTCGATTTTTCGTTGGACCCGTTGGCGAAAGATAGCGGTGGTAATCTTTCTTGGACACCATCTTGGGAAAACCTCTTAGGAGGTATATACTTCTTTCGTTTATTCACTAAACATGGTTACAAACAACAACTACAAACAAAAGGAAGCGTGAATTTCGGAATTCACAACTTCCTTCCAAAAAAGTTGTATATAAAACTGTTACTACACGTGGCAAGAATGGAAGAAAGAACGTTTCTACGGAATGCGTACTTTTTTCCAAGGGTGAAATGAATATGTGTATCGAAATGAGCAATCAGTTCGATGATCTAGACAAATTTTCCGAACACCAAATCGAAGCAGTCTTTAGCCCAGGTTGTTTGATTCAAGTGAGGAAGCAAAGAGTGCCGCCTATCGTGGTCAGTTGTTTCGAATTTGGGGGATTTATGCAGGAGATCTTGAGCTCCATTAGGGGAATCAAGGTTTCCTTCCAAATCACAAGGAAAGGAGACTGTCGCGTTTCGCGGGAAACTCTTAAAGATCGCGAACTTCTTCACAAATATCTTGAAGAGAAAAAACACAATTTTTTTACTTATGACGACAAAATTGATCATTTGTTCAAAGTTGTCTTGAAAGGTCTCTCAAGTGACTATAAGGCATCTGAAGAGATAAAAAATGGAATAAATGGGTTACTTGGATTTTCTCCAATCCAAGTAATCATTATGAAAAAGAGAACCCAATCTGGCAATGTTCGGAAAGGGCTTTCTCAAGAATATTATTCAGTTTACTTTAATAAAAAAGATCTAAATACCGTAAAATGGGGTTAAGTTGATCACTTTTGAGTAATTCTGTTTTAAATTTCCGAGTAGGATGCATGTATTATCAGCCAAATATTTTTAAACCTGTACTGATTGGATGTGTATCGAATTATACAAACGTAATTTTGACAAAATGTTAACATGATAACAGCAAAAATTTTTGAATTCAAAAATATAAAGTTTTTGATTCCGGGGTGAAGTTTATCGATTACTGCGATAGGTTTCGTAAATTAAAAAGATATGTTATTCACTAAATTTGGGGTCACGAAATCTGAATCAAGTTTAAAAAACCTAACAACTTTTTGATAAATCGGTCGAATTTAGAATAAAATGTTGTTAATTACAGAATACACTACATTGAACGGTAATATTAAAGCTTTAGAAAAAGCTTGACTTATGTTTGATGTCCGTGTGACATGGGAACATTTACTAAGTTTGGAATCCTCGAAATTGTACATTGAAGATGGTATGCTACTCCCAAGCTACATCTGTTGGTTCCCTGTACAATTTTGATTATTCCGGTCAATCACGGAGTAGCAACTACGAATTGTACGGTCATCAATGTTTATGCTTATGCTTTTGTGTGCTCACAGTGCAATCAATAAACTAAGGATATTCTCTGATTTTTTATATCACAAAACATGGTTGAAGACATCTGTATAAGCTGACAAGCTGTAAAAGTATTCCATGGGCGTAAATAGCCATCAGACTTGATATGGGCCCCGGCCCCTTCTCATGAGAGATAAAAATAGTAAAGGTTTTAGATAACTTAACTTGTTTCGATAATATTTGTGAACCGATAAAAGTGGCGCATTTTCATACAGAGGTATTTTCATAAAAAAGTTGAAATTTAGCGTGACATAATTTGTGTTCATCCCCTATAACAGTTGTTTGAAGAAAGCAGGATGGAAGGTATTTTGGATTTATTAATATCCAAGCAGAGTATTATTATTATTTATCTTTATTTGAGTGGCTTTTCACCCTTGGCGAGTTCGCAACTCCAAGCAGAGTAAGGTAGGACAAAAGTTCGAACTTAGTGGTATATTCAAAATTTTCCTAAAAACAATAGCAGTTGAAAAGAAATAAATACCATAAAGTGAACCTTCAACATATTTGCTATAATTTCGCTGAATGTCTTAAACGAAGTTTGGCCCCACCGATGAAGTAAAAGTTGGCTGGCCGAAACACAAAATACAGACACTTTTACGACCGACATACTTTATACCATACTTTATACCAGCCATAAACTTATGTTTACAGATAAATACACACTTATTTTTCATCAAAAATTTCCCAGAGCCCAAAAATGCAGTTTTTCGCAAAACTAAGTAAAGATAAGAAATGTTGGTGACTGTTTTTCACGATCAGGCAAATTTCTTTACTTGAAGATAATATGTGAATTTGGGGTAATTTGTAAATTTCTCTACGAGCATTTATGTGTCGAACTTTTGCCCCGCTGATTCGACCTTTTGCCACAATATGAGCTAAAAATTGATTCCAAGCAATTATGTAGTAACTAATACACCTCAAAGCATCCTTATGATAACGCCCTTACATAAAAAAAATCAAAGAATCCTTATTTATTTCCATGCAATGAAAGTTTGACCAAAAATTATATTTTTTTACGTCAAAAAACAACAAATGGCCATAATTTTTCCAAATCTCAATCGATTCTTATGATATTTATAGTTATAGCAGGTCCGTCCCACTCGGGCTCAGATTGGGTTCCACTTCTAGTACTGCATTTGGTCCCTCGGTAGTGCAAAAGGTACCCAAGTTTGACAGATCGCAGTACACTTTGAACGGCATTCTAGATTACCTTATGAGCCATAAAATTTTGGGCAACTGCAAGGGACATGGGGGTCTTTAATTTGTCTTTGGTTATAGTCTCTTACTTAAATGTTGCGTAAGAAAAATAAATAAATATAAATACAAAATATGTAATATTATAAACATTTATAAGAATTAAGAGCGTGTCTAAAACAATCTTCAGTTTCAACAAGGTTTCACGTTTGTTCTACAGAAACAAATAGTAACATGGTCTTATTGTCTTTTCAATCTAAAAACTTCAGAAAATTGGTGTCAATATAACATTACAAAAAAAATTGCGACATCTACGACTTTACACGATTCAATGTTGTGTTTTGTACGAATCCGCCACTATCTTACTATACGTAAAGGGATTTCAATGTTTACAGTTTTGCTGTCGCATTTGATTACAACTGCTTTACTATCGTCTACTTACCAGCAGTTCATATCTGTTCCCGACGTCTCGGAGACAAATTTATGAATTACACATAAATTTGAATATGAAACATTTAAAAGTTCGCGAAAAACGTATACGTATATAAAAATATTAAGATACTTTGGTTTTATAATTAATAATACCACTACAAATGGATCAAGTTCTGCTAATTCTGAAACATGCTTCAATGAATTTCAATATCGGGAAAGGGCAAAATGGAAACAGTATGGTAGTACCGGGTACCCCCGTTGGTATGACCGCATTTAATCTGAACACTTTTTAATTTGTACCCCGCTAATTTGCACATCGTTCAGATTAAAAATGGTTCAAACGTCATCTAGCCCATGGGACGTAGTAAAGTGAAATGGAACGCTGTGGAACGGAGCGCAAAATCAAAACAAAACAGTGAAAGAGGTAACCAGAAATACGGTTCTAGGGTGACTAGATGTTAAAATTAAAAATGAACCCCGATGGTTTGCATGAGGTGCCTTTCAAATTAACGGGGGTGCACTGTATGTGTCGTTTTAAAATTACATATTGCTATTGCCTGTCAAACAATGATCATCCAGAAATGTATATTCAAAATGCATTTAACGCGTTTAGTATCACAAGTGTATGTTTGATACTAAAAACTAGTTTTAACTATATTGTCATTTCTTCTCCATTTTTTTTCGGGGGGGGCCAAGCCCATGTTTCGGGGGGGCCAGGCCCCCCTGGCCCCTCCCTTTTTACGCCAATGAGTATTGCATCGAAAAGCATAATGTTTTTTTTTATTAAAATAAATATTATTTTTGAGAATTTACTAGATAGGCTTGTCTTGTATCAGCAAGTTCGGACATAACTCTTGTATCAGCATGTTTGGACATAAGTTCACTTTTGCTGGCACAACAACCTAATGGTTGAAAATTTTTAGGAATTTCTTAACAGGCGAAATCAGTGATGCATTTTGAACTGAACGCGAGCCAAAAGTGAACGGAGCCCGAGCCAAATTTGCACGAGAACGCAGTAGACAATGAACTTCCGAGCAAGAGCCAGCCGCTGCTCAAGAACGGCCCGTTCAGTTCACAATTTAGATTGGAGCTCTTACGTGAGAAATGAATTAATTGATCGTCTCAAATTTTCATGAACAGAAAAATCATACTGCACTTGCTGTTTTAAATTTCTAAACATAGCTTTGACATAGATTTTTGTCGTGTATCAGTCAAAGTCAATTGGGTTCAGTTTTTGGCTCGCACGGGTTCATATTTTTGAACTGCTCAATGTTCAAGCCTACTTGATCGCTGCGTTTAACAAATTGAACTGGAACGCGAACTGAAAGCGTTCAAATGCATCACTGGGCGAAATTATGTTTTACTCATGCATAATATTATTTGTTCTTAAATGTTTCACGCATTGTGATCGAAACCGAATTATCGTTGAGCAATTTTATTGTGGCAAAGATGTTGTTTCAATATGTTGCTTTGTTATACAATAAATGCAGAGTATTCCAAGTTTATTGATTGCACTGTGAGCATACAAAAGTTAAAAAACTATTCAAGATCGAAATTCCAAGCTCGTCAAAAACATTGTTGAAATCAATGTGCCCTGTGAGCCCTGATCATTCTATTGCCATGAGGCTTTAACTAATATAATAAGGCATCAAAATATACTCATAAGAGAAACTTGCAAAGAAAAAGAGGTCGGAAATTATAAAAAAAAATAATATAAATTCACTATATCTTTAGATGTGACGATTTCACAGCTTTGGTATATTGGGCAAAGTTGTGTATTTTTGTAATATATAGAATGTTGTAGAACATATCATGTTCATAAATTGCACATCAAGCATAGAAATGTCAAAAAACTGATATTTATGGTAAAATAGATGAAATTTAAAAAATTAACCTTGAAAACGAAGTAAAAAATATCAAGTATGTTCAGCAAAGTTGTTGAAAATAAAAAGATCTAAAACTTTGCTGAATCCAAGATCGCCCCAAATTTTTTTACAAAACAATATTGTTTTTTCTCGGGTGCCCTATTTAGTATAATTTAAAAAATATTTTTCATTATTACTCGGGATGCTTATTCAAAACAATGTCCCGAAGACACCTACGCTAAAACGCCTCTAAGAGGATTTCACCGTCAATTTTCAGTTTAGTCCCACTGTGGGACGTCTGTCCAGTGAAGGAAGATACCGTAATCTGGGGTATCATTGATCAGCGGGGTAACATTGATCGGAATGGCTCATCTTGTAAAAAGCTCGTATTGTCATTAATTGATGGATCATTTACAAATCACGAATGATGCTTCTCTTTCTTATATTCATAAGCTCATGTAAGTGAGGATTTTTGCGAAAATTGCGTTTACCTTATGCGTAAATTTGTCAAATTTTCGAAACTATGATTTCAATGGGTAAGGATGACACTACCGAAGATTCATGTCTTACATAAGTTCTGCAAACGATATGAGCAAGGAAAATGCGGTTCTTGCTAAAAATGGCATCGCCAAAAACGATTCCGTTGTCAAAACTTTCTTAAGTATGCTCAATTAGGCAACATTAGCGAATTACTGTAAAGAATATAGAATTCCCTTTGAAAATTGCCTATCTTTAGGCGTATTCCGTGGTTCGAAGTGTTTTTAATTTAAAAAAAACTCAAAAAGTAAATGACTTGTAAGCGTTTGGCCTTCATATTCGGTTTCGGGGGGGCATGATTTAAGTAAGTAACGATTTCAATATTACCGAACGTTGTTTACATAGGTGCTCAATGTTACCCCATATCAGATAAATCAAAAAATCACTTCAAACATTTTTTTAAACATGCTTAAATCTTTCAAAAAACAAAATGCATTATATAGTCACAAGCTATGGGTGGCAGTGCTTGTTTTTAAAATATAAAATTTGCAACATTTAAATTTTCAAACGAAAAATTTATGAAATATTCAAAAAAATTATCAATGTTACCCCGGATTACGGTACCGATAAGTTCATATGCGCGAATTGCGGGGGCAATCATAAGTCCAATTTTTGAGCTTGCCCTTCGCGTAGGCGAGTCGTCGAGGCTCGTGCCAGGCAGATGAAAGATAATATCCGTTACGATAACGATCCTTTCCAGAATTTCCCTGGAGGAGTTTCGAACAATGCTCATTTTTCGGTTAACGATCGCTTGATTAAGAATCATACCCATCAGGAAGATTATAATCATACTCATTCACAAACTAATTTGAATCCGTCGAGTAGCAGTTCGCATCTTTTAATTTCGAATGTATCTACCCAAGGAAAATCTTTTGCCGATATCGTAGCAGGAAATTTGAACCCTCCCCTATTCATACTGTGAGTACCTATTCTAGTTGTTTCAAATCAAATGGAAAAAAAACCCTGCCGCCACAGGAAACTTCTACTCCGTCTCTTTGTCTACTGAGAAATCTAACGGAAAATCATTAGATAATGTACCCACTTCAAGTGAAATGTATGTCTGTGATTTTAATTTTCTAACTGAACAATTGAATCTAATGATTGATACAATGTTCAAAGCCTGAAGCAGTCCAAGTTGATGTAAAATTTACTAATCAAATTGTTATTGGGTTAGGTTTTTGTAATGGATCTAATAAATAATAATTTAAATATTTTAAATTGGAATGCTCGTTTTTTGAATGGTAAAGAGGAAGAGCTGTTTAATTTTCTTACAGCCAATAACGTTCATATAGCTGTTATTACTGAAACATATTTAAAACCTGGATCCAAACTATAGAAAAAATCCTAACTTTTTTGTTTATCGTAATGATTGACTTGATGGGTCATAGGCATATAAAAAATCAACTGTTTTCGTCATTTGAAACTGAAGTTTTTGAAACTTTCAGTTGAAACACAGCTTGGTAAATATACTTTCATAGCTGCCTATTTGCCGTTTCAATGCTCTGGACAGCAAGTTAATTTGCTCCATTCTGATTTGCGAAAAATGACTCGCAATAAGTCAAGACTTTTTGTCATTGGTGACTTCAATGCCAAACATCGGTCATGGAGTAATTCACAAAGTAATTCCAACGGCAGAATTTTATTTGATGAGTGCTCTTCAGGATATTTCTCAATTCGATATCCTGATAGCCCTACATGTTTTCTTCTTCAAGAAATCCATCTACGATTTATTTAGTCTTAACCAACTCTAGCCATCTTTGTATACAATTAGTTACTCATGCTGATTTTGATTCTGATCATGTCCCTGTTACGTTTCATATATCCCATGGAGCGATTCTCAATCCTATCAGCTCCACTTTCAATTATTTTCGAGCCGACTGGAATGAAACATATATAGACTCTAATATTGATGTTGAAATGTCTTTACAAACAAAACTTGATATTGACAATGCTCTTGAAATTTTAACAAATTGCATTGTTGAAGCCACGAGCATTGCAATTCCAAAATGTGAAGTAAAATTTTAATCCGTGATTATAGACGATGATATTAAACTCTTGATCCGTCTTAAAAACGTGAGGAGAAGGCAATTTCAACGCACTCACGATCCTGCTATGAAAATTATATGGCAGGATTTGCAGAAAGAAATCAAGAAACGTTGTTCACAATTAAGAAACAAAAATTTTTCAATTGGTCCCTAGCTCTAAGCCCTTTTGGAAATTATCTAAAATTTAAAAAAAAACCTCAAAAGCCAATACCGGCATTGAAAGAGGAAAACAAATTATTACTAACTAATTGCGAAAAAGCTCAAACTTGCTATGCAGTTTGAAAGCGTTTGAAATTTAGGACATACTCTAGTCCAATTGAAAATCATGTTACTCAGGACTTCGAAAACATTCTCAATCAAGAGAATGTTTTCGAAAATTCCTGAGAGACTGATTTGGAAGAAGTGCGAACTATTATTAAAAAATCCAAAAATATGAAAGCTCCTGGCGATGATGGAATTTTCTACGCCCTCATCAAGAAACTTCCAGAAATTAGCTTATCATTCTTAGTTGATTTATTTAACAAATGTTTTCAATTGGCTTATTGTCCTGACAATTGGAAAAATGCCAAGGTTGTACAAATTTTAAAATCAGACAAAAATCCTACAGAAGCTTCTAGCTATCGTCCAATCAGTTTGCTTTCCTCCATCAGCAAACTGTTTTTTTGGCGTGTTAAAAAATAACAAACTCAATTGAGGAGCACAATCTATATAATATAAAGTATTTTTAATTATAAAATAACCACATAAACTGTTTCATGGGGAAGATTAACTGTTGTATTTGTTATGTGAAAAAGAGCTGAACAACTAGCAATTGATTATATGTCACACGCCATGGATAAAACTAGGTATTAGCAGGAGATTTTTGATTTGTCAATAATGATTTGGCTCGGTTGCAAGATACCGCCCACAAATCAGCCTTCGATTGCATGCCACTCAGGTTGCAACCTCGAGCCGCGTAAAACACCTTTCAGCTTGACGTTGATAGACGGCTTTCGATGGCAGCTGGCGCATTTCTATATTTACACAACACTAATGATGCATCCCGTGGTGGGCGAAACGATGTCACGCACATTTGAATTGATTGATTTGAACAACCTTAGCTGCAAACTGTGGATGATACAAATATTTGCTTGTGACAGAAACTTATAGCTTAGAAGAATTACAGAGGAATTAGTTCAACGTGTTGCGAAAAATTAAAGAATGTTTCAGAATCAAAGCAATACATACTTAAACATTTCAATAGCACAAATAGAACAAACCAGACGTTTGTTTACGCTGAAGACTTGATCGCTGGGTCCCTCGCTGTTGATGACAAATTCATCAAATTTTCATCACGGAGAACTGTTTAGTTATTTAGATTTTATTACTTGCAAATTCGATATGTACGTCCCTTTTGTCCCATAGTTTGTCAGCTGAGTGTTCTGGGGATATATTTCAAGCATCCTTACAAATTTTCAGGTTGACACCATGTCCAAATCCTTGTTAAAAACTATAAGTTTATTGATGTTTACCAATACCACACAAAACACGATTATGGAATTTTCTATTATTTTCATAGAAATAAACATTCCTTAACACAAAAAGCTTCACAACATGTAATTCGACAATAGTTAAGACAAACAATGTTCATTTACATAGGTTGCATTGATTTCTGTGCTCTATTAGAGGGAAATAAAATCGTGTGACACAGTGATCAATTTCACCCTACTGATCAATTTCACCCGAATTTACGGAACTTATAAGTTGAAGAACCTTTAAATTGAAACCATATGCACACGGTTAATTCAAATGTAGGTCCTCCAGCGATATTAGCCCCATTCCAATGCAGACTAATTATATTCACATTATTGCAAGCAACAGCATCAATCTATCATTAGCCGCAATACTAATGCTCTCTAAATTGTGTAAACATCAGTTGCCCTGCCAGAATTTACATTCCAATGAGAAGTGCAAACAAATTTATACATTCCCCAGCCCCACAGGCATTATTGAGAGTGTTCGCGCATACAACATGAATCGATTAAATTACTGTTTGTGTTTACGCAAATTTGTTGAACTGGGATGACAAGGTCTTTTTTATCGAGAACCAAGTTCTCGTTTATCCAGAGGTGTTCACCGATTAACGTTGGTTATTTATTTTTATTTTTTTTTTTAAAGCACGATTGAACCATTCCATGAAGATACATATATGATCTCTCATAATATCGAACTACTTCAAAGGATTGAGCCTTCCCGAAGGGTGTTGGTTTTGAATCCCGACCGGTTGAGGATCTTTTGAGAATGGAAATTTCCTTTTCTTAAAACATCACGCTCACCACAAATTTAAAAGATGGCTAAGAAAGCTCTTAGTTAATAACTGTGGATTTCAGAATATTAGGCTGAGCTGATTTTAAAATACTGAGCTGAGCTACGATCCAAATGAATAAGGGATGGGAGTTTCCGCTTACTCTTGAAGTGCAATTTTAGCAGATCTAATATTATTGATCAACTAGTGGTCCCGGCCATCAAGTAGGCTGTTGAAAAACGCTTTTGATTGTCCCATATGAAATAACAGTTTCATTCGCGCTCGTTTTTCAACTTTCCCGGTGAATTTTCTGGGATTTTTATACACACAAACACGTCGGAACCCTTGACGAACAAAACTGAGAGAGATTCAGTTAGATCCGTTGACTCGTTCGTAAGCCATTTCGTGACATACAAACACCATTCCATTTTTATTTATATAGAAGATAGATGATAACGGCGCCGGCCGAGTCCTTACAGTCAGTTGGGATGGGGAAGGAATGTTAGGGTGTAATGATTGTTGCTTCTAGAGACCGAGAATACCTCTGCATCTCCATAATCACCACGGGAAGGGTGTTTATTAGTGAGGGAGGAAAAGATCTGGGAGTCACCTTTGGTCGGTGATGCGATCCATGGACAAGGGGGAAATATACGACTTATATTTATAGCTAGTTTTGTATTCTTGTCTCGAGAAGTTTTTGGTAGAAGATATAAAAAATACGTCAACATCTATAATGTCGAACAATTCAAAAAAAGTTTTTATTAATAGCGAAAACTGAGAATTACATGTATATATTTTAAATCATATAAAACAGGAAGAATACCGACACTTGAAGTGAAGAACCACACATAGTTTGTTTGAAAATCACATATGAGTATTACTGTGCATTTATGTCTCGAGTTTTAAAAAATACGTCAGCATTCACTATGTCGAACAATTCAAAAGATATTTTTAATTATGTCAAAAAGAGAAAAATATGTGTATATTGAAATTGTATAAAACAAGCATAATGCCGAGACTTTTAGTGACGAACCATACAAAGTTTGTTTTAATATTACATACAAGTTACGCTTTCAAGAAAAAATGTGTTATCATAAGCATGAAACGAACTCACCAGTTGGTAATCCATCCTCGACTGAACACAAATATCTCTTCGCACTCACACAGTGCGAACAGAAAAACTTCTTGGCGTCCCGAAAACAAACAGTCTTGCTTGGGCTTTCCCAAATACCTACCCAGCAAAACACGCGTAAACAACGAAAAAAGAAGTTCTCCGTTGACGAAAACACGGGCGAAACCGAGAACAAAACCTATCCGACGACGCAACAACGAACCATCCTGCTTGGGCTTCACGAAGCACTCGTAGTATTTGCGAGATAGAGTTGTCCAAAAACTCAAGATTTTTCCAGTGTCCAGAGACTAACACTCAAATATCAATCATTGAGTTCTCCTGCCTGTTGAGATCTACTTTGCAAAACTCACGCATGAGATTTTGATGAAAAATCACTTGCCTCATGCCGTCAGAAATGATTAAATCATAAAATCCATCGGAAATCTGTTAAAACCGAATGTTATTGTTTACACTAGAAAGGTTTTTTAAGAAAATGAACAAATAAGTGCTTTGCGTTAAAAAAAACTGTGGAAGTACAAGCCAATTAGTCAAACGGTTGCATGATATTTGAGTTGCGTGAGATACAAATCATGCCTGAAAAATCTCAAGCATAAAAATAAGAATTTGAAATTTTTCAAAACTGTTTTTTTTTTTCAAAACAATTTTTTATAACAATCATAACCTAAACCAGTTGACAGATGTTAGAACTTTTTACGATGCGTTTTGAGTCGTGTAGTATAGCACATCGGATATTAATCCGTTTTTTATTTGGTATCATACTTCTCCTCACCAGTACAAGCCATTAACTTACATTCCCGCAATTTAGGAGCAAAAGGTCGAAAGACAACAGGTCAAAATTGTCATGATTTTTGGTCACCGCCTTCAGGTATTTTCTTTTCAAAATAACTCAGGAAAAAAAATTCTAATATAACTCTGAAAATTTCCTGAATAACTCTTTTGAATATTGATTCCAAATAACTCTTGTGGGGAAGGATTCGACCCATTATTGCTACCGCTGCTTCGTAGAGATTCGTTAGCTATGGCGTCCAATCCAGTGGAATAGCTAGGGTTTTCAAGGCCCGGTGCGGAGTCATATTCTGGGGCCCTTTAAAATAGGGGCTAAGTGTCTTGAAACAAGAAACTTTAGCGACACCATGCATGTAATGGTGTCAAATGAAGCCAAAAGGTTGAATAGGAGTCACGTTTTAATAGAGATTCTTTAGAAACATATCTCAAAGGTTCTTCTTAAATGTTTGTATGGGAATTCCCTATGACGTTACATCAGGTACATGTACTCATTTTTTTTTTTTCATAAATTTGATCAGTATTTAACTCAGATATCTGCTTAATTTTCTTTCAGCTATTATTTTGAAGATTTCTTCAGGAGTTTATTGAGCGATTCCTTCACAAACTTACAAAGGAATTCTTCTAAGATTTTTGTTTGGGATATTTTTAAGGATTCGTTCATATTTACTTTAGTGATTTCTTTGAAGATTCGTTCAAGAATTTCTCAAGGAAGTGATCTTTCTCAAAACTCATCCATTCTTATAAAAATTTCAGAAATCCCCCCGATTTTTTACCATCTCCTCTTATGTTCGTCCTAAATTTCTTTGATATTCTAACTAGAAATGCTTCTAAAAATACTGTTACGGTAAAAATGAGGGGTATACAAATGTTTAAAGCAGCTCGTAAGCTTCGTAATTTAATTCATTTTCTTTAGCTGTAAGAGGATTTATAGATATTAATCAATTACTTCAATTAACAAACCGCACAATCTCAAATTACATTGGCATGATTTTGTAGCTCTCTATTGATTATCCTAGTGCTCAGAATATTTATCTCTTGCTATTTCAATATCATATTTCTCTGTCAAATTCAATCCAAAGTTACAATTTCATTGCTGGTAGTTTCCAATCCCGGGATTCCCGTTTCCCGGAAATGCTTTTCTGTTTCCCGGGCTTCCCGTATTTCTCGGGAATCCCATAGTTCCCGGGAAATTCTTAATCTTTGCTAGACCATCTATATTCAAACAAACACTATCGATTATGTTTGGCCACAGTATGCGTCGTATTGAAGTTCTTCTTTTAGCTAAGTTTCAATAAATTCGGCAGATCAAAACCCCCCATGGAAGTGCCCAAGTAGCTCTGCACCCTACCATTTATTTCTACTAGAGTTTGTATCCTTAGATAGATACGCGTATTTCGATCTCAACTGTAAAGCCGTCTTCAATGTCGTGTACTTGACTTGACTTCGACAGATTTGAGTCCAGTACACGATTACAGTGGAGTCGCATATCTGTCAAAGGATATAAAATCTAGTTGGAATTAAATGGTATGGTTCTAAATGCGGATGTTGCAAAATATGATTTTAACGTTAATGATTTGTTAAAAATGAGCTTCACTATCAATATCCATGAATCCAAGTGATTTTTTTTTTGGAGAAACATAAATAAATAACTTAGAAAAAAGAGTAATTCAGCATTATTTTTTTATAATGGCTACATTCATCAATTTTTCTTCATCGTTGCTCTCTTTGCATTGTTGCAGAAAACTGATTCTCTTTTCGTAACATATTTTTGTGCTGTAGGATGAAATATAGTGATTTCTTGCTTCATTAACAAAAAAACATATTACAAGTTTTTTTCAATTTAACGAAGTTATTAGCGAAGCAAAGGATTGAGGAAACGAAATTGCTCATGTTAGTTAGGCCTTATTGAAGTAACAGTGCAGAATTGTTTGGGTCTTTTTTTCAGTTATTCAAGGGTGTAGAATATAATATGCATAAAATACGAAGAATTTCTAAAAAAAAAGTATTACTAAAAAAATACATTGGAAAAATTTTAGTATGATTTTTCGGATAAATTTCTGCATGATTTTCTTCAACCCTTGAATGAATCCTTGCAAATATTCCATGAAGTATTCTTGTAGTTATCTTTCTCCAATTATTTCTCTAAGATAGAAATAGGTGAGGAAATCGACAGAATTTTTTTGATAGAACCTTTCTAGAAAGTTATGTGAACCTCTGGGAGAATTTGTGGAGTAATCTCTTCGTTGAACTTCTGAAACTTTTGTGCAGTTTATCTAAATATGCTTTGGTAGGTGCTTTTCAAGAATGAATAAAACACTGTGTAAAAATATACGATTAAAAAGGCATGGGGGCCGACTTGATTCAGAATATGGCTCATAATAAAATGTTTGCAAGCGAGTTCCTTGCTTTCTCAGGCTGAAGTTATAGAGGGCCCCCAAGTACTCGATAATTGACAGAATAATGTATTCTTGAAACGAAAAACATTCTTGTATTCTTGAAACGAAATAAACGCTACCTACCTTTATCAATATACTGGATGCTATAGGAGCTCCTACATAATGCCAATTCTGATCTTCTCCAAACCCGATGTTCCCTGGATGTAGGTATACGTTTTTGTTTTAATTTCTACTGATGCTATGATTTCGGAACCCTATCACATCCCCCTAGTTACGCTACTGGTCCAATCACAGAATGACTCATGGCTCAGTCGTGTGCTCGTATTATAATTACAGATTGGACACAAAGACTCCGCCCCTTTAAATTTTGTTAGTATTATTTTCCTCACAACAATAAGATAATCAGCGTTTTCTATTGAATGAGTGTCATTCTTCCAATTTAAAATAAAAAAGGCAAAGTTTCATTTCTGATGATTTTATTATTAACTTGCTTTTCTGTTATACACATTTCCCACTTAAAAATCAATAAGGGCTTGTTTCAACAAATTATAATACTACTGTATTTACTTACACAGCTCATGTATCCTACAAAAATGACAAAATGTCGAGAATTGTTTGCATGGTGAGAAATTGTTCCTTCTTTGAAAAAATATGTGAGACCTTCTGTTCCTCCTTTGGGATACACACATTATGTCACGCTAAATTCCAACTTTTTCGACAAACCCCCCCCCCCCCCCCCCTTTGTCACACTTTTCGTATGAGTCCTCCAAAACTTTTGTAAGGCTTGTCACGCTTGGCTTGACCACCTCCCCCCCTTGGAGCGTGACATTATTTGTGTACGACTCCTTTTGTCTTTTCACCTTCTATTCTTTTGAACTTTGTCATATTCTCTCTCGAAAGGGAAGTGGAGCCGTTGATCGTGAGATGAATTAGCTAAAGGTTAAATTCTCGTTGATAAAGATAGAAAAAAATCTTTTGGTGGTTCGTAGATCTGTATGGCTCAAATGTAACACCAATTTTAAAATGAAAATTTTTTAAGCTAAATTTTTGTAATATATATATATAAATGAAACTAATATATATAGATAAAACTGTATTTAGTTGAGATTCGCTGTAAAAATTGCCGAAATATCTCCTAATAAACTTTAGGTTATCATCAAAAGTGTGTGCATGTTACACCATTGCAGTTTGCTTGCAGCTAAATAACACAGCGAAACAAAAATTACATTATTGCGTGTCTAATGGATCAAGTCATGTGTCTCTAGTAGCTGAATCTGATGCCGTTCTCAGAAATGTTCCAGCACGTCACAATTTCCGACTACTGGTATCATTGATGTTTACATAAAATTCAAAGTATGATTTATCCAGCGTTTTAGTGATTTAATTCACCATACATACCAAATAGAACTTTAACTTTCATTTCAGATACAATTTGGTTGAAAGCGCGCAATAAATTTTAGATTTTTTCAACATGCTTGCAGTCATCATACAAAATTCTTCGTTTCTCTGAAATGGAAAATTACAATACTTTTCTAGACAATCAAAATATAAATTTTGAGCATCGAAAGTATTATGAATGTTGTTGATACGTATTGTTATACACATGAAGTTTGAATTGTGTGGCAAATTAGGCAAATAAATTGCCATACAAGTTGGTATACTTTCATGCAAGTTGGCTGAAATAGTCAAATTTGGCATTTTCAACAGCCAATATAGACGTGCTTTTCTATTTTTGAAAACTATAATGGATTCAAAAACCTTGAATTAAGTTAATACCGGTATTTTGGTTGTTGAGACAAAAACGTTATCCGCAGTGTAATTACCGTAAAATCGGGTGTAAATGCTCAGAAGGGTGAAATTGATCATCGTATCACACGATTTTATTTATTCGTAATGGAGCACAAATATCAATGTAAGCTGCAGTAAATGAACGTTGCTTGTCGTAACTATTGTATAATTGTGTGTTGTGAAGTTTTTTTGCGTTAAAAAATGTTTATTACTATGAAAATAACGTAAAATTTCAAAATCATACACGGTACAGTATTGACAAACAGCTATGAACTTCTATTTATAAGCAAGGATTTGAACATGGTATAAACCTGAAATTTTGTGAGGATGCTTGAGATATATCCCCAAACCAAATTTCATCACCAAAACTCGTACCAATTAGCTCATATGGTTGAAATAATTGAATTTCTGTTAGATATCATTGAATTCCTTAGGAAATTGCATACATTTAGGCGTTTTCCGCGTAATTCTTGAAATTTAACTATTCGTTATTTATTGCATTGTTAAGAATTTTACAAGCATTTTCGGATTCAGGGAGCTCAAATTTATCATATAGAGTTGATTTGGAAACTAACAATAATGGAATTGACAAGTGATCAATTTCACCCCGAAATGAGATCCTCTGAATTTTTATTTTAGAGGTATTTGTTAACACTTGCCAAGCTATGGAAGCCGCTGCAAACTTATTGATCTGGACCTTCTGGAACCTAGACGCAATGTAGCAAAGGCGTGCTTCATCTCTGACCTTTTGCAAGGATCAATAGACAGCCCTCTGCTGCTCAGTTCATTGGACATCAACACTCGTCGCCGAAATCTCCGGTTTCATCCATTTCTGAACATTCCTTCCGCCAGAACAAATTATGGCCTTCACGAACCAATGCGTAGCATGTCCCGTGTGTTTAATAGTTGTTATCATGTGTTTAATTTTAACGTGTCGCGTGGAACAAATAAGTGTAATTTTAGACAATTTTTATGTTAATTCATGTGAAATGTTTGTTTAGATTTTTTGTGCTTTTAGACTTAAGATCAATTGTCATTGGGGTGGGAACTTCACCTGTTGACTAAAGCAGTAAATAAATAAATAAACACTAAAATTACATTTGTTAGAAAATTTCGGTACATAAGTCGATGAGGCTCACCTTCGTACTTGTTTTCCTGCATTTAGTTGTTTGGCATTGTTAACATTATAGAACAGACTAGAAAAACCGTGAAAAATGATCAATTTCACCCGAAATTACGGTAGTTGCGTTCCGTTTTTCATTATATTCTGCAAGCACAGGATTATTATGCAGTCGAGATAAACCGTTTGCATGTACAATAGAAATTCTCAGAATAGCCTCTGTTGTCACTTCCGTGGATATCGAAACATATTTGCATTGATCGCAATTTATCAATAGCACGGTACACGTACCAGATGGCTAACATGAAAGTGCATAAATAGATAATCCCAAGAGTATATTTAATTCCCCATTAGGAAACAGGATGTAGCCCTTGGGCGGAATATGTCAGAAAAATCAATGCATAAATAATGCCGGTGATTAATTGCCGGCATGAGTCGGCTCGTGATTCTGTTGTTGGTGACAACTCACTCAGTTTAATACTGAGTTTGAACCATTGGAAAATATGAGTCTCCTTGGATAAAACAGGTGGGTGTATTTAAACTGTAAATGTACACCGTAAACCAGGGGCAAATTGATATCTATTCTACAATTTTTTGTTATATTATCAAAACCAGTAATTCATTGGTCCTTATCAGTTAACGTAATCCAATTTTTACGAAACAATATATAACATTTTACAAAATTAACTTGAATGTTTAACATTGAAAACTACACATCGGAGCGAAATTGATCACCGTATAATAACACAGGTTTAAGAAGTTTCCTTGTCGACTGAATTTGGGTCTCCTGAATCGAAAATTGATGTTAAAACTGTGGGTCGCGACCCCCTGGGAGGTCGTGCGCCATTCTTTGGTGGGTCGCGAAAAAATCCAAGATATGAATTTATTTCCTAAAACTATGGCCACTAGTTGGAACATATTCAACACATTCTTACTTAATCATAATTAATGGATCAGTCGGCACTATCAATACTATTCTAAGGCTTAGATCTGAGGCTAAAATATTTTTTTAACAAAGAAAGGGACGTCAACAATAGAACCACTAACAGCCTTCTTCATAAATAAACTGGCTGCAAAATTGGCTTTTCTTAAATTAAGTATGTACAACATCCCTTAAATTTGAAAATATCAAATTTTCTCCGACAGAATATTTTCATACTTTCATCGTCGAAAAAAACTTGAGGTACCGTAAAACAGGGTAACTTCGATAGTTTTTTCGAAGAAAACTTCAATATTTATGCATGCTGTTTCAAATAATTACAATTTATACAAGTACTAGGAAGTCAGCTATCGATTGCACTTGATAGATTGCCAAAAGATTCATTCTGAATTGATATATTATTTTTCATATAATCGAAATTCGGTTTTCTGTTTTAGTGTAACTTTGATAATGCAGTATGAATCGAACAAACATAACAAATCGAATAAATTACGGAACATTTATAAGGCGTTGCATACCTCTAGGTGTTCAACGCTATATGGAAATTTCTGACTTAGACTACAAAAATGGTCCCAGTTTATAAAAATGGTTTTCGCTTAGAGATTTGAGACCGAATTCATGTTCTACTCCAACTAGGCTATCAAGCATAAGTGACGAACGCATTATGACTTCATGATATAGTGATCGTAGAACAGATTGTTTGTAAGCATATCAAAAATACTAACATCTTATATTTTTTATATTTGCATATACTCCTCAGACGTACTTGATTCCAACGAAAATAGCTTTGACATGAAGTGTCATACTAATACTCTTTACCTTTGCATTCGTTTTGCTCAACTGATTAACAGAAACTTTGTTATTTCGTTTAGTATGTTGTGGGTCTCGCATTATCAAAGTTTGCCCTTTTTTACGGTACTTCAATTGATACGCTTGGAATATGCATGGTCGTCCCCTGATTACTGTTTTACAAATATTGTTACATGATTCATTTGGTTGTAAAAGGCCTCCATACGACAAATCTTGAACATGACTCTCGGGTCGTAGTTCATCTCCTATATAGTTTTGTAGTGTGTGTTGCATGGTGTGGTAATAAATCTCGAACAACGAATCCTGCGAAACATTCTTCTCCATCAACTTCTTCGGGATTACTTTCCCTAGGGACAAACTGCCGCGATTTACATCATCGCTGTCGATATCGTCCGTATCATTTGCAGCTCCCCTTTTTTCGTTGATGCTCTTCTTTTTCGAAACATTCTCGGCATTATGAGTTCTTCGTCGACTTGATCATCATGTGTATTTTGGTTTCGTGGTAACTATGATAACTTTTTCCCCGAAAAACTAACAGCAAACGGTCAACTGCTTTTAGCGGAGATTAGTGATCGTGAATTCCACTGTTCAACCGTAGGATAGCAAACAGGTTTTCAATGCAATCCTGATTGAGTTAATATGTCACGATCAACAGTATTCCGTAAAGTGCCTGCATTTTCAGAAACAGCTTTTTCGTGGAATTAATGGAAATTAAGACTGATTTTTGACACTAGGAATAGGAATAAATACATAATAAATTATACAATAATGTAAGCAATTAATATTATTTTAGCTCAGACAAACTACTTTGCGTCAAAAATTTTGAATATGTTATAGAAAAATTCTAGAATCTTGGGTGACTCGGTCAGATGGGTCTTGCCACCGGAGTACCCCTGATTATTGGTCATGGCCACGGAAGTCATCTAGAGCGGGTAACAACCACCTCACCATCGTACATTCGTGCTGTGCGTACACGAATTCTCTCTGCTGTTGGAAGTTTTTTTTAAAAACTACCTAAAGCAATAGAACAGTGCTACAAAAACAGTACTTTTCAGTACTATTTTGACGTTGGATAACGTCTTACGGCAACATACTGGGGTACAACTTCGAAGAACGAAAATCGCTCGGGACACGAAAAGTGGCTAGATTTTCACTGTTAACCCCTCTACCGGCAGCTTCATTTTTTACCAGCAAATAAATATTCAAATCGCGATACTTTTTTTGTTTCTCGATATTTTAGCACCATTTTTTTCACAAGATCTCAAAAAACTCTTCTAGTTTAAGAAGCTGTGTCGATAGTAATCATTGGTGATCTGGTTTTGAAGATATTCCGATGTTCTCCGATGTTCCTTGGGGGACCGACATTTTCCATATAAAATGTCTTTGGCGAACATTTTGTTTTTGATCAATTTATCAAAAAAATATTATGTGTACTTTACAATACCAGGTAACATGGAGCTACCGTAAAACGGGGTAACTTTGATAGTTTTTTCGAAGAAAACTTGAATATTTTAGCATGCTGTTTCAAAGAATTATAATTTATATTTTTAAAAAAAGTACTGATATCCTAACTATTGATTGCAATTGATACATTGCCAAAAGATTTATTCTGAATGGATATATAATTTTTCACATAATCGAAAGACGGTTTTCTGTTTTGGGGTAACTTTGATAGTGGAGTATAAATCGAACAAAATTGAATGAAATACGGAACATTTATAGGGCGTGTCATACCTCTAGGCGTTTAAAGCTATATGGAAATTTCTGACTTAGATTACAAAAATGGTCCCAGTTTGTACAAATAATTTTCGCTAAGAGATTTGAGACCGAATTCATGTTCTACTATAACTAGGCTGTCAAGGATAAGTGACGAACTAATTATAACTTCATCAAATTGTGATCGTAGAACAGATTGTTTGTGAGCATTTCAAAAATGCTAAAATCTTATAAATTTTTAATATCTCCATATAAATCCTCAAATGTACTTGATTCCAACGAAAATAGCTTTGACATAAAGTTCCATACTAATACTCTCTATTTTTGCATTCGTTTTTCTTAACTGATTAACATAAACTTTGTTACAGTCATCTCTCCCTTACTCGATATTGAAGGGACCATCGAGTTAAGGAGGTATCGTAATCCGGGGCCAAATTGATCACTATTTTATAACTTTTTGCTGTGTTGTCCTTCGGAATTCAATTATTGTCAAATAAATTTCGGCAAAACCAGTACTCCATTGATCTTTATCTGTTCATGTAATCGATTTTTCATGAAATAAAATTTAACATATTATAAAAGAAGTTTTAATATCAAAAAATTAGAATGACGCACTGGGGCGAAATTGATCACCATATGAAAAAGCAGGTTTGAGAGTAAAAAATTTCCCTATCTACTAAATTTGGGTCTCCTGAATCAGAATATGATGTCAAAAATCTTACAACTCTAGTATTTGATCATATTATTGCAAAATCAAACTTTGAAAATCTGCCTAATACGCCTAAATGTAGGCAATTTCCCTTGAAATAAGCACATTATTTGAGAATAAACGATTTTATGAGCAAAACACTATACGTTTTATACTGTATGATATCAAAAATGAGTTCAGCAGTTCATACTCAAGTTTACACACCATTTTAAACACTTATAGTTGACATGTACGCATGGCACCAGTGGATTGTTTAGCATCGACATTTCCAACTGTATTGCTGACACCTTCAAAAAGTGTGAATATTTATATGCAAAACTGACACTTATTAAAATGAAATAGTTCCAAATCATCATTAGGCACCTATAAACTTGAAAACATGGAATGTGTTTGGTGTCAACGAACCCTTCAGCATCTTTGGGAGGAAATGTTTTTCGGTACCGACCTGATCAAATTCGCCCCAGTGATCAATTTGCCTCCGGTTTACGGTATCGAGTTACAGAACAAAAAAGCAGTGCAACTGCGTTCCAAGGGACCATCGCGTTAGCCATGAAAACCAACTTTTACTATGGTTCTCTAACTCGATATCGAGAGACGGAATATCGAGTAAGGGAGAGTTAACTGTATTTCGTTTAGTATGTTGTGGGTCTCCCACTATCAAAGTTACCCGCATTATCAAAGTTATCCGTTTTACGGTGCTCTGAAAAAATCATACAAATCAGTTCAGTAATCCTGGAGAGATCTGAAATTTACGATATGAGCCTTTTTAGAGTTTTCAAGATATTTATTTGTCCAGGGTGGTACCAGAAACATAAATGCACCAAATTGCTTCATTTTTTCACAACATACTCGCATTATTTTATCATTCTGTGGAGTGAATATCTTGATACGATGAAAATTCTGCAGCCTGAGATATTTACGTGGGGTTATGGCTACGTCGGTCCCCCAAGGAATTTTGGAATATCTACGGATCCAGATAACCAATTTTCAATATCGACACATATTCGAAAACTAGAAGAGTTGTTTGAGATTTTGTGAAATTTGGATTGAAAATTTGTCTACGAATCGACTCCAATGATGGAAACTATTGATTTACATGACTAAACTATTGAAAAATGGGTAAATATCGAGGCATGTCTTATTTTCCACAGAAAAGCACATTTTTCTTGCTGTTATAAGGTTTTGAAGTTTGCAATACACGACGAAACACGTGTAAAATATGCACACGCTTGTTCAGATCTACTCAAAAGTGAGTAGAATTCGACTCACTTCGGAACAAAGTGGAACTGCTCAAAAGTGAGTAACATCATTGTTACTAATTTTAGAGTAACATTGTCAAATGTCAATATTAGAGTCACACATACAGAGAACAGTACCGTTTTGATTCATATTACCGACAGCTTTAAATTCCGGACGTTGTACTTTGTATGGGAAACATTTCACACGAAATGTTTCAACTTTTGCCTTTCTAAAGTTCTCACTTTCGAGGCTTATTTTAGTCAACATTTTTCATAGATATCTATGAATATTTATAATGCTCAGCTGCCTTATACGCCTTTATAGTGGTTTGCCGATCTCAATGAATGATTTGACTTTTCTATCTATGATTTTCATGAGCTGTCCGGAATTCGAATCATAGTGTCCAGAATATGAGGCAAAAGCAAGGAAACGTCCGGAAAAAGAATCTTTTTTTTCTATCTTTATTAACGAGATTTTTAGCCCTGGGCTAAGTTCATCTCGGGACCAACGGCTTTACTTCCCTTCCGAAGGAAGTCGTCACTGAAATTTTTAGTGACTATGTCGAGGATGGGATTCGATCCCAGGACCTCGGCGTGAGAGGCGAGTGTTCTAACCACTACACCAGGTCCGTCCCCTGATAAGAATCATGAAAAGTCCACAAATTCCCATTTATTTAAAATTATTCATGTTGCGGAATCAAACTCTTCATCTACCATTCGAAAGTTAATTGTTTTGAAGGCTCGATAACGCGGAGGAATCATACAAAATGATTAATTTTATATGCTTTCTGATGAATTATACTTCACTGAGGCCTGTTTAGTTAAATCTAATCGTCGGCACATGAATTAAAAGCATTTAAATTATTCAATTATATTAAGTAACAACTGAGATAGTGAAAAAAATCGGCGAAGGTTAGACGAGAAGCAAGATTTTTTAATATTTAAATAAAATAAAAATAATAATTAACTCACTGATTTACTTCCTGTTCGGAATCTAAATCGATGTCTGGTGCTGTATAGTGATTTTCCCATTCCATTATCAGATCGTTGACTTCTTCCCATTCCGTATCCTCGTTCCAACTCGAAAATTACACTCCGGATTGCTCGCCATATTCCCATTCTTCCTCAAACACTGACACGCTTTCTTCTGACTCACTTTTCAAAACATCTTCAATCCATTCCTTGCTGTGTGCTTGAACAAGACAGTTCAGTCTTTAGCAGTCGGTAGTTTTTTTTTTTTTTGGTTTTTTCTCCCACCGCCCGAGTGGGTTTTTACCAGTGCAGTTTACCTCTGTAGTGCTATAGACCGCGCACCGTGAAGGAAGCGAACCAGATTGGCAAAGGTCAACTGGTATCGTGCCACCATTAGATTGATATTATCACCATCATCCCCCGGTGATTGGTTCCCCGCATACATCAGTGTAGAAGACCAGCAGCGGTCATCGAACGGGAACGGATAAGTATCAATTTGTATACCTACTCCACATCTAATGAATTGCTTTCGCATCTCCGAACAAACAGTGTTGAGTTCAAGGTTGTTTGTTGTTTCTCCTCTGTCTCTCTCCCGGTGCAATTTCGGCCGTATAGGGGAGTTGGGTACAAAATAGCCCACTGATTAGTTAAGTTTTTTTCTAGATTTTTTTTTGTTTTTTTTTTTGTTGTTTTTGTTAATTTATTTTGCCTATTTAGGGGAGGTGTGTACAAAATAGTCCACTGATAGGTTAATTTTTTCTGCATTTTTTTTTTGTTTTTTTTTTTATTATTATTTTTTTTTTATTATTTGGTTGCGGTTGAATTCTTTTCCGCATGGACGAATCGGATGGAGGCGATACGCCTCCTAAAGATCTCGTTGCTCGAACGCGGTTTTATCAACCGTCTTCGGCTGGGCCTTGGGTTGTCTATTTCCGGCGCAAAAATAAGATTTTGAATGTGCTCTCGATCTCTAGAGAGCTGACGCGTAAATATCCTGGGACCGTTATTCACCAAGTGAAGCAATCCAAGCTGCGTGTAACTGCACCTAGTTACAAGGCAGCGAATGAGATTGCTCAGCATGAGGCTTTTACTGTGGAGTACTTTATCTACATACCCGCCAGAGAGGTCGAGGTGGAAGGGAAAATTATCGACGCGAGTCTGACATGTGAAGACATTAAGACTGGCAAAGGCATTTTTGAGAACCGGTCCATTCCTGATGTGGCTATACTGGATTGTAAACAATTGCAATCAGTTTCCATGGAAGGAAATAAGAAAGTGTTTTCGCCGTCAGCCTCGTTTCGTGTAACTTTTCCTGGTTCCGTTCTCCCGAAATTTGTTTGCATCGATAGTGTTTTTTACCCAGTGCGCCTATACGTGCCGAAGGTATTTAATTGTACCAACTGCAAACAGCTTGGTCATAGTGCTAGCTTTTGCGACAACAAGCCCTGTTGTGGCAAATGCAACCAAGCTCACTTGGAAGATGCTTGCACACAGGAAGCTGTAAAATGCAGCTACTGTCGTGAGGATCTTCATGACTTGCAGAAGTGCCCGGCATACAAAAGGCGCATTCGAAATGAGAGTCGCTCCATTGTGAAGCGCTCCAAGAAGACATATGCGGAAATGGTAAAATCTTTAAAAAAGTCCGCAGAAGAGTCTTCATCAGCCATTCCAGTTGGTAACTCTTTTCAATAGTTGTCTTCCGATGAAGCGAACGACGACGAAACCGATGGGGGAGATTTTTCGGAGGTACACGCACCCGGTAAAAGAAAGTCTCCATCTTCTCCGGGACTGCGCCGTAAGGTATTGAAATCTTCCCTCAGAAGTTTGCCTAATCCCAAAGGAGGTGGGGCAAATTTAAAAATCCCGAAGAAACAGGTCTTTGATGCTTCCGTTCCGTGTTGCAGCAAAGATCTGCCGCCTCCGCCTCCACCGACTAAATACACTTCGAAAAGAAGCTCTAGACAAGATAGCAAGAAAAAAGCTACTGAAGTCCCTCGCTCTTCCTCGAAAACCCCCCGGGCTAAGCGAGGACTGTTAACTTTTACGGCCCTTGTGGATCGCATATGTAATGCTCTCGGAGTTTCAGACTCATTCAGAGGCATACTCGACCTTTTTCTCCCCGCAATAGAAGAGTATCTCAGGGAATTAACTATTTCGTGGCCCCTCCTTGCTTCGATCATATCTTTCGATGGCTAATTCATCAAGTGAGGTACAAGATATGATAACTGTGCTACAGTGGAACTGTCATAGTCTAAAACCTAAATTAGACACATTTAAGTTTTTGCTTCACAATTCCGATTGTGATATATTTGCACTCTGTGAAACATGGCTTTCTTCTGAAGATGATCTTAACTTCTACGACTTTAACATTATACGCCAGGATCGAGATGATAATTACGGGGGTGTGCTTTTAGGGATCAAAAAGTGCCATTCATTCTACAGAATCCCCATCCCGACTCATCCAGGCATAGAAATCGTTGCTTACCAAATAAACGTAAAGGGTAAAGATCTTTGCGTAGCTTCTGTTTATATTCCTCCAAGAGTTTCAATAAACCGCCGACATCTTTGGAATGCAGTCTCCATGCTCTCATTCCCGATTTTAATACTGGGTGATATGAACTCCCATGGTACTGTATGGGGCGAATCTTATGACGATTATAGAGCGGCTATTTTCTATGACTTATGCGACGATTTCAACTTGAACATTTTGAACACAGGTGAAGCGACACGTATTTCATCCGACGGCAAAGAAAGCCGCATTGACCTATCTTTGGGTTCTAGTTCACTATCATTCGATTGCATGTGGAAGGTGATTGATGACCCCCATGGTAGTGATCACTTGCCCATAATAACCTCTATCAGAAATAATCTTGAAAGGTCAGAACAGTCAATTCAGGTTCCTTTTGACCTCACTAGGAATATCGATTGGCAAAAATTTGCATCAGCGGTAACTTTTGGTATCGAATCATTCAACACTCTCCCACCGTTGGATGAGTATCGATTCCTAACAGAATTGATTTATAAAAGTGCATTAGAATCCCAAAAACAACGAGTTCCAAGTGCATCCTTCAAAAGACGACCAGCCACACCTGGTTGGGATGATGAATGCACTCAGTTGTATCGAGAAAAATCTAATGCCTTCAAAGCTTTTCGTAGATATGGTACCTCAGAACTTTATTTAGAGTACTCGAAGCTCGAAAAAAGACTGAAGAATCTTATTAAAGCGAAGAAGCGTAGCTATTGGCGACGTTTTATCGATGGCCTCTCACGAGAAACTTCAATGACGACGCTTTGGAGAGTGGCTCGCAACATGCGAAACCGCTCATCCTCAAATGAGAGTGACGAATACTCCAACCGATGGATATTTAACTTCGCAAAAAAGGTCTGTCCTGACTCAGTTCCAGCTCATCCGCCTTTTTGGGAAACTCCAAGAGACGATTCTTTGGACAGACCATTCACTATGCTGGAATTTTCTATGGCTCTTCTTTCATCAAACAACTCCTCTCCGGGACGCGATATGATTAAGTTCAATCTTCTTAAAAATCTCCCCGATATCGCTAAAAGACGGTTACTTGACCTGTTCAACTCATTCATGGAGCACAACATTGTTCCACCTGAATGGAGACAGGTCAAAGTAATAGCTATTCAAAAGCCTGGGAAACCAGCGTCTGATCATAATTCATACCGCCCGATCGCTATGTTATCATGTTTAAGGAAATTGTTAGAAAAAATGATCCTATCGCGACTCGACCACTGGGTCGAATCAAACAACATGCTTTCCAGTACACAATTTGGCTTTCGCAAGGGCAAAGGAACAAACGATTGTCTAGCGTTGCTTTCATCAGATATTCAACTAGCCTTTGCGGACAAGGAGCAATTGGCTTCGGTTTTCTTGGATATTAAGGGCGCTTTTGATTCAGTTTCCATAGAAATATTGTCAGAAAATTTGCACAATAGTGGACTACCTGGAATATTGAATAATTTCTTGTACAATCTGTTGTCAGAAAAACACATGAGCTTCACTCTCGGTCAACTGACAACTTCCAGAATTAGCTATATGGGCCTTCCCCAAGGCTCATGTCTGAGTCCCTTGCTTTATAATTTTTATGTTAAAGATATTGACAACTGTTTGGAAGAACCATGCACGCTAAGACAACTTGCAGATGATGCTGTGGTTTCTATGAAGGGCCCACGAGCGGAAATCTTGCAAAGACCATTGCAAAATTCCCTTGATAATCTATCCACTTGGGCTAGAAATTTAGGGATCGAGTTTGCTCCGCAAAAAACTCAACTGGTCGTATTTTCAAGGAAGCGGAACCCTGCCCAACTAAAGCTTAAGCTTTTGGGAACAGACATCGACCAGTCTTTGACTTCAAAATACCTTGGGGTCTGGTTTGATTCAAAAGGCACTTGGCGAACTCATATTAGGTATTTAACGGAAAAATGTCAACAAAGGATCAATTTTCTACGAACAATTACCGGAACATGGTGGGGTGCTCACCCGGAAGACCTCATAAAACTCTATAAAACAACCATTCTCTCTGTTCTAGAGTATGGCTCTTTCTGTTTTCTCTCAGCAGCAAACTGCCACTTGATTAAATTGGAACGAATTCAATATCGTTGTTTGCGTATCGCCTTAGGGTGTATGCACTCAACACATAATGCGAGCCTAGAGGTTCTGGCAGGGGTTTTACCGCTACAGAACCGATTCTGGGAGCTCTCGCTAAGAATACTTATTAAGTGTGGAGTGAGCAACACACTCGTCATCGAAAACTTCGAAGAATTGCTCAAACTGAACACTCAGTCAAAATTCATGAGAGTTTATCTCTACTACATGTCATCTGACATTAGCCTTCCATGTTATAACCCTCCACGTGTACGCTTCACCAATGACAGTTCCTCTGTTGAATATGATCTGTCCATGAAACAAGCTATTCATGGAATTCCAGATCAACTTCGATGTATAACTATTCCACGTATTTTCAACGCAAAGTTCCAGAATGTTGATTCCTACAGGAGATATTTCACTGACGGGTCACGTATAAATGGATCCACTGGTTTCGGTGTCTTCAATGAAAATTCTTCCGCCTTCCGAAAACTTCAGGAACCTTGCACGGTTTATGTTGCTGAGCTGGCAGCAATCAACTTCACTTTGGGGATGATCTCAAACATGCCCGCAGACCACTTCTTCGTCTTCTCGGATAGTCTCAGTTCAATCGAGGCACTCCGATCGATGAAACCCGTAAAGCATGCATCTTACTTTCTTACAAAAATAAGAGAGCAGATGTGTGCACTGGTCGAAAGATCATACAAGATTACCTTTGTATGGGTCCCCTCACATTGCCTAATTTATGGCAATGAGAAGGCGGACTCTCTCGCAAAGGTGGGCGCTGAGGAAGGTGAGATTTATGATAGACGAATTTCACACGATGAATTTTTTCATTTAGTACGTCAAAGTTCTCTTCACGGTTGGCAAAGCGATTGGCTAAATGGCCAACTGGGACGGTGGTTACATTCCATAATTCCTAGAGTTTCCTTGCGAGCCTGGTGGAAAGGTTTGGACATAAGTCGAGATTTCATTCGCGTGATGTCAAGACTTATGTCCAACCATTACTCGCTAGATGCACATCTACACAGGATTAACCTCGCACTGAGCAATATTTGTAATAGGTGTGGTTCCGGTTATGATGACATCGATCACGTAGTTTGGCAGTGCCCGGATATGGACGCCTCCAGAGCGCAACTTTTGGATACCCTTGCGGCCCGAGGTAGACAACCCTATGTCCCAGTTAGAGATGTGTTGGGCACCCGCGATCTTATTTATATGGTCGCAATTTACGATTTTCTTCGCTCGTTTTGTATAAAAGTTTAATTCTCTTGTGTTCTCTTCCCCAGTTTTTTTTGTGTTTTGTCCACTTTGTGTTGGATTGAGGATCCTGGCCATCCGGCAGTCGAATACCGGCAAGAAATCGCTACCAACGCCATGAAACGAGAATCAAGATGCCACGTTATACCTCCCGGATGAGCTGCTGAGAACCCTGATTCCAATCCCTACCATGTCCTTCCTTCAAAAATTGTGACCACTAACCTCGAGCTGCCACGAGTACCCTGGCTCCATCCCATATTAATGTTGAAAAAGCCAATTAATTGTATGTGATAAAAATACAAAAAATGAATTTCGGCTCCGTAAAGCGTTAAACGCATTTGAGCCTCAAATAAACGAACTAGACAAAAAAAAAAACATCTTCACTCGATCCCAATTACTCTTCCGGTTGGATTTCGGGTATATTTATATTTGATCTGTGATCGAGCGCGTCGTTTTTTTGAAGACCATTTCAACACAAGGTTTCAAAACTGTATGACGCTCATGCGCAAACCTTGCAAGCTTTTAGCTATTCTATTGCATATGCTGCTTCCTATTCGCTGCAGGAACCAATCAGAGATTGTAAACATTCGATGGTTTTTCTATTGTTGTAAATAGCAGCGCACATTCTCACATAACGGTTTTATTGGAGTTCACATATCGGAACAGGAAATAATGAACACTTGGGAAGAAGCATGCAGGCTGCACGAAAATGAACTAATGCGCTATGGAGGATGAAGGGGGTTGGTTATTTGACATTGTAGCATTACGTTGTAAATTATTTCAGAAATAACTTCAATTGAAAGAAGAGAATAGAGAGTCTAAGCACTTTCCTTTACATTTTCATAAGCACTTCCGAATCATTCTGAAATGTTCTCGGGTCTTCTAAGACGTAATTCAGTTGCCGACCAACATTTATCATTTTTCGATTACTTTTTCACATCGACATAAGTAGCTTTCATACGGTTTCGAGAAAATTAATCAAGAAGAATTACAACCTGTATTCTAAAACTGTTTTAAAATGAATCACGTTTTTAACATTTTTCACCGTGTACATCGCTTAAATTTTGCATACAATCAGCTCGCGATCAAAAACTAGGTACCGTAAAACGGGGTATCTTTGATAATGCGGGTAACTTTGATAGTGCGTTACCCACCACATACTAAACGAAATATCATAATTTCTGTAAATCAGTTAAGCAAAACGAATGCAAAACTAAAGAATATTAGTATAACACTTCATGTAAGAGCGGTTTTCATTTGAATCAAGAACATTTGAGGCTTTTTATTCGAATATTAAAAATTGACACAATTTCAGCATTTTCGAAACGCTTACAAACAATCTGTTCTACGATCGCTATTTGATGTAGTTTTGAATAGGTGGCCACTTATCTTTGACAGCCTATTTATCATAGAACTTGAATACGGTCTCAAATCTCTTAGCGAAAAGCATTTTCACAAACTGGGATCATTTTTGTAATCTATGTCAGAAATTTCCATATAACGTTAAACGCCTAAAGATATGCAATGCCCTACAAATGTACGTTATTCATTCAATTTTGTTCGATTTGTACTCCATTATCAAAGTTACCCCAAAGTAGAAAACCGGCTTTCAAATATATGAAAAATTATATATCCATTCAAAATAAATGTTTTGGCAATCTATCGACTGCAATCGATAGCTAGGATGCCAGTACTTGTTTTAAAAATATAAACAATAATTCTTTGAAACAGCTTGCATAGATATTCAAGTTTTCTTCGAAAAAACTATCAAAGTTACCCCGTTTTACGGTACCGTAAAACAGGGTAACTTTGATAATGCGGGTAACTTTGATAGTGCGAGACCCACAACATATTAAATGAAATAACAAATTTTCTGTTAATCAGTTCAGCAAAACGAATACAAAAGTATTAGTATGACACTTCACGTCAACGCTATTTTCGTTGTAATCAAGTACATATGAGGATTTAGATACAAATATAAAAAATTATAAGATTTTAGCATTTTTTAAAAGCTTACAAACAATCTGTTTTACGATCACTACGGTCACTGCAATCGATAGTTAGGATACCAGTACTTGTTTTAAAAATATAAATTATAATTCTTTGAAACAGCATGTCTAAATATTCAAGTTTTCTTCGAAAAAACTATCAAAGTTACACCGTTTTACGGTAGTTTCTATTATTTCCCACAAAAATAATTATAACAAAACGATAAGCCGTTTTATGCAGTTACTTTCGACGTTTTTCGTTCAGCGTAAAATCGGCTCAAGTATGTAATGTTTTGTTTTGATTCGTGGTTAAGTCACTTTGTCTCTCCATACAACGGAGTGGTGAAAATAACGGTTGGGTTGCGAAAGTTTAAATTCTTACTTACACCGTTATATAATTCCGGAATTTTTTCACTTCCTATTCTTGTTGCAACAATTTTATTCCGCAACATGAGTTTATCACTACTTAAACAGAATATGACAATGATCGATCACCACGTGCGCAGCGATTTACTGGGCTTCGCATTGCAATTTTCAAGAACTTTTTCCGTGTTGGTAAACGTTGACACATTATCGAACAGCATCCATAAAACAAATTTGGGTTTGTGTTTAAAATAACTGATTATTCGCGAGTTGAAAAGGTTGCAACAATGTTGCGCTCTGTGATTGTCATGATAATTTTGCTTTTCATTGTATCCTTATCCGCAACAGTTGGAACAAACGGTTGTGAGCGAGTTTGATTTGTTGTTTGTTTTTTGTCTGTTTTGATGTCAATTTGATTCGCTGATGAACACATTTTGTTTGCGGTTGTTGATCGGTTTTTCGTATTTCTGCTTCACACGGCCCGGTACTGTTGCAGTGGGAATCGTTTGCGCATGAAATGGAAATCAAAAAACTATAAGGGTACATCCCTATGGGGTTGTACGAACTGGTGACGTAGGACCACGATGGTTAGCTTAACTGAATTTGATGTCGTTCTTGTTGCTCGTTTTGACTTCATACTGTTTTCAGTGTTCGAAACTTTCGTAAATATTTTTGCATGTAACGATTTGCAGCCAAGTGTACGTTTAATCATGTCCCAAATATACATTATCTTTATCCGATGAATTCGTCATATTTATCTATGAAAATGTGAAATTTCACTTCATATTGTATGAAATTATATTAATAACCTCCTATGAAATATATGGTAGCATTGGAAAGAACAGTAGTGATTGAGGCTTGTTCAGCATGCTGGAGTAAAATCTAAGTAATTCTAATTAAAGAAGCTTCAGTCATCGCTTTGTTGATCTTATGGTTTCAGTGAAATATTATTTCATTAATGTGATAAATAAAGTCGGAAATATTACTTATTGTTAACTCTTTTACGCACATTTGGTGGCCCTGAAAAGAGCCAAAGGCTTTGTTAGCCCGGATGCTGTCATAGATGAATCGCACTACAGGATGTGATCAGTTGGCACACACACTCAAAATAATAGTAGTTATACACTTGTAACTACTATTATTTTGAGCGATTTCTCCTGGTGCTTAACTTTTTAGCCGGTAGTGTAAAAATTTCAAATTTTGTCATAATAAAATTGAGTATATGTGTAGCTCACTGCCAAAATTCCATGCCGATTGCTCATATGGAAACAAAGTTACAGCATGCCAAAGTTGAGCAATTTGTATGAAAATCAGCTTGTACTACTATTATTCTGAACACAACTGTCGCTCAATCTTGAGTGATTTCACAAGTCCGACGCTCAATTGGCAGCTCCTCGGATCAGCAACTCTGGGGGCTTCTGGTTTTGTGCCTAACGGGCGTGCTTTTTGACTGAACTACCGATGCTGCAGCGACTCATGAGTTTATCACGAGTCGACATCTGGAAGCGCGGGTCAATCTTGGGCGATTTCACAAACCAGATGCTAATCAACAGCTCAGCAGGCTTCTGACTGCGAGGTGCTCCTCGCTAAGCAGGTCCGGACGAGCTCTTACCAACTCGAAAGCGAAAATGGAATGAAACCAAATCTGGCGAAAAAAGCATGTTTTAAACCCTTAGATTAGCAGATGATGCTCCTCCCTTTCGGGCTCTTCCCTTTCTAGTCGAGCAATGTGGGAAATGGGTATGTGCCAATAATGAGTTGGGCTTAAAATTACTTGAAAATTTCGGAAAATGCTAATGCGTGAGAAATTTGTTGAATATGAATAGTTGGAATGGTTGACATTTACTAAATAATCAATAGTTAGCTAATGACACTTGATAGTTTTCTTTATCATGAAGGTAAATTTCTGATCCATGGGTGCCAAAATGATTACAATTGTTCAATGAGAATTTCTTTTCAAAAGCATTCTAAACATGTCGCAATTTTGTTTCATAATCGAAGTGTTTTCATAAAATAGGGCAAATCAAAGACACTGTTGGAAATGCCACTCTAGTTTACAATCGTTGTGAAATGTTGAGAACTCACCCGAAAGCACTGCAGCAGCGTCCACGAATAGTCTCAAATTGTCGTGCCATCAATTATTCATGACAAATTAAATTTGGACGAAAGCTGCGAGATTGATTGAGGAATATAAGATGTAATAAGGTCGGAAATATTATTCTTTTAACTCTTTTCCCTTGTCATCAATGCTTTCTTAGCCGATGCGGTCACAGATAAATAGCACTGCGGGATGTTATCAGTTGATTGCCATGGTCAAACGGGGAATCCTCAAAGCAAATGTATAAATTTGGGCAAGTTATTTGCTTATACGACGAATCAGCTGAATATTTCGTGACGTGGATGGCGTACAACAGCAACGGATAGTGGATCCCCGGGCACAAGTCGAAATCTGGAAATGATGCTCACTCTTGAAATCTTGAGCGATTTCACAAGTCCGACGCTCGATTAGCAGCAGCTCCTCGGATCAGCAACTCTGGGGGCTTCTGGTATCTGGTTCCTAACGGGCTTGCTTCTTGATCACCGATGCTGAAATTATCACGAATCGAAATCTGCAAGCGCGGATAAATTTGCGGTGGCGATGACAATGGCTTGGGAGCCGCAAATTAATTTTGCGTTTCCTCTTCCGACGACACAAATTGGACTGTGACGCGGATGCAAACGCAAAGCGAGAATGACCCGCCCGACCGTGTTCACAGTCCGACCGCAAAAAGAAGACTGAGGGAAAAAGCAGGGACCGGTTTGCTTTCATAGTGGGAAGCGATACCGTCGAAAAATGCAAAACAAAGACGTAGTCCTACGTCAAAAAAAAACTCTCGAAGGTCACGTCTTCTTTCGTTCATTCACTAAACATGGTTGCAAATACAAACAAAAGGAAGGGTGAATCTCTGAATTCACAACTTCCTTACAAAAAAGTGGGATTTAAAACTGTCACTAAACGTGAAAAGATTGAAGAAAGGACGTTTCTCCGAAATGCGAACTTTCTTCCAAGGGTAAAATGGATAATTGTTGGAATGAAATGGATAATGGCTGTTGAACGTTTGTTCAAAGTTTTACTTGAAAGGTCTCTCAAGTGACTATAAGTCACCCGAAGATATCAAAAATGGAATAAATGATTTACTTGGATTTTCCCCAGTCCAAGTAATCATTATCAAAAAGAGACCCCAATCTGTCATTGTCGGAAAGGGCTTTCTCGAGAATATTATTTAGTTCACTTTAATATAAAAGATCTCAAGTCAAATTTTTGGGCTTTCCCTTCGCGTAGGCGAGTCGTCAAGGCTCGTGCCAGGCAGATGAACAGTAATATCCGTTACGATAACGGTCGTTTCCGGAATTTCCCTGGTAGTGTATCGAAAAATGCTAATTTTTCAGTTAATGATCGCTTGATCAAGAATCATACCCATCAGGAAGATTATAATCGTGATCATTCACAAACTAATTTTATTCCGTCGGGAACAAAGGAAAACCAAGGAAAACCTTTGCCGACATCGTAGCAGGTAATTAGAAATCCTCCTCTTTTCATACTATGAGTACTTATTCTAATTGTTTCAAATCAAATGGAAAAAACGTTGCCGCCTCAGCAAACTTCTACTTCGCCTCTTCGTCTACCGAAAATTTTAATGGGAAATCATCAGATAATATACTCACTCCAAGTGATATGTCTACCTCTGATTTAAATTTTCTAGCTGAACAATTGAATCAAATGATTCATGCAATGTTCAAAGCCACCACTATGACTGAAGCAGTCCAAGTTGGTGTAAAATATACTAATCAAATTGTTATTGGATTACGTTTTTCTAATGGATTTAAATAATAATTTAAGTATTTTGAATTGGAATGCTCGTTCCTTGAATGGTAAAGAGGACGAGCTGTTTAATTTTCTTACAGGTAATAACGTGCATATAGCAGCTATTACTCAAACCTATTTTAAACCTGGATCTAAACTAAGAAAGATCCTAACTTTTTTGTTTACCGTAATGATTGACTTGATGGGGCATGTGAGGAGTTGCAATCATCATTCATAGGCGTATCAACTGCTTTCGTCATTTGAACCTGAAGTTTTTGAAACTGTAGGTGTTTCTGTTGAAACACAGCTTGGTAAATATACAGTCGACTCTCCACATCTCGATGTTCTACATCTCGATATCTCTCCCTATGTCGATGATTTCATAAGTCCCTTCAGTCTGCATATATTTTCACTCTCCATATCTCGATATCCTCCTTATCTCGATATCTCCATATCTCGATGTATTTCTGTTGATTGTTTGTTCTAAATTTTCTCTCCGTATGTCGATATGACCAATATCTAAGGTTACTAGACCAAAGTTTTGGGATTCAATACAAATTAGAAGCGCAAAATGACGTGTGTTTGTGTATTACTTTCTTGGCAACGGTGTGTTTTTTAATCTAGTATTCATCAAACATTTGTTCTCTGTCTCGATCTCTCCCTATCTCGATGGTCCCTTCGATATCGAGATGTGGAGAGGCAACTGTATCGCAAATTCAATCAAAATAATTTTGCAAAAGGCAATATTCCGCGTGTTCCCAAATGATTATTAATATTTAACCAGACACGGCAAGTGCCAACACTTGTTCGTCATTGTCATACCCAGAGAAGGCCTCGATGCTTGCAATTCACCATCCCAGACAATACACTCAGGTGAACAATGACGAATTGCATCGCTCAAATCCGGTCCGTCGCAGTGACACACTCCGTCACATTTCTATCCGAAACCGAAATCGAAGTAAAAAAATTAAAAACAGAAATTAAAAGTAGAAAGAAGTAGAACAATTTAATTTTCAAATTTTGTGTAACTTCATCAATGGCTGCTCCCTTCACTGTCTACAATTGTTCGTCCATCTGGCCAAGATGAGTATGATGATGATAAAGGCGACGTCACATGGATCGGAGCTCCCACTGGAGAAACTTCTATATTTTAGTTTGCTCTCTGACAAAATTTTCCATTCTGTCGCAATTTTACCGTGCTATGCAATGGAATCCGGAGCGGTACTTGTCATTGTCATTTCTGTGCTACAACTCAGTGTTTTTGTTTGCTCTTTTCCGAGCACTTTTCAACTTCTTTCAAAAATCCAAACAAATATCATATTGAGCCAAACACAGTGCCCATCACAAGCGGGATTGCAATCGGATTCTGCAAAATATTAGTCGGTCGTTGCACTTGGCTCTTCTTATGACATGAATAGAACGACGATAATATGCGAAGAGTCAAATGACTGACATTGATTGCAACCTCCTGGTATGGTATTGTTTTCGATCTGTTTGAGGCCCATTGTAGGGGAAAACGAATGCTTCAGTTTGGCATTTTCCATACCATTTCCATACCAACATTTGCTGCCTTTGAATTATGATTCTTTTTTTTTTTTTGTTTCTTTATTAGTATCATTCCAAACATCAATTTCTTATACATATCTAGGTGTTCTTTGTTAGAAAATACTATCGTCATAATTTGGTAAAACCAAATTAAGCATTTATAACCTTTTTGTTAACAACATAGTGCTGGCACTTGCAGTGTCTGGTTAAATATTAATAATCATTTGGGACCCCCGGAATATTGTTTTTTTTTTTGCACAATTATTTTGATTAAATTTGCGACATTTCGTTTGGTAATGGTTGAAAAATGGTCCTAGAATGTCGATGAATTCTACAATCTGGAAAATGTTCATGATAAACGCTTTCAATTTACTTAACCTAAATATATAACGCATCAATCGTGGCAATAGAAGATTGCAACGATATTTGTCTAAAATTATTAATAATTTTATACGAGATTTGTTCCAATGTTTCATCATTGTATATTCTATGGAACTCATAAACGCTATCATTGGTACAGCATACAACATGGCTGGCCTGATAATTTGTTTAAAGATCAAAAGCTTATTCTTAAAAAAAAGTTTTGATTTTCTATTAAAATTTGGATGAAGGCGTTTCAAATATTTGTTACAATTAGCTTGAATGCCTTCAATGTGATTTTTGAAAGTTAAATTTTTATCTAGCATGAGCCCAAATACTTAACTTCATTTCTCGCATAATTTGAGATCTCGCCCTAAAAGCCATTGGAAACCGAGTGTGTAGCTTGTTGTTACCGAGCAAACGAATGGATAAACACATTATTCAACAATGCTACGATGAAGAGAAGATACTACTTCAACTTCCAGTGGTGATAGTTTTCATCCTGGTCCATGCATTTGCTTAGAAACAAGGAGTTACACACTTGGCTACCAAAGGCTTTTAGGGCGAGATCACAGGTTATGAGAGATTTGACCAATTTATTGGAACCCCTCTAATCGTGACAACATGTCTTCTTGAAGGTTTCAAATAAAGAGCTTTTGGTTTATGTGGGAATGTTACAAATTCAGTATTAGATGGATTAGGAAATTTTCCAATTAAGAAGTATGAAGAAAAAATATCCGAACTTTTTTCTGGCAATCTACTACAGATGACACGCAATCTTCGTCATTTGGCGGAGAGGCCTGTGTCATCCGCAAACAAAGATTTGTGACATCCCTGAGATAACTCAGGTAAGCCAGATGTAACAATATTACATAATGTTGGCCACAAAATGCTGCCTTGAGGAACACAAACTTTTAGAGGATGTCTTTCAGACTTGGAGTTCTGATAATTAATTAATTTTGATATTTATTCAAACAACGCATGTAGGAAAATTAAAGTTCAAAGATAACTTCCTTAAGAATGATTACTTTAATGATACTACATAAGTTTCAAATACTTATAGTCAGTTTTAGAGTAGCTACGATTGGATATTGAAAACTAATACTTTAGAATATTTATGTATATCACATTTGTAACAAATCCAAAACCAAAAAATTTAGTCCATTTATCTCAGTTTGGCTTCCAAATGGATATAAATATTCCATAGTTAATATTCCTATAAAAACATGGCGTATTATTATTTTTATTTTACATTTTACTACCAAACATTATTATAAGGATCAATAGAATAAATGTTATTGTCATAATCTCAAACCATCTTCTACTCCTTGGCATTAACGTCCTCACTGGAATAAAGCCCATTGGCGTAGGAACAGGGGGGTCCAGCATCATCCAGGCCCCCCTCCAGAATTTTTGATAATAAAAATGACAATTAAAAAGTAAGAGGTTGTTTCCGAGATACGACCGCCAAGTTGACGTTGGATAACGTTAGCTTCTTCTATTTTCTAGCTTGAGACCGTCACGAAATAATGAAAGAATTCTACTGTTAAAAATGTAATCAATTTTTACACAATTTGTTGCATGTCAATTCTCACTTATTATGGACCAAATAGTTCGGTTAAAACTTCAACACCGATAGAACTGGTCGATGGGAAAAGAAGCATGAGCGTTAACAATTACTCTCCAAACAAATATTCCGGTTGAACGTTAGGTCCACGCCTGATCCACTAAGATTGGTTGCTTTAGTGGGTTCCGAAGCCAGTTTGAGGTTGAGGTACTTCTCCAGTGCCTATTACAATGATCAGCATGGTCTCCTTTTGATACTCGAAGAAGTTCCGCGCCACGAAGAACTTCTTCTGCTTCGTCGTGGTATCTGGGGACGGACGGCAACTTCAACATCGATTTGAGCAAAGAGGAGAACATGGAGTTCGCGCACTTAAAGGAGAAGCACCCCAACCTCAAACTGACTTCGGATCCCACTAAAGCAAGACCATTACTACGACGATGGCTCGTATCAATCAGACTGCCCATAAGTCCACTGGAGGAAAGGCCCCTCGCTAACAGCTGGCTTTGAGTGAGATCCGCCGTTACCAGAAATAGACGGATCTGCGATTCCAGAGCTCAGCCGTCATGGCCCTGCAGGAAGCGAGCGAGGTATATCGTCGTATTCGTGGCGAAACTGTGGAAACTCTTTCAAAATGAAATTGTCGTCCTGAAAAGGACGGTTGGGGGTAGTCACCGTAGATCGAACTGAGTTTGCATTCCATTGTTAGACAGAAACACACCAAAAGATTACCGAAGACGATTAAATTAAATTAAATTAAATTAAGTGGTGATTCAATTAAAATGCGGGTTTGCTTCCTTGTCCATCCTTGTTCTCGATGGTTTGCTCACTTCTCCGACGGCAATTATCAAGGTTTCTGAACGCATTCTCCACGAATTCGATAGGCTAGCTCTGGATTTCCATGGCCATGATGATCGATTTCACGGCACCCGCAGTATTTAGATTATCAATAAACAGCAGATGCAGCAACGAATATGTAAAATTTATTCCGATAGGAGTCCTTTTCCGGTTGCTTGTCGACGATTGACTGATGCGCGCGTGGCTGATTGGCGTTTGGCTGACTTCGACTGAACACGATAGAAGAAAGAGAAGCAAGAAGAAGACCGAAAGGGGCGTTTCCCTTTGAATGCCGAAAGTTCTTAGCCACTCGCTCGATGATGTCTGTGTCTGAAATACACAAGAAAAATGTGCTTTTCTATGAAAAATAAGACATACCTCGATGTTTTTCAATTGTAGTTTAGTCATGAAAATCAATAGTTTTAATTGTTGGAGTAGATTCGTAGAAAACGATTGGAAGTTTGGTGCAAGAATCTTGAAAATCTATCCAGGCGTTAGTAAGTTATCAATAGTCAAAATCTAACCACTGTTCGTGACGGGAGTGATTTTTCGTTTTTCAAAATTGTACCCCAGTATGTCGCCGTAAGACGTTATCCAACGTCAAAATATTGTTCAAAACATAAGGTTTAAACATTACGCTTGCGGGAAATATCCATCAGAAACGCTAAGTCCTCTGCGAACTCCCACTCCAAACTTCCGTTCGATGAGCCTAGAAGTGTCTCTACTCCTTCACTATCATAAGCGCTCGCGAAGGGAGTTCCAAGCAGTTTAGTACATAACGTTGATATCATGGTTATCAAATACTGTATTTCTTCAAATCCTTAACGGTTCGATTAAGCATCTTCCCGGTTTCAGACCAGATCGCTCGCACCATTATTGTAATGGTCGCTATGGGATAGGGTAGATGTACCAATAGTGGGGGTACTAAGCACGATTGAACTTCATTTAACCGCCTAAATTCAAGAAGCGCAATTAATGTACATGTTAATGTTGTAACGGGAAGTAACGACCATTGATTTAATGATAAACATTATTTCATCGCAGTAATCCACGGCATGTCAGTGAAAAACTAATACCTCCACTATTGGTTCACTGTTCCTGTAGTTACGGTATATTTTTAATTTGTGTTCCTACAGTTGCGGTATCCGTTGTTTTCTTATGGGATCCTCCACTATAGGAACACTTTACCGCAACTATTATGTAAAACGGGGCAACTTTGATAATGCGGGTAGCTTTGATAGTGCGAGACACACAACATACTAAACAACCGAAAAGCTAAACATTACATATAATTTGCAATTGGATTAGATGGACAAATTGATGTGAAGATTTGCGAAAAAGTTACACGTCTTCTCAGTGAGAATCGAACTCACGACTCCCCGATCTCTTGTTGGGGGGCGTTACCACTACGCCATGAGAGGACTCATGAACGCAGAAGTTAACCTGAATTAGATTTCAGCTCAATAATCACGTGGTCCTTTTTCGCAAAGTGCACCTCTTTTGGAAGAATTAGATGCCCATCCAAACACAACGCTTTCTATATATATCCAATGCCTAGCCCGAGAGCGCATTGTTTTTTAGGTACCGTAATCCGGGGTATCATTGATCAGCGGGGTAACATTGATCGGAATGACCCATCTCGTAAAAAGTTCGTATCGCCATTTATTGATGGAACCTTTTCAAATCATAAATTGTTCTTCTCTTTCTTATATTCATAAGCTAATGAAAGTGAAGATTTTTGCGTAAATTGCGTTTACCTTATGCGTAAATTTATCAACTTTTCGAAATAATTATTTCAATGGGTAAGGATGACACTACCGAACATTCATGTCTCACATAAGTTCTGCAAACGATATGAGCAAGGAGAATGCGGTTCTTACTGAAAATGGCATCGCCGAAAACGATTCCGTTGTCAAAACTTTCATAAGAATGATCAATTAGGCAACATTAACGAATTACTGTTAAGAATACATAATTCCCTTAGGAAACTGCCTACCTTTAGGCGTATTCCGTGGTTCGAGGTGTTTTTAATTTTGAAATAACTTAAAAATTAAATGACTTGTAAGCGTTTGGTCTTCATATTCGGCCTCGGGGGCCATGATTTAAGTAAGCAACGACATTTTCAATGTAACCGAACATTGTTTACATAGGTGATCAATGTTACCCCATATCAGCTAAATCAAAAAATCGCTTAAAACATTTTTTTAAACATGCTTAAATCTTTCAAAAAACAAAATACAGTATAAAGTCACAAGCTATGGGTGGCAGTACTTGTTTTAAAAATATAAAATTTGCAACATTTGCATTTTCAAACGAAATATTTGAGAAATATTCAAAAAAATGATCAATGTTACCCCGGATGACGGTATAAGAATAGCACACTACACTTCCGAAAGAGGTGCACTTTGCGAAAAAGGACCACGTGATTATTGAGCTGAAATCGAATTCAGGTTAACTTCTGCGTTCATGAGTCCTCTCATGGCGTAGTGGTAACGCGCCCCAACTAGAGATCGGTTAGTCGTGAGTTCGATTCTCACTGAGAAGACGTGTAGCTTTTTCGCAAATCTACACATCAATTTGTCCATCCAATCCAATTGCAAATTATATGTAATGTTTAGCTTTTCGGTAGTTGTTAAACTTCCACTCGGCTGGTTAGCCGTAAACCACGATTCATAATTAAAAACAAGTATTTATCGAGCAACGGACTCATGTTCCGTAACCGGTCGTTTGAGAGCGTCGCGACCCATTGGAAGCCCACACAATAGAAACCTCAGCCAGCGCAGTTGCTGGCTAGTGTAGTGTGCTATTCCTATACCTAAAAAACAATGCGCTCTCGGGCTAGGCATTGCATATATATAGAATGCGTTGTGTTTGGATGGGAATCTAATTCTTCCGAAAGAGGTGCACTTTGCGAAAAAGGACCACGTGATTATTGAGCTAAAATCGAATTCAGGTTAACTTCTGCGTTCATGAGTCCTCTCATGGCGTAGTGGTAACGCCCCCCGACAAGAGATCGGGGAGTCGTGAGTTCGATTCTCACTGAGAAGACGCGTAACTTTTTCGCAAATCTTCACATCAATTTGTCCATCTAATCCAATTGCAAATTATATGTAATGTTTAGCTTTTCGGTAGTTGTTAAACTTCCACTCGGCTGGTTAGCCGTAAACCACAATTCATAATTAAAAACGAGTACCGTAATTTCGGGTGAAATTGATCATTTTTCACGGTTTTTCTAGTCTGTTTTCTATAGTGTTAAGAATGCCAAACAACTAAATGCAGGAAAACAAGTACGAAGGTGAGCCTCATCGACTTATGTACTGAAATTTTCTAACAAATGTCATTTTAGTGTTAACAAATACCTCTAAAATAAAAAATCTGAGAATCTCATTTCGGGGTGAAATTGATCATTTGTCAATGCCATGATTGTTAGTTTCCAAAACAACTCTATATGATAAATTTGAGCTCCCTGAATCCGAATATGCTTGTAAAATTCTTAACAATGCCATATTTGTATAAATACCGAGTAGTTAAATTTCAAGAATTACGCGGAAAACGCCTAAATTTATGCAATTTTTTAAGGAATTCAATGATATCTAACAGAAATTCAATTATTTCAACCATATTAGCTAATTGGTACGAGTTTTGGTGATGAAATCTGGTTTGGGGATATATCTCAAGCATCCTCACAAACTTTCAGGTTTATACCATGTTCAAATCCTTGCTTTTAAATAGAAGTTCATAGGTGTTTGTCAATACTGCGCCGTGCATGATTTTGAAATTTTACGTTATTTTCATAGTAATAAACATTCTTTAACGCTAAAAAACTTCACAACACACAATTCGACAATAGTTACGACAAGCAACGTTCATTTACTGCAGGTTACATTGATATTTGTGCTCCATTACGAATAAATAAAATCGTGTGATACGATGATCAATTTCACCCTTCTGATCAATTACACCCGATTTTACGGTAACAAAGTTTATGTTAATCAGTTGAGCAAAACAAATGCAAAAGTAAAGAGTGTTAGTATGACACTTCATATCAAAGCTATTTTCGTTGGAATCATGTGCATTTGAGGATTTATATTCATATATTAAACATTTACAAGATTATAGCATTTTTGCAACGCTTACAAACAATCTGTTCTACGATCATTATTTATTTGATAAAGTCATAATGAGTTCGTCACTTATCCATGACAGCCAAGTTAGTAGAACATGAATACGATCTCAAATCTCTTAGCGAAAACGATTTTTACAAACTGGGATCATTTTTGTAATCTAAGTCAAAAATTTGCATATAGCGTTAAACGCCTAGAGGTATGCAACGCCCTATAAATGTTCCGTAATGCATTAAATTTTGTAGTTTGCTCCATTATCAAAGTTACCCCAAAACATAAAACCGACTTCCGAATATATGAAAAATAATATATCCATTCAGAATGAATCTTTTTCGCCATCTATCAAGTGCATTCGATAGTTAGGATACCAGTACTTGTTTTAAAAATATAAATTGTAATTCTTTGAATCAGCATGTATAAATATTGAAGTTTTCTTCGAAAAAACTATCAAAGTTACCCCCTTTTACGGTACATATAAAATCCAGAATCTGTTTGTGATGGAATTTCCTTGTCTTCTCTGTGCATAGAATATCAGCGTGCTTGCCACACGTTATACAAATGCGAAAATGGCAAACTTTGGGGCTCTCATTTGGTGAAACAGTTTGGAATCCAACTTTCAGCAGAAGTGCACTTTTTATTTTGGGTTTATGTATCTACTAATAGAATGCTTAAAGTAAAATGATCTGGAGCTTCAACCTACTATTTCTTCAGTTAAGTGTCTTTGAAAACGCGAGTTGTGGCACAAATTGGCCGTCTTTGGTTTCCGAGATATTTCACCTTACGAATTCTGTAAAATATATACATTCAAAACGGCCGCCAAATTTTGTTTAGCTTCAAATGAGAGCTATATCCTTCCCCTGTACGATGTCACTTAGCTTGCTATGTGTTCCAAGGGAAATATGAGACATATCACGCATAATTTATAAAACATGGGCTTTTTCCCAAACTGTTTAACTAGTTGGGGTACGAGGGGTCCACCAATTTGAGAATACCGAAACGATCACCCTTATCTAACTTTTAGCATATAACAACGATCAGTGACATAAAATTTGAATTCTATCGATAGGTCTGGCGGTCTGGTTTCAGCGAGAATTACTCCATTAAAACAATACAAATTTCAATACAACAATCTCGAAAAACGCAGTTTCCAATCAACCGTGAAATTTTCACCAGGGTTATAATTTTGCACACATCGTTTTACAAAAACATGGTAAAACGAATTAATTGATTCCACTTTGATTTTCGCGAATGCCGATTTCTTGAAGATTTATCATCGAATTAATCTCCAGTTATTGAATATTGTCTTGAATCGGTATTTGGACATGGCTAGTTTGTAAAACGATGGACTCCATGCGTCATCGCTGCTTCACAGAAAATAAATGTCAAAGCCTCCATCATCGAAGGTATTTTCGCACGATATTACTGCTATCATCGGACAACATCAAGCTTTAAATTGATATCACTAAACATATTTTGGATAATAGCGCAATTCGCCTAACAATTGTGTATCGAAACAATAGTGAATGAGTATGTGTTCGGGAGTTGTTACATACACCACTAACACCTTTGAAAAGCCTCGTTAAAAAAATCAACTCTTTCTGTTGAATGGCTCTAACTTTTGACTAAACCAAAACAACCACACGCGGTATATATCTTCCTAGCGCGGGATTTGGCCTCCGTATTCTATTTATCGGTTCGGTTAGGCGCCTTCCTTACCTTGAAAACATGAAGTCCGGCCCGGTTCATCGTCTTCTGGACGAACCAGACGGAAGAATTGACAGTCGTGGCATCGCTGTGAATCGAAAGATTCGGATTGCGCTTGAAGCAATCCTTCATCTTTTTTGGCTTCACGGGTTCGCGTGTCTTTACCACACGGGACACGGTCGAATTGTCGATTCCCAGCTTTTTCGCGATCCACCTGTGGAAATGACCTGGATTTTCCTCGAACGTGTCTAATTTTTTTGTCGAAGCACTTCTTGCTTTGAAACCATCTCGATAACCACATGACTAGTTTTGGTAGCAGTACCATTCGTTGCACAGTACTTATGAACAGCGTAAATTATGAGAAAACAAGCTTTGCGTCATTTGCACTGTATGTGACCCAAATGAGATGAAATATTCAGGGAGTAATTGGAAGCACCCAACCAGATTTTCAGATTGAATGAATTTTGGGCCGGCCTAATAGTACATATGTATGCACTTCATAGCAATCAATTTTCTAACATAAAATTGCGTGGATTGAATCGCTATCAATCGCAATTTCGCAGAACCGAGATTTCACGCGGCAATATGTCACGCACCACGCCGCAGATTGATCCGTTGTTTTGGCAACCAGATGTTTGCCTCCGATAAAGGCGGGCTGCAAATATACGACCGAACGATTTTTCATTCCGACACGCCGTTATCACTGGATATGGGAATGTGTTAACATAAATATACCAGAAATCAACGCTCCTCTCTGCGAGTGGTGTCAGTCGGTATGCTAGTAAAGCTGCCGATTCACATTTGTTTTCCGACAATTCCTTCTTGATCCTGATTCCGTCTATCCTGCTTGATGCCCCCAACGGCGGCGCTGGAATGCAGAAGGATTCATGGGGCGGAGAACGATGAGAGGAAACCGATGAATTCTATCCCGTGGATATACGTTCTGATCGGAAATGTGTTGAATAATAAAAACATAAAATCGATTGAAACGGATTTGATGCTTGTGGAATAGTGAAAATTGTTCTTTGAAAGTACCGTAATGCGGGGTCAAATTGATCACTGGGCCGAGTTTGATCAGAGTTGTTTTTGAAACAAACGATCAACTTACTGAAACATGATCAATTTCACCCCGAAACTTTTGTCAAAAAGGCTCACCGTCACCGTACTGTTTTTGCAGCATTCAGTTTTGATGTATTGGTAGCCTTACAGAAAGCAAACATGACAAGTTATCAATTTCACCCGAAATTACGGTAAGTCATATGTTGCGGAAATTTATTGTCGCATTATTGCGTATCTGTGCTAATATGCAGCATCCATCAAGAATTTCACTTAGATTATTACGCTGTTTCAGCGATGTAATGGCAAACTATTGTATGTAGTAACCGTCCTTCGATCTATGGCACTGGTAAATTTTAAAGACAACCGAAATTTACGCACTATGCTACAAAAGTGCAACGATTCCACGGTCTGACCATGTTGCCACTGCTAGTACTGCAAATGACCTCGTTGATCGAGAGGGCCAATGGCCATAAATAAACCGTACGCCAGTACCGGACTATTGAATGGAAATTTATTCCTCGGAGAAGAAATCAGCTCAAAGATAAACGGTTCATTGTTGGTCCGTATGAGTTTAGCTCGTGTTGCATGGCGCGCAAAATGTAGGGATGTTAAGGATTTTCTAGTGCAAAATTGAGGCAGGTATTAGAATTCCGGCTCTAGAGGCACGTTCCCCTTTATTTGGAAAATTTGTGCCATCGCCATATGTATCATGTCTATATAATCTCTTGCCTGAGTGAGAAGGAACGGGAAAGTAATGGGTGTGTTGAGGAAGAGAGGGGCACCTAGAAGTGACATTAGACATTAGAGGAAGACTATTGTTTGTACACCATTTGCAGCGAAACCATTGGCCTTTTCGGACGAGTGGCGAAGTTGATATCGATCGTGTTTGGTTCGCGTTGTACGGGTGTGAAAATATTCGTGCTCAGTCGAGGATGGGTTGCCAACTGGTGAGCTCGTTTCAAGTCTATTATAACATTTTTTACGTGCTAACGCCACGTTTCTGTAATTTTCAAACAAACTATGGATGGTTGTCTCTATAAGTATCGGCATAAATCCTTATTCCTGTTTTATATAATTTTGAAATACACAACGTACTTTTCAATCTTCTACCATTATCATTTCGCCGTTGTCATGCGGTCAAATTCTAAAGAAGTTTTAAGTAAGAGTAATATTTTCCTCCTTATCCATATATCGCATCACCGACCAAAAGCGACTCAGAAATATTTTTCTCTCTCACTAATAAACATCCTACCCGTGCTGATTGTGGATATACAGGGGTCTTCTCGGTCTCTTGAAGCAACAATAATTACACACAAAAATCAGTGCGCATCGTACCTTAGTGCTGTGCGTACACGAATTCTCCCTGCTCTTGGAAGTTTTTTAAAAACTACCTAAAGCAATAAAACAGTACTTTTCAGTGCTAAAATTAAAAACGGTACTTTTCAGTGCTAGTAAAACAGTACTTTTCAATACTATTTTTATACAATTGATCCCTTTACGATCCTTGTTTGGACCCGTGCCTTAGATTTTTCGTTTTTCAATCAAATGGAAAAAACCCTACCGCCACAGGTAACTCCTACTCCGCTTCTTCGTCTACCGAAAATTCTAATCGGAAATCATCAAATGTACCCACTTCAATTGATATGTCTGCCTCTGATTTTAATTTTCTAACTGAATCTAATGATTGATGCAATGTTCAAAGCTACCACTATGTCTGACGCAGTCCAAGTTGGTGTAAAATTTACTAATCAAATTGTTATTGGATTACGTTTTTCTAATGGATCCAGATAATAATTTAAATATTTTAAATTGGAATGCTCGTAGGATGCTAGAGGATGAGCTGTTTAATTTTCTTACGGTTAATAACGTGCATATAGCAGTTATTACCAAAACGTATTTAAAACCTGGATCTAAACACAAAAGAGATCCTAACTTTTTTGTTTATCGTAATGATTGACTTGATGGGGCATGTGGGGGTGTTGCGATCATCATGCATAGGCGTATAAAACATCAACTGTTTTCGTCATTTGAAACTAAAGTTTTTGAAACTTAAGGTGTTTCTGTTAAAACACAGTCTGGTAAATATACTTTCATAGCTGCCTATTTGCCTTTTCAATGCTCTGGACAGCAAGTTAATTTGCTCCAAACTGACTTGCGAAAATTGACTCGCAATAAGTCAAAATTTTTTGTCATTGGTGACTTTAATGCCAAACATCGGTCATGGAATAATTCTCAAAGTAATTCCAATGGCAGAATTTTATTTGATGAGTGCTCTTCAGGATATTTCTCAATTCAATACCCTGATAGCCATGTAGATGTTTTTCCTCTTCTAGAAATCTATCTACGATTGATTTGGTCTTAGCCGACTCTAGTCATCTTTGTAGCCAACTCATGCTGATTTTGATTCTAATCATGTTGATATTGACAATGCTCTTGAAACTTTAACAAATTCTATTGTTGAAGCCAGGAGCATTGCAATTCCAAAATGTGAAGTAAAATTTGAATCCGTGATTATAGACGATGATCTTAAACTCATGATCCGTCTTAAAAACGTGAGGAGAAGGCAATTTTAACGCACTCGCGATCCTGCTATGAAAATTATATGGCAGTATTTGCAAAAAGAGATCAAGAAACATTTTACACAATTAAGTAACAAAAATTTTGAAAATAAAATTTCTCAATTGGTCCCTGGCTCTAAGCCCTTTTGGAAATTATCTAAAATCTTGAAAAAACATCAGAAGCCCATACCGGCATTGAAAGAGGAAAACAAATTATTACTAACTAATTGCGAAAAAGCTCAAAAACCTGCTTTGCAGTTGGAAAGCGCACACAGGACTTACTAGTCCAATTGAAAATCAAGTTACTCAGGACTTCGAAAATATTCTCAATCAAGAGAACGTTTTCGAAAATGCCTGGGAGACTGATTTGGAAGAAATAAGAACTATTATTAAAAAAATTCAAAAATATGAAAGCTCCTGGAGATGATGGAATTTTCTACATCCTCATCAAGAAACTTCCAGAAAGTAGCTTATCATTTTTAGTTGATATATTTAACAAATGTTTTCAATTAGCATATTTTCCTGGCAAATAGAAAAATGCTAAGGTTGTTCTAATTTTAAAACCAGACAAAAATCCTGCAGAAGCTTCTAGCTATCGTCCAATCAGTTTGCTTTCCTCCATCAGTAAACTTTTTGAAAAGGTCATTTTGAGCAGAATGATGGCCCACATCAACGAAAATTCATTTTTTGCCAATGAACAGTTCGGATTCCGCCATGGACATTCGACCACTCATCAACTTTTACATGTATCAAATTTGATCCGTTCCAATAAATCTGAAGGCTATTTTACTGGTCTTGCTCTTCTAGACATAGAAAAAGCTTTTGACAGTGTTTGGCATGAAGGTTTAATCGTAAATAAAAAAAACTTTAATTTTCCAACATACATTGTTAGAATAATTCAAAGTTATCTGTCAAATCGTACACTTCAGGTTAATTATCAGAACTCCAGATCTGAAAGACTTCCTGTAAGAGCTGGTGTTCCTCAAGGCAGCATTTTGGGACCAATATTATACAATATTTTCACATCTGACTTACCTGAGTTACCTCAGGGATGTCAAAAATCTTTGTTTGCGGATGACACAGGCCTCTCTGCCAAAGGACGAAGCCTGCGTGTCATCTGTAGTCGATTGCAAAAAAGTTTGGATATTTTTTCATCATACTTGCAAAAATGGAAGAATTCTCCTAATGCTTCCAAAACTCAACTAATAATATTCTCACATAAACCTAAAGCTCTTTTTTCGAAACCTTCAAGTAGACATGTTGTCACGATGAGAGGGGTTCCAATAAATTGGTCAGATGAAGTGAAGTATCTAGGGCTCATGCTAGATAAGAATTTAACTTTCAAAAATCACATTGAGGGCATTCAAGCCAAATGTAATAAATATGTCAAATGTCTCTATCCCCTTATTAATAGAAAATCAAAACTTTGTCTTAAGAACAAGCTTTTGATATTCAAACAAATTTTCAGGTCAGCCATGTTGTATGCTGTACCAATATGGACTAGCTGTTGTAATACCAGGAAGAAAGCTCTGCAGAGAATTCAAAATAAAATTTTGAAAATGATTCTGAAGCTTCCTCCCTGGTATAGTACCAATGAGTTACATAGAATATCCAATGTTGAAACATTGGAACAAATGTCAAATAAAATAATTAATAATTTCAGGCAAAAATCATTGCAACCTTCTATTGCCACGATTAATGCGTTATATGTTTAGGTTAAGTTAGGTTAAGTAAATTCAAAGCGTTTTTTTCTCTTATAAGCAGGTGAAATCAAGTCACCTGTAAAAAATCTGAACTGCAAATTAAATGTTGTATGTTATTAACAATATGTTAATAAAATCTTAAATTTGTTTTACCAAATTAGGATGATAGTGTTGTCTAATAACACAAAAAAAATTACACACAAACATTTTCTCCCAATCTTAAGGCGAAGTAGGCCGTCATGGAAATTTGTACATGTCATCAACGATCGTTCATAATTCATCTAACAATTGCGAATCAAAGACAATCAATTGGTTTCGCACTGACATAGCTGAAAAAGTATCAGCATACCTCCTGCATGGAAGGAAAAATTGTGATACTTTTCTGAATAAATACGAACTATGACGTCTGAGTATTATTACTTTGAAATTACGAGTTGCCAAGCCAACATGGCTGCCGAAACGAATGACGGGCTACTTATTCTTAACTAACTGTAAGGACTTGGCCGGCGCCATTGTTGATCAATTATATGAAATGTGCGCTTTGAGAATAAGCGGAAAGTTGTTCTCATAGAATTTCAATATACCGGGTACCCCCGTTGGTTTGACCACATTTAATCTGAACACTTTTTAATCTGTACCCCGCTAATTTGCACATCATTCAGATTAAATATGGTTCAAACGTCATTTCGCTTATGGAACGGAGTGAAGTGAGATGGAACGTCGTGGAACGGAACGCAGAATCAAAACAAAACAGTGAAAGAGGTAACCATAAACACGTTTCTAGGGTGACTAGATGGTCAAATTAAAAATGAACCCCGATGGTTTGCATGAGGTACCGTTCAAATTAGCGGGGGTGCACGGTATATGAAAGTTATTAAAACAAACCGAAAGGGTAAAGCATAAAGATGAACGTTTCCAGACGGGCCACAATTCGGTCAACCAAAGTTCATTTGAACATAAGAAATCCATTTCAAGACATTTTCTCATCATTTACTCCTGAATTGCAAAATTAAAATGGCCATCCCTATTCCATCATGCAGCATAAAGTTCTAGTTGCCACCAGACTGTGCCGTGCGAGTTGCTGCAAAAAAAACAATCAAGAATGGTCAAATTCCAAACTCCGAGGGGCAGTTCTCGTTCGAAAGTTCTGAAAATGTTTCCGCAAAAAAACATGCACAATGCAATCGCGCAGCCAACGGTCAGTTCGCAAACGGTTGTATAGTTTTCCAAAAGTGCAACCTAACGGTAACATGCAGCATCTGGAATTTCTGAAACGATTTCGATTCTTTGATTGGGTAGAGAGGGAAAAAAGCGGGGAGGCGGCAAATCGATTAACACACATTGCGCGTTCCAATTTTGTTTCCCATGACTCTCGACTCTGTGGCGTCCTGCCGATAAGTTGTACCTTTATTTTTTATTTGTTAACGAAATTGAGCGAAAAATCGTTGGAAATGGCAATTTGTGGTTTGCGATGATCGATCGTGGTTATGAATTTATTCTATATGGTTTTTGGCTGCACACGCTATGTATTGGGAGTATTCACAAACCGCTGGACATTTTAAAACCACAGCATAGTATGGCTTAAGCAGTCTAATTTACAAATGAATTAGTTGGATTGAGTTTATATATAAATAGATCCAAATAATTGTTTGAACATTTTGAATTGGAATGGTGAACAGTACGAGCTGTTTAATTTTCTAACAGCTAATAACAAACATATGACAATTATTACTGAAACTTAGATGGAAACAAGATGGATCCAAGCTTAAAAGAGGTCCAAACTTTTTTGTGTATCATTATGATCGACTTGATGGGGTATCAGGGGGTGTTGCTATCATCTTTCAAAGGCGTATAAACATCAACTTAATCAACCAATGATATATCAAGTAAATGAAATGTAATTTGTTGTTAACACAGTACCCCTAGGTATAAGAAATGAATGAAATTTTTCAAATAATACTAATATTGAATTAAACAAAATTATTGAATGATTTCCAATTCAAAATACGCACGTTTTAACCAACATTGTTTGTCAAAACCACATTGTTTGTCAAGGATAAGTACAACACTTACAATCATCAAACTGTTTATAGAATTGAACCAACTATTCAATGTGTTCCAATTTTTCGTCCTTAAAACCAGGAGAAAGTGTATGGAAAACTCACAAACCGAGCGGAAGAACTACACTTCAAGATCGGACCCCATCCATCAGATGACAAAACTTCCGAACGTGACTGATTGCCGGCAAGATAGCGCCACTAGTCATTGGTCATTGTAAAGTCATCGTCCAAGAGCAAACGGCAAGTGAAATCTACCATCTAATGAAAATTTGTCACGAGGTAGGTAGGTAGTTGTCGGTAGGAAAAAAAGTTATCCCATGTTCTTGATCTGTCATTGCAGATCATAAGACGATAGGAAAGGCGAACACAGAGAAAACGATAAAATATTTTCCGAACAACCTCCACGGATGAAATGTTGGTAATGGAAAAGTTCAGTTTAATTGTGCCCTGGAGGAGTAGAAGTTGAACATCGCTAGTCGGAAAAAGTGAACGATTTGATGTGATATAAACGTATTGGAAATCCAAGAGCACTTTGCTGCCATATGCTCTGTTCGCTTCTTTTATTCTCCGATTAAATTCCGTTTAATACCTATTTCTATAATGTGATAAAAATGTGTGCATGAGGGATAACAGAGAGAGAAAAGTTCAGCGTGAAATTGTGCACGTTAAGAAAATGTTACTTGTTCTTCTAGATACAGAAAAAGTATTCGACAGAGTTTGGAGGCTTGATTGTGTTATACTAGTTAATGCATGCGCACACCCCTGCGCTCGGAAAATAGTTATACTGCAACACACTCAAAAAAGCGTTCTGGAAAACGTGAACTGTCAAAAATACACCGTGAACTACCATGAACGTTCTCGTATACATAATCTAGTTCACAGTGTATTTTTGCTTGTTGACGAGTTCACGCCTGCTGTTCACGGATACGAGAACGGATTTTTTCAGTGAAGTTGATACGTCAACGATCGGGTTTTGATCGGCCCTCGATCTGCGATCGTCAAGCCAAGCGTGACAAACCTTACAAAAAACGTGACAAAGGGGGGAGGGGGTCAAAAAAGTTAAAATTTAGCGTGACATAATTTGTGTATCATCCCTAACTAACAGCTAGTGATTATTTAGTGCCTCCATATCACCGTGCATCACCTCGGAACTCAAGTCCTACTTTTCTACTTAAACTACATCTTTCGGGCTTCAAATGTTCGACGGGTTTGACTGTTAAAAGAACCGATCCAATAATTCAAAAGTGGCGACAAGAAAAGAAGAATTAGTGCGTGAGTAGGTTACCTCGAGCGTCGATTCTTTGGATTTGGGCAGCACACCGCCATCGCAGAAACAACATTTGGCAGCCAACCCAACATCAGCTCTCACGGGTGCGAAGAAAAACTAAATAGTGATCCTATCACTCCCAGGTCTGCAAGCTGCATAGGACTTACATCGCAAGCATAGTTCGTTTTTTTTTTCATCCGAATCCCCCGATTGTGGAGAAAATGAGCGAACGAAAACTGGCTAAATTGGCGTTATACCTACGGGACCGGTGGAGGTCTAAACTTTCAGCATCAAGGTCGACTAAGGTCGTTGCCTAGAAAAGGATTTATTCCGGTAAGTCAACCATTTTATTGATACCATTGAAAATTCTAAAAGGAGCGGACATTTTCGCAATTTAAGTAAACTTTAGAAATCTAATTGGATTGTTTCTTTCTTTGTTGTTTTTCTTTTGTTGCAACTTTTAATATGTTTGTCATTGTCCATTTGGATTTATTCCATTGAACAATAGTCCCAATAATTTCACGTTACGTTATATTATTATTCTATTACTGAAGATTTGAATCTAAACAAATAGTTCTGCATTATGAGCACAAATATGGCTTTCACAATTGAACCTTACAGGCGAGGTGCTTCTTTCAACGATTGGTACACACGTCTGAAGTATTTCTTTCGTGTGAACAACGTTAAAGAAGAGGACAAAATGGACTATTTTATCACCTTAAGTGGACCTACAATGTTTGAGGAAATTAAGCTACTTTATCCGGCTGGTGATTTTGAAGCAGCTACTTTTGAAGACTTGATATCTAAGCTTAAGAATCGCTTGGAAAAAATTGAACCTGACCTCGTACAGCGCTATAAATTTAGCACTAGGGTACACCCTGGGGAAATCACAGAGGATTTTGTGTTAGCTTTGAAACTTCAAGCCGAATTTTGTGGCTTCAATAACTTTAAAGAAATTGCTATTTCGGATAGACTTATTGCGGAGCTTAAGGAAAAAAATTTGAGACAACATCTCCTAGGGGAGGAGAAGCTAACTCTAACAAACGCTGAGAAGATGATTGCAACATGGGAGGTAGCAAGAGCTAATGCGGGAGCAACTGATGAGCAACATAATGGGAGCACCGGGCAAGTTGCGGCTATTCAAAATGAAGCGAGTGGGCATTTTGGAAGAGGGTACGGAAGGCTGAAGCAGACATTAGACTTAGCGGATCAATATAGGCAGCAAGAAGTCAATAGGGGAGCCGAGGATCCGTGAAAAGTCGATTGGGTACGAAGCCATATGGAGGGCAGCAAGTACAGAGGCAGTACAGCACGAAAACGGTTAATTTCAGTCAGTACGGTGGGAATTTCAGGAGACAAAGGCCAGACTATTCGCAGGCAGATGATTTGTAATTTCTGTGGAATGAAAGGACACATAAAGAAAAAATGTTTCAAACTCGAAAATATGGAAAAGGATGCCATTAATCTTGTCGAATCTTACAGGCCTGGTCTTTCGGCCGACAGGCACATCAATGAGCTAATGGAACGATTGAGAGCAGATGATTATGAGGACGAAGAGAGTGACACAGGTGATCTACAATGTATGTAAGTGTCGTCTATTAATAAAATTAGCAACCCTTGTTTAATCAATGTGAACTTGGAAGGTAAAGACCTTGAAATGGAGATAGACTATGGCTCTTCTGTTTCAGTAATTAGTAAAAGAAGATTTTTGTCTAAATTTGACGTTCCGTTTCGTAAGTACGGAAAACAGTTGATAGTAGTAAATGGTGCCAAGCTTAAAATTGAAGGAGAGGCAAAGGTCTCAGTACAACTTAAAGGCAGAGAAGAGTGGTTACAACTATTAATTCTTGATTGCGAAAATGATTTTTACCCTTTACTAGGTCGGAAGTGGCTAGATGTATTCTACCCTAATTAAAATTAGTTCTGAAAGACGAGACACCCATTTTCAAAAAGGCCTATGAGGTTCCCTATAGATTAAGGGATAGAGAAGCCGAGTATTTAGACAAATTAGAGAAACAGAAGGTTATTACACCAATTGATACTAGCGAATGGGCATCACCTATTAACATAGTTTAAAAAAGAATAACAATTTTCGATTGGTAATTGATTGTAAGGTATCAATCAACAAATCGATATTACCCAACACATATCCTTTACCTACAGCACAAGATGTTTTTGCGAATTTATCTGGATGTAATGTATTTTGCGCTCTTGATTTGGAAGGGTCATATACACAATTAGAACTGACGGAGAGGTCCAGGAAATTTGTAGTAATAAATACCATGAAAGGTTTATATATTTATAATAGGCTCCCCCAAGGTGCTTTTTCAAGTGCATCTATATTCCAACAAGTGATGGACAAGGTTTTACAGGGCATCGAGAATATTTCTTGTTATCTGGATGACGTGTTGATCGCTGGTAAAAACATAGACGAATGTAGGAAGAAGTTAGAACTAGTGCTAAACAGGTTGGCAAAGGCTAACATTAAAGGTAATATTGAAAAATTTATATTTTTGTATCTGAATTTGTTCATCTAGGGTGGGTTGATGCCCTGTCCAGATCATATTTCTACTATTGAGAAAGCAAAAGCTTCTAAAAATGAGTCACAACTTAAATCGTATCTAGGTTTGCTTAACTATTATCATAAATTCATACCACATTTATCGGCAAAGTTGTATCATCTGTATAATTTATTGAAAAATAATGTAAAATACGTGTGGGATGATAACTGTCAAAAAGCATTTGAAGAGAGTAAGGCGCTGTTGATTAACACAATGTTTTGGAATTTTATGATCCACACAAGGCGATTGTGGTGATTTCAGATGCGTCAAGCTATGGCTTAGGGAGATTGATTGCCCACGTAGTCGATAATATAGAAAAACCGATCAGTTTTACATCCTTTTCGTTAAATTATGCACAGAAAAAGTACCCCATTTTACACTTAGAAGCTTTAGCTTTAAAGTGCACCATTAAAAAGTTTCACAAATATTTATATGGGCAACACTTTATCGTGTATACTGACCATAAGCCACTTGTTGAGATTTTTGGTAAAGAGGGTAAAAACTCTATTTATGTCACTAGGATCCAACGTTTCATTTTGGATTTGCCGATATACGATTTTGATATTGTGTATAGACCGTCAAATAAGTTAGGAAACGCTGATTTTTGCTCTAGATTTCCATTACAGCAGGAAGTTCCTTATACAAAGACGCAATAAAAAGCATAAATTTGAGTAAAACATTACCAATTGATGCAGCTGTTATTGCTGAGTCAACTAAAAATGATGAATACTTGCAGAAAATCAAAGAATTTATGCATCAATGTTGGCCGAAAAGAGTAGTGAAGAAATTCGCGGATGTTTTTGCCAACCAGGAAGGTTTAGAAATTTTAGACAATTGTCTCCTTTATAAAGACAGAGTGATTATACCAGCCATTCATCAAAAACATATTTTGGAGCTTTAACATGGAAATCATGCGGGAATAGGTAAAATGAAACAGCTAGCCAGAAATATGGTTTACTGGTTCGGAATTAACAATGATATTGAACAATATGTAAATAGCTGCATCGCCTGCAATAGTATGGCCATTTCCCATAAACCCAAAGAAACATCCAACTGGATACCAACAACCAGGCCATTTAGTAGGGTTCACATAGACTTTTTCTTTTTCGAGCAATTAATTGGGTAGAAATCGAGTGGATGAAGCAAGGTACAGATTGTTGTAAAGTTTTGCAGAGATTGGTACCGTTTTTGCTAGATTTGGTTTCCCAGATGTTCTAGTATCGGACAATGGTCCTCCTTTCAACTCCCATGGTTTTATCAGTTTTCTCGAGAGGCAAGGCATCCAGGTGATGAAAAGTCCGCCTTACAACCCCTATAGCAACGGACAGGCCGAGAGACTGGTTAGGACCGTAAACGAAGTCCTAAAAACTGTTTTGTTAGAGCCTGTGATTGCGACCATGATCAATATCGGCTCAGATTCTCAAAATAGAAGAGTTTTTTGAGGGCTTGTGAAAAAATGGTGCAATAAATCGAAAAATGAAAAAGTTATCGCAGTTTGAATATTTTTTTTGTGGTGAAAAAATGAAGCTGCCGGTAGAGGGGTTAATGCATGCGTACATCCCTGCGCTCGGAAAATAGTTATACTGCAAGTTGATACGTCAACGATCGGGTTTTGAAAATATTAATTTTCTTTTAAAAATCCAATCACTTTACTTTCCTATATCAGTAAGCTTTTTGAAATAGTAATTTTGGACAGAATGATGGTTCTATTATTTGATACGTCAGTTTCATCACCGCTTTTGTAATTTTGTAGCCGATGAAAACATCTACAAAACTACAGAATGATGGTTCACATTAACGATTTTTTTGTGCAATGAAAAGTTCGGAATCCGATATGGACATTCGACCACTTATAAACTTTTCAGTTTAACTAATTTGGTTCGTTCCAACAAATTTGAAGGCTGTTTAACTTGATGTAAAGTTCGAAATGTAACAATATTTCATTTTTTACATATTCGAACCCTCTTAGCAGAATGCAAATAATGTAGATTTGAGTATTGCACCTTTAATTTCTGCCTAATTGCTTATCTTTTGACAACAATTTATCTTTGTTGGGAGTACTCGATTTCCACGTGAAAACTTATGGTAGTAAATTATCATCTTGTTATAAAAGTTATGCAAATTCTTTGGCCGCGCTACGATTTGCTTTGTTTTAATTTACCCCATACCTTCCTGATTGTCTTTCATTTCCATTGTATGCTACCGACCAACTCCATTTTGCAAACCAACGTGTCGAAAGAGGACGAGAAAAGTTTCCATAATTATATTAAGTTATTGATAAACTTGTGCGCAAACTTTCTCCATCTCGCCATCCCTTCGTGCCAACCAACAACACCATAAAACAATCTAGTACTGGTCACAATCTTGCGGTAGCATCTGGGAGGAAAACTTTCGAGCTGAATGGTAAACTATCCATGTGACATCGGGAAAATGTTATGCATAATGTAGAAGAGATGTACTTACACCGGCGACTGATATCAATCTTGAGCGCAGCGTGGATAGGGGGGAAAATAGTGACATATGTGCATTATTTAGTTGATATTTTTTACGTATCGGACCTGAACACAAATGAATGATTTCTTTTCAATTAATCATAGTCTAAATAGTTAATTGCAAAGGTATCAGTCAATCATGAATGCTTTAAAACAGAGCTGCCCAACCGTACCACGGTTCACATCCTGCCCACGGTTTCATGTTGTGCTGCCCGCGATTAAACCTTTCTCATATCTGAGCGAAAATTTTGTGAAATCTCATACCAATTTGGAGTGCCTCATTATTTACGTTCAAATATGCCATTGACTGTTTAAATTGTTCAATAAACGGCTGAGATACTAACAAAAATTATTTACATGTGTCGTAGGTGAACCCAAATAATTTTAGTTTTTTTCCGACATTTTTTTCTCCTCGTAGAATATAAGTTTATGGATCTAATGACACATTGATTTAAAATTTTGGTCGATCCAATGCTGAGAAAATCAATCATATTTTAAAGTGTATTTTTTTAAATGTCACAACTTTAAGTAAAATTTCAGTAAAAAAAATATCCCGAAAATGTTTGTGACAATACCTGCGATGTAAGATCAACTCAATGCCGTTTGAATGCGCCATAGAGAGTTCCGAATGGACGTGTAATAACAAAGATATGAACAAAACATTTTTTGTATGAGTTTGAGACGATGACTCAAACTTTTGCACGGAAGTGTATATTATTATTGAGTTTTAACAACAATGTAATGTTAACCTTCGGGCTGTCGCGCTGTTGTACTTTGTACAACAGTTGTGATGCTATCATTTTGCAACAAAGATATCTATCGACACCAAACCAAAATGTATTCCTCAAGAATTTTCTTAAGAACAATACTCGACAGTTTTTATTTACAGTATGACCCTTTGTAATACGGTAAAATCAACAAATGTACATAGAAGTCGCATAATAATGAACGCACTATGTACGGTTCGAGGAAACCACAGTTTGAAATCGTCATATCTCGAAATCCAGATAATATAGAAACTTGGGGTCTGTAGTAAAGTTGTTCTGGAGGTGAAGCGCTATCTGATGATACTTTATTTAATTCGGAATTTATCCGCTAGATGGTTCTAGTGGGCATGGAAGTTTTACTTTTGTTTTGCAGATTATTCAGGATCCTGACCATTTAGAAGGAGGTCGTCTTTGACAAAGAAAGAATTTGAGCTACTGAACAACTCTGCCGAAGACACCATCTTTCTAAGTGATCAGGCTCCTGAGATATTTGCGAAACAAATGTTTTATGCTCACTAGCGCCACCAAGTGGCAACATTTTGAATCAACTAGCTCAAACAATGATAGTCCTTGAGTTACCGAACAACTTTGCCGAAGACGCCATCTTTCTAAGTGGTCAGTATCATGAGATCTGGGAAACAAAAGCTTAATGCTCACTAGCGCCGCCTAGTGGCAAAATCCCGAATTTCTTGTCTATAATAATGATAGCCCATAAGCTACTGATCAATTTTGCCGAAGACGTCATCTATCTAAGTGGTCAGACTCCTGAGATATTCGCAAAACCAAGGGTGTTGTACAAAGTACAACACGCGACTACTCGCGTTACAAAAATTCGCGCGACGACCGAAAGGTTAATTTATTTTTATAATGTATTTTTAAAAGCCATAGGCGTAACCAGGATAGATTTATCTGGGCATACTTTACCAATAAAACCAAATTTATTTGCGTTATTTACGTGAGAAAAACGATTGAGAATATCTGTAGTTAGTGAAACTTGTAAAAAACTTACATAGAAAATTATCAGAATATTATTGAAGAATCGCATCGAGTTATACACAGCACAAGTGTGATGGAGTTAGCGATTTCTAATAGCGCGATCACTTTTGATATTATCTATCAAAGCATTGCTGAATCTCTTGATGATTTTCAGAGTAGTTCCTATGGAACTCCCACAGCACACTCTCTAGAAGTTCTTGGCTGATTTAGAATTACCGAAGAAATTTCTGGAAATAGTTCTTAGTTAATTCCTGAAAAATGATGTGATCAAATTTCTACTGATATTTTGTGGCATCATTCATAAAAATATGTCGAGCAGAAAATGACGATTATTTGTAAGATTTTGATTTGCAGAATTGATGAAGAAATTTCAGCGAAATATTTGATGAAGTTTCTGCGCGATGAAACACTTATCAAGCATCTTCAGATTTTTTCAAAAACTATGAGAAATTCAAAAACTACGCAAATTTACAGAGTTTTTACTGTTTACCCATTTGTATCCTACAGATATGGTAACGGTCGTATTTTGGATTCCCTAAGGATGTGATTTTAATTTTTTGTCCCAATTAATTGATTGTACATAGTCTAATCAATTGATTAATGGAAAACCGAAGAAATTCTACGTTTTAAGTTCAGAAATTTGAAAAAAGTTTTTGTTTACATTTGCAAAATTTCTGACGGCTTCAATTTCTGTGTGTAACGTGTTGTAACGGTTGCATGGATGAAGCGATTAAACCAAATTAATTTCAGATAAAACATACAAACGGTTGATGCAAGTGCGGAATAGTCCTATCTTTCCAAATGGCATGCGAATTGAGTTGGTCTTCTTCTTCTTCTTCTTGCCATTACGTCCTCACAGGGACAGAGTCTGCTTCCACAGTTATTAAATGAGAGCTTTCTTTGCCAAATTTGCCATTTTTGCATTCGTATATCGTGTGGCAGGTACGATGATACTCTATGCCCAGGGAAGTCAAGGATATTTCCATTACGAAAACATCCTGGACCGACCGGGAATCGAACCCAGACACCTTCAGCATAGCTGTGCTTTGTAGCCGCGGGCTCTAACCACTCGGCTAAGGAAGGCCAAGGAACATATAAGGAATTGAGTTGGTCTTTACGATTTAAACTGGGAAATTTGTAGGAAAATGGCCCAGAGGGCCCAAAATGTATTGGTAACCCTATATGATAAAATTAGAACAACCTCACTGATTGTGAAGGTAAGCAGTTTGGTCTGTCTAATAAAATTTATTCAGAAAATATATAAATATAAATGATATTGGTTTTTATATGAATGATAACAAAAGTTGATCCAATAAATGGTAATTAAGACAGGACTGGTAGTAGTTTTCTTTTAAGAAACTTGGTCTCTATTTTAGTACAAATTCCTAAAAATTCTTTATTTCAATGAAAGGCCTCTAAAGTATCTTTTCTATCGGGCTTTCGTCAAGTGGGACGATATCGAGCCTCGTCCACGTGCTCGTCATTGCACTAGACAGGGACACATCTACCCTGGATTCATCGTCACCCACGGATCGTGCTAGTACTTGCTCTACGTCCGTCAAAGGTAAGCTCACCGCCTACAATCAAACCACCAATCGAACATCGACTGGACTTCCAAGCTTGGCAACGAAACCCGCTGTAAGTAATCGCCCATGGACAACGAGGGAACCGCAACGTTTCCGGCTTAAGGTCAGACTAGATTATTTGCCTAAGAACAAAGAAATACTTATTTAGTAAAAGGTCCAAATATAAGCCAATACAGTTAGCCGTGACGTCATAAAATAAAGAGTAGGGTTTTCTTGAACTGAATCAATTCAAATAATAAACTGCTTCATCTTATCTGTGAAGCTTATAACAAACCTGATCAGTAAAATTTTAAATGCGAAGCTTGATGAGAAATAATTGTTACTTCAAATTCAGTTCTTCCTCCACTAGTTCGTGACGTCATTTAAGGTGAAACTTTCGCAAATTGGTTAGTTTAGTTAGCGAAGACAGTAGAAGCATTAACCTAAGAATGCTTATGTCGCTGCTGTTCGTGTTACCAACATCTAGTTTGCCACGAACTGACAGCGTGAGTACCGGGCTTCAATTAATTTTAAGAACCAAAACAACATCATGGTATAGAACAAACAATGAAAAACCATAATTTAAGGTAATAAAAATTGAAATCAGTTTTGTGACAACTACGCTATTAGCGTTCTACTACTAATAATTCTATTGCGAAGACACAACTCGACTGTACGATTTCAGTAATTATTCAATTTTTGTCGGATTTACTTGTCGTTAGTAAAGTTTGCTTCATTGGTTGGGTCAATTTGTACACAATTCGGCCCGTTTTTAAACTGTTGGCCTGCTCTGAGATAGCGGTCTCATGCCGGGATCTAAATCCGAGTTAAAGGTGGCGCATAAGTCGTTAGCTTAACGATACAGAAAGGATTGTTACAATTTTCAAAAGTTTATTTAATATTTCACACCAGTTCATATTACAATAATTTTTCCAATGATTCCTCCGATCATTCCTACACAAATTTCTATAGAGGTTCTGTCCAATGTTTTTCTAGAAATTTCTATACTGTAGAATGCTATTCCGAGATTTGATTAATTAGTTTTCGATTATTTTTGCAAATTATCTGGAAAATCTTATTAAACTAGAGACATTCCTGATAGATACTCTCAAAAAATTACTGGAGGAATTACTGTAAAAATCTTAGAAAAAAAATCTCTGGAGCAACTGCTGAAGGTATCTTATAGAAAAATTCCTAGTTGAAATCTTAAGTAAATCTTGAAAAACAATTTTAAAGGAAATCCCTAGAAATTTCTGGAGAAGTTATTGGTTGAATTTTAGGAGACGTTTTGACCGGGAATCTTGGAGGATGTCCCAGGGAAATCACTATATAAAATTTTGGAGGAACTTGGACTTAATTGAATTCTTGAGGATTCCTAAACAAAATTCATGGAGAAATTCCCTAGGAAAATTCGTGGAGAAATTTCTTGGGAAATAATCGCTAAATGAATTCCTTTAAGAATTACCGTAGCAATTTCTGAATATTTGGGAAAATACCTGAATAAATTTCTGATGAAATTCCTAGAGAAAATTATGAAAAAAAACAACAGACGATAATACTTGTCGTAATTTCTTGAGAAATTCCCAAAGAAATGTCTGGTCTCTTGATATGGAATCAAACTCCAGGCACTAGTTAGGTTTCGGTTTTCTTGGTTTCTGTTTGACCTCCATCGGCCTTTTTTTACTCTTTTTAGGTCTATTTTTGGTCTTTTTTCTGGAAAGAAGTCTCTTTTTTCCATTCTTAAGACACTCAGTCGCTACCAGCCCTGGAGAGACGAAAAGCTTTCCTAGTCTTGTGGTAACGACTGGTATGTATATGAGGGGGTAAGAAGCAAAGGGGTGTCAGTGACAAAAAACTTGTTTAAAGAAGTTTTCTTTCAGCAATTTTTCCTAAATTCAACTCAACTCAAAATCGACCACAAAGTCACTCACACTTTGCATTTGAGCCACTCAAATATAGGGGTTCAATGCTAGTAATGGACCCCTTAGTAGCTGAAATTCATTCTAGACGCTTTTCCGCAATGATATCTCAGACGCATATACGTTTTGTAGAGTCTAACAACAAATTCAATGTCTTTACTTCATAGTACGTCTATGAAACATACAAAATCATTCGATTTTTCCAGCGAAGTATGCATTTAAAAAACTGTTGTCCGAATGCCTATTATGGACCCTCCCGGGGTCCATAATAGGATTGTTTACAAATTTGACGTTGCGTATTATGGACCCTCCATTTGATACCCATGTAATCCGGCACGCTGCCGACGAGCCTATTATGGAATCACCTGGAAATGCGTATTATGGACCCTCTTGTGTGGTTTCATTTACAAAACTGTTCAAATATTTGTATTTATGCGTCTCAAACCAAATATTTTGCCGGGAACTGCTGACTAACAATGTAATCGAAGTTCCCCCGGTGGATTTTCATAGGAATAAAGTTGCTTTGAGTGTTAATTTTATGTTTTTCTGTAGGGGGTCCATAATACGCAAAGGGTCCATAACCGGCATCGACTCCCTAGTAATTTTCAATTTCCAGTCCTGGGTTAAAATTTTTCTTAACTGCACTGTTCTTAAAATATTTGCCAACGATTGTCCTAAGTACCTATGGTTTCGAACGTGGACGCGCCTTTGATTACGATCACAATAAATACTGAAAAAACTTCTTGTCAAATTTTCAATAAACTCAATAATACTAGTTAGCTTTGAGAGAATGTATATTAAACATTTATGAAGAGAAGTCGAAGCAAAAATTTTATACTGCTATTTTAAGGGTTGTATCTGAATTTCCAAGAACTTTTCAATACATTCGTCTGATTACATCGAAAAAAACAGAAGCAAATGATACGAGCAAGATAGGAAACTGTACACATGAGTACAATTCATTTTCTCGAACTGAAGACCGATCAACCGACCAGCCAAATAAAGTTTGAACGCAATCTGGCTTCCCGTAAATAAACTATCAACTTCTCTACAGTTTCTTTAGAAAGCGTTTCTTTTCACCAAGGTGCTTGCTGGAAAACTCTGTGAAATTTAGTATCCCGACTTTATGTTTCCTTTTTTCTCAACTGAATAAAACGGTAGAACGGGTGGAGCCCCTGTATCTACATGGGACGACCTACCGAACACATCACACAAGTAGGGGGATTAAGGGCATAATGGACACATTGAGCAAACACTTATTGTAAGAGCATAGAATACTTTTGAGTTACCCTCGGCTAGTTTTGAAGTTGGTCCACATTTTCATAGAAATGATATAGACAATTTTCTTATTTGTAGAAATTACAGTACACGTGTTTTAGCAAAGTTGTAGCCTTATATAAGAAAACTAGAATTGAAAACATATTTTTGGGCCACCCTATGTTGATTGGGGAAAAATACTCTAAATCGGTCAATTTTTGAGATACAAATAAACATCTTTGGCATAGTTGATTTAAATTCGACGTTTTACAACTTCAATAGTATATACCATTATGTTTGCAAATAAGAAAGTTTGAAGGCAAACAATGCATTTTCATACCGTCAAACAGTTCAAATATAAATTCAAATAGAAAATTTTGATGTTATATGCAGATTAGCAAAGTATCAGGGGATGTCCATTACGCCCCCATTCTCCCTACCTACCCTATACCAAGATTTCGGTTTAGGGTCGACAAGTGTTACTTGCAGCGCGCCTCTTGGGACCTGCCGTCGTCGTTTTGATGCGACTTGGTATGCTGGCGTGAAGAAAAAAAAATGGTTGGAAACTGCACAACTTAACAAACTGTCGGGATGTTCTTTTTACTACTTTCACGCTGCACAATCGGGCCATACCTATCGCGCAGTGGGTGGGTTCTGGATGGGTTATCTGTTCAAGTTCATTCCACAACTTGTTAATGCTCCATCCGGCGAAGCGTTTGCTGCTCTGGAGTTTCACTGATCTGCAGTTGATAATAGAATTACTTGAATGAAACCATTTCAATTCTTCTTAATTATCTGAACTCGTGCAGCTGCTCTTTGAGCTGCAGTTGGGATGAAAACGGCGTGAGTTATAAGAACGGATAGCATCAAGCAGCATCAGTTTTTTGTTTGTTTGCATGACGTACCTTTACTTTTCTGGCTTCTTGTTCAAACTAGGACAAAGCCTGCATCTCAGTTTAGTGTTCTTATTAGCGCTTGCCACAGTTATGAGCTAAGAGCTTTCTTTTTCAATTGGCCATTCTAGAGTACTCTATGTCCTGGGACATCGGAGAGATTCGAACCCTCAAACCGCAGCATGGTATTGCTGAATATCTACGCGATTGCCGCTATGGTTATTTGGGCCTCCTAGATTTTACTTTACCTAGACGAAGAATTTTTCTTACACGTCGAGTTGTTGCACTTGTTGACAGTGTGGCTTTACATTCTTGTACTCTAAACCATTGATTATTCGTAATGCCGTAATTCGATTTCAACTATCAAAATTTCAGCATGTAGCATTGTCTGGTAGCATCTCTAGATTTTCATATATTGTAGATAATTATACCAAGGAAAACAGGATTTTTGGAAATGTTTGGTGAAATGTAGGAGAGAGATAGTGAGAACAAGTATTCTTGAGGTACACGCAAAATAATCCGTTCCGGAATTCGTCATCTTTCAGTCACGATATCCAGAACAGACCAGAACACCGTTTACGAATACGAATACGAATACACCATGAACTCAAATCACGGAATTCGCAACTTTGTTCCGCAAATTATTCGTAACGCCTGCGAAACTGACTATACACTCAGTATAAAGACAGCATAGAATCAGGGATCCATGATTTTTGTTCTGGTTTCCGAGAACACTGCTCATGAGGATGTTTCGGAAACCGTGATTTTTTATCACAAACAATTACGGCCCCCTTTCAATGGATGAATAATACTTGTTCATTTTGCTTAAGGACAATATGCAGCGTGCGGATGCAGTTGATTTCAACCACAATGCCATGAATGTGAATTCGCAAACTGCCAATCCGAAGAAACTAGGCAAGTCAGCCATACTGTGCACCATGTAAAAGGCTAATGAAAGCTACTCTCCTAGGGGGTCTGAAAATTTTCTTCAGCAGATCCAACAGATACCATTTTTGATGCAATAGTAACTGAAATAACTAATTTTATGGTAATCCGCGTAGAAAACGGTGTTATAAACCAGTAATAACTCGCAGGAAAGCAAGCAGAAACAGAACTGCAACTCACATTCTTCCTCTGTTTACTATCATTTAGTTGCACTTGCGCATGCGTTATAATTTGTGACAGCGCGCATGAACTGAGTTCTCGTTAACAGGAATCAAATCACGATTTTTATTTTATTGGTTCTTGATATCGTGATCTCAGAGTCATGGTATTGAAGGCGTTACTCAAAAAGCATGTCAGTAGAACAGGCAAGAACTTTGTTCTTGGATTAGAGATTGCGTTCATGAAAACGAGATGCGACAAATCACGCTGTTGGCAACAAAGTCATGGTAAAGAGCAAGCAATGCGTTACGTTTAATATGACTTTTTGTTCACAAATATAAGAACGGATTATTTTGCATGTACTAGCCTCTCGTTGAGCTTAATAGCGTGGGTTATGACTAGTCGCAGATTCCAGGCACGTGGTCCCACTGGTTCGCGTCTACTGGCCGGCGGACGGCCTCGGGAGTGCAGCAAATATTCCTGGGTTGTCTACCCTTCGTGGGGATCCTCAGTTGTTGGATGGTGGGAAGGATCCCGGCTATACACTCCCGTGCAAAAGTTTGGGTTCACCCCCTCAAAAACATACAAAAGTGTTCTGTCCATATCTCTGTGATTACGCGTCTGAAACTCTCTAAGCCGCATTCGAAAGGTAAAGAGTTATTCTTACTTCGTATGTATTTTTCCAAAAACATATTTTGAAATTTGTATACTAAATTTTAACTTAAAGTTGTGACATTTTTCAAAAAACACACTTAAAAAATAGCTAATTTTCTCAGCATTGGATCGACCCAAATTTTAGAACAAGGTGTCATTAGAATCGTATTCTTATATTCCTTGAAGAGCACTCACGAAATTTTTGCGGAAATATCTGAAAACTATTGAATAGTCATTGAAACAGTCATTCAAGTCATCGTGCAAAAGTTTGGGTTCACTTCTCAATATGATGCAAATCGTGCAAAACCAAATCCACTAAAGGCTCTTGCCACGCTTACCTGTGTGCACGGTACAGCAAGAGCTATAGAGTAGACCTGTTCATATTTGAAAAAATGTTTGAAAATCTTCCGGTCAAGCAGTATTCTGAATTCTCATGCTAAGAAAAATGTCTGTTTAAATTTTCAGCTCATTTGATAGAGATTCTACTATGCTTCAAGTTGAAAATGTGTTTTTAGGCTTATTTTGAGGTTTGAAAAATCATAACTCAATACTTAGAAATCAAAATCACTTGCTATTACCACCTATTGAAAGTTAATTCTCTTATGTTAAAATTTGTCGAACACGCCAATAATATGAAATTAAGTTTAAACATTGTTTGATCGAGATTTGTTCTCTACAGTACCCAGAAATCACGGTTTTCTGAATATGTATGGTGTAAAAACACACAATGGCATTATTTTTTCCGGTCCTTGTCAACGGGAACAAACATAATAAAACTATGAAATCATTAATCATTAACAGCTTTCATGTTGCTTTAGGAAATAAATTACAAAAAATGCCCAAAGATGGAACAACCCATCATAATCTGATGATAGTTTAATCGTGCATGACAAATGTACCGTCGAATGAATGAATTGAACAAGTTAGCATTGATTTTTCTTTCCGAGTGATGATTGTTTTGATCGTATTTCACTAACTAATCAGAACGATTTGAAAACATTCATTATCATCGACTAAGAAAAAGCAGTGCTAACGTGTTCATATTTTACATTCCTTGAAGCTCATGATGGTGTTCTTGGCCAGCGGATTTACGAATATGCTTCCTAATTACCAATTTTTTACAATTTATTTTCGTAAGACAAAAGGTATCTTTAAACGGGATTGAGTTTTATAAATGAATAGCCGACACGCCTCTCACGCCGAGGACCTGGGATCGAATCCCATCCCCGAGATAGTCACTAGAAATTTCAGTGACGACTTCCTTCGGAAGGGAAGTAAAGCCGTTGGTCCCGAGATGAACTAGCCCAGGGCTAAAAATCTCGTTTAAAGAAAAAAAAATGAATAGCCATCATGTTCTGGAAATTCAAAATCCAAAATTATAAAACAGGTATGTTTTTCAGGGAGAACGCTCCCCAAAAATAGTGACTTTCAAGAACCTTGAAGCACAAACCGCAACCAAACGATGTTTAAACTTGCTCCAATTATAAAATCGTGTTCGGCAAAAGTTCGTGGAATTGAATGAACTACTTCTTCTTTCTTCTTTCTGGCACTACGTCCCAACTGGGACAATGCCTACTTCTCAGCTTATTGTTCTTATAAGCATTTCCACAGTTATTAACTGAGAGCTTTCTATGCCAATTGCACATTTTTGCATGTGTATATCGTGTGGCAGGTACGAAGATTTTTTTTGTTGGGGGATTGAAACTACTGCGTCCATTATTTAGAACTAACACTTCAGAAAATGGCGCATGTGGTTCGACGATCGGTTAAAAGTTTGTATAGGTTGTACTATGGGAAAACTTATTTTAAAGAAGGCACATAACTGTCATTATGCCAAATGAAATGAAATAGTTCTCGCATAACTTATGATCTCGCCCTAAAAGCCATTAGTAACCATGTATGTAGATCGTTGTTTCTGAGCATTTTAATGGAGTTACACGTTTTTTAACAGCGCTATGGTGAAGAAAGGATCATTATCTACTTGCCAGTGGTGATGGTTTGGATGCTTATTCTTTCATTTGCTCAGATACAACGAGCTACATACCTGGTTACCAATGGCTTTTAGGGCGTTATCCCAGATTATGCGAGAGTTAGTGAAATACGATCAAAACAAATATCACTCGGAAAGAAAAATCAATGCTAACTTGTTCAATTCATTCATTTGACGGTACATGTGTCATGCACGATTAAACTATCATCAGGTTATGATGAGTTGTTCCATCTTTGGGCATTTTTTGTAATTTATTTCCTAAAGCAAGATGAAAGCTGTTTATGGTTAATAATTTCATAGTTTTATTTTGTTTGTTTCCCGTTGACAAGGACCGGAAAAAATAATGCCAATGTGTGTTTTTACACCATACATATTCAGAAAACCGTGATTTCTGGGTACTGTGGAGAACAAATCTCGATCAAACAATGTTAGCATAGCATAGCATAGCATAGACTGACTGTACATGTCAATGGTTGCTACTCCGTGATTGATCGGAACTGGTAAGAATTGCACTACGATCCAAATGAATAAGGGATGGGAGTTTCCGCTTACTCTCGAAGTGCAATTTTAGCAGATCTAATATTATTGATCAATAACGGCGCCGGCCAAGTCCTTACAGTCATTTGGGATGGGGAAGGAATGTTAGGGTGTAATGATTGTTGCTTCTAGAGACCGAGAATACCTCTGCATCTCCACAATCACCACGGGAAGGGTGTTTATTAGTGAGGGAGGAAAAGATCTGGGAGTCACCTCTGGTCGGTGATGCGATCCATGGACAAGGGGGAAATATACGACTTATATTTAAAGTTAGTTTTGTATTTTTGTCTCGAGAAGTTTTTGGTAGAAGCTTTAAAAAATAGGTCAACATCTATAATGTCGAACAATTCAAAAGACGTTTTTATTAATGTCGAAAACTGAAAATTACATGTATATATTTCAAATTATATGAAACAGGAATAATGCCGACACTTGTAGTGACGAACCATACATAGTTTGTTCGAAAATGACATATGAGTATTACTGTGCATTTTGTCTCGATATGGTAGAAGTTTTAAAAAATACGTCAACATTCACAATGTCGAACAATTCAAAAGATAATTTTTAAAAATGTCAAAAAGAGAAAAATATATGTATATTGAAATTGTATAAGAAAATAGCATAATGCCGACACTTATAGTGACGAACCATACAAAGTTTGTTTTAATATTACATAAAAGTTACGCTTTCAAGAAAAAATGTGTTATCATAAGCATGAAACGAACTCACCAGTTGGTAATCCATTCTCGACTGAACACAAAACTGACACTGACAGCAAAACTTCTTGGCGTTCCGAAAACAAACCGTCTTGCTTGGGCCTTCCCAAATACCTACCCAGCAAGACGCTCCAGAACAGGGAAAAAAAATTCTCCGGCGACGAAAACACGCGCGAAACCGTGAGCAAAATCTATCGGACGACGCAAAACCGAACTGTCCTGCTTGGGCTTCACGAAGCACTACCCAGCAAGACGCTCCAAACAGGAAAAAAAAAACTTCGGCGACGAAAACGCGCGAAATTGTGAGCAAAATCTAACGGACGACGCAAAACCGAACTGTCCTGCTTGGGCCTCACGAAGCACTACCCAGCAAGACGCTCCAAAACAGGAAAAAAAAAATTCTCCGGCGATGAAAACGCGCGAAATCGTGAGCAAAATCGATCGGGCGACGTAAAACCGAACTGTCCTGCTTGGGCCTCACGAAGCACTGGTCCATTAATTACGTAAGACAATTTTCGGGTTTTTTTCAACCCCCCCTCCCACCATGGTAAGATTTTTTGTATGAAAATTAAAAATAAATTGTATGGTGCGTAAGAAATCTCAGACAAATCTATTGATGGTTCTTCCGGGCATTAAGTGGGAGTGGCCATATACGGTACATTCTAAACGGTCTAAAAATATTTTTTCATAATGTTGTATATCAGATCTTAACCATTTTTGTAAATTTAAATAATATTAAAAGAATCTTAAAAAGATAACTTGGCATGTCCAAAACAATAGCTCTGACCTGAAACAGTGACCAACCGGAATAACACCGGCCACATGAACATTCCCGAATTTCTCTGTTCACTTTTAGAAACTAGATAGGGAGCCGGATCCTATTCTTGGCACTTTTGATTCACTTCGCAGGGATGTTTTTCGGAAGCTTCTTCTTCTTCTTGGCATTAACATCCTCACTGGGACAGAGCCTGCTTCTCAGCTTAGTGCGGTATGATGCACTATGCCCAGGGAAGTCAAGGATATTTCCATTACGAAAAGGTCCTGGACCGACCGGGATTCGAACCCAGACACCTTCAGCATGACTTTGCTTTGTAGCCGCGGACTCTAACCACTCGGCTAAGGACGGCCCCTATAATTTTTCAGAAGCTACACAGCTCATATTTGGCCACAACATGCGTTGCATTGATGTAGGCTTCTTATTGCAGAGTTTCAGACAATTCGGCCAAGAAAAATCCATTATGCCAAAGTGAATCATGTAAGTGGTTCTTCACCCTATGTGTACAAAAATACTGACAAAATATTATTAGGACCCGTTAATTTTTCGTATAGCGGTGAGAATTTAAGTATTTTTGCTTTCACTTAGGCCAATACGGGTAAAAAGGATTAAGAATCGCTTCATGGGAAATTATAACTATTTATTGTATAAAACTGTAATATCGGTAATTTATTTTTATGCGAGCCTCCATAATCAAATCTAATTTAACTACACGGATTGCAAGCTATCGATTTGCTGTCATGTGTACCGCACTAATGAATTCAAATATGCCAGAGGTTATGCAGTTAAAACACAATGTCAATAAAGTGGTCTAGACGAACAACGTGCACCTCTTCAACATCCTCTATCTTCATAAGCTGAGCACACATATCTACATCACTTCAAGAGAGCTGAACAATGTCATCCACAGAAGAGTGGACAAGTCGTCAGACAACTATCGGTGAAGCTGATAGCAAATCCTTGATTTAAGTCTTTCATCCAAAGCATGTTCGGTTCGGGATGAAAATTGTTCTTGTATCATTTAATGAATTTGACCATATACCTCTACATGGGTGCTTTTGAAAAGAGCCAACTCGTTCAACGTTGAGCTTGAGGTCCATCGTACTCTACTAAATAGTCAAGAGTGGAGTCGTTATCGTAGTCGTTCTCTCATACACCCTCGATGTCATCATCCATTGCCGTTAGAATCTGTGACATATGGCACCAGTGTGGCTCTTCTTTTCTGTGCGCTCGATTTTGCCGGATAGAAAAAGCTACATCGATAAAGGAATATTCATAAAAACGGGTGCAGATTGTCCACTAGAATGAAACCCTCTGTGGAAGCAAGAACTAAATGGCTCAATAAAAATTTAAATACCATTGTAGTTGAGGAAATAATTCTGCACAGTTTGAGAGATCATCCTTAATTATTACCTCATAAATAAAAACTTCATATGGAGAACAATATGACTTGAAATATTTAGCTTTGCAATGATTCGGATTTATATGAGGCATTTTAGCCTGTAGATTCAGATATTCATGAAACAGATTAAAGGCTTCAGATATAATCGTAATATAAATCATGTGGTCTTGTAAAGTGAACAGGACGAATCCTGATGACCACTAGCGAGAAGGAATGAATGTTTCAAAAAATTAAATATAGGGTGTCCCAGAAAGTATGGGCATGACTTTACCATACTGCCATTTCGAAACTAATGCAAATAAAAATGTAATTTTCACAAATTGTATACTTTTACTTACCTACCAAGAGTAGATATTGAATTTTTAACGATATTTTTCGCTATATGATTGTTGATGTTGCTACATTTGTGGAAGCTCTTCAAATCAGTTTTGCACAAATTGCATTATTTTATTTTTTTGAAGGTGTAAGCAATACAGATTGGAATATCGGTGCTAAACAATCCACTGGTACTATGCCTGCATGTCAGGGGGCCTTCCTTAGCCGTGTGGTTAGAGTCCACGGCTACAAAGCAAAGCCATGCTGAAGGTGTCTGGGTTCGATTCCCGGTCGGTCCAAGATCTTTTCGTAATGGAAATTGCCTTGACTTCCTTGGGCATAGAGTATAGTCGTACCTGCCACACGATATACCAATGCAAAAATGGTAACTTTGGCAAAGAAAGCTCTCAGTTAATAACTGTGGAAGTACTCATAAGAACACTAAGCTGAGGAGCAGGCTCTGTCCCAGTGAAGACGTTTATGCCAAGAAGAAGAAAAAGATGCCTGCATGTCAACTTTGAGTGTTTGAAATGTTGTGTAAGCTTAGGTATGAACTACTGAATTCATTTTTGATATCATAAAGCATAGCAAGGAGCGGTGCGGTTCAAACAGCGTCTGTTCTGTTATCCAGCGGCTGAGCAAGAAATGCTGAATCGCGCACAGCTAAATCCAAGGTGGTAGCTCCATCAGCGCGATCGTCCTAGTGTTAGTTGGGACGTTAAACAGAGCTGGCACCATGGCGCTCCGGCGAGACAGGAGTGTTGGCATAGGCCCAATAAGCTACCCGTAAAAAAAAACTTATTGCGAATAACATAGGAGATAATACGACCGGAACAATCGGCAAAGACCCACGCGACGAAATAAGGATTACGATTGGAAACTTGGAACATGGAACTGCAAGCCACTTGATTTCGCAGGTTGCGACAGGATAATCTACGACGAACTACATCCCCGTAACTTCGATATCGTAGCGCTGCATGAACTTTGTTGGACTGGACAGATGGTGTGGAAAAGCGGGCATCGAGCGGCTACCTTCTACCAAAGCTGTGGCACCACAAATGAGCTAGGCATATAGTGAGCTGTGGCACCACAAATGAGCTTCGTTGTGTTGGGCAAGATGCGGCAACGCGTTATCGGGTGGCAGCCGATCAACGCAAGGATGTGCAAGATGAGGATAAAAGGCCGTTTCTTCAACTACGCCGCGGCTTAACATCGAGTGACTACGGGACTCAGAAGTAGCCCAAGAATACGCGCAGCAGTTGGAAGTGGCCCTACCAACGGAAGAGCAGCTTGGCGCCGGCACTCTTGAAGATGGCTGGAAGCACATAAGATCCGCCATAGGTAGCACCGCAACAGCAGCACTAGGTCCAGCGGCCCCGAATCAGAGAAACGACTAGTACGACGACGAATGCGAGCAGTTGAAGAATGAGAAGAATGCAGCGAACGAAGCACGGTATAAACAGGCACGGAACAGACAAAACTCGATCATCCGGAGAAAGAAGCGCCATCAACGCCACGAACGAACGTGAGGTGGTTGAAAGGTGGCGGCAGCACTACGACGAGCAGCTTAATGATGATGTGGCCAGTAGCGAAGGTGGCACGAAAATAACTTTGGGAGCACTCGCGAACGGAAAGACTTCCGCCTCCAGATCTTCAAGGGGTAGAAACGGAGAATAGAAGGTTAAAAACATCAAAGCCGCTGGAGTGGACCAAATACCGAGCGAGTTGCTAAGATACGGTGGTGATGCACTGGCAAGAGCGCTGCACTGGATTATTTTCAAGATTTGGGAGGAGTAAGTATTGCCGGAGGAGTGGATGGAAGATGTCATGTGTCCCATCTACAAAAAGGGCGACAAGCTCGATTGCGCCAATTATCGTGCGATCACAATTTCGAGCGCCGCATACAAGGTACTCTCCCAAATTCTATGCCGCCGTCTATCACCATTTGCGAGAGAATTCGTTGGGCAATACTAGGCAGGATTTATGGGCGAACGAGCAACAACGGATCAAATATTCGCCATCCGCCAGTTGTTGCAGAAATGCCGCGAATACAATGTACCCACACATCATTTATTCATCGATTTTAAATCGGCCTGTGATACAATCGATCGAGAACAGCTATGGCAGATTATGCACGAATACGGTTTCCCGTACAAACTGATAAGATTGATCAAGGCGACGATGGAGCGAGTGATGTGCGTAGTTCGAGTATCAGAGACACTCTCGAGTCCCTTCAAATCTCACAGAGGGTTACTCCAAGGTAATGGCCTTTCGTGTTTACTGTTCAACAATGCGTTAGAGGGTGTGATAAGAAGAGCGGGGATAGACACGAGTGGCACGATCTTCAGAAAGTCCATTCAGTTACTTGGTTTCGCTGACTACATTGATATTGTCGCACGCAACTTTGAGATGATGGCGGATACGTACATCCGACTAAGGGCTGACGCTAGGCGAATCGGATTGAACATCAATGTGTCAAAGACGAAGTACATGATAGCGAGGGGCTCAAGAGAAGACACGGCACGCCCCCCACCTCGAGTTCATATTGACGGTGATAAAATCGAGGTTGTCGAAGAATTCGTGTACTTGGGCTCTCTGGTGACCGCTGACAACGACACCAGCCGAGAAATCCAGAGACGCATCGTTGCTGGAAATCGTACTTTGAACTCCGCAGAACGCTCCGATCGAGCTAAGTTTGCCATCGCACGAAGTTAACCATCTACAAAGCACTGATTAGACCGGTACTCCTCTATGGGCACGAAACATGGACCCTACGTGCAGAGGATCAACGCGCCCTTGGTGTTTTCAAACGGAAGTTGTTGCGGACCATCTACGGTGCAGGTGGAACACGGAACTTGGAGAAGGCGGATGAATCATGAATTACACTAGCTGCTGGGAGAACCAACCATTGTCCACCTCGCAAAAATTGGGAGGCTGCGGTGGGCCGGGCATGTCACCAGAATATCAGATACCAGCCGGGTAAAAATGGTTCTCGAAAACAATCCGACCAGCACAAGACGACGTGGTGCGCAGCGAGCAAGATGGGTCGATCAAGTTGAGGACGATCTGCGGACCCTTCGCAGAATGCGTGGCTGGCGACGGGCAGCCATGGACCGAGCCGAATAGAGACGTCTCCTACGTACAGCAGAGGCCACCCAGGCCTTAGCCTGACTGGTAAGGTAAGGTATCATACAGCATAGCAAGTATAGTGTTTTGCTCATAAAACTATTTATTTTCAAATAATGTGCCTATTTCAAGGGAAATTTAGGCAACATTTAGGCGTATTAGGCAGATTTTCAAAGTCTAATTTTGCAATAGAAAGATCAAATACTCGAGTTGTAAGAATTTTGACATCATTTTCAGATTCAGGAGACCCAAATTTAGTAGATAGGGGTTTTTTTTATTCTTAAACATGCTTTGTTGTATGGTGATCAATTTCGCCCCAGTGAGTCATTTTTTTTATATTAAAACTATTGTTATGATATATTAAATATTATTTCATGGAAAGTCGGTAACATAAACTGATAAAGATCAATGGAGTTCTGATTTTGTTGAAATTTATTTGACAATATTTGAATTCCGAAGGATAGCAAAACAAAAAATTGTTAAATAGTGATCGATTTGCTCCCGGATTACGGTATGTACAATAAAAATCTGAAAAACTATTTTTTTTCTATCTTTATTAACGAGATGTTTAGCCCTGGGCTAGTTCATCTCGGGACCAACGGCCTTACTTCCCTTCCGAAGGAAGTCGTCACTATAACTTTTTTTTGTCTTAAATAAATTATTATATATACTTAGGAGCCTTCTTTAGCCCAGTGGTTAGAGTCCGCGGCTACAAAGCAAAGCCATGCTGAAGGTGTCTGGGTTCGATTCCCGGTCGGTCCAGGATCTTTTCGTAATGGAAATTTCCTTGACTTCCCTGGGCATAAGAATATCATCGTACCTGCCACACGATATACGAATGCAAAAATGGCAACTTTGGCAAGGAAAACTTTCAGTTAATAACTGTGAAAGTGTTCATAAGAACACTAAGCTGAGAAGCAGGCTCTATCGTAGTAGGGACGATAGTGCCAAGAAGAAGAAGAAGAAGAAGATTAATTTGTTTTGCGAGCTACGAAAAATGAAAAAATAACCGTTCCTCATTAATCCTTATCTGCATATTGAATAAGATTTCGCTCCTTTCATTATTTTCCTCAGAAAAAAACATTCAATGTTCTATTAAAGGTACCTTCAAAAAGATTTTAAAACGGGCCAAGCCAAAAACATGTGTACTTGTGGTTTCTGTTTGAAGTTGCGTGTCACTGTCAACCTTCGAGCATGTGCTTTGGAGCAAATCCATTTGCCAAAGTTTAATTTCCTGATTACACTCACCCTCGCACGTACACCATCACTGCTAATATCCTCGAAAATGGAAAACCGATTTGGCTTCCGCTACACAGTGGGATTGCATTTTGAAAAGTTCGGAAAATATCTAAACTCCAACGTTATGAAAAATAAAACTCAAATTTAAACAGCGAAAAGGATCTGATGGATTAAATTTTCTTAAACAGCCCATAAGTGTAGCCAAACCTCCAGATTAGACCTATTCAAATGTCTGGAAGTCTCTCAGTCAACCAATATTTTGATTTTTCATGTCGAAATGAACTTCTGGTCAAAATTTCAGTCAATTTGGAGAAAATTTAGATGTGCTTCAAATCAATTATGTGTTTTTCAAGCTTTTAAAATTCATAACTAACGGAGCATTAAAACTTATCGGAAATACCTCTACATAGTACTTTATTCAATTCTACGAACTTTTGTCGAACACGGTTTTATGATTGGAGCAGGTTTAAACATAGTTTGGTTGAGGTTTGTGCTTCACGGTTTTTGAAAATCACTATTTTTGGGGAGTATTCTCGCTGAAAAACATAACTGTATGAAAATTTCGCATTATGAATTTCCAGAACACGATGACTATGCATTTTTAAAATTCAATCCCGTTTAAAGATACCTTGTATCTTTCGAAAATAAATTATAAAAAATAGGTTATTAGGAAGCACATTCATAAATACGCTGTGGATGAGCTAAGAACACCACCAAGAGCTTCAAGGAATGTAAAACATGAACACGTTAGCACTGCTTTTTCTCAGTCGATGATAATGATTATTTTCAAATCGTTCTGAATAGTCTGAGTCTTGTTCAATTCATTCATCCGACGGCACATGTGTCATGCACGATTAAACGATCATCAGGCTGGGATGGGTTGATCCATCTTTGGGCATTTTTTGTAATTTAGTTCCTAAAGCAACATGATAGCTGTTAATGGTTAATGATTTCATAGATTTATTATGTTTGTTTCCCGTTGACTAGGGCCTGGAAAAATAATGCCAATGTATGTTTTTTTATTGCATACATATTCAGAAAACCGTGATTTCTGGGTACTGTGGAGAACAAATCTCGTTCGAACTATGTTCAAACTTAATTTAATCTTAACTTCATCAGATAAGCATTAATTTTCAATAGGTGGTAATAGAAAGTGATTTTGAGTAATGAGTATTGAGTTATGATTTTTCAAACCTCAAAATAAGCCTAAAACACATTTTCAATTTGAAGCATAGTGGAATCTCAATCAAATGAGCTGAACATTTGACCAGACATTGTTCTTAGCATGAGAATTCAGAATACTGCTTGACTGGAAGATTTCCAGACATTTTTTCAAATATGAACAGGTCTACTCCAGATGGAATCGTTAGGTCGTTTTCTTCTAATTTTCTCGTTTCGACGTTTTGTCCTTCCAATTCCGAACGTCGAGTGCCAATGTTTAACCTTTCTAAGTTTGGTCACCCAACCCTTATTTTTTTATTAATTCAACATTTTGTTAGCTTCGAGAGAGGAATTATTTTAAATTGATTAGAAAAAAACTGCGACTAAAACGTTTTGAAGAAATTTCATCCAAATTATAAATATAAGTTCAACTAAAGTGTTCCAAAAAATACTTATTCTCAACCATATTTTGGGAAGAAACTTTTTATTTATAGTAATGTGACCAGATGTGTCCCGGGAAAAATCCAGGACGCTTGTCAGATCTCATCCCCAATGAAGCGCTGATTATATTTGATGTGTAATTTACATTCATATTCAATCTAAGAAATGTACTGTATACTAAGTTAATTGAAATCAGTGGTTGCGGGAAGTGGGTAGGACAGGTAGGACATGTACTACGCACAAAAACAGCTGGATAGGACAGTCGAAGGATTGTCCTACCCATGATACAACGAAAAAAAAAATGTTCGGAAGAAATTATTTAGCACCTTTTCAATATACATACAAACTCAATACTTGTTCTTATGGAGTATGGATGACACAATAAAGTTTTTCATTGTATTCTAATGCCTAGTGACATGATTTGTGCATGACCCCCAAAAGTTCTGGCTCTTTTCAAGATCGATTGAGAATATCAATAGTGAAAATCCTGGTAAGCTAACTGTAAGAATCGTTACAAAGAACTTCTTTAACGGTTAGAAAAACAAATGGAATAATCCTCTTTATATGTTCTGGGACAAATTGCCGTGAACATTCCTGGAACATCCATAGAGAACTATCACTATTTTAACCTAACGTTTCGACACGAGAATTGTGTCTTCTTCTTCTTCTTTCTGGCGTTACGTCCCCACTGGGACAGAGCCTGCTTCTCAGCTTAGTGTTCTTATGAGCACTTCCACAGTTATTAACTGAGAGCTTACTATGCCAATGACCATTTTTGCATGCGTATATCGTGTGGCAGGTACGAAGATACTTGATGCCCTGGGAAGTCGAGAAAATTTCCAACCCGAAAAGATCCTCGACCGGTGGGATTCGAACCCACGACCCTCAGCTTGGTCTTGCTGAATAGCTGCGCGTTTACCGCTATCTAGGCCCCAAAGAATTGTGACTTCTTCAGGGGAAATTAATTTATCGTTTTTGTCTAGTGATTGGTCTAACTTTAACTGTCATATGTTTGAAATTTCGTTGGTTTATGACTATTCGGAACCAATATCTCTTAACGTATTTATAGGCAAACCAGAGCACTCCAACGCTATGACCTCCAGTAATTTTCTCATAAAGCACATATTTTTTCACTAGTTCTTTCACCGTTTTCTCCAGTTGAAAATAAAAAATGTTTCGACAATTTTTAAAGAAACTCTACAATGATTCTTGCACCCATTTGTCATTTATTCCAAGCATTTTCATAAGGATTATTTCAGATATTCATCTACGATTACTCTTAGAAATTGCTCAAAAATTCGTCACATTATTCGATGAAATTTTACAAGAATTGCTCTGGGATTCGATATTAAGTTCCTTCAGAAATTTCTCTCGATTTTTGTCCAGCATTTTATTTAAAATATTATTACCACAGCAATATTTCTTTAGAAAATAAAAATAAATAAAATTTCCAAACACATTGGATTTTTCAAATTTTTATTAGATAAATTTCTAAAAAAATCTGTCCGATTTTCTTCAAGAAGTTTCTCCAATAACGAAATTTGAATGTCGTTTTTTTCAGTAAGGCCGACACACATATTTTATTGGCTTTTGGACCCATCGACATTCGGACGGTTGAGAGGGAGGGATAATGAAAAAATAACAGTAAAATTTATAAAATATCAGAACTCATCGGATTTGTTAAGAAATTTTGTGGAAACCTACAGATTTTGATAAATATTTTTTCAACTGCCCCCTCAAAATACCAAATTGGGCCCGAAAATTTTAAAGGTCAAAGTCAAATTTATATCGGCCTAATTTTAGCAATTTATTAAGAGAATCCTAGGAAGAATTACAACTATAATCCAGGAGTAAATCACTTAAAATTTTATCGAAGGATCTCAGGATTTTTCAAAATGTTCTCTAAAAAACTCTGATAAATTTCCCTGGATGAATAACTGTAACAATTTTTTGAGGACGCCTTGAAAAATGTATCAACAAATTTGGAAGAATTATTAGAGGATTTTTTTATTCTTGAAGTACCGTTAAGTCACCAGTCACCGTGCGGCCTCCATTCACCGTGCAAACTTACAAATTTCTACAGAATATTCATACAATGTTCACAAATTATTCTTTTGTAAGCAATATAAGGTAAAACTGATGGAATGAAGTAGTTGTTGTCACAAAGCCTTCTGAAAAACCTGGTTCTAGTAGTCAAAATCATGTGAATTCTGTTTAATGATAGAATTTTTAAAACTCTTAGTAGAAACGCCAAAAAACACATTTTTCATTTTAACGTTAGAGCGTAAAATTTTTCAAAATTTCAATAAGTTTTCGCCTTACATACTGTTATTTACATGTATTTCATCGTATGAACTATGAGATTTTATGCAAATTAATTTTTTTATTATGTTTCAGTCGAAACACAAAGGCACGGTGAATGGACCCTTTATAATATTCATGGTTCCTATTACCATGCATTGTGTAAAAGGCTTTAAACTATTGGGTACTATTGAATTTATTATTATGTCGTGATTTAGCTACTCCATATTTCATTTTTGAGTGAATATGGAATGATTTGGACAATACAGTCAAACCTCCTATAACGATTTCAAAGAAAACAAAAAAAAATTAGCCATTTTTTCAATTTTCTATGGCTTTCATTTTAAACTAAGGTTTTAATATCCTTAAAACTGAGTGCGCACACTACAAGCAACATAGTTGCTCCACCAACAACGTTTTTTCAAGATACGAAATTAAATCATGACGAAAACTATACGCACGGTAAATGGTGCACCAGTGTGCACGGTAAATGGTGACATAGCACGGTATGAGGCGACCTTAACATTACCTTTGTAAACATATTTTTTGAGTATTTTTTGTTATGCATCGCTAGTTTTAGATTTTTCCCTGAATTGTGGTATAAATGTACGCCTCGTAGTGGAATTCTAGTTCGGTTTAAATGATTTGCAAAAATAATAAAATTTTTGGAAATGCAGATTTTTCTTAAATGCACGGTGAATGGTAGCTTGACGGTACGGGAATGTTATTTTTTGTTATTAACAAAGGAAAATCGATTGACAAATATCTGGAGAACTGGGGACTTCCTTCAAAAGTTTTGTGAAACGATCTTTGGGTGGATTCCTGATGGAACCTCTGTAGTAATTTCTGTGGCTTCCAAGTTTAGTTCTCAAAGGTATATGAAACGAAATTCTAGAAAGAATTACTTAGAAAGTTCGTGCAAAATCACTATCAAACCCCTAAAGACATATTCGGAGTAATATGTGAAAGGAAACTACAGTAAAACGAGTACAGTAATGACCCGATTTTGTCAGCCCCCGATTATGTCTACCCCCGATATTAGCACCTGCGACGTTCTCAAACGACCGGTTACGGAACATGAGTCCGTTGCTCGATAAATACTTGTTTTTATTTATGAATCGTGGTTTACGGCTAACCAGCTGAGTGGAAGTTGAACAACTACCGAAAAGCTAAACATTACATATACTTTGCAATTGGATTAAATGGCTGGTTAGCCGTAAACCACGATTCATAATTAAAAACAAGTAGTAGATTTTTGTTAGTATTCTCAACGAAAACCAACCATAATGTCACTTACACTTGTTTGCGTTTGGGCCCCTGAAATATAGTGACTTTCTATTTCCAACCAAAGATTCCATAGGGTTAAAACTTTTCTTAGCTTCATCGTGCACAAAATATTTGACAATGTTTGTCCTACCCATGGTTCCGAACGTGCACGCATAGTACAAATTTTGCGTCAGTTTTAGTGTGAACCTAAGAATATAACCTAAAAACAATCAAAATATTTAAGTAGGTATTTGTACTTCACATGGTTCAGTTTCTCCCGCTGGTACACTTCTCCCGCTGTACCTTACCTAAATTATGCACCCACGTTGATTTTGAATTCCATCACATCGAACAATCGCAGTTTATTATTATAAACAATAACTGTGTACGATTTATACCGTTTGATTTAGAATCCATCCCACTATGCTTCATTCCCTGCGATTTTCTCATTTGGCTCACCATATGAGCGCACTCGGTACCTACATACCGAGGAAAAATTGTATCGCTTTGGGAGCTCCCTTCAAAAGCATACCTTCCGTTAGCCACTCATTGCTCATTCGTATTGGGAGCCGGCCATCTAAATGAAGGAACCAACAAATCAATAGATTAGCTTTCCCATCCGCTCGTTATCCCTAATTGCTTAAATTGGCAGACGAATCGGAAGCCAGAAAATAAATGGCATAATGTGTCAGCTTGGAGATCAGAAGGCTCTAGTTTGCTGGACGATGAGTACTTCTAGGTCAGGTATAATGTGTATAGTTGAAAAAAAAAATCCCAATTGATGGAAACGTCTTACTCGGTTAGATTATCTTACGCTGGGTAACGTGATTCGCCTGGATGCTTCTATGACACATCGTGGAACTAAGTTTATGGTTATAATTTTCTACTATTAAAAATGTAAAATAAATGGAAAGGCCAATAACAACTGTTTAAGTACCTACCTGGATTCTAGATAACTACAGGGTAGCTTCATACAAAAGCCACAGATAACAGATGTTTATGCTAGAATTAAAATTTTCTGAATACCTGTGTAAATACTCAAATTGAAACTCCTTGCAATCACTAGCGCCGCCACACAGCGAATTGCGTCAATCAGTGGTGAATATCAGTAATACTGATTCAGTATCTTGAAATATTTCATATTCACCACTGACATCGTCATGGGAACTTAGCGATGACAGCGTCACCACGATGTTGCTACTTGTGTTGCCATTCAAAATGCCCATTAACTGCCTTACACAGTTTTACAATCAGACTTCAACGTCTGTTACCTGTACAAAAGCCTTCATAGGCCCTGAATCAACAATTTCATTTTTGAAATTTACAATTTACTCAGCACAAGCAATAATGAAATAGTTTGAAGTGGTGTCGTCAAACAAAATTGTACATTACCGAGCAATTTCCAAGGGTGGCCAAATATTTAATAAATCTGGACAATCATTTCAAAAGGGCACATCGACATTGGTAAACATTGGCTTTGCAAGACGCTGTTGAGCCCAATTCAACTCGATCACGCTCACCAATACCACTATCAGGAAGAGCTAACGCCAATCTTTCTGATAGGGGAAATCAGGGTAAAACCGACACTGTGGGTAAGATCGACACCCTTTGATTTTTCATGTTTTGAGCAGATTTTCATGCAGTTTCCACCACGCTCTATCTTTACTTGTGAAATGTTGTGTTTCGGATGACATTACAACTGACTCTACCAATAAACTGCCAAAATAAACAACAAAATCATATTGGATAACATAGAAGCAACAGCAGTTGCAAAATTTTGATGTTATTCTATAACTATTTCGCATGTGAAATTTTTAAAATATCATTATTTGTTCTGCGTCTTCATCATCGTCTACTATTATTACGTTCATACAACATGAAGGAGAATTTAATTTTTGGTTTATCGACAGCTGAAAACGCTATTGAAAAATGAGTGTCCACTCGGGGTAAGATCGACACTTTCATTTGGGGTAAAATCGACACCTTTCTTTGCTTCATAATATAACTGCAGGGAATCTTTCTCATCGGAAGACTTCCTTTGTAATTTATGTGAGTCTTTGTTTTCGAATTCCAGTGAATTTCATGGATGGCGAAGTCGTTAACATGTAAAATATGACACTATATGACTTGCCACATGAAATTATTAGGTATTAAAAAAAAAATATTCATATATTTCACGTTTAAACTTATTTGATTAAACTTGAAGAAATTTTTCTCATTTGAAATTGAAGAATTAATAGAATTTTCAATGTTTGCGCATTATTTAATCTTATAATTTATTTACAAACCATGAGGTTCGTCAGTTTTGAATAACTGTAAATAATTACACTTTTCTGTCTTGTTAAAATAAAACAGTATTTATTTTAAAAACCAATCATTCGCCACAACTTCATCTTCGTAAACATTCCATGAACAGAAATTAATCATATCCATGTGTATTCACCCCAACTTTATAATCTTAACATGGGACATTTGAAATTGTCACATATATTTAGGGGATCTTCGGCCTCTCTCAATAATTTACGTAATATGTGTATAATCCTTTAGAGGGAGGGGCATAAAAGTCTAAAGTCATGTTTAAAGCATTCTTTTTAATATGCCATGTGATGGTGATGTTCACAACGTATAAATTCTATTCAAAGTGCATGTGTCGGTTTTACCCCAACAGGGTGTCGATCTTACCCGCACTCTCAATTGTCTCACCTAAATATGATGAAATATCAATTTGATTTTAATCACTATATAACCTTAATATATCGTCTTATGATCGCAAGGATTGATAGATTTATAACCAATATGTGATTCTGCAACAATTTCAGGTTCGTTTAACATGCGAAAGTACACAAATTTTATCAATAAGCTTAGGGTGTCGGTTTTACCCCGAACTCCCCTAGTGGTGTTAGTTTGCTTGGGCGGGCTAAGAAGGGCTCAACAGCAACGTTTCTAAAAAAGGCTCAAGACCTCTTGGGCCCTTTTCAAATGTTTGTCCAGAAATCTGTCAAAGCAGAGTTGCAGCAAAGACAAATTAAAGACCCCCATGTCCCTTGCAGTTGCCCAAAATTTTATGGCTCATAAGGTAATCTAGAATGCCGTTCAAAGTGTACTGCGATCTGTCAAACTTGGGTACCTTTTGCACTACCGAGGGACCAAATGCAGTACTAGAAGTGGTACCCAATCTAAGACCGAGTGGGACGGACCTGGTTGCAGTCTCTTGGTCAGAGCGTAGACTGGCCACTGCCGACTCAACTATCACACAAAAATTCAGTGGGCCGGTATGTGATAGTTGGGAATGCGATTATGTAACATCGGGAGCCAGATCCTATTCTTGGCACTTTTGATTCACTTCGGCAGTGGGGTTTTTTGAAAGCTAAGGAGCTCATATCTGGCCGCAATATGTGTCGTGTTGAAGTGCTTCTTCTTCTTCTTCTTCTTCTGTCGGGTGTGGGATCACTGCGTCCATTTTTTAGGACTATTGTGATATACCCTATTACTCTATGTACACAATGTTTTCCAGTAGCAAATGTGCCTCCGGAATACTTTGCGCATTTGACTGAACTTTGAACCATCTGCCATTGATGGGCAGAAGTCCTAGGTTGCAGTGTTGTAGTTCCCCCAATCTGGCGTGATCAGCCTAATAAAGCTAACCACCTCCCTGGGGGATGCGTTCCAAATATCAGCTGGCTGTAAGTAGTGCTTGCCAAATATTTTGAACCTACGATGGATGTGTGCACTGCAAGAGCAGAGAAGGTGTTGTGAGGTTTCGTCCGTCTCGTCACAGAAACGGCAATTTGTGTTTTGGACGACACCGATCTTGTATAAGTGGTATCTGCTTGGGCAGTGACCAGTTATTAGACCGATGTATGTTCTGAGATCCCTTTTGTTGAGACCTATAAGTTTTTGTGTTTGTGTCGTGTTTATTGTTACGAACCTTTTGGACTGATTCGCATTGGAAACTGTATTCCAGTTTGATTGAATTTGACCGAACAACCAGTTGTTCAATTCCGTGTTTAGTGCAGAGTTTGAAATGCCAAGGAATGGCTCTGGACCAATGAACATATTGGTTGATCCATTCCTTGCTAGCTGATCGGCAATTTCGTTACCCTCTAGACCCGTATGTCCTGGGATCCAATATAGTTTAACTCGATTGCGTTCAGCTAGGGATTTCAGTGCAAGAATGCATTCCCACACAAGTTTTGAGTTGCAAGTGAAAGCCTTCAAAGATTGAAGCGCTGCTTGACTATCAGAGAAAATACAGATGGTGGCATGTCTGTAATTTCTTTTCAGACACAGCTGCGCACATTCCTTGATTGCATAGACTTCTGCTTGAAATACTGTAGGCCACTGTCCAAGAGAGACAGAGATTTTGGTTTTCGGTCCGTATACTCCAGACCCTGTCAAATTATTCATTTTTGAACCATCTGTGTAGAATTTAATAGATCCCGGTGAAATGGTGGGTCCACCTCCTTCCCATTCCTCACGAGAAGGAAAGACCACCGTGAATGGCGAGTCATAGTTTACCACTTTTTCCATCCAGTCACTACATTTTTCAACAATAGGATTTATCGAAAATTCGTTTAATATACTGAGGTGACCTGTTAAGTCCCCTGACAGTAGGACTGTTGATCGTTTTAGCCGAAGAGCACTTTTCTCAGCATCCAGCTTTATGAATTGATCCAGCCGGGGCAGATTGAGTATAGCATCTAGGGCAAACGAGGGGGTACTACGAACTGCACCGGTTATGGCAATACAGGCAGTACGTTGAATTTTGTTCAGCTTAGCTCTAGCCGTAGCTTCCTTTGTCTTAGGCCACCAAACAAGGGACGCATAGGTTATTCTAGGCCGAACGATTGTTTTATAGATCCACATGATCATACTGGGTTTTAGACCCCATGTTTTACCACAGGTCTTTGAGCAAACCCAGAGTGAGTTGAGACCTTTATTTATGATTGTTTGAAGATGGGTGTTCCAATTTACTTTTGCGTCAAGTGTGATGCCAAGATACTTGACCTCATTTGAGTAAACTAATTGTATTTGGTTCAAGAAAAGAGGGTGGAGTTGTACCTTTCGTCTTTTTGTGAACGGTACAATTGTTGTTTTTGAAGGGTTTATTCCTAGTTTCTCTTTTTGACACCAGGAGAGTGTGTGATTGAGAGCAATTTGCATCCTTGATGAAATAACGCTGTCAAATTTGCCTCGTACAATAATGACTACGTCATCTGCGTATCCAACAACTTCAAAACCCCTTCTTTCTAAGCTATCTAGCAGTTCGTCCACCACTAATGACCACAATAAGGGAGATAGTACTCCCCCTTGAGGGCATCCCCTTGTAGCCATTACAGTAATGCGCGAATCACTCAGCTCAGATGAGATCTGTCGATTTGCTAGCATAGCATGTACCCAGGTTGCAATGCATGGGTCGAAGTTTCTCCTCAACATTGCCGAACCTATAGACGAATAAGAAGCGTTATCGAACGCGCCCTCAATATCAAGAAATGCTATAAGAGCGATTTCTTTTGCATTAAAGGTTTTCTCGATCTTGTTCACTAGCGTGTGCAGTGCTGAGACCGTTGATTTTCCGCTTTGATAAGCAAATTGGGATTTAGAAAGAGGCATAGTTTTCATAAATTTAGAATCTATATACTCGCATAATACCTTCTCCATGATTTTAAGCATTACCGAGGATAGGCTTATCGGTCGGAATGCTTTAGGGTTGGTTTTGTCCTTTTTTCCTGCTTTTGGAATAAAGACAACTCGAACTTGACGCCAATCATTTGGAATGTGTCCCAGAACTAAACTTGCCTTAAAAATCTCTACCATGTGTGGAATCAGTGTCTCTTCCTCTTTTTGGATAAGCGCTGGGAAGATTCCATCCATGCCAGCAGATTTGAATGGCTCGAAAGATCTCACTGCCCTAACAACCCTATCGCGAGTAAAAGCTTCTTTGGCAACCTTTATTGCGTCCCTTTTTGCTCCTGAGTCCCCTGATAGGAACCCGTGTGGAACTGAGACGTCAAGTCTGGCACCTTCAGCATTTAGACTCGTTTGTGGGATTGAATCAGGAAAGTGAACTCTTAGCATTTCACTCAGTGTTTCACGAGGTTCCACAGTGAGTGAACCGTCAGTCCTTTGAAGACTTCCCAAACCATTGGAGTGATCCTTCGAAAGAGTTTTATGAAGTCGAGCAGCTACGGGAGTTTTCTCAATGCTTTCACACATGAGAACCCATGATTTCCGTTTTGCTCGTCTCATTTCTTTGTTATACTCTGTCAGAGCCTTTCGGTATAGACTCCAATCAGAAGTGCGTTTGGCTCGGTTGAATTCCTTCCGAGCAGTTTTCCTGAGTTTATCAAGGTTGAAGTTCCACCATGGAACATCTCTGTTCGAACTAACTGTTTTGATCGGACAGCTCTCTTGATAAGCATTTAGAATTTTGTTTTTAATAGAATCCGAAGCTGCTTCTAACTGTATAATAGTCTGAATATTCGGCTCTATTATATAGTCTTCAGAACGGAGAATAGCTGAGTAGGTTTCCCAATCAGTTTTCTTGTGATCTTTAAACGACTTTTGAATCATTAGACCCCCTTCCCACTCGAAGACTATATGTTTATGGTCTGACATAGATATTTCATTAGAAACATGCCAGTTTTTTATTTTATCCGAGATGGATTGACTGCATAAAGTCAGATCAAGGACTTCTTGTCGTAAGATGTTTTCAAATGTAGGCTTATCACCGACATTGCATATGTCAATATTTTTGGAGGAAAGAAACTGCAAAAGATGCTCACCTCTGATATTTGTGTTTGTACTTCCCCATACAAGGTGATGAGCATTGGCGTCACAACCGATGACGAAGGGGATGTTGTGTTTTTGACTGTAAGAGACAAGAGCAGCCATCTCTGGAGGAGGAATGTCTTCTGCGTCGCCAGGGAAATACGCCGAAACCATAATGATCTCAGTACTGCCCCTAGCAGTAGAAACCTCCATCCTGACCGCCACGATGTCCCTTTTGATGAATTCTGTAATTGGAAAACATTTAGTATCATTGCGTATTAGAATAGCTGCTCTGGGAGAGAGCTGGCTGTCATCATATACCAACCTACACGAGTTTAGTTGAATACCTTGTATTCGAGTTTTGTTGACCCATGGCTCTTGAATCAGTGCCACGGAAAGGTGTTCTTTTGTGAATCTCCTGCAAAGCACATCTGTTGCGCACTGAGCATGATGGAGATTCACTTGGAGGATTTTAATCATTGCTGAGGCGTTTCGCATTTTCCGGACGTTTGCCGTCCTTCTTTGGATGTTGCGGATCATCAACTTTTGATTTTGGGGGATGTCTTAGATTTTGGTTTTTGTCCTTTCCCTTACCTAGGCCTGCTGGCTTATCCCATGTGGTCAATTTTACACTTTTGACATTTCCACTGCCCTTATTGGGAGCCATTGAGGTGACACCGCTTGGGCCAGGAAGTGAGGTCAAATATGCATCTTTTCCATCAGAGGAAGACAAGCTAGCCTGTATGGTGGGAGTTGGTTGTGGGATGCTACTAGAGGCCTCCTCAGATTTCTCTTGGGTCGGCTGTCCAGTTGGATTGTCATTGGAGTTTGGGGTTGTGCTCTTTACTTTCCTCAACTGTATTTCTCCAAAGCGGTAGTTGAGGATGAACTTGGATTGAATGAGTTTTTCCATGGACGGTCCATCTACATTAAAGACCCACACCACATGCTTGTTGTTAGGAGTGAGCCGTTGCATGACACGCCAGTTGTTGGTTAGCAGATCGTTCTGACTCTCGATGAGAGCTTTGATACGATCATCGGTGTATTGTGCGCTTTGAGGGAAGAAGGCTCGAATCAGTTCTGGACGTTGAATCTTATCCTCATCCATTGCAACCAACTCAACGCCTTCCAGGGGATTTAATGCAGGTGTTATCTCCTTTACCCATTCCGCAGTCTCCTGATCCTTACAAATAAGAACCATATGGCCAGACTTGTAGATAAGGTTAGAGAACTTGGGCTTCATTGTCGCGTTCCGTTGTTGTTCAACCCGAAGCAGCAGTGCCTCCTGGAGAACGTCCAGCTGAGTCGTTGAAAGTTGGGTCGTGGGGAAGTCTTTTGGGATTATTCCGACTCTCCTGCGACTGGTAATTTCACCGTAGCTTAGACTAGTCTGTTTTTTATCTTCTGGAGGGGGTTTGTTGATCGTCGAGGCTGTTGAGCTGTTGGTTTCCTGTTGCCCAACGCGCTTTCTCGGATTCAGGTGTTGTTTCATCCGTTTCTGCTTATGTTCTTCTTCAGCATTTGTAGACTTGTCAAGGTCCTGCCGAGTGCGTTTCGAAGGAGTTGACACCATAGCCTCACCCCCCGTGATTCTGGATAGGGCCTCAGGGCGGCTTAAGCCACTTTGTCGGAGTGCTTTTAGCTGCTTCCTTTGGCTCCGAGTGATCTTTTTGGTGCCAGTAGGTTTTTGTTTGTTCGCGTCATCTGTTGGATGTTGATCCGTCTTTCCATCAATAGGACCCGAGGTGACGTTCGATCCTGTGATTGATGGCTGCGATCCTGTCAAGTTTATTGTGACTGTAATTCCATCCTCTTCGTCGTCTATTGGTTCAACCGAAGGATGGAGTCCTGGGTCGTTCGGGAGTGTCAGAGGGAGGTCGGTTTCCATGTTTTCATGCGAACTACTGAGAAGCTCATCTTCGGTCAGTCCAAGCTTACCAAAAGCATTCTCTGTTTCCGTTTCATCCGACTGGGAGAGGCAGTCGTCACCTTTTTCGAACTGAGGAAGGCAGTCGACACCTTTTATTTTGGTTTGATTATTTGCACTCATTTTTTGGTCCCACGAGTCGCTGGGGAAAGACGGTCCGCTGCATCATTGCCCCGCCCTAATGCAGTAAGAGCTACATACTGGAGAGTTCGCCCTGGTGCTCTCCAGGCTCCGTTAGCGATTGAGCATATTTTAAACCCCCTCAACCATTCATCCATCAGCACGGGTCGCATCACACCTTGGGATTGGGATTCAGTGCTTCTTATTGCAAAGTTCCACGCGCTTCGTACCTTCTTGCTGTGCGTACGGGATGGTACACAAATTATGTCACGCTAAATTTCAACTTTTTCGACCAACCCCCCCCCCCCCCCTCTTTGTCACACTTTTTGTATAAGTCCTCCAAAATTTTTGTAAGGCTTGTCACGCTTGGCTCGACCCCTCCCCCATTGGAGCGTAACGTAATTTGTGCATGACCCCTACACGAATTCTCTCTGCTCTTGGATGTTTTTCTTTAAAAACTACCGAAAGAAATAAAACAGTACTTTTCAGTGCTAATATTAAAAACGGTACTTTCCAGTGCTACTAAAACAGTACTTTTCAGTACCGTAACCTGGGGTAACATTGATCATTTTTCTGAATGTTTCTTTAATATTTCGTTTGAAAATGCAAATGTTGCAAATTTTATATGTTTAAAACAAGTACTGCCACCCATAGCTCAATACTATATACTGTATTTTGTTTATTGAAAGATTTAAGCATGTTAAAAAAAAATGTTTAAGGCGATTTTTTTATTTAGCTGATATGGGGTAACATTGATCACTTATATAAACAACTTTCGGTAATGCTGGAAATGTCGTTACTTACTTAAATCATGGCCCCTGAAGCCGAATATAAAGACCAAACGCTTACAAGTCATTTACCTTTTGAGTTATTTTAAAATTAAAAACACGCTGAACCACGGAATACGCCGAAAGGTAGGGAAGGGAATTTTACATTCTTAACAGTAATTCGGTAATGTTGCCTAATTGAGCAAACCTATAACAGTTGTGACATCACAATCGTTTTCGAAGTTGTCATTTTTAGTAAGAATCATATTTTCCTTGCTTATATCGTTTGTAGAACTTATGTGAGAAAAGAATCTTCGGTAGTGTCATCCTTAACTATTAAAATCATTATTTCGAAAAGTTGACAAATTTACGCATAAAGTAAACGCAATTGTCGAAAAAATATTAACTTTTATTAGCTCATGAATACAAGAAAGAGAAGCACCATTCATGATTTGAAAATGTTTCATCAATAAGTGATAATACGAACTTTTGATGGAATGAGTCATTCCGATCAATGTTACCCCGCTGATCAATGATACCCCGGATTACGGTACTATTTTTTCTACTGTTGATCCTTCTACGATCCTTGGCGAAAGCTAGCGGTGGTAATCCTTCTTGAACATCGTCTTGGGAAAAAAAAACCTCTTAGATGGTCTCGTTTTCTTTAGTTTATTCACTATGGTTCTACTACAAACAAAAGAAAGGGTGAATCTCAGAATTCACAACTTCCTTCCAAAAAAGTGGGATTTAAAACTGTCACTAAACGTGGAAAGAATGGAAGAGAGGAAGTTCCTCCGGAATGCGAACTTTCTTCCAAGGAAGAAATGAATAATGTTGATAATTGCATCGAAATGAGCAATCAGTTCGATGCTCTAGACAAATTTTCCAAACACCAAATCGGAGCCAAAAGTGGGCGCATGGTACAAAACATTGCCGCATGGAAGCTAAATGCATGATTTGCGGAGGTTCTTCTCACGCTAAGGACGTCTGTCCAGTGAAGGAAGGTACCGATAAGTTCATATGCGCAAATTGCGGGGGCAATCATAGGTCAAATTTTTTGGCTTGCCCTTTGCGTAGGCGAGTCGTCGAGGCTCGTGCCAGGCAGATGAAAGATAATATCCGTTACGATAACGCTCGTTTCCGGAATTTCCCTGGTAGAGTATCGAACAATGCTCATTTTTCAGTTAACGATCGCTTGATCAAGAATCATACCCATCAGGAAGATCTCCTCTGAACTCCTCCCCTATTCATACTACGAGTACCCCTTCTAATTGTTTCAAATCAAATGGAAAAAAACCCTGCCGCCACAGGAAACTTCTCCTCCGCCTCTTCGTCTACCGAAAATTCTAACGGAAAATCCTCAAATGTACCCACTTCAAGTGATATGTCTGCCTCTGATTTAAATTTTCTAACTGAACAATTGAATCTAATGATATTCAAAGCCACCACTATGACTGAAGCAGTCCAAGTTGGTGCAAAATTTACAAGTCAAATTGTTATTGGATTACGTTTCTCTAATGGATCCAATAAATAATAATTTAAATAATTAAAAATTGGAATTCTCATGCCTTGAATGGTAAAGAGGACGAGCTGTTTAATTTTCTTACAGCTAATAACGTGCATATGCCAGTTACTACTGAAACATATTTGAAACCTGGATCCAAAGTTTAAAAAAAAACTTAACATTTTTGTTTATCGTAATGATCGACTTGATGGGGCATGTGGGGGAGTTGCAATCATCATTCATAGGTGTATAAAACATCAACTGATTCCGTCATTTGAAACTAAAGTTTTTGAAACCTTAGGTGTTTCTGTTGAAACAGAGCTTGGCAAATATATTTTCATAGCTGCCTATTTGCCTTTTCAATGCTCTGGACAGCAAGTTAATCTGCTCCAAACTGACTTGCGAAAATTGACTCGCAATAAGTCAAAATTTGGTAATTGGTGACTTTAATGCCAAACATCGGTCATGGAATAATTCTCAAAGTAATTCCAATGGCAGAATTTTATTTGATGAGTGCTCTTCAGGATATTTCTCAATTCAATACCCTGATAGCCCTACGTGTTTTTCCTCTTCTACGATTGATTTGATCCTAACCGACTCTAGTGATCTTTGTAGCGAATTAGTTACTCATGCTGATTTTGATTCTGATCATGTCCCTGTTACGTTTCAAATATCCCATGAAGCGATTCTCAATCCTATCAGCTCCACTTTTAATTATTTTCGAGCCGACTGGAATATATATGAAACGTATATTGACCCTATTCTTTTTTTTTTTTTTTTTTTTTTTTTTTTTTTCTAAGGCACTCCGTGCTCATGGCCACTACTGTGCCGGAATCAGTTTTTATCTGTATCTTCCTTACCGATACAGTTCTATTTTTAACTAATCTATATTTACATCTGCTTTCACTCTCTTCCGCTCTTTTTTGCTCTCACACCGAACAGGTAGGAGAGTGAGAGCTGTTGGTCCAATCGATTTCCATAAGCCATAGTCCATTGCTCTCGCGGTGGTTCGTTTTGCCGTGTTCCTGAGTCGTTTGAGGCTAGCTGCCTGCGAAGAGGGTCAAGTTTGTCTCAGTCACCATCTGAAACTGACGGAGAATGGATGTGCTCCCCTTCTAAGCACAGTCCTCCGTGCGGCGTCTTCTGGTGGCTGGACGGGTTATTTTTTGGAGGGGCTGGGAATTGAATCCATGACCTTCCGCTTATGAAGCGGAAGCGTAACCTCAAGGCTACGGACCCCCCATTGACCCTATTCTTGATGTTAACGTTTCATTACAAACAAAACTTGATATTGATAATGCTCTTGAAACTTTAACAAATTCCATTGTTATTGCAATTCCAAAAATTTGAATCCGTGATTATAGACGATGATCTTAATCTCTTGATACGTCTTGAGGTGAAGATGAATTGAAGCCAAACCTCGAATTTTCAAGATTTAGCTGAAAACTTAATCGATTGGTCACTAGCTGGTGGTGACTAATCGATTAAGTTTTCAGCTTAAACGAGTGTTCAGTTCTCCAGATTTGTGCTCTTGAAAATTCGAGGTTTGGCTACGATTTATCGTCACCTTAAAAACGCGAAAAAGCTCAAAAACCTGCTATGCAGTTTAAAAGTGCGCACAATTTTAATTTAGGACTTACTAGTTCAATTGAAAATCAAGTTACTCAGGACTTCGAAAAAATTCTCAATAAAGATAACGTTTTTGAAAATGCCTGGGAGACTGATTTGGAAGAAGTGAGAATTATTATTAAAAAAATCAAAAATATGAAAGCTCCTGGCGATGATGGAATTTTCTACAATACTCATCAAGAAACTTCCAGAAAGTAGCTTATCATTTTTAGTTGATATATTCAACAAATGTTTTCATTTAGCATATTTTCCTGACAAATGGAAAAATTGCTAAGGTTTGTGGGCTTCGTAGCCGTGCGGTTAGTGTCACCGAGGCATTTAGCCGCATCGTGCTAAGGAGTGTGGGTTCGATTCCCGCCTCAGGCCGAAAAACTTTTCGAGAGGAATGTTTTCCGACTGTGCCACTGGGCGTTGCATGCTAGTCCGTTGTCTAGTGTGGTGCTTCCTTCAAAGGGCAACTAGCCCACTGGAAGCATTAACGTGTAGTGTCTTTATTTATAAAAAAAAGGTTGTTCCAATCTTAAAACCAGACAAAAATCCTGCAGAAGCTTCTAGTTATCGTCCAATCAGTTTGCTTTCCTCCATCAGTAAACTTTTTGAAAAGGTTATTTTGAACAGAATGATGGCCCACATCAACGAAAATTCAATTTTTGCCAATGAACAGTTCGGATTCCGCCATTGACATTCGACCACTCATCAACTTTTACGTGTAACAAATTTGATCCGTTCCAACAAATCTGAAGGCTACTCTACTGGTCTTGCTCTTCTAGACATAGAAAAAGCATTCGACAGTGTTTGGCATGAAGGTTTGATCGTAAAATTAAAAAACTTCAATTTTCCAACATACATTGTTAGAATAATTCAAAGTTATCTGTCAAATCGTACACTTCAGGTTAATTATCAGAACTCCAGATCTGAAAGACTTCCTGCAAGAGCTGGTGTTCCTCAAGGCAGCATTTTGGGACCAATATTATACAATATTTTCACATCTGACTTACCTGAGTTACCTCAGGGATGTCAAAAATCTTTGTTTGCGGATGACACAGGCCTCTCCGCCAAAGGACGAAGCTTGCGTGTCATATGTAGTTGATTGCAAAAAAGTTTGGATATTTTTTCTTCATACTTGCAAAAATGGAAGATTTCTCCTAATGCTTCCAAAACTCAACTAATAATATTCCCACATAAACCAGAAGCTCTTTATTTGAAACCTTCAAGTAGACATGTTTTCACGATGAGAGGGCTTCCAATAAATTGGTCAGATGAAGTTAAGTATCTAGGGCTCATGCTAGATAAGAATTTAACTTTAAAAAATCACATTGAGGGCATTCAAGCCAAATGTAACAAATATGTAAAATGTTTCTATCCCCTTATTAATAGAAAATCAAAACTTTGTCTTAAGAACAAGCTTTTGATATTTAAACAAATTTTCAGGTCAGCCATGTTGTATGCTGTACCAATATGGACTAGCTGTTGTAATACCAGGAAGAAAACTCTGCAGAGAATTCAAAATAAAATTTTGAAAATGATTCTGAGGCTTCCTTCCTGGTATAGTACTAATGAGTTACATAGAAATGTTGAAACATTGGAACAAATGTCAAATAAAATAATTAATAATTTCAGGCAAAAATCGTTACAATATTCTATTGCCACGATTAATGCGTTATATGTTTAGGTTAAGTTAGGTTAAGTATATTAAAATCGTTTTTTTTTCTTATAAGCAGGTGAAATCAACTCACCTGTAAAAAATCTGAACTGCTACGGCAAATGAAATGTAATATGTTGTTAACTAAATGTTAATAAAATCTTAAATTTGTTTTACCAAATTAGGATGATAGTGTTGTCTAATAACACAGAACACCTAGATATAAGAAATGAATGTAATGTTTGGATTGATACTAATAAAGAAATTAAAAAAAAAAGCTCTGACTCAATTGGGACGTAACATCAGAAATAAGATGAAGAATAGGATGAACCTTTCGATAATGAAATCTGGTCTGGACCGATTTTCTACCAGCGAAACAAACAAAACTGTTGAATGGACATGTTTGTTCACACAAAGTCAACCGGCATATGAAACAGTATTTACGCTTTTTCCAAATCTTAAATAAGATGATTGATAACCTTTAAGCCGAGCAGTATAATCTTTATTATTTATTTTGCTATGGCAGAATGTGCCTCATAGCTCAAAGCAGAAAACAAAACTTGACTAACGACATCACGTGTAATTTAAATATTGGACCCAACACAAATCAGTCAACAATCCACCGTGGTCACGATCAGCTCGTTGTTCCGAATATTCATTACACACGATCAAGCCGGCAATATGAGATCAATTTGCCTAATTATTGTCTGCGGTTTCATTATCAGCTGTCAAGGTTATACAGCCATTTTCCCCAATTCCGAAAACAAAGGTACGCCTAATATATAACTTAAATTACTTGAATACTAAATGTGAATTTCACCATTTCAGATTTTCCCGGTGAATGCTACGATACTGAGACCAAAATTCACTTCAAACCCGGCGAAAACCGACAGCGACCCGGAATGTGTGAAGAAATGTCATGTGGAACGGATTTCTCAATCCACTTTTTCGGGTGAGTGCCGGAGAATGAAGAATGTGGGCAAAACAAAGCGGGAACATCCATTTAGCACATCACGCGAATTTTGAACCTTCTCAACCCCTTCGTTCATTGTGCAGATGCTCTATATAGGGGGCAGTCCATAAACCATTTTGGATTTTCAGGACCCTTATCAGCATTTGTGGTAACGTCCGCGGCTATAAAGCAAAGCCATGCTGAATGTACCTGGGTTCGATTTCCGGATGGTTAAGATTCGTTTCGCAATAGAAATTTGGTTGACTTCCTAGGACACAAAGTAAGCATGGCAACTAAGGCCAAGAATCAGTTAACAACCGTGGAAGTGTTCATTGGAATTGAGAAGTATAAACCACTGCCATAATGATGACGTAAAGCCAAAAAGACCTCACTAGATAGTGTGTTTTTGTCCATACAAAATGTTATAATTCGTAAAGAACTAAAACCTCGCCACTCCGTTTATGGACGACCTCTCATTTAAATTGTTCGTCACAAGTTCGGAAATTCCGAACACCCTGTCACTGTAAGCGCGACATATTTCCTGTGGCGCCTTATCAGTTTATACATTTTCACATAAAAGAAGACATAGCACTCAAATCAAATTGCGACTAATTAGGTCAAGGAATTTCTTTGCTTTTCTTTAGCGAAACAGCATATCTAAGCCGTCCGTGCCAGTGGCAATAGCAACGGGTTTAGTAATGAAAAACTAACGAATGCTCGTTATTCATTATCTGAATACTTCATTCGAAATTTTTTCTATTCTATTTTATGTGAAAACTCATTAAATTTTTCGAAAAATCATTTTACTTTATCATTTACATTGGGAACATGTTCCAGTGGTGGTGTTTGCTAACTTATGTTCCTATAATAGTGGCTTACATTGATTTCTCTAAAATTTTGCTTAACTTGTGAGAGCTAGATCTATTTCGTCGGCGACTTACAGACTTTTTCGATGTCGAGTGGTCTTTTCCTCTAATAATCCTCCAAAGTGAAAGTGAAGGGTAAATGGAAGCTAGAATAGCTTGATTTTTATGTTTTCCTTATTAACATATTTTCAGAGCGTCAAAAGCTATTAAGAAAAGGAGATTATTTTGAATGTTGGTTTCACTTCAACCTTCTTTGATGATCGTCATTGGCTGATCGAAAAATTGAGAACATAATTCACAGCTATACTACAGATAACCAGATTTAGACAACTTCGTTTAAAGCCCATCGGCCAATTCTCGCATAACTTATGATCTCACCCTAAAAGTCATCAGAATTTAGAATCATCGTAAGATCTAGTTACAAAACAACAAAGTCGCTTAGGGGAATCAGAAAATCATGTTTTTAGCTAGCGCCATCGTGCGGTGAAATTCCCAAATAATCAATGCGTAATATAGTATACTATAGCGCTTTCCCTGTTGCAAAACTTCACCGAAGAAAGTATAATTTCATCTCACCTTCTGAGATATAAGAGTCCAAAGTTTTTTCAGTTTCTGTTTTTAGACCTTTCTTCGCAATAATCCCTCCTAGTAATCAACCAACCCCTTCTTGAATTTTCTTATATTTTTTTAGTAAAACCTAATTAAATTTGCTTGCTAAAATTGCAGAAAAATCGATTTGAATTTGGGGTCAATATGACCCTAAAACACAGACAACGTAACATTTTTTTCCGCACAAACACGATGCATCATTTGTTTTATCATGATCACTAGATTTCCATCCTTGGGCACAGCTATTCCATCTCCTCGTACTCCGTCTCTTCCAGGCGGCGTTTTCTCTCCCGAAAGAGGCGGGTCTGCTGTTGCCGTTTCCGTCTATATTGTTCCACGTCCTGTCGGGTCCCTTGCTGCAGCATGACCGCCCGCGCTGCATTCTTATCCTCCAGAATCTGCCTACATTCCTCGTCGAACCAATCGTTCCGTCCACACCGTCCCACATACTCGATGTTGCTCTCAGCTGCATTATTGGTGGCTGCTGAGTGATTCCAAGCAACAGCACCAAAATTTGGTAAATTTTTTAATTCATTTTTTTCTATTGAGCTGAAACTTTGCACAGTTTTCCAGTTCCATCTAAATCGTCATTTTCCGATATCAAATCTTCAAGTTGAGTCACGACTAACTTTTCAAAAGGGTGTATGTGAAAATGGTTCAAAAATATTCAAAAAGCTGCACAGCAAAAACGGTTCGTTCGATTGTTATACAACTAAAGAAACAAAGTTAGACAACTAAATAAAGATTCCAATTTTTTTTTTTGCATTAAAAAACATAATTTTTGACACAAAAACTCAAATATCTCAAAACCCTATCGGAATACCAACGTAATTATTTGAGGGAAAACGGTCCATTATATTAGCTATCTACCATAAAAATTTGGTGATGATAAACCAATAAACAAAAAAGTTATGACATTTCAAACATGTCACAATTTTCACATTTAGTAGAAAAAAATTTTTTTTTCGGTGTAAATTATTACGGGAACCGCAGTTTGTTGCTGATTTTATTGTTAAGGGCCTTGCGTGAATTAAACAAGTCGTTTTCATGTATTCATTAGTATTATGTATATTATATGTATAAATATTATGTATATGTATAAATATTATATGTATATGTATATATGTATAAATTAAAATGAATTAACAGATTACACGAAAATATTTTTTTTTTACCAGGATATTTTTTTTAGAGTATGATCGATGAGTTTCTAAATGTTATATATAAACTTTAAAAGTTTTGGATTTGGGTATGCGTTATGAGATCATGAAAACATTTTATTAATACTTATTTATTTATTTATTGTTATTCAATTTTTTTACAATATCGAACACTTTTGCATCATTATCAGTACAGTTCGAGTATAGTTTTGCTTTAATTTTATTTTCTGACAATGGAATGAAACAGTGAAATTTTTGGGTTCCTTGGATCGTTTTCGCGTTATTTTATTGCTCGCTGAGCTCTGATGCCGTTAATTCGTACTCTTCAGTAGTAGTAAAACAAAATGATAATTTTGTTAAATCTTCTTCTTTTCTGCGATTCGCCCAATCAAATAGTTCTTTTGCAGTTTTAATTAGATGCTCACGTTCTTTGGCTAAACTTGCTCTTGTGGCCATGCGCTTTATGGTTCCTCCAATAGCATCACAAGGACCTTTGCCATGTGACGTAGCAAAGAAATGCCATTCTGCATCAATTCCGTACTTTGATTTACATTGACATAGGCTCGAAAAATTCTTACGGTTTTTGTACTGCGATGCTGCTCCATCGGACATGAAATATATCTTTCTGATTTCTTTATCCTTATCAACGCGTAAAAAGTTAATCATTTTGGCAATGAACAAATTTACAGATACTGAGTCGTGTCTTAAATCTTCGGAAATTACAATAAAACTAAAATGTTCAATTTGCGTACTTCCATTGAAATAAATAACGAATGGATGAATTGTAGCTTGTTGTACGTTCCAGTGATGGGACTGCACTTCATCTTGCAATACAAAGCTATAGTTTTCAGAAAAATCACAAATGACTAAAAATTCACCATCTTGTAATGTATTTTTCGTATTTTTTAAAAAGCGGGATTGCTCTGTTTTAATAAAGTCGTGAGGAATTAAACTTTCTAATTTCAAGCAAAAAAATGACACAAACTCATCAACAGGTTTTACAATAGTTTCTAGGTCACACCTATCCGTGGTCACCCATTGCTCAAATGATAACTGATCAATATAATTTTCTTCAAACTCAGCGAATAAAGTATTTTCCAATGATGAAGAATCTGGACAATCCGAACAAGATCGTAGATAGCAATTTGATGTTGTATTTTCACACAAAAGACTACCAGTTAACATTTTAATATCCTTTGATAAATTGATTCTTTTCAAACTATGTAAGATTAGGTTAATATTTTCGTGTGTTGTGCACACACAAACATTATGTGTTCCTGAATTGGATAGAAGCTTGCATTGCCTTGGACGAAGGCTTGCAAATGAGGAAAAACCTACCTTAATATTTTCGTTAATTTCCTTGAAGCGTGTATACGCTTCTTTCAAAGTAGTCATCATTAATCGTTTTTGGATTGCTTGACGCTTTCCATCTTTTTTTACAGATACATAATCTTTTTGGCCAGGCATAGCTCTACTTACTTCATCGTCTTCAAAATATTGAATTATTTTTTCTTTTGTCTCATCTGTTAATGAAGTACTCGACCTAGCATTTTTGGTTGCAAGACAGTTATTTTTGAATTGTTTTGCCTCTTTTGCTGTATTTCTATTGGTTTTGAACTCATCAATGGCGTCTTGAATAGACCACGAGCTTGGCAGCATCGACAAAATCAATAATTTTTCTTTCCTTGTCGTGGCTAGATTCGAGAACCTTTCCTTCATATTCATAATTACCTCATCGTAGTCTGTATTTTCCACATCCTCAGGTCCTAATTTGAAGAGGTTTCTTCGTACAGCTTCGTTGATTTCACGGTATTTTTTCTCGGGATAATTGACGTAACCCATCTTCGTCCATTTAATCGGAGTCACTTTTATTCCAGCTATCCCTTCGTTGAAGCGTTCGATGTTGACCTTCTGGATGCACTCATCTTCTGATTGATTTGTTGAAACAGATGTCGCTGATGGTACCGTGGCAAGACTATCTGCACTTGGTACTTCTGGTAACTCCTCAGTTGTTGTCGGTGCATCTAGTAATTCCTCAGTTGTTGTTGTTTTCGAACTTCCTGCAACCTGATCCACCGATGATGTACAGATTGCCCGTTTGTCAACGTTTAAACGGCAGGACGTACAAATGCGTAAATTTGTATTCAATGTAGACATTGGAGCATAACCAGCCGCTTTCAGTTTATCTATGGTGCTTTCGGTGAGATTTCGTAGCTCTTTCGAACACTTTTTTTCTGCAAACGGCCTGCAACAGTTGAGAAAGCGACTACTCATGTTGCTCGTTAGATTTTAATAAACAAAATCACTTTTACGTTTTTACTGACTAGTTTGGTGTCGTTTGCTTGACTGAAGAAACAATTTACAATTAAATCTTTTATAACCATAGTGGTAGTATATTTTTAGCTTTTTCGTGAGTATGTTCATGGTATGTACCTATCATGTTTTTGATGTTGTTGAAGTTACTCGCTTTCTCCCAAATATGATTAACAAAGTCTATTCTCTACCTGAGACGAGACTCGCGAAGACGGTCTTCTTTTTCTGTGATAGCTGAGTTTTTTTCTTATTCCACTTTGTGTTTATACCAATTATGCGCATGCTGTTCAAATCCTCACATGAACCTCTCAGCAAAAAAATGATTGAGTTTGCATCACATCGAATCATAAATAGCCGTTTGAGTGAAATTTCATGCCAGTAAACGTAGCAGAGATTATAAATAATTAATCTTCTGCTTAGATTTATCTGCAACTTTGGAAAAAACTACTCCGCCGAATGAGGTTTTTAATAACAGTTTACTTTGAACACAATACTTTTCACTTTTTCAGCCATAAAAACGGTGGGCTGCATTTGACGTTTCGTGAGAGGGGAATCTGGGCTGCATATGACGTTGATATTTTTCCTCTTCGCGAGTCTCTCTCAGTTCTCTACCAAGGCGGGTCTATACCCAGGTGTAATCAGATTTTAACTTTGTGGAGAAAACCAGCGCCGAGAAAACCGACCTGCTTTACGTATACTGGATCACCTGGGTATAGACCCGCCTTGTTCTCTACGAGGTAAACTTTTTGCAGGTAAACTAGTCGTATACCTGTATAGAAAACTTTTTTTGTAGCTTTTGTCTTCAATATTAGATTTCTTATAGGTTTCTTTTATCAAAAGGTTTCAACACTATTGAGAGAATTTTTCTTCAGTTACGTACAATAAAAAATATGACACTATCAAGACTTTAGATCACAACACTGGATCGCGTCTAACTTTCTAATAGATGCTATAATAGTTATGAATAATTGAATAAATATCATGAAAACAACTTGTTAACTTCATGTGGTACCCTTAACAAAAAATTCAGCAACAAACTGCGGTCCTAAAAAAAAATAACAATGAAAAAAACAAAATTTTTCACTAAGTGTCAAATTTGTGAAATATTTGAAATGTCATAACTTTTTTGTTTATTGGCTTACCATCACCAAATTTTTATGGTAGATAGCTAATATAATGGACCGTTTTTCCTCAAAAAATTACGTTGGTATTCCGATAGGGTTTTGAGATATTTGAGTTTTTGTGACAAAAATGATGTTTTTTAATGCAAAAAAAAATTTTTACTGTGTGTATTTTTTTTTTTTTTGAATCTTTATTTAGTTGTCTAACTTTGTTTCTTTAGTTGTCTAACAATCGAACGAACCGTTTTTGCTGTGCAGCTTTTTGAATATTTTTGAACCATTTTCACATACATCCTTTTGAAAAGTTAGTCGTGACTCAATTTGAAGATTTGATATCGGAAAATGACGATTTAGATGGAACTGAAAAACTGTGCAAAATTTCATATATTTTTCAAATGGTCGATCAGAATCGACTTGCATGCCTCCGTGGAATCCCTCGCTTTTACTGTTCTCCTTCAGTCCTCAAGAGCAGTGTTGTGAAAAACACAATTTCTCACAACTCACGCTTGAGATTTTTCATGCGTGAGTTGCCAATCACGCTACTCAGCAGTCAAAAAATCAAGGATGAGTTGAATCACCTTTTTGACTCATTGTCTCGTATTTCCATAGTTTATTCACACACGGCAATAATTTCTTGTTAGTCTGGTAAAATTATAGTAATCCTATCTAACGTAAACAACAACATTCGGGTTTCACGAGTTTTTGCCGGGTTTTGCGACTGAATCATTTTTTACGGTTTGAGTTGATTGAGTTGATTTTGCATCAAAATCTCAAGCGTAAGATTTGCGAAGCAGATCTCTAATGAGTTTGCTCTCACGGGAGAGCGTATTGATTGAGATTTGAGTGTGAGTCTATCAACACTGCTCAAGAGAGGCTTTATCCAGCTCACCCTTTTCCGGTAAAGCAGCCTCGAGGTGCTGCGCGTGCGACATCCGGATGTTTAAGCCGCTCTATGTCATACCGTGGCGGCCATCGGTATCGTACGTTGTTAATGACAGAGAGTTTTAGGTGCAGTTTAACCATCACCAGATAGTGGTCAGATATATCGCCTGACATAGGGTAACGGTCGTATTTTGGACGCCCTAAGGAAGTGATTTTAGTTTTTTGTCCCAATCAATTAATTGCACAGCGTAACCAAGTTCAAAGAACATGCCAAAATGTAGAGAAAAACTTCCTCAACAGGATAACAATGCCCTCACGGTCATGTAGGATCCAAAAAACGTCGAAAATAATTGAATTGCGAAGCACTGTTTTTCATTATTTTGGACACACCAATACATTTTGGACCCTCCAAGTATATATTTTGGACCCCCGGCATTTTTTATCATTTGGCGACTAAGTCCACGACACTGGTTGTATGATATGCTTGCCCATAGTCTAATCAATCGATTGACAATGGAAAACCGAAGAAATTCTACGCATTTAGTTCAGGAATTTGAAAAAAGTTTTTGTTTACATTTGAAAAATTTCTGACGGCTTCAATTTCTGTGTGTAACGTATTGTAACGGTTGCATGGATAAACCGATTCAATTAAATTAATTTCAGATAAAATAAACACATTTTATATGTACAAACAGTTTATGCAAGTGCGGAATAGTCCTATCTTTCCAAATGGCATGCGAGTCTAGTTGGTCTTTTGATTAAAACTGGAAAATTTGCAGGAAAATGGTCCAGGGGGTCCAAAATATATTGTGGGCTTCGTAGCCGTGCGGTTTACGGCGTCAGTCGTTTAGCCGTATTGTGTCACGAGGTGTGGGTTCGATTCCCGTACCAGTCAGTTGAAACTTTTCGTCAAACGAAAAATTCATCACTGGGCCACTGGGTGTGCGTTGCCTAATGAGCAATTCTCGCTGAAACCAGGCCGCCATCGGCACCCATCGTTAGAATTCCAATTTATGTAACTGATCGCTAGGTTTCGTTAAAACTTAAGAGTGGTCCTTTCGGTTTTCTGAAATTGGTGAACCCCTCGTATGCCAGCTAGCTAAACAAAACAAAACAAAACAAAAAAGGCCCATTTTTGATAAATATCGTATAGAGAAAAGATATATTTAAAATTAAAAAAAAAAATGAATTTTGTTAGGAAAATCGTTTTTTCACCATTAGCGTACCGCTAGTTTTCGATTCTGAGATCCCCATCAGTAAGCTGAGGAAAAATTGCGTAGGATAGGCTACAATAACTAGGTGTGCATTGGTATTTACCCTATGAAATGAACGATTTTCTAAATCATGTTCTACGATTTTGACGTATATGACGTGTACAATCAATGGTATCAGTCTGTGCAGCCCAAAGGCCAGCCAAAGCTGAAGACGGTGTAAATTGTCATTAAAAAAAAGGTCCATATGCATAATTCCAACAGTTATTAACCAAAAACATTCGTAACCATTTTTGCATTTGTATATCGTATGGCAAGCTTGATTTGAGTGATTTTACAGTGTTGACTCAGTGATTTGATCTTATGGGTTCGTTAGGTATTGCAAATTAATGTATTGTCTATCCATTTGTTACATTGTAAGATATATAGGGGGAGATCCCCCAGTACCGGACACTTAAGTGACTAAATTCATAATTCGTGTTACCCATTTATGATAAACATTATCATTTTTATAGTGTACAAAAATAAATTTGACAATATAAATATAAATTTTGACATTACATTTTGATGATGTATTTTAGTACCAAATTGATCGATCTTGAAAGGTGACACCCAATACCGGACACAGTCTGGAAATGCCTTGTATTCTGTAAATTCGAACATCATTGAATGTGTTTACTATAGGAAAAGTATATAATTACCAATTCAATGCATTTGTAAATGTTACAAGAACAATTTGAGTTTTTCATAGTTTGCATGATGTCAATCAAAAACCTCTTTCATATATGATGAAAAATAGCACATTTTACGATGTTGTTCTGAATGTTGATTCTTCTAAATTTTATTGCATGTTTGATACCATGATCGATGGAATCCATGAAAAATGAATGTATTTTGAGACTCGGGTGCAATAATTACAAAGATATCATATAACAAATCAAGCTGTCCGAAACTGGGGTCAGGAGGTGCTTAACCAAAAATATAATTTGTCCATATTTAGTTCTATTATGGTACAACATACATTCATACTATAAAATTCGGATTATGTTCGATCATGCTTGCGTGATCCAAAGTATTTTTTCACTTTCAAAATAATTACTAAATAGGCTATTACTATTTAAGATTTTCAAACTTTTCTGCTTTTTCAAAAAGGCATGCATATTTCAAGGATGTGTTATTCTACGCAAACATTAGTCTCCATAATAGCTTTCTTTTCTACTAATACACCATCTCGATTGGGGTTTATGGACAAAAGGTCGAAAGACAAAACGTCGAAAGGACAAAAGGTCGAAAATGATTTGCTTAGTGGGAAATTTTTCCTTCTTTGAAAAAAGACTTTCGACCTTTTGTCCCTCCTTTTTTGTTCTTCAACTTTTTGTCCTTTCGACCTTTTGTCTTTCGACCTTTTGTCCTCTCGACCTTTTGTCATAGATTCCTAGATTTGCACCGGTATATAGGACCATTGATGTAAAAAACCTAAATTTTGTTACAGGTATAATTGTCAAATATGCGAATAAAATGTTCACATATAATTTTAGGTGTGGACTGGCTATTTTAGACGATGACCCAGACTGCGAGCCAATTGTACAGGACTTCACTAAGGACTACCCACAATGCTGCCATAAGTACAAATGCGTACGCAATGGAGAAGTTAATTATATTTAGGAAAACTGTAATAAACTTGTGATTTGAAATAGTTAAACAACTTAAAACTTTAATTATAAATGTAAGCAGTTAATTATATATTTACAACAATAAACATATATTTAAAAGTGAGCTCTTTCTATTATCATTTTTACTTAACTTAGTTTATACTTTGTGTTATTTTACTTACATTTGTACATATGCAGGCATTGTAGAATTCCCTATCATTTGACTTTGAAGCACTGACATAATAAACAATTCCCGAAATTCCTATAGCAAAACTTTCCCCCAGGTTTGGAGCTTGTTTAGGTAGATTTTACCATACACTTTTATCTCCCCGATCTAATCAGAGATGTAGCAGAAGATGATAAACAGGCTCTCATGATGTGTTGCGCATCATGATTGTTACAGAGAGCGATAATTGAGAGATATTATCAGTTCTCTCCCAATCCAACCCTTGTACATATGATATAGACAAACACAACCCGGATAAAACATACAACACAAAAACAATATAACGTATTGTAACAGTACCATTCAATATGTTGGAAATACAATACGGTATATTGTAAAATGACAATACAATTACAGTACAATATATTGTTTTGATCAGTTCACTGTATGGTATATGATATTTTTGCAATATAATGTATGGGTGGTTAAGTATCGTAACAATACAAATATAGATATTTTCTCATGCATACATTTGAAAATACAATACGATATATTGTTCATGTATTGTCGTGATTAGCAATGTGTGTATTGTTGTACAACACAAAAACAATTCAACGAACTGTATTTCTATCGATGGTGAAAAGTATAGAATTTGTATTCTGTATGGGTTGTCCCCCAACTTTCCGGATATTCGTGCCAACAGTAGCAAAAGAATTTTAACTCCTATAGAAGTAAAGATATTTATCATGGTTGCATTCATCGTCACAGCTAATGTCAAGTGACTTCTACAAAACTACATATTTTTACTTATTGAATATTTTTCACCCAACATTTTTCACTTTTTGAACTTATTTTGTTTACTTCTTTCAGTCAAGCTACACAGAAAAAAGCAACAGTTATTCTACACGAAAATAAAAATTTGACCAAAATTGTAAGGTATAAAACCAATAACAAACAATACAGTGTTCTGTTACAATATATCATATTGTTTTTGAACTTTATATTCAAACAAAAATAATGTTGTTTCGATATTCAATTACAATACGCTGTATTGTAGCCAATGCGTTATATTGTACATTAATGGTTTATTCCATTCACTGAATGATACGTTTTTATCCGAGAAGTAACAACACGAACAATGTCATTAAGTTTAATTGTGTCGTCATGTTCTACGAAATGCGATTTTGTGCAACAAGGTCAGCCGTAGCCTCTATTGTGACATATCAAATGCCAAGGAAAATTATGACAATACTCCTCAACATCATCAGAGTTCGGTGATATACTCTAGAGTAGCTTGCGAGGGAGCGAAAAAATGCTAACCAGAGCGGGGAAGATGCAGCCAAACACAACAGAGTAAAACTCCATCAAAAAAAAGTGCCATCACAACTCTCACTCGAATTTCTTGAGGATCTGTGTTGAAAATTTTGAGTTCAGTTGTTATTCCTCAGAAAAATGACAAAATCGCCTCATTTTTGCATCGCAGAGGAGTTACTATCAAGCCTGGTTAGCGCTCTTGGAAAAGATTGTGTTCAATTTTAATGACCTCCGTTGATCGAGTCCGCACCCTCCAGGCAAAAACACGTTTTTTCGATTGCTCCAAACTGACTTGCGTAAATTGACTCGCAATAAGTCAAAATTTTTTGTCATTGGTGACTTTAATGCCAAACATCGGTCATGGAATAATTCTCAAAGTAATTCCAACGGCAGAATTTTATTTGATGAGTGCTCTTCAGGATATTTCTCAATTAAATACCGTGATAGCCCCACATGTTTTTCTTCTTCTAGAAATCCATCTACGATTGATTTGGTCTTAACCGACTCTAGTCATTTTTGTAGCCAACTGATTACTCATGCTGATTTTGATTCTGATCATGTCCCTGTTACATTTCAAATATCCCAAGAAGCGATTCTCAATCCTATCAGCTCCACTTTCAATTATTTACGAGCCGACTGGAATATATATGAAACGTATGTTGACTCTAATCTTGATGTTAACATTTCTTTAGAAACTAAACTTGATATTGACAATGCTCTTGAAACTTTAACAAATTCCATTGTTGAAGCCCAGAGCATTGCAATTCCAAAATGTGAAGTAAAATTTGAATCCGTGATTATAGACGATGATCTTAAACTCTTGATCCGTCTTAAAAACGTGAGGAGAAGGCAATTTCAACGCACTCGCGATCCTGCTATGAAAATTATATGGCAGGATTTGCAGAAAGAAATCAAGAAACGTTTTGCAGATTTAAGAAACAAAAATTTTGAAAATAAAATTTCTCAATTGGACCCTGGCTCTAAGCCCTTTTGGAAATTATCTAAAATCTTGAAAAAACCTCAGAAGCCAATACCGGCATTGAAAGAGGAAAACAAATTATTACTAACTAATTGCGAAAAAGCTCAAAAACTTGCTATGCAGTTTGAAAGTGCGCACAATTTTAATTCAGGACTTACTAGTCCAATTCAAAATGAAGTTACTCAGGACTTCGAAAATATTCTCAATCAAGAGAACTTTTTCGAAAATGCCTGGGAGACTGATTTGGAGGAAGTGAGAACTATTATTAAAAAATTCAAAAATATGAAAACTCCCAAATAGCCGTAGCGGTAAACGCGCAGCTATTCAGCAAGACCAAGCTGAGGGTCGTGGGTTCGAATCCCACCGGTCGAGGATCTTTTCGGGTTGGAAATTTTCTCGACTTCCCAGGGCATAGAGTATCTTCGTACCTGCCACACGATATACGCATGCAAAAATGGTCATTGGCATAGTAAGCTCTCAGTTAATAACTGTGGAAGTGCTCATAAGAACACTAAGCTGAGAAGGAGGCTCTGTCCCAGTGGGGACGTAACGCCAGAAAAGAAGAAGATGAAAACTCCTGGCGATGATGGAATTTTCTACATCCTCATCAAGAAACTTCCAGAAAGTAGCTTATCATTTTTAGTTGATATATTTAACAAATGTTTTCAATTAGCATATTTTCCTGACGATTCTACCCCATTACCCCGAATGCCATTTCCCCGATTGCCATCACCCCGAATTCCATTACCCCGAATGTACCATTACCCAGAATTCCATCACTCCGAATGCAATTTCCCCGAATTTACAATTATCATGACATGATGATATTGATGACATTTCCCCGCGATATTGGAATTCGGGGTAATGTCATTCGGGGTGATGGGACGTTCGGGGTTTTGGAATTCGGGGTAATGGCGTTCAGGTTAATGGCATTCGGGGTAATGGGATTCGGGGTAATGGGGTAGAATCTTTCCTGACAAATAGAAAAATGCTAAGGTTGTTCCAATTTTAAAACCAGACAAAAATCCTGCAGAAGCTTCTAGCTATCGTCCAATCAGTTTGCTTTCCTCCATCAGTAAACTTTTTGAAAAGGTTATTATGAACAGAATGATGGCTCACATCAACGAAAATTCAATTTTTGCCAATGAACAGTTCGGATTCCGCCATAGACATTCGACCACTCATCAACTTTTACGTGTAACAAATTTGATCCGTTCCAACAAATCTGAAGGCTATTCTACTGGTCTTGCTCTTCTAGACATAGAAAAAGCATTCGACAGTGTTTGGCATGAAGGTTTGATTGTAAAATTAAAAAACATTAATTTTCCAACATACATTGTTAGAATAATTCAAAGTTATCTGTCAAATCGTACACTTCAGGTTAATTATCAGAACTCCAGATCTGTAAGACTTCCTGTAAGAGCTGGTGTTCCTCAAGGCAGCATTTTGGGACCAATATTATACAATATTTTCACATCTGACTTACCTGAGTTACCTCAGGGATGTCGAAAATCTTTGTTTACGGATGACACAGGCCTCTCCGCCAAAGGACGAAGCCTGCGTGTCATCTGTAGTCGATTGCAAAAAAGTTTAGATATTTTTTCTTCATACTTGCAGAAATGGAAGATTTCTCCTAATGCTTCCAAAACTCAACTAATAATATTCCCACATAAACCAAAAGCTCTTTATTTGAAACCTTCAAGTAGACATGTTTTCACGATGAGAGGGCTTCCAATAAATTGGTCAGATGAAGTTAAGTATCTAGGGCTCATGCTAGATAAGAATTTAACTTTCAAAAATCACATTGAAGGCATTCAAGCCAAATGTAACAAATATGTAAAATGTCTCTATCCACTTATTAATAGAAAATCAAAACTTTGTCTTAAGAACAAGCTTTTGATATTCAAACAAATTTTCAGGCCAGCCATGTTGTATGCTGTACCAATATGGACTAGCTGTTGTAATACCAGGAAGAAAGCTCTGCAGAGAATTCAAAATAAAATTTTGAAAATGATTCTGAGACTTCCTCCCTGGTATAGTACCAATGAGTTACATAGAATATCCAATGTTGAAACATTGGAACAAATGTCAAATAAAATAATAAATAATTTCAGGCAAAAATCGTTACAATCTTCTATTGCCACGATTAATGCGTTATATGTTTAGGTTAAGTATATTCAAAGCGTTTTTTTTTTCTCTTATAAACAGATGAAATCTACTCACCTGTAAAAAATCTGAACTGCTACGGCAAATGAAATGTAATATGTTATTAACAAAATGTTAATTAAATCTCAAATTTCTTTTACCAAATAAGGATGATAGTGTTGTCTAATAACACAGAACACCTAGATATAAGAAATGAATGTAATATTTGGAATGATACTAATAAATAAATTAAAAAAAAAACGTTTTTTCGATTGATTTTTGTTTTATTCAAAATGAATCAGTTAATGATAACTCACTTTTCCATCGTGTACACATTTATATTTGTGACAACACTCCGGGTAATCCTTGGTAAGATCTTGCTTGATTTTTTCGCAGTTTGGGTCAGCCACTATCGACAGTACACAGCTATAATCGAAAATAAAATTTAATTAATTTTATATTGCTATTCATATGAAAAACAAATCACCTCGTAAAGGTCAAAGAATAATCTCTGGAACAGTATGCCTCGGTGCAAGCACCAGGAATGGATTTCTCTTCATCGGGATCGAGCACCAATTTCGATGTTGGATCGTAGCACTTCCCAGGGTGATCTAGAAATGGATCGTAGTAATAGGCTTTACGTTATCAATTATCAATAAAAGTGCTAACTTTGATTACCAACCTGGGTGAGTCGCATTGAGTAAAATGCTCTGACCGGCAAATGCTACTGCGATCAAGCAGCACAAAGCTAAACTCACTGCAAATGCCTTCATCGTGTGCTATTTGACGAAACGTCGCGTCGTGACTTTCGCGCAGGCTCCACTAGAACTAAGTGTAAATTGATGCAGACAGCCGGTTTTTGAATCATTTTGTTGGTGTGCAATATGTAAATATCTCAATCCAGTTCTGAGAGGTTCTTGCTTCCTACCGTGAACATCTGGTAATCTGTGACCTTCCTTAAGGTGAAACATCTTGGCATCCTAAGATGGCCGACTTGTGCCCCTACTTACAACTTCAAAGGCACTAAACTGAAGACAGTAGACAAACGTCTCTGATCTTATTATTTTGAATATTCTGCTAATGCACAAAGCCAATAATACCGGACTATTGTTGAATTTTTTGAGTTATGGTTTCACAAGTGACAATGTGAAGATCTACCATTAAGCAAAAATGCGTAAAAATACAAAAGAAAATGTTCTACAACTACGTAAAACTTACACATGTACAACCGATTCTGTTTTTGCACGGGGTATGTGTACCGTGCAAAAAAAGTTATCAGTTCAAAATTTCAAAAACCTTGCAAAAAAAGTAACATCATTTCTCGACGTTTCATGCAAAAATAAGGTTTTGGCGGAAAAATATGTATGGAAACTTTTTTTGCCCGGCCGTGTAAAAAAAATCCGTGCAAAAACATAATCGGGTGTACTGGTTCCAAGCGTATAGTACAGTTTAGCGGTAAATCACGGTAAATGCCTCACTAAAAAAGAAACTTGTACATTTCTCAGAAAACGAGTGAGTAATATTAGGTTGTCATCAGAGCTAATCATTACTATCAATAGTATGGTTAATAAACTATAATTTCCGTTGATATTACTATATAGTTGAGCGCATCGAATTTTAATATACCAATGGAGTATAATAGGGGTAGACGGGATAAGATGAGCACTAGACTGATGCAAATTTTGAAGTTTTTGCTCCCCTGTGCTTAAACGGTGTCAAATATGATGAAAATCATTCTCCCAAAATTTGAAATGATTTGAAAAAAATTTGGTTGTGCGCAGGCCATTTGAAGTTTCTATGGATATTACCATCGAAAAGACCAACCTTTTGTGTTCAGTCCTCTAACTGCTCGTAATAATAATTTATGGAAAAGTGAACAAACTCTACTAATGTGAAATCTTCCCAGCCACAACTTTGCCGGACCACATTTTGATGGGACGTAAGGATAATTTGTTATAAGTGATAACAAAGTCTAAATCATGCTGAGATGATCATTCAATTACTTTCAGAGCAACACTGCCGTTTTGCTGTAGAACATAGTAGCCTGGATTACTTTGATCTATTCTTTCCGTCAGGAGAACCACTGTACAGTGGTTCGATCTAGAACAAATGTCGCCCAATACCTCTTTGAAATTGCTGAAATCATATATTTGACATATTTTATGCCATATTCAACTATTATAGACTTTTATTTTAATTTTTTATCTTGTTTTGGACTTATAATTAGAATCAGGGCTGTGAAATGTCATGAATTTCACGTCCAAACTAACATTTAGTGCGAATGTAAACATTTCCGCTTTCTTTATACGGCTTTATGCTGAGTAAATGCGCTGTACATACGAACGAAAGCTTTTATGCGATCATTTTACCAACAAATCTGGCGAATCCACTCAGCTATTTTAAGCTGTGTTGGCAGCTCTTATGCATACCGATCATTGCTTTGTCTCGACTGTTATAGGACAAATAGCTGTATAACATCTCCGGAAGGCGCTTTTTCAACCATTTCCCAACTGTTGAATAATTTGTATACATCTTCACCGTATTATCGATTAAATATTGTTTTCAAGCTGTTTCACAGCTTCCGGAACTCACTTCATAAGTATCTGTATTTATTGTTCCCAATCTTACACAATTAGATTACCCGCCACCGCTTGGGATCGAACTCATGATCTCTGCATCCACAAGTCTCGACGCTGTCCTTGTTGCCACCACAGTACATATCTAAAGCAAAGAAAAAACACGGTTTTCTTCTACATCGAAAACGGTTCACGTAATGTTGTATAATGATGTTATAAGATTTTATAACCACGCTTACACCACCTCAAAAGGTTGTAAAAGTGCATGAAACGTCAAACGTAATGTTTACATCTAACAGGCTGTGTAGTTGCGCCACATATTGTTATTATATAGCTTGCTGTATGTGCGCTGTATAACAAACGACAAAGCGCTTTTTATTTATATATTAAGCAGCATAACGAAACATATTGCATAGAAGCAGCCGGATGAGTGATGGAAACTTTTATTCCATAACGTTAGGTTGCTACTGTTTAAGGTGTTCATTAACAGCTTTTTAAAAGCAGCAAAAGCGATAAAAGACGGAATATACTCAGCTTAGATTGCAAAATGTCTGCGTTATAGCTGTATTGACGCTAGTCGTTTTATTTTTGACAGGTTTCATTTTTTGATGCTTCAATTCAACTATTGTCGCACCGCCACCAAACCGGATCGTGCGGATTAAAATGAAATTTTCACAGCATGTCAGGCATTACTTGAATTTCAACATATATTTTTGATAAGTTTTTCCACGCACAACTCCAATAGTAAAAACAACTAGACCAAAGTGCAATTTTTGATAAAATACTATAAACTATTCATCCAAAGATATAGAAGCTCGACACAAAAAATATCATAAAAAAATATGTTTATCTCGTTTCAATGTACACATTGTTTATTTAATATGGCAATTTTTCAAATTTGTAAAATAAATCAGTATGTTTGGACAAACACTATTGTGCTACCGGCGGAGGGCACTACCCTATTGTATACGTCATCATCATCACCACTTTAGTATTAGACACAACGTAGGATAAGTTAGATGTACATCTATTGTGATCGTTATTTTAATCAATAAAAATGTAGTTTCTGTGAATTTGTCGTACGGTTAAATCGAGCCTTCACTCCTACCGCTTGCTCGATCACAGTATGATGAACTCATGATCGGAGAAATCACTCAAAAATATATGTTGAAATTTATATGATGCCTGAAAAAAAAAATTGAAAATTTCATGCACATTTGTTCATAAACATCTCACACCCTGTCTTGATGCAAGTATCATCAATTTAACCAGTTTCAGCATGATTGTCATGTCTATAGCTTCAGTATGCTATCATACTTGTTTTAACAGCAAAAGCAAGTCCACGTAGGGAATGATTTTTTCAATATGTTTATTTTTATCTAGGGGCTGAATGTCGAAGGAAATAGTTTCGTTCAACAATCTTAATAAGCTGAGATAATTTGTGTTATATTATTCAGTGACAGTTCAAATTTGAATTCAAAGTACTTCAATATTCTAATAATATCAAATCAAGGTGTGGACAAAATGTAATTAAGGTATAAAACCTAAAAATTGTATACATAGGGACCCAGAGAGTCCTAGCGGTAAACGCGTAACTATTCAGCTAAACCAACCTGAAAATCGTGAATTCGAATCCCACCAGTCGAGGGTCTTTTGGTAAAGTAAATTTTCTAGACTTGCCAGGCCATAAAGTATTATCGTACCTGCCACACGATATACTCATGCAAAAATGACCAATATGCAAAGAAAGTCCTCAGTTAATAACTGCGGAAGTGTTTCAAAGAACACCTGCCTGCTTAGAAGCAGGCTTTGTCCCAATTGGGACGTAACGCCAGAAAGAAGAAGAAGAAAATAGGAGCGGGTTTTTCGTTCCTTTTCGGGATGCAATTCATGACTGCTGCGATTGCAATGCACGTACTAGCGTATCACAGGATTATTATTATTTAATTAGAATTTCACTCCATACACATTCAAACGCGTTGAAAGTGGTCTATCGCAAGTTTTCGCAAAATAATTTCTACCCTACTTGAATGATCTTGTTTTTAGCTTTCCAATAAACTTATTCACATCACGGGCATTCGCGGGCTACTAATGTCTTAGGGTACTTTTATAAAAAATAATATGTTTTTTTAAACAATTTTAACTTTAATACACTTTGTATGAATTTAATTTTATTCAACTCAGGTGAGCTCTCTTCAAATTCATAAATAGCTTTGAAAGATAAACCGCAAAAATAAATTTTCTTGAAAAATCATGTCCACGGTCCACTCAAGGTGCTGTATGAAATTCAAAATCTAATGAGCCTGCTTCAAACTTTGGATTTGAACCACATAAGTGTTAAGGAAATCGGGAAAAATATCACTGTTCGGAAAAAACGACTTTGATTTTTGAGGTTTAGGCCGCTTTTGGACCATTGTGCACTGTTGCCTGCTGAGCAGTTGGTTAAGCATGCAAAATGCAAACCCAGTTTATGATTAAGTATAGCAATTTATCCTTAAGCCCTATCAAAACGTGGTCTTCAGCAAAGTTGTACCTGAAGGGATTTCACATGAGCAGTGATTGTTTACTTTTCCATAAAATATTATGTCGAAGAGATAGAGGCCTGAACACAAAAAGTTGGCGTTTTCCATAGTAATCTCCATATCAACTTCAAATGGCTTATGCACAGTCAAATTTCTACCGAATCATTACGAACTTTGGAAGCTATTTACCATGATATGAATCGGTCAAGCATATGGGAGCCGACATTTCAAAATTTGCATCACTCTAATGAGCACCCTAGCGATGGACTCAATTTAACATTCTAAAATAAATAATCATCCTTATATATGACATTATTACATTACACTTAATAATACTAAAAAATAGCTATTTTATTCTAAGTCAAAAATATTACAGGGCAATATGGCCACCCACATAAAAAGATTAAATTTACTAAAAAGAAGATCTTAACATTACAATGCAAGTAATATTCGAAGATTTTATCTTGAACTTCTGACGATATTTATGTTCTAAGCTAAAGAAATAAGTTTTGTACCTTAACCTTCTAGTCGTCGCGTGGTTTGCCACCGTCAGAACCACGAGTGAACGAAAAGCGAGTTTTTTCTGCGGTGTTGTACAAAATACAACAGCGCGACGACTGAAGTGTTAAAACCAAATATTTTTTGTTTATTTTTTTTTTAAATGGTTTTGTGCAAAACGTATACCGTATGCAACTAAATGTTATTTTCCGATTTCACATTTTTTCTTATATTCAAAAATAGTGCTCATCTAGCCCCACGGGTTACTTACTTGATACTTGATACTTGATGGGCTACAATTCGCTACGATGAATCTGCGCCGAATGGATGAGTCTTCTTCACTGGGCTCGGTCCTGGGCCAATCGCTTCCAGTCGCCCTGAACGTTAAGTGCCCTTAAGTCCTCCTCAACCGCAAAAAGCCATCGTGTGCGCGGCCTACCACGAAGTCGGCGGCCTCGTCCGGGTTCTCTGTTGAATATTATCTTTGCTTGTCGTTCTTCCGGCATACGGGCAACGTGACCAGCCCAACGCAGCCTGCCGTGTTTTATGCGCTTGACAATATCCACCTCTTTATACACTTGGTACAACTCGTGATTCATGCGACGCCGCCAGATGCCGTTTTCTAGTTTACCGCCGAGTATTGTTCGCAGCACTTTACGTTCAAACACCCCGAAAGCTCTCCGGTCGACTTCCTTCAATGTCCATGATTCATGGCCATAAAGGACAACCGGAAGGATCAGTGTCTTGTATAACGCGAGTTTTGTTTTCGTTTGCAGGCTACGGGACTTCAGCTGGTTACGGAGCCCGTAGAAAGCCCGACTCGCAGCTGCAATACGTCTTTTCACCTCGCGGGTAACATCATTATCGCATGTCACTAGTGTTCCAAGATACACAAATTCTTCCACCACTTCAAACTTATCACCACCTAGCACCATTTCGCTACCACTAACACGTCCGGACCCACGTTGACTACCAGCTATCATGTACTTCGTTTTAGTGGTGTTGATCGTGAGCCCGATTCTCGCTGTCTCCCTCTTGAAAGGCACGAACACCTCTTCCACTGCCCGACGGTCAATCCCGATGATGTCGATATCGTCCGCGAAGCCAAGGAGCATATGAGAACGTGTGATAATGGTACCGCTTCTCTGCACACCGGCTCTCCTGATAGCACCTTCGAGCGCTATGTTAAACAGCAAGTTAGAAAGAGCGTCACCCTGTTTCAATCCATCTAAGGTTACGAACGATGATGAAATCTCGTCCACCACCCGCACACTTGATTTTGATCCATCAAGCGTTGCACGAATCAGTCTAATCAGCTTCGCCGGAAAGCCATGTTCGGACATAATTTGCCACAACTCGTTTCTCTTCACTGAATCGTACGCTGCTTTGAAATCTACAAACAGATGATGAGTCTGCAAGTTGTACTCCCGGAATTTATCTAGGATTTGACGCAGGGTAAACATTTGATCCGTCGTTGATCGGCCCTCTCGAAAACCAGCTTGGTATTCGCCGACAAAGGACTCCTCATACGGTCTCAATCTGTTGAACAGAACTCCAGACATGATTTTGTACGCCGAATTAAGGAGTGTTATCCCTCGGTAATTGGCGCACTCCAGTCGATGCCCTTTCTTGTACAAAGGGGAAATGAGACCTTCCAACCAACTAGTAGGCATTTGTTCTTCCTCCCATATCCTCGATATGATACGGTGAAGGAGCTCGTGCAGCTGCTCGCTTCCGTGTTTGAGAAGTTCGGCCGGGAGCTCGTCCTTCCCAGCAGCCTTGTTGTTCTTCAGCCCATTGATAGCTTTTTTTACCTCATCTAGCGTTGGAGGTTCCACAGCCTGTCCATCGTCATCGATTTGAATTCTGCTACCAGATCCACTTCCATTATTTCCATTCAACAATGACTCAAAGTACTCTTTCCACCTGGCGGCCACCATTGTCTTATCCGTCAGCAAGTTTCCTTCGCGGTCGTTGCACATGGCGGGAGACGGCGCTGTTTTTCTCCGCACACCATTTACGGACTCGTAGAACCGTCGCATGTTGTTCTCTTCCATAGCTTCTTGCGCCTGAGCAATTACTGCCTCTTCATGCTCCTTTTTCTTTCTGCGATGGATCCGTTTTTCGGCTGCCCTTGCTTCCTTGTACCGCTCTCTGCTCTGACGGGTACCAGACACCAGCATCCGGCTTCTAGCCATGTTCTTCTCGTTCGTCATTCTCTGGCACTCCTCGTCGAACCAACCGTTCCTTGGTCTTCGTTGAGCAGTACCTACCACTTCTCGCGCTACTGTGCTCACTGCTCCGTGGACTGACTCCCACAGATCGCTGAGGTTGACGCTTTCGTCGATTTCGCTAATCCGCTCGTCGAGCTTTTGATGGTAGTCCGCTGCTACACCATCTGCTGACAGGCGTTGGATATTGAAACGCAACGATTGTCGATTTCTAGAACTCGAGACGGTTGATAATCGCGCTCGAATTTTGCTTACAACGAGATAGTGGTCTGAGTCGATATTAGGACCCCTGAAAGTTCTAACATCGATGACGTCGGAAAAATGTCGGCCGTCTACCAGAACATGGTCGATTTGGTTGCAAAGTTCGCCATTTGGGTGTTGCCAGGTGTGCTTGCGGATATCCTTGCGTGCAAAGTAAGTGCTACTGATGGCCATCCCCCTGGTGGCAGCAAAGTTCACTAAACGTAGGCCGTTGTCGTTGGTAACAGAGTGAAGGCTCTCTTTACCAATGATAGGGCGGAAGAAGTCCTCTTTTCCGACCTGCGCATTAGCGTCGCCGATGACAATTTTCACGTCGTGTTTTGGGCATTCTCCATAGATCTTGTCTAGACATTTGTAAAACGCGTCCTTCACGTCATCGGGTTTGTCGTTAGTCGGTGCATATACGTTGATCAGGCTGTAGTTGAAGAACTTGCCCCGAATCTTCAATACGCAGATTCGCTCGTTGATCGGCCTCCACCTAATAACGCGCTTCATCTGCTTCCCGATCACTATGAAACCGACTCCGTGTTCAGCTTTATCGCTACCGCTGTAATAGATGTTGTATTTGAAAGCGGTGTTAGCGACGGGATCTACCGCTCTGAATTCACGTTCTCCAGATCTTAGCCAACGCACTTCCTGAATAGCAGCCACGCACACGCCAACTTTTCGCAATTCACGAGCCAAAAGGCTCACTCGTCCAGGTTCATTTAAGGTCCTGACGTTCCAGGTACCGAGTTTCCAATCATAGTCCTTATTTCGTTGCCAGGTCGGTTGCCGAAAATAACGTTCGTTTCTTCTTCTTTCTCCATTTTTCGTGGTGGATAATGAATTCGGTATGCTACCTTACCGGGGTCGCGCTACCTATATCACGTTGATGGGACTGCTATCTTAGGTGTAGCTGACGTGATACAGCGTTTCGTACTCAGCCGCTGGATACCAGAACAGACACTGTTTGAGCCGCACCTCCTGGTGTACAGACGCTCAGAACGCACCTCCTCACTCTAGCTGATGTCAGAAGGACAACAGTGCCCAGGCTGCACTACCAGCTAAGTACGCAACCCTTAGCTGGCGGTCTTTGTCATCATTTGACCCGTGGAAGCGCGAGGTAGGAACTTGTGAGGACCAGAGCTGTGTTGGACGCTCCTTCCTGATTGTCGACTCACCATTTTGCAGCCCCACGGGTTATTGATGTACTAAAAACAGTTGAAATAATTTTCAAATTTAATCATAAAAATTGCTTCAGTTTGTCTACAGAAGATTGTTCTATAACTAAACGACCACAAAAATATTTAAGACTGAATTAGTTTACGCAAGAGATGCATTTGAACGCGTTCTGTTCATGTTCTGTTCAAAGCTTGTGCTCAGGAGAGCCGTGTTCAAGTTCAAACAATTTGCTATGTTTGATCACAGCACTCTGTTCATCGCTTGGCAACCGTTACCGTCATTCGTTTTTCTCCTCGATATGGCAGATACAAATAGGATGCAAATGCAGATTCAATTCATCAAAGTTTTATTAGTTTCAAGTTAAAACCTGTATTGGATAAGTGGATAGTTATTTGTAAATTTCATTTCTTTTTCAGGGTCGTACTAATGACTGAATAATTCTTGAAAATCAATGGTACGATAATGACCGAAAAATGGCGATTTTTAAAACATCTCTAATACAATCAATTGATCAATCCTTGACCAATATTTTAGAATTTTCATTGGCACAAATATCCGATTGATCATTGATGCGTACAATAAATATAACACGGGTCTTAAGATAACAAGAATAAGCACAAGTGTTCAAACGAGCTTGTCAAAAATTCTGGAGGACACGAGTTCGCGATCACTCTAGTGATCCTTGTTTTTGTTTCATAACTGAACATGAACACGAGAGCAATCAAAGGAACATTAGTGAACGCTCACAGAACATGAGCTTTCAAAATGCTTCTCTGATGCCTGATTTGCTGCTGACAAGGAATCGCTAAAGACATTTCTTGGCAATTCCTTGCAGAAATTTTCTACAGCGACTTCCGTTTGATCAGACATCTCTTTTCAACTGCGTACTGCGATCAGTGGGCTCCATAGCCGTGCGGTTAGTGTTACCGAGGCATTTAGCCGCATCGTGCTAAGGAGTGTGGGTTCGATTCCCGTCTCAGGCCGTAAAACTTTTCGAGAGGAATGTTTTCCGACTGTGCCACTGGGCGTTGCATGCTAGTCCGTTGTCTAGTGTGGTGCTTCCTTCAAAGGGCAAATAGCCCACACAGCATTAACGTGTAGTGTCTTTTTAAAAAAGCGCTTCCTTGATCGATTCCTTGCAGGAATTTCCCATGCATCAAGAAAGACCAAGAAATTACTTGTCAGCAGCGAATCAGGCTTTAAGGGAAGTATGCACTTCAACAGAAAAGTAATCGCCTATCTCGATGCGTGGGAAATTTCTTGCAAGAAATGCTCAAGAAAAGCATTTTTCTTTGATCGCAGTACGCAGCTGAAAAGAAATGTCAATTCAAACAGTGCGCATCGTACCTTCGTGCTGTGCGTACACGAATTCTCTCTGCTCTTGGAAGTTTTCTTAAAAACTACCTAAAGCAATAAAACAGTACTTTTCAGTGCTACAAAAACAGTACTTTTCAGTGCTAAAATTAAAAACGGTACTTTTCAGTGCTACTAAAACAGTACTTTTCAGTACTATTTTTTCTACTATTGATCCCTTTACGATCCTTGTTTGGACCCGTGCCTTCGATTTTTCGTTGGACCCGTTGGCGAAAGCTAGCGGTGGTAATCCTTCTTGGACACCGTCTTGGGAAAAAACCTTTCGAAGGTCACGTCTTTTTTCGTTTATTAATTAAACATGGTATCAACAACAAACAAAAGGAAGGGTGAATCTCTGAATTCACTACTTCCTTCCAAAAAAGTGGGTTTTAAAACTGTCACTACACGTGGCAAGAATGGAAGAAAGGACGCTTCCCCGGAATGCGAACTTTCTTCCAAGGGTGAAATGAATAATTGTATCGAAATGAGCAATCAGTTCGATGCTCTAGACAAATTTTCCGAACACCAAATCGAAGCAGCCTCTAGCCCAGGCTCTTTGATTCAAGTGAGGAAGCAAAGAGTGCCGCCTATCGTGGTCAGTTGTTCCGAATTTGGGGGATTTAGGCAGGAGATCTTGAACTCCATTAGGGGAATCAAGGTTTCCTTCCAAATCGCAAAGAAAGGAGACTGTCGCGTTTTGCCGGAAACTCTTAAGGATCGTGAGCTTCTTCTCAAACATCTTGAAGAGAAGAAGCACAAATTTTTTACTTATGACGACAAAACTGAACGTTTGTTCAAAGTTGTCTTGAAAGGTCTCTCAAGTGACTATAAATCACCTGAAGAGATCAAAAATGGAATAAATGATTTACTTGGATTTTCCCCAGTCCAAGTAATCATTATGAAAAAGAGAACCCAATCTGGCATTGTTCGGAAAGGGCTTTCTCAAGAATTTTATTTAGTTCACTTTAACAAAAAAGAACTAAATAATATTAAAGCTTTAGAAAAAGCTAAACTTATGTTTGATGTCCGTGTGACATGGGAACATTTCCAGAAACCTGGAGGAAATTACCAGAACCCCACTCAGTGCCGTCGGTGCCAAAAGTGGGGTCATGGTACAAAAAATTGTCGCATGGATGCTAAATGCATGATTTGCGGAGGTTCTTCTCACGCCAAAGACGTCTGTCCAGTGAAGGAAGATACCACCAAATTCATATGTTGTAATTGCGGGGCTAACCATAAGTCAAATTTTTGGAATTGTCCTTCACGCAAAAAGGTCATTGAGGCTCGTGCCAGGCAGATGAAAGATAATATCCGTTACGATAACGGTCGTTTCCGGAATTTGCCTGGTAGAGTATCGAACAATGCTCATTTTTCAGTTAACGATCGCTTGATCATGAATCATACCCATCAGGAAGATCATAATCATGCTCATTCACAAACTAATTTTAATCCGTCGGGTAGGCGTTCGAATCTTTCAATTTCGAATGTATCTACCCACGGTAAATCCTTTGCCGATATAGTAGCAGGAAATTCGAACTCCTCCCCTGTTCGATCCATGGGTACCCATTCTACTTGTTTCAAATCAAATGGAAAAAACCCTACCGCCACAGGTAACTCCGCTTCTTCGTCTGCCGGAAATTCCAATGGGAAATCACATGACATGTCTGCCTCTGATTTTAATTTTCTAACTGAACAATTGAATCTAATGATTGATGCAATGTTCAAAGCCACCACTATGACTGAAGCAGTCCAAGTAGGTGTAAAATTTACAAATCAAATTGTTATTGGATTACGTTTTTCTAATGGATCCAAATAATAACTTAAAAATTTTAAATTGGAATGCTCGTTCTCTGAATGGTAAAGAGGACGAGCTGTTTAATTTTCTTACGGTTAATAACGTGCATATAGCAGTTATTACCGAAACGTATTTAAAACCTGGATCTAAACTCAAAAGAGATCCTAACTTTTTTGTTTATCGTAATGATCGACTTGATGGGGCATGTGGGGGAGTTGCAATCATCATTCATAGGCGTATAAAACATCAACTGTTTTCATCATTTGAAACTAAAGTTTTTGAAACTTTAGGTGTTTCTGTTGAAACACAGTTTGGTAAATATACTTTCATAGCTGCCTATTTGCCTTTTCAATGCTCTGGGCAGCAAGTTAATTTGCTCCAAACTGACTTGCGTAAATTGACTCGCAATAAGTCAAAATTTTTTGTCATTGGTGACTTTAATGCCAAACATCGGTCATGGAATAATTCTCAAAGTAATTCCAACGGCAGAATTTTATTTGATGAGTGCTCTTCAGGATATTTCTCAATTCAATACCCTGATAGCCCCACATGTTTTTCCTCTTCTAGAAATCCATCTACGATTGATTTGGTCTTAACCGACTCTAGTCATCTTTGTAGCCAACTGATTACTCATGCTGATTTTGATTCTGATCATGTCCCTGTTACATTTCAAATATCCCAAGAAGCGATTCTCAATCCTATCAGCTCCACTTTCAATTATTTACGAGCCGACTGGAATATATATAAAACGTATGTTGACTCCAATCTTGATGTTAACATTTCTTTAGAAAATAAACTTGATATTGACAATGCTCTTGAAACCTTAACAAATTCCATTGTTGAAGCCCGGAGCATTGCAATTCCAAAATGTGAAGTAAAATTTGAATCCGTGATTATAGACGATGATCTTAAACTCTTGATCCGTCTTAAAAACGTGAGGAGAAGGCAATTTCAACGCACTCGCGATCCTGCTATGAAAATTATATGGCAGGATTTGCAGAAAGAAATCAAGAAACGTTTTGCTCAATTAAGAAACAAAAATTTTGAAAATAAAATTTCTCAATTGGACCCTGGCTCTAAGCCCTTTTGGAAATTATCGAAAATCTTGAAAAAACCTCAGAAGCCAATACCGGCATTGAAAGAGGAAAACAAATTATTACTAACTAATTGCGAAAAAGCTCAAAAACTTGCTATGCAGTTTGAAAGTGCGCACAATTTTAATTTAGGACTTACTAGTCCAATTGAAAATCAAGTTACTCAGGAGTTCGAAAATATTCTCAATCAAGAGAACGTTTTCGAAAATGCCTGGGAGACTGATTTGGAAGAAGTGAGAACTATTATTAAAAAATTCAAAAACATGAAAGCTCCTGGCGATGATGGAATTTTCTACATCCTCATCAAGAAACTTCCAGAAAGTAGCTTATCATTTCTAGTTGATATATTTAACAAATGTTTTCAATTAGCATATTTTCCTGACAAATGGAAAAATGCTAAGGTTGTTCCAATTTTGAAACCAGACAAAAATCCTGCAGAAGCTTCTAGCTATCGTCCAATCAGTTTGCTTTCCTCCATCAGTAAACTTTTTGAAAAGGTTATTTTGAACAGAATGATGGCCCACATCAACGAAAATTCAATTTTTGCCAATGAACAGTTCGGATTCCGCCATGGACATTCGACCACTCATCAACTTTTACGTGTAACAAATTTGATCCGTTCCAACAAATCTGAAGGCTATTCTACTGGTCTTGCTCTTCTAGACATAGAAAAAGCATTCGACAGTGTTTGGCATGAAGGTTTGATTGTAAAATTAAAAAAATTTAATTTTCCAACATACATTGTTAGAATAATTCAAAGTTATCTGTCAAATCGTACACTTCAGGTTAATTATCAGAACTCCAGATCTGAAAGACTTCCTGTAAGAGCTGGTGTTCCTCAAGGCAGCATTTTGGGACCAATATTATACAATATTTTCACATCTGACTTACCTGAGCTACCTCAGGGATGTCAAAAATCTTTGTTTGCGGATGACACAGGCCTCTCCGCCAAAGGACGAAGCCTGCGTGTCATCTGTAGTCGATTGCAAAAAAGTTTGGATATTTTTTCTTCATACTTGCAAAAATGGAAGATTTCTCCTAATGCTTCCAAAACTCAACTAATAATATTCCCACATAAACCAAAAGCTCTTTATTTGAAACCTTCAAGTAGACATGTTGTCACGATGAGAGGGATTCCAATAAATTGGTCAGATGAAGTTAAGTATCTAGGGCTCATGCTAGATAAGAATTTAACTTTCAAAAATCACATTGAGGGCATTCAAGCCAAATGTAATAAATATGTAAAATGTCTATATCCCCTTATTAATAGAAAATCAAAACTTTGTCTTAAGAACAAGCTTTTGATATTCAAACAAATTTTCAGGCCAGCCATGTTGTATGCTGTACCAATATGGACTAGCTGCTGTAATACCAGGAAGAAAGCTCTGCAGAGAATTCAAAATAAAATTTTCTGAGACTTCCTCCCTGGTATAGTACCAATGAGTTACATAGAATATCCAATGTTGAAACATTGGAACAAATGTCAAATAAAATAATAAATAATTTCAGGCAAAAATCGTTACAATCTTCTATTGCCACGATTAATGCGTTATATGTTTAGGTTAAGTTAGGTTAAGTATATTAAAAACGTTTTTTTTTTCTCTTATAAGCAGGTGAAATCAACTCACCTGTAAAAAAAACTGAACTGCTACGGCAACTGAAATGTAATATGTTGTTAACAAAATGTTAATTAAATCACAATCGGCACAATGGCCGACTTCTCCCCCTACTCACGTTTTCGAAGGCACAAAACTTGAGAAATAGTTGGCAAACGCTACTGATCTTCTTATTTTAAGCTTTCTGCTAGTGCACAAAGCCAAAATAAAAAGTACACTGTCGTGGTATGCTTTCTTCGCGAGATTTGTGCCTTTGAAGTTTTAGTGCAGTCTTAGAAGTTGATTCCAAACTGTTTCACCTTAAGCTTGAATCGCTGCTGACAAGTAATTTCTCGGCCTATGGACCAATGCACGAATTCACCAATTTGACGTTTGAGCGGTGCCGAATTCACTTGTTTCCATGGTCACGTAAATAACACGGCACCGCTCAAACGTCAACGAGTGAACGCGTGCATTGGTCCATATTGATGCATGGGAAATTTTTGCAAGGAATTGATCAAAATACGCTTTTTTCTGATCGCAGTACGCAGTTGAAAAGAAATGTCAGTTCAAATGGGAGTCGTTGTAGAAAATTTCTGCAAGGAATCGACGAGAAATTTCTTTAGCGATTCCTTTTCAGTAGCAAACCAGGCTTTAGCAAGACAAATATTTCTATGGCCATTCTTTAAATTGACAAATTCTGCTGTAATTTCTCCAGAGATGTCTCCTTCGATTTCTTAGAATTTCCTCCACAAATCACAAAGTTTCAACCAAAAATTTGTCTAATGATACCTACGTATGTTAGTCAAGAGATTCCTCCTATAATTTCTTTAGAATGTTCGTAGATATTGTTTGATAAATTTCCTACGGAAGTTTTCGCAAAAATTACCCAGCAGTTTTTCCAGGCCATTTTCAGGAACATTTTTAAGACTTTTTTGCAGAAATTCCTGAAAGTATCGCTATAACAAATCCTACATTCTGATTCCTGATGAACTCTTGTGAGGATCTCTGAAAAACTCCTTAGTTTCTGCGACCACTTTTAGGGTTTCCTATACGATTTTATAGGATATTTATTGAATCCCTGGATAAAATCCTGCAGGATTTTCTGGACTCGTTAAAAAAACATTCAACAAAAATCCAGGACAAACTTGTGTAAAAATGGTCGAAATGATTGCAGGTTGTATTTTTCAATACTTCAAACGAAATATTCAAGCATGGAGATTTTACTTGGGAAATTACTTGAGAACTTTTAGGAAGAACTGTATGAGAAATTCGTGGAAATTTCAGGAGGGAATCAAGGTGAAAGAGCTAAGAATCCAACTTTCAATATTGAACCAAAAAAATTAAAGGCACTAGTCTGGTGAAGGACAACAGTGCCATTTATATTTTGACTTGGTGTAGAAAGCTCAAAATAAGATCAGGAGAGTTGGCCTTCAATTTCTTCTTTGAAAACATGAGTTGAAGCACCTCAATGGATGAATCACTGCTGGAATTTATTGAGTTCCTCAATAAAGAACAGTTCCTAATAGATTTTCTGAAAAAATGTCTGGATTTTCTAAGCAATTATTGAGATAAACCGTAGATGAATTCACAAAGAATTAAGGTGAAGATGACTCGAAGCCAAACCTCAAGCACAAATCTGGAGATTCATCATCGATTGGTCACCAGCAGCAAGTGATCAATCGATTAGGTTTTCAGCTTGAACGGATGTTTGGTTCTCCAGATTTGTGCTCTTCAAAAATTTGAGTTTTGGCTTCGATGCATTTTCACCTTAATATGAAAACTTCTGGAGAAATACTTTTAAAAAATATCGTCGATTTTGCCGTTCCTTGAGGAATTATTGTACGGGTTCCTAAACACCCTTTGACGAATTACTTCAAAAACTGTGGAATAAACTTTTGGGGAATTTCTTGGAAGAACTGATGAAGAAATCTTTGGAAGATCTGCTGAATTAAATACTGCAAAATTGATTGAAAATGGAATTGTTACAAATATATCTAAAGCAAATCCAGGAAAAACATGTTGGAAAACTTGTTGGGTAATTCCTGGGGATGTATTTCTAATCATAAATCATTACAAGGATAACGAAAGTGATATTTGACCATTTTGGTTCAAAAAGAGACTTTAGAAACATTCCATTAAAAATAGAAACTTTTAAAAGAATTGCATTAAAATGAAGACCAAGTCTTTGAAAGGAGACCTGCTAGGAAGCCTTGTATCCATAAAAAAAACACAGATTATAGCGCATTAGAAACGCGTTTCGGGTCATATTGACCCGAACACCGTTGGAGGGTTAATTACTTTATCTTATCTGCCATGCGACTCACATATTTTTCTGAACATTGTTATTGAGCTAAGCTAGTTAAGCTATTGAGTATTAATATTGAGCTCAGCTCCGATACCATCCTTACCGTTATTGTTATTGTTCTTGAGCTGGTGAATGGCATCCTTAACCTCCCTCAAAGTGGGGGTTGGTTGGTTTCCATCGTCCGCAGTACTAATGAAAACATTTCCTCCGTTGATTCGACCTTCATTACTTGTGCTGTCAGCGCCATTCAGGTGTTCATCGTAGTACTGCGGCGTTTTTTCTTCTGAAAGAGGCGGGTCTGCTGTTGGCGTTCCACGTCCTGCCGGGTCCCTTGTTGCAGCATGACCGCCCGCGCTGCATTCTTCTCCTCCAGAATATGCCTACATTTCTCGTCGAACCAATCGTTCCGTTGACTCTGTCCCACGTACACCACGCTCTCAGCTGCATTGTTGATGGCAGTAGCTGGGGGGATGTGCGGTCATACCATTGAAAATTCGTCTTTCACTGAACAACTAGGTATGTAAAGCATGAATGCAAAATCCAATTCAGAAGATGCCTGAATTAATAATTTGTAGGGGCCCCTTTTCAACTAGTATATGTGATATGGGCAGGGCTGGTAGCAAAAAGTGATACCGAAAAAAGTGATTTTAGTGACCAGATTTGAGAAATAAGTGACCAGAAAGTGACTTTCGATTCTCGAAAAAGTGACTAAAGGTGACTCGAAAGTCTAATTGTAATCGTTTAAACTGTTTAACACCGCTAGCCAGCCTATGGACATGCCCTATATCAACTGCAGCGATTTGCAGTAGACAGGATGTCCCGGGCCCGTTCTATCTGACAAGCCAATCGAGCCCTCTGTCACCATAGAAGATGGTGACTCCATCGATGACGATTGCCTGCCGCTAGCGCATGACGGCTCACCATAGTAGTATGTCCGAAAGAACTTGAAACTATTGAGAACCAGAGCTACAGGTCCAAAGCCCTAATGAAGGTGGATGGTTGTGATGGCTATGGCCGTGGACATCATGTAAAGGACAATGCTGTATCGTGTCAGCACATTAGAAATATTAGTAGTAGAACGCTAATGGCGTAGTTGTCACAAAACTGATTTTAATTATTATTACCTTAAATTATGTTTTTTCATTGTTTTTTCAATACCATGTTGTTGTTTTGTTTCTTAAAATTAATATGACACTTTGAAGCCCGGTACTCACGCTGTCAGTTCGTGGCAAACTAGATGTTGGTAACACGAACAGCAGCGCCATTAGCATTCTTAGGTTAATGCTTCTGCTGTCAGCATCGAGGAGACAGCCCCTCTAGCACGATGTAGGTAGCGCAACCCTGGTTAGGTGGCCTATCGAAGACTCTTCACCAGTCAAGAAAGGCAAAAGCAAACGGATTGATTTTACGGCAACAGACCCGGCAACGAATAAAGGACAACGATTGTAAATTTGGTTCTTGGAACGTGAGAACTTTGAATGAACCCGCGCGTGTTGGCCTCCTGGCTCGTGAACAGCGGAATGTCGGCGTGAATCGGGCAGCTATCCAGGAAATACGCTGGCCGAGAACCGGAGAGCGTGGATTCCGAGCGGTGGACACCATCGCCAATATTTCATTCAAGTACCAAATCTACTACAGCGGTAGCGACAGAGCAGAACGTGGAGTTGGCTTCATTGGGAAGCAGATGAAGCGAATTATTCGGTGGAAACCGGTAAGCGACCAAGGCTGAGATATCGACTCGGATCATTATCTCGTTGTAGCTAAAATTCGGGCGCGGTCATCCAGCGCAGAGCTGTTAAATGTCATGAATTTCATGTGACTTTGACATTTGAATATTGCTAATATCATCGCTCCTAGTGAAAAAAGTCATTGGAAACGGTTTTTCCCGGTGACCTTTTCCGAATTCCTTTCTATGACCAATATTTGCCAATGCAATATTTCGCATACGAGAGAGCTACAAGCATTTTAATTTTTACAAAATTTTGACATTTAACAGCACTGATCCAGCGTCACAAGTTCCACAACAAACAGACCGCTGCGCTTCAATATACAACGCTTGTCAACTGATGGAGTAGCTGCATCGGAAGAATCAACATTGCTGGAGCCGTCGACAACCTGTGCACAAAGCTGTGACAACAACGGCGCGGGAAGTGATTGGCACTGGTCAACGACGAAGACGAAACGACTGGTTCGATGAAGAGTGCTAGAAAGTGACAGACATGAAGAATGTCGCCAGAAGCCGTAGGCTTGTGGCCGGAATCCGACAGAACAGAGAGCGGTACAGGGAAGCGAGAGCCGAAGAAAAGCGAATCCACCGCAGAAAGAAAAGGCAGCTCGAAGAAAGTGTGGTAGCTGAAGCTCAAGAAAGCATGAACCGGAATGATATGCGGAGATTCTATGTAACGGTCATTGGTGCGCGGCACAATACCGTACCAATGCCCGCCATGTGCAATGATCGAGAAGGGAATTTGCTGACCGATAAAACAGTTGTGGCTGCCAGGTGGAAGGAGCACTTTTAACAATTGTTGAAAGGTGAAAATGGAAATGGAGAATGAACGAGGAACAGGATGAATATTGATGATGACGATCAAGTTGTGGACCCATCGACCATAGAAGAAATTAAAAAGGCTATCAGCGAGCTGAAGAACTGTAAGGCTGCTGGGAAGGATGAGATCCCGATCGAGTTTCTCAAGCACGGAAGTGAGCAGTATCAGTCGATCCACCGAGTACTTCTGAAGGTATGGGAGGACGAAGAATTGCCCACCGGGTGGTTGGATGGCCTCATACGCCCAATCTACAAGAAAGGGAACAGACTGGAGTGTGCCAATTACAGAAGAATTACCCTGCTGAATCCGGCGTACAAAATTCTGTCGCGCATCCTGTTTAACGGACTGAGGAGCCCTTCGACGGTGAATACCAAGCTGGTTTTCGTGAGGGCCGTTCGTCAACGGACCAGATGTTTAGCTTGCGAATGATCCTAGATAAATTCCGGTAGTATAACTTTCAGACTCACTATCTGTTTATTGATTTCAAGGCGGCGTACAACTCAGTGAAAATAAAAGAGCTTTGGCTTTGGCAGATAATGTCTGAACATGGTTTTCCGGCGAAATTAATTAGGCTGATCGCAGACGAGGTGTCAACCTCGTTCGTGACGTTAGACGAGTTGACGCAGGGAGACGCACTTTCGAATTTACTGTTCAACATTGCACTCAGGGTGCTATTAGGAGATCTGGCGTGCAGAGAAACGGCACTATTATCACAAGGTCGCACATGCTTCTTGGCTTTGCGGACGATATAGACCTAATTGGTACCGATCGCAGGTCAGTGGAAGAGGCTGTTTAGAAAGCAGAAGCGATTTGAACGGCATTCCCCTACAAATCACCATCAACCCACACAACACACACAGATAGACTTCGCAAAGGGTATAAAGTCCCCCTCACACACGGTTGGCAGCAGCAATAACAACAACACGAGTTGTATAAAGTGTACAAAGATGCGAATGTTATCCAACGTGTAAAATACGGCAGACTTCAGTGGGCTAGTCACTTAGTGCGAATGTCGGAAGAAAGAATTGCGAAAATAATATTCAGCAGGGAACCAGGTAGAGGTCGGCGGTTTCGAGGAAGACTACGAATACGCTGGCTGTACGCAGTGGAAGAGGACCTGGCGACCCAAAACGTTCGGGGCAACTGAAGAAGTTTCGCCCAAGACCGACGAAGATGGAGCTCTACAATACGCCCGGCGATGGCGTGACGCTACGCTGTAGCCATCAAGGTATGTATCAAGGTAGGTAAACTGTTTTACGATCAATATCCAATGTGATAGAGAATATTCAATATGATCTACTGCATGCAGTGAGTCAAGTTGAGTACCATATTTGGAAATTTTTATTGTACTTCCACATATTTTTTGCAAACAGAAAAATTAATTACTATTAACATAAAAAATTAAAAAATAATAAAAAATAACATTTACGTAAATAATCATCTTTTTAGCAAATTTTCAATCTTTTCAAAATGTTGTGTTTTTTATATCACCAAGTAGGGTAGGTGTACCAGTTATGGCCATAGTGGTTCCCTATTTCGCCATACGTGATAATCTGAATGTCTTCACATTTTGAAAATTTTTGTGTGTTTTACTAGTAAGATATAGGATATATCTTGATGTTGAAACATTCAAAAAGATTAAAAATGTGAAAGTCATCGAAATTTCACATATGGCCAAATAGGGAACCTCTATGGCCATAACTGGTACACTAGACTGATGCAAATTTTGAAGTTCTTGCTCCCCTATGCTTAAACGGTGTCAATTATGATGAAAATCATTCTCCCAAAATTTGAAGTGATTTGGAAGAAATTTGAATGTGCACAAGTCATTTGAAGTTTATATGGAAATTACTATGGAAAAGGCGAACCTTTTGTGCTTAGTCCTCTAACTGCTCGTAATAATAATCTAAGAAAAAGCGAACACACTCTTCCCATGTAAAATCTTTCCAGCTACAACTTTGCCGAATATCATATTTTGTTGGGACGTAAGGCTAATTTGTTATTCTTGATTCCAAAGTCTAAACCATGCTGAGATGATCATTCAATTACTTTCAGAGCAACACTGCTTTCTTGCTGTAGAACATAGTAACCTGGATTACTTTGATCTATTCTTCCCGCCGGTCCTATAACACTTCCCCGAATACCATTACCCCGAAAACCATTTCCCCGAAAACCAGTACCCCGAAAACCATTACCCCGAATGCAACGTTACCCCGAATGACACATTACCCCGAAAACCATTACCCCGAATAGTAAATTACCCCGAAAACAAGTTCCCCTAATACGACACTTCCCCGAAAATCAGTGATGCACTTCAAGAAATTCTTCAAGGAAGCTCGCGAATTTGAGCCTGATAGTTTTCGACTTAGTAACTACTACTATTCCTATTAGTGATTTTTTATTCAATCATCGGCTGTTCTTTCGAGGTTGTATAATGGAAGTGTAAAAATTTTAATCAATGATTTTCTCTTCATAGAGTTATAGGCTGTTCTTTCGAGTTGTACCGTTTGAGTTGAAGTCTGAGCGACAGCGGTAAAAAAAAATCGACTGACAAATTTGTCTTGAACGAAATTCAAAGTTGACAGTGACTTCAAAAAATAAATGAAAATAAGCCCCTGTATTACTTGTCTGTATTACATCTTGTCAGTATTACAATTTCCAACAAGAGATTTGTCCTTCTTTTAGTTATCGGCTATTCTTTCGGAAGTTGCACTAGCAAAGTGATTGTTGGCATCACAGTTATTGACGCTTTCAACAGTGGTTTTTTCTTCTTTTATCATAGGCTGTTCTTTAGCGATGTACTTTTGGAATTGTGGTCAGTTTAATATCAGTTATCATTTTCATCTGACATTTTTCAAACCATAGTCTAATGACATTTTAGAATATGTTGAACTCGCATTGCCTCCAGCAATATAAAAATATAATTATGCATTACCGAATAATATAACGCTTTTGAAAGAGGGCGGGAAAGGTCTCTAATATTAACATGTCAGCATTATCATCAGTTCGAAAAATGATTTATTGCTGTGAACACAATCATTCTCACAAAATCAAGTACACGCCTGTGAGTAAAATTTGGGTTCTCACTTGGCTCATGAAGAATAGCTGTTGATTAAAAGAATAATAAAAATCTTTGATAACATGAAGAACATGAATTCAAATGAAAATCAATATTCTATGAAATAGGTATATGGGATTCATTTGTCGGATCTTCAATTTTTCGTGCCAAGAAAATTCGGGGTTATGGTCCATTCGGGGAAATGGTATTCGGGGTAACGGACTATTCGGGGTAATGGTTTTCGGGGTATTGGTTTTCGGGGTACTTGACCATTCGGGGTATTGACTTTCGGGGTGATGGTTTTCGGGGTAATGGTATTCGGGGAAATGTTATAGGATCCTTCCCGCCAGGAGCACCACTGTTGCCTGCCGAATAGTTGGTAAAGCTTACTGAAGGGAAACCCACTTTATGATGATGAATAACATTTTTTCCTGACGTCCAATCAAAATGTGGTCTTCAGAAAAGTTGTAGCTGGAAGAATTTCACATGAGAAGAGTGTATTCACTTTTCCATAAAATATTATGACGAAGAGATATAGGGCTGAACACAAAAGGTTGGCGTTTTCCATAGTAATCTCCATATAAACTTCAAATGGCGTGTGCACAGTCAAATTTCTTCCAAATCATTTCAAATTTTGGGAGGATGCTTTTTACCATAGTTTAAATGGTTTAAGCATAGGGGAGCAAAAATTTCGAAATTCGCATCACTCTACTGGTACACTTTCCCTAGTTTATTTTTTAAATTTGGAACATTTGTAAAATTGAAACTAGATTAGGATTACGGAAAATGTACTAGTTTTATTTTATTTTATTTTATTTTATTGATGTACAAGGGGGTCAGGGGCCAAGTCTCCAGCATAAGTTTGAAAACTCATACCGTCCATAATACACCGGGGGATTTGGAGTTTTGGAAGTAGGCAACGCAACATCTTTGACCAGAAGGTTCTTTAAGTTTTGCTTTTACTCTAGACTTCCCCTACACGTATGAATGATGCAAGGTCGAAAGAACATGAATCAGTCATACATATAACGGTAGTGAAGTGTTTTGCCTAAGGATGTGTGAAAGGAGGGATTTTGTGTGGTGTTTTGTAAATCGCTCTGTGGAACAAATTTGGTATTAGTTAAAAAATAAGTTCATTTGATTTACCTTTCAATTAGTATTCAATGATTACAGAAACTTTATACTTAACAAAGGCGTGGAGTGCAGCAAGCTTGGTGGGCGGATCAAGTGCGTATCGATTTGGCGAGCGTGTGACAGAACCGAGGATGGAGAGATGCGACCGCAAACCGACGTTTTCTCGGCCATTACGCTGCCATGATAAGAGATGCCTTTCCTCTTCGATGAATTATTTCTCGAAGCTGGTTAGATATGAAAACAAGGATAAAGAGAGAAGGAATGTTAGTGATTGTTACATGCTTTATGGCAGTATTGGCGTACATTGAAGTCATACAAAATTCGCTCTTTGGATTCCCACGATAACAATCCCTGAAACTAATGATAAATAACAAAAAATGAATCCGAAAGAGCGAGAACCTTGATGTTTCAATGTATGACAATCCAGCTTTATTGCATGTGAGAAGTTCTTGGTGATATTCTCACAACAGCTATTCAGAATGGTTCGACGGATGTAGATAAAAGATCATTATGATAAGATTAACGCGACGACATGTTAGTAAGCTCAAAACGATTATTGTATTTGCAACTGTTAATTTAAATAGTTAAGCTAAGGGTCAGTTATTGTATATAACTTTATAGATAAGCAGAAGTAAAGCACGAACGCGAATCCATCCCATCTTCAAATGCACAACACTTCATTCTGGAACTTTAGAACGTCCATGTTGTAACTTGTTCACACAAGAAATCTGCCTCGACCGAGTTGACAGAACGCGCCTATACCCCTTTCTGAACTAAAGGACAGGGAACTAATACCATGATACCTGAACTACAAATACAAAAGCTACTTCTATGTTATTTCCACCACTACGCTCACGGTAATTATGTTATGATCGTTAGAATAAAAACGATAGAGGTTACTACTACATAACAGAAATACTACTCAAAGAACGCTAATATCGCCAGTGTTGGTGTGATAATTGCAAAGTAGTGCAAAAATGCTTAGAGAATTAAATAAGTTATAAATTACAGCATTTTGTTCAACAATATTATATTAAAGATATTTAAAAATGAAACATTTCAGTAACAACATTGCCATAAGTTTTCTAATTATTATACATATATCAGTAACACTACTAAACTATCTCTAATACCGCTACAACCTACCTTACGCAAGACCGTAAAATGCCGTAATTCAGAACATTTTGCAATATTTCTCAAAAATCGTAAATTATTGTTAATGATAATTTTAATTGGAATTATGATGCATTACCCGCATATACAAATAGCGGTATGGGCAAATTTCAAAATTTTTCTTAAATTTCGACAAATTTTGGACCAAATACGCTTACGGATTTAGGCGATGCGCTGAATTACGGCACCCTACGGTATTACTAAGGTAATAATTACTACATTGTTAGTAAACCTAACATAAATGCCTATTTTCAATGACCTGTGAGACGCAGAGACCACCCGCACCCACTCTTGCGCCTCGTGGTCTACTGAAAAAGATTTATGTATATTGAACTAATACTACTATTAAAAATAGTGCTACTGAAGAAGGTGATCGTTGGTTTCCCAGTCTTGTTAGTGATTTGAATGTTAGTAGAGACTGGTAGTAGGCCCTGCCGGTCCCTCCAGCATTACGCGTAGTTATCTGGTGTTAGATCATGCGACAGTAACTAAACTCATGCTGAAGGTGTGATAAATCAAGTGTAAAATATATTTAAGCATTGAAACACATGCCATTATTAGACTAGCTTACATTTTATAAGTTATAATTACGATAAATTTTCGCGATCAATATATTAGCATAAGAGTATTTTTTCACAATATCAACAATATGTAATCACTTGATTAATCACCGTCAATCCCATCACCTATGGACAGGGGATTACGGAAAATGTACTATTTGGGCATTAATCAATATTTCAAATTAGACATGATGATAGAAGATCGAATATTATTGAAATACTGCTTAAAACCAATGTATCATAGACGCGTCCTTTGAACGTCGACTAAGAGAGAACAAATGGTTGACATAAGACTGAGTAACATTGATATTTTCCATCATTTTCCTTATGATTAAACATCGAAATAAGTGACTTAAGCGTCAAACCTTTAACCCTCTAATACCCACATTTTTATTTTCGATTTAAGTATTATTTTTCGTTATCTAAAATCGTTCTAAACACGTTTTGGGCATTTATTTATTTTTATTCGCAAATTTTTAAATTTTGGTTTTTGATTTTTATAATTTTTATTTTTGAACATCCCTAGCTTTTTTCATTTTTTCTTGAAGCCTTTTCTAGATGTTGATTTTTGGCAATAATAAAAATTTTAATTGTTACGGTATTTTGAAAAATATTAAATTTTTAATTTTTTTTCGGAGCGTATTTTATTTTCCGTGTAACTAACGGAAAACAGGTTTGAAATGATTTTAATACCACCAGGCTCTTCGTTTGTGATAGGTTAATCGTAGAAAAATATAAAAGGTACGATTTTTTATATTACACGTTAAATGAAGCCCAGGCATTTGTACGTTATATAAGAATGCAATTTTTCAAACAATTTCTAAAAATACAAAAAAGTTTCAAAAGTCATAAAAAACTTTTCTTATATGCGTGTTATGAGTCAAGGTATAAGCCAACAATAAAATCATTTTGATTTCCGAGCTACGAATAAATACACAAAATTCCAAAGTGTACCCCGTCTAAAGGCGGGGTTGGGTATTAGAGGGTTAAAAACAATCTAACTAATGATTTTCAATTTTTTTAAGTGTTATTGAATAATTTAAACTTTGCAAATACTTTTTTCACGCACTTTTTTTCAGAAAAAAAAAATTTACTGTTAAATGTTCGAACAAAGCTGCGGGAAAGAAAGTGTTGACATCCTATTTTACAAAATTGAAGAAGAGTTTGAAGTGTACCCTCAATATGTTATCAGTAGGTCTAACTTTTAAATAATGCTTCCTTACCTTCTATTGCAGGTGCGGTTCCGTTCAGGTCGACCTTCCGGACTGCGTAGAAATCGAGCAGGACTTTTCGCAGCCTTACCCGGAATGCTGTAGGAAGTACAAATGTGTCATCAATGGAGAGACAAATTACCTGTGACCCCTGGCGCTAAAGCAAAGTTCGGATGAAAGACAATTACATTCAACAACTCTTGTAATACTTAGGCTATTCTATTTTCTCATTGAAATGCGTTATCCATGGTGATGTTTTGAAGTTGAAAAATAATCATACTGATTTTACAATAAATTAACGTATCACATAAATCTAGACAGACTCTTTCTTGAAGGTGATCAACAGCTCATCGTCTGATTCGGAAAATTCCGGCTCTGGCTCAAGTTTCTCCTTTTTGACGGGCGGCCTGGTTACACCCATTTTCGAAGAAGGCCTCTTCCGATCAGGCTTCCAATCATCATCATCGTCGTCGTCATCCGAATTGGTCGGCGAGGCGGTAATCTTCTTCCGCGGTCTGCCCCGTTTCCGACCTGTCCCGGAAGTGCTCTGGCTGATGCTAGTATTACTAGTGCTGCCTCCGGCTGCCTTAGCTAGAAGATAAACCTGTTCGCGAATTTCCTCCAGCTGTAGTTCGGAGAGTTGTTCCATTTCCAGCACCATGGTGGGACGCGATTCGATGAAGTCTTTGCAGATAGTTTTTACGGTTTCCCCGGATTCGTCCTCGTACACCAAGGGCATTTCGATGGCACGGCTGTACATGAGCTCGGACATTTCTTCATCGTTGACGGTGCGAGCATAGTTGATAATGTCCTCGACGGATCCGCACACGGTCCGGTGGGCATCGACTTTGCTCAGGACAAGACCGTTCGGAAACAGCATTTTAATTTTGAGGAATTGGCTTCTAAACTGACTGAGGTCTTTGAGCAGGAAATCACTATCCCGAGCATTGTGCAGCAGAATCTGATGGTCGTTGAGCTGATGGAGGTGCTTGAACTCCCGCTTACAGTAGCGACAGTTGTACTGGGCGATATGAGTTCTCATATGTTTAGCAATGTTGTATTCGTTAGCTGAGATGTCGGGACAGCAGCTACAAATATAGCGAATCCGCACCGATTTGGAAACCGAATTGAAGCTGCTGGGTTCCCCGGCAAAGGCGCAGATGTCAATGTGATTTTCATATTCGTAGCGACTTTCGTACGTAATTTTACAATGGTTACATGTATAGAGATGGTTATTTTGCTCGAGCATTCTGTGCAGGAATTCGTCGTCCATGTAGTCGCAAGGATCTTCGCTTTTGCTGGCGCAGTGATAGGTTTTGAAATGTTTGAGCAAATCCGTTTTATCTGAAGTGGCCACGTAGGGACACTCGCCACATTTGAAAGCGTTCTGATGATCGATACAGGCAAAGATCTGTCCAGGATGACTGGATTCGGAGTGCATTTTGATGTCGTAATACGTTGAAAGCTTATCACAATAGAAACAACGAACAAGCTTGAACAGCTTGTACATCAGGGGTTTTCCACCGGCCTTGTGCAGCTTGCTCCAATGCTGAACGATGTCGTCGATCAAATCACACTGTTCCTGGCAGTAGTTGCAAACGTACTTTACGAAATAGTCGAACCGCTTTCGTTTTTCCTTCTCGATGCCAGAATCGTCATAAACGACCAGTGTTTGGTCGGGATGGTGTTGAAGGAAATGTCTCTTGGCGCCATCTTCATGGTACGAAACGTACGAACAAGACTCGATTCCACAACTATATCTCTTTTCTCCGTTTGATGGTTTCTCCCGATCCGGAGTGACCGAGCTGACTGTAATTACTTTAGGTGGCAATTCATGGAAAAGGGATATTATAAGTAACTCACTATTGGGGTGATTGCTCGCAAAGTGCGGTTTGAAGGAATCATTATCCGATGATTTATAGGAACAGTACGAACATTTGAACTGCTTGTCCGTCAACTTGTGATCATTTACCATGTGCGTAACCATATCTGTCCTGTTCGGGCGAATAGTTTCGCAAAGATCACATTGCCACTCCGGACTGAGAATGGTGGCGCGTGTTTCCCGAAGAATCAGAACCGATCCCGAGTTGCCATGGCTTTGCTTGATGTGGGACAAAACCAGATGCTTCTCTGCGCGATAATATTCGCAGCCCGATTTGTTGCATTTGTAGAGATTATCATCATGCAGCTTCAAGTGGTTGGCTATCTTGTCCACGCACATGAACCCATCGCTGAGAACTGCACTGCAGTGAGCACATTTGTAGTATTTATCATGGCGATGCGCCCGGTACAGATGGGTTCGCAAATCAGAGAACACCGGGGGACAGTCAAACTTACAAATTCCACACTGGTACAATTTGACTGGATCTACAGGCTGAGGAATGCTTGGAGCGAAAGACGCTTCCCTGCTTGCAACTATGAAGCTTGGTTCTTCCGGCACTTCGGAAACCTCAATCGATATAGATTCTGGAGGTATCTGCACAGTCGCACGAGACGGTGCGTCGTGAGCCTTCTCCAGATGACGTTTCAAATTTTTCCTGAGCTTCGTCGCGTAGTCACAACTAGAGCAGAACATATCCTCGGCAAAGATTTCCTCCACCGGAAGTTGATCGATCTCGTCGGGAGCAAACCGCTTCTTCTCGCTCACACCATCCTCTTTCAGCACGTTGTTCACGTAATCCTGTAGTTGTCCGCTAGTCACACTCTGCGGACAAATGACCACCAGATCGTTGTGGATGTCTCGCTTCTTCGGATGCAGATAGGTCAAGATCACGTCTGTACTGTTGTGATCATGCTGCACATGTAAGATCATCATCTTCAAGAAATGACTCTTTTTATCGCACAGGAAACACAAGTAACGGTGTCTTCCATGGGTTTTAACGTGTGTGATCAGTTCGTGAGCCGTCTTGAACCGACTTGTGCAATGGTAGCAATTGTAATTTGTCAGGTTGTGGAACTTCAGCAGATGAAGATTTAGTTTAACCGGATCACTAAATTTGCTCTGGCAATCCTCCACCCCGCAGATATTCAACGCAGTTCCGTAGAACCCAGTGGGCTCAATCATTTGACTGACCTTCTTTTCCAGACGATCGAACCTGTCGATGCTCCCCTTGAATAAGAAATCGATCCTGATCTGCGTCGTGCTGGCAAACTTCTTTGCCATCAACGACATGTCCTTGCTAGAAGGAACACTCGACTGAGCGGATGGTGACGGCACGGGTGTGCTGGAAATACTGCGCTCCGATTGGGATCGAGAATCTTCATCCGATTCGGCAACGATTCCGTTACTTCCGTTACTCGACTGTGTGTCCGCTTCGGCCACCGTAGTAGCATACATGTCAGTTTTGGGTTGTTCAACCGATTGAGTAGTCGACGTCACGGTAGAGCTGGTTACCATATCTTGCAGTTGATTGATTGGTGATTGCGTTACTTGTGTGGAAACCTGGGGTCGTGGGGGAGGTTTAGCTGGAGTTGCAGAGATAGACTGCACGTTTGTGATTATTGGAGTAGTGTTCAATACGGTTGGGGTCACTGTTTTCGCCGTTATGGTAATACCAGGTATGTTGGGTAAGGTGATGGTCCCACCGCTAGTGGAAGTTATAGTCATTAAAGATGGCGGTTTTGGTACTAGGGTGGTAGCAGGCGGGCCTTCCGGTGGGAGTTGGGCTACACTCTGAACGCAGCTTATCACTGGCAAACCATCGTTACGTTGAATGGCTGCTAAAGGTGGCATGGTGGCCATGCCTTGGACACTACTGATTACCGGAAGAGGTGCTGCTTTCTGGGCGACGAAATTTTGAACTCCACCCTGTACCGAACTGATCATCGGCATTTGTATCGGCAGGGGTGCAGAAGAAGGATTCGGACCGGTGTGTATAGTTTGTTGAGCAACAACTTGCTGTGGTGGCAAGGTTACAGCAGTTAATGTTCCTGATACTGGCGTCGGTACCGTTGCCGGTGCTGGTGTCGGTTTAGCATTCTGGACCGGAATTGATATTATCAGTGGACGCCCTGCCTCGTCTGTAATTTGAATTTGTATGTTCGAAGCTGGGCCTGCTGCTGTAGATGAACCCGGCTGGGCAGCAGCTGGCGTGGCAATTGCATTCGAAAGGATTTTGGTTACTACCGGTGGTTCGTTCCTCGTGTATGTCATGGTGTGGTTGACCTCAAGGCAAATTGGTTTGTAGTTCAATTGTTCAGAAGTATAGTTGCATCTCTTGAATAAATCGGGGGACACCGTACAGCTCATGGTTTTCAGCTCCATTGACTCAATTTTGCTCGGAGGGTAATCCACCCCATCTGGCCTCTGTAATAACAAGAAACAGAGAGGTTACGACCCATGTTCTGCTAGGATGCTTTTTTTAAGAACATCCCTTCCACGGTATTTTTTACGAATACTAACCTTCTTATTATAGCGAACGCAGCAATACAGTGGTTTGGAACTGTGCGCGTTGCTAACGTGAAGAGCCATAGTGGATTTGGTGTTGGCACCGAACAAACAGTAGACGCACTCGTACAATCCGATCGAGTGCAACAACAGGTGCCGCGCCATGCTTTTCTTCTCCACGGTCATGTTGCACACCTGGCAGGGGACCATCGCATGTTCGTGACCCATCAAATGGGTCATATACGCCGACAAGATGAAGAACGATTCTTTGCATACTGTGGAGTACAGAATTGTGTTGATAATTACGTTGAGTTTATTAATGTTTGAAGTTACTAGTATCCTACACATAAAAATCTTAAATTTACAAAAGTAAAAAATAAAAAGTATGAAAAGGTGGATTTTTGTATAAATTCTATAGCTATGAGACCAAAATCGGGATGTTAGCACCATCTTTTCATCGTCTTTTTCCTTCCACACTAATAAACTTTTTTCCCGTCGTGATTGTGGAGATGCAGAGGTATTCTCGATCTCTATTAACAACAATTATTACACACTAATATTTCTTCCCTATCCCAAGGACTTGGCCCGCGCCTATGTTGATCACTTCAGTCATCGCGCTGTTGTATTTTGTACAACACCGTTGAAAAAACCTCGCTTTTTGTTCACAACAGCAGCACGGTGGTTCTGACGATGGCAAACCGCGCGACGACTGGAAGGTTAAGGAGTAAAGTGTTTTTCATAGCTATTGGAATCAAGGCAACGTATTAATGTTCATAAAGCGTCCTATTAAAAAACTATTTTTTAGCACTAGTGTTAAATTAAGTGAGATGCCATTCTCCTGCAAGATTAAACCATTGCGACTCGGTGAACACTTACGTAAAAGAAACTCACTGTTTCTTCGTTGTAAAAAGAAGAAGTCAAGACTTGTGGTTGGTAGAACTATGAAACATTTTGTTCAGTATGATTCGAAGGATCGAAGCAACCCGATGGCATAAAAAGTTTAAGTTACTGTCAAAAGCTGAATACAAACGCGATGCGAAAACCTCTGCTGGCAGCTATTACTGCTAGCAGAAAAGTGAATAATTGCTTACATTTAGGTTGTTCTTTTTTTCAGCAGCAACTGTTTCACCGAAGAGCTAATTATTTGATTATCAACGATGATTCATCCTTCTTTTAAAAATAAGCTTAGCAGTGCATTGAAATTCAGCTTTGAAATTCATTACTAACACATGCTGATTGTAGTTCACTATTGTTCTCCATTTCAACCAAACGGCATTCGGCCAAATGGCATTCGACCAAATGACCCGCAACCCTCGGGGGCAGTATGAACACCCCATGTATTTTTGCATATGCGTATAATTTTACACTTTAGAAGCAAACAATATTTCAGTTATCAGCAAAAGAGTAACTTATCCGCTAAAAATTTAGAAAAAGTACGAATATCAATCATTTGTATACAAAAAAAGGCATGATTTTATTGGTTTGAGGTTTGAGCGTCGAATGAATGCAATTGTTCCGATAAAGTAGCTTTTGATTAAACCTTTCTGCTACTTTCAAATAATAAAAAAAAAATAAAATCATAAATTTCTTGGGGCAAAAGGGACACCGGGTGACAGAATAGAACTGACACTTTAAAAAGATAGAAACATAACATAACTAAAATAGATAGAAACATAACATAACTAAAATCAACAGTCTTCAAGGCAATGTTAGGATGCGGAATCACAAATCGGTTAAATATCGCCAAATGTAGATTACAACTAACCTTCAGGACACATTGAAGGCATCACAACGAAAAATGGTTTATTTTGTTTAAGCGGCATAGCGACCTATCAATACGGTTGTGTATATCTTTTTTCGAGGTCCTGTGAATATTGGTCATACAAATTTCGTATAAACGATAAGGTTCATATGCCCCATTGGAGTGTCCATTTTGCCCAGCTAGCTTCCTTTTTATAAAAACAAAATAATTTACCTATGCAACGGTTATTTAGCGTGGTATTGGGTCGATAGTGGCAGTATGAGCCACCTAAGCAATAGGCCATGATAAGCATTGTCTCATTAAGTCGATTCAGAGTGTTTACCATACCACGGTTGTATTTTGTGAAAAAAAAGAGATTACTTGCCATTTTCTTGAGAACGTTTTTGAAATATGAGCCACCAAACTCCTTTTTAACGTAATGGTTTTTAATTCCAATAATAATTTTATTCATTTCTAAATTTTATAATATTTTGTACCAACGTGTAAGGGCGAACACGAAATTATTGCGGCACTGAAAATTTCATGCCAACTTTCTTATAATGTTTAGGCTCAAACCAAAATTTTAGGGTAGTTTCATACATATATTTACTTCAAAAATCAAAAGAAAAGTTAATCGATGGAGCCGTGAGTGTAAAGTTGAAGGCATTTTCGCTTGATGCCCTCCATCAAAGTCTTTACAGTGTCATCCGGTACCAGTTTCTCAGTTTGTTTATTTTTTTTTTTCATTTTCTTAACATGTCCTTCTCGTCTTTGACTGTCTTCTTGCTCTTCCGAAGTTCCCGCTTCATCATTGCTCCACCGGGCGCAGCTCCAGCCGGACAGTTTGGCGGATTCATGTCTTTTGGAACAAAATGGACAGAATTGCCCTCATACCACTCCAGGACACTTTTAGAATAGTGGCATGATGCCAAACCTAGCCGAAATAGCGGAGCTTCGTCGTGCTGCTGCAAGAACGGCAAAAGGCGCTTCTCGAGGTACTCAGATTTGTAGATCTCCCCATTTACTGTGCCCTTTGTCACGAAAGACTCTCACCTCAGTTCGCAAGAGCAGGTGGCCTGCCAAATGAGATATTTGGAGGCGAACTTCGACATTTTCTTCTTCTTAAATTTGTCGTCCACATCGAACTTGCTTTTACCGGTGAAAAACTCCAACCCCGGAATTTGCTTAAAATCGGCTTTTATATACGTTTCGTCGTCCATCACACAGCAGCCATATTTTGTCATTTTTCCGTGCCCGATTGTTGCCACTCATCGCGGTTTGGGAAGTTCTGTACCTTGTATGTAGTCGAGAGCTGGACATTCTGGACGTAGCTCTGCGGCATACCGATCTTTTTAGCCAAATCACGGCTTGAGACATTGGGATTTGTTTTAATCATCCGCTTCACCTTTCCCTCCGTCTTTTTGTTCTCCGATCCCGGTTTCCAGCTCCTTTGCCGTGGTCCAACGTCAACCGCTCCTGGAACCGCTTCAACACTCTGGAGACGGTTGAATGGTGAATGTTCAACATTTTTCCCAACTGCCGGTGCGACAGGTTAAGAAATTCCAGGTGTTTGGAAAGAATTTGTTCTCTCGACTCGCATTGGTTCACCTCCATTTTCGTTGAATCGAAAAACACGACTTCGAGTTTGACAGCATGTAAACAATACACATCAATGAGAAAGTGTGCAAAATTTGGTTGATTTTTACCCAATGGTAGGAAAGTTGTGCCCTGTTGAATGTGTCGCAATAATTTCGTGTTCGCCCTTTAAATAATTTGTAAAGGTTCAACAATGTGAACGAAATGGTGCAAATAATTGTTTTCTTTTTTTAAATTAAGGCGTGCCAATATCAGCTTTACGCGGATGACTTTCAAATATACATCACTGGACGAAAAGAAGACGTTAACACGTTCATTGAAACGATTAACTCGGACCTCAAAGCAATAGAAAGCTGGGCCAGACGCCTTGTTTCCAAACCCGAAAAAAAAACCCAAGCCATCGTTTTCTGCAAAGAGGGAGCGGTGAATCCCAATACGGAAATTGTTTTCTGTACCGATGTGATTCCAGTGGCTGAGAAAGTGATAAATTTGGGACTGAAATTTACGTTGGTCGGCTCAAGTTAATGACGTCACAGCAAAAAATTTTGGAACACTGCACACCTTCAGGAAGTTCAGTCCAGTTCTACCTGCAGCCACAAGAAAAAATCTAGTACAAGCAGTTGTATAGTTCCATTTCTATCCTACTGCGATGTTGTGTACTATACCGGTTTGTCTGCAGCACAGAAGGAGCAGCTCAACCGCGGCTTCAAGGTGGCGGTGCGTTTCGTGTATAATTTTCGAAGGCGAGAATCGACTGCTGCGGTACGGGGTTCAATTCTTAGCGTTAGCGTTAGCGCTAGCGTTAGCGTAGTTACGGTATACTTCGTAGATTGGATACTAGCAACATTCATGTTTCTTTTTAATCATCTCATCCTGACTACTTTCAGGAACAAGGCAGGGGAATATACCTTGTTCAAATCATAAACAAGAATACTAAAAGCATGAATATCACTATTCCCGGCCACGCCCATCTTTACCGTAACTTGGGATAGGGGAAGGAAATGTTGATGTAGCACTTACTTAATGAGAGGCCACCGACTCAGCGACACCCTCATAAGTGCTACGGAGTTGGAGGTTGGGAAAGGTATATTGTCAGGATTCGCCTAGAAAGCTGGCGATAGACCATAAACATTTGTTGTTTAAGTGTTATCAATTTAATCTTTTGAATGCCGGCAATCAAAAGAGAAAATAATAGTAAAATAACGACACCTAAACACGGCAACAAAAACACGCGCGAAACCGTGAGCAAAATCTATTGGACGACGCAAAACCGAACTGTCCTGCTTGGGTTTCACGAAGCACTACCCAGCAAGACGCGTAGGGAGTTCTATGGAGAGAGAGAGAGGGGCTCCACACCGCAAAAATATACAAGCGACAAAAAACGCGATTCGAACATAACCTCGGAAAATCCAAAACAACTCCGACCAAGCAAATTACTGAAGCTAGACCAAAATAGCCGTTAAATGATTAGGGCCGCATCCAATTTCATTTGGTTTTTAAAAAAGTTATAAGCCTTTGAATTTAGACAAAAATGTTGCCTATCTCAATCATTTTACTCATCCCCTGTAAATCAAACTCATGGTAGTTGAATCATTTGCTGGCGCCCTCTGTTAACCCGTATAGACCTGAGTGAAAGCAAAATTACTAAAATCCTCACCGCTCAGCAAACAGTTAACGAATTCAAATATTTTTTGTCGGTATTCCCCATTGCACGGTGACGTCATCAGAAAATCGCTCTCCTTCCCTCCTTCGAGAAATTTGAAAACAACGGTGCCAGTACCTGTCAAAGTTGGCAGGTACTGGCACCATTGTTTTCAAGTTTTGTTAAAGAGCGAAAGAGATAGAATTTCGCCGTGAAATGCCTAATACTCGTACACATATCTGGGGCCATCCTTAGCCGAGTGGTTAGAGTCCGCGGCTACAAAGCAAAGCCATGCTGAAGGTGTCTGGGTTCGATTCCCGGTCTGTCCAGGATCTTTTCGTAATGGAAATTTCCTTGACTTCCCTTGGCAGAAAGTATAATCGTACCTGCCACATGATATGCGAATGCGAAAATGGCAACTTTGGCAAAGAAAGCTCTCAGTTAATAACTGTGGACATGCTTATAAGAACACTAAGCTGAGAAGCAGGCTCTGTCCCAGTCGTAATGCCAAGAAGAAGAAAATCTAGTTTCTCAAAATGGCTAGAGGAGCTCGGGAATGCTCATGTGGAAGGAGTTATTCCGATGGATCACTGGGTCATTTCGGATAAAAAAAATGTCTATTTTTTGGCACATGCCAAGTTATCTTCATAAATTTGCATTAATCATTAAGATCTGATATTCAACATTATAATTCAACAGTCTTGGGCTGTTTAGAATGTATCAAATCTGGCCATTTCGGACTTAATGTCCTAAAGTATCGGCAATATATTTGTTGGATACTAAACCGTTTCAATTCTCGAAAAGTATGGATAAAACATAATAGTTTACAAAAATGCATTCCCATAATCTTGGCACAGATGTTTAGATACAAATTTATTATTTCTCGATTACTTTTTCAAATTGACGTAAGTACCCAAGAAACAATTTTGGCCTTAAGAAAAGTTTCTCAGAGCTGTTTTATAAACCTATAAGTCGCTTTATCATTGACTTAGTGAAAATAAAACTATTATTCAAGCCTTATTCGCCCAGAAATGGAGAATCTATTCAACAATTACCATTTTATTACTATTTGTACACTTTATTACATATTGAAATCTGTGTTTCTATAATTTGATGCATAATTATTGAATTTCAATTGTTTAACCATTTTTGTGATGCTGGGACTCGAACTCAGGACCTTCCGATTTACAGGCGCATGCTTCTCGACTGCTCCAAACAAGGTAACAAACAGGTTGAAAGCAGTATTTAAAAATACAATAAGATAATCGAACAAGACGGGGTTGGTGGTCTGATGGCTACCGCTTCTGCTTCATATGCAGAAGGTCATGGGTTCAATCCCAGGCCCGTCCCTTTCCTCGTACTTTGTAGTTGTATATTTCTCACTTGCTTCTATCTTCCATTCTAAATATATCACACTCAAACTATTCGTTCATAGCAAACGCTAGAACCAGAGACGGACAAGAAACCGTTTCCCTAACGCTTCCTACTTCCACGCGCACGCCATTCTTACGCCTGATACATAGGCAGTCTGCTAACCACAAAAGCAAACCTCTCTGCCATGCCTTTCCCCCAATCCATACACTCCAGCATGAACTGACGTGGATGCAGTGGAATATACGGTCTACGTGGGAGTCAGTTCAATGCATCATCAATTCCTCCCCCTTCCCCTCATTGGTCAGCATTCTGACGTGGCAGGTGCCATTGTTGCCTAAAAATAGAAGATCACCAGCACTTATACACTGAGGATGCCTGTTAGTCCCAAGCAGTCATTCGGTTGGTTCCTTGTGTAAGTGCAGTTGATCTGGCGATACTGGTGTGCATCCACGGGCGGCCAATCAAGCTCAAGCTCAAGATAATCGAACAAGTTATCGTACATATGTTGTTTAAACATCGTCTAAGTCTTTTGCTAGCCTTCGGTGTATGTAAACACCATTGTTGAACATTGTTTGTTAAAAGGTCTCAAAAGCAAGACTTATCAAAGCCATCGGCTTTATTACAGTTTCACAATAGACGAATAATCTCGTTATGCAAACATGTGGTATAATTAATACTGTACAAAGGCTATTATTTTGAATAACGGTGGCAATAGGTAATAAAGACTTCTACAACTTTTCTTCCACAATTTAGTTATTACTCGTTATACAACCCTGGTAGAAACACGCTGAACAAGTATTTCTGGATGTTCGATGGATAACTGGTGGTTTAAAGTTGAATAAACATTTTAGAGTCTACTTATAATGTTACTACTGTTGAAAGGCCGAGATAAGATCATTGAATAAACATGCACTATATAACGTTGATAAAATGATTGTTATTAAACAACCAATAAAACAGCTTTGAGAAACCTTTATCAAGGCTAAAACTGTTTGTTAGGAAGTTGGTTTTTAATTGTATGTTTAAGAGCTTTCAGATTTCGCGCAATGTCTTGTAGTTGGTTAAAACGTTGAGTTCAAAGCACTTTCAAGCAAACATGTTTAAATTCACTGTAGTTCAGCACCATTGTTGAAAATTGATGAAACAAGAATTGTTAAAGCTTGTTAACTTTATGTCACGTATGGAACAACAGAATCTGAATCCGTAGAAACAGCTCGTCTTCTACTATTAAAGAGATACTATTAGACAACCAAATTAAGTTATTTACCAACGTTGTATCAACTTTGGTTCAACGAGCTTTTAAAATAACATGAAAGTGAGGAACAAAAGCGCTATTCAGAATTTATGCAACATTTGATCATCACTTTATACAGCATATAATTTTGTTCAACAGCCACAGCTGTTGTTAAGCACTAGTTCAGCAAACATGTTTATTAATCGCCCAAAATTGTTTCTTGGGTAACTTTCATACAGTTTTGAGAAAGTTAATTAAGAAGGATCACAACTTTTCTTCTAAAACTGTTTTGAAATGAATCCCCTTTTTGACATTTTTTACCGTGTATATCGCTTAAATTTTGCATGCAATCAGCTCGCGTTAAAACACTAGGTAGTTCCTATCATTTCCCACAAAAAATGTATGACAAAATGATAAGCCGTAGCAATCAGTTACTTACGACATTTTGTTCCAGTGTAATATCGACCCAAGTAGTGTTTTGTTTTGATTCGTGGTTAAATCACTTTGTCTCCCATACAACGGAGTGGCGAAAGTAGCGGTTAGGTTGCGAAAGTGGAGAATCTCACTTTCGTCGTTTTGTAAATCCGGAAATTAAACGTTCTAAAAGTGAAAAATCGAGTTGGTTTGAGTTTTTATTATGACTTCAATGGTCTGCGGTACATTTGCAATTTATATGAAGCATTTTCAGAACTCGGATGAGGATCCAAGCGAGGTATTAGAGTGATCAAAGTATTTTGGACAGAACGTTATGCGTATATAATTTGGCCACTTACGGCAAAATCAAACGGAGGTGGCCAAACTATATACGCGTAACGCTCTGTCCAAAATACCTAAAACATCCTATCCTAGTTTCTTAAAAAATGAATTGGATAAAAAATGCCATCTATAAAATACAGCCTCCTGACACCGCCCATACAACCCCATTGAAAAATAACGAGCAAACATCTCTGGTTCCTAATAGGAAATGGTTCCCACTGACAGCTCAATGTTTGTAAACAAATAACCGTTTGAGGAATGATAATCGATGATGGCGAAATCTTTTTCTCCGAAAAATTTCTTTTCTCGCATAACAACAGTTATTCGAACAAACATGGTGGGGATTGCTCATCAAACCTTCCGGTCCGCCTCATAGTTACGTACTATTTGGTGCTGGGTGTAATTCTTGTTTTTCCAGCTGTATTGAAAAGCATGAGCCATAGTCTTTGGCATACAATCGGATCTATCTTTAGCAGAAAAGAACCGAAATGTCTATCGACGACCGGTGATTGCTAGCAGATATAGTGGAGAGCTTGTCTTGAAACGTTCATCGCTTCAAGCTAGTTGAAAAACTGAATACACTGATTGCCTGTCGATCAGAGTCGAACTAGGCATAGATCGTATACATACATCTGAATCTACATGTCTCCGATGTATTACATCGTTCCAGGTGGGAGTTATCTGATATGTGAATATGGTACCATAACAGAATTTTCCATCTGAACGAAGTGATAAATCATAATATTCCGCAAACTGTATCACATATCTACAGAATGTATTGCGTGAAGTTAAGACACAGCAGAGTATTGGGTACATAGGACCAAGTCGCTGCCGGGTGGCGCGAAACTGATGAGCGATAGACAATAGAATCAACAACACTGCCATAAGAGATAGTAAGCATGTGACTATTGTCGAAACTATGATTAGGAGGCAAATCAACATCCCAAGATCAAATTTTTGTTACAACCCAATGTAGGTATTATTAAATTAGGCTGTAGAAAATGATAAATATCTGATCACTTAGGAATGTGTTGCAAGGTAATAAATTCTCGTAGTCTGTTTTCTTCGAATACACATGTATAAATTGTTAAAATTGCCGAATCATACGCGGAATTTATTAAACGGATCATGAAATTAGGACTGAAATCATAATGATGATAGATTATCAACTTTCCTTTCGTCTTGCTATTTGTTACCGTTAGAATCACCAAACTGATTGGTTTCCCACTACTTACACCAATACAACAGCACGAAAACTGAAGTATTATAATCGCGCGTTGGAACTTTCAATATCCATATATTACATCAATAGTGAATTCTTGTATGTAGCCAGTATAAATAACAGAATCATCAACTTCTTGAACATTCTTTAACTGAAAACAGGATGTTTGTTTTATCAAACATGCTCAATCTGCACCTAAAATCTCGGATCCAAATAGTTTTCTAAATAAAAATTGTGTCTAAATAAAACGCCAACAAAACATAATTGAGTAGGAGTTTACAAGTTACTTAGCACATGAAAAGCAGTTTAAATTAATCTATTACTAGATCAACACTAATGCTCACATTTTTATATTCTCATTTCATCATGGTCCTCATTGCTCGAGCGGAGACGAACACCCTGGAGATGGAAAAAATCGACAGCGCTACGATAAGGAAACGTAACAGATGAGAAACTATCGATACATTTATCAATTATAAAACCCCGTTTTAATGTTAACACTTTGTTTCTGTTTTTTCTGTTTTTTTTTTTTTTCGTTTCAGCAATCAAATAACCGAACCAACTCTACTATCTTTTCATTTCTTCTTCGTTATACTTATAGTCCTTCTGGCACTGAACCGAGTGGTGCGCCTTCCGCTTTCTTACTGGTGCTGTTTTTCCTGTACATTTGGCATAGTGTCGGAGGTGGTATACTGTATTTGCTATACAACGCGCTACTTTCGATATTGTGCTTGGCGTGTGGGGAAGCAGTACTAGTGGTGAAGCGGAGGGCGCCATTCGGTTTAGTGCCAGAGGGACTATATCTATTTAATGTATCTGAAGCTTGTGGGACCGCTTTAATTCCGGCGCCTGCTTGTGGAAGATCCCGGTGTGCTAAACGGTATAGGACATGTTAACGGGGGAGGCTTGGTAGGTCCTCACCCAGCCCGTGTCTAGATGGGCGGATAATTGTCTGCCAGGGTGTGGATTGAGCAATTACAAAATTACAACAACAGTTATTCGAACAAACAAACGGTTGCAAACTATTGGATTGCAGTACAGCAAGTCAATTTGGGTTGAAGTGATTAGCTAGAAACACATTTAAGTATTGGAGGAAAAATTCCCTAATATGATTAGACCATTGTACGTTGTTGCTCTTGAGTTTGATGATGACCACGAAAACATGGCTGCCTAGCACCGGGTTAATAAAATACAACTTAAAAATACAAATCCAGAACTTACGATTTTTGTAATTTCTCCAGACGGATTCAAAAACTCAAAACGATCATTCTGATCAATTTTTCATCGTGGAAGGTTTTCCTATTAAGAAAAAAAATAGCTTTTGTGTTAGTTCAGGACTAAAAATGAAGTTTTTAAGAAATTGGACGAACATGTGGGTGTCATTCGGCCGAATTTCAAGGTTTTATTTGTCCGAATATTGAGTCGTTAATCGGTCAAATACTCGTTTGGCCGAATAATAATATTTCAACTATTCTGTATTCGGCCGAAAGCCAAATAGTGCTATTCGATACATCTCTAGATATAATGTCAAGAACATGAAGAAATTTTGACGATTGTTTACCCTTTACTTCTACTATAAGCCTTTACGAAGTTAATGGACATCCCTATTAGAATCATTGTTTTTTTTTTTCAACCTTTAACCTATCTTACCAGTAGCTTTCAGACCATTTAGATATTCTTTCATCTATACTTACCTTATCAACAGATTGGCGCTTCCAAATCTGCTCAGCATCAGTATACTAGGTTCCAAAAGACATTATAGGATGCATACTGAACATCTGCGTCGAAACTTATTGCAAGCGAATGGACAAATTTCTCTAGATATATTTCTAGTACCGTAACTAAGAATTTGGTAAGCACAACAGTCAACGCAGATGCCTGGGATGCATACGCCTATAATGTCTAATAAACCTCGGTAGTACCTGAAGCCTCGTGACTGGTGACCGGAAACTCTAAAGTAACCGCCAAAGGACGTGGTACAAATAAAAAGTCAACAATCGGTGCGTTTTAAAATTCAATTGTAGCTTTATTCTTCTCTGAACATTAAACTCCTCTTCGGAACATCGTCAGAAGAAATCCTCCGTCTCGTCACAACAAAAAACTATGAGAATTGTCACCAGATTTACTTCTAATGAACGAAGCAAAAGATAATCTTATTCAGTATTCCTATCTCCTGAAACATTAGCGAATGCTATACATTAACGTATGATAGACTAAAATTACACCCTAGGCATCTACGAGACCGGCTTAAATTCCAATTACGTCCTCGCCTTCCAATGGAAAGAGAGCAAAATAAAGTAATGGACCATGGAAACAAAAAAAGAAATGATATTGGAAACCCTATCGTTTTGGTTGGAACATCCCGCTAATATACTCACTGGTGCAATGTAGCGGCAAGACATTCTTCCGAAGCGATTCCTGCATCGATTTCCACTCGTCGTCACCGAAGCTCTTCAAATGGTCCGGCATGATGAGAATCCTCTTCGGCACAGTTCCCATCGGATGGTAGGTTTTCTGATGAACAACTACGTTGGTAGGATCGCGACTTCGGTAGAAGCACAGATTACACTGGAAGCCGCAGGTGGCATGTTCGGCGTCAATATGCGCCAGCAGGACATTGACGTTCGTTGCGATTATGTCACAATAGGCGCACTCCAGCCAACATTTCCGGCTGTTGGTGTTGTTGCTGTGGATGTTTTCGTGCAACTGCAAATGTTGCTCCATGAAAAAGCGATTGTTGGTCGTAAACGCGCACGACCTCGACATACATTTGTACAGGCACATCAACGATTTTTCTTCGAGCATGCTGCGGCAGTGCTCTTGGTTTTTGGTCGTTACCATGTTTGTCCACGGTTTCAATCGCACGGTGTTGAGCTTTAGATTGGACATGGCAGGAATGTTTGAGTTGCCACTCACATTTGCAGGGGTGGTAATCGTAACTGGAGCCAATGCTGGAGGCTGAGGCGTTGGAGTTATGGTAGATGGCATCGTTACCTGTTGAATGACGGGTCTAATCTGTGCCGGAATTGTGTGCGTTGGTGTAATGATAGTATTGCCAGCAATGCTAACCGGCGAAATCGTAGTTGCTGACGTTATGATGATTGGGTTAGTTCCCAATGGCATGCCGGATGCTCCAGCAATGATGGTACCAGTAGGCATGATCGGTGCCAGAGGAGGTGGGTTCGAGTCCTTCGAAAGCGTGTCTCCCGGAATACGCCGGATACGAAGCACATTGGAAGTACTAGCAGGAACATCCACTGTCGGTGTTTTCCTTCTGGCGTGGACATCCAAAAGATGCTGAAGCTCATTGTTGATCGTGCAATTGTCCACGATGACGATCTGAGCCTGGCATGGATGGCAATAACCGTCCCATATGGTTGTACCATGTTTCCGACTGACGTGGGTAACGAAATCCTGTGATATCTTGGATATATACTGACATCCGGGCATCAGACACAGGAATAGCATTTCAGACTGATGTTCAATGTAAGCCACGTGCTCGATACGTGTGCTATCCAGAACGAGCTCGACGAAATCGAAATCTCCTTCTGCGCAAGGTGGATCCGCTGGAGGATCATCCGGTTTTTCAGTTTTAATGACGACATTTTCCAAATTCGTCGATTCTTCATTGGTCTTTTCTTCCTCTTCGTCTTTCTCCACCTTGATACTGAAGGGCAGCGGGAATTCTTGATTTCTACGGTCATCACCATCGTCGCCTCCAGCACCAGCTGAGCCACCTGTGCTAGAACCACTTCCAGATGGACCAAGTCCACCTCCACTTCCGCCAGAGGACGTCGTCCCAGAACTTCCACTGGCTTGTTGACTTCCTGTGCCGCCACTTTTCTGGCCCCCTGCACTGGAGTTCTCCCCATTCTGGCCTTCGGCACCATCAGACATGTTGAAATCCATCGTCTTGTCGCTGGCATCCGAATCATACTCAGTATCTTTATCGTGCTTGAACAGCACCTTATTCAGGTCGAATCCACCCTGCACGGATTGAATTTGGATGATCGGGACCACCGCTTCCGCTTCCGATGTTGCCACAAAGATAGGTTCCGGAGACATGGGCGACTCGTAGCTCGACGAGATCTGACTGCCTTGAAGTTCCTGTTCCATTTTAAACGAAAACGGCCTGTGTCCGAAGTCGCTAGGGATTCCGGATGGACCCAAATGAACCGATTCCAAACGGATATCGGTGCGCCGTCGTAGTGGAGCCAAAGGAGGAGGAAGGCACTCCGCTTCGCCCATTTCGTCATCCTCGGTGAAGGGTTGGTTCACGATTTCACAAGGCTCTAGCTGCTCCGTTTTGGGATGGAGCGGAATCAAAACAGTGGGTGGAGCCTGAGCCAGGTCTGCCATGATTTGGTCCTCGTCAATTATCGGTTTTGCGTCGATTTTGTGATTAACGATGCTGAACCGACTGCAGGTGACATCCGAGGACGGATGCTCTCGCTTCAAATGGCGTTCCATGTTAACGCGACGAACTTGGATGTAGTTACAGGCGTTGCAGATGAAGCCATAGATATGATTGTCCTGGAACTCAATGTTGTTGTACAATGCCAAGTTCGGCTTTAGACATGTTTTCTCGTGGTAGAAGCAGCTTTCTAGTTCCTCGGTTTTGGACATTACTGGACAGCTTGTGCAACGGTAACGGTATTCACCAGTATGAGCGGCCATGTGGTCAATCCATCCAGCGCGACTTAGTTCCTGCCATGTCAAACAGAAGTAACATTTGAATCGAATTTTCTCGTCTTCAGTGCCTTCGTTGATGACCGATCCGTTTGTGAGGAACAAATCTGCCCGGATAATGTCTGCCATTTTCGGCGAAACGCGGCTCACGAACACTTCGTACTGTTTGTGTTCGTACACGTAGTGATCCACGATGGCGGAACCATTGAAAGAACAAAGGGCGCAATTGCTAGAATAGCTGCTATTGTAATGGACCGAAGGCTTGTCGTTGTAAACGAAGCTACCTTCCTTGTTCTTCTGTCTGCCTTTGGGTGCCGGAGGTGATTTCGTAACAGTCAGCAACGAATCACCGTCTTCCGTTGGTTTTTTGATTTCATCCTCCACGGTCTCATCTTCTTCCGACATGCCCGATCGGGATTCCTCGTTCGATTTCCTGCCCTTCGTTTGCTTCGCCGGTGGACTATCCGTAATGAGCGAAGTTGGCTGAATGATGGCTCCCCTTCGACGGGTGTAGTGCGTCGTTTCAGCACCCTTCGATATCCAGTCAGAAACGTTTTCGATAAGAGCGCTCACCTCCCGACTGCCACCTGTTGTAGCCCGTCTCTTTGACTTCTCCTTCTTGTTTCCATCTTCTTTCTTATTGGTGTCTTCCTCCGACGAAGAATCAACCTCAGGCTTGGACACAATTCGTTTGTACTTTTTACCTTTCCTTCCCTTGGCGATTGGTTCATCCTTCTTAGCGGAGCCTTCCTTAATCTCTTCTGCTTCCTTATCTGTAGCTTTTTGTTTCTCATCTCCCTTCTTACTGTTCCTTTTATCTTCCGCTTCGTCATCAGACTTCTTGTTCATCACATCGAGGATTTGTTTGACTTTCTCCTCATCGCCAATCTCCTTCAACAAATCCATTATATTCTTCTGCAGGCCTGATTCTTTCGGGGCGTCCTCCTGTTTGTCCTGCTGTGCTGGTTTATCGACAACCTTCGCTGGTTTATCGTCCTTTTTAGGTTCTTCTTGCGATTTCTCAGGAACTGCGGCGGCTGGTTTTGCCAACGTCGGCTTTTTCGGAGCTTCCTTCTTGCCCAGAGGGATTGGTTCGTCCTTCGAGTAGACGGGGTTGGTTTTTCTGGCATCCACTTTTGGCGCAGTTGGTTTGGGAGCATTAGCTGATGCAACCGGTGGCGAAGGAGCTGGTGGACGTGTCGTAGGATGCACGGATGCCCGTGGAGGTGCTTGCGGTTTCGACGGAACTGTTGAAGATGGCTTTGTAAAAGAACGAGGGGCAGCTGCCGGCCTCTGCGACGGACGAGGTAGAAGGGGATTTGAATGAAGTACTGGAGCTGGAGCAACGAAAGGATGCGCCGCTGCCGCTGGTTTCTCGAATGCGGGAGGTGCAGCATGTGGTCGATGCTTGAAATATTGATGGTTCTGATTTTCAAACCTTTGCTGATTCATACGGCAATATTCGCCATATGTTCTTGGGTCCCTATTGCTAACGTGGTGCACTGGCGGTGCCAGTTGGTGGCGCCTTTGGAATAGCGCTTCGCTTGGGAGTGTCGGCTTTTTGAACTGAATGTCATTATTGGGTGGATCTTCGGCTGGGCGCTTCTTTATCTTGGTTTTGTATTTCAAAGCCAACCTTTCGGGTTCTTTCGCAGTTTCGATGGGTTTCACGAAATGCTCGATCGGCTTCTTACCTTGCTGCCTCTCTTTCTCTTTCGGCTTCTCTACGACTTGTTCATTTCTTTGACTCAATGGTTCCAACCTGGTGGGAGTTCTCCATGGAATCTGTGGTTTCTGTCTCATCTTCGCCTCCTCCGAGATCAGCTCCTTTACAGGGACCTTCTGTGGAGTTGAATTACTTGTCGAGACACTCGGAACAGTTTGTACGATCGTATCTTTTGTAGGAGATTCGATGGGCGGTTGTACGCTCACCTTGGCCACATTGGCGATTGTTTCCTTCACTGGCCCCTGTTGAACCACTTCTTTTGGCGGTGGAGAGGCTGCGGATTGGACGGCCGGTGCTTTCGCTGGAGATATCTCCTTAACGATGGATTTTTCTTTGGTTTTCTCTGCAGAAAGCTGTTCGACCACGCCAATTGCCTGCGTCGTTGGAATTGCAGCGATAGAAACGGTTTGGGCAGCACTAGCTCCAGCATCTTGCTTTGAACTTTCCGTGGCTTGTTGCTTTGGAGCATTCTGCGTCGGACTCTCTGGAACTTGTGGATGTGGATCGCTCTGTTTCGCACGTTCCACTATGGCCATCGATTTGTCCTCCACTGTACCGCCAGCCTTGACGATCAGATTTCCCACAAATTTGATAAGGTTTTGCAGGGTGGCGGTTTTTAACCTGTAGGAAAGGGATACCAACAAAAATTGAATTAAACGTAAGCTCAATTAGGAATCAACGCTTCGTTTGCATACCTTCGGGTGCGATCGCTGCAGATGGCTTCAAATTTATCATACTGCATGTTGAGCTGTACCCTCATGGCTTCTGGGCCCTTGAAACTGAGTATCAGTCCCCGTGCATTGTCCAACATGACATGGACCTCTTCGCGAAGCTCCTGATTTATGCGTTCTCGTTCTCCTAGCTCTGCCATTATCTGCAAAGAGACGACAAAATGCGATTGTTGAGTAAAATTGTTACGTGAATCGTCGATCAATTCAATTTTTAAAACAGATTGTAAGGTAAAATAAGTACAATATAATTTATCGAGTATGGTTTGATTTTTATAGATAGTCTCTTTGATGGATTGAAGCTTATATGGCGTAAAGTAGCTTAGAATAAAGCCGTTTGGCATAACTGCTATTATGCCAAATGACCCTAGACTATCTTATTATCCACATGCTTACGTCAAACAACTTTATGCTCTTCGGGATAGCCCCCTCACAGTCCATGGTTTCCGATTCCCCCTATCGTCACTAGGATGCTAACGGAATGTAAGGTAACTGACTACCATTTTCTAAAACCGGCAGTTTGTCTGGAAAAGTTTTTTTTGCTATTAATAAAGTTCTCATACAAACATCGAGCTATATCTACTGTTTTATAAGCTAGAATAGATAACAATCCATAGGTTTCATTCATTTTATTAGTGTTTTTATTTGTTTTTTTTTTTTTGTATGGTATTCAGTTGGAGCTGCCTGACAGCTTAACTTGTCAAGGCTGAACCCTCGGTCTGGCTTTTGCCAAGTTTCCCCTCTACCAGGACCAATACTCAGACGGACTAGGCAATGGCGCCCACATGAACACTGTTTTTTATTAGTATTGTGACGTGGTAGTTTATGAAAAGTACCCATATTCCCTTGCTTCTGAGAAAAGGAAGCATTATGAAAATCAGCAGCTCCATCAGAATTTGTTTGAATTAGTAGTGCATTACTAATAGTCTAGTCGAAATGGTTATGAATAATTTGTCATACAAGTGCTATTCTGATTACTATTGTCTTTTACGTAAGATTAGAGTCTTAAATGTCAAGTGTCGTCAAATCTTAACAAAATTAGGCTGTTTAGTGGTAGTTCTAGTTAATTTCATTTTTTGTTGTTAAAAGTATTTATTGGTCATTAGGTTCATATATCCTTAAAGAAAAAAGTCGCTTTCCTTGTCTGTTCAACAATTTTTCGAAACTAGCAAGTGTACCCTAATGATCGATCTCAGCGTCTTACTTTCCATAGTCATTTTTATAGTGAATATTGAAGAGTTAAGTTACCTTAGGCTTCTATTACAGTCTCCTACAAGATTCACTTTTCGGTGGCAAATGCAATGCTTCACAACGCCTACTTTCTACTTGTAAATTTTGCGAAAATGAAGCTGGAATTAGATTATTTATACCGCTGTTACAAAAGAGGTATCTCTTATTATGGCAATGTAAAAACCATATTAAAATAAGATTGTCGCCACTTATTTCTACTCAGTGAATCTACTAGTCATTTTCCTAAGAGTTCCTAAGTATTCCCTACGTCGTATATGATAACGATGTATCTAGCTAGCTAATAGTAAGAGTGGCTACGGATCATTCTGGTTAGCTAAAGGCAAACTGAACGCCACCAATAGTATTAATGTCCACTTCGAATAGATTAATTTTTTGAAATGGGCATCAATTCTATCAATGACGCAGAATGTCCGTTGGATCACATCCGAGATATTATTGCGTCTATGCCATATGAATTATGACGCGGCTTTAAGCAAAAAATGCCAAAATGTGATACCACCACTACAGGTTACGCCTTTGGTTTCCATCATATGGGCTAATGGATTATGCCCTCCCATCGCGGCAAGGTCGCATAACCAAGGGGAGGGATTTTATTAGTGTTTTTATTTGTTGCACTAGTTTTATCTTATGATAAAATTTCAATTTAGTTATTCTTCATGGTGTTTTGAACTCTTCCAAGTGTCTTGATTATATGATTATGAATTTAAAACGAGATGTTGAACAGCTGAGCTCTACACAAAGTTTCAATGGTTGTTGAAACTGTTTTATACATAAATATAATGTGAGAAAACCAAATCGAGGAAAATAAAAAATATTATCAGTGATTAGATTATTTTTAATGAGAATCACAAAAATCGAAACGTCTCTTTGACTATTTGTATTTCTATTAAACAAAAGTTGCTGCATGAGCACGAGCACTGATGACCGTACAATTTGTAGTTGCTACTCCGTGATTTGATCAGAATAATCGAAGGAACCAACAAATGTAGCTCGGAGTAGATTTGTTTTTTCTTCAATGTAAAGATTGGACTCGAAAAAATGCGACACTTTGTTTTGGGTGTAACTTTTTATCGCGTGGCTAAAAATTAATTTTTAACATACTAGTTTAGAGTGTTATGTTTATGTGTGCAAAATTTTATCGCTATATGTCAAGTAGTTTTCAAAATGCATTCGAAACAAGAAGAGCTACGCCAGCAAATCTTGGTCAGTCGCACAGATGGATCGACAAAAGGCTTGGAAACCACCATTCCACCGTGTCACGCGTTGTGAACATGTTCCAGAAGACGAAGAACATCGGACGGCGTGCTGGAAGCTGCCGAAAACCGAAAACGGAATATCCAGAGAAGGCGCGGAAATTAAGACAGTACTTCAAGAATAACCCGAACCTTTCCACCCGAGACGTGGCCAAAAAGACCCATTCGTCGAAGTGGTTCGTCCAGCAGACCATGAAGCGGGCTGGGCTACGTGTTTTTAAAGTCAGGAAGGCGCCAAACTGATCTGACAAGCAAAACTTCTTCTTCTTCTTTCTGGCGTTACGTCCCAACTGGGACAAAGCCTGCTTCTCAGATTAGTGTTCTTATGAGCACTTCCACAGTTATTAACTGAGAGCTTTCTTTGCCGATTGACCATTTTTGCATGTGTATATCGTGTGGCAGGTACGAAGATACTTGTTTGCCCTGGGAATCGAGAAAATTTCCTTTACGAAAAGATCCTCGACCAGTGGGATTCGAACCCACGACCCTCAGCATGGTCATGCTGAATAGCTGCGCGTTTACCGTTACGGCTATCTGGGCCCCAGACACGGTGGCCAAGCAAAACACGGTGGCCAAATTGCGTGCTGCGCGGAAGCTGTACCGTGAGTGGCTGGTCAAGCCAGACTGTCTCGTCATGGACAACGAGACATATATCAAGGCGGACATCAAACAAATTCCCGGCCTCGAGTTTTTTGTCGGTACGTCCCGCATGGAGGTTCCGGAAAAGTTCCGGAAGAGAAAGATGAAAAAACCTGTTGTGGCAGGCAATCTGCGAGTGCAAACAAGCTGTTAGTTGCAATCAGCACCATACATTTATCGGGCCTGTAATGGATTGGTACGAAGCGAAGGGCGTTAAAGTTACGCAACGAGGTAGACCTACCGTTCATGTTTTGTGAGTGTGTTAGTGTGTTAGTGTGCTAGGCATCCCGTTGGTTGAGTGTTGAAAATCATCAACGTTTACTGCTTGGCTTGGGCCGCGTTTTCGACCTGTGCTGTTTGGACCGGCCCGCGTGGGAAATGATTGTTAGGCGAGCTTTCTTTGTAGTTGACAGTCGTATACCCACCCTGCTTCAAATAGCTCTCACTTGAACAAAAGTTTTTTTTTTTGTATGGTATTCAGTTGGAGCTGCCTGACAAGCTTAACTTGTCAAGGCTGAACCCTCGGTCTGGCTTTTGCCAAGTTTCCCCTCTACCAGGACCAATACTCAGACGGACTAGGCAATGGCGCCCACATGAACACTGTTTTTATTAGTATTGTGACATGGTAGTTTTTGAAAAGTACCCATATTCCCTTGCTTCTGAGAAAAGGAAGCATTGTGAAAATCAGCAGCTCCATCAGAATTTGTTTGAAATAGTAGTGTAGTAGTGTCATTACTAATACTGTCTAGTCGAAATGGTTTTGAATAATTTGTCATTCAAGTCCTATTCTGATTACTCCTGTCTTTTACGTAAGATTAGAGTCTTAAATGTCAATTGTCGTCAAGTTTTAACAAAATTAGGCTGTTTAGTAGTAGTTCTAGTTAATTTTATTTTTTGTTGTTAAAAGTGTTTATTGGTCATTACGTTCATATATCCTTAAAGAAAAAAGTCGCTTTCCTTGTCTGTTCAACAATTTTTCGAAACTAGCAGGTGTACCCTAATGATCGATCTCAGCGTCTTACTTTCCATAGTCATTTTATAGTGAATATTGAAGAGTAAAGTTACCTTAGGCTTCTATTACAGTCTCCTACATGATTCACTTTTCGGTGGCAAATGCAATGCTTCACAACGCCTACTTTCTACTTGTAAATTTTGCGAAAATGAAGCTGGAATTAGATTATTTATACCGCTGTAACAAAAGAGGTATTTCTTATTATGGCAATGTAAAAACCATATTAAAATAAGATTGTCGCCACTTACACTCCCGTGCAAAAGTTTGGGTTCACCTCCTCAAAAACATACATAAGTGTTCTGTCCATATCTCTGTGATTACACGTCCAATAGGGTCCTAAACCCCTGTCTCAATTTTATTACCAAACGCTTAAGTTTAGGGCAGAAACACATGTTTACTCAATTTTTAAATGATTTTTATTGGTTTAAGTACAAAAAACATTTTTTTAATGATTTTTGAGATTTTGTCACACCCCTTGGCTTAAACTCGAATTTTGGGTATATTTTGTTTTCCGTGTCCCTTCTGAAATGTCAAATAGGAACAACCCCAGTGTTAAAACTATATGCCCTGTGGCATTTTTGTCGAAAAAGTGAATGTCAAACAAGATCACAAGTGTCAAGGTTGATATTTGGAACCATTTTTAAAATTGAAGTTAAAAAATGATATAGCCGGTATTTGAGCGGGAAAACTTGCTAAAGTAATTGCAAGAACATGCTCTTTCGTATTATTGAATAAAAACGAGAATTCATTAAACATTTTAGGACCCAATTGAAACTCTCTAAGTCGCATTCGAAAGGCAAAGAGTTATTCTCACTTCGTATGTATTTTTCCAAAAACATTATTTGAACTATGTATACTAAATTTTTACCCAAAAGTTGTGACATTTTTCAAAAAAACACACTGAAAAATCATATCTAATTTCCTCAACATTGGATCGACCAAAATTTTAAATCAAAGTATCATTAGAATCGTAAACTTATATTCTTTGAAAAGACCCCACGGAATTTTGGCGGAACAATCTGGTATTCAAAATCAATGAAACCGTCAGTCAAGTCATCGTGCAAAAGTTTGGGTTCACCTCTCAGTATGATGCAAATCGTGCAAAAGTTTGGGTTCACCTGAGCCGCACGCACATCATTTTTTTCAATATCTCTGCCATTTTTCAACCGATTTTTATAGTTTAAAGCTTTTTTGAGCGCAAATAATGGCGCGTACATGATTGGTTTGAGATTTCACAGATTTAAGTAAGTTCAAGTGAACCCAAACTTTTGCACGATGACTTGACTGAATGTTTCATTAATTTTGAATACTTTTCAGATTTTTCCGCAAAAATTTCGTGGGGTCTCTTCAAAGAATATAAGATTACGATTCTAATGACACTTTGATTTAAAATTTTAGTCAACCCAATGCTGAGGAAATTAGATATGATTTTTCAGTGTGTTTTTTGAAAAATGTCACAACTTTAAGTAAAAAATTAGTATACAAAGTTCAAAGAATGTTTTTGGAAAAATACATACGAAGTAAGAATAACTTTTTGCCTTTCGAATGCGACTTAGAGAGTTTCAATTGGACGTGTAATCACAGAGATATGGACAGAACACTTTTGCATGTTTTTTAGGGGGTGAACCCAAACTTATGCACGGGAGTGTATTTCTACTCAGTGAATCTACTAGTCATTTTCCTAAGAGTTCCTACGTAGGGACTACGTCGTATATGATAACGCATAACCAAGAGGAGGGAGCTCTAACTTGAACAAAAGTTGCTGTATAACAACCAAATTCGTCAAACACAATTTTACTTAATTCCAATCTGAATTGAAAAAAATCTCAATAGATATAAGAAAAACAAATCTTGTAAGGCAGGAATTTAAAAGTAAATTGGATACAGTTGTGATAAAGTTTTGAGCAGGATTCTGACAGGATTGTTACAGGATCACACATTCTTCGCCGCCACACACCGTTTTCCTGCACGACGACGAAGATCATCCTTAGCATTAACCACCAATCCGACCCTCGTTGCTTCGCGTTTCAGGCGGGTGGACAAATCCGTTACCATAATTTCAGGTCACGGCATGAAGCCTTTGCGAGATGCGTTGAGCTTCTGATGAAACTTATGCGTTTCTTGAGAACGGTATTGCAACTTCATCTCTTGACATTCCACGTTTTCCAGGCGGCGTTATTTGTCCCGGAATAGGCGGGTTGGCTGTATTCGCTTCAGTTTGAATCGTTCCACGTTCCATTCTATAGCACTGCAGCACACGATGCATTCTTCTCCTGTGAAACCTCGTCGAACCAATCGTTTTTTGAGTTCCGTTCCACATATCCGACAATGTTTTCGTTAATGACTGCATTGACTGTCCTCCAGCAGTTCTCAAGAGGGGCCCAATCGAGCTCACCCCCATCCGGCAACGGTGCCGCAAGATGCTGTGCGTACGCATTGGCGACATCTGGTTGTTAAAGTCGCGCTAGATTATACCGAGTCGAGCGTCGATACCGTACATCGTTCATGACTTTTGGGCGCAGTTTAACCATCAACAGGTAGCGTTCGGAGTCAATGTTAGCGCCACGATAGGCTCTGACGTCATTTATGTCATAAAAGTACCGTCCACCGATAAAAACGTGGTCGATTTGCGATTTTGTCTATTGAGATGTCCAGGTGTACCGAAACAGAAGACTCGCCATTTTCTTGATGGTGATAGATTTATAATTAGTCGTATGTCGTTCTCGTCAGCCGGTTAGCGCGCTAAACATTTCAATCGTCGGTCTAAACCCCTCCTCCTGACCAACCTGAGCGTTGAAATTTCCTATGATGATCTTGACGTCGTGGCTTAGACAGCGGTCGTACTCGCGTTCAAGCTGCTCATAAAATGCGTCCTCATCAGTGCTTCCAGAGTGTGGGCTATGCACATTGATTATTGATTATGCTTAAGTTAAATAGTCGGCGACCACCCGATCATGCGCCTTGACAAAAAAAATCCTACGATCAAATGTGTTACACTGATCGACAACCATTTGTCCTCTAAGTATTTATAGAATAAAGATATTGTTTGTGCAATAACAAAATTCTTCGTTCATTCTCTCCGAAAATTTTCTTGAAACATTCAAATTCTTTGTTTTTCCCTAAGTTCAATTATAAAGGCCCGAACGCAATGATAGCGGAACGGCAACGGAATGCGGTACCGGTTCGCCAGGATCAAGCACACCATCTCGGTTGGGCTGACAACGAATGAAATTGAACTAACACTGAGTCGACAAGCTTGTTGTAGTTCATGCTGGCGAACCGGTTCCGCTTTCCGTTGCCGTTCCGCTATCATTGCGTTTGGGCCTTAATGCTTGAATTGTCAAGACTTTGTTAAACAGTTCACGAAAAGTTGAGCAAATAACGGGGTTGCGTACATTGGGATTGAGGTGCATGCATCGCCTGATTCGGTACTCATAGCGCTAGCATCTATGGGCAAAAAACCGCTATAACGTAAACCGAAAAATATGTGTATGGAGGAATGCATCTAATAAATTAATTCTCGAGATTGAAAACTATCTACAAAAAAAATATCGTTTTTTATGTCAGCCTACCAAATATTTTTACGTAAAATTGTTTTCTGTTTTCAAGAAACTTGAAGTTAGATGCCTTTCCCAATGCAAAATAAATGTATAAAACAAATCTGCTGATCAACTGTGAACACAACCGAAGCAGACAGTCCATTGTGGAGTAATATGACTGTTACGGGGTGAAACTTTTCGGAGTTCCTTGAAGCAAATCCACCTTTGTTCCCGATGTGATAAGCTCAAAGCTGTTAATAGTTTATTGGTTAGGCTTCAATTCAATTATAAGATAATAGGCAATACTCACAATCGGTTCCTTACTCAGTTAAGATAACAATTTTCCTGGGTATACAATAATTATTTAATGTTTTTTAGTTGCACAGTTGCCTGTAATTCAATTTAACAATTAGCTTAAGTACAAATATTATAAGAAGTTAATTCACTTGATAAAGCTTGCTCCATCCAAAACAATGATTTGCCAATAATAAGTAATCATCCTTATTTGACAGAGAGTTCAAATTTGACTTCTTGTCTCACACAATGACCCGCGGAACGTCAACGACGTCGGGGGGTGTATCGATGAACACTTGCGTCGCAACATCCTCCCCCTCGTGCCGTTTGAACACTTGTTCGTTGGCACCACCTCTCTTACTGCATGCTCCGTGATTTTCAACGTTATCATCCTGGCCATAGTCGAAAGCTTTCCGATGTTCACAATCGAAGACATCCAGAATGGCAAGTTTGCAAACAGGTCTCCTTCTTAAGATCCCAGTTGACGTCTCCACATCGGCTTGACGTATGATGCCATCTTTACCGGGATAGGTTTGGGTCACTCGACCACGGATCCATAGGTTACGCACTTTTCCGTCAACCACCAAAACCAGCGCTCCCTCTTTGATCGGAGATACATCGTAGAACCATTTTGACCGTCGAGATATTACTGGTAAGTACTCGACGATCCAACGGCTCCAGAATGAATCTAGTCTATTTTGAATACACGCCCAACTGCTCTTCAAAGCCTTTCGATCGTCAATTGGTTCTTTCACTTGTTGCTGAACTCCACTAGAGCTGAGCAACAGGAAATGATTCGGGGTTAGCGATTCCTGCTCCTGACTGTCTAGCGGCAGGAAAGTTAACGGCCTAGAGTTAATCATATGTTCCGCTTCGGTCAGCAACGTCATGAACGACTCATCGTCCAATTTTCGTGAAACAGGTAGGGTACCTAGGGCGGTCTTCACGGAACGGACCATCCGCTCCCAACATCCGCCCATATGAGGAGCAGATGGTGGATTGAATCGCCATTTGGTGTTCGCGTCAGTAAATGTACTGCTGATTGCAAGATTGATCTCCCGCAACTCATTCTCGAGCTCCCGGCTAGCACCAATAAAGTTGGTTCCATTGTCCGTATATACTTCTTGTGGAGCCCCTCTCCGCGCAATGAACCTTCGAATTGCTTTTTTGCATGAATCAGTAGATAGAGTGTGAACTACCTCCATGTGTATAGCGCGTACCGTTAGGCACGTGAATATGGCTACCCAACGCTTGACTACACTACGTCCAACTTTTACAAGGTAGGGCCCAAAGTAGTCGATACCCACAAATGTAAAGGGCCGAAGAAAAGGTGTTGTACGGAACCGAGGTAGTTCACTCATCTTTGGATCTGCAGGCGTTGCCTTATACACTCGACACCACTGGCAACGTTTAGCTACAGTTCGGATCTGTAGCCTAAGTTTCGGAACGTAGAATCGTTGGCGAATTTCGTTTACGATAGTCTCATTGTTGCCGTGACGAAATTTACGGTGATACCAATCAAGTAACAGATTTGTGATCGGATGTCCCTTAGGCAGAATTATTGGGAATTTAGTATCATGATTCACATAATCCACGGCTGCAAGTCGTGCATCTACTCGCATCACTCCATGCTCGTCTAATACAGGAGGTAGATTCGCTAGCGGACTGCTCCGGCTTAATGGTTGTCGATCGTCTGGTGCCAATTGCACATTGCGTTTTAGCGTTGCTACTTCATCTGGATAACTATCTGACTGCGCGATCCGCCATAGACCCATTTCTGCATTCCGCAAATCTTCGCAGCTAATGTTTCCGCTATCATCGTAGTGTTCGCTTCTAGTTTGGTGCAAAAGCTTCTCGCTGAACCGGTAGACATATGCCATACTCCGCAACAGTCGCTCGTATTTGGAGAATCGTAGCACATCGATCATTGGAACCGACAGAAAGTGGCTACAAACGTATGCTGGTCGCAGCTCTTCCAAAGGTTCATCAGCCACAGCGAACTTATCTCTTGGCCATTCGCTCTCTTCCTCGTACAGAAAGGCAGGTCCTCGCATCCAGCGGCTGTCAGGCTTGCAGTTGGGACCTTTTCCCCACTTTGTAGCTTCATCAGCAACATTGATTTTTGTTCCCAACCAACGCCACTCCTCGGTACTTGATAGGCTCAGTATCTCGTTGACTCTGAAGGCAACATACTGCCGATATCGACGCGCATCTGACTTTATCCACGAAATAACAGTACTAGAGTCGCTCCAAAGGTACGTACGTTTGATCTCGATGGAATGGCCTTCTTCAATTGTCCTGCGTAGTCGTGCTCCAATTACTGCTGCCTGCAATTCTATCCGAGGGACCGATACTAGTTGCAGTGGAGCTACCTTCGTTTTGGAAGCTACTAAAGCACATCGTACTTGTCCTCGATCTCGAACTCGAAAGTATGCTACTGAGCAGTATGCCTGCGCACTCGCATCCACGAAAATGTGGAGCTCAAGGTCTTCATAGCACGCTGGATCGTATCCTGGAAAGTATCCTCGTGGAATTTTGATGTTGTCCATCTCTTTCAAAATCTGCAGCCACAATTTCCATCGCACGAACAGTTCTTCGGTTATCGACTCATCCCAATCTACATTGGCTCTCCAAACATCTTGCAGCAAGATTTTTCCTTGGATTACTAGAGAACCGACTAGGCCCAAAGGATCATAGATTTTCATTATGAAGCTAAGCATCTTCCGTTTTGTCGGCACGATCTCGCTGTCTACTAGTGTTTCAAGGTCACCGTGTAGTCTGAGGGTGAAGTAGAAAAAATCCTCACTTGGTATCCATGATATCCCAAGTACTCGTTCGAACCCGCTCTGGCTGTTCATAGCGAAGTCCTTCACTGTAGCTGGACTAACTTCGCCGATTGCTTCTAGGACTGACGATCTATTCGATACCCAGTTCCGTATGCGGAAACCGGCTTTCTGATGTATCGCCGCTACCTCCAATGCCAAATTGACGGCTTCTTCTTCCGTGTCGACGCTATCGAGATAGTCGTCGACATAATGTTTTTTCTGGATCGCTTCGGCTGCTCTTGGATAATGTTGTTCATTCTCAGCAGCATTTAGGTTTTTTACGTACTGAGACTGCGCGGGTGAACAAGTTGCTCCAAATATGGCGACGTCAGACGCCATTGTCACCATCGGCTTTCTTGATGAATTCCGGTAAACGAATAACAGTGCACTTCTATCTTGCTTTCTAATTCTGACTTGCAGGAACATTTCCTGAATATCACCAGAAAATGCAACCTCCCGTTCACGAAACTTGAATACAACGGATAGCTGTGGAGTCAGCAGATCGGGACCTTTAAGGAGCATCGTGTTTAACGACACTCCACCTACTTTTGCTGCCGCATCCCAAATAACTCGTACCTTCCCAGGTTTGTTTGGGTTCAGCACGATTCCTAATGGAAGATACCAAGTTCGTCGTGGATCAAACTCCGACATCTCCTCTTTCGTGACTTCGTGGATGTAGCCTTTGGATTCATAGTCGGCTACCTGTTGCCGCATACTGTCGTAAAGTTCCGGATTACTCTCTAATCTTTTCTCAAGACATCTGAAGCGTCGCTCAGCCATTGGTCTACTGTCTGGAAATTCAAAAGAGTCTTGTTTCCAGAGTAGACCGGTCTCAAACCTTCCACTTGCCGTTCGAACTGTTGTCTCCTCGAGGATCTGACGAGCTCGTTGTTCTTCTTTGCCCTCCAAATGGGGAGCAACGGACACGCCTAGACTTTCTACTGAGAAAAACTCACACACGTAATCTTGGAGATCGCGATCAGACGTATCCGTGCATAAATGCATTTGTCGATGTTGGAAATTCGCTTCTCCCCCTCGTACACGGCCACATATCACCCACCCGATACGAGTTTTCGCAGCGATTGGTTCCTGATCTTTCCCTTCTCGAAGCTTCGTCGTGGTTAGAAGATGCGAATTGCTCAACCCGATTAGCAGCCCAGGAACAGCCTTCTGGAAACTCTTGATGGGCAAATGGCGTAGATGTCCATGTTCTTCTGACAGCGATTCGTAATTTAAAGTTTGCTCTGGAAGGCCAAGGTTTTCTACGGTGTACACTTCCGATAGGTTGAAGCGTTTTTGACTACCGGGCTCCGAGATGCTCAGTGTCTGCAGTTCTGTAGTGGCGATTTTCTTATTTATACCACTTGTCCAGTGAATACACAAAGAGTGCGCTCTCCCGGTTACTCCCAGCTCATTCGCGATCGTCTGTTCAACCAGTGTCGCAGAAGAACCATCGTCTAGGAAGGCGTAAGTGTTCACTACACCATTCTTCCCGTGAAGCGTCACCGGCAAGATCTTGAATAATGTCGACGATACTGGTTGACGATGGATAGTGACAGTGGCATTGGTGGTATTCACGGTCTGTTTCTTAGTGGGCTCATAGTGCAGTAGACGATGATGACGTTTCTGGCAGTCATTAATCCCGCAAACCTCGCCTTCGCATGGCCAACGCGTGTGGCAAATGAGACATCGACGACACAGCTTGTTCTCCTTGACGTAGTTCCATCGACCGTCGATCGAAAGTCTTTTAAAACCCGCACAGTTTGCAGCCGTGTGGTCGTGACTGTTGCAAACAGGGCATTTTTTAATTGCTTCTTCTCCTTTACCTTTGGCATGCTTGTACTGTTCTCGTGAAACACCAGATGGAATGTTCAGTTGCTTAGTGTTATTCTGCTCATGTGTAGCATGCGCATTTATGAACGCTTTATCCTTTGCTCTGCTTCTCTCCTCCTTCGCAGGTTTTGTCGCAGAAGTAAGAACGCAAAAGTTAGTTACGCCGCTGGTAGCTGTGGTAACTTTCTTCATATATTCGCTAAATGTGTTCAAATCGACAATCTCGAGATTTTCTTGGTGTAGCGCCCAGCTGAATTTGATGTTAGCTGGTAGCTTATCTACAAGCTCCTGTAGCAGAATGGGGTTGGAAAGATGGTTCTCCATTCCTACAGCCTTCAGATGCCCACACAAATTTTGTACTGCCAAACCAAACTGAATTAGCGTCTCCAGTTTTTCCGCCTTGGGCGCCGATGTGCTACGCACTTTAGCGATCAGATTATGAACGATCTGCTCTGGTCTACCATACAATGTCTGAAGTGTAGACAGGACGTCCGGTACGGTGGATGGATGCAGGAGAAAACTGCTAACGGCTTCCTTGGCGGCACCTTTCAAAGACCGTTGAAGACGTAACAAATTTTCCGAATTAGAGTAGCCACATGCCTCAGTAGAGTGATTATAGCTACTGATGAAAAGCGGCCATTCTATGGGATCTCCAGCAAACACTGGAAGCTCCCTTGAAATAACTTGTCTTGCCGCTAACTGATGAGGTGTAGGACCCTGGGCCAACGGTAGGGGGTGGATAGGTTCAAAGAGATTCATATTCGCCGGAGCATTATTTACGAAATGTGATTGCTCTAAGGAATCAAAGGGAGGCCCTATCTTTGGAGTTACAATAGGTGTAGTGGGTGTCCCTACTCTCTTATAATGGCTATCGATACCCGATCTAGATGTTGCTCTGTTCGGATTTTCTTGGTACATCTGATTTGGTTTCATTCGATCGAATTGTGACTCACTTACCGTCGCCGTCAAAGGGTTGTTACTCACGGCCAAGTCTTGGTGTTCGCTCACTGGGGAATTCGTATGCTGTCCCGACGTTGATATCTGCCCATAACCGAGTCGCATGAACTCCAACTGCTCAGTTAGCTGCTGTTCCGTTGCAAGATATTTTTGCTTCTCCTCGTCACGCATCGCTTTCTCCTGGGCATACTGCTGCTCGAAAAGCTTCAGTCGGTTGATCAGGTCCAATTCGCGTTTCCTCCGTATATCATTTTCTTTCTGATGCTGCAAATCGATGTCATGCTGCCGCTTCAGAATGGCTTCAATTTCCTGGAGCCGCTGTCTGTCCTGCTCACGTTGTTCCTCTGATTGTCTCAGAAGCTGAAACAATTCTCTCTCACGTTGCTCCCTTTGCTGCAAGTCTTCACGCTTATCCGAATATTGCTGTTCACGGGCATGCTGCTCCCGTATCTCTTTTGTTTCACGCTGCCAAATTGTGTACGGTAGAGGATTCCTAATCAGCTTAGGAACTATCCTCGGTAGCATGCCTGCGTCCGATGGTTTCGAAATCTGGGCGATATCAGGATTCGTAGGATTGTCCTCTTCTAAAATTCTGTCGTAACGTCGTATATCTACCAGCGCTAGATTCGATACATCGGAATGCTTCCCAGGGTTCAACTGCTGTTGCACATTTCGCTGATTACCGTCATCATCGATTTTCGAACTATCCCCGATAGAAATACTATCAGTAGTTCTAGGAATTGAATCAACATTTTCCTTAGCGCAACGCGGGGCTCGCGAGAGATCCACATCGATGGTTTTACTGATTTCCACAGGAGTGGACGAACCGACAGGTCCTGTAGTTTGGTCCGGAAATTTGCTCCGTTTATTCGGTCCATCCGATGGTGAGTCTTCCGACATTAGTTGTTGCTTGAACCACGCTTCCACCTTTTGCCGACTGCTTGCCTGACTTCGACCGCTTCTTACGCTCGCCGCATCTTCATCCTGCTGGCGAAGCAATTCGTGTTTCCGGGCCAAGTATTCCTTCTCACGTTCAAGTTTCTCATTCATTGCCTTCTCCACTAGCAACTTTTCCTTCAGCAGCCTTTCTTCCTCCACTTTTTCTCGCAAGCACCGTTCGTCCTCGAGTTGTTGGAGTTCTCGGGCGATCTGGGCTCTCCGCGAGCTCGAAATGCTGGATCGTCCAGCCGTAGATGGAGCAGGAGGTGCAGGCACTTTCGGCAAACATCTTGCACAAACGAATTCTCTCGATTGCACTGTAGCTACGTCCATATTCGCGCACGATAAATGATACCAACATTTGCAGTTTCCACATTGGACCATATAAGGCTCGACGTTGTTTGGTCGCCTACATTCCGCGCAATCCGTGTCATTCCCGTGCTCGAGGTCAATTACCGAAGGCTCGAAGCTGACTCGTTCTACTCTATCTGGAACAGCACTATCCGCATGACTGCAGGACGGGGAGTTGGCTCTAGCTGCTTCTTGAGTTGCTCGGGTTTTGGACCGAGTCTGTCGAACGAATGATCGCTGCATCTTGGTAACGATTCTTTGAGAATGTTACGGGGTGAAACTTTTCGGAGTTCCTTGAAGCAAATCCACCTTTGTTCCCGATGTGATAAGCTCAAAGCTGTTAATAGTTTATTGGTTAGGCTTCAATTCAATTATAAGATAATAGGCAATACTCACAATCGGTTCCTTACTCAGTTAAGATAACAATTTTCCTGGGTATACAATAATTATTTAATGTTTTTTAGTTGCACAGTTGCCTGTAATTCAATTTAACAATTAGCTTAAGTACAAATATTATAAGAAGTTAATTCACTTGATAAAGCTTGCTCCATCCAAAACAATGATTTGCCAATAATAAGTAATCATCCTTATTTGACAGAGAGTTCAAATTTGACTTCTTGTCTCACACAATGACCCGCGGAACGTCAACGACGTCGGGGGGTGTATCGATGAACACTTGCGTCGCAACAATGACATTTTCCTCCACATAATTTAGAAAGACCCAAATTTTCTAATTTTAATATTGATTTTCAGAGGGGCCTTCCATAGCCGAGTGGTTAGAGTCTGCGGCTACAAAGCAATGCCATGCTGAAGGTGTCTGCTATATAGCAGAATAAAATATTCAAATCGTGATAATTTTTTTATTTCTCTCAATTTTTGCATTTTTTTTTTAATTTCAAAAAACTTTTCTAGTTTTGGAATCTGTATTGATATTGACCATTAGTCGTCTCGTTTTGAAGATATTCCGATATTCCTTGGGGACCGAAACTTTTTTAAATTGCTTTAGCCGTCATTTTGTGTTTAGTCAATTTATCAAAAAAAAAAAGTTAGCTATACAATATCAGGTGATAAGTAGCTTCTCTGAAAAAAATCATACAAATCGGTTAAGTTGTCTCCAAGAAATCTAAAAATTATAACATGATGTTTTTTTTTAAGTTTTCAAGAGCTTTCTACGGTCGGAGTGACACCAGAAACATAAATGCTCATTACTCAAAAAGGGTTGCGCCAATTTGTTTCATTCTTTCACAACAAACTGTAAAAAAAATCTGTAGCCTGAGTTATTTACGTGAGCTTTGGCTACGCGAAGGAATATCGGAATATCTCTGGATCTAGATGACCAATAATTGAAATCGATGCAGATACTGAAACAGATTTGAAAACTTGTAAAACAAATGGTACAAAAGTATGGAAAAACAAAATGAGGTATCAAGATTTATTTTTTTTTTTCGTGGTGAAAATACGATGCTCTCTGCTAGTAGAGGGGTTGAAGTTCCAGTACTTTATTATTCAAAACAAAAGCAAGCATCAACAAAATACGAGGGATATAGACGTGATTGGGGACTCCTTAGCCGAGTGGTTATAGTCCACGGGTACAAAGCAAAGCCATGCTGAAGGTGTCTGGGCTCGATTCCCGGTCGGTCCAGGATATTTTCGTAATGGAAATTTCCTTGACTTTCCTGGGTATAGAGTATAATCGTACCAGCCACACGATATACGAATGCGAAAAGGGCAACTTTGGCAAAGAAAGCTCTCAGTTAATAACTGTGGAAGTACTCATAAGAAAACTAAGCTGAGAAGCAGGCTCTGTCCCAGTAAATACGTAATGTCATAGAGAAGAAGAAGAAGACGTGATTGTATTGACCTTTCGGTCTGTGTCCTTCGATATTTTATGCAATCAAATCAACAGAATGTAATAAGAGTTTCAACTGTAGAAACACTCATGCGGAAGTGTTCGTTAAATACGTCAAGCGAAAAAATGACTTCCGAAACCCACCATTTCCAAAAAAACACTTTTTACAATAACATTATCGCCTAATTCAAATTTGTCAAAATTTTCGTCTGCTAAAATCTGTGATATCATTTTTTTTTTTTTCAAACAAAAATGTTTGATCTTTTCCAATGCTAGATAACGAGTGTTGATATGACGGTTGCTCTCTGCAAACTAGAATATGAAAAATCCTGATTCACTGCAGCTCAGAAATTTTCCGATCCTGAAACGAATTAAAAACCAACAATCAAAGCACAAAAGGTTACTTTTAGTTATTCAAAACACAACTTCAAAATTTTATTTAAAAATTATTCATCGAATTCAAGTTATGATCAATCAAATTAAATTACTATGCTTACATTGAAACTTTCACACATTTAAAACTCGGATACGTTATTTCAGCTCGTTTCTAATAATGGGGTGCAAATCCATCAAAAATCACTTTTATGCTTTTCGTTCACGACTGAATATTCTTCGATATATTCCTTTACTCAATGACAAAAAACATTCGATTCCTAATGTTTCGGCTCAAATCCACGCCTCAATTTCATTCGATTCATTTTAGCCACACGCGAACAAAGCTTCACTGAAAATATAACTGCCAAGCGTTGAAAATCGAAATATTCCTATGACTCAAGCTACGAACAAAGCTTTGCTACAAACTGTACAGCGAAGCGTGCGCTGCCATTTAGATTCGTCGTTTTTTTTCAACGATACATTAACCGGATGCACACACTAACACAACAACACCACGTCTGCCACACCCGAGCATTTTTCACTTTTCTACTGCGAAGTAGGCCACAATTTCATCACAACGTCGTCATTATCCGTTTGCCTCTATGAATAAAATGTTCTCGAATATTCCAGAGCAGCTGAAAAATAAACAGATTAAATAGCACCATTCATATTCCAACCGAATGAATGAACGGCGAGGAACAGTGACTAATAAACAGCTATCTTAATCAAAAATCTCTGTTGCAACCAAGGCAAAGCCACAAAATTTTCAACACTAGCCTATCACTTACATTTCCTACTGCTAATAAAATTCTCCTCAAGCAAACATCTGTGCACAGCACGATGGCTTGATTAATACTGAAAAAAGTACAGCACTCTGTGCAGCTGTACACCGCAGCACCAAACGAGCGACAACCGAACGACTGGAACGAAGCAGCATTCGGCTCGGGTGGTGTTCGGGCTCGCTCGGTATGGTTCGACGAAATAACATGAAACTGTGATAAGTTGATTTTATGTCTGTAGTAGGTTTTCGTTGTATGTGACGATAGTCGTCACAAGGCCACGAGTAAAATATTATCAAAAACGCATGCGAGTACAAGATTTAACGCGATTGAACATGATTAAATAATGTAGTTATTTTGGATAATCTTCAAATCTTATTGAAGTTGATCAAATTTAGAAGCACAATTTCGGCAGCGATAGTAGGGCTACTTTAGTGCGCAGTATAATTAATCACTTAGAAATGAATTGGTGAATACATACAGCGAAGGGTTACAAGTTTTTCCTATGTCTATCTAAAGATCGATTTGTAAGAATGTAAGTGCATACAAAGAGGCGAGGGAAGGATCAAATGTCATAAACTCATCAAGAATAAGCAAGAAACCTCACACTGATGGCTAACGGTACGACGACCACTCGAGTCGTTCGCTGCCTAGTGGAAAGATACGAATGTACAAGCAAACATGTGGCAACACTCTTCTGTTCGCCGATGTTTTATTTTTTATTGCCTATGGAAACGAGTCAAATTGAATACACCTCGAGCGGGACGCGTGAACATCCGTGAACGGAGGGATGGTGCACAGTGTTTCATTTCGTCGATCTCGTGCGATTCATTAAGAACGATTAGACCATTGAATTTAGCGTTGTAACTTCGGAGCAGCTTATGAGTCATTTTACGAGACGTTTCGGGACAGCTGATCGCCGCAACGGCGTCGATTGACAGGAGACCTGGGATTAAATCCAACGTAATTTTCAACAACGCCTCATCTTACCAAACGAGGACATGGATGACAAAAATGAGATCCAAAAATGTTCGTTACTGTCTTTGCTGCAACATTACACCTAGTTATTGTATCAGCTACCTCTTCGTTACCCATATTGCACATAAAAAAGCACTTGTGATCAGAAATGTGTTAATAATTTTTCTTCATTTAGGTTTTCGCCTGGATGAAAAGCTACGCTAGAAATGCGCACAGTCATCAACTATCATCATCGCGAAAACCGACGACGATGATTGAAAAATCCCAGGTGAAAATGTCATTTCACCTGCTTCGTAAAACGGCTCATTGTCCATTTTATAAATGAAACTTTGCAGGCAGGCGGTTGTGAATCGCGTGAAAGTAACAGCACCTACCCTCTCGGTTACCAATGGCTTTTAGGGCGAGATCACAAGTTATGCAAGATTTGGAGTTACTAGCTTTATCGTAGAGTGGTTTATTAATTGAAGGCATTCCATAATATGTTTGTCACAGTTTACCAGTTTTTTAATGCAAACACGTAGGAGAACTTAAATATTCTCGGTAGTCTAAGCAGCTGAATTTTTAAGAAGGCAATTATATACAACAATAAAGCACAACAATTAGCAGGATACACCTGAAATACACTTGAGCACTTATTGGTTATTATACACAAAACACTATTTTGTTTTCTGAGTCATCTATTTTTCCTCACCAAAGTCACGAGGCACTTGTTCTTTTATCGGCAATGCACACATTTAAAAAAAAAACGGATTACGGTGAAACTTCACCGTAATCTCACCATCTGAAGCTTCGGTGAAAAATCACCGAACAATCTGTAAAATCTTTGAACAAAATCATAAAGAAAAACAAGAAAATGGTTCAGAGCGGGGATCGAACTCCCGACCTACCGATCAGGAAGTAGGCTTGTTACCACTAAGCCAGCTTTCACTGCTTGTTAGTGGTGTGCAAAAACTGAAACAAAAGGAAGCTCATGCCTGCCAGAGCGACTGTCACACGATTTCACAGTAGTTCGGAAAATAATGCTGTTACCGAACTGTTCGTTAGTATTTAACAGGGTTACAGCAAAATGGTTTGTTTCACGGATTTTGTCGGTGAAATAGTAGATTTCACTGGAAAACCAGTATATTTGTTGTTTACAGTTCAATTTCGGTGATTTACTTCACAGGAAAGGGTAGAAGCACCAGTTTTGGCCATACGCCAATTGTAGCCATAGTGGATTCTTCTCTTCTTCGTGGCATTAACGTTCCCACTGGGACAGAGTCGGATATTCAGCTTAGTGTTCTTATGATCACTTCCATAGTTATTAACTAAGAGCTTTCTTTGCCTAAGTTGCCATTTTCGCATTCGTATATCGTGAGGCAGGTACGATTATACTTTATGCCCAGGGAAGTCAAGGAAATTTCTATTACGAAACGATCCTGGACCGACCGGGAATCGAACCCAGACACCTTCAGCATGGTTTTGCTTTGTAGCCGCGGACTCTTACCACTCGGCTAAGGAAGGCCCCATAGTGGATTATACAGCGTTTTACATAGCCAATCAGTATAAAACCTTTAGTGTTCAGTAGATCATGTTCACATGATAAAACTACATTCATTTGCTTGTCCAAATTGATCCAAAACATAGGAAAAACAATTAATTGTCCTTATAATTTTATTTCCCATATACCTAATTTGGCCAAGGCACTCCTAATTTGGCCACTCTCAGAAGAAATCGTTGCGATTGGCCAATTTGGAAACCGAAATTAAATCTCTGGCCGAAACCGGTTCTGGTGGCCTATATTAACCAACGGAATTTTTAACGCGAAAAAATGGTTTTAGTTCAGTTTCGATATTTTGTATATATAATATGGATTGAAAGCTTGCATTTGACATATTTGTAGTATAAATACGGCCTCCCATATAATTTTAACTGACATTTTCTCTTAGGCTGGCCAAAACCGGTGCTTCTATCCTACAGCGATTTATTTTAAGTGTGCAATTACTATTGTCGGCAACTAAAAATGTTCTTTTCGGCAATCCAAAACTGTGCAAAAACTAGTTAATGTATTGATAATTTTTCGGTAAATTTTGGGTTGAATGGCCGAAAATTGTACATTTTAGCGTTTCGTCGTAAATGGACGGTGTCTAAATTCGTTTTCATTTATTTTATCAAATATTTTTTATATTCAATGTCACAATGGCAGCATTTCGGCTGTAAAAATTGCAATGTCATGGTTATAAACTTGCAGCAGGTGCGAATCCAACAAAGAAGTTGCAGCATGACGCCATGGTTGATTGATTCATAATATTGTGCACTGCAATAAAAATCCACGGAACGCGATTATCGGATTACTTGAATTTCAGAGTTACGTTTGAATGGGTTACATGCATGCCCGCTACTCGTCACATAGTACCGCCGCACATGCGCGTAAGGACGCGGCCAGGGTAGACGCGAATTGCGGTGCGAAACGAAAATTGCACGGGAAGGAATAACAAATTATTGATAATGAAATGTCAAACTCCAAAGGATTTTCGCGTCGCTTTGTATGACGCGTCTACACTGGTCGACACCTAATATTGTCTGCGCGTTACTGCCGCCGCTGGATGTGGATTTAAAATTAGCGCCGCAATATTTTTATTTTTATTTTTTTTTATCCACTCCTGATCCTGAAGAAAAAGAAAGACACACGGTCCTCTAGTCCTCACTCGAGATGGGGGTATTATGAACACCATGGCAGGGCGAATACTGCCGGATTTTATTTCAGTGCCGAGAGTTTTTCCGGAGAAAATACAAAGACAGACATGAACAGCCATCCAAATTGTCGCGGCTAAATGTTCCATCGATTCCGGAATGTCTGTGAGATATGCATTGATCATGTACCAGATGCCGAGAATCATGCTGCAACCAGCTCATTTTAAATAGTGTTCATTTTACCCCCAGTTCACATTACCCCCATTGTATGTTCATTTTACCCCCAACCAAGTATATGTTCATATTACCCCCGTTACATGTTCATTTTACCCACATGTTTGGAACATTGACTCTGTGGAAAAAAAATTTCAAAATTATAACAATGTTGATAAAATTCTATTTTTATCACAATATTTCAACTTGTTACATTGCATAAAAATCCTTCTTCAATTCTGAGCAATTGAAAAAGAATCTGAAAACTTTATACGCAAGAAACCATGAGAATTGCTAAGGGTGTTTATTTTACCCCCAGTTCTCCTATGAATACCACTCTCCGAATTTGTGTTCGAGGTGTTCGATCAGCAAAATTCGAATTAAAATCCAAACCATGTTAGTAATTTTTTTTACCTTCATATTATTCTCAGTGTATGAGAAAATCAGAATAGACCCTTTGCAAATCAACTCACTTGTGATTTGACACAAATATATCATCCTCTGATTGCCTGGTAGAACAACAGGAGTGTTGCCAAAATAGTTAAACTATTGGAAGACGTGTATTTTATATGTTTCTCGGTATATCTTTAGATAAGAAAAGAATTGACTGGCTCAATTATTACCAATGCATGCTTTGTTGCCTAATTCCAATAAATTAATTAGTTGTGTTCGATTTTTTCTATGAATTTAAATTGTGAAGAAAAAATACACCGCAATTGAATATGGTTTTCTGACAACCTACTCCCGTAATATAAAGTGATTGCCGAGGAAAGCATAGTGCAATAATTTGTGATTTGAAGCATAAAAATTAAGTATTTTCGAGTGCCTTGTAGACAAATCAGAAGTTTAAGTGATCGTTGCGTAGCTTTTGTGACAAATTGATTTTCGTTGCTCTCTTTGCATTATTACAAAAAAAAACTGATTCACCTTTTTCATCGTAAGCTAGAAACATTGCGGAAATGAGTTTTGGCGAAATTTTTAGCCAGAGGAGATCGATTAAGTCAAATAAGTCCTTACAGTATTTAATATGAAAATTCTGAATTTTGAATATATGTTATTGAATTGTACCTAATTTGTTTATTTGTTTATACTACATCAACAGGCAAGTAGTAGCCCCAATGATGTCTTAAAATATATGTATATGCAAACATTAACAACAAAGTACAGTGACGTCAAAACAATAAGAATGAATTTAAAAACAAATATTAAATAGTCAGGCAATAAAACATAAACTAAACACTTAGACTAATTATCTCGTTCAGAGAAAAACAATGAAAATCTTCGACGAAGCGTCTCTCGGGTAATGTTGATGTATTGGATAGGTTACAAGAATTCGTTGAAACGCGCAGTATATTACCTCGAACCTCCTTTGGATTCCGAAAACATTCGTCTACAAACACTTGCCTCACCTACGTGGTGAATCTCATCAAGGCCAACAAGCGTCAAGGATTTGTATCTGCGATGATCTGCATTGATCTATCGAATGCTTTTAACGCCGTGCAGACGGAAACGTTGGAACGGATATTGTTGTCGTATTCGGTGCCGAACGATGTTTCGAGAGAAACAACGTGATAGTAGAACAACTAAGAAACATGGAAGCAATCGAGGACGGAAGTGAAGTTAAGTTCTCCTACGTGGAGAGGATATATTTCAAAAACAAGGAACTGTTTGACAAAATAATGGTTGTGGAGAAGTTAAATACGGAGAACCAGGTATCGAACACAGTTGAGATAAACTTGACACTAGAAGGAATGGTAGGACATAAGAAAATAAACCTACCACCGGTAAAAATGAAGCAATCAGCGCTAGCGGTTATGAATGAGAATTATCATGGCCGTGGAAGAATTTTCACGGACGCTTCAAAATCAGGAGAAACAAGCGGAATAGGAATCTTTATCGAAGATTTTGACATCAGGCGATCTTTTCGGCTGGAAGGAGATGTTAGTATTACAGCGGCGGAGCTGAACGCGTTGAGTGTGGCCATGCAGTTTGTAGAAGAAGGACAACTGCAACACTACGTCATTTATACGGATTCTATGACAGCATGTTTCATGTTGGCAGACGCAATGGAGTCGAATGCAGCAGAGACAGTCATAGCCTACATATTGGAAACAACTCGGAAATGGCGAACCACATTCCAATGGATTCCCAGTCATGTAGGTGTGATTGGAAATGAAATTGCAGACCAGTTAGCGAAGGAAGGCTTAAACCAAACATCTGTGATGGAACATTAACTATTCGCAAAAGATGTAATGAGGCAGATCCGAGAACAAACGACGCAAGCGGCACAATGGTGGTATCAAGAATACTTACGCGAGAAAGGAAAGAGATTCTTTGATCTACAGCAACAGCTATATGATAAGCCATGTTATTATGGGTAAGACTTCAAAGGCCAGGACATACGGCTACTGAACATGATGACATGACTGGACATAATTATGCGAAAAACTGGTTAGCCAGAATGAAGATACACTGAGAACAGCGTTGCGGTTGAAAATACTATATCAGAGGGTTAAATTAAATACACAACGCCACTTGATTTGTGCAGACTAAATTCGCATTTATTTAGAATATTTTGTGCATTCAATTTTACCATGTCACCATTTGTATAGTAAAAATTACTATATCATGGTTAAAAACTTGCAGCAGACCAGAATCGAACCGAGGATCTGGCGATTGCCAAGCGCGAACGCTAGCCGCTCGGCTATCGACGCGGTTGGATTGAGAGGGAACAAAACGCAAATAAAAAGCGTTCATGATAGCTCAATCGTGGTTGGGATAGTAAATTTAAAAACACGTTCATGGTTCTCATTACTGCAACGCTTATTTCAGTGTAGTGGAAGATGGTGATTGTGATCTGTGTGAAGAGGAGGAAACTGCAGAACATTCGATTCTGTTCTGCCCACGATACAACAACGTTAGAGCTGGATATAGCTACGTATGTGCATATAGAAGTTTAGCAGAAATGTTTGAAACGAAAAATATGGAACTGTATAAGGAAATGGTAGATTTCGTTAAAAAGTGTGAGCTGGACTTGTAACGCCAATTACGGAACCCGTCTTTGGAGAAACAGGACATATAGTCAACTTGACTGGCCCTACTTTAAGTCGAGTGATGGCTCGCACAGAAGAAAGAAGAAGAAGAAGAAGAAGAAGGGTAATGTTGAAATCAAACAATGAAGATACTCTGTTGAAAACTCGCTGTAGTCCACTAAGAGCACCGTGAAGTCCTTAATTTGTACGAAATAGAAGCAGTCTTAGCATGATGTTTTTGTGAAGCGAGCGTGGTCGGACGTTCAAATTAATTTGTTCCAGAATAGTTCCACAGTCGCATCGACTGTGCAACGTCCCTGCAACACATCCGCAATAGTCAAAGCTCTTATGACATCCCTTCTACAGCGAAGAAGGTTCAAGTCTATTAGCTGACAACGACTTTCGTAGCTCGGCAGGCGAAACGGATCTCTCCACGGTAACTTGCGAAGTGCGAATCGAAGAAATCTTCGTTGGACAGATTCGATCCTTTCCGCTCCATTGTTGTAAGCGGGGCTCCAAACCGCAGCGCCGTATTCCAGCGTGGAGCGCACAAGAGAGCAATAAAGCGATTTCAGTCTGTAAACATCTGAGAAATTCTTGGCGATTCTGAAGATGAAACCGAGAGTTGTCGAAGCTTTACTGACCTTATACGAAATATGTTGTTTGAATGATAACTGTGAATCAAGGAAAACACCTAGGTCTTTGATGTGATCCACACGTTCGAGACTCGTCCCGAGCAAACTATAAGGGAATCATGGAGCACTTTGTTGGATTCACTATCATACCATTTAGAGAGCACCAGCTGGCAAACAAGTCAAGTTGTTGTTACAGGTACAAACAATCAGCAGTTGAGCGTATTCGTAAGAACAATTTCAAATCATCCGTCATTGAAATAAAGCAAGAAAATCACCAGGTGACTTCCTTGTGGTATGCCGGAAGTAGCATGAAAGCTGTCGGTGCTGCAGTCCCCTATCACGACTTTTAACTGACAATCGGTGAGATACGATCTGAACCAGCGCAGGAAGTTACCGCAGATGACGAACCTGTCGAGCTTTGCAATGGCGATGTTGTGGTCCAACTTGTCGAAAGCAGCGGACAGATCGGTATAGATTGCATCAGTTTGAACTCTATCGATCATACTATCAGTTATGTACGATGTGAAGCATAGTAGATTAGTAGTGGTCGAGCGACCGGTGGTGAAGCCGTGTTGATCGTTGTCAAGCTGATGTTTGCAATGTGATAGCAATGGTTCAATAACAACGAGGAAACATGTTTGCTACTTTCCAGCATGACGGAAAGATTCCGGTGGAAAGTGATAGACGAAATAAACTGTGCAGCGGAGTAAGCAGACTAGCGATATGCTTCTTGAGGACTACTGACGGAATTCCATCTGGTCCAGGGTTATACGACGACTTGAGTTGCAATGCGTCCCTGGAAATGGCATTATCGTCAACATCGAAATTGTTTAGCGTTTGTCCGTTTAGAGGAGCATTGTTGGCTGCTAGGATGACTTGTTCATTACTTATTTGAACGTCGCTGAATACGCTGGCAAATTTGGAAGAAAACAACTGGCATATCTCCTGGAGGCACGTTGCGGTTCTACCATTCCATTCCATCGAGGATGGAAGACCAGACTCCTTACGCTGCTCATTCACGTATCTCCAGAAAGACTTAGGATGGCGTTTAAGTTTCTGCTCAATGCTTCGCTGATACTGCTGGAAACAGTGACGACTGACTCGCTGATATTCGTAGTTCGACCTTAAATAGTAACAGCGCGATGAAGGTGTTCGGTACTTAGTGAACTTCCTTAGAGCCGCTCGCTTGACCGACTTCAACTTCCGCAATTCACTGGTTTGCCAAGGAGGTCGGGAGGCATTGTGGTGTGCTCTTTTCGGAACGTGCCTATCAATGATGTATGCCAATACATGTGCAAAAGTTTGCGCAGCTATTTCGATGTCGTTGTGATCAAGAATGCTCTCCCAGTGGATGGTGGCTAACACATCTGTGATGCTACGATGATCAGCTTTCGCGTAATCGTACGACACGGTAGGGGTGCGGTTGTTAAAATCGTGAACATGGTTATTATCAACGGTGATGATCAACGGAGAATGATGAGGGACTACTTAAACCAGCTCGCAAGGTGCCGCCTCAATTATTGGAGCTTTATCTTGCAAGCAAACGAAGCAAAGATCCAAACTTCGATTGTTTTCGTTGACGATATGGTTGATTTGTGCCAACGTGGTAGTGCAGTAATTATCGAGGAGATTAGCTGCGCAAGCATGCAGGGACGATCGTACAGGATCCGGATAAAGGAAGCCGTTGTCCGAGCGTTTCCACGAAATGCCAGCTAGATTGAAATCATCCAGAATGAAGATGTCGTCAACAGGATTAGCTCATTATCGCGAACTCGGTCAGGCGCGATGTACAAGGCACACACGAATAAGGTTCGATCACCTAGCTCGACGGATACCCAAACTTGTTCCAGGCAACTCCACAGATCCTTTTCAACTGCATTTGCTTTATATTGTGAAATATAAATCATGGTATCAGTTCCCAGAAAAAAAAAGATTTTTTCATATACTATATACCAAACATTTATTTTCGTCAACGGCATATTAATGTTTTCCGCCAGTGCCAATAAACACTATTAACAAACTATCCAAAACACAAACGAATCTAATGTTTCCGAATTTCTTACAGCACAGACAGAACAACAGAAACAGCTGTTTTATCTGTTTGAAAAATTACATTTTGTTTTGATAAACGCCTTCACTAATACTATCATACGCTGTCAAAATATTGCACCGAAACCGTTCTATTTCCCGGTGTCAATTGTAACACTCGCGGTGCACCGTCGGGAATAATCGAAAACGACATGAGAAAGAAATTACTCTGGACACGCGAGAAAAATAACACTTGCTTTTCATGCAAAAAATTGCTACAAAATAACAACACGATAGCTCGGGCTTCCACGAAGCACTCCGCTTGGGCCTTAACGGCGCACTGCCCAAAAAACGCGTGCGAAACGGAACGAATTTTATTTTTTAGTAATTCGTGTGCTCGTCTGTATTCAAATCACATAAAAAGGGAAACCTCAAATTTTGAGCCAAAAAGACCTTTATTGATGTCTTCATAACTTTGATATTTCCCAATTAATTTTGAGACTGCGAACTTTTAACTTGCTTTTAAGTTAAATTAATTAACTAATTACTTGAGGTTAATTTAGTTGTTTTCATACTGTGTATAAAAAGAAAAACAAAATTTAAAAAAAATCGACTAAAAACAAACAAATTTCTGCGAATTGTTGATTATTTTTTGCCGGAAATTACATTTTTACTGTTCAACAAAAGTTTATGAAGCATCTTGTTATAACTTCAAGGTTGAAAAAATGACACATTTTTAAAAATTTCAAGAATATTTTTTTTAAAAATAGGGTAACCAATATATTTTGGACCGCTATATATTTTGGACCCCCTGGGCCATTTTCCTGCAAATTTCCCAGTTTAAATCGAAGCACCAACACAATTCGCATGCCATTTGGAAAGATAGGACTATTCCGCACTTGCATCAACCGTGTGTACATAGGAAATTTGTTTATTTTATCTGAATATAATTTAATTTAATCGGTTCATCTATGCAGCCGTTACAACACATTATACATACAGAAATTGAAGTCGTCAGAATTTGTTCAAATTTCTGAACTAAAAGAGACAAATTTCTTTGGTTTTCCATTGGCAATCGATTGATTAGACTATGGGCAAGCATATTATACAACCAGTGTCGTGGACTTTGTCGCCAAACGATAAAATATGCCACTCAACAAGATGCTGTTAACGATTTCATCGCTTTCTGCTTAAAAATCAGTAGTCGGCTCACCATAAAATTCAACTCAAAAATAAGCAAAATTTGACACATAATTCAGATGTTTCTAAATGTTAAGTTTTTAACGAGGAGACTATCCAAAAATCAAAAAAATTGTAAACATACAAAACAGCTATGTGAATAAACTTACCGCCACAGACAGTTCCTCATAACAGACATCCAGTTGCCCGAGCAACTCACAACGATCGATGTGAGTCTGGTTCTGTTTCGTGCCGAAGCGAGGTCGCAAGCGCCTCTTACTCCGACTGACGACGATCTGCTTTACCGATCCGCTTGACCACGACAAGGGTGCGCTGAGAATTTCGTCAAACGCTGAGTTATGGATTAGTGAAGTCATCTCTGAAACAGAACAGAACGTGTATGTATTAGTGTTATGGAAAATCGTAAGCTTTTCGATAAAAACTGCTGAAATTTTAAAAGTTTACTTTAAATTATCTTAAAATTACATTGTTTGCAGTGTTAAGAACATAATTAATAAGATATATTGAAAATAAACAAAATTATAACCTATAAATAAAATATTTACCTATAAAATCAAAATGTCTGATTCTACAAACGATTAAACGCTTCTAGCATGTACTGATCACAGAATGAAACTGAACCCATACGAAATAAAACTTTCATTACATAGTTCAACCGACGACAGTTTATAATTGTGTTAGTGCAGCTTTACCGACAGTTGAATCAATATTATAAAGCGAGAGCGAAAAAACAAGAGAGAGAAGTGAAGCGAACGAAATTTATGACACAGCATGAAAACGACGAAGAAAAATCCGTCACTTAAAACGAAACCATCAAGCAGTATCAAACCGCTTCATTGTTGTTGGATTGAAGTCGCCTAAGCTTACATGCGACTCCTCTCAGCACTCTCACACAAACTGGTCGGCAGTAAGCACAATGTTTTTCTTTTTGCCGCACTCGGTCTTGTGCTCATTCCCAAGCATTCTGTGCATATGGCATTTGTGACGCGACGCGGCTTATTTACTTGTTATGTATCTTACCGTACAAGCTGAGAGGCGAGCGAAAGGCAGACGAGAGCGAACAAGATACGAAAGAGTTTACCGGCTCGGCGCGTCGCGTTTCTCTCCACTCGTTTTTCCTCTGTGAGCACCATGCATGGGGTGATTGAAAATCATCATCGAAACAAAGTTAAACGAATGATGTAGGTACCTATATTCACGCTTGCTTCCGTCATGAGAAAAGAGCGGGGTTTAGCTTGATCTCCCATGTTTGACGGTAGTAGATACGTATACGTTGATGTTGGGCTCATACGTGAGTATATTTAGGTAATGGTGTGTGCGTCTTTTCACTTCGCTTTGCTTATGCAGGAGGAATTTTCAGTTAATTTATGAGGCGTTGGCAGAGTTCGATGTCACAACGACATACAATTTGGTATGTAATTGTATACAATTACATATAGTTTATAAAAGTTCATACATATACAATTATCATACACTAACACTAAGTATCTATGAGTACGACAATCAAATCGATCAATAATTTTCATGAACTCAACAATATTTTTCAGACTTAAGAAAAATTGTCTCTCTTACGAAGAGAAAATCACATTATAGTCGAGATGAAAATAATATATAATGTACCTAACTCATGTTATGTGAATTACAAAAAAAACGAAATGAGTACTCATACACTTGTGACACTTATGACTGTTTACGCAAGAAGCAATAGATGTGATGACATGACATGTTTTTCAATGAAAATATTTCAGATGTGCGCTTTAAGATACTTAACTTTAAAAAAATCACCACATTTTTTATATAAAGAAAACCTAATCAAAAATAAAATACTTGACATTTGTACATAACACGAAAATATCTATACGATGGTTGCGAGCAGTACATAATTATTGTTAAATGGTTGTGGTTTACCGACTTAAAATTGTCGCCAAAAAAAACAATTGATTTAAAAAAAATAAACCAACTAAGATATCGTTATGAATAACAACTGCCGAACATATAAAAGAAAAAAATGAAAATCAATATCAAATTAATTTTGAAACAATCGAAAACAACAATACATATACGATTTATGTCAAATTCTTCAAAAATCGTTAAACTTGCTTTTTTAGAGAAATTTTTGCCCTATCGATTTACGATAGAAATAGGGCGGTATTCAAAATGAAAAAAGCAAGTTTTTTTTCCAGTGATAGTAAACCCGAATTTATGAAGCAAAGAAAGCACCTTGAAATATAAGCTAAAACACAATGTTATCTATTCACTTAAGGTTTCATTTCTATTCATTATATTTATGGTACAGTTTCTTAATATCAAGTTATTTACGTTTTCAAAAATTGTCCATACGTTTTTACAGTACCATTCTTCTATTAGCTTGTGGTGGAAATTTGAGACCCGAGCGCAGCACGCTGAATTAGTGGAATACAAACAACAGTGTCGCCGTTCGATTTTCAGTGTTAGAACTTGAATGTTCTTAAGGTTGTTGTCTGTACTTTTTGCAGCTGACATCAACTGTTAGCATTTAAAACCAATATTGTAAACAGCCGTCAACCTATTCAAGAAACCCGTGGTACATATAATCTGGTATTGGTAAGCATATTTACTCAACACTTTGAACATTCTACAAATATGCAAGTATTTGTGTAATCGATTGTATCTTATGTCGAATTCGTTTTTGAACCTAGGTTGGAACTGGCGCAACCCGTTCTGAATCACAGTTTCAACCCCAACCCGATTCAGGTTCGACCGAACTACAATTTGCTTGACGTTTGTTTGTTTATGTGTTGATCACCGACCCAGTTCCTAAAAACGAAAACGACATTAATGTATACTTATTTTCCCTCGAAAATTGCAGTAAAAATGTCGACTCTTGTTATTTTCTCAACCTTCATGCCCGAGCGCAAACGCATACGGTAGACCATACTAAACACGAAAGAATTCTCTTTTCGCTCTCCGGTAGGTATTGTGTTTTACTCGCGACGCATTATATTCAATCACCCTCGCATCAACAGCAGCCCGTCGTTGCTTACGGCTGGGGAAAAGAGACCAGATATCGTCCCCTTAATGCTACAACTAGATAACTCGAAAATCAAAATTTTGAGATGTGCAACTTTGAAAGTATGACCGTTTAACAAGGTGATGGTTAATCGCAGAGATTATGATTGAAAAATAATCTTTAACTTGTGTATTTTGAATCACACGCTTAAGACCTGTGGATATTTTGCAGATCTAATTAAGAAAAATGTTTTGACATATTGAAGTCAAAAATTTCAAATTTCGAGTTATCTAGTTGTAGCATCAAGGGGACGATATGTATGTTTAGCTTCAATGCGGGGCACAATTTGTGAAAGTAGGATAAACATTGCAATGAATAATAAAAAATATATGCTTTTCCTTATTAATTATTGAAATTAATTAACATCCCGTTTTTAACGAAAAGGATGAGCTAATTTTATACTACCCTTTTTGGTGAGACCAATTAGTTAATTAAATTAAATATTTTGCAGCTTTGCACAAAATTCACGTTTGTTTTCAAAAACTTTAATGAAGCTCCCATCCGTTGTATAAGGGTTTTATTCATTGCATAGAAAGAGTCAGCATTGGTTTTTCATTTAAGCTTATCTGCATACATTAATTTCTCTTCATCGTTGCTCTCTTTGCGTTATTGCAGAAAACTGATTATTTCTTCGTAACATATTGTTGTGCTGTAGGACAGAGAATCACTATATCTTGCTTCATTAACAAAAAATATTACAGATTTATCCAATTTATCGAAGTTATTAGCGAAAGAGGAAGGACCGATGAAGAGAAATCGCTCATGTCAGTTAGGCCCTATTGAAGTAACAGTGTAGGAAAGAATAGATAGACTTGATTCCACCCTATTTTTACGATATCTAAAACAGTTTTGTTCTAACAATGTTTATGCAATACTTCGAGCTTCGTCTATATGAAAGACGATATCAGAGCTAGAAATCCATCAGATGGTATAAACAATGATATTTTAGGAGCAGTTTGTTTGAAATAAATAAAATAAAATTAAGGTACCGTAATCCAGGGTAACATTGATCTTTTTTTTTAGTTTTTCTTAAATTATTCATTTCACAATACAAATGTTACAAGTTTCATATTTTTAAAACAAGTACTGGCACCCACCGCTCCTAGCTATGTACTTTATTTTGTTTTTAGAAAGATTTAAACAAGTTTATATAAATGTTTTAAGTGATTTTTTGATTCAGCTGATATGGGGTAACATTGATCACCCAAATAAACAACGTTCGCTAATATTGGAAATGTCGTTACTTACTAAAATCAGGGCCCCTGAAGCCCAATATGAAGACCAAACTCTTACAAGTCATTTACTTTTTGAGTTATTTCAAAATTAAAAACACCTTGATCCGCGTAATACGCCTAAAGGCCCAAACGCAATGATAGCGGAACCGGTTCGCCAGCATGAATCACACCATCTCGACTGAGCCCTCAACGAATTAAAGTGAACCAACACTAAGTCGACAAGCATGTTGTAGTTCATGCTGGTGAACCGGTTCCGCATTCCGTTGCCGTTCCGCTATCATTGCGTTTGGGCCTTAAAAGTAGGCAATTTCCTCAGGAAATTCTACATTCGTAATAGTATTTAGTTAATGTTGCCTAAATGAATAAACTTATGAAAGATTTGACAACGGAATCGTTTTCGGCGATGCCATTTTTAGTAACGCCCGCATTTTCCATCGTCTGCAGAACTCAAGTGAGACATGAATTTTCGGTAGTGTCAGTGAAAATGATAGAAATCATTGTTTCAAAAAGTTGACAAATTTGCGCATGAACTAAATGCAATTTTGGCAAAAACCTTAATTATCATTAGCTTATGAATATACGAAAGAGAGGCACCATTCATGGTTCGAAAATGCTTCATCAATAAATCTTTATTTGAACGTTTAACAAGATGAGTCATCCCGATCATTGTTACCCCGCTGATCAATGTTACCCCGGATTACGGTAATTATAAAACAAAGCCAAAACTGAAATTTTCAAATGCACAAGTCTGGAGAATCTGTCAACCGTTCGCGTTGAAAATCGATCAAATTGCTTGCTTGCTTATGGTGATCAATCGGATAAATTTTCAACGCGGAGCGCTGTTCTCAAGACTTGCGTGCTTTTGAAAATTCGAGGTGTGTATAGGCTAGCCCATCTGGCTAGTATTTTAGTCGTTAAAAGTGGTGAACTCGCCAAGGGCGAAAAGCCACTCTAATAAAGATAAATAAATAAATAATAATAATTCGAGGTGTGGCAGAGATCATTTGAACGGCTTAGAAAATTCTTGCTAACTTTGTGCATATTTAAACAAATCGTGTAAAATCACCCAACTTGCAGGTTGGAATAAGATAAAATCAAACGCAAAGTTTAAAATTCTCTCAAGGCGAAGTAGGCCGTCATTGAAATTTGTACGCACCGTTGATGATTGTTGCTAATTCATCTCACAATTTCGAATCAAAGAAAATCAGTTGGTTTTGCACTGACACAGCTGAAAAAGTATCAGCCTACTTTATGTATGTTGGCGCGTACAGTGATAATTTTTCAAGATAATATAAACTATCAAGAATGAGTTTTATCGCTTTGAAAGTGCACGCAGCAAAGTCATCATTGCAGCCAAAACGAATGACGGGCTACTTCGCCTTAAGAGGAAAATAAGCATCATCGTTTTATAAATTTTCAAAACCAGTTTTTTTGCTCAAAATTTAAGCAATGTTCAAGAAAATCTATCATTGCATTACATTTGCTATCTGGACTGCAATGATAGATTTTTATGGATATTCCTTTAAACTTGAACGAAAAAACGGGTTTTTCGTTTTTGATGACTGACTGACGTTTTTTGAGCCTTGATTTACCCGGATAAAAAATACAATACAAAAGCAATATAACGTATTGTAACAGTATATAGTTGTGTTTTCGTTTCTAATGATTGGAAAAATGTAGGCTGGGGACACTTGATCCCTCAACTAAAATTCAGACATTACATTTGTGGTGTGATTAAATTTTATTTGGATACTTCATTTTTTTTAGAAATGAGATATATCTGACGACAAAATGTGTTTTTAAAAATATAGAGAACTACACACCTCAAAACGATATCGCTGTTCAGTAAATTATTTTACGGTTTTTGATCAGTAAATCACAAACAATACTGAGATTCCAGCATATCTTGATACAAATACTGATTTTTCGATAATTTATTTTTTTATTTACTGAACACGGTAAACACTTGTGCTGATGGCACCGTGAAATCACGAATTACAGTCACCCCACAGTTATTGATAGCACACAGATATGGATTACAGTTGTATAAAACGCAGAATACCTCATCAAATAGAGTTGCAATAACGCAGAATACATTTTACGTACGTGGACCATACGTGTATACAGCATCGCAATAGATTATAATATGCATAAGCATATTTTATACATCCGTAAAAAATAAAATGTTAACTATATTCCTAGAAGCGTTGATTCATAACTGAGGGGCTGTTGGGGATTGCCAACCAATTCGGGAAATTCCGCAATAATAATCCCGGAAATAAGAACAACCAATTTCGCTTGTTTGGTTTCTGACCGGATGATTATTATTTTCCTAGAAAAGTATCTAATTTCAATTTTCTGTCTGCACAATTTATGTTTCATGTTTGATATATGTTTGTACGTTTCATGTCTGATTATTGTCTAATATCACTTACGTTTAGTTCCAACTTTCGTACTTGCTCTGCGTCTGGTCTTAGTTATGTCGTTTGGTCTGTATGAGTACTGTCTGAACTAACTGTCGTTGTCCGTACTAATTGCCCTACTATAATTAGTTTTAAGATTGCATGGAATTTTAGTTTTAAATTTGCATGGGATTTCAATTTAGTATTTTTACCTTTTTATTAGTAATATATCGCAACCTTCTAGGTTATATACGTCCAATTCAAGGTGTAACCAAATAGAATTAAGTTCAACAACACAAATATTTTAAAGATAATATAAATTCGAACAATTTCCATAGAATTAAATTACCTTTAGCATAAGCCACAAATTCACTAGTATTAAGCTATAATTTAGTTTTAGGATGAAATAATTAAATCTACTATATTCTGCACTGCTTGGAAGGTGATTTTGTTTTGTATAGCCTAACCTTGATTTTTAATAACATTTTATTCTGAAAAATGACCTTTATTTGATCCATAACTGCGGGGTGACTGTACCGAAAAAGTGTGAAAAGTCATTTATTTATTTTTACCGAGATTTCGTTAACCAAATGTGAAATCTGCAAAGAGAAAATTTGCTTTTAGTAAGCAGCTCCTGCAACTGAATGCCTCTTGATGAGAATTTCACGGAATGAACGGACAGATATTCAATTTTATCAATATTTTTGCCCTATTGCTACCCACGGTAAGTATTCGACAATCTTTCAACGGACCAGAATCACAACGGTATGCCACTAATGTTTGGGCAGCTAAACTCGCACAGCATCGAACTTGCTGGATAGCACATCTGCTCTTGTACAAATTTGTTATCTTTCGTGAAATATAACGCAACAGCAACAGGTTAGCATTATAAGCCTTCGATTCCATACCGTGCTGCATAAATACCCGGATGCTTAAGCAGGAACAATTGTTTCAACATCAATTTTAAGAAGTTTGCTTTGGATTTAAAAGAAGTCACCTTATGTTACCAACAGTTTTAAACAAAGTTATTGTATTGACAAATAATTGAATGGTTAAAATCAAAATTATGCCATGGAAATCATAAAAATAGAAAGGCATATCTTGTCTTTAAATCAGGATCCCTGCAGCAATCTTTGTTTTTAAATCCGGACACTTTGGAATTAAAATCCGGACAGCTGTTTTATAATATGAAATATTGGTATAAAACTGGTTTATATCCCTCATCGAATTAAGCATCACATTTATGAGCTAAGTATGCTGTTCAGCTCAAGAAAAGTAAAACTTTCTGCGGAAAGAAATGGTCAAGAAATTTTCTACAGTGAGCCCCATTTGAATTGACATTTCTTTTCAACTGCGTACTGCGATCAAAGAAAAATACTTTTCTTGAGCATTTCTTGCAAGAAATTTCCCACGCATCGAGATAGGCGATTATTTTTCTGTTGAAATGCATACTTCCCAATAAGATTTTCATTTTCTCTTGTGGTCTATGGTGCAAAGCATAATGAAAAATATGTATATAAACATATAGTTTACCTCAAGAGCAGCCCAGATAAATCTAACCAGCCGATAAAGGTTCGAACGACAGCCAACATTTGGAGTTTTTTTCCACATAGGCATTCTGAACACTAAGCACGTTCCTTATGATAATATTATCAAGTTTCTTCAGTTTCATTTTCAAAATAGTCACTTACATAGATAAATAACAAGGCTTTAGAATTATGTCCGGATTAAAAGACACTTGCATGGCTTCCCGGATAGTCTCTGTTCACGCTGCAATATGCATATTTACACCATATTTCACTACTTCTGAGTTTTAGATCTGTAGAACTAACTTTCTGTGAGCAATTGCATTGAAAAGCTTCCTAAATATTAAAATTTTTCACCTCGGGCCTCGAATCCATATTTTGGGGAGCAAGGGTTCTCAACTACCAAATTTTTTCTTTTTACATTCGTATTCAATCAATTCATAAATTCACGACAATCTAATGGTGATACCGTGAATGCCGTGAAGTCAATGACGAAAATCATATGTCTACCACACTCGAGTCATGTGGTTTTCTTATAAGGCAATACATGAAACAAGTGCGATCAGCTGTTTTTTTTTGTTTACCATGAGCTTTTTACGTTTCGCGATCGGAGTGACAGTTCGATGACAAAGGAAAATGTTAAGCTCCGATAACACTCGCATGTTTTGTTTACTCTTTCGTTTCGATTAGTGATCCTATATAGAGAGATACGCGGAAGTAAAATGGAAATATTTGGCAACAGACCAGCAGTGCTGATTTTGCTCGGCGTCGAGAACAATATTGTAACACGGACATGACTTCATCATCGCTAAAAATATTATTTTGTTTCGTTATAGATCTTTGAGCTACACATTCAAACTAATAAACAGCCCAAAAAATCAACAACTAAAAATCGCATTGAAAGAAATTAAAAAAAGAAAAATATTTCATTTATTTTGCTTCATGCAAAATTACTTTTACCGAATTAATTTCAAGTGGATAACATTACTCCTCAAGAAAAGTTCAAAACAAACATAACGCATGTTCGTTTGGCTCACACTTTGACAGCTCTCGCTGCTCGATTGGCTTACACTTTGACAGAAATGTCAGCTTCCGCAAATCTCTCTTATAAAGGATTTCTAGTTTCGATTGCATTCACACTTTTAGGGTCTGTCTCAATTGCGTTGTTAAAATTAGTCCGAACTTAAATTTGACAGTTCGCAAATTAATTTCCCTCCGATTTCGATCTGTCAAAAATAAGTCTGCTCCAGAGTAGACTTATTTTTGACAGATAGAGAATTATTTCGTTAGTTCGTATTTGCTGTTATGGATATCGTTTTATTTTTTGGTCCCGCTTCGGTGATTACCGATATGGACATCGGTATGTCCGCAGACAGACGTTCAAGTTAGACTCAGCCACTTGTGTAAAAACATGGCCGCCACAAATCGCCAAGTGGCAATAAGCTAACAGATGGCGTTAGTGGCGTATGCGTCCCGCCACCACCCCGATCACATTTCGTTGACAGCATGACACACAACCGCTCCCACAGCCGACGTGCTCAACGCTAAAAACTATGCACCTCTTTTTTGCGCTGGGTGGGTGATGTTCCCTTTTGCATCTTATTTCTCATGTAAAAGTTAACTAAATCCTTTGAAATTTTTACCACAAGTTGGCATTCAATTTATTCACAGATTCATGCTAGAATAATACCCTTGAATGATCGTTACTCATGTAAAAGAAATTGGCGTGAAAGTATCACAATTGTGTGAATTATTTTTAAAGTGATTGTTTTGATATTTTTGTTCAGTGGGTGGTGAACTGGGTGGTAAGCGAGAAGATGAAGCCACGTGCCTTTACGAACTGTCACTGTACTGCAGCAATTTGCTCCCTAGGTGGCACCACGGTAGAATTTACACAGGAATTTTGAATAAATTTGTTGCTGCTTAAACGTCTGTCTGCGGTATGTCCTTCCAGCTGGGTTTCGGACGGCACATCAAGTGGGATATATTGCTGCTCAGTGAATGGGTAAGTTTTTCTCCCGGTGAGCTGGCTAAACAGTGCATGTATGCCAACGGAAAGTTCTGGTATCCAGAGTACCATCGGTTCCTGTGACAGTGTGCTATAGTAACAAAAGGCTCCTCTTCGTACACCACAGATCGGTATCAAGGAACTTCAATGCTTCCGTGCATGGTGTGGTAGGTTCGTTCCGTTCGTTCAATCCTGATGGTCACAAAAATGTGTTGTCCAAAACGAACCGTTGCAGGGCTGGTAGCGAGGCAATTTTGAGTTAATTGGTCACTAGTTTCGACCTGTTAACTAAAAAGTAATTATTTGCAACTAAAAGTCACTAAAGCCACTTTTCCAGAAAAATAGTCACTTAAATTACTATTTTAGTGAATTAATGATAAAGAAAGTACAAACTGGTCTAGCTCCTCAAGTTCAAACAGCAAACCAATAATGTTTCACAGATTTTTAAAGACATCAACTTCGTTAAACTGGAAATTAAAAGGTAGGAATCATTGGCTCTTCCTGGAAAAAATCAGGTAAATTCCTCTGATATTCCTGTCCAAAAGTAAATGTATTGTCGGGCTTTTTGAGGAATTTTTGGAGGCAATCGGGACAAATTTGGGAAACCATTCTTGGCTGAACTTTCTGGTCGAGATTTTTTAACGAGAACCGGGACGAACGTTTGAATGATGTTATATTTATTACATGAATTCTGCTACAAGGTTCACAATAGATTCCTTTTTTTAATTTTGCAAGGAATTTCGCCATAATGTTCTAAAATGTATCCACGAACATTAAAAGATATCCGTCTACAATCACCATTGAAAATTTACCCTCCAATTGGTATTGGAGGTGTTAACACCTCCATAAATATATTCAAAAATGCCCTAAGTAATTAGTTTTGCAACTCTACATTATTTAAAAAAATCATAAATAAACTTTTCCCGGAAAATTTGTCAGAAACAAGAAATTCGCCAAAACAGGTTATCTGATTTCTGATTAGAAACAATTTTTGACTCTCAATTCTTATTCCAGTCGAATAATTGTAAAGAAATGTAAAATTTGAGATTATTCATGGAAATGTGTGATTATGGAGATCACGGATTCAAAGGGGTTGTCGGGCTTTTAGACGCTTTTCTAATTTCAGTCCGAAAAGTGTTTCATGAGGAACTAACAGTGCAGTGCCTTATACTAACAGGTATTTCGCTGTGTAGGACTGAAACTCAAGCTAGAATCGTTGATGTGTTGGGAGAGGGGAAAATATTTGGCCATCCTAAATTTTGTACTCATCCTGACTATGCTATATATTTAAGCATGGCGCGCTGACGATCTTGAAAAACGCTGTGCGACTATGCCTTGAACAATGAGGAATAATCACGCAGCAGACACCAAAACGATTAGAAGTAGCTGCGACGATCTGCAAGCATTTTAAGAAGTTTTCAAGATCGCTAATAACTGAGGAAATGCTCAATAAACACTAAGCTGAAAAGTAGGTTCTTTCTTAGTGAGGACGTAATGCCAAGAGCAGGAACATGAAAAGAAGTAAATTCAAGAATTAGAAGCTGATCTTTAAATAACATTTTGATGATATTTTGTGTTAACTTGCCTGCACTGGCGTTGAAAATTTCTGAATCGGCGACGTTGTCGAATTGGACCAGACGAAAATTAAATTTGACAGTTCATTGATTGATTGGTCGGGATATAATTTCCGAACTGTCAAATTTAAGTTCGGACTAATTTTAACAACGCAATTGAGACAGACCCTTAGGGTCTGTCCCAATTGGCGAATTAAATTAAAATCGAACTTAAAATTGACAGTTCGAAAATTATTTCCCCTCCGATTTCGATCTGTCAAAAATAAGTCTACTCCAGAGGAGACTTATTTTTGACAGATCGTGAATCATTCGCATCCAGTGGAACATCGCTAGATTGTTATCATCAAGTTAATCTGATTGGCATTACATACGGGCATTACGTTTTGAGGACTGATTTTTTCTATTTAAAATGGAACCACAAAATAAGAAAATAAGCCGAAAAGGTAAGTTACAAATCCATATTTTTCACAAAACATCTTCATTTATGCCAAGTTTACTTGCAGCATTGCAGTGCAGACGATAGGTTTAGCAAGCGGCATTTGCTCGGACTTCATTATAAAATCTGTCGCTGAAACCTCACGTTATCGGCCGAGATGATCCCGCAGAGCATTTTTTAAGTTTTCGAGTGGGCGATGGTTGCAGACGAGAGTGGTTAAAAGAGTAAACTGCATGATGCTGAGTTTCCCGAGGAGTTGCTTCAAACAGAAATCTCGAAAAGCACTATTACCACACCACCAAACGAAGAAAAGTGCAGTTTCGGCGGAGTCAGGAGCAAACAATCGCGCATAAACCATGCTCAGCACGTTGTGGGTGGATCTACTTTGTTTGAGGCAGATATTCCACAGATAGTGCGAATTCCAACGTTCAGGAAAATATGTAGGGGATCATCGAAAGCTCTTCTCGCTATAAAGAAGCCTGCTTTCTTTTTAAAAGAAAAGGAACAGAAAAGAATGGCCAATAGGGAAATCGTTTCCATTCGTAAAACCAAATTTACCAACATTGAAACTCAAAACGGAAGCAGTGGGTTCTGGCGTTACGGTTTATCGGTGACATAGCTTGTTTCTCAACTCATTATTCTCTGGGAACATCTACAACTATTAAATATGAACTGTATTTGCCAATTGATCATTGTATCATATGTCGAATGCCAGTCACAGGGCTGGTAGCAAGTCTCTTTTAAGAGATTGAATATTTTAATACGAGTTTCCATAAAGTTTCTATTATCAATCGCAGATCTTCAAAATTTCTTTTCAGTCAAAATAGTCTCTAAAGTCATATGCTTCTTCTTTCCCCTTGCATTGAATCTTGGTGCATGATTCTAGAGACTCCAGAATCCTTCAGAAGCTCTTACGTGCCTATACCACCGTTTCACCAGGAATTCATTATCAGGTTTCTCAATAAAAAGCTTTGGGAACTTTTCTTATGATTTCTTCAATGATTTCATCTAAAATCATTTCGTAAACTTTTTAGTGCATCCCTCGAAACACTACTCTAGATTCCTCATCAATTCTCTCAGGAATTTGGCCAGAGTTTTTTTTTTCAAAGTATGCTTAGAGAAAGTGTTCTCCAGTTATTTCCACAGGGGCCATTATGAAAAAATTCCCGGTATTTCCCAATTGTCTCCAGCACACTCCGGGATTTCTCCTAGATATGTTTCCATTAGAAATTTGTTTAAGCAATTTTCTAAAGAAATTCTACAATTCTTCCAGGAGTTACTACCCCGATTTTGGCAGTTATTCTCCCTGGAATCGGCCCAAAAGTTCCTCCATGGATAATTTCACTAATCCTATTAAGAACTCTGCTAGTAAATCATAATAAAAAGATGTGAATTCCTTATTAATCCCTCTACTAGCAGCATATTTTTTTGTACAATAAAAATATTTAAATCGCGATGACTTTTTTTGTTTTTTGATACACTGGCACCATTTTTTCATTGACCCAATCAAATTTTCATACGTATCTCTTATATTGTACGAATACCATCAAATCAGGCCTGACCAACCTCTTTCAACCGTAGGTGAAATTTCTGAACCATTTTTGTGTGTGGCGGGCCATACTATTTGATGTACAAATATTCGTATGAAATCTCGCAAAAATCAGAAAATGAAGGAAATAATTTCAGAAAAAAATGAAAGAATATAATTGCTGCTCAGCATCATGCTAGATATTGTGATAGTCTTTTTTGAAATTATGCAATAATCTTGCCCAGGTTATTTTTTAAAAACCTAAGTCAGATTTAAGAGCAGAACAGCTGGAGACATTAAAATACTAATGGACAATAATTTAAATTTAGCTGTGAAAAAAAAAAAATATTAATTTGAAACTACACTGAGAATAATCCACAGCTAGTTTCTATGTGCCGCAAACATATTTTTGCAATCAAGCTGTGCATTTGCATTTTAACAGTTCCGCACTTCTTTTCGATTATTACTAATATAATATATGTGCTACTGCACATATTTTCTACCTAACTGGTAGATTTTATATGCAATCTTCTAGGAGGAGTGTATATGTGCGCACTGTTAGAAGTTATCTACAAAAAACATATGGATGTTTAACAATGATATTACGTGCGGATTATTTTAGGTGTAGGACTTTGAATAATTTATGTTTTTGAGTAGATTAGTAAAAATAATTTAAATAATTACCGAGCTGAAATCTAAAACAATTGGTATGTTCTTACTCGAAGTAAGTGGTTGTGGTCTACTGGCCAATACGTTTGAGAAGAATCTTCAAACCCACCGCTTTCCGGACGTTTGACAGTCCTGCATTAAATAAATGACCAAGTGATATTTTATTCTCGGTTTTATTTTATTTTATATATTCCTCACCTTATCAACGTTGGTTAGCATAGTTCTCCCCCACTTTCCCCAGTTTGTCATTGATTCATTCGATTATGTTTCATTATTGGATTAAATCACGAACAAATTACTCAATATCTATGGCTTTTTGAATCGCAATAGCTATAGCTTCTTTGAATCGATATTGCCATTTAAATCTGATTTAAAATGATCTTCCCCATAATACCTAACACATCTAGACAACGCAGCAAGACATGTCGTAACAAAAGGTTTGCCATGTATGGAGGATACAAAACTAAATTCTCAGTAGAATTGTTAACTTCATCAAGTATAAAATTAAATTTGCTTCTCGTACCCTTTCCTCTGTACTTTTTTCCGGCACGAAAAACACAAAGAAAAAAACATGAACATACAAACTAGGTAATATTAAGGATTTTGTTTTATCCCCGAGAGTCCGACTAACATCTGAACAGTGCGCTATATTGATAGAAATCGTAAGAATACAGCGCTACGCTAAAATCCAGTTTCAAAACGCGCCGAGTTGAAGCGCGTTGCAAGTGAGTTGTGCGCTGTCCGATTTGGTGGCGGTGCGACAATACCCTTCTATGTGGAGGAACGAAAATGAATTGGACCAGATAAAAATTAAATTTGACATTTGAATAATAAGTTGGAGGGGAAATGATTTTCGAACTGTCATTTTTAAGTTCGATTTTAATTTAATTCACCAATTGAGACAGACCCTTAGTTGTCAGTCTTATCGCGGAAAGTTCTCATGGATAGATGTATTGCGCAAATCTGTAAGCAAAACACACGACCTTGACGTGTGGATTTTTTTCAGTGTTAGTGTAGTTGTTCAGCAAGCAACATAAGAATCTCAAATGTTTTACTCCGGCAATCAGGCTCTGATTGTACTACTTTTCTGAGTTCAATAAGAATAAATGGCTGTCCTATGGCACAGCGGAGTAATACAATGTTGAGGATACCTTTTCGACGAACGATCCTGGGTCAACAATGTGCCATCGTTGGCTTACAACGTGTTTTCAATCGAGTTGCGAGTTTATTCCATTTTCATTTATCTCGACAAATGGTTAACGTTCAACGCTCCGTCATCGAAATCTTCGTCATCATCGAAACTTCAAAAGCAGTTTTTCTGTTCAAAACTAAAAATGATTCGATAAAAATGTGTTCACTGTGTTTCGATTTTAGAAAAGAATACAGTGAACATATTTTCTTGCTAATTTTCTTGATTTAGATTAGACGAAAAAACTACTTTTGAAAATTCCGAAATCAATGACGGATCCTGCCCCCTTAAACGTAAATTTTATGCAATCTGCTCAGCTATTTTGGACGATCAGTTTTAATTTTGTGTTGTTAATTTTAAGTTACACATAATTGGGACATTTGTCGTCTGTTAATGTCATTAGTAGAACAAATAAATAAACACGGTTCATTAGAGAGCATCTGTAGAAATCTCCCTAAATTTTGATCATCTGCAGAGCTCCAACCGCATAAGGAAAGGGGATCAGGTATAAAAACAAAAGTATGAAAAAATAGATTTATTACAATACTTTTCAACCAGATTTTTTGTAAAGGTTCTAACAAAAAAATTAAGCTTTTCAAACTAGGTTCGAAGCAAATACCTTTGGTGTTTTGAATCGTTTTAGGATTCTGAACGAAATATATTAAATAATTCTGAATTAATTCTAAACGCTACATGTCATCGTTGTGTCCGCCTCACATTAACCAGCATTCATTATCCTTACCAAAATTTTTAGATTTAGATATGGTTTCAAATTAGTCTGGCTTCGTTGTGCCTAATGGTGCTTGAGCCTTTGAATAAACAAATACAAAAACAAAACAAAATAAGAGCAATTTGATTATATGGTATTCTAATGAAAAAAAAAACAATTTGTACTAGAATGCAATACTTCAATGACATGCTGCTTTCATCAATAAATTATTAAACCAAACTAACCATGAAACGCTGAGCCTTGTATCGAAAATTATTTTTTCAAGCCTGATGATATATACTAATCAACATTAAACTGAACAGATAACGAAAAATATGAGATAAAAAAATTGCTTCGATCTTATGAAAAAAGTTTAACTCAAGAGCGGTCGCGCATTCAACCATCGCCAGCGCCACCTCGCTTGAGCTGTGTATGAAAAGCGAACTGTTTTCAAGGTGCGTGTACTCAGTACACGCATGCGACCGATCTAGGGTTAAATCAAAATGTTCACTCAATCGAGGTATACCTGTATGTTGAAGGTCATTGTTAAATCATATACACTCAAAATAATCCAAACGTCATTGTTACGTGAAAACATACGTGAATTTTTTCCATCGCACTTTTCACGTAGCTCTTACGTAAATCATAGGTAGCCCAGAATGAACGCATGAACTTTGAAGCTTCGTCCATTTCACCGGCGCTACACGTAAGAGCTACGTGGATTTTACGCCTTTACGAAGCGATTCAATAGGATCTAGATGGTTTTGCATTAAATTTAACTGTAATGAAGACCAATCTTATTTCTAATAGGCTTTGGTGGAACACCAATTCCCAATTGGAAAATGTAAACAAACTCAAAAGATTGTGATATTTTTATTGTCAATCTGAGCATTTTGAATCATGTTTCCCCAATTTTGTGAGTTTGGTCTGTCTTGTTGTAGCCGTCACGTGCTATAATTGATAGAGGTTATAAATCAGGTATAAAATATGGAGTAATGCAGAGATTTTTCGGTATTCAAAGCATATTTACCTTGAAATCAATCTTACATAGAGTTTAAAGCAGCAGCAGCTTCTGAAGTTATTCAAAAATCAAGCGGGCGCCATCTTAGGATTTGAACTCAAAACCGAGTGTACAGATGTCAAAATGAACTTAGGCTCCTACGTGGATTTCACGTAAGTGCGATCGGTGACCCCAGTAAAAATTACTGAGTCACTATTTGGTGGTTATGAATGGTTTAGTGATCTTTATCTTAGTCAGGTGAAGTGGAGGTAAAATGAATTTGGAATGATCTACGTGATTTTTCACGTAGCATTGACGTTTGGATTTTTTTGAGTGTAGGGCAGATGTACCAATTATGGACACAATGGTTCCCTATTCCACCATACATGATAATGATTTCAAATATGTAGTCATTTTAAGCGTTCAAATTGTTTGATATATATAATATTTTGATGTTAAAACACTCAAAATGTGAAAGTTTTCGAGAATTCACGCATTGCTTAATATGGAACCACTATAGCCATAACTGGTACTTCCAAGAATCAACTTTTAAGGCACATTTCGATTATCGAGCATTCGTTTATAACTTTGCATGTGGCACATTTAGGGATGAATCGACCCAGGTAAACACGAGTAAATAATCGATACCAAGTAAAATTGTGGTCGATACATACACTCCCGTGCAAAAGTTTGGGTTCGCCCCCTCAAAAACATACAAAAGTGTTCTGTCCATATCTTTGTGATTACAAGTCCAATTGAAACTCTCTAAGCCGCATTCGAAAGGCAAAGTTATTCTTACTTCGTATGGATTTTTCCAAAAACATTTTTTTAATTTTGTATACTAAATTTATACTGAAAGTTGTAACATTTTTCAAAAAACACACTGAAAATCATATCTAGTTTCCTCAGCATTGGGTCGACCAAAATTTCAAATCAAAGTGTCATTAGAATCGTAATCTTATATTCTTTGAAGAGACCCCACGAAATTTCGGCGGAAAAATCTGGAAAGTATTCAAAATCATTGAAACAGTCAGTCAAGTCATCGTGCAAAAGTTTGAGTTCACCCCTCAGTATGATGCAAATCGTGCAAAAGTTTGGGTTCATCTGAGCCACACGCACATCATTTTTGTCAATATCTCTGCCATTTTTCAACCGATTTTAATAGTTTAAAGCTTTTTTGAGCGCAAATAATGGCGCGTACATGATTGGTTTGAGATTTCACAGATTTAAGTAAGTTCAGGTGAACCCAAACTTTTGCACGATACACCATACTGAGGGGTGAACCCAAACTTTTGCACGATGACTTGACTGACTGTTTCGTTGATTTTGAATACTTTTCAGATTTTTCCGCAAAAATTCCATGAGTGCTCTTCAAAGAATATAAGATTGCGATTCTAAAGACACCTTGTTTTAAAATTTTGGTCGATCCAATGCTGAGGAAATTAGTAATGTTTTTTGAAAAATGTTACAATTTTTTAGTACATATTTACTGCCCATAAAATCATAACTGTCCCATATAGATTTTCGAACCAACACCTTTTTTCATCGCAACACTCATGTTTTAACATGCACTTCACTAGGCATATGAAAATTTATACACTTTGTTTGAAAATGTTGTGGAAAAATATGAAGTTGGTGCAGTCCCATATTAAAAAATAAAAGCATAACAGTCTCTATATGAACTTCGAACCCCAATAGCAACTGCAACATTGGAATTATGTTCAACTTTATATTTTTTACTGATCAATATTAGCAAAATGAGTGTTCTGTGGGGTGGAGCTAAATGAATATTTCATTCAAAAATTCACTAGAAAATTAAAAACATGTGTATGAAAATGTAAACTTCAAACTTTGAGCGCTGTTTTCTCAATGCCTACTAATTCCATATGGGACAGTTATGCCTTTATGGGCAGTTTAGTATACAAAGTTCAAAGAATGTTTCTTGAAAAATACATACGAAGTAAGAATAACTCTTTGCCTTTCGAATGCGACTTAAAGAGTTTGAATTGGACGTGTAATCACAGAGATATGGACAGAACACTTTTGTATGTTTTTAGAGGGTGAACCCAAACTTATGCACGGGAGTGTACGTACGATTACGTACGTGCCTATAGATCACAAGATTTTTGGTTAGATTCCTGGTTATAGCGTTATGGCGGAATCTTTTTTTATGTTTTAAAATTTTGGTTTCTTAGGGCAAATTTAATGCCTTCAATCTGATTTCTAGTGGCGAGCTCCCATAAGACGTTTGCATGTATTTCGATAACCCAATTATACGAGTGTTCATCTACATTATGTCCGTAGGTAAGGGGTCATGCACAAATTACGTCACGCTCCAAGGGGGGGAGGAGGTCGACCCAAGCGTGACAAGCCTTACAAAATTTACCGAGGACTCATACAAAAAGTGTGACAAAGGGGGGGGGGGGGAGGTGGTCAAAGAAATTGAAATTTAGCGTGACATAATTTGTGTACCATCCCTAAAGAGTTGACCGGGAGCGAAAGGAGATAAAAATAGAGACATGAACATTTTTCATTGAACTACCGAAAATCTAGGCATTACATAGACTTTGCAATTGGATTAGATGGAAAAAAATATGTGAAATTAGCGAGAAGCTTATACGTTCTCTTTGTGGGAATTGAATACACGACTCTCAATTCGTTAGACAGACGCATTACTAGCTAAACCATAAGAGGAGCCATGAACGCATAAGGTATCCTGAATTCGATATCAACTAAATCACGTGGTGCTCTTTCGCAAAGCGCACTTCTATCGGACGAATTAGATGCCCGTGCACAAACACAACGGTTCTATTGTGCATCCAATGCCTAGCGAGAGCGCATTGTTTATTAGGTATGGGAAAAAACATACACATATTTGATTGTTGCAAAATTCGAAGAATATGTGAATATTTCTATGACATTGGGCAGCGGTATTCATATCGTGCTCCGCGGAGCACTTGGTGCTCCGCCAAGCTTTGACTGGTGCTCCGCGACAGTTTTGAAAATTGCTTAGAAATACATTAAATTTTGCTTTAAAATACACTTATAGTTATACCAAACCAAGCCATATCTAAAATTTTCAAGAACTTAAATTTAAAAAACAAAACAATCGATCGTGTTGTAAATTTGTTGGTTGCGCATTTAGATTTGTGCTCTTGAAATTTTAGATGTGGTTATATTCATTAGAGTGGTTCAGAAAATCGTTTTTGCTCCACACCGCTCATTCGATTCAAGATCAAATTCTGAGTGTCCTCCCAAATTTTGAGCTCATTCGGATGAAAATTGAGACTGCACAAGCCCTTCAAAGTTTATATGGGAATTACTGTGGGAAAAGCTTGAAAATCGTTCAATCGGTAATAGTGTTTGCCCATGTTCTCTTGGAGATTGGAGGTTCGTTGATAATGTAAGATACATTCATCAGCTACAACTTTGCCGAAGACCGTTTTCAAATCGGACGTCACAACATTTTCAACACTGCATTGTTAATTTTTTCCAGTGTTTGTATAAATTATGATTGTGATAAGCAGTAACTGAATAATTTCTTCAAAATTAATTCCTAAAAAACGAAATTCAATTTTTTTTTTTCATTTCTTAATTTGGATTTCCTAAATTGATTCAAGTACTATCACAGCTACACTTCTATGAAAAGTGTTTCTTCAGCACAAAGTAACCCAGACTGTTCACACATACCATCATAAGTCTGTTATATTATATTTCTTCCCTGCTTTACACATTTTCGTAATGTATACAAAACTATCCACGAAACAAACAGGGAAATCAACCCGCGAGCACAGTATCATTGTTAACGAGAATATAGGCCCGATGGTGAACATACTTTTGCTCCGCTTTCCTTTGCCATGAAGAGCTGCTGATGTTGGCGTAGCGCAACCCAAATGTAGGTGATTGAATATAATAATCCAATCGTGTGAGACTAGCCACAACGAACGGAGAATCATGAGAAAAGAGAATTTCTTTCGTTCTCGCTCCCTTGTGCTCTACTCAATTACGCTAGCTCATGCACGGAGGTTCAAAAAAAGGGTAACAAGACTTGTGTGTCCCATGTTCAACGAGAAAACTTAGATGCTTTTAGACTTAATCGAACCCACACATATATTTGCAAATTGCGTTGAAAGTATACTAAGATTGAACTTATCAGTTTAACCTCGTGTTAATCGTAAACATCATAAATTCTAATTACATCGTATTACACTGTACATTTAATAGTATACCTGGGTGCAGATACCAATAGCGGACCTTGAGACAGTGATTCCCAAAGCAGGCGAATCACCTTCATGGGACGATTTATTCATCCCCTTGCATTTAATTAAAAAAAAACGAAATTGGGGGGCGAAATTGGGAGATATTGAAAACAATGACGTTCTCCCGAAAACCTAATTAAGTGGAATATTTAATCAGGGTGACCAGCGAACCGGGAAATATCCGAGAATTTTACATCACCGGGAAAAAAGCGGGGAATATACCGTAATTTCAATTACTACCAGGAAAATTTGAATAAACCATAATGGACAAGAGTTACCTAAGCCTAAAACTGAAGAAATTGGGGAAAATAAAGTTTGATACTTGTGTAAGAATCTCAAATTTGTTTTTTTTTGGATCAAAATAAAATTTCAATAACGTAATAAAAGTATCGTAAGCAGAATTCAATTAAAAAACATTGGTCTTAAGATATGGACTGAATATGACTCCTATAAATCAGTCAGAAAAAAATGGATTTTAAAATACTATTATGGACTACAGTAAAATTGTTAATTTGATTGCTATAAACACCGCCTATGCAAAACCGTTATAATTAAGAATCCACGAAAAAGCGTAATAATAAGTTTTGCATTCCAAATTATCACCTGGAGAAATGTGAAAATTCATTCTGGTGAGTTTAGTAATAAGAGGTCTTCCTTAGCCGAGTGGTGTTTAATTAATTGTATGAAAAGTATTTCGCGTCAATTGTACGGTAATAATTTTTTGCTCAATAACCAAAAAATGTGTTCAGCCAAATAAAACATAGAATAACGAATACACAACATGGTTTCTATAAAGGTCGTTCTACTACAACAAACCTTCTGGAATTTGTAAATTACACTTTGAATGCAATGGATAGAGGTAACCACGTCGAATCACTTTACACCGATTTTAGTAAGGCATTTGACAGACTAGACATTCCTATGTTGATTTTCAAGCTCAATAAAATGGGAATTGCGATGAGACTCCTCAACTGGATTGAATCTTATTTAACAGATCGCCAACAAATAGTTAGATTTGAGGGAAAAATGTCTAAACCTGTTCACGTTACATCAGGAGTTCCCCAGGGTTCGCATTTAGGTCCATTGTTATTTATATTATTTGTTAACGATATTTCATATGTGCTTAAACATCTTAAAATTCTGATTTATGCCGACGATATGAAACTTTATATGGAAATCAATAGCAACAAAGATAGCGACATATATCTGAATGAAATAAGTATATTTGATAAATGGTGTAGCAAAAGCTTACTTCAATTAAACGTCAAAAAATGTAATTTAATCACATATAGCAGAAAACGGAATACACCACAGATTACTGTCTCTTTAGGAAATCAAATTGTTCAAAAGTGCGATAAGATTAGAGATTTAGGTGTCATATTAGATTCTAAACTTACCTTTACTGATCATTATAATACGATTATCCATAAAGCAACCAATATGTTGAGCTTTATTAAGCGTTTTAGCTACAATTTTCGGGATCCATATACGATTAAAACCTTGTACATTGCTTATGTAAGATCAGTTCTAGAATATTGTAGTATTGTGTGGTCTCCGCATATAAAAACACATGGTGATAGAATTGAATCAGTACAGAAGCAATTTCTTTTATATGCCTTACGCAAATTAGGCTGGACAACGTTTCCACTGCCATCATACGAGGCTCGATGCATGCTTATCGATATTCAAACTTTAAATGAGCGTCGCGAAATAGCCATGATTTCATTTGTCAATGATATTGTATCGCAGCGTATTGATTCCACCCATCTTTTATCATGTTTGAATTTCTACACGCCCGCTAGACAGTTAAGAAATCGGAATTTGTTTGCATCAAATAATCATCGAACTAACTATGCAAAATTAGGCCCAATGAATCGAATGATGTCGCTTTATAATCAGCATTGCACAGAAATTGATCTGACCATGTCGCGAACAAAGCTAAGACAATATTTTAATTCCTTAAGATATAATACAACATAGAATTAAGTAAACGTGTAGTCTACTATTGATTGACGAAAAATAAATAAATAAATAGATTCAAAGCAAAACCGATCCCTCCAGGGTCATCGGATTAAAAAATGAAACAAAAAACGCGTATAACACGGCTAATTTAAATTGTCTGTGAAAAATATGTCGGATTTAGAACTTTTTTGAATTGTGAACATCTGACACAAGACTCGCGAAGACGGTCTTCTTTTTCTGTGATTGCTGAGTTTTTTTTCTTATTCCACTTTGTGATTATAACAATCATGCGCAAGCCGTCCAAACCCTTACATGAACCTCCCAGCAAAAAAATATAGCGTTTGCATCACACCGAATCATAAATAGCCTTTTGAGTGAAATTTCATGTCAGCAAACGTACCAGACATTAGAAATCTCGATTACTTTTTCAAATCGACGTAAGTAACTTTCATACAGTTTTGAGAAAACTAATTGAGAAGAATCACAACCTGTCTTCTAAAACTGTTTTAAAATGAATCACTTTTTTAACATTTTTTCGCCGTGTACATCGCTTAAATTTTGCATACAATCAGATCGCGTTCAAAAACTAGGTAGTTTCTAAAAATTCCAACAAAAATAATTATAACAAAATGATAAGCCGTTTCATACTTACTTTCGACGTTTTTCTACCAGTGTAAAATCGGCTCAAGTAGTGTTTTGTTTTGATTCGTGGTTAAGTCACTTTGTCTCTCTATACAACGGGGCGGCGAAAGTAGTGGTTAGGTTGCGAAAGTTAAAAATCTTACTTTCGTCGTTTTGTAAATCCGGAAATTAAACGTCCTAAAAGTGAAAAATCTAGTTGGGTAGGAGCAGAACATGTGGAATTTCGTCTGCGAAACACGTAGGATCAATAAAGTAAGTTTATTCACTTTTTTTGACTTGAGACTATTTGAATAAGTTTTCGAGAAATAACTAATATTGTATTTAGATTTATCAGCTTCTTTGGAAAAAACTGCTCCGCTGACTGAGGTTTCTAATAACAGTTGATTTTGAATACAATACTTTTCACTTTTGCAGCCATAAAAACGGCGAGCTGCATTTGACCCTCCAACCCCCCATCCTGCACCCGATCCCTCCAAGAAAAAACAAAAACGTAAAACAAAACAAAAAAAAAGTAAGAGGTTGTTTCCCAGATACAACCGCCAAGTTGACGTTGGATAACGTTAGCTTCTTCTATTTCCTGGCTTGCGACCGTCACGAACTTATGAAAGATTTCTACTAATATGAATCCGATCAATGTTCATACTATTTGTTGCATGTCAATTCTGACCTATTATGGACATTGTGAGTTATTATTTGGTTGGTTCGGTTAACACTTCAACACTGACAGAATCGGTCGATGGAAGAAGCGGTAACTTGTGCTCCCCAAACAAATATTCCGGTCGAACATTAGATCCACGCATGATCCACTAATATTGGTTGCTTTATGGATTCCGAAGCCAGTTTGAGGTTGAGGTACTGCTCCATGAAGCCCGTGAGCTCCATGTTTTCCTCTTTGCTCAAATCGATGTTAAATTTGCCAGTCACGATGATTGGCATGATCTCCTTTTGATACTCGAATACACGGTGTGCCAGAAACCGTTATTAACAGAAAAAAATGTCCATGAATTCGGCACCTACCATTCGAAAGATATAGTATTCAAGCATCTTCTCCGTGAATTTGAAAATATTCTAACGAGGGAATCGAAAGTTATAGTGATTTGAAAGTTTTGAGCTATTTTGGAAGGGAAATTCACATGTTTATAAATATTTCCCAACGGTGCATCATTATTATCTTGTAAACCAGCCAAATTATCATCAGCTTTGCATTAAGCATTCAAAACATGTGATATCGAAGCAGCTTTTCTGTAAATTTGAAATCATTTCGTCAAGGAAATCTGAAGTTACAGTGATTTGTATTTTCTGATTATTTATGTGAAGTTTAAATTAGGGCTGATTTATATGCCTTTGTTATGAAAGTGTCCGTAAGTTGCAAAATAAAATGTCTATAGGACTGACCATCGGCATTCAAAAAATATAGTAGTCAATTATCTTCGAAGTTAGTTTGAGATTATTTTATCAAAAAACAACATAACTAGAGTACTTTGAAGTTTTGGAGTCATTAATATTTTTTTTCAATCGTCCAAAATAGTGTTCGCAACACGCATTTAATAATTTCGACACATATTATCTTAACAGATATGCATTCAACTTATATCTTACAGTGAAGAAATGCAGTGTTTCGTTAAATCATAAGCAAATGGGTTCGTTTTTGTAAATTTTGTTTCATTTCTGCGCGTTTTGCGGGGCAGTGTTTCGTTGTGGCCCAAATAAGCATATTGGCGAACCTGAACAATTTGAAAGTGGCACCATGTTGCTCAGTCGAGGTTGGATTATCAACTAGTGAGATCATTTTATGCTAGTGTATTAAATAAGTTAAATATGATGGTTCACATCTTGTTCATGACAGCGGAGGGGATACGTTTATATATGTGTTTGTTCAATGAATAGTTAGTAGGAGTTTATTGTAGAAATTACCTTTGTTTCTTGTTTTGCCAATTATGTAAAAGCAACAAGCCTTATATTTTGTTAAGTTCCTAGAATTATTGGATACTATAAGCGTCGACTTTTCCTTTAGATACTGATAGATTACTTTTTGGATTGATGCTACATGATTTGCATCATGCGAAATCTTTGAATAGTTCGTCATCGAAGGTATCGCTTATACATTGATTCAGTCATGTTTTGTGCATATAAAAGGATTACTATTTATGTTATTTTATTCATTATATTGATGACTTCATTATGTTTTAAGAGAGGTATAACAGGATATAACCAGTGAAAATGATGTGATGATCCCTAGGACTATTGTAATTAAGCGTTTTGTTTACCATGACGTATCTGTAATATAACCACTTCCAGTTTTCCAAACTCCCATTTACTTCTCGTGGAAGTGCAGAGGATTCCAACGGCTTCCTCAAAGATAGTATCACGTAAATACTTATTCCATAACCCCAATTGACATGTATTCGGACGCAGCAGGACGCGGTATTGCTTAGTACAAGGAATGAGAATTCCATTACTTACACACTGCGAGTGCTGCGACTAATCCTAAGTAACATCCGTTGGTTCCTTGTGCATGTATAGTTGCTCTTGTAATAACGGAGAAGCAACAATAAATGGTCAATCACGCTATGAAATCACATTGATCAACAAATTGATAAGATTTTGTTGCAATTACTAGTGGTAAAAACATTGAACGTGGTAATTCAATACTCAAAATTTACTTTATTATAGGTCCAAAACTTCAAAGTACTTTAGTAGTGTTGTCTCTAGATAAAGTATTCTCAGACTAGCTGCGAAGAGGCTTGAATAATCATCTTTTGAATGCCGAGTGTCAGTCATGTAGACAGTTTTATTTGTAAATTCTGTGCACTAATATAAAAAAGCCATAAAAAAGCTTTAATTTAGACTTCATAGAAATAATGGTAAATATACAAATCACTGTAACTTCAGATTTTCTCGACGTTATGATTTCAAATTTACAGGGAAGATGCTTGGATATCACATTTTTTGAATGCTTAATGCAAAGTTGATGGTTACTTGGCTTGTTTACAAGTTAATAATGATGCACCGTTGAGGAATATTTATAAGCATATGAATATCCCATGCAAAATAGCTTAAAACCTTCAAATCACTATAACTTTCGATTCCCTCGTTAGAATATTTTCAAATTCACGGAGAAGATGCTTGAATACTATATCTTTCGAATGGTAGGTGCCGAATTCATGGACATTTTTTTCTGTTAATAACGGTTTCTGGCACACCGTGGAAGAAATTCCGCACCATTAAGAACTTCTTCGGCTTCGTTGTGGTATCCGGGGAAATGTAGAGGCAAATCAGCGATTCTAGAGCTCGGCCGTGATGATCCTGCAGGAAGCGAGTGGCCTAACTGATCGGTTTGTTTGAGGATACCAACCTGTGCGCGATCCACGCCAAGCGTGTCAGCATCATGCCGAAGGAAATTCAGCTGACTCATCGTATCCGTGGAGAACGCTCTTAAATTGAAGTTTAGCACAATTTCGAACATAACAGCCCTCTTTAGGGCCACAACAATACATTCGACGTAAAAGAGTTACAACCAGAGACATTTCATCTATTACTATTAATTGATTAATTAATTAATTTATTTATCAATTATAATTTTGGTTGATTAGTTTTTAACGGAGAGAAATGGCAAGCACTGGTTCTAGGTTCCCCTTACTAGGGTCGGGCGGCGGTAGCATTTTTGCAGTCTTCTCTGTGTGCGAATTTCGATTCGATCGACAATTTCTTACCAAATCAAATAATCAACAAGGGTGTTGCTGAATAGTTTTAGCTCTTTGTTTGACAAGTTGATACTCTGATCGCTCTAGCATGCATTTATAAATAGATAGCGATGACAACAACGGCATTATTCAAAGTAAGTAAAGTTTGTAAGGATGCTTAAAATATATCCCCGAGCCCAATTCCATCTTCTTAACTCGTACCAATTAGTTCATACAGTTGAAATAATTAAATTTATGTTGGATTTCAGGGATTTCCTTAAAAAATTGCCTACATTTAGGCGTTTTCAAAAATGAAATTAACTATTCATTATTTCTTTAAAAACTGCATTGTTAAGAATTTCGCAAGCATATTCGGATTCAGGGAGCTCATATTTATTATGTAGAGTCGTTTTAAAAAATAACAATAATCGCATTGACAAGTGACATTATTTAGGGATGATTATTAGCGCTAAAAACACATTTGTTAGAAAATTTTGGCACATGAGCCAGGAGGCTGACCGTCGTACTTGTTTTCCTGCATTCAGTTGTTTGGCATTTCCAACATTATTGCAACAGACAAGAAAAATTATGAAAAATGATCAATTTCGAATTACGGTACATGTAATCTTCAAAACGTCAAAACCTTATAAAAGCAAGAAAAATGTGCTTTTCTATTGAAAATAAGACATGCCTCAATATTTACCAATTTTTCAATAGTTTAGTCATGGAAATCAATAATTTTCATTTTTCGAGTAGATTCGTAGAAAGATTTCCAATCGATTGGAGCAAGAATCTTGAAAATCTATGCGGGCTTTAGTAAGTTATTAAGAGTTAAAATCTAACCACTTTTCGTGACGCGAGCGATTTTTCGTTTTTCGAAATTGTACCCCAGTATGTTGCCGTAAGACGTTATCCAACGTCAAAACGTGTAAAAAACGACCAATATTAGTGGTCCGTAAAAAAAAAGAAATCGACGGTACGGTACTTTAGAATAGTTGAAAAAAGGAGAACGCGTTTGAACTAAACACCAGATTACGACCCGTAAGTGGAAAAACGCACCGATCGTTTTGGATGAAATCGAATGAATCCCAAGCTACATCCTGATGAAGCTGCAAAGACAATCACTTTCCGTATGATTGCTGATTTCGCTTACTTCAGCATTGTTGTGAATCTTATGTGCTGTTACTGGCTCTCTGAAAAGAAAAGTAAAATGTCGCTTTCCCGTTATGTTGAAATTTTCTAAAGTTGCAGCATGAAAAAAGTTCAAACATTCAAAAATTAAAAAAAAACAGCAGCGTTTATAAGGATATAAACCCCTAAAGCCAAATCCTGGTTGCGCTACTGGTCATATAAAAATATAATTGAGAGGAAAAAACAATACTATTAAAATGTGAAATGCATGAAATTTACAATGACATCTCTTTCAAATATCTTAGTTGGCATTTCAAATTCAGAACAATTTACCTGAAGATTGCACAGTGTCATACATCCAATAGAAACTCAGAATCTCCTCTTTCATGCCATTAGTGTTAAAACAAAAATGTTCTATCAGAAGTTGAGTACATTGTGAACGTTCTTCTGAACAAATACCATTTTTTGTAGGAAAATTACCCCGATATATTTTTCCTTCTACTACCAAAGGGAAAGGACAGCATTTCATTTAGTTTAGGGGCGATCCATTAATTACGTAAGACATTTTTCGGGATTTTTCAACCCCCCTCCCCCCATGATAAGATTTTTTGTATGAAAATCCAAAATAAATTGTATGGCGCGTAAGATATCTCATTATTATCAGATTATTGTGTGAAAAAAAAAACAAAATTATGCAAATTAATTTCCAGTATGGTAAGCTAAAAACGAAGAGGTGAGACAAAATCTGAAAAACCGTAAAAAATGTTTAGGCTTAAACCAACGAAATCATTTAAAAATTTAGTAAATATGTGTTTCTGGACTATATTTAAACGTTTGGTACTAAAATTGGGACTGGGCTTAAGGACCCTATTGTATGTCCCTCTGTAAAGACATGTTCTGCCTTTGATTTGAAATAGTGAATCGTCGTCCCCTTAGCTGTGTTGTTTTATTCATCAAAATGGTTTTGATGAGCAAATTTGACGGAAAACGCCGACAATTTTTGTTGCACAGGATTAATCGAATGTAGCGCGGTTGTTGCACCATGATTCATTTCTCGAAATAGTGCACGAAAAAAAAAATACAATTCATTGTGATTGAACACTAAGAAAAAAAGTCATCAATTAACTAAATATTTTAATGATTGTTTTATATTATTCTTACATTTATTCTGGGATTCTTTTGGAAGTTCATCTAAGATTATAAATTGAATCGCTTCAGGATTCTTCAAGAAATTCCACGGCTCTCTGGGATTCCTCTGAAAAATCCTCCTGAGATTCTTCGGAAAATCTCACTGAGATTCTTCCTGGAACCCCTCATCAATTATTCCGTAAATTTCTCTGGAATTATCCCAAAAATCTCTGAAGTCTTCTGGTAATCCTCATAGAAATAAATGAAATCCTTCTGAAATTATCGGGAAATCTCTCTATAGTTCTTTCATCAACCTATCTCGAGTTGTTCCGTCCAAAAATCCTTTTTCGATTATTCCAGAAATGTTTCTAGAATTCTTCTTGCAATTGCTTTATGATACTACAGAAAATCTTTCAGATAACCTTCCGAAAATCCCTATGCGATTCTTCAGAAAAACTTTTCTGAGATTCTTCCAGAAATCTCTCAGAAATTCCTTTTAGTTTTTTTTCGGAAATCCTTCTGAAACTATTTAAGTTGTCTTTCTGATCGCTGTGATTCTTCGTTTGGATCATATTGAAAATTCCTCTTTGATTGTTATGGAAATGCTTCCAGTTTTTTTCTTCGTGAAATTTCTCTGGAATTCTGCCGAAAATGTTTCTATGGTTGCTTTCCTGAGGGACGGAATTGTTTAAGAAGATCTGGGATTCTTTTGAATATCTTTTGGAGATTTTTCAAGAAATCTTTCGGGGTTTCTTACAATTCTATCTCAGGATTCTTCCGGAAATTCATAAGAAATTATTAAATTAAACCTCTGAAATGTTTCCATAAAAACAGATCATTCCGTTCAAATTTTTGGGATTTTTCCGAAAAAACCTATGGAATACTTCCGGAAATCATATTGAAATTCTTCCAGATAACTATTGGGTTTTTTTTGACAACCTTTTTTATAGAAATTGTACTATGGAGATATTTTTCAGGAATATTCTTAGAAATTCTTCCGAAAACTCCTCAAACATTGTTTGGAAATCCTCGTGGCGCTTTCCTAGAAATCTCGCGAAACGTTACTAAAGGACCTATTACAAATGAGATTCTCTCCTGTCTCGCTCTCTTTCGATTATAACAGTGAAAAAGTAAAGCTTTTGGGAAGTTTTTCACTACAGATCGAAAGGAAATTTCCTTGACTAGCGTTTCATACAAAAAACGCAACAGAAGAGGTTAATGTGACTCAGTAATTAATCAAAGAGAAAGTAAACAAAGAGAGCCTCTCATTTGTACATAGGTCCTTTAGTAATGTTTCGCGAGAAATCCTTCCTCAATTCTATCGGAAATCCTGTTAAAGTTTTTCCAGAAATCTTTCTGGGAAAATTTCGAATATTCGTTTGGAATTGTTCTGATACAATCTCCCTATGATTCTTCTTGTTTTTTTTTTTCTTTATTTGTTAGTTAATCTTCAGAAAATCACTCTTGATTTCAAATAAAAAAAAATCCCTTAAGAATACTTACGGACAGCCCTCTGGGACTCTTAAAAAATGCCACTAAGATGCTCACGAAAATCTTTCTAACTAGCTTACCTGATTTGGCTAGCCACGTTCCAACGAAATTTTAAAGTGAATAGCTACGTATAATCTTTCAAATCGCTTGATACTGATGACCACAAAATCGCCTAAATTTATACTCTGGCCATACTCCATCGAGCACGTGGCCTCAATACTGTTGTAGTGTTCTGATATGAAATAATTATGACCTTATATGCTGTTGTAGTTTTCTTTCTGTTGTGAAATATTTCAAAAGTTCCAGAATATTCTATGAATTAGAGAGTAGAATCTTACCAAAAATTCTAGCATATACTCCCGAAAAGCTGATGTAATTGTCATTTTTCAAAATCTCAGTTGTGGTGAAAAGACCATCGACTCAGGGAAATATCGAGTCATGGAACAGGAATGTTTTGGAAAGCTGTTTTAAGGGATCATAACAGTAAGCATAAAATTTTGTTTTAAGTAGGGAAACTGTACCAGTTATGGCCATAGTGGTTCCCTATTTGGCCATATGTGTAATTTTGATAACTTTCACATTTAAAATCTTTTTGAATGTTTTAACATTAAGATCTATCTTAAATCTAACTATTGCAACACACAAAATTTTTCAAAATTTGAAGACATGAAAGTAATCACGTATGGCGAAATAGGGAACCACTATGTCCATAACTGGTACACCTACCCTATGCATCCATGAGTCGATATCGAGTCATGGAACATCGACTCATGGAGGTTTCACTATAAATTAACAAATCTCGAATATTTGGCGCACATTTATCTCATTCATGTTTATCTTGCTTTCACATATGTCGAACTCGTTTTTGAACCTGAGTTGGAACTGAAGAGACCCGTTTCACATGTTTCAACTGCAACCCGATTCAAGTTCGACCGAATCATAATTTGCTTAAAATTGATCCCTAACCAGACGACAATAGTGAAATGTTCGAGAATATTCTACGAATTGGAATGAACGATGTTCCAGAAAGCTCCAGAATATTCTGTCAAAGAGCTATTGTAGTGCACCACAATTTGCAATTGTAATGTTCTAATATTAAAAGTGACCGTTGTAGTGCTCTTGAATTGCAATTGTAGTGCTCAACGAAACTTTTCGATGAAACATTTCAAAGCGTTACTGACAGACAGACAACTCTGGGATTTTATATATATGATACTAACATAAGCATAAGCATTGATGACCGTACAATTCATAGTTGCTACTCTGTGATTGACAGGAATAACCAAAATTGTACAGGGAATCAACAGAAGTAGCTTAGGAGTAGCATACCATCTTAAATGTACAATTTCGAGGACTCCAAACTTAGTAATGTCAATAACGGCACCGGCCATGTCCTTACGGTCATCGGGGAAGGGTAGGAATGATAGTGTGACGTCCATTGCTACTAGAGACCGAGATTGCCTCTGCTGCATCTTCATGGTTTTCGCAGGAAGGAGTTTTGAAAGTGATCAAAAGCCACATGCTCAGGATTCACCTTGGTAAGCGATGCGCTTCATGTAGCTTCGATTTGAATAAGTTATCTTCAATGTGCGTCGACAATTCTAATGACGACTGTTCATAGGTTATTTTTAGTAATTGCGATAAATAAATAAAATAATTTGTACAAGTAGCTCATTTCGTCTAACAGAAATAAAGGCTTATGTCGACACTTACAGTGACGAACCATCCATAGTTTGTTTAACAATTGAATAAATAAAACATTGCCATGATACAAATTTGTATTTGCACAAGCATGAAACGAACTCAAAAGTTGGTAATCCATCCTCAACTGAAGTAACAATTTCGGCATCAACACGCAAAAACTGGGAACCAAAAATAACACATTTCACTCAGGCGACGCATAAACCGAATCCGCTTGCTTGGACTTCACGAATTCAACTCCTTACGAAAATCTTTCTAATACTCTCATAAAAGTTACTCTGAAATAGTTCCGGAAATTCAGTTTGAAATTCTTCCGTAAATCTTTCTGGAGTTCTTCCGGACATCGCTCTGGAATTATTCCGGAAATTGTTAGGAATTCTTCCCGATGTATTAGTGAATTTTTCAAAAACCCTGGGAATTTAAAAGGATTCTTCCAAAATAACTTCTGGGATTATTTTGGATATCACTATGAAATACATTCAAAAATCCATTTATTATTCTTCCGTAAATTCTCATGGGACTCTTTCCGATTTTTACGGAAATCCTTAAATAATTCTTTCAAAAATACCTTCAAAAATTTATTCAGAAATATTTTTGTAATTCTTGTCGGCGTGAGAATTTTTCGCGCCACGCATAATATCACTGAGAATAGAAAAAAAAAAACATAGTAATGAAGTTTACTTCATATCGTATCACTTCTTCAATAAATTTTCAATGAATTTGGACTTTAAACAAATGGTTTAACATAGTTATAGTATAATTATATTATTCTCTTCGTTACCCACACGTTTATGGTTATGGTTTTATTATTATACTGGATAAAAAAAAATTGGCATAAATTTTATGTGAGGTGGTTTTTGCTTAAAATCAATTCCAAACGCAAGATAATCAAATTTTACATGTACAGAATAGTTGAGCTGAACAAATTTTGCTGAAATATCGGACTGCAGAATAAAAATAAGAATATTTCATTACAAACGCGGATGTGTTTGTGTGCAAATTTTTGGCAATCCAGTACCTGTGTATAGAGGTCCCCAAGTAAACTGCCACGAACACCAACGCACAATCAATCTTACACAAGTCGATTTCCTCAGAATGAAAACGTATCGATGTTTGTTTGACGTTATTGAGCTTTCGGTCAACAGCAGGCCAACAAGGAAGTGGTTGTTTTGCAGCAATTCTGTTTATATTTGGATTCTCACAGCAAACAAAAGCAATGTTGTGACAGTTCTCACAGCAAACAAAGAAAATTTTGTCAACTACGTCCTTAAGAATTAAGTATACCGCCGAGACGGACGAACGGTCGGCGGAATTTTTTCTGAAGATGACCGAAATAAATTAGGTTGAAACGTAAAATTTCTATATCAGAAATCATTACCCGTCACCGAAAAATACCAATGAAGTGGAAACGACTAACATAATTTCGTGACGGTCGTTAAATTTTAGATTTTTAATTGACATCCAGTAAATATTTTGCCGTAAGACGTAGTTAACGTCAAAAAGCGAATGTGCAAAATAAAAATGCGGTTTTCTCCGTTAAAATCAACAAATCTAAAAAAAAACACACAGCTGTTTATTTAGCAAATAAGGAGGCTGTTATTCTTTTGAATTAAAATATTTTTCAGTTTTGACATTTTTATTTGGGCCCTAATGTACGATTCGTGCTGTAAAAAGCATCATGATGCAATGTCATATATAACTAAAAACCTCACATCGATCATGATGCATCATCTATATCAATATGTGTTGATCTATCACTTTCGTTTGGATACACTGTGAGGACTTCGTTTCACTATACACTACTCACACAACATGATTCCTTCTCAAAGCCATTTGCGCCAATTCTGGACTCCCGAAGTTGCTGATGTATTCTTCAGTTTTGTGTGAGATAAACAAGGAAAAACATGTTTGCTTTCTTCACGCACGTGAAAACAGTACCCGGCGAGGTTTTCCGAATAAGTGCGAGCGTTTTGTAGAATCTCTTTTAACTTCGTAGTCGCGAATTATTAACTACCTAAAAATCTAGTTCACCCACAACAGCATCCGGCAACACTTCCTCTCTTGCTCTTTTATATACCACCCAAAATGTAAAAAAATCGCTCTCGAAACGCATACAGTTGCAATCACTTATATACCACCTCCTTTTCGACACGAACACTATCAGACAAAGAAGCAGCTAGAAACTAACCAAAGCCTTGATGGACGCAATAGTTTGATTTTGGCAATACCATCTTCCATTTCTTCACCAATTCATTGAAAATAAGCTAATAAAGTGAAAATTACTTACCATTTCATATTCGCCTTAAATACAAAACGAAAAACAGTCACAATCACTTCACTACGAAAAAAATCGTTTTCACTGACAAGAACCCAGCACTCAGCAAGACGTTCGAAGTTGAACTGATCGCTCTTTGCTCTTCTATTTTTCGCTCTGGTCTGGCGCTGGCCTCCGCGGGTGCTGCTTTTCCTCGTCGCCTCTCTCACGAAAAGGAAATGAGCAACAACAATCGCAAACAACGCAAAAACTAAACTAAAAAGTAAATAAAAAAGCCGGCGGGTAATTTGACAACGTATTCATCGATTCCATCGGGCGGGTCGAACGAATGGCTGCGTGCTTTTCTATCGATTTTGTCAGAAGTGCTCGCTTGATGACACTGCCTACATTCAGGGTGTTTCGATTACTGTTCTGGTTCGTTTGACGTTCCACGAAGAGTATTGTAAGTTTGGGTCCATCAAAATCCAGCAATAAAGCTGATTTATATTTATAAAACTACAGTGAATAGCTGGTCACTAATTTAGTGTTAAATTTTGATATGAGCCGTGAAAAGAAGGTGTAAAGCTCATCAATATGGTTATTTCGTAAAATTGGGCAGCAAAATCTCGATCCTTGGGTAAATAGTAAACAATGCATAATTGTAAAAAATGTATAATATATGTAACACACTTTAAAATATTATTGGTTGAAGCTGTTTTGATAATCACGAAATCTTTACTTATTTTGTATGTTTGTCATTGCGATATTTATTTTCCGGCTTTTTTATTAGTTTATTACAGTACACTCAGAATAAAATTGTTACACATTATCATGTTCATAAATATTAAATATAACATTGAATTTTAGTTAATGAATGCGTATTTGCGTTATTACAGAGCAACGTTAGCTTTCAATTGTGCTTGGTAGCGTGTGACATATTTTTTTATCTTAAATGGGTTATTTTTTGACAAATTCTTGTTTTTTATTAAATAACACGACAGTGTGTCTTTGCTGCTACTGTGGCAAAATTTCCCGCTCAAACAACAGCTCTATCAAAACCAGTCGCTATCGACAATCGAAATTCAAATATAAAACACGTTAATTCACAAGTTATAGAACGCTTTGGTGTACTGTTGTTAGCGATTTCTTGATTTTACCAGGCACCCATTACAAGCGTCCGGTTAACCCAAAAATAACATGTCATTAAACATGTCACGTGTGTTGCACATGTGAGTCCTTGTCATTATGGACCGATGCACGAGTTCACTATTTGACGTTTGAGCGGTGCCGTGTTATTTACGTGACCATGGCAACATTGCATTATTGATCGTCAATCAGTTCGGACGCGTTTTTAATCGCTCCCGGTCGCGCACTTTTCATTTAAATTGTTATTGCTAACGTTTAGTTTTTTTTTGTACGTGCTAGATACCGGTGTAAAGTGTTTTGTGAAAATGAATTGTGAAATTTGCTTGTTGGACTCCGTTACCGAGTCAATTATGTGGTCGTGCATTGGGTGCTCCCGTAAATTCCACCCTGCTTGCGTGGGAGTCAATATTCAAAGAGGATCGCTCCGGAAGAAGGAAAGAAGAATGGACACTTCATCCTTTGTGTTACCATGCTGCAGTTCATGTCAAACCATGGTTACTGCAAGCTTTGAGTTTAAGTCGCTTGCTGATCAACAGGCGCAACTAGCAGAACAAATTAACGAGAACACGGAGGTGATCCATCGTTCGATTCAACCGAACAGTTTGGGCAAGATCGATGAAGCCATTGACCGGTTGGAAGCTCTAGTGACCGATGTCAAAAATCAGCTCGCGACGGCAAAAAGCAGTTGTTTTGCTGGCAATGTAAATTCTGTTAAAAACCACATCACTGCGATGTTTGATGCTGCGCTTGAGACGTCCAAATCAAGCATATCAACGGCAGTGCAGTCAATAGCAAACAATATCACTGACGAGGTGAAAGGTCTTAGCAAAGATGTAAGAGAATTAGCATCTTTGACCTTAGACATAACTTCGTTGGAGCCTATGAGAAACAACCCATTACTGGAAATAGATATTTTGAATGAGCTGAAAGCCATATCAGCAAATATTATGACGAACTCCAGCACCGAAGTTGAATCACTAGACCCCACATTGGATTCACCTCCCAGTTTAAATGCTGAATTGAATGCAATAAAAGAGGACAACTCTGGCTGGCGACTTTTTGGTACGAGGAAAGTATGGAAAGCGAATTGGGAGGACTACGACAAACGCCAACTCCGCCGCTTGGATCAGCAAAAGCAGGCCGAGGTAAGCGGAACGCAACTCGAAATTCTACAACCAGCAAAAACAGCCGTTTGGAAAAAAATGTAAACAACGATTGCAACAACAATTACACCAATGCCCCGCGCCGCACAGTTTTCGGCAGTCGTAGATACGATAACGACAACAGCAATAAATCTAATATGAACGCAAATTATCTTCCACCCGATCGTGAACTCCTTGCGGCGGCAAAAAATCAATTTTCTCGACCACCATCTAATTATCGTCCAACTATTCGATTTGAAAAACGGGAAACACTCAACCCTTATCAACCGGACGGCCCCACGAATCCACAACACATCATGACACAGAGAAGTCCACCTTCACCACCTTGCGAAGCATGCGCATGCAAACATTCGTGTTTTCGTCGGACTTGACGCTCTCTTCAGAGGAAGTAGATTACAACTTGACGCGTTCTTCAGAGGTAGAGTATAAGCAAACGACCCAGATAGCATTAGATAGTTTTAATGAAATTAACTCATCGAGTTCTTCAGTTAACTCGTTAGGTACTTCAAATGAAATTATAACTTATTGTCAAAATTTTAACAGGATGAGAAGCGCAGCCAAATTGACTGAAATTCATCGTAAAGTATCAGGTTGCGCATACTCTGTTATTCTGGGAACTGAAACGAGTTGGGATGAGAGTATACGGAGTGAAGAAATTTTTGGAAATAATTACAATGTTTATAGAGCTGATCGTGATTATCAATTGTCTGAAAAAAAGTCGGGTGGTGGAGTTTTAATCGCAGTTTCAGCAAAATTGAACTCTGAAATTATCGTTACCACTAAATTTAAAGAATTTGAGCACGTGTGGGCGAAAGTGCAATTGTCTGGCGAGACACATATTTTTGTCTCCGTATACTTTCCTCCTAACAATGCGTGCAAAGAAACATACGATAAATTTTTTAGTGTAGCGGAAAATGTTATGTCTAGTTTACCCCCTGAAGTTAAGATTCATATTTACGGTGATTTTAATCAACGCAACATTGATTTTATACCAGATATGGACAATGATTATATATTACTCCCAGTCATTGGAGAAAGTGAATTGCTACAGTTTATATTTGACAAAATTGCAAACTTAGGTCTTAATCAAATCAATCATGTAAAAAATCAACAAAACTGTTATCTTGATCTCTTGCTGACAAACGTCTCTGATGACTTTTGTGTTAATGAGGCATTGACTCCACTTTGGAAAAATGAAGTGTTTCATACGGCAATAGAATTTTCTCAGTTTATTTCTAATACAGATTTCTATATTGACAATGAATTCGAGGAAGTATTCGACTTTAATTCAGCTAACTATGACAACATTAGAAATAAATTAAATAACATTAACTGGCAATCGATTTTGAGAAGCAAAGATGATGTAAATAATTCAACAGAAGTTTTCTACAACTGTTTGTTCAAAATAATATTAGAAGAAGTACCAATCATTAAAAGAAGGTGTAATGGTTTTTCAAAACATCCTGTTTGGTTCAATAAAGAAATAATAAATTTGAAGAATCGTAAACAGAAACTACATAAAATTTACAAAAAGCATAAAAGTCAAGAGAATTTACAAGTATATTTGAATATGAGCGTACAGCTCAACTCAGCAATGCGATTGGCATATGAAAGCTACAACTCCAAAACTGAGCAAGAAATCAAAAACTGTCCAAAGAATTTCTTCAACTATGTTAAATCTAAACTAAAATCCAATAACTTTCCTTCTACAATGTATTTTAATGAAAAGGTTGGCCATACCTCACAAGATATATGCAACTTATTTTCAAATTTTTTTCAAGAAGTATACACAACATACTCTGAAGCTGATCGTGATTATGAATATTTCGATTTCCATCCTGAATTTCCTAACGATGTTGGTATCAGTCATATAAATGTGCATGAAATATTGAATGGTTTGAAAAACTTGGATGCAACCAAAGGAAATGGACCGGATGGAGTTCCACCAATCTTCATGAAGACTTTAGCAATTGAATTAACTACTCCCTTATTTTGGCTCTTTAATATGTCGCTGGAGTCTGGAGTCTTTCCAAAGATGTGGAAAAGCTCATACCTTGTTCCCATTTTCAAATCTGGCAAAAAATCTGATATTATTAACTATCGTGGCATTGCCCTTATTTCGTGCATCCCGAAGCTCTTTGAGGCCATCATAAATGAAAAAGTATTCATCCAAATCAAAAACAGAATAACTACAGCGCAGCACGGCTTTTTTAAAGGGCGATCGACAGCCACTAAATTGCTCGAATTTGTAAACTATTCATTGAGTGCTATGGAAAATGGAAATCATGTAGAAGCTTTATACACAGATTTTAGTAAAGCATTTGACCGTGTTGATATACCCATGCTTATATTTAAACTGCAAAAAATTGGTATTGAAGCCAAATTGCTGAAATGGATTGAATCATATTTAACCACTCGCGAGCTAATAGTGAAATTCAAAGGAAAAAAGTCAACTCCAATACATGCCACTTCAGGGGTTCCACAAGGCTCTCATTTAGGTCCGCTTTTGTTTATACTGTTTGTGAACGATTTGTCGTTTATTCTTGACAAAATGAAAGTATTAATCTATGCTGACGATATGAAACTTTATTTAGAAATAAAAACTGCACAGGACATACATACTTTTAAACACGAAGTACAAATCTTCCACACGTGGTGTCAGAAAAGCCTACTACAACTGAATGTAAAAAAATGTAACCTGATATCTTTTAACAGGAAAAGAGACATTCCCAATGTAACAATAACTTTAGGCAATCAAAATGTTGAAAAATGTAATAGAATCAGAGACTTAGGCATAATTTTAGACTCAAAACTTACTTTCATTGATCACTATAACACTATGATAAATAAAGCTAATAATATGTTAGGCTTCATTAAACGCTTCGCTTATAACTTCAATGATCCATACACAATAAAAACATTGTTCATTGCCTATACACGGAGAAAATGAAGTACTCAAAAGTGAGTTCATTCCACTCAATTCCGGGGGTTCGTGCGTTAACCTAATTTTGAGTTGACGGGGTAGAAGTTGTTTTCATTTGCAGCCGTGCGAAAAAATACCTACTGGCTAAGTTCTTTTCACTCAACCGGCAGATCAAATAACTCAACTTCCAGTACTGTGCCACTTACTCAAATTTGAGGTAACGCACTAAGGTTCGGTTTTTGGGTTGTTTTGCTCTTCGCTCTCTGACAACAGTAGAAGGAGCGAATGAAATGGGGAGAGAAAAATAACTCAAAAGTAAGTTAAAAAATACTCAAATATAGGTTTTCCGTTTTCTCCGTGTAGAGCTTAGTGACATTTGAACACACGTAGACTAGCATACGCTCGTCATACGCAGTTTGTTTTTGTTTTCCTCAAAGAAACTTGCACACGCTTTCCAGACTCATCAAAATGCATATGGAAATATTACCCAATTTGAAAAATTTATACCCGGATTCTGGGTGTTTTTCGAAACAAAGTGTATATTGTTTTCCTCTAAGGTTCACAACTACATCCACACTAGGGCACCCATACCATTGGGCGTGATAACCACTATGTTAGATCAATACTTGAATATTGCAGCATAATTTGGTCACCCTTTTCAACAGTACATGATGAAAGAATAGAGTCGGTGCAAAAACAATTTTTATTATATGCTCTTCGCAAATTAGGTTGGACAGAATTTACATTACCATCTTACAAAGCTAGATGTATGTTGATTAATATTCAAACACTAAGAGAGCGTCGTGAATATGCAATGATTTCATTTATAAACGATATTGTATCCCATAAAGTTGATTCACCAGAATTATTATCTAAATTAAACTTTTATGTACCATCCAGACGATTACGCCATCGAGAACTATTTGCAATCAACTATCACCGTACTAATTATGCAAAATTTGGGCCAATGAACCAAATGATGACTACTTATAATAAACATTACAATTCAATCGACTTAACTTGGTCCAAAGCGAAGCTAAAACAATACTTCCGCACATTATCTTAAGAAGAAAAATTAGGTAATTGAATGTAGAAGTGTAACTAGCGCATAAGAAACTCTCTGCACACTTAGAAAATATCACCGACTTCGGTAATTTTTTTACCGAAATAAAAACCGCTGAGCGCTCGGTAATGCTTTCGGTAAAGTTAAGAATTACCGAATAATCTGTAACTTTAATCAACACACAGCTGTCAAAAATTTACAGTATGTTCGTAGAATATTAGTATGTTCGTAGAATATTACCGGTCTACAAACATGATTGACGACAATAAATAAATAAGTAGTCCGGCACCACTCAAACGTCAAATTAGTGAACTCGTGCATTGGTCCATAGGCAAACTAGTTCAACTAGGGGGTCATGCATAAATTACGTCACGCTCCAAGAGGGGGGGGGAGGTGGTCGAGCCAAGCGTGACAAGCCTTACAAAATTTTCGATGGACTTATACAAAAAGTGTGACAAAGGGCACCCCCAGGGGGAGGTGATCGAAAAAGTTGAAATTTAGCGTGACATAATTTGTGTACCATCCCTAGTGATGGATATCGCCATTGTAAAACACGTTCAAATCATGTGAAAAAGTCTTTGCTATCGAGCCAAAGACAATCCTTAACAGATTCATAGATTCTGCACGTTATTTCACGTTGCCAATCGACACGACAGGTTCACGTTAAAAAGAATTTGTATCGAACGTGTGGATTATTTTCAGTGTATATGCCCTCGGAATTCGAAACGATTCTCAATCGGTGAGATTCGAACCTACGACCTTTCGCTCCTTCTTCTTCTTGCTCAATGGGACATCGCCTGATTCTCAGCTTAGTGATCAGTGAGCACTTCCACAGTTATTAACTGAGAGCTTTCTTTGTCAAAGTTGCTATTTTGGCATTCGTATATCGTGTTGCATGTATACGATGATACTTTATGTCAAGGGAAGTCAAGGAAATTTCCATTACGAAAAGATCCTGAACCGATAGGAAATCGAACCCAGACATCGTCAGCATGGATTTGCAGCCGCGAACTCTAACCACTCGGCTAAAGAAGGCCCCAACGACCTTTCGCCTTGTCTTACTGAATAGCTGCACGTTTACCACTACGACTATCTAGGGAAGATCGGGTAGCCAACTCCAGTGGGAACTTTGGTCGTATGGAAGGAGGGAACGTGCTCACCTGGAGCGACTGTACCCCATGTTAGGAGCGTCTCACAACAGCGTCTGTTACCCATGTCAGGGGCGGCTGATCATCGTCCTAGTGTCAGGTGCTTCGGTATACAGATATAAAACACGCGTGCTCTGTTACGCTAGAAATCTTCAACTAACTTTATTCAAGGGGTCCAACAATAACGCTTTGCTTACATGTAGTTAAGGGGCTTACCAAAGTAAAATTACATAGTGATTACAACATCTTCCCTTTTTAAAACAAAGGAAAGTAATTAACTCATAACGTAATATTTGAACTTAGTAGGCATTTTAACTTCTCTCTTTGGTTTGTTTATCCTCTCGGGTTGGGGTGTCATTTTCGTGACAGGTGTCCCTAAATGTTTTCGGTTCGGTGAATGAACGGCAATTGCTGGTGCTTCCTTGGAACTTTGGTCGACTGATTGTGTCTCTATCAAGGCTGTGTTCCGCCAAGCATCGCCAGGTGTTTCTGCGGAGGGTAATGAAGACGATATTGACAATTCGAGTGACAATTAGAAGTTCGGCAGTCAAAACTTCGGCGTCGGCATTCTAATTTGGTGCTTTGCCGACTCATAAGGATTGCCTTTGTCGGCGTAACACTTTCGGTAATATTTCATTTCTCTTATGAACTTCGGTCTGAAGTTAATCTGAATGCACAATAATTGCAGAGAAACATTTGGTGTTGGTTCTTAATGCGGATTCGATTCAGCGATAGGAGAACTAGAACCCCCAACATTCCTCGGTTTTACGTGTACCACATCCCTCCTATACGTCGTCCCGTTTCGAGCGTTCACTGAACTTATTCTTAATTTCAGCTGGATACCAAAAGACATCCGGATTTAGTTGAACGAATACAGGATCACCAACCTCAATAGAAGGGAGTCGGCGAGTTGAATTGTCGTACTGGTACATCACCTTCCTTTTATTATCCTGGATAGCTTCTGGTACATTCAGAACGATTCCTGGCATAAGGTTTGTGGCAGACATGGGAACCTCACACATCGTGCTCCGAGAGAATAACCTGCATATCGGGCTGGGTCCAAGCTTTTTCGGTGTGTTTCTCCAGTTCAGCAGCATCAGCCATAAGTCCTGCTTCGAATCTTCAGCCTTCTTAATAAGCTTTTTTGCTATCTTTACAGAAGATTCGACCTTCCCGTTCGCTTGTTGATTGTACGGCGAGGATGTCACATGCTCAATGTCCTATTCTTTGTCAAACTGTGCCATCTCACTGTTGACGAAATTCCTCCCATTATCGGTCAAAATCCATTGTGGTTTTCCATGCCGCGAAAAATTCTTCTTGCAAACATCCACCATTGTGTGCATCGTAAGATCTGGTAGCAAATCCAGTTCAAAAATATCGGAAAACTGATCTACCGTTACAAGAAAATATCTTGCCTTGCCCTTGTTTGGAACCGTCAATACATCCATTGATATAAACTGGAATGGATGCACAGGGACAAGGTACGTTTGCGTAGGTGGTTTGCATTGGGATGCAGAAAATTTGGCACAAGTGGCATAAAGCTAGATGGTGTGCTTGATGTGATTCGACATTCCAGGCCAAAATATGTTTGCTCGTGCCAACTTGAGCGTTCCTTCTACACCAGAATGAGCGGTGTGCACTCGATCAATCATGGAACGCCACAATATTGGAGGAATAACTATCCTCTCAATATACTCTATACTTGAAATACATTTTAGCATGACAAGGCACCGCATCAACGGATTTCGGCCATCCTCTGCAAATATACTCTGTCACACACTGAAGTCCTTCATCATTAGCAGTATGGCGGATAATTTCAGAAATTCGTTCGCTGGAGATGTTAAGGCAATTTTGAAGTTGTACTTCTTCAACGCCAGCAAGAATTTTGTACACATGCTGTTTTGCCATGATACCATTGCTGTCAGAGTCGCTAGGTGCTCTTGATATGGCATCGGTCACTACATTGTCCTTGACTTTGACAAATTGCAAGCCCAGCAGCATGTGTTGCAAGCGCTTTTTTGCGGTGAGCAGAGGTTTTTCAAACATGTTCAACAGCGGTTTGTGATCAGTTTTGATTATGACCCTGGGGTTACCAACGATCTACTGATCAAAGCGTGTACAGGAAAATACTATCGCCAGCAATTCTTTCTCTATTTGAGCGTAACCCTTTTCCGTTTTGATGAGCGTTCGAGAAGCACATCCGACGAAGCCTTTTTGTTACACCCAACCGTATACCAGGCTACACCCAACCCTTGGCAACTGGCAACGCATTAACAACGGTTCGGCACGGTTATAATATTGCAATGCGATGTGCTCGGAAATATCCTGTCTAACGTTATCGAACTCTGTCTTCTGCTCAGAAGTCCAGCGCCAAGAAGCATTTTCAGGAATGAGCTTCCTCAGAGAAACAAGTTTACTGCTCAAATTAGGAATATACTTCGCAAGGGAATTAGCCATGCCCACAAATCTGTAAACTTCTTTAGGTGACGTTGGCGTTGGCTTCAATTTTCCGCAGAGCTGGTTTCGAAGGTAAGGACATGACCAAAGAAGTTGACGGACGTTTGGCACAAATTAAGTTTTGTAATTTTGTGTTTCACACCATTACTTCGAAGACGTATCAACAGATTTTCCAATCTTTGGTTGTGACATGCCAAGGCTTCGTTTAGAAGGATGGGAACAGTTTTTATAGTGATGGGTGATATGCAGAGGAACGTGATCGGTTGGCCGATCAACGAAAGAATGTGCAAGTTGAGGATCAAAGACAAGTTCTTCAACTTCAGTTTCATAAACGAGTATAGCCTTTACACCGGAAGCATTGATGATGACAAGGGCGCATTTTACGCTCAGCTTGAACACAAGTACGACCACCGCCCAAGCCACGACGTCACGACCATTATAAGAAATTTAAACGCTCAGGTTGGCCAGGAGGAGATGTTCAGACCGACTATTGGAAAGTTCAGCGCCTACCGGCTGACTAATGAGAACGGCCTACGACTAATTGATATCGCCGCCTCCAAGAATATGGCCATTCGTAGCACCTATTTCCAGCACAGCCTAGGGTTCATTCAAAAATTTCATAACGCTCAAAATTGTCATTTGCGATACCCACCCTACCCCTCCTTACGTATTTTATATGAATATTTTCCGAAGTTTGTATGAGCTGTAACATTTTCATGACAATCACCCGCCCCTCCAGCGTTATGATATTTGTAAATGGGCCCCTACCGTATCGGTACACCAGGAAATCACCTCAACAGACAGAATCGCAAACCGATCACGTTTTGATCAATGGACGGCACTTCTCCGACATTACCGACGTAAGAACCTATCGTGGCCCCAACATTGACCCCGACCACTACCTGTTGATGGTGAAACTGCGCCCAAAACATCTTGAGGCAACGTTGCCGGATGAGGGCGACCTCGGCAGGGACTGCTGGAGGGCAATCAAATCAGTTATCAACGACGTAACCAAAAGCATTGTCGGATACGTGGAACGAAGTTCAAGAAACGATTGGTTCGACGAAGAGTTCCAGGGGGTTTTGGAGGTGAAGATTGCAGCGCGGGCTGCAATACTGCAACATGCCAAAAGATGGAGTTGCAGTGCAGTTCCCAAGAAACGCGAAAGTTCAAGCCGCTAGCTGAAATGTGCAGGGATAAGGATGGGGACGGACGAACGCGAGGTGATCGAAATGTACAAACAGCACTACGGGGCCTTCCTGGTTAGAGTCCACGGCTAAAAAGCAAAGCTATGCTGAAGGTAAGTTGGATTCGATTCCCGGTCAGTCCAAGATTTTTTCGTAATTGAAATTTGACTTCCCTGGATATATAATATTATCGTACTTGCCACACGATATAGGGTACTTCGCTAATTGTTGAACGCTACCCAAATGTTGAACGATCTGTACAAACCATGTTAAAACAGGAATTTGAACCATTTTCAAACAGTTTCAATAAATTATTTTGTAAGTTAGCTGTACTGTTGGACACAATAAATTTAATAAGCACATCAATTTCGGAAACGAAATATTTATTGAAATTTTTTATCGGTAGGTGGAACGAAAATTTCAATTCCCTTAAAAATAACTTAAGCTGGGGCTGCTATGAAATAAGCTGTGTGTTAAAACATACTACGTATATTGGGTTAAGCACCTATTCACGATATCAGTAAAAGTCTACTTTAGTTATTTTCTAAACATCCGTACAATTTACTCGTGGGGTCGGTGTTCCCTTAGTGGACGGTCCCCTATAGTCGCACTAGTGGCTTTTTACGGCCGTTTCGCTGGTAATCGTAGCAAAATAATTTTTGGCATGAAGATCAGTAGCTATTTATCTAAGTACCATTGACACACAGCTCGATTTTGTTCAAAAAATGATCGAAATAAATAGTTTTGCTTAAAATTTTAGCTCCCTTGCACCTATAGTTAACCTATTGTTCCTATAGTAGCACTACTAAGAGAAACTATTTTGTTATTGAACAAAATAGTCGATAAATTAGGAACTTTTTTACATCAATCGAACGCTTTTGATCCACACTTCAAAGGAAAAATATAAAAGTTTTGTAAAAAATACGGTTTTTATTTGTGTTTTGCCTATTCCGTGAGGCTAGTGCTACTATAGGAACAGAAATTAGGAATAGTGCTACTATAGGCACATGTGTTCCTAAAGTGGCACAAGTGATAATAAATACAAAAACATGAGTTTTCTTATGTTTCATAATTTTTCCACAAAGCCAAGATAAAAAGCTTTCAGATGATGTAAAAATAATTCCGCAGGCTTTATTTTTCGATTTTATACGAATATTTGTTCTTAGCTATGCGGCTATTGGTACGTCGACCCTATCTATTAATTACATAAAATCATTTTCAATTGCACTTTCGTTTCACGTACATTTTCCATTTGTTGAACACTAGCATAACATGAAAGGCTTGGTTTCATCAACAGTATTGCCAGATTTTTTATTTTCGTACCAAACACCTATATTGAAATGGAATATTGCATTACACAATATAGTATTGTTTTTTGCTTTAAATATCTGTTGAATAATTATTATAAAAAATCCTATAATGGTGTATGTTGCAATGGTGAAAAACGCGATTCAAAAAAGTATAATTAATTGCATCCCATTCCCATAGACATTCTGATTCTTTTTTTTCGAATTTCACTATCTTCACTATGGCATCAATGCCATCACCGTTTGTTTGTTTACACCATGATTGAAATTACGCATCGGCAGCCGATTTATCCGGAGTATAACCTCAATCTCGCGATTGCTGCTGTAATGTCGAAAATAATGTACATTAGGAGAAGCCGCTAAAGTCTATGGAGTGTCGTAGGGGACGATTCACTTCCGTTTCAGCCCAGAGTGGTCAGGGAAAGTGCTTCGCGGACCTAACCCTGGCCTCGCAACCGACGAGGAGCGCGAACTTGCAAGTTGAATGAATGCGGGAGTAAAACGGTCAACATTTAGCGACAATCGTTCAACATTAGGATAAGATGGGTTATGTATGTGTTCAACAATTGGGTATAGAACTATCTTTTTAAATATATATTTTTTCAATTAAAAATGTACATTACCTTGCTAAAAATGTTACAGAAATAATGTTAAACGTTTTTAGCAACCGATTTGAAAACGGTCTTCGGCGTCAAAGTTGTAGCTGATAAATGTATCTCACAGTATCAACGTAGCTCTAATCCCCAAGAGCACATGGGCAAACACTATGACCGATTGAATGAATTGGTTGCTTTTCTCATAGTAATTCCCATATAAACTTTAAAGAGCTTGTGCAGTCTCAGTTTCCATCCAAATGAGCTCAAACTTTGGGAGGACACTCAGAATTTGATCTAGAATCGAATGAGTGGTGTGGAGCAAAAACGATTTTTGAACCACTCTACCCAGTATGTGGCCAGGTCATCTCATTCTTCTTTTGACTTCATCAAGATTGATATGTCGCAAGATAGGTCTCAAGACCGCCAATATAATGGCCACTTCCTCTGGGGAACAGGGTATCCAAAACAACCTGGCATGTTATCAAGTCATCCAGGAACCTTTGAATTACCCTTCTTTAGCCTTGATTTGTGAATTTATGAAGTTTGGTGTTGCCAGCTAGGTTTCAGAACAGACAGTTTAGAGGCCATTTCACTCAGGAAACCGGGAATTCAGAACAATCCGACATGTGGTCAAGTCATTCAAATACATTTGAACCACCTGTAGACTTGATTTGCAAATTCATGAAAATTGATATGTCACAAGCCAGGTTTCAGATTCACCAATATAATGGCCACTTCCACCAGTGAACCGGTATTCGGAACAACCCAGTATATGGCGAAGTCATCCAAAAACGATCGAACTACTTTTATTTCGATTTACTTTGCTAAATCATAAAGTTGATTTGTCACAAGCCATGGACTCGAAATTATAGTGGTTACTTATTCTTCAAGTGGGATTATTTCAGTACTCCTCGTGATGCATCCAAAATTACGGTGAATTTCTAATCGATGACAGCGTTTCAAAAAAAATTGTGATTTACCTTGAAAATTCAACTGAAATTCATTGAAAAACGAATGGGAAATAATATAATGATATTGAAAATTTCAATCAAATTTGACGTCAGACTCGCATGAATGACGAATGCATCCCGATAATACTAACGCATAAAACAGGTTGTGTTCCACATGGGATGTAAAGCCAAGGTAAGAAAATGTTCAAAACGGTTTCTCAAACACCAGCTCATTCAAAACTGACAACTGAATATTCTGTTCAAGATTAGCGCAGCGAATTGTATAGTGTGACAGTTATGCGTAGAAATACAGTAGTGGGACAGTTCTGCGTGGAAATTCAACAATGGGACAAATTGACTTGGCTTGCTTTTCATTGAGTTTCTGAACAAAGTTAATTTTTGGTTAGTGTTTTCTAAAACTAAACGTAAAAATAAACTGTTTGATGACAAAAAGTCAAAATGCACAAAAAGTAACATGGGACAATTATGCGTATAACGGCAGCAATGCAAATGTCTTATTTTAGATTTAGAGTGGGATTTTGTGACAAAGATGGTTATTGGCAACTTCCAATTCTAGACATTAAATATAATTTCATATTACTTGAACTGCCCATAAAAGCATAATTGTCCCATATGGAATAAGTAGGCATTGAGAAAATAGCGCTCAAAGTTTGAAGTTTGTATTCTCATACAAATGTTCATAATGTTCTAGTACATTTCTGCAAGCCATATTCATTTCGCAACACCGCACAGATAACACATTTTGCTTCCATTCATCAGCTAAAAATTTAAACTTGAACACAATTCACGTTTTAAGGTTGCTATTCGGGGTGAATGTTCATATAGAGACTGTTATGCCTTTATTTTTCAATATGGGACTGCAACAACCTTATATTTTTCCACAACTTTTTCAAACAAAGTGTGTTAATTATTATATACACAGTAAAGTTTACTTAAAAACATGGATGCTGCGATGGCAAAAGGTGTTGACTTGAAAATCCATATGGGACAGTTATGCTTTTATGGGCAGTGAAGCGTATTGTTAATCAGTAAATTGTCACTGGTTTCTCTGTACACGCACTTACCACAACTACTAAATATTGTATTGGTTATTTAATTGGGTTTCAATTTAATATAATAACAAAACTCATTGCCTTTTTGCATTTCGAAAGCTGGAGATTCCATAGAATCCATCTCAGAATTTTCGTGTTTACTATGACGATACCGACGAAACTACGCTCACGATCATCTAGGGTTTCAATGCTAGTAATGGACCCCTAGTAGCTGAAATTCATTCTCGACGCTTTTCCGCAATGATATCTCCGACGCATATACGTTTTGTGGAGTCTAACAACAAGTTCAATGTTTTTACTTCATAGCACACCTATGAAACATACAAAATCATTCGAATTTTTCAGCGAAATATGCATTTGGAAAACCGTTGTCCGAATGCCTGAACCAAATATTTTGCCTGAACCTGCTGACCCCCAATGCAATCGAAGTTCCCCCGGTGGATTTTCATAAAAATAAGGTTGCTTTGAGTGTTAATTTTATGTTTTTCTGTAGGGGGTCCATAACACGCAAAGGGTCCATAACCGGCATCGACTCCCTACATCATCATTGCTTCTTCTTCCACCCATGCACATCTTCGTGCATTTCATCAATCTACGCGCATCGTTTAGAAGAAGATGTCAGCGCGTGAAGCACATCAAATCTACAATAATGCACTGAATCTGAAGAATCGGATTTTTTTCCAAAAGTGCATCTAAACGGTGATCTGGATGCAGTGCTGGGAATGGTAATAGTAGTAGGCTTGAATTTTAGCGAAAATCACGTGGCTCTCCCAGTACAGTAGTTCAAAAACGTGAATCTCATCAAGTAGCCTCTGTTGGGTGCACGAATTTTCTAAATCATGAGTGTCATTGAAGGCTCTAAATGCGGGAAATGCAGCGGGTAATAGAACATTTTTCGGATCCGATTTACAGTAATTTTGGGTTGCCCTTAGCAACGGGTGTTTTGCAATTTTCAAGGCATTTTGCGTACAGCAGCGATGGGCGTGAGTTTCACTGGCATCGCTGACTGTGATTGGCTTTGCTTGGCTACTGTAGAGTGAATTTCAGATTTTTTCCCAACCCTGTCTGGATGTGTCGTCCCCCTCGGCTATCGATACATTTTCAGTTGCATCAAACAGTATCAATTGAGTTAAAGGAGCTCTTAAGAATGGTGGTCTAACCCTGGGAGGGAGGCACAGATACTACACACGAAATATGACACAACACTTTTTCAAATTGCAAGATAATTCCTGCTCACCAACGACAATCAAGGCAGGCTTGCGAAGAATCGCTAGTTTTCTTTTGTTGTGTACCTTCGATCTTTCTGGACAAACTTGGGAAAAGGGCCATTGTTTTATGTGCATCCAATTTTAATTTTGATTGGAAACGCGTAAAAAGATGCGTGTTTCAATACTTTATATTCGATCAAATTAAAAGGTGCTATCGTGGCATTGCTTTTGGTTGTGCAGGAATTGATTTTCAACCGATTGTTGTCAACTTTGTTCAAATGCAAAAATATGTTTTGATCAATTACGCGCTATTCTCATGTTTGTCCATTCTTTAAGATCTGGGCTCACAGTGACAGTTCGTGACAGCAGAATCTCGGCTCACTATGACGTACATAAATTTTGTATCGGTTTCTCCCTCCCAGGTCTAACCAATTTCACACCCCTTTTTTGGCATTCTTCATTAATCAAGAAACCCTTATCTGTCATTACCGATTGTCCACTTTGATTTTGTCCAGAAAATTTTCTTGATTGACGATTTGCTTGTCTGAGTATTTTCCACCATACCCACGACTAACAACGAAATTGTACTTCCAGGGGTTACTGCAATTAAGTATTTAGCAGTTTCCCGTCCCTTATAATGAGAATAAGCGTTAATTCGACAATGTAAGCAGGCAGGTTTCTTAATTTCAATTTCTGTGCAATCTAAAACTGCAACTACATCCTCGTATGTCGGTCGAAAATAGTGAGGCTTGTTTTTCTTAATTTGTATTTGAGTTGGCCTGCACACAATGGCCACACATACAGCTTTGATCTAAGGCACTATTTGATAAATTATTATCGACACAGTTTTTTATAATGTAAATTGAAAAGTGGTCCCATACAAAAGAAAGACAAATTAGTCTTCAATTTTATGAAAACCATCAGTATCCACTCCCGTAAGGGTACTGTAGAGTAGCTGCTGGCTTTGTAATTTGAAACGACTTTATGGATTGCTCGATCGTGTCCAACATCTGAAATGAATTCAACTCTGCATCCGTTTTGAATATACAGTCATCTCTCCCTTACTCGATATTGAAGGGACCATCGAGTTAGGGAGGTATCGAGTTACAGAACACAAAACCAATGCATCTGCGATCCAAGGGACCATCGAGTTAGCCATGAAAACCAACTTTTACTATGGTTCTCTAACTCGATATCGAGATACGGAATATCGAGTAAGGGAGAGTTAACTGTAAAAGCCATTTCTCTTTGACGTCCTCGAAACAATTTGTCCATTTCCAGCATATCAACCTGAACAGCAGCTTTTGTCGTGATTGGTGCCTCAATTTTTGCCATCATGGGTGGACAGTTATTGTTCTCGTAGAAAGCCGTAGTCAATTTATCGGAGCTTGTAAACTTCTTTTATTGTTCTCGTCTATGCATTCTAGCAGAAAGATCTACACATTGCTGTTTCTGTTTAGCGCTCTGTAGTGGTTGTGGCAAATTGATGTCTGGAATCGCAGAACTCAACAGGAACATTCTGTCCATCATTCGTCTCAATGCTGAAAACAGAAATTGTATTTGTAATGTAAAATTAAATACATAATGTTTCAGAATTTATACCTGGGCTTTTGGAGTTTGAAATGCTAAAATGCAAACTGCACACTCTTGCCGTAGGCGCTGGTTCATACTTCAATTTAAGCCGGCGGACCCACTCTTTCCAACGTTGTGTTTCATCTTTTCTGGGGAAACTTTGGAAGGATACACATTGGCCGTACCAAGATCTACAGCCTGGAACAGCACAGACCGTTCTATTCATACTATTCGATGAACATGTGGAATCGGTATTCTTCTTGCCCTGCTTCATACTAAGATCCATCTTGTCACAAATACCGGTACTTTATGCGGTAAATTCCTGTCGTGTAATGTACAAATGCAAATGTTAGTATAAATGCAGTGTAAGATAACATTATTGTTCCTCAGTTTGTTGCGGTTTGCAATTGTCGGTTGTTCTTTTTCATTCAACTTCATTAACATCAATTCACCCACCTTTTGAGAATCCATCAAGTGTCGCACTTTCTAGCACTTCCAAATCAATGTTAATTATTCATCTACTTGTTAAAAAATCTCCGTTGAATTGCCGCAACTATGGTAAAACTGCGATTGAGACTAGTTCTTCTTATGCACCTTTTGTTTCTAAACTAACTATAAACTAATGTAGATGTCGCCACCGTGGCGTTGTCAAAGCGAATGGTACTAGGGTTCCTAATACCGGAGCTTAGTTTTTATGACAAACTGCCTCTTGACAGAATCGGGTGGTATGGAAAGATGTGTTTAGGTGATGTGGATTTGGTCGTAATATGAAGGCAAGAGCAGCATGCGCCCAGCGGGGAATACATCTGAGGCATGCGGCGCAATCGACCGGCACTTGATAACGATCGATCTGATGATTTTTTTTTATTCCTTACTTTTATTTGTTAGGCACTTCGTGCACTTGTCCGCTACTATGCCGACTATCATATCGTTTCTATAGCTACACATCTACATAATCTATTTATATCCTAGTTTAATGTGACCAGATGTGTCCCGGAAAAAAATCCGGGACGCTTGTCAGATCTCATCCCTTATTAAGCGCTGCCTATGTTTGATGTGTAATTTGCATTAATAGCCAATCTAAGTCATGTACTACATACTTAGTAAATTGAAATAAATAGTATTGACACTGTACTGCCAAGTTAAAAATTTCTCTGTCCCGGATAATCGGGGACGTCTGGTCACTTTATCCAAGTTCTTATTTCTCTCATACCGAGCAGGTAGAGGAGAGTGCGGCCGTTGGTCCCATCCATATTTATATAGCCGTAGTCCATTGGTGTGCGGTGGTTCATTTTGCCATGTTGCCACAACAGCTTACAAAGAGGTTCAGTGTGTCTCAGTCACCATCCGATCCTGACAGAGGTTGGATGTGTTCCCCAATACACGGTCCATCGTGCGGCGTCTTGTGGTTGCTGGACGGAGTTTTTTCTGGGGAGGGGGGGGGGTGTGGAAATCGAACCCATAACCTTCCGCTTCCGAAGCGAAAGCGTAACCTCTAGGGTACGGGACCCTCCTATCGATCTGATGATAATGTTCTGTTGTGAGTGTTGTATAAGTGTGATGGTTTGACATGGTAGTATCTGGCCAAAAACTCTTTTTGATAGGTATAGCTTTGGACACTCAATGGGCTCAGTGTGCGCAAACAATGATGAGTGGTGAGTTAAGTAAAAGGAGCAGGCTACAAGCTCTTGAGGTTTTCAAACGCCGACTGCTTAGGACGAACTTCGGCGGCGTGCAGGAGAATGATGTGTGTCGGCGAAGGATGAATCACGAGCTCGCCCAACTCTACGGCGAACCCAGTATCCAGAAGGTGGCCAAAGCTGGAAGGATACCTGATGCACCAGCCAGGACCTGGAGAGCGTGGGTGCAGTCGAGGATGAAGAGAGGCGACCATGTCCAACTGAGCTTGAGCTTGATTGGCCGCCCGTGGATGCTACTACAGTATCGTCAGATGAGCTGCACTTACACAAGGAACCAATCCAATGTTTGGGACTAACAGACACCCTCAGTGTATATGTGCTGGTGATCTTCAATTTTTAGGCAACAATGGCGCCTGCCACGTCAGAATGCAGACCAAAGGGAGGGGAGGGGGGGGAATGATGTTGCACTTATACTGGCAACCAAACCACTAGTACAGGGCAGCATGACTAGAAAAGATGTATGACGTCAACGAAATTTATCATCCCTTGATGTTTATCAGTAGTACACCGACTTTTGGTAATCGCTTAGCTGAACACTTTTTTTATATAATTAGCTGTGTTCCATGTATAATGCTGTCGTTTGTTCGTTAGTTTTATCTATATTCATTAGGATAGAAAGGTTTGTCAGATGAAGTCATGCAAATAATAAATGATAATCAACTTCATTAACCAAAGAAGTGTAATAAAACGTATCAGTTAGTCATATTCATTTAATTATATTTTATGTATTACGATTTTCTAGTTTAATGCGTACCATTGTGTCAACTGTTAGCATAACTGAAATAGAAAGTTTTAATCTTTAGACAAAAGAATAAAGACAGACACACACAATTTACCCAATTAGCTTGTAGTGTTTGCAGGGATGGTGATATAAAGGGCATCCTCGGGTTTCTTTGTTGCATTCATTAATCTACTATTAATAAGTGGTACCTACTGGAAGAGAAAAAAACCAAACAAATTCATTTAGAAGAAACTTGAACATATATTTACACCGATATTCGAAATCTGTACCTGTAGTGATCAATGACGGTACTTCTATTTCGCATGATAGCTGGGAAATACTTAAACCTAACTGGATGGTAATGCGGCGGCCACGGATTTGGCGCAAAGCTCGTCGATATACTTGAAAAAGTGGTCGTAGCTTCCATAGCGATTGCCGGCGCGCCTTGCATCATCCAGTGTCATCACAAAGCCGTTCCAGAATTGGATATTGATTGAACGTAGTACAGCCTTGTACTCGTCCGGAGTTTTCAGAGCATAGTGCAGATCGTGCTGAGGATGGGTGGCATTGAAATGCTGCATCAGCATAACAAACGACCGGAACTGTGCCGAGCACTGCGACGTATTACACTGACATTTGAACAGAGGGATGTGGAATTGAATGTGCTGAGCCAACTCCTGTGCCGAATTATGACTGGACTTGCAGCTGTTGAACGCACAATAGTAGACGACACATTTCTCCATTTCGTATTCGTTGAACTCCACGCGGAATCCGGGATGCTTCGTGGCGTAATGGATGGTGAAATCGGTTTTGTTGTCCGTGATGAAATCACACTTTTCGCAACGGTAGACAACGCTGTTGAGTTGGAGAATTTTGTCTACCACGTCGTCAGTAAGGAAATCGATCCATCCATTGGCGTATTCATTCTCTTTCTGGTGGTGTGTAGCAAAATGCGTAATCATATCAGTTTTTTCGATTCCCATTGTGAAATCACATTCGGCGCAACGTTTCGGGTTGCGGAAATCCAGATAGATGGGCTGTTTGCCTGGATGCTGGGAGGCAAAGTGCGACTTCATTTCGGGCATCACAGCTCCCTTGCGACAGTAGAAGCAAAGAATGATCTTCGATGCACGGAAAAGGAACGGTTTATCCTGACTGCGTCGGCCGGCAATTTTATGCATTTGTTTCCAGTGCGCCAGCAAATCTTGGATGGTATCTGCCTTTTTCACGCAGTAAAAGCAAGCATACTTCATGAAGTAGTCGAAACGAGACTGTTCTGGATTAGCTAGGGCATTTCTCAGTACGGATGGCTTTTCGTTGGGATGTGCTGTGCGGAAATGCGTCACAATTCCAGCACCGAAGTCATTTACGTAGCTACAACCTTTGAAGCCACACTTGAACGCTCTTACTGCAGCATTGTAGCTATCTTCTTTGGCCCTCTTTGGTGACACTTCGGACTCACTGTTTTCAGTACTTCTGCGTTTTCGATTGATGTTGAGTCCACTTGGTCCCGGTTGGGAATCGACAGCTATGGCCGCCATTTCGGGAAGCATCGATTCATCTTCATCCTCATCTTCGTCTTCCAGCATAATTCCACGAATGCTACGCGTTTTGCTGGTTTCCCTTCGCCAAAGAGGCGTCGTATCCGCTCGGCTATCGTCACCTTCTATCGCTTTGTACAGCGATATGATGATTATTTCGCAACCAGGATGCTGGTTTTCGAAAATGAGTGGTGAAGGCCGATTTGTTCGAACAGCTGAACAGACACCTGGAACAACGATACTTGCTTGTGATGCTATGAGTTTCCTGCATGTGCGACTTCATCTCGCCCAGGGTGGGACTCTTGAACTTGCAAACGTCACACTTCCATTTGAAAACGACACCATCCTCGGATGTTCCGGCGGATGCAGCACTGCCGGCAGTGCTTCCATCGCGAATCACGTAGACCGCTGCATTTTGCCCTGGATGTTTGTCGTTGACGTGCAGCTCGATTTCGTTCTTTTTGTTCATGAAAATGCTACACTTGCCGCATCGATACAGTTCTTTGTCGTGTAGCTTCAGGTGCTCTAGTATTTTGGCAACATTTAGCTGCGCGGAAAAGATATGCACTGCCGGACAATGGGGACATTTGTATTCCTTTACGTCAGTGTGCAGAGTGCTCAAATGGTTCCGTAGCATGGTTTCATTGATGGTTAGATAATGACAATCCGGGGCTCCGCATATATAGCGTTTGTTCTCCTGTACGAAACACAGCGATTGAATCAGGTCATCATCTTCTTGTGAGCTAGCGGCAGGATTTCTCATTCGGTCAAAGTGCTTTTCTCCCTGTCCCCAGCACGGAACTGGATTCTTGGGATCCATGTTCGATACTGGAATATCGTTCCAAATGTCCCTTCAAATGTCGATACATGTTTAGTCGTACTTTGGTGCTGTACTGACATTTGCTGCACGATACCGTTTGACTAAATATCGCCTGTTTGGGCAGACTTTCGCACTCTTCTGGGGCGAAATGGGTCTTGAGATGTATCAGTGCGGCCTGGAGCTTATGATTGTATAAGTCAATCAGCTTTTTATAGTAAGCCTTCCGCTCCGCATCGGTGGGTATTCCAGGGGCGAACAGAATGATATCATTGTTGGGATCGTTTTTCTTCGGGTTCAGAAACAGAATCGTTGGCTTGCTGGTCTTGTGCACATCTCTGACGTGTTTTATCACTTCCGGCGGGAAAGAGCCCTTGTAGTCGCACATAAAGCAGAAAATGCGCTGTGCTTCGTGGGTCTTGAGATGTTGTGTGAAGTTCATGACATTTTGGAACGATAGCTTACCCTTGCAATGGTTGCAAGTGTACTGTGTAGATGGCAAATGAGAAAAGGTCAAATGTTTCCGCATTCCAATGCCGTCCGGTAACACCGAAGCGCAGCCTTTGAAGACGCATTTGTAAATGACGTTCTTTGGCAGCCCCGTATCCTTGATCATCTCCATTGCAACACGCTCCGCTTCCAACATGAGTGCGTCGTCCTCCTTCGGAGCTTGGACCTGATTTGTCGAAGGACCGATACTACATACGTTAGTAATGATTGGAACACCGGACCCCTTGTTCGGCGAGATTATAATTTTGGTACCTACCAAGGAGGAAGCAGGTCTTACTGACACCATGTCGCCGACCCCACCTTCTACCCTGGTGATGATAGGCATACTGACGGGAGGAACGGTTGCACCTCCCACTACCTGCGATATCACAGGCATAATCATTGGCGCTTGATGTGTAGCTGTAGTGGTCGTTGGTTCTTGGTAGTTTCCTTGGACTGCAGTGATGATCGGTACGGATGAATTGCCCGGGAGTGAAACACCACCGGAAACGGACGATATCATGGGCATCTTAACGACCTCAGCAGCTTGGGTCGTAACAACCACCGACTGGTTCGCCAAATCGGTACTCGATACCGATGGTATCTGAGCGCTTAGAAGGATGTTTGCACCTCCGATGCGAATCGGCGGCAATTGCAACGGAATCACACCCGTCTTTGCAGCGAAGTTGATATCGCGATTACTCTTCGTGTCGGTTGACTTGTAGTTGAGTTCTTCCGTTGTGAACGTGCAACTAACCATAGCGCTCTCGTCGACACCCACCTCGAATAACGATTTCAGGGATGCTTCCTTCACCTGTAGAAGGAAGAGGTTCAAACGTGAACTTAAGCGAAATTCTCTCTAAAAAATGCTGAGCCTATTTTACCTTTCCCGGAGTCTTATTGTAACGAATGCAGCAATACAGCGGCTCCTGCGGGTGCCGATTGACCACGTGGGTTTGCACGGCTTCCATGGTGTTGCTTCCGAAGTGGCAATAGATACACTCGTATATGCCGATATTGTGCACCAAAAGGTGCCGTGGGATTTTGAGCTTCTGGATGTTTTCCTTGCAGCACTGGCACACAATCGTCGTCACGTCCGCATGTTCATCCTTCAGGTGGGACATGAACGCATCCAAAACGCAGTATTCGGCATTGCAGACTGAAATGGAAAGAAAAGAAAATTCATGAGATGTTCACATACTAGAAAGGGGCTAATCCGAATGACATAAAGTTATTTGGCAAAGGCCATATGATAATTATGTAGTTTGGCATAAAATGAAGCATAGCTTATATGAAAACAAAAAGATGCACCACTACTGTTGAACTCCAGTTATGCCAAATGGCTTTATACCAAATGATTGTATGTCACATGGGCTCCCCTTCTTTGGTGTTTGGAGTGGACATAGAACGACTATACGTCTGAACAAGTCTGAAGAACTAAACAACCGGTCATGCTAGAAATTTCATTTAGCGATTCATCGCTCATGATGACCACATTTTTTGGTTCTTTCTCTCATTTTAAAGCGTCTATTCTATAAATAATAGCTCAACCTTTAAATTAGTTGAAAGTAAATACTATCAGAACTCCAAGATAATGCCCTCCGATATTATAATCATTGAAAATAATGGTATTCTTTAGAAAATGTAGACAACAATGAAACAGCTATTTGGAAAACTATTTTTCACTTTTCAAGCCTTTTTGATGGTTGAAAGTTGAACTAATAATGTTATGATAGTGATCACTAATTTTACCAAACTAAACATGTTTAAGTAGGCTTAAATCGAGTTCATCTGAGTTCATCTTGCCTCGTCTCACCCAATGTCGCTTCAACTGTACATCCAGGGAGTCCTGGAGCCTGGCAATGGACATCAATTTGATGAAAACCGGCTCCCAGCAATTCCGGAAAAACTTGTAGGGTAAGAAGGGCAAGATATATATCGACCAGGCGGAAGAAACAAGCTTATAACAGAATGTGTTCCCCTGATATGATTTTTTTATATCACCAGTTGTTATAAAACATGTAACGTTAGTAGTTAAAATAACAAGAATTCAAACAAAATTTGCACCAAATTAAACTAAAATATAACAAACCCTGTTATAATTATAACAAAATTATTACAGAATGTCTTGCACGAATGTTACAAAATAACAAAATTATTGCAAACTATGTTACTGTTTATGACACCGGATGTTATTTGCAACAAACTTATAAATGCGATGTCAAAAATATAACAAGTGTTCTTATAAATGTGTTACTAAAAAAATAACAAGTTGAGAACAAAGCCGTCTTGATAACAATATTATGTCAACTTCTGTTATTTATAACTGCTGCTGATAGGAATGTGTTATAACTTTGTTATGATGTTCTGGTCGGGTAGGTCAGTATCCTTTGAAAACGCATGACATTAATAAATGGGTCTACCCCGTTTGGTATAATGCCATTAGGCATAATGCCCTTTGTATGGTCCTTAGCCTCTTGCCCAACAACTCCTAACCCTACCTCCTCGTGGAACTGGCCGGGGTACGTGGAACTTTAGGGAAGATCGGGTAATCAACCCCGGTGGGAACTCTGGCCGCATGCTGACAGGGAAGAGGGGGTTTGCTTTCGCTTCTGCAAACCTGGAGCATCTGTACTCCATGTTATGAGCAGCTCACAACAGCGTCTGTTCCCCATATCAGGGGCGGCTGATCATCGTCCGAGTGCTAGAGAAGGACTCTAAGCTAAACTGCGCACTATGGTCCTCCGAACATCTAGGGGGTTAGTGCCAGGCCCTGCAAGCCAGCCGTAAAAAAATCATGCAACGAATAATCAACGAGAGAATACAAAGCGGGACAATCGGCGAAGACCACAGCGACTTTAAGGGACTATCGACTAATATACTGATGATGATAAAGACGCTTTTTACGCGCAGCTCGAACGCGAGTACAACAGCTGCCCAAGCCACGACGTCAAAATCATCATAGGAGATCTAAATGCTCAGGTTGGCCAGGAGGAGGTGTTCAGATCGACGATTTGAAAGTTCAGTGCCCACCGGCTGATGAACGAGAACGGTCTATGCTGATTGATTTCGCCGTCTCCAAGAATATCGTAGCACCTACTTCCAGCACAGCCTTCCATACCGATATCCTGGAGATCACTACAGTAGACAGAATCGCAAAACGATCAAGTTTTGATTGATGGACGGCACTCCTACGACATTATTGACGTCAGGACCTATCGTGACGCTAACATCGACTATGACCACTATCTGGTGATGGTTAAACCAGGTCCATCCCACTCGGGCTCAGATTGGGTACCACTTCTTGTACTGCATTTTGTCCCTCGGTAGTGCAAAAGTTTGACAGATTACAGTACACTTTGAACGGCATTCTAGACCTTATGAGCCATAAAATTTTGGGCAACTGCAAGGGACATGGGGATCTTTAATTTTTCTTTGGTTAAACTACACCCAAAACTCTACCGACGGCCGCCCCGGTATGATCTAGAGTGGCTTAAGCAACCGGATGTCGCAACTGCGTACGCGCAGTATCCGAGGCTGCATTACCGGAAGAGGGTGAGCTGGATGAAGGCCCTCTTGAGAACTGCTGGATAACAGTGAAAGCAGCCATCAACAATGCAGCTGAGAGCAACGTCGGGTACGTGGGACGGAGTCGACGGAACGATTGGTTCGACAAAGAAAAGTAGGCAGATTCTGGAGGAGAAGAATGCAGCGCGGGCGGTCATGCTGCAGCAAGGCACCCGACAGAACGTGGAACGTTATAGATGGAAACGGCAACAGCAGACCCACCGGGAGAAAAAAAAACGCCGCCTGGAGGAGACGGAGTGCGAGGAGATGGAACAGCTGTGCCGGTCTCAAGAAACACGTAAGTTCTATCAGAAGCTCAAAGCATCCTGCAACGGCTTCGTGCTGCGAAGGAAATGCCTTCGTCAGTACTGCGGGCGATGGGAACTAACTTTGAAGGTGGTTAAGGGTGCCATTCACCAGCTCAAGAACAATAAAGCTGCTGATAAGGATGGTATCAGAGCTGAACTTATAAAAAATGGGCCCGGAGAGGCTGGCCATTTGTCTGTGCCGGCTGATAGGCACGATCTGGGAAACAGAACAGCTACCGGAGGAGTGGAAGGAAGGGGTAATATGCACCATCTACAAGAAAAGCGACAAATAAGAGTGTGCGAACTTTCGAGCGATCACCATTCTAAATGCGGTCTACAAAGTATTATCCCAGATCATCTTTCGTCGTCTGTCACCTGTAGTAAATGAGTTCATGGGAAGTTATCAAGCCAGCTTCGTTGACGGTCGATCGACAACGGACCAGATCTTTACTGTACGGCAAATCCTCCAAAAATGTCGTGAATACCAGTTCCCAACGCATCAACTTTTCATCGATTTCAAGACGGCATACGAAAATCATGGACGAGAACAGCTTTTCCGGGAAGCTAACGAGGTGTTATGCGGAGAGCCGAGCTTAACAGCCGGGGTGCGATTTTCACGAGATCCAGTCAATTTGTTTGCTTCGCGGATGATATGGACATTGTCGGCCGAACATTTGAAATGGTCGCAGACCTGTACACCCGCCTGAAACGCGAGACAGTGAAAGTTGGACTGGTGATGAATGCGACCAAGACAAAGTACATGCTAGCTGGTGGGGCCGAGCACGACTGAGCTCGCTTAGGTAGCAATGTTACGATAGACGGGGATACGTTCGAGATGGTCGACGAGTTCGTCTACCTTGGATCCTTGCTGACGGCTGACAATAACGTTAGCTGTGAAATACGGAGACGCATCATCAGTGGAAGTTGGACCTACTTTGACCTCCACAAGAAGCAGTCAAAAAGGATTCACACCCGCACCAACAAATATGTACAACACGCTCATAAGGTCGGTAGCCCTCTACGGGCATGAAACGTGGACGATGCTCGAAGGGGACTTGCAAGCACTTAGAGTCTTCGAACGTCGAGTGCTTATGACGATCTTTGACGGTGTGCAGGAAAATGGTGTGTGGCGGCGAAGGATGAACCACGAGCTCGCTCAACTCTACGGCGAACCCAGTATCCAAATGGTGGCCAAAGCTGGAAAGATACGATGGACAGGGCATGTTGCGTGAATGCCGAACAATCATGCAAAGATGGTGTTCGTTTCGGATCCGGTTGGTACAAGAAGTCGTGGATCGCAGCGAGCTAGGTGGGCGGTTGAAGTGTCGATTTGGCGAGCGTGGGGCAGAACCGAGGATGGAGAGATGCGGCCACGAACCAAGTATTGTGGCGTGAAATGGTTGATTCAGTGTTATCTGTTAGATGTTAACTAAATAAATGAAATAAATGTACTAGTTGAAAGCTTGTTTGCTCACAATTTCTTCAGTTTATTGCCTTTGAAGACGTGAGTAGATGCACAAGTCGACCATTGTAACGACCATCTTTGGATTCCTAGATGTTTCACCTCAAAAACAAAAGTTTTGTTTATAGTTCGAAAACCTGAGCAAGTTTCTGAAGCGAAATATTTTTTCATAGTTTATTCATGTGTTGTGAGTGTGAACACGTGGTTGTTCACGGAAATATTCATTGATAAAACTCGTGAAATATTAATAATTCTGTATCACGGCATCACGGTGTCAAAAGTACGATTATTATCGAAGTTGTGTGTATCTCAGATTTTATTCGACGAAGATAAATATTTCAACAAAACTTTCACATCCTGAATGTTTTTAAATACTCTGTCGGAGAAAACTGGATTTCTTCATCCCTATTTTCAGCTGAAACATACAACATCTATGAAAAAAAATGTCATTCCGTGTTTAACCTTTCCAAAGTGTACCCCGTCTAAAGGCGGGGTTGGATATTAGAGGGTTAAAAGAGTCAAAATATAAAAATTATTTTAAAATGCAGTAAAGTGTAGAATTATCTGTTCTTTTAATTAATTAACTCATTACGCATGGTAAAAATGGATAAATTATGAGTGAATTATGAAAAAAAAATCCACGTGCTCGGCTGAGAGTTGAACCCAGGACCCAGAATGTTAGTAGAGAGTTTTACCAACTAAGCTACCCAGCCACTTGGTGGCCCAATGACTCAGAAGGTTATAAGTTTCGAATTCAAATCCCCACAGATCACACAGACTCCTTTCATAAACCACATCCATCCATCTCATGTAGGAGCAATGGGGGCAATATGAGTAACCCTGGATTTACCTAAAAAACCGTGTTTTAATATCTAATGCCATTATGACCCGCTAGATGATGCTTCAAATACCCACCATCAGAGGCGCGTCCACGTTCGGAACCATGGGTAGGACAAATGTTGGCAAAATGTTGTGCACAGTGAAACTTAGAAATATTTCAACCTTATGGAATCCTAGACTGGGGATTTAAATTGACTATATTTGAGGGGCTCAACCACGATGTTGAGTTGAGGAACTTTTACTGCGTTTGAACGATATTTTCAGGTGGTTTGTCCGCGCAACACAAGAAATAGCATAATTTTTGGCTTGTGTTTTTTTTACTTTCATACAATTAGTATAGAATGAAAACTTCAAAGTAGATTTTCTCAAAACTAGTTTTTTTTTCACTGACACCCCTTTGCTTCCAAACCCTTTCATTTTTAATGCCAGTCGTTACCACTACACTAAAAAGGCTTTCCGTCTTTACTGGGCTTGATAAGACTGAGTGCCTTAAAAAATAGGAAATTAGAGACCTCATGCCTGAAAACGGAGACATAAACAGAATCATACGGTGGTCGAAAAGAGACCAGACAGGAAACAAGAAAAAAAAATGAAACCTTATAAGAACCATGAGATAAAAGTTTTATTCTTCATAGTGTCAGAGCAAACTGTTCAAGACTTGACACATTTTTGGAATTACCTAATTTTCTCTAGGAATTCTATCTGATTTTTTTTTTTCAGATAAAATATTCAGATATTACTCCGGAAATTTCTAAAGGAGTTTGAAGAAGTTTCCTAGAGAATTTCTCCAAGAATTTTGTTTTGGATGCTTCAAGAATTCAACCTGGATTTAGCGAAGGATAACCACAGAAATGGAATTTCTCCAAAGATTATTTCAGGAATCATCAGAATTCCTCCAAAAAATCTTTATGAAAGAAAGTCCTAACTTCTCTAAGATTTTATGCAGTGATTAATCCATCTATTTCCTTGATCCTGCAAGGTTTCCGGTCAAAACATCTTCTTCAATTGAATGAATAAATTCTCCAGAAATACCGCCAAGACGTCTTAGATTAGGGGGCCAGATAGCCGTAGCGGTAAACGCGCAGCTATTCAGCTAGACCAAGCTGAGGGTCGTGGGTTCGAATCCCACCGGTCGAGGATCTTTTCGGGTTGGAAATTTTCTCGACTTCCCAGGGCATAAAGTATCATCGTACCTGCCACACGATATACGCATGCAAAAATGGTCATTGGCATAGTAAGCTCTCAGTTAATAACTGTGGAAGTGCTCACAAGAACACTAAGCTGAGAAGCAGGCTCTGTCCCAGTGGGGACGTAACGCCAGAAAGAAGAAGAAGAAGAAGACGTCTTAGATTTCTGCAGAAATTCCTCCTGTAACACTTTGAGATTTTCTCAAGTAAGCCTTGAATATTTTTTTTAAAGAATGTGTTCAGGGAAAGGTCAAGAAAAATTTTCTGAAAAAAAAATCCATGAGGCACTTTTAAAGAATCCTGAAGTAGCTTCATATGAAACAAGTGGAAGCTTGAAAGTCACTTTGTAATGATCTCTGAAATAACACCAGGACTCTTGAGAAAGTTTTAGAAGATTTCCTAGATAATTTGCTAAGATAATCAAAATAATCAATCGAGTCATGGGATAGTACTTTGCAGGGTTTTCTAAAGAAATTTCTCGAATAGCATTGGACATAATCTCTATAGAGATTTAATGTAGGAATGATCGGCGGAATTATTGGGATACTTGTTGGAGTATTGGCTGGTGCGAAATCTTAAATAACCTTATGAAATTGCAAGGGAATTTTTTCAGAAACTTTTTAAAAAATGATTGGAAAAACTGCAGGAGTAATAGTTGGATGAAATGCTAGAGAACTCCTAGAAAACAATAGATTTTTTCGAAGAACCTTTTGAAGAATTTCTGGGAGGAATCTTAGGAACATCTTCTGGAGTAACAACTGGATAATTCATTTAAAGGATTAGTAAAAAAATATCTGGTGAAAATTCTAAGATAGTTTTGGGAAAGACAATCAAGGTAATACATGAGGAAATTACTGGAGGTAATAGCTTTAGAGTTCTCAAGGATTTCCTGGAGTAAATTCTGGAGAATTTTTTCTGAGCATCCTTTGAAAAATCTCTGGAAGTATTTCTGGGAGAATTGGTAGAGAAATATCTAGAAGAGTTTCTGGAGAGATCTTTGTGTGAGATCCTGAAAAAAAATCTAAATAAAATCACTATGATAATTCCTGAAGCTTTTCCTCGGAGAATCGGAGACACAATTCTTTAAGAACCTGTTGAACCCTGTGAAGGTTTCTTAGTAGCCTGTGTAATTTTGCATTAGGATTCAATGCGAGTAGAATTAAAAATTTATTAAACAAATTTGACAAAAATAGATCAAACTGCTCATCATTACAACCAGCGAGGTTGTTCTAATTTCCTCGATAACAAATTGATGAACAGCCAAAATTCTGTTGATTTGAGTAGTTTTTTTTCTTTGTTTCGAATCAAATTCATAGCAAAAGATTTCAGAAGAAACCGAAGATTCTTGAAAAATGTTCCATCACGCTGAAACTCTATCAAATATTTCACTGGAACTTTTTCAACAATCCTGAAAAAAAAGACTTTTAGAAATCGTAATAATCTGGCATCTTCTTTCTGGCATTACGTCCTCATTGGGACAAAGCCTGCTTCTCAGATTAGTGTTCTTATGAGCACTTCCACAGTTATTAACTGAGAGCTTTCTTTGCCGATTGACCATTTTTGCATGTGTATATCGTGTGGCAGGTACGAAGATACTCTATGCCCTGGGAATCAAGAAAATTTCCTTTACGAAAAGATCCTCGACCAGCGGGATTCGAACCCACGACCCTCAGCATGGTCATGCTGAATTGCTGCGCGTTTACCGCTACGGCTATCTGGGCCCCCTAATCTGTTCTGAATAATTTTTTATAAATGTCATTAATATTAGTGGGCATTTCATCAAATCATTTATATAGGAATAGTCTTAAAAACCGTCAAGAAATTCAGCAATGCTTTGATAGAACATATCAAGAGTGATCGCATTTTCAGAAATCCCTTTCGCCATCACACGATGGGACTGGTCTTAGAGTAATCCATTACTTCATCCAGAGATTATTCAACAAATTACTATGAAACGCTCTTGACAATTTGTCTCAGAACATTTTCAGGATTTTCCGTAGATATTTTTGAGAAACCATCAATTAATTCATTCAGAAATGTCATGAAGGATTGCTTCATTTGTTATTCTAACGGTTAAAGAAGTTTCTTGTAACAATTCTTTTTATTTCGTTCTTCACACAAATTCAAACTTTCCGATGACTTCGTTTTTTTTTTGTTGAATCGTGGGTAGGACAATTCTTTGACTGTCATACCCAGGTATTTTTGTGCGTAGTACATGTCCTACCTGTCCTACCCACTTCCCGCGCCACTGCCCACCATAATAAAAACCGTAAGAAAGTTCGTTTCAAAACACGAAATATTCACAAAAATGTACACATTTGTCCTTTGTTATGAAAAGCTTATAATTTTGGTAGTTTACAATTAAGAAAATAAAAAAATATATTGATCGAGCAAGTGGTAGTGATTGTGGGCTCGATTTATCCGTACGGCAAAGAAAAGTGTACATTTAGATCACATATTTATTTATAATTAAAAACCGATCACAAATCAGACGTCTAACTTATTCTACGTTGTGGTGTAGTATGCGCTATTGTTGTAGCAGACAGTAGAGCTCTGCGCCGGTCATATATTTGGGAGACGGCGGCGGTTTGTCCAAACATACTCCCCGCCTTGAAGTGTTAACTTCAACTCATAATCGCTGAAATAGCACACGTTGTACCTCGAATGCTTTCGGACCATGCAAGTCTCCGATGAGTTGATTTTCGTTGATCGTGATTGTCGCGGCGGGCCAGAGATGCATACGAAAACTGCAAGCAGCATGGCAAACTTGTTCTCCGAAAATTGGACAGACTGGGTGCTACGGGGGATATGGTATCCCGCCAGAGTATCGTGGTACTCTGGAATTGCTGTAGAAAGCACAAAACACACTCACATCCAGTCGAAACACAAACAGCTCCGAGATAAACAGTTACGTTGAAGAAGGAGAAGATGAAATGCTGACCATTCAGAAGTAGCGCTTCGCTGTAGGCATTGTTGGCTTCTAACTATTGTAAACGGCGCTCAAGCAGGAATTCCGATGTTGTAATTTTTCCGTAATCCATTTCAGCTTTGTCGCACGGGCACTGGTCACGGCACCATATGATCGAGCAAGTGGTAGTGATTGTGGGCTCGATTTATCCGTACGGCAAAGAAAAGTGTACATTTAGATCACATATTTATTTATAATTAAAAACCGATCACAAATCAGACGTCTAACTTATTCTACGTTGTGGTGTAGTATGCGCTATTGTTGTAGCAGACAGAAGAGCTCTGCGCCGGTCATATATTTGGGAGACGGCGGCGGTTTGTCCAAACATATATATTTATTATTCTGGTAAATTTTACCATTCCATCGAAAACTCTGGTAATGCTGAACAATTCGTTCGCGAAATTAAATTTGTTCGTAAACAAAATTATTGGAAAATAGAAAATTGTTTAAAAAGGGAAGGGGCGGGGTAAGATGAACCACCTAGAAAAATGAATTGCCTAAAAATACTAGATTACTTTTTTACGGCATAGTCATCTTAGTGGACCATTAGAAGTGAAACACTTTGCTAGAAAATAGGTTCAAACAAATATCACAATCTAAGGCTAAGTAGCTTGTCATTCGTTTTGACAGCCATGGTCGACATTGCAGTTCGCAATTTCAAATTAAAACAACTCAGTCCTCGTAGTTCATATTCATCCGGAAAAGTATCACTATGTGCGCTGACATGCAGAGAGTGTGCTGATACTTTTCCAGATGCATCAGTGCAATACCAACTGATTTTCTTTAATTCGAAATTGTAACATGATTTAGCAACAATCATCAATGACGCGTACACATTCAAATGACGACCTACTTCGCCTTAATACTAGAATTGTGTGGTCTGTTTACTATATTTAACATTTCTATCAAAAATAAGCCGCTAGAAGTAATAATTTCAAGCAAAGCTCATCAAATTTCCTCTCCAATATTGTACTGTTAATCATTAGCTCTTCTCTAAATTGTTTTAAATAAAAATCATACGATTGATTGAGGTGACTCATACTGCCCCGTTGGGTGGCCTCATGTGGTTGATGAACACGCAGAAAAACATCGTTTCTCAAAAAACGTTCCTAAAAAAATTCAAGTTGATTTTAACATAAATTATTGACATAACATGGAAGAAAACATTATATGCATTCCATGACGTTTTCTTTAGGTGGCCCATATTGCCCCGATCACCCCTATACCACAAACGCGCGCAGAGCGATGTGGGAATGATAGGCAAACAGTTTCAACGCTAAATAAATCGCACTCTCCCTGCGCGCGTGTGTAGTATACATGAGATGGATGGATATGAGTATGAGAAGGGTATGCGTGATCTGTGGCGATTTGAATTCGAAACTTGTAACCTTCTGAGTTATTGGATAAAGCACTTGTCTAGCACACAAGAGTCCATTGTCAAATATTCATTAAAATGTATTTAGACATACTCCACCGTAACGACCATTATAAATCCGATCGAAAAGATCACAAAAAACTGGTTGTAAAAAGTTACATAAGGGACGCAAATGGTAAATCAACTATTACTCACCTGTACAAATAAGCGGAAGTATGTTGTCGATCGGCCGCCGGTTCAGCCTTTCGTAGTCTGCCGCTGTCAACGGTCGCTTGTCGGCTTCGTTCACCAGAACCTGCGGTTTTTGCGTTCCGTGGTGGAGCTTCTGGTGCAGTATCACGTTATACGCTTCTCGGCTTCGGTAGAAGCAATAGGCACACTGGAAAGCGCTGTTACTGTGGACAATCCGCAGATGCCGCAACAGATCGGTCCGATCCTCAGTGATGACATCACAATAGGCGCATTCTAACCAACTCTTCGTAGAAGTTCCGGTAACGTCTGCGACCAGCTCGTGATTGTCGATGTGCTTTTCCATCGCCACCTCGATCGTGGTGGTAAAGCAGCAACCATCTCCCATGCATTTGAAGAAGCAGAACAAACTCCTCGATTCCAGCATGTTTTCACAATGAGCGCGACTCTTTGTTGTTGGCTTCTCTAGCCAGGGTTTTAAATTGATCGGCTCTTCAGGAACACCAATCGAGAGTTTGTCCCCAGAGAATCTGCGAAGTTTGAGTGTTGAGCGTTCTTCTTCGAGCATACTTAATACTGTGCTGGCCACATCCGGTTCATTTAGCTCATCGAAAGCAGTCCTATCTTTGATGTGAATGACCGCCATGTGCTTGACTTCTTTGGCAAGGATGCTGGTGTCCTCGGTTGAGACCTGGGCCGTGCACAGGTAACAGTAACCATCCCAAACAATACTCCCGTGCAGTTCCTCGACATGAGAATACATCTCCGAACGTGCTTCGGTTGCGAACTTACAATCTCCAATCAAACAAAGATACCAGGTTCGGTCGTTAGTTTTACTGAAACCAACGTTCGCCACCACTTGCTTATGCTCAAATATGTCCTCTTTTTCATTTTTCAGTGCAAGAGGCGCTGGCATTGGAATATCTTGAGAAGGTGATGTGGTTCCAACCAACGATCGTTTAGCCTTTTCTGCCTGTTTCGGTGTTGCTTTTTGAGATGAAGTATCTTTGGGTGGCGTTTCGATGTCTTCCCATTCATCATCATCACCTGCTCGTGCGACCCTTTCAGCATCCTTGCGATTCATTTCATCGAAGTTCCTCTTCAGCTTGTCGGCAATCGATGGTTTCGACGGCGATGCGAAATTGCGATCGGTAAGCACTTTAAGTGACTCAATTTCGTCACTTGCACTCGAAATGAAGGCGGACATGTCGGTTTGGCTAGGTGCGGTTACTTGGGGAGTAAGTTCCGGCATCGAAATGTCCGATTCGAGAGTTTCTTGAGACTTTGATTGGTCAACTTCTTCTTCGTAGTTCAAAATGCTGAACCGCAGTGTGCCTTTACCAGTGATATTGCGTCCATGTTCTTCCTTTAGATGTGTATCAAGTTTGGATCGCGACAGCTGAACATAATTACACAATCGACACATGTAACCGTAAATGTGGTTATCTTCGAACATCACATCGTTCACTACCTCCATGGCAGGGCCAACGCATTCGCTATCGTGAGCATTGGTACTGGGAGCCAGCGATTTGATCGTACAGTTTGTGCACTTGTATCTGTACTCTCCGGTATGACTGGCCAGATGCAGCTTCCAGTTATACTTCTTCTTACTAAGCTCTTCTTGGCAGAAGATACATTTGAATGTAATGTTCTGCTCTTTCATAGTGCCTGTCACAAGCATTGGATCTTTCTTAAGTTTGGCACCCACTATGTTGGGTACTCGGCTCACATATACCTCATGCAATGGATGATATCGTACATAGTGTTGAACAATTCCCGTGAGCGAACCGGTATAGGAACAAAGGGCGCAACTTTTAGATTTGTCGCTCTTGCAATTGAGTTCACGGCTCACATTCTTGGTCACTGGTTTCGCAGCGTACGATTTCAACGGAGAAGCAGGGGTTGCCTTGGCTTCAGATTTTTTCTTGCGCCTCTGGATGAAGCCTGTTGCCCAAACATTGCGCTTCTTTTTCTTGGATTTCGGCGAAATCGACGTTCCACTGGAAGCTATCGAGACTTGATCGTCCTCAGTGACTGCCTTCTTTCGTTTGCGGTTTGACAGCATCTCTATTTGGGACGAATCGATTTTTTGAATTACCACTTTCAACGGTTTCATAAGATGTTTCTCAGTTAAGTCGAGTTCCATACCTCTCTCAAGAACCTTTACCACAGGAGCTGGTTCAGCTTTTTCAGGTGGGATAGTTTTAGCACTTGGAACCTGTACAGGTTTCGCGACCTGCGCAGGTTTAACTTCCGCTACTGAAGCTGAGGCAGACTTTCTTGTAGCTACGGTTTTTTTCACAAGCGGTACATCTTCCCTGCGCCTGGTGCAACTTCGGCGTCCCGTAGCACCCAGCACTCCGTCCCTTATGTACATTTCTGCGATATCTTCGTTAAGCTTATCCAGTTCAGATTTCTTAGCCTTTGGCGTTTGCTTTTTCTTCTCAAAGACTTCGTTGGTTGAGCTTATCGATGTTGATTCTGATCGCTCCCGGCTACTTTCACCAACATTCTCCGACTCGTCGGGTTTGGATGGTTCATCAGAATTGCCCTCCGCAAATTTATCATTCGGACTGTCAATGATTTCTTGGATTTTCTTCAACTTCTTCTCATCCAGCATATCGCGCAACATTGCCAATAGCTGGGCTTTGTTGTCCAAAGTTTTCATCAATCCTTCCACCATTTCCTTGTTCTCTTTTTCTTCTTTTATTGCTTTGGCTTCTTCGCTTTGCTGATCGACCTTTTGTACATCATTCTTGTTATCTGTCACGCTGTCATTTTCAGCGGATGGAATGGTCTCTTCATGTGCATCTTCTTGCTCCTCCAATGTGTCGTTAGCCGTTGTAGCCACCTTCTTCTTTTTGCGTTGCCTACGCTTCTTGGCAGTCGTATCGTTGGTAGTACTCGAAACGACGTTATCACTGCTATCCTCCGTTGGTGAAACCGGCGACACCCGTGATGTAGATGGCTCCTTGTTGTCAGCCGAGGTAAAATCCGAAGAAGCAACATTGACATTCGCCTTACTGACGTCTTTTTCATCATCGTCATCGATGATAGCCTTTCGCTTGCGTGTTCGTTTCGGTCGCACTACTTCTTCCGGTTCTACTTCCGCCTGTGGTTGTTGCTTGCTTGGTTTCGCCGGAGGTGCTTCCTTCTCAACCTTTTCCGTATTTCTGACATCGTCTTCAAGTTGCGACACAGCTATTGAGTTACGACGCCTAGTGATACGGGGCGGTAGAATCAGGGATGGCACGGGCGGTTTGTTCCACTTGTCTGATTCGTTATGATGAATCGCTACCGAATTGCGCCTACGCAATATTCGTCGAGGGGCCGGCAGGGTGGGAACTTGAAATTCATCCTTTGGTTTTTCGACTATTGATTCCTGCGGCTTTTCTTCCAGATCTTTCTTCGACTCCTCTACGTGATCTTCTTTGGGTTTATCTTCTGTTTTCTCGGCCTCTGACTCGATCGTTGTGTCGAGTCGTACAGATGAATTTTGATCGCACTCACTAACAGTGAAGCTCGAATCCGTATCCCAAAGATCATCGTCTTCGAGTGACTGAATTTTTGCAGGCGGTTGCTTCTTACTGAGACTTTCCTTCTGTTTTGGTTTGTTATCGACTGGTTTCTTGACGCTTTCGCTGTCCCACAATTCATCATCGTCATCCATGATCTTCGACGTCTCCGGGGACTTAGGTTTCTTCTTGTGCTTATCTGCCGGCTGAGCAACTTCCGCAGGTTTGACGGGTGGTTCTGGTTTTTCAACACGCTTTATTTTAGGAATTTTGAATCCCCCAATGCCTGACGAAGGAGCCGCCTTTTTGGAGAAGTCCCCACTGCGGTACATTTTATCAAACTGCGAAAGTTGCTCGCCGAATAGGTCTTTGGACTTTGGCACAGGCTTAATTTTCTCCTTCTCTACTTCTTCACGTTTCTTGTCTGACTTGTGTGATGTTGACGAGGACTCAGATTTGTGTGACTTGGATGAAAACTTGTGGTCGGTCCGATGCTTATCCTTCATTGGAGGAGCAAATTGACGTTCCTTCTGTACGAGGGATTTGACGGGTTTGGCATACGCTTTCGCTGATACTCTGGATTTGTTAGGAACCATGCCAATGGTGATATCAATCTCCTCGTTCTGCTTCTTATCTTTGTCGTGTTTTTGCTGGTCTTCTTTCTGCTCAGCATGCTTATCTCCTCCATCTTTGGTTTGATCTCCTTGCGGATTTTTTTGTTGCCTGAACTGCTCCCTTCTCTGCTTCTCGTTCATTTCTTTCTGACGACGATATTCCAGGTATGTTAGAGGTGCCTTGCTGGGCCCTGGGATTGGTCGATCGAAACGATTGGGAAGGTGTTGATTGTGATGCTGATGATGCTGCGGTTGTGGCAGATGTGGCTTGATAAACTCGCCACCAAGAGGCATATGTTTCCGCCGCGGATCTCGTTCGACTATCGAAGGTTCTGTTGAATGGATCGTTGGTGTTGGTTGCATATGTGGCGGGTGTAAGGGCATCGAGGGTGGGGGAGGGGGTTGGCCATAATGCTCTGGTGGCGGTAGAGGGGGTGGAGGCATCATTGGTTGGGTTGGTGGTGCCGGGAGTGGAGGCGGAGGCAAAAACGATGTACCATGGAATGGTTCATCATTGCGGTTGTTGAAGTCTTGGCACACGCTTTGCCGGCGAGGGGGGAATGGCCTCTGTGGCATAATCGGTTCAGGAGGTATTTCCTCGATAATGACCTGATTAGCACATATGCTCAGCCGTCGCTTGGGAGGATCTTTTTTGGGAAATTCCAGCGGCAAATTGGGGTTCGGAGCAATACACTTGGGCAGTTCATTTGGGGTTGTCGGTGGTGGTGGAGCAATTGTGTTTGTTCGGTTAAACCTGGGATCGTTTGGCTTAACAGTCGGGAAAAATGGACTTGGTCCGGTAGGTCCTCCGGATTCAGGGGAATGTAGGTGCATGTTGCTTTCCACAGCTTTCCTCAAACGTGGATCTTTGATGTTTGCCATCGGAATGGCAGGCAGCCCTCCTGCTGATCGGCCTTCTGAAGGTGAAGAATATGATGGTGAGATATCCATTCTGTCATCTGGAAAGCGTTGGTCCATTTGCGTATGCATATCATCACGACGGCGGTACAATGGAGGTGACTGCTGTCGCGGAATTATTTCGATATTGTTACTGTTCCGGTTGGGAAAGTTCCGGAATGAGTTATTCACTGGATGTGGGAAGGTACCAAAGCTATCGTTGCCCACTTCCCAGGGGGAACCGGAAAACGACTGATTGGGAGAAATTTGCGGTGGATATGTTGGCGAATAAGGAACATTACGATTCCGAGCATTGTGAAAATCGTCGGATGGCGGCGACGGATTGCGTTCGTTTCCCGTGAACGTCGGTCTTTGGAAATCCTTGGAGAGAACTTTTAAGGTATCATTGATAACCTTTGATAGGTTGTTATTCGGGATTCTGGGATTCGTTTGCTCTGGCTTGTTCGTAATCAGTCTTTGAATTTCATCCAACGACAGTGGAGGTTTGCTGGCACTGGCACCTTTGCTGCTCCTTGGTGGAGGATCGTCCCAGTACTCGCTGTCGGTATCGGGGCTCAATGGTTCCAATATGGAATCATTTGGGATATCAGGTTCAGCCGGTGAGCTCGGCTCGGCCGGTGAGTCGGGTTCAGCCGGAGTATCGGGTATAGCAGGTGTGTCTGGCTCGGCTGGAGTATTCGGTTCAGCTGGGGATTCCGGCTCGGCCGGGGTATCCGGTTCGACTGGAGTGTCAGGTTCAGCTGGAGTACCCGAAGTCAATGGGTCTGCTCCAGATGAAACCTTGGTCTTAGTGGGTGTACCCGATACCAAGCCTGGAGGATCATCTGAAGCATCCGAGGCATCTCGATCTTTTTGATCAGTTACAAGTTGATCTTCAGGGTCACCGGGCGATGCAGGAGTGTCTGGTTCATTTGAAGACTTTGACGAAGGACCTTCAGATGATGCCGCAGATACACCCTTTTTCTGCAGTGGATTCTGCAAAAGTATCATTTTAATAGCTTAACTAGGTAATGCAACATTGAGTCATACGAACCGTTTTATACAGCTTGATCAGCACGTTCTCGCATTTCAACAGGGACTGGCAATTTAGCCTAGAACAAAAGAAAGACAAACGTTATTACAGGCATTGCACTGAACATACATTTTTTTATAATTGTTTTAGGTGTAAACAAGATTTTTTTGAATCATTTTTCAATTTAAATTCCGATTAGGGGGAATGCCTCGAATTGACTTAACAACAAATGCACGTTACAATATTGTTCAACAACATTTTTTTAAACGTACCTCTGGTTGGTGAGCAGATCGTAGATGGTAATGATCTTCTGCAGCTGCTGCTCTCGGTTCTGATGCGTATCGTTTTTGTAGTAGCTGATCAGCTCTTGCAGGAACGGGATGTACTTTTTGACCCGGTTCCATACTTCTTCGTAGCGGACTGACCGGTCTTCTTCCTCAGCCATGATTATTTATGGCACGATGTTGTCTGAAACCAAAGGAAACACACCTTAATTACAATCAAACGAAAGTCGGTGACGATAAGCAGAAACTCTGTAAGCATAAATAATTTTAGACAACGATTACTTTTTTGAAATATGTTATTTACTATCAATCACGAAGTATCACAATGGAAAGACATAAGTAGAATGGTTCACTTTTCGATTATCAAGATGTCTATCCAAATCGGCTTGAATTTTGGTCGATTTTTTCACGAAAAGCATCTACCTAAATTTATAAAACTATACCCACGACGTCGAGTATGAGAATTGTTTAAAATCTTACCCCGAACGTAGGTAATTTTTGAGCTTCTTTAAGGTGAAACAGTTTGGAATCAATTTCTAAGATTACACTGAAACTTCAAAGGCACAAATCACGCGAAGGAAGTATCCAACAATAGTGAACTTTTTATTTTGGCTTTGTGCACTAGCAGAAAGCTTAAAATAAGAAGATCAGAAACGTTTACCAACTATTTCTCCAGTTTTGTGCCTTTGAAAACGTGAGTAGGGGCACAAGTCGGCCATTATGACGGCCATCTATGGATTCCGAGATGTTTCACCTTAAAGGCCTTTTCATTACAGTTCTGGACATCGCTGGAGGACCGGCTGTACACGGGAAAAAATTCTGTGGTAATAATTACTATTGTAGCTGACTACGCCCATTCTTGAAACTACCATGGAATTTTAGACCAATTTACTATGTTTACGGTACATCCCACCATATAACTGGTACATTCGACAGAAATAATTTACAACAATCTGATTTCGACTACAAACATGGTAAAATCAAGCGCGTTTCTGGTCTGCTGAAAATTGCCGGTGCGAGCGCTTAAGTTAACCCCCTAAAATAGTAGTTCTTACCGCACAATTTTTTTGCGTGTAGCTTTAAGAGAGTGGACTTATAACCGAATAGGGATCAGCGTAAGCGAAATAAAAAACGACCGCACGCGTGAGCTTCTTAACAATGACTGATTTATTTTCTGTTTGATATACACTGAGAACAGCGTTTCAGTTGAAATTACTATATTAGAGGGTTAAATTAAATACACAACGCCACTTGATTTATGCAGACTAAATTTGCATTTATTTCAAATATTTTGTGTATTCAATTTTACCATGGCACCATTTCGACAGTAAAAATTACTATATCATGGTTAAAAACTTGCAGCAGGCCAGAATCGAACCGAGGATCTTGTGATTGTCAAGCGCGAACGCTTACCGCTCGGCTATCGATGCGGTTGGATTAAGAGGGAACAAAACGCAAACAAAAAGCGTTCTTGATTGCTCAATCGTGATTGGAATAGTAAATTTAAAAACTTGTTCATGGTTCTCATTACTTCAATGCTTGTTTCAGTGTAGTGTTGGCAAATTTCATGGGAAGTTGAATTATAATCAAGGTTATGTAGTTTGGTAGGATAAAACTGAATCAAATTTGCTTTAAAGATTATTATAGCGAGAACACCGGCAATGTTTTGGATTTTACTCAAATGGCCCAGATCATGACGCGTTCCACTAGTTCTCTCTTTTATTCTGCCGCTGTTCTTATACAGTGCAAATAGTGACGTGCATACAAGGGCCTGTCCTGCTCAATGTGAGCTCTCGCCGAGCGGTGTCACGAACACATGCGCAAATTTGCTGGTTGAAAATACTGCCGTTTGATTTTGCTGGAAACAGCTGATCTTTGTTTATATTTTCCACCAGCACTCTTAAAGTAGTGTTGGTGACATGTAGCGTGTATGTACACGAGCGCAGAAACCACTATAGAAGAACTGTCAAACAGCTTCCTTATCAACTGATTTAAAACGTCTTGTGAAAAGGTCTATTATAAGTTTCATATCCAAAAGGGGGTCGTTCAAATATTACGTAACGCGTTTATCTAAATTTCATGCGGATTACCAGAAATCCAAAGATTCAAACAGCCCGCAAAAATTTTATTCAACAAATTGTGTGAGGTTAGAATTGTCGGTTTTGTATAACGAGGTGACAATAGGCAAATATAATACGCCACCTTCATAGAGGTCGCTGGAAAAGAAAGCGAGAAATGGCACTGAAAGTGTTTGTTTACGTCCAAAATTAAATTTTTCAACCCAAAAATTAGGTCATAATCAATTAATAAATGAACTATTTTTCATTGGCATAATCATTTTAACCCTTTATTCTTGCGATACGCGTGATTTCACAACAAATTTAACCACTAATAAAGAATTCGGAAGTTTATAACCTATGTTGCCAAACACAAATTTTCCAATTTTATCCCACTAATCGTACATGAGCACTGACCGGATCTGTACATTTTCGAAGGAAAAAAAGTTTTTCAATGCTATCTGGTCGTCTACAAAATAAGTATTCCGAGAAAAAGTGTAAATTATGTGCTCCTACCTATGCTGCACAAGGTGCGTTCTCAACTCAACCTCTTTTTTGACGGTTCTACTAGTCACCAGATGTCGAAGTAATCGTTTAGCTTCAAAAATATTAGCCTATACTCGACTCTTGTAAAGTGACTCTCCATTTGATTTACACGACGAGTCACTTCACTTGAGTCGAGAATTGTGACCTCGCTATACAAGGCCGAAAATTGTCATCTCACGCCACTCGTAGTATAAGCCCAATTGTGTTGACCGATTTCAGTTCTATTGCATTGGGCTTATATGAAAGGCACACATGTCAGTTTAAAAACTCCAGGATATCCGGAGTCGGTCACTGTGGCCACCGGAAATTTACTACATCTGAAAACTAATCCCATTAGATACCCTTACTTTGACAACCTCAACAATGGTCGGGCTCCATATGAAGGGGCGGCCAAAACTACCAATTTTTTTTTTTGAGATTTTTATGATTTTTATAATTTTAAAATATACACTGCCGTGCAAAAGTTTGGGTTCCCCCCACAAAAACATACAAAAGTGTTCTGTCCATATCTCTGTGATTGCGCGTCTAATTGAAACTCTTTAAGCCACATTCGAAAGGCAAAGAGTTATTTTTACTTCGTATGTATTTTTCCAAAAACATTTTTTGTATTTTGTGTACTAAATTTTAACATAAAGTTGTGACGTTTTTTAAAAAACACACTGAAAAAACATTTGTAATTTCCTCAGCATTGGATTGATCTAAATCCTAAAACAAAGTGCCATTAGAATCGTAATCTTATATTCTTTGAAGAGCACTCACGAATTTTTTGCGGAAAAATCTGAACACTATTCAAAATTATTGGAACAGTCATTAAAGTCATCGTGCAAAAGTTTGGGTTCACTCCTCAATATGATGCAAATCGTGCAAAAGTTTGGGTTCACCTGAACCGCACGCAAATAATTTTTGTCAATATCTCAGCCATTTTTCAACCGATTTTAATAATTCATAGCTTTTTAAAACGCCAATAATGGCGCGGGCATGATTGGTTTGATATTTCACAGATTTTTCGTGTTCCAAGTAAGTTCAGGTGTACCCAAACTTTTGCACGATACACCATACTGAGAGGTGAACCCAAACTTTTGCACGATGACTTGAATGACTGTTTCATTGATGTTGAATAGTTTTCAGATTTTTCCGCAAAAATTTCATGAGCGCTCTTCAGAGAATATAAGATTACGATTCTAATGACACCTTGTTTCAAAATTTTGGTTGATCCAATGCTGAGGAAATAACAAATGTTTTTTCAGCGTGTTTTTTGAAAAATGTCACAACTTTAAATAAAAATTTAGTATACAAAATTCAAAAAATGTTTTTGGAAAAATACATACGAAGTAAGAATAACTCTTTGCCTTTCGAATGTGACTTAGAGAGTTTCAGTTGGACGTGTAATCGCAGAGATATGGACTGAACACTTTTGTATGTTTTTTAGGGGGTGAACCCAAACTTATGCACGGGAGTGTACCTCATGTGTTATATTATTATGATCCTTAGTTGAAATTTAACTAAAATTTAAATTTTTATGACGGCAAATCGACTGAAGTCAAAAAATTGAAAAATGTAACAATAACATGAAGTACAAAATTTATAATTTAGGAATGCAATATTCTCCCAAAGTTACGCACTATCTGAAAGCTCTTTTGTAGAGCACGAGGATGCACCATTCAATATTACACTTTAGTAATTATGATGATGTTGAACATGAAAAACAACTCTTGTCGCGTCATGTCGCCGCCATTTCGAATATTGCACGTCGAAAAGCATCCTTAGGTCTTACAAAAAACCTTTAAAATTTTTGCAGAAATTTGCTGATTTGCAAGTTGCAGCTAATTGAATAAATCAATATTTTACATATATTTTGACAATATTTGTCATACAAAGATTATTAAAAATATATTTAACCACTATTCATACACATTCTGATCAAACTCGATCAAATACAAATAAAAAAGCCCAGTTTGATAACAATTTTAATTTAAAAAAGAAACTTTTTTTAAAAGTTACGTAATTTGTGAATAACCGCTAATGAAACAATAAAAACGCCAAATAACATATTCAGATTACATATTTCATCGATTAAGACGATAAAAATAGTTTTGGCCAAACTTCAAATCTTTCCGACCATTGTGAATTTGTGTGATATTTTGACATGGAAAATCTTTGCAATAATGTACAAGTTACCGGAGCACATCTCCTGAAAATTTTAGTCCGGTATAGTCCACCCGGAAACGGTTTCTGGAGTCACGGAAAGTGGCCAATCTGAACAATTCGATAGAGTTTTTGGGATTTATGCCCAAAAACCAAACGAATGGCGTCCAAATCTATATAATTTTAAATGTTTGGAAATATTTAGCCAAAAGGATGAATGGATGGTTATTCTGGTCTTTTTGGAGCATCGGTATAGCCACCGCGAAACTCATATAATGGTACCACTAAGTTTCAGCACCAAAACTAGTCATGCGACGATTCGATCTACATGATTTTGTATATCTGTGCCTCTTCTTGTTCAATCATAGATGAATTACTACTTTGGTTCTTCTTGACCACCGAAATAACCTAGGAATGTACCAAATCTAGGCAATCGACAGCTCAATTTTTCTGGAGTTTTGAGCAAGTGATCCGTCTTACACAATGATGAGTGAGTGGCTGTATTTTTATACCACTAATCTACTTCTATTTATTCCTGGTTTGTTCATATGTTCAGGGCACAAGGCTTCAATTGGCGGGAAGTGTCTCTGGATCCGGGCTTCTGAGATGGCTCACATGCTCAAAAAATCAAGAAGATTGAGCGTCGAATGCCTAGTTTTGGTATAAATACTAAAATAATTCGGGTATCTCCGGTGGTCGTAAAGGACCAGACTGGTCATCTACTCATGATTGTGTAAGATGAGTCACAAGCGCAGAAAAGCAGGACGATTTAGTCGTCGAAAGCCTGATCAGGTACAAAAACAAAAATACCCCTCAATATGGTTTCTTCGGTGGTCATCCTGGGTTATTTCAGAGGTCACAAATGACCTTAGTGGTTATTCACTCATTATTACGACGGGCGTAGAGAAAAATCACATACCCGAAAAACCAGAGATTGAGCTGCTCTTTAAGTTGTACAAAAATTTCATGACGCGTGAAATAATAGAACAAAATTTAGTATGTTGAAGTATACTACGATCTGTTAAATTTGATTGACGAATCGATTGTGGTACTAGAAGTGATACCAATTCTGAGCCCAATCTTGCAATTGACTTTGACTGTGGCCAAGGTCTCGTAGTCTTCCCCTTCTGTATTCTTGAGTTTAACAGCCCGTGATCGCTACTCCAGTTTTTCCAGATTCTCGTCGTTCCCTCGTGTGAATAAAGAAATAGAAACCCTTCATTTCCAAAATCTGGAAAACATCTTGATCACACCAGTCCTGGAAGCAAAAAAAACAAACCTATGGAAATGAAGAAACTTCTTGAACTGTTTCAAGTTGGAATAAAACTTCCAATATTTCTACTAAAATCAAACACAAAAAAAAGCTTTCATCCAATATTCTAATTTCGGAGCTAAGAAAATAATATAACATGAACAAAGTGTATGCAAGAAAGTATATGGAGAACATGAAACACTTAAAAGTGATTCCATTTCACTCAGTTGGGGGGATTCGTGCGTTAACCCAATTTTGAATTAATGGGGTTGAAGTTGTTTCCATTTGAAACCATGGAAAAACACCTACACTAACAAGTTCTTTTCACTCAATCGGCAGATCAATGCACTAAACTTTCAGTACTATGTTGAAGTGAGGTCCAGTGAGTACGTAAAGATGAAGCAGTGCATGTCAATCGTTTGACCATTTTTATCGAATGAGACAAAACTGAAACCTTAACATGGAATCTGATCACAAACGCCATTTTAGAAAAAGTTCCAAGTGTTACACCATTCACCACCAAACATTATATTCGTTCTCAATACTTCCATTTTCTTACATTTATTTCGGATTGTGTTGTGTAACTTATGTTTAAGGCGAAGTAGGCCGTCATTGAAATTTGTACGCTTCGTTGATGATTGTTGATATTTCATCTCACGATTTCAAATCAAAGAAAATCAGTTGGTTTTGCACTGACACAGCATACTTTATGCATGTTAGCGCGTACAGTGATACTTTTTCATGTCAATATAAACTATCAAGACTGTGTTTTATCACTTTGAAATGCAAGCTGAAAAGTCATCATTGTTGCCAAAACGAATGACGGGCTACTTAGCCTTAACTATAAATCCAAAAATAGTATAGAAAGGCATGGAACACATAACTTGAAATTTAATGCGATGAACTGAATATCGACAACATACTTTTCATGTAATTGATTTAATCATCATTTCCTTACGACGCTAAGTGAAATAGATCTAATGAGTATAGTGTCATTGCTGTGAAACTGTTAACAGACAATGTAAATATTTTAAAATATTTTCTGCCTTGATTATTCCAACATTCTTAGTTTGTTGTAAACTAATGACCCTCTTTCTAGAGAGTACGACAACAGCATCCGGAGCCGTTACTAAGATCTGACAACCGTATGAAAAGGAACGTTTTCGGTCTCCTGAATACGTTGAGTGTCTAGTGCTCTAGTACGTTCTTGGTTCAGTGGCAGCTGTGCCTACTTTGAGAGGCACGGACAGATAATCGCAACGCAGGCAAACAAACACCAAAATCATAGTCGCGAGAACATGTACGCCCAATGCAAAAATCACTGTGTTTGGCCGATGGGCTAACAGATGACGGTAGTATGTAAATGTCAAACACAAACTAAAACGATGCGAGCGCTGCGGGTGGTAGATTGGCCAATTACTATATATTTGAATCGACCGTTAGTAACGTAGTCGTTTGACATCGATGAGAATGTGACGTCTGTTTGTCTGTGATCGCAGTTTTGGGATTCATCATGAAGCCGTCGAAATATGGCCAGGTATCGAAATTTGAAATGAAAATCAGGTGTCTGTGGGGATAACCTCGACTCATCTGCTTATCAATAAGGATTCAATCTAATACGATATGATCATAGAAACGTAGGTTTAAATCCTCATCTTGACTTCTGAGTAAGAATTTCATCATCTATCGCTTCAATCAATGCGAGCGAATCCTTACTGCACTTACTGTATTAGAGCATGTTTAGAGCAACTTGTTAGAGTCTCTCCAATCGAGAATTTTCAAGTTGGAAATTTTCTCACCTTCCCTTAGTGTATATTTGAGCTTGCCACACATATATGCAAAAATGATAAATTTACAGCTCTTAATTAACAACTGAAGAAGTCCTTATGGAACACCAAGCTTAAATGCAGGCTCTGCCTAGTTTGGGACGTAACGTCAGGAACAAAGGACAACATGGTACTCCCTAAACACCGTCCGGCAATAAAATTCCAAAATGTAAGCAAACTTATTAGCTGAACCGGAAACAGCTAAGTTGAGAACTAGACAGGAGCCGACTATGAAGCAAAACAATGTTGAAGGTTGGGCAGCGTTTATTTATAACATAAAGCAAAAATTGCCAATTTCAACTCCCTTCCCCTAACGCTTTTTGCACGAAAAAAAATGTGACGCTTAAGCTTACACTTTCCTTCCCCCAGAGTGTTACGTAGTTTGTGAATGGCGCCTCATGAATAATCAGGTTTACTATTTTTGACTACGCTTCCGCGCATTCTCAATCTAGGCTTGAGAATTATACCTTTCTTTAAATCTACATCAAGTTTCAGAAATACTCAGTCGGTAACAAAAATGTGAATGTTCAGTAGACACCAGATCGAAACGAACACAACTCGAACAATATAATAAAATAAAATACACCGACACGGTCATGCTTCCAAAGGACGACTTGCCCTTTGAAGGAAGCATCACACTAGACAACGGACTAGCAGGCAACGCTCAGTGGCACAGTCGAAATACGATCCAGGCGAAAAGTTTCCGAACTAAAGTGGGACTCGAACTCACACTCCTTGGCTCTTTGTGGCTAAATGCTTGGTAACACTAACAGCAAGGCCACGAAGCTCACAATTAAAAATAAAAACGGTGTACATAAAGCTAACATTACTGTTGTTGTACAATGGATCATTAAAATAACCAAAACTGCTGCTATGAAAAGCAGAGACAGCGCCACCGTAGACTTGTGTGTTTGACAGAACAGCAATGCCGTCACAATGTTAAATTCCATATACGGTGGCGACGCTGTTTTGAAACGGTGAGTGCCGAAAAAGTTACCTTCAATGATCCATTAAAGTTGATTTTTAGTGGGATATTGCCATATTGAAGTTATGACTTGCAACATTTGGGTTTATTCTACGAGTGGCGTGAGGTGAAAATTGTCAGTCTCGTATAACGAGGTGACAATTTTTGACCTCGCTATACGAGACCGACAATTCTCACCTCACGCCACTCGTACAATGAGCCTAATTCTCTCATAACGGAACGTTAACTTTGAAAATTCTTGAATCCCTCACCCCTCTTCGTTACGCTTTTTTTTAGAGCCGTAACGCTTCAGCCTTCTAAAAACGCTACATAATTTGTGGACGATGCCTTACTATAATACACACATTTGTCTATTTGATATTACAGGCATTGTTTTCAGGTGATTCAATTCATGACAATTAGCTTTGCCAATTCTTCACTCAGTGAAATCCACACTATTTATTGGCAAATGTCTGTTATTTGGATCTTCGGAAGTATGTACAGACGATACATCCAATACAAGCAAAATCACACATGGGATGTATTAGCTTTTACAGTTCAGTAAAATTTTAAAGAATTTTGATATGAAAATTCTTGAGCGGCTGAATAGCTGAGAAAATTCGGCTTGCTACTTTAATGAACACTTTGCAGCAAGAGAACAATCTTCTTTAAGCATTACGTCCCCAAAGGTGTAGAGCCTGAATATAGGCTTATTGTTCTACAAGCGCTACCACAGTCATTAACTGAGATCTTTGTCTAAGTTGTCATTTTCGCATTCGTATATCGTGTGGCAGACACGATGATACTACTCCAAGCTCATGTAAGTCTAGGAAATTTCCATTACGAAAAGATCCTGAACCGATCGGGAATCAAACAGACTTCTGTAGCCGCGAAACTTTTACACTAGTCTGAGGAAGGTCCCGGTACATATTCCTTACGAAACCAATGTTAAGCTAAGTATGCTGTTCCGCTCAAGAAATGGTCAAGAAATTTCGTACATTTGAATTGACATTTCTTTTCAACTGCGTACTGCGATCAAAGAAGAATGCTTTTCTTGAGCATTTCTTGCAAGACATTTCCCACGCATCGAGATAGGCGATTACTTTTCTGTTGCATACTTCGCTTTAAGCCTGAAGCTAAGTATGCTGTTTCGCTCAAGAAAAGTAAAGAAATTCCTTGACTAAAAGGGTCAAGAAATTTCCTACAGAGAGCCCCCTTTGAAGTGACATTTCTTCTCAACTGCGTACTGCGATCGGAAAAAAGTGATTTTCTTGACCATTTCTTGGGAGAAATTTTCCACGCATCGAGATAGGCGATTCCTTTTCTTGTCAGTAGCAAACCGGCCTTGATTTGCTGCTGAACAGGAATCGCTAAAGAAATTTCTAGTCGATTCCTTGAAGAAATTTTCTACAGCGACTTCCATTTGAACTGACATTTCTTTTCAACTGCGTACTGCGATCAGAAAAAAGAGCATTCTTGATCGTTTCCTTGCAAAAATTTCCCGTGCATCAAGATAGGCCGAGAAATTACTTGTCAGCAGCGAATCAGCCTTTACAATGAAAATAAAAATTTATAAATCGATTATGGAGTGTTGATTCACTTTTATTTTAGCTACCTACACAGTCAATATTTGATAAACCTAATAGGAAATGCTACCGATTATAAACAAAAATCACCCACTAAATCTTTTCTAATTTATTCGTTCTGATATTTTTCCATTTATTTCTGTATAAATAATTGTAGAAAGCATAAATTTATTTCACTGGAGTTCAAAAATTACATGAGAAAAGGTGCAAACTGAAGAACGAAATAAATATACTGCGTAGTTGTCTACCAGAATAAAAACTTTCCGCCGATGTGAACTCGAGAAATAAACTGCACAACACACTATTGATTTATTAATTAATTGTATTGATTACCCGCAAGCTATGAACAATAAAAGTCTAGCAAATTGTTCTCTTCTTCCCGTGCGCAAACAAATTGTTGAACTGTACTTCGCTGCAGTCGCTTACAAAATGGTGACGAAGACCATTTTTCACCATTGAAAGCAGCTTGGTCGATTTTCACTGCCTGCTCTTCATCGACATTTCTATGAAATCTCTCACTTCCAGTTTTTCTCTCTTCCCGTCATCAGCACAATCGATGTTCACTTTGCTTGTGTGTCGCTACACTTTCGCGCTTCCTGTCCGTGACAGGTAAAAAACATTGGTTCACTTGGATTCCAATGCTTTGCATTCACATTCACCGGAGCATTCTATGCCATTGTAATTACTTACCACCATAACTGACTTCCGCTTCGACGCTGCAGAACTTTTCACGGTTCTGCATCAAACAATAATACTGTTTTCGGTTTGCAAAGCTAACAAAATATAAATATAAATTTTCACTTCACTACCGGAGTAAACTTTCTTCGCCACTGTACAGGATGCGCTCTCTCAGCTAACTGTTTGACAGACTGGTTGAAAATCGATCAACACCCGGAGAGTGGAAAACGGCGGCAGACGCCGTCGATCAAAGCGTACACTGGTGTTCGACGCGAGGGGGCGTGTTGAGAGCCAGTGAGACAAGTGGCTGCGTACTTAATTGATTGTGAAATAGGGTACAAGCCAAGCGTGACTTTCTCAATGGTGCGGTAAGTAAAAGTCAAGCAACATTCAATTAAATCATCATTTTTTTTTTAATTTATTCAATAATAAATTTAGATATCTTTAAAACACGATCTCGAAAAAAGTTCTTCTTTTGCGGTGCTCTACGCTCTTGCTATTTTGTGTCTTAATGAAGATTTCCATTGCAAGGTGATTCGTAATTAAGTGTGCATAAGGCACTAACACCGTTAAACACAATCGCGCACTTTTTCCGCATTTATGAAAATTATCGATGTCCAATTGCATCGAAAAGAAAGGGCGAATTTTCAGGGGTTTCACAACATATAATTTAGGTAGCGAAACATTAATTAAACTTGAATTCAGGTATTAACATTTTATATCTCGATGTTTTTTTTTTAGAATTTAATGCATTTTAATGAAAAGTTTGTTAACCTTAACACTTATTGATTTATCCAGGTTTTACGAGTATTAACACTGCTGCCGCAAACAGGCTCGCTTTCCGGAAGGGATCAGACTATTTGACGTTCATCAGGATATACGAAATGTACAACGACCCAAGAATATCATCAAAAAATTCACTATAATCAAATCGTTAATTACTTTTGAACTAGTGATTGGAAAAAATACTTAAATATATTGAAAAATAACTTATGTCTGCTGTTAAGAATTTCATTCAAATCGGTCCAAAAATAACTGAGATTTTCTTCTTTTTCTTGGCATTACGTCCCAACTGGGGCAGAGTCTGCTTCAACTTCTAATAAGCACTTCCACAGTTATTAATTGAGAGCTTTCTTTGCCAAAGTTGCCATTTTTGCATTCGTATATCGTGTGGCAAGTACGATGATACCATATGGAAGTCAGTGAATTTTCCATTGCGAAAATATCCTGGACCGACCGGGAATAGAACCCAAACACCTTCAGCATGGCTTTGCTTTGCAGCCGCGGACTCTTCTTCTTCTTTCTGGTGTTACGTCCCCACTGGGACAGAGCCTGCTTCTCAGCTTAGTGTTCTTATGCGCACTTCCACAGTTATTAACTGAGAACTTACTACGCCAATGACCATTTTTGCATGTGTATATCGTGTGGCAGGTACGAAGATACTCTATGCCCTGGAAAGTCGAGAAAATTTCTAACCCGAAAAGATCCTCGACCGGTGGGATTCGAACCCACGACCCTCAGCTTGGTCATGCTGAATAGCTGCGCGTTTACCGCTACGGCTATCTGGGCCCCGCGGACTCTAACCACTCGGTTAAGGAAGGCCCCAACTGAGATCTATCCCTCTAAATTTGAACATTTTGTATATGTGGTGATTTATCATTTACAGCAAGCCATGACTTGGAAGAACAATATTGTTATTATTCAAGTTGTCAAGCAGTAAAGACTGGAAGTTCCACATTGGCGACGATAGAACCCACGTTCTTCTGTGAGTTACGAAACTTAGTTTATTCGGTAAGAAAAAAATATTTGAAGAATATTATGGAATTTTGAAGAGTTCCATTGAAGAATTAGAGAAGAATTTCAATATTCGATGTCAGGATGAACGGATGACAAAAAGGATATCAAACGTGTAAGTCAAATAAGTAAAACTTCTGGCAAGTTGCCTTAGCGGTGGATGCGATCCACCGGATCAGGCTGTTCAAAAAAAAAAAAAAAAATGCTCGCCTTAGAAGGGAGCAGCCGCGACAGTTTCGAGCTGTCGGGTGCGGCGAGTAAGCATGTAATGCTCACCTTTAGAGGGAGCAGCCGTAGCGACGGATACGATCCGTTGGGTCCGGCGGATGCAATAAAACTCGTTTCAAAACGAGTGCCGAAGCGGCAGATTCGATCTGTCGGGTCCGGCGGACGTTTGAAAATGCTCACTTTAGAAAGGAATATAGTAGGAAGCGCTGAACAAGTTGTTGGTCATCCAGGTTCAGCGAAAAAAGCAATAATGTTTTTTTTTTTTTTTTTTTTTTTTTTTAGCCCACCACTAACCCCCACATCAAAAAGCTCTGCATCGAGCCCCCTGGTAGTGGACTCATCTAAATTTACAATAATTACACTTACTTTTACATTATTGCATTGGTGTGTGAACGAAAGTGATGAATACTACAAAAAATACTAAATATATCTAGAGATGCCCAGTAGAACTTTGTTCCTTTTAAGGGATCCCAAAGCAGAAACTAAATTTGTTTAATCTAAATATATAATTATACACTATTAAATAAAACATACATAGAATAATGTATTTGAAAGCAGTAGGGTACAACTACTTATGTCCAATGCAAGTATAACTCGGGTAAATGTGGTAAATTACACACAGGTTGTAGCAACACATGTATCCATTAGTAGGATGCAGATCTTGAACGACGTGTGTGGTAAAGAATAAACTCATTGGGCTCATGGAAACAGCTAGTTAGTCTTTAGACCCATCTTGGACCCATCCCTCGAAAGATTCCGAGTTCAAATTAAACATAAATGGAGTTCTTTTTATATTATCGTCCCCTCAAGTCCCTTGGAAGAAAAAGAGATGTGGTGATTTATCATTTACAGCAAGCCATGACTTGGAAGAACAATGTTATTATTATTCAAGTTGTCAAGCAGTAAAGACTGGAAGTTCCACAGTATAAAAAATCGAAAAGTAGCAAATGTGTAAACGTAGTAGCCGTTGGTTTATTTACGTGAGCGCCCGCGCAATTTTCTCAACCCTATTCCACATCAAGACACCGAAGTGTACAGATCGTTTCCTGTGAACAAACCTTGTTCGTTATTGTTAGAACCCGTGTCCTGGTCATTTCTCCCAGCCCTGTCCGCCTCAGATTCCATCAGGTTATGGGCTTGTCAACGATGGAAGGCTCCGGAATTCCCCTGTTGGATGCTCTTGGATCGAACTTCGAGAACTGGCGTTTCCGAGTTCAACTCTACTTGGAAACAGTGGAAGTTTCGGAGGTGCTGAAGAAGGACGTTCCTGCTGAAGAGGACCCTGGAAGAGCGAAGTTCCTGCAGACCGATCGAAAAGCGAAGTCATTAATCGTTCGATTTCTTTCGGATGAGTGCCTTGGAAACGTACGGGAAAAGGAGACGGCGCTTGATATGTGGAAGGCTCTCGAGGACAACTACGCCAAGAAGTCGGTGGCCAGCCAGACCCTGCTACGGAAGCATCGGATGAAGGAGGGCACATCGATGAGGCATCATTTGCAGCAGTTCGACGATATCGCACGGCAGCTCAAGTCAGCTGGCGCTAAACTGGAGAAGAACGATACGGTATCACCAGGTCCGTCCCACTCGGGCTCATATTGGGTACCACTTCTAGTACTGCATTTGGTCCCTCGGTTGTGCAAAAGGTACCCAAGTTAGACAGATCGCAGTACACTTTTCACGGCATTCTAGATTACCAGAGCCATAAAATGTTTGGCAACTGCAAGGGACATGAAGGTCTTTAATGTGTCTTTGGTATCACAGCTTTTTTTGACCCTTCCCGACAGCTAAGACTCTCTGGTTACGGCTTTGGAGAATATAAACGAGAAGGACATGACGTTGGAAGCCGTGAAACAACGACTGTTAGCGGAGGAATCTAAGCGGTTTGATCGGATGGAAGATTCTTGCAAAGATAGAAGTGCAGCGTTTGTCGGTGGAAAAAATAAGAAGCCCGAGAAGCCGTTTGCTGGTAATTACCATGGGTGCGGAAAGCCTGGACATATGCGACGAGATTGTCGTGTCAAGAAGCCCGAAGGTAAGGTGAATGCGGCCGTTGGAAGTAAGGCTGTTTCGTTCATGGTGAACAAGACACTAGCGGAGATGGACCACAAGAAGTCGACTTTCGTGGTTGATTCTGAATGTAGCGACCATCTAGTGAACAGCTTGGAGTGCATGCAGTCGGTGAGGAAGCTCAAGGAACCGTTCGTGATCGATGTGGCCAACGTCGGCGTCTCGATTGTTTGCAAATATGAAGGAGAAGTCCTCGGATTTTCCAAAGAAGGCGTGTGGTTTGAACTGAAGTATGTGATCTTCGTACCTGAGCTGAAAGGTAACCTGTTGTCCGTGAAGAAGATGTCCCAGGGTGGCATCGACGTGATGTTCACAACCCGTGGTGGAAAGCATCAAGTTGTGATGAAGAAAAAGGACGCAATGATTGGAGTAGCACATCTAAGAGGTAATTTGTACGAACTTGATTTAGATTTGAACGTGACGGGAGCCACAACAAATGTGTGTGCTTCGGATACTGGGAACCTTTGGCATCGTCGTTTGTGTCACGCCAGCCAATCTACGATGAACGCGCTGGCCCGGTTCAACATGGCAGAAGGGTTCGGTCCTAAAGTGAATGCTGTTGGATTCTGTGACACCTGTGTGCTTGGAAAGCAATGCAGGGAACCCTTCGACGGACATCGAGAAAGAGCTAGTCGTCTGCTGGAGCGGATACACTCGGATGTGTGTGAACCGATCGATCCTCCGGCTTGGGACGGGTCGAAGTACTTTGTCTCATTCATTGACGATTGGAGCCATTTCGCTTGCGTGTACACAATGAAGAAGAAGTCTGAAGTATTTGGTCTTTTTCAAGAGTTTGAAGCGATGGTGACTGCCCAGTTTGAAAAACAAATCAGCAAGCTTACCGTTGACCAAGGACGAGAGTATGGTTCGAAGGAACAAAAGGCGTTCTACAAGCGGAAGGGGATACAAATCCAGCCTACCGTTGCATATTCCCCGCAACAAAACGGTGTTGCTGAGAGATTCAACCGTACGCTAGTTAAGAAGGTAAGGACGATGCTGATTGATTCTAATATGGCGAAGTACATGTGGTGCGAGGCTGTGCTTGCTGGTATGTATATCTTGAACCGTTGCCCTACTGCCTCTCTCTCTGACAACCGTACACCTGCGGAGTATTGGACCGGTGTTAAACCGGATCTCTCGAAATTGCGAATTTTTGGATGCAAGGCTTTCGCATGGGTGCCAGGCCAACTTAGAAAGAAGCTGGACAACAAGAGTCGAGAGGCGGTGATGGTCGGATATGCTCCTAATGGCTACCGTCAAGAAAAATCTTCATAGCTCGTGACATCAAATTTGACGAGAAATCAATGCCGTATGCAGTTGAAGACAGTGAATATTTGAAGGTTCCGTTGATGATTCCGACAATGTACCCAGCCGAGAAAGATGATCAGCAAGCCGAAGCGGTAGTTTCTTTTCCAAGCGATGATGAAGATTCGGTTGACCTGGAGGAACTTCATGAAGAATAGCTTGAAAATCCTGGGGCGCTCCCTTCACAAACAAGAGGCGACTGTTTAGAGCCTAACACTAGGCGCAGTGAACGGGAGCGCAAGCTCTCAGGTAAGTTCGTTGACTTTTTGACTGGGTTCAGAGCAACGTCTGCTGGGAATCTTTCACCATCCTCAGATCCCCCGGAATCGTTTGATGAAATCAAAGCGCGAGATGACCGACAGCTGTGGCTGGATGCAGTGGACGAGGAGCTTAAATCCATGGCAGCCAACAAGGTATGGAAACTGGTTCCATGCCCAGCCGGTGTGAAACCCCTTCAGGCGAAGTGAATGTTCCGTAACAAGGAGGATGAGAACGGCAACCCCGTGCGCCGTAAAGCGAGACTGGTCGTCAAGAGTTTTCTACAGAAACCTGGCCTGGACTACAACGACACCTATGCACCTGTTGCGAAGCTAGCGACAATTCGGATCGTGCTGTCTGTTGGTGTTCTAAAAGGGTTTAATTTTCACCAAAGGGATGTAAAGACGGCGTTTCTTCACGGGGAACTTCAAGAAGAAATATACAGCCAGCGCGACAAGGCACGGTATGCCGTCTGATGAAATCGTTATACGGACTGAAGCAATCCCCTAGATGTTGGAACAAGAAATTCAATCAAGCGCGAAATTAGGCTTTGTTCGTTCCAAGCACGATTATTGCCTATACACCCGTACCGACGAGAGGGGGGAAGATGCCGTGAAGCTGAAGCGCGATGTTCGCCATGACTGAATGTGGGGAGCTAAACCATTTCCTCGGCATGAAGATACGGTAAGATCGGTCAAGCGGAAAGATGACGTTATCTCAAGAAAATAGTCTGGACAAAATCTTCCAGAAGTTCGGCATGTCGCAGTGCAACCCTATAATAGGGTGCGGCTTATTTTTCAAAAGATCTCAAAACCAAAAATTCGTGTGCTCTACTAAATTCATATCACATTAAAAGATAAATCTCAAAATCTGAGCCAACAATATTAACATTTAGAGGTGGCGCAAGCGTTTTGAAGGTCAATTTTCAAGTTATAAAAAATGACCTTTAGTGAAGTAAACACAACTTCGTTATTTTTCAACCGCATTTGAAACTTTTAGCATCATTTTCTTTTAAATTAAATTTATGAAAACTTTGTAGAACATCAAATTTGTCTAAAATCAAAACTTGTCTTAGTTAAAAATACTGTTATCCAAATTTTTCCTCATTTTACTAAAAAAATCATTTTTGTTTGACCATAACTTCATTAATACTCAATCGATTCTGAATCTTATTACATGGTTTTGAAGCAAAGTTAGCTGTTTTAAAAATGGTTATACAACACATTTTTCTAAAAAATAATTTTGACTTAGAAATTCAACAAAAACTACCCAAAAACATGATTTTTTAATGAAAAAATCAAGATTGTTTGGGTTATTTAAGTTTTTTTTGGCGGAAATAGCATTTTTTCTATAAAACTTAAATTTATAAAGCATCTTGCCTTAATTACGAGATGAATAGTACATACATATTTTAACATATGCAATCATATTTTTGTTTCAAAATTATTTAAAAATTGTTGCAAAGTCCTTCCCAAAGGTTTAACAAATGAGAAAAACCAGTTTCAGCTTTAAAGATAATATTTAACTGACAAAAAATTGAAAAAACTGGCATTTTTCGTTAAAATTAATGTTTTGGTGCAGTTTTTGCTGAATAACTTGGACATTTTTTTAGTGATATGTGATGTATGAAAGGTTTGAAAACAATTGAATTAGCTCAAAAGCATGTAAAAAGATTTGGAATCGGTTGAATAGTCATACAGTTATGGTCAAGAAAGTTTAAATTTTTGGTAAAATGAGGAAAAGTTTGGAATAAATTACTTTTAACTAAAATAAGTTTTGATTTTAGACAAATTTGATGTTCTACAGAGTTTTTACAAATTTAATTTTGAAGGTATCGACAGGTCCGTCACACTCGGGCTCAGATTGGGTACCACTTCTAGTACAGCATTTGCTCCCTCGGTAGTGCAAAAGGTACCCAAGTTTGACAGATCGCAGTACATTTTTCACGGCATTCTAGATTACCTTATGAGCCATAAAATTTTGGGCAACTGCAAGGGACATGGAGGTCTTTAATTTGTCTTTGGTATTGATGCTGAAAGTTTTTAAATCGGTTGAAAAATGACAAAGTTATGACTACTTCACAGAAGGTTATTTTTACAACCTAAGAATTCACCTTCAAGACGCTTGCGCCACTTCTAAATGTTAATATTTTCGGCTCAGATTTTGGGGTTTCTCTTTTAATGTGATTTGAATTCAGTTAAGCACACGAATTTTTAGTTTTGAGAACTTTTGAAAAATAAGCCGCACCCTAGTGTGCAAGTTTCTTTGGGGAAAACAAAAACAAACTGTATGACGAGCGTATGCTAGTCTACGTGTGTTCAAACAATAGAAATACATTTAACTCTCTCTTACTCGATATTCCGTATCTCGATATCGAGTTAGAGAACCATAGTAAAAGTTGGTTTGCATGGCTAACTCGATGGTCCCTTGGAACGTAGTTGCACTGCATTTGTGTTCTGTAACTCGATACCTCCCTAACTCGATGGTCCCTTCAATATCGAGTAAGGGAGAGATGACTGTATTAGTAGTAGAACGCGTGGCAAACTAGATGTTGGTAACACGAACAGTAGCGACATTAGCATTCTTAGGTTAATGCTTCTACTGTTCAAACGTCACTAAGCTCTGTGTTGCGCAGTTTTGATGCTGGCTACGAAAATATCACAATCTGTCAGTCCATTGAACAGGGCTATGTAATCTATGTAATGCACTTACCCCGTAGTAAGTTGACTACCGTTTTAATGCTGCAGAACACTTCATTTAGTTCCGCGTCAAAAAGCGATTCGGAATTCACAGTAATCAACCAATAAAATCAGAATCAACTTCCAAATTCTTTCACGAAATTATCACTGCGTCCGCGAAAAGAAAAACACTTCTTTCACAATGCGTTCTTTCAGCGAACTGTTTGGTTCGAAAATCGATGTGTTCTTCGGGTTTTTTTTTTCAAAACAATCACGTCGTCGATCAACACGTGATGCTGGTGTTCGACGCTAGGAGCGCGCAAATCGTCAAATAGAAAAATGGCTGCGTCACAATACACGATAACATCAAACTACACTGTAAGATCAAAGTACCCTTTAAAGGGTAAAAAAGTACCCTCTTTGAAAGAAACTAGTTTAACTCATAAAAAGAGTAAAGGGCCTTTACTCATTAAAGAGTAAACGGCTTGTACGTCAGATTAACGAGTGAATTTTACCCATTATCCAAAAACATTTTTTCTAAGAAACAGAGTAAAATTTACTCATTTTGAAATATATAAAATGCAAATCGATTTTAATGTATCATTTCTAAATTAAATAATCAATAAAAAATATGACCATAAAACATTTTATTGAATAATATAGGCCGGAACAAATTTGAAATTTTACTTTTGTCTCCCCCCCCCCCCCTTCAAAATTTTCAAAAAGTCAGAAGGGGAAAATAAATAAATTATCTTATTTTCAGTGTTGATTTTCATTATTTTCCGTGTTTTTTGCTAGTTTTGTTTTTCGTCTTTACTGTATTACATGAGATAACATGTGTTATTGGATTACAAGTCCTCAGTTTGTTTGTTTTACTGTAACAGTGTGGCCTATGAAAACAGATTTTTTTAAATGATTTACATGGATTCTTCTTCTTCTTGGCATTACGTCCCCACTGGAACAGAGCCTGCTTCTCAGCTTAGTGTTCTTATGGAGCACTTCCACAGTTATTAACTGAGAGCTTTCAGTGCCAAAGTTGCCATTTTCGCAGGCCCATGGCACGCGACGACTTTTAGCGTAGTCAACATCTCCGTGTGTTTACTCATTTTCGGGTAATTTGAATCGAGAGTGCAATCAGAATGCGAAGTTTTGTTTAATGTTTATGATTCATAATCGAGCAAGTGTCGCAATCAAATCACTGATTGCTTGCTTGGAGGCTTGCAGGATGCCTTTTATGGCCGGTACGCTGATCATAAGTACTGTGCAAAAAGATAGGACAAGAAACGGTCAAGGAATGATTCCGCTACCGAAATTACTTGAGCTGTACGCTGCTGAGAAGTAGAGTTGATTTCATAACGTCGGTAACGCCTGCTGTACAAATCAAATGGAGCTGTCACTTTTCCGTACGGAAAAATGTGCCGCTCAATTATTCCGCAAGTAAAAGTGACACTTTGCTCATACTGTATCGGCTGTCAAAATTACTTGGGTAAAAAGGAGAAATTTTACTTGAGCGATTTACGTTTCAGGTCCGTACTTGGCTTTAATGTTTGTTCTCTTTCCAAAACCATCGAAACGTTGAATGTGCTTCAACTTTTTGGCACATTATTAGCTGATTTAACAATATCAAAATTGATAATCAAACCATAGCAAACAATTAAACAAAACAATGGTCTTTATTTTCACAGTTCTTATAACTGACAATGGGCGATATTCACTTATCGCCCGGGACATCCTGGCTACGAAGAACACTGTGCATCGATATATGGTTGTCATGGGCCTGCATTTTCGCATTCGTATATCATGTGGCAGGTACGATGACCTTTAACACCCAGGGAAGTCAAGGAAATGTCCATAACGAAAAGACCGCGAATACCACATACATGTTGGACCAAATTGAAATAATCTAAATATGATATCAAGTTGCATATAAGTGCAACATTTTCGCAGTCTTCTTAAAATTGTTAATAGCTAGAGCAGGTCCGTCCCACTCGGGCTCAGATTGGGTACCACTTCTAGTACTGCATTTGGTCCCTCGGTAGTGCAAAAGGTACCCAAGTTTGACAGATCGCAGTACACTTTGAACGGCATTCTAGATTACCTTATGAGCCATAAAATTTTGGGCAACTGCAAGGGACATGGGGGTCTTTAATTTGTCTTTGGCTAGAGTACAATTTGAAAGCCGTTTTATGAAAAATGTTATGCGATCGATGTTAAGAATAAAAAAAATGTCGTGTTTATTATTCAAACATTTTGATTTGACGGATATATGAATTGAAAAATGATGACTTTTTCTGAATTTCCATTTTATTATTTTTTATCCCCCCCTTGACACATTTTGGTGGAAGGTGACAAAAGAAGATTTTAAGATTTGTTCCGGCCTAATAACACATAATTTAGTCCGATGCGGGAGCATTATTTATTAAAGGCTGACTTGCTGGCCTAGTACTGCTGCTACCGGAGGTTATGTGCAGCGGGACAAGCATACGAGACTTGGTATCAGAAGTCTCGGGCAAACATCCTATGAAATTTGATTGTTTTCATAGTAAGAACACGATAGGAAAATAATTTGAATGCACATACCTTGAAATTACTGGCTATTCTGGTTTTTATTAAATTGTTACGGGTTTGTGTACATAAACTATTATATCTTGTGCAGGGTCTGAGGGAGCAGTTTAATCTATTTTTAAATTGCAAGGAAATTTTCACCCATTAAAGAGTAAATGGCCGGAATATATAAAAGGGCGCTAAACACCCATTATTCGAAAAAATAATGTACCCTTTATTTTGACGTCTTCATATATCAGAAAATAATGGGTATTTTTTCACATTAAAGGGTAATGACGAGTTTACAGTGTACATCAAATGATATTACTAAACCAAAATCAATGGACTTTTTTTTTCTTTGCTGTCTTTATAGAGCTCGGACCTAGTTGATCCATCTCGCAAAATCAATGGACTTATCCACGGTCTTCTTTTATTGTCGATTTTTTTTTTTTCCGATTTAAATGCGGGCCGTGTTTACATAAAATGACATCCGGACAAACATCCAGTGAAAGAATGTTCACCGAATGAACATGAAGTGGATGAATGTGTAGCGAAATCGTTCATTTTCGGTAAACACGACCCGCAGCAAAGGTTTTCTTCCCACTGGAAATTGCAGCGTGACGTCATCGTAGATTAGTTCATAGTATAAATCCTTTACAAGAGAGATTCGCGGAAGCTGACATTTCTGTCAAAGTGTGAGCCAATCGAACAGCGAGAGCTGTCAAAGTGTGAGCCAAACGAACATGCGTTATGTTTGTTTTGAACTTTTCTTGAAGAGTAATGTAATGCGCTTAAAATTATTTCGGTGAAAGTAATTTTGCATGAAGCAAAAAAATTAAATATTTTTCTTTTTCAAATTTTTGTCAATGCGATTTTTAGTTGTTGATTTATTTAGCAGTTTATTAGTTTGGATATTTATCTCAAAGAAATATAACGAAACAAAATACACTTTATAGCAATGAGGAAGACATGTCCGTGTTACAATATTATTCTCGACGCCGAGCAAAATCAGCACTGCTGGTCTATTGCCAAATCATTCCATTTTACTTCCGCCTTTCTCTCTATAAAGGATCACTACTTCATAGTGGTTTCTGCGCTCGAGTACATATACGCTAAGATCAGATTACCCATAAATAGGTAGTTGATTTACCCATTTATAGGTTTTAAATATCCAGGTTTTTAAAAGCACTTACACTCAGAAATAAAATAAGTCACAGAATTATTAAAGTTTGTGCCTTAATGACTATTTTCTATCTGCCTCTCTTTCATTCTGCCGTGATTTTTTACACTAACTGTCATTTCGACTGGGTTGAAGCTTAACGTTGCTTCAACCCAGGCGAATTGACAAACAGGAATAAAATTTCCTACAGAATGAAAGAGAGGCAGATAGAAAATAGTCATTAGGGTAAATCGCCAAATCTTGAACGGTTAAGATAGACGTTTTTTTGTTATTTGATTTTCATGGAAATTTTGATGGAAAGGTTGCTAAAAAAGCATTCAACACCGTAGACGATTGTTTAACATTATTTCTGTAACATTTTAGCACGGTAATGTCCATTTTTAATTGAAAAAATATATATTTAAAAAGATATTTCTATACCAAATTGTTGAACACATACATAACCCATCTTATCCTAATGTTGAACGATTGTCGCTAAATGTTGACCGTTTTACTCCCGCATTCATTCAACTAGCAAGTTCGCGCTGCTCGTCGGTTGTGAGGCCAGGGTTAGGTCCGCGAAGCACTTTCCCTGACCACTCTGGGCTGAAACGGAAGTGAATCGTCCCCTACGACACTCCATAGACTTTAGCGGCTTCTCCTAATGTACATTATTTTCGACATTACAGCAGCAATCGCGAGATTGAGGTTATACTCCGGATAAATCGGCTGCCGATGCGTAATTTCAATCATGGTGTAAACAAACAAACGGTGATGGCATTGATGCCATAGTGAAGATAGTGAAATTCAAAAAAAAAATCAGAATGGCTATGGGAATGGGATGCAATTAATTATACTTTTCTGAATCGCGTTTTTCACCATTGCAACATACACCATTATAGGATTTTTTATAATAATTATTCAACAGATATTTAAAGCAAAAAACAATACTATATTGTGTAATGCAATATTCCATTTCAATATAGGTGTTTGGTACGAAAATAAAAAATCTGGCAATACTGTTGATGAAACCAAGCCTTTCATCATATGCTAGTGTTCAACAAATGGAAAATGTACGTGAAACGAAAGTGCAATTGAAAAAGATTCTATGTAATTAATAGATACGAGTAAATTGTACGGATGTTTAGAAAACAACTAAAGTAGACTTTTACTGATATCGTGAATAGGTGCTTAACCCAATATACGTAGTATGTTTTACCACACAGCTTATTTCATAGCAGCCCCAGCTCATGTTATTTTTTAAGAGAATTGAAATTTTCGTTCCACCTACCGATGAAAATTTTCAATAAATATTTCGTTTCAGAAATTGATGTGCTAATTAAATTTATTGTGTCCAATAGTACAGCTAACTTACAAAATAATCTGTATAATTTATTGAAACTGTTTGAAAATGGTTCCATTTCCCGTTTTAACATGGTTTGTACAGATCGTTCAACATTTGGGTAGCGTTCAACAATTAGCGAATTACCCTAATTCATAAAAATTAGTAATTTGTGGTACCCATATTTTGGTAGACTGATCTTAACGTGATACCGGGTACCCCCGTTGGTTTGACCACATTTAATCTGAACACTTTTTAATCTGTACCCCGCTAATTGGGTTCTAAAATTTTTAATAAAATCTTGTTTTTATTTAACAACACGAAAGAGCATGTTACTTCAACTACTTTAGCATTTTTTCCCGCTCAAATAACGGCTATATCATATTTTAACTTTAATTTAAAAATTGGGTCTATAAATGAACCTTGACACTTGAGATCATGTTTGACGTTCGCTTAGTCGACAAAAACACCACAGGGGTTTTAGTTTTAACACTGGGGTTGTTCCTACCTGACATTTCGGAAGGGACACGGAAAACAAAATACACCCAAAATTTGAGTTTAAGCCAAGGGGTGTGACAAAATCTAAAAAAACATAAGAAAATGTTTTTTGGACCTAAACCAACGGAAAACATTAGAAAATTGAGTAAACATGTATTTTTGGCACTAAAATCGGGACAGGGCTTTAGGACCCTATTTGCACATCGTTCAGATTAAAAATGGTTCAAACGTCTTTTAGCTAATGGAACGGAGTAAAGCAAAATGGAACGCAGAATAAAAAAACATTGAAAGAGGTTACCAGAAACACGTTTCTAGGGTGAATAGATGTTCAAATTAAAAATGAACCCTGATGGTTTGCATGAGGTACCGTTCAAATTAGCGGGGGTGCACGGTACACGTTACATGTCACCAACACTACTTAAAGATAGGGCTGTGCACAAGGACAATCGTCCGATATCGGCGATATCCAATTGATTAAATATCGGTATCGGCGATATATCGGATTTGACATTATCGGTATCGAACCGATACCCGATAATTTTTAATAAGGGGATTTTCAAGCAATATCGACCATTCTGGCTTCATTTGACACCAACTGCTGTATTATGAAGTCAAATATTTGAATTTTGTAATTATGGTATGTTACATTTAACGGATATCTAAAATTCCGTTCAACTAGTTTTATTGAGTGTTATCCTAGTTTTATCGATATCGGAAAATATCGGGACGGCAAATAGCGGATATCGTATCGAAAAAATCGAGCCGATAATATCGATATTATCGATAATATCGATATTTGCACAGCCCTACTTAAAGAGTACTGGTGGAAAATATAAACAAAGATCAGCTGATCCCTGCAAAATCAAACGGCAGTATTTTCCACCAGCAAATTTGCGCATGTGTTCGTGACACCGCTTGGCGAGAGCTCAATGCACGCAGCATTTAAAACTGCATCCTATTTTATAATTTTGCTGAAACTCTAGTTCAAACAGAATCAATATAAATGGACTCCCTACACGCTAAGATCAGTTTACCCAAACATGGGTAAAGTTTACCCATAATCGCCGATCACAATCCATTGACTAAACATTCGTGCCACCGAATGGACCAATGAACGAGTTCATTAATTTGAGTAACGGTATCAACACTCAGAAATAAAAATAGTCACAGAATTACTAAAGTTTATGCATTCCCAAGTAACCAGTAAGCACGATAATGCGACACGGTAACAGCATTATATGCGCATATAGGGTAATCATTTGATGCATGTCAGTTTTATATACGCATATAATGCTATTATAATGCCAGAAAAGGCGAAATAGCGTGCCATTATAGTACCAAGATATAATCGTGCTTCTCTGCACCACTAATGCTGATATAAGACCACGTGAGAAACGTCAGTTGTTTTCGCCAGGTTTTTAGGGCGAATATTTTGTACTTTCACGTACGCAGCCAGAGAGCTTTCGCGTATGCGGCCAAGTGACTGGTACACGAGGTAAATAAATGAATGGATGAAAACGGAAACCTCTAATAGTATGCAAAAAATGTAATATAATGATACAGATATTACTTCTTCGTATCATACATATTCGTTTTGGTAGTTTTCATCCTTTTGAGGACTTGCAATTTCCACATTTTGATCCTCGTTTTATGACGATGAAATTCCTCATTTTGCGTCTAGAACCTGCGACACCCGTATTGTTGAGTTGTTGTCCTACTCCTTTGCTCCTACGGCCACATAAGATGAATAATATTGGAAAGAAAAGTGACCAATTTAAACCATCACTAGGCTGACCATACGTACCGTATTTAACGGGACAGTACCGTTTTCATCCCCTCGACTGACTGTCCCGTCGTTTTATGGAAAATGCTCGAATTGTCCCGTATTTTAGGAAATGGAAAAAATGGCACATAATTTTCAACACTAGTAAACAATAAAAATAACAACATAACAAACAGTTTTTAAAAAAATATTCCAGAGTTTATTGTCTTATTTCCCCAGCAATTATTAGTTTCTCAAACAGAGTTAAACTTGGTCCGTACATGCTTCTTTTTGTGTTTCTTTACTCATATTTATGCAAAATTGTGGTGGATTTCCAAAATACGGATCTTCATAAGATAATTATTCATACACTCAGGCAAATGGACTAGCGATAAACATAGGAACCCCTATGAAAATTCGCCACAAGAAATCGGATTGAAATTCATAAATTTGCCTTATGAAACCAGAATTTGAAAACAAAAAACGTTTTCGCGGCAACCTGGAATCGAACCAAGAACCTTGCGATCGATATGCCCGGGCGTACACCACGTACCTATCGACGACTTGATGTGAGTTGATGCTAAAACGATACATAAAGCGTTCGTACTGCAATAACCGTTCCACCTTTCATAAGGCAAAATGTATGAAATTCGATAGTCCAGTTTGCTGCGTGTATAATACCTAAAATGAAAAAGAACAACTTTGTGTTTACTTCTGATACGCAATTAATTGCATTAACTATTTAAAAAGTGGATATTTCAATAAAGTATTGAAAAATTTAAAGGTGCAACGACTTTTTTAGGAAATTCTTTAAAAACGCTGCTTCTTGGAAATCAAAGAATGAGCTTCAAGGTTCTTAAGTGATTTTTGTTGAATGATACAAACATGTAGCTTGGGATTGCATAATCTGGTTCTGCTACTTACCTCGAATAGCGGTTTCCCGAATGTCGTTCTCCCAACGCCAGTTCTCAGAATGCTAGTTCCCCGAAAACTCCATTTCCCCGAATAGCTCAGTTCTCCGAAAAGTTCTAACCCTCATAATTGTCATAACCTTTTGCATTTCAAGGTGGTGCACAATATGTATTTTTGGCAATATGTATTTAGTCGAGAATGATCAAATATCTCCTTCTTTGGTAGCTTATCGATCTTTCTAATTCAACACTATCTCACTACCCAAGCAGAAGCAAAGTTCTGACCATTAAATCGAGATATTGATTTGATTCACATAAGAGATAAAAGATCTGAAGATAATATCAAAATTTTATTTCTGGAATAGCTAATTTTGATTTTGGAAGATCTAAGGAATAGCTCGCTGATATTGATGAGATCTTAGAAAAGCTAAATATGATATGCTAATCTAATAGTATTGCAGGAGTAAATTTTAGATATTATTTTCGGATCTTTTATATTTTATACACACTCCCAAAAAGTCATGTGATTCACGTCTTTTGGGATGCACAGAAAGGAAGCGAGACGAATGATGTAAATTTGTGTCAAATTTAAAACACGTTGGTGTCTGATTCAGGAATATCGATCACAGCTCGTTTTCGTGCCCTTTAACATGTAAAATTACATTTTTTGTTCAATACATTATCAAGAACACGTTTTTGTGTCATTCATCACGTCCACAGTAATTTTCATTATTTTTAAGAGTGTATCTTTCAAGCTAATATCACTTTTGTATGTCCATATCAAAATTTGCTATTGCTTAGCTTTTTTCGCCTACTCGGGTAAAGACTATTATTGCACTTTTTTTGAGCTGCATTGCTTTACAAGGGAACGGGTCATTCGGGGAAATGGCTTCGGAGAAACGGGCCATTCGGGGAACTGGAATTCAGGCAAAAGTAGCACAATCGCATAATCTATGTCTTTTAAAATGGTCCCGTTTTTGTTTTTTATTTGTCCCGTTTTTATCTGGTTGGCTTATGGTCAGCCTACATCACCTTTTCCCGTAATAAAACCTGCAATTGTAGTAGTGAGAAGATTTATATTTGACTCCCTCTTACTACTATATGCAAACACAAAGCACGTGGTATATCTGTCAAAACACTGGATGGCATTTAAACATGCCCTGTATTCGAATATAAAGCCAATATAGTGCTTATTTAATGCCTGTATGCATCAGGCTTAGAAGCATTAATGATGCTGTAATAGGGTTTGCAGCGGAAGTGCTGTTATAAGGTGTGTAAGCATTTGTGGTGCTATTATAATGCATGTACGCATCTATGATGCTGAGTAAGGGCTTATTATTAGTGCTTATGGTTACTTGGGTTAATGACTATTTTCTATCTGCCTCTCTTTCATTCTGCTGTGATTTTTTATACTAACTCTCATTTCGCCTGAGTTGAAGCTTAGGGATGCTTCAACCCAGACGCATTGACAAAAAGGAATAAAATTCCCTGCAGGTTGAAAGAGAGGCAGATAGAAAATAGTCATAAGTTACTAAAAATTAGTCATTCTGTGACTACCCGTGTTTCTGAGTGAACACAACATCGCGTTTTCCGGAGTTCTCACAAATCTCGATTACTTTTTCAAATCGACGTAAGTAACTTTCAAACGGTTTTGAGAAAGTTAATTAAGAAGAATCCCACCTTTCTTCTAAAACTGTTATAAAATGAAACCCCTTTTTAATTTTTTTTTTACCGTGTACATCGCTCAAATTTTCCATGCAATCAGCTCTCGTTAAAACACTAGGTAGTTCCTATCATTTCCCACAAAAAAATGTATGACAAAATGATAAGCCGTTTCAATAAGTTATTTACGACGTTTTTGTACCAGTGTAAAATCGACTAAAGTAGAGTTTTGTTTTGATTCGTGGTTAAGTCACTTTGTCTCCCATACAACGGAGCGGCGAAAGTAGCGGTGAGGTTGCGAAAGTGGAGAATCTTAAGGCCGGAGCACAATGGATCCGGTTAGCAATCCGGATTTTTGACAACTATTTTAAATGGCCGTGATCATATGGATCAACGCACAATGCATCCGGATTGAGTTTGCGGTTTGGTACTAAATTGTACTAAACGCAACATCGACCGCAAAGTCAACCGGAAGATTTGACTCGTTTCAAATCTTGCGCTTGACTTTGCGGTAGACGATTTGTTTTGTTTATCTTTTTGCAGTGCGAGAAGCAGCTCGGTGTGCAGGAGAACTTCAGCTTTACGGTAATTTTCAGCTGTTTTGTAAAGGTAAGTTAGTTTATTTTATGTTTAACTAATAGTTAATTATCTAGGAAGAATGCTCTATGTATTTTCCATCGCGTTTTTGATAAATTGCTAGCGAATTCCGGCGAACAATCTCTTTGAAGAGAAGAAATTTTCACCCATTGCCTACCAGCAAGAAATCTCTTCGAAGAAATTGTGCGCCGGAATTCATCAGCTGGTAACGAATTCCGACGCACAATTTCTTCGAAGAGAAATTTTCTTGCTGGTGAGAAGGGGAACAAAATTTATTCTCCCCGAAGGGATTGTGCGCCGGAATCCGCTACCTGTTGTGGTATGTTTCGAAATTTTCGCGTTTTTTTTCGGTGAATGATGTGGTTTTCACAGTTTGGGCAAGTCCAAGTCAGCGGGTCTCCAATTAGACTATTGATTAAGACTTTGGATCAGCAATCCGGAGACGGCGGGTTCGATTCCTGGTCCGGTCGATAAAGAATATTTACCGACACTCCTTACATAGAGTATCAATTAATAACTATGGAATGCTAAATGCATACTAAGTTGAAGAGGCGCGCTAAGTTTCATGGTGAACGTAGAGCCAGAGAGAAGAAAAAGAATGGGAAGCCAGTTCAAAAACCCAGATTATGTACACCTATGTACACTATTGAAGAATTTCATTTATTTACAGGTTCAGTGTCCTGGTTGATTCAGTAACCGTACCTCCGCCCAAATGGATGAGAGTGAAACCCAAAATACTGTAAGTACAATCTTCAAAAAAAAACTAATAACATAGTGGTTGTTAAATTAAGTAGACCGCGTTTAGACAATAAAAGTTTTTAAAATGTGTATGGATCATAAACTGTGGTCAGTTAAGTCTACGAAGTTTATGAAAGCATTCTAAACTTATTTTTCAGTATGATGCTCATATGTGTAGCTGGAATTTTGTTAAAAATAATTTGTAAAATCAATAGTAATCACACATAATGGGCTAAACAGTTATATGTTCATTGTCGGAGTCGGATTTCAGATTCGGAGTCGGAATTGGAATAGGATTCAGAGCCGGAGATGAAATCGGAATTTGGAGTCGGATTCAAAGTCGGAGTTAGAGTTCAGAGTCGAAGTTAATATCGTAGTTTAGTGTCGGAGTCGGAATCGGATTCGAATTCAAAGTCGGAGCCGTAGTCGGAGTTTGAAGATCAGAGTCGGAGTTCATAGCCGAACTTTGAGTTCATAGTCGAAGTCTGAATCGGATTTCAGAGTCAAAGTTTGGAGTCGGTATTCGGAGTCGGAGTTTGGAGTCAGAATTTGGAGTCGGAAAATAGAATCGGAGTTTGTAGCAGGAGTTCATAGTCGGAGTCGGAATTGAAGTCGCAGTTCAGAGTCGGAGTCGGATTCGGAGTCGAAGTTAAAATCGGAGTCAGAGACGAAATCGGATTCAGAGTCGGAGTTCAGAGCCAGAGTTCGGAGTTCAAAATCAGAGTAGGATTCAGAGTCGTAGTCGGAGTTCTATGTTCAAATCGGAGTTGGAGTTGAAGTCAGTCAGAATTCAAAGTCTGAGTTCATAGTCGGAGTCGGAGTTCGGAGCCGGAGTTCATAGTAGGAGTCGGAATCGGAGGTCGGAGTTCGGAGCCGGAGTTTATAGTTGGAATCGGAGGTCAGAGTTTGGAGTCGGAGTTTGAATTTGAAGTCGGAGTTCGATGTTCAAATCGGAATCGGGGTTGGAGTCGGAATCGGATGTCGGAGTTGGAGTATAGAGTTCAAAGCCAGAGTCCGGAGTTCAAAGTCAGAGTCGGATTCGGAGTCTTAGTCGGAGTTCTATGTTCAGAGTCGGAGTCGGGGCCGGAATTTGGAGTCGGAGCTCGGAGTTGGAATTCAGAGTCGGAGTTTGTCGGAATCGGAGTTTGGAGTCAGAATCGGAGTCGGAGTTTAGAGTCGTAGTTCGGAGCCGGAGTTCAAAGTCGAGGTCGGAGTTGGAGTTTGGACTTGAAGTTCTAAGTCAGAGTTTGCAGTCGGAGTTTGGAGTCGGAGTTCAGAGCCAGAGTTCGGAGTTCAAAGTCAGAGTCGGATACGGAGTGCTGAGTCTGAGTTCGATGTTCATAGTCGGAGTCGTAGTCGGATTTTTTAGTCGGAGTTCGGAGTCAGAGTTGAAGTCGGAGTCGGAATTCAGAGTCGGAGTTTATATTCGGAGTCGGAGTTTGAAGTCGGACTTGTGAGTTTGGAGTCGGAGTTCGAAGTCGGAGTTGGAATTCAGAGTAGGATTTTGTCGCAATCGGAGTTTGGAGTCAGAATCGGAGTTGTAAGTTCGGAGTCTGAGTTTGGAGTCGTAGTTCGGAGCCGGAGTTCATAGTTGGGGTCGGAGTCGGAATCGGATGTCGGAGTTGGAGTTCGAAGTCAGAGTTTGCAGTCGGAGTTCAGAGCCAGAGTTCGGAGTTCGATGTTCAGAGTGAAAGTCGTCGGATTTTTTAGTCGGAGTTCGGAGTTTATAATCGGCGTCGGAGTTTGCAGCCGGAATCGGAGTTGTGAGTTCGGAGTCGAAGTTTGGAGTCGGAGTTCGGAGTCGGAGTTTGGAGTTGGGATTCAGAACTTCAGAACCACAGTTCGGAATTCAAAGTCAGAGTTGGATTCGAAGTCGTAATCGGAGTCGGAGTTCGATGTTCAGAGTCGGAGTCGGAACCGGAATTTGGAGTCGGAGTTCGGAGTCGAAGTCGGAGTCGCAATGCAGAATCGGAGTTTAGAGTCGAAGTCGGAGTTTGGAGTCGGAATCAAAGTTGTAAGTTCTGATTCGGAGTTTGGAGTCGGAATTGGAGGCGGAGTTCATAGTCGGGATCGGAGTCGGAATCGGGGGTCAGAGTCAGTGTTTGGAGTTCGAAGTCAGTATTTGGACTCGGAATTCAGAGTCGGAGTTTGGAGCCAGAGTTCGGAGTTCAAAGTCAGAGTCGGATCCGGAGTTGTAGTCGGAGTCGGAGTTCGAAGTTTAGCCACAGTTACGAGTTCAAAGTCAGTGTCGTAATCGGAGTCGGAGTTCGATGTTCAGAGTCGGAGTCGGAGCCGGAACTGGAGTCGGAGTTGGGGATTTTGTTTTATTATCGAACACTTTGGGCCGAAGGGTCTCCGATTTTTATGAAATTTTGACCAGAGGTAGAGGTCATGGATATATGATCAAAAGTAAAATTCAAAAAAATCATAGTGGGCTATTTTTTCGGAAAAATCTAGGTGAATTTTCACGATTTTTCGAGATTTTCCAAAATACTTCAAACTTTAAAAAATTATAACTCCTTAAGCAAGCATCGTAGAACAAAGAGCAATCCAATAAAAATACATTGAGAAAAAAAATTAGTGTAAAAATGTTCACGGTGTTGAATAAACTTTTTAAAATGCTGATAAAAGTACCGTCTGTATCATAGATTTTCTTGAACAAAATGTTTTTATTTTATATTCATAATGCTCTTTCATTCGTTCTTTGACTCTGACTTTGAAATTGGAGACTTTTACCGTTTTAGTGATATGGACGAAAAATTAACGAGCAGTCACAATATTTTCTTAGAAAGTCATCAATTTGAAAATATAATTTCAAATTCATTCGATGTAACAGTAGGTAAGCTGTTAGTTACGAGTCGTTGCTAGACAATAAATAAGTTTTAAGGATTATGTACAAATTACGTCAAGCTTTTTGGGGTAGGACAGTATCGCAGAACGTGATGACCTAGCCGGAAAAATAGCCCACTATGATTTTTTTGAATTTTAATTTTGATCATATATGATACATATATATCATATCATGACCTCTACCTCTGGTCAAAATTTCATAAAAATGGGAATTCTGAATCGGAGTTTAGAGTCGAAGTCGGAGTTTGGAGTCGGAATCGGAGTTGTAAGTTCGGATTCGGAGTTTGGAGTCGGAGTTCGGAGTCGGAATTCATAGTCGGGGTCGGAGTTGGAGTTTGGAGTTCGAAGTCAGAGTTTGAAGTCGGAATTTGGAGTCGGAATTCAGAGTGGGAGTTTGGAGCCAGAGTTCGGAGTTCAAAGTCAGAGTTGAATACGGAGTTGTAGTTCAGAGTTGGAGTCAGAGTGGGAATCGGAGTTCAGAGTCAGAATTTGGAGTCGAAGTCGGAGTTTAGAGTCGAAGTCGGAGTCACAGTTCGGAGTCGGAACTCATAGCCGGACTTGAAGTTGGAATCGTGGTTCGGTGTCGGAATCGGATTTCGGAGTCGGAGTTTGGAGTCGGAATTCGGAATTCAGATTCGGAGTCGGAGTTCAGAGTAGGAGTTCGGAGTTCAAAGTCAGATTCGTTCATAGTATACCGTTGATCTTCATCATCAGGCCAAGGACTTGGCTCTCCCCATCTCCCAATATATTGCTGTGTGCGTTTGAGAAATCTAAATGCGCTTCAAACGCGATAACAGCGGTAACATAGTGAAACCAAGGACAACCTAGCAACTATCGTAAAAATCACGGCAGGCCTAGTAAGAAAAATCTCTCACTGATATCGCATTGCATATTGGAGAATCTTGCCACATTTGAGATTTGCATCTCAACTGCACACAGCAATACTTATGGCTGACATGTGATTCTCGTATTGGGTAGTACGGACGCAGCTGAGAAGAAATGTCAAATCAAATGAACCTCGCCTTGCAGATTCCTTGACCATTTCGGTCAAGAAATAACTTTGCACTGAACTGAAATTCCTTGAGCGATTCCGTTTGATCAGCATACCTAGCTATTCACTGTACGAGTTGTTATTACAAACCTGTCTTCAATTAAGGCACTAGTCAGTATGGAAATAACTTCAAGAGCAACGATACAGTGATACGAGAATCACGTGTCCGTTCGTGGTATTATGCAATTTGTATAGGATACTAGTACATGTTAGCCAAATGTTGGCAAATGCTCATATTTGCTAACGATATATGTGTATTTACAGGAGGAAGAAACCAGCAATGTCAACGAACGAATCATTGCATTCGTGAAGGAACATAAGGTTCTCTACGATAAAACGTTGCGAGCATACAAAAATAATAACAACAGAAACAAGCTTTGGGTGCAGCTTGCATCAGAACTCGGAATGGATGGTAAGATTATTGGATTATTTAAGCTATTTCTTGTGGTACTTTTCAAATGAACCTAACATTGTGATACTCTCCTCTCTCCTTTTCATTATGTTCTTTGGATGTACTTCTAGTTTAAGACATTGCTCGCATAAACATTGAAAACGGCATAAAAGCCGTTGGTTATTCCTGAACACATGAATGTAAACACCTTTGAGAGAAAGAGCAAACCGTTCTAGGGCTTTAGTTTATACGTACTTAGAAACAACGAGCAACCAACTTGGCTACCAATGACTTATTGGACGAGAACATACATTGTGCGAGATAGTCTCTTGAGCTATGCTGAAAGAAATGAGCGAATTAGAAGCAAAGGGGTGTAAGTGACAACCCCTTCCGACATTCAAAGTTTTTCGTAAATTTTTCACTCCATACAAAATATATGGGACTTCATTTTAAACCCAATTTTCTCCGATTTATTGTAATTTTTCTTTTCGACGTAAAAATAAAATAAAAAGATCTGAAAAGCTAAAAAACTGAACATTTTTTTGAATTTCTACTTTTTTTTGGCGTAACGTCCCCACTGGGTCAAAGCCTGCTTCTCAGCTTGGTGTTCTTTGAGCTTTTACACAGTTATTTACTAAGAGCTTTCTCTACCAATGATCATTTTGCATGTGTATTCGTGTGGCAGGCACGAAGATACTCTATGCCCAAGGCAGTCAAGAATATTTCCATTACGAAAATATCCTGGACCGGTCGGGAATCGAACCCGTCACCCTCAGCATGGTCCTGCTGTATATCCGCGCCTTTACAGCTTCGGTTATGTGGGCCACAATTTTTTTACATGCTTAACTCAAATTCAACAAAAATGTCACTTACACCCCTTTGCATCTGGACCATATTGTAGTAAACGAAAAATGTGAAACGATAGAAGAGAGAGTCCTCAACAATTAGATAAGTCCTTTTGAAAAATTCCGCCTGATTTGTCCATTTTTCTTTATATAGCTTGTGCATATTACTCTATTATTAATATATTATTGTCCATATTACTATATTTACAAAATTATAAATATATTATGACCCAACGAACATGAGTAATATGATTTTATTTACCCACTTGCCCCTGGGTACTGTATATGTGAAATACAGAAATTAATTACCTGTTCTTGTATGAAACTGTTATTCATTATCTCAGAAACAGCGTGTCACAGATTACCAAATGCCTTACGGTTTTATCACTAACTATGCAATTTGTTTGATTTTTATATGCTTGATTCTCATTTTCCTAGAAATATTTTTTAATATATATGTATATATTTTTAGCAAAATCGTTAACAACGCGCTGGAGATCTTTAAGGGATCGGTACGTGAAAGAGTTGAAAATAGCAGATCTCAATCATCGATCAGGAGCAGAGGCGAATGACGCAGACGATTCATGGGAATTTATGGAGCACATGGCATTCTTGAAGGAACACGTCGCCAAGAGAAAGTAAGTGCTCTTAGTTTGATTTTGACCATATGACGACACTTAAGGAGTTCTGCGAGTCCGTATTTTGAAATAAACATTATCAATATTCGACACAAGTAACATATAAACCAATTTGGTTCAATATCGTCAAATAGGAATTATTTTGTGATTATCCTTTTATGTTTTATAGAATCATATCTCACATGAATGGGAATTCATTTTTCGTCTGAGTTCAATTGACAATTATACCACACGATTTTTACTGCCTGTGATCGCATATCAGTCCCATATGGATTTTCGTCGGTTTTGAGTTAACAACGGTTTTGACCATCAATATGCGTATATTTTCATATTACTTGATAATGTTTCACACTTTTATCACAGAAATGTGAAAAAGACATCAGGCCAGTTTGTCCTATTATGCAAAGTAACCGTATATCAGTCTCACAATAAAATTTAACCGACCAGAAACCAAGATAAGGATGTTATTTTGATATCGCCCTATTTTTCTGTAATACATTATAATATTCCATCTTCATTGTGGTTGACTTCTTTATCTTACATGTACTGATTGTTTGAGTGTGATTTTTCAAACATTTACATAGAAAGTAGAGTTTCAAACTTTGAAGGCGATTTTCTCAATGTCTACTTTTTCTATATGGGACTGATATGCGATTACAGGCAGTTTAGATACATTATATTAAGGGAATTCACTGAACAGCATAAACTGCGCAACTAATGTCGTTTTCGTTTTTGAGCTCGAGTGCTACACCGTTACACCGGGAAGAAAGCGAGTGTAGATATTTGCTTTGATGTTTATATTCAAACGGTCGATCTACACTCGCTTTCTTCCCGGTGTAACTGTGTGGCACTTGAGCTCAAAAATGAAAACGACATAAGTAACATTTGTTACTGATATCAAAGCAATCTTGTAAACTCTTTTGAAAAATTTCCAATGAAAGTCAAACAGATTTGCCGAAATATACACACAATTTATCAAAAAATCTTGGATTGATTGTTTATGAGAAACAATAAGCTATAATTTTACTACTGAAATATCTCAGAAATTTCAAATAAAATACCAATCCAAAATTTTGAAATGTTTGTTGTTTTTTTTTTTGTATTTTTCTGTATATTATCCAAATTAGGTTAACGAATTAAGTAAAAAATTGCTGTCTAATTTACACGCATTCTCGCAGTTGGGAAAAACGAACTTCACTTGCTGAAGACCCGCGCGTTCATTGTTTGGCACATTATGATATCGTACGTCATATTATGAACACAGTGTTTTCAAAGTAAAATGCGGAATGGAGAATAAAATGCATAGTGCGTATTCGGACATTTCATGAACATGGAGCAGTACAAACGCTTAGTACGGTGGCTGTGCCGGTACTATACAGTCGTTACACAATTATGGGTCACACACAATTATGGGTCAATTGCATTAGAAAAGCATGGTAAATTGACTTTCCCAATTGTGTGATAACTGTTGTATCTATATCTGCTCTCCGAACACTACAGTCATCACACAATTATGGGAAAGTCAATTTACCATGCTTTTCTAGTGCAATTGACCCATAATTGTGTGTGACCCATAATTGTGTAATGACTGTACATTTCAGTGCCATTCAGAACCTCAAAATCTTCGTTTTCTAATGGCCTTGCGTAGCACCATGCTTGGACTATTTTAACTAAAAATCATATCAACAAGAAGGCATAAATATTTCCACTTTTGTGGCACATGAGTTTTTTCTGTAATTATTCCAGTGATTCCTGCAAGACCGTCTTCTTAGTTTTATTTAGAAAAAATACAGGGTTGTTACAATAGACTTATAGACTGCTCACTCCCACAGAAAATTTGAAAACACGGACCGCGGTAAACGTCAGTCAAATTTTCGTTGAGAGCAAGTAGGCTGGCATACATTCGTGCAGAAGTCCATAGCGCGGATTTCGCGAATTTCGCGGTTTTTGCGGATTTGGCGCGGATTAGATGGGAGAATTGGTCCCTCGCGCGGATTTGATTTGCAACGTGTTTAAAAATATTTTTCCAATATTAATGAAAGATATTTTATCCGTAATTATCCGTAAGGCCGTTACAAACATTTTTCTCACTTTTTGTCACACTGCTATTCCTTGGGTCGAGGGAGGGGGGATAATAAAAAATAAGCATTTAAATTGAAAAATATTAAAAACTCAACGGATTTGTTAAAGAAGTTGCTTGAGAAATTCTTGCGGAAGTTTCACCAGATTTTTTCTTCAAAGATCCTCCAGCAAATCTTGGAGAAGTTTCTCCAAGATTTCTTTTGGAAGATGCTTACGAAATTTTTCTAGAAGTTGAACAAAAAAATCTCACACAAGATGTTCCAGAAATTATTCCTACGGTTCCTAAAGGAGTTTCTCTGCGAGTTTCTTCTGCAATTCCTCCAAGAATTCATTGCGGGATTCCTTCAAGAATTCCTTCTGGGATTTTTTCAGGAATTCCTTTCCAGTTCCTCCAGGAGTTTCTTCTAAAAGTTCCCTTTAAAAGTTCCCTCTGAGATTCTTCCTGGAGCTCCTTCTGGGACTCCTCTAGTAGTTCATTTTGTTTTTTTTTTTCTGGAATTCCTCCAGGGACTTCTCTAGACATTCTTTCTAGAATTCATCTGAGTTCCTTTTATGAGTTCCTTATGGGATTCTTCCAAATGAGCTCAAATTTTTCCACAAAACATTCTATATTAAAGTTTATAATATGATTTAGCAAATTTTCAGATAATTTGGCCAATTAACACCAATAAAACAATCGGGCGATACCTCAAAATTCATGGATCGTTGGAACATAAAAGAATTTAATCTTCTCAAGTTCCTTGAAAAACTTGGCAGGCATAAACTTGGCCACACCGGATATTTTTTGAGAAATGGTAACATAATCATTTCCATTGAGCCGATACAAATATTATTTTTCTTTTATGTTAGGTAGCCCCTATCGGGTATACGAGGGGGCGGATGAAAAACTTTAAGGAATGAAAAATAACCAAAAACTATTGAAAAATTGAAAGAAATAAAAACACTTGAAAAATTTAAACTCATCAATCATCAACATTTTCTTTCTACACAAATATTTTCAGATTTTTTAAGGTGAGTGGGGGCGGATAACGTAAAAAATAAAGTACATGTATCAGCTTTATGTGAAAGATAAAAGGAAATAGTCCTTCAGACTCCCTGGTTCATGTAATCTGATCTTACCGTATCGGCTAAAAATATATAATAAATATTCCGTATTTAGCTAAAAATATGGTTTGAGTAGAGTATTATTTCCATGAGTCCATGGAATCATAAACGCTAAAGAGACCAAAGAGGCCTACGGAAATATTCTAGGTGTAAAGTAAATGCATCAGAATAAGAAAAAAATTTATTTCATGTTGCATTTGAGGGATTATTTAACTCAACGACACAGAGTAATCGTCTAATACATACTGCTTTTTAATTTGAAGATTTAGTTGTGCACAATTATAATAACATCAATTTCTAATTTTTGTGATATTAAAATGACAAAAATAACAGGGTTCTAAGATCTAAATCTGTTTTGCGCTTTTTAAAATACTGATTTTGTATCCCCCTTTTTCGCAACAAACATTTGGCTGCCATCATTCTACAATCAAATTTTTGCCAAGTCTTTTATGCATATCTTCAAATTACTGTTATTTGATTTACCATAAAATGATAATAAGTTTGATAAGAAAGGACTGATAAAATCGGGTTCACACTGTCTTTCGAAAATTTGACAAAAAAAACCAGTTGTGGTTGGCGCGGATTTGACGCAATTCTGATTTTTATTGGCGCGGATTTGGCGCGAATTTGATTTTGATCGGCGCGGATTTGGCGCGAAAAATGTTTCAGGTTTCTCGTAACAACCCTGAAAATATTCAAACATTTCTTCAATTATGTGTCTGGAATTACCTAAGTTTGTTATATTTTGTTCAGACTACAAACTGAATAACATGTTATTCAAATTACCGCCACGAAAAACGTCATCAAGCCAATATCATCTCACTATCTTGAAGGTGTTATTCATCCCTGCCCTATGGTTCAGAGAGGGTTAGGGCAGCGTTCTGCCAACTTGGTCGAGGCAGAATTCTTGGGAGAACAAGTCAAGGGTTGTTGAAAGATTACGTAACGTCATTCTATTGTAGAATCAAACTTATAATGTAGCTCACCCCCAGCTTAGCTATTCAAATGATCGTTAAATCTATACATTGATGAAGCACTCGCGTATTTTTTGACAACATTTAAGGACAAGTTACGGAATATTTCAACAACCTCATCAATCCTGAAATGAGATCTTCTTCTAATTACGTAAGACAATGTTCAGAACTACTCGTTTTCTAATAGAATATCTTCTTGTAAGAATAACATAAATCTTTGAACGTCGCTAATATCCTAATTAGGTTTTTCCCCTAAATACTTACGTAACTAAAGGAGCACCTCTTCTTTAAAGTGCCAGAGTGAAGGGTTGAGCTTGTAGGGATCCCTTGAAGACGGGATAAAAAATCATTAATTCGCGATCATGCCGCTGCGTCTTGTGAGGAGGATAACATGTCGATTTAAAAATTGAGCTTGAGCTACACATCCTACTACACAACTACGGTACAATAATTTAATGATTCTTTGTCCAAGTCCGTGGAACCATTCTGAACAGCCGCTGTGAGAATACCACATTAATCTGTCACATGCAACGAATGCCATGCCTGAGCAGGGAACGTCCATCAATTACGTCCAGCATAATAAGCAATTTTCATAACAATCAATTTTTATTAGATTTTCAGTCCGTGGATGGTTCCAAAAACAAGTTTTTCTTATTCCAATAACTAGTAAAAATAGATATCGGTGCTCTTTGTAGCCGAAATTTGCAATGAATTTCAGTAAATTTCATAGTCGGATAGCAATAACATCATCAAGTCTGTTCCAAAACCCTAGTCCCACACCCAACAATCATCTACCTATCGAATGGCGTTTGTGCGACCAGCAAAGGTTATTCAGCCATTACCCCTCCTGTTATCGGCTTTGGACTGACTTGCGCTCTCATTGCCCCACCAAATGCTGCAAAATGAAAATGAAACTATCTTGAAGGTGTTATTCATAGTAATACTTTGAATAACATGTTATTCAGTTGCAGTCTGAACACAGTATTAGAAAAAGTTGTCCAGGAAAGGCATTTAAATTTCATCAAAAATTACATTGGGAATGTACCTTGGCATTATCCCAATGTTGAATGATTCTAGTGAATAATCAGAAATTTTTCATGAGCCACGAGCTGAAAATTTAATCGATTTATCAATCACTAGTGGTGGTTTGGTTATTCTAATTTTTGCTCTCTAAAATGCAAGGATTGGCTTCGATGTATACACACGTTTCCCCCATGGGGCTGTTCATAAACTACGTAGACTCATTTTTGGCCATTCCAGACCCCCCCTCCCCCCTCGTAGACTTTCGTCCATACAAAAATTTTAAAATTTGTATGGACCGTAGACTTTGGCCAGACCCCCCTCCCCCCCTTCGAGTCTACGTAGTTTATGGACGGCCCATTCTGGATATGATCCAAGGCTTCCACATATTAGGGGTACCACTAAAAAATTTGTTTATGATTTAAATGTGAACTAAAGATCCCTGGCCTGATGATGGGGGTTGACGATACTAAAGTGAAGTGTTTGACTACATTTTGACAACATAATATTCGTTAGTGGACTTATCACCTTAACACCACTTTAGAACACCTCTGACGATTCATCACGAGTCGGTTGCATAGCAAACAAAGTATGGTGATATGTCTCGGCATGCTTATCAGATATACTTTATGAACTTGAGGTTCCGCCAGGGCTCAGTAGGGCTTAACTCTTTCCTTTCCATATTACAACCGTTTCTTTTTAGTACGGTTCGTTTTTTCGCTGTAGCTCAGTCAAATTTTAATCAATAAAATTGGTTTGCTATACACGATTAGATATACCGAGTGTCTGTCCGTGTGCAGAAATTCAAGTCAATTGGTTCAAGGTTGACAGAGTTGTAGCGAGGAAGCGACCCGTTCAGAAAGAGAATCGGGCGTATATAACTACTTTTGGACCAACACTAGTTCTACCTATTCAAATTTGAAGAATGTTTAATAATTAATATTTTTTATAAATTGATTAAGTATAACTTAAGTGACTTTTGACTTGACTAGACTTGACTAAGACTTGTTATAATCTATAGTCGAACATTTATTTAATATTCAATTTTCAAATTATTGATAAATTAATAGTGGACTGTGATGTAATGAAAGGAAAGGAAAGGTTCATAGTTAAGTTCCGAAGCCAACGCATCATCAATCAAAAGACACAATGCTGACGTCAATGAGTCTTGACTTGACATTTTGGTTGAAATCTGACTACTTTCATAAGGACAAAACATTAAATGGCACATAAATGCACTGACTAGCAATGAATAATTCAACCAACATAAATATTTGACAGACCTGATATAAAAGCTACAAAACTGTGCTGTAAATTACAAATTAATCAAACCGAATGACTAAAGAATGCTACTCATAACACAAAACGAGTTAGAAGTAAAACAGACAAGAAACCGACTGAACACATAAATGTGATATTTTTCGAAACAAGACACGACCCATTATCTACACCAATAACGCATTGGACGACGCCTGACTTTATGGACAAAAAGATCATATATATACCGTAACATCACCCAATTCCAATCACTCTTTTTTGGTTCCTAATTCCGTTCATGCCATTTGTTTTGCATGGGGTGAACGGAATTAGGAACAGGTAAAAAAGTGGAATTGGGTGATGTTACGGTATATATTTTTAGAGTAAATACAAACGAGGGCGTACAATGACCAGCTATGAAAAACTCAACAAACATAAAACTCTTGTACCGTAAGGCCGCCATTCACCGCTCATCTAACGACTTTCCTGGACGTTTTCTTTTGTCAAAAATTGGGCTTCAAACATAAGAATCCACAATTTGCTTAAAAAGCAAGGTAAAACAGTTGTTATTGTAGGAAACAATACTAAACTATATAGATTTGATATTTTGACTGGAATGCATGTATGACAGTGGAGCAATTCCATGACCCCATTTACCGCTTATGGTGTATGTCAGAGTCCAAACATTGCTTATGTAAGAAATATGTAACGCCTGATAGTATGTTGTAATCTTTAGTATATAATGCGGTGAATCAACAGGTAACAACATTGAAGAAATGTTTTCTAATTTCCCACAATCAAATTTTGGAAAATGGTATATTTGATGCAGTATGCATAAAGACATAATATTTCGTGGAAACTGTTTGAAGTAAACTATGACAATTTCCATTTGCACGTAATATTTCCTCATACAAAAATATAATCCATTTTATTTTGTTCCAAAAGATGGTGTGGTTTTGAAGATATAATAATTTTAGGGCAAAATGAGCGGCAAATGGTGCATGAGCGTTGAATGGCGACCTTACGGTACTAGACTTCTGAAGCAACTAGACAATCAATATCGCACAATCGTAACGCATCATTCCTGACATTTTGGACGAAACTTCGATAAGGACAAGCACAATGAATTTCATATACACTGCCCAGCTTTGATTAAAGTAATAATCACAAGATCACTTGCTGTTTTAAAATACGCGACTAGTAGCTACTAACTATAGAAGAACTTAACAGACAAAATGGACCATACGACAAATGCCATCAACGCACCAGTTTCCGCTCATGCACCAATTTCCGCTCACAATTGTAGAAATCAGATTAACATACATAAATACATTATTTTTAACACGAATACTATTTGACAACGTCAATAGCTCCCATTTGAAGTTGTTTTGCGTTTAGATAAATAAATAATATAAATTTTAAAAATAAAAGATTGGCAAATTTTGGGCGGATATTGGGTTACAAATGAGCGGCAGCTGGTTTTATGTGTTCCAGTTTCCGCTCACGCTTTATGCGTAAGTGTTAAGTAAAAATTTTCAAATTTGCTGGTATTTGTACACAGCGCACTTAATTATAGCTGCACATTCCCGCTGAACTGAAGAACTCCTTGCAAAAAGATACAATATGAAAAATAATACACTTTTTCCGAGAAGTCCCACTTTCATGATGCCATTATTTTTATCGTGAGCGGAATTAGGAACACTTTGGTCTTACACTAGATGCAAGAAAATCAATTGTTTTTTGTAAATTTATGAATCAGCTTTAACTTGCATCTAATTACAAACATGTTGAACTACCTTGTAATACAAAAACATTACAAATTGACTTTACAATTTTTTGATAATTAATATTTTACTGCAAAACTTGTCTTATATGAGCGGAAACTGGTACACTAATGGTACCAAATTTTCCCACCTTCTACCGTAACCTTCCGAGTCAGTTCGCAACAGTGTCTTCTTGGATGCCATATCATCCGTGTACGTCTGGTGAACTGCTTCAGAAAAATTACGTATTCTTTCCTATCCAAGGCCTAGTTTAGAGGGTACCACGTTACCGTGGACGTACCATATTTGACGCGGTTAAGAAAATTCTAAATTCAAACACTTGTCAAATCGTCTAAATCTTTCCGATTTTGTTGAAATTTGAACATATGCTAGCTCAACTATTATAGAATTAAGGAAAAATCAGTAAAAAAATATTAAACGTTTTTTTCTTTATGTTTGATTGACTTTTTGTGGAACACATTAGGTTCCTTAATTGACGCATCAATTCTTCAATGTGCCTAATTTGACGCACTATGTTCCTTATTTGACGCACTTACAAATAATTGCTAAAGTTTAAAGTATACAAGAGTTTCAGTATTCAATAGTTCAATTAATTGAAAAAAGCGCTTTAGAGTGGACATAAAAGTTAGAACCTTTGGAAAAAGTTTTGAATGACGTCATCCGGTAGTACTTTTGCTATGCGTTTAGTTAGTGTAGAAAATAAAACCGGCGATTGAGTTCAATCCATAGTTAAGCATTATTGTTTAGTTTAATGAATTTTCTTCGCGATATCAGACAAGGGCAAGGTTTGAAAACTGTGTTGCGCTGGAACGGGGAAGGTAGTTGCTAAAATAAGGACAAATTGGTCAAAATCTAGAACGAAAACAACCGGTTCCAAAAATGTCCGGTTGAGAATCTTCGTTACTTATAACACGTGAACTACGCGCGCCTACTTGCCCCATGTTCTATGGCACCCTTATGGACCGCGGGACAAATATGCGTAGAACTAACGGCAGTATGGGCCTCGGAATACATCGAGAACCATATATGGGGCCATCCATGAAGTACGTCATGTTATTAGGGGGTGGGAGATGTTCTACCTTCAATTTCAATTCAATTTTTTTAATTTTTCTTCTATTCAAGATGTGACGAATCATATAAGTTTTTTTTAAGGCTCCATATAAAAAGCGTGACCCTACGATGGGCGGGGTTTTTCTAGAAATGGTATTTTTTGTGACACGTATCTCATGGACACCCCCTATTGTATAAATTATACGAAACAAACCATTGAACCTACACCTCACCTCCTGACGCATTTATTGAAGCTTCCTTGAAACATTAGGGGACGTCCATAAACCGCGATAAATTGTTCAATTTTCAACCCCTCTCAACCTCGGCCACATTTATTTTATGAAAAGTGCAAATATTTTGTATGAATCGTTGCGTTTCCCTGAACCTTCTCCTCTTCCTAAAAACGTGACGTAATCTATGGATGACCCTTTACATGTGATTACATAAAGCATTGGGTTGTTCTGCGGACGGATTTTTTGAATGCAATCACCATAAATATTTCTTTTCCTATTTTCGATTCAACAAAACGTGCTGAACAAAATAGCAAATAATTAGGAACATTGTGTGCCTAATTTGACGCACAAGATTTTCATACAAAAATATGTCTTAAACCTTAAAAATAGAAAAATTTCGACGTCAATTTATGAATAAAAGAATATTACTGACTGTTGTTGATGATATTGCTGTAAAACAGCACAATATTTTCATGAAAATTGATTAACAATATTTAGCACATTCACTAAGGAATGAAAAAATTGACGCACTTGTCGGATGCATTTTCAAATAATTTTTATTGTTTGCCTATTTTTACTCATAAATAAACTTTTTTTGATTGAAATCTTACAATAACATGTAAATTAAGATTAAGGAATAAATTTTTGAATGCTATTCTGAACTAGAATTAATTTATAATAAAAATAATTAGAAAATGCGTCAAGTTTGGACCCGCGTCAAATATGGTACGTTCACGGTATTCAGCGTCCGGCTAGTCACCTTTCAAAAAGAAAAAAAAAGATTTAAATGTGAACTGAAGATAAAGCTCAATAAAGTCATTCTTATAAAAATTATTGATGATTTTTAGAGGAATTTAGTTGGAGCTGCTTGACAGCTTTTTGTCAAGGCTGAACCCATTTCTGCAAATTTCATCTTTACAAGGACCAATATCCAGACGGATTAGGGTATGTTCTCCGCTTTAACACTGCATATCATATTGTGCCCAAGTAGATTTAAATTGTTCAATTTCCCTCCCGAAGTATTGTTCTAACTTGAAACTTCATAGTCAGGTATGGGTCTTACCAAATATGCCATTACGTAACTCACGTAAGTTTATGACGTATAAGTACTTCTTGAAAATAACATACACCATATAGTCTATGTTGACAACACAACTGACGACACTTCCAAGATGCAAAAAGTTCTATTGAGGAAATATTAGTCAAATACCAATCGAAGACAACAACCTTAGCTGTGATAGTACCTATGCTGCCGGTGTACGCATAATTGTTCCATGTGACTTTTTAGCAGTTTTGATGTTTTCCGACCAAAAGTCTTGTATTCTACTGTACTTTCAGATAGGCAAATGAAAATAGGTTGTTTGTTCTGAAAATTGTCGAAAAAATACTATGCCACCTTGTCACACCTTGAAAAAAGGACGCATAAATGTAACATTCCAGGAGAAAACCAATGGACGTTAATTATCGCCTTAAAAGTGGAATTTAGGGCTCAATTTTTTTTTTTACTAAACGATCTGGCACACATACTTCATGGAAGCAAATCCCTTTTTTGAACTTTGGACGCGAATCTCCCGATTGTTTTTGCACATAAGACAAATATGGGTCCACATATCCGTAGCATGCTGAGGGTGACGGGTTCGATTCCCGCGTTGTGTAAAGCAAGAGAGGGATAACACCTCTGCGTGTGAAATTCAGTAAATGTCATGTCGGGCAGGTTGAAATCTGAATATGGGGTTCAATAACATAGAAATTCGTTACAGTTAATACAGTGAACTCTCCCTTACTCGATATTGAAGAGACCATCGAGTTAGTGAGGTATCGAGTTACTGAACACTAAATTTTCAAAATGTTCAATTTTCATATTTTGACAAAATATAATCAAAATAATTATTTTAAAGTAAATTAAAGGTAAATGTCACAAAATTCTAAAACGTAATATTTTTTCAAGGTGTTGAAAACACTAATTTTTACTATTTTTCTATTAACTCTAAAAGTTGCATTGCATTCAACCAAAACCAAAACGTAACCAAAATTGCTTAAACTTTAGATTTTATCAAAATTTGAATATGTTTTGAGACTCTTTGGAAAAATATCGAGTTAAAGAGGTGCAGGTGTGTGGAAAATTCAAAATGCATCGAGTTAGGGAAGATCGAGTAAGGAAGGTATCAACTTAGAGAGAGATCATAGTATGCTAGATTGAAGGGACCGTGCATTTCATCGAGTTGGCATTAGCATTAAGCAAATCGCACAAATTCGTAGGTGGCACAGTCCTAGACTGCTGTCTTGATTTTTGAAGAGTCTACGTGAACATTAGGGGAGGGGGAGAAGGTTTGAGAAAAGTCCACGCTTGTCCATGGTAAGATAAGGGAGAGGGTTAAAATAGAGGTCTTTCTGTCCACGTGGTATATGGACGGCCCCCTACTACTCGAGAAATGAACGTGTACTACCTAATAGAAGTATTGCCTAGCGCAAAGACAACACAGATAGGCGACGGCCGGGGGATGCGTTTATATTAGCATATTATCAGACTTATTTTTTTTTTAATACTTTTTGCTATTGGAGCGTATTGCATAACTCCAATTCGTTATTATTTTGAACCCATATATCGTATAAAATATTAACGAAGTGCTTTATTGTTTACAGGACTACGAGTAACTATGATGGGCCAAGCTCAAGTCAGCAAACTGATTTCCACAACTTGGTCGAAGAACACCTTGATGAAGAATCAGAAGGCACACCTTCGCGAACTCCAACATCATCGAGAAAAAGAAAAGCCGATGACGTCGATGATAAAATGTCGGCGCTGTTGGAAAAGTATATTGAAAATGCTTCAAATGAGAAGCACTCGGTATTTGGGAAGCTGGTGGCATGCAAGTTGTCAAAATTCCCAGAACATATTGCTGAAAGGGTAGAAGCTGAGATATTGAATGTTATTTACAACGCTAACGCTAATTATCGAGCGGAAACAAATAATGAGTAAATTTGGCTGTATGCTAAATTTACCATTTTTACTCATTTTGCTTACTTCGACTCATTTTAACTACACCTCGTTTATATTGTTTATTTTTAACATGTTCTGTACGATTGTCTGTACCCATCTGTTCCATGTTCTTGACATATTTGGTCATTTTGTATAGAAATTGGCTATCACTTCTAACTTTTGTGAACACAACTGTGTATGAGAATAGCATGACGGTAAAACCATTTTTCACCACAAATTTCAAGAACACAAAACTAGCAAAGCATGAAGATTCTATTGAATTGATCGATATGTCATGGTATGTATTTTATGCTTAATAATACTTTAAATACATTTAGCGTTCAGTGACGCCTAGACAACATGAAACAAGTGCATCACTCTCTATTCAATTCATATCAGACACTGTCTTCTCCTACACTTCCCAAAAAATACGCTGTTTTTACACGGTACTTAGCAAAAATCTGATAAAATCTATGATTTATGCAAACATTAGTAAACAATTCCTCGAATCTTTGGAAAATCGCTACTACAATTAAGGGGAAAAATTAGCTTGGAATATTTCACAAATGTTTGTCAAAAATTCTTAAAGAGTAAAATTCTGAGTTAAATTTTGACAAAATGGTAAAAAGTCTACGAGAGGGGGAAGATTCTGAGATGACCAAAAATTAGTCTACGCAGTTTAGGAACAGCGCCTTAGATCGAGAGATTAGCGATTCATATAGATTAGTCTCCGTGCTTAACACATCTCAATCCATCCCCCAAATCTGTTACATCTTTTTGCATTATCTCAAAATTTTGAAAGTCTTCCAAAATATTTTTTCTCATTTGGCATATCTTGCGAAAGCAAAAGTATTCTTCGAGGTCATCTGGATAGAGTCATGCCCCTAGCCTTAGATGGATTCCTGGAATTCCAGAGTGATTATGTGAAGAATTCCCAAAGAACCTTTGCGACTGTCTAAGGTAAATAATAAATAGCTGAGCTAAACAGGCCTTTTGGAAATTGTTATTTCTTTTAGTTTTGTCCAATGAATGGTTCAACTCATCAGAATTAACAATTTCTTTGCTCCCTTAGTGAATGACTTTTCCAAAATAAATTGTATTTACCTGTTTTGATAAATTTTAATTTGCTTCTTGTAATTCTGGTTTTCGATAATGCCGCCCTTTATATTTATGCCTTTTGTGCAATTTCGGCTAGAACACCCTAAAAGAAACATCTGAACGACCTTGTGGACGAATGTATACAAGAACTTATATGAAAGTTTTTGAAACTATTATCTACAAAGATAAATTAAATACAAAAGATGAAAAAAGTCTTAAAAATCACAGCGAGAATTCGTGAATATTGTTGCAGGTATGATATCTCGCGTTTAGCATCCATAAGACCGTAACTGAAATAATCGATTTCTCTTCATAGATTTTCTCTTTTGCTTGCTCGGAAAAACGTTTTTCACTGTTTTCCCTGCTTTGCTTTAGATGCAAATCCTTATCTTCCTTCAGCGGATTGCCCCTTGAAATCTACTGGACCCGTTTTGAACTTACCGTAATAAACCAAAGAGAAAATCGATGAAGAGAAATCGTTCATTGCATTGCAGATTTTCGGAACTACTCTTGTCCATTTTCTGGAAGTAATCTTTGTCCTGAACAAGTTTGCCGAAAACAGTACCCTTCCATATGATTTAGTTTACGAGATACATCTCGCCAAAGCTAAACCGGAAGTGTTATAGCGCACTAGCGCCACGTGTTGGAGATTTTCGGAACTGTTCTGCTCATTTTCCGGAAGTCATCTTTGTCCTGAACAACTTTGCCGGAAACATCACCCTTCCATCTGACATAGTTTACGAGATATATCTGCGAAGTTAAGCCGAAAGTGTCCTAGCGCACTCGCGCCACGTGTTGGAGATTTTCGGAACTACTTTTTCCATTTTCTGGAAGTGATCTTTGTCCTGAACAACATTGTCCTGAACAACTTCGCTAAAGACTGTATACTTCTATCTTATCTGGGTTCCGAGATAACTCGCTGCAAAAACATGCTACGATCAACCATGTAGGCCCGAAGCGAGGAAAAACGGAAACCTTTTTTCTTCCGGGGAACGGTCCATTAATTACGTAAGATAATTTTCACGATTTTTCGACCCCCCCTCCCCCCTATGTAAGATTTTTTGTAAAATGTTTGTATAGCACGTAAGATTCTCCAAACCCCCCTCCCCCCATAAACCTTTGCGTAATTAATGGACGACCCCCGGCCGGTTCTCAGCGGAAGTGGCTCAAAATTTCAAAATAAAGGCCCCCATAGCCTAAGCTGTGAAGGCGCGGGTATTCAGCATGACCATGCTGAGGGTCCCGGGTTCGATTCCCGGTCGGTCCAGGATCTTCTCGTAATGGAAATATTCTTGACTGCCTTGGGCATAGAGTATCTTCGTGCCTGCCACACGATATACGAATGAAAAATGGTCATTGGCAGAAAAAACTCTCAGTTAATAACTGTGGAAGTGCTCAAAGAATACTAAGCTGAGAAACAGGCTTTGTCCCAGTGGGGACGTTACGCCAAGGGGAAGAAGAAGAAGGCTCAAAATTTCAATCGGTCTTAACCACTCGTTTCTAGGATGCTGTAGAATTGTGATGGTACAAAAAGATTGAAATTTTGTTCATTATAACCTGAGGTACGGTAAAAAAGGTATTTTACGTTACAAAACGGGTGTTGGTAGTGTTAACACATAAGTACATTCAATGCTAAGAGAATTACTGAAGAAATAAAAAAAGGAATATCTCGAAATTAGCACATTAAAATAAAACAAACAGTCGATTTTTTATGAGAGTTTTTATTTAATAATCTTTGTTCCAATAGAGAGAGTACATATCATTACAGTTATTTCAAATGTTGTGAAAAAAGTCGTTTTATGGTAGCTGTGAAAAGAAAATTATATGCACGCAGTGTCGCGCTTGATGCGATCACTGATTGATTCGATGAGTGAAAACAAATTCACTCAACAGGTTTCGAATTTCAAAAGCCTGTTGGGAACTGTTATTACCTCGAAACAGTCCAGAGATTCCTTCAAGAGGTTCACTTTCATTTCTCCAATCTCCTTGCCTAATGACTTCTCCTTCTGCATCAAAGGTATCGGCATATGTTGGGGGGCAGTACACACTGTTGTCGGATTGCTTTAGGTAGTTATGCAGGATAACTGAAGAAAAAACTACCTTCTCGGCATGTTTTGGCAACATTACCAAGGTAGTCTTCAGAACGCGCCATCGAGCGACTAAAATGCCGAACGCATTTTCTATGGTCCGCCGAGCACGCGAAAGCCGATTATTAAAATTCTCCCGAATCGGTGGAAGCAACTTTCCGGGAAACGGCCTCATTAAATTAGGTTTAAGCGGGAATGCCGCGTCACCTACAATATAGTGAGGTATTTCGATTGTGGAATTCGGCAAACATGCTGCCGGTGGTAGGTTCAGCGATCCGTCAAACAAACGTTTGCCAAACTCCGAGCTTGCAAAGACGCCTCCATCACTATGTCCCCCATAGGCTCCAACATCAACTGACAGAAACTTGTAATTTGCGTCACAAACCGCCATCAAATTGATACTGTGATCTCCCTTATAATTGAAAAATTGAGATCCTGAGTTTGGGGGACACTCGATCTTGACGTGTTTGCCGTCAACGGCCCCGCAACAGTTTGGCAGATTCCACAACTGGTAGAACTGTGATGCGTTCCTTGCCCAGTCTGCCGTAGTTAGTTCCGGCAAGAATTCGCCCTTTAGTTCAACCCACAGCACATCGCATACCTCATGGATGATACCCCTGGACGTGCTTTCGCCTATTTTGAAGCTCCACGATAAAAATGGGATGTCTGGTCCATGGGCGAGGTAGCTAAAATAATCAGACATGATAGTATGGGAAAATAAGAGCACAACAAATATACTCACATTAATGTGAGGAAGAGTCTAAACTCAGGGCTAAGCGGAGCCCTTAAAGAGGATTTCTCCAGCTTATGCTGAATCCGCGACAACAGCGACCTGAATGCGGCCGGGCTTATCCTCGTTGCCCGGAAAAACTTTTCAGGGTTTTGGACCATTGTGTCGAAGTTCGCCACAAAGAAGCCAGATTCGGCCCGGCTCTGCAAAAGCGGATGCACCCACCATCTCCTTACAGCACTCGATGTTGTACGCTTCCGATATTGCCTATATGCTAGATACAGGCCGTAAATTGCGATCAAATCGATGATATCCATTACGAAAATTATTCAATAGCTTCAACAGAACTCTGAACCAACTAAAAATGATTATTCCCACAATTCAGCTGTCATGCAACGTATTCATTGTGCGTATGTTGTCCGTTTTGCGTGCGTTTCCCATTTTAGTACAAACCGGATCAAACGGATTACCAGACGCAATTTCAAACGCAAAACGCAACGTATCCATTGTGCTCCGGCCTTTACTTTCGCCGTTCTGTATATCCGGAAATTGAAAGTTCTAAAAGTGAAAAATCGAGTTGGTTTAGAGCGGAACGTGTAGAATTTCGTCTTCGAAACACGTAGGATTGATAAAGTAAATTTGTTAACTATTCTGACTTGAGTCTGTTTGAATAAGTCTTCGAGAAATATTGTCGCTCGCCCACCAAATCGGAACGCGCGTGTGGGACACGCGACGTGTAACTCGTTCGACGTCAAATCGACGTAAGTAATTTTCAAACGGTTTTGAGAAAGTTAATTAAGAAGAATCCCACCTTTCTTCTAAAACTGTTATAAAATGAAACCCCTTATTAACTTTTTTTTACCGTGTATATCGCTCAAATTTTCCATGCAATCAACTCTCGTTAAAACACTAGGTAGTTCCTATCATTTCCCGGGCGCATTGGGCGAAATTAACATCAGAGCTCGTATCGAAAGAGGATATCAAATGCGCCTTTATGTTTTTCTCACATATTTCGTGAAAAACGTTATTTTTAAGGGACAGCTGTGTAATTTATCGAATAAACTGTTAGGTGAAAAAAACTCATTTTGTTTACAATTGTCAGTTAGGCCGTAACGGATCATTGAAGGTTATTTTTTGCCAGTGCTCACCGCATCAAAACAAAGGCGCCACTGTATATGGGATTTAACATAGGCCTCTTCATGTGACAGGTCCGTCTATGCATTTGTTTACATCAGTGGGGACCGGTGCTAACACGGGACTATCATCTCCATAGAAGAACTGTCTAAGAGCTTCCTGATCAGCTGATTTGAAACGTCTTGTGAATAGGCCTATTGTGAAAGCATTGCTGTTCTGTCAAACACACAAGGCTATGGTGGCGCTATCTATGCTTTCCAAAGCGGCCGTTTTGGTTATTTTAATGATCCATTCTAGTACTGTATTGAAATCTGCAAAAATAAAAAATCTAGTTGTCCGGCAGGTATTGACTGTTTAACGATAAACTTGCGACGATCTTGGAGGTGATGATTTGGAGGTTATATGGCAATTTGGAGGTTAAAATCCCCTCCAAACACTAGCGATTTTGCGGTGGGATGTTGACGTTTGATCACGAATATGGTACGATAGGAGTGACGTCACATGTTTACAATCAAACGTGATTACATCAGTAAAGAGCCTGCCTTGTTAATTTTTATGTCATGAGCCTATGCATGCTATAAAACGTTTGACTTTTACTGTGCGCCCTGTTTTCAAGTTGCCCGTGAGAGAGAGCGAGACAGCACCAACACACGGCGCACAGTAAAAGTCATGAGAACAAAAGAATTTATGGCACGTACAGAGGCTCATGCCGGAGGTGAAATAACTATCAAACTGTCAAATTTTAACTAAAAGTTACAACGAATCGGCGAAACAGTTCACACCCTAAGGCTGTGAACCATTTCACCAGTTCGTTTAACTATTAGTTAAAATTTGACATTTCAATAGTTATTTTCCCCTCACATGGTTAAATTGAACATCGCAGTCGACCCATTTGAGCTTTGACAGTCGAGTAGTTATTTCAGAACAAAGTTGACAGATGGTTAGTTATTCTCAAATTCACGGGAGCAAAAAGTAACTTTCGAACTGTCAAGTTTAACCATACTCCAGAGCAGGGTTATTTCTAACTGGAGGGGAAATAACTATCGAGCTGTCAAATTTTAACTAAAAGTTAAACGAATCGGTGAAACGGTTCACAGCCTTATATCCACATGAAAAAAAATCATAATCGCAAAGTTTGCTTCTATCATTCCATAAAAATATTATAGTGTAGACAAGACAAGTCAAGGTGATTCAAACAGGGTGGGTGTACGGCTGTCAACTACAAACAAAGCTCGCCTAACAATCATCTCTCGGGCGGGCCGTCCCAAACAGCATCATCTCTCACGCGGGTCGACCCAAACAGCACAGGTCGAACGCGGGCCATGCCAGGCAGCAAATGCTGATGCATTTCAACACTCAAACAGCAGGATGCCTAGCAGCGTTGTAAGCCAAACGAATACACCCACAAAACATGAACGGTAGGCGCATCTCGTTGCGTATACCCCCCCTGGATTCAAAGTAGCTGTCTTAGCTCGAGTGTAATAATATTTTGTCATTGAACAGGACTAATGCACTTACCACCATAGTGAGTCGACTACCGCTCTGATGCTGCTAAACACGATGTAGTTTCGCATCAAAAAGCGATTCGGAATTCACTTCACAGCAAATCAAATCAAAAGCAACTTCCAAATTCTTCCACGAAATTATCACTGCGACCACGAGGATAAAAACACTTTTTTCACAGCTGTACGGGATGCGTTCTTTCAGCGAACTGTTTGGCTATTTGCTTCAAAAATCGATCATGAGTGCTTTGCGATGTTTTTTTTTTTTTCAAAACACGCATCGTCGATCAACATGTGATGCTCGTGTTTGACGCCAGGGGCGCGAAAATCTCCTAGTGTGTCAAAGTGGCTGCGTTACAGTGCACTATAAAACTGAACTACCCTAATGATAGATATTATGCTCAATAATTATGCACGCAATTGCAGGCAATGGACATGCCCTATATCAACTGCAGCGATTTGCAGTAGACAGGATGTCCCGGGCCCGATCTATCTGACAAGCCAATCGAGCCCTCTGTCACCATAGAAGATGGTGTCTCCATCATGTCGATAGCCTGCGCAATTGTTAAATAACTTAAACTTTATTATTAAATCATATTATTATTTTTTTTAATATTCTGGACAAACATTTGAAAATGGCCCAATCTTTTTTCAAAAACGTTGCTGTTGAGCCCTTTTCTAGCCCGCCCACGCAAACTAGCACCACTACCAGAAAGATTGGTGTTCCCTTCGCCAACCATGAGGAAGTGAACTTCCCCCTGAAACAGGTTTTGCCAGGACATAGGGCACTAAGAATCTCCTGCGTGCTCGAATTGGCTGCTTGGGCACGTCAGGAGTTAATCATCAATATTAACCTCCTTTTCCCGAGCAGCCTAGATAGCCGCGTAGTGTCGGTAGCGGTTGTTTCAACTGGCTAAGAATTAACACTACGGACTGCCTGTTCCGGTGGTAAAAGTCCACCTCACAGGTGACCCCTAATTTATGGTGTGATGCGTACCGTGCCTAAGAATGAATGGTTAGGGGGGTCTAAATAAAACCTAATCGCAAACGGAGCATGTGGGGTACCAGGGCACCCTCCACAGTATTGAGTCCTTCCTGTGCTACCCGGAGCAATGGTGCAGGTGACCTTGTGTTTCTCCGAGATAATCGGCTGCCCTTCTTCAGTCTCTATCTTGAGGCTTAATAAGGGTGGGATTATGAATATGTTGACATTTAATTTAAATTATCACCTATATGGATTCGCATTATGCGTTTTACACAGTGTATTCTGTGCTCTTTCGCCTTTGGCGACTTTAAATAGATACCGATCTGGTTTTTTCGTTGCTGGTCTTTTTCGTGCTGAGATTGCAAAAAGCTTAATCCTGCCTAGTTTGGGTAGTGGCTACGGTTAGGTTAGCTCAGATCAATCTTCAGCATAAAAGAACAGCAACGATCAATCTTTGCAGACTCATGCAAAATGGTGCAGCCCAAGTGGCGCTAGTTCAAGAACCCTACTTTCGTAGAGGGAACTTCTATCTAGGTAACCTTGTGGACCCAGTTTTTGCTACTTTTAGCAAGCTTGAAATGGCAAACTCGCGCTCCATGCCCCGCGCATGCGTGCTCGTTAATAAAGCAATCGTTGCTACACTCATTTCTGAGTTAACTACCAGAGATGTATGTGCTGTCACAATCGATGTTTCTGTTGGTGACCTCAACAGGAAATACGTCTATTGTTCGGTATATTTACCACATGATGAACCATCCCCAACGGATGACTTCAAACGAGTTGTCGTACACTGCGTAACAAAAGGCCTTCCGCTGATTGTGGGCAGTGATGCCAATGCTCATCACATCATCTGGGGCAGCTCGGATATCAATTTGAGAGGCTCCAGTCTTTTTTTTTTTTTTTTCCTTCTAAGCAATGGGGGGATAATCTGCTCAACAGACTCCGGACCGAGGTCCGGGAGTGTGGGGTTGGGGACCATTTACTACGTACAAGCAGTAAACAGGACTACACCCCCGACCCACTAAACCATTTCCATTGCCGCCAAACCCTTCGTCTCTCCGGGACCACCAAGAAGGCATTGCTTCGGAGAGGGGCTATTGCACATCGCATCCTCCAGGTTAGCTGCGTAGCCATGCAGCAACGAACATCGATGACACGCTTATGGGGGTCCACCAAGGTAGCATGCTGGCGCATTGCCAGCTTCCCGGGTGGTCCTCACCTCCCGTTGTCCGCTGAAGGCGGGCAGGGTCGACCACTAAGCCCGCGCCCAGCTGCACCGCAGGTATCAAGAACTGATACTGCGGGCTTCGCAATTTGACCTACTGAAGGCTCAGGCCCTATCAGCTAGCACCAGCTGGGATTGCTGACGAAGGGGCCTCCACCTGCCCCGAACAACCAGAGGCTCGTATCCACCCAGTAGGCCGGCGCCACGACAGCAGCGCTACCAGGATGTTCTCCCCGCGGCCACTTAATCGCTGTAAGGGTCGATTTCGACCGTAGGGCACCGGTATGACCTACGTAGCCGACTGCGAACCCTTGGACCACCTGTTGATTAGCGTCTGCACTAGTCACTCCTCGAGTCCACACGCCACCTCCTTTGGAGTTCCGAGACGATGTGGGTGATAGCCGATGAAACGGCATTCCAGCCAAACTCGTCTGCACACATCCTCTGGACCAAATTGTCCGGAGTCGTGTCCCGACCGCATGTGGCAAACATGCGGTCACGCATTGTGCGGAAACGCGGGCACACGAACAAAACGTGTTCCGCCGTTTCCTCTAAACCTGCACAAACTGGACATTCGGGAGAACCTGCATGACCGAAACGGTGTAGATATTGTCTAAAGCATCCATGACCCGAAAGGACCTGTGTTAGGTGGAATGTTAGTTCCCCATGGCGCCTATTGACCCAGATATCTAACCTCGGAATCAACCTGTGAGTCCACACTCCCTTGGTGGAACTGTCCCACGCACGCTGCCATTTGACCATGGAGGCCAGTCTGGCAGTCCTGCGTATGCCTCTTGTGCCGCGCATTTCGAAGCCCTCTATGTCTTCCATGATAAGGATACCAATAGGCATCATACCGGTGATGACACAAAGTGCATCGTGTGACACGGTACGGTACGCGCTCGCAACCCTCAGGCACATTAGCTTATAAGTACTCTCTAGCTTGCTACGGTAGCTATCGGTACTCAAAGCCGTGCCCCAAGCCGGGCCACCATAACTCAGTATGGACGAGGCGACACTGGCCAGAAGCTTACGCTTGCTGGCGTACACCGCAGAGCTATTGGACATCATCCGGGACAGTGCCACAATAGCTGTGGAGGCTCTCTTGCAGGCATAATCGACATGGCTACCGAAGGTAAGCTTGTCGTCGATCATCACCCCCAAGTGTTTGACGGAGCGCTTCGAAGTGATTGTGCAGTCGCCTACACTGATCACCGCTTGCTGCACCGACTTTCGGTTGTTGACAACAACAGCCTCCGTTTTGTGGTGAGCCAATTCCAGTTTCCTGGAGCTCATCCACTCCTCCACAATTGCGATCGAGTGGGCTGCAGTCAATTCCACTTCTTCGATCGATTCACCGTAGACCTCCAGCGTAATATCGTCGGCAAAGCCAACGATGACCACACCCGCCGGGAATTTTAATCTCAACACCTCGTCGTACATGACATTCCATAACACCGGACCCAGGATGGAACCTTGCGGGACTCCTGAGGTTATGTGAAAGCACTTCCGACCCACCTCTGTGTCATAGACTAATACCCGATTCTGGAAGTAACTTCCGAGAATCTTGTACAGGTACTCGGGTATCCCCAGACGCAGGAGCGCATCAGCAATAGCCGCCCAGCTGGCACTATTAAATGCATTCCTTACATCCAGAGTCACTACTGCGCAGTAGCGAATACCCCTCCTCTTACGCTGGAGTGCTATCTCAGCGGTTTTCTTAACCGTCAGAATAGCGTCTACAGTGGACCTCCCTTTCCGGAAGCCGAACTGGTTGCCTGAGAGACCATTTACACCCTCGGTGTACCTCGACAGTCTGTTGAGGATGATCTTCTCGAGCACTTTCCCCACCGTGTCAATCAAGCATATTGGTCTATACGCCGACGGGTCACCGGGTGGTTTCCCCGCCATTGGCAATAGTACCAGGCTCTGCCTCTTCCACGCATCTGGAAATACTCCCTCGTCCAGGCATATCTGCATAGCAGATCTGAACATACCGGGAGCCTCCAAGATTGCGACTTTGAGGGCCAGGTTTGGAACTCCGTCCGGACCTGGTGCCTTCCCCATGCTAAGGGATTTTGCAATCCCTACAAGTTCCTCATCAGTTACTCTATCCTCATCACCAGCCCCAATCCCCGGCTGTCCTACAAAAGGAGGCCATGGGCTAGGGTTGTGGCGCGGGAAGAGCCCCTCGATGATCCCCTCCAGCATCTGTGGAGACTGCTCCGTAGGAGCAATTGCACCTCTTGTCTTCGCCATTACGATCCTGTAGGCATCACCCCACGGGTTCGCGTTGGCACTCTGACAGAGTCCCTCGAAGCAGGCCTTTTTGCTTGCCCTTATCTCAGACTTCAGCGCGACTTTGGCAGCGGTGAACACCGCCCGTCGTTCTTCACGCTCTTGCTCGGTACGTGCTCGCTGCATCCGTCTCCTGGCCCGTAGGCAGGCACGGCGCAGGTTCGCAATAGCTTGAGTCCACCAGTATGTCGGTGGTCTCCCATTCCTAGGGTGGACTTTTCTAGGTATGGTCGCATCGCATGCACGCGTAAGCACCGCTACCAGTTCGTCCCCGCTTAGGCCGAGTAGGTTACGCTCACGGCGGAGCGCCTCCCTAAGTACTTCATCATTGAAGTACGATGTCTTCCACCTACGAGGGCTTGGCCTTGACCTAGCCGCTTCCTCAACCCGCTGCCTGCTGTTGTTGTAGTCGATACTGTAGCGAACCGCCAGGTGGTCGCTGTGAGTGTAGGCATCGTCTACCCTCCAGTTCGAACTACTCGTTAGGCCAGGACTACAAAAAGTAACGTCGATAATCGACTCCGCTCCGTTACGGCTGAAGGTACTTTTGGCACCAACATTAGCCAGATCGACATCTAGCACGGCCAGTGCCTCTAGCAGGATTTGACCTCGCTGGTTCGTGTTACGGCTTCCCCATTCCACGGCCCAGGCATTGAAGTCACCCGCTATTACAACTGGCCTTCGCCCTGTCAGCGCGGTCGTCATACAGTCCAGCATCTGCGTGAACCGCTCGGTCGACCAACTCGGAGGCGCATAGCAGCTACAGAAGAGGACCCCGTTTACTTTGGCGATCACGAAGCCCTCGTGGGTAGTAGACACCAACTGCTGGACAGGGTATTTACCCGTTGTCCATATCGCCGCCATTTTTCCGGATCCATCCACGACCCAGTTGCCGTTGCCGGCGGGTACTCGGTATGGGTCCGATATGATGGCGATGTCCGTCCCCCACTCAGCAACTGACTGGTACAGCAGTTGCTGAGCTGCGTCACAGTGGTTCAGGTTCAGCTGCGTTACCTGCACTGTGATTTTTCGTTGATGGCTCGTTTGAAGGTCGGGCACCTTGAGCCTCCCGTTGGGTGATTGTTGTTCACGGACTTGCCGGAACAAATCAAGCACTTGGGAGGGTTCTTGCAGCCTAGTGCCTTATGACCTTCCTCACCACAACGCCTGCACAACTTAGTCCTATCAGGGCCTTTACAGCCCCAGGACTTGTGTCCAGGTTCCCTGCACCTAAAGCAGATCACTGGTTGCTCATGTATGTTCAGTGAACATACTGACCAACCAACCTTGATCTTACCTACCTTAGCGGACTTATTTGCGTCTGCCACAGGTAGGTGTACTAAGGCCACCTGAGTACCTGCCGGACCTTTCCGTAGCTGAACGGCGGTGGTGGGCACCTGCACTTCGCACTGTTGCCGCAGTGCCGTGATGAGCTCTTCTGCGTTAGTGATCTCGTCAAGGTTCATCACCTTCAGAGTCACTGACTGCGTCAGAGCCCTCACTTCAACACCAGCGCCAAGGACCTCTTCCGCCAAACTTTTGTAGGCGGCGCCCTTGCGCTCCTTGTCGCGCTTAAGCTCGAGGATCATTTCACCTGTACGAGTGCGTCTGACACTGCGTACGTCGGCTCCTAGATCCGAAAGCTTCGCGTCACTGCGCATCGCCTTCAGGACTTCCGAGTACTTGGACTCTTCCGTCTTGATGATGATCGCATCACCCTTTTCGCGCTTGGCACCTACCCTCCTACCTTTCTTAGGTCTGGTATCCCTGCGCTCCTGTTTCTCCTGTTTCTTCTTTTTCTTCTTCCTCACTACGGTTGTCCAGGGGGCGTCCCCCCCCTGCTCCGCCCTGACCTGTGGTGATGGAGGACCTCTCAAAGGTCGCAACCCCCTGTTCCCATCACTCCGTGAGGGGCCAGCCTTTTCGGGCCCACCCTTCTCGGCTTTCCGGGACGCCTGGCTGGGGTCCGATTTTCCGGCACTTCTGCCGGTTTTCGGGGTCAGTATCCGCCTGGCCTTACGAGCGCCGCCGGGTAGCTCCTCCCCTGACGGCTGCCTCGCGCGCTTCTGCGATTGCTTGCTGTAAGCATTCGCTTCCACGCTTTTGGGGCTGCCCGCGAAAACGAAGGGTTCCGTCTGGGTAGACTTCGGCACCTTCAGTTCCACAGGTTCTGCCGCAGCCACAGTCACCATGGGTTCAGCATGGTTCTGCTTGGCCGCCAACATTGACTTACGAAGTCTAAGCAAGGCCTGCTTGAGGTCCTTGCTGATGTTAGACTTCGAGGACGCAAAGTCAATTATGGAGTCGAGCTGCTGTGCAGCCACTTCCATCGCAGAGAGCCCATCTCTACTTTTATTGATGGCCCTCATCAACCACGCTCCATCCATAACTTCACCCGATGCGTTAGCCGGGGATGAAATATGGGTTCCAGCACTGGCACTACGTGCACTGCTGCCTCCTCCTGCTTCTACTCTCCTCAACGGAGATCTAGCTAGCCCACTTCTTGCGAAGGGGTTCGCTTCCCTACTACTGCTACTACCTGCACTACCACTACTAATCTGATTGTTGTTTGAATTTGTACTCATTTCGGATCCCACGAGTAGCACGGGAAAAGAGGTCAACCACGCCAGAGCCCTGCATTAACGCGGTAAGGGACAAATACTGTGAGGGGTGCCCAGGTGCCCCACAGGCTCCGTTAATGGCCGAACATCTTTTTCACCCCTTCGACCATTCATTCCTCAGCACGGTTTTTCGCATCACACCTTGAATTGGGGTTACCCCGTTTGGTGGACTCTTACCACCGGAACGGGTTGTCCGTAGTTCTATTCTGGACGCCGGAACTACACGGTCCAGAGGCTCCAGTCTGATGGAATACTTAAGTAGTACAGACCTTGGATTACTTAACATAGGCAATCGCCCAACCTTCATGGTTTCTAATAGAGAAGAAGTGTTAGACATAACGCTCTGCTCGAATAGAATCAGTCACGAGTTGACGAATTGGCATGTATCAGATGAGGAATCATTATCTGATCATCGCTACATCTTCTTTGAACATTCAAATGTAACTGCGCAGACTTTGCGTTTTAGGAATCCCCGGTCAACAAACTGGGAACTCTACATTGAATTGGTTGCGACCAAATTTCATGGATATTCTCCGTTCATTGAAAATCCAAGTGATCTGGATGATGCCGTTTTTTTTTTTTTTTTACTTGTTCATTTATTTACAAGGCTCAAGCGCCAGCAGGCATAACGGAGCCGAATTCATTTGAAATCTTTTTTACATTTCGTTTTGATTCTTAATATCTAAGGTTAGCTTCGGGGAACCGTAAAACTCGCGGTTTAGTCGAGGTTAAGGAGAACAATATTTTAGGGAAGGATAGGATTGAGGGATCATTCCGTTGACTTTCAGCAGCGTTGTATTCTGGCATCTTTGCTGCTCGTCAAACTTCGAGTGGACAAACCGAAAACCTGTAACGACACAACAAGCGAGTTTCGAGGGGGCACAAGGTGGAGGAACAAACGACAAGACGGAGGAATCAAATATGGATTTCGGCTTGCTTCAAAAAATTGTACACAAGCTCCATATACACAAGGTCCTGCTTACCCAACACATCTCTAATGTCTTCCTTTTCTGGTTTCCCTTGGGCTCTGAGAGATGCACTAAGAACAGATCTGACAAAGTCGTATTCAGGGCATTCCCACACCACGTGATTAATATCTTGATAGCCTGCATCACAGCTACAGTGATTGCTATTGGTGAGCCCTATTCGATGGAGATGCGAGCCTAGAGCGTAGTGATTGGACATCAGTCGACACATGACCTTGATAAAGTCTCGACTGAAGTCCAACCCTTTAAACCATGGTTTCTTTGATACCTGTGGGAGAATGGAATGTAACCATCGGCCTAATTCTCCTGCATCCCATTTTTGTTGCCAACTGATCAAGGCTTGCTGACGAGCAATTGAGAAAAATTCGTTGAAAGCGATTTGTCTGTCATAAATATCGCCTTCCATAGCGCCCACCTTAGCAAGTGAGTCCGCTTTCTCATTGCCCGGAACGGAGCAATGAGAAGGGACCCAAACCAAGGTGATGGTATATAATTGATTAGATAGAGCACTCAGTTTAGATCGTATTTCGCGGAGGAAATACGTGGAGTGCTTTACCGGCCTCATTGATCGAATAGCCTCTATGGAGCTGAGACTATCCGTAAAAATGAAGTATTGATCAGAGGGAAGAGAGGCAATTCGCTCTAATGCATAATGTATAGCCGCTAGTTCTGCGACGTATACGGAGCAAGGATTTTGAAGTTTATGGGCGGCGCTATGAAATTCATTAAATACACCAAATCCAGTGGAATCATTTGTTTTTGACCCATCAGTGTAAAACGTTCTGTCGCAATTGACGTGACCGAACTTGCTTGCAAAAATTTTGGGAATGTGCTCCGATCGGAGCTGATCTGGAATTCCACGGATTTCATGCCTCATGGTCAGATCAAAAACTACAGCAGAATCAGAGAAGTTGGAGAAGCAACCATGATAGGGGACATTCCAAGAAGGGTTAACCTCCAGAGCCATGTACGAATAGTACAGTGTCATAAACTTTGTTTGAGGATTTCGTTCGATTAGCTTTTCAAAATTGCCAATTACCAAAGGATTTTGCACCTCACAACGGATGAGGAACCTAAACGACAGTTCCACGAAACGATCTGATAAAGGCAGTATACCTGCTAATATCTCTAAACTCATTGTGTGAGTCGAGTTCATGCAGCCTAACGCGATCCGAAGACATCGATACTGGATACGCTCCAGCTTCAGGATATGAGTTCTCGCGGCGGATTGAAAGCAAAAGCTACCGTATTCCAAAACCGATAGTATTGTCGTTCGATATAGCTTTATCAGATCTTCCGGGTGGGCTCCCCACCATGTTCCGGTGAGTGTACGCATGAAGTTGATTCTCTGTTGGCACTTCTGATACAGATACCTAATGTGCTTTCCCCAGGTGCACTTGGAGTCGAACCAGACCCCTAGATACATATGCGATAAACCCTGAGTGAGTGCCTTACCCGTAAATTGCAGCTCTAGTTCTGCTGGATTACGCTTCCTAGAAAAGACAACTAGCTCAGTTTTCTCCGGAGAGAATTCGATACCCAGCTTTACAGCCCATGCAGACAAATTGTCCAGAGTATCTTGCAAAGGTCCTTGCAGGTCGTCCGCCTCTGGTCCTGTAACAGAAACAACGGCGTCATCTGCAAGCTGTCTTAGCGAGCAATTTTCCATGAGACAATCGTCTATGTCTCTAACGTAAAAGTTGTAAAGCAGGGGGCTTAAGCATGAGCCCTGGGGGAGACCCATGTAACTTATTCGTGAAGTTGTTGAGTTTCCATGAGAAAAGTTCATGTGTTTCTCAGACAACAAATTGTACAAGAAGTTGTTCAAAATCGGGGAGAGTCCACACTCGTGGAGTTTGTCTGAAAGGACATCCATACAAACTGCATCAAAAGCCCCCTTAATATCCAAGAATACTGAGCCCATTTGTTCTTTTTGAGCATAGGCCAGTTGAATTTCTGTAGAAAGCAACGCAAGACAATCGCTCGTCCCCTTACCTCTGCGGAAACCAAATTGCGTATCTGATAGAAGGCCATTCGATTCAACCCATTTGTCGAGCCGATGTAGGATCATCTTCTCGAAAAGCTTCCGTAGGCACGACAGCATTGCAATCGGACGATACGAGTTGTGGTCCGACGCGGGTTTTCCAGGCTTTTGAATGGCAATAACCCTCACTTGTCTCCATTCATCCGGAACAATGTTGCTTTCCAAGAATGCATTGAATAAGTTCAATATGCGCCTCTTCGCGACGTCTGGGAGGTTTTTCAGCAAATTGAATTTTATTCCATCCATTCCTGGAGCTGAATTGTTACATGAAAGGAGAGCGAGTGAGAATTCTACCATTGAAAAGCGTGAATCCATTTCAGTTCTTTCATTTGAATATTCACGAAATATCGCCTGTACTTGAACGGAATCCGGACAGACTTTCTTCGAGAAATCGAAAATCCATCGAGGCGAGCTTTCTCTGTCCTCGTTAACTGACGACGCGTTGCGCATTCTTTTACCAACCGTCCAGAGCGTTCGCATAGAAGTCTCCCGTGATAATCCATTGACGAATTTTCTCCAATAACCGCGTTTTTTCGCCTTCACTAGACTCTTGAACTTACGATCGAGTAAGGTGTACCGCTCGTAATTATCTCGTACGCCGCGTTTTCGGTATGCTTTGAACGCGGTGGATCTTTCTCGGTAAACTCCGGTACATTCGTCGTCCCACCACGGAGTGGGCGGCCGCCGACGTATTGATGCTCCCGGTATTGCGCGACGCTGAGTTTGAAGAGCACTGTTAATGATCAACCCGGATAAGAATCGATATTCTTCCAACGGAGAAAGATCCTCGACCGACTGCACGCCATCGGTGATCAACTCGGCGTATTTTCCCCAGTCAATATGTTTCGTGAGGTCATAAGCGAGGTCGATCTGGCGAGCTTGACACGAACTATTGGTAATTGAAATTTTGATTGGCAGGTGATCACTACCATGGGGATCCTGAATCACTTTCCACGTGCAATCCAATGATAGTGAATTCGAACAGATTGAGAGGTCTAACATACTTGGAGGATCTGGAGGTTTTATTCTCGTTGCTTCCCCTGAGTTCAAAATTGTCAAGTTGAAATAGTCGCAGAGGTCATACAACATAGTTGCGCGATTGTCGTCCTTCGGTGACCCCCAGGCTGTACCGTGAGAATTAAAATCTCCTAGGATCAACCACGGCGCTGGCATAGCGCAGCATATAGCCGAAAGGTCTCGGCGAGATACTTTAGCACTCGGCGGTATGTATACACTGGCTATGCTAATACTTTTACTTCGGATTGTAAAATGACATGCAACTATTTCAATGCCTGTCATCGGGGGGAAATCAATTCTATAAAAGGAGTGAAGCTTGTTGATCCCCAAGAGTACTCCTCCATACCCATCCCCTCGATCCAGGCGGATAATGTTAAAATCGTGGAAAGAGATGTCTTTATCTGAAGTGAGCCATGTTTCACAAAGAGCAAATATGTCGCAGCGGCTGCTGTGAACTAAAAATTTGAACGCGTCAATATTTTTGATAATGCTTCTGCAATTCCACTGTAGTACTTCGATCATATCCCCGACCTCGTTGGTTAAATTATCCATCGAAAGATATGAACGAGTCAAGAATCGGCCAACTTGAAGCCAATCGCTTCAGAAGAGGTTTCACATAAGGAAGAATCATATTGATAAGACTTCTAATGGTGGGTGAGACTTCCAACGTTTCGTAGATGATATCCACTAACCCAGAAAGAGTCATTTTTCCAGAAGCCTCGGCCTGATTTGGCCGATTTCCCCGGAAGGTTTGTTGGTTTTCTGAGCGAAAAATTGGGGCATCTGGGGTTTTTGATGCTCCCGGAAGTGACGGGAAGTCTCCAGACGAGAATGTGAAGCCTGGAGGTGAAGTCTTTTTGGTATTTCCGGCACTTCTTGATTTTTCCAGAGGATTTTGATGCGTTTGTTGAACAACAGGTACGTTCTTAGAAACCTGCTGTTGCAAGTGCCGCTTTGTAGCAGCACGTTTCCTTTTCGAACCTGTTTCAATTATTGTGTACACTTCGCAATCCTCAGAGCCAGAGCCTTGATCATTATCCGGCAGAGATGCGAAGATGTTGTTGCTAGTGTTTGAAGAGGCTGATGGTGCAGCAGTCGGAGAGATCTTTTTCAAAATTTCTGCATAAGATCGCTTCGACCGCTGTTTCAAAGAGCGCAGGGTATGTCGCTCTTTTTCAATGTACCTCGGGCATGCCGCGAGCTCATGTGGAGCCTGCCCACAGCACACACACTTTGGATCCTTGGTACAAGAACCCTCCATGTGTTGCTCGCCACACTTGTTGCAACGTGGTTTATTGCAACAGTACAATGAGGTGTGACCCAGCTGTTGGCACTTTTCGCAGTGCATAACCGTCGGAACATAAAGACGCACAGGTAATCGAAGTAAACCAATCACGAGAACATCCGGGAGAGCTGACCCAGAGAAAGTAATTCGAAATGAATTTGACGGCTTTTTTGAGCCATCCGGTGACACGTGATTCATTTGGATCGCATCAAGTATTTGAACCGGAGGAACGGCACGATTTTTAAACCCCCCAGTTCCAGACATGATGTCGGAACGTGTCAAAAAGGGTTCGGTGACAACACCTATGCATTCTACCGTAGCGCTCGGGATGTAAACATGGTACTCCATCAAAAACAGCTCAAAGGCAGCAATCTTGTTAGCCTGTTCGCGATCACTCACTGTGATGCGCAATTTGTCACGGCTGGGAGAAGCGACCTCGATTATGCCTCGGAACGACTTTGTCAGATCTTTTTCAATTTGTAGTTTGTTTAACGGTTTTCCTTTGGGCCGAAAAAAAACCAGAAAGGGACCCTTAGATCCGGGTGGATAAGCTCGGCGGCGGGGGGTCGCTTGCGCAGTACCAGAAGTTGAAGGGGAGACGGATGTAAGATTAGCGGTGGAGGCAGATTCGAGCGATTCTGTTTGGCTACATGTCAAATGGTTTACTGCGCTATTCAGCGGAGCGGATTTTCCATTTTCGTCCGTCTCCATGGTATTCACATCCTCAGATAACAAAACTTGTTCGAATGGAAGGATAGGAGGAGTAATTTCATCATCCGAAATAAAAAATTGCGATGGACCCCCGCCCTCATCAGAATCTTCCATCGTGGGATTTCCACTCCACACGAATGGTGATAGAAAAAACTATTCCTAATGGCGTTTAAAAAAAAAAAAAAAGAAATAAAAAATAAACACAAAGTCGGTGCAAAGTTCTAAAAGGAAGAATTGGTTTGCACTTTATGTGAATTAATCACTTTTCAAAATAATAATTAAAAAAAAAAAAAAAAAAAATTGAGAAAAAAAAAAGTTGGTATTAAATGGGTTAATTAATCAGCGGAGAAGAAGGCTCGAAAAATGCGAAAATTTGTTTACCTCAACTACGGTACCACTGCTTTCAGTCCATACACCCGAAACAATGAGCGACTGGATGGATGGCCTTGGAGCGTAGGTACGGTAAATCGCTCGCCGGCGATACCGTCGGTGATGTATGCTTTGCTGCTAGCTCTCAGCAGCTATCGTCGAAAATGATGATTTGATGACGATACTGGTGCCGGTTTTTGGATGTAATGCCGGCTCGCGTGGGTAAAGTTGCACAGTCCTACCGGTGTGGGGAACTGCTTTGGCTTGTCCACCGTCACAGGTAAGCTGCTTCCTTCGGAATGCGCGTCACCTGAGCACTATCACTGCGCGATTCAGCGATTAATAATCGCAAAAAAAAAACCCTTAAGTGGGCGAAAAAATGTACGATTACGTGCCGTATGACTGAGATAGGAACTTTGTCGACCTACTCGTAAGAGCGCACAACAAGGAATGGATGATGCCGTTGATACTACAACATCCTACATTATGGAAGCTTTTGAAGAAGCATGTCCTCTGCGGTCTGTAAAGACTACAAGAGGGACCCCATGGTGGAATTCCGATCTGACTAGACTCAGGAAACAATGTAGAAGGAGTTGGAACAGACGCCATTCAGCTGGATCAGAGTCGTTCAAGTCAGCTCGCAAGGCTTACAAGAAGGCTCTTCGTTCTGCTGAACGATCCGGCTGGAAAAACCTTTGTACAAATGTTTCCAGTTTGAGTGAAGTCAGTCGGTTGAACAAAATTCTTGCAAAATCTAAGGATTTCCAAGTGAACGAAATTCGCTTACCTAATGGTGACTTTACTTCTTCCGATGAAGAAGTTTTAGAATGTTTATTCAATACACACTTCCCCGGATGTGTGGACATAGCATCTACGGATGAACCAAATGTCTTTTCATGTAGTTACGAGTCTCTGGCCTCGGCTCGCAGTATCGTAACTACTGAATCGATTCAATGGGCACTTAATAGTTTTGCTCCTTTCAAATCTCCAGGAGCGGATGGGATTTATCCTGTTCTGCTCCAAAAGGGATTTGAGTCTATCAAACATGTTTTGAAAAAGCTACTTGTAAGCAGTTTTGCTACCGGGTACATTCCCAAATCCTGGCGTGATATTACTGTAAAGTTTATCCCAAAAGGAGGACGTGCGTCGTATGAGGAAGCGAAGAATTTTAGACCAATCAGTCTGACCTCTTTTCTTCTGAAATGTCTGGAACGCATTATCGATCATCACATCCGTGATGTTTATTTGGCAAACATGCCTCTTCATGTGAATCAACATGCTTACCAATCTGGAAAGTCCACTGTGACTCTTTTACACAAAGTTGTATACGATATCGAGAAAGCATTCGCTCAGAAGCAATCGTGCTTGGGTGTTTTCTTGGATATTGAGGGTGCCTTCGATAACGTGTCTTTCGATGCCATATTGGAAGCCGCACGAAATCATGGGCTACCTACAATGATTACCAATTGGATTCATCAAATGCTCAAAAACCGACATCTCTTCTCGACATTGCGTCAAGCAGCGATTCGAAAATTGAGTGTTTGCGGATGCCCCCAAGGGGGAGTCTTGTCACCACTTTTGTGGAATCTCGTAGCAGATACGCTATTGAGGCAACTCAATAATTGCGGTTTTCCAACTTATGGATTTGCCGACGACTATCTAGCTCTGATAGTTGGTATGTGCATAAGCACCCTATTCGACCTGATGCAAAGTGCTCTTCAGGTAGTCGAGAGTTGGTGTCGCCAATATGGCCTTTCGGTTAACCCGAATAAAACATCTATTGTTCTTTTTACGGAAAGACGAAACCGCGATGGAATTCGACCTTTACGTCTTTTTGGCACTGAGATTAATGTGACTGATCAAGTAAAGTATGTCGGAGTCATTCTAGATTCCAAACTTTCATGGACACCTCACATTGATTTCAGAGTCAAAAAAGCTTGCATGGCCTTCGGTCAATGCCGGCGAACCTTTGGTAAAACTTGGGGCCTCAAACCCAAATATATCAAATGGATTTACACAACAGTTGTTCGACCAATATTGGCATATGGATGTCTTGTGTGGTGGCAAAAGGGCGAAGTGAGAAAAATCCAATCAAAATTGGGCCATCTCCAAAGGATGTGCTTGATGGCGATGTCTGGTGCGTTCTCTACAACTCCCACAGCGGCGCTCGAGGCCCTTTTCGACGTTGCGCCATTACACATATATCTTAAACAAGAAGCACTTTCTTGCTCTTACCGTTTATAGGTACTGGATCTACTGGAGAAAAATCCAGTGAATCGTAGATCTACACACACTTCGTTGTTTCCACTTTTGGTGAATTGGGACAAAATTGTCCTTGCTCCAAGTGATCTCACAATTGCTTGTAACTTTCCTTACAGGACATTTACCACACAATTCCCTTCACGGGAAGAGTGGACGTCTGGCTATTTGGAAAGAAGTATATCAAACAATATAGTATGTTACACTGATGGCTCCCTTCTTGAAGGTAGAGCTGGTGCAGGAGTATATTCTCGTGAGCTAAGGCTGAATCAGTTTTACTCACTTGGTAGAAACTGCACCGTTTTTCAGGCGGAAATATTTGCTCTTATGTGTGGAGTGCAATCAGCACTTCAACAGCGCGTAATGGGTAAAGTCATATACTTCTGTTCAGATAGTCAGGCTGCTATAAAAGCTCTCGCTTCGGCCAACTCAAGGTCGAAGCTTGTTATCGCATGTCGAACTCAAATTGAGGAACTGAATTCAGTCAACTCTGTAAACCTTGTATGGGTACCTGGCCATTCTTCCATCGCTGGAAATGAATTGGCTGATGAGCTAGCTCGCGATGGAGCATCGCATGACTTCATTGGCCCTAAGCCGGCTATTCCAATTTCGAAGTGCTGGGTGAAGCTTCAGATAAACTCTTGGGCGGCAACTCAGCACAAGCAATATTGGAATAGTTTGGAGTCGTGTCGTCAAACAAAATTGTATATTACTGAGCCCTCTCCAAAGGTGGCGAAGTATTTAACAAATCTGTCAAAGCAGAATTGCAGTCTCTTGGTCAGAGCGTTGACAGGCCACTGCCGACTCAACTATCATAAGCATAAGCATAAGCATAAGCATAGATGACCGTACAATTCGTAGTTGCTACTCCGTGATTGACCAGAACAATCGAAGTTGCACAGGGAATTAATGAATGGGGCTTGGGATTAGCTTACCATTCTTCAATGTGCACAAATCGAGAGCTCAAATTTAAAAGTCAATAACGGCGCCGGCCACGTCCTTACGGTCATCGGGGAAGGGAAGGAATGTTAGTGTGACTACCGTTGTTACTAGAGACCGAGATCACCTCTGCATCTCCACGGTTGTCATGGAGAGGATATTGGGTTAGTGGGATAAGGTAAAGATCTGGGAGTCACCAATGTTTGGTGATGCGAGCCATGATATAATCACGCCTAACCGGATTCGCGAAATAATTCGATAATCGCATTAAACGCCGAACAAGTGTTCGTCACTCGCCCACGCAAGAGCAAGCGACGCGATCAATAGATCAAACACTACTAGCGATCCGCGGCGCTTTTTCATTTCTCTGAGCGAACGACGCGCGACAAGTTTGATCCTGCCCCCATCGCCCGCCCCCGCAGGAGCAAGCGTCAAGGTCGAAGGATCAAACAATACTTACGAACCGATCACTTTTTCACCGCTTCACTACCGACGCGCGACATATTTGATCCTGCCCTCATCACCCGCTCCCGCAGGAGCCAGCGTCAAGGTGGAAGGATCAAACACTACTAACGAACCGATCACTTTTTCACCGCTTCACTACCGACGCGCGACATGTTTGATCCTGCCCTCATCACCCGCCCCAGCAGGAGCAAGTGTCAAGGTCGAAGGATCAAACACTACTCTATTCAAAAGATGTTTTTATTAATGACGAAAACTGAAAATTACATGTATATATTTTAAATTATATGAAACAGGAATAATGCCGACACTTGTAGTGACGAACTATACATAGTTTGAAAATTACATATGAGTATTACTGTGCATTTTGTCTCGATATGGTACAAGTTTTAAAAAATACGTCAACATTCACAATGTCGAACAATTCAAAAGATAATTTTTAATAACGTATAAAAGAGACAAATATATGTATATTGAAATTGTATAAGGAAAAAAACATAATGCCGACACTTATAGTGACGAACCATACAAAGTTTGTTTTAAAATTACTTAAAACTTACGCTTTCAAGAAAATATGTGTTATCACAAGAATGAAACGAACTCACCAGTTGGTAATCCATCCTCGACTGAACACAAAACTGATACTGACAGCAAAACTTCTTGGCGTCCCGAAAACAAACCGTCTTGCTTGTGCCTTCCAAATACCTACCCAGAAAGACGCTCCAAAACAGAAAAAAAAATCTTAGGAGCCGAAAACACGCGCGAAACCGTGAGCCAAATCTATCGGACGACGCAAAACCGAACTGTCCTGCTTGGGCTTCACGAAGCACTACCCAGCAAGACGCTTGAAAACAGGAAAAAAAAAAATCTCCGGCGACGAAAACATGCGCGAAACTGTGAGCCAAATTTATCGGACGACGCAAAACCGTACTGTCCTGCTTGGGCTTCACGAAGCACTACCCAGCAAGACGCTTGAAAACAGGAAAAAAAAAAAAAAAAAAAAAATCTCCGGCGACGAAAACATGCGCGAAACCGTGAGCCAAATTTATCGGACGACGCAAAACCGAACTGTCCTGCTTGGGCTTCACGAAGCACTACCCAGCAAGACGCTTGAAAACAGGAAAAAAAAAAATCTCCGGCGACGAAAACATGCGCGAAACTGTGAGCCAAATTTATCGGACGACGCAAAACCGTACTGTCCTGCTTGGGCTTCACGAAGCACTACCCAGCAAGACGCTTGAAAACAGGAAAAAAAAAAATCTCCGGCGACGAAAACATGCGCGAAACCGTGAGCCAAATTTATCGGACGACGCAAAACTGAACTGTCCTGCTTGGACTTCACGAAGCACTACCCAGCAAGACGCTTGAAAACAGGAAAAAAAAAATCTCCGGCGACGAAAACATGCGCGAAACTGTGAGCCAAATTTATCGGACGACGCAAAACCGTACTGTCCTGCTTGGGCTTCACGAAGCACTACCCAGCAAGACGCTTGAAAACAGGAAAAAAAAAAATCTCCGGCGACGAAAACATGCGCGAAACCGTGAGCCGCCACTGCCGACTCAACTATCATATGGCAAATATTCAGCGTGCTGAATTTGTGTGTGATAGTTGTGACTCCGATTATGGAACTTCGTATCACCTGATATGTAACTGTCCAGTTTTTGCGCAAATGCGATTCCAATTATTTGGTAAACACTTATTAAGTGAAACTGAATACAGAAGCCTGAATCTTCAGGACATCCTGTTATTCTTAACCCGCTGTGGTAATGAGCTATAGGCTCTCTTTACGCTCATGCGTTTTGCAGTGCCCTTTTTAGGGCGCTGTTCGAACCCATTGTGGTATGGAGCTACATGCTCTCATTTCGCTTATGCGATCTTCCCTCTTCAAGGGACCCCACTCCTATTTCCTCCCATCTTTCCCTTCCCTTTCCTCTCCCATCGGGTAGATGATGAAATAGGCTCAAATATGGCGATGGCACAAATCTCCCAACTGGTGGGGAACGTGCCTTTGGAGCCGGCCTTCTGATACCTGATACCCCCTGAAACAGGTTTTGCCAGGACATAGGGCACTAAGAATCTCCTGCGTGCTCGAATTGTGCTGGTGTAGAGGATACAGCGGAGCAAGTTGTGATCGATTGGGCAATCGATTTCATTCATTGTTGTGGGATCTCCGTTTCATTGTTGTGAGAGATCGCATGCTCGCTACATCCGGAGGGAACACGTCCCCCAACAATATAATACAGTTAACTCTCCCTTACTCGATATCGATTTAGAGAACCATAGTAAAAGTTGGTTTTCATGGCTAACTCGATGGTCCCTTGGAACGCAGTTGCACTGCTTTTGTGTTCTGTAACTCGATACCTCCCTAGCTCGATGGTCCCTGTGGGGTGTGTATGTTTAATACCTTTCCCCTTACATGTGTATGTTTAATACCTTTCCCCTTACTGGCTGACAGCTGAGACGGTAATGCATGCGTATGCTATGATCGCAATATTAGTGTGTGCGTGATGTGGCCGTCAGTCTTCCAATCGCCTCAAGTCAGTCAGTGTTAGATCTCCGGTGAAGTAAGTCACATTCCGGGTGATTCTTCCACACTGTTATAAGATGGCTGACAGTCTCCCAATTTGGGATTGTCGATTATTTACATTGGCGATCCTGCCAGGAGCTTATTATTGACATTGCTTATTTGTAAGCCAGGTGTGAAGAATCACTCGGAATGGCAGTTCAATTGAAGGAGCGGTTCATAAACATGGTGATACAGCTAGCAAATTGTGATTGAGTGTGTAAGGTGCAGTGTGCAACGAAAACGACCGATGGAAAAGTGTATGAGAAAACCTGTGGTGCGTAAAGAAAACCACCCTGGTAGAGTAAATGGAGGCGTAATGAAAACCTTCCAAACAAAAATTGGGTGTGTAATGAAAACCACCCGGGACAAATAGGGTGCGTAATGAAAACCACCCGGGAAAAAAATAGGGTGTGTAATGAAAACCACCCGGGGAAAAAAATGGGTGCGTAATGAAAACCACCCGGGAAAAATAGGGTGCGTAATGAAAACCACCCGGGAAAAAAATAGGGTGTGTAATGAAAACCACCCGGGAAAAATAGGGTGTGTAATGAAAACCACCCGGGAAAAAATAGGGTTTGTAATGAAAACCACCCGAGGAAAAATAGGGTGTGTAATGAAAACCACCTGAAAAAGGGGGGCGTAATAAAAAACAACCCGGGAAAATAAATATTGTGGGTAATGTAAACCACCAGATAAAAATAGGGAAAAATGGGGTGTAATAAAAAAACACCCGAAAAAAAATGGTGTGTAATGAAAAACACCCAAAAAAAGGTAATGAAAACCACCTGATGAAAAATAAACCCAGGAAAAAGTAATGAAAACCACCGGATGGAAAACAGGGTGTGTAATGACAAACCCTCAGAAAATAGGGTTTGTAAAGAAAACGACTTGAAAAAATAGGGTATGTAGTGAAAACCACCTGATAAAATAAGGTGTGTATTGGAAACCCTCTGAAAAAATTGGTGTGTAATGGAAACTATTCGAAAATAATAGGAGGTGTACTACAAAATAACCCGGAACGAAATAGGATGTGCACAGTGGGAATTCACTCGGTGGGGGTTCGCTACATGGAATGACTCGATGCTTGGATGTTCGCTGGTTGAAAAATATTCCAACTAAGAAGCCCTCGAATTTCAAGACGAGATGTCAAACTGACTTTGACGTCTGAGCATCGTCGCAAGGAAGTTACCATATATAGAACAAATGTGCATGTATATGTGCGTTTCGTGACGATTTGCACTCCAGATGCGTGAGTATGTAGCATTTTCACCATCTCTCAGTCGTTCCAACTAACGGGACGGATTCGCTAGATGGAAGGCAGTCGTGTTCCAACCAGCAAATCCCCGCTGTAATAGAAACCAATCGGGAAAATAGAGTTTATAATGAGACCTGAGAATAATTGCTTGTGGTAATGACCTCCTGAGAGAAATAATGCAAATCACGAAAAACATGGTTTGTAATGAATACCACCTGAAAAAAATATGGTGTGTAATGGAAGCCATCTGAAAATGAATGTGTAATGAAAACCTCTAAAGAAAATGGCATATCGGGATAACCCCCAGAGACAGGTAATGAAAATTGTCTGAGAAAAGTCGATAATATTATCTGATGCGTAATGAGAATCGTGTAGACAGAGTGAAATGGTATGTCGGGACAACATGAAAGGTTGGAATCTGTAGTGTTTAAGAAAACTCACCAAGAAGTTTATTTTGTTTATCTAGATTCTAGAGTGTTAACGAAATTCACTCTCTGAAACTGGATAAGTAAACACTACATATAAAACGAATCAGAAATACGGAACAGTGATCTTTGGGGACTGGCCTGGTGTAGTGGGTAGAGCACATATCCCTCATACCAAAAATCTAGGATTGTATCTCAACTCCGGTATAGTCACTTATGACGCTAAGGTTACAGTTATTATTATTATTTTTATAAAAGAGACTTACAGCTGAGATAACTAAGGTTACGATCGACTTACTTCGGAAGTGAAATTAAGGCATTAAGCTCGAGATTAATAAGGCCAGAGTTATCACGTTAATGAAAAAATAAGCAAGTAATATTTTGTTGAATTTTGGATTGAATGGATTATAAAAGATGAGTATCTAGAAATTTACGAGAAATTGTTGTGATCCTGAAAGTTGGTTAGAGTTCAGTTTTTTATTTGATACTACCATAGTTAATCTTGAATAAGTTGCAGATACAACGAAAGATCGATTCTCAAGTTAAAATCAATCGAGTACAAGAATTTGGTGACACAGGCAGTGTTGATAGACTCACACTCAAAATCTCAATCAATACACTCTCCCGTGAGAGCAAACTCATCAGAGATCTGCTTCGCAAATCTCACGCTTGAGATTTTGATGCAAAATCAACTCAATCAACTCAAATCGTAAAAAATGATTCAATCGCAAAACCCGGCAAAATCTCGTGAAACCCGAATGTTGTTGTTTACGTTAGAAAGGATTAACATAATTTTACCAGACTAACAAGAAATTATTGCCATGAGTGAGTAAACTGTGGAAATACGAGATAATGAGTTAAAAAGGTGAGCCAAATCATCCACGATTTTTTGACTGTTGAGTTGCATGATTGACAACTCACGCATGAAAAATCTCAAGCGTGAGTTGTGAGAAATTGAGTTTTTCGCAACACTGGACACAGGTCGGGCATCTGGAGATGGAACTCGTGAAAATATGATTAAGGATGAAGTGATTGTTCAAAGAGAGCCGGCTTCATGGAGTCAGACAACTTCCCATTTAACGGCGAGAATGTTGCAATATATTTCAACGGCTGCTGATGTGAATACTCTACTACTACCTATTGAATATGGAATACTACAACATCGAAAACGGGTGAACATAAAAATGGAAAATACACGTCTGTCACGTGAATGACCATCGCCACGTTGAAGTTGTGCACGAAAATTGTTGGTTTTTATCCCTCATATGTTGTACAGAATACAAAAGCGCGACCAAAAAGTGTTGGAAGTTTGTGTTAACTATAGAGCTCAAAGTTAATAGCAGTTCGGAGATGAACCAGTTAAAAGCGTGAAAATCTCCTTAAAGCGAAGTATGCACTTCAACAGAAAAGTAATCGCCTATCTCGATGCGTGGGAAATTTCTTGCAAGAAATGGTCAAGAAAAGTATTTTTCTTTGATCGCAGTACGCAGTTGAAATGAAATGTCATTTCAAATGGAGCTCACTGTAGAAAATTTCTTGACCATTTCTTCCGCAGAAAATTTTACTTTTCTTGAGCGGAACAGCATACTTAGCTTAAGAATGTATTGCGCAGTTCCCACCTTATTGAACCCCGCACTTCAGAAGTGCGGGCGGGTTCATAAGTGCGGAAACGTCAAACCCTTTGTTTTCGCCATTGGCGGGCAAGAAAAGGCAGTGAATCTGTTTCGCGCCAACGAAAATTGTTTACGTTTTATCTAAAGCATGTGCTCTCAGCAGGGTTGCTAGTTTGATTGTTTTATTTGTTTCATGAAAACTTGCTTGTAAAACATTTGTAAAAGTATGTCAGCCATTTGAAATAGGCTTGTTCGATTATAATTAATTGTGACAATGATGCAATCAAGTGCAAATCTGCATTTGGATAGAAAAAACAATGTAATTTGTCGCGTAAATGTACATTTGAAGAACTTTGGGTATGGATCAATTTGCTTAGAAACATATTTGGAACCACTGCTTGGTGACCTTCGAAGTGCGATACTTTCGCAATAATCCATTTATCAACTTTCCCAATAATCCATTTATCAAAGCAAAGCACAATATAATAATGGGAACTATGTTTCTGAAAAGAAAAGTAATCGCCTTCCTTCATGCGTGGAAAATTCATTGCAAGAAATGGTCAAGAAAATCAATTTTTATTAAATGGGTCCTAAAATGTTTAATGAATTCTTGTTTTTATTTAATAATACGAAAGAGCATGTTATTGCAACTACTTTAGCAAGTTTTCCAGCTCAAATAACGGCTATAACATTTTTAAACTTCAATTTTAAAAATGGTTTCGAATATGAACCTTGACACTTGTGATCTTGTTTGACATTCACTTTTTCGACAAAAATGCCACAGGGCATATAGTTTGAACACTGGGGTTGTTCCTATCTGACATTTAGGAAGGGACACGGAAAACAAAATATACCCAACATTTGAGTTTAAACCAAAAGGTGTGACAGAATCATAAAAAAATATTTTTTGTACTTAAACCAATGAAAATCAATTAAAAATTGAGTAAACATGTGTTTCTGCCCTAAACTTAAGCGTTTGGTACTAAAATTGAGACAGGGCTTTAGGACTCTAATCACAGTACGCAGTTGAGAAAGTATGGCGCTTCACACGTTACTCGCTGTAGAAAATTTCTTGAACATTTCTCCCAACTAACAATTTTAGCGCTATAAGCCAAGATTATTTGCTTTGTGCTGTATAACAGTTGAATTGAAGCAGCGAACGCAGCAAAAAAATGAAAGCTGTCAAAAATAGAACAAACAGCGTTAATACAGCTGTAACGCAAACGTTTTGCAGCTGCATTCTAAGCTGAAAAATATGTCGTCGGTTATCGCTTTGGTGCTTTCACTCAGCTGTAACTCAACACCGTAAAATATAGCAACTTATTGATGTGGAATAAAACTCCCCATCATTAATCCGGCTGCTTCTATACAATATGATTTGCTATGCTGCTGAATATATAATTAAAAAGCGCTTTGTTGTCAGTTATACAGAGAGCATACAGCAGTAAGCTGTAAAACAACAACTTGTGGCGCATCTACACAACTTGCTGGATGTTAACATTGCGTTTTGAAGCTTCACACCCTTTTACAGCCTGATGATGTGGTGTAAGCATGGCTATAACATCTTTGAAGATCATTATAAAATATTGTATGTATTGTTTTCCATGTAGAACAAAACGGTGTGTTTTCTTTGCCTTTCGATATATACTGTGGTGGCAGGAAGGACAGCGTCGAGACTTGTGGATGCAGAGATCGTGAGTTCGATCGAAAGCGGTGGCAGGTACTTTAATTGTGTAACGTTGGGAACAATAAATTCAGATACTCATGACATGAATTCCGGAAGCTGTGAATCGATAATGCAGCTGTTAATCGATAATGCAGCGAAACTGTATACAAATTATTCAACAGTTGCGAAAGGGTTGAGAAAACGCCTTCCGAAGATGTTACCAGGCTACTTGTCGTATAACTGTAGAGATAGAGCAATGATAGGTATGAATAAGAGCTGCCAACACAGCTTAAAAATAGCTGTTAGATTCGCCAGTTTTGTTGGTAAAAGGATCGCATAGAAGCTTTCGTTCGTATGTACAGCGCCTTTACTCAGCATAAAGCCGTAAAAAGAGAGTTTAGAGAATGTTTACATTTGCACTAAATGTTAGTTGGGCTGTCAGGGAAACTCACTTTTCATGGGCGAAACAGCATTCTTAGTGTTGTACTTTGAATGGAAGTTTACAGTCAAATACTCCGAATATCGATGCATTGCTTGAGTTCAGATCATTTTGACCAAGAAACATTTTCCAATGCCAAAACAAAAGTTGTGGAGATTTTGAAGATATTTTTTTTTAGAAGATAATGTGCTTAACGAAGAAAGAAAGAAGAACCTATCAAAAGTTCTAAAAAAATATACAATAATAGGATATCGTGAAAGAGGTTAAACAAATAAATCAGAACATAACTATATACACAGTCAGTTGAGCTCGGCTAATTTTCATTCTTTTGCCGAGATCCGCACAGCCGAGCGGTCAGCAACTCAGATTTAGCTGATATGTCAGCAAAAGATCAAGTTTGGTTATAGCAGCACCTTCGGGTGCTGCTGACATCAAACGTCACTTCTGCTGAGATGTCAGCAAACGAACTTTAACCGACATTTGCACAGCTGAGATCGGCATTCTGATTTAAGAGTGTAATTAATTGCATTGAAATATAAATATTGCTTACACTAGAACGGCGCCAATGATTTTTTTTTTCGGAGAAGAAGGAGAATGTGGGGTGTGTATGTTTAATACCTTTCCCCTTACATGCGTATGTTTAATACCTTTCCCCTTACTGGCTGACAGCTCAGACGGTAATGCATGCGTATAGTGGTTTTCACGCCCGATGGTATGGGTGCCCTAGTGTAGATGTAGTTGTGAACCTTAGAGGAAAACAATATGCACTCTGTCTCGAAAAACACCCAGAATCCGTGTATAAATTTTTCAAACTAGGTAATATTTCCATATGCATTTTGATGAGTCTGGAAAGCGTGTGCAAGTTTCTTTGAGAAAAACATAAACAAACTGTGTATGACGAGCGTATGCTAGTCTACGTGTGTTCAAATGTCACTAAGCTCTATGCTATGATCGCAATATTAGTGTGTGCGTGATGTGGCCGTCAGTCTTCCAATCGCCTCAAGTCAGTCAGTGTTAGATCTCCGGTGAAGTAAGTCACATTCCGGGTGATTCTTCCACACTGTTATAAGATGGCTGACAGTCTCCCAATTTGGGATTGTCGATTATTTACAGTCCCTTCAATATCGAGTAAAGGAGAGATGACTGTAGAGAGAATGTGTGCGAATGCCGAGTGCTGGAATGCAGTAACTACGGCTGTCACTCACATATGCAGTTTGCCTAGGCAAAGTTTATCTGATTGCAGATATCTCCCTTGTAAAAACAAACATGTGGGTCCCCCATTTCAGAGCCCGTTACCTGCTCTGCCGATACATATTAGGCACGTAGCGATTTGCCCATATGGCTTACGCTGCGGAACTCCTTCGCAGTTTACTCCTGTCGGGGCGATTGCGTTTCCACACCTTATGGGCCTCCCCAACTGCATGAGGCTGCTATATGTTCAGCGGTTCCAAAATATACTAATTATTCGATTACCCATAACCAGTGAATCAAATTGTCATCAAAACAGACAAAAAACAAACAACAAAGCAAGCTCGCTCACAACCGTTTATCCCAACTGTTGTGGATAGAGATACAATCAAAAGCAAAATTGTCATGACAATCACAGGGCGCAACATTGTTGCAACCTTTTCTATTCGCGATTAATCAGTTATTTTTAACTCAAAACCAAATTTGTTTTATGGATGCTGTTCGATAGTTGTCAATATTTAACAACACGGAGAAAGTTCTCGAAAATTGCAATGTGAAGCCCAGAAAATCGCTGCACAAGTGATGATCGATCATTGTCATATTCTGTTCAAGTGATGATAAACTCATGTTGCGGAATAAAATTGTTGCAACAAGAATAGAAGATGACAATGTCTTTGTTGCTGCGTGTTTGGTGACAATTGATTCACTGCCCATAACATATCACCGTGTAAAATACGACGGACGTCAGCAGGGAACCAGGTAGAGATCGGCGACTTCGTGGAAGAACGGTAATACGCTAACTCTACGCAGTGGAAGAGGACCTGGCGACCCTAAATGTTCGGGGCAACTAGGGAATTATCACCCAAGAACGACGAAAATGGAGCTCTATAATATACCCAGCAACGCTGTGGCCTTTAAGCTTTCTACATAGCAACAAAACCACGTTGTCTACCACCGACCATGTACTTTATCTTTGTGGTATTGATTTTGAGCCCAATTGTTGTATCCTTTTTAAAAGACGGGTACCTATGCCTTTTCCACATCTAGGCGGTCAATCCCGGTTATTGCTTGGCTTTCGCAGCATATACAATACAATCGTGGGAATTCGATCCCTCACGGTATTCGTTGTAAAACATGATCGGCAGCGTTCCATGTGTAATAATTACGGCATTTTAAGGCTCTCTTCAGAGACGTCGTTTTTGCTCTCTGGGTTCGAACCGGTCAGTTCCCAATGCACCTCTTCAAATCTAGGGCAGTTGAAGACTATGCGTTCCGATAGCCTCTAATACATTATCACTGTTTGCCCAAAATGATGACACTGCATGTCCAACACGGTATAGGTACATACTTACTAGTTGTGCTCAGAAAGAAAAAACTGCGTCAAGCGAAAGTTAACTTATTCATATTTAATGTTTATCTACGCTTACGTTTCGGGAATGAGCCGGAGAATATGATTCTTTGCAGCAATTCATGTTGTAACATGACATTCGATTCCATTATCATCATTCGTCGCACGTTTATGACCTCCCTTCATCCTCTGTTAATGGGATGAAGAAAGCAAGCTTGATATAAGTAAACTTCTCTGCGATGCAAAGATGAGGCGATTTTTTTTTTTGTCAGTAGCGATAGGGGTAGTACTGGGACTCTTAATCTGCCCTAAGCTCCTTCCCAACATTTGCTTTTATAAGCCTCTATTACGTTCATCACACAGACGTTCCTAAGCAATGTTGCTCAAATGGTCACTGTGTACCCTAGCAGCAATCAGCCCTTACCGTAGTTTTGAAGTCTTGTAGTTCAGACTACTATCAAACTATGGTAAGGCCTGAAATGCTACTAGAGTGGTTAAAGTGAAGAACGAAATAGTTTTATTAAAAGGTCCTCATTCCCCATTTCATTTCATCACTCACTATCGTCACTTTTATTTTCGACACTATATATATCACTATCGTATATCACCGATTATCACTCATCAACTTTCCATTATATCACTTTTCATATCACACCATTTTCATATAAATTCATTGTTATTACCATTTACCATCTGTTAGCATTACTAAGTAACTAAAAGATACTCAATTTAAATGTTTCATTATTTTTGTTGCTGTAGAGTCATTACTATTCAAACTACAATTTAGCACTATCAAAAAAGTTAAAGTAAAACAAAATCACTTAGATCCATTCTTCTGCACTCGCTGTCATTATTAACACGTTTATCATGCATGTTTGAAGAACTAGGCAATAATGTTTATATTCAGAGAAATGATTGCAAAATGTATTATGGCCTTTATTAAATTAGTAGAGTTCACATCATTATACATCATCATTATTATATTTTTAACAAAACTATCAGAATCACTTCCAATTTCATTTTCAAATTTTCATCACCATAGATTTTATTATAAAATCACTATTAGCACCCTCACAATCACTAAATTTAATAACAACGAGTGTTACGCGCAGTTCCACCAAACACCCATTCTTATGTTGCATTATAACACGATTGATCACACGTTAGCTTCGAAACTTAACAACCATTACTGATTAGTACAAAGGATGCTACAGCTCGTGGTAAACGAACTGAACCATAAACAACCAGCACTGGTTTATAAGTATCTAATGAGCCCTGGCGGTCCCTCCGTTCGAAGAGGACCTGATAATATGCCGAAACATATTAACAGATCCTCCGCCTGAATGCAGCCGTTTCATGATAAATCATGAACCGTTAGAGGTGTGCCAAAGTATTGGGAAGGTGATATGTTTCACAGGCGGGTATTATTATGGTGCACCTTCTACTTTGGCACCGTCAAACCCTGTGATCGTGGCCAGGGACAAAGATGAGGCGATTTTGCCGTTTTTCTTTTGCCGATCATTTTTTGTTGCATCTCTACGTAGCATTTTTTCGCTTCCTCGAAAAGAGGCAAAGGCAGCACGCTACTCTAGAGTATGTCAACGAACTCTGATGATGTTGAGGAGCATATTGTTTTACCGTTCAGTCCGCGATCACTACACAACTGTCATGAGATGGAACGTGGGTTTGGTTGAGTTCATTTTGTTGTCAGCGCTGCGGTCTAGGCTGGGATTTAATACCTCAGTATCGATGACGATACGCTCCTTACCACGCGCCTCGGTCCACCAGCGCTCGGTATGATTTTCATGCTAGTAGAGGACTACCGATCTTATAAGCGCTTTGTCATGGTACATTTGGTAACTCCACCTCGCAGTCGGCTTCACCTACTAGAATGTACTTTGTCTTTGAGGCATTCACCACTAGTCCAACTTTTGCTGCCTCTTGTTTCCGACGAGTGCCATTTTTTTTTTCAAATAGGCCGATAGCGTCCAAGTCATCCGCAAAGCAAACAAATTGACTGGATCTGCTGAAAATTGTGTTCGGGTTGTTAGGCCCTGCTGTCATTTCCAACCCGAAAGAAAATTTCCAACCCGAAAAGATCCTCGACCGGTGGGATTCGAACCCACGACCCTCAGCTTGGTCTTGCTGAATAGCTGTGCGTTTACCGCTACGACTATCTGGGCCCCCATCCATCGTTGCTCTTATAAGTCTTGAAAGCTTTCAGGGAAAGCTATTCTCCATTATTTACCATAGTTCTACGAGTTTTGAAGAAAGTATAAAAGAAGACCGCTCTGCAATTGCTGACCAAAACTATATAAGCCTCATAACCAACCTAAACTTTCGTCTACGTCATCAGCATTTCCATGGTAAACATTTATCTGTAAAGAAGTTTTCATAAATGACCTTTGAAATAATGGTGATGAGTTCAGGTTTGTATTTAAAAAATATATTTAGAGTTTGAATCCAGAATGTATTGCGCAAACACCAAACGTGAGATCCTCATATTGGACACATTTGAAACCTGCATTTTGAATCATTCCTTTGAATTCTTCTTGCTTAGGAAATTTTCGTATACTCTCCACCAAATACTGGTATGGCTGCCATTGACTGGTAAGTATCTGACCCATCGGTGGGATGACTTGGAACGAGTACTGATCGTAAACCCTGCGGTGTAAATAGAAAATGTACGCTGAATTTTATTTTTCCTCCATGATCACTTGTCAACTTACCATCTTAAATAGTCATTGGAGACATGACTGAACTCGAGGCACATGAAGCGACCTCCTGGTTTAAGTACTCTGTAAGCCTCAGAAAGCACCTGTTGAAAGATTACTATTAGAAATGTTATTCATAAAGGCAACTGGTTCTATGTCGAGTACCTTATCAATGTGTGTTACATTGCGTATCCCGAATGCAATTGTGTATGCTGTATATGAATTATCTTCGAATGGCAATTCTTCTGCGTTTGCACAAACCCAATCAACCGTACAATTTGTGGGTTTTATGTTAAGCCTGCAGAGAAATAAAAGATTGAATATTTTATGGGATGTTGGTACTATGTTAAAGTATAGAACAGGGGTTTTAAAACATGTTTGCCTGCGAAACACTTCTTGAAATTAAATTGTTGTGCGGGGTACTTGTTCTTCGTCGCTTCTACATCTTAGGGTTCATTCAAATATTACGTAACGCAAAATTTGCCAATTTTAGACCCCCTCCCTCCCCCACGTAACAGCTTTTGTATGGAAAAATTCGAATTTTTGTATGGACCGTAACACTATGTAAGACCCCCTCCCTCCCCCTGTTGCGTTACATAATATTTGAACGATCCCTCATCGATTGATTTAGTTGAATTGATTATTGTCGCACCGCCACCAAACCGGATCGCGCCAGTGAGACTCACGACGCGCACGAACTCGCCGCATTTTGAAATCAGTTTTTTAGTGTGGCGCTGCATTCTCATGATTTTTATGACGGTTCACACACTGCTTGACTGTTTTTGTCTCTCCTCTATGATCGTTTTCGGACAGCCATTCTAAGGTGCATGATTAAAAAAAAATGTTAAATAATTCAATCGCTAATATTTCGTTTGTGTTTTCAACTAATTGAAATCTTTTAGCGCTAACAACAAGAGCATAATCACTCCGTTGTGATACATATAAATCTGAGACGAGACTCGCGAAGACGGTCTTCTTTTTCTGTGATTGCTGAGTTTTTTCTTATTCCACTTTGTGTTTATACCAATTACGCGCATGCTGTTCAAACTCTCACATGAACCTCTCAGCAAAAAAAATGATTGAGTTTGCATCACATCGAATCATAAATAGCCGTTTGAGTGAAATTTCATGCCAGCAAACGTAGCAGACATTAGAAATAATTATTCTTCTGCTTAAATTTATCAGCAACTTTGGAAAAAACTGCTCCTCCGACTGAGGTTTTTAATAACAGTTTACTTTGAACACAATACTTTTCACTTCTTCAGCCATTAAAACGGTGGGCTGCATTTGACGTTTCGTGAGAGGGGAATCTGGGCTGCATATGACGTTGATATTTTTCCTCTTCGCGAGTCTCTCTCAGATATAAACAAGTTCAATTTTATGCCGCATTTATCGAGCAAAAATGCAAAACCCCGAAAACTGGAAAAATCGTGTTACCACTGTGCTCGAGACTTTGCGCATTCGGGTTTCAATAAACGTTGGGAAGAAGAAGATTACAGTTTTGAAGAGCCGTGACATTTTTTTGTTTTGAGCTGTCATGGTTTGCTTTGGATTTTGATGGTCGTGTAGAAACATGTGAATGTAGAGGCGGTAAATGTTTGCTATAGTATATTTCCCATCCCTGGTCGTGAGTTCGATTCTCAATGAGAAGACTTGTATTTTTTTTCACAAATTTCACTTTAATTTAATTAAATCCAATAGCCTATTACCATTGGTAATTGACTATGTAGCTTGTTGTTACTGAATGAACGAATGGATTTACACGTTGTTGAAAAATGATACGATGAAGAGAAGATCCTCCTATAGCACACAGTGGTGATAGTTTGTACTTTGGTACATTCCTTTGCTTATGTTAGTAACAACGAGCTACACATTCGGTTACCAATGGCTTTTAGGGCGAAATCATAAGTTATGCTACATTTTAGCTGAATAAACTGTTATTAAGCTGAAAATGTTTCTTGGGTTGTGCCCCAAATTACGTTTTCTTAACTGGAGAAATAGTTGGCAAACGTTTCTGATCTTCTTATTTTAGGGCCTTATTTTGTAAATCGAGTCGAGCAAAATAACTCGACTGGAGTCACTGTCGACCAAAAAAATCGCTCGACACTACTCTATCACTCGAGTTTTTCGACAGTTGCCACTCTATGTGACTAGATTACTATGGCAGTCGACGGGTGACATCTGAAATATGCTTGTTTACTTTGATCGACAATGACTATAGACGAGTCACATACATCTGCTCGATTTACAAAATAGACCCCTGAAGCTTTCTGCTGGTGTACAAAACTAAAATAAAAAGTACACTGTTGTTGGAGGCTTTCTTCGCGAGATTTGTGCCATTGAAGTTTTAGTGCAATCTTAGAAATTGATTCATGTTGAGAACTGTTTCACCTTAATTGGAAGCGGACTTTGGGGCAAGTGTGCCATAGGGGCAAGTGTGCCACCCCTGCTTTTTATAAAAACTACAATATATATTTTCTTTTTGAGCTTAACAATATGTTCCCTTATAGTTCACAATACAATGATCAAAATATGATGAAAATTGCTCTATTTTTCACGTATTTACAGCGACTTGTGCTAAGACAACCAAATTTGAGTGGAATTTTATAAGATTTTGTTGTTTCTAAATAGCATGGTGAAAGGTCAATTATTAACAGATTTTTCTAACGTACTGTACATCGTGAAACTATTCAAATGTGTAAGTTATTGTGGCATTTTAATCAAAAAAGTATTTAGTTTTACCAACGAAATCCAGTTTGGTTGAAATGTATACCTATTGGGGCAAGTGTGCCACCTATTTGGTAAACAAAAATTGTTGGAGTGAAATTTATAAAAATGTAAACATCTTCAACAGAATCATAATAATAAACCAAAATGAGGCACCAGTAGTAATTTCTGAAGTATAGTAGGGGAATAACTGACATGTTTGCCCCCTAAAGTGATTTTTTCTCAGAATATTCAATATTCAATACGTTTTTCGGCTTATTAAGTACAGTTTTACATATCTACATCAATACTTTACCGTTATTTAGTGCTGATCTAGACTAATATTATACATATTCGCCGTAATATAAGGGTAATACATATATTGTATGGAATGGAGACAAAAATAACCATTTTAGTTATTCGGATTGAGTAATAGGGAGTTACGCATGTTTTGAATCCTGTTATAAAGCATCCCCTTATCACGGTAAACTTAATTCTTGTTTTAATTATCGATTAGCGTCTGCTTTGTAAGTATTATTAATAGGAAATAAAGAAAATTTCATTACAAGTGGAATTATATACGATTTTCATATGGTGGCCGTCTTGCCCCATATGGGTGGCACACTTGCCCCATAGTGTCGAAAAATAGGTTATTTTGGATGATATTTGAGAAGCTCCAAAACTAATACTTTTTGAAATTATTTTCTTTTTAAATGGCACAGTGGTTACGAAAAGATGTAAAACTAACATCATGAGGATAAATTGGTGGATTCTATGAGCTTTAGACAAAGTTAGAGAACAATTTGCTTAAGGTGGCACACTTGCCCCAAATTCCGCAACATGATATCTCAATTTTTCGATGATGTCCGATTTTTGGTGCTGTTTGGTACTGAGGGATATCGCCCTACTGTTTTTTATGACTAGTGACTTAATTCATATTTTTCTGAAAATAGTGACTACAGTGACTTTTTAGTTTCAAATGGCGATTAGTGACCACGTCGAAAATAGCGACCACGTCACTAAAAATAACTCGCTATATCTTCAGCACTGGATCTGAAGACAACGAAATCGAATTTAGTAAATAAAGTTGAGGTCGAAATACGCGTATCTGTCGAAGGATACAAATGCTAGTGGAATTAAATGGTATAGTACTAAATTGGGTTATTCATTTATATATAGATATTCCACTAAACAGCTCGAAGATTTATTATCGAATTAAGTAGTTTAGTAGGCTAATACTCATTACCGTAAAACGGGGTAACTTTGATAGTGCGATTGAACGAAATAACAAAGTTTCTATTAATCAGTTAAGAAAAACGAATGCAAAAGTAAAGAGTCAGGCATTGCAGAATTCGCTCTCATTTGAGTATGAAGCACGATCAAAGCAAGCAAAGAAAAACATCCCATCTGTTGCGGTCCACGATCGTCATTGTATCGCAAGGTGTAACAAGTCTGATAAATGGAAGCAGCGAGCGGGAGCCCCGCAGAGAGAGTGATGATAAAATCCATTTTTCTCGCTTGTTTACCGTTGTGGATAGGTGTTTTTCTTTACTGGCACGATAAACAATCCACGAACTTCCAATGGCAATAGTGTCTCCCAGGCTTGGAGCATGTTTAGAGGGGTTTTATCATGCACTACTATCCCCCCAATCTGATCAAAGTTGTAGCAGTATACGATAAACAGTCTCTCATATTGTGCAGCATGTTACGATAGTTACAGAGAGTGATACGTGAGAGATTCTCTCAATTTTCTCAGGATTCAATCTCTGTAAAGAGTATTAGTATGACACTTCATGTCAGAGCTATTTTCGTAGGAATCAAGTGCATTTGAGGATTTATTTGCAAATATTAAGAATTTACACGATTTTAGCATTTTTGCAACGCATACAAACAATTTGTTCTACGAACACTATTTGATGAAGTCATAATGAGTTAGTCACTTATCCATGACAGCCTAGTTATAGTAGAACATGAATTCAGTCTCAAATCTCTTAGCGAAAACCATTTTTACAAACAGGGACCATTTTTGTAATCGAAGTAATAAATTTCCATATAGCGTTAAACGCCTAGAGGTATGCAACGCCCTATAAATGTTCCGGAATTGATTCAATTTTGTTCGATTTATACTCAATTATCAAAGTTACCCCAAAACAGAAAACCGACTTTCGATTATTTGAAAAATTATATATCCATTCAGAATAAATCTTTTGGCAATCTTTCAACTGCAATCGATAGTTAGGATACCAGTACTTGTTTTAAAAATATAAATTATAATTCTTTGAAACAGCATGCAGAAATATTCAAGGTTTCTTCGAAAAAACTATCAGTTACCCCGTTTTACGGTACTTACAATGTTTGAATTTTAAAAAATTAAGAACTAAATAACTAACTAAAAATAACTGATCACTGGTTTAACTGACCATGATAAGTTTGTTTTATAGTTAGTGCAGTGGCGCAACCAAACTCCCCTCCCGGTTTTGGGGTAAACCCCCCCCCAGAGCACGAAAAAAATACAAGAAATATCAAATTTTTTTTTTTTTTTTTGAATACCAACTAGGGCTAAAAATCTCCTTAATAAAGCTATAATAATAGGGGTATTCACTAAAAGTCGCGTAAAGTTTTATTCTGCGTAACGTTTGCAATGAAATATTTCATATGAAATATTCAACTTCAGATTCTTCAAATGTCAAATGAGATATGTGTAATCTAGTAGACTGCTGCAAACGTCATTCATTTATTTCAAAATAACTCATTTTTTACTTATTTTAGGTTGCCATCTCAATGAAGAACTCGTCGAACCTGTTCTACATTACCGAGGGAGATACATAATTTTAGGCAAATGGTTGGTACACCAGAGCCGTATCGTACCGTTCAACAACATGGTTTGTTTGAAGGCAGTTTGATACATATTAGTTTCCGTCGGGGCGTCTGCTGCAAGTTCTAAACCATCGGCATCATTCATGTAATATCTAATCAACAAAGATAGCCCATTACTGGGCCAATACGCTTTGTATTGTATGAAAATGTTATTTTGCGGATTGCATGATAAGATTGTGATCCTAGGCCACTACGGTCAGTGAACTATTTGTCGTCGTTTGTCTGTTGGGTTTCATCCAATTTGAAATTAAACCACTGATTCCGTCCATAACACTCAAAAGCCTACAAATCATTATCATCAACTCCTACATATGCGGATGATTATACCTAAAAAAATCAAATTTGCTTATTATTAAAAATGGAGATCAACGAATATTCTCGCTTTTACACCAATTACCTCAAATTGCTGCTTCGATACCAGATTTGTTTGTTGATTGTCATTTGTCTAATACAGGGTGGGTGTACGGCTGTCAACTACAAACAAAGCTCGCCTAACAATCATCTCTCGGGCGGGCCGTCCCAAACAGCATCATCTCTCACACGGGGCGACCCAAACAGCACAGGTCGAACGCGGGCCATGCCAGACAGCAAATGCTGATGCATTTCAACACTCACACAGCGGGATGCCTAGCAGCGTTGTTCTCCAAACGAATACACCCACAAAACATGTACGGTAGGCGAACCTCGTTGCGTATACTCCCCCCTGGTCTAATACACATAGCATTCTTAGGGTCTGTCCCATTTGGGCTATTAAAATTAGTCCGAACTTAAATTTGATAGTTTGGAAATTATCCCTCCTCTGATTTCGATCTGTCAAAAATAAGTCTGCTTCCGAGGAGACTTATTTTTGACAGATTGCGAATTATTCGCTCGTTCGTGTTTGTTGTCTACTTTTTTTGCTCGCGCTTCGGTGTTTACGGTGTTTACGATATAATCATCGGTCTGACCTTCCAGCTGGCTTCAGGATGTGATCGGAACTAAAACCACGACAAGTAAGTAAAGTACGGAAAAAGATTCTGGTCATAATATGACTGTTTATAGCAGCGATGCTTCCTCTTACAGAACGGCACAGCAAGTGGGGCAATAGATTGCTGCTCGGTCGAAACGGAAGCGGTGACGAAACGGAAGCGGTGACGAAACGGTAGGTACCAGATAGTTTTTCCTGCAAAGTGTGCTCACCTCCTCCCATGAACTCCGCTCTCAGAAATAATTTAATTCCAATTTTTTCAATTACAGCATGACGGCAAGGCGACCAGTATGCTCTAAAATCAAGTTTGCCTTGGACGCAAGTCAGGACAGAATACCAGAGGTCCTAATGAAACCGAGTACGACACTACACTATGACTCTTGGAGAATACGTCGTTATTAATCCCTGAAGCATGAGATGCATAGTAAAATCCATTCTGACTGAAATTACCGACTATGGAAGAAATATGTAGTTAACAAATAACGTCCTTTCAGGATGCAGACAACCCGTGTTGTTAATTAGTGTACATTTGCTAGGATGGAAGGAACATACCAATTAAGTATTAACATCGTACTATGCTCACAGGGCTGATAGCGAGTCACTTATTAGTGACTTAGTAAATTTTCGGACCTGGCCACTAAAAAGTCACTAGTAACTTTTTTCATTAAAAAAATGGTAACTAAAGTCACAATTTTCGTGGTCTGATAATGAATAAACGATAATCTGGATCAGCTTCTTAAGCTTTTTGTTATTCTAATGCAAACATTCTTTGCTAACTATCTGCTAGATTCAGGTGAATGTTGCGCAGACATTTTTGACAGAATATCTGGAATTTATTTGTTGGGTTTTGTAAATAAGTTCTAGGTATTTTTTGAAAGTTAAGTGTCATCATAATTTCTGACCACCATAATGAGCTTATTTAGTGGTAATATCTGATGAAATCATTAGAGAATAGCCCGAAGGGATTTTGACCTACTTTTTGAAGGAAACTCAACAGAAAGTAATTCATGAAAGAAGCCTTACACTTCACTGAAATTGAAACCAAAAAATATTGATCAAATTTGTCGTTCAGGAATTATGTCTATTATACCCAGACAACCAGAAATCGCATGAAAGTTCATGTTACAACTCGTTTATTCATACTAATTACATTAAACTCGCAAAACATTGTTGATAAACTCGTCAGATTGATGAGCTTCCTCGCATAAAACTCTTCTTTTCTGAGTTCATTTGTACATTTTGTTTCGTCCCGTACAATCGTGCAAAGTAAGTCGAATCAATTCGTAGCAGCTGTAAAATCGACATTTGTTATCATAAGTTAAGTCGCATAAGATCGCAGGTTAGTTCGGTGGAATATTTATACACTCGCATTGTATGTTATTATTCATCACATAATATATGCACGCATATCGCCTCCACTTTTGTACGTATTAGGCCATTTCGCGACATCTTATAAGTGAAATGTTGCACATACAAAGCCTCCAGGTGATTTCGTTATACGTACATTTTGGTTGTCTGGGTAATAGTAGTTCACCGGGAAGTTAGTTCAGATATTTATTAAGAATTGGATTCAAGAATTTTACTAGAAAATTTAGCAAATGTGTCAGACATTAATTTGCACAAGAAATCCGGCATCCACAAATTACGTAACGCTCTAGGGGGAGGATAAAATAGCTTACTAGAATCATTGATGTGTTGGAAAAAAACAAATCTTTGCCATCCTAAGAATTGTACGACCACGCAGTAATGCAGTATAAAACGTGGAGAAATAGAGATACACAAATTTTAACTCTATTCGTGGATAGCTCCACTTCGCGGTCTCTTTTTTAGTTACATGGCATTCCAGGAACCTTTCTTAGCCGTGTAGTTAAAGCCCGCGGCTACAAAGCTAAGCCTGAAGGTGCCTGGGTTCGATTCCCGGTCGGTCCAGGATCATTTCGTAATGGAAATTTTCTTGGCTTCCCTGGGCAAAAAGTATCATCGTATCCGCCACACGATATACGATTGCGAAAATGGCAAATTTGACAAAGAAAGCTCTCAGTTAATAACTGTGGAAGTGCTCATTGAACACTAAGCGAAGGAGCAGGCCCTTTCCCAGTTGAGCATTGTGGAAAATCTGTATGGATACGTGCAGGTTTTCTTGAATGCTGGATAGATATTCCTGTTTGCACAATACGCGTCCAGGATATCAGTCATAATCATTATCCAACAGTGGAGCAACTCACAAGAGAAAAAAATAAAGAATGAGAAACTCATATTCGAATAACTTTTTGTGTTAACTCGCACTTAATGGGTTGATTTTTTTGAATAGGCAACGTTTGCGAATTGGACCAGACAAAAATTAAATTTGATAGTTCATTAATTAATTGGAAGGGGACTAATTTCCGAACTGTCAAATTTAAGTGCGAATTGATTTTAATAACCCAATTGAGACAGACCCTTATTAGATTAACAAAGCGCCGAATGACATCATTCTGAAATGTTTCATTGGTAATTTACGCAATGTCATGAAACATTTAGGATAATCAGTTTAGCATGATTTACGCAACACTTTACGCTGTTAAGTGAATCCCCCTAATAATAATTTTGAATACCAACACTAAAATCCACAAACACTGCAGCATTGACAATCATGTTGTTCTATGTTGTTGCTTTTCAATTTGAGGACCATTGAGGAGTTTGAAAAACGTGGTTTTCTCTCTTTTTATCTATTAGAGAAACTTGTCAAACGTTAACAAAACTGATTGATCAAAATTCAAAGTTTTGAAAAATATTGTATTTGGATTAACATTTAGCCGAATTTAAAGACCTCCAGAATGCACGTGAATTTCCGGAAAAGCAATTCTTTAGTTTTTAATGACTACAAATACAAATCCTAGAAACTTTACTGTGACTTGCGTTGAATGATCTTTCTGTTCGTTGAAAAACTTGAAAACGTATGTATAAAGAACAGGAACATACGAAGAGTGGTTAAACGCTATTACGCTAATGTATGTATGTGCGTGAATCCAAATGTTGCTTGGATAACCTGTCGAACAAACTACGAAATGATTAACTGTAGATTTAAATGATATCAGAATATTGTAATCCCATTTAACAATTCATATACAAAACGTAAATTCTACTGCAATGTTTGTAAAGAACGATTTTTTTTTTGAGCCCGAAGGTTTTTTCATACTCATTGAACGTATTTCGGGAAACTTTTGGAAAAATCTACCCGGTACAAAAGATTTCTTTTGAGTAACGTTGTAAATTTATAAACAAAATTGTATGCCCAGGATAAGCTTAAGTTTGCATATGGTGTTACGTTTTTCTTTACGGTGAAGATGAATCGAAGCCAAACTTCAAATTTCCAATAGCACAAATCTGGAGAACCGTACATCCGTTTGAGCTGAAAACTTAATCGAATGGTCACCACTAGCTGGTGACCAATCGATTAAGTTTTAAGCTCAAATGGATGTTCGGTTCTCCAGATTTGTGCTCTTGAAAATTTGAAGTTTGGCTTCGATTCATCTTCACCTTATTGATAATCTAGCAATATTTTAAATATTTTCTGTTATTTTTTTTTACCGTTTTACTTTTCTAACAACCATTATCAACAAGTTCACAAACCCCCCCCCCCCCCCTAGAGCCAAATATTGGTTGGGCTACTGAGTTAGTGCGATGTTGAAATAAAGAAATCAAAGAAATACTTCACTGCGTTTTGAACTAGGTATCAATTTAGGTCATGTGAAATATATAAATATGAAATAAACCTTACCTTTTGTATCGCTCTTGGCCAACATTCAGCATATTTTGATTTATATCCGACACTGTGACGTGATTAGTAGCTTGATTGTCTTCCGGTGGTTGATTGTTCAGGTATTTCAAGTATCGAAAAGCAATATCACCGGTTCCACCGGCCATATCCAGCAATCGATTGCCACCGCCAATCGGTGCCAGGCGTTCCATAAAGATGTCTTTCCACACCCGATGTATCCCGAAGGACATTGCATCATTCATCAGATCATAAGAGGATGCCACTTGCTCGAACACTTTATGCACCTTTTTCCATTTCTCACTTTCCTTTACGGTTTCATATCCAAAATGTGTAGTTTCAGATTCATCACGTCGATCACTTTGCTGGTGCTGTTCCGAGTAACAGGCTTTAGTCAATCGGACCGGTATAAACCGGGGGATTGTTGTGCGGATATGCCGGGTCAGCATGGTTACACAATGAAGAACAATCACTAGCCTATCACTTGCGCGGTTGCGGACTAGAATGGTGGACTAGTGAAGCTGTGAAGACACGAGAACGATGATAAACAAAATAAAACACGCGAGGAAAATAAAAAGTGACACAGAGAAACGTCAGAATCAGCTGGCGGTGCAAATCTAGACCAATATTTGAAAACATACAAAACTCAAACGGATCATACCGACACGGAAAAACAAACCTTAGTTAGGTATTTTAGCAATTTCTTATATCTCGATTACTTTTTCAAATCGACGTAAGTAACTTTTAAACGGTTTTGAGTAAATTAATTAGGAAAAATCACAATCTATCTTCTAAAACTGTTTTAAAATGAATCACCTTTTTAACATTTTTTTGCCGTGTACTTCGCTCAAATTTTGCATACACTCAGCTCACGTTCAAAAACTAGGTAGTTTCTATTATTTCCCACAAAAATAATTATAAGAAAATGATAAGCCGTTTCATTCAGTTACTTTCGACGTTTTTCTACCAGTGTAAAATCGGCTCAAGTAGTGTTTTGTTTTGATTCGTGGTTAAGTCACTTTGTCTCTCCATGCAGCGGGGCGGCGAAAGTAGTGGTTAGGTTGCGAAAGTTGAAAATGTTACTTTCGTCGTTTTGTAAATCCGGAAATTAAACGTTCTAAAAGTGAAAAGTTGAGTTGGTGCAGAGCGGTACGTGTAGAATTCCGCCTGCTTAACACGTAGGATCGATAAAGTAAGTTTGTATACTTTTTTGACTTGAGTCTGTATGAATAAGTTTTCGAGATATGTAGTATATATGTGAATCAAAATCCGGACAGTACCAATATCCGGACACTCTGATGAAATTCATTGAATAAGAGGAAAATGTTGTATAATTATTTTGAATTTTGTTCAGAACTTCTACTTCCAATAGTTTTGAGCATTCTATCAGCATTTGTAATCTAGTAACCATTGCCTGATAATCATTAAAAAGTAATAACAATAAGCTGCTTCAGTTAGACGTCATTTTCTCACAGTGCAGTTATTTTGGTGATATCGCCGCCGAGTCTACCACAAGTTTTAGTTTAATATAATGTGTGAAAGTTATCATATTTGAGAAGCGTTTTCAATAAAAATGTGAACCGAACTGTAGTTCAACAACTCGAAAACACGGCAGTAGTGGTATATGATATAAATACACTGACTAAACTGACGTGACTCTCGATTGCAGACGGTAACCGAAAATATGCAACGCTCAATTCAAATGATGAGTGGTCGCAAATGTCAAACTGATGCAACGTCAATAGTACGAAGGTGACATATACAACGAGCATCTTCATCAGTCAAACCAAACAATACACACTGGTTTCAAACTAGTAAGGTATGAGTAAAATACTAAATCTAAAATAAACTAAATCGATTTCGTATGATGCATTTTAGTTTTGTCAAAACTATCGACAATCATGTGAGTCTGATTCTAAAGCAATATATTTGAGTCAAGAAAATTTTATTTCGTAAAGGAAAGCTTAGATTTTTGTATTCCCTATTTCCCAAATATGATTAAATATATTCTTCGTATTTTTACCCGAACATGTGTAGTTTTTCCTCTGAGTGCTAAAGATTTGTCCGTCAAAGTGTTTCTTTACAAAAACCACCAGGTGGAGTTAGTGTTCCAACGTATTTTCATTCAAATATTTGGCTATTATTCATGAAGCAAAATGCTCTAGCCACCACGTCAGTTTAGTCAGTGATAAATATGCATTTTTCGACGCAAACAAAGACTGTCCGGGAAACCATCCAAGTGTCTCTAATTCCGGACATCATACTAAAGCCTCATTATTTGTTAATCAGAGTGTCTACTCGTTTACTGAAATGAAATTCCCTGATATTTCCAGGTTTTTTCCAAGTCTAAAGAAATAATTCCAGGCTCAAGAAAAGCTCTTAAATACTAATGATGATTGTATTATTAATTTTGAATGAGTTTGAATTCATTTCTAACAGTTGGTCTTGAATGGCTTCAAAACACTTGAACAAAAAACAAAGATTTCTTTAGATCTTCAGTGATTTTTCCCCAAGGATTCCTCCTACAAATTCATTTTAGAAACCTCAAGGATACAATATGGATTTTGAGGAGAACCACAGACAACACCTCAGATATTTTAGTAGGAATTCCTCCAAAGATTCTCCAGCAAAGTCTTAAGTCCTCCAGACTTTTATGCAATGATTCTTCCATCGCTTCTTTTTGGGCTCTCAAAAATACCCGTTTAGAACATCTAAAAAACCGTATCTTCTCCAAAAAGCACCTCTGGGTCATTCTTAGAATCCCCTACAATATTCTTTTTTCAGAATATCTTTAACATTTCAACTTGAAATTTCTCTATGGATACTTTCTGGATGTACCCTAGGGATTACTTACTCCAGTAATTCTTTGAGATATTTCCCAAGCAAGTCTTGGAATATTTTTTTCAGGCATTTTTAAAAGGAAGAGAAATTTCATGCATTTTTTTCAGAACTTATTAAATAAATCTTTGATAAAAATCTGGACGAGATATATTTTAGAGGAAAACCTAAAGTAAACTCTGATGAAACTTGTGTAAGGTTTAATGTGCATAACTCGTATTGAACAAGGATCCTTGAAAGAACTCCTGGAAACATGAGGAATCAATTGTTAAGATATTGAAAACAAAAATCCGTCGAATAGCTTATCCCGTAGTATTTTCTGAATTCGAATTCCGTGAATAACATCGGAAGCAATTCCCAAATAAGTTTGTATAAGAATGATCGGATTAATTACTGGAAAATTTGCAGTGGTTTTAACTGGTGTGGAACCTTAAATAAACTTTAGAAGATTACAAGGGTATTTTATTCGAGAAATTCATTGGAAAACTTGGGCTTCGTGGCCTTGCGGTTAGCGGCGTAAGTCGTCTAGGCGTGTTGTGTCACGAGGTGTGGGTTCGATTTCCGCTCCAGTCGGTGGAAACTTTTCGTCAAACGAAAAATTCATCACTGGGCCATTGGGTGTTTCGTGTTGTCCGTTGCCTAATGTTCGTGAATGTTCAGTCTGTGCAGCCTTTGGCTGAAGACGGTGTAAATTATCTTTTTATTATCTTTTAAAAACGTTTGGATGAAATGCTGAAGAAACTCCTAGAAAAAAATCTATAGGAGCATTATGATGAATCGACGATCGAGTTTATTGGGAAATCCTTCCTTCCTAATTGATTGCCACGAATAATACCTCGAGAAACTGTTGGAGCGATTTCTGGAATTCTCATGAAAAAGCGTAGGAATTTTGGTGGGATTCCTTGGTAAAATATCTAAGCGAATTTCTTCAAAACTATGGAATAAATCTTTGTGGGTTTTCTTGGAGAAATTTGTTTGTGTGAATCTTTGGAAAATTATTTAGAGCAACAACTGGAGGAATCGATTGAAGAATTAGTGCATATATGCTATAAACTATAGTTTGGAATAGTATTCGAAAAGATAAATCAAAGAAATACATGAAGAAAAGTCGCTGAATGAATTTCTTGGGTAATTGGTAGAGAGAACTCTATAAAAAGTTCTAGAGAACTTCTTTGAAAGTATTTCAGATCAAATCTCTTGGCATTACTGGGATATTTCCTGAAGTTTTTCCTCGAGCGATCTTAGAAAAAATTCTAGATAAGCCTGTTTAATAGTCGCATTATAGTCTCTGAGTGTTACTGTGTATAATTATGCATCATGATTAACTGCAAACAATATAATGAATATAGTGACTTTAGAGACCATTTTGTTCAAAACAGAGATTTTAGAGTTTTTTCTTCAACAATAGAAACTTTTTCAAGACGCATTGAAATAGACACCAAGTATCTTAAAATAGATCTGCTACCAACTCTTCAATGAACATAAAATGTTTTTTTTTTGTATTTCATTAGAATTTCTCCGAAAAACAGGAATGCTTAAAATACATTCTGAGAGCGAGCTCTAAACAGCTAGTCTGGTATGACGAAAAATTTTTATGCAGAAGTTCCTTCAAAAAGTATTCATTTTACTAGTGTATACGTCAATCTTTTACATTAAACAATTAAAATTACAGAATTTGCTTAGTTTACTACACAGTTCAAACTCTTTTGTAGTAGTAGAAGTTTGTATTCGAATCCTCTACACAATTCAAAGTTAATGTGTTAGAGAATACTTTTCAACAAATTTCATAATGCTTTCAAAGCTCAAAAGTTAAAATACAGTAAACATCCTTAGAAGATCTCCTAGAGTAACAACTAGAAAATTCCGGTGAAGGATTTCTGGAAAAATATCTAGAGAAAGTCATTATATAGTGTTTGAAGCAAATTCTGGATAAATTACTCTAGATTTTCTATAAAAATCTCTGGGAGAATATCTTAGAGAATTGGTAGAGGAATCTCTCGAAGAATTTCTGAAGAAATCCCGATAGAAATCCCTGGAAGTATTCTAGATGAAATCTCCGGAGAAACAACTAGGATTATTCCTAAAGGATTTCCTCGAGAAATCTTAGATTAAAATTTTGAATAAATATTTGAAAAGTCTTGTAACAGTCTCTGAAGGTTTCTCTGGTGCCTACATAATTTTGCATCAGAATTCACTGCAAGCAAGATGTGTGAAAAAGAGACTTTAGATACCATTTTGATTAAAAAAAGACTTCAGTGATCTTTCATCAAAAATAGAGACAATCATGTCTTGGGAAGTCGATAAGATTCACTGAACAGCTAAAGGGACGTTTTGATAGCGGCGCAGGCGAAATTTTTTTGGGGTCTTTCGACGTAAAAATCCTTTGTTATGTACACATTCTACCATGAATTACAGCCTCAAAGAAATTTCCCTGATTGTTAGTGAAATTCCCTGAGAATTCCAGGTTTTTTCCAGGTTTAACAAAATTCCCTGATAATTTCAGGTTTTTCAGGTTTTTCCAGGTAGTAGACACCCTGGTTAATGTTAGGGATGGTACACAAATTATGTCACGCTAAATTTCAACATTTTTGACCCCCTTCCCCCCCCCTTGTCACGTTTTTTGTTATGAGACCTTAAAAAATTTGTAAGGGTTGTCACGCTTGGCTTGACCCCCCCCCCTTGGAGCGTGACGTAATTTGTGCATGACCCCTTAGTGAATATTTGGAATTGTAATACTGGAGAAACTTGACGATATTAGCAAAAGACGTGTTATAAGTGTTCAGAATGCCTTTTATGCAAGAAAAGCTTCAAATTATTGCTTCAGTTTGAACCACAAGCAGTTGATAGGATATGTCAAGGATGCAGTAGAGGTAAACTATGCGTTTATGTGCATATTTATCATTCTTTCAAGCAATACGCATCACATGTGAGTATTACAATCTAATAAATTTAATCATCTATTCTCGAAAACTTATTCATACAGACTCAAGTAAAAAAAGCACAGACAAACAGACGTCACACTCTCATCACTGTCCATCGACCACCTTTTTAACGGTCGATTCAAAAATATGGTAGGTGGCCAATCCGCCACCCACAGCGCTCGCATCGTTTTTGTTCGTGTTTGACGTTTACACACTACCGCCATCTGTTGGCCTGTTGGCCAAACACACAATTTTTAGTATTGGGCGTACATGTCCTCGTGACTATGATTTTGATCGAGATTTGTTCTAAGTGTTACGTCTGTTTGTCTGTGAAAAAAGTATACAAACTTACTTTATCGATCCTACGTGTTAAGCAAGCGGAATTCTACACGTACCGCTCTGTACCAACTCAACTTTTCACTTTTAGAACGTTTAATTTCCGGATTAACAAAACGACGAAAGTAAGATTTTCAACTTTCGCAACCTAACCACTACTTTCGCCGCCCCGCTGTATGGAGAGACAAAGTGACTTAACCACGAATCAAAACAAAACACTACTTGAGCCGATTTTACACTGGTAGAAAAACGTCGAAAGTAACTGAATGAAACGGCTTATCATTTTCTTATAATTATTTTTGTGGGAAATAATAGAAACTACCTAGCTTTTTAACGTGAGCTGAGTGTATGCAAAATTTGAGCGAAGTACACGGCAAAAAAATGTTAAAAAGGTGATTCATTTTAAAACAGTTTTAGAAGATAGATTGTGATTTTTCCTTATTAATTTTCTCAAAACCGTATAAAAGTTACTTACGTCGATTTGAAAAAGTAATCGAGTATTCAATAAAGACATGCCTTAAGCATTTTTCGAATATTTCATATAATTACATAACTGTCCGGATTTTGATTCCATAGTGTCCGGATTTAAAAACAAACCTCCTTCAGGTGTCCGGATTTAAGGACAAGACATGCCTTTTTAATTCAACAATTTTCATGATAAAAATATAATATTCATAATCAAATTAATTTTTATTACAACAAAATGATTCAAAACTATTGGTAACATAAGGTGGTTTCATTTAAATCAATGGGAAACATATTGAAATTAAAGGTTACAGCATTGCCCTTGCTTAAGCGTCCGGGTATTGATGCAGCACGGTATTTAATATTAAAAAACTCCATGAGCAACTGCCCGGATAAAAAATACAATACAAAAACAATATAACGCATTGTAACAGTACCATTCAATATATTGGAAATACAATACAGTATATTGTAACATGACAATACAATTACAGTACAATACATTGTTTTGAACAGTTCACTGTTTGATATATGAGATTTTTGCAATATAATGTATGGGTGGTTAAGTATCGTAACAATACAAATACAACTATTTCCTCATACATACATTTTGAAAATACAATACGATATATTGTTCATGTAATGTCTTGATTAGCAATTCGTGTATTGTTGTACAATACAAAAACAATTCAACGAACTGTTTTTAAATTAGTGGTGAAAAGTATAGAATTTGTATTTTGTATGGATTTTTCCCCAACTTACCGGATATTCGTGCCAACAGTAGCAAAAGAATTTTAACTATTATAGAAGTAAAGATATTTATAATGGTTGCATTCGTCGTCACAGCTAATGTCAAGTGGCTTCTACAAAACTACGTATTTTTACTTTTTAAATATTTTTCATCAAACATTTCTTGCTTTCTGAACTGGTTTTGTTTACTTATTTCAGTCAAACTACACAGAAAAAAGCAACAGTTATTTTACGCAAAAATAGGAATTTGACCAAAATTGTAAGGTATAAAACCAATAAAAAACAATACAGTGTTCTGTTACAATATATTATATTGTTTTTGAATTATATCTTCAAACCTAGGGGTACGACACTTACAGGTTATCTTCATTTTAGGCCAAAAGTGAGCCGAAATGCAAAAAATGTTCATATGAGCAAAATTTCCATCGAAATAAATAAAATGGATAATAAATCACTAAAAATCGATGAAATCCGAAAAAAAACCGATAAAATCTGTAATAATTCATCGAATCGACAAAAATCGATGGACATCCCTAAAACTCGAATGTCAAATTTTTCCATTTTGGCGTTTTGTTTTCTTTTCGTACTCGACAGGCTAAGACCATTGGTTGGTCCATCTCGCCAAAATTTTGGCGTTTGTTTTGTTCCACTTTTTTTGTGACCGGCATTTCTGTTACACTGAACCAAGTATTCTTGTCAGATTTATCTGAAAACACATATAGTTTTTTTTCCATGTAGCTTTTCACATAACGTTCATCAATTCGCAATATGAACTGTTGCTTTTTAATTTTAATTACATCCATCAGATAAAACACATACATTTGATTATAAATACATATGTGAGTTATTGGATTTGGTTAATGAATTCCATGTGAAATTCAGATGAGAAGTATTCCTTTTGTTCGTGATTCTTATATGGTCGTTCAATAAATATGAAAAACAAAATTTCAGATTTTAAGCTTCTACTAAATAAAAAACACATGATTTTCGTTAAAATTTATTTTTCAATATAATATTTGAGTTTATCCGTATCACTATTTGCATTTGATAAAGATTAAGTTTGATATTATTTGAAGGCATCAATAATATCAACAAAGAATATTAAACTATACGATTCGAAGTTTGTTGCTTCCTGTCATGATCCATCGCCTGAAGATTGTACAATTTTGGTTGATTGGTTCCTCTATTTTTCTGTAAATTTTGGATTAAAAACGAATTATTATTTATTTATTTTGTACTTAACCCTTGCACTTACCTTTTGAGTCGTTAAACAATTATTTGCTCACAAATTGTTGTGATTAGCATCTAAAGAATCCTAAACCTGCAAAAATCCAATACACCAAATACGCCATCTTGAAAATACTGTTTTGAAAACCTAAATTTTCATATCTGCAAATCACATGTTTATTATCGGATAACCTACGTGGCTTTTGTTCATATACAATTTACAATATTGACCAATAAATATGATAAGGAATTTTAATGAGGTTATTTACTTATCAAATGAGTATTAATGGATGCACATAACATGGATAGGGTTTCAATGATTCTTGATGTATGTGACTTTTTTAATACTTTTTATGATATTTATTAGTTCAGTGTAGAGAAAATTCGATTGCCAGACTCCGCAAAGTGACTTCAAATTGATAAGGTCCAACTGATTGTGTGAAGTGAGTTTTTGTGAGAATCGAAATAGAACAATCATTAACAAGAACCATGTATTACGGTTCTTTTGAAAATTTTCCGTTCTGCGGTAGCCGCCAAGTTCTGCCGCAGTTGTCAAAGTTCTACCGCAGCCTTGAGAATCATTTTATCATTGAATCAAACCATCTAATCAAAGTATGCTAGTAATGTCCAAAGCTTTGAAAAACAGACAAAAACAACAATCATCAGTCTGGTTTCCAAGGTATCATCGCAGCCGATCGATGATGCTTTGTGAAAAGCAGTAATGTGACTGCTGCGGTAGCTTTCTGTTCAACCGTAGAACGGAAAGTTATCTCTAAAATTGCAGTATGCTAAATTACAGGAAAACGGAGAATCCTGCTCGACCGGCGACGATCAGTCGGGCCTGTTGCCACATCGGGAATCGTGGGACCGTATGCTCAAACTGCCCGCTGTGGACATTACATGGCAGCAAACGCAAAATTTTTACGGACCCGTGAAATACTACAATCCCCTTCCGAGCTGGGCCTTCGGAACGGCCGAGGATGTGGTCCCCCGTGCCAGCATCTCCGCCCCGCTGGTGCACTAGTTCGACCGCCTGCTCCAGCTGGTCGAACAAACCCTGGCCAAGGGCATCGACCGCCTCGACGTGGGTGCACCGATCATCAAGGAACAACCGCAGGAGATCTACAACCATTCAAAGTCCAAGGTCCTCGGCAAGGTCGAAAGCTACACCGAGAAGGTATGCGAACTACAACAGGCCTCCCAGCAGAAGGCCACCTCCCTGAAAGAGCCCTCCTTGAAGAAAGCCGACGAAGTACTGGCCTCCCACCGCTTAGCTGGCCGAGTCTACTGGACTACTACTTCCCAAAGTGCCACACTTAAATTATTTTACAGATTCCTGTGAAATTTCAACAGCTGAACAGTTCGGTAAAATAAATTAACGGAGTACGATGAATTTTTACAGTATTCGGTAAAAAATCGCCGGAATCCGTTAAATTCCGACAAAATTACGGTGTTTTATTTCACCGAACTGTTCAGCTGTTGAGAATACGGTGAAATTCACCGTAAGAGTTTAATGTGTGCGAAGGCGACGATGAAGATGATAATGCTCTCACCTCGGTTAAGGAAGATCACACCGTAGGACGCCTCTCCAACAAAGTTGTCCGCCGCGACTACCGCACCGTGTCCAAGCAGGTGAAATCCCTCCGCAAGGAAGATGTCGAGGAGTACGTCGTTACGTTGATTGCCGTCCTCCGCCTAACCCAGTACCTCAGCTTCCTGAACGACAAACGCAACAGCAGGCCGTGGAAGATCAGTTCGCCCTGCTAGCACCAGCAATAGCAGCGCTCCCGCCCGCTTAAGTTATATATGTAGTTATAACTGACTGGATGTGCCATCGAAAAAATAGCTTTCAAACAAGAGTCTCAAGCATACTCCGAATGTGTTTCCTTATCAATGATGATTTTTCGAGAGTTGTTCTAGACGCTTGCCGCTGAGGTTAGCGAAACAGGTTGCTAGTAGAAAAAAAATCCTTGGTTCTGAATTCTCTTCCAAATGATATACAGTAAAACCTCCATGAGTCGATGTTCCATTACTCAATATCGACTTATTGAATCATATTAAAAATCAAATTTTATGGTTACTATCAGGCGTTGCAGAATTCGCTCTCATTTGAGAATGAAGCACGATCAAAGCAAGCAAAGAAAAACATCCCATCTGTTGCGGTCCACGATCGTCATTGTATCGCAAGGTGTAACAAGTCTGATAAATGGAAGCAGCGAGCGAGAGCCCCAACGAGAGAGCGATGATAAAATCCATTTTTCTCGCTTGTTTACCGTTGGGGATAGGTGTTTTTCTTTACTGGCACGATAAACAATCCACGAACTTCCAATAACAACAGTGTCCCCCAGGCTTGGAGCATGTTTAGAGGGGTTTTATCATGCACTACTATCCCCCCAATCTGATCAAACTTGTAGCAGTATACGATCAACAGTCTCTCATAATGTGCAGCATGTTATGATAGTTACAGAGAGCGATACGTGAGAGATTTTCTCAATTTTCTCAGGATTCAATCCCTGGTTACTATGATGGTCCCCTCAAACGGCTCTCCATAGCATTGCTGTTCCATGACTCGATATTTCCATGAGTCGATGGTCCCTTCAATATCGAGTCATGGAGGGTTGACTGTAAATACCTATGAAAGCTTGTTCACAAATTTCATAACGCTGAAGGGGGTGGGTGGGAGTAATAGAAATTTTACAAGGTCACACAAAATTCGTGGAATATTCATACAAAATAACTTTACGAAGGGGTGTTTGGGTGTCTAAAATGGTATATTTTGGTGTTATGAAATTTGTGAATATACCCTAACAATAACAGAAATGTGCTTTCAAATATTGATTTGCTGTGGAACTTTTCTCTACGAGAGAAGCTTCTTAAAAGGGTCTTGTACCCTTTTCATACAACAACTTGAAGTCCGGATCTACCAGAAGGTTGTGGTCACCAGGACTAGGATAAAAGTTTTGATCTAAATCGGCGAAGTTTTGCTTATTGCAAGGCTAGCATACCAACAAAGGGTTTTCGTGCTAAGCAGTGACTGCAGCGGCCACTGGCACTTGTTTACCATCGTGGGGGAAGAAATGTCAAATTTCATGACTGATGCGAAGACACCGACATAGACAAAGCAAAATTTCGATTTTCAATCGGTTAAAGCTCATTAACCCCTCTACCGGAAGCTTCATTTTTTACCCTAAAAAAATATTCAAATCGCTATTACTCTTTTGTTTCTCAATATTTCTGCACCATTTTTTCACAAGCCATCAAAAACTCTTCTAGTTTGAGAATATGGGTCGATATTCCGAAATTCCTTGGGGGACCGACGCGTACCCATAACCCACGTAAATATCTCAGGCTACAGAATTTTTATCGTATTCGGATATTCACTCTTCGGAGCAATGCATTAATGAGAGTATGTTGTGAAAAAATGAAGCAATTTGGTGCAGCCGTCTTTAAGTAATGACCATTTAGGTTTCTGGAACCACGCTGGCCAAATAGAGATCTTAAAAACTTCAAAAAACATCATATCGTAATTTTTAGATATCTCCAAGAATACTGAACCGATTTGTATGATTTTTTCAAAGTAGCTCTGTATTACTTGGTATTATATTGCCCATTTTTTTTTTTTTTGATAAATTGATCAAAAACAAAATGGCCGCCAAAGACATTTTATATGGAAAATGTCGGTCCCCCAAGGAACATCGGAATATCTTTAAAACCAGATCACCAATAATGAATATCGACACGGATTCCTAATTTAGAAGAGTTGTCTGAGAACTTGGTGCAAAAATATTGAAAAACAAAAAAAGTTATAACGATTTGAATTTGAATTTTGCGGTAAAAAATGAAGCTGCCGGTAGAGGGGTTAAATGAGATTTTTGGGATAATTTCGGATTTTGTCGATTATTATCAATTTACTGTGAAAATAACTCAGCAGAAAACACAAAATTACAGGGTTCTGAATCTTCCTATCAATGATGCGAAATCTACGATTTTTCGCACGTAAGGAGAATGCTTTTTTCGCTTCCTCGCGTGAACATCTTTTATAGCTCACACAAATTTTCCCTGGAACTACGATGGAGGATAACCGAAAATCACTCCACTCTGTGGATAATTTGTTTTTCACTCCATCATATTTTCGCTCACCAACTGCTCCCGAGAATTATCACTATGTGGATTAACAAAAACTAGTGCCGGCGACGGGATTTGAACCTAGAACATTGCTAAAAACAATCGCGATGGGTGCACGCTAACCATTCTACCACACCAACTTGACGAAAGGAGTGGTTAATTTGGTGCATAAAAGCAACTGCTGCTCGTGGCGACGGATACAGGAAAAATTCTCCATGGATCGGAGAAAGAGAAACCAAACTTCTCACAGCTGAGTGATTCCAAGCAACAGCACCAAAATTTGGTAAATTTTTTAATTCATTTTTTTCTATTGAGCTGAAACTTTGCACAGTTTTCCAGTTCCATCTAAATCGTCATTTTCCGATATCAAATCTTCAAGTTGAGTCACGACTAACTTTTCAAAAGGGTGTATGTGAAAATGGTTCAAAAATATTCAAAAAGCTGCACAGCAAAAACGGTTCGTTCGATTGTTAGACAACTAAAGAAACAAAGTTAGACAACTAAATAAAGATTCTGAAAAAAATACACACAGTAAAAAATTTTTTTTTGCATTAAAAAACATAATTTTTGACACGAAAACTCAAATATCTCAAAACCCTATCGGAATACCAACATAATTTTTTGAGGGAAAACGGTCCATTATAATAGCTATCTACCACAAAAATTTGGTGATGGTAAACCAATAAACAAAAAAGTTATGACATTTCAAACATTGTAATTGTAATTGTAATTGCTCAATCCACACCCTGGCAGACAATTATCCGCCCATCTAGACACGGGCTGGGTGAGGACCTACCAAGCCTCCCCCGTTAACATGTCCTATACCGTTTAGCACACCGGGATCTTCCACAAGCAGGCGCCGGAATTAAAGCGGTCCCACAAGCTTCAGATACATTAAATAGATTTAGTCCCTCTGGCACTAAACCGAATGGCGCCCTCCGCTTCACCACTAGTACTGCTTCCCCACACGCCAAGCACAATATCGAAAGTAGTGCGTTGTATAGCAAATACAGTACACCACCTCCGACACTATGCCAAATGTACAGGAAAAACAGCACCAGTAAGAAAGCGGAAGGCGCACCACTCGGTTCAGTGCCAGAAGGACTATAAGTATAACGAAGAAGAAACGAAAAGATAGTAGAGTTGGTTCGGTTATTTGATTGCTGAAACGAAAAAAAACAGAAAAAACAGAAACAAAGTGTTAACATTAAAACGGGGTTTTATAATTGATAAATGTATCGATAGTTTCTCATCTGTTACGTTTCCTTATCGTAGCGCTGTCGATTTTTCCATCTCCAGGGTGTTCGTCTCCGCTCGAGCAATGAGGACCATGATGAAATGAGAATATAAAAATGTGAGCATTAGTGTTGATCTAGTAATAGATTAATTTAAACTGCTTTTCATGTGCTAAGTAACTTGTAAACTCCTACTCAATTATGTTTTGTTGGCCTACACGTTTTATTTAGATACAATTTTTATTTAGAAAACTATTTGGATCCGAGATTTTAGGTGCAGATTGAGCATGTTTGATAAAACAAGCATCCTGTTTTCAGTTGAAGAATGTTCAAGAAGTTGATGATTCTGTTATTTATACTGGCTACATACAAGAATTCACTATTGATGTAATATATGGATATTGAAAGTTCCAACGCGCGATTATAATACTTCAGTTTTCGTGCTGTTGTATTGGTGTAAGTAGTGGGAAACCAATCAGTTTGGTGATTCTAACGGTAACAAATAGCAAGACGAAAGGAAAGTTGATAATCTATCATCATTATGATTTCAGTCCTAATTTCATGATCCGTTTAATAAATTCCGCGTATGATTCGGCAATTTTAACAATTTATACATGTGTATTCGAATAAAACAGACTACGGGCATTTATTACCTGTTGCAAGGTTCCTAAGTGATCAGATATTTATCATTTTCTACAGCCTAATTTAATAATACCTACATTGGGTTGTAACAAAAATTTGATCTTGGGATGTTGATTTGCCTCCTAATCATAGTTTCGACAATAGTCACATGCTTACTATCCCTTATGGCAGTGTTGTTGATTCTATTGTCTATCGCTCATCAGTTTCGCGCCACCCGGCAGGGACTTGGTCCTATGTACCCAATACTCTGCTGTGTCTTAACTTCACGCAATACATTCTGTAGATGTGTGATACAGTTTGCGGAATATTATGATTTATCACTTCGTTCAGATGGAAAATTCTGTTATGGTACCATATTCACATATCAGATAACTCCCACCTGGAACGATGTAATACATCGGAGACATGTAGATTCAGATGTATGTAGACGATCTATGCCTAGTTCGGCTCTGATCGACAGGCAATCAGTGTATTCAGTTTTTCAACTAGCTTGAAGCGATGAACGTATCAAGACAAGCTCTCCACTATATCTGCTAGCAATCACCGGTCGTCGATAGACATTTCGGTTCTTTTCTGCTAAAGAAAGACCCGATTGTATGCCAAAGACTATGGCTCATGCTTTTCAATACAGCTGGAAAAACAAGAACTACACCCAGCACCAAATAGTACGTAACTATGAGGCGGACCGGAAGGTTTGATAAGCAATCCCCACCAAAAAAAAAAAAAAAAAAAAAAAAAGTTATGACATTTCAAACATGTCACAATTTTCACATTTAGTAGAAAAAAAATTTTTTTTCGGTGTAAATTATTACGGGAACCGCAGTTTGTTGCTGATTTTATTGTTAAGGGCCTTGCGTGAATTAATATTATGTATATGTATAAATATTATATGTAGGGTCGATGTACCAATAGCCGCATAGCTAAGAACAAATATTCGTATAAAATCGAAAAATAACGCTAGCGTCATTATTTTTACATCATCTGAAAGCTTTTTATCTTGGTTTTGTGGGAAAAATATGAAAACTGCGAAAACTCATATGTTTGCATTTATTATCGCTTGTGCCACTATAGGAATACATGTGCCTATAGTAGCACTATTTCTAATTTCTGTTCCTATAGTAGCACTAGCATCACGGCGTTGGCAAAATACTAATCAAAACCGTATTTTTACAAAGCTTTTATATTTTTTCTTGAAAGTGTGGATCGAAAGCTTTCGTTTGATGTAAAAAAAGTACATAATTCATTAATTATTTCGTATAATAAAAAATAGTTTCTCTCAGTAGTGCTACTATAGGAACAATAGGTTAACTATAGGCGCAAGGGAGCTCAAATTTTAAGCAAAACTAATTATTTCGACCATTTTTTGAACAAAATCAAGCTGTGTATCAATGGTACTTAGATAAATAGCTCCTGACCTTCATGTCAAAAAATATTTTGAAAAGATTCATAACAAAACGGCCGTAAAAAGCCACTAGTGCGACTATAGGGGACTGTCCACTAAGGGAACACTGACCCTATATGTATTAGAGTGGTTCAAAAAATCGTTTTTGCTCCACACCGCTCATTCGATTCTTGATCTAATTTTGAATGTCCTCCCAAAATTTGAGCTCATTTGGATGAAAACTGAGACTGCACAAGCCCTTCAAAGTTTATATGGGAATTACTATGAGAAAAGCAACCAATTCATTCAATCGCTCGTAGTGTTTGCCCATGTATTCTTGGGGATTAGAACTACGTTGATATCTCACAGTATTCATCAGCTACAACTTTGTCGAAGACCGTTTTCAAATCGCACGGCTCAGTAATTAGTTATTGATTTATATCTAGTCACAAATTCTTCAGCAGTGCTCATTTAACTTCTGAACAGGCAACATTGCTGCACCTGGCGCGAAAGATAGCACGCAAAAATCATGGCTACTATGTTTTACTGCATATATCCAGTGATGCCTGCAGAACAGCCCAATAATTATAGCCAAAGTTTTACAACTCATTCAAAAATCAACAACTAATTACTGGGGCATCCGATTTAAGAACGGTCTTCGGCAAAGTTGTAGCTGATAATTGTACCTCACAGTATCAACATAGTTCTAATCCTCAAGAGCACATGGGCAAACACTTTGACCGATTGAATGAACTGATTACTCTTCCCATAGTAATTCCCATATAAACTTTAAAGGGCTTGTGCAGTCTTAGTTTTCATCCAAATGTGATCAAATTTTGGGAGGACATTCAGAATTTGATCTAGAATCGAATGAGCGGTGTGGAGCAAAAACGATTTTTTTAACCACTCTAATATGTATATATGTATAAATTAAAATGAATTAACAGATTACACGAAAATAAATTTTTTTTTTACCAGGATATTTTTTTTAGAGTATGATCGATGAGTTTCTAAATGTTATATATAAACTTTAAAAGTTTTGGATTTGGGTACGCGTTATGAGATCATGAAAACATTTTATTAATACTTATTTATTTATTTATTGTTATTCAATTTTTTTACACTTTTGCATCATTATCAGTACAGTTCGAGTATAGTTTTTCTTTAATTTTATTTTCTGACAATGGAATGAAACAGTGAAATTTTTGGGTTCCTTGGATCGTTTTCGCGTTATTATATTGCTCTGATGCCGTTAATTCGTACTCTTCAGTAGTAGTAAAACAAAATGATCTTCTTCTTTTCTGCGATTCTCCCAATCAAATAGTTCTTTTGCAGTTTTAATTGGATGCTCACGTTCTTTGGCTAAACTTGCTCTTGTGGCCATGCGCTTTATGGTTCCTCCAATAGCATCACAAGGACCTTTGCCATGTGACGTAGCAAAGAAATGCCATTCTGCATCAATTCCGTACTTTGATTTAAATTGACATAGGCTCGAAAAATTCTTACGGTTTTTGTACTGCGATGCTGCTCCATCAGACATGAAATATATCTTTCTGATTTCTTTATCCTTATCAACGCGTAAAAAGGTAATCATTTTGGCAATGAACAAATTTACAGATACTGAGTCGTGTCTTAAATCTTCGGAAATTACAATAAAACTAAAATGTTCCATTTGCGTACTTCCATTGAAATAAATAACGAATGGATGAATTGTAGCTTGTTGTACGTTCCAGTGATGGGACTGCACTTCATCTTGCAATACAAAGCTATAGTTTTCAGAAAAATCACAAATGACTAAAAATTCACCATCTTGTAATGTATTTTTCCTATTTTTTAAAAAGCGGGATTGCTCTGTTTTAATAAAGTCGTGAGGAATTAAACTTTCTAATTTCAAGCAAAAAAATGACACAAACTCATCTACAGGTTTTACAATAGTTTCTAGGTCACACCTATCCGTGGTCACCCATTGCTCAAATGATAACTGATCAATATAATTTTCTTCAAACTCAGCGAATAAAGTATTTTCCAATGATGAAGAATCTGGACAATCCGAACAAGATCGTAGATAGCAATTTGATGTTGTATTTTCACACAAAAGACTACCAGTTAACATTTTAATATCCTTTGATAAATTGATTCTTTTCAAACTATGTAAGATTAGGTTAATATTTTCGTGTGTTGTGCACACACAAGCGGTGTGACGCTTTCCATCTTTTTTACAGATACATAATCTTTTTGGCTCTACTTACTTCATCGTCTTCAAAATATTGAATTATTTTTTCTTTTCTCATCTGTTAATGAATTACTCGACCTATCATTTTTGGTTGCAAGACAGTTATTTTTGAATTGTTTTGCCTCTTTTGCTGTATTTCTATCGGTTTTGAACTCATCAATGGCGTCTTGAATAGACCACGAGCTTGGCAGCATCGACAAAATCAATAATTTTTCTTTACTTGTCGTGGCTAGATTCGAGAACCTTTCCTTCATATTCATAATTACCTCATCGTAGTCTGTATTTTCCACATCCTCAGGTCCTAATTTGAAGAGGTTTCTTCGTACAGCTTCGTTGATTTCGCGGTATTTTTTCTCGGGATAATTGACGTAACCCATCTTCGTCCATTTAATCGGAGTCACTTTTATTCCAGCTATCCCTTCGTTGAAGCGTTCGATGTTGACCTTCTGGATGCACTCATCTTCTGATTGATTTGTTGAAACAGATGTCGCTGATGGTACCGTGGCAAGACTATCTGCACTTGGTACTTCTGGTAACTCCTCAGTTGTTGTCGGTGCATCTAGTAATTCCTCAGTTGTTGTTGTTTTCGAACTTCCTGCAACCTGATCCACCGATGATGTACAGATTGCCCGTTTGTCAACGTTTAAACGGCAGGACGTACAAATGCGTAAATTTGTATTCAATGTAGACATTGGAGCATAACCAGCCGCTTTCAGTTTATCTATGGTGCTTTCGGTGAGATTTCGTAGCTCTTTCGAACACTTTTTTCTGCAAACGGCCTGCAACAGTTGAGAAAGCGACTACTCATGTTGCTCGTTAGATTTTAATAAACAAAATCACTTTTAAGTTTTTACTGACTAGTTTGGTGTTTTAATTTTACAATTAAATCTTTTATAACCATAGTGGTAGTATATTTTTAGCTTTTTCGTGAGTATGTTCATGGTATGTACCTATCATGTTTTTGATGTTGTTGAAGTTACTCGCTTTCTCCCAAATATGATTAACAAAGTCTATTCTCTACCAAGGCGGGTCTATACCCAGGTGTAATCAGATTTTAACTTTGTGGAGAAAACCAGCGCCGAGAAAACCGACCTGCTTTACGTATACTAGATCACCTGGGTATAGACCCGCCTTGTTCTCTACGAGGTAAACTTTTTGCAGGTAAACTAGTCGTATACCTGTATAGAAAACTTTTTTTGTAGCTTTTGTCTTCAATATTAGATTTCTTATAGGTTTCTTTTATCAAAAGGTTTCAATACTATTGAGAGAATTTTTCTTCAGTTACGTACAATAAAAAATATGACACTATCAAGACTTTAGATCACAACACTGGATCGCGTCTAACTTTCTAATAGATGCTATAATAGTTATGAATAATTAAATAAAATATCATGAAAACAACTTGTTAACCTCATGTGGTACCCTTAACAAAAAATTCAGCAACAAACTGCGGTCCTAAAAACAATTAACAATGAAAAAAAAAAAAAATTCACTAAGTGTCAAATTTGTGAAATATTTGAAATGTCATAACTTTTTTGTTTATTGGCTTACCATCACCAAATGTTTATGGTAGATAGCTAATATAATGGACCGTTTTCCCTCACGTTGGTATTCCGATAGGGTTTTGAGATATTTGAGTTTTTGTGACAAAAATGATGTTTTTTAATGCAAAAAAAAAAAATGTTTTTACTGTGTGTATTTTTTTTGGAATCTTTATTTAGTTGTCTAACTTTGTTTCTTTAGTTGTCTAACAATCGAACGAACCGTTTTTGCTGTGCAGCTTTTTGAATATTTTTGAACCATTTTCACATACACCCTTTTGAAAAGTTAGTCGTGACTCAAATTGAAGATTTGATATCGGAAAATGACGATTTAGATGAAACTGAAAAACTGTGCAAAGTTTCAGATATTTTTGAAATGGTCGATCAGAATCGACTTGCATGCCTCCGTGGAATCCCTCAGCTGCGGAAATGTGCAATTATCTATTTTCGCTTTGTTTTGTGGACGGATAAAATCGCAAGGCAGCTGATCGCTGAAAATTACTGTGAGGGATAAATCCATTATCGTGAGAGTGAGTGAGAATTCGGATGCCTGCAAAATTATTAAAAACCTTGAAAATCGATAAAATGTGCAAAATCTGATAAAATGGATTTAATCTGGGGATAACTCGGAAAATCAAATGAAATAGGGTCGTATTGCACGAAAATTAAAACGAAATTGATTAGTGTCGTTCCCCTAGCAAAAAAGTGAATGCTCGGCAACAATTCCGTTTATATTTTCATTCTCACTCTCACAAACGCAAACAAAATCAATGTTGTGACAGTTAGATTGGTCTATATATTTCTTCGCACATATACGAAATTGTCGAAATTGCTAAAAATGAACGCAACCATTATTAGTTGCGTTAATTTTTAGCAATTTCGATAATTTCGTATATGTGCGAAGAAATATATAGACCAATCTATATATGTTACAGCATTTCTCGTAAGAAATTGGATAATGTAGGACTCGTGCTGTAAAAATCATCATTCTGCAACTTTGCGTTAACTACTATTTTAAGAGTCAATTCGTGAGAGCCGCAACTCCATATTATATCGAAGTTCTTCTATCGGGCTAAAATTTTCAGGGTAAAAAATAAAAAAAATCGACATAGAAGGCTGTGTATAAAAATTGACATTTCTTTAAAATTTTGTTAAATTTTTTGCACACAAAAATACTTAGTAATCCAATAACCAATAAGGTCTTGTGTTTTCTATATAAATAATTATTTTATGAAATGAAAATAATATTAGACGACTTTATTTGAAAGTTATTAATATTGCTATTGGCGCGGTAAATGGCTGGGCATGGCGTACCATTGGTACCTCGCGTACCTGCAGGAATAAAATAGACCCCTCTGTGCGGTCCTTAGCCTCTTGCCCAGCAACTCCTATCCCTACCTCCTCGTGGTACTGGCCGGGGTACGAGTAACCTTGGGGAAGATCGGGTAACCAACCCCCGGTGGGAACTTTGGTCGTATGCTGACAGGGAAGGGGGGGTTTGCTTTTGCAAACCTGGAGCGTCTGTACTCCACGTTAGGAGCGGCTCACAACAGCGTCTGTTCCCCATGTCAGGGGCGGCTGATCATCGTCCGAGTGTCAGAGAAGGACTCTAAGCTAAACTGCGCACTATGGCCCTCCGAACATTTAGGGGGAATGGTCCTCCGGAAATCTAGGGGGTTGGTGTCAGGCCCTGCAAGCCAACCGTAAAAACACATCAGCACAGGAACGTCAACGAGAGAATACGGACCGGAACAATCGGCAAAGACCACAGCGACGAAAATGGACTAGCGATTGGAAACTCGGTACGTGGAACTGCAAATCTCTCAACTTCATTGGAAGTACTCGCATACTCTCCGATGTACTGAAGACCCGCGGTTTCGACATCGTAGCGCTGCAGGAGGTGTGCTGGACAGGAGCATTGGTGCGAACGTTTAGAGGTAATCATACCATCTACCAGAGCTGCGGCAACACACGTGAGCTGGGAACAGCTTTCATAGTGATGGGTGATATGCAAAGGCGCGTGATCGGGTGGTGGCCGATCAATGAACGAATGTGCAAGTTAAGAATCAAAGGCCGATTCTTTAACTTCAGCATAATCAACGTGCATAGCCCACACTCCGGAAGCACTGATGATGACAAGGACGCATTTTACGCGCAGCTCGAACGCGAGTACGACCGCTGCCCAAGCCACGACGTCAAGATCATCATAGGAGATTTGAACGCTCAGGTTGGCCAGGAGGAGGAGTTCAGACCGACGATTGGAAAGTTCAGCGCCCACCGGTTGACGAACGAGAACGGCCTACGACTGATAGATTTTGCCGCCTCCAAGAACATGGCCATTCGTAGCACCTATTTCCAGCACAGCCTCCCGTATCGGTACACCTGGAGATCACCTCAGCAGACAGAATCGCAAATCGACCACGTTTTGATCGATGGACGGCACTTCTCCGACATAACCGACGTCAGAACCTATCGTGGCGCCAACATTGACTCCGACCACTACCTGGTGATGGTGAAACTGCGCCCAAAACTATCCGTCATCAACAATGTACGGTACCGACGCCCGCCCCGGTACAATCTCGAGCGGCTGAAACAACCGGATGTCGCCAATGCGTACGCGCAGCATCTTGAGGCAGCGTTGCCGGATGAGGGCGAGCTCGATAGGGCCCCTCTTGAGGACTGCTGGAGGACAGTCAAAGCAGCCATTAACGACGCTGCCGAAAGCGTTGTCGGATATGTGGAACGGAGCTCAAGAAACGATTGGTTCGATGAGGAGTGCCAGGAGGTTTTAGAGGAGAAGAATGCAGCGCGGGCTGCAATGCTGCAGCATGGTACGCGGCAAAACGTGGAACGATACAGACTGAAGCGGAAACAGCAAACCCGCCTATTCCGGGACAAAAAGCGCCGCCTGGAAGAGGTGGAATGCCAAGAGATGGAGTTGCTGTACCGTTCTCAAGAAACGCGGAAGTTCTATCAGAAGCTCAACACATTCCGCAAAGGCTTCGTGCCGCGAGCTGAGATGTGCCGGGATAAGGATGGGAGCATCTTGACGGACGGACGCGAGGTGATCGAAAGGTGGAAGCAGCACTACGATGAACACCTGAATGGCGCAGAGAACACAGGCACAGAAGGTCAGGACAGCGAAGGCGATGGCTACGTCAGCACAGCGGACAGCGGAAATCAACCAGCTCCCACGATGGGGGAAGTTAAGGATGCCATTCAACAGCTCAAGAACAACAATGCCGCTGGCAAGGATGGTATCATAGCCGAACTCATCAAGATGGGCCCGGACAGGTTGGCCGCTTGTCTGCATCGGCTGATAGTCAGAATCTGGGAAACGGAACAGCTACCGGAGGAGTGGAAGCAAGGCGTTATATGCCCTATCTACAAAAAGGGCGACAAACTGGAGTGTGAAAATTATCATGCAATCACCATCCTAAACGCCGCCTATAAAGTGCTATCCCAGATTATCTTCCGTCGTCTATCACCTATAGCAAACGAGTTCGTGGGAAGTTATCAAGCAGGTTTCATCGACGGCCGCTCGACAACGGACCAGATCTTTTCCGTGCGGCAAATCCTCCAGAAATGCCGTGAGTACCAGGTCCTTACGCACCATTTGTTCATCGATTTCAAGGCGGCATACGATAGTATCGACCGCATAGAGCTATGGAAAATCATGGACGAGAACAGCTTTCCCGGGAAGCTCACAAGATTGATCAGAGCAACGATGGACGGTGTGCAAAACTGCGTGAAGATCTCGGGCGAACACTCCAGTTCGTTCGAGTCTCGGCGGGGACTACGACTCGCTCAACTCTACGGCGAACCCAGTATCGTGAAGGTAGCTAAAGCTGGAAGGATACGCTGGGCAGGGCATGTTGCAAGAATGCCGGACAACAACCCTGTAAAGATGGTGTTCGCCACGAATCCGGTCGGAACAAGAAGGCGTGGGGCGCAGCGAGCTAGGTGGATTGACCAGGTACACCAGGACCTGGAGAGCGTGGGTCACAGTCGAGGATGGAGAGAAGCGGCCATGAACCGAGGGAATTGGCGAAATATTGTTGGCGAGGCTTTATCAAGATAATTGATGTAAAGCCAAATAAGTAAGTAAGTAATATTGCTAGAATATATCCGTGTGAAAAATGTTCGGCACAAAAAAAAACCTTTTTTACACTAGTGAGCGGATACTGGTGCACTGATGGTACTCGCTTACTCCCTTATATTTATTTTCATTCAACTATGGAACTGATCGCAATCAAATCCGATTTTATTAAACCACCCTAACAAATGTTGCATCTGTATTTGTGTACAGTGTGCGCCAAAATAAAAGGAAGATAAACGTTTCAAAATCAACGTTTCCTACATTTTGGTGTACATCAATGTTCTAATGGCCTTCTGTGTACCTACTTGGGTATTTAATTTCTTTAGATGCGTCGGAAGCATTTTCAACGTTCTTTGTGATAAATCTACTAGAAATGTGGGATTACATCATATGACATTATATACTTCCGTACATCAACTTTAGTTTTAACTTTCAATGCTTTAAAAACAGATATGTGAAAGAACCCACATCCACATAATCCCTACATAGTCCAATATGTGTTGACAAATATGTGTAAATTGTCAGTGTGCGATATTATGATCTTGACTTTGTGCTAAATATGGGCACATCATGATACCTACAATGAATGGAAGCATAAAGGTTCCAGGCGGAACAGTAGTGTATTATATTCTCATTTTGACTTAAATTGTTTACTGGTGGACCCGCAAGCGACGCTGAATATTTGTTAGATAATGAGCATTTGAAATCACTTGTAGTCAAAATTTCGTATTTATTAGCTGAATATTATATGTAAAGTTAATTTCTGAAAGATCAGGAATAAAATACATTCTTTTTGATCGGCACATGCTGTACAACAGCATTGATGAGTGCTGAAGCTGGCGATTGGTCATTTCGCAGTCAGTGTGAGCAATGGAGCAGATAACATTACGTCGATCCAGATAAGACTGATTCATGGTTCACATGTCGGTTACTATCGATAAAAAATCATTTATTTTACTCCGAGCCAAAAATGAAAGGTTTGTTGCTTTTCCATCAATGAGAAGTTTTACTTTCAATCAATCCTTTGTCTTGTTCTAGAAACAATCCCTGCATTTGTGGAACATCCTTTGGTTCACTTCCGACAACGGTACGAGTGGGATTGCGGCCTATCGTGCATTCTGATGCTTTTGGGGCGTAACGAGAGAAGTACTTTTCTAGCCGATTTCAAAGACATCTGCAACAAGGGCGGATTTGGAGAAAGGTTCATAACAGTTAGCAATGGTCGCATCACGAATATTGTTATACGTCAAGGTCTTCTATTTCAGTACATGGACGATCGACTTGTGCTACATCCTCAAGGACTTTGGAATAAAGCATAAATACTTCACAACCATTTTTGGAGCGAATCCTTCGCATTTCGGAAAGGAGTACTATAAGTGCTTCAATGCGGTAGGTCAAGGCTGATCTTTGTGATGGGTGATAAATTTATTAGTAATTTGTTTTGTTCGTTAATTTAGGATGAGAAGCGAGTCAATGAGAAATTTTCCAGTGCTTCAACCCATGGCATTACCGTCGAGGTAAAATCGACAACGCAACAGTTCCTGCAAGAGCATTTAGCTAATCATGGCAATATCATACTGCTAACCAACGCCTCTCTATTGTACTGTGATCTTTGTAAAGTTAATAAGCTGTCCATGGACCTGAGGTATGAAACTTTGAAGCATATAAAAAAAATATTCGTCCTACCCCTTGTATCTCTACAGGTCATGTCTCGGGTTGAAAGCGGCATACATGGGACATTACATAATTCTTTGCGGCTACGACCAGAGAATACAGAAGTTCTTATACAGAAACCCCGCCTTCAAAGACAGTAAGTTTTGCTCATAATCTATGGCCGGCATCTTATTATTACTGTTGTTGAAACGAATCCGGATTAAAATATTGCCACGCCATATCTATTACCCATGAGAAGGTTTTTTCAAATATCCGCCAATTGTCATGAAAATAAGTGTGCTTCCAGTTAATCAAAAAATAAGAAGTCGTAGGACATAAACGGAGATCACTTTTGCAAAGAGCAACACGTGATTGAGTTGAAATCGAATTTAGGTTGCCTCCTACATTTTCGGATCCTTTCGTGGTGTAGTTTTTAACGCACCTTTCTATCTGATTGGGAGTCGATTCTAAAAGTATCATATCCTGGATTTTGTGAGAATGCTGCCCAAAATTTTGCGAGAATCTTGCCTAATATTAAACGAGAATCTTTTGCCAGATTTTGTAAAAATCGTGGATAAAATTATGTCAAAATCTTGGCCAAAATTTATTTTGTAGTCCTGTCCATGAATCTGTGAAATTGCTGTCTTGGATTTCATATGAATCCTGCTCAGAATTCTATTAGCATTATGTCAATGCTCTGCTCACGATTTCCTGAGAATTATGTTCCAAATTGAGTGTTAGTACATACCTACTGCTAACGATTTTTTAAGAATACTTCACAGCAGACTTTTTCTCTCTGGGGCCTTCCTTAAATGCTACTTTTTTAGTTCATTCACTCATTTGGATTCGACTCCTATAGCACTCGTACAAAGTAATTCGAATCAATCCGTAGCAGTTGTCAAATCCTCTTTATTATCATGAATTGGTCGACGTTAAATGTATTTTCAAATAATTTCCGAAAAACGTTCTGCAACAAAAAAACGGCAAAATAAATTTATTGCTAAATACTGTAAATGAAAAGTATTAGTGTATATGAAATTGTATCGTAAAATTAGATGAAATTGTATTGTAAAATTATTGATCTGACACGAATGCACCTGTTTGGTGTAAAGTGTCGTTAATAAAACAAACATCTATGAGATTTTCGAATTTTACATCAGAATCTCAGTACTGAAATCTAAAAAAATCTAGTAATTCTATAATTTTATGTTGCTGTAATCCCAAGATCTCTTCATGAGATACAGATTAACTTCCTAAATTTCAAAATTCTCAGAAACATATTTGATGTCAAATCATTATAAAATTCACATGCACATAAAGGAGTGTCAGATTTATCGCAAATTTACACTACAAATCGTGTAAAATTACATAAAATAAAATTGATTTTATTGGTTTTACGCTGCACTATTAATGATATTTTCTTAACGTGCAGCATCATACGTATACGTTGGGCTGCACTGGTCTAGATTTTCGATAGAGGTCAAAATCTCTACTCGACTGGTTAGCCGAAACACGATAAATTAATATCAAACTATTATTGGCCAGATTTGCAACTACTTCTGAAGCATTGACAAGTGTGACAAATAAATTTGTATTTGTAATAACAATAAGTGTTGTGTTTCGTCTCGCGTTGCGTTTTATGTGATCGTTCTTCTGAAGATTAGACAAAACAGTCGGGTGTGATTTTTCCTTGTTATTTATTTTTTACGCAATGCAACAAAGCTTGGGTCTCTAGTGGTACCGTCAGCGGTTTCAAAGTAAATCCATGCTGAAAGTGTCTGGGTTTGATTCCCGGTCGGTCCAGAATCTGTGGTGGAAATATCCTACACTCAAAATAATCCAAACGTCACTGCTACGTGAAAAATCACGTCGATCATTCCAAATTCATTCTTTCTCCACTTCATCTGACCAAGATAAAGATCACTAAGCCATTCATAACCACCAAATAGCGACTCGGTAATTATTACTGAGGTTACCTATCGCACTTACGTGAAATTCACGTAGATGCCCAAGTTCATTTTGACATATGCACATCGTACGTACATTCGGTGTTAAGCTCAAATCCTAAGATGGAGCCCGCTTGATTTTTGAAGAACTTCAGAAGCTGCTGAACTTTAAACCCTGTGTAAGATTGATTTCAAGGTAAATATGCTTTGAATTCCGAAGAATCCCTGCATTACACTATGTGCGATTAGGTGCCCAATAATCGAAAGAATGACTTGCTCTGATAGGTTCCTCTTGTGCATCAATACATAGTAAACACTTATATCAAGATATTCCTGGAATACTAGAACAAAATCCTTTGTAGTTTCATTGATACAGTATATCAAAGTTATAGTTTCTAGGAAAAACAAAGAATTCAATACAAGTACAAGGTATACGTTGGATAAAATATACTGCATAATCGTAATATTTCATACATATCTTTGTACATTGTTCAAAAGCTTACTGAAAATAATATCTTAAAAAAAATAAAACGAAATAAAAATTTGTACTCTATAGTTCAGGTAAATGTGGGGACTACACTGAAAAAAAAACATATTCGATATTTTTTCGAAACGCATTCCATACTTTTTTGTCCCAAGTTGTCCCAGGCTAAACTACATTTCCAAGGTTATACAAAGATGTAAACTAAAGGACCGAGAGGGTCTACCCCGTTTGGCATAATGCCTTTTGGCATACAGTCGCTTGGCATAATAGCTGTTTGGCGTAATGCAATTTGGCATAACGGTCGTTTGGCATAATCGCCATTTGGCATAATAGCCGTTTGGCATAATTGTGAAAAATATTGAATTTGATCAAATTCCTTCCATTAAGCAAAGGGGTGTGTATAAACTGCTCACGATCGTAAATTCCGTTGTCAGTTGTTGATAGGACTAGCTTCTAATCTTCATTTTTCAAGGAAACGAATATCCAATAAAGTTTTTTTGGAATTGCATCATACATGAGTCCGGAGTCATTATGTCCGGGATATTATAGCACATTTTTAACAAAGATATATCCAACTCCTAAGTTATTCCATGTCAATTGGAAAAAAGGAACCTGGTATTTTATGACGCATCTTATGGTCCCGCATATTACTGTACCACTGCAGTATCTTCCTTTTTCAAATTATGCCAGACGAATTTATGCCAAACGGGGTAATTCCGTGTGTTCCGTTGTTTATTGAAAACAAAATATTAAATTTGCATCATAAAACTCATAAATATGATATGAGACAATAAGAATATTTTTGGTCACTAGTCTATATGGGAACCGCGCATAGTGCATTACTTTGTATATTTTATACCTGATTTATAACCTCTATCAATTATACTGCCCATAACTGCATATTTGTAACATTCGACAAAAGTAGGAATTGAGTAAATGGAATACGAAGCGTGTATTTTATGGCAGTATGGGAGGAAACTGAATTTTCTAAAAATCACCAGGAACTCAAAACTGCTTATTAGAGGCTGATATTTTGTACAACTTATATCGCATACTAGATGAAAAGCCAGAAAATAATTCTGATAAAAATTTCATTGCTATTACATTACGAGGCTCATTTATAATCTCAATGTGACTGTTATGCGGTTATAATTACCAATGTGACAAAACAACTTGGTATTTTTTTCGAATTTTCTAGAACAATCTCACAGATTTCAGGAAGTTGATCGAAAGTATTTATCATTTGATGACTCTCCATGGTATTAACTCCAATTTGTTAAAAATGTCTGATGTGACTGTTATGCAGTTATGGGTAGTATAGCACGCGAAGGCTACAACAAGACAGACCAAACTCACAAAAATTGGGAAACAGTATTCAAAATGCTCAGATTGAATATAAGGTACCGCGGGGTAAGTGGGTAAATGGGGTAAGTGAAAATAATTTGCATAATTTACTAAATATGTGAATTAACGTTTTAAACTCATGTGTAAACCTTCGAGGCCATTCAGAACATTACGATAGGTAAGAGATTCCTGAGATTTTTCAACCATTATTGCATAATAGAACGAAAGATTGTTAACCTGTTAAATATAACTTCGTAACAAGTTGGCGGCGTGCAATCTTATTTTAATATTTTCAGCGTAAAAAAGTTGCGGAAAATAATTTTCTTTACCACTTCTAAGTTGTCCCCTCTGACAGTTTTAAACTGCAATAAAAAAAGTTTCAGAATTAATTCGACATAGAACTAAAAACAACTAAATTGAAACACCGTCAATTTTCCAATCACGTGGGGCAAGTGAAAAGTTTCTTATTAGAGATTGAATTTGTGTTTTCTCCTTAGGTAGATATAAGGATACAAGGTTCGCAATTATCATAGCACGACAGAATGTGCTGATAATTCAAGAAACACTATACTCAAAGTGTTGAAAGCTATTATCATGGAACTTCTCTAAAAAGGGTTGCCAAATATTACGATATTAATATGTTTACTTTGGACAGCCGATTAAAAGGAAGTCGTTGATTGAAAACTTCCAATATAAGAGAACGCACGTAAATCTCGTGTAATGTCTATGTAAAGCTAGTTCAAAATATAAAAAATGGTATATAGGCGTATCCACATAAAAAAAATTCTAAATACTTTATTGAAGTATTCCGTTTGATTTCTCCCGAAGAGTTATCCGACGTCATATCCGATTTTCTTGACAAATAACGAGCGATGTAAATTCTACAGAGCAGAAATGCAATTGCTGTCCCATGATGTAAGAACTAACATTGGAAATGTTGCAGTTATAATGTTGTCGAATCATTTCAACAAATATAACTAAACAGAAGAAAATTCGAGTAACACGAATAAAATTTTCTTTGCTCACATGTTGCTTATGTTATTGTTCATTGGGACGCCTTAACAAATGTTAAAGATAATAGAAATCGTGAAAATAACTGTTAGTTTTTGAATTTATTGTTCAAAGCGATAAACTTTTCACTTGCCCCACTTTTAGGGTAAGTGAAAAGTAAGAAGACGTTTTTCAAAAACTTTTTCTGGGCTTTTTTCTTAAATTTTTCATAAAAATAAATTTCAGCATACTGCTTATATTTGGTGGGAGTCAAGCTAAAAAATATACATGACCTCATTTGTTTTAATTTAAAGTCTCTAGGATTTGAAGAATCTCAACTATGCGAAATCCATTACCCACTTGCCCCACGGTACCTTAATAATAAAGTTTGTTTATATTTTACAATGGGGAATTAGTTTTCTTTCAAAGCCTATTAGAGATAAGGTTGGTCTTTATTACAGTTAAATTTAATGCAAAACCATCTAGATCCTATTGAAACGCTTCGTAAAGACTACCGGAAAATCCACGTAGCTCTTACGTGTAGCACCGCTGGAATAGACGAAGTTCAAAAGTTCATGCGCTCATTCTGGGCTACCTATGATTCACGTAAGAGCTACGTGGAAAGTGCGATGGAAAAAACCACGTATGTTTTCACGTAACAATGACGTTTGGATTATTTTGAGTGTATAGACTTCCCTGGACATAAAAATCCACACTGGCCTGCCACACGATATAAGAATGCGAAAATAGCAACTTAGGCGAAGAAAGCTTTCAGTAAATAAAGCTGGAAGTGCTCTTAGAACACTAAACTGACATGCTCTGTCCCAGTGAGGACATATTGCCAAGGTGAAAAAGAAAAGCCAAAGCTTCATAAGATTTCAAGTCAAAAAGTCCAATATTAATATTTATGAATATACCTAATATTACTTCATGTAGCATAATATACATTATACTGATGCGCAATTTGAAGTTTCTGCTTTTCTAAACTTAAGGCGAAGTAGGCTATTATTTTTTGGTAAAGTACGCATTATTTTCGCGGCATATATTTCGGTTGAACATCTGGATAACTAGTTAAAACTGTTCTAAATTCCTTGACGTTTATATGCACATACAGAACATGTGTCAAAACAAAACGCCAGGTCACTAAGCAATACAGGAATGCTGCTCCAATCAAATATATCAAATGATATTTCGATATATCGATATTTTGAATCAATATAACGGTGGTATCGATACTTTGATTCGATAATCGTATCGAATCAAATATCGATACTTCGCAATAACGGAACGTCCCTATGCTAACATTGCCAATTATTTATCTATTGCAGAAGTATGCTTCATGTCCTTCGATGCAATGGACAAAGCGCGGAAGGCCAGTGGAACGGACGAAGACATCATTCTAATCTATGACAAGCAATTGTGATAAAAGCAGCATTAATGACCTCTCGATCAGCATGCATTTAGTGCAATAAAGTAAAAAGGATTTCGGATTCCCTTTAGAGTAACGAACTGCTTAACTTATCTCCATTCATCACAATGAGTTTTTATTCTCTACTTTAAATGTCATATTCTATTTGTTATAATCCTACAAGTAAATTTCTATTTATTTATTTTGTACATTTTAATAATAACTTCAATTTAAAATAAACCTTGTGTGTACCAAATTTCATTTAGTAGCAATTTGTCAGAAAGGGACGTCAATGGGACCAACGCAAAATACCGAACAAAACAAAACGGGATCTATGCAATGATACATATTTTTGGCTTGTAAAACATTTTATGTGACAATTTGATACTCTAGATCATGATAACTGTCGTTTTTTCGTTCTTAACACATCACTCGCTCACGCACACACATAATTATTCTGAGACAAAGATTATTCTCCATTTAGGGCGGTAGATTTTCACTGTCAATGATAAAGATTACGCTTTTGTTGCTTGATAAAGGGTATAACATACGTAGATTTCCGTAAATATTGATCGGAATATGAGAAAGATGTTGGATACCCAACTAGTGATTCGTCTTCAGACAAGTTATTACACAATAATCTTTAATCAACTCACACAGAACTCGCTTAGGTGTATTATCACGTGTATCGATTATTTCGGGGATGAAATTTACTTACCAACGAAGGACTGTTCTTCGACCTTCTCCGAATCACTAGCCAAATCTCTAGTCAAATGTTCAACGCAATTCTTGGGAATAAGCGTTCCAACAATTTTGCTGCCTTCTTTCGTTTTCAATCGAATAACTTGCATGCGGTTTTGGCTTCCTGCCCGAGCGGTCAGATTGTTTTCAACTCTAGACCAAACGGATAGAACAGAACCGGACAACACAAAGTAGGTTCTCCTCCGAAGACCGATCTGAAAATCACGAACACATGTTGTTGAGTGTAATTTTGGAATTGGACATTTGTATAGAAAATTACCTCGCAATCCTGACCCATGGTTACATATCGACACATTCCCTTCCAGTAGCTATGCGAGCAGGTATTAACCGATGCATCAAACTGCTTCGTCCAATGTGGTTCTGCTTCATCGCTGAGAACTTTCTTATATTTCTTCTCCAGCTCCTCCAGCGATTCGTGTTTGACCTGCAAACCAGTGTTTGGCCGGTAAATCTGGAACATGATGTCCTTCTTGCTTTTCGGTTCAGTTTTCTTCTTGTTGACGTTTGCTGCGGTTTCAATTTCAACAGCCAGGACTGACGAGTGCTTTCCATTTCGCGCCTGCTTGGAAAGATAGAACCCTTCCTTCTCGCCACCAAGATCCGCCCACCTGCAATTGTAAAGAAAAACGAAATTGAAATTTCAATGATCTTAAAAATTTCTATTACTAGAAGAATATGATAAAAAATGCCCTACGCTGCTCGATGTATCATTTTATTATTGGACGGTATTATAATGACTCTAGGGTAAACCGTTGCATTTTTGGAAATCTTGTTCTCTTTGTCATGAAATGTAAACCTATTGGGCTCAAAATTTGCATAATTTTTTCTAGCTAATGATGAATTCGATCAAGCTGTGAACCTACCGATCATAGGAGAGATTAAAAAGGCTGTCAGCTAGCTGAAGCACTTCAAGGCTGCTGAGAAGGAGAAGATCCCGGTCGAGCTTCTCAAGCACGGAAGTGAGCAGCTTTACTAATCGATCCACTACATACTTCTGAAGGTATGGGAGGACGAAGAAATGCCTATTGGTCTCATACGCCCAATCTACAAAAAAGGCACAGACTGAAGTGCGGCAAATGCAGAGCGATTACTTTGTTGAATTTGGTGTACAAATTACTGTCACGTATCCTGTTTAAGGCGAAGTAGGCCGTCATTGAAATTTGTACGCGTCGTTGATGATTGTTGCTAATGCGATCCTATAACATTTCCCCGAATACCATTACCCCGAAAACCATCACCCCGAAAGTCAATACCCCGAATGGTCAAGTACCCCGAAAACCAATACCCCGAAAACCATTACCCCGAATAGTCCGTTACCCCGAATACCATTTCCCCGAATGGCCATAACCCCGAATTTTCTTGGCACGAAAAATTGAAGATCCGACAAATGAATCCCATATACCTATTTCATAGAATTTTGATTTTCATTTGAATTCATGTTCTCCATATTATCAAAGATTTATTATTCTTTTAATCAACAGCTATTCTTCATGAGCCAAGTGAAAACCCAAATTTTACTCACAGGCGTGTACTTGACTTTGTGAGAATGATTGTGTTCACAGCAATAAATCATTTTTCGAACTGATGATAATGCTGACATGTTAATATTAGAGACCTTTCCCGCCTTCTTTCAAACGCGTCTATTATTTGGTAATGCATAATTATATTTTCATATTGCTGGAGGCAATGCGAGTTCAACATATTCTAAAATGTCATTAGACTATGGTTTGAAAAATGTCAGATGAAAATGTTAACTGATATTAAACTGACCACTACGTCAAAAGTACATCGCTAAAGAACAGCCTATGATAAAAGAAGAAAAAATCACTGTTGAAAGCGTAAATAATTATGATGCCAACAATCACATTGCTAGTGCAACTTCCGAAAGAATAGCCGATAACAAGACAAGATGTAATACAGACAAGTAATGCAGGGGCTTATTTTCATTTATTTTTTGAAGTCACTGTCAACTTCTAATTTCGCTCAAGACAATTTTGTCAGTCGATTTTTTTTACCGCTATCGCTCAAACTTCAACTCAAACGGTACAACTCGAAAGAACAGCCTATAACTCAATGAAGAGAAAATCATGGATTAAAATTTTTACACTGCCATTATACAACCTCGAAAGAATAGCCGATGATTGAAAGAATAAAAAATCACTAATAGGAATAGTAGTAGTTACTAAGCCGAAAACTTTAAGGCTCAAATTCGCGAGCTTCCTTGAAGAATTTCTTGAAGTGCATCACTGATTTTCGGGGAAGTGTCGTATTAGGGGAACTGGTTTTCGGGGTAATTTACCATTCGGGGTAATGGTTTTCGGGGTAATGTGTCATTCGGGGTAACGTCGCATTCGGGGTAATGGTTTTCGGGGTACTGGTTTTCGGGGAGATGGTTTTCGGGGTAATGGTATTCGGGGAAGTGTTATAGGACCGTTGCCGTAACCCAGAGTGTTCAGAAAAAATCTCCGACACACTTTGACCGAAGAACCGTTCGATTCAGCCAGATGAAACACAAAGCTATTGAATTTCTTTGGATCGTCTTCCTCGTACTTGTAGCGACGCCGTCTTTTAACATCCACTCGTTTAACGCTCTGGCGAATATAGCTGGTTTGCTCTCGTGAATCCAATGCCCAGAACATCGTGTTATGACGAATACGGTCTTCCTTCGAGATTTTAAGCCCGCAGTTAAATTTACACCCACAATCGACCAGCTTTACTTGGTGCAATAAACGGCGCTTCTTGGCGTTGTATCTCGCTTTCATTTCTTTTTTCGTTCTATTGCGTTTTTTGGCGAATTCATCCGCGGCAGTATAACTTCTGTCTGAGTCCATTTCTTCAGTCTCCGTCGCATATTCAGTGTCCTCCAGCGATTTCAAATAACTTACCCAATGTTCAGGGTACGTCTTCGGTGGAAACAGAAAGCTGCCGTCGCCCCCAGCATTGCCGTCACAGACGTCCTTATCATCGAAGCCAGCGAAGTTGTCTTCAGATCCCGTGTCATTGTCCAACGGCTCGCCATCGGCCAAATTCCTGCACTCATCCTCGGAACCATCAGAAGTACCATAACTCTTCAAATAATCGAGAGCAGACATTTTCGCGACTTTGCATGCGGACACCAAACTTTCAAAACAACAATAATTCACATGTGAAGACCGATGCATCATAGTAGGCACGGATACTGTTATGCGTTTATTCTCGTACATTCAAGAGCAAATAAACGCATATCAGTCACGCGTACATTTTCCGTATAATAACTAATTATTTGAGAAAATTAATAAACAAAATGTATGTAATACTGTAATTAATAGTTCATTGCACCATTGGAGTGCAAATTTGGGTGCGAAAACAACCCATTTTCAATCTAATTGGAGTGAATAAAGCATGAAAGTGTTCACGACTTCCATCGCGTTTTTCTTAGGTGCGCTGTTTTGCTAGTGAGACTGGTATGCATTTATGGGCAGCTTAGGTGTTTTCGAGCGTGAAGTTCCGATGACAATACTCGGTGGAAAACTAGAAAATGGTGTGTGGCGCAGACGAATGAATCACGAGTTGCGTCAAGTGTACAAAGATGTGAATATTATTACCCATGTGAAATACGGCAGACTTCAGTGGGTTGGTCACTTAGTGCGAATGTCGGAAGAAAGGATTGCAAAAATAATATTCAGCAGGAAACCAGGTTGAGGTCGGCGACTTCGTGGAAGACCACGAATACGCTGCTATATGCAGTGAAAGAGGATACCCTAAACGTTCGGGGCAATTAGAGAAATATCGTCCAAGGCCGATGAAGATGGAGCTCTATAAAACGTCCGGCGTGACGCCACGCTACAGCCATGAAGGTACGTCGGTACTTTTGGAACAACATTTGAGGAAAGTCTGTAGAAACTACTATAAAATTTTTTGGAATATCTGGATGATTCTTGAAGCTATTCATAAACAACTCTCAGTAGAAAAATATTCCTTGACAAATTCATGCAGAAATACTAAAAAAAATCCTAAAGCATTATAGTAGGTCCCATCGTCTACCTAGTTTAGTTCTATAATAACCAGTTGAGTTGGCGTCAAGTTTATGTCATTTTTGTGTAAAACTTACAAAACTACCCGTGATATGTGGCTTTTTAAAGACCTGAATATTGAGTAAGAATTTTAAATTATAGATAGGTACTCACTTGTCAATGGCTTCCTGCCAGATCATGCCTCGTTCAACTTGTACTGTGTGCAGCTCTGTAGGCGCAACGCCAGTTGAATGTTTCCGGATAAATTTGGTAATCTTAATCCGCGTAACATTTTCACCAGCCGCTCCAAGATCTACACATAAAAAATAGCATATAATTCAGTCCATAAACAGCAACATTTTTTTAATCTTACCCAAAATACCCAGATCGAAACGACCTCGCTTCTTGGCTTGCTCAATGATGGCCGCCAACGTGTCCGTGAAATATTTAAACAGTCTATTTTGAAGTTCAACCGGCATACCTAATATTCTATTGAGGAACTTTGAAATATTATTATAGTCCTTGTCCAAGCTTAACACGCCGGGCATCTGTTCGCTGTTGACGATCAAACCAACCCCGACTAGTGCTCCGGCAATGTCTTTGAAGAAGTCGCCCTTGTAATCACTGGGCGGAGGAACCAACGGTTGCTCATAGCCCATAATAGTCTTCATGACCGACTCGAGCGCCGATCGGCCGTACTTATTGTCGATGTTGAATTGTGACAAGTCTCGCGTTTCAGTGGCTCTTCGATCTCCGTGCGTAAGGGCACCCAGCGATTCCAGACGCTTAGCTACCGTTGAAGCAAATCTTCGCTCACCCGCAAGATCTGATATAAGGAACATGTACTCTGGTGCATTGACCTGGTTGGAACGATGTGTTCGACCGAATTGCTGGATTGCGCGATCGGCAGACCATGGGAGTTCAAGGGTAATATGCACGCGCCGACGCTGATTTCTCACTCGTCGATCACTTTGCAGCGAGATACCACTCGATGCTGCTTCCGATATGATTGCGACATCTTTTTCACCATCCATAAAACGCTGCTTCTCTGTAATGTTGAGCGTCTCTAATGGAACGTCTTGCTCTGACCGCGATTCGTATTGAACTCCGTCATCCGTTTGAACCACTCGTCCTTTACGACCAGTCATTTCAGCTACGTTTTCTGGGCCACCCAACTCATCGATCAACTGATCGAGAGTATTTGCAGGCAAACGGTCCCCAAGACGTTCAATTTTCGCCAACAGCTCGTCCTTCATTTGGCAAGCTCGCTCGATTGCGTCCTTGGGCGGTGGACCAAGCTGGATAGAAATTCCGTTGCTTGCTTTAAACACCACCGGTTTTGTTTCAGTCTGTTTCTTTGATAGATGAGCTTGTATTTTGTCTTGCGTCGAGACCGGTTTCTTTTTCGGACTTTTTGGTTTCTTTGGCTTGGTTTTGGTGGCCTTTCCAACCCATGGATCGTCGTCACTATCCGAACCCGCAAATCCAAAGGGATTGTAGTCATCGCTTTGAGCGCTGTCCGAATCGTGGTTACTGTCGTCATGTTCGCTGTCCGATGCCTTCGCATCAGAATCAGAATCACTGTTTGAGTCGCTGTCTGACGAATTTCGGCGCGCTTTTTTCTGTTTAGTGAGGCTTTCATTCTTGGCAAGTACATTTTTACGCTTGAGATCACCACTTGCTGATGGCTTCGAGTCTATTTCCTCTAGTAAGCTTTCTAGTTGAGTTTTCTTGGGTCCTTCCAAACCAAGAAGCCGGTTTATGCGACTTCGATCAGGCGCTGGGAAATGCTTTTCGACTAGTGATTGAAAGACACCCCTGGAAAGTAGTATAAGGTGTGAGAAATTTAAGATCAATTTATATAACACAACGTAACAAAATAAAATTGATACGGATGAATGCATGTGGCACTAATAAATTTGGGGTTGCGGAATCTGATGTCGCTCTTAGAAATGTTCCAGAACGTCACAATGTTAAATTTTATGTCGCCAAAGTTGTATGAAATACTGGTTTTATTAATGTTCTCATGAAATTTAAACTATGATTTATCAAACAGTTTAGTTACCCAAACCACCAAGGACCAAGGATCAAAGACGAAATAAAAACCTCGATGTTGCTTGCAGCTGCCCAAATTTTATGGCACATAATAGGCTAGGGGAAGTGGTTCACCTAGCAATTAGCATGAATGAGGGATGAGTATCTACGCTGAGAAAAAGTAGATTTTGTATGAAATTTGACAAGTATTTGAATGACAGATTCATCCTTGTTCATCCACTTCTCCTAGCCTATTTAACACTTCAGTCGTCGCGCTGTTGTATTTTGTACAACACTGCTGAAAAATCCTCGCTTTTCGTTCACAACAGCAGCGCGGTAGTTCTGACGATGGCAAACCGCGCGACGACTGGAAGGTTAATAGAGCGAAATTGAAAATGCCATGAAAAGTATACTGCGATCATTCAAATTTGGGTATCTTTGGGTCAATCTTAGTACCAAGGGACCCATTCTGAACTTAACTCACTGATTGCTCGCTGGTGGCGACCAATCGATAAAATTTTCAACGTGAATGGTTATCAGGTTATCTAAATTTGTTCTCTTGAAAATACATCGATACATCTTTATCTTAAACTTTTATGTAGGATATTCGAATTACACGATCAATTTTGAATTAAATCAATCTTTTCAACATGTCTAATTCAAAATTCTTCGTTTTTTTACAGTAAACTCTCCATAACTCGATATTTAAGCGACCATCGAGTTAGGGAGGTATCGAATTACAGAAAACGAATTATGTACAGTGCAACTGCAATCCAAGGTACCATTGAGTTAGCCATGAAAACCAATTTTTACTATGGTTCTCTAACTTGATATCGACATACAGAATATCGAGTCAGGGACAGTTGACTGTACATAAATGGAAAGATGCTTTTGACCGAAATTGTTAAACAATGCATTTTTAACAGCCAATATCTCAAAATTAGAAGTGCTATGATATTTTTGAGAACGGTGGTGGAATCCGCAACCCTTATTTAAGAAAATAGCTGTATATTAGCAACTTTCACTTACTTCGCCGTTGACACAAAATCAGTCAATTCTCCATCGTCTCTCTCCAATTGTTCTAAGGTTCGAGCCTCGCCCGTCGACTGCAAACCGATGACAACACATTTTCCATATTTGATGGCTTCTCTCGCCACTCGGACTGCATGATTCACCTTGGACGCAATACAGAGATATTTGAAGAAGCGCTGATGAGCCGACCAAAATTGTCCCCACATAGTTTTCTTCATACGGTTCTCAGCATCTATCAGTTCTGCGGCCTCTGTGAATTTTTGCATGGCTACCACCCACTAAAATGAAACAAGATCACAAAAAAATGTATCAGCATTGATGTTATCCTAGGTTCGCCGACAATTACCAATTCAACCGACTCATCGTAAACTCGCTTGAAGTCTTTCGTTAACGGAACTTCCTCGATTTTGAAGGTGACTCCGTGAAAACTAAGCTGCCGAGCAATGTACATGCCACGCAATTTCATATCCATCGCTACTATTTCCATTGCTCCAACACCTCTGCAATATAGAATCTAAAGTAAAAACTATCTAGAGGCAGATCATCAGAACACAAACCTTTTTTCGACAGCAGTGATAAAGTCCATAAAATTCGGAAAAGGTGTTCCCATGCCCCAGATTCCGAGTCGTACCATGTATGCCATGTTCCTCGGTTCCGAAGCTCCTGTTGCAGAAGCATAAACTACACGGGCCTTCGGAAGTTTGTTTTGCAGTTCCAACGCCGTGAGACCAGTCTTTGTTGGTTTACTCGATCCTACCGGACACAAGTTCTTCGCTTTGTGACACTCGTCGAATACAATCACTCCGTCGAAGTCTTCTCCACACCACTGCAGCAACTGTTTGAGTCTAGACTTGTACTTTCCGGTTGTGCTCTGCGATTCACCAATCAGAGCCGAATAGGTGCCAAATATGACACCCTTCTTGATGTTATTATTTGCAGATGAATTTATTTTGGCATATTTTAACTAGAAGCAAGGTAATTCGATATAGTATGAACACATATATTTTCTTCTATAAAACAAACCTTATTCAAAGCGTACACGTTTATTCTGCTGGCACCGATATCTCGCAGATCCCGTTCTGCATCATACCGCAAGTCATTGGAAACTGAGATCCAGATGGACTTCTTCCGACCTTTCAGATAATTCTCATAAATGATTCCGGCGATCGTTCGACCCTTACCAACACCAGCTCCATCTCCCACCAGAAAACCAGCTCTAGAACCATCCGCCAGCAGGTGGTCATGTGCTTGACTGGCATAGGTGATCGACTCCAACTGAAGGGCGCTCAATTGGCCGGCATTGATTGGTTCCGGCGGTATCGATATTTTATAATACACGTCGGATGGTTCCACCGAAGACAGCGAGGCGGTCTCCACTACCGGGTCGGGATGCTTCTTGCCGATTTTCACTGAAATGGACAACTCTCAACAATCTGATGCAGAAAAATTCCAAAGAATTGAATTTACATTTTGCCGGCCAATATTCAGCATACGTTTCGGCAACGCCCATTTCCTCCTCTTCCGCTTCTTCTTCCTCCGGTGGCTGAATTAGCTACGGCGGAAAATAAAGTTTAGAGTAATTTGCCTTTTCTCACTAAGATTTTTATTATTTTCATGATTTCCTGTAACCTTATTGGTTTAACATCTAATTGGTTTAGTCTAGAAATCAATAGACCAATCTGTGGAGGAAGTTCCAGGAGGGATTCATTGAGAAAACCTCTAAGACTTCCTGGACAATTTCCTTGAAGAATCCTTAGAGTAATTACTCAAGGAATCAGTGGACAAATTCAAAAAAGCATTTCCGGAATTTCCGGATCAATTCCTGCAAGAACACGTAGAATCGAAATGGCTAGACTAATTTTTCATCGATTTTTGGAGTAATCGACGTAGAAGCTCTTGAACGAATTTTTGTAGCATTTCCTGGAAAAATCCTAAACGAGTTTTTTAACCCTAAAAAAAAAAGGTTTCAGTGGTAGGATTCTCGTAGGAATCATAAGAAGATCACTTGGAGAAAATCATGGGAGATTCTCTAGCAGCATTTCAAGAGAAGGAGAAAATCTAATGGAATTTGGTTAGCATAGCTTAAGAAATATCGGAACAAATAATTGAGAGAATTGCTATATGCATTTCTCGAAGAATTTTATAGAACACACTTCTATATTCACGTTTGACGGGGTTGGTGGTCTGATGGCTACCGCTTCTGCTTCATAAGCAGAAGGTCATGGGTTCAATCCCAGGCCCGTCCCTTTCCTGGTACTTTGTAGTTGTATATCTCTCACTTGCTTCTGTCTTCCATTCTAAATCTATCGCACTCAAACTACCGTGTACGCACCAAACTTTGCGCAGTTAAGAAATTATCATCGTATTTTTGCTTCAAATAAGGCTAAAATATGTATTTTTTTATTCAATTTTCTGTCAAAGATAGGCTTTTAGCCTTTCAGTAGAACACGTGATTTAAAAAAAATAAAAAAGATTCATAAAAAATTAAAAAAATGCAAGAGGTGATGCAATACCTTGTGCCTAACATTGCGCACAAAATCTGAATTGTTCCTAACTTTGCGCATAATGTTCCTAACTTTGCGCATGCCTTAATTGCTCGTTCGCTCTAAATAATTTTACTTTTTTACTGGTTTTGCATTAAATAAAAAGGTTACAACTAATATGAGTTTCATCAGTAGTTTTTCCGTGAATTTAAATTCAATTTAATTTATTCAACAACCACAAACATAGAGTGACCACGAATAGTGATTTACACTGTTCTTATTTTTTATTATATTTTTTTAATTTTTTAACCTTTTTTTATTTTTTTGTTGTTTTTGTTTTTCGTTTTTCCTATTTTGTTTCATCTCCTTCAATAACTACCGAAATTCGATGCTCGTATTCACTGCTGATGGCCGTGAACGATTCAATTTCGCACAATTTAGAAGCTTTCTAAAGAAAATCTTCTCTGTTGTACATGTCGTCAGCTGGAAGTGGAGGATTTCCAGATGAACTTGACGAGTCATTAGCAGTGATGTGCTTCAATTAAAGTTCAGACATGCTATGCTCGAGAGATTTCTCGTTTGTCTATTAATATTGCAAGCTGCAGGTTGCTTAGGGACTGTCCCTTAATGGACGGACCTTTACTTTCAACTGAAGCTTCATCGAATCCATGGAAAGCATCGATAAGTTCGGGATTCGATGTATCGTTGATCTCTCGTGATTAATTATTTTTTATTTATTTGACGTCAGTACGGATATTCCATAATTGAACGTTTTTTGCTAGACAACTGAATTTTGAATTATTGTCCATGAAGTGGTAAGCCAACCTTTGCGCTATCAATTTTCCAAGTTCACAGTAAAAGTCTCCTCCTGCGTCAAGTGGGTTTTCCGAGATTTTTCGATGCAAACCTTGCCTTCAGCTTCATACAAAAGGTCCTTTCAGAAATATTATATGTAGCCACTGCCTTATGGATTGAGTGACCATTCCTGGTAAGATCGACAGCTATTATCATTTGTAATGACGTACATGTATGTACGTGCCATTTTGAATTGCTAGAAGTGCGCAAAAATTAAGACCCTCATGTAAAAAATGGGTCCTAACATTGCGCATCGCTTTTTTTTCAAATAAAAATTCGACATATTGTATGGAAAATTGAGGGAATTACTAGAATATTACCTCTTTTTGCAAATACACCGCAAATATACATCTCACAACACAGTTTTGTTCGAAAAAATGTTGATTTTTGGCAAAGCCACTCCTTAGTGCTTGTGCTAAGACGGTGTAAAAGTTGACGTTTATACGTGTGACGATAGGGTTTTTGGGTTATTTACTAACATTTACGAGGTTTTCTTAGTAAACAAATGTATGTCAAATACTTATTTCACATAAACGAACATGTTACTGAAACTGAATTGTTGAAAAAATCATTGATTAATTATCATTTTTTCATGCTTCTTAAAAATGCGCAAAGTTTGGAGCTGCGCAAAGTTAGGTGCGTACACGGTATTCGTTCATAGCAAACGCTAGAACCAGAGACGCTTCCATTCTTCTACGCGCATGCTTTTTCTTACGCCTGATACATAGGCAGTCTGCTAACCACAAAAGCAAACCTCTCTGCCATGCCTTTCCCCCAATCCATACACTCCGCATGAACTGGCGTAGATACAGTCGGACTCCACGGTCTACAGTGGGCTAGTATAAGTGCAACATCATTTCCTCCTCCTTCCCCACATTGGTCTGCATTCTGACGTGGCAGGCGCCATTATAGCCTAAAAATAGAAGATCACCAGCACTTATACACTGAGGGTGTCTGTTAGTCCCAAGCAGTCATTCGGTTGGTTCCTTGTGTAAGTGCAGCTGATCTGGCGATACTGGAGTAGCATCCACGGGCGGCCAATCAAGCTCAAGCTCAAGCTCACACTTCTATATTCACGTTTCTACACTTCTACAGGAATCACGCAAAAATGTTTAAACCAATTGAAAATCAGTTGAACCAATTGAAAAATGTCTTAAACTCAGTCAACAATGACTGGATGGAAACGACATTTAATGTTGATCGTAGGTACAATTTAGTAGAGCCGGATCGCTCTGTCTGGGATGTGGGAGGACCACAAATTCGCTCAGGTTCAATAGTCTTTTATACTAACGGTTCCAAACAAAACGATCAAGTGGGAGCTGGTGTTACAGGTCCCGGTGTATGTTTATCAGTCTCAATGGGCAGACGGCCAACCGTCTTCCAAGCTGAAATACAAGCTATACTAGAATGTGCTTCTATTTGCTTAAAAAGAAAATACAAGCATTCCAACATATGCATTTTTCCTGATAGCCAAGCAGCGCTCGCTGCTTGGTTTGGGAATGTACTCTCTTACTTCAAAAATTATCGGTAAACAATACTATAGTTCCTTACTGGGTGCCTGGGCATCAGGGAATAGAAGAAAATGAAAAAGCAGATGAGCTGGCCAGAGTTGGATCATCTCAACATTTACAAGGGGCAGAGTCTTTCTGTGGAGTCTCACCATGCTCCATTAAAATGGAGCTTATGCACTGGGAAAAAGCCATGGTAAATACCAACTGGAATAAAACTGTTGAAGCCCGCCAATCTAAAAAGTTTATAACACCCAATAAATCAAATACACAAAAACTTCTCGCCTTGTCAAAAAAAGACCTGTTTGCATACACAGGACTAATTACAGCACATTGTTTAGTTAAATATCATTTACGACTAATCAAGAGAATTGAAGATGATATTTGTCGCTTTTGTAGTGAGGAAACAGAAACCTCTGAACACCTTCTATGTTACTGTGTTGCATTTTTTCCTGTGAGATTAAAGTATCTTGATCAAGGGTTTCTACAGCCCTCTGCTATATGGTCCTTAGCTCCATTCAAAGTAGTTCGGTTTATACGACATATTATTCCTGTTGCAACGACTGCATCCATCGAAACGCCCCTCGAACGCATAAAAACCATCCATGCGAATGAGTGGGGAAATGTCAGTACAAAGGAGAATTGAGAAACAGCTTATCATTGTTGATTGATTGATGTGGAAGCAGAATCATTTACTAAGAAGTGAATTATAATCTATTTACTATTACTATATTAAAACTAAATATTTACAGATAGCGCCTTGAATTACTCTGTATTGAATATAAATAATTGAATTTGTTTGCCTAGTAGGAGACCAAATGTAAGTAACATAAAATATACCACACGCGTATCTCTAACTATCTCAAATAAATTTATAGCTTTGAGCTAATCTCATCGGGAACATTGACGAGTTTTTGCTGAAAAGACCTCCGAAAGGCCAATACGTCTTAACAATCTCAAAGATTTGAGCCATCACCATGCAGAAATCTTTCGTTCGTCAGACGCGATCGAAAACTCGAGCCACCGAAGGAGCGGCTACCAGTCGTTCTCAACCTACCCGTGACGACGGTGCACGACTCAACATTCCAGAGATAGTTGCAACAGTCTTCGAACCTTCGTTGGTTGACATTGAGCACGGCGATGATAATGATTGTGCCGAGTGTAGACGACCCAATAGCGCGGAGTTGTACATGGTACAATGCGGATATTGCAAGCATTGGTACCATTTCTCGTGTGCAAAAGTGGATACAGTTACGGCACGGTCTAGTGAATTCGTTTGTGCGAAATGCAAAGCGTTGGATCCACCACCACCCGCTAGCACGCGAACCGGGCGATCGAGTGGTGCAAGTTCGAAGAGAATGCAGATTGCTCGGGATCTTCAGCGGTTAGAGGAAGAAAGAAATTTGCGGGAACGACTGGAAGATGAAAGGATGCAGAACGAGAAGTTGCTGGTCGAAAAAGCGATGAGAGAAAAATTGGAACGCGAAAAGGAGTACTTGGATCGGAAGCATGAATTGCTTCGCCAGCAAGACGAGGAGGCATTGAGTATGCGGAGTAGCCGTAGCAGTCGAAGTCAAGCAAGCAGTCGACACAAGATAGAGGCTTGGTTTGACCAACAACAAAGGCTCGATTCGCTCATCCTTCCGTTGAATCAAAAGGATCCTGAACAGGTATCTGCGAATCCACCTGCAGACCCTGTGGGTTCATCAACACCTGTGGACATGAGCAAAATTACTGACGTCGAACTCCAGCAGGCTCCAGCTGGAATCATGGAAGCTGAATCCGTTCCTCGTACAACTGATAGCATTTCCATTGGAGAAAGCCCGGGGACGGAAGATGATTTCCGTCAAGTTCAGCCACAGTATAATATAGAACGACAGCCAAACGTTCCCAGTCTACCGTTGGTGAACTTACAGCCGTTCATTCGTCTTCTGGAGGAAGCGAATCCCACAAGCACGTTCGTCCCAAAACCAATAAATGCGGATCCAAGAATCGTGAAGAGAGTTATGGGGCCATCATTACCCTACGCAGTATGGCAACGCGAAACAAGCGAGATGTGGAAGCAGCATGCTCGTGAACAGCAATGCCCAGAGGAATTAGAAGAACCCCGTAATCGACACCATCGCGAGCAGGAGTTGGTTGATCTGTTGAAGCGTTCCGAGGAACAGCGGGAGCAAGACAGGTTGCGGATGCAGGAAATTGAGGCTATGCTAACGAGGCAACATGCAATCGAAAAGCAACATCAAAAGGAGAACGACGTTAGGAGAAAGCAAGAAATGGAGTTAATAAATCAACTGAAGCTCATTGAACAACAGTACATGCAGGAAAAGGTGAAGCGTGACGAAGAAAGGCAATCGTTTCTGGCCAAGGAACAGCATCTGACTGAGCAGCTGGATTTTTTGCGTCTACAGAGCAGACAACCATCGACTGCGGAACAGCACGGAAAACTGACGGATCCAACTTGCCAACAAGGTTCAACCGTGAGTACTGCAATTCAGTATAGGAGAGTAGGATCCCCCCAGACTCCATATGTAACTCCAAAGGTAGGGCCAAGGCAGCCAGACTTCATTCAAGCCGAACCGGCGCAATTCGATCTCTTCGAGTCCGCCTATCCTCAACCGGTGTTACAAGCCCCTACACCTCATCAGATGGCAGCAAGGCAAGTCATATCGAGAGAGTTGCCGATTTTCTCTGGTGACCTCATCGAATGGCCACTTTTCATTAGCAGCTACAATCATTCTACCGAGGCATGTGGCTACTCCTCTTCAGAAAACCTGCTACGTTTGCAACGATCTCTGAAAGGTGCAGCCAAGGAAGCTGTTAGTAGTTTTCTCCTGCATCCGTCTACAGTGCCACTGATCATTTCGACCCTTCAGACGCTGTACGGGAGACCTGAACAGATAGTGCACAATCTTGTAGCTAAAGTGCGTAGTACGCCCGCTCCGAAAGCAGAAAGACTGGAGACGCTTATCCAGTTCGGTTTGGCTGTGCAAAATTTGTGTGGTCATTTAAAAGCGGTAGGAATGGAAACCATCTTTCCAACCCTATCCTGCTTCAAGAGCTGGTGGACAAGCTGCCGGCCAATATTAAGTTTAGCTGGGCACTTCACCAAGAGAATCTACCCATGGTTGATTTGGATTCATTCAGTGAATACATGAGGAAGGTTACGAACGCTACCAGTGGAGTTACGAACTTCTGCGTAACAGGAAAACCTACGAAAGACGAAAAGGTCAAGATAAAGGATAAGGCTTTCGTGAATGCTCACGCGACGTATGAACGGAAGGATTCAAAGCCAGCTACCAATCCAGTATCCACTGATCAACGAGAGCAGATCCAAGATTCTAAAGGGAAACGAAGCGAAGGAAGTAAGTACTGTCCAGTATGTAGCGTTGACAACCATACTACTGCGAGCTGCCCAGTCTTCAAGAAGCTTTCAATAGATAATCGGTGGAATTTTGTGAAGTGCCCATTCCTTATGCATTCATTGGACCAGCGGAATAAATAAAAAAATTGCGACAATGGAATTGGAAACTTTCAGTATTTCGGAGCCTGGGAGTGAAAAACGCTTCAACCTTTCCGAAGTGTACACTGTTGAGAATCTGGGTTTGCCTGAACAGACGTTGGATTTCGAACAGCTAACGAAAGAGTTCGAACATTTGCGTCATCTTCCCGTCAAAAGCTTCCAGAGGGCCGTTCCTGGATTGCTGATTGGATTGAGCAATTCGCATCTGCTGACCACCGTAAAGATTCGAGAAGGCAAGGAGCAAGAACCAATCGCTGCAAAGACCCGTATAGGATGGGCCGTCTGTGGTCGTGTACGAGGGGGAGAAAAGCAATTCCACCACCGTCAGATGCACATATGTACAGATTCGTTCGACCACGACCTGCATGACTACGTCCAGGAGTTTTTCTCTGTGGAGAGCCTTGGAGTAGCCATAGCCCCAAACCTGGAAGGTAGTGAGGAGCAGCGAACACGCCAAATTCTCGAAGAAACAACAGTACGGACAAAGGGCGGTAAATTTGAAACTGGGCTACTTTGGAAGCATGATTTAATTGAGTTTCCGGATAGTAGACCAATGGCTGAGCGTCGATTAAGATGCCTGGAGAGACGTCTGGAGAAGAATCCACAGCTATACGATAGCGTGCGGCAACAAATAACCGATTACGAGTCAAAAGGGTATATCCACCGAGTAACCAATGAAGAAATGTAGAAGTTTGACCCGCGCCGCACTTGGTACCTTCCGTTAGGCGTGGTACTCAACTCGAACAAGCCCGGGAAAATACGAGTCATTTGGGACGCGGCAGCAAAAGTTGGCGGAGTATCTTTGAACACGATGCTTCTAAAAGGACCAGACTTCTTAACACCGCAGCTGTCTGTAACGTTTAAATTCCGTGAGCGGGAAGTGGCGTTTTCCGGCGACATTCAAGAGATGTTCCTTCAAGTCGGAATCCGTAAAGAAGATCGTAGCGCGCTGTTATTTGTCTATCGCAATTCTCCAAGGGAGCCGATGGTGACGATGGCGTCCGACGTTGCTATCTTCGGAGCAACTTGTTCTCCAGCTCAATCACAATTTGTGAAGAACCGGAATGCTACAGAGAACGAGGAAGAATACCCTAGAGCAGCGGCAGCGATCAAAAACAAGCATTACGTCGACGACTATCTTGATAGTGTCGACACTGAAGAGGAAGCCGTTGAGTTAGCATTGGATGTGGCTAAAGTTCACCAAAAAGCTGGTTTCCATATCCGCAACTGGGTTTCAAATCGATCAGCAGTCCTCGAAGCAATCGGTGAAGTGAACCCAGTAACAGTGAAAAATCTTTCGATGAACAGTCAGAGTGGTTTCGAGCGGGTTCTTGGGATGTCGTGGCTACCGTGCGAAGATGTGTTCTGTTTCACAATCAACGTACAAGAGAACCTGGATGCTGAGATTGCGCCGACCAAGAGGATAATGCTTGGCTTCGTAATGAAAGTCTACGATCCATTGGGGCTAGTTGGCTCGCTAGTTGTACAAGGAAAGATACTACTCCAAGACGTCTGGAGAGTTAAAGTGGATTGGGACGAGCAAATTCCCGAAGTTCTGTTCGCACGATGGAAACAATGGATGCAGATTCTGAAGGAGGTGAACGAAGTCCGCATACCTCGATGCTACTTTCCGGGATACAGTCCAGCCTGTTACGATACCTTGGAGCTCCACATATTCGTGGATGGAAGCGCACAAGCATATTCCTCTGCTGCTTACTTTCGTGTTCGAGATCGTGGTCAGATACGATGTGCGTTAGTTGCCTCTAAAACAAAGATAGCTCCGCTTCAACTAGTTTCTGTTCCACGATTAGAATTGCAAGCGGCCGTAATTGGTGCACGTTTGCGGAAGTCCATCGAGGATGGTCACTCAATAAAAGTCACACGCACGTACTTCTGGAGTGATTCTAGCACTGTCATTTCGTGGATCAAATCCGACACCCGTCGATATCGGCAGTACGTAGCGTTTCGAGTCAATGAGATTTTAAGCTTATCCAAAGCTGAAGAATGGCGATGGTTAGGAACTAAGAGCAATGTTGCAGATGAAGCCACCAAGTGGGGAAAAGGACCAAACTGCAAGTCTGGAAGTCGCTGGGTACGTGGTCCTGCCTTTTTGCATGGTGAAGAGAATTGTTGGCCGAAGGATAAGTTCGAGATAATCGACGAAACGCAAGAAGAGCTGAGACCAGCGTACGTGTGCAGTCACTTTGTGGCAGAGACAATCATCGACATATCACGATTCTCCAAATACGAACGGCTGCTACGGAGTATGGCGTATGTCCATTGTTTCAGTAATAAGCTTTTGCAACGAATGAAAAGAATGCCGTTCGAAGATACAGGGAGTATAAGTGGTGAGGATTTGCGGAATGCGGAGAGATTTCTCTGGCGATACGCTCAGTCAGATGTTTATCCAGATGAGGTCGCCTTATTGAAGCGCAACAGCCATTTGACACCAGATAAACGACAATCGCTGTGTCGAAGCAGTTCGTTAGCGAATCTTCCACCTGTAATGGATGAACACGGACTGATCCGTGTGGATGGTCGAATCGCTGCTGCAAACTACGTAGAATACGATGCCAAGTTCCCTGTGATACTGCCTAAGGGACACCCGATCACAAGCTTGTTGTTGGACTATTACCACCGAAAGTTTCGCCACGCTAACAATGAAACGATCGTGAACGAAATTCGTCAGAAGTTTTACGTGCCGAAACTAAGAACTCAAGTTCGATCAGTAGCAAAACGTTGCCAGTGGTGCCGTATTTACAAAGTCGTTCCGGAAGTGCCAAGGATGAGTCAACTACCTCGGTTCCGTATTACGCCCTTTGTGAGGCCTTTTACGTTTGTAGGCATAGACTATTTCGGGCCTTATCTAGTAAAGGTCGGTCGTTGTGCGGTCAAGCGTTGGGTAGCGATATTCACGTGTCTAACCGTTCGGGCTATACACATGGAGGTAGTGCATTCTCTGTCAACGGATTCGTGCAAGAAGGCAGTTCGACGGTTTATAGCTCGTCGAGGAGCGCCACAAGAAGTGTACACGGATAACGGAACAAACTTCATTGGTGCGAGTAAAGAGCTAAACGACGAACTACGAGAAATCTACAACACCTTGGGTAGCAGTTTTACGGATACGAATACTCAATGGCGGTTCAACCCACCGGCTGCCCCACATATGGGCGGATGTTGGGAGCGGATGGTCCGATCCGTGAAGACTGCTATTGGAACTTTGCCGGAGTCGCGGAAGTTGGACGACGAATCGTTTATCACCCTACTGGCAGAGGCGGAGCACATGGTGAATTCGCGCCCCTTAACCTTTTTGCCACTCGATAGCGAAGAGAAGGAGTCGCTAACTCCAAACCATTTTTGATGCTTAGCTCTAATGGAGTTCGACAATCGATCAAGATGCCGGTAGATGAAAAAAGATTACTTCTGGACTCGCTGGACCATCGAGTATTTGCCAATAATATCTCGGCGATCAAAATGGTTCAAGGAGGTTGCACCAATCGAGGTAGGAGCGTTGGTGATGATAGCAGACGGGAAAATCCGGAACCAATGGATACGTGGTCGTGTTACCCGGACATATCCCGGCAAGGATGGAGCAGTACGACTAGCAGACGTAGAGACGCCTACAGGAGTGTTGAAAAGAAGAGCGGTGTGCAAGCTGGCTGTTTTGGATGTCTGCGATCGTCAGGAACCTGCAATAAGCAATGGTGATATAGGGAACGGGCATCATGCAGCGGATCGTCGTGGATATGGTGCCGTTGAACCAGTGTTCACACGACACGAGGGGGAGGATGTTGCGACGACTGCATCCATCGAAACGCCCCTCGAACGCATAAAAACCACACTGAGAACAGCGTTGCGGTTGAAAATACTATATCAGAGGGTTAAATTAAATACACAACGCCACTTGATTTGTGCAGACTAAATTCGCATTTATTTAGAATATTTGGTGCATTCAATTTTACCATGGCACCATTTGTATAGTAAAAATTACTATATCATGGTTAAAAACTTGCAGCAGACCAGAATCGAACCGAGGATCTGGCGATTGCCAAGCGCGAACGCTAGCCGCTCGGCTATCGACGCGGTTGGATTGAGAGGGAACAAAACGCAAATAAAAAGCGTTCATGATAGCTCAATCGTGGTTGCGATAGTAAATTTAAAAACACGTTCATGGTTCTCATTACTGCAACGCTTGTTTCAGTGCATCCATGCGAATGAGTGGGGAAATGTCAGTACAAAGGAGAATTGAGAAACAGCTTATCATTGTTGATTGATTGATGTGGAAGCAGAATCATTTACTAAGAAGTGAATTATAATCTATTTACTATTACTATATTAAAACTAAATATTTACAGATAGCGCCTTGAATTACTCTGTATTGAATATAAATAATTGAATTTGTTTGCCTAGTAGGAGACCAAATGTAAGTAACATAAAATATACCACACGCGTATCTCTAACTATCTCAAATAAATTTATAGCTTTGAGCTAATCTCATCGGGAACATTGACGAGTTTTTGCTGAAAAGACCTCCGAAAGGCCAATACGTCTTAACAATTCCTTATTTTGAAAATACCGAAATCATGAGTTGAGGATAACTAATCATTGTAATCTATCACCTTGAATACGGTTATACATTAAAATGGGTGGTGTATCACAATAGGTCAAACAAATATATATATATATATATATATATATATATATATATATATATATATATATATATATATATATATATATATATATATATATATATATATATATATATATATATATATATATATATATATATATTTCCTTGGTAGTGCTTCTCCGTATATCCAAACCTTCACCATTGTGCAACTGTCCTTAACAAGTTCCTTCTAAATGCACTGCAAATCATTTGTTTATCTCAGATTCTAGTAATATCATATGAAGGTTTGGATATACGGAGAAGCACTACCAAGGAAAGTTTAAAAAAGTTATTATTGGGTCTGCTTTTCAAGATTGCGAATGAAAACATGGAATGAAGAATTACAATATATACTGTGATAAGCATCAGTAGTGTAGCCAGTAATGGCACCAAAGTAGAAAATTGTTTGCAAATTATTTTCAAATTTTTTAATCTGGGATTTGAAAATTTAAAATGTTAAAATGGAAACCGTTTTCAGGTTTTATCATGAATTTAAAGTTTATTAGTTTGCGTGTTTGTATTATTAATACGTATAACAAAAAAAAAAACAACAAAAACAAAACAAAATTAGATATAGTCGTATAGTCTGAAGACTTATGTCACTCATAGTGCTGAACAATCGTCGAATTATTATACTAATCCCAATCAAATACCTACATTGAAGAAATCTCCAAATTACATAACGCATACATCTCCAAATTACAAGAAAGAAACTGATGGCATGTTCGGGTGTTAAGGTGTTCGAGTCAACGCATTAGCCCATGTGTTTCTCCAGCGTAGTTTGCATTTTCTAAGTGGATTCTTAAATAAAATAGTCTCGTCAATATATCGGGGATTGGTTTTTGGCACCAATCGCATTAAATTCTAACAGATTCTTTCGCTTGAAAGTAGCGAGTGATTTCGTAGTTCAAACGATGAATTTCATTATCTTAAACACAATTTATGTTCAGTGTAATGTAGACAAGGCAAGAAATGAAAAACAATCCACTGAATTTTGACGAGTGTATTTTCTTCTACTTGGGAAAATGAAAAAAAAATTGGGGAGATATAGATCAGAGCTGCGGTGTAAACAAATTATTGCATTTTCAGGCATTGCAGAACTCGCTCTCATTTGATTTTGAAGCACGATCAAGCAATGTATCACAAGTTGTAACCAGTCTGATAAATAGAAGCAGCGAATGAGAGCCCCAAAGAGAGAGAGAGCGATGATAAAGTCCATTTTTCTCGCTTGTTTACCATTGGGGTAGGTGTTTTACTTTACTGGCACGATAAACAATCCCCGAACTTCCGATAGCTATATTGTCCCCTAGGTTTGGAGCATATTTATAGGGGTTTTATCATCACTGCAATGATCTGATCAAAGTTGTAGCAGTATACGATAAACAATCTCTCATAATGTGCTGCATATTATGATAGTTACAGAGAGCGATATGTGAGAGATTTTCTCAATTTTCTCAGGATTCAATCCCTATGCATTTTACATAGAAAAAGAGTTTTGCGAATGTGAAGAAATAAGTTGAATTTGGTTTATTTTAGCGTTCCGTAACTGATGAATTGCATAATAATTATACAAACGTTTCTCATTTTGTATTACTTTTGATTTTAACATTTTGTTATAACTTTAAATAATACAAGCACATAAACTACGTACATTACAAACATAGAAAAACAAAAAATAATTGCAAAATATGCCGCAAATTGTCTTAAATTTTTGTCTAATTTTGTCTAACATAAATTGGTGCCACTGGCTATACTACTGGTTAATATCTCGGCACATTATACAATTTTCTATATTTCATTTGCAATCTGGAAAGCCCATGAACAACATCGGAGGCTTTCCTTGTTAGCAGTTCTTGTTAGTTCGATTCGTATCTAGCCATTTTGCAAGTCCTCCTGGCTACACTACCGAAAAATCACTTTGTTTATCTCGGATTATAAGCACTAAGCTGTGGAGCAGACTCTGTCCCAGTAAGGTAAATTTGTAGAAACCCATACAAAATGTGGTCAGGGGTCTCATAGGAACTTTGCCATAGATTAGTTCAACTGGTAATCTAGACAAGGCTTCTCCAAAAGTCAGCATCATCAGTAATCCGTCAAACGAAATTCTTAATAAATCTCAGTAGATCTCCCAAGAAATTTACCAAATATATTTTTTTTGCCCAGCTTTTCGTCGAGCTCTACGAATGAACAACAAGAAAAACAAGCCCGAAATCTTTAAGAGAATTCACTAAAAAGCTTATTCTTCTTCTTTTTTCTGGCGTTACGTCCCCACTGGGACAAAGCCTGCTTCTCATATTAGTGTTCTTATGAGCACTTCCACAGTTATTAACTGAGAGCTTTCTTTGCCGATTGACCATTTTTGCATGATCGTGTGGTAGGTACGAAGATACTCTATGCCTCGAGAAAATTTCCTTTACGATCCTCGACCAGCGGGATTCGAACCCACGACCCTCAGCATGGTCATGCTGGATAGCTGCGCGTTTACCGCTACGGCTATCTGGGCCCCTAAAGCTTATTAGCAATTTACTAAACACTGTTTTCAGTGATCTCTCAAATGAAAACTTTTTGAAATCGATAAATTATCACCTCGATTTCCGTTACGATTCATGCAAAGATTTCATTAGAAATTTGCCATGTATCTAATTAGAAATCTATCAAGCATCCCACCAATAACCTTGCCAGAAATCCTCTAAGGATCCTTCCAGAAAATTTTCAAGGACTATATTGAGGTTCTATAAGATCTCTTTTGAATTTGTTCAATATCTTGTTGCCAGAAATTTACAATGAATTTCGCAAGGAATATGTAGGAATTATTAGAAAAATATACCCACCAACACCCCTGGAGAACAACCATTTTTTAATGGATTATGATAAAAAATACTACAGATCGTTAACTCTACAAACTCTTCAAAAATAAGTCATTCTTCCTGGCATATAGTGCTTGAAATTGAAACCATCCGGTATTCTTATGTTCGAGATAAGGTACCGCGGGGCAAGTGGGTAAATCGGGTAAGTGAAAATAATTTGTATATTTAACTGAATATGTGAATTAACGTTTTAAACTCATGCGTAAACCTTTGAAGACATTGAGAACATTACGTTAGGCAAGAGATTTCTGAGATTTTTCAGCCATTATTGCATAATAGAGCGTCACTCCGTAACAAGTTGGCGGCGTGTAATTTTATTTTAATATTTTCAGCGGAAAAAAGTTGCGGACAATAATTTTCTATACCGCTTCTAAGTTGTCCCCTCTGACAGTTTTAAACTTCTATAAAAAAAGTTTTAGAATTCATTCGACATAGACCTAAAAGTAACAAAATTGAAACACCGTCAATTTTCTAATCACGTGGGGAAAGTGAAACGTTTCTCATTAGAGAGTGAATTTGTGTTTTCTCTCTAGGTAGCTATAAGTATAAGAGGTTCGCAATTATCATAGAACAACGGAACGTGCTGATAATTCAAGAAACACTATACTCAAAGCGTTAAAAGCTATTATGGCCAAATCATGGAACTTTTCTAAAAAAAGGTTGCCAAATATTACGATATTAATATGTTTACTTCGGACAGCCGATTAAAAAGAAGACGTTGATTGAAAAGTTCAAATATAAGAGAACGCACGGAAATTTCCTGGAATGTCTATGTAAAGCTAGTTCAAAATATAAAAAATGGAGTATAGGTGTATCCACATAAAAAAGTTTCTAAATACTTTATTGAAGGATTCCGTTTGATTTCTCCCGAAGAGTTATTACTCGATTTTCTTAATATAAACGAGCGGTGCAATTGCTGTCTCATGATGTAAGAACTAAGCGACTTATTTTTGATAGAAATGTAAAGTATAGTAAACAGATCACATAATTCTAGTATTAAATTGCGATATTTAGTTCAACCTATTTTCTAACAAAGTGTTCCACTTGTAATGGTGCACTACGATAACTATGCAGTAAAAAAGTAATCTAGTATCTTTAGGCAATTCATTTTTATGCATAAAACACCTTTTTTTTCTTATATCTAGGTGGCTCATTTTGTTTACGAATCAGAAGTTTTAATGGAATGGTTAAATTTACCAGAATAACGAATACAATTGTCTTATGCCCTCATTGAAAACAACCAAAATTATAAGCTTTTCATAAAAAAAAAATGCACAATTTTTGTGAATATTTCGTGTTTTGAAACGAATTTTCTTACGGTTTTCATTGTGGTGGCTATTTGATAATCATCGGATCATAATGACACTATATATTGAAACATATTAATCCCCAATGCCCCTACATACTAACAATTCGACACGAAACTAGGAGAGCTGAAGCAAACAATTAATAATATTTATAAAAGAAATGTTTTGATTCAAATAAAAACAAAAACATCTAACCTGACAATCAAATAAGGAAAAACAATATGATTCATACATCCTAACTACAGCAACAAGAAATCATGAAAATAAAAAAAATAAATGAAAAAATGTAACTGAAAATACTACATACATTATTGAACACCGGCTGTTGTACCTTTGCTGTATCGGCCATCCAGATCTGGGAGAGCAGGTTCGTCGGTATACCGCTGGTTAGGTAGTGCGGGTTGGCGGCCACCAGTGCCTTCAGCTGTTCCAGCATAATTTGATTGCTTGTCATGTGATTTGCGTTGTTCATCGACGAACCGCCACCGAATCCAAGTGTCGCGGCCATACCCACTTAAATTCGATTGTGAAATAATTAAAAGATAAAAACAACAAATTAATGTTTTGAAACACGTTAGCGTATTCTAAATGAGATTATGCCTTTCTAATACGAGGTGATATTTTACATTGAACGGAACTTAGGGGGATGTATCTAATAGGAAGCGACATGCATAAAATCAATATCCTCATGAGACGTGGACAGCGGTGTGTTTGCAATGCTTCTATATTTCGAATCCCGGTGCAGCGCTAATTCAATTGCAAGATGTTTGCCTCCACATTGATGGCTCACATTAATTAGCGTCGCATATATGCCGTATATGGAATGCAGCGGGGGACACCCGAGACCGAGCGACAGCGTTTAAGGAGGATGAGAATCCAATGAAAATGAACCAAGGATATATGAACGCGTAAGACTCCGTGCGCTATTAGATCCTTCTAAGTTGAATATGCTGCATTGACCGACAAATACATAAGCGATTCGCTAGCAATAAGCCTATGTACATTGCATAAATTACATTTGGAATTGATTTGGATTCCTAACTTCTAATGGAAATCATCTAATTATCGATTCAAAAGTTGACGTTGTATGTTTACTTCAGTTCATGTCGTGCTTCATTATAGTGTTTGTGAACTCTTGTTGATTTGCACAGTTCACCAAATAAAATATTCAAAATAGTTTCAAAGATAAATTTGTTAGCTTAATCTGCAGTACAACGTTCATTGAGCTTTTGGTTTAAGATTTACATACATTGACATCATAAACTATACTGAACGTTGTATCGGGGTTTATATTTTGAATCAAATTGACTAATACAAGTTAATGAGTTTTTGAAAGTAGATTTACGGTGGTTCAAAATATTGTTTTTGGTCCTCACCTCTTATATTCTGGTTTAGATTCGAAAAGTGCTTCCATTTTGTGCTCATTTGGATGAAAACTGAGACTGCACAAACCCATTAAAGCTTATATATTAATAACAAAAAAAAAACTAGTAATTCGTTTAATCGGTTATAGCGTTTGCCTATGTTCATTTGGGATTGTACTATGCATTTATCAGCTACAACTTTATCTTTTTTTCACATCAGGTGTCTTAGTAATTAGTTATTGATGTGAAGCAAAAGCTATATTTTGAACCACCCTAAGCTTACTACGTGAGTATCATGCTGTTATCCACATAACATTGTTCACACGTCTTGCTGTATGTTTAACATAGAATGGCATGTGCATTGCAATCAATAATATGTGAATCAAAAAATAATAGGGATTAAAATTATAACATTCTGAAGCAAATAATGCCACATCCTACCAGCAACGGACAGTAACTTAGAATGCAAATAATTAACGTAACCATCAAATGGAAAGAGGGAAAACAACGCGGACTTACTTTGCGCTAGTAGAGTGGCAATACTGGGTGGATAATAGCTACCAAGTCCACCTAAAATGCTGGTCGCTCCCGGCGGAAGCGTCCCGGTGGGTGTTGCAGTTTGCATTGCCGTCTTAACAATGCTAGAGCTCGGATTAGACAAATTGCTACTAATACCACCAACCAAGGATGAGGAACTCATTCCACTGCTACCACCACCCATTCCATATGCTAATATTTTGAAGGAGAAGACGTGATTCATATTTGTCCATCACCGTTGTCGTTTCGGAATGGTTCGGTATATGCAAGAGGCGGATATATAACAAGTTCATAAGATGATTTGTATGATTATGCCACGGAAAGCCATGAAGCCGCGATAGGATGATAAGAGAGACAAAATACACAAATATATTATAACACGCATGATCACTGCGTACCGCTACCAGCCATCAGCTTGTCCCTTAGCCGAGCAGATACTAAAGTCCTTGAGAACGATCACAATACTCACCACTGCCGCCAGCGCCAGGCTGTTTGAGAAGAGTCGGTTGTCTGATCACTTCGTAACTTCCAGATGTGACTGGTTTTGTGACTAAGCCGCTGGGAATCTTACCAGTCGACTTGGATGATACATTTGACGCGGGCACGCCACTTAGAGGCACCTTCATGTCCACCTTCTGCTTTGTTAATGTGGCCACTGTTGCTAAATCTATACCGCCACCTAGTTGGGAAAACAGAAACATATTTTTGATAATAACTATATAGCGTACCAACGTGTGGAGCTTAAAACTATAAATGATTAGGGCGGTTCAAAATTTAAAAATGTTTGAAAATTTAATCTCCCATTGCTTCCTTACTATTCTTGCCAAAAAATGTGCTCTTCCAAATTTTCAGCTTTTTTTTGGTGGTGATTTAAAGGAGGCCCAAAGACAATGTAGGTTCATATGAAAAATACCTATGGAGAAATTTTCAAACATGTTCCCAACACGTTAGTACTGTAATGTAAGCTTAAACTTTTTACTCCATACTGAAAACTAATGATTCAAATCTTAATTAAGTAGGTTTGTTGCTGAAGAAACAAATTCCATTTGAGCTAATTTTGTTTGGGATTTTTGTAGATGTTCACAGGGCTATAATCCCATATGAAACTAAATAATAGTAAACAAACTCGTGATTATTTCTTCTCTTATCCGGCGGATTGAATTACTCTTTTTAGCAAACTACTTTTATTGTGGTTTAAAAATGAATTTCATTATAAGATGATAAGTTAGTACTTACATTCCAGTACTAACGTGTTTGGGACATTTTTCAATTTTTTTCCATAGTAATTTCCACCTCGTTTTTGGGCCATTTTTAAATCGCCACCGAGAAAGCTAAAAAAAGATCACTATTTTTGGCTCCATCCCATTACCCCGAACGCCATTACCCCGAACGCCACTACCCCGAACGCCACTACCCCGAATGGGTCACTACCCCGAAAGCCATTACCCCGAATGGGTCATTACCCCGAACGCCACTACCCCGAATGAGCCATTACCCCGAATAGTATGAGATACAGTACAGTATCTTGTTTTGTGTGCAAAAATGCGTCTCTAATGAAGGCTGGTAGTTAATGGCACGTAAAATTCGTCGGTAAAATGTTCATCATATATTTTTCCTTCTTTTATATGCCAGCTATTCTTTCGAAATATCTTGATGGCAACTATATTCTTCTCATTCTTTCTGAGACAGTGCCTGTTTATCAGCTCAGTGGGCATCTTCGCAATTCAATGGTTCATTCACATATTTCATTTTGCCAAAAATTGCCATTTTTAACATCTACCCACCCCCTCGTACTTTTTTTTGTATGGAAATTCTACATATTGTGAATGGGCTGTAACATTTTGAGGACAACCACCCACAAACTGTTTTGCTCCCTTCAGCGTTACGAAATGTGTGAATGGGCTTTAATAAAATAAGCCTTTTATTGACTGAAAGAAATTCGAATCCATAACCCTCAATATGGTGTTGCTTAACAAATGCGTAATCACCGGTATTTGGACTTGTTGGTGGTGTTCATATTTCAATTATGTTTTTGAACAAATATTTTTCTTTCTCATGAATATAGGTTGTGTCATAGCATCACGTTGTTAGAGTGATCATTCACGTCATAGCTGCAAACATTTCACCATAAATTTGCCCTTCTTTTTTAAATAGGCGGTTCTTTCACGATTTTGTTGGATAAGCTAGTCACTAATATTCCCATATAGAACAGCTTTTTATAAAGGAATGTATCTTGAAGGCATTAACTAAAGTGATTCCTGCTATAATTCTAATCGGAAATTTTCCCTTTCTTTTATCTTCTTGTATTGAAACAGACAGGTCTCTTATGGATTTACTCACCACTTTTCTGCCATCATCATTTCTTCATTATCTTGAATCAAAAATATATTTTTTTTTTGGTTATCTCACAGAAATTCAAATTAATGATCCCACAAATCAACAAAAGTTCTTACTGTAGCGTCAATCAGAGGCCACCGATTTTTCTAACATGTACAAGTGTACAAGTGCGATAGCGGAACGGTCGTCTATTAGGTTGGTTTTTAGGCGGAAGAACAACACTTGCAGCGACTATCTCAGGGTGAACTTCCATCGTATACGAAACAAAATCTTTAAGAAGATCTTAATCTTAATGCCCGACACCTATAAAAATGAGTAAAGGAAGTGGCTACCGACGTCCAATAAGAGACTTTACTGCATTCTAATTTTGTGCAAATTATAGCTATCCTTCTCATAATAAATTCACCCTTCTTTTCGAAATAGGCTGTTCTTCAGAGCATTGCATTTTGCAATCTTCCCAAAATTAGAGGACAAAACATAGTGTGTAAAAATTATTTGCTGAACAACTAGCTGCTTTTTTATCTTCTAATATTTGAAAAATATGTTTTTGACCCAAACTCGTGAAATATTCAAAAGGAATCGTACAATTATCTCCCCACTCTCTAACTAGAATATGTCTCAAAATGTTATCCATTCGGGGTAATGGCGTTCGGGGTAGTGACCCATTCGGGGTAGTGGCGTTCGGGGTAATGACCCATTCGGGGTAATGGCTTTCGGGGTAATGGCGTTCGGGGTAGTGGCATTCGGGGTAGTGGCGTTCGGGGTAGTGTCATAGAATCCTATTTTTATGATAAGGATGGAAAGGAAGATATGGCATACTGGATTTTCAAACTTTTTTAAAGTTTGAACCGCCTTAACATATGATCTATAAAAGGTTTATACGATATGATCAAAGATCTTATCTCTGATTAAAAGTATCTTGTACAAAAGCCTTTCCATTACACGTTCATTTTACAAAATATGCCACAGCACCGAAACAACCCCTCAGGATTAGAAGCAAAAGTATGTAAGTGACAAAGCCATTGTTTTCATTCTATCAGCCATATTTTTCATTCCATACAAATCTTATGGGAGCTGACAAAACGAAAAAAAACAAGCCAATCTTTTAAAAAGTTAGTTTTTTTCATCTAAAAATACTTCTATAAAGCAAGTAACTTGTCTAGAATATTTCACTTCTATACCCAAATTGACCTGCATTCATACGCAGCCGGCACTGTTATTGTTTGTTATAATAATGAGATCATCAGTACTTACACATTGAAGATGCTACTGATTCTGAGTAGCGTCTGTTGGTTCCCTGTGTAAGTACAGCTGCTCTTGCAATAACGGAGTAGCAACTTCGGGCGATCAGAGCATGAGCATGTCTAAGATTCTTCCAAGAATTATTTCTGGAATGATCTAGATGTTTCCGTAGAATTTGTTTTAAAGGTTCAACCATGAAATTCTTTAAAGATTATTCCCTAAACTACTCCAAGGACACCCTCTATTCCTCGGTTATACCTTTTTGAAAGTTTCGCCAAATTTCTCTACGAATTCTTTGAAGGGTTTGTTTCAGAAATTCCTACACGCATCCTTATAGTGATTCTTCCAGTGATTCCCGATATTTTTTAGAAATTTTTTCCAGGATTCCATGGGTAACTGCTACGAAGATTCATCCAATAGTTTTATCCAGGAATATTTCTTTTTGTCAAAGGATATCATTTTCTCTCCAACGCATTAAACGCTTATTTTAAGGGTTATTCATAAATAAAGCACTTTATTTGCAACTTTTTCGATTATCCATAAAAAATGGTCAAGTTTGGAGGGTTAGATATGAGTTATTTGTGAACTCCTCTTCTTGATATTACGTGCCCGCTAGGACAGAGCCTGATTCTCAGCTTAGTTTTTGGGGCACCTCCACAGTTATAAACTAGGAGCTTTATTTGAATGTGAGATTTTTGCATTCGTTTATCGTGTGGTAGGCATGATGATGCTCTTTGCCCAGGGAGGTCATGGAAGATTCCATTACGAAAAGATGATGGACCGACCGGAAATCGAACCCAGATACCTTTAGCATGACTTTGCTTTGTAGCCACGGACTTAACCACTATGAATGGCCTATGCATGAAAAAAATAAATGAAATTTTTGCTGCACTTCGTATATTGTTTATACGTTCACAAACGCAAATTTTGTAATAAATCGTTTAAACATTTTTGCCTGGAAATTCGACTTTAGATTAATCGTCATTACACATTGTAAAAAAATACATATATGTTAATGCATCTTTCTGCCAGACGATTTGACCAAAAAACGGTTGACAAAGTGAATAATGAAACTGCCCAGGAAGTTCTTTATCCTATTTTTTTTTCAATTTCTCTTGTATGGCGTGGAGCATATTTTAGTGTTCAGGTCTATGACGGTTTCCACAAACATGTGTTTGAGGGAACTGGTTTATGCTTTTCAACTTATTTGTTTAGTTTCTGGCCACGTTGAGCAAGTTAATCACCATCAGTGCACACTCAATCACGATTTGCTTGTTCGGTAATTTTAAATACTGGGTACGATTTGTAAATCATAAAAAATACAGAACTTTCAGCTTTTTGATTGAAAACTTCTGACGTTCAGTAATATTTTTTACTTTTTACTGAACTACGGTAGCTGTCAGACCCAATTTTGCAACATTACCGAACAGGCCGAAAAGTCAGTAAAAACAATTAACGACTATTCAGTAGTTGATGTTTTTTACTGACTTGTCGTCAAAATCAAATCAAAACAAACTGATGCACATGCGGGAAAGTGTCAAATGAGAATCTCCTGCTGTAAAATCGTCCGGCGCCGGGAGATACGGCTTTGGAAACCAATCTTTTCCTGCACCTATTTTGCGCTTTTTCGTGGTAAGTCGAAATTTAGTGAGAAACTCAACCATTTTTAAGCAACCAAAAAGGCTCAGCACGATTTAACTGCTTACGTTGGTAAATTCGGTTGGTTTCCATACAAGAGGTAAATTCATCTGCATCATTGAGTTTGCCTCTTGTATGTAAACCAACCAAATAATGATTTTGTCACACATTTTTCGATTACTTCCACTGAGATATGAGCATACCGTAGATGTTTATTCTAACGAAGAATGCATTACGATGTCCATGTCCATGTCGATTGGGGTTTACTTTTTATTGATTTCTGAAAAAACAGTATCCGGAGAAGCAAAGCATGAAGCATAGGAAACTGGAAAATCAGTGAAAATGCACTACAATTTTACTGACTACGTCAGTAATTTCCATCAATCAAAACATATTTTGGTAAACTGGGTTTTTTCGGTTATCGTAAAAATTACCGAAAATCCGTAGTTCCAAAACCCAGTAAAATTTTACTGGGGTCGATAATCTGAATTGGCTGTGTGCACCAGTATCCGCTCATGCCCCTATTTCCGCTCACTACACGCAAAAAAATTGTGCGGTAAAAACTACCATTTTAGGGGGTTAACTTAAGCGCTCGCACCGGCAATTTTCAGCAGACCAGAAATGCGCTTGATTTTACCATGTTCGTAGTCGGAATCAGATTGTTGTAAATTATTTCTGTCAAATGTACCAGTAATGCGGTGGGGTGTACCGTAAACATAGTAAATTGGTCTGAATTTCCATGGTAGTTTCAAGAATGGGTGTAGTCAGCTAAAATAGTTATTTTTACCACAGAATTTTTTCCCGTGTAGTGTAAAAATTGATTTTTCGTGTCATAAACCAACATTTTTTGCAAGGATATATTCTAGCATTATTACGAACTTTCAAATGAAGTCGTGTGCCATTATTTTCATTTGATAAAATAATTATTTATATTGAAACACAAGACTTCGTGAGCGGTTATTGGGTCACTAGTTATTTTTGTGTGTTCCAATAACCGCTCATGCAAAAAATTAGACAAAATTTTAACCCTTTCCCGCCCATGGTGTCTGTAAACAGTCAAAAATAATGAAGATTACACGTCATGTAAACTTCATTAATGCGATGTAAACAAGATGTCATGTAAATTTCAGTTTTAAATCATGTAAAAATGTGTTATATGTCATGTAATCACTCAGGATCCTGCTAGATTACATATAATTGAAGTTTACATGACATATCATGTAAATATCCATGATATTCCACGCTCCAATTATGTACATTATATGTCTCAGAAATTTACACGTTTCGTTCGAACTGTGTAGAGCACCAAAACTTTCAACCTTTTTATCTTTAAAATTAACGAACAAAATTAAATTATTTTCACGCTACTTCATAATTACACATCTTCTCTTTCACTTCAATGTCTTATTTTAGGTGTTCTAACACATTTAACATGTTTGGGTTTTACCGGTCGAAAAATATTACATGATTTCAAAGCCTGATATAACAAAGATAATTTATCCACAAGGTAGCAATAACAGTACTCTTTATTTGTTCTAACATATGTTCAGAAATTCACAATTTAGTTTCGCAATCATTGAATTTGATGTAAATTGGATGGTGCACATATGCACCACAGGGCACACGGCACACAAAAAAGCGTAATATCGAAATTTCATTATTGTTTACATTCAACATGAAATTTTTGTTATCAAGTTGCAAATTGACCTAAAAAATCGTCAAGAAATAAAGTAACTCTTTATGAAAGTGGTTCAGAAAGTGATTTTATCGGATTTTCCGATGAAGATTCTGATGCTTTGAATGGATTTGACGAAATTACTGATGTAGTGGTGAAAATATTCAAGCTTACTCCGAAATCGATTAGATCAGGCAGAAAGTTCAAAATTAGAATCGTATCGTGAGCGGAATATATATAGAACTATATTACAGATTCCGATATCGTGCTTTTTATCATAGTCTCAAAGAAGATGAAACGGAAGTAGAGAATTTGGATATGGACGATGATGAATCCAGTTGACGGTACTTCCACTGTTGGAATACATCGAAGTATTGGATTATACTCAGTAACAAGTTAGGTAAAGGAAGAGATAAGAAACGGCAATTACAAAAGCGTTTGAGGAAAGCTCATCTGAAAAATACGATGAAGCCATAAAGTACTCTAAGTTCCTGGTGGTACATCAGAGCACCACCTCATATTTGATTTTAAGTTACCTTGAACACTAATTCATAGTTTAAAAATAAGGTTCTGTTCTACGATTTTGCGCAAAAATGTACATTTATATTTTTAATTATGAAAAAAGTCATGGGCGGGATAGGGTTAAAGAAATGTCGATTTTAGTATAAAGCATCCTTTATTGAAGTATTAGCTATGGTTTGGCCATACAAAATATCAGGATAAATAACGAAATTCGAGATAATGCATGTTTTAGTAAGTTCGTCACGAAATGTGTTTACCATGAGCGGAAATAGGAACATTTAGATGCAGTAACAAATGCAATTAAATACTTTTTCATGAAAGTCTTTCAAATTCTTTTTATTTTGCCGCTGATTACCTATACTTGAAGCTACATTGTGACATAAAAATAGTATTGATCGACACAATTGTTATTTTATAACAAACATTTGAACACATAACTTCCCTTAAATGGGCAGAATCTGGTGCACTGGTTGCGTTCATTGAAATTCGCTGTTCCAATATCAATATCAATAGCTTGCCTTTTGTAATACTGTTCAATAACCATTCAAATAATTTTAAGAAACTTTGGAGAACTAATCGCTTATTTTATTATAGGTAAAATATAATGTGCGTCTTCCCATTATATACGTTCCGGCCAGATAAGATGCTAAATACATCGAACGTTCAAGAACTCACCCTTCTATTTTACCCAACTCCAACAAATTATTCTTGGAACCTATTACTTCCCTCAAACACCCTACGAAACAAATGTTCTCCCACCTGCATGATGATATGCAAGACCTGGACAACGACAACACACATATCACAACTCTAGATAATTATCTGCTTCTCCAATGCAATATACACCCCGACTCCTTTCGGTTGAGACAGAATAGCATTTGCGCTAATTGCTTTTCTCAAATTCTGTAATATTGTGCTAATTATACCGATAAATACAAATTCATTATTGGTACTCAATGCACAATAAACGGATGACGACGGGTACATACAATCAAAATCGATATTTCTATTTTATTACAGCACATTTGTGTTACGACAATTTCCTAAAGTTTTATCATCCTTAATGTTTTTGACTCACTACGGCTATCTTAGGCTACATGAATTGTATTGTTCACAAGAAGTTAAGTTTTTGTTCCAGTTAGCCATTTGGTTCTCGTTCAAGTTTGCCAAACATGTTTTTGCTCCGTGTCTCGTGGAGCGTGGCGTGCAATCGATTGAAAATCACAATTCTTCAAAACATGGAAACTTTATCATGGCTAAAACGTGCAAAAATATTGTTAAAATCGAAATAATGTCTACCTAATAGAACTTACGAAATCAATTACAGTTATGTTATGAATCATAGCAGTGAAAGCTAATTTTCATACACAATGATGTTACCACAGACGAACAAACGAACATGACAGTTAGAATTTAAATATTATGGAATCATGGAATAATCCATGACCAAGATTATGTTTGTGATTTAGAGAAACTTAAAAGTAGATGGAGTACCGTGTACCTTTTAATTCCGCTCCTAAATGCTCATCTTCGACAGATACGCGTATTTCGACTACCACTTGCAGTCTTCTAGTAAGTAACTGACACTGAAGAAGACTGCAAGTGGTAGTCGAATTACGCGTATCTGTCAAAGATAAGCATTTAGAAGCGGAATTAAAAGGTACACGGTACTCCATCTACTTTTAAGTTTCTCTATTGAGATTCTGCTCAGAGGATTCCAACATTGATAAGAGTTTGTGATTTAGTTTTTTTTTTTAATTTGTATTGCTGTCCTTAGTTTTTATTTTATTGATGTACAAGGGGGTCAGGGGCCAAGTCTCCAGCATAAGTTTGAAAACTCATACCGTCCATAATACACCGGGGGGTTTTGGAGTTTGGGAAGTAGGCAACGCAACATCTTTGACCAGAGGGTTCTTTAAGTTTTGCTTCTACTCTTGTCTTCCAATACACGTATGAATGATGCAAGGTCAAAAGAACATGAATCAGTCATATAGCGGTAGTGAAGTGTTTTGCCTAAGGATATGGGAAAGGAGGGATTTTGGGTGGTGTTTTGTAAATAGCTCTGTGGAACAAGTTTGTTATTAGTTAAACATTTAATTAATCTGATTCACCTTGCAATCAGTAATAAGAATATTTACAAAAACATGATATTCATCTTTTCTCGGCCAATACGCTGCCATGTCTTTCCTCTCCAATGGATTTTTCCTCGTTGTAATGGCGGGTTAGATATGAAAACAAGGATAAAGAGAGAAGAAATGTTAGTGATTGTTACATGCTTTATTGATGCATTGGCCTACAATGAAATCATAGAAAATTCGCTCTTTGGATTCCCATGATAACAATCCCCATGCAGCTTACGAGAAACTCCATGGCAATGATCACTGTACGCCATGTGCCTCATTCAGGACATCTCAACAATACTGAGGACGAACAACAAAAAATGAATCCAAAAGAGAGAAAACCTCAATGTTTCAATGTAGGATAATTCAGCTTTAATGCATGTGAGAAGTTCTTGGTGATATTCTCACAACGGCCATTCATAATGGTTCGACGGATGTAGATAAAAGATCATTATGATAAAATTAACGCGACGACATGTTAGTGAACTCAGAACGATTATTGTATTTGCAACTGTTAATTTCGATAGTTAAACTTAGGGTCGGTTATTGTATATAACTATAAATTTATGTGATTTGTGCTAACGTAAGAACAACACGACATTCACGAAAACGCGACGTGAGACAAGACATAACACTTATAGTTCGTACTATACAGTCGGACATTGTTCCGTAGATGGGCTACATCGCGCCCGAAACCGGTCGACAGAAAGGTAATTTTTAAGCTTTTTTGACGATAGTAAGAACTATAAGTGTTATGTCTTGTCTCACGTCGCGTTTTCGTGAATGTATTGTATATAACTTTTAAGATAAGCAGGAGTAAAGCACGAACGCGAAGTAATGACCTTCCATCCCATCTTCAAGTGCTCCCCACAAGCACAACACTTCATTCTGGCACTTTAGAACGTCGATGTTGTAACTTGTTCACACAAGAAATCTGCCTCGACCGAGTTGGCAGAACGCGCCCATACCCCTTTCTGAACCAAAGGACAGGGAATTTGTATTGCTGTCCTTAGTTTAAACAATATCATTGGGGATATGTAGCCTGTTGATAAATTTAATAAATAAATTGAATAACTGAACGATCACTTTATCAAAATTTTATTGACATCCTTGATCGTCGATCACACGTTTTCACTTTTCAATGATCACTTCGTGTGGAATGGCCCAAAAATATTTTTGTTGAAATGGACTAAATCTTTTTTCTTATGATCATATCATAGCTTGAGCATGAGCATGATTGATCGCTCGCAGTTGCTACTCCGTTACTGCTAGAACAGCTGTACTTACACAAGGAACCAACAGATGCTACTCAGGATCAGTAGAATCTTCAATGTGTAAGTACTGGTGCTCTCATTATTATAACAAACAATACCGGCGCCGGCTGCGTCCGAATGCATGTCAATTTGGGAATGGGAGGGAAATGTTGACGTGTTACCTGCTTTATAGAAGCCGAGGAGTCCTCTGCACTTCCACAAGAAAACACTGGGAGTTTGGATATGGGAAAGGATTCGTTTTGGTAAACGATAAAGATATAATTTTAAATGAATACGTGAACACGGATGATCGATACCGATAGTGCGGTTACTATGCGAACCGGACACGATCCAAATTCCGTCGCTCGCCCACAAAGGAGCATGCAACAGATTCAACGGATCAAACAAAACTGACGAGTCGATTCTTTTTTTTTCACCCGCACATTTTGTTTTCGTTTTTTTCTTCCGAAAAACGCAAACCGGACACAATTGATCCGGATTCCGTCCCTTACCCTCAAAGGAGCATGTCACAGATTCAACGGATCAAACACAACTCCTTACTATCTGTAATGCAATGATAGATTTTCTTGAAGATTTCTTTAAATTATCCCCTTATCATCTCATTCTTTCAAGTTCATCCCCAATCAGGCTGAAAATAGACAACGGACTCCTTATGATCATATCATAGCTTGAAACGAGAAACTATGAAAAAACATCACATAAAATTTCTCAATAACACAAAGTTCCGCATTGTTTCGTTTAATTAATAATTTTCTACAGTTGTTTACTGATGTTTGAAGCAAAGTTGAACTAGTTCACTGAATTGTTTAACTTTGTTAAATGATATGGAAATCTTACCTGGAACTTCAATCGCATCTGGATCTTCGTCATCATCAAAATCCGACCCGGAGGAGTCTTCATTCTCCTCCTCATCTTCGTAGCCGTAGGACGCTTTTTTGGAGGCCTGGAAATATAGAAGAAAGAACAATAATTATTTGAGTATTTCATCAAAACTTGATCTAGGCGAGGGTAGACATACAATTTTGAAAATGTATTCAACTGTTATATTTTTTTGATAAATGCAAAATCTGAAAGATCTTAATTTTTTTCTTTATTATTGAGACTTTCAGCCCTAGGCTGGTTCATCTCATAAGATCTTAATTGTTTGGGTCACCCTTTTGAAACATATGATTTTTTTTATCCCAACAAATCTCGATTACTTTTTCAAATCGACGTAAGTAACTTCCATACGGTTTTGAGAAAATTAATTCAGAAGAATCCCAACCTGTCTTCTAAAACTGTTTTAAAATGAATCACATTTAAAACATTTTTTTGACGTGTACATTGCTCAAATTTTGCATACAATGAGCTTACGTTCAAAAATTATGGAGTTCCTTTTATTTCACACAAGAATTTTATGACAAAATGATAATCCGTTTTATTCAGTTTCTTGCGACGTTTTTCTACCAGTGTAAAATCGAATCAAGTAGTGTTTTGTTTTGATTCGTGGTTAAATCACTTTGTCTCTCCATACAGCGGGGCGGCGAAAGTAGTGGTTAGGTTGCAAAAGTTGGAAATCTTACTTTCGTCGTTTTGTACATTCGGAAATTAAACGTTCTAAAAGTGAAAAATCGAGTTGGTTCAGAGCAAAACGCGTAGAATTTCGTCTGCGAAACACGTAGAATCGATAAAGTAAGTTTGTATACTTTTTTTTGACTTGAGTCTGTATCAGTGGCGTCTCGTCCTAAGGTGCACTTGGTGCACTGCACAGTCAAAGATTTCAAACTAACAAATTAAATATATATATTATAATTCTCAATACTTCCAACATTCATAATGTGTAGTTGCTTGAAAATGTTGTTTGATTTCTTCACCTTCAATTGGTGCATCGCCCTCAGTGAACAAACCGTTTGATTCTCCCCCCAAGGTCTTGCTCAATCAGCAAGCGAAAACAGCAAAGCAAACAAGACAAACTGCCATGCGTCTCCATCGTATTGCAGAGAATGTTCATTTCAGCCGTGCACTCTTTCTTGTGCACGAAAATAGCGTGTATGCACACAGCAGGAATGTGCATTTGTATTGGCATTTCTAGAGCAACAGTGGCGTTGTATAGGTACAATCTGGTTCACTCCAATTTGTGCACCCGAGAGAGAAATTGCCCATGACGCTTGCATTGGTTTGCAAGAATTGAAAAAGCGCGCGCAACTGGCGTCACGACGTCTGCTGTTGGAAGAGAAAGCGTCAACGCCATACATGCTTTGTGTGTATGTATGTTGCATGGAGCTTCCAGGTGTCGCGCGATAGTAGGCGCAATATTGATTGGAACCAATACTAGATGTTATGAACAGATTGGCCAAATTGATTAAGGTGGTCCTATAACACTTCCCCGAATACCATTACCCCGAAAACCATCTCCCCGAAAACCAGTACCCCGAAAACCATTACCCCGAATGCAACGTTACCCCGAATGACACATTACCCCGAAAACCATTACCCCGAATGGTAAATTACCCCGAAAACCAGTTCCCCTAATACGACACTTCCCCGAAAATGAGTGATGCACTTCAAGAAATTCTTCAAGGAAGCTCGCGAATTTGAGCCTGAAAGTTTTCGGCTTAGTAACTACAGTTATCTCTCCCTAACTCGATATTGAAAGGATCATCGAGTTAGGGAGGTATCGAGATACAGAACACATTTTTTTCAATTTTCGAAATTTTGATTGTTTCGACAAAGTACATTTAAAATAGTAAATTAAATGTGAAAAATAGTAAATTTTTTGTACATTTGCCAACGTGACACTTTTTGCATAGTCTTCAAAATTTTAATTTTTTATCACCCTGAAATGACTTGTGAACCTTCATTTTACTATCACTATAATCATAATTATCAAATTTATGAAATTTATGAACATTTGGAGAATATTTGGAAATTTCCATGAAAATATCGAGTTAGAGAGGTAAACTTGCATAGGAAACTGAAACAGATCGCATCGAGTTAGGGAACATCGAGTTAGAGAGGTTTCGACTTACAGAGGGATCAAAGTATGCTAGATTGAAGGGACCGCGCATTCCATCGAGTTAGGGGAAATATCGAGATACAGAATATCGAGTAAGGGAGAGTTAAGTTACTACTATTCCTATTGGTGATTTTTTATTCTTTCAAACATCGGCTGTTCTTTCGAGGTTGTATAATGGCAGTGTAAAAATTTAAATCAATGATTTTCTCTTCATTGAGTTATAGGCTGTTCTTTCGAGTTGTACCGTTTGAGTTGAAGTTTGAGCAATAGCGGTAAAAAAATCGACTGACAAAATTGTCTTGAGCGAAATTCAAAGTTGGCAGTGACTTCAAAAAAATAAATGAAAATAAGCCCCTGCATTACTTGTCTGTATTACATCTTGTCAGTATTACAATTTCCAAGAAGAGATTTGTCCTTCTTTTAGTTATCGGCTATTCTTTCGGAAGTTGCACTAACAAAGTGATTGTTGGCATCATAATTATTGACGCTTTCAACAGTGATTTTTTTCTTCTTTTATCATAGGCTGTTCTTTAGCGATGTACTTTTGAAATAGTGGTCAGTTTAATATCAGTTAACATTTTCATCTGACATTTTTCAAACCATAGTCTAATGACATTTTAGAATATGTTGAACTCGCATTGCCTCCAGCAATATAAAAATATAATTATACATTAACAAATAATATAACGCTTTTGAAAGAGGGCGGGAAATGTATCTAATATTAACATGTCAGCATTATCATCAGTTCGAAAAATGATTTATTGCTGTGAACACAATCATTCTCACAAAATCAAGTACACGCCTGTGAGTAAAATTTGGGTTCTCACCTGGCTCATGAAGAATAGCTGTTGATTAAAAGAATAATAAATCTTTGATAACATTAAGAACAAAAATTCAAATGAAAATCAAAATTCTATGAAATAGGTATATGGGATTCATTTGTCGGATCTTCAATTTTTCGTGCCAAGAAAATTCGGGGTTATGGTCCATTCGGGGAAATGGTATTCGGGGTAACGGACTATTCGGGGTAATGGTTTTCGGGGTATTGGTTTTCGGGGTACTTGACCATTCGGGGTATTGACTTTCGGGGTGATGGTTTTCGGGGTAATGGTATTCGGGGAAATGTTATAGGATCGTTGAATGTTTTCGCACCATTGCTTCGTTTTAGGTTATATTCTTACGCCCACACTAATACTATTGCAAAACTGGTACTACACGTCGTACACTAACACAAGCAAACTTGTTAGCTTCAAAAAGTAATTAATTAGAAAATTGTTTTCCATCAATCAAAAATCCATTGTATCTCTGTCTAAAATCAAATTCTATTATTTTTTTCGACACATGGTGAGCATTTCAGTTCCAATTGAATGAATCACAATGAAAAATATGTCATTTTTATGAATAAATACAAATATATTGGACATGGTACACTTACCCCTACTTTTTAGTGGGGTGGGGTAAGTGGATCAAGAATAATTATCATTTATTGGCAGACTGCTTAGGAGAATTTTAATAAGCTTTAATACCCGCAAATGTTGTTTTCTTTTATTTTGTTCCATTCCTAGCTTGAATTTGTTAAATTGACCATAGAAAATTTGAATTAATCCACCTAAAAGTTTTTTTTAACCTTTCTGGTATAAAAAAATATAAAAAGAATAATAATTTCAAAATTCACACGAAACTTTTCATGGTTTATCTAAGCTGAGTTGTAAAAGAGCAAAATGTACTAATTTTCCAATCGAAAGCATAGTCTCGTACATGATTTGACCATATAAATTGTTCTAGACAGATGATACACATATATTCATAAATAAAACAGAAGGATTTCAGTTTGTTATTCAAAAGTAAATGTAACTAATATTTTTAAACCAAGAGTGCTTTTCGAAAATATCGTTGGGAATAATCCTACAATACTTCTGTATAACTTATGCGTATAAATGGATGAATTCCAAATTTTTCTAGTTACAATGTTTTTTTTTGTTCTAATTAGTATGAACTAATATATACATACTTTTTATTATATTTTGATTAAATTTTAATTTTAAAGTAATAAAATGTACATTACTAGCACTAATAACAAGTGCGAAGGTAATATCATTCTTAATAAACATAATCATACTAGGGAAAGTGTACCAGTTATGGCCATAGTGGTTCCCTATTTGGCCATATGCAAAATATGGATAACTTTTACATTTTTAATCTTTCTGAATGTTTTTAAATCAAGATTTATCCTTTATCTTAGTGCTAAAACACAAACGATTTTTCAAAATGTGAAGGCATTCAAGATACCACGTATGGCGAAATAGGGAACCACTATGGCCATAACTGGTACACCTACCCTACATTTGTTTCGAGAACAGATTTTTTTTTTAATGGTGATCCACTTACCCCACCATGGTGCGGCAAGTGGATCATTTGGCGCAAATTTTTAAGTCTCCCATTCTCAATACATAACAATCAGAAAAATCGAAATAAATGACGATCTGAAGTACAATAGTCCCTTATTTGTTATCCACAGAAAAAAGTTTGAGTTAAACTATTCACGTTAGCTGTACATAACAATGAAGTTAACTATTGATTTTTCTGTATCCACTTACCCCACGGTACCTTATGTTTTATCTTATTAAATACACAAAATTTATGTGGCTTTGAATTGATTTATAAACTATGTGTGAATATAGTTTTTCTTGCTCAACAGACCGACAACAGATAAATTGCGGTGGGCGTAAAGTGGGTTTCAGCGTTCAACAGTCAGTCATCATTTCACTTAAAAGCTTTGATGTATCAACAAAAGTATACAAAGAGATGTATCAGCGCTGTACATCGTCAAAAAGCTAAGATATCGTGATACAATTGACAAGCTGTAAATAATAAGAATTATTATATAGAATAACAACGTTAGGAATAATGGAGATTCGGAATTTCGCGAAAGCCACGAATTCCACGGAATTTATCCTTCATCGCGAAACTTGGAAAATAACGCGTAAATAGTAGAATTCTGATAATCTCAGAAAAGTTCAGATTTTTGCTCATAAGAATGGTTTATTTATTTGTAAGCGGAGTTTCATATGAAAAAAATGTGCTAATCGTTTAGTTTCAAGTTAAACGTCTTTCTTCTTGCTTTAAATTTTGTATTGATAATATGATATTAAACTTATTATCTCAGTTCGCAAAATACGAAAAATGCTTGAAATTTACGCATGTAAAGGTCATTTTTACTGTAAATATACATTTTTATGTCAAATATTATCAAACTATGGGACCGCGATTAATACGCAAAATTTTTCTTTCATCGCCTTGGTATCAGCGAAATTTTGAGAATTTTCCTTGTCCCTAAACATTGTATATTGGAATCATCCAAAATTCTTAAAACTTACAACAAACAAAAAATACGTCCAATGAGCAACAAATATAATAGCTTCCAGATACTTCAAGATTGCATACAGTATTGGAAATTGTATTTTAATAATTAATAATAAAAAATTACATATTAAGCTCAAATACATTTTAAAAAATCAATTGAAAAATTCGTATTCATAATTCAAAATAAACGGTTTGTACGAGTCAGTGCACAGGTAATCAAATTCCTCACGGGACGCCTCTGGTCTGTATGAATAAGTTTTCGAGAAATAGCAAACAAAGCATTCAAAAATATCTGGTTTGTAGGGCCGGGATTTGCTTTGGAGGTCCAATCAGTAATCGACCCTAACGGGTTTTTTAATTTTAGGTAACAATTATAAAAGTCCTAAGAAGAAAAAGCCATGTACTGTGGGCAGCTTCCATATAGACTGGCGGCATATACATATGTTTGCCATCTCATGTCAAATATATGAGTTTTATTTTAGAAATTTGATGTCTTGTTTTCAAAAAATAAATATTCGGGATAAACTTTTAAAAAAGGTTTATTGTGAAATGATGAGTTTTGTTGCTGATAAAGCATATATGCGACTTGTGCGATTGACACTGCGAAATCGATTATAAATATTATAATATGTGAATTATGATATAAACTATATTGCGATATTCAATTATCCAGTCGGGATGATCGTTGGGTCACAGGATTCACTTTGAAATGATTAGACCATGATAAACAATCATTTGAAAAATATAAACATGCTAGTAAATATAATATTTTCAGTGAATGCAAAAAAATATGAAAACAAAATATAATGCCGACAATTTGAGTGACGAACCATTCAAAGTTTGTTGAACAACTTCGTGAATGCAACATTATTACCGTTGTCAGGACGAAAGCATATGTTATTATATATTGCTCACTTGAACGAAAAGAAAGAGAGAAAGAAAAAGCATGAAACGAGCTCACCAATTTCTAATCAACCCTAGACCGAGCAGGCACAAACCAACTTCATCTCTGTCAAAACCAAGCGCACTAGCTGTTGTACATAATAAATCACTTCGAAGACGCGCAAGCAAAACAAGCGAAACTTCTCTGCCGACCCAAAAACGAACCGCTTTGCTAGAGCACTCCGCACTGCGCAAAATGCGGGAAGCGAAAAAAACACAGCAAGGGACCGAAACCGCTAGCTTGGCCCTCCGAAGCGCACTCTAAAACAATTTTATAAAAATCTATCAGAGAAAAATTTTGTTGAATTCAAAAACAGTAGAGCAATATTAACAAAAGAGATTGAAGCGAAAAACAAATGGAAACAATCAATACACTCATTTGATGGAAATATGAAGAGCAAAATACTATGTAACACAATAAAAATGATAAGTGGTGGAAAGCCATCAAAAAATTCTATACAACTTTTAAATAATAAAGTTTTTACACAAGAGTTCAAAAATATAAATTTTCCTCCAATTACTTTTTTTTTGTATGGTATTCAGTTGGAGCTGCCTGACAGCTTAACTTGTCAAGGCTGAACCCTCGGTCTGGCTTTTGCCAAGTTTCCCCTCTACCAGGACCAATACTCAGACGGGCTAGGCAATGGCGCCCACATGAACACTGTTTTTTATTAGTATTGTGACGTGGTAGTTTTTGAAAAGTACCCATATTCCCTTGCTTCTGAGAAAAGGAAGCATTATGAACATCAGCAGCTCCATTAGAATTTGTTTGAAATAGTAGTGTAGAATTTGTTTGAAATAGTAGTGCATTACTAATACTGTCTAGTCGAAATGGTTTTGAATAATTTGTCATACAAGTGCTATTCTGATTACTATTGTCTTTTACGTAAGATTAGAGTCTTAAATGTCAAGTGTCGTCAAGTCTTAACAAAATTAGGCTGTTCAGTAGTAGTTCTAGTTAATTTCATTTTTGTTGTTAAAAGTATTTATTGGTCATTACGTTCATATATCCTTAAAGAAAAACATCGCTTTCCTTTTCTGTTCAACAATTTTTCGAAACTAGCAAGTGTACCCTAATGATCGATCTCAACGTCTTACTTTCCATAGTCATTTTTATAGTGAATATTGAAGAGTAAAGTTACCTTAGGCTTCTATTACAGTCTCCTACAAGATTCACTTTTCGGTGGCAAATGCAATGCTTCACAACGCCTACTTTCTACTTGTAAATTTTGCGAAAATGAAGCTGGAATTAGATTATTTATACCGCTGTTACAAAAGAGGTATTTCTTATTATGGCAATGTAAAAACCATATTAAAATAAGAATGTCGCCACTTATTTCTACTCAGTGAATCTACTAGTCATTTTCCTAAGAGTTCCTAAGTATTCCCTACGTCGTATATGATAACGATGTATCTAGCTAGCTAATAGTAAGAGTGGCTACGGATCATTCTGGTTAGCAAAAGGCAAACTGAACGTCACCAATAGTATTAATGTCCACTTCGAATAGATTAATTATTTGAAATGGGCATCAATTCTATCAATGACGCAGAATGTCCGTTGGATCACATCCGAGATATTATTGCGTCTATGCCATATGAATTATGACGCGGCTTTAAGCAAAAAATGCCAAAATGTGATACCACCACTACAGGTTACGCCTTTGGTTTCCATCATATGGGCAAATGGATTATGCCCTCCCATCGCGGCAAGGTCGCATAACCAAGGGGAGGGATATAAATTTTCCTCCAATTACTGAAACTTTATTCAAATAGATTATAGAGAAATACTGAAAATAATAAAATAAAAAAATTCAGCCCTTGGTAATAATTTATCTTTTTTTTTCTTTAAAAAATCTTAATTTGGATGTAATTATTAGATTTGCAAAACTGCCCAATGAAGTGTTAATATCATGCAATATACCAAATGATTTGAAATCAATACATGTTATACCACTCCTCAAACTCTCAAAGGATTCAAATAATCCACAATTATATATACCATTACTGCCGTCAATCGCAAGTCAATATCATCTGCATTTTCGTCAAAATTGAGTTGAGTTCAGTTTTCAACATATCTTCCAATGCTCTTTCAGCTGCCGTAATGAGATAATATAAGTTGTTCGGAAAAAGTAGGAAAAAACAGCGAGTCAAATTATCCCATAATGAAAAGTAATCGCATATCAGTCCCACTAGAGATTTTCGCATGGTGTTAACACAAAAATGAACTGTATTTTGATAATATTTATATTTTTCTCTGAAAGATATCGTAGTCAACCCCAAATTGTGAAAGTTTTATTATAATTTGAGCATGTTCTAATCCTCTGGAATTTTTTGAATATTCGTATGGAAAACGAGTTTGGAAACTTCACGCCTCATTTTCTCAATGCCTACTTTTTACAGATGAGAGTGACTTGTGATTCACGGCAGATTAATGGAATGGTGTTTGTATGTCACGAAATGACTTACGAACGGATCAGCGGATCTGAATGGTCCTTTCTCCGTTTTGTTTGTAACGGGTTCCGACGTGTTTGTGTGTATGAAAATGTCAGGATATTCACCGGGAAAGCCAATAAAACGAGAGTGAACGTAACTGTCATTTTCTATGGGACGAACAACAGCGTTTTCCTACAGCCTACTTGATGGCAATACGAAGTTTGCCGGGACCACTAGTATCTAATAAAAGAATTACATCAGGGTTGTCCATTATCACTCATACTTTTTAACATCAACACCAAACGGATTCACAATATAACTAGGAATAAATACATTTTAATACAATTTGCTGATGACCTTACAACTGTTGTTGTAGGTTTCATTGTTGCAATAGACATTTTTTTAAAGAAAACTAGCAATAGAATTAAAACAAAAAATGAATGCAATTAAATCCTAATAAATTGGCTTGTATTGTATTTTCCATACGAATATTCAAAAAATTCCAGTGGATTGGAACATTTTCAAATCTTAATGAAACTTTCGCAATTTGCTTTTTACTACAATATCTTTCCGAGAAAAATATAAAAATGATCAAAACACGGTTCATTTTTGTGTTACACGGTGCCGAAATCTGAAGTGGGACTGATATGCGGTTACTTGAGGTACCGTGGGGTAAGTGGATACAGTAAAGTCAATAGTCAACTTCATTGTTTTGTACAGCTAACCTGAATGATGTTATTCAAACTTTTTTATGTGGATAATAAATGAGGGACTAATATACTTTTAATCGTTATTTGTTTCGTTTTTTCTGATTGTTATGTATTGAGTATAAGGAACTTGAAATTTTGCACCAAATGATCCACTTGCCCCACCATGGTGGAGTAAGTGGATCACCAATAAAAAATAATCTGTCCTCAAAACAAATGTGATGTTATTATGTTTAGTAAGAGAGATATTACTCTTATTTTTGTTATTAGAGCTATGTTACATATTTAAATAGTTTTAAAATTTAAAAATATCTTTATTTTATCAAAATTTTATGAAAAATTTCAAAACGTTAGTTCACACTAATTCGAACAAATAAAAACATTGCAACTAGACTATTTTCGAGAAAATTCGTCCATTTTGTACATAAGGGAATTGAGCAGTATTTTAGGATTATTCCTAATGATGTTTTCTAAAGATACACATGATTTGAAAATATTAATTACATGTACTTTTGTTAGACAAACTGAAATCGTTTTAATCTATTTGTGATTATATTTGTATCATCTGTCTAGTACAATCGATCTGGTCAAATAACGTACGATTATGCGTTCAATCGGAGAACTTGTATATTTTACTTTTTTGCAATCCAGCTTCCACAAACCACGAAAAGTTTTGCTTGAAATTCGCAATATTTGTAGTTTAATTCAATTTTTAAACCAAAAAGGCTGAAAAATACTTTTAGGTGCATTAATCAAAATTTTTTCTGATTAATTTGACAAATTTGAGCTAGGGATTAAACAATTTAGAGGAAAACAACATTTAAGGATATTAAAACTTATTTATATCCGCGTAAGTAGTCTGCCAATGTATGATAATAATACTTGACCCACTTACCCCATCCCATTAAAAAGTAGGGGGAAGTGTACCATGTCCAATATATCTGTATTTATTTATGAAAATCATATTTTTGCATTGCGATTCACTCAATTAGAACTAAAACGTTCACCATGCGTTGAAAAAACTAATAGTATTCGATTTTAGGCAGAGATGCAATTGATTTTTGATTGACAGAAAACAATTTAGAAATGAAATGATTTTTGCAATTAACAAGTTTGCTTGTGTTAGTGCACAAATAGTACCAGGTTTGCAGTAGTATTAGTGACGACGTAAGAATATAACTTTTATCGAAGCAATGGTGCGAAAACATTCAAAGTATTCAAAATATGCTTTATATGACCAAATGATCCACTTCCCCCACGGTACCTTATATGCTATGATTTTTTATTGCTTAGGTAATCCACTATTGGCACCGCCACGCCATAGAATATGTAAATCGTAAAAATATAGAAAATTTAGTTATATTCACCGGGGCCCAGATAGCCGTAGCGGTAAACGCGCAGCTATTCAGCAAGACCAAGCTGAGGGTCGTGGGTTCGAATCCCACCGGTCGAGGATCTTTTCGGGTTGGAAATTTTCTCAACTTCCCAGGGCATAGAGTATCTTCGTACCTGCCACACGATATACGCAAGCAAAAATGGTCATTGGCACAGTAAGCTCTCATTTAATAACTGGCTCTGTCCTCTGTGCTGAGAAGCAGGCTCTGTCCCAGTGGGGACGTAATGCCAGAAAGAAGAAGAAGTTATATTCACCGACTCCAAAAATGCTTGCCCGTTACTATCAAATTTTTACAAAACAGATAATTTTTGATTACTAAATTACTTAAAGCAGGTCCGGATTTATAAATGTTGGGGGCCAGGGCTAGTCTCTTGTGGGGGACCTTCTTTTAGAAAAATATTTTGATATTTTAGAGAATGTAGGGAAACTTAAGGCTTCGGCACCATTAGACTATTATCGGCAACCAAATTTCAAATGACAAATAAACAGTATTTTTCTATCAAAACACATCAATGAAAACATTCAGATGATTCTTTGTTCTGCTTGCTTCCCACTGACGAGATTTGCGAGATTGAACAAAAAATATCGTCAGAGATATTATCAATTCAAATGAACACGCCTCAAAATGCGACTTATTTGGAGCTGGAGAAGAGATTCACCAGCAGATCTTATGGGAAAGTTGCCGAAGAGAATGAGGCTGCCGACAATAGTCACACTAAGAAGAGATGTTCGCAGCGTTGTAAAAACGTTTCCAAAATCATTATGACAAGTCTGTCGGTGTGAATCGATAGAGGATTGAGCAGCGCATAAATGTAAACAGACAAACACGGAATTTGTCTGCTGATGTCCAAGAAAATTAAAAAAGAAGCGCGGCATCACCTTAGACTGCCGAAAATACGTGAGTTCCCCTACTAGATATTTCTAATATTCTTTGTACGGTTTAGAAGTCAAACTATTTTAAAACTTTAAAAAATATGCTAGAAAAATATCTTATGAACGAAACTCAATTTTAAATTATATTAATGTATCTAATATTTTCTTTAACATTAAATACATCTTTGTAGTCTTTCAAAGTTTACAGGTTCAATTCAATGTTTTCGGGATTTAATCATCAACAAAACTCATTTCATGATTTCAAAACTTTAAAAAATATGCAGATATCTTCTAATGATTTGTCCAGATTTCAACTGGAATACTTTCAGGGACTCATACAGGGATCTCTCTTTACATTCTCCTAGAGCTTCCGCTACAAATTCAGAATACAAAAATACAGAAATTCTTCCAGTTGTCTTTCAAAAGATGCTTAGAAGATTTTCTCTAGATTTTTTTTCAGGAAATAATTGAGCATTACAACGATACTACAGGTTGGACTCGATTATCCAGAGTATTGATTTTTTTTCCCTCCGGATAATCGAATCACTAATAAAAAAAACTAAAATCTACGATAAAGCAACTTAAATATTATCTTTTATTGTAGTTTTATTTATATGATGCAATGGCGTAGCCAGAAATTATTTCTAGGAACATGAGGGGTCTTGAGAAGAAAAATAATGTTTTGACAGGCAGGCACAAAAAAACCCTTTTTCGAACCCCCCTTTTCTTATCTACGTCGAAAACTGCTAAAGGATTCATATTGTATATTGCAATACTTAATTATCTCAAAATTATGCATGAAAACTGAAAAACAAGAATATCAAAAAGTATATTCCGGATAATCGAGTCTAAAATTCCGGATAATTGAGTATCCGGATAATCGAGTCCGACCTGTTTCAACCGAATTCTACAGTTTTTAATCTACGTAATCTCACAAAGATTTTTTGAAAATGTTCTAAATCCCTAAATCTTAAAGAATACGCTAAAGCAATCGATGGAAGAATCATCGGATAAAATTCTGGAAAATTGGGGACTTCCTCGAAAAATATATAAAAGAATCTTTGGAAATCGAATATCTTGAGATATTCGAAACAAAACTCTTGGTGGAATTATTTTAAGGAATTCTTGGAGGATTTTTGTCATATAATTTCCAACTTGAATTTAATAACAATGGTCATAACTGAAAAATTCTTGAAAATTTTGTAAAAATGTTCTGTATTTCGATATTTCTCTAATTTGATGGTTCCTTCAATATCGAGTTAGAGATAGAGAGAGAAAGTTGACTGTAGGACGAATCAGAACCAACTGGACATGTAGTTACGTAGGATCATGTAGTAGGATCCAAGTTGAATACTGAAGATTTGATGCACATACAGTCGACTCTCCACATCTCGATGTTCTAGATCTCGATATCTCTCCCTATGTCGATAATTGCTTCGGTCCCTTCATACTGCATACGATTTCGCTCATCATATTTCGATATCTCCATATCTCGATGTCTTCTTCTTCGTTCTGGCGTTACGTCCCCACTGGGACAACGCCTGCTTCTCAATTTAGTGTTCTTATGAGCACTTCCACAGTTATTAACTGAGAGCTTTCTTTGCCGATTGACCATTTTTGTATGTGTACATCGTATGACAGGTACGAAGATACTATATGCCCTGGGAATCGAGAAAATTTCCCTTACGAAAAGATCCTCGACCAGCGGGATTCGAACCCACGACCCTCAGCATGGTCATGCTGAATAGCTGCGCGTTTACCGCTACGGCTATTTGGGCCCCTCGATGTATTCCTGTTGATTTTCTGTTCCCAATTTTCTCTCCATATGTTGATATGAACATTATCAAAGGCTACTAGACCAAATTTAAATGATTCAAAACATTTTGGAAACTCGAAATGAAGTTTGTTTGTTTATTATTTTCCTAGTAACGGAGTGATTTTCAATCTAGTTTTCATTAAATTAATGTTCTTTGTCTCGATCTCTCCCTATCTCGATGGTCCCTTCGATATCGAGATGTGGAGAGGCGACTGTACTATACGGTTGCCCACATTATGACATAAAAAGAGTAAATTTTCCGATACTGAACAATAATACACCACTAATTGATATTCGTAACAAAAATAACCCCAATGAGTACAAACAAATAGCCGAATATCTGAGAAGAATTGACAAAAATGTTTGAGATTAACTATTTAAAATCCAGCTTTTTACGCTCGCCATGCTATAAAAAAATGACAGGAGCTTACAACCGCCACTGAACTGAAATTTGAAAATAAATCCTTAGTAATCCATCACTCACTGACATAATTTTCATTGTTTCTCTGTCACTCAAACAAAAATTTAATTTCGATTTTCATAAATACTGCTGTAATAATCATTCCCTTTCTTGTTTTAGGTTTTATTTCAAGCAAGTCCGCAATACCTGCAGCTTGGCCATATCATTAAAACAATATAGGGCAAACGCTCCCTTAGTGGAGGTAGCTCCAATAGTGGAGGTAGTGTGTTTTGGCATGTTTCGCGCTAATAAATGATTATGTGATATTTTTGTATTATGTACGATGCGAAAATGATACAAGTAATCGAATAATATTCATGAAATTTAACCGTAAAACTATTTAAAACAATTATTTTGCTTAATTTTTTTGCTCCTTTGCACCTATAGTGGTGCATCAGTACCCATAGTGGAGGGTCCCATAAGAAATCAATGGTTTGCGCCACTAAAGGAACCATCCTTAAAATATACCTCCACTAAAGGAACAGTGTTCCTATTATTGGTGCAAGGCTTTTTGCAGGGAAATTTCAAATGAATCGTGATTTTTATACATTTGAATGATAGAAGGATTTGAGATCTATCGAATGATACGTTAAAATCATATATTTCATGATCTTAACACCGTGTTTTAGCTGTTTTCCCTTAGGTGCACCACTAATGGTACACTTGCCCTAGTGCTGTACAACACTTCCGTAAATCGAATGAAAATCATTCAAAGAATTGATGTCTGGAAAATGGAATAAAATTTACCTTGAAAATGGGGATCTCTGCTACTGTGCAATTGACACAATATTTTGTGAGAACATCTCCCAGGATTTTGTGATAATATTACCCAGAGTTAAAATCGTGCTCACTATTACGCCCGACTCTTGCTCTAAAAAAACTTTTGTCATGAAATCTGTGAGGATGATGTCCAGGATTTTGAAATTATCCTCTTCAGTATTCTGTAAGAAATCTACAAAACATTGCGTAAGAAACTCACCTCATATTATAAGGATTTCGCCAAATACCTTGTTAAAATATAGTTCCGAACTTTGTAAAAATACTGTTAAGGTTCTTTTTCAAAATTAAGTAACATTTAAGAAGCTTTACTGGTTAACTGAGAATCGATTGCTGTAATAAACGTGCTAGGCGTTTCCTCAGAACCTTATCCAAATTTCCAAACTATAATCCTGTCATGATGCCTTTTTTAGGATTTTACCCAGAAATATGTGAAAATCATGCCTTGAACTTTGTAAGAATTACGGCCCGACGACATGCTGCGTAAATTGTTTCCAGGATTATGTAAATCTGACAAACTTATAGCACGATTCTGTGAGATTTCATCGTATGATTTAGTAAGAATATGTTTGATCTATTTGACTGTTTTTGGCAAATTTGTAAGCCTTGATCTTGCGCAATTCAAAATGCTAAGCCGGGTCTTTTAAACATTTCTCCTTCAGGTTGTTGTGAGGTATGGTCGACTAACTTATTTAAGCCTAAAATAAAATAAATAGTTCTTCATTATTAAATGTAACCATTACGACTATTTCCGCAAATCAAAACAAAATTTTCATTTCATTGACAGAAAGAAAACAATAAAAAAATGACTATTCGTCAAGGCATGCTGCGGACATAATTCGAAGTTTCAGTTCAGTGGTGATAGTCAGCTTCCGTCAAATATTTTATAGCACATTGTTTTTAGGGCGAGCGTAAAAAGCTGGATAAACGTAAATGTACACACTTCAAATAAATCACAGTGTCCTGTGAATTAAATCACCGAATTTAAACTGTAAACAACAAAAATACAGATTTTCCTGTGAAATCTACTATTTTACCGACAAAATCCGTGAAATCAACTATTTTACCGGAGAAAATCCTTGAAATCTATTATTTTAACGGGAGAAATCCGTGAAACAAACAATGTTACTGTAAATCTGTGAAATACTAACGAACAGTCCGGTAACAGCATTTTTTTCACCGAACTTCGGTGAAATCGTGTGAATGCCGCTCTGACAGGCAAGAGCTTCCTTTTGTTGCAGTTCCTGCACACCCCTGACAAGCAGTGAAATCTGGCTTAGTGGTAACAAGCCTGCTATCTGATCGGAAGGTCGGGGTTCGGTTCCCTGTCAGGCCATTTTCTTGTTTTTCTTTATGATTTTGTCCAAAGATTTTACAGATTGTTCGGTGATTTTTCACCGAACCTTCAGCTGTTGAAATTACGGTGAAATTTCACCGTAATCCGTAATTTTTTTAAGTGTGTAATCAGATCAATAATGAAGTATAGCAAATTACTAAAGGGCATCAGACTCGGTCGTCCCATTTGATCAATTTTAAAGCAACACAAATATCACAATCTTTGTCTTTATGGACCAAAGGAGTCACAATCCGAGAAAATAAAATAAAATAGAGGTGCTCTGCGCAATTCTTTCATCTTTAAAAAGTGTTTCGCGAGCCGAAAGAATTGGAAACCCCTTCTTAGTCAGATTATAATAGATATAGCTGCATTAACGACGAAAGGGATCACTCATAAAACACGTGGACTAACTAACTAACGTGGCTAAGCATAATTTAAGCCCCATATAAGTATATGCTATTTACGTTAAGTATATTCTATACATTAACTGATAACGATACATGCAGGAAGATAGTTCTGGATTTATTTCGATTCTATGCTTTTCTAGTGATGTTGAAGGATAGTTTTGTAGTAACGAGTAGGTACAAGGTAAAATCAAACTTCTATCGAAGAAATACTTCAGTACAATTAGAATTCAACTATTACAGTAATGATAACAATAAGCCAATTCAAATTATTATGAAGAGTAATGCAAAATTTGATACAGATTCTTGCTAAACTCAAACTCCTCCAACAAATGCCCTCCCATGTGTTATATGCTGCTACCTTTCACTTCCTTCGAACCGCGCGGCGCTAAAATATTCACCCCTATTCTTATTTACGTTCGAATGCGCTTTCGATCGAAAACCGTTTTGCATTCTCGTTTACGCCAGCAAAATCAAGTGGGCCGTGGATTCGAACGAATAGGATTCGATCGAAAGTTGGATCCGCCGTAAACAAGAATGAGGATGATTATGTATCTATCCTACCCTATCTGTCCTGTACATACAACACAACGTGCAAACGGTGTGGTTAGCGACAATGTGGAAGTCCCCATCCCCCAATTCCACGCTGCTCATGCTTTGGCTGCTGTGGGCGCTAAGAAAATTTCCTTCTATCCTAGGCCAAGCTCCTCTAGGCGAATGCAAAGTCTGGGCCAGCGATCGATAAAGTAAAGCCACACCCAGCAGGAAGCGCGTTCAGCCGGAGGTTTTTCACCGGAAAATCGCGTTCCGGAGGAACGGATTTCGATTTCACCAGCTGAGCAGGTGGACAACAGGCGGATGACATTTCGCTTGCCGCTTTGCTTGTATGTGTGTATCAAAATATTTTTTTTCTTGGTTATGTTCCTTTTTACGTTTTGCAGTATTTTTTTATTGTTAACTTTTTTGCATTTCGCTTTTCAAGCGCATCATAATAAAAAATGCATTGCAAATCGAAATGAATATAAACCAAAGACCACAACGCATCAAGCTGTAGAATAAAACAGAAAAAAAGACTCACCATCCTGCTCATGTTTTTTTCCTTCAGCAACCAAATAAAAAAACTTCGCCTTTCTCTGCTTCTCGATTGATTTTTCACTCCACTCACGTCATACACTTATCAAAAGCACTTTCAATTATGCGATCCTGATTGATTTCCTTGCGAAAATCGCCACAAAATGCACAAATTTCCCGTTTTTCACTTGAGCACAGAAATTAAACTTTTTTTCCTTGTCAACCCGTGAGCCTACTGTGATGACCCGTATGCGTTTTGTGTGCGCGATGATGATTACGCGACCGATCCGAGCTGTCTTCCGAATGAAACTGACAGACCGCAAAAGAGTGTTTTTCTTTTTAGGGATGTCTCGTCGTCGTGAACCTACCCGCAGGCGTTATGTTTTCTGGTGAGAACAGCGCTCTCATCGATGGGACCGGCGTAGCTGCTCCAAATCGAATCTCGCCGAATGGACCAATGCACGAGTTCACTAATTTGACGTATAAGCGGTGCCGAATTCACTTGTTTCCATGGTCACGTAAATAACACGGCACCGCTCAAACGTCAAGTAGTGAACTCGTGCATCTGTCCATTATTCATCTGGAAAAAGTGAATGGTGCAATGCACGAGTTCACTAATATGAAGTTTGAGCGGTGCCAAATTCACTAGTTACCATGGTCACGTAAATAACATGGCACCGCTCAAACGTCAACGAGTGAACTCGTGCATCGGTCAATGGTTAATGCGTAGTATGCACCTGAAAAGTAAAGCGCTCAATCATTTTTGATCCATAGTTGTTGACAACTATATTTTTTATTGAATTTACATACGTCAAACGTCAAAATTCAACTATAATTTAATTGACTCAAAGTAAATTTAATTGAGCTTACAATATATTGCATATTTTGTTCTGCTTCATCAACATATCTGAAAAGATTCTCTGCTGTTTTATCCATCTAAAAAAACATTGCAAAAATCAAAACAAAGTGCGCGTTGGCAAACTTGATAAGTGAACTTCTGCGTGAGAGGTGATCATCTTAGCATCTACACTATTCCTTGCAAGTAAAAAGTAAGTCAATTTGTGAGCAAGACGTGAAGTCTAGGGATGTGAATGTTTTCGGATAGTGGTAATTATCCAAATAATAATTGATATAAGTTCAAGGATAGCTGTATCATTGAAGTGTGTGTATTTCATTTGACATTAATTGTTGGCGTAAGTTAATTTTACTTCCAAAGAATTATATGTACGTAAGTTAAAGTAATTAACGGGATAGTAATCTCAACATAAAGAAATTCTTCTGCTTGTGGACAATGTATCATTGAAGGTAGTTTTTGTTAGTGATCACCGCATCAAAACAAAGGCGCCACTGTATATGGGATTTAACATTGTGACAGCATTGCTGTTCTGTCAAACACACAAGGCTATGGTGGCACTATCTATGCTTTCCATAGCGGCCGTTTTGGTTATTTTAATGATCCATTCCTTAAAGGAATTTTGCATGCATCAAGTTAGTCCAAAAATTACTTTTCAGCATCCAGAGCGAAGTATGCACTTCAACAGAAAAGTAATCGCCTATCTCGATGCGTGGAAAATTTCTTGCAAGAAATGGTTAAGAAAAGCATTTTTCTTTGATCGCAGTACGCAGATGAAAAGAAATGTCATTTCAAATGGAGCTCACTGTAGAAAATTTCTTGACCATTTCTTCCGCATTTTTTTTTACTTTTCTTGAGCGGAACAGCATACTTGAGCTGTGAACCGTTTCACCAATTAGCTTAACTATTAGTTACAATTTGACATTCCGATAGTAATTTTCCCCTCAAATGGTTAAATTAAACTTCGCGGTCGACCCATTTGAGCTTTGACAGTCGAGTAGTTATTTTAGAACAAAGTTCACAGATGGTTAGTTATTCTCAAATTCACGGGAGCAGAAAATAACTTTCAAACTGTCAAGTTTAACCATGCTTCATATAAAAATACGGAGGGGAAATCACTATCGAGCTGTCAAATTTTAACTAAAAGTTAAACGAATCTGTGAAACGGTTCACACCCTTAGCTTATAGTGCACTGAGAAAAATCTACACGTCAAGGTCGTGTGTTTTACTTATAGATTTGCGCAATGAGGAAAACCACATGATTTGAGTGTGGTAGCCATATGGATTTCATCATTGATTTCACGGTATAATAACATGTGTATCAACATTAGGTTGTCATGTGAAACAAACATGAATTTCCAAATATTAAATCATGAAAACCAACTGATTTGCTTATTGAATTCGAAATGTAGTAGCTTTAGATAGTCATGTGTGATAGAACATAAATATCATGGGACTGAAAGAAGAAATTTGGTAGAAAAACTTTTGCTCTCCAAAATTTGGATCCGAGGCTCCTCTGCTTGTCGCAAGCTCTCTTGATTTTTTTTTCAAACCCGTGAGCCAGCAACAAGCGGGGCGCCGCAAATCCATAATTTGGGAAGCCAGAGATAAGCATATTCCATTTTTTTTCGAAACTGAAAGCCAGGAAAATCTGTTAGTGGAATCCGATTTTTCTACTAAACTATACATTATAATCAATGTTTTCTTATAGAAAGGTAGAATTCTCGTATATCGGTCAACTTCACTAATAAAAGAAAAATCGAATTCACAAATTTTCATCTAACACTTTCAGCTTCAAAATTTGCTTCTTCTCTTTGGAAGCATGATGATGACTGTCGTTCGACACGAGGTCCAACCGCAATTCAGTTCACTATGCATCCCATGGGTTGATCACAAACAATTTAGAAGCTTTGAATATGGAAATCGATAGCATAGCTCATGAATTTCATCATAACAATCTCATTGCGCAAATCAATGAATCGACCAACTTGAACATGATGATTATGACACAAGATAACCATAAGCAAAACACATTGAATCCGTGTTGGAGTGATGATCTATGCGTCCATAGATTGACACATACGAATCTGAAGAGAAAGCTTCCGGAACTTATGTGGAAAAAATATGGAATCGGTTGATAAATCAATTCATGAAGCAAAACACAGGAATTTAATGTGTAACATACACGAAGTTTGCAAGAAAATCATAGCAAATTGATATGGACGTTCATGAATCGATCCATAATTTTAAACACACAGATCGAGCGTGTGGATTTTTATCAGTGTGTGAATCGTCAAACACGACCAAAAACAATGCGCGCTTCTCTGGACGATAAGTTCAAATTAGGGTTCATTCATTTATTTCATAATGCCGAAAATGGCCATTTTTGACACCCACTCACCCCTTCGTAACGCTTTTTATATGAATATTCTACAAATTTTGTATGAGCCGTAACATCATGAGGACACCCACCCACCCCCTTCAGCGTTATGAAATTTGTGAATGAGCCCTTATATAGCGAATTAATCATTCAAGGTCACTCATTTGACACATACTGCATCAAAACAACGACACCACCGTATATGGGATTTAACATTGTAATGGGAAGTATGCACTTCAACAGAAAAAAAAATCGCCTATCTCGATGCGTGGGAAATTTCTTGCAAGAAATGCTCATGAAAAGCATTTTTCTTTGATCGCAGTACGCAGTTGTAAAGTAGGGTCCTAAAGCCCTGTCTCAATTTTATTACCAAACGCTTAAGTTTAGGGCAGAAACACATGTTTACTTAATTTTTAAATGATTTTCATTGCACTATGGTCCAGGAATCAGTTTTACGCGGAAAGATGCATTTTGAGCTTTAGAATAAAACATTAGACAAAAACGGTCTTCTACAAAGTTATTCGTATTAGTTAAGCCCTTTGTTTGGTGTTATTGAAAATTAGGGTGGACCACATTTTCATAGAAATTGTGTAACTAACTTTCTTATTTGTAGAAATTATTTTATACATGCTTCAGCAAAGTTATAGACCATTCAATTTCAAGCAACTTTGCCAAAAAAAGTTTTTTTGTATCTCTTAAGTTGACCGATTTAGAGCTTTTTTCCTGCAGTGACATAGGGTGGTCCGAACAAAACAGGTTTCCTGGCTCTAGAGTTTTCAATTCAAATTTCTCATCAAAGTAGTCTATGAAACACTTTTAGAGCTTTAAAAAATGCGTAATTTGGTGAGTGAAGAAACTCGCTATTTCTTTCAGTTTAGGAGTTATTGTTGTTTTTCTCTCAAAAACATGCCTACTTTGATTGTGAATATCTCTGATTGGGTCCTAAAATGCTTGATAAAATCTTGTTTTTATTCAACAACACGAAAGAGCATGTTACTTCAACTACTTTAGCAATTTTTCCCGCTCAAATAACGGCTATATCATGTTTAGACATTAATTTTAAAATTGGGTCCATAAATGAACCTTGACACTTGAGATCATGTTTGACGTTCGCTTAGACGACAAAAACACCACAGGGGTTTTAGTTTTAACACTGGGGTTGTTCCTATCTGACATTTCGGAAGGGACACGGAAAACAAAATTCACCCAAAATTTGAGTTTAAGCCAAAGGGTGTGACAAAATCTAAAAAAACATAAAAAAATGTTTTTCGGACTTAAATCAACGGAAAACATTGGAAAATTTAGTAAACATGTGTTTTTGGCCTAAACTTAAGCGTTTGGCACTAAAATCGGGACAGGGCTTTAGGACCCTATTGGCGCAAACATAAAAAATATCTTTTGACGGCATTCAAAAGACAAAATAAAATTGTATATTATATCAAAAAATTACAGATGTGTTATTATTGTAACTCTAATAAAACGTCATGAAAATCAAATATTTTTTATCACAAAAATTTTAATAACTTTTGAACTAAAATAGATATCAACAATCTTTTTGCATGAAAATTTGCGTTTTGTTAAGTTCTAAAAGTCGTTCATAGACGACTTTGACGAGAAACTAATATTAAAAAAACTAGTGTTGAAAAACTTATTTTTATTGGACCACCCTGCGATGATTAGGAAAAAATGCTCTAGATTGTCCAATTTTTGAGCTACAGAAAAACTTTTTTTGGCAAAGTTGATCAAAATTTCAAGCTCTACCGCTTTGCCTAAGAGCATATACCAGTATTTTTGCAAATAAAAAAGTTGATTATATGATATGTGTGATATTGTGGACCACCCTAATTTCAAATGACACAGTATGAAAGCTTACATTTTTAGAAACAATTTTGTAGAAGGTCATTTTTGTCTAAAATTTCATTTTCATGCTCAAAATGCAAAATAATAAAGAAATACATTCTATGAAAATCTTCAAAATAGTTTTAGAGCCCTATCTTTCTTATTTCAGATTTCTCGTCAAAGCGGTCTGTGAACGACTTTAAGAACTTAACAAAACGCAAATTTTCATGCAAAAATATTGATGATATCTATTTTTGTTCATAAGTTATTAAAGTTTTTCTGCTTAAAATCCTTTGATTTTTAAGGCATTTTATTAGAGTTACAATAATAACACATCTGTAATTTTTTGATATAATATACAATTTTATTTTGTCTTTTGAATGCCGTCAAAAGATATTTTTTATGTTTGCCCCAATCAGAGATATGCACAATCAAAGTAGGCATCAAACGGAAGGAGATAGCGAGTTTCTTCACTCACCAAATTACGCATATTTTAAAGCTCTAAAAGTGTTTCATAGACTACTTTGATGAGAAATTTGAATTGAAAACTCTAGAGCCAGAAAACCAGTTTTGTTCGGACCACCCTATGTCACTGCAGGAAAAAAGCTCTAAATCGGTCAATTTAAGAGATACAAAAAAAAACTTTTTTTGGCAAAGTTGCTTGAAATTGAATGGTCTATAACTTTGCTGAAGCATGTATAAAATAATTTCTACAAATAAGAAAGTTAGTTACACAATTTCTATGAAAATGTGGTCCACCCTAATTTTCAATAACACCAAACAAAGGGCTTAACTAATACAAACAACTTTGTAGAAGACCGTTTTTGTCTAATGTTTCATTCTAAAGCTCAAAATGCATCTTTCCGCGTAAAACTGATTCCTGGACCACTGTGCATTGGTTTAAGTACAAAAAACATTTTTTTATGATTTTCGAGATTTTGTCACAACCCTTGGTTTAAACTCAGGCATGGTGTCTCCATGCATGTCGATAGCCTGTTTAAACTCGAATTTTGGGTATATTTTGTTTTCCGTGTCCCTTCCGAAATGTCAGATAGGAACAACCCCAGTGTTAAAACTATATGCCCTGTGGCATTTTTGTCGAAAAAGTGAATGTCAAACAAGATCACAAGTGTCAAGGTTGATATTTGGAACCATTTTTAAAATTGAAATTAAAAAATGATATAGCCGTTATTTGAGCGGGAAAACTTGCTAAAGTAGTTGCAAGAACATGCTCTTTCGTATTATTGAATAAAAACGAGAATTCATTAAACATTTTAGGACCCAATTCAAATGGGCCTTGTAGTGAACTGTCTTTTTCTCAGGCCAATTTTTCACACGGTTTCGGTAATACTTTTTATATTTCAAACACCAATGTTCACTCGTTTTACAGAAACACGTTTATTTTCCCCAAAACAAACCAACAAACTGACATCTGCTTTTCATGCTCGGAAACAACTGCCTACTATGATCTGAATCAGTATATTTTCTTCAACATCGAACATTATTCCTTGCCTTTCACTATCCCTACAGGCCTCACTGTAGAAAATTTCTTGACCATTTCTTTCCGCAGAAATTTTTACTTTTCTTGAGCTGAACAGCATATCTAGCTTAAAAGCATTGCAGTTCTGTCAAACACACAAGGGACCGATGCATGAGTTCACTATTTGACGTTTGAGCGGTGCCGAATTCACTAGTTGCCATGGTCACATAAATAACACGGCACCGCTAAAACGTCAAATAGTGAACCCGTGCATAGGTCCAGAGTACGGTGGCGCTATCTATGCATTTCATAGCGACCGTTTTGGTTATTTTAATGATCCATTTTTAATGATCGTTAAATGAGTGGTCTATGGAAATTTCGCTAGTGTTACGTCTGCTGGTCTGTGGTGCAACCAAAGCCGAAATGCGACTGTACTTCCGGGGGTAAAATTTATTGATAATTTACTTTCGATGTAAATTTTTGATTGCGATTTATTGAACAACTAATAATCCCAGCACCTCTCAAAAATTCATTTCGGCGAGTTCGTTGGCGGTGCACTCTCCGTATTCCGGTGCAACGCTTCAGGAGTAACTCTTGCCATACGTATGCATTGAACAGGCCTAAAGTAACGCTGTTGACATCTGTCATAATCGGCTCGAATCTCATAGCTTTTCCATCAGTCACCGAATCAGTTTCACGCAGAAAAGTGGCTGGGGGTGGTGAAAAACATCAGCAAAAAAAGTGTTGGGTGCTAGTGTCCTCGGTGTTTTTACGCGGAATATTTATATTTTCCCACTCTTTGACCAAAGTACGAACTTTGCACAATTGTTCCGGAGGCGTAAAATGTTCTAATCAAGTCTGAACGTTGCGGGTAAGTCAAGATTTGCTGTTTTGTACAAAAGAGAATGGAAGGAAAATTGAGGGAGATTTTTTTATATAAATGATTGCAAAATTCTGAACGCTATAGTCTGGTAAAATATGGGTCATATAAGTTGCGTAACATATTGTATGGAGAATGATAATTTTGTATTGTTCTAGTGACTTAATATTGCACATTATTGAAAGATTCTTGGATGTATGTATTAAGATTCAACTTGAAGATGAAGTGGACCCTTTAGATATAAACCTATACAAAAATATCGCGATATGATGTCAGATGCAAATGATTCACAATTTCAATGATAGATTTCATTCGTCCGGTGAGTTGCTAATAAATACAATTGCAGGGCTGGTAGCAGGTCTCTTTTTAGAGACTATAGGCCGGTTTGCTACTGACAAGAAAAGGAATCGCCTATCTCGATGCGTGGAAAATTTCTCCCAAGAAATGGTCAAGAAAATCACTTTTTTCTGATCGCAGTACGCAGTTGAGAAGAAATGTCACTTCAAAGGGGGCTCTCTGTAGGAAATTTCTTGACCCTTTAAGTCAAGGAATTTCTTTACTTTTCTTGAGCGAAACAGCATACTTAGCTTATGAATGCAAGTATTCAAAATGTCTCTATTTTCAGAATTGTTTGTGTGTTCAACCCTATATTTTTGAGACTGTTTTGAATGTTTGCGACTACTTTTCGATACACTTCTTATGTCTAGCAAAGCAAGACCAGTAGAATAGCCTTCAGATTTGTTGGAACAAATCAAATTTGTTACACGTAAAAGTTGAGGAGTGCAGAGTCGATGAATGGAGAGTTGCGCGAAGACTGAAACCAAGTCTACCTATTGAACTGTCAAATCGTCTACCTATCGAACAGAATAAACAAACACGTTTTGAGACGAGAGGGGTGTTGTTATCGTGACGAAATTTAAAAAAAGACTTACAACGAAATAATAATTATTATTTTAAGAATTATTCTCGCGAAACATTACTAAAGAACCTATGTACATATGAGAGGCTCTCTTTGTTTACTTTCTCTTTGATCAATGACTGAGTCACATTAACCTCTTCTGTTGCGTTTTTTGTATGAAACGCTAGTCAAGAAAATTGCCTTTCGATCTGTAGTGAAAAACTTCTTAAAAGCTTTAGTATTCCACTGTTATAATCGAAAGAGAACGAGAGAGGAGAGAATCTCTCATTTATACATAGGTCCTTTAGTAATGTTTAGCGAGAATTACACTTTAGGGCCTACGATTTGTGAATGAGCCCCCTACTTGTTACATGTAATGTAACGGTAATGTAAGTAATCTCCCTCCATCAGTGGAAATATATCAACCCATTCAATAGTTGAAATGTAACTGCAATTTAATAAAGTATTCAAAATGAGTTAGTTTAAAAACTACAGAATTTGCTCCAAACACATGCCCCAGAGCGCGTCGCTGTTATCCGGGATAAACGAACTCCATGGATCAGCAGAGAAATCGAACAGGCAATCGCTACTAGAGACTTGTCGTACAAGCTCTATTCACGCAACCCTAACAGAAGAAGAGATGACCCCCAATGGAACGACTACTGTCGTTTGCGCGACAGAGCCTACTCACTGATTTTTGCAGCTAAGAAACGTTACGCCGACAGAAATTTTTCAATCGATCTGCCAGCTAAGACACTGTGGAGCATTTTACGCCGAGATGGAATACACAATAATAGCAAGAAAAATCATGTGGATGAAGCAATTGATGTCGATCTTCTGAACAAGTTCTTTTCAGATGGATATCTCAATCTAGGGAGTAGACCGGTTCAGCCTCCTGAACAGCACCACGCCATACCCAGATATGGGAATTTCACTTTCCGTCATACCAATTCAGCTGAAGTAGCTCTTCGTATAGCTGAAATCGAATCCAATGCTACAGGTTCCGATGGAATACCCATATCATTTGTGAAAATGCTCTGCCCTTTCATCATTCCGCTGCTGGATCATCTGTTCAATTATTGAATCAGGGTCATTTCCTGCTGCGTGGAAAAAGGCGATCATCACGATCCGAAGGATTTCCGCCCAATTAGTGTCTTATCAGCCATGTCAAAAGTGTTCGAAAAGGTTTTGCTTGCTCAAATCAACGATCATTTCTCGAGTGCACCGTTCCTCGCTAAGCATCAGTCAGGGTACAGGAAGTTTCATAGTACGACGACAGCTCTGACTAAAGTCATCCATTATGTGTTCAGCAGTTTAGACAAAAACCACTGCACAGTCATGGTGTTAGTCGACTTCTCCCTAGCGTTTAACTGTGTCAGACACAACTTACTACGAACCAAACTAGCTGAAGAGTTTAGATTTTCCCAATCTGCATGTGACCTCGTCGGATCCTTCCTATGGAACAGAAGCCAAGTTGTGAAGTTGGGAAACAAGTTTTCTTAACATAGGCAGCTTACCGCAGGTACACCTCAAGGATCGTGCCTTAGTTCTCTCTTGTTTAGTCTATTCATCAACAGCCTTCCAAATAACCTGCAGTGCGAATATCACATGTATGCCGATGACCTACAAATTTATATTTCTGGTCCGACTAGCGAAATAAATAGGCTTATTCTGACGATCAACCAAATATCGAGGAATGGGCTAACGCCAACGGGCTCTATCCTAATCCTAAAAAGACACAAGCTATAGTTTTTTTGCAAAAACGGAATTGAACCTGCCCCAGGTTTGAATGTGTCATTCTGCGACGAGACTATCCAGTTCAGCCACAAAGTTGTTAATCTTGGGCTTAGCATGGACAGTGGTCTGAAGTGGACTGAGCAAGTCAACGGCACCGCGTCAAAGGTTTTCAACGTTTTGCGGACTTTTCGTTGTTTTGGACCAGTTCTTAGGACTGAAGTGCGGTTAAAACTGGTCCAATCAGTTATCATGCCGATTTTTACATACTGTGATTCAGTCTACTTCCCAGGGCTATCAGCAGCACAGAAGGAAACGCTTCATAAATGCTACAAAGCTTCTCTAAGGTTCGTCTACAACATGAGAAGCCGAACTACCACCGTACCTGTAAGAACCGCAATAGTTGGACAAGATCTGCCCGACCCCAATTTGGGTCCTAAAATCATGTTTAAACTTGAATTTAAAAATTTGGTCCATAAATGAACCTTGACACTTTTGATCATGTTTGACGTTCGCTTAGTCGACAAAAACACCACAGGGGTTTAGTTCGACCACTGGGGTTGTTCCTATCTGACATTTCGTAAGGGACATGGGAAACAAAATACACCCAAAATTTGAGTTTAAGCCAAAATATGTGACAAAATCTAAAAAAATGTTTTTTGGGCTTAAACCAACGGAAAACATTAGAAAATTGAGTCTTCTTCTTCTTCTTTTTAGCGTTACGTCCCAACTGGGACAAAGCCTGCTTCTCAGATTAATGTTCTTATGAGCACTTCCACAGTTATTAACTGTGAGCTTTCTTTGCCGATTGACCATTTTTGCATGTGTATATCGTGTGGCAGGTACGAAGATACTCTATGCCCTGGGAATCGAGAAAATTTCCAACCCGAAAAGATCCTCGACCAGCGGGATTCGAACCCACGACCCTCAGCATGGTCATTCTGAATAGCTGCGCGTTTACCGCTACGGCTATCTGGGCCCCAAAAATTTGAAAATTGAGTAAACATGTGTTTTTGGCCTAAACTTAAGCGTTTGGGAAAAAATTGGGACAGGGCTTTAGGACCCTATTATCATCATCACATTTGCTGCTTCATGAGACAAGTATGGTTTAACACTGTACCAGAATACTTACAACAACATCTTCCCAGAAGCCAAATGGATCGAACGCGAAATTTCACGATGCCAACGAACATAATGACTGCAAGGAAGAGTCTACTAAACTACGGAGTAGCTGTTTGGAAAGCTCTTCCTTTCGATATTAAAGCGAAACCTTCTGTTTCTACCTTCAAATCTGCCCTACGAGCACTATATTGATTCATCAATAATTTATAATTAGCAATCATTGAAAATTGTTATTTACTAGTTCTCCAATATGTAGTTTTCATTTTGTGACTTCCTTGACCCGATAAAAATGTTAAAGCTGGTTATCGTAAGATTAATAAATACAATTACAATTACAATTATATAATTGTTATTCAACACAAAAATTCTAAAAAGTTTTTTAGCCTGCAATCTATTTTGTAATGTTTACTTGGAAGAAACTTGGTTGTAAAATTTGGAGGAGTTCTCATTGTAAGCAAAAAAATTTCTAGGAATATTTGCTGGAGAAAGCAATAAATGATGTTTTAGGTGAACTTTGTTATATAACCAAAAGAAGAACAAAACATGCAAATATGCTTTAAGTATGCCTGGATAGATTCTTCGAACTCTTGGAAAATTCCAAATTTCGGAAATCTCTATGCAATTTTTTGATGAAATGTGTCAGAAATTCCTCAAATAATTTCAGGGATAATTTCTATATAAAATTCTATGGAAAATTACTGATGGAACCCTAGATAAATGCCTGGAGCAATTCTAGCAGGAATTATTGTTAACCCTCTAATACCCAACCCCGCCTTTAGGGAGTAGTGTTTGATCTTTCGATCTTGACGCTTGCTCCTGCGAGGGCGGGCGATGAGGGCAGGATCAAACATGTCGCGCATCGGTTGTTAGGACCCCATTAAACATTTGACAGTTCAACAGCCGACTAAATTGGTTGAAAAATCGGTTGATTGTTGCACCGACGCTCATGGAAGGTTAACACAGCGATCAACTGACTAATCGCTAGATTAAATTGGGTGACCGAGGAAATCTGATGTTTAGGAAGTCAACTTACTTAGATTTTACTTAAAATACCGATTTATCCACCTATTTAGTAGGATTGCGTCGGCCTACCCTATTAAATCGGGTGATATTCGGTTGATTCCTGTGTTAATCTTCCATAAGCGTCGGTGCAACAATCGATCGATTTTTCAACCAATTTAGTCGGCAGTTGAACTGTCAAATGTTTAATGGGGGAGTGAAAAAGTGCGCGGTCCGTTAGTAGTGTTTGATCTCTCGACTTTGACGCTTGCTCCTGCGGGGGCGGGCGATGAGGGCAGGATCTCGGGTACGCGCCTATTTTCTCTGAGTGCTTTTATATTGCCGAGCAAACGAGTGAAGCTGAAAGTGGATTGTTGCTGCTCAATCAAGGATGACGGATCAATTGGTGAGCTCGTTTCATGCCACTATTTCTAATCTATAAGATATGTATGACTGCACATGTAATCGTAAATATGATTTTTCAACAAACTATGAATGGATCGTCACTGTGAGTGGCGACATAAACTCTGATTCATGAATTATTTATGTTTAACATTATATTTTTTCAAAACACCCCTTTCTTTTTACCTTTATTTTTGTAATTAAAAAAAAACTTTGAATGGTTCGACACTACAAGTGTAGACTTGCAAAAGATTCACTTTATTCAAAAAACCTTGGATGGTTCGTCACTGTAAGTGTCGGCATAAAAATAAGAGTGTTAGGAATGTTACATTTAGGTATTTGTTCAACAAAGTTTGAATAGTTCGTCACTTCAAGTGTCGGCATAATTTTCCCCTCCATAGAAATTGTTCATATCAAATGAAAATATTATATGTACATATAAGCATGTTTATATCTTACAAATAATTATTTATCATGATCTAATCGCTTATCAAAGTGAATCCTGTAACCCAACGATCCTCCCCATTAACAAACATCCCTCCCAGTAACCTTTGTGGAGATGCAGAGGCAAACACGGTCTCCAAATAGCAAAGGTTACACACTAACATTCCTTCCTCCAATCCCACCTGACTACAAGGACGTGGCCGGCGCCATTATTGACCCTGTATAAAAAGAGGCACTGAATTATGCACACTGAAGAAGATTATGGCCATTCCCAGCCAAACTTCTAGTTGATTCTTTGTGCAATTTCACTGTGCAATTTTTCGGTCAATCAACCATTGATATGTGTAGTCAGTCTAAGCTAAGCTAAGCTATATAATTGTTATTCAACTCAGACTGACGATATAGATGCGGTTAATTCGTTTTAGGGCGGCAAACGGCAAAAATAAATTAACTGTTTTGTCAGTTGCGCGGAAACAGAAAAAGATCAAGTTTTTGAGTTCAAGCCGTTTATCGTTTGTGCTGTTGCAATTCTCTACTAAACACATCATTGTGATTACTTCAAAACTACGAAACCAGAGATCAAGTTCAATTTTATTCTTTGCAATTGGTAAACAAATTCGAAGAGTACATTTGAGTGAAGTCACTTGAAAGCGCGCACAGTAAAATAGTTGGCCAAAATAATTAAATGATTTGTGATTGGGGAACTTGTTGCCAGTTCTCTTTGCGCAACTCTCCATTCATAGATTCTGGATGAGTGCTGCACCTTGAAAATGGTTTCCTGTGAGACAAGCAAACAAACAACGGTTAGGACTGATGGAAAAAATGTGTTCAAATTGAAAGATCAAAATGTTTCAGAACGCACCCCTTAGGTCAGAACTAGCTCAAGTAAAATGTGAATCTCATAAAAAAAACGTGTGTGAAATTAGAAACTGATTCAAAATTGCGTACAGCCAACTCTCCTTTTCTTGATTTTAAGCTGACCATCTTGTATGGGAGATATCGTGATAAACAACATATATTTTTATAATTCTGGAGCTTTTTGTTATTTTGACAAAATACATTGGAAAAACCTTTATTGCTTAGAATATAGTGTAATTTCAACACTTAAATAAGGCATGATAATATCGGATTGGAAAGATGAACTGGTACGGGAACCTGAAAGAGACAGCTTTGAGTCTCGGGACATCAAGTTGAAAAAATATCGACATTCATTTTAGGGTCAAAGTACGCTATATTAAAGTGATTATAAAACGAAGCCAAACTGTAAATTTTCAGGTTCAAAACACATTATGTATTTATCCTCAGCACTCGTAAACGCATTTTTGTATCGTATTTTAAAATTATTTTGGCGGAGCTTATGAAATAGACTGAGTGCTCGTTGGAAATCAAGAGGTCCGCATTGAACCATATCAAAAGGTCCGGATTGGACCAACAAACATTTTGTGATTTTCAAACTAGTTGAGCACAAACAGTGCATAGACATATCAAAACAGGGTGTCTACTACCTGGAAAACCTGGAATTATCAGGGAATTTTATCCAACCTGGAAAAAACTAGAATTCTCAGAGAATTTCGGCTACAATCAGGGAAAATATTTCGTATTAGTAATACATGGTAGAAAATGTCCTTTTTGGGAAACAAAATTCAATTTTTCGGCTGCGCCGCTTTTAAAACGATGTTCTGTACTTTAATTTTTAGTCATTTTTATTTATTCAACTTAAAATATGTTTAAACTATTAAGTAGAACTTAAGATTATCAAGTGATAATTGCAAGTCTTGGTCATTATTTTAAGGCCGCACGGGACGTCATCTTAATCACCCTATCCATTACAAGAAGCAAATCCCAAGAACCACTCCAATATATCACTGTGACACTATATATGTAGTGCACAACCCAATATATTTTCAGCTTCATCGGTTCACTAAAACTCGAGATTTGCTTCCACAAAGTTTTGATGATAATTGTTAGAGTGAGACGAAAGATAGGGAAAATAACATGGTCTCCCGTGTCATCTTAATGCAGGTCATAAATAAGTCGTTGTTTATCTAAGGTCTCTATAGTCTCTATTTCAATCAAAATTGTCTTTAAAGTTACTTTTTTTGGAACTTCACCAAAAATCGGCATCTCTTCAGCGTTTCATTATTTTTTTAAATCTTGTTTAAATCTTCCAATCGTCGTAGTGGTTTATTAAGAAAATCCTAGAAAGAATTTCATAAAGAATCTAGGAGTTCTTTCAGAGATCATCATAGGAGTGCATCAAGGCATACATAAAACTTACGCGCGGATTTTTTTTTAATTTTTCTCTAGAAAATCTGAAAAATTTCCTTGGCATTTCCCTGGAAACATACATTGACGAATGTTTGGAAAAAATATTTGAAGACTTCCCTGTGAAATTTCAAAAAGATGGAGGACTATCTGAAGAAATTTCTAATTTTTGAAAATGCTCTTAACGGAAATGTTGGAGAATATCCTTAGGCAATCAATAGAAAAATCAATGGATAAATTTCTAAAGAACTTGTAATTTTCTTAAAGAATACAAAAAATGAAAGGCATCCTTATTTCTATAAATATTCCAGATTGAATTCATGAAGGTATCTTAAAAGAAATTCCTCGAAGAATTATTTGAAATATCACAATTCAAACTTGTGAAGACATCCATGCTGATGTCCATAAATCTGAATCCCATTTTAAGGAAAACGCTTTTTTATTTTCTTAAGTTCGTATAGACTATTAACTTCATGTCTGACGTTGATTATTAAAAGCACTTTCAGATCATTTGATAAGCATTCTTGATTTTCGGGGAAACTAAAGAAAATCGTCAATTTTTTTAAAGTTGTTTACACATTTAGAACAAACAGATAGTTTTTTCCATTGCAATGAAAAATATTTTGAAATTTATCATAAGTTTTTTTTTGTTTTGATGTTTTGAATTCACTTTGAAAAGAATTTAATCATCTGAAATGAAAAATTCTTCAATAGTTTATGTATTTTGGAGAATTTCTTGAACCTTGATTTTTTTTAAACCTGGAAATATCAGGGAATTTCATTTCTGTAAACGAGTAGACACCCTGCAAAACCAAATGCTCAGTTGAAAGCTAAGTCTTGGCGGATACGATTATACAGTTGACTCTCGCTTACTCGATATTCCGTACCTCGATATCGAGTTAGAGAACCATAGTAAAAGTTGGTTTTCATGGCTAACTCGATGGTCCCTTGGATTGCATTTGCAGTGGTTTTGTGTTCTGTAGCTCGATGGTCCCTTCAATATCGAGTTAGGGAGAGATGACTGTAACATAACACAGAACGATTGGATAATTATTGTTTCTTAGGGTTTGTTCACAAATTTCATAACGCCAAAAATCGGCATTTTCGACACCCATTCACCCCCTTATAACGCGTTTTGTATGAATATTATTCAAATTTTGTATGAGCCGTAACATCACAACGATACCCACTCACCACCTTCAGCGTTATGGAATTTGTGAATGGGCCCTTACAGAAGCTTGGAAATATAACCGATAGCACATTAGAGCACTTCAAAACAACAAACTTATATAACAATCAAACGAATTAACTGAAATTTATTGTGTTAGAGTCAAGGGTGAAAAAACGGTACACACGATCTTTACGGTATTATTAGTTGAGTTTTGAAAGCATTAGGAGAAACTTTTCCATTTTTGCAAGCATGAAGAAAAAATATCCATTTTTTTTGCAATCGACTACAGATAGTTTAATAGTTTTATTATTAGAAAATACGTAAACCTTTTACATTTTATGCTTAGGTGAGGTCTACAGATGACACGCAGGCTTCGTCCTTTGGCAGAAAGGCCTGTGTCATCCGCAAACAAGGATTTCTGACACCCCTGAGGTAACTCAGGTGTGAAAATATTGTATTATATTGGTCCCAAAATGCTGCCTTGAGGAACATCAGCTCTTACAGGAAGTCTTTCAGAAATAATAAAATAATATGTCAATCAGTCCACAGTCCGGGAAGTCTCCCATCTGCCCCTACGGCAGCTAGTATTTATAGCTCAGAAATCCCGTAGGTACGAACACGTAAATGGTACCAGAGTCATAAGGAATAATGAATATCACTTGAGATAGGTAGACATGACAATCTGGAGTTCTGATAATTAACCTGAAGTGTACGATTTGACAGATAACTTTACGATCAAATCTTCATGTCAAACACTGCCAAATGCTTACCAGTAGAATAGCCTTTAGACTTGTTGGAATTTTTGTCAATGCGATTATTAGTTGTTAATTTTTTCGGCTGATTATTAGTTTGGATTTGTAGCTCAAAGATCTATAACGAAACAAAATGCACTTTTTGCCAATGAGGAAGTCATGTTCGTGTTACAATATTATTCTCGACGCCGAGCAAAATTAGCACTGCTGGTCTGTTGCCAAATCATTCCATTTTACTTCCGCTTATCTCTCTATAAAGGATCACTAGTTTAAACCAAGAAGTGTGACAAAATCTCAAAAATCAAAAAAAAAATTTTTGTCCGTATACCAACGAGAAGCATTCAAAAATTGAGTAAAAAGTGTTTCTGGCCTAAACTTAACCGGTTGGTACTAATATTAGGACAGGGCTATAGGACCCTATTGTGCGCGCTTTCAAACTGCATAGCAAATTTTTGAGCTTTTTCGCAATTAGTTAGTCATAATTTATTTTCCTCTTTCAATGCCTGTATTGGCTTCTGAGTTTTTTATTTCAATATTTTAGATAATTTCCAAAAGGGCTTAGAACCAGCGTCCAATTGAGAAATCTTATTTTCAAAAATTTTGTTTCTTAACTGTGCAAAACGTTTCTTGACTTCTTTCTGCGAACCCTGCCGTATAATTTTCATAGCAGGATCGCGAGTGCGTTGAAATTGCCAATTCCCCTCACGTTTTGAAGGCGGATCAAGAGTTTTAGATCATCGTCTATAATCACGGATTCAAATTTTACTTCACATTTTGAAATTGCAATGCCCCTGGTTCCACAGAAGAATTTGTTAGAGTTTCAAGAGCATTGTAAATATCAAGTTTTGTTTGTAAAGAAATGTTAACATCAAAATTAGAGTCAATATATGTTTCATATATATTCCAGTCGGCTCGAAAATAATTGAAAGTGGAGCTGATAGGATTGAGAATCGCTACATGGGATATTTGAAATGTAACTTTATGTAGTTTTACGAATTACTTCCCAAGCAACAATTTTAGTTTTACGAATTACTTCCAGGGTGCTACAGATAAACGCACATAAAACCACGGTCAAGGAACTTTTGCCTTCATCGCATCCCCCAAAGCCTTTTGTAGGCTAGAATGTGACTAGAGTGGCCCACTCTAAAAGAGGCTATGAAGTGTATATTTATTTATTGTTTATTGTTTATTGTAAAAGTCGTCGATAAAACTCACTATCGTACAGACTATAGCTTATGCGCTAATTCTTAATCTAAACACATTGTTCTCGTGGAACTATATAGACAAACACTTTTCTTGACAGCAGAAATTTATTTAGAGCTTCAAGCTAGAATGGTAGGAGAACATTAACTCATAATTTCCATATAATATTACAAATATCTTACAAATTAGTGTTCTGCAGCAACGAATTAACTGTCTCCTTAAATCTTCAACCCGATATCACTTGCTGGCTACTAAACGATAGATTTATTTAAGTGAAAGGAGTTCATACTTCATTGTTAAAGATTCTAACCTACCAGTAGCAACTCTTCTTGTAATTAGGCCGAGAAAGGCATATATTGAATTCAGTGCAAATTTGCAGATAAACTATAAAGATTTCAATTATTAATTCAAAGAACCATATAAATTTGGTGCATTGTACCTAATTTGGAATTAAATTCACAAATTTACTAGGAAATAATGTTTTTAGATGACCACTCAATTAAAGCTTGCTGACACGTTTTATAGTATTTTTAGATGACAGCTTGCTTTGACGGACGTGAAAGATTTGTAAACTTGGTCTCGTTTGATGTGGACAGGGTTGCCAGTGCGGTGCTCTCGTAGCAACACACATTTTTGGACAAATTAAAGTCAAACAAGTGGTACACTTCATTAAAACGTTGACAACAGAGGGTTATTATCGACATTTAGAAGGTTATTATCGATGCAATTATCAACATTATCCATTTCACCCTTGGAAGAAAGTGCACATTCCGGAGAAACGTTCTTTCTTCCACTTTTGCCACGTTTAGTGATAGGTTTAAATTCCACATTTTTGGAAGGAAGTTGTAAATTAAGAGATTCACCCTTCCTTTTGTTTGTAGTTGCAACCATGTTTAGTGAATAAACGAAAAGAGACGTGACCTTCTAAGAGGTTTTTTTTTCCCAAGACGGTGTTCAAGAAGGATTACCACCGCTAGCTTACGCTAGGTACGATATGCACTGTAATCAAATGCTGTTTTGCCATACAAAATGCCCAATTTTGAGGCCCTGTATTTCAACTTCTGGTAGTCCGAGTGGCTGAAATTTGGATGACGAATGACAGACAAAACTTCAAGCTATTTCTGGTTCGTCATCAAAATTTTAGCCAATTCGGGCTACCAGAATCTGAGATACTGATTCTTAAACTTGGGCATTTTGTATGGAAAAACAGCAACCAACCTCCATTTTTTTTGTCAATGACTGTAGGTATCTATATTTTAACTGAACGTTTCAATAATGAATTATTGAAAATAATCATATCGCTCAGTAGTGGCTCTGATATACGACCCTGAATATGACTAATGTTGCATACTTAGATTATGAAACCAACAGTAAACGATTGCAATCGTATATTTTCTGCTAAAATTCTCGTCAAACAATGCTCAAGCATTCATTATAGAAACGTGTTTTTTTGTAAAAAAAAAATAGTTGACCAACGGCATGTAAAAAACCTATTAGTTTTTTTTTTGTTCCTGTTTGGTCTGTTTTTCTAGCAAGAGTACTTAAGTTCCTATTTTCAAGACACTTGGTCGTTACCAGCCCTGCACGATTAGTCGACCTCTGAGTTGAACAATAAAATAATTGTTTATATGCTTTCATATTCAATAAACTAAATTTAACTTATGTATACTAATGAAGAAATAGAAAACAAAAAGTTTAGATGCTCTTGTCGGATCAAATATTGCATCGGACATCTTTTCGCTATGGAATAGAGCAAATTCTTGTTTCACCAAGGTTCAAATTCTCAACGTATTATTGATTGCAATCCACAATAAGGTCATAACACCAACTGATTATAATCGTTTTCAACCATCATTTCAGAAACCCCGCCAATCAAAAGTGCAAGAGCTGCTGCTTAACGCATGACTGAACCAGCAGAAAGCCCTACCAACTACATATGGACTTAATTAGATAGTCTACGCGAAGGAGAAAAAGACAAACCCAAAGTCTAGGAAAAAACAACGACGCAACATCTAATCGTGCAAAAGTTGCAGCTTAGGGTGGCTTATCGCCCCATCGATATACATACATATATTATCACCAGACAGCAGCAGTTGTAGCTGTGCAAGGCAGATAACGCAAATCACAAAGGAAGTAATGAGCGGAGGAGCAGTCAAAACCGACCCCAGGGGGTGCATCTTCCCGTTGCTTTACTCGCTGGGGTCATTTGGATTGGCCTGCGCCAGTTTGTGGGAATTGAAACCCTCCGATAGGATCACGGTGCAGCGGGGTGCGCTTCTTATCAGTTTGGGCTTCGTGTACTTCATAGCGCTGACCGAGTTCCTCAACAAGCTGATACTACGAACCACGGTGGGGTTGAGCTTCGTCAAAAAGTATAGATTGAGGATTTCCGATGTTTTGGATATCACGAACAAGTAAGTGTTTGTTCTTATTTTTTCAAGATTGAATATTTTTAAAGCCGAATTCTAAAATAATACGTTATAAATTCCAAGTAATTTGGGGCATAATTAACGGGTGGCCGAAATTGAGGCTCACTTGTTCTTCGAGAATTTGTTATTCTTATCAACATTAAAAGCACTGTATAAAATCTAAGCATTTATAGTGCCCATAATTGCATATCAATCCCATTTGCAGGATTTCTTATTTACATGTGTCAATTATGCGTTTATGGACAGCATAGATATATGAGATGTTCAAAAACGAATGCAACAATGGTAAATATCTGTGGCTCTATAGGAATTTAAAAGTCTTTTGCTACTACCAACATATGATAAATTGGGAAACAATCCATACAAAATGCAAATTATATTTTTTTTACCACAAATTAAAATGTTTTTTTTTAATTGTTTGTGTATTGTAGAGCGATTCTATTGTATGACCTGTGGGGCGAGTGACGGAATCCGGTAATCAAATTATAAATTTATCGTTTACCAAAACAAATCCCTTAAGGTGATTACAAAACGAAGCCAAACTTCTAAATTTCAAGTGCATAAGACTGGAGAATCTGATTACAGTTCGCGTTGAAAATCAATCAAATTACTTGCTTGCTGGTAGTGACCAATGGGATAAATTTTCAACGCGGAACGCTGTTTGGTTCTCAAGTCTTGTGCTCTTGAAAATTCGAGGTGTGGCTTCGTTCTATACTCACCTTAAACAACAGTTTCCACTATCCAATCTCCCAGTGTTTTCTTGTCGAATGTAGAGGACTCCTTGGCTTCTATAAAGCAAGTAATACGTCCACATTTTCCTTTCATCCCAAATTGACCTGCATTCGAACGCAGCCGGCGCCGTCATTGGTGGTTATAATAATGACACACATAAAACAGAAATTTCATTGGGGGACGGACCTGGTGTAGTGGTTAGAACACACGCCTCTCACGCCGAGGACCTGGGATCGAATCCCATCCCCGAGATAGTCACTAAAATTTTAGTGGCGACTTCCTTCGGAAGGGAAGTAAAGCCGTTGGTCCCAAGATGAACTAGCCCAGGGCTAAAAATCTCGTTAATAAAGAAAGAAAAAAAAAATAGAAATTTCATTAAAGCGTAGGGGAAGTCCTCTATGTAGGGTGTGCACTGAAATGTGTCCTCTATGCTCGGACACTACAATTTTCACCAAACCCATATAAAGGCCAAGGGGTGCTTTGTATGTCAACACATGCCTTGTGGGCTCAATCTTTGCATGATGTACAGCGTATGAAGCATATTAGCGAGATCATAGGTCAGTTCCTTCTTGATCAGCGCCATTAATCGATTCGCCATATGTCGCCGTCTATGTTTCATTAGCGGTTGCTCGTATTCAGATGAAAATGTCAAAAACAACTTTTTTCATTGCAACATTCATGTTTTAGTGTATACTTTTCAATGCATATAGAAATTAACACACTTTGTTTGCAAATGATGTGAAAAAATACGAAGTTAGTGTAGTCCCATATTGAAAAATAAAGGCATAACAGTCTCTATATAACTTTGAACCCCAATAACAGCTGCAATACTTGAATTATGTTCAAGTTTATATTTTGTTACCGATCAATAGCAGCAAAATAAGTAATCTCTGTGGTTCTGCTAAATAAATATGGCTTGCGGAAATGCACTAGAAAATTATGACTTAACTTTTGTATGAAAAGGGTTGTGCTACTTTTACCCGAATGTCGGTTCCCCGAATGTCGTTTCCCCGAATGTCGTTTCCTCGAATGCCAGTTCCCCGAATTCCAGTTTCCCGAATATCCTGTTTCCCCGAAAAGTTTTTGGCATTTAAAATTGTCATAACTCTATACATTTCAGGATGGTGAAGGTACTGACCATATAATATGCACCCTTATTTATTTCATTGGCGGTTCTTACAAGTTTTACCGCCTTCAGAATTTTTGACAACATGTGTATAGCCGAGAATGACCAAATACCTCCTTCTTTTGATTGCTTATCGTTCTTTCATATACACCATTCTGCCACTGAAATCTATTACAGCACCTATTTGAACTTCTCCACTTTTCGGGGAAACGGGTCATTCGGGAAAATGGCATTCAGGGAAACGGGTCATTCGGGGAACCGACATTCGGAAAAAAGTAGCACAATCGGATAGTATAGTTCTTCACAATTTTTTTGTCAGCTCGAAGGTTGAAGTGTGCTCTTAGGTACAGTCAACTCTCCCTTACTCGACCTTCGGATCTCAATATCTAGACCCATAGTAAAATTTGGTGTTCATGACTGCCTCCATGGTCCCTTGAATCGCATATTTGCACTGGTTTAGTATTTATTCTGTAACACGATATCTCCCTAACTCGATGGTCCCTTCGTTATCGAGTTATGTAGAGATGACTGTACATCATATCTTGTGGCTGCTTCCCGTGCGCTCATTCGCCTTAAAAGCATCATATTTACAGCACTTTATAAGGCCTCCTAGGACCGATGGGGTTGGTGGTATAATGGCTACCGCTTCTGCTTCATATGCAGAAGGTCATGGGTTCAATCCCAGGACCGTCCTTTCCCTCGTACATTGTACTTGTGTCTTACACTTGCTTCCATCTTCCACTCTCAATCTATCACACTCACACCCTACTCGTTCATAGCAAAAACGCTAGAACCAGAAACGGACAAGAAACCGGTTTCCCTACGCTTCACTCTATCTCATCATTATAGCATGCCTTTCCTTACGCCTGATACTTAGGCAGTCTAACCAAAGAGCAAACCTTTCTGCCATGCCTTTCCCCCAATCCTTAAACTCACGCATGAACTGGCGTAGATGCAGTGGTATATACGGTCTACGTGGGTGCCAGTTCAATGCAACATCAATTCCTCCCCCTTCCCCTCATTGGTCTGTATTCTGACGTGGCAGGTGCCATTGTTGCCTAAAAATAAAAGATCACCAGCACTTATACACTGAGGGTGTCTGTTAGTCCCGAACAGACATTCGGTTGGTTCCATGTGTAAGCGCAGCTGATCTGGCAATACTGGAGTAGCAACCACGGGCGGCCAATCAAGCTCAAGCTCAAGGCCTCCTAAGACCGAACGTTTTGTTGTTTATGCTTTATTTTTGTTGCCGTTTGTTTTTTGTACCCTACATTCATATAAAAAAAAACGAATTGTGATTTAGATCCCAGTTGTTAGGTTAACATTTTCACTATCCGGTCATAGAGGACAAGAGGTGTCCGGCCATTGCATGGCCATGCACTTGCAATGGTTTACAAAAAAGGTTGCTTTTTTTGAAATTCGACATTTTCTAATAAATTTTGCATGTGATTGATGCAAAACTTAATGAAGTCAACGTACGGAGACAATTCAGCCTCAATTATAAGAAACATTTGTGGCTACACTTGTATGAAATTTTATCGTTTCACATTTTTTTGGTAGATTGTATCAGAGTGAAACTTTTAACAGTTACTGTTTGTTTACGTTTGGACATGAAAACGTCATAGTTTGTATTAGGCATTTCACGGCGAAATTCTGTCTCTTTCGCTCATCAACAAAACTTGAAAACAATGGTGCCAGTACCTGTCAACTTTGATAGAGGACTTCCAATGAGAATATATACTAAGGTGTGGAAGAAGAAGCGATGGCTATGTATTAGTAAAGAGAAAAAACGTAAACAAAAATAACTACGTCACTAATTTACACGGCTTCTTATGGGAGCTCGCTCGCTTGTAGTTGTGAAACATTTTGCACCGTACACGGATGTCACGCACACTGAATGTCTTCTTCCTCACCTCGGTATATATTCTCATTGGAGGACTTCCCCCTAAATAACTCTGAATAAGATCGAGGGATGCTTAAATGATTTACTCCTTGAGCACTTCAAACACTAATTTTTGGAAAGATTACTCGAAACATTTTCCCAGAAACTATAATAGGATTTCCTCCAGTGATTTTTACACTATTTCTTCTGATGATTTTTTCAGTTTTATTAAACCTGGTTTAATCGTATGGGTAAACGTGGTTTACGGCTTAAGCGAAGGTGAAGAAATCGGCCCTTAGACGTATTGAGAAATCAACCACTGATGTTTTCGATCTCGTTTTTTATGCAGACCTTCAAAAAATTCTAATACATTTGAGATACCTTGATAATCACGTTCAAAAATTGGCAGGATGCTGTTTATCGGGATAGATTTTATTAAACATTTTTAGATTTGGTGAAACTGTACGATAATCCTTAACGAAACTGTTTAGCGAATATTTTCAATATGGGATACATACAAGTGAGATTTGTTTTTGCACATGTTAGGAACAACGATTACAGTTTGAACACCTATACTTTAACTTCTATAAAAATATAGCTAAATATTGCTAACAACCTGAATGCATCAACAACTGTCATGAAACTCTTGTGCAAATAGGGGCAATGTAGAAGTTCTCCCAACAAAATCTACAATCATTTATTCCAGAGCTTTTGAAGAATTCCGTTTTGAACAAATCTACAAGAATTCCTACGCCGATTTTCTCAATTATTCTTCCAAGCATGTATGGATTGGATTTCTTCAAGAATTCGTTCCCAGTTACAGCAAATGCTCTAAAAATTTCCCACTGGAATTATTCCAGGAAATCTTTTAAGAACTCTTACGGAAATTCTTCAATAATGGGACCATGAATTCTCCAAAGGGACGGTTCAAATATGACGTCCATCGTTTTTCGGGATTCCTAGACCCCCCCTCCCCCCTGTGTCACGCTTTTTCCAATACCTAATACACGCACTGTCACACTTTCATAGACCCCCCCCCCTCCCCTAAATGATGGACGTCATTTTTGGATGACCCCAAAAGAGTTCAGCAATGGTTACTTCAGAACTTATACAAGTTTTATCAGAGGTTGCTTAAAGATTTTTTCTTGAGAATGTTTTTAAAAATTAAGTTCTCCTGAAAAATACTTTGAGCACTCCCTCGAGAAGATGAACCAGCCTATGGCTGAAAATCTCGATAATAAAGATAATAATAAAATTTGAGCACTCCCTTTTCCAATAAATCTCTTAGTTATTCCTGAAGGCATCCTTATGGAAACTCTGAGTTGAATCCTGTACGACAATTTGGCACAAGAGCTCTTAGGAGGCATCTCTGGAGAAATTACTGGTGGAATTCTCAAAGTCTTAGGGAAATTAATGGAAGAATCACTGAGAGAATTCCTGGAGGACTTATGGCATGCTTGAAAAAATGTTCGAAAGATTCTTTGAAGTAAATGATTGATAGAATCTCTGAGATAATTTCTGTGGTTATCCTTTGAAAACAAAAAAACAATATTGAGGGTGGAATCCTGAAGGTATTTTGATAAAAAAATTTAGACGAATTTCTCAGGAAGTCGGAAAAAAATCACTAAATAAGTTCCTCAAGAATTCTTTGCAGTAATATCTGAAGGAAGCTTTGGAAATATACCTTAATCGATTGCTGATCAAATTTCTGGTAAAAATAATGAATGGATACAGTCATACGACCAGTGATGCTTATCGTAATGCCCCGAAGAATTCCCAAAACGAGGACTCCGATGTCTTTAGAGAAATGTTTAGTCAGGTTCTAAGAAGAATCTAAGAAACTGTCTGTTGGAGAAACTGATCACCCGGCAACACTGACATCAGTTGACAGTCCGAATTCGACCTGATTTTGAAACGTCACAATGACAGACAACGACACACATAACGAATACTTAGACACACATGTAATCTACACTCAAGACAATTGTTAAACACGATAAACATTGAATTGTACCACGCTTTAGTTAACAATAAATCTAAAACTAAATTAAACTGAATTTAAACAAGTAGATGAAGTTAGACTTGTAAGTACACGACAATGAACTACATGCAGATGAAATAAATAATAGACATATAACGTTAATACAGGGCAGACAGGACAGTTGCAAGACCAGTTAGACACGGACAATTAAATCACAAAAAGGACTTAAAATTGTAAGTAAACATGGACTAACTAAGAGTGTTAATGACATTTATTGAAACTAATTACAGCTTAAAGCAATACTCCACCAAATCTGAGTTTGCTACATAGAGCGTCCGAAAATCCGTGGCCAGGGCTGGCCGCAACACTGTCCATAAACCACGTGCTCATTTTTTTTTCGGAATTTTAGACCATCCCCATCTTCCTCGTGGTCATTCGTCCACACAAGAATTTCTAAATTTGTATGGACAGTGGTCTTTGGCCAGACCACTCCCCTCACGCATACATGACCACCTGGCTGCTTATGGACGACCGCAAACTCTTATCATCTAGTGCTTGTTAGGTTTACTTTTCTTTTCTTGGTCCCTGTTTGGTCCTTTTTGGATCCTGTTTCATAACTTGGTGGTCTCTGAATTTTATTTTTAATTTTGTACTAAATTCGTACTATACCATTTAATTCCACTAGACTTTTTATACTTTGACAGATACGTGTATTTCGACCTCAACTGTAAGACCGTCTTCAGTGTCGTGTACTAGACGAGTTTATCTGTCAAAAAACAAACTCTACTGTCGTGAATCACAAGTCAGTCCCATCTGCATTTTCGTCAAAATTAAGTTGATATCAGTTCTCAACATATCTTCCTATGACCTTTCGGCTGGACTAACGAGACAACACATTTTGTTCGGTAAAATTAGGAAAAAAAACACCAAAACGGATTGTCCATGTTTGAAAAGTAATCGCATATCAGTCCCACTACAGATTACCGCACCGTGTAACACTAGTATGAACCGTGTTTTTGGTCATCTTTATATTTTTCTCGGAAAGCTATTTCAATCTCCTGGATTTTTTTAATTATTTGTATGAACAACGAGTTTGTAAACTTCTCAGCCCATTTTCCCAATGCCTATAATATAAATAATTTTCCACAGATGGGACTGCAGGGTGTCTACTACCTGGAAAAACCTGGAAAACCTGGAATTATCAGGGAATTTTATTCAACCTGGAAAAAACCTGGAATTCTCAGGGAATTTTGATCACAATCAGGGAAATTACTTTGAGGCAGTAATTCATGATACAATATGTTAACGACCAGAAAACTCTCTTCATTCGAAAAAAAATTTCGGCTGCGCCGCTCTCATGAGCACTATATGAGCTATTCAATGAAGATCCCTTTAAGTATGAATTTTTATCAGCTCACCAAAACATGATTGATGTTTTGAATGTATCTTTATTTATTTAGTAAAAGATTAACATATCAAGGGCTGGTAGCAGGTTTATTTTAGATACCATTTTTATGCAAGTCTCTAAAAAGCCTTTATTTTTGATAGATGGGGTCTGAAGTCTCTATTTTAACCAAAATAGTCTCAAACGTCTCTTTTTTCCATTATCTTGCTTGCAGATAATTAAGATACAAAATTTCTTCTCATATTTCTCGAGAACAGTTTCAGGAATTATCCTTGTGGTTGCTCCAGAGATTTCATCATTCCTCTACCAATTTCTTCAGCAATTTTCCGTAGAATGCTTACAGGAATTTCTCCAGAAATTGCTTCAGGATTAAGCATTTCAACGTTACTACCTCTAGTAATTTTCTCAGGGTATTCCCTGTGAACAAAGTCTATCCTAGGATTTCTTCCAGATACTTTTTCGCTAACTTTTCAAACGAATTCTACAGTCGTTAATCTAAGAGATATCCAAAGTTTCCCACAGAATTTCTTCCAAGAAAACCCGACAAGAATTTCAACGCCATTTCATCTACGGTTATTCCAAAGAATAGCTCCAAAGTTCCTCGAGGGGTGATTCGAATGAATCTATTAAGAACATTACAAATAATTCCTTATATTCGACCTGTTTTCATTATTAAGTTTCTTTAGATTTTTTTCTAGAAATTTCTCCAGCGATTTTTCCAAGGAATTTTGGAGTTCATCCAAACGTTTTGAATGAATTCTCAAAAAATCCCCATGGAATATTGAAAAGTTCATTTAAGGTTCCACACCAGTTAACACTCCAACATTTTTTCATGAGATCCTACGATTGTAGTAACAATAATTCCTTCACATTTTTTTTAGGAATTTCGTCCTGTTTTTTCAAGAGTTCCTTCACAATATCCTGCGAGATTTGATTTTTTCTTTTATATTTTTCAATTATCTTAGCAATTCAATTATCTTAGCAATAATCTTGGAAATATTCTAATAGTTCTTCAAGAGTGACTTTCTAAAAACTTTTTCCATCAAAGGTGACCTAAAAAATTACATAGGTAACTGTAACAGAAGGTACCCTAAAATTTGCTTTAGGAATACGTCACGAATTTTTCTCAACAATGTCTCAGCATACTGGAAAATTTCATTCAAATTTCCACGAAGAAAACTCCTGGAAGAATGTTCGAGAAAAAAGTTGCGAAAACTTCCTTGAGAAATCTTTTTGAATTAATGGAGGAATTTCCGAAGAAATCTTAGGAGCAATCTCTGGAGTAATTCCTGAAGGTATCCTCAGAGAAATTTGCTGTTAAAATCTTTAAACAAAAATCTAAAGAACAATGTTGTAGAAATTCTTGAGAATTTGGAATCATCTGGAGAAGTTTCTAGCTGAATATTATAACATGTTTTAAACGAGTGTCTTGAAGGATGTTAGTAGAAAAACTGATTGGAGAATCACCGGATAAAATCCTAGAGGACTAAAGGCTTTTCGAAAAATATCTGAAATAATGGAATTAAATATAGGAATTTCTGATGGAAGCCCTGAGGTATTGTATGTGATATTTTTTTGGAAAAATCTTGATTCTATTTTGAGATACCCAAAACAAAATATTTGGAGGAATTCCTTAGGAAATTCTTGGAGAGTGAAAATCTCAAAAAAAAAGATATCAATCAATCCCCATCGTAATGTCGTCATAATACATGTTTGTCATTTACTGGCATATGCCAGATTTATTGGTATGTCTTCGTAATGTCACGAGAAATTTGGAAAAAAAAGTTTAAAATATTCTCAGAGAAATATGTGGTCTGATCAAACTATTCTATCCTGGTTCCTGTTAGGTCGTGTTTTGCTTTTTGATTACTTTTTAGTGTCTTTTTTTCTGGAAAGAGGTTTCTAAATTTCCTGTTTTCAAGAAACTCAGTCACCACCAGCCCTGCTTCATGCACAATTTTTAAAATTATTGGAAAATATTCGGTTTTAGAACAAACGATTTTCGAAAAGAATTCTGGAATTTGTACAACTTTAACCTTCCAGTCGTCGCGCGGTTTGCCACCGCCAGAACCACCGTGCTGCTGTTGTGAACGAAAAGCGAGGTTTTTTCAGCGGTGTTGTACAAAATACAACAGCGCGACGACTGAAGTGTTAAATTGAAAATTTCGTAACAATCATGAATAATTTAGAACTTTTCCGAAGGAAATGCGAAAATTCAACATTTATTTTAATTACCACAGTGATATGTTATACGGCCGAACGCGATTACCCAGGGGCTTGATAATTCGTGTTTCTATTTCCGATAAAAATGGATCGGGATCCAAAAGTTTTACGGATTATTTGTATTAATTTAGATGGCTATATGTATATCTACTTAAATATGTAGCAAATGACCGTGTTAATGTTAAGATATTTTAAAAAATTTGGCTTTTATGCAGATCAGAACTGTATGATTGCTTGCTAATACATCGATAAACTTAGTATTTATTTTAAAATATTACCACAAATCCAAATAAAGTTTTACTTTTGCGCCCATGAAGTTGTCTTAGTTATCTAAACGACCGATGGAAATGATATGTACCATTCATCTGTACTAAAAATACTTTCAAGAAGTAGCATACTGATGTACTTGAAAGTTTCGTTCAGTTCACGGAGCTCTAACAAACGAAATATAATTCATCATCATTGGAAAGTACAATTCATTTGAATAAAATTTAATCTTTGGTATTGTTAGCATGTTCATATTGTAATATTGGATATTGGAATCGCATCAGCATGCTTTAAATAATGTTCAGAAGTGTATAAATAGCTATTAAATTGAAAATATTTTAAAATTTGTCATTTGTTTGTTTTAGGGCCCTTTTCTTCACCTTCGCTTAAGCCGTAAACCACGTTAAACCCATATAATAAAACTAGATTAAAGACCTAAGTGGGGGTGAAAAAATCATAGACATATAAAATTAGAGTATTTCTGGAACCTGGATTTTTTTTTGTAAAACCTGGAAAAACCTGGAAATATCAGGGAATTTCATTTCGGTAAACGAGTAGACACCCTGGACTGACTTGCGATTCACGGCACTCTAGTGGAATTGAATGTTATAGTACTAAATTCGGATTTACATTTATTTTTAGGCTTTCCACTAAATAGCTCGATGATTTATTGTCATTGTTGGACCCTGTTGAATTTAAATCGCGATGCGAACATCGTAGACGAAACCGATCATGGAACCGAAAAAACTATGATCTGATTAAATTAACAATTAAATGCACAATTAAACGCACTGACCAGCCCATTGAATTCTGCCGAATTTTTCACGCTCATTAATATTGATGTACCGCTCTTTAGTCTACTGTTTCATTGTGGTCACAGCTTCTAAATTATGATATTGAAGCGTAATAAAATATGTCATATACATAATAAGCTCTTTCAAGCAAGATACAACAAAAATCGTAACTCGTTCACAACCTAAGGTGAAACAGTTTGGAAGCAAACTTCTAAGATTGCACTAAAACTTCAAATGTACTAATCTCGCTGAAAAAACATCCAACAACAGTGCCCTTTTTATTTTGCCTTTGTGCACAAGCAGAAAGCTGAAAATAAGAAAATCAGAGACATTGGTCCACTATTTCTCCAGTTAACTGCCTTTGAAAACATGAGTAGGTGCACAAGTCGGCCATTGTGACGGTCATTTTTGAATTTCGAGATGTTTCACCTCAACAATCACATTCCCCGACATTTTCAGAACTTCCTTGAACAATTTTCCAAAGAATTTCTGGAGGTATTCCTGAAGAAAACTTGATTCCATTGGACACATTCCTGTAATCCATAGGGGCCCAGATAGCCGTAGCGGTAAACGCGCAGCTATTCAGCATGACCAAGCTGAGGGTCGTGGGTTCGAATCCCACCGGTCGAGGATCTTTTCGGGTTGGAAATTTTCTCGACTTCCCAGGGCATAGAGTATCTTCGTACCTGCCACACGATATACACATGCAAAAATGGTCCTTGGCATAGTAAGCTCTCAGTTAATAACTGTGGAAGTGCTCATAAGAACACTAAGCTGAGAAGCAGGCTCTGTCCCAGTGGGGACGTAACGTCAGAAAGAAGAAGAAGACATTCCTGTAAAATTCCGGTTTGAAGAAATTCTGAGTATCAATTTAGGATGAAATCCTAAGAAATCCGTGGCGGATGAAGAATGAAGAATTTCTGAGGTATCAGTACTGTAGGATGTAGAAGGGTGGTCAATTTGTTCCGTATGTTCACTATGCCCGTCATCCCCCTATATATTAAATTATCTTCTTCTTTCTGGCGTTACGTCCCAACAGGGACAAAGCCTGCTTCTCAGATTAGTATTCTTATGAGCACTTCTACAGTTATAAATGAGAGCTTTCTTTGCCGATTGACCATTTTTGCATGTGTATATCGTGTGGCAGGTACGAAGATACTCTATGCCCTGGGAATCGAGAAAATTTTCTTTACGATAAGATCCTCGACCAGCGGGATTGGAACCCACGACCCTCAGCATGGTCATGCTGAATAGCTGCGCGTTTACCGCTACGGCTATCTGGGCCACAAATTGCAATACTAAATTATATTGCAATTGAATTCACTACATACCTTTTTTAATCCATTACAGAATCGTGTCGGCCATTCAGGCAATGTTCTCGTGCGTGGCCGGGTTCATCGTCTGCCGATGGTCGTGTCCGTTGAACTTCCTGCAGGCGTCACATTTCCTGTCAGAATCGTATGCATGGTTTGCCGCTTCATACTTTTTCTACGACATCTGGTCCATGTACAAGGTGTACGCAGCGGAAACGTCCAACCGCATAATGACTACGTTGGGATTGGCCACTGCAAACAATGGCGTACCCAGGAATGGCAAATCTAGCAACGGAACGGACGCCCCGGATCAGAAAGCCACTGAGGTGCAAGCCCTGAGTGACATTCCGAGCATTAGCAATGGAACTTTGAGCATTTTGTCGGCGGGCAAGATGGGCATCCCATCGTTCGTTCGCTATATGATCTCGCACAAACTTATGGTATTCCATCATCTGTTTATTGGGTCCTACGGTTTAGTAGTTATTGCGGTAAGCAAGTCTTATTCATGAGATGCGCAAATGAATGTAATATTTTAAAAACTTTGTTCTTTACTTTCAGTATCTTCGCGGCGGATTGGGAGATTGCGTGTTCAGCTTCATGTACATGATGGAGCTTTCGACGCCATTCGTGTCATTCCGTGGCATTTTGAGTACTTTGGGTCTGAAGGAGAGCAAAATGTACGTGATCAATGGATTGGTTATGCTGTTTTCGTTCTTCTGGTGCAGAGTATTTCTGATGCCGTATGTTTGCTACTACTATAGTCAGGTTGTGAATCTTCCATTTTTCGAGGTGAGTATGTATTGTGACTATGTCTACGTAATCTACGTAATAATACTTTTGTCATACAAGAACAAATCGTAGATATAGTTCTAGTGTAGTAGAGTTTATAAGTCGTTCTATATTGTGGGTGGCTTGGGAAATCTGAGATACCTCTGCCCTTGTGGTCTTTCATTATTGAATAACCGCTATTGATGTTCTATGTTAACCCATTTACAGGCAATTTGGCGTCTCCCACGTGGCTGCAAGATTAGTATATTGGCCCTGTTCCTGCCACAGCTATACTGGTTCCGACTGATGCTTAGAGGGGCTATCAAGGTAAGTTATCTGACGTTTGTAATTTCTGGGCAATTTAATTTAAAATTATATATTAAACGTCGAAAAGGTTTTCTTCAAAAACAAAAAGTCCGCTGGAAACAATGCGGTATCAAACGGAGCAGCTACCAACGGAACCGGTATGAAGCCATCGCAATCCAAAGACAGTGAGATAAGATCGTTAATGTAAGAAATAAACAACTATTCTATCATTCTTGATTTTCTAACTGTTCAATGTTAATTTAACCATGCTATGTGATGGAAAACAATAAGCAGAAACGGTCTTTATATAAATTCATAATTATTTTTTCTGGATACTGGAGTCAGCTAGAATAGTATGGGTTTTGAAACACATAGAATAGCATGGTTTTCTTCATACCATTAGGTTTAAACCAAACTTCCCTCTAATCTGACTAGTCATAGACGTTAAAAGCACATTTGCATCCCATGTGTAATTTCCACCCAAAAGCAAATGTGCACACTAAAAAAGCTAATTGAAAATCAACCGAGAGTCCAGTTCGTTAGTTGCTGGAAGTCATTAGTGGCTTCGTCATCGGGGCATTTTACTAGCGGTACAATTAATTTCTTAAAGGGAAACATTACCTTAAAGTCTACACATACTTTCCGTTACAGTACTAAAATGGCAAGAATGGTATATTTATCACTTGCTTATTGGAACTTATACAATGCAATAGATGATAGATTTCTTACAGCTGTTAGTATATTAATTGAATTAGAACAAATTCTGCAACGACTATTCGGAACAAAAACTAATAGGTTGCTAAGTAAAATTATTATTCATCTAAACTTCGGTAAACTTCTAACCCAACCACCGTCAAGTAGTTGGCTTCTCAGTGTAACAATTATTTGCAAAACGTAGCATTTCGCGACAGCACGTGGTTGACGGAGATATCTAAAACTCAAAACTATTGAATATCAATGTGAAAGGAGCTTTCATTTTTTTTAGAAATATACACGTTTACAAAATATTTGGACGTATTTTTAATCGTAAGTGTGCAACCCGAAGAGCATTTGCGTAGAAGGCATACACTGGGAAGAGCGGAGACAATTCCGAGTAGGTAATATAGATAAGATAGCCATTATACACACCCGGCGCAGTTGTTTATTGCCTGTTGATCGAAACCTAGAACGCTATACTAGAATGATACAAATTGAAGCCAAAAAATGTAGAATTTACAGTGATGATGATCGGAACTTATACGCTGGCTGTCAATCCAAAGCCCACCTTACCCCACATGCGATGCCCTCTTCCAACAAAACGTAAATGTACTCAAAACATAATATCGAATCAAACGACAGATTAAATCATCAGTGTCTAATCAAACCGATCATCATGCAGTGGAGGAGGGAGAAGTAAAACATTGTAATTGTTGTATACATGTTATATATTGGAAGCCACCCGTGATGTTAAATGTTAATAAGGGAGAAACAAATGTTTAGGAGATTGTATATTTTGAGTCTAACGGAAACAGAACACTATTGATAGTAACAAGAATTTATCACCAAGAACAAACAATATACCGAATTGAATCAAACTAACCGATGTTTCGTGTGAACAATGCCAGATATCGGTAATAAAATTGACTTTCATCAGATGGAAATGGCGGTGCTTACCGTTAATCAATCCGAACGTGTCCTTTTACTTCTGTATTGACCGAGAGCTTCAACACAGCCGACTTTAGCATGGTCTTATCCGCTTTTGTCTAACCAAGGTTATCTGCAAGACTTCGTGCCGCGAGCATATTGTTCTAGGAGATGGAAGGACAAGGATGAAGATGCATCGAAGCCACACCTCTATTGAAAACTTGATCGATTGGTAACCCACAACGAGTGATCAATCTATCAAATTATCAGCACAAATAATTGTTTGAATCTCCAGATTTCTTCCCAATTCTAGTTTCAGCTTCGTTTCATCTTCACCTTGAGTGATTGAAAGGTGGAAGTAGTACTACAATGAACACATGAATGGCATGAAGGTGGAATACAAAGATGGCAGGAGATGCATGGCTACATTAGTACGACGAACGAGACGATGTTTGGACTCCTACTTTAACCCTCAACAGTCCGAGACGAACCTAGAATTTTTAAATGGCCACAATTCGACCAGTAGATCGTTTAATTTGGAATACAATCTTTGGGCGAGACATCCCCCCTCCCTCCCCCTTTTCTAGGTAACGGAAAAAGCGTGGACACTAGGGGTTCAAAATTGGTCAAGTGTATCGAGATACTGGAGATTGAAGAAAATTCGTTACTAGCGGTTGAATTCTCAACAAGACTTTTCATGGCCAGCTGATAATGATTTTAAGATAAAAAAGGTTGAAGAAAATTTGTTACTAGCATCACCTAGTGAATGTGTTTCTAATCAGATTTTTTAACACAAGATAGACCTTAATCTGTTGAACGTCTTGGCTGAAGACACCAATCTTCTAGCAAGAAAGGATCTTTATATAGAGAAGATGGAACATTTCTTCTTACTAGCGCCACTGATCCCAAACAAACTATTTACCTTCTAGCTGATAAAGATCTTGAGCAACAATAGATAATTGCTACGGTTATATGTCCAATTAGCTTTTGAAGAGCCATTCCATCTTATCAGCGTTTTTTGGTAGTCATCTTTAGGCTATGGCATACTTCATAACTGTTTGAATCACGCATTGCTAATAATTTATGATCTGCCATACATTGGCGCCAATATTGTTCATCTCCAGGTAGCCCTCAATTTGCTGAATATCTTCACCGAAAATACCTTGAGCTAGAGAAGATTGAAGATTTTGTCTTGCTACCACCACCTAGCAGATAAATTCCCAATCATACTCTCACCGTCAGATAGCCCTTGAACTGCTTAGCGGTTTTGCCGAAGACACCAGCCTTCTGGCTGACAAGGATCTTAAGATGCAAATAAATGAAAAAAAAAATGTTGCAACTGCCACCTAACGGATAAATCCTCAATTAGATTTTTCACCACCAAATGACCTTCATATTTATTTATCAATTATCTTGATAAAACCTCGCCAACAACATTTCGCCAATTCACTCGGTTCATGGCCACTTCTCTCCATCCTCGATTGCGACCCACGCTCTCCAGGTACTGGTGCACCTGGTCAATCCACCTAGCTCGCTGCCCCACGTCTTTTTGTACCGACCGGATCCGTAGCGAACATCATCTTTACAGGGTTGTTGTCCGGCATTCTTGCAGCTTTAGCTAACTTCTGGATACTGGGTTCACCGTAGAGTTGGACGAGCTCGTGGTTCATCCTTCTCCGCCACACACCGTTTTCCTGCACGTCGCCGAAGATCGTCCTTAGCACTCGGAGTTCGAAAACCCCAAGGGTTTGCAAGTCCTCCTCGAGCATAGTCCACGTCTCAAGCCCATAGAGAACTACCGGTCTTATGAGCGTTTTGTACATCGTGCATTTGATGCGGGGGTGAATCTTTCTTGACCGCAGTTTCTTCTAGAGCCCATAGTAGGCACGACTTCCGGTGATGATGCGCCTTCGTATTTCCCGACTAACGTTGGTGTCAGCCGTCAGCAAGGATCCGAGGTAGACGAACTCATCCACCACCTCGAAGGTATCCCCGTCTATCGTAACACTGCTTCCTAGGCGGGCCCTGTCGCGCTCAGTTCCGCCAACCAGCATGTACTTTGTTTTCGACGCTTTCATCTTTATCCCGACTCTTGTTTGAGGCGGGTGAACAAATCTGCCATTGTTTCAAATTTTCTCCCAATAATATCCATGTCGTCCGCGAAGCAAACAAATTGTCCGGATTTCGTGAAAATCGTGCCTCGACTGTTAATTCCGGCTCTTTGCATGACACCTTCAAAAGCAATATTGAACAACAGGCACGAAAGTCCGTCGCCCTGTCGTAGTTCCCGCCGAGACTCGAACGAACTGGAGTGTACGAACTCGTTTGCTATAGGTGATAGACGACGGAAGAGAGTCTGGGATAGCACTTTGTAGGCGGCGTTTAGGATGGTGATTGCACGATAATTTTCACACCGCCGCCTTTTTTGTAGATAGGGCATATAACGCCTTGCTTCCACTCCTCCGGTAGCTGTTCCGTTTCCCAGATTCTGACTATCAGCCGATACAGACAATAAGCGACCAACCTGTCCGGGCCCATCTTGATGAGTTCGGCTCCGATACCATCCTTGCCAGCGGCCTTGTTGTTCTTGAGCTGTTGAATGGCATCCTTAACCTCCCCCATCGTGGGAGCTGGTTGATTTCCACTGTCCGCTGTGTTGATATAGCCATAGCCTTCGCTGTCCTGACCTTCTGTGCCTGTGTTCTCTGCGCCATTCAGGTGTTCATCGTAGTGCTGCTTCCACCTTTCAATCACCTCGCGTCCATCCGTCAAGATGCTCCCATCCTTATCCCAACACATTTCAGCTCGCGGCACGAATCCTTTGCGGGATGTGTTAAGCTTCTGATAGAACTTCCGCGTTTCTTGAGAACGGTACAGCAACTCCATCTATTGGCATTCCACCTCTTCCAGGCGGCGCTTTTTGTCCCGGAATAGGCGGGTTTGCTGTTTCCGTTTCAGTCTGTATCGTTCCACGTTTTGCCGTGTACCATGCTGCAGCATTGCAGCCCGCGCTGCATTCTTCTCCTCTAAAACCTCCTGGCACTCTTCGTCGAACCAATCGTTTCTTGAGCTCCGTTCCACATATCCGACAATGCTTTCGGCAACGTCGTTAATGGTTGCTTTGACTGTCCTCCAGCAGTCCTCAAGAGGGACCCTAACGAGCTCACCCTCATCCAGCAACGCTGCCTCAAGATGCTACGCGTACGCATTTGCGACATCCGGTTGTTTCAGTCGCGCTAGATTGTACTGAGGCGGGTGTCGGTACCGTACGTCGTTGATGACGGATAGTTTTGGGCGCAGTTTCACCACCACCAGGTAATGGTCGGAATTAATGTTAGCGCCACGATAAGTTCTGACGTCGGTTATATCGGAGAAGTGCCGTCCATCGATCAAAACGTGGTCGATTTGCGATTCTGTCTGCTGAGGTGATCTCCATGTGTACCGATACGGGAGGCTGTGCTGGAAATAGGTGCTACGAATGGCCATATTCTTGGAGGCGGCAAAATCTATCAGTCGTAGGCCGTTCTGGTTCGTCAGCTGGTGGGCGCTGAACTTTCCAATCGTTGGTCTGAACTCCTCCTCCTGGCCAACCTGAGCGTTCAAATCTCCTATGATGATCTTGACGTCGTGGCTTGGGCAGCGGTCGTACTCGCGTTCGAGCTGCGCGTAAAATGCGTCCTTGTATCAGTGCTTCCGGAGTGTGGGCTATGCTATGCTGAAGTTAAAGAAACGGCCTTTGATGTTTAACTTGCAGATTCGTTCATTGATCGGCCACCACCCGATCACGCGCCTTCGCATATCACCCATCACTATGAAAGCTGTTCCCAGCTCGCGTGTGTTGCCGCAGCTCTGGTAGATGGTATGATTATCTCTAAACGTTCGCACCATTGCTCCTGTCCAGCACACCTCCTGTAGCACTACAATGTCGAAAACGCGGATCTTCAGTACATCGGAGAGTATACGAATACTTCCGATGAAGTTGACAGATTTGCAGTTCCACGTACCGAGCTTCCAATCGCTAGTCCATTTCCGTCGCTGTGGTCTTTTCCGATTGTTCCGGTCCGTATACTCTCGTTGACGTTCCTGTACTGATGTGTTTTTACGGTTGGATTGCAGGGCCTGACACAAACCCCCTGGATTTCCGAAGGACCATTCCCCCTAAATGTTCGGAGGACCATAGTGCGCAGTTTAGCTTAGAGTCCAGCCATTTACCGTGCCTCCAGATAACCTTCAGTGTGCTGAATACCTTTGCCGAAAACACCAACCTTTTAACTGATAAGGATTTTAAGATACAGACAATTGAATGAAATTTGTCACTATCGCCATCAAGCGGATGAATTCTCAATCAATTTTTTTTTTATCGCCAGATAGTCCTTGATCTGCTGAATAACTTTGCCGAAAACACCAACCTTCTAATTCATTGGGATGTTAAGATATTCATTTGATGCCAATTTTGGACCCCTCGTGTCCACACATTCTCCGTTACCTAGAAAAGGGGGAGGGGTCTGGGGGGATGTCTCAGCCAAGGATTGTAAGACCAACTAATCGCATTTACTAATTTTCCGGCATTCTCACTACATGCCCTGCTAGCTTTGGCGAATTTCTGAATACTAGGTTCACCGTAGAGTTGTGTTAGCTTGTAATTCATTCTTCTCTTTTTTACATCGTTTTCACATACATACTAAAGGATGTTCGATGGACATTACGTCTGTTTGTTCTGTATTACGGTTAGTCATTTCTGCCATTGGTTTTAATATTGAAGATGAAAAGTCGACAGAATGTTACATCTGTTCAACTGAGCTCTCAAATCATAGACTCTTTTCAGAGGATATTTGCACGTATCGTCATAAACTAATTCCTTCATATCAGGCGGTATCATCATCTGATAAGCTGTAAAAGATCATTGTGTATACCTATCTTGTTGCTGATATGAAGATGCAGTGATCGTCTTTCGCCCGATGAGAAAACAAACTATCAGTTTGTCGCAGTATGAGCACGGAAGTTATTAATTTGGATTCAATCAATAGACAACACAATGATTTGGATACCAGTCAATACGACCTATCGGACACCCGAAGTGGGAAAGTTAAACGAATCGTTCGGTTTGTTTGTACAAAAGTTTGTGCTGGAATTATCATTCTGGGGATCATTTCCATAGTTATTATTTGTGTTGCATTTCTCGTTAGCTACGAAAATGATGCTGAAGTTACTCTCACCGTTGGCGTACTGAAAAAGGACTTATCATCAGGTAGGCATGGGCGTAAATAGCCATTAGACTTGAGGGGGGCCACGGTCCCTTCACATGAGAGATAAAAGTCGTGAAGGAATTAAGGCTCAAGAATCCATCATTCAATCATCAGCAATCATCAATAATTAAAAACCAATTTTTTCGTTCAAATTTCAATCGATCCTTATGAAAATCTATCATCGTATTTCAGATCGCAAGTGCAATGCAATGATAGTTTTTCTTGAGCATTGCTTCGATTTTGAGCCAAAAAATTGGTTTTGAAAATTTGTAAAACGAAGATGGGTATTTTCCTCTTAAGTAACATTTCATGGTTATTTCATGGTTATTTCATGGTTAATTCAACGGACTACATATGGTCTAATTGAATGATCTTAAAACTAATGGAATTACTTCAAAACAAGGGCTAGCGACGTCATAACAACAACAAACAAAAATTTGTCAACATAATCGGGTCACAACATCTTACTAATTCTTCCGACATGAATGAACACTTAGCTTCACAAAATATAGCCAAAAAGTCTAAAAACAAAAACAACGTGATTATGGATGGAACACACTTATACCAAATATATCATCTTATTCAGGTTCCCAGATATCGTATTCGTTGTAGAATTCTCTGTAGCAAACTCCAACGGGCCAAGTAGAGCGACGCATAGCAATATTCCTGAATTCTGCTTCAATTCCAATTTTGAACGAAACATACGGCATTGTGGAAACGTCCTTCCAGTCAGCGACAAGTTTCTACACTGTAACATTTTTCGATCCGATTGCAGTTGACACCATCCTAAGCATTTGATTTTCGCTCACAGTATTTCTCAATCGAGTGAAGAAAAGCCAAAATTTGTCCCGAGGTACAAATGAAATTGAGGAAGTTTCATTAGAGCACTTCGAGCCATGCATCAATTTTCTATTTGACTTCGGGGAAGATCGAGCCAAAGGAGGACTATCATTGATCGATGTTGTAGTAGCAGTGCGATCACTCTGGTTGGCAATAGTGCGTTGGATGACAGCAATTTCCTTTTTCAGCTCCAGTATATCGTTCGCAAGTACCATATTCATCGACTGGTTGTGTTCGGGGGCGAAATTCGATCGCTTTGAGAGCAATGATTTGTCATTCCGTATTTGGCTCATCAGGCTGGTACAGCTTACGCACAACCACCAAATACAACGCACTCTGCATGATAGGCATCAGTGCAAAAGCCTTGGTATATTGTATACGTTTGCCCATCAGTAACAGCAGTGTTACACTTCGAGCAGATCGTTTCATTTGTTGTTTCCATCTCGTGCTTTACCGATGAATGTTGCGATGCAGCGTAAAACAATGGATGCGAGCAGAGGCACGATTCCACGATATTTTTGCCGGCTTAGAGATACTACAGATAACAATTTCTGCTACTATCGACGAACTTAACGGATGAAGACGAATACTTTGCGTAATAACATACACAAACCAGAAATAAAACAAACGAATTTCACGAAATTTAGGGAAAATCGGTAGCGATCGAGCAAAGCAGCAACAATTGCGCTTACGTCCACAACATGAAGAAACAAGAATTACAATGCTATAATATTTGTCAACCGATTATAGCGGCGCTCCTTCATTAAAACTAAAAATCAGTCAACATCGATTGATCAAACTCTTTTTGATACCAAATGTCATTTATATGGAAAAATAGTAAACGTATTTAAAAATCTATTTTTTCATTTTATACTGCCAAGATGACGTATTCAACCCAATCACATAGATCGCGCATGAAATACAAAGATTGAAAAGCAGACTATAATCAGGAAACTAATTTATCTTTCCAATTCGATTTGTACTACAATTTTGGCAGAGTTATAAAACAAGATGAAGTTTTCAATGTATCAGTTGAAATATGATTCAAGATCAATGTGAAGTTCTAACCTTTTGAAGCCAAACAAACAAGCCTTATAAAAAACGCTTGCAAGTTTGAAAATATGGATTATTCTTGCTCAGCATTTCTGTAGCGAGCGATTCATTTCTCTAAATCTCTCGAAACCGAAATTCAGGACCTATGTTCAGGATTGAATAATACCTTTTCTGTTACAGTTGAAAACTGCTGCTTGACTAACTGCTGCTGAAAAAGAAATAATACCACACAGTGAAACTTCAACATATTTGCTATAATTTTGCTGAGCAAACTTGTATCAACATAGTTTCCCCTTTTTTAGTTATAGCAGTTTCAAAATTAATTGTCTTGAACGAACTATTGCTCCACCGGAAAGCGTTCGAATCTAATGTGGGGTAAAAGTTTGCTGGCCGAAACACAAAATATCAACACTTTTACGACAGACATTCTTTATACCAGTCATAAACTTATGTTTACAGATAAATACACACTAAATTTTCATTAAAAAATTGCCCAAAACAGGGTCGATTGTAATATACTCCAAAATAGCAGTTTTTCGCAAAACTTACTAAAAATGTAAAATTTTAGTGACTTTTTGCACGATCAGGCAAACTTCGCTTATCTTGAAAATCATATGTGGATTTGGAATAGTTTGTATATTTCTCCGCGAGTTTATATATGGGTCGAACTTTTGCCCCGCAGATTCGAACTTTTGCCTCACTATTGGCCAAAAATTGATTACAAGCATTTATGTAGTAAATAATACACCTCAAAGCATCCTTAGGATTATTACTAAAAACGCCCTTACATAAAAAATCTAAGAAGATTTTATCCTTATATGTTTCCATGCAATGAAGGTTTACCCAAAAATAACAATTTTACGCAAAAAAAAAAAAATAGCCATAACTTTTCCAAATCTTAATCGATTCTTATGATAATTGTAGGGAAAGTCTCTTACTTGAATAGCATACGGATCACTATAATATTTATTAGTTTTGATTTGAATGGAGCTAGAAATATTAAAAAGAAACTTTTGTCCCACTCGAACTTTTGCCCCATTATACTCTATTGCTCAATTTTGTGCTACTAAAAATCGAAAACCAAATCCAGCCAGTCTTAAATCATAAATGTACGACTGAGAAAAACATATTTACTGAAAAATACATGTGCTCATTCTTGAAAAAGAATAAGTTTTTATACAAGTGACTGACATAGATATGTATAAGTAAAGGTCGCCTAATGAACTGCTGTTTCATTGGACTTGGTAATCTGAGCCAAGAAAATTTAAGAATATTTTGTGATTTAACATGCATAACATTTTACTGTTAGTGTAACTTACAGAAAATCGTTCGTAGTTAGTCTTTCTAAACTTGTTCAAGCTTGCAATAAAAACATATAAAAAACACATATGACAAACAAGCAGAAGCAAGTTTTATTTATGTCGCAACGTCTTCTAATTACAGAATTTTTACATGAATGCATAACAACAGATTTGATGTAGAGACGTACACCGCCGAGGACCTGGGATCAAATCCCATCCTGGATATAGTAGTTTATGATTAAAAAAGTTATAGTGGCGACTTCATTCAGAAGGGAAGTGAACTAGCCCAGGGTTAAAAATCTTGTTAGCAAAGACAAAAAAAAAAAAAAAAATGATGGAATGTCCATAAGACGCCAAAAAATGTTGCGTTATAAAAAATATTGAAAAAAAGGTCGCTTATAGAATAATTACAAGCGTGTTTGAAAAATCTTCGGTATGAACAAAGTTTCATGTTTGTTACAGAAACAAATAGTAACATTGTCTTAGTATCTTATCAATTTACCTTTTCAGTCGTCGCGCTGTTGTATTTTGTACAACACTAGTGAAAAAAGCTTGCTTTTCGCTCACAACAGCAGCGGGGTGGTTCTTACGGTGGCAAACCGCGCGACGACCGGAAGGTTAAAAACTTCAGAAAAATGGTGTCAACATAAAATTGAAAAAAAAACCGACATCTACGACTTTACTCAGTTCGGTGTTGTTTTTTTGTACGAATTTGAACATGCATTTAACGCGATTTATATCATAAGGGCATGTTTTTGTTATAGTTTCAAATATATAGTCATTTCTTTTTCATTTTTTTCGCGGGGGCCAATCCCTTGATTCGGGGGGGCCAGGCCCCCCCTGGCCCCTTCCTATTTACGCCAATGCAGGTAGGCATACGTTCGCACATTTGGATTAGACGCTTTTTACCAGCCTATCGACATGGATGGAGACAACATCTTCTATGGTGACAGAGGGTTCGATTGGCTTGTCAGATGGGTCGGGCTCGGGACATCCAGTTTACTGTCAATCGCTACAGTTGATATAGATCGTTGCACGCCTGATCTAACCTCGAAACTCCATATAAAAAATGTCAACAATTCCAGCAGTGAATGTCAACTCCATATAAAAAAAATCTGAGCAATTCCAGCAGTGAGCGTCAAAGAGCAGGACAGTCAATTTAGCGTGATGAAAGAGGGACAGAGAAGGTGAATTTTTCGTGACGTCACGAAGCTAGAGTTGCTCGCTGTCACTATCATCGCTTACAATTTGCTGATTTGTACAGTCCGACTGCGATACGATTCGGATCAATCACATCAGCATCATGCTGTCTACTCCATCACCAGTGCATTGATGGCGATAGAAGTTAAGTTTAGAATTAAATTAAGCAAATATAATGGCAATTTATCAGTACGATATTTTTGACAGTGCTGCAGATAGTTTGAAACTATGTGTTGGTCACTGAAAAACATTAAAAGCATGGATAATTACCACGTGATCACTCATTCTGTAGAGATTATGATCTAGAGTGCGATGTCGCATCACTGCTGTTGGTTGTCAAATCAAAGTGATATTGATAGTTTTAGAGCATCAGCCATCAGCTGATATGATTGACATTAAGCAACTCTGCACGAAGCACTCTTCAATTGCCCACTGCACTGTGACGTCACACATCAATTTTGACAGGTACTGGTCCTGTTGTTTACAGTTTGGACTTAGTACTTTTTTCGAATCTTTCTTAATTTCGTGAAAGTTTGCTGCGAGGAGAGGTAAAATCCACTGCAGATACCCACGGATCGTATTATTCTATCTTCCTACCGTGGAAAATCGTCACCATCAGCATGCTGGTGATAGAAATGCGAAGATGAAAAAATGATGGAAAAAACGACCAAGTCCGAAACGTAAACAACAGGACCAGCAGCTGTCAAATAAGTGAGGTTAGGCTCGTCATATGCAGCGCTCTATAGGTCATGTCCAAGATGTGCTTTTTACTGAATTTTCTTCTTGTTTTTGGTGTTACGTCTTAACTTATACAGAGCCTGCTTCTCAGTTCAGCGTTCTTGTTAGAACGTCCACAGTTATTAACAGAGAGCTTTCTTCGTCAATTAACTAACCACTTTTGAACATGGGCTCGTACTGGAGCATATACAACGACAGAACGTTACTTGATTTTGCAACAATCATTTCGTGATGTTTGCTAATGTGCGTAACATTACTGACTTGACACTTGATGGGCCACATTTCGTTACGTCGAATCTATGCCGAATGAGCCCATGCATTAATGTCACCAGTTATCACTACTGGCTGCCGATTAGCTAGTTTGGTTATCATCCTATCGACCATGTGAGAAAATTCCTCAATCGACCACCTTGGGGACACGTAAAAGCTGCAATAGAACACGCCGTTGATTTTTGCTATCGCAAAACCGTCATTTGAGATAGAGACTACTTCTTGAATTGGGTATAGTCCTGTCGTCCCAATAGCTGCTAGCTGTTGAGACCTATCCGCCACACAGTTCCCGTTGTTGGCTGGTATGCGGTATTGGTCCGATAGTAACACCACGTCGGCCTTCGTTTCCGAGACTAACTGCCAAAGCAGCTGCTGGGCTGCATCACAGTGGTCTGATATCAACTATGTTACTTTCGTTTTGGCTGAGGGCCTCGCCTACTTTCCTACGTTTTAATATCTTCGGTTTAGGATGCTCCTTGGTCGCCGTTTTCGGTTGTCTCTTTTTTCCAACTCGTATCCAAGGGGCAACCCTTTGCTTTGCTTTGCACCCGTGGTTCCTGTGGAAGCACTGTCTGATTCGGGCTATCCTGTGGCTCTTTTTTGTTGACTTTCTTGGACTAAAACGTGGTGTTGCCCCCCACTATTGCCATGTCCTCTTGATCGCGGAGCTTGGCTCGTGCCAGCTTTTCTGCTCTAGAGGACGGTCACTTAGGTCACTTTTCCCTTAGCAATCATGCATCTTTTCGCCATGTATTCATCCTTGGAAGGACTCCTCTTTCGAATCGCGTATCGAATAATATCATCTGATATATTCGCGTTACCTGTGAAGGAACACACTCCAGTCTGGCACGATTTAGTGTCTTTTTGCCTTCTGCCTTGCCAAGTTGTGCCTTGGCTTTCTCGTAGTTCTGCTTTGCAGCTAGACAATCATTTTGTCGCAATTACAGCAGACTTGTTTTCAAGTCCTTGCTGATATTGTTTATGCTCTCAATAAAACCGATGATGACATCTAGTTGCTCAGCAGCCACCTGCATTTTCGGGAGGTACTCCCTATTGCGATCCATGGCCTCGATTAGTCCCTACCCATCAATCACCTCACATGTTGCACTATTTAACTTAAGTTGATGTTGATCGCCTCCTTGGTCGGAGCCTTAGACGGTTACTGATGGGTCCAGAAGCCTCTCTTTCAGATACCGCTAGTTATTTGCTTTGATGAATCTATCCATCTTCGCTAGAATAATCGCCTTCGTGATGCCCGTGATGCCATGGTTATCTGTGCAAGCAGGGAGAAGCAAGCCCTCTTCCTTGCCAGCATGTGACCAAAATACTCGCCGGAGCTGGTTACCAGATCTTCACTATGGTTGCTCGTTCGCCGATCGCCTCCGTCTGGAGGTAGGGGTATCAGTTACTGGGCAAGATGCTAAATACCGCACAATGGGATCTATATCATTCCTTCAGTTCAGATACACAAAGCAACACGCCGCCCGTGATTTTTCTCACGTTACTTTCATCTTTTCTAGTCCGTTCTTTGTTTCTGGGTTCTTCGATCCCCTCTCACCGCACATGGTCTTTTGTCATTACAAAAATGATCAGCTTTGTTTGGGCCGTTGTCTATAAAAGAGTGCATGGTAACACTTCAGTCGTCGCGCTGTTGTATTTTGTACAACATAGCTGAAAAAATCTCGCTTTTAGTTTACAACAGCAGCGTGGTGATTCTGACGGTTGCAAACCGCGCAACGACTGTAAGGTTATTTAACTGTCCTGCTATTTGACATTCACTGCTGGATTTTAACATATGGAGTTTCGAGGTTATGTCAGGCGTGCAACGATCTATGGCCAAATCCCTATACTCATTTTATAGAACCACATGATTTACGGGAGGACTCTTCACAACACTCCACCACTCCTGATTACACCTTCAGTCCTTCCAGTATTCTTCTTCTTGGCTTTAACGTCCCCACTGGGACAGAGCCTGCTTCTCAGCTTAGTGTTCTTATGAGCACTTCCACAGTTATTAACTGAGAGCTTTCTATGCCAAAGTTGCCATTTTCGCATTCGTAGATCGTGTGGCAGGTACGATTATACTCTATGCCCAGGGAAGTCAAGGAAATTTCCATTACGAAAAGATCCTGGACCGACCGGGAATTGAACCCAGACACCTTCAGCATGGCTTTGCTTTGTAGCCGCGGACTCTAACCACTCGGCTAAGGAAGGCCAGTATCTGGTCACTATATATCTTCTCCGTTGTTGTTATGGAGTCACGTCAACCGTGCTAAATCATTGCCTGGTGTACCTATTTCATAGTCAAGTTTTCTTCTGGTGGTCGTTCTGCACAAAAGCTAACGGAAGCTAATGAACTAAGACATTTTTAAAGCTATCAGTAATTCTCACCTTCACTTCAATACCTATAGAGCAAGACTTCTGGTTCGACAAGGCCTTGGACGACTTGGAGGATGGCCTCAACACGCCAATAAATTCAAAGAAAGCGCAGAATATCATCCTGTTTGTAGCAGACGGGTTTGACCCTGATGCAATCAGCTCGGCGCGTATTCGCCACTATGGGACCAATGGGTCATTTGCATGGGAACGCTTTCCCCACGTGGGTGTTGTGCGGTGGAATAAGCGATTAGCAGTTGGCACAGGGATGTTTGGCGGGGTCGGAGCCCATAGTGGCACGTCGGGATTAGACTCCAGCGTTTTTCCAGATGACTGTCTTCGTATGGACGACGATCGCACACATGTAGAATCAATTCTTTCATGGGCTCAACAGTTGGATTTGAAAACAGGACTCATCACCAATGGAGATTTGCGTAGAGGCTCGTCAGTGGCTCTGTATGCTCACATTGCAAACAATAGTTGGGCCTGTCCGTCAATGCTTCCTGATCGGACACAACTTCCCGGATGTCTGGATGCGGAAACACAGTTGCGATTCAATGAGCCTGGCAAAAAACTTAATGTGATAATGGGCTGGGATACGCTTGAGGAGATGTGTGATTCAGAACACACTTTGAAAATGTCTTGGAAAGATGATGGCTATTCAATAGCCGAAGCAGTCTCAGACTTCTTGCCACATGTTATCGACGATGACACTGAATATGTTCGAGCCTTACTTCCGGGAACACTACGTAGGGGCATTCCACTGCAGACAATGATCACGAAATCATTGCAGATTTTGACTGAGGATTCTGATGGGTTTATTCTGGTAGTTATGTGTGAACCTGTCAGCAAAATAGATGAAGGCGTCGACATCATTGAGCTAGAGGAAGCCGTCAAAACTGCTTTGAGTTCTTTGGGGTAAGTATGTATACCACAGTTAAGCAGAATTTTTGCTTTGGCTTCTTTATCTTATTTATTTAGCTTTAGCTTATTTATTTTTGACGAAACTAAACATTTTCTGGTTTCGATCCTTTTTACTTCGGCGCCATGTTGAATGTGCTAATTTGCTTGACCGTAATGTTTCGAAAAACTATAAGATAACTTTTGCGAACACATTGCTGAAAAAACTCCCTAAAGCTGTTCAGGATTAACTATCAAAACTATGGAAAGACAAAGCTCTAATAACACGCCGTCTTTTCAAATTCTAATAAATTGAAATAGGTGTTTCTAATAAATAATTCGAGGTGCTTGTCTGACAAGTTTACACATTTTTTCAGGAGCTCAATGGAAGACACTTTGATGATTACCACGTTTACTCCAGTTTTCAGTAATCAGCAAGATAACACAAAAGATGAAACAAAAGATTCAATAATCTACGCAATAGGTAAGCTTTGTCAGTATGCTTGTCCGTTATTCTAATGAAGTATAGTATACTTTTTGTGTTTTCAGGACCGATGGCGCATCTTTTTCGTAACTTGCATGATCCAACCTACATAGCTCATGTTATATCATATGCAGCTCGTTTGGGAAGGTTTCGAGACAGTTTGCTGGCTAATTCTTTACTTCAGTGGTTTTAGAAATTAGGAAAAATATTATATACAAAGAAGTTTTTTTAATTTGTTTTACTAAAGGCTGACAATTTTGGATGGACCATCAATCTTTCAAAGGTTCCTGATCTTGATGACACAATATAATGGCAAATGCCCCAGACCGAAAACCCTCCTCCCTCCCTAAAAGCATAACATAATTTATGGGCGTGATGCATTGACGAAAATGAAGTACTTTAAAAAAATGAAGTTTGATAATTATGAGCTATCCTAATGGTCAAGCAAACCTTAACTACAATTCGTAGTTGCTAGTTCGTGATTGAACAGAATAATCGAAATTGCACAAGGAACCAACAGACGGAGCTCGAGAGTAGCTTACTATGTTCAGTGTACAATATCGAGAGTTTCGAACATTATAGGCGCCGGCCACGTCCTTGCGGCCATTGATGAAGGGAAATACTTAATCTTAATGTGACATCCATTGTTACTGAAGACCGAGTAGACCTCTGCATCTTCATGGTTGTCTCAGGAAGGATTCAGAAGCTATACAATCTGGATTGACCTTGATAAGTGATGCGAATCATGTAACCTCAATTTAAAGTCTTGCATATACATAGATGAAGACTAATGGGAAGTATGCACTTCAACAGAAAAGTAATCGCCTATCTAGGGAAATTTCTTGCAAGAAATGCTCAAGGAAAGCATTTTCCTTTGATCGCAGTACGCAGTTGAAAAGAAATGTCAATTTAAATGGAGCTCATTGTAGAACATTTGTTGACCATTTCTTGCGCAGAAATTTTTACTTTTCTTGAGCGGAGCAGCATACCTAGCTTAAATATAAAATATGACTTGTGACGGACGTTTCAGAGTTTGTAAACACGAAATAGGATATGTCCTTTGTTATTTCATGTTACTGAAAATACAGTGAATGCCTGAAAACTCAGTGCTGTGCCAAAAACATGCGTGCCACTCAGAAATTGATTGTGCGTCTCTCATTCTTTGCGAGTAAACTCAAAGCAAGGTGCAGGAGACAATTTGTTTTTGTGCGAGACAAAGCAAAACACAATCTCTACTCTTCTCCACTCTAGAATATTTTCAACAAAGCAAGCTTTGAAAGTGGACGAGCTTAGTGCTTTGCAAAAAATTATAGTTTTGGATCTTTACTCTCAAACCACCAACGTCTGACTTTTCATAAAAAATGAACTTTCAAAAATCAATTCCGGATTCAAATGGGGTATATTCGTTCCGGAAATGATGGTAGCGGTAAGAAAATTATTCATTGTGTACTTTCTATGAATAAAAAGATGCCAGAAGGTCGAATGACATTGGTTCTCATTGATTCTGGCCATTTCGGATACCCGGTCACTTGGCACCGGTTCCTGAATGTACCCAAAGAGGAGATTTTTTCATGATTTTTTATCCTGATCACCATAGCTATAATGCCAATGACCAGTATGAGGTTCTGGCCACATCCGGATACCCTGGAATCGGTTCCAGCAGGGCTTCAGAGGGACTCTTGTCTAATCCTATTCACTCATCGTGCGGCAGCTCAAAATTCATGTTTTTTTTTATCTTGAACATCATAGCTTTTATGCCATGAACCAATTTGAAGCTCTGGCTTCTTCCGGATACCCCGGAATCGGTTCCAAGGGCCTCAGAGGGACTCTTGTCTAATCCTATTCACTCATCGTGCGGCAGCTCAAAATTCATGGTGTTTTACCCTGAACGTCATACACAGAAAAAAATCCATTCTCGTATCCGTGAACAGCAGACGTGAACTCGTCAACAACAAAAATACACCGTGAACTAGATCATGTTTATGTGACCATTTGCTAAGTTTACCGACGATTACTCCAGAAATGGTTCTGGCAAGGCTGCATATGTACCCTTTGTAGGCTAGGATATCGACTCATGGAGGTTACACTATGGAAACCATATTTGTGGAATCCATTGAAATAGCTTTGGATCCATATCGATAACTCAAAGAGACACTTCTGTCTAACAAATAATGAATCAATTGTAAGAAGTATTTGTGAAAGATTGTTATAAAGAATACTGAGAAGGAAGAAAAATCATCTCAGTAGGTTTTCGTATAGAAATTCGCCAACACATTTTATGTGAACTTTCAAAAATAATTAAAAATTTTGCCTCAAATTGTTGTAATTCTGCTACAGCATTTATATTCAAATGATATGAATAATTACTAAACATAACATCCCTGAGGTACTAACAGGAACCTCATTACAATCTGCCATAAATAAACCCTGTTATTGCACTTGCTTGTAAAGAATACTGTAAACAACTTATTGCTTCCTCTAAAATTTATTTGTAAGTTCTATCCAATTGTTTTTAAAATACACTGTTTTTTTACTCAAAAAAAAAAAACAAATCAATTCTTTCACTGTTTCCTTTATCAAGTCTGACAGATATTCCTTTCAACATCCCATTCTGAAGTATTTATCGAAAATGGTCTATAAATTATGTTGAAAAAATAAAATGTTTAGAGAAATTTCTAACACATGTTCACTACAAATTATCTCAACTATTTCATCATACATTTCCTTTGTAAAGTTTTCAGCAATTCGTTCACCACGCCAAATATATTATTATACAATTTTTGTTCACCTTGATGCAATTGGCCAGAGCTAAGTATAATTTTATTTTTAGTATATCAGTTAATCTTGTGGCAGAAGTCCATAAAATTGAAATAATAAAGAAATTTGAAAATGTCTTTCAAAGTCATATGTTGAACTTCTATATCATTTGTAAACCTTTGATGCTGGTTTATAAAAATCTAAACAAAGCAATGCAATAACAAATATTTGTGAGGAATATAATTTTGTGATCATACGTTTTGAAAATGTCAAACGACATTTTTAATAAAGGATTTGAAGTTAACAACTCCGAAACAATATCTGAAGTAAAACAGTTGTGCCCTTGAATGAACGTAATCACCAATAACGGCCGATGGGATTAAATTATTGTTCCTTGAATGTGTATGAGCATTAACTGAAACATACTGAAACTACCAATAATTCTCGCATAATTTGTGTTCGCACTCTTAAACCCATTGGTAACCATGTGTAGCTTGTTTTAACTGAGAATAATAGGGGAAAAGGTGGTAAAATGAACACCTTAAGAATATCATCTTGTTTCTGAAAAAAACGAGGAATTTGTATAGGTATTTCGCACAACGTCAAAAATAGGAATGTTATCTATAGCAGAGAAACGAATTCAGACTAAATTAGTTAAATCATCACATATTTGTATCGCTAGCAAAAAAGGATGCAAATGTTCTTTTTACCTGCACTATGTGGATAAAATGAACATCATGCAAAAAACGTGAGCAACACAAATATTTTTAAAAATTTTCACTGCATTTCCGAAAATATTTCCATTGATGATTGTAACCCATTTAAAGAGAAATCTAAAGGTATCAAATTTGACCTCCGAGCTAAAAGTTACGTCAGATCTAATTTTCAAACGTGGTTTTCTAAAATCTTAGTTTTTATTGATTGACTGTAATTGACCTCCATATCAACCCGAACACTCCAATTTATGCTCAAAATCGACCGTGTGAAATTTTGGAATTTGAGATTTATGATAATTATCCAAGAAGCTGTTCAATGTTACCCTGGATTACGGTACATAGAAAATGGAAGTAAAAACATGTTTTTGCACATAAACATAAAACTTAATCTCTAAGTTAAAATAGAACTTGAAACCAGTCGACAAATGTTTTCCCGATTTTGTCAACCCTAAATGCAGCATGGGGCTGACAAAATCGGGACATTACTATATATACTCGTATGTGACTAGAACCTCATATTGGTCCATTATAGCGGAGGCGTGCAGAAAAAAAAAATCATGAATTTTGATCCGTCGCACGATATAGGTGAAAAAATTACTGAACCTATTTTGGGGTATCCGGATGTGACCAGAACCTGGTCCACGGCATTATTGGTATGATGTTCAGGATGAAAATTCATAAATTTTGAGCCGTCGCACGATATGAGTGAATAGGATTAAAAAGTGTCCCTTTAAGGCCCTGCCGGACTTGATTCCGGGGTATTCAGATGTGGCCAGAATCTCATATTAGTCCATGGCATTTTGGCTATGGCGATTAGGATAAAAAATCATGAATTTTGAGCCGTCGCACGATATGAGTGAATAAGATTACAAAAGTGTCCCTCTGAGGCCCTGCCGGAACCGATTACAGGGTATCCGGATGTGGACAGAATCTCATACTGGTCATTGACATTATAACTATGGTGATCAGGTTAAAAATCAAGAATTTTGAGCCGTCGCACGATATGAGTGAGTAGGATTAGAAAAGTGTCCCTCTGAGGTCCTGCCGGAACCGATTCCGGGATATCCACATGTGGCCAGAACATCATACTGTTCTTTGGCATTATAGCTATGATGTTCAGGATAAAAAAATCATGAATTTTGAGTCATCACACGATATGAGTGAGAAGGATTACGAAAGTGTCCCTCTGAGGCCTTTTCGGAACCGATTCCAGGGTATCCGGGTGTGGACAGAATCTCATACTGGTCATTGACATTATAACTATGGTGATCAGGATAAAAATCAAGAATTTTGAGCCGTCGCACGATATGAGTGAGTAGGATTAGAAAAGTGTCCCTCTGAGGTCCTGCCGGAACCGATTCCACGGTACTCGGATGTGGCCAGAACCTTACATTGGTTCTTGGCATTATGTCTATGATGTTCAGGATAAAAAGTCATGAATTTTGAGCCGTCGCACAATATGAGTGAGAAGGATTACAAAAGTGTCCCTGCCGGAATCGATTCCGGGAAATCCACATGTGGCCAGAACATCATACTGTTCTTTGGCATTACAGCTATGATGTTCAGGATAAAAAAAATCATGAATTTTGAGCCATCACACGATATGAGTGAATTTAGGGGCCCAGATAGCCGTAGCGGTAAACGCGCAGCTATTCAGCAAGACCAAGCTGAGGGTCGTGGGTTCGAATCCCACCAGTCGAGGATCTTTTCGGGTAGGAAATTTTCTCGACTTCCCAGGGCATAGAGTATCTTCGTACCTGCCACACGATATACGCATGCAAAAATGGTCATGGCATAGTAAGCTCTCAGTTAATAACTGTGGAAGTGCTCATAAGAACACTGAGAAGCAGGCTCTGTCCCAGTGGGGACGTAACGCCAGAAAGAAGAACGATATGAGTGAGAAGGATTACGAAAGTGTTCCTTTGAGGCCCTTTCGGAACCGATTCCAGGGTATCCGGGTGTGGCCAGAAGCTCATATTAGTCCATGCCATTATAGCTATGATGTTCAAGATAAAAAATCATGAATTTTGAGCCGTCGCACGCTAGTATTCTTTAAGTTTCAGAAAATGTCAGTTGGTTTCGCACTGATTCAGCTGAAAAAGTATCAGCATACTTTATGCATGTTAGCGCGTACAGTGATACTTTTTCAAGTCAATATAAACTGTCAAGACTGAGTTTTATCACTTTGAAATGCAAGCTGAAAAGTCATCATTGTTGCCAAAACGAATGACGGGCTACTTAGCCTTAATGAAATGAATTCAAGTAAATTAGTTTACGCGTGTACGAAACGCAAAGAGTGAAAATGAGACAACTCGATACCACGCATCCCAAAGCACATTGCGAGTCAGCACTGCCTCGTGCACGTCTCCTTCAAATTTAGGGTGCTATCTCGCAGCAGCGCCAGTAGCATCGAAAGAGAATTGAGTCGCACCCCATCCCTGATTAGAAGGCAAAATTAATTGGTACAAAATGAGCGGAAAACGCTAAGCATAGGAAAGTTCAGTGTTATAAAAATGAAATATCCGGAAAACTCCAAAAAATTCGAATTTGACTATACCAACATTACTTCGCGAATATTAGGTATATGATTCATCGAGACTTGGATAACAGTAGCAAAGATTGCATCAATATTTTTCCAATTTTGCTTCAGATATTTCCGATTAAGGACTTGAATAGCAGTCGGCATTGCAGCAATATGCGAAGTGATTAACGTTTCTTTCATTGTGTAGATATTTTTAAATTTTTAAATAAATATATACAGGTCGGGCTCGATTATCCGGACTTTTAGACTTGATTATCCGGAATTTATTTTTTTATGTTCTTGTTCTGCAATATTGCCCCCTCGGCATCCCCGCAAATCCGGGCCTGCGTATAGGGGAAATCATGGGTTAGTAGTTTTCTCAGGATGCTAAAATTGTGTGAAGATTGGTTTAATCCGGAACAATTTTCTACAGATCTAGTCAATTTGTTTGCTTTGCGGATTGCTGAGTGGTGAAATCGCCAAGGGAAAAAAGCCACTCTATTACCTACAAACAAATAATAATAGAGCTCAATCCAACTCCTCGGCGGATTCGGCGTTTTTTTGTCCCATACTCTACAAAATCCCTAAGAATTGTTATAAGGAGTTTCTTTCTAAGAACTTTCATACTTTCATTGTTTTTTGAATTGTGTATTTTTGCTGATAAACATAATTTGATTACAATATTATTCGTATCTTTAAATATTTATTTCAGTTTTCCATTCGAACAAACCGATGCCTGCCCTATTTTGTTTGCTTAGGTTTCTTTTATTTATGCGTAGGAATAGAACATTCTATTAAAAGCATCAAGTTTTTGTGATAAATGGAACATATGCATAAAATTTAAACCCAGAGCAAATTTGTGATAAAGTATTAAAAATGTGAAAAGATTGAATCAAACCAAGCCATTGTTCCCCGTCAAAAAATATTGCTATTCGTGTCGCTCAAAATTAACTTTGAAATTTATTATTACTAAAGAATGGGGGTTACAAACTTGTACAAACGAATTTTTGTTTTATAGAATTGAAATCGTTTACCCTCAAAATTGACCAATCAGTACTTGCTATTTATCTGACATGTTTGTTCATACCAACATTTACAAACATCGTCGCTTCCTATGGAGCTTCAAACAATCATGTTTATAATGTTTGTGACTTTTTACTTGCTACTGAATTGCGCAATAGATTTTTGGTTGTTGTGATACTGTTATCAGCTTTTGTTTTAAATGGCATTTCAAAAATGAATGTTTAAATTTAGAACAGGGAATTTTGTTGGTTTGATTTTGGGAGAAAACACACATTTAAATTTCATCAATGTTGAGATCGTCACCATCTTCTTCCTCCTCGATAGGCTTCGATTTCTTGACCTCTTGCTTGACAGGTTCTTTGCGCAGGGAGTCGGTTTTGGCACGATCATCATACTCGATCTCGACATCGGAGTCATCTTCATCCTCGGACGATTCCTCTTCTTCCGCTTCCTGAAGCCACTTGACGAACGGAAGAGCCTTCTCGTGGATTTGCGCAGCTACCTCCTTGGAGACATATTTCTTGCTTACCTTTTGCGACCACTCGAGGATTGTCTTCTCATCCAGGATGTCAGTGTCGTAGAACAGCTTGAAGATATTGGGCACTTTTTCCATTAGTTTATCAGCATGCAGCGAGAAAATTTGCTCTAGACCACCGATTAAGTATTTTTGAGCTTTGAGGTCTTCATGGGTGAAACGAAGCAGCAATTTCCGATGCTTACGAACTTCTTGGACAATGTTAGCAGTGAACAATAGTTCAGCCAGTACAAGGGTCGATTTTGCCTGGATATCTAGGAGACCAGCTTCCGTAAAGAGTTCCTTATGAGTTTGAACATTCTCCAGTTCACCAGAATCGCGCTTCTTCTTCACCAGCTCATAAAATATGTCCAAGCGTTCCTTTTCGGTTTTATCAAAATCATCCGAAACTGTCATGTTTTTCGCCCCATCAGTCAAATCTTGCATACGAGCACGGACAGCTTCCTCCGAAGTGTCTACCGTCCAGTTAACGTCCTCATCGTCATCTCCGTTCATGCGTCCAGCTTGGCCATCAATGGTGTCATCGGCAGCGGTGGAAGCATCCAGAGTGCTGTCAGCGGCGTTCGAGTCATCGCCATTTTCGCCGCCCTTCTTAGCACGTGCTTTGCGCTTTCCCTCAGTCAACGACGCGCCCTGGTTTGCTGGGTTCACGTTCGGTGGATTCTTGATAATGAAGGTATTAACTTTGTGATTGACCTCCAATGGACCGTGGAATCCGCACGCTTTGCAACCCTGCGAGATGGTACCCTTCTTCGACGACACGATCAGATCAGTTTCGGGATTATCGCACTCCGGGCAAAGAACGAACTTGCGGATGAAACCATCCAGCAGATCTTGCAGCTTGTTGGCGTCGTGCGATCCATTGACGATGAAGCGTTCATTCTGGAAGAAATAATTAATCGATTTGATAGAAGTTTAATTGAGGTGTATTAGGTTTTTAGATTTTAGTTGGTACTATTATAATATCAACGTAAGAGAACAAGGAATATCGTCAAAATTAGAAAAAAAAAACGCCGATTCCGATATTCTATGGCAGATATTTCCAACAGACTCCTTCCTTACAAATATTCTATCAGGATTCGCATTAGAATTCTTATAGGGGCTGTCTAAGCTACGAGGTTTTTTTTCAGCTCGTGGGACCATCTACCCCCTTGTGATTATGGATCATACAAAAATCCCTACCATAAATGAGCACGTAGTTTAGGAATGGCCTCTCTGGAGTCACGTCAGAATTCTCTCCGTATTCTTATTAGAATTATTTTGGTACTACATATTGATCCTCTCAGGATTTTCAATAGAATCGTTTCAGGACTCACATCAGATTCCTTGGAACGATGAGAATTCTGGAAGGATTCTGATAACATTCGTAGATGTCTTTTGATGAGATCCTACTCCTAAAAGAATAGGATCCTATGATATTGGGAGTAGGAGATCCAACATTTAATACTTCTGAGAGAATTCTGATGCAAATTCTGAGAGGATTATATTGAACATCTTAAGCGGATTATATTGATTCTGATGAGACTTCTGAGGGGATTCTGATGAGAATCCGAAGAGGATTCTTATGAGAATTTCGTTGAATATGCTGTGAGTATTTATTAGAAATTTTCCAGATTCTCATTAGCTTTTTTCAGGATTACCAATAGAATCAACATTTCAGAAAATAAAGCATTGATCTTCCAAAATAAGAAAATGGATCTTTGTTACTAAACCTGAGTTTCAACATGACGATCGACCACATCCAAATACACTAAATTCAAATACTGGAAACAACAATCCGGGACTACTAAACAAAGCCCAAAATGGCAAATATACGTCCAGAATGCCCGAACTTTATCTCCAAAAGTATTATTATTTATCTTTATTTGAGTGGCTTTTCGCCCTTGGCGAGTTCGCCACTTTAAAACGGCAAAAAATCTGGCCAGGTGGGCTAGCCTAGGCAGCTTACATTGAAGATTTTCACAGATTTCACGATACTAATTACTTTACAGTTAACACATTCAAACAAACAGGTAAGACGAAAGGAACAATACTACAAGTTAAAATTTGAATTGAATAAAAAAGAAATCACTACAACGTATTTTTTAACGTTTAACGTTTACACGCTTCTTCTTTCTCTCTTGTTTCCACCAATTTCGGGCAAACTCCGGGTCTGTCCAAAACCGCCGTGGACTGGTCAGTACCAGTGATGGACTCGTGGGTGTTGGTCGCCAGCATTCTGTTCCTCCTACGAAGATGTGCCCAGCGAAAGAGGCTATGACGGGTGCGGGGAAAGACCACCCACCAGCTATTGGACCGATGAGCGACCGGTAGCAGCGGTGAGGATTCAGTAAAAGGTTGATCCTGGCAGCATCCCTGATTCAAGACGATATGCCTTATGTAGGAGGCTGTTTCTCTCCTCCAAAACATCGTATCGTATCGTGACGGAGGGGAGATCGACTGACAGCCTGGGTGAGTTGGCTACAAAGTAGCACAATTGTGCCTAACTTATTGATTTTTGTTTCTTTTCAGGATCCAGATTTCTTTCTTGTTGTGTGTTGTTCAGTATGTTGATACGGCCGCAGACGTGGGACTTACCACCTGAGTTTTGGGTGCTCAGGGTGCCCAGTTACGGGTTTCGTTGCCTAATGGTAGGTCAACGTTTTCACTGGCGTAGACGTGGTAAGAAGTTTAGGTGCTTGGGGAGCCCAAATCTCTCCAAAAGTTTTAATTTTTATAAAAAAGTGTTATTTGAAGTTTCGAATAATGGGTATTTCCTAATGATGAAAATTGGTCGTTTGGTTCTGAAACTGGACCCAAAATATTCACCTGTATTCTAAATAACCAGACTTGCTTACGATAGTCATTTTGTGTCGAGGAAATGTGTTTTTATAGGTCACAGTATGAAAATCAACATTAGCTCTGTATTGGAATTTCGCGATCGCATACCAAGATTTCTAGGAGCCCAGATAGTCGTAGAACGCGCAGCTGTTCAGCAATACCAAGCTGAGGAACGTGGGTTCGAATCCGTGGTCGAGGATCTATTCGTAAGGGACATTTTTTCAACTTTTCATGGCATAGAGTATCTTCATATCTGTAACAGAGTGGTAATGGCTAAGACCAAAGGTGTCATAGCGCCCCAAGAGAAGTCGCCCGAGTTGCTGCGGTCGATAATCGATGCATTCTTCCCGCATTGTTTTACAAGCCAATGGCCCCCAGCGCCGTATGCGGCAGATGAAGGAGAATGTGTGGCGAGGGTGACAAACGAAGAACTGGCAGAAGTCGCGTCAAACAAGTCACCGGGACCCGATAGTAGCCTGAATGTTGCCTTAAAAGCAGCAGTGAATGCGGATCCGGACATGTTAGGAACCCCGATGCAACGCTACATACACTACCCGCCATAAGTAAGGAATCGCATCACTTAGTATTGCAAAACCCCATTTGAATATTGCAGCACTCCGAAAAGTTTAGCATCACCTAAAAAATATAAGATCGAAATTCTTACTTCCTGCAAAACTGCGGTCTTCAGCAAAGTTGTTCAGGTGAAGTTTTGGATGCACAATTTTGCCGCTACGTGGCGCTAGTGTGTATGTAATTTGGTCATATTCCAGTAGACTCTAGCTCATGATCCTGACCATCTATAAAGTGGCGCTAGTGTGCTGAAATTCGGTCATATTCCAATAGATTCTAGCTCATGATCCTGACTACTTAGAACGTTTGTGTCTTCGGCAAAGTTGATCAGAAACTTGAAAGCAATTTGAGGCTACACTGTTTACAAGGAAGGGTCACGATCACGACCCCCGGGGATTTTAACCGGACTATTTTTGTTGGATTCTATATGTCAAAATATGGAAAAATCCAAAGCCTTTCGGGTGATGGGCCAGTGGTGTAGCCAGGAGGGGCTCTTAAAGGTGCAAATTTTTGCATATCGAATACAATAACAATGTAATACAACAACAATGTAATATCGAATATAACAATGTAGAATATAAGGTAATACTGTTTCTACTGATAAGGGAAGAAAACGACATGGCTTATGGTTGATTCTATTGGCTATTTTTTGAACTACACAAAATATGAAAGAGCATAAGTATGTTTTTATATGAATCGAAAGTGTCGCCAGTGTAGGCATTCATTGAAAAAAAAAATATAAACATATTGTAAGTTAATTTAAAATTATACCAAGCTACATTAGTTGCATACCTTGAAACTTCTTTTTCTGTTCAACATCCTACTGAATCAGGCATCAACTATCAATAATAAAAAAATATGTTAAATATTAAACATAAAAATAGAGGAAAATCAATTTTTTGTGTATAGTTTACGGATGGTTTTAAAATTGACACCAAGCATATCTTTCCATTCGAATGGATTTAACAGTAAATATCGGTACATTAAGTACAAGTAAAAATTTATTGAAAACAACTTCAAAGGGCTCATAGATGTATGTTTAATGTCTAGTTGTATTACATCGAGTGTACATTATAACGAGATTTGACTGAATATATATCTTACATATCGCTGTCTGCCAATTTGCAAAACATTGACCATAAAGTATTATTAACGTATCGAAGGGTTCCGGATGATTTGCAATCAGTGCTGTAAAACGGTGAACAGAGTCTGTTCATGTACACCATAAAAATGCTACTGCATCGGTGGTTCATTTTGTGCGATTGCGTTCTTACTTTCTTTGCTCACGATCGCCCGAACACATATACTGTAAAGGGCATCGCATCATTTTATTTTGACATGCAATCACGCGTCCGATTCCCTGTGATATTTCTACAATAACACCACAAATCGGTTACTTGTTTCAATACTGTCGTACATTAGTTTGTAATCTATCTATTATAATCATAATCCATCCAATTATTCACATAAAAAGCTAGGAACGGAAAAAAGAACGGCTGTGAGCAGACTCTGCTCATCCAGCAATCACACTCTTTTTACATTTGTTTTGTTCTGGTTCTCCGATGCAAGAATCTGTGACCAAATCGGTCGCTGTTGGTTCGTGAGCGTGTGAGTGTGGATCCTGCTTAATATTGGTTCATTTTGCGTAAACGGCATGATTCTTTCCACCACTGTTTGCAATATAATCGCATTTGAAAAACATCAAACCATATAAGGTTTTCAAACCGTTTAGAAGTAAACTGATTGGGTTGAAACGATTAAACTCGAAGAACATAGTCCCTGTGCCAAATATTGATGTTGTTTTTAGCTATCTAGTAGTTTATCTGTCAGAAACCAGAAAAAGTATTTATATGAACGGGAGAAGTACACATCGGGGTGTTGCGCGATACCAGATAGGCAAAATCTATCTCTTGATGCATTCAACATTTTTAAGGTATGTAGATTTATAGAGAAACCTTTATTAGATGTCCAAGAACTGATCAATAGAATAACTTTTTATCTTCCAACCAAATATGATCACAGAACCTCATCCAGAAATACCACCAAATCGTGATTTGACAGTTTTTCTGATGTGAGGAAACGTACGTTGACCAACTGCTGTCCCTATTATGGTAACGGTGATTATTTGTCAGCCACTGAAGTATAGTAGTCCAATCATCATCTACTCTACTGTAACATATTCTTCTGGCAATTGCCCTGATTTCATAATAAATTATAATTTCATCTTCTTTATAATATTTTTATCTAAAAAAATCCATATTATTTGAAATATACACATTCTACGGGGCTGCCCATAAATCACGTGGTCATTTTTTCCGATCTTCAGACCCCTTTGTCCTCTTGTGGTCTATCGTCCTTAAAAAAAATAAAATATTTATGACCTGTGGTCTTTTGGTAGAATCCCCCCCCCCCTCTCCTCCTGCCAATATGTTACCACGTGATTTATGGATGGCCCCTTATGTATTTTCCACATTTTGAGAAGTGTAGTTTTGAAAAACATTCGTAGGTCATCATTGTTTTTTCTTCTTTTACCAGAACAAACCGTATTTCCCAATCTCCTCCATTGTTAATAATGCCCTAATGTTTGCCCTTCCTGTCTACACTATTGGAGAAATCATGTGGCCTTTCACCATTTTCATGGTAAGGGTGAGAATAGCGTCAAGTGGTCGGAAATTGACACCAAAAATGTGTAGGTTTTTATAAAATTGTACTCACGAGTTTTCAACCGGATTACGCCTCTGGTATGATAAATGTACATTTTTAATACATGATATAATATACAATGATACATTCTAGCTGTAACTACTACTATCGGTATTAAAACTGAAGTTTTTAGGTGAATAAGAAAATTTTAAAATTATATTCGACGTGCAAAAAATGGCACCTTTAAGAGCCCCTCCTGGCTACACCACTGGCCCATCACCCGAAAGGCTTTGGATTTATCCATATTTTGACATATAGAATTCAACAAAAATAGTCCGGTTGAAATCAAGGGTGGGCGGCTCTTTATTGCTACCTCAACGTGTCGCTGGTTCTAAAATGTAAACAACCATACAAAATAACGACCAAACAATGATGAAGGCGTAATCAATTTTCTCGTAAATATCTATTTTGGGAATTCAGCAGAATTTTCTGATTAAATTGCCAACAGCGCACTGCAGTAGCACGTAGCAAATAACTGCTTGCAAACAATTTCTTTGAAGCGCATTGATTACCTGTAATTTTGCGAAGAATGATTTTCACTTTTCCGTGTTAAGCCTTAAAACTGGTTCTGGACTTAGGTTGGCGGCTTTTCAATTTTACTCCCAGTTGACAGCCGCTCTCCACCCTTGGTTGAAATCCCCGGGGGTCGTGATCGTGACCCTCCCTTGTTAGTAAGCGATTTTGATGCTACGTGGCACTTGTGTGTATGTAATTTGGTCATATTTCAATAGATTGAAAGCAATTTGAAACAGCACTGTTTGGTTAACTGTTTTGCCGCTAGTGTGCATGTAATTTTGGTTTTATTCCATATTCTAGCTCATGAGCTAGATGATCATGATCATGCTCCCGAGCTAGAAAGTTGTTCAAAAACAATTTGAGGAAACACTGTTTGGTATTTGGCAATTTTGATGTTTGCATATTATAAAAACAAACAAATACATCGATTCACATTGTAGAGTAAGGTGGGGCAAAAGTTCGACCTTAGTGGTAAAATCAAAGTTTCCAGAAAAACAATACCATTTGAAACAAAACTAACACCATACAGTGAACGTTCAACATATTGGCTATAATTTTGCCGAACAAACTTGTGTTAAAATATTTATTCCTTTTTAGTTATAACAGTTTCAAAATTAATTGTCTTAAACGAACTTTTGCCCCATCGGTGGGGCAAGATTTCGAATCAAGTGTGGGGCAAAAGTTCGCTGGCTAAAACACAAAATATCGATATTTTTATTACAGGCATACTTTACACCAGCCGTAAACTTAAGTTTGACGAAAAATACACACTAAATTTTCATCAAAATTTTGCCCAAAACAGAGTTAATTGTAATTTATTCAAAAATAGCAGTTTTTCGCCAAAACTAAGTGAAAAATTTAAATTTTGGTGACATTTTTTGCACGATCAGACAAATTTTGCTAAATTTGAAGATAACATGTGGGTTTTAGGCAATTTGCAAATTTTTCCGTGAGTTTATACATGGGTCGAACTTTTGTCCCGCTGATTCGAACTTTTGCCCCGCTATGGGCCAAAAATTGTTTCCAAGCATTTATGCAAAAACTAATACACCTCAAAGCATCCTTATGATAGGCTTAGAAACGCCCTTACATCAATTATTGAAAAAGATTTTATCTTCAATTGGTTCCACGTAACGAAAGTTTGACCAAAAATTACAATATTCACGTTGAAAAACAACAAATAGCCATAAATTTTCCAAATCTCAATCGATTTTTATGATATTTGGAATGAAAGTCTCTTACTTGAATAGCATTCGAACCACCATGACGTTTTTAAGTTTTGTTGTGAATTGAGCTAGAAATCTTTAAAAGAAAGTCTTGCCCCACTTTACTCTATTATATTATATTCCATCATGTTTCGATTTTTGTCCTAAGTGTACAAGTTTGTAGAAACATACTTTCTTTTAACTATTCGTGATTCAAAAATATTTCTATTCGCATATTTTGTTATTTCTCTCAAAATTATATTTTTAAACACCCTGTGGTGCTAACAGCAAAATTACTAACTAAACAGTGCTGTCTCAAATTGCTTTCAAGCTTTCTTAACAACTTCACTGTAGGCAAGAAATTTCTAGGTGGTCGGGATCATGCTAGAATATGGCCAAATAACATGCATAGTAGCGCCACGTAGTGACAGAATTGCAAACTAAACAGGGCTGCTGCAAATTGCTTTCCAGCTTCCGAACTACTTTGCCGAAGACACGAACTTTCTAATTGATCAGAATCATGGGCTAGAACTTGCTATAATATGATCAAATTACATCCACACTACCGCCACGTAGCGGCAAAATTTCTAACTAAACAGTGCTGCCTCAAATTGCTTTCAAGGTTCTTAAAAACTTTGTTGAAGACACAAACTTTCTAAGTAGTCGGAGTCATAAGCTAGAGTTTGCTAAACATTACCCAATAACATGCACGCCATCGTCACATAGCGGCAAAGTTGCGAACTAAACACGTGCTTTCTCAAATTGCTTTCAAGTTTCTTAACAACTTTTCTGAATATACGAACTGTCTAGGTAGTCGGAATTATGAGCTAAAGTATATTGAAATATGATCAAATAATATGTACACTAGTGCCACGTAGTGGCAAAATTGCTAACTAAGCAGTGCTGCCTCAAATTGCTTTGAAAATCTGAACAACTTTGCCGAAGACACGAACTTTCTAGGAGGTTGGGATCACGAGCTAGAATCTGCTGCAATATGCCCAATTTACATGCACACGTAGCGCAAAATAACCCATACAAAATTCAACAAATAAATGCCATAAGGCTGATGAACAACTTTGCCGAAGACCGCAACTTTGTAGAAAGTAAGGATTCCGAGTTATTACATCATAAATATTACTGTTTTTAGGTGATGCTACACTTATTGGGGGGTTCTGCAATATTCAACTGGGGTGTTGCAATGCTAGGTGATACGATTCCATACTTATGGCGGGTAGTGTAGATCAAGGAATCTTCCCGGATGTAAGGAAGCGACCGAAATTAGTGCCCTTACAAAAGGCGGGGAAACCACCAAGTGACCCGTCAGCGTATAGACCTATCTGTCTACTAGATACGACGGGCAAGTTGTTGGAGAGCTTTTCCCAGATGATTAACATAAATACTTTGAAATTTTACCAAAAAATCATTATTCAAATAGGACTACCGTGTACGCACCTAACTTTGCGCAGCTCCAAACTTTGCGCATTTTTAAGAAGCACGTAAAAATGATAATTAAGCATTGATTTTCTTAACAATTCAGTTTCAGCAACATGTTTGTTTATGTGAAATAAGTATTTGACATAATTATTTCACATTAACACGTGACGGCCGTGTATCCATACACGCAAAAAAATTGTGCGGTCGAAACTACTTCCTAATGGTTAACTTAAGCGCTCGCACTGACAATTTTAAGCAGACCACAGATTCACATGATTTTACAATGTCTACAATCGAAATCAGATTAACGAAAAAAAATTCTGTCAAATGTACCAGAAGGGCGGTGGGATGTACTACGAATATAGTAATTTTCTCTGAAATTCCATGATAGTTTTAAGGACAGGCATAGTCAGCTAAAATAGTAATTTTTTTCGCGAGCATAAGCGGCTACTGGGTGCACTGACGGTGCTTAAAACTTTTCTGTCGAAGTGCCGGGAACAGCCTAGGTCTTTCTGTTTCCGAATTTCTAGTATTTCATGTCGCGATAGATTATTACTGTCGCAGAATGGTATTCTTCTCAATCATAAGTAATCTTTTGATACGTAAAGTTTTAATAGTTATGATTTTTTGTCAGAGCCAAGCCCAACATGATACATATTACCTTTACATGAGAGGTACCTACCTTGTAGTCAAACTGAGTCTGCGCGCCCAGCTCGCAACCAAAGTACTTGGTTGGATACGTTGCCGGACGGCCAATTGCACGCGCCACGTCGGCCATGTTGACGATGACCGTCTTGATGCCGTTTCCCTTTCCTTCGACCTTGGCATTAATCCGGGGCATTTTATAACGGTAGAACACATCCGCCACATTGCGGTTGACGTTTACGGTACCCATGATGGCGATAGGACGTTACTTTACTCTTAGATGGAACAAGTGACACCTGCGAATTGCATGCATATCGGTTATATTCCGGAAAATGTAGACAAAGCAATAGTACTCACAATCAGTAAGATAAAATCTTTCAATCTCGATAGTATTGGTATACTCTCTTCTCAGAACGAACTATGATTTGTCTCTCACTTGGGATCGATTTTAATCCGGAATGATACACGTGATGGACTTCTGGCGGGTCCTGCCAGTTTACTGTCGCCCTGTAAGCTTATATCGTCTAGCAAGCCAAATTCATTTGCTGACACTGATGCGAGAGGATGGGACCGCTCAGTTTAAGTTTACAACTGTTAGGTTTTACTACGATGTTGTCGATGATGGTGACAATTGAGTCTCCGTCTCCGATTTGTGGTTCCACGGTTGATATCAAAAGCATTTGTATATGGATTACGGATTCGTGTATTCTGCTGACGCGCAATGGTGCTGATTTCACGGCTCGATTAGGAATTTTACTGTGCTGTATGGCTACTGCCTTCAAATAATTTATGGGTGGAGTTTGCTGCGCTCCCGTAGACAATGATAGAACTTGACGCGATTTCGATTGCTCACACTGCAGCACTTATCTAAGAGTGGAAAACGAAAAAGGAAACAAAACAAAAACAAAATAAAGAAGTGCTAGCAACTAAAAGGATAAACAAGTTCCAGTTATAACATAAACAAACGTAATAAGAGAAACTGCTGAAACAACGGAAATAAATCTAAACCTAAGGATGCGATAATCTACTAATGGTTAACTTTGGAAAACCGATTTTGCTGTTCCCAGTGACCGATTCACACAGTTCCAAACACATACACGCACAGTTACTGGAAGCGTTGAGACGCTTATTCTTGGAAATTGGGCAGCGATGCTACGATCCGCCAATGTTGAACGAGATCTTGATTGTTATTTACAGCGCTGTTTCCGGTGTAAGTTTAAACGGCAAATAGCCTCACCTCTCGCTTTCACTAATAAACTGCTGGCGACGCAAACGGATTTTTTTTTCTTTTATTTTAGCTGTTGATTCGGATTCTGACGACTAACACGGTGTTCGGCAAGTAAAGTGTCCCTGGAACGACAGGATCTTCACGTTTCTCTAAATGGTTGCAGTTTCCGATGTCTATTGCTGGAATATTTAGAAGTCCTGAAAGGAAAAGGGAGGGCGGTGATCAATATGGGATAGAAGAATGATTATTATAACTTCAGTATACCATACCTGTGACTTACGCTACGCTGTTGAGAAATCATGCACAATGTACCACTTAAACTCCTTAAGAGGGGAGAAAGCGGTGCTCCTTTGAGTGCTGGTGTTTCTGAAAGCAAAATAAAAGAGAAAGTGATGAATTAGTATTAGGTTTTCAGATAATCAGTTATATATATTTGGAAGAACTAAACATTATCATTAACCCACCGTCGGTCACCCTAGTGTACTGAGTACACGCACTTTGCGAAAAGTCGAAAAACACGTTGAAAATCTCTTCAAATTGATCCGGGTGTTGGTCCTATTCCAAGATCTACTCTTCTTCTTGCTTGTAGAGAAGAAATTTTTCGAAAAAATCAACGAAAACTATTCGAAAACATCGTGTTTTTAACCTAAGTTTTTAGGCGTGTACTCAGTACACCAGTGCGACCGCTCGTGTAACTTTTTTTACCAGGCCCGTCACACGAGCGGTCGCATCGTGTACTGAGTACACGCGGAGCAATTTTGATTGTACATCCAAAGCTAGGCAAGATAGAATATGGATGTCTTCGACAAATTTCTTCAGTCCAACTGTACCAATTGGTCAGTGGACAGAAAACACTTTGAAAATATCCTCATCTTCCTGTGGCCATCGGATTGTGCCCCGGGGGAACCAATGTAGTGGACATTTCGCAATGCTACATCTCGTACACAAATATCTCAGGATCTAGATTTTTTAGCAAGATGGTGTCTTCGGCAAAGTTGTTCAGTAGGTCAAGGGCTAACATTTGATAGGCCGCTTGTTTCGAAATTCTGCCACCAGATGGTACTAGTGAGCATTTAATTTTTCAAACACCGATGTCTCAAGATCCTGATTACCTAGAAAGATGATGTCTTCGACAAAGTTGTTTAGTAGGTCAAGGACTAACATATGATAAGCTACCTAACAAGAAAAACTGCCACAAGATGGCGCTAGTGAGCATGCAATATTTCAATCACGAATATCTCAGGATCCAGATTTTTTAGAAAGATGGTGTTTTCAGCAAAGTTGTTCAGTAGTTCAAGGGCTACCATGTGATGATCATCTTGATTCGGAATTCTTTCAATAGATGGCGCTAGTGAGCATGATATTTTGCGAACACAGATATCTCAGGATCCTGGTTACCTATAAAGTTGACGTCTTCGACAAAAGTGTTGAATAGGTCAAGGTCTAGTATGTAATATGCCACCCAACTTGAAATTCTACCACCATATGGCACTAGTGATCATGCTGTATTTTGATCGCGAATATCTTAAGATAATGATATTCAGCAAAGATGTTTAGTAGGCCAAGGACTTTGGTAGCTTATCATATGTTAGTCCTTGACCTACTAAACAACTTTGTCGAAGACATCATCTTTCTAGGTAATCAGGATCTTGAGATATCGGTGTTTGAAAAATTAAATGCTCACTAGCACCATCTGGTGGCAGAATTTCGAAACAAGCAGCCTTTCAAATGTTAGCCCTTGACCTACTGAACAACTTTGCCGAAGACACCATCTTGCTAAAAAATCTAGATCCTGAGATATTTGTGTACGAGATGTTGCATTGCGAAATGTCCACTACATCGGTTCCCCCGGGGCACAATCCGATGGCCACAGGAAGATGAGGATGTTTCCAAAGTGTTTTCTGTCCACTGACCAATTGGTACCGTTGGACTGAAGAAATTTGTCGAAGACATCCATATTTATCTTGCCTAGCTTTGGATGTCCAATCAAAATTGCTCCGCGTGTACTCAGTACACGATGCGACCGCTGCACAATGGTCGGGCTCCATATAAAGGAGCGGCCAAAACTACCAAAACAATTTTTTGAGATTTTTATGGTTTTTATCACTTTAAAATATACCTCATGTATTATATTATCATGATTCTTAATTGAAATTGTATTAAAATTTAAATTTCTTTGACTTTTATAACGTCAAAATGACTGTAGTCAAAAAAATGAAAAATTCAACAATAAAATAAAGTACAAAATTCATATTTAAGGAATGCAATATTTTCCCAAAGTTACGCACTATCTGAAAGCTTATGGTTCAACACTTTTATCGAGCATGAGGATGGAAAAAAATATGTGGTTGAAGTTTTAAAACTGTTCAATATTACACTTTAGTAATTTTGATGATTTTGAACATGAAAAACAACTTTTGTCGCGTCATGTCGCCGCGATTTCGAATATTGCACATTAAAATACATCCTTAGATCTTACAAAAAACGTTTAATTTTTTTGCAGAAATTTGCTGATATACAAGTTAGAGCTATTTGAATAATTCAATATTTTCATACATTTTGACGATATTTTTCATATAAAGTTTATATAAAATATATTTAACCACTCTTCATACATATTTTGATCAAACTCGTTTAAATACAAACAAAATTTGTGCTTTCAGCCAAATTTGATAGCATTTTTAGTAAAAAAAACTTAAAAAAAAGTTACGTAATATGTGAATAACCCCTTCTGAAACAATAAAAACGCCAAATAACATATTCAGATTACATATTTCATCGATTAAGGCGATAAAATTAGTTTTGGCCAAACTTCGTTTTTTTCCGACCATTGTGCGCTGGTGTAACTTTTTTTTTGAGCGACTGACGGAAGGTTAAATTAGTCAATACAAAGTTAAGAGCATCAATTTTCATTTTGCAGCGTTTGGTGTGGCAATAAGAGTGCAAGTCAATCCAAAGCCGTTGATAGGATGGATAATGGCTGGATACTCTATGCTGATCACGCAAACGCCATGGGAGAAGGACACATCAGTTCTCTCCCGTTTTCCCGATTATTCCGGAGAATTTCCTGAACTTTTTCCTCGCACGAACACGTCGCACCACTTGTAGAGGGCAACAGTGAAAAACTTGCGACCATTTGTTGACCCGTTCTCGAGCCATTTCGTGACATACAAACACCACTCCATTTTTATTTATATAGATGTATCAATATTGCTGTGTGCGTTTGAAATGCAAATTTCAAATGCGGGAACACCAAACGCGGTAAGATTTTTAACAAGGAAGGCCAAGTCCTCCTCCTCCTTCTTGGCATTTACGTCCTCACTGGGACAGAGCCTGCTTCTCAGCGTAGTGTTCTTGTGAGCACTTCCACAGTTATTAACTGAGAGCTTTCTTTGCCAAAGTTGCCATTTTCGCATTCGTATATCGTGTGGCAGGTACGATGATACTCTATGCCCAGGGAAGTCAAGGATATTTTCTTTACGAAAAGATCCTGGACCGACCGGGATTCGAACCCAGACACCTTCAGCATGGCTTTGCTTTGTAGCCGCGGACTCTAACCACTCGGCTAAGGAAGGCGAAGTCAAAGTTTGTGTTTCTAGGCTGGGTCGGCGGTGATATTGATCAAGGTTGCTCCTTTGGTTACTTTGTGTTTCCGCATTTGAAGCCTATTTAGACTGCATTTGCACGTTAAAAGCAAACAGCAATATATACACATTTTTGAGTCCGAGTCTCAAAGGAGGGCATATTCACCAACATTGCATATTTCGTTAAAATTCCATGCAAAAGATGAAATACGACACACATATTTATTGTTTCAAATCCTTTCTAGTCAACGATTTTTCTATACGACAGTCGCTATAACCAGCTTCTACTGTAATATCATGAACCAATGCTGCTACAAAATAAAGCAAACTTCACTAAGTGATGCAATTTTACTATGGGAACGAGTAACCTTATTATTATTGTTAACCTCCTTTTACAGATTTCTAGTTATAAGTTTTCTAATGATCCAAATTCAGCATTTTTTGTAAAGGAAATTTTGAATTGTTTCCATGTTTTATCAAATATTAAGATTTCTATACTTTAGTTGTATTAAAATAGGCCATGATTTTTGTCTTCTTTCACGCAAATACATGTTTTAAACGACACATTCTTCATGTAAACCATTGTGTTGTTGTTCAAGGTCGTTGCAGTAATCAAAAACCTATAACAGCGACCACAGGAAATAACACAGTATCAAAGACAGTAATTGCTTTCAGAACGGGATTAGTATGAGCTGCATTAAAATGGAAATTATCTAAGTGTCTGTCTTCTATAACTTTTATCGCATCAACTTCTAACGAAAATTTTGGAATGATACATACATGCTCAATGCTCATCTTCAGACTGGAAAAGATGAACAGTCCATTTCCCTGGAGTCCATGAAAAATCGAAACACAACTCACCTCTGTGATGGCCGGTCGATTCCGGCTGGAAAATCCCAATCATATGATACACAGATGAAGTGGCTGCACTAGACACGCCGAATTCTATGTTTCCTATTGTCGGAAGATGGGGTTCAAGCAGTAAAAGCTGAATTTTGCCAAGCTTCCACTGGATCACACCGGATTTGCAGCAGAAATTTCTGCAAATTTTTCGCACAAGGACAAACACGTCACCGTCTCGCTGATAGGATATTATTCAACTGCTGCAGTATGTGGGAAATAAGCAGAAACTTTATGAGCCCAGCTTTGCTCTCTCGCTCTCCCAGGAAAATCTCGATGTGGTATTTCCGCCATATGATCCGGATGCCCGGATTCTCTTCCTAGTCACAGGATGGGGCACTTTTCAAAAAAAGGTATCTGGAGCCCAGGCAATTAAAAAGCGAATAGTTCGTCAGCACAATTTTAAACGAACGAACAGTTGCTAGATAGCACAAATCAGAGCGATCAGAACTATTTAGCATGACTAATTAGCATACTCTCAATATGCACATGATGGTATACTGGCTAGTTTTCGTAGTAGAATGTTAAATTCCGAAATTTCATCCATGCATGCACCAAACAATCATTGGCCAGTCACCATGCGAGACATGAGCTCCAAAACAATAAATTGCACCAACACGTGATCACTGCGCAGTCTCCACATTTTCTCATGAGAGTATCCAACGGAACCAATTTCAAATATTTCGAGGGAGTGAAAATTTGGAAACGCGAAACATCCGCGAAGGTAAAGCTTTTGTGCGGTACTGTGATTATTGGAAAAATGATATGCAATGTATTGGTTTGGTCTATTTTAAGACGTCTTCATTCCAGCATCTCAAATCAAATAAGTTCTACATTAGACTGATGCAGAAATTATAGCTCCATTGTTTCTTTTGATTAAAAATGCATTTTAAAATTTGCAAACTGGTAAACTTAGAAATGCTTGGTACCTATCGTACCAAATTGCAATAATTATTTATCTTTGACCTTGTACTAACACGTAGATGGTAGAATTCTTTCAGTAAAACCTCTAGAGGTTCCTACAAGAATTCAAACCAAAAAAAGTCCAGAGAATTTTCCAGTAATTTCTTCAGAAATTCCTGTAAAATAATCTCTACAGTAATCCATATAACGATTTCTCAAGAGATTTCACAAGAGATTCCTCCAAGTCCAAGAATTATTCCAAGGATTCATACAGGAAAGTCTCCACAAGGAATTCTCTACAGATTTTGCAAAGAGTTCCTGCGCGAATACCTCCAGTAAAATGTTTACTGGGTTTCCTCCAGCAGTTTCTCCAACGATTTTTCCGGGAACTTTTCCAGGGATTGCTTCACGAATCCCTCCAGAGGTTCTTTGGGCGATTTTTCCAGATATTTCTTTATGCCTCCAGTAAATCCTCCAAGGATTTGTCCAGGAAAATCTCTAAAGGGATTCTTGCAGAGATGTCTCCAAGGCTTTCTCCAGATTTTCATCCAGGGGTTACACTAGTACAATCTCTGCAAGAATTTCTCTAGATATTTTACCAATGGTTTATCCAGACCCAAGTAACCACTAGTTCGGATTGTGCTGAAGCAGTAAACTCCATAGTTCACTTCTAGTACAAATTCTAGTTTCAGTGATTTCGCTGATTGAGTAAGCACCACGGATATTAACAGAACTTGATTCACAAGAGAGAAACTAATGAACTGATCAACAACTAGAAAGTTAAAAACAAGATTGAATTGAACCTTTCTTCTACTTATAAGGTGTATAAGCAACTTAAATGCACTTTATGTAAACTGTAAAGTTCGCTTAACTACCTAAAAAGTGAGCTGGTTAAGCCAAAGCATGCCCTTTTATCCTAACTTTTGATTGCTTGGGGAATTACATTTGGACAATCTCTTAAAAGATTTCTCTAGGATATTCCTATCTCCATAGATTCCTTCATAGAGAGGAATTTCTATAAAAATATCTCCATGGATTCCTCTAAGGAATAATCAAGGGATTTCATCAGAAAAATCTTCAGAGATACCTCCAGTATTCCTTCAGCAAGTTGCCCAGGTAATTCTTTAGAGTTTCCTTCAGCAATATACATATTAACCCCTTCATTGATTCTATCAGAAATTTATCCAGCTACAGTAAGAGACTTCTCCAAGGATTCCTCCACGAAAATCTAAACAGGGTTTCCTTCAGAAATTTCTTAACAGATTATTCGACAAAAATCTCCATGTGTTCCTCCAGGGATTTTCCAGGAATTCCTCGGCTATCCCACCACGGAGTCCTGAAAGTTTCTCCAGATGTTTAACCAGAAATTCCTCAAGGGATTCTTCCAAGAATTGCTCTAATGATTACTTCATGAAATCCATCAGGAGGAATAATGAATTTTCCGAGAGGATCCTACAGGGATTCCTCCAAGAACTTATTCAGGAATTAAAAAAATAATATTTCAGGAAAAGAGTTCCTGGAGGAATATCTGTAAGAAATCATGGAGAAATCCCTGGAGGAATTCTTAGGTTAATTTCAGATAATTTTTTTACGGAATTCATGGAAGAATCTCTGAAGGAATTTCTAAGGGAAATGTTGGAGAAAACAACGGCATTTTTGTGGGCCACAACAATTCTGGGATTACCAGAGAAAAAATCGCTGGCGGACTACTAGAGATGATCGGGTGTCGGGTTTTCAATTTAAAATTTTTCTTGACCGGGTCGGGTTTGAATTGTACAAAATTATCGGGTACCGGACGGGTTCGGACTTGAGCTTGAGCTTGATTGGCCGCCCGTGGTTGCTACTCCAGTATTGCCAGATCAGCTGCACTTACACAAGGAACCAACCAAATGACTGCTTGGGATTAACAGGCACCCTCAGTGTATAAGTGCTGCTGATCATCTATTTTTAGGCAACAATGGTGCCTGCCACGTCAGAATGCAGACCAATGAGGGGAAGGGGAAGGAATTGATGATGCATTTCAACTGGCTTCCACGGTTGACCACTGCGTAAACGCCAGTTCATGCGGGAAGGGCGAAAGGGTGGGGTAATTTTTATGGCAGAGAGGCTTGCTGGTTCGGTTAGCAGACTGCCTATGTATCAGGCGTGAAGGAAGGCATGCTAGAATGATGAACGAATGGAAGCGTAGGGAAATGGTTTATTTCTGTCCGTCTCGGGTTCTAGCAAATGCTATGAACTGTGATAGATACATCAACTGTGATATATTAAGAGTGGTAGATAGAAGCAAGTGAAAGATACAACTACAAAGTACGAGGAAAGGGACGGGCATGGGATTGAACAAATAACATTCTATTTATGAATCAGAAGCGGTAGCCATTAGACCACCAACACTGTCATCGGGTTTCCGTCGGATTCGGACTAGAAAAAAGTAGGGTTTGGGTCTAGTTTGGTAAGAATTGTGAACAGAGTAATAACCTAAAAGCTTCACTATACATTAGAAACTTTTCGAATTCGGGTTTTATTCAGGGTTTTCTTAGACATTTTTTTAGGGTTTTGAGTCGGGTTCAGGTTTGAACAGCGCACATGTTTCGGGTTCGGGTTTGCTTTTCAGTTATTGTTTCGAGTTCGGGTCGGGTCCGGGATGGAAAAAATTAAACGGGACGCGTTCGAGTTTGAAAAATGTGAAACAAGACTATCTCTAAGGATTAGGTTGAATCTCTGGTAGATTCCCTGAAGAAATCTCCTGAATAATTTCAGGAGGAATCCCTGCAAGTATCCTTGAAGGAATTTCCGGATAAATCACTGGAGATTTCTCCAGTGATTTATCCGGAAATTCCTTCAAGGATACTTGCAGGAATTCCTTCAGGAATTATTTCAGAACAGATTGTGTAACCCCTGGAAACATCTCTGCATGAATTCTTGTGGATTTCCGGAGGAATCCTTGGTGGAGTATAGCGAGGAATTTCTAGAGCAATCTCAGAAACAATATTTCGAGAAATCGCTAGCTGAATTCTCGGAAGAATCTCTAGGGGAATTTTTGGACAAATCCATGGAAGAATTCCTGGAAATCCCAGTAAACTTTTTACTGGAGGAATGTATGAAGGAATCACTAACGGCATTCCTGCAGGAACAAAGCGTTTAGCCGCATCGTGTCAAGGAGTGTGGGTTCGATTCCCGCTTCAGTCCGAAAAACTTTTCGTCAGGAACGTTTTCCGATTGTGCCACTGGGCGTTGCATGCTAATCCGTTGTCTAGTGTGGTGCTTCCTTCAAAGGACATAGCCGTCCACTGGAAGCATTAATGTGTAGGTGTAAGAAAATCCTCACGAAATCTGTAGAGAAATCCTTGTAGAAATTTTCTTGCGGTAATCCCTGCAATAATCCTTAGAGCAATCCCTGGATGAACTGGAGTCCTATCGGAACCTGCCTCCCATGATTCCTGGAGAAATTCATGTGAGAATGAACTCCTGGAGAAATATCTGGTAAAATCCCTGAAGAAATCGTGGTAGAGATTATCTTGGAAGGAATTTTTGGTAGAATTCCTGGAGAAAACTTCGAAAGATTTCCTAAATTAACAAAAATCGGCTCAAAAATGTATTTTTGAGAGCGTTTCAAAGTCATGGGTCATTTTTGAATCTGTCTCTTTTTTGAAGCGCCACTCCTAGAGGTCGGTTTTCAAACGTTAGGAAGTTAGAAAATTTCAGATTTTTATCTCTTCTATCTTCTCTACGTAGTTACAGCTCATTCATCGATTGGCCAAAAGTGACCCCAATGCACAATAGGTTATTTAGAATTTCCCATATTTCATACTTCCAGAGTGTCCATTCAAAACCAATTTTCCGATTCCCGCAATTTTCCCGGGTCCAAAATATTGACAAACTGATGGCAAATGATATTTTAGTTTTTTTTTTCTCGTACAAATTTGGAGGACTTTAACTGACTTATTTATGAACTATTTTTATTTATATTTATAAAATGCCATAAGCTTCAAACGTTTTAAATTTCAAAAACGTTTTGGACAAAAAGATATAAACTATTTGTTGAAATATCTAAGGACCGTCCACCCAAGTCATAGACAGCTCAGATTGATGGGCACTGGACGGGTGGTTAATTGACTTTGATGTTTTGGGGGCCACAGCGAGGACGGGAACGGGTTCTTACGGGGTGTGATGCGGCCGTTTGCTCGATACAGGTTCACATCAACCTCAGCGACAATGGGTCGCGGAAAGGCAAACGGTTGGGAGAATATCGCTTCAATCTAGCAGATCGACGTATTTTGGCACTATCACATAAACCGACAACGAGAATTCCAATCGGCCGTGGTAATCTTCGGGATGGGAGAATTGCTGGCAAAATGACGATTTTCGGATAAACCACGGAGACTTTGCACATGTGATCAGTACTCTGTTCTAAACTAAACTGTATTTCAATGGCATAAGTGAATAATAGAAAGAAGTGCGAGGCTGAAATGTTTCAGTCTGGGTAAGATTTCAGATACAGTGGTAGTTCAATTTAATATCTAACACAGATAATTCTGAATAATATGAAAAATTTCTGCTCAGTTTATCTAAATTTAGGCTATATTTCTTGATTGATTGATTTGCTTTATTATAGAGACTTCCAGCCGTATGCTGGTTCGCCTCTTATTTAGACTATATTTTCACATAAGGGCAAAGCTCTATAGTCAAACTATTTCCTTCTGCAATTCCTTCGAAACTACGCGTAAGACATGACGCTTCTTTAAAAAGTTCTTGATCTGGTGGAACTCATGTTGAATCCAAGGAGCGATTAACAGAAACGATATCTCCAAATACATTTTTTTGATCTCGTATGAAATTGGCTAACACTTTTGACATAATTTCAAAATTGCATCTTCCAAGAATCTCATGAATCAAAAATCTGGCTAGGAATAACAAAATGACCTCGCTATTTATTTATCCATCAAAGAGCTTGTCATGATTTCATAAAAAAAATTCAAGAAATTTGTCGGGGATGATAAGAAGAATTCGCTGTAAATATGAAGAAATCTATACAAAATCTTTTCAGGCGTCTCATAAGCCTTTATTGTAGATCAAGGACTACTCCAATTAGTAATCGAGATGAGGCTTTACCTAGGGCTACACTAAGAATCAGTATCATTAATAGTAATCAAAAATCCTGCTTACGGAGAATGATTTCAAAAAAATAATTGGCAATTTTTTGTTTAGTTTTTTACTAAGAATTTCAAGCAATATCATCCAAGGGTCTATTCTAATACCCACTAAAAACCATAATAGCAATCTGCTGATATCCTTTTCAGTAATCTCTGAACTTTCAAGAAATTGATCAATTATCGGTTCGATATCCGTATATCCGTAAGGATTCCAGCAAATATCTCATAAAACATGGCTATGAATCTAAATGGACATCTAACAAGAATTTCGCCAATAACCTTGCCCAGAATCCCGAAATACCCTTCTTATTTATTTATTTATTTACTAGTGGTCCCGGCAAACTTCGTTTTGCCATCAAGTAGGCTGATGAAAACCGCTACGAATCGTCCCATACAAAATGACACTCACTTCCGTTCACTGTCGTTTTTCCGGCTTTCCCGGTGAATGTCCTGGAACTTTTATACACACAAACACGTCGGAACCCTTAACGAACAAAATGGAAAAAGAATCATCCAAATCCGCTAACCCGTTTGTATGCCATTTCGTGACATACAAACACCATTCCATTTTTATTTATATAGATTGTAAAAATCTTCGATAAAACTCACTATCGTACAGACTATAGCTTATGCGCTAATTCTTAATCTAAACACATTTTTGGACAAATTAAAATCAAACAAGTGGTACACTTCATTAAAACGTTGACAACACATATTTAGAGGGTTATTCTGCCCATACTGGGTGCGATGCGTAGCCCTTCTGAAGAAATCGAATCTTCTCGTCGACCTTCCCGGTGCGTTGAAGCGTAGCCTTTCCAAGAGATCGGAGCAGTCAAGGTTGTTGTTGAGCAGGTCGAATATCAGCAATCGTTGAAGAAGTTCCCGTCGATTCTGTAGTGTAGGCAACTTTATGAGGGCACAACGCTGTTCATAAGGAGGGAGATGGTGATTGTTACGCCATGGGAGATGACGAAGTGCAAATCGGAGGAAAGTTTTCTGTACGCGTTCTAGGCGAGCGATTTGAACAGCATGGTAAGGTGCCCAGACGGTGACGCCGTATTCCAATATACTGCGTACAAGAGATACATACAATGATTTGAGACAGTATATATCGCGAAACGCTTGAGTATTGCGTCTGATTATACCCAGAACTACAAATGCCTTTGCTGTCACGGAAGATATATGTTGCGAGAATCTGAGCTTAGCATCGATCGTAACTCCTAAATCTTTAACATATGCAACTCTCTCCAACACGCTATCGCCCATAGTGTATTCAAAAGCGAACGTTGATTGTAATCGCGAGAATGTAATTACGTTGCTTTTTCTAATGTTCACCTCCATATCATTTTCCTTGCACCAGTCCAGCAGACGGTCAATGTCCATTTGTAGTGCGCAGCAATCTACAGGAGGTGACATCACGGAAGAATTTGAAGTCGTCAGCATACATCACTTTAGAGGATTTGATCACAGTGCATAAACCGTTAATATTTCAAAAAGCTTAATCTATCTGTCTACCAAATCACCAAACATTGGTGCGCACACTTTATCCAAACATTGGTGGTCGTACACTTTGTGGAAAAAAATCTAGTTTCGCCCATAGTGCTTGACATTGAAACAAATCGGTTTTCCGGAAATAGCCCAGGGGTTCTTATGAAATTTCCTCTGGAGTTCCGGATGTTTCTTGGAGACTTTTTGCAAAATCCTTTTGGAATTCTTCCGAAAATTTTAATGGAGCTTTTCTGGAATTAGTTTTGAGATCCTTCTGGATATCCTTCTAGGATTTTTCCTCTGGAGCTCCTCCAAAAATCTTACTGGAAACCTTCAAGATTTCTGTCGAGGATTCTTCCGAAAAAAAAAACTTGGATTCTTCAAGAAATCCTTCTTTGCAGCTTCCACAAAACCATCGGAGATTTTTTCTGAAATGCCTCTGCAATTCTTGCGTAAATCTTCTCGAATTCTTTCGAAATCCCGTTAAAATTCTTTCGAATATTTTTCGAGGATTTTTCCGGGCAACCCTATGGGATTTGTCCGTAAATCTCTTTAGGATCCTCCCAAAAATCCTGCTGGAATTTTGCAGGTTATTTTTCGATAACTCTTGGAAATCCTCCTGAAATTCTTCTACTACAAGGATTCTTCTGGAATCTTTCTGAGATGCTTACGGACATCCTTCTTTGACTCTTTCGTATACTTCCAGAATTTTTTCCTAAATTCTTGCGGAATTTGAGATTCGTCCATAAATTTCGTTAGGATTCAACCGGAAATTCATCGAGAATCGTTCCGTAAATCCTCCTTAAATCCTTCAAGAAATCCCTCAGGGATTGGTTTCCCGGTATATTCTCCTAATTCCCGGATATTTACCGTATTTTTTCCGGTCATTTTATTCCCGGGTTTTTCCCGCTTTTCCTGGATGGATGGACACCCTGTACTTCACAACACTTCATTTTTCTTCCTGTTTGACGCTTCACACTAGCACCTTCTTCAGGCATTACTGCACATAATCGTATGTTGTGCAACATGGTCACCAGATCAAAAAGCACGATACATTCTAAAGGAAATTGTTTAAAATGTTATTTATTTGTTTATCTATGCTGAAACATAATGTATGGCGGACTGAATTTTATTTTATGACCATTTATACCCTCTGCTAATTTCCAGCTTTGTAGGAAGTATGACGTGCTGCAATCGTTCAAAAATCATAAATCTACTCATTTACAGAAATGAAATTCCCTGATATTACCAGGTTTTCTCAGGTTTCGAAAATAATTCCAGGTTCAAGAAATTCTCCAAAATATATAAATGTTTGACATTTTTTTCATTTTAGATGACTAAAAATTTATTTTCAAAATTAGGAGCTCGGCATCAAAACAATTAAACAAAAAAAAAACTAACAATAAATTTCAAAGTATTTTTCACTTAAATGAAATAAAAATATTTGTTAAACTTAAGAAAAAAATAATTATTTCCACGAAAACCAAGAATGATTTTCAAATGCTCCTTTAATCATCAAAGTCAGATATGAAGAAAATAGTCTATTCGAATTTAAGAAAAAAAGCCTTTCTCTTGAAATGGGAATCTGGTTTATGGACATCAGCAAGGTACCTAAAGAATTTCACAGGAAGACGTTCTGTATTTTTTCATAGATATCTTTGTGAAATCAGGGCTGATAGTGACTGGCCGTTTTGAAAACGACAAGTTTAAACATATTTTATACATATCGTCAAACAGTTCACATACAATACAGGTTTCATAAGGTTTCAGATAAGGAGGTGTCCATTTCGCCTCGTGTGTTCATTACGCCCCTATTTCCCCTATACTAGGTTTAAAAGTATTTCAACTTAAATTGTGTCGAATAAAGTTTAGCTTCATATCACGCAGTATCAAGATGAACGTATTGGTCTTGAATTTATGTTTCACTAGAATAGTATGTTATGTTATGTTATAGTTATGAAAAACATCTTTGAGTCCACTTGATGTATCCCTCGTATTTCCATTGTCACTTCTTAGATAGTACCTATATAGGGAATGTTTCCAGTATACATCAGAGTGTTCCACACGAAGCGAAAACTTTTGGTCAAATTTAAATAACAAACCACTGCAGTGGCGAAGGGGGGGTTTTGGGGGTCAAACCCCCCCCCCAGAGCAGATTTTTTCCATAGGAATTATCAAATATATTTTTGAAATTCAACACTAAAATCCACAAACATCGGAGCAGTAAGTTGTGTTAACAATTATATTGTTCTATGTTGTAGCTTTCTAATTTGAAGACTATTGAGGAGCACTAAATTTTCTCGCTTTTTCTTATAAATAAGCTACAGGTTTTTGAAGAGAAGTTTGTGAAACAAACATATTGAGACCGCTTTAATAATGCATTTTTCATCAAAATTCGATTTTTCGAAAAATTTGTTAGCTGGCTCAGCATTTTGCCGAATTTTATAACCTCCAGATAGCACGTGAATTTCCGGAGAAGCAATTCATTAGTTTTCAATGATAACAAACAAAAATCCTAGGAAAGATTAAGGGAGATCGTGATTGTTGGTAAGCTGGAAAATAACACAGTTTCGTCTACAATCTTGAAATGCTTCAATATCTGCAATGCTGTTTTGCCTTCGGCAAACTGCTAATGATAGTCGCAATACTTATTACTGCGACTTGCGCTGAAAGATCATCATGCTCGTTGAAAAACTTGAAAACGTATGTAAGGAACAGATCAGACGTAGAGTGATTGAACGTATCCAAGCCAATGTGCCTCCAAATGTAACATGGATAAACTTTAGAACAAACTACGAAAAATTAAGATCTAAATGATATTATAATAATCCCGTTTTGTAATCCATATTTAAAAAGTTTAATCTAAGACAATGTTTGTAAAGAACGAAATGTTTTTTGAAACCCGAAGAAACTTTTGGAAATTTTCACCAGATACAACAAATTTCCTTTGAGTAGCTTTGTAACTCTATACAAAAATGCTCAGGGTGGAAGATAATAGCCTTACTTTGCATATGGCGTTGAGTTTTTTGTTTAATGTTAATCAAGCAATATTGCTCAATTTTTATCATCGAATTTTTTTACACTCGTTTTATTTTCCCAAAAACACATTATCTTCAAGTTTACAAAACCCCCCCTAGAGCCAAATCCTGGTTGCGCTACTGAACCACTGAAAACAAAACTTCTCGAATCACCAAGGTTTGCAACTAGACGAGACGTGGCATGCACTTTTTCTGCTCTGTTTTTTTTTCAAACACGCTCGCAGTAATGTAAACACACCAGTGCATTTTTTATCACATCTAGGTTCTAAAATTAAAGCTCGGCGCTGTTGCTGAGCTGGCTTTACGAGCCGGTAAGCAAGAAAAGGTGTCGACACGGTGGCTATTAATAATTTTAACACATCCAAACTATGTGACCATTGCGGACTAATAGTTTTCTTTCAGTTTCGGTTTAAGCAAATAGAATGAACGAATTTCGTCAACTTACCTTGGATTCTTTCTAAAGTCATATAAAACGCTAGCGCCACTCGAGGCGATCCTTTCCTCCAATCAATTCACAAACTAAACCGACGACTAATTACTGCACTATTAAGAATTAGGAAGATTAAACTTCGACCGAGTGTGGCTCTCTTTTGCTTCCGATTATTTGCTCTCACTGATTGATATGGGAGATAAAACACCGTTTCAGACGAGATTCTGAAAAGGAAAAGAACACAATGGGGAAAAACGGATTAGTGGTACGCCTTCATCTTGATAACGATTATGGATAGGGTGAATGTTAAACATAAGCACTTAAAATAAATCAATGTGCAGAGCAGTATGAAATGCATTGAATTACGTTTTCTAAGGCTAAGTTTAATTTATAACCAACAAGTGATAATTTAATGATTTTTTTATAAAACACTGAATGTTTGTCTCCGCTCTTGATTACTGCTCAAGCGGAAATCATTTCCTTTACTTTTTCCTCTAGTCAGCCTAAAAATTGGCACAACATTATTTTTGCATAGATGTTGAAAATTTAGTGGTTTCTCTCATAACTGTTGTATTGTTGTAAAAAAGAGCAAAATAAGACCGAATGGGAACCAAACAGAGACCATCCAGCAATCTAAAAAATTGTTGTTTTAGTCATAACAGGAATCAAAATATTAAAATGTTTATAAGATTTTTTAAGGAAAATCAGGACAGATTTTTTTATTTACAAGTACTATTGCTCGCACACTGTAAGATTCTTTTTAGGAATTTCATCAAACACCAGACACAAATTCAGGTATCCGCAATTCATTCATTGGTACTTTAAGGGAAACTTCAGAGACTTCACTATAAACGTTTTCAGGAATTCCTCCAAATTCTTTCAAAAATTTATCAAAAAATCCTGGAGTCCAAACGTTCTATGATTATTCAATCGATTTTGCTAGGATTATGCCTCTGAAATCTCTAAGAAATTCCTAACAAAATCCAGAGAATACAGTACCCATTCGATTTTGACAACACAAAAATACATAAAGAAAAATGGATCATGGTCAGTCACCAATCCTGTTAATTTCAATTCTTCTGTGGGCCTTTTTGAGGCTCACCATGTTCAGTAAAAGGTAAATCAAATTGGTGGTCATTATTACGGTGGTAAAAGTGTTAATACAAACATCACTGTTCGATTTAGACAACATGAAATGTTTTGGCATGTCGCCTAAATCGAACGGGCATTTTAGCGCTAAAACTAAACCTATAGTGATTTCTGTTGAAACTTCTGAGGAAATCCCTGATGAACTCTTGGCTGGATCTCTGAAAACTCTCCAAACTTCTGACGAAGTCGGAGATATTTCTAGATGAATAGCTGAGATTACTATTGCAAAAATAATCAATTGAATCCCTGAAAAGCTGTAGAATTTTATGTAGACATTCCATAAAATACATTGAATAGGATGTTTGAAGAACTTAGTGTTGATATTACTGTAGTTCAGCTAGTTTGAAACCCCAAATGAAATATAGAAGGATCCATGGAAATTTTATGATCTGCAGGGGTAATTTGTGGATGAGATATTGGAGAAATTTCTAGATAAATTTCTGGATGAAATTAATATAAATCATAGAACAAATTTAATGAGGAATTCCTGGAAGTTCTTGGAAGAAATCATGTAGAACTTTCTATAAGATCTGCTAGGGCAACACCTTGAAAATCTTTTTTTGCCTTTAGGCCGGAACAAATTTGAAATTTTACTTTTGTCACCCCCCCCCCCCTTCAAATTTTTCAAAAATTCAGAGGGGGGAAATAAATAAAGTTTCTTATTTTCATTGTTGGTTTTCATTGTTTTTGTGTTTTTAGCTAGTTTTGTGATTCGTTCTTACGATATTACATGAAATAACAGGTGTTATTGGACTTTAAGTCCTAAATCTGTTCGTTGGTTTTTTTAAACGTTTTTTCTTTTAAAATCCAGTTTGCGCAATTTTGTTGTAACAGTGTAGCCTTTGAAAATAGAATATTGTAGTGCAGTAACCAATTTGTCAAATCAATTCAGCAATTGGCTCTTAAAATTTATTTGAATACATGTTTTCCTAGTAAATTTTCCTTCCTCTGGATGTATAAATATTGAAAGCGTGATCATCATCCACAAGCTGCGTATCAAATGTCCTTGTCTTTATTGTGTTGGTATAATCTTTATGATTCTTTTTTTTCGAAATTCAAGAAAACCCGCGAAATGCGTTGGATCCTTTTAATTCATATAAAAACGCAGTAGTTTTCAGTTTCTTGCCGATGAAAATGGTTCATTTATTTTGGAGTCAAGGTTCATCCAACAATTTTCGTATCTTTCAGTTAATCTTTGACTTCTTTTGATTGCTTGTTTTGTTTTAAATTTTAAATTGCCACTCTGGTAATAAACTTAATAATCTTGATCCGTAAAATACAAATTACAATTATCAACACATCGCTGAGTTTACACATATAAAATGTATTTTCACTGAGAATACATACTACAGAGCAAAATTTGACCAAAAGTATGGGGCCACGACTAAACCGAGAAATTTTAGTTTCATCAACTTCGTCACCCGTGAAATTTTAAGAATTTTACTGTGAATTTCCATTGTCCCTACTTTCAATTGTATAATATATGCCATCCTATGCATATTTATCTCACAGTTGCTAAGGTATGCAAAGAACATGGCACAAGAGAACATCGAAGGCAATATAATTCACAAAACCAATTTTCTTCAAATTTATTCAAATCTAGAGGAAAATTTCAAACAAATTGTTACATATATATGAAATCGAATTAGTATAATCTAAATTTAATTTAAAGTAGCATCCAAGTGCAGCATTTCTGCAATGTTCTTAAAATTGTGATTAGCTTAAACACAATTTAAAAGTTTAATATTTTCTCTCGTCAAATTTCAACAAAAAAGACAGCAAAAACCTGAGATTGTTGTTATGAAAAATTCACCTGAATTTCCATTTTATTATTTATTGTCCCCCCCCTCGACACATTTTGATGAAAGGTGACAAAAGAAGATTTTAAGATTTGTTCCGGCCTTATTAACGTGAATTTTAACACATTTGGCTAGTTCTTCACTCAACTGCTAGAAAAACGGTGAAAAACTGGAATTTGTAAAAAACGCCTCAGGAAGAAATCCTGTAGGCGAATTTCGGCGCGTATTTTTTTCGAAGAAAAGTAATGCAAGAAAGCTTCTTCTCCTCGAAGAAATTGTTCGCCGGAATTCACCTACTGGAGTAGCATTTTTGACAATTTTTTGTAGAAGTAATTAAAAAAATGACTTTAGACACCTTCAATTAATGATAAAGACTCTTCCGAAATTTGCAGGCTATTTGTATTCAAAAAATAGACTTTAAAATTTAAAGACTTCTTCTTCTTTCTGGCGTTATGTCCCAACTGGGACAGAGCCTGCTTCTTATGAGCACTTGTTAACTGAGAGCCGAATGTGACTTGCATGCCGCATGTCTTGCTGTGCGTTTATCGCTACGGCTATCTGGGCCCTGTAGCTTTAAAAACATTTTACCTAAAAAAGGAAAACAAATTTGTGAAGAAAAAAACTAACGGGAACAGGTATTTATTTAAGAATACGTTTAAGATTCTATAAGTTTTTTTTTCAAGAAAGTCTTCAGTCCTCTAGGAACCTCATCTCCTACATTCTCGCTAAGAATATTTTCTTAGCATTCAACTAGTATTACTCAGGATTACCTTCAGGAACTCTTTGAGAAACTTGCCAAGGAAGCCTTGAAATATTATTTTTTTACTTATCTCGTTTATTTGGCAGGCTCGGGCGCCGTAGGGTATTACAGCCAAAATCTTTTCTTTTTTTACATTATTTGCAATTTTCTATTTATATTTATTTAAAAACAATGTAAGTTTGGGGAAGCTCCGAGATTACAGAATATACGTATACAACAGGAAAGGAAAGGATTTTTCGGGATTTCAAATCTTATAATGATAATTGAGCTACTTAGACTACTAAGCTGATGAAGTTTGATGGGACAGGATGTCCTGATATGTAACGAAACTAAACAAAAACGGATTGTGGGAGACACGACTAGAAGATGACAATTTGAAGGGGAAAACAAAACCATGGAGCGACCGACAATCTCGGATATTGATACGTTTTAAAACAGGTAAATCAGATTCATATATTCCAAATCAAGGCCCGTCAACACTTTCAACAGGTGTCTGCTGCTTTCCTCGGATCTGGAGAGTTTTAGTCAGTTCAGATCTGATGCCACGATGCTCACCGCATCCCCATTAGACGTGTTCGATATTCTGGTAAGCTACGCCGCAAACACAGAAATTGCTTTCTCAGAGCCCAACCCCTTAAACCATGTTTTTTCGACACCTGTGGAAATATGGAATGCAGCCATATATCCATTTTGTCGTCACTCGTAAACTCGTAAACATCGCCTTCTTCAGCGCCTACCGTTACCAGAGTCCGCTTTCTCATTGCCCGGACTGAAGCAATGGGAAGGAACTCATCCCATGGTAATAGTGTAAGAGCGACTTGACAAAGCATTCAATGCTTGGCGTTTCCAGTCAGGAAGTACGCCGCGTGCTTCATCGGCTTCATTGACCGAACAGCCTCCAGAGAACTTAGAGTGTCGGAAAAATGAAGAAGTGCTCGGATGGGAGAGAACTGATGTACTGTAAGGTGTAATGTATAGCTGCTAGCTCAGCAACATATACAGAACATGGTTTTTGAAGCATGAAGGAGGCGCTATGAGAAACGTTGTAAACACCGAAACCATTGATATCATCCATTTTTGACCCATAATTGAAGAACTGTCGGTCCTCGCTGACATGCCCGAATTTACTTGCAAACATGCGAGGGATAAACTTTGAACGTAAATGTACCAGTAGTACACGCTCATGAAACAAGTTTGAGGATTATGTTCAAGCAGCTTTTCGAAGTTTTCAATAAACAATGGATGGAGAACTTCACAACGGATGAGGAACCTGAGTGTTAACTCCGCGAAACGGTCTATCAGGGGCTGTGTTTCACCGGGGAAGGAATGGGCCGCGAATGAACCGACCAAAATCAGGATTGGCCGCCAAGGAGCGACCACGGACTGACCAAACCCAGGATTGATCGCACCGCCAGCGATCTTGAAGCGAAAGTGCAAGTGAAATCCCGACGGCGATCGAAGACAACGTAACCGTTCATCCTCCTACCGGACCGGCGAGTCCATCAGTGAAACAGTGAAACCTCTTTCCGGACCGTTGTGTCCACCGAACAAGTCCATCTTCCTTCCGAACCGGCGTGTCTAAATCTGGTCAAGCTAATCATCCTTCCGGATCGGCGTATCCACTATCTAAGTTCCAAACCGGCAGCCTATCATCGACCCTCCGAACCAGCGTGTTCACATTCGGACTATGTGCCATCATGTCCGGCGGCCCATCCATCCTTCCAAACAATCGTGTCAATCGGCAAAATCCCATTCACCTCCGTGTGGATCTTCTGAAGCTGGGCGCTTCATTTCCGACACGATCATCGGTAGTATTCGTTGGCGCTCTGGAATTCCGACCTTCCACTCGGCGTAGTCAGATCACGCTTGTCGTCCGTCAAGCAGGAATCTCCCACTGGTCAACTCCCAAAATACCAAACCATGATTTCAACAGACGTTTCATCCATTCTATTGGTCGAATCAAACGGTCACCCCTTTCACCGGCGTTGTGAAACTACCGAAGCTATTGCTTCATCCCGATTCGACCAACGGCAGTATCCACTGGCAACCGGGAATTTCGGCCTTCAACTCGGCACAGTCAGACCAAGCTGTCATCCAATAAAGCAGAAATCTCCCACGGGCCAGCTCAGTACATACCCGGCGTTATGTTCATCAATCCAATCCACTTTCATCGCAAGAGATCCAGTCATCAATTGGCTCACAGCAACAATGGGGAACGAGAGAAACTATATTACATATACAAAATTCTGTCGACTTATATAGGCGACACAGTACGGAGATAGATAAGTGGAAATGAAAGGAATCGTGCGCACTGCTACGCTGGATGGTGCATATCACAGCGTTGGGCTGACGACGCGTTGAAGCAAAAGAACCAAACAATGGGCAACAAATTGAATGATTCAATTTGCGCTTGGCTGGGTGATGCTGCCGTTGTCGGTATGAGATCGCACGGGCTGTACTCCTGCAAGTACCTCTAAACTCATTGTGTAAGTCGAGTCGAGTTGTTAGTCATTTTTCGAGAAAAAAATCAAGATTTTATTTTTATTCGAGAGATAGTTGTAAAAAAATAATATCTAATGAAAGTTGATTCAGTTCTAAAGAAACTCTTGATTTTCCTGAAAATTTCCTAAACGAATTTCTTCAAAAAACTTTGATATGAACCTTTGTGGATTTTATTGGAAGAACTCCTGTAGGAATCTTTGGAATATTTCCTATAATATCATAACTAAGGAAATCAGTGGAAGAACTAGTGTAAAATACCTGAAAGGCGTCCTGAGATCAGTGCTGGAAAGCGTCAATGTTAATAGAGGGTGTCGCGCGACTTTTACATAGATGCTTCTCTCACTGTCATCGGACGGCGAGACAATGACAGAAGCTTTCTTCAAACGCTCCTTCATTTTTCTGTCGCTACGGCTTGTGACGGAATTGTAAACTTGACCATTTTTATTTCATTATCAGATATGATTGTTATTTATATCACTAGAATCGTGAAAATATATCCACTTTACTTATCAAACACATTTGCTTCCCGAAATTTTCCAAAATGAGATAGAATTTTTTAAAGCAAAACAACTTTAAAATTGCTCTCATGAGAGCCCCGTCATTGCGATCTGACGGAGTGAGCACATGAAATATAGTTTCGCCTAATGACAGTGAGAAGACTGGTTACGTCAGTGTCGCAAGCGGGTCATGATTCTTAACAGCCCTGCCTGAGATGCGTCTCTGGGAAACTACTAAAGATATAAACGTTGGGAGTGCTCAAGGATTTTATGGAGCAAATTTTAAAGAAATTTTTCTAAGCATCCCTGGAAACACCGCTGGAAAAATCTCTGAAGAAGTCTTTGGAAGTATGCCATAAGAAATCTCTAAAGAAATCAATAGCAGAATTCCTGAAGCTCTTCCTCGGGGAAACTGAGAAGAAATTCCTGGAGAACTTGTGCAATCTGAAAGTTTTTCCGTTACTTCTAAAATTTGACAAGACGATTCAGTGTAAGCAGAATATGGAGAGAAGAAAAGTGACTTTAGAGACCATTTTGGTTACAGTTGAGACTTTAGAGACCTTGTGTTAAAACTAGAGAGTAATATAAAATATAATCATCAACGTTTACAAATTTTTAAAACCATTTTTTGCGAAATCAGTCAATCAATTGTCAACCAACACAGCAACAAATACATTGTCCTTATCCATTCTAGTTGCAACAATCTTATTCCGCAGCAACAGTTTATCACAACGAACTTCAACAGAATACGATAATAATCGCTATTCGCGTTCGTAGCGATGTTCTAGGCATTGTTTTGCAATTTTCGTAAATTTCCTTCATGCTGGTAAACGTTACTACAGTGAAACCTCCATGAGTCGATATTGAAGGGACCATCGACTCATGGAACAGCAATCCTTTGGAAAGTGGTTTCTAGGGACCATCATAGTAACCATGAAATTCTGTTTTTAGTATGGTTCCATGAGTCGATATCGAGTCATGGAGGTATCACTGTACATTATCGAATAGCAATTTCAAACAAACTTGGTGTTTGAAATAACTTATTAATCACGAGTTGAAAAAATTGCAACAATGTTGGCCCCCTCGTGTTAGTCATATCAATTTTCTTGTTTTCTGTTTCATGAAGTTTTCTATAAATTTGAAAGAAAATACAGGTTTGTGTTTTTTATGATTAAATGATTGATTCTTAAGCCATAAAATTGGGACCAAGTTTCTAAAAACGAGCCAGCCCTACCGAAAACATAATAAATACTTTTAACAAAACATTACAACAGCTTTAAAAGAAAACCACTCAATTTTCGGCTGACATAAGAGAACGTTGAATTTTTTGAACTTTCATAATGAGCATAAGACTACTAAAAAAAATGTGTTCGTCTCATGAACTTATCCAACACTTGTAAGAACTGTTTATGTACGAACAATGTAAATACTGAATCAAAGTCACTACAAATTACTATGTAAACCTAAACCGTAAACACATTCTGTAGCCTTGGTGATAAGAAACTTTGAGGAACACCCTAACTAAATCTTAGGAAATATGGCGAACGCCTAACTGCATGGGTTGCTAACCAATTATGGTGGTGATAAAAGCGTGCAATTTAATCAATTTTATGGCAAAATTCCTATTAATTTAACAACCTAGACACATTTACTGATTAATCACAGAACTTTGGACTAGGTGGGCATTGTGGTGACTCCTGCATATGGGATTAACGAGGCTTACGCAAGCGGTCGTCGACATGATGAAAATATGAGAAGGGAAAGAAACCACGTCGACTTCATGCAGTGAAAGAAAAAAAAATTGCATTTCATGTCACATTATAGAACAATCGAATAAACCTCCATCTAATTCACAAACTAAATGAAAAGAACTAAAACATACTTACGTTCGAGAAGCGTTTAAGCAACACAAAATTGGACAAAACGGAGAAATTATAGCTTGAGATTAGGATTCGGACTTACGATTTCCTTCTACGACGTGAAAAAGTAAAAAGCACTGATGGTGTCTATGCGTTTTCCACACAACGACTGTCGCTTCGGGTTTCGGTCGGGGTGTGCAAGATGGATAAGGGGAAAGAGTTGTGCAAGGTGATTGAGGAAGAGGAGGCGGCGCGGAGGAGAGTTCTAGCGTAACATTTGAAAAGGGCCTAACTGCAAAATGTAAACAAACTTGATTATTCATTATTCGTATCATTTTTTACGTAAATTACTTCTACATACTCATACGGGCATGCAAAATGCATTATTAATGGAAATTTTATTCAAATTTAAAAGGGCCTATCTGAAAATGATAAAACTAAGAGGGCCTAACTGGTCATAAAAGGGCCTAACTGAAAATTTCCATCAAAATCAGATTGGCCCTTCCGTGCATTTCTAATTTTCCTCCATATTTGTCAATATTTAGCCCTTGTATAGTGATCAGCATAACGTAAAAATTGAGAAATGCTCGATTGAAGATTCTGTAACATATTGATTGTTACTATTTTAAACTCATTGCTATCTAATAGTTTTAAACTTTTGTTCGACACTCATAGTCTATTACTGAGCCACGTAACGTTTTAAATCTAACATAACATAGAAACTAGTAAAAAATGTTGAATTCAAACATCATCGGCAGATAGGCCCTTTTACGAGTCTTCAAACCAGTTAGGCCCTTTAATTGAACATGGTTTCAGTTAGGCCCCTCCAGTTAGGCCCTCTTATTTAACATAGTTCCAGTTAGGTCCTTTTGGAATTTGTTAATTTTATTGATTATTGAATAGATTTTCAAAGTTTTAGAACAAAATCAATCGATTATGTGAGAAAATCAATATTGAATATTGAAAATTCTTTATTGAAGATTCAGTACTATATTGATTATTCATATTTCAAACCCTTTCTCCTATTTACTAGTTTTATACTTGTGTTCGACACTCATAATAGTCTACTAGGTGGCCCATAACGTTTTAAATCTTAAATAACAAAACAACTCGTGAAAATGGTTGAATCCAAACATCATCGGCAGATAGGCCCTTTAACGAGTCTGCAAAACAGTTAGGCCCTTTCAGTTAGGCCCTTTGATTGAACATGGTTTCAGTTAGGCCCCTCCAGTTAGGCCCTCTTATTTAACATAGTTCCAGTTAGGCCCTTTTGGAATTTGTTAATTTTATTGATTATTGAATAGATTTTCAAAGTTTTAGAACAAAATCAATCGATTATGTGAGAAAATCAACATTGAATATTGAAAATTCTTTATTGAAGATTCAGTACTATATTGATTATTCATATTTCAAACCCTTTCTCCTATTTACTAGTTTTATACTTGTGTTCGACACTCATAATAGTCTACTAGGTGGCCCATAACGTTTTAAATCTTAAATAACAAAACAACTCGTGAAAATGGTTGAATTCAAACATCATCGGCAGATAGGCCCTTTAACGAGTCTGCAAACCAGTTAGGCCCTTTCAGTTAGGCCCTTTGATTGAACATGGTTTCAGTTAGGCCCCTCCAGTTAGGCCTTTTTATTAAACTTAGTTCCAGTTAGGCCCTTTTGTAATTTGTTAATTTTGTTGATTATTGAAGTGATTTTCTAAGTTTTAGATCAAAATCAATCGATTAGGTATGTGAGAAAATCAACATTGATTAATAAAAATTCTTTATTGAAGATTCAGTACTATATTGATTCCTATTTCAAGCCCTTTTTTTTTACTAGTTTTATCATAATCTTAATGCGAAGTTAGTTGAAAAACTGATTTTTTATCCTGAAAAAAAAATCAATTAGGGAAAGTGTACCAGTTATGGCCATAGTGGTTCCCTATTTGGCCACGTGTAAAATTTGAATAACTTTTACATTTTAAATCTTTATGAATGTTTTTACATCAAGATATATGTTAAATCTAACTACTACAACAAACAAACATTTTCAAATTTTGAAGACATTAAAGTAATCACATATGGCGAAATAGGGAACCACTATGTCCATAACTGGTACACCTATCCTACATTAAAAATTTTGAATTATTTTTATTTGTTAATTTTTATTTGTTGCCTCTAGTTGTGTGTCGAGTTCCAAAGTCGCGATTTTCACAAAAACAAATTCGTTTGTTTTTGTAACAGCCCTGCAAGAATTCTTCTTATACTTCTTCTTGGCATTACGTCCTCACTGGGACAGAGCCTGCTTCTATGCTTTGTGTTCAATGAGTACTTCCACAGTTATAAACTGAGAGCTTTCTTTGACAAGTTGCCATTTTCGCATTCATATATCGTGTGACAAGTACGAAGGTACTCTATATTCAGGAAAGTAAAGGAAATTTCCATTACGAAAAAACCTGGACCGACCGGGAATGGAACTCAGATACCTTCAGAATGGCTTTGCTTTGTAGCCGCGGACTTAAACTGCTCGGCTAAGGAAGGCCCTCAAGTATTAAACAAGTAAAAAAGTGAATGGGTTTGAAATAGATGTAATCAATAAGGTACTGAACCTTCAACCGAGAATATCCAACATTTAGCTATTACATTGTTTTTCTCTCGCTTTATTTTATTTAAAAACTATGAAAATCACTTCAATAAGCAATAAAATCAACAAATTCCAAAAGGGCCTAACTGGAACTATGTTTAATAAAAGGGCCTAACTGGAGGGGCCTAACTGAAACCATGTCCAATCGAAGGGCCTAACTGAAAGGGCCTAACTGGTTTGAAGATTCATTGAAGGGCCTAACTGCTGATGATATTTGAATGCAACCATTTTCACGAGTCGTTATGCTATTTGAGATTACTAACGTTCTGGGCCACGTAATAAACCATAATGAGTGTCTAACACAAGTATAAAACTAGTAAAAAAAAGTGAATGGGTTTGAAATATCAATAATCAATATGTTGCTGAGAATAGTTTCCAATATTTAGCTTGTATGATATTGTGTTGTTTTCTCACATAATCATTAAATCACAGACAAACAGACGTCACACTCTCATCGTTGTCCATCGACCACCTTTTTAACGGTCGAATCAAAAATATAGCAGGTGGCCAATCGACCACCCGCAGCGCTCGCATAGTTTTTGTTCGCGTTTGACGTTTACACACTAACGCCATCTGTTGGCCTGTCGGCCAAACACACTAATTTTAGCATTGGGCGTACATGTCCTCGTGACTATGATTTTGATCGAGATTTGTTCTAAGTGTTACGTCTGTTTGTCTGTGATTAAATGTTGTCGAAGAATTATGCAAATCACTTCAATAATCAATAAAATTAGCAAATTCAAAAAGGGCCTAACTGGTTTGAAAATTCGTTAAAGGGCCTATCTGCGGATGATGTTTGAATTGAACTATTTTTACAAGTTATTGTGCTATTTCAAATTCAAATCGTTGTGAGCCACGTAATAGACCATTATAAGTGTCGAACACAAGGGGTTATCCGAAAATGACGTCCATCGATTGGGGCCTCCTTCAATGGGGGGATGTACGAAAATGTGACAGTGCATGGATTGGGTATTAGAAAAAGCGTGACAGAGGTGGTAGAAGGATTCTAGAAATACCGAAAAACGATGGACGTCATTTTTGGATCTTCCCCAAGTATGAAACTAGTAAAAATCGAATGGGTTTGAAATAGGAATAATCAATATGGTACTGAATCTTCAACCGAAAATTTCCAATATTTAGCTATTATATAGTGTTTTTTCACATAATCGCTAAATTTTGTTCAAGGTTTATGCAAACCAATTCAAAAATCAATAAAATTAGCAAATTGTAAAAGGGCCTAACTGAAACCATGTTCAATCAAAGGGCCTAACTGAAAGGGCCTAACTGGTTTGAAGATTCATAATAGGGCCTATCTGCCGATGATGTTTGAATTCAACAATTTTTATGAGTTGTTGTGTTATTTGAGATTAGAAACATAATGGGCCACGCAACAGACTTTAATGGGTGTCGAACACAGGTATGAAACTAGTAAAAATGCGAATGGGTTTAAAATAGGAATTATAAATATGGTACGGAATCTTCAATTGAGAATTTCTCAATGTTTACGTTTTGCAGATAGGCCCTTTTCAAATGTTACGCTAGAGTTGACTTTCGGATCTCACTCACACAGAAACAGTTTGCTGTCAAACTTCGCGTCATCATTGAAAAACGGGCTGTCATCATTGATTGTTAGAGCTGTGTCGTGCACTCCATTTATTTTGCGCTGGTGTAGTTGAAGTCATCTCGCACGCACCAATAGGGTCCTAAAATTTTGAATAAAATCTTGTTTTTATCTGATAACTAGTGATCCTTTATAGAGAGATAAGCGGAAGTAAAATGGAATGATTTGGCAACAGACCAGCAGTGCTGATTTTGCTCGGCCTCGAGAATAATATTGTAACACGGACATGACTTCCTCATTGCTAAAAAGTGTATTTTGTTTCGTTATAGATCTTTGAGCTACATATCCAAACTAATAATCAGCCGAAAAAAACAACAACTAATAATCGCATTGACAAAAATTTGAAAAAGAAAAATATTTCATTTATTTGCTTCATGCAAAATTACTTTTACCGAAATAATTTCAAGCGGATTACATTACTCTTCAAGAAAAGTTCAAAACAAACATAACGCATGTCCATTTGTCTCACACTTTGACAGCTCTCGCTGCTCGATTGGCTCACACTTTGACAGAAATGTCAGCTTCCGCGAATCTCTCTTATAAAGGATTACTACTGATAACCACCCGGATAAAAACGTATCATTCAGTGAATGGAATAAACCATTAATGTACAATATAACGTATTGGATACAAGCTACATTATTTTAAAAGAACATTGTATTGTTTTTAATTGGTTTTATACCTTACAATTTTAGTTAAATTCCTATTTTCGCGTAAAACAACTCTTGCTTTTTTCTATGTAGCTTTGCTGAAAGAATAGGGTCCTAAAATTTTTAATGAAAATTGTTTTTATTTAATAAGACGAAAGAGTATGTTCTTGCAACCACTTTAACATTTTTTCCTGTTCAAATAACGGTTATATCACATTTAAAATTAAATTACAAAAATAGGTTCAAATTTGAACCTTGACACTTTAGATTATGTTTGACATTCACTGAGTCGGCAAAAACACCACAGGGGCTCATCTTTTTAACATTGGGGTTGTTCCTATTTGACATTTCGGAAGGGACACGGAAAACAAAATACACCCAAAATTTGAGTTTAAACCAAAGGGTGTGACAAAATCCCAGAAATCCGAAAAAAAAAATGTTTTTTGGTCGTAAACCAACGAAAATCATACAAAAATTAAGTAAACATGTGATTCTGGCCTAAACTTAATCGTTTGGTACTAAAATTAGGACAGGGCTTTAGGACCCTATTAAACAAAACATGTTCAGAAAGCAAGAAATGTTGGGTGAAAAATATTCAAAACGTAAAACTAAATAGTTTTTTAGAAGTCACTTGACATTAGCTGTAACGACGAATGCAACCATGATAAATAACTTTACTTCTATAGGCCAGGAGAAGTGGATGAACTTGTCATTCATTTTTCTGTCAATTCTCATACAAAATCTACTTTTTCTCTGACATAAATTCACTCGAGATGCACCACTTCCCCTGGCATATAAAGTTAAAATTATTTTGCTACTTTTGGCACGAATATCCGGTTAGTTGGGGGACAATCCATACAAAATACAAATTCTATACGGGTTCATTCACATATTTCATAACGCCGAAAATGACCATTTTTGACACCCACCCACCCCCTCGTAACGCTTTTTGTATATATACTATACAGTGAACTGTTCAAAACAAAATATATTGTACTGTAATTGTATTGTCATTTCACAATATACTGTATTGTATTTCCAATATATCGAATGGTACCGTTCCAATACGTTATATTGTTTTTGTATTGTATTTTTATCCGGGCACAGGACTTAAACAGCTGTCATCCAGGTACAACGAACTAATTTACAATGACGTCACGCTTCTTCTTCCATCGGGAAGAACACCTTTTACTGCGGGCCGTGTTTACAAAAAATGAACGATTTCGTTGTGCATTCATCCACGTCATGTTCATCCGGTGAACATTCGTCGTCCGGATGTTGGTCCGGATGTCATTTTATGTAAACATTGCCCACATTTAGAGCAGAAAAGAAAAAGAAAGTCGAGGATAAAAGAAGACCGTGGATAAGTCCACTGGAGTAAAGCCAACAATTTGATGCTGGAGATGGTGCTGACTTGACAGCTCATCGCAAAATGTTGCATTAAGGCTGATTTGCTGTTGACAAGAAAAGTTATCGCCTATAGCTAAGTATGCTGTTTCGCTCAAGAAAAGTAAAGAAATTCCTTGACTGAAAGGGTCAAGAAATTTCCTACAGAGAGCCCCCTTTGAAGTGACATTTCTTCTCAACTGCGTACTGCGATCAGAAAAAAAGTGATTTTCTTGACCATTTCTTGGGAGAAATTTTCCACGCATCGAGATAGGCGATTCCTTTTCTTGTCAGTAGCAAACCGGCCTTATCTCGATGCATAGAAAATTTCTTCTCAGAAATGGTCAAGAAAATCACATATTTGCGATTCCGTTTTCATTGATAATATGCACAACATAATGGCCTACTTTTCCTACTGAAAAATCAATGCTGAAAAGTACTTTTCGCAATAGCAAAACATGTTGTATGCAACTCGTGCTGAAAAAATTATCATTTTGCAACTTGTTGCATAAATAAATATTCTTTGATTGCAGTACGCAGTTGAGAAGAAATGTAATTTCAAATGGGACTCTCTGTAGGAAATTTCTAGACCTATCCAGTCAAGGAATTTCCTTACTTTTTTTGAGCGAAACAGCATACACCCGATTCTGTTTTTGCACGGGGGATGCGTACCGTGCAAAAAACGTTTTCAGTTCAAAATTTCAAAAACCGTGCAAAAAAAGTAACACCATTTCTCGACGTTTCATGCAAAAATAAGGTTTTGGTGAAAAAAAAAATGTATGGAAACTTTTTTTGCACGGCCGTGTAAAAAAAATCCGTGCAAAAACAGAATCGGGTGTACTTAGATTTAAGCACTAAACATACGCGTTTCGCAGACGTATTGAATGCGATACACATTTGATTTATTATTCTGGAATACAAATTCGTATTTGATTGCCCAGTATGCAATGACACCGAGATATTTCAGTCTCTCCACTTTTCTGTCACAAAATCTACATTAAAGGGTTTATTCACAAATAGGGTCCTAAAGCCCTGTCTCAATTTTAGTACCAAACGCTTAAGTTTAGGGCAGAAAGACATGTTTACTCAATTGTCAAATGATTTTCATTGGTTTAAGTAAAAAACAAATTTTAAGTAAGGTAAGGTAAGGTTTAAGTAAGTACAAATGTTTTTATGATTTTTGAGATTTTGTCACACCCTTTGGTTTAAACTCAAATGTTGGGTATATTTTGTTTTCCGTGTCCCTTCCGAAATGTCAGATAGGAACAACCCCAGTGTTAAAACTATGTGCCCTGTGGCATTTTTGTCGAAAAAGTGAATGTCAAACCATTTTTAAAATTGAAGTTTAAAAATGTTATAGCCGTTATTTGAGCTGGAAAACTTGCTAAAGTAGTTGCAATAACATGCTTTTTCGTATTATTAAATAAAAACAAGAATTCATTAAACATTCTAGGACCCAATTTTAGTCTCAAACGCTTAAGTTTAGGGCAGAAACACTTGTTTACTCAATTTTCAAATGATTTTCATTGGTTTAAGTCCAAAGAAACGATTTCTTATGATTTTTCAGATATTGTCACACACTTTGGTTTAAACTCAAATTTTGGGTATATTTTGTTTTCCGTGTCCCTTCCGAAATGTCAGATAGGAACAACCCCAGTGTTAAAACTATGAGACCTGTGGCATTTTAGTCGAAACGGTGAATGTCAAACATGATCACAATTGTCAAGGTTCATATTTGGAACCATTTTTAAAATTGAAGTTTAAAAATGTTATAGCCGTTTTTTGAGCTAGAAAAATTTCTAAAGTAGTTGCAAGAACATGCTCTTTCGTATTATTAAATAAAAACAAGAATAATTATTGAATTATTCATTAAACATTTTAGGACCCAATTTCATAACTCCAAAATTTACAGTTTTTGACACCCACTCATTCCCTAGTAACGCATTTTGCATGAATATTTTTTGAATTTTGTTTGAACTGTAACATCTTAAGGACACCCACCTATCCATTCAGCGTTATGAAATTTCTGATTGGGCCCAAATGTGTTGAAATAAAACTACACAAAAACAACCAGGGTTGGAACGGTACCTCAGTCTACTAACTGTTATGCTCTGGAAGTGAGTTGCTTATGTGTATACCCGTTTAAGTTATTAAGTATGAATACATTTTCTTATAAATAAACCAGAATTACAGCCTGCTAAGATTTCACTCTAAAATCTGTAGGCAAGGAATGTCATAATCGAATCGTTGTTTTAAAGCCAGCGTAAAAACCAGGATAGTTTTCTATCTCTATTGTTCTATAACTCGATGATTCTATAAGTTGAACCTTTAACCGTTTCCTTATGTTTTTACCAAAATGAGTAGAGCAGTTCGTTGGGAGATTATTATAAATTATAAAGAAATCATGAGATAAAAAAAATCAAACTAGGAATGAAACATATAATTTAGCAGCATAGTTTCAGCATTTATTCGCTTCATTGGTAAATATACAAACTGCACTCACCAATGTCAAATATAACAGGTCCGGCTCTTAGTATGTGTTTGCTTGTATTAGTCACGAAAAAGATGTAAACAAAATGATCAGCTGATGGTGACGACAAGGATGCAAAAAATTTTGTTCGCAGCTTTCTCAACAAGACGTCATCTTCGGCTATTTCGTGACCTTTCGGCTTGCCGAAGTAGGCATTGCACAACCACCACTTCAAAGCTGATGTTATCACAAATACTAATTTGATGTTCGCCCACACCTCTAAATACCCCACATCGTGCACACACTGGCGTTATTCAATTTTAAACATAAATCTCGCTGTAGAAGAAGAAACTCATATAGATGGTCGAGAATCTCCCGTGGAAAATATCTCAGTTGTTTTTCTTTGAGATTCTAAGCTGCAAGTGCAAAACAACACTTACCTTTACATTTACCATGTTCATCGTCACAGATTGTTCAGAAAATAATTGATACCTTTACGATAGAACTTCGCCCACAAACTGTGAAAATACGGTCAACAAGCCAACTTCTCTCTGAATGTAAACATGGTTTATTTTTTCTTTTGTCAGGAATGAACATCAATTCTTAAGCCAGGCATGCTGTTCGGCTCAAGTAAAGTAAAAAATTCTGCCCAATAAATGGTCAAGAAATTTCCTACAGTGAGCTCCATTTGAATTGACATTTTTCTTCTCAACTGCGTATTGCGATCAAATAAAAATGCTTTTCTTGAGCATTTCTTGCAAGAAATATCCAACGCATCTAGATATGCCATTACTTTTCTGCTGAAGTGCATACTTCGCTTTATGGTCCACTTAAGAAGAAAATAAATATGATCGTTTTACAAATCTTCAAAACCAGTTTTTTTTTGCTCAAAATTTAGGCAATGTTCAAGAAAATCTATCATTGCATTATACTTGCTATGGATTGCGATGATAGATTCTTATAAGGATTTGAATTTGAACGAAAAAAATGGTTTTTCAGTTTTGATGATTGAATGATGGATTCTTGAGCCTTAATGTTTATTCATAGTGGGACAATATCGAACAATAAATGGACAACACTTGATAATGTAAGAATAACAAAAATGGTAATGCTTCCGTTGAATCATAATCAATACACCATACGTGGAACGTATTGGAAATAGCTAACAACAAGAATATTGGTTGTTGTATGGTTTGAACATTTCCAGATACATTAAATTTCTATGCGGGTACTACGCACCAAATCCGTTTTCTCATGCAAAGTTCTCAACTTCAGAAAGCTATATCCCCGCCGTTTCTCAACCTATTCGTTTTATTTTTTATGTGTCTAAAAATTTTATAACTATTGAAAAAAGATTGTGTCGATCCACAAATAAAATCATTTTTTTATATCTATTGAAAAAGTTGTTAAAAAATATTGATTCAAAAGTTACAAATAGGTTAAATTTTGACAAAAAAAAAAAAAAAAATGCACCAAGACAACATTTATATTGCTTTCTGATGTTGACTATTTTATTTGAGAAAACGGCTTTGGTGCGTTTAATATGTGCGATACTGTAGCTTTTTGATACGATTTATTGTCTATGTATTGTTTTGAATGGCAATATTGTACAATACACAAACAATTCAACTAAATGTATTTTACGATTATAATCAATGGGAAATATAAAGTAATCTTTATCTTGTATGGATTGTCCCAAAACTTACCGGATATTCGTGTCGATAGTAGAAGTAGCTTTCATATGGTATCCCAGATTTGTGTTCACAAAATTTTGTGGTTTTGCTTCGATTTATAGTAGGGTGCCGGTACCAATGGTTGTAATGTACCAGTAGATTGGACTATGGAATAACACGTACAGTTTTCGATAAAAACGGCATGTGTTATTTTTGGTGGATAGATCGCCTCTAGTTTAGCCGATTTGCCAAATTTCAGCTTTTTATTCTATCAAAAAGTCATATAAATAATTAAGTTAACGCAAAAAATTTGCTCCCTTGCACCAATAGTCGCCGTCGTGTTCCAGTAGTGGATCAACGGATGGAAGCAGTTTTTAAAATGGATGTATAAAAATGAAGAAAAGTCCCAGAGATGATCTTTATGCTTCATTCGAAAGATATTAATTGCTGTTCCGAGGGAAAAATGTAAAACCCATGTAAAATTTTACCATTTTGTTCAAAATTCCTTGTATCATTTCCGAACGTCTACTACTGGAACTCTAGCGCAACTACTGGAACACGTGTACCAATAGTGGCTCAAGCGATTTTATGTTAAAAAATTAGTTTTATCACTATTTTTATATTTTTCCCATATAGTAGAGGTTGAAATCTTTCTGTTGACGCCAAAAGATCTCTGTTAAGGCTTTTCGTTATTTTGTTATGATTTTTTAAAGCTTAGGTAGTCCTTTAATGGCACCGGCACCCTACCCTTAAAGCCGAACTTAAAATCAGTTTCTGTTGGGAAGTTTTCGGATTAATAAATTTGCGTAACAAATTATTGTCATTATTTATTTCACTTTGGAACCTATTATAAAACAATATATGTTATTGTACCTGGGCAATTTACATTCCAAATCCATATTCAAGGTATTAAGTTAAACGAAAAAAAAAAATAAAAAACATACATACAAATGATGATTTTTCTGCCGTAAAGTGGAGTCCACGAAAACATTATTTAATTCGATGTGCATGTATTTTCAAACAAGCCTAAAATAGTCCTAGTGCAAGTTCTTGAAAATCGATCGATCAAAAACACCAGCAGTCGAATTAAAAAAGGTGGCGAAGGAACTTCAACGGATATAAAGTGCAGGTTAGACTGATTTGCAAGTAGAGATAGTTTTAAGGCAAAGAGATGAGAAGAATTGTTGATTTGACGTGAACAAACATTCCGCTAATAACTAGTGGTTCAATGGTGACTTATATATTTCTACAAAATGTGATGGTATGGAAAATATGTTTTGCATAAAAAAGGAAGTATTGTAAGCCCTGATGAAACTTCGTTATCTTTAAAAATTGGCATTTATTTGTTGATTCTGGCGGATATTCTTACGTAGAATTTATTTTTCACTTAGAACTTTTTTGTTCAACTTAATTGCGATAAATAAAGTGATCATTAATAAATTAAGTTTCAGGTGTCCTGTTTGGCAGAAAATAATATAGTACCAGGAAATGTGAAATAATGTTGTTTAACGAAATAATAATTGGTTTTAATATTTAAATAGGAAATAAATGGGCAGTCAGTAGTTTCTGGGTTAATAGACATTGCCGCATAATCCCACAACATTTACTATTGTCGGTAAAACTAAACGATATCAAACGATTTTTCGTTCGATTTTTCTCAGAACCTATGCGAGATACCTAACTTTGGAAATAGTGCTTTCGATTCGCATGCGGATGCGCTTGATGCGCCTAACTTCCGAAGTAGGGTATTATGCATGGCGTGCAAAATTCTCGCGCCGGCGATCTTGTCTTGACGCTTGTAGATCGTCGCAGTTGCTTCAGATCGTTCTGGTGTCTTCTGCGCGATCATGCCTTGGACAATCAGGAATAATCGCGCAGAAGACAATAAAACTATTTGAAGTAGCTGCGACGATCTACAAGCATTTTAATAAGTTTTCAAGATCGCCGTCGCGATAAATAATCGCGCAATGCACAGTAGCTTGCATGGATACCGAGAAAAATCCATTTTAAGCGAACTGCATTCTCTAACGATTGATCGAACTTACAATATTCAAGGTTTTGTTCAAACTAAAATCAATATAAAAGATAATATGATACAGTTCACGAATACGACAGAAATATTTTTGCGAGTGATTCCAGTCGTATTTATTCAATCAAGTAGATTTCAAGTATATAAGGAAATTAACCAAACATGTAACTAAAAATGATTGCCATCAAGAAAAGCGTTAATTTAAGACAAAAAATAACTAGCAAGAAGATAGCTGAACAATACTTATATTTATAGAACACTCCAAGAGAATAATTCCTTCAAGCAAACTTTGGATGTTTTCCGACATCACGCAATACAATAAATACAGCCTGTTTTCCAAACTTTTCCTACTATCATCAAGATTACCTTACACAATTATGTGGCTTTTATTCTTATTACAACTTTATCATAACCAACAAAACAAGCACCGTATCTCGCCCATGTCTACCGCTGTTGCGTTTGCTGAATAAGAGTTTCCCATTTGGCTATCAGTTTGTGGGAAGATGGCGCTTCTTGAGGATCAAGGTCACATAGTTGCGCCAATGACATGGCCGGTCGCATGCCACGTTGCCGATTCTCGAACTGTGGCGATGGTGTTTCCCTGAAAATGAAGGTGGTGAAATCAGTAATTCAGTGATTAGAACTCGATTTTTACAGCACTACTCGTAATTATGCATTGAATATTAACAATTTTTTATCATAATAGGCTGTTCCACGGTGTACTATATTGATTGTACTGTATTAATTTTATATTAATTGTCAAACAGTCAAACCTCCATGAGTCGATATTAAAGGGATCATCGACTCATGGAACAGCTATTCTTTGGAAAGCTGTTTGAAGGGACCATCATAGTAACCATGATTTTATGTTTTTAGTATGGTTCTATCAGTCAGCGAAGCCAGTGAAACTCACGCCCATCGCTGCTGTAGGCAAAGAGCCTTGAAAATAGCAAAACACCCGTTGCTAAGGGCAACCCAAAATTACTGTAGAAAAATGTTCTATATAGGCTACTTGATGAGATTCACGATTTTAAACTACTGTAGTGAGAGAGCCACGTGATTTTCGCGAAATTCAAGCCTACTACTATTACCATTCCCAGCACTGAATGGAACATCGACTCATGGAGGGATGACTGTATATTAATTTTATTTTTTTATGTCGTGGACTGTTCTTCATTACGCCAATCCGGTATCAAACGAATTACTTTGAGTTACGTGATAAATCACAACTGTTTTTTTTTAAATGGATCACTGATTCACTGCATTAAAATAAACCATTTGTTGTTTGATGAAAATCATTGTGTGACCATATCAATATAACAATTCAGGATTCGAACGAATAGGATTCGATTGGAAGTTGGATCCACCGTGAACAAGAATATAGGTGATTGTGTTCTGATCACATATCAGGACGTACCTCGGGGAAAGACTAGAATGCGTCAGGGCTTCGCAAAGCTCTCCAATCGATTTAGTCGATCGTAGTTTCCGTGTTGAAGGGTACACATTCGTGTCGAAGTTATCGTCGTCGGAAATCTCTTCCGCGGAATCGCTAAAATTCAATAGAAATCAGTCAATGTGAGGTCAATTTAGGAAAGCTCAATCATTAAAACCTGTCGTAGTTCAGCTCCAGCAGATCGGACTGCGATGCCATGCGGTTCTGTTTGCGCAGTCGTTTCAGTTCGGATTCCCGATTTTTCAAATCACGTAGCTCTTTTTGGATCTTTTCCTCGACTGGGACGTAACCTCGTCGGATGGGTTTGCCGTTGGAATCGCGTTCGATTATTGGTGGCGTGGAGATGGCTGTAGGTGGTAGCATTATGTGGGTTCGACTCAGTTCTATTGGGGACTGTAAGCAAAAGAAAAATAGATCATTGAATTTGAATAAGATTTGAATTAGGGGCCCAGATAGCCGTAGCGGTAAACACGCAGCTATTCAGCATGACCATGCTGAGGGTCGTAAGTTCGAATCCCGCTGATCGAGGATCTTCTCGTAATGGAAATTTTCTCGATTCCCAGGGCATAGAGTATCTTCGTACCTGCCACACGATATACACATGCAAAAAATGGTCAATCGGCAAGAAGGAAGAAGAAGAAGAAGATTTGAATTTGATTTATATTGGATTGGATTTGGATTGGATTTGGATTTGAATTGGATTTGGATTGGTAAGCTTACCAGAGGGATATATCAGTGAGGAGGACATTTTGTTTTTATTATTTTGAAAAAGGAGGTCATTGAAATTTTGCCTGCCACATTTATAGGGTACCGGTACCAATGGTTGTAATGTACTAGTGGATTTGACTATGGAATAAAACGTATATTTTTCCATAAACACGAAGTGCGCTATTTTTGGTGGATAGATCACCTCTAGTTCAGTAGATATGCCAAATTTCGGCTTTTTATTTTATTAAAAAATGATATAAATAATACGGTTTCCGCAAAATAAATGCTCCCTTGCCCTAGCTTGCTGTCGTGTTCCAGTAAAAGATCATCTGATGGAAGCAGTTTTTAAAATAGATATAAAAAAAATTAAGAAATGTCGCTGAGATGATCTATATGCTCCATTCAAAATATTTGAGTTGCTGCTACGAGGGAAAAATGTTAAACCTATGCAGTGCCGGATTTGCGCGTTTGAAAAGTCGTTGATAAGTTCTACAAAATCAATCGATTTTAGAACATCGCTTTCGATATTCAGCAAGCAAAGTGAAATTAACCTTTCGTCAGTTATAGTTGTCCGTAGTTTATTTTTAATCAACGCTAATTTGCTGAAAGATCTTTCTCCGGAACAATTAGTAACCATTAAGCTTAAATATATCCGCAAAGCAATATATACGTTCGGAAACGTATCAGCAAGATCTTCATCGTACAATAAAACTGCCTGTTGAGATGATGTGAGACTCTTCCTTATCTTTGCGAACGCAGCAAATTGAACAATTTCATCCGCCAGCAGATTCGTTACAACATGGGGATATGCAGAAACCAGCTTCATTGATTCAACCCGTAACTCTGCTTCCGAAAGACAGATCAACAATAGCTTTAAAATTATCATACACCGTTCGGTACACTTTCCGTCTGTTTTTAATGCTTGTTGAAGTTGTTGAATGATGACACTGAACGTGAGGCGCTTAAAGTTTTCTTTACTGGATCCTTCAGATAGATTACGAGGTCGTCCTTTGGATGGTCTGTATTCTGCATTATTACAGAGTGCAATTGCGGATTGCTCCAAATCGTCGAAACGGCTTTGCTCTCATTGCAGAAACACATCTAGCGAATCATACAAATCAACCACCTTTTTCAAATCGACATGAACGCCCTGCATAGCCTTCTCCATTAAACATTTTGACAGTTAACAGCCGACTAAATTGGTTGAAAAATCGGTCGATTGTTGCACCGACGCTTATGGAAGTTTAACACAGCGATCAACTGACTAATCACCAGATTAAATCGGGTGGCCGACGAAATCTGGTGTTTAGTAGGTCAACTTGCTTGGATTTTACTTAAAATACCGATTTATCCACCTATTTAGTAGGATTACGCGGCCCACCCTATCAAATCGGGTGATATTCGGTTGATCCCTGTGTTAATCTTCCATAAGCGTCGGTGCAACAATCGACCGATTTTTCAACAAATTTAGTCGGCTGTTGAACTGTCAAATGTTTAATGGGGAATTGCTTGTCTCATTGAATCGTGATAGTATTTGACTCCAGATTTGAGTAAGTAACGCAGTTTCAAGGCGATCCATTCTTTCTCCAAGAGATCGAGCCTCGTATTTTGTTGTGGGGAACTGGTCTTTTGCTGGGAGGGAGGCACCGATATTACACACGAAATATGACACAAAGTTGCAGTCGAATTGCATGAAAACTCCAGCTCAAGGTACCTTGCTCCAGCTTGCCAACGACAATCAAAGCAGACTTGATGAAAATCGCTAGTTTTGTTTTGTCGTGTTCCTTCGATCGTTCTGGACAAAATTGGAAAAATGGCCAAAGTTTTCTGTGCATTTAACTTTCGTTTTTATTGGAAAAAGTAAAATAATGCGTATTTGAACACTTTATATTCAATCAGGATAAAAGATGCTATTGTGACATTACTTTTGAATAAGCATGAATAGCTTTTCAATCGATTTTTTGTCACATTTGATAAAATGCAAAAATACGTTATAATCAATTACGTGCTTTTATCATGTTTGTCCATTGTTTTAGATCTGGGCTCACAGTGACAGTTCGTGACAGCAAAATCTCGGCTCACCTTGACGTACATAAATTTCGTATTGGTTTCTCCCTCCCAGGTCTTTTGTATCTTCGATGTGCTTCAAAGCTTTTCTAATATAACTGTATCCTTCCCATAAAGCTTCTGCTGTATCGGCACGTGCAGACCAACGAGTATCAGAAAGGGACTTGATAGTAAGTTTCCTTTCGTTGTCTTTCTAATTATTTTCCAACTGAGTCCAGCGCCAAGTAGATGCAGAAAAGAACGTATACAGCTAGAGTAATCAACAGCATCTCTACAGCAAGATACAGCTGCATGGCCTACTAAATTTAACGAATGTGCTGTGCAAGGCACAAAAACAGCACTTGAGTTTCTCTCAAGAAGACGAGCCTGAATTCCTGAATACGGACCAGCCATGTTAGAAGCATTATCGTAAGATTGTCCGTGATGCCTTGTTTTTCAAAGTATTCCAACAAATTGGTAATAAGTCACCTGCATTATGGTAATTTGGCTGCAAAAATGTGAGAAATCTCTCCACCGGATGTCCAGAAACGACATATCGTAAAATTACTGTTAGCTGATCGGTGTGCGTCAAATCTGGCGTAGAATCCACAGGTACAGAGAAGTATTTGGCTGCCTTCAATTCCATCACAATATGATTTTGCACACGCTTTGCCATCAGCAACAACATTTCTTCATATAATGAAGACGACAAATATGATTCTCGTCCACTTCCAGGATTCCCAAAGTTCTGTAATTACCGTTGTGTTTAGAACCGATAATCTCGTCACTTCCTCTGAACGCCAAGCCTCTCTCCGCCAGAAAGGTGATAACTGCAGTAGTCCGGCGCAGAATTTCTCGCCAGTACTTCCGCTTTTCGTTTGTTTGTTTTTCTAGGTCTTTGTCAATGCGGCATGAATCCGAACATCGAAGATTGAAGTTCAGTACAGCTTCTCGATGATTTTGGCCTTGCTCATGTACTTTCATTTTTTCTTCTGCTTTCTTCCAATTATTGAACCCATCTTCTCTGGAAAATACATCTCGACCCGATGACATCAATGAGCAGTACAAACAATAAACAGACCCTAACGTAAAAAAATAATAAATGCAAGTTTTACATTTCAATTAGTAAGAATATCTTTGGATACACTGTAGATTAGCCATTTTCTCAAAATATGTTCGCCATTATCACGACTAGTGTAAAACATTTTTGCAAAAACGATGAATTTATGCCGCAGAACCATCCGCTGACGGATAGATTCGTCGTGACTCCGGATAGGAATCTGAATCATTTTTGTTCTGGATCAGCGCAAAAGATTTGCCCAATAAAGTTACTCGTTTATCTGTGATGGGGAACCAGTCAGCAGGATCACTAGATACTGATTCAATGAAGGATGTCGAATTCCCAGGTTCCATTTCATCAACACGTTCAATTAGCATCCCAGCGGTATCTTCGCTACAACTTTGCAGGTTCTGCTCTAATACCGTTGGGTCGTTACATGAGACAGCGTGGTTCTCAGGTAAACGGAGCTTTGAATCATGTTCGGATTTTGAACCTGCAGAGAAAAACTCCGAAAGACGAGGAGTTTTCGCGAGCACTGCTGCATCCTTGTCTGCCTTTTGCTTGGCAGTTTTCCTTTTCTGTGCACCTGAGAGTTGGATCGAACGAGGCATCGTTTGCAAGGAGCTAAAACAATATCTTTTGAAGGAAACATGCTGGTGAAGCTGGTGTTAGGTTTATAATCTTACAGACTATCTTACGCTTTCGATAATATTTGATGAATCGCCGTGTGGAACGGAGTTTTCTTTTAAAACCTATTTCAAACAAATAATGAATCGATTATTCTGAAGAAAAAACTGTTTGTTGACAAATAAACGAACTTATGGATTGTTTTCATGTTCATCGATAAACTGAAAGATGAACACACTGAAAAAAAAAACAGTCATATTTTCTTGAAAATATAAGACAATTGATTTGCACTAAATTAATTTTTAAGGAGATGATATTAATGTTGTGAAAGATACAAACATTAATGTTTCGTCTTATTCTTCAAGCTCATGTATTTTAAAACTATTAGTAAGTACTACAATGGTATTGAAACATTTTTTTTGAAGTTTAAAACTTCGATTTCACGGGGGCCCCCTTAGCGGGGGGCCCAGGGCAATTACCACCTCTGCCCCCGCCCCTAATTAGGGCCTGAACCTATGTAAAAATCAACTATTTTGTCTACAATTCTTTATGTCTTTCAAGAACGTCTACAACTGGAGTACTAGTGCAACTATAGGCCTCCACACTGTTTTGATTTTGTATGGGGTTTTGACGTTTACTGGCCTTGTTGTTTACTAATTTTATGTAAGTGCGAAAGAGAGAGATTGTTTTTTGTGCAGAGACCCATACTGTAACACATGTACCAACAGTGGGCCAAGCGATTTTATGCTCAAAAAATAAAAAAAAATCTTTTTTTTTATTTTCTCCATATACAGTAATGACCCGATTTTGTCAGCCCCGATTTAGTCTACCCCCGATTTTAGCACCTTTTTAGACCCTATTTTGTCTATCCCCGATTTTAGCACCCTTTTGACCCGATTTTGTCAGCCTTTAAAAAATACATTATTTTAATGTGGAAATATTAGGTACAACCATAATGTAAAAAGTCAGGTATGACATTGACCACGTCTATACGATAATCTAAAGTATGAATTCATTTTGAATCGCAGTTGTCACAGAACGCAGTTACGTTAGGGATCTTGTATATTATTATGGTTCATACAAAAATATAAAAAACGCTGTAAACAATAACAAAAACATTAAACAAAGTCTATAGGCGAGAATAAAAATAAAAAGTAGTCGAATTTTTTTTCCCGATTTTAGCTTTTTTCCAATTTTGTCAACCCTAAATGCAACATGGGGCTGACAAAATTGGGACATTACCGTAGTATAAATTGAAATCTTTCTGTTGAAGCCAAAAGATTTCTGCTTTTCGTTTTGAAGTTATAAATTCTTATTTTTTGAAACGTGTTTCTGCACTGGAAAAATCTTAATGGTTGATTCGGTTATGGTGGAAAGCCGCTTAAATAAATACCACTTTGATAATAACGAAACAAACCGAAACCAGCTTTTTTTTTGCTTAGCTAAATCAGCAGTTTTTTGCTGTAATACCAGTTTGGTTTGCTGAAATTTTCAGCAAAGTTGTTAATGGCTATTATGTATCGCGTTTTCAATACGCAATTGTTGCGCGATTCATAAATTCATAATAATGATAAATGCCCCCTGAAATGAGTGTGTCTTCTATTAAAGCCTGTCCACGTTAAATTTCGGACACCCAAATAATGGCAGCAAAAAAAAGTTACTCATAATTCAACAAAAACAATTGTTTATTTCAGAATAAAAGAGTTATATCTACAAAATAAACAGTTGACAAGGATGTTAATCCTTCTTTCTGTAAAATTCTCGAACTTTCTGTGGTACACCCGCCATCCGTGTCCGAAATTTATCGTGGATAGGCTTTAAATTGCAAAAAATGTTGTACGCAGAATTCGTTTGCAACACTCATCATACGAGGCTTTCTGTAAAAATCATCATTCTGGCATAAACTACTTTTGTTTAATTTTATGATTTTTTTCTAACAAGAATCTTTAATTTTATTAAATAATAGACTTGTTTTTGATATGTAGAAGCTTAAAGAATTAATCTGTATATCATAATGTTTATAAGAAACACAAATCTTTGAAAAACGATTTCTATAGGAAGGGACTCCCAATATAACATAGTTGTAATATAGGGGGGGATCCCCCAGTAGACTGGCCCTTAAACAAAAAAGTTGGCTACTACCCAGCTAAGTTGAAGGAATACTAAGCAATATTGCAAATCTACTTCAGATAGTTAAAACACCAACTTTATCAATTTTAATCATCATACAACCTTCTACAATATTGTTTGCTATAGTATCAAGTAGTGTTTTTGACATTCTGGGTTCAATTGAACGCGATCAACAATTTTCCTGACTCAAACAGGAGATGATGTGCTGTTTCCTATATGTTGAAGCTAAAAATCCCATATTAACTTCAATTCAATTGCGCCAGCTCATGGAACGACCAAATGAGCTGAAACTTTCAGGAAGTCTTCCTCTAACCGTAAAGAATAATCCTGGCGGGTGCCCCGTGGGATTATACAACTTTATTTTTCTCCCATACTAAGGTGGGCCAGTCTAATCCCCCAGTAACGGACATTTAAGCCACTGAATTCACAATTAAAAAATAAATAAGTTATGTGATCCAGTTACCCAATAATGATAAATATTATCATTTTTGTAGAGTAAAAAATTAACACTTGCACACTTACAAGAACAAGTTTTACTTAGTTCGCAAGATGTCCATCGAAATCCTTTTTCACACATGACAAAAAATAACACATTTTACGACGTTATTCTGAATGTTCATTCTTATTATTTTTATTGCATGCTTTATACCATGATCGACGGAATCCTTGAAACATGGATGTATTTTGAGACACTGGTGCAACATTTACAAAAATATCATATAACAAATCAAGCTGTCCGAAACTGGGACATAAAATTGTAGTTTTACCACGGTATACACAACAAGGTAGGCTATTCCCACGTGTAAACAACGATTTTCAATAAAAACATGTGTCGTCATTCCTATCGCCACGCATGGGGCTAGAAGGATAGTAAAAGAGAGCAGGCTTTGCTTTCTCTTGTACTCGTTCGAGATTGCGATAGGAATGACGTCACTACCAAACGTCAGTTTTCGGAATATAATACCTTGTTTCTTTTTATCGTGAGTTTTACCATATTCAGTTCGAATATAGTACATAGGAGAGCTGTAGTAGGCCTTGACAAGGCAAGAAGCTGTTTTTTCTGCGTCTGACAGTTTTTCCTCGTTTCAGGAGAGATTTTTTTAAGGATTTCAAGAAAAGTCGAATTTGGATCGTTCAATTCTCGATGGAAAGTGGCTGTGCAATTTTGAGGCGCTTGAGGCTTCCGTGACGTCCGTTGTGTGATTTCCAGGAGATTTATTCAAGATTTCTGATACCTACGTTACTGAGACGATTTTCTGCGGAATTCTAATTGGCGGATTTGCAGTTAACGTCGATTACATCAAATCAATCTTCAAACTGGATTAAAGCGATGAGTTCGTTTCATGCTTGTGAAAACACACATTTATATCGTGGAAATGTTTCATTTAATTGTTAAAAAATTATGGATGGTTCGTCACTTCAAGTGTCGGCATAAGCCTTTGTTCCTGTTTTATAAAACAAAATTGATCTACACGTACATATTATTTTATTTATTTGGCGCAATTACTAAAAAATAACCTTTGGATAGTTCGACATTAAAATTGTCGACGCACTGATAGATATTTTATTTTAGTTCGAGGCTACATGAATCGCATCACTTACCAAGGTGAATCCTGATCATGTAGCTTTTGATCCCTCCCACTAACAGAACTCCTTCCTGTGAAAACCATGGAGATGCAGAGGTGATCTCGGTCTCTAGTAGCAATGGATGTCACACCAACATTCCTTCCCTTCCCCCGATGACCGCAAGGACGTGGCCGGCGCCGTTATTGACATTAATGAGCTTGGAGTCCTCGAAATTGTACATTGAAGATGGTATGCTACTCCCAAGCTACATCTGTTGGTTCCCTGCACAATTTTGATTATTCCAGTCAATCACGGAGTAGCAACTACGAATTGTACGGTCATCAATACTTATGCTTACTTACTTACTTATTCAGTTCGAATATAGTACATAATACATTTATACTTTCAAACTATGGTGATGAACTCGTATACTACAGGTGACAGACGACGGATAATACTTTGTAATCCACATTAATTAATTAATTTATTAATTTATTTCCATACCAATACATGTAGAGTAAGGTTATTACCTTTTTTTAATTCTTCACACCGCTCATTCGATTCAAGATCAAAATCTGAGTGTCCTCCTAACATTTGAGCTCATTTAGATGAAAATTGGAGCATATTATCCCTTCCTTCCACTTTTCCGGTGGCTGTTATTTCCCAGATTGTGCCTATCAGCCGGAGCAGACAAATGGCCAGCCTCTCCGGGCCCATCTTGATGAGTTCAGTTCCGATATCAGCAGCTTTATTGTTCTTGCTGGTGTATGGCATCCTTAACCTCCCTCAAAGTGGGGGCTGGTTGGTTTCCATCACGCGCAGTACTGACGAAGGCATTTCCTCCGTTGTCTCGACTTTCATTGCCTGTGCTCTCAGCGCCATTCAGGTGTTCGTCATAGTGCTGCGTCTACCTTTCGATCACCTCACGTTCGTCCGTCAAGATGCTTCCATCCTTATCCCTGTACATCTCGACTCGCGGCAAGAACCCGTTGTGGGATGCGTTGAGCTTCTGATAGAACTTATGTGTTTCTTGAAACCGGCACAGCTGTTCCATCTCCTAGCACTCCTTCTCCCGTATCCGACTCCCGAAAGAGGCGGGTCTGCCCTTACCGTTCTACCGGGTCCCTTGTTACAGCATGACCGCCCGCGCTTCTCCTCCAGAATCTGCATACATTCCTCGTCGAACCAATCGTTCCATCGACTCCATCCCACGTACCCGACGTTGCTCTCAGCTGCCTTATTGATGGCTGCTTTCACTGTTCTCCAGTAGTCCTCATGAGGGGCTTCATCCAGCCTACCCTCTTACAGTAATACAGCCTCGAGGTGCTGCGCGTATACAATTGCGACATCCGGTTTGCTTAAGCCGCTCTAGGCCATACTAGGGCGGCCATCGGTACCGTACGCTGTTAACGACGGAGACTTTTGGGCGCACCAGATAGTCGATGTTAGCGCCACGATAGGTCCTGAAGTTGATAATGTCGGAGCAGTGCCGTCCATCAATCAGAACGTGGTCGATTTGTGATTCTATCTGCTGTGGTGATCTCCAAGTGTATCGGTATGAAAGGCTGTGCAGGAATTAGGTGCTACAAATGACCTGCATTAATAATTAGGTTTAAATTAAAGGCATTATGTCAATTTAGTATCGCCTTGCCATCTTTTTTTTTTTTTTAAATCATGATTTCTCAATTTTCCAACGATGTCCGGTATTGGATGCTGTCTGGTATTGGGGGATCTCTCCATACATAGCGCGTTGCATACCTCTAGGCGTTTAACATTATATGGTTACTTTGATTACAAAAAATGCCCCAATTTGTAGAAGTTCTTTGTGCTGAGAGATTTGAGGCCGAATTCAAGCTCTACTATGATGGTATACCATATAATATTTCACTATGATCCGGAACGACTCCATATCGTTACGAAACTATACATCATATTAAATCGATCGAGTGACTAGAAACAAGTTTTATCTATTTTTCTTTCAAGTAATGTCACCTTTTCTAATTACAGACAGTTCACATTAATACAGAACTATCTAAAATGGAATGACAGTTATTTTAAACAAATCTCTGAACAGAATTGATGTAAAATGGTGTAAGGTAAAAGCACCGGTTTCGGCCATAGCGCCAATAATAGCCATAGTGAATTGAACACCGTTTAAATGAGCAAACGAGCATGAAACATTTTATGTTAAGTCGAGCACATTGACATAACAGATCTACATCTAGGGGCAAGACACTGCCTAATACTGTCACTAATACTTGGTAATAAATATTATATTTCTAATCTTCACCAAAAACTGGTGCTGATCTAGTGTAGTATGTCATGACTTCATTTCAAATTTCAAGACGTCAACCAAATTAAAAAAAATCAAACGCGGTAATCCAAACACTCAAATACGGTACGTTCTGAGTCCTCTTATTTTTTTTACCAATTCTTCAAATCTGTTTATAGTAATATTATTTCAGCAAAAAAAATTGGAAACATTCATGTACCATGAGAATTCCTGAATTCCTAAGATGTGCCAGCGTTTTGTTGATAGCCAAGTTGAGATGAATGTCGATTGTTAAGGATTGTCTAGAACTATATTGTCGATTGTCTGGCAATTGTAGACAAATAAATAATTGTTTCTATAAATAAAATAAACATCATTATTTATTATGGTCAATGATTATTGAATAGAATAAATTGCAATATTAGAGAAGTTGGAGTTCTATGTTGGAGTGTTTCGAAGGGCCTATTCACAAATTTCATGACGCTGAACGGGTTGGGTGGATTTCCCTAACATGTTACATACAAATTTGGAAAATATTCATACACTATGCATTACAATAGGGTGGGTGAGCGTCAAAAATGGTCATTTTATGAAATTTGTAGAACCTAAGTTAAGTATTTTAACTGAATGCACTAACAAAATGCAGATAAATTCTTGACAGATTTGTTTTTCAGTTTTTAAAAACCTACAGCGAATATGAAGATCAGTAGGATTTTAGTTTTCGACTAATTGTTTCATTGAAATACAGTAATTTCTCGATTATATCACGGATCCAAAATTTTTTGGAGTGATATACCCAAGCGTGATATAATGAAAATGTTTTTTCTTCCATATATTTTTCATCAAAATTTGAGCTTTATTTTGTGGAAATTGAGCGAATTAAATGAAAAACACGAGAGAGATGGATCAAATAGATATATGTTGATTGATTAGAGTTATTTTTCGTTGTAAAATGTATGAAATTCAAACAATTAATATGGCGTGATAAAATCGAACATAAAACTGTGTTAAAATCGAGAGTGATATAATGAAGCGATATTAAAACGAGTAGTGATATAATCGAGAAAGTACTGTATTGCAGCAAACCTTAGTTTTACTCTAACAGTTCACTTCAAATAGGGCGGCTGGTAGCCCCTAGATTAGGGTCTTCATGTACGCGATTGAATCATGTATATCGAAGCTCTTCGAAAACATCGGGAAGAAAAAGAACGCCCTATATGGAACGATTTCCGTATCTAAAGTTTGATTTGAACTGTCAATGTTTCACTTTGCTCCAGAGTTGCACAATATCAGTCATATCAGCTGATGGCTGATGGACTAAAACTATCAATATCAGTGGCGAACTATCAATATCACTTTGATCTGACAACCAACAGCGGTGATGCGACATCACACTCTAGATCACAATCACTGCAAAATGAGTGATCACGTGGTAATTATCTATGGTATTAATATTTTTCAGTGACCAATACACAGTTTCAATCCTTCTGCGGCACTATCAAGAATATCGTACTGATAAACTGCTATTTTATTTGCTTAATTTAAGGCTAAACTTGACCCATCAGTGATTTCCATAGTCTATCGCCATCAATGCACTGGTGATGGAGTAGACAGCATGATGTTGATGTGGTATGGAATGATCCGAATTGTATCGTAGTCGACCTGTACAGTAGAAGCTGTTGTCAAACAGCAACAATTATACGGAAATGGGGATTTCTTCCAAAATTATGAACTCAATCCGATACGTAGAGTCTTTGGGATACTGAGAGTTATAATTTTCCTGCGAATTCATTCACAATAAGCTAGTATTAGATATACAATTTTGATTCATACTATAGATTTAAGTTTGCATGATATTTTGCATGACTCTTAGATTTGAATTGTATATATATGTAGGTTTGTGTAATTCTCTTTCTTGAGTGCATTTAATTCTGTGCGATGTTTTAGTTATAGATGTGAGTTTACTTAACATTAAATTTATGATCATCTTGTACTCACGTTTAGTTTCCCTTAGTATGCCTGTGATTTCCTTAAGGTTGCAATGCGATAAACTAGAGCTGTAAACGTAGTTAATTAGCTTTACGAAGAAACTCTATTTGTTTAATTCCACTTACCAATCGTGATTGCTAATAATAATGGGATTTTTACGTAGGAGGTTAAGTGGGGTATCAAATTCACGATAATTCACTATAAGGATAGATCAAATGTAAGGCATGATTGCATGGCACAATAAATTATAGTTTTAACTTACGGTATAGGCAAAAATTAACTAATTATTAATTGTTTTATGTAGTATTTTAAGAGAAAATAGTTTGAGGAATCCAGAACACGTTTATCCAGTAGAATGACAATCCGTAGATGTTTTTCTCATACCTACTCATCTGCATTGGCAGTTTGCTCACGCTGTCATCTCCCGTTCTCTCAGTGTGACCAATTTGCTAGAGGGCTCGCTCTGGACAGTAGAGATGCGTGCTGCCTGAATAGGGTAAGCAACAGTCCCCCGGGGTATGGCAACCTATTACAAGTTGACTTACTCTCCATCGCGTCGCACGTCCAGAACCGCCAATTTAGTTACCGGTCTTTTGTATACTCCGTTTGCTGTCTTGACTGTAGCTGACCTGATGCGGCCATCCTTGCTGACGTGGGTAGCAATGATCCTACCCTTTGGCCAGCAGTTTCGTGGTAAACTAGGGTCTACAATGATGACGACGTCATTCAAACTGATCGGTTTAGTGTCCACGTACCATTTGGTTCGACGAGTTATCTCCGGAAGATATTCAGATAACCACCGTTTCCAAAATTGTCCTGCTAAAGCCTGTGACATCCGCCAGTTCTGTTTCAGAAATGCTCCACTATCGTTCAACGGTACCAAAGGTTTAACGCCATTAGAAGACCCCAGTAGAAAGTGATTGGGTGTGAGGGCCGGGGATTCGTCGTCGTCGATTGGAACGTGAGTTAAAGGGCGCGAATTCAAGGTATTTTCAACTTCCGTTAGCGTATTCCGTAAAACCTCTTCTGATGGTGTTCTAGTCGGGCAAATTGCCATCAGATTCCTCTTTAAACTACGAATAAGACGTTCCCAACTGCCACCCATGTGGGGTGACAAAGGAGGGTTGAAAGTCCAATCTGTCTCTGCACTCACAAATTCCTTGAATACTTGATCGTCCGAAGTCATTTGTTGCAATTTGTCAAGTATGCGACTGGCTCCGATGAAGTTGGTCCCACGATCACTTCGAATGGTTCTCGGAGTTCCACGTCTTGAGATAAAATTTCGCACTGCGATTATACATGAGTCGGTGCTCAAGGAGTTCGCCAACTCCACATGTACTGCTCGTGTCGTTAGGCAAATAGCAATCATTCCCCATCTCTTTTCTCTTCTTCTCCCAATAACTACCTCCATGGGACCAAAGAAATCAATTCCTACGTGTGTAAATGGGCGTGAATAGGCTGCAAGCCTTTCCGGTGGAAGATCCGCCATCATTGGAGGTAGTGGAACAGATTTTTCATTCATGCATCTTTGACATTTCGTTCGTATGGTTCTGTAGCGACTGCGAAGGCGCGGTATTACGAATTTCTGACGTAATTCATTTATTATGGCTTCGTGGTTTTGGTGATTAACTTTTCTATGATAGTGGGTTATTAGCAAGGTGGTTACAGGGTGATCTTTCGGCAGGATAATGGGTTTTTTTTGTTTCTTCGGTAATATACTGACAAGCTGATAAGCGACTTCGCATACGCAAAACACCATCGTTGTCCATCCACGGTGATAATTTGTGCAGTCGGCTGCTTTTTGGAAGAGGGTTTGTTTGAGCTTGGTCGCGGTTTTTTGATAGTAACACTATTTCGTCACTATACTCCCCGTATTGAGCTTGTCGGAACAGAAGACTCTCCGACTGTTGAAGTTCTCTCATGGTTAGCGGTCCGGAGATTGTAGGCTGTTTACTCGCTTTTAAACGGCAATTGGTTACAAATCGGTAAACCAAACCAACCACGTTGTTGAGTCGCTTCCAGCTTGAGAAGCGAGATGCATCGACCAGAGTTGGGCGTATCTCATGATGAGCAAGAAAGCAAGGCCGTAGTTCATTGTTCGTATTTGACTTTTTTGTAGGAGTGGTAGGCCATTCTGATTCACCAAGGCGCAAGAAAGCAGGTCCGGTGAACCACCGTGATTCTGAAGATAAATCAGGTTGAGCTTCCCATTTAGTGCCATCGTCTGCTACATTTTGCTTCGATGGTACCCATCGCCAATCCTTTGATTCCGAAATGTCAAGAATCTCGCTGACCCGAAATGCGACGAAGGTGCTGTATCTTCGATGGTCGGAGTTTATCCAGCTGAGGACATCGCGAGAATCGGTCCAGAAGAATCGCTGATCAATCAAATAAGAAAGAGATTCCGAAACAGATTGCGCAAGTCTAACTCCAACTAGTGCGGCCTGAAGTTCTAATCTGGGAATCGAATGGAACTTTAAGGGAGCAACTCTTGTTTTTGCTGCTGCGAGTGTACATACAACAGCATCTTTATGTACAAATCGGAGAAATATCAATGCAGCCATTCCATTCTCGCTTGCATCCACGAACGTGTGCAGTTGTATTGTACAGGGGCGATTGTGGGTCGACGACTGGAACCATCGAGGAATCTTAACCGCTTCTACCTTTGGTAGTACCTTAAGCCATCTGCACCACTTTTCATAGAGTGTATCATCCACTTGCTCATCCCATTGGATACCGGATCGCCAAACATCTTGCAGGAGTACTTTCAAATACATGAGGAAGTTTGAAATAAGCCCAAGGGGATCAAAAATGGACATAAGGATCTGCAGCATTTGGCGTTTTGTGGGACGCAGCTTGCCCGTGAGGAGATCAGGTTCATAACGGTTCCATTTGATTTTGTAGGTGAATTCGTCCGATGCAGTACACCACCACATTCCTAATACCTTCTCGGTAGCCATCGGGCTCACGGACAAGTCCAAACTTCTTTCATTCGTGCTATCTTCATGTAAGGCAGACAACACCTGATCTGAATTGCTCACCCAATTTCGTATCTCAAAGCCACCTGCGTAGTGTATTTGACGAATCTCCCGAGCTAACCGAATAGCTTGAATTGGCGTTTCAGTGCTGAACATCGCATCATCGACGTAGTGCTTACGTTTGATAATATCTACCGCTTCGGGATAATCCACAGCAAATCGATCAGCATTAATGTTTTTAACATATTGCGCACATGCTGGCGAACAGCTAGCCCCAAATGTCATGACATTCATAACATAGGTTTGGATTTCGTTGCTCTCGTCTCTCCATAAAAACCGCTGGCTTTGTTGGTCCTCCTTCCGAATTAGCACCTGGTGAAACATCTCTCTTATATCTCCAGTTACACCAACAGCATGTTCGCGGAACTGAAGCAATATAGCAAACAACGAACACAGCTGATCGGGACCTGTTATGAGTGCCGAGTTGAGAGAAGCTCCAAAGCTCTTCGCCGCCCCGTCCCACACGATACGGATTTTTCCTGGTTTATTTGGGTTATAGACAGGAAAAACGGGTAAATACCAAGTACACTGGTAGTCCTGCTTCAGCTCGAGGGGTTGAAGTTTCCGGATATAGCCTTTTTGCAAATATTCGTCCATTTTCTGCTTCAGTGTGGATGCCAGCTCCAAATCCTTTTCCATTCGTTTCTCGAGACAGAAGAACCTTCGTAGGGCCATTTCCTTGCTATCGGGAAGACGTGTTCTGTCGTAGCGCCAAAGCAGTCCAGTTTCATACTGATTTCCGACGAACTTGGTACGTTCTTCGAGGAGAGATAGCGCACGTTGATTTTCGGTCGAGAGTAGTTCCTTACCGCTCCTTGAGATCCCAAGGCTGTCTATGGCAAAATATGCCTTGACCGCTTCATGCAAACTTTCATCCGAATGCGAAACACTTTCGCAAATATGGAACGAACACTGCACAATACTTGACTCATTGTTATCGCTACATCCTCCATAGATGGTCCAGCCTAAACGAGTCTTGACTGCAATGGGTTGTTCCAGACTTCCTTCCTTGCATTTTAGTACGAGACCAATTGGAGCATGCTTTGATCCTATCAGAATTCGAGGGCGGACATTGGAATAGGATTCTATAGGCAAATTTCGACAATGAGGATATTGTTGAATCATCTGGTCCATGTCGAGTGACTGATGGGGCAACATTAACTCCTTGACTGTGCGCACTCCATTTAATTGGTACTCCTTGGCATTGCTATACGTTCCTTTGATGCACAGATCCACCATTCGTGAGGTTTTTTCACAGCGCTCGGTACCACCAGTCCAACGAAGGCCTAGTGGGTTGATGGGACCGGTAAGGTTCAGTTGATCGGCTAGTTCTTGGTCCAATAATGTCATCGCTGATCCTTCATCCAAAAAGGCATATGTTCGAATGAATCCATTTTTTCCATGCAAAACTACCGGCAGATATCGAAAAAGAACGGTGTTGGTAGCGGACTGGTGCGTAATACAATTTTGCGTGCGTTCATGGCCTGTTTGAGGTGCTACAGATGTGGCTTGTGTTGATGAAGTTGTCTGATTAGCCTGGTAGAGTTTTTTGTCGTTATGAAGAACTTCGTGGTGGTAGTATGGACACCCATTTTTACCGCATGGTTTTGCATCACACTTTCCTACGTGACGTCGAAGACATGTACGACACACGCTAAGCTCCCTTATGATCGACCATTTGGAGTCACGCGATAGCCCCAGGAATTTTTTACAAACAGCTATGGTACTGCAGCTTCCCTTACAAAACAAGCAGCTTCGATAATCGGTTGATGTACACTCTGCTGGTTCTTCACTTGGGGTCGATTGCGTGTGGAGAAACATGTTGGATTTCTTCGTTGGACGAGAATCGACTGTTAGTGATCTGAAGTCCTGGACCAGAGGTGGAATCGATAGAGTACTAGCGGCCTCAGCGAGTGAGTAAAGCCAATTACCAAAGGTCGCCATATTGGCTCTCGGTATAGTCTGACGGTAACGGGCCCAGTCCAGTCGGATCGTTGGAGGTAGTTTACTGATCAGTTGGTGAAGGAGCGAAACATTATACATATAGTCGTCTAACCCACATGCATCAACGGTAGCGCAGAAATTTTGTACATTTACTGCCAAATCAACTAAAGCTTCGAGTTTATCTTCTTTCACCGGTGGAATCATATTGATTTTAGAAATTAATGAGTGCACTATTGCCTCAGGCTGACCAAAGAGCAATTTAAGTGTGTTGATCACACCAGGTACATTAGATGGATGCATCAGTCGACTCTTTACTGACTCATAAGCCTTACCCTTGAGACTTCTTTGCAGTCGTATAACGTTCTCCTCATTTGAATATCCACACATAGCGGTCGAGCTGTTGAACATTGATATGAAGATAGGCCATTCTTCAGGGCTGCCATCGAACGTCGGTAGATCCTTAGATACTGCCTGTCTTGCCGCTAGTTGAATTCTTGTAAGCGAACAGGGATCTTCTATCGATGACTGATGTTGTAGCAGATTATAACGTGGTGAAATAAAATGTTCGCGCACTGGTTCACCGTGATGTTCACCTATATCGGTCCGACGACGGTCATGTCTGTCAGGTTCGTTATAGCAGTTTACGGAGGGTGAGGTGGACGCATGCCGTGTTCCTTGGCTGAACGACGTCGCGATCATAGCTGGGGGACTTCTATCACCATATAGGGGCGTGCTATTTGGCATGTATACCTGGTTGTTGCGATCTGACGAAGGATTCTTTAGATGATTCACTGGAGGATGGGTGGTGGAATGACCTTTGGGATTGAAAGCTTCAGCCACTCCTCGACCATCTCGTTCTTCTTGGAAGACATCGTTGACATTGTTCACCCACATTTCCACACGGCTACCGGCGTCGCTGCAACTGGATTCTGACCGGTTTGACATCTGTTCCAGCAGTCTGTACTTCTCCTTAAGGTATTCTCTGAACTTCGCACCTGCCGCTTCTTCGAACGCACGTTCTTCTTCTAGTCTCATCAGCTGTAGCTTCAACACACTCTGGGATGACTTCGATGATCGGGATCTGCCACCGGAACGTCTCGACTGAGCATCGCTTGCAGGCTGGATCACTACAACAGGAACATTCAACGTTTTAGCTTCTCCGGATTTAGAATTCGTAGCATGACCTTGGACGGTGCTTTCAAACACTTTCTGCTCATCTTGATGTCGAGTTGAAGAATTTGAAGACTGAGTTTTCCTAGCAGATTGGCATTTCAGGCAAACCCAGCTCACTTCCTTGATCTCTTCGGTGACGGCTACACAAGTGAAGTGAGACCACTTGTCGCAGTCGTCGCATTGCACCATTGGTTTTTTATCAAACTCTCCACACACTTGACATGCATCGACCGATGCACCTCTTCCACTTTTAGGTTTGTCTTTACCCGCTGTGACCACCATAACCACACTATCATCATCAATCACTTGTTTTTTACTAGAACCTTTTTGTTTCGCACCTTTTGACGACTTACCAGCTTCGTCGGTGTTACCACGGCCTGACATCGCTATTGTCGCATAAACGAAAATTATAATTTGTTGTCAAACAGCAACAATTATACGGAAATGGGGATTTCTTCCAAAATTATGAACTCAATCCGACACGTAGAGTCTTTGGGATACTGAGAGTTATAATTTTCCTGCGAATTCATTCACAATAAGCTAGTATTAGATATACAATTTTGATTCATACTATAGATTTAAGTTTGCATGATATTTTGCATGACTCTTAGATTTGAATTGTATATATATGTAGGTTTGTGTAATTCTCTTTCTTGAGTGCATTTAATTCTGTGCGATGTTTTAGTTATAGATGTGAGTTTACTTAACATTAAATTTATGATCATCTTGTACTCACGTTTAGTTTCCCTTAGTATGCCTGTGATTTCCTTAAGGTTGCAATGCGATAAACTAGAGCTGTAAACGTAGTTAATTAGCTTTACGAAGAAACTCTATTTGTTTAATTCCACTTACCAATCGTGATTGCTAATTATAATGGGATTTTTACGTAGGAGGTTAAGTGGGGTATCAAATTCACGATAATTCACTATAAGGATAGATCAAATGTAAGGCATGATTGCATGGCACAATAAATTATAGTTTTAACTTACGGTATAGGCAAAAATTAACTAATTGTTAATTGTTTTATGTAGTATTTTAAGAGAAAATAGTTTGAGGAATCCAGAACACGTTTATCCAGTAGAATGACAATCCGTAGATGTTTTTCTCATACCTACTCATCTGCATTGGCAGTTTGCTCACGCTGTCATCTCCCGTTCTCTCAGTGTGACCAATTTGCTAGAGGGCTCGCTCTGGACAGTAGAGATGCGTGCTGCCTGAATAGGGTAAGCAACAGAAGCATTAGCCTTAGAATGCTAATGTCGCGACTGTTCGTGTGACCAACATCTAGTTTGCCACGCTCTGACAGCTTGAATACCGGGTCTATAAGTGTCAACTCTTTTTTTTTTAACCAAAATAAAACATACTCCACAACTTGGCACTAAACAAACTATCAAAAACGTCAATTAAAAGTATTAATACAATAATTCATTTTTGCGACAACAGCGCCACTAGCGTTTTACTACTCATATTTCTATGGGGCTCTGCACTGTTTTGATTCTGTATGGGATTTTGACGTTTACTGGCCTTTTTGTTTACAAATTTCATGTAAGAGTGAAAGAGAGGGGAAGATTTTTGTGCAGTGCCCATTGCCTGTACAAATCAGCAAATTAAAAGCGTTGATAGTGACAGCTAGCAACTCTGTTTGCTTCGATTGGAGGAAACCAATGATTTTTTCGTGGCATATTTGATTGAATAAGCAAATTGCTAATACTTTCAATATTTCTTCTCATCATCAGAGTTGTCTTGCCCCTAGATCTATATTCATTTATTTGTCCGAATTGATCCAGAAATTAAAAGATAAAAATGTTTATAATTCTAATTCTCATATACAGTATGGCCCATAAAAATTGCGAAAATCGTCATATCATGTTTTATGGTAGTTTTTACATAGAAAATGTGAATGAAACATAAATATTATTCATTACTTGTATTGTTTAATCTATTTAGACTCAGTTTCTTGCTTTGGACATGATTTTTATCTGTTACTTTCACCTTACCAGAGAGGAATAGTAAGCATACCTTCAAATTTTATCATGCGGACGTCGAGTTCAATATCTGTGTGATGAAAGCTTCTAAAACATCAACGATGGCGTGAGACTCTTCACAGGTCTTGTGTCTAGCATACGCCCATATCAAATGATAGAATTGGTTCATACCTGGGTCATTGGAGACTTAAACATATTTTCATTGAAACGGCTCAATTTGGAGAGCTTTGATTGAACCTTCATATAAGTGTGATTAGCGGCTCCGTTTGGCTCAAAGCCTATGAGCTAGTATTGATATAAGTTGTCTCTAACCGAAGGAACAAACTTCATCTTCAAAAATCTGTTATAGGCCTCCATATTTGTTTTTTATTCAACTTTAATAAAAAATAAAGGCATACGAAACCTATAAGACGCAAATGCCCTCAAAACTATGACCCTGGCAAAATATTTTATTGTGATCATGAAAAACACGTTCTATAAGAACAGCTACATCCTCTGATACCAAACAAACTGAAATTTTCAATAATAAAGTGTGATTTTTGAAGGTGGAAAGTTTATCACCAAAGTATACGGCAATCAGACGCTGTTTCTAGCTTTGGGTGGACAAAACCTTTGAACTTCTTTGCTTTTTTCTAAGTACAACAAGATTTAATTGCGCTTCAATATCTCAATTTTGCTGTTATAAATGATTAAAATAGATATTAAAAAATATTTCAACTTACATAATGACAGCTACACCGAAGTAAAATTTGCCGAGGGGTGATTCAGAAGTGCTTTCTTTACTAATTTCAAACGCGTTTTAAAAATAGTTCCAGGTCACGGAAAATTGTGAAACTTTGGATTCTAGTTCATTTTTTAACATAGATTCAGAATATGTAAGAATCTGCCCCCCTCTAATTTACGTCAATGGGTATTGGGGATTTGGACTGGTTTGTATTTCATTTGGATTGGAGAGACTTTGGAATGGATTTGGATGAGATTTGTATTGGATAGTTGAACTTACCGCATGTTGTTCTGGTTTTACCATTAAGCTGCTATTGGTACTAGCATTACTAATAGGGCTGCTGCTATTACTGTTGGATGCGAGTTTGCTTAGCCGACCTCGGGAGGCGATAAACTTTTGCATTAAGCCGCGTTGATTTGGATTTACATTGAAGCGCCGGTTCGGTGAAATTTGGAAGAGCTGCGGTGTGGAACGGGCACGGGTCAACGCATTTGACTGAGGCAAGATGAATTGTCGGTTGCCGTTAGCTAGCGCAGCAGTAGTACTATCGTGGCCATTTGTACCGTTTAACTGATTGCTTGCCGCTTCCAGTTTGTCTTTCAAGTTGGACACCGACGGCGAATGCACCGGACTGGGCGAGAGCGAAAGTCCGGAATCGTCAGAGTTGGCTGACGAGAGACAATCATCGTTGGAATCGTTCAGCCGGTGGCCCTGCCGTAGTTCCTGCTCCCGTCTCGCTACCTCGTTGATTTCCTCCTGTATTCGTTTGAGAGGGTCTTCGGTCTGCAATGGAAAGAAAGAAAATAGTGGGTTAGGCATTGTAAAGGTTGGACCGTTTATTTTTGGATTTATTATCAACTACGTTTTATGTTGACCTGAATGAGTTCAATGATAGTTTTTTTATTCGAAATACTTTGATCTTTAGTGCTTCTAGCTTAAGCACAAAACATAATGAAAATAATTGTTATTGGCTTCAAAAATCGAGATATTAAACAGAAAGGAAAAGCATACAGGAAAGTCATTAAGACGAGAAGACACGAAGCGATAAGAAGAGACACACACAGACAAGAGGAGACAAGAATAGACTAGAAGAAACAAGAAGAAATAATAACAGATAAAAGGTCCAAGAAGAGACTAGAAGAAACAAGAAGAGGCAAGAAGATACAAGAAGAGACAAGAAGAGACAATAAGAGTCAATAAGAGACAATAAGAAACAATAAGAGATAAAAAGAAACAAGAAGAGACAAGTGACAAAAAGAGACAAAACGAGATAAGAGGAGACAGGAAGAGACAAGAAAAGATAAGAAGAGACAAGAAGAGACAATAAGAGACAAGAAAAGACAAGAAGAGACAAGTAGAGACAAGAAGAGGCAAGAAGAGACAAGAAGAGTCAAGAAGATGCAAAAAGAGACAAGAAGAGGCAAGAAGAGACAAGAAGAGTCAAGAAGATGCAAAAAGAGACAAGAAGAGACAAGAAGAGACAAGAAGACAAGAGAAAAAAGAGACAAGAGGAGACAGGAAGAGACAAGATGGAACGAGAAGAAATAAGAACAGACAAAAAATAAGAAGAAAACCGTTAAATTAAAACATGTTGATTGCTAATTAAATCAGTGCTGTAGTATTTGAGATATGCCAGTAGCAGAAAGAGGAAAAACTTCACCTCCATTCAGTGTCACGGCCGGTGACCTCGATCGAATGCGAAGGTGTTGGGTAGAGAGCAAAAAACACCGTATATAATTCATCATGACGTGTAGGTCACAAGATCATCATCCCATGAAAATAAGCTATGCCTATACCGAGGAAACCATAACAAAAGCCGATGTTTAAGCCCCACAACAGTGCGGTTGCGGCCTATATCACGTTTGTCGGAGGAGAAATTTCCTCTGGTGGATCGTATCGACAGAGGTTGGCGTATCTATCTATACTTTTCAGCCAGCCGGCTTCAACAACTTCGACTGCATCGTCACGAAACAGACCTTTACGGTCGATGATCGCGTATAACACCATTTCGCTGCTCCATTCTTCTCCGCGTTCACGCCCTAGCTGTTGCCGACTGTCAGCGGGAGAATGTGAACCCAAAAGAAATTTCTGACGAAGTTTAATTTTATTTGCAACTGTTTTCAGCCTCTCAGCAGAGGAAAGCTCTAGTTAAGTACAAATTGCTTTTGTATGTGAAACTTTAATATATAATGGTCTAAATTCTTTCGCCAATACAAATATGAACATCGGCGATCCGTCAATTCGAGTGTGGAGTTGGTCTTGAACAACTCTCAGGCAAATATTGGAATAATAATTTGTATTATTTCAAATCAATTTTCATTGGCTTATAAACGGCACTAGACCAAGCAATTGAATTGAAATAATTAAAATCGACAAAGACATTCTCGTCTGCATTTCACATAATAACTTGAATACTTTCTAAAAAAAAAGTTGCCTAGATGTAGTCATTTTTGCGAATTACAATTTTTTAAATTGCAGCCTTTTTATTTTGGAAACACACAGCCTTTTTTGAAATAAAACAGCTGTGTGTTTTTACTTTTCTCGATTTGTTGATTTCAAGGGCGAAAACTGCTTTTTCATTTTGACATTTGCTTCATTTTTACTTGCACCTTAATCCTCCGACCTTGTTGCTTGCTCCTGCGGGGGCTGACGATGAGGGCAGGATCAACCTATATTAATAATTACGTCATAAGGATCAAGTGAATTAAAATGTATGCATAAAGCAGTAGTGCAAATAGATCTAACTGAGATTTTTTTTTAAGTGCTGTTGTTTCTCCTTCTACTGAACTTCCATCGAAGCGTGAGCCTGAGTTCAGTCGGAGGAAGTTGCGTTGGCCTGCGGAGAGACCAACAAGAAGTACAATTTAGTGTCAGTCTTGGCGTCCGAGTACACATATAGCAGATGGAACAATGCACCAAAAGCCTAAGGTTCCTAGAAATGAAAAATGCTGACTTTGCTGACCACTGAAAAGCTATCGTTAATTATCTCAAGCGCAACACGCATTCATTGGTGGTAACAGCGAGATCCACAATCAGGGAGCAAAAAACACCAGACGTTGGTATACTACTGAAATTTGGTGAGATCGTTTTCAATACTTAATATTATAATTTTTGATCAAATTACACGACTTTAAGACATTTCGTCGAAAGACATTTGGTCGAATGACTTTTGGTCGAATGACATTTGGTCGAAAGTATATTTGGTCGAAAGGGCATTTGGTCGAATGGACATTTGGTCATTCGACATTTGGTCGAATTGCTTTAGAACATATTATTTTGGTCGAATGGCGTTTGGTTGAACGGAAATTTGATTGAAAGCTTATTTACAAATGATTAATTGAACGATCATTTGGAAAAAAATGATTATTGTTTTCTAAGTTTGGCAAAGTTAGTAAAATAACGTATTCTTTTGAATAATCTGAATCATTAACTGTTGTTGAATAAAAATCGGAATCATCATTCTTTGAAAAGCTGCTCAACAAGTTATTTTATTACTCAGCGATGCGAACATAATATTTTATTATTAATCCTTCTTTTGAAATGTCATTGTTCTTCGAAATGAACTGCTGATCTTTATCTGATGAAAGCATTTGAAGAGAGTGCTCGGGATCTTTCTTGGAATTCCGGGTCTTGCAGCTTACGAACGTGGGTAAGATTATAGAATGCTGAAATCAGAATTTAAACGCAGGAAAAAAATGCTTTAAGGAAAACCTTTATGTCGATGTGAATGTTAGGTTTCGGCAACTCTACTTATGACCAATTGGCTTATTGTGACTTCCAGCTTAATAACATTCTCAAAGCAAATATGTGGCTTTGCTGACAGTGCTGATGACCTCGGGTGAATAACAGAGTTTGCAGTAGATGATTTGAATTATAAAAAATAAAAATTGTGCTAATTCTATATATCGGGAAAGGGAAAACGAGTTGACTGAGGCGACAAAAGTTGGCTTGCTTCCATTCAAGATCAGCTTATATCGAATCGTCGAACACGCCTGAATGAAAAAGCAACATCTAACGGCAAAAACGCAAGAGGTTGATAAATATGTTGGGAGAGCGTCAATCAAATTGTATAACAAAATTTTAGATTGTTGGTTAAATGGCTGATACTTTTTCAATTATTAAACCACTCTTGTATAAGCGAAAAAATGCTACCCTGGACGATAGTCAGACTAAACGTAAATTTTTGTTTCCATACTGTTAAGATTCGACTACTATCCTTTCCACGAAATGTCGGTTCAACCAAATATCATATGTTCTCTGTTGCGACGAATCTTTTTCGACCAAATGTCCGTTTGACCAAATGTACTTTCGACCAAACGTCATTCGACTAAATGTCATTCGACCAAATGTCATTGATTCAAATTACACACATGGTATTATATATGGTTAGATGAATTATGTACTCATATTCTTGTTATTACTAATCTGTTTTTGTATCAACATCATAGACTATTGTTTTTGAAATCATGTTTAATATTTTGCACAAATGTTTCTACAATTTATTGGAAACAATTTTGGTTCCTGTATTGCGGAAAAGGGGCAAAATAAGTTTTCATCTCCTTTCAGAGAGCTATCAAAGGCGCTTAAACCAATGCTCTTGAGCCAGGACATAAGAAAGAAATGCCAATATCCCAACGCAGGAGAATAGTTAGGAAGTTTTTGTCTATTAGTTAATTCATGCGTGTATTTTTCAAGTGAATTTTCTAATTTAACAAAAAATACGTTCTCACAGTTTTTACAGCAAAGTTGCCTATTGTATGGCCATTCGAATGCCGCTAAAAGAAAAAAAAAAATCGAACCCATTCTATGAGTTATGAGCATATAAAGATTTCATAGTTATATTTGCTTATAACTTCAAAATCACAAAAATGTGTAGCATTACTTCTTCTGCAACTCTTCTAAAGACCACAAAATTTGTCCAAATTGACTTTTGTGTCTACGACCTTCAGGTATTTTCAAAACACCGTCGGCTGGTTAAGCCGTAATAGACATGACAACCCTAGTTGAGTAAAACAATCAGAATTTCAGTTCAGAGCTCTGTTTGATTCTTTAGACTCGTGCTCTTGAAATATCGAGGCTTGGCTTTGGTTTATAATCATGTTAGGTGCATCATAATGCTGAATTTCAGATAATTTGACCGGAAAAAGCCCCAGATGAAATCTCCATGAGTCGATGTTCTATGACTCGATATCGACTCATAGAACCATACTAAAAACAATATTCCATGGTTACTATGATGGTTCCCTCAAACGGTTTCCAAGGCATTCGTTTCCACGACTTGATATGTCCATGAGTCGATGGTCCCTTCAGATATCAATTCATGGAGGTTTGTCTGTATTTCAATTCTTAATCCTTTGAATTTTCTTCATAAAAATAAAGAGTTCTCTACAGCAAATAAGTTCAAGGTATGGATGATATAAGGCCACACATAAAGAAGAGCCCTAAGTAGCTCACTTACAATTTTAATAACACTGAAAATTGTCATTTTTTACCTCCACCCACCCTCTCTTAATGCTTTTTGTATGGGTATTCTACACATTTTATATGAGCTGTAACAGCTTGATCGTTATTAAAATCGTTAATGAGCCCTTATTCAAAACTTTGTTGATTAGATAACTACAGTTAAACCTCCATGAGTCGATGTTCCATGACTCGATATCGACTCATGGAACCATACTAGAAATAAAATTTCATGGTTACTAAGATGGTCCCTTGAAACAGCTTTCAGAAGGATTGCTGTTCCATTACTCGATATTTCCATGAGTCGATGCTTCCTTCAATATCGACTCATGGAGGTTTCACTGTAGTGACATATTAAAAGTTTTAAGTAATTAAACTTTGATCCAAAACTTCGAGTAAAAAAGTTAGAGAAAAGTTTAAAAAATATTATAGCCCTGACAGTGCGAGAACAAAAATTAAAATTTTCTTTAGAAACATTGCTAAGTAAAGAGTGAAACGTTTTTAAGAAATATGGTAGCATAGTAAGAATTAAATCATTAATGTTTGAATGATATTTCTTCATAATCCTTCATGGTAATATGATTAAACATAACTACTTTCTATAACTTATTTTGGAGGTTGGTTTGTAGATTACAGCTTGAAGATGTTCGTTCAAAAAGATTTTCCGAGTGATCTTAAATTCCCGGTGGATTCAAATTCCCGTCTTTTTCCCGCTTTTCCCGGTTCGGTGGCCACCCTACTATATGTATGTATGCTTACCAAAAAGGACGAACATTTCAATTTATTTTTTCCATTGCACTGCGGTCGTTTTTAATCTTGAATACTCGTCGTCGGATTACTCTATTTTATTTTCGTACTGCTTCACCGCCGAATCACCTTTCTAATGGTAGTTTTGGACTAAATGCTGATTTTTCTCGCTTATGATCCATGATTTTTTTTTTTTTTTTTTTTTTTTTTTTTTTTTTTTTTTTTTTTTTTTTTTTTTTTTTTTAGTATCATTCCAAACATTACATTCATTTCTTATATCTAGGTGTTCTGTGTTATTTGACAACACTATCATCCTAATTTGGTAAAACAAATTTAAGATTTAATTAACATTTTGTTAACAACATATTACATTTCATTTGCCGTAGCAGTTCAGTTTTTTTTACAGGTGAGTTGATTTCACCTGCTTATAAAAGAAAAAAAAATGTTTTTAATTTACTTAACCTAACTTAACCTAAACATATAACGCATTAATCGTGGCAATAGAAGATTGTAACGATTTTTGCCTGAAATTATTAATGATTGTATTTGACATTTGTTCCAATGTTTCAACATTGGATATTCTATGTAACTCATTGGTACTATACCAGGGAGGAAGCCTCAGAATCATTTTCAAAATTTTATTTTGAATTCTCTGCAGAGCTTTCTTCCTGGTATTACAACAGCTAGTCCATATTGGTACAGCATACAACATGGCTGGCCTGAAAATTTGTTTGAATATCAACAGCTTGTTCTTAAGACAAAGTTTTGATTTTCTATTAATAAGGGGATAGAGACATTTTACATATTTATTACATTTGGCTTGAATGCCCTCAATGTGATTTTTGAAAGTTAAATTCTTATCTAGCATGAGCCCTAGATACTTAACTTCATCTGACCAATTTATTGGAACCCCTCTCATCGTGACAACATGTCTACTTGAAGGTTTCAAATAAAGAGCTTTTGGTTTATGTGGGAATATTATTAGTTGAGTTTTGGAAGCATTAGGAGAAGTCTTCCATTTTTGCAAGTATGAAGAAAAAATATCCAAACTTTTTTGCAATCGACTACAGATGACACGCAGGCTTCGTCCTTTGGCGGAGAGGCCTGTGTCATCCGCAAACAAAGATTTTTGACATCCCTGAGGTAGCTCAGGTAAGTCAGATGTGAAAATATTGTATAATATTGGTCCCAAAATGCTGCCTTGAGGAACTCCAGCTCTTACAGGAAGTCTTTCAGATCTGGAGTTCTGATAATTAACCTGAAGTGTACGATTTGACAGATAACTTTGAATTATTCTAACAATGTATGTTGGAAAATTAAAGTTTTTCAATTTTACAATCAAACCTTCATGCCAAACACTGTCGAATGCTTTTTCTATGTCTAGAAGAGCAAGACCAGTAGAATAGCCTTCAGATTTGTTGGAACGGATCAAATTTGTTACACGTAAAAGTTGATGAGTGGTCGAATGTCCATGGCGGAATCCGAACTGTTCATTGGCAAAAATTGAATTTTCGTTGATGTGGGCCATCATTCTGTTCAAAATAACCTTTTCAAAAAGTTTACTGATGGAGGAAAGCAAACTGATTGGACGATAGCTAGAAGCTTCTGCAGGATTTTTGTCTGGTTTTAAAATTGGAACAACCTTAGCATTTTTCCATTTGTCAGGAAAATATGCTAATTGAAAACATTTGTTAAATATATCAACTAAAAATGATAAGCTACTTTCTGGAAATTTCTTGATGAGGATGTAGAAAATTCCATCATCGCCAGGAGCTTTCATGTTTTTGAATTTTTTAATAATAGTTCTCACTTCTTCCAAATCAGTCTCCCAGGCATTTTCGAAAACGTTCTCTTGATTGAGAATATTTTCGAACTCCTGAGTAATTTCATTTTCAATTGGACTAGTAAGTAAGTAAGTCCTAAATTAAAATTGTGCGCACTTTCAAACTGCATAGCAAGTTTTTGAGCTTTTTCGCAATTAGTTAGTAATAATTTGTTTTCCTCTTTCAATGCCGGTATTGGCTTCTGAGGTTTTTTCAAGATTTTCGATAATTTCCAAAAGGGCTTAGAGCCAGGGTCCAATTGAGAAATTTTATTTTCAAAATTTTTGTTTCTTAATTGAGCAAAACGTTTCTTGATTTCTTTCTGCAAATCCTGCCATATAATTTTCATAGCAGGATCGCGAGTGCGTTGAAATTGCCTTCTCCTCACGTTTTTAAGACGGATCAAGAGTTTAAGATCATCGTCTATAATCACGGATTCAAATTTTACTTCACATTTTGGAATTGCAATGCTCCGGGCTTCAACAATGGAATTTGTTAAAGTTTCAAGAGCATTGTCAATATCAAGTTTAGTTTCTAAAGAAATGTTAACATCAAGATTGGAGTCAACATACGTTTTATATATATTCCAGTCGGCTCGTAAATAATTGAAAGTGGAGCTGATAGGATTGAGAATCGCTTCTTGGGATATTTGAAATGTAACAGGGACATGATCAGAATCAAAATCAGCATGAGTAATCAGTTGGCTACAAAGATGACTAGAGTCGGTTAAGACCAAATCAATCGTAGATGGATTTCTAGAAGAGGAAAAACATGTGGGGCTATCAGGGTATTGAATTGAGAAATATCCTGAAGAGCACTCATCAAATAAAATTCTGCCGTTGGAATTACTTTGAGAATTATTCCATGACCGATGTTTGGCATTAAAGTCACCAATGACAAAAAATTTTGACTTATTGCGAGTCAATTTACGCAAGTCAGTTTGGAGCAAATTAACTTGCTGCCCAGAGCATTGAAAAGGCAAATAGGCAGCTATGAAAGTGTATTTACCAAACTGTGTTTCAACAGAAACACCTAAAGTTTCAAAAACTTTAGTTTCAAATGATGAAAACAGTTGATGTTGTATACGCCTATGAATGATGATTGCAACTCCCCCACATGCCCCATCAAGTCAATCATTACGATAAACAAAAAAGTTAGGATCTCTTTTGAGTTTAGATCCAGGTTTTAAATACGTTTCGGTATAACTGCTATATGCACGTTATTAACCGTAAGAAAATTAAACAGCTCGTCCTCTTTACCATTCAGAGAACGAGCATTCCAATTTAAAATATTTAAATTATTATTTGGATCCATTAGAAAAACGTAATCCAATAACAATTTGATTTGTAAATTTTACACCTACTTGGACTGCTTCAGTCATAGTGGTGGCTTTGAACATTGCATCAATCATTAGATTCAATTGTTCAGTTAGAAAATTAAAATCAGAGGCAGACATGTCATGTGATTTCCCATTGGAATTTTCGGTAGACGAAGAAGCGGAGTTACCTGTGGCGGTAGGGTTTTTTTCCATTTGATTTGAAACTAGTAGAATGGGTACCCATGGATCGAACAGGGGAGGAGTTCGAATTTCCTGCTACGATATCGGCAAAGGATTTACCGTGGGTAGATACATTCGAAATAGAAAGATTCGAACGGCTACCCGACAGATTAAAATTAGTTTGTGACTGAGCATGATTATGATCTTCCTGATGGGTATGATTCATGATCAAGCGATCGTTAACTGAAAAATGAGCATTGTTCGATACTCTACCAGGCAAATTCCGGAAACGACCGTTATCGTAACGGATATTATCTTTCATCTGCCTGGCACGAGCCTCAATGACCTTTTTGCGTGAAGGACAATTCCAAAAATTGGACTTATGGTTAGCCCCGCAATTACAACATATGAATTTGGTGGTATCTTCCTTCACTGGACAGACGTCTTTGGCGTGAGAAGAACCTCCACAAATCATGCATTTAGCATCCATGCGACAATTTTTTGTACCATGACCTCACTTTTGGCACCGACGGCACTGAGTGGGGTTCTGGTAATTTCCTCCAGGTTTCTGGAAATGTTCCCATGTCACACGGACATCAAACAAAAGTTTTGCTTTTTCTAAAGCTTTAATATTATTTAGTTCTTTTTTGTTAAAGTGAACTAAATAAAATTCTTGAGAAAGCCCTTTCCGAATAATGCCAGATTGGGTTCTCTTTTTCATAATGATTACTTGAACTGGGGAAAATCCAAGTAAATCATTTGAGAGACCTTTCAAGACAACTTTGAACAAACGTTCAGTTTTGTCGTCATAAGTAAAAAATTTGTGCTTCTTCTCTTCAAGATGTTTGAGAAGAAGCTCACGATCTTTAAGAGTTTCCGGCAAAACGCGACAGTCTCCTTTCTTTGCGATTTGGAAGGAAACCTTGATTCCCCTAATGGAGTTCAAGATCTCCTGCCTAAATCCCCCAAATTCGGAACAACTGACCACGATAGGCGGCACTCTTTGCTTCCTCACTTGAATCAAAGAGCCTGGGCTAGAGGCTGCTTCGATTTGGTGTTCGGAAAATTTGTCTAGAGCATCGAACTGATTGCTCATTTCGATACAATTATTCATTTCACCCTTGGAAGAAACTTCACATTCCGGGGAAGCGTCCTTTCTTCCATTCTTGCCACGTGTAGTGACAGTTTTAAAACCCACTTTTTTGGAAGGAAGTAGTGAATTCAGAGATTCACCCTTCCTTTTGTTTGTTGTTGATACCATGTTTAATTAATAAACGAAAGAAGACGTGACCTTCGAAAGGTTTTTTCCCAAGACGGTGTCCAAGAAGGATTACCACCGCTAGCTTTCGCCAACGGGTCCAACGAAAAATCGAAGGCACGGGTCCAAACAAGGATCGTAAAGGGATCAATAGTAGAAAAAATAGTACTGAAAAGTACTGTTTTAGTAGCACTGAAAAGTACCGTTTTTAATTTTAGCACTGAAAAGTACTGTTTTTGTAGCACTGAAAAGTACTGTTTTATTGCTTTAGGTAGTTTTTAAGAAAACTTCCAAGAGCAGAGAGAATTCGTGTACGCACAGCACGAAGGTACGATGCGCACTGCGGTCGTTTTTAATATTTCAAGTAATATTTCAGTAATGGATTTTACTAATGGTGTTATGCAATATCCAAGCATGCGGTGCAAGTGTCTCTATGCAGATCTATGCTTGGGGGTGCCATGATCGAAAAACACGTTCCCCTATTTTGTAACACGGAATTATGCATTCGTACGAATGGCCAATCAAAACAAAAGATGCCTATATAGCTGAACAAGCGCAGATGAAACACAGAAATACACCTTCACCACCACAGCACCCACATTTTGTGAGCTCTGAAATTATGACGGAATATTGTTATCGGTTTTATGATTGAGTGATTTTCATTTTCATTGCGCCACTCTTTTCTATTGCGTTTGGTTCGGGAAACAAAAAAAATCAAACCGTCGTCGTTCTCATCTGAGTCGCCAGTGCTTCCCGAGCAGAAGAAAATTGCTGCAGAATATCAAGCTAGAGTATGGACCTATGCACGGGTTTACTAATTTGACGTTTGAGCGGTGCCGAATTCACTGGTTTCCATGGTCACATAAATAACACGGCACCGCTAAAACGTCAAATAATGAACCCGTGCATCGGTCCATTCATGAGGGATGCGAATTGAAAATCAACAAGCAGCAAAAAATTTAAGCAATTTATGTAACACAAAAACTGCTAAGTGTTAAAGAAAAGTAATGCTTGGTCCAAATTATTCATAAAGCTTTTACAGCTGTTTTAAAATATTTTTCTAACTAACATATGGCCAGATACTTTCTGAGTGAATCTATTAATTGGGTTTATTGTCTGTATTGGACTGATGAAGCTTCGTGTGAGGTACTTTAAGTGTGTATTTTGAATGTGGTTTCCTGCGAGACAACCAAACAAACAACGGTTAGCACTGGTGGAAAAGATTGTGTTCAATTTAAACGACCTAAATATTCGAGTTCGCACCCCCTAAGAGTATTCCATCAAATGCAATGCTGGAACGCATAACTAGCACCTGTCTAGCTAATTTGATGAATTTCCATATAGAAGTGAAATTGTTCAACAGTAGTTCAATACCTCAAACAGTCCTCAATAGCTTCACAATACTTCAACTAGGTATTTTTGATTGTTTTAAACAATACTCTGAACAATACCTGAACTACTGAACAATAATTATGCTACACAGTTCGAACGAAACGTGTTAATTTCTGAGAAATATAATGCACATAATTGGAGCGTGGTATATAATTAATGTTTACATAATATATCATGTAAACTTCAATTATATGTCATGTTATCCAGCAGGGTCCTATGTGGTTACGTGAAATATAACACAAATTTACATGATTCCAGGCTTAAATTTACATGTTTACATCGCATAAATGAAGTTTACATGACGTGTAATCTTCATTATTTTTAACTGTGTATGATACCAAAATATGATGTGCATAGCTATGTACGAGTTATTCCTTCCTGCTCGGGATGGTTCTCCCAAGCCATGCTGGCTCGATGCGTGTCTGCATTATATTGTCTGTTATGTACGGCGGCGTGGCGCAGGTGGCTGACGTTGTTGGCTTGCTTCTGTGTTTTGGCCGGAAAATACAATTATACACGTCTGTTTTTTGTGCATCTCCGGGAGCTGGTGATGATATCGGTTGCGATGGGGTTTTGCTCAGACAACCGTGACGAAACCAGTGGATCATGTGGAATTTTGACTTACTGAGTTCCCATTCTGCTGACGAATGTGGGGAATGTAATTGAAAAACCCGAGGGGTCAATTCCAATTTGCAATGTTTTCGTTATTTTTATTTTTGGCGTTCTCTTCAGCATATAGACTGTCTAATTGTTTCTAAGAATTATTTTGAAATAACTTTTTGTGAAAACTTTACTAAATGTTCTCAATTCTTGTCTTGAGATATTCTCGAGATTGCAGTACGAACACGGATTATGATACTAAAGAATTATGTACCGAAATTCGGGGTAACATTGATAAGTTTAGTTTTTATATTTTTTGAAAATGCAAATGATACATGTTTTGTATTTTCAAAAGCAGTACTGGTACCCATCACTCGTGTTTACGTAGCTAAAACAAATTTTGTAAATTTAAGTTTATTTTCATGCACATATTTGGAGAATCAACATAATCGTCAACGATCAATCTATTATTTTTCGATTGATTTCTCTTAAAATGCACATGATCGTGTAACATTCAAGCATTCTTAGTTGTGAATTAAATGTATATTCATTTACATTTATTTTCAAATATTTTTTCTGTTTATCGTGTTTTTTGTTTCCTGAAAGTATTATGAAAGTTTCAAAAATGTTTAAGGTGATTTTTAATTTAGATTATATGGGTTAACATGTTCACACATCTAAACAATGCGCAGTTTTATTAAATATGTCGTTTCTTACTAAAATCATGGCGCCTGAAGCCAAATACAGTCATCCCTCCATGAGTCGATGTTCCATTACTCGATATCGACTCATGGAACCATACTAAAAACATAAAATCATGGTTACTATGATGGTCCCTTCATACAGCTTTCCAAAGAATAGCTGTTCCATGACTCGATATTTCCATGAGTCGATGGTCCCTTCAATATCGACTCATGGAGGTTTGACTGTATGTATGTAAGCCATACTTTCACGTTTCATGAATATCGCAGCAAGCCGTGTGCGCGGGCGGTTGCGTTTTGAATCTTCTGTCACGTTTGCTTCGGTTCCACGTTTTCAATTCGGCTGGCGAAAAATAGAATTGGCTGATGGTGCTACGCCACTTGTTTTAGTTTTGCAAATATTCGTTTTGTGGTGTTGGGGATGAACCTGCCTACGGCAGAAAATCCCTTCAATAAAAAAAGTAATTCTATTCAGTTTTATGGTGTTCTGCTGGCTAGTTTTTCAAATGATTCGCAGTAGTTTGTCCGGCACCGCGTCTAGAACACGTCACGCACCACGTCACCGGCACGCTAGAAGAGTGACGGATGCCGAGGAGTTAAGGGGACACGGGAGACCGTGTTATTTTCCCTATCTTTCGTCTCACTCTAACAATAATCATCAAAACTTTGTGGAAGCAAATCTCGAATTTTAGTGAACCGATGAAGCTGAAAATTTATCGGATTGTGCACTACATATATAGAATCATAGTGATACATTTTCGCATCGATATATGGAGTGGTTCTTGAGATTTGCTTCTTGAAATGGATAGGGTGATTATGATGACATCCCGTGCGAATTTGGTGAGTTTGTTGTGATCAGCAGCGCATGATCACAATGCGTAAATATTAAAAACATTATTATTTGTCAGTCAGAACGTCCAACGAACGTATCCTACTACCTTTTCTATCAACATTCCACAAGATCCCGTAACACCTATGAGAGGTCGTAGAGTTCTTTCTTAAGCAGGTGTTTAATCAACCATCCTTTCCCATTCCCCAGCTCTCGCAAGGACGTGGCCAGGACAGCTCTCGACTATTGAAGGATGCGTAGATCTTGTCTAAGAGTTAGAGGTTAGACCCAAATTTCTTACTTTGGTAACGAACGGGAAGGAGACAACCCTCATACAATGATCTAGGACTGTAACACCTACGAACTTGGGCGAAATGATTAATGCTAATGCTAATGCTAAGCCAAACGATTCATCTATACAGCTAAAAAATGTTGTAAATTTAAAATTATTTTCATACGCATATTTGGAGCATCAAATAAATGTTAATTCCAACGACCATTCTTTCATTTTCCAGTTTAATTTGAATTAAGTTTACACGATCATTTAATTGAAATTTACACGATAAAATTCAAGTTTTTTTTAATTGAAAATTGAACGTGTATTCATTCAAGTTTACATGATGATGTAACACTAACTGGATTTGGTTTAGTTTTTACAGAAGTCTTCAGTTTTCACTACAAGGAAATTCTGTATTTTCTAGGCGCTGACTATAAATTACGTAAAGTTTGAAGAGAGAGGGGTATGCTCAAACGTTGCAACTCATACCAAAACATTAAAAAAAAAATAAAAAATCGTTACGGAGAGGGCGGATTTGTAAATATTATCAATTATAGCCTTACGTAATAAATGAATGTTACCCCCTACGACAGAATAACCCAAAAGCAAGCCCAAAAGCAAAAATACGAAAATCATCATATCATGTTTTAAGCCTGATTCGCTGCTGACAAGTAATTTCTCGGCCTATCTTATGCATGGGAAATTTCTGCAAGGAATCGATCAAGAATGCGCTTTTTTCTGATCGCAGTACGCAGTTGAAAAGAACTGTCAGTTCAAATGGGAGTCGCTGTAGAGAATTTCTGCAAGGAATCGGCGAGAAATTTCTCTAGCGATTCCTGTTCAGCAGCAAATCAGGATTTAATCATAAATTATGTTTACTCTGTTTTAAACCTATTTTTTCGTTTTGGATTTGATTTTTATCTGTCCATTTCCCCTTTGTTACGTAACGCGAAAATTGGTAATTTTCGACCTCCTCCATGCAAGCATGTTGAAACAATCAATTTAGTGTAAGTTTAATCGCGCAATTCAATTTAAAGTATATATTAAATAAACGTTTAAGTAATACTCTGCATGTTTGGTGGATTAGATCGCTGATATGCTTTTTAATACTCAATTTGATTTTCGTAACGGTAAATGAACAAACAGTTGTCTAGCTTTGCTTTTACAGATATTCAACTAGTCTTTGCGGACAATTCCCAGAATCAGCAATATAAGCCTTCCTTAAGGCTTATGTTTTATTCTCTTGCTATATCATTTTAATGTTCCAGATATTGACATCACATTGGAAGAACTATGCACAATTATAGACAATTTGCAAAGGATGCTATAGCCTCTGTAAATCGCCTTCGAGCGGAAATCTCAATTATGAAAATGTGAATACCAAATTATAAAAGTCGGGAATGAATGGAAAAGAGTACAATAGAATATGCAAATATCGAATTTCTGAGATAATTTCTGATGTGATTGATGGAATAGTAGTTTCCTGATAGTAAAATCAAGAAAATATATGAACTACAGAGTATCGCCGACTTTTCAAAATCATTCCACGGCATAGATCACTGAAATTTGAACAGTATCTTTATGCTAATCGAATGTAATATTCCTACAAGAAATTCAACAAGCAAAAAATATTTCTTGAGCAGTATGCTGCTGAAACGAATTAACAACCTTGGAGTAAAATTATCTACTGTGAGAAATGAAGCAGGGTGTGTTAATAGTGTTCCTATGACAACAAAGTTTAGCTAGGATCTCAGTAACACAGTTGTTATTCCGTCAAAAATTTTCAAAGCTTGTGAACTCTGAAACGATGGCGCTTGAAGAAATGTATGAGATCGAGTTTCTGGATGATATGCCCTGATTTGAGGAAGTTGCCGAACAAGCGATGTAAGTATTTTTTACAGATTTTCTTTTTCTAAGATAGCGATTGCCATCGATTCTGAATCGATAACAATCGCCATCGATTCTGAATCGATAGCAATCGCCATCGAAAATGATTACTAAAGCGGATTACTTACGTTTGTTTTTGGAGTTTTTTTTTCTTCGGACGATAAGAAGCAGCTAGCAGCAGAAGTCAAGAAGCCGGTCCTGTGGGATCTTACCCATAAGGTCACAATAATGGGAACGCCGTAAACTCTTCGTGGAGGCAGATTAAAGCGGCACTTCTCCGAACCGGTTAGTATTAATTAAGTTGATTAATCCAGTTAAAAACCGGAGTATTCGACTCGCGAAATATTATTTTCTCCAAATCCATGTGTCGGAGCTACGAAAATTTCTTGTATATTTACCCGAGAAGAGTTTTACAGTTTTGAATATAACATTGACGATTTTCACCGTTTTCACCTTGGGAGGAGAAACTGATACTAAATTTCTGTACGTCATAGTGAGCCGTGAATCTGCTGTCACGAAATGTCACTGTGAGCTGGGTTATTAAACAATGGACAAACATGATAAAAGCACATAATTGATATAAACATATTTTTCGCATTTCATGAAAAGTACAAACATCGAATGAGAATCAATTCTTGCATAAAATTAGTGTCACCTTTGAAGCACCTTTAACCACCATTCTGATTGAATTGGGATTCCAAAACACAATTATATGAAAATACAGACAAATTCAGGAAAGCGAAATGCAAGAATCATTTTCTTCGTATGTTGGAGTCGTCGGTAGTTCAATTTCAGAAAGGTTAATGTCAAGCCTCCCCAACTTTTGGTATTGGATAAAATGTACATGCTGGAACTTGATGATTCAGGTGAGAGAAAACTGTGTTAATCAAATTAGGATGTTTCTTTTTAGTACACCTGAAATAGGAATCATATATTGAATAATATGAACTCGTTTCGCGTCTGGTACTAAAACTGGGACAGGGCTTTAGGACCCTATTCCAGTAGTAATTTCTAAATTAATTACCGAAAAATACTTGAGTATATGTAGATATGCCAATACATCATAGCAGAATACTGGTATAATTGCTGTACTAAGGAAAAGGTCTTGAGAAATTTTGGAGGAATTGTCAGGAAATTCACGGAATTTATGGACGATGTTCCGAATAAATTGACGAGGATGCCTATAGATGATTAATGAGAATATAGTGTATATTGTCAAGGAGCTTCTAAAGTTATTTTGTAGTTTTTTTCATAGAGTGATCACTGCGTAAATTCTAGTGGGATTGCAAAATAAAAATGAAAATAAAACCACAAAAAATATTAGAATGATTCTTGAAGAAATTACTGCAAGATATCCTAGAGAGATCGTAATTAATTAATTAAGTAATTAATTCTTGAATGTGCTCTTAGAGCTCTCTTGAAAATTTCTGAAATGGTTCATAATGTTATAAAAATTTCTTGTGGAGTTGTAGGAGGTTTTCTAAAAATATATTGAGTTGTAGGAGGTTTTCTAATAATATATCGAAAAATCGTTGAACTAATTCCTATAGAAATCCGTGCATCAAATCATGGACGAATTTTGGCATAAATTGTGAAGGAAATCAATTCTGAAAAATCCTTGAAAATAAACTTATTTTTATTTTCTACAGCAAGTGTTATAATTAAAACCTAAAAAATGTAATCGTTGTAAGAATTTATTGAAGAACTTCATGGATATTATTCAAATTTAATGTTGCATAAAGTTAACAATAATTTGAGGCAAATAATGAAAATTAAAAATTAAAAGGGCGCTGAACTGAGAACAAGCAGCACATTATAATAAAAATAACAAAATATATTTTGCACTTAACACATTTCATAACATTGTATCTTCAACTTTCTTGAAAAATAATCCCTTGAAAAACTTTTCCTAAATCAGCTACGACGGAAGGTCCCACTTACCCCGGATTCTCACTTGCCTCGGGCTACCTTAACAAGAAAAATTGAGGGAGTTTTTTAAATAAATTGACGTGAAATTTGTTGTTTAAATGCAAATTAGCATTAAAGATAAATAAGAACGTTTCAAATAAATATTGTTTGGAATCCATGTATACAAATTTGAAAATAGACGACTCACGCTGTTTGAACTAAACGTTACTAATTTGGCCAGTAAAATTTAGTAACTTAAGAAAACAGTCTTATTATGGTAATAACATCAGAGCTTTCGCCAATAATTGACGGTTTAGATTGATCGTTTCGCAAGTACGCAGCAAGTTGTACATCAGATAACATCATTCATCCGTTCGGAGATGATAGATCTCACCGAAACCTGTTTGGCTTGTTTCTGTTTTCATTCCGTTTACTGTTAGGTATACATCAACAAGGTGCAAATTTTTCGGCAAGCCTATGCTAACGTTGCTCATCAAACGGGAGACTGATTCCTTTTTTTTTGGTGTGATGATCTTTGATTTCACTTTCTTTGACCATCGCATTAGCAGAAACACAACTTGAAGAGGAAAAAAACTATCTCCAACAACCTGTTAGCGTAATTCGCTAGTTTACACGAAGAGCTTACACATAAATTTATCTGATCAATTACGCATTTTCGGGTTACCTACCGGGTACTAACTGTTAATGGTTTTAGATGCACAGTACTCGATCGGTTGGTCCAATTAAAATAATTTCAACTCTTGCTAAATGGAAAAGTGCCAATCTGTTTAATCAGATTGATTTTATCTAAGCAGCAAGCGAACTGGGTCATAACAGATGTGTATTGAAAAAAGTTAGAGAAACTTTTTTTTCTATCTCTAGTTTACTATTCATTTTTTGTCAGAAGAAATCGTCTTTGAAACTGGCACACGGATTGTGTTTTGATTTATCACGTTTCGTTATACTTAATTACAGAAAAAAACATTTATTTCTCTGAATCAATAAAAATACCTTTTTGCCTTGAATTTCGAACATGATTCATACTTCGAAAACTCGAATTTTTATAGCGATTTTTCGAGAAAACCACTAAAATTTTCTCACAAGATGATCAGTGCTTCTTCCCTGAAACATACAGAATACTGATGATGAAGATGAAACGAAGTCTCAATGTAATATCAAAAAGAACAAAGCTACACTTAGATTTTCTGGAAGTAGAAATCAAGAGTAGGTACGATAGTACTGTTAAATCGATTTATTAGTCAATATTGGCCCACCGCCATCAAACCGGATCGCGCCAGTAAGACTCGCGATGCGCCTAAACTCGCCGCATTTTGAAATCAGTTTTTTTAGTGTGGCGCTGCATTCTTACGATTTTTATGAACACAGCGCACTATTCACATATTAGCTGCGACGCACGGGGCCCGAGAAAACAATAATTTTAAATCTAAACTACGTTTATTTGGCTTTCTCAGTCATGGGAAAAAATCAAAACGGTATGTTTAGCAAAGCAAAACATACCGTTTTGATTTTTTCCCATGACTGAGAAAGCCAAATAAACGTAGTTTAGATCTCAAACATCCCAGTCGAATTTATCTACAAAAATAATTTTAAATAAATGTTGGTCTTGATTTCTACCGGATACATAATACAAGCCAGTAACCGATCGATCAAAATTTCAGCGTGATCGGATGCTTGGTTCTCCAGATTTCTGCCTTCAAAAAAATCTAAGCGTGGCTTCGATTCCTCTTCACCTTAACACATCATAAAACCACAGATAAACAGATGTAACACTCGAATTATTTTCATCGCACAGTGAAACAGCGCTCAATTCTAAAATTGGGTACATAGATGGCAAACAGGTCACTCGTATCGTTTTTGCTCGAGGTTGACGTTTGCACACTACCGGCCGGTTGGCCGAATACAGTATCATTAGAAATGGGCGTACATGTTCGTGTGACTATGTTCTAAATTGATATTTATTCTAGCTGTGTTATGCCTGTTTGTCTGTGAGAAAACTAAATAATTTGCGCTAAGTGCTAGGTTTTTGAGAATGGTAGCAAAAACATGATCTCTAAACACATATTAAAAACCGCTCATGATGGGATAGCTGCGTAAATACTCTGCATGACTCTACAAATGACTTTGCATCATGACTCGCCGGTTATCGTACACCGCTCGTTAAAGTTCAACTTGGACCTTCTGTTTATATTTTTCAATTCATCCTGAATCATTAAGTTGTCCGCCAGCGCAAAATCTTTGCTGAAATGTTATTTAGCATTTATTTTCGTATATTACTAGACCTTGTACTAACATCAACTTCGGAACAATGCTGTTTTTTTTATTTAGCTTTGTTTTCCTCCCAACAGTAGCCGGAAATGTTTATAGATCAGTAAACGATCTCCGAAAAGACTTCTCAATCAACCCACGCAATCACCTCGGCAGAGCCTTAACAGATCGTTACCTACTCTTGGTTACCTATTCCCTGAGCCACTCGGCCAATTCCCATATGCGAGTGAAGTGCTCAACTCATTTCACTTTTCTTCGCATGAAATCGAAACTTCGCACTGTTCGCCGGGTTTCCCCTTCGATCGCGCCAACTCTGCCACAGAGCAGCATCATGAAGCGCCTCAGAAGACAAACCAGTACCTATGATCGATTGAGGCATATCCATGGTCGTAGCCAGGATTTCCATCAGGGAGGGAGGGTGGTTGTGTGTGTGGCGTCCAAGCGACATGATTCCTGAATGTCACGCACAAAAAAAACCATTATACACAACATTTGCACCATTTTTGCATGACACGTTAAACTATGAAGGACATCCCTCCTTCTGATTTCTTTAATGGTGAACTAAGTGGAGTCCAAAACGAGTCTTGGTTCAAGTCACTGGTCTATTAACGGTTTGGACAATGGTAGATTGAGAAAGTTTGGGAATTCGATTTCATTAGGGTAATAGATACGAATTATAAGAAGATCATACAGTTCTTTTAAGGATTACTAAGTTAGATTCTTACCCCAAAAATTTCTCCAAGCGTTCCTAAAATATTCCAAAACATCGAACAACTGGGATACCTATATACCTATTTGTCCATGATTTGTTTTAATATTTTCATCGGTTATTTCATATTATTCTACCAGATTTTCCAGAAACCCCTCCATTTATTCCTTCAAATGTATAACTTTTTGGTTATCGCACGTTGTACAAATCCCTTGGGTTTTCACGTTCAACATGGAATACTTTGTGATCTAGATTAAATGTATAAAAACCATCTTCGATAAAAAAAAGATCCTGGACCGACCGGGAATCGCATCCAGACACCTTCAGCATGGCTTTGCTTTATGGCCGCGGACTCTAACCATTCGGCTAATTTCTAAATTAATGATAAAAGTCAAAATTCTTGATTAATGGACGGCACTTATCCGACATTATCGACGCCAGAACCTATCGTGGCGCTAACATTGTGACCACTATCTACCACTACCACAACTGCGCCCAAAACTCTCCGTCGTTAACAACGTACGGTACCGACGGCCGCCCCGATATGACCTAGAGCGGCTTAAGCAAATGGATGTCGCAACTGCGTACGCGCAGCACCTCGAGGCTGCATTACCGGAAGAGGGTGAGTTGGATGAAGCCTCTTGAGGACTGCTGGAGAACAGTAAAAGCAGCCATCAACAATGCAGCTGAGAGCAACGTCGGGTACGTGAGACGGAGTCGACGGAACGATTGGTTCGATGAGGAATGTAGGCAGATTCCGGTGGAGAAGAATGCAGCGCGGCGGTCATGCTGCAGCAAGGGACCCAACAAACCGTGAAACGTTATAGACGGAAACGGCAACAGTAGACCCGCCTTTTTCGGGAGAAAAAACACCGCCTGGAGGAGACGGAGTGCTAGGAGATGGAACAGCTGTGCCGGTCTCAAGAAACACGTAAGTTCTATCAGAAGCTCAACGCATCCCGCAACGGCTTCATACCGCGAGCCGAGGGATAAGGATGGGAGCATTTTGACGGATGATCGAAAGGTGGAAGCAGCACTTTGACGAACACCTGAATGGCACATTATGGAAACCAACCAGCCCCCACTTTGAGGGAGGTTAAGGATGCCATACACCAGCTCAAGAACAATAAAGCTACTGGTAAGGATGGTATCGGAGCTGAACTCATAAAGATAGGCTCGGAGAGGTTGGCCGCCTGTCTGCATCGGTTGATTGTCAGAATCTGGGAAACGGAACAGCTGCCGGAGTAGTGGAAGTAAGGGGTCATACGCCCCATCTACCAGAAAGGCGACAAGTTAGATTGTGAGAACTTCCGAGCGATCACCATTGTAAATCCGGCCTCCAATTATTATCCCAGATTCTTTTCCGTCGTCTGTCACCTGTAGTCAACGAGTTCGTAGGAAGTTATCAAGCCGGCTTCGTTGACGGCCGATCGATAACGGACCAGATCTTTACTGTACGGCAAATCATTCAAAAATGTCGTGAAAACCAGGTCCCAACGCATCACCTTTTCATCGATTTCAAGGCGGAATACGACAGTGTTGACCGCGTAGAGCTATGGAAAATCATGGACGAGAACAGCTTTCCCGGGAAGCTCACGAGACTGATAAGAGCGGCGATGGAAGGTGTGCAAAATTGTGTGATGGTTTCAATCGAACACTCCAGTTCGTTTGGATCCCGCCGGGGACTACGATAAGGTGATGGACTCTCGTGCCTGTTGCTCAATATTGCGCTAGAAGGTGTTATGCGGAGATCCGGGCTCAACAGCCGGGGTACGATTTTTATGAGATTCAATCATTTTGTTTGCTTCGCGGATGACATAGACATTGTCAGCCGAATATTTGAAAAGGTGGCAGACCTGTACACCCGCCTGAAACGCGAGGCAGCAAAAGTTGGACTGGTGGTGAATGCGTCCAAGACAAAGTACATGCTAGCTGGTGGGGCCGAGCGTGACAGGGCTCGCCTAGGTAGCAGTACGATAGACGGGGATACGTTCAAGGTGGCCGACGAGTTCGTCTACCTTGGATCCTTCCGAACCAACACCTTTTTTCGTCGCAACATTCATGTTTTTATATGTACTTTACTATGCATATAAAAATAAACACACTTTGTTCGGAAAAGTTGCGGAAAAATATGAAGCTGCCCAGGTAACCATTAAGCACTGTTATAAGCGCTATATGGGCCGCCTAACAGATTTTCAGTGCCAACAGCCTTTATATAAATTTTTTAAGTGCTTTTAGGCACTGTGACCTACGGGCACTGAAACAGGCCGTATATGGGAATATAACGCTATTCCACAGTGCTTGTAAGCCCTGTGCATGCAAGCAGTATACAACGGGTATCAATGCTGTTAAGAGGCTGGTGTACATGACGTTTATGCCACCCGAATCAAATTTGGCTTCGTTCAAAACAAATCACGAACGATGATGCAATTTGTCAAGAATGACAAAATTCGAAGCAGTATTGAATAGCAAAAAGATTGTTATAACGAATGATTAGAAGGGAATACGTGGTGCCGTGATCCTCATCGCAATTCTCGCAATCCAGATGGTCTCCGGATTAAAGGGTGATTAGTGATTATCTGAATCCACTGAACGAAAAAGTCTGAAACTCTCGCATTCTAACCGATCCGGAGACCGTCCGGATTGCACCGATTGCGATAAAAGTTGCGATACCGGGAAATACGAAATACATTGATTTTGAATGCTCTCAGGAATATATAATTCCATTAAATTTGTTTTTTGCGATTATAGTTTTGGTTTTCGCCAAAATGTAGAATATATAATGCAGGTTAAACTACATGCAATGTATGTCATCACCCAGCATCCATAATGTTTTCCTTTATGTACGATTCTGAGCAGGATAAATCAGAAGAGCAATGATGGAGCAGATGGGAATGTGACCGGATTCATCAAATAGTAGGAGATGGGAGAACATTAGTTCGGGCCGCAGTCATTCAACAAAAAAAAAACAACTTGGATGAGACAGAAATAGAAAGAAAAGTACATGAGATAAACAAACTTTTTTTCCTTTTTCCTCCGCCCAGGTGCTATAAAATTTTTGACATCTCTCACTTCAGAGACTCGGGACGAGTAGGCCGTTTATCAGCCGAATAATTCGCCAAAAGCGGCTTTTGAGCGGCCCTTAATCACGATATAGTTCCAATAAGCCCTGTTGGCCATGCCTTTAAATCGACTATAGAACTGATTTGGTGCCGATTTTTACGGCTTATTGGTTACTTGGGTGGTGCAGTCCCATATTAAAAAATAAAGGCATAACAGTCTCTATATGAACTTTCAACCTGAATAACAATTGCAAAACGTGAGTTGTGTTCAAGATTATATTTTTTGCTGATGCTTAGAAGCAAAATGAGTTATCTGTACGGTGGTGCTAAATAAATATGGCATGCATAAATGTACTAGAAAATTATGAAAATTTGTATGAGAATACAAAACTCAAACTTCGAGCGCAATTTTCTCAATGCCTACTATTTCCATATGGGACAGTTATGCCTTTATGGGCAGTTTGGCGGTGTGCAGGAAAACGAAGTGTGGCGGCGAAGGATGAACCACGAGCTTGCCCAACTCTACGGCGAACCCAGTATCCAGAATGTGGCCGAAGCTGGAAGGATACGATGGGCAGGGCAAGAATTGTTGCAAGAATGCCGGACAGCAAACCTGTAAAGATGGTGTTCGCTTTGGATCCGGTTGGTACAAGGAGGCGTGGAGCGCATCGAGCTAAGTGGGCGGATCAAGTGCGCATCGATTTAGTGTTATCTGTTTAGATGTTAACTAAATAAATGAAAATGCAATTCTAATGTAATGATAATAAATCATCGAGCTGTTAAGTAGAATACCTATAAGTAGATTAAAAAACCGAATTTAGTACTATACTATTTAATTCCACTAGAGTTTGTATCCTTTGACAGATACGAGTATTTCGACCTCGACTGTAAGGCCGTCTTCAGTGTCGTGTACTAGACTTGACTTCGTCTAATACACGACACTGAAGACGGCTTTATAGTTGACGTCGAAATACGCGTATCTGTCAAAGAATACAAACTCTACACACTCCGGAAAAATCATGCGATTTTACGTCTTTTGGATGCACATAAAAGAAGCGAGCCAAATGACGTGAATTTGTGACACATTTTAAATACGATGGTGTCTGATTCGGGAAATACCAGTCATAGTGGCATCGTTGTCATGTCCTTCATCATGTAAAATTGTATTTTTCTTCCAATACATCTTTCAGAACCCATTTTTACGTCATTTAATCACTTACATCATGTGTCATTCAGTCATAATGTGAATTACGTCCGGAGTGATTTTTATTATTTTTAAGAGTGTAGTGGAATTAAATGGTATTGCCCATTGCACGGTGGCGTCATCAGAAAATCGCTGTCTTTCCCTCCTTCGAAAAATCTGAAAACAACAGTGCCAGTACCTGTCAAAGTTGACAGGTACTGGCACCATTGTTTTCAAGTTTTGTTGAAGAGCGAAAGAGAGAGCATTTCGCCGTGAAATGTCTCATAGCACTAAATTCGTTTTTTTTAATCTACTTCTAAAGTAATTCCCAAACGAGTTCGAGAGGATGAAGAAACACCCCCCTTGCTACGCCCATGGGCACATACATCGTTTCACATTGCAACAAACCTCTTGCTGCTGCTCATAGGGGAAAACGGAGTGAAGTCTATTGCCTAAGGAAATTTCAGGCTATATATTTGAAAATGCTACGTAAGATCCTTTTTGTTTAAGTGCAATCCGATGGAGACTTATAAAAAATTTGCTTATTAACCTAACATTTTATTTATACCACCTCCTCCTACGAGATATACTTATACGACACAGCGCTTGACGCATTTAGCGTCGCATCAAGAGAGGTATGCTTCTGACGAACGTCTAATGAGTACATTGAGCATCCATCACCCGGTAGAAATTGCAGCATAATTGGCGCGGCTGTCTTCACAAGGGGGTGAAGTGGGTATGATGTCGAGCAAAGCTTGAACTTGATCGGAGCTCCATAACGATTGAAGATGCTCAATGGAACATATGATACGGCGAATGGACGAGTCACTTGCCAGAGCGATCATTGGACTTTCTGATGCCTTTCGCATCCTATTGTAACTGACCTGGAAATCGTGTCGTGCGTCTCGCTATTTCACTGGATTGACTTGTTTTAAAGTTAATTAGTCAAACTAGCCAATTACGGGTTTGGGCATGGAACGAAAGCTGCATTTTCACTGCGATGCAACAATGTTTAGTGAGCATTGTGGGTTCAAAATGATAACTATCCATGATATTTTTCACACGCGTTAGAAAGCCTTATGATCTAGTAGTTCAAAGGCTATCATTATTGTAGTCAATAGATTCGAGATTCTTTCATAAGGCGGCGCTAGGGAGCATGAAACTATTGTTTTGCGAATATTTCAGGATCCTGACCACTTGGATATTTGGCGTCTTCGGTAAAGTTGTTCATTAGCTCAAAGGCTGTCATTATTAGCCAAGAGATTCTACCAAGTGGCGCTGCTCACTAGAGGATCAAACTTTTGTTTTGCAGATATCTTTGCCAGACTTTCGGAATTCGAGCCATTAAATTCAAAATTTTACTACCATGGATTCAGCTTTTTTTTATGTAATCAGGAACGTGAAGTTCAAAAAAACAAAAGCGGCAAAATTTCATACTTCACTGTCAATACGCAAGAACGTGAGATATCAGAATAAAAATAATTCACACTGGCTTGCTCCACCCACTGGCAAAATCTTGAGAATCGTGGTCTCTGAGCTACTGAACAACTTTTCCGAAGAGCCCGTTTCTTTCATGATTGAAATAATAATAAGCTGAACAATTTTGCCGAAGACGCCATCTATCTATGTGGTCAGGATCCTGAAATATCTGCAAAACAAATGTTTCATGCTCACTAGCGCCGCATGCTGGTTAAATCTCGAATCCTTTGGCAAGAATAATGATGGTACTTGAGCTACTGAATAACTTTGTGGAAGGCATCAATCTTCCAGGTTCTCAGAATCTAAAGATAACATGTTTTACTGCGGGGAAATTTAAAAATTTGGATTGCTTCGCGGAAATAACGCGCAGCGAGCAATCCCCGCATAGAACAAACGAACCACAACAAGCACTGCAACCAAAGACAAATTAAAGACCTCCATGTCCCTTGCAGTTGCCCAAAATTTTATGGCTCATAAGGTAATCTAGAATGCCGTTCAAAGTGTACTGCGATCTGTCAAACTTGGGTACCTTTTGCACTACCGAGGGACCAAATGCAGTACTAGAAGTGGTACCCAATGTGAGCTCGAGTGTGACGGACCTGCTGCAACTGCAACTTGAGGAAAGTAGATTAAATTTAATGACAGTAAGCAGCATGACGGTACACACCAAAAAAATCTTAGATTTACACGTAACGTAATTTTAGCCTCAATCATGCAAAGCCATTTCTCATGTATTATTCAATGATAAAACCTATAAACACATCTACACAGCAAAAAATTCTCAAATTTACATGGCACGTAATTTTTTATAATAATCATGTAAAACGAGTTGCAACTGAACATTCAACGATAATTAATGTAAACTGTCTCATTGCATTCGAAAATGCTTGTAATCTTGAGTGAAATTGAAACATTTTATAATCTTAATATCTATGTGTTTATATACTATAAATTTGTTGAGTATACTCGATTCATAATACATTCCTCAGTTACTATTGTTTTGTATATCAAAAAAGATTTTTTTCAGTTTTGTTCGAGACATGTTAACATTAATCATTTCACAATGCTGATTATATATAGTCATCATCTGATTCAACGGACTAAATTTAGCGTAGTTTGTGCGATGATGTCCTACTGTGAACAAGTAACGATTGCGCAAGTGACGAGTAGGAGTATGAAAATTCAGTTTTGAAAGTATATCAGCAGAATCAAAGCGCTGTGAAACAATATCGTTAACAAAAGAAACCATAGCATAATCGAATAGACATAAAGATTAGACCGCTATTGTCGCTGCTAATGCTGTGACCAACATCTAGTATGTGGTTTTTTGGATGTGGTACTCAAAGTGTCACTTTTCTTCAATTTCACCATAGCAACCTGCTTTCAGAACCAAAACATTTACCCCGTCCGGTTTTCTTGCCTTCGCGCGCCTTTCGTGGCTTGTTGGAACAAATAGTTTTTCGTGTGTCCTGAAAATTATATTCTACCTACAGAAGAAACTCTCGATTAGGTGTGCTGTTGCACAGGTGATTATTGTGTTAGATGGATGATCAGTCAAACATACGACTGAAATACTAAAATGCTTCTTCACTATTCTAGGTCGCTCGTAGATTAAGCCCTCACAAGGTATGATGCGTATCGCTTGCGTTCGTGGGACACACGAAAGCTTCCATGTAATCAAAATTGCGGCCAATGGAGTACTTCTAACTGCGACTCAAAAGACTTCATACACGGTGTCTTTGTGGAGGAACTTTATTACAAAAAAATAGGTAAGTCTGAAATTTCGAACTAAAAACAATTAGACTTTGCTCTTTCTTTTGCGACCAAAATCAAAAAAATCGGTCGGGGGGTCTAGAACATTTTTTTTTATTTTGTGTAAAGTATTTATGGATAGGGTGCAGAGCTACTTGGGCACTTTCAAGATTCACTTTGGCATGAGGGTTCTTCTCGGCCGAATTGTCTGGAACTTTGCGATGAGAAGCACTCCAACGCGATACATATTGCGGCCAAATATGAGCTCAGTAGATTTAAAAAAACCCCGCTGCCGAAGTGAATCAAAAGTACCAAGAATAGGATCCGGCTCCCTATGTGTTTTTGTACCGACGTACATTGCATTGAACGCATGGAGATACGGGAAAAACTATCAAACCATTTGAACACCTTGGCATGGAAGGTAAAGTTATTCTTGGCCAAAAGAGCCGTAATAAGCATAATTAAATTGGTCATACTGATGTAAGAAGTTATAAGGGAATATTTCTCGCAAAACTTATGATCTCGTCCTAAGGTGAAGATGCATCGAAGTCAAACCTCGAATTTTCTAGAGCATAAATCTAGAGAACCTAACAACCTTTCGTGTTTAACATTTTATTGATTGGTCGCCACCAGCGAGTGACCAGTGAGTTACCGGTTGTCTGCTTCTCTAGACTTGTGTCTTTGAAAATTCGAGGTTTGACTCCTTATTGAAAAGAATTCACATGGTTTTGGCTACATAAACTAAGTTTTTCAAAAAGCATTGCGACAAGAACTATTTCATGTCATCTCTTTTATCTTATTTTGCCAACAAAACAATAATTTGTGAAATTTGTATGAATATGCTGTAGAAATCTGTATATGTGCACGCTGAATGGAGGCCGCACGGTGACTGGTGACTTGAAGGTAAATCCATTCGTTTGCTCAATAATAACAAGCTACACACTTGGTCACCTATGGCGTTTAGGACGAGGTCATAAACTATGCGATATTTCTTTTTTTACTCGTAGCTACAAAAGTGACTTATTCGCCTTTCAAACAACACAATTTCAGTTATTCGATTTATCCACCTTGTATAGCTTCGCAAGTGATAAACCTTGTTATAAGGCATGTAACATACTTGCCCCATGGTGAAAAATATGCTATTTCGGATGGTATTTAAAAAGCTTCAAATTTTATATTTTATATGTTATTTTCTTAATGGCACAAATCGCGATAACTTTTTTGTTTCTTGATATTTTTCCACCATTTTCTTCGCAAGTTTTCAAAAAAATCTTGTAGTTTTAGAATCTGTGTCGACATCGATAATTGATCATCTGGATCCGGAGATATTCCAAAGTTCCTTGGGGGGCCGACGCGTTGTCATAACCCACGTAAATATCTCAGGCCACAGAAATTTTATCGAATTCGAATATTTACTCTTCGAAACAGTAATCTAATAAGAGTATGATGTGAAAAAATGAAGCAATTTGGTGCAGCCGTTTTTGAACGATGAGCTTTCATGTGTCTGGAACCACGCTGGCCAAATAAAGATCTTGAAAACTTCAAAAAACATCGTATCGTAATATACAGATAACTCCAATAATACTTAACCAATTTGAACGATTTTTTCAGAGTAGCTCTTTATTAACTGGTATTGTATAGCCCACATTTAAAACAAAATGGCCGCCAAAGACATTTTATATGGAAAATGTCGGTTCCCCAAGAAACATCGGAATATCTTCAAAACCAGATATCATCAACGATCAATATCGACACGGATTCTTAAACTTGAAGAGTTTTTTTAAAACTTGTGAAAAAATTGTGCAAAAATATCGAGAAACAAAAAAGTTATCGTGATTTGTATTTTTTTTTGACGCTACTAAATGAAGCTGCCGGTAGAGGGGTTAAGCTAAATAATAGCAATCAAGCTCATGAATATCTCTTCTGCTATCCGTCGGATTGAATTTCTCTCTTCAGCAAATCTCTTTTTAAGGTTTGAATTTTTACAATGGGATGATAAGTTTGTACTTAAATTACAGTACAAGCGTGTTTGAAACAAATCTCAAAATTTCTTTATAGTAATTTCCATATAAACCTACATTATCTTTGGGCCACCTTTAAATCACCACCTAGAAAGCTGAAAATTTCACAGAACATTATTTTTATAGCAAAGATGGTAAGAAACATATGGGAGATTGGATTCTCAAACATTATTAAATTTTGAATGGCCCTAATGTGCATAAACATATAGATACGCAAATACAAACATATGTGCAAGTCTCTCGAAATCAAACAAAAAAAAAATTACTCTAGACCCCCCGACCGATTTTTTTGGTTTTTGCAGCAAATGAACGGGAGAGACCTAGACTTTATTGTGGCGAAGTTTCAGACTTACCTATTTTTTTGTATAAAGTTGTTCTACGAAACACACCGTGCATATCATGTGAGTTTTCCATCCGTAGTTCTTCCCGCGCCAACACATAAGTTAAAAACAAAAAAATCAATTTGACACTTTGCGTACCGTTGGATCGCGTCAATAAAAATCAAGGCTACTGTGGTTGATTCATCACCATCACAGCCACAGTATGGGACACACAGCGCCTCTAGCGTTCTAAATCTAATATTTCTATTCATAATCACGACGCACTTTCAGTGATTTCATATTGATAAGCATGCATCGTGATTCATATGATGGTAGAGGAAGTACTGACCAGCCTAAATTACGTGGTGCGTATAATAAAAACTGCTTTTGTATCGATTCTATACGTTCTTCATGTTTTTTTTGTGTAAGGTGACCAAACAATACTACAATATTCTAATATTGATCTTACATATGCAACATAAAGTATTTTTAATGTGTAAGGATCACGAAAGTGTTGGCCAAATCATTTTATGAAATTGAGCATATTTCCTGCTCTATGAATTATTGCATTATAGTGATCTACAAATGATAGTTTTGAGTCTAAGATAACACCTAAGTCTCTTATTTTATCACATTTTTTTACATGTTCGTTACCTAAAACAATAGACATATTTGGTGTGGTTCGTTTTCTGCTATAACATATGAGGTTACATTTTTTTTATATTCAATTCCAATAAACTTTTGCAGCACCACGTGTAGAAAATTTGTATCTCATTCATAAAACATTATGATCGTCATCATTCTTTATTTCTAAAAATAGCTTCATGTCATCAGCATATATAAGGACCCTCAGTTTGTTTAGAATATAAGAAACGTCATTAACATATAAAATAAAAAGAAGAGGGCCTAAGTGTGAGCCTAGAGGTACTTCCCCCTCCCGCTAGAGCGTTACGTAATTTGTGGATGCCGCCCAATGCATTTGGTGCCGCAGGCCAAAATTGCTCGTTGACAGCAGGACAGTATGTACATAAACCAAAATAATTCAGTTTTTAAGATCACAGGTGACTATGATCAATATGATGGGAAATTTTCCAATGGACCGATGCACGAGTTCACTAATTTGACGTTTGAGCGGTGTCGAATTCACGGGTTACCATGGCCACATAAATAACACGGCACCGCTAAAATGTCAAATAGTGAACTCGTGCATTGGTCCATAGATGACCCTGGATTTTTTTGTTTGTTGCTATTTTTCGGAGCATTTTCTATTTCAAGCATACTATGATTGAATTGTTTGCTTCAATGATAGAATGATTTCGAAGCCTGCGGTAGAACTTTGACAGCTGCGGTAGAACTTTGCGGCTACTGCAAACCGGAATTTTTTCTTAATAACCGTAATATAATGGTTACATTATTATCCCTCAAGGTGCACGTAGTAGAAAAAACGCCACTACCGACCAAGTTATCAACTAAAAGAATGATCCTCAACTTTTATAGGTGGATCATACTGAGTACTGAGTACTGAAACTTCGTCGAAGATGATAATAAGATATTTCTCAAGGTATAAGCCTTGCTGACGTTAGATACATACATAATTGTCCCATGTTCCAAAATATTTTTTTTTTTATCTATTTCGTTTATTTGAGGCTCAAATGCGTTTAACGCTTTACGGAGCCGAAATTCATTTTTTTGTATTTTTATTACATACAATTAATTGGCTTTTTCAGTTCAACATTAATATGGGATGGGGCCAGGGTACTCGTGGCAGCTCGAGGTTAGTGGTCACATTTTTTTTTAAGGAAGGACATGGTAGGGATTGGGATCAGGGTTCTCAGCAGCTCATCCGGGAGGTATAACGTGGCGTCTTGATTTTCGTTTCATGGCGTTGGTAGCGATTTCTTGCCGGTATTCGACTGCCGGATGGCCAGGATCCTCAATCCAACACAAAGGGGACAAAACACAAAAAAAAAACTGGGGAAGAGAACACAAGAGAATTAAACTTTTATACAACACAAGCGAAGGAAATCGTAAATTGCGACCATATAAATAAGATCGCGGGTTCCCAACACATCTCTAACTGGAACATAGGGTTGTCTACCTCGGGCCGCGAGGGTATCCAAAAGTTGCGCTCTGGAGGCGTCCATATCCGAGCACTGCCAAACTACGTGATCGATGTCATCATAACCGGAACCACACCTGTTACAAATATTGCTCAGCGCGAGGTTAATTCTGTGTAGATGTGCATCTAGCGAGTAATGGTTGGACATAAGTCTTGACATCACGCGAATGAAATCTCGACTTACGTCCAAGCCTTTCCACCAGGCTCGCAAGGAAACTCTAGGAATTATGGAATGTAACCACCGTCCCAGTTGGCCATTTAGCCAATCGCTTTGCCAACCGTGAAGAGAACTTTGACGTACTAAATGAAAAAAATTCATCGTGTGAAATTCGTCTATCATAAATCTCACCTTCCTCAGCGCCCACCTTTGCGAGAGAGTCCGCCTTCTCATTGCCATAAATTAAGCAATGTGAGGGGACCCATACAAAGGTAATCTTATATGATCTTTCGACCAGTGCACACATCTGCTCTCTTATTTTTGTAAGAAAGTAAGATGCATGCTTTACAGGTTTCATCGATCGGAGTGCCTCAATAGAACTGAGACTATCCGAGAAGATGAAGAAGTGGTCTGCGGGCATGTTAGAGATCATCCCCAAAGCGAAGTTGATTGCTGCCAGCTCAGCAACATAAACCGTGCAAGGTTCTTGAAGTTTTCGGAAGGCGGAAGAATTTTCATTGAAGACACCGAAGCCAGTGGATCCATTTATACGTGACCCGTCAGTGAAATATCTCCTGTAGGAATCGACATTCTGGAACTTTGCGTTAAAAATACGTGGAATAGTTATACATCGAAGTTGATCTGGAATTCCATGAATATCTTGTTTCATGGACAGATCATATTCAACAGAGGAACTGTCATTGGTGAAGCGTACACGTGGAGGGTTATAACATGGAAGGCTAATGTCAGATGACATGTAGTAGAGATAAACTCGCATGAATTTTGACTGAGTATTCAGTTTGAGCAGTTCTTCGAAGTTTTCGATTACCAGTGTGTTGCTCACTCCACACTTAATAAGTATTCTTAGCGAGAGCTCCCAGAATCGGTTCTGTAGCGGTAAAACCCCTGCCAGAACCTCTAGGCTCGCATTATGTGTCGAGTGCATACACCCTAAGGCGATACGCAAACAACGATATTGAATTCGTTCCAATTTAATCAGGTGGCATTTTGCTGCTGAGAGAAAACAGAAAGAGCCATACTCTAGAACAGAGAGAATGGTTGTTTTATAGAGTTTTATGAGGTCTTCCGGGTGAGCACCCCACCATGTTCCGGTAATTGTTCGTAGAAAATTGATCCTTTGTTGGCATTTTTCCGTTACATACCTAATATGGGTTCGCCAAGTGCCTTTTGAATCAAACCAGACCCCAAGGTATTTTGAAGTCAAAGACTGGTCGATGTCTATTCCCAAAAGCTTAAGCTTCAGTTGGGCTGGATTCCGCTTCCTTGAAAATACAACCAGTTGAGTTTTTTGCGGCGCAAACTCGATCCCTAAATTTCTAGCCCAAGTGGATAGATTATCAAGGGAATTTTGCAATGGTCTTTGCAGGATTTCTGCTCGTGGGCCCTTCATAGAGACCACAGCATCATCTGCAAGTTGTCTAAGCGTGCATGGTTCTTCCAAACAGTTGTCAATATCTTTAACATAAAAATTATAAAGCAAGGGACTCAGACATGAGCCTTGGGGAAGGCCCATATAGCTAATTCTGGAAGTTGTCAGTTGACCGAGAGTGAAGCTCATGTGTTTTTCTGACAACAGATTGTACAAGAAATTATTCAATATTCCAGGTAGTCCACTATTGTGCAAGTTTGCTGACAATATTTCTATGGAAACTGAATCAAAAGCGCCCTTAATATCCAAGAAAACCGAAGCCAATTGCTCCTTGTCAGCAAAGGCTAGTTGAATATCTGATGAAAGCAACGCTAGACAATCGTTTGTTCCTTTGCCCTTGCGAAAGCCAAATTGAGTACTGGAAAGCATGTTGTTTGATTCGACCCAGTGATCGAGTCGGGATAGGATCATTTTTTCTAACAATTTCCTTAAACATGATAACATAGCAATCGGGCGGTACGAATTATGATCAGACGCTGGTTTCCCAGGCTTTTGAATAGCTATTACTTTGACCTGTCTCCATTCAGGTGGAACAATGTTGTGTTCCATGAAAGAGTTGAACAGGTCAAGCAACCGTCTTTTAGCGATATCGGGGAGATTTTTAAGAAGATTGAACTTAATCATATCGCGTCCCGGAGAGGAGTTGTTTGATGAAAGAAGAGCCATAGAAAATTCCAGCATAGTGAATGGTCTGTCCAACGCATCGTCTCTCTGGGTTTCCCAGAATGGCGGTTGAGCTGGAACTGAGTCTGGACAGACCTTTTTTGCGAAATTGAATATCCAACGATTGGAGTATTCGTCACTCTCATTTGAGGATGAGCGGTTTCGCATGTTGCGAGCCACTCTCCAAAGCGTCGTCATTGAAGTTTCTCGTGAGAGGCCATCGATAAAACGTCGCCAATAGCTACGCTTCTTCGCTTTAATAAGATTCTTCAGTCTTTTTTCGAGCTTCGAGTACTCTAAATAAAGTTCTGAGGTACCATATCTACGAAAAGCTTTGAAGGCATTAGATTTTTCTCGATACAACTGAGTGCATTCATCATCCCAACCAGGTGTGGCTGGTCGTCTTTCGAAGGATGCACTTGGAACTCGTTGTTTTTGGGATTCTATTGCACTTTTATAAATCAATTCTGTTAGGAATCGATACTCATCCAACGGTGGGAGTGTGTTGAATGTTTCGATACCAAAAGTTACCGCTGATGCAAATTTTTGCCAATCGATATTCCTAGTGAGGTCGTAAGGAACCTGAATTGACTGCTCTGACCTTTCACAATTATTTCTGATAGACGTTATTATGGGCAAATGATCACTACCATGGGGATCATCAATCACCTTCCACATGCAATCGAATGATAGTGAACTTGAACCCAAAGATAGGTCAATGCGGCTTTCTTTGCCGTCGGATGAAATACGTGTCACTTCACCTGTGTTCAAAATGTTCAAGTTGAAATCGTCGCATAAGTCATAGAAAATAGCCGCTCTATAATCGTCATAAGATTCGCCCCATCCAGTACCATGTGAGTTCATATCACCCAGTATTAAAACTGGGGATGAGAGCATGGAGACTGCATTCCAGAGATGATGGCGGTTTATTGAAACTCTTGGAGGAATATAAACAGAAGCTACGCAAAGATCTTTACCCTTTACGTTTATTTGGCAAGCAACGATTTCTATGCCTGGATGAGTCGGGATGGGGATTCTGTAGAATGAATGGCACTTTTTGATCCCTAAAAGCACACCCCCGTAATTATCATCTCGATCCTGGCGTATAATGTTAAAATCGTAGAAGTTAAGATCATCTTCAGAAGAAAGCCATGTTTCACAGAGTGCAAATATATCACAATCGGAATTGTGAAGCAAAAACTTAAATGTGTCTAATTTAGGTTTTAGACTATGACAGTTCCACTGTAACACAGTGATCATATCTTGTACCTCACTTGATGAATTAGCCATCGAAAGATATGATCGAAGCAAGGAGGGGCCACGAGATAGTCAATTCCCTGAGATACTCTTCTATTGCGGGGAGAAAAAGGTCGAGTATGCCTCTGAATGAGTCTGAAACTCCGAGGGCATCACATATGCGATCCACAAGGGCCGTAAAAGTTATCAGTCCTCGCTTGGCCCGGGGGGTTTTCGAGGAAGAGCAAGGGACTTCAGTAGCTTTTTTCTTGCTATCTTGTCTAGAGCTTCTTTTCGAAGTATATTTAATCGGTGGAGGCGGGGGCGTCAGATCTTTGCTGCAACACGGAACGGAAGCATCAAGGACCTGTTTCTTCGGCAATTTCAAATTTGCCCCACCTCCTTTGGAATTAGGCAAACTTTTGAGGGAAGATTTCATTACCTTACGGCGCAGTCCCGGAGAAGATGGAGACTTTCGTTTTCCGGGTGCGTGTACCTCCGAAGAATCTCCCCCATCAGTTTCGTCGTCGTTCGCTTCGTCGGAAGACAACTCTTGAAAAGAGTTACCAACTGGGATGGCTGATGAAGACTCTTTTGCAGGCGGATTTAAAGCTTTCACCATTTCCGCATACGTCTTCTTGGAGCGCTTCACAATGGAGCGACTCTCATTTCGAATGCGCCTTTTGTATGCCGGGCATTTCTGCAAGTCATGAAGATCCTCACGACAGTAGCTGCATTTTTCAGCTTCCTGTGTGCAATCATCTTCCAAGTGAGCTTGGTTGCATTTACCACAACGGGGCTTGTTGTCGCAAAAGCTAGCACTATGACCAAGCTGTTTGCAGTTGGTACAATTGAATACCTTCGGCACGTAAAGGCGCACTGGGTAAAAAACACTATCAATGCAAACAAATTTAGGGAGAACGGAACCAGGAAAAGTTACACGAAACGAGGCTGACGGCGAAAACACTTTCTTATTGCCTTCCATGGAAACTGATTGTAATTGTTTACAATCCAGTATAGCCACATCAGGAATGGACCGGTTCTCAAAAACGCCTTTGCCAGTCTTAATGTCTTCGCATGTCAGACTCGCGTCGATGATTTTCCCTTCCACCTCAACCTCTCTGGCCAAAATATACACATAATATTCCACAGTAAAAGCCTCATGCTGAGCAATTTCATTCGCTGCTTTGTAACTAGGTGCAGTTACACGCAGCTTGGATTGCTTCACTTGGTGAATAACGGTCCCAGGATATTTACGCGTCAGCTCTCTAGAGATCGAGAGCACATTCAAAATCTTATTTTTGCGCCGGAAATAGACAACCCAAGGCCCAGCCGAAGACGGTTGATAAAACCGCGTTCGAGCAACGAGATCTTTAGGAGGCGTATCGCCTCCATCCGATTCGTCCATGCGGGAAAAAATCCAACCGCAACCGAATCGACAATAATAATAAAAAAAAAAAAAGTATAGAGAAAAAAAAAAACAAACAAAAAAAATTTAAAGCGATTGGAAAATATTAATCAATTAGTGGACTATTTTGTACACACCTCCCCTATAAAGGCAAAAATATAATAAAAATAAAAAAAAAACTTTTGAAAAGAAAAAAAAAATCAGTCAGTGGACTATTTTGTACACCCTTCCCCTAACCCTGCAAACAAATTTGCACCGGGAGAGAGACAGAGGAGAAGCGAAAAACAACCTTGAACTCAACACTGTTTGTTCGGGAGATGCGAAGGCAATTCAATAGAGTATGGATAGGTATAGAAAAATTGCTACTTATCCGTTCCCGTTTGATGACGGCACAGCAGCTAGCCTTCCACGTCGTAGGTAGGCAAATATGTCTCGCCGTCCTCGCAGCAGATGTATGCGGGGGAACAATTATCGGTGGAACGATACCCGTTGACCCTTGCCAACCTGGTTCGCTTCCTTCGATGCGCGCGGTTTTAAGCACTAGAGGCACAATTGGTAAAAACCACACGGGCGGTGGAAGAAATAAAAAAAAACAAAAAAAGCAGCCGACTGCAAAAAACTGAACTAACTTGTTCAAGCGCACAACAAGGAATAATGTTCCAAAATACACAACCGAGAAAAACGCGTTTAAAGATTTTCACACATCTAGAGACGAACCAGCCAAGGGCTGAAAGTATCGATAATAAAGACAATTCATTCATTCATTCATTTACACACAATTGGCTTGTTTAGGGGTATCCTGTTTTTTACATATTCTGATTCTACGTTATAAACCGAGCCAGAATCCAAAGTTTCATAATTTTCCGTGCCCTGGAACTATTTTTAAAACAAGTTTGAATTTAGTATGGAAATCGCGTTTGAATCACCCCTCGGCAAATTTTACTTCGGGACGAGCTGTCATTATGTAAATTGAAATGTCATTGAGTCGACGTAATGGAATCTTTTTTAATCATTTACTATATCAAAATTAAGATATTGAAGCGCAATAAAATCGTGTTACACTTAGAAAAATGTGCTCTTTCGATCAAGCTACAAAGAACTGTGAATTTTTTATCACTAAACAACCCAATTGTGCCACATATTGATCAGGCTCAGTGGAGTAGGTAGGACAGGTAGGACATGTCAAAGTACTGACCTACCCATTATTCAACATATTATCATTCCTACAGAATTTCTACAGCCAACTCTGTAGATGATCAATTGCAGTAAGCTTTCCTGGAAATATGTCTTGACAAATTAGTGGAATAACCATGGAAAACTCTCGGGAGATCCCTGAAAAATTGTTGATTCAATTCATGGATTAACCCAAGACCTGTCGCATCGTGTATTGAGAACACGCATTTTGAATAAAGCTCAAATGTTATACACAGCACGAGCGTGGTGGTGTAGGCGTAAGTGGGGAAGACTCTTTTGTTTCCGAAGCATTTGCGATTCTTTGAGCGATTTTTACAGAATGCTGAAACACACTCATTTTGACTATTCATCCCTTTTATTATATTAGAAATAAATGAAGGAATTATGGAACAACATTACTTCCCATAACTGCAAAGCAGTCACATTCGACATTTTTGACAAGTTGGAGTTAATACCATGGAGAGTCATCAAATGATAAATACGTTCGATCAACTAACTGAAATCTGTAAGATTGTTCTAGAAAATTCGAAAAAAATACCAAGTTGTTTTGTCACATTGGTAATTATAACCGCATAACAGCCACATTGAGATTATAAATGAGCCTCGTAATGTAATAGCAGTGAAATATCTATCAGATTAATTTTCTGACTATTCCCCAGTGAACCACGTATCGTATAAGAATGTGCATCCAAAATCACATATTCATGCGTCCAAAATCAGAATCGCACATGATGCCAAATTTGTTGAGGGTAATAATTAACACACATTCACCTACTCTTTGTTATACAGTGTAAGCTATACCTGAAATGATAAATACTTTGTACCTTGAACTGCGTCATGAGAAATGTCATTAAACATATTCATTCTAAGTTTGTATGGACCGATGCACGAGTTCACTAATCTGACGTTTGAGCGGTGCCAAATTCACTCGTTGCCATGGTCACGCAAATAACACGGCACCGCTCAAACGTCAACGGGTGAATTCGTGCACAGGTTCATTCCTATCCACAACACGCGTTTTTATTTTCTCTCCGAAATTGCTCTGCTAAGAGGTTATGGGCCCAGCGGCGGAAACGGCCATAGCAGCGGAAAAATCCGAAAAGCTTTGATTTGATTCCGGTCCGGTTCGTAAGTAGTTTTTCGGTTCGTTTGCGTGAATCGGCGAAGGAGCTGGTGAAAGAGACTGACATTTTTTTTTGGGCGGCGGCGTTGTTGGCTGGGTGTTTCGTTCGCGCTTGCATGTTGTGACGTGTCGCAACACGTTTTCCGAGAAGAAAAGTTTGTGAGAATGGAAGAGGAAGTGAAATCGCTTCGCATAAAGCCGTTTGATGGAAGTGGCTTCAACAATTGGAGCTTCCGGGTACGGGCGTACCTGCAGCAATTGGAAGTGCTGCACTGCGTCGAAACGGAGGCGGAGGAAGAAGCTTTCTGGAACATTCTGGACTCGGAGACGGAGGAGGTAAAAGCTGCCAAGAAGATCAAGCGTGATGCCCGTGTAAAGCAGGACAACAAATGTCGGTCGGTGATGATCCAGACGATTGCCGACAGTCACTTGGAGTATGTGAAGGATAAAAATTCTCCGAAGAAGATTTGGGACGCGCTTCACAACATTTTCGAAAGGAAAAGTATTACCAGTCGATTCCTTTTGAAAAAGCAGCTGCTGATGATGAAATACAACGAAAGCGAACCACTGCAAGACCACTTTTTGCGATTCGACCGTTTGGTCCGGGAAGTGAAGGGAGCTGGTGCTCGAATGGAAGAGGAAGACGTGATCTGCCACTTGATGATCACGATGCCGGAGTCCTACGATGCGGTCACTACTGCCATGGAGGCGGTGTCCGACCGGTTGACGATGGATCTCGTCCGGCGGAATCACCTCGACGTCGAAGCGAAGCGGCGCGGTCAGCGAGTGGAAACCGATTCCAACGAGGCCGCGTTTTCGGGCAAGTCCAGCAAGCAAGGTAAGCTCAAATGCTTTAATTGTGGTGGTGTCGGGCACAAGAAGTTCCAATGCCCCAAGCGAGGCGAAACGGAGACACGGGGACAAACTGCTCCATCGAAGAAAATCACGCAAAAGGCAAATGTGAGTGCGAAGACTGTTTCGTTCGTTGCTGCTGATTCTACTGAGCTGGTGGTGGTTGGTTCCAGGATCGAATCTAAATGGTATTTGGATAGTGGTGCTTCAGAGCACATGTCAAACGACAGGGCTCTTTTCGAAAATCTTCAGAAACTAGATAGGCCAGTAGTGATTCAGACCGCTAAAAGCGGAAGCAATTTGCTAGCTAGGTACAAGGGTCGAGTTGTTGTGCAGGCACTAGTTAGTGAGGAAAGGATCCAGGTAAACATGGAGGACGTTTTGTTCATACCTGAATTGTCGCTAAATCTGTTGTCGCTCAGGCGGTTGGAGGCTACAGGGAAGAAGATTGTTTTATTCGACGGTTGCGTAACCGTAGAAGCGGATGAGGAGATTGTAGCGACAGGTAGGCAATCCGGAAGGCTCTATGCGATGGATTTTCAGTGCGAGCGGCGACATACTGAAGGGAAAGCGTTAGTGACTGGCAAGGTTAACCGTGAGTTGGAGTTGTGGCACCACAGGTACGGCCATTTGGGAAACGACAATCTTCTGAAGCTCGTTACTAAGAACATGGTTGATGGTTTTAACGTGGATCGAGTGAAGGCTGAAGGTGCACAGTTTCTTTGCGAGCCGTGCATTCATGGAAAGCAGACAAGGGAACCTTTCCGGCGACATCCAGAGAAACGTGCAAGGAGACCCTTGGAGATAGTTCATAGCGACGTGTGCGGACCTGTCACACCCGTGGCGTGGGATGGTAGTTCGTATTTCGTGACCTTTACGGACGATTTCACGCACGTGGCAGTGGTGTACATGATCAAAACGAAGGATGAGGTACTGGAGCGATTCATGGACTACGAGGCGATGTCGACTGCTCACTTCGGCGTTCGGATCTCGCGGCTGCACTGTGACAACGGGGGTGAGTACACTGGCAAGGCGATGAAGAAGTTCTGCAGAAAACGCGGCATTCAGCTGGAGATGACCGTTCCGTATACGCCGGAGCAGAACGGCGTCAGTGAACGTCTTAATCGAACGATAGTGGAAAAATCTCGAACGATGCTTGAAGCTAGTGGTGTGTCGAAGGAACTGTGGAGCGAGGCAGTCTATACGAGCGCGTACGTGTTAAATCGTAGTCCGAGTGTCGCGGTTGGTGGTGATATCACTCCGTATGAGGCATGGTACGGGAAAAAGCCGAATGTGTCGAACTTGCGGGTGTTCGGTAGTGATTGTTACATTCATGTACCCAAGCAGTTGCGAAAGAAACTAGACTCGAAAACGCAAAAAGTTACGTTCGTCGGTTACGCTCCAAACGGGTATCGCGTGTGGAACGGCAAGAAAGTGATCGTCGCGCGGGACGTTATCTTTAACGAAGATGAACTAGTGTTTCGGTCGCCGGTTGAGAGTAAGACGGATGAAGTCGATACGGTCGTAGTGAAGGAACATGTACCGAAACCGAACCCGAATGTGCAGCCTGTTGAATCGGTAGTGCCGGAAGATGAAGACTCGGAAGAAGATTTCTTTTCGGAGGATGAACCGGCTGAACAGCCCGAAGCTGGCAACGACACGGGAGCTGGTGTTCGACGAAGTGGCAGAAATGTAGTACCTCCGAAGTGGCACAGTGATTTTGATATGGACCTATCGGCTTTTGCATTGTGCGCGGAAAATTTTGTCGACGGGATTACCTCGGACGTCAGCGAGTTGAAGAAGCGGCAGGATTGGCCAATGTGGAAGCAGGCGATACAAGAAGAGTTGGAATCACTGGATCGGAACGATACTTGGAGTTTGGTGGAGCTACCAGCCGGGAGGAAGGTCGTTTACAGCAAGTGGATCTTCAAGATTAAGGCCCAAGTAAAAATGGTACAAAAGTCAAAACTGAAAAAGCAGTTTTCTCTTTTTAAATAGACAAATCGAAGAAAATAAAAACACACAGCTTTTTTATTTGCCAAATAAAAAGTCTGTGTGTTTTTATTTTCATCAATTTGTTGTTTTAAAAGGAAAAAACTGCTTTTTCAGTTCTGACTTTTGTGCCATTTTTTCTTGAACCTTAAGCGGTGCAGTGACGGTACGATCGATAAGTACAAAGCCAGGCTGGTGGCGCGTGGTTTTACGCAACGTCAGGGTTTTGACTTCATCGAGACCTATTCACCAGTAGCCAAGATGTCCACGGTGAGGATCCTACTGGCGCTTGCAAATCATGAGGGGTGGTACGTCCACCAAATGGACGTCAAGAGTGCATTCTTGAACGGCATGTTAGAGGAGGAAATCTACATGCGCCCACTGCCTGGCTTTGAGGCGGGAGGTAATCGTGTCTGTCGTCTGAATAAGGCCATCTATGGCCTGAATCAGTCCTCACGGAACTGGAACCTGCGATTCCATGAGTTCATCGACAAACTCGGGTTCAAGCGAAGTGAACACGACTACTGTTTCTACTTCTGGAAGGGCAACGGCATCGTCATCTACGTACTGATTTATGTAGACGATGTACTTATTGCGAGCAACTCACTGAAAGCGGTCAAAACCTTGAAGAAGAAGTTTTTGGCTGAGTTTGAAATGAAGGACCTACAAGAAGTGCGGAACTTTCTGGGGTTGAATATCCAGCGTGACCGTGAGGCGGGATTGATGAAAATCGATCAAAAGGCGTACATCGAAGCGGTACTCGAGCGGTTTGGCATGGGTAACTGCAAGCCATCACCAGTGCCAATGGACCCTCACTTGCGATTGGAGAAAGGGAACGATCCGAAAAGCTTCACGGACAAGCCGTATCGTGAATTGATCGGATGTCTAATGTACCTCACAGTGACTTCCAGACCAGACATCTGCGCGGCGGTTAATTACTTCGCCGGATTTCAATGTTGTGCAACGGAAGAGCACTGGGTGCACCTGAAGAAGGTCCTGCGATATCTTCGGGGTACTGCGGATTACCAGTTGGTATATCGACGCGTGTGGAAGCGGAACCTGTTGCGGTGTTTGCAGACGCGGATTGGGGGAACGACCCCAACGACAGAAGATCTGTATCCGGATTGGTGATTAAGCTGCATGGTCAAACTGTGGTTTGGTCTACCAAGAAACAGTCATCCGTAGCGCTGTCGTCCACTGAGGCGGAGCTAATGGCTCTCTGCCAAGCAAGTTGTGAATCGATGTGGGTTGTCAACCTACTCAAGTCTGTTCAGCGAGAAGTGAAGGAGCCAGTTGTGCTTATTCTGCGCGGCGTGTGAGTCGAGACGGGTCGCTCTCACCGCGAGTGACGTGAGACGACTAATGTTATTCAAATGGGAGCGAGTCGACAATTGTCACCTCATTCGACTCGTGTCACCTCACACGCCGCGCAGAATAGGCACGAGTTACAGTTTTTGAGGATAACCAACCGTGTATCTCAATTACTTCGGATCCACGGAAGCTGAAACGGATGAAACACATAGAGGTTCAGTATTGTTTTGTGCGAGAGCTGATCGAAAGGGGCAAGCTTATGCTGAAGTATCTACCGACGGATGAGCAGCCTGCTGATATGTTAACGAAGGGGTTACCGGCACCACGGTTCCGGAAGTTCAGGGATATGATAGGAGTTGAGTTAGGAGTAGCTGATTGAGGCGGGATGTTGAGGGTAATAATTAACACACATTCACCTACTCTTTGTTATACAGTGTAAGCTATACCTGAAATGATAAATACTTTGTACCTTGAACTGCGTCATGAGAAATGTCATTAAACATATTCATTCTAAGTTTGTATTCCTATCCACAACACGCGTTTTTATTTTCTCTCCGAAATTGCTCTGCTAAGAAAATTAAGCGTTATCAATGTCAACACAAGTTTTATATAAATCCCCAATACGATTCATGAACGACAATCTGTGTTGACAACAAAACATGTCGTAAATAGTGCAACATAGAATAGCGTTATGTTATATAAACTGACAGGTCATATATTAATCCAGAAAGCATCGTATGAAATCGCAATAATTTAGCAAAATTGCCACCCAAACTTTGTATCTTCTGACGATGGGCCTCAAAGAACAACAAAGTATGTGTCGCTGTCCATGAAACACGTAATTATATTGGCAAATAATCATTGCACGAATATGTAAACCTTGGTGGTACTGTGGTAAGTTGTCCGGTTACTGATCTAGAGGTCCCGTGTTCGAGACTTGCTGGAAACATTTTTTTTTCATTTTCATTAAAATTTTGTGGCATCGTATTTCTGATCGCAGAAAGTCTGAAAAAGTCGTGTCAAGTACGCATATAGCCTCCACTTTGGTAGGTATATAGCCTTGTCATGCATTCTATACGATTGAATTGGTTCATATAGAATGATGAGTAACAAAAGTTATACCAACCAAAATGTTGACTGGGTCAGCTAGTATGCGATATGAGTTGTTCAAAATATCAGCCTCAAATAAGCACTTTTGAGTTCCTGGTAAATTTTAGAAATTTTAATTTCCTCCCAAACTGCCATGAAATGCACACTTGATATTCCATTTACTCAATGCCTACTTTTGTCGAATGTTACAAATAGGCAGTTATGGGCAGATTAGCGATCGTGAAGTTTAACAGTTTATGCTATGTTTAGAACAAACTAATTGACAAAAAAAAGTCACTAAGTTGACCTAATCAATGATATAGAAGTCACAGACAAACAGACGTCCCCCTTGAATAAATTTCTTCAAAATTCATCGCTCCGTTTACACCATCATCATCTGGTGAGCATATTGCCCGAAATACTGTTTCGTGCAACAAAACCTGCAGATGACGGTTACGTGAAACGTCAAATGAGAAAAGAAAATCGATACGCGTGCCTCTGGTGGTGAGATTTTTAACATAGCGAAATTGAAATGATCGTTAAGTTAACTCACCATATAAAGCTGAATTTCACTATTGTTTCAATTGGGTTTCAGTTGTATTCTTTACTTTTACTATTATTGATCATTTTACTATAAGTTTGAATCTAGTTACCACTGCAAAAAAATAATAAAATTTAAAACAAACAAGTTGTTCTTGTTGGACATCATTTCACATCCCGGTTCGTTTGAATTCTAGTTTGAATACACGAACAAGTCATCATAAAGTTTAATTGATGATAAAGTATTAAGCTAATTTTTAAGATGTGTTTTTAGCAAAGTTGTTACGGAGAATGTCCCTTGAATGTTCGGTGCCATCATCACTGTGAATTTCGGTGAAAATAAGTGTTTTATGGTGTGTGAAGAGACTGTCCGGGACTACGAGCCAGTGATTTAAAATCCGGACATTACATGAAATGCCCCATTTTATCTAGTAAAAGTGAATTTTGTGAAGGAGAAAATAAAATAAAACATAATTGGTGATCATTCAAAGCGTTATGAGTTATAAGACATCGATTCAATGTGTTGTAAATTGCGCGTGCATTTATTCATTACTACCCAAGCCGCATGTAGTTAAGTTCAAGCAAGTCAACCGTCAGTACAGGTATTCAAAACACTCATATTCTTTACATTCTTTCCTCTACAGCATTGTAGGGCAAATACAAGCAATGTATCTACTAAATATTGATATTTTATTATAGTTTGATTTGATTTATAGTTAAAATATACAAATATTTCATATTATAACACAGTTGTCCGGATTTCGATCCAAAAGTGTCCGGATTTAAAAACATTACTATCACCAGGTGTCCGGATTTGAAGACAAGACAAGCTCTCTTATTTTGTTAATTTTCAAATTAAAACACAACTAATACTTAAAGTTTCATCAATACATCAAGATCTGGTGTAAAGAAATGTGTAAAATAACCAAACATCAAGAATATTCTTACAAAACATACTCAAATAGGAGTTTAAAAATTTTTGTCATCTTAAGCATCCGGATATTGATGCATCACGGTATTTGGTCTTGGATTCTAAAGCCCCAAACACAATGTGAACGGCAGTACAACGGCAAAACGGCAAGCCCATTTTGATCTACACTCTACTTGTTAAATTCATGTTGAAACTAATTGCACATGTGCTAATTGAGTCGACATTGATCAAAACATTGAAGTGTCATTGAAGTCGATGTTGCCGTTTTGCCGCATGTGGCGAAGTCAAGAAATACGAGTTTATAGTTTGCGATGGAAAGCAAAGTTTTCTGTATATGAGATAATGCGAAAAAGTATGAGTTAATGACAGAAAGAGTGAACAAGTATGTTAGAGAGTTTATGAGATCTAGTAAAGGTGATGAACAGCTATACAAACTCTTCTTGACAGAAACTCATCTGAGATTTCAAATTATTCTGTGGAATAAATATTCAACTCAGAATTCACGACACAAGTCATTCTCTGGAGTTGGTATGCATTTACGTATTCTAAATCTATGTTTAAAATTGAACCAAAATCCATCTTTTCAAAATTTTTGGTGTCCTGTTTCTGTTTTTAAAACGCGGTTAAAGTTGATATTGTAATCACTTTTGAATCACCCCTCAGCTAATTTTGCTTCGGGGCGAACTGTCACTACATGAATCGAAATGTGATTGTGCCTTTAATTCCAGCAGTTGAAATCTCTTTTAATTGTTCTTAATATTTAAATTAAGATATTTAAGCGTAAGAAAATTGTGTTATGCTCACAATCAGCATAAATAGCTTTTTCGAAAAAGCTATAAGAAATTATAACTTTTCATAATTTAACTTCCTAACTTCCGTTTCTTGATCCACCAAAATCTAGTTATCGTATTTTTACATTATAATATTTCTAATGTTTCAACATTTGTCGAAAATTCGTTTCAGCATTTAAATAACACATAACCCATATCACAATCCTCAATTTATTTCTCTACGTGCCATTCAACCAATAAACGTTAGACAAGGCACGAAAACAAAAGAAAACAAAAACTCGTTAGTAAGCTATACGTAGTCGCTTGGAAATTAGTCAAAGAAAGATCCGACAGTAACCAAAAAACTACAAACGGCGCACACACATTTGTTTGTTTGTTTGTTTTCGGCGGCGAACAAAGTGCGTCAATATATTAGTCCCAATAAAACCGGATTATGAAATCCAATCGAATTATCGGCTCAATTAACATATTGCTACTCGCTAACATTGTTTTTCATTTCTCTTGGATTATGTTTTGGCTCCGTCCGGAAAAAAACCCTGTGTGTGAATGTGGATTCCACGGAATCTTTTTGAAGGGGCCTATCTGCAGAAATGTTATCCACTTATATAGGCTTAATTTCACATTTGAGGAAAGCTCATATTATTGTATGCATCGAAAGTTTACCATTTTTCTATTTTGGAAAGGGAAGATTAACCGAAGCCAAACCTTGAGTTTTCATAAGTACAAATCCAGAGAATCAGACTTTAGCGGTTACCATTCGATCAAATTTTTAGGACAGAGTACATTTTGATTCTCTAGATTTGTGCTCCAAAAATCAATGTTTGGGTTCGGTTTCTTCGTCGATGCCGAGACAATGATCTGCCAGAGTTATTATTCTGGATGACGATGTTTTTCTGAGAATTTTCTGTTCTTAGTTTAGAACAGAATTGGAAATTTCGGAAAAAAAAATCTAAAACTTATTTTCAATCTTACTCCGGATTTTGGTAATTTGAAGTTTTAGTGAAATTTATTATGTTAACGTTTCTGTTAAAGCTCTAAAATGTTAATTTTTATCGTAATTTATATCGTAAGTGTGTCGATTTATCTGCATCTTTCTTCTTTTCATTGAATAAAGGTGGTATGATCCAAGTTTGTTGGACATTTTTCGCTTCAACTTCTTTTTTAATGCGAGTTAGTCAAAGTTGTTTCTGTAATGACCACCCCAAGCAACCAATAGTTCAGATTATACTTAAGCAGTGAACTCCAAAGATCACTTTTGGTATAAATGTAGTTTCAGTGAAACTTTTTCGCTGAACAGGCGAACACTACTGAACTTCATTCTCGAAAGAGTAACTCATGAACTTGTCAAAAACCAGAGAATTCAGGACAAGTTTGAATTGAAATTCTTTCTTACTTGAAGGTAAACATCATTCTCATCAATCTAAACGAACTTTATGTAAACTGTAAAGTTCGATTAATTACTTAAAAAATGAGTTGATTAAGCCAAAACATGCCCTTTTATCCGAACTTTTGGTAGCTTGGTATTTATTCTTTTTTTCGATTGTTACCCTACATAGGCCCAACAAAATCAACGGAAACTCTTAAAAGACTAACGGGGGTTGATCACCGATCACATTAACTCTTATAAGAGACACGAACAATGTGAAGATATAGATGATGATCACCAGAAACGCAACGGACGCCACTCACCAGCCACATTTTTTTGGCGCGAAGACCACCACCATCGACGAATGGTGAAGTGCAACCAATGCGTGGTGTGCTGCAGCTAAAATGCAAATTACACATTAACCTAGGTATGAGAAATGATCAGTTGCCTAATAGAAATGATTTTGAGGGAATAAGACGAAGATGGGAATTGACAATCACACATTGGCCCCCTTTCAGGCATATGGAGGTTCGTTCAGCAGGCTTAATGCATAAAAATGCAACGAGAGGACCTTAATCGGCCTAATCACTACAATTGAGGAAGAAATATCACGACAAATGAGTGCAATGAAGTTAGCCATCGAGGGGCCCTCAGGCTGATGAGCGTCGAAGATGCGTGTCGTTGTTCGTCCATTCATTAGTGATGTAATCATTAAAACGTTGCATCATCAACTGTGGGCTTGATGGATGGCGCAGAGCAGCAATATTAGAGAGGAATTAGATGAAAAGCGTCGTAGTATTTTCCTTAACATTTGCAATTTGAACATGTGGTAGTAATCAAGGGATAACTGTGATCACAAAAGGGATCGCAATAGTATGAAAGCTTCGGAAAAAGGGAAACTTGTGTTTTATGTCCATGGGAACAGTTTCAGAAGCCTGTAGGTAATTTCTAGAGTTCCACTGTGTGCATTACGGAGGTTCTTCTTACGCCAAGGTCCTACGATACCCAAAAGTTTGTGTGTAAAAATTGCGGGGGCAATCGGCAATAATTTTTTTTGGGATTGCCCTTCACGCAAACGAACTGAGGATCAGACCTGTTCATATTTGAAAAAAATGTCTGGAAATCTTTCGGTCAAGCAGTATTCTGAATTCTCATAGTAAGAACAATGTCTGGTCAAATTTTCAGCTCATTTTATAGAGATTTCACTATGCTTCAAGTTGAAAATGTGTTTTTAGGCTTATTTTGAGGTTTGAAAAATCATAAATAAAAACCACTTGCTATTACCAACTACTGAAAGCTAATTCTATTCTGTTGAAGTTTGTCGAACATGCCAATAAGATTAAATTTAGTTTAAACATCGTTTGATCGAGATTTGTTTTCCACAGTACCCAGAAATCATGGTTTTCTGAATATGTATTCTATAAAAACACATATAGGCATTATTTTTCCAGGACCTAGTCAACGGGAAATAAACATAATAAATCTATGAAATCATTAACCATTAACAGCTTACATGTTGCTTTAGGAAATAAATTACAAAAAATGCCCAAAGATCGAACAATCCATCCCAACCTGATGATAGTTAAATCGTGCATGACACATGTACCGTCGAATGAATGAATTGAACAAGTTAGCATTGCTTTCTTCTTTCCGAGTGATGATTGTTTTGATCGTATTTCACTGACTATTCAGAACGATTTGAAAACAATCATTATCATCGACTGAGAAAAAGCAGTGCTAACGTGTTATTTTTTTTCTCCCACAGCGGATTTACGAATGTGCTTTCTAATTACCTATTTTTTACAATTTATTTTCGTGAGATAAGAGGTATTTTTAAACGGGATTTAGTTTCAGAAATACATAGTCATCATGTTCTGGAAATTCAAAATCCGAAATTTTCATACAGGTATGTTTTTTCAGGGAGAACACTCCCTAAAAATAGTGATTTTCAAGAACCTTGAAACACAAACCTCAATCAAACTTTGTTTAAACTTGCACCAATCATAAAACCGTGTTCGACAAAAGTTCGTAGAATTGAATAAACTACTATGTAGGGGTATTTCCGATAAGTTTTAATGTTTTGTTCAGTAGTTATGAATTTGCGAAGCTTGGAAATAGTCCAAAAACACATAATTGATGTGAAGCACATCTAAATTTTCTCCAAATTGAGGAACTTCCAGACATTTGAATAGGTCTACTGAGGATGGCCGTACCAGGAAACTGAACGGGAACGTTTATTATTTCCGTAATTTCGTTCGTAGAATCTCCAACAATTCTCATTATTCAATTCTTACCCACGCTTTGGTGAGTAACCGTTCGATTTTATTGAATGGATCTTTAAAATAACCAAAACGGCCACTATGAAAAGCATAGATAGCGCCACCGTAGTCTTGTATGTTTGACATAACAGCAATGTTGTCAGGATGTTAAATTGCATATACTGTAGCCACGCTGTTTTGATGCGGAGAGTGCCGAAAGAGTTACCTTCAATGATCCATTCGAATGGAGCTACCAATGCATAATGATCGAGAAAACAAAGTTTGGCCAAAAATAATTTTCTCGCCTTTTTCGAAGAAATATGTAATCTGGATATGTTAGTTGGTGTTTTTGTTGTTTCAGAAAGGATTACATAACTGTTTAAACCAATATGTTTTAAATGCGTTTAGAAATGCAATTAAGATTGATTGAAAGCACACATTTTGTTTATATATGATCGAGTTTGATAAAAATGAACAATGGATAAATATATTAGTATGCTATTCGTCTCATTTATTACGTAACGCTAAGATTGACAATTTTTTACCCCCTCTCCCCGAAGGTAACGCTTTTTGTGTAAGAAATTTAAAATGTTTCTATGAGCCATGACGCTTGAGCAAACTCCCTCTCCCCCTACAGCGTTACGTGTTTTGTAAGATCCAAGGAAGCTTTTCGATGTACACTATTAATATATTACAATTAACATATTATAAAAGTAGCTTGTATATTGAACATTGAACATAATTCATCGGGGCGAAATTGAACACAATATGTATAACACAACAAGCTCAAAAATAAAAAATAAATCCTCATCTACTAAATTTTGGTCCCCTGATTCAAAAAAAGTTGTCAGAATTTTTACAAATCGTGTATTTGACCATTTAATTGCAAACTTAAACTTTGGCAACCAGCCTATTACGCCTAAATGTACGCAATTTCACTTGAAATAAGCACGTTTTCCGAGAAAAAACGGTTTTATTATTGAAATACTATGTTTGTTATGCTATATGATGCCAAAAATGAGTTCAGAAGTTCACTCTTTAGCTTACAAAACAGTTCATAAAATGGTAAAAATACTTTAATCTAAAATACTTTTATGCAAGCATAGTTTGATGAGAAACTTGTTTGCAGCATGAGTGACAATCGAATCGAAATAGATTTGAGATCGAAGCAAAGTTGAATCGAATGCTTAATTTATGGCAATGAGAAGATGGACTCTCTCGCAAAGGTGGGCGCTGAGGAAGGTGAGATTTATGATAGACGAATTTCACACGATGATTTTTTTCATTTAGTACGTCAAAGTTCTCTTCACGGTTGGCAAAGCGATTGGCTAATTCCTAGAGTTTCCTTGCGAACCTGGTGGAAAGGTTTGGATGTGTTGGGCACCAGCGATCTTATTTATATGGTCGCAATTTACGATTTCCTTCGCTTGTCTTGTATAAAAGTTTAATTCTCTTGTGTTCTCTTCCCCAGTTTTATTTGTGTTTTGTCCCCTTTGTGTTGGATTGATGATCCTGGCCACCGGCAAGAAATCGCTACCAACTCCATGAAACGAAAATCAAGATGCCACGCTATACCTCCCGGATGAGCTGCTGAGAACCCTGATCCCAATTCCTACCATGTCCTTCCTTCAAATATTGTGACCACTAACCTCGAGCTGCCACGAGTACCCGGCTCCATCGCATATTAATGCTGAAAAGCCAATCAAATGTATGCAATAAAAATATAAAAAATGAATTTCGGCTCCGTAAAGCGTTAAACGCATTTGAGCCTCAAATAAACGAACTAGATAAAAAAAATAATCGAAATCAAAACGAATTAGAATTGAAATGCATTCAAAACAGGGTTAAAATCTAATGAAATTACTTCTATTTACCCAATATTTTCAATTTGACATATTTGTTTTATCCTCTCCCAAAATACGGTAAACATTAGAGAGACGTACCGTAAAATTGGGGGAAGTTGATCACTTTTGAGCGATGCTGCTCTGTAGCTCCTAGCAGGATGCGTGTATTATCATCCAAATATTTTTTGTATTATCATCCAAATATTATTTTTTAAACCTGTGCAGGTTGGATGTTTATCGGATTATACAAACGAAATTTTGACGAAATGTTCTCGTAAAAGCAAAAAAGTGTTTAGAAATCAAAAATTGGAGTTTTTGATTCCGGGGTGAAGTTGATCAATTATTGTGATAGGTTTCCTAAAATAAAGAAATATGCTATTCACTAAATTTGGGGTCACTGAATATGAATCAAGTCTCAAAAATCAAATAACTTGTTGATATATCGGTCAGTTTTAGATTTGAATGTTAACAATTACAGACTACACCATATTAAACGCCTAAAGGTAGGCAATTTTTTTCGAAATTAACAACTCGCTCACAAAATATACATATATTTCGAAAACGATATTTTATCCACAATGCAAATTCAAAACTGGATTCACATAAACATTTCTGGAATGTATGAAACAGTTTATTCAAATGGTGTCTTCATATAGCCTTGACAATAATAGATTGTTTGAAGAAGAACCCTTCAACAGTTCATCAAACATATGAAAAAAACTGTTTTTCCGTGGTACAATTATCTTGAATGTCAAATCGAATTTAGGACCATCAAGAGCAGCTGTCAGGCTATGCGACATCACAGAAATTGTGCTAATTGAAATTGAATTATAACTCTCTTGACATGTGGGTATGTGAATGATCAACTTCTCCCCACTGATCAACTACACCCCGAATTACGGTACTCCAAGTTGTGAAGGATTAGTTTGACTTAATATGAATTGTTCAATTTTTTAACTATTTGAAAAGGCAATGGTAAATCCAGGTAACTTACTTATCTTCAAGGAAAGTCTTGAATTCCACCTCAACGTTCAAGATTTTGAATAAATGATTTTTTTACAAGTTGTCAAGTCGAAAGAAGAGCATCTTGAAAATTTCACAAGTGGAATGGATTTTTAAGATATTAGAAGCAATGCCGGAGTCTAACTTCAAGCAAATTGTGATTAACAAAGAATTTTTCACTATTCTGAGTATTATAGTAAAAATCTCAAAATGAAATATTGCAAACCAATTAACTCATTACGCGTAGTAAAGATGGATAAATTATGAGTGAGATTATGAAAAAATCCACATGCTCAGGTGGATATGGCTTATGAGAAGGGTCTGTGTAAACTGTTGGAAATGGAATTTGAAACTTGTAACCTTCTGAGTTATTGCGTCACTAAATGGACTAAATCGGATTTGACAAACCAAAATAATTAACGAACATTTCTTCCTTTAAATAACAAGCAAAAGAAAACTAGAAGGTTTTTGTATAATTATTTGACGAAAAGATATGATTTTTCACTTGACCATTTTTTGCGCGTTCCAGTCTTTAGTTGGTACAGCACTCGTTTAGCCAGGGCGGGCTTTACAAATGTGGGGGCCCGGGATCATTAGCTTGTGAAGGCCCCTTTTCACAGAAAAAAAATATGTCTTAACCTTAGAAAAGATTAGATATTTTCAATGTTTTTTTTTCTTGGAAATTTTTCATTATCAGAAGTCATATTTATTTGTTTTAGGGGCTTATTTGTCAACAACAGAAATCATTTGATGATTCCTTACTAATTGGTAGTTCAATTTAAATATGTTTATTCTAGGGGGACACGGGGCAGTATGGACACCCTAAGGAATTTGCATATTTTGACTGTGAGGACATGAGTATTATACTGTTTTTTATGTGCAGTATGCTTTTTAGAGTTCTTAAGCATTTGTTAAACATGGTTGCATAATTGGGAAAAAAATATTTTGTTTTCAAAAGTAGGTTTAAAAAAAGCTTATATTTGGTAGTCGCCATCAAGCTAGCGGGGCAAAGTGGACACCCCCATGGGGCAGTATGGACACCCTAATGTTTATAGGAAAATTGTCCCGCGATCGTTCTTAAAACCTCGAAAAATGAAGTTCATATTCTGGAAACCATAGTGACAGGTCACTGTGCCACTGGAAACATGAATAAAACCAATTTACGACATTTTTCGTAGAGATGCTTTCAATATTGCCTCCAGGTTAGTTTTAATCAAGAATTGACGATTTTCAACTGATTTGTGGTTCCGCTTCATAATCATTGCATTGAATGCTAAATATTTTTGGATAATTTTGTATTTGAAGTTATATTTTTTTCTCTTTGAAGTGTCAGCTCTACTTTGTCACCCGGTGTCCATATTGCCCCAACAGTATAAGAAATTTTTTTTCAATTTTTATTTTTAAAGTACCAGAAAAAAATCTACAATATTTTTGAATATAACATAAATAATTGGAGATTCAGGGGCCTATTTTGTAAATCGAGCAGATTCATGTGACTCGTCTGTAATCATTATCGATCAAAGCAAGCATGCATATTTCAGATGTCACCCATCGACTCCCATAGTAATCCAGTCACATAGAGTGACAACTGTCGAAAAACTCGAGTGACAGAGCTGAGTCGAGCGAATTTCTCGGTCGACAGTGACTCCAGTCGAGTCATTTTGATCGACTCGACTTATAAAATAGACCCCTCAATCAAGAGCTACATTATCGGTCAACTTACAGTCATTTGCCTCTGAAACCTTATTTGGTGAGGTGTGAATGTTATAATTTTCGAGCCAAATAAAATCATGCTCAATTTTTCTATTTAAAATCAATGTTTTGAACATTTTTCTGAAATTTTAGTGGATAATTTACTCCTCCGACAGGCAGCTGAAATATTGTTTGCATTTAAAGTGTAAAAGTATTCGCTTATGTAAAGATACAGGGGGTGTCCATTCTGCCCCGGGTGTCCATACTACCCCCGGTACCCCTATTCCTGTTTTAATATTCAAGCTGTTGAATGAACAGATTTATTTAACAGTTTTGAGTTGAAGAAATTGGTGTTGAGCTGGTAGCAGGTATTTTTCTAGAAACTTAGTTTCCCTTTTAAAGAAAGTCTCTATTTCCAATGGAAGGTTTCTATTTAGCAAGTTCTTCAAGAATTTCGTTTAACGTGTCTCGAGGAAATCTTCAAGAAATCTCCAGATATCCAGATATTTTATTTGGAATACTTTCAGAGACTCATACAGGGATATCTATAGAAATTCTCCTAGAGATTCATTTACCGATTTGAGGATATTATCCAGAATTTTCTTCAGAAATTTTATTACCTCCAATAATTTCCTCAGGGATACCCCGATTTTTTCCAAGCAAATTAGGCAAAAAAAAAATAGAAACTCCTAGTTTACGTATCTCCAGATATTTTTCACTAATTCTCCAACTAAATTCTCCAGTTGTTACTCTGGAAAAATAATGAATGGTTATTCTTGGAAAAATCATGGCTACATTCTTGAGATATTCGAAACAAAATTCTTTAATGAATTTCTTAGGAAAATTTTTGGAGGAATTCCATGGAAAATAATCACTTATTGAACCTCTGGAGAAATTTAGAACAATCTCTAAATCTTTGGGAAAATACCAAAATTTTCAAGAAAATTTCTAGAGATATTCGTAAAAAAAACAAAAAGTATTACGAGCAGTTATGAGGAATTACAAAAAAGAGAAATGGCTGACCTTATGATGACCTATGATGAAGATTAAAACTCTTATTTTCAATTTCCTATTAGGTTACGTTTTGGTTTTCTGTTTCCTGTTTGGTCCATTTGTCGGTCTCATTTTGTTTCCTGTCTGGTCTCTTCTTGGTATCTTTCCCTAAGCTAGATATCTCTAAAGTTCCTATATCCAACGCAATTAAACACTACCAGCCCTACAGTGTGATCGATAGAGTCATTTTTTAAAATAAACATTTAAATTATCAAGTTCTATCTGGAGATCTATAAATTGCATTCGAACCTAGTCTTTAACTTCGTTGAGAAAGTTTTCGTTACAGCTGGAAAAGTCACATGAGGAAAACGTTTGGAAATAAGGCAAAAAATTGGTGCTCGATTTTTTTATCCAAATCGTTTTTGATTTTTCTCATGAACTCAACAAAGTCCTATTCTAAATGTTTTAAAATTTTGTTTTAGTAATTTCATTTGACTTTATTTGTATAAATTTTGCCCATTATTTCCGATTTCTTTAAATGAAATTGAATCTTTCAAATCATATAATGCGATTCAAAAAAGTATGTACTATTGCATTGATTCTAATTATTCTTAGAAGTTTAATTACAAATATGTTTGTCGAGATTTGAGGGGGCCCGGGAGTCATGGCCCCAATAAATGCGGCCCTGCGTTTAGCATATAAGAGTCGTGGGTTAGAATCCCATCTGTGCACGAGGGTTTTTTCATAATTTATTTTGTCGTTCATAATTTATCCATCTTTACCACGCGTAATGAGCGAATTAATTTTAATCCATGCGGATTGGATTACAGAACAACTCCATATATGTGTTAATTAATAGAATAAAAATAATAAATATTCCTGAAGTAAGAGATACAATTTCGGAAGAGCTTAGCAGCGAGGCTAGTAGTTCATTAGACTCGGATAAGTTTAAAAATATATACTCCTTTTTGCATTAACAATGATTAAATGATAGTAGTAAATGAGAGTAAGGTAAGTGAACTTTAAAAATAATAATATCTAAAAGCTGAAATCCTCCTTGGAAACATAAACAGCTTTTAACGCTATTAATTGAAAAAGTTTTAAAATAACATTTCGAAAAGTGTGCGAAAAATATATGTTTAGAATTTTTCTAAGGACCCCCCTAACATAGCCTCACGATTCCCATGGAAGTTACGACTCACAGTTCAGGAAACTATGAGAGGTTGCCCCGACGTCACAACCATTTTGCTGATAAATGTGTCTTGTTTCATGTCAAATAATTAATTTTTGTATCGTCGAACTATCGCAGTGAGTTTCACCAGATTTTCGAACAGCTATTAAATATCAGATTTTACTATGAGATTAAAATTTGTTAGAAAAGAGATATGATTTTAATATACCAATCTGTCCAGTATGCATTGGTTGTTTTTCCATACAAAATGGCCAAGTTTGGAAGCTTGGATCTCGACTTCTAGTGCTCCAATTTCCCTATTTTTTTTAAAGACGGCTTAGAAATAACTTGAAATTTTCTCAGCATGATATTTGCAGAATTTTATAAACTAATTTTACAGTAATCATAAATCTCCAGTTTTATCAAAAACGACCAAATATAAATAATGCAATTTTTCCCAAAACAGGAGAATTGTAATTTGAGCATTTTGCCGAATTTCTGGTCTCCAAACTTGACCATTTTTAATGAAAAATTTCCATGCGCTCTTTATTCTGTCCAGTACTGTAAGGGTATTGGAACACTTTGGCCGTTCAAAGATCTTGAAAATTTCCAAATATAATCCTTTTGTAATTTTCAGATTTCTAGGGAACAACTCAACCGATTTGTAAGGCCCATACATTTTGTTTTGATTAAATTGACTAAAAACAATATGGTGTTCAAAAAAAATTATATGCAAGTGCCGGTCTTCCCAGGAGCATCGGAATATCTTCAAAACCAAAAGACCAATGATTTCGATCAACGCAAACACTGAAAATAGGAGAGTTTTTTGAAAACTTTTCCAAAAAGGTGCAAGAATATTGAACAACATAAAAACTATTGTGATTTTTTGTGGCATATAAGTTCTGCTGTCGTTAAGACAGCATTGTTGGACTAATATTGTACAGTATCTTCAAAACCGACTAACCTAAGATATCTCGAGGATGTTAAAAAAAACTTTGTTTGCGTATAATACAGCTCTGTCCGTCAAAGGACGAAGCCTGCGTATCATCCGTAGTAGATTGCAATAACAATTTGAAGACTTTTTCACTCTTGCAAACATGATAAATATATCCTACTATATACATTCAACACTCAACTCAACTTCCAAAAACAACAAGCATAACAATCAAATTTTCATTTATCATTTTTGTGGGAAAATTTATGTGTTATTATTTAAAGTTTCTTTTCAATTGGTTTCTCTTAAACTATAGTCTCAATGTTGAATACTTTGTCAGGGATTTTCATTATATGCGTCAATAAAGCAATACAAGCTGCACCTGTGACATAGTCAGAGAAACATTTTTATTGATTTTGCTATCGAAGAGATAAGGCCATTTTTAACATCGTTATCAGTTCGCCACATAACAAACACTGCTTTTCCCTTTGACGCTAGCCAAGATAATTGCAATTATTGCGAACACTTGAGACTTGTTGACTCGACGGTAATAATGGGGACTTTTCTCATTTTAAAATCTAAAGCAATTATTGGAAATACCCACATTTAGTTTGTTCTAATGCAAATGCCTTCCGACGCGCTTTCGTGGCCACGTAGGTTTGTCTGCTAGTGTAAATATTTTCTCGCTTAAGCACGGGGTCTGCTAATGGGGTTTCGTTGTTGGAATTCTTAAGACTCTTACTGTCCGCACGGTGCTCCCTCAGACCGTTATTATAAGCAAAAATAATCTCCATCAAATTTGTGCTCACCAGTCGCTTTCTATGACTAAGCTGCATATCTGGGTAAATTTTGGAAAAAAACGTAAAGCCCGTTTTAAAGTTACGTCTTTTTTTTTATTGTACAAGTCTACAAATTCAAAAGAAATAAAAAATATTAGAACAGTTTAACAGTCATAAACCGTGATTATCAGAAGAAATGTACCATCATAATTCGGTCAAAAATTTTTCAAAGAACATCCGTGGATAAAAAAAGGAGAATTATAAAGAATCTAACACCTTCAATTCCAATAAATAATTTAGTTTTGAACAACAAAACTGCTTCAATCTCAATACTTTTTATAACATAGCTAAGTAGTTAGCATTATTGTGACGGGGTGATGTGGGTGATTCGGGGTATTTGGCTATTTGTGGAGATGGGATTCGGGTAAGATAATTCGAGGTAATGGCGCATTCTGGGGAATGGAATTCGGTGTAGTGATATTCAGGGCAATGACATTCAGGAAAAGGTCATAGAGTAATTTACATTTGAACATGATTCACGGTTTCAGAATTGATCTTCTGACTTAAAACTACACCCAAACAGAAGTAACAATAACTAAACAAACGAATTTTCGATCAAATTTTGAGGGTACATTTCTTCTGATAAGCATTGTTTATGAAAAACTGTTCTAATATTTTTGATTTCCTTTGAATGTGTGGACTTATACGAGAAAATACACGTAACTTTGAAACGGGCTCTACGTTTTTTTTTTAAATTTGCCCAGATATGCAGCTTAGTCATAAAAAGCGCCTGGTGAGCACATATTTGATAGAAATTTTTCCAATAATAACAGTCTGGGGAGCACCGTGATTCCGCTAAATGCTGCGTGCATGTCACTTTATCGAGAGATTGATAGAATCTGAACACGTATACCGAAGATGGTCATAAATACCGTTTCATCTCCGAAAGACACACAGTCAGCAGGAAATTAACACATCGTTTCGATTTTCCGAGATTTTCGCTCACATCATCATCATCAGATGACTGCACTAGGGTAGGTGTACCAGTTATGGACATAGTTGTTCCCTATTTCGCCATACGTGATTACTTTAATGTCTTCAAATTTTTAAAAATTGTTTGTGTTGTAGAAGTTAGATTTCAGATATATCTTGATGTTAAAACATTCAAAAAGATTTAAAATGTGAAAGTTATCAAAATTTTACATATGGCCAAATAGGGAACCACTATGGCCATAACTGGTACACTTTCCCTATTCGAGATCGACACTTTGGCCGGGCACCGTTTTGTAAAAGTAAACCTACAATATGCCGGGCCGTTGGATGACTTAACCTAAATTTATGTTGTTTTAGAAGATTATATCCAAACAAAAAGCAACAAAAAAACTCACGGAGAAGCCAATGCCACTCGCCGTGAAAATGGTTGGTGTTTTTCTTCTGGCCGTTTACCGACTCTCATGAGAGTGAACATAACACATTAGGTAATTACCATGCTGCTGGAATTGGTGCTTTTAGAAGCATCCAAATACTACATATAACACCTCCATAGCCGCTGCGGTCGACGATCTGTGTGTTGCATGATTGCATGCTGTGCTGGTTTAGTTTTTGATCTCACCATAATAAGACGGTAGTCTATGCGGGTGACAGTACTGTTTCCTTATTTCAAGAGTTTTTGGGAAAAGCATGGAGCAGAACCTTTAAAATTTTTGAATTTGGAGTGGTTTAGAGGCTTATTGACTTGTATCAGAGTATGAGCATGAGCATTCAAAATTCAAAAAGTTCGAAAACCCATCCTCTCATATATTTCTTATGTCATTACCATAAAAATAGTGTTCTGTAAAATTTTCAGTTTTTCTGTGGTGACTCAAAGGTGGCCCAAAGACAATGTAGGTTTATATGGAAGTTACTATGGAGAAATTTTGAAAAATGTTCCAAACACATTAATACAAGTAATGTAAGTACCAACTTTCTATCCCATAGTACAAACTCATTCTTCAAAGGATGTTGCTGAAGAAATAAAACACTGTGGAGCTAAATTGGAAAAGTTTTCCTGGGTCATTTCAACAATAATTTTCTTTCCAATTCTTGAATAATTCGTGGATTTGAAGCAAAGTTTCTAGAAAAAAATACATAGATGAAATTTTGACGTAATTTATGTTTTGGAAATATTTCTTATGACCTTTTGATGAACTTCGCGGAAGAATTTGTAATAGATTTTTTGGATTTTTTTTTTTTAAATTAACGGAAGAATTTCTAATAGAACTTTCAACGAAATATCTCAGTATTAGATTTGACATGTTCAATGTTTTTTTGGAGGAATTGCGAGGGAAAACTGAACTTTTGATTTTGGGGGGCCAGGCCCCCCTGTCCCACCATGTTCCTACGCCAATGGCGTTTACATTTGATAAAGTAGCTTTGGGTTCTCCCCCAAAAGAGAACAAATTCTAGACATTTTCGTTAATCCGTAAGAACAGGACAAATCTTGAGCGTAAGTTTCTATTGAGATAATTATGTGAAACTTAAGTGTGAAGAAACACGTTACATCTATAAGTATATTTTCATGTTAAAAGCGTTACTCGTTAGTTTTCTCGCAGACTGTGGATTTCCTTTATTTCTGATATTGGAAAATCTCCTTGTCATTCAAACCTTTTACTAGTTGACTGCAAGCTTACATTCCTTTCGCCAATTTTGTGTTCAGCATACCTGAAGAAAAACAGAGAAAACAATTATATGGTATTGCATTTTGGATGTTCTATAAAACATGTTAAACCTAAAGGGTGTACGGAATCAAATTGCGACACACACAAACATTTAGCAAAATTTGCACGTTCAACCAAGCATCTTCAAACTTTCAGGTAGTAAAATATAACATGCTATGAATAATTTCCCATGTTTGTTTTTTTGTGGTAGCCAATTTTTTCTTCATATCTTCCTTCGATTCCACTTTCTTGGGATGCTTTCGAAGTGGCTGCTTCATGATGGTCTAGTAACCGGTGCGTTCGGGAGGTTAAGATACTTCGGGACGAAATTGACCTCCTTAGCCTTGTACGACTCCAAAACCTCTTTAGAGTAATGGCACGAGGCCAAATCCGGCCAGAAAATTGTAGGACCATCGTGTGACCTCAGAAGACGAAGTTGAAGCTTTTGAAGGCATTCCATCAGTTACACCTGCCTATTGACCATTCCAGTTGTCACGATGGGGTGCTCAGCTTTCCACACGAGCAAATTGCTTGCCAAATCATATATTTTTTGGCAAACTTTGATATCTTCTGTTTTCTATGTGTTTTAAGTTTTGTATCACGTTCACCTCCTTCCGCGTTTTTGTTTTTCAATCCGACTGGTGAAAATTAAATTCGGCGGATGATGCTATGTCACTTGCAAATATTCAAACGAAACAAGTGGAAACATGGTTTTCAAAGTGATAGAAGTGTTGTTTTTGGAGATTATGATTTGTGGAGTTTTGTTTTTTTTTTTAATTTTATTCGATTTGCTTGCGTTTTGCTGGAGAGTGCTCTGTGTTGGCTCCGGGATTGCATTTTGATGGGCAGAGCTAAGTTACTGTTCACGCTATTGCTAATTGTTAGATGAGCAATTGCATAGGAGTTTCGAAAATAAATTTGGTGAGTTTGTTCTGATCAGCAGCACTTGCTCATAATGCGTTAATATTAACCATTTGTCGGCTAGAACGTCTACTGAACGTATCCTTTGGCACTACCATAGACTTAAAAAGTAAGACCTTGAACTGTCGAAGAAACGCCTTTAAATTTTGGGGACCAGTCGGGTACCCAGTAAAACCATTTTCCGTGTAGGATTTTTTCCGTGCACAATGAACTGTCAGATTGACGTTTCATTTTTTGACAGTTTGTCATCGATTTGTTTCGCCTCGCCACCCAGAGGAGTAGAAGAAGAAGAAATTTGTTTTCTATTTCGCGCATTGTAATTGTAATTGTATTTATTAATCTTACGATAACCAGCTTTAACATTTTTATCGGGTCAAGGAAGTCACCGCGATGATATTTTTTGTATAAATCACCGCTGTTATCGATCATCTGAACTGCGGGAACTACGACATATCGGACAGTGGAGACCATTCTTTGGTGGTGGCTTCCCCGGAGAATTTTATCAACTCGGAAATCGTCGTCGGGAAGAAATCCGTGGGCCCACTGTTGTTGCGAGGAACCGGTCTGTTGGCCGATACGGAAAATCCTTTGGTGTTGCAATTATTGACTGCGGATAGTACCGCTAACAGCTATGTTCCGGACGCCCATATCAAAGAGTATCCCCACGCCGTTTGAAAGAGAACTTGATCGGAGCCCTGCAGGCCCGGAACAACGCCCGAGTCGTCTTCTCCGGGTCGCTATATTTCGCTATATTTGACTATACGGAGATCCATTTTTGCCACATTTTAAGGGCCCATTCACAAATTTCATAACGCTGGATGGGGTGGGTGGGTGTCCTTGCGATGTTGCGGTTCGTACAAAAATAGAAAAATATAACTACAAAAAGCGTCACAAGGAATAGGTGAATAGTGAATAGGTCGGTTGCGGTCTCATCCTAATTATTCGTTTGTTGCAAGGTACCCGGAGCCCGATAGCCGATTGTTGTAGCGTTCTATCGCACACTATCAAAAATAGGGATGTTATCTATAGCAGCGACACGAATTCAGACTGAAATAGATAAATTCACACATATTTTTATCGCTAGCAAAAAACGATTAAAATGTTTATTTTACCTGCACAATGTGGGTAAAATGAACAGCTGTTGGTGGTAAAATGAACATCATGCAAAAAACGGGAGTAAAACAAATAATTTTGAAAATTTTTATTGCATTCCGAAAATATATCTATTAATGATTGTAACCCATTAAAAAAGAAATCTAAAGGTAGCAGATTTGACATCATAGCATAACGCTATTCACCCCACTGAAAAACCTCAAGACTCTCGAGCTAAAAGCTACGTCAGTTCTGATTTTTAAACATGGTTTTCTGAAATCTTAGTTTTCGTTGATATTTTAACTTAAATTGACCTTCGTATCAACCCGAACAATCCGATTTATGCTCTAAATCGTCCGTGCGTGATAAAATTCAATCAAATTTTTTTTTTCTCGATGAATGACACGGTGTTCATTTTACCACCACTTCTCCTATGAGCTTCAGAAGAAACTGCGGTCAAGAAAGATTCACCCCGCACACAATGCACAATGTACAAAACGCTCATAGGACCGGTAGTTCTCTAAGGGCATGAAACGTGGACTATACTCGAGGAGGACTTGCAAGCTCTTTGGGTTTTCGAACGCCGAGTGCTAAGGAAGCTCTTCGGTGGTGTGCAGGAAAACGGTGTGTGGCGGCGAAGAATGAACCACGAGCTCGCCCAACTCTTCGGCGAATAGGACCGGTAGTTCTCTAAGGGCATGAAACGTGGACTATACTCGAGGAGGACTTGCAAGCTCTTTGGGTTTTCGAACGCCGAGTGCTAAGGAAGCTCTTCGGTGGTGTGCAGGAAAACGGTGTGTGGCGGCGAAGAATGAACCACGAGCTCGCCCAACTCTTCGGCGAACCTAGTATCCTGAAGGTGACCAAAGCTGGAAGGATACGCTGAGCAGGGCATGTTGCAAGAATGCCGGGCAACAGCCCTGTAAAGATGGCGTTTGCCACGAATCCGGTCGGAACAAAAAGGCGTGGGGCGCAGCGAGCTAGGTGGATTGACCAGGTGCACCAATACCTGGAGAGCGTGTGGAGGATGGAAAGAAGCGGCCATGAACCGAGTGAACAGGCGAAATATTGTTGGTAAGGTTTTATCAAATTAATTGATGTAAAACCAAAAAATAAATAAATAAATATATGACAATCAAAGAATGAAAGTTGTTGGAGATTCTTCCTCAAAAATTAGGGGTGCTGTACGTACTGAGTGGATTTATGGATAATTACTTCCAGGCTTCCGGAAATTTCCCCTTGATGCTTGGACTTTAAACATAAGTTTTGAATTTTGGTTTTGGCACATTATTTTTTGAGAAACACATTTCCGACGTTTGTCAAATTGTATATGTTGACGCCGGAGACAGCTGGCCGTACTCTTGGCCGGAGATGCAGTGATCTTGGACAATCGAAAACACTGTGTACTACACTTAAAAACGCTTTATTTACAGTTTATACACAAACTTCATCTTCATCACTGCACCCCAACCCGATCTGTGGGCTTTGGGTGGACACTATGTCGATCGTATGCAGCCTCTCTTCAACAGCAGAGCTGATATCAGTGCGTCGATGGCAACACGGTAAAAAATCAACACGTTCGATTGAATAGATTGATCACTTGACTCAATTCAAAACACAAATCACCATGATTTGAAGAGTTTCTACTTTGGATTTGCTCTACTCTCTCTAGAACTAGACTCTGAAGTGAAAAGTCGTTGATTTTGAACATCATGTCTTTTGTATGAGAGCAATCATTGACAGCTCGTTGTAGAAAGTGATTGAGATCAATTCAATCTGTTTCAACAGATGCGAGTTAGTGTCGAGGTAAGACACTGGACTTGCACTCCGAAGGTTAGTGGTTCAAATCTGGGTCAGGCGGATATGTTTATTTTAACTTTTTTTTTATTTCAAATCAAAACATGCAACGTTGAATTCAAGTGCTGTTACTTTGATTTTGTAAAGATTCAACAGTAGTGCAAATCCAAGTGCAGAACTATTGATAGCATGGTGCCTATTTTTTACCGTGAAGGAATCGTAAGCACTGTGGGCAAGTTGAATTTACACTGGTGGTCAAAACAGATTTTTCCGAATAAGTTCACGTTCGGCGTGAACATACTCCCCGCCTTGAATACGGTGAGGATTCAACATGATTTTGATGGATTATGTGTACTCGCTTGATTCATAGTGCTGGTATGATTTGAAACGGTCCGGATTGATACCGGATTGATGATTTTGAATGTTTTGTTTGCTGTACATGACAATCCAATTTCCGGTGAAAACGCTACATGACGACTAGTGTTCACGCATCAACGAAACGGTCTGGATGGATGCCGGAGAGATGAAATTGTCGTCGCAGATCGTTGTGATAAACATTTATTGATGGCCGATTTCGGAGGATGTTGTAGATGTTCATTGTTGGCACAGGAAGCTATACGATACTAAAAGGGATGAACGGCTGAATTACTGTAAACAGAAAGGAACAAATGGGGTACTTGCCTGTGGCCAAGTCCCATCCGTGGGGTCCGAGGACCCACACGGAGAGCCTTGTTCTTCTTTACAGATGCTCCTGGAACTTGCTCGATTCCCCCGAGCTTGGGCCAGGAGTCCTCTCGACTGGCGAAGTTGTACTGGCGATCGCTTGTTGAACAGGTGATAAAGACGGGGAAGACGGTTCAAAATGCGCTTGATGTTGGCAGTTGATAATGATCACGCAAGAACAGTTCGGTCCAAATGGCGTTTGGAGTGGTGATCATTTTACATTGATGATCATTTACTGGCTAGTGGAGCGTTCCATGGTGGTTTGCTCGCAAAGGTGATTTCCGAGATCAGAAAGTTGGCAGTTGTTGTCACAATGGAAGGCAGTTTAATTCTCATGTGGCTCTTGTGTTGAAGTTGCTTGTAGACTTCGAGTGTCTGTCTAGTCAGCCTTGTGGTGCATTCCGTGATGGTTTGCACGCAGAATAGAATTCCTCCGGTCCGATCACGCTGAAGTGTCGAGGAGGATCAGAATTTAAAACAGAAGACTGACTAGTGTTGCGTGTGATGAAAGTGCGACTGGTCCAATGATGCACGCAAATGATCCCCCAGCCCAACCACAAGGAGTGCGTTGCGGGAAGAATCGACGATCGGAGGACAGTCGTAGGTACGTGGAATGTGACTCAACCCTGTGGTGCAACTGTGGCAGATGCACGCGATCAGCATTCGGAGGGTTGAGATCTTCGGTGTGATGTGTAGGTAATGGATGAAAATGTAGTGCTTCATATTGCCGACGGCGATGGAAAGTTGCTCATCAATGGTATGTGACGTAGTGGATAACGTAATACATGCTGGACGGACATGTAGTTACTCTGTTCTGCTTATCGACGATGCTTACTGGGAACGCTCAGGACCACAGGAAGTACCAAACTTTCAACAAATTTGGATTTAAACTGCACTCACCCGATTCCAATTTAAATGAAAAGCACCAACGGGTAGTAATCCTTGCGACGAACTTGTTGGCCTCATCCTTGTGTTGAAGTTGATGCTTTCGCAAAATGGGGAGGCAGCATACATTTTATAAAAGCCCACAGACCGACTGTTGTCCGCAAGGTATTCGCGATGGCGTGTTACAGAAGCGATGGGACGCCAGGCCCGAGCGTCTATCCGGCTCGAAGGACCACTGTTGACGCCGGAGACAGCTGGCCGTACTCTTGGCCGGAGATGCAGTGATCTTGGACAATCGAAAACACTGTGTACTACACTTAAAAACGCTTTATTTACTGTACATACACAAACTTCATCTTCATCACTGCACCCCAACCCGATCTGTGGGCGAAGGGTTTGACGCGACGAACGCGGAGCACACTCAGAATGTGCGGTGCTGGACCGTATTGATCGGTCGGCTGTCAACTGTATGCATTTGGATTGCGGTCTACTTCTGTAGCACGCAGTGGACGTCTTTATACACAGTGGGCTCAACTGATTGATCGTCATAAAATAGGTAACTTTTCACACATAGTTCACATTGGCGTGAACATACTCCCCGCCTTGAACTCCGTTAGGATTCAATATAATTTTCTGAAACAGTTGCTATTTCGGGATCATTTTTCCGATCGAAGATAATTCGGGACCTCCCTGCTCGGATGAATTATGGGGCCTAATTAGTATGGACTAATACTTGGTGATTGGTGGCTGCTATGGTCAGCAGGTGTAGCACTATCTGATGACGAAGTCTAACGATGACGACAGAAGAAGATATGGTATTCGACGTTCCATATAAGATGATAGATTCTTGCGAACGCTGCTGTACTTGATGATCATGATCAATTTGGTTTTATAACTTGAAGGCGACGAATGATCACGCATAACCGAAGCGGTCCGGACAAGCACCGGAGTGGTGAACGCAAGGTCGCAAATTACGTTGGACTAATGTGTCTCGATTGATTGTCGACTAGCGATGGGCGATTTTGAATCGATGTTCCGAACATCGATTTTTTCATTCCGATTAATCGATTTTTTGAATCGATGTTAGGAGCACTCAAAATCGAGTGAATCGATTTTCTTCATTCGATTTTTTGTTTCGATTCAAAAGTATGAAATTGATTAGAATTTCATAATGGGTTGATGAACCATAAACCTTATCTTGAACATACCCTCAAGTGAATAATGTACAAATTTAAGTTTCAAAGGTTTTTTAACTGAAGGAACTTAAAAATCGAACGCGATTACAATTGGATTTATTTTGAGAGCTTTTTTTGTGAATTTCCATATGATTTTGAAAATCGAATCGATTCAAAAACATCGATTCAAATGATTCGATTAAATCGGTGAATCGATTCGACATATCGAAAACGAATCGATTCAGTAACATCGATGTTCTGGCTAAATTTACCCAACGCTATTGTCGACTGATGCAGGTTCGAAGAATGTTGTGGAAAACTTCGTTGACGCAGGAAGCTGTACGGCACTAAAAGGGATAAACGGCTGAATGACTGTAAACCAAAGGAACATAAGGGTACTTGCCTGTGGCCAAGTCCCATCCGTGGGGTCCGAGGACCCACACGGAGAGCCTTGTTCCTCTTTACAGTTGCTCCAGGAACATACTCGATTCCCCCGAGCTTGGGCCAGGAGTCCGCTCGACTGGCGGAATAGAGATGACGATCGCTTCTTGAACGGTTGACTGATGATGGGTACATAGGGGAAGATGGTGCAAAATGCGCTCGATGGTGATGATTTCGAAGAGATGGTTGCTTGCATACATGTCGCCCTGTAGGATCTAGTACTGCTTGATTACGTGTAGATGAATTGTTGTAATCCTGATGGAGTTGCTTCGGTGTTGCTTGTTTGGAAAGTACTTGTTGGCCTGTGAATGTGTAGCCAGCCTTGTGGTGCAGTTTATGGAAATTGCACGCATAATTGGATTCCTCCGGTCCGATCACGCTGTAGTATCGAGGATCAGAATCCACAACGGAAGGCTGACTAATGCTGCGTTTCTTGTAGGTACGATCAGTCCTATGGTGCCGTCTAATGCAAACGACACGCAAATGAAACTCCCAGCCCAACCACGAGGAGTGCGTTGCGGGAAGAATCTTACAATCGGAGGAGAATCGTACCTGTATAGAAGGCAATACAACCCTATGGTGCAACTTTGGAAGGTGCACGCAATGAACTTGTCGGAGGGTTGAAATGGAGAGCATGGTGAAGGTCACTCGAAGAACAATGGTGGCATGACGTCATCATACAGGGCGATTCTTGATACGTTTTTTTTTTTTTTTTTTTTTTTTTTTAAGGCACTCTGTGCTTGTGGCCACTACTGTGCCGGAATCAGCTGATCTGTAGCTTCTTCTTTACCGATACAGATCTATTTTCAACTTATCTATATTTACATCTTATTTTCACTCTCTCCTACTCTTTTACTCTCACACCGCAGGTAGGAGAGAGCTCTGTTGTTTATGAGGCTAGCTGCCTGCGAAGAGGGTCAGTTTGTCTCAGTCACCATCTGATACTGACGGAGGATGGATGTGCTCCCCAAAGCACGGTCCTCCGTGATGCGTCTTCTGGTGGCTGGACGGGTTTTTTTGTGGAGGGGCTGGGAATCGAATCCATGACCTTCCGCTTATGAAGCGAAAGCGTAACCTCAAGGCTACAGACCCCCAAATTCTTGATACGTTATCTGCGACAAGTACGGGCTTCGAGGCATAGAGCATTTTGACGTGATGATGCGTAAACTGAAGGAACCGAGTATCCGATCCGGAGAACATTCCTTATTTCACGTAACTGATTACACATCGCAGATAGATTTTCCATAATCGTGCAATCTTCACTTGTTCGGCATTTGACATGCACAAAAGTCTTCAATACGCGCGCGCCCACAGACCGGCTAACGATGGCGTCCGCAATGGCAATAGCGCACAATGCCCACTGGCTTCAATAGAATATCGGAAGTGACGGGACGCCAGGTCCGAGCAAATATCCGGTTCGAAGGACCAATGTTAACGCCGTGGAAAGTGGTCGAGCTCAGAGCCGAGACGCAACAGCTTGCCGAAGTAGTTAATGTGGAGTTAAACATAGTCGAACAGATGAAATGCACTGATTTGGGTTCACATCACTTTATTCCATGAAGAAATAACTTTTTGAAGTATTCGACTATTTTACAATCTACATTTATGTACAAAATAACATTTTGAGTTGCGCCCTATACCGGTCCGTGGGCTTTAATACCGAAGACGAGCATGCGCGGGCACAGCCTGTGCTTTGCAGATGGACTGTCTTGATTAGCGGTCAACTATACTACTGATTGTTCTAACAATGCTGTCTGGTTCTGCCAACTTGGCGAGTGATGTTGTGTTACGAACCAGTGTGGAATTCATCGAGAATGAGAAAGTTTTGTTTCCCAACTCTATGCATTTGGATTGCGGTCTAGTTCTGTAGCACGCAGTGGACGTCTTTATACACAGTGGGCTCAACTGATTGATCGTCATAAAATAGGTAACTTTTCACACATAGTTCACATTGGCGTGAACAGTATATTTTGATCACTTGGGCTAGAGGAAATCCAAGTATATTACATCTGCTCTGATTGATGGTTTATTATCACTTGAGAGACTTTTCAAGATCACCTTAAGAAACCGTTAAGTTCAGTTATTGAAAATAAAAACTAATGACTCTTTTCATCAAAATGTTCAAGAAGTAGTTCGTGATCTTTATGAACTATCAGCAAAACGCGACAGTCTCCTTTATTCACGTTTTGGAAGAAAGCTTTGATGCTCCTAATGGAGTTCACGATCATCTGCCTATCTATACCCTCCAAATTCGAAAACACTGACTACGATCGACGACGCCCTTTGCTTCATGCTAATGTGTCGATGCAATTTTAAACATTATCCATTTCATTCTAAAATCAAAATGCGAATTCCTGAGAAATGCGCTAGGATTTTTTTTTCCTATACTTATCTTGGCTTTCAAACGGAAAAGAATATTTGAAATTGCATTATTGTGACGGACAATTTTTGTGACTTGAGTGTAAGGCTATTCAAAATTTAAAAACAGCCCAAGTGATTATTTCACCTCACCTGCTACTATCAAAATTGATTGAGATGCAGTCTGTTGTGCTTCTTTTAGAAAGTGGCTACCGAAGGTATGCGACTAAGGCGGAAGAATCGCTGCTAATTCAATTGTGTTTTTCCTTGTCACTATCGCACATTTTGTCTTACCACCTTCTCAACTAATTTTATACCATTTAATGACTGGAAATCAGATTTCTGCTGCCATTAGTGGGAAACTTCCAATGAACTTATGCGCCTTACGAAATAGTTCCATTCTGTGAGCTTCAAATACTTGACATGCCACCCAATAGTGGCATTCAAGTTCAGCCGCAAACTGAGAAACGCTATGGAATATACATTGTTAGCTATCAAACAAGACGGTGGGAATCTGAAGTGGGCCTATTCATTACGGCTTTTCAGTTAATTTTTGGGATGTGGGTCAACGGTACGCGTAAAATAATGAGCAGCTTTTTAGCTGCAAACACTAACGAAACCTAAGCACTTAAATTTTATCTTTAGGAGCAAACAGAGGCTGTTGAATAGATACATTTTAACAAACGATAAAGATGGCTTTGTTCACTACGGAAGTCTATCGTATATCTACGCAAGACTGTCGAAATGATCGATTTGCTGAAATTCGATGCCTTGCAAGGCATAAAACGTATTGCTATTTTCTTCTCTCTGACTTTATGGTCCAACTGGTACAGAGCCTGCTTCCCAGCTTAGTCTTCCTTTGAGCATTTCCACAGTAATTATTTGAAGGTATTCTTTATCATACATCGATTTTATGTATTAGGGTAAAAGCACCGGTTTTGGCCAGCATAAGAAAAAAATGTCAATAAAAATTAAATGGGAAGCCGTATTTATACTACAAATATGACAAATGTCAGCTTTCAATCCATATTATGTGTGTAAAATATCAAAACTGAGCTAAAACCATTTTTTCGCTTTGAAAATCCCGTTGGTCAATATAGGCCAACGGAACCAGTTTCAGCCGGAGATTTAAGGGCCCATTCACAAATTTCATAACGCTGAAGGGGGTGGGTGGGTGTCCTCGTGATGTTACGGCTCATACAAAATTTGTAAACTATTCATACAAAAAGCGTTACGAGGGGGTGGGTGGGTGTCAAAAATGGCCATTTTTGGCGTTATGAAATTTGTGAATAAACCCTAACTTCGGTTCCTAAATTGGCCAATCGCATTGATTTCTCGTGGGAGTGGCCAAATTAGGAGTGCCCTGGCCAAATTAGGTGTATGGCAGTTAAAATTATAAGGAAAATGTAATGTTTTTCTTTAAAAGAGAGACAATTTACACCGTCTTCAGCCATAGGCTGCACAGACTGAACATAACTAACATTAGACAACGGACACATGGAACGACCAGTGGACCAGTGAAAAAATTTTCGTTCGACGAAAAGTTTTCTCCGACTGGGGCGGGAATCGAACCCACACTCCGTAGCACAATACGCCTAAACGACTGACGCCGCTAACCGCACGGCTACGAAGCCCATTTATATTGTGAATCAATTTGGACGAGTAAATTAATGTAGCTCTATCATGTGAATGTGATCTACTGAACACAAAAGGTTTGATGCTGATTGGCTATGTAAAATGGTGTATATTCCCCTACGGCTTCAACTGGCGTATGGCCAAAACCGGTGCTTCTACCCTATGTGGCATGTACGAAGATACTCTATGCCCTGGGAAATCGCGAAAATTTCCAACATGAGAACATCCTCGACCAATAGAATTAGAACCCACGACACTCAGTTTCTTCTCTTCTTTTCTTATTGGCATTACATCCTCTTGGAACAGAACCTGCTTCTCAGCTTAGTGTTCTTATGAGCACTTCCACAGTTTTCAACTGAGAGCTTCCTTTGCCAAAGTTGCCATTTTTGCACTCGTATATCGTGTGGCAAGTACGATGATACTCTGTGCCCAGGGAAGTCAAGGAAATTTACGAAAAGATCCTGGAACGACCAGGAATCGAACCCAGACACGTTCAGCATGGCTTTACTTTGTAGCCGCGGACTTTAACCACTCGGCTAGCGAAGGCCTTCAACTTGGTCTTACTGAATAGCTGCGCGATTACCGCTAGGTAGTAGATACGACTTCCACTGATGATGTGCCTTCGTATTTCAAGACTAACATTGCTGTAAATCGTCAGCAAGGATCCGAGGTAGACGAACTCGTCCAACACCTCGAATGTAACTCCGTCTATCGTGACACTACTTCCTAGGCGGGCCCTGTCGCGCTCAGTTCCACCTACCAGCATGTACTTTGTTTTCGACGCATTCACCATTAGCCCGATTTTTGTTGCTTCGCGTTTCAGGTGGATGAACAAATCTTGTGAGCTTCCCGGTAAAGCTGTTCTCGTTCATGATATTCCATAGCTCTACATCTATAGGTGAATATTGTCGTATGCCACCTTGAAATCGATGGTGCGTAGGTACATGGTCATCCGGCACTTCCACAGTTATTAACTGAGAGCTTTCTTTGCCAAAGTTGCCATTTTCGCATTTGTATATCGTGTGGCAGGTACGATGATACTCTATGCCCAGGGAAGTCAAGGAAATTTCCATTACGAAAAGATCCTGGATCGACCGGGAATCGAACCCACTACTAACACTAACCACTCGGCTAAGGAAGGTCCCACCTAGTAGGCCGTGGATGAACGACGGAAGAGAATCTGGCGACCTTGTTGCTTTTGAGCTGTTGAATGGCATCCTTAACTTCTCCCATCGTGGGAGCTGGTTTCCACTGTCCGCTGTTCTGACGTAGCCATCGCCCTAGCTGTTCTGAACTTCTGTGCCTGTGTTCTCTACGCCATTCAGGTGTTAATCGTAATGCTGCTTCCACCTTTTCACCTCGCGTCCATCCTTCAAGATGCTCTCATCCTTATCCCGGCACATTTCTTGAGAACGATACAGCAACTCCATCCCTTGAAATTCCACCTCTTCCAAGCGTCACTGTTTGTCCCGGAACAGGCGGGTTTGCTGCTCCCACTCCAGTCTGTATCGTTCTACGTATTGCCGCGTACCATGATGCAGAATTGCAGAACGCATTGCATTCTTCTCCTCCAAAACCTCCTGGCACTCATCGTCGAACAAATCGTTTCTCGATCTTCGTTTCATATATCCGACAATGCTTTCGACTTTTCTTGATTTTAAAACCTGATAGCCCTACTGGTTGGTATGAGATTTCATAGAACGTTCAAGTTCTTAGGAAGATCTAGTGAGCCCAAACTTATGCACGATACAACGTACTTAGGGGTGAACCCAAATTTTTGCGCGATGTCTTGAATGATTATTTTATTAATATTAAATAGTTTTTAGATTTTCCGTCAAAATTTTGCAAGTGCTCTTCAAAGTATATAAGTTTACGTTTATAATGACGCATTAACTCAAAATTTTGGTCGCTCCAATGCTAATAAAATTAGCCACGTTTTTTCAGTGTGTTTTTTTTTTCAACGAATTCACAATTTTAAGTAACAGTGAACCCAAACTTTTGCACGGGAGTGTAAAACATACAACGATAGTAATCTTGTCAGGGAATGAAATTAGAATTCAAGGTAGGCTATGGGAAAACCAAAACACAAAATGAGCCTATGCATGCTATAAAACGTTTGACTTTTACTGTGCGCCCTGTTTTCAAGTTTCCCGTGTTTCAAGTGTTCGTCATGAGAACAAAAGAATTTATGGCACGTACAGAGGCTCATGTAAAATTAGTTTTCCCGTTTTTCTCAACTTCCTCGGTGAGTTTTTCGTAAATATTGCTACACAGAAACAGTCGCAGTGCTAAAATCCCGTAAATTCGTTGACCCGTTCACGTACCGTCTCGTGACGTATATAAACCAAACAGTAGATAGAAGATAGAAGATAGAAGATAGAAGATAGAAGATAGAAGATAGAAGATAGAAGATAGAAGATAGAAGATAGAAGATAGAAGATAGAAGATAGAAGATAGAAGATAGAAGATAGAAGATAGAAGATAGAAGATAGAAGATAGAAGATAGAAGATAGAAGATAGAAGATAGAAGATAGAAGATAGAAGATAGAAGATAGAAGATAGAAGATAGAAGATAGAAGATAGAAGATAGAAGATAGAAGATAGAAGATAGAAGATAGAAGATAGAAGATAGAAGATAGAAGATAGAAGATAGAAGATAGAAGATAGAAGATAGAAGATAGAAGATAGAAGATAGAAGATAGAAGATAGAAGATAGAAGATAGAAGATAGAAGATAGAAGATAGAAGATAGAAGATAGAAGATAGAAGATAGAAGATAGAAGATAGAAGATAGAAGATAGAAGATAGAAGATAGAAGATAGAAGATAGAAGATAGAATAGAAGATAGAAGATAGAAGATAGAAGATAGAAGATAGAAGATAGAAGATAGAAGATAGAAGATAGAAAATAGAAGATAGAAAATAGAGTATAAAATCATGCTAGTTCCATTAAAAATTAAGTTGCTCGAAATTTCAATCGAGAAAACGATTTCGACAATTCTTAAAAAAATTATTTGGAAGAAGTGAGAACTACTATTAAAAAATCAAATGATCTGTTTGAACAGTGAAATTTGAATTTGTTTGTTTTTATAATAGTTGGAGAATTAGATTGAGTGTTCATCCCTTGACAAAATATACCGAGATTTCCCATATCTCGCAATGAAAGCATACTGAAGTTGCCTGCCTGCTATAAAACAAATGAATTACCTACATACAATATCCAATGTCGAAACATTGGAGCAAATAATGTCGAATAAAGATATTAATTATTTTGAGCCAGACTACCCATGGAACAACTGTTTCTTTTGTGCTGAAGAAACCATTCACAAGATATCTACATTTCTTCCGAGTACAAACAGGAAGTGGCTGCGTAAAGCGCTAGGGCTGCCCTGCGTGAAAAGTTCATTAACATCGTTAACCCTATCTGCCCGGGGATGTCGATTGCTCACGTAATATCGGCCGGTTCGTGTCTGCAGAAAGTAAACAGCACCATGCACTTCTACACAGCAACAGCATTTTCCCACTCGCTGAAGGTGTGAGGTAATGTTGTAAATAAGGCAAACAATTCGTTCATGTTTATTCATGCGGACCTTGAACAAAAGCAAATCATCAGTCAGTGAGGGGAATATACATGAACGGGAGATCTATCTCTTCTGGTGTGTGCATGAATGGTTGATACCACCTACACTGGCTTAGCGTATGGATAAAAGGTGTACATTTTCATGCGCCTCTCGTTTTTTTATGTTGAGAGCACGTTTAACGCACCGCTAAGCATATCAATGCTGATTGATGTAAAAAATTTGCATTTTTTCATCGTATGCAGTAGATGGTACTTTCATTACTTGACCAAATTGAAATGTAATTTGGATTCCAATAATGTACATGATTGTACAAAAAATGCAAATTTGTCGATATTTCTTCCAAATAGGTAAACTTTGCAGGACTTGATCTGTATTATGTTTGCAACTATTATGACAAACTTTTTACAATTTTAGATATAATCAGAACTTTAGCATATAGTTTACAAAATCAGGTGCGTATATCCAGAAAAACTTACCGTCTGTGCACCACTCATGTTTCAGCAGTTCGTTCACGGGTTTAGAAAAGTAAGATTATTTGACTTAATAGATAAAAGATTGCTTTCAGTATATGCTCGGTTTGAAATTAACAAATCTACTGTGCTTAAACTCCTCTTAAACTGCTTATGTCGGTTTGAAATAGCAGTGGTAGTTAAGACTTTGTTTTTTCAATGCACTTGTATGGAATTTGTTGTTTCAATGGTATGGGCTTCAACAGACAACCACTCAACAATGGTTTGTTCCGTATTTGCGTCATCTGAATTGGACATTGAATTTTACTCTTATCTTTTGATAATACAGTCTGGTCATCTATTAGACTCACCTACTCTACACCCACCGCAAATGTCTTTATTTGTTTTTATTCTGCTATAAGTTGCTTTAATAATATTATTAGTGAGATTTTATTCTTATGTTATGTTAACCCTCAAACGCCCGGGACTTGCGTGCTTCAAATGACTCGTTTTCAGAAAAAAACTTTTGTTTAACACTATACGGAGATCCATCAAACGTCCGTGGTACCGATTTAAAACACGAGACACCGTAGAATATACCATTTCCAGCTTTTTGCTGATGGCACGATGAGATAGATCCGGATTTTTGAGGTACGTGCGCAATTTCCGCTGCTGTTCTTCTGAATCTATCTTCACAATGATTTCACATCTGCTAGTGAAACTTACACAGAGTAAACAAATAACACCCAAAATTTCAATAGATAACACCCAACAGGTAAAAAGTTACAGCCATTCAAAAGTGGTGCAATTTGATTCCGTACACCCTTTACTAGCCCTCAAGGGCACATGGGCAAAAGTTATAACCGATTGAAAGATTTTCTTGGGCTTGCCATAGTAGGGGAAGGGGTGGTAAAATGAACACCTTAAGGAAATCATCTTGTTTCTGATAGAAAAACGAGGAATTTATAAAGTTTCATCTCACATCATCAAAAACAGGGATGTTATCTATAGCAGCAACACGAATTTAAACTAAAATAGCTGAATTTCCACATTTTTTTTGTCGCTAGCAAAAAACGATGTAAATGTTAACCCTCTAATACCCAAATTTTTATTTTCGATTTAAGTATTATTTTTCGTTATCTAAAATCGTTCTAAACACGTTTTGGGCATTTATTTATTTTTATTCGCAAATTTTTAAATTTTGGTTTTTGATTTTTATAATTTTTATTTTTGAACATCCCTAGCTATTTTCATTTTTTTCTTGAAGCCTTTTCTAGTTGTTGTTTTTTGGCAATAATAAAAATTTAAATTGTTACGGTATTTTTAAAAATATTAAATTTTTAATTTTTTTTCGGAGCGTATTTTATTTTCCATGTATCTAACGGAAAAACATGTTTGAAATGATTTTAATACCACCAGGCTCTTCTTTTGTGATAGGTTAATCGTAGAAAAATATAAAAGGTACGATTTTTTATATTACACGTTAAATAAAGTCCAGGCATTTGTAGGTTATATAAGAATGCAATTTTTCAAACGATTTCTAAAAATACAAAAAAGTTTCAAAAGTCATAAAAAACTTTTCTTATATGCGTGTTATGAGTCATGGTATAAGCCAAAAATAAATTCATTTTGATTTCCGAGCTACTAAAAAATACACAAAATTCCAAAGTGTACCCCGTCTATAGGCGGGGTTGGGTATTATTAAGGTATTATTATAGGGTTAATTTTACCTGCACTATGTGGGTAAAATGAACAGCTGTTGGTGGTAAACTGAACATCATGCAAAAAACGTGAGCAAAACAAATATTTCTGAAAATTTTTATTGCCTTACGGAAAATATATCTCCTAAAGATTATAACCCATTCAAAGAGCATTTTGAAGGTTTCAGATTGGACCTCATATCATAACGATATTCACCTCACTGAAAAACCTCAAGTCTTCCGATCTAAAAGTTACGTCAGTTCTATTTTTCAAACGTGGTGTTCTTAAATCTTAGTTTTCGTTGATATTTTCACTTCAATTGACCTACGTATCATCTCAAACTCTCTGGTTAATGTTATAAATCGTCCGTGCGTGATAAAAATTTATCGAAATTTGTTTTTTCTCGATAAAAGGCAAGGTGATCATTTTACCACCCCTGTTCATTTTTCCACCACTTCCCCTAATTCCCATTATTTTCAAATGAGCTCACATTTTGAGAGGTATCTATGACAAAAGATCGAATGACAGAAGGTTCAATGACAAAAGATCGAATGACAGAAGGTTCAATGACAAAAGAGCGAATGGACAAAAGTTCGAATGGAAAAAAGGTCGAATGGACAAAAGGTCGAATGAACAAAAGGTCGAATAGAAAAAAAGGTCGAATAGACAAAAATTTCAGAAGAATAAAAGGCTATTATACTCTGTAGATAAAAAAGCAAAAGACGTGACGAAAACGAGCATATATTCAGAAACACCGTGCTGAGGGAGGTTCAATTTCAGCTGGCCAACGATCTATTTTGGGTGAAATTTTGTTAGACTTTTCAGGTCGTAGTGCATCCAGAGTTACTGTGTACATGTTTGTAGCCTTATGTGCAAGAGCCACATTCCTCGTTTTTGTTGAGACATTTCTCAATGTGTTTCATGCGCTCCTTCGCATGAGCTTTTGAAAGCCAGCGTAATAATAGGGTAACGACTGTTTATTTCGTTATTAAACGCTAACAGTTGGCGTCAGCGGCAAAAAGTACAGACAACAACCTTTAGAACATTCAGTTTCTTTTACTGGCCGCCGAGCGACGACACTGTTGTTTGTATTCCACCCACTGATCACGCTACGCTAGATTCTCAAATTTCTCAAACTTTCAACACAAGCGCATGGAAGAATGGTAGTCGGAGAACTGTCAAAACGTATGGAAAATAATGAAAAACGTAAATTACTTGAAATTAGGAAACTGGATCAAAAAAGTAGTGATTACAAATCAAGTGTAAAGTGAATACATAACTTTTTGTGTTTTGTTCATCTTCTGTGGTGCTTTCTTTGCTTCAGGATTTCGATTTTACTACCACTGAAAAAGAGCCATCTATTGCCTTTTCAGTTTTGAATATCACCATATTGAAGGTAATATTTTAAAACGAGAATCGAAATTGTAACCCCCGGATGAAGCGTCTTCGGCCGTATCATGTAGATCATATAGACACCTGCATAATGAAGTTACAATAGTTATAGAGACTCTTTGTTACTGAGCAGTTGTTTTACAACTTGGATACTGATGGCGAGCGTAGCACCGAGCATCGCATGTAACGAACGCATCCACCCCCTAGCGCGCGCTTTCAGAATTTTTATGTACATCCGTCTTGCGCAGCACACTACGATTCTAATGCGTTGAAAGGCGGTTTGGTTGAAGACTCGTTAGTTCATTTATGTTCTCCTGAAAATTATGTAACTCTAAGTGCATCGAGCTGCATGCCACTCGTTAGATGGTTCACTCTGCCGAGGCTGGTTCCCTGTAACAATAGACCGATGCACGAAATCACTATTTGACTTTTGAGCGGTGCCGTGTAATTTACATGACCATGGCCACAAGTGAATTCGGCACCGCTCAAACGTCAAATTAGTGAACTCGTGCATCGGTCCATAGTTTGCCTTGGCTTTTTCTGCTTCATGTGTTATATGCAATGGATCAATGCACGAGTTCATTAATTTGACGTTTGAGCGGTGCCAAATTTACCTGTTGCCATGGTAACGTAAATAACACGGCACCGCTCAAACGTCAAAGAATGAACTCTTGCATTGGTCCATATGCAATGGACCAATGCACGTGTTCACTAAATTGACGTTTGAGCGGTGCCGAATTCACTCGTTGCCATGGTCACGTAAATAACACGGCACCGCTCAAACGTCAAATAATGAACTCGTGCAATGGTCCATAGCCTCTCCTCGAAGTAATACCATCAGGTGGTTCCGAAAAGAAATGAGTCTGAGTTCAAGAGTAATGGATGTGTTTTCTGTAAATCTCAATTCAGAGCATGGTTAGATTAGTGCGACATCACACCCGCATTCCTTGAATTATCTTCTCACGGTTTGGGTTGCAGATCATCTCCTAATAAAAAGCATGATGCACAAATGCAAGAATGATCAAACTATCAGAAAAGCTCTCAGTAAGTGCTTGAGTAGCTGAGAAGCAGACCCTACCCTAGTTGGGATGTAATTCCAGAAAAAGGATGATTATCAGTCCCTGATGCTAATTTAAATCAGTCGATACCAACAGTCAGATAAAACTCTAATGCATAGCAAATTTTCCAGAGTAGGAAAATCCTTAGATAAAAATTCAATTGAGATGCCCATAAACACTCTGAAGAATGATAAACAGCCGATATTTACAAAAAGGCAACATTGCGAAAAAAAAAACAAAATAACAGGTAAGATGTAAATGTGACATCTATGAAGAACAGCCGATGTTTAAAAGAAGAAATAATCGTCAATACAAGTGTCTACAACAGAATAAAATCATCATAATGTATAAAAGAATAGCCAATATCTAAAAGTAGGACAAATCTCTATTGAAAATGTATCAAATAAAAAACTAATAATAATTACTCTATGTTTTGGAGTATCAAAATAATAACAAACGACATTCTGAAAATGAATCTTTTGTTTCAAAAATAATAGCTGTAATACAAATTATTGCTTTAAACGGTAGTTCTAAAGAACAGCTATCATTCAAAAGAAGGAAAAACTTCAGATGAGAAGGGAGAAATTCGTGGTCAACTGAGTGTACGATAATCTTTTCAACGGTACAATATGGACCTTTCGTCTATTCGATCTTTTGTCCATTCGACATTTTTTTACATTCGACCTTTTGTCCATTCGACCTTTTGTCCATTCGACTTTTTGTCTATTCGACCTTTTGTCCATTGAACCTTTTTTTCCATTCGACCTATTGTCCCTTCGACCTTTTGTCGATTTGAACTTTTGTCCTTCGACCTTTTGTCATTCGACCTTCTGTTCTTCGATATGTTGTCCTACAACCCTTTGAGAGGACACTCAGAATTTGACCTAGAATCCAAGCAGCGGCGTTGCTGCAATATTTTGAACCAACCTAGTGTTGATATTTTAAATAAAATAAAAATTTAAGTCGTATTTCAAAATCTTGCCGAAAATGGATTCATTTTGTTACAAAAATCAGAGGGTGTCATCAACTCAGCATGCCAAATGTGGAGCGTGTCAAAAACGGAATCTCACTGTACTTACAGAACTTTCCCTGAATCGATAAGACGACTGCTGAGAAATCGTGGTGGGCGTAAAATGGGTGGCAGCGTCTTATATGAAACCTGACTGTGTACTATGATATCATCGTCATCATCGGCTGGACGGCCCATGAAATGGCCAACCGCGGCTGATAATAAAAGTCAAGTAGGTATTGTAAGTTTTGCACCTTATCGGACGCGACGATTTGTTATCGTCGCCGGTGAAACTATCGCCAAAATCATCGCCAGCAAACCGACCGCTTTGAATTTGACGTTTCACCAGTCTTACCAACACAACGGGAAATCACCTCCTTTGATTTGTTTGCTGGCGACGATTTTGTCGATCTGTTTGAAAGTTGGCGGCGCGTTTTGTTGTCCGTGAAATAGACAATAGTGAGCACTGTGGTTGTATCGCAAAGCACTTATCACCCAGTTCGTCTAGATAAGGACGCGATGGTTCACTTATCAGTAAAACAAATCACCTGCACGGGGTAAACCGAGCTATCAAAGTCAGATGGTACCAATTGCGTGGACGTTTTGTGAATTCCAAGTTGAAAACATGAAATAGGACGCTGTTATTCTCCGTCGCGATCAATAATAATTCAATTTACGAGGACAGAACTCTCGTCATATTACATGGCGTTCTAAGACGGATGGATGTCGGGCCTTGTAGGAAACCCGTCAAAAACATCACATCAATCATTTATGAAATTGTTGCAGAACAGAACGAACGGATATTGAGAATGATAGACTTTTTCACACAATCAGTTGGTCATCAGGTAGTATGATGGAAAAGGCTGTGCCAGTATGGGCGATCAGTTGGTCAATAATCGAAATGACTTGTTCTTATAGGGTTTACTTGTACATTATTCCATAATAAACACTACTATTAAGATATTCCTGGAATATCAGAGCAAGATATGTTGTAGCTTTATTGATACAGTTTGTCAAAGTTAGAGTTTTAAATGAAAATAGATGAATGAAGAATTTATTGCAAATACACGGTCTACGTTGAATGAAATATACTGCATAATTATATTATTTTATACAGATCTTTATACACTGTTCGAAAGCTTACTCAAAAATCAATCTAAGAAAAAAAATCGTGTTTAAGTTCGGATAAATGTAAGAACTATCCGGAAAAAAAATATTCGATTTTTTATCGTAATTTCATACATCCCATACGTTTTTTATCGTAATTTCATACATCCCATACGTTTTAGTTCCAAGCTGTCCCAGGCTATATCCAAGAGTATTTTAAGATGTAAATTAAGGAATCGTGAACAAGTTGGCTGCACATATATTAACTTGTTTGATTTGGAGGTTTTTGACTTTTTCTATGTTTTAACAAATTTCCACCAATAACAGCGAAGGATTATTTCAGGAGATAACTGAATATTACAAAAAGGTTCAGTGCTGGAAAGCGTTAATTAAATAGAGGTTGTCGCGCGAATTTTACATAGATGCTTCTCTCACTGTCATCGAACGGCGAGACAAAGCTTTTTTTCCAAATTCTCCTTCGTTTTTCCATCATTATCTGATATGATTGTCATTTATATCGCTTTACTTATTTAACTTTATATCCACTTTACTTATTTAACATATTTGCTTCCCGGAATTCTCCAAACTGAGATAGAAAATTTTAAAACCAAAATAACTTTACACTTGCTCACATAAGAGCCTCGTCATTGCGAACTGACGGAGAAACAATTTTTGCTTTAAGAAAAGTTCCTCTGAGCTATTTCATTAAACTATTAGTGTCTTAATATATGAGTTAATTAAAATAAAACTGCTATTGAAGCCTTATTCGCCCAGAAATGGAGAATCTATTTAATAACGTTATATAATACACGTTCATTCAATGACCTTACCTTGACTGTTCAACTATAGTGATATTATAAGTAGCAACTTCAACGTTTATTAAACATTAAATGCATCAAGTTTCCATAGTACATAAAGAAATGCTTATTCAGCATTTATTTAACAAGATTTCTTGACGTGTTATTTCTTAATTGTTGAAGAAAAGTTGTAGTTGCCATTATTAGGGTCAAGCGGGGCAGGATGAGCCCACTAAGGATAAGCAAGATTTAAGCCTACTTAAACGTTCTTATTTTGGTAAAATTGGTAACCATCCTTATCTTTTATATGATCAATTTAACCTCCAGCCATTAAAAGATTGAAAAAGTGATAAATAGTTTTCCAAATTACACTTTAAACTAGATTTTTTTTATCATCGGCCAAAAATACTCCAGGGTAAGATGGGCACTAAAGAAAACGATTATTTTTTAATGCTTGTACTATCCGAAGATATTATCTTTAATTTCTGATGGCATAGATCTTCAACTAGCTTATTTTAAATCTTTTATATAAAAAAATAACTTTCAATAAATTACTAAAATTTTACTTCAAAATGATTAAATATTTTGTTTGTTAATATATTTTTCAGAAAAAATACGTTTGTACAAGGTGGATACCGTAAGCCAAGCCCACAGCTAAATGTGGTTCTATAATTTCACACTTTTACTTGATTTTGTACATGGTGCTCATCTTGCCTCAAGGAGATCGCAGCAAGCCGCGCGCGGGCGGCTGCGTTTCGAATTTTCTGTCAAGTTTACCTCGGTTCCTCACCTATGGACCGATGCACGAGTTCACTAATTTGACGTTTGAGCGGTGCCGAATTCACAGGTTTCCATGGACACATAAATAATACGGCACCGCTCAAATGTCAAAAAGTGAACCCGTGCATAGTCCAATAGAGCTTAGTGACATTTGAACACACGTAGACTAGCATATGCTCGTCATACAGTTCGTTTTTTTTTCCTCAAAGAAACTTGCACACGCTTTCCAGACTCATCAAAATGCATATTACCCAATTTGAAAAATTTACACCCGGGTTCTAAGTGTTTTTGAGACAGAGTGCATATTGTTTTCCTCTAAGGTTCACAACTACATCTACACTAGGGCACCCATACCATTGGGCGTGATAACAACTATAGACATCTCCACTGCAGGGTGTGTGATGTACCTGCTCTCCAACAATAACATGGCACCGCTAAAATGTCAAATGGTGAACACGTGCATAGGCCAGGAGAAGTGGATGAACTTGTCATTCATTTTCCTGTCAAAATTCATACAAAATCTACTTTTTCTCTGCTGTAAATTGAATCTAGGTGAACCACATCTCCTGGCCTATTATTTCAAGTTTTATTTACATATCAAAACAAATAGGGGAAATTGGTCCAAAATGCCACTTTAAAGATTAGTGGCGATTTCGCGTGTGTTCGTTGTGATCATTGGCGTAGCTAGGATTTTTTTTCTGGAGGGGGCCTAGGGGGGGCCTAGCTTATACTTGTTTACAGACGTTATGTCGGTCGCAATAATCACGATTTTAACTAATTTCGTAGTTCTAACAGATTAGTATTGACTTGAATTGTTTGTTATTTTGTATCATTTTGCGGCACATCAGTAATATTTGTAAATTTAAATTTACATTTACAGAATTTACAAAAAATTACAAATTCTTCAAGAATTCTAGCAAAAACAACACAAAGGTTGTCTTTTGTGATTCTTCCATGATTTTTTCAGGTTTTCAACATGTGCTTTGAAGAGATTCCTCTTAGAATTCCTACGGGAATTTATTTATGAACTATTTTCGCACTTTTCAGTGCTTTCTTCTAGTTTCCACGTAGTTCGTCTTGGGATTTCAACAGAAAATCATTCCCAGACTTTCTGATCTTACATCACAAAATTTCTCGAAGAATCTCTATCGAATTGCTTTAAAAATCCCTTTAATAATTCCGGCATGGAATGCATTATGAATTCTTTTAATCATTTTTGCTGGAAAGTCCTCTACGTACCTATTACACAAAAATTCGAATTGTTAGTTTAAAGTATCCTCCAGTTGTACATTAGAAATGTATTCAGGTTTTTAAGGAATGACTAAGGATTTCTTCAAAAAATAGTTCAAAAAAATCAAGGAGTCTCACCAAAAAAGTCTTCAAGATCACCAAGCAAGGATTCTTCCACCAATTCTTCAGAACAGTTTGCTTTTGAAGTTATTCTTAAAGTCCATCCACAGGATTGTTTGAAAAAATCATAGCAGAAATTATCCAGACTTCCCGCAAAAAATAAATTATTCTTCTAGGTGTTCTTCATGATATTCCATGCGAAAAAATCATGAGCTGTTAACAAGAATTCAATTGGGAAAATGTTATTCATTAATTCTCAAAGAAGTTCTCCGCAGATCTATCTGCATTTTTTACAGATAATTATTTTTTACATTTCTCTAAAATCATCCCCCATCCCATAGAAACTCTCACGAGATTTTTTTTTTTCAAAAATGCCTAACTTAGAAATGTTTGAAAAATTCTAACCTTCTTCTAAAGTTCCTAGCGAATACCTTCAACTGTTCTTTCAATAACTCTTCCACGAATGCACTCTAAGATCTCCCGAGTAAGGTGTTCAGGGATTTCTTAGAGAATTATATATAAGATTCTCAAAAAAAAAAAATACCAGTGATTCATCTAAGTATTTTACAAAGATTTGTTTCTTTAAACCGCACCGACGAAATTTTTAAAAGAAAATCCACCAAAAACACCTATAACAAATTTTTTGAAGAAATTTTTCATCATATTTACTAAGATTTTGCAATTCATTCTTGAACTCCTCAAAAACATTTATTTTTCGATTGATAATCTTAGGATTCTTTCATAAATAAAATTTAAAAATTTATCCACTTTTCATTTTTTGGTTCAAAAACTACTCCATGAATATCTCAATATTTTCAAGGATTAATTAATAAATTCCTCTATGAATCTTTCCATATCAGATTTCTAGAGAAACACATACAAAAGAGTTTTGAAAGAACTTTTTTGGTATTTTTTAAATAATTGCAGCTCAAATATAGTTCGGAAAAAAAAACTAAATTCCTGCCGTCAAATTCATAGTTTGTCTATTGTAACAGAAAATAATCGGTATTAAAACGGATGGAAGTTCTATTGAATGTATATTCTGTATGAATTTCGAACTTTCGTGCTACTACATGTTTAGCATGTGTTGTAGAAAGAACCATTTGTTTCCTTTCTTTAGAAATTTCAAACAATTTTTTTGAAGGTTTTATTATCGATTGTTTTGTAGTACAGTAGAAGTATAACGCGGAAATATTGCCGGTTTTTTTTAAAGAAGATGACCGAAGATGTATTGTGAATTACGTTGAAAATTTGATTACAAATTTCCTCTAACGACTAGAGACATTCCAAAAACAAATGTCTTTCCAATCCATGAATAAAACGTCAATTTGTGATGTATTTTGGAAAAAATTCTTAAGGACTTTTGTTGAACTTCACGGAAGAATTAGTCATAAAATGTCTGGGAAAAAATATTTAAATAAATTCACATAAGAATTTCTAAAAGAGCCTTCAGTGAAATATGTCAGTATTAGATTTGACATAATAAATGATTTTTTGGAGGAATGTCGAGGGAAAACTAAATGTTTGAAAGATTAAGTAGCATTTTACAGACATAAAAGGAGTTGATATTCAACAGGAGGAAATCGCTTTGGAAGTTTGAACAAGTCCCACAATATTATTTGACTAACTTCCATGAGATTTGCATGAGCCACCCTTCAATATTCCTTGAGGAATTTGATTATATTAAAATTCTATAAAGAATATCGAAAAGTTATTTGAGAAATTTTGCTACATATATGTTGGAAATTAATCAAATAATTTATGAAATAATAAGTTTTCTAGAAAAAAAAATGTTTAGGCAATAAATTAATCCATGCGTAAATACTTAAAACATTGAATCAAAATCAAAGAGAGAATTTGTCGCTGAAATAAAACACTATGATCGATTTTGTTGCAATTTTTTAACCATTCATCTGAAGAAAACTTGCCCATGCCGAAGTTCCTTGAAAGTTATACCTTATTTTTAGACATAAATTATAGCTATGTATTTCCTGAGAAATTCCTTTATTAAGTTTGTCTATTTTTCCATTTATTTTTTTGGACTTTATACGACTTGAAGTTAATGTATGGATTTCTTTAGTGAATTCTCATAAGGAAAATCATCACCACCGGACACCTCGAGCAGGGTACCCTGCATTATTTGGATTATTCGGAAAAAAAAGACCAATTTTGGGCAACGGAGATGTCGACACATTGCGCTTATCGCATATAACAAGAAACTAGATCTAACAGTAATCAATCGATCGACAGCCGGACGGTTAAGCATTCGGTTGTCGCGCGATTCACCTAAGTCAGAACAGCCACGCTAATGCTGTGTAAGATAGGCGAGGTTTTCTCACTATAGTTGTATAACATAAAATAATGTAACTTCTTAAGCGATTTTTTGTTAATAATAACAATTATCATGTAGATTTTGATTCTTGGTAAATAGTTTTTTTTTTATTTTTATTTTTATTGTCATCAAACATTCTGGGGGGGGGGCTGGATGATTCTGGAAAGGCCAGGCCCCCCAGGCCCCCCTGTTCCTACGCCAATGGTTGTGATTCACTTTCCATTTACATACATAAACACTGTTTTACGGAATGGGGATCAGAGTAACTTTTCTTTTCATTTCAGAGAGCGAGTAAGGGCGCTTAAGCGCAGGCTTTAGAGGCAGGACATACTGGAGAGATACCTGTGTCCCATCCCCCAGGAAAAGGACAAACAACAATGAAGTACGCATCAACTTTCTTAGCAACGCCACTCGCAACGATTTTACCTATCTCACTAAATGGAACGGTTGCCCCGTTTCTTCCCTCACAATATTTCAAAATTTACTGTCTATCATATTATTCATTCGTGAATAATCTGATCGGATATTTTTGAGTTACCTTCAAACCCCAAGTCTGCACAGTGGGCCCATTTTGATATTTGTATCAAATCATTGATTAATGCTGACAAGAAAATACTAGAAGAAATTTCAATATTTCCAGGATGCTTTTCAATATTGGCTATGCAAGCACTTATAATAGATAGAATAGAATAGAATCATCTTGCTTCAAGGGTGCAAACTTATTAATATAATCAAAACAATTGAAATATTGTTTAAATTTGAAATTTGTTTAAATTTAAAGTTTTTCTCCAGATTATCTACAGAAGATTATCCTAGAACTATACGGCCAAAAATGTATGAACGAATTTGTTTTCACAACAAACATATTACTTTTGAATGAACAAGTCTTATATGAAAGGGTAAGTTTTTGATCTACGGTGTTGATTTTTTAGTTTAATTTTATGGCCGTCATATCAATTTAATGATATTCATCAGAACCTCATCTAATTTATTGAAATCTTTCGGTAAAAACTACACAATCAAGGGGTGCTCATTTTGTCCCACCTTCTCCTACTTATGACCGAGATGAACGGTCGGTGTTCATGTAAGATAAACACAAAAAAAGAATGGTAATTTGGTAACATAGGTTATAAATATCAGGATTCTTTGTTAGCGATCGGATCTCCTGTAAAGTCACGCGAGTAGCAAGCAACACACGTTTTTCCCTAGCGCACTCTATGATAGTGGCGCTTTAAGGTGAAACAGTTTGGAATCAACTTCTAAGATTGCACTACAACTTAAAAAGCACAAATCTCGCGAAGAAAGCATCCCACAACAGTGCACTTTTTATTTTGGCTTTGTGCACTAGCAGAAAGCTTAAAATAAGAAGATCAGGAACATTTGCCAACTATTTCTCCAGTTTTGTGCCTTTGAAAACGTGAGTAGGGTGAGAAGTCGGCCATTGTGCCGACCATCTTTGGATTCCGAGATGTTTCACCTTAATTCTCCAATATAGAAAAGTAATTTCAATGTAAGTAGTTCATGAACATGGAATTAGTTCTCTAGATATTAGAATTAGCAAAAATGCGGATTCGCTCAAAAACAATGCTGTAGGCAAATTTTAAAAGCTGTATATTTTATTTTGGAACGGGAAGGAACAGTAAGACTAAATTGCACACTTTAAAAATAAGATGTGTTGACAATTATGACACAAGAAGTACTGGATAAGAAGTTGCTAGGAAAATGATTCCATAGCTATCTTGTATGAAAGAAACCTAATTACGGCTTTGTACATCTCGTATTGTGCTTCTCAATAAATGTTTCGACATAATGTATCAATGCCAATGATTTGGTATTCAAACATTTGTGGCAAAGGGAGGATGTGGTATCCTAATATTAGAGTGTATGTGTATGCACCAGTCTAGGTGTGGAGACAGAGGAAGTCTGGATAGTGCGGGAGATAGTCGGTCATTAAAATGGTGCTTGTAGTGTGTGGAACCTGAATTATAATTGAACCAGATAATCGACTTTCAGTATATCACACTAACAAGCAACTTGAGTGAGACAAAAAAATCATTTCTTCAAGCACTATTTGTATAATACAAATGGAAAGATCGTTAAGGGGACACGGGAGACCGTGTTATTTTCACTATCTTTCGTCTCACTCTAACAATAATCATCAAAACTTTGTGGAAGCAAATCTCGAGTTTTAGTGAACCGATGAACCTGAAAATTTATCGGGTTGTGCACTACATATATAGAATCATAGTGATACATTTTCGCATCGATATATGGTTCTTGGGATTTGCTTCTTGAAATGGATAGGGTGATTATGATGACGTCCCGTGCGGCCTTAACCGCACTCATCAAAACATAAATAAGTTTTGTAAAACTCAACATTTGAATCGGTCCGGTCGTTTTGCGAAGCCGAAATGAAAATATACTCGGAGCAAAAAAACGCGACGGAAAATATAAAACACGTCAGCTTGCACGCGTGGCTTGCTGCGATCTCCAAACGTCATACTTCTTATTTCCAGTGAAAACTAGATGTAGGCTTTCTGATATCACAAGAGCCTGTAACATCAGCTCTAGTCTGAAAATGCTACGTTCATACTAGAGCTGATGTTATAGGCTCTTTTGATATCAGAAAGCCTACATCTAGTTTTCACTGGAAATAAGAAGGTATCATTCCTTTCAAAATTAAATTTATAAAAAGTTTGCAGAACATCCAATGTACCTCAAAATAAAACAAATTTAAGTTAATTTTTGGTTGATCATAACTTTATGAATACTTAACCGATTCCGAATCAGTTACATGACTTTGAAGCCAACTCGGTTATTTCTAAACTGTGTATACAGCACCTTGGTATAATTACGAATTGAAAATGCACGTATATTTTAATAAATGTGAAAATATGTTTGTCATAAAATTCATCAAATATGGTTGCTAAGACCTCCACAAAGGTTTAATAAATGAGAGTGTTTCAGCATTAGAATGAATGTTAACTGACGAAAAATTGGTATTTTTCTGAAAAAAAAATCATGATTTTGGGCACTTTTTGCTGAATAACTTAGTCAAAACAAGTTTTCAATCAAATGTGTAGTATACAATGTTTAAAAACAACTAAATTAGCTACGAAATCAAGTAAAAACTTTGTTATGATAAAACAAAGTTATTTTTTTTAGTGAAATAAGGAAAAAAATCTAGTATTAACTTACACTTGTTTTGATTTTAGACTTTTTAGATATTCTAAAAATGTTTCAGAAATTGTTACTCCTAATTTGTTACTATTGATTCATTTGTTACTAATTCAATTTTAAGAATAATAATAAGAAGATGAAAAAGAAACTAGACTAGAAAACTAACAAAATTAAAACTAAGAAAAAACTTTAAGAAACTTCTATTCAAAAAACTTATAATTTATATTGAACTATTCACTTTTAAGCTTTCTAAGCGTCTATCCGGGAGCATCACTACTGGGGCAGACTCACTTACCACACTTGTATCGCGACTTTAATATACACAACTAAGAGATAGTAGAAAAGGTAATAATGATACTCTAACACTAAAATCACAGAGCTAAAATTCGAATTCATTACACTGGTTTGGTTTATTTCATTTTACATGGGGAATTCAAAGGATTAAGGAAAGGGTATAGGAAGCTTAACTTCACATTAAGGTGACATTCAGTCGGTATGGCGTATCGACTTTTCAGCTTTCGACCTTTTGCCTTGTAGCGAACTTCTGGCACGTCAATCCTGTCGATATTCGGGATCTGGCCCAGGATGGTATAGAGCGGACGCTGATGAGGGGCGTCTCTTGCGCAGGGCTGCGTCGATCCCTTCGTTCTGTAGGTAACCAGGAAACCACTTAACGAAAAACGGTTAACTTCACCAAGATCACACGGCGCGAACTAGAAATTTCTGTTCCTGAGGAATAGATTTGAATTTGGTAATCACGGAACACTATTACTTATGAATTTCTGTTACCAAAAGAGCCCTTCGCCTAATCCAGCATTCCTTTTTATCTCGTTTCATGACCAAGCAAAATCCTTGCCGGCATGACGTCATTTCAAATTTTTCTCTGCTCAGTTGTTATTCTGAAGAAAGGTGCTGACGGGTAAAGGATAAAAGGAATAGCTTCGCTATGATACCAAGGGAAATTTTGATGGTGGGATAGAATTAAAATTTAAATATGAAATTTTATATATGAAATTATATTGTTATTTATTTACATTATAATTTAGAGAACTTGGTATCGAAGGAAAGGAATTCAGGAATTTTTTATACATATTTACAATTTTATTTTAACAAATTTTAGTGTCAGGGAATAATTATTTACAAATATACAATTAAATACTAACAAGACTATGAAGACTTCACTGAAAGTCATATTTTGTAACTTGAAAATTCACTTTCAATTCGCTTGCGCCACCTCTAAATCTTAATATTTTTTGCTCAAACTTTGAGGTTTCTTTTTTAAGTGATTCAGTGGCGCAACCAAGGGGGATGTTTTTCAGACATACAAGTAGATATATTGACAATTGATTGTTGCAACAGTTAACAGTTCATTGTTGTAACATCGAAAGCTTCAGAAGTCTATTTGTTTGTGCAGCATTTAGTCGAATTTTACGATAATCAGGGCACGTGGATTGTTGGAGAAGCATTTTTTTTTTGTTTCCAATGATAACGAATAAAATCCTAGTCCATAAAAAGCACAATACTATTTGTCAGTTCCGTTCTTAGGCTGAAAAATCACAAATCGACCCTGTACCTTCATGTGGGCCTTAACTGACATAGGCGATATCTCTTCATCAATCCTCTTTTTCGCTAATAACTCCGCCAAATTAAAATAAATCTCTAATCGTTCTTATTCATGGAGCGAGATTTAGTGATTCTATATCCTACAGCATGAAAATATGTTACGAAAAGGGAATCAGTTTTTTGCAATAATGCAAAGAAGGTAACGATGATGAGAAATCGATTAATGCAGATAAGCAGTATGGAAAATCAGTTTCAAAATATTCGTCAACAAGCTAGAAATATTTCAAAATTTTCAATGCTAAACGCAACGTGTCCTACTGCAACTTAATGCGCTGGAAGGTCATTTTTGTTGTTGAAAAATTTGGAAACAAAATATGTCGTTTTCAAAATATTTGAATTTCTTATGAAATTTTTTAACCATTTATACTTAAAAAATCAAATCAAAGATTACACCAGTTACAACAGAGTTCATTTAATTACTGGTGTAAGTTCATACGAAAAGATATGCCTAGGGCGGACGAGGGGAACTAAAATTTGCGAATGTAGTTTCGTCCTTTGTAAACGTTTGTCTAGAAATAGATTTTTTTTCTACTTTCCGTTTTATTGTGGGTTTCGTGGCCGTGCGGTTAGTGTTATCAAGCATTTAGCCGCATCGAGTCAAGGAGTGGAGTTTCGATTCCTGCTTCAGTCCGGAAAACTTTTCGTCAGGAACGTATTTCGGCTGTGCCACTGGGCGTTGCATGCTAGTCCGTTCTCTAGTGTGGTGCTTCCTTCAAAGGGCAAATCGTTCACTGGAAGCATAAACGTGTCGGTGTCTCTCTTAAAAAAAGCATTTTCAGAACTTTGGTTTCAGGCTTTTCAAAATACTTCTTCTGCTTTGTGATACCATTTAAGGTAATGATGAATCGAAGCCAAACCCAAAATTTTCAAGGGCACGAATCTGGAGAACCAGACTGCTTGCTGGAGGTGACCAATCGATTAAGTTTTCAGCTCAAACAGATGTTCGGTTCTCCAGATTTGTGCTCTTGAAAATTTGAGTTTTGGCTTCGATTCATCTTTACCTTAAGTATAGCTCAGCTATACATTGAGACATTTTTTTCAAAGCTATAAAGCTTCTGTACAAGTAATAAATCACATCATGCTCGAAACATTTTGCCCTGTATAAATATGAATGAATATACATAAATTCTCAATAAGACAATAAGGCATAATGTTCTAATTGTGTGAAGCTCATTTTTTAATCTTATTGATGAATAGGAAGTGGTTGAGTCTCAATTCCGCCAAAATCAGCCCACCTCGTACCAATTAATTAAAAATCTTGTCATTTAGATTCAAGACCAACGAGCACAATAGCAAAGTGGTAAATAAATACACTCTTTTCCAAACGCCAAAAACGGAAACCAACATTGTCGGCATCTCCATTTAACGGCAAGGTTATATCAAGCCTTCCCAACCCGATACCCACCGCGGCCTCTGGCTACATCACTTTCATTTTCTAAAGGGGAATTATAGCGATAAACAGGTTGATTGCCTTGACTGAATGTGCAACGGAATCGGATGCCTAGCAGTCGTCGCTACACGCAGGAAAAATGTATTTCCAAGGAAAGAACATGCAAGAAAACGGTTGAAGAAAGTAAAAGTGGTTTTCTTCTGCCGGACGGGCAATTTTGCTTAACAATTTTGTTTCTTCCTTCTACATTATATGTATGCACACGACGGACCAGAGCAGCTGGTTGCCCGACCAGGATCACATAACAATATTAATAGTAGTCTACAAAACAAGTTGCAGAATGATGATTTTTATAGCACGAGTGGTAAATTTGTCCTACGAGGCTTGCTGAGTAGGATAATTACGACGAGTGCTGTAAAAATCATTATCCTGCAACGAGTTACGTACAATAGTTTTTGCAATTTCATAGAAGACCACTTTAGTGTATCAGAAATTATATCGTAATGCATTCACCATTATTGTACAATTTCTGAAAAAATGTTGTGCTATGAATCATTACGCAACTCAAAACTAATGCGTAATGAGATAGCGTTGCGTAATGAATCATTACAACACTGGCTTCAATTGCGTAATAGCTATTCTCGCACTGCATTCTTAAGTGCAGACAAGTAGGCTGTTTCATGACAGATTGGCGTGATGAAAAACAGCCTATTACGATGAGAAATTGCAAAAAATACTTTTTCTATTAACATCAATACAAAACGACATAATTTGATTTATTCTGTTATTATCAACGTTGTTTTGTTATTAACATGTTATATTGTTTGTAACAGCATTATAGAAATATGATATACTTTTTACAATGATTTCCCATTTATTTTGTTTGGTAAAAAAAAAAATGTTATTTTAGAACGTTGTTCTTGCAATAACAGAGTAGGTAACTGCGGGCGATCAACCATGCTCATGCTCAATTTTAATAGAGCTTGTTATAATACAGTTTATTTAGTTGACATATTGCTAGAAGTTTTTTGCTATTTAAATAACAAACGGTTAATGTACCGCTGTTTGATTAAAAATATATGTCAAAATATCACAATACGTTACAATCTTGTTTCTTTCAGCTGGTCGGGTGGCCGACCTGGCTGGCTGCTGAGTCCGAGAGTGGCCGGGATCCTGTTTTATCGGGCGCTGCTCGTGTCTACAGCCAGGTAATGTGTAGTTTGAGAAAGTCACGTCAACATGTTGTGATGCTGGTTATTAAAACGAATGCATTATTATGCAGGCATCGCCACACGTGAAATATGTATCGGTACGAAACATGTTTCGTGAACTCTTTTTTGGCGGTTATGCAGCACCGATTTTTGGTGGCTACCGAAACATGATCTGGCCGTTGGAAGACAATGTGAAAGAGTAAGTGGCGAAGTTCCTGATTTTGATGTTACGTCAGGATGAAAATATGTGGACACGATATTGGATGCTGGATCGAATGAAAAATTGCTGACATTAACGTTCGCAGCAATTCATGTCTTTGTTGCTGCTACCTATATTCCGTATTAGTATCATTTCAATCATTCATGCTATCTTATATCTAGGAATTCTGCGGTAGCCAACACTATCATCCTAATTTGGTAAAACAAACTTAATCTGTTATTATCATTTTTGTTAACAACATTTTACATTTTATTTGCCGCAGCAGTTCAGATTTTTTTTACAGATGAGTTGATTTCACCTGCTCATAAGAGAGAAAAAAACGTTTTCAATTAAATTAAAGATACTTAACTTCATCTGACCATTTTATTGAAACCTCTCTCATCGTGACGACATATCTACTTGAAGGTTTCAAATAAACTGCTTTTGGTTTATGTGGGAATATTATTAGAGATGGTACACAAATTATGTCACGCAAAATTTCAACTTTTTCGACCCTTGTCACGCTCTTTGAATGAGGCCTCCAAAATATTTGTAAGGCTCCTTACAACACCACCCCCCCCCCCCCCCCCCACCTCTTGGAGCGTGATGTAAATTGTGCATGACCTCTTTGAGTTTTGGATTCATTAAGATAAATCTTCAGTTTTTGCAAGTACAGGGGATAGGCCCATCGTCCGGGGTACCTCGAACCTACTACAGAGTGGCCATAGCAGCCGGCGGTTTTGAAAATGCTTCCGAAGGCCTCAGCTTCAAAAATCTTGTAGTTTGTTACCCATATTGATATGGTTCTGGACATGTTTAGAATTGGCCACATCCCCCGGGGCACTTGGAACCAAATATAGAGTGGTCAGAGCTTCCAATAATTCTTAACATTTTCCCGAAAGCATCACCTTGAAGTTTGATGCCAACTTGGATATAGTTCAGATTGATATATACATGATTGAAGACACAAACGTGACTGATGGTGATTTCCGGAACAAGTTTTACGGAAATGGTCATATATCGGTCAACGTGGGTCCGGACGTGTTAGTGGCAGCGAAATGGTGCTAGGTGGTGAAAAGTTTGAAGTGGTGGAAGAATTTGTGTATCTTGGAACACAAGTGACATGCGATAATAATGTTACCCGCGAGGTGAAAAGACGTATTGCAGATGCGAGTCGGACTTTATATGGACTCTGTAGCTAGCTGAAGTCCCGTAGCCTGCAAACGAAAACAAAACTCGCGTTATACAAGACACTGGTCCTTCCGGTTGTCCTATATGACCATGAATCATGGACATTGAAGGAAGTCGACCGGAGAGCTTTCGGGGTGTTTGAACGTAAAGTGCTGCGAACAATAGTCGGCGGTAAACCAGAAAACGGCATCTGGCGGCGTCGCATGAATCACGAGTTGTACCAAGTGTATAAAGAGGTGGATATTGTCAAGCGCATGAAACACGGCAGGCTGCGTTGGGCTGGTCACGTTGCCCGTATGCCGGAAGAACGATAATATTCAACAGAGAACCCGGACGAGGCCACCGACTTCGTGGAAAGCCGCGCACACGATGGCTTTTTGCAGTTGAGGAGGACTTAAGGGCACTTAACGTTCAGGGCGACTGGAAGCGATTGGCCCAGGACCGAGTCCAGTGGAGAAGACTCATCCATTCGGCGCAGATTCATCTTAGCGAATTGTAGCCCATCAAGTAAAAAAAGTATGCTGCCTTCAGGAACACCATTCATTTGTTATGAAAATATACCAACTAAAAACATTTATTAAATAAATCAACCAATAATAGGCTACTCTCTGGAAGTTTCTTGATGAGGATGTAAAAATGCCATTGCACATTGGTCCCAAAGCCGTATCTAGGAAGACAAAAATGATTGCGCCTGAACCTCCACTTTTAGATATATTGATTCTTCGGGAATGTTTCTCCATATTTCTTAGACATTTTTTTCAGTGAAGTGAAATTAGGGTGCCCCGCATAGTTTACGAAATCAGAAGACAACCTTTTTGTTTTTTAGACCAATACAATGTTCTTCTATGTTTTAGAACAACCGATTTGGAGCAACTTTACCAAAGAACCTAAATTTATATCTCTCTTGGTTCCCGAGTAATGATTTTTTTAAATAAATAGGGTGGACCTGAAAAATCAGTTTTTTTTATCACGTTTTGTACGATAATTTTTCGCAAAAACTTTTCGGAGTTATTTCAATTGTTCTAGCAAATATCTCTGTTTGCTCTGTATTCGCTTTCTTTACCATATGAATTTGGGTTCATGGTGAGTATATCCTAAAGCGTTAGTTTATTATGAACACTTTGTATCAAACACATTACGAACTTTTAATTTTGTATGGTTCGATGATATTGTAAGTTATATACTTTTTCGTTCAATAACATATTATTTTCAAAATATAGTTTATCTCTTCAACAAAAAACGTCCTTATTATTTTTTCACTATCAACAAAGAAAAGATTATCTTTTAAATGGCGACAAAAGTTTGAGAATCCGATTGCAGCTTTCAGGGATATTGACATTTGAAAACAACCATTTTTTTGAAAAACATCTCTGATAACTCGGCAACTATAAGAGATAGAACATTAGCTTCTTTGCGCAATTAAAAGTTCTAGAAGTGCTCGGAACATAGTTTTTGCGAAAAATTATCTTATAAAAAGTAATCAAGAAAAAGTTTAGGTCCACCCTAACTTATTTGTTGTAAAAAAAAACATAACTCGTGAACCATGAGAGATAGAAGTTTGGGTTTTTCGGCAAAGTTGCTCCAAATCGGTTGTTCTAAAACATTGTTACACATTGTATAGGCCTTAATGCGTCAGCAAAAATGTTTGTATTCTTATCTCGTAAACCATGAGGGCAACACTAATTTCACATCACTGAAAAAAATGTCGAAAATATGTGAACAAACTTTCCCTAAAACTGACGGTTCAAGCGCAAACATTTTTGGCTTTGGGACCATTAATCATTGTCGCCCTGTTTTTATTTTTTTCAAATATAAGTTTTCACTTCTTCCAAATCAGTCCCCCATGCATTTTTTAAAACGTTCTTTTTATAGAGAATGCTTCCAAAATCCTGAGTGACTTAACTCTCAATTGGACAGTGAGTCGCGCTCTCAAACTGCATTGCAAGTTTTTGAGCTTTTTCTTCAATTAGTTAGTAAAAAGTTGTTTACCTCTTTCAAGGCCGGAATTGGCTCCTTATTTTTTTTTTTTTAATTTTACATAACTTTCAAAAAGGCTTGAAGCCAGGGTCCAATTGAAAAATTTTATTTTCAAATTTTAACTTTCTTTATTGAGTGAAACGTTTTTTAATTTCTTTTTGCAGATTTTCATAACAGGATCGCGAGTGCGTGAGGTTGCCTTCTTCTCGCGTTTCTACGATGGATCAAGAGTTTAAGATCATTGTCTATAATCACGGATTCACATTAGTTAAAGTTAAAGGAATTAGTTAATGTTTAAAGAGCATTGTCAATATCAAGTTTTGTTTGTTAAGAAATGTTAACATCAAGATTAGAGTCAATATATTTTTCATATATATTCCAGTCGGCTCGAAAATAATTAAAATAATAAAATAAATAATAAAATAAATAATAAAATAATTAATCAAATCACAAATCAAATTGAATGCTGCCTTTGGTTGGAATTGCTCAACGAATTATTTCATGAGCGATGGGCAAAAAATGGTAATGTGTGATTGTTGCTTCTAGAGACCGAAAATACCCCTGCATCTCCACAATCACAACGGGGCGAAAAAAGATCTGGTAGTCACCTTTGGCCGTTGATGCGATCTATGGATAAGGAGGAAACATATTACTCTTACTCAAAACTAGGTTTCATCCAGTTAATCATTACGATAAGCAAAAAAGTTTGGATCTCTTTTGAGTTTGGATACAGGTTTAAAATAAGTTTCAGTAATAACTGCTACAGGTATGCTCCATTTTTGTCACTTTCCGTTTTTATCAACACAAAAAATATGAAAAATTTTATTTTCTTGAATGCTCAGAATATCAAAAAAGACTTATTTTGAAGCAAGCCAAATGTTTTTCAAATGCCTCTGGGTTGAATTTTTGACATTATGTTGGTGTTGAGCACATGTATTGTAGATGTCAAGCCCTATATCATTCAGTGAGTGTTACCTCGTTCTCGACCGATATCCGATAAGAGTTTTCGAGCTTATTTAGGGCTACTAGACAAGATTGACACATCCTTCAACTGTCAAGAGTTGTTCTGGCCACGTCCTAGCGATAGCTGGAGATTGTAATATGGCATCATAGATTTTTTTTATGTAAATGTGGTAGACATATTTGTTCAGACAATGTTTAATTATTTGTTATAAAGTATGGATCACGAAATGAACTCAAGTCATCTCTTTTATGAAAGTAAAAGTGGTAACCTGCGTTAACCAAAGAAGAAATAAAGACGTTTTAATGAAGCTCAAACGAAATACCTGTTCTAGTACTAAATTCGTTACTCAAGTTTGACAGATTACAGATTTATGAAGAGTCTCATACAAACTGCCACACAGTGGTCCAGATTTCCAAAATCATGGCAAAAATTCCGTATTTTCAATATTTTTACTATTTTTAGTCATTAGAAGTGTTTTGGAACATGATTCAGGGTTGATGGTTCTGTTTTGTCAGAATTTGTTGGTTCTCATAGAGCTAAGTTCTAACAAAAGTGCTGTTTCTCATGCATTTTTTGGCTCTCAACTTTTTCAAAAAACTATCGTTTAGGCAAACTTTGTAGTTTGTAGCAAAAGATTTTTTTTTTTTAGTTTTCGTAATATGGGAATTTGTTTTAGTTAATTTACTTACTTTTGAGTCAATGTGTCAAAACATTTTCTTCTAAAGGTTATCAATTGAGCCTCTAAGTCAAATGCTTTTCGAATCTTCACGCTAAATCAGCCAACACAAAACTATTTAATGCAGTTGTAAAAATGCGAAAAGGAGCGATTTGACACTGAACATTATAACTCTTGGATTGGAAAATAGTGCTCGACGTGAAAATAGTGCTAAATCGTTATAACAACTTCAAACGTCAATCGAAATTATTACTGTATAAAATCACTTCGGCTGGCAGCCAATATTGGCAACGATTAGCTACTGTTCATTGCTCCTCATTTACCTGAAAAAATATTAGTAAATTACTGAAAAATGGAGAATCATATTTCATATTTCAAGATCCTGGAAACAAAGCTGAAACAATCTGAGATTATATCGTCAACAATGACATTTTTCACTTGCAGGAAGCTTGCTTCAATCGTACCATAAAAAAATGTAGTGTGGCAGGCAATAAATGTCAAAAAGGGGTGATATTTATGGAATGCTAGCGTAAAAAGCTGGATGGGCTTATTCATGCAGCTAATTTATTAAAACTATTAACAAAGAATTTTCGAACCAAAAAGCTCAAATTTAGGGGTACTTGTTGTGGATTATGTACACTTCTATGTTTTTAACGAACCTATTCAACATTAGTCTTACTCTGGGAGGGAGGCACAGATACTACACACGAAATTTTAAACATTTTTTTCCAAACTGCAAGATAACTCCAGTTTGCCAAAGACAATCAAGGCAGGCTTGGTGAAAATCGCTAGTTTTCATTTGTTGTGTACCTTCGATCTTTCTGGACAAACATTGAAAAAGGGCCACAGTTTTCCATGCGTTTAATTTTCAATTTTAATGAAAACAGCCTCATTCCAATACGTTATATTCAATTAGAATAAACGGTGCTCTCGTGACGTTACTTTTGAATGTGCATGAATTGATTCTAATTCGATTTTTGCTACTTTTGATGAAATGAAAAAATATGTTTTGGCTAACTAGGCGCTTTTATCATGTTTGTCTATTGTTTAAGATCCGGGCTCACAGCGACAGTTCGTGACAGCAAAATCTCGGCTCACCGTGACGTAGAAAAATTTTGTATTGGTTTCTCCCTCCCAGGTCTTACTGAAAAAATAACAAGAACTTTCAAACATTTTATCGGTTAAGGTATTTCTCGTTGAGTAGGGGTTTCAAATCCCTGCCAGGCAAGAATTCGGTTTGGAAGTTTTTTCGACTTGATATTTTCGTGTGGCTACAAATACAAAAAAAGCGTGCAAGTGACATGCAGGCTCTTTTCCAGTTGGGATGTAATGGAAGGATAGGAAGAAGGGGAAGGATAAGAAAAAAGAAGAAAAAAAGAAATTGTTGAATTTTCTTTACAAAAAAAAAAAAATAATATTAAGAAGGGATCAGCTTGATGTATCTGATGAAAACGTGTACTCTCCTGTCAAAACTGCCGTTTTCTATTTAGATTTGTAAAATACTTTATCTAAGAAAATTATTCCGTTTCTATCAACTGAAAATAGCTGATCATGATGATGAAATTGAAACATGATGTATATGTATGTTATTAGCTGATAGAAAATCAAACAGACCATTGAAAAAAGAGTGTTCCAATTCAAAATATTAAAAAAATGGATCCATTAGAAAAACGTAACCTTATAATATTTAGTTAGTAAATTTAACACCAACTTGTAGTGCTTCAGCCATAGTGGTGGTTTTGAACATTGCAGCAATTATTTGATTCAAATGTTCATTTAAAAAATCATAAAGAGAGAGACATGTTGCTAGAAGTAGGCACATTTTCTGATGATTTTTTGTTGGATTTTCCGTTGATGGAGAGCCGAAATAAAAGTTACCCGCGGCAGCATAAGCATAGACATTTCCATTTGATTTGAAAAAAAATCGAACGATTACCTTTAGGAAGAAAATCTGAAGACGAGGAGCTCTAACTACCGGCGACAACATTGGGGAATTTATATGTCATAAAATTATTAAATATTAAATGTACGTTCTATTAATAAAACATTACGTATGTTATGGTTAATCCCTTATGTACTTAAAATTAAACATTTATGATTTATCAAACCTTTTATTGCAATGTTTGACTTACTAATGTGAATTGACGCATGAAACTGAATGGGCCCTACTTGGAATTTCAAAATATAAACATTTGGAAATTATATTTAAAAATTTTGATATTTTGTACTTTTTTCGTTTTTTAGGCCCCACTTGCCCCGGGGTTAAAGTACCAATTCATTCATTCCATTTTTATTCTCTTCAGGTGACTTATAGTCACTTGAAAGACCTTCCAGACGAGACGACTTCGAGCAAACGTTCAATTTTTTTTTGTCATAAGTACAAAAATTGTGCTTGTTCTCTTCAAGATGTTTGAGAAGAAGTTCGCGATCTTTAGGAGTTTCTGGCAAAATTTGACGGCTTCCTTTTTTTGCTATTTGGAAGGAAACCTTGATTCCTCTTTTTTATATCCTGCAAATAAAGAATAAAATAATATGTTAATCAGCCCACAGTTCGGGAAGTCTCCCTTCTGCGCCTACGGTAGCCAGTATTTATAGCTCAGAAATCCCGTAGGTACAAACAAGTAAAAGGTACCAGAGTCATAAGAAATATCACTTGAGATAGGTAGACATGACAGCCCTTTCCCCTTTAGAAACTTTCTATCGACTCTTTAAAATGTCACTCAACTCTTTAAATCAACTCTTAAACTTCACGTTACAACAACGAACAATCGAAAATATACCCAACAAATTCCACAGCTGTAACTTCAAAGTATTTATTTCATAACTACAACAAGACATTCAAACCATTGGATTCATACTGCTTTGCTCAACATTACATTTGACAACTTCGTCAACACTAAAGAACAATTTCGTTCATCTCAATATAGCAATCGCTTCACAAAAGAACAACTATGTTCACAATATACGACAATTTCGTCAGCTCTGAAGAACAATTTAGTTCAACTCAAATTGGTAATTTCACCACACTCAAATAAATAAAATTGGCAAACTCGCCACCTCAAAGAAAAACGATAATCGCCAACACACATTTCCATGATCCTCGTCGCCACTTTTATATCCTGCAAATAAAGAATAAAATAATATGTTAATCAGCCCACAGTTCGGGAAGTCTCCCTTCTGCGCCTACGGTAGCCAGTATTTATAGCTCAGAAATCCCGTAGGTACAAACAAGTAAAAGGTACCAGAGTCATAAGAAATATCACTTGAGATAGGTAGACATGACACTCTTATGAAGTTCAAGATCTCCTGCGTAAATCCTCCTAATTCGGAACAACTGACAACGATAGGCGACACTCCTCGTTTCTTCACTTGAATTATAGAGCCTGGGCTAGAGGCTGCTTCGATTTGATGTTGCGGATTTTGGGGCAAGTGTGCCATAGGGGCAAGTGTGCCACCCCTGAGTTTTGTAAAAACTACAAACTATATTTTTTATTTGAGCTTAACAATATGTTCCCTTATAGTCCATAATGCAATGGTCAAAATATGACGCAAATTGCTCTATTTTTCACGTATTTACATCGACTTTTGTGAAAACCATAAAATTTCAGTGATTTTTTATAAGATTTCGTTGTTTCTAAATAGCATGGTGAGAGGTAAATTAATAACGAATTTTTCTAACGTACTGTACATTGTGAAGCTATACAAATGTGTAAGTAATTGTGGCATTTGAACGAAAAAAATATTTAGTTTTACATACAAAATCCATTTTGGTTGAAATCTATACTTTTTGGGGCAAGTGTGCCACCTATTTGGTAAACAAAAATGGTTGGGGTGAAATTCATAAAAGAGTAAACATCATCAACAAAATCATGATAATGAACCAAAATGAGGCACCAGTAGTGGTTTTTGAAGTGTAGAAAAGGAATAGCACAGCTCCCACAATGATTTTTTTCTCAAAATATTCGATAATAACATGGTTTTAGGCGATTTAAGAACTATTTTACTTATTTTCATCAATATTTTACCTTTATTTAGTGCTGATCTAGTGTAATATTATACAGATCCTCCATAATGAAAGAGTAATTCATATATCGCATTGAATGGAGACAAAAAAAAACCTATTTTAGTTATTCGAATTGACTAGTAGAGAGTTCCACATGTGATGAACCTTGTTATAAAGCATCCCCTCATGACGGTAAACCTAAAAATATTTTTAAAATTGTCAATTAGGCACTGCTTTGTTAGCAATATTAACAGGAAATAATGAAAATTTCATTACAAGTAGAATTACATGAATATTTATTCGATGGCTGTCTTGCCCCATAAGGGTGGCACACTTGCCCCATAGTGTTGAAAATCAGGGTATTTTGGATGATATTTGAGGAGCTCCAAAACTAGTACTTTTTGAAATTATTTTCTTTATAAATGGCACAGTGCTTATGAAAAGATGTGAAACTAACATCGTGATGCTGAATTGGCGGGTTTTTTTAGCTTTAGACAAAGTTAGAGAACAATTTGCTTAAGGTGGCACACTTGCCCCAAATCCCGCTTAGGAAAATTAATCTAAAGTATCGAATTGATTGCTCATTTCGCTGCAATTATCAACACTATCCATTTCACCTATTCCAAGAGTGATGGAAGTGCACATTCCAGAGAAACGTCCTTTCTCCTTTCATTTTTACCACGTTTAGTGACAGTTTTAAAACCCATTTTTTTTTAAAGGAAGTTGTGAATTTAGAGATCCACCCAACGACGAACGAAAGAGTTGCAACCATGTTAAGTGAGTAAACGAAAGTAGAAGTGACCTTCTAATAGGTTTTTGCCTAAGACGGTGTCCAAGAAGAATTACCGCCACTAGCTTTCACTAACGGGTCCAACAAAAATCGGAGGCACGGATCCAAACAAGGATCGAAAAGAAATAAATTGGTATTAAAAATAGCACTGAACAGCAGTGTTGAGAGACACACACTGAAATCTCAATCAATACGCTCTCTTGTGAGAGCAAACTCATTAGTGATCTGCTTCGTAAATCTCACGCTTGAGATTTTGATGCAAAATCACTCAATCAACTCAAACCGTAAGAAATGGTTCAGTCACAAAACCCGTCAAAAACTCGTGAAACCCGAATGTTGTTGTTTACGTTAGAAAGAATTACTATAATTTTACCAGATTAACAAGAAATTATTGCCGTGTGTGAAAATATGAGGCAATGAGTCAAAAATGTGAGCCAACTCATCCATGATTTTTGACTGCTGAGTTGCGTGATTGACAACTCACGCATGAAAAATCTCAATCGTGAGTTATGAGAAATTGAGTTTTTCACAACCCTGCTGTAAAGTCCTGTTTTGTAATTCTGTGAAGTACTGTTTTATTTCTTCAGATAGTTTAAAAACTTCCGTCATCAGAAATAATTTGTATACGCACATAATCTGAGTACTATGCACTGTTTCTGGTATCTTTAATAACATCATATCATAGTAGATAGTTAAAGGTTTATCTGTCAGAAAGCAATGTATCATACCGCAAATTGAGTACTTTTTCCGCTACATCATCATTATCATGAGTGCACTCGCTCCACAACAATCAATGAGGTCTCAACGTAAGCTACTAGGTACATGACTTGAGAAAAAAAAATCCGACTTTGTGAGATAATGAAAAGTTTATCGATGGGAAACGTCCACCGATTTTCTCAGCAGCTTGGGTCCGGAAAGCAAAAATCGCTGGCTATTGTTTGAGCGATGACCGCGAACCGAGCCCGCCTGTTGCAAAAAGAGAGAGGTAGTTCGCATAGTTAGCTGCACAGCAACATATATGTGTTGCGTGGGAATAGTTTACTAATTTGATATACTAAATCCAGTGGTTTTCCAGCTACGGAACTAGAATCAAAACGAATGATCCTGTGTGGTGGCGCTAAATAAACAGGGCATGCAGAAATGTACTGGATAATTGTGAATATTTGAAGGAGAAGACAAACTTCAATCTTCGAACACCTCAATGCATACTATTTCCACAGACAAACAGACGTAACACTTAGAACAAATCTCGATCATAATCATAGTCACTAGGATATGTACGCCCAATGCTAAAATCGATGTGTTTGGCTGACAGGCCAACAGATGGCGGTAGTGGGTAAACGTCAAACACGAACAAAATCGATGCGAGCGCTGCGGGTGGCGCATTGGCCACCTACCATATTTTTGAATCGACCGTTAAAAAGGTGGTCGATGGACAATTATGAGAGTGTGACGTCTGTTTGTCTATGCTATTTCCATATGGGACAGTTCTGCTGTTATGGTCAGTTTTGTACTCTATTATATTGCGATTTACATATTTTCAACCGTGGACGGTCTAATACGCAAATATACCAGCCTGGATGCATGGCCGTATCTCGCATAGGGCAAAATCATAAATAAGGCGAGTTATAGTAAGAAAAAAGTTCGAGAAACACTGCTCTAGGCGCCTCATAGGAACTACAGCATCCAATCATTCATCCCAGCCTGTTATGTTCCTCGGTCGTGTCGTGATATACAAGTTCACACACAAATCGTCCGAGGCATCATGCAACAATGCATACGGCGTAAACTAAATCGCCACTTCATGCAAATTGGGAGTATGTAATTATGTTGCATTCTTTCGCAACAACAGTCGCTCTAAAATAGAGAAGATAATTTCAATGTTGCGCCGTCATTTCGAGGGCTTCTGCCACTTATGAGTGCGCGCACGGTGAAATTGATTTCCATCGGAACTGAATGATCGGTTCGGATTGATTTCCAACGGTTTTTACCCGCGCAAGAAAAACACACTTAATTTCGGAGGAATCAAAATACCTCCGTTGCACTACTAAGCTATACATGTGTCGAAATGCGTCGACCGATCCTCTTGATAGGTCAGGCAGCAATCTGATGAAGTCGTTAACTCGCAGTTTTGTTATTGCTCACAGATTTACGCGCGCAAGCAAGCATTCAAGCAAAGGCCACTTGAAAATGAAGCCTCTAGTCAGCGCGAATGAAGCGAAAGATGCAAAATATAGAGCGGAGAAAACGACATCATTCCTTCAGCGGTTTAGCAGAAAGGTACGCCGCACTATGGGGCAGAAACCTACTTTGGTTGGCTAAAACCTCTAGCCCTATGAAGATGCGCTCTAGAAGTTGGATGTCGAATTTTGATCCACTACCCGTCATAATACGGACTCGCTTGAAAAAGTATTGCAACATTTAGCTGAATATTGAATCACCCTAAAAAGTGTAACATTACCTCAAAACAGGAACATGCATAATACTGATACGAGATACTGAGGTTCTATAATTATAGAATTATTACCTTTATGATGGTGGGCTAGGTGGCACTAGTAAGCATATTTAATCAAACATATGAAACAAATTCTATCTTGTGAACCGGATGAGATATGAAGTTCGACTCTTTGGCAAAGTTGTTAGCGTTAGCGTAGCTACGGTATATGTACTTCGTAGATTGGATACAAACAATATTCATGTTTCTTTAGATAATCTCATCCAGACTGCTTTCAGAAACAAGGTTAGGGAGTGTTGTAACCTAAACTGAACCTTGATTCAATCTTAAATAAGACAACTAAAAGCATGAATATCTCTATTCCCGCCCACGCCCATCTTTACCGTAACTTGGAATAGGGGGAGGAAATGTTGATGTAACACTTACTTAGCGACTCAGCGACGCCCTCATAATTGCTACGGAGGTGGAGGTTGGGAGGGGTATAAGGTCTAAGGATTCGCCTGAAAAGCTAGCGATCGACACAAGGCATTGTTGTTTGAGTGTTATGACTTTTATTCTTTTGAATGCCGGCAATCAAAAGATGGAAATTTTATTTATGTATTATTATTTTTCATAGTGTTTCGCGAAACTTTTAACTACAACCCAGTCATCGATAATATGATTTATGTAAGATGATCCGCTCATTAACAAATAAAGATCGAAACCGATCCCTCCAGAGTCATCGGTGTGGGGTTTGGAATTGATGTTGGCAAACGGGAGCACCACCGAAAGCTCGACGCTCTGCTTTTGACGTTACTGAAAGAGTGAAGTGTTGGTTTACGCTATGCCTACTAGATTTTCTGATTTACGATCGGGTGTCATCTTCACATTATTTGGCTACTATGTTATCGCTAAGAGTTATCATAATGCCACCTGGGAGCATAGGGTTACAATGAAACGGATCAATACCACACATCCTCCCTCTTCTCAGGAATGAAAAATGTTTGGAAAAAAAAAGATCATATGCTCAAATCAGCATATATTAGCTTTTCACAAGAATATATAGAATTGTTATTTTGATCTATTTTTTTAAACATTACTCATTTTTTTTTGTTCTTCTAACATTTGTGAGTAATTAATTGCAGTAATCCTTCATAAGCAGAAGCATGACCATAGATGACCGTACTCTTGGTTGATACTCCGTGATTGATTTTAAAAGTCAAGGGAAGGAATGTTACTTAGACAAACATTCTTGCTAGGGATTAAATATATTTATGTGTCTCAACTAATATCAATTATGAATTGAAGGTCCAGGACTAAGCTATATCAACCATTTAAAAATATATATCTTCGTATCTATTCCATCTGTGAGGCAATGGCCCGTCAAAATGATTTTTATTTAGAAAACGGCCTGTCTATTTCAACTACCAGTTGTCTGAAGAAAATACCATTCTAGATTTCCAACTAACACTGATGCATTTTATAACCTACGTAATCGTGAACGCTTTTAGGATTTTAGAATATATCTTTCGCATTGCTAAGGACTTGTATACTGACTCACATCTAACAAACAGATTTATTCAACAGTTTTGAGTTGAAGAAATTGCTGTAGGGCTGGTAGCATGTCATTTTATAGGGACTTCCCAACAAACATTTTCACCGAATAAGATTTGAACCAACCACTTTCAAACCTATTTTAGATGAATATAATGTTATTCTACTAATGTTTGTTGGATAGGTCTCTATTTTTAATAGAAGATCTCTAAGATCTCTATTTTAATCAAAATGCTCTCTAGCGTCCCTATTTCCCTCATTAGGATTGCAGTGAATCCTGATGCAAAATTCTACGGGATCCAGAGAAAAAATCGAAGACTTTAATGCAGCTTTCAAGCAGTTTCCTCCAACATCTTCAGTATGGCTGTGCTTTGTAGCCGCGGACTCTAACCACTCGGCCAAGGAAGGCCCCAACCGACCATATTGTATCAAGAATTATATCATATTCAAGTGATTCAGGTCTGATCCATTGCATATTCAAGTGTTTCATATCTGGTTCATAGTCTAGTGATTCAAGTATGATTTACTTCATGTGCGAGTGATTCATGCCTGACTCACATCATATTCAAATTATTCAAGTCAGAATCTCTTCATATGCAAGTGATTCAGGATTGATTGACTTTATATTCAAGTTGGTTCACTACATACTCAAGTGTTTAATGTCAAATTTTCAGGTAACATTGGTAGCTGAATAACGTTTTATTCAGTTGAAATAAGCTGTATAAACAGCATCTTAGCAGAACAAGCGTCATTCAGCTACCAATGTTACTTTCATTCTCTTTATATTTATGTGTTTCATTTTTGATTACTTTATCAAATAATTCCGGTTTGATTCTCTCCATATTAAAAAAAAAAACATGTCATATTCACTCCATGTTCAAGTAGCTCAAGACTGATTAACTTCATATTCAAGTGATTTAAATTTGATTCACTTCATATTCTAGTGATTCTTGTCTGATTCACTTTATAGTCAAGTGATAAAAGTCTATAATACTTCATATTCAAGTGGTTCAGGTTTGATTTTTCTGTTATTCAGGTATGATTCACTTCATGTTCAAGCAGTTTGGGGCAGATTCACTTCATTTTCAAGTGATTCGTGTCTGACTCCCTTTATGTTCAATTGTTTCAGGGTCGAATGATTTCTGACGGAGTTGGTGGTCCAATTCCACTTCTGCTTCACAAGCAGAAGGTCATGGGTTCAATCCCAGGCCAGTCCCTTACCTCGTTCTTTGTAATTGTATATTTAACTTGCTTCTGTCTTACACTCTTAAGGTGAAGCGGCGTGTAAGTCAAAGAATCATTAGAATCATCATTGATGTAATAGTAGTAGTGTCGCCTTTCCATGTATATTTTCAAAACAAACAAACAAAAAATATAACATTTGTGTTAAGCATATTTTTATGTAAACACATGGGAAATTTAGTAGATTGACGAGTATTGGAAATCAAAATCAACTCTTCAATCGTACATATCAAAAGAAAACATTACAGCTTAATGAAGGGCAACGGAATTTCTCTGTTTTTAATTGGATTTATCGCATATTTTTGTTATGCATCGGTACGGTTTATGTTTGCAAGGGATGACGGTGTTGCCAGGTGATTGGTGACAGATTTTTCTAGCAATTGTCATATGCTTATTTTCGGAACATTTGCTGCATATCATAAAAACTTATCATTTTGCAAATAGTTTTCCATCACAAGATCACTGATTTAATAAAATTTTAATGATTTTTGTGATCAATTCACATTAAATGCCATGATTTTAAAGATAGCAACTCTGACATCACTGCGCTCAACGATCGCGATGATTGTGCACACACGATAGACGCGTCCCGACGCATCCCGACGCATCGCACTGTGGAGCTTTTCAATTATTTTGGGTGGTCCAAATTGATAAACTCTTGGTATGATTTTATGCTTCGTAGAGATGGTTTTTGTAATTTGAGAGATTCGAAAAACAAACAACGTATGAATTTTAAGTTTTCATGCTTTGCCCAGCCTATCCGCACTGAAAATTATTACAACAGAAAAAAAGTTGGATTATTTTAGACTATAAACACAGGCACGTCTCAGTGTGCGGTGGTGGCGTCGATTCGCAGCAAGTGAAAACTACCGCCATAATAGTTTTGAGTGTTGCGGTTGATAAAACTTTATAAATATTCGATTCCCGTTTGAAATGTGTTCCTTTAAGGGAAGTGAATGAAAGATTTTTTTAGTGGAAGTGTAGTGAACGCAATATGAAATCCAAAACACAAATGTTTGCTGCAGAATTACAATGGAAAAGGTAAGCACCTTTTATTTACAAGTGTAGTTGTGTGAGGCAATGAAATGCGGCATAGAATCGGAGATTTTTTTTTGAGAATATAAATCTCATGTATATTGTCGCTAAATTGATAATGCTGTATCTGAAAGTGTTGATTAAATATTGAAATATCACCTGAAGCATTTTTCTTCGCTTAAATTATCCATTAAATCAGGTGATAAGCAGTTATATTTCATCGATGTTGCAAATACCAATACTATCATAACAATATGTTAATGATTTTGGAAGAAGCCATTTTGTGATGACGCACCAAAAGGCCTTAAGGTGAAGCGGCGTGTAAGTCAAAGAATCATTAGAATCATCATTGATGTAATAGTAGTAGTGTCGCCTTTCCATGTATATTTTCAAAACAAACTAACAAAAAATATAACATTTGTGTTAAGCATATTTTTATGTAAACACATGGGAAATTTAGTAGATTGACGAGTATTGGAAATCAAAATCAACTCTTCAATCGTACATATCAAAAGAAAACATTACAGCTTAATGAAGGGCAACGGAATTTCTCTGTTTTTAATTGGATTTATCGCATATTTTTGTTATGCATCGGTACGGTTTATGTTTGCAAGGGATGACGGTGTTGCCAGGTGATTGGTGACAGATTTTTCTAGCAATTGTCATATGCTTATTTTCGGAACATTTGCTGCATATCATAAAAACTTATCATTTTGCAAATAGTTTTCCATCACAAGATCACTGATTTAATAAAATTTTAATGATTTTTGTGATCAATTCACATTAAATGCCATGATTTTACAGATAGCAACTCTGACATCACTGCGCTCAACGATCGCGATGATTGTGCACACACGATAGACGCGTCCCGACGCATCCCGACGCATCGCACTGTGGAGCTTTTCAATTATTTTGGGTGGTCCAAATTGATAAACTCTTGGTATGATTTTATGCTTCGTAGAGATGGTTTTTGTAATTTGAGAGATTCGAAAAACAAACAACGTATGAATTTTAAGTTTTCATGCTTTGCCCAGCCTATCCGCACTGAAAATTATTACAACAGAAAAAAAGTTGGATTATTTTAGACTATAAACACAGGCACGTCTCAGTGTGCGGTGGTGGCGTCGATTCGCAGCAAGTGAAAACTACCGCCATAATAGTTTTGAGTGTTGCGGTTGATAAAACTTTATAAATATTCGATTCCCGTTTGAAATGTGTTCCTTTAAGGGAAGTGAATGAAAGATTTTTTTAGTGGAAGTGTAGTGAACGCAATATGAAATCCAAAACACAAATGTTTGCTGCAGAATTACAATGGAAAAGGTAAGCACCTTTTATTTACAAGTGTAGTTGTGTGAGGCAATGAAATGCGGCATAGAATCGGAGATTTTTTTTTGAGAATATAAATCTCATGTATATTGTCGCTAAATTGATAATGCTGTATCTGAAAGTGTTGATTAAATATTGAAATATCACCTGAAGCATTTTTCTTCGCTTAAATTATCCATTAAATCAGGTGATAAGCAGTTATATTTCATCGATGTTGCAAATACCAATACTATCATAACAATATGTTAATGATTTTGGAAGAAGCCATTTTGTGATGACGCACCAAAAGGCCTTAATATATCCCAGTTCATAGCACTTGCTAGAACTTGAGACGGACAAAAAGAAAACGTTTCCCTACGCTTTCAACCATCCATCATTATAGCACGGCTTTCCTTACGCCTGATACATAGGCAGTCTGCTAACCAAACAGCAAGCCTCTCTGCCTGAATTGATCTACTTAATTTTTATCAAATTCTTTCTGATTCATCTCATAATTGAAAGATTCAGGCCTAACATCATACTCAAGAGTTTTAGGCCTAGTTCACTTCATATTCCAGTGATTCAGTTCTGATTCACTTCAGTTTCTCGTCTAACGGCGAAATTGCAGACCAAATTATTTGTCTTTCGGATGCCTTTGATCCGATGAACAACTTTGCTCAAGATCGCTTCTTTGTAATTCATTAGGATCTTGAGGTACATTGCTATCATTTACCTGTTTTGAGGTGATGCTAAACTTTTTGGGGGGCGATTCAATATTCAACTGAATGCAGCAATACTTTTTTTGTGAGTCCGTATTTATGACGGGTATCGACTGTATGATCAACACGATAAATGGGTATTTTTTATACGCCCGGAAAACTAGCACGCGTTCTCTCTTTTTTCAATTCAGAGATAATCATGTAGCTGAGGATCTACGATTACATTTTTTTTAGAAACTGTCTTAAGCAAACTTGTTAATCTTATCTACATTTATAGCTTTGTATGTATGTATTGCCCAATACTGCATATTGTATTGTCATATAAAATACGAAATTTTTGAAAAAAATCTGGGCCTAATTTCATAGAATCCTAAGTAAGATTAACACCTGGGAGGAATTTTTACAGAATTCCCAAACAATTATTTATCAATGACGTGAGAACATTAGTGAGGCGCACTAAAAACATTGATCAAAATAACAAATACTCATATTCTTTTTCAAATATTTTTCAAAAGTAAATGTAGTGAAATTTTGATAATAGCTGATTTTAGTACAGTACCAAAATCATGAACCACTGAAAGAGAAACATTTTTTTGCAACGTGCATCATCTTCATCAATAAAACTTTTAAAACTATGTTCTATTGCTAAGTAAACTATTTTTGTGTCCACGAGTTCAAAAACATTAATTATAAGTTTAAAATGTTGGATAACTATCATAAAACAAGAGTGAATTTAAAAAATATACATTTTCAAAACGGTATCCGTGAAATAGACATTATTATATATAAATAAGGGACATTTTATTCATCGAAAATTTTTTGACAAATGCTACTGAGGCACCTGTGCTCTACATCCTTTGTGTATGTCGCTATTTGTATTTTAAGATAATTGTGTGAAAGTTTTAACCGTATTTTACCACAAAGTATCCGAGGTTGCTTTTTAATAATTTTTTAACACCCCATTCTTAATTTTTTTTAGTCTGAAATTTAAGTATAGTTTTGTTGGAAAAAATCGAAAATGATAAAAAATCACCGCATTTTTAAACTTCATGGGTCATGAAAATTCACCCAAGACATCAAACCTCTGGGGCGTATCCCCAGAGCGCCAAGCGCTTTGGCCAACCATAGTGAAGTTTCTGTCTCATAGTGCGCCATGTGCGACGCGCATTACCGGACGCTCGATTCGACTTTTTTGCGCATTGTAGGATCGTGGATCGTTGCTACACAGCCACTTCAGGCTGCCCCGTGTGGTTTTTCCCTACACTAGCTTTACTCTCAGCGGTGCAAGCTTCGCGCTTTCCTCTAGGCACAATGCCCACATGCCTTTCGATTTTAACTGAACATCTTACTTTCTTTCGTCTTGATTACACACTCATTTTGGAATGCGTACCAGCAGCCTCAGGAGGAAAGATTATCGCCGGGCAACTCTCAAGAGCTCGCGAACTGAAGAGAGCGAGATGTTACGTTGAACTGGATTGAAGGATTTATTATGTCTGCCGGTGGTTTGAACTAACATAATAGAGTCAAAGTTGAAAAATTAGAAATCGTAGATTTGGGGATTTCACTTGCTGATCAGTTTTGCGCGCGTGTAATCTAATTCGTACTACATAGTCATTATACAGCCCCAGGTTCGACAGAAAGAAGAATATGGTTTTCGAATTCCGTGGGGCATCCTTCGAGTTCGTGCCTTGATGCTGCGAAAGCCTTGATTTTGGACACACCCAGCTTTAGTAAGTTCGAATCCCACCGGTCGAGGATCTTTTCATAAAGGAAATTTTCTCGATTTCCGAGGGCATAGAGGATCTTCGTACCTGCCACTTAATAAACACATGCAAAAATGGTTAATTGGCAAATAAAGGTCACAGTTGAGAAGCAAACTCGATCCTACAAATTCGAGGTACAATTATTTCATACTAATCTATCTAACCTCATTGGTGACTATATGTATCTTAAGGCGTTATAATATTGATTCACTAGAGATAATGTCTTAGATTTGGGGACCTTCCTTAGCCGAGTGGTTAGAGCCCGCGGCTACAAAGCAAAGTCATGCTGAAGGTGTCTGGGTTCGATTCCCGGTCGGTCCAGGATCTTTTCGTAATGGAAATTTCCTTGACTTCCCTAGGCATAGAGTATCACCTACCTGCCACACGATATACGAATGCGAAAATGGCAACTTTGGCAAATAAATCCCTCAGTTAATAACTATGGAAGTGCTCATAAGAACACTTTGCTGAGAAGTAGCTCTGTCCTAGTGCGGAATCAAACCAAATCAAAACTTGATGAGCACGAGAAAAATAGCAGCAAGATTTTAGAAACGTCTGTTCTCGGTCACCGCTTGCTACGATCCGATAAATAGCATAACGATATATACAGGGGGTGAAATGAGCCAAAAATTAGCTACCCAACATTGATTCAACATGGCGTCCAGTGTCTTTGTTTTGATTCTTTTGGGACTTACAAAATATATGATTTTTTGGATAGGATACATCAATGATACCTCACTGATGCGTAAAACATTCAACAAAATGTCGAAAAGAGGAAAAGCGTCATTAAATACGACGATTCAACGCAATATATTTAATTGCTAGAAATTAGCACTACCAGCACATGAGCCGTATACTCGAAAATCAGGAGCAAGTTAGGGCAAACCGACCAGAAAGTGGGTACCAAAACGCGAAGTACCAAAAACGATGTGAGGAAGAGCCGAAATGTATGCAGGATGACAGTCGTGTCAGTCCTCTGGATATATAGCAACAGAAGGTCAAATTCATACTCTCACTTAATCTTGCATAACTCCAAAACGCATAAAATCGAAAATATTATGTTTTTAGCAAAGTTTTTCTTTGTAAAACTATCCACGCCTTTTTCATAGGTTATTGTTTTATCGTTAAGTTTTATATTCACTTTTAATGATTTAACCTAAAAATGTAAGCAATAGTCTTTATAGTTACAGAATATTTAAGAAATCGATTATAACAATTCCGTGAAAAGCATACAATGACTGATTGTTTCATTAGAAATATAAATATGTTTTGATATAAGTCAAAAAGATCTGACTTGTTTTAATTTCAACAGGACAATTTCCAAACCTCATTTCTAATCGTTCCACCAGATAGCCGTAGCGGTAAACGCGCAGCTATTCAGTATGACCATGCTGAGTGTCGTGGGTTCGAATCCCGCTGGTTGAGGATCTTTTCGTAAAGGAAATTTTCTCGATTCCCAGGGCATAGAGTATCTTCGTACCTGCCACACGATAAACATATGCAAACATGGTCAATCGGCAAAGAGAGCTCTCAGTTAATAACTGTGGAAGTGCTCATAAGAACACTAATCTGAGAAGCAGGCTTTGTCCCAGTTGGGATGTAACGCCAGAATGAAGAAGAAGAAGAACCTATTAAAAATATTGCTTGTAGCAGCCTTAGCAATTGTTGGAAGTTGAGCTCCCCCAAGTATTCTGCCTAAGTTAACTTTTGGAACCCTCTACAGCTCATCTTTAATTTGGCGTAATTTCTTTTTTCCACTTTTTTGCAGTTTACGTCCTCCGGTATTTTTTTTGTTTTAAACTTCTTGTTCCAGTGCAGCTGTTGTTATTTTAATCTACTTCACATCCATGTAGCATATGTTTGAAGGCTGTCGCTGAGCTTAGCGGAGGAAGCAAACACAGCCAATCAGCTATTGGTTTGGGCGATTCATTAATTAATTCAGGTTGATTGAAAAAGGCAACCTAACATCTGGCTCTGCTATATTATATTACTATATTTTGTGGTATAAAACGACAAAAAATGAAGGTGAAACTGATTTGATTTATCAATATCAATTACATATTGTAGAAGAAAACCATACTAATTGAGAATCTATTTTTTCACTTACCATTGTACACGTGACACCCAACTGGAAAAAATGAAATTCCAGTTTCTTCACCCTGAATTAGAGACCGCATATTTTAATACAATACCATACAAATATTGCATAATTCCGTTACATTTGTTAAAATTTAGGTTCTCATCCTTTTTTGGGGACAGACGTTTTTTCATCTCTATGATCAAATTTCTTTTGCTAAGTTATCACGCTTCAGGATCGAATTGCACTCGTCATAAGGTGTTGATATAACCCGTGAGCTATGGAGAATTGCAAATTGTTTCAACAATTTATAGCCAGCACATTTACTATGAGTCATTATGATGGCTTCTGCGCTATAGATTTAAAATATTGATGTTTGCATTTGAGATGCAAATCTTGACTAAGCGTCCTCCAAATGCGATTACACAAAACAATCAAAGGACACCTATATAAATTACCGCCGCACTAGCAAGAAAAATCTATCTTTGACATCGCATTTCTTGTGAAAAGTCTTATCGCGTCTGGTGTTCCCGCATTTGATATTTGCATTTCAAACGCACATAACAATATCTACGAAATATTCACGCGAGTATTTTTATGACAACGTATAGGCCTCTGCACTGTTTTGATTTTGCATGGGATTTTGACTTTTACTGGCCTTGTTGTTTACAAAATTCATGAAAGAGTGAAAGGAAGAGGTACATTTCTGTGCAGAGGCCCATACTGCCGTGAATCGCATGTCAGTCCCATCTGTAAAAAGTAGGCATTGAGAAAATGGGCTATGAAGTTTCCAAACTCGTTTCCCATACTAATGTTCAAAAATTTCACAATTTGCTTTTCATTACGAAATCTTTCCGAGAAAAATATGAAGAAGATCAAAAAACGGTTCTTTTTTCGTGTTACATAGTGTGGAAATCTATAGTGGGACTGATATTCGGTTACATTTCATTATGGGACAATTTGACTTGCTGTTTTTTCCTATTTTTTTCGAACAAATCTTATTAACTGATTAGTGCACCTGAAAGAACATTGGAATATATGTTGAAAACTGAACTCAACTCAGTTTTGACAAAAATGCAGATGGGACTGACTTGCGATTCACGGCAGTATTATTATTATTATTGTCTTTATAAACGATGCTTTCAGTCCGTGGCTGTTTCACCTCGATTCACGGCAGTATACTGCCCTTAAAAAAAATAATCAAAATTCAATTCAAAATTCAATTATTGCCAATGAACAATTCGGATTCCGCCATGGACTTTCGACTACTCATCAACTTTTACGTGTAACAAATTTGATCCGTTCCAACAAATCTGAAGGCTATTCTACTGGTCTTGCTCTTCTAGACTTAGAAAAATCATTCGATAGTGTTTGGCATAAAGGCTTGATCGTAAAATTAAAAAAAAACCTTTAATTTTCCAACATACACTGTTAGAATAATTCGAAGTTATGTGTCAAATCGTACTTTTCAGGTTAATTATCAGAACTCCAGGTGACTTCCTGTCAAATGAAGTTAAGTATCTAGGTCTCATGCTAGATACAAATTTGACTTTCAAAAATCACATTGAGGGCATTCAAGCCAAATGTAACAAATATGTAAAATGTCTCTATCCCCTTATTAATAGAAAATCAAAACTTTGTCTTACGAACAATCTTTTGATATTCAAACAAATTTTCAGGCCAGCCATGTTGTATGCTGTACCAATATAGACTAGCTGTTGTAATACCAGGAACAAAGCTCTTCAGAGGATTCAAAATAAAATTTTGAAAATGATTCTGAAGCTTCCTCCCTGGTTTAGTACTAATGAGTTACATATAATATTCAATGTTGAACATTGGAACAAATTTCAAATAAAATCATTAATAATTTCAGGCAGAAATCGTTGCAAACTTCTATTGCCACAATTAATGCGTCATATATTTAGGTTTAGTTAGGTTAAGTAAATTGAAAGCGTTTTTTTTTCTCTTATAAGCAGGTGAACTCAACTCACCTGTAAAAAATCTGAACTATTACGGCAAATAAAATGTAATATGTTAACAAAATGTTAATAAAAGCTTAAATTGTGTTTTAACAAATTAGGATGATAGTGTTGTCTAATAACACAGAACACCTTGATATAAGAAATGAATGTAATATTTGTAATCATACTAATAAAGAATTAAAAATAGAATCCGTGCCTACAGAGAATTAAAGTAAAAAAAATAGTTTAATACTCTGGCAAATCTTTTTAGGCAGAGGCATTTACATGCTAACTTATACACTTTCCCAATGTTGCACTATCGAAATGAACGATTCGCTGTTTAACAGATTGCTTCGCATGTTTTTCCCATTTCAGAAACTCAGTAAAAGGAAGCACGCATTTCCATCTGGCCCGAAATTGTTTGCACTCGTTTTTTTTTTGTCATTATTGTCAAGTACACCTGTTGACATTCAATGTCACGATAACAACCGTCGACGCACAGTGTGAGTCAGACTCAGACCTAAAAATTGGTTATCTTTTAATTGCGAGAAACCATCCCGATGATGATTGCCGCACATGTCCGGCGACAATTGGTGTGGCCATCTGACGATATAAAAGTGTCCAATCGCAATCACTTACCTCTAAACCAATTTGCCGCATTTTTTTCCGTCTCGATGGTTGGTATCGCACGTCCGCTACGGTAAAATAATCCGGTTTCGATCCGATGGTCCGATATGATTTGTGTCAGACTTTGGTATTTTTTTTTTCTTGATTTCTCGTACCCTTGTGGGCCTTTCAATCACTACTTAGTGGAAGGCAGATGTGTTTACCAGTAGTGCCACTCACGGGAGTTTTTGCTGGCTCTTCTTTCACTTTTTCAGCAACTGTTTTGTCGGAAAAATGTAACGATTTTGTAGGGTGAGTGCACACGTTTTCGGTAAAAAAAATAACTTTGTTTTTAGCTTTTTCTTTACTTGGAGCTGCGAGAAGCTTTCTAAGCTTATCTAAAGATACCAAAGTACAATGTATTCCCAAACACCTATCAATAAAATAAAATACATCCTATTGATTTTTCGAAAATTTTCTATGATCATTAAAAAATATAATCAAAATATAAATTTATCAAAACATATTAATACCTATTTTATGAAACAATGCAAAAATTGCAATTTTTCACAATACAGGTCGGACTCGATTATCCGGAGACTCGATTATCCGGTGACTCGATTATACGGGATTCGATTATTCGGAATTTTAGACTCGATTATCCGTAATTTGTTTTTGGATGTTCTTGTTTTACAATTTTTATGCATAAATTTGAGATAATTTGGTATTGCAATATACAATATGAATTGTTTTGCAGTTTTGAACATATTTAAGTGGTTAGAGTGGTTTTTTGAGTATGCCGATCAATTTTTTTTCCCTTGTAAAGACCCCTACTGTTCTTAGAAATAATTTTTGGTGGCGTAGCATATAAAAAAACAACGAAAAGAGATAATATTTATCGAAGATTTAAATTTTTGTCTTAGTGATTCGATTATCTGTTTTGGGAAAAATCGATACTCCGGATAATCGATTCCGACCTGTATATGACATATATTTTGAATTTAATATAGTTAACTATTTCTTGCCTATTTTAGGATAACGCCCCAAAAACAGTTAAAAACCATTGGCAAACACATGTGTAACCCGTTGATTCGTAGAAAATTGATGAATGATAATCATAACCACTGACAGATATAACTGCCGTGAATCGTATGTCAGTCCCATCTGTAAAAAGTAGGCATTGAGAAAATGGGGTGTGATGTTTCCAAACTCGTTTTCCATACGAATATTCAAAAAATTCCAGAAGATTGGAACATGTTCAAATCTTAATGAAACTTCCACAATATGCTATTTACAACGATAACTTTCTGAGAAAAATATAAAGATGATCAAAACACGGTTCATTTTTGTGTTAAATGGTGCGGAAACCTGTAGTGGGACTGACATGCGGTTACTTTTCATTATGGGACAATTTGACTTGCTGTTTTATTCCTACTGTTTGCGAACAAATCTTATTATGTCGTTCGGGTAACTGAAAGAGCATTGGAAGATATGTTGAAAACTGAACTCAACTTAATTTTGACGAAAATGCAGATGGGACTGACTTGCAATTCACGGCAGTATAGGATCAAAAATTCTTGACATGGTCCATAAGGAGTCTTTTTATAGTTACATATGTACCTAGAAAGGAAATAGTATATTAAATAATCTTACTTTGTATTACAAGGGAGCAAAAAGGGCTTGTATGAAATCTTTTGTGATATTTCGTTGAATGAATTCATCAATTATTTCTGAAATTTTTAGCCATGATTACCATCTGAATTACAAAGAGATTCCACAGTTGGTTGATTTTAATCAAATAGAACTACCAATATTTGTGGAAGTATTGCTGTGTAATTGCAACGCTGTGTAACTGCAACGTGTAAATCCCTTCAAATACTCAAAAATGATGAGTTACATCTATGGTTGTCACTGGCTTTTTGGGTATTATGCTAAATTATGCAAGTTTTCACTATTTTGTTTAAATTAATGTTGTAGAATAACTTATAAGTCTAAGGAGTAATTATTAGAGTGGTTCAAACAATCGTTTTTGCTCCACACTGCTCATTCGATTCTAGATCAAATCTTGAGTGTCCTCCCAAAATTTGAGCTAATTTGGATGAAAACTGAGACTGCACAAGCCTTTTAAAGTTTATGTGGGACTTACTATGAGAAAAGCATTCATTCAATCGGTCATAGTGTTTGCCCATGTGCTTTTTGGGATTAAAACTATGTTGATACTGTGAGATACAATAATCAGCTACAACTTTGCCGAAAACCGTTTTAAAAAAATGAATGTGGCTCCATTAAGCCAAGTGGCACTTCAGCCTAACTCAATTTGCAATAAATTTTGTTTGCTGTATGCTAAACAAAAATTATTCGATTTAGACACGGTCTGTTTCTGGTCAAATACCATTTTTGAACTTGTCAAAATTGAATCTGTAATCAGCATGAGAGAAAATGGCTAAAGGAGCAGTGTTGTGGTGGAATTAGGAGTGAAACTGGCAACACGGAGAGAGACTGAAATAGTGAGTGGAAAGTAAAGAGGACGTTTTGGGAGGCTACATCTTGAGAAGATCGAGATAAACACCAATATTAAGTTATGAAATAGTGAAATAATAATAATAAATTACAGCATTGAAGCTGCTACCACTAGAACTGCTTTCAATAATTGGATTATTGCACCAACGATGACGATTCCCAACAAGCAGAAAATATAATGTCCAACTTTGTGACAAATTAGACGGATTTAAAGATAACATAATTAAAAAAATATCTTCAAAAAAACATTGTCAAGACGCACAGATTTTTCCAAACTTATCTAATATTACTTATAGACAGTGATAAACAATGTTGAACAACAATACTTTCACAGAGGTTTCTAACCAGTCAAATTTCTTAGCGAAATTAACTTGTTAACAAAACATATTTAACATTTGTTATTTTTATTTTTTTTTTTTTTCAATAATATCACATAATAACACATGAGAATAATCATTGAAAAAACAATAGACAAAAGTATTTTAAAAAAGTAACTAGATTTTTTTCTTTTGCTTTTAATACTATAGAAATTAAGTTTTGTTAAATTATATCAAGAGTAGATAAATTATCAAATAATTAATCCAGAAACTTTAGATACAAATCATTGTCAAATTTAATCCGTAAACAAAACATTGTTTCCCAGAACTGCTTCAAATTAATTTCTTGTGGCAAACATTTGCCAACATTTTTTTATTTAATTGTTAATAAATTTACCAAGAAACATCATTGTGCCTAGTAGCCTATTGATCCAGATCTTCATGAATTAAAATTTTGACTACTAAATTATAGAGACGGTCTAGTTTTGGTATGAAAATTCATACTTTTAATGGATCGAGCCTGGTTTGAAAGCTTTTTTTGTCAATTTAATAAAATTACATTCCATCAGTTTTATTTTGCATATTGCATGCCTCATGTATGATCTTTCGAATGCCAGGAAAGGAAATTTTAACTGAACCAATTTCATGATTTATTGGAACTTTAAGATTAAGAGAGAAAAACTATGTTCCCTTAAATTTGCTTGTAAGTTTTAAATGAAAAAATATAAATTTGCAATGTTTGCAAAAAATATAAATTTGCAGTGTTCCGACCCAATTTAGCCAGCTACCATAACAGTTGTGATGTCATGGACCATGGTATGGTTTCATAATTACGTCGACTTTAGTGAGAAAAGTTGAAATATATCAGTTCACCTAATATGGTCTTGAAATGTTTAATGATACACAATATCATGTTACTGCAACTGCTTTAGCCATTTTTCCCGGTCATACAACGGCTTTTTGTATCACGAATTATCACGTTCCTTCATCCCGTGAGTTTATGTTATTTATAGACGAGCCTTAAATTTAACAGAATAGGTAGAGTGTAAGGAAAATTTGAATTGTACTTAATATAGTTATTTTCTATACAGGTTCACATGTTTTTTTCTACTCAAGTCCACCATTCTTCCTGTAAATAATTTCTGGAAATATCACTAATAAATAATTATAATAAATAATAAAATAACAAAAACATATCAATTTTAAGATCTTTCATCGCAGATTTTTATTATTTTCTTTTGTGTAAAAAAGCGATACTCCGGATAATTGAGTCCGACCTGACCGATTACTCAAGAAAATTGTTAAAATAATCTCTTAATCACATCACACTGGTCTCAAAGCCATATCAAGGAAGACAAAAATGTTTGCGCTCAAACCGCCAGTTTTAGATATACGGTGTCCTCAGGAGAATGTCTCCATATTTTTCATACGTTTCTTTCAGTGATGTGAAATTAGGGTGGCCTGCATGGTATGAAAAGTCAGAGTATAAACTGTTTTACTGATGCATTTAGACCTGTACAATGTTATACAATGTTTTAGAGGAAAATGTTTGGAGTAACTTTGTCGAAGAACTCCAATTTATAACTATTGTGACGGACCTGTTGTAGTGGTTAGAACACACGCTTCTCACGCCGAGAATCTGGGATTGAATCCCATCCCGAGATAGTCACTAAAATTTCAGTGACGACTTCCTTCGGAAGGGAAGTAAAGCCGTTGGTCCCGAGATGAACTAGCCCAGGGCTAAAAATCTCGTTAATAAAGATAGAAAAAAACTCTTGTGATTCGTGTGTAATGATTTTTTATAAGGTAAATTAGAATTATCCCTGAAAAATCTGTTATTTTTCGATAACTTTTTCTGCGATAATTTCTTGCCTAAAATGGGTTCCGAGCACTTTTAAAACTTTTGGTTACGCAATTTTAAGTTTGGAAATTTGAGGTTCTATCTCTCACGGATTCAGAGTAATAGAGATCAGAGATATTTTCTTCGAAAAATGGTTGTTTTCAAATGGCGATATCTCTGAAAGGTACAGTCTCTTTGTGATGACAAAAATGTGAGGACGTTTTTGGTTTGAAAAGATTAATTGAATCATTAATACAATATGTTTTTTAACGCCCATAACCTGAACAATAGAAGCTGAAGCTTTTTGGTGGCTTTAGGAAAAAATGGGCGCAATTTAAACTTACAGTCATACATCGATATAACGAAACCTCTTTATAACGTAAATCTAAACCGACAGTTTTATGTTAGACTATACGAAATACGACTAAACAGAATACTCCCCCTGAAAAAGACTCGGATTAGAGTCGAAACGTTGGGAAAAATCTAAAACAATCGTTTCGTCTGAAAGCTACATTTTCGCAAAAAAATGTATATGTCGAGTTTCACATAGTTTGATTGAGGAATCACACCAAAGTCAAAACGAATTATGGAAGTGCTAAGATAGCTTGATACACTACCAGCTTTGTCTCATATGTTTTGTTGAATTTTGTCATCTGTATGGATGTTCCATATCGATTTTTTGGAAGCTACCAAGTATGGGTCTCGGCTTAATACTTTTTCAAAGGCTTAATACTCCTCTGAAGCATCAGGAATTCTTGTGATCGATTACAATCTTGATTTTTAGGAGAGTGACAAGTATATCAAGTCATTTTGAGATCTTCGAGAGGTTTCCATAAACATCGATTTCAATAACAACCATTTAAGGGGTCCGTAAAATGTGTGTAGAACTTCAAAGAGGATTACAGCTCCAAAAAGGTTGTAAAACACTGTTTTTAAACATTGTGCAGCTCTAAATGCATCAGCAAAACAGTTTATATTCTAACTTGATAAACCATGCAAGCCACCCTAATTCAACTTCACTGAAAAATATCTAGAAATTTTCCCGAAGACACCTTACATCTAAAACTGACGTTTGTCGAAATTTTGTAACTTCAATAGTTTGCATGTCAAAATAAACTACTATTTCATCCAGCCAATGACTGTTCCAGGTTCTTCAAGTATCGATATTCGAGAGTCAAACCACATTCAACAACACACACCGAAACAAGGGCACCCACCCTAGAACGCCTGAATTGGTATCACACTTTTATTCCAGTTGTTGTCACTTGATTGGATTCTTCTCTCTGTTTTCTCTTTTGGCGTGCTATTCCACCCAGTTCAAGCAGAGTGTACCGTCCGCATACAATTTGGCCTGGTGGTGAGCCTAATTTATTGTAACAGCGATTCTAAGACATCTACCAACAGCACCGGTATGATGGACAACTTTCTTCCTCAACTCGATCAAGCGCGGTACCCGAACAACACCTGAACAATTTCTTCGGACACTCTTCCTGGCGGTCGGTCTTCGCTTGGAGCAACCCAAGGCCTCAAAGCATTGACTGCACCCTTTTTTCTTCACTCCAATCACTTTGACTCCTCACTGTTTAAACTTTCGTTACAACACCACTGACTGTTCCCCGAGCCTATGGTATCAATTAAAGAGAGGCGAACAATTAAGGTGAGTTTTATTTTCTTTATTTCCGGTTTATACTCTGGGCTACAGACCCCTTTAGCATCAATCTGCGAACGAAATGCTGGTAGGGTAACGCACAGGTGACTCGCGAAGCCGGCCAAGCGTTTCCTCTATATCTACTGTAATTCACCGTTCCAAAACTAAACAGCAGGTCAACCTGACTAAAACTGCAACCGACGACGAAACTCCGAATACATATCACGCACGAGGGGGGACCACTATTACATTACTATCCGAGAGACTTCGACAATAAACTCTGCTACATCCAACTGCCAAATGGATACTGAGCTCGGTGTTGAGCGGCGGTCAAAGTTGGACAAAAGAGCAGCGCAAAGTCTGCATATTATGGACTGATCATGATTTTGGAGTGGCGCAAGTCGCGCGGAGCTTTGCCTTCAACTAAACTCTCGCGCTGTGTGGTTGATTCGGAGAGTGATAACAATACCTTCTCTGCCGCCATAAGTTGTGGGAAAGCTCCAGTTCTGGTTCAGAGAGAAAAGTTTCCGCGCGGGAGCGAGGCCAGGTGAGCAAAAGCGCTACCGTGCCACTATGGGGTGTTTCGGAAATCTAGCTGGCTAAAATATATTCGACCTCTCTCGCATTTCTATGTGCAGTAATGTGATCCATTTTTATATGAGAAAAATCAAACAGTAAAAATCCTACGTTACACCCCCATTTTATCTCATTTGGACCCCATATGGACCTGATATATGGAAAAAACATTCCAATTTCATTTTCGACCCTAGATGGTACTGTAGTCGATACATTTCTTTTATTATTTGAATCTTCTCCAATTAATATAGAAGATACGATATTTTCGTTATTATATTTCGTTATTCTTTTGTCACTGATCGACTTAATGGGACATGTGTGGGAGTTGCAATCATCATTCATAGGCGTATAAAACATCAACTGTTTTCGTCATTTGAAACTTCAGGTGTATCTGTTGAAACACAGCTTGGTAAATATACTTTCATAGCTGCCTATTTGCTTTTTCTGGACAGCAAGTTAATTTGCTCCAAACTGAATTGCGAAAATTGACTCGATCAATTTCATTGGTACTTTAATGCCAAACATCGGTCATGGAATAATTCTCAAAGTAATTTCAACGGCAGAATTTTATTTAATGAATGCTCTTCAGGATATTTCTCAATTCAATACCCTGATAGCTCTATATGTTTTTCCTCTTCTAGAAATCCATCTACGATTGATTTGGTCTTAAGCGACTCTAGTCATCTTTGTAGCCAATTAGTTACTCATGCTGATTTTGATTCTGATCATGTCCCTGTTACGTTTCAAATATCCCATGAAGCGATTCTCAATCCTATCAGCTCCACTTTCAATTATTTTCGAGCCGACTGGAATATATATGAAACATATATTGACTCTTATCTTGATGTTAACATTTCTTTCCAAACAAAACTTGATATTAACAATGCTCTTGAACCTTTGACGAATTCCATTGTTGAAGCCAGGAGCATTGCAATTCCAAAATGTGAAGTAAAATTTAAATCCGTGATTCACAACGATGATCTTAAACTCTTGATCCGTCTTAAACACGCGAGGAGAAGACAATTTCAATGCACTCGCGATCCTGCTATGAAAATTATATGGCAGGATTTGCAGAAAGAAATCAAGAAACGTTTTTCACAATTAGGAAACAAAAAATTTGAAAATAAAATTTCTTAATTGGACCCTGGCTCTAAGCCCTTTTGGAAATTATCTAAAATCTTGAATAAATAGAAATAGAGTTTCATTTCGGTAAACTTAAACGACGAAGTCAGTCGGTAAAACATATTTTTACTGAAATATCGTTCAATTTTGACAGATGAGCAATATTGACAGATGCAAATTGACCAAAATCGGTAGTTTACGTAAATAACTGAGACTCGGTACCGTAAAACGGGGTAACTTTGATAGTTTTTTCGAAGAAAACTTGAATATTTATAAATACTATTTCAAAGAATTTTAATTCATATTTTTAAAACAAGTACTGGTATCCTAACTATCGATTGCAGTTGATAGATTTCCAAAAGATTCGTTCTTAATGGATACATAATTTTCCATATACTCGAAAGTCGGTTTTCTGTTTTGGGGTAACTTCGATAATGGAGCATCGATTGAACAAAATTGAATGAATTACGGAACATTTGTAGGGCGTTGCATCCCTTTAGGCGTTTAACGCTATATGGAAATTTCTGACTTAGATTACAAAAATGGTCCCAGTTTGTAAAAATAGTTTTTGCAAAGGGTTTTGAGACCGAATTCGAGTTCTACTATAACTAGGCTATCAAGTATAAGTGACGAATTTATTATGACTTCATCAAATAGTGATCGTAGAATAGATTGTTGGAGAGCATTTCAAAATTGCTAAAATATTATAAATTTTCCATATTTGCATATAAATCCTCAAATGCACTTGATTCCAACGAAAATAGCTTTAACATGAAGTGTCATACTAATACACTTTACTTTCACATTCGTTTTGCTTAACAGATTAACAGGAACTTTGTTATTTCGCTTAGTATGTTGAGAGTTTCGCACTATCAAAGTTACCCGCATTATCAAAGTTACCCCGTTTTACGGTAATCTATTTTACCACAACGATCAGCAAACAAATATATTTACTGAAGTTCGGCAAAGCGAATCTGTCAAAATAAGAGTTGCAGAAACCAACATGTGCTCGAAATGTTCTGGTAAAAAGCGGGTGGAGAGCGCATACATGTAAGTATTCACATAATTTATTGCAAAATTGTGCCTATAAATGAATCGTTCAGCAATAGTCAGCCGAGCTCGAGTCAGCAATAGTTAAAGCCTTTTTTATTACATTTTTAGGAATATTCCATGGAACTTCTACTCCTCGAAAGGAAATTGCTGCGAAAATGGCTGTGAGCATTTGCTTCAAACGGAGAAGTGCATCATTCCTCAAATTGAGTGAAAAGTAAAATGTTCACAATCTTCTTCTTTCTGGCGTTACGTCCCAACTGGGACAAAGCCTGCTTCTCAGATTAGTGTTCTTATGAGCGCTTCCACAGTTATTAACTGAGAGCTTACTTTGCCGATTGACCATTTTTGCATGTGTATATCGTGTGGCAGGTACGAAGATACTCTATGCCCTGGGAATCGAGAAAATTTCCTTTACGAAAAGATCCTCGACCAGCGGGATTCGAACCCACGACCCTCAGCATGGTCATGCTGAATAGCTGCGCGTTTACCGCTACGGCTATCTGGGCCCCTTAAAAAAAAATGTTCACAATGGTGGTGGTTAATACATTACCAAAGCAATAACAGATTTACTTTGAATAAATTTGTTTTTATTATTAAAAATTATGTGTAGTGTTTTCTTCTTATTCTTCTTCAAATCAAGAGAAGAAAAAAACTAATCATTTGCCAGATTTCGGTAGTAGTGTGCCGAGATTTTCGGCAATGGAATACCGATCTCTTTGTTAAATTTTGACAGCTGGGTTGATTAAACACTTCAGTCGTCGTGCTGTTGTATTTTGTACAACAATCGTGAAAAAACCTCGCTTATCGTACACAGCATCAGCGTGGTGGTTCTGACGGTGACAAACCGCGCGACGACTGAAGGGTTAACATTTTATGGAACAATCGGCACTTTCACCGAGATTTTTGCCGAAATCTCAGCTGTTGGGTTCTCGGCAATTATTTTTGCCGGCCTCGGCGAAACAAATTAAGTGTGAACAGAGAATTCAAAATAAAATTTTGAAAATGATTCTGAAGCTTACTCCCTGGAATAGTACCAATGAGTTACATATAATATCCAATGTTGAAACATTGAAACAAATGTCAAATAAAATAATTATCGATTTCAGGCAAAAATCATTACAATCTTCTATTGCCACGATTAATGCGTTATATATTTAGGCTAAGTTAGATTAAGTAAATTGAAAACATGTTTTTATATTCTCTTATAAGCAAGTGAAATCAACTCACCTGTAAAAAATCTGAACTGCTACGGCAAATAAACTGTAATATGTTGTTAACAAAATGTTAATAAAAGCTTAAATTTGTTTTACCAAATTAAGAAGATAGTGTTGTCTAATAACACAGAACACCTAGAAATAAAGAATGAATGTAATGTTTGGAATAATACTAATAAAGCAATAAAAAAAAGTAACATTTACTACATAGCTACTGGTAATTAGCTTCAGAGGTTACTACTCATGCTTTGAAATATTGCAATTGAATGGAATAATTGAAATGTGAGTAAAAATCATGGAAAATAATGTCAGCTTTGATATTTCGAAAAAGAATAGCCAGCCATGATGTATGGCAGAATTTTCATTATAATGAAATTAATTCGTTACGAAAACGTGAAAATTCGGATGTTATAATTTTGAGATTTCCGTAAAAAATCTGAGATTTCAAAAAGAGTTTTGAGGTTCCGGTAATATTACCGTAGGAATTTTGAATGTTGGAAATTCAGGTATTTATAAAATTAAACTGCACTTTATGTGCGAATTGTGACATCCAAGATGCTCGGATTTCAGATTTTTTTTAGAAAATTCTGGGATTTCAATACATTCTAGATTGGTTATACATAATAACATTAGGATTATGTAAGGCTTTCTGTGATTCTCGTGGCAATATTAAAAATTCACAATTTGGTTCGATTATTGACCTTTTGAAATTATGTTGGTATCTTTAAGAAGGTATTTCGAAGATTTGTTTGAAGATCAACAGCTTGTTCTTAAGACAAATTTTCGATTTTCTATTAATAAGTGGATAAAGACATTTTATATATTTGTTACATTAAATTTTTATCTTGCATGAGACCTAGATGCTTAACATCAACTAACCAATTTATTGGAACTCCTCTCATCGTGACAACACGTCTACTTGAAGGTTTCAAATTAAGAGCCTTCAGTTTATATAGGAATATTACTAGTTGAGTTTTGGAAGCATTAGGAGAAATCTTCCATTTTTGCAAGTATGAAATATATCCAAACTTGATTGCAATCTACTGACACGCAGGCTTCGTGCTTTGGCAGAGAGACCTGTGCCATCCGCAAACAAGGATTTTTGACATCCCTGAGGTAACACAGGTAAGTCAGATGTAAAAATATTGTATAATAGTGGCCCCAAAATGCTGCCTTGAGGAACACCAGCTCTTACAGAAAGTCTTTCAGACCTGGGGTTCTGATAATTGACCTGAAGTGTACGATTTGACAAATAACTTTGAATTATTCTAACAATGTAGCTTGAGCTTGGCTGGCTGATTGGCCGCCCGTCGTTGCTACTCCAGTATCGCCAGATCAGATGCACTTACACAAGGAATCAACCAGATGACTGCTTGGGATTAACAGGCACCCTCAGTGTATAAGTGCTGGTGATCTTCTATTTTTAAGCAACAATGGTGCCTGCGCCACGTCAGAATGCAGACCAATGAGGGGAAGGGGAAGGAATTGATGATGCATTCAACTGGCACATAGTTTTTTTTATTGCAAAAAATATATTTTGCCTAGGAAAAAAATAATAGAAAAATACAAAAATTATAAATTTCAGTACCTATATCTGTTCGTGATATTCTTGGTAGCAAATCACTTCCTATGTTAAAATTTTTATACAACTTTTTCAGAGATATTAGTTATATTGTTTGATACTGCTTTGCTTTTTACCTCTTTCGTTTCAGAATTCAAGAAAATAACCTTCCCTTGTACCCTGCAATAATCCTCCCTTTTTGGTTACTTCCTTTTTAAGAATTCGGCTCTGATATGGATCACTTCCGGTTGAGCCTTTAGTTTTAAGGTTTATTTTTGTAACGTAATAAGAAAAGATAAAGAGGTTTTGTGCCCTTTTGAGAACGATTTCCAATTATTATCACTCAAAGGGGTTTTTCCCTTTGAGTTTAGTTCAATAAATAAATAAATAAATAAATTCAACTGGCTCCCACGGTTGACCGTATATACCACTGCGTCAACGCCAGTTCATGCGGGAAGGGTGAAAGGGTGGGGTAATGTTTATGGCAGAAAGGCTTGTTGGTTTGGTTAGCAGACTGCCTATGTATCAGGCGTAAAGGAAGGCAAGCTATAATGACAAACGAATGGAAGCGTAGGAAAACGGTTTATTTCTGTCCGTCTCGGGTTCTAGCAAATGCTATGAACTGTGATAGATACATCAACTGTGATATATTGAGAGTGGTAGATAGAAGCAAGTGTAAGATACAACTCAGTGGCGCGGGAAGTGGGTAGGACAGGTAGGACATGTACTACGCACAAAAATAGCTGGGTAGGACAGTCAATGGTTTGTCCTACCAATGATTCAACAATAAAAAAAAAACAAAGATCAACAGAAACTATTTATGACCTGTTCGATATACAAACAAACTCGATAAAGGTCGTACAAGAAACTCCTTTAACCGTAAGTATTCGGAATAAAGTGACCAGACATCCCGCTTTTCGCGGAACAGTTTCGCATTTTAACTATTTGACCCGCGCTAAAAAGTGTCCCGCGAAATGTCCCGCATTTCACTAAAATCATTAAAATGCCCCGCATTTCTAGAACAGCTATCATTGTTACCTTATTAGTTTACCAAACATGTATTACATGCATTTTATAATGATGTTCATTGGAAATTAATTACGATTGGAATCCTCTGATTCTAAAAAAGATTGGTAATAGAATAGAGTTTACAAATTTCAATTTCAAAGATGATGTTGTCAATGGCTTGTTTAATGTAATAGGAAAGCTGTGTAATTTCTATCAGTGAGTATATGATATGAGTTATGAGTCATAGAATGTAAGGCAAACTTAAACTCCATTTAGAAAGACGGGACAAATCTCAAATACAGAATTTTCGAGCGAGCCAAGTTTTTTAATGCATGAGCAATCCAGCTAAAACCTCATTATCGTAAATTTGGACGATGATCAATCTATGAAAATAAATTTTGGAGAGATTTTTTCAAAAGACTATGAATTTCTGATATTTTTAACAATACTCTTAATGAGTCTACTTAGCCGTTTTAAAATAAACTTAGAATTTTTTTCAAGTTTATGTTGAAATCTCTTTCAGGAATCTATAATAATCTTACTCTAGATTTTTGCTCTAGAATTATACACAAGGTTTCATCAGAATCTCGAAGATGATCCTTTCTAAATCCAGCGAAGAACTATGTGAGAGTTCTGAGCTAGTTTAAAAAAATATTATCTCAAAATTCTATCAGAAAACTGTTTAGAATGCTGTAAGAATACCATTTAGAATGATGTAAGTACTTTCTCTTGCATTTGTATGAATTACATATGTTCCGGAATATGTGTCCTAATATTTTGCATATTAAGCGGAATTCTAATAATTACTTTGTTGGTATTGTCTAAGCTTTCAAACGTAGTTAGGAAAGAAATACTAACTTTAAATTAGAAATCATAATTTGGGAAAATATAGTAATGCTGCAATGTTAAAAAAATGTTGTCCCGCTTTGGAGCAAAACACATCTGGGCACTTTAATTCGGAACCAATTTCTCTTAACTTTTTTTTTTGCAAATCAGAGCCCACCAACGCTTTTACCTCCAGTAATGTACTCATAAAATATACTAAACATTTTTTGTCTACATGTATTATTATAATTGTTTATCTTTATTTGTGTGGGTTTTCGTCCTTGACGAGTTCACCAATTCTTCCAGATGTGTTTCCATTGATTCTTTCACCGTTTACTCCAGTTGGTCATAAAGGCTTATTCCAAAGTTAAAAAAAAATGTTTCGGCATTTTTCAAAGAAACCCTTCAATAATTCTTATGCCGATTGTTTCATTTATTCCAGACTTTTTGATAAGGTTTAATTTAGAAAGTCGTCCATGATCACTCCCCGAAATTGCTCAAAAAATCCTGCTCATTAATCGATGAAATCTATTATAAAATTTTCCAAGAATTCCTTTGGGATTCGACCTTGAGATCCTCCAGAAATTTCGCCACAGTATTTTATTAAAATATTATTGCTACGGTTCAGACATTTCTTAAAAAAAATTCCAAATCTCTATTAATTTTTCAAAACTTTCAAGGTTCCACACCAGGTAAACTACAGAGAAACCTCCATGAGTCGATGTTCCATTACTCGATATCGACTCATGGAACCATACTGAGATCAAAATTTCATGGTTACTATGATGGTCCCCTCAAACAGCTTTCCAAGGAATTTGTTTCCCAGGATTCGATATTTCCATGAGTCGATGGTCCCTTCAGATCATGGAACTCATGGAGGTTTGACTGTATAGTAATTATTACAGTAATTGCTCAGTTCATTCATAGATCAATTTCTAAAAGGATACTATCCGATTTTCTTCAATATCAAAATTCGAATGTTGTTTTTTAGTAAGGTCAAATATTATATTAACTTTTGGACCCATCGACATTTGGACGGTTGATAGGGAGGGATAATAAAAAATAAGCAGTAATGAATAACTGTAGTTTGAAGATACGCCAAATTTTTCGAACAAATTTGGAAGAATTTCTGAAAGAATTACGAGAATTTTGGAGGAAAACATAGGTAAATCAATGGACACATATATGGAGAACTTGGGACCTTGAACAATTTCTGAAATGATCTGTGGGTGGATTCCTGATGAAATCTCCGTAGTAATTTACGTGGCTATCCATAGAAAAAATCCAAATTAAATTCTTAAATGTATCTTAAACGAAATTCTAAAAAGAATTACTTACAAAGTTCATAAGAAATCACTAAACAACCCCCTGAAGAGATCTTCGGAGTAAAATGTGAAAGAAATCTACAGTGAAACGAGCAGTAATACTAATCGTAATGCCACAAGGAATTCAAAAAAAGTGTTAGAAATATCAGTGCGCATCGTACCTTCGTGCTGTGCGTACACGAATTCTCTCTGCTCTTGGAAGTTTTCTTAAAAACTACCTAAAGCAATAAAACAGTACTTTTCAGTGCTACAAAAACAGTACTTTTCAGTGCTAAAATTAAAAACGGTACTTTTCAGTGCTACTAAAACAGTACTTTTCAGTACTATTTTTTCTACTATTGATCCCTTTACGATCCTTGTTTGGACCCGTGCCTTCGATTTTTCGTTGGACCCGTTGGCGAAAGCTAGCGGTGGTAATCCTTCTTGGACACCGTCTTGGGAAAAAACCTTTCGAAGGTCACGTCTTCTTTCGTTTATTAATTAAACATGGTATCAACAACAAACAAAAGGAAGGGTGAATCTCTGAATTCACTACTTCCTTCCAAAAAAGTGGGTTTTAAAACTGTCACTACACGTGGCAAGAATGGAAGAAAGGACGCTTCCCCGGAATGCGAAGTTTCTTCCAAGGGTGAAATGAATAATTGTATCGAAATGAGCAATCAGTTCGATGCTCTAGACAAATTTTCCGAACACCAAATCGAAGCAGCCTCTAGCCCAGGCTCTTTGATTCAAGTGAGGAAGCAAAGAGTGCCGCCTATCGTGGTCAGTTGTTCCGAATTTGGGGGATTTAGGCAGGAGATCTTGAACTCCATTAGGGGAATCAAGGTTTCCTTCCAAATCGCAAAGAAAGGAGACTGTCGCGTTTTGCCGGAAACTCTTAAAGATCGTGAGCTTCTTCTCAGACATCTTGAAGAGAAGAAGCACAAATTTTTTTACTTATGACGACAAAACTGAACGTTTGTTCAAAGTTGTCTTGAAAGGTCTCTCAAGTGACTATAAATCACCTGAAGAGATCAAAAATGGAATAAATGATTTACTTGGATTTTCCCCAGTCCAAGTAATCATTATGAAAAAGAGAACCCAATCTGGCATTGTTCGGAAAGGGCTTTCTCAAGAATTTTATTTAGTTCACTTTAACAAAAAAGAACTAAATAATATTAAAGCTTTAGAAAAAGCAAAACTTTTGTTTGATGTCCGTGTGACATGGGAACATTTCCAGAAACCTGGAGGAAATTACCAGAACCCCACTCAGTGCCGTCGGTGCCAAAAGTGGGGTCATGGTACAAAAAATTGTCGCATGGATGCTAAATGCATGATTTGCGGAGGTTCTTCTCACGCCAAAGACGTCTGTCCAGTGAAGGAAGATACCACCAAATTCATATGTTGTAATTGCGGGGCTAATCATAAGTCCAATTTTTGGAATTGTCCTTCACGCAAAAAGGTCATTGAGGCTCGTGCCAGGCAGATGAAAGATAATATCCGTTACGATAACGGTCGTTTCCGGAATTTGCCTGGTAGAGTATCGAACAATGCTCATTTTTCAGTTAACGATCGCTTGATCATGAATCATACCCATCAGGAAGATCATAATCATGCTCATTCACAAACTAATTTTAATCCGTCGTGTAGCCGTTCGAATCTTTCTATTTCGAATGTATCTACCCACGGTAAATCCTTTGCCGATATCGTAGCAGGAAATTCGAACTCCACCCCTGTTCGATCCATGGGTACCCATTCTACTTGTTTCAAATCAAATGGAAAAAACCCTACCGCCACAGGTAACTCCGCTTCTTCGTCTACCGGAAATTCCAATGGGAAATCACATGACATGTCTGCCTCTGATTTTAATTTTCTAACTGAACAATTGAATCTAATGATTGATGCAATGTTCAAAGCCACCACTATGACTGAAGCAGTCCAAGTAGGTGTAAAATTTACAAATCAAATTGTTATTGGATTACGTTTTTCTAATGGATCCAAATAATAATTTAAATATTTTAAATTGGAATGCTCGTTCTCTGAATGGTAAAGAGGACGAGCTGTTTAATTTTCTTACGGTTAATAACGTGCATATAGCAATTATTACCGAAACGTATTTAAAACCTGGATTTAAACTCAAAAGAGATCCTAACTTTTTTGTTTATCGTAATGATCGACTTGATGGGGCATGTGGGGGAGTTGCAATCATCATTCAAAGGCGTATAAAACATCAACTGTTTTCATCATTTGAAACTTTAGGTGTTTCTGTTGAAACACAGTTTGGTAAATATACTTTCATAGCTGCCTATTTGCCTTTTCAATGCTCTGGGCAGCAAGTTAATTTGCTCCAAACTGACTTGCGTAAATTGACTCGCAATAAGTCAAAATTTTTTGTCATTGGTGACTTTAATGCCAAACATCGGTCATGGAATAATTCTCAAAGTAATTCCAACGGCAGAATTTTATTTGATGAGTGCTCTTCAGGATATTTCTCAATTCAATACCCTGATAGCCCCACATGTTTTTCCTCTTCTAGAAATCCATCTACGATTGATTTGGTCTTAGCCGACTCTAGTCATCTTTGTAGCCAATTAGTTACTCATGCTGATTTTGATTCTGATCATGTCCCTGTTACATTTCAAATATCCCATGAAGCGATTCTCAATCCTATCAGCTCCACTTTCAATTATTTACGAGCCGACTGGAATATATATAAAACGTATGTTGACTCCAATCTTGATGTTAACATTTCTTTAGAAACTAAACTTGATATTGACAATGCTCTTGAAACTTTAACAAATTCCATTGTTGAAGCCCGGAGCATTGCAATTCCAAAATGTGAAGTAAAATTTGAATCCGTGATTATAGACGATGATCTTAAACTCTTGATCCGTCTTAAAAACGTGAGGAGAAGGCAATTTCAACGCACTCGCGTTCCTGCTATGAAAATTATATGGCAGGATTTGCAGAAAGAAATCAAGAAACGTTTTGCTCAATTAAGAAACAAAAATTTTGAAAATAAAATTTCTCAATTGGACACTGGCTCTAAGCCCTTTTGGAAATTATCGAAAATCTTGAAAAAGCCTCAGAAGCCAATACCGGCATTGAAAGAGGAAAACAAATTATTACTAACTAATTGCGAAAAAACTCAAAAACTTGCTATGCAGTTTGAAAGTGCGCACAATTTTAATTTAGGACTTACTAGTCCAATTGAAAATCAAGTTACTCAGGAGTTCGAAAATATTCTCAATCAAGAGAACGTTTTCGAAAATGCCTGGGAGACTGATTTGGAAGAAGTGAGAACTATTATTAAAAAATTCAAAAACATGAAAGCTCCTGGCGATGATGGAATTTTCTACATCCTCATCAAGAAACTTCCAGAAAGTAGCTTATCTTTTTTAGTTGATATATTTAACAAATGTTTTCAATTAGCATATTTTCCTGACAAATGGAAAAATGCTAAGGTTGTTCCAATTTTAAAACCAGACAAAAATCCTGCAGAAGCTTCTAGCTATCGTCCAATCAGTTTGCTTTCCACCATCAGTAAACTTTTTGAAAAGGTTATTTTGAACAGAATGATGGCCCACATCAACGAAAATTCAATTTTTGCCAATGAACAGTTCGGATTCCGCCATGGACATTCGACCACTCATCAACTTTTACGTGTAACAAATTTGATCCGTTCCAACAAATCTGAAGGCTATTCTACTGGTCTTGCTCTTCTAGACATAGAAAAAGCATTCGACAGTGTTTGGCATGAAGGTTTGATTGTAAAATTAAAAAACTTTAATTTTCCAACATACATTGTTAGAATAATTCAAAGTTATCTGTCAAATCGTACACTTCAGGTTAATTATCAGAACTCCAGATCTGAAAGACTTCCTGTAAGAGCTGGTGTTCCTCAAGGCAGCATTTTGGGACCAATATTATACAATATTTTCACATCTGACTTACCTGAGCTACCTCAGGGATGTCAAAAATCTTTGTTTGCAGATGACACAGGCCTCTCCGCCAAAGGACGAAGCCTTCGTGTCATCTGTAGTCGATTGCAAAAAAGTTTGGATATTTTTTCTTCATACTTGCAAAAATGGAAGATTTCTCCTAATGCTTCCAAAACTCAACTAATAATATTCCCACATAAACCAAAAGCTCTTTATTTGAAACCTTCAAGTAGACATGTTGTCACGATGAGAGGGGTTCCAATAAATTGGTCAGATGAAGTTAAGTATCTAGGGCTCATGCTAGATAAGAATTTAACTTTCAAAAATCACATTGAGGGCATTCAAGCCAAATGTAATAAATATGTAAAATGTCTCTATCCCCTTATTAATAGAAAATCAAAACTTTGTCTTAAGAACAAGCTGTTGATATTCAAACAAATTTTCAGGCCAGCCATGTTGTATGCTGTACCAATATGGACTAGCTGTTGTAATACCAGGAAGAAAGCTCTGCAGAGAATTCAAAATAAAATTTTGAAAATGATTCTGAGGCTTCCTCCCTGGTATAGTACCAATGAGTTACATAGAATATCCAATGTTGAAACATTGGAACAAATGTCAAATAAAATAATTAATAATTTCAGGCAAAAATCGTTACAATCTTCTATTGCCACGATTAATGCGTTATATGTTTAGGTTAAGTTAGGTTAAGTATATTAAAAACGTTTTTTTTTCTCTTATAAGCAGGTGAAATCAACTCACCTGTAAAAAAACTGAACTGCTACGGCAAATGAAATGTAATATGTTGTTAACAAAATGTTAATTAAATCTTAAATTTGTTTTACCAAATTAGGATGATAGTGTTGTCAAATAACACAGAACACCTAGATATAAGAAATGAATGTAATGTTTGGAATGATACTAATAAAGAAATTAAAAAAAAAAAATAATAAAAAAAAAAGTGTTAGAAATATTATTAGAGAAAAGTCTGTTCCTGTCAGGATTATATTTGTGTTCAACCTGGAAAAAACTGAAAATATCAAGGAATTTCAATTCTGTAAATGGGTAGATACCCTAAAAGAGCATTCTTAGTCTTGTAGTAACGACTGGCATGAAAATTAGGGGATTAGAATCAAAGGGGTGTCAGGGACAAAAACCTTATTTTGAAAAAATCTACTTTGAACTTTTTTAGCATTTTTTTTATTATAAGAATTATGTTTTTACTGTTGCTAGGAAAAATCGCTGGGAAAAAATATCGTTTGAAAGATTGAAAACAGTAGATTTTTGTTTTATTCTCAACGCAAAAACAAAAAAAATGTCACACTTCTTTGCGTTTGAGCCCCACAAATATAGTAACTTTCTATTTCCAGCCTAAGATTCAATTGGGTTCAAACTTTTCTTAGCTTCACTGTGCACAAAATATTTGTCAGCGTTTGTCAATGTTTGGTTTCGAATGTGGACGCGCCTCTGATACAACTACAAAGTACGAGGAAAGGGATGGGCCTGGGATTGAACCCATGACCTTCTGCTTATTAAGCAGAAGCAGAAGTCATTAGACCACCAACCCCGTCCTTTGAATTATTCTAACAATGTATGTTGACAAAATAAAGTTTTTTAATTTTACAATTAAGTCTTCATGCCAAACACTGTCGAATGCTTTTTCTATGTCTAGGAGAGCAAGACCAGTTGATAGCATTATGATTTGTTGGAACGAATCAAATGTATTACCGGGTACCCCCGTTGGTTTGACCACATTTAATCTGAACACTTTTTAATCTGTACCCCGCTAATTTGCACATCGTTCAGATTAAAAATGGTTCAAACGTCATTTAGCTCATGGAACGGAGTGAAGTGAGATGGAACGCTGTGGAACGGAACGCAGAATCAAAACAAAACAGTGAAAGAGGTGACCAGAAACACGTTTCTAGGGTGACTAGATATTCAAATTAAAAATGAACCCCGATGGTTTGCATGAGATACCGTTCAAATTAACGGGGGTGTACGGTACACGTAAAAGGTGTTTTAATGTCCATGACGGAATCCGAACTGTTCATTGGCACAAATGTAATTTTCATTGATGTGGACCATCATTCTGTTTAAAATGGACTTTTTCAAAAAGTTTACTGATGGAGAAAAGCAAGCTGATTGGACGATTGCTAGAAGCTTCAGCAGGATTTTTGTCCGGTTTTGAAATTGGTACAAATATGGCATTTTTCTATTTGTCAGGAAAATATGCCAACTGAAAACCATTGTGAAATATATTAACCTTAATGATAAGCTACTCTATAATTTTTTTATGACTATGTAACAAATCATAGCCTTTCACACTTTTGATAATAGTTCTCACTTCTTCCACATCAGTTCCCCAGGAATTGTCAAGAACGGATGACCCCAAACTTTTGCACGGGAATGTACCTAAGTACTAACAAAAATCAGCTGGAAGTTTGCTCCGAGTATTGTACAACTTCATGATTTGCAGTTCTGCGTGCAGAAGTGAATGAGCGTGGTGTTGAAAGTGAGAGCGGCAAACAAATTCGAGAGAAGAAAATAAATGCGTTGTGACTTTATCAATCTCAAAATCGAAGAGTGCGCGGGAAACTCCAACATATGAAAGCAAAAGACGCAAGCACGTGGCTTAAAGAAAAGGAAAATGATAGTGCCTACGGAGATTACATGAAGGTACCTCATCGAAACAAACATTTCCAGACCTTCAACTTATAATGTCCCCATCCCACATAAACCGAAATCTCTTTATTTGGAACCTTCAAGTAAACTTGTTGTCACGATGAGAGGAGCCCCATTAAACTAATTAAATGAAATTAAGTATCTAGCGCTCAATTAACTTTCAAAAATCACATGGAGAAATTCAAGCCAATAATATTTGAAGGATTTGCAATATACGCATAAAACGATCTCATCAAATAATAATCCAGTTTCGACTGAGCAGCTATTAAATATTTTCAACAAACCAAAACACAGACTAAAAAACCAGAATGTAAGATTAGTAACAACAAACTCAATCACATCGGTCGTCGAAATAAATTGCAGTTGGTACTGCTTTCAAGATGATTGCAATAGAAAATATGGCTGTTACACATTAGTATTTTCGATAAATCAACAACAAATAAGAAGATTGATAAAATTACCAAACTCTCAAAAACTGTTATCGTTCGTTGGACCATAAAATACCATAAATCCAAATTGAGTCATACGCAACAGCATCGTGCTTTGATCACAATCGATTTATTGTGTAACGCATTCGCGATGAAATAAAGTTTTCTCCCGCCGACTTATTGCACCCAGATGAGACAGGACCCCTCAATGGTATCACTTCGCATTATCTCTGTGCTCTCATTGTAACCGCCTGGTATAGTAAAATGATAAGTCACACTTCAATGCAGTAAGGTACCCACATCACATCCCAGCATGGTAGGATACCACCTGTTGGATTTCTCACCGATTGTGCACCATTGGCAACCATCGTACAACCGAGTTTGGATCTATTGGCGCGAGTTGTTTATTGAAGGTCTTTCAATTGCATTGTCAATCAAAGCGAAAGTGGAAACTGATGCTCTTCTTGATAAGGCCTAAGGAAATTGTATCATTGAGTTCGTGATTGGGTCTACACGTAAGCAGATTGAAATTGCTTTTGAACTGGGTGATATCGATAAAACAATAATAATTTCAAACTTTACAATTATTTTTTATTTCTAGTCTAGGTGTTCTGTTGTGGGCAAACCTATCAACTGTCATTCTTGTTGAATAAAACTTAAAAAATATTACGTTTCATTTGCGACAGCAGTTCACATTTTTTTCACACATGGATAAAGAATTACTTAGGCACCTCCACGATTCGCTTTGGCATAAAAGGGAGAATATTTCGGAACTTTGCAAACAAGGATCACTGTAGTACGATGCATATTTTGACCAAATATGAGCTCAGTAGCGTTAGCGTTAGCGTAGTTACGGTATACTTCGTAGATTGGATACTTGCAACATTCATGTGTAATTTGATAATCTCATCCAGACTGCTTTCAGGAACAAGGCGGGGAGTAAACCTTAGCCCAATCATAAACAATATTACCAAAAGCATGGATATTGCTATTCCTGGCCACGCCCATTCTTCTTCTTCTTCTTGGCATTAACGTCCTCACTGGGACAAAGCCTGCTTCTCAGCGTAGTGTTCTTTATGAGCACTTCCACAGTTATTAACTGAGAGCTTTCTTTCCCAAAGTTGCCATTTTCGCATTCGTATTTCGTGTGGCAGGTACGATTATACTCTATGCCCAGGGAAGTCAAGGAAATTTCCTTTACGAAAAGATCCTGGACCGACCGGGAATTGAACCCGGACACCTTCAGCATGGCTTTGCTTTGTAGCCGCGGACTCTAACCGCTCGGCTAAGGAAGGCCCCTTTACCGTAACTTGGGATAGGGGAAGGAAATGTTCATGTAGCACTTACTTATGGCTAAGTAGCCCGTCATTCGTTTTGGCAACAATGATGACTTTTCAGCTTGCATTTCAAAGTGATAAAACTCAGCCTTGATAGTTTATATTGAAAAAGTATCACTGTACGCGCTAACATGCATAAAGTATGCTAATGCTTTTTCAGCTGTGTCAATGCAAAACCAACTGTTTTTTTTATTCAAAATCGTGGGATGAATTAGCAACAATCATCAACGACGCGTACAAATTTCAATGACGGCCTACTTCGCCTTAATGAGAGGCCACCGACTCAGCGACTCTCTCATAAGTTGGGGTATAAGATCAGGTCAGGATTCGCCTGAAAAGCTCGCGATGGACCAAGAGCATTTGTGGTTTATGTGTTGTATAATTAATCTTTTGAAAGCCGGCAATCAAAAGGCAATACATGTTTTATTAATTATATTAATAAATTCTGCATAGCACTACTCGATTCTTTGGTTAGGATGATTGAGATATATTTTTCTGCTCAGAAATAAATTAAAGCAGAACCGATCCCTACAGGGTCATCGGTTTGCTACAAAAAGGAAAAAAACACGCGGACAAAAACACGCGCAAACCGAACAAAAACGTCAATCTCCAAAAACCAGCACAAAAAAAAAACGCAAGACGACGATTTCGTAAAAACTAACTGATATTGAAATGCGCAAATCGACCCGATTTATATAGTAATGCGATTTATAGAAACATCCCGCATAGAAATATACAGTTTGCCTAATTCTCCAAACAATAAGAATCTTTTAACTGAAATGGTAAATGCATCCGAAACAGTTGTGTTTATGTTGAACAATAAAACCCCTAAACCTATAGACCATAAATAACATTTTGGTTAATCCATACCAAATAATGACAATTTATTACAGTGTATCGATACAGTTCAACAATATAGGTGTCAAACTAGCGGATATAGTAGTAATATAAAACACCCTTTCGCCAAATTGTTTGTTATAATATACGCGCAACACACTTGCACATGTGCAAATTACTGTACACAACCTTTATTCAACAGTTTGACAAATTGTCATTGTTGATGAGCGATTTTATTACACGCTCAAAAATTAACACGAAAATGCCACTATTTAAATTTCACACAAATGTTCAAAAATCTTAATCCTTGCACACAACTCGTCCAATAAAATGATCCGTAACTCAAAATTTGAGTTGCCCCCACTTTCTGTTGAGATTTGTGAAAAGAAGAGAATAAATATTAATTTCTGAAAGAAATTTATTCAACTATTGTGGAAATTTTTGTGGGTGTACCGCAGACAGCATGCTTGTCTTTGCACTGTTTACCAGCGAAAAGAAAAAATGAAAAATCATCGCTGCGAGTTGCTTTTTGTTCCAGTTTTGTGAAAATATATTTATTTGCGGAATAACTGGGTGAAAAAACTGGGTATTAAAAACAGCAGGTATGTAATCAGACTTTTTAAAAAACAAACATGTTACTAATTGCCTTTTCCCATAAGAATCGTGAAGCTGCGGCGATCAAATCGAGCGAAAAAGGCAACGGATTTACCGGCAAAAGGGATGTTACACACCATTCTACAAGTCCGGAATAAGGATGTTTAGAATCCGATTCAGCCCACGTAATGGATCTTGATGCACCGTTGGAGTCGAAGGAACACGTCTTCTAGAATTGCAGCTGCGGAATTGGTCTCAGTGAAGTGATTATATGTTGCTTACTCAGAACAAAAAATACCGAAGTGAAACCTATTAATTTCATGGATAAACGCGAAAATTTATTATTAAACTTTGAGCAATTGTGTGGTAGCCTAAAGACTATCTTAAAAAAATAAAAAGAATTTTGCATAATAATGTTAATCAATATGATTATAGTGATACTAATAATGATTGTGTTTGTTTTTTTCATCATAAACAGTGAAACATGAAATACGTGTAATACAGATTCATTCTGATTGAAATGATTACCGCCTCAATAATTTACTTTCAAGAATCATTGCTATCTGTTTAACTAAATTAGACAATGAGACGGATTGAGTTTTTCTTGCACGCATTTTCTCGATTCATTGTTTTTGATTGAAATTATCCACCAAATATCACATTATGTTAGAAATATAACAGAACAGTACATCATACTGTTAATTCACTATATTGTACCGTAAATCAATAATTACTCAAACATTATTTATTTTAATTACGATTTTATGGTTTTACTGTTTCTAAACTGTTTGCCTAACAATTAATTTGTCAAAAAATGGATAATATATCTACCATTTGGCGAACTGTGAACGACAAATTTTGTTCGAGAAAATCGTCGTTTTTAAATGGTTACATAACTTAACCGCCTATTTCCCACATTGTTATTTTCTCATTTACCGTTCGCCAAACTGTCAAAACCGTTTCTGTGATTGTTGCTTTATTGTTATTACTCATGGTTCACGATATTGTTCAGATATGGGTTCAAATTGTTGTGGACAATATGAGAAACAGTACAAGTATGGTTCATAATTATGCGGGATGGAACAAACTCATCGGATTTGTTGAAATTATGTGCCGTCTGTATGTTACACACTACGGCAGCCAAAATGCAGCATAAAAAGCTGGATCCCGACAAACGGCACTCAAGTCACATCACTAATAGTGATTCACTATTTCACTTCTTCTTACTACAACTTTTATTAACAGAAAATTAGCATTTCAAAATAGTATAAAATTATAAACAAGAAAAAAAATATTTTGACGGCAGCGGAAAATGTTCGCGTTCGATTCACAGCATGACACACTTCGATCCATCCAAATATGAGCTCAGTAGCTTTCACAAACCAGCCGAAATGAATAATTAAGACTTAATTAATTAACACTTAACTTCAAAAAATATTTTCAATCTTTTGCAGAGCCTTATAGTAGGGGAACATTGTCCAATTCGGACCTAGTAACAGTTTTCTGGTCATATATTTTTAGTATGAACAATTTACGTGATGATAAAAACATTTGTCTATAAGCGTCTTTTCATGGGTTCTTACTATTGAACAAATAAGCTTCATTAAAACAATTTCTACCGATAATTCCTTTACTTTAAGAAATAGAGAGGTGCGATGTTCAGCAAAAACACGCGTTTTAACGATCAACGCTCCGTCATCGTAATCATCCTCATCATCAAAACTTGAAAAGTAGTTTTTCTGTTCAAAACTAAAAATTATTTGATGAAAATGTGTTCACTTTGTTTCGGTAGGGGAACAGATTTGACTTGATTTTGAACGAAAAAACTGCATTTGAAAATTTCCGAAATCAATGACGGATCCTGCCCCTTAAGATATCAAACAACTTTGTAGAAGACATGAAAAATGTTAAAAATCTTATAAAAGAGTTACGATTTTTTTAACAGAATGTACATAAAGTCGTATGAAAAAATTCGTTTAAAAACATTATTGTTTATAACTTTTTACTTTACGTCATACAAAAACCAAGTATTCAGAGACAAAACTGTACGTTTGTTAATTAGGTGGAGGTTGTTCAAATAGTAAGTGATATAAAATTCAGGATCTCATTGCCAGCCAGGAATTCCATTTTTGTTTTGACTGTTTTTATTTCGAACAATTTCTCCTACCTAGTATCTTACTAGGGTATCCGTCCAATTATGGAGGACCTAAGCACGATGTTGAAATATAAATCGTATTTCAGTGTCCAAAACCTAAATATTGTAGTATTTTGCAATGTTAAGTGTTGAAACTATCGTTTATCTCGAGTATAGTGCGGTAAAAAAGCAGAATTTTGAAATCAAACATACGCTTTTTTACCATAAATCTGAAGCTTTACCTTTGTCCTATTATTGCGGTATTTCGTCCTATTGTTGCGGTAGTGCCATCCTATTATTGCGGTATACAAAAAAACACATATTTCAATACATTCAGTATACATTCAATGCCACACAATGTTCGAGCATTAAAATTATGCTCTCTTAATGTTATTGACCCTGCTTGGTACTGTGATCTTGTGCGACTTTGGACATATCTATAAAGAAAACTAATTTATTATTTTATGTTATGATTCGAGAACAAATCAACAGAATGAATTGATTTTTAACCGGTTTCATCTCCTCTTCCATCATAACTGGACAATGTTAATGTAAATAGACTAGGTTTTTCCATCTGGGACCACTAGTGGCTAAATGACAAAAGAATTCGTTCACTTAAGAATACCCTACAAATTCGGTGTCTTTTAAATAGATTCTCCATAAACTTTCACTTTTTTAATGCATTTTTGGCATTTACCGATTTCCAATAAGTTAAAATATACAACATTGTGTATGAAAATCGACATGCGCTGCTATCATTCAGAACAGAACTGAACTTAGGCCAAGTTATGGGTGGCACGCAGAACAACGATAAATAAGCACAAACTTTAAAACTTGCATCAATCCAATACATACAATGTATTGCTTGGACAATCACCCTTTTTTCTAGTTGGAAATTCAATCTATCAGCTCCAATGGAGGCCCATAAGTCTTCGCCGATCGTTGTGTGTAGGGGCAATGGGGGCAATATGAACATACGGGGCAATATGAGCCACCCCGGTTTTGACCTCAAAAACAGTGTTTTAATGTCTAGTGTCATTATGATCTGCTAAAGGATGCCGCAAATAGCCACCACAATAAAAACCGTAAGATTATTCGTTTGAACACTCAAGATATTTACAAAAATGTACAAATTTGTCCTTCGTCATGAAAAGCTTATACTTTTGGCAGTTTTTAGTTAAGCCTATAAGACAATTATATTTATAATTCTGATAAATTTTACCAATCCATTGATACTTCTGATCATAATGAACAGTTCGTGAGCGAAATTAGATTTGTTCGTAAACAAAATTATTGAAAAACAATATATTATTTTCAAGATGAAGGAGCGGGGCAAAATGAGCCACCTAGATTTAAGCAAAACAAACGATGTTTTGAACATAAAAATGCATTGCCTAAATATACCAGATTATTTTTTTACTGCATAGTCATCTTTATGCATCATTACAAGTGGAACACTTTGCTAGAAAATACGTTGAACCAAGTATCGCAATTTAGTACTAGTATAACATGGTCTATTTACTATGTATTATGTATCCTTGAAAATAAGCCGCTAGAACCAATAATATCAAGCAAAGCTAATACAATTTTCTTTGCAATAATGTACTCTTCACCACTAACTCTTCTCTATACTGTTTTAAATAAAAATCATTCGATTGAATGAGGTGGCTCATACTGCCCCGTAGGGTGGCTCATAATGCCCCATATGGTTGGTGACCACGTAGAAAAATATGGTTTTCCAAAAAGTTCCTGAAATAATTTGCAAGTTGATGCTAACATTAATTATCGACGTAACATGGAAGATAACATTTTATAGTACAAGTCACTTGCAATTAAACCATAATTTTTGCTGTTTTTCTATGCATTCCATGACTTTTTCCTTAGGCGGCCCATATTGCCCCGATCACCCCTAAGTAGTAAATGATAGACAGCAACACTCCAGTTGAAGAAATTAACGCATGCATTTTTTCTACCAATCTCAACAAACCACATCAGTTGGAGGAACGTGGCGCTGCATTGCCACTGGATCAAACTGACCAACATGGAGGCATTTGCATTCAACAATTTCATTCGTTTTCATAGTCAATGATTTTTCGTGCATGTTATGCCCATTCATTCGATTGCAGAAAAATGCGGTGTAAATTGAAATGTGATTTGTCGATTTTCCACCTTTATGATTTGTTGGAATGATATAAATTTCGACACGCATGTTACATAGTTACTTTCGATCCAAGCCTTCCCTGATGTTGCGAAGGATCGACACCAAGATCGAATCGACTTTTTTTTTTCGTCCACTGGCGATACAAGGGCATATTTGTTCTGTCCTTATTAAATATTGGGATATGTGCGATATACATTTTGGCATCATTTAACATTTCAAATGAATGCAATATAGTAATGAAGTTGCAACTAATAATGACTGTTTATTCAAAGCACGTATCTAAGCGTATAATCTATCTGTATATATGTAATGTACATTAGAGTGATGCACGCTTAAACTATTTTTGTTATTGCGCATTTCTTTCACCACTGGACTATCGTAGTTTTTACAAGTACGGAAACGCTAACAAAAGTGCGCAATTGCATCAAATCAGGTAGGTGTCTTCAGGGGACTTATTCTTCGTAAATCAAAGAATAAGTGCACTGAAGACACCAACATGATTCAATGCAATCCTGCACTTTTATACACACTTTCGCACTTATGAGGCCGCACTTCGCAGTTCAGTAGTGAAAGAAACACACAATATCTTAAATAGCATCCTCCCAGAGTTTGGAATGATTTCGAAGAAATTTGAATGTGCACACGCCATTTAAAGTTTATATTGAGATTACTATGGAAAACGCCAACCTTCTGTGTCAGTCCCCTATCTCTTCGTCATAATATTTTATTGAAAGGTGGACAATCTCTTCTCATGTGAAATCCTTTCATCAACAACTTTGCCGAAGACCACATTTCGATTGGACGTCAGAATAAATTGTTATTCATCATAGTAAAAAGGGTTTGCGTTCTGCATGCTCAATTAACTGCACGGCAGGTAACAGTGGTGCTCCTGGCGGGTAGAATAGATCAAAGTAATCCAGGCTACTATGTTCTACAGCAAAAAAGCAGTGTTGCTCTAAAAGTAATTGAATGATCATCTCAGCATGATATACCTGATTTACACTTTGTTATCAATAATAACAAATTATCCTTACGTCGCATCAAAATGTTGTCGTCGGCAAAGTTTTTTTTTATACTTAACTTGTTTATTTGGCAGGCTCGGGTGCCGTAGGGCATAATAGAGCCGAAATCTTTTCTTTTTTTACATTGTTTACATTATAAATATTGTATTTATTTTGAAAACTATGTTAGTTTGGGGAAGTTTTAAGGTTAGTGAACACATTTATATAACATGAAAGGATTTTGCGGGATTTCTTAAGCTATTTAGATTACTATGTTGATGGGACAGGATATCCAGGTCTGTAACGAAACTAAACAGAAACGGTTTGTGCAAGACCGACGAGAACAGGCCAATTTGAAGGGGAAAACGAAAGACAATCAAACTCGGATATTGATATGCTTCAGAAACAGGTAGATAAAATTCATATCACAGATAACAGATGTTGAAGTTCGATTGTAAAACTGTGTAAAACAATTAACGATCATTTTGAATGGCAACACAAGTAGCAACATCGTGGTGGCGCTGTCATCGTTAAGTTCCCATGACGATATCAGTGGTGAATATGAAATATTTCAAGATACTGATCTTCTTCTTCTTCTTCTTTCTGGCGTTTTACGTCCCCACTGGGACAGAGCCTGCTTCTCAGCTTAGTGTTCTTATGAGCACTTCCACAGTTATTAACTAAGAGCTTACTATGCCGATGACCATTTTTGCATGTGTATATCGTGTGGCAGGTACGAAGATACTCTATGCCCTGGGAAGTCGAGAAAATTTCCAACCCGAAAAGATCCTCGACCGGTGGGATTCGAACCCACGACCCTCAGCTTGGTCATGCTGAATAGCTGCGCGTTTACCGCTACGGCTATCTGGGTCCCCAAGATACTGATATTCACCACTAATTGACGCAATTCGCTGTGTGGCGACGCTAATGATTTCAAGGAGTTCAGTTTGAAGGTTTTCAGATTTGTTTGTTCTAGCATAAACATCTGTTACCGTAAGGACGCCATTCACCGCTCATGCTTCATTCACCGCTCATCGAATTATTTTAAAAAAACTAGACAATTTTTAACAATAAAAGTTATTAACATGTATTAGAATATCAAAATGGATTGTAATAGAGTGAAACTAAACTGGTTTTATATTATATATTTTTGATAATAAATAATTTTATGCTATTTCAGGTGGTTAACGTCAGTTTATCAATGATTTTATTATGGGAGATCTAAAAATGCTATTTAGCTGCTATGGTTCATCATGTTGTCGTATTATAGTACAAAGACTGCCAGCAAATGGAAGTAAATTAATTCTAGCTAGTGCTTCTTATGGGGCCCCATACTTAGGATGAGCGGTGAATGGCGCCCTAAACCTATATCATTATCATACATATTATTCGATACCATTATACATTTTTCATATTTCTACCTTTGTTCTACAAAAACAATTGTTTTATCTTGCGTCTAGCGAAAAAAGCTTTGAAAAATTATGAAAAACCGATTTTTGACAGAACCTAATATGTTGAAATGCTGTTAAATGAGCGGTGAATGGCGTCCTTACGGTATCTGTGCTCATATATTCCAAATCAAGGCCCGCCAACACTTCCATGACAGGTTTCTGCTGTTTTCCTCGGATCCGGAGAGTTTCGGCAAAGTTGTAGCTGGGAAGATTTCACATGAGAAGAGTTTGTTCACTTTTCCATAGATTATCATGGCGAGCAGTTAGAGGACTAAACACAAAAGGTTTGCCTTTTCCATAGTAATTGCCATGTAAACTTCATATGGCGTGTGCACAACCAAATTTTGTCCAAATCACTTCAAATTTTGAGAGAATGATTTCCATCATAAATAACTCTGTTTGAGCATAGGGGAGCAAAAACTTCCAAATTTGCATCAGTCTAATATACATATATCAAGATTGATTGAGTAGCTTGTTCATGGGATTGTGTATACCCATTCGAAATATCTATTTTTCTGCATTATTTGCTGTATTAATGGAACTATGAAATCTATTTGATGATGCATTTAAGCATAAGCATTGATGACCACACAATTCGTAGTTGCTACTCCGTGATTGACCGGAATAATCGAAGTGCACAAGGAACCATGAGATGTAACTTGGGAGTAGCTTTCCATCTTCAATGTACACTTTTGAGAACTGCAAACATTAAAAAGTCAATAACGGCGCCGGCCACGTCCTAACGGTCTTCGGGGAAAGGAAGGAATGTTAGTATGACATCCATTGTTAATAGAGACCGAGATCACGTCTGCATCTCCATGATTGTCATGGAAAATAGCTTTGAGGAGGGATAATAGCTGCATGATCAGGATTAACCTTGGTAAGTGATGCGATTCAAGCAACCTCAGTTCAAAAAATCACCTAATCGTAAAACGGGATAACTTTGATAGTTTTATCGAAGAAAACTTCAATATTTATGCATGCTGTTTCAAAGAATAACAATTTATATTTTTAAAACAAGTACTGACATCCTAGCCATCGATTGCACTTGATAGATTGCCAAAAGATTTATTCTGAATGGATATACAGTAATGTCCCGATTTTGTCAGCCTCATGCTGCATTTAGGGTTGACAAAATCGGGAAAGAGCTAAAATCGGGAAATTTTGTCTGACAGGTTTCAAGTTTTATTTTAACTTAAAGACTTATTTAACGATTGTGTTAATACAGTTAAACCTCCATGAGTCGATGTTCTATGACTCGATATCGACTCATGGAACCATACTAACTAAGATATATCATGGTTACTATGATGGTCCCACGAAACACCTTTCCAAAGGATTCTTGTTCCATGACTCGATATTTCCATGAGTCGATGGTCCCTTCAATATCGACTCATGGAGGTTTGACTGTATAAACATTTATTTTTTACTTCCATTTTCTATGTACCGCAATAAAAAAGGTAACATTGTTCAATGTCACTCCGGCAACACGATAACCAAATTCGATTGCACTCAGAACGCATGCAAAAACGATTTTTCTGATGAAGATGAAACGAAGCCAAACTCAAACCCTCAAGAGCACAAATCTAGAGAACCAGACTGCGGTTCAAGCTGAAAATTTGATTGATTGGTCACCACCAGCGAGTGACCAATCGATCAAGCCCCCAGCCCGATCCGGCTGGGAAGCCTGTCCGGCTCTCCAGATTCGCGCTCCTGAAAATCTGAGGCCCGGCTTCGATGCATCTTCACCTTCTGCTTGGGCTTTAACGAAGCACTGCCCAGCAGAACTCGTGCAGAATAAACCGACTTATTTCTGCTTTAGACACTTTTTCCAAAAACTGCACCAGTTTCACCAGCCGAATCTAATAATTTGCGCAGACTATAACAACGTGATAGATCAATTTTCAACACATCCGTTTGCGCGCGTCGCCTAGCGCCTTGTTTATTTGATGATGCATTTGTATCGAAACAGCATTGGAAAATCAGAATCGATGGAGTCCTTATCCGTATCTTCTTCTTCTTCTTCTTTCTGGCGTTACGTCCCAACTGGGACAGAGCCTGCTTCTCAGCTTAGTGTTCTTATGAGCACTTCCACAGTTGTTAACTGAGAGCTTACTATGCCAATGACCATTTTTGCATGTGTATATTGTGTGGCAGGTACGAAGATACTCTTATGCCCTGGGAAGTCGAGAAAATTTCCAAGACGAAAAGATCCTCGACCGGTGGGATTCGAACCCACGACCCTCAGCTTGGTCATGCTGGTCATCCGTATCTATAGAACGCCAAAACATCACCTAGTCCGGTCTGTCTGAACACAATGTTGCATTAACCCTCAAAACACACTAAAATATGAATAACTTTTTTTGTTTCTCAATAGATTTTGTTGTTGAAATTTAAAGGACATCCGAAAAACTCCTCTAGTTAATGTTTAGGAAAACTTGGGAATATGGTCCAAGTGGTTCAGGAGTTTTTACGGCTAGGTGGCGGCAGTAACAAATTTCCTTCAACCTTCTACATCTCGAGACCCTGATAAGTTAGAAGGTTGGTGTCTTCGGCAAAGTTGTGAAGCAGAGCAACGGCGAACTGACAGTGACTTTATTTTAAGACCCTGTTAAACTATCTAGAACATTTGTGTTAGCTTAGCTTAGCTTAGACTGACTACACATATCAATGGTTGCTATTCCGTGATTGACCGAAGTCAGTGAAAATGCACAAAGAATCAATTAGAAGTTCGGCTGGGATTGACCATAATCTTCTTCAGTGTGCATAATTCAGTGCCTCTATTTATACATGGTCAATAACGGCGCCGGCCACGTCAATGCAGTCAGGTGGGATTGGGGGAAGGAATGTTAGTGTGTTACCTTTGCTAATTGGAGACCGTGCCTCTGCATCTCCACAAAGGTTACTGGGAGGAATGTTTGTTAATGGGGAGGATCGTTAAGTCACAGGATTCACTTTGATAAGCAATTTGACCATGATAAATAATTATTTGTGAGATATGAACATGCTTATATGTAAATATAATATTTTCATTTGATATGAACAATATCTATGTAGAGAAAAATTATGCCGACACTTGAGATGACGAACCTTTTGAAGTTTGTTGAATAAAGTGAACATTTCGCAAGTCTACACTTGTAGTGTCGAACCATTCAAAGTTTTTTTTTAATTACAAAATAAAGGTAAAAAGAAAAAGGAGTTTTGAAAAAAAAAATTAGGCATAAATAATCTATGAATCAGAGTTTATGTCGACACTCACAGTGACGAACCTTTCAAAGTTTGTTGAAAAATCATATTTACGTCTCACCGTTGTAACGATTAAAGGTGCAGTCATACATATTTTATAGATTAGAAATAGTAGCATGAAACGAGCTCACCAATTGATCCGTCATTCTTGAGCAGCAACAATCCACATTCAGCTTCACTAGTTTGCTCGGCTATATAAAAGCACTCAGAGAAAATAGGCGCGCGACCCGAGAGGGAAAACAACTGACGACTGCTCAGGCTTTCTTGACGCATTGCCCAGGAGCAAGGTCAACGTCGAAAGATCAAAAAGAACTAATCGAACGCGGCACTTTTTCACTTTACTCGACCGATGCGCGATCATGTTTGATCCGGTCCCCACAAGAGCAAGCGTCATGGTCGAAGGATCAAACACAACTAAGCGATCACGCCACTTTTTCACTTTCACTCGACCGCCGCGCGACATGTTTGATCCTGCCCTCATCGCCAGCCCCCGCATGAGCAAGCGTCAAGGTCAAAGGATCAAACACAACTAACCCCATTAAACATTTGACAGTTCAACACCCGACTAAATTGGTTGAAAAATTGGTCGATTGTTGCACCGACGCTTATGGAAGATTAATACAGGGATCAACCGAATATCACCCGATTTAATAGGGTGGGCCGACGCAATCCTACTAAATAGGTGGATAAATCGGTATTTTTAGTAAAATCCAAACAAGTCGACCTACTAAACACAAGATTTTTTCGGTCACCTGATTTAATCCAAAAGATTAGTCAGTTGATCGCTGTGTTAAACTTCCATAAGCGTGGGTGCAACAATCGGACGATTTTTCAACCAATTTAGTCGGCTGTTGAACTGTCAAATGTTTAATGGGGAAGCGATCGCGGTTTTTTTTTTCACTTTCACTCGACGCGCGACATGTTTAATCCTGCCCCATTAAACATTTGACAGTTCAACAGCCGACTAAATAGGTTGAAAAATTGGACGATTGTTGCACCGACGCTTATGGAAGTTTAACATAGGGATCAATCGAATATCACCCGATTAGATTGGATGTGCCGACGTAATCCTACTAAATAGTTAGAAAAGTCGGTTGATTAAATAAAATCCAACCAAGTCGACCTACTAAACACCAGATTTCGTCGGTCACCCGATTAAATCTGGCGATTAGTCAGTCAATCGCTGTGTTAAACTTCCATAAACGTCGGTGCAACAATCAATCGATTTTTTAACCTATTTAGTCGGCTGTTGAACTGTCAAATGTTTAATGGGGTGCCCTCATCGCCAGCCCCCGCAGGAGCAAGCGTCAAGGACGATGGATCAAACACAACTAAGCGATCACGCCACTTTTTCACTTTCACTCGACCGACGCGCGACATGTTTGATCCTGCCCTCATCGCCGGCCCCCACAGGAGCAAACGTCAAGGTCGAAGGATCAAACACAACTCTAAATTATCTAGAACATTTGTGTTTTCGACAAAGTTGTGTAGCAGCTCAAGGGATATATGGCAGTGACGAATTTGTTTGGAAATTCATTCGCTATGTGGTGATATGTAGAACATCTGTTTGTGATCTTAGGCTCATGCTTTAAGCCGCGTATGTGGTGAGACATAATAGATTAGAGGCGGTTGATCGTCCGGAAAAGAATCCATGCTGATCAGGGCTGATAAATTGCTTGCAGTGAAAGAATAGTCGATCTACTATGACCAGCTCGAAGAGTTTGGAAACAGCACACGGTGATGATATTCCACGATAATTTTCAATATTCTTCCTGTCTCCCTTCTTGTGAACTGGAAACATACACGCATTTTTCCAGCACGCAGGAAACACTTCAGATGATAGAGACTTGTTGAAAATGGTTCGCAGGGGAACGAGTAAGCAGTCAATGCAGTTCTTCAAAAACAGGGAGGGAATTCCATCAGGCCCTAGACACGTTGAAGCTTTTAGCTTACTTGATGCTTCTACAATGGATTCGTTGCTAACAGTCACATCGAGCACTACTAAACCGGTCAACCGAGTATTAACTGATGCTGATGTTATTTGCTGGTCTGACAGAGCTTCGTTAGATAAAGTGCTGGAGAATTTAGAAGCGAACATATTGCAGATGGCTCGTGGATCAGAGGTTACTGTATCGTTCCATTTCATCGAAGAAGGCAATCCGTACTCGTTTCGCTGTTTTTTAACATAATTCTGAAAATATTTTGGATTATTTTTAAGTCTTCGTTGTATGTCGGTCTGATACCGACGAAAACAGTCTCTACTTGCACATTTATATAAACTATTGAGTCTGACGTAATGGTCTCTTTGCTCCTGACTTTTATGTTTAGAATAGGGACGTTCCGATATTGCAAAGTGTCGATATTTTATTATCGAATCAAAGTATCGATACCACCGATATATTGAATCAAAATTGCGATATATCGGAATATCATATGATATATCTGAATGAAGCAAAATTCCTAAATCGCTTAGAGACTGCCGTTTAGTTTTGTTGGATTCGGAAAAAAAATCTTTGAATGCTCAATATTATTGGTATTTTGACCGATATGGAACACATTACAGTACAATTCGAATGGTACCGTGATTCGGGGGCATATTGACCACTGGGGTGAATTTGATCAGGTCGGTTCTAAATAGCATTTCCTTTCAAGGATGCCTAATATTACGCTGTCACTACAGACATTCCAGAAATGAAAAAATGCGGACAAACTTGCACCTTGTCACCTTTATTCATAAAGGAGAGGATCGATGAAGAGAAATCAATTATACGACTTACGCCGTTATTCCAGCATACGCCTAATATGTACCATCAGGTATCCGTCCAAGGTATAAGGAAGGATTTCTAGTTATTTCTATGAAATTGAAGTTATAAAAAGTACTTAAAACGAATTACATACGTTCAATGCATTTATTCAAATCCCTCGTTTACACTTTTACTGTAAAGGTAATAGGTTGTGCCGCAGGTTCTGATGGGGCCGCAATCACACGCATGGGCGGCAACTTACGAATCTTGCGCCCATGTCGACCGTCCTTTCTGTGCCATAATCCCGACCGGGGACGATTACCCAGCTCACGGTTCTTCTGGGCCGAACCAATCGGAGTTTTGTTGTGGTAGATGTTCGAAACACGTCCAACGGTAGCCATGCACGTTTGGTGGAAAGCAAATTCCTGCTTCGATGGAAGTTGCACCACTACCAGGTCACCAAACTTGCGCAGTATAGTTCCATAGGTTCCGGCCGAATGAATTAGATGACACTGCTGACCAGGGTATTTTTCCAAGCAGTGAATCTGCGTTCCGACCTGAAGTGCCCCTAGTGGGTATGCGTCTCCCTCGTTGGCACGCACTAAAATCAAGTTCAAAATTTAATTCAATCTTTGAGAAGCGTATTATTGAGATTATCACAAAAGGCCGAATACATTCTAGCCTACCACAAAAGGCCGAATGCACAGAAGGCCGAATCACAAAAGGCCAAATCACACAAGGCCGAATCACGCAAGGCCGAATCACAAAAAGCCAAATCACAGAATAAAGCTTGGATATGAAAAGAGGTTTTTACACTTATGTTGTACACAATACAACAGCGCGACTACTTAAGCATCAATTATAGAATTTATTTTAGGTGTGTCAGCTAAGAATAGACCAGCTGACACACCCAAAAAACACTAACCATACACTCTTATTCAGCCCATAAACGCATAATTGTCCCATGTGAATAGGAAATCCAGCAGACATGGGACTGATATGCTTTTATGGGCAGTATTCAGCTAGTAATGTTACTTGAGCACCTTGTCCCGCTTACCCTACTGTAAAAATGTCCATAATATTGTAGACAAATGTGCTGAATGTTTGTGGCTTTCACTAAAATTTATTTTAATATTTCGGCCTTTTGTGATTCGGCCTTTTTGTGATTCGGCCTTTTTGTGATTCGGCCTTTTTGTGATTCGGCCTGTTGTATGTTTCGGCCTTTTGTGATTTGGCCTTATGTGATTCGGCCTTTTGTTATTCGGTCTTTTGTGGTAGACCCGTATCATTTCACTCAAAAAGCCGTAAAGCACCAATTTTCGACGCAGCATTAGTTTTTGACCAATTCTTACGATTTTAGCCTACTTTGTATAGAAATACAAAAATTGGCACAGAATTTTTGTAGGACGAAAATTAGTGCTTTTCCTCTATAGTCAGACTCTACTTCATATTCGTACCAGGGCACTGTTTTATTTATATCAAGTTGGTAAAAAAAACTAACAAATAATATCAATACAGAGCTATAATAAGGGCCGCAGCCACGACAGAGGTGAAAAAACAACAACAATATAACCTGGTGAGATCGTATATAACCTATCTAACCTTTATAACCTTGTACCTTTTGAAACCGCTAAATACGTGCCAGGGTCGAAAATCTAATTTTCGGCTCAGGAAGTGTGGAATCGTTTCAGATATCCATTTGATATTTAGGTGTTTTCATGCGAAGCTTACTGTTAATGAAAATGACCTCAAACGCACACACAGCGTTGCCAACCTTCCAGACTTGTCTGGAATATTCCAGATTTTTGAGGTCCCATTTTACAAAAATCTGGAAGATCCAGATAATTTTTTTAATGAATTTGTAAGGTTTTGTAAATAATTTGTAAGGTTCTCCATATACGACGTTGACGATCCAGACTTTTCCAGACAAATTTTCAAATTCTTCCAGATTTTTGTCAAAATGACTTGGCTTCCCTGCGCACACAGCAATATTGTAAATATGTGCACCGAGAAAATATGAAATAAGATAAAGAATTATGTAAGATAAACAATTATGCAGTGGCGTCTCGTCCTAAGGTGCACTCGGTGCACTGCACAGTCAAAGATTTCAAACTAACAAATTAAATATATATATATTATAATTCTCAATACTCTCAATACTACCAACATTCATAATGTGTAGTTGCTTGAAAATGTTGTTTGATTTCTTCACCTTCAATTGGTGCATCGCCCTCAGTGAACAAACCGTTTGATTCTCCCCTTCATGGTCTTGCTCAACCAGCAATCGAAAACAGCAAAGTAAACAAGACAAACTGCATGCGTCTCCATCGTATTGCAGAGAATGTTCATTTCAGCCGTGCACTTTTTCTTGTGCACGAAAATAGCGTGTATGGACACAGCAGGAATGTGCATTTGTATTGGCATTTCTAGAGCAACAGTGGCGTTGTATAGGTAAAATCCGGTTCACTCCAATTTGTGCACCCAAGAGAGAAATTGCCCATGACGCTCGCATTGGTTTGCAAGAATTGAGAAAGCGCGCGCAACTGGCGTCACCACGTCTGCTGTTGGAAGAGAAAGCGTCAACGCCATACATGCTTTGTGTGTATGTATGTATGTTGCATGGAGCTTCCAGGTGTCGCGCGATAGTAGGCGCAATATTGATTGGAACCAAAACTAGATGTTATAAACATATTGGCCAAATTGATTATGTTTCATCTATTGATTACACACAATTTATGTGGCTTTGAATTGATTTATAAACTATGTGTGAATATAGTTTTTCTTGCTCAACAGACCGACAACTGATAAATTGCAGTTGGCGTAAAGTCGATTTCATCGTTCAACAGTCAGTCATCATTTCACTTAAAAGCTTTGATGTATCAACAAAAGTATACAAAGAGATGTACCAGCGCTGGACATCGTCAAAAAGCTAAGATACCGTGATACAATTGACAAGCTGTAAATAATAAGAATTATTATATAGCATAACAACGTTAGGAATAGTGAAAAGCCACGAAATCCACGGAATTTATCCTTCATCGCGAAACTTGGAAAATAACGCGTAAATAGTTGAATTCTGAAGGTTTATATGATAATCTCAGAAAAGTTCAGATGTTTGCTCATAAGAATGGTTTATTTATTCGTAAGCCGAGTATTATATACATAAATGTGCTAATCGTGATTCGGCCTGTTGTATGTTTCGGCCTTTTGTGATTTGGCCTTATGTGATTCGGCCTTTTGTTATTCGGTCTTTTGTGGTAGACCCGTATCATTTCACTCAAAAAGCCGTAAAGCACCAATTTTCGACGCAGCATTAGTTTTTGACCAATTCTTACGATTTTAGCCTACTTTGTATAGAAATACAAAAATTGGCACAGAATTTTTGTAGGACGAAAATTAGTGCTTTTCCTCTATAGTCAGACTCTACTTCATATTCGTACCAGGGCACTGTTTTATTTATATCAAGTTGGTAAAAAAAACTAACAAATAATATCAATACAGAGCTATAATAAGGGCCGCAGCCACGACAGAGGTGAAAAAACAACAACAATATAACCTGGTGAGATCGTATATAACCTATCTAACCTTTATAACCTTGTACCTTTTGAAACCGCTAAATACGTGCCAGGGTCGAAAATCTAATTTTCGGCTCAGGAAGTGTGGAATCGTTTCAGATATCCATTTGATATTTAGGTGTTTTCATGCGAAGCTTACTGTTAATGAAAATGACCTCAAACGCACACACAGCGTTGCCAACCTTCCAGACTTGTCTGGAATATTCCAGATTTTTGAGGTCCCATTTTACAAAAATCTGGAAGATCCAGATAATTTTTTTAATGAATTTGTAAGGTTTTGTAAATAATTTGTAAGGTTCTCCATATACGACGTTGACGATCCAGACTTTTCCAGACAAATTTTCAAATTCTTCCAGATTTTTGTCAAAATGACTTGGCTTCCCTGCGCACACAGCAATATTGTAAATATGTGCACCGAGAAAATATGAAATAAGATAAAGAATTATGTAAGATAAACAATTATGCAGTGGCGTCTCGTCCTAAGGTGCACTCGGTGCACTGCACAGTCAAAGATTTCAAACTAACAAATTAAATATATATATATTATAATTCTCAATACTCTCAATACTACCAACATTCATAATGTGTAGTTGCTTGAAAATGTTGTTTGATTTCTTCACCTTCAATTGGTGCATCGCCCTCAGTGAACAAACCGTTTGATTCTCCCCTTCATGGTCTTGCTCAACCAGCAATCGAAAACAGCAAAGTAAACAAGACAAACTGCATGCGTCTCCATCGTATTGCAGAGAATGTTCATTTCAGCCGTGCACTTTTTCTTGTGCACGAAAATAGCGTGTATGGACACAGCAGGAATGTGCATTTGTATTGGCATTTCTAGAGCAACAGTGGCGTTGTATAGGTAAAATCCGGTTCACTCCAATTTGTGCACCCAAGAGAGAAATTGCCCATGACGCTCGCATTGGTTTGCAAGAATTGAGAAAGCGCGCGCAACTGGCGTCACCACGTCTGCTGTTGGAAGAGAAAGCGTCAACGCCATACATGCTTTGTGTGTATGTATGTATGTTGCATGGAGCTTCCAGGTGTCGCGCGATAGTAGGCGCAATATTGATTGGAACCAAAACTAGATGTTATAAACATATTGGCCAAATTGATTATGTTTCATCTATTGATTACACACAATTTATGTGGCTTTGAATTGATTTATAAACTATGTGTGAATATAGTTTTTCTTGCTCAACAGACCGACAACTGATAAATTGCAGTTGGCGTAAAGTCGATTTCATCGTTCAACAGTCAGTCATCATTTCACTTAAAAGCTTTGATGTATCAACAAAAGTATACAAAGAGATGTACCAGCGCTGGACATCGTCAAAAAGCTAAGATACCGTGATACAATTGACAAGCTGTAAATAATAAGAATTATTATATAGCATAACAACGTTAGGAATAGTGAAAAGCCACGAAATCCACGGAATTTATCCTTCATCGCGAAACTTGGAAAATAACGCGTAAATAGTTGAATTCTGAAGGTTTATATGATAATCTCAGAAAAGTTCAGATGTTTGCTCATAAGAATGGTTTATTTATTCGTAAGCCGAGTATTATATACATAAATGTGCTAATCGTTTAGTTTCAAGTTAAACGTCTTTCTTCTTGCTTAAATTTTGTATTGATAATATGATATTAAACTTATTATCTCAGTTCGCAAAATACGAAAAATGCTTGAAATTTACGCATATAAAGGTCATTTTTACTGTAAATACACATTTTTATGTCAAATATTATCAAACTATGGGACCGCGATTAATACGCAAAATTTTTCTTTCATCGCCTTGGTACCAGCGAAATTTTGAGAATTTTCATTGTCCCTAAACATTGTATATTGGAATCATCCAAAATTCTTAAAACATACAACTAGTGATTGAAACGAAGAAAACAAACAAAAAATAGTTCCAATGAGCAACAAATATAATAGCTTCCAGACACTTCAAGATTGCATACAGTATTGGAAATTACATTTTAAGCTGAAATACATTTAAAAAAATCAATTGAAAAATTCGTATTCATAATTCAAAATAAACGGTTTGTGCGAGTCAGTGCACAGGTAATCAAATTCCTCACGGGACGCCTCTGCAATTATGTAAACAATTATTTCAACTCAAACCTCTCCGTCAATGTCATTTTTAAAGAAGACCTGTTCACAAAAATGTACTTAACTGTTAGTCTTTTTTTGGATTTTATAATAAACATCATTGAAGAAGTGGTAGAAGTTTTTTCATTTGTTTACTTTTAAGTTGCTGAAAATGTTGTCTAATACATATAGGCTATGTTATAAAGAACTTACAATGTTGTATGTTTGGAATTTTATAAGCGTAAATTTGTAATTGGGTCAATTTGAGATACAAATTTATGATTGTCAAATAATAATGTACATCCATGACCATTCTTAATAAACTATTGGAAATACAACATATTGGATATTTTTTTATTAACATGATATGAAAACAGAACCCTGTACGAATATGAAATTCAGACACTGTATAGTATACCAACCTGGAATCCTGGGGATGAATCTCGATGTTTTGATCAAATCTCCAGCCTTCATGTTTTCTGTGGCAATTATATACTTCAGTTCATCTCCTACGGCGACCAGCGCTACCTTCGCTGTTCGGCACCCGTCGTGGATCACGTCGATAACCTTTTCGATCTGTGGTGGTCCTTCCAGGGGCCCGTCGCGAACCCATTTTATCCAGTGATATTTATGCTTGATGCCACCGCCAATGCCTTTAGCAATGAGCCGTCCCGTGTCGGGATCTCGGCCGGCCAAATTGGTTACCTTCAGTGGTTCCACGGTGTATTGCTCCGGATAGTGGACGATTCTACGATAAGCTTTCCCCGTTCCCGGTTTAGGTTTATTCATCACCCGGGCTAAGCTCTCAGTGGAAATGTTCGATACTTTTATTGCACGCACATCATTGGCAATCGATTTGATTGCCAAATTTTGAAATAACCTGGCCAAAGACGCCATCCGGACTATTTTACCACCAATCAGCCTGTTTATGCAATCACGAAACTCCACTCACCAGACTGAGCTGTTTCAAAATCACGCACCGCAATGTTTACGGGTTTCAACTGTTTTGACATTTGGATCAAAGTTACTTATAAGAAAAGGTATGCGTTTGTGGTTCTGTGTTGAAATGACCCAGTAGTTTAGATCAATAGGTCCCTATAGGAGGGAGAAACCAATACAAAATTTCTCTACGTCACAGTGAGCCGAGATTTTGCTGTCACGAACTGTCACTGTGAGCCCGGATCTTAAACAATGGACAAACATGATAAAAGCGCGTAATTAGCTTAAGCATATTTTTGCATTTCATCAAAAGTAGCAAAAATCGAATTAGAATCAATTCATAGGTACACATTCAAAAGTAACTTCACGAGAGCACCGTTTATTCTTATTGAATGTAACGTATTAACACAGACAAACAGACGTCACACTCTCATCATTGTCCATCGACCACCTTTTCAAAAATATGGTAGGTGGCCAATCCGCCACCAGCAGCGCTTGCATCGTTTTTGTTCGTGTTTGATGTTTACACACTACCGCCATCTGTTGGTCTGTCGGCCAAACACGGCGGTTTTAGCATTGGGCGTACATATCCTCGTGACTATAATTTTGATCGAGATTTGTTACCACAGAAAAACAGACGTCACACTCTCATCATTGGCCATCGACCACATTTTTAACGGTCGGTTCAAAAATATGGTAGGTGGCCGATTCACCACCCGCAGCGCTCGCATCGTTTTTGTTCGTGTTTGACGTTTGCACACTACCGCCATCTGTTGGCCAATCGGCCAAACACACCGATTTTAGCATTGGGCGTACATGTCCTCGTGACTATGATTTTGATCGACATTTGTTCTAAGTGTTACGTCTGTTTGTCTGTGGTGTTGCGTCTGTTTGTCCGTGGTATTAAAATGAGGCTTTTTCTACTGTTTTCATTAAAACTGAAAATTAAACGCATAGAAAACTGTGGCCCGTTTTTCAATGTTTGTCCAGAAAAATCGAAGGCACACAACAAATGACAACTAGCGATTTTCACTAAGTCTGCCTTGATTGTCGTTGGCAAACTGGAGTAATCTTGCAACTTGGAAAACAATTGTATCCAATTTCGTGTGTGGTATCTGTGTCTCCCTCCCAGGTTTAGACCTGAGAGGGAGAAACCAATACAAAATGTCTCTACGTCACAGTGAGCCTAGATTATGCTGTCACGAACTGTCACTGTGAGCCCGGATCTTAAACAATGGACAAACATGATAAAAGCGCGTAACTAGCCAAAGCATATTTTTGCATTTCATCAAAAGTAGCAAAAATCGAATTAGAATCAATTCATGCACATTCAAAAGTAACGTCACAAGGGTGCCGTTTATTCTAATTGATTGTAACGTACTGGAATGAGGCTCTTTTTACTGTTTTCAATAAAACTGATAATTGAACGCATAGAAAATTGTGGCCCTTTTTCAATGTTTGTCCAGAAAGATCGAAGGTACACAACAAATGAAAACTAGCGATTTGCACCAAGCCTGCCTTGATTGTCGTTGGCAAACTGGAGTTATCTTGCAGTTTGGAAAAATGTTGTATCAAATTTCGTGTGTAGTATCTGTGCCTCCCTCCCAGGTTTAGACTAGTGATCAGTGATCCTTACTACACGCAAACAAATTTTGTTGTAGGGTAACCAATATATGTTGGACCCCCAGGGCCATTTTCCTGCATAATTCCCAGTTTTAATCGAAAGACCATTATGATCAAAACAGTTTCTAAAAACAACAAATATTGGTCGAAAAAATATTGGAAATGAAAATACAGTCGAAGCTTGTTATAACGACATCGTAAGGGACCGTCGTAATTGAGAAAAGTTATCCAGATTTTTACGAGCGATAATGGCTGCCACAAGTAGGCTCGCTTTCTGGTAGGGATTGGTCGATTTGACGTTTGGCATGGGTCCGCTCATACAAAACGACCCAAGCCAAACGTCAAATCGATCAATCCCTACCAGAAAGCGAGCCTGTTTGTGGCAGCCATTAGCGTTTTTAAAAAGCTGGATAAAGAATAGTTTTAACATTAAATTATTTTTCGAGGACCGAAAAATGTCGCTATAGAGAGCTTTCGTCGCTATAAGAAGTACCGCAATAACGAGTTTTGACTGTAGTTACTTATAATCATGGATATCAACCAATCTACACCTGGTATGAAATTCAAAATGTAGTAGACTGCAGCAGTAATTTGGTATATTTCTCTGTTTGTTACAAAAATCTCTGATTCCTGCCGGTGTAGAACTTTTAGTATATGCAAATCCGAGCTCCCGAAAATAAACTTAATGGCTAAAACTCAAAAAAAAAAATGGTTCGAATGACGTATAGAACGAATTACCTGAAGCAATTTTGGACAAATTTGTGAAATGAATCGAGGAAAAATTACCAATTCGACATATTTAGATTATCAAGTAAATATTAAAAGATTGAAGTCGTCCTTTCTAACAAATATCAATTTATTAGATGAAAATTGATTGCTGAATTGCATGCACAGTATTTAATTGTAGAAATGGGTTTTGTATAGAAGAAGTCGACCAAAGTCGTGGAAAATATAAGGATAACTCTTAATTCGTGGAGAAGTATGGTTCATTGTTTATTGGAATTTCTAGTGTATTTTCTTAAATTATTTCTAGTAAAGATACTGCAAGGATTTTTTTACTTACTTACTGTACTAACTTAAATTTTAACGCAAATCCTTGACGAGTATCCGACAAACTCTTTTTTTGGTTAGTATGCTTATGTCTTTTATAACAGCCTTTTTTGAGGTTCTTTCAGAGAATAGATTACACACTTAGATCAAATTACTGGGGTCGGCAAAATTTAACTGGGTTTTGGAACTACCGAAAAAGTCAGTAAAATGGAAACTGTCGCCACGCGTAATTAAAAAGCAAATTTCACCATGTTTTATTTTTTATCGATATATGATATAAAAAGAAAGCTCTCTGCAAAATTTCAGTAAAAAATCTTTGTATTTCGATTTCTAACATTTATTTTTAGTTTACTGACTTTTTCGGTAGTTCCAAAACCCAGTTATTTTTACCGAACAGATTGAATGTGTAAACAATCCTGTAGCCGAGGATTACTGCAATAGAAAGTTCACTAATTTCATTCAGCTGGTCTGTCAACTATTGGTTCTGGGTAGTAATTTTTTATAGGCCTTTTCATGTGACAGGTCCGTCTATGCATTTGTTTACATCGGTGGAAGACCGGTGCATACACGAGGCTGTCATTCATAGAAGAACTGTCAAAGAGCTTCCCGATCAGCTGTTTTGGAACGTCATGTGAATAGGCCTATAAGAGAGATTCGCGGAAGCTGACATTTCTGTCGAAGTGTGAGCCAATCGAGCAGCGAGAGCTGTCAAAGTGTGAGCCAAACGAACATGCGTTATGTTTGTTTTGAACTTTTCTTGAGGAGTAATGTAATCCGCTTGAAATTATTTCGGTAAAAGTAATTTTGCATGAAGCAAAAATATTAAATATTTTTCTTTTTTTTAATTTTTGTCAATGCGATTTTTAGTTGTTGATTTTTTCGATTGTTTATTAGTTTAGATATGTAGCTCAAAGATCTATAACGAAACAAAATAGACTTTTTAGCAATGAGGAAGTCATGTCCGTGTTACAATATTATTCTCGACGCCGACGCAAAATCAGCACTGCTGGTCTGTTGCCAAATCATCCTATTTTACTTCCGCTTATCTCTCTATAAAGGATCACTAGTTCTGGGTTTTGCCAAAATGTATTTAAATATCTCCGCCAGAAAATTCAGTCCAAAGTTGCTTACCGAATTTTGTCAGGATCTTCTCTTGTTTCCCATTTTCCGTTGGAAATGTCTATTATCTTTAGAATAACAAAAATCTGTTTCTTACTGTTTGAGTTTTTAACTCTGATCCAGCGTATAGCTTTTTATCATCCAATCATTAAGTGACCAGACGTTCCGCTTTTCGCGGGACAGTCCCGCATTTCGATCATTTGTCCCGCGCTGAAAAGTGTCCCGCGAAATGTCCCGCATTTTACTCAAATCATTAAAATGCCCCGCATATCTAGCGCAATTATTATAATTATCTATTGAAGTAGTTACGTTTCGAATTCTACGGCCACCAATGAAATGGTTCATTTGCAGCAAGCATCTCTGTGAGCCATATAAATCAAGGCAACTTTTTGTCCCACATTTTAGAGAGATGGACCAACTCTCAGAAAGACAGAAAATCATCGGGCTAATCTAAGGTTTTTAGTGCACAAACAATTCAACTTATTCTAAAATTTTCGTAAAATATAATGGTGTGCAATCAGTGAAAATCAACCTATCAGAAAAATTGAAGAGCTTTGATTTTTTTTATATTTTAAACAATATATTCAAAGTGTCACACTCATGATCTCACTTTACTGTTATACAATTCTCTAAGAATGCTACTCAGTGTTTCGTGAAAACCATTTACAAGAATCTGTAATAATCTTGCTCTGGATTCTGTCATATAAGGTACAGTTTCTAGAGATGGTCGGGTTCCACATTTTTCAAACCCGAACCCGACCCGTACCCGACATATTTTATTTCTTCAAACCCGGACCCGACCCGAACCCGAGAAAATAATTGAAAAGAAAACCCGGACCCGACCCGAACCCGAAAATATTTCGCTGTTGAAACCCGAACCCGACCCGAGACCCGAAAAAAAAACTGTAAGAAAAACCCGAGTTCACAAAGATGATAAATTCATCGTTTCTGATGCATAGGAAAGCTTTCTGGTAGTAACTATGTTTACAATTCTCACCAAACCCGACCCAAACCCGACTCAACCCGACTTTTTTCAAGCCCGAACCCGACCCGTACCCGATAATTTTGTAGCCTTCAAACCCGACCCGAACCCGAGCCCGAAAAATTTCAAATTTTAAAACCCGTTGGGTTTTGGGTTTGAAAACCCGAGACCCGACCATCTCTAACAGCTTCCCATCAGAATCTCGACTTAGATTCTGAAATTCCTGTGGGTTTGAGAATGCCATGCTGTCCAGAAATTTGGAAACTCCACTTTACAATTATATAAGCAAACTACTAAGAATCTTGTCAGAACATCATTAAGATTTATGTGAGTACATATTTTTCTAAATTTTCAAAGAAATATGTTCCAAAATCTGTGTCCTGATATTCATAGGAGTTCTGCTAAGTACCTACTCTGTAAGCCTTGTCAAGATTTCATTTGCAATAAACACTAAAAAAACAGTACTTTGACGTCAAAAAGCTACTCATGCTTTATTAACGTTCAAGGATCCGTTATCTTAATTTTCGTCATCATCGACACTTCTACAGCAGTTTTACAGTTCAAAACTGAAAGTTGTTCGACGAAAATATGTTCACTGTGTTTCAGTTAGAGAATAGAATACAACGAACATATTTTCATGTAAACTTTCATGATTTTAAACGAAAAAAACGGTTTAGTAAAATTTTAAAATTGATGACGGATCCTGCCCCCTGGGTCCCGCTTTTGAGCAAACTACATCTGGTCACTTTATCAATCACAAAAATAGTGACTTCAGCTACCATTTTTTTCTGAAAACTGTGTATTTTTTATGCAAATAGTGACATTTCAGTGAACAGGTCGAAAAAAGTGACCAATTCACTCGCTACCAGCCCTGCAAAAACGACACACAAAAAACCGCCACTTCTTTACACCTAAAATATCAAAATAAGATTACGCGCTATCTACTAAAATTGATCAAAATTTTCGAATAGTCAATGCTCAATAACTTTTTTCACAAGCATCGGATTGCTTTGTGGTCTTCGACAATGTTGTTCATCGTAAAAATACCTATCGAGATCTGTATTCAGCTTTTTATAGAGGATTATGGGCGACCTCTGGCGATTTTTCTTTGCCTAAGTAAGTTTTCCCATAGTAAATCCTATACAAACTTTGAACGGCTGGCGCTAAAATATAGTTTTACCGATCGAGCTGAAATTTTGCACAGTTGTTATGGGACCTAGAAGCGAACTAAAAAATTGACTGGAGCTAGAATCTAATTTTTGCATATAAGCGTGTCCCAGGCTATCCTGCATCCTGCCCATAGGCTAAAATATATTTGATGTTCGGTGATCATTGGCATTAAGAGCAACGTGTCTGTTTGGCCCCACATCTCGCTAAATATTTTCGCGTTTGGCTTCTATGTGTTTTGGAGCATGCGTCTTTCAAGCTACATATACAAATGTAGGCGGCAATGCAAAATGCATTATGCAGAGCCAGTATTTTTGCATTGATAACAGAACCAGCAACTGATTAGGTATGTTAACCATGCCAACAAATATTTTATTATGGTAGGTTTGTTCAACAAATTCTGGCTAATGTGCTGTATGAGAACACATTTGATTTTGTACTGAAGATATCTGTACCATCATAAATCGTACCTTATTTGCGCACCGGTTCGCTTTGGCTATGATAAAGATGACTGATCGCAATTTGTTTTTTTTTTATTTTCGCTACAGTCGGCGATTGTTTGCGATTTGTGAAAAATAATAGGTTGATGGTATGTGTGTTTGCCCGAAAGGCTGTCGTAGTTTGTCGTCTACAACAGAGATAGTGAAAGCCCTGATATGATTAAATTGGGTACATCGTCATTATTCACTTGATACGAACTGCTGCTGCGAAAATGGTGCTGACAGAGGCAACTTCTAGTACCTTCAACTATTTTGCTTTTGGAAGCAATCTCTTCTTGAAACGGATTCGCATGGAAAGCCCCAGTGCAGTGAGAAAAGGAATAGGATATTTGGAGGTAACAGAGTGCATTATTAACCAAAGGGTTTGGTGTACAAATCTTCATCATATCCGCAGGATTATAGACTAGACTTTTTCCACTATGCTGCACGATGGCGAGGCGCGCCTGCGACAATCGTTGAAGACAAAGGTCACCGAGTGTGGGGAGCAATCTGGCAAATCAATATAGAAAACCTTCCTGACCTGGACAAACAGGAAGGAGTTCACAATCAGGTTTACAAGCCTCTTACTTTGCCTATTCGTACCTCATCTGGTGAAGTGCTCCAATGTCGCATATATCAACTCGTAAAAAATCCACCAAAACTAGAAGGTACTGAAAGTGGTCGACCATTTGAGCGGCAGCCGTCGAAAACGTATATGAATATCATCGTTCGAGGAGCGATAGAATCTGGACTACCGTCGGATTACGTGGAAAAGTTGAAAACAATTAAGCACAATGGACACTCTGGTGATCCACACTTTGAAATCGATTTGGCTGTGCAGGATAAATTGCCTTAAATATTGATGTTATTCTATAATATACTAGCTAATTGAACGCGAAATAATTGTTTTCGACTACGCATAGCGATGGTCAAATGAAAAATAAATCTCATTATTACTTTTCTAATGATTTTTTTATATCGCTTTATCTTTAGGTCAGCAAAAAAAAAACCCTTTAGTTTGAGAATTTTATAAGGACTATGACCAAATAAATTTGTAAAATCCTCTAATTTTCTGTAGCTTTATTTTCATCCTTGAAATGTTATAGTATATTGAAAATATGATTCAAAATTATTGTACCATTGTTTATAAGAAGAAGAATTCTGCAGACTCCTGAAAATATAACTCAAGGAGTATACTGTTCATATTCACATAACAGTCCCATTTATAAGAAAATCCCATAGAACAAAGGCTGATATACCTTGGCCGACCAACAACCAATCTCTGCATTGAAATGTACAGAGAACGTTCATTGCCCTTGGCCTCAACCACTTTTTTACCCGGAACCTCCTTAAGGGCTGTCCATAAATCACGTTTTCTTCGGTATCCTTCCCCCCCCCCCCTCGTAGTCTTTTGAACGTACAAAGATATAAAAAAGGATAGATCGTAGTCATCTGAATGATTTTCTACAACGAGCTAGCAAAGTGTGGCGATACCACGAATAATTGAATTCAAAAACGAAATAATTACAGATTATAGTTCAAGTTGTACAGATTAACTTGCTGTTATTGAATTTGTTCCTTGAAATACCGTCTATGCTGAGGATCCTTGAACTTGACTCTTTCACTTCGTTCTGGTCTGCGGAGCGAGTTTGTTTCGGACCGGCAAATCATCAACCTAGCAATTTCCGTGACTACAGTGAGTTTTTAAACCACATCAGTAAAGTTTCGTCGAGCGACCCAAACCGGTGACCCCCGAATGAGTGGCGCGCACGTTACCGACCATTGTTAATGACCATCGTTGTGACGGCTGTGCCCCATGAGCAAGTCCACGAATCCAGTGTGAGGCGCCGTTGATAACGGCATAAGCGAGCAGTAGTAGCGAAGTCCGGAGGAGAACCGCGTGTCGTCCACGTGAGGTGCCGTAGCAACAGCAGCAACATGCCTCCACGCAAGTAAAGCCAAACCGTGAGTTCTTATTTTTCTATCCCATGCCCATGGTGAATTTCGCTCCTAGCCTAAGGTGAATCGCTAGCGTGGACACACCGTTCATTTTGGCACTATCGTTCGTCCCGCGTCGGTAGTCGGCAACATAATGTGCAGCCCTGATGAACACCACAAGTCGCACCGCACCCTAATGAATTTATCGCACACAAAAGAGAAGAGAGCACTAAGACTATCGAAATACATAGGGATCACTTAGGCGGCATCCACAAATTACGTAACGCTCTAGGGGGTGGGGGAGTCGGCTCAAGCGTTACGGCTCATACAAAAATTCGAAATTTTTCTTACAAAAAGCGTTACGGAGGGGGGGGGGTCAAAAATTTCCAATTTTAGCGTTACGTAATAAATGGATGCCACCTTATGAAAATTCTACACAATAAATCGGGTTGTAAATCATAGCTTTGCATTATGTAACCAAAATTTGAAACCAAAAAATGTTTTCGTGGCTACCTGGAATCGAACCAAGGACCTTGCGATCGTAAGACCCGTGCGTACATCACGGACCTATCGACACCTTGATATGAAGTGATGCTAAAACGATACATACAGCGTTGCAATAATCGTTCCACCTTTCATAAGGCGTAATGTATGAATTTCGATAGGGGGTGGTACACAAATTATGTAACGCTAAATTTCAACTTTTTTGATCCGTCCCCCCACTTCTTTTGACACATTTTTTTTAAGTCCTTCGGAATTTTTGTAAGGCTTGTCACGCTTGGCTTGACCACCTCCCTCCCCCCTCGGAGCGTGACGTAATTTGTGCATGACCCCTAGTCTAGTTCACAGCGTGAGAGAGTAGCTAAATAGAAGAAGGAAATGAAGAAGAACTAGGCCTAGAGAGCAATATTGTTAATGTGAACAGAACTGAATTGTCGATATAATAGAAGTTAAGAAATGAATTGAACCCAAGTAACCACAAGCATTATATCATTGCATTAATTTGATCGAAAGTCAGCATTTGTTGCATTAATAATGTTATCATGCATTTATTCAATAACTGTCAAGCAATGATCCATTTTATGACCATTATAAATGTTTTGTAGCATTATTTTAATTCAGCATTAAGAGACGAACCAGCCAAGGGCTGAAAGTCTCTATAATAAAGATATAAAATAATAATTCAGCATTATGTTGAGCATTTAGAGTGAATATACAGTTAGGCTGTCATACAAGATTACGTAACCTTATTAAAAGCACTCGAATCTGTAATAAATAAGTAAGACAGTCGAGAACGTTCGCACTTGCTCGTTACGTTTTGTTGGATATGCTTAGCTTAGCTTAGACTGACTACACATATCAATGGTTGCTATTCCGTGATTGATCGAAGTCAGTGAAAATGCACAAAGAATCACCTAGGAGTTCGGCTGGGATTGGCCATAATCTACTTCTATTTATTTATTTATTTATTTATTCAGCCTCTATTTATACAGGGCCAATAACGGCGCCGGCCACGTCCTTGCAGTCAGGTGGGATTGGGGGAAGGAATGTTAGTGTGTAACCTTTGCTATTTGGAGACCGTGATTGCCTCTGCATCTCCACAAAGGTTACTGGGAAGGATGTTTGTTAATGGGGAGGATCGTTGGGTCAAAGGATTCACTTTGATAAGTGATTAGACCATGATAAATAGCTTTTTGTCAAATATAAATATGCTTTTATAAAAATATAATATTTTCATTTGATATGAACAATTTCTATGTAAAGGAAAATTATGCCGACACTTGAGGTGACGAACCATTCAAAGTTTGTGGAACAAATATCTAAATGTAACATTCCTACAGCTGTCAGGACGAAAGCATGTGTTATTATATTTTACTTATTTGAAAAGAAACAAAAACTCGATTGGCTGGAACATCATAGAACACTCTTATTCTTATGCCGACACTTACAGTGGCGAACCATCCAAAGTTTGTTGAATAAAGTGAACCTTTCGCAAGTCTACACTTGTAGTGTCGAACCATTCAAAGTTTTTTTTTTATAATTACAAAAATAAAGATAAAAAGAAAGGGGTGTTTTGAAAACAAAAAAATGTTAAACATAAATAATATTCATGAATTAGAGTTTATGTCGACACTCACAGTGACGAACCATTCATAGTTTGTTGAAAAATCATATTTACGTCCTACCGTTGTATCGATTAAATGTGCAGTCATAAATATTTTATAGATTAGGAATAGTAGCATGGAACGAGCTCACCAATTGATCCGTCATCCTTGACTGAGCAGCAACAATCTACATTCAGCTTAACTCGTTTGCTCGGCTATATAAAAGCACTCAGAGAAAATAGGCGCACGACCCGAGAGGGAAAACAACTGACGACTGCTCGGGCTTTCTTGACGCACTGCCAAGGAGCAATCGTCAAGGTCGAAGATCAAAAAGAACTAACCGATCGCGGCACTTTTTCACTTTACTCGATTGACGCGCGACATGTTTGATCCTGCCCTCGTCACCCGCTCCCGCAGAAGCAAGCGTCAAGGTCGGAAGATCAAACAGAACTAACCGATCGCGGAACTTTTTCACTTCACTCGACCGACGCGCGATATGTTTGATCCTGCCCTCGTCATCCGCTCCCGCAGAAGCAAGCGTCAAGGTCGAAAGATCAAACAGAACTAACCGATCGCGGAACTTTTTCACTTCACTCGACCAACGCGCGACATGTTTGATCCTGCCCTCGTCACCCGCTCCCGCAGGAGCAAGCTTCAAGGTCGGAAGATCAAACAGAACTCCTCGATACGTTTTGTTGAATATGGAAGAAGAACAATTTGTATAATGAAATGAATTTCTTCCATCTCGAACCCCCATTTCATGATCTAAGGATATATGTATTCATTCAGAATTATGTTGTATTTTGTCTATGAGACTCTTTTATTCATATGAAGTGAGAAGAAATGTCGATCAATTTCTCTCCACTGAAATCTTTCCAATGCGCTAGGGCTTTGTTTTGTGGGTTAAGTTCTGTTATTTCCTCTACGCGAAAGAATGGTGATCAAATTCTTTCCATTGATGTTTCATTTGGTGAGGAAAGGAAATCACTGTTGACCAATCGCCGAAGAGAATTCTTTTTATTCGTAATAACTGGGCGAATAGTAATGGTTAACACACACAATGGCTTCGTTTATAAGGAACTTTTATTCTACCTTATCACATCAGCAGCTTTAGCACAGGACACCAACGCATCAGGCATCCAGCACACCATCATCCTAGTTGTGGGTTCGAATCCTGATTCCAACAAAAAAAATCATTGAGATAGTAAAGAAAAACCATTGGACTTATTTTGTTTACTTTCAACGCATGCCCTAAACATACATTATTTTAAGCTTTTATACATCATGAACCCTAAAAATACAACCATAAATGCTTTAGTAGAGCTTGTGCATTAAAATTGCTTTACCAAGTATTGCATTAATTTGGTTGTTGTGGGGCCCTTTTCCACTTTAATTATGCTTTATAAAGCTTTTAAAGATTATGCCTTCAAAACAAAATCTGATAGCACACTATAGAGCAAAGTATTCATATACAGCTTCGTAGTTACTTGGGAATATAGCGTGAAATGAAGGTGAAGAAGTTTGAATTCAAAGTAAATGCTTTTGAATAAATGAATACACTGCAGGTTAAAACTGTTTGAACAAACTTCTAAACATCTAGAGAAGTAAATGTAAGGTACCGTAGGGTAAGTGAATACAGAAAAATCAATAGTCTACTTCATTGTTATTTTCAGCTAACGTGAATAATGTAACTCTAACTTTTTTTCTGTGGATAACAAATGAGGAACGAATATACTTCAAAATCGTTATTTCTTTCGATTATTCTTATAGTTATGTATTGTATATTACACACTTAAACAGATATCATGTGTTCAATAATCATTTTTACCGAAACGGTTCGGTAATCAACTGAAATACCGATTTTTCGGTAATTGGCCATGTTTTGACAGCGATCCTGGACGAAAATTACTGAACGCAATCGAGCTGTCATCTTTTTTACTGTATAGTCTGTTAAATTGCTATATTACTGAATTCGGTAAAATATTTACCCTTATAGGGACTTGAAAATTTGCGCCAAATAATGTAAGTGGATCAGCTATAAAAAAAAACTCTATTCTAAAAACAAATGTGATGTAATCATGTATAGTAAGAATGATATTACTGTTACTCTTGTCATAAGTGCTATGTTATATATTTTGATAGCTTTAAAATTCAAAAAAATCTTAATGTTATCAGAATGTTATGAAAAAATAGCTGTCCCTTTTTTTTTAATCAAAATATTATTAAAAAATACTTGTACATTAGTTTCATTATCAGGGTGTCCATTCTAAATCCGTTTTCCAATTCCCGAATTTTTCCCGGATGTCCAAGAAAATAAAAATACGGATGACTATCCTGCGGATGATCCTACGACTTGCATAAAATGTGAACAAATCTGGAGGACTTGATCTAACTTTTTATGAATTAGTTTCAATTAATATGAAGCTTAAGGCGAAGAAGGCCGTCATTGAAATTTTAACTAACATTGCTTGTTTTCACTAACATTGCTGAAAAAGTATCAACTTACACTTGGCATATAAACACATCTAGTGATACTTTTTCGAATCAATATGAACTATGAGGATTGAGTTTTTTTTTTTTTTTTTTTATTAGTATCATTTCAAACATTACATTCATTTCTTATATCTAGGTGTTCTGTGTTATTTGACAACACTATCATCCTAATTTGGTAAAACAAATTTAAGATTTAATTAACAATTTGTTAACAACATATTACATTTCATTTGCCATAGCAGTTCAGTTTTTTTTTTACAGGTGAGTTGATTTCACCTGCTTATAAGAGAAAAAAAACGTTTTTAATATACTTAACCTAACTTAACCTAAACATATAACGCATTAATCGTGGCAATAGAACGATTTTTGCCTGAAATTATTAATGATTGTATTTGACATTTGTTCCAATGTTTCAACATTGGATATTCTATGTAACTCATTGGTACTATACCAGGGAGGAAGTCTCAGAATCATTTTCAAAATTTTATTTTGAATTCTCTGCAGAGCTTTCTTCCTGGTTTTACAACAGCTAGTCCATATTGGTACAGCATATAACATGGCTGGCCTGAAAATTTGTTTGAATATCAAAAGCTTGTTCTTAAGACAAAGTTTTGATTTTCTATTAATAAGGGGATAGAGACATTTTACATATTTATTACATTTAGCTTGAATGCCCTCAATGTGATTTTTGAAAGTTAAATTCTTATCTAGCATGAGCCCTAGATACTTAACTTCATCTGACCAATTTATTGGAACCCCTCTCATCGTGACAACATGTCTCTACTTGAAGGTTTCAAATAAAGAGCTTTTGGTTTATGTGGGAATATTATAAGTTGAGTTTTGGAAGCATTAGGAGAAATCTTCCATTTTTGCAAGTATGAAGAAAAAATATCCAAACTTTTTTGCAATCGACTACAGATGACACGCAGGCTTCGTCCTTTGGCGGAGAGGCCTGTGTCATCCGTAAACAAAGATTTTCGACATCCCTGAGGTAACTCAGGTAAGTCAGATGTGAAAATATTGTATAATATTGGTCCCAAAATGCTGCCTTGAGGAACACCAGCTCTTACAGGAAGTCTTTCAGATCTGGAGTTCTGATAATTAACCTGTGTACGATTTGACAGATAACTTTGAATTATTCTAACAATGTATGTTGGAAAATTAAAGTTTTTTAATTTTACAATCAAACCTTCATGCCAAACACTGTCGAATGCTTTTTCTATGTCTAGAAGAGCAAGACCAGTAGAATAGCCTTCAGATTTGTTGGAACGGATCAAATTTGTTACACGTAAAAGTTGATGAGTGGTCGAATGTCCATGGCGGAATCCGAACTGTTCATTGGCAAAAATTGAATTTTCGTTGATGTGGGCCATCATTCTGTTCAAAATAACCTTTTCAAAAAGTTTACTGATGGAGGAAAGCAAACTGATTGGACGATAGCTAGAAGCTTCTGCAGGATTTTTGTCTGGTTTTAAAATTGGAACAACCTTAGCATTTTTCCATTTGTCCATTTGAAAATATGCTAATTGAAAACATTTGTTAAATATATCAACTAAAAATGATAAGCTACTTTCTGGAAGTTTCTTGATGAGGATGTAGAAAATTCCATCATCGCCAGGAGCTTTCATATTTTTGAATTTTTTAATAATAGTTCTCACCTCTTCCAAATCAGTCTCCCAGGCATTTTCGAAAACGTTCTCTTGACTGAGAATATTTTCGAACTCCTGAGTAACTTCATTTTCAATTGGACTAGTAAGTCCTAAATTAAAATTGTGCGCACTTTCAAACTGCATAGCAAGTTTTTGAGCTTTTTCGCAATTAGTTAGTAATAATTTGTTTTCCTCTTTCAATGCCGGTATTGGCTTCTGAGGTTTTTTCAAGATTTTCGATAATTTCCAAAAGGGCTTAGAGCCAGGGTCCAATTGAGAAATTTTATTTTCAAAATTTTTGTTTCTTAATTGAGCAAAACGTTTCTTGATTTCTTTCTGCAAATCCTGCCATATAATTTTCATAGCAGGATCGCGAGTGCGTTGAAATTGCCTTCTCCTCACGTTTTTAAGACGGATCAAGAGTTTAAGATCATCGTCTATAATCACGGATTCAAATTTTACTTCACATTTTGGAATTGCAATGCTCCGGGCTTCAACAATGGAATTTGTTAAGGTTTCAAGAGCATTGTCAATATCAAGTTTAGTTTCTAAAGAAATGTTAACATCAAGATTGGAGTCAACATACGTTTTATATATATTCCAGTCGGCTCGTAAATAATTGAAAGTGGAGCTGATAGGATTGAGAATCGCTTCTTGGGATATTTGAAATGTAACAGGGACATGATCAGAATCAAAATCAGCATGAGTAATCAGTTGGTGAGGATTGAGTGTGTTTTACTTTAACCTTCGGGCTGTCGCGCTGTTGTACAACAGTTGTGATTTATATGCTATCATTTTGCAACAAAGATATCTATCGACACCAAACCAAAATGTATTCCTCAAAAATCATCTTGAGAACAATACTCGACAGTTTTTATTTACAGTATGGCCCTTTATAATACGGTAAAATCAACAAATGTAATGGAAGTCGCATAATAATGAACGCACTATATACGGTTCGAGTAAACCACAGTGCGAAATCGGCATATCTCAAAATCCAGATAATATTTATAAAAACTTGGGATCTTTACTAAAGTTGTTCTGGAGGTAAAGCGATATCTGATGGTACCTCATTTAATTCGGAATTTGACCGCTAGGTGGCACTAGTGGGCATGGAAGTTTTACTTTTGTTTTGCAGATATTTCAGGATCATGACCGTTTAGAAGGATGTCGTTTTCGGCAAAGTTGTTTAGTAAGTTAAGGACTATCATTTTTCGAGCCAGTTTATTCAAAATTTTGCCACTAGGCGGCGCTAATGAGCATGGATCTTTTGTTTGAAGATGTCTCAGGAGCCTGACCACATAGAAAGATAGTGTCTTCGGCAAAGTAGTTTGGTAGCTCAAGGGCTACCATTATTTGAGCCAAGAAATAGGATATTCTGCCACCAGGCGGCGCTAGTAAGTAAGAAATTTTTGTTTTTCCGATACTGTAGAATCTTTACTTTTTAGACAAGCACCTTCGGCAAAGTTGTTCAGAAGCTCAATGACTGTAATTATTTTACAAAATCTTGAACTTTATGGATTAAACAAATAAAGAATTTGAGCTACTGAACAACTCTGCCGAAAACGTCATCTTTCTAAGCGATCAAACTCCTGAGATATTTGCGAAACAAATGTTTTATGCTCACTAGCGCCGCCTAGTGGCAAAATTTTGAATCAACTAACTCAAACAATGATAGTCCTTGAGTTACCGAACAACTTTGCCGAAGACGCCATCTTTCTAAGTGACCAGGATAATGAGATCTGAGAAACAAAAGTTTCATGCTCAATAGCGCCGCCTAGTGGCAAAATCCCGAATCTATTGGCTATAATAATGATAGCCCTTAAGCTAATGAACAGTTTTGCCGAAGACGTCATCTTTCTAAGTGGTCAGACCCCTGAGATATTCACAAAACCAAGGGTGTTGTACAAAGCACAACGCGCGACTACTCGCGTTACAAAAATTCGCGCGACGACCGAAAGGTTAAAATTTACAGCTGCAATACCAAAATGGCTACCAAAACGATATATCCAAAGATTTGATCAAGAATCTCGTCAAAAACCTCACGAAAAACTGGCCCAAGAGTGCATAAAGAACCTTTGTGTTTATTCATTCATCGAAGATCTTGCAATGAAATTTGTCGAGGATGATTGAAAAAATTCGCTGTAAATCTGCAGAAATCTATTCAAAATCTCTTCAGGGGCCTTATAAGAACTTTGTCATGGCCAAACTAGTACCTAATCCAAAAAAAAGCGTCATCAAAAATCAATTTCACAAATAACTCCAGAAATCCGCCAAACTGAACTTTTTATTGACCTGTCCAGAACATCAGAAAATCTCCCAAGAAATAAGCCATATAGTTTAGCTTAGCTTTTTACCAACCTCTACGACCCTACTACAAAATTTCAAGCAGTATCAGCCAAGGATCTTTTCTAGAATCCACTAAAAAACCTTATTAGCAATCTACTAATAACAATTTTAGTTATCTCTCAGAAAGGTATTTTAAGAAACTGGTCAATTAACGGTTCGATTCCTGTTAGGATTCCAGCAAAGATGTCATTAAAAATTTGCCATGAATTTGAATAGAAATCTAAAACCAAGAACTCAATTGAAAACCTTTCTAGAAATGTTTCATAGATCTCAATCGTTAACTATCTTTCGACCAATTCACCAAAAAATAGTTATATTGGGAAGTACGAGTGGTAGGTATTTGTGCACCTTTTGGAAGAAATTTCGCTCATAGTGTTTAAAGTTTAAAGAAACCAGGTAGTCTTATATTTGAAATACATATTTTCCCGGAGTGTTCTTTAAATTCCCGGGTATTTCCCGTTTTTTCCCGGTCATTTGTAATTCCCGGGTTTTTCCCGCTTTTCCCGGATTTCCCGGATGGATGGACACCCTGCATTATTCAAACAAAAATAAACATAAACAAACCAGATTTTTTGGGAAAAAATCATCCATTTTATACATCGGAGTTATCCAGAAGAATTGAGGATTATTCCTAACGATGTATACGAAAGACACTCTATTAATTACATTTACTTTTGTTTAACTTGAGCTTGAGCTTGATTGGCCGCCCGTGGTTGCTACTCCAGAATCGCCAGATCAGCTGTACTTACACAAGGAACCAACCAGATAACTGCTTGGGATTAACAGGCACCCTCAGTGTATAGGTGCTGGTGATTTTCTATTTTAGGCAACAATGGTGCCTGCCACGTCAGAATGCAGACCAATGGGGGGAAGGAGTGGTGGAGATCAACAATCGCAATCGCAGATGGTGGTGATCAACAATCGCAAGTCCGAGCAACGGGCGCTTATCTCGGTAGGTGATTGCACCATAGAGTCCAAGCGATCCCTTATGCATCTTGGGGTAATGATCGATGACAAGCTCAGCTTCGCTAGCCACGTTGAATATGCCTGTAAAAGGGCATCTACGGCTATAGCAGCGCTTTCGAGGATGATGTCTACCGGACGTTATCTAAAGAGGCCGTGTGTATCATAGCCGGGATGACGCCCATCGGGCTCATCATCAAGGAAGATGTTCAATGCTTCAACCAAAGAGGTACTAGAGGAGTCCGCGACACGTATTAAGAGGAAACGCTCAGAAGTTGGCAGCAGGAATGGGATAACTCCACTAAGGGTATATGAACCCATCGGTTAATACCAAATGTGTCAGATTGGTATGGAAGAAACCATGGGGAAGTGAACTTCCACCTGACGCAATTTCTGTCAGGACATGGTTGCTATAGGCAGTACCTGCATAGGTTAGGGCACTCAGAATCTCCTGCGTGCCCCAATTGTGCTGGTGTGGAGGAAACAGCGGAGCATGTCGTGTTCGATTGCCCCCGTTTCATTGTTGTGAGAGGTCGCATGCTCACTACTCACGTCACACGTCCACCCGACAATATAATAGAGAGAATGAGTACGGATGCCAAGAACTGGAATGCAGTAACTACGGCTGTCACATTATATTAGAATTGCAGCGCCTATGGCGCGCCGACCAAGAATTGGCTGCAGAGGATTAGCCCTGCCGAAGCTGGTCCCTTGTATCATTGTGTAAGTCGGCTAGGAAAAGCAATTTGCCTAGGCTACTTCTGCTACATACAGTGATGCATTTTGAACTGAACGCGAGCCAAAAGTGAACTGAACGCGTTCAAATTTTGCACGAGAACGTAGTAAACTTTGAACTCTCGTGTCATCCCAGCATTCCTTGAGTTACCTTCTCAGGGGAACTGTTTGCAGATTTCCCTCTTGTAAAAATATACGGCATAAATCCTGGACGTTGAAAGAGGTCGACCGGAGAGCGCTTGGAGTGAGTATTTGAGTGTTAAGCGAAAAATACTCGGTGGTAAACAAGAAAATGGCATCTGGCGGCGTCGCATATGAGTTATACCAAGTATTTAAAGAAGTGGATATTGACAAGCTCATAAAACACGGCAAGCTGCGTTGGGCTGGTCATGTTGTACGAATGCCGGAAGAACGACAAGCACAAATAATATTCAGTAGAGAACCTGGAAGAGGTCGTCGGCTTCGTGGTAGGCCGCGCACACGTTGGCTATTTGCAGTTGAAGAGGATTTAAGGGCACTTAACGTTCAAAGCGACTGGAAGCGATTAGCTCAGAACCGACACAGTGGAGAAGAAGTATCCACTCGGCGTAGATTCAACGAAGCGGATTGTAGCCCATCGAGTATCAAGTAAGTTTTGAACAATCAATGAAATGTATGATGAATCGATCAAGGAATTTCGGACAAGAACTTTACCATCAGTTATATGCCTAAACATAGCTTTATGTTTATTCTTTTGCTCAACTTACTCAACCGTAGAAGATGCACGTGATGGGAAAGCAATGAATGTCGTAAACCTAAGTAGAATTTTATACATCATAAAGTCGAAAATATTCTAGAAGTTTGCTTCTATCGAACTAAAATGATAAAAACACATTGAAGCAGATATTTAATAAAAGCCTTATTGTTTTTGTGTTTCAACAGTTTTTGATAAAATCTTTACCCAATCAACAACTCATCAAGTTTGTCTATCTGATCCGACAGACAACTATAGGAATCGATAAGATTAATTTTCGCTCGAATCTAAAGTAAAGCCGCGTAAAACGGCGGACACTGATAAGAAATCCGACGACCAATCGGACAGCTAAAGACAATGCGATTTATGTACAGTGCGAGAAAGATTCACATTCTTCCTCTTTTGTCTGATGCTTCATCTTACACCTCTACTAGATGGAACTACAGAATACACATAGAACTAATACGAATAATTTACCTCTAAATTTTACATTTAAAATGATGGGATTTCTGGTTCACACTGGCTCTCGAGAACACAATCACCAAATCTAAGGTAGCTCAATCATACCTTGCTTCCAGGTGCTGGCAAATGGAATCTTCAATATTTTCAGCTTTGTCTTGGGGAGTGATCGGTCGAGAATGCTGGTGACGGTAGTGAGGGGGACGATTTCGACCTGCGCCGGGGTATCTGATGCGTTAGAACTGTTGGCAACTGGAATCTCATCTACCCCCGGCACCGGTTTCAGAATTGGTATACTTTCACCAGGGCTGTTCTTTTCGTCGCGGTTTTTCGTATCACATTGATCTATGTACAGTTCTGTCACTCGTAGCAACTCCACTGTCACGGTCCAAATGAAAACCTCCAGCGTGTCTCGCAACTTTGCTATGCCACTGAGCACCATGTGATTTGTCGCTGCAGATTGCGATACGTACGTCGGAATCAGGAGTAACTTTTTGATATTATTACATTTGTTTATGTGTTTGTCAAATCCGACCTTAACATCACAGTTGATCAGTTCTAGTTGATTCAGATCTGGAAGTGTTGCTATTCCTTCCAACACAGCAAACATGTTGAAGTTTTCCTGACCTTTCTCCAGTCGTAATCGTTGCAACTTGGTTAGATTCGGAAGGATTTCCGCTAGGTTCAGTCCAATTTCTGTGCACTCTCCCAATTCGAGCGATTCTAAATTTACTAAATTCTCAAAAGATTTGATCGAAGTAGAACCTAGTTTTTGAATCGACGTTAACGAAAGGTGCCGCAGATTGGTGAGAAAAGCTAGTTGTGAGAGATCGTTGTCCACAGAAACGGCTGCAGATGATTTGAGCCTCAGCTCTTGAAGGTGCTGTCCGTATTCAAAGTTGGAAAAATCCAGAGGATCATTTTTGATTGCAAGGGCGTTGATCACCTTCAGGTTTGGATTCGATTTTAGCAAATTACCGACGACTGTTGACGAGCATCGACAGAGATCGATTCGTTCTAAGTTTTCGACGTGCGATATGTTTTCCGCAAACCTGTGCCACATTTCGTCACTGTTGCCAGAGATCAACATCTTTCGCAAATCCAAATGTTTGGTACCATTTTTGCGGAGGGTGTTCGCCAATCCGCTCCAATCATTGACATGTGAATTCTTCATTCGAACAGTTCGCCACAATCGAGGGTGGTTCGCGACTTGATTCCACATTCGACACACGCAGCTGGCACGAAGCAATTCCTGGAATGAAAAAGAGAACATAAATATAATGTATCTTTTACATATGTAATGGGTTTTTTCAAGGTCGTGAGGGCCTAAGATGGAATTCAGATCTTCGTCTCAGTAAACAATTGAAATGGTAGTTAAAGTAACAACAAACTACATAATGTAAATTTGTACAATTTAAGTCGTAAGTTTTTGAATGTTTTTAGCGGAATTTTGTGAATCCACTTTTAGCGATTTTCGTAGGTTCTGGGGTAATTTATGGTAATTTATAATTTATGTAATTTATTAAAACTTCTACTACAATTCCTGAAGGAAATATGCATATTCTCATGGGAATTATTTTTTCTATAATTTTCCTTAGTAGGTATGGTAGAAATTAACACAATTTGTGACCAGCAACTCTTACATTACTGCAATTTCATTAAATAGCATACACCCGTTTCTGTTTTTGCACGGATTTTTTTTTACCAGACTGCCTATGTATCAGGCGTAAGAAAGGCGTGCGCGTGGAAGTAGGAAGCGTTAGGGAAACGGTTTCTTGTCCGTCTCTGGTTCTAGCGTTTGCTATGAACGAATAGTTTGAGTGTGATATATTTAGAATGAAAGATGGAAGCAAGTGAGAGATATACAACTACAAAGTACGAGGAAAGGGACGGGCCTGGGATTGAACCCATGACCTTCTGCATATGAAGCAGAAGCGGTAGCCATCAGACCACCAACGCCGTCATTTTTGCACGGTACACATCCCAAGTGCAAAAACAGAATCAGGTGTATAGACTTTCAAAATTGTATTGTAAACCCCTTTCAAAAGTAAAGATATTTTTCAATAAATTACAATCATTCATAGATACCTATAGGGTAAATTGCCAATTGTTGAACGGTTAAGATTAGAGATGTACCGAATAGCAAACATTCGGCCAAATAATTAGCATTAGCATTTCGCTTGGTTGGTAAATGGCTGGGCATGGCGTACCATTGGTACCTCGCGTACCTGAAGGAATAAAATAGATCCCTCTGTGCGTTGCTTAGTCTCTTGCCCAACAACTCTTATCCCTACCTCCTCGGGGTACTGGCCTGGGTACGAGTAACCTTAGAGAAGATCGGGTAGTCAAACATGGAGCGTCTGTACTAAAATGAGGCACCGGTAGTGGTTTCAGAAGTATAGTAGGGGAATATCTGACATGTTTGCCCCCCAAAGTGATTTTATCTCAAAATATTCAATAATAACATGTTTTTCGGCTTATTAGGTACCGTTTTACATATCTACATTAATATTTTACCGTTATTTAAAGCTGATCTAGTGTAATATTATACATATTTGCCGTAATATAAGGGTTCTACTTATATTGTATTGAATGGAGACAAAAATAACCATTTTAGTTATTCGAATGTTTTGAACCTTGTTATAAAGCATCACCTTATTACGGTAAACTTAAAATTATTTTTTAACGTCTGCTTTTTAAGTAATATCAATAGGAAGTAAGGAAAATGTCATTACAAGTAGAATTACATGCGATGTTCATTCGGTGGCCGTCTTGCCCCATATGGGTGGCACACTTGCCCCATAGTGTCGAAAAATAGGTTATTTTAGATGATATTTGAGAAGCTCCAAAACTAACACTTTTTGAAATTATTTTCTTTTCAAATGGCACAGTAGTAATGAAAAGATGTGAAAATAACATCATGAGGCTAAATTGGTGGATTTCATAAGCTTTGGGCAAAGTTAGAGAACAATTTACTTAAGGTGGCACACTTGCCCCAAATTCCGCTAGTGTTTTGTTTTGATTCGTGGTTAAGTCACTTTGTCTCTCCATACAGCGGAGCGGCGAAAGTTTTGTAAATCTGGAAATTAAACGTTCTAAAAGTGAAAAATAGAGTTGGTTCAGAGCGAAACTTGTAGAATTTCGTCTGCGAAACACGTAGGATCGATAAAGTAAGTTTGTTCACTTTTTTTTACTTGAGTCTGTTTAAATAAGTTTTAGAGATTTCTTGAAGAGTGCTGGGAGGATTTCCAAACAATGTCAGAGAAATTTTCGGAAAAATTTAGGAGGCATTTCCATAAAAAAAGATTTAAAAAAAAACGAGAGACAAGAGGAAGTTTCTCTACAGGATTTTCGAAAGTATTCCACAGGGATTTCTGGAAGAATTCCATTGGGATTTACAAAAGAATCCCAGAAGAATTTTCGGAAGAATCCAAAGAATTTTCGGAAGAATCCAAAGAATTTGCACGAAAGAAATTTGAAATGGAAGAATAAATTTTTTATTATAGTCTTAGGCGTTTTTCCGAGAGCATTTTTCTTAATTCCTAAAGAATCTCAGAGGTACATTCGAAGAAGTTTCAATGAGAGTCACGGAAAAACTACTGAAGGATTATACCAGAAGGATTAAAGTAATAATTTTGGATGGAATTCCATAAGAAATTCCGAGTAATTTTGTAAGAATCCACAAACCTCGAAGAAACCCAGATTTTTAAATAATGGAATTTATCCAGTTGGAAGCAATCATAAAATCATTTTCGGCAGAATTCTAGGGAAATGTTACGGAAGAATCCTGAAAGGATATCCATAATAACCCAAGATGGGGTTTCTGGGATAATCCAATAGGAAATCCAATGGAATTTATTGGAAGAGTCACAGAGATTAATAATATTGTTTGCAATAATTTTCCACGCAACGTGCGATAATAGTTGAACGACAATGATCATCAGTTGATTTTCGCCTACAGATTTGTTTTTAATCACAATTTGTTATTTCTTTCCGTGCACGCGCTCGGGAAATGAATCTGGCCATGGTGCAACAACCGCGGTACATTCGATGAATTCTATGCGACAAAAATTGTCGGCGCTATCCGTCAAATTCACTCACCAAAGCGATTTTGGTGAATTTAACATCACAGCTAATAAGAAAATGTTGTATCGAAGAATACTTAGTCTTATATCCAAACAATTAAGGACCATACCTGCACTTTGAGATACTGGAACGTTTGCTGGAGTACGTCGTACCCGACCGACACGTTTGAGAAGAAGTTTGACGCAAATAGCCTGTTCTGTTCAACTCCGGCAGCGAGCGATGACGCCCGTGCACTGCCGCTGTTGTTCTGACTGATGGCAGCCAAATCTGCGGCGATGAAACTTCGACTGGTGGTTTGACTGGCGGCAGTGGCCGCCTGTTTCGCTGGAACACTGCCAACTGACTTTCGACTTTCGTCCGTTCTGTAATATGATGAAAGAAGCAAGTAAAAGAAGTTTAGTAATTATTCGAACTAGCTTATCTTTCCGATTTTCATTAGTATACTATGGATAGTGGATGAAACAGAGGTGAAAAGGGGAAGTAATGGTTTTTGAACAATCATTTTGGGATCTGGTGACGGGACTGAACCCTGAAAGCAAAAGAAAAAAAAATCGCAAATCTGGCCAGGCGGTGTTTAAGGTTGTTGCTGTTGTCCAACGACGCAACGATGCAAACAGGGAGAAACTATAAAAATGGATAGATGTGCCAAACAAGTCCTGATGGTACTTACACAGCTGGAGGTGACTGCACTGGTGGTAGCGGTTGTTGTTGGGGCAGGGATTGTTGTTGCTGCTGAATTGGCGGTTGTTGTGCTGGTGGTGGTTTGGATTGCTTTTTAGCTTTCGGAGCGGCTGGTTTGCCTTTCGGAACGACAATGAATTGATGATTGCCCACAACTATCACATCCTGAGGAGGAGGTTCTTTTCCTCCGCTCTTGGGCGTACCAGGACCTGTCTTGGGGGGTTGCTGTGGTGGAGTGGGCTTCTTCTGTTTATCAGCTGCTGGAGCAGGAGCTGCGTTGCCATTATTCAGAGATTGAGTTGCCAAAGGTTGCATTGGAGTGGCAACATTTGCCATAGCAGGTTTTTCAAATGGTGCCACGCTTTCCGCGAGATCCGGAGCAGTTGATTGTTCATCCATGCAGATCTTGAAAATTGAGATACAAAGAGGAGAAATGTCACCACCTTACAAGAGGGAGTGGATTGAGCGGGGATTCTCACCTTACACGTAAATCTTCGGGCTAAAATTTCAGCCGTAGTTGCCTCAACACACTCTGGATGGTACATGCATAGACAAGAGATGCACTGTAGTTGAGGAATCATCCCCATCGCCGGGAGACACTGGATTGTGCACGTTTCCACTCTGGACGGAAGGATTACAGCATCATTCAGCAGATCCCAAAAAAGTATTGTTCATATTGGACGAAGAAAGGGATCGAAAGTGTGGATTTTAACGTATATGAATGATAAAAGGGATGCATCGAGGAGAACGAAGGATGAAGGATTTTTAGTTGATAGCAAAAGTCGGTACTCACTTGCTTTTGAACTTTCCAGCTTTGGCTGCGCCGAACGCGTTCTCGTTCAGTTTCTGTCCAACGGAATTCCCGGCTACGCCACGATGGCCACCAACGGCGCCGCCTGATTTGGGTGAAGTTTGGGAATTGGATCGGGACGTTGGCGGCGTGCGGGATTGTCCAAGGGATGAACGAGCCGAACCGGTTGGCGGTGGACTGGCTCCTTTGGGCATTTTCGGCTTTGGAATGCGTTTACCCAGGTTGTTGTCGGAAGACGTTTCTAGGACTGGCGCTGGAGCTGAATTGATAGATCGTCTAGGGGTACTTCCATACGATTTGGCACTCCTGTAGAAAGGTAGGGATGTTACAGATTCGATGCCACATAAACACACATTAGAAAACAAAACCAACCTAATAATTTCCTCATCGGGGGAACCACCGACAGGATCTTTTATGAAGGTAAAATTGTCCATCGTCAATCCTTCGTGCAGAGCCATAACGATGTCATTCCTCGTGCGCAATTTCTTCCCGGATGGCGTAATGTAGTAAACTTCGCCTTTGTCTTTACTATTACCGTCGAGGTTAGCACGGTATACCTAAAAATCAATAAAGGTTAGTTCGGAATTCTAACTAATTTAGAATATAAACCAGGAAGTGTGGTGTATAAATCTGAATGGAATTCAGAAAAAAAAAATATCTTGGTACCGTAAAGTGCCGTAATTCAGCGCAGTTAAGGAATAAAACGATTCAAATTGTTAATTAAAAATTAGTATTGCATCAACAAAAAAGCTTTATGGGTGGATCGCTAACAAATCTATTCAAGATTATGGGAAAAATATAAACTAGACTGTATTCATAATTTACAATTGTGATTTTTTTGAAATAGTTCACTCGTTGAAATTGCCTAATTCCGCGCATTTTTCAAACGCTTTTCCATATTCCGCGCAGAAGAATGCCTAATTCCGCGCACTCATGAAACAATCAAATTAACATTAATTTTGATTAGGGGCTGCATCCATTAGTTACGTAACACTTAAAATTGAAAATTTTCAAACAAAGTTTTAAAAATGATTCCAAATCTTCACGATCCTATACATCATCGATATCTCATTATCGATAGATGCAAGTTTTATTTATTTTTCCCAAATAACGTCATGTTTTTGAAATAAAGACAGTTTATATAAATCAGAACTATCTATAGGAAGAGATCCCCCGGTAGCAGACACTCAAGGCACTAAATTCGTAATTAAAAAATAGTGGATTTATGTAATCTTGTAACCTATTTATGATAAATTTTATCATTTGTGTAGCGTACAAAAAAAGGAAAATGCAAATATAAATTTTTACATTTTGATGATGTGTTCTAGTACCAAATCCGCCAATTATAAAAGGTGGCTCCCAATACCGGACACAATCTGGAAATGGCTCTATATCTGTAAATTTTCTTCTAGTTTTTATAGCAAGTTTGCAAAAAGCAAGGTGCAAAAATTACAAAGATAGCATACAACAAACCAAGCTGTCCGAAACTGTGGGACAAGAGGTGCTTGACCAAATCTGTATTTTGTCCACATTAGTTTTGGGAACTTGTAATCAGAAGACACAGTGTGTTTGTTTGACAAATTGAGACATGAATTTGCGAAAAAATAAATGTATTTTTTCGCAAATTCATGTCTCAATTTGTCAAACAAACACACTGTGTCTTCTGATTACAAGTTCCCAAAACTATGTTTCGGACATACTAGCAAATCTGGTATAAGGTACCGTGGGGCAAGTGGGTAATGGAATTCGCATAGTTGAGATTCTTCAAATTCTAGAGACTTTCAATTGAAACAAATGAGGTCGTGTATATTTTTTAGCTTAACTCCCACCAAATATAAGCAGCATGCTGAAATTGATTTTTATGAAAAATTAAAGAAAACAATACAGAAAAAGTTTTTAAAAAATGTCTCCTTACTTTTCACTTTCCCCAAAAGTGGGGCAAGTGAAAAGTTTACCGTTTTAAACAATAAATTCAAAAACAAACAGTTATATTCACGATTTCTGTTAGCTTTTTCATTTGATAAAGCTTCCCAATGAACAATAACATAAGTAACATGTAAACAAAGAAAATGTTATTCTTTTCACTTTAATTTTCTTCTGTTCAGTTATGTTAGTTGAAATGATTCGACAACATTATAACTGCAGCATTTCCAATGTTAGTTCTTACATTATAGGACAGCAATGGCATTTCTGCTCTGTAGAATTTCCACCGCTCGTTATTTGTTTTTGAGAAAGTCGGATATGACGTCGGATAACTCTTCGGGAGAAATTAAACGGAATCCTTCAATAACGTATTTCGAATATTTTTTATGTGGATAGACCTATACCCCATTTTTATGTTTTGAACTAGCTTTACATAGACATTCCACGAGATTTCCGTGTGTTCTCTAATATTGCAACTTTTCAGTCAGCGTCTTCCTTTTAATTGGCTGCCCAAAGTAGACATATTAATATTGTAATGTTTGACAACATCTTTTAGAGAAGTTCCATGATTTCTAATAGCTTTTAACGCTTGAGTATAGTGTTTCTTAAATTATCAGCACTTTATGTTTTTCTATGATAATTGCGAATCATGTTTACTTATGGCTACTTAAAGAGAAAACACAAATTCAATCTCTAATGATAAACTTTTCACTTGCCCCACCTGATAAGAAAATCGACGGTTTTTAAATTTAGTTATTTTTAGGTCTACGTCGAATGAATTCTAAAACTTTTTTTTATTGCAGTTTGAAACTGTCACAGAGGACAACTAAGAAGTGGTACAGGAAATTATTTTCCGCAACTTTTTTCCACTGAAAATATTAAAATAAGATTGTACGCCGCCAACTTGTTACGGAGTAACAGTTGACAGGTTAACAATTTTTCGCTCTATTATGCAATAATGGCTGAAAAATCTCAGAAATCCCTTACCTATCGTAATGTTCTCAATGACCTCAAAGGTTTACGCATGAGTTTAAAACGTTAATTCACATATTCTGTAAAATATATCAATTGTTTTCACTTACCCCATTTACCCACTTGCCCCGCGATACCTTATGCCAGTAAAGGGCAAACATTCATGAATGTTGTCCACATTAAGTTTAAATATAATACAAAATACATTCGTACTTTTGAATCATGATTATATTCAATCATACTTGCGTGATCCAAACTTCTTCTTCTTCATGGCATTAACGTCCCCACTGGAACAAAGCCGGCTACTCAGCGTAGTGTTTTTATGAGCACTTCCACAGTTATTAGCTGAGAGCTTTCGTTGCCTAAGTTGCCATTTTCGCATTCGTATATCGTGTGGCAGGTACGATGATACTCTATACTCAGGGAAGTCAAGGAAATTTCCATTACGAAAAGATCCTGGACTGACCGGGAATCGAGCCCAGACACCTTCAGCATGGCTTTGCTTTGTAGCCGCGGACTCTAACCACTCGGCTAAGGAAGGCCCCAAACTATTTTGCGTGATCCAAACTATTTTGCCGTATTCAAAATAATTACTTATTAGGCTCACATTTAAGGTGATACGTCAGCTTTTTAACGATTTTAAAACATCTCTATTTTTTCAAGGATGTGTTGTTCTACGCAAACATTACTCTCTATAATAGCTTTCTTCTATTCTAAATCGGACCACGATTTCTCAATTTTTAGACTTTGTCCGGCACATGTTGGGTGCTGTCCAATACTGGGGGATCTCCCTCGAATGATGAGACAGTTCGTTTGAATAAATATTTGGACAGAGTTGACATAAAGTGTATAAAATTCTTATACAAATATGGACTCATTAAGAAGCTTTACCGCAGGTTTGAAAATCATTTTATTATGGATGCAAACAATCAAATTGTTACGTACGCGCCGGCGGGGTGGTCGTGTGCATGTTAACACATAAATTAGACGCGAACGTACACGATAAACATACTAAAACTTTATTAAAAGAAACGAACTAAAAGTACATGTAATCGCGGGAAGCGCGCGGACTATACAATGGCTGAACAGTTGTTGTTTACTATTCGCGCATCTACGGGTAGCAGTCTGGCTGCTACCAGTGAGCATAGTAGTGATAGTGGTGGTAGCGATCGGTTGATCGCTATGTTGGTCCAGTGGTTCCCAACATCTCCCCTCTTAATATAGCTGGTACGGATCGAACCTTATCGGCGGTCTTCGTTGGCGAGAAGAACGACGAGGTAACGGACCAGCTGTTTCGACTTCGTTGGCTGACATGAACTCTGCTGACGTTGATGGAACAGAGCTTGTTGCTGAGGGCGATGGGAATTTGGTTGTTGACGCTGATACAGAAGAAGACGGAAGTTCCGTCGCTGTTGGAGACACCCAGACCAGGTTTGGTTTAGCTGGCAATGGTGTCGAATGTTTTGGCGATGCTACGAGCGACGATGGCGGCTGTGCCACCGGAACGGATGGTGCTGGTGTTGGTAGCGGAGAAGGACGTGACGATTGAGACTGACTTGGCTGATGCAGGTTGCAGGCTTGAAGCAGAATGTCCAAGGGCAACTGATGGTTGCATGCCTTGGACGAAGTTGTACCGGAAGTTTGTGTACTACCGGCAACGGTTCGGTTTCGCAGCTGGTTGATGTGCGAGCGAAGCATACGCCTGTCTTCTACCCACACGTTGTACATCACGTTTCCGATTTGCTCCAAAACTACTGCCGGTGCCCATCTCCAGGAATTGCTCGAGTGCACCTTGGCGTACACTAGATCACCTTTCCTGAATGACCGTGCACCTTGATGATCGCTCGACGGTTGAACACTTGGAGGGCGAAGCAGGTCCAAACTGGTCCGTATTCGGCGCCCGAACATGACTTCGGACGGAGATTTGCCTTCTGGGGCTGACGGATTTGGTGTCGAACGGTAGGTTATCAGGAAAGTGTCCAGTGCTTCTTGGATGGCTCCTCTCCCTTCTCGGATTTTCTTGATCGCTCGCTTGAATGTGTCCACGAAACGCTCTGCCTGACCGTTGGACTGTGGATGGAACGGTGCGGTGGTAACGTGATTGATACCGTTCTCCAGGCAGAACTGCGCAAACTCGTTACTGGTGAACTGCGTGCCGTTGTCACTGACTAACGTTTCTGGCATGCCGAGACGAGCGAACAGACTCCGTAGGATTCCGATGGTAGCTGAGGCAGTGATCGATTTGGTTCTGACGATTTCAACCCACTTGGAAAGCGAATCGATGCTGAGCAAAAAGTACTCTCCTTCAATGGGCCCAGCGTAATCGATGTGAACCCGTTGCCATGGATGCGTTGATTTGGGCCACGACAATGGTGCTGATTTGGGCGGACTCTTGGCTGCGGCTGCGCAACTACTGCAACCCTTGACGTGCGCAGTGATGTCCGAATCGATCGACGGCCAGTACACGTAACTGCGCGCAATCGCCTTCATGCGCTGGATTCCCGGATGACCCCGGTGAAGATGGTGCAAACAACGCGCTCGGAAACTGCTCGGAATCACAAGGCGTTCAGCAAACATCACGCACCCTTGAACCGTTGATAACGAGTCGCTACGGTCGAAGAACCGCTGAACATCACGGTCCGGAATGGCTGATTTTGATTGTGGCCAGCCTTGCTGAATGTAGCGATAGACCTTGCTGAGAACAGGGTCGGAACGGGTGGTATGCTGAATCGCCCTGAAATTGAGAGGAAGTGCGTCAACTGCATCTAATGCTACAGATCTTACATCGTTCTCGGTGATGATGCTGGCTACGACGAAGTCTTCTTCCGGCTTGACGTGCTGATTGATTAGCCGGGACAGAATGTCGGCGTTCCCGAACTTTTCGGTATTCACGTAGACGATGTCGAAATCGTAGAGCAGCAGTTGAAGAGCCCAACGCCCAACTTTCTTCGAACCGAAGATTCGAAGCAACGGTGCGTGGTCTGTTTGCAAGGTGAAATGGCGACCAAACACCATCTTGTGGAACTTGGTCACGGCGAAGATGATGGCGAGTCCCTCACGATCTGGCTGACTGTAGGCTTGCTCGGCGGACGTCAGTGCCCTGGATGCGTGCTGCACTACCTTGAGCGACCCATCCGGAAACTTGTGGCTGATGGTCGCTCCGACGCCTACCGATGAAGCATCCGCGGAAACCACTATTCCAAGCTGCGGATTGTAATGCGTCAAAAGCAAGTCTGACTGGAGGATCTGCTTGAAGATGGTGAAGGACTTCTCGTACTCCGCTGTCCAGGCGAACTTCTTATCTGCTTTGAGAAGCTCATCGAGTGGATAGCGAAGCTTGCGCATACTCGGAACGAACTTTCCGTAGTAATTTATCGCTCCCAGGAAAGAGCGGACTTCTGATACGTTGGTAGGAGCGGGCATGTTGCAGATGGCTTCAACTTTAGCTGGATCAGGACGCAGACCTTGCTCGTCGATGAGATGTCCGACGTACTTGATCTGCTGCTGGCCGAACGAGCACTTTTCGGCCTTGATGGTGAATCCGAATTCCTGAATACGACGAAGAACTGCTTCGAGATTGCGCTGATGATCTTCTTCGTTTACGCCACCGACTAGAACGTCATCGAGATACCCCGACGTACATTCAAGCCCAGCGAGCATCGTGTCTACGAGCTGCTGGAATGCTCCAGGTGCCGCCTTTACTCCTGGTGGGAGCCGATTGTATCGATAGAGACCTCTGTGCGTGTTGATGGTGAGCATCTCCCGGCAGCTTTCGTCTACTTCCACCTGCAAGAACGCATCTGACAGGTCGATCTGGCTGAACACCTTGCAGTTCGCTAGCTTAGCGAAAATGTCCTCCGGCAGCGGAAGCGGGTACTGATGTGGTTGAAGGGCGTCATTGAGGCCAGTGGAGTAGTCTCCACAGATGCGAACTGCGCCGCTTGCCTTGCGAACGACGACAATGGGAGCTGCCCACTCTGAGAAGTCGACTGGAGTGATGATGTTCGCCTTCTCAAGCCGATCCAATTCGGCGTCGACGATACTGCACATTGCATACGCTACCGGTCGCTTTGGCCGGAAAACTGGTGTTTTTCCTTCCTTCAGCGTGAACTTCACTTTCGCCTTCGTACACAGTCCCGGTGCGTCGTTGAAAACCTCCGGAAAAGCTGCTTTGAGGGAGTTGATGGACGTGGAAGAACTGCGAACCTGGTTGCAGAAATGGTCCATTGGCACCGACCCGAGATTGAACGCGTCGATGAGGTCTAGTCCAAGCAAGTTGAGCTGTTGCTTGACTACGAAGAATCGACCTATACGCTTCTCCCCATTGAGGCTTACTTCGCAGCTACACTGGAACTTCAGCTTCAGCGGTTTGCCAGACGCTGTTGCGGCTTGCACTGTTGCAGGACTTGATGCAGGTTGCCCGATTTTCTGCCATGTCTGCTCGGAAATGATGCTGATATCCGACGCAGTATCGAGCTGCAGACTGATTTGCCTGCCGTTGATGTCCGCTTTGACAAACCTTCGTCGCTTCCGGATGTTCTTCACCTGCACGCTTCTCGTCGTTGCTTGCTTCGCTGATCTGCTGTACCGCTTGCTTGGAGATTTTATCTTCCTCGCACTGGAGCAATACCCGTCCTTGTGACCCGTTTCACCACAGTCCCTGCACCGATTCTTCTGGAATGGACAATCCTTCGAATAGTGCATGGCACCGCAGTTCCAACACGGAGTTGCTGGACTGGCACCCTTCTGACTGCTGGATCTTGACTCTGGCGATCCTCTTCCGGAACGGAAACTTTTCTTGCTGTGCTGCTTCTTCACTGCTTGCACTGCTGCCGACGAAGACGCTGTCTCTATCATCGCCGTGTCGTGCTTGATGTTGAGAAGCCGCTGACATTCGTCCGAAATTTGCTCCAGCGTTACGTCGTCCCGCTCTTCAATACGACTGAGCAACCTCGTTCTGATCTCCGCATCGCTTTCCGCCTTCAGCCCACAGACGAACATGAGGCACTTGAACTGATCCTCCGACAGTTTCCCTAGCTCGAACTCGACACACAACTTGTTCACCCGACAGGCGAACGTCTTGTAGTCCTCGGTGGCCTGCTTCTTGACTTGCAAGCACCGATACCGTCTGCTGATCACAGACTCTGGCATGCCGAACAAGCTTTTGAGCTTACTCACCGTGTCATCGAACTTGATTTCGTTGGGACTCTTCGGAAGGATGTAACTGGTGTACCTCTCGTGTTCCGACGGGCCTAACTTCCGCAGCAGCAGTCTCACCTTGGCTTCATCGTCGAGTCGAACGGCGTCTTTGGCAAACAGATCCTCGTAACGGACGTACCATCCACCAAAGGTAACGTTTTGGTCCGGTTCGCACCGGAATTCTCGGATGTTACTCGCCAGTGAATCGAGAATTTGCTCCGGATTTGTCGGAACGTTGATGTTGATCGCCGACAATGCCGACCGGAACATGTCCACCTGCTGATTGAGGAGCGCTTGCTGCTGCTGAAATTGCAGATTTATTTGCTGTTGCATCTGCTGGAAGAAGTGCAGCATCATCGGATCGACCGACGAATAATTTTGCTGCGACTGCTGTTGCTGTGCCTGTGGTACGTGGGAGGCAGCTTGTGCACCACTGGGCTGAAGAAGTGGAGGATTCATGTTTGGGATCGACGGTGGCTGCTGCTGATGAAAATTCACTCCCGGTTGGTGATTCGGAGCTGCTGGATTCTGTTGCAGTCCATTTACCGGTGGCACTGATCCTGGCCGGTCACTCCCGGGTGGCGAAAACATTTCGTCTCCCGAAATTCTCCTCCTCTTCCGTAAACGAAACACTTTCACTCACTCGCGCGAAAATGTTCTCAAATTTCACTTTTCCTCGTCGCCACTGTTACGTACGCGCCGGCGGGGTGGTCGTGTGCATGTTAACACATAAATTAGACGCTTAGTGCTTCTTGGATGGCTCCTCTCCCTTCTCGGATTTTCTTGATCGCTCGCTTGAATGTGTCCACGAAACGCTCTGCCTGACCGTTGGACTGTGGATGGAACGGTGCGGTGGTAACGTGATTGATACCGTTCTCCAGGCAGAACTGCGCAAAACTCGTTACTGGTGAACTGCGTGCCGTTGTCACTGACTAACGTTTCTGGCATGCCGAGACGAGCGAACAGACTCCGTAGGATTCCCCCCCAAGAAGAAGAGAATCTCACGGGAGAGCGTATTGATTGAGATTTTGAGTGTGAGTCTATCAACACTGCATGTAAGAACAGTGCATAATTTTTTTTTTTTCTTATTTAAACTGCGGGAGTGTTAAGTAAACGGCCGCCAATGACAATGTTCTCCAGTTCATATAAAAATCAAGAATTCAAGCGAAAAGAGTGGAGTTGATGCCGTAATGTGGACTTCAGTTGACGATGGATTACCAACTTTTGGTGAGTTCGTTTCATGCTTGTGAAAACTCTTATTTATATCGCAATGTTTCATTCATTTAATCGTTAAAGAAACTATTATATTAACTAGCCCTGCTACAACAAACCATCAGGTAGATCATACCATCCCGGTATGATTCTGCAGCCATAGGTAATCCTTGCGCTGATGGTGGCTAAATAATAATCATCATCATCATCATTACCATCAGAGAAATGATTGCAGAAAATAATGACTATCAATAAACTAGTACCATAGACAAACAGACGTACCACTGGCGGTTCATATTAGTATTATTATGTACGTGTTTTAACAAAACAATCACAATCACTTTCAAAGAAATTTTCATATATTTTCATCACCACACATTTCGTTAAATATCATTATTAGCACCCTCACAATCACTAATTCAAAAACGACGAGTGCAACGCACAGTTCCACCATACACCCATTCTTACAGTGCTGTTCTGAATAATAGCAGCGCATGTCGATTTTCATACAAAATGCTCAACTTTGACATGCTGTAGTTTTGTTCCCTTTCAAGCAATCGAGCTGAATTTTTCTCCACAGAACTACAAATATGATCAATTTTGTAACTACAAAATTTCAGTTTTTTCTGAGTCCCTGCCGAAAAGTGAGACACTAGGTGAAATTTTTCGAAAAAATAGCAGTTTTTCATTTTAAAATTTTTCTTCTACAAATATTTTAAACATTTTTGGGTTAGATGTAGGTTTGATAAGTAGGAGGAGATTGTTCCAATGGTAAGTGATATACAATTTAAAACTTTAATGTCAAGCCGGAATTCAAATTTTAAAAACTGCTATTTTTTCGAACAATTTCACCTAGTATCTCACTTTCCGGCAGGGGCTTAGAAAATTTTGAAATTTTGTGTTTACAAAATTGGGCATATATGTAGTTCTGTGGAGAAAATTTCAACTCGATTGCTTGAGAGGGAACAAAACTACAGCATGTCAAAGTTGAGCATTTTGTATGAAAAACGACATGCGCTGCTATTATTCAGAACAGCACTGTATGTTGCATTATAAAACGATTGATCACACGTTAGCTTAGAAACTTAACCACCATTACTGATTAGAACAAAGGATGCTACAGCTCGTGTAAACGAACTGAAACATCATTAACATATTAACAGATCCTCCGCCTGAATGCAGCTGTTTCATGAAAATCTTGAACCGTTCACAAACGAATATTATTATGGTGCACCTTCTACTTTGGCACCGTCAAACCCTGTGATCGTAATATTTGGTAGTTATTCAATATTTCAAATTTTAAAATTATGTTGAAAGATCGAATATGATTAAAATACTGCTTAAAACCAATGTACCATTGATGCCTCCTTCGAACGCCGACTTACGGTGCGGCCATAGTAACGCGTCCGCGTCCGCGAACGCGATGTGATCAAAGGATTTCCTGTTGTTGATATTCTGCTTTGCGGGCTCGCACACGCGCACGCATCGCAAGACGCGTTTACTATGGCAGCACCTTTAGGGAGAGCAAATGGTTGACTTAACCTGAGAAAATTTAAATTTTCCATCAGTATGTTTTATGGATGGGAGGTACGTTTGGCAGAATAGAAATTTAGCATAAAGATAATAGGCTTAATAGGTTGTTATCAAGGTGTGTGCATTTTACTCTGTAGCCAGAGTAAGGTGTAATCACTTGGCGAAAGCGGCTAGGAGGCCATCTTTAACTTGCTGGCCGTTTTGTTTACAAATATTACTGCCATGCCTGGATGATGCTGAAACTGAAACTAACTGTGCTGCCATCAGTGCGGACGAAATTGTCAAAAAAGAAAGAAAGGAGTGGAGCACGCAAGGAGCAGGGGCGACCAGATTAGAATAATTCTTGACGACACTGATTTTCCAACCAATCATGAGTCAATCTCTCGACTACCTGTCTCAGATCAATGAGAATATATATCAAGGTGTGGAAGAAGAAGCAATGGCTATGTATTAGTAAACAGAAAAAACGTAAACAAAAATAACTACGTCACTAATTTGCACGGCTTCTTATGGGAGCTCACTCGCTTGTAGTTGTGAAACATTTTGCACCGTACAAGGATGTCACGCACACTAAATGTATTTTCCACACCTCGGTATATATTCTCATTGGTCTCAGATGTTTGTAAACAAAACGGCTGGTTTTCTCCACAAAGTGAGCATAATAGGACACCTTAGATAATTGAACGCGCCTTGGTTGTTATTAAGAGTTAAACTGTTAGTAATTAGCACCAAACTTCTAATATTTCAATCAAAATTAGTTGGACACTTTCATGATTCACTTGGCGTTGGGAGTTATATTCGATGAAATTGTCTAAAATTCCACAATACGACGCATATTCTTGCCAAATATAAACTCAGTGGCCCCAAACCGGAGTTTAGACCGAAACGTCCGGTAGCATATTCCATGGAGCAAGCTGTTGAGGACGAACTGCTGCGACTGCAAAGCTTGGGCGTTTTAAAAAAGGTGGACTTCAGCGATAACAGTACGGAAGCCAAACGGAACCGTTCGCATTTGTGCGGATTTTTCAACAGGCCTTAACAACGTGCTAGAGGCAAATCATTACCCATTGCCTTTACCAGAGGAAATATTTGCAAAGATGGCCAACTGTCGGATTTTTAGTCATATTGACGTGTCCGATGCGTATTTGCAGGTAGAAGTGGACCCTGCCTGCCAAGCACTCTTGACCATCAACCAATCATTGCAGAATTCGCTCTCATTTGAGTATGAAGCACGATCAAAGCAAGCAAAGAAAAACATCCCATCTGTTGCGGTCCACGATCGTCATTGTATCGCAAGGTGTAACAAGTCTGATAAATGGAAGCAGCGAGCGAGAGCCCCAAAGAGAGAGCGATGATAAAATCAATTTTTCTCGCTTGTTTACCGTTGGGGTTAGGTGTTTTTATTAACTGGCACTGGTTATCTGGATGACATCCTGGTATGTGGTCGCAACGAGCAACCAGCGCAGCTTGCAACTAATAGGCCAGGGGAAGTGGTTCACCTAGAGTGAATTTATGTCAGAGAAAAAGTAGATTTTGCATAAGAATTGACAGAAAAATGAATGACAAGTTCATCCACTTCTCCTGGCCTATTCTCCAGCGGCTCAAAGAGTACGGGTTCACCGTGCGCATCGAAAAGTGCAGCTTTGGCATGCAGCAAATCAAGCACTGTAGTGGATACGACACTGAAGAAGACTGAAAGCGGTAGTTGAAATACGCGTATCTTTCAAAGATAAGCATTTAGGGCGGATTTGAAAGGTACAAGGTACTCCAATCTACTTTTTAGTTTCTCGATATGGACCAACCAAAGACAAAATGAAGACCATGTTCCTTGCAGTTGTCCAAAATTGTATGACACATAAGCTGCCGTGAATCGCAAGTCAGTCCCATCTGTAATAATATTCAAAAAATTCCAGTAGATTTCAACAAGTTTGAATCCTTATGAAACTTTCACAATTTGCTTATCTCACCGAGATCCTCTCGACAGAAATATAAATATGTCCAAACCATGGCTCATTGTTGTGTTACACAGTGCATAAACGTTTAGTGGGACTAACTTGCGGTTACTTTTCATTATGGGACAATCCGAGTTGGTGTGTCCCATTGTGTTCGTCGGCTCGTTCGACAACTACTAAAACACTGGTTATTTTATTTGCTACTCATGTTCTTTGGTCGTAAGAATTTAGTTATTTTAGTTCAGTCAATTCTCCGTAAGTCGATATTAATGCGATTTTCGAGTTAGGGAAATATCGTGTTAAAGAATACAAAATCAGGGCAACTTTGGTTCAAGGGACCATCGAGGTATCCATGAAAACCCACATTGACTACACATTCTATCGAGATACGGAATAAAATACAGTGGCTCGTGGGATGATGCCGAGCCAAAGTCTTTCTGTATTTTCCCAATAAGCAGATGAAGAAGATGATAATCTCTGATGATTTTTATATGGAAATCTTACTGTCACGTTGAAAAGTCGACATGGGACTGTTATGCAAATATGAGTAGTATAGGGAGGCGCACAAGCTACGAAAAAAATACGTAGCTGTTACGTGAAACGCCGGTGGAATTTCATGCGTTCATTCTGTGTTAATAGACTGATGCACGAGTTCATTATTTGACGTTTGAGCGGAGCCGTGTTATTTATGTGTCCATGGAAACGAGTGAATTCGGCACCGCTCAACCGTCAAATTAGTGAACTCGTACATCGGTCCATGGATCAATGCACGAGTTCACTAATTTGACGTTTAAGCGGTGCCGAATTCACCGGTTGCTATAGTCCCATAAATAA